>NC_071635.1:2454577-7385827 GCF_014839835.1 Dryobates pubescens
TTGGGGGAGCTTGGACCTGCTGCTCAGAGGAGAAAAATAATCCAATCAGTGGAACCATCAGTGGGGTTAAAACAAGAGGGGAAAGAGCAGAGGTGGCTCAGGGACCTGGTAGCAGCCGGTTACAAGTGCGTGAGCTGGAGGCACCAGAAGGAACAACATCAGATTGGTAATGAGCAGAGATAAAAAAACCCCCAACCAACTCACAAAAAACCTTAAATCTGTCCTAAATCACAGGCCTGGAGATTAGAAAAACCAAAAGAAGAAGAAAAAGAAAAAGCCAAGCCCCAACCTCCCCCCAAGAGAAAGCAGCTCTCCAAAAGCCACCACTAAGAGAGGTCTCTATGTTGGCAGTGGGAGTGAGAGTCAAGCAGGCATGCAAGAGGTTGGTTCTACTCACTGTCAGCAGGTTTGCTATCACTTAGGAAAGGTTCCTGCTCCATGATGTCCATTGGGATTTTAATACTTGGGACCTTTTCTGAGTAAGGGCAGTCAGACTGTGAAAGAAACGTGCAAAAGGTCTTAGAACATTTTCATGGTCTGCCACAAATGCAAATCAGCCTTCCAGGGAGGTTTCTGGAGGAAGGAGGAGAAGAAAAGAAGGGAAACTTAAGGGAGCAGCAAGGCAGCTGAGCTGGTTCCCCACTGCACCCCACCTTCACACTTGGGAAGGGAAACAGATTGAAAAGAGATGACCTTGGGCCACTCGGCTTCCCCTCTCCCCACCTTTTGCACCACCACCCAGTCCAGCTTGGAGCTGGCTGCAGGGAATACCAATGGAAGCTCATCTGTAGCAGAAAGAGAAGGGGGCTGGCTTCTGAGAAGCTCACCAGGACATCTTAGCCTGCTGTGATTTACCTAAAAGCCAGGTTTTCTCCTCAGTTTTACAAGGGCCAGACAGGCCCTACAGCTGGGCTGCCTCAACTCCTGTTTAAGTTGAGTCCAGCCCAGGAGGAGGGGAGAGCTCTGACCCCCTCTCCCAAACCCCCACAGCACTGACTTGGTGGGGATGTAGTTCTGGAAGGGAAAAGGTGAAAGCAATCCAAGCAGGGAGCACCCAGGGCAGGAAGCTCTGTAAAAGCCAAAGTGCTGCAAGAGAAACCACCTGAGAAGAGTTAAGGCTCAACTTGTAGCAGCAGTTCTCTTACCCAGGAGGTCAACTCCTGAACCTGAAATTCACCACGAGCTGGAGGAGAGAGGAGAGAGCTCAAAGCCCACCAGAGATACAGGAGCTGTGGCTCAGGAGGTGATGCTGCTGGGTTCAGTACAAACTTGGGTGTTAAAGCAGGGTTCAATACAAACTTGAGGTTTAAAACTTGGGTTCAATACAAACTTGGGTGTTAAACCTTGGGTTCAATACAAACTTGGGGTTTAAAACTTGGGTTCAATACAAACTTGGGTGTTAAACCAGGGTTCAATACAAACTTGAGGTTTAAAACTTGGGTTCAATACAAACTTGGGTGTTAAACCTTGGGTTCAATACAAATTTGGGGTTAAAACTTGGGTTCAATATAAACTTGGGGTTTAAACCTGGGTTCAGTATAAACTTGAGATTTAAACCTGAGTTCAGTATAAACTTGGGCTTCAAACAAACTTTGGGTTTAAATCTGGGTTCAATATAAACTTGAGGTTTAAACCTGGGTTCAAGTTAAACTTGAGATTTAAACCTGGATTCATATAAACTTGGGGTTTAAGACTGGGTTCATACAAACTTGGGTTCAGTATAAACTTGGGTTTAAAACTTGGGTTGGAACCTGGAGAGGAGAATGCTGAAAGGCACTGGAGGACATTTCTCCTCCTCTTAAGTAGAGCAGAACCCAGAGCAGGCTTGGGCAGGTGGAGCTGGTGGGCAGGTGGAGCTGGTGGCCTGGGCAGGTGGAGCTGGTGGCCTGGGCAGGTGGAGCTGCTGGCCTGGGCAGGTGGAGCTGCTGGCCTGGGCAGGTGGAGCTGCTGGCCTGGGCAGGTGGAGCTGGTGGCCTGGGCAGGTGGAGCTGCTGGCCTGGGCAGGGGCACCAGCAGGGCCGGTTCTGCTGGCTCAGGCCACGCTGCAAGCCAGGAGGACACTGCAGGAGGGGAGGTGTGCTGGGCAAGTCCCGAGGTCACCAGCAGCAGCCAGCACAAGTCCCATCCCGTGGGGCTTCTCAGAAGAGCCAGCAAAGCCCAAAGCATCAGGCAGAAGAGAGGCAGGAGAAACAGAGCTGCTGCTGAGAACCGCTCTCCTCCTAAAAGAAAAGACAATGATGGGGGGAGAAAGGCAGAGGAGGGAAGGCTGAGCAGGGCAGGGTGGTGAAGGCTGCTCTAGCAGGGGGCACCCAGGACACCTCAGCAGGTGCCTTGTGCAAAGGGGGACCTGGCTTCTGGCGAGGCGAGCACCACCTACCCTGCGCTGCTGCCAGCTGCAGAGGGGAAGGCAGCGAGGAAAAGAGGTTTGGGTCGGGGCTGGTTTGCTGCAAAAAGAAACCCCCAGCCAACTCCAAAAGAGGCTGGGGAACAGCCAGCCCCAGAGCTGGGGAGGACCTGGGACCACCCCCAGGAGCAGCCAAGAGCAGGGAGCTGCTTACATCATCATTGTCACTGTCCACA
The DNA here is from genome assembly GCF_014839835.1 of Dryobates pubescens. Lineage (NCBI taxonomy): Eukaryota > Metazoa > Chordata > Aves > Piciformes > Picidae > Dryobates > Dryobates pubescens. Next base: position 2,457,158 of record NC_071635.1, read on the forward strand.
CTGCCCTTCTTCTTCTTCTTCTTCTTCTCATCCTCCTTCTTCTTCTTGTCCTTCTCTGGAATGACGTCGTCAAGGAAGCTTAAGTCGTGCTGGGAGAAGAGGTAGTCCATGGCTTTCCTGACTGCTACCAGGGCCAGGATCTGCAAAGGCAGAGGGGGAGGACTTCCCTGAGCTTTGACTGGCAGCATTCCCCTGGGTGCTGCTGCCTACATCCCCCAACCTTCCATGGCACCAAACCTCCATATCAGCCTTCCACGGCACCAAACTTCCATGGCACCAAACCTCCATATCAACCTTCCATGGCACCAAACCTCCATGGCACCAAACCTCCATGGCACCAAACCTCCATATCAACCTTCCATGGCACCAAACCTCCATGGCACCAAACCTCCATATCAATCTTCCATGGCATCAGACTTCCCTGGCACCAAACTTCCATGGCAGCAAACCTACACAGCAAAATTCCATGGTACCAAACTTCCATGGCACCAAACTTCCATGGCACCAAACCTCCATGGCACTAAACCTCCATATCAACCTTCCATGGCACCAAACCTCCATGGCACCAAACCTCCATGGCACCAAACCTCCATATCAACCTTCCATGGCACCAAACCTCCATGGCACCAAACCTCCATGGCACCAAACCTCCATATCAATCTTCCATGGCATCAGACTTCCCTGGCACCAAACTTCCATGGCACCAAACCTACACAGCAAAATTCCATGGCACCAAACTTCCATGGCACCAAACTTCCATGGCACCAAACCTACACATCAACCTTCCATGGCACCAAACGTCCAGGCCACCAAACTTCCACATCAAACTTTCATGCCACCAAACTTCCACACCATCAACCTGAGATGCCACCAAACTTCCTTGTCACCAAACCTCCACAGCAAACTGCCATGCCACCAAGGCTCCATCTCATCAGACTTCCATGCCCCCACACTTCCATGCCATCCTCTGATGTGGAACAGAAATCATCAGCATCACTACCTTTCCACTCAAGTTCAAGGAAAAAGAGATCTCTTCCTTGCTCTTGCTCAAGTTAATCCTTTCCCCTCCCCTTGGAACACCTCTTAGGACTGAGCCTCACCCCAGGCTTTGGCACTTGTGTGTCACTGAAAAGCCAGGGAGATACTTTCTGCATGGGCTGGGGAAAAAACAAGGACCCTGCACCTCTTGTTGGTTCATGCAGCTCAAAGAGAAGCCAGGCTGAACCTAACCTTGGCAGCCAGGAAGGGTCAAAGCCAACTACACCTTGCTGGGGAAGAAAAATGAACTTGCCAGGCTGCTTTCCCTCCAGAGATGTATGTGAAGGCAGCCAGGGCAAGGCTGAGCCCATGCAGCCCTCCAGCAGTGGCACAGAGCCCTGAGCTGCTGGCTGGGCAGGGACAGCTTGGTTTGCCCCATTTCACAGCAGCACAGCACATCAGAGCTTGGAAGGGACCTCAGCCTAGTCCAACCCCCCTGCCAGGGCAGCCTCACCCAGGGCAGTCTGCACAGGAATGCATCCAGCTGGGGCTGGAAAGGCTCCAGAGCAGGAGACTCCACAACCCCCCTGGGCAGCCTGCTCCAGGGCTCTGTCACCCTCACAGCACAGAAGTTTCTCCTCATGTTGAGCTGAAACCTTCTCTGCTCAAGCCTGAACCTGTTGGTCCTTGGCTTATTACCATCAAATAAAGCTTGGCCCCCTCCCCTTGCCCCCCTCCCCTCAGCTATTGATAGACATTGATCAGATCCCTCTCAGCCTTCTCCTCTCCAGACTGAACAGCCCCAGGGCTCTCAGCCTCTCCTCACAGGGCTGATGCTCAAGTCCCCAAATCCTCCTCCTGGCTCTCCCTTGGGCTCTCTCCAGCAGTCTCTGTCTCTCTGGAGCTGGGGAGCCCCAGACTGGAGACAGCACTCCAGGTGAGGTCATTTCGGGGAGCCCAGGCCCAGGGGTGGAAGGGGCAGGCTGAGAAAGGGGAGAGGTGAGGGAGAACATCCCCTACCATGACAGGGAATATGATAGCAGCCACGGTGGACTTGAGGATCCAGAGGAGGGCCAGGCACACCACCTGCAGGAAGGTGAAGAGGTGCACCCTGCGCAGCGGGACGTGGCGCAGGTAGATGAAGTCAGGCTGGTGCTTCAGAGGCATCAGGAGCAGCTTCAGACGGTCCATGAACTGGGGGAGAGGCAGAGATGGAGCCCCAGGCAGGCAAGCAAGAGACAGAGCCCCCCTCCCATTGCTCCCCCATGGAAGGAGGTCTGGGCCAGGGCTTGACAACCCTTGCCATGAAGAAATTGTTCCCCATGTCCAACCTGAGCCTCCCCTGGGGCAGCTTGAGGCCATTTCCTCTTCTCCTATCTCTTGTTCCTTGGGAGGAGAGCCCAACCCCACCTCACTCCAACCTCCTCTCAGGGGGCTGTAGAGAGCAATGAGGTCCCCCCCAGCCTCCTCCAGGCTGAACACCCCCAGCTCCCTCAGCTGCTCCTCCCCAGCCCTGTGCTCCAGACCCTTCCCCAGCCCTGCTGCCCTTCTCTGCTCACTCTCCAGCCCCTCAGTGTCCTTCTTGGGAGTGAGGGTCCCAAAACTGACCCCAGGACTCGGGATGTGGCCTCACCAGTGCCCAGCACAGGGGCAGGGGCACTTCCCTAGCCCTGCTGGCCACACCATTGCTGCTCCAGGCCAGGCTGCTGGTGGCCCTCTTGGCCACCTGGGCACCCCCTGGCTCATCTTCAGCTGCTGTCAAGCAACTTCCCCAAGTCCTTTTCCTCTGGGCAGTTTCCAGCCACTGTGCCCCAAGGCTGGAGCACTGCCTGGGGCTCTTGTGATCCCTTCTCCTTCCCCACCTCCTCTCCCTGCCCAGGAAGCCCCAGGGAGGGTGGCCACTGTTTGCAAACACTGCCTCAGGCTGGCTGGCCCCAGATGGAGCCTTTTCCCCCTGCCCCCTCCACAAATGACTTGGATGCAGAAGTCCCCAGAGGTGAGGGCAGACATCATGTCACCAGGGAACAGAAAAGCCCCAGTTGAGGGCTGGGGACACCAGGCAGGCAGCTCTGCTGCCAGCAGCCCTGGTGCTGGCCTGGGTGGCCCTTGGATTTCACCCCAAACTGAGATTGGTTTCTTCTTTTTGGAGTGGAAACCATCCTTGCTGTGAGGAAAACAAGCTGCACAGTGCCCCAGCAAACCTGGGCTGGGAAGGAGGGGAAACCCCCTCCAGGAAGAACCAACCCCCTGAACAGGACAATCCCCTCCTTGTCCCCTGGCCAAACCTGGGCTTGCTGCCTGCTGCTGAGACCAGACTGAACCCCCCCTCCCCACACCCCCCAAGTGAATGCAAGCTGGGGAGGTTTGAAAGGACAGCTGAGGAAGTTCTCATGGTGCCCAGGGCCAGGCAGTCTCTGCCCAGCAGAGCACAACTGAAGAAAGGCCACAATTAAGGGGGTGCCAGGAGGCCCAATCCCAGCTCCCTGGGGCCAGCCAGAGGCTCTGTGCTGGGAGAAAGGCTTCCTTACATAAGGGCTCCTCAGCCTCCCAGCCAGGGCCTTGGCTTCCCCTCCCTGGCAGGCAGCAGAGTTCCTGCTCCCCAGCCTGCTGCAGGGACCCTGCTGCCATCACTCACCTCCCCTTCTTTTCCTTCCCCCCAAGCTGCCCCCAAGCCACCCCAGCAGCAAGCCTGGGGGCTCAGCAAGCATCTGAGCTGGCTGGGGGGCAGGATGGACCCTGGGGCAGCCCAAAGCTCCCCCAGTGCTTGCAGGAAGCCAACCTTGGCTGCTGGCCTGCTGAGCACATCGCTGCCCTTTGGTCTCCATCTGGGGCCAGCCAGCCTGAGGCAGTGTTTGCAAACAGTGGCCACCCTCCCTGGGGCTTCCTGGGCAGGGAGAGGAGGTGGGGAAGGAGAAGGGGTCACAAGAGCCCCAGGCAGTGCTCCAGCCTTGGGGCACAGTGGCTGGAAACTGCCCAGAGGAAAAGGACTTGGGGAAGTTGCTTGACAGCAGCTGAAGATGAGCCAGGGGGTGCCCAGGTGGCCAAGAAGGCCACCAGCAGCCTGGCCTGGAGCAGCAATGGTGTGGCCAGCAGGGCTAGGGAAGTGCCCCTGCCCCTGTGCTGGGCACTGGTGAGGCCACATCCCGAGTCCTGGGGTCAGTTTTGGGACCCTCACTCCCAAGAAGGACATTGAGGGGCTGGAGAGTGAGCAGAGAAGGGCAGCAGGGCTGGGGAGGAGCAGCTGAGGGAGCTGGGGGTGTTCAGCCTGGAGGATGCTGGGGGGAGACCTCCTTGCTCTCTACAGCTCCCTGAGAGGAGGTTGGAGTGAGGTAGGGTTGGGCTCTCCTCCCAAAGAACAGGAGATAGGAGAAGAGGAAATGGCCTCAAGCTGCCCCAGGGGAGGCTCAGGTTGGACATGAGGATCAATTTCTTCATGGCAAGGGTTGTGAAGCCCTGGCCCAGGCTGCTCAGGGCAGTGGTGCAGTCCCCATCCCTGGAGGGGCTCCCAGGCCCTGCAGCCGTGGTGCTGAGGGCCATGGCTCAGCGGTGAGCTGGCAGGGCTGGGCTTGGATCATCTTAGAAGGTCTTTTCCTACCAAAGCCATTCTGTGGTTTGAAGGGCAAGGTGGTGGTGGTGGGGTGGGGTAGGGAAGGAACCCCTGTGGTGGTTCAAGGCTGCCAGGCTCGTGGGGGAGACCCGGGGGGGGACTCACCTGCACCCCGTTGAGGGAAGCGACTCCCATGTAGAGGAAGACGCCGTAGAGCACCGGCATGGGAATGAACTGCAGGAGGAAGAGCAGGAGAAACTCGGTCAGCAAGCTGCCCACACCCCCTGCTGACACCATTCCTGGCCCCTGGGGGACTCAGACTGCTCCTCTGAGTGGCCAAAGCCAGCCAGCCAGCCAGCCTGCTGAGGGCTGCAAGAGCCTTGGTGCTGCCTGGTGCTGCCCAGCAGGGCAGGGGCCAAGCAAGCCCTGGGCTCCCTCACTTCACCGGGGCTTGGGCATCTGCTCCAAGAGCCAGGTGGCAGGGAGCCACCCAGGGGCAGTCAGGCAGCAGGTGAAACAAGAGGTGGGGTACAGATGTCCCAGTTCAGCTCTTCACCTGGTGAGACTGGAAGCAGAAGAGGAGGCAGCACGACCCTGCGGTGCCTCCAGCTCAGCAGGCTGGGCCATGCCCCTGCACCCCACCTGGGGGATGCCAGTCCTGCCAACCACATCCTGACCTCCCCCCCACCTTGCACTCAGCCCAAGCCAGAGCCTCTCACAAGGAGAGGACCACCAGTCGCTCTCTGCACTGCCAGGACCTCTCCTTTCCGACCCCAACCTCAGCTGCCTCCAGCGCTCCGCCCCCGCTGGTGCTGCCCTCCCCGCAGGAGGGAGGAAGGTGCTTGGCAGAGCAGCACCCATGCTTCCCAGCAGCATCTGTGCCTCCCTGCACCCTGCAGCACACAGCTCTGCCCCAGCTGCACAAACGCCCCGGGGAGCTGCCAGGCCCGGGGCGGGGGGATGCTGCCGACCCCGGCCAGGAGCTGCGTGCAGCCAGCCTGCCGTGACCGCGCCGGCAAGAGGCGGCAGGGACCACCCGCGGGAGCTGAATAACAGCCTTTGTGCGGCCGTCGGGAGCGAGAAGGGTGGCAAGGGCTCTGTCCCCGGAGGCCGGCTCGGTGCAGTGGCAAGAGGCTGCCACCGAACGGCAGCCGCAGCTCAGCCAAGGCTCCGCCGCCCTGCTGCTGGAGCAGCCTTTGCCTCCAGCCTGCCGGGGGTGACTCGGGGTTTGACCACCTTCCCACCACGGCCTTCGTCCTCCCTCCCCCTGGAAGCCTGGAGCCCCACTCCATGCCTTTGACCTGGGGCACAGGGGCACCGAAGCTGTGTGCCAGCTGTGACCGCAGCTGCCCTGCCTGCGTTCCTCCCTTCCCTCTCCTGGCAGCTCCTGGATTCCCAGCTCCTCCTGCCACTGCATTTCTCTGCTTCCTTGGCCCACACCAGCCCCAGCAATGCTCCAGGCTTGGAGCAGAGTGGCTGAAAAGTTGCATGGCAGCAAAGGACCCGGGGGTGCTGGTTGGCAGTGGCTGAAGATGAGCCAGGGGGTGCCCAGGTGGCCAATAGGGCCACCAGCAGCCTGGCCTGGAGCAGCAATGGTGTGGCCAGCAGGGCTAGGGAAGTGCCCCTGCCCCTGTGCTGGGCACTGGTGAGGCCACATCCCGAGTCCTGGGGTCAGTTTTGGGGTCTCACTCCCAAGAAAGACATTGAGGGGCTGGAGAGTGAGCAGAGAAGGGCAGCAGGGCTGGGGAAGGGTCTGGAGCACAGGGCTGGGGAGGAGCAGCTGAGGGAGCTGGGGGTGTTCAGCCTGGAGGATGCTGAGGGGAGACCTCCTTGCTCTCTGCAGCTCCCTGAGAGGAGGTTGGAGTGAGGTGGGGTTGGGCTCTCCTCCCAAGGAACAGGAGATAGGAGAAGAAGAAATGGCCTCAAGATTGGACATGAGGATCAATTTCTTCATGGCAAGGGTTGTGAAGCCCTGGCCCAGGCTGCTCAGGGCAGTGGTGCAGTCCCCATCCCTGGAGGGGCTCCCAGGCCCTGCAGCCGTGGTGCTGAGGGCCATGGCTCAGCGGTGAGCTGGCAGGGCTGGGCCGAGGGCTGGGCTGGGTAACGTTAAAGGTGCCCAGGAGTCTCTGTGTCGATAGGGAAGTGCCTGCCCTTGTCCTCACTGAGGGGCTGGGGACCCTTCAATGGAGATCTGCCCTAAGTGAGCAGTGGCAGCCCAGCCCCAGCCCCCCAAGCCCCCCCAGAGCAGGAGGAGACGGCTCTGCACCGCGCCCGCTCGCCGCGCTCGGCTGTGCCGGCGCCGAAGCCGCCGCTGGCAGGAGCAGGCTTCAACGGGCTGCTGCACATCAGCAGGGCAGCCCTGGGGAGCAGCCCTGGGGGGCAGCAGGGCAGCCCTGGGGAGCAGCAGAGCAGCCCTGGGGAGCAGCCCTGGGGAGCAGCCCTGGGGAGCAGCAGAGCAGCCCTGGGGAGCAGCCCTGGGGAGCAGCCCTGGGGAGCAGCAGAGCAGCCCTGGGGAGCAGCCCTGGGGAGCAGCCCTGGGGAGCAGCTCTGGGGAGCAGCAGAGCAGCCCTGGGGAGCAGCCCTGGGGAGCAGCCCTGGGGAGCAGCAGAGCAGCCCTGGGGAGCAGCCCTGGGGAGCAGCCCTGGGGAGCAGCAGCGCAGCCCTGGGGAGCAGCCCTGGGGAGCAGCCCTGGGGAGCAGCAGAGCAGCCCTGGGGAGCAGCCCTGGGGAGCAGCAGAGCAGCCCTGGGGAGCAGCCCTGGGGAGCAGCCCTGGGGAGCAGCGGAGCAGCCCTGGGGAGCAGCCCTGGGGGGCAGCAGAGCAGCCCTGGGGTGCAGCCCTGGGGAGCAGCAGTGCAGCCCTGGGGAGCAGCCCTGGGGGGCAGCAGAGCAGCCCTGGGGAGCAGCAGCGCAGCCCTGGGGAGCAGCCCTGGGGAGCAGCAGGGCAGCCCTGGGGAGCAGCTCTGGGGAGCAGCCCTGGGGAGCAGCAGAGCAGCCCTGGGGAGCAGCCCTGGGGAGCAGCCCTAGGGAGCAGCCCTGGGGAGCAGCAGAGCAGCCCTGGGGAGCAGCCCTGGGGAGCAGCTCTGGGGAGCAGCAGAGCAGCCCTGGGGAGCAGCCCTGGGGAGCAGCTCTGGGGAGCAGCAGAGCAGCCCTGGGGAGCAGCAGCGCAGCCCTGGGGAGCAGCCCTGGGGAGCAGCCCTGGGGAGCAGCTCTGGGGAGCAGCAGAGCAGCCCTGGGGAGCAGCCCTGGGGAGCAGCCCTGGGGAGCAGCGGAGCAGCCCTGGGGAGCAGCCCTGGGGGGCAGCAGAGCAGCCCTGGGGGGCAGCCCTGGGGAGCAGCAGTGCAGCCCTGGGGAGCAGCCCTGGGGGGCAGCAGAGCAGCCCTGGGGAGCAGCAGCGCAGCCCTGGGGAGCAGCCCTGGGGAGCAGCAGGGCAGCCCTGGGGAGCAGCTCTGGGGAGCAGCCCTGGGGAGCAGCAGAGCAGCCCTGGGGAGCAGCCCTGGGGAGCAGCCCTAGGGAGCAGCCCTGGGGAGCAGCAGAGCAGCCCTGGGGAGCAGCCCTGGGGAGCAGCTCTGGGGAGCAGCAGAGCAGCCCTGGGGAGCAGCCCTGGGGAGCAGCTCTGGGGAGCAGCAGAGCAGCCCTGGGGAGCAGCAGCGCAGCCCAGGGGAGCAGCAGCGCAGCCCTGGGGAGCAGCCCTGGGGAGCAGCCCTGGGGAGCAGCTCTGGGGAGCAGCAGAGCAGCCCTGGGGAGCAGCCCTGGGGAGCAGCTCTGGGGAGCAGCAGAGCAGCCCTGGGGAGCAGCCCTGGGGAGCAGCTCTGGGGAGCAGCAGAGCAGCCCTGGGGAGCAGCCCTGGGGAGCAGCTCTGGGGAGCAGCAGAGCAGCCCTGGGGAGCAGCAGCGCAGCCCTGGGGAGCAGCAGCGCAGCCCTGGGGAGCAGCCCTGGGGAGCAGCCCTGGGGAGCAGCTCTGGGGAGCAGCAGAGCAGCCCTGGGGAGCAGCAGCGCAGCCCTGGGGAGCAGCTCTGGGGAGCAGCAGAGCAGCCCTGGGGAGCAGCAGCGCAGCCCTGGGGAGCAGCCCTGGGGAGCAGCCCTGGGGAGCAGCCCTGGGGAGCAGCCCTGGGGAGCAGCAGAGCAGCCCTGGGGAGCAGCCCTGGGGAGCAGCCCTGGGGAGCAGCCCAGCTTGCCAGCAGAGCCTGTGAAAGGCCCTGAAAGGCTGCCAGGCCCTGGCTGGCACGTGGGCCGGGAGCGTGCCGCCTCGTCCTCAGGCGTCCTCCCGCCAGCCTCTTCCCCGCGCTGGGGGAAGCACGGCCCAGGGACCGGCTGGTGAATGAAGCAAGACGAGCAGGGCACACAACAGAGCCCAGTGGGGCAGAGGAAGGGAGAGCTGGCAGGGAGAGGTCACAGCAGCCAGCAAACAGGAGGAGAGCCGGCAGGCACGGAGCGAAGGGCACAGGGGTGCCCGGGCGGTGCAGGGCAGGAAGCCGCTGCCCAGGCACAAGCATTTCCTAGCTGTGAAAACGGCCTCAGAAATCCAGGGCAGGGGCACAGTGAGTTTGGGAAGCCACCTGCTCCTCCTCTGCAGCTCCCTGCCAGGCTCCCCGCTGCTGGAGCACGGCCAGAGAAGGGCAATGGATAAAGCTTGAGAGCTTGGCCACGCAGGAGAGTTGCTGGGAGGGGAAAGGTGCAGGGGAAGAGGTGAAGAGGCAGCTGTAAAACTCTCTCTGTGTGCATCTTACTGTGGCCTTCCAGGAGCTGCAGGGGGCTCCAAGACAGCTGGGGAGGGACTTCTGAGGGTGTCAGGGAGGGATAGGACTGGGGGGACTGGAGCAAAGCTAGAAGTGGGGAGATTGAGATTGGATGTTAGGAAGAAGTTTTTGCCCATGAGGGTGGTGAGAGCCTGGCACAGGCTGCCCAGGGAGGTGGTGGAAGCCTCCTGCCTGGAGGTGTTTGCAGCCAGGCTGGAGGTGGCTGTGAGCAACCTGCTGCAGTGTGAGGCGTCCCTGCCCATGGCAGGGGGTTGGAGCTGGCTGAGCCTTGAGCTCCCTCCCAGCCCTGACCATTCTATGATCTGAGTGTGCACACACCTCACTCACCCCTGGAGCTCTTCACTGGGTGCTGGCTCATTTGGTGCCTCTGGGAGGAGGGAGAACCCCCAGAGCTGGAGGCAAGGAGCAGAGCCTGCAAGCTGGTGGAAGTGGTCTGTGTCCCCAGGGGCCTGGCCAGCACCACAATGACATTTCCACTCCTAACCCAGCATAGGCAGGCCCAGCTCAGCAGCATGGCCAACCTGCTCCTGGAGGCAGCAGCACAATTCAATCTGCTTCCTTCATCTCCTAAATTAGTTTTCCCCTGAGTTTAGCCAAAGCTCTGGGCAGATGTGCTGCTGATCCACCACTTCTTCTAGGCAGGGAGGGATTTTCCAAGCCCTGCAGTTTGCTGGCATGCAGCCATGGAACAGGAAATGTGGACACAGCAGAAGAGCAGGAGAGAAGCTCTCAAGCTTTATCCTTGATGCCTTGTCCATGAGAGATGGGCACAGCAGAACAGGAGGGAGAGAAGCTCTCAGGTTTTATCCTCAGTGTCTTGTCCATGAGACATGGGCACAGCAGAACAGGAGAGAGAGAGCAGCTCTGAAGCTGTGTCCTCAATGTCTTGTCCATGAGACATGGGCACAGCAGAAGAACAGCAGCAGCTCACAAGCTGCACTCACAACTGTCCATGAAATGTGGGCACAGCAGAAGAGAAGAGAGAGAAGAAGCTCTCAGGTTTTATCCTCAGTGTCTTGTCCATGAGACATGGACGCAGCAGGAGAACAGAAGAGAGAGAAGCAGCTCTCAAGCCTTCCCCACAGCTGTCCATGAACCACAGGCACAGCAGAAGGGTGCAAAGTAAAAGGCAACCTTGTGCAACCATGGCAGTGTCACTGTCACCACCTAGCACACCAGGACAAGGTCATTTCTAGCTCCCAAGAGGTTTGCACTGAAGCCTGCAGAACATGGTGGAGGCTGCAGCAAGAAATTCTCATCACCTCCTTTCCCACACTTCAGTGCTGAGCTCCTCTAGCAGCAGCAAAGCAGCCTGGCAGCTGCTGTGGCCCTGCTTTGGCTTGAGAGCAGAAGGGAGCAGAGAAGGTGATGATGATAGAATAGAATAGAATTAACCAGGCTGGAAAAGAGCTTTGAGATCATCCAGTCCAACCTCTCACCCAGCACCATCTCATCAACTAACCCATGGCTCCAAGTGCCTCATCCAGGCTCCTCCTAAACACCTCCAGGGATGGGGACTCCACCACCTCCCTGGGCAGCACATCCCCATGGCCAATCTCTCTTGCTGGGAAGAACTTCCTAACACCCAGCCTGAACCTCCCCTGGCACAGCTTGAGACTGTGTCCTCTTGTTCTGCTGCTGGTTGCCTGGGAGAAGAGACCAACCCCCACCTGGCTACAACCTCCCTGCAGGGAGTTGTAGGCAGCAAGAAGGTCTCCCCTGAGCCTCCTCTTCTGCAGGCTAAGCAACCCCAGCTCCCTCAGCCTCTCCTCCCAGGGCTGTGCTCCAGACCCCTCCCCAGCTTTGCTGCCCTTCTCTGGACACCTTCCAGCACCTCAGCATCTTTCCTAACCTGAGGGGCCCAGAACTGGACACAGGACTCAAGGTGTGGCCTGAGCAGTGCTGAGCACAGGGCAGGATGAGCTCCCTGCTCCTGCTGGCCACACTGTTCCTGATGCAGGCCAGGATGCCATTGGCCTTCTTGTCCCCCTGGGCACACTGCTGGCTCATGTTCAGCCTACCATCAACCAGCACCCCCAGGTCCCTCTCTGCCTGGCTGCTCTCAGCCACTCTGACCCCAGCCTGTGGCACTGCCTGGGGTTGCTGTGGCCAATGTGCAGCCCCTGGCACTTGGCTGTGTTCAATCTCCTGCCCTTGGGCTCTGCCCCTCTGCCCAGCCTGTCCAGGTCCCTCTGCAGAGCTCTCCTGCCCTCTAACAGCTCAACTCCTGCCCCAGCTTGGTGTCAGCTGCAAACTTACTGCTGATGGACTCAATGCCCTCCTCCAGGTCATCAATGAAGATACTGAACAGGCTGGGGCCCAGCACTGATCCCTGGGGCACACCACTGGTGCCTGGCAGCCAGCTGGCTGTGGCACTATTCACCACCACTCTCTGGGCTCAGCCTCCAGGCAGTTGCTAACCCAGCAGCCAGGGGGATGCTGTCCTTACCTTCAGGATGGGAGCCATGAAGACAGACACACCGGTCAGGATGAACACGATGATTCCAGTGACTCTCTGCTCCCTGAAACAACAGCAGTGGGTGAAGCAAGGGTGGCTTCAGCTGTCAAACCCACAGCACCAAGCCTGGCAGCTCAGGGTTGGGTTTTTTGCAGCCAGCAGGTGCCTGGAGGAAGCCTCACACCACCTCTCCTTTCAAGCCCCAGCCCAGCTTGGCTTTGCTGCTCTGGGTTTGCCTTCTGTGGCTCAGCACAGCGAGGAGCAGCCTTTACACCTTCACCACCAGCAGCAGCTCTGGGGCTTTCCCCTCTCAGGGGACACCTTCTGGCTCTCTCCAACTCCCTGAAAGGAGGTTGGAGCAAGGTGGGGGTTGGCTTCATCTCCCATGTTGAAAGGAGGTGGCCTCGAGCTGCCCCAGCCAGGGGAGGGTTGAGGTTGGGTGTGAGGAGCAACTTGTTGCCCAAAAGGGTTGGCAAGCCCTGGAGCAGGCTGCCCAGGGCAGCAGTGGAGCCTTCATCCCTGGAGGGGTTTCCAAGCTGTGCAGAGGACCCTCTGGGCCATGGTGGTGTTGGGTTGATGGTTGGGCTCAGAGACCTTAGAAGGCTTTTCCAAGGCAAGCAATTCTCTGACTGTAGAAGTGGTGCTGAGGGCCAGGGCTCAGAGGTGACCTGAATGGACTGGAGGGCCTCAGAGGTCTCTCCCAGCCCCCCTCCTTGCTGCATGGCAGGGTTCACAGCATGCAAACAGGCCATGGACCACCAGCTCCCCACTTTCAGGTCAGCTGTGCATTCTGAGTCCCCCTCCCAGTCCCTCAGCAGCCTGCAGAAATGCTCCATGGGGCTTCCTCAGCACCCACAGCTGCTCCCTGCATCCCCAAACCCTTCTGCCAGGCAGCTCTCAGAGCCAGCTCTTGCCACTGCTGCTTCCTCACCTACACAAGTGGCCTGATGCCCCCTTTCCCCTGCTGAAGGCACTTCACAGCACTTCATTAAGGCAGCCAAAGAGGAATGGCTTGGGGGAGTCCAGGTCATTGCTCCAGGCCTGACAGGTTAGAGGTTTTACATGACAACCCCCCCACTGCCATGGATACAGCCAGCTGCAGTTAAATCATCTCCTGCAGCCCTGGGAAACCCTGCTCTGACCTGGCTGAAGCAGCTGCTGAGGAGCTGCTGCAGGGGGGCAGGGTCTGGCCAAGGCATTACCAAAGACCTGTGCTGCTCAGTCTCAGAGATGTGAGGAGAGAGAGCAGCAGGAAATACTCCAGGAGAACTCTGTGGTGTCCCATGGCCACCAGAGCTTGCTCTGGAAAGCTTTTGGGTGCTTGGAGCTGGACCCCTGGAAAGCTTTTGGGTGTCTGGAGCTGGACCCCTGGAAAGCTTTTGGGTGCTTGGAGGAGACCTCAGCCTGAGTGCTCAAAGCACCCAGGACTGCTCTAAGCTCTGGTGGGAAGTGGCAGAGGTTGGAAGGGACCTCTGGAGATGATCCAGTTCAGCCCTGCTGCCCAGGCAGGGTCACCGAGGGAATCACAGGATGGCAGGGGTTGGAAGGGACCTCCAAAGATCATTGAGTCCAAGCCCCCTGCCAGAGCAGGGCCACAGAATCCAGCACAGGTCACACAGGGACACATCCAGATGGGGCTGGGAAGGCTCCAGAGAAGGAGACTCCACAACCTCTCTGGGCAGCCTGCTCCAGGGCTCTGTCACCCTCCCAGTGCAGAAGTTCCTCCTCATGTTGAGGTGGAGCCTCCTGTGCTGGAGTTTATATCCACTGCCCCTTGTCCTATCCCAGGGTGCAAGTGAGCAGACCCTGTCCCTGTCCCCTCCCTCTTGCCCCCCAGCCCTCAGCTATTGATAGACATTGATTCAATCCCCTCTCAGCCTTCTCCTCTCCAGACCAACCACCCCCAGGGCTCTCAGCCTCTCCTCACAGGGCAGTGCTGCAGTCCCTGCAGCACCCTCATAGCCCTCCCTTGGACTCCCCTGAAGGTCACACAAGAAGCCATCCAGGTGGGTTTGGAATCACTCCAGGCTCCACAGACTGACAGAGCTGTTGACCTTTAAGCTCACCCAGTCCAACCATCAGCCCCACCAAGGCCATCCAACCACGGCCCCAAGGGCCACGGCCACAGCTTCCTGGAGCACCTCCAGGGCTGGGGACTCCAGCACCTCCCTGGGCCCCCCTGGCAGTTGAGGTCTTCCTGGCTGTTCATACCTGACTCCCAAAAACTTGGGCTGCTCTCCAGGGGCTGAGGTCTCTGTCTCCATCTTCAGGCTGTCAATGTGAGCGATGGAGATGACAGTGGCAGCCACGTACCAGGGCAGGCCCATGAAGGAGCACACAATCATCAGAATGGCCACCCAGAACAGATCCAGATGGTAGCCAGCACCTTTCTGTGAAGGGAGACAGACAGCCTTCAGCCTCAGCATCCTCAAACACCTCCAGGACAGCCAAGGGCTCTAGCCTGGGGGTTGAGGCACACCAAAGGAGCAGCATCTCCTCCCACCGCAGCTTCTGGCCCACAGAAACTGCCACAAGGAGGCACAGAGCAGGACAAAATGCTCCTTGAACGATGCAGGAGCTGTTCCTGCAGGGAGAACAGGTGAGGGGGGCAGCTCTGGAAGCTCTGAGAGCAAGGGGATGAAGGAAGCACAGGAGAAGAGCAGGCTTGAAGCAGCCCAAGCAGCCTGTGCCCACTGCCAGGTTGAGGTGGTGCAAGCCAAGCCTTGCAGCTGCCCCAATGGCCTCTCACAGAGGCACAGCAGCTCAGGAGGTGAAGATCAGACAGCTCCACCTTCACCAAAGCATATTTCATAGAGCCATAGCATTGCTTTGGGCTGGGAAAGCCCTCTGAGGTCATCCAGTCCAGCCTTCAGCCCTCCTCCAACCCTGACCACTCTTCAGTGCCTTGAGGAGAGCTGAACTCTGAGGGCACGCTGAGGGTTTAGCTGAGCAGCTCAGTTTGTCCTCCTGGCTGTTCAGGTTGACTTGGACAGAAAGCAGAGGGAGTGCTGCCAGCAAACAGAACACTGAGGGGCTGCAGAGTGTCCAGAGAAGGGCAACAGAGCTGGGGAAGGGTCTGGAGAACAGGGCTGTGCACCCTGCCACAGCCCCCAGGGCAGCCCTCCTGCTGCTGCTGCCACACAGGCAGAGGGAGGCACCTTCTGCAGGGAAGAGAGGGTAGAGTCATGGAGGGGTTGGGGCTGGGAAAGCCCTCTGAGGTCACCCAGTCCAGCCAGCAACCCAACCCCACCATGGCCACCAAACCCTGGCCCCAAGTGCCATGGCCACAGGGTCCTGGAATCCCTCCAGGGCTGGGGACTCCACCACCTCCCTGGGCAGCCTGTGCCAGTCCCTGACCACTCTGGCAGCAAAGAAATTGTTCCTCATCTCCATCCTAACCCTCCCCTGGCACAATTTCAGGCCATTGCCTCTCCTATGCCCTGAGACTAGGGAGGAGAGACCAAGCCCCACCTGGCTCCAACCTCAGCCTTCCCCAGGTCCCTCAGCTGCCTCTCCCCAGCCCTGCTCTCCAGCCCTGCTCTCCAACCTCCTTTCAGGGAGCTGCAGAGGGCACTGAGCCTCCCCTCAGCCTTCAGAGAAGGTTCACCTTTCCTCCACTCCTGCTCTGCTTGGTTTTCTTGGGCAGCCCAAAGGACCTGGACCTCTTGGTGACCCAGCAGGGAAAGCAACCCAGGCTGGTCTTGAATAGCCCTCATTGTGCTCCTCCCAGCTGTGCTGCTTGCTTTGGCTGGCCAGCAGGGGTGGGATGGGCACTCACTGACACCCTGCCCATGCTTTAGCATTAGGAACAACAGCCACATCCTTCCCTTGGCCTCTTCTTCATGGAGGGAGAGCAGTGCCTGCATCCTCCCAGAGCTGAAGAGAACGCTTGGTCTGCTTCCTTGGGTCCAGGAGGTGGCCCTGAAGCTGAGCTCATGCCAATGAGTCTTCCCCCAGGGAAGATGTGGGCACAGTGCTGAGTCACAGAATGGGTTGGAAGGGACCTCAAAGATTATCTACTCCAACCCCTTGCCATGGGCAGGCACACAAGGGAATGGCTCAGGTTGGAAGGGAGCTCAGAGATCATCTACTCCAACCCCCTGCCATGGGTAGGGGCACAACAGAATGGCTCTGGACAGCAGATCTGGACAGTGAGGGTGGGGAGACACTGGAACAGGTTGCCCTGGGAGGTTGTGGGTGCAGGGGGTTGGAACTGGATGATCCTCTAAGGTCCCTTCCAACCCAAGCCATTCCATGAGTGACCCAGCACTGCCCACAGGAAGGACATGGACCTGATGGAGAAGGTCCAGAGGAGGGCCACAAAATGCTCAGGGGAATGGAGCAGCTCTGCTGGGAGGCCAGGCTGAGGGAGCTGGGGGTGTTCAGGAGAGAAGAGAAGGCTCCAGGCAGACCTCAGAGCAGCCTGCCAGAAGTGGAAGGGGGCTACAGGAAGGCTGCAGAGGGACTGTGCCCAAAGGCCTGCAGGGAGAGGACAAGGGGCAGTGGTCTGAAATGGGAGCAGAGCAGACTGAGATTGGCTGTGAGGAACAAGCTCTGCACCAGGAGGCTGTTGGAAGGCTGGCACAGGCTGCCCAGGGAGCTGGTTGGGGCTCCACCTCTGGAGCCATTCAAGGTGAGGCTGCTCAGGGCCTTGGGCAACCTGCTCCAGGGGAGGATGTCCCTGCTGACTGCAGAGAGGTTTGGACTGGATGAGCTTTGGAGGCCCCTTCCAACCCAGAGCATTCTATGCTTCCATGATTGGAGGGAGCCTTCCCCCTCAGGGTCAGCCCCCTTGACTCCTGTCCTGCTAGCAGGAAGGGACAGGCTTCTTCCCCAGGGATTTCCTCTTTTTAGAGCAGAACAGAATTAACCAGGCTGGAGAAGACCTCAGAGATCATCCAGTCCAACCTCTCACCCAACACCATCTGATCAACTAACCCATGGCACCAGGTGCCTCATCCAGGCTCCTCCTAAACACCCCCAGAGATGGTGACTCCACCACCTCCCTGGGCAGCACATCCCAAGGGCCAATCTCTCTTGCTGGGAAGAACTTCTTCCTAACATCCAGCCTAAACCTCCCCTGGCACAGCTTGAGGCTATGTCCTCTTGTTCTGCTGCTGCTTGCCTGGGAGAAGAGCCCAACCCCCACCTGGCTACAACCTCCCTTCAGGTAGTTGCAGAGAGCAAGAAGGTCTCCCCTGAGCCTCCTCTTCTGCAGGCTAAGCAACCCCAGCTCCCTCAGCCTCTCCTCACAGGGCTGTGCCCCAGACCCCTCCCCAGCTTTGTTGCCCTTCTCTGGACACCTTCCAGCACCTCAACCTCTTTCCTAACCTGAGGGGCAAGAGCTGGACACAGGACTCCAGGTGTGGCCTGAGCAGTGCTGAGCACAGGGCAGGATGATTTTCAATCAAAACTGACCAGGCAGGGAAAGTAGGAACAAAAAGCCACAACCAAAGCCCTCCAGGCATGAGGAACCTGCCCAGCACTGGCTGCAGAGTTTATTTTAACAACATGCCTGCAGCCCAGGCTCTCCTGACCCTGTGGTTGGAAAGCTCCCCTTGAAAGGACATCCAGCTGGGGCTATGCCCTTGCTGTGTCCCAGAGCTCTCCAGCTCACTGCTTCTATCCCACAGCCCAACACAGCTGCCAGCCCTGGGCCAGCCCTGGCCAGAGGTGGGGTTCTGGGATGGTTTTTGGCACCCCAAAGCCTTGCTCAGAAGGGCTGGCAGCTGCTGGCCAGGGCTCAGTGAGACCTTGCTCATCACAGAATCAATAAGGTTGGAAAAGACCTCAGGGATCATCAAGTCCAACCTCTCACCCAACACCTCCTGACCATGGCTCCAAGTGCCACATCCAATCCCCTCTTGGACACCTCCAGGGATGGGGACTCCACCACCTCCCTGGGCAGCACATCCCCAGGGCCAATCTCTCTTGCTGGGAAGAACTTCTTCCTACCATCCAGCCTGAACCTCCCCTGGCACAGCTTGAGACTGTGTCCTCTTGTTCTGCTGCTGCTTGCCTGGGAGAAGAGCCCAACCCCCACCTGGCTACAACCTCCCTTCAGGTAGTTGTAGGCAGCAAGAAGGTCTCCCCTGAGCCTCCTCTTCTGCAGGCTAAGCAACCCCAGCTCCCTCAGCCTCTCCTCCCAGGGCTGTGCTCCAGACCCCTCCCCAGCTTTGCTGCCCTTCTCTGGACACCTTCCAGCAGCTCAACACCTTTGATGTACACTCTCTTTCCTCTTCCAATCACAGAACTGTTAGGGCTGGAAGGGACCTCAAGGCTCAGCCAGCTCCAACACCACCAGCTGGCCCTGCCCAGGGTTGCTGCTTCAGATCTCTGGGCAGTGATGGAGCTTTCCAATGGAACCAGCCTTGCTCCTAGCCAGAACTCTACCCCAGGGGACAAACACTGCTGTGAAGAACCAGCAGTGGCCTTGCTGAGGGATCCTCAGCCCTGCCACAGGCCCTCCTGCACCTCCAGCACACCTCCTGCACCCAGGCAAGGCACGAAGCACACCCACCTTCAGCTTGTGCTCCTTCCTGTTGACAATGACAGCTGTGATCTGCTGGTCCATGAAGATGAGGATGGTCACCAGTAGTGCAGGGATGGCTGCTGCCAGGTACACCCACCACGGGTTCCCTCCAAAAGGGGGGATAAACCAACCCCTCTCAGGACTGGTTGGCTTTTGAGGGCATGGAGGAGAGAAGCTGGTGTTAGAGGGGGGGTCTAGGAGCCATGGCACCCCCCACAGGCTGGCACCTCCCAGCAGTGGGGCTGCTGGGAGACACTGGGGGCTTCATCCTGCCCAGGAACAGCAGCCCCAGGGGGTTCACAGCATGGAGGCAGGAGAGAAACCATCCATTTAGGACATAAATCACAGAAGTGTCAGGGCTGGAAGGGAGCTCAAGGCTCAGCCAGCTCCAACCCCCTGCCATGGGCAGGGACACCTCACACTGCAGCAGGTTGCTCACAGCCTGGCTGCAAACACCTCCAGGCAGGAGGCTTCCACCACCTCCCTGGGCAACAACTTCTTCCTCACATCCAATGTCAATCTCCCCACTTCTAGCTTTGCTCCATTCCCCACAGTCCTATCCCTCCCTCACCCCCTCCAAAGTCCCTCCCCAGCTTTCCTGGAGCCCCCTGCAGCTCCTGGATGGCCACTGAGCACAGAACCACCACCCACAATGATTTTGGCCTGGCTCAGAGCATGGGTAACTCAGGCATGCTCAGGTTTAGGTGCTAAGCTTCCACTGAATTACTGCCTGCTGTAGCTCACTTGACCTGAGTTCATCACCAGACCCATTGAAAGTGCTCTAAAAGAGCACACCAGCCAGCCAAGAGGCTCCCAAAAGGGATCAGAGCTGGGGCCCAGGGTGGCCTGGCTGCTCTCCTGCTGTGAGGGTGGGAGAAGGCAGCCTCTGCCAAGGGCCAGGCAGGCAAGCTGGCACAGACCTACCTTGAATTCACTTGGCACGATGAGTTTTGGGGTGTCCACACCTACCAGGGCATCTATGCCACAGAAAATCAGGATGGACAAGATAATGGCAAAGTCACTGATCAGCTTCCTGGCCTGAAAGAGAAGGGGGAGGTCAGAATCATGGAATCAACCAGGCTGGAAAAGACCTCAGAGACCATCAAGTCCAACTTGCCACCTAAGACCTCCTGACAACTAAACCATGGCTCCAAGTGCCACTTCCAGTCCCCTCTTGAGCACCCCCAGGGCTGGGGACTCCACCCCCCCCCGGGCAGCCTCTTCCAACCCCTGACCACCCTTTAGTGGCTTGAGGAGAGCTGAACAAACCCTATGAGGAGAGGCTGAGGGAGCTGGGGGTGTTCAGCCTGGAGAAGAGGAGGCTGAGGGGAGACCTCATGGCTCTCTGCAGCTCCCTGAAAGAAGGTTGGAAAGAGGAGGGGCTTGGGCTCTGCTCCCTAGTCTCAGGGGATAGGAGGAGAGGCAATGGCCTGAAACTGTGCCAGGGGAGGCTTAGGTTGGAGAGGAGGGAAAATGTCTTTGCTGCCAGAGTGGTCAGGGGTTGGAAGAGGCTGCCCAGGGAGGTGGTGGAGTCCCCAGCCCTGGAGGGGTTCCAGAAACCTGTGGCCATGGCAGCTGGGGCCAGGGTGGTGCAGGGCAGGAGGTTGGACTGGATGATCTCAGAGGGCTTCTCCAACAGAACCAGTTCCATGCCTGCTGCCATTTGCCTACACAACCCCTGGGTCCTCCCTGGGGACCATTAAAGCCTCAGTGGAAGCAGGAAAGCAAGCTTCAGGAAGACAAAACTGCTTTTGCCAAGAGCCCCCCAGGGGGGTGCCTCCAGGCAGCCTGACTGCTGGTGACAGCAGCCAGCAGCCCCCAGCTGGCTGTGGAGCCTTAGAAACTCCACAGCCTGCACTGGCTTGGGAGGGACCCTCCAAGGTCCTCTTGTGCAACCCCTCTGCAGCCAGCAGGGATCATCAGGCTGCCCAGGGCCAGCCTGCAGGCACCTCTGGGCTTCTCCTGCTTGGCTGACCTCCCCAGCTGAAGTCACCCTGGCAGGAGTGTGTGAGCTGGGGGCTCCCAGCTCTACCACAGCCTTTTGTACCACCCCCCAGCCCCCATCTCCAAGGGAGCTGCTCCCTGTGGTTGGCACTGTGTCAGGCAGGGATTTCTCCTGCAGGGCTGTTTACTGCTCCTCTGTGGTACAGCTGAACCTCTTTGATTTTGAATGAAAAGGGAACAAATTCCATCCAGGCTGGAATGCAGCTCAAGTGCTCTGTAGCCATGGGAACCCAGGGGCAACAACAGCTCTGAGCAGATCTCACAGCTGCAGCCCAGCACCACAGGTCCAGCCCAGCCCAGCTCACCTTCGGGGTCTGAGCAGTGGCAGCCTGAAGCTGTCATCCTCGTGGCATCACAGCACCAGGAGGGTTGGAAGAGACCTCTGAGCTCATCCAGTCCAACCTTCACCCCAGCCCCACCATGGCCACCAAACCATGGCCCCAAGGTCCTTGCACACCTCCAGGCATGGGGACTCCACCACCCTCCTGGGCAGCCTCTTCCAACCCCTGACCACTCTTTAGTGGCTTGAGGAAAGCTGAACAAACCCTATGAGGAGAGGCTGAGGGAGCTGGGGGTGTTCAGCCTGGAGAAGAGGAGGCTGAGGGGAGACCTCATGGCTCTCTGCAGCTCCCTGAGAGGAGGCTGGAGTGAGGAGGGGCTTGGGCTCTGCTCCCTACTCTCAGGTGACAGAAGGAGAGGCAATGGCCTGAAACTGTACCTGGGGAGGCTTAGGTTGGAGAGGAGGGAAAATGTCTTTGCTGCCAGAGTGGTCAGGGACTGGCACAGGCTGCCCAGGGAGGTGGTGGAGTCCCCAGCCCTGGAGGGATTCCAGGACCCTGTGGCCATGGCACTTGGGGCCAGGGTTTGGTGGCCATGGTGGGGTTGGGTTGCTGGCTGGACTGGGTGACCTCAGAGGGCTTTCCCAGCCCCAACCCCTCCATGGTGCCTCCCTCTGCCTGTGTGGCAGCAGCAGCAGGAGGGCTGCCCTGGGGGCTGTGGCAGGGTGCACAGCCAGCTGCTGGGGTGCCAGGGGGATACTCACAGTGGTGGGGAAGTAGCGACTGGTCTTGAACTTCTTCAGGGCCATGGAGCAGGTGTAAGTGCCAAAGAAGAGGATGAAGGACATGAGGGTGATGTCAGGGACATAGTGGCAGTTGTTGCCCACCAGCTGCCCTCCGTATTTCAAGCACTCCTTGGCTGTCAGAGAGGACCAAGCGATGGTGGAGTTGTACTGCAGGGCAAGGAGAGACAGAGTCACAGAGCTGCCAGGGAGCTCAAGGCTCAGCCAGCTCCAGCCCCCTGCCATGGGCAGGGACACCTCACACTACAGCAGGTTGCTCACAGCCACCTCCAGCCTGGCTGCAAACACCTCCAGGCAGGAGGCTTCCACCACCTCCCTGGGCAGCCTGTGCCAGGCTCTCACCACCCTCCTGGGGAGCAACTTCTTCCTCACAGCCAATCTCAATCTCCCCATTTCTAGTTTTGTTCCACCCCCCCCCCCCCAGTCCTATCCCTCCCTGACACCCTCAGAAGTCCCTCCCCAGCTTTCTTGCAGCCCCCTGCAGATCCTGGTAGGTAGATACAATGAGGTCTCCTGGGAGCTTCTCCCCTCCAGCCTGCACAACCCCAACTCCCTCAGTCTGTCTCCATAGCAGAGCAGCTCCAGCCCTCTGCTCCTCCTCCTGGCCCTGCTCTGGACACCTTCCAGCCCCTCCAGATCCTTCCTGGCACAGAGGCTCCAGAGCTGGCCCCAGAGCTCCAGCTGTGGTCTCACAGAGTGGAGCAGAGGGGCAGAATCCCCTCCCTGGCCCTGCTGGCCACACTTCTCTTGCTGCAGCCCAGGCTCTGCTTGGCTCTCTGGGCTGCAAGTGCTCCCTGCTGGCTCCTGCTGAGCTTCTCCTCCCCCAGCACCCCCAGGCCCTTTCCTTCAGGGCTGCTCTCCAGCCAGTCCCTGCCCAGCCTGTATCAGTGCCTGGCATTGTCCTGACCCAGCTGCAGGACCTTGCTCTTGGTCTTGTTGAACCTCATGAGGCTGTCCTGGACACAGCTCTGCAGCCTGCCCAGGTCCCTCTGGCTGGATCCCTTCTCTCCAGCCTGCCCAGGTCCCTCTGGCTGGATCCCTTCCCTCCAGCCTGCCCAGGTCCCTCTGGATGGATCCCTTCCCTCCAGCCTGCCCAGCTCCCTCTGGATGGATCCCTTCCCTCCAGCCTGCCTGCTGCACCACACAGCTTGGTGTCATCAGGGCATGGTGGCCACAACAGCCCTCTGCCATTCCAGCCCCGGATGCAAGGACTTGGGTCACAGCTTCCCAAGGTCATGGGCGACCCCAGGGAGTCAGCAGGAGGGTTTCCTTCATGTGACCCACTCCTGGTCTACTGGCAGGGCCCAGCAGCAGCTCCTGACACCTGGGAGAGCCTGCCCTGCTGAGGAGCACTCACCAGCTCAGAGGAGTAGGAGTAGGGCAGCTCAGCGGCCGAGGGCACCGTGGTCCCGTTGAACAGGGAGCCATTGACTGCAAGAGAGGACAGAGAGGGGCATGCCACGGGGGTGGAGCCAGGAAAGGAAAGGGATGTCGACCCCCACAGCCTTCCTGACCCCCACCAACCTGCCTGCAGCCTCTGCTCAAGTGAGGCAAGCCCCAGGTGCTGCTTCAGAGTGACTCTAAAGAACCACAGTAATGGTTTGGCTTGGAAAGGTCCTCAAAGCTCATCCAGTTCCAACCCCCCTGCCCTGGAGGGGGACCCCTCCCTCCAGACCTTGTCTCCTTGCATCTCTGTGGCCCTTAGCTCTGAAGGACATTCCTCTGGCAGGCCTGGGGAGGGGCAGGAGTGGTGGCTCAGGTCACTCCTGCTCTGCTTGGTGCTGCTGTGGAGCTGGGTTTGCTCAGGGTGGTGCCCAAACATGGGTGGTTTCCATCTCCTGGAGGAGTGGGAAAGCACCAACAGCTCCTTGCTTGAGCATGAGGGAGTTCAGCCCAGCCTGGCACTGGAGTGTGGGCTGCCAGGCAGCCAGAGCCAGCAGACCTCCAAGATCTGGCAGCACAGCCAGGAACAAAGGCTTGCAAGAGCTCAAAGGCAAACAGAAGCTCTTTGCCTCGTCCCAGTTGGGAAGCTGTGACCACTCCTAGGATCCTGCAAACAATGAGGGGTGAGTAAGGAACTTGGTTGAGGCTCAAAGCAAACTTGAGGCTCTCTCAACGTGAGCTGGCCAACAAGGGAGGGCTGCTGGCTGTGCAAAGGGTGCTGCCAAGTGGAGCCCTGGCAGCTGGCTGCTTGTGGTGGTGGTGAAACCTGGGAGCTCTGCAAGCGCTGGGAGCTTGGTTCAGTTCTGCTCCATCTGAAGGGCAATGGAGGGGCTCCATGTCCCCTAGAAGACAGCAGGGCAGAGGCAGAGCACCATCCTTGGGCTCCTAGGGGGTCTGCCTTGGGGTGACAGAACTCTGGAGGTTGGAAGAGACCTTTGAGATCTTCAACCTTGGAACAGCAGGAAGAAACTCTTGGCAGTGAGGGTGGGGAGGCACCGGCACAGGCTGCCCAGGAGGGTTGTGGATGTCCTCTCCCTGGAGGTGTTCAGGATGAGACCTTGAGCAAGCTGGGCTGGTGGGAGGCGTCCCTGTTGGACCTGGCTGATCTCTGAGGTCCCTTCCAAGGCCTGCAGCACTGCCTGGGGTTGTGCAGAGCCTGGCACTGGGATGGGCTCAGCCTCACGCCCCCGGGCTCTGCCCAGCCCGAGCCGGCCTCTCACCTGGGTCTAACGGCTCGCAGGCACAAGAGTAGTGTGTGATGTAGTCCACCTTGAAGTGGGAGTTGATTGGGTAATGGTCTGCCAGCTTGATCATCTTCTTGAAAGCATCGTAGATGAAGATGAAGCTGATGAGGGAGGAGAAGCCCTCCTCGGTGAAGCGGGTGAAGTACTTGACCAGGAAGCTGGCATCGGTGGCCACCAGGATGAGACACTGGAAGGCTGACCAGAGGCCAATCCACAGGCGGAACTCCAGGTAGTCGAAGTCGTTGTCCCTGCAGGGGGACGGGGGGGAGGGCAGGGAGAGGATGGGCAGGGAGAGGATGGGCAGGGAGAGGATGGGCAGGGAGAGGATGGGCTGAGCCGCAGCCACGGCCGCTCCCGGCCTCCCAGCCGCGCCCGGCACCGGCACCGGCACCGGGGACCGCCTGCCCAGGGAGCCCGCGGGGCTCAAGCACTGCCCGGGGGAGGCCTTGAGCAGCCCGGCATGGGGGAGGTGCCCTGAGAGCAAGGGAAGGACAAGGGGGAACAAGAGCAGGAGGGAGGAAAAGCAGCGGGGCAGAGGGGAGAGGCAGCAGCAGGGGAGAACCAAAGCAGCTGCAGAGGGGAACCAAAGCAGCTGCAGAGGGGAACCAAAGCAGCTGCAGAGGAGAACCAAAGCAGCAGCAGAGGAGAACCAAAGCAGCAGCAGAGGGGAACCAAAGCAGCTGCAGAGGAGAACCAAAGCAGCTGCAGAGGGGAACCAAAGCAGCAGCAGAGGAGAACCAAAGCAGCAGCAGAGGAGAACCAAAGCAGCAGCAGAGGGGAACCAAAGCAGCAGCAGAGGGGAACCAAAGCAGCTGCAGAGGGGAACCAAAGCAGCAGCAGAGGGGAACCAAAGCAGCAGCAGAGGAGAACCAAAGCAGCAGCAGAGGGGAACCAAAGCAGCAGCAGAGGAGAACCAAAGCAGCAGCAGAGGAGAACCAAAGCAGCAGCAGAGGGGAACCAAAGCAGCTGCAGAGGAGAACCAAAGCAGCTGCAGAGGGGAACCAAAGCAGCTGCAGAGGAGAGCCAAAGCAGCAGCAGAGGGGAACCAAAGCAGCAGCAGAGGGGAACCAAAGCAGCAGCAGAGGGGAACCAAAGCAGCTGCAGAGGGGAACCAAAGCAGCAGCAGAGGGGAACCAAAGCAGCAGCAGAGGGGAACCAAAGCAGCTGCAGAGGAGAGCCAAAGCAGCAGCAGAGGGGAACCAAAGCAGCAGCAGAGGAGAACCAAAGCAGCAGCAGAGGAGAACCAAAGCAGCAGCAGAGGAGAACCAAAGCAGCAGCAGAGGAGAACCAAAGCAGCAGCAGAGGGGAACCAAAGCAGCAGCAGAGGGGAACCAAAGCAGCAGCAGAGGGGAACCAAAGCAGCAGCAGAGGGGAACCAAAGCAGCAGCAGAGGGGAACCAAAGCAGCAGCAGAGGGGAACCAAAGCAGCAGCAGAGGGGAACCAAAGCAGCAGCAGAGGGGAACCAAAGCAGCAGCAGAGGGGAACCAAAGCAGCTGCAGAGGGGAACCAAAGCAGCAGCAGAGGGGAACCAAAGCAGCAGCAGAGGGGAACCAAAGCAGCAGCAGAGGGGAACCAAAGCAGCTGCAGAGGAGAACCAAAGCAGCAGCACAGAAGGAAAAGTCCCTAGAAGCCTGGCTGGGTCCTGGAGGCTTTTCCAGAACTCTCTGCAGCCACAGAGTCAGACTTTAAATGATGAGGCAGCTGGGGATGCTCTCTAATTGTGGTCCCAGCAGGGCCCAGGCTGCTGTCAACATCAACAACCACAAATTGGATGCAAAAGCCCTGGCTTCCCATTTCCTTCTGAGACAGGCTCCCTGGAAAAGCCCTGGCCTCCTGCTCTGGCAGTGCTTAGGACAATGGCTTTTGGCACCACCTCCTTCTCAGGGGTAAAAATAGCCTTCAGCTTCTCCTTCCCCAAACACCCCCCCAAGAAAGTGATTTTTTTCCCCATCTTGCTCTTCCCCTGCTGTGTGCTGCCCCTATTCATGGAATCACAGAATCAATAAGGTTGGAAAAGACCTCAGAGATCATCAAGTCCAACCTGACACCCAACACCTCCTGGCTACTAAACCCTGGCTCCAAGTGCCACATCCAATCCCCTCTGGAACACCTCCAGGGCTGGGGACTCCACCACCTCCCTGGGCTCTGCCCTGCCTGCAAGCAGCTCCAGCACAGCCACTCCTGGTTGTCATCCTTTGGACTGGAGCAGGTTGCCCAGGGAGCTCCTGGATGCCCCTTCCCTGGGGGTGGTCAAGGTCCTGAGCAGCCTGGGCTGGTGGAGGTGTCCCTGCCCATGGCAGGGGGTTGGGACTGGATGAGCTTCAAGATCCCTTCCAACCCAACCCACCCTATGGATCTATCAACCATGAGCTCAATGCTGCAGACCACCTGCACCAGGGGGGCCCTGCAGACCACCTGCACCAGGAGCCCCTGGAGCCCAGCTGAGTGTGAGAGATGCCATGGAAGCCCACTTGTCTGCCTGAGCAGGGGCTCTGCAGCTCCAGAGGCCTCTCCACCACGTGTGTGGCCTTCACAGCAGAGCCCTGATGCCATCCTCTCAATTATTTCTGCCTAACTCCCCGTGGAGATTCACCACCATGAGGAAGGAGACACAATTAAAGCCACTCACCACCCACCCATGGCTCCTGCCTGAGTGCAAGCCACAGCCACCTCCAGCTGAATAATTCAAGAGGCCACCTCTAAAAATAGCCACCAGTGGCCCAGGAGGGCTTGGGGGTGGCTGCTGGAGAGCCTACAAGGATCTCCTGGCAAATGAAGGGGTTTGGGGTGGGTTTGTGCAACCCAGAATGATCTCCTGGCAAGACACCATCCCAAAATCCAGGGGCTTGGGGTGGTCTCTGTGTCATCTCAAATGATCTCCTGGCTAATGAAGGCATTTGGGGTGGCTGCTGGAGAGCCTCAAATGATCTCCTGGCCAACCAAGGGCTTTGGGGTGGGTTTTGTGCAGTCTCAAATGATCTCCTTGCAAACCAAGGAGGTTTTGGGGTGTTTTCTGTGTCATCTCAAGTGATCTCCTTGCAAATGAAGGGCTTTGGGGTGGGGTCTGTGCAACCCAAAATGATCTCCTGGCAAGACACCATCCCAAAACCAAGGGGGCTGGGGTGGTCTCTGTGTCATCTACAGATGACCTCCTTGCAGACCACAGAATGGGACTGTCCCTGGCAGCCAGGGCAAGCCCTGCAGCAGCTGGGCAGGAGGAGCACAGTGCCTGCAAACAGCCCCTCAAGGACAAGGCTGGGCCAAGAATTCCCAGGAGGCCCCCCTGGGATGATCCCTGATGTGGATGCAGCCTCCCCAGAGGTGCAAGGGGATGTTTCACTTCCCCTTCCCAGCCTGCCATCAGTGGGAGGCATCCCCCTCCCTCCTCCAGCCCCACACTTACTTGCTGAAGTTGAAGAGGAGCCTTTCAAAGACCAGGACAGGTCCTGTGCTGCTCAGGATGGTGAGTGGCTGGCCAGCAAAAAGGCAGAAGATGGCACCAGTGACTGCTGTGCCCAGGAAGCTCTCCAGCACACCCTGGGGAGACAGGGGACACAAAGTCACTTCTCCTGCACCTCCCTTTCCTCCAGCACTGGGGCAAGGAAACAGGGGGATAAAGATCAGTGCCCAGCCATGTGCTGAAGGCTGCCATGGCCAGGAGCAGCTCCTGCCCTCTCCTGCACAGTGACCTGCTTGTCCTGAGTGACTCTGAGTGGTGTGGGACAGCCACCTGGAGTCACAGAGCTGTGGAGGCTGGCAGAGGCCTCTGAGACCCTCAACCCAACCTCTCACCCAGAGCTCACAGCCCCAGCACTGCTGCTGAGCCACTGCCACTGACCCACAGCCCTCAGCTCCACTTCCACACCTCTGACATCCCTCCAGGGATGGGGACTCCACCACCCTCCTGGGCAGCCTCTTCCAGTGCCTGACAACCCCTGCTGGGAAGGAATTGTTCCTCAGACCCAACCTGAACCTCCCTTGGTGCAACTCAGAGAGGTTGTGGAGTCTCCTTCTCTGGAGACCTTCCAGCCCCATCTGGATGAGTTCCTGTGTGAGCTGTGCTGGAGTCTGTGCTCCTGCTCTGCCAGGGGCCTTGGACTGGATGAGCTCTGGAGGTCCCTTCCAACCCCTAACCTCCTGTGAGCCTGTGGTCACAGCATGCTTTGGGTTGGAACAGCCCTCCAAGGCCATCCAGTCCAACCAGCAGCCCAGCACCACCACGGCCACCCAACCAGGGCCCCAAGTGCCATGGCCAGAGGTTTCCTGCACACCTCCAGGGCTGGGGACTGCTGAGTTTTGGAAGAGCCAAACTGGGTTTGTGCAGAGGAGGAGGACTTTGGCTCTCCATCAGCTGCTGCATCTTCCTCCAGGCTGGGATTTCCCCTGGAGAAGAGAAGGCTGCAGGGAGACCTAACAGCAGCCTTCCAGGACCTGCAGAAAGCTGGGGAGGGACTTTTGACAAGAGCTTGTGGTGACAGGAGGAGGGGCAATGGTTTTGAGCTGGAAGAGGGGAGATTGAGACTGGAGATGGGGAGGGAACTCCTGCCAGTGAGGCTGGGGAGACTCTGGAGCAGGGAGGCTGGAGGCATCCAAGCCCAGGCTTGATGGGGCTGGGAGCAATCTGGTCTAGCTGGGGCCATCCCTGCCCACTGCAGGGTGGTTGGAACCAGATGACCTTTGGAGGTCCCTTCCAAGCCAGTGCATTCTCCCAGTCTGTGACCCTGGAGATCTCCTCCCACCACCACCCCGCTCTGTGACTCCATCAGCTGCCCCCAGACCCCAAGCTTCATCGGCCCTCCAGGGTCCCCCTGGCCGCAGGCAGCGGGAGGCCAGCGCCAGACCTGCTGCTGCAGAAGGCTCTTGCTGACCTGCATGTTTTCTGTGGCGTCCCCCAGCAGCCCCCCAAAGGTGATGGCATTGGTGACTGTGGCCAGGTAGATGAAGAGGATGGCTGAGAGGGATTGGATGTTCAAGGCGTCCAGGAAGTCGCTGGCGAAGAACGGAGCCTTCCTCCTGATGTCTTTGATCAAACCCCCACAGAACCTGCAGGCACAAGCACAGGAGGCTTCTGCTGGGTCACTCCCAGCCCTTGCCCAGAGTCCCTCCCCAGCTCTCCTGGAGCCCTTTCAGGTACTGGAAGGCTGCTGCAAGGTCTCCCTTGTCCAAAGTCCCTCCCCGGCTGTCCCAGAGCCCCCTTCGGGTACTGGAAGCTTTCTCCGCTGGAAGTCTCCCCAGAGCCTTCTCTCTGCAGGCTGAACAGCCCCAGCTCTCTCAGCCTCTGCCCACAGGGGAGGTTTTGCCACCCTCTGATCACCTCTGTGGCCTCCTCTGGGCCTGCCCCAACAGTTCCATCTGGGGGCACCTCCCTGGGCAGCCTGTGCCAGGCTCTCACCACCCTCCTGGGGAACAACTTCTTCCTCACAGCCAATCTCAATCTATTCATCTCTAGTTCTGCTCCACCCCCCCCAGTCCTATCCCTCCCTGACACCCTCAAAAGTCCCTCCCCAGCTTTCTTGGAGCCCCCTGCAGATCCTGGAAGGCCACAATGAGGTCTCCTGGGAGCCTTCTCTTCTCCAGACTGAACAGCCCCAGCTCCCTCAGGCTGTCCTCACAGCAGAGCAGCTCCAGCCCTCTGCTCCTCCTCATGGCCCTTCTCTGGACACCTTCCAGCCCCTCCAGATCCTTCCTGGCACAGAGGCTCCAGCACTGGCCCCAGAGCTCCAGCTGTGGTCTCAGCAGAGGGGAGCAGAGGGGCAGAATCCCCTCCCTCGAGCTGCTGTGGTGCATCCAGCAGCCACCTGCACCACCTTTCACTCTCAGCTGCCTCAGTTCTGCAGCTTGCTGAGCCTGGACATTCAGAACCCTTCAGATGGTCCCAAGCTGGGCACTGAACACCCCAAGGACCCTTTCTGTGGGTCACAGCTCGACCCAGACAGCCAGCAGAGAGTCATTAAGGTTGGAAAAGGCCTCTCAGCTCATCAAGCCCAGCCATAACCCAACCCCCATGACCACTACACTGAAGCTCCACATCTGCAGGCTTCTTGAACACCTCCAGGGGTGGAAAGCAGAAGAGGGCAAAACAGCTCTGCAAGAGAGAGAGAGACAATGTCCCCTTGCTTGGTGCCAGTGTGCCACTCACCTGCCAGTCCTCTGCAGCTCTTCACAGTCCCCATGGCCTCCACCTCCATGGCCTCCATCATGAGGAGTGTCTCCATTCATCTGCAGGTTCTCCCCACCAGAGTACATGTTTTTCCTGGCCAAGAAAGCAAAGCAGAGAGCAGCTCACAGCCTGAGGGCTCCACACAACACAAGCATAGGACCCTAGAGTGGCTCAGGGTGGAAGGGACCTCCAGAGATCATAGAATCAGTAAGGCTGGAAAAGACCTCAGAGATCACCAGGTCCAACACCTGCTCCAACATCTCTCAAGTGGACTTGGTTGTCCAAGCCTGGTCTTGAACAGCCTCCCCAGGGTGTAGCCTATGAGAGGGCTACAGGTCCCAGCTCCCGGGCTACCCGAAGCACCTGCCCTCCCCATCACCTCTCCACGGCCCTGGATCTGCCTGCCTCCTGCCTGTACCTTTTATCTGAGGAGGGCAGAGACTTGGGGGGCTCTATCCTGATGGCTGGATCCCATTCCCCAGGGGGCAGCACAATGACTTCATCCAGGAACTCGTCGATGCCAGCGATCAGGTCCTGCCGGTCCTTGGCCTTGTAGGCGATGTCATGGAAAACCTGGCAGGGAAAGAGAGGCTCCAGGTAGGAGAGCTTTGAGCCTTCTGCAGCCCAGGCCCCACAGGCAGCCCCTGCAGGCCTCTGCTTCATAGAATCATAGAATCAGTAAGGGTGGAAAAGACCTCAGAGATCATCCAGTCCAGCCTCTCACCCAACACCATCTCAGCAACTCAACCATGGCACCAAGGGCCTCAGCCAGGCTCCTCCTAAACACCTCCAGGGATGGGGACTCCACCACCTCCCTGGGCAGCACATCCCAAGGGCCAATCTCTCTTGCTGGGAAGAACTTTCTCCTCACATCCAGCCTGAACCTCCCCTGGCACAGCTTGAGGCTGTGTCCTCTTGTTCTGGTGCTGCTTGCCTGGGAGAAGAGACCAACCCCCACCTGGCTCCAACCTCCCTGCAGGGAGTTGCAGAGAGCAAGAAGGTCTCCCCTGAGCCTCCTCTTCTGCAGGCTAAGCAACCCCAGCTCCCTCAGCCTCTCCTCCCAGGGCTGTGCTCCAGACCCCTCCCCAGCTTTGCTGCCCTTCTCTGGACACCTTCCAGTGTCTCAATGTCCTTCTTAAATGGAGGAGCCCAGAACTGGACACAGGACTCCAGGTGTGGCCTGAGCAGTGCAGAGCACAGGGCAGGATAACTTCCCTGCTCCTGCTGGCCACACTGTTCCTGACCCAGGCCAGGATTGGCCTTCTTGGCCACCTGGTTCCACACAACCAACTTGAGTTGTTCTTCAGGAGGCATCAAGGGACAGCATGGAGCCAGCCAGGTGAAACAGCTCCTTGGGCAGCTGGAATCACAGAGCAGGAGGGGTTGGAAGGGACCTCTGGAGATCAGTCAGACCAACCCTCTGCCAAGGGAGAAGGTCCCACAGGAACACATCCAGGTGGGGTTGGAATCTCTCCAGGGATGGAGACTCCACCACCTCTCTGGGCAGCCTGCTCCAGGGCTCCAGCACCCTCACATTACAGCAGTTCCTCCTCCTGTTCAGATGGAGCTTCTCATGGTCAGGTTTGTGCCTGCTATGCCTTGCCCTGTCCCTGGACACCTCTGAACAAAGCCTGGTGCCATCCTCCTGCCACCCAGCCTTGAAGCACTGCTCAGCTCTGCTGAGCTCCCCCTCAGGCTGCTCTTCTTCCAAGCCACCCAGCCCCACTTCTCCTCAGCAGAGCTGTCCCAGGCCCCTCGGCACCTCTGCAGCCCAGTGTGGAAGGAGGAGGCTCAGCTGCACGGGGAAGCCCATGCCCAGGCCTGGAAGGCCAGCACTGGGAGGTGCTGAAGGGGAGCCTGGGGGAAGGCAGGCTCAGAGAGGAGCTGGGATGGCACTCACCTCGTCCGACATCAGCGTGGCGATGGCTCGGCCGATCTCGTGGTAGGACTTGGCTTTGCCCTTCGGCCCCAGCAGGATGAAGAGGAACCTGAGAAGGCAAACAGGTTGCTCCCGTTCAGGGTCACCCAAAGGACCACTGGCAGAAGGCCTGGGCAGAAATTCAGCCTTGAAGAGCTGTGGCCCTTAGCTGGAGATCCAGAGGCTGTCAATGGCCTCCCGAACAACCGGGGAGTGGAGGTGACACCCTGCAGCACACCACCACCCAAAGGACCACTGGCAGAAGGTCTGGGCAGAAATCCAGCCTTGAAGAGCTTAACTAGAGATCCAGAGGCTGTGCTGCACATTTGGCCTCGCAATGATGGAGCTCAGGTGGCACCTTCCAGCTCCTTACTGCCCACAGACATCCTTTATGGGAAGGGTCTCGAGGGCTTCCAGCACTGAGTGCAAGCTGTGGGCTGAGCCATGCCTCTTAAGGGGCTGAGGCTGTGTCAAGTGATGGTTTGTCCTCTCAAATGATGTTCTGGGAGGCATCCAAGGAGCTGAAAGTGGCTTAATGGTGTTAAAGGTTCTCCTTCACTCCCAGCATCGCTGAGCTCTCTGCACCTCAGCATTCAGAGCTCCAAAGCCCTACCCTGCCTTCTACAGGCCCACAAGAAAGCTGGGGAGGGACTTCTGAGGGTGTCAGGGAGGGATGGGACTGGGGGGGATGGAGAGAAACTAGAAGTGGGGAGATTGAGATTGGCTGTGAGGAAGAAGTTGTTGCCCAGGAGGGTGGTGAGAGCCTGGCACAGGCTGCCCAGGGAGGTGGTGGAAGCCTCCTGCCTGGAGGTGGCTGTAAGCAACCTGCTGTGGTGTGAGGTGTCCCTGCCCATGGCAGGGGCTTGGAGCTGGCTGAGCCTTGAGCTCCCTTCCAGGCCTGGCAGCTGTGTGACTCTTCTCTCACCTGGTGGGCACAGGGACCTCGGTCAGAGCCCCCAGCATGACCGCCTGCTGCAGCCGGACGAAGGCGATGAAAGGGCTCTCCAGGAAGTCCACCTCCCCCACCAGCACGTTGGAGGCCTCAGCATCTCGAGGCAGCTTCTTCATGAATTTGTTCTTCAGCTGCAGCAGGGAGAGAGGAGAAGAAAACCAAACCACCCCAGTTCTCCTGAGGAAGGTGGAAGAGAGGCTGCCCAGGTTTGCCTCCCTTGGGTCGCCTTGGGCCCACAGGGAGCATCCCCACCGAGTCTGCTGAGACACAGACACTAAGGAGATGAGCCCCAGGGGAGCAATCCAGGTCACAGGATCACCAAGGTTGGGAGGGACCTCAAGGATCATCAAGTCCAACCTGTAACCACAGACCTCATGACCAGACCATGGCTCCAAGTGCCACATTCCCCTCTTGAACCCCTCCAGGGATGGTGACTCCACCACCTCCCTGGGCAGCACATCCCCATGGCCAGGTCAGGGTGCTGGTAGCCTTCTTGGCCACCTGAGCACACTGCTGGCTCGTGTTCAACTGCTGTCCACCAGCACCCCCAGGCTCTTTCCTGCCAGGCAACTTCCCAGCCTGGAGCGTTGCAAGGGTAGAATCCTAGAACCTTGAAGCCCCAAACCCCTGCCATGGGCAGGGACACTTCCCACCAGCCCAGCTTGGTCTGGCCTCCATCCAGCCTGGCTTTGAACACTGCTGCCAGGGAGGGAGCATCCACAGCCTCCCCAGGCAGCTCCCCAAAAGCTGGAAGTGAAAAGCCCAAGGGAATGACATCCAAGCCAGCCAAACTTGCTAAGGCTCTCCCTCCCCTCAGGATGGGGGCAGGATCTGTGCTGGAAGCTGCAGCCCCAGACCATTTCAAAGCTCCCAGGTCAGGGTGCTGGTAGCCTTCTTGGCCACCTGAGCACACTGCTGGCTCGTGTTCAACTGCTGTCCAGCAGCACCCCCAGGTTCTTTCCTGGGGGCAACTTCCCAGCCACTGCCCCAAGCCTGGAGTGTTGCAAGGGCAGAATCCTAGAACATCACCCAGCCCCAAGCCCCTGCCATGGGCAGGGACACTTCCCACCAGCCTGGCTTTGAGCACTGCCAGGGAGGGAGCATCCACAGCCCCCCCCAGGCAGCTTCCCAAAAGCTGGAAGTGAAAAGCCCAAGGGATGAAATCCCAGCCACCCAAACTTGCTAAGGCTCTCCCTCCCCTCAGGATCTGTGCTGGAAGCTGCAGCCCCAGACCATTTCAAAGCCCCAGGGAGTGAATCTAGGTCATGCAGGCTGACAGAGCTCACAGTGAGGAATGCCTGCCCCTGCCCCTGGAGCTGAGGAGATGTTGGAGCAGCAAAAGCAGTGAATCACTCCCACCAGCAGTCACAGGACTTTGTTCCAAGCCCTGGGATCCCCCCCAGCCCCCTCCCCATCCTGGGAGCAGGCAGGAGGCTTTCTCTCAGCGGGGCCAAGCTCTTCCTGAACTTCAGAGCTGGCTTTGGCAGGGCTTCCCTGTTGGTATGGCAACACCAACGTGAACAAACACTGACACACCACCAGCACCAGCAGCAGGAGGCTTTTGTGCCTCCCTCTGACTGACCACATTCATTCCCAGCTGGGCTCTGTCCCATGTGCAAAGGGGAGATAACAGCAGGTGAGGAAACTCCCCTTCTCCCAACACCTCCTCCCCTTCTCCCAACACCTCCTCCCCTTCTCCCAACACCTCCTCCCCTTCTCCCAACATCTCCTCCCCTTCTCCCAACATCTCCTGCCCTTCCAGATGCCACTGCAGCAGCTCAGCAAGCCAGCTCCCTGATCAAGCCATTTTCCTTCCCCTGGCCCTTTTGTTTCACCCCAGGCCTGGCAGTGCAGCCCCTGGAAGCTGCCAAGGACATCTGAACAGAGCACAAGCAAAGGGTTTCTCACAGGAGGAGGTGGGGACAGGAGTGGGAAGAGCAGCAGGAGCTTCCCCAGCTTCCTACAGGCTGCACTTGAGCCTCCTCAACCACTGCTGCTCACAGCCAAAGCTGGAAGCAAGCTGCACTATTGTCCCACCATTAAGGCTAAGGCAGCTGAGAGCTGACTTGGCTCTGACCCCAACCATGGCAGCCAAAGGATTCAAAACCTGTCCTACCCAGGAGGGTGCTCAGGGGAAGAAGGGCACAGGCTGGTTTGAGCTGTCTCACGTGGGACAAGGCAGAGTGAAACTCCAAGGCAGGCTGTCAAAGGACAGCTCAGCCCAAACGTGACAGCAGCTGAAGCAATGGACCACGAGGGTGGTGAGAGCCTGGCCCAGGCTGCCCAGGGAGGGAGGTGGCAGCTGCCCCATCCCTGGAGCTATTCCAGCTCAGGTTGTTTGGGGCTCTGAGCAGCCTGCTCTGGTTGCAGGTGTCCCAGCCTGAAAATAATGTCCAGGGGAGGAAAAAATTCTCTTCTCTGTCCAGCTCCTGCTGTCCTTACAGGCTGGGTTATTCCCTCACCTCCTCCATGGCAAGCCAAGCTCTGCTCCAGAAGGGTGCCAGGCATCCCCACAACTCCAGCAAGACAGAGGCTGCAGTCAGCCAGCACCAAGGAGGGGGATCTGGGGTGATTTCTCAGGCTGGCTTGGAAAGGCAGGCAGCACAAGGGCTCCATTGTGCAAAGTTCATCAGCAGGACGTGGGCTAATTAACCAAGAGGCTTGTTGGAACCAGTTGGCTTTCCAGTAATGGGTTTCACTACAAGCAGGCAGGCACTGACTGCTCTGCAAGCTGAAAACCTTGGAGCAGGCTTCCCAGCTGGCTGCCCTCCTGGATTTCAGCAGGGGCACCCCCAGAACAGCTGGCTTTGCACCCACCCCTCCCCTCAAATCCTGACAGCCATCCAGAGGCACCTCAGCAGGGAGGGACAGCTGGGGCTGGCACAGCAGCAGAGGAAGGGGGGGTGGGAAGGGACCTCCAGAGATCATCCAGTCCAAAGCCCTCTGCTAAAGAAGGGAGCACAAAGCCCAGAGAGGTGCTGGAGACTCCAGCACACAGATCACACAGGATGTGAGGGGCTGGAAGGGACCTCAGGAGGTCTTCCAGTCCAAGCCCCTTGCCAGAGCAGGGCCACAGAATCCAGCACAGGTCACACAGGAACACATCCAGATGGGGCTGGGAAGGCTCCAGAGAAGGAGACTCCACAACCTCTCTGGGCAGCCTGCTCCAGGGCTCTGGGACCCTCCCAGTGCAGAAGTTCCTCCTCATGTTGAGGTGGAGCCTCCTATGCTGGAGTTTATATCCACTGCCCCTTGTCCTATCCCAGGGTGCAAGTGAGCAGAGCCTGTCCCTGTCCCCTTCCTCTTGCCCCCCAGCCCTCAGCTATTGATAGACATTGATTAAATCCCCTCTCAGCCTTCTCCTCTCCAGACTGAACACCCCCAGGGCTCTCAGCCTCTCCTCCCCAGGCAGTGCTCCAGTCCCTGAATCACCCTTGCAGCCCTCCCTTGGACTCTCTCCAGCAGATCCCTGTCCCTCCTGAGCTGGGGAGCCCAGAGCTGGCTGCAATACTCCAGGTGAGGTCTCAGCAGGGCAGAGGAGAGGGGGAGGAGAAGCTCCCTGGCTCTGCTGCCCACACTCCTCTGAATGCCCCCCAGGATCCCATCTCTGGAGAGATTCCAACCCCACCTGGCTGTGCTCCTGTGTGACCTTCTGTAGGTGACTCTGCTCTGGCAAGGGGCTTGGACTGGATGACCTCCAGGGGTCCCTTCCAACCCCCTAACCATTCTGGGATGCTGTTCATGACCCTGAACTCACTGTTCACCGCTGCTGCTGCTGGGTGCCTTTAAGGCTGAGCTGGCCTTGCAGAAGCCCCCAGGCAGGCATGGTTGGGAGGAGCAGAGCCAACTGCTCAAATGCCTTTCCAAAGGAGCTCTCATTTGCATTCAGGGCTAGAGAAGACTGAAAGTCTTGGCGAGGGGGGAAAGGAGATTCTCCAAAAGAAACAGCCAGGCTTTGAGAAGCAAAAACCCAACAGCCTGACACTTCCTTTGAGGCAAGACAAAGGTTGTCCTGGGCTCTGCACAGAGCTCTCATTCAGGCACCAGTTGAACCCAACTCAGCCTTCCCCCCTCCCTCAGAGCCTTCAGCTCCCAGAGGGGACAAAGAACATCCCCCTAGGCTAAGGAACTGGTCACACTGCTGGGGGCCTGGCACTGGAGGGTAGCTCTGTTTACTCCTCTCCTGGTTTGGAGCTGCTCCTCCATGGTTCCTTGCCAGCACAGTGCTCTTGCTGAGGTGGTGCACAGGGAGCACCTTCTGCTCCCCCACTGCAGCAGCTCCTGCTCTGGGCTGCAGGACCTGTGCTGCCTGCAGACCTCCTCAGCAGGACAGGACCCCAAACACATCCACAGCTGGATCTTTCCCCTCCTGTCTCATGGGGGTCACCTGCTGTTCTCAAGGGCTGCTGCTCAGAGCATGCAGGCTCCAGCCTCAGGACCCAGCAGCACCCTGCTCCTCCTGCTTCACTTTCCTGCTCCCCAGCTCCTGAGCACAGCAAAGGCTGAGCCTGAAGGCTTACCTGATCCTTCTCAGGCTTGTCAGAGATGTCGTTGAGGCTGGTGGAAGTGAGGTTTCTGTGAGCCATGGCTGGGCTGCCTGCAAGAACAATGGCAGCACAGCAGTTACAGCTCCTGCCTGCAGCCAGCCAGGACACAGAGGCTCAGGCTACAGCAGCACCCTTCCTCGACCAGGGGAGGTTGGTGTGGGCAGTCTCAGGCCCTGGCAGGCTGCTTCCTGTGGCTTCACGTGGCCCATGGGACGTTCAGATGCTGCAACCCTTGGTCACCTCTGCCCCCCAGCAGCCCCATGGCTCTCAGGACAGCAAGAGAGTCCAAGGACTTGCCATAATGCCTCCGGGTGGGAGAAAAAGCACAGCAGCAGCACGATGCTGCCCTGCTTCCAGCTGGGGCAGACCCTGATGCTGCCAGGTTGCCCAGGACCTAGCCACAAAGCCAGCCCTGGGCACAGCTGGGACCCCCACGCTCACCCCAGCCTGCACAGCCCCCACCTCAGCTCTCCTGTGCAGAAGGCTCCTGCAAGCTCTGGCCAAAGGGCTCTCAGGAAGCTCCCTGTGCCACACTGGAGCACTCCAGATGAGGAGGTTCCCCTCCCTGCCCCTTCCTCTGCAGTGTGCCAGCACTCCTGCTCCAGCCAGTGGCACAGCTCCTGCCAGGAAGGAGGCCCTGAGCCCGAGGAGAAGCAAGCCTGCACCTGCCCTCCTTTCTGAGAGCCAGCCCCACCAAGAGCTGGGAGCACATCAGCCCTGACTCCATCCACCTGGCACAGCACACAGCCCTTGCTCCCCCTCCCTTTTCCCCCTCCTCATCAGCTTGGCCCTGCTCTGAAGAGACCAACCCCAAAACTCACAGAGTCACAGAACCACCAAGGTTGGGAGAGACCTCCAAGATCATCAGGTCCAACCTGTCACCACAGACCCCATCACTAAACCATGGCACCAAGGGCCACATCCAGTCCCCTCTTGAACCCCTCCAGGGATGGGGACTCCACCACCTCCCTGGGCAGCACATTCCCCCAGGCTTCTCTCCCTTCTCCCAGGTGCCACCCTAAGGGCAGCTCTCCCAGGCTGAGGTGGGGATGGCTGAGAGGATGATTCCTCTCTCTCCATCTTCCTGCACCACCTTCTGCCCTTCCTGCTGCCAGCCCAAGCTTCCACAGCACACAAGATGACTGCTCTCCCTGCAGTGCCTCTGCAGGATCATCCTCTGAAGGTGCCCTCACAAGGGCCTCAAGTTCAGGCTGGTCCCACTCTGACCATCTCTGGAGCACAGGCTGGCAACCACAAGCTGCACCCTTCACCAGCTTTGCTGACCTAAGGAACCTGACAGCAGCCCAGCCTGCACTGGGAAGCTTTTCCACCACCACCACCCCAAATCCTTGATTTTTATCTTGACCACCAAGCAAAGCCCAGAAAGGAAAAAGCCCAGCAAGAGCCCTGCTGGAAATGCAAGACCCAACCTGTGCCCCAGCCAGAGCCTTGGGCACACCAT
The DNA here is from genome assembly GCF_014839835.1 of Dryobates pubescens. NCBI lineage: Eukaryota > Metazoa > Chordata > Aves > Piciformes > Picidae > Dryobates > Dryobates pubescens. Next base: position 2,496,242 of record NC_071635.1, read on the forward strand.
GGCCACCCTCAGGAGGAGAATTTCCTGATTTAGGCTGAATTCAGGCTGCTGTCTGCCTGGGAAAGGGGAGCTGAGCCTCTCCCTGGCTGTGCTCAGGCAAGTCCTGGGGCGAGAAGTGAGGTGAGAAGTCCAAAGCCCTGCATGGCATCACCTCACCCTGCCAACAGCCTGAACTTCATGGAGAAGAGCCTCAGCTTCCCAGGCCTGTGCTGGTGGCAGCAGTGCAGCAAGCTGAGCCTTCCTGGGGGCCCATCACACCCCTCTGGGCTCAGCATGGCTCCTCAGCAGCAATGCCCTGCCGAGGAGCAGCAGAGGGAAGCGTGGCACAGAGAAGCCAGGGAGCAAGCTGGTGAGCTCTCCCAGGCAAAGGGAGTCTGCTTTTGGATGGAATTCCATGGAACTGGGTTGGATGGAAGAGACCTTTGAGCTCATCCAGGCCAGCTGCTAGCCCTGCACTGCCAGCTCAGCACCGAGCCCTGGCCCTCAGCACCACGTCCCCACAGCTTTGAAACCCACCCCCGGGGATGGGGACTCCAGCACTGCCCTGGGCAGCCTGGCCCAAGGCTCTCTGGGGGAGAAATTGTTCCTCATGTCCAACCTGAAGCTCTTCTGGTGCAACCTGAGGCTGTTTCCTCCTACAACCATAGAATGGGCTGGGCCAGAAGGGACCTCCAAAGCCCTTCCAGTCCGACCCCCCCCCAGCCAGCAGGGACCAGGCTGCCCAAGGCCTCGTTGAGCCTCAGCTTGAATGTCTTGTCCTGTGACTTGTTCCTTGGGAGCAGAGACCAACCCCCACCTGGCTCCAGCCTCCCTTGTCCAACCTAAACCTCCCCCTCCACGGCAATGGAAATGTTTCAGTTCCACTCAGGACTCAGCACTGGTGGCACAACTCAGGAAGCCCAAGGGCAGAGCCATCCCCTGCAGAGGAGCACAGCCTGACCTACCTGGTCCATCCCAGAGGAAGGGGGGGGAAAAAAGGCAAAAGAGAATGAAACAGAGCAGGGGGAGGAGATGATGATGATGGAGGTGAGAAGAGGAGCAGAGCAGCAGCCAGCCATCTGCAGCCTCCCCACTGTTAACGCAGCAGCCAGCATTAGAAGCCTGGTTGGTGCCAGTTCCCCCTTGCTCTTCTTCTTCTTCTTCTTCCTCTTCTTTTTCTTCTTCTGCTTCCTCCCATGTCCACCAGCCCCTCCCCACCCCCCAGGTGTCTCCCTGCCCCTCACTTACTGAGCCATCCCACGCTGGGGCTGCGCTGCACCTGGATCTCGTCGTCGGCCGTGCGGGTGGCCAGGCAGGGCACAGAGCTCTCCAGGGGGCTGCGTGCTTGGAGGGGGGCAAGCAGCAGACAGGAGCAGCAGCAGCAGAGAAGGAAGAGGAGGAGGAGGAGGAGGAGAAGGAAGAGAGCAAGAGTCAAAAGGAAAGAATGGGAGGGAAAAAAGAAACCAAACCCAAAAGGGAAGGAAGAAGAGGAACTGCACAAGCAAGGCAGGAAGGAGGCAGAAGGTTTGGGCAGCCCCAGGGATGCCTTTCTGCAAGGCAACAGCTCTGCAGCAGGGCAGCTCCACCTTTCAGAGGCTGACTGACCACAGCTCAAGGTGTCTCAGAAGGAGCTTCCCAGCCATCAAAAGCCAGGCAGCTGCAGTGGCAGCCGTGCTGAGCAGCCCCAGGCTGTGCTGGGGGTCTCAGGGGAGGACACAGCTGGGACCACACAGAGACACAAGCAGAGCAGCTGGGGCTTGGAAATGCACACCTCAGCCTGCAGTGCCCTCAGCCCCTGCACAGCAGCTGGGGAGGGTTTCCCAAGCTTCCCTCATTTCTGAGCCTAAACTTCTCCCCTCCTTCAGCTGCCACCAAATTCAGCCCCAGGATCACAGGGAGTCAGGGGCTGGAAGGCACCTGCAGAGCTATCCTCCTCTCAGGGCATCAGCCAGCATGGTGCAGGCACCCCAAGGATGATCTTATAGAGTCCTTTTGGGTTGGAAAAGGCCTCCAAGATCATCCAGCCCAACCTCCAACCTCAGACCACCATGGCCACTCCACCACCTCCCCAAGTGCCACAGGCACACACTTCTCGAACACCTCCAGGTCCAGAGCCCAGGAGGTACTCCCAGCCTTGAGATCTCCCAAATCCCCTTGATGAGACCTGACATCATTTCCTTGGGGTTTCAATCCCAACTGCCCTGAGAAAAAGGCAGAAGAAGGGAAATCATGGGCAGGATCCATTGCCACAGAACCCTGCAATGGCTTGGGTTGGGTTGGGTTGGAAGGGACCTTGGAGGTCATCCAGTTCCAAACCCCCTTGGCCATGAGTACCTCCCACTTGCCCAGGTTGCTCCTTATCCAGTCCCTCCTTCCAAGAAGGGCAGCCAAAGCAGAAAGCCAAACTGCTCCCAAACATCCCAGCCCAGACAAAGCCTCTTGAGAAGAGGTGGGAAGGCAGAGGAGCTCAACCACCTCCCTGGGCAGCCTGTGCCTGTGTCTCCCCACCCTCATGGTGCAGAGCTTCCTCCTGATGTCCAACCTAATCCTGCCCTGCTCCAGTTTCAAACCACTGCCCCTCATCCTGTCCCCTTCTGAGCAGTCCCTCCCCTGCCTTCCTGGAAGTCCTCTTCAGATATTGAAATGCAGCTCTGAGGTCTCCCTGCAGCCTTCTCTTCCTCCTTGATCCCAAGTGAAACCAAACCCCAGACCCTCACTGGGTGCCCAGTCCTGACATGACTGAGGCGTCCCTGAGGGGACCTCAAGTCTTTGGTTGATGAAGGACAAAAAACCCTGCAGATGTGATGTCCAGAATGGGAAATCAGCAGCAGGGGCTTGAGGAGCCACACCTCAGCTGGGCCCCTCTCAGATCCAGCCCTCCACAGGCACTCCCAGCTCTGCACAACACCCAGGGTGCCCAGTGAGGACCCCCAGGGCATTCTTTTGCTTCACACCCTGGGACTTTGGTGCTGTCCACTCCATGCTGCATCCCCCCCAGGCACTCACACAGGACAGGATGCACCACGGACAGCGACAGCCCTTCTCTGGCCACGCACACAGAGCTGCTGCCAAAGCCAAGGGTGCCGAGGAGGTGGAAGGAAGAGGAGAGGTTAGGGAGGAAGGTTAGGGCCTGGTTTAGAAGCAGGGCACAGAGAGCTGAGAGGCCTCACAGTGCACCAAGAAGGAAGCAGTTTCTTGGGCTTGCTTTCCTTGCTGGGTGGTTGAAATGAGGACTCCTGGACAGATGTGCAGCGGGAGGCAGCTGCCACCAGGCCCAGACAGGACAATAGGCTTAAAACTCCTCTTCCCCCCCCCCCCCTTTTTTGTTTGATTACCACCAGTAAGAGGGCAGCAAATCCCAGTGTGGGGGGGTCAGGCTGACTGCCAGGGCCTCTCTAGCTGTCTGCATGCAGCACACACACACAGACACCACAGGAGCACGGCAGGCTCCTAAGCGCCCCGAGACGCGGTCACGGCACGCACCACGAGACGGCTTGGGGATGGACAAAGCGAGACGGGAATCAGCTTTACCCACACTGGACCATGATTGAATGGCAATAAAATGCAAGCCAGATGTCACTGTCAGGTCATTCTGTGGCCAGGAGTGCCATTGGCACCATCTGCTGCAGAAATGGAACCTGCAGGAGGGCTTCGGCTCTGCCCTCAGCTCAGCTTCAGTGTTCCAGGGCATGGAACGCTTTGGAAGGGACCTTAAAGATCAGCCAGTTCCAACCCTGCCCCCTGCCATGGGCAGGGACGCCTCCCACCAGCCCAGGTTGCTCAAGGCCTCATCCAGCCTGGTCTTAAACAGATAGAATTGTCAGGGCTGGAAGGGAGCTCAAGGCTCAGCCAGCTCCAACCCCCTGCCTTGGGCAGGGACACTTCACACTGCAGCAGGCTGCTCACAGCCACCTCCAGCCTGGCTGCAAACACCTCCAGGCAGGAGGCTTCCACCACCTCCCTGGGCAACCTGTGCCAGGCTCTCACCACCCTCCTGGGGAACAACTTCTTCCTGACATCCAATCTGAATCTCCCCATTTCTATCTCCAAAGGTTGCCTCTCCTGGGCAGCCTGTTCCAGTGTCTCACCAGCTCTTTCCTATCCTCAGTCCCACACCACCTCCTCCAACACCAGCTGCAACAGCTTCTCTCTTGCCTTCCCCTGTGCCTCCTGCAGCCTGCCTGGCCTTAAAAACCTCCAGGCAGGAGGCTTCCACCACCTCCCTGGGCAGCCTGTGCCAGGCTCTCACCACGCTCATGGGGAACAACTTCTTCCTCACATCCAGTCTGAATCTCCCCACTTCTAGTTTTGTTCCATGCCCCACAGTCCTATCCCTCCCTGACACCCTCAAAAGTCCCTCCCCAGCTTTCTTGTAGCCCCCTGCAGATCCTGGAAGGCCACAATGAGGTCTCCTGGGAGCCTTCTCCTCTCCAGCCTGCACAACCCCAACTCTTTCAGTCTGTGCTCACAGCAGAGCAGCTCCAGCCCTCTGCTCCTCCTCATGGCCCTGCTCTGGACACCTTCCAGCCCCTCCAGATCCTCCCTGTCATAGAGGCTCCAGAACTCTCTCTGGGCAACCTGCTGCAGATGCTCAACCTTTTGAGGTCCAGGCCTCCCCTCCCTCCCCTGCTGCCCCACTCAGTCCAGTGAAGATACAGTGAGGAGCAGCATGCCAGGGCCGGAGCAGCTCCCAGAGCCCACCACTGACGCGGGGTCAGCGCAGGTCTCTCCGTGCTGCTCCCGGGTTAGAGAAGCGTTGTCAGGGCCACACAGTTAGTGGTGGTGGAGGGGGGGATGGGAAGTTTGCTTTGGAAGGGGAAGGCTATAGCCACTTAGCCTCTGCATTACCATTATCAGGGTTGGTAAACATCCTACTTGCACTGGAGACGGTCTTCCCGATGTCGGCCAGGGAGCGCAGGTTGGACTTCTTGGTCTGGTGCCTGTGCTTCCTCAGCAGGGTGTAGGTCACCTTGTCCTTCAGCTCGGATTTCAGCAGCCCTGTCTCGATCTGATTGTCCACAATCATCTCTGTCAGAGCACAGAATGAACCAGCTTGGAAGAGAGCTCAGGGAGCATCCAGGCCAGCCTCCCGCCCAGCACCACCTCATCAGCTGAACCAGAGAGGCAGAGAGTCAATAAGGTTGGAAGAGAGCTCAGGGAGCATCCAGGCCAACCTCTCACCCAGCACCACCTCTTCAGCTGAACCAGAGAGGCAGAGAGTCAATAAGGTTGGAAGAGAGCTCAGGGAGCATCCAGGCCAACCTCTCACCCAGCACCACCTCATCAGCTGAACCAGAGAGGCAGAGAGTCAATAAGGTTGGAAGAGAGCTCAGGGAGCATCCAGGCCAACCTCTCACCCAGCACCACCTCATCAGCTGAACTGGAGAGGCAGAGAGTCAATAAGGTTGGAAGAGAGCTCAGGGAGCATCCAGGCCAACCTCTCGCCCAGCACCATCTCATCAGCTGAACCAGAGAGGCAGAGAGTCAATAAGGTTGGAAGAGAGCTTTGAGATCAAGTCCAACCTCTCACCCAACACTCTCTCATCAGATAAACCAGAGAGGTAGATAATCAATTAGGTTGGAAAAGAGCTTTGAGATCAAGTCCAACCTCTCACCCAACACCTTCTCATCAACTAAACCATACAGCCATAGAATCAATAAGGTTGGAAGAGAGCTCAGGGAGCATCCAGGCCAACCTCTCACCCAGCACCACTGAGAGCTGAGTTCACCTCCCAGGCCCCCAGCAGAACCTCATCCAGTGACAGGAGGAAGTCCTGGAGATGAGGGACTCTAATTAAATCACTCCTCAGGACTCTGAACAAAGTGATGGCAACTCCAGAAGGCAGAGCTTGCTCCACTTGTCACAGGCTTTGCCTTCATCTGAATCACCAGCACAAAGCCCGCTGCAGGCTGCTCACTTCCCATCAATCCTCTCCTCTCCACTCCCCCATCCCAGAGGAGAAGGGACAAAAAAACCCACCCAAACCCAACCCCAAACCCCAGGCAGATTTGTGAAGCCTCTCTTGGGTGCATTAAACCTCACATTAAGTTGTCCCCTTGATTCCTCCAGTTAAGGAGCTGTCCCCCCAGGGCAAGTGGCAGCTCGGATTTGTCTGCCAGGAGCTTTCATTTGTGCTAATAATGAGAGTTACAAAGGGGGCAAAGGAGGCAGAACGTGCAGCACAGTTGCTGAGCCACTCAGGCAGGAAAAGCAGCCCCTCTGTGCTGCCCCACAGTGAGGGGAGAGGGGAGAGGGGAGAGGAGAGAGAGGAGGAACCTGCAGGAGAGCTTTGTCTCTGCCCTCAGCTCATCCTCAGTGTTTCAGGGTGTGGAATGCTTTGGGTTGGAAGGGACCTCAAGGCTCAGCCAGCTCCAACCCCCTGCCATGGCCAGGGACACCTCACACTACAGCAAGTTGCTCACAGCCACCTCCAGCCTGGCTGCAAACACCTCCAGGCAGGAGGCTTCCACCACCTCCCTGGGCAGCCTGTGCCAGGCTCTCACCACCCTCATGGGCAACAACTTCTTCCTCACAGCCAATCTGAATCTCCCCACTTCTATCTCCAAAGGTTGCCTCTCCTGGCAACCTGCTCCAACCTCTGAGGGCCCCAGCAGTAAACCAAAACTGCTTCCTTTGCTCCTCTGCCCCTGTTCACCCCCACAGCTCCTGGAGCCAAAGGTTTGGCTGAGTGTCCCCCCCACTGCATGCCTCCCTTCCCAGGTTTATTTTGGGATGCCTTCCCCCACGTCACCAGACACAGGCTGTAGCTCTCAGCAATGTCACCCAGTGTCATCCCAGGCCACAGCTATTCTGACCATTCAGCAGCAGCTCCTGCCCTGCCTGCTCTGCGCTCTCCATCGGGGCTGCAGGCGAGCACCGACCCCCAGCGAACCTCCCTGGGCCGTGGTGCCCACCCTGGCACCTGGCTGCAAGCAGCCAGCTCAGTGTCCTGCACTAGGTGGGACATGCTGAGACCCCTTCCCTTCAAAGGGCACCTACAAGGAGGCTGAGGAAGGACTGTTTAGGCTACCTCTGTCCTGAGACCCCTGGCCTCCAAAGGGGACCTCTGGAGCACCTCTCCTATGAGGACAGACTGAGGGAGTTGGGGTTGTGCAGGCTGGAGAGGAGAAGGCTCCCAGGAGACCTCATTGTGGCCTTCCAGGATCTGCAGGGGGCTCCAAGAAAGCTGGGGAGGGACTTTTGAGGGGGTCAGGGAGGGATAGGACTGGGGGGGGATGGAGCAAAACTAGAAGTGGGGAGATTGAGATTGGCTGTGAGGAAGAAGTTGTTGCCCATGAGGGTGGTGAGAGCCTGGCACAGGCTGGCCAGGGAGGTGGTGGAAGCCTCCTGCCTGGAGGTGTTTGCAGCCAGGCTGGAGGTGGCTGTGAGCAACCTGCTGCAGTGTGAGGTGTCCCTGGCCATGGCAGGGGCTTGGAGCTGGCTGAGCCTTGAGGTCCCTTCCAGCTCTGACAATTCCATGATTCTATGACCTACAAGGAAGCTGAGGAGGGATGTTTGTACAGGCTGGGGTGATAGGATGAGAGGGAATGGATTGAAGCTTGAGAAGGAGAGATTTAGGCTGCAGATGAGGAAGGGATTCTTTAGAGGGAGGGTGAGGAGACACTGGCTGAGGCTGCCCAGGGCAGTGGTGGATTCCCCATCCCTGGAGGGGTTTCAGAGCCATGGAGATGTGGTGCTGAGGGCCATGGCTCAGTGCTGAGCTGGCAGTGCCCAGTGAATGGTTGGACTCCAGGATTGTAAAGGTCTCTTCACAGCAGCACAGAACATCAGAGGTTGGAAGGGACCTCCAGAGCAGCATCACCCAGGGCAGGCTGCACAGGAATGCATCCAGCTGGGGTTGGAAAGGCTCCAGAGCAGGAGACTCCACAACCCCCCTGGGCAGCCTGCTCCAGGGCTCTGTCACCCTCACAGCACAGAAGTTTCTCCTCATGTTGAGCTGAAACCTTCTCTGCTCAAGCTTGGATCCATTGTTCCTTGGCTTATCCCTGTGCAGCACCCAGAAGAGCTTGGCCCCCTCCCCTCGGCCCCCAGCCCTCAGCTATTGATAGACATTGATCAGATCCCTCTCAGCCTTCTCCTCTCCAGACTGAACAGCCCCAGGGCTCTCAGCCTCTCCTCACAGGGCTGATGCTCAAGTCCCCAAATCCTCCTCCTGGCTCTCCCTTGGACTCTCTCCAGCAGTCTCTGTCTCTCTGGAGCTGGGGAGCCCCAGAACTCCCCAAGCCAAACCATTCTACAGCTCCATGGGAAACAGGCAGAGAGGAGCTGAGGGGAAGGTCCAGGGCAGCTTTTACTTACCCACCACCTGTGGGAGGGAAGAGGCCTCGATGTCCAGCATTATGGAGCCCTTCTCTATGCAGGTCCTCAACTCAAACAAGCTGTGCAGGGACAAGGTGGCCACATGAGGCTTGCTCCAGCGCTCCCCACCTTGCTCTACCTTCTCCTCAAACTTGATCCACCTGCAAGAGGGCAAAGAGGCTTTGTTAGAGCTGCTGCTGGCTCCTTCAGGACACCTCCCCTGGCAGCAGCAAGGCAGCTGAACCACCCCCAGCACACAGAGGAGGGCCAAGGGTTTTCCCCACACACCTCCAAGGTCACAGAGCCATGGCTGAGGGGCAAAGGTTTCATCAGCTGCAGTGTCTCACCTGAGCTGGATCACAGGATGTGAGGATCAGAGGATGTTAGGGGCTGGAAGGGACCTCAGGAGCTCAGAGGATGTTAAGGGCTGGAAGGGACCTCAGGAGCTCAGAGGATGTCAGGGGCTGGAAGGGACCTCAGGAGCTCACAGGATGTTAGGGGCTGGAAGGGACCTCAGGAGCTCACAGGATGTTAGGGGCTGGAAGGGACCTCCAGTTCTTGGTCTTCCAGTCCAACCCCCCTGCCAGAGCAGGAGCATAGAATCCAGCACAGCTCACACAGGGACACATCCAGATGGGGCTGGGAAGGCACCAGAGCAGCAGACTCAGCCTCTCTGGGCAGCCTGCTCCAGTGTTCCCCCACCCCAGAGGAGTTGCTCCTCATGCTCAGAGGGAACTTCTTATGGTCAAGTTCCCTCCACTCTCTGGCTTTGGTTTAATGATTTAACAAAGCAGATTCTGAACCACCAGCCCCACAGAGCTCCTCTCTGCCTGGAGAGGAGAGCAAAGGTTAGATCCTCCCCTGTGCAAAATACTCTTTACAGCCCTAAGCCCCCCCAGGCAAGCAGGAGCTGTCACCTCCACCTCTAGCCTTGACTCTGCCCGTGGCTCTGCAGCAGCCAGGGGCCTGGGACACCAATCCCAGTGGGAAGCAGAAGTGCTTGGCTCAGCCTCTCTGCAGACACTGTTTCTGGGATGGGGGGAAGGAAAAATCCTGTGCCTGCCACCAAGAGAATCCTACAATGGGTTGGGTTGGGATGGGTTGGGGTGGCTTGGAGAGGTGACCTTAAAGATCACCCAGTTCCAAGCCCTTACCATGATGATTCTATGAGCACCACCAGCACACCCACCCAGTGCCCCAGGGCTTCAGCTGACCTCTCAGCAGCACCAAACCTTCCCCTTTCCTGCTCTGTTTCTGATGTCTAATAGGAGGGGTCCCTGCCCAGGGCTGGGGGGTTGGAACTGCCTGATCCTTGAGGTCCCTTCCAACCCTGACAACCATTCTATGACTCTGTGAATCCTGCTGTACCCTAACTGGACCTTCAGTGAGAGTCCTTCCCCAGCAGCACCATGCCCCACACAGAGGAAGGTGACAGCCTCAAGCCTTGCTCCTGGGGTGACTTCACCTGCTGTCAGCAACGTCCCCATGGGCAAAGGGACAGCTACAGCTGGGGCTGCACTGCAGAACATGCCTCAGGAACCAGGAGAGGCAACTAAAGGTCCTCACTGGGTCCAGCTCTGGGGTTCCCAACACAGAAGAGACATGGACCTGATGGAGTGGCTCCAGAGGAGGCCATGAAGGTGATCAGAGGGCTAGAGAGCCTCCCCTGTGGGGGCAGGCTGAGACAGTTGGGGCTGTTCAGCCTGGAGGAGACTGCAGGGAGACCTCAGAGCAACCTTCCAGTGCCTGAAGGGGCTCCAACTGTTGGGAAGGGGCTGTGGGGGCAGGACAAGAGGCAGTGGTTTGAAAGTGGAGCAGGGCAGAGTTAGGCTGGACATCAGGAGCAAGTTCTGCACCATGAGGTTGATGAGACACTGACACAGGCTGCCCAGGGAGGTGCTTGAGGCTCCATCCCTGGAGACATTCCAGGTCAACCTTGATGTGGCCCCAGGGCAGCCTGCTCCAGCTGGAGCTGTCCCTGCTGCCTGCAGGGCCAAGATGCCCTCTGAGGGTCCCTTCCAACCTGCTGCAACCATCTTTCACCAGCACCTTCAGGGCTCTTGCTAGAAATTCTGTGGCAGTCAGCTTTCTGCTGCCCAGAAGAGCTCTGGAGGGGGTGGCCTCCTCTGCCTGACCCTTCCAATGCCAGCCCCTTCCTTTCCCCTCCACACTGCTTCAGGGGAGAGAGTGAAGAGCTGCAGCTCCTCTGCCTGCCGCGGCGCAGAGCCGGCCAGCTGCGGCTGGCTGTGTCCTGCAGCAGGAGCTGCAGCTCAGCCCTCAGCAGGCTTGGCTGGGCAAGATGAAGTCATGTCAGGAAGACACTGACAAAATCCTCAGCCTGGCCAAGATCCCTATCTGAAGGGAAGAGCTCCAAAGCCAGGAGCTGGGGTCAAGTTTGGGCACCACATGGTGCTTCAAGCACGGCATGTGTCTTCATGAAGCTGCCTCTTCAAAGAGGGAGAACCTGCTCCATCTAGCACTTCTGCAGACATGTGAGGGCACCTAAGCCCAGACATCCCTTGCCAGAGAAGAAGAGAAGCCTCCCTCTTTCCCCACAGCCACCTGCAGGTACCAAGAGCACAGGAATGTGGCCAAGGCCAATGGTCAGCTGGGGGGCATTGAGAGGAGTGCGGCCAGAAGGTCAAGGCAGGGTCTCCTCCCCCTCTGCTCTGCCCTGGTGAGACCAAATCTGGAGTACTGTGTCCAGTTCTGGGGACAGGAATAGACTGGAGAGTGTCCAAGGGAAGCTAGGAGGATGATGAAGGGCCTGGAACAGCTCTGTGTGGTGAGGAACGGCTCAGAGACATGGGGGTGGTTAGTCTGGAGAAGAGAAGGCTGAGAGCAGATCTTATGCATGTTGCTGGAGCCCTGGAGCAGGCTGCCCAGAGAGGTTGTGGAGCCTCCTCCTCAAGAGCCACCTGGCTGTGTTCCTGTGTGACCTGCCCTGGGTGACCCTGCCCTGGCAGGGGGGTCAGGCTGGATGACCTCCAGAGGTCCCCTCCAGCCCCAAATATTCTGTGCTTTCACCATGTGCCACCCAAGGTCCTTCAAAAGGTTGGGGTGGAGGAGCCCTGGGGCACCCCTCAAGAAGCAGCAGAGCTTTGTGACCTTGGTGGACTGGAGGAAAACAGCTTCCCCACAGCCACAGTCTCAAGGGCAGACTGAGATGACTGCTGGGTAAGAAATGTCACACAAAGGTCTCATCAGCACTGCCACTGGCATCACAACCTCCCCCCAGGAGGCACAGGGCAGGGCAGCACCTGCTGCCACCAGCAGAGGTGGGACAGGGGACAGGATGGAAGCATGGAGCTAATGGTTCAGAGAGCCATGGGGTGGGTTGGGTTGGAAGGGACCTTCAAGATCACCCAGTCCCAACCTCCTGCCACGGGCAGGGACACCTCCCACCAGCCCAGGCTGCTCAAGACCTCATCCAGCCTGGCCTTCAACACCTCCAGGGAGGGAGTATCCACAGCCTCCCTGGGGCAGGAAAGCAATAAAAGGAGAAAAGGATGAGCTCCAAGGAAGAAGTTAAAGAGTAAAAGGTGAAAAGTCCTTCAAGAGGTTCCCCAAGTGACCAAGAAGTCAAAACAGAGAGAGATAAGGGGGGGTGAAGGGGTAGGTGCTGGAGCACCAAACCAAATTGCAGGTAAAGAAGATCAAAGAATCAATAAGGTTGGAAAAGACCTCAGAGATCATCAAGTCCAACCTCTCACCCAACACCTCCTGACAACTAAACCATGGCTCCAAGGGCCACATCCAAGCCCCTCTTGAACACCTCCAGGGATGGGGACTCCACCACCTCCCTGGGCAGCACATCCCAAGGGCCAATCTCTCTTGCTGGGAAGAACTTTCTCCTCACCTCCAGCCTAAACCTCCCCTGGCACAGCTTGAGACTGTGTCCTCTTGTTCTGGTGCTGGTTGCCTGGGAGAAGAGACCAACCCCCACCTGGCTACAGCCTCCCTGCAGGGAGTTGTAGGCAGCAAGAAGGTCTCCCCTGAACCTCCTCTTCTCCAGGCTAAGCAACCCCAGAGAGAGTTGGGGCTGTTCAGCCTGGAGAAGAGAAGGCTGCAGGGAGACCTTGGAGCAGCCTTCCAGTACCTGAAAGGGCTCCAGGAGAGCTGGGAAGGGACTTTTGACAAGGGCTGGGAGTGACAGGATGAGGACAATGGCTTTGAGCTGGGAGAGGGGATATTGAGGCTGGAGATGAGGAGGAAATTGTGGAGAGTGAGGGTGGAGTGAAACTAGAACAGGCTGCCCAGGGAGGTTGTGGATGCCCTCTCCCTGGAGGTGTTCAAGACCTGGATGAGGCCTGGAGCAAGCTGTGCTGGTGGGAGGTGTCCCTGCCCATGGCAGGGGGTTGGAACTGGACGATCCCTTCCAACCCACCCTGTGAATCCATCGCTCGGACACGGCCCTGGGCAGCCTGCTCCAGCTGGAGGTCTCCCTGCCGCCCGCCGGGGGCTCGGACCTCCGAGGGTCCTCTCCAGCCCGCTGCCATCTGTGCCCCCACGAATTCCCCTGCCCAGCTGCCCCTCCCTTGCAGAGCCAAGCCCCCCCCAAACCCACCTGGCAGTCTCCTTCCACTCCATCTCTTGCCCATCGACGGCCAGGAGCTCGTCGAGCTCGGTGAAGAGCTGCGGGGGCGCGGGGCTGTCATCCTCCTCGCCCAGGATGAAGCGGATGCGCTCGGCGGCAGGGGAGACTGCAGAGGTGAAAATGCTGCGGTTAACAGCCTGGGAGATGACCAGGGAGGGGAGGCTCCTCTCCTTCCCCTTCTCCCCAAAGCCATTCAGCTGCTTCCCTTGGCTGGCCGTTCCATCTGACATCCTAGGCGCTGCCGGCGGAGGGGCGCGAGCCAGGGTCGGGCTCTCTTGCTCTCTCTCCCTGCCTCTGCCTCTCACTTCAACTCCTGAAAAGTTCAAGCTGGGAGTAAAGTTCAGGTGGAGCTTGCCTCTTCCTACAGTCCTGAGCTACGCTGCAGCAATCTGCAGCCCGTGTGAAAAACAGGCAGCGGCCACCAGCACGAGAGGGGAGAAACACAGAGCCCTGCCGAGCCGCGGCTGCTGCGCGCCCTCAGCGCCCTGCTCGGCCCCAGCTCCTTCACCCCCTTCTTTATAGGGCACAAAACCAGTCTCAACCGAGCTGGTTGGGGGGTGGGGGGGTTGCTGTCACAAGCATCCCATAGCTGGGGGGCTTTTCCTTCCCCCCTGCCAAGCAGGCTGAGGCTCCCATTGGCCTGCCAGGAGCGCTGCCCAGGAATGTTTAACAGAAGGGTTGTCTCATCTGGACCTGGGGAACGTGACTCAACCCATTTGGTCAGGCACCAGTGCACTGAGGGCACCACAAAAAAACACCCCAACAAGGTGGGAGAAGGCTTAATGGTGGGGGGGAGGGAGGGCAAATGTCAGCCCACGACGGCTGCCCAGGTAAGGCCAAGGAAATCACAGCAGCACAGAACAGCAGAGCTTGGAAGGCACCTCCAGAGGTCAGCCAGTCCCTGCCAGGGCAGCATCACCCAGGGCAGGCTGCACAGGAATGCATCCAGGTGGGGTTAGAAAGGCTTCTAGAGCAGGAGAGTCCACAACCCCCTTGGGCAGCCTGCTCCAGGGCTCTGTCACCCTCACAGCACAGAAGTTTCTCCTCATGTTGAGCTGAAACCTTCTCTGCTCAAGCTTGGATCCAATGGTTATCCCTGTGCAGCACCCAAAAGAGCTTGGCCCCCTCCCCTTGCCCCCCAGCCCTCAGCTATGGATAGACATTGATCAGATCCCCTCTCAGCCTTCTCTTCTCCAGACCAAACAGCCCCAAGAGCTGCTCAACATCTCCTGTTGTGGCCCAAGCAAAGCTCCTTTGCTCGTTTAAGGTGAAGGAAATCAAGGCCCAAGCAAAGTTCACTGGCTCCAGAATAAAAGATGAGCAGAAACCCCTGCTGGGTGGAGCAAAACACCCCTGCAAATGAGAGCCTGAGCACATCACTGACCACCATCCTGACACCCAAAGGCATCCAGTCCCTTCAGCAGCCTTGCAGCCCTCCTTTGGGCTCTCTCCAGCAGATCCCTGTGCCTCTTGAACTGGGGAGCCCAGAACTGGATGCAGTACTCCCTTCAGCATCCTTGCAGCCCTCCCTTGGGCTCTCTCCAGCAGATCCCTGTGCCTCTTGAACTGGGGAGCCCAGAACTGGATGCAGTACTCCCTTCAGCATCCTTGCAGCCCTCCCTTGGGCTCTCTCCAGCAGATCCCTGTCCCTCTTCAACTGGGGAGCCCAGAACTGGATGCAACACTCCAGCTGAGGTCAGAGTAGAGGAGGAGGAGAACCTCCCTCCTCTGAATGCCCCCCAGGATCCCATGGGGAGTGTCTGATGCCTTGGATGTAGCAGATGCACTTTGCAGCACCAAGACACAGCTCCAAGACACAGCTGCAAGCCCACACCTAACCTTCAGCATGCAAACTGTCCTTGCACTTACCAAAGGCAAGCTGGGACTCAAGCCCTGCCCCTCAACCACGTCTGAAACAAACCTGGGTGGAAATGATGAAGCCTGAAAATGCTGACATTGGAGCTCAGCTTCACAGGGTCAGCCCCAAGCAGCCCCTGGGGCCAGCAGCTTCCCCTAAACCCAGCACACTTGAGCACCAGGGAGGCACAGCTCCACTGCTGGCTGGCAGAGAAGGCTGGAACCAGCTGATCTTTAAGGTCCCTTCCAACCTAAACCACTCTGTGAGTCTGCTGCAGCTGCCCCCTGCACTGAGGGCTCTCAACAGGCTTCAGCATCCTCAAATAGAGCTCCTCTATCAAAGCAAAGAAATCCACAGCAGATGACTTCAAAAAGCAACGTGGAGCTCAGCAAGGGGCTGGGGCAGGGAGGAGGCTGGCAGAGAAGGGACTGCAGAGCCCCTGCTGCAGGCAGGGTGAATGATCCCCCTGCAGTCATTCTGAAGTGGGTTTGGTACTTGAAGGCTGTTACCCTGATGCTTGATCCCACATCAGATGGGCATTCCACAACCACTCCCAGCATTTGACTCACTGAGTTGCATCAGGAGAGGCAGCACACACAAACCTGGGCATGCAGCACACACACACCCCTAGCATGGGCTGGCTTGGAAGTGGCCTGCGAGGGCATCCAGCTCCAACCCCCTGCCACGGGCAGGGACACCTCCCACCAGCCCAGGCTGCTCAAGGCTTCATCCAACCTCTCCTTGAACACCTCCAGGGAGGAGGCATCCACAGCCTCCCTGGGCAACCTGTGTCAGTGTCTCCTCACCCTCACTGTCATCAACTTCTTCCTCATCTCCAGCCTCAATCTCCTCTCCCAGCTCAAAGCCATTGTCCTCATCCTGTCACTCCCAGCCCTTGTCCAAAGTCCCTCCCCAGCTCTCCTGCAGCCCCTTCAGGTCCTGGAAGGCTGCTCTAAAGTCTGCCCAGAGCCTACTCCAGGCAGAAACAGCCCCAGCCCTCCCAACCTGTCCCCCACAGGGGAGGTTCTCCAGCCCTCTGATCATCTTGGTGGCCTCCTCTGGACCTCCTCCACCCGCTCCCTGTGTTGGGGAGCCCAGAAGTGGGCACAGCGCTGCGGGTGGGGGTCTCACAAGACATCACCCTTGCTGCCCTTCCTCCTTTGTTGGTTTTGGGTGGGTTTTTTTGTTGGCTAATTAGCTATTAGGTGCACTTAGGCCAGCTGATAAGGTTCAACACCCTAATTAAGGCCCATGCTGGGTCACAGGTCCCCCGTGGCTGGCCCGGCCACATGCTCTTTACGGCGGGGCTGTAGGTTAATGGGGCGTTGCTGGCCTTGTTTATGTCCTCTCCTTAGCAAGGGGAACATATTTTCATCTTAATCTCTGGACTTGAACACTGTGTGCTCAGTGGTGGACAGCTGAGGAGCAGAGCAATTAGCCTGGGGGGTGGGGGGGTTAGGGTGAACTCTGCAGCCCTCCCTCTGGCCGACCTTTGAGCAGCGCCGCCGCCAGCCTGCCCCGGCCGTGACCATCACCTTCCCTGCTACCCCGGCCTGGCAGCTCAGCAGCTGCTGGCACCCAGCACCACCAGCCTCAGGAGGTGCTGCTGCAGCTGCTGCTGCTCTGAAGGCTTTGGAATCATTGCAGGATGGGATGGGATGGGATAGAGTAGGATAGGATGGGATGGGATAGAATGGGATAGGATAGGATAGGATAGGATAGGATAGGATAGGATAGGATAGGATAGGATAGGATAGGATAGACCAGGTTGGAAGAGACCTTCAAGATCATCCAGTCCAACCTCTCACCCAACACCATCTCATCCACTAACCCATGGCACCAAGCACCCCATCCAGGCTCTTCCTAAACACCTCCGGGGTGATGACTCCACCGCCTCCCTGGGCAGCACATTCCAGTGGCCAATCTCTCTTTCTATGAAGAACTTCTTCCTAACCTCCAGCCTAAACCTCCCCTGGCACAGCTTGAGACTCTGTCCTCTTGTTCTGGTGCTGGGTGCCTGGCAGAAGAGACCAACCCCCACCTGGATACAACCTCCCTGCAGGGAGTTGTGGAGAGCAAGAAGGTCTCCCCTGAGCCTCCTCTTCTGCAGGCTAAGCAACCCCAGCTCCCTCAGCCTCTCCTCCCAGGGCTGTGCTCCAGACCCCTCCCCAGCTTTGCTGCCCTTCTCTGGACACCTTCCAGCACCTCAACCTCTTTCCTAACCTGAGGAGCCCAGAACTGGACACAGTAGGTGATCTCTAAGGTCCCTTCCCTTGAGGTAAGGCCATGCCAGGCATGGTGGAGCAGGTCCAGAGGAGGCCACAATGATGATGCAAAGGCTGGAACCTCCCTGCTGTGTGGCCAGGCTGAGAGAGTTGGGCTTGTTTGGCATGGAGAAGAGAAGGCTCCAGGGAGAACTCCTGGTGGCCTTTCAGTGCTTCAAGGAGTTGATCAGAAAGCTGGGGACAGACTTCTGAGCAGGGCCTGCTGTGATAGGGCAAGGGGGGATGGCTGGAACTCAAAGAGGGAGACCTGGACCAGAGAGAAGGAAGAAATGTTTGACACTGAGGGTGGTGAGCCCCTGGCCCGAGCTGCTCATCCTGCAGCCATGCCAAGGGAGGCTGGCTGGGGCTCTGAGCAAGCTGCTCCAGCTGCAGGTGTCCCTGCTGGCTGCAGGAGGTTGGACTGGAGGAGCTCTGAAGGTCCCTTCCCACCCAGTCCAGCCTGGGGTTCTCTAAGTGACACCTCTGCACATCCCCTCTTCCCTTTCCCACCCTTGTGCTCAGTCGCAGGCAGCTTACAAAACACATCCCTGGCACCAGAGGAGAGCATCAGCAGCTTGCCCTAGTTCAGCCCAGGCCAATTAGGAGCACAACTCATCCCCTCGGGTTCCCAAAGGCAAAAATCAATCTCCATCAGCAGAGGCAAAGCTCAGGGAGCTTAGAGACAGCCAGAGACAGGTCCTGGCACAACCAGCTGGCAGGGCCAGCCCCACAGCAGCCCAGCTCCTGCTCTGGCTGCCTCTGCTGGGACCTGCCCTGCCCAGCTCAGTGCTGGCAGAGCTCCTGCCATGCATGGAGATGCCAGGAGGCTTTGTGGCATCACTGAGTATCCTAAAGTCACCCCCTGCACACTGCCAAGTGCCTCCTCACTTGTCTTGCCTGGGAGATGATTAGATTCATGGAGTGGTTTGGGTTGGAAGGGACCTTCAAGCTCAGCCAGTCCCAACCCCCTGCCATGGGCAGGGACACTTCCCACCAGCACAGCTTGCTCAGGGTCTCATCCAGCCTGGCCTTGAACAACTCCAGGGAGGGGACATCCACAGCCTGCCTGGGCAACCTGCCCCAGCCCAGGACCTCCCCAGGCAACCTGCCCCAGTCCAGGACCTCCCCAGGCAACCTGTCCCAGTCCAGGACCTCCCCAGGCAACCTGCCCCAGTCCAGGACCTCCCCAGGCAACCTGCCCCAGTCCAGGACCTCCCCAGGCAACCTGTCCCAGTGTCTCCCCACCCTCACTGTCAAGCTGGACAATGCTGCCCTGGGCTGGAGGGGACTCACTTGTGCTGATGCCCCACAGCCCCTTCCCCACTCATCAGCAGGGTTTTGCCCCTGGTTTCTCAACCTGCTGCTCCCAGTGACACTTCTAAACACCCCCCCTTGGCTCCTGCACCTCAGGCAGCTGCTTCAGGCAGCCAAGGTCACCTTCAGAGTTCTCTCTTACTCTGGAGAGCATCAGCAGCTACCTGGTGTGAATCCTTCTCAAAGCCCATGGTGCCACAGGCAAGGGAGGGAGGCTCTTGGCCAGCTGTGCCTTCCAGGTTCACACAGGACATGATCACCCTCCCCTGCCTTTCTGGGGGTGCCCTCCCTCAGCCAAGACTTGGTTCAAAGCCATCTGAGGTCAGAGTGAGCTGGTGAGGCACAGGACCTGCACAGACACATTGATCACAGCTTTAACCTCCTTTTCCTTCTGGTCTAGCTGACCTCAGCTCCAAAATCAACCTGGTAACCCAAAGCAGAGTCAGAGATGGCACTGGGGTGGAAGGGACCTCCAAAGGGCATCTTGGCCAACCCCCCTGCAGGCAGCAGGGACAGCTCCAGCTGGAGCAGGCTGCTCAGGGACACACTTGGATGGCTGCAGGGATGGAGCCTCAAGCACCTCCCTGGGCAGCCTGTGCCAGTGTCTCCCCACCCTCATGGTGCAGAACTTGCTCTTGATCTCCAGCCTAACTCTGCCCAGCTCCAGTTTCAAACCCTTGCTCCTCATCCTATCCCCACAGCCCCTTCTGAGCAGTCCCTCCCCAGCCTGCCTGGAGGTTCCCTTCAGACACTGGAATGCAGCTCTGAGGTCTCCCTGCAGCCTTCTCTTCTCCACCTCTCTTAGCCTCTCTTCACAGGAGAGGTTCTCCAGCCCCTGGCCATCACTTGAATTGATTAGCATCAGCACAAGACCTTACACAGTTTAACCACAGCCTGGAGAAGAGGAGGCTGAGGGGAGCCCTCCTTGCCCTCTACAGCTGCCTGAGGGGAGGCTGCAGTGAGCTGGGGGTTGGGCTCCTCTCACAGGCAACAAGGGACAGGACCAGAGCAAACAGCCTCAGGTTGTGCCAGGGGAGCTTCAGGTTGGGTCTGAGGAACAATTCCTTCCCAGCAGGGGTTGTGAGGCACTGGAAGAGGCTGCCCAGGGAGGTGGTGGAGTCCCCATCCCTGGAGGGATGTCAGAGGTGTGGATGTGGAGCTGAGGGCTGTGGGTCAGTGGCAGTGGCTCAGCAGCAGCACTGTTGGGGCTGTGAGCTCTGGGTGAGAGGTTGGACTGCTGATCTCAAAGGTCTCTTCCAACCTCAACACTTCTGTGGCTCTGAAAACAGCCACTGCAGCTCAGGGGAGCTGGGATTCTCCCCTCATCCAGCTTCCAGCTGCAGGGCAGACTGTGGCCACTCACTATCTCCCCGTGACCCCCTTTCACAACAGGGATGTCATCAGGAGCAGCAGGGAGCTGGACCAGTGCTGATTGCAGGGGGCTGATAAGGCCACAGCTCACCACTGCCCTGATTTCACAGGGAAGGTCCCTGCTCTGCACCCACCTGGCTTGGTTCAGCTCCTCAGCTTGGCAGAAACTGAGGAAAGCTTCTGCAACAAGACCAGGGGAAGATGTGACTGGGAGAAGGTGAGAGGAGCCTTAACAGCCCCCCCTGAGAGCAAGCAGGGAAGGCTTTGATGGCTCAGAGGCTTTATCAGCTTCCTTGAAGGACTAACCCCAACAGAGTCACACCTGAAACAGAGAGTCACTGAAAGGCATCCTCAGGGAGCTCTTCCTGCTCCATGGACAGCTTGAAGATCTCCAAAGGGCCTTTCCAACCCCTGACATCTGGGAGCTGAGCCCAGGCAGAGGACAACCTCTCAGCATTCCTGGAGCACTGCTCCCAGCAGAGCATGGCACAGAGTGCCCAGGAACCAGGGACTGGGAGGGGTTGGAAAAGGCCTCTGGAGATCATCCAGTCCTGCCCAACCTCTTGGTTCACTTTTGCATCATAGAATCAATAAGATTGGAAAAGACCTCAGAGATCATGGAGTGCAACCTCTCACCCAACACCATCTGATCAACTCAACCATGGCACCAAGCACCCCATCCAGTCCCCTCTTAAACACCTCCAGGGATGGGGACTCCACCACCTCCCTGGGCAGCACATCCCCAGGGCCAATCTCTCTTGCTGGGAAGAACTTCTTCCTAACATCCAGCCTGAACCTCCCCTGGCACAGCTTGAGACTGTGTCCTCTTGTTCTGGTGCTGCTTGCCTGGGAGAAGAGACCAACCCCCAGCTGGCTCCAACCTCCCTTCAGGGAGTTGTAGAGAGCAAGAAGGTCTCCCCTGAGCCTCCTCTTCTGCAGGCTAAGCAACCCCAGCTCCCTCAGCCTCTCCTCCCAGGGCTGTGCCCCAGACCCCTCCCCAGCTTTCTTGCCCTTCTCTGGACACCTTCCAGCACCTCAACATCTTTCCTAACCTGAGGGCCCCAGAACTGGACACAGGACTCCAGGTGTGGCCTCAGCAGTGCTGAGCACAGGGCAGAATGACCTCCCTGCTCCCTGTTCCTGATGCAGGCCAGGATGCCCATGGCCACCTTGGCCCCCTGGGCACACTGCTCCCTCCATCCTGAGGTGGTGGTGGGGCCATGGTGACATTTTTAAGGACACAGCCAGAACAACTCTGGGCTCTTTTACTGAATTTAAGCTTTTTTGTCATGCCAAGAGGAAACTTCCCTTCCCCTCTCTGTGCTTTCAAACCAGCCCTGGGGCTGCAGGAGACCATTTTCTGCCTATTAAGCTCTTCTCACAAGCAGGGTTTCATCGTTGTCTATTTGTCCCCTTCAATCAATCTCCACATCAGCTCTGACCACTTCAGCACTTCTCTAGAAGGGCTTCTTTTGGTGAGGAGCTGACAGCACAGAGAGGACCCAGAGGGGAAGGCAGGCAAGCACAGGAGTGGGGAGTTTGGAGTTGGACTCCTGCAGCTCCATAAAGTCCTACACAGCTGCAGTCATTCAGCTGGGAAGAGACCTCTGAGATCATCCCAGTCCAACCACCAACCCAACACCACCATGGCCACAGGTTTCCTGAGCACCTCCAGGGCTGGGGACTCCACCACCTCCCTGGGCAGCCTCTTCCAACCCCTGACCACTCTGGCAGCAAAGACATTTTCCCTCCTCTCCAACCTAACCCTCCCCTGGCACAGTTTCAGGCCATTGCCTCTCCTTCTATCACCTGAGACTAGGGAGAAGAGACCAACCCCCGCCTGGCTCCAGCCTCCTCTCAGGGAGCTGTAGAGAGCAATGAGGTCTCCACCACCTTGGACCTCCCCTAGCCTGCTGTGCAGCTCTTGAAGCCCAAGGGAGTCTTGTGTAGCCTGCAGAAAAGAAGGCTCTGGGGAGACCTCATAGTGGCCTTGCAGGACCTGAGGGGGCTCCAGGAGAGCTGGGGAGGGACTTCTGACATGGGCTGGGAGTGACAGGAGGAGGGACAATGGCTTTGAGCTGGGAGAGGGGAGATGAGGCTGGAGATGAGGAAGAAATTGTTGCCAGTGAGGGTGGGGAGACTCTGGCACAGGCTGCCCAGGGAGGCTGTGGCTGTCCCCTCCCTGGAGGTGTTCAAAGCAGTGAGGCTTCCCCTCGGCCTCCTCTCCTCCAGGCTGAACACCCTCAGCTCCCTCAGCTGCTCCTCCCCAGCCCTGTGCTCCAGACCCTTCCCCAGCTTGGTTGCCCTTCTCTGGACCTGCTCCAGCTCCATGCCCTCCTTGGGGTGAGCTGAGCCCCAGTGTGTGCCAAGCCCCTGGTCCTGTGTGCTTGCAGCAGGAGCCTCCGGCTGACTCCGAGTCCACCTCCGTTGCCAGGCAGCGTTTCAAGGAGGACTGAATGTCTCTGGCATCCAACACTTTTTGCTTTCAGCTCTTTTCATTCTGCCTGCTCTGGTTTCTGGTTGCCAAATACCTCTGTGCACTGCAGGCAGGGGGAGGCCAGTGCCTTGTTATCCCTCCCAGCCACTGCCAGGAGCCCAACTGCTCCAGGAGAGCAGAATCCACGCTCAGAGAGGGTGCTGCTGGTGGGGATTCCATAGGATGGGACCCCAGAGATCATCTACTCCAACCCCCTGCCATGGGCAGGGACACAACAGAATCAGAATGGCTCAGGTTGGAAGGGACCTCAGAGATCATCTACTACTACCTCCCCACCATGTCCAGGGACACCTCTCAACCAGACTGGGCTGCTCAAGGTCTCATCCAGCCTGGCCTTGAACACCCCCAGGGAGAAGGCAGCCACAGCCTCCCTGGGCAGCCTGCTCCAGAGTCTCAGCACCCTCATAATGAAGAACAGCTTCCTCAGCTCCAGTCCAACCCTGCTCTCCCTCAGCTTCAAACCATTCCCCCTTGTCCTGTCTCTAGACATCCTCATGAAAAGTCTCTCTGCAGCCTTCCTGCAGGATCCCTTCAGCTATTGGCAGGCAGCTCTAAGGTCCCCCTGGAGCCTTCTCCTCTCCAGGCTGCACAGCCCCAGCTCCCTCAGCCTGTGCTCACAGCAGAGCTGCTGCAGCCCTTGGATCACCTTGGTGGCCTCCCCTGGCCTCACCCTGCTTCCCCCATCACATAGGAATAAGATGCCAGAGGGTCCCACCAGGCTCACAAGCAGAGAGAGGTGAAGAGAGAGAGCTGAAGGAAGGAGTTCTGACTCCTCCACTGCCTTGCCCACAGGATGGGCATCGCTGGCCACCTCACCTTGGCTATCAGCAGGAAGAAGGCAGCAGCCTCCTTTGGGATGCTTTGAACACACCACCCCCCCGCCCCCCTCCCCAGCTTCTCTTGCTGTTACCCTCCCTCACCTTCTGGAAAGCTCCATGGAGTGGCAAAGGGCCCTTTTGGCTCTGAAAGGTTAACAGCCACTTATCTGCAAAGCTGCAAGGCCAGCCTGGGAGCTCAGACAAAGCTGCCATTGAGGGGCAGAGCAGCAGGACGTGGCCTGCCAGGGCGCTTACCACCCCAGCAGAGCTCCGGGCTGGGGCCGCCGGTGCGCCCCTGCCGCAGCAGGGCCAGCTCCATTGAGGGCAGCCATCCCTCCCGCCCCACGCTCGGGGTGGCAGCACTTCATTCCCTCTTTTGAAGCCTGACAAAAGCCTGGCCTCGGCACTTCCCCCTCTTGGCACCCCCGGGCACGGCTCGCTCTTCCCGGGCGGAACTGGCCGCGAGCCGCGCGGCCAAGCAGAGCCTTCGGGGGACAATTCGCTCCTCTGAGGGCACTTTCTGCTTCTCCCCGAGTCACAACAACTCAGAAAAGGGCTCCTGCCACGGCATTGCAGGGGCAAAAAGACCCTTTTGAGAGAGAAGCACAAAGCCCAGGCCCGGCCCTGCCTTTAAGAATTAGCCACCGTTAACTCCAGGCTGGGAGCGGCTCCAGGCTGCCAGCCGCACGCTCCCTCCAGCTGGCTCCCCAGAAAGAAGCTCCTCAGCCAACTTGTTCCCAAAGGCCTGGGGGCATTTCTGCAGCTCCTGCCCTTCACTGGTTTCCCCCTGCAACGGCGAGCAGAGTTCAAGCTTCTGCCTCCTTCTCTCTCTTGGCTTCACAGACTCAACCCCCCTGCCTCCTACACCAGCACCAAACCTCCCCAGGACATGATCCTGCTGGGGAAGGATAGGACAGGATAGGGTAGGACAGGACAGGATGATGAGGGAGAAGAGAAGGGAGAAGAGAAGGGAGAAGAGAAGGGAGAAGAGAAGGGAGAAGAGAAGGGAGAAGAGAAGGGAGAAGAGAAGGGAGAAGAGAAGGGAGAAGAGAAGGGAGAAGAGAAGGGAGAAGAGAAGGGAGAAGAGAAGGGAGAAGAGAAGGGAGAAGAGAAGGGAGAAGAGAAGGGAGAAGAGAAGGGAGAAGAGAAGGGAGAAGAGAAGGGAGAAGAGAAGGGAGAAGAGAAGGGAGAAGAGAAGGGAGAAGAGAAGGGAGAAGAGAAGGGAGAAGAGAAGGGAGAAGAGAAGGGAGAAGAGAAGGGAGAAGAGAAGGGAGAAGAGAAGGGAGAAGAGAAGGGAGAAGAGAAGGGAGAAGAGAAGGGAGAAGAGAAGGGAGAAGAGAAGGGAGAAGAGAAGGGAGAAGAGAAGGGAGAAGAGAAGGGAGAAGAGAAGGGAGAAGAGAAGGGAGAAGAGAAGGGAGAAGAGAAGGGAGAAGAGAAGGGAGAAGAGAAGGGAGAAGAGAAGGGAGAAGAGAAGGGAGAAGAGAAGGGAGAAGAGAAGGGAGAAGAGAAGGGAGAAGAGAAGGGAGAAGAGAAGGGAGAAGAGAAGGGAGAAGAGAAGGGAGAAGAGAAGGGAGAAGAGAAGGGAGAAGAGAAGGGAGAAGAGAAGGGAGAAGAGAAGGGAGAAGAGAAGGGAGAAGAGAAGGGAGAAGAGAAGGGAGAAGAGAAGGGAGAAGAGAAGGGAGAAGAGAAGGGAGAAGAGAAGGGAGAAGAGAAGGGAGAAGAGAAGGGAGAAGAGAAGGGAGAAGAGAAGGGAGAAGAGAAGGGAAATCACATAGAAATGAAATAGACTAGAAAGAGACTGGAAAGAGAAAGAGACTAGAAAGAGAATAGAGAAATAGATATAGAACTAGCAATAGAGATGAAATAGAGATGAAAGAGATGAAATAGAAAGAGAATAGAAATTAAATAGAAAGAGAATAGAACAGAAATAGAATAGGTTGGCAAAGACCTCAGAGATCATCCAGTTCAACCTCTCACCCAACACCACCCAATCAACTAAACCATGGCACCAAGCACCCCATCCAGTCTCCTCCTAGACACCCCCAATGACTGTTTTACTGCTTTAAGCAGATGTCTGTAGCTCAACCAGGCAAATGCAAGGATAAAGTAATTCCTCTTTGGGGAAAGGCCTCCAACCAGCTCTGCACAAGCAAGAATGGAGTGGGAGGAGGAGGAGAAGGATGAGTCATTATCCAGTGTATTTACCCAGGAAAACCCGGCATGGGCCAGCTTTCAGTCACTGACTGGACTGGAATTGAGATCAAAACACTCAAGGCAAGGCCACTGCCAAAAGTGAGGAAGGAAGAAAGTGACTTCAAACAAACCAAACTCCTTTCTTTCCCCCTGAAATATGAGAGTTTGGGTGTCTAGAGACACATTTGGAGCCTGCTTATGGAATGCAAAGTGAGCCACACAGAGATAGGCTTTTACTGAAGCAACAAAGAGGCTCCAAAGCACTCAGGAAGGAGAGCAAAAAAAACAAACCCCAAACCCCAAGAAACAGAATAAAGAGGCAAGCCCCACTTCAAGGAGCCATTTAGGAAGGCCTGAGTCCAACACAAGCCTGGAGAGCACAAGCCTAGGTCAGAGCAAAACTAGAAAAGGTGAAGCATTAAGGATGATTCAGCCCCAAAGTGGAGAATAAGCACAGAAGGAGTAGGAGGGCAATGAATTATTTAGGAGCATTAGCAGCAGGAGCCTGAGAAGCAGTGGGTGAACTGGACCACCTCAGAGTGAGCCAATTAGGAGGATTAAAGGTTTTGCTTCCCCGTGTGAAACTTCTCCAGAGGTGGGGTGAAAGGCACTGAGCCTGTCTTAAAGGCACCTTGGGACACAGCACCAGAGAAGCAGAGAATTGTTTGGGTGGGAGAAGCCCTCCAAGGTCACCCAGTCCAGCCAGCAACCCAAGCCCACCGTGGCCACCAAACCACGGCCCCAGGTGCCATGGCCACAGGTTTCCTGAGCACCTCCAGGGCTGGGGACTCCACCACCTCCCTGGGCAGCCTGTGCCAACCCCTGACCACTCTGGCAGCAAAGAAATTGTTCCTCCTCTCCAACCTAAGCCTCCCCTGGCACAATTCAGGCCATTGCCTCTCCTTCTACCCCTGAGACTAGGGAGAAGAGATCAGTCCCCACCTCACTGCAACCTCCTTTCAGGGAGCAGTAGAGAGCAATGAGGTCTCCCTCAGCCTCCTCTTCTCCACACCAAACCACCCCAGCTGCCTCAGCTGCTCCTCCCCAGCCCTGTTCCCCAGCCTCTTGATGTTCCTTCTTGAAGTGAGGGGTGCCCAAAACCGACCCCAGTGTTGGAGCTGTGGCCTCACCACTACCCACCATTGCCCCAGGGCTTGCCTGCTGCGGGGCTGCCCGGGGGGTTGGCCCTTTGGAAGGTCAATGCTGACACAAAAATCCACCCCCTGTGCCTTGTGCTAATTACACAAGGCCATTCTGCTGGGCCCAAGCCATCCTCAAGCTGACCTCCTGCTTAGGTTTTCCCCCCCTCCCAAGCTGGCTAATAATTAACGAGCTACTTAATGCATGACAAAAGACCAATTAACCCCTAAAGCATGGGGGTGAACTCCATGTAAATGAGTTGTAAAACCTTGCTGTAAACATTAAGTGGCAGGCAATTACAGCAGCCCCTAATTGCCAAAGTTGCCTGCAGGAGCTTATAAGCTAAGAGGGGAGAGGAAGAGGGGAGAGGAAGAGGGGAGAGGAAGAGGGGAGAGGAAGAGGGGAGAGGAAGAGGGGAGAGGAAGAGGGGAGAGGAAGAGGGGAGAGGAAGAGGGGAGAGGAAGAGGGGAGAGGAAGAGGGGAGAGGAAGAGGGGAGAGGAAGGTTGTGAAACCAGTTAGATGGCCACAATACCAGCTGGATGAACATAGTGAAACCAGCTAGATGGTTACAAAACCAGCTAGATGGCCACGAATCCAGCTAGATGGGCCACAAAACCAGCTAGACATCCCCATGGACATTGCTGTGAAGGCAACAAGGCAGGGAGCAGCAACAGGAGCCTCCCAGGGGAGCTGCTCTCCCAGCAGAAAGGTGAAGCTGAGGCTCCAAGGCTCCCTGCAGGAGCCACCTGGGCAGCTCAGGTCCCGGCGCCGGGTCTGGAGCGAGATCCAAAGGGCCCTGCCCCGGAGCCAGGCAGGCAGCCGGTGTGACAAGGGTGGCTTTGTCTCCTTGTCCCCTCCACCACCACCTCCCAGCACATGGGAAACTCGAGAAATTCCCTTGCTGAGGAGGAGAACTAAGCTGAGGAAGGTTGGAATGAGAGGCTTTCAAGGTTAGCTCGGTGCTGGAGCCAAGACATAGCTGCAGTGCTTCTCAGGGCTCCAAACAACCTTCTCCTTTTAATGCCTTGCCTTTTATCTTTAATAAGGGATTAGGAGTTATTTTTCCAGCTAATACCTTAAAATCCAGCTAATCATAAAAGCCATCAGTAATACCCAAGAGATGTTAATTGCTCATTTTCTTCTCCTCTCTCCTCAGAGTCCTGTCACTCACCTCCCTTAATTTGTCCGTAATAAGGCTGCAAAGAGAACCCAACAAAGGGCTTCAGGTCCTCTGGGGAGTCACAGGGTTGGATTTGGGGGGGGGGGGGTGGGGGGTGGGATTAACAACAGATCACATCTGCCATGGCACTGAAAAAAACAACTTGATGGCCCAAGATGTGCTGAACCATCCAACTCAGCCCCTTCCCAACATCCAGCTTCCCACAGGCACAGAGCGGCTCGAGGATACGGCGAGGAGGCGCTGGGCAAAGCGCCCAGCTGGAGGGAGGGATTGAGGCTGGAAGAGGGCAGATTGAGACTGGAGAGGAGGAAGAAATTCTTGCCAGGGAGGGTGGGGAGACACTGGCACAGGTTGCCCAGGGAGGCTGTGGAGTAGGTTTAGACTGGAGATGAGGAAGCTCTTCAGTACAAGGGGAGAGGGACTCTGAGATAAGCTGCCCGGGGAGGCTGTAGATGCTCCCTCCCTGGAGGTGTTCAAGGCCAGGTTGGATGAGGCCTTGAGCAGCCTGGGCTGCTGGGAGGTGTCCCTGCCCATGGCAGGGGGTTGGGACTG
Organism: Dryobates pubescens; assembly: GCF_014839835.1. Classification (NCBI taxonomy): domain Eukaryota; kingdom Metazoa; phylum Chordata; class Aves; order Piciformes; family Picidae; genus Dryobates; species Dryobates pubescens. Next base: position 2,524,326 of record NC_071635.1, read on the forward strand.
GATGAGCTTCAAGGTCTCTTCCAACCCAACCCACTCTCTGGCAAGGAGAGGAGTCGAAGCCATGCTGGCCAAGCCATGCCCAGGGAAATGCCACCCTAAAACAATGAGAACTTTTCCACAATGAAGCTCTCCATAACCACACAGGCACAGATGGCACTGGGGTGGAAGGGACCTCCAAAGGGCATCTTGGCCAACCCCCCTGCAGGCAGCAGGGACAGCTCCAGCTGGAGCAGGCTGCTCAGGGACACACTTGGATGGCTGCAGGGATGGAGCCTCAAGCACCTCCCTGGGCAGCCTGTGCCAGTGTCTCCCCACCCTCATGGTGCAGAACTTGCTCTTGATCTCCAGCCTAACTCTGCCCAGCTCCAGTTTCAAACCCTTGCTCCTCATCCTATCCCCACAGCCCCTTCTGAGCAGTCCCTCCCCAGCCTGCCTGGAGGTTCCCTTCAGACACTGGAATGCAGCTCTGAGGTCTCCCTGCAGCCTTCTCTTCTCCATCTCTCTTAGCCTCTCTTCACAGGAGAGGTTCTCCAGCCCCTGGCCATCACTTGAATTGGTTAGCATCAGCACAAGACCTTACACAGTTTAACCACAGCCTGGAGAAGAGGAGGCTGAGGGGAGCCCTCCTTGCCCTCTACAGCTGCCTGAGCTGGGGGTTGGGGAAAGAGCATCAGGTTGTGCCAGGAGAGCTTCAGGTTGGAGAGGAGGGAAAATTTCTTCCCAGCAGGGGTTGTCAGGCACGGGAAGAGGCTGCCCAGGGAGGTGGTGGAGTCCCCATGCCTGGAGGGCTGTCAGAGGTGTGGATGTGGAGCTGAGGGCTGTGGGTCAGTGGCAGTGGCTCAGCAGCAGCACTGCTGGGGCTGTGAGCTCTGGGTGAGAGCTTGGGTTGAGGGTCTCAAAAATTCCTTCCCAGCAAGGGTGGTCAGGGACTGGAAGAGGCTGCCCAGGGAGGTGCTGGAGTCCAACTAGATGAGGGTCTGCCCAGGGACCCCTCAAGCCTGCCCTTGTGTGGCTGCAGGGACAGGGCCTCCGCCACCTCCCCGCGCAACCTGTCGCAGCCTTCCAGCAGCCTCAGAGCGAAGAGTTTCTGCAGTGCCAGCTCTCCTGCCACCACACACCCCCCACAGAGGAGATCTCCTGCCACCCCAGGACACCTCCCCACGTAATCCCCAGTCAGCACTCACGTAACTGCAGCAATCAGCTGCTCCCCTGCTCTATTAATAGAGGCTCTGCCTGCGGACGCTGCCCACGGCCAGGGCAGCTCCCCTGCTCACGTAACACCAGCCAGGGGTGTGGGCATCTGCTCCTGCCTGGCCACCACAGGACACCAACTGCAGCATTCCAGCAGCAGGCCAGGGGAGGCTTAGGTTGGAGAGGAGGAAAAATGTCTTGGCTGTAAGAGTGGTCAGGGGTTGGAAGAGGCTGCCCAGGGAGGTGGTGGAGTCCCCAGCCCTGGAGGTGTGCAGGAAACCTGTGGCCATGGCAGCTGGGGCCATGGTTTGGTGGCCATGGTGGTGGTGGGGTGAAGGTTGGACTGGATGATCTCAGAAGGCTTTTCCAACCAGAACAACTCTGTGATTCTACATTTCAAACCACTTAGAACAGAACAGTATTAACCAGGCTGGAAAAGCCCTTTGAGATCATCCAGTCCAACCTCTCACCCAGCAGCATCTGATCAACTAAACCATGGCACCAAGGGCCTCAGCCAGGCTCTTCCTAAACACCTCCAGGGATGGGGACTCCACCACCTCCCTGGGCAGCACATCCCCATGGCCAATCTCTCTTGCTGGGAAGAACTCCTTCCTAACATCCAGCCTGAACCTCCCCTGGCACAGCTTGAGACTGTGTCCTCTTGTTCTGGTGCTGGGTGCCTGGGAGCAGCACAGGGCCAGGGCACCAAACCCTCACTCTCCAACTCTCTTCTTCCCATAAAATGCACTAAATAATTCCATAGCCTGATTGGAAAACCAACAACTGCAGCAACCTGGCCTGTCCCATGATCCACCCAGGACATCCACCATCCACCATCCATCCAGCACTGGACAGACAGCAAGAAGTCCACCCAAAGATGTTAGGACAGGTCAGAGTGCTCCACCTGAGCCAGCAGCACAAAAGGATCACCTCTCAGAATCACAGAATGGGAGGGGATGGAAGGGACCTCCAGAGATCATTCAGTCCCACCCTTCCCTGGCAAAGCAGGGCCACCTGGGGCAGCTCACCCAGGAACACAGCCAGCTGCTGTGGAGTCTCCTTCTCTAGCAGCTTTCCCAACCCACCTGGATGTGTTCCTGGCAGAGCTGCCCTGGGTGACCCTGCTCTGGCAGGGCTCAATGATCTCCACAGCTCCCTTCCAACCCTCCCTCCCATTCTGGGATTCAGGACAGCACCAGGACCAAATTTAACCCCCAAGCTTATATTTAGCCTGGCTGCTCTGAGGGAGGTTCAGAGCCCTATTTAAAGCTGAGCATCTGCTGCAGCTCCCTGCAGCTATCAATAGGCTGCAGAACAGGAGCTGCTCCCTCTCCGTGGGGACACCTGGGAGCAGGCTGGGTTTCAGGAGCACTTAGGGGGATGATGCAAGCAGCAGGGCTTTGCCAGGTGGTATTTGTGGGAAAGGTTCTCACTGGCCTCCCACCTTGCCCTCAGCTTGCTTCCTGCCCAGCCCAGGAGCTGAGCACCCCCCGAGGAGTTGCCTGTGACGAGCAGGAGAAGCGGAGCACAAACAGGGCAGGAGTTTGCCTGCCTCCTGCCCACCCCCCTGCAGGACCCTGGAGCTCTGCAGCTTTCCATGTATTCTAAGCTTTCTATGTATTCTATGTATTCTATGTATTCTATGTATTCTATGTATTCTAAGAGTGTGGCTCTGCTGGGAGCTCCTGCCCTCGCCAGAGCTGCTGTAAAACGATCCTGGGAGGATGACAGGGCTTGCTCTTCCTGGAAATGCTGCCAGTGTGCTCTCTATAGCTCAGCCTGGCCTGCCTTTCGAAGCAGACTCAGCCAGAAGGGCTTTTTTCTTCTCCCAGCCTAACTCCTGAGGAGCAGAGTCCTCTTCCCCCTTGGTTTTTCCCTTGCCTTCATGCCAGGGACGCTGGCACTACACTCAGTGTTCTCCTAGCTTCTCCCTCTGGTTGTGAAGAAGGGAAGCCTAATGAGCTGGGACCTTTCTGGAGAAAAAGTCAGGGTGGTGAGCACCTTGGAGTGCCCCTCAGGAGTGGTGATGCGGTTGCTGACCTTCTCCCTGAGCCACCACAGAGCCAGGCTTTCTCCCACCTGTTGCTGGCAGGTCATGGCCATGTGCTGATGGAGCTGGAAAAGACCCAGCAGGAGCTGCTGGTGGCCACTGCCAGCCTGCCAACCCTTTTGGCTACGGCTGCTTCATGCTCTGGTGGCCAGGAAGGCCACCAGCACCCTGGCCTGGATCAGCAGCAGTGTGGGCAGCAGGGGTGGGGAGCTGCTGGGGCCCCTGTACCCCAGCATGCTGGTGTGGCCACACCTGGAATCATAGAATCAATAAGGTTGGAAAAGACCTCAGAGATCATCCAGTCCAACCTGCCACCCAACACCATCTGATCAACTAAACCATGGCTCCAAGTGCCACATCCAATCCCCTCTTGAACACCTCCAGGGATGAGGACTCCACCACCTCCCTGGGCAGCACATCCCAGTGGCCAATCTCTCTCTCTGGGAAGAACTTTCTCCCCACCTCCAGCCTAAACCTCCCCTGGCACAGCTTGAGACTGTGTCCTCTTGTTCTGGTGCTGGCTGCCTGGCAGAAGAGACCAACCCTCACCTGGCTACAGCCTCCCTTCAGGGAGTTGTGGAGAGCAAGAAGGTCTCCCCTGAGCCTCCTCTTCTGCAGGCTAATCCCGGGTTCAGTTTGGAGCCCACCCCTCCAAGAAGGACAGTGAGAGGCTGGAGAGTGCCCAGAGAAGGGCAGCAAAGCTGGCTGAAGGGCCTGAGCCCAGAAGTGAAGGCACAGCCTCAGCAGCACAGGGGCACAACCCTGAGCGCTTCGAGGGGCGCAGCCGGAGGACGGTTTGGGCTCGGGGCAGCGACGGCTTTGGCTTCTCTACATCCACAGCTGACCTCGGGTTCGTGGCTTGCCTCTCCTCACCGCTGCCCTGTGCCCCAGCTCCCGGCTTTGTCCCTTGGTGCCACGGTTTGTGCTTGCTCGGGAACGGAAAAACACTGCAGGCTCTGCTCCCCGGCCCCGCCGCAGCCCTCCTGGATCAAAGTTCCTCTGGGTCCGGGCAGGTTTGCCAAGGAATTTGGCAAGGGAGGGGAGCAGGGAAGGTGCAGCGCTCTGGGGAAGAAGCTGTGCATTCCTCTTGTCAGAGGGGAATGTGGGCTGCTCTCTCCAGAGCCGAGGGCTTGGAAGATAGGAAGAGCCCTCGGCAGCCGGAGCAGCCGGCGCGCCTGGGGAGCTGCGGGCAGGGGGGGAAGAGGGGCTCTGTGCCTGGAGCTGCCAGCAGTGCTGCCTGCTGCCTCACCTGACACACCACCACACAGCTGTTTGGCTTGGAAAAGACCTCCAGGGGCAGTCCAACCATCAACCATCAGCTTGGCTGATTCACCTGAAGGCTGTGTGGTCATTCAGAGGCTTGGACAGGCTGAGAGCTGGGCAGAGAGGAACCAAATGAGGTTCAGCCAAGAGAAGTGCAGAGTCCTGCACCTGGGAAGGAAGAATAAGCTGCAGCAGTGCAGGCTGGGAGGGGATCTGCTGCAGAGCAGCCCCAAGGAGAAGGACCTGGGAGTCCTGCTGGGCAGTGAGTTCTGCATGGGGCAGCAATGTGCCCTGGGGGCCAAGAAGGCCAAGGGGGTCCTGGGGGGCATCCAGAGGAGTGTGGCCAGCAGAGCCAGAGAGCTTCTCCTCCACCTCTAATCTGCTCTGCTGAGACCTCACCTGGAATGCTGCATCCAGGTCTGGGCTCCCCAGTTCAGGAGGAACAGGGATCTGCTGGAGAGAGTCCAAGGGAGGGCTACCAGGATGCAGAGAGGACTGGATGGGGAGGTGTCCCTGCCCATGGCAGGGGGCTGGAGCTGGCTGATCTTTCAGGTCCCTTCCAACCCAACCCCTTCTGTGTTCTATGGCCCCTTGCACAGCTGGCAGCTGATTCTGAACTGTCCTCTCCCACCACGGGAAGCTTCTCCAGGTCAGACTGCAGAGGTGGCTTTGTGCTGACACTGGGTGGGAAGGAAGCCTCTGCCCCGAGGCCAGGCAGCCAAGGCAGCCCTTGTGCAGAAGGTGCTGGGTCCTTGGAAGGCCACAGCCTCAGAAGCACGAGGGCAGGGCTAAACCTGTCACCAGAACATCCTCCTCCTGCTCAGCCTTGGAGTAAGGTGGGCTTGCTGTCCTTCACTCCAGGGGACCAGACAGGTCTTGCATGGCAAGAGGCAGAGTAAATGTTTTGCAAGAGCTGTTTTGCTTCCTCCCAAGGTCAGGTATTTCCTTTCAGCTATGCAAAGCATGTGTGCAAAATGAGGATCTCCAGTGGAGGGCAGCTCCCAAGGCCCAGCAAAGCCACCCTCGGGGCTCCTTGCTCCCAATTTCCTGTCTCCCGGGGGCACAACAAACAACAGTGCAGCCTTCTCCCCTCCAGGCTGAACAGCCCCCAACTCTCCCAGCCTGTCCCCAACAGGGGGGAGATCTCTCCAGCCCTCTGATGATCTCTGTGCCTCCTCTGGGCCCCCCCATCCCCAGCTAATCCTCGTTCCCCGGGGCGGACACGAAGCCACTTCTGGACGGCACCACCTCTGTGCCCCCCAGGAATGTGCAGCATGTCCCAGGTCAGCTCTAATGCCAAGCCCAGACTAATCCCCCCTCCGAGAGCTTTAGGGAGCCTGTGCCAAGGGAGCAACTGCTGCCACTCAGGAGGTTGACCCTGCTGGGTGGTGGGCAGCTCCTTCGAGCAGAGCGAGCTCTGGTTCCCACGAGGAGAAGCACGCCGCAATGAAGTCACTCGGACTGCCTTGCCCTCTCCCTCGACTCATCCCGCTGCAGCTTCCCAGCCCAAGCAATTTACATGGGGGACAGGCTGCAACAGGAAAGCCTTGACAGACAAAAGGAGGCAGAACAAGTCCCAGGCAGATAAAGGGAAACCCAAACAAGAGCGAGTCCAGCAGAGCGGGGTCAGGCATGTTCTCGAGGAATCCCCAGAGAGCCAAGGCAGCACCCTGCCTGCAAGCCAGCACCCTGCCTGCAAGCCAGCACCCTGCCTGCAAGCCAGCAGCAGCTTCCTCTCCTTGGCAGCACCTGAAGGTGCCCCAGAAAGCTTCCAGAAGCCCAAGGATCAGGCAGACAAAGTCACACAGAGAAATCCTCCCACATGCACAGAACTCTGCCCTAGCCTCACGTCATAGGGTAGGATAGGATAGGGTAGGGTAGGATAGGGTAGGATAGGATACTGGAAGGCCACAATGAGGTCTCCTGGGAGCCTTCTCCTCTCCAGCCTGCACAACCCCAACTCCCTCAGTCTGTCTCCATAGCAGAGCAGCTCCAGCCCTCTGCTCCTCCTCATGGCCCTGCTCTGGACACCTTCCAGCCCCTCCAGAGCCTTCCTGGCACAGAGGCTCCAGAGCTGGCCCCAGAGCTCCAGCTGTGGTCTGAGCAGAGTGGAGCAGAGGGGCAGAATCCCCTCCCTGGCCCTGCTGGCCACACTTCTCTTGCTGCAGCCCAGGCTCTGCTTGGCTCTCTGGGCTGCAAGTGCTCCCTGCTGGCTCCTGCTGAGCTTCTCCTCCCCCAGCACCCCCAGGCCCTTTCCTTCAGGGCTGCTCTCCAGCCAGTCCCTGCCCAGCCTCTATCAGTGCCTGGCATTGCCCTGACCCAGCTGCAGGACCTTGCACTTGGTTTTGTTGAATGGTTGTAGACACCTCTAAGATCATCAAGTCCAACCTTCTACCCAACCCCTGCATGAGGTATGTTCAAGAAAACAACCAGATGTGAGTCATTAGACCACGTCCCAGAGTGCCACACCTCCTGATTTTCCTTGGACACCCCCAGGGATGGGGACTCCACCACCTGCCTGGGCAGCCTCTTCCCACCCCTGACCCTACACTGATCCCAGGCTCCCCTAGCAGAAGTTCAAGTCCTAAAGGTAGGACACAACACCTCAGCAAGCAAGGAAAAGCCCTCCTAACACCACTGCAAGACAGAGGAGCCAAGTGATTCACCAAAGCCAAGCTCAGGAAGCCACATCACCGTGAAACTGCTCCTGGGGCATGACCACAACAGAAGGTAACTGCTGGAGGTCTCCACCGAGCAGGATGCTCCAAGCACCTCTCCCTCCCTGCACAGCCATGCAGTTCAGAGGGTATTGCAGAGCCACAGCTCAGAGCTGAAGCCAGCAGCCCTCCTCAGCTGGAGGAGCTCAGCTCCCACTGCTGCACTGACACCCCAAGGCCTCCAGCTGGAAGCCAGCCTTGCACACAAGCCCAGCCCCACATTCGGGTTGGGACTGGCCCCTGCCTCTTGACGAGCAGAGGGGAAGGTTCTGCTGATTTATGCATACTTTGCTTCCCATCTCACTGCTGAGCTCTACACTCCTCCTTCCAGGGAGCACACAAAGCAGGGGGCCAAGTGCACCAGGAGGGATCTGCCTTCCCCAGACACAAAGCTGGAGGCACAAGTCCCAGCGCATCTGCACGGGCTCGCTCGCATCTCGCTCCACAGCTGCCTTCCTCCCCTGCTTTCCTGTCTGCTGGCCAGCCAGAGGGCAAACCCTGCCCTGGGCTGCACCCAAAGCAGTGTGACCAGCAGGGTGAGGGAGGGGATGCTGCCCCTCTGTTCCATTCTGCTCTGATGAGACCCCCACCTGCAGCACTGTATCCAGTTCTGGTGTCCCCCACAGCACAAGAGGGACCTGGAGCTGCTGGAGTGGGTCCAGAGTGGGCCACAAAGATGATCAGAGGGCTGCAGAACCTCCCCTGTAGGAACAGGCTGGGAGAGGTGGGGTTGTTCAGCCTGGAGAAGAGAAGGCTGCAGGGAGAACTTAGAGCAGCCTTCCACTACCTGAAGGGGCTCCAGGAGAGCTGGGGAGGGACTTTGGACAAGGGCTGGGAGGGACAGGATGAGAGGCAATGACTTTGAGCTGGGAGAGGGCACATTGAGACTGGAGATGAGGAAGAAATCCTTTGCAGTGAGGTTGAGGAGACTGGCACAGGCTGCCCAGGGAGGTTGTGGCTGCTCCCTCCCTGGAGGTGTTCCAGGCCAGGATGGATGAGGCCCTGAGCAAGCTGTGCTGGTGGGAGGTGTCCCTGCCCATGGCAGGGGGTTGGAACTGGATGAGCTTTAAGATCCCTTCCAACCCAACCCATTCTGTGACTCTTTGTCCAGCCTCTTCCCCACACCTCACGCTGGTGGCCTTGGCATCACCATCTGAAAGGTCACTCCCTGGGTAAGAGCCCTCAGCAAACAGCTCCACACAAAGACTCTCCCTGGGGGCAGCAGATGTTGGGTCAAGATCCAGAGCTGAGCAGAACAGCTCAGAGCTCTCAGAGGTCATACAGGGAGCATCTCCCTGGGACCTGGCTGGCCAGAGAGGAGAGGGAATCCTTCACAGTGGTCGATGGAGCAGGGCTGAGGCATTTTCCCACCCTTGCTTGTCCACTCCTCAGAGGTGTGACACTGAAATCCCAGCACTCCCATTCCCATTTCCTTTTGGTGGTGCCCCTTTGGCTTCCAGCCCCTCAGGTCACAGGTGAAAAGAGTTCAGTTTGGCTTATCAGAGACTCCAAGAGATCAAAGAGTCAGAAGAGATAAAGGAGAGGCACTTCTTGCCTCCTGATAAGCTCTTGTTTCTTCCAGGCATGAACACCTTCACAGCACAGCACCTGCTCCAACCCAGCAGCAGCCTCACAGCACCTTCACCAGCCCTGAAATAACCCTGACAGAGAGACAAACCCAGGAGTGGGTCCTTGGAGAAGCCCCAGGGGTGCCTCAGCCTGCAGAGCATTCTTCCCTCCAAAGCCCTTGGAAGGGCACAGTGGAGGTTGGGTTGAATGCCTGGTGACAGCAATGAGTTTGCTCTAGAGCTCATCTGCAAGCTGAGAGCCCAGCAAAGCAGGCCCTGGAGAGGTGTGCTGGAGGGAGGCAGGAGGACCTCTGCCCCTCAGCTCACACCCCTGCAGGGCTTTGCTGTTCATTAACACTCCCATTCTGCCATGCCAGCCCCTACTGGCACCCAGCTAAACCAGGTTTTTGGCCCCAAGATCTCTGCTTCCCCCCTCCATGCATTTCATAACCACCTCACTCCCTCCCAGCTTCCTGGTGCAAGCCTAACCCTCCACCCTGTGCCAGCCTGAGCTGGAGGAGGAGATGGGGTGCCAAGAGCAGGAGGGCAAGGGCCCAAGAAGCACCTGGTGCTAGGGAGGAGGGAGCAGCACTGCAGCTCTGCAGACAGCCCCACAGCACTCAGCACCAGCCCTGCTAAACCCTCCACTGATCCTCCTCATTAGAGCAGCAGCATCTGCCACCAGCCAGAGAGCAGCCATCTGTGCACTCAGCTCCCAAAGCACAGGAGGAGGTTAGTAGGTCATGGGCATAATTCCCTGCATCTCCTGGGATGAAAGATGCTTGGCTCCATGCCACCACAAGCACTCAGGGAGCCCCTCTCTTGCCCAGCCCTACCCTCTGCCACCTCCCCTGCCAGCTGACCTCAGCTGCAAGCTACGTCTCGGTGCCTCCTGCCTCCCTCCCAGGGCAGGAGACAGAAACCACAGACACATCCACAACAGCAGGTTGGGGAGCCTGGGAAGGAGAACCAAATGAGAGGAGCCCCAGCTCCAGGAACAACCAGACCCAGGGGCAGTAGTTTAAATGGTCCCAGCAGGAACAGGTCAAGGAGGTTCACAGGAGCCGACAGAAAACACAAAGCAGGGCTTGGGGAGGGAGACCCAGGTGTTAGGCTGGGCAGCAGGAGGAAGCTCTGCACCAGCAGGATGGGGAAACAGAGCAACAGGTCTCCCAGGGACGTGCTGGAGGCAGCCCTGGACTCATTCAAGGTGAAACTGAGCAACCTGATGGCAGGGGGGGTGGCCAAGATGACCTCTGAGGGTCCCTTCCAAACTGAAGCAAGCTGTGAACCTGTGTTGGTTGCATTTTCATGAGGGGGTTTTGCACCCAGCCTCCATCACAGCTCCCTAAGAATGAAGCTGATGGAGCCAATGGTGGCAGCTCTCCCAGATCTTCATGGAATGGTCAGGGTTGGAAGGGGCCTCAAGGCTCAGCCAGCTCCAACCCCCTGCCACGGGCAGGGACACCTCACACCACAGCAGGTTGCTCACAGCCACCTCCAGCCTGGCTGCAAACACCTCCAGGCAGGAGGCTTCCACCACCTCCCTGGGCAGCCTGTGCCAGGCTCTCACCACCCTCATGGGCAACAACTTCTTCCTCACAGCCAATCTCAATCTCCCCACTTCTAGTTCTGCTCCATCCCCCCCAGTCCTATCCCTCCCTGACACCCTCCAAAGTCCCTCCCCAGCTTTCTTGGAGCCCCCTGCAGATCCTGGAAGGCCACAATGAGGTCTCCTGGGAGCCTTCTCCTCTGCAGCCTGCACAACCCCAACTCCCTCAGTCTGTCCTCCCAGGGGAGGTCTCAGAGTGCTTGTGTTTTCTGGTGGCTCTCTTTGCATTGCTGCTCTCTTCTGCTTGATCAGCTCTAGGTCTGCTCAGCTGAGAGTGGTCTTTGCTGGTGCTTCTCTACCAGGCAGCTTCACAGCATCCCAGGAGGCCAGGTGGGAAGGGAGCCCAAAGGACCACCTGGTCCAACCTTGCTAGGTCCTAGTGGGGTTGAAATGAGCTGGCCCAGCAGCCTGTCAGGCTGAGCCTGCAAACTGAGCAATGCAGGGGACTCCACTGCTCCCCTGGGAGATGTCTTCATCTCAGAAGCCTCCCTGGGCCAAAGGGGGACACAGCTGGTCGTGCCAGGTGGAGAGGGAAAGAGCTCCAGGGTAAACTTGATGCTGGCTTTAGAGCCAACAGGGGCTGCAGAGCTGCCTGCTTGGTGGGTTTCAAGAGGTGCTTCAGCTTTGCAGCCTCTTCAGGGTTTTGAAGCGGCAGCAGCAGCCAAGGTGGCTGTGGGAAGCTGCTGGGGTTTTGTTTTGGCCTGGGCTCTCTCTCCCTCTTGCCACTTTGCCATGGTAGCTCCTCATGGCTCAGCTGGACAAGGCAGAGAGGAGGGCCCCTTCCCTTCCCTTCCTTTCCTTTCCTTTCCCTTCCTTCCCTTCCCTTCCCTTCCCAGCCTGGGGAAGACCTGGCAGTGGCAGCTTGCTGTGGCTAATCTGCTGTCTTGAACTGATAGCATGTGCTGCTATAATTACCTAAGCCACCTTAATGCTGGCCCTTAATGCTGTTCCCTGCCTTCACGTGAAACTGCTAAGGGACAGAAAAGTCTGAGGAATTTGACCATGCTGGGGGGGAAGGGAAATAATGAAGAGCAGGGGAAAAAAAACCCCAACAACAACAACAAAAAATGTCATTGAGGAGCAGTCTGATTTTAAGCCAGAGAGAGATTTCATCTGGAGCTGAGAAGGGCTGAGCTGAGGAGGTGATGCTTGGTGCTGCAAAGCTGCCCTTTGGGGATTAAAGTCCAGTCCAAGCCCTTGGGACAGTGTGGGAAAAAGCCATGCCAGAGCTCCTGGGCTGCTCCCTGTGTGCCTGGCAACAGGAGCCTGGAGCACTTCTAAGCTTCTACAGCAGAGCCTGGCAGCTATTTCAACATTGCCTTTGTGTTTCATTCCTGCCCCCCTTCCCCCAAGGGGGGGTTCTGAGTCATGTCTGGCTGGGGTCAGGTGGGGCTCAGCCTCACTGATGGAGAGGCAAAGGGGTCCACAGCCCTCTCACACTGCTTCTGGAGAGGGATTCTGTAGGTGCAGAAGGGAACCAGACAAAGGGCAAGGTCCTGCACCTAGGTCAAGGCAATCCCAGATACCAGCCCAGGCTGGGGGATGATGAGGTTGAGAGCAGCCCTGCAGGGAAGGACTTGGGGGTGCTGGTGGGGGAGCAGTGGGTCCAGTTCTGGATCCACTATTCCATGGAAGGATCTGGAGGGGCTGGAAGGAGTCCAGAGAAGGGCCACGAGGAGGAGCAGAGGGCTGGAGCTGCTCTGCTCTGAGGACAGACTGAGGGAGTTGATGCTGTTCAGTCTGGAGAAGAGAAGGCTCCCAGGAGACCTCATTGTGGCCTTCCAGGATCTGCAGGGGGCTCCAAGAAAGCTGGGGAGGGACTTCTGAGGGTGTCAGGGAGGGACAGGACTGGGGGGGATGGAGCAAAACCAGAAGTGGGGAGATTGAGATTAGATGTGAGGAAGAAGTTGTTGCCCATGAGGGTGGTGAGAGCCTGGCACAGGTTGCCCAGGGAGGTGGTGGCAGCCTCATCCCTGGAGGTGTTCAAGGACAGCAAGGATGAAGCCTTGAGCAAGCTGTGCTGGTGGGAGGGCTCCCTGCCCTGGATGATCTTGAAGGTCCCTTCCAACCCAACCCATTCTGGGACCCTTTGATTTTAGGGTCATGGATTTAGCTGCATCCAAACAGCCATGGATCAGCCCTGAGGACTGCAGAGCAAAGGCAAACCAAGAGCAGCAGGCAGGTCCTCACCATTCTGAGCTGCAAGCCACACTTCCTTGCACAAAACATGGAGGGCAAAATCCATGGCTGAAGTGCAGAGTGGCTTAAAACCAACCCAAAGTGCTCAGGAGGAGCCTTTGCCTGCTCAGCATCAGGCTGAAAAGGAAACAAAAGCCAACACTCAGTCAAGAGGTGTTGCAAAGAAAGCAATTTTCTTAATGAGCTGTCTGAGCAGAGCCCTCCACTCATGCCAAGGAGAAGAAGAAAGCCTTTGCCTAGGGTGGCAGTTCACATCTAGACCAAGCCTTGGCTCATGATGTGCCTTCAGCCTACCCAAGTGCTCCCCTGGGAGTCTTTGGAGTCAGAATGGAGGCACAGGAAGAAGAGAAATGTCACCCAGCACCTCTCCCAACCACAGCTGGACTAAACCAATGGGTGAGACCTTCTCCAGGTGCCCCTGCCTTGGCAGGGGGTTGGACTGGATGATCTCCAGAGGTCCCTTCCACGCTGTGATCCTGTGACAGGAAGCTCCTTGCAGCACCTTCTTTTGTCTCTCCTGTCACCCCCATGCCTACAGGAAGTCCTCTCAGCTCTAATCTCTCCTGACACTATCTCCCCCCAGCTTCCCTCTGGGCTTCCTGAGGTCACAGCCTCCTCCCTGAACCCACCCATTGACCCCCAAATATCCTCCCCACCACAGCTCCAGGTCTGTGTCATAGAGGCACAGAAGTGTCAGGGTTGGAAGGGAGCTCAAGGCTCAGCCAGCTCCAACCCCCTGCCATGGGCAGGGACACCTCACACTACAGCAGGTTGCTCACAGCCACCTCCAGCCTGGCTGCAAACACCTCCAGGCAGGAGGCTTCCACCACCTCCCTGGGCAGCCTGTGCCAGGCTCTCACCACCCTCAAGGTGTCCTCTGCAGTGGAAGAGAGGAGAGCTCCCTGACCCCACAAAACCAGGCTACCTGCCAGGGATCAGAGGGGTCCTGACCACAGGAGCAGGTCCCTAACCAAGGACTGGGGGCCAGGACACAGCCAGCTCTACCCTGGGCAGCCAGGGCCATATTTCAAGCTCCCTGGAGGTGTTTGCAGCCAGGCTGGATGTGGCTGTGAGCAACCTGCTGCAGTGTGAGGTGTCCCTGCCCATGGCAGGGGCTTGGAGCTGGCTGAGCCTTGAGCTCCCTTCCAGCCCTGCGATGTCCAGCCCAGGTCATGAGCAGCCTCCCCCTGCCATTATGCAAGCTCTGCTTTGCAGGGTGAGAGCAGAACCTGCTGACCTCCTCACCTGCACCTTCCCACAGCCTGCCTGCCCCTGAGCACCTTCCCAGGCCCTCTCCCAAGTTACTCACCCCACGAGGTGCTGCAGCAGGCCCCCAGGCAGGCAGAGGGCATGTCTGCACCCCAAGCAGTAATTACTGCTGGCTCCACCTCTGCAGCTGCATCACCTGGGACCTCACCATGCTACCTGCAGCAGCAGAGGGGCAGAGCAAGGCATGCTCCAACTGTCCCACAGAAGCACAACAACTGTTAGGGTTGGGAAAGCCCTCAGAGAACCACAGAATCATTGGGGCTGGAGAGGACCTCCGAGATCCTCAAGCCCAGCCTAGGACCTGACACCACCACACCAGCTAAACCCTGCCACCAAGTGCCACATCCAAGCTTGTCTTCAAGACCTCCAGGGATGGGGACTCCACCACCTCCCTGGGCAGCACATCTCAGTCTCACAGTATAACTAAGGTTGGAAGAGACCCCAAGGATCATCAAGTCCAACCTGTCTCGACAGACCTCACGACTAGACCATGGCACCAAGTGCCATGTCCCAGTGCCTAATCAGCCTGGCTGTGAGGAAGAGCTTCCTAGCAGCCAACCCCAACCCTTGCACTTGGGAAGTGCTGGGATGTCACAGCTGGGGAATGCAGCAGAATTCCTTGGGGTGGCCAGAATGGAATAGAATAAAATAAACCAGATTGGAAAAGCCCTTTGAGATCAAGTCCAAGCTATCACCCAGCACCATCTGATCAACTGAACCATGGCACCAAGGGCCTCATCCAGGCTCTTCCTAAACACTTCCAATGATGGAGACTCTACCACCTCCCTGGGCAGCACATTCCAGTGGCCAATCTCTCTTGCTGGGAAGAGCTTCTTCCTAACCTCCAGCTTAAACCTCCCCTGGCACAGCTTGAGACTGTGTCCTCTTGTTCTGGTGCTGGGTGCCTGGGAGAAGAGACCAACCCCCACCTGGCTACAACCTCCCTGCAGGGAGTTGCAGAGAGCAAGAAGGTCTCCCCTGAGCCTCCTCTTCTCCAGGCTAAGCAACCCCAGCTCCCTCAGCCTCTCCTCCCAGGGCTGTGCTCCAGACCCCTCCCCAGCTTTGCTGCCCTTCTCTGGACACCTTCCAGCACCTCAGCATCTTTCCTAACCTGAGGGGCCCAGAACAGGACACAGTAGGTGATCTCTAAGGTCCCTTCCAACCCAACCTATGAATCCCTGAACTTCCTGGCACTGCTTCCCAGCTTGGAGCAGGCAAAGATCCTGTGGCACTGGGCTCATCCCAGCTGGGGTCCAGCAGGGAGTGGAATCTGCCAGTGCATCTGTGGGACAGCCCATGCCCAATGGGATTGAGTGAATTCAACAAAGGATATTCAAACACCAGTTTAGGAAGGCTCAGGCTTGGTGTCTACCCTGAAGGTTCATTAAGCCAGCAGCTATAAATAGCAGGAGCCAGCCAACAGGGCTGACATCCATGCAGCTACTTAGCAGAGCAGATGCAGCCCAGCCAGGGGTGTGCCAGAAGCTCTCTTTCTGTTGGGGCTGTTGGGAGGTTTATTTCCTTCAGCAATCCAACCTCTCTCCTGGCTCCTCCAGAGATGGGGTGGGAGCTTCCAAGAAAGCTTTTTCAGCTTCAGCTCACCACAGGCAGAGCCACAGCAGAGCACTGTGGCAAGAGCCTTGAAAAACAAATCCCAGGCAGGCTGGCTCCAGAGCCTCAGCGTTTGACAGAGCTGCTTCACACAGGGAGGGACTGCACAGAGGCAGGAGATGGCTTGGCTTGGAAGGGACCTTCAAGATCAGCCTGGTCCAACCCCCCTGCCATGGGCAGGGACACCTCCCACCAGCCCAGGCTGCTCAAGGCTTCATCCAGCCTGGCCTTGAACAGCTCCAGGGAGGGGACAGCCACAGCCTCCCTGGGCAACCTGTGCCAGAGTCTCCCCACCCTCACTGGCAACAATTTCTTCCTCATCTCCAGCCTCATCTCCCCTCTCCCAGCTCAAAGCCATTGTCCCTCCTCCTGTCACTCCCAGCCCATGTCAGAAGTCCCTCCCCAGCTCTCCTGGAGCCCCCTCAGGTCCTGCAAGGCCACTATGAGGTCTCCCCAGAGCCTTCTTTTCTGCAGGCTACACAAGACTCCCTTGGGCTTCAAGAGCTGCACAGCAGGCTAGGGGAGGTCCAAGGTGGTGGAGACCTCATTGCTCTCTACAGCTCCCTGAGAGGAGCTTGCAGTGAGCTGGGGGATGGGATGGGATGGGATGGGATGGGATGGGATGGGATGGGATGGGATGGGATGGGATGGGAAGAGACCTTTGAGATCATGGAGTCCAACCTCTCTCCCAACACCATCTGATCAACTAACCCATGGCACCAAGCACCCCATCCAGGCTCTTCCTAAACACCTCCAGGGATGGGGACTCCACCACCTCCCTGGGCAGCACATCCCAAGGGCCAACCTCTCTTGCTGGGAAGAATTTCTTCTTCACCTCCAGCCTAAACCTCCCCTGGCACAGCTTGAGGCTGTGTCTCTTCTCCCTAGTCTCAGGTGATAGAAGGAGAGGCAATGACCTGAAATTGTGCCAGGGGAGGCTTAGGTTGGAGAGGAGGGAAAAATTCCTTTGCTGCAGGGGTGGTCAGGGGTTGGAAGAAGCTGCCCAGGGAGGTGGTGGAGTCCCCATGGCTGGAGGTACTGGAAGGCTGCTGTAAGATCTCCCCAAAATGGAACTAAAGAGCCATTTCTGACTGGATGCAGGAGGTCAGAAGCACAGCAGCAGAACTTCCTGGCATGCCTGCACAAGGCAGGGGTGGGGAAGCAAAGCTTGTGAGCACAGCAACAACACAACGAGAGGAGAGGGGTAGGAAACAACCAACTCAGGTCAGCTCTGACGACAAGAGCCTCAGAAGGGGGTGGGGGGAAGCCCCCAAGCAAGCAAACACAGACACCCTGGGGCTCTGAGGTAACACAGAATTCAAAGTAGGGAAACTGAAGACAGCAACCTGAACTGGTCCTATCCTTTACAGAGCTCTAAATTAACTGTGGCAGCTGGTAAAAGGATCTGGCCACCAGCACAGGGCAGCCAGGCCCTGCTGGCAGCTGGTAAAAGGACCTGGACACCTGAGCCAGGGAACAATGCAGGCAAAGCTGCCCTGGCAGCAGTATTAAATGCATTGGGACACCTGCAGCCCTTGGGTGGGAGGGAGGTGAGCCCCATCCAACACCCACAAAGAAGTGCAAAGAGGTCAGGGAGGAGGAACACACCAGGGAGGGGGAAAAGGCTGGGAGACATGAATAGGTTGGAGGTTTTTACAGGCAGAGGAGGCAACAATGCACTGAGCCTGGAGAAACAGAAGGGGAGGGCAGGGGACAATGCCACTGAACCCCCTCAACTCGAGGGGCACAAAGCAGAAGCAAGGCTGAACAGAAGGAAAGGTAGAAAAGCAACATCAGAGGTTGGAAGGGACCTCCAGAGGTCATCCAGTCCAACCTTCTGTTCAAGGTTAAGAGTTGAAAGGGGACAGCTCAGCTCACTAAACCCCTGCCAGAGCTCCTCTGGAGATGCTCAAGGGATCAGGGAACCTTCCAGAGGTTCCTCAGTGAAGAAAGAATTAAAGCTGAAGGTGAAAACCTTCCAGCTCCTGCCCCAGTGGGGAAGGGCAGGTTCTGCTCCTGCTCCTGCTCCACAACACAGCCAAAAGGGCAGCACTGGAGGAAAGGTGAGGATTTGACATGCAGAATGGTAGGGGTTGGAAGGGACCCCTGGAGCCCGAGGCAAAGCCCCCTGCCAAAGCAGGGGCACCTAGAAAAGGTCACCCAGGAACACAGCCAGGTGGCTCTTCACCTCCTCCACAGATGGAGACCCCCACACCTCTCCTGGGCTGTGGCTTGGGGCTACAGTCACAGAATGCATTGGGTTGGAAGGGACCCTGAGAGCTCACCCAGTCCACCCCCCCTGCACTCAGCAGAGACATCTCCAACTCGATCAGGTTGCTCACAGCCTTTGTCCAGCCTGCCCTTGAATATCTCTGGGGATGGAGCCTCAACCCCCTCCCTGGGCAGCCTGCTGCAGGGTTCCAGCAGCCTCCTGGTGCACAACTTGCTCCTGACAGTACACAGTGGTCTGGGTGCTCCTCACCAACCTCTGCCCAGGAGGCTGTGTCTGGCTGCACCCATTGGGTGCTCCTCACCAACCCCTGCCCAGGAGGCTGTGTCTGGCTGCACCCATTGGGTGCTCCTCACCAACCTCTGCCCAGGAGGCTGTGTCTAGCTGCACCCATTGGGTGCTCCTCACCAACCCCTGCCCAGGAGGCTGTGTCTAGCTGCACCCATTGGGTGCTCCTCACCAACCCCTGCCCAGGAGGCTGTTTCTGGCTGCACCCATTGGGTGCTCCTCACCAACCTCTGCCCAGGAGGCTGTGTCTGGCTGCACCCATTGGGTGCTCCTCACCAACCTCTGCCCAGGAGGCTGTGTCTGGCTGCACCCATTGGGTGCTCCTCACCAACCCCTGCCCAGGAGGCTGTGTCTAGCTGCACCCATTGGGTGCTCCTCACCAACCCCTGCCCAGGAGGCTGTTTCTGGCTGCACCCATTGGGTGCTCCTCACCAACCCCTGCCCAGGAGGCTGTGTCTAGCTGCACCCATTGGGTGCTCCTCACCAACCTCTGCCCAGGAGGCTGTGTCTGGCTGCACCCATTGGGTGCTCCTCACCAACCCCTGCCCAGGAGGCTGTTTCTGGCTGCACCCATTGGGTGCTCCTCACCAACCTCTGCCCAGGAGGCTGTGTCTGGCTGCACCCATTGGGTGCTCCTCACCAACCTCTGCCCAGGAGGCTGTTTCTGGCTGCACCCATTGGGTGCTCCTCACCAACCCCTGCCCAGGAGGCTGTGTCTGGCTGCACCCATTGGGTGCTCCTCACCAACCTCTGCCCAGGAGGCTGTTTCTGGCTGCACCCATTGGGTGCTCCTCACCAACCCCTGCCCAGGAGGCTGTTTCTGGCTGACCTCACACAGAGTGGCTGACTTCTAGAGAGCCAGGGCTGAAGCTGCAACAGATCTCCCCAGGCACTTCCTCATCTCTCCCTCGCTATCTCTTTACACCCAGTGTCGAATTGCTCATCAAAACCTGGCCCCTTCCTGGCTGGCATTAGCTCGGGGGCAACCTCAGGTGAGAGGCAGGGATGAAATGTCTGCCCCAGCCCTGTGCCTCTTCCAGCAGCCCCCGTGGGCAGCCCCGGGTGGAGGCCAGCGGGAGCCCTGCTGGGACGGATCCAGCGTCGCCCCCCCAGCAGAGCCCCAGGCGGCAGCAGCATTGTGGGGCAGGCAGCAGTACTCACTGAGGGGTTTGAGGATGCTGCTGCTGGTCTCATCAGCGTTTTCCACATCTGATTTGTCTGAGTAGTTCTCAGAGACTTTCTCCTTTTCCTTCTTCTCTTTGTGCCCAGGCCTCCTCCGGTGCCGCCGCCTCCTCCTGTAGCTCTTCGGCACGTGGACCCCGATGTAGATGGTGTGGTGACCTAGGGGGGAAGGCAAGCACAGCAAAGGTGAGCTCCTGGGAGAGTCACCCTGGCCTCCTCAGCCACCAGGACTCAGAGAATCACAGAAGTGTCAGGGCTGGAAGGGAGCTAAGGCTCAGCCAGCTCCAACCCCCCTGCCATGGGCAGGGACACCTCACACCGCAGCAGGCTGCTCACAGCCACCTCCAGCCTGGCTGCAAACACCTCCAGGCAGGAGGCTTCCACCACCTCCCTGGGCAGCCTGGGAGAACAGGGCTGGAGAGGAGCAGCTGAGGGAGCTGGGGGAGAAGAGGCTGAGGGCAGACCTCATTGCTCTCTTCAACTCCCTGGAAGGAGGTTGGAGTGTGGAGGGGCTTGACCTCTTCTCCCTAGCCTCAAGGGATAGAGCAAGATGCAACAGCCTGAAAATGTGCCAGGGGAGGCTTAGGTTGGAGAGAAGGGAAAATTCCCTTGCTGCCAAGTGGTCAGGGGTTGGAAGAGGCTGCCCAGGGAGGTGGTGGAGTCCCCATCCTGCCTGGGGGTGTTCAAGAAACCTGTGGCCATGGTTCAGCAGCCCTGCTGACCTCAGGCTGGTGGTTGGACTCCAGCACCTCAGAGATCTTTTCCAAGCCCAAACAACTCTGTGGTTCTCTGACTGTGTGGGAGGGAGTGGAAGAGTCACTCCATGGGTGTGAGGAGTCCCCTGGAGGGAGGCATCCACAGCCTGCGCCTCCTGCCCCCTCTGCATGGCTGGCTGGGTTGGGCAGCATGGAGGTGCTGTGCCTGCTGCTGTGCCAGCCCCAGCACCTGGCAACCCCTTGGGCCCAGGTAGAGCTGAGGGCAGTGGGCACGTGATGGCCTGGCCTTTGTTCTTACTGCTTGAGCTGATTTGAAACTAAGCAGGGCTTACTTTGGGGCTTGCTTAGTGCTACTTTTAGCATCTCCCCTTTGCAATGGATCATCCCTGTGATTTGTTTGCCCTTTCTGGGCCACCAGCCTTGTAGGGCACTTCCCATTTCCTCAGGTGCTCACACCAAAGGGCAGACACCTCCCTGCTGCCACCCCACCTGCAGGAGCCTGCCTGCAAGCCCAGCACCTTCTCTCCTGGCCAGGAAGCTGTGCTTCTGCTGGCAAGGCACCTGGGGGGCTGCAGCCCATGCTGAAGGGCTTCACACTGCACTCTGAATACCCCAAGGAAGGAGGCAGCCACAGCCTCCCTGGGCAGCCTGCTCCAGAGTCTCACCAACCTCATAGTGAAGAGCTTCCTCCTCAGCTCCAGTCTCACCCTGCTCTCCCTCAGCTTCAAACCATTCCCCCTTGCCCTGTCTCTAGACACCCTGATGCCCCTCTCCAGGGTATAATGCTTTGACAAGCCCAAGGCAGCTACCACCCACCCCAATGTCCTTGAGAGCATGGAAGGTGCCACTTGGACCTGCAGGTCCTACCCAGGCTGTTGGGAAACTCCTGGCCAAACCTAAGCAGCTCTCTCAAAATGAACAAAGCTAATCAGTTTGCCTGGAGGACAGCAGGGAGGGTGCTGGGCACCCAAACAGGACCATGAAAGGCAACTGGCGAGTGGCCCATGTTGAGTTCAAGCTGAGCAGGACCTGGATTAGCAGGAGGAATTCTGCCGGGTTGTGGTGCCAGGAGGAGAGGCAATGGCTGAGAGCTGGGAGAGGCCACATTGAGACTGGAGATGAGGAAGAAATTCTTGCCAGGGAGGGTGGGGAGACACTGGCACAGGTTGCCCAGGGAGGTTGTGGCTGTCCCCTCCCTGGAGGTGCTCAAGGCCAGGCTGGATGAGGCTCTGAGCAACCTGGGCTGGTGGGAGGTGTCCCTGCCCGTGGCTGGAGGGTTGGAACTGGATGGTCTTCAAGATCCCTTCCAACCTAAACCATTCTATGGCATTGGAATAGGTTCCCCAGGGAGGTGCTGGAGCCCCCATCCCTGGAGGTGCTCCAGAACCCTGTGGTCACAGCACTGGGGGCCATGGTGGGGCTGGCTTGGTGGCTGGAGGTCTTTCCCCAGCCCGGCAGCTGTGTGCTGAGGGTGCAGCCTGTGCCACGCCAACTTTCTCAGGCATCCCCAGTTGCAGGCAGTGGTTCTCATGGGAAAGGCTCTGCCACCCTGGTGAGGAGGAAGTGTCTCAGCAAGCCAGGGCATTCAGAGTATGTGTCAATTGTTTCCTTCTTGGGAAGGGAGCCTAGAAGTTTATCTCAGCCTCCGCAGCAATACCAACAGCTGCCAAGCACGGCCGGGACGCCGCGAAGGGAAAGGTCCTGCCTGGCTTCCCCCAGCAGGCTGGGAGCATCAGAAAGAGAGCCCAAGCACACCAGCAGCAGCAACAAAGGGCAGCATTAAGCAAGTCTGTCCCTGGCAGGAGAGGGGAAAAGCAGCTAAGTGCTGCAGATGTTTGCCTGCCTGCACGCAGCTCGGTGTGATGGTAGCAGGCTGTGTCCCGCGCACACGTGGGCGAGAGATTAGAGAGGGATTGTCCACTTCTGCTGGCAGCATATTAAAGCATTAAGGCTGCAGGCTTACCACCCTCTGTGTCTGCTACCAAGCTGGCCACGGAATTAGAGTGCTCCAGAGGAGGGCTTGGTGTGAACACAGACACTGCACTCCTCCCCCCCAGCCTTCTGCACCTGCCTGCGGGATGGGATCCTGCCTGGAAGGATCCCTCCTGGGGCAGCCCTGCCCTGCAGCTCCTGCTTGTGCCCTCCTCTGTCCCCACACAGCCATCTGCCACCCTAGAGCTGATGTTCCCAGCTGCTGGAACGGCTTTCCTCCTTCCTCTGACACTCCAGAGCTAATTCACCTCTTCAGGTGTTGCTCTGTGACATCTCCTTGCAGATGTGATCTCAGAGGTCTCTATCAGCATTAATGATTCTATGATCCTATGTCCCCTCCCTGGAGGTGTTCCAGGCCAGGCTGGATGAGGCCTTGAGCAAGCTGGGCTGGTGGGAGGTGTTGGGAAGTGGCTGACCTTGAAGGTCCCTTCCAACCCAACCCATTCTATGATCCTGTGTCTCCAGTTGTGTGGCTCTGCCCATTTCTTCCTGGGCTGGAGGCACCAGAGGCATCTCCCTTTGCTTCTGTCACTGATGCTGGACCTTGCTTGACCCTGGATTTCACTTTGTTGCTTGTTTTTGGTGGGGATGGTTTTCTCTCTTGCTCCCTGAGCTGGCAAATGAGTGCCTGGTGCTGTACTGGGCAGCTGTTGGCAGCAGGAGATGCTCCTGTCAGAACTTCTGAGAGCTCAGCCTAGATAATGCTGGCTAAAAAGTCATTAACTTGGCTCAGGGAGGGCTTTCCCTCACCCTTTTGTTGGCCTCAGGATTTCAGAAGCCCTTCCCAGGTGCTTCCTTCAGTAACTCCACAACAACCATGCCCTTGCCAGGGGGGGGCTGGAGGTAGATGATCTGCCAGGTCCCTTCCAACTCAAACCATTCCATGAGGCTAGGATTTGGCACTTCTGATGTGCCCTCTGTGCTTGCTGGCCCCAGGAGCTGCTGCTGGGGACCTGTGCACCTCAGGGGTGCTGCAGGGCTGCAGAGCACGTGTGATGGGGATGAGAGGCAGTGGGAAGTGCACAGGGCAGGAGCTCTTTTCAGAAGCTCCTGGCCCCATCCATGCAGAGAGCTCAGCAGGCTGCTTCTTTGCAGAGCCCCCAGGGAGCTCAGCTGCCTGGCTTGAAGTTGCTATCAAGGAGGGACACTCTGGGCAAGCAGCCTTCTAGAGATCTCCAATAATTATGGTTGGACTCACAGAGCCCTAGAATGGGTTTGGGTTGGAAGGGACCTCCCAAAGCTCAGCCAGTCCAACCCCCCCTGCACTCAGCAGGGACATCCTCCACTAGAGCAGGCTGCTCAGAGCCTTGGCCAGCATCACCTTGAAGATCTCAACCACCTCCCTGGGCAACCTGTTGCAGTGTTCCAGCAGCCTCCTGGTGCAGAACTTGTTCCTCACATCCAAGCTCCATCTGCTCTGCTCTCATGTCAAACCATTGCTCCTCATCCTGTCCCTGCAGGCCTTTGCAAACAGTCCCTCTGCAGCCTTCTTGTGGCCCCCTTCAGACACTGGAAGGCTGCTCTGAGGTCTCCCTGGAGCCTTCTCTTCTCCAGGCTGCACAACCCCAGCTCCCTCAGCCTGTCCCCATGGCAGAGGTGCTCCAAGCCCTGCGATGTTCTCAAGGTGCTTCCCAGCCAGGCCATTCCGTGAGCTCAGCAAGGGAATTCACCTGCAAACCCAAAGCCACTCTATGACTCCATGAACCTCAGGGTTCTAGGAGCTCAGTACCTTCAGAAGGTCAGTTAGATCTTTCCATGAAGTGACCTCTTAGCCTTTAAAGGGCTCCTGTGTACCAAGTCTATAGTTAGCAGAAGGAAAGTCTCCCCAGACATCTGTCAGAAGTTGCACTTCTCAGTTTCAAGCCCACACTTGCTCACTCCCAGCCAATGACCCAGACTTGAACTGCCAGATTCCTAACAGGATTCAGAGGTTGCTCCAGTGGAGCATGGAGCTAGCTCTGTGCCCTGGACAACAGGGGGGCTCTAGAAGATGGAGCTCACAAAGCCAAGTCAAGAGTGCCTGCACAGGCAAAGAGAATGGAAGGGGAGGGGGGGATGCCAGCAGGGCTTCACTTGGCTCCTGGAAGATGCTACAACACCTGAGTGTTGAGGAGGAGCAGAGCAAGCCACTCACCCACCTGTGCTGGGAAGGGAGCAGGAGATGAAGCCCAGAAGACTGAGGGCAGCTACCAGGTGCTGCCCCATGGCAGGGAGACAGAAGGAAGTTCATGGATGCATAGAATGGATTGGCATGGAAAGGACCTTCAAGAGCATCCAGTTCCAGCCCCCTGCCATGGGCAGGGACACCTCCCACCAGCACAGGCTGCTCATGGCCTCATCCAGCCTGGTGCTGAACACCTCCAGGGAGGGGACATCCACAGCCTCCCTGGCCAACCTGTGCCAGTGCCTCCCCACCCTCACTGGCAACAATTTCTTCCTCATCTCCAGCCTCAACCTGCCCTCCTCAAGCTTCCCTGGCAGGGAATTCAGGGGGGGACATGGTGTGGACAGAGCCATGAAGGTGTCTAGGGGCTCTCCCTGAGCTTTACATAAGCCACTGCCAGGCTCTGACCCACAACCCCTTAAGCTGCTTTTCTTTGCCTCTTCTTCAGAGCCATCAGAGGTTATGGAGGTGCTGGAAGGTGTCCAGAGAAGGGCCACGAGGAGGAGCAGAGGGCTGGAGCTGCTCTGCCATGGGGACAGCCTGAGAGAGTTGGGGTTGTGCAGGCTGGAGAGGAGAAGGCTCCCAGGAGACCTCATTGTGGCCTTCCAGGATCTGCAGGGGGCTCCAAGAAAGCTGGGGAGGGACTTTGGAGGGTGTCAAGGAGTGATAGGACTGGGGGGGATGGAGCAGAACTAGAAGTGGGGAGATTCAGATTGGCTGTGAGGAAGAAGTTGTTGCCCATGAGGGTGGTGAGAGCCTGGCACAGGCTGCCCAGGGAGGTGGTGGAAGCCTCCTGCCTGGAGGTGTTTGCAGCCAGGCTGGAGGTGGCTGTGAGCAGCCTGCTGTGGTGTGAGGTGTCCCTGCCCATGGCAGGGGGTTGGAGCTGGCTGAGCCTTGAGCTCCCTTCCAACCCTGACACTTCTGTGACTCTACAGAAGCCACCAAACCTGTCCTGCTGTGGTCTGATCTCCTCTGGCCAGCACTGCTTGGGTTGCAGGGCAAGAAGGGAAGACTCCAAAAACACATAGCCCTGGGGAACAGGGCAGAGGAGAGGACTCATGCTGGCCTGTCCAACTTTCAGTCCAAGCACAGTACCTTTGGCTTCCCTGGCAGCTGCTCCAAGCACTGACCAGGGCTCCTGTTTGGAATGCCCCCAGGGACCACCCCAAGCAGCCCCTCCTGGGGGAGAATCTTCAGCTCATTCTCCGTATTTCCATCTCATTAATTGCCAAGGCTGAGTAAATGAATACCACAAGCTTGGCACCACCAAGCTCATGGCTTCAGATAGAATAGAATAGACCAGACCAGACCAGGTTGGAAAAGACCTTTGAGATCATGGAGTCCAACCTCTCACCCAACACCATCTCATCAACTAAACCATGGCACCAAGTGCCTCATCCAGGCTCTTCCTAAACACCTCCAGGGATGGTCTTAGTAGGTCTTAGACCACCCCCCAATATAAGCATGAGCTGTGCTGCAATGTCCAAAGCATCCAAGTCACAGCATCTTAGAATGGGTTGGGTTGGAAGGGATCTTCAAGCTCATCCAGTTCCAACCCCCTGCCACGGGCAGGGACACCTCCCACCAGCACAGCTTGCTCAAAGCCTCATCCAACCTCTCCTTGAACACCTCCAGGGAGGAGGCATCCACAGCCTCCCTGGGCAGCCTGTGCCAGTGCCTCCCTACCCTCACTCTCAAGAATTTCCTCCTCATCTCCAGTCTCAGTCTCCCCTCTCCCAGCTCAGTCATTGCCTCTCATCCTGGCGCTCCCAGCCCTTGTCCAAAGTCCCTCCCCAGCTCTCCTGGAGCCCTCTCAGGTACTGGAAGGCTGCTCTGAGGTCTCCCTGGAGCCTTCTCCTGGGCAACCTGTTCCAGTGCCTCTAAAGCACTCTGGGATGGAGACACCTTCCTTCAGTGCCACAGACCTCCCACTCCCAGCATGTGCCAGCGCTGACCTCCCCACCACTTCAAAGCACACCACAGCTGCCCTTTGCTGCAGGCACAGCAGCTCTCATCTTGACTCAGCTGCTCTTACATCACCTTCTCCACCTCTCCTGCCTGCACAGCCAACTCCTCACTCCCTCCTGGAAAGTCACCTCCTCATCCTCAGAGCCTGGAGCACAGCTCTGCTCACAGCAGCCCCTCCACACGGCCAACACCTTCAAAGCTACTGCTGCTTCCCCACAGCAGGAGGAAGACCTCTGCAGTGCCCTTGCAATGGGGAGGGTGGCCCAGGGGCAGGGCAAGGGGCAGTGGTTTGAATCTGGAGCAGGGCAGATTCAGGTTGGACATCAGGAGGAAGTGCTGCACAATGAGGCTGAGGAAAGACTGGAAGAGGCTGCCCAGAGACATAGCCCAGGCCCCATCCCTGGAGCCATTCAAGCCATGCCCCATCCCTGGAGCCTTTCAAGCCATGCTGGAGCCTTTCAAGCCATGCTGGAGCCTTTCAAGCCATGCTGGAGCCCTGGGCAGCCTGCTCTAGTTGGAGGGGTCCCTGCTGCCTGCAGGGGGGCTGGACAAGCTGACCTTTGAGGCTCCCTTCCAACCCAGTGCAGTCTGTGAGTGTGCCCTAGGCTCCTGCTGGGAATCCAGTCGTGGGCACACTCACAGTGCCTTGCACCAAGCCAGCAACTGACTGAAGAAGTGACATCAGTGGCCAAAAGTTCAGAGCAAACCTCTCAGCCTTTCCTCTGCTGCCTTCATTAACCCCTTATGCACACAAACTGCCCCCAGTTTTTCCTTAGGGATGGACCACTGCCATTGAAGCATGGAATTGTTTGGGCTGGGAAAGCCCTCTGGGATCATCCAGCCCAACCAGCAACCCAACCCCACCATGGCCACCAAACCATGGCCCCAAGGGCCACAGCCAGACTTTCCTTGAACCCCTTCAGGCATGGGGACTCCACCACCTCGCTGGGCAGCCTCTTCCAATCCCTGACCACTCTTACAGCCAAGACATTTTTCCTCCTCTCCAACCTAAGCCTCCCCTGGCACAATTTCAGGCCATTGCCTCTCCTCCTATCACCTGAGACTAGGGAGAAGGGTCTGCAGCAGTCTCACCCTTGGACCTTCTCATTTCTGCCAACCCACTTAGCAGCACATTCCAGTGCCCCTTCCAAGTGTCCTGGGGAATGGAAGCTGGGGAGGAGCTCAGCTGCAATCTTGCACCCAGATTCACTTCAAAGCTGAGAGGACCCAAACCACTCATTCCTGTTTGAACTGACTGTGGGGGGCAGCCAACAGGGGCAGAATGGGGGCAGAATGGGGGCAGAATGGGGGCAGAATGGGGGCACAATGGGGGCACAATGGGGGCACAATGAACCAGGTTGGAAAAGCCCTTTGAGATCATCCAGTCCAACCTCTCACCCAACACCATCTGATCAACTCAACCATGGCACCAAGTGCCTCAGCCAGGCTCCTCCTAATCACCTCCAGGGATGGTGACTCCACCACCTCCCTGGGCTCCCAGCCCCAAGCTGTGGCTTTAAAAACCAAGAGCAAAACCCTCTTTATTTGTCATTTTTTCATCCTTTTGAGTCCTCCTCATTTGAGGTTTGGTTTGGGGAGGGTTTTTCCTTTGCACAAGCAACCCCACGCTCAGTGTCATCGAATCAACCAGGGTGAAAGGGACCTCGGAGCTCATCAAGTCCAAGCAGCACAGCAACACACCCCCAGCCAGCCTGCCTCCCTCCCTCTCTCTGCATGGGAAGGAAAGGCACCAGAGGATATTAATGAAGTACACTCTGTGCTGAGCCCTTCATCTGATTCATTGCTAAATCATATTTGTTTCAGGAGCAATTAGAAGCCCTGCCTGATAGGAACCAGGGCTTGGTGGCTGCATCCTGAGAGCGGGGAAGGGCTGACTGCAGCCAGGGAGCAAAGCAGCTGAGGGTGGGGAGGGGAGAGAAAGGCAGAGGGGGGCAAAAAAAACACCCCAGCTGGGCAAGCACAGCTCATTTCTCCTTCCTCCTGCCTGCTGCTAATAAAGATTTTTCACAGCTCTCTTGACCCCCTCAGCCTCCCTCCTCATTGATCCAGCCAGCGATTAGCTTCGGGCTTATGGCATCACCCAGCTGGGGCCAGACACAACAGGGTCAGGAATAGAAAGCAAGGAGGAGAGAAGGGGGGGGGGGGGGGGGGGGGGGGGGGGGGGCAGGAAATACAGTGTGAGGAGCAAGCAAGCCAGCAAGCAGGGCAGCTAGAGTGGGAACAAAGGGAAAATAAAGGAGTAGCTGCAGAAAGTTGTTCCAAAAGCCCTGCAGTAAATCTCAGCATGGGAAACAGGATCCGTGGCAAAGTTTCCACTGGCCCAGCAGTTTTTTTTCCCCTCCTTCCCCGCCCCCCCCAACCCCTACCTCCCTCACCCCCCCCCCTCAGTTCACTCCCATGAGACTGCTGCCTAGGAGATAGCTCTCAAGCCCTTGAGTCTGGAAGCTGGGGCAGGGGGGAAACCCAAGGCAAAACCCACCTGCCACGAGCACTGGTTCCCCCATCTCCTGGGGGAGGGGGGAGAAGGAGAGGGTGGGGGGTAAAGGGAGGGGGTTAAAGGGAGGGGAGGAGTGGGGGGGTGGGGGTTAAGGGGAGGAATAGGGGGGTAGGGGGTAAGGGTGAGATGGGGGTAGGGAGTAAGGGGGGGAATAGGAGGGTAGGGGGTAAGGGGAGGAATAGGGGGCTAGGGGGTAAGGGGAGGAGTAGGGGGCTAGGGGGTAAGGGGAGGAATAGGGGGGTAGGGGTGAGAGGTGGGGAATAGGGGTAGGGTGCTCCAGGCAGAGCTGTCAGACTGGGAATCCAGCATCCTCCTCCCCAGCATGAGGTCAGGGCAGCAGCCAGCCCCAAGGGGGAGGTTGGGGGGGGGAAGTTCTGCTTCAAGAGCCAAGAATACCTTATCTGAAAGGATAAGGTGGAGCTTTACTTTTCCCCTCTTGCAAAATTGGTTATTAAGTAATGTGTTTATGTCACATACCAGCACTGCTGGCAGTGGCCTGGCAGCAGGCTGTCACTCACTGCCTTCAAGGAAAGGAAGGAGCAGTGCTGGGAAGGGATGGGAATGAGCTCCCTGCAGGGGGGGGGCGGCCTGGGGCACTGCCTCTTCCTCATTCACACACACACCACACCCCCCCCAGCAAGCTGGCAGCTTCACTCCTGCTCTGCTCCCACCCTCTGAACCAGCCCCAGGCAGGTCTCTCACCTCACCAGGTCACTTCTGGGCAGCATCAGAATCAAAGAATCAATCCCAGAATCTTAGAATCCCTGAATGGGAGGGGTTGGAAGGGACCTCCAAAGCTCATCCAGTCCAACCCCCCCTGCCAAGGCAGGGGCACCCAGAGGAGGTCCCACAGGAGCACAGCCAGGTGGGGTTGGAATGTCTCCAGGGATGGAGACTCCACCACCTCTCTGGGCAGCCTGCTCCAGGGCTCCAGCAGCCTCACATCACAGCAGTTCCTCCTCATGTTCAGATGGAGCTTCTGATGGTCAGGTTTGTGCCTGTCACCCCTTGTGCTGTCCCTGGGCACCACTGAACAAAGCCTGGTGCCCTCCTCCTGCCACCCACCCTTGAAGTATTGATCAGCACTGATGAGATCCCCCTCAGGTTGCTCTTCTCCAGCCTGAACAGCTCAAATCCTCTCAGCCTCTCCTCATCAGAGAGCTGTTCCATTCCCCTCAGCATCTCTGCAGCCCTTTGCTGTCCCCTCTCCAGCAAGCCCCTGTCCCTCTTGAACTGGGGAGCCCAGAACTGGACCCAATACTGCAGCTGTGGCCTCATTAGGACAGAGGAGAGGGGGAGGAGAACCCCCCCTTGATCCTCTAGATGCAGGCTGATCTTCTCCTGTCTGAAAAAGCCCCAATTCTCTCAGCCTTTCTTCATTAGAGATGTCCTGGCCCCCTCACCAGCCTTGCAGCCCTGTCCTGGCGCCCTCAGCACCCTTGCAGCCCTGTCCTGGCGCCCTCAGCACCCTTGCAGCCCTGTCCTGGTGCAGGGATGGCTGCAAAGCAGCTCTTCACCATTGCCATGCCCTGACTGAACCAAGTGAGCCCTCTCTCTGGCAAGGGCAGTGGGAGGTGAGCTGGAACCAAGCAATTTCCAACCACCCCCAGCTGCTGGCACCCACAAAGCAGAGCTGCACATGGCAGCCCAGGAGCAGGCTCAGATGCCACCTGGGAGAAGCATTCAGCCCTCTCTGCAGGCAGGCCAAGGGGCCACACTTTGCCCAGGTGTTTGGTTCCTCTTCACACCACATTTCCTCAGCAATGCCACGACCCACAGCTGCCCCAAGCTGAGGTCTTAGCATCCTACTGAGCAGAGAAGCTCATTTTAAACCCACCCCTTCCACCCCCCCTCGAAAGGCAGAGCCCTTCCCTCTCCCCCACAGCCCTTACACAACCAAAGGAGGGGGTGGACAACCCAACTGGGAGCTCTTATCTCCATCTCAGAGCCAGTGAAGTGACACCACCTGGTTCCTCCCTCCTTCCAGGGGGTGCCAAAGGAAGGCTGCTCAAAAGGGACAACTCTTAAAGTTCCCCTGCTTGAAAACCCAAAGCAAAAGACAAGCACCAAAAGCAGCCTCCTGCCTAAGAGCATTGCAGCGCCTCCCAGCCTCTCCTGCAACCTCCTCCTCAAGCCCCACTGCCCAAACACTGCCCAGTCAGCTGCCTGCTGCTGCCCTCTTTTTGGTCCCCTACAAGCCCAGTGAAATTCAGAGCAGCTTGAAAAGAGCCTCCCTGAGGAATCTGAACCACTTTGGACTTGGACTCCATGACTGCCAGAGGTCCCTTCCAACCCCTACCTTCTGTGACTGAGAGCCACAAAAGAGGGAGAGAAATGGGAAGAGGATGCAAGGGAGGCCAACAAGCTCATGACACTGATGTTGTTTCCTCACAGAACCATAGAATGGTTTGGGTTGGAACAGCCCTCCAAGGTCATCCAGTCCAACCTTCAACCCCCTCTCCCACCATGGCCACCAAACCCTGTCCCCAAGAGCCATGGCCACAGGTTCCTTGCACACCTCCAGGGATGAGGACTCCATCACCTCCCTGGGCAGCTTCTTCCAATCCCTGACCACTCTTGCAGCAAAGAAACTCTTCCTCACCTCCAACCTAAGCCTCCCCTGGCACAGTTTCAGCCATTGCCTCTCCTTCTGTCCCCTGAGACTCAAGAGAAGAGACCAAGCCCCAGCTCACCGCAGCCTCCTCTCAGCAGAGCAGAGCCAAGGGGCAGAATCCCCTCTCCTGCCCTGCTGCCCACACTCCCCAGCACACAGCTGCCTTCTGGGCTGCATGAGGGCACTGCTGGCTCCTGGGGAGCTGCTCAGCACCCACACCCCCCCTCCCCAAGTCTCCTTTTTCAGGGCTGCTCTCCACCCCCTCTGCACTCAGCCTGGCTTGGTGCCTGCAAGCCTGGCTGCTCTGTGCCCTGCATGCAGGGCAGTGAGAGCCCAAAGGTTTTCCCATGGAACTGGCTGCTGTGAGTGGCTGGCTGGGTTCAGATTCATCTCCTTTTGGGGGGCAGGTGATTCCCCTTCACTCTGCTCAGTCTTTCATGGGTGACAACAGAACAGCTGGAACTCTACACCCAAGCCAGCAAGCCAGGGGCATTGGTTTGCAAGTAGGGAACTGGGAATGAAATGATCACCTCAGCCAGCCAGGGAGGTGAACTGCTGCCCTCCTTTCCCTCCCAGGTAGGGTAGGTCTCTCTCTTTTGGGGGGGCAGATGATTTCCCTTCACACTGCTCAATCCTTTATGGTAGACAGCAGCACAGCTGTAACTCTACACCCAAGCCAGGGGCATGGGTTTGCAAGCAAGGAAATGGGAATGAAATGGTCACAGAATCACTCAGGGTTGGAAGGGACCACAAGGATCATCCAGCTCCAACCCCCCTGCCATGGGCAGGGACACCCCACGCTAGATCAGGCTGGCCAGAGCCTCATCCAGCCTGGGCTTGAACACCTCCAGGGATGGGGGCCCTCTCTTTTTGGGGGGGCAGATGATTTCCCTTCCCCTCTGCTCAGTCTTTCATGGGTGACAACAGCACAGCTGTAACTCTACACCCAAGCCAGGGGCATGGGTTTGCAGGTAGGGAGCTGGGAATGAAATGATCACCTCAGCCAGCACAGGGAGGTGAACTGCTGCCCTCCTTCCCCTCCCAGGGAGGGTAGGGCCCTCTCCTCCTCTCCTCCTGCTCCCCCACACTGTTATCAAGCACTCAGCCAACAGCTCCCTCATCACCCACCAGGATTTGCAGCAAATAATTCATTCCTGTCAGCTGAATACATTTTTTCCACAAACAAACCTTCACCTGAACTCCTTCAAATTCCCCACCCCTCACCCCCACCCCCCCTCCTTTTTTTTCCCCCCTCACCTTTGGGGTTTCACAACTTTAGCAGCTTGAAAATGCAGTGAGCAAAACAAAACCACTTGCAAAAGGAGCTGACCCTGCTCCTCAGCAGGGAGGAAACTGCTCTTAAAAAGTTCTTCTTCAAGGAAGGGGAGGGGAAAAAAAGTCAAATAAAATTCTCTTTATGCCCTTCTAAGCTCCAAGAGCAAACAGCCACTGGCTGCTGCCTGGGCTGGGCTTCAGCCTGCAGAAGAGGAGGCTCAGGGGAGACCTCATTGCTCTCTGCAGCTACCTGAAGGGAGGTTGGAGCCAGGTGGGGGTTGGTCTCTTCTCCCAGGCACCCAGCACCAGAACAGGAGGACACAGTCTCAAGCTGTGCCAGGGGAGGTTCAGGCTGGATGTTAGGAAGAAGTTCTTCCCAGCAAGAGAGATTGGCCCTGGGGATGTGCTGCCCAGGGAGGTGGTGGAGTCCCCATCCC
Organism: Dryobates pubescens; assembly: GCF_014839835.1. Classification (NCBI taxonomy): domain Eukaryota; kingdom Metazoa; phylum Chordata; class Aves; order Piciformes; family Picidae; genus Dryobates; species Dryobates pubescens. The sequence goes on from NC_071635.1 coordinate 2,557,190, forward strand.
TGGAGGTGTTTCAAACCAACCTGGCTGAGGCCCTTGGTGCCATGGGTTAGTTGATGAGATGGTGCTGGGTGAGAGGTTGGACTGGATGATCTCAGAGGGCTTTTCCAGCCTGGTTAATTCTATTCCATTCTGGCCACCCCAAGGAATTCTGCTGCATTCCCCAGCTGTGACATCCCAGCCCTTCCCAAGTGCACTGCAGAAGTGCAAGCACTGCCAAAACCTCATGCAAATAGGACAGGAGGAAAGCAACCACAACAGCCCCCATCTCCCTCACACCACCCCCAACCCCCCCTTCCCCAGCCTATTTCACAACCACCCTGCAAGGCACAGCCAAGGAGAGCTCTGGGGGAGGTGGGAAGGTGTGCCAGCAGCATAACACCAGCACCACCACCCCTGGGCTGAGGAGACCAGCAAAAAAAAAAGAGGCTTTCTTTTGCACTTCAGTTCCACCCTGATGGAGCTTATCAGGGTTTGGAGCCCAGTTAGAGGATTAATCACTGGGGCAGACCCAAGCTGCCTCTCCTTTTGCTCTGCTGTGCCCAGCCTTAGGTGCGAGCACAGCCTGCTGAAAGCACCCTCCCTCCCTCCCTCCCCAGCAGCCCAAGCAGCCCTCTTACCTTCCACTTCTTCTTCATCACACACATGTTTGAGGAAGGAAGCCCCCCTGTCCAGCACTGCCTCGTCCTCCATCCTGTAGTAATAGAAAAGGAAAAAGGAATGCTCAGACTTCTCCTGCAGCGAGCCGTTGGAGCCAGCCCAGCTCCTGGGCAGGTTAACTTGCAAGCTGGTGGTGTTCATGGTCCTGTGGGTGCTCCTGTCCTCCTTCCAGTGCCTGCTGTTCCTTCATAGAGCTTCTTTCAAGTGGTGCTTGGGTTGAAGAGCTGGCCTCGGAGAGCTGGAGCTCTAACCTTGAGAGGGCATCAGCGGTGACAGGTGTGAGAAACGTAATCCCGGCTACGAGCCTTTGGGGCTTTTTCCTCCTTCTTCTTTAGGTTTTGGGGAGGGGTTTCTCCTCCCCCTCCCTCGATTTCTCTTCCCCCTCCCCCTCCAAAAGTGGGTGTGCAGACACACAGGCAAGCTTGCTGTTGCCTAGGAAGGGCCAGGAGTTTGTGGGATCCCAGTTCCGAGCTGCCCCTAAGAGGCCAAGGCTGCAGGAGCACATCCAGGAGCGAGCTTGCACGCTCCACACAGACACACAGATGAATGCACAGGGGGGAGACCAGCCCCCAGCCAGCCCCTTAATACCAGCAAAGCACCCTTGTCTGCTGGGAGGCAAGCTGTGTGTCACATGGTGGCCTTACAGAAAGCTGCCAGGCCAGGATTATCCCCAGAGACCCAGCTACAGTCAGTCAAACCACCACAGCCCTCTCATTTATGTGTGTCACCCAGCCATTCATTCAGCCATTCAGCCATTCAGCCACTTGGGGATGGCTTTTAGGAGCTGCCTTCTTCCTCCTCCTTCCACCCCTGATCAGCAGAGAAAAGAGGAGAATCCTCATTTCATGCCTCTGCCACGAGAGTCCTCCCCTGCTGCTGCTGCTGCCCAGACCTCATCCTGCTGGGTTTCACCTACCAAACAAGGACCCTGCTCACTTTCCAAGGGCTCATCCTTTTGCCAAGCAAGGACAAGAGCGATAAAACAACAAAGGGAACAGTCCTGGGCTGGATGAAACCATCTCACTTCACTTGGAAGGCTTCAGAACACGCTTGCTGCTGGACACTCACTGTGGAAGCTTCCTGGCTGCTGGTTCCTGTTCTGCTAACAATGGAGCCCAACAACAAGAGGCCAAAACCCAGCAATAGAGTAATAAAGCAAACAAATGTTCCCCTCCCTTCAATTCCCCCAACTCAGTACAGAAGCCTTCAGGACTTCCTCACATCCAGACCTCCCCACTTGTGATCCTCCAGCAAGCCCTTCATGAAGTGGTGTTGGTTTTAAGGGCAGGTTCAAACTCTGGGCAGGAAAGTGACTGGATGAAAAGGATGGAATCAAGAGTGGCCCAGGATCTCTGCCCTGCGTGGCAATCCCTCCCTGGACCACAACCACCACTAAAAAAGCCAGGAGCAGAAGCACAGAAAGCAGCAGGAAGCTGCAGCCCAGCAGCCATTCTCCCACCTTGGCCAAGTTGCCCTCCACCTCCAGCACCTTCACTACCACCTGGCTTCATCCTTGGCCCTTAGCCTGCAGCTCAGGTATGTCACAGATGCAAAAAGGGCCACAGCAAAGCAGGGCAGATTCCAAGCCAACTGGAAACACACTCTGTTTTTCATCTGCCTTCTTGGGTGGCAGCAAAGAACACAGCCCCATAGCCCAAACTCAAGAGGAGCATCAGGCAGGCTTGGGAAGGAAGGAGCCAAAGTCTTTGGCTTATTTGACTTTCCCCCCCCAAAGCAGCACAGCAGCTGCTTGCTGTAAACACAACTGCAAACATCTGCACCAGATGGGGCTGGGTTTGCAGCCCCAAGCACGGACCACAGGAGCTTTACTGCTCCCATCAAGGCTCTTCTGACAGCTTCTGACACACACAAAGTGCCCTGGCATGTGCCTCCCTGCCCTGGCCACCACCAAAGGCAGGCTGCTCAGCATGGGAGTGTGCAAGCCACACTCAACACGTCCTGCAGCCAGCACCACTCCCAGAGGCCAGCTCCTCCACCCCATCAGCACCAGCCCATGGCCCCAGGCACTAAGCAGCAGCCTCAAGGTAGAAGTGACAGGGGAGAAAAAGAGGAGAAAGGAGGCAGCAGCTTCCACCCCCTGCAAGGAAGAGAGGTGCTGAGAATTCACCCACCCTAGTGAAGTGTCTGCTGCAGCCCAGGGAAGTGATGCTGGCAGCCTCCCAGCATAGAACAGAGTAGAAATAGAATAGAAATAGAAATTAACCAGGTTGGAAAAGACCTCAGAGATCATCCAGGCCAACCTCTCACCCAACACCATCTCATCAACTCAACCATGGCACCAAGGGCCTCAGCCAGGCTCCTCCTAAACACCTCCAGGGATGGGGACTCCACCACCTCCCTGGGCAGCACATCCCCATGGCCAATCTCTCTTGCTGGGAAGAACTTCTTCCTAACATCCAGCCTGAACCTCCCCTGGCACAGCTTGAGACTGTGTCCTCTTGTTCTGGTGCTGGCTGCCTGGCAGAAGAGCCCAACCCCCACCTGGCTACAACCTCCCTTCAGGGAGTTGCAGAGAGCAAGAAGGTCTCCCCTGAGCCTCCTCTCCAGGCTAAGCAACCCCAGCTCCCTCAGCCTCTCCTCCCAGGGCTGTGCTCCACTTCCAGCATCACCCTGCCCGCTGCTGAGCATCCAGCCGCGGGAACAGACCCCATGCTTGCCCCCACCCCCCGCCTCAGCCTCCCTCCAGCGACACCTTCGCTGCCTCGGCTGCCTCTGTGACTCCCCGCAGCGGAGCCGCGGAGCGCTGGGGGGCTGCCGACGACACATCGCCAGGGCTGCTGCTGCCCCGACACACGCACAGAGCCGAGCCCGAGGAGCTGGGAGAGGGAGGGGGGAGGTTTACAGGGCCAGGAATAGAGCCTGGGTCGCCTTGGCACCGTGCCCCACCAACTAATCCCGAGGAGTTTTAGCGATTAGACTCCCAAGCACCACCTCCCCTGACTTGGTCTTTTCTGCCCTTCTCAGATTACTGCAGGGATTTCTTCAGGCCAAGGGGAAAAAAAAGCATCAAGCAAGAAAAACCATCCCTTCGTGAATTCACACTGGGAGGGAGGATATTGCAGCCCCCTGGGATTGTTCTCTGTTGAGGCTGGCCCAAGAGGATCACAGGATTGTTAGGGCTGGGAGGGACCTCGAGGATCATCCAGTTCCAACCCCCCTGCCATGGGCAGGGACACCTTGCAGTCCCTTCCCATGCTGGCACTCTGTGGAATGATGAGCAGCAGCTGGGGGACCTGGGGTTGGTTTAGCCTGAAGGAGGCTGAGGGGAGACCTCCCTGCCCTCTACAGGTCCCTGAGAGGAGGCTGGAGTGAGGTGGGGGTTGGTCTGTTCAACCAAGGACCAAATCATCATAGAATCAATAAGACTGGAAAAGATCATCCAGTCCAACCTGTCACCCAACACCTCAGGACTAACCAAGCCATGGCTCCAAGTGCCACATCCAATCCCCTCTTGAACACCTCCAGGGATGGGGACTCCACCACCTCCCTGGGCAGCACATCCCAATGGCTGACAATTCTCTCTGGGAAGAACTTTCTCCTCACCTCCAGCCTGAACCTCCCCTGGCACAGCTTGAGACTGTGTCTTCTTGTTCTGGTGCTGGCTGCCTGGGAGAAGAGACCAACCCCCAGCTGGCTCCAACCTCCCTTCAGGTAGTTGTTGAGGGCAATAAGGTCTCCCCTGAGCCTCCTCTTCTGCAGGCTAAGCAACCCCAGCTCCCTCAGCCTCTCCTCCCAGGGCTGTGCTGGAGATGACAGGACAAGAGGAAACAGCCTCCAGTCGTGCTGAGGCTTGGGTTGGCTATGAGGAGGCAGGAGCTGGGCTCATGATGATCCCCATGGGTCTCTTCCACCTGAGGATTCCCTATGGTTCTATTCTATGCTTTGTAGAGCTGGCATGAGGTGTGCCACCCAGGGTCCCAGGCAGCCTGCCCAACACAGCATGCAAGCCAAAGCTGGAGGCAGGAAGGACAAGACCAGTTCCATGCCAGCAGGGGTGGTGGACGTCCCAGTGGAGACAAAAGTCTGTAGGAGAGGGACAAAAGTGAGGGAAATGAAGCAGCAGGGAGCAGAGCAGAGGTCTGTGGCTGGCAGGAGATGGAGTGCTGCCACCACCCGGCCACCCATCCCCTGGCACCCAGCAGTGCCACCGCTTCCAGAGCTCCCTACCTGGCGCCCAGAGGGGAGGCCAGCTGGTGGCTGCAGTCTCAAGGAGGCACCAGGGCTGCTGTGGCCACACCTGCAGCTGGCTGCAGAACGCAAGCAGAGCTCTCCCTTGCTGCTGCCTGGTTATGGCTCTGCCCCACTTGGGGCCTTCGGCAAATCAGGAAGCTTCAGCAAACCCTGGGCTGAAGGAAGGGGGGGAAATAGCTGCTGAGAGGCAGCCCCATGCCTGCAAGGAGCCCATGTCAAACTCCCACCTGAAGAGCAACCCTTCTGCAGTCAGCCAGGGCACAGAGCACGGCAGTGGCTGCAGGGAGGAGAGGAGGCTCTGAGAGCTGGGTCACAGAGCAGCACCAGGCTGCTGAGGGGCAAACCTGACACCCCTGAAGTGCCTGCACTGCCACTCCAGAGCCTGCCCACACCCTGACACCCAGCTCTGGCTTCCCAAATCCTGAGACCCAGCTCAAGAGCCTCAGCTCTTACTTCCAATCTCCTGCCCCCCAGCTCCTGCTCCCCAGCTCCTTCAGGCAGTGGTGGGGAAGGCAGGGGGTGAGAAGATCTCCCAGGTGTGTGCAGGATCAACCCCACAGCTGCTCCTCAGAGCCTGGCACCACGTCAAGAGCACAATGGAGAAGCCTCTGACAGCTTCATCTGTCTGGACAACCTGAGCCTTTGCAAGTCCCCCCTGTGCTGCCAGGAACAAGCTGAGACACCCACCTGCACCTACCCACCAGCTGTGTTTCTGCTGTTGGGTGTCATGGCCAGAGCTTGCAAAAAGCAGCACGAGATGGGGCACAAGGAGCACAGCTCCATGCTAGGCTGAGCTTGATGAGCTCAGAGGTCTTCTCCAGCCTCAATAATTCTGTGAGTCTAAGAGACCTGCTCAGGACAGCCAAGCTGGTGTTCAGCATCCTTCAGGGGACTGGGACATGTCCTTCACCACCAACACTGCTTCTGACAAGCATCACCCAGCCTTCAACAGTGAAACAAGGCAACCATCAGCTAGAGCTGGGTGGGATGCACAGCACTGGCACCTGAGTAGAGAGAAAAGCCACCAAAGGCTTCTCTGCTGGTGACATCTGGTGCCTTCACCAGGCCACTCAAGTTACAGCTCCACAGGTGGCACTGGGTTGGAAGGGACCCTCCAAGGGCATCTTGTCCAACCCCCTGCAGGCAGCAGGGACACCTCCAACTAGATCAGGCTGCCTCAGGCCACACCAAGTCTGATCCTGATTGTCTCCAAGCATGAAGCCTCAACCACATCCCTGGGCAGCCTGTTCCAGTATTTCCCCACCCTCATTGTGCAAAACTTCCTCCTCATGTCCAACCTACCTCTGCCCTGCTCCAGTTTCAAACCACTGCCCCTCATCCTGTCCCCTTCTGCACAGTCCCTCCCCAGCCTTCTTGTAGGTCCCCTTCAGATACTGAAATGCAGCTCTAAGGGCTCCCTGGAGCCTTCTCTTCTCCAGGCTGAACAGCCTCAATTCCTTCAGCCTGGCCTCAGAGGAGAGCTGTTCCTCTGAAGTCAGATGCTCTGTGTGTGTGTGTGTGTGCACCTCCATGTGTAGAATAGAACAGAACAGAATAGAACAGACCAGACCAGGTTGGAAAAGACCTCAGAGATCATGGAGTCCAACCTCTCACCCAGCACCATCTCATCAACTAAACCATGGCACCAAGGGCCTCAGCCAGGCTCTTCCTAAACACCTCCAGTGGAGGTGACTCCACCACCTCCCTGGGCAGCACATCCCCATGGCCAATTACTCTTTCCATTAAGAACTTTCTCCTCACCTCCAGCCTAAACCTCCCCTGGCACAGCTTGAGACTGTGTCCTCTTGTTCTGGTGCTGGCTGCCTGGCAGAAGAGACCAACCCCCAGCTGGCTACAACCTCCCTTCAGGGAGTTGGAGAGGACAGGAAGGTCTCCCCTGAGCCTCCTCTTCTCCAGGCTAAGCAACCCCAGCTCCCTCAGCCTCTCCTCCCAGGGCTGTGCTCCAGACCCCTCACCCAAAGGCAAATCCCACAGACAATGAATGAGTCAAGAAGCTGACCAGGCTGCCTCTGGCAGGGGCTGCAGGGTGGCAGAGGAGCCATTCTTTCTTTCCTCTGCCACCTGTGAGGCATTCAGCCATCCCCCTGGCAGTGGCCAAGGAAACAGGAAGCTGGGAAGGAGCCTGGGTCCCACCTGATGCTCTCCCAGCCTGCAAGCAAAGGCTTGGATCAACAGCCCCAAGCTGACCAGCTCCTTTCAGGGGCTCGATGTGGTTTGCTTTTCTCACATCTGGGCTCTGTCACAGGAGGAGGAAGGGCTCCTGGCCACGCTCTGCCTGATGCACTGGCAGGACCAGCTGCCAAATTGATCTTGGATGCCTTTCTCCCCCTCTCAGCTGGAAGGCAGCATTTCTTTCCATGCCTCCTCAGCAAAAGGCAGGGGAAGGGCAGAAGCCTCTGCTCCCTGCAGAGAGAACTTGCAACCATAATGCTCCTAAATCCAAACATAAACCCCAGCTTCTCTTCAAACAACTCTGGATAATCAACAGGGAATTAATGCCCGAGCTGCCTGCTTTGCAGGATGCCACTGAGCAGAGCAGATGCAGACTCAGCTCAGCTCATCCCCCCTCCTGCAGCCTTCTTGGCTGAATGGAGATTTTTCCCCTCCCCAGAGCAACATCAATCACCTCCTGGACTGAAGCTTGAGACAGCTACAAACGTGGAAGAGCAAGCAAGGTGCTAAAGCTGCCTTGCTTTTCCCCTGACAGTGCATCCTTTCAATCATAGAATCAATAAGGTTGGAAAAGACCTCAGAGATCATCCAGGCCAACCTCTCACCCAGCAGCATCTCATCAACTAACCCATGGCACCAAGGGCCTCAGCCAGGCTCCTCCTAAACACCTCCAGGGATGGGGACTCCACCATCTCCCTGGGCAGCACATCCCAATGGATAACAACTCTCTCTGGGAAGAACTTTCTCCTCCCCTCCAGCCTAAACCTCCCCTGGCACAGCTTGAGACTGTGTCCCCTTGTTCTGGTGCTGGCTGCCTGGCAGAAGAGACCAACCCCCCACCTGGCTCCAACCTCCCTTCAGGGAGCTGTAGAGAGCAAGGTCTCCCCTGAGCCTCCTCCAGGCTAAGCAACCCCAGCTCCCTCAGCCTCTCCTCCCAGGGCTGTGCTCCAGACCCCTCCCCAGCTTTGTTGCCCTTCTCTGGGCACCTTCAAGAGTCTCAATGTCCTTCTTAAACTGAGGGGCCCAGAACTGGACTCTTGGGTTGGGCTGTCCTGGGGCTGTCTGCAGCACCAGCTCCTCTTTTTCCAGCTCCAGAGACTGTGCAAGTTTATCCTCTTGCTACCAACCCAGCAGCAACTGCAGGCTCTGGAGTGCTCACCTGCACCAAGTCAAAGGTTTGCTGCTGCTGCTGGCTCCTGTCTCTCAGGCATGACAGGGACAGCAGAGCTATCTTGACTGACACTGAAGGACACTTGTTGAAGGGGCTTTGGAGAAAGGAGCAAAGCCCCCAGGGGGCTCAAGGAGGAGCAAAGCCCCCAGGGGGCTCAAGGAGGAGCCCCTCAACAGCCCCCATGAATCTCTGAGGCCACAGCTCCTGCCTTCCTCCTCTTCAGGGGCTGACATCAGGTCCCACTACAGGCTTTAAAGGCAAGTCTCAGTTCTTGACTACATCTTGTCTTCAAGACCTCTGAGCATCAAGAACCCTAAGGGTCTATCCCAGGTGAAGGTTAGGAGAGCACCTTCCTGAAGCCAAGGCAAAGTTTTCACTCCTCCATTCATCCACAGAATGGTTTATGTTGGAAGGGACCTTACAGATCATCCAGTCCCAACCCCCTGGACACCTCCCACCAGCCCAGGCTGCTCAAGGCCTGGCTTTGAACATCTCCAGGGAAGAAACATCCACAACCTCCCTGGGCAACCTGTTCCAGTGCCTCCCCATCCTCACTGGCAAGGATTTCTTCCTCATCTCCAGCCTCAATCTGCCCTCCTCAAGCTTCCAAGCTAAAGAATGATGTCCCAACATCAAGTGGCACCATTGGGATTTCAGCTGAGGTCTGAGAGCTTCAGCAGAGCTCCTCAGCCTGGATACATCCCAAGAAGAAAACCAATGAAGATGATGAGGAGTGAATCACATTGGAGCTCTCTTCTGCACAAGCCAGAAGGTAACATCACCCAAAGAGAGGGGAATGGAAGGCAGGCCCTTGGCACTGGCCCCTGGCTAGGTGTAGCAGTTGAAGCCATTGTTTTATGAGGTTTGGATTGCCACCATAAAATGACACAGCTCTAGAAAACTGATAACACTGCTTTGTTTCCCTCTCCTTCTCTTAAAGGAAACCAAGGAGCTGCAACTGCAGAGTCCATGCTTCCTTCAGGCTCCACCAGGAGCACCTGAGTGCTGGAGAGGTCATCCTCCACAGGGGAGCAGCCAGCACCCAACACCTTCCACACAGACTCATCCATTGGGTTGAGCTGGAAGGGACCTTCAAGATCCCCCAGTTCCAACCCCCTGCCATGGGCAGGGACACCTCCCACCAGCACAGGCTGCTCAGAGCCTCATCCAGCCTGGCCTTGAACACCTCCAAGGAAGGGACATCCACAGCCTCCCTGGGCAACCTGTGCCAGTGTCTCCCCACCCTCCCTGGCAACAATTCCTTCCTCATCTCCAGCCTCAGTCTCCCCTCCTCCAGCTTCAATCCTTTGCCTCTCATCCTGTCACTACACTGTAAAAGAAGCCTCTTCCCACCTGCCTTGTAGGCCCCCTTCAGGTACTGGAAGGCCATTATAAGGTTGCCCCTGAGTTGTTTTGGTTGGAAAAATCCCTCTAAGATCAATGAATCCAACCTCCAACCCAACCCCACCATGGCCACCAAACCATGGCCCCAGCTGCCATGGCCACAGGGCTCTGGAACCCCTCCAGGGATGGGGACTCCACCACCTCCCTGGGCAGCCTCTTCCAACCCCTGACCACTCTTGCAGCCAAGAAACTTTTCCTCCTCTCCATCCTAACCCTCCCCTGGCACAACTTCAGGCCATTTCCTCCCTTTCCATCCCCTGAGCCTAGAGAGCATTCAGCTCCAAATGTGGTTGTGCCTGCACTTCGTGGTGGATAAGTCAGCAGCCACCAAGCCACACATCCCCAGAGCTCCTAAACACCTCCAGGGATGGGGACTCCACCAGCTGCCTGGGCAGCCTCTTCCAGTGCCTGACACCTGTTTCATGCAGCTAGGAGCCAGGAGAGGGGAGAGAGAGAGAGACTCTGGAGGGAATTCAAGGCTGCACTGACGTAGGAGCTTCAGGAGCTGTGGAAGTCAACAGGAAGGAGGGATGTGGGGCTGGGGGAATGCTCTGAAGCTATCTGTTTGAGGCCAGCATAAACCAGGCACCTTTGCAGCTTCATTTGCTCCAAAGCCATGAAATATAAATCACACACACCCACCAAACCCCTTTCCTCCAGAGGCAGAATGGTGTCAGGTTTGAAAGCAGAGCTCAGCACTGGATTCTTCCTTTAAAAGGGGGAGAAAAAAAGCCACAAATCATTGTTTCCAGACAGCCTCCAGGAGCTGAGTGGGGAAGGGGTTGGGCTGGGTTGTTGCTATTTATTCCCCTGACAAAGTCCTGTCCTGCAGTGTTTGGGTGACAGTTTCGTGCCTTGTAAGCAACTTCTCACTGCTCTGCTGCTTCACACAGCCACTGCCTCAGCTCCACAACTCCTCTGGGGGGCCAGCTTTGCATGCTGATGGGGAGGGCAGGGGGAGAGGGGAGGGCAAGGGGAGAGGGGGAGAGGGGAGGGCAAGGGGAGAGGGGGAGAGGGGAGGGCAACAGGACCTATAAGATCAAGTCCAACCATAACCCAGTCATCATGACCACTAACCCAGAGCCTGAAGCCCCACACCTACACTCTTCTTGAACCCCTCCAGGGATGGGGACTCCACCACCTCCCTGGGCAGCCTCTGCCAGCACCTCACCACTCTCACAGCAAGGAAGTTTTTCCTCATCTCCAGTCCGTGATCCTAAGCCCACAGCAGCTCCACAACAGGCAAGTGGCAGGAGGCCAGAGCCTTTCAGAGCAGGCTGGAGGAGAAGTCTAATATGAAGAGATGACTTGGAGCCACACAGCACACATTTGCCCCACTTAAAGCAGATGAGGAGCATGCAACAGATCTATAATTCAGTGCAGGAGGGGAGGCTCAACAAACCTCAGCTGGAGCTGCTGCAGAGGGCTCCTTCTGGAGAGCTTTGTTTCCACGTGCCTGGTGTCTATTTAAAACCAAGCCTGTTTTATTAAGGAGCTGCTGCTCTTTGTTCAAGCCTCCTGGGAGAGCTCCTGGGGAAAGGGCTGTGCCCAAGTGAGTTGTGTCCTGGGACTGGGCATCGTGGCCCCAGAGCTGCCTTACAGGCATGCCTTCTGCATCAGCCCAGCAGGCAGCTGGGAAGGGGCTACAAGGCCTCCAGAGCATCTGATCACAGAAGGAAAGACTGGCAGGGGTTGGAAGGGACCTCCAAAGCTCATCCAGTCCAACCCCCCCTTGCCAAGGCAGGGGCACCTAGAGAAGGTCCCACAGGAGCACAGCCAGGTGGGGTTGGAATGTCTCCAGGGATGGAGACTCCACCACCTCTCTGGGCAGCCTGCTCCAGGGCTCCAGCACCCTCACATCACAGCAGTTCCTCCTCATGTTCAGATGGAGCTTCTGATGGTCAGGTTTGTGCCTGTCACCCCTTGTGCTGTCCCTGGGCACCACTGAACAATGCCTGGTGCCATCCTCCTGCCACCCACCCCTGAGGTATTGATCAGCACTGATGAGATCCCCCTCAGGCTGCTCTTCTCCAGCCTGAACAGCTCAAATCCTCTCAGCCTCTCCTCATCACAGAGCTGTTCCAGTCCCCTCAGCATCTCTGCAGCCTTTTGCTCTCCCCTCTCCAGCAAGCCCCTGTCCCTCTTGAACTGGGGAGCCCAGAACTGGACCCAATACTGCAGCTGTGGCCTCATTAGGGCAGAGGAGAGGGGGAGCCGAACCTCCCTTGATCTTCTAGTTGCACCCCTGGATGGAATTGGCCTTCTTGGCCATGAGGGCACACTGCTGGCCCATGGGCATCCTGGTGTCCACCAGCACTCCAGGAGTGCCAGAGAGGGGATCTGCCCCCACTGCCACATAACCACACAGGGATCCATGAAGCTGGAGCAGGAAAGAGCAGCTGTGGGAAACTCTTCAGCCTCTGCTGAACATTGCCTCCAGAGGAGCGAGTTATGGGCAGCACGGCCCTGACCCAGCGCTTGCCACCTAGAGAGGAGAATGTGAACTGGTGCCTGAGCCCTGCCAGCCTGCCTCTCATAAAGAAAAGGGTTATCTGACCTGGGAGTTCCTGGGTTTAAGTCCATTTCCCACTCAGCACAAGAACAGGCAGTGTGTACAATGCGGGGTGGGGCAGCACACCCAGTGCCACCAGCAGCCCAGACCTGCTCTGCTCCTGGGAAAGCAGCCCAGCGCTCCCAGTCCCACCAAGCAGCTCCTGCACTCATCCCACCCCCAGGGCACTCTGCTGGGGGACAAGGCTCCCCTGCAGGGCAATAACCCCCAGCACACAACACACCCCCACGAGCACAGAATGCCTGAGGCCAACGTGGGTCTCCACTTCCCCTCTGCAATCACAGGCTGCAACCTTCCCCTCCTCCTGCTGGCTTACAATCAGAGTTGCTGGGGTTGGAAAAGTCCTCCAAGATCACTGAGGCCAACCTTCAACCCAACCTGTGCCAGTGTCTCCCCACCCTCCCTGGCAACCATTCCTTCCTCATCTCCAGCCTCAATCTCCCCTCCTCCAGCTTCAATCCTTTGCCTCTCATCCTGTCACTACAAACCACTGTAAAAGAAGCCTCTTCCCACCTGCCTTGTAGGCCCCCTTCAGGTACTGGAAGGCCATTATAAGGTTGCCCCTGAGTTGTTTTGGTTGGAAAAATCCCTCTAAGATCAATGAATCCAACCTCCAACCCAACCCCACCATGGCCACAACTGCCATGGCCACAGGGCTCTGGAACCCCTCCAGGCATGGGGACTCCACCACCTCCCTGGGCAGCCTCTTCCAACCCCTGACCCCCTGGCAGCAAAGACATTTTTCCTCATCTCCAACCTAACCCTCCCCAGGCACAATTTCAGGCCATTGCCTCTCCTTCTGTCACCTGAGACTAGGGAGAAGAGACCAAGCCCCAGCTCACTGCAGCCTCCTTTCAGGGAGCTATAGAGAGCAATGAGGTCTCCCCCCAGCCTCCTCTCCTCCAGGCTGAACACCCCCAGCTCCCTCAGCTGCTCCTCCCCAGACCCTTCCCCAGCTCTGCTGCCCTGCTCTGGAACCACTTCCTACTTTCAACCACACAGTTCCTCAAGCTGCACTTTCACCTCCCCATCCCCTTCCTCAGCACCCTCCAGCTGCTGAAGACCAGCCCTCTGATCATCTTCATGGTTTCCTCTGGACCCTCTCCATCAGCTCCATGTCCCTCCTGTGCTGAGGGTCCCAAAGCTCCTCACAGCCCTGCAGATGAGGTCTCCCCAGAGCAGAGGGGCAGGATCCCCTCTCTCCAGCTCTGGCCACACTGCTTTGGATGCAGCCCAGGCTGCCCTTAGCCTTCTGAGCTGCCAGTGCCCAGTGCTGGCTCCTCTCCAGCACCTCAAATCCTTCTCTGCAGGGCTGCTCTCAACCTCCTCATCCCCCAGCCTGGACTGATAACCAAGATTGCATCAGCTTAGGTGCAGGATCTTTTCCTTTGCCTCACTGAACCTCAGGAGGTTCTCCTGAGCCTGCCTAGGTCCCTCTGGATCCTTCCTGCAGCTCCAGCATGTGCTGTGCAGCTAACAGCCACCCCATCCCATGTCAGCAGGAACACATCATCCACAGCAAGGAGAGACAACAACCAGGAGGCAAAGCCAGAAAACCAGAGGGCCTCCAGAGACTGCAGTGCTCCAAGCTAACCTCACCCTCCAGTGGCAACTGCTCATCCAGAGGACTTGATGGTGCCTGCTCCTCGGGGAGGGGGGGGAGGAGGAAGGGGATGACACAAAAATCTCTTCTGAAGGTCATGGGCATCGGTCCCAGTGCATGCAGAAAATGCTAATTTAATAATAGTCAATCAAAACTAAGCCAGGCTTGATGGCCAGGAATGCAAACAACTCATTTGCAGCCAAACACCCCTTCTGTGTCCACCACAGCTGCACTGGGAGGGACAAAAACAACCCCAAAGCCCCAACGACAAAAGGAAGGAGGGGAAGGGAAAAAAAAGCAAACAAACAAACAAAGAGCAACAACCAAAACACCACCACCAAAAGGCAACCCACAAAGCAGGGCAAGTGGAGTGAAGATGAAGAAACACTTGCAGAGAGGAGGGGAGAGAGGGCAGGGCCAAGCCAAAGCAAAGTTATTTTAAAGCCAAGCTGAGAATAAACTGAACCCAAGAAGAATTTCATCACTTCCACCGACTGAAGCTCCCAGCCAGGAGGAGAGAAGAACGTCACTCCCAGCCCACAGCACCACCAAGCCAGCAGCCACTCTGGCTCCCAACAGCCCCCAGAGCTCAGCACAGCACCCAAAGGGTGCAGGCCCCTCCCAGACGACACCCCCGAGGGTCCCTCGGCAGGGATGTGACTGCAGGGCACAGTTCCGAGCTGCAGTGGCACAGCAGAGCCCCGGCACCGCTGGAGGAGAGCCTGCTGCTGCCTTCTGGGGGCTCTCAGCTCAGGCTGCTGGGACAACAGCAGCTGGGTCTGACCCCAGACTTCCTCTTCTGCTACTCAAAGTTCCAGGCCATGGAATCAGAGGAGCAGGCTCATGGGGGCAGGGGGGGTTGCCAAGATCAACAGGCAGAGCAAACAGCTGTGATGGAGCACTGATGGCCACTGGCAGGGAAGGACAGCCCAGGGGACCTCACTGCCACGACCACTCAGGAGAGCCCACCCACAGCTCACTGGGCAGCACCTCCAGGGAAAGCACATGGAGACCACAGAAGCAATCCCAGAGCTGGCACAGTGGAGATCATCAGTCCAACCTCTCACCCAGAGCTCCCACCCCCACCACTGCTGCCCCACTCAGCACCACATCCACACCTCTTTTCAGTGCCTCCAGGGATGGGGACTCCACCACCTCCCTGGGCAGCCTCTTCCAGTGCCTCACAACCCCTGCTGGGAAGAGAATTTTCCTGATGTCCAACCTGAAGCTCCCCTGGCACAACCTGAGGCTGTTTCCTCTGGTCCTGTCCCTTGTTGCATGTGAGAAGAGACCAACCCCCAGCTCACTGCAGCCTCCTCTCAGGCAGCTGTAGAGGGCAAGGAGGTCTCCCCCTCAGCCTCCTCTTCTCCAGGCTGAAGAAGTCCTCAGCTGCTCCTCCCCAGCTCTGCTCTCCAGACCCTTCCCCAGCTCTGCTGCCCACCTCTGGTCATGCTCCAGCCCTTCCAGCTGCAGAAGAGGAGGCTCAGGGGAGACCTTCCTGTCCTCTCCAACTCCCTGAAGGGAGGTTGTAGCCAGCTGGGGGTTGGTCTCTTCTCCCAGGCAAGCAGCACCAGAACAAGAGGACACAGTCTCAAGCTGTGCCAGGGGAGGTTCAGGCTGGATGGTAGGAAGGAGTTCTTCCCAGCAAGAGAGATTGGCCATTGGGATGTGCTGCCCAGGGAGGTGGTGGAGTCACCATCCCTGGAGGTGTTTAAAACCAGCCTGGCTGAGGCACTTGGTGCCCTGGTTCAGTTGATGAGATGGTGCTGGGTGAGAGGTTGGACTGGATGATCTGGAAGGGCTTTTCCAACCTGGTTAATTCTATTCTATTCTATTCCTTGGCCACCTGGGCACACTGCTGGCTCACACTCAGCCAGCATGGCCATCAATCATCAGCTGCACCCTCCCCCAAGATAAGAAGCAGGTCACTGGTGTGTGGAGCACAGCACCTCCTCCAGGCACCCCCTTGCCCCTCCCTGAGCTCCACTGATAGAGCCAGGTGAGTAATGCCCTGCACTGACCCACTTAGCACCTTGGCTGCAGCAGGTGGTGCCAGAGAAGAGCAGACCAAGCCCTTGATCTTTAAACTGAACCTGCAGACTATCAATTAGCCCTTAACAAGAGCCTGGCCCAGACTAGGCATGGGGCACATGATTGAGTTCTGGGTGCATTAGTCACCCACAGCGATCTGGCTGCTTGTGCCACCAGGACACCCACTCCAAGCAGGAGGAACATGACATGGCATACAAGCAGAGTGGCACAAGCAGACAGCTCCTGAGCCTGCATAAAGTCAAATCCATTTGGAAAGGTTCAAGGCTGCCTTCACCAGCAAAATGAGCTTGCCTCTGGACTGGCATTTTGCTTCCTGGGAGAGCTGTGTTCTTAATTTGGTTCTGAATGCCCTCAGGCCAGAGTGACTGTCTCCTCCAACCACAGCCAAGAGCACACAACCCAACTGCTGAGCAGGCAGCTCCCAAGTTTTAACAAGACTGTCCTCTAGATGACATCCACTTAAAAGCAGCCCCAAAATAGGCTTAGTCATATCACACAACAGCCTGGCTGGAAGAGAGCTCAGCATGGCTGAGGCCAACCACAGCCTAACATCTCCCTGTACACAGCTCTGGGACCATGTCCCAAAGCTCCTCATCCAAATGGCTTTTAAACACCTCCAGGAATGGTGACTCTGCCAGAAGAGCTCCCTGGTTCTTTCCCCCTTCTTCCTCCTGACCTCTGCAGAACTCCAAATCCTGCTGCAGGAGCTCTGAACTCCAAAGCATCCTGTGGTCAGGGGGTGGGAACAGGCTGCCCAGGGAGGTGGTGGAGTCCCCAGCCCTGGAGGTGTGCAAGAACCCTGTGGCCATGGCAGGTGGGGCCATGGTTTGGTGGCCATGGTGGGGTTGGGTTGATGGTTGGACTGGGTGACCTTGGAGGGCTTCTCCAAGTGAAACAAGCCTTTGATTCTGGGATTCAAGAGCCACAGCTGAGGTTTACACACTCCACATGAAGGCTGATTTTAATCAGAGCATGAGAATTATGATGTGCTGTCCATGAGAGTCAAGCTAGGAAGGGAACAGGCAGGACCTGCCCAGCCTGGGCAGCACTTGGGCACTGGGCAGCTCTCTGTAGCTGCTACAGCCACAGAATGCAGTGGGTTGAAAGGGACACTCAAAGGCCATCCTGTCCAAGCACCCTGCAGGGAGCACCAACACAGAACCACAGAATGGCTCAGGTTGGAAGGGACCTTGGAGATCACCTACTCCAACCTCCCTGCCACCTCCACATCAGGTTTGACCTTGAGTGTCTCCAGGGATGGGGCCTCAACCACACCCCTGGGCAACCTGATCCAGTGTTTCACACAGAACCTTAGGGGTTGGAAGGGACCAACCCCCCTGCCAGAGCAGGGTCAACCAGGGCAGCTCACACAGGGACACATCCAGGTGGGTTCTGAATGCCTCCAGAGAAGGAGGCTCCACCACTGTCATTGTCAAGAGCTTCCTCCTGGCGTTTGAAAGCCCTCCCTCTAGATCTGGTGCCTGGGGACACGGCACGGTGACAGCCTGGGTGCTGCTGGCGAGATGGTTGGGCTTGATGGTCTCAGGTCCCTGCTGGCCTGGATGACTCTGTGATTCTGTTGTTGTGGAATGGGCTGCCCAGGGAGGTGGTGGGGTCAGCACCCCTGGAGGTGTTTAAGACAAGCCTGGATGAGGCACTTGGTGCCACGGTCTGGTTGGTGAGTTAGGGTCGGGCGATCGGCTGGACTTGGATCTCGGAGGTCTCTTCCAAGCTGGCTGATTCAGTGCCCATCCCAAATCTCCCCTGCTGATCCCCAACCCAGCAGAAAGCCTTCCCCTCCAGCATTCCTGGGGCCTGCCCTTCCCTCCTTCCCCTGGACACCTCATTCCACAAGAGCTGCATGCCGGTGGCCAGCTCAAGCTAATTTTCAACAGAGCTTGGCTCTGAAGCTGCCTTTTGTCCTCTGGCTGATAAGGGCCTCAGCAAACAAGGGAGATAAAAGGTAAGCCCTGGGTGACTGTGGCCAAGTCCCACACATCCCAACAGTCACTGCTGGCACATTATTTAACCCCCCTGGGCAGAACCAGCTATGGGCTGAGCTCAGCTCATCAATCTTCAGGTCACCACCTCAGGTCTGGGTGAGCCTTGTGCACAAAGAGCAGGGACCTACACTGCAGTGGAGGCTGTGTAAAGGTAAAAGGCAGATTAAACCCCCACTTATCTGCACCCACTATCTTGCATACTCTTTGTTGGCTGTTTTGTTTTATTGCTAAGTGGAATGACTGCTCCAGGAACAGGCCAGGAAGGATGAAATAGAAGTTGGGGCTGATAGCAGAGCCCCAAGACGTCACAGGTAGGGCTGAGGACTTCGAATTAAGGGTCACATCCAGAAGCATGCTGACCTCTTTGTCAGGTCACTGGGTTACAAGGCAAGGCTCCCCAGGACAAGCAGAGAATCCTTTGGGTTGGAAAAGACCTCCAAGGTCACAGAAGGAGAGGGGTTGGAAGGGACCTCCAAAGATCAGCCAGCCCTGCTCTCAGAGCAGGGTCACCCAGGAACACATCCAGGTGGGTTTGGAATGTCTCCAGAGCAGGAGACTCCACAACCTCTCTGGGCAGCCTGTTCCAGGGCCCCAGCACCCTCAGAGTGACAAAGTTTGTCCTTATGTTCCTGTGGCACCTCCTCTGCTCCAGCTTGCACTAAGGAATGAGGGCAGCCCTCAGGCTCCTCTGCTCCCAGCTCCCTCAGCCTGTCCTCAGCAGGGAGCTGTTCCACTGCCTTCAGCAGCTTTGTGGCTCTGCACTGGACTCTTTCAAGCACTTCCCTGAGGTCCTTCTTGAACTGAGGGGCCCAGAACTGGGCACAATATTCCAGCTGTGGACACACCAAGGCAGAGAGCATCATCAAATCCATCTGTCAGCCTAACACCACCGTGGCCATCAAGCAGCATCCCCAAGTGAAATGCTAAGTGTCTGCACCCAAGGTGCTATGGTAGCAGGAATCCTTAATGCAGAGAGGTCTCATTCAGCATTTAGAAGGAAGAAACAAAAGCAGAGACAAGTTCAAGAAAGGGACTTTCAACAAGGGCTTGTAGTGAGAGGATGAGAGGCAGTGCATTGAAGCTTGAGAAGAGAAGATTGAGACTGCAGGTAGGGAGAAATTCTTGCCAGGGAGGCTGGGGAGACACTGGCATAGGTTGTCCAGGGAGGTTGTGGATGTCCCCTCCCTGGAGGTGTTCAAGGCCAGGCTGGATGAGGCTCTGAGCAACCTGGGCTGGTGGGAGGCGTGCCTGCCCATGGCAGGGGGGTTGAACTGGATGATCTTTAAGGTCCCTTGCAACCCATCCTGCTCTATGAATGGATGAACTAGATGGTTTCACCTGGAGGAATCACAGAAGCTTCCAGAGTTCACAGGACTCCAGCAAACCCATGCACACCCCCAGCTCACCAGCACTCAGAGGGCATCCAGGCTGCTTGCTGGGAGAGAGAATTTTGAGCACAATGAGCTTCAAGTTGGTTTTGCAAATGCTTTTTAATAAATTAACTTCTCCCCCTAATGTTCAGTCAGCTGCACTGGCTCTGGGCTCTTGGAGCTTGATCTTTAATTTCAGTAATTAATTTAAAAGCTGGAGACCTGAGCTCCCTTCATTCAGAGCCTGGAGAGGGTTCTGATGCTGCTAAGATAGAGCTGGGGTTTCCATGGAGCTGTTGTGCAGAGCATTCCCTTTCCCCACCCCCCCACACACACCAGATAGAGGCTACATCCCATTTTTGGCAGAGGGCTGGGCTGGGTGATCCAACCCAAACTTTGGAAGCATGGAGGCTTTTTCTCTTGCAGCAGCTCCTGCTGCTTCACTGCTTCAGACACAGCTCCACAGAGCCCAGCCTGGCTTAAACTGGAGTGTGGTGACCACAGCTACGTGCCTGCTCCCGCTGCAAAGAGGAGCAAGGCAGGGAGCTGAGGAGTCAGAGCATCACGGTTGCAGTTGAGTGCCCACAATAGTCTAGGAAGGGTGCCTGGGCTTGCCTACATTGTCAGTGGGGCACAGGCTCAAGTCTGTGCTCAAGCCCAGGCTTGCTCACATTCTTTCCACGCTAGCAGGCTCTCAGGCTCAGCTTCAGAGCCCTGCTAAGGTGGAAAATCCAAGTCCTGCCACACAGCCCAGCAGAGCCTCCTTGCCACTGGGCAGCAGCAAGGGCCCACGCAGAAGCTAGACCCGAGCCGCTCTTACCCGGCACGGCACACGGACGCTCCCCACGCTGCCCACCCGGCTTCCAGCCAGGGAAGCTCTGAGCCACCAGGCTCTGCACACCAAAGCCCACTCACAGACCCAACAGTGACACTGCCAGGGCCAAAGAGAGCTTGGCACAGGACAGATCCCTCCTTTCCCTCTCAGCCCTCCTGAGCTTCTGCTCTCACACACTCTCAGTCGCACACCTGAGCGACCCAAGGCATCTATGGAGCCTTCATTCTGCATTCAGGGCTGAGCTGAACCTTCTTCAGGTGGTTCTTGCCTTTTCCTCCACCCCACACACCATTTAGAAGAGCACCCTGTATGTATTTGTTTAGGGATCCACTCTCAGTTTAATGTTTCAGGCTTCAGTTCAGTTCCTCTCCCAAGCCACCTGTATGAAGCAGGGCCAAGCATCAGGCAGACCAATGCATTCAGCAAAGGAAGCCTTTGCCCACTCCAAGCCCCAGAGCAGGCACAGCTGCAGCTTTTCCTCCACTGAAGTAACTGAAACACTTCTCCTGTCTCACAGGAGAGCATGCTCAGGACTCTGATGTACCCAGGGAAGATGTGAAAATGCCCTTCCCTGGGGATGGTTGACTGTAACATCCCAGCCCTTGAAGGTCACACCTCACAGGAGCCAGCTTCCTCTTCCTCCTCAAACCCAACTGTGGCTTCCCATGTCTAAACTGATCACTCCAGAAAGAGGTAGAGAACATCAAGTGCACCCTGAGAAGCCTTTACAGCTATGGGAAGATCTCTGCACGTATCACAGGCCTGCAGAATCACCTCTTGCTCTGAAGAGAGAAGAAACTCTGCTCTCCAAGCACATGTCGGTGATGGATGTGCCAGCAGCACAGCCCAGGCAAACCCACTCTGCAATGGAAAGCACTGAAAGCCAACACTGCTAAACATCTGCCTGCTCAGGATGGTTTTCCACCACAAGCAGTGATGCCATCTGGCAGGGCTAAGGTGACAGAGCACACAACCTAGGCCGCTGGGCTGGATGATCCCAGTGCAATATTCCATCCTAAATGAATATTCAACTCCACCACCTCTCTCCAACACCACCCTCCAGGTCCTTAATCAAAGATGCCCTGAAGACTTTGCACTGGTTTTCCACTCATTTCCTACCCCACCCCAGGAGCAGCTCACAGCTGCAATCTAGACTTTGTTCCTAACCCCTACGACCCCGTTTGATCTGTTCTCTCCACTCGCTCTACTACCTCACCATCCATTACTCCCCTTCATACCAGGGGAGCTACTCACACAGGACTGAAGCCAGCCCAGCACTTCAGCATGGACCTGAAGGGCCATCAGTTCAGCTGCTTCAAGGCCAGAAGTCATCTGTGCTGAAGCGCTTGGGAGGGTCAAAGGCAGCAGCCCCATGGAATGAACACCCAGGGACTGCAAGGGACCAGTCCACAGCACCAGCAGTGGTGAAGACCACGCTGCTACCTCCTGCTGGCACAGCTCCTGACTCCCAGGCTTCCTCTGTGCACCTCTCCAGATGAAGTGCCCTTCACCTGGGTGCCTGTCAGCAGCACCTCAAAGGCACTGCTTCTGCCCAGCACCACCCTCGAGGGCTGAGCCCAGCACAATGCTCCTCCAACTTGGTGATTACTCACAAGCCCAAGCCTAAGAGATCATGAGACGTTACCAGCCCCTGTGGGACATCTCCCAGGGCACTGCAGGCTGCATTGTTGTGCCATTAAGGCTCTGGAGCTGGGGACAGAAGAGAACAAAGTGCCCATCTATTTTTTCACTGTTTGTTGTTTCTGCCTGCAGAGACACACAGGCTGGTCTGTTGAGCAGGGCTGCTGTCCTTTAGCTGTGCTCTTTGTCCACTGAATGCAGGAACTGTCAGACCTGGAGGTGATATCAGACCATGAACATTTAATAAGGGTTTGGCTAAAAGCCACAGACACCAACTCGGAGACCTCGGCAAACTCTGTGCGTGCAGCCCCTGCGAGGCAGCAATCCACTTTCACTCCAGGCCAGGGCCATGAGGCAGGTCTGACATGCTCAAACACACTTCCTTCAGCTGCTACTTCCTTGAAGCAGCAATTTCATCCACTGCATCTTAGCTCTATCAAGGCAACACCTCCCCTCTGCAAGCCCTTCTCTCTGGCAGGACACCACCTCCAGCTCTCTAAGAACCACCACCTCCAAACAGCTCTTTGTGCCCTCAGCACAAACACAGCTTTGCCCTTTCCTTTCTCACACAGCTAAGCCTCATCCACAGCCTCACCCAAAACACCTCCCAGCTTCACCTTGACTGGGCTGCCCAAGCAGGCAGCACAGTCACAAGGCCTTCAGACACCACCACAAAGGGCTCCTCCACCACTGCTGCAACACCACTTCTGCCCAGGACCAAGGCACCCCTGGGGAAGCAGAAAGCAAAAGCAGTTCCAGGCTTTCCCACCTCACTGGGATGCTCTTTCTTCCCTCTGTGGACAAACTCAACCTTTTCCCAGCAAGCTGAGGCATCAGCAACCAGCATTTGCCCTACCCCCACAGCAGGACTCAGACAGCACACTCTGAAAGCTCCTCTACAAACTCCTCCTCTGCTGCGAGGCCAGGATGAGAGAGTTGAGGCTGTTCAGCCTGGAGAAGAGAAGGCTCCAGAGAAACCTTCTGCTGCCCTCTCAGTGCTTGGAGAGGCTGAGCAGGAGGCTGGGGACAGGCTCCTGGACACAGCCTGTGGTGACAGGACAAAGGCTGATGGGGGGAACTCAAAGAGGGAGATGCAGACTGCAGAGAAGGAAGAGGAATGATTGACACTGCAGGTGCTGAGCCCCTGGGGCAGGCTGTCCGGGAGGGCTGTGGATGCCCCTGCCCTGCAGGTGGTCAAGGCCAGGTTGCCTAGGGCTAGGAACAACCTGCTCTAGCAGGAGCTGTCCCTGCCCAGGGCAGGGGGTGGAAGCTGGAAGATCTTTAAGGTCCCTCCCAAGCCAAACCACTCTAGGAATCCCCAAGCACCTGCTGTGAGGAACAGCCCAACACAAGCCCAGGGGCTGATGGAGCTGGCTGGCTGCAGAGGGGCTGCCAGGTGTAACCCCATGACACGGAAGGGAGAAGGCAAACACTTCACAGCTGTGAGCTGCAGCCAAACCTGCTGGACCTCGCCGGGAGCCGCAGGGCCGTGCAGAGGGTGCCTGAAGGAAACCGCAGGAGCTGCCAGACCTGGAGGTGCCATCAAACCCTTCAGCTTCCAGAAGGATTTGGGTGAAAATCCACTCCGAGGGCGCAGCAAAACCTGGGTGCAGGCAGCTCTCTGCGTGGCAGCAATCCACTTTCACTCCATTCCAGGGCCATGAGGCAGGTTTAACGTGCTCAAACACTTTTCCTTGAGCTACTGAGCAGCTATTTCCCAACCTCATTCTAAACATAGAGAGAGGCTCCTCACCGTTAACGACCTCGATGAAAGATCCCCGGCGCTTACGCAGGAGGGCTGACGATGCGTCTGAAGTGTTAAGATAGTCACAGGGACAATAAAAGCAGTTCACTATTGCAACCTTCTGTTCAAGGTTAAGAGTTGAAAGGGGACAGCTCAGCTCACTAAACCCCTGCCAGAGCTCCTCTTGAGACGCTCGAGAGATCAGGAAACCTTCCAGAGGTTCCTCAGTGAGGAAAAAAAGCTGAAGGGGAAAAGACAAAGGGAAAGCTTCCAGCTCCTGCCCCAGTGGGGAAGGGCAGGTTCTGCTCCTGGCTCCTGCTCCACAACACAGCCAAAAGGGCAGCACTGGAGGAAAGGTGAGGATTTGACATGCAGAATGGTAGGGGTTGGAAGGGACCCCTGGAGCCCGAGGCAAAGCCCCCTGCCAAAGCAGGGGCACCTAGAAAAGGTCACCCAGGAACACAGCCAGGTGGCTCTTCACCACCTCCATAGATGGAGACCCCCACACCTCTCCTGGGCTGTGGCTTGAGGCTACAGTCACAGAATGCATTGGGTTGGAAGGGACCCTGAGAGCTCACCCAGTCCACCCCCCCTGCACTCAGCAGAGACATCTCCAACTCGATCAGGTTGCTCACAGCCTTTGTCCAGCCTGCCCTTGAATATCTCTGGGGATGGAGCCTCAACCCCCTCCCTGGGCAGCCTGCTGCAGGGTTCCAGCAGCCTCCTGGTGCACAACTTGCTCCTCACCCCCGATCTCCATCTGCTCTGCTCTCATTTCAAACCACTGCCCCTTGTCCTGTCCCTGCAGGCCTTTGGGAACAGCCCCTCTGCCGCCTTCTTATCACTAATAATAACTCTTATCATGTAATAATAATTCTTATCATTAACAATAAAGTGATTTTAGTAATCCCCAGCCTTAACAAGAAGACACTTGAGGAGCTACCTCCACCAACCACCTCAGGTTTGCAGTTGGAGGCGATGCGTGGAGGGTGGAAGGGACCTTACAGATCATCACTGCAAGCCCTTGTGGGAAAAAAAGAGTATGGGCTCAGTACTCAGGGAAGGGCAATTGAGGCTGACTTCAAGTCAGAATTTAACAGAGAGTGTTTTGCAAACCTTTCATTGTAGCAAAAGAGCACCCTGGCTGTTTAGCCTATAAACAAAGCGTGATAAGAGAGGCAGGGTTTAAAATGCTGTGATCTGGAACACTCCCCACCCTCCAAGGATTTCCTCAGCAGCAGCAATTGCATCTTTAGCCATTTTTTCTCTCTCTCTCCACACACACAATACTCATTTCAAACCAAAACCCATCATCCCACTCCAGCCTTTCACTTCACTTCTACGACAGAGTGAGCCCTGCCACCAGCACACGCTCCTGGGATGCAGGCGTTGGGAGCTCCTTCGAGCCACAGCTCCAAAGGATTCTGATTTGGGGAGGCATCAAATCACCTCTGCTGATTGTTCTGGGGAGGGAAAAACCTGTCTGGAGGTTAGGAGGAAGTTTTACACAGAGAGAGTGATTGCCCATTGGGATGGGCTGCCTGAGGAGGTGGTGGGGTCGCCGTCGCTGGGGGTGTTCAGGAGGAGACTTGATAGGGTGCTTGGTTGCATGGTTTAGTTGATTAGGTGGTGTTGGATGATAGGTTGGACACTGTGATCTTGAAGGTCTCTTCCAGCCTGGTTTATTCTATTCTATTCTGTCTTCAGAAGTTTCTTGTGCAAGGAGCTAAGGGCAGGGAAGTAAATCAAGAAGCAGTTCGAGAGGGACAGAGAGTCCAAGGGAGGGCTGTGAGGGTGCTGCAGGGACTGCAGCACTGCCCTGTGAGGAGAGGCTGAGAGCCCTGGGGGTGGTTGGTCTGGAGAGAAGGCTGAGAGGGGATTTAATCAATGTCTATCAATACCTGAGGGAGGGGACAGGCTCTGCTCACTTGCACCCTGGGATAGGACAAAGGGCAGTGGATATAAACTCCAGCACAGGAGGTTCCACTTCAACATGAGGAGGAACTTCTGCACTGCAAGGGTCATAAAGCCCTGGAGCAGGCTGCCCAGAGAGGTTGTGGAGTCTCCTTCTCTGGAGCCTTCCCAGCCCCATCTGGATGTGTCCCTGTGTGACCTGTGCTGGATTCTGTGGCCCTGCTCTGGCAAGGGGCTTGGACTGGAAGATCTCCTGAGGTCCCTTCCAGCCCCTAAGATGTGTTCCTGTGTGACCTGTGCTGGATTCTCTGCTCCTGCTCTGGCAGGGGGGTTGGACTGGAGTAGCTCCAGAGATCCTTTCCAACCCCTAACATCCTGTGAGCCTATGATTCCAAGACACTTCCATCTCTTCCACTTAATGTAATCAGGTCACTGAGAACCAAGAGGACAAATGATACCATGGGGCTTCCTGACTCAGCAGGTCCTCAGGTAGCCTCCTCCTCGACCCCCAAAGGGCCAGCTGATGGTGCTGCACCAGCTGCTGCTGTTTCACAGCAGGCTTTTCCATCACAACTAACATCAGCCCTTCACCTTCAAGGCTTCACCGTTAACTCCTCAGCCTGGTATCTTGGAGCTCCATCTCTCCATGCAAGCTTTGACCTGACAGACCAAGGCCACTCCTTGGAGCCACTCTTTTGACATTGAGTCATCAAAGGCTAGAGCTGATGGTAGAGATCTACCCAAGAGTGAGGACTCCAGCAAGCTGCAAACTGGCTTTAACCAACAATTGTTAAAGCTCTGTAGCTGTCTCCTTGCAGCACCTGCTGCTTCATCACCAGTTATGGGTGCTGCTCATTGCCCTCAGCACTGCCCAACACCAACCAAAGGCACTGCTGCTACAAACTGCACACAATCCTGAGCTAACTCGGGGGAAAAGAGATGCTACTGCAACCCAGAGCTCAAGGAGAGGGGTGAAGAAGCCTTGCTTTGAATGGCTGTGGGACTTCCCCACAGCCTTGATCATTTTAGTGCTGCTCACAGCACCACAAAATGAGAGAGGTTGGAAAGGGATCTCTGGAGATCATCCAGTCCAACCCCCCCTTGCTTAGAGAAGGTCCCACAGGAACACAGCCAGGTGGGGTTGGAATCTCTCCAGAGATGGAGACTCCATCACCTCTCTGGGCAGCCTGCTCCAGGGCTCCAGCACCCTCACATTACAGAAGTTCCTCCTCATGGTCAAATGGAGCTTCTGATGGTCAGGTTTGTGCCTGCCACCCCTTGTGCTGTCACTGGACACCTCTGAACAAAGCCTGGTGCCATCCTCCTGCCACCCACCCTTGAAGTATTGATCAGCATTGATGAGACCCTCCCCTTCAGGCTGTTCTTTCCCAGCCTATAAAGTCCCAATTATCTCAGTCTTTCCTCATCAGAGAGATGTCCCAGTCCCCTCAGCACCTCTGCAGCCCTTTTCTATCCCCTCTCCAGCTGTCCTTCTCCCTCTTTGCTTTCCCTTTACCCTCTCCCCTGTCCCTCTTGAACCAGGGAGCCCAGACAGACCCGGACACAACATTCCCAACGCCTTTCGCTGCGGCTCAGAACGAAGCTAAGAGCAAAAGCTGCCTCCCTCTTCCAGTTTGCTCTTTAGAAGGATCACAAAAGCCACCAGAAGCAGCACAATGAGATGGAGACAGGCTCCTTTATCAACCTGAACCGCAAGCTGCTATTCCTGGGTTCACAAAGAGCACTTTTGAGCCTCCTAAATGGATGTGAAGCCGGACGCAGCTAATTGACTCGGTCCGAGCAAACCTGATAGGAGTTATCAGAAAGCTTTTAATTTGCTGAAAGCAAAGCGTCCAGACTCTAAATCTAAGAAAATAAGGGGAAGGCAGGTCACTGGAGCGTGACAAGGATGCTATCTGAGGCAATGAAGTCATTTTTATCAGCCTCACAGGGGAGAGGACCTGATGCGACAGCCCCGGAGATAGGATGCTCTGAATGATGCTTTCAACGCAGCCAACCCGGGCTGAAGCCTTGGCCTGATGCTCCAAATCCATGAGGAGGAATTTGAGGGGGATCCATGCCCTGTTGGATAGGGGATGTGCAGAACAGTGAAATCAGTTTAAGAGTTAAAAGCACCAAAAACTCTGAAGGCTGTCAAAGCCTCCCTGGCAGGGGTGGCTGAAGTGCACACACACAAACACTGCTTCTCCTGCTCACAGGAACAAACTGTTTGCACACAATCATTAAGGTTGAAAAGCCCTCTAAGAGCATCAAATCCAACCTTCCTCCCAACACCACCATGGCCCTGAGTGCCATGGCCACACATTTCTTGAACCCTTCCAGGGATGGGGACTCCACCACCTCCCTGGGCAGCCTGTTCCAACCCCTGACCACTATTGCAGCAAAGAAGTTTTTCCTCATCTCCAACCTAAGCCTCCCCTGGCACAGCCTGAGACCATTCTCACACTTCCCTTGAAGCAGCAACTTCGTCCACTGCATCTTTGCTCAATCAAGGCAACACCTCCCCTCTGCAAGCCCTTCTCTCTGGCAGGACACCACCTCCAGCTCTCTAAGAACCACCACTTCCAAACAGCTCTTTGTGCCCTCAACACAAACACAGCTTTGCCCTTTCCTTTCTCACACAGCTAAGCCTCATCCACAGCCTCACCCAAAACACCTCCCAGCTTCACCTTGACTGGGCTGCCCAAGCAGGCAGCACAGTCACAAGGCCTTCAGACACCACCACAAAAGGCTCCTCCACCACTGCTGCAACACCACTTCTGCACAGGACCAAGGCACCCCTGGGGAAGCAGAAAGCAAAAGCAGTTCCAGGCTTTCCCACCTCACTGGGATGCTCTTTCTTCCCTCTGTGGACAAACTCAACCTTTTCCCAGCAAGCTGAGGCATCAGCAACCAGCATTTGCCCTACACCCACAGCAGGACTCAGACAGCACACTCTGAAAGCTCCTCTACAAACTCCTCCTCTGCTGCGAGGCCAGGATGAGAGAGTTGAGGTTGTGCAGCCTGGAGAAGAGAAGGCTCCAGAGAAACCTTCTGCTGCCCTCTCAGTGCTTGGAGAGGCTGAGCAGGAGGCTGGGGACAGGCTCCTGGACACAGCCTGTGGTGACAGGACAAAGGCTGATGGGGGGAACTCAAAGAGGGAGATGCAGACTGCAGAGAAGGAAGAGGAATAGTTGACACTGAGGGTGCTGAGCCCCTGGGGCAGGCTGTCCGGGAGGGCTGTGGATGCCCCTGCCCTGCAGGTGGTCAAGGCCAGGTTGCCTAGGGCTAGGAACAACCTGCTCTAGCAGGAGCTGTCCCTGCCCAGGGCAGGGGGTGGAAGCTGGAAGATCTTTAAGGTCCCTCCCAAGCCAAACCACTCTAGGAATCCCCAAGCACCTGCTGTGAGGAACAGCCCAACACAAGCCCAGGGGCTGATGGAGCTGGCTGGCTGCAGGGGGGCTGCCAGGTGTAACCCCATGACACGGAAGGGAGAAGGCAAACACTTCACAGCTGTGAGCTGCAGCCAAACCTGCTGGACCTCGCCGGGAGCCGCAGGGATGTGTACAGGGTGTTAACTTGCTAGGAATGCCCTGTGCACACAAATGGAAACTTCATCCCTCCTCCTCCCTTCAGCTGAGAAAGGAGGAGGAAAAAAAAAAGCTGGTCTAGATTTCCTTCTCACCCTGCTTTCAACTCTGGACAGCAGCAGCACACCACATGCCAGCTCCTCCTGGGCTGGGGGTCATTCCTCTACACTTGCCAGCCCCTTGGAAGCCTAGAAAGGCAGCTCAGAGAAACCTCTTCCCTCCTCGTAAAGCCCAGCCACTGTTTTTCCAGCTGTGAATTTCACACCCAGCAGGAGGGAAGGGTAAGTTACAGGCAAATCCTTCCCCTACTTGCTCTAAAAGACTTCCAAGCCTGAGTTCAATTCATGCCTGCATCTGAGGGGGGTGGTGGTGGGGAAACCAGAAAAAGCATCCCTGCAGCTTGGAGATCAGCCTCCAGATCACACCGACACTCAGAGGTGAAGCTCCTGAGAGCCAAACCCCACCAGCTGAAGCAAAAAGCCTTGCAGAGCTGAACTCCACCATCTGCCCCAGCAGAAGTCGCTGGCAGAGAAAGGTCTTTCAGCTCTCCCTCCAGCACTGAACGGCAGGCAAGGCAAAGGGGGAGTCCAGGCTGTGAGGAGCCAGCTCACATCCCTGTGGAGCACGTCAACAGGCACACAAACAAGCCCCGGTTCCTCAGTCTGCATCTTGCAACAAAAATTAAGCCTGGCATGAAATAGCAGCTGGGGTTTGGGAGCCTTCAGTGGTGACGAGGTGGGGAGCGGGGCGGGGGGTGAGGGGCGTCTCTGCAGCTTGCTCTCTGAGCGAGCGATTTCCTTTTGACTGTCAGAGCACTGGGCAATATTCCTGGTTGGAGGATCAGACGGAGCTCCTGGCAAAGGCACAGCCGCGCTCTCCTCGGAGCACAGAGCCCCGGCAGCTTTTCCCACACGGAGCAATACCAGGAAGCTCCTGGCACGTTCGAGTAGGCTGAACGCAAGAGCTACAAGGATGCACCCCTAACCCAGGGGAAATCCACTCCTAATTAACCGTGCCTACGTTAAAAGAAATAACAATAAGAAAGAATAAAACAGAGGTAGGGGAACAAAAGGATGATTAAATCCTCATTTCCATGTGTGCGCTCCAGCAGAGCAGCTCTGGGCTGCAGGGCTTAGCAGGAAGCTCACCCAAGAGGGAAAACAAGCAGCGAGGACCCGCTCTCAGCTGGGAAAACATCCCAGGTGGCTAACCAGGTGGGACACCGAGAACTTGAGAGGAACTAAGATCTCACAGAGGGATCACAGAAACGCATCAGGTTGGAAGGGACCCTCGAAGGTCATTCTGTCCCCCGCATTAAACAGGGGCTGCTCCCTTGGGCTGCTGACAGCTTGCTGAAGGTGGGGGCTGGAAGCAGAAAGTTTTCAAACACAGCGAAACGTTTACGAAGTTCTCACCAAGCGCCCAGCACCAGCCTCGGGCTCCTAAAGAGCCAAACCCCGCAGGAAGGGACGCGAGGGGCAGGAACCTGCCTGGCCGTGCGGGCTGCGGGCGCTTCCCCGCTGCCCACCCCCGGCTCCACGGCAGGCAGCCGGAGGGAAGGAGGGAGGCAGGCGGGCAGGTGCTGCGCTTCCCGGTCGAGCCCCCTTCCCCTGCTCACCTCCGGGGCTCGGGCTTTCGGCGTTCCTCCAGCTTGGCGGCGGGCGGGGGCTGCGGGGCAGCGGCGGCGGCGGTAGCGGCGGGGCAGCGGCTCGGGGAGGCTTCAGCGGGCGGTGCGGGGCATGGCCGCCCTCCCGCAGCTCTTTCCGTACCTGTCCGTAGGTGCACACGCACCCCCCCGCTTCTGCCCTTCCTGGCCGGTGGCTCCGGAGCGGCGGGGCCGAGCGCAAAGCGGAGGCGGCGGCTGGGCTGTGCTAGCGGCTCCCGCCCCGGTCCCGCCGCATTTAAAGCCGCCCGCAAGCTCGGACGTCCCCTTGCCCGCTCCCATCCCGTCCCATCCCATCCCCCGCTCCCCTCCTCGGCCGCCGCTCGCAGCGTCACGGGGCCGGGAGGCCGGAGGAGGAGTCTGGCGAAGGGGGGAGGCTGGGGCTTGGTGGGGCCGCGGGGCCGCCCGGCTTCTCCGCCCCCAGCCCCGCCGGGGCAGGTGCTCGGCGAGCGGGGGAGCGAGGGGAGAGGCTGGCCCCGGAGGGAGCAGAAGCGGTTCCTGCAGCACAGCTCCCCGGGCACCCCAGCCCTCTGCCAGCGCAGCGGTGTCCCCAGAGCTACCCCGCGTTACTTTTCCCATCAGTTCTTCACTTGCTGGCTGGGGTTTTACAGCCACCCCTCCACGCACCGACGGCCACCCTCCTGCTCAGCACAGGAGGTGCCCAGCTGCCACCCAGCAAAGCAACTGGTGGATGCTTTGCCTTGGGACACAAAGAGGGATGTCAGAGAATCAGAGGCTGGGTTAGGTTGGAAAAGACCCTTAAGATCGTGGAGTCACCGTGGGGACAGACAGCAGGCTCCCCACAAGATCTCAGTGCAGGCTGCAGTCCCTCAGGGAACACATGGCAGGAGCCCCATCACTGGCAACACAAAACCTGGCTAGCATCTGGGGATATGATCCAGAGCAAGCCCTACTCCTGCTGGCCACATCATCCAGTTCCAACCCCTGCCATGGCCAGGGACACCTCCCACCAGCCCAGGTGGCTCAGGGCCTCTTCCAGCCTGATCTTGAGCACCTCCAGGGAGAGGACATCCACAACCTCCCTGGGCAGCCTGTGCCAGTGTCTCCCCACCCTCACTGGCAAGAATTTCTTCCTATTTCCAGCCTCAATCTCCCCTCCTGCAGCTCAAAGCCATTGCCCCTCCTCAGGTCACTATGAGCTCTTGCAAAAAGTCCCTCCCCAGATCTCCTGTAGCTCCCTTCAGGTACTGGAAGTCTCCCCTGAAGCCTCCTCTTCTCCAGGCTGAACAGCCCCCACCCTCTCAGCCTGTTCCTATAGGAGAGGTTCTCCAGCCCTCTGATCACCTGCATGGCCTCCTCTGGACCCACTCCAACAGTTCCATGTCCTTCTTGGATGCAGCTATCACCAACCAGGCTTTGCTGCCCACATGAGTGGTCTTCATTTGGCTTAATTCCCCTCCCTCTCTCACACACACACTCTCTTCTATCCACAGCCTTCAGACAGATCCTTCCAGAGCAGAGCTAGCACCAATATCCCAACTGCTGCTCACTGAGCTCTGGCGCTCAGCATCCCTCCCCAGGCCACGCTGATGAGGGCCACAGGAGATCCTTCAGGCCCAGGCTCCACGAAGGGCTGACAGGGAGGTGGCAGAGGAGCAGCCAGGGGAACAAAGAGGACTATTGTGGCTCTGCAGAGGCAAAACTCCCCTTCTGCAGCGAGGTTTAGCATTACCACACGGCAACTGCCTCCTCAGCTGCTCCTCAGCCGCCAAGCTGCCCTCCTGTCACCCGTCCAAGTTCTGCAACACAATGCACTGGGCAGGCAAAGCAGCAGCAACAGAAGCCACACAGCACTTGCAGGCTGGAGGGGGAGCACTGCAGGAGCCCTCTCCCCGTGGAATTCCCTCTCTCCCTTCTGCTGCTGGCGCCTCTGCTCTCCCCCCGCTGCTGCCCCCAGCCCCTGGCCACAGGGAATTGCCTTTAAGCCACTGTCCCCCCCCCGCCCCCACCCCCTGTTTGGTGATTTCCTGAGAGACCTCAGCTGGTCTGCACACGACTTGGTCAGGAATTTGAGCTCCCCTGCTCGCTTTAATAAATGAAATTCCTTAAGTACCTTGTGTGGAGCCATCAGCTGGTGTGCAGTGGGTGGCTGCCAGCACAGCAATGACTCTGATGGCTTGGAGCTGTGCTTCCCCTGCGCTCATGGCAGCCCCTCTCTGAATAAAAGCAAAGCACTACGTCACTGGAGAAGCTGTGGATGCTCAAGTCCTAACCCAAACAGCCACACACCTTCCTCTCTTCCAAATCAGAGAAGCACTGAATGGTAATGGTTGGAAGGGACCTCCAGAGGTCATCCAGTCCAACCCCCTTGCTAAGGCAGGGGCACCTGGGGCAGCTCACACAGGAGCACATCCAGATGGGCCTCACAAGTCTCCAGAGAAGGAGACTCCACTGCCTCTCTGGGCAGCCTGCTCCAGGGCTCCAGCACCCTCATGTTGAGGTGGAGCTTCCTGCCTTCCAGGTTGTGTCCATTGCCCCTTGTCCTGTCACAGGACACCACTGCAAAGAGCCTGGCCTCTTCTCATTGCCCATCACCCGTCAGATTCCCTCTCAGCCTTCTCCTCTGCAGGCTAACCAGTCCCAGGGCTCTCAGCCTTTCCTCATCACACAGAGGTTCCAGGCCCTTCAGCATCCTCACAGCCTCCCTTGGACACTCTCTAGCACATCCCTGTCCCTCTTGAGCTGGGCAGCCCAGAACTGGACACACCGCTCCAGCTGTGGTCTCACCAGGGAAGACACAGCCCGTGGCTCAGTCAGGGACTGCTCTCTCCATCCTTTCACTCCAGCTCCTTTGCACCTTCAATTTCACATCCATCCATGAATCACCTGGGAAGCTCCTGGAGAACAGACATGTTAGCTGCCTCAGAGGCTGGCCACTTAGATAGCTAATGGAGGTCCAAGAATCCTTCCCAAAGTGTTTAGATCCTTCAGTGAAAGCACCTCCTGGATGGTCCTCAGCAGCTGGCTGCTTAAACTAACAAATCTGAACAATCCCCACACCAGTTCCATCTCCTGCAACTCCAGATACTGTCATCTTAAACCTCTGCATCCAATTTGCTGCCTGAGAAACGTTTTGACATCAGGATGCACAGTTTTACATCAGCCTGTAAGGGCACCAGCCCTGCACTTAATTAATGATCTAATCCCCCACAGAAATCATTTGCAGGAGGTCCTCAAATCAAGAGCTGAGGCAGGGAAGCTTGGCCAAGCTGGGAAATGAGGGCACTCGATGCACAGAGAAACCCCCAGGTGAAATGACCTCAGGAGCCTGCCTCTCACTGTGACTGACAGCCCCAACCCCCACCTGCTACAGCTGACTTGTCCCACACCTCTGCTCTGGATGGACCTCCTCAGAGCATCATGGAATGGGTTGGCTTGGAAAGGACCTTAAAGGTCATCCAGTTCCACCCCCCCTGCAGGTTCTGCCTTTTGCAGATGCCCTGCCTCAGCTGGCTGTGACTGCCCTCAGCATGCAGAGGGGAGCTGACTTCCCAGAGCCCCAGTCCAGCCCCCTGATGCCTCTCTGCTCACCCCCTGTGAAAGCACACACTGGGCAAGAGGAGGCAAATTCACAGAATCATAGGATGGGCTGGAAGGGACCTTCAAGATCATCCAGTTCCAACCCCCTGCCATGGGCAGGGACACCTCCCACCAGCACAGCTTGCTCAAGGCTTCATCCAACCTCTCCTTGAACACCTCCAGGGAGGGAGCATCCACAGCCTCCCTGGGCAGCCTGTGCCAGTGTCTTCCCACCCTCACTGGCAACAATTTCTTCCTCATCTCCAGTCTAAATCTGCCCTCTTCCAGCTTCAATCCATTCTTTGTCATCCTGTCACTATCAGCTCTTGCCAAAAGTCCCTCTCCATCTCTCCTGCAGCCCCTTCAGACACTGGAAGGCTGCTCTAAGGTCTCCCTGGAGCCTTCTCTGGGGCTGGAGCAGCCCCAGCTCCCCCAGCCTGTCCCCACAGGGGAGGTTCTCCGTCTCTCTGAGCATCACTCCATTTTCTCTGTGCTTTCTGTTTTCCTATGATTCCCTGATTCTGGGTGATTGGCCCAAGGGAGCTGGTCCCACCTGAGGAGCAGAACCCTGCAAAGGAGGCAGCACAGCAGGGGTTTGCTTGGGAAGCCTCTGGCTGCCTCTCCAAACCTGCCTTGCAAGTCTGCTGGCTTCAGCCCCGCAACACAAAGACTTTGTGAAGGAAAGGTGTGCCCACAGCCTCAGCCACAGCCAGCCTCCTGCTCCCCAGCAGGGCAATAAAACCCTCCCCTCCACGAGGGCACACAACAGGATGCCACCTCCAGCTGAATGCCCACTGATAGCCAGGAATTAATTTCCTGTGAGGTGGCACCGGGGCCGGTTGTCAATGGCAGCGTTTGACATGCTGGTGGGTAAGGAGCAGAGCCCAAGGGAGGGGAGGAGGGGGAGGAAAATGAGAGGGTTTACAAAGTGCTCCTGCTCAGTGGGGCTGGCAGGGGAAAACTTTCCCCCCCTGGGCAGGTTGTTCCCTAAATACATCTTGCAGCACTTCTGGTGGATCCCTCGGAAGCTGCTGCTGCTGACCACAGCATTGTCAGTCAGGGGAGATGCTGAGCTAGATGGGAACTGGCAGCTCCTGCACTTCCAGGGCTCTGTGCAGGCTGCTGAGAGAGAAAATGTTTGCATTGGATGGAGTCAGGAGGAACTGCAGCTAAGCTGGGAACTTTCAGGGGATAAAACTCTTCCAACAGGAAGATGTTGGCGTGGTGCAGAGGGATGTGGTTCAGTGGTGACCTGACAGTCACCCATGGCTGGGCTTGAGGATCTGAAAGCTTTCTGCTGGCCAAAAGTATGATGGGATGCTGTGAAAGGCCCCAATTCTGCCACCCCCCAAACCAGGGAGGACAGGGAACTGTTGGAGGGGGTCCAGAGGAGACCACCAAGATGATCAGAGGGCTGCAGAAGCTCCCCTAGGGGGACAGGCTGAGGGAGCTGGGGATGTGCAGTCTGGAGAAGAGAAGGCTGCAGGGAGACCTTAGAGCAGCCTTCCAGTGCCTGAAGGGGACTACAGGCATGCTGGGGAGGGGCTCTTGACAAGGGCTGGGAGTGCCAGGACAAGAGGCAATGGCTTTGTGCTGGAAGAGGGCAGACTGGGGCTGGAGGTGAGGAAGGTGAACAGTGAAGGTGGTGAGACACTGGCACAGGTCACCCAGGCAGGTTGTGGCTGCCCTCTCCCTGGAGGTGCTCAAGGCCAGGTTGGATGAGACCTTGAGCATCCTGGGCTGGTGGGAGGTGTCCCTGCCCATGGCAGGGGGTTGGGTGATCTTTAAGGTCCCTTCCAACCCAACCCATTCTATGGTTCTATGATACAGGGCAAGAGCTCATTCCAGCTGTGGCACCCAACACAGCCACCTCCTGCCCTGCCTCCCACAGCATTTCAGCTGAGCTAGTCTGAGAGCACTGATTTCTGAGGGCACCCACAACAACCCAGTTCTGCAGCTCTCACATTTGCACTCCCTACCTGTGTTCAGGGCACCAGGGATCAGGACTTGTCCATCCTTTTCCATCCCAGGAGGTCGAGGCAGAGCTCAGCACCTCAGCAGCTGGTTATTAAAGGTCTCATGCAAGTGAACCCATTGGCTTCTGAAACTTGAGGAGCAGGTTCTGCCTTTTCCAGATGCCCTGCCTCACCTGGCTGTGACATCAGCATGCAGAGGGGAGCTGGCTTCCCAGAGCCCCAGTCCAGCCCCCTGATGCCTCTCTGCCCTCCCACTGTGAAGCCAGACACTGGGCAAGAAGAAGAGGCAAATTCACAGAACCATAGGATGGGTTGTGCTGCAAGGGACCCTCAAGATCATCCAGCTCCAACCCCCTGCCCTGGGCAGGGACACCTCCCACCAGCACAGCTTGCTCAAGGCCTCATCCAACCTCTCCTTGAACACCTCCAGGGAGGGAGCATCCACAGCCTCCCTGGGCAACCTGTGCCAGTATCTCCCTACCCTCATTGTCACCAATTTCTTCCTCATTTCCAGTCTCAGTCTCCCCTCTCCCAGCTCAAAACCATTGTCCTCATCCTGGCACTCCCAGCTCTTGTCAAAAGTCCCTCCCCAGCTCTCCTGCAGCCCCTTCAGGTAGTGGAGGGCTGCTCTGGAGCCTTCTCTAGGCTGAACAGCCCCAACTCTCCCAGCCTGTCCCTACAGGGGAGTTTCTCCAGCCCTCTGACCATCCTCCTGGCCCAAACTGCCAAATTCCAGCTGACTTCCCCTGCACTGGGTCCCACCTTCATCTTCTGCAGGAGACAGGAGCAGGAGGTGCTGAGGTAAGACAAAACTCAACTGCTGGAGGCTTCAGGGGTTTGTTTGTGATGTGTGCTTGAAGTGCTTGTCATTAATTATAGATCAGCTCTGCCTGAGAGCAGTGAGCAGTCTTGGAGCCCTCGGAGAGCCATCTAGGCCACAACAGTCTCCTCATTCACATCAGAGGGAGAAGGGCCATGGGGATTTCACTGTCTGGGGCAGTTGTTTCTGGTACTTTCCAATACCCTGATGCCTTGGGACAGCACAGTGCATCCACCCCAAGAGTTTCTGCAGTAGACCTCTACTTGAGGGTGGAAGGCTGGAGATCAGAGGGGTGGTGGAGCCTCCATCTCTGGAGATCTCCCAACCCCACCTGGCTGTGTTCCTGGGTGACCTTCTCCAGGTGACCCTGCCTTGGCAGGGGGGGTCGGACTGGACGATCTGCAGGGGTCCCTCCCATGCTGTGTGACTCCGTGTGCAAGGTGGCAGCAAGCGCTGCGCTCTGCCTGCCTGGGAAGCCACAGGAGGTTGTGCTTTGCACAGCTCTCTCAGCAAGCCCTGCCTGCCTCTTAGCTGCAGGATTGCATCTGCTCAAAGGCCCATCTTTCCTTGCAACAACATCCCTTATCTCTCCAGCAGCAGCAGCACCTCCTCCACGCACGAAACCGCCACGCCTATCCCATGCAGCAGCAGCAGGCTCGCAAGGAGCCCCTGAGCTCCGGGGCCAGAAACGAAGCGGCAGCTCCCGGCAGGGAGCTTCGCCTGAGGCTGTGGTGCTGCTCGGGGGCCCTCTGCTGGAAACCAGTGTCCCCCTCCCCAAATCCCCCACCCCCCATCTCTCCCAGGGACCCCCAGACCAGCAGGCACCCCCGCCCCCCCATCTCCCTGAATGGGGTGAGCAGCAAGGGACCTGTAGGGTGGCTGGGGCAACCCCAGCCTTGGGGAGCAGTGAAAGCTGCTTTCACCCACCTCAAGTTGTGTCCAAGCTGGAGGGCCAGAAGCCAAAGCAGCCTCTGGTGAGAGCCAAGCACACAGAGCTCTGTTCAGCTCCACACAGTCTGCTTCTTTACACACCCACAGGACTCACCAGAGCATGGGCTGCTGAAACACACGTGTCCAGCACCTGCAGCTGTTGGGATGCTGCAAGAGCCAACCCTCAGCCCACCCTCCCCAGAATGAATCACAGCAAGGTAGGGGCTGGAAGTGATCTCTGGAGATCCTCCAGTCCAACCCCACTGCTAGAGAAGGTCACCCAGGAGCACAGCCAGGTGGGTTTGGAATGTCTCCAGAGATGGAGACTCCACCACCTCTCTGGGCAGCCTGCTCTGGGGCTCCATCAACCTCAGCTTAAAGAAGTTCCTCCTCACCTTGAGAAGGAACTTCTGAAGTTAAAGTTGTTTTCCCACTTTCTCCCCCAGCTGTCATCTAGATGAGTTTCTCTTCCTCATTCCTCAACTATTTGCATTCTAGACCAGCAAAAAAAGAGAGAGCTCAGCTTCATGGGCCAACATGCCCTCCAGCCCTTCTGCTGAGCACCTGCACTGAGGTCCAGACTGATCCTTCTGAGCTCCAGAGCCTTACCAGCAAAACTGGCAGTTTCCTGTCAAAGGTCACCAGTTGATTTTGAAGCCTTCTCACCTTCTGGCTGAAGATACCTTCCAACAAGCAGCTGTGTGCATTGCCTCCTGACCCAATGCTGAGCTGCTGGAAGATGTCCAGAGAAGGGCAACAAAGCTGGGGAGGGGTCTGGAGCACAGCCCTGGGAGGAGAGGCTGAGGGAGCTGGGGTTGCTTAGCCTGCAGAAGAGGAGGCTCAGGGGAGACCTTCTTGCTCTCTGCAACTACCTGAAGGGAGGTTGTAGCCAGGTGGGGGTTGATCTCTTCTCCCAGGCAGCCAGCACCAGAACAAGAGGACACAGTCTCAAGCTGTGCCAGGGGAGGTTCAGGCTGGATGTTAGGAAGAAGTTCTTCCCAGCAAGAGAGATTGGCCATGGGGATGTGCTGCCCAGGGAGGTGGTGGAGTCACCATCCCTGGAGGTGTTTAAAGAGCCTGGCTGAGGCACTTAGAGCCATGGGTTAGTTGATGAGATGGTGTTGGGTGAGAGGCTGGACTGGATGATCTCAAAGGTCTTTTCCAGCCTGGTTAATTCTATTCTATTCTACATCAGGAGAACAAAGTGTCTGCTTCTGT
The DNA here is from genome assembly GCF_014839835.1 of Dryobates pubescens. Lineage (NCBI taxonomy): Eukaryota > Metazoa > Chordata > Aves > Piciformes > Picidae > Dryobates > Dryobates pubescens. The sequence continues at coordinate 2,596,298 of NC_071635.1, forward strand.
AGAGCAGACCCCCTGCCTCTCCTACACTCAGAGCATCTGCTCTTGAGCAAGACTATCCTGCAGGAGAGAGAAGCTTGGCTGGCAGGCCCCTGTGGTACTCTTAGCACAGAGCTACATCTTGTCCTGATGACCCCAGCTGGACACATAACAGTGATCAGGTGCCAAAGCTCTGGAAGGTGGCAAGGTGGTTCTGACACAGAACTTTCCTTCCACTGAAGCTTTCAAGAGCTAGGGGACAGCCCTAGGCTGAGGGAAGGGATTCAAATCCAGCAGCCTTCCAGCTGCTGGGTGATCTTTCCCTCCAAGATCAGACCCCAGAGGGTTCTTCAGAAGCTGCCCTGTGTCTGACAGCCTCCACCAAGAGGCAACATCCTGTGGCCACCTCCACTGGGCTCTGGGGATGGCAGCAGCAGGAAATCCAGGCTGCAGCATGCCACAGCCAAAGCCACTGCCTTCTGAAAGCCCTCCTGCCAGGGAGCTCTCTCTGCACGGGGTGAACACCTCCTGAACTGTGCCACAGGATCCAAAAGGCTTTGCTTAGGGCTGACCCTGATGAAACACAGCCCAGCTTTTGGGTGGGACAAGCCACAAACTGAATATTGGTAGGAAAGGAACACATTCCCCACCCCAGCAGCCAGGAAGTCAAGGCATGGGTGGCTCCCTCTTGTTCTAAAGACAGCATCACTACACCACAGCTACTTTGCAAGAGCTAAATGTTCAGCTCCTCTGCCTAATCCAACCAAATGCTCACCTGAGCAGCCTTCTTGGCTGCTGCCTTGGGGTAAATCTTTGAATTAAAGCTATAAACCCACCAGGAAACACCACAGTGGAGCCCAGGGTCACCCAGCATTGGACCAGGCTGCCCAGGGAGGTGGTGGAGCCCCCATCCCTGGAGGGATTTCAGAGGGCTGGATGTGGTGCTGAGGGCTGTGGTTTGGTGGCAGTGGCTCAGCAGCAGCGCTGGGGCTGTGAGCTCTGGGTGAGTGGTTGGGCTTGATGATCTCAAAGGTCTCCTCCAACCTCAACAGTTCTATGATCTCCACTGCCTAGCCCCAGACAATTAATCATTAATTGATTTCCAGCACTGAGTTATTGTTCTTGGAACACTGTTTCTGCCTTACTTAGCCAACTGAAACAGCAGGTATCCATCTGAAGGCTGCTGCCTCTCAGTTTCTCTCAGCTCTTTGCCTTTAACCATTTTCCTACTCCACTAACACAGACTCTTTATTCCCAGGGAGCCACAGTGTTAGCATTGATTAACTTTTAAAGTGGTGTCTATTTTTTTCCTCCCCTGGGGGAGGCCTCTTTTGATGTGGAGGAAAAGGTGGCACAGGAGCAACTGGTGCTGGCAGTAAGGTTAAAGCAGCTCCCTCCTATTTTCCTGCCTGACATTTCCTTTCTCAACTGCAGGTCAGTTTTAGGCAGGACACAACTTATAATGCTGTATATCACAGGTTGGTTTGGGTCCTTGGTTTGGTCTTGATTGAGTTTCTTGGTTTGCTTTCTGGTTTGGTCTTGATTTAGCTTCTTGGATTGGTTCTTGGATGGTATTGATTCAGCTTCTTGCTTTGGTTCCTTGGTTTGGTCTTGGTTTAATTTCTTGGTTTGCTTTCTGGTTTGGTCTTGGTTTGGTCTCAATTTAGCTTCTTGGTTTGGTTCTTGGTTGGTCTTGATTCAGCTTCTTGCTTTGGTTCCTTGGTTTGGTCTTGATTTAGCTTCTTGGTTTGCTTTCTGGTTTGGTCTTGGTTTGGTCTTGATTCAGCTTCTTGGTTTGGTTCTTGGTTGGTCTTGATTCAGCTTCTTGCTTTGGTTCCTTGGTTTGGTCTTGGTTTACCTTCTTGGCTTGGTCTTGGTTTCCTGGTCTGGTCTTGATTTAGCTTCTTGGTTTGGTCTTGATTTAGCTTCTTGGTTTGCTTTCTGGTTTGGTTTCTTGCTCTGGTCTTGATTTAGTTCCTTGGTTTGGTCTTGATTTGGTTCCTAGGTTTGGTTTCTTGATTTGGTCTTATTTAGTTCCTTGGTTTGGTCTTGATTTGGTTTCTTGGTTTGGATCCTTGGTTTGATCTTGATTTAGTTTCTTGGTTTGGTCTTGATTTGGTTCCTTGGTTTGATCTTGATTTAGTTTCTTGGTTTGGTCTTGATTTGGTTCCTTGGTTTGACCTTGATTTAGTTTCTTGCTTTGGTTTCTGGTTTGGTTCCTTGGTTTGACCTCGATTTAGTTTCTTGCTTTGGTTTCTGGTTTGGTTCCTTGCTTTGATCTTGATTTAGTTTCTTGGTTTGGTTTCTGGTTTGGTTCCTTGCTTTGATTTCTTGCTTTGGTCTTGATTTGGTTCCTAGGTTTGGTTTCTTGCTTTGGTCTTATTTAGTTTCGTGCTTTGGTTCCTTGGTTTGGTTTCTTGTCCTGGTTTCTGCTTTGGTTTCTTGGTTGGATTGGGTGGTTTTCAGTTTCCCATCCCATTGTCTGTTCTGGGTCATCACAAAAAGTTCACTTTTCAACCTGTCATTTCCCCCCTTTGGCTTCTCCCCTCTCAGGCTCTCTCCCTACCCTTCCCTGTAAATCCATCCTAAACAAACCAGTGAAAACCAAGCAGCGGCAAGGCAGAGGCAGGCAGCAAACTGTGCTCCATAAATAAAGCTTTGAGGACTTGAGGAGTTCTGAATTGTTTGCTTGGTAATTCCAACAGAAACAGACCATGTTATAGCAGACACCCCTGAGAGCTGGCTGCTCTTGCAGTGCTCTTCCCAGCCCAGCAGCCATCTGCTACAGCAGCTTCGGAAAGCTTGGGCAGATGAGGAGCAGCTCCAGATCTTCAGGGTTCACCACAAAGGAAGGGAGAAGCAACCTCAGCCAAAATCACCCCAAGGATAGACACCTTGAGGGATGAAAATCCTCCCTGGCCAAGCCTGTCAGATATTCTGACCAGTGTTCAGCAGGAGCTTTCCATCAGACACCACCAAGGAGCTCAGAGGAGAAGCCTAGCCACAAGACCCGCTGCTGAAACCACCCATTTAAATACACCTCCTGTGGTTACCTCCAGCAGCAGGCCCTGCAGGAGGCTGCAGCAAAGCAGCCCACATCAGAGCAAAGCCCTATCTCCTCACCAGGGGAAGCAGGCAATTTGGGGAGGAGAAGCTGAGGAGGTGGTGGCAGCCTCATCCCTGGAGGTGTTTGCAGCCAGGCTGGAGGTGGCTCTGGGCAAGCTGCTGTAGTGCGAGGTGTCCCTGCCCATGGCAGGAGGTTGGAGCTGGATGGTCCTTGAGGTCCCTTCCAACCCTGACAATTCTGTGATTCTAAGCTCAAGGGCAAGGATTGCCTGGTGCTCTGCAGGCCACAGCACAGGCAGGCAGTGGAACCTTCCTGAGAAGCACCTCGGAAGGACTCATCTGCAAGAACACAGAATCATCAAATCCTTCCATCTGGGAGAGACCTTTAGGGTCACAGAACCCAACCATCAACCTAAGACCACCACAGCCATCAAGCCATGTCCCCAAGAGCCATGCTAAGATCATCATGGCCATAGCCATGCTAAGATCACCATGGCCATCAAGCCAGGCTAAGATCACCATGGCCATCAAGCCATGTCAAGATCACCACAGCCATCAAGCCATGTCCCCCAGAGCCATGCTAAGATCACCATGGCCATCAAGCCATGTCCCCCAGAGCCATGCTAACATCACCATGGCCATCAAACCATGTCCCCAAGAGCCATGCCCTCACATTTCCTGAACACCTCCAAGGATGGGGACTCCACCACCTCCCTGGGCAGCCTATTCCAGTCCCTGCCCAGCCTTCCAGCAAAGCAAGGGGCCCAAGCTGCCATGTAGAAGAGAGAGCTCAAGCATGGGCTTGGCCTCAGCTCCTACAGGCTTCCAGTAAGGAAAACAAATCCAGCTGAAGACTAACAGAAACTGAATGAAGTAAAAATGTGCAGAAACAATACCTTCTGCCTTCAAAACCAATAAACTTGGGCTTCACCTCTGCACTGCTGGAGCAACAGGAGATGAGTGTCTTGAGACAACACTGCTCTGTGTGCTTTACACGGCTCAGGGCACGGCAGAGCGCTGCCAGGGCGAGGGGACAGCGTGTTCTGGGGGAGTGTTTGAAGCAGAGAGCAGTGCTGACAGAGGGCAGAGCTGGCCTCCTGTGCCTGCACAGCACCACAGTCAAATATTGCTTTTGGAGGATCTCACATCTCCTTTGATGAGCACAAACAGCTCCCAGCTCTCTCAGCTTGAACTTTTGGCCTGTGGGTTTGGGGTTGTTTGGGGGTTTTTCCCCTCCCATGCTCATGGTTCCATCTCAAAGCTCCCATCCTTCCCCACCAAGGGAAGGGACAGGAGCCAGCAGTGTGCCCTGGTGGGCAAGAAGCCCAAGGGCATCCTGGGGTGTGGGGAGTAGACTGAGAGAGGTTCTTCTCCCCTCTGCTCTGCCTTGGTGGGGGCCACAGCTGGAATATTGTGTCCAGTTCTGGGCCCCTCAGTTCAAGAAGGACCTTCAAGAAGGAAGTTCAAGAGTCCAGCACAGAGCCACAAAGAAGCTAAAGGCAGTGGAACATCTCCCTGGGAGGCCAGGCTGAGGGAGCTGGGACTTGGAGCTGGGAGCAGAGGAGCCTGAGGGCTGCCCTCACTCCTGTTGATCAGGATGTGCAGGGCAGTGCTGGGAGGACAGAGCCAGGCTCTGCTCAGGGATGCCCAAGGACAGCACAAGGGGCACTGGGGGCAAGCTGGAGCAGAGGAGATGCCATGGGAACACTGTGAGGTGCTGGAGCCCTGGAGCAGGCTGCCCAGAGAGGTTGTGGAGTCTCCTGCTCTGCAGACATTCCAAACCCACCTGGCTGTGTTCCTGTGTGCCCTGCCCTGGGTGCCCCTGCTCTGGCAGGGGGGTTGGACTGGATGATCTCTGGAGGTCCCTTCCAAGCCCTACCATGCTGTGATTGCTCTGTGTGTGTGAGGAAGGCATCAACCAGGTCCTCTTCTGAGACCAGAACATGGTCTTGCAGAGCTGGTACCAGCAGTGGAGCACCAAAGAGCTGCCTCCTAGGGCAGGCTTTTGCCTTCATTTTCAGCCTTGTTTTGAGGGGGAAACGTAGCCCAGGGGCACTGCCACCCTCAGGGTATTGTACAAGTGCCTTCCCAAAAGGAAGAGGGACTTGCTCCTGTCCCTTGGGCCAGGCCAGGGCAGCCTCCTGCTCCAGGATGGCATCACTGATGCAGCAGCAGCCAGGGGAAGCCTCAACCCCATCACCCAGGATATCTTCTGCTCTGTGCTTTCTGCTTCCCTGCCTGCTTGGGGAGCTTGAATTCCAGCTTCCCTCTCACACCAAGACTTCTTACCCAGTTGATGGGGAAGATTCCAAGGGTTATTAATTGTTGTTTGAAATCACTTCAAAGGAACCTTTCCCCCTCCCCCCCTTTATTAATAGCCGGAATGAGGAAATTGGTTTGGATTTCATCCTCCCCTCTGCTCCCCAAGTCTTTGCACCTTTCAAAACCCCATCTTAAGCCAAGCCTGTTTCTATTAAAAGGCTCCAGCTTCCACACAAGCACTCACACCCATTCCTCTCCACTTCCCCATGTATCTCCAGCCCCACGTTCCAACTGGCAGCCAGAGGTGCCAGAAATAACCACAAGAAAGGCTGCCATGAAATCCCCAGCCAAGGTTTGACAAGCCAGGCACTTCTTTGCACAAGGATCTATCCTTGGAGCAGTTCAGCTGAAGGCAACCTGAACTCTCTCTTGAAAGGTTTACCTATCACAGCTGAAATACTACAATCTGGAAATCAAAGAGCTGGAGAAGCTCCCTGATGGGGAGAGGCTGGGAGAATAGGGGCTGGAGAAGAGAAGGCTGCAGGGAGACCTCAGAGCAGCTTTCCAGTACCTGGAAGGGGCTCCAGGAGAGCTGGGGAGGGACTTTGGGCAAGGGCTGGGAGTGATAGAATCATAGAATCAATAAGGTTGGAAGAGACCTCAAAGACAGGATGAGAGGCAATGGCTTTGAGCTGGGAGAGGGGAGATGGAGGCTGGAGATGAGGAGGAAATTCTTGCCAGTGAGGGTGGGGAGACCCTGGCACAGGTTGCCCAAGGTGGATGTGGATACCCCCTCCCTGGAGGTGTTCCAGGCCAGGCTGGATGAGGCCCTCAGCAAGCTGTGCTGGTGGGAGGTGTCGCTGCCTGTGGCAGGGGGCTTGGAACTGGAGGATCTTTGAGGTGGCTTCCAAGCCAACCCATTCAGGGACCCTGTGAGTGTCTTCCTTTTCATGCCATGTGCAGGACAGGGCTGCCCTGCCGGCCTGGTGCTGCACACTGCTCCCAGCCTGCTGATGCTCTTGCCCCACCGCTACCAGCTAATGGCTGCTTCTCATTCTTAAGTGGTTCCCCCCCTCCCCTTCAAAGCCTGTGCTACAGTGAGTTTGGAAACTGGGTCAAAATGCAATTACTACATTCCCATGCTTTGGGGTGGGGAAGGAAAATAAAAGGAGGAAGAATGGTAGAGAAGAAATACCCTTGGCTGGAGGCCAGCCTTCTGCTGCTCGCCTTCTCACCTGCGCCGCAGCCCTGAGCGCTCCCACAGCCAGCCCTCCGCTCCCAGCAAGCTGTTTCCCACCAAGGGTGGCAGGAAGAGCATGCTTTGTCCCCTGAACAGGCTGTTCTGGCCAGACCCCAGCCACCTGTGCTGGAGGATCAGGGAATCACAGCAACATTCAGGCTGGAGAAGCCCCTCAGCATCACCAAGTCCAACCCTACTCTGCAAGGCTCCCCCCTAAACCATATCCCCAAGCACCAGATCCAAACCACCTTTAAACACAGCCAGGGTTGGTGACTCCACCACCTCCCTGGGCAGCCTGTTCCAGTGCCTGACCATGGCAGCAGGCACAAGGAGCAGCTGAGGGGAGGGGAAAGAACTCAAATTGGGGCAGCTCAGCTGCCTCAGCAAGTGGCAGTCCCTGCCCTGGGACTCTCAGCCTGGTAGCCCCCCCAGGGAGCTGTCAGAGCCAGCTCTGATCTCCAGGGCTCTCTCCCAGCTTGCCAGCCCCATCTTTTCCTGCCCTGGGGCAGAAGCCATGCACCCCAGTCCTTGGATTCCCCAGCTCTGCTGGTGCCAAGCTGCTAGCAGGAGCTTGAGAGCCAGCCACGGAGCATCAGCTGCCTCCTACCCGACCTCGCTCCTCAGCAGCCTGCCCCTTGCCAGCTCCTTTGCCACCTTGCACTGGCAAACTGGAGTTGTGTTTTTTTTTCCCCCCAGAGATCTCAGCAGAGCTCTCTGCATCTCTCCCCTCACCCCCTGAATCTGCACAAACCAACCATTCCTTGGCTCATTACAAGGAATCAGCTTCACCAGAGCCATCTGCTTCTGGTGTCTGCTGCCTGCTCCTTGGGGCTGGCGGAACCTGAGCTCTGCTTTCATGTGTAAACAGCTTTCCCCCCCCTTCCACGGGGAGGAGGAAACTATGTTGCTGTGTGTTTAGACATGCCCTGATTATTGTCACACTCCTAACACCCTCTATCAGGCCTTATCACCCTGCACATCTTCAGCATGCAGATGCTTTGTGACGACACGTTCAGGAGGCTCTCCAAGATGGGAAGAGGCAATGACTCAAAGGCTTCATTTGTTCCACGGCTTCCTAAGGAGGCCTGAGGAACACAGAGCCCATTATACACGTCCCCTTGTCTTCCTCCATCTCTCCTTGTCCCTTTCACATACAGTTCACAGGCTCACAGGATGCTAGGGGTTGGAAGGGACCTCTGAAGGTCATCGAGTCCAAGCCCCCTGCCAGAGCAGGAGCACAGAATCCAGCACAGCTCACACAGGGACACATCCAGACAGGTCTTGGAAGTCTCCAGAGAAGGAGACTCCACAACCCCCCTGGGCAGCCTGCTCCAGGGCTCTGTCACCCTCACAGTGCAGAAGTTCCTCCTCATGTTGAGGTGGAGCCTCCTGAGCTGCAGTTTATATCCCTTGCCCCTTGTCCTATCCCAGGGTGCAAGTGAGCAGAGCCTGTCCCTGTCCCCTCCCTCTTGACCCCCAGCCCTCAGACATTGATTAAATCCCCTCTCAGTTTCCTCTCCAGACCAACCACCCCCAGGGCTCTCAGCCTCTCCTCACAGGGCAGTGCTCCAGTCCCTGAATCATCCTGGTAGCCCTCCTTTGGATTCTCTCCAGCAGATCCCTATCCCTCTTGAACTGGGGAGCCCAACACTGGATGCAAGATTCCATCTATCACAAAGCAATCCCTCTTGGCTGCTCTGTTTCCTCCACACATCCTCAGCCTCTCAGCCCCAGCCCTGCAGCCTTGGCTGGCTCTGCTCCCCGCTGGTAATTGCAAGGTTAGGCTGGGGGAGCTGTGGCTGCAGCTTAAGGCAGTCTCCAGGAGCTGCAGACACGCAGCCCTCCTCTCCCTCACACTTGACAAGGTTTATCTTGCCATCAGAGTGTTGCAGGGGAGATCTTGTGCCACTTTGTCTTAATGATTTAAACAGATCCAAAAGAGTTGGCTCAGCAAGAGCCTTTTGCCACCGACACCAAACCACAAGCCTGATGTTATCCAAGGAGTAACTGTAATGTGCTAGCATGGGCTAGACAGATCCTACAGAGGATAAGGGAAAGAAGAGTGAATTCTCATTAACTCACTTACTAATCATCCATTAAGCAAGCAAGAACACAAGGCAATGTGGACAGGTTTCCACTGGACGCTGTGCTTCCAGAGGCGTTGCAAGGCACAGCCTTCCACACAGTCCAGAGCTTGCTCCCAGAGCACTCTCCAGCTCCTAAGGCTGGCTGCAAAGCACTGCAGGAGCTGAACCTGGTGCAAAAGACCTTGCACCCGAGAAGAGTGGACTGGAAGGGGTGTCCAGAGAAGGGCCATGAGGATGAGCAGAGGGCTGGAGCTGCTCTGCCATGGGGACAGACTGAGGGAGTTGGGGTTGTGCAGGCTGGAGAGGAGAACACAGGCTGCCCAGGGAGGTGGTGGAAGCCTCCTGCCTGGAGGTGTTTGCAGCCAGGCTGGAGGTGGCTGTGAGCAACCTGCTGCAGTGTGAGGTGTCCCTGCCCGTGGCAGGGGGTTGGAGCTGGCTGAGCCTTGAGGTCCCTTCCAACCCTGACAGTTCAATGATTCTAAGAGCCTTAGACTGGGCTTTGTTGTGTCTCAACAGGAAAACCTTTGGGAAATATCAAGTCTGCCACAGAGGGAAAAGGAACTGTTGGGATTTCAGAGTGGAGGTCACTGCCTCCCTTCCAGACTGATTCTGCTTCTCAGCACCCAGCCCCAAAACAAGGCTGCCCAGACCTACACCCTGTCCACCCAGTGATCCAGGGCTCCTTCAGCAGGAGGAGGAACAGTGGTTGGCAGCAGCTCACCTTCCACATTCACTCCAGCTCAAAGAGAGAGGCAGAGCCCAGCAAACATTGTCCCAGCTTGGAGGAACACTTCTAACTTCAGGTCTGTTATGATATTTACTGTGACCCCTCCTTCTTGCCTCCCCTCTGCACCCCCAGGGATCAAAACAGTTCCCAACCATGGACTGAGCCAGCTTGTGCTTGAGACACCCAACCATGGACTGAGCCAGCTTGTGCTTGAGACACCCAACCATGGACTGAGCCAGCTTGTGCTTGAGACACCCAACCATGGACTGAGCCAGCTTGTCCTTGAGACACCCAACCATGGACTGAGCCAGCTTGTCCTTGAGACACCCAAGCAAGGATTGAGCCAGCTTGTCCTTGAGACACCCAAGCAAGGATTGAGCCAGCTTGTCCTTGAGACACCCAAGCAAGGATTGAGCCAGCTTGTCCTTGAGACACCCAAGCAAGGATTGAGCCAGCTTGTCCTTGAGACACCCAACCAAGGATTGAACCAGCTTGTCCTTGAGACACCCAACCATGGACTCAAACAGCTTGTCCTTGAGACACCCAACCATGGACTCAAACAGCTTGTCCTTGAGACACCCAACCATGGACTCAAACAGCTTGTCCTTGAGACACCCAACCAAGGATTGAACCAACTTGTCCTTGAGACACCCAACCAAGGATTGAACCAACTTGTCCTTGAGACACCCAACCAAGGATTGAACCAGCTTGTCCTTGAGACACCCAACCATGGACTGAACCAGCTTGTCCTTGAGACACCCAACCATGGACTCAAACAGCTTGTCCTTGAGACACCCAACCATGGACTCAAACAGCTTGTCCTTGAGACACCCAACCATGGACTCAAACAGCTTGTCCTTGAGACACCCAACCAAGGATTGAACCAACTTGTCCTTGAGACACCCAACCAAGGATTGAACCAACTTGTCCTTGAGACACCCAACCAAGGATTGAACCAGCTTGTCCTTGAGACACCCAACCATGGACTGAACCAGTTTGTCCTTCAGAAACAGACAGCCATCAACCGAACCAACCCAGCAGCATGGCAGGACTCACATCCTGCTGAAACAAAAAACCAGTGGCAGCCACCCAGGAGGAAAGGCAACAAATCCTCAGCTCAGACTCGATGTGGCCCTGGGCAGCCTGATCAAGCTGCAGGTGTCCCTGCTCACTGTAGTGGGATTGGACAAGATGACCTTTCAGGGTCCCTTCCACTCTGATGCAATCTCTGGATTGTGTTCATTCCAGAGACATAGGAAAGAAGAAAGAAGATGAAAACAAAGCAGAGAAGAAGAGAGCAGAGCACTCAGCAGTTCTCTCTCCTTTAAGACAGAACAGACTGTAAGGATCTGGGGACAGGAGAAGGAACTTACTGTTGATGTCATTAAAGCTCTCTTGGGAAGGGGGAAGCCTCCCAATTCAGTGTGCAGCCATCACAGAAACCAAGAGAATTTGAAATTCTTCAGCTCCATGGAAATTAATACCAGGTAGGGGAGGGTGCTTTAAAACAAACCAAGCTATTTTTAGCTGCCTGTCCAAATGCACATTTCAGGCTTCAACAGCCAGCACAGGTTTCAGACAAGCACCAGGGCACACCGAGGCATCGAAAGCCTGAGATGTGCCTTCAAAGATGAACTGCAGAAGATACAAAGGGTTGAGTGAAAGCCAATTCCTTCTCCTGAGAACCTGCTGCACAGCCCAGGACATGCAAAGCCTGCCCCTGCTGAGGCAGGGCACACACAGAGTGCCAGGACACAGGTGTAAAGCTGGGGCAAGAATACACTCTGGAGGTGGCAGCTGGTCCCCAAGAGATGTGTCAGAAAGCCAGGGCTGAGCTGCCTTCGAAAGATGTGCAGGAGAGTGTCAGGAGGATGGAGCCAGGCTCTGCTCAGGGATGCCCAAGGACAAGACAAATTGAACTGGGGGCAAGCTGGAGCAGAGGAGGTGCCAGGGGAACAGAAGGGGAAACTTTTTCCCTGTGAAGGTGCTGGAGCCCTGGAGCAGGCTGCCCAGAGAGGTTGTGGAGTCTCCTGCTCTGAAGACATTCCAAACCCACCTGGCTGTGTTCCTGTGTGTCCTGCCCTGGGTGACCCTGCCACGTTTCAGCAACTCAACATCTTTCCTAAACCAAGGGCCCCATCCACACCACGTCACAGCTTCTGCTTGCCAAAGGAGGATGCTTGTCCCAGCCCTTCCCAAGCAACTCAATCCCCCATGGGCTATAGAGCTTGCTCTAGTTCCCATTAGGGTCAGGCATCTGCAGCCTGTATTTATAGCAATCCTTGTCCTCGCTGCCCTGCCTCTTGTGTAATGTTGCAGGCACTGCTCCCTCTGCTTCCATTATCTCTGCTCGCAGGCAGCCAGCCCAACGCGACGCACGCAGGAGCTGACCCCGCGCCCAGCCAGCCTGGCACCGGCGCTGCCGCTCGCTCCTCCCGGCTCCTGCCTGGCGGTGACAGCCTGCTTACCCCCTGCTGGTGGCAGCCTGCTTACCCCCTGCTGGTGACAGCCTGCTTACCCCCGCTGCTGTGGGGAGCAGAGCTGCCTGGGGGCCAAGGACACCTGCCTGGGGCAGCGAGGAGGAGCCGCTCGTCCCTGAGGATGCCGCTGGCCTGCTGAGTGGCCTGAGCCAGAGCTGTGTTGTGTGTGGCCTGAGGCTCCCTGGCTGTAGGATGAGGGAGAAAGGTCCCCAAGGCATTCATATAATAATAATAATAATAAATAATGAATAATGAATAATGAATATAATAATAATAATAATAATAATAATAATAATAATAATAATAATAATAATAATAATAATAATAATAATAATAATAATAATGTTTTGTACTCCCATTTTTGCACTTCCATTATTAATTACTACTAATTATTAATATTAATGATTATGGCTATGTTTATTACATATTATTATATGGTTATATTCTTATATATTTATATTTATTATATATTGTTTTATTTGTTAGATTTAATAGATTTAATGTAATAGATTTAATAGATTTAATATAATAGATTTAATGTAATAGATTTAATAGATTTAATATAATAGATTTAATATAATAGATTTAATAGATTTAATATAATAGATTTAATAGATTTAATATAATAGATTTAATATAATAGATTTAATAGATTTAATATAATAGATTTAATAGATTTAATATAATAGATTTAATATAATAGATTTAATAGATTTAATATAATAGATTTAATAGATTTAATATAATAGATTTAATATAATATTTATAGTGATACAATACTAATAATATTGATATTTATGATAATAATTCTATTTCTTATATGTTCTCTTTAACACAGTTAATTATTGTTAATATCACATGCATTTTATATATTAACAATAGCTTTCTGCATTTTACTTAATATATTGAGTTATTTACATTTAATGTAATGCTCATATTTATTTATTATAGGTTGTATTTAGCATAATTACTACTATAAAGAGACTATAAATTATTATTAATATTATTATTAATAATAACCATAATAATAACAATAATAAGGGAAGTGCAAAGCCTCCTCACCAGGGAATGGATGGAAACTTCCCTTCCAAGTTGGCCAGACTGCATTCCTCTCCTGCCTCTTCCAGAGGTATGGAAGGGATGGGATCCTATAGCAAGAGCTGGGCAGAAAAGGGAACCCTCCTGGGCTGTAAATTCTCAGCCAGCCTCCTGTGCATCTTGCCCAAATTCTTGGGTGTCTTGTGCAGACTGGTGGTCTCTTGCCCACATTCTTGGGCACCACCAAATTCTTGGGCACCTTATCCAAGCTCTTGGGAATCCTTTGTCCAAATCCCTGTGTACCTCTAAATACTTCAGTATCTTGGCCAAATTCTTGGAGATCTTTGTCCAAATCCTTCTGTGCCTCCAGGTTCTTGGATAACTTGTCCGAGGTTCTGTGTACCTCTAAGTTCTTGGATGTCTTGTCCAAATCCTTCTGTACCTCTATGTTCTTGGATATCTTTGTCCAAATCCTTCTGTACCTCTGAGTTCTTGGAGATCTTTGTCCTTATCCTTCTGTACCTCTATGTTCTTGGATATCTTTGTCCAAATCCTTCTGTACCTCTGAGTTCTTGGAGATCTTTGTCCATATCCTTCTGTACCTCCAAGTTCTTGGATATCTCTGTCCATATCCTTCTGCACCTCTCCAAGTTCTTGGATATCTCTGTCCATATCCTTCTGCACCTCTCCAAGTTCTTGGATATCTCTGTCCATATCCTTCTGTACCTCCAAGTTCTTGGATATCTTTGTCCATATCCTTCTGCACCTCTCCAAGTTCTTGGATATCTTTGTCCATATCCTTCTGCACCTCTCCAAGTTCTTGGATATCTCTGTCCATATCCTTCTGTACCTCCAAGTTCTTGGATATCTCTGTCCATATCCTTCTGCACCTCTCCAGGTTCTTGGCTATCTTTGTCCAAATTCTTGGCTATCTGTGTCCAAACACCAGCATTCTGTGTGTGTGTGTGTCCCTCTTAGTCCCCTCTCCCCTCCCAGCTCCACGTGCACAGCTTCACCCTGTCCCCACTGCCCTTAGCGTTATCATTCCCTACCCTTAAAACGTGTTGCAGGAGTTGCTGCAGGAGCTAATTGAGAGCCATCCTAATTAGCTCTGGAGCATTTCTTCTCACACTTGAGCATGAGTAATCAACTGAAGACGCCAAAACTCCAAGCACCAGGGGAATTTATCTGTGATGCAAGGCCACAGAGCAGGCTGCCTCCCCTCCGAGCTGCCAGCCGGTCGTCACGTTCGCAGAGCCCTCGCCGGAGCGCTGGGGAATGTCACAAATGTCACTGGCTGGGGCAGCACAGCTGCAGAAAATAGATCTGATTCACTGCTTTTTATTTGGAAGCCAAAGAGCTTGAGCACTCTTGCTCTGCTGCAGGTCCTGCTGTGCGCTGTTGAGAGGTGTCCGGAAGCAAGAGCCCTAAAATCATGCAATCGTGGAATCATCACAGGATGGTTTGGGTTGGAAGGGACCTCCAAAGGTCATCTAGTCCAACCCCCCCTGCAGTCAACAGGGACATCCTTAACTAGATCAGAGCTTTGTTGAGCTTGGCCTTGAATATCTCCAAGCATGGGGCCTCAAGCACCTCCCTGGGCACAACCTGCTGCAGTTCTTCCTCCTCCTGGCACTGAAAGGCAGCAAAGTTTAACTCGATTTAGGAAGCATGATCTCAGAGTCTGAGCTGGCACCCAGGGAAAGGAGGAGGGGGAGAATTCATCACTTGAAATTCTTTGCTAACTCAGACAAGCCCCTGCCAAAGCCTCTTCTTCTAGAGCCACCAAAGAGTTTAGGTTAAAATCCTAGGCTAGAATTGCAGAATGGTTTGGGTGGGAAGTGATGCTCCTGGTGGGTCTCATCTAACCCTGAAGATCTGGAATGTGCTTGGTGTTTGTTCTCACAGAGGAGACAAATGGAGATCAAAGAATCATAGACTTGTTTGGATGGGAAAAGACCTCCAAGATCATCCAGTCCAACCATCAACCTAACCCCACCATGGCCACCAAACCATGGCCCCAAGTGCCATGGCCACACCTTTCTTGAACCCCTCCAGGGATGGGGACTCCACCACCTCCCTGGGCAGCTTCTTCCAGTCCCTGACCACTCTTGCAGCAAAGAAATTGTTCCTCCTCTCCAACCCAACCCTCCCCTGGCACAACTTCAGGATCTAAAAGGCCTTCTGAGAGATGTGCAGTTGCCTGCTTGCTTGGAAAACGTCTCTCAAGAGTTGTTTTAGGAGTTTAAAGTCTTCAAGTGGAGAGAAGACATAGTAAACAGGGGAGAGACTGGGGATGAGGAAGAAATTCTTGCCAGTGAGGGTGGGGAGACACTGGCACAGGTTGCCCAGGGAGGCTGTGGATGCTTCTTCCCTGGAGGTGTTGATGGCCAGGCTGGATGAAGCCTTGAGCAAGCTGGGCTGGTGAGAGGTGTCCCTGCCCATGGCAGGGGGCTGGAACTGGATGGTGTTTAAGGTCCCTTCTGACCCAAACCAATCCATGAATCTCTTTTCAGAGCCTGGGGTTCTACACCTATAGACCATGGTGGTGCAGGCTTAGCTTGTAGTACTGACAGGGGTGTGCTTGGATTCCTTATCTTTTGTCTTCTTCCAGTGACTCAGGAGCTGTTCCTGTGTCAAAAGCCACAACGTGAAACACCTTAAGAGGGCTGATCCCTGCAACAAACAAGAGGAGAAACGAATTCCTTGCTCCACTGGGAAGCCAAAGCCAAACTGAGCTTCCAAGGAACACCACACTGTGATGTCCTTGATAAGAGGAACAACAATAAAGGTCAGGAGAGCTCTGTCATCCTGAGACCTGATGCTGCTTGCTTAGAAGAGGACCCTGCTGAGGCTCAGATCAGGTAGGGTCTGATAACAGAGATGGAACAGCCCTGTTTATTTCTAGAGTGTGTCAGGAGAACCTGTTCCTGCCCCCTGCCCTTCTGTCCCGCTCAGGTGTTTATTTACATGCTCTGAACTCGAGGTCTTCTCCCACAACAGGGAGCTGAGCACCGGCTGCCTTTCCTTCCCCTTTTGTCTGCTGATGGCAGGACGTCAGCACCAAAGAGAGAAGGGGAGTGGGATGTTGAGGATTTCAGATGGAGCTGTTGCCAAACAGGACAGTTTCCCAGTGGCAGATCCCTGCCCCCTTCCCCAGCGAGCTGCCGGGCAGGAGGAGCAGGATAAACTGGAATTAAGCCTTAGAGTGCTTCTCAGTTTACTTCCTGCCCTCAGGAGAGTTTACAGAGGTTGTTTTTCTTGGTAGGTGACCAACTCTGAGGGCCAGCACATCTTCAGATGTGTTGCTTTTGAGGACACTTTGTTCACTGATTCACAGAATGGTTTGGGTTGGAAGGGACCTTAAAGACCATTCAGTTGTCTCCTGAGGGATTAAAGCATAAACATCAACGTTGTAAAACATTGTTTGGGGAGGATATGACATCATGCAACATCACAGAGAGGCAGGGGACAGAGAGCTGGCAAACCATTTGAAAAGCAGAGGATCAGAGAATGGCTCAGGTTGGAAGGGACCTCAGAGATCATCAACTACAACCTCCCCACCATGCCCAGGGACACCTCTCAACCAGACTCAGCTGCTCAAGGTCTCATCCAACCTGGCCTTGAACACCCCCAGGGAGGAGGCAGCCACAGCCTCCCTGGGCAGCCTGCTCCAGAGTCTCAGCACCCTCACACTGAAGAACTTCTTCCCCAGCTCCAGTCTAACCCTGCTCTCACTCAGCTTCAAACCATTCCCCCTTGTCCTGTCTCTTGACAGCCAGATGAGAAGTCCCTCTGCAGCCTTCCTGCAGGATCCCTTCAGCTATTGGCAGGCAGCTCTAAGGTCCCCCTGGAGTCTTCTCAACCCCAGCTCTCTCAGCCTGTCCTCACAGCAGAGCTGCTCCAGCCCTTGGATCATCTTTGTAGCCTCCCCTGGATTGACTCCAGCAGCTCTATGTCCTCCTCCTGCTGGGAACTGGATGCAATATTGCAGGTGGGGTCTCAGCAGGAGAGGGGCAGAATCCCCTCTCTTGCCCTGCTGGCCACAGAAGCTTAGTGGGGGGAGGGTTGTCTTAGTGTACTGACCCCCACTAGAAGGAAAGGAGAGGAATCCAAACTCCCCTGGAGAGCCTTGCACTGTGAAACCCACCTGAGCTCGGTGGAGAAGAGTGTGCCTGTGCCTGGGGTCTGTTCTGTATTTGCCCCCTCCCTGGTTTCAAACATTAGCAGCTAATTTCCAATGAATCACTGCATTTGGATTTGCAAGAGAGGCTATATATAGCAGGCAGTGACCTCCCCAAGCAAGTGAAATTAAGGAGCAGCAGGAAATCTGAATCTACCAACACAACCTTGTTATTGCAGACCCTTCCCTTCTGCTGGGAAGAAGAAGAAGAAGAAAATGACTAATGAGGTGCAAATTGGCAAAGCTCTTCCGTTCAGAAATCCAATTTCAGAGCAGCTCTGTCCTTGTTTGGGCTAAAAAAGGTGGCTGCAAGGCTGGGTTTGCTCTTTGTCTGCTTCATTAAGTCACCATCAATGGGTGATTTGGGAGAGAAACTGAGTGAGGAGGGATCTGGGGGCAAGAGGCTGCTTCGGGTGCTCTGTGTGTGGCTGTGGTGGTGTTGTGCTGGGTGAAGATCGGGGCAGGCAAGCTGAGGGAGATGGGGGCTGTCCAGCCTGGAGAAGAGAAAGATCCAGGGAGACCTTGGAGCAGCCTCCCAGTGCCTGAAGGGAGCTACAGGAGAGCTGGGGAGGGACTTTGGACAAGAGAGACCTTGGAGCAGCCTCCCAGTGCCTGAAGGGACTCCAAGAGAGCTGGGGAGGGACTCTTGACAAGAGAGACCTTGGAGCAGTCTTCCAGAACCTGAAGGGAGGCACAGGAGAGCTGGGGAAGGACTTTGGACAAGAGCTGGGAGTAACAGGAGGAGAGACAATGGCTTTGAGCTGGCAGAGGGGAGATTGAGACTGGAGATGAGGAAGAAATTGTTGCCAGTGAGGGTGGGGAGAGCCTGGCACAGGTTGCCCAGGGAGGCTGTGGATGCTCCCTCCCTGGAGGTGTTCAGGGCCAGGCTGGATGAGGCTTTGAGCAAGCTGTGCTGGTGGGAGGTGTCCCTGCCCATGGCAGGGGGGTTGGGACTGGATGAGCTTTCAGGTCCCTTCCAAGCCACTCCATGACTCTCTGGGAGGCATTCAGGCAGAGGGATGCGGTGAGCACCCGTGGATCCTGCTCCGCTCTGGGTGCTGCAGGGATGTCAGAGGTGACATTCTGTGGGCTGCAGTCCCTGTGACACAGTTTCCCTGCTCCCTGGCATTCAAGAAAAGCAGTGGACTCGAAATGAAGAATGTCCACAGCTGCTCTAATTTTAGCAGCAAATTAGGAGCCCTCCTTGCCTGCTGTTATTGTTCCAGGGAGCGTAACGTTACCCGAGGAGCCAGCAGGACTCCTAAAGGTCTTCTGCTGGGGAGTGCTCACACAATATCCACCAGGAACTGTTGGCTGTTGCTAGGAGACAATCAAAGGAGATCAGCTGGTGGATAAACATTGCCTAACTCATCAAAGAGATCAAGCAAGGTCTTGGAGGTACGTTGGGGAAGTGATTGTGGCATGGGCAGAGATCTGAGGCTGGAGAGCAGCCTGAAGAAAGCTGGGGAGGGACTTTGGAGGGTGTCAGGGAGTGACAGGACAGGGAGGGGGGATGGAACAAAACTAGAAGTGGGTAGATTCAGATTGGATGTGTCCCATTACAGGACCAACCCATTACAGGATGTCAGGAAGAAGTTGTTCCCCATGAGGGTGGTGAGAGCCTGGCACAGGTTGCCCAGGGAGGTGGTGGAAGCCTCCTGCCTGGAGGTGTTTGCAGCCAGGCTGGAGGTGGCTGTGAGCAACCTGCTGCAGTGTGAGGTGTCCCTGCCCATGGCAGGGGGGTTGGAGCTGGCTGAGCCTTGAGGTCCCTTCCAGCCCTGACAGTTCTATGAGTCTGTGTGCTGGGGAGCAAGCTGAGGTAGATGAAGAACCTTGGTGGTGGAATAAAAGAGGACATGACATTGCATTCAGGCCAGCTAGGCAGGAAGGAATAGACACCTGCCATGAAAGACTGGAGAAGTTCTCCCAGCAGCCTCCATGCATGGCACTTGCCTTTGATCTCGTGGTAGCTCACAAGGATTTCTTCTCCTTCTTCCATGGCACTTTGGGACATGGCTTAGTGGCCATGGAGGTACTGGGTAGAAGGTTAGATTTGATGATCCATCCCTGGAGATCTTCAAGGTGAGGCTCAGCAAGGCTCTGAGCACCCTGCTCTAGTGGAGGATGTCCCTGCTGAGTGCAGGGGGGTTGGACTGGATGACCTTCAGAGGTCCAACCCAAGCCATTCCAGGGTTCTTAGAGGTCTTTTCCAACCTTAATTATTCTGTGATCCCACACACAAAAGGAGCCCTGGAGAGCTTCCTCAGGAAACCTTCCCCAGGTAAACCTTTGGAGGGACTGATTTGCTTGTTAAAGGTTGAGTCCTTGTTTTGTTCTCTCACCTGATTCCACTGTTGCCCACTTGGATGCTGCTTCATCTCCAGAAGCTCACCGCTCTCCTTGTGCTGCTGCCTTTGCCTGCTGGAAGTCCTTCACCATGTCAGAGCAGCCAGGTGAAAATAAAGTCCTCTTCACTCTCCCAAAGCACTCCAGAGACTGCTCTTTGCTTCTTCCATGTCTCCATGCAGATTCATTAGGTCCATTCTCATCCTCATCAGCAGAGACCAACCAGAAGACAAAGCACCAAGAGGTGCTCCCTTCCTTGCCTCCCTGCCTGCTGTTACTCTTCCTCCATCCCACAAGGGGAAAGGGCTCTGGCAAAGAGATCAGCTGTGTGCTGTGCTCTCAGGGGCAAGACAGAGAGGCTGGAGGGTTGGCAGGAGCAGGGTTGTCCAGCAAGCTGCCAAATCACCACTGAAAAGCTCTGCCCACTCCAACTTCAGCTGGCCAGGCACTGTCAGTGGTGATTTGGGAAGGAAAGAGCAGAAGAAGGCTCTGGAGAACAGGGCTGGGGAGGAGCAGCTGAGGGAACTGGGGGTGTCCAGCCTGGAGAAAAGGAGGCTGAGGGGAGAGCTCACTGCTCTCTGCAGCTCCCTGAAAGGAGGTTGCAGTGAAGTGGGGCTTGGGCTCTTCTCCCTAGTCTCAGGTGATGGAAGGAGAGGCAATGGCCTGAAATTGTGCCTGGGGAGGGCTAGGTTGGAGATGAGGAAAAGTTTCTTTGCTGCAAAAGAGGTCAGGTATTGGAAGAGGCTGCCCAGGGAGGTGGTGGAGTCCCCATCCCTGGAGGGGTTCCAGACATGTGTGGCCATGGCACCTGGGGCCATGGTGGTGCTGGGCTGACCAAGCCATCATCTTTGCAAGTCACTTCCACCGCTGCATTTTGACCTTCTCTCTCTACATTTTGGGCTGTAATTCCCTACTAGAGGACATCAGCTCCAGCACAGTGCCCTGTCCTTCCTAAGGCCATCCTGCTGCTCCTTCCCTGGAGAGCTTGCTCTCTGCTATTCTTGCAGCCAAAGCTCAGCAAGCAATCAGGAGTCTGGGCAGAAGAGCTCTGCCTGCAGCTCAGGGTGCAGAAAGGCCTGCAGTAAGCTTCCCACTGCCCCAGCTGGGCACTGCAGAGCTGGGTTCCCAGCTAGGGCATTTCTAGTCAAGCCTTGCCCAAGTGTTTGCTCCTTTGGGAGAGATGGGCTAGCCCTGGCAGAAGCAGAGGAATGCCTCTCCTGGGTAGCCCCCAGGCCTGCCAACACCTGCCTGGCAACAATCCCTGTCCTGCCAGGCTGGCATCATGCCCTTTCCCTACTCTGGGTTAGCATCTCCTTGGTCTGAGCACCAGCTCTTCCCACCCAGTGTCTCCAGGCAGCTGTCAGTGGCTCTCCCCCCCAGAGCAGGCAGATTGCTGTGCTGCTGGGATGCCAACCTCCTGACAGGCACTCACAGTTGGCAGGCTGCTGGAATCCCACAGCAGCAACTATAATAAGCACAGGGCATGACTAAACCTGAAGAGCTGTCTGCTCTTCCAGTGGCATCAAGCCATAACCCAGATGGCATCAAGAAGGTTTTTCAGAGGTAACCCACATCCTCTCTCTGGTCCTCACCCCCCTACCAGCAGCATCCCAGCACCTGCTCAGCTCCCTCCAGCCCAGCAGTCTTTGGGCACAACCTGAGTGTCCTTCCTGCTGGGAGAGAGGCAGGAGTCATGGAATCCCAGACTGGGTTGGGTTCAGAGGGACCTTCAAAGCTCATCTAATCCAACCCCCCTGCAGCCAGCAGGGATAGCTGCAGCTAGAGCAGGTTGCTCAGAGCCCCACACAACCTGACCTGCAATGGTTCCAGGGGTGGGGCATCCACCACCTCTCTGGGCACCCTGGGCCAGGCTCTCACCACCTTCTCCAGTCTGAGCTCTCCCTCTTTCAGTTCCAACCATCACCCCTTGCCCTGTCACAACAGGCCCTGCTCCAAGGTCTGTCCCCAGCTTTCTGACCCCCTTTAGACACTGAAAGGCCACCAGAAGGTCTCCCTGGAGCCTCCAGGCTGAGTAACCCCAACTCTCCCAGCCTAGCCTCACAGCAGAGGTCACAGAATCAATAAGGCTGGAAAAGACCTCAGAGATCATCAAGTCCAACCTCTCACCCAACACCTCAGGACTAACCAAGCCATGGCTCCAAGTGCCACATCCAATCCCCTCTTGAACAGCTCCAGGGATGGGGACTCCACCACCTCCCTGGGCAGCACATCCCAGTGGCCAATCTCTCTCTGGGAAGAACTTTCTCCTCACCTCTCTTGCTGGGAAGAACTTCTTCCTAACATCCAGCCTGAACCTCCCCTGGCACAGCTTGAGACTGTGTCCTCTTGTTCTGGTGCTGGGTGCCTGGGAGAAGAGACCAACCTCCACCTGGCTACAACCTCCCTTCAGGGAGTTGCAGAGAGCAATGAGGTCTCCCCTGAGCCTCCTCTTCTGCAGGCTAAGCAACCCCAGCTCCCTCAGCCTCTCCTCCCAGGGCTGTGCTCCAGACCCCTCCCCAGCTTTGTTGCCCTTCTCTGGGGGTCCTCCAGCCCTCAGATCACTTCTGTGGCCTCCCCTGGAGCTGCCAGACGTGGCCCAGCCCCAGCCCAGGATGCTGCAGTCAGGCAGGGGAAGGAGCGCAGCCCTCCCCTGCCGGTGTCACCTTTCCAGCACCACCTGAGCGTGAGCCAGCGCTGACATTCCGTCAGCAGGAGCCGCAGTGAGCTCACTGCCGGCTAATGGATGCCTGGAATCAGCATTTCTGCTCGGCTGAGCAGAACCTTCCTCAGCCCCCCGCCACTCCCCAGGCAGCCGCGGCTCGAAGGTGTTCCCACAGCAGGCTGGGAGCCCTCCCTCGCCGTGCTGGCTGCAGTGGCAAGGTCACAGAAGGCAGAGAGGGCTGAGCCCCGGGGTGGCCAAAGGGCCTGCAGCAAGCACAGTGACACCTTGCACCGCCTAATCATTTACCTCCAGCTCTTTTATTAGCCCTCTGGCTACCACCAGCTCCTAATAGCTTGCCCTAAATCTCTGCACAGACGTGAACCAGGAAAGTTTCCAGTTAGGCAGGCAGGAATGGTCTGGGCTGGTTTTTTTTCTTTTAAGGAGGAATGGCAGGGACTGGGAGCCCAAAAGGCAGGGACCGGGAGCCCGAAAGGCAGGGCACCGGGAGCCCGAAAGGCAGGGCACCGGGAGCCCGAACAGGCAGGGCACCGGGAGCCCGAACAGGCAGGGCACCGGGAGCCCGAAAGGCAGGGCACCGGGAGCCCGAAAGGCAGGGCACCGGGAGCCCGAAAGGCAGGGCACCGGGAGCCCGAAAGGCAGGCACTGGGAGCTGAAAAGGCAGGGCACCGGGAGCCCGAACGGCAGGGCACCGGGAGCCCGAACGGCAGGGCACCGGGAGCCCGAAAAGGCAGGGCACCGGGAGCCCGAAAGGCAGGGCACCGGGAGCCCGAAAGGCAGGGCACCGGGAGCCCGAAAAGGCAGGGCACCGGGAGCCCGAAAAGGCAGGGCACCGGGAGCCCGAAAGGCAGGGGACCGGGAGCCCAAAAGGCAGGGGACCGGGAGCCCGAAAGGCAGGGACCGGGAGCTCGAAAGGCAGGGCACCGGGAGCCCGAACGGCAGGGCACCGGGAGCCCGAACGGCAGGGCACCGGGAGCCCGAACGGCAGGGCACCGGGAGCCCGAACGGCAGGGCTGGCTCTCCCCTGAGTGCCAGGGGGCAAAGCAGCCACAGCCTGGGCAGCCTTGGCTGCATAGCTGCACCTCAAGCACTCCAGGAGGAGAGGCAGTGGACTGAAGTTTCAGGAGGGCAGCTCGGGACTGGAAACCAGGAAGAAATTGCTGACAGTGAGGGTGGGGAGACACTGGCACAGGGTGCCCAGGGAGGTTCTGGGTGCCCCCTCCCTGGGTTTGGTGGGTTTGCTTCATTTTTCAGACTATTAGCTTCCAGGACCAGAGGTGGGACCTGCTTCTCCTCCTCCTTCTCCTCCTCCCTGCAGGTCCATGCCCCTGCCACTGCAACAGGTTGCCCAGGGAAGTTGTGGATATCTCTTGGCCAGGCTGGATGAGGCCCTGAGAGACCTGGGCTGGCGGGAGGTGTCCCTGCCCGCGGCAGGGGGGGTGGCACTGGAGGGTCTTTAAGGTGCCCTGTGGTAGGAGGAGGCACAAGGGACACAAAGCGGAACCCAGGAGGCTCCACCTCAACACGAGGAGACGCTGGAGCAGAGGAGGTGCCGCTGGAACAGAAAGGGAAACCTCTTTCCCCGTGAGGGTGCTGGAGCCCTGGAGCAGGCTGCCCAGAGGGGTTGTGGAGTCTCCTTCTGTGGAGCCTTTGCACTCCTGTGTGCCCTGCCCCGGGTGACCCTGCTTTGGCAGGGGGGGTTGGACTGGATGGCCTCCAGAGGTCCCTCCCAACCCCTCCCGTGCTGTGGCTGTGCTCCTGTGCTCTCCCCAAGGCTCACAAGCAGCCACCCTCCTCTGCCTTTCCCTTCCTGACCCGGAGGCACAGCTTTCTCCTGAAATGCCATCACCTAATTACACATCACAGCCGTGCTTGCTGATGCCAGCCCTGAGTCCCAGAGCCTTCCCTTTTTAAGCACCACTTCTCTCCTGGCACATTCCTCAACAGTCCAGGTCCTGGCTCTTCGGTAAGCGCTTTGGAGGCTGGCAAAGCACAAGACAACAGCACCATCCAGCGGCCCCTGCTCCAGCCAAGGCTTGCCAGAGCTGGCAAGCAGCTCTGAGCACCTCTCCAAGAGGTGCACACCTTGAGAGCCTTTCTCAGAAGCTAAGACCTTCAAGCCATTGCTTGCAGCTAGCTTCCACCCAGCAGCCCTCAGGCATCACCCACTCCCTTCCTTGTTGGGGACCACCGCTCTGAAACCTGTGGGTGACCAAGGGAAGCTTCCACACTGAGCACCTCAGAGATGGAAATCCCAACCTGCTGCTCCCAGACTGCTTCAAGCCACAGAAGACCTTCAGCACTCTCATCTCAGGAGAGGAAAAGGGGGGGAGAGGCAGGAGGGGGAGAGGAGGGGAGGCAGGAGGGGGAGAGGAGGGGAGGCAGGAGGGGGAGAGGAGGGGAGGCAGGAGGGGGAGAGGAGGGGAGGCAGGGCTCAGCTGGCAGAGGCTCAGAAAGCAGCGATGAAGACTGCCCAGCCCTGCCACGACAAGAGCTGGCAGGATCTCCTCTCAGGAGGGGTTTGGGTGCTGCACTGCCTGTGCAGGCAGTTCCAGGGCTGCAGGTCCCTCACAGGGCTGTGCAGGTGAGTGCAGCTCTCATAACCAAGGCTTTTCCCCCACAGGAACAGCTCTGTTCCAAGGCAGCTGGAAGGAGCTGCTGGCACCCCATTCTGCACTCTGCAGGGACCAGACCTCCTTTGCCTCTGTGGCATTGCTCAGGCCTGGAGCAATGCAAGAGCCCAATCCTGCTTTGCCTTTGGTTCACAGGGCTGCAGAAGTCCTTCCCACAAGATATTTCCAACCCCCCCACACCAGTCCACAAGCCAGGGCACACTCACTCAAGGCTGCAGCCAGATCCCACCTGCACCAGAGGACCTCTCACAGACTGCAGGGGGTTGGAAGGGATCCTCAAAGGCGACCTTGTCCAACCCTCCTGCAGGCAGCAGGGACACCTCCAGCTGCAGCAGGCTGCCCAGGGCCACATCTTGAATGTCTCCAGGGACAGAGAGAGCCTCAACCACATCCCCCAGAATTTCCCCACTCTCACTGTGCAGAACTTGCTCCTGATGTCCAACCTAACTCTGCCTTGCCCCAGTTTCAAACCATTGCCTATTCTCCTATCCACACAAACCCTTCTCAACAGTCCCTCCCCAGCCCTCCTGCAGGTCCCCTGCAGATATTGCACTGCAGCTCTAAGGTCTCCCTGCAGCCTTCTCCTCTCCAGGCTGAACAGCTCCAACTCTTCCAGCCTGTCTTCATAGCAGAGGTACTGCAGCCCTCTGAGCAGCTTGGTGACCTCCTCTGTACCCACTTCAGCAGGTCCCTGTCTCCCTTATGTTGAGGGTCCCATTGCTGACCCATACCTTGACACCAGAGAAACACTTTATGTTTTACCTCTCTTCTCAGTTTGTTTTCCTCTCTTCTCAGTTTGTTTTGTCTCTCTTCTCAGTTTATGTTTACCTCTCTTGTCAGTTTATGTTTTCCTCTCTTGTCAGTTTATGTTTTCCTCTCTTGTCAGTTTACCTTTTTCCTCTCCTCCCATCATACAATTGCAAGCTGGAAGCACCCAACCAAACTATGGCAGCCCTGTGTCCAGCTGAGGCAGAGGTTTGCTGTGGATCAGTCAGAAGACACCAGCAGAGCACAGCTCAGCTGGGGACCTCCTTCTCCTCCTCCTCCTCCTCCTCCTCTTCCTCCTCCTCCTCCTCCTCCTCCATTACCTTTGACGCATTCCTGCTCACTCTTTGTACTCCAGGAGTAAGTCCCCCTTCAGCTTCACAGCAGCACACACTGGAGGATTGCAAGAGGCTCAGAGGGTGCCAGCCACACCAGGAGCTGTGCAGGTGCCTATGACAAATAAAAGAGATCATTTACCTTGTGCCCAGAGGCCTCTGAAAGGGCCCAGGGCCAGCAACGAGAAGAAAAGGAAAGCAGGGAAAGAGGCTGTTAGCTGCCAGGTGAAGCAGTCAGCAGCTTGGCTGAGCCAGGCTGCAGCTTCCAAACTCTTCTCAATTAGCTGTGCAGGCCCTGGGGCTCTGCTGAAGGTGGATTCCCATCAGGACATCAGCCCAGCTTGTTATCACAGAGCAGCAAGGAGTGGTTTCTCCTCTCTGTGGCCAAGACAAGCAACTGTGGGACTTGAAGAAGGCACTTGGATCATCACTGTGCCACAAGCGTTGGGCTTCTGCTCCTACCTGGCCCTGCTCATGCAGCAAACACAGGGTTTGCTGGAGAGGTGTTTGGGTTGGGCATCAGGAGGAAGCTCTTCACAGTGAGGATGGGGAGATAGTGCAGCAGCTTGCCCAGGGATGTGGTTCAGGCCTCCATCCCTGCAGACATGCAAGGTGAAACTTGCTGGGTCCCTGAGCAACCTGATCCAGTTGGAGGTATCCCTGCTGCCTGCAGGGATGTTGGGCAAGAGGAGCTTTGAGGATCCCTTCCAACCCAGGGCATTCTGTGATTCTCTGCTACAGCAAACATGAATAGAATAGAATAGAACAGAATAGAACAGAATAGAACAGAATAGAACAGAATAGCCAGACCAGACCAGGTTGGAAAAGACCTTTAAGATCATGGAGTCCAACCTCTCACCCAACACCACCTAACCAGCTAACCCATGGCACCAAGCACCCCATCCAGTCTCTTCCTAAACACCTCCAGTGCTGGTGACTCCACCACCTCCCTGGGCAGCACATCCCAAGGGCCAATCTCTCTTGCTGGGAAGAACTTCTTCCTCACCTCCAGCCTGAACCTCCCCTGGCACAGCTTGAGACTGTGTCCTCTTGTTCTCAGAACCTCAGAGAACCAGGAAATAAAAATCTTCCTGGGAAAGAATCCCAAAGCCCAGCCCCTGTGCACCAAGAGGGTACAGGAGCCAAGCTCTGCTCCACAAACATTTGCAGAGGGTTCATCTGCCTGCCCTCCTCTCAAACAAACCCTCTGACGCTGGCACCCAGCTGTGTTTAGCTGCAGCAGGGCTCACCTCCCCTCCTCACCACATCAGAGATGTCCAACAGAGATAAGGCAGCCTCACAACCACTGTCAGGTTTGGGACTGAAAGTGGCTCTTCCCCAAGCTGCCTCTGGGCATGCTCTCCTGAGTGGGAGATGCTGGGGCAGCAGCAGCCCCACACACCAAGCGAGGAGCCCGTGGAGAATATGACAGAATCAAAGGTTGCATTGGGTTGGAAGGGAGCCTCAAAGGTCATCTTGCCCAACCCCCCTG
Organism: Dryobates pubescens; assembly: GCF_014839835.1. NCBI lineage: Eukaryota > Metazoa > Chordata > Aves > Piciformes > Picidae > Dryobates > Dryobates pubescens. The sequence continues at coordinate 2,623,608 of NC_071635.1, forward strand.
CAGGCAGCAGGGACAGCTCCAGCTGGAGCAGGCTGCTCAGGGCCACATTAAGGCTGAACTTGAATGTCTCCAGGGATGAAGCCTCAACCACATCCCTACATCTGCTGGGCAGCCTGTGCCAGGGTCTCCCCACCCTCACTGGCAAGAATTTCCTCCTCATCTCCAGCCTCCATCTCCCCTCTCCCAGCTCAAAGCCATTGCTTCTCATCCTATCTTTGAGGTCTCTTCCAACCTTATTGATTCTATGATTCTATCACTCCCAGCCCTTGCCCAAAGTCCCTCCCCAGCTCTCCTGTAGCCCCTTCAGGTACTGGAAAGCTGCTCTGAGGTCTCCCTGGAGCCTTCTCTTCTCCAGGCTGAACAGCCCCAACTCTCTCAGCCTGTGCCCACAGGGGAGGTTCTGCAGCCCTCTGATCCTCTTTGGTGTCCTCCCCTGGACCCACCCCAGCAGGTGGCTGTCCCTCTCGTGCCAGGGGCTGTCATTCTCTTGCATGTGCTTAGCTAAGAGGCAGTGCAAACAAACAGCTCTGTCCAGACCTTCACTCCGAGGCCAGCCCCTGCTGGGAGCTAACTGTCCTCACAGCTCCACCTCGCTCCATGGAGCCAAGGGCTGGCAGGGTGAGTGTGAGCACTCTTGCCACAGAGAGCTTGCCCCAGCCTCCCCAGGCAGAACCTGCACAGCAGCCTGCCAGGTTTGTGAAGGCCTCCTTCATTCTTTGACCTCTTTGTCTGGCAGGGAAAAGACAGCAGTGGGATTGTAGCATCACAGAGTTGTTCGGGTTGGAAAAGCCCTCTGAGGTCACCCAGTCCAAGCAGCAGCCCAACCCCACCATGGGCACCACACCATGGCCCCACCTGCCATGGCCACAGGTCTCTTGAACACCTCCAGGGATGCTAGGGAGAAGAGACCAACCCCCATCTGTCTCCAGCCTCCTCTCAGGGAGCTGTAGAGAGCCATGAGGCTTCCCTCCAGCCTCCTCTTCTCCACACTAAATCACCCCAGCTCCCTCAGCTGCTCCTCACCAGCCCTCGGTAAGGGGCTCAGGGCTTACAAACCTTCAACACTGGGAGAGAGAAAAGCAAGGATTCAGTTCCCCCTGCTGCTCCCCTCCGCTCCCCTCTCTCCCTCTGCTGCTCCCCTTGGCTCCCCTCTCTCCCTCTGCTGCTCCCCTCTCTCCCTCTGCCGCTCCCCTTCGCTCCCCTCTCTCCCCCTGCTGCTCCCCTCCGCTCCCCTCTCTCCCCCTGCTGCTCCCCTCTCTCCCTCTGCTGCTCCCCTTGGCTCCCCTCTCTCCCCCTGCCGCTGCCCCAGCCCTCAGGAGCCAGGGCAGAGGTTTTGCCGCGTCACTGGCGCGGCAGGAAGGCAGCAGCCACCTGCTCTCTGGACGCTGAAGCCTTGGCAGGGGCTCAAGGTAACGGAGGTTAATGGCACAGCTCACGCTGGGGCTGCTGCAGCAGGCCCAGGATTACCTTCAGCTGCACTCTGTCCCTGCTCCCTGCCCTCCGGAGCGGGACGTGAACCCCAGCGCTCACAGCCGCCGTGCCCGGAGGTCCAACCGGCCTTACAGCTGTCACCTGTGCAAAAGCAGCTCAGCATTTTCCTTCTCTTTAGCCTCCTGGCTGAACAGACCTCCCAGCAAAACCCCATCAAGCATTTTCCTTCCAGCACCCACCAGCCTCCTGGGGCTAGCCCCTGCTGGGCTCACTGCCTCGGCGTGGTACGGGACACGTCCCGCTCGCCTCAGCTCCTTCCCCTCCCCACCCCTTCCCTGCTCACTCCTTTCAGCAGCACTTCCAGGCCAAAACAGATCTTCCTCCCAGCTCTGATGTGCAAGGGGAAAGCTAAGAACTTTCATTTTGGCTGCTGAAGGACATCACAGTACTCAAGTGTTGAGGTCTGTCTTGGGCCCTTCACTGCAAGGAGGACATTGAGAGGCTGGAGCAGGTCTAGAACAGGGCAACCAAGCTGGGGCAGGGTCTGGAGAGGAGCAGCTGAGGGAGCTGCAGGAGGCTGAAGAGAGACCTCATTGCTACAAGTCCTTGGAAGGAGGTTGCATGAGGTGAGGGTTGGGCTCTTCTCCCTAATCTCAGGTGATAGAAGGAGAGGCAGTGGACTGAAACTGTGCCAGGGGAGGCTTAGATTGGAGAGGAGGAAAAATTACTTAGCTGCCAGAGTGGTCAGGGGTTGGAAGAGGCTGCCCAGGGAGGTGGTGGAGTCCCCAGCCCTGGAGGTGTCAAGAAAGGTGTGGCCATGGCACCTGGGGCCATGGTTTGGTGGCCATGGTGGCCTTGGGTTGAAGGTTGGGCTCAAAGATCTCGGAGGTCTTTTCCAAGTCAAACAACTCCCTGCCTCTATGAACCCAGCATCCTGTGGGTGTGATTCTCCTCTCTCATCACTTGTGCAAAGCAGAAAGAAGATGATGAATGGTTGTTTGCAGAGGCAGTGCCCACATGGGGCAGGCTGCTGCTGCAGCAGGAGCAGTGTTTGGTTACTGCTGACAGCACAGCCCTGCCAGCCCCAACCGGTGCCTGCAAGTCAGCTCCAGCCCTCGTTTCCCAACTCCTGCTGGATTTTGCATGCTGCAGAGACCTTTGTGGGTTCCATTTAGCAATAGCCTACTTCAAAGCCAGCCTAGAAATACCTCAGTCTCACCCTGGATCTCTTCATGACTTCTGTTCCCTGGTGGGATTTCTGTGAAGCTGCTTTGAACTGAAGCTTCAGCAACCAACATGAACCCAAGGCTTAGCCCAAAGCTGGGGAGGGGTCTGGAGCACAGCCCTGGGAGGAGAGGCTGAGGGAGCTGGGGTTGCTTAGCCTGCAGAAGAGGAGGCTCAGGGGAGACCTTCTTGCCCTCTACAGCTCCCTGAAGGGAGGTTGTAGCCAGGTGGGGGTTGGTCTCTTCTCCCAGGCAAGCAGCACCAGAACAAGAGGACACAGTCTCAAGCTGTGCCAGGGGAGGTTCAGGCTGGATGTTAGGAAGAAGTTCTTCATAGAAAGAGAGATTGGCCCTTGGGCTGTGCTGCCCAGGGAGGTGGTGGAGTCACCCTCACTGGAGGTGTTTAGGAAGACTGGATGGGGTGCTTGGTGCCATGGTTTAGTTGATCAGATGGTGTTGGATGATAGGTTGGACTTTGTTTGCCTCTCCCTTGGGCTCATCTTTCTCTCCCTCCATTTGGTGAGGACCCAGCCACCAGCATCAACCACAGAGCAGCAGCAAACACCTCCTGGTCACTACTTTGAGTACAGACTCAGAGCCACCTGGCCACTGTTAGACAACCTCCTGCTCCCAGGGCTGACCACGCTGCCTTCTGCAGCAGTCTCTCGTCTGCAGCTTGCACTCTGCCACACACAAAGCCATAGCAGGGGAAGTCTTTGAGCTCTGGATTAGCTGGCAGCTCCCATGCAAGCCCAACCACCTCTCCCATCTCCCCAGGTGTCTGTTTGCAGCATCCAGCATGGCTTACAGAGACCACAGCCTGCCTCCTGCCAGCATCACATCTTGGTCAGGTCAGAAGCTGAACTCTATTCACTCATTACCTCCACTTTATATCTTCATTTCAGGCTGATTACATCCCAAGCCCATCCTGACATTACCTTCCTTTCACATTTGTCTCAAATCCCTCTCTTTAATAAATAAAAATCAATCAATAAAAAGGCAAACAGCAACTGAGAGCTTCCCTCTAGCTCCTGCCATCCTCCCCAGCCACTCAGGCAGCAGATAAAAGGTTCAAGTTGTTGTTCATGTGAGCCAGAAGGAGGGGTGGGGGAGGGAAGGGGAAGGGGGACACACACTTTGCAAGGGGTAGGGCTTGGGAAATAATCAACTTGCTTTGTTCAACCTTCCCTCAAAGACAGGCTAAGAAAGCCACCAAGAGACAAGCCCCCCAAGCACCCTGACATGGAGCAGAAGGGGAAAGCAGTACTTACAGCAGGCTGAGAGCTGTGGTGTCTACACTGACATTCAAGACCTGAAGGAGTTGCTAGTGAAAGGCAAACTCATGCCATGGACATGGAGATACTGTCCCAGGCAGCAGCAGACGGTGGAGGACAGATCTAATCCCCTTCCAGGCTCTCAAAGCAGTCACAGCTCCCCAAGACAAGGCTCAGAATGTTCACAGCCAGTAGTTTAGTCAGAGCACACAGACCTCAGGAGCTAGGAGGACTTGAGCAGAGCAGGGCTCACCACCCAGTGCCTCATTGGGGTGAACACCTGGGTGGGGATAGTCCAGTGCTAGAGAGCAGCAGAGAAGAGCAGGCAAAGCGAAGCCCTCCAAAGGCAGCACAACGAATGCAGAGGCACAGGAGACTCCTGACCAAAAGGGACTGAAAGGAAGGTCCTGCAGAGGGGCTTCAGCAGCTGCAGAGACATTCAGCCCATGTCCCACAGCCAGCAGACAGAGCTGCTGCATTTCCAGCCAGGCTTCCTGACCTGCTGCCTAAATGATTGCAGCTGGATGGCAAAGGCAGTCCCAGAAGCAATGCTAACAGCAGTGCTTAAGGCTGGAAAGTGCAAGCAGGTGCTGGAGCTGTTCTCATCTGAGAGCAACAGGCTAGTGCAGGCCATCAATAAAACATCAAGCTGAGCTGCATTATCACTTGGAGTGCAGCATGGGTGAGCAGCCTTGGGAGGGAAGGAGGTTTTCAGGCAGGAAGAGTCTGCAAAGTGGGCAAATCCCAGCAGCACACAGAGCCTAGCTCAGTCATTAAGAGAGGCCATGAAAAGCCACTGCTCCCCTGAGCTGATGAAGCACCATTGAAGCACCACAAGATGTGGCAGGTACAATGGAAGACAGCTTCCAGCGCTCCCCATGCCCACAGCACCCGAGCATCACCCAAGGGCAGCCCTGCCCACATTAAAGCACTTGACCAGGAGCACAGAATGCCAGGTTGGAAGGGACCCCCAGGCTCACCTGGGGCTCTTCAGACCCTCTTCTCCATACCCTTCCCCAGCTTGGTTGACCTTCTCAGCCCCTCAATGCTCTTCTTGGAGTGAGGGGCCCAAAATTGAACCCAGGATTCAAGGGAACCCAAGGGAAGACTGCAAGAAAGCCTCCTGAAACAAGCAGTGAAGCAGATAAGCAACAGATACCTAAAGCCAGGTCCTGCTTTCTGGGACAGCAGCTCCTCTCCTCCCAAGGCACAGCACAGGCAGGACACAGGCAGGACACAGGCAGCAGGTCCAGCCCAGCAGTGTGCTGCAACGAGGCAGTCAATGACCTGAGGCTGCTGTACACAGCTGAGAGGGGCAGGGTAAAGGCCAGGAGCTGGCTCCAGAGGGGGCAAAGCCAAAGGTGCAGAGAGGGCTTGGCAGAGAGCTGTGGCCATGGCCTGGAAGTGTTCAAAGCCAGGGTGGATGAAGCCTTGAGCAACCTGGGCTGGTGGATCATCCAGTCCCAACCCCCTGCCATGGGCAGAGATAGCTTCTACCAGCCCAGGCTGATCAAGGTCTCATCCAGCCTGGCCTTGAACCCCTCCAGGGAGGGGACATTCAGATCCCTGGGCAGCCTGTTCCAGTGTCTCCCCACCTCACTGGCTAGAATTTCTTCTAATCTCCAGCCTCAATCTCCCCTGCTCCAGCTTCAAACCACTGCCCCTCATTCCAGCCCTGTGGGGCTTTGCAAGCAGTCCCTTTGCAGCCTTCTTGTAGCCCCTCCAGGTACTGCAAGGCAGCTATTAGGTCTGCCTGGAGCCTTCTCTTCTCCAGGCTGAACAACCCCAACTCTCCCAACCTCCAGCCCTTGATCATCTTCATGGTTTCCTCTGGACCCTCTCCATCAGCTCTGTGTCCTTCCTGTGCTGAGGGTCCCAGTGCTGCTCACAGCCCTGTAGATGAGGTCTCTCCAGAGCAGAGGGGCAGGATCCCTCTCTCCATCTCTGGCCACACTGCTTTGGAGGCAGCCCAGGCTGCCCTTAGCCTTCTGTGCTGCCAGTGCCCATTGCTGGCTCCTGTCCTTCTCTGCAGGGCTGCTCTCCATCTCTTCCCCCCAGCCTGGACTGATAATGAGGACAGTTTTGGCCCAGGTGCAGGACCCTACACTTTGCCTTGTTGAACCTCATGAGGTTCACCTGGGCTCACCTCTCCAGCTCATCCTGGTCCCTGTGGATGACCTCCACAAACCACATCCCTCCCCCCTCACTCCCAGGGTGGCATGCACACTCCTTGGCACTGCTGGATTTCAAGTCAGCATCTCAGAGGAGCCATCCCCACCACAGGCTCCTCTTTGGCACACAAAGTGCTGTGTGTGGCTTCAGCCAGGACAACCCTAAGCTGCTTCAGCTGCTCTTTGCCTGCACTGGGGCTGACAGCTCAGCACCAGAGTGCTGCTCCTGCTCAGGCTCCCTGGGATTAGTGTTATCCATGCACTGATGCTCACCCCAGACCAGCAGCAGCTGGCAGCTGCACGGAAGACCTTGCAGTGTCAAACCCTTTCCCCATCAGCTCAGCCTTCTCTGGTCTTTCACTTAATCCAGCAGGGTTTTGCTTCATTCCCCTCCCTCCAGAGATCAAGATTTAGCTCATTCAGCAGGGTATTTAGTGATCACTTTAGTGGGCTGTGCTCCAGCAGGGAGTGACCTCTTCCTCCTTTGCCTTCCCCAAAGCCATGCCCAAGGACAGCACAAGGGGCACTGGGGGCAAGCTGGAGCAGAGGAGGTGCCACCTGAACATGGGAAAAACCTCTGTGACTGTGAGGGTGCTGGAGCCCTGGAGCCTTCTCTACAGACATTCCAACCCCCCCTGGATGTGCTCCTGCGTGCCCTGCCCTGGCTGACCCTGCTCTGGCAGGGGGGGCGGACTGGATGATCTCTGGAGGTCCCTTCTAAGCCCTACCGTTCTGAGATGCTGCGAATGCTCCTGTGGCAGGCAAGCACTGAGGACAGGATGACCTCGTGTGGCAGAGGCAGCTCACAGCTTCGCCACCACCTTCAGGCACCCACAGCAGCCCAGCTTTTGCCAGCAGCTTCCAGTTTGCTCTTCAGTTTCCTTTCCTGCCATGAGCGCAGCGAACAAACTCCAGCACGACTGACACCCAAGAGCTTTTAAAGCCTCTTGGAAAACAAATCATTTCCCCTGGCCGTCAGTCTGAGCGAGCTGCTGTAGTGTGAGGTGTCCCTGCCCATGGCAGGGGGGTTGGAGCTGGCTGAGCCTTCAGCTCCCTTCCAACCCTGTTCAGTGGTTCTGTGTTTCATGAGGGTATCAAAACATCCCGGGGTGGGGGAGGGGATAATAATCTATATCCAGGGCTGCCTTCACTCTCAGTTATTTATCACAGCACTACAGGCACAGGGAGATAGCAATAGTTAGAGGTTAAAAGACTGATGCAGAGAGAGATTTACTCCCAGCCAACACAGTGAGTAAATGGGACAGCAGCCTGGGAGCCCCTGCACACTCTTGGCTCGCTTCTTTTTATTGACAGATCCCTTAATCATCTTCAGAACCACTTCCCTGCTCTGTGCTTAACTGATTGGGGTGAGAGTCTTTCTCCTGAGTCACTTTCAGGGCACCAAAAGACTCCTGAAGCCTTTAACTAGTGGGGAAAGAAGACAATGACCTCAATGTTCAGCTGTTCCTGTTGAGTTTCTTTCTCCTGTGTCCCTTTCAGGGCACCAAAAGGTTCCTGAAGCCTTCAACTAGTGGGGAAAGAAGACAATGACCTCAATGTTCAGCTGTTCCTGTTGAGTTCTCTTTCTCCTGTGTCCCTTTCAGGGCACCAAAAGGTTCCTGAAGCCTTCAACTAGTGGGGAAAGAAGACAATGACCTCAATGTTCAGCTGTTCCTGTTGAGTTCTCTTTCTCCTGTGTCACTTTCTAGGCACAAAAAGGTTCCTGAAGTCTTTAACTAGTGGGGAAAGAAGAGAATGACCTCAATGTTCAGCTGTTCCTGTTGAGTTTCTTTCTCCTGTGTCCCTTTCAGGGCACCAAAAGGTTCCTGAAGCCTTCAACTAGTGGGGAAAGAAGAGAATGACCTCAATGTTCAGCTGTTCCTGTTGAGTTTCTTTCTCCTGTGTCCCTTTCAGGGCACCAAAAGGTTCTTGAAGCCTTTAACTAGTGGGGAAAGAAGAGAATGACCTCTATGTTATTTGTTCTTGTTGAGTTTCTTTCTCCTGTGTCATTTTCAGGGCACCAAAAGACTCCTGAAGCCTTCAACTAGTGGGGAAAGAAGACAATGACCTCAATGTTCAGCTGTTCCTGTTGAGTTCTCTTTCTCCTGAGTCACTTTCAGGGCACCAAAAGGTTCCTGAAGCCTTCAGCTAGTGGGGAAAGAAGAGAATGACCTCAATGGTCATTGTGGTTTCTATCCTATCCTTATAAAGTCTGTTTCAATAACTAACCAATGGGCATAAAACTGGGGGCAGTGGAGGTCTGCTTATGAAATTCATTGCTGTTCTAAGGGGCATTGATATTAAAAGGCTGTATGAAAGTTCACTCTACAGGAAACAACTGCAAGGGATTGCAGACAAACTGAGGCTCCAAGGATTGAAAGCTGAGGTGAATATGGAAAGAAGCCTAAAGAACTGGGAAGAAACTTCAAATCCTCTGCACAGAAAACAGCTCCAAGGACTGAAAAACTGAGGCCAGTATTAAAGGGAATTTAAATGGATTAAAATCCACTACACACAAAACAGCTCCAAGGACTGAAAAATGAGGGGAATATGGAAAGAATGGGAAGGGGAGGGGATGGAGGGGAGGGGGGGAGGGAAAGGAGGAAAGGAAGGAAAGGAAGGAAAGGAAGGAAAGGAAGGAAAGGAAGGAAAGGAAGGGAGGGAAGGGAGGGAAGGGAGGGAAGGGAGGCAGGCAAGGGAAGGAAAGAAAGGGAAGGAAAGAAAGGGAAGGAAAGAAAGGGAAGGAAAGAAAGGGAAGGAAAGAAAGGGAAGGATGGAAGGAAAGGGAAGGAAAGAAAGGGAAGGATGGAAGGAAAGGGAAGGAAAGAAAGGGAAGGATGGAAGGAAAGGAAGGGAAGGATGGAAGGAAAGAAAGGGAAGGATGGAAGGAAAGAAAGGGAAGGATGGAAGGAAAGAAAGGGAAGGATGGAAGGAAAGAAAGGGAAGGATGGAAGGAAAGAAAGGCAAGGATGGAAGGAAAGAAAGGCAAGGATGGAAGGAAAGAAAGGCAAGGATGGAAGGAAAGGGAAGGATGGAAGGAAAGGGAAGGAAAGAATTAGAAGAAATTTCAATGCATTCTGCACAAAACAGCTCCGAGGGTTGGAAGCTGAGGCAAATAAAAGAAACTGAAAGAAGGGGAAAGAAATTGAAAGAATTTAAAATCCTCTACACAGAAAACAGCTCCAAGGGTTGGAAGCTGAGGAGGATATTGGAAGGAGTTTCAAGGCAGGAGTTTCAGGGCAGGGGTTTCAGGGCAGGGTTTTCAAGGCAGGGTTTTCAAGGCAGGGTTTTCAAGGCAGGGTTTTCAAGGCAGGGTTTTAAGGCATTTAAATCCTTTGCACAGAGGACAAACTGAGGCACAACTCAAAAGAACTTCAAATCCCCTCTGCAGGAAACAGACTCCAAGGACTGCAAACAAACTGAGGCAAACATTCAAAGAAATAGAAGGCATTTAAAGGACTTTAAAAATCCACTCTGCAGGAAACAGCTCCAGGGATTCAGGGCCAGCTGAGGCTTTGCTCACCCTTGCACTGGGCACAGCAGCTCAAACACCCCCAATGAGGATTTTAATCTGGATCCTAAGGACAACAGCTTCCCAGAAGCCACAGCTTGAGTTTGTTTCCTGCTCTTGGTGGCACTGACCAAGAAAACCTTTCCTAGCCAGTCCCAGCAGAGCATCTCTTACCCAAGAGCACACAAAGGCTGCAAGAGCAACAGCATCACCCAACCGCAGAGAGCGCTTCAGGAACCGTCCATAGCTCTGGGAGGCAAGAAAAACCCAGAACCAGACCAACCAACCCAAACCCCAACACAGCCAACCCCTTCTGTGGGAGCCTGGGGATAGAGTGAAGCAAAGAAATACTGACAGCTTTAGTGCTGGGGCTGGGAGCTTTGGCAGAAGGGGCTCAGGACATCTCTGCTCCTGGGTCGTGCTGCCTCTGTCCTACGTCGAGCTCGGTGTGCTCAGCCCTCAGAGCAGTGAGAAGCTTGGGGGTGGGTGGGTTGGGTTTGCTCTTCTTTTGTGGTTTAGTTTGTTGGGTTTGTTTGGTTTGGTTTGTGTTTTTTCCCCCCTCCACAGCCATTCAAAACCTTCTGATAATTGGTGATGACTTTGCTCCTTCAAAGCCAAACTTGGCAGCGGGGAGGTTGTGGGAAGCTTCCTGGAACGAGGCTGCAGATAACCTGCCACAGAATTTGTGTTGTGCTCTGCTGTGCTGGGCTTGAAAAGAAGCCTTCATTAGGACTCAGCTTTGTTTGCTCTGTCATCCCAGTTCCTGCAATTAAATCCCCAGTTCTGACAGCTCAGGCTGCAGGAATAATTGCACTGGTAGCCAAAGGGAGTTGCTGCTGCTCAGGCTAGCGCCAGGAATGCTTTTCAAGGCTCCTCCCTCTGTGTTTCAAGTAAAGCTGAACAGAATCTTCAGCCATTCCACCTGACTTCATTTCTGGAGCAAAGAGCTTTGAAAGCTTTCCTTCAACTGGGCAAGCCTGAGGTGCCAACCAAGCCTTTCTACCACCTTGCTGCGTGCTGGCTGCGTGCTCCGCGCTGTCTCCAGGCCTGTCGAGGGCGAGAGGGTCCCTGGGAGCACTCAGCATGGTCAGGTTCAACCAACCTGGAAGCCTTCCAGGAGGACATCAGCTTGTGGGTAGCTGGTGGTGGAGCAGTGGATGTGGTTTATCTCCATCTCAGGAGACCAGCTGGACTGCATCTCCCACAGCATCCCTGCAGCTAAAGTGTGGGCTGCATGATCAGGGGGTGAGGTGGATGGGAACTGCATGAAGGAAAGAAGCTGAAGTTGTGGGCAGTGGGACAGAGCCTAGCTGGGGGCCTGTAGCTAGTGGGGTCCCTCAGGAGTGGGTGTGGGACCACTGCTGTTGAATATATTCATCAATGACCTGGATGAGGGCAGAGGGCACTGCCAGCAAGTTTGCTGATGGCACCAAGCTGGGAGCAGTAGCTGACAGCCCTCAGGCTGTGCTGCTCTTCAGCCAGACCTGGAGAGGCTGCAGAGTTAGGTAGAGAGAGGTGGAATGAAATCCAGCAAGGACAAGGGTAGGGTCTTGCACCTGAGGAACAACCTCATGGACCAGTAGAGCTTGGGGACTGACCTGTTGGAGAGCAGCACAGGGGAAAGGGACCTGAGGGTTCTGGTGAACAGAATGATGCCCACGAGCCAGCAATGTGCCCCTGTGGCCAAGAAGGCCAAGGGCAGCCTGGGGTGGATTAGAAGAGGGGCAGTGAGGTCAAGAGAGGCTTTCCTGCCACTCTGCTCTGCCCTGGTGAGGCCACAGCTGGAACATTGTGTCCAGTTCAAGAAGGACCTCAGGGAACTGCTTGGAAGAGTCCAGCACAGAGGCACACAGCTGCTGAAGGCAGGGGAACATCTCCCTGTGAGGAAAGGCAGCTCTGGCAGAGGGGGTGGACTCAATCTTTGGAGGTCCCTTCCAACCCCTACCATGCTGTGAGGCTGTGGTTCAGTCTGCACACCAAGGACACAGCCTCCTGAGTGCACCCATCACCCCAGCAACCTCCATCAGCATTTCCTTCAGGACACAAGGGAACCAACACCATCAAGGCCTGAAAAGCTCTTTCCAACCACTTTTATTGTCCAGGCACAAAGGGAAACATCCCAGGGAGCAGGTAACACAGGCACCACAGGGAACAACAAACCCCTCTGCAAGCACATCTTGCATTCAAAAGCCAACTGTGCCATCATTCAGGAATGTTCACAGCAGGAGAAAGCAGCTCAGAACACACAGCACTGGATCTGTGCACGCTCCAGAGCTGAGGTTTTCTGCACCTGAGGCAGAAGTGGCTCAGGGAACAAAAGATGCACTGCAACAGCAGCTCCTCCACAAAGGAGGAGATGAGGAGAAAGGGCAGCCTGCTGCAAACACTGCAGCTGTCTTCCAGGAGCACCCAGAGGGCCCAGAAAACAAAAGGAGAAGCTGGAACAAGAGCAGGAAGCCACCTCTGACATCCCAGTGGTGGCTGAGGAAAAGCTTAGAGCCACATCACTTACAGCTGGAGGCCACCTGCAGAGCTGCCTTCATCTGTGGCACCTCCCAAGCCAATGTCCTGCTCTGCAGAACAAGGGAGCTGACCAACTGCAAAACCCAGCTCTGGTTTAGGAGGAGCTTCAACAAAAGCCAAAGCCACCTGAAAATAAACACACACACACCCCCAAATGTGCAAGAGAAGGGAGAGCCTCTCAGCATCCCAGTTTGCACTGCACAAGGGAACCAGACCTCAAAGCTCTCCTGGTAGCCACAGCAGTGCCAGGCTCCAGGTGATGTTCACATTTCCCTCCCCATCATCTTTGTTTCCTCAGAGCAAGGAGATGCCCACCACAATCAGTTCCACTTCAGATGAGCCCCAGGAGAGCTAAAGACCCCCTGACCTCGTGTGCACTGGGCACAGCATACATGAAAAAGCTGCAAGGAAGCACTCCAGAACTTCTTGGTCCCACCAGGAGCAGGCCCAGCAGCTGGGACCTCTCAGAACTCTGCTGTCTTCTGCACTGTAACAGTGCACAGAGCTCTGCTGCTGCATTCACCAAACAAACTTTGTGAACAGGAGAACTCTTCCTCCCAATGCACATCAGCAGGGGGTGAGTCCTGCCTCTGCCTCTCCAGAGTCAAAACACAACCCCAAGCAGTTGGACTCCAGACTGGGATTGCACAGATGTTTGGAACAGTTTGACCCTGCCTGTGCTTCAGAGAGGATTACAAGGTGCTCAAGAATCCTCTGACCTGCAAAAAAGAAAGAGACATTGTCAGGATCTAGCAACAGAAACAGACAGCAACTGCATTTACCTCGCCCTGGCCTTCAAGCCACAGAAAGGGGAGCTGGGGAAACATCATCTGAGGCTCAGCTGTCTCATTTCATGGCCACCAAGAAGTTTTTCAGCCATGGTGCCCTTAGCAGAGAGACACATTGGAAGGATAGAATAGAATAAACCAGGCTGGAAGAGACCTTTGAGATCATCCAGTCCAAGCTCTCACCCAGCACCATCTCAGCAACTAACCCATGGCACCAATGCCTCAGCCAGGCTCTTCCTAAACACCTCCAGGGATGGTGATGCTCATTCACAGATTCAGAGATTCCATTGGCTTGGAAGGGACCCTCAAAGGTCATCCACTCAGCAGGGACACCTCCAACTAGATCAGGCTGCCCAGGGCCACACTGGGTCCTCCCCTGGGGCCTAAACTCCAGCCCCACATCCTGAATGATCTTCAAAGCAGGGCTGACCTAAAGAGGAGGAAGGTGATGACCACCTTGGAGAACACCAACCCAGACCTCTGTTGGTGTTTAATGTCCATGCACAACCTAAAAGATACAATGAGCCTGTTCCTTGCAGTTTGAGGCTGGCAAGTCATGAACAGCAGCCAGCAAAGCCACAGCACTTGACAGAGATCCCTCAGTGTGGCTGCACAGCTGAGCTCCATCTCCACTGGTCTGAAGAGTGGCTCAAATGGCTACAGCTACCCAAAAATCAACAGCAGTTAAAATCTAATACTGATTTTAATTGAAAGAAATAGTGATTCAAAGCCAATTGAGCATCTCCTCACCCACAGAATGTAGCCAGAACCTGGAGTGGGAAACCCAGGATGGACACAGCAAGAAGGGGGAAACCCAGGATGGACACAGCAAGAAGGGGGAAATGAGAACATGAGAAGAGTCAGACATTGGGATCAGCTCCCAAGGGAAGCAGTGGAGCCCCCCAACATTGGTCAGTTTGAAGCCCCAGCCTCCAGGCTCCTGGGCCAGCTCACTGCCACCTAGAGAGGTTTGGACCAGATGGTCCTTGGGGTCCCTTCCAGCCTGGCATCACTCTGGGATCCTGGCAGGCAGCAGGCCAGCTCACACCCCTCAAGTTCAGGTCACTACCAAAGGCAGTGAGCTGAGAACACACTCCTGGCCACCCCTACCTTCACCTCTACCCCTCCCCAAAGCCTAAAGAGCACTTACTCCCCCTAAGTGCAGGAGGTAGGAATGAGGGCTTGATGCAGCCTGAGCTGGGAGCATTTCCTGCCTGCCCACTCAAGCTGGACCACCCCACAGAAAGGGCCAGGGCACTGCTCCTTTGGCAGGGGCTCTCACACACAGTGCAGCTGTGGAGGTTTTGTCCAAAGCCTTGTTGTGAAATGGAAAGGGATCTTGGATCCCACTCTCCAGCTGTGACCCTTCCCCTCTAGTTCAGGGCTCAAGGAGATGCAGAAAGAGGTCAAATCCCTTTGTGCAGAGAAGGGAACACACAGCTGTGCCACTGCTCCAGCTGGAAAGGCAGCAGGAGGAAGCCTTTGGAGAGCAGCCACAGTAGCACTGCCTGCTGAACTTCATCAGGATCCACACTAGGCAGTCTCAGGAGAGGTGAGAAGGAAGCAGAGAGGGTCTGGGTGCCCACAGGCCACAAGCACACACTCAAGGCCACAGCACCCAGCCTCATGAAGCCTGCAGCAGTGCTGGGATTCACTCAGGGAATGCCAAGCAGGGCTGAGGCTGCTCCCAGCTCACCTGGCAGCTACACAGGAGCCAGCTCCTCTGCAAGCCCTCTGCAGGTGCCCCAGCTCAGCCTTATCTCAGGGTGCAGATGGGAAGGCAATTCCCTCCACAGCTGCACTGCCCACCCCTCCCAGCCACCAAGAGGCTTCCAAAGAGCAAGTACCAGGAGGGCTGCTTTTAATCAGGTGAACTTGAGCTCTGCTCCCCAGCAGATAAACTGAGATCAAAGGACAAAGCTGCTTTCCTTCTGAGGTAAACCATTTATCTCCACAGAGCAGAAAAACAAGCAGATACCAGAGCTGAGGGCTGGAACTCACTGCAGCTACTCAAATACAGGACAAGTTGTCCTCACCTGAACCCCATCAAGATGCAAGCAGCAAACCACCTGAGCAATTCAAATGCTGATGGCTTGGCCTAGCTTAAAAATAGATTAACATATAGATCCCAGAGCCTCTTGTGCTCTGGATTACACCTCCTGCACACAAAGAGAAACTTCAGCTTGACTTCTGGGATCAAATGGACATTGATTTGTATCAAATGAGATGCAAAGAGGCTTGGATTTGTCTCAAACAGACCTGGACTGACATCAAGTCCTATCAAACAGGCTTGGATTTACATCAAGGTCTAGCAAACAGATTTCATTTGATATCCAACAGACCTTTTCTGTACCCTGCATTAGATCTCCTGAACACAAAGAGAAACCTCAGCTTGACTTCTTTTGATACCACACAGATCTGGGGTTGGGTTTTGTTCCTTCTCCATGCCTTCAAATAAAAGCAAATGCAAAGTCCTTCTGCTTGGCATCCTGGATGGCTTAAAAGCAGGAAGGGTTCTGCATGATGCTTCAGACTCAGTAGAAAGGCACAGCTGGAAAATCCTCCCTGAAGTCTCAGAGCACTGCCTTGGAGAAGGCTCTGGAATAACAACTCCAGGCACCACAACTTGAATTCCATTGAATAAACAAGGCTCAGAATCAGGGAGCCTGGCTGCAGGGGCTGGGAGTGTTCATTATCCTGGACTTAAATACTTCAGAAAGGTGATTATACAGTGAGGGCTATTTCTGGAGCAGAGGCTCCCCATTTGCATTAGCTGCAGTGACACAGAGGAGAGGACACAGCCCAGGAACTCTTTTGTTGAGCTAGAAATAATCTGCCAAACCTAAAATAGCTTGGCATGAGCTGCAGAGGCAGTGAAGACACCTTTCCATGTGCTACAGGCTGGGGACAGAGGGGCTGAGAGCAGCCAGGCAGAGGGGGACCTGGGGGTGCTGGTTGATAGTAGGCTGAACATGAGCCAGCAGTGTGCCTAGGGGGACAAGAGGGCCAATGGCATCCTGGCCTGCAGCAGGAACAGTGTGGCCAGCAGGAGCAGGGAGCTCATCCTGCCCTGTGCTCAGCACTGCTGAGGCCACACCTTGAGTCCTGTGTCCAGTTCTGGGCTCCTCAGCTTAGGAAAGATGCTGAGGTGCTGGAAGGTGTCCAGAGAAGGGCAACAAAGCTGGGGAGGGGTCTGGAGCACAGCCCTGGGAGGAGAGGCTGAGGGAGCTGGGGTTGCTTAGCCTGCAGAAGAGGAGGCTCAGGGGAGACCTTCTTGCTGCCTACAACTACCTGAAGGGAGGTTGGAGCCAGGTGGGGGTTGGTCTCTACTGCCAGGCAAGCAGCACCAGAACAAGAGGACACAGTCTCAAGCTGTGCCAGGGGAGGTTCAAGCTGGGTGTGAGGAAGAAGTTCTTCCCAGCAAGAGAGATTGGCCCTAGGGATGTGCTGCCCAGGGAGGTGGTGGAGTCCCCATCCCTGGAGGTGTTTAGGAAGAGCCTGGCTGAGGCACTTGGTGCCATGGGTTAGTTGATGAGATGGTGCTGGGTGAGAGGTTGGACTGGATGATCTCTGAGGTCTTTTCCAGCCTGGTTAATTGTACTCACTGTACACTGCAGTTCCACAGTACCTGGCACCACAGCTCTGTTAGTGCCCAGGCTGGACACCTCCACACCCAGTACAAGGAAGGCTGTGCCTCAGATTTCCAAGGTGGACTTCTATGGAACACTTATGGTGAGACTAACAGGAAGAACCACAGCTTCTGACCCTAGTCTGACTTCCAAGAATGCTGCACTTGGAGGTGCAAGAAGGATCCTGAACTCCTTCTGACATACTGGCACCAAACCCCAGCCATGGGTTTGCTCTGCCTGTGGAATGTTACCTTCTCAAGCAGGTCATCACACCTGTCCTTGTTGCCCTGGAAGTCTTCATCAACATCCAGTGTTAGAAGAGGTACTCTTTGGAGGTACTCAGAATCTGTTCTGCTGGGACAGGAACAAAGGCAGCATCAGGTGGGCAACCCAGACATGATTCCAGCCTCTGTCAGCAGTTTCACTGTGGGCAATCCCATGAGAGCTGCAGATATAAGCCACAGCCATGAATCCAGGGCAGAAAGCAGCCTGAACTCACAGTGTGGCTCCCAGGAGCTATCATGGATTCCTGAACATGCTGTTCCCTCAGCACCTGACATTAGATGGCCTGAGCTCTAGCTTGGGAGAGGAGGAACAATTCCTTTGCTGCAAGAGTGGCCAGGGATTGGAAGAGGCTGCCCAGGGAGGTGGTGGAGGCCCCAGCCCTGGAGGTGCTCAAGAAAGGCATGGCCATGGCACTTGGGGCCATGGTGGGGTTGGGTTGCTGGTTGGACTTTTCCAACCCCAACAGTTCTATGAGTCTCAGCTCAGCTGAGTACTAAAATCAGCTCAGCTGAAGCCTCTGCTCTGCAGAGCTCTGTGAGCAGAGGGCTGGAGGCAGGTGGCGTGTCCCACCAACCATCAACTGAGGAAGGAGAAGGACATACTGCTGGAGTTTCCACCTGAGAGGGCAAGCTGAGGTTTGGCTGGTGGCAAAAGCAGGAGGGAGCATCCTCCAGGGACTGAGCCACCCCGGGGGCACCCTGCAGCCAAGCCTACCGCAGCAGCCCCTGCTGGAGCCAGCTCTCATGCTTGGAGTGCAGCTTCTCCAGAGACTCAAGGGGAACCTCTTGCTCCTCTTCTCTTCCCCTCAGGTACAGCCTGTTGAAGCCTTTCTGAAGGCAAAAAGCAAAACTAAGCATTTCAAGTTAAAAAGAATGGAAATTGGTAGTTTGTGCAGACCTGGAGAAGCAGCCAAGCCTGCTGATGCCTTTTAGGCCAAGCCTTCACTGCTGGTGAATAGTCAAGGTGCTACCTTATGAACATGAAGAGATTATTGCCATGGACCCCCCCAGAATCACAGAATCAATAAGGTTGGAAAGGACTTCAGAGATCATCAAGTCCAACCTCTCACCCTCATGACTAATCAAACCATGGCTTCAAGTGCCACATCCCAGCCTTTTTTGAACACCTCCAGGGATGGGGACTCCACCACCTCCCTGGGCAGCACATCCCCATGGCCAATCTCTCTTGCTGGAAAGAACTTCTTCCTCACATCCAGCCTGAACCTCCCCTGGCACAGCTTGAGACTGTGTGCTCTTGTTCTGCTGCTGGGTGCCTGGGAGAAGAGACCAACCCCCACCTGGCTCCAACCTCCCTTCAGGGAGCTGTAGAGAGCAAGAAGGTCTCCCCTGAGCCTCCTCTTCTCCAGGCTAAGCAACCCCAGCTCCCTCAGCCTCTCCTCCCAGGGCTGTGCTCCAGACCCCTCCCCAGACTGCACACAACCTCCAGGTGTGACCCAAGGGAATGCAGCACATTTTCTCCACCAGAAGGATAAGCTCTTTACTGAGGAGGGTAGCAGTGCATCCAAAGAGCACAAGGAACACCCACCTGGCAGGCAAGCATCTCAGGACCTCTCAGGAACCCACTTTTTAAGTGTAATAAAAGTGTTCCTGTCCTGGACACATCCAAAGGCTCAATAAGAAACCAACCAAAGCTGTTTGCAACTGCTGGCTTTGTAATGTAAACCTCTGCTTGTGAGCCGAAGAGGTGGGAGGGGGAAAGCCCTCAGAGGAGCCCTACCATGTTACAGTGCAGTTGTTGACACCAATAACAAAGCTGAGAGCATCAGGGCTGGGAGGAAGGAAGGAAGGAGGGATGTGACCTGTAAGTTAATTACTGCAATTAGGGCTCTTCTGTGTTTTCCCAGATCTATTCATGATGCTGCTCTCTCCTTTGCAGAGAAGCAGAGATGCCCAAAGATCAAAGCACTGTCAGAAAGCCTCTGGCTTTGTGCTCTGCTGTTGTTGTGTCTTGTTATTGTAATTAGAAAATCCTCCTCCTCCTCCTCCTCCCCTTTCAGTTAAGAACACACAGCCTGCACTGTGGAGGAGAGTCTTTAAGTGTTTCCAGGCTGCATGAGTCATAACCCATAGTTATGGCTCATAGTGCAGGCTGAGCTCAGCTCCAGCCACCAAGGCTCTTACAGACCTGGAGGGCAGCTCCAGCCTCTGAGATTACAGCTCCCAGCTGCTCCCTTAAGCATTCCCCAACACAAAGAGCCAGTGATGTGCAGTGCCACAGCAGGGTGACCTCACTGCACAGGATGGCTCAGGTTGGAAGGGACCTCAGAGATCATCTGCTCCAACCCCCCTGCCATGGGCAGGGACACCTCTCAACCAGACTCAGCTGCTCAAGGCCTCAACCAGCCTGGCCTTGAATACCCCCAGGGAGGAGGCAGCCACAGCCTTCCTGGGCAGCCTGCTCCAGAGTCTCACCACCCTCACACTGAAGAGCTTCTTCCTCAGCTCCAGTCTGACCCTGCTCCCCCTCAGCTTCAAACCATTCCCCCTTGTCCTGTCTCAAGACACCCAGATGAGAAAGAAGTCCCTCTGCAGGCTCCCTGCAGGCTCCCATCAGGATGTTACTCTTATCAGAAGAAAGCTCTGCAACAGCAATAACTCCAAAAGGCCTCTGGCAGCACAAAGATCTCCTTCAGAGGCAAGGCACAGGAGGAGTGCTCTCATCTTCTTTATGTGCTGTCATAAAGTTTTCCTCCTCACCTGGGGAGTGGCTCTGAGATAAATGATTCCATCCAGGGCCAGGCTCTGCCCAAACTGCTTGCTCAGCCAGTTGTGCCAGTGCTGGTAGATGGGCCACTCAGCCCCATTCAGGCACCCAGACTCATACAGGCTGCTTGCAAAGATGTATCTGCCAAGAGAGTTGTGGTGCAGACACAGATCAGCTGGAGCACAGCAATCACAGCATGGTAGGGCTTGGAAGGGACCTCCAGAGATCACCCAGTCCAACCCCCCTGCCAGAGCAGGGGCACCCAGGGCAGGGCACACAGGAACACAGCCAGGTGGGTTTGGAATGTCTGCAGAGCAGGAGACTCCACAACCTCTCTGGGCAGCCTGCTCCAGGGCTCCAGCAGCCTCACAGGGGAAAGGTTTCTCCTCCTGCTCCTGTGGCATCTCCTCTGCTCCAGCTTGCCCCCAGTGCCCCTTGTGCTGTCCTTGGGCATCCCTGAGCAGAGCCTGGCTCTGTCCTCCCAGCACTGCCCTGCACATCCTGATCAACAGGAGTGAGGGCAGCCCTCAGGCTCCTCTGCTCCCAGCTGCCTCAGCCTGTCCTCACAGGGAGATGTTCCACTCCCTTCAGCAGCTTTGTGGCTCTGCTCTGGACTTTCAGAGGTCTTTTCCAACCAAACTAATTCTCTGGTTCTGTATCAAAGTGAGTACAAAACTCAGCCATGCTCTGCTTTTTATCTACTCCTATATTTGATTCCAGAGAACTTTGATCTTCTCTTGAGGGACCTCTGCCCTGCTCTGTCCTGCTGACACCATACCTGGAATACTGTGTCCAGGTCTGGGCTCCCCAGTCCAAGAGAGACAGGGATCTGCTGCAGAGAGTCCAGAGGAGGCTGCAAGGATGCTGAAGGGACTGGAACATCTGTGTGATGAGGAAAGGCTGAGAGCCCTGGGGCTGCTTAGCCTGGAGAAGGCTGAGATGGGAACTTATCACTGCCTATAAATAGCTGGAGGGTGGCTGTCAAGAAGGGGCCAGGCTCTTTTTGGTGGTCCTGATAAAAGGACAACAGCTACAAGCTGGAACCCAGGAAGTTCAGCCTGGCACGATGGAAAGCAGAACGTTTGACTAGGTTTGTTTGCTTGTCTGTCAAGTTTCTCTCTCATTTCTGCTACCTTACCTCAGGATCCCCTTCAGAGCTCTGCTGAACGCTGCACCATCTGGCCACAGGCTCCGGAACCACCTCCCACTCCTCATCAGCTTGCTTCAGAAGGCTGACAAAGGTCCATTTCCCTGCAGCTGCAGAAGCATGTGGGGAGAACAGCAGTGAAGAAACCACAACGCTGCTGTTGTTCCTTAACCACCACATAGCCCTGGTTTCAAGGCCCACAATTGAGTCTCCCACACCCAGGTACTTTCGACGTGGTGACAAGGATGGACGACGAGGAGGTTAGCGTGTGCCAGAGATGGGCAACGAATAGAGAACCGAGTTGCTCTCTTTCATGTTGTACCTCACGACGATTTAAGACCAGCCCGAACCTCCCCTGGGGCAACCTGAGGCCATTTCCTCTTGCCCTGTCGCTTGTTATTGGCGAGAACAAACAGACCCCAGCCTGGCTTCAGCCCCGAGCGCGGCGACGGCGGAGTCGCGCTGCCTCCGACCACCGACCCCAGTCACGGCCACCTCTCCCTGCCCTGCCCTTCAGCCTCCCGGTGCGGTGACGGCAGAGTCGCGCTGCCTCCGACCACCGACCCCAGTCACGGCCACCTCTCCCTGCCCTGCCCTTCAGCTTCCCGGTGCGGCGACGGCGGAGTCGCGCTGCCTCCGACCACCGACCCCAGTCACGGCCACCTCTGCCCTGCCCTTCAGCCTCCCGGTGCGGCGACGGCAGAGTCCCTCTGCCTGCAACCACCGACGCCGGTCACGGCCGCCTCTCCCTGCGCAGCCCTTCAGCCTCCCGGTGCGGCGACGGCAGAGTCGCGCTGCCTCCGATCACCGACCCCGGTCACGGCCACCTCTCCCTGCCCTGCCCTCCAGCCTCCCGGTGCGGCGACAGCCACGCCTCACCGATGTTGCCCTCCACGGCGATCTTCTTGCTCCCGCTGTGCTGCAGGCCGCCCTCGCGAGGAGCGGCCATGGCGGAGGCCAGGCGCCGACAGAGGCACCGGAGCGGGCGGGGAGGAGGCCGACAAGCGCGCGCGAAGCCCCTACCGGCCGCAGCGGAGACAGTTCCCGCGCCGCGCCGCGCCGCGCCCCTTCGAATTTGGCGCGCGCGGCGCACGCCTCCGGCGCCGCCTACTGACGTCAGAGCAGCGACGGCGGCCGGAGAGAGTACGGGTGGCCGACAGGGCCAAAAAGCACTCGAGCAAGGCGTGAGGCGGCAGGGCGCGCAGCGCAGCGTGGAGCTGCCGATCCAGGCAGAGCTGGCGGAAGGAGAGCGCATCGATGGGCCGCAGCGCCACCACAGTCGCGAGTTGCTCGGTGCTCAGCCCCTGCCCCGGGAACTAAAGGCTCCCCACAGCCCAAAGGCCACAAGGACGACTGGGGACCAGCACCAGAACAAGAGGACAGAGTCTCAAGCTGCACCAGGGGAGGGTTAGGCTGGCTGTTAGGAAGTTCTTCTCAGCAAGATTGGCCATTGGAATGTGCTGCCCAGGGAGGTGGTGGAGTCACCATCACTGAAAGTGTTTGGGAAGAGACTGGATGGGGGGCTCACTGCCATGGTTTAGTCGATGAGATGGTGTTGGGTGAGAGGTTGGACTTGATGATCTCAAAAGGTCTCTTCCAACCTGCTTTATTCTGTTCTACTCTCTCTCTTACAAAGACAGACTGAAAGACCTGGGGCTGCTCAGCCTGGAGAAGACTGAGAGGGGATCTTACCTATGCCTGTAAATATGGGAGGGGTGGGGGCCAAGGTGAAGGTGCCAGGCTCTATTTGGTGGTGCCCAGGGCTAGGACAAGGGGTACAAGGGTAGAACACAGGAGGCTCCACCTCACCATGAGGATAAACTTCTTCACTGCAAGGGTGCTGGAGCCTTGCAGCAGGCTGCCCAGAGGGGTTGTGGTGTCTCCCTCTCTGGAGGCTTTCAAGACCCACCTGGATGTGTTCCTGGGTGACCCTGCTCTGGCAGCAGGGTGGGAAGGCAGCTCTGGAGGTCAAGTGCCAGTCTGTGGCTCTGTGAAACGCAGACACAGCCATTACAGAAACCCACACTGGGTGCACAACAGCGGTGACAACATAGCGGGGGGGGGAACAAAAAGAAACCCCAACCACTCTAGCAGGAGGAGGTAATTCAGAACCAAACCCCAGAAGGAAATGAAGACAATCATGGTCAAACATAGCTATTTATTTTTTTTCCCCCCCCCTTTATAAACAGCCTTCAGTTTCTTATTGAAAATAAACAGAACAAAACCAAACCCTGGAATTTAAATAGTCTCGTCCCCTCACATACAACAATCTGTATACAGTATTTACAGCTCTCAAATAAACATGTGGCAGATTTGCTTTTTGACATTCAAAAAAAACCCCTCCTTTGCTTTATTTTTGTGTGGGTGTCCCTCCCCCCCCCTCCCTTTCCCTTTCCTTCTCCATCAGAAGCTGTTCCAAAGGAGAGCTCAAAAGCATCCTCCGCCCCGGTGGCCGCCGAGCGGCGCCACGTTGGCACAGTCAGCTTTAACGGGAAGGCTTCTCCCCCTTGTGGTTTCCCACCTCGTTTTTCTCCCCACCTAGTTTGGGGCTCTGAAAGAGGAGGGAAGGTTAAGTGTTGCTCCCTGTGGTTAGCCTTTCATGATGCCCTTCCAAAAGGCCTCTTTTCCTTCCCCTCCTTACCCGCTGACACCTCGTGGGGCTTTGTTTATTGCCTTCTCCCACTGCACACCCAACTGGGTGCTCCCAGGTAGCAACACAACCCCCAAGCAGGAAGACAGCCATGAAAATAAAACCTTCTTTCCCCCCACCCCCCCAACCCCACCCCTCCCCCACTCCCACCCACCCCCACGACGGGGCTCTGAGGGGGGTGGGAGGGGGTGGAACACCAACAACATAACCATGTCAGAAGTTGCAAATGTACAAAAATAAGAAGTTTAGTGGCTATAAAAATTAATTCCCCACCCCCCCCCCCTCCTAAAAATACAATCCTCTGGGAACAGGCTGGGGAACTGGGGCTCTGAGAGTGACAAAAATAAAGGGGTTGCTGGAGAAGTTTCAGCCAAGCTGCAGGTCCCCTCCTGGTTGAGAGGAGATTGGAGGAAGAGAAGCAGGGGAGGGGAATGAGCATAAAAAAAAGGGGGTTCATGTTTAAAAACACTCAGGGGGAGGCTGAGGGGCAAGAGAGAGGACACCCAGGGAGGGACAGCAGGAAAGTGGTAGTGGTTTTAGTAGGGCAGTCTGGGAAAAGAACACTGAGATCAGCAGGGGAGGAAGCAGGGGAGGGGGAAACACCACCGAGGGGAGGGGGAAACACCACCGAGGGGAGGGGAGGAAGGAGGAGGGGGGGGAAACACCACCGAGGGGAGGGGGAAACACCACCGAGGGGAGGGGGAAACACCACCGAGGGGAGGGGAGGAAGCGGGGGGGGGGGAAGCACCACCTCGGGGAGGGGGAAACACCACCTCGGGGAGGGGGAAACACCACCTCGGGGAGGGGGAAACACCACCGAGGGGAGGGGAGGAAGCGGGGGGGGGGGGAAGCACCACCTCGGGGAGGGGGAAACACCACCTCGGGGAGGGGGAAACACCACCTCGGGGAGGGGGAAACACCACCTCGGGGAGGGGGAAACACCACCGAGGGGAGGGGAGGAAGCAGAGAGGGAGGGAAACACCACCGAGGGGAGGGGAGGAAGGGGGGTGGGGGGGAAACACCACCGAGAGGAGGGGAGGAAGCAAAGGGAGGGGGAAACACCACCTTGGTGAGGGGAGGAAGGGGGGTGGGGGGGAAACACCGCCTCGGTGAGGGGAGGAAGGAGGAGGGGGGGAAACACCACCTCGGGGAGGGGAGGAAGCAGAGTGGGAAGGAAACACCACCGAGGAGAGGGGAGGAAGCAGAGAGGGAGGGAAACACCACCGAGGAGAGGGGAGGAAGCAGAGAGGGAGGGAAACACCACCGAGGAGAGGGGAGGAAGCAGAGGGAGGGGCAAACACCACCTCGGTGGAGGGCAATTCAGTGTAGCAGGGAACCTTTGGGTGAGAGTAAAGCCAAAGACAGAGAGCCTGTGCTGGTGCTGGCAGCTTTTCCAGTGGTCCATCTCCAAGGGGGTGGTCTCTGCACAGTAATCCAGCACCCTGGCAGGAGATGGGCAGAGGGGGGGAAGCGAGGAAAACAAACCAGACACCGGGTAGGAAGGAAACAACGATCCCAACAGGATGTGCTCGTGGCAAAAGTGTGCCTGGGGATGCAAGGGACAGGAGGAGGGAGGGCAGGAAGCAGAAAGGAACAATCTGAGAAGGTAAGTAAAGTCCATAGCAGCAATTAGGCCTCCTCATCTGTCAACAGCAGTGTCAGGGAGGCTGGGAGAGTGTTGAGTTGCTAACTACTGAGGAAGGACGACAGAGCTCCTCCAGAAAGTAAGGTCAAAGCAAAAGGTCAAAGCTCTGCATTGCATAGTAAGCAGTAAAAGAAACTCTACACTTGCAGATGGGCCACCAGCCCCTGGGAACCTGCTTGGTGCCTGCCTTTGCCACTCGAGCTACCTGCCAACAGCAGCATGGGGCATTGCTGTCTGCATGACCTGGGAGCCCTGCCACAGGTCTGAAAGCCTGCTTCTGCAAACACCCTGGCACCCACACCCCCTGCCCAGCACCGCTGTTGGACACAGTGGCTGACGGTGGCCAGCGGAGCAGAGCTTGCCCCCTCCCATCTCGAGGTAGTTACCACTATAAGGACTGCCACGCTTGAAGTGCTGGGAGGCAGCTGCCAAGCACCACAAACCACAGGACTGCAGGACCCTGCTCCACCAGAAGGGCTCAGGCAGCACTGGTGGCACCCCACCAGCACCCCCTGCAAAGCTCCAAGTGTTGGGCTCCAAGCCCTGGTGCCACAAGAGGGTCCCGCTGTAAGGTGAGGTTTGTTCAGGGTTCAGTCCTGGGGTTTAGTGGGGGGGGATGAGGGGCTGTCCTCCCCCCCCCCAACAAATGCACTGTTTGAGTAACACATTCACTTGATCCACATCCCACCTGGCACCTCGTGTTCAGCACTTCCATGTGCCCTTACTTCCAGAGCATAAACACAGCAGTGCCTGGTCCCACAGCTCCTGGAAGCAAAATGAGGGGGAAAAACCAAACACACACACCCCCACCCCCAAAAACCAACCCCAACCCAACAGCCACAAACAGCAGGGGGCTCCTACAGCCCAAACACTGCCTGCAGAGCTTTTCCTCTTGTCATTTTCAAGTGGTGTAGCATCAGTGTGTTCCTACAGCTGGCAGGCAAACCGTGATCTCCAAGCTTTTAGTACACTGCAGGTGTTTTCTGCTAGCTGGATGCCACAAACCCCCACCTTTATGGGGGACTTTTCCCTCCCCCCTTAGTACATTCTCACCTGACTGAGCTGCAGCAGATGCCTCTGAATGTCTAGAATTGATTATTTAATGAAAAACGAAACACCCCAGCCTTCCACAGCAGGACACCAAAAATGAGAGCCTGGGATTGCTCCAAGCAAATCCTCACCTCTTCAAACTTCCCTTCTGCTTCTCCTTGCTGGGACCTGACACCAACCCAACTGACATCTGATGGAGGATCTCTCCCAGGTAGCATCTTGGAGCAGGTTTCACCCTAAATACTTTCCTTCTGCATTTCCTTGCTGGGACCTGACACCAACCCAACTGACA
Source organism: Dryobates pubescens (assembly GCF_014839835.1). Classification (NCBI taxonomy): domain Eukaryota; kingdom Metazoa; phylum Chordata; class Aves; order Piciformes; family Picidae; genus Dryobates; species Dryobates pubescens. Next base: position 2,649,951 of record NC_071635.1, read on the forward strand.
TCTGATGGAGGATCTCTCCCAGGTAGCACCTTGGAGCAGGTTTCACCCTAAATATTTCCCTTCTGGACTTCCTTGCTGGGACCTGACACCAACCCAACTGACATCTGATGGAGGTTATCCCCCAGCTAGCACCCTGGAGCAGGTTTCTGCCACCCTAAATACTGATGATGGAGGTTTCACCCTAAATACTTCCCCTCTGCATTTCCTTGCTGGGACCTGACACCAACCCAACTGACATCTGATGGAGGATCTCTCCCAGGTAGCACCTTGGAGCAGGTTTCACCCTAAGTATTTCCCTTCTGGACTTCCTTGCTGGGACCTGACACCAACCCAACTGACATCTGATGGAGGTTATCCCCCAGCTAGCACCTTGGAGCAGGTTTCTGCCACTCTCTCTCACAGTGTGCTACCAGCAGCTCCAGCACAGATCAAAAAGCTCCTCTCCAGGAGGATTATCAGCACAGGAACATGCACATGCAGCCTCTCCAGCACTGACTCAACTCAAAGCAGTTCTCATTAGAATGCTGACAGGGTTTTTAGTACCACACTGCACCTGCAGCGCTCTTCAGGCCAGAAAATGTCAGTGGTTGAAGGCTCCTCAGAGAGCAGCAGGCTAAAAGGCTGGGTGGGGGAAGAGTACATTCTCAAAGCCAGCCTCCTGCATGCCTGGAGTCTGAGTTTTGGGGCAGTTAAGCTGCTTTTGTGGATGCTGACTGCAGGGGTGAACTCCCCCCAGGTAAGTCTGAGGCTGGAGAGGCAAAGCCACGAAGCCCAGGGTGGGGAAGGCCACACTCTGATTCAGTTTCCTCAGGGGCTCCACTCCCTCCCCAAATTCACCACTAGCTTCCCATCACTCTTCCCACCTGCTGCAGCTGCATGGAGAGATGGGCTGCAGCTTTAAATGGGAGTGGGATGAACACCATCAGACCAACCTAACTCCAAGGTGCTCCATGGAACTCTCTTCCTTCCAAGCCACCTTTCCTGCTCCTCCACAGAGCCAGGCCTTTACTCATAGCTCCCCCCCACACACACTTCACTGGTGATTTCCCAAGCCAGATGGCTCTTGCTGTTCCCCACCCCAGTGCATATTGTTTCCCCCCACCTGTATTTGTGCAAACTAAAAGAGCTCATTTGGCAAACACCAGGAAACTTCACAAAGTGACTGACCCAAGCTGGCAGCTGGTTGAAATAAAACCAGCACCACACAAAAGCAAAACACAGAAAGCAACTAGGAGAAGCCAAACCCAGTGGCCCACAGGACACAAACCCCACTTGCCAAGCAGAGTTTGGGCCATCACCTTGGTTGGGTTGCTTTTGGCTTTAGCAACTGGAGCTTCCTCCTCAACTTCTCTTCAGAAGAAACAGCTAAGGTTTGCAGAAAAAAAACAACTTCTCTGTTCACCTCTACAAAAATAAGATGAAGTTATTTGTATTAAAAGCTGGAGATCACTGATTTCACTAAGTTATGGCTTTTCTTTTGTCTTTGTTTTAGTGTAAGCAGATTTGTAGCTATCAGTAAGTGTCCTGGGTGTTAGCTCAGGGTTTGTTTCCAGCAATGTTCAGTGTTCTCTGTGTGTGTGTGCTTTGCACCTCAGAAGTGAGTCTGCCAAGGCACTTAAGAGCATGTAAGCAAAAAGTTCTTTAAGGGACTTCATGAGAATGGGCTGCCACTGCCACAATGCAAAGAACCCATCCACCAGCACAGTCAATCCCCCAGACCCAAGCATCTTCTCCTTTGTAAAGCGCTCAGCACCTGCTAAAATCCCACAAGGAACAACAACCACCAGGAAAGGAAGAAAAGAGAGAAAGAAAAACCCTAACAAAACCCTCAACTCAAATCCAAATAGTAATAAAAAAAGAGGAAGGTGTTTAGCACTGGGTCACTGACAGAGGAGAGACCTCCCCTGAGCAAAGCACAGGGAGGAGATCTTGGCTGTCACCGGGAACAGCACAGGGGCCTTGTTCTCTTGGGTTTTGCTGTTAAAAAAAAAGATACAAACCAAACCAAACCAAAATGATAAAACCCAAATACCCAAACTCTTGCTTAAAGAAACAAGGGGCTTGAAGAACTCCTCCTCCTTTTATCTGTCCTTAGAGGTGAGTTTTTCAATCAGTTCTTGCAGCGGTGCGAGCTCTCTCCTCTCGATGAGGTTGAATTCCTGGGGGGAGGATGGGAAGGCAGAGTTTGGATAGCTTCATGGGCTGGGCTGGGCTGGAAGAGGCCTTCAGTATCGTCCAGTTCCAACCCCCTGCCATGGGCAGGGACACCTCCCACCAGCCCAGGCTGCTCAAGGCCTCATCCAGCCTGCCCTTGAACACCACAGCCTGCCTGGGCTGGTTCCAGTGTTTCCCCAACCTCACTGTAAAGAATTTCTCCCTAAACTCCAGTCTAAACCTCCCCTAAAGCTTCCCTTCCACCCACTGCTCCTCATCCCATCACTACAAGCCCTTGTAAAAAGTCCCTCCCCAGCTTTTTTGTACCTTCCTTCAGGTACTGGAAGGCTGCTCTAAGGTCTCCCCAGAGCCATCTCTCTGGAGAGATGGGAGGAAGGGATGGCCAGAAAACACACAAAGATGGAGTAAACCACCACCTAAGGGTGCTGGAGTGGGTGACCCTCCTCCCAGCACACCAGGAGTTGTGTGAAGGGGCACTGCTTCCATAGAACCATAGAACTGTCAGGGTTGGAAGGGACCTCATCCAGCTCCAACCCCCCCTGCCGTGGGCAGGGCCTCCTCCCACCAGATCAGGCTGCTCAGAGCCATCCCTTTTTTGGCAGAGAAGCACTGCAGCCATCATGCTCCTGGCCACACTCACCTGAACAAAGAATATAAAGTGCTTGAAGGAAGTGTTAAGGTGAGCCTCCTCCTGCAGCTGGATCACTGGGTCGAAGTGCTGGTGGTAAATGTGAGCGTAGACTCTGAAGAGACGCTTCAAAATCGTCTTTGCCACTGACATGAAGTTCTTTGGGAAGGGAACACCTGGGCATCAGGAAGCAGAGGCTTCATTGGAACACACCCATGGCACACTCAGCTCTCTGCAAAGCCACTAGAAGCCAGCCTTGCACAACAGGGGCTGCTCCATCTGTGAGCCACAGGGCGTGCAAGCAGCTGACGGGGACCAGAGGGGAGGTTTGTGCTGCCCTTCAGCACACCAATGGCTCCAGGTTGAACCACAGAGGGGTAGGGGGTTTGGAGGGACCTCTGGAGACCATCAGTCCAACCCCCCTGCCAAAGCAGGGGCACCTAGGGCAGGTCACACAGGAACACATCCAGGTGGGGCTTGAAAGGCTCCAGAGATGGAGACTCCACAGCCTGCTCCAGGGCTCCAGCAGCCTCACACCAAAGAAGTTCTTCTTCATGTTGAGGTGGAACTTCCTGGGTTCCAGTTTGTGTCCCTTGCCCCCTGTCCTGTCACAGAACACCACTGAAAAGAGCCTGGCCCCTTCTTCTTGGCCCACACCCTTCAGCTATGGATAGACATTGATCAGATCCCCCCTCAGCCTTCTCTTCTCCAGACCAAACAGCCCCAGGGCTCTCAGCCTTTCTTCACAGACTACATTTCTCTGCTGGACCCTCCTGAATCCAGCTGCTAAACCTTCTTATGCTTCAAAACAGCTCCCTGAAGAACCTTCCCTGACTGTGACTGAGACACCTCTGCCCTTCCAGGAGCATTCAGACCCATCAGGTAAGTGCTGTGCCTGCCTGGCCTCTGACTGCCAGCCAAGTCCCCTGCAGGCTCTGAGTCTCACCAACAGGTCTGCTGTCTGGTGACACAAGACACAGTATGTTAATGTCCCATGAGGACAGGCTGAGGGAGCTGGGGCTGTCTGGCCTGAAGAAGAGGAGGCTGAGAGAAGACCTCAGTGCTCTCTATAACTCCCTGACAAGAGGTTGGAGTAAGGCTGGTGTTGGCCTCTTCTCCCAGGTAACTAATGACAGGACAAGAGGCAATGGCCTCAAGCTGCAGCTGGGGGGGGTTAGGCTGGGTATTAGAACAATTGCTCTGCTGCAAGAGTGGTCAGGGATTGGAAGAGGCTGCCCAGGGAGGTGGTGGAGTCCCCATGCCTGGAGAGGTTGGAGAAATGAGCAGATGTGGCACTTGGGGTCATGGGGGTGTTGGGTAGAAGGTTGGACTTGCTGATCTCAGAGGTCTTCTCCAACCTTAATGATTCTAACAGCTCTGTGCACACACCCAAGAGAGCACAGGACACTCCAAGGGACACCAAATACTTTCTGGAGGCAACTGAAAGCACTTTTGGTATCAGCCAGTGAGTTGTACACTTCCCCTGGCTGAAGTGCCAGCAGAAACAGGCTCTCCTCCACCTCTCAGCACAGACTCCTGGCTCCATGCTGCCCACCCCTCAGCCAGGGGCTGCTGCTTTGTGAACAGCCTGCTGAAGTACTCTGAGACCTGCTGCTTTCAGTCACTTCAGTGCCAAGGACCCAGGGCAGGCAAAATCAGTTTCAAGAGCAGACTGTGTCAGTGCACAACCTGTGTTAAATCTGGTTAGGAAACAGCCACCAGCTACTGGGAGCTACTGAGAGCTTCAGCTGACACATCTGCAGGCTAAGGAAAGATATGTATCAGCCACCTAAACCTGAGATTAAACCTGCCCAGCCTCTCCTCATGCAGCATTTTCCCAGCCAGCTTAGCTCTCCTGCACTCTGGAGCCCTGCCTGAAGGCCAGAGCCCCAGGCTGGGTGGTGTAAGCCACTCAGGGTCCTGCTAAAGCTTTAGAAGGCCCAGCAAGAGGATTTTCATCCTCTGCTTAAGCTTGCCCTGCTTCTGTGTACATCACATTGCCTTCACTGGCTGCTGCATCACTTGGGAAGGCCACATGGAGCTGGTTGTCTGCTCTGAGTACAGCCTAGTAAAGGAGGGAAAAAGAAGATAAGGAGTTCAGGTAACCTCCTAAAGAGGAGTTTAATGTTAACTGTAATTATTTGGTACCATTCCTAGCAGTGCACTTCTACCCCAGCTCTTGACCCCTGCTCTGACACACTAAAATCAGTGTCCCAGCAGGCAAAGAAACCCTGCTCATACCTGCTGGGCACCCAGGACCCAGCTTTTTCTCACCCAAACCAGCCTCTTCTGCCTGTCTGCCTGAAGAAGCTGGGTGCTCTTCTCCTTGTCCTTTGCAAACTGCTGGCTGTTGAGCATGGCCCTCCTGCTTCTCTGCAAGAAGCCCCTTCAGAACACCCAGCTCTGCCCTGCCCCAAGCACCCAGCTCTCACCTCTGCTTGCAAATAAGCAGAGGCTGGGGACTGACCTGCTGGAGAGCAGCACAGGGGAAAGGGACCTGGGTGCTGGTGGACAGCAGGATGCCCATGAGCCAGCAACGTGCCCTTGTGGGCAAGAAGGCCAAGGGCAGCCTGGGGTGGATTGGAAGGGTTGTGGTGAGTAGGTCCAGAGAGGTTCTCCTGCCCCTCTGCTCTGCCCTGGTGAGGCCACTTCTGGAATATTGTGTCCAGTTCTGGGCCTCTCAGGTCAAGAAAGACCTCAGGGAACTGCTTGGAAGAGTCCAGAGCAGAGCCACAAAGAAGCTAAAGGCAGTGGAACATCTCCCTGCTGAGGACAGGCTGAGGGAGCTGGGACTTGGAGCTGGGAGCAGAGGAGCCTGAGGGCTGCCCTCACTCCTGTTGATCAGGATGTGCAGGGCAGTGCTGGGAGGACAGAGCCAGGCTCTGCTCAGGGATGCCCAAGCACAGCACAAGGGGCACTGGGGGCAAGCTGGAGCAGAGGAGATGCCACAGGAGCAGAAGGGGAAACCTTTCCCCTGTGAGGTGCTGGAGCCCTGGAGCAGGCTGCCCAGAGAGGTTGTGGAGTCTCCTGCTCTGCAGACATTCCAAACCCACCTGGCTGTGTTCCTGTGTGCCCTGCCCTGGGTGCCCCTGCTCTGGCAGGGGGGGTTGGACTTGACTTCCAGAGGTCACTCCCAAGCCCTGCCATGCTGTGAGTGTGTGTGTGAAGTTCAAGGAGGCAATTCAGCTTCTTTGGAGGGAAGGTCCAGGGGAACAAACATTTTCCCTGCATCAAGAAGCTGCCAATTACTGGTTGTGAGATTTGGAGAGCCTCTGCCTTATTTGTAAGGAAGCAATCCAGTGCTGCACATGCAGAGATGTCAGACTGCTCAGGAGCTGCTCAGCAGGGACAGCATTTCCTGCACTCAGCACTGTGTTGGGTGTCTGTCAGGAGTGTTAACACCACCTGGCTCAGAGGTCACACACTACCACAGAAACTTCCTCTGAGGAGCCCCCAGTGCCTTTCCAGAGATCAGGTCACCTTCCCCAGCTGCCCAACTTAGCACTCAGGAGCAAGCTTCCATGCTGCAAAACCTGGGCTGCCCTTGTGCCAAGTGCCATCCCAACACACAGTCCCCACTGCACTTGAGTTACTTTACCTATTTTGGAAGGAAAGAGAGTTTCATCATCCAGCTGATCCTGGACCCAAGTCATCAGGTAATCAATGTACTTTGGTGCTGAGCACTTAATTGGTTTCTTTATGTTTGTCCCATCTGCCCAGTGGTACTCATATCTGGGTTGGGACAACAACAACAAGACATTTCTTAACACAATGAATCATTCAACTCAGGGCCTGGAAGGCTGCTCTTCCTGCTCTGCTCCCCTCTACTCCCACACCCTCCCCACAGCCCTTCCTGCAAACAAAGGGCCAAATGCTCCTCAGCCAGCTGCAGCTGCCCTGCACCATTCTCCCCACTGCTTTAGCTGGACTCTCTTTTGAACTCTGGGAAGGCCTTGGAAAAAAAAAATCAGGCATCCTCCATCATGCAGCCCATCCCACAGCACAGCCCCTCAGCACACTGCACACAGCAGCCTGTGGTCAAAGCTGCAGCCCTGCACATCAAAAGGTGCTCTATGGGATCCTGAAAGGCCAAGAGCTGCTTAGTCTTGAAGGCTTTCAACCCCCCCCCACAGCCCCCCAGATTAAAACATGACAGCCTGCTGAAGTGAAACATCCAAGTTAGATGAGAGGCTCACACAGAGAAAAGCTAAGCTCCAGGGTTCAGACCTGGCTGCTTTCTAACAGCTCTGTCCCTGCAGACATTCAGGAAGGCTGCAGAGGGACTGCTTGCAAAGGCCTGCAGTGAGAGGATGAGAGGTTTGAAATCAGAGATTGAGACTGGATGTGAGGAACAAGCTCTGCACCATGAGGCTGCTGGAACACTGCAGCAGGCTGCCCAGGGAGGTAGCTGAGCTCCCATCCCCGGAGGTATTCAAGGTCAGGCTCAGGAAGGCTCTGAGCAACCTGCTCTAGTGGAGGATGTCCCTGCTGGCTGCAGGGGGTTGGACTGGGTGTGCTTTGGAGGTCCCTTCCAACCCAACCCATTGCAGGATTCCATGGCTGATAGGATCCCCCTGACACCAACACACACAAATGATTTGTGTCTTTAAACAGAAGCCCCCACTATGCTCCTCACACCAGAAAGCATCCCTAAGTGCAAGCCATCACAGGACCAGCTCCTCCACCAAGCACTTCCACATGGCCCAAAGAAATCCCCCAAAGCAGAAAACCCCAGCAGGAGCCCCCTGGATGCCTGCCTTTCAGCCCCCCACTTCTGATCCTTCCACAGGAGCCATCTGGGCTCACTCCCCATCTGTGTGGGGAGTGCTCCACAACCCCTAGGGACAAGATCACCTCGTTAAGAGCCTGGCAGAATGCATCTCCCAGCCTCCAGCACCTCTTTTCTCCTCTGACTCCTAACTGTTTGCACAGGCCATCCATTTCTGTCAGTGCTTCTCACTCCTCTTTGGAGAAAGAAACTGTTTAGCCTGGCAACCAGACAGCTAAGCCTTTAATAATTAACCTCCACCCCCAAACAACTGCTTCTCAGGAGACAGACAATAAAGCAAAGCAACATTTTCATGCCCTTATTTAATACCCAAGAGTCTGTTCTGCATGCCAAAGCACCAAGCAGACAAAGGGCTCTGTTATTGCACAAGCTCAGCCCAAAGTCCTTCTGCTCAGTGGCAAACTCCTACTCCCTTTGTGTGTTCCCCACTCCCCTGCTCTGCAGCAGCCACTCTGCCTGCCCACGCTGGGCTTGGCATTCAGCAGTGTCCATTTTTAGGTTAAGGAGCCAGGGCCAGAGCTTTGCTTGCTCCATCTGCCTGCTCCTGCCTTGCACAGCCCCTGCCCACTCCACCCTGCAGCCTTCTGCACGGCCTCAGCTCTCCAGCAAGCGCTGCCTGCAGGCAGTCACAAGAGCAGCACCCCAGCAGAGGAGGAAGTGAGGAAGGGACTGCTTCTCTTGATTCTTCAGCTAACATTTTGCAGTCATTTACAAGGAAGCAGGGCCCCTCCTCACCACTTGCTTAAGAGGGTAGAAGAGAATAGAATTAACCAGGTTGCAAAAGACCTCAGAGATCATCCAGTCCAGCCTCTCACCCAACACCATCTCATCAACTCAACCATGGCACCAAGTGCCTCAGCCAGGTAGGAGAGCTCTGCAGAGGGACCTGGACAGGCTGGGCAGAGGGGCAGAGCCCAAGGGCAGGAGACTGAACACTTTGGCCACAACAACCCCAGGCAGTGCTACAGGCTGGGGTCAGAGTGGCTGAGAGCAGCCAGGCAGAGAGGGACCTGGGGGTACTGGTTGATAGTAGGCTGAACATGAGACAGCAGTGTGCCCAGGTGGCCAAGGTCAATGGCATCCTGGCCTGCATCAGGAACAGTGTGGCCAGCAGGAGCAGGGAGGTCATTCTGCCCTGTGCTCAGCACTGCTTAGGCCACACCTTGAGTCCTGTGTCCAGTTCTGGGCTCCTCAGCTTAGGAAAGATGTTGAGGTGCTGGAAGGTGTCCAGAGAAGGACAACAAAGCTGGGGAGGGGTCTGGAGCACAGCCCTGGGAGGAGAGGCTGAGGGAGCTGGGGTTGCTTAGCCTGCAGAAGAGGAGGCTCAGGGGAGACCTTCTTGCTGTCTACAACTACCTGCAGGGAGGTTGTAGCCAGGTGGGGGTTGGGCTCTTCTCCCAGGCACCCAGCAGCAGAACAAGAGGACAAAATCTCAAGCTGTGCCAGGGGAGGTTCAGGCTGAATGTTAGGAGAAAGTTCTTCCCAGCAAGAGAGATTGGCCATGGGGATGTGCTGCCCAGGGAGGTGGTGGAGCCCCCATCCCTGGAGGTGTTTAGGAAGAGCCTGGATGTGGTGCTTGGTGCCATGGTTTAGTAGTCCTGAGGTGTTGGGTGAGAGGTTGGACTTGATGATCTCTGAGGTCTTTTCCAGCCTGGTTAATCCTAGTCTATGCTTCAAAATTTTCCTCTTTGGAAGACACTGAGCAAGGGCAAAAAAGAAACCAAACAGACCAACATTGGGTGTCTGTACAGAAGCAAGAATCAAAGAAGTGAAACTGAACTGAGGGACAGGGATTACTTATTTCTATCCACACTACTAAGAACTGCAGCCAAGTTTCCTTCTCCAAGAAGAAAGACTTTTGGGAAGCCCTGGCTGGCCCCCTGCACATACAACCTTCCAAGCTGAGGTTCAGAAGCTCTCATTAACATTTCAGAGCAACAAAAAGGAAGGAAGGAGAAAGGAAAAATTAGCTTTGATAATCTAGAGATAAAAACCAGCCAACCAAGGCAAAAAAAGCCACCCTGCACCCCCAACCTTTCCACTCCCCACTCCCTTAAAGCTTCAGAGTTGTTTTTCCTCCACAGGTTACAAGTTGTTCCAGCCCCAGAAGTGATCTTATCTGTACCCCCCCACCCCCCCCCAAACTGAGCTCATCTGAAGTCTGCACATGCAAAAATCATCTCCCAAACTGCAGCTCCCTCCCTGATGTGTCAAGAGTGGTCTTACTTGGGGCCAGCAGACATCACAGGGCAGCTCTCCTCCGTGCAGAAGTCTGTGATGGTTCCATACAGCATGTTGATCTGGTTGAAGAAGTCGACAGCTGGAAGGCATTGAAACAGGCATCAGTGAGCCCTGCAGGGAGAAGGCAACACCAGCTCCCCACAGCCTTCAGCTGCTGAAGGTGCACCTGCAGAAGAGAAGACTCTGGGGGGAACTTAGAGCTGCCTTCCAGTAGCTGAAGGGATCCTCCAGGAAGGCTGCAGAGGGTGCCCAGGGACAGCACAACGGAGAATGGGTTGAAGCTGAGGGAAAACAGGGTCAGACTGGAGCTGAGGAAGAAGTACTTCACCATGAGGGTGGTGAGACTCTGGTGCAGAGACAAACAGCTCTGCTGCCTTGAAATGGAGACTGACATCCTGAATGCAAGCACTAGCAGGTTTGAAGCTGAGGGAGAGCAGGGTTAGACTGGAGCTGAGGAACAAATGCTGCACCATGAGGGTGGTGAGACTCTGGTGCAGAGACAAACAGCTCTGCTGCCTTGAAATGGAGACTGACATCCTGAATGCAAGCACTAGCAGGTATCTGTACTGTGAATGTAACTGAATGCTGAAGGAAAGGGAAGGGGGAAACCTGCAGCTCCCCTCCCTGACTTTGCCAGAGCATCAATTCAAAGCTGACACAAATCTCCACACAGCTCCTGCTCAGCAGAGGCAGGAGATGAGCTACAACTGGCGTGCAACTTCCTTGGTATCCAAAAAGGGAAGCAAGTAAGAAGTGGTGCTACATGCACCCAGCACACCTCATCTGCTGAAACAAAGCCTGCTGGCTGCTTTTTCACCCCCTGCACAGCAAAAGCAGACAACAGCACTGGGGCCTCAGAGCTGCATTTCAGTATCTGAAGGGGACCTACAGGAAGGCTGCAGAGGGACTGCTCAGAAGGGCCTGTGGGGATAGGATGAAGAGCAATGGTTTGAAACTGAAGCAGAGGAGATTTAGGTTGGACATCAGGAGGAAGTTCTGCACCATGAGGGTGGGGAAATACTGGAACAGGTTACCCAGGGATGTGGTTGAGGTTCCAGACCCTGGAGACATTCAAGATCAGACCTGATGTGGCCCTGGGCAGCCTGATCTAGGTGCAGATGTCCCTGCCGACTGAAGCAGGGGGTGGACAAGATGACCTTTGAGGGTCCCTTCCAACCCAATGCAAGCTGTGAACCTGTGGAAAGGTTGATAAAAAAGCTGCAGAGGAGCAGGAGGGCTCCTAAGGCCTGCTTGGGCAGGGGGAGGAGGCAGTTAACACCAAGGGCAGCAAGAAGCGGTTGCACGCAGCCCTCATTTCTGAGGCGTACACAGGAACTGTTAATTAAGTTTCCATTCCCTGCTCCCAGCAGAAACCACAGCCCAATGTTTGCTTCAAGGCAGGCATGCTCAAAAAGCCCACACAGCCCCTGACAGGCTGACTGACGGCTGTGAATCCCACACTCACAAGTCTCCAAGGCCAGGAGGCACAGCAAAGCCCAGCAGGGTGTGACAAACAGCACCACGGCAAGAGCCTCCTTCAGCAGCGTGGGGACAGGTCTGCAGGGGCTCTGAGGGGTTTCAGCTCCTCTTTTCACTCACTGGTCTCTGCACTGCAAGGCCTCAGATGATTTTTTTTTCCCCCCAAGTGCTTTTCCTCATCAGAGCACACTCTGTCTGCTGCTCTGCCACAGAGAGATGGGTGAGATGTTCTCCTGAAACCAATTCCTAGCACTGTCAAAGGGAGCTCAGAACTGCCTGTGCCCTTCTCACCTTGACTTGGAGAGCATGCTTGGAAAAACAAACCAAAAAGATCTCCTTGCACATCAGCCCAGCTCCCACAAGACAGCAGCAAAGCTGAAGGGGATCTTAAAGGCCTTTTCCTAACTTCAATGGTTCTGTTAAGAGCAGAGCAGATTTGTTGCTGCGCTCTCACTGCTCTGAAAGGCAAAAGAGATCGGTGGCATCAAGTCACACCTTTGAGTGCCTCAGTAGATGGTCAACAGAAGGGGCCCACAGCTGCCATTAGCTGGTACTAGGTGTGGTAGAGGGAAGCTGGACACAAAGGGAGCACATCCTCTGCTTAACATTAAGCATTCAAACCCCACCTGGCTGCAGGAGGCACCAAAAGGGGCTAGCACCCCACAGCATGCAGCTGGTGCCACAAGGCAGCTCCCGCTCCTTGGTGAAGTGCTTTGCTGCTCTTACCACCCAGCTGACTCTCAGTTAGGTCATTTGGGAAGGGAAAGACACCACTCTCATGTAGGAGAGAAGAGCTGTGGAGGAATCACCAGAAGGGCAGGCTGCCAGCAAGCTCTGAAGCAGCTTTTGTAATGCTTACTCATAAAATGGGTTGGGTTTGGTGGGTTTTTTTCCCCCCCTTCCAGACAGTTTTGCAACACAGTGTGAATCAACTTTTCTATAAGCATGGCATCAGCAACTTCCACATTCCCTGGATGCAGTGGCAAGCCACATGCCAGAGCATCCTGTGGCTGATTAAGAACAGGAAGGTTGAGTGACAGTTTCACTTCCCAAGCGTGGCAAAGGGCAAGGAGAAAGGGAGAGAGCCACAGAAGCAATCAGAAGTGACACGGGGGTTAAGTCTCCTCCCCCTGCTATCAGGTGATAGGAGGAGAGGCAATGGCCTGAAATTGTGCCAGGGGAGGCTTAGGTTGGAGAGGAGGAAAGAGTTCTTTGCTGCAAGAGTGGTCAGGGACTGGAACAGGCTGCCCAGGGGGGTGGTGTCCTTGGCTAGTCCCACAGCAGCACAGAGGGAAAGGAGCCCCTGGTTGCTGCTTTGAGTCTCCCAAGCTTTACTCTGCATTTGAGTTCAACACACCAGCCTTTCCCTCCTGTTATTCAACTGTGTCTGGAGATGATGCTCGAGGATGTGGTGCAGCAGTGGCCCTGGCAGAGTCAGAGAATGCTTGGACCTGCTGATCTTGGAGGTCTTTTCCAACCCCGGGGGACTCCTACCACATTCCCCTCCCTCCAGGCACAGCAAGGTGATGCTCACGGGGCAGAAGAGCAAACCCTGCTAGAAAGGAGCACACAGCTGTCCTCCCATAGCTGTCAGCCCACATTCAACACCCTCCTTGTGAAAGGGAGAACACCAACAAGGGCAAACCAACTTACTGTTGACTGCAACCCACTCGTTCAAGTCCTCCCCCTCCGGCAGCATGACAGCCATGCGCAGATTGCCGCTGCCCAGCGTGGCCTCGGCGTGCTTCAGCAGCTCATACTGGTGAGAGCCCTCTGGAATGTTCTTCTTTGGCTTGAAGGTCTTGGAAGAGCGACTGCCACTGTGGAAGGGAGAAGCAAGAGTCACAGCACTCGTGGGGAGGAGAGGGAGCAAGAAAGGAGTGGCTGAGCCACGTGCCAGCACGAGGTTAACGCTAAGTTGGGTCGGAAGGGACCTGAAAGCTCATCCAGTCCCAGCCCCCTGCCATGGGCAGGGACACCTCCCACCAGCACAGCTCACTCCAGGCCTCATCCAACCTGGCCTTCAACACCTCCAGGGAGGGAGCATCCACAAGCTCCCTGGGCAACCTGTTCCAGTGTCTCTCCACCCTGTCAAGAACTTCTTCCTAATCTCCAGTCCCAACCTGCCCTCCTCCAGCTTCAATCCATCTCCCTCCCATCCTAGCACTGCAAGCCCTTGCAAGAAACCCCAAGCACAGTCTCACAGTATCACTAAGGTTGGAAGAGACCCCAAGGATCATCGAGTCCAACCTGTCACCCAACACCTCATGACCAGACCATGGCACCAAGTGCCACATCCAATGCCCTCTTGAACCCCTCCAGGGACGGTGACTCCAGCACCTCCCTGGGCAGCACATCCCCATGCCGAACGACTCGCTCGGGGAAGAACTTTCTCCTCACTTCGAGTCTAAACCTCCCCTGGCACAACTTGAGACTGTGTCCTCTTCTATTTGCCACAACCAATTCCTCATCTAAGAGGAAGCAACTTTACAAAGACTTCTTGCAGTTGCAGGATGTTTTGCTCCCTTCACCCCCACATCCACCAGGCCAGCAAACCATGCCCTGCTGCTTCTCTAGGTAAGCAGAGCTGCAGCAGTGCCAGATGCAGCTCAGCCCAGCACTCAATGAGGAAATGTGTTTCAAGGGATTGAGTCAGGGAGCTGGGATGAGGCTGGAAGCCTGGCAGGGAAGCCACACCTGCCAGCCACTGGCCTGTGCCACAAGCCCACACAGCTCTGGGCCTCCTGAAGATGTCACAACTTGCTTGTAAGCAAGAGCACAACATTTCCTCCAGAGCTGACCATTTCACCTCATCATCTGCTGCCAGGGAGGGGTTTCATGATGCAGATGCTGCTGGCTCTTCTGCTGTAGGTTAGCAGAATGATGTTTCCAGAGGAAAGGAAGATTTTTTTCAGGCACCCTGCTCACACCACGCTGCATCAACAGCCCACTTCAGCTTCAGACAGAGCCCTGGCAGATCTCCTACAATCAGAGCTGCTAAACATGCAGCCCAGACTCTTGAGACACTTCTTGGTTAACTGCAGCAAAGGAGCCACTTGAACCTTAGCAGCTAAGAGAAGCACTTGGGCAGGCCTGGCTTAGACCTCCTAGCACCCAAGTGTTTGTACACTGGAGTCTTTCAGTGGAGCTCTTTATCTGCTCCTGGGAAATCTGTTCCACACCCAAGCAAAGCTGAGTCAAACCAGGAAAGCTTAGGCTCCTTATGGACAAAACTTCAGGCTTCACAGCTTGTTCTTACCACAGAACTAACCTCAAGCTCTTATCTGCTGTTGTGTCTAACAGTTCACACTGACAAACAAAGAACCTTGCCCTGAGCTCAACCCCTACTCCGACCCAGGCTGCCAACTTATCACTGAGTTATTGAGTGTCCAAAGCCTTGCTCCAACCCCTCTTGAGGAACAAAGCCAGACCAAGATATGCCATAACTCACTACAGCATCTTAAACTAATGCAGTACTTCTAAAGTGATTACTGTGCCATTGGCTCAGGGGGAGGAGGAGAAGAGGAGATGCCACACTGGAGAAGAGGAACTCAGGGACACAGGGCTGCAGTTCCTGTACATCATTTCATCCAGGGCTCACCAGTGGACTGCTTGAGCAGACACTGGAGAGGGCAGAACCTTGCCCTGGGGAACAGTCAATACAGAAGGCTGCAGTGGCACCGCTTTCAGGACACACTTGCCCCCTGTACTCTAAGTGGCCTCTGATGCCAAGGCTGTAGGGTATCATCCTGTCTCCCCTTGAGGGAATGTAGGAGTAACTAAGTCCTGCAAGCACAGCTCTGCTTCTCCCAGCAGCTTTCTCCACCACAAGCATTCACCACCATGGCCCAGCTGAAATCAGCCCTGGAAGTGCCTGACAAAGCCAAGCTCAAGACAGCACACAGAACACCTACCTGGGGCATCCTCACTTCTCCTATGCCAGCTCCTGCTTTCTCATCTTCAAAGACCTTTGCAAGCATTAATTAGTCCTCACAAATTATCTTTGAGGTAGGCATCATAGACTCATGGAATGGTTTGGGTTGGAAGGGACCTTCAAGCTCAGCCAGTTCCAACCCCCTGCCATGGGCAGGGACACCTCCCACCAGCCCAGCTTGCTCAAGGCCTCATCCAGCCTGGCCTTGAACACCTCCAGGGAGGGGACATCCACAACCTGCCTGGGCAGCCTGTGCCAGTGTCTCCCCACCCTCACTATCAGGAATTTCCTCCTCATCTCCAGCCTCAATCTCCTCTCTCCCACCTCAAAGCCACTGCCTCTCATCCTGGCACTCCAAGCCCTTTTTGTCCCTCCCCAGCTCTCCTGTAGCCCCTTCAGGTAACAAATTGCCCTTTGGCAACTTGTCCCAGTGCCTCCCCATCACCAGCATCTTACTAAACACAGGGACACTGAGGCAGGGACTCACTGCCACAGACCCACAAGCAAACTTATCACAGGAGGGTCCAGGTTTCAGCTCTGAACCTTCATCTCCTTCTCCCTTCTGCGTCTCTTCGAAACCCTGAGCCACAGAAACACTGCAAGGCAGAACCAAATTCCAGGAAAGCAAACATCTCAGGCCTTCAAACAATACTGTGGGGCTCCAAATGATAACATCCTGCTAAGAATAGCCACTTGGGAGTATCACTGTGCTGGTTTCCAGCAGCCAACATGTCAACAGAGAAATTAAAGCGAGAGCTCAAGCTGCTTTTTGGGAACTAAATCAATAGCTGCAGGTTTCAAGGCTTTTGTTTCCCCCCCCCACCCCCCCCCCCCCCCCCCCTTGTGACAAGCCCAGCAGCTGAAAGACCAGCAAGGAAAATGAAGTTGTACATGCTCAAAGTGTGCACTGACAAGCAGTTCAGCCTTTCTATTTATAAACCTGAGCAGTCACAACATCTCAGGGCTGAAGAGGGATGGTGTGCGAGCCAGGCGCTGCTCTCCCCAGCACCCAAAAGCCAACTCCTCCCCAGGCAAATTCCCACTCATGGCAGCAAGCCTGCCTCCAGCAGGTCACCTGAACTTGGAGCATGCTTCAGGAAGCAAGGCTGCAGAACTCTCTGCTCCTTTGAGGCACCACCATGCAGCAGGGTCTAAAGACAAAGCAGGTTAAGAGAAGCAGAGAAAGGCAGCCAAGGAGGTTTCAATCCCGGGCTGAGAGGTTATGGGGTTACCACAGAATAACAGCAGCATGTTTCTGTTGCTTCACAGCTCTCCACAGTTACAAGTTCTGCCCTCCATAAGAGCTAGAATAGAGTAGAATAGGTTGGAAAAGACCTTGGAGATCATCCAGTCCAACCTATCACCCAACACCATCTGATCAACTAAACCGTGGCACCAAGCACCCCATGCAGTCAGTCACAGAAAGGTTAGGGTTGGAAGGGACCTCTGAAGATCACAGAATCCTAGAATGGGGACCAGAGAGATCATCAACTCCAACCCCCTGCCACAGGCAGGGACACCTCTCAACCAGACTCAGCTGCTCAGGGCCTCATCCAACCTGGCCTTGAACACCCCCAGGCAGGAGGCAGCCACAGCCTCCCTGGGCAGCCTGTGCCAGAGTCTCACCACTCTCCTACTGAACAGCTTCTTCCTCAGCTCCAGTCTAACCCTGCTCTGCCACAGCTTCAAACCATTCCCCCTTGTCCTGTCTCTAGACACCCTCATGAGAAGTCCCTCTGCAGCCTTCCTGCAGGATCCCTTCAGCTATTGGCAGGCAGCTCTAAGGTCCCCCTGGAGCCTTCTCTTCTCCAGGCTGCACAGCCCCAGCTCCCTCAGGCTGTGCTCACAGCAGAGCTGCTGCAGCAGGCTCCCCTCCAGCAGATGCACAGGAACAACTCCCACCTAACAAAATTAACCTTGACAAACATTAAGCTGTAAAAAGTCTAATTCTCTGCAGGTGGAGAGAAAGAGCCTCTGCCAGCATCAAGCTGCCAAGTCCTCACAGAGCAGAGCTGCCCTCCAGAAGGGGCTTAGAGAGCAATTCCAGGCCAGGGTGGGGGTTGTTTTGCTTTGTTTTGTTGGTTTAAGGAAGAATCAGTTGCAGTGACTTGAAAGCACCCCAGCAGCACAGGGGGGTGCCTGCAGCAACAGCACACACCTTGGCTTCATCTGTGCCTCCTGCTGTAGGAGCCACACTGAAAACACTTGGGGCTTGAAGCTTCCCCCTGTAGCTAGCAGGAGACAGAAGAACAAGCTCCTAAGCAGCTTACCACACCTGGAGTGAAGTCAGTGAAATGAGACATGTCACCCTTAGAAAGGGTGACTTCAGAGAGTGCCTCAGGCAGGATTCCTCCCCAGGCCAACAGCGCACTTGGGAGCGAAGAGGCTCCCGCTCCACAAGGAACTCACTTCCTGCCTGCCCAAGCCACAGCCAGTTGCCCAGGCTACCAAAGATGCCTTCCAAGCCAAGGAGAGGGAGGCAAAGCACCCCTTCTCTGCTCACAGCCTGCTCCTCCTGCAGGAAAGCTGTGGGCAGCCTCTTCCCTCCCTTCTGCCAAACAACAGCTAGGCTTCTAGAGCAGAAACAGTGCCTCCAGCACTGACAGGGAGGTCACTGCAGGCAGGAGATGCTTCCCAGAATGGGAAGGGACCCCAAGGACCCTCTGGTCCAACCTTTCCAGGTGATAGCAGCCAGGCACCAGTGGTGTCCCCCAGGGATCAGTGCTGGGCCCCATGCTCTTTAGTGTCTTCATTGATGACCTGGAGGAGGGCATTGAGTCCATCAGCAGTAAGTTTGCAGCTGACAGCAAGCTGGGGGCAGGAGTTGAGCTGTTAGAGGGCAGGAGAGCTCTGCAGAGGGACCTGGACAGGCTGGGCAGAGGGGCAGAGCCCAAGGGCAGGAGATTGAACACATCCAAGTGCCAGGGGCTGCACATTGGCCACAGCAACCCCAGGCAGTGCCACAGGCTGGGGTCAGAGTGGCTGAGAGCAGCCAGGCAGAGAGGGACCTGGGGGTGCTGGTTGATGGTAGGCTGAACATGAGACAGCAGTGTGCCCAGGTGGCCAAGAAGGCCAATGGCATCCTGGCCTGCAGCAGGAACAGTGTGGCCAGCAGGAGCAGGGAGCATCTCCTGCCCTGTGCTCAGCACTGGTCAGGCCACACCTTGAGTCCTGTGTCCAGTTCTGGGCTCCTCAGCTTAGGAAAGATGCTGAGGTGCTGGAAGGTGTCCAGAGAAGGGCAGCAAAGCTGGGGAGGGGTCTGGAGCACACTTTACTCCCATTGTCACCTCTCAGTGCCTCAGGTGAGGGTTAATTAACACCTGACTTCCCCTTCTTGGGAAAAAATACACTTCCCTGGAAAAATGCCTTTCCCAGACTGAAGTTCCACACAGGATGGTATGAGAAGGTAGCTGAAAAAGTCATCACCTCATCAAAAACCAGAGGAGTCATGACACACAAGCCTCTGCACGTCAGGAGAGCAGAAGTTTATCAGATGACTCACATCCAGTGAGGAGAAAGCAATTTAAGGTGGCCTTAAGGAATGGTTTTGCTTTTGCTAGCCCCAGCCAGTGTTGGAAGCTGTCAGAACATGCCCACACTCCTGAAAGCCTTCTTCCTTTGTCCCATTCAAAATGCACACCTCAGAGTCAGTGACAGCAAGCAAGCATGGGATCCATCAGCTGCAGCACAGCTGAAGGGAAGCTTCTCCTGGCTGTGCCTCGGGGAGTGACTGCTCCTTGGAGAGAGGCCATGGGACACATGCCCTGCAGCAGCACACGCCATGCCCAACCCACAGAGGTGCTAGGGGGACACAGGCTGTGTTCTAGCTCAGCCAGGCAGCCACCTACACTTCCCTCCTCCCCACCTCTGTGGGCTCAGAAGGTGCCTGTAAAGAAGGGGAAGGTGTCCAGAGAAGGGCAACCAAGCTGGGGAGGGGTCTGGAGCACAGCCCTGGGAGGAGAGGCTGAGGGAGCTGGGGTTGCTTAGCCTGCAGAAGAGGAGGCTCAGGGGAGACCTTCTTGCTCTCTCCAACTCCCTGAAGGGAGGTTGGAGCCAGGTGGGGGTTGGTCTCTTCTCCCAGGCACCCAGCACCAGAACAAGAGGACACAGTCTCAAGCTGTGCCAGGGGAGGTTCAGGCTGGAGGTTAGGAAGAAGTTCTTCCCAGCAAGAGATACTGGCCATTGGAATGTGCTGCCCAGGGAGGTGGTGGAGGTGTTTAAGAGGAGACTGGATGGGGTGCTTGGTGCCATGGTTTGGTTGATCAGATGATGTTGGGTGAGAGGTTGGACTGGATGATCTCTGAGGTCTTTTCCAAGCTGGTAAATTCCATTCTATTCTGTTCTAAGGTCATGCTTCAGCACTCATGCCTACTACAACCCCAACCATGGGAATGGTGTTCCTGCTGTTCACCCACGTGGATGCAGCCCTTCTCCCAGGTAATCACAGCTCTCCAAGGAGGTGTCCAGGGAGCCCTCCTGCAAGCAGGAAATCCTCATGGGTTTGCTGTGCTCACACCCAAACCAAATCCTCTCATTTCATTCACAACAGCTCCATTTCAAACACTTTCATCTCCTGGGAAAGGCTCAGAATACCCAGAAGAAGTCACAGTTGTCCTCCCTGGACAGCACCAGGGCCCTGCCTGAGCACTCACAAACACAACTCAAGTAATCTGCAGCAGCAGAAGTGACTCAGCCCCTCAAGTGTCCTCTGCTGGGCCAGGCAAGGGGAGGGACAGGCCAAGAGCACTCCTCAGAGGGAAACTTAGATGGAAACAGAGTCACAGGATCATGGTTTGGGTTGGAAGGGACCTTCAAGATCAGCCAGTTGCAAACCACCCCCTGCCACGGGCAGGGACACCTCCCACCAGCACAGGTTGCTCAAGGCCTCATCCAGCCTGGCCTTGAACACCTCCAGGGAGAGGGCATCCACAGCCTCCCTGTGCCAGTGTCTCCCCACCCTCACTGGCAACAACTTCTTCCTAATCTCCAGTCTCAATCTCTCCTCCTCAAGCTTCAATCCATTCCTTCTTATCCTATCACTCCAAGCCCTTGTCCAAAGTCCCTCCCCAGCTCTCCTGGAGCCCTTTCAGGTACTGGAAGGCTGCTCTAAGGTCTCCCTGGAGCCTTCTCTTCTCCAGGCTGAACAATCCCACCTGCCTCAGCCTGTCCCCAGAGGGGAAGTTCTGCAGCTCCCTGATCATCTTCATGGCCTTCTCTGGGCCCTCTCCAGCAGCTCCAGGACTCTCTTATGCAGGGGGCTCCAGAATTGCAGTGCTCCGGGTGAGGTCTCAGCAGAGCAGAAGGGCAGAATCACTTCTCTCAACCTGCTGACCACACTTCTGACACAGCCCAGGATGCCACTGCAACACCTGGCAACAATAGATTCCTACATGCTCCATACCCATTGACCTGCAGAAAGACCCAACCCTGGGGGACCTGCAGCCCCAGTCAGCTCAGATGGCCTCCCTCTGCTTTGTCACAAGAGACAGACCCAAGAGCACAGGCAGGAGGAAGAACATTTGAGGAGTTTGTTTTCAGGAGAAATTCTTAAAAGGAGGCACTTGGATTCTTCCAAGAAACTGTTAGGTTCTGAAGGGAAACCATTGCAGGGAGGGAAGCTGCCTGGTAACACATGTGGGAGTGAGGATGACACAGCACATGCTCTGCAGAGGCATGGGGACATGAAAAGCAGCTTCAGACAGCTCAAACGTCAGCAGAACACAGGGGAATGCAGCAGGGAGCTTTTCTCCTTTTTAAGAGGGAAGCAAGGACACTGAAACCCTGGCCTGGCAGAGTGAACACCAGCAAGAGAGGGAAAGAAACTGGCCACAGAGCATGAGCAAACACAGGTCACCAGGAACCGCCACGAGAAAGCACCACAAAATCCTGGGACGGCGCGGGGCTTGGAGGGGACCTCTGGAGATTAAGTCCAACCTCCCTGCCAGAGCAGGGCACCCAGGAACACAGCCAGCTGGGGCTTGAAAGGCTCCAGAGAAGGAGACTCCACAGCCTGCCCCAGCAGCCTCACACCAGGGAAGTTTTCCCTCCTGCTGAGGTGGAGCTTCCTGGGTTCCAGTTGGTGTCCGCTGCCCCTTGTCCTGTCACAGGACACCACTGCAAAGAGCCTGGCCCCTTCTTTTTGATGCCCACCCTGCAGAGATTAATGCAATGAAGCTGGAGGTGGGGAGATTCAGGCTGGACACGAGGAGGAAGTTCTTCCCCATGAGAGTGGTGAAGCCCTGGAATGGGTTGTCCAGGGAGGTGTTTAAGCCCAGGCTGGACGAGGCTGTGGCCAGGCTGATCTGGTGTGAGGTGTCCCTGCCCATGGCAGGGGGGTTGGAACTGGATGATCCTTGTGGTCCCTTCCAACCCTGACTGATGCTATGATTTACAGCCATGGTAAGGTCTCCTCATTAATCCCCTTATGGATGCAACTGAACAAGTTATGAAAGAAACAGAACCCCCTGAGATGTGGAAAGCTCCAAATGGGGATCGTTTCCCTCAGTAACACAGCTGGCTGTGTTCAAAGAAAAGAAACTGGGAACAACAATGAAGAAAGAGTTCCTGAAGCCAGCATTAGGGCTTGGACTAGGTGACCTTTGGAGCTCCCTTCCAACCCAAACCATCCTATGATTTAAGCAGGATGAAGGAGTTGAAGATCAGCAAGCAAGTGAAAATACCCTGAGGTAGCCAGCAGAGCTCCAGCCCTGCACACTGCCAGTCCCACAGAGCATCAGCCAGCTTGTGGGACAGGAAGAAAGGGGGCAGGGGGCTGACAAAGAACTCAGGCAGGTATTTGCCCACCTATGATCTCTTTACTGCAGTACCCTCTCAGTCTGGTCAAACAAGGACAGAAGTGTGCCACGGAAAAGCTCTATGCTCCTTTCCCTAGCAAAGTGTTCTTCCTGCTGCAGAGGCTTCCTTACACCCAGCTAAAAAATCTCTTTGTGTCTTTGCATTCCTGATGCCCTCTGCATCACCCAGCTTCACCTGCTGGGAGGAGTCACACCCTTTAAATCCATTTGAGCAAGGAGGAAGCAGAGCTCTTCAGAAAGTGATCCACGAGCTGCTGAGGATGATGAATTGCAGCAATAAAAAGCTTGGCTCTGGCATCAAATTAGATCCTTACTTATACACCAAATATAGTGCTTGGAGAACATGCCTCAAGAGCATGGATGGGTTCCCAAAATGCTGATCAGTGCTTTGGAAAACCAATGCTCTCTGAATGACTAAAGCAAACCCAGTCAGACAACCTAAGGAATCACAGCAGGGCAGCTGAGCACAAAAAAGGGCTCCAGGGTCCGAGAGCTTGCAGGCCCTTGAAACACAGTAAAAACAACAACCTGGGCCTGTGGTTAGGAAAAAGGCAAAGCTAAAGGTGGAACTTCAACTAGATTTTGAAGGGGAGGAAGTCACTTGGGCACTTCAGGAGAGGCTGCCTCTTCTTGCAGCCCCCCAAACAAAGCAGGTTGGTGATATCAACACGGCAAACGAGAAACCCCGGGCAGCTTCCCAAGAGAAAAGCCCCAAGCAGGTCTCTAAGATTCCACTTAGCCTTCAATGAATAGCTACAAGGGGTCTGAACTCAGGAAATAACCATCAGCAGAGGCAAGAAATAACACCCAGAACAACAGGAAGAACTGGCCAGGAGGCAGCAGGGAATAACCTAACAGCTTTCCAAAAATACACTGCATTATCTCACCACCAAGCCTTGCCTGCACAGCCCCCAGATCCCAGCCAGTGCTCTACATCCCAGCTCTACCCTCAGCCAAACTTGCTTCCAGCAGGTGAAGCCTCGTCAGGAAAATCCACCTGAGGGGGAGCCACAGCTCCTACACACACAGGGCAGCAGATCTTTCCAGTCATCTAAGCTTGTGCCAGCGGAGGCCACAGCTCAGTGGAGCTGCTCTGTGGTGAATCTAAACTAGAGACGACTCTTCTTCTCCACTCACTGCAGCAGCAATCCCACAATGCTGCCATGATTTGGATCGGAGGGGACCTGAAAGCTCAGCCAGTTCCAACCCAACACAGGCAGGGACACCTCCCACCAGCACAGCTTGCTCAAGGCCTCATCCAACCTGGCCTTGAACACCTCCAGAGAGGAGGCAGCCACAGCCTCCCTGGGCAACCTGTGCCAGTGTCTCCCCACCCTTGCTGGCTAGACTTTCTTCCTCCCCTCCAGCCTCATTCTCCCCTCAAAGCCATTGTCCCTTGTCCTGTCACTGTAAGCCCTTGCAAAAAGCTCCCCCTCAGCTCTCCTGTAACCTCCCTTCAGGTATTGGAAGGAATTTCAAGGAGAGCTGTCAGCCCCAGGAGGTAATAGCAGGACATCAGAGACGCTGCTTTCCTGTGGAATTTACACTCCAGCATCAGAACAAGCAGCATTTGCTTAGCCCAGAGCACGACAGGCAGAAGGCACAGCAATGCTGTCCTGATCCCTGGATGCTGAACACTCAGCAAGCCCCTAGAACAATGACTCCATTCAAGCAAAGCCCAGGCTGAGCTGCTGAAGTCGGGAGAAGCAAAACCAACACAAAGTGTCAGCTGGCAAAACCAAACCTTGGTTGGTTCACTGAGGTCAGCACGGGGAAGCCTCCCAGTCATTATCTGGGTTGAAATGATTTCTGTGTCAAAACCAAACCCAACCCCCCAAAAAAACCAGATGTCCCAATCTTGAGCAAGAGAAGGAGTTCAGCAGAGCTCACTTAAGCTCACTTCTTCTCTTTGTCATAAAGAAAGGACTTAAGACTTGTGATAAAGACAATAAACCCAGGCATTAGGAGGCCTCAAGCTGCAGGATGTTCTTCACCAAGGAAGGGATCCTGATTTCCTCTTATTTCTAGGAGATAAGCAATGGCCTCTGGAGGTGAACTACCAAATTTCAAGGTGAAGTGCAACAACAGAATCACCAAGGCTGGAAGAGACCTCAGAGATCATCAAGTCCAACCTGTCACCACAGACCCCATGACTAAACCATGGCACCAAGGGCCACATCCAATCCCCTCCTGAACACCTCCAGGGATGGGGACTCCACCACCTCCCTGGGCAGCACATCCCAATGCCTAACAACTCTCTCAGTGAAGAACTTCCTCCTCACCTCCAGCCTAAACTTCCCAGCTTGAGACCAAAAAGACCCAAGCAACCCAAGCATGTGGAAGAGAAGCAAACTCCAACTACAACTCAGCTGAAATATGGCTAGGATCACAGGAGGTATGCAAGAACAACAAAAGGAATGGATTCCTGCCAAGGAACAGCTGGGAACTGGAGAAGGAGGAGAAGAGGGGGAGCAAGATAGAGGTGTCCTCAAAACAAAGCAGAAGGAAAGCTGGGATGAGAAGAGAGGAGAAGGTCAAAGCTGGATTTCAAGAGGGATGCATGAAGACAGAACAAAGGAAGAAAGACCATTCCCATTTGCAAGCTGGAACACAGTCACTGAAGTAAGTCCACAGATTCACAGAATGGCTTGGGCTGGAAGGGACCTGAAAGCTCATCCAGCTCCAATCCCTGCCATGAGCAGGGACACCTCCCACCAGCCCAGGGTGCTCAAGGCCTCATCCAGCCTGGCCTTGAACACCTCCAGGGAGGGGGCAACAGGTCAGAAACACTCTTTAAAGCCCGTGAGGAGCAATGAAGCTTTAGTCAGAGCTGAGAAGGGAGCATTTGCACGTGGAACCCCCAGCACTCCCCAAAGCAAAGAGCAGCCAGGGCACTGCAGCCTGATCAGAAGTGGCTCAGTTTAGGACTGCTGAAAGCATCCCACAGCACATCCTGTGGTTTGGGTTGGTTTGTGGGTCAAAGGCTTATTGACAGCTTTGGCAGCAGCATCGTTCCTCCTGCTTACAAGGGAAGATGTAAAGTGGCTGTTTAAGAGTGGCAGCTATTAACTTCTCAAAGGAAAACAGCAACTTCATTCTGCCAGCCCTGGCCATTAAGCATCACCACACTGCAGCTCTTAAGTCACCCTCAGTGGACAAATGCTTCCCACACTTCATCCTTTTTTCAAACAAGATAACAAAGAAATATCATTTCTCTCTCCAGACACAGGCAGCCTCAGATGCAGCTGTGACCCCTGGCCTGGCCCTGTGGTGGTTGTCTGTTGCCATAAAGAGGTCCTAAATCCGAAGACCTGACAGAAAACCACCGAAGGCTTTTGGCACCCTTTCAAGATTACAAACCCATTCACTTCAGACAAATCCTCCCCTGAAAGTGATCCTTGTTCCACCACTCTTCTGTCTGACAAATGTAAATAGCTAATTGCAGAGGTTCACTTCAGCTGCAAACACAAAGAGAGGAGGACAAACAAGGGAAAACAATCGTGGCATAAAAGCAAACAATTAGGAAGCAATTAAGGCTGGACATCAGAGCCATGTAGTAAACACGAGTTTCACACTGAACAATGCCTTGCTTGCTATGGGGTTGGGTTTTTTTCCACTCCAAACTATTGCTTCTCTACTGAGAAGGAAGCATCTAAGAACAGTGGATACACAGACTGCAACTTGGTTGGAAGGGGCCCTCAGAGAGCATCTTGCACAACCCCCTGCAGGCACCAGGGACACCTCCAACTAGATCAGGCTGCCCAGGGCCACACCAAGTCTGACCTTGAATGTCTGCAGGGATGGGAACCTCAGACACATCTCTGAGCAACCTGATCCAGTATTTCACCTCTCTCACTGAGAACTTCCTCCTGATGTCCATTTAAAAGCACCAATCACTCACTCCAACTCACACATCAACTCATCATCAACTTCACGCCCCCCAAAACAGAGTACTGGCAGCAAAAGGCTTTTTTCCAAGGCAATGCCAGGCTCAAGCACCTGAAGTGGTCCACACAGCTCTGTCATTCCAAGGCAGACTAGTTCTTTCTGGAAGAAAAGCCAGGCAGCAGCACAAGCTCAGCTTTGCAGCCCTCCACCTCCAACCTCACCGCTAAGGCAGCAGCACCCAGGCACCGGGGGCTGCCATTTCTTTCCGTTTCATCGCACACAAACTTGATCAGCTGCTTTCTGAAGGTGCACACCGGTTGGCAGGTTGATGGAGACTCCACCACCTCTCTGGGCAGCCTGCTCCAGGGCTCCAGCACCCTCACATTACAGCAGTTCCTCCTCACGTTCAGATGGAGCTTCTGATGGTTGGTTGTGCCTGTCACCCCTTGTCCTATCACTGGACACCTCTGAACAAAGCCTGGTGCCATCCTCCTGCCACCTACCCTTGAAGTATTGATCAGCACTGATGAGGTCCCCCCTCAGGCTGCTCTTCTCCACGCTAAAAAGCCCCAATCCTCTCAGCCCTTCCTCAGCATCTTTGAACACACAAGCCCCAAACAACAGCCGCTCGCCCTCACCCTTTCCATCAGCGCCTTCTCTTTCAAACCCCATCGGCTGTGCCTACTGACATGAGCCTCCTTTTCAGAGAGCTGCTGCACGGTGGAATATTCTGGGGGCCTTCCCAGGTTCTCCTGGAGTTTGGGGTTTGGCTGAAGCTGTCCTTTTGTTTGGAGGCCTTCTTTTCCAAGCTCCCCACGCCGTTTTGTTTTGACGGCGGGTTTATTTTGTCAAAGACAAGGCCACTTCACAACTTCAACACCAAAACTGGTATTTTTTTTCCTCCTTCTTTAGTGAATTAAATGGTTTCCCTCTAGCTCCTTTTCTTGGCTTTTTTTTTTATGTAAGCTGTGCCAGTGTAGGATACCACAAGCCTCTCACCATCTGGCACGCCTACCAGGACTATCTTTAATTTCTCTCCCTTGGAGATGTTGAGCTGAAGTACCTGCAGCTATGCTGCAATTTCCTCTTCACAGAGAACTTAGCAGGCTGCAGTTTATTTATTTGCTTAAATTTTATTAGCATTTCCCTCAAAGAAAATTGGAGAGGTTCAGAAAGTCTTCTCAGCAAGGAAGAAACAGCTCAGAGAAAGCAGGCAGCGCTGGAAATCACAACCGCTGTCAAAACGGGAGTCGTGCTCATTCAGTGCCTCGTCTCACAAGACAGTCTCTTTATAATGTCACCCAGAATGAGAGAAAACAATGGTTTCCCTTGATATTTCTTCTTTTTCACCCCCACCCCTCCCTCCCTGTAGCTTTATATGTCACTGGCCCTAGCAACAGCAAAGAATAGCAATGGATTTGTCAGCAGACGAGGACCGTGCAGCGGGCCCGCGCGGGGGGCCCCAGGCACCCTGTGTTATCCGAGCACAATCGCTCTGTTATCTGACAGCGAGCAAGAGCACGGCTTTGGATCCCCTACTTGAGCGTCCAGCTGGCAAACCACAGCCCAGTTAGCCACCTGGAACCTGCAGGACAGGCTTGCTGCAATCAGAAGCCTTCCTGCTGCATCTTTAGCACCGGGGCAGAAGCCCGAATCGGTTCCTGAAGACGCAACGGTATCGCCGGCAGAGGAAGAGAGCGCAGCGAACCATCCACGCTGCCAGCTGCGGATCAGGGTGGAAAAGGGGGTGGAAAAGCCTTGTGAGAAACGGTGTGAAAAGCGCTGTGATGACATGGGGAGGTCTGCAGCTCGGCACACAAGCTTGCAACACAACATCTGGCAAGAGGTGCCCAACCGCTACCTTCGAGCGGCTCTGTCACACCACCACGACACTCAGGCCGGGCAAAAGGGGGTGCTAACTTTCTGGATGCTTCAAAAAAACCCCACAGCCAACCACTTGGCAGAAGACAGAAAGTCCCCCTGAGGCCTAGCAGGCATATTTTGAATGCATTTCTTTGCAATCCATTTCTAGACTGCAAGGTGAGTAAACTAGGTGCCGTCTGCAGCGCTCTGCCAACAGCAGCTTCGCCAACGTTTCTTGCTTTGCCATGCAACCACCCCACTTTCCATTGCCACGTTTCATCCTGCAGGGCCACTTGAAACAATGGAAGGGGTGTGGAGGGGAAAGGTTTGCTTTCTGAGGTTTCAGAAGGGTCTGGAAAAAAGAAACAAGCATCTCATTATTGCCTGTGACAGAGGGTGGAGGGGCTCACGCTTTTCCGTTACCTCTCAGCCAAATGCCACGGAGAGGGAGGCTCTCTAATTTGCAAACCAGACTCCCAGGACACCGCTGTACTCGAAATCCTCTTCCCCCCCTACTCCTTCTCTATTGCAGCAGCTGAGAATTATGAAGGAGGGAGACAGCTGGGCTTCTCATTAGGAGCAGCCCAGCGCGTCTGAATCCACCGACGGGTCATTTGTACCCACCTCCCATTCGCAGCTTCCACCCTGCAGCTGATAGGTGTCTTTCAAAACCTCTCCTGGGGTGAAGGCAGCACAAACACAACGACAGGCAGGCTGCTCCGGTGCAGCAGAGTTAAAAGGAGGCTGCTTTGGTAGAGCAGAGTTAAAAGCTAAACGCAGTGGAGGAAGGTTCAGAAGGAAGCCAGCGCCGCTGTTATTTGTCTCCATGAGAACACAACTCAGTAGAAGACTCCAGCTCCCAAGGTAAAGCATCTTCTCTACCAGCAGGCTCTGGATACATCTGTTGGTTATCAATATAAGCCTTTAACAACTGTCAAGGTGTTATGGCAAAGGGCCCACTAACTGCTCGCACGGAACTCTGAGCGTGCAGCAACGCTCAGCGGGGTCTTGCTGGAGCTCGGCTCTGCAAGGGTGCCTCCAGCAGCTGCTTGGATTTCCCTTCTTTCCCTAGAGCGCATCTTCACCTTAATTAATAGGTCACTGAACCGGTTTATGTTAATCACCAGAAGTACCTCGTCTTTGTTCCCAAGGGGAGGGACCAAAGTTCATTCAGTTGCCGTCTACGAAGCAAAAAACTGCGAAATGTGAGGGTTTTGCACACACTTAAATTGCCACCGGCTCCTCGGGGAGCTTTTTTATGCCGCAGTAAACAATCGCCTCTCATTAGCCCGGCACAGCCCTGCCAGCGCTGTCCCCTCAGCTCTGCACAACCGTGACACCCAATCAATCACAGAACCTTAGGGGCTGGAAGGGACCTCAGCAGATCACCCAGGCCAAACCCCCTGCAAAGGCAGAGTCACCTAAAGAAGGTCCCACAGGAACACAGCCAGGTGGGGGTGGAATGTCTCCAGAGACGGAGACTCCACCACCTCATTGGGCAGCCTGCTCCAGGGCTCCAGCACCCTCACATTACAGAAGTTCCTCCTCCTGTTCAGATGGAACTTCTGATGGTCAGGTTTGTGCCTGTCACCGGGCATCACTGAACAAAGCCTGGTCCCCTCCTCCTGACACTCAGCCTTGAAGTACTCATCAGCACGGATGAGCTTCCCCCCTCAGGCTGCTCTTTTCCAGCCTCGAAAGCCCAATTCTCTCCGCCTTTCCTCATCACAGACACGTTCCAGTCCCCTCAGCATCTCCGCAGCCCTCAGCCGGGACTTCACTTCTCTCCGCCGGCGCTCACCGAGCTGCGCCAGCGCCATCCCCTTCTAACTTAGGTACCGCAGAAAACGCTACGGGCAGCAACTTCTGCCCACACCGTCCTGCCTAGGAGTGAAAAAAGCCACCGGTAAAGCAGAAGGGGGACTCCAGCCGATACGCGTTTTTTCCCTGAAGGCAACTGTCGCCTCCCCAGCGACACCCCCTCCGCTCTGGGCTTCCAGCACAGCGCGCACCGGGAAAGTCTGCCCCCCAGTCCCGATCCAAAGCCTCGCCTGGATTTATCCGCTTTTCAAATTCGCATCCTCCCCTGCTCCAGACGCCCGGGCCGATAAGGAGAGGTCGACAGGCAGCTGCCGCCCTCCAAACGCCCTGCCGGCGCGGGAGGCGGCGGCCGGCCCCGAGCAGCTCCCGCGGCTGGGGGTGGGGGGAAGCGGCAGTTGCGGCCGTTAGCACGGCCGGGGTCCCCCGGGGCGCCGGGGCACAAAGGCAGAGAGCGGACACGGCGCTGCTCCGCGGCCGGACGGAGCGGAGAGGTGCGGAAAGAGGGGAGCCGTGCCGGCGGAGAGCGGCCGCCCCGCTCCCCCGGGGCAAGCGGGAAGGGTGGCGGGCGGCGGCCGCGTCCCCTCGGCGGGCTGCCCTGCCCGACGGGGCGGGACGGGGCAGAGGGGGAGGAAGGGGCGCAGGGGTAACCTCCCGCCTCCCCGCACGCCGCCGCGACCCCTCGGCGGCTACTCACAACAAGAAGCTCATGGCGATGGCGGCGGAGCGGGACCGGCGGCTGCCTGGGCTCGGCGCTGCTCGGCTCGGCTCGGCGCGGCTCGGCTCCCAATGGCAGCGGCGGCGCAGGGCGGGCGGTGCGGGGAGAGCGCCGCGGGGCGGGGACAGGGCCTACGGCCCGCCGCCTGCCGCCGACATCGCTCCCGGCAGCCGGTGGCGTCCTGTCCCCAGGCGCAGCGCCCCCCCTCCCCTTAAAGAGCCCCTGGCCCGGCACACCGCTCCCCTCACACACCCTCGTTTCCCCCTCGCGTGTCTCCCTGTCCCCCCTCAAAGCCCTCCCGGGTCCTTTCCCCTCGGGCTTCCCTCGCAAGCAGCCTTCCCTGTCCCTCCCGACGGCCGCTTCCATGCCCCAGGAATCGCCCCCCGGGCGCCCTGCTCCGCGCCCTCCGCACTGCCCTCTGCCCCAGGGGCAGCAGGGGGCTGCCTGCAGGCCCTGCCCTCAGCCCCGGGGGACCCCAAGGGGACAGGGCGCAGGGTTCAGCCTCTCTCCTCAGGTAAACCTCTGCACCACGCCAGGCCTCAGTATTTCTGGGCACTGATATCGCATAGAACTGTCAGGGTTGGAAGGGGCCTCAAGGCTCAGCCAGCTCCAAGCCCCCTGCCATGGCCAGGGACACCTCACACTGCAGCAGGTTGCTCACAGCCACCTCCAGCCTGGCTGCAAACACCTCCAGGCAGGAGGCTTCCACCACCTCCCTGGGCAGCCTGTGCCAGGCTCTCACCACCCTCACAGGGAATAACTTCTTCCTGACATAAACACCTGTGACAGAACTACCTAAAGGTAGTTCTGGCTGTGAAATCCCTGCAGTTGCCTATCGAAAGTCACAGGGAACCATGAAAAGCGCCTGAGTGACAGTGCTGCCTGCTGCTGTTCCTCCCTCCCTTACCCAAACAGCCCCCTGTGGAGCATGCCTGCAGGGCAGAGGTGGAAGGGAGTTCACTTTGCTTTAGCATGTCACATCAGGGACTAAGAACATCCTTGTGTTTCCTAAGTGATGCCACCCAGGCTTCCTTGGGCAGGCTGGCCTCATTCTGCAGGTTCAGGTACCCAACCCACAGAAAACCATCACAGACATAAAAAGCACAGAGAGATTTTTTTACCTGGCATTTCACAGAATGGGTTGGGTTGGGAGGGACCTTCAACATCACTTAGTTCCAACCCCACTGCTGTGGGCAGGGACACCTCCCACAGTCTGCAAACTGCTGAGGTGAAAAAAACAAAACCCAAACAACATCATCCAGATGTTCTTAACCAGCCCTTGGGCGTGCTTAGAAACCTGTGGCAGGCCTGTCCTGAATCACCTCCCTGTGTGAGCACAGTTAAAAGCTGCCTGTCCCCCTGTCTGTGGAAATCCAATGCACAGCAGAGTCATTCCAGCAGGAAATTTCACTGTCACATCTTTGCTGGCAACAAAGATCACACAGTGTGCTCTTCCCCAGGCAAGAGGCCTCTCCTAGAATGCACACACCAAGGCTCTGCTGTGCAGTACGGATGTCCAACAGCCCAGCTGACAGCTGCAGGCTGTGCTTTTGGGGTCTGGGGAGTGTGCTCTGGGAGCCCCTACCTCCTGATCCCGACCCAGGAACAATGCCCTTAATCTAGCGGTTTGCCTCGGTCAGCTTCTATCCTTGCTTCCCCTAAAACATAAGCAACAGCATCCAGAACACTTCAAACCAAAACACATTCACAGCAAACAGGGAGCACATGCTCCACTGCAGAGTTAGCCACATCCAAGGGGCAGAAAATTACAACCCCAGGTTGCAACTTCTTGTGACAGTCTGCCTCTGTTTAGGTCGGCAAGAAGCCAGCTGGGCTTTGGCGAGGGGACAGCACAGGCAGCACAACCCCCAGAGATTGCCTCCTGCCTCAAGGGGATTCTGCCCCTTGCCCTGGTGACCCCACAGCAGTCACAGTGCTGCAGGTAGGCCAGATGAAAACCTGGTGGCTTTCAGATTCATCAGGCAAGCTCAGCAGATGGAGACCCCCTGCAGCCCCTCGCAGCGTTTCCTTCCTGCACGGCGCAGAAGGAGGGGCAGGAACCCTGCCCTGCGTGGCCACCCTGACAGCCACCTGCTTCCCTCACCTCTCTAACTGCTGGCACTGCAGTTCCTCCTTTCCTGGCTCTGTCCTTCACACCAAGTCAGAATGCCAGGTCAGTAAATTAGGATGACTGTAGGCCACTTTGAAAACCAAGCCTCGTAGCGGGCAGCAAAGGTGTCATTAAAAAGCATTTCACGACGTTGGCAACTTTCCTTTTGGCTGCTATTAGCAAAAAAACCCCAAACACAGGCATGAAATGGGTCTCAGGGCACCTTTTAAGGCTGTCAGCTTGAGCTGGCTACGTAAATCAAGCTCTGTCTACACCACTGCTCGTCTCTTTCGGCACACTCACGTCGGGACCACGAATAACCTCCCTCCTCTGCTGCCACCCATACGCTTCCTTCTACCCACCGCCGGCGTTTATTTTAGTGGCAAGTTAAAATTAAGAGTCTGTTCCCGCAGCAGCCAGCAGGAAACACTTGGCCAGGCTGGCTGTGAGGAGAAGTGGTTACGCAACGCGTGCATTTGATGTCTCCCATTCACGTCGGGCTCTTTGGGATGGCCGAGGGTCACACGGAGCGCTGGCTCCGGAGCCTGCCCGATCCGAGGGGCCGGCAGCGTGCTGCAGTCTTACGTAAGAGCCCAAGCCTTGCTCCGGGGAAGGCAGAGTGAGTGCAGCAGCGGCCTCACCGCTGTCACTTTGGCTTAGCCACGACACTGGAGAGCTCAAAGAACGGCTCTGAAAGGGCCCTCCAGCTGACAGAGTGCTTCAGCTCTGAACTTTCCAGCTCTTTTGTTGCGGCAGGGCTGGGTAAAGGCAGAACTCTCCAGCTGTGAGATCGCTCAGAAATGAACAGCAAAAAACTTCTGATGTGTCTTATCAGGGAGACAGCAAATAGGAAACAACAGCTTGCTTGGAGATGTAAATAATACAGTGTGTAAACACCATGCTCTGCAAACACTCTCATAGAGTCAGAGAATGAGGTGGGTTGGAAGGGACCTTCAAGATCATCCAGTTCCAACCCCCTGCCATGGGTAGGGACACCTCCCACCAGCCCAGCTTGCTCAAGGCCTCATCCAGCCTGGCCCTGAACACCTCCAGGGAGGGGACATCCACAGCCTCCCTGGGCAACCTGTGCCAGTGTCTCAGCACCCTCACTGGCAAGAATTTCTTCCTAATCTCCAGTTTCAATCTCCCCTCCTCAAGCTTCAATCCATTCCCTCTCATCCTATCACAACAAGACCTCACATGCTAGATTGAACCAACAGCATCCATCAATTTAACTGGATAGTTGTTTGTGCATTAAGGGATTTGGGTTGTGAGCAAGTGAAGCATCCAAGCAGGAATTAGAATAGAATAGAATAGGAATTAGAATGGAATGGAATGGACTAGAATAGAATGGAATGGAATGGGAAATAGAATAGAATAGAATAGAATAGAATAGAATAGAATAGAATAGAATAGAATAGAATAGAATAGAATAGAATAGAATAGAATAGAATAGAATAGAATTGAATTGACTAGGTTGGAAGAGACCTTTGAAATCATGAAGTCCAACCTATCATCCAACACTATCTAACTAACTAAACCATGGCACCAAGCACCCCATCAAGACTCTTCCTAAGCCAAGTCTCTACTAAACCATGGCACCAAGTGCCACATCCAGTCCCCTCTTGAACACCTCCAGGGATGGTGACTCCACCACCTCCCTGGGCAGCACATCCCAAAGGCCAACCTCTCTTACTATGAAGAACTTCTTCCTAACATCCAGCCTGGTATCAGCTGGAGCCTGGGGTATGTACTTGTAATTATTGCCAACAAAAAATGCCACACAGGAGGAAATTACAGGAACTATGAGGGTATTAGTGGGCCCCAGAGCCCACCCTAATTGTGGAGCTGGGAGAGCACAACTCAGCAGCTCTGTAGAAAGAGCAGTAAATTCAGCCAGGCCTTGGTTGCCTTCAGTGCAAGATCATTTCTCCTAGGATGACTTCTTTTGTTCCCCCCCTGATCATAGGTGCAGAAGCTTTGATCCCTCTCATGGACTCTGAGATTCCTGGGAAACTGAGAAGCCAGATGTCCAACAGAGTGGTGCCCTCTAAAGGTAAGCCACACAGGCTGGCGAGCTGCAGGACAAACAGCAGTGGGACGTTCTACTACACTTG
Source organism: Dryobates pubescens (assembly GCF_014839835.1). Taxonomy (NCBI): domain Eukaryota; kingdom Metazoa; phylum Chordata; class Aves; order Piciformes; family Picidae; genus Dryobates; species Dryobates pubescens. The sequence goes on from NC_071635.1 coordinate 2,684,526, forward strand.
GAAAGCAAAAACAAAACCCCGAGGGGGAAATGGGTGGAAATTGTGTATCTCTCACCAAGACTCTTCCATGCACCCTGCTGGGCTCACAGGAGAGGAATGCACACAGCAATCCCTCGGTCCAGAGGATTCAGGGATCTGCTCACTCACTTAAAGCCACCAGGCTAATCCAGATAAAGATAAGTGGTCAAGATGAATTCCTGCAGTTATTTTTGTCCTCCTGCAAACTTTGCTTGCTTGTTCAAAGAAGGTTTTGAAGAGAAACCTGACATGAGGACTGTGAAAAGCTGGAATGTGAGCCACTCCAGCACCGAGGTCAACATTCCTTTGAAACTCTGGGTAATGTGTGATTTGCCTTGAAAACTGCAGAGAGCTGAGAGCACTGTTGCCAAGGGACTGGGCTGGGATCAAGGTAGCCATCTGTCAGCTGAAAGTTTGTGGCAAGAAATAGTTCATAAAAGCAAAAGATGACAGAAAACAGCTTGTTAGTGCTTTCTAAACAGCGATAAGAAACATCCAAGGCTTCTGAGAACTTCGTGGTTGGCAGGATTGCAAACGGCAAGCTGAAGGGCTTCTGCTGAAAGGCCCAAGGCTGCACTTTGGGTGGCAGCTTGCAACAGCTTGAGACTGCAACTCTCACTTGGCAATCTCACAGCAAGAACTACAGGATCCCTGTCACAGAATCACAGAATGGCTCAGGCTGGAAGGGGCCTCAGAGATCATCTACTCCAACCCTCCCACCACAGGCAGGGACACCTCTCAACCAGACTTGGTCTCCCAAGGCCTCATCCAACCTGACTTAAATGCCTCTAGGGACAGGGTGTCCACAACCATTCTGGGCAACCCATTCCAGACTCTCACCAGCCTCAGATCCAGTCTGACCCTGCTTTCCCTCAGCTTCAAACCATTCCCCCTTGTCCTGTCTCTAGACACCCTTATGAAAAACCCCTCTGCAGCCTTCCTGCAGGATCCCTTCAGGTCACCATCATCCTGACACTGGGGTCCACATGCCAAGCCTGGTTTGAGAACAACCACTCAGACACCTTCCTCAATAGTTTGGATCTGAGCCTCCACACCCCCTTGGCTTCCTCCATTGTCACTTTGGGTCTATTTTTCCCCTTGCTTTTTATCCTCCTGCTCATTTTGTTTCATCCTGAGCAGTCTTCCTCAGGGAAAGGGTAGGCATGACCTACCTTCCCCATGTGTGCACTTAGAAGCTAGTGCTGGCTCTTTCCCCTTACCCCTCTTGGGTGCAGCAGTAAGAGCAGGACTCTTTCTCCAGATCACCTGAGAGGAGTGTTCCTCACAAACAGGTTCAGCCAGCACTGCTGCTAATGTCAGACTGTTCAGCTAGGATGGCAGTGAGGGGGAGAAAATGATCTCCCTGATGAAAAGTCGCCAGGGAAGGGGGTGTATGAGGCTGTGATTAAATCTGAATTACATCTTTACACTGCAAATCTGCCCTGGGGTTCTTTTGTTTGGTTAAAAAAAACCCCAACAAGATATATATATAGGTCAATGGTGACAGTAACTGCAAATGAGCATGGAGCAGCAAGAACTTACCATGAATCCCTGAACTTCCCTGCTCAACTGTGTCAGCTAACAAACATCTGTTCATTTACAACCCGTTTCTGGCAGAGCTCGAAGGTCCCCTGCTCTGCTCGGCAGTCCTGGAGACCACCCCGCCGCGGTCCCCCTCGCTGGCCGAATCGTTGCCCCTCCTCCTGTCACATCTGCAGCTCTCCGAGCTGGGAGACAGCAGCTGTGGCCTGAGCAAACGGGTGAGTAGCATGATAGAGTCCTTTGGGTTAGAGGAGACCTTTGCCATCATCCAGTCCAACCGTTAACCCAGCACTGCCAGGCCACCACTGAACCACGTCCCTCAGCACCGCATCTCCACGGCTTTTCAGTGCCTCCCGGGATGAGGGCTCCACTGCTGCCCTGGGCAGCCTCTTCCAGGGCCTGGCAGCCCTTTGGGGGAAGACACGGCTCCACATGTCCAACCTAAACCTCCCTTGGTGCAGCTTGAGGCCACCTCCTCTTGTCCTGTCACTTGCTTTTTGGGTGATCAATACCAGGCTGCTCAGGGGGCTGCAGAGAGCATTGAGGTCTGCCCTCAGCCTCCTCTTCTCCAGACCAAACAACCCCGGATCCCTCTGCCACTCCTCTCCAGACCCTTCATCAGCTTGGTTGCCCTTCTCTGGACACTCTCCAGCCCTTCAAATGTCCTTCTTGGAGCGCGGGGCCCCGAACTGAACCCAGCATTCGAGGCGCGGCCTCAGCAGCGCGCAGTGCAGGGGCAGGATGCCTGCCGCGCTCCTGCTGGGCACACCGCCGCCGCTGCAGGCCAGGATGCCGGCTGCTGGGCACACCGCGGCTGCTGGGCGCACCGCGGCTGCTCGGCCCGCGGCCGCCCCGCTCGCCGCCGAAGGGCGCCGCGGGCCCCCAGGAAGCGGCTCGGGGCGCGCGGGCGGCGCTTCCCGCCGGCGCCTCCTGGGAAGGGGAGGCGGAGCCGCCGCGCCCCCGCCCCTCGCCCATGGCCGCGGTCGCCGCCGCACGCCGCGGCCTGGCCGCCCTTGTGCTGTGCCGCCGGCCGCCGCCGCCGCCCTGCCCGCGCCCGCCGCCCGCCCGCCGCCTCCCCAGCGCCGCCGCCGCCGCCGCCTCTTCGGCCCTCGGGGCGCCGCCGCGGGCTCCCGCCCCGCTCTGCGCTGCCCTCCGCAGATACAGCCAGGTAGGGGCCCAAGATGGCCGCGCGGTGCTGCGGGGGCGCTGGGACGGGACCCCTGGGACGGGACCCCTGGGACCGGACCCCGGCCGCGCCGAGCCGCGGGGAGCGCGGCCGCAGCCCGCGCCGCAGCCCGGCCGGCCCCCGCCGCCCCTGCGCTGCCGCCGGGGGACGAGTGTGAAGGGGGCGGCGGGCAGGGCCAGCCCCGGGACGGCGGAGCCCCGCGGCCGGCCGTCCCCCAGCAGCGGGAAGGCGGCTGCCGCCCGCGGCATGCGCACCGGCCCTCGCTCCGCCCTGCCCGCTCCCTCGGCGTGCGGCGCCGGGCCCGGTTCCCGTGCGCCTGCCTGCAGAGCGGGACCTCGCTGGGTACCGCGGCGGGAAGCGGCAGGCTGCCGCCTCTTCATTGGGGTTTCTTTCTTGTTGCTCCTTTCTGGTGGCAGGTCACAGATGCGTCGTCCCAGGAAGGTCACCTCCCGGAGCAGGAGCCGCGGGCAGCCAAGGAAGACAGTGACAATGTCTTTCTCGTCAGGGCACAGGGATTCCCCTTCTCCTGCACCGAGGAAGACGTGCTCACCTTTTTTGACGGTATGGGAGTTCACTTTCCTCTGTAGCCGTTCAGTGTGCTGTTACTGTCCCCAGTAATTAACAGTTAACAAAGACCCAAAGAGGCGTTTTTAATGTTGCTGCAAACCCACTCACGATTTGCACATGGGAATCAAACATAGAAACTCATCCCTGTGACATTGTCTGTTTATGTAAGTTTGTCCCTTCTCAGCCCACCTTGCCATAGTAAAGGCATTCCACTTGGAAGTGGCTCCTTTCAAGACCCTTATATGCCTTTAAGGACCATTCTGTTCTTTTAAAGACCGTTATTCAAGCACTGGCACAGGCTGCCCAGGGAGGTGGTGGAGTCCCTATCCCTGGAGGTGTTCAAGTAATGGCACTGGGGCCATGGTGGCGTTGGGTTGAAGGTTCAACTCAGTGATCTTAGAGGTCTTTTCCACCCCAAACAGTTCCATGGGTCTATGGTTGCCTCTCCCCCCAGCTTTCCCCTGATTCAAACAGACTGGAGAGGTTTTTACTTAGTAGTTTAAACTTCAGTGTTGCTTTGTGCTCCTGATTAAAGCCTGTGTAGACCTTGTCTCCATACTTCAGTGTTAGGATTCATCCTTCCAGAGCAGACCAGAGATCAGATCCTGTTGTTATAATGGTTTGGTCATTTAAATTAAATCACTTTGAAGCCCTCGGGGAGAGGAATGTAGAGCAGGCAGATTATAGCCATAGAGAGTGAGCCTGTAGTACTTGCTCTTGCTTTCAGGGAGCTCAGACACAATTAAGTTTAGCAACAACATGAGACTCTGTCAGAGTTGTTTCAGTTGGACAAGGCCTCTAAGATCATAGAATCGTAGAATCAATAAGGTTGGAAAAGACCTCAGAGATCATCAAGTCCAAGCTGTCACCCAACACCTCCTGACAACTAAACCATGGCTCCAAGTGCCACATCCAGTCCCCTCTTGAACACCTCCAGGGATGGGGACTCCACCACCTCCCTGGGCAGCACATTCCCATGGCTAACAACTCTCTCTGGGAAGAACTTTCTCCTCACATCCAGCCTGAACCTCCCCTGGCACAGCTTGAGACTGTGTCCTCTTGTTCTGGTGCTGGTTGCCAACCGCCACCTGGCTACAACCTCCCTTGAGGTAGTTGTAGACAGCAAGAAGGTCTCCCCTGAGCCTCCTCCAGGCTCATCAACCCCAGCTCCCTCAGCCTCTCCTCACAGGGCTGTGCTCCAGACCTCTCCCCAGCCTCGTTGCCCTTCTCTGGACACCTTCAAGTGTCTCAGTGTCCTTCTTAAATCATCCAGTCCAACCAGCAACCACCATGGCCACTAAACCATGCAATCAGGGAATGGTTTGGGTTGGAAGGGACCTCCAAAGCTCTGGTCCAACCCCTTGCACTCAGCAGGGACATCCTCTACTAGATCAGATTGCTCAGAGCCTCGTCCAGCCTCACCTTCAATATCTCCAGGGATGGGGCCTCAACTACCACACCCCCAAGTGCCATGGCCACAGGTTTCTTGAGCACCTCTAGGGATGGGGCCTCCACCAGCTCCCTGTTCCACCCCCTGACCACTGTTGCAGCAAAGGAACTGTCCCTGGTCTCCAGTCAGCCAGCTGTGCAGCTGTGACAGTGACTGGAAACCAAACCAGTTGCTCGCCTGCGCCGAGCGTTGTGCGTTCGGGGTGTGAAGGCAGCATTCTGCCCTGCTGAGGGGGAGCAGCTGGGGGCAGGGTGTTCAGTTGTGCTGTGAGCAGTGGAGCCCCAGGTGTGGTGCAGTGCCTGTGTCCTGTGTTCCTTGGTTTCTAGGCTGTAGAATTCGAAACGGTGAGAACGGGATCCACTTCCTCTTAAACAGGGATGGGAGGCGCAGGGGGGACGCCTTGATCGAGATGGAGTCCAAGGAGGACGTCCAGAGAGCCCTGCAGAAGCACCTCAGGTACATGGGCCCACGCTATGTGAAAGGTGAGTGGCACAGCAGGGCTCCCCTTGGAGCAGCCTCCTCAGGGAGTAAATAAGGATGGGAAGATGAGCCTCAGCTTGACAGGCTGCTGGGCCAGCTCCATACCAGCACCACCGTCTCCTGGGAAGGTTGGACCAGATGAGCCTCAGGAGCTCTTCCAGTCTGGCATTCTGTGAGCTGCTTGAACACTGCAGCAGGCTGGTGGGGTTGGGGCAGATGTGGAGCAGAGCAGGCAACTAAACCAAAGAGCTGTTGGAGCGAGTCCAGAGGAGGCCACAAGGGTGATCCAAGGGCTGTGGGGGCAGGCTGAGGGTGCTGGGCTTGTTCATCCTGCAGAAGACTAGGGGCACCTTAGAGCTGCCTTCCAATAGCTGAAGGGATCCTGCAGGAAGACTGGAAAGGGAATTTTCTCCAGGGTGTTCAGCAGCAGGATGAGGAGGAACAGTTGGAAGCTGAGGGAGAGCAGGGTCAGACTGGACCTTAGGAAGAAGTTCTTCAGTACAAGGGTGGTGAGACACTGGAACAGGCTGCCCAGGGAGGTTGTGGCTGCCCCCTCCCTGGGGGTGTTCAAGGCCAGGTTGGATGAGGCCTTGAGCAGCTGAGTGTAGTTGAGAGGTGTCCCTGCCTGTTGTGGGGGGGTTGGAGCAGATCATCTCTGAGGTCCCTTCCAACCTGAGCCACTCTGGGATGGGCCTTGTGCAGTGAGGCAGGAGCCAAGGAGTATGGGCTGGGGGAAGAAACACAGCAAATCCTGCTTTAGAAGGGTGCCTGCAGAGTGCCAGCTGCAGAGGGCTGTGAGGGAAGGGCTGCTCTGTGCTCCCTTGCAGTCTTTGAGGTCCACGACAGCGACGTGGAGGGCTTGCTGCAGAGCCTGCGCGACGAGTCCCAAGCCATGAACGATGGAGTTGTGCTGCTCAGAGGCCTTCCCTTCAGCTCCACGGAGGAGGACATAGCAGATTTCTTCTCGGGTAACTCAGCCTGGTTTGTGCTCTTCAGCTGTGAGATGTTTGCTTCTCCAAGCTGATGCTTGGAGAGGTGGCTGCTTCCCTGAGCAAGAGGAGCAGCCTTGAACACCTTCCAGCAGCGTAAGGAAGCTGGGAGCAGCTGAAGCTGTCGGAGCCAGCTTTTGGCTGCAAGCTGCTCTGGCACCTTGGAGTTCTGCAGGTTGAACCTAGGGTCAGGACTTGCAGCACTCTTCTTGGGGGACCAAGGGGAAGGGATCTGGATCTTGTCTTTGGGGACCAAGGGGAAGGGACCTGGATCCTGTTGTCTTTGGGCACCAAGGGGAAGGGATCTGGACCCTGTTGTCTTTGGGCACCAAGGGGAAGGGATCTGGACCCTGTTGTCTTTGGGCACCAAGGGGAAGGGATCTGGACCCTGTTGTCTTTGGGCACCAAGGGGAAGGGATCTGGACCCTGTTGTCTTTGGGCACCAAGGGGAAGGGATCTGGACCCTGTTGTCTTTGGGCACCAAGGGGAAGGGATCTGGACCCTGTTGTCTTTGGGCACCAAGGGGAAGGGATCTGGACCCTGTTGTCTTTGGGGACCAAGGGGAAGGGACCTGGACCCTGTTGTCTTTGGGCACCAAGGGGAAGGGATCTGGATCCTGCTATCTGCATTTGGGTTGCTACCAGTTTGTCATTTGGCAAAGTAAACAGAGGGGGAAAATGCCTGAAGGTAGAGCACAGTGAATGCTGAGTGGCTGTTCACAGTTCTCCACTCACATGAACCCCTTAGCAGCAGTTTTGCTGTTAATGACTGGGGGTTGGACTGGCTGATTTCTAGGGGCCCCTTCCAAGCCCTATCATGCTGTGATTCTGTGACTGGCTTGTTCATGCCTGTGGAAGCTGACTGCTCCAGTTCAGCTGAGCAAGTGGTGCCCAGAGATGGGGGGTGGAGGGGGAATCGCCCTAATAAGAGAAGATGTCAAAATGATTTGTGCTCTGGCCCTCCTTCATGTCTAGGAGCTGGATTCTCTTATTTCCATAGTTGCAGCCTCATGCTGGTTGATTCTTGGCAATGAGGCCTCCTGTGAAAATGAAAGCAAACAAAGTGTTAAACAAAGCAGGGAGCTAGGCCAGCAGGAGGAGTTGTTTCAGAGCTGTATAACTGCCCAATTAACTCATCAAACTCCAAAAGAGCAAGGGAAAAGATGTCTCTGAGCTGAGACACAGGTTCCTGACAACTCAAATGCCTTCTTTCTGCTCCCCTCTCCTCTGTAGGTCTAACCATAACTGACGTAGTTTTCATTTACCGGGGAGAAAGGAAAACAGGAGAAGCTTTTGTGCAGTTTGCAGCTCCTGACATGGCAGCGAAAGCCCTGCTCAGGCACAGGGAATATATGGGGAGCAGGTAAGTGCTTCCTGGAGGTCCATCAGGCTAGGAGAACCTGCTGTGAAGCAGCCTGTGTGACCTGCAGCTTGCTTCTGACCACCTGAAACAGCCTGGCCTTGAACACCTCCAGGGAGGAGGCGTCCATAGCCCAGCTTCAGGGTCTTCCCCACCCTCACTGCCAAGAGTTTCTTCCTCACCTCCAGCTGGAGTCTCCCCTCATCATCTCCCACCTCAGCTTCTCCTTTCCCCTGCAGGTACATCGAGGTGTATGTGAGCAGGAAGGACAGCATGCAGAGGCACATGGCCTACGACAGGGAGCGGAGGGAGCCCGAGCCTGCCTTTGAGGAGAGGGGGCTGAGCCACACGGGAGACGCTGAAAGAGGGAGCAGTGAGTCCCTGCTCTGCCTGCTCTTTGGGGCCCCTTCCTCCTGCCCTGGCTAGCTGCAGCTTCCCCTGAGGGAGCTGTTGGTTGTGAGTGCTAATGATGTGTTCTTCCTCCCCAGAGCTGGGCAGGGAAGGAGCAGAGAGCTCCAGGCAGGCTGTGGAATCTGGCAGTGTCTCATCACCGCTGCACTTGGTGCACGTGAGAGGGCTTCCCCCCCAAGCCAGTGCCCAGGCCATCATAAACGTGAGTACCCATCAACAGAACTCACTGCTCCCTACCAGCACAAGCCCTTGGCTAATGGTGACAGCTGAGATGACCTCGGGTTTGCCATTTAGCTCAGTGGCTTCCAGCTGAAGGTGTTTGGAACTCAGAGCTTGCTGAGGGTCCCAGGCTCCTGGGGGTGTCCATGGCCTGTGGCACAGCAGCCATCTGCTCACCTCCATAAATAAGAATCATGGAATTGGTTTGGCTGAAAAGACCTCTGAGGTCATTGAGGCCATAGAAGGCAGGGGGTGGAAGGGACCTCTGGAGATCATTGAGTCCAAACCCCAGTGTTTTGCTACCCCCTGCCTGGACAGGCTCTCCTGTGGTCTCTTTCTCACCCAACTCTCTTATTTCCCTCCTTTTGCAGTTCTTTGCCCCTCTGAAGCCCACCAGGATCATGGTGGAATACAACTCCCATGGAGAAGCCACAGGAGAAGCAGAAGTGCATTTTGAGAGCCATGAGGATGCAGCTGCAGCCATGGCTAAGGAGGGGTCCCAGCTAGGTAAGCAGAGAGGAGGGAGGTCTCATAATCAGGGAGGCTGTGGATGCTGCCTCTCTGGAGCTGTTCAAGGCCAGGTTGGATGAGGCCCTGAGCAAGCTGGGCTGGTGGGAGGTGTCCCTGCCCATGGCAGGGGGTTGGAACTGGCTGATCTTTAAGGTCCCTTCCAACCCAACCCATTCTATGAATCTAAACTCTGAACCTCAGCTCCTGGGTGGCTGGGGCCAGCTTGTCAAGCTGCTGCTGCCACCCTGTGCCAAAGTGGTACCTGGGATGGAGGCTTCCAGTTCAGCTCATGTGGCCTGAGTTTTGTGTCAGTGACCAAAGGAGGTGACCCCCTCAGCAGTCACTGACCACAGGCCCCCTCTCTGTCCTTGCTCCCCAGAGTGCAGTGCTGTGGAGCTGTTCCTGAACCAACATCCAAAGGCAAAGGGAAGCTGCCAGTGACAGGAGCCCAGCTCAGTTTGGTGAGTGCAGCTTTCTCTGCTCCAGCTTCAGCAGCACCTGCCTCAGGCTTGCTGCTTCTGACACTAGATTCCAGCCAGCTTAAAGACTGACTGGGAGTGGCTGAAGGGGCTCTTACCTGGGTCTTCTGGCCTGCAAATCCAGCTCCCATGGGCTGGAAGTCCTGTGGTAGAGGGGCAGCAGCTTGCCTTGGCACAGCTGGAGTGTGCAGGAGAGCTTCAGTTTCCTTCTCCCTTTAGAACTCTGCCTGCTGTGATGGGGTTGGGTGCCCTGGTGTAGGCCTTGAGCACCCTGGGCTGGTGGGAGGTGTCCCTGCCCAGGGCAGGGGCTTGGAACTGGCTGATCTTTAAGGTGTCTTCCAACCCAACCCAACCCATTCCATCAGTCCATGAATGCTTTCCCCAGGGTGGGGGGTGGGTCTGCTGGCTGGGCACAGGGCTGTGTTGCTGACACCTCCAGGGGCTGGAGCTGGACAGAGGGATGTTGTGCAGGTGGTTCTTGCTGTGGTCACCCCTGTACCCTCTGCAGAGGCATGTCTGGTGCTCAGCCTGTGCTGAGTGCCACCAGGCTGTCATGTTTCCAGTGTGACCTTTAAGGAAGCTCTTGGCCAGCTTGTTCTTCCAGGAACTCCCTTCTAAAAGTGCTGCCTGGGATCCTGCCCACCCCCACCGCCCCACAGCTGCAGCCCTGGGTGTGAGCCAGGCCAGGGCTAAGCTCTTGGGGCAGGTCCAAAACATGCACCCAGCTGCAGCCTCCATCCCCTGCAGCCTCCTTGGTGCAGGAACAACAAAACTGAACCCCCAGCCCCCACGCCCTGTGTGTGCAGGGCAGCCCCCCCACCAGAGTCCTACCTGTTGGCTCAGGTCTTGTAGTCCTGCACGTGCTGCTGTTGGGGCAGCACTTTGGAGGGCAGCAGAGGGGCCTGAGGAGGAGGGAAGCAGAGAGCTGCAGCCAGGTGGTGATTTCAGGTCAGAGCAGGTGAGCCCTGGGGGTCCCTTCCATGCTGGCAGTCTGAGGTTTGTGTCTCTTCCTTCCAGGCCAGGCGAAGACATTCCGTGGGGCCGGCGCACGGCTGCCCCCGCGCAGGCTGCAGGAGCAGCTGCACGCTGGGCTTGCACTGGGAGAGCCTCCAATAAATGCTGGTGACTTACCCTCTACAGCAGCCTCTTGCAGAGCTGGAGGGGCAGCAGATGTGGTGGGATGGAGCTGCTCTGGCCTGCAGGAGCGTGGTGGTGCACAGAGCATTGAGCACACCGCTGCTGGCGGGTAGCAGCACGGAGCGGCCTCAGCGCCTCACCCAGGCCTCAGCAGGCTCTCTGCATGGCAAAGTCTTGGGACACTGAGGTGCTGGAGCGTGCCCAGAGAAGGGCAGCAGAGCTGGGGAAGGGTCTGGAGAACAGGGCTGGGGAGGAGCAGCTGAGGGCTGTGGGGGTGTTCAGTCTGTACAAGAGGAGGCTGAGGGGAGACCTCACTGCTCTCTGCAACTCCCTGAAAGGAGGCTGGAGCCAGGTGAGTGTTGGTCTCTTCTCCCTGGGCTCAGGTGATAGGAGAGGAAACAGCCTGAAATTGTGCCAGGGGAGGGTTAGGTTGGAGAGGAAGAAAAATGTCTTTGCTGCAAGAGTGGTCAGGAATTGGAGTGCGCTGCCCAGGGAGGTGGTGGAGTCCCCATGGCTGGAGGGGTTCAAGAAACCTGTGGCCATGGCTCTTGGGGCCAGGCTGGTGTTGGGCTGAAGGTTGGACTTGATGATCATTGAGGGCTTCTCCAACACGAACACTTCTCTGCTCCTATAACCAAACCCTCCTCCCACACTGCTCCCTCTGCACCTGCCCACCACCCTGTTAGCAGCTGGAAGTGCTTTTGGTGCACACAGCTGATGGGATGGGATGGAATGACCACTTGAGACAGCAAAGACAGATGACCAAGTTTTTATTGTTGTGTGCAACAAAGTGAACATAGGGAATCTGCTTCCCCCCAGTCCCCTCAGCCGGCCCCCAGCCTGGCAGGACCTGAGCCCAGGTGCTGGGAAGGTTTGCAGCAGCAGCAGGCTGGGACACCAGGCAGGAGCTGACAGCAGCACAGTGACCTCTCAGGTACAGCCCCCACCAGAGCTGTTTGCTGAGGGGTCCTCAGCTACCTCCCTGCCTGTGGGCGGGGCTGGGACTTGAGTACCTTCTCAAGAGCTGTCCTGCTTCTCACAGCCAACAGTCACAGCCCTCACTTGGGGCAGCAGCTGCTCCTGCTGGGACAGGGGACAACAAAGCTGTCACTGGAGAGCTGCAGAGTGCTGGGCTGAGCAGCACTGAAGTCACCCAAGCTGGGTTCCAGTTGAGAATCACTGGGGGTCTCTCCTGGGGGATGAGTCACACTGGGTGGGATGCAGAACAGAGCTCTCCCAGCTGTGCATGAAACCCTCCACACTGAACTGAACAACCCCCAGATTCTGAGTGGGGGACTGCTGGCACCCCTGCCACACCACAGCCCTAGAGGCACTCCGAGGGGAGGCTTCTGGGGACTGCCAGGAGGGGAAAAAAGCAGGAAAGTGAAACTATTTCAAGTGGTGCCCCCTGTGCCAGGGCCTGGCTCTGAGGGGCAGCAACAGGAGCTGGAGAGCTTGGGTGGCTGCATAGCCCAAGGCCTAGAGGGAGCTGGGGGTTCCAGTGAGCACCCCCTACGTACCTGACACTTCAGCATGGCTCCAGCCAGCCCAGGCAAGAGAAAAAGGCCCCTAAGGGGCTGAACCCCTAACCCCAAAGAGAATCTGCCACCCCAGTGCATCTGTCACAGATAGGTCACTTCTATGGACTACAACAGAGCCTGTGGTCCTAGAGGCTGAAGGTGGCTTCCAGTACAACCCAGACCAAACTATGAGCCCCTACGTGCTCCAGGAGGAAGCCACCACAGCTTTTGGGAGCAATGTGGAACCCCTGGAGGAAACAGCAACAAAGACTGATGCAGCTGCAACTGTGACCCTGCAAACTGCTGCCACCAGCACTCCCCTGTAGGTGAAGGCCATCCCCATCTCATCTAGGTGAGAGCAAAGTGAGGGTGAGGTGCCAGCTGTCTTACAAGGACCTCTTCATGTGCCCGTGGGGGAGAGGTGGATGGAGGTGGCTCTGAACCTGGAGGATTTGGTATGGAGGTACTTGGGGATCCAAGCCCTGCCAGCTACCACCCAGAGACTGACAGCAAAGTGGCAGCCTGTGCTTTGGCCACTGCTGCCACCAAGTCACAGTGAGGGTCTCCAAGGGGAAGGGCTGAGATGCCCGAGGTGTTTGTGTGTCAGGTCAGTGCAGGTTCTCAGTTCTCACACCTCAGAACCACCCCAGCCCCTCAGAGAACTTGGACAGCTTGGACTATTGGATGCTGCTGTGCACAGCTGAGCCCAGGGAGTGAAGCCAGAGGGTGCCCATGGGCCTCACCCACCACTGGTACAGCCCAGCTGGGCTGGATTGTCCAAGGCCATGGGGAAGGGGAGATGGAACTTCAGGGGCAGCTCCTGCCCTGCTGGCAGGGAGCCCAGAGCAGCAGCAGGTCTGAGAGCACACACTGGAGGCCAAGGCTGTCCCCCCAGGCAGACACACAAGAGCTCTCTGGGGTGCTCTCTGTTCTCACCATGCCCCGAGGCTGCTCCGTGGGACATCCTGAGAGCAGAAGGGCTTTAGTACCAGGAAGCCACAAGAGACTCAACACCATGAAGCTGCTTCCCACCCCAGACCTCCACAGAACCCAGGCAAGTGTCTTCTCTTCGCCCCTGAGCAACTCCAGGAGCCACCATCAGCTACAGGTTGTTTCTGTCACCTCTGCTCTAGCTGTCCCCTACAGGGGGCTGCTGGAGTACTGCTGGATGAGCTGCTTGTGGCAGGCGTCGCAGACGCGCTCGGGGTTGATGCTGGAGGGCAGGGGCAGCTCGTTGCCTGAGCAGGACTCGCAGAAGATGCCACCACAGTTCTTGCAGATGTTCTGGAAGGCAGGGAAAGGACAAACAGGGGAGTTCAGGACATGAGCAACACGGAGGGCTACAGAGATGCTGAGGGGACTGCAACATCTCCCGTGTGAGGAGAGACTCAATTTGGGCTCTGAGGAGGAATCAATACTTCAAGGGTGGGTGGCAGGAGGAGGGCACCAGGCTTTGTTCAGTGGTGCCCAGGGACAGCACAAGGGGTGACAGGCACAAACCTGACCATCAGAAGCTCCATCTGAACAGGAGGAGGAACTGCTGTAATGTGAGGGTGCTGGAGCCCTGGAGCAGGCTGCCCAGAGAGGTGGTGGAGTCTCCATCCCTGGAGAGATTCCAACCCCACCTGGCTGTGCTCCTGTGTCAGCTTCTCCAGGTGAATCTGCCCTAGCAGGGAGATTGGCCTGGCTGTCTCCAGAGGTCCCTTCTAACCCCTGTCATCTGTGGCTGATGTTTTATCTCACTACCAGGCAGTGAACCCAGATCCTCTGCTGGGCCTGAGAAAGATGCTCCCAGACTCCCCTCTTGTCCCCATGGAAGAGACCCCAGGTTTGCTCCTGTACTAGGGGCAGCTGATAGCAAAGCTCCTGAGGTCAAAGCAGAGGAGCTGAAGGCTTGCAGCAAAGCAGGGTAGAGAGGGAAGAGCTGCCAAAAATGAACCAACCACCTTTAACTGACTGTCAGAGGTGCCCATCACTGGTCACTTGGCCAGGCACAGCACCTCCTCTCCACACAGCTTCCTGGCCAGGTCACAGAATCACAGGGTTGGGAGGGACCTAAAGGATCTTCTAGTCCCAACCCCCCTGCCATGGGCAGAGGCACCTCACACTACAGCAGGTTGCTCAGAGCCACATCCAGCCTGGCCTTAAAACCTTCCAGGTCACCTCATTGTGCTCCCCATTGCCCAAGCTCTATTTGTAGCACAGGCAGTGAGTGTTCATCTTCACCTGGGTGCAGAGCTCAGGGCCCTGCACCCCTCAGGCTGTGCAGCTGTGAGGGGAGCAGGAATGGCTCAGCCACACAAAAAAAGCCAAGAGAAAAAGGCAAGGTGGCTGCCATGGAGAAGCAACAAAGGTAACAGAACCACAGGATGGCAGCTTGGAAGGGACCTCCAGGAGCATCTCCTCCAACCTGCTCTCACTTCTGATTAACCCCAGAAGAAAAAACACTTGGCTGAAAAGGGAGAAGCTGCTGAGGGGAAGGGAAACCAAACCACTGAGGAGAGTGGGGAACAAGCTGGTTAATGAGGTCAGCTCAGCAAAGGGCTGTTTGCTTTGCCCCAGCTCACCAGGAGAGCTGTCCGCCCAAAGCCAACCACCAGTGGCCACCAGAGGGCAGAGGTGACCGCACCAGCCCCCGCAGTTACCTTTCTCTTGCCTCGGCTGCTCTCCTCCCGGCAGAGCTGGCAGACCTCAGCGCTTCCAGGTCCTGAGAGCTGCTCCTAAACCCCAAGTGAAACCCAAGATGTTCTGCTTTACCCTGGACAGAGCACCGGGGTCAGAGCTCTGGGGCTGATCTGCATCTTACAAGAGGGAGGAAGATCTCACAGGGGTTTGTAACCCCCCCAGGCTGGCTGTGCAGGGTGAGCTGCAGCTGCATCAGCCACAGCATGAGGCAGGAAAGGAGGCACAGCACAGCTGCAGGAACCAAGCACCACACAGCTCCATCTCCAGGCTGAGACCAAGGCTGCTGGCCCAGCACCTAGGTGGGAACTCAGCACCTTTTCACCTGACAGATGCAGAAACTCCCCCTGGACAGGACCCCAGAGCAGCAGCATCCCTCTGGCAGCTGGGGTCTGCCTGGCACCTGGGGCAGAATGTCCCCAACAAGAGAACTATGGGCTCGGCAGCCAAACCCTCACCAAGGCCACCCACAGGACAACCTGCAGGGTGTGTGGGCAGGGAAGATGCTGCAGCCAGCCAGGAGCTCCCTCAGCACCCTTGTCCTTCAGCATCCCCATGCAAGACACAGAATCACCCACCTGCTCTTCCTGCGTGCTGCTCGGTGCCCTGCAAGAGAAGGACATCGTCACCTGGAGCTGGGGCTCAGCAAAGCACCTGGGGCCCTGGGGATCCCCTCAGCCTTGCCTTGAAAATCCTAAAGTGATCCAGCTTTGGGTTTGTGCAACCAAACCCCCACTGCCAGCAGGCACAAAGGTGCTCAGGAGCTTGGCAAGCAGTGTGTGACTGCTGCTGTGTGCACACTTCAGCAGAGCAGAGAAGCCTCTCTCATGGAACCACTTGGGTTGGAGAAGACCTTTCAGATCACTGCATCCAACCATTCTCTAACTCTGCCAAGGTGCTAAACCATGGCCCTCAGCACCACCTCTCTGCAGCTTTCAAAGCCCTCCAAGGGATGGGGACTCAAGCACCTCCCTGGGCAGCCTGTGCCAGGCTTTGAGAACCCTTTGAGAGAAGAAGTTCCTTCTAATGTCCAACCTCAACCTCCCCTGGTGCAGCCTGTGGCCCTTTCTTCTCTAGATGGCACAAGCAGAGGTTAGAGCCAGCTTTCAGCTTTGTTACTGCAAAATGTTTGATGCCTCACAATGTCCTTGAGCAGTGGGGATGCATTTTGAGGCCTTCCAGGCAAATCAGCAGCTGGATGCTCCCCCTGCTTGAACTCGGGGCTGGAAGGTTTCTGCTGCCTGCTGAAGCAGATCTGAGTCCAGCTGATGCTGGCTGTAACACCACACTCTCCTGATTCACTTTGTGCTGTGCCAGAGCTGACATCCAGAGCACTTCACACAGGCTGGCACCATCAGCCCTGGGCAAAGTCCTCCTCACAGAGCTGTCCCCTCTGGCTTCCAGAGCCCCTTTTCACTTTTCAGATCTGCAGCTTAACTTTCCAATACTGAGCAAACCCTTCAACAAGAACTCTCTTCTGTGACATTCAGCTCAGAAACCTTCCTGAGCTGAGGAACCTGAGCTCTGTCTTCATCTAACCATCTTCTTGGACTGCAATTACTCCAAGCTCTCTTTCTCAGCTTCCATTCTCCTCCAAATCCACTCTTCTTTACCTCCAAATGCCACTGATCCACCAACCCTTCTCCTTTCCCTCCCTGAAGAGATCCTTGCACATAGAATCCATAGATGCACAGAATGGTTTGGGTTGGAAAGGACCTTAAAGACCATCCAGTTCCAGCCCCTGCCATGGGCAGGGACACCTCCCCCCAGCCCAGGTTGCTCAAGGCCTCATCCAACCTGGCTTTGAACACCTCCAGGGAGGGGATATCCCCAGCCTCTCTGGGCAACCTGTTCCAGTGCCTCACATGAGTACCAAAGGTCCAGGTCTCTGCAGCCCTTGGGTTTTGAAGATTCACTGAGCAAGAAAAATGAGCAAGTATCAAGTTTATGGAGGAAAAGGTAAATGGGAGAGAGAGAGAGAGCTTCTCAGACACAGAAATGCTGGTGACAAGCAGCAGAACCTCCTCAGAGCTACCAAAAGGAGCTGAGACCTCAAAGGGCACGAGGGTGAAGATCTTTCTTCAAGAGATTGCTCTAGTCCAACCTTCCAACCAGGAAAGAAGGTAGAGAAGGGGAAGCAGGGCTCAGGAGAACCATGAGAGCTGATTTCCCCCATACTTGTGTGGCAGGATGCTGTTCTCCTCTCTCAGGGGCTGTTTCAGTTTAGGGTTCTCCTCCTGGCTTTTCAGCTTCCCATCCTGCCAAAAGGAAACAGTGACCCATCAGCTGAACCCTGTGGAGCCTCCACATCCAGCCCTGCCTCCCTGCAGACTACACACTGGGGTGGTGGGCATGGGGCCTGCCCCTCCTGGCTCTGAACTCCCATCACAGAATCCATTGGGTTGGAAGGGACCCTTGAAGGCCATCTTGTCCAGTCCACCCCCAGAGCAGCTCTCCCTGATTTCCCTCTGCTGTGAACAAAAAGTTGTCTTCCTGCTTTGGGGATGGGCTCTCAAACATGTCCCCTGACCTGCTGACAGCAGAAGGTACAAGCAGCTCCACACTCCCCCTTTTTGATCTCAGCAGCAGAGGCTGCACAGCTAAATGGGCCAAGAAGGCTTCTTAAAGCCTGATCAGGGGGAGCAATCCTCTCAGCCAGGAAAGGAAACAAACCCAGGTGACAGCCCAGGCCATGTGTGCCTGCTGCAGCACCAGGGTCAAACCCCAGCCCCCAGCCTACATGGGGAGCTCTGGCAGGACATCCAGCACCAGCTGTGAGAGCTCCACAACCCCAGCAGAGCTCCTGCAAGCACAAGCTGCCAGCGGATGAAGGACCTCCTGCAAGTCCTGGGACAAAAGAGAGGCCCATTCTGGAATGCAGGGAGCAGGGACCTGGTCTCAAGACCCCTCAGCAGTGAGGAGAAGCTTCTGTTCTGCCCTTGGAAAGAACTGACCAACTGCTGCTTCACACATGTGCTAACACAATGGAATTAATCACAGATCCACAGAAGGGTTTGGGTTGGAAGGGACCTTCAAGCTCAGCCAGTTCCAACCCCTGCCATGGGCAGGGACACCTCCTACCAGCCCAACTTGCTCAAGGCCTCATCCAACCTGGCCTTGAACTCCTCCAGGGAGGGGACATCCACAACCTGCCTGGGCAACCTGTGCCAGTGTCTCCCCACCCTCACTGCCTGAGCCTGGGCTTCACAGCCAAGGCAAGAGGAGTCTCATTACCTGTCTCAGCCAATTCTTTGTGCTTCTTCTGGTCTCCTGGCTGTGTTGGTGACTCTGGGACCATCTCTCTCTTTCCCTCTTCAGTTCCAGTTCAAGGTGGCTCCTAGAAGATGGAGGTGGAACTGTGAGTCAGGGCTCTGGGTTTGAAATACTCACCATGAGCTGAGGAACTATTTAACCCTCTCCTTACACTAAAGCAGCTGAACCCCAACTCAGAAGCTGCAAAGTGCCTCTTGCAGTAAGAAGCAGTAAGTCACCATGTGTCAGGGTGGGAAATCTCTTCTCCATCTGGTTGCAGCAGCATCTTGTGGGGCATAAACCTCCTGACTATGTCTGCAAGTCCTTCAAAACCAGTTGGTTATCCACCTGTCTCAGAGCTGCTGCTCAGTGCCCTGTTCCATCTTCAGCACCTTAACTGTGACAAGACCAGCCCTGACACCAGAGCCACCAGCCCTGACTGTTTCCTAATGCCATCAGGACAGGATGGATGGGCAGCTCCTCCCCGAGAGCTAGGGAGACTCTTCTGACACCCCACCTGAAGCTGGGACTTGGTCCTTGTGGAGCTGGTCAAGAAACCTGTGGCCATGGCACCTGTGGCCATGGTTTGATGGCCATGGTGGTGTTGAGTCAGTGGTTGGACTGGATGATCTCAGAGGGTTTCCCAGCCCATCCAATTCCATGACTCTATAGATACTCAAGACATGTGTGCCACGACATCTGGGGCCCTGGTTTGATGGCCACAGTGGTGCTGGGTTGATGGTCAGACCCAATGACCTTAGAAGGCTTTTGCACCTGACACAATTCTAGGATTCCATGACCTCATCACAGGCTAAGGACCCCCTGAGTGTCCCACACAGCTTGTGGTGATCCCTATCCTGCAGCTCTGGTTTTCCACGGGGAGGTCACCAAGGGATGCCCAAGCAGAGCGCGGGAAGCCTCCCTTCTGGCCATTCTCTGCTTGCCAGAGCAAACCCAGCCCAGAGAGCTGAGGAAAGGATTTCTTCACCGCTGCCTGGAGAGCTCCTCCACTTCCAGCTGCAGGCTGTTGATCTTGTCCCCAAACTCCTGCTTGAAGAGGCGGTTGTCCTGCTGGGCCAGCTGCCGCTCCCTCTCCGCCTGCCGCAATCTGGATTTGAGCCACATGAACTTGTGATAAAAAACAAAAGCCATGGTGGGGAGGGAAGACTGAGTTTAACCAACAAAGTAAACCAAAACAGAACAAAGGCAAAAGCAAAACAGTGAAGAGGTCCAGAAAGGCAAACCAAGAGCTGGAGAAAACGATGGGGAGGAGGCAAAGCTGTGAGTGGCAAGCGAGGGGCAGGTGAACCAGGCAGCAGCTCGGACTTGCAATCGCTTTTTATTCTAGTTTACTACAGTTTACAGCCAGTAGATGAAAAAACAGAAAACATCACTTTTATCCAGGGTCAAAGCAAACCTTGAGTACACAGAACTGGAGTCAGATCTGGAGTTGAATGTAGGTTACAGCTCAGCTTTTACACATGGAACTGGAACTCGCGACAGAGGTTAGCTACTAGAATCAAGAGTTAGTGCGTGGGCCTGGCTGCTTCCACTCTGGCCTGGGCATCTCCACTGAGGGCCTGCCACCAGCAATGGCCAGCTCCTCAATGCCTGGGCACCACCTCCACTCCTGGCCTGCCATTAGCAGTAGGCAGCTCCTCAATGCCTGGGCACCACCTCCACTCCTGGCCTGCCACTGGCAGTGGCCAGCTCCTCAGTTCTGTCTAATTTCAGCACCATGGTGCCAGCAAACAAAGCCAGCCCAGCCCAACCCCCTGTTCCTACAGAAGAAACCAGAGGAGGGGCAGGGCAGCTGGCTGTTCTAACTGCTTGGGTGCCCTGATGGAAGCTTCCACCTTCCTATCATTGTTTTCTTCTGTTTCTAGGTAGTTAAAATGAGTTTCTAGTCAAAGGTTACTGAAGGCTAAGTTTGTACTTTCAAGCATGCGACCCAGGCATGGTGCAGAGGTTTAGCACAGCTCTCCAAGCCTGCTTTTGGCCACTGACCAAGTGGTGGCACAGGCTTGCACACAGGAGCCTCACAGACCTTCAAACCAACCCAGCAAGAACCCATGGGTGCTGCTTCCCCAGCTGTGTTTCAGTCACAGCTGCCACCCACTGCCCCGAGGAGCAGGACCAAAGGAGAACTGGCACCACAGAGCCTTCACAGGCATCTCACCAGAGGGAAAACCCAGCCCTCAGTCACCAGAGAAAGCCTCCAAATGTCATCTTCTGGAAAGGAAACCAAATCCCTAGGAGTGCTTAGAACCTACAGCCTGTGCCAGGCCAGCAGGGGGAATTTCAGCAGCCCCAGGGAAAGAGGATTTGAGTCGATAATAGTCCAAGCTACAGCGACTTAAAGTCTTGCACTGGGGTGTTAAATTGGCCATTAGTTGTCCTATTGAGAGCTGGTTCCAAGCTTTAGCTCGGCTCTTTCAGAAGCAAATCCCACTGGGACTGAGCAAGAGGAACTGGGATGCAAGTGCAAGAAGTGCAGCAGTAAAAGGCAGCTCTCCCTGTTCACCCACGGACCACTCAGACCAGGAATGCTCAGGTACCGAAGGACCATTTCCACTTCCCACCACTGCAGAGTTTTGCTCCTTCTGGGTGTTTCTGTTGTTTCTTTTCAGAGTATAAAGACCAGATTCTTTTTGCTCTGTAACTCATGAACCTTCCCTTGCTAGGAAGAGGAGAGAGCTACCAAGACACCTCTCCTCAGCTGTGGGAAGAACCACACCGCACGGCTGGAGGGATCCACGGCGGAGGTAGAAGGCAATGCAAAGGTAAGGAGGTTTCCACTGAACTCACCACTCTATCATGTTACTCTAAGACACCTAGCTACTAATTCTGGACACAGGACATTTCAAGGAACAAGGAGAAGTCCCCACCCTGCCACCAAGTCACTAAGGCAAAACCCCCTTGGAGCCTCCTTGGGCTGCGAGCGAGCTGCGGAGCCACAGCCCTGTCTTGGGCCCACGGAACAGAAGTGGGGGATGCACACAACTACTTTCAACAACTTCCAGGGATGTTTGGTTGGGGTGGGTTTGTTTGGAAAGGGGGGGGAGAAGGAGGGTCTATTTCACACCAGAAAAAACCAAAACCAACAACAAAAAACCAAACCTAAAGAAGGGGGAAACACAGAACACCAGCTGAGACTTTGGCAGAGCTGGCCAACCTGCTGCTGGGGGCTTGACCACCACCCCCTAAGGAGCCACTGCTGATGAAGACTTGGTGCAGGGGCTGCAGCACCAAGGATGGGCAGAGCCACACATCTCCCACTCCTGGTGTGCCAGTTGGCCAACTCATGGGTACTTGGACATGGTTTAAATGGCAAAAGGAAGGTGGGTTTTGGTTGGTTGGTTGTATCTATATATATATATTCCCCCCCCCCCCAACTCTTAAATCTCTGAAGAAAAAAAAACCCAAACAACCTCACTGGTTTTAAAAACTCAGCAAATCCCAACTCAACCCTAGGTGACAATGAAACATTTTTGTTTTGTTTTTGTTGTTAGCCATTCTCAAGTTCTCCCCTCATGAATGAGTTCTGATGGCAGAGCTGTGAGGTGACCCGGCCACAAAAACCTCTAATGGTGCTTCTGGATCAGTTTGTTTGCTGCACTGTTTAAGGTTTTTGCCTGTTTCACCAAATCCTTTTCACTGGGGAAGTTGAGTCAGAGTGAGGAGGGATGGGGGGGGAAAAAAAACAAGCAAAAAAAAGAAACAAGACAATGGGGAAATAAAAAGAGCAAGAGAAAAAGAGCAGATCCATTAGCTGAGGAGAGACCACCAAGCATTTGAACACACAGCCCTTCTTACCCACAAAATCACCTTTTGCATACACAATATGCAGAGCACAACCAAGAGAGCTTCAGTTTGGTGCAGTCACCTATTCAGTGACTAAGCTCAGACAGGCTGCTGAGGGATGCTTCCTCCTGATCTGCTCACAGGTAGCAAGACAGCCAAGGCAACCCACAGAGGCTTAAGTTCTGACCCACCACAAAACCTGGCTTTGGGAACCAGTCACAAGCAGCACTGCTCCTTCTCAAAGCAACCTGACTGCAATCCTCCTCACTTCAGCAGGGTTGGGAACATGACAGCAATGCACCCCCGTTAGGAGGGAACTTCACAGCATCACAGAATGCCAGGTTGGAAGGGATCCCCCACCTAAAAATCACCTGGTCTGACCTTTACACTCCCCCACAGCCCAGCTCTCAGCAGATGCTGGAGTCAGGCAAGTTTCTACCACACTTCAGGCCCCAGGGGAGTTCCTCAGAGCTCCTCAGATGAAAGCAAAAGTCAGTGCCCAAGGGCTACAAGAGAACTGAGAGTGAGGCACCAGGAGCTCAGAGGGCAGCAGGCTCTCAATGAGCCCCAGCTTTGCTGCTGCTGCTGCAGAGGACACCCCGGAGTCAACACCCACAGGACAGGGCAGCTGGAGCTGAAGCAAGCATGGAGACAACTCATCCCACTCCGAATGGACATTACACCTAGGGGCTTTCCTTAGCAGCTTCCCATCTTCCTCCATCCCCACTTCTCTCTCTCAGTGAGAAAGTGATAGCCATACAATGCCTGGCTGAGACCAGAGTGCAGCTGAGAGATAAGCAGAGCTGCCATCTTCATCACTGCTTTGGCAGCATCTCTGCTAGCAGAAGCCCTCCTGAGCACGCCAAGCACTTCTCCTGGCAGCACCTCACCAACCAGAGCTCTCCTAGCTAAGCAGGGCACTTGGACTCTCACCTGGGGCACTCAGGGCCTGTGGGACACTACCTCTAGGACCCCCAGAAGGTTTGCTGACTGCAGCAGTGCCATGTTTTACCTTTGTTCCAGCTGTTTGATGGTGGCAGCCATCTGATTTGTTTTCTCTTCCAGGCGGCTGTTTAATTCGCTCTTCTGTTTCGCTCCCATGTCTGAACTCTGCAAGAAGCAGCCCCATGGGCTCGTGTGAGCAGCACCAAACCCAGAGCCATCCAGGAGAAACAAAGTGGCAACAAGAGGGGCATGGAATCATACAATTGTTGGGGTTAGAAGAGACCTCTAAGAGCCTTGAGTCCAAGCATCAACCCAAGCCCACCATGGCCATTGAACCGTGTTCCAAAGAGAAGCCACAGAAGGAGCAGAAGGTGCCCAGAAAGCAAATGCCAGGTCACTACTGCAAGGACAGACATCTTGCCACCCTGCTGGACATGATGGAGAGGGTCCAGAGGAGGCCACAAAGATGATCTGGGGCTGGAGCACCTCTGCTATGAGGACAGGCTGAGGGAAATGGGGTTCTTCAGCCTGGAGAAGAGAAGGCTCCAGGGAGACCTTAGGGCAGCCTTCCCTTACGTGAAGGGGGCTACGAGAAGGCTGCAGAGGGACTGTTCAGAAGGGCCTGTGGTGATACAACGAGGACAATGGTTTGAAAGCGGAGCAGGGCAGAGTTAGGTTGGACATCAGGAGGAAGTTCTGCACAATGAGGGTGAGGAAATACTGGAACAGGCTGCCCAGGGATGTGATTGAGGCCCCATTCCTGGGGGCATTGAAGACCAGACTCAATTTGGCCCTGTGCAGCCTGCTCTAGTTGGAGGTGACCCTGCTGCCTGCAAGGGGCTTGGGCAGGATGACCTTTGAGGGTCCCTTCCAACCCAGTGCAGTCTGTGAATCTGTGAACTTCCCTACCTGCAGCTTGAAAGACAGCTCGTGCTTTAGGGCCCTGAGATCATCCAGCTGCTGCCTGAGTGCCACCAGTGCATCCTGCTTCTCACAAACATCTTTCTCCAGCATCTTCATGGCCAGCTCCATCTCCTGCCGCATCCCAATCTGCACTTCCAGCTCCTTCTCCACATCCTGGAACGCAAGGATCAGGCAGCATTACCAGCCAGTGAGATACCAGCCTGAACTGGTGCTCCTGCCAGTGAGGGCACTGCCTGGCAGCTGCTGCACTGCCACAGCCTCGCAGGTACAGATCTGAGCCACCAAAGACCCCTCAGGACAACAAATCCACCTTCTGCTTACCAGCCGCAGCTGGGTCTCCTCCTTCAGCTGTTTCCGTGCCTCTGTCAGCGCTTGTCCATCAGCAGTTCTGTCTTTAGCAACCTAAAGTTAATGAAGACACCCAATTAAGCTCTCATTATGTGCTAGAGACCCTCACCCTGGCTGATGATTTGCCTCCCCCACCACTTCAGAAACAAATTCTGCCACTAGCACAACCCAGAGCTCTGCTTGCTTAAGGCAGCACTTGGGGCAACGACTCGCCGCCCATTTCCTCACCTGCTCAGGGCACTTCAGTGGGTAGGACCCAGAAGGACCCATTTCAGGACTTCACTAAATCCTAATTCTGGTGACAAAAGGTCAGAAAAAGATCTTAAGGGTTTTAAAACTAAGCCCAGGTTCTGCCAGTTACCAGCAGAAACTCTTTGCAGTGAGGGTGGAGGACATGGCCACAGCCACGGCCAAGGAGGGGTCATGGCTGGGTAAGCACGAGGAGGGAAGACTCACAACAAGGGAGGCTGTGGATGTCCCCTCCCTGGAGGTGTTCAAGGCCAGGCTGGATGAGGCCTTGAGCACCTGGGCTGGTGGGAGGTGTCCCTGCCCATGGCAGGGGGTTGGGACTGGCTGAGCTTGAAGGTCCCTTCCAACCCAACCCATTCCGCGAATCCACGAACCGAAAGCCACCACAATCCTGCCCCTTGATGTCCACAGAGGGTCACATTTCAGGCCAAAAAAAGAACATCTCCTACATTCAAGTTTTGTGCCACCCCCTCAGCAGATCTTCCTCCCTCCTGTCCCTTCTGCCACCTCCACCCAGCCAGCCAGGAACACGCTGCGCTAGCTCTGGGCTCCGGCCATCTGTTGCCCTCTGCAAAGGGCCCACCTGGAGTCCCTGCTCTCTGCTGCAGCTTGTGTGTGAGCTACAGAGGGACACAAAAGCCTCTTCCAAAGCCTGACTCCTGGGCTGACTTTGGGCTGGCACTGCCCCAGAGGCTCAGGCCTCACTCACACAAACCAACCTTGCGATTGGACTCTAGGATGTAAGAGCTTTCTTCTTTAACCCTTTCCATCTCTTCTTGCAGGGTAATGATCCTGTTGTTTGCAACTGCAAGCTGTGAACAGAACAGAATTCACCAGAACAGATCAAAACCATCCTTGGACACTGGCTGGGGTTTTTTTTTTTGCTTTGTTTTAACTCTCCAGCTATTTTTTTCACACTCAAAATGAGGGAAGAAAAACCTCTGAGTGGCATAAAAACCCCTCTCAGCATAGCTTCTGCCATGGAGAAAGACTGATCTGGACAAGCACCACTTAGTGCCAGCAGGATGGAACTCCAGTTTTTTGGTTAAAACAGACCAACTTGAACCAAGCTTGAACCAATTCCAGCTGCTTGAAACAGAATTCCCAGCTGATCTGGGTTCAGAGAGTCACCAGCACCCCCAAGTCCTTTGCTGCAGGGCTGCTCTCAAGCTCATCCCCCAGCCTGGATTGATATCAAGGGGTGCCCCAAGCCTTCTGAACCTCCTGAGATTCCTCTCTTTCAGTGAAGTTGTTTGACTTCTTCAGGTCTCTGCCTGCTGTACTTAGTCTGTGGTTAGTGCAGCTCAGCAGAAGTCCTCATTCCATCACCCCTTCCTTTGCCAGAAAACTCCAAGGGAATCCTGAGCACATGGAAGCTAAGTTGTGTTGACTTCTTGTCAACGAAAGGCTTGTGTGGGTTTGCTGGAGCTCCAGCAGTTGGGTGCACTGCTAGGTGGAGCATCACTGGTGTAAGATGCTCACCCTTCTAGGCAGGAGAAGCACAATGGGAACCTCAGAGGAGGAAGACTTGGCTGGAAATGGGAGGATCAAGAGCACACACCATGCTTACAGGACAGGACACCTGCCCCAGAGGAGAGCCCAAGTAACAGAGGAATTCCCAGCTAACAGACTGAGGCCAACAGGGCTTCAACAAACTCCTCCTGGGATTGGCTTTCCACCTCATGCTCCATCAGTAGCAACAACCTCTGTATCTCCTTGGCAGGTCTGCTACTCCAGTTCCAACACTAAACCTGCACCAGGAATCTGAGGGGAACTCCTCTTTTACCTTTTGAACCCCCAGGTCCAAAAGGCCATCAGATGATTCTTCTTATCACACTTACCTCCTCAGTCAGTTTAGTGTTGGACTTCTCCAAGGCATCCACCTTGGCCTGCAGGTTGTTCACTGTAGCACTGTTGAAGAGGGGGAAAACAAAATAGCCTTACAGTAATTCCACTTTTCCCAACACTCCTGAGGTTTATGCTAGCAATAAAGAATAAAGCAAAAGCCCTGCTTTCTAGTCTGGTATGCTGGGGGATGGAGAAGAACTCAATCATGCCCTACCTCAAATGTCTGTTGAGTTCTTCTACATAGTTCTTCTGGTCCAAAATGGCAGTTATCTGACCATCTCTGGGGAGACAAAGAAGTGGCCTTCAGCAAAAACACCTGGACTCAAGGGCTGAAAGAATCCCAGAATGGCTCAGGTTGGAAGAAACCTCATCCAGTCCAACCCCCCTGCAGTCAGCAGGGACATCCTCCACTGGAGCAGGTTGCTCAGAGCCTTCTCAAGCCTGACCTTGAATATCTCCAGGGATGGGGCCTCAACCACCTCCCTGGGCAACCTCTTCCAGTCTTCCACCACCCTCATGGTGCAGAACTTGTTCCTCACATCCAATCTCAATCTGCTCTACATCATTTCATTTCAAACCATTGCCCCTCATCCCCTCCCTTTAGGCCTTTGCAAACAGTCCCTCTGCAGCCTTGTTGTAGCCCCCTTCAGGTACTGGAAGGTTGCTCTAAGGTCTCCCTGGAGCCTTCTCTTCTCCAGGCTGAACATCCCCTGCTCCCTCAGCCTATCCTTGTAGCAGCTGTGCTCCAACCCCCTGATCATTTTCATGGTCCTCCTCTGGACCCTCTCCATCAGGTCCATGTCCTTCCTGAGTTGAGGGCTCCAGAGCAACTCAGGGCAAGCCAAAAATACCTGAGTACAAGCTAGCAAGAGTTAAGAGTGCAGACCTACCCTTCACTGCCTTTTGTGCTGTTCCCATCTTTCAAATACATTGAGAAGTCAATAACTCCAACCTAGAAGAGGACAAATTGCATTTGACATTAAACACTGTCCAGGGAGACATTCAGTTAGAACATCAGGAGAACCACAGAATGGGTTGGGCTGGAAGGGACCTCCCAAAGCTCAGCCAGTCCAATCCCCCTGCACTCAGCAGGGACATCCTCCACTGGAGCAGGTTGCTCAGAACCTTCTCCAGCCTGACCCTGAATACCTCCAGGGATGGGGCCTCAACTCCCTCCCTGGGCAACCTGTTGCAGCGGTCCAGCAGCCTCATGGTGCAGAACTTGTTCCTCAATCTCAGTCTGCTCTGCTCTCATTTCAAACCATTGCCTCTTGTCCTATCCCTGCAGGCCTTTGCAAACAATCCCTCTGCAGCCCCACTTCAGGTACCAGGAGGCTGCTCCAAGGTCTCCCTGGAGCCCTCTCTTCTCCAGGCTGACCACAGCAAGGACTCACCATGCCAGGACCTGGCTAAACTGAATGAAACCATGGCATGTTTTGAGGACAAGTGCACTGAGGTAAGCAGCAAGGCTTGGGACATATGGACAAGACCTTGCCACCACCATGTCTGATGCAAGCTGCAGTACAGCCTCCCTCTCTTTCAGCAGCTACAATGAGCTCATCACACAGCATGAGGCAATCAAGAGTTCTGCTCATTTCTCCCTTCCTTTTGGCTAAACCCTTCCCTGTTGTCATCTCCTTTTTCATTTCACTGCATTTCACCCCCACAGAACCATGGCAAAGCTTAACAGCAAAGAGAGAGAAAACATAATGAAAGCCTGTGTCCCTGAGCTCCCAACTGAAATGAGCAGAAACCCACAGCAACTGAATCCTCAGTACCTGGGAGTCCAGGTCTTCTCCTTTCATGCAGAAGTTTGCATCAATGACATTCAGACCTACTAGGAGGCCAGCAATGATGGCACCTTCTTCTTCCATCATCAGTGCATTAGGCTCATAGAACTCACTGCAGGGTGCACAGCAAGAGAGGACAAATGTTGCATCTTTAAAAGGCAACTGAAATGATGTCAGCTAGCACAGGCTCCCTGCTAGCTCACAGGACAGTAAAATGCAAGCTCAGCCCTAACTAAAGCCCAGGCAGCAGCACACAGTCCCCACTGAAATGTTCAGCTCTTCCAGTCAAGCTACAAAATGATTGCTGTTTTATGAGCAGAGAAACAGAAATGAATTGGTCCAAGTCAGGTGGTAATGAAGTGAGGAGGTCAGAAAGAAACATGGGGCCAAGACCTGGATCCCCTCTGTACCAACATTTCACCCACATCATCTCTTTGGAACCCAAATTGATGTTCTTCCAATGCATACTTGAGACAGTAACAACAACTTTGTTAGCTGAGACAATGGTAACAGCAGGAACAGCTTGTGGATTAAAGAAGAGTGCTGAGCATTCCAAACCCTTCAGAGGCAGCTCTGCATTCCCCAGATGGCTACCATTTCATTTCTCCACAACAGAACACACATTTGGGTGGCAAAGATGGTGAAAGAGTTCACCACAGGGCAGAAGGGAGCCTGCCCCAGCCCAAGAGCAGCTCAGCACTCACCTGAGAAGGTCCTTTCTGTTAATCAGGGCTTTCATGTACTCTGAAAGCTTCTTCTGCATCAGAGCCAGGCGAAGCCAGGCTCTTCCTCTCCCCACAGGTGTCCTAGAAAGGCCCAGAAACAAGCCAGTTATGGACATGCTGCAGAACATGCTCCCCAACAGCCCTCACCAGCCCACTCTAAAGGCTCTGCATCCCAAGGGGAGAGGAGAGCTGGCACTGATGAAACCAGGGCAATGAGGAATTGGAGTCTGACTTCAGCACAGTCAGCACAGGTTGTTCCCATTGCTGAGGCATTTCAGGACTCCTTGAGGGCCACTGTGCAGAAGACCCCATCCCACCCCCTCCTTCTGCAGATCCTTGATTAAAACCAAGTAATGATTCATTTTTATCAACAGAAGGTGACAAATCTATTCCTGAAGGTCACATTAGCCCTTCCTTCTCCTCTTGAGGGTCCTCCTTACAATAAAAGCCAGGCTCACGCAGCAGAAGATGCTACTTACTTCAGCCCTGGGAGATCCTTCACACTTGCTGTAATCTCTGCAGCCTCAGGAACCAGTTTTTCTACCAGTTCCAGGGGGCCCCAAAACGATTTGTTTTGCCCAAGGAAAGTCTTTTTGGCTAGGAAAGAAGATGACACAAAATGAGCCCAGGGACTAAACACCAACATGGTCAGAAGGGAATGAGCAGCTGGCCTAAACTGCCAGAAAGGCTCTCTTGGGACTGCTGCTGGGCAAGCGGCAAAGATGACTCTTGGTGCTTGCCTGGGGCCTCATTCAAGTAAGGCAAGAGGAGCTGCAGAGGGGTGCCACAAAGCATCCCATACATCCCCAAGAGGCCAAACCAGCACCACCCAGTGACAGGCAGCACCTGGACGAGCAGAGGAGCTGAAGAACATGAGAAGCTCCAGCACCCAGCCCAGGAGGACTCCTCTGAAGCAAGGTTACCTTTCAAGCCATGCTTAAGGCAATGCTCCATCACGACAAAGAACTGCTGCAGAGGGGCATAGTCTGAGTCCAGTGTCCTGCCCAAGTTGAGAGCTGACTCAATCAAGCCCTTGATGCTCAGCTTTGCCATGTTCATCAGGTTCATGCGTTCATTAGCCATCAGATAATTAGGATCTGTCAGGAAAAGGGCAGAGAAACCCTGGTGAGGAACAAGAGCTGTTGTTCACACAGCAAGACATCCCAGCTCTCTCTGCCCCTCAGCTTTAGAGTCACAGGAAGCCAGGTTGGAAGGAACCCCAAGGTTCACCTGGTTCCACCCTTCTAGGTAATAATCTGGCTGAGAGGAGCTGGCCCAGCAGCCTGGCAGGCTGAGTGACAGCTGTGCTGTGCCTTCTGCTGAGCCAAATCACAAGGAGTTCGTGGGGCTGAAGCCACACTGAGATGAGAACTGGGGATCTGCCACAGGAAGGCTGCCTCAGTGCTTCAAATAACTACAAAAGCTTTAAGTTGCCTTGAAACCTGGCTGTAAGATGGAGCCAATGCCCACCTCCCTCTTTTCATTTCATCAACACCACTGGTTTAGACCATGGACAATAAGGAGCTGATCTTCATGACTCCTCTGACAGCTCACTCTGAGTCCAACAAGCAGGGGTCTTCCATGACTAGGTTCTTGCCCTACCACATGAGAAATGCTCAGAGCTTTACACTTGCTACTTGCTTCTCATTGCAAGAAACAAACACACAGAAACACAGAATGGCAGAGGCTGGAAAGGACCTCTGGAGAGCAAGTCCAGCCCCACTGCCAGAGCAGGGTCACCCAGAGAAGGTCCCACAGGAACACAGCCAAGTGGGGTTGGAATCTCTCCAGGGATGGAGACTCCACCACCTCTCTGGGCAGCCTGCTCCAGGGCTCCAGCACCCTCACATTACAGCAGTTCCTCCTCATGTTCAGATGGAGCTTCTGATGGTCAGGTTGGTGCCTGACACCCCTGGTCCTGTCACTGGGCACCACTGAACAAAGCCTGGTCCCATTCCCCTGCCACCCACAGACACTCATTTTCCAACCCACACCCCATCTGCAGGCCTCCTGCTCCCTGACCTGTGGAACATGCCCATGCCAACACCTCTCCATCCCAAACATCCTCAGCACATTCCCAAAACCTCAGTGAACAACCTCCTTCAGCACACCACTCTCCCATAACTGGAGTGAAATTGTCCTACACCCACAACAACCAAAGTGTGCTGAAGCTTCAGGCCTGGAGATACAGAGTGATGGAGAAAACCTGGCTCCTGAACTCATGTTCCATCAGCTGCCAGCTTGCTGTTTGGATCTGCTCCACCTGCAAGCTCACCCCCAGTTCTGGAGCTGAAGCTCTCCAGTGTGAACAGTTCCAATCCTGTGAGGTCATTCTGGGGCTGCTGGAGGCAGCCATGGAGCCTGGAACCAATCTGCCACTTTTGTGATGCTACACCTAGCAGCAGAACATCACCAGGGGGCACCTAAGGCTGCACAGCTAAGCACAGGGACACATTCCCTCTGCTCCACTGACAAAGCCTGCTTGTGTTTAGCAAAGAAGCACAGGAAGCAAGTGTCAGAGAGGGGAGGGAAGGGATCCATGCAGAGGGAACTGGACAGGCTACAGAGGTGGGCACAAGCCAACCTCATGAAGTTCAACAAGGCCCAGTGCAAGGTCCTACACCTGGGTCAGGGCAATCCCAAGCACAAATAGAGGCTGGGCAAGGAGTGGCTTGAGAGTAGCCCTCAGGAGAAGGACTTGGGGCTGCCAGTTGGTGACAAACTCCCCAGGAGCCAGCAGTGGTCACTGGCAGCCCAGCAGGCAGCTGTGTGCTGAGCTGCATCCAAAGCAGGGAGAGCAGCAGCACAGGGAGGGGATTCTGCCCCTCTGCTCTGCTGAGACCCCACCTGCAGCACTGCCTCCAGCTCTGGTGCCTCCAACACAAGAGGGACAAGGAGCTGCTGGAGCAGGCTGCCCAGAGGAGGTCACAAAGATGATGAAGGGGTTGGAGCACCTCTGCTGCAAAGACAGGCTGAAGGAGCAGAGGTTGTGCAGCCTGGAGAAGGCTAGAATGGGTTGGAAGGGAAATTACAAATGATCCAGGTCCAACCCCCTGCCATGGGCAGGGACACCTCCCACCAGCCCAGGCTGCTCAAGGCCTCATCCAGCCTGGCCTGGAACACCTCCAGGACCACCCTGGGCAACTTGTTCCAGTGTCTCCCCACCCTCACAGTCAAGAATGTCTTCCTAACCTCCAGCCTTGATCTGCCCTTACAAAACTGAAGTTGGGTTTCCCAAGAGAAGAAACCTGAGGGAGATGTAAAAGCTGCTCCATTTCTTCTTGCTCTCATGTCCTTTTGAGGGGGAAAGCCCACATGCAGCATCCATCAGTCTCTGATAGATCACCAAGGAGAAGAGTTTCCCACACACAGCAGGCATGTCAAAGTTCAAACAGCACAGCACAGGGTGGTGGGACACAGGAAACAGAGACACAAGCACAGACAAGACACATCTCAGCTGTACCACAGCTTGACCAGAGAAATGCAAAGAATCTGTACAATGGAGGGGAGGGAGAACCTCAGTCCCTGTTTTCATTGTCCTTTACAGCCTCCCTTGGCTGTGGCCTGGGCTGGAGGTGCTGAAGCAGCAGAATCAGCTGTGCTACCAGGGGGGAGGGGAAGGCTGCTGACTGTGTGAGGCCACCAGGCAGAAGCCCAGGACATTAGCAAGCAGAGCAGTTAAGAAAGGCATCCTCCACAGCTGGTGACCAGCTAGAGGTCAGTGTAGCTCACAGAATGGCTTGGGACCTTCCAGGTCACCCAGCTCCAAGCCCCTGCCACGGGCAGGGACAGCTCCCACCAGCCCAGCTTGCTCAGGGCCTCATCCAGCCTGGCCTTGCACACCTCCAGGGAGGGGGCATCCACAGCCTCCCTGGCTGAGGTTGGGGTACCACAACTCATCACTGTGCACCCTCTTTAAGAGGCTTTGCATCACCTGAGCTTCCCTGGAGAAATCCAAATGAAGTTTTGCCCTGTCATGGGTGATTTGGCTTTTGGCTTCTGCCAGACACATGCTCACAGCTGCCTGCACTGCAATTCTGCACTGGACTCACTCCTGAGTGAATCCCAACCCAAGCTGCATTGCTTTGCCATCCTCAGCTCCCAGTTATCATTCTCCTAACCACCTCAGCTCCATGTTTGAAGACACCTTCCATGGTGTTGCTCACAACAGAGTCCCTCTGGCAAAGTCTTGAGCAGGTGAATAGAAACACCTCAGAAAAACTGAAGTGGTTTCTGCAGCACTGTTCAGAATTTAGCTTCCACACACTGCTGCAACCTTGGTATCAGGCTCAGGAGAAGATCTGCCTCAAAGAGCATTTAATGTAACTAAACTAAGTGATGTAAGCTTAGCAGAAGTAAACTAACCTCTTACTAATTCCCTTTTCCTCCTTCCACTTGAAGCTGAGACACTCCCAACATCTGGGAAGTCTTTTTTCTCCCCCAGCAGCATTGGATGCACCAATTTTCAAGTAAGAGAGCAGGAAGAACTGAAAAGCTGAAACTGATCTCATGGAACTCAAGAAGGGGCTGCTGAAATTTAGCCAAGCCTCCACAACTTCCACTGTAAATTAATACAGTTGCAAGAGGAATCCTGCCTCCAGTTCTGCTGTCCCCAGCAGGAGAAGGACACAGAGCTGCTGGAGTGAGTCCAGAGGAGGCCACAAAGGTGATCCAAGGGCTGGAGCAGCTCTGCTGTGAGCACAGGCTGAGGAGAGAAGACTCCAGGGGAACCTTAGAGCTGCCTTGCAATAGCTGAAGGGATCCTACAGGAAGGCTGCAGAGGGACTTTCCATGAGGGTGTCAACAAGGGGGAATGGTTTGAAGCTGAGGGAGAGCAGGGTCAGACTGGAGCTGGGGAAGAAGCTGTTCAGTAGGAGGGTGCTGAGACTCTGGAGCAGGCTCCCCAGGGAGATTGTGACTGCCTCCTTCCTGAGGGTGTTCAAGGCCAGGCTGGATGAGGCCTTGAGCAGCTGAGTCTAGCTGAGAGGTGTCCCTTGCCCACGGTGGTGGGGTTGGAGCAGAGGATCTCTGAGCTGAGCCATTCTGTGAGTTCCCTCAGCAGCAGCACCAAGCTTCCGTGCGGCGCGGCACGCTCCGGCTGCGGACCCGCCTCAAGCGGAGCAGCACCTTCGGCCCAAGCCCCAGCTCCTGGCACTGGGAAGGCAAAGTCTCTTTGGTACTGTGGCTCAAAACACATCAGGGCCCAAAAGCCAAACCATCAGTGAAACAGCAGCTGAAAGATGTGGGGGTGGCACGCACCTTCAGGATCAGCACGCAATTGCTCCACCACCTCTGTCAAATCCTCCCAAGAGTCTTTGCAAACAGCAGAGAACAAGGAAAGAGACAAAGGAAAGAAAAGAAAGGAAAAGAAAAGAAAAGAATGTCATGCAAGCCAGGATCTGAAGGGAAGAGTCAAAAAAATCAAGGCATAAGGAAAGGGTAACTGAAAGGGAGATTTGCATCATACAAGACTTCATTCCCAGTGGCAAGCAGTTTGCCAGCCAGAAGGGTGGGTTGATTGATTGATTGATTAGCCTGCACAAAGCAATCCAGCAAAGGGGCTTGGTTGGTCCTTCAGAGTCAACTTAAGGTGGGCTTCAGGGAAGCTTTAGAAGCTGGGCTTCTCTCTGCATTAAGACAAGCAAGGGTTTTGTAAAGCACAGCCTAAAAAGCAAAGCAAGAACAGCATTATTGGGTCTGTGAGCTCCAAGGGCTCTCAGCGGCTGGGATCCTGCCAGGGCAGCGCTGGAGGCCCTTTCTCCTCCTGCCCAGCCCCAAGAGGAACCCCCCCAACAGGGCAACACAGCCAGACAGCACAGCACAGACAGCACCTCCCAGCAGCAGGACACTGAGGACACTTGGAATAAGGTTAAGCAGAGCTTGAGCTCTGCTGGCAGCATCACTCCAAAGGAAGGTTGGACTCAATGATCTGGGAGGTCTTCTCCACCTGAAACAATTCCATGACTCTATGACAAGTCCTGCAGAGGTGATGCAGCTGGGCCTGGGCTTTCATGGCCTCACTCTGAGGAGGACTCACTAAGGCCTCCACCAGCAACACACCTCCAGCTCCTTGGCAGGTACCTGCAGGTGGCTGAGAGGCACAAGGAGAGGAGCAGGCAGGACAAGGAGAACTTGTTTCAGCACACCCAGTAGCTCCTTGGCTTCAAACCTGGAAAACAAAGCCAGCCCAGCCCCAGAGTCTCAGTCCTGTGGGATTTTCAGCTCCCTACTTACATGCTGCTCTCCCCAGCACCAATCTGCAGTCAGCTGAAGGGCTGAAGCACAAGGAAAGCTCAACACCCCCCTTTGCAGGCCAAAACTGTGCCCAAGCCCTGAGCCAAGTCCAGGCACTCCTGGGACCTCCTCCCTCCCACGACAAAGCAGGGCCAGCCTCCTCCTGCTCCAGGAGCCAACAGCATCATCCCAGGCACACCACAAGTTCCCTTCTCCCCCTGCAGCTGAGCATCCCTGCAATGCTGAGAGCAGCCCCAGAACACCACTCCCTGGGTCCTGCCCAAGGCCATTGTGTTCACCAGGGTGAAGTGCTTTGGGGTCAGCAGGGACTTCTTTCCTTGTCAGGGGTGAAGAGGGAGAGTGGGACAAGGAGTAGAACCCTGCTCCCTCTGCTTGCTAGGAGGAGCAGGGAGTATTGCAGGAGAAACTCCTTGCAAGAACAGAGCCCTGCTGCTGCTGCTCCCCCTGCCACCAGCTTCCCCCACCTCCTACCTTCACGGAAAAGAAAACAACAGCCAACCACTAAAGCTGTTTCTGATGTGCACCAAGCTCAGCAAAGAGGGTGACCCAAACCTTTAAGTCTTCATAAAAGGGATTACCTCATTCCAAAGCAGATTCCCAGGCAGATTAGCATTGTGGAACTGAATATCCCACTGGAATAAACACAGAGTTAATTTCTGCACAAAGCAGCTACTCACTCTCACTAACATTGATCAGGGAGAACCCCCATGTTAACAGTGAAGGGGTCTGAGGTTACTTGAGACAGCAGTGGCCTTCTCAGCTGGTCTGACCACAGGAGACAGCTCAGCACCAGTCTGGGCTGAAGGGACAGTCAGGATTGTGTGGCTTCTCACACAGGAGGCAGGGCAGGTATGAACACCCAGCAGGTAATTCATGTCAGAGGGCTTGGGAACTGCTGTCTCACAGAACTGTTTTGGTTGGAAAAGACCTCCAAGATCACCGAGTCCAACCTTCAACCTAAGACCACCATGGCCATCAAACCATATCAGAGTGTGCCATGGCCACAGGTTTCTTGAACCCCTCCAGGGATGGGGACTCCACCACCTCCCTGGGCAGCTTGCTCCAACCCCTGACCACAAGCAGCAGAAGCAAGTCTCTGCTGTTTCACATCAACCTGAAGAAGCACTGAACACGTCCCCTTTAACACTGGTTGAGGCACTCCCATAGTCTGGAGCTGCACAAATCCTCCTGGATTCCCTTCCAACTGCTGACACAGCTCATTCATTAGGAGACAATGTGCCATGAACATCATCACCTCAAGCAGAGCATCTCAGTCTATCCTGGGATACCACCTACAAGCTGACTCCCACAATGTGCAGCAA
Source organism: Dryobates pubescens (assembly GCF_014839835.1). Taxonomy (NCBI): domain Eukaryota; kingdom Metazoa; phylum Chordata; class Aves; order Piciformes; family Picidae; genus Dryobates; species Dryobates pubescens. Next base: position 2,720,537 of record NC_071635.1, read on the forward strand.
GCTGAGCAGCACAACAGCAGTGCCCCAACACACACAGCCTCTGATGCCATCCAGTTCCTGCCCACATCCTCTACTTCTATTAGTAAACACCTTGTTAGTACAACTAGGAGGGTGGACTGCTCCAAGTGCCTCTGCATCAAAAGCAGCATGGCCAGTGGGTCAGGAGAGGTGATTCTGCCACTTCTCTCTGCTCTGCTGAGACCTCATCTGCAGCACTGGGTCCAGTTCTGGTGCCCCCAGAATAAGAGGGACATGAAGCTGATGGAGAGGGTCCAGAGGAGGCCACAAATATGATCAGAGGGATGGAGAACCTCTGCTATGAGGACAGGCTGAGGGAGCCGGGGGTGTTCAGCCTGGAGAAGAGGAGGCTCTGGGGAGACCCTTCAGTACCTCAAGAGGGCTGCAGGAAGGCTGCAGAGAGACTGTTTGCAAAGGCCTGCAGGGACAGGACGAGGGGCAATGGTTTGAAATGAGAGCAGAGCAGATGGAGATCGGATGTGAGGAGCAAGCTCTGCACCAGGAGGCTGCTGCAACACTGCAACAGGGAGGTAGCTGAGGCTCCATCCCTGGAGATGCCCAGTCAGGCTGGAAAACACTCTGAGCAACCTGCTCCAGTGGAGGCTGTCCCTGCTGAGTGCAGGGGGTTGGACTGGCTGAGCTTTGCAAGTCCCCATTCTGTGACTCTATGAAACTTCTTCTAGAGATGGAGCAATTTCTTATGGGTAAGGCAAGCCAGCCATGGATCCACATGGCCTCTTCAGCTTCCAAGCACCAGCTGAGGTTTGAGTTCCTCCAACACAGAGTCAATAGGTCAGGAGTTTTTGCCCTGTTTCCAAGCACAGAAGCTCTCAGTAGATGCAGAAGGAGAAGCTGGAAAGTCAGTAAAATATCCCCAAAAAACCCCAGCATCAATTTTGGGAAGGGAAAACCAAGCCTGACTCAGAAAGTCCTCAGCAACAGAGAACTGCCAGCTATGCTGCTCTGGCTCCATGGCAGGCTTGACCCAAATCTGTTCAGGTTTTGTGCAGAGGCTTCCAGCAAGCATTAACTCTGCTCAAGACTCCTGAGCAAACAAAAGCACACCAAGGCCAGGCTCCCCAGGTCCTGCTTCCAAGCTGGTTCTGAAGCTTGCCTGCAACAGTAACTCAACACAGCAGCAGATGAACACCAACACCACAAAAGACACCACCACTGCACTCAGTGCTCCAGAGTTCAAGCCCCTTTGCTCCTGCCTGGGGATTTGCTGTGACTGGCAAAGTCCTGAGGAAAGAGGAGGGGGGAAAAAAACCCAACCCAACATGTTTAAAATTAGAGCTGTAAAAGTGCTGACCACAGAATGGGAGGGGTTGGAAGGGACCTCCGGAGATCACCCAGTCCAACCCCCCCTGCCAGAGCAGGGGCACCCAGGGCAGGGCACACAGGAACACAGCCAGGTGGGTTTGGAATGTCTGCAGAGCAGGAGACTCCACAACCTCTCTGGGCAGCCTGCTCCAGGGCTCCAGCAGCCTCACAGGGGAAAGGTTTCCCCTTCTGCTCCTGTGGCATCTCCTCTGCTCCAGCTTGCCCCCAGTGCCCCTTGTGCTGTCCTTGGGCATCCCTGAGCAGAGCCTGGCTCTGTCCTCCCAGCACTGCCCTGCACATCCTGATCAACAGGAGTGAGGGCAGCCCTCAGGCTCCTCTGCTCCCAGCTCCAAGTCCCAGCTCCCTCAGCCTGTCCTCCCAGGGAGATGTTCCACTGCCTTTAGCTTCTTTGTGGCTCTGCTCTGGACTTTTTCAAGCAGTTCCCTGAGGTCTTTCTTGAACTGAGGAGCCCAGAACTGGACACAATATTCCAGAAGTGGCCTCACCAGAGCAGAGCAGAGGGGCAGGAGAACCTCTCTGGACCTACTCAGCACAGCCTTTCTAATCTACTCCAGGATGCCATGATGATTTAGTTAGGGCATGATGACCTGCAGCCTTCTGTTGCCTTTAGGGCTACCATTCTCCTTCACTGCATGGCCAAATATTGTTTTCATTGTTGTTATTATTACCATGAAAAGGAACCCAGCAGTCAGATTTCCTCAGATCTATTTCAATTGCACCAGCTCAGCTTTGCTGCCTGAGGAATGAGGAGGTATCTGATACCAAATAATTCAAGGGGTCACAAAAGAAAATTACTCAGGGCCTATGAACATCACTGAGGAGGGCAATGAACATCCTCTGATGGGATTTGCAAATCAGGTGGCTCAGGAAGCACTGACAACAGGACCAGCAGGGAGTGGAACCACAGAATTGTTTGGGTGGGAAAAGCCTTCTAACATCACCAACTCTGACCTCCAACCCAGCACCACCCTGGCCTCAAGTGCCAGGGCCACAGGTTTCTGGAACCCCTCCAGGGATGGGGACTCCACCACCTCCCTGGGCAGCCTCTCCCAATTCCTGACCACTCTTTCAGTGAAGAAATTTTTCCCTCATCTCCAACCTAAGCCTCCCCTGGCACAGTTTCAGGCCACTGCCTCTCCTTCTGTCACCTGAGACTAGGGAGAAGAGACCAAGCCCCAGCTCACTGCAGCCTCCTTTCAGGGAGCTGTGGAGAGCAATAAGGTCTCACTCAGCCTCCTTTTCCCCAGGCTAAACACCCCCAGCTCCCTCAGCTGCTCCTCTCCAGCCCTGTTCTGCAGACCCTTCCCCAGCTTGGTTGCCCTTCTCTGGAGAACACAAAGTGCTGTGGCACTGCTGCTGCCTCAGGGGAGCTCCACTGCTGCTCCCTGCTGACCTTGCTGCTATCTGCTTCCTGCAAGGAAAGTTAATGTTATCTGCTTCCTCTGAGGACACCAGGCACAGCAGCTCAGTCCCTGCACTGCTCTCCCTTTGTTCTCTCCTCACCCAGCATCCCACTGCCCAGAACCTCACATCACAGCCCCACCAGCAGCTGCTCTGGCTCTGAACTGTGACTGCAGTTATTTTCAGGGTAAAACTGTTAGGAGCTGATGTATTAAAAGGCACTGTCCTCACACACTGCTCCTCATGGGGCACCACCAAGGTCACAGACAAGCACAGACACTTCTCCTGCAGACACTTGAAGGTTTTAACCAAAAGAAACAGCAGTGATGGATCTGCAACAAACCAGGAGGAGAGGAAAAGGAAGGAAAAGACAGATTTAGACTGGAGATGAGGAAGAAATTGTTGCCACTGAGGCTGGGGAGACACTGGCACAGGCTGCCCAGGGAGGCCCTGGATGCCCCCTCCCTGGAGGTGCTCAAGGCCAGGCTGGATGAGGCCTTGAGCAACCTGGGCTGGTGGGAGGTGTCCCTGCCTGTGGCAGGGGGTTGGAACTGGATGAGCTTTCAGGTCCCTTCCAACCCAACCCATTCCAGGATTCCATCAATCCATGAAAACCAACCAGAGAGGATTTGGGACTTCCAAGCTCACTCCACATGGGACAGGCAAACAGCAAGCATACATCACACACATCAACTCTGCCCTATGCTTTAATCCCATCTCCCCATGACCACCATCAGGGATTCCACAGACTGCACCAGGTTGGAAGGGACCTTCAAAGGTCTTTCTGTCCAACCCCACTGCAGTTAGAAGGGACAGAGGCTGCCCAGGATCACCTTCTGTGCACTGCAACTACCTGGATTCCCATGGAATGTTTCTCTACAACACTCTTCTTTCCAGAGGGAACTGCAGGAGTCCACACATGGGAGGTTTCTGCTCTTCTTTTGGCACTTCACAGTTTGCACACAGGAAACCCCCCAACACCCCCTTTTCTCTCACCCTGTTTTTCATTTCCCCATCTCAGCACCCAAGAGGTTTCTCTGCAACACTTTTGGCTCATCTCTGAAGGAGATAAACCTGCACACCATTGACCTCACATCTGCTCTCTTCAATGTGGTCTCCAGCTCCTCCAAACTTTTGACCTGCTGCAGTAAGGTGGGGCTTGGTCTGTTGTCCAAGTGATAGCAGAGGCAATGGCCTGGAATTGTGCCAGGGGAGGGATAGGTTGGAGAGGAGGAAAAATTTCATTGCTGCAAGAGTGGTCAGGGGTTGGGAGAGGCTGCCCAGGGAGGTGGTGCAGTCCCCATCCCTGGAGGGGCTCAAGAAACCTGTGGCCATGGCACTTGGGGCCATGGTGGTGTTGGGCTGATCTTGGAGGTCTTTTCCAACCTAACCAGTTCTGTGCTTCTGTGAAATCCCAGCAGCTTGTTGAAAGAAGAATCTGAAGCCTCCAGTTGCTGCTCCTCAGCTCCTGCTGCTTCCTGCGTTTCCTGCCTCTGGCCCCTTCACCCTGTGATCTGCTGTGCCTCCAGCTGACAGTAACCATCTTGCCTTCCTCTTCCTCACCATGCACCCCATCTTGCTGAGGATGAACAGCAACTGCTCCTAGCCTTGCATCCTGGGTGTCTGCACCACCCTGAAAGCCCAGAGCTGCCAGGCAGGCAGCAGGGGCTTGGCAAGCAGAGGAAGAGAGCAGCTCTGTTCAGAGAGGAAGCAAATGGGAGCAAGGCTCAAGTGAGAACAGCAGGCTGGAGGGGGGAGGTTTAACAGCAGGAAAGTAAGATTCTAGTCTGGTGAATTTTGCCTCAAAGCTCTTGGCCTTCACACTTTCCCTGCCCATGGGATGAGTTTTTGCTTTGCTGGTTTTGAAGATGTTTGGTGGGTTGGGTTTTTTTCCTTGCAGTGATACCAACATGAGTGAAACAGTTGAGACAAGGGGGAACAGTGAAAGAAAGATTTCAAGCCCAGTGCCTTGATTTGTAAGGCAAAAAATCCCCACAGCCCTCTGCCTTTGGCAGAACTCCAAAGCCTTCCATTGCCTACCTCTTCCTCACCCTACCTTTCAGCACCACTCTTATGCAGGTATTACAAACCACACCAGTCTGGGGCCTCCTGCTTGTCCTCCCAGCCCAGCCCCTGGTGCCTGCAGGCCCTGTGGCCAGGTCCCCTCAGCAGCAGCGCTGATGCAGTGGCTGCAGGTCAAGCACAGCATAGAGCTGTGTCAGCTTTTCTATTCTCAACACTTTTTCCTGACCTCATCTCTGTTAAAAACAGGACTTGAATAAAAAAAAAGCCCCAAACAACCTTAACTGAGGAATGCAAAATTCTTGCCAGGGAGGGTGGGGGGACACTGGAGCAGGTTGCCCAGGGAGGCTCTGGATGCCCCCTCCCTGGAGGTGCTCAAGACCAGGCTGGATGAGGCCCTGAGCAAGCTGGGCTGGTGGGAGGTGTCCCTGCCCATGGTGGAGGGGTTGCAACTAGATGATCTTTCAGGTCCCTTCCAACCCAACCCATTCTATGGTTCTGTGAGTCTTTTATGTCCTAATTTATGAATGTGTAGACACTGAAGGTTGGACTTGAGAACCTCAGAGGTCTTGCCAACCTTCATCCTTCTATGATTCCAGCTCCACAGTGGTGGCTTTGACACAGCTCTCCCTTCTGATGCATTTTTGATACATGAATTAAACTACATGGCAATAAAAGGGGTAAATAATATGGAAATAAAAGGAGTAAAGGCTGTTTTCTAGCCCTTTCTGCTCCTTGCAGGGGAGTGACTGTGATTAGAGCTTTAAACCCAATGATTCCTCTAGGCTTGGGGAAGGGTTAGTCCAGTTCAACTGAAGCAAGAGTGTCACCTGCACACTGCAAGGACAAACAGCCTGTGTCAGAAGGGCCACCTAGAGAAGCTCTTGGATTCATCCAAGCCTACCCTCTCCATGAGTTTCAGTAGAGCAAGAGAGGAAAGAGGCACCTACAAAATAAGGCTGGAACAAACTGGCTCACAGCAGGACTGAAAGGTTTTCCAGGCTATCCTATGGGAAGAGGCCTAGATTGCTTGGAAGCTCATTTACTAACTAGTAAATGTAGTTACCATTGATGAGAGAGTACAGCAAAAAAAAATCAATACACACTGGGGAAAAAACCCCAAACACTGAAATACACCCAAATTACACCAAAAACACAGCAGTAAGCCCAAGCAAGGTCTGTATGAGCCTGGGTCACCTACAAGAGCAGGGGAAATGGAAGACAGCTGAACTGCAGCACGCTTCATAGAATGGTTTGGGTTGGAAGGGACCTTCAAGATCATCCACTTCCAACCCCCTGCCATGGGCAGGGACACCTCCCACCAGTACAGGTTGCTCAAGACCTCATCCAGCCTGGCCTTGAACACCTCCAGGGAGGGGTTATCCATGACCACCCTGGGCAACCTTGGCTCACCCTGGACTTGCCACTCTGGTTCTGCTGTCCTGAGCCTACAGCACCTCTCTGAAAGCCTGGGCCAAGGTTCAGAGGGAGCTTTTGAAAGCTCTGTCTGGTATCTCCCTGTTTGACTAGTTGGCAAGCAAAGCCAAGCCCAGGAGGTGCTACCACTGCAAGCAGCTGTGCAATGGAAATTAAATTATCACCTGGGAAGTTATTTTAAAGCTCCAGTCCTCACCACAACTGAAGTTGCCTCATCCAGCAAGACAACACCACAGGCAGGCGTTAGTGACTTGACAAGCCAGCACCGAACGGGTCAGGCAGGACTACTTGGTGGAGTTGTACTGCAGCAGCGACCGGATGAGGGGCAGGGGTGAAAGAATGGAGCTTGCTTCCTGCAGGACATCAGCAAGCAGCACTGGTCACCTCAGAGCACTGGCCAGTGGGCAAAGTTCCTGCAGAACTTCCTCAGATTTCCTCCTTCCCTCCCCACTTTCTCATTGGTAGAGAGCAACACATGGATGTCCTCCTGGAGCTTTAGTACTCCAAAGTGTTCACTCCTCATTTTACCTGACCTGCTATTGAGTTTTCACCATCAATCCAGATCAGCCATGGATGCCCAGTCCCAGGAGGTGCTCAAGGCCAGGCTGGATGAGGCCTTGAGCAAGCTGGGCTGGTGGGAGGTGTCCCTGCCCATGGCAGGGGGTTGGAACTGGATGATCTTGAAGGTCTTTTCCAAGCCAACCCATCCTATTAATCTATGAATCTCCACTTCTTTGCAGAAACCCATCAGATCTCCTTTCCCCCCCCCTTTTTTCTTGGCAGAGCAATGCATGGCTGTCCTCTTGAGTCCTCACAAAGTGTTCAGTCCCCATTTTACCTCACCTGCTATTAAACTGTGGTCACCATCAAGCCAGATCACCAATTCCTTCACAAGAAGCGAGCAAGATGGGTTCCACTGCCACTTTTCAGGCTCCCAAGGCCGCTACAAACAACAGCACGCTCCCCAGCAGCGGGCTGGAGGACTTGTGATGGCACTAAGCACCTGACAACAGGCAGAACTGCATCATCACTTGGGGCTTGCCAAACGCTACCCACTGACCCTAGGCAGGCACAGGGCTGCGTGAGCCAGGATGCTCCATCTGCAACAGCCGACAGCTAACAGAGATACAACTCCTCTGTTAAGAGTAAAGTCATGATCAAATCGAGCAGGCACCATGGTTATCCTCCCTCCTGAGATGCACTGGCCCGATCTTTCCAGATACAGCTCACAGAAGAACAGCAAGGAAGCACAAAGCTCCCTCTCTCCAAGGGCTGCACCGCAGAAGACGCAACAAACTCCGAGGGCAACACGAAAGCATCACCTCAGCTTCCTGGCGTGTCCAAAGGAGTCCGGGACCTCCAGGTAGGAGGAGAGCACCTCACCCTGGAGACGCCCCCTCCCCGGTGGTGCGGCAGGGATGCGGAGGCAGGGAAGGGGACCGTACCTTCGTGGGTAGGCTCTGGGTCGGGTGTCAGGGAGATGTCGTCCAGCTCGCGCAAGCAGAGCCATTCTCCATCCATGGACACTCGGAATTTGCAAAGATAGATGGTCTCCATGGCAGCCTGAGTGATCTTGTCTGTGGTGGGGGTTGGCATGTCGCTTTGAGGCGTCAGAGCAGACATGATGACTCAGCTGGTACAACAACAACGAGGAGGGGGGGGCGCAAAAAAATAACTATAAAGCCAAGCTCGCCGAAGAAGGGAAAAAACCAAATACCTTGCCGGTAAAGGGCAGCGGAGCTCAGGATGGCACAAGGCTGCTCCTGGCCTTTTCAGAGATAAAGCAAGGTAAAAATGCTGCTCCTCCGGGCTTGTCTCCTCCTCCCTCCTTCCACCAACTGTCGTCGTTTTCAGCTGTGCTAGCAGCTATTGATCCGGAGCCACCAGGCAGAGCCTGGCTTCTGCATCAGCCACGGGAGGGGGAAAGCGAAACAAAACAACAAAAAAAAAAGGCAAAAAACACAGAAAAATAATTATAATTTTTAAAAACAGAGGCAGGGGGTTAAAAATAAATAAAAGTAGAAGGCTGTGGTTCCTGCGCTGCCTCCCCGAGCCAAAACAAAGGACGGCGGCAGAGGCAGCGGTGCAGGCGGCTGGGATGGGAGCGCCGGAGCCTCTCTGCCCAGGCGAGGCAGGCGTGGGGCTGGGATTGGCTGGGCGCAGGCAGCAGGGAGGTGACCAAGATGGCTGACTAATGAAGGGGGCTGCTCACCGCCTCGCCACGGCCCTTCCCGGCATGCTTCCACAGCCTGCTGATGCGGGATGCCCGGCAGGCTCCGCTCGGCGGCGCCCCGGCGGGCGAGGCGCCTGGCGAGCCGGCAGAAGGCAGGGCGCGGGCTGGCTCCCCAGCAGGAGCCCGAGCCCCACACAGCAGCCCCCGGGCGGGCGGCAGCAGGGGCACAAAGGCACGTTGGTATTCCTCTCACATGCCTGCGCGGATTAAAGCAGCGCCTTTGTGTTCAAAGCGGGGCTGAGATGCTGCAGTTCGTGCTTTATTCCCTCTGCAAACCTCCTCCAGCTCGCTTTTGGAGCTCTGATTTGTCCACGCCCCAAAGAGATAAACAAATACTCAGGATGGGTTTATCCTTTTGGGGAAACAGTAAGGGTGGGGAAAAAGGGGGTGGGGAGGAGGGAGCTGGCTCGACACACTTCAGTGACCAAGGATTCAGCACGTGGAGGAACAATGAGGGAGGAGAACAGCACAGACATCCACAGAGTAGGTTAAAATCTTCACCTGGACACTGGGAGTGCCCGGGGGAGGCTGAGGAAGGTGTGCTCCTCTCAGGGGTATGGCGATTAGCACTGCATCACCCTGGCCCTTCCTGGCTGGCTCGGTGTCCCCAGAAGGGGACAAGAAGTGTCCTCTAAGGGACAAGAAGTGCCAGGTCAACAGATGATCCTCTCCCTGAGGTCACTGTTTAACCTAGGCACGGGACACGCTGTCACCACCCACTTCAACTGCTATATCAGGCAACAATAAAGGAGCTTATCCTGCTCTATATCCTGTCTGGCTCCAGGGTATTTGTGAAGAGCAGGTGCAGAGGATCCATCTCAAATGGATCTCTCGTCCCCCCATGCAGACTCCAAGAAGGCTGACTTCCCCAGAACATACAAATGATTCATGCCTGGAACCTTCATTATTCTCCCTGAGGAAGTATTTTGAGGGTGCTGGAGGCCTGGAGCAGGCTGCCCAGAGAGGTGCTGGAGTCTCCTTCTCTGGAGGCTTTTCTAACCCACCTGGATGTGTTCCTGTGCAACGTTCTCTACGTGACCCTGCTCCAGCAGTGGGGTTGGACTCAATGATCTCCAGATGTCCCTTCCAACCCCTACTCCATGCTGTGGCTCTGTATGATGTGTGGCTCTTTCTTGGGAATGTGAAACACAGGAGTCATAGAATGGGTTGGGTTGGAAGGGACCTTAAAGACCACAGAAGGCCTCTAAGTCCCAACCCCCCTGCCATGGGCAGGGACACCTCCCACTAGAGCAGGTTGCTCAAGGTCTCATCCAATGTGGATCACTCAATGCAGGATCCAACATGCCAATGCACACAGCTTTGGGGGAGAAAGGGCACCCCAAAATATTTAACAGCCTCATAAAAGTGGGGAGAAGGGTCAAGAGGTCTTTCTAAGAGGCAAGAGGAAGCAGCTGCTTTCAGTGCAAGCTTCCTGCTCGGTGCATAACATTTTGACTCAGCAACTCTAACACCCCCCCCCCCCCCCCCCCATCAGCCTGAAGCAAACAAAGAGCCATGCAGCAGAGCACTGCACTGATGCAAAGCAGAATTATTCCACCAAGGACAACACTTCCCATTGTTCCTTCTCCCCGAGGGAGCATGAGGTTTATAAAGCCTGCTGACACCACTTCAGCCCTTGGGCTATTTGTACGTCCTGCCATCGATGCCCACCTCAAGCTTCAGCACTCGCATTGCGCCACTCTTCAAGCCAGCGACAGTCACCATACCCCAAAGAGCCCCAGGAGGGCAGCCGTCCCCTCTCGCTAAGGCTTTGAAAAGGTCTAAACAAACAGCAAAGAATCACAACAAACCCCTGAGAACCAACAAAGTGCCACGGCCTCTTGTGCAAGCTCTCGGCCAACCTACCTAATTAGCAGCCAGCTGAATTCCTTTGTTTTGAAGCAATTAGAAAGACAAGCAGCGTGAGGTGTCACCCTGCAGCTCCCACTTCACACCGTGGGGCTTCAGCTGAATTCAGCGGCAGCCAGTGACCCACATAGCAGGATCCCAGGGGAGGGCTGTTAAAGATTAACTAACTGCTCAGCTTCACCTGGCAGGGGTTTTTTGTGCCCTTTGCTGCCGCTTCACAGGAACAAATCCAAGGAGCCACAACTTCCAGCTCACTTCTGTTTGCAGGCACCTTGATGCAATCTTCCTGCTCAGATGGTCCATAAGGATATTTAAAGCAATTGGAAAAAAGCTTTTACAGCCTTAATTCCATTTTATTAGCATGATTAATTCCATTTCATTAGCATGGTTCTTTAGAGTGAGGCTGGGGAGACACTGGCACAGGCTGCCCAGGGAGGTTGTGGCTGCCCCCTCCCTGGAGGTGTTCAAGGCCAGGCTGGATGAGGCCTTGAGCAAGCTGGGCTGGTTGGAGGTGTCCCTGCCCACGGTGGAGGGGTTGGAACTGGATGGTCTTTAAGGTTCCTTCCATCCTAAACCAGTCTATGAATCTATGGTTGATTTCATTTTATTATCAGGATTCATTTTATTAGCCTGACTAATTCCCTTTAATTAACATAATTAATTAGCATGTGCTGCCCCCCCCCCAAAAAAAAACACCACTTTGGACACAATCTACTACCTAACAGAGGTTGAGCAAGTGCCACCTTACAAGAAACTGAGCTACTTCACCTCTGTGAAACTGCACCTTTCACTCCTCTGAGAGACACAAAGATGCTCTGAATATGTTTAGAAAGTCTGAGGAGCTGCACTGGATTTCTTTTACACAAGACTGACGAGTTCAGAACTGGTTTGAGTTTGTTTTTCTTGCAGAGTTTTGAGATGGGCATTTGAGGGCCTAAGAGTTCCTCAGCTGTCCAGAGGACACGGTCACCTCCAGGTTCCAGCACATGGCTGAATTTACACCTACAGTAAATAGAGCAAGAATTGGCCTCCTCAAAACAGTTTTCAGGTGAGCTTTCAGCTAAGCAGGTAGCAAAACCATAGCAAGTAGTCAGTGTCCATTTATCAGCTGCAGTACTATGGGAAAGCATTTTTGCTGCTCAGACAACAAAGCTCCCCAAACACCCCCCCCCCCAGGAACTATGCCATGACCTACTGGGAGGTTCAGTTTGGCTATGAGGCTGAACTTCACTGAAACAGGCTGCACAGAGAGGTGGTGGAGTCCCCATCCCTGGAGGTGTTCAAGAGCTGTGTGGCCATGGCACTTCAGGACTATGGTTTAATGGCCATGGTGGTCTTAGGTCGATGGTTGGACTCAATGATCTTGGAGGTCTTTTCCAGCCTTAATGATTCTATGGCCTTTTAGCACCACCTGGAAAACACAAGGCAAACCCTCCTCTACCCTCACAATTCTAAAGCCAAAAAGCATCTTCTAAGGAAACAAAAAGGAAGATCTCAAATGTTGGTGTTTTCAGAAGGCTTTTGATGAAGCTGCTCAAGCTAAAGCTCCATCAGGGTTCAGTGAGTGAATGGACAAAGGAAAGCCAAGTGTGTAGGTGTCAGTGGAGAGGAGGCAGCTCACCAGTCACAAACAAGTCAGACAGCTTTGACTGGTCTGACAAAACCCTCCTATTAGCCATGCTTTGGCAGAAGTGAAGAGAGGCTCTGGCTAGGTTACAAAACCAGGCAGGTTTTTACAGAGACATTTGCAAGATCAACAAATCAAGAATTGGCTGTGCTGGAATCTTCAGACCAAGCACCTGAGAGCAAAGCTTGCCATCAGCCACTGCTACTTGAAAGCCCAGCTGTGCTGGAAAGTATCCCATTTCCAAAGTTAAAGGAATTAGAATAACCTAAGCAATAGATAATAACTAACCCCCAAACAAATTCCCAAGCAACCTTTGGACTCCAGGGGCACCTCTGGGTGTACTTTTCCTTGCCAGTGTCAGCAAGCCCAGCCTGTGAGCAAGCTGAGTTTCAACCATTAGGGGAGAACTTTCCCCCACCACTGGGCAGAGATTGAAGAGCAAAAGGGCAAAGCTGGCAGATGAGATTAATGCCCCAGAGCAGAGAATCACAGAGTGGTAGGGGTTGGAAGGGATCATCCAGTCCAACCCCCTTGCCAAGGCAGGGTCATCCAGAGAAGGTCACCCAGGAATATGGCCAGGTGGGTTTGAAATGTCTCCAGAGATGGGGACTCCACCACCTCTCAGATGTTTGTGCTGCTTCTGGGTACTGAAATCACACACCACAGAAGGATCAAAAAAAGCCACCAGTGCTGAAGGTAACAACTCACTGCTGAACCCTAAGCCAGCTGCTCACAGTGGCCAGAGGTAACTCCATGCAAACAGGGAAAAATGAGGAAGAACATCCAAGTTTTAGATCTCAGTCTAAGCCAAGCAGGTTCTTTTAAGTTTTACTAAGAGTTGTAACCTGCTTGTGGCTGCTGTACTTGAGCAGGCAGCCTGCCAGTCTGGTCCAGCAAGGCAAAACAATTCCCACCATCCCATTTTCTGCCCATGCTCTTGCACAACACCCTTACCAGCAACCCTGTGACCCTGACTTCTGCTCTCATATCCTCCTTCTCTTTCACTTCAGCTTCAAATCACAGACTCAGAGAATCACAGAATGGTCTGGGTTGGAAGAGACCTCCAAAGGTCATCTAGTCAACCCCCTTCTACAGTCAGCAGGGACATCCTCCACTGGATCAGGTTGCCCAGAGCCCTGCTAAGACTCACCTTGAATATCTCCAGGGATGGGGCCCCAACCAACTCTAGGCCATGCTGTCCAACTACCAGTTAGTCCCCTCAAGAACTGTACTGGTTGTGACAACAGTGCCTGGGTCAAGAGCCAACAGAGCTGCTCCACATGCTCAGGCTCTCCCAGTAGCCTCTCTTACTATGGCAATCCTTAGGTGGAGTATGAGCTCAAAAGATAAAATTAATAACAAAGCCTCTGTGTTGCAGAGGCTGCTGCTGGCTCTTTGCCAGCACAGAATTGATCATTAGCTCAGTCAGTGGTGTCACTTTGAACCCTGCACACTGCAAGCATCAGGGAGCAAAAGAAAGTTTAACTCAGGAGACACTGAGACAATTTCTTCATTCCTGGAATAATTCATAGATTCACAGACTGGTTTGGGTTGGAAGGGACCTTCAAGCTCAGCCAGTTCCAACCCCCTGCCATGGGCAGGGACACCTCACACCAGCCCAGGTTGCTCAAGGCTTCATCCAGCCTGGCCTTCAACACCTCCAGGGAGGGGACATCCACAGCCTCCCTGGGCAGCCTGTGCCAGTGTCTCCCCACCCTCACTGACAACAATCTCTTCCTAATCTCCAGTCTAAATCTGCCCTCCTGGAGCTTCAATCCATTCCCTCTCATCCTATCACTACAAGCCCTTGTGAAACAGTCCTTTTCCAGCCTTCTTGGAGCCCCTCCCATCAGGTCCTGGAAGGCCTCTAATTGAGAAACAGTTTTTTGTCTACCTACTGTGAGATGTGATTTTAGGACTCAAGTAACTCCCATAATTGAGGGTACAGTTAAAAAGGGGCAGAAAAGGTCTACTGGAAGCATCATAACATCTTGGCATGCTTTTGGTGGGAGCCAGAAATGGTTTGGGAGTTTTTGTGGGTGTTTGGGTTGGGTTTTTTTCTGTGTATTTCTTTAAGGACAAAGCATTTGGGTTTTTTAAAGCATAGTCAAGTTGCTTTTACTGTAGTTCAAAAGTACCCTGCAGCTCAGCATGTTTAAGTAAACCTCCTTGTTCCTTCTGTCTGGAACCATCTGTATCATAGAAGCAGGTGCTGCTGGCATGAAAAGCTTTTGTAGCCTCCTCCTTCCCTCAGCAGCTCACAAACAGCAAACACACTCTTCCAGATTTTGAACTTCTGAAAGATGGGCTGATTGAGGCTGGAAAAGCCTTCCAGGATCACCCAGTCCAACCATCAACCCACCACCACTAAACCATGTCCCCAAGTGCCACGTCCCTCGTGTTTCTTGAATGCTTCTCTGATATTCGCAGCAGCACAGGCAGGACAACTTTCACAACCCAGCCCGTCATCGACACTGCTGCAGCTCAAAGCTGCACAGTCACTGTTAGCCAGAGGAGATGCAAGAAGTGATAGCACCTTCAAGTACCCAGGATTAAGTTCACCATTTAGGCACAGAACATCCTTCCTGCTCCAGGGTGAAATCAGAATCACAGAACATTAGAGGATGGAAGGGACCTCCAGGGATCATTGGGTCCAACCCCCCTGCCAAAGCAGAAGCACCTAGGGAAGTCCTAATGACCACCCCAAAGGAGGGAGTGAACTCCTCTGGGAGTTGGTCAGTGGTGCCCAGTGACAGGACAAGGGGCAGTGAGCACAAACTTGAACATCAGAAGTTCCATCTAAACATGAGGAGCAACTTCTTTAAGGGTGACAAAGCCCTGGAGCAGGCTGCCCAGAGAGGCTGTGGAGTCTCCATCTCTGGAGACATTCCAGACCCACCTGGATGTGTTCCTGTGTGACCTTCTCTAAGTGATCTTGCTCTGGCAGGGGGCTTGCACTGGATGATCTCCAGGGCTCCCTTCCAACCCCTGCCACTCTGTGAACAAGATTTTTGCAGCAGAGTCCACTGCTTCTGCTGCCCAGCAATGAGCAAATGAAAATGGCTTTTACAGGCATAAGAAATGGAAAAAAACCACAACAGGGATAAAAAAAAAAACAAAAGAGGGAAGGAAGGATGATGAAAGAAATTGATTTACAGGCAGAGCTTGCCCCAGGAGAAAGAGTCCAAAGCACCACAGTAATAGATGATGATTCCTGTTCCCTTCAGACACTGCTCTCAGTACATCACTCAGTTACTCAGATATGAGATTGCACAGGCAGCTGCAGCCCTGAGAGTGAAGAGGGGAATGTTTGTGTACATTTGGGAAGGGGGACCTCTTTCAGCCCATTTGGGGAAGGTTTTTCCCACAGCTCCTAGACACAGCCACTGCAGAGTCAGGCTAACTCCAGGGACAAAGCATTGCTCAGAGTGAGCTTTGACACCAGCTCCTTCTGAACAAACATGCATCCTCTTACAAGGAAGTTGGAACAGCAGAAGCATGATGGCCAAATATTTGTCCTCAAGGCTTCTTTTCCATCAGCAAACTTAAGTCCCTTGCATGCCACAGGACCACAGATTTCCTGATTAAGGGAAAAACGAAGGTTGTGACAGGAAGCTATCAGTTTAAGTGACAACTCACCAGGAAGGGAGTTTTGGACTGTGTGCCAAAGTTTGTAGCCAGCATCAGCCCTTCACAGAGCTCAAAACAAAGTTAGGTCATTTCACCTGCTCTTGGCACTACAGAAGCTGACTTCTTACCTCACGGGTTGTGGCTCTGCTGAGTAATGGCCTAAATAAAGTACATCAGCTTCAAAAGGAGAGGGGAAAAAGGAAAAGGATGCCCACTCCAAAGTAATCAGCTGATGTGTGAGTGGAGGATCACCTGGGATGTAGGCAGAAGACAAAGCAAAGGCAAAAAGCTTGGTCACACACATGCTGGCCCAAGCCCAGAAGATGAAGCTCTTTGCAAAATGGATGGAAAAGGGAAGATCTCTTCTGGGTACACACATACACACAGCTTTTGTGTTTTAAAGCACACACCGCTACTCCACAGCGCTCCAGCCTAGCTAATCACCACCAGAACATCACAAAGAACCTGAGGAAACACAAAACCCTCTGCCACCCAACACACCCCACACGAGCACAGGTAGGAATGCACTTCAACCTCATCAGCACGCAATGCCCTCACCTTCCCTGTCTTTTCCACCAGGAGCCCAAGTGGGTGCTTCCCACCCCCTAACTACATCCCGAGTCAGTTTGTTAGATTTCAAGCGGTGGCACAGATTACTCCCAGAGGAAGGGGTCCGGGGTTCTCTGTGGTGCCGGTGTTGCGGAGCTGGTGGTTCGGCACTGCCCGCAAATGGACGCGCATAAACCACCTCCTTCCACAGCTCTCCTTGGCCCTTCCTCGACTGCTTCACACGCACGCTGCCACTTCCCCGTTCTCAGGGAAGCAGCCAGGCCAGCAAACACCACCCAGATCCCTCCACTACCGCCCTGTGGGGTCAGGGCGACATTGGGGGAGCGCAGCGCGACCCCAGGAACCCAGGGCACAGGGCGGCTGCTCGCTCGTCCCTGCACAGAGCCGCTCGCCCGCAGCCTGCCCTCGCAGCCCTGGGGGCACCGCCACACGCAGCCCAGCGGCGCTGCCGCCCCAAGTCCCCGCACAGCCCGGGCAGCGCGGGGAGGCCCCGAGCCGCCGCCGCCGCCCCCCGCCTGGAGGGAGGCTCCCGGCCGCCCGGGGAGGAGCCCCGCACAGCTACTCACGGCTGCCGGTGGCTCCGTCCGGCCCCGGGTAGCTCAGCACCAGCACGGGCAAGCCGGCCGCGCCGCGGGGCGCCGGGGGTCTCCACACGCCGGGCGGAGCGGCGGCGGCGGCGGCGCCTCCTCCATGGCCGGGGTAGAGGAGGAAGAAAGGCGGCGAAGAAGGGCGCGCCTCCTCCTCCTCCTCCTCTTCTTCTGCCGCCGCTGCCGCCACCGCCTCCTCCCCGGGCTCTGCCCGTGGCTCCATAGCGGGAGGCAGCTCCGCGCCGGCCCTGTCCCGGGAACTTTCCGCCAGCGGCGGCACAAGCGGTGCCCGCTCCGCCTCCGCCATCGCCGCCCCGGGCCGCCGGGCCCCGCCCCGGCCGGGAAGCAGGGCCTCGGCCGGCCCCCGCCCCCGCGGCGGGGGGTGAGCGGGCGGCTCGCTTCGCTTTTCCCTTCGGAATCCCTCGCTGCAGCTCCCTACCTGCCGCCGGCGCTCCCCGTCCTCCGCCCCGGGGCGCAGCGCCCTCCCCTAGGCCGGGCAAGGCTGCCCCGGCCCGGGGCAGCGAGGCCGCCGCTCCCTGCCCGAAGCGGGGATCGCGGAAAGCGGACAACCAAACTCCGCTGGGTGCAGGAGCACCGGGCGGCGCGGAGATGACCTTGTTTCCACCTCTCCTCTGAGAGGGTTTGTTGGGTTTGGGGGTGGGTTTTTTTGGTCTTTATCGCACTTTAGGAGGTGGTTAGGTTTTTTTTAAAGGCAAAGCCTGCTGTTCCAGCAGCAGCTGCCCAGCCCTGCTACAACCCTGACTGCTGAGTCTGGAGATGGAATCCGGATGAAACCAATAATTTCCTATGCTAAAGGGAAGAGTTTGGGCTGTGGCACTCTGGTAACGCTTGGAAACGCTTTGCTAGAAAGCCATCACTCTGCATTTAGAGTGCAACATCTCAGCCTGACAAGTTAAGTCAGACACATGCCTGAGCCTGTCCCCATCTAGATGAGCACTGGAGGTGCTTCCAGAAGCTAAGTCAGAAGAATCATGCCGAAGAAAACCAGGAAGCTGTTTCATTTCACTTTTGCTTTTACACTTCTAAAGTTAGGTGAGGTTATTTCCCGTCTTTGTTTTACTGCATTAGTGGCACCTGTAGTAGCCTGTAACACCAGCTCTGGATTTCTGATCCTGGAGAGCCCCCGTGGCAGAGCCTGGGGTTAGTTCCCTACCGTAGTTCCCAGAGGTGCATTTCATCGGGCCCTAAGCAACCTGATCGAGGTGGAGATGTCCCTGCTCCCTGCAGGGGGGGTTGCACAAGACGATCTTCCGAGGGTCCCTTCCCATGCAATGCAATCAGTGATCTGTGAATTCTAAGTCAGACATCGTCCCATCACCGGGCAAAAGCAAAGCTGTAAAAGGCAGCTGATACCTGGAGCCACCTTCTTCTAGGGCTGCCCTAAGTCGTGCAACGTGTTGGCACTGATTTAACAGATGCTTTAATTGGCTTTACAAATCTCAGAGCTGTTTGGATTTCCATTTGACAGCACTAGAAAGAACAAAGCAACATCCAGGCTGTTGCCAATCTTGTGGAAGACAACCAGGAAAGCCCTGCTAAACCGAGACAGCAGCAGATGTGTTTCCATGGGAGTCATTCAGTGCATTTTCCTTACCCTCTATCCACAGGAATCTCGGGTTGTGATGCAGAAAGCCCTATCCACCTCTCTGCCACTGCATTTCTCCTGCCCATGCCTCCAAAGGCAAGCCAGCCTTACTCTGGATCCCAAAAAGGATTGTGGTTTCCAGGTGATGGAAAACAGCAGAGCAGCTCAGACCTCTCCTTAGAGCTTTCTACACCTGTGAGCTTTCTAAATAGGAACCATTTCAGTGCTAGAGTATCTCCTCAGTTACTGTGGTGGAAGGGACACGGGGCAGACATCTGCAGGGTGATTCAGGTGAGGCTCAGCTGTTGCCTGAATGGGTAAGTCCTAACCTAGCCTGGCAAGGACAAGTGCCATCTCATCACTGAAGCATGTCACTTGGCAGTGTCAGCACCTTCTCCAGAGACACTGCTGGAAGGAGGGGAAAAAAACCCCAGCAGTAACCATGCCCTTGCTCCCCATCTCACCTATTTTCCTGACCATTAGCTATGGTTCTTCCCCTGTTTTGCACATGTCCATTTTAACAGGGATCTTCAAACCCTAGTTACCACCAGGGACTTCCCTTCAGCACCTCACATCCCTCTGTTTTCTAGATCAATATTACTGTCCCCCCTCTGTGGCACCAATAACCACAGCTCAGAGACAAAACTGTACAGGAGTGAACTATTTCTAGCTTGGTGCAACCTCTGAGCCAAGCAAGTGCAGATAATGCTGTGTTTAATCTTCATTAAGTGGGGCTGGCACAGCAGGGAGGGCAGCCACACTGTGCTATCTGCTGGCTGCCTGCACTGGGCACACCACCCTCCCCCCTGCCTTCAGCCCTCAACCCAACCTATCTGGGCACTGCATCTCCAACAGCTCACTGATTTATTATTTCTCTTATTTATGGCTCAGATGGAAGCTGCCAGAACTAGGCTTGCTGGCTGCCTAAAGCTTTTCAAGGGAACACAAACCCACCTTGGGTTCTTGCAGCTTGCCTGCAGAGCTACCAGAGATCATCAGCCCTTCATTTATGCTGAGTGTGCACAAGCAGGTGCTGTGGCAATGATGGAGTGGTTTAGGTTAGAAGGGACCTTAGAGATCATCTAGTTCCATCCCTCCTGCTACACATCTCTTGGATACAGGGCTATAAAGCCTCCTTCCTTCTGTTCCCATCTCTCCAGCTTAAGTTTACTGTTTTTCTATCTCTCCCTTGATCAGCTTTGAAAACTAACAATATTCTCCAGTCAGCTCTTAGCAGCAATGTTGCTGGCAGAAACAGGCCTGGGGTGTGAAAAAGCAATTTCCCTTGCAGAGAGCCAGCAGAGCTCCTGCATGTTTGAATTCTAGCACCTAGCCTGTCACAGGCTCAGGAACACTCTTAGTTTGGCTTCCCTCAAGAGTATCACACACAAAACCCCCAATCAAAGCCACCTTGATACACAACAGTGCTTCCCTAACGTGAAATAGCATTTGGTGGCAAGGCAGAGGCTTGTAATTAGATGACCTTTGAGGTCCCTTCCAATCTAAACCATTCTATGAATCATAGAATCACAGAATTGTCAGGGTTGGAAGGGACCTCAAGGATCATCTAGTTCCAACCCCCCTGCCCTGAAGCAATTCCACACAGGGAGTAGGCAGTAGTGCCTTGCAGCTGCTGCTGGCACACAGCTTAAGGTGTGAGCTCCCTGAAAGCCGTCCCAGACACAAGTGTAGGTCTGACCTGAGACACTGTAACACTCAAGAAGTATTAATTAAATCAGCTATTCCTCCTTTATGGCTTGAACTGAACTGGCCACTCACTCAGTTCCCAGCAGGAACTTCAGTTGGAGGTTAAAGGCATTTTCCCACCAGAAGGCATGGAATTGAAACCTTTTGGTTTACCTTCAGAGTGAAGACACTTTTGTCCTGTATCAGTGCTGCATTAGACCTGGAACAGCAATGATCACAGAGCTGGAACACCCCTGAGGACAGGCTAAAAGATTTGGGTTTGTGTACCCTGGAGAGGGCTCCAGGGAGACCTTAAGAGCAGCCTTCCAGTACCTGAAGGGGGCTACAAGGAGAGATGGGGAGGGACTGTTCAGAAGGGCCTGTGGGGATGGGATGAGGGGCAATGGTTTGGAAGTGGAGCAGGAGAAATGTAGGTTGGACATCAGGAGGAAGTTCTGCACAATGAGGGTGGGGAAATACTGGAACAAGTTGCCCAGGGACGTGGTTGAGGCCCCATCCCAGGAGGCATTCAAGATCAGACTTGATGTGGCCCTGGGCAGCCTGCTCTAGTTGGAGGAGTCCCTGCTGGCTGCAGCAGGGGTTACAATCCAATGCAATCTGTGAGTCTGTGCAGTGAATGCATCTATCACAGCTAAAGGGCTGGGAATCCAGACAGGTCCTTGCCTTGCTTCTCACTGAATTCAGGAGAGGAAATGGTATCTCAGACCAGATGAGGTTTAAGGAGTGACTTTCTGTTTAGATACTGGGTTTAAAAATAAGAGATTTAAGTAATAGCTCTCTGCTCAGAGAATGACAAATGTGAGGTTTAACCAATAGCTTTCTACTTAGTTACAGAGTTAAAAATAAGAGGTTTCAGTAACAGCTCTCTGCTAAACACCCTGAAGCAGTTAGTTCTTAAACTGAACACAAGGACTTAATCAGAACTAGACAAAAGACCACATCCCTGTCTCACTATGCAGCCCAGCACAGAAAAGTGATGGCCCAGGACATGACAGTAGAAATGAGAAGGCAGCAACAGCTACACAAACCCCATTCACAACCCACCCTCAGGAGGTCTCTCTCTCTCCCTCCCTCTCCCCATCCCATCCCATCGAGCCTGCTTCACTCCCTTTGTTCAACACATCCCTTGCAGCCTTTCACAGCTTGGAAGGGACCCTTCCATCTTGTCCACCCCCTCCTGCAGTCAGCAGGAACACCTCCAACCAGATCAGGGTGCCCAGGGCCACATCAAGGCTGATCTTGAATGTCTCCAGAGATGGGGCTTCCACCACATCCCTGGGCAACCTCCCCAAGCCAGCATTTACAGCACCACGAGACAAGATCACCTGAACACGGAGGCTGGAGGAGCAAAGAGCCCTGTGCCAGTTGCTGGGGGTGCCATCCTCTGCAGCCTGACCCCCAGCCCACCTCTCGTTTGGTTTTTCATCAGTATAAACCCCACACTCTATTTATAAAACCTTTATTGGACGCAGCAGCGCTGCTGGGAGCAGTTAAAGCCAGGTGCAGAGCAGCAGCAGCAGCATCACTGCAGCCTCCTGCTCTTCTTGACGCCGGCGCGGATGCCGGAGGGCTCTCCGCCGTAGCGCTGCAGCTCCCTGCGCACCTCCCGCACCTGGCCCCTGCGGCGGATCTTGGCTCGCCGGAACTTCTCCCGGTGCTTCACCCGCGGGTTGCGGTCGATCTTCTTCCTCCTGGGAGTCAGCCCTTTGTTCTTGATCATCTGGTAGGTCACCCCTCTCTTCTTATTTGGATCCTCCTCGCCTTCCAACACGTCTCCTTCTTCCAGCCTCTCTTGGTCTTCCGTCCTCTTCCTCTTGCGTTTCAGCTTCTCCTCCATCATCTTATAGTACTTCAGGGCAGCCTCCTCATCTGGCTCGGACTCATCCGACGGCTCGGCACCAGCAGCCCGGCCATTAGCAAGCGCAGGAGCACGCTTCGAGGTGCTTCTCTTGATGGCCAGTGGGAGAAACACAGCAAACTTCTTCTCCCTCCGTAATTTATCTTCCTTCCTATCATAGAAGCTTTTCAGAAGCACCCTCACTTGCGGGGACAGCTTCTGATCGATAACTGCCAGCTCGTTGATGAGATTCCTGTAAGCCACCAGCCGCTCGATCACGGGGTGACTGTGAACCGGCATCCTCCTGGCCTTCAAAACCAAGTAGAAACTGATGTTGGCACAGTAATTCAAGTAGAGCTGATACTTGGTCTGCAAGTAACGGCTGCCCTTGCCCTGGGGGATAGTCCCATTGCTGACCATCTGCAGCAGTGGGTGCAGCTCATCCTTCAGCTCCATTAGCTTGACTTCAAAGTCCTCAATCAGCTGCAGGAGCTCAGGGGACTCCTGCTTCAGCAGCTTCAGCTGCTCCTTCTTAGAAAGGGCCTGCAAATCTTTGTCAATCTTTTGCCCCTTGCTATCCTGGGTTTTCTGCTGCTCGGACAGATAGCCCTGGATCACATCCAGCCCATAATCATCTTCCCCCAAGTCCTGTACCAACCTCTTCTGGATGACTTGAGCCTCCTGCTCCTCTTCCTGCTCCTCAGCATCGACCTCTTGCTGGCTGCGCTTGCCCTTGGCCTGGGCGTCACCTCCGTAGTCCGTGTCGTAGTAGAGCTGCTTGCGTTTGCCCCAGGAGAGCTCATGGGGGAGGTCGGGGTCCTGACGGCGCTCCTCCAAGTCACTCTCCATGGACAGGTCCCCATCCTCATCTTCAACCTCATCTTCCTCTTCCTCCTCCTCCTCCTCCTCCTCTTCACCTTCTCCATCCCCTTCCTCTCCATCCTCTTCACCCTCTCCATCCTCCTCCTCACCTCCATCTTCTTCTGCGCTGTGGTCCACGTAAAGATTCATCCCTTGTTCTTCCTCCTCTTCTTCTTCTTCCTCCTCAGCGTCTCTATCCTCCTCCTCCTCGCTATCCTCGGGCAGCTGCAGCCCCAGCACTTCCTCCTCCTCCTCCTCCTCGCTGTCCCCAGCCTCCTCCCCGCTCTCCAGGGCCGCCATCACCTTCCGAAACTGCGCCTCATGGAAGTTCTCCACCTCATCGGCCAGCTCCTCGGGGCCCGCCTGGCCTCCCGGCACCTCCTCGCCGCCATCCTCGTCCTCCTCCTGCTGAGTAGGGCCAGACAGGCGCCGCAGCACAGTACCGCGCCGGGTCCTCATGGCCGCGCTCCGGAACTTCCGCCGCGCTGCCGTGCACGCCGCTTCCGCTTCCGCCGGCGCCGGGAGGGCACAGCCGTGCGCAGGGCCTGCGGAATGCCTGCAGATGCTGGATGGAGCCGGAGGCGCAGATCTGAGCCCTTCCCGTTAAACTTCCCCTTCCCTGCTGAGAGCGCCCCGGGCCTGGGGCAGGAGGGAGCGTAGGGCTAGGCTGGACGTCAGGGGGGCTGACAAAGCCGAGAGGATGCCAGGTCACAGCCACCCTGCTAGGCGGAGGAAGAGTTCTTCACAAGGAGGGTGGTGAGACACGGGAGCTGGTTGCCCAGAGATGTGGCTGAGGTCCCACCCCTGGAGACATCCAAGATCAGACTGGATGTGGCCCTGGGCATCCTGATGGAGTTGGAGGTGTCCCTGCTGCCTGCAGGAGCTGGTGGACAAGGTGCCCTTTGGGGGTCCCTTCCCACCCAGTGCAGTCTATGAGATTCCATAATGGACTGCTGTTAGGTTTCTAACCCATGCAGACCCCTAAGGTGGGCACCACAAAGGGTTTTTTTCCAATGGCAATTGATGAGCAAATTAATGAATAAAAAAATAAGTAATAAATTAATAGGTAAAGATATGTGGAAAGGAGAAGGTGCCTTTTTTTCTTCCTCAGGGGGTTTCTTCACCTAAAAGCACAGACACATACAACTTCTGTCTGTGTCAGCCTGGAGAAGGCTGCAGGGAGACCTTGGAGCATCATCTCAGTGTCTGAAGGGGACCTCCAGGAGGGCTGGGGAGGGACTGTTCAGAAGGGCCTGTGGGGATGGGACAAGGGGCAAGGGTTTGAAACTGGAGCAGGGGAGACTGAGATTGGATGTTGGAAGAAGTTTGTTACTGTGAGGATGGTGAGACCTTGGAATGGGTTGCCCAGAGAAGTTGTGGATGCCTCATCCCTGGAAATAAATATTTTAGGACCAGGTTGGATGAGGCTTTGAGCAACAAGGATCTAGTGGGAGATGTCCCTGCCCATGGCAGGGAGTTGCAGCTGAGTGATTTTGAGGTCCCTTCCAACTGAAGCCATTCTGTGATGTTAATGAAGGGGAAAAAGGGCAGGCTAGGAGCCACACCTGGCAGCTGCCCCTTGCTAACCAAAACTTCTTGATACTCACTTCCCTGACATCAGATCAAGCTTTCAGAGAGAAAAAGGAGTGTTTGAAAACCTGCCTAGACACATCTGAGCTGCACTTCCCCAAATGGCATCTTCCCAGGGACACAGGCACCTCCTGGCTGCAGCCAGGCCTGTTCCCAGAGGCTGTAAGGGAAAGGAAAGCTGCAAAGCTGGGCTGCTGCTGCCCCAGCCTACCCTTACCTTCAGCCTGAGCTCAGAAACCCAGAGCCTGACAAAATTAAGCAGCCCAGCAAGAGGAGCTCTGCAGAGCAGCAGTGCAGGTGCTTTTCTCTTACCACAGAAAAGGTGCAGTTTTATTTAGAACCACTCCTGGCCACCTCCTCATGGAAAAACACACTGAGCAAACACTGAAGCTGACTAAAGCAGAGCAGGGGGCACAACTTGACTCACTTTTGGGTGATTCCTTTGGATTCTGGTAGACCTGAGGGCAGGCAAGTCTCACTTAGGAGCCTTTTTCCTGGCATGCTCAGCTTCTCCACAGTCACCTCTGGGTCAAAGCTTTCCATATGTGCAGCCAGGATACATTTTGCCTCTCCACTCCTCACCCTGTGTAGCAAGGACACACACAATTATTTTGGCTCACTTGATCCAGGCACCTGCCCAGCTTCTTACCTGGCATATCCCAGTTCAGTGTGTCCAAGGCTGTGGGGAGGCACAGGACAGGTGGAAAAAGAGGAAGAGAGGTTCTCATTTCTTCTCTGATTGTCAACTCTTCTCACATTTTCAGTTATTCCTCTGGCCCACAGTGAGGTTGGGAGTCTAGCTCCCCACTCAGCCCAGAATTTAAGCCTGGGCTGATGGCTTGCCAGGCCACTGCCACAGTTCACAGAGTGGGAGGGGCTGGCAGGGGCCTCTGGAAATCATCCTTTCCAACCCCCTTGCTAAGATCACCTAGAGAAGGTCATGCAGGAATGCATCCAGGTGGGTTTTGAATGTCTCCAGAGAAGGAGACTTCACAACCTCTCTGGGGAGCCTGCTCCAATGCTCCATCACCCTCAAAGTAAAGAAGCTCCTCCTCATGTCTAGATGGAACTTCTTATGGTCAAGTTTATGCCCATTAGCCCTTGCCCTGTCACTGGGCACCACTGAGAAGAGTCTGGCCCCATTTTCCTCACACCCTCCCATTGCCAAGATCCCCCCTCAGCCTCTTCCCCAGGCTAAAGAGCCCCAGCTCTCTCAGCCAGTTCCTGCATTCCTGCTTCCCCAGTTCAAAATGGCCCACAATTAAAAAGGGGATAGTGCCTGATAGTAACAATCCATAAACCAAATCTTCTTCTGAAGAGCTTGCAATCAAGACAGAAATCCCCAGAGCCATGCAGGTGGCTGAAAGGGACCAGAAATAGCTCTCACCCCACCACATACAGACCAAAGGGACTGCACACAGACACGTGGATTTAGCAACTGAAAGTCAGATGTGCTGAGCAGCAGCAGCCAGGGAAACCACTGAAAGCAGCACTCACACAGAGTATAATCCTGCTCTGCCTCTCCTTCTGGGCCTGAAAGCACTTCTGGATGGCTCTGTTTGGATTTTACCTGTGCCATATCAGCACAGCTCGGTGAGGCAGAGCAGAACCAGTCTTCATTCTGCTGCCTGCATCCCTCCTTCTCCTGTATAGCTAAAAAAATCCCTTGTGTTACAAAAAAGGTGACTGAAAGCAGCAGTGCCTTAGACAGAACCCCTCTCCAGGCTTATTTTTAACCTTCTGCAGATGAAAGGGTACAAAAAGCATCTTGCTGCTGCTTCAGCTC
Organism: Dryobates pubescens; assembly: GCF_014839835.1. Lineage (NCBI taxonomy): Eukaryota > Metazoa > Chordata > Aves > Piciformes > Picidae > Dryobates > Dryobates pubescens. Next base: position 2,746,662 of record NC_071635.1, read on the forward strand.
CTCCTGAGGAGGGAAAAGGGAGATAAAAACAAATGTTGCCTTCCCAAAGATGGAGCCCAAGGGAGAGAAAGAGATTTGCAAAGAATGATTATGGAGTAACCCACTGCCTGCTAGCAGCTGGGCTTGCCCCCAGCAGCCCCCACCACCTCTCAGGGAAAACCTCGTGTGTGAGCACTGCTGATGCAACACAGGAGCTCATTGCATCATGCTACTGCCAGATGACACAGTTGTGCTAGGAGATAAAAAGCTCAGGACACAGGTTCTGTGGTCTTTGAACAGCTCCAGGGTTAGGGACACGGCCATCAAGGGCTGAAGAAAGAGAGTCTGGAAGATGATCTAGTTGAAGATGTCCCTGCTCACTGCAGGGGTGTTGGACTAGATGACCTTTAAAGAAGGCCCTGTCCAACCCAGGCCATTCTGTGATTTTGTGGCAGGCTGCCCTCTCAGGAGCTGGGGTGCTTGGCAGCACTCCCTAAGAGTGCTCTGCAGCCTCTGGAGAGCCTGCCGAGAGCAGCCAGCCCTGGGTGAGCCAAGAGTGGGAGCCCTGCTCCCAGGGCTGCTGCTCTGCTGCACAAGGAGAGGCTGGAGAACAGAGGGAGATTTTCCATGTGCTGCTGATGTTAACTGAGGGAAACACACTGCAGGGGCAGAAAGCCAGGGGACACTGGTGCAACAGCCCTGGCTGAGAATCCTGCCAGCATCCTGCTTTACCTCCCTTTTGTGCTCTGATGGAGGTGCTTGGAGGCCTCTGCTAAGACTGAGTGTCCCTTCAAAAGTGACCTTTTCTGTGCTGGACTCAAGGATGCACTATAGAGACAGCTCTGGTCCCACTGCAGTGCTTGTCAGAGTTACAGAAATCATCCCAAATCTGGGACAAAAAACATCTCCCAGCTCTTCAGCAGTGCTCCCCTCCTTGCCCAAACCTTAGAGAGTTTTGCCTTGGACCTGACTCTGAACCTGCCATAAGCCATAAGTCCCCATGGGGTCCCTTTTCCATTCAAAAGGAAAGAAACTCCTGGCTGAGCTGGCAGAGCTGGATGAAGAGCTCAGCTTTGCCACAGAACTGCTGTTGCCCTACCTTTTAGCCTCCTCTCTCATCTTCTCTGTTTTGACTGCAAGCACTAAGGGCAGGCCAAGTCCTTCAAATAGGGTCACACAGAACTTGTTGCACACAGGATCCTGCTCTTGAAGCCTCAAGTGAGTCAGGAGATCTTTAATTCTGATTTCTCAAAGTTAGGAGCCAGAGCTATGGCCCCTTAGACATGTTCCTCCTCTTGCCCAGGTGGGACAGTGCCTTTGGCCCTGATTCACAGAATCCTAGGATGGCTTGGGTTGGAAGGGACCTTGAAGCTCATCCAGTTCCAACCCCCTGCCATGAGCAGGGTCACCTCCTACCAGCACAGCTTGCTCAAGGCCTCATCCAACCTGGCCTTGAACACCTCCAGGGAGGGGCATCCAGGACCTCCCTGGGCAGCCTGTTCCAGTGTCTCCCCACCCTCAGTGGCAAGCATTTCTTCCTAATCTCCGGTCTAAATCTACCTCTCGATGGCAAGATGTCCCCTGAAGACCAGGGTGGGTTTGCACTCTGCAGCTTTGCTGCTTGTTGGTGATGAAGAGGATAAAGTAGCATACTGACAGTGCAACCCCCTGCACCGCTGGAAGGCAGAGGAGTCTGTCGCTGCAGGAGCCTGGTTTCAGTCCCCAGCTCGGGTGCTGGCTGGCTGGGCTGTTTATTTTAGGAAACCAGTAAGAAACCAGTGGCTGTATCATTTGCACACACCCTTATAGGCAGGCACAGGCTCTCCCCTGGTGTTCTTCAAAAGAAGGGAAGGCAGGATGAAGAGCTCTTTGTTGCTGTGCCTGGCCTTGGCTGGCTCCTTGGGGATCACCCTTGTGGCAGGTAGGTGAGAAATGAGGAGCATGGAAAAGTGCTGAACATTTCAGTGATGGGGTTTGGGGTAGTCAACTGTTACTGATTCTAGCAGCCAAAGATCAAAGCTCCAAGCCTGCTCAAGCAGACATGCTTCAGGGGAGCAAGGACACCTCAGTGTCTCTGCACCACAGAGCTCTGTGCTTTTAATTGCTGCCTTGAGGCTCAAAAAGTGATGAGGAGCTCCAAGTGTAAGACTTGATGGTTAGCCAGTTTGGATCAGCATTCTGAAGCACCAACCAGCAGACATCCATGCTTGTTTCCCCTCATGCTTGTCTGTCTCCATGCTTGTTTCCCCTCATGCTTGTCTGTCTCCATGCTTGTTTCCCCTCATGCTTGTCTGTCTCCATGCTTGTTTCCCCTCATGCTCAGCAGGGCCAGAGAGGGGATTCTGCCCCTTTGCTCTGCTGAGACCCCACCTCCAACCCTGCCTCCAGTTCTGCTGTCCCCAGCATAAGAAGGACACAGAGCTGTTGGAGTGAGTCCAGAGGAGGCCACACAGATGATCCAAGGGATGGAACACCTCTGCTGTGAGGATAGGCAGAGGTAGCTGGGGGTGTGCAGCCTGGAGAACACAAGACTGGGGGGATAGTAGAGAGAGAGGGAGAGGGTTTGTCAAAGATCATAAAATCCTGGAATGGCTCAGGTTGGAAGGGACCTCAGAACTCATCTACTCCAACCCAGCCTCTCTTGCACTGCTGGCCACACTCCTCTTGATGCAGCCTAGGGTTGAGGAGGGAGGGGACAGCCCAGTGCTGGAAATGGTGCAGAAAATCCCACCTGCAGACATTAAGAAATGCTGTATTTAAGCCCTTCCTCCTCAGAGGGGCTTTATAAGGGAATCAATGGAAGCATTGCCCAGAAACCTCTCTTTTGTCTTTTTTTAGTAATTCATAATTTTACTTCAAAATGTATGTGGAGTTCCTGCAACTTTTATGGTTACTGAAGGCAAGAGGATTACCCAAGGAATTCAACCAGGACAGCATTTTTAGAGCACAGTCAAAAAAAAGAAGCCCTGCATATTCATCAAATGCTAATAGGAGTTTGGCTGCTGAATTCCAGCCTGCTCCCAAAGGTTCTGAGGCAACTCCCCAAGCCAAGAGGATCTCACTTGAATATTGGCTGTGGATTAAGGGCTTAGAAAGAGCTGCTCACAACACAGCAGTTAGGGACAGCAGGGGAAGGTCTGCGTGAAGGGCAAGAGCTGGAGACTTTCTGTAAGACAAAAGGCTCAAGGAGGCAAAAGCTAAAGAGGCTTTTTGTAGTAAGGGAAATGTTCTGCTGAGTGGTGAGTTGGCAGGCAGGAAGCAAGCAGAGCAACAGGGACTGGACTAGAGTATGGACACCATCCCTGGGGGCTCTGCCAGTCAATGCTGCAGAGGACTTGTCCTCCTTTGGTCTTGCAGACAGCTTGAAGCTGCTGCCAGGAGTGGCTAACAAGAAGGAAATGCACAGCTGAACGTGGGGTGCACAGGCTGCTCCTCCTGCCAGCTTTGCTGTTGCTCCCACAGGCTTGGAGCACCATCCCTTCCACCCTACAGCAACAGAGGCTGCTTTGAGCACCATCCCTTGCACCCTATAGCAACAGAGGCTGCTTTGAGCACCATCCCTTCCACCCTATAGCAACAGAGGCTGCTTTGAGCACCATCCCTTCCACCCTACAGCAATAGAGGCTGCTTTGAGCACCATCCTTTCCACCCTACAGCAACAGAGGCTGCTTTGAGCACCGTCCCTTCCACCCTATAGCAACAGAGGCTGCTTTGAGCACCATCCCTTCCACCCTATAGCAACAGAGGCTGCTTTGAGCACCATCCCTTCCACCCTATAACAACAGAGGCTGCTTTGAGCACCATCCCTTCCACCCTATAGCAACAGAGGCTGTTGTTCCTAAACCCAGCAGCTCTGGAGGTGGTTCCATGTTGAACAGCATGCTGAGAGTGCAGCAGCTGTACCCAAGCTGGTTTGTCTCTATTTGAGTAAGAAGTAGTCTGCAGTTTTCCCTGCAAACCACAAGGGCCATGAGGTCCTCTTGCCTTTCCCCACCAGGTCATCAGCTGCCTTCTTGCTGTAGTGTTTCTTGGCAGCTGTTCCCTCAGGGACCTGGAGGACCAAACACCACTTAGAATGGATGCATCTGCTACTCTGGCAAGGTCAGAGGTGGTTATTTAGAGGCCAGATCCAAACTGGGGGTCAGAGTGCTGGGACAGTCCTGAGAGAGGAGCCGGGTCCCCTCCAGTAAGGAGACTTTCCTCCTCACTTGGCTTTCTGCTAGAGCATGTTTCAAAGTTTTCCTTCTTGACCCATCTGTGTGAAGAAGAAAGGCTGAGAGCCCTGGGGCTGTTTAGCCTGGAGAAGAGGAGCCTGAGAGGGGATCCTTTTAATGTTTAGAAATATCTGCAGTGTGGCTGTCAAGAAGGGTCCAGGCTCTTTGCAGTGGTGTCCTGTGACAGGGTGAGCAGCAACAGACCCAAGCTGGAACCCAGGGAATTCCACCTCAACATGAGGAAATATTTCTTTGCTATAAGGGTGCTGGAGCCCTTGAGCAGCCTGCCCAGAGAGGTTGTGGAGTGCAGCTTTCAAGACCCACATGGATGCATTCCTGTGTGACCTGCCCTAAGTGAGCCTGCTTTGGTAGCAGGGTTGGACAGGATGATCTAGAGAGGTCCCTTCCAACCCCCACCATTCAGTGATTCTGATGACCCTAGGGCTGCATATCCTGTGCTTGCAGGCTACCCCTGGTACTCTGAGGACAAGGAGCATGTGCTGGTCAATAACAAGTGTCAGTGTGTGACAGTGACCTCCAAATTAGTCCCCTCCAAAGAAAACCCTGAGGAAGAAGTCGTGGAGAGAAACATCCGCATCATGTAAGTGGCAGAGAAGTGCTGCAAGGGGATGGGGAGCAGGGGGTGAAGGGCCACAGGAGTTCCCTTTCCTTTGCATGGTTTCCCATGTCCTGGCATTGATGAACTCTTATCTGAGGGCTGTTTTCTGTGGTATCTGGGACAGTTTCCTTTTGGTTTGTGTTCTTCTAGCTCACAGGACCCTATCTGGTGTTTGTCCCTTCAGACACAAGGAGCAGCTCCATGCTGGAAGTGATCCAGTGGTAGCTTCACAAAACAGGCTGGGGAAGCAGAGTGGAGTATTCCTGCACTCAGTCTGATCTGAAATCAGACTGGGCCCATGGCTCTGGATTCCCTGACCTGATAGAAAGGCAGATCTCAGCTCAGGAGATTTTGTCCTCTTTACTGACACAAAGTTTACAGAAGGGTCTGTGTCTCTTGGAAACATGGAGCAAGCTCAGAGCTGCAGGAGTTCTGGCAGAGCTCACAACAGGAGAAGCACTAAAACATCTCTGCCTAGGTCCTGAAAGTGTCAGGTATCTGCCAGCAGACAGTGTGGAAAAAACCCCCCATAAATTATTCCCACTCTCACCTTGAAAGTGGCACTTTCAGAACTCCCAAAGTCCTCCCAGGGAGGGTTGTTGCCTTTGAGGGCACCAAAGGGCCAAGATGTCAGTCCTGGGCTTTGCAATGGAGAAGGGGCAGAATGGAAGTGATTTGAAGAGCAAGATGAGAGTTGTTCACAGCAGATCAGTCCCCTGTTTAACCAGCAGCTTTCATGAGTGACTCTCTTCCCTCCTTTGCAGAGTGCCCCTGAACGCTCGGGAGAACATCTCTGACCCCCTGTCCCCTCTCAGAACCACTTTTGTCTACCGCATGACCGAGCTGTAAGTAAACTTACTGACTTCATTTCCTGACCTCCCTGCAGCACTGCCCACAGCAGCTCAGAAAGGTGTTTGCAGGCCAGCAGAGAAGGGCAGGCAGGCTCACAGAGCCTAAGCTCCATGTTCTTCCAAGCCAAGGAGCGGTTACCTCCACGAGCTCCCTAGCGCTGTTCTCCATCTCTTGCAGCTGCCAAAGATGTGACCCTGTGGAGATCGAGCTGGGTGGAGAGACACACCAGGTCCAGCAGAGCACCTTCTGTAACCAGCCTGAAACCTGCTACACCTACAACAGGGACAAGTGCTACACCTCCACCGTCCCATTCCGCTACAAAGGGGAGACCCGGAGAATCCAGGCGGCCCTGACCCCCGCCTCCTGCTACGCCGATTAGCCCCAGCCCTGCTGCACCACAGCCTTGTTGCACTCAGTGTTCCCTCCCAAAACACGGCCAGAGCTCTGCAGCACCGGACAGCAGCGTCCAAAATTCCAGCTCCCAAAGTCATGCCACCTTGCCTCTTCCTACTGCTGTCCCCAGACCAGTGCCGTCTCCTCGGCGCAGCTCCCGGTTGTCCCCAGCTCCGTTCCCATACCCCTAGCACACATCAGCAGCGCCACTGTGAGGGTCTCAGATGTTCTCCCCATGCAGACCAGATCCTCAGCAGGTGGAGATCAGTAATCCCCTCGAGGTTAAGGGAACTACCCCAGCCTACAACACTGGGGAATCTGTCTTTGGGGCAGTCTTCTGTCGGTCTTCATCTGATCTGCTGCTGAGTGTGCAGGTACTTCCCTCCCTAAAGCAAACCTCTGCACAGCCTTTACCCCAGACCCTTTGGGAGGAAAGGGGAGGGATGAGGCCAAGAATTCAAAGTTACTTTACAATTGGGCATTCTAGATCCTTCTGGCACTATGGCAATTGCAAGCTTCTGGTTTCCATGCAGTTGGAGATCAAAAGATGTTGCCACCCCAAAGCATTCTGCAAAGCTGCCAGGACCTCAGCTGTGCCAGGAATAGCAAACTCTTGCAGGGCAGCTCGGGTGCTTCCCTTGCCATGCTTGCTTACTGAAACTGCTGCCTTCTTCCACCCCTGCTCCCCATACCAGTCATTAAAACACTCAACTTGGCTCAAACTTCTTTTCTTATTCCTCACTTTGCTTTTAAAGCTTCAAGACCTTCTCTGAAGGGGATTCAACTGCCAGAGCAGGACCCTAGTTAGGACTTCATTCCTTCTTTCAGAGGCTTTTCCATCATACAAGAAACCCTCCCCATGCAGAGGGGCTGATTCTGCATTGCCCTGACGTTTCAGCCTGTCACCCTTGGTACTGCCCATGGAGACATCACCCATATGAGTGCATAAGGTGTCCAGCAGCACCTCTGGACAATCAACTGCTGCCAGGTGTTGATTGTAAAGCCTGAGGCTGTGCTGAAAACAATAAACCAGCAGCTCTCCTTTTCCCATAACTGTAGCTGTGTTAGTGAAACATGAAATAAACTCTTTCTGCAGCAGCCTCTGTGTGACATTCATAGATTCAGAGAGTGGGTTGGGTTGGAAGAGACCTTCAAGATCATCCAGTCCCAACCCCCTGCCATGGGCAGGGACACTTCCCACTAGCCCAGGCTGCTCAAGGCCTCATCCAACCTGGCCCTGAACACCTCCAGGGAGGGGGTATCCAGGACCACCCTGAGCAGCCTGTTCCAGTGTCTCCCCACCCTCACTGGCAAGAATTTCTTCACAGAATTGTCAGGGTTGGAAGGGACCCCAAGGATGATCTAGTTCCAACCCCCCTGCTATGGGCAGGGACACCCTCCACTAAATCAGAGGAAGGGTCCCATAAGAACGTGAGAAAAAGCCAAGTCACTAATCATATTCTTTCCTCCTTCACAGCAAAGTTGGAATGTCTCCCTAAATAGCTGCTTAGACTTACAGGCAAAGCCTCCAGAAATACCAGGACAGAAATATTGCCATGTACTTGCAGAAACTGTGACAGATTGAGGCTGAACTGCTTTCTGATTTTAGGCTCAGCTCTGCACCACAGAGCTGCTTCAGGGCCCCGTGACTCAGTGCAAGATCAGACTTGAAACACTCAAATAGTGCCTAAATCATTCTTGAAATTGTAATCTGCAGATCAGAAGTGAGCCTCAGCACTGGGAAAAAGGGCCTTTGAGACAGGTGTGCTGGGTGTTTAGGCATTCACATACAAGGTGGCTATCCTACAGGGGGAAAAAAGCAGTCTTGTGGGGGATGAATTTTGAAGAGCAAAAGGAGGACTGAGATAAAAATTATGATGAAAACTTGGAAAAGCCTTCTCTTCCCTCCTTCCTTCATGCAAAAGGAGGCTAAGAGACCTCAGACACTCATGAGAGGCATGCAGGAAGAGGAAATCAAAGCACAGGCTTTTCCAAGGGGCTGCAAACAAGTTTTGCTTAGATGATCTTAGGCAAACAGCCCCTTAGAGAGAAGGGGAAAAGCTTTCAGACTCCCCCAGTGCTGTTCAGCTTTAAACTAAATCAAGATTCATCCCACTCATCTTTTCTGCAAGGGAGAAGCCCACACTGACAGCCCTGCCTGCCCACCCCTTGGCTCTGGATTGTTGTAAGTAATTCTTTGAACTTTAAAAACTGAGCTTGCAAAAACCTCACTCCCTTCATTATCATCATGGAATGGCTCAGGTTGGAAAGGAACTCGGGGATCTTTTACTCCAAACCCCTGCCATGGGCAGGGACACCTCTCAACCTGACTGGGCTGCTCCAGACTTCATCCAGCCTGGCCCTGAACACCCCCCAGGGAGGAGGCAGCCACAGACTCCCTGGGCAGCCTTATTCCAGTCTCACCACCCTCACACTGAAGAGCTTCTTCCTCAGCTCCAGTCTAACCCTGCTCTCCCTCAGCTTCAAACCATTTCCCCTGGTCCTGTCTCTAGACACCTTCAAGAAAAGTCTCTCTGCAGCCTTCCTGCAGAATCCCTTCAGCTATTGGAAGGCAGCTCTAAGGTCCCCCTGGAGTCTTCTCCAGGCTGAACACCCCCAGCTCCCTCAGCCTGTCCTCATGACAGAGCTGCTCCAGCCCTTGGATCACCTTTGTAGCCTCTTCTTGGACTCACTCCAACAGCTCTGTGTCCTTCTCATGGTGGGGCCCCAGAACTGGAGGCAGTATTGGAGGTGGGGTCTCAGCAGAGCAGAGCAAAGGGGCAGAATCTCCCATCTTGCACTGCTGGCCACACTCCTCTTGATGCAGCCTAAGATATGCAGTACAGTAGCAGCAAAGGAATGTCCCTGCAAACCAAGCCAGCACTGGAAATCCTCTGGTGCCATCTAGATCGCTTTACAGCAGCTGTCACCTGCGATCGCTCTTCTCCCACTAGAGCTGCAACTGACTAAGCACTTAAGCAAGGCTATCACTCCAACATCACCCGGCTTTGCTGAGCAACAAAACACTGCTACTACCTCGTAAGTAATTATGATTCTGCAAATCATTGATGAGTCCCAAAATAAATATTTGTGTGGGGCTTGCAGAGTTGTTCCTTTTGCTTAAACGAGAGGAGCACTGACTCTCTGAGCAGCTACAGAAACGCAAGAATTAAGTCCAGGAGGACAAACTCCCTGCAACAACTGAAGCAAAACAAAGCTAAATTTATCCTCTGTAATCCCTGAAACAGTCTCATTCATTCATTTTTAAGAATCTTGTAAAAAAACGCCACTTAGCTTACCCAGGAACACCTCCATCCAACTGACACCCACCAAAACAAAGTGAGGCTTTCCCACCTGAATTTAAGCATTCCTGGCTTAATTAGCTTATGGAAATCAGACCAATGAGAGTGCAGGAGGGGAAGGGCTTAGGATATAAAAGCTCACCCTGGGCAGCTGTTTAGTTTAGTGCTTCCTTTTACTGTAAAGGAACCAAGGAAGTTGTAGGAAGCCTTTTAGGGCTGCTTTGGACTCCAGCAGGTTTCTTGAATTTATGCCTCATTGTTTGCTGATGGGAAGTCAGGATAAGTTTCTGGACAAGATTTTGCATGTCTCCTATTATCATGTTACTAGCTATGATAAGCCTGCATGTTTGTTCTCAAGTAAGAAATTATTTTGCTTCTTACAACTGTCTCTAGTATTTATAACATCACAATGAAAAGCTTTTTAGCAAGGGGAGTCTTGGCTCAGGCAGACTGAATGACTACCAAAAGATGAGATGCTTCCTATGTAATCTATGGTGGCTTTAATGCTGAACCTTCTCTCTCCAGGAGAAGAATTTAAATTTAGTGCAATGAATTAAGTAGCAGTATAATGAATTAGGTAATTAATGGAGCATGTGTGCAAAGATCTGTGATGTGAAACCAAACAGGCACTCACACAGAGTTGATTTAATTGTGCAGTTAGAGCTTATGGTGTGCTGCATGGGTGATTTATCATTTCATACCCAGTTCTGCAGAACAGAAATAAAGCAAATAGCTCAACTTCATTGATTTTGCATGCTGGGTGAAGGACAGGGGACTGTTGTGTCAGTGTTCTGGGAGTGAGGTGATGCGAGTGAGGGTGAGAAATCAGTCAGAAACTACAGAGGGGGAAAAGCTGTTGGCCAAATTCCCCTCCGATTACTTTTACCTCTGACAGGGCTGGCAGGAAGGAGAAAGATACCGGCGAGGATCTGGGTTTTGGCTGCTTTCGCCTTGAGGGAAGTGAGGGAGCAGCTACCGCCAGGCCGCGGGGAGGCGCTGTGGGAGGACGCGCCTCTCACTGAAGTTTGTCCCTCGGCGGCGCTGGTTGGTGAGGGGCGGCCCCGCATGGCGGCGCCCAGCTGATCGCTCGCGTGTTCCCGGCAGAGGCGGCTCGGCGGGGCCGGCACCGGCTCGGAGCAATCATGTCGGGCCGCCAAGGGAACAAGCTGCCGAGCAACCTGCCGCAGCTGCAGAACCTCATCAAGCGGGACCCCACCTCCTACACCGAGGAGGTGCGGAGCCGGGGGGCGGCGGGGGGGAGACGCACACGACTGTGGCGGGGTGGGGGTGAGGCGGCTGCTCAGGGAAGATGAGATGGTGTAGGGGGGCGGCTGCTGCTGGTCCTGCTCAGCAGCTGGTCCCGCTCAGCAGCCGCCCCTCTCTGTGCTCAGTTCCTCCAGCAGTACCACCACTACCAGTCCCATGTGGAGATTTTCACCTTCCAGCCGGACAAGCCCAGTAAGGACCTGGCGGAACTGGTGATGTTCCTGGCACAGGTAAGGGTGGCTCGCACCTTCCCAGGGGCGTGAGGGGACCCAGGGCTTCTACCGGAGAGCTCAGCCACATGTGTCTCTGCCCAGATCGCCCACTGCTACCCGGAACACATGGCCAGCTTTCCTCAGCAGCTGAAGGAGCTGCTCTCCTACCACCACACGGTCCTGGATGCAGACCTGCGCATGGTGAGACCCCCAGAGGGAGGCGTTTGCGGCAGAGCACCTCCCGTGCTTACAATACGCTCTTTGCATGCGAGAGCGGAGGAGTGGGTTTGTGTCTAACTTCATAACGATGGGAAATGGATGAAGTTTGGGCTCTGCCTGTTTCTCCCTTACAGACCTTCTGCAAAGCTCTGATCCTGCTGAGAAACAAGAACCTCATAACCCCAACGAGTTTGCTGGAGCTCTTCTTCCAGCTGCTGCGGTGCCACGATAAGCTGCTCCGAAAGGTGAGCTCTGCTCTCCAAAACCTTGGCATCCAGTGGGCTGACACCAGCCTGGCAGAAGGAACCCAGCACTGGCAGGCAGCTGTTCTCTTTCCTTGGTTACAAAGGAAGAGTTTTTAATGCAGCTCTAGTTTTGGGGCAGCTGATGGTGCTAGAAGCAAGGAGGATCTGTTTGGTTAGTAACAAAGCATGCTGCTGTCAACATCTTAGCCACCTTGCAGGCCTTTGGAATTGAGCACCTTGGATGTGTCTGCAGGTGGGAAAGCATAATGAAGCTGCTTGTCAGAGCAGGCCTGACTGAATTCCCTGTGAGAGGAAAACAAAACCCAAAGCAGCTGCTAGCCAAAGCTGCATTCCAGGTGTTCTGCTATAGAAGTGGAACTGCTTGCTCTGTGCCCCCAGCAGCACTGCAGTGGCCATCAGGCCATGCCTGAATGAAGCAGGGGTGGGATGATTTTTAAGCAGTGTTTTATGTTGTTCTTTTTCCTGCCTTACTGCAAGTCTGCTTCTTAAACACACCATAAAAAGCACTTGAGATGGTAAGAGAGAAATTCTTGTTCTACCTGTGACTTAGTAAAGCACTCTTGATGGTGATCAGTTGGCCTCATTTTAGTGCTTAGATCTTAGGGGAGGGCTGCAAAGATGATCTAAGGGCTGGAACACCTCTGCTGTGAGGACAGGCTAAGGGAGCTGGGGTTGTGTAGCCTGGAGAAGAGAAGACTCCAGGGGGACCTAAGAGCTGCCTTCCTCCAGGTTCCTCCAGGAAGGCTGCAGAGAGACTTTCAATGAGGGTGTCTAGAGGCAGGACAAGAAGGAATGGTTTGAAGCTGAGGGAGAGCAGGGTTACACTGGAGCTGAGGAAGAAGTTCTTTACTACAAGGGTGGTGAGACTCTGGAGCAGGCTGCCCAGGGAGGCTGTGGCTGCCTCCTCCCTGGGAGTGTTCAAGGCCAGGTTGGATGAGGCCTTGAGCAGCCCAGTCTGGTTGAGAGGTGTCCCTACCCATGGTGGGGAGGTTGGTGTAGATCTGAGGTCCCTTCCAGCCTGAGCCAGTCTGTGATTCTGTTCTCTGCATGGCTTGTGTAGCTGACTCCCTGTTGTCTCTCTTTACAGACTTTGTACACTCACATCGTGTCTGACATCAAGAATGTCAATGCTAAACACAAAAACAACAAAGTGAACACAGTAAGTAATGCAGCATTCAGCTAAGCTTCACTTTAACCTCTTGAGACTGTGGAAAAACCTCTAATGAACATTCCCAACCTTCTTTCTTAGACTCTGCAGAACTTCATGTACACTATGCTGAGGGACAGCAACCCCACTGCTGCCAAGATCTCCTTGGATGTGATGATTGAACTTTACAGGAGGAATATTTGGTAGGCCTGGCAGGCTCGTGGTGGTGCCCCCTTCATGGGCCAGCCACTCCATGTAACACAGGGGACAATGACTTCAACAGGAGGTTTTATTTTCTGGGAATGCCTTGAAATTACCAACCCAAGTGAAAAGGTGATGGTTTGGTTTGTTGCAGGAATGATGCCAAAACAGTGAATGTCATCACCACTGCCTGCTTCTCCAAAGTAACAAAGGTGAGGACAGAATCACTGCAGCTGGACTGGGTTACAGGTGGACTCCATCTTCAAGGTCTTTTCCAACCTTAATGATCCTATGAATTTGGTTTGTAGAATGATAGGAGGAGAATTTGTCTTCAAACTTATTCCAGGCACAGTGGAGGCTCAGCTGCTGTTTGCTTCTGTTTGTCCTTGAGAATGAGGGACAAAACAGGACTCTAAAGCACCTGCAGCTTTCAGCCTGTGATTTGCTCTCCTTTAGGGGAGTTTTGAATGACCTCAGGTGTGGATGTGAGACTGTTGTAAGTGCCCTTGTTTGTCCTGTCCTACACAAGCTATCTTTGCTTCTCAGGTACTAGTTGCTGCTTTGAAGTTCTTTCTTGGGAAAGATGAAGATGAGAAACAAGACAGTGACTCAGAATCTGAGGTGGGTGTTAGGATTAAGTCTTTTCCTCCTCTGTCTTCAGACTGTCATAGGTCTGGCATCCTGGTGACCATGGCTCTGCCAATCTGCCTGCTCCTGTTACTTAGTTTTCCATCTTGTTTCCTTCATATGTTTCTACACCTCACAAGTTCAGTGCTTTTGACAGCTTGCTCCTTATAGCAGGATGCCTTGGCTGGCTGCCTGAAGACAATGCTCAAAGCTCCTTTGCTTTCCTCTTCTTGTGAAGGCAGCAGCTGAGCCAAGCAGGGGCTCTTAGTCTGGTTCATGAAGACACAACATGGGTGGATGTATCATGTAGAGTTGTGGGAAGGGGCTTTCACCTGATGAATTGGTTTAGTTATCTGTCCTCTTTCGGTTTTTCCTTTGTGTTCTGCTTCCTCTTCATGTTCAAGCAAACACCATTCAGGCACCTGCAGGAGGCTAATAGTTTTCCTCTGATGCAATTGAGGAAGAGGGAGATTTTTCACTACCTAATCCTGGAAAAGATTGATGCTTTTTCTTTCTGATTCCAACCTGAAGCCTGATAACCACCTGAGGCTTCTTTGCCTTCTTTCTTTCTCTCTCAAGGATGATGTTCCCACAGCCAGGGACCTGCTGGTGCGCTATGGAACCAACAAGAAAACCACCAAGCGCAAGAAGAAGCTGGAAAAGGCCATGAAGGTCCTCAAGGTGAGGAGAGTGGCCTCTGCCTTGCCAGCTCTTTGCCTTAACCCTTGTTAAAATCAAGCTGCCTCAAGTGAAGAATGGTAGCCAGCAGCTTGGGGCTGGAGCATTTGCAGCTGCTCATGGAAAGGCAGAAATAGATTAGATGTCTCCTTTGCTTTTGCCATGCAGAAACAGAAGAAGAAGAACAAGCCAGAGGTGTTCAACTTCTCTGCAATTCACTTGATTCATGATCCCCAAGGTGAGCATGTGTTGCTTTTTGTCTAAGCAATGGTGATCCCAGACACTGAGGTTCAGAGACAACCCTCCAAGGAGAATGGAAGGGACAAGGAGGTGGATCTGTGGCAGTGTGGCACCTGCAGTGTGCTCTAGCCTGGAGGTTCTTTAGCACTTCACAAGAGTGAGATCACTCTGCTGTGCTGGTTGTGGCAGGACACTTGTAGAAGGACAAGGAAAGAGTAATCTTGCATCATCTGCTCCAGGTTGCTGCAGATCAGGATGTGGCTTCCTACTTCTTGTATGTGCAAAGGCTTTAATTTGGTGAAGAGGGAGTAGTTTACCACAGCTTGGCTTCAAAAATGGGTTTCTCTTCCTAGTCTAATACCACTTGACTTGCTCTCAGGCTGATCTAATGAGTATCTGGGCATTTTAGACCCATCTAAGCACATGAGAAGAAAGATGACCCCTTGGGAGAAGTGCTCTGGTCACCTTTTACCTTCTGTGAGAGGGCACCAGGGCTTAAAAAGCCTCAAGCTGTTTCCTTTTTGTGACCTAACCCCACTGTGCTCTTGGAGCCTGCCACAAACCTGCTCTTACTTCTTCCAGACTTCGCAGAGAAACTGCTGAAGCAGCTGGAGAACTGTAAAGAACGGTTTGAAGTGAAGATGATGCTCATGGACCTAATCTCTAGGCTGGTTGGAATACATGAGGTACCTGCTTCTGGTTTAATAATCATAGAATGGTCCAGGCTGGAAGGGACCTCCAAAGCTCAACTCCCTCTGCAGTGAGCCAGCACATTCTCAACTACACCAAGGCTGCCCAGAGCCTTGTTGGGCCTCACTGTGAATATTTCCAGGGATGGGGCTTCAACCACCTCCCTGAGCAACCTGTTGCTGTGTTCCAGCACCCTCATGGTGCAGAACTTGTTCCTCACACCCAATCTAAATCTTCTGTTCTCCAGTTTGAAGCCATTGCCCCTTGTCCTATCAGCACAGGCCATGGTCTGATGGTAGCCAGCCTGGTTTGGTGACATGCTTGTGCCTCTGGAAAATGAGAGTTCTGAAATTCAGAGCTTGGGATTGAGCCTGCTCTTTCCCTTGTACAAGTCATTTCCTCATCTCCATGTCTGTCAGAGTCAAGACAGGAGAAAGTGCCATACAGTAAACCCCAAGGCATTTGGAGAGGAGGCTGTATGGACTGCTTCACAACTTGGCCTAAGGGGCTGTCTGTCAAGACAGGAAACTAATCTGTTACACCTTCTTTCCTACAGCTTTTTCTCTTTAATTTCTACCCCTTTGTTCAGAGGTTCCTACAGCCCCATCAGAGAGGTGAGTAGCTACTAGTAACTGTTGTAAGCAAGTAGCAGTGGTGTGGCAGCAAGTAGGAATAGTTCAGAGTGTGGGTGAAGAAAGCTAAAGGCCCTGACTGCCAGAAGTGCAGAGTGCTTTGGAATTTTATGGAAGCTTTGTGCACTCTGCTCCTTCACTAAGTGTTTGAGAAACTGCATCTGTGGAGTAAAATCCCAGTCCCTGGTTCCTTGCAGATCCTGAGCAGCTGAGCAATGCATGACTGCCATGTGCTGTCTTGGTTTACTGCTGTTTAGCCCCAGTTCTAGAGCACTTCTTTCTCTTAGATATCTCTTGAGAGCCTGCACTGCTGCTGGGGTGCAGACCAGATGAGTTCCTAATGCTTGGTGGAAGAGAAGAAAGTTGTCCCAAGTAACTCCAGACTGAGGGGCCTTTGAAGCTTAATCTGAGCAGCTTTGAGTTAGCTGATAGATGTATGTTGGCCAGAGGGAGCTGCAGCAATGGACTCTGACATCTTCCCTACCTTCTCTTCTTCCAGAAGTGACCAAGATTCTTCTGTTTGCTGCCCAGGCTTCACATCAGCTTGTCCCACCCGAGGTCAGTGCTCCAGCTGGGCAGTGTGCAAATGGAACTGAGTGCATTTGTGGCAGGGGGAAAAGGGGATCTGGGCAGAGCCTTTGTCTTGAAAAGCTGCTGGTGATTTTTAGCTGCTTTGTTAGTAAAGTGCAGCCATTTTCACAAGTTCATTAGCCATGCACTGAGCTGAGCCTTCCTCCTCCTTTCCAGATTGTCCAGTCAGTGTTAATGACCATTGCCAACAACTTTGTCACTGACAAGAATTCTGGGGAGGTCATGACTGTGGGGTGAGTACAGAAGCTTACAAATAGAAACAACTCTGAATGTGGACAGAAGAATTTTCTTTCTGACCCACTTTCAACTTCTTCCTGTCACTCATCCTGTGCTTTGAGGAACCTGCTTGAATAAAAAGGAGTTAGGATAATATCCCAGCTTAAACTTTCCTCCTTGTTGGCAGTTTATGGTTGCTTTAAGACCTGCTTGTTGATTTTTATTTGGTGGTGGTGGCTTTGTTTGGTTTTTTGTTTTCCTGTTTGCCTGGACCCAGACTTCAGTCCAGACCCAGAATTTTGAGGCTTAGGATCAGACAAATGAGCTGGAGAGTAGAGTATGGGTCAAAGCTGGAGGGAGAACCCTGGCATGGAGAGCTCTTTGTGGTGGTCTGTTACAGTAAATGTTGTATAAATGCTGTTGCAGATGATTCAGTCTGTTACTGGGCCAGCTGTGCTCTTTGCTTCCAGGAATAATAATCCTTCACTTCCCATTTCTCAGCATCAATGCAATAAAAGAAATCACTGCGAGGTGTCCCTTAGCCATGACTGAAGATCTGCTCCGTGACCTTGTCC
Source organism: Dryobates pubescens (assembly GCF_014839835.1). Taxonomy (NCBI): domain Eukaryota; kingdom Metazoa; phylum Chordata; class Aves; order Piciformes; family Picidae; genus Dryobates; species Dryobates pubescens. The sequence goes on from NC_071635.1 coordinate 2,763,581, forward strand.
AGTACAAGAATCACAAAAACAAAAGTAAGATGGGGCTTAAATCTTCTCCTCTGTCATCTGCTCCTGGTTACAGCCCTCACAACAGTGAGGTTTTAGTTGTTGTTGTGGGCTGAGAGGTTTCATTTTCCATGTCTGGTGCATTTCTCTCTTCTGAGAGAGACAAAAGAGTCAAGGGGAGTTGTGGCAGGGGAAGTGACCAAACTGAAGATGATAAAACTGCCTGTTAAAGATTTAGCCCTGAGGAAGAGCTGGATGCTGCCCTGGAGAAATCAGGGAGCTGTAGCTAAGAAAAGGCATGAGCAGGAGTAAATGCTGATGGGTTGCTCTGATTCCTGCTGTTTGCACTCACTCCTGACTCTCTTCTCTGGGTAGATGTGATGATGTCTGCCAGAACCCTGATACACCTCTTCCGTTCTCTGAACCCGGAGATGCTGCAGAAGAAATTCAGGGTGAGTGCTGCTTTAGTCCCCATGAACTGAGGGCTCTCATGCTCGAAAATGAGCACTTGACACAAGGAGGTGCCTGAGTTCTTCCCCTGACTGCTCCCTTGCTGCTTTCTGCTGTGGTGTGCTCTTTATTTCAAGCTTTACTTAGCTCTGATTCTCCAGGCTCCCTGACAGAAGGGTCATGCTTCAGAAGCTCAGCTACCTTCCTGGAGTCTTCAGTAACTGAAGATCTCTTACTTCATCAGCCAGAACCTTTTCCACCTGCTGCTCTTCTCCTCCCCCAGATTTGTTCATGGGTTTAGGGGCATGAAAATGGCTTTAACATGTGCTTTGTTAATTTACAGGGCAAGCCTACTGAGGCTTCCTTGGAAGCCAGGATTCATGAATATGGGGAACTGGATGCCAAAGACTACATTCCAGGAGCAGAAGTACTGGATGTGGAGAGTCAAAAGGAAAAGGGAGGAACCCAAGAGGAAGGTTGGCTTTTTCCTTTGACACTTCTTTCTTTGAGCATTGCTGTCAGGAAGATCTTACTTGAACATCAAACTGGATGCTCATGCATTTTGTTGCCTGCTCTGATGTGCTGCATGGTTTGAACATCTGTTTGGCCATTATCAGTGCACCCTTAGCAAGTCTGCTGATCACACCAAGCTGTGTGGTGCAGGGGACTCTCTTGAGGGCAGGGATGGCATTCAGAAGGATCTTGACAGGCTTGAGAAGTGGCCCAGTGCCAACTACATGAGGTTCAACCAAAGTGCAAGGTCCTGCAGCTGGGTTGGGCCAATCCCAGGCACAAATCCAGGCTGGGTGTAGAGTGGGTTGAGCAGCCCTGAGGATGTTGATTGATTGAGCAGCTCCCCAGGAGCCAGCAGTGCCTCATGCAGCCCAGCAGGCAGCTATGTGCTGGGCTGCAGCCAGAGAAGTGTGGCCAGCAGGGCAAGAGAGAATTCTGCCCCTTGATTCTGCTCTGCTGAGACCTTGTGGGATTGACCTCCAATCCTGCCTCCAGTTTGTCCTGCTGCCTCCTAAAAAAACCCTTTTTGGGTATATTATAAACCACTGAAAGATTAAAGAAGCCAAATACTGTTTCATTCCCTTGTGTGAATGCTCCACACAACCTGTAGCTCAAGCAGTTAAGCAGGATCTGTATTAACAGTTCTGTGCATTTCTTCCCTTGAGCAGATGGATGGGAAAGTGCTAGTCTGAGTGAGGAAGATGATGAAGATGGAGAGTGGATTGATGTGCACCACTCCTCAGATGAGGAGCAGCAAGAAGTAGTAAGTTCTAAGTGTCTTCTACCCCAGATAAAATGAATCTTCTTACAGCAGAGTAGATGTTCTTGCCCTGTACCTAAACAGGGCTGTGGAGTAACTTGATAAGAATTAGTGAGGCCAAAGTTCTGTCATCTGTGCTGAAGAAAACATGATGGCAGAGTGAGGAGGACAGATGGGGCAGTTCTGTCCTAGTGCCAAGTTCCTTCAAAGCTGTAACATTTGATGCTTTTATTCACTCTGAAACAATGGAGTTGGATGTACCTTAATCTTACATGCACCATGTGGTGTTAGAACATGGTGGTTGTGTCACCAACCCTGGATGTGTTTGGAGGTGGTTTGGATGTGGTGCTTGGGGACATGGTTTAGGGGTGAACCTTGCAGAGTAGGGTTACTGGTTGGACTTGGTGGTCCTGGGGCTCTTTTCCAACCTGAATGTTTCTGTGATTCCGTGACCAGCACTGCCCCAGGGTAGGTGTTTGGGAGGGGAGGGTCACGGACTGTGGCACAGAGATGGTTTCAAAGCTGTGGATGACTCTTGTGCTCTCCTGAAAGGCAGAGAAGGTGAAAAGCATGCCCCTGGAGGAACGGAAAGCCAAAGCTGCAGCAGTCAGTACGAGCAGGCTGCTCACTCAAGAGGACTTCCACAAAATACGCCTTGCCCAGCTCTCCAAAGAGGTCAACGCTGCGCCCGGCAAGTCTGCGAAGAGGAAAACCATTGACATCGATGATGAAGAGGAGGAGGGCAGGTAGGACCTTTGAGACACAAAGGGTCAAGAGGGCATCTGCTGCTTGCCAGATGAAGTTGTGTGATGGATGTTTTGTTGGATTTCTGTGTGCAGGGGAGAGTTGCTTTCGCTTAGAGATATCGAACACCTGCACAAGAAGCCTAAATCAGACAAGGAGACCAGGCTGGCAACTGCAATGGTGAGGAGCTCAGCTATGCCCCAGACTCTCTAGATTTGGGGTTGGGTTTGTCTCCTGCAGGAGAAGCTGGTGGGGTTGCAACTGTAAAATGAATGCCCAGCTGCCATCTACACATCTCAAAGTTTTATGTATGTCTGTGCTCCTTGTACCACACAAGCTGTTGGTGGTCACAGGTGATAATAAAAAGACACAGCCAGTTTTCCCTGACTTAAATACAGCTGGCATGGAAGAATGCATGAGGCACACGCACAGGGGCACTCTGAGCCTGGATTGGTTCCTGCCAGCAGCTGGTGTTAACTGTGGGGAAAGGCAAATGACCCCCTGTCGTTGTTACACTCTTTATTCTAGGCTGGAAAGACAGACAGAAAAGAATTTGTGAAAAAGAAAACAAGAATTAATCCTTTTGCCAGCTCTTCCAACAAAGAAAAGAAGAAGAACAAGAACTTCATGATGATGAGATACAGCCAGAGTGTCAGGACAAAAACTAAACGTTCCTTCAGGGAGAAACAGGTAACATGCCCTGCTGCAAAGACCTGGGGCAGTCTGAGCAGGGCACAGAGTGCAGCTGAAGTGCTGCCTATCCTGTGCACACAATCACTGAGGTTGGAAAAGGCCTCTTGGGATCAAGTCCAGCTAAGTTGTGGCTGGTTAATTTGGTTTAACTGCTCCCAAGGAGTGTGGGCTGGGTGGCTTCCCTTGAACACTACCCTAGAGGAGGTGCCAAAGGTGAAGAATGCTATTGTCAGCTCCTTTTAATATGCACTGAGGAGCAAGCCCTGTTGTAAAATCCTGTGTAGGTTAGGAAGGCAATGATCACAGGATGTTAGGGGTTGGGAGGGACCTCAAAAGATCATCCAGTCCACCCCCCCTGCCAGAGTGGGGTCACCCAGGGCGAGTCACACAGGAATACATCTGGGCAGGTTTTGAACATCTCCAGAGGAGTCTCCACAGCCTCTCTGGGCAGCCTGATCCAGGGCTCTGCCACCCTCTCAGTGAAAGTTTTTCCTTATGTTCACATGGAACCTCCTGCTTCAGCTTGCACCCATTGCCCCTTGCCCAACCACTGGACATCACTGAAGTGATGATGTGGTTTGTTTTCACTTGTATAGGTTAAAGATCCTATTAGAGCCCTGACTGCAATCTTGTGCTAGAAGAAAGATATTCTGGATATGGAGGAGTTTTCAGGATGAGCTTTTAGTTTCTTCACCCTAGTTTTTCTGACTTTTCTCCTGTTCCCATCTTCTTATGGACATGTCTGTCCTTCCCTTGCAGACAGCTTGCCATAACTGGACTTAAAGCACAGCCATAAATGCTGCTTATCACCTATTTGAAACTGCTCCAGTGATGCACCTCAGCTGGGGATAATGCCTGAACTGGGTGGCAGTTGATAGCAGAGCAATTGTGTAGCAGGCATATTAGCTTGCCCTGCTGTGTTTCACCTTGGCCAGGGTCAGTTTGTGCTAACAACAACAGTCTGCCTTAAAATCCCTTTATATAAGCTGGCAGCTGGCCAGCTTGGGCTTTATAGGTGTTAGAAAACTGAGCTCCTTTGCACAAGTTCATAGGATCCACTTATGCAGGGGTCTTGTTTCTCTGTGGTGTTAATTTCTTGTTGCCTTGCTAGGCCCTGTCTTCTGCTAGATTGCATTCAGATGCTGCTTTTACAGACCCTCCTTGGAGCTGCTTCCAGGCTCCTATCATTGGGCTAATGTCTGTTTGCAATTTGTGGCCTTAAGCAGCCACAAAGAGTGAGTCAGAACATCTCAAATTGGGTTACACAGGAAGTCTTGGACTGATAGCCTGTGTGAACTTACCCTAAATGAGGCTGACCACACTAACCCAGCTCTCAAAGCACACAAAAATGGTGCAAACTAACAGTCCAGGCACTTAAACTGCTCTTAACAATGCTTCTTGCCCTTGGCTCATTTTCCCTAAGAAGTTATCTTCTATGGTTTCAGTCCTCACTCCTAATCAGTATTTCAAGTTTAAGTGTAACAGCTCAACAGTGACAGAAGACTTTCTTGTCATACTTCAGTGAAAAGTTAGGCCCAAGCATCAGTTCTGACCATCACTTGGAAATAACTGTTCCCAAGTGGCTTGGAGTACCACAGATGCAGGCTGCTGTGTCCTGCTGCCCTGTGAGGCGACAGATGAACATGAACCATTGTTTGCAATCCAGAGCTAGATCCCCTTACCAAAACAGGTCTGAATTGCACAGCAAAATCTGGTTAGAGTGATAGGCAGACCCTCTAGCACCCTTCCTTCCCCTCCTTGAGAAGAAGCTTTGTAATACTCTTTCACAATAAGCCATTTAATCCTCCTTGCCTCTCAGCTGGACTGGAGTTTTTCTTCATCTCTTCTAATTGAATGAGTCAGTGGGAGAAGAGTTTGTTCCCCTCATGGGTTATATAGGATTTGGTAATGAGACACTGAAATATTTTGGGGTTTTTAGGGGGCTCAACACTGTAATTGTCCTATGGAGTTGAGCTGAATAACCACAGCACTTCTGCCACTCCAGTCACTAGCATTTGCCATTTACTGCTCACAGTTTTGTCATAAAAGCACAGAATGGGTTTGGGTTGGAAGGGACCTTAAAGACCATCCAATTCCAACCCCTTGCCATAGGCAGGGACACCTCCCACCAGCCCAGATTGCTCAAGGCCTCATCCAGCCTGGCCTTGAACACCTCCAGGGAGGGGACATCCACAGTTCCCTGGGCAACTTGGGCCAGTGTCTCTCCACCCTCACTGTCAAGAATTTTTTCCTAACCTCCAATCTAAGCTGGAGCAATTTTTTTTGAGGCTGAGGAAATGGAGATGGGTTGTGATGTGATAGTGTTGTCTCCTTACCTGAATATTCCCCTCTTGTTTGATATTTAGCTGGCTCTTCGAGATGCACTTCTGAAAAAGAAGAAAAGCCTGCTGAAGTAACAGTCAGGGGGGGAGTGTTTCATCACCCTGCAAGAAACAGCCCTTGGGACACTGAAAAGGGACTGAAATGCCTTATGGAAGTATCTCAAGTCTGTTCAGAACTGCATCCTGGAAGCTGCTAAGCTGTTGGACAGACAAAGGAAGCCTTAATCCTTGCAGGATTTGTTTAAAGCATTCTGGGGGGGAAGACAATTTCTCTTTAGTTATAACTTCCAGCTGGTTTTGTATCTAACTCTTAATGTACAACCTATTGTGAATAAAATATTATACTTGAAGCAATGGTTAAATAATGGGAAAGAAAAGAAGTGGAGAAGTTACTAGAATGAACCAGAGTGTTTTCTATGTAGTGTGTTCAGTAATGTTTGTGTCTCTTACAAATGTGATTTGACAGACTAAGCCATTTCTAAAAGCAGGTTTTTACCTGATTAGTAGAAGGATGAGGCGATTATTATTACAGGTAAGGTTAAGTGAACAGCTCTGGGCAAGATCACTTGTGGTTTGTGAAGAATGGCATTGGGGTATGAGAGACAATTTTCATGTTGTCATTTACAATAGCTGGACAACTATGGAATTTTGGGGTGGCATTTGCTGGTGCACAAAAACTGACTGCTGGGGGGGAAAGGGAGATGCAATTTTTGTGTGTTGTGCCCTTAGGGCTTTGACTCTCCTCTTTTCCCTCCTTTATTGCCTTGCAGGGGGCAGTATCTGTCCCTTCTCAGCCTCCACTCCCCTGTTTAAACAGCAGTGCCCTGCCTTGTTTATAAACTATAAGGCAAATGAGTCCTTAAGGTTGGAAAAAAATTGAGGCCAAACCATTTCCCTGAGGGCCAAGTCCACACATTTCTTGAACACTTCCAGGGAGGATTACTGTGCCACTTACAATAAAGCCTTCTTCCTGCGCCCCAGCCTAAAGCACGGGAGGCACGAAACAGATGCTACCCCTTACTTTTGACCCTCCTTTTCCTTGTGTTTTCATCCCTCAGGCGCTACCTCTCGTCCCTGCTGCGCCGGCAGTGCTTGGGGCGGGTGCGGCGGCTGTCCCCGGGGCCGTGAAGGGACGCAGCGCTGCGGCCCGCTGCCGGCGGTATCCCCTTCCGAGGCGACCCGCCGCTCCGCGGGCAGGGCTGGGGCCGCTGGTCCTCGCCTCGGGGCGGGTGTCTGTGGGGGGCAAGCGTCTCCCCGCTCTCAGCGCCCCACAGCAGGGCCGGGGCCGCTGGTCCTCGCCTCAGGACGGGTGTCTGGGGGGGGCAAGCGTCTCCCCGCCGTCATCTCCCCACAGCAGGGCTGGGGCCGCTGGTCCTCGCCTCGGGACGGGTGTCTGTGGGGGGCAAGCGTCTCCCCGCTCTCAGCGCCCCACAGCAGGGCTGGGGCCGCTGGTCCTCGCCTCAGGACGGGTGTCTGTGGGGGGCAAGCGTCTCCCCGCCGTCATCTCCCCACAGCAGGGCTGGGGCCGCTGGTCCTCGCCTCGGGGCGGGTGTCTGTGGGGGGGAAGCGTCTCCCCGCTCTCAGCGCCCCACAGCAGGGCTGGGGCCGCTGGTCCTCGCCTCAGGACGGGTGTCTGTGGGGGGGAAACGTCTCCCCGCCCTCAGCCCCACAGCAGGGCTGGGGCCGCTGGTCCTCGCCTCAGGACGGGTGTCTGTGGGGGGGAAACGTCTCCCCGCTCCCAGCGCCCCACAGCAGGGCTGGGGCCGCTGGTCCTCGCCTCAGGACGGGTGTCTGTGGGGGGGAAACGTCTCCCCGCCGTCATCTCCCCACAGCAGCGCTGGGGCCGCTGGTCCTCGCCTCAGGACGGGTGTCTGTGGGGGGGAAGCGTCTCCCCGCTCCCAGCGCCCCACAGCAGGGCTGGGGCCGCTGGTCCTCGCCTCAGGACGGGTGTCTGTGGGGGGGAAGCGTCTCCCCGCCATCATCTCCCCACAGCAAGGCTGGGGCCGCTGGTCCTCGCCTCAGGACGGGTGTCTGTGGGGGGCAAGCGTCTCCCCGCCATCATCTCCCCACAGCAGGGCCGGGGCCGCTCGAGCTCGCCGCGGGGCGGGCGCGCGCGGGAGGCGCCTCCCCGCCCGCAGCGCCCCGGGGCCGCCGCCATGTCCCGGCCCTTCGCCCGGGGCCGCCCCTCTGTGGGTGTGTGGGTGGGGGGGCGTGACCGCTGCCGCTAGCGGAGCGCGGCCGCGGCGATGGGGCGGCTGTGGGGGCTGCTGGTGCTGCTGTGCGGGGCGGCGGCGGCCCCGGCCCCGGCCGCCCCCGCGGTGCCTCCGCTGTTGTGTAACGTGAGCCTGGACAGCCCCCCCGAAGAGCGCTGGCTGCCGGTGCTGCGGCGCTTCGATGCCGCCTTCCTGCGCGCCGCTGTCGCACGGGTCATCGAGTGAGTGCGGGGCCCGGCGGCCCCCTGCGGGGCATGGGGAGGGTGAAGCGGTGGAGGGAGCGGGGAGTGGGAGCGGGCTGGCTTTTCCCTCCTGCCCCGCGGCACTTGTCACCCCCCGCCAGCCCCGCTGCCCGGGCGGAGCGGCCGAGGCGGCGCTGCACGGCTGCCGGCCTCCGCAGTCAGCGTCTTGGGAGCCTTAACGCGGCCACTTGAGAAGCTGTCAGAGGACGCACGGGGAGCTCCCTGCTAGGAATAAACCGCCTCACCAATAGGAAGCCCGTGCCGGATGTTTGGCCGGGGTTGGGCTGGGTTCTCTGTGCAAAGCTGGGCTGGACTTGATGAGCTTCGGAGGTCCCTTCCAGCCCTTACCATTCTGTGATCAACAAAACTGGATTTGTCCATGGTGATGTTGGGTCAGTGGTTGGATTCTGTGATCTTAGAGGCGTTTTCCAACCAAAACGATTCTGTGCTGTGCCCTTGCTCCCTGCAGGGAGTTGGACAGGATGACCTTGGAGGGTCCCTTCCAACCCAATGAATTCAGTGGTTCTGCTGTATGATTTCAGAGGTCCCTGTTCCTGTATAAGCTGCAGCCTTGGCTGTCTTTCCTCGGCTGATGCCCTGCGTGTGTTTTGCAGTGAAAGTGTACCAGAATGGGTCCACGAGGTCATTCGGCCCATAGCAGCAGAACTGGAGCTCTTTATTCCACAGCCCTTCGCGGGGGAAATCCTGGGAATCTGCAGAGCCCTGGGAATAAGTCTTGGAGATGGAGTCCTGCTCAACTTCGCCTATGAGTCGACTGCGTAAGTGGCTGAGGCTTGCAGCGTCAGGCAGAGCTTTGTTCCAGCTCAGTGTGGGAGGATGCTCAGTAAGGCAGGTGAAGACACGTGGCACTTCTCATTCCCTCTTCATGCTTTCAGCTGGCAGGTTTCATCCTCCTCAGTCAGTTTGTATCCTGGATTGAAAGAGAAATACAGAGCAGTATTTTTAGAATCATTAAGGTTGGAAAAGACCTCTAAGGTCATGGAGTCCAGCCATCAACCCAGTACCACCATGGGCATCAGGCCATGTCCCTAAGTGCCATGCCTACATGGTTTATTTGTTAATACAGGTAACATGCAACTGCAATGGGGTATTTCTTGGTATGTATATCTGTGTAAATACATAAAAGCATGAAAAAACCATCTGGTAATGAGGAAGGGTCATCTGGTCAAAGTATTTGCATTAGTTTATCTTCAAACTTGTAACACCAAGGCAAGGAAACTTTGAAATCATTGCTGATTTAATAGGCTTGATTAAAGAGCCTGCTTTAATGGAACTGAAAGGAGTTTCAGCGTGCTTCCTGTTGCAGATAAGCTGTGAAATGGCTGACACTTGGACTGCTGCTTTCAGTTTGAAAGGCTTTTGTTTGACCTTTTTATCTTGAGTTGTGATTAGAAATAAGTGAAACAATCTCCAACAGTCAGAATGAAATCCAGATCCTTTGTGAGTTTCTTGGTTCAGCTGTCAAGCATCTTGTTTAGAAATCCAGAACGTTTCAGACTGATACTCTGTGGACTTTTTCTACCTCTCAGCATTTTGTCTTGTTTAGAAAAGAGGTAACATGAAGCAATTAAATTTTCCCTAAGTGGAAGTGCTGCTTCCTCCCTGGACTGTAATCTGCCCTGAAGCAAGTAACAGTTTGGCTTTTGATTTTTCTGAGCCAGGCTGAACTGTGGAATGTGTGTAAGACCCTGTGGGGTGGGACTTTTCCTTCTGGCTGTCATGCCTATGTCATGTTGAGCTAATTCAACTGCCATACATTTTCCTGAAACCCTTCTGTTTCTTTCTGAAGGTTCTGTACCAGCATTGTTGCTCAGGATGCCAAAGGAAACATTTACCACGGTAGGAACCTGGATTATGACTTTGTGGACATCTTGAGCAAGATTACAGTTGATGTGAGGTTCCTCAAAAATGGGCAGGTATGACCTGTGGTGAGCATGGCTGGGGGAGGTATTCCATGAAGGAATGGGCAGTGGGGTTTAATGTGGGCATGTGGTTTCCATCCCAAGTTTGCTGGATTAGCAGAGCACCATAGTCACTCTCAAGGAATGCAGGATGAATATTAGTTACCTTTGCTTTCTGTTTTGTGGTGATAAACTGGAACAAATAAAATTGCTTATTCCATTTTATTCTATTCCATTTTATTCTATTCCATTTTATTCTATTCCATTCTAATTTATTTAAGCTGTTTGATTTTGTTCTAATCTAAGGCAAAGTGCTTTAGAGCAGCTTCTGTGGTGGAAAAAAAGCAGAGGATTGTGCTTCAGAGCCTTGCTTGTATTGTCAGTAGTGCTGAAGTACTGTGTGTTTCCTGGTTCCAGGTGGCATACCAGGGCACCACCTTTCTTGGTTACGTAGGCCTATGGACTGGCCAAAGCCCACACAAGTTCACAATCTCTGGTGATGAACGAGGTACAATCAGTCTCCCACAGCTGCTGTTGTGCTGTTCTGTTTTAGCTGGTTTCTGCATGCTCTGAGCTCTTCCTAGAATCATTGAATGGGTTGGAAGGGACCTTCAAGATCTTCCATTTCCACCCCTTCTGGGCAGGGGCACTTCCCACCAGCCCAGGTTGCTCAAGGCCTTACCCCACCTGGCCTTGAACACCTCCAGGGAGGAGGCATTTACAACCTCCCAGGGCAACCTGTTCCAGTGTCTCCCCACCCTCACTGTACAGAATTTCTTCCTAATTTCCAGTTTCAATCTCCCCTCTTCCAGTTCAAGGCCATTGCCCCTTGTCCTAGCACTACCTTGTATAAAGTCCCTCCCCAGCTTTCTTGTAGCCGCTTTCAGGTACTGCCTCCTTCTCTCCTGTTCTCCAGGAGGGAAAAACAGAAGTAAGGTTGTCAGGAAGGAGCTGCAATGGAGTGACTTGTTTAGCTCTGGGTAGCAGAAGCAGACATGCTGCCAGGTTTGGCTGCTGCAGAAGAAAGACATTAGTCAGCACATCTGGACAGAGGTCCCTTCCAGCCCCTATCATTCTGTGATTCTGTCATCTGAACTCAGTGTCAGAGGTGACAAATGAAGTGGTCTGTTTAAGAGACAGTTGGAGATGGTGGAGTAGAGGCTGAAGGGAAAAATATGCACTCTGTAGGGCAAACAAACAGCTGCTTTCCTACTTCTCTCCCCTTCTCTATTCTGTGTTTCTCTGCCCTTATAAGGCAGCTTGAAAGAGGATGTGAAGACTGAGATCTATGGAAAGGCAGCAGGGCTTCAGAGAATGCATGGAGGCACTGGGAAGAAGCTGAGGAGAGAGCTGGGAGTGGAGGAAAGTTGAGAGATGTCACTGCTGAGAATTGAAATGGAAATTTGAAGGGCTTGTGACAGTCAGGAAGGCAGAGGAAGGGTCACTGCCTTTTCCACCAGCACTTGAGTTTCACAAGCATTGATAGGTGTGTCCAGCTCTGTGCTTGGGTTTGCCTCTGCCATCCCTTCCTTCTCTTTTTCAACAAGCAGATACTTTGTGCTTTTCTTAGTTGTTTGTTAGACTTTATTGCACCACTCTTCTGTAATGCAGAGATTGCAGAGCTGGAGGGGGAACACTGAGCAGAAAGAAGGCAGGAGGGTAGATGTCACAGAGCATGTGTAACAGGCATGGGAGGTAACTTGTGGTTTGTTTTCCAGCTGCTGGGAGATGGTGGGAGAACGCAGTAGCTGCTTTCCTGAACCGGAACTACCCTGTCAGCTGGCTTGTCAGAGATGTAAGTGCACTCAGTGCTGCTCTCTTCATCTCATTTCTGCCAGCTCCTCATGCAAGTGATGTTCCAACTGTCAGCTTCACAGAAAAGTCAAGCAATTGATAAATGCATTTCATCAGAGGGGAAAGCTGTTGCTCCCAAACTTGTCAGGGAGAGAGAAGCAATTCAGGTCCTTCAGGGGGATGACCTCTGCTCGCTGCCAGAAGTCCTTGAGGAACTGTGCCAAGATTTCCTTCCTGGGGACTATTTCAGCTGGCTGTGATTGGTAGCTTGACAAACTGGGGCAGGTGCACTCTTCAGTGGTTAGCACCTGACCCAGTGGCTGTTTTGCACTGCATTTGCCATGTTGCCATGCTAAAAAGCAGAGCTCCCTGGTGAGTAGGAGTTCAGAGTGGGATCTTGTATGGCACATTTGGTGAATGCTGTGTGAGGACACTGCTAAGAGAAACCAGGTCTGCTGCTTCTCCAGCCTTGAATTACAGTAAAAAAACAATGACAGGGTTTGTAGGTACACTCCCAGCAGAGCTGGAATGGCTCCTGGAGACTTTCTTGTTGCCATTTTTGGAGTTCAAGACTGAGTTTCAGGTTGAGACTACTAGCTGCAGAGCTGCTGGCAGAATTACTTCTTCCTTTCCCTGTCTTTCTAAGCAGTTTTGGTCAATGCTTGGTTATCCACATTTATATTGCCTGCACAGCACTCAGTTTTAAACCTGTGCTTCAGCAGGTTGTGGCTCTCTACCTGAAATTAGCAGTTTCCTTGGCTGTGGTGATGGCTACTTTATGCTGTTAGTCACTTGGTTATGGCAGGAGAAGCCAGGCTTGATTGTTCACCATTGTTACCTAAATCCTCTTAAACTTTTGCCAAGACAGAGACATGGAGTGGGTGGTTTTCCCTCCCTTTCATCTACTTTATTGTGTTGCTCACACTGAAAGACTCTGAGGGTTGAATTTGCAGGGCATGGCCATGCCTCTGTCTCTCAAGGGCAGATGTTTTTCCCCACTTTGAACCATTTCTATGTCTGTTTCGTGTCTGAGTATTTCCAAAGCTGGGATGAATGAGTTTGGTTCCTAATTAATGAGTTCAGTTCCTAATCACATCCATTTTGTATTCCTGGGCTAGGCAGTTTGGGAAACTTTTCAGAGCAGTATTTTCAGGTAGCACTTTGCATCAGTTGCCCTTTTCACAAGAGCTAGATTGATTATTTATGTATTGATTAGCTAACCCAGTGCTCATTGCTGTGCTTGACTGTGCTCTGTGATCTTTGTTTCTCTGTGATCTCCATTTTGCACTAGACCCTGAGCAAAGCAGAGGACTTTCAGTCAGCTGTTCTCAGACTAGCTGGCGTTCCCATCATTGCTGAAGTTTACTATATTGTAGGAGGTGTGTCCCCCAAAGAAGGCATGGTCATCACCAGGAACAGAAGAGGCCCAGCAGATCTCTGGCCTCTTGACCCTTTAGGTGGAGCGTAAGTAGGAAACCAAATTGGTTTGTTTGGGGTTTTAATGTTCCCTCCTGAGTGCTAGGCAGGGTTAGTGAGCCATGTTTCTTGAGAGGCCCAGGGCATCTCTTACTGATGCTTACAGATAGAACAGAATAGAATTAACCAGGTTGGAAGAGACCTTTGAGATCATCGAGTCCAACCTCTCACCCAACACCATCTCATCAACTAAACCATGGCACCAGGTGCCTCATCCAGGCTCTTCCTAAACACCTCCAGTGATGGAGACTCCACCACCTCCCTGGGCAGCACATCCCCATGGCCAATCTCTCTTCCTGGGAAGAACTTCTTCCTAACATCCAGCCTAAACCTCCCCTGGCACAGCTTGAGACTGTGTCCTCTTGTTCTGGTGCTGCTTGCCTGGGAGAAGAGATCAACCCCCACCTGGCTACAACCTCTCTTGAGGTAGTTGTAGACAGCAAGAAGGTCTCCCCTGAGCCTCCTCTTCTCCAGGCTAAGCAACCCCAGCTCCTTCAGCCTCTCCTCCCAGGGCTGTGCTCCAGACCCCTCCCCAGCTTTGTTGCCCTTCTCTGGACACTTTCCAGCAACTCAACATCTTTCCTGGACAGAGAAAGCTTGAAAGCCCTGGAAATGAACCCAAATCCTTTCTCTTTGAGAAGGAATCCCACCACCTCGTCAGGTTGGGGCAATCCAGAGGGTGATTCTATGAATCTCCTGATTTGCCCTTTGTTTGCTGGGATGTTTGTGTGCTGTGTTCTAGATGGTTTCGTGTGGAGACAAACTACGACCATTGGACCACTCCTCCTCCTTTTGATGATCGAAGGTAAGTTTAGTCTGGAACTGTGGGATGAGAGAACTTCTATGCTGAAAAGCTTCAAGAGCTGGGTGTTGTCTGCTCTGAGCAGCTGTTAGCTCAGCAGGCAGCTTGGTGCTGCCCCTCTAAAGAGAACAGATAAGGCCAGGAGCGATCCTGACTTGTGGCAGAGGAAAGTCTGCCTGGCAGTGAGTGGTGTAAGAGATCAGAAACTTCAGTGCTTGGGCAGGTACTAAAAATTCATTGACAAAGCCAAGTTTAGTAAAAGTGAAAGGATTTAGATTCACAGTGAAGCAGTATTTGATGGTAATAGGAAGGTGCTTGCAGGCATCACACAGGCTTTGGGCTGTGTAGTGTGCAAACAGCTGCTGGTAGAGTACAGCTTGCTCTATACCCAAAGGTGTAGTAATAGAGTAGCTTCAGCAGTGTGAGCCTGGAGTCAGTCCCACAGAACTCTGGAGCCAAAGCAAGCATTTCAGTGTAAAAATGTCACCTTGGTGGTCTTTGGAACAGTCAGGTTTAATGGTACCTGCATTTTCCTGCAGAACTCCAGCCATCAAAGCCCTCAATGCCACTGGGCAGCAGAACATCAATTTTGAAACACTGTTTAAGGTAACTTCTTTTACATTCCATGCTGTGACTTCAGGGGTCTTTCCAAAGCAGAAATGCAGCTGTGTTTCTCTTGTGGGGAAAAAGGGGTGCTGTACACCCAGCTCTGGAGAGTTTAAGGCTGCTGAGGTGGTCTGATGAAATGTTTCTGAGCTCCTCTGCTACAGGCATTGCATAGCAGTCTGCCAATCCAGGTGGACAGTGTGAGAGGTGACTCCCAGAGATTCATGGAATGGGTTGGGTTGGAAGGGACCTTGAAGGTCATCCAGTTCCACCCCCCTGCCATGGGCAGGGACACCTTCCACCAGTCCAGGTTGCTCAAGGCCTCATCCAGCCTGGCCTTGAACACTTCCAGGGAGGGGGCATCCACAGCCTCCCTGGGCAGCCTGTGCCAGTGTCTCCCCACTCTCACTGGCAAAATTTCTTCCTAATCTGCAGCCTAAATCTCCCCTCTCCCAGCTCCAAGCCATTGCCCCTCATCACCACCATCTTTGTGCTGTTCCATATTTCAGGCACACCTCTACATACTACAGCAGATAAAGTGTAAGGCTTGAGAGATACTTCCAGGTAGAGGACTTAAATGTTGCCTATTTCAGCAAGCTTTTAAAAAGGCACTTCAATAAAATGGTCAGATGTTGAATATAAAAACCCCAACCAACCCAACCCAGCAAGAGAAATCCTGCATTTTGCATTACTCCTTCTCCTACCATCCTGCTGCTCTCCCTGAGCAGCCTTTTAATTCCCTCTTTGGTGACCAGAATGACAGCTCTTCAAACTTTCTGTGCAGGTGCTGTCAGTGAAGCCAGTCTTAAACAAGTAAGTACTGGATTCAGAGCTGTTGGCCAGTGCCTCCCTACCTGCTTCAGGCCACTCAAGTCCATCACAGCCTTCCTTAGGATCTTCCTGTGCATCTCTGAGTGCCTTATGGTTTCCCAGCTGAGGCTTCTGCTTGTGCATGTGGGACTTTTCTCACTTCTGCATCATTCTTCCTCTTGGCTCTGCCACTCCAGCCACAAGCCTGCCCTTTCTTAGGCCCAGGCTGCTCATGGGAAGTTCCTTGGCAGTAATGAAACAAGTGACTGCTTGGAGGAGCAGATGGACTTTGTGCTGAGTCATTTGTGCCTTTGACTTTGAGACAGTTGGGGTTGTCTTAATGCTGCAGATAGCTTTCCCTGGAATTTCTGAGGTAGCTCAGCTTGGTGTGTGCAAAAGATGCCATTGATTGGATTTCTGAGAGAGATTTATTTCACTGTGCCATTATTGTTCTGCATTGTTCCACAAGCTGCACCTCTGCAGGTTATCCTGTGTTGGTTCACCAGAGGCCAACCCTCACCTCCCTGCAACCTCCTGTCAGGGAGTTGTAGAGGGCAATGAGGCCTCCCCTCAACCTCCTCTTCACCAGACTAAACAACCCCATACCCCTCAGCTGCTCCTCACCAGCTTGGTTGCCCTTCTCTGGACCTGCTCCAGCCCCTCAATGTCCTTCTTGGAGTGAGGAGCCCAAAACTGAGCCCAGTATTCAAGGTGCAGCCTCACCAGTGCCCATACAGGGGTAAATGGGTGTAGCAATGCAGCTCCTGTGCTGTGCCAGCTGCCTACACTGCTGTCAGTCTGTCCCTGGCTGTTTGTTGCCTTTCTGTAGCTCTGAATGGTTGTTTCCACCAGAATGTGTTCTGCTGCTTAGCTGGCTTGATAAATTCACCTCCCTGCTTTGGGAAGTCTCCCACTGACTGCTGCCCCTTTCCCTCCCAGTAACACAGTGTACACCACAGTCATGAGCGCTGCACACCCAGACCGCTACCAGACGTGGATCAGGACTCGGAAGTGAGGCTGTAAGTAGCATGCTGCTGTCCTTGCTGCTTGTACTTAAATAGCTGAAGAGTCCTTGAGGGACAGAGCCCTGCAGTGCCACTTGAGTGACCTGGTCTGAATTCCTCTTCTGGCCTTGCTTTGTGTATTGACACTGGGTAAATACCTTCCCTGGTTGCTTTAGAGGTTGAGTTAAGGATTGACTTTCTTTGCAGCACCCTTGGGGATTATCTTAGGAAAAGTGCTGGCCTCTCTCAAGCAGTTCCCTGAGGTCTTCTTGAACTGAGGGGCCCAGAATTGGACACAATGTTCTGGCTGTGGCCTCACCAGGGCAGAGCAGAGGGGCAGGAGAACCTCTCTGGACCTACTCACCACCCCCCTTCCAATCCACCCCAGGCTGCCCTTGGCCTTCTTGCCCACAAGGGCACGTTGCTGGCTCATGGGCATCCTTCTGTCCACCAGGACCCCCAGGTGCCTTTCCCCTGTGCTGCTCTCTAGCAGGTCAGTCCCCAGCCTCTGCTGGCCCATGGGGTTGTTCCTTGCCAGATGCAAGACTCCACTCTCATCCTTGATGGATTTCATTCCATTTCTCCCCACCCAACTCTGCAGCCTGTCCAGGTGTGGATGAGTGGCAGCAAAGCTTGCAGCTGTCCCCACTGCTACACTCTCACATCTCCAGCTGGTGGCTGATGACAGGAAGCCAGAGGGAACTGACTCCCCAGCAGCAGGGTTTGGGGCCCTTGGTATCCAGAAGGGTCAAGTTTAATTTGGGCTGGCTGGTCACAGATGACTGAACATCAGCATCCTTTGAGGGTTTTGTCCTGGGAACTTGCAAAGAGGTCTTGACCGTAACAAGGTGCATCACGTGGTTGCTTCAGGGTGTCAGAGCTAAGAGTTAAGTTCTTTCTGCTCCAAGAAACTCAGGTTCCATGGTCCTGCCTGGAGCACAAGAAGCTGCATTCCAGGTTGAAGAGGTTTTCAAGCTCCTGTTAGCATTGCATTTGTAGCAGTTAAATCAGACACTTGATTGTAGCAAGAGTAATTCTTGTCTTGGAGAGATTCTGAAGAGTTTGTTTCTTAGCTCTGTTACAAACCCTTTCTTTGTTCATTTAGTTCTCTTTTTATTTCAGCAGACAAGAGGAGGGAAAAGCTGAAGCTTCCCAACACTGGCACATGGGTTTTAAGTCACTCTCACGAGGAGCAGTTGGTCTGGCTTATTAATGCTGTGAACTGTTGAGGAAATACTGGCTTGCTGAGTCTTTGGAATGCTGCAGACCATGCTGTTAATTAACTGCAGTGGAAGCTGGGTGGGTTGGATTGCAGTGAAACTGATGGTTTAGCAGATGCTGATGGCTAAAAATGGCTTTCATTATTTTTATTAGTTGCACTAATTGGGCAACTTGGATGTCTTTATGTGCTGATTAATAAACTCACATCTCTTGTACGTGGCCTGCAGCTCTGGTTCTAATGAGGTAAAAATGTGCAGCTGATGGCTTGCTGGGTGTTACTCCTGATAGCATCCTGCTCTTCCTTGCTCTGTGAGGGGCAGATGCAGCAGTTAGCTGCATGCTCAGCTGTAGACAGTGCTGGGTTTATTCATCAGGAGCTGGTGTAAGAGGTAGTGGAGCCTCCATCCCTGGAGACATTCAAAACCATCCTGGATGTGTTGCTGTGTGACCTTGTCTAGTGGACCCTGCTCTGGCAAGGGGTTTGGATGATCTCCAGGGGTCCTTTCTAATCCCTGCCACACTGTGATTCCTGCTAACAGCCCTGAGAATGTTGGGGGAGAGAAGGTGTGATCAGTGTTAGGTCAGAGGTGGGTGCAGTGCCACCTGCACTATTTGCAGACGGGTTCTGCACGTGGTTCCTGAGAGCCTTCTGTGCTGTGGGGCCTTTACCTCCTGGTGCTGGGTCTGGCTGACCTACTTACCTGCATCCTCTACTTCTGCCTGGATAAAGGCACTGCAGGCTTTGCCTTGACCCAGTTTATACCATTATGTCAGCAGTCTTACGCCAGAATGATGCATTTGAAACCCAGAGCTCCTGGAGGAAGATGTGAATAAGAGTGAATGATGTTGCTTTAAATCTCAGAGCAGGCATCAGCTCCTGATCCCAGCAGGTTTTCCTTACATAACAGCCACCCACAAGCAAAGACAAAAGGCTCTGTACAGGTGTAGCTGTGCAGAGTCTTCTTGACCTCAGCAGTGTTAGGCTGATTATCTGCTGGCAGTGATGTGCCCAGCTCCCTCTTATCAAGTGGATTTGGCTTCATGTGTACAAACAGAGCTGGAGTAGAGAAATACTTGGTACCTAAGAACATTCAGGAACCACTTGTCTGCTGCTGGTGTGTTTGTGATCAGAATTTGCTCAGAGCAGGTCTGGAAAATGGGGGGGTGGGGGTGGCTTGAGATTGAAACAAACTAGGTGTGAAGAAACCTTTCAGTTTGCTTTTTACCTTTAAATTACTGTCTTAAAAGCCTTGCATTTCATCCATTGGTAACTGTTCAGACATGCTGCTCACCAACAAAACCACAGAACCATAGAATGGTTTGGGTTGGAAGGGACCTCCAGAGCTCAGCCAGTCCAACTCCCCTGCAGTCAGCAGGGACATCCTCCACTGGAGCAGGCTGCTCCGAGCTCTGTTGAGCCTCACCTTGAATATCTCCAGGGATGGAGCCTCAGCTACCTCCCTGGGCAACCTGTTGCAGTGTTGCAGCAGCCTCATGGTGCAGAGCTTGTTCCTCACATCCAATCTCAATCTGCTCTCACTTCAAACCATTGCCTCTCCTCTTCAGGCCTTTGCAACAGCTGTCATTTACCACCTTCTGTTTCCAAACTAGCTGATTTACCCCAAACTAGCTGATTTAACCCATGCAACGTGCTCAGCTGCTTTGCTGTAAGACTGATTTAACCTAGGGAATGTGATAGAATTGATAAAAATACAGACAATAAAAACAGCCTAACAATGCTGGAAATGTTCAGTGGTTGTTTCTGGAGGGTTTGGGCATTTGGTGGGGTGTTTGTTTCTGAAAAAGGAGGCTTGTTTGTGTTATTTGAGGCTGAATTGTTTGTTGATTGTCCTGTTGGGGATTTCCTCTGCCTTGTGTTCCTGCTTTTTAGAGGCCAGGAAGTCAGCCACCTCCTCTGCTTTCTCAGGCCCGGTCAGATCCATCACTTAGAATTGGGAACTAATGAAACAGAACTAAGTTAACTACATTACCCTTGCTTCCTCCAGCCTTTTGCTTCTGCACTACAGATTCTCTAGCTACAAAGCCCCAAAGGTTTTTCAGCCCAGGACAGGGAATGGGTGAAGCTTGAAATTCTTCTTCCCTCCAGGAGTTTGTCTTTAGCAAAAGGCAACTAGAAAGCGTGTAGGGTCTGAGTGGTGAGATGAGAGAGGCCAAGGTAGTCTATGTCTCAGTTGTAATCCTCTTCAGTAATCCTAATCCATTTCAGAGCTGTAGCCTTTCTTAAGCATCACATGAGAGAGGATTCTTAAGGCTGCTCAAAACAAGTGTGCAGTAAATAAGTCGCAGGGGCTGCAGCGGGTGCAGAGCAGCACACACCTCCGTCACTGCAGCTGCTGGAGGGCATGGAGCTTCCTGCTGCCTGCCCCAGGGAGGTCCTGAGGAGCTCCTGAACTTGTCATCCAAGAAATCACTTCAAGTACTGAACAGAAAGAAGAATTTCCAAAGTGGAGAGCTGCTGCTGTGTTGCTAACTCTATCAGGCAGAAGCTGGCAGCCCAGGTAAGCTGCATTTTCTTTCTGATTTCTCTGTTCTGTGTTCAGAAGCAGCTACTCAGCACCCACAGTGGGAGGTGAAACATCATTTCCATCTGTCAAGCTGTATAAAGCTGCAGCTGGGGGGATTCCTGTCTGAAGTTCTCCTTTTGGGCACTGCAGGAAGTGTGCAGGTGCAGAGGTCAGTTCAGATAAACTGAGCTTCACCATCTCCTTTCCAGCCACGAGCCATGCCCAGCCTGCTGGGCACGTGGAGCATTCCTGGGTATTTAGTCCAGGAGGCCAAGGCAGGCTCATCACTTTCCCTAGCACTAGCTGGCATTTTCATTCCTGGCAGAAGGACTTGATTTTAGTTTTAATTAATCTGTAGCTCTTAGAACCGTTGCTGGTTTTCTCACTAGGAGGTGGTGGAGTCTCTATCTCTGGAGGCATTCAAGACCCACCTGGGTGCATTCTGGGAGATGTTAAAACTTTTCTTTCCCTCCAACATGCCTTTTGGGTTTTTCTCCTAGGAAACTCTCACTGCCTTGCACATTTTGTTCATCTCTTCCCTCAGTTGCTCAAATGCCTATAACATGATCAAGTTACTGGGGATTCAGTTGCACAGGTGATAGATGAAGTCTCATCTTTCCTGAGAGTCCTAGGAGTTAGCTTTGGGGTTTGGTCTGCTCTTTCTAGGTGATACAATGAGAGGCAGTGGCCTGAAACTCTGCCAGGGGAGGTTTAGGTTGGAGATGAGGACAATTTCTTTGCTGCAAGAGTGGTCAGGGATTGGAAGAGGCTGCCCAGGGAGGTGGTGGAGTCCCCATGCCTGGAGGTGTTCAAGAAACATGGACACCACTGAAAAGAGCCTGGCACCTTCATCTTCACCCCACCCCATCGATATTTATAGGCATTGATAAGGTCCCCTCTCAGCCTCTCCTCTCAAGACCCAGGGCTCTCAGTCTTTCTGAGAGATGTTCAAGTTCCCCAGTCATCCTTGTAGCTCTCTGTTGGACTCTCACCAGCAAATCCCTGCCTCTCTTGAACTGGGGAATCCAAAACTGGACACAGTATTCTAGGCAGAGTAGAGGGGCAGGAGAACCTGCTCTGGGCATGTGCCCCAGGACACCATTGGCCCTTCTGGCCACAAAGTAGCAGATGATGTACTTGGGCACAAGACAAGGCAGCTGCTTGTTGATCATATCAAGTGTTAATATATTTGATAACAGCCCCTCAGAGCTGTGGGACATGTGGCTGCTGTTTTGCTCCTGACCAAATGGTCTTTCCTGCATCCCTCTGGTGGTTTTGGTGTGCCTGGGCTGGTCTGCATCGTTCTGGGAGCAGTGGCTGGAGAAGATGGGATCTGGAAGCTCTGTAAATGCCAACTACAAGTACTCCCTGCAGAAGTCTGAAAACGGTGAGTGATGCTTTGGGAAGTGATCTCTGTCTGCTCCTGCAGACACTGTTGGGAAGGTGCAGTGGATGTGGTGCCTTACTGAGATCCTTGGTTTTCTTGATGGTATTGAAGTGAGGTGATGTCTTTTGGTGTCCTGTGACCAGGAGGCTCTGCTCTCTGAATGAATTCCATGTACTGGGTTCTCAAAACTCTTCAGATCTGGTGATCTACAGATGTGGAACTGCTTAGGACTTGCCACCCAAGTGTAACCTGCCAGCTCTTGTCCTGTCCTCCTTGTACAAGGCCCAGAGGCTGTTCCTGATGGACAGAGCTCTGTTCAGCTGGAGTGAATGGGATGGGGAACCAGAGGGAGCGTGCAGACCCCTCCTGTAATGTCTGAACTACGCTGCCAGTGTGAACAGGCACATTTTGGTTTGAGTGCTGCCCCTTTGCCATGCTGTCATAGCTTCTGTGATGCTGTATGAAATCACTTTGCTGCTTGGATCCTCATAAAGTGTGGATAAATCTTTCTCTTCCCTCTTTATTATCTTTTTTTCTGAGCTAGTACAAACACTGGCAGATGGAACTCACCCAGGTAAGCTGGTGAATTGCAGTACCTGGCTCTTCCAGGTGCAGAGGCAGTCTCTGTTAAAGGTAGCCTCAAAAACCCAAAGCCTTGCCATCTGGAGTTAAAATGCTGTGGGTGGTGGTACCTAGGCTCACTGGGTGCTCGATAAACGAGGCTTTCAGAGGCCTGAATGTGAATGTTCCAAAGGAGCTGGCTCTCACTGGTAGGTGTGGAGTCATAATGATGAGTTTCTGCTCAGGATTCAGCTGAACTACATCTGACTCCTGCCACACTAATTGGACATTCATCCCCTGCTAGAGGAATGCAAGATGCCTGGAAGCTGTTTATTGCAGAGTGCTTGTGGCTGTGATTCTGTGCAGGCAGGAAGGCTGCTCTGTTGGGTCTGTTACACAGGAGGCTTGAAGGGGTAGTATCAGGAGCACCAAACTGCATGAAACAAGTCAGCTGTTTAAACTCTGTCATAGCCCAGCAGATCAGTAAGCATTTTCTCAACAAGATCTAAGGCTCAGGCAAAGAATCCTTAAGTTACTCTTGAATTTGGGCTGGCCAAGACTCACCTCCTTGCCCATGACTTTGCTGTGACTCAGTTCCAAAAGCAGCAGCTCTTCCCTTTGTGTGCTCTGCAGCTCCTGCTGCTCTAACAGAAGCATCACTCAGGATTATTATTTTCAATACAGAAGCCATCAGGATCTCCAGTTTAGGGAAGGCTCAGGGTTTCTGCTGAAGTCCATGGAGGGTGGTTTATCTTACATCATTAATGCAGGCTAATTCATGTGAGCTCTTTGTCTCTTACCAGCATTTAGCAGCTTTTGGGGTAGGGGTGGGGATTTCCTTTTCTCTGTGAAGCTTTCCCAGCCCACACCCCCACTGCTCTCTCACAAGCCAGATGCCAAGCCAGAGCTAACCCTGTCACTCCTGTCCCCATCTGATTTGGGGGCCAGCCTGTAGATGGAGGAGTTTCTAGAGAGGTGCATGAAGTTCTGTGGCAGAACTTGAAACAAGGAACTGGGAAGCTGCACCAATGTGCTTCCCTTTACATGTGCACACATGTGAGATACAACACTCTGGGACTGGGGAAATGCAGAGGGAAGGTTATGTTTTAAAGACCAAGGCAAACAGGCATCCTTTGGAGGGAAGAGCCTAGTGCTGCCTGTGGAGTGAAGCACAACCAGACGCTGGAAATTCCTGGTGTTTTGTTCCTTCTGTGTCATGAAGTGGCCAAAGGTCTCCCTCCCTTTTTGCACTGTGGGTGTTAATGTTGCCTTTATTTTATTCCAGTGGTATGTTACCACTTATGCTCCACTTTGTCCAGAACCACTTGGCTTAAAGGAGGGTAGACAAACCCCTATTTTCAAGGCTCTGGAAAGGGATTTGGTGTCTCGTTTCCCTCCCAACTCCCTGTGTGGGCTCAGTCAGACCTCTGGTTTCCTGAAGCCCCAGTACTGACTGTAAGACAGATGTCAAAATGATCAAGGCAGAAAGGGAAGAAAGTGTCTACCAATACTGAAGAACAAGTTTGGCTCTGTAGGCCTTTACAAGTTGTTAACACTGGTGCTGAGGAGCCAGGATGGTCAGAAGTGCTTTGGAGGTCTCTGGTCAGGGCAGACCAACCCCCTGCAGTGTGCTGTCAAGAAGTGGGCCTTTTGTTCCTTAATGATTACCTTTGCTCCCGAAAAAGAAAGGTGTCTCTTCAGTTGGCAGGGTGGGGAGAGGAGCAGCAGCAGGGTAGGCCAGCTGAGCTCAGCAGCTGGCTGTGGTTTTGTCCCCCAGCTTTCAAGGCGGCGGTGCTGATCCAGCAGTGGTACCGGCGCCACGTCGCTCGGCTGGAGATGCGGCGCCGCTGCACCTGGCGGATCTTCCAGTCCATCGAGTATGCCTGTGAGCAGGACCAGATCAAGGTGAGGGGCCAAGGAAAGGAGTAGGTAGGAAGGTACTCAGGAGTGGGGTTAGCCTATTGATTTCCTGCCTGCTTCTGTCTGATGAAACCCTGGATGGGGCCCTGGGCAGCCTGGTCCAGCTGGAGGTGTCCCTGCTGACTGCAGGCCCTTTGAGGGTGCCTTCCAAGCTGATGCATTCTGTGACATTCAGACTACGATCAGTACAGTAGGCTTTGTGGGAAGTGTCAGCCAGCATGAGAAGGGCACAGGTAACACATGCAGAAAGGTGATGTTCAGTTGCCAAGCTGCAGGATTTCATCCCAGGGTGAATGGTGATGGGCTCTTTCTCTTCTTGCAGCTTCACAACTTCTTCAGTTACCTCATGGACCACTTCACACCAAGCAGCAGTAAAGAGAGTAAGTTTCTTGTGTGCCCATTGCAGGTGTGGCACCAGCAGCTCGGAAGGCTGCAGCCTGTGTTGATTTGTGGCCCAGTGCTGGCCCATCAGGATGGCAAAGGGGACCAAGAGACTCTAAAGAGTGATGGCATCAGGAATTTGGGTAGGGAGAGGATTGTCTGGAGACTGTACATGGAATGTGGGATAATCCCAGCTCCTAAGGGGAAGGGGGAGTAAAGCCCAGGATGTTTTCTTGGAGTCTGCCCTGGTTCAGGCAGCCCTGGTAAGCGGGTCTCAGCCCATTCCTGACGTGAGGGAATCTGTCCCTAGGGAGCTGTGCTCCGGGCTGCCTGTTTTATATTTAGTTTCTCACATCTAAAACTGGGGCAGGAGGGGAGGAGGGCTGTGAAAACCCCTTCAGTATCTTCCTGAAGCTGCAGGGAGCTTAGTGCTGGGAACTTGCTAATGAGCTTAGCTCTGCAATCTGATGATAGTAAATCAATATGAACTACTTATCAACCATTTCCAGCAGAGCCCTGTTGAGGAAGACTGGGTTTCAGTGTCTGCATATGACAGGGCAGTAATGTTCTGCTCATTGAGCTTGGGTTCTGAGGTGTTACAGCAGTAAAAGAATCATTTTCTTTGGCAAATAACTAGAAGTGGTGTCTTAACCCAACTTCATCTGGTTGATTTTTGTGTGTTTGTGTCTGTCTCTCTTCCAAACTAACCCCAACAATCAAACCAACCCCTCTGCCACCCAGGGGACTTCATCAGTCGCATGTTTGTAAGTGGGGAAAGCGTCAAAGAGGCAGAGCTGGAGAAATACTGTGACTATGAATCCATAGAGGTGCCAGACTCCTACACTGGACCCCACCTCTCTTTCCCACTCCTTCCTGACCATGCCACTGCCTTGCTGGAAGCGTTCAAGCAGAAACAAGTAAGGATCCCCAATGCCACCACGCTTCTCCTTCTCTGAGCAGGGGTGGAGGGCAGATAATTTGGCTTTAGACCAACCCCCACAGGTTGAAACTTTCTGGTACTTTTTTTGGCTGCAGTACCTCAAATTGTAAAAAATAAAGTACAGAAAAGTCTAGGATGGCCCAGGTGGAGAGAGCTGGTGGAAACGGTGTTGTGCCATGCAACTTTGGCTCATATTTACAATGTAAGAGGTGCTTTGGAGGGGAAGTCCAGTACCAGTTCAGCAGCTTTAACTTTACATGTCCTTGTACAGCTGCAGTGTTCTGCTGCCATCCCTCAGTCACAGTGAAGATCTGCAAAACAGGCCAGAACTGCCCTTCTCCACACAAAACAAAGGCCTCTTGTGTCCTGACTGCTGTTAAATGCCTGCCTCCTGCAAGACATGCAGCACCTCATGGCCTGCTTTAATGTGGCCAAGGCTAAGAAAGGTCTAGAGGAGCAGCTTCTTACCTGTGATACTGGGCTGGAAGTCCTGCTGCTCTGGGAGGTGGTGTTGGGGTTCTCTTAGGCTTTTGGGTTCCTCTTGCCAGCCCTGGGCTGCACTGGGTGAGTCTCTTCCATCTGACTGTTTCCCAGTAGCTGCCTCACTGTGAGTTGTCCCACGGAGAGTCTCTGCCAGCCAGGCTCTCGTGGTGGGTCCTTGGGGGACTTTGCAGACAGAGGTCACTGATTTCCTGCTTTAATCCCTTCACTTTCTCCTAGTAGCAGCTCCACGCTCGCTATGTCTTAAACCTTCTACATGAGACCAGGAAGCACCTCAAGCAGTTGCCAAACATCAGCCATGTCTCCACCTGCTACAGCGAGGAGGTGACCGTGTGTGGTAGGTCTGGGAGGAGGACACAGCCCTGGAAGGGGTGGGAAGGATATCAGATGGTGGCATGAGCAGGATGGCCTCCTCTGTACTGAGTGTGGAACACAAATGCAAACTAGAATCAGAGAATCATGCCAGTTGGGAGAGATTTTTAAGATCAAGTCCAGCCCAGCACTACCAGGTCACCACCAAACCATGGCCTTCAGCACCACATCTCTGCCTCTTTTAAAGGCCTCCAGGGATAGAGACTCCACCAGTGTCCTGGGCAAGCTGTTCCAGGGCTTGACAAATCTTTCATGGAAGAAACTGTTCCTAATATCCAACCTAATCCTCCCTTGGTGCTACTTGAGGCCATTTCCTCTTGCCCTATCACTTGTTCCTTGGGAGAGGAGCTTTGCTGCACCAAGAGGCAGTTGGGGCTGTCTAAAATCTGTGGGTTCACCCTCTGATGCTGTGTGAGCTGCTGCAGGCTGCTCTGGAGACTGCAGGGAGCGTGGCTGCATCGTGGCCCTGGTTCTGCTTGGCCTTGGTGTCTTCTTAAGCTAAACACACTGAGACTTGTCTTTTTGTGCCTGCTAGGAGACCTGCATGGCCAGCTGGATGACTTGTTCCTCATATTTTACAAGGTAGGTTCCACAGCTGCAGAGGTGGCTGGCTAGGCACTGCAAGCTATCACAGGGGTCATGCTGAGAAGTGTTTGCAGAACTTGGGCCCTTCAGGTGTGATTCTCCAGGTGGGTTTGACAGGTTGTAGATGGCTCCTCAAAGCAGCAGCTGATTACCTTGCTGGCTCTGAAACCTGACACATCTCTACCTCTGGGAAGTTGACACTGGTGTACCGGTGCCAGTGGACCCTTGTATGCCTGCTGACACCAGTGGCAACCCTTCCTGACTGCCACCTTCCACTTCCACTGGGAGGCTACAGGATAAAAATGTCAGGATCTGCTGTAGAAGGTGACCTGGGACAGGAGTGAGGGGGAAACTATGTGGATGTGGTGGGGAGGCCTCTCTTGCAACACCCACCTGTTCCTTGCCTTTCCAGAATGGCCTTCCTTCCCCTTCCAAGTCCTATGTGTTCAATGGGGACTTTGTAGACAGAGGCAAGCAGTCCCTGGAGATCCTCATTGTCCTCTTCACCTTCCTCCTGATCTACCCAAAGGAGGTTCACCTCAACCGTGGGAACCACGAGGACCACATGGTCAACTTACGGTACGGGGCTCGGGTGGGGGCCTGGTGGTGATGGTGCCCTGGGCAAGCCTCCTGAACTTCCTCTCTCCTCTTCCTCCAGCTATGGTTTCACCAAGGAAGTCATGCAGAAATACAAGGTAGGCAGATGTTTGTCTCCCTTACCACGTGAGATGTGGGGTTTGAAAGTTTGATCTTCATCTCTTCCTTTCTGATCTGTCCTCCTAGGTGCATGGGAAGAAGATCCTGAAGATGATTCAGAATGTCTTCTGCTGGCTGCCCCTGGCCACCCTGATTGATCAGAAAGTGCTCGTTATACATGGGGGCATCTCTGACACCACTGACCTGGACATGCTGGAGACAATTCAAAGGCACAAAGTAGGCTGGATCTCCTAGATGCTGCTGATTTGTGGCCAGGAGCTTATTTCTGCATGGCAGCTTGGCTGTTGGGGAGATGCTTTTAAGGGATGGGCTTCCTAGCCAAACTCCAAAGGCACGGAGTGAGTTGCTTTGGTTGAAGTGTGTGTGCAGGAGGTGTGATGGGAAGCAGCATTCCTGGCTTCTGGAAGCTCTAAGGGTTGTAGCCAGGGAAGTGGTGGGTAGTGGCATGGGTAGATAGATGTGCAGCTGACTGAAATGCAGTGATGATGAGGCTTTGGCCTAGATTTCTCCCTCTAGACTTCCAGGGTTTGGATAAATCATGTAACTTGTCTGTGCCTCACTGGCCAGCTGAGAAATACTACTACTTCCTTTCTCTGAATCTAGTTAGTCATTCGTCCTTCCCTCAGTCTGCAGCTTAAATCCATGTGCTCTACCTTTTGGGTAATGTCTGAGCACCATAAAGCCAATGAGGATCTGTGGTCAGGATGGATCCGAGTCCCCAGCTGCAAACCTTGAACGGCACAGCTGAGAGGCTGCCACCAGGAACCTCCCACAATTAATCAGCATTTGATGGCAGCAAAGGGAATCGAGGCTCTGAGCAGTGAGAGCTGGAGATGCAGGTTTCCAAGAGGCCTGACCAGCTCTTTTTCCTCCCTTACCTCTTGCAGTTTATTTCTGTTTTAAGAGGGAAGAAAAGAAAGGAGTCGAACAGAAACGCGGAGGTACAGGAAATAAACGGGGAGAGCAAGGCGGAGGCTGAGCCAGCAGGGAAGGAGGCAGACCCCGGTCTGTGCCCACCGCCCCGCGCAGCGCAGGCTCCCAGCATGGCCAACAGGCAGGAGTTCTCCCGCTGGGTGCGGCAGACGGTGCAGGAGCAGATCGAGCGCTGCCGGCGCCTGGTGGACGTCAGCGAGTCCGAGTCGGAGGAGCTCACCTACTCCAGCTCCGTCTCCCTGGCAGACCTGGACGGGCCCTGCTGGACTCGCCAGGAGGAGTGGAAGCAGGTGAGCAGTGGAAGCCGGGCCCTGAGCTCGGTGGGCTCTGGGTGCCCCCTGCAGGTTTGTTGTTACAAGCAGTGCGCAGACCTCTCGATGGAGAGATTTTGGCTGCTTCTGTGGCAGAGTCAAAGAGAGCGCACCACTGAAGTGCAGCAGGCAGGCTCAGAGGTTGTGTGTACCTCCTGCTCTTTCTCTGAGGCAGCCTGGTTGTGGTTGTGGCCAAGGGCTGTCCTGTGAGCCTGAGACCTCTGCTGCTTGGGGATGTTCTGTTAGAGACCTGTGCTGCACCCAGCGGCTGACAAACTGTGTAAGAGTCACCTAGGAGAGCAGTGGCTGTGTGGAGCCTGGTGCTAGCTGCTGTTCTGCTGGGGCCTTTGCCAGTCAGGCTGTTCACCAGGCTCTCACCTTTCTGTGCCCAGGGCTCTGTCTCAGAGTTAGCCCTTTTTCTTGTATAAATAAAGCTGCAGCTCAAGCACAGAGTGAGGCAGCAGGGTTGGGATTCACTGCAGGGTGGAGATAACAGATGAGATGTCTGTAGAGCCCCATGGTTAGTTACATCACCTGCTGTGTGCAGAACCACAGAATGCATCAGCTTGGAAGGGAGCCTCAAAGGCTATCTTGTCCAACACCCCTGCAGGCAGCACAGACACCTCCAGCTAGATGAGGTTGTGCAGGTCTCCATCAAATTTGACCTTGCCTATTTCCAGAGATGGGGCTTCCACCACCTCTCTGGACAACCTGTTCCAGTGTCTTACCACTCTCATTGTGCAGAACTTCCACCTGAATCTCCCCTGCTCCAGTTTCAAACCATTGTCCCTCATCCTATCCCCACAGCACCTTCTGAACAGCCTTCCTGTAGGTCCCCTTCAGCCACTGAAATGCAGCTCTAAGGGCAGGTTGGATTCCTGTTTGTGTCAGCCCAGTCTGTAAGCCCCTTCTGTGCTCTCCAACCCACTGTCACCTCTTCATGTGCCTGTCACACACCTCATCAGCATAAAGCTAGATGTTGAGGTCAGGGTTAAAGGGATGAAACTTTAATCCAAATGGTGGTTATTGAGTCAGCACTTACTCACATTTCTGGAGGCTGTGGAGTGTCCTGGCTAGAGAGCAAAGGAGTTTAGCACTAAGCTGGCTCACGGCCTCAAGATCTGCTGCACGTTCTTGCTCTGGGACCTGTGTTTTGGGATGGAGGGAACAGGCAAGGCTTTTGGGGACCTTAGAGGCAGCAAAGGGAAAGTTTGTATCAGGCCTGACCTAGGGACACTCCTCTTCCCCCAGGTACTTGCCTGTAGCTCCGGTCCAGCAACAGTCACCTCTGTGGTGGACCAGGTCTGTGACCCAGTCCTGTGGAGCAGGATGGTGGAAACCTCTCCACTTCCCTGTGCAGTCCAGGGAGGGACTCGGAGCCAGAGCTGGATGTGCTCAGTAAACTCTGATGGGTGGTATCTGTTGGCACACTTCATTCATCAACCTTTCCCATCCTTCCAGATTCTAGACATCCTCTGGAGCGACCCCATGCCTCAGGAGGGCTGCAGAGTCAATACAGTGCGAGGGGGTGGCTGCTACTTTGGGCCTGACGTGACTGGGAAGGTCCTCGAGAAGCACAGCTTGCAGTTCCTCATCCGCTCCCACGAGTGCAAGCAGGAGGGCTACGAGTTCTGCCACGGCCGCAAGGTCAGCCAAGGACACCTGGGCCTCCATCCTGCCAGGGTCAGGGCTCTCTGCTGGCTCGTCTCAGCTCTGCAGTGGGGCTTCCAGTAGGTACAGAATGGGTGAACAGCCTTATCAGGAGGCGCTGGAGCGTGTTCCCAGCTGAGGTCTTAGGCCAGGCATGAGCCACCTCCTCTGCTGGGGACACGTGTTGTGCAGGCAACGCACGTCCTTGTGTGTGGAGCCAGGAGAAGGTCTGAACCTCTTTGTGCCACTGCCCCTACTTAATGAAGCTGTTTCTGAAGCCCATAGAATCATAGACTTGTTTTGCTTGGAAGAGACTTCCAAGATGGAGTCCAACCTTCATTCCAAGAGGAGGTACAAAAGGATGTTGCTCAGCTGCTGCAGCAGGTTTGCTCTCAGAAGATTCAGTCACTTCAGTGTCCTCAGCAGGGGCACTTTTGACTCTGCAGTGAGGGTGGAGGTTTGTCAATAGAGTGTAGTGACACTGCAGAAGCCCTGTGTGGCCAGGTCCGTGTAAGACCAGCACTGCCCTCAAGGATCTCACTCCTGTAAGGCTCCCAGGCCAGCTGCCACCTTGTTCTTGCTTCTCCACATGGAGCTTTCAGAGCTGACTCCAGCTGGTTGTGCTCTTGTCCCTGAGAGCTGTGTACACTGACTGTGAATGTCTCTCTTTTGGGCCTTAGGTGCTAACCATATTTTCAGCCTCAAACTACTATGAGATTGGCAGCAACAGGGGAGCCTATGTGAAGCTGGGACCAGACCTGGTGCCCCATTTTGTTCAGTACCAAGCAAACAAGACAGCACATACTCTCACCATGACCCAAAGGCAAGGATTTCCGAGGCAGAATTCCAACAGGGAAACCTTGGGGAGCTCTGGGAAGGTTTGACTCCAGGGCTGAACTTTCACAGCTCGAGTTTCTAAACAGTAGTGCCAGAGGAGGAACCAAGCTTTGTGCAGGAGTTACTGAGGGAGGCTCAAGGGCTGGGGAGGGCACATCACAAGATCAGCAGGGGACTCTGATTTTCCAGCTTCTCTTTTCAGCATCAAGTTCTAACCTTTGCCCTTTCCAGAGGTGCCTCCTGCTTTGTCACTTCACAAAGTGCTGCAGGGATTCACTGCTGCAGGGAGCTGTGCTGCAGGCATGCAGTGCTTTGCATGGAGATGCAGCTGTGGCTGTGCAGAGCAGCTCTGTGAGGGCCTGGGGGGATCTGTGGACAGGCTAGAGGAGTGGGGAGGTGCAGCTTTGTGGGGAGGCCATAATGTGCTGCTCTCTTTTCTGCCTCCTCCAGAATCAGCAGGGTAGAAGAGTCAGCCTTTCGGGCCCTGCGGGAGAAGCTCTTTGCTCACACCTCAGCCCTCATCAGTGCCTTCAAGGCCTACGACAAGGACAACACAGGTAAAGCTTAGCTGAGGTGAATTCCCTGGGAGGACAGGATTGAAGAGACTAAGTTGAGTGTGTGGCTGGGTGGGAGACTGATGGCTGTCAGTGGTGGTCATAGTAGGAGGCTGTACCAGATCTCACCAGACTGTTGGTCCTGTTTGCTGTTATTCAGTGTCTCCCTTGGGGGGCAAGCAAGAGGTGATTAGCTTAATGAGTAGCAGTTTAGGGTGGTACTGGAGAACCCTTTGTAATCCATGAAGCAGTGGAAAAGATGACCTGCAACACCTTTTGTCACTTAGAAAGGGTTGGATGGTCTCTAAAACCCCTTCATCCCAGAGTCTAAAATCACTAAGTGTGGGATGTCCTCCATGGAAGCTGCCCGTGTCAGAGCCTGAAGGAAGGAGCTGAGGGCTGACAGGTTGGGTTGCCAGATCTCTGGCTGAAAGGAGTGTTCTGCTGGTGCAGCAACCAAGATGAGTTGCTGAGATCTGTCCATTTGTGGGTCAGGGCAGACAAGGGCCCAGTAGATGGCAGAACTGCTCCCTTGGGGGTAGAACTGCTTCAGTGCTTTCTTCCTTGGCAGCGAAATTGTACACAAGTGGAGTTGAGCTGTAAGAGCAGCTGCTAAACCAGGGCCTCTTCCACATTCCTGGGCTACTGAGGAAGCACTAGTGCCATGCAGGGTTTCTTCTTGTCCCAGAGTGCTGAAGTGTGCTGTGGAGAAATGATGCTGTTGCTGGCAGCAGCACAGTAGACTGAGTTTATGTGCTGCTCTAGGCTTTTTGCTTTGCCTTGATGGGTTGTCAGTTGTCCCTCTCTCTGAGGTCCCCAAGGCTCTCCCTTTTCACATACTCATTGTTCATAGAATTGTTTTGGGCTGGAAAAGACCTCCAAGATCATCAAATCCAACTGTCAACCCAACAGCACTGTGGCCATCAAGCCATGTCTCAGAGTGCCAGGTCCACGTTTCTTGGACACCTAGACTCACAGAATTTTCCTTGCAGGAAGGATCACACTGAGCAGCTGGGCCACAGCAGTGGAGTCAGTGCTGCGCCTGGGGCTGCCCTGGCGCATGCTGAGGCCGCAGCTGGTGCGCAGCACGGCAGAGGGCATGCTGGAGTACAGGTCCTGGCTGGATGACTTGGCTGTGGAGCAGCGCAGCCAAGAGGTAAGGCCTTGCCCCTTCCGTCAGAGCAGCTCACCAGATCCCCAGCATGGTGTGAAAGGAGAGGATGGTTCCTGTCTGATCCCACATCCTACTAGACTCAGTGCAGAAGCTTGTGGGAATTCAAGTAGTCCACTGTGGAAACAGATGATGCATGTGGAATCAACACCTAGGGGTGGTTTGGGATGCAGACTTTGAGCAAGGAAGCTCTATTCCATTCTCTGAGTCACAGCTTCTTAATTGCACTCAGCAAACCCAACCCTGCAGTGGTTAACAGCCACAGTCACTCTGCTCTGTGGGCCCAGCAAAGCTCTGTATGATGTTCCATACTGCAGCCTGCCACTGAGGGCCCAGCCACCACAAACCTCATTCAGAAGGCACACAGCACACAAAGTCCATTGCTGGCAAACTCTTGAGAGCAGGGACCATTTCCACTGATGTGTGGTGTCTGCAGTGACTGCTCAGAGAAAGCAGAGGGCTGCCAGGAGGGTAGGAGGAGTGTGACCATGTTGTGTTTCAGCACATCCAGTCGAGCTTGCTGGAAGTCATTTATCGCAACAGATCCAACCTGGAGACCATATTCAGGATCATAGACAGAGATCACTCAGGTAAGCAGGAGTGCAAGGGGTGTTGGGCACTGCACTGTTGTTCCTTTCTGCTTTGGGCCTTCCTTTGGTGTGTACAAAGGCATTTTCATGTAATGGTTTTAAGCTTGGGACTTTCTCTTCCTCGAAGAGCTTCTGAAACGTCCTTGCATGCTTCTGCAAGCATGATGCATTTTGAAGAACTGTGCAGTCCAGGCAGAGAATTAATAATTCCTAGTCCTGGAGGAGTTCAGCAGAGCAAAACTTGTGATGAAAGAACTGATGGCAATGCAGGGTACTCAGGATCTTAAGTGTAACCTGCTTGCAAACAGTCATCTCCAGTAAATTGCCTCAGGAAAGAGAAAAGACAAAGTCTTTGCCTTCTGTCCAAATTGCATTGTGTCTCTTTATTGCTTCACATCATGTTGGAGCCAGTGTTCTCCACACCAGGAAATTTGGTTGCAGCACATGAAATGTAGACTGAGTGGTTTCTTCCCTTCCTGCAGGGTAGGTATGCAGGCAGCTAGGATGGGAGATCAATGCTAAGCTGGGGGTCCTTGCACGCTGAGGGGCTGACTGGCACCTGTGTTCAGAGGTGAGCTTGTGCTGAGGTGGCTGTGCCTTCCTTCTCCAACAGGTCTCATCTCCTTTGAGGAGTTCCACCAAACCTGGAAGCTCTTCAGCTCCCACATGAACATCGAGCTGACAGATGATGGCATCAGCGACTTGGTGCGCAGCATCGACTTCAACAAGGATGGCAACATTGACTTCAACGAGTTCCTCGAGGCCTTCCGCCTGGTCAGGCAGGCAGAGGAGTGACCACCTGGGCAGGATCCCCACATCCAACGCCTTGAGTGTCTGCAAAGCCAGGGGACAGCTTCCCACCTCACCACAGAGTGTGCCTGCAGCTGGCAAGCAGGGAAAAGGCAGGCAGGTACCGGTAGTGCTTTACTGGCCGAGAACACCGACCGGCTGTGTCCATCTGAAGGTGATGGGCTTCAGCTCAGGCTCTTTTCAACAAGGAGCTGTGTTCCAAGTAGAAATTCCTGCTCAAAGGGAAGAGGCAACTTAGTTGATCTTGTCAGTGCTGTGCTGGAGTGCTGCAGGTCTGCTCAAGTGTAGTAAAAGGGCAGTAAAGGTGTTTCTTGCAGGCTGTTTTAAGCAGGCAGCAGCTGGTAGAGCACAGCGTTCCTTTCAATAAAGAGGTTTTTCTAGAGTGCTGCTTCTGGGTGTGTATGTCATCTCCACATTGTCAGCTCTGACAGCAGCAGTGCTCCTGTGACACCTGCTGCCCCTTTGTTCCATTGCTGTGCTAAGGTTGGAGCTACTGAATACATGCAGTGGAACAATACTTTGAACAAGAGCGAGAACTCTCCAGCAGGGGAGCTTTAAAAGATCTGTTGAGACCAAGGTTTTTCAAAGGCCAGGGCAGCAGATAAGTAGCCCCCTACTAGAGTGCCTGTGCTGCATGTTCAAAGTATATTCAAAGCATAATACAATTGCAGCTTAAATAGAGGGAGGCAGGGGTTGTATTTTACAAGGCTTTGTAGTGAGAGGATGACAGGGAATGGATTTGAGCTGGAAGAGAGCAGATTTAGACTGGAGATTAGGTAGAAATTCTTGACAATGAGGGTGGGGAGACACTGGAACAGGTTGCCCAGGGAGGTTGTGGATGCCCCCTTCCTGGAGATGTTCTAGACCAGGCTGGATGAGGCCTTGAGCAACCTGGCAGGGGGCTTGGGACTAGATGATCTTTTAGGCCTGTTCCAACCCAAATCATTCTGTGGTCCTATGATTTTGAAGTGTCTGTAAGGAAAACCTTGTGGCTTAATGTCAAACCTGCAGTACAGTCACTCTAGCAGGGGTGCCCAGCAGCTCTGACATGGGGTTACCTGCAGGCTGAAGGAGAGGGAAGTGCTTTAACCTGGAGCTGTCAGCAACTTCACTGCATTAGAATAGAATAGACCAGACCAGACCAGACCAGACCAGACCAGACCAGGCTGGAAGAGACCTTCAAGATCATCGTGTCCAACCTATCATCCAACACCACCTAATCAACTAAACCATGCAACCAAGCACCCCATCAAGTCTCCTCCTGAACACCTCCAGTGATGGTGACTCCACCACCTCCCCAGGCAGCCCATTCCAATGGGCAATCACTCTCTCTCTGTAATACTTCCTCCTAACCTCCAGCCTAAACCTCCCCTGGTGCAGCCTGAGACTGTGTCCTCTTGTTCTGGTACTGGTTGCCTGGGAGAAGAGACCAACCTCTGCCTGTCTACAACCCCCCTTCAGGTAGTTGTAGAGAGCAATAAGGTCACCCCTGAGCTTTGCTGCTGTAGCTGAGAAAGAGCCAACACCAAGCATGAGTTCTTAGAAAGTCAGACTGAATTTATTACTCTCTGGCAATTAAAAAAAGGCAGAAGACAAGGCCTGGACATTCTGTTGTTACTGAAGGAGCAGTAAAGCTTTGTATAACTCACGTATGCAAAGTGATAAAACACAACCTTCAGAGCCTCGTGGTCCAAAGGGAAGACAGAAACTGGAGACATCAACTTGCTGCAGCTTGCCCCAGTAAACTACTGGTACTGCAGAGACTGACAGAATTACAGCAACAGACATCTCTGTGAGGACTTCAGTTAGCTGTTTACAGAACGATGTCACTTGATTGTTTGGACAGAACCATGGAAAGCTTTCCCCGAACCAAATCACAAGTGGAGCAACTCCCTCAGCACTGCAGTTCTAGGGCAGTGCTGCTGTGAAAAGGAAAAAAAAAAGAAAGAGAAAGGGAAAAACCAAAAAAGAGGAAAATGTACAATAGTACATATAGTTTTGTAGCAAACCAGTATCTGAACAGATTCAGTTTTCCTCTTCTCTTGTAATTTTTGTTAAAGCATTTAGAGCTTTATAAAATAGAAACCTTCCAAAGGTCAAATTCAAAAGCTTAGAGGAGGCTTTGCTAATGTCTAAAGATAACAGCCAGAATACCACTGCTCCTAGGAGATCTGTCTTTTATTTTACCTCAACAGTTTTAGCCTTGGAAGGTGACCTCGTGAACATTGTTGTGTGTAAGCCCAGCAGCATCCTCCAGGTCAGCTGAAGACTCCTCCTCTGATGGGAATGCTCTCGTTCAGCCCATGTTCTATAAGTTTGATGTCCTCCAAGTCATCCTTTATTATGCTAATGAGGTGACTCAAGCCTTCTTGCTGCTGCTTCAGATGCTGCAGATAGTTCAAAAACCAGCATGAGGATAGTTCTACTAGACAGACTTTTTTAAAAGTAGTATTTCTCAGAGGTGTCACAGCTGGTGGCCTTGGCACACTGAAAAGCCCTGCCATAACTTCCTCCAGAGAAGGAAAACCAGGACTGTCTGTGCTAGAGTGGTGCTGCACCACCCTGTCCCTGAGGGGCAATAAAAAGGACTTCATCCTCAAACAAAACCATGATGTTCAAGATGCATCTCCCAGGTCAGTGAGCAGGTGGCTTAAATGCTGGAGTTCAAAGAGCAATCCCAGACCTCCAGCCAGCAATACTTACTTGCTTGATTTCCCTTAAGAGGTCTGCATCTACGTAATAGCGCTCCTCAGCCCGCACTGTTCCAAAGTGGTTCTGCATCCTGATCTGGGACATCAGCTCATTCAGCCTGCCCTGGGAAGAGAAAACAGGCTCAGATCAACACATTTACATCTGTCAGAGCTCCCCTCCCAGAGCTACCAGGGCAGGAAGCACTGCCTATCGTTCCATTTTTAATGCTCTCTTTGAAAGGCAGGCAAAGGACAAGCAGCTCCTGGCCTTCAAGCTCAGAAAGGCTTAGACCCCTCTCGGTCTTGCAGCAGAGAGCACAGGACCACACCCTAGGAACGCTGCTGGACTTCTCTGCTGCAAGCTTTCCACAATGTATGCATGATTTGGAAAACCTGAGTTTGTTTGTCAGGGTTTCTGGCAAAGCTCTGTTGACTACTCACCTTGAACTGAGTAGGTGCATTAAGTTCACACTGAATGGTGTCCAGCTGTACACGAAGTTGCTCTTCATCAGCTTGAATGGCATAACCGCTTTTCCTTTGGATCTCCTGCTTTATCAACACCTACAAAAGAAGCCTTTAAGCTTCATTAGAGAAGACTTTGCCCATCTCTCCTCCCCACCACTCCATCCATGTGCCTTTATGCTCATTCCCCATCGTCAGATTTGTTCTGGCATTTAGTCTGTCTCTAATCAGATTTGCTCTAGTCTGCTGCTCGGAGACCTTTTGTGGTCCAAGGCTCCCAAAGGGCTCCATACCTGAAGCTTTCCCTGACAGCTCTGCCTGTTACTTAAATCAACCATTCAAATCAAGTCAGAACTCCATTTTCAACACTGCCCATGCAGAAGATGGCACAGGTCATCCTGTCCCCTCCCAGTATGACTTCTGGCACTAGACTGTGTCAGGACAAATTATTTAGTGTCCCTGTTACCTGTAATGTTCTGTGAGAAAGAGCCATCAGCTTCCTCTTGTACTGTGCAATCTTTGCCATTGTTGTTGTTTGGTTTTTCTGCAGCTCACTGATATCTTCTGATATTATCTGCAGAGGAGAGGGAGTCAGTTGGAAGTCATAAGAGTTTTTGGTAACACCACCAGTCCTGATTTGAAACTGGGAGTCTCAAAACAGCACTCAGCCCAGCACCTCGGTGTCCTGGCTGAAGATGCTTACAGAAAGCCTTTTGCTAGACCTCTCCTGGTCTGGTTTCTATTTATTTCCACAAGGCAACAGATAACTGGGTGCCTACATTAGAGTCTGTGCCAGTGCCACTTCATTCAGCTGGTTTGACTTAGTCTGTAACAAGCCTGAACCTGAGAAAAAAAACCCAAAAGCCAAACCCCACTGCTCAGTTTTTGTCTCTAAGATCTAACTAAGGAATACATTAAAATACAATGATAAAGAGTCACAGCCCCAGGCATGTGGGGCCAGTTTTAGTTTGTAACACACATGAGGTGGGGAGGCCATGGTAGGGAGAAGAAACCTTACATCTAATCGAGTTTGATGCTGCTTGGTCATCTGATCCTGGGCCTTCAATCTTCTTAACAGTTCCTTGAAACCCACCATTGGCACAGGAATCAGCCTACAAGAGTACAAATAGTTCTGATGACACATTTCTGCTAAGACAC
Source organism: Dryobates pubescens (assembly GCF_014839835.1). NCBI lineage: Eukaryota > Metazoa > Chordata > Aves > Piciformes > Picidae > Dryobates > Dryobates pubescens. The sequence goes on from NC_071635.1 coordinate 2,802,225, forward strand.
TTGGTATGGATTAATGATGAACATAAAATAGAGTTACAGGTGTTCTGGTCAGGGATTGGAAGAGGCTGCCCAAGGAGGTGGTGCAGTCCCCATCCCTGAAGGTGTTCAAGAAATGTGTGGACCTAGCACTTGGGGACATGGTTTAATGGCCATGGTGGTCTTAGGCTGAAGGTTGGACTCAGTGGTCTAAGAGGTCTTTTCCAACCCAAATGATTATTACAGATTGAGATCATACATGAACATAACTTGTTAAGCTCTGGAGTCCTCACTATTGCTAATAACCTGCTTCTTCAAAGAGAAATCAGCCTAAGTGATCTGTAACCATGGAGGGTACAAGGGTACCTCACTTTCAGGAAGAGAGAACACCAGTTGCACAAAAAGAAGCCACAACAACTAGTGCATGTACAGGGGTAAGTAATGCAAGTGAGGCTCTCCATCCTGACAAGCCTGAATGGGTGAAGGGATTGGAGAGACCTTTCTGGGAATCCTCACACGAGACCAGCACTTGACAAAGTTATTCTCCAAGAAGCTTCTCACAAGTTACCTGAAGGGTGCTACACGATGATTTACATTATCCCCCTTTCCAGGTCTTTTTGTAATACTCTGACAGACTGTTAAGACTTACTTGTCAGGATCAGGATTATCAACTTTGGCTTGTTCCCATATAATAGGATCAACACCTTAAAATAAAGGAAAAAACAAACACAAGTGAGGTTTCAGCATGGATGGATGTGAACAGATAGCACTTCTTACAGCTGGCAAGCAGGAAAAACACCAGGAAATACAGAGAGCCTGGGAGCTGTGCTAACCTGAACAGCTCTTACACACATTAAGGTTATTTAAACAAAGGTAGCTCTTAAAAGTCTTGGTCCTGGACTGTGGCAGTAAGTTCAGGCACTTCTACTGGTTTGAAAGCATGGAAAAGAACAACCCAGAGCTGACTGAACTGGACAATCCATACTCTGAAAGGAAAAACTTCTGCTGTTTCCACTGTACTTTTACAGGGCGTTTTCCAGGGGGCTGACACCTGTATTCCTCCCAGGGCCCTCCCACCCTGTGCAGCCCCAGAGCACAAACCAGCAGGAGGGTTCTGCAGGAGCTGCTTGGCCTGTGCTGGGGAAAGCTCTGTCCTGGCCATGGAGAAGCTGACCCCCAGCTGCTGCAGGGATGATTTGATGTTGGCCTGCTCAAAGTGGGCATGGAGGGTGGATGCAGGGACTCTCCTTGAGGTGCCGTTGGGCGAGCGCTCGACCACGTAAATGATCACTTCTGTCCTGAGCAAGAGAAAGACCTCTGGTCAGAAGAGTCTAACATCATCACTTCTGTCCTGAGCAAGAGAAAAGGCTCATGGTCAGAAGAAACTAACAGAACAAAAGAACCCTAACCCAAAGCTTCCACTTCTCCCAGCCAACTGCTCACTTCCTTTCACTGAGCAGCTGCAAGGCTTAACACAGCAAGGCAGAAAGCTGTAAATACCCCCCCAGAATGACACTCTGCCCTAGTTTTAACAACAATATTATATGGTGGTGCTAGCACAACATTAAAAATAGCCTAAGACATGTGGTCTTTAAAAGAGATTGAACTGTGGGGAAGAAGCAGCAATGTCTGTGTGCTGAGGTACTTCAGGCCCCAAAAAAGCCAAAGCAGTCAAGAGCAGGATGGGCCAGGTCAAGGAGCCCTGGACCAGCTTTCCCATCCAAGCTAACATCTGTGATACAGAACACTGCAAAGAGGCCATTCCTGTACATCCCCAGTGCCTTCCACCTTGCACATGACCAAGTGAAGAATACCTCCCAACTCCTACAATCCTCAGTATTTCTTTATCCCACCCTCATCTCCAATTCCTGCTGCAGAGCAGGGGCTGGAGTAGCCTATTTCCTGAGCTGAGGTTCTCAACAAAAGAAGGCGACACACGCAGGAAGGAGACTTAAAAAGCAACACGAAGGAACAAGAGAAATGAAATGAAATGAAACTGGGGATGAAGAGATCTAAAATCAAAAGGAGACAGAGCAGACTAAGCCACCCCTTGCCAGCAAGCAATACCAGAGAAAAAGGCAGAACTGGGTGAAGTTGACGTACTGGTCATCTGGCAAAGTTTTGACACCTTCCACGTTGACAGTCAGGGTCTGGTTTCCTCCCAGGATTTTGTGTAGTGACTCTACCAGCTGCTGCTGCTGGCTTCGGATATCTGCTTCTTTTCTGTTGAAGACCAAGACCACGAGGCCATCTTCATCCTTGTTGTTGGGGATTAAGCTGTAACCCACAGCCTGCAAATGCACCAACGACAACTGGGCATGTGTTACTCAGCAAAAACTTCTCCATGTGGCGTGAAGCTGCTCCACTTTTAGAGCAACTGGCTCAGAGTTTAAGTGACAACATATTGGGAGATGCAGAAATGTAAACCAAATCCCCCTTTCAAGTGTTCTCTTGCAAAGCCACCTGCAAGGAGCTCTTGGAGCAAGCTTTAGGAGCAAGCTTTTCATGGTCAAGAGCAGCATGCTTCTCATTTGTTCCACAGCTGGAATGGTGCACAAGTGGCTTCCTTGAGCACCCTTTGGCTAATGCCCCATTCTTATCAGATGCCTGCTGCTTACAGAAGCAATAAACCAGACAAGCTTATAATGCTTGGCCCTCATTCTCGTGTATCTTAGGCATCTGCCACTGCTGGCACCCATGGAACCCTTCAGTAGCTCATTTAAGGTATGTGAATTCCTCATGGCATTGGTAACACCCAAGTCATGGGGGCAAAAGCGAACTCAGCTGTCCAACTTGACAGGAAAACTTCCCCTTTTGGTAAATGAAACTCTAACCAATTTTGCCTCTCACAACTTACACTTTGCAATTCTTCAAAGCCCAGAAATCTTTAAAGCCACTTCAGGCAACAGCTTACAAGATTCTGTAAGTTTTTAGGTGCATTACCAACAAAATACTCACAGAAACACCTAAAAAGGTAATGCCACAGCAGCCCAATGTTCATTATGCAGACACACAAAGACTTTATATAAAGTGTCGTGATGTGCATCATCAAAACCAGTCCTAATTAGGCATTAGCCTACATCCAGGTGAGAAAGTCTGCACTTCAGAGAAGCAGCTTGAGAAAGGAGGCGATCACTGTGCCTGACCCAAATCCACTTTCAAGCCCAAAGCTTAGCAAGAAGTCAGCAGGCATGAGATTTGTGGAGGATGAGAGCTACGGTTCCCTGTTGGCAGAAAGAAGACTTGGAACTGCTGCTGATAGTCTGTAAGGAATGGAGTCAGCTTTAGCAATGGCAAGAGTAAAGGCAGAAGCTGAAGGCTGGTGTGTTTAAAATGCTGTGCACAGGCCAGGTTCACAGAGGGTTCTCCAAATGTAGGCAAAACAATGAAGAAAGAGCCTGAAGTTCTTATTCCAGATGTTAACAGTTGCTTTCAGAGGTGAAGGCTACTTTCAATAGTTCCTGTATTTGTGTAGGATACAACATTACACTTTAGAGCTCATTCCCAGAGGACTGCTCCCAGCACACACACAGACCTGTCACCCTGCAGAGAACGTGTGCGCTTGTTCCCTGGTACCTCAACTCCGTCCCAATTCCACACATCTTCAACCCCTTCAATCAGCATGCAGCAGAAGTGTGCACATTATCTGCTAAAGTGCCGTCTCAGAGCACTCCTAGCAGGAGCAAAACCTGCTCTATCACTCACCAGACACTCAGCAAGCACTGAAGTGCTGGAGAGGTTTCTGTGGGCAGCTGAACAAGTCCATACCTTAAACCTGCAGAAGGGGTTTTCCTGCGTGAACTCCACGGGAGCGATGTTGTTGTTGAAGTAGCCTTTGCCTGTTCCCCAGAAGGCCTGAAGCTGGTTCCACTTAGCCAAAATTGCATCTCTCTCATCTCCCAGGAGTGTGGGAGCCGAGAGGGCACTGGCTGTATTGATGAGCTGGTTGGACTGGGCAGGTGTCTGAGCAGGCTGGCTGAACAAGCTGCTTCCTAGTGCTGTGTTGGATGAGCAAACCCAAATGAACAAGTACAAACTTGACCATCAGAAGTTCCATCTAAACATGATGAGGAGCTTCATTAATGTAAGGGTGCTGGAGCCCTGGAGCAGGCTGCCCAGAGAGGTGGTGGAGTCTCCACCTCTGGAGACATTGCAAACCTGCCTGGATGTCTTCCTGTGTGACCCACCCTGGGTGACCCTGCCTTGGCAGGGAGGTTGGACTGGATCTCCAGAAGCTCCTCCAACCCCTACCGTTCTGTGATTCTGTGAACTCCTCTGCACCAAGGCAGACTCACTTTCTAGCACATACCATGTGTGTAGCACTGGTACCACTTCTTGTATTTTCAGAAGTAAGTGCACAGAAGCAGTAAATAGATAAATAAATATCAGCTATGTTTTGTAAAGCCCACCTTCATCAGCAATAGACATTTCTGTATGCTGAGCTGGAATAAAAGCTTTTTTCTTTACATGAGAAGTCTATTTTGCCCCATGAGATCACCTGGCACTTTGGTACCTCCATCTGAGGGGCAGATTTACATTCAGTGGACAGCACCTGCAGCAAATGCAGGCATTTCAACAGCCAAAATCCTGAGAAGCCTCCATCAGGCAAGAGCCAAAGGTAACAGCCTCCTGGTACATACACCCCTGTCCCATTCCTTCTGTGCCTGCTGCAGCCCTACACGTTCATTGCTAAGGAAGGGACAGATGAAGAGAAGGTTGTACTTACTCGTCTGCTGCTGCTGGGTACCGAAGCCTCCAAAGCCCAGCCCAGTTCCCAAACCACTACCCAAGCCAGTTCCAGTTCCTGTGCCAAAACTAGTACCAAATCCAAAGCCTTTGTTCTGAGTACCACCAAAAAGTCCTGGGGAAAGAAGCAAAGAGTTATTGAGGAGAAGAGAGTAGTCTTGAAACGTTGCTGTGAAGGGGCTGACAGCCTGCAGCTCCTTCCACAGCAAATGCTTTCAGCTTTGCCCTTTCTTACCACCGGTGCCTGTGTTGGTGGGAGCAGAAAAGCTAAAGGCTGGTGCTGCAGTCGTGGTGGTTGTCCCAAATCCTCCAAATGCACCTGCAAACAAAGTTGGCAAGTAAGGCAGAGGGCATGCTGGGGCCGTAGAGAACGTGACAGCAAACAACACACTTCCAGGGGTGTCATGAGATGCTGACAGATGGAGGGGTTATGTCACAGGCATGTGGCTCACAGTGACCATGGGCATTGAGTGCAGTGGCTGAGGAAATGGGGGGAAAAACATGAACCAGAAAGCCAAGACATCTGTGGGGTGTGACACAAAAGAGGAGCAGCAGGTAGCTGACATCCTGCTCCTCCACCAGCAGGATGTGCTCCCCTGAGTGACAAACACAACTGCTTCCTAAACTCGGGAATGCTTCTAGTCAGTGCTGTTACGAGTTGTTTAATAAAGGATTTTGTGAGCTATTTAAACATTCCTAACCTCTCCAGAGCAAAACCAGACCCAAATCAAGCAAAGCCAGAGGCTGGGGTGCACACCATTGCTATGCCTACATGGGAAGGCTGTCACAGCAGTGGTTTCTTTCTACACACAGGTAGAACTCCACAAGATCTTTGTTTTTAAGCCTAGTTTCCTTATCCTCCTCCCCAGTAAATGTCATTGTGAGGTTCAACCACCATCAGAGGAAGATGGATGCATAAGCAATCAGCCTTCCTCAGGCTTTCAGGAGAACCAGCCACTGGCTAGCAGGAGGAGACCTGAATGAGAGCCTGAGCTCTACTGTACTAGGGGAAGCCCTGAGAAATCATTTTCCCCTATGCCCCCTTAGAGGAGGTGCCCAGTACAGGGCAGCTGAGCCATGACAGGTGCTATTGGCCCACAGCCTCCCAGTACATAAGGTGTCCCCACACAACCTCTGTGCTATGGTGGTGCCAATGCACCACTGGCCCAAGGTTCAGTCTGGACCCTTCTGACTAGCCCTGGAGAACCAAGTTCTCTCCACTTCAAGGTGTTTTTGTGTTCAAATGAGACAGACAGCTGGCTACAAAGGATTTGTCAAAAATCCACCTCAACATGAGGAAAAACTTTACTGAGAAGGTACTGAACCCCTGAAGCAGGCAGCCCAGAGAGGCTGTGGAGTGTGTCCTTCTCTGGCTGGGTTGCTATGTGACCTGCCCTAGGTGGCCCCGCTTTGGCAGGGATGTTGGACTGGATGATCTCCAGAGGTCCCTTCCAACCCTACCATTCTGTGATTGTAAAAAGATGTGGAACTAACTTGCAAGTCAACAGCAAAAAACCCAAAGCCCAGCACGCTGTCTGTTTAGCTCTACAGCATTTGTCATCCTCTAGGCTGTGTACAGAAGTTTAAACCAAAGCTGACATTCAGTGAACACCTTAACATGAGTGGTTATAAGGAGCTGTTCCCTGTAACATTTGAGTTTGAGCCCTACCCATCTGACATGATTCCGAGTTCTGCACTCACAGCTCCTCTGTCATCCCTTCTTGGAAAAGGATCTATGAATGCAAACTGCTGGGAAAAAAGTTAAGCATCCAAGCTCTGTCTGGAGTAGTTCAAATTTAGCTAAGACAAAGGAAAAACCCACCACAAAATAAAACCAAAGGCAGACCGCTCAAGTGCACACAGGTAAGAGGAGGTCTTGGGTGACAGGTTGGACTTGATGATCTTGGAGGTCTTTTCCAACCTTATTGATTCTATGGTTCTATGACACTAGCACAGGGAGCAATGACACCGTGGGATGGATGCGATTCCTATACGAGCAGCGGCAACGAGACCCTGGCAGCTGACTCCACACAGGTACCAGTGCCAGAGACCCACATGGTTAGGCACTTTTGTATGAAGCAGGGCAGATTCAACTCGGAGTTCTGTCAGCAGAACTGATGGATCCACAGGGGACCACGATGGTTTTTCAATACCCAGCTCACCCATCGTGCCCCAGCTCCCCCCCAGAGGCGTGGAGCACCTGAAGGAGAGGCTGGCTGGGTGCTGCTGTGGGGAACAGAGGGCTGTTCATTTGGTGCTGATCGTATACAATTTGTTTCTCCACAGAAACTGTTGAGGGGTGGTGCATTCATGACAGCCAAGGCAAGGCCAATGAGGAGACAGAGAGGGTGATGAAGAACATGACTGCAGCAGTCCAAGAATCTCATGGCTCAACAGCTGTTTCTTGAGAATTTAACACACAGAAAACCCTACGAGGCTACAGATGGCTCCCAAACCCATTCTGCTCCCAGACTTCACTGGACAGCAGCAACACTAAACACAGATTCTCAGCTCAGAACGTCATTCTTGGACCCCTGCTATCAACACTGATCACAGAACACATTGAGTTTATGCATTATCTACCTGCACTTGCCAGAGTGTTACCAAAATTGAATGGTGGAGTTGAGGTAGTGGAAACACCGAAATTCCCAATATTAAAATTCACTGCGGGGTTGGCAGCTAATCCAAAACCCCCAAAATTAAACCCACTGGCAGTGGAGTTTGCAGTTTCCAGCCCACCAAATCCTGACAAGTGGGAAGCAGAAAAAGAGCAAGGTAACATTAGTGCTGGGGAGAAGGCAGGGTCAGGAAAGAAAAGCCGCAACATTTGCCCATCACCAGGGCCGAGACACACACAGTTGATATCAAGAGTGAGATGCTGGCTGGCATCAAACATTATTTACTGAACACCAGGGCAGTTCCAAGCTTTCTGTTTAACCTTACCTCCCTGCTGTCAGCATGTGAATTTTCCAACCAGCTGTTAACACTTCCCCCACCCTATTTCAAAGGCAGGCATCCAAAACATCCATGTGATTAAACATTGCTGACAAGAATCATCTTTAACTGCCTGCCTGACCTAGCTGCACCTATTCCAGTGTAACTGATGCTACTCTCAGGGAATTACTTCATGAACTCTCAGCAAGCAGGAAGCATCTTCATGCTACCACCATCCCCAGAGGAGTGGCAATAGCAGGACAACCACAAAACACAGCTCCAGCAGGGGAGGTGCCACACGGATCTCAAACACTCCAGGGCACTGTTTAGTTAAGTGATACTCAAAAAGTTTGCCCAGCCCTTGCTGATGACTTACCTGCTGCATCGAGGGTTCTCAGTGCTAAGAAAATACAGCAGCTCCCCAGTTCCCTCCCCAGGAAGAGCAGAGAACAGGATCATGCCAGACAGACAACGAGAAGCCCTGGAATGCGATCCTTAAATTCCCTCTAATATTGGCCTGAGAGCAAAGTAAACCTTGTGACAGTGCACAAGCAGTACAAGAGCAGCTTTTAGTCAAGATAGGGCCACAAAAGTCTGTGTCTAAAACAGGCACAGTGAAAGACCACACAACAGCCTGGCCTGGACGAGCAATAGCATGGCCAGCAGGAGTAAGGAAGTGATCCTGCCCCTGCACTGGGCTCTGGTGGGGCTACACCTCAAATACTGGGGTCAGTTTTGGACCCCTCACTCCAAGAAGGATATTGAGGGACTAGAGAAGGTCCAGAGAAGGGCAATGAAGCCAGGGAAGGGTCTGGAGAACAGGGCTGTTGAGGAGCAGCTGAGGGAACTGGAGGTGTGTGTTTGAAGGAGGCTGAGGGGAGATCTTCTGTAACTCCCTGAAAGGAGGTTGCAATGAGGTGGGGGTTGGTCTCTTCTCCCCAGAACCAGATGATAGGAGGAGAGGCAATGGCCTGAAATTGTGCTGGGAAGCTTTAGGTTGGAGAGGAGGAAAAATTTCTTTGCTGCCAGAGTGGTCAGGGATTGGAAGAGGCTGCCCAGGGAGGTGGTGGAGTCCCCATCCCTGGCAGCGTTCAGGAAACCTGTGGCCATGGCACTTGGGGCCATGGTTTGGTGACCATGGTGGGGTTGGGTTGCTGGTTGGACTGGATGATCCTAGGGGCCTTTTCCAACCCAAACAATTCTATTATTCTCTATATACCCCAGGCTAACTGCAGTGAAGATGAGCCCTGTCCAAAGTGTCTAAGAGCCAACAAAGAATTATTTCATTAAGTCAGTGTAAGAATGCCTCTGGCTTACATCCCACCCTAAATGGACAGCAATTGCCAAGAGGGGAAACGTCTTTCTGCCTTTACAAATGAAACAACTGTCTGTGACGCTGCTCCAAAACTGCCTTGCAAGAGCATCTGATCCATAGCAGAACACAACTGCAGTCAGAAGTGGAGATCCAAGCGACTCGGCAGCAGGTTTAACCAGGCACCACCGTCCATCACCACATAACAAGAGCCGCAGGAGCAGCTTTCAGCGGGATCAAACCCTGGACGCCTCCCGACACGGACGCACGACCGGCTGTTTGCGCGGGAGGTGTCACAAGCCGGACAGAACCCGGCCGCTACCGGGGGCACAACGTTCCACCGAAGGGCGGGAGGAAACGAGGAGAACTCGCTCGCGTCTCACCGGCTCCGCCGAGAAGAGGCGCCCCGGCCGCAACGGGACCAGACGTCCCGTGAGGGGCTGCGGCTGGGGCGGCACCGAGAGGCAGGGAACGCGAGTCCAGCCACGGCTGAGGGGCTGCCGCTGAGGTGGCACTGAGAGGCAGGGAACGCGAGTCCAGCCACGGCTGAGGGGCTGCGGCTGGGGCGGCACTGAGAGGCAGGGAACGCGAGTCCAGCCACGGCTGAGGGGCTGCGGCTGGGGCGGCACTGAGAGGCAGGGAACGCGAGTCCAGCCACGGCTGAGGGGCTGCGGCTGGGGCGGCACTGAGAGGCAGGGAACGCGAGTCCAGCCACGGCTGAGGGGCTGCGGCTGGGGCTGCACTGAGAGGCAGGGAACGCGAGTCCAGCCACGGCTGAGGGGCTGCGGCTGGGGCGGCACCGAGAGGCAGGGAACGCGAGTCCAGCCACGGCTGAGGGGCTGCGGCTGGGGCGGCACCGAGAGGCAGGGAACGCGAGTCCAGCCACGGCTGAGGGGCTGCGGCTGGGGCGGCACTGAGAGGCAGGGAACGCGAGTCCAGCCACGGCTGAGGGGCTGCGGCTGGGGCGGCACTGAGAGGCAGGGAACGCGAGTCCAGCCACGGCTGAGGGGCTGCGGCTGGGGCGGCACTGAGAGGCAGGGAACGCGAGTCCAGCCACGGCTGAGGGGCTGCCGCTGAGGTGGCACTGAGAGGCAGGGAACGCGAGTCCAGCCACGGCTGAGGGGCTGCCGCTGAGGTGGCACTGAGAGGCAGGGAACGCGAGTCCAGCCACGGCTGAGGGGCTGCCGCTGAGGTGGCACTGAGAGGCAGGGAACGCGAGTCCAGCCACGGCTGAGGGGCTGCGGCTGGGGCTGCACTGAGAGGCAGGGAACGCGAGTCCAGCCACGGCTGAGGGGCTGCGGCTGGGGCGGCACTGAGAGGCAGGGAACGCGAGTCCAGCCACGGCTGAGGGGCTGCGGCTGGGGCTGCACTGAGAGGCAGGGAACGCGAGTCTAGCCACGGCTGAGGGGCTGCGGATCGCGCTGAGGTGAGGCCACGCGCGTCCCGCCGCTGAGGGAACTGCGGCTCCCATTGGAGGGGGGCCACGCGCGTCCCGCCGCTGAGGGAACTGCGGCTCCCATTGGAGGGGGGCCACGCGCGCCCCGCCGCCGCTGGGGGACTGCGTGTCACGTAAGGGGCGGTGGGCACGCGAGCTCGGCACCGTTTGGGCTGGGACTACAGCGCCGGGAGAGAAAACAAAACCCTCCTCCCGCCGCCTCCCGGGACCCCTCCGCGCTCACCGGTGGGGTTGGCGGCACCGGTGCCCGCCGTCGCCCCGAAGTTGAAAGCCATGAGGTTGTTGGTTGCCGGGGCCGCGGGAAGGAGCGTGCAGCCACGGGCGGGTCCGACCAGAAACAAACCCGCGACGCTTCCGGCTGGCGGCCGCCAAGCGCTTCCGGGTGGCGCGAGCCTCCCGCCGCCAAGCGAGCGTCGCGCCGTGACCCAAAGGGGGAGCGTCGCGGGCTGTACCACTGCGTGCGGCGCGGCGGGGGGGAGCAGCACGGCTCCTGGAACTCAACGCCCCGCGGAGACTCGGCAGCCCCCAGCGAAGATCGGAGCTTTTGGACTGTAACAAGAGATGAAGCGGCCGTGCCCTGCTAGTGACAGCGCCCAGGCACCCCTGGGGGTCTCTCCCCACCCAGTCTTACTGTGGATCTGGCTCACAGCGCAAGCAGGAGTTGTCATAGAATGCCAGACTGGTTTGGGTTGAAGAGACCTTCAAGATCATCCAGTTCCAACCCCCTGCCATGGGCAGGGACACCTCCCACCAGCCCAGGTTGTTCAAGGCCTCATCCAGCCTGACCTGGAACACCTCCAGGGAGAGGGCATCCACAACCTCCCTGGGCAACCTGCTCCAGTGTCCCCCTGCCCCGGTCAAGAATTTCTTATCTCCAGTCTAAATCAACCCTGCTCCAGTTTCAAACCATAGCCCCTTGTCCTGTCACTCCAAGCCCTTATAGAAAGTCCCTCTCCACCTCTCCTGCAGCCCCTTTAAGGTCTCCCTGGAGTCTTCTCCAGACTGAACAGCCCAAACTCTCTCATCCTGTCCCCACAGCAGAAGTGCTCCAGCCCTCTGATCATCTTGATGGCCTCATCTGAATCCTCTCCAACAGTTCCATGTCTTTCTTGTGCTGGGGGTTCCAGAGCTGGATAGAGTACTCCTAGAGTGGTCTCCCTTTCTTATACCATTAATCTGCAGGCCTTGGCAGGCAGCTAGGAAAGAAAGTCCACTGCACATTCCCTCCAGGAGCTGTTGTTCTTAACCATTGGCCAGGGAAGCACAAGAACAGCAGAGGTGGCCGAGGTGTCTGTCACTCCAACAATGTGTCCAGAACATGGTGAGAAGAGCAGCACCTGGCTAAAGGCAGAGCAAAGACAATTCCCAGCATGTTTTCACAGTGGTTATTTCCAGCCTGGCTGCCCAGAAAACAACATTTTGGGAGGTGTGGTGAGGAGGTGGCAGTTTTGGCCCATGGTGTCAGTTGGAGTAGTTGCTCCAGAAGAGCTCCTGTGAGGCTGTAGGAAGCTGTGATGAGTTTCTCAGTCCCTGGGCTTGCAGCACTCAAGGTGAATGTCCTGCTGGAGTCCTGCTTCTCAGGTAAGGTTTAACATACCAGCTCTGAGGAAAACACATGGCAGAGGCAAAGCTGCAGCTGTGGCACTGTGAGGAACCTGGGCTGTGCCAGCCCTTTCTTTAGCTAATACAGACATTAAGTAACTGCAGGCAGCATGGAACTTCCCAGCCAGAGCTGGCTCCAGAGGAACAAAACCACTGAACAAATCATCAGCTAGGAAAACCAACCAAACCTGAACCAGAACAATGCAAAAACCAATGCCTCTATTTAGAAGACAATAATACAGTTTTCAAACACATTTCATTCTCTAGCTCTAATGGAAATACTTCTCAATGAGAATATTCTTTTAATTGGGGGGGGGGGGGAATACTTTTGGTGATTTTTAAAACAAGTTTCCACTTGACAAGTTAAAAAAACCCCCAACAAACCAAAGCAAAAGGAAGGTGGTGTTGGACTCCCCAAAGCCTTACACAAACCTTAACAGAGAGGTGTGCTTTTACCCCAGGCAGTGACTGTGACTGCCAACCTGTGCTCATGTCAAACCACACAGCTGAGAGCTGTGACACACACCCCAGAGAATAAAGAACAGCAGTTTTGGACCCTCCACCCTTGAGAACATTCTGTTGTGTTTTAAGTTGAAGGGGAAAAACCAAACTCAAAACCTTTAAGCATGGCTAACATGCAACAGGATCCTGTGCAGAGTTAGAAGGGTTAAGAGGCTTCTTTTTACCTGGAAAGTACAGCTGCTTAACAGAGTTTTGCTCAGTGTTTTGGGTTAGTTGTACCAATCAGTGCTGTGAAAGGGCTGGTGACATTAACAACAGTCAGTGCATAACACTTTACAGAGAAAACAATACTAGGCCTATGGCAAAATTGTCCCTGGCTCCTGGATGCTCCAGGATCCTGCTCTGATTCTAGAAGGGTTCTTTGCAGCCCACACTCCTGAGGCTGGTCTCCAAGGTTACCCATGGTGTTCCTCTCATGAATCAGGCCCTTTTCACTGATAGAGTGGTTGTGATCATCTGTGGCTGTCAGTGCAGGTACAAAGAGAGTGCAGAGTTGATAAAAGCAGGATCTCAAGCAGTTTGAAAAGGTCATTTTGAAACTGGAACACAGCTGGTAAGAAAAGTCTCCTCCCCTGCTGACAGTGCAGATTCTCTTCCACCTCTGTACCACAAGAAGTTAAATACTTGAGCCCATCGTTTCTCCCCAGTGGACAGCACTGGATAGTGGTAGTTGGTATTAGGTCAGCTCTAATGGTTTACTCTCCAAACCCATGTTAAAATCTACTAAGATGTCCTGATGAGTGGGGACCTTTCATCTTCAGTACTCTGAAAGAAGGAAAAAAAACACACAACACAGCAAAGTTAACTGTGGCCCACTGGAGAGCTTCCATGGGGGAGAAGCTGGACTGCCAAACTCCAAACAGGGAGGGAAAAAGCTCTTGGCTCCTACTTCTAAGTACAGTCTCCTCTAAGAGAGCTAGCACAGCACTGAAAAAGCACCAGAGGGTGGGTGGCAGCTTGGGCAGGCTCCTCAGGCTCCCTGTTAGGACCCTGCAGATGATGGCAGGCTGTAACCACCCTGGAGGAAGGTGGACTGCAGGGAGAGCTGTAACCAGCTGAAGTACTTTGGTTTGCAGGAAGAGCAACAAAAGCAATGCAGAAAACCCATGGAATTCAGGTGTTGCTTTGTCATTTTAATCCCTCTGCACTGTTCAGGAACATTCAGGAGAGCTGGCAGGAAGCTATACATGTAGGGTGGAGCAGGAATGCCTGGGACAGGAGCCTCAGGTGATGGGACAGTTTTGACTCTCTAAACACAGCGAGACTCAACAGCTCAAAGGAAAAAGTACCAGGCTGGCTTGTAAAGGAACCTGAAGTACAGTCCTGAGAGCATCTGCTCATGAAATGCCTCCTGAGAAAATAAAGCATGAAGCCAAGCAAGCCAAGGTCAGCTGCTCAAAGCTGCTGCTTGAGGAAAGGAGCTTGCAGGCCTTGCTGCCACGACCATCACACGGTCCTGTTGGAGGTGTGATGGCAGTGGGACATGGTGTGGCTGGGCGCTCTGGAGGCAGGCTTGAGGGTGCTTTCTCACACTGTTGGAAAGTTGGATTTGGGAAACATCACGCAAGCAAGACCACACTTAAGACCACAGCAACTACAAGGAGAAAACAGCCTCCTAGAGTACCCAGTCTGTGTCTCTGACCAAAGGGTTTGTCTGGGCTGAGCGCAGCTGCCTTGTCCAGCAGGGTGAAATTTTGGCATCAGCTTTTGACATGACCAGCAGCCTTAATGCCAGCATGTCATTCTGTGACAGAACATCTCATTCTGTGACAGAACTCCTCAGAAACAGACATGCAAACCAGCAGTGTCTGGAGAAAGCTCTCTGCTGTAAAATTCATCTGCCTTTTGGCTGCCAGTTTGGCATCGTGGTTCCGAAGAGCGATCTGCTGGCAGCACACAATTGTTTCTGCTGAGAACACTGTCAGATTGCTGCTGGCTTAAACCTGCCCATCCAGTGTGTTTGAGTTTTATTAATTCCTTTTGCATCTTATCCTTCAGGGTCCTCTAGACAGGCTGATTTTATTATTTTTGTACTACTGCTGGCAAGGGAATTAGGCACAAAAGACAGGACCTGCCTTACCATGGTTCCTTACATTAGCTCCATTCCTTTGCTTTGCTGCTTTTATTCTGAGTCTATTAAAACTTCCCTTCCCTAGAAAGGGCATTTTAAACAGAAACAACATATAAAAATGTATGCAGAAGGACACTGAACAGGTAAAATCAACCACAAGGAAATGCAACACAGAATGGTGTGCAGGAGGCAAGGTGACATTCCAAGGCCACTCACCTCTTCGCTCACTCCCCGGGACCTGCACACGAGCACGATAAAAACAATCCCAAAAACAATTCCTAGAGCCATGATCACAAAGGGGATCCCAGTGACAACACTGGCTTCCAGCAGGACGTGCCTGAGCTTGGTGGCAGATCCTTCATCAATCAGAACACTCTGGAGCAGAGAGAGATGAAGAGGGAGAAGAAATTATTTGTGCTCTTCCTTGCTATGAGATCCGTTTAGTTTTGTGCAGGGTAGGGAAACAACACTCCCACAACTCTCCCCCCCTCTACTTCACTGCTTCTTGATATCCTTTAGGAATTCTTAGCTCTCCTCACACAGCCAGAGGGATCATGTGGTCTGCACTCCAGAAGCAAGCAGTGATTTTTAACTCTCAGTTTAGGAACGGAGTAATGCAGGCCTGAAATGATGGCGTGCATCACTAAAACTGAACCTAAGGCATTCAGTGATGGCAACAGGAATGCTCACAAAAGATGACTCAGAAAACCAAAGAGATGGGACCTCCTGAACTCCCTCCTCCTCAGCTGAGCAGCCCTTTTCCTCATGGTCAGTACTTTGGAAATGGAAAGGACTGAGAGTGTTTGGCAAGGCTGAACTTAATGCGGTGGTCGAGAAGGGGCAGGCAGCATAGAAACAGCACCAGCTTCTCCCTCCCACTGCACAAGACCACAAAGCAAACAGCTTTTGGTGTTCTGGTTAGCTCAGAGTATTTTTTGCAAGCACACAAACAGCACAGTGCTGCAGAGGAACAACCACATTCTTTACCTCGTTTAAATACATCACTGGGAAGATCAGGGTTCGGATGTTGCCTGTCTCACTGGGTTAAGAAAAAACAAGCACAAACACAACACAAAATTAGGGGTTTGCAAGTTGGCAGCTTGTAGGGTTCTGAAGACAGAGTAGAACAGAACAATGAATGAGGAAAGTGTGTCTGAAAAACCTCTGGCTTGTTCCTTTTGACTGTGGGTTTTCACCTCCCTGCTGGAGCAGAAGAAATGCCCCTCCCTGGAGGTGTTCAAGGCCAGGCTGGACGAGGCCCTGAGCAACCTGGGCTGGTGGGAGGTGTCCCTGCCCGTGGCAGGGGGTTGGAACTGGATGAGCTTTAAGGTCCCTTCCAACCTATTCTATGAATATATGACTCCTAACCTCCAATATAAATAGTAAGTTCTGTTTTGGGACTTGGAGACAAAGAGCAAGAAGGATCCAGAAGAGGCTCATTAATAACCAGCTGAATGACAGATTTGTGCCAGTCAGCAGGAATGCAAAGCTAAGCTGCTGGTGAAGGTTGCTCAGATTTGTGAAACACAGAGGCTATTGTCCAAGCAACATGTGCAGAGCAGAAAAAAAACCCAAACCAACCTAAACCCCTGAATGTTTGGCACACATGAAGCAGCAGCTTACTCCCAAGCTGTGTTCCTGGTGCTGCTGTGAAGAAACCTCACCAGCTGAGCTGAGAGGACTGGGCAGATAAAATGCTGCTTTTTCGGGGGGTTTTGTTTGTTATATAGCAAAGCTGAGCCAATAAACATCAGCTGAGAAGCTGAGTAAGAAGAGGAGCATCCAGCACTGGTGAGGAGTAAATCATCATGCTAGAAGGAGTCTCTCTGCAGAGCTGAGCAGGGAGCACTTACAAAAACTCAGGTAGTTTCCTGACGTGAACGTTGACCTGCATCCGCTTGGCTGCTTGCAGGACAAGCCCTGTCAGCTGGGAAGAAAAGAAATCAGTGTCAGAAGAACCCCAGGAACAACTACCAGGAACAACTACCAGGAACTGGGAGAATACAACCTAGTATTTACACTGCAGGGGACCTGACAAGGCAAGACAAGGCCTGCTTAGGGTTGTTATTTATTTCCTGTCACCAGGATGCTGTTGCAACTCACACACAGGAAGCCTGTGGCCCTTTACTCCTGCAAGGGCAGGAGTTTTGTTGTCCAGAGACTCTGTGGATGCCCCATCCCTGCACTTGTTTGAGGCCTTGAGCAATCTGGTCCAGTGGAAGGTGCCCCTGCCCATGGCAGCGAGGTTGGAGCTGGATGATCTTTAAGGTCCTTTCCAACCCAAATCATTCTATGAACCTGTTAGTCTGCACTAGATCTTAGAGAGGAACACTGCCATTTCCTCCTGCTCCAGCTACACAGAACAGCTTAATGAGTCAGAGTCCTCTGCTTCTGTGATCCTGCTCTCTCCCTTGACCTACATTTGTGTGTGTGGATGTGGAGATCAGTGTTGTACTGGTTGTAACTGGGATAGAATTAGTTTTCTTTGAGGCAGCTGATATTAGGCTGTGCTTTGGAATGATGATAAAAGCAGTGCTGACAGCTCAGGGATGTTGTACTTCCTGTGAGCAGTGCCTGCACAGCCTGAAGGCCTTTTCTGTTTCTCACCCTGCCCTGCCAGTGAGCAGGCTGGGGGTGGGCAAGAAGCTGGGAGAGGGCACAGCCAGGAGGAGCTGACCCAAAGCTGCCAAAGGGATATCCCATACCCTATGACATCATGCTCAGTGATGAAGCACTGGGTGGGAAGCTTGCCAGGGCTGCTGTTGCTCAAGGACTGCCTGGTGGTGTCCAGCTGGGATATTTCTGCATCACTTGTTTTTTCTTGGGTTTGTTTCTCTTCCTGTCTTTCCTCAGCCTGAGTTCTCTTGCTTTTAGCCTTCTGATTATCTCTTCCATCCTGCTTGAGGGGCAGTGTGGTGCTCAGTTGCCTACCAGGGCTAAACCACAAGTGTAAAACCATGGCCCATCAGCTGCATGCTCCCTTTATGTCCAGCTTAGCCCAGTGAGAATCCCAGCAACTCTGCAAACTCCCATGGAAGGCATAATCCCCACACTTCCCCAGCTCTCTTCTCAGGACTCCAGACCCCTGAAAAAAAGGCTGCACTCACAGGATTGATGTCCAGAAATGTCTCATGGTATTCCTTTTTTGGGTGCATGCCCTCTATGTCCTCCACAAACTTCTGATCTGCCAGGTAAAAATGTGGAGCTGACAGGAATATTGGGGCACCTGGAGTGTGAAAACACAGACAGTGAAAGCACAGAAAGTCACCACCTAAAACAGGCACAGCAGGATTCAAGGAAGCCTTTGAGGACCTCAAAACTATTTCCACTGTGTCTTTAACAGTCAAAGGTGAAGTCCATCCTGGAGCTACAGAACCAACACTCTGACTCCCTGTCTTCACAGCAAGCTCATTTTTCCTTCTGGACCATCAGCATGGCTTCGTGTCTTAAGTTTCCACAAAGAAGATCAGAGGGCTGGAGAAACCTCCCCTATGGGGACAGGCTGAAAGAATTGGGGCTGTTCAGCCTGGAGAGGAGATGGCTCCAGAGAGACCTCAGAGCAGCCTTCCAGTACCTGAAGAGGGCTACAGGAAGGCTGAGGAGGGACTGTTTAGAAGAGGCTGTGGTGATAGGACGAGGGGCAATGGTTTGAAGCTAGAGCAGGGGAGATTTGGGGTGGACATCGGGAGGAAGTTCTGCGTAATGAGGGTGGTGAGACTGGAACAGGTTGCCCAGGGATGTGGTTGAGGCCCCCATCCACAGAGACATTCAAGATCAGACTCAGTGCGGCCCTGGGCAGCCTGCTCTAGCTGGAGGCATCCCTGCTGGCTGCAGGGGGGTTGGACAAGATGCCCTTGAGGGTCCCTTCCAGCCCGAGGCCACCTGTGGACGTACCCTGCTTGCAGATGCTGACGTTGAGGACGCCAGTGCCAGGGCAGTTTCCTGGTGGGATGCAGAAGCCAGCATTGTCTGGGTTCACTGTTGTGTTGGCAAACACCATAGCAGAGGGCACAAAGCGGTAGGTTGGGATGCCCGAAACGCTTCCTGAGCTGTCGTACACCAGGTACAGAGACCTGCAAGGGAGAAAAGCCAGGCCCAGAGCTGTTAGTCTTGAGCACACACCTACAGCTGCTGCAGAGGTCTCTTTGCTGAGGCCTGGGTAGCAAACCTGCAGTAAGCTCCAGACGTGGTTCAAACCCATTCCAGAACTCTCCTCTATGAAATGCACCAGGCTTGTGCTCAGCAAACACACAGCTCAGCGTTCTGCTGCTGCCCCAAAGAGACAATCCTGTGCCTGCTGTGCTGCTGCAGGGGCACTGATGCCTGCTTTCAGCATCTCAGGGTCTCACTCTGCTCCCCATACTCATAGAACCACAGAGTGGCTTGAGTTGAAAGGGACCTTAATGATCATCCAGTTCCAGCCCCCTGCCTTGAGCAGGGACACCTCCCACCAGCCCAGGTTGCTTAACCTTGTTTTAAGCACTCCCAGGCATCAGGTGTCCACAACTTCTCCAGGCAACCTGTTCCAGTGCCTCACCACCATCAGAGTAAAGATCTTCTTCCTAAGGTCCAATCTAAATCTCCCCTGCTCTAGTTTCAAACCATTGCCCCTTGTCCTGTCACCACAGGCCCTTCCTGCCTGTTGGCAACACGCTCCTGGAAGGGACAAGGGAAGGAACACAGGGATGGAAGACAGGGAACTGCAGATCAGTTTTGGTTTTCAGAGACAGGGAAATGGGCAAAGGAAGAGATAAGGTGGAAGTCAGGGAAGGAAACACCAAGATTTTCTGCATCTTGCAGCAAGTCATGAATCACTGCAGAGGGCAATCTGGGCTGTCTGAAAGGGAAAATCGTGGAGGAAAGCAGCTTTGGGCAAGGGTGATACAGATCTTTCCATTCTTCTCGTTACTAGGCTTGCATGGCAGTCCAGTCTGCCCTTCCAGTCAGCTTCCAAGTGTTCATAGAGTCATAGAATAGGTTGGGATGGCAGTAACCTTACAGATCACCCAATTCCAACCTCCTACCATGGGTAGGGACACCTGCCACCAGCCCAGCTTGCTCCAGGCCTCCTCCAACCTGGCCTTGAGCACCTCCAGGGAGGGGGCCTTCACTTTATTTTAATACAGCCCATCCTTTCCTTCATGCATGGGGTTGTTCTGGTGCAACTCTCTCATCCTTCATGCCATGAATAAATGCAAAACACTCCTGGGAGGACGACCAGCAGCCTAACATCAAAGCTCAAGAGGGGTGGATAGAAACATCCTGCTCTAAAGTCTGAGTGACATTTTCTTCTCCTTACCTGCAAAAATCAGAAGAAAAGATGTAAATGTTCTCATCTTTGCTGATCAGTGGGTGGAAGGATGTCCCATCTGTCCCATTGATCATGTTGCATGTCTTTGTTGTCCACCAGCTCAATGACCTGAAGAAAACAAAGCACAGAGAGTAAAGGTTAAAAGAGCTTTGGGTGGTGGTCAGGCAATGCCAGCAAATCAGAATCAGCTCTACACAGTGCCAAGTCCTCCTGCCACAGCTCTGCTCACAAAAAGGGGATTAAAATGGGTTTAAATTTCATTTGTGGCCCATTGAAACTGGTGCCAGGCAAGCATGAATACGCCTGCAGGACTTCCTCCCACACATGTCACTGCTGGCAGTTGTTCTGGTTAATGCAGAGGGATGCTTTAGGTAGCTTCTCTTTGGCTTCTTCATAACACAGGCTGCCCACTGAAGGGTCAGAGAGTGAGTTGGGTTGGAAAGGACCTTAAAGATCACCCAGTTCCAACCCCCCAGCCATGGGCAGGGACACTAGCCCAGGTTGCTCAAGGCCTCATTCAACCTGGCCTTGAAAACACCACCAGGGAGAGGGCATCCCACAGCCTCCCTGGGCAACCTGTGCCAGTGTCTCCCCACCCTCACTGGCAAGAATTTCTTCCTAACCTCCAGTCTACATCACCCCTCCACAAGATGCCCCAGCCTTGGCTTTGGGTCCAGAGCAGGGTGAAGCCTGGCAACACTGACTTTGTAGACACAGCAATACTGTCCCAGGAGGTGGCTGGGAGGGTCACCTCTGCCAAGGGGCAGTCAGTCAGAGGTTCAGAGGTGAGTCCCCAGCAGTGTGCCCCCCAAAGGCTGGGATGTTTGCCTTTCATGGTTATATGACACACAGCAAAATCCTGAGGGCCTGGTCTGAAGCTACAGCTGCCATGAGCTACTCAGAATAAAAGGATCCATTTTGGTAACCAATGCTCAAGTTCATCCAAAATCTGGACAGGGCACATGTTGGCAGAGGCCACACTGCATGGCACAACTTACTCTTTTCCTTTCCATTCCACAATCCTTGAGAAGTTAAGGTAGTCTGTCTCCCCACTCAGGAAAACATATTCTCCATCATCAGTGCCATTCATCTGCAAACAGAGAGGTGAGGTTTTCAGCACTCTGCTCATTCTCTAACACCTCCTACAGGGTGGCAGGAGGTGAAGCTGTCAGCACTTTAAATCCACCCCAGGACTCATGGCCTGCCCCTGAGGTAAGGGCAGAACATTAAACTCCACCTTGGATAGAAAAGAGGTGGAAGTGATGGGCTAGGTGCTTACACCTCCCAAGTGGAGGAAATAAAACTTCAGAGGAGCTTTTCCTCTCCTTTGAAATTTGCTGCTGAAAAAAGTCCAACCTTTGGCAAAAAAAATAAACCCACAGAAAATAACCTGAGCACTGCAGGCCACAGAAACACAGTTTGGGGTGGAAGGGACCTCCAGATATCAACCAGTCCAACCCCACTGCCAAAGCAGGGTCACCCAGGGCAGGTCATACAGGAACACATCCAGGTGGGGCTTCAAAGTCTCCAGAGAAGGAGACTCCACAACCTCTCTGAGCAGCCTGCTCCAGGGCTCCAGCACCCTGACAGTAAGGAAGTTTCTCCTCATGCTGAGGTGGAGTTTCCTGGGTTCCAGTTTGTATCCATTGCCCTTTGTCCTATCCCAGGACACCACTGAAAAGAGCCTGGCCCCTTCTTCTTGACACCCACCCCTCAGAGACTTACAAACATTGATCAGATCCCCTCTCAGTCTTCTCTGCAGAGTAACCAGCCCCAGGTCTCCCAGCCTTTCCTCATCACACAGCTGTTCCAGTCCCTTCAGCATCCTCAAGGCCTCCTTTGGACACCCTCCAATATATCCCTGACCCTCTTGAACTGGAGAGCCCAGAACTAGACACAATACTCAGATGTGGCCTCAGCAGGGCAGAATAGAGGGGAAGAAGAATTTCCCTTGACCTGCTGACCACACTCCAATGCCAGACCATTGGCATTCCTGACCACATTGCTGTCCCATGGGTAACTTATTGTCCACCAAGACTCCCAGGGTCCTTCTCCTTGGAGCTGCTTTCCAGCAGGCCAAGCCCTCACTTGTACTGGTGCATGAGGCTGTGCCTCCTCAGGTGCGGAACTCTACACTTATTCTTTACCCAGCTCTCCAAGCAACAAGGAGTCCCCACAGCTCAAAATGACATGCAAGCAGACACCCTTTCAGTCATGGCTTCTGGCTTCTACAGGGAGCCTGGCTGCATGTTTTGAAGTCATGCCTGCCTTCCACATGGTTTCTGGCTGCATGGCATTTGTATGCCAGAAACAACCTGCAATTGCTAAGGACATCGGCCAGGAAAAGCTTCTAGTGAGCTTGCCCAACCAGCCCCACAAAGCCCACAGGCCATGGTAATTCCCCACCTGAAGCATCAGGAGGTCTTGCACCCCAGTTACCTTGTTAAAGAGCCCAAAGACTGGGTCAATCTCGGGGTGCAGCAGATGGATGGTGGACAGCAGCCTGTCTTTGTAGCCCCACAGCAGGTCGTGGACGGTGCGAGTCGTGAACAGGGATTCTTGGTACAGGAGCAGCAGCACCTCTGTGGCAAGCTGGAGAGGGGTTGACCTGGTCCACTCCATGGCAGTCTGCCAGGGGTTGGAATAAGGGAGCAGTGGTCAGGTTTACTGGAGAACAAATAAAGCCAGCTGCACACAAAGACAGGCACGCAGACACTGCAGCACCACACGTGGTTTGTGTGATCCCAGCATGGTTGGGGCCGGAAGGGACCTCTGGAGATCACCCAGTCCAACCTCCCTGCTAAAGCAGGGACACCCACAGCACCTTGCCCAGGATCACAATGGCCAGGTGGGTTTGGAATCTCTTCAGAGAAGGAGACTCCACCACCTCTCTGGGCAGCCTGCTCCAGGGCTCCAGCAGCATTCTCAAGCCCAAGTGAAATCTCCTGGGTTTCAGTTTGTGTCCACTGTCCCTTGTCCTGTCACTGGGCACCACTGAGAAAAGTCTGGCACCAATCCTCTTGTCCCCCATCAGCACTGAGAAGATCCCCATTCAGGCTGCTCTTCTGCAGGCTCAGCAGCCCCCGGGCTCTCAGCCTTTCCTCCTCACAGAGATGCTCCAGGCCCCTCAGCATCTTCATAGCCTCCACTGGACTCTGTTAGTTCCCTGTCTCTCTTAAACTGGGGAGCCCAGAGCTGGACTCCATACTCCAGCTGTGGTCTCACCAGGGTTTCAACTGTATTTCCAGTTCCACATTTCCAAATGTCAGGTAACACAGTGGCTAACAGGTTCTGCAGCTTTATCCCCACAGGGATGAGCTCCTGCAGATTCCTGTTCCTCCTGCTGCTGGCACACAACCAGCTCTGCTCCACACCACCCATTGCCAGAGTCTTCAGAAGTGGAACATGCAAAAGTGCTTCCTAAAGCACAAGCACAGGACAGCTGGAGATGTGCTGTGGATTTCAGCCTTAGGAAGTCACACCTCAGGGGTTTGAAAGCTACCAGTTTCTCCCAAATGCAAACAAACCCACACTGCAGTTCCTTTCTAGCTGGCCAGTCACTTTACAACATAGAATGGTTTGGGTTGGAAGGGACCTCCAAAGGTCATCCAGTCCAACCCCCCTGCAGTCACAGTAAGGACATCATCCACTAGAGCAGGTTGCTCAGAGCCTTCTCCAGCCTGACCTTGCATATCTTCAGGGATGGGGCCTCAATCACTTCCCTGTTGCAGTGTGCTACCACCCTCGTGGTGACTGAGGACAGGCTGAGGGAGCTGGGGTTGCTCAGCCTGGAGAGGAGAAGGCTCCAGGCAGACCTTAGAGCAGCCTTCCAGTGCCTGAAGGAGGCTACAAGAAGGCTGCAGAGGAACTGTTTGCAAAAAGATGTCTTTTAAAAAGCAAAAGCAAAGGAAGGGAATACTGCTTGGGTGAACCAACCTGGGAGTTCTAGCCCTGCCTCTTCCAATACACCACAGTCAAAAATCAGAGCAGGAGATAACACTTAGCACCACTCAAATGCCTGGCAGGAATTGTAAGTACTGTGAGTGGTCACAGCTTTTAACACACTGAGTCCTTTCTGCTGCTACAGAGAGGGCATTTATGCCCTCATTGACAAAATCAGACAAGGCAGTTGGGGAAATGCTGGGGGGAAAGCAGAAGTGAATGTAGCCTGTAATTGAAGCCAGCCAAGCTAGTTCAGGGAGTAAAGGCTTAGTGACACAGCCAGCAGGTATTTTACTACAGTCTAACTCCCTTTGCAAGGTTTGGCTCTGCTTGTTCTCACACTGCTCCTGTGAGACCAAAGCTCAGGGCCTGTCTCTGATCACTAGAAGGAGACTCTCTGCAGGGCACTTGCACCTCACACAGTTTGGGGGGTGCATGTTTTCACTTCAGTTTCATTCTGACACCTCCTTTCTTTCAGCTCTGTCTCACACTTCTCTGCTGTAACAGAGGTGTGTGGGGAGGGAGGGACACCATGAACCACCCCCCCAACAGCCCACACCAAAGCTGAAGGTGCTATCTGCCCCAGACATGAGCTGCCTCTCTCCTTCTTCAGTCACCACACAGGGAGAGGCAGCGTGAAGCAGCAGCTGCTGGTTAGCAAGGGTGTGGGGATGATTGCCAAGCAGAAATGAAAGCAAACTCACCACTGCAGGAATATTAATGGTTCTGATCAGGTCCACTTCAGGGTCTCCAACTGATTTCTCAGGTTCAAATATGTATGTCTTTGGATTCAGAGCAGATACTTTGGTGCCATTGTCCAAAAACTGCACGTGCACTCGTGGCCTGTACTCCCTGAAAAACAAGAGCTTGTCCTCCAGTCAAGTTCACAGAGCACAAAGAACATTAACTGGGGACACTTCACCTGCACTACTGTGTCCAGCTCTGGAGCCCTCAACACAGAAAGGACATAGACCTGATGGAGCAGTTCCAGAGAGGGCTTGAAGGTGATTAGGGGGCTGGAGAGCCTCTGCTATGAGGACAGCCTGAGGGAGCTGGGGTTGCTCAGCCTGGACATGAGGAGGCTCCAGGGAGACCTGATAGAGGCCTTCCTGAAGGGGGCTACAGGAAGGCTGCAGAGGGACTGTTTAAAGGCCTGCAGTGACCAGACAGGGGGCAGTGGCTTGAAATGAGAGCAGTGCAGACTTAGACTGGATGTGAGGAACAAGTTCTGCACCATGAGGCTGCTGCAACACTGCAACAGGTTGCCCAGGGAGGGTGTTGAGGCTCCATCCCTGGAGATATTCAAGGTCAGGCTCTGAGCAACCTGCTCCAGTCCCTGCTGCAGGGGGGTTGGACTGGATGAGCTGTGGAGGTCCCTTCCAACCCCAACCATTCTAGGATTCTATGAACTGCCATTAACTGGTGGCTGTAGTGCTGCTTTAGGCACAGAAGCAGGGTGCTGCTTTAGGCACAGAAGGCTGGCACTTTCAGTTCATCAGGACCAGATTCATTTTTGCTGCTGCCAGTGTAAGCTGACCCACACCTCACAGGGGGCTTCCAAAAGTCTTAATTGCACTTCACATTTCTATCTCATCTTTAAAACCCTCCAAGGGAAGGGAACATTTCAGAGAGGACAGAAGGATTCAGAGGCACACTTCCAGCCCGGGATGGCAAGAGCCTAATTTATACCCTAGAGCTTCAACTGAGGGGGTGGAAATGGACAGCTGTGAAGAGCCTTCCCTGAAACAAGTCCTGCAGTTTGAAATTTACACAGGAAGCAAAGCAATGTCACAGTCGACAGGCTCTGGAGGGGATGTAGACTTAAGAAGCCTCTCCAACTCTAAAAGGGCTGGAGAGGAAAATAACACTCCCTGACCAGGGATGTGAGTAGAAGGATCTTGGATGTTAAAGATAAAAAGCTGTGTCCAAGACCAGGCAACATTCAGGTGTCCTTTGGGACTCAGCAGGCTCAGGCAGCTGAGCAGCCTGCACTTCAGAATGAACTCTTTTATATGGTGCAAATTCAGTTCCCAAGCTTTATGAACACCAGCACCACTCCATTTTTGTTACAGACTCTCTCCCTGTGCTAACTGGGTGCACAAAGTGAACTGTCAGAACTGTGGATTGCAGGAAAAGTATGCAGGAAGAGATTCTGCTAAGCTTTCCACCTCCCCTCTCTTATTCATTAGGGCTTTTTTTCCCCTCTGCTTGTCTGGGCCAGTTCACTTCCAGCCCTTCTCCCCAGTGCTTTATCACAGAATCACAGAATTAACCAGGTTGGAAAAGACCTCAGAGATCATCCAGTCCAACCTCTCACCCAACACCAGCTCATCAACTAAACCATGGCACCAAGTGCCTCAGCCAGTCTTACTTTAAACACCTCCAGAGACAGTGACTCCACCACCTCCCTGGGCAGCACATTCCAATGGCCAAGCTCTCTTGCTGGGAAGAACTTCCTAACATGCAGCCTGAACCTCCCCTGGGAGGTTATAAAGACACTGAGCCACACACATCATCTTGGGGCATTTTAGGTGCTCTGCCACAAGCTAAACCTAAATGAGGCATTGGAACAGGCCTAGCCCAGGGAGGTGGTGGAGTCACCATGCCTGGAGGTGTTCAAGAAGTGTGTGGCCATGGCACTTGGGGACATGGCTTAGTGGCCATGGTGGTGCTGGGTTGATGTTTGGACTTGATGATTTTGGAGGGCTTTCCAACTGAAACAGTTCTGTGATTCTATGAGGCTTTGATGCTTTGCTCTATGGAGCCTATGAACCAAACGTGGTCTTTTGTCTCTGGCTGGAGCATGCAGTCCATCTGCACCATCCCTCCCTCTCCCTCTCCTCCCACATGCCTCCTCTCTTCCCTCACTCCCTGCTGACAGTCTGGTACAGTGACAGCTAGGCTAGGATTAAAGAATCTGCTAGGAAAGCACACCTCACTTTCTAACTTCCCTCTTTCTTCTCTCCTTCAGAGCCAGCAGAATCAAGTCCTGCTCAGACATGCCAGGCTCAGACTAACCAAACCAGCCAGAAGCAGTGAAACATGCAGGACTGGAAGGCTCAGCCTCCCTCCCTTGCACCACCATCACCCAGCCAGGGACAGCCTTCGTGGCTGGAGTGCAGGGGGAGGCTCTCCCAGTGAGCCACAAACCAGCAGCTCAGGCTGGGCTTCCCCTCTGGCACTCCCAGCCAGCTCCACCACCAGCCCTGTCCAGCCCACTTCACCCTTCCAAGGGTAAGGTGCAAGCTTCACAAGTGAGGCTGTGCATGATGCCCAGAGGACATTCAGAGCTGAGGAAAGGGGAGAAAGGAGCCAGCAAAGGGGATTGAGAACCAGGGTGCAGAAGAGCATGGGACTGTGTGGTTTCATGTAGGCAGCCTGATCTTGGAGGTGCCCCTGCTGACAAGATGCCCTGTGAGGGCCCCTTCCAACCCAATGCAGTCTGTGGATCTGCTACAACTGGAGCTGGCCCTGTTTATCCTCCTGACAGGAAGCATGCACTGCTGACTGATTATCAGCACTGTAACACAGAGAGGTGAAGAAATGCTTGCAACTTGACAGCTTCTGTGTTTTTTCCCCAGCTCTGCTGGTTTGCCTAATACAAGGTATTTTGCCAAAGAACCCCAGGTTGTTGGCCAAGGCTAAAGAAACAGCACTGAAATGCAGAGGAGATAAGGGAAAAGATTATAGCTGAGGTGTGTGAGGAAAGAAACAGAAAGGCAGTGCAGAGACCAAGGCCAAGGAGAAGGAGGAATCAGCCTTTTTGCTGAGGTTCTCTTATCTCCATGATTTCTAAGACCATAAGGCCTCCTGCCCCAGGACTGCTCTGCTTTACACTGCTGCATGCAGAATGAAGCTTGGAGTGCCAGGAGGAGGGACAATGGCTTTGAACTGGAAGAGGGAAGATTTGGACTGGAGATGAGGAAGAAATTCTTGGCAGTGAGGGTGGGGAGACACTGGAACAGGTTGCCCAGGGAGGCTGAGGATGTCCCCTCTTTGGAAGTATTCAAGACCAGGCTGGATGAGGCCTTGCACAACCTGGGCTGGTGGGAGGTGTCCCTGCCTGTGGCAGGGGGGTTGGAACTGGATGATCTTTAAGGTCCCTTCCAACTTAAATCACTCCATGAACCTATGAAAATCCAGCCCCCAAAAGTGACAGAAGTCATTGGCTTAATCTGGAACTGACTGCAGGGTCTCCAGGTGTCAGCCTGGTTGTGCTGTCTGGGTGGTACTCCCCTGAGCAAACTTCTACTCACACCTTAACTGTTAGGTTTTCTCCTAGAATGGGCTCCCAAGGGCTCTGAATCCCTCTTTTTGGCTTCCTCACACACAACAGGTTCAGTGACATGGTCCTACCTGTAGGTGTAGGGCCCTATTTCCTCTACCAGAGGAGTAGCACCTTGGAGCACTTCTAGAGGGTTGGTCACATTAAAGAAGTAGAACTGCATGTAGACTGGTGGGGGAGGATCCTCCCAGGCCTCAAAGGTTTCTGTGCCATTTTTCAGCACTGTTCCCTGAAAGAGAAAGAGAGAGCAGCTGTTAATGAGAGGTGCTGCATGATGTTGAGAGGAGAGAGAGAATCCTAGAATGGCTCAGGTTGGAAGGGACCTCAGAGCTCATCTACTCCAATCCCCCTGTCAAGGTCAGGGACACCTCTCAAGTAGAGTCAGCTGTTCAAGGCCTCATCCAACCTGGCCTTGAACACCCCCAGGGAGGAAGCAGCCACAAACTCCCTGGGCATCTTTCTCCAGAGTCTCACCCCCTTGTACTGAAGAACTTCTTCCTCAGCTCCAGTCTGACCCTGCCCTCCCTCAGCTTCAAACCACTCCTCCTTGTCCTGTCCCTAGACACCCTCAGTCCCTCTGCAGCCTTCCTGTAAGATCCCTGTAGGATTCCCTTGAGGAATTCTGTGCCTTCAGACCAAGCACAGACAATGGGATTCAAGGCCCCAATTCTACCAATGATTTCAGGTATGTTTGACTTTGAAGCACTAAATCCTAAGATCAGACACCTGCTACATGGCTCACAGGCCAGGGGCAGAGGTGTGCTGGGTTTGTTGTTCCACTTCTTCCCACAGACACTTCAGCCTGGCATTTTTCAGGATGAACACTTAGGAGCTATTACACAATGATCCTGTGGCATCTTCTCTGTCAGCAAAAACCTCACCTGGTGCAAGACCCCCATCAAACATGCCAATATTACAGACAAAAGTGGAACTCAACAGTGGGAAGCCAAGCAGTCCTAAGAGAGACCTCCTAGGAGGCCAGAAAAGCAGCACAGATTCCTTGTGGTTATGGTTTCCTTGCCCTGGCATGCCAGATTCCAGCACAGCTGGGAGACTCTGCCTCCAAAGCAAGCAGGCTTTGTTTTTCAGTGGCCTGTGAGGAAAGCCTGCAAGTGACAAAATTGCTTTCCTGTGGGTAAACTGCACCCCTGTGCAGCTCTGTTAGCTTGGAATCATCTCCCAGGGGAAGCAGTGGATTGTCCTACACTGGAGAGTTTGAAGCCTCAGCTTGACAGGGTGCTGGGCCAGCTCATTTCAATTCCACTATCACCCAGAAGGGTTGGACCAGATGATCCTTGGGGTCCCTCCCAACCTAGCACTCTGTGCCTCTCTGTGTGTGTGAACACAGAGTATCCTCTCAAGCCCTCATGTGTTGTTTTCAGAGAAGATTCACCCCCAGTATAACAGCATCAGCACCAGCACCACCACAATCAAGGCTTGTCACACAGCTCCACCACTGGTGCTGCAGCAGGGGTAGCAAAGGGAACTGTGGCTTGCAGAGTGGAATTTTTAGCAGCAAGCACAAAGAAAAGGCTATCTTTGAAAACCTCATCACCTGTAGGTGGAAGAAAGGGAGAGAGGGGGAAATGATCTGCAGTTAACTGGATCCATCAACACTTGCTCTTTTCTTCCTTCTGAGCAAACAAGCCAAATATTGTAAGTGCAAGCTCAAAAGGAGGGCAGACTGGACAGCTGCCATCCCTCCCTTACTGCTTTTGAGGCCTTAACTTTATCAGCCACAGTTGCCTCAGGACTGATTCTTGGCCTCCCCACTTCAGGAGCTGCAGATTTGCATTTTGACTGATTGGATAAAGAGGAGACTGTTTGACAGAAAAACTTGCTGGCAGGAGCTTGGCATGGCAGCAGTACTGCTGCATGGCAGTGCAAGCCAGCCCAGCTGGGAGCACCCTGCAGTTGCAGGCTGCTTTCCTCTGAGAATTTCCAGCCAGATATTCTGTGCACAGCACACAAAAGAAAATCATCTATTTCAGACATGCTCCAGGAGCTCTGAGGATTGCTCTGGAACTACCAACACCTCCTCTCCTGTGCAGCCCAATGCTTTCCACCCTATTTGCTTGTGATCTATCTACCCTCCTTCAGCTGGAAGTGGGAAGATTGAGACAGGAGATTAGGAAGAAATTCTTTCCAGTGAGAGTGGGGAGACACTGGCACAGGTTGCCCAGGGAGATTGTGGATGTCCCCTCCCTGGAAGTGTTCAAGGCCAGTCTGGATGAGGCCTTGAGCAACCTGTGCTGGTGGGAGGTGTCCCTGCCCATGGCAGGGGGCTAGAACTGGCTGATCTTGAAGGTCCCTTCCAGCCCAACCCATTCCAGGATTCTGTGCCAAGGAAGCTGCCCAGTTTGATGCAGCATCATTAATGCAAGGTGGGTTTCTACCATGCCCTCTGTACAAACACTCATGCCCCAGCTGGCACACAAGGAGCACTGATAAAAAGGAACTGCAGGAGCTTTGCTCTGGCAGGTTGAGTCTGAAAGTTTGAAATCATAAGTGACCCCCTGGGACATGAGCCACAGAGCAAAAGGGCAGTGAAACCAAGTCATCTGGTGATTTGTTTGCTGGATCTGCCTGGCACTGTTTGGAACTCCCACAGAAGCCACCTGCCTATTTATAGCTCTGTGCAGTGCCAGCCAGGGCTGTAAATCCAGCTGCACAAACTTCTGAGCTGGCTTCAGACTCCCAGGGAACTCTCAAGTAACAAAATATGAGAAGCTTTTTGTTCCTCCTGCTTTTCACCCAGTGCCACCAGGGATATTTGGGGTTATCACCTGATGTTACACAGCCTAGGCCTGAGAGAAAATATGAGCACATGGTTTTGAGCCAAAAATATGCCCACATCCCTCAGCTGATGGCACTCAAGTCTATCCCTCAGTTCATGGCACTCAAGTCTATCCCTCAGTTCATGGCACTCAAGTCTATCCCTCAGCTCATGGCACTCAAGTCTATCCCTCTGCTGCCTTTCCTCCACACCAGAGCAGGATCTGCTGGGGCAGGACTGGGACCACTTGTGGGTTTTTTTGTCAGAGCTTGTGTTCACTGCTAGGCTGGGCAGGTTGTGAGATCTGAGCTCACAGATGAACTCTTTAATCTGAGACATGTAAGAGAGAGCTCTGCTGTAGTTATTGCTCCTCTGCTGTGAGAGGACAGAGGATCAGAGCTCTCCTCTTGTTGCACTTTTATGCAAGGACAAGAGACACAACCTAAACAAAGTTCTCAGAAGCCTCAAATCAGACACCAGTCCTGCAGGCAGTAGCCTGGAGAGGCCTCAGACTCATTGAATTCCTGTCTCAGAGAGATGCCATCTTCCATGGCAGCTGCAGTGGAGGCTGCAAAGAAAGCCCTTCACTGCATGTCAGCTCTGCTTCAGGACTGCTGAAAGCCCTCAAGGGAACATGAACAACCTGTCAGAAGGGTATCCTCTTGTCCTTTCTGCAAGTGACAAGAGGCTGAGGAGGCTATGATGGGCCAGAGCCAGAGAGATGATGTCCCAGGTCCAGCTGGAAAAGCTCAAGTCTTGCCACATTTCCCAGGCAAACTGGGATCTGCCTATTTGCAGAAGATTTTCTAAGCTGCACATGTGGTTGCACAAGAGACAGCAACTTTCCAGACAGCACACAGCTGAGGAAAAGCTCACATGGGACAAAGCACATAGGGAAAGCAGCCGAATCAGCAGAGCCTGGGAGCTGGAAGCTGCACCACTGCAGTTTGGGAGGCTGGCTCCTGCAGAGGGCCAGGAGGGAAGCACTGGGGAGCAGTGCCATCCAGATGTACCCTGGAAGCTGGAGAGCAGTAAGAAGGAAAAGGCTGAGCTCTGGGAAGTTGATCCTGCATTACTGAAAGCCCTGCTGAGCGAGGAGCAAGTTCCCCTTACATAATCAAGCCGGAGGGTGAGGAGCAGGCAGCCAAGAGATAATGTGCGTAAGGAGGATCACACCTAATTCCTGCCAGGCCCACACTCTCCCACCAAACCTTCCCTCTTCTGCTCCCAGCAAGGAGAGGAGGCTGGGGGCAGACCTCACTGCTCTCTACAACTCCCTGAAAGGAGATTGCAGTGAGGTGGGGGTTGGCCTCTTCTCCCTACTCGCAGGTGACAGAAGGAGAGGCAATGGCCTGAAACTGTGCCAGGGGAGGCTTAGGTTGGAGAGGAGGGAAAGTTTCTTTGCTGCAAGAGTGGTCAGGGGTTGGAAGAGGCTGCCCAGGGAGGTGGTGGATCCCCATCCCTGGAGGTGTTCAGGAAACATGTGGCCATGGCACTTGGGGCCATGGTTTAGTGGCCTTGGTGGGGTTGGGTTGATGGTTGGACTCAGTGATCTTAGAAGCCTTTTCTAACTCAACCAATTCTCTGACTCTGCAAAAGAGACTGAGCCCTAGAACTTCTGCTGTGATGCAGAGGATTACAGACTCCTTTCCAAAGAGACCCAAGACCTGGGAGAAGGACCTGCACATGCCAATGCAAAGCTGTGCTGATTTGGCTTGCTCTGCATAGGACTTTGCATACCTGAACACTCACATCACTGCACACCTGGCTGGCAGACTAGAAAAGGAATTTGCTGAGGAGCAAATAACTTCAGGAGAAGGCTTCCCTTACCCATGCTGTGCTCCTGAGGACAAACACAGGAGCTCCTCCTGTGTCAGGTGCCCCTGAAGAGCAGCTGCCACACTGGCAGGCTGCAGGATGACAGCTTACCCTGTGGTAACCTCCTTTTTTTGGTTTGCCTTTTTGGCTGTCCCCTGAAGTTTGCAGGCACAGTTCAAAGTGCCACAAGTTGCTTTAAGCTGACTACCAACCTAAAACTGCACTCACTCACCCAAACTGATGTAAGTTAAGCCAACACAGCTTCTGTGTTAGGAAATGCCCTCTGTCAACACCCCATGGAACAGAGCAGTGCTTTGGTGAGGGCAGCACAGGGGATCAGCAGACTTTGGGCACCAGGCAGACAATAGCACTGCTCAAATCCCTTCATTTGTTAGGACTTTGGGTTTCTCTGTCAGGGTAACAGAGAGGAGGACATTCCTCAGACTAAGCAGATAAATCATTGCTCATTTCTCTGCTTCACAGGACTTGCTAACACAGACACAGTTGACCCTTCTCACTGGACCACTGGATAACTGCAGAGAGCCTGTATGAGAGAGGAACAAAAGCCCAGGCACCACAGACAGTGAAGGGCTCTGCCCTCACTGAATCACAGAATGGCAGGGGGTGGAAGGGACCTCTGGAGATCAGCCAGTCCAACCCCCCTGCCAAGGAAGGTTCACCTAGAGAAGGTCACACAGGAACACATCCAGGTGGGTGTGGAATGTCTCCAGAGAGACCACCTCTCTGGGCAGCCTGTTCCAGGGCTCCAGCACTCTTAAATTAAGGAAGTTCTCCCTCATGTTTCACTGGAAGTTCTTCTGTTTGAGTTTGTGCCCATTCCCTTTGTCCTGTCACTGGGCAGCACTGAAAGAAAGCCTGATCCCATCCTCCTGCCACCCACCCTTCAAGCATTGAGGAGATCTCCCCTCACTCTGCTCTTTCCCATACTAAAAAGCCCCAGTTCCGTGTCTTTCCTCATCACTCCCCTCAGCATCTTTGCAGCCCTACAAAGCGCCAGGATGGATGTCTCCAAGGGTTCTAGAAGCAGCCTTTAAGGTGAAATCCTTGCTGTCAGCCCAGCCTGGCAACCCACCAGAGGTGCTCCAGCCCCCAGCACCTCTGGCTGCGCTCCAGCGGCAGCAGCAACCGGAGCAGCAGAAGAGGCAGCTGAACGGCAGCTGCAAGAAGCCTGTGACTGGGACAGCAAAACGAGAGGGGTCTTAGGTGTCCCCTGCCCCACAGCCAGCAGAGCTGCCTCGAGAGAGACGATTTTTACTCCTATTTACCCAGTTTTCACCCAGCCCAGGCCCAGTGCAGCCTCGGCCCCCATCCCGAGCCCCAGCCAACTGGGTGGTGCCGGGCAGGGGGGGTCACTGCCCAGGGATGCTCCTGCCCTCACCCAAGCGCAGCTGCTGCAGTGAGGGAGCCAGAAATGTCACTCGTCAGCCCTCTCCCTGCCTCCCGGGGTTATTTTGAGAGGGAATAAACCGGCCAGGAGGGGCTGGGGAGAGACGCGGGCCGAGCTCTCACCTGCTTCACTTGCAGGTCCACCACGGTCTGGAAGACGTGTGCCACCAGCAAGGAGACGCTGGCGATCAGCAGCGTCATGGCCAGGACCCCCACGGTGACGAGGCACAGGGACTTCATGGCTGCTGCCGTAGGAGGGACACAGCCGCCGCCGCCGCCGCCGCTGCCGCCGGGCTCCGGGCCGGGCGCAGGGGGAGGGCGGACGCCGAGCCCCGCCCGCCGCCGGGCCGGGAGGAGCCGGGAGGAGCCGCGATGCCTGCCTGCCTGCCTCCCTCTAGCCTTGCTTACCTCCTTTCCATCCCTCTTTACCTCCCCTCCTTTACTCCTTCCCTCCCTTCTCTTCCTCTTTCCCTCTCTCCCTCTCTCTTTCCCTGCCTCCCTCCATCTCTCCTTCCCGGTGAGAACCAGTGGTGGGGAGGTTTTGGGACCCAGATATGGTCATGCTAAGTCCATCAGGCTGGTCCCTGTACCCTGCTTACCAGGGGAGGGAAAATGTATCCCAGAAGAATTTGGGTTCGTTTCTTCCTGCAGGAGGAGCCGCTGCTGGCACGGCCGAAATCCCTCCCCTGGCTCTGTTCTGGCTCCCGATGCAGCAGGGTTTCTGATAAACAAGCCCCCGAGGGGAACATGAACAGCCTCTAGATTGAAGGAAGCTTCAGTCAGGTGCCACCATATCTTCTCAGATCAGCTCCTACCATAATCCAGCTTCCACTAACACAGTGAAACCACTAAAAAACCGAACTGATGTGCTCCTTTCTCTTGAAGAGCCTGGGCACTCTTGCTCCGGTTTCCCACACAGCATCTTGATGGAAGGCAGACTTAGACTGGAGATCAGGAGGAAATTCTGTGCAGTGAGGGTGAGGAGACACTGGAACAGGTTGCCCAGGGAAGTCCTGGATGCCCCCCCCCCGAGGTGTTCAAGGCCAGGCTAGATAAGGCCTTGAGCAACCTGGGCTGGTGGGAGGTGTCCCTGCCCATGGCAGGGGCTAGGAACTGGATGAGCTTTAAGGTCCCTTCCAACCCAACCCATTCTAGGATTCTCCTCCTGTTGCAGTGCTATCAGGAAGAAAAGACAGCTGCAGCAGAGGCTTTCCCATAGTGGGTGCTGTGCTAAACACCTTCCATCACCACCTTCACACTGCACAGGAGGCAGGAAAGCCCCTGCAGCACAGGGCTCCCGTCCCAGAGCCGTACCCCAGCTGCCAGCAGCACCACACGTTTTGAAACTCATGAGTCAGTTCCCTCTCCTCTTGCCCTGCCAAAACCTGAGCTGGCAGCTGGCCACCCTCAGCCTCCTGATGCCAGTAATGGCTGCCCTAGAGAAGAGCCAGCAGCCCATCAGGTGGATTTCCTGCTAGGATGGACTGAAGTGTTTCCCTTCCCAAACACCACCTCCTGTCATTGTGGCTGCAATTGTTAACAGTGTTGGGTTACTGCTCGCCTTTGTCTTTCTCCTCTTGCTCAGGGAAGGTTTTGAGGTCACATTTCAGAGTTGTTTGGGAAAACTCCAACTTTTATGGTTCCACCCATGCAGTAAAAAAGGAAATAGATTGTTCTGGCAGCTTGTTGTCATGTAGGTTCCCACTCCACAGTGGTGTTTTTAGCTCTGTGTCACCATCATCTCCTCAGGCAGCAAGCGACAGAGTAAATAATTAGGCTCTGGTTTTGAAGGCTAATTTAACTCCAGCAATAGAATTCTCCCTCTGGGGAAAAGAAGAAATCTTGGATGGGAATTTTCTCTCTGAAACCATAAGCCTTCTGTTACACCATCAAATACTGGCTTTTGGTGGGGAGCAGCTGTGGGGATGATTTGTACAAGCAGCTACCTCCTCCTGCAGCGTGTTAAAGACATCTTCCGTGGCTGCTGAAGCAGTGGAATGGGGAACCCTTTCTCATTTCACCTCAGTAGCTGAACTGCTCTGGGGCCTGTGTTTGTAGTGAGGACACGCTGGTGCATGTGCTGCAGTGTCAGTAAGAATCCAGGATCAGTCAGAACAGAAGCAGGTCCTGTCTCTAAATAAGAGATAAATGCAGGAGAGGAATCGAGAGCAACTCTCTCGTTGTGCAGAGCCATGTTTACATCACTGCTTTTCACAGCTTCCTATCACCTGAGACTAGGGAGGAAGAGACCAATCCCCATCTCACTGAGACCTCCTCTCAGGGAGCTGTGGAGAGCAATGAGGTCTCCCCTCAGCCTCCTCCACACCAAACACCCCCAGGTCCCTCAGCTGCTCCTCCCCAGCCCTGTTCTCCAGACCCTTCACCAGCTTCGTTGCCCTTCTGTGAACACTCTCCAGCTGCTAAATGTCCTTCTTGGAGTGAGGGGCCCCAAAGTGAAATTTGGTCCTGCTTGACTCTCATGTTTGTGACACTTTCCAACTAAATCACCCCAGAACTCATGAACTGTAAGCCACCCCCCCACACACATGCTTTTGTGATACAGATCATGTCACACACTTACACCTCCCCACACCCAGCCATACTCCCCATCACCTGAGCTCCACCCAAATTAACCAGTGCAGCACCCCAACACCCACCAGCCACTTCTCCTTTGGTTTGCTGCCTCCCAGACTCATCAGCTGCTGCTGCATGGAGAGCCTCATGAGGAGGTGGCAAACTGTGCCACCATCGCTTCAGGCCACCCTTGCCTTGCTATTCTTTTCACCCAGATTTCTCTCCTCACTCAGTTCCACTGCTCCTCCAGACTTCACCTTGAACCTAATCAGCCCCCATTCTCTTCTCCCCACCACATCCACCCCTGACCCACACTGTGTCCTCTTTGCACGTCTTTACACCTTAGAATGAAATTCTTTGCAGTGAGGGTGGGGAGACACTGGCACAGGTTGCCCAGAGGGGTTGTGGGTGCTCCCTCCCTGGAGGTGTTCAAGGCCAGGCTGGATGAGGCCCTGAGCAACCTGGGCTGGGCTGGTGGGTTGATTCATTTATATTTTTTTCTACCTTTCTGCTCAAAATCTGCAGCTAAATCTGAAAGGCACAGCCTGAAACTGCCACAGCTGGTGGGAGGTGTCCAATGGCAGGGGGGTTGGAACTGGGTGATCTTTAAGGTCCTTTCCACCCCAAACCATTCTATGAATCTGTTAATCTTGTATTCATCCCCAGCAAGATGGCAGAGCCCTCACTGCTGGGCTTGGGCAGCCTCGAGGAGCCATGCTAGGGGATGTGGGGTGAAGGAGATGTGGGATGAGACAATGGCACTGGTGGCTGTGCAAGACAGGCTGTGACTTGCACTGAATTGGGAAAGGAGGGAGAGGAAGCCACAGGGCATGCAGTGAGGTGTATGGGAGACTCTGGCAAGAGGCACTGAGGACCTGGCTTGCAGGGCCACACTCATCTAATCTGGAGATCTGCTGTCAGAGTTTTACTGCCTTAAATCAAGCTGTAGCTGCCAGACTGCATCTTCCTCCAATGCAGGCTGCCACAATCCAAACCTCTTTCTTTTCAAGTGCTTGATCTTGTACCTTGGGCATTAAGTCCTGCTCTCCACCTGGTTTCTCCTCTGAGGGCACCTCAGGTGATGGGAGGAGCCCTTATGGGTTAAGTCAGGGAGAGCCCAGGGAGCCTGACAGAACTCCTCCAGGCCCTCAGCTTTCTACACAATCCTGAAGTAGTGACAGGACCAACCAGGTGTGCTGGATGAAAACTCTGGCTGCTGACTCAAGCCCTCTGATCTGACAGGAGCTTTGTGCATGGGGAATGCACAAATCAGTTTATTCTGTAGTGCTGCCAGCTGCACCTGTTTACTTCACCTTTTGGTGGCATGAAGGGAGGGGACAGAGACAGACCTCTTGTGGCTGGGATTCAGCCTGCCTGAGCACATCTTCAGCACTCCATCCCTAGTCTGAAGTGACAGAGAGCACATGGAAAATCAGCAAACACTTTTGCCTGTCCTGTGAGTCATGTTCCACAAGAGTGCAACTCCAACAGGACAAAGGTGAAGGATGCTCCACTGCAGTGGACATGCTCTGCTGTGTCTTATTGCTGCATCCATGCTCAGGGCTCCACATCCTCCTTCTCTGGATGAGAAAGACAAACTTCTGAGATGGTTCTGAGGGACTGGGTGACTCAGGGCTTTTCAAAACCCTACTGCAGTGCTCTAGGAGCCTTGGTTTGGTTTTGTCTTTTGTAACCTTTGCTCAACTCCTTAGTGACCTGAAAGAATCCAAAAGCAGATCCTAGAGCTTAAAATGCATGCTGCTGCATTAAAACATGGATGCATGCTCCTTCTGCATCCTATTTATTGAGGAAAAGTGGAGGTATGGCATAGTAAGGCAGGGATTTGAGCAGAGGCTAACTGCAGGTGACAGTGCCTGTGCATTTGAGTGTGCCTGCAGACAGGTTGGACTCGATGATCTTTGAGGTCTCTTCCAACCTTGGTGATACTGTGTGATACTGTGATACCTACAATCAGTGGCTGCTGTGTTTTGAGCCTGTCTCATGTCACAGACTGCTCTCTTCCCTGGTTCCTGAGATAAACATGGGTGTTGAAGGCAGTGGTTAGATGGTTTTGCTAGCCTGCACTGCATTATTCTTTACTCAAGTGATCAGCTAGATCTAATAAAAATTCTGAGATGTCTTTTAGCAGGCAGTGTCAGCACAGCTGAGCTCTCTGGAGTCTTCCCATGCACAAACCCTGCAGTCTCAGCCCTTAAATGCACCAAACTTATTGCTACAGATGAGGAAAGAACCCCAAATGGGAGCCTCTTCCTGCTTCCCAGTCTCTGCTGCACTGCACTGCTCTCTTGGCTGGCCCAGAAACGGAGCCAGAATGAGTCACTCCCTAGCCCTGCTCCCAGCTAGTCAGTGGCAGCCATCGGTAAACAAATGCTTTGTAAACCAGCCCTGAGACAAAGAGCTGGTGTCTGCCAGCTGCACAAGGAGGCAGTGTGTGTGACAGCCCCCAGAGCCTGCCCCAGGGCAGGCCAACACTAGCTACAGGCATGAGAGGAACTGGCTTCCATGGAAATGTGCCAGGCAGCAGAGCTCTGCAGTGATCTGTGCAGCAGAAGGATGGAGGCAGTGAGGATGATATTCAAGGAGTCCAACCCAGAGAGATAAAGAAAGGAGGGAGCTCCTAATCCTGGTAGGAAGCCCACAGCATCTCCTTCCTTAGGACCTATCATCTCTAATCTTCTTCTTCAGAAGAAAATGGGTAAAAATGCAGAACTTGGAGCTGCACTTAGACAGCACAGTGCTGGGCTGTCCAGAGACACTCCAGCTGACCTTGTGTGCTGAGGCAGGAGAAGGTGGCTCAGTTTCTCACTTGTTCTTGAGTGAGCTTAGTTGTGTGGTGCACTGGGGCTGCTGTTACTGGTTCAGGGACACCTGTATTGCATAGTGCTGGGGAGATGTGCTCATGTTCATGCAGCTAAGAGCAGCCTGAGGGGGGATCTCATCAATGCTGATCAATACTTCAAGGGTGGATGGGACCAGGCTTTGTTCAGTGGTGCCCAGACAAAGGGCAGCAGGCTGCCCAGAGAGGTGATGGAGACTCCATCTCTGGAGACATTCCAAACCCATCTGTCTGTGCCCCTCTGTGACCTTCTTTAGGGGACCCTGCCTTGGCAGGGGCGTTGGACTGAATGATCTCCAGAGGTCCCTTCCAAAGCCCTACAATTCAGTGGTTCTGTGACCAGGAGCGAACTGTTCCCCTCAGCAGGTGTAATCCATCTCCCAGCCCCACCTGAGGAGGTGCAGAGACATGCTGTGGGTCAGCAGCTCAGAGTCACTGCCCAGCTGAAGGCAAAGCTTTGGCACCACGGGCAGCAAGCACCAGAGCTGGGCAGGGTTTGACTCTAGCAGGGTAAACAAAATTCAGCAACTGTGTGGCTGGGCAGGCTGCCAGTCTCCCTGCAGGAGTACAACTGCTCCCAGCTGCTGAAGGCCATGCTGTGCTCAGTGATGTGCACCATTTTCTCAACACAAAAGTGGCACTGAGGTAAAAAAACACTGGGGGAGAAGGGGAGGGCAAGGCAAGGCAGAGAATACTTTGGGGAAGCAAAAATATCACACCCTTGGCTGGGTCTAGCATGTGACCTGCGTCTTGGGATGGAGTCATGGCATCAAGTGCTGCCTTGTTAAGCACAAATTGCTGGCCAATGTCTTGCCTTTTCTTCTGACATGACTGGGTGGGAAAGGTCTTTAAGCTTTCTCCTGTCATCAGACTCAGGCAGCACATGACTAAGTGACCAGTGACATCCTCCTCCAAACATTCAACCCAAGAAAGAGGAACTTGTGGGGGACAGCTTCAGAAGAGGGCATGCAGATTCGATGTCAGCTAAGCTGTAGTTCAAGGCTCATGAAATATTCTTGTGGCTGCCTTATTTATATCCCTGGCTTCTTCTTTCAGGGTGGAGAAATGGGTTACATGCATGAAGATACTCCCATGCAACTCTGTGATAACAGATCTGCTGTCACAAGGACAAGGGGGAATGGGTTGAAGCTGAGGGAGAGCAGGGTTAGACTGGAGCTGAGGAGGAAGTTCTTCAGTAAGAGGGTGGTGAGACTCTGGAACAGGCTGCCCAGGGGGGTGATGGAGTAACCATCCCCAGATGTATTCAAGAAGCTGTAGATGTGGTGCTCCAGGATGTAGTTGTGTGGTCATGGTAGCTGGGTTACAGTTGGAATGGATGAACTAAAGGTCCCTGGGCAGCCTCTTTCAATCCATGACCACTCTGGCAGCAAAGAAATTTTTCCTGATGTCCAACCTGAAGCTCCCCTGGCACAACCCATTCCCTCTTGTCCTATTGCCAGTTACTTGGGAGAAGAGACCAACACCAGCCTCACTGCAGCCTCCTTTCAGGGAGTTGTAGAGAGCAATGAGGTCTCCCCTCAGTCTCCTCTTCTCCAGGCTGAACACCCCCATCTCCCCTAGCATCCCCTTGTATGACACCTTCCAAACCCCTCACCAGCCTCATTGCTCTTCTCTGGACACATTCCAGGACCTCATTGTCTTTCTTGTACTGTGGTGCCCAGAATGACAGCTGGGCTAAGACCATAACTTGGGAAGCTCCAGCTAAACAAAGCCATTTTCCTGTAAAGCTTGCTGCCACAGGTAGCACACTGCAAGGAAGACTGTGAAACAATAACCACATTCCACACCAGCTCCTGGCTGAGTGTCCTCTCAGGAGCTGGCTTTCCCCAGGAGCTAACCCCACATTGCTGGTACCTTAGAAGCTTGTCCCTGCCAGCTGCAAACACAGATGTCCTATTTTTTTCAACCACAGAAGTCAAGTTTGTATTTGTTTTCTCAGTGTTCTTCAGACTTTGGACTCTGATAAATTTCTGAGTTAAAAGTTGTTTGAAAACAAATATTTGGATTCTTTGATGCTCATTTTTTCAATGGGCCTGGCAAGGTAAAGGATCTACATGGAAGTCACAGCTTAAAGCCCTGGGGATGTTGATTGATTGAGCAGCTCCCCAGGAGCCAGCAGTGCCCTCATGCAGCCCAGCAGGCAGCTGTGTGCTGGGCTGCAGCCAGAGGAGTGTGGGCAGCAGGGCAGGAGAGGGGATTCTGCCCCCTTCCTCTGCTCTGCTGAGACTTCACCTCCAATCCTGCTTCCACTTCTGGTGTCCCCAGCATAAGAAGGACACAGATCTGATGGAGTGAGTCCAGAGGAGGCCACAAAGATGATCCAAGGGCTGGAGCAGTTTGGAGAAAACTCTGGGAGCTGATGATACCCTGGAACAGATTGCCCAGGGAGGTTGTGGCTGCCTCCTCCCTGGGGCTGTTCAAGGCCAGGTTGGATGAGGCCTTGAGCAGCTGAGTCTAGTTGAGAGGTGTCCCTGCCCATGGCAGGGGGAATTGGAGTAGAGGATCTCTAAGGTCCCTTCCAACCTGAGCCATTCTCTGGTTCTATGATTGAATCTAACCTGGGAGGAGGTAAAAAGCTTGAGGTGCCAGTCATGAAATGGTGTATGAGCTGCAGCTGCACCAGCTAGGGGACATGAGAACAACAGAAAGCATGACTTGAAAAGACAGTGACTGAAAATCTAAGGAAGAACAGCTTTGGTGACTGCTCTTTAAGAAGGACACAAACAACATGAACACAGGGAGAGCTACAGGAATGACTGCACACCTATGACCAACAGGCCAAGGTGGAGCAAACAGAGTGACTCACACAGATAAGAGATAGCTGAGGGCAGACATAAGAAGCTCCAGCTAAGTACAAGGGTGATAATAAGCAACTGGAAATACTTTGCTCTGCGGTGGTTTTTGGGAGGGTTTACGTTGCTAAGAGCAACTGGGAGACCATCTCCTCCCTGCCTGGGCGGGCAGGGCTTGGGCTGACAGCCACACTCCTCATGTGCCACCTGCTGGCTTCTGGGAAATGCTGCACAGAGCAGCAGCAGTGTTGGGAGCCCAGATATTGGCCGTTCCTGGGGAAAAGGAAGCTTCAGAAATACAGTCAGAGCTATGGTTTCCTCCCAGAGTGTGATGCAGGTCCGAGCTGGATGAATGCTTTGCCCTTTCCATCTTCCTGCCTGCTTGGGTGGAGATCTAATGTGGAAACTCTCAAGCAGCTGCCACAAAAACCTTCATGGCAGCAGTCTTCAGTTTCAGGTTTTAACCTGGCTTCTAGGGAAAGCTACTTTAGACTGAGCTTTCCAATGGAAAGCTGCTGCCTGCTTCCAACCTCACCTGTGGCCTGTTCTCCTTCCCCTCCTCACCAGAGCTCCACCAGAGCACCGCTGGGTTTTTCACCTGCTCAGGAAGATCTCTCTGCAAACCTCCAGAAAGCTTTCAGGGCCAAACTCTCATCCTTGGGTTGTCTGTGGACAGCCACAGGGGTTAACAGGGCTCCCCAACT
Organism: Dryobates pubescens; assembly: GCF_014839835.1. Lineage (NCBI taxonomy): Eukaryota > Metazoa > Chordata > Aves > Piciformes > Picidae > Dryobates > Dryobates pubescens. The sequence continues at coordinate 2,845,331 of NC_071635.1, forward strand.
TCTCTTTCTGTTCAGGTTTCTATTTTGTTCTCTTTTCAAACCAGAAGCACTGTCCAACACAAGGCAGTGCTCTCCAACATCCTGAACACAGCCACTGTGGATACCACAGGATCAGACACAGGCCAGGCTCAAAAGCACTGCCTAAGGAGCACCCTACTGCCACTGTCCGAGCCAGAGGAGTGGGATGGGTGACCAGGGCTCTGATTCAGGACATTTCAGGAGGACATTTCTCACTTGAGATTCCCTCTCACCACACTAGATGGCACAGCCTGCAGAGTGAATATCACTTAAGACGGTGCACAGGGGCCAGGACTTCCTAGTACCAGCTGTGGCTCTAGAGGTGTTTCCAGGACAGTAACAGTAAATAGCCACCCTACTGTTCTGGTTTGGAGATAGGAAAGGGTGTCAGGTAAGCTCCTGTCTGCAATGATCTGTGTGTTTGCTCCAGAACAGGACCCTCAGCATCCTCTTCTCATTTCTCTGCTGTCCAGCATCTCTGCTTCTAACTCTCACAAGCCATGAAAGCAAAAGCCTGCACAAAACAGGCAATGAGGACAGGGAACCTGAAGGGTCAGACAATTCTTTTCTGCACTGGTGTGGACTTACCCTGGACTAAACTGCAATCCTGCTCAGGAGGGATGCAGATTAGGAAGCATTTTCAGGTCCTGTCCCTCAGTGCAGCCACTGCTAACATGAAATCCTTGAGAAAGCTGAATCCTTGCTCACAGAAACCTCTCTCACCTCTGAACTCTGGCTGCTGCCCAGCAGGAGACAAACATGGCCATGATCTAGGAGACCACAGCCCTCAAAGTGCATTTGATGAGCGGATGCTGATGGCAACGGGGAGCAACTGGGCACAAATATCCTCTGGGAACTGTGTAGGACTTGTGTGGGAATCTGGGATCCGGGTTGCAAAGCTTTCCTTCCCTGTCTGGCTGTGCTCCAAGCTTGGCTCTGGTGGCACCTGGGTTCTTTGTGAGTCCCTCTTTCTGTACTCCTTCAAAGGCAGTGATGACAATTACTCTCGGAGCACCCAAAGCAAGCTGTGTGCTTTGCTTCAGATTCTTATGCAGACACTGAGTGAAAGAGAGTCTGGCAACAGAAGAGACTTGTAGGAGCATGGAAGATGAATAGAACCAGAGGAGACCTTTGCTCTTTTCTTTGCTCATTAAAGCAGCACGCTGCCTTTCATCATGTGCATGTTTGGGTCTTCAAAACAAACTGTTCCTTAAGGATGTCTCTAATAGTCCCTTCTAAGCTTGGTGTTTCTTCCTTCCTCTGTTCTATCAATTATATTTAAGGAGAGAAACACTGGGGTTAGCAGCTCCAAAGTGCTGAAGGCTGGCAGGAGGCTCTCTTTCAGTGATACAATAATGAATGATTTTTGTCTGCTCTGCTTCAGGGAGATGAGTAGGAATGTAAAATTGCAGTATATACATCCAGACATAAAGAACAGCAGCAGGTAGGTGCCCTAGCTGATAATCCTGGCTGAGCAGGGTGGGGACAAATGCAGAGCATGGGGCTGTCTCTGTTTTGAAGGCTAGAAAAAAGGAATCTAAGCAAGCTGTGAAACTATCACCTGCTGCAGAAAGAGTGTCAGTACTTAGCACAACTCATTACAGTCCAGCGTCTGCTTTAAGTAGCAAGGCTAAGCTGCACTTTGAAACATCAAGAGTGGTAAAATTGAGTGCACCCAAACCCACATCCACTGAGAGAGTGCCCTGGCAGGTCCTGGCTGCTTCTCAGTCCTTGTCTCCCTCTGTATTATTGAGCAGAAGGTCTGAGCAGTGTGTGCTGAGCACATGCCCCAACGCATCCCACACATCAAAGGACCCAGAGAGGTATTTTTGCTGAAGCCCAAGCTCAGCACTTTGCTGGAGGAGGGCTTCATAGTGACTGTGGTCAGCACAGAAAGGACAACTGTTTAGATCATGGAGCCTGTGTATCTGCACAGGCTACCACTGCCCCACGGAGACGGCACACTTGTGCTTCTATAAATTGGAGTGACATTTACTGTCCTGTTAAGCTGAGGTAGCACTGCTCTAAGTGACACTGAAAGATTAAGGCATTCACACACTGGAAATAGACTTACAGGGACATCCACTTAGCCCTTCTCTTTTCTAATGAGATAGGGGGTGAAATCTCATCAGTGGGCTTCAGAAATCAAATCATGGCAACACCTTTGGTCAGATAAAGAGAGTGGATTGGGAGGGGGAAAAAAAGGCAACAGTGGAAACTGAATGGAGCTGCTTCCCCCCAACTCTTCCTCTGGTGATAATCTTTGGTGTTAACAGTCCCATAAACACTTTGACAGTTGTTTAATTACTCCAGAGCTACCAAGGTGTAAGTTGTATTTACTGGGTTCCTAGGAAGATTGAGCTGTATAACCTTCTTGACTTAGAAATGAAATTTGACATCATCACTTCAAGAAGGAAAATGGGTAGTAAAACAAAGGCATATGAAAAGAAACATCAAATATCCTCTGCACTAATGGACCCTGGAGTCTTGGTAGTCCAGAAAAGCTTCCTGAGCATAACACAGACACAGCAGAGCTGGGTAATATTAAGAAATCTAAATTGCAGCTTAATTCTTACTTAAAATATAAGTTTCTCTAACATTAGAGTATGATGCAGAAGTTACAAAAGTAGTAGAGAATGCATCACACTTCCAAGGGATAACAGAGGCAGCTTGGATTTTCATCCAGAAGGGATGAAAAAAAAGGGGGAAAGATTGCAGAAAATGAGGGGAGGAGAGAGATAAACCATTAAAACTAGAAGCAAAGCAGCCATACAGCACAGACCTGTTAGAGTCTATATGTCTAAGGCCACCAGTACTGCTAGAATGAAACCTCTGCAGTTACTACAGCTCCAGTGCTTGCTTTCATGTTAAAAGAGGAAAGAACCTCAACTTCTGCAGGTCATCTCCCTTCGTTTTTGCATTATCTGTGGTTTAAAACACCTCCAGCACGGCTCCCTTGTGCAGAATGCCTGGTTAAGGAGATGAAATGAGGAAAGAAGCAAGGAAAGAGGACGGACAGCAGCAAAGAAGGGGAGAGGTGGCTGAAAGAGGACAGCGAGCAACCTCATGACTTTTTCCCACCTAACCTCTGCCTTGCTCCCTCTGCCCCCCCGCCGCGCTCCGAGGGCATCTCCTCCCTCTCTCCCTCCCCGCCGGGGCGGCTCCTCCCCGGGGCCGGGGCCTGGCTTAAAGCGGCGCCGAAGGGGGCAGCGGCGGGTGCCTCAGCGCCGGCGCCCCGCCATGGCCCGCGACCGCGGCCCGCCCGTGCTGCGGCAGCCGCCCCCGGTCGCTTCTGCTCCGCGCTCCCCTGCCGCCGCCCTGCCCGCCGAGGCCCGCGGCTGGGGCTGGCTGGGAGCGGGGCTGTGGCCGGCGCTGCTGGTGGGGCTGCTGGCCGCGCTGCTCGCCTGGCTCTGGTACGGCAGCGGGGACGGCCGGGGAGAGGAGGGCGGCGGCGAGGCGGCTCCGGTGCGGGACGGCAGCGAGGAGCCCCAGTGCGAGGCGGAGGCTGCAGGTACCGGCGGGGTGCTGGGGGAGCTCGGCGGGGCTCGGTCCGGACAAGGCTGCCAGCGAGGGCTTGGGGCTATTGCTTCCCAGCCGAGCTGCGCGGCTTAACCCTGCCTGGTGTAACTCGGTGTCATTTCTAGGGGGTCTTCTGAAGAGTGGTGGGCAGCTGCCCGAAGCCGAGGCTGCTGTCCTCACCAGCCCTGGGAAGCCAGGAGAGGATGCGGTGAATGTGGCAAGGGAAGAGCTTAACCATCTTCAAAGTGGCAAACCTCTGGAGACGGAGCAGCTGCCTCCCGTGCAGGGTGCCACTGACTCCAGAGAGCATCCACCTGATCCACAGGACAGCCAGGCAGGTGACCTGAGCCCCCAGACGGGACAAGCAAGTGATGGATGGTGTGTGATGAACTTGGCAGGAGTCTCTGATGATGTCTGTAAGGAGAGAAATGAGGAGCAGCCAGAGCAGCCAGTTGTGAGTAAGGACTTGGACCATGAGGAGTGGGAAGTTGTTTCTGAGCACCTGGCCTGGGGGGAGGCTGGCAAGAATGGCAGCCTGGAAGACTCGGACAGCAAGGAATGGGAACAGGGAGACTGCCCTGATGGGGACCTGAAAGCCAAGAGGGTTGCAGCCGTGCCCCCCATGTTCCAGAACATCCACGTGACCTTCCGGGTGCACTACTTCACGCACTCGGATGCCCAGCTGCTTGGTGTCACTGGGGACCACGAGTGTCTTGGCCAGTGGCACAGCTATGTTCCCCTCAAGTATGACAAGGATGGCTTCTGGTCTGAGTCTATCAGTCTGCCAGCAGACACCAGAATGGAGTGGAAATTTATCCTGGTGGAAGACGGGAAGGTGAGACGTTGGGAAGAATGCAGCAACAGGACCTTAGTGACTGAACACGAAGATCAAATAGTTCATCAGTGGTGGGGGTACCACTAATGGGATTTTGGAAGCTGCTTATCCAATGGCAAAACTGCTTAGATTAATCACAGGGCCCCTAAACTTTACCCCTTCTTCAGTAGAAGACCCTCTCAAGTGCAGAGCTCTGTAAAGCCTGTATAAAGCCTGGTTAAACCATGCGAGCAGCAGAGCTCTGCCATCCCCTTTAGGAAAGCATTGGGCAGCCTGCAAAATCAACTTCAGCCATCTGAAGATGTGCAAGGTAGGCTCTGAAGGCAAGAGCAGCATTCCAAGCAGCTGCCTGCCTGAGTAACTCAGGACCTTGGACTTGGTGTTGCTTTGAGTTGGGACTGTGGGATGCATCTTTGTACCAACTGCTTGGGGCTTTGGAAGCATAGTGAGGAGTGTGGTTGCCTACACTGTAATAGGAACCTAAGTGTTTTAACTTATGTAATGTGTTAAGTGAACAATAAACATTTTCAGACTGACAGTCCATCACAACCTGCCCAGTGAACTGCCTCATTTTAGTAACTGACAGAAACTTGGTTTCTTGACTGGAAATCTTAGTGCTAAAGAATTGTTGGAAGGTGACTTGGAGGGACTGACCCCAAAATAGCTCATTCTCTGCTCCCTGCTCTGCAGGAAGCACTCAGGTCAAATGAAGGCTTGGCAGATAGGTCCCTTTTGGGCAGATCATCCTGCTGACAGGAGAGCAGAGCAAAGGTCAGAAAGGCCTGGCTGGGCTTAATGAATTACTTGGTCGAGGTGGGAGCAAGCTTTCAAAAAGCCTGGACTGCCATGAGGGCTGGGGAATGGGATTCCTTCTGCAACTGAATTAGGGGACATGGTCTGCCTCCCGGGGAACAAGGGCACAGTGTTGTTAGCAACTGCTTAGCTTCAACATGTGCCTCTGCCACAACTGCTGCTGCTAATTTATGCCTGCTTTGCATGGTGGAGTCATCTGAATATGGGACATAGAATGGATTTTGATGAGAGATTGGAAGCTGAGCTTTGGAGGCTTATCTCCTGCATCTAGTAGATAATGGATATCAGGGTGATGGGATCCTCCTGGGGCTGCTGTGAAGAGCAAGTGTCTGAAATGTTTCTGGGACTTCAGCAGCAGCTGTGCCTTGAAACAAACCCATGGAGAGTGGGCTGGGCTGCCTCCTCGTGCAGACACAGCCACAAAATAGCTGAAGAAGGTCTTGGGGAGGGTGAAGAGGGAGGAAGACTAAGGCAAATAATTCCATGGGGAAGCTGGAATTTTTGTGTGCTCAACCAAGCCCCTCCCAGAGCAGAGCAACTACATGGCAGAGCAACTTGTTCTGTGGGTCAGTTGTTTCTACAGAGGGTCTTTGCTCTCAGGTTGTCTCCAACACCTGAAGATTCAGGTGAATAACTTTTCCTTTCCTTCAAGAGAGCTTTCATAGGAAAAAACCAAGGTAGGGAATGTGGGTAGGAGCTAAGCTCAAGACTGACTATAAGCTTTTTGTTAACTGCTTGTCCAGGATGAGAAATATCCCTGGCAAATACTGTGTGAAGAAATACTGCAGGTCTGGAAAGAGTGTGGTAAAACTTCTGACTCCAAAGGGAGAGGATGGAGCTCAGCAGGTGGTTGATGCTGTTTTGGTGGTCTTAAACACATGCACAAGTGCATGTGCACATGTGCACTCTCAACAAGGAACTAATGTGGGACCTAAGTTACTACCTGAACTTAAAAGGCAAATAGGATGTAGTCAGCATGCCCTGGGTTGAAAAAATAAACTGAAATAAGCTTTGTGTTAACATTTAGGTGCCACTGCTTCACTGTAACAAATATTCCTCCTGCTCAATTACCTCTTTGCTTACTGTGCTCAAACAAAGCTCTGAAGTTCTGTCCATCTGCACCACTGCTGAGGTCACAAAACATTTGTGTGGGTTTCACTCAGTAACTTCCAGCTTTCACTGAACAGGTAAAGTTGTGCTGGAACTAATGGCTTCCTACCCTAATTAAATAGGGTTGCACTCAATTCTTCTAACCATAGATTGAACAATACAGAGGTACAGCTGAAAAAGAAATGGATCTTTGGAACCCACTGAAGTCACAGCAAAAGATTATTTCAAGCTGTTTACAGTTCTTCTCCCATTAATGCAAGCTCTTCAAATGAGGAGACAGTGTCAACTTAGAGCCACTGCCATTTGAGTGTATTTATACCTGCACTGGAGGCCTGTCTGAGAAGATTAACTGTGCTATTGGATTAAGATATTCACTAGAAAGCCACTTAACCCACACTAGAATAGATTCCCTAATGCAATGATGAACATTTATTTGGACAGTTATTTGTCTGGTAAAAGAAGTTTGGATTTCAGGCTACCTGGAGGAGCTGAATAGTGTTTTCTCCTGGTTTACAGAGGTGATTTCTTACTGAGCAATGTTTTCACTCATGAAGGTTAAATGAAACCAAAGTTGCCTTGCTGCATGAAATTGATTATGCTAGAATGGGTTGATACTTAATACAATGTCCTGACCCTGAGACTAGTGAAGCTACCTGTGAGAAACAAGTTCCTGTTGACATTCCTATGTGGATCTGGCAGCCAGCTGCTCAGGATATCTAAAAACAAACCAATAAACCATCCCACTCAGCTTGGCAAAGCCAGAAGGGCTGCAGACAAACCCCTGCCTTTGAAGTTCACCTGCTCACACTGCTGGCAACAAACTCAGAATCACAGAATGGCTCAGGTTGGAAGGGACCTTAGAGATCACACAGTATCACAGTATCACAGTAACTAAGGTTGGAAGAGACCCCAAGGATCATCAAGTCCAACCTGTTCCAACAGACCTCACAACTAGATCATAGCACCAAGCACCACGTCCAATCTCCCCTGGAACACCTCCAGGGACGGCGACTCCACCACCTCCCTGGGCAGCACATCCCAATGACGAATGACTCGCTCAGTGAAGAACTTTTTCCTCACCTCGAGTCTAAACCTCCCCTGGCACAACTTGAGACTGTGTCCCCTTGTTCTGGTGCTGGTTGCCTGGGAGAAGAGACCAACCCCCACCTGGCTACAACCACCCTTCAGGTAGTTGTAGAGGGCAATGAGGTCGCCTCTGATCCTTCTCTTCTCCAGGCTAAACAATCCCAGCTCCCTCAGCCTCTCCTCATAGGGCTTGTGCTCAAGGCCTCTCCCCAGCCTTGTTGCCCTTCTCTGGACACGTTCAAGTGTCTCGATGTCCTTCCTAAACTGAGGGGCCCAGAACTGGACACAGTACTCAAGGTGTGGCCTAACCAATGCAGAGTACAGGGGCACAATGACCTCCCTGCTCCTGCTGGCCACACTATTCCTAATACAGGCCAGGATGCCATTGGCCTTCTTGGCCAATTCGAATCCTCCGTGCAAGTCCTTCGTTATCCCGGCTTGCCCTCTTGGTAGGGTTTGCACCTTCAGCACACAGCTGAGTTTTTGCTGCACAGCTCTGCATCTCCAAGCATGTTCCATGCTCCCCAGGATTTACTACCCCCAGATCACCTTGCAGTCGGTGCATTTCTCCCTGGCAATCAACCCCCAGCTCTTCTGCCTGTTGCTCTCTAATTTAATCTTTCCATGGTTTCAGCTTTCCGAGCCTGTGTCGGTACAACTCCTGCTCAGGGCACAGAGAGAGACAAAGCTTCCTTCTGTCCTGTGGTTCCAGGAAGGGTCCTGGCATCCTCAGGCGGGCACCAACAGGGTGGCAGCTGTGAGGTGACATCAGCCTTGCTTGGTCAACAAAGCGGAAAGCAGAGAGTCAACTGTTACTGGGAGGAGAGCCCTCCTGACTCATCTGCTCCAACCTCCCGGCCATGGACTTCTGACAGGCCAGACAATTTGATTACTTTTAGGTGAAATGCAATTAATCTACTCCTATTTGTGAAGCAGTTTGGTTCATTAAATGCTGTGCCTGGATGGCAAGCTGAGCAGACAGCCTGAGGCTGGACTGGCTGCTGGGCATAAACCAGTTTGAAGTCACACACAGAAACTTGCACTGCAACTTGTCCTGCTGCATATTCATTCCCCACATGCCTTTGCCAAGAGCCCCTCATGTTCTCTGGGTATTACACTTACAGTTTGGAGTCTCTCCACATGATCCATCCAAAAATATTAGACTGCTGTTAGGTTTTGTTTCTAGGGGCTTGGTTGCCAGCTGTGGTGTCCGGCTGTGGTCACGATTTGCCTAACAGGCCTCCTGTCATCCACCTACATGACATGGAACAGCAAAGTGCTGTTTGTGGCATGACATGGAATGAAAAAGTGCTGTTTGTACTGCAAAGAGCAGGATTTGTATCTGCTCTAGAGCCCACCAGGCCATGACTCCTTTGCTTCCCCAGGCCAGTTCCTTGCCTTCTGCTGGTGGCAGGAAGAAGCCCAGGCCTGTTCCCAACTTGGCTGGATTGCAGCAGGAGGAGGTTAAGCTGCCTTTTTTGCTTGGCAGAGCTCCCTTCTCTCTGGCTATTTGTACCTCTCCACCTGCTCCCTTCTGTTCCCACAGGGCTGCAGCCTTTTGAAACTCTTTTAGCTTGGCTCCCTGAACACAACTGAGGGAGCACTTTTCACTGACCTTTTGCAGCCTGCTGGGCCATGGGGCTAATAGATGAGCTCATGCTCTACATCCCTTTTCTTATCAAAACTTTGGCAGGTCTGTCAAATACATTGTGAGAAGTCCAAACTGTGATCCACAAGCCATCTAACATGAGCCCTTCCATTTTCAAAGCAGCTGATTCCTGGGAAAGGAGAGATGCCTGTAATTAGCATTTTGACTGACAGCTGAAATGATTCAGAAACACAGAGAATCACTGAAATAAAAATGCTGCTGCCAATAAACAACTGAGGAAGAGCCCACTGACCTCTTCTTCCCACACAAGAAGATCTCAAACTAATAAAAAATACAACCAACCCTCAGAGGTTTGAGCTGCTCTGGATGGTAGTGCTGTAATGTTGACAAGGCAAGGCTTGGATCTGCATGGTTTGTTCTCATGAAGCTACTTCTGCTGAGCCACAGCTACAAATCACTGGGTTTGGCCAAAATCCTTGCACAACTCCTTGCATTTCAGCATGGTGCTCCACACTGCCCCAAATCCAAGGCATTTGCTGCATTTCAGGAAGCAGATGATGAGGGCAAAGACTAATGGTAGCAAAGCTGCTCCACTAGCACCTCCTGCTGCCCCTGGGGCTGCTTTGCTGTGCTTGGGTACTGATTTATTGCAGGACATCTTGTTAGCACCGTTTACAGCAAGGACTCCTCTGCTACCAAGCCAGCAGCTTCCATGGCAAAATTCTCAGAAAAAGAATAAAAGTAACAGATTTTGGAGAAGTTCTCAATTTGGGATGAGTACAAATTTCTCCCTCCCCTGCCTCTGTTCCCAAGAACTATCCTGTTCCCTGAGATACTGTCAAACACCAATGAAGCTTTAATCATCACTCTGACCCTGCTTATCTTACTGCTTTGGAACTGTTTTTAGCTTTGGATCACCTTTTAGCTCTTTTAAGTGCCCACTGCTGCAAAATCCTCAAATGTCAGAAGACACAGAAAAGTGGAAAAAGCAAATCCATGTGTCCCAGGTGTGCTCAACACTGCCTTCCTGTTTATTACTAAAGCTTACAGCAGGAATGGCCTTTGAGAACATGATTCTTAGGCATTCATATTAAGGGCAGGTTGTCTGTGTGGGTGACTCAGCTGCAGAGCATTTGGGAGGCCAACTGAAAGTAATACACCCAGCTATTTCAGCCAGGGTGGTGGAGCCTTGGAGTTGTCACACTAGACTGTTAGAAAAGTCAGTAAAGATTCCAAATGCATTTTATACCCTGCTTAAACTTTATCTAATTTAGGTTTTATACAGTGACACTGATTGAAGAAGGAAAAAACACATTAAAAAATCCCAAGCTGGGGATCTCCACATCCTCAGCTGCAAAGCTAAACCCAAGGCAGGCTGTGGCCTCTCCTTCTGTGCTATGAATCAAGCCAAATATCCCAACACACTGAAAAATTCCAGACAAAATAGCACCTCCTGAGTCCATTCTGCTTACAGGAATCATGGTATGGGATGAAACCTGTGCAGTCTTCCAGCTGTGGGTATGTGGGTCCACACTCTATGTCAGTTAACAGGGGCCACAGGCAGGTTTCCTGCTTTTGTTGGAAATACTTGGCAGTCTGGGGACATCCAGATGAGTCAGAGATGCTCTGGGGGAAGGTGTCCGTGCCCATTGGCAGGGGAGTTGGAACTAGATCACCTTTAAGGTCCCTTGGGGTGGAAAGATCCTGTGATCCTTCCACCCCAAACCATTTGGTGAATTTAATGAATTAATGACATGAATGAGGTAGGGGAAAACAACTTATTTTAGAATGAGACAATGAAATGCCCAATAAACCATTAAAAAAACTAACTTGCTGAAAGCCAGACCTGAAATGGTGAGCAAGATCCAGAGCACCTGCAAGAAATGCTGGCACTTGAAGCCCTGTGGCCAGTGCCCCTCACAGCACACAGCCACTGAAAGGTGTGCCAGTGAATCTGTGTTTAGACTTACTTCTATTCCTCTCTACTCCCCACTCCTTTAAACTGAAGAGAGTGTTGTGGTTGCAAGCCAGAGTTAGAAAAGTGTAAGGAGCTTTATTATTAGTCCTTCAAAACACATCTGAACACCAGGTACATGGGTGGCAGGAATCTCTAAGTAAAATGGCAGCTTAATTCTGATTGCTTTGTCTTCTTCCCCTTTGCTTTCTCTGTCTTCACTTCCTGAGTTCTGATCATTGCTGACACAGCTGAAAGCAGCAAGAAAGGATGAGCTGAACACCACCTTGGCTGAGGCCTCAGGTGCAGACACCTGAAGCTCTGTGTATCCTCCTGCATGTTACACTGCACTTATTGAGCCCTTTTAAGTGCAGCTTCAGCTTGCAATTCTTTATGTGCAGGGTCTTAACAGAAAGGATAAACCTGGTTGAAGGCAGGCATCACCACACCTGCCTTGTGAAACCAAGGCACCAAAGAACAAAACTCAGTATACTGAGTTCAGAATCTCTCTCTTGGCATGGTTTGAAATTAATGACTTTGGTCTACTAAACTCAGGTTTACTAAGTGTGCACATAGAAAGCTTCAGAGGAAATAAATTCCATCTCATCCTGCCATCACATTAGCATTCCAGCAATGACTTTAAAGGGAGCAAGAAGAGAACCTGAACCTCCATGGTCACTGTGGTCAGTTCAGATTTAAAAAGAAGTTGAGGAGGAAAAAGATGAAGAAGCTGTCAGGAAACTGACAGTAGGTGCTGGACAAAATCAAAACTTGCTAAGCCAATCCAAGACCTTATTAAAATGCTCTTTGATGTGGAGAGCATGAAGAAAGCAATGGTGGAATTGGAGGTGACTGCACACATTCATGTTGCTCACTTCTACTCCCCCATTCAGTACCTGAAGAGAGGCTACCAGAAAGCTGGGGAGGGACTTTTGACAAGGGCTTGTAGTGACAGGATGAGGGACAATGGTGCTGAGCTGGAAGAGGGGAGACTGAGAAGAAATTCTTGACACTGAGGGTGGGGAAACACTGGCACAGGTTGCCCAGGGAGGTTGTGGATGCCTCCTCCCTGGAGGTGTTCAAGGCCAGGCTGGATGAGGCCTTGAGCAACCTGGGCTGGTGGGAGGTGTCCCTGCCCAGGGCAGGGGGTTGGGACTGGATGATTTTGAAGGTCCCTTCCAACCCAACCCATTCTATAACAGAATATGCTTCTGAGGCTGGGAAACTCTGGTTTTGGAGCCTACTGGTGTCAGAGTATTTTTCAGTTTCCATCCAAGAGCCATCAGCTTGTTAAAATTTTCATTTAATTGGACTTGACAGCACACAAAGGCACCCCTGACCTGCTGCCATCTTTGAAATGTTAAAGATCTTGAAGCTTATTAGAGTTAAAGGGCTGAGCAACAGTGCACTGGGGAGTTAATCTAAGGATTAGGATCCTAGGAGCAGGATAATGTACCAGTGGGTACTGCTAGTAAACCAGGCACACCTACACTGACCTCATGCAAACACCCTGGGAGGTAGCAAGAGCTGTTTCTGGACAGTGTGAGCATTTTTAATAACACAGGAATAATAATCTGGCACCTTGGTTTTTTATCTGTAGTGATCCCAGCAGGTCCTGCAGGCTTTCCATCTTGTTCTGTGGCCTCCTGGGTGTCTGCTCTCTAGATTTCATGGGCTGAGAAGCTAGTGAGAAAATTATTCATGTGAACAAAAGAGAGAGAGAGAAAGAAGTGATTATAAACCACTTAAACATTCCCTCTAAAGTAAATAAAATGTGAAACAGTAAAGCTTGTAGTAGCAGAGAAAATGAGTAAGAAGAGAAGGTTATTAACAGGAATTTGTACTTTCTGGTGTGGCTCTTCAAGTGAATGTCTGTTTAAGGGGAAATACAACCTCATTGTTATCTTGCCTGTGAATTTCTCCTTTCATGGGATGGGGGAAAAGTGTTTTGTGTTACTAAAGTAGTATCTGAAGCCATGACTTCCAAGCCCTTCTTTGCCAGTCAAACTGCAGGGTTGTCCAAAGGAAAGCAATAGTATCAGTTGCATTTTACAGATGGAAAACTTAAGGTACAGAAAGATGTAGCTTACTAAAGCCAGGAATAAAACCAGAAATGCCAAGTCTCTAAAGCTCCAGAGCAGTGCAGAACTCAACAGGCACTCTTCTGGCAGAACACAAACACCCACAGACAAGAGAAAGAAAGAGCAGTGCCACTTATCTTGCTCTTTGAGCAATGACTGGCAACTGACTGAAGGTGACAGTTATGACCTGCTAAATCTCCTGCCAGATCCCTCCTCACTGTACTGGCTGGGAAGAAACCCAGGCAAGCTCTTTGGATCAGTAAATGCGACCAGACTTACTTATCTGGGGGGCTGTGGGTGTAGCTTCTGGAGAGCCAGCCTTGTTTGTGGACAGTCTGTGCTCTGGAGAGGCCCTGGGGCCAGCTGCAGGGTCACTGGGTGGAGAAGTTAACAGCATGTGTACTGGAGACTTTGCTCTGTACCTCTGCTCCTGAGAGACATTCTCGGGGGAGGATGTGTAACATGGAGCTGCTGAGAAGATGGAAGCAGCTCCTAGGAGACAGCCAAGGAAAGAGCAGTGAGAACACACCTGAGGAAAAACCTCCAAACCAGCTTTGACATTATCTCTGCAGCAGTCACAGCATTGGATTCCCCTTCATCGTGCTCCTTTCCTTTCCTTATTAGCAGCCAAGGTAGCAGGAGGCTACTACAAGGTAGCAGAAAGCAAGTCCTGCTTTTTCCTGCTGGCCACTCCCTGGTTTAGGCTGTTTCCTTACTCCTAACACCCCTTGTGGGACTTCTTGGAAGTAATTCAGGAGGTTTCTTACAAACTCTCCTTCTTCAACTACTTCTCAAGTCTCCCATGGAAAAAAATGCTTCTTCCAGGTATTTGGGAAGCTAGGAAAAATCCTTGCAGTAGGTTTGCTGGAAGGCTGACAGTACCTACCTAGGAGATTTTAAGGCTCAGGAATACCAAAGAGAACCCATAGCAGTTACTCCTGAGGACAAGCAGGAGCTGTAGCCTATCTCTGAGGCACAGTGAGCCTCAGAGTCCTACCCAAGACTATCCCTATTCATGAATAACTACCATGGAAGACAATCATTTCTGGTGTGCTGATATCAGCCTCCATGGAGCTGGTTTGCAACCAGATGCAGATTTTGCAGTAGGTGCCATGAAGACTTTGCAACAGCACCTACCAAGAGGTATTTGAGTAAATGACCTAAGAGGTTATACTGTGTTTGGACTATATTTTTGGTCATAGTCTGTAATGGTGCAGTTTTGACCTTGATATGGGGGACACTCACCCTCAAGCATGGCCAGTGAAAACTTACCATGAGATGTGAAGGGCAGGGTAATGTTCTGGGACTGAAGATCTGCAGTATGGAAGCATGGAGGATGCCTGCAAACAAAGTGATGGCAAACCTTGCATTCTAGAAACCTTATGCTAAGTTTTGCTAATGCTACTTAGCCTCCACAGTCAGAATGTGAGCCTCTCATGTGGAATCTCCACATCTTATACATGCAAATTAAAAGCAAACAATGTAAATAAGTTCCAGAGCCCTTTTTTTAGAGGGATGAAAGTAACATCACAGCTTTGTTTTGTAGTTCCCAGGAAGCTCTTAGCATTATGAATAAAACACAAAGAAGCTCAGGACTGATGCTCTATTGCAAAAGGCTTAGAAACTGAATCTCAGATGAGTATTTTATGAAGCAGGTTCCTCAGCTAAGTGTAAGAACTTCTCACTATCCCAGAGCCTCTAGCTGCACTCCTCCTGCATGGAGAAACACATTGCTGGCAGGATCACCCCCCCCCCCCAAAAAAAAAGCTGTGCCAGAAGGATTGCTGCATTTCAAAGTTTTAGAAGGCCAGCTTGTTTCAAAGCTGAGCAATGGTGGCAGCCACATTCTATGGCAGCCACATTCTATGGCAGCCACATTCTAGGAGTGAAGGAAAAGCATCATAAAACTGTTCTGTGAGTTGATTAAAAAAGTCTGTTAGAGCTGGAGTGAGTTTAGACCACCTTAGCAATGGATATCTTTGGGAAATAAAGGAGTAGATTCATTATGGATTCTGGGTAGTCACAAAGATGGAAGACAGACAATAAACTTCTGCTTTGGAGAAGACTGCAATCTTCCTTCTGGTTAGTCACACAACACTGCTTCAATTTAGCTTCATCAGGCTCAATGTGCTTGCAAAAAGGCACCCAATACTGCTCCTGAAGCACATGAATAGCCAGATCCCAGTTGAAGAAGGCAAAAGCACAGCACACAACAGAAGCAGCAGCATTTTGCTCTTACACTGTATTCCTCATGGTTGCTAAAGATGGTTTTTCCCCACCATTGCTGTCACCCTTGCCATGATCCACAGTGGGAATGTCATTGTCTGAGCCTGTTAACTCTTGAAGAATCCTCTTTAGATCCTGCAATGGTTCTTCCTTCAAAATGTCTGGCTTGGGAGGCATCTGAAATAAGATCAGCCAGCACAAAGTATTCATAAAGGCACTTTCTTCCTCAGCTTCTTACCTATACTCATGCTTTTTACATGGGTTTCACAAATGGAAAGCAAGAAAATCTGAAAGGTCAAACCACATGAGAAGCTACAGAATATTATTTCACCCTCAGCATTAAGATTTCACTTTTGGACACTCCTACCAGATGCACTCCCATTTTGAAATGCCATGTTGTTTTCACCCTTTGGAACACCCCCATTTCCCATTTTGAGGTACTCACGGGAAGGGCACAACTGTCCAAGCTCAAGGAAGGTGGCAGGAGAGCAGATTGCAGGTGGGAAAGGGGCACTATGTGCCTCAGCTTGCTTGAAGCAAAAGCTGATGAGTAGCCTGGGCCCTGCAGCTCCTGCAGAAAAACATTAACCAAGTGGAATAAACATGTACAGCTCAGCAGAACAAATGTCTGTAGGCAGCATGTCCTCTGCAACAGGCCATCCCTTTTAGTCAAATCACTTTGCCTTTGATAACAGCCTGTGTGTACCTTTAAGCTTGCTGGGACAACAGTTTGAAACTGGAGCAGGGGAGATTTAGGTTGGACATCAGGAGGAAGTTCTTCACAAAGAGAATGGGGAAATACTGGAACAGGCTGCCCAAGGATGTGGCTGAGGGCCTGTCTCTGGAGACATTCAAGATTAGGCTGGATGCAGCCCTGGGGCAGCCTGATCTAGTTGGAGATGTCCATGCTGACTGCAGGAGGGTTGGACAAGGTGACCTTTGAAGGTCCCTCCCAACCCAGTGCAATCTGTGACTCTGTGGTTTTATTTCAGGCCTGAAGAAGGATGTGGATGCCCAAAAGCTTGTTGGTGTTTTCTGTCTGTGACAGTTACACTAACACAAGGCATTGCTACAGATCTTAGCTCTGATTCATTTACCAGCATAATGCTGTGAACATTTCCAGCTTTTATTTGTCTAAGGCTGCAAGAAAAAGCTGAAGTGTCACTGAAAGCCAAGCTTAGCACATTCCTGTAGCTGTTTACCTTTTGTTGTTGTCCCTGCTGTAAATACCTCTCAGAGTGTATTCCACACAAAACAGGGTTGCACAAGTTTTGGAGTACTGTGCAATAAATAAGGCTAAACCTAAAATCAGGACAGCAAGTAAATGCCTCTAGCTTAACACCCCTGCTTCTTAGGAGCAGCCTGACCTTGACATCCAACGTGTGCTGCAGCCTGAAGCGCATGGCTTCCTGTTCCTGACGCTGGATTATGCACTGGTACTCTGCAAACTGCTTGGATGCCTGCATGAGAGGAGAGAAGAGGCATCAATTCATTTTCACAGAACACAGCATTGTTTTGGTTGGGAAGGACCTTGCAAGATCAAGTCCAACCATTACTGGAAGCACTGGAATATTGGAATAGTGGAATGAATAAACTTATTGGAATATTGTGTCCAGTTCTGGGCCCCTCAGTTCAAGAAGGACCTCAGGGAACTGCTTGAAAGAGTCCAGCACAGAGCCACAAAGCTGCTGAAGGCAGTGGAATATCTCCCTGCTGAGGACAGGCTGAGGGAGATGGAGCTTTTTAGCTGGGAGCAGAGGAGCCTGAGGGCTGCCCTCACTCCTGTTGATCAGGATGTGCAGGGCAGTGCTGGGAGGACAGAGCCAGGCTCTGCTCAGGGATGCCCAAGGACAGCACAAAGGGCACTGGGGGCAAGCTGGAGCAGAGGAGATGCCGTGGAAACAGAAGGGGAAACTTTGTCACTGTGAGGGTGGCAGAGTCCTAGAGCAGGCTGCCCAGAGAGGTTGTGGAGTCTCCTTCTCTGGAGATATTCCAAACCCATCTGGATGTGTTCCTGTGTGAGCTGCCCTGGGTGATCCTGCTGTGGCAAGGGGGTTGGACTGGGTGATCTCCAGAGGTCCCTTCCAACCCCTCCCATTCTGTGATTCTGTGATGATCTAACTCCATAAAGTCTGGTGCTGAACAATTGTATGGATTACACTTTTCCATCCTCTTTCTGATAACTAAAGAAGTTAGACACTGAGGTGCTGTGTTTAGTACAGAAATACTGCACTATCACCAGCTGCCTTTCTTGACAGGCTTACAAAAGCAGCTGACCTTCTTACATGAGCTCAGTAGCCATAATGTGCACGTCATAATATCACAGAAGGGAGCTAATCCTGGCAGGGACAGTCCTAGGCCTACTGAACACCTCTGGGATGGAAAAAAATCCACTAAACTATCCAGAAACTGTACTGAAGGTTTTAAAATGGCTGGCTGGTAGCTTTCTTGACCTGTCTCTGTTGTTGTATGCTCTTTCTTCTTTAACAAGTCAAAAAGATCCAATCATGAGGCTGTTTTTCACCGAGTGCTTATCAGGATAACAAGGAGAAGAGAGAAAGCTCCAAACCAAAGTGCAAAAAGAGAAAGAGAGATCTTTATGAAC
This sequence comes from Dryobates pubescens, assembly GCF_014839835.1. Taxonomy (NCBI): domain Eukaryota; kingdom Metazoa; phylum Chordata; class Aves; order Piciformes; family Picidae; genus Dryobates; species Dryobates pubescens. The sequence goes on from NC_071635.1 coordinate 2,863,187, forward strand.
CAGACTCCAGCAGAGTCCCTTCCTTGGTTTTAAAATACAACCTGCCTCTCTTTCTGTGCTGCTTTGTGACTGTCACTAAGGCTTGGCCAGGCCCCCTGAGGCACTGTGGGTGCATCACTTTTCCCTTCCCAAGTGACTGCAGAGGAAAGCACCCACAAGTCTCACTGAGATGGAATGACCTTATCAAGGTAAACGACCTTCAATTACCTTCTCAAGGGCTGTCTCCATCTTAGATAATTTTTCTTTCAGGCATTTGTCTTGTGATCTCAGGATCTCCATTTCCCCAGCAAGCCTGGTATTTTCTGCTGTAATACAGCTCAATTCCTGACTTAGTTTACTATTTTCTTCTCTGAGGTAATGCTTCTCCTAGGTATAAGAAGAGAACAACAAAGCATGAGCCAACCCTCCCCCATCTCTCTGTATTTGTTTCTTGCACATTTTCTTTCCTCTTTGAAAGATCTGAATTAAACCTTGTCAGAAGTTTAGCTATTGCATCTTGCAGAAAGATGAGGGTGTGCAACAAGAAGCTGGGTCTCCTGAGGAAAAGTACAGGTCAGACTTTAGAACCATTCTGAAAGTGGAATTTTAAACTCCAGGAGCCACAGGATCCAAAGCCAGTAAAGAAGGAGGACAGGTTATAGTCAAGAGATAGAAAAGATCATTCAGTTAACTTCAGCTATTGGTAACTAAAGATCTCTTTGTCACAGAAAAAGCTAGGAAAACCTCAATGTGCCAGACAGACCCTGACAGACTGAGTTTACAACCAGGACTGCAAAGAATCATCTCAGAAAACAAAGGGGGGGCACATTCAGAAGGATACTGACTGCATTAGTTGGTGTTTTAAAGAAGAACTGATGTGTAAGAGCCTGGTTCTCACTGCAACTAGAACTGTTCTCTCACAGAGAACAAATATAAATCAAACCCTGTCTCTATGCAGAAGGCTAATTCAGGGGTGGTATTCCCTGGTATATGCTGGGACAGGGAGAGTTCAATCAAGCAAAATTCAGTTTGGGCCTTTTCAGGCCTAATTGTGCTTTTGGCCACACATTTCTCCAAAGAACAACTTCTCTAACTACAGTTAAATACTTTTATACAGAGCTCTCATGACCTTAGCTGCATTTGCCATTGCCTCTTCCAAGAATTTAATCTTGCTCCATAATGCATCTATCTGTCCTCTCTTGGCTGTGATCTTCTTCTGCATGCCCACTGCAACTTTCATAGCTGTAGGAGACAGAGTGAATTCTTCATGAATGCCATGGATTATGCATCCTGAGTTCTGGCAAAAGCCCCTGGAAGTCAGTTGTCAGCATTGTGTTACAACAAGCAAGCTGAACCAGGATCCCATAGTCACTTATGTGTGCAAACCACCCACCAGAATCAGCTGGAGCTTTGTTCAAGGTAGTGGCACCAGAGCCACCCCACTCAAGACAAGAAGATGGCATTCCCTGGACATATGCATGAAGGTCACTTGAGGAAACTCAACTCATGCTTTCTAAGTATCTAGTAAATGGCAAGATAAAAAGAGTTTGCCTTCTGCAATGATGTTCATTTAGTTCACCAAACAGCTGGCATATTATTAAGGCATTCACTGAGGGATCCATACTCACAGAAATCCTCTGGTTCAAAAGACAAACATGATTTGGGGGAAGTTCAAGCCATAATTACCATTGCCATCAGATCCCTCCATAGTCTTTAGAGCAGTCCTGGTGTGTTCCAGTTCAGCTTGGGCAGATTTCAACTGCATTTTCAGTCTGTTTGCAGTGTTCTCCATCTCCTTGATTTTATCCTGGTAATTCCTCTTCAAATCTTCAAATCCCACTGGGGAGGGTAAGCAAAGATTGAAATGATAGTGACAAAAAAATTTCTTCTTCTTCTAGACCAAGATTACTGATCTGTCACCTACCCTCTTTAAAGGGGTATTAGATATGCAGATAACTAAGATGTAGAGCAAGTAACACCTACTGGTGACAAATGCTTAACAAGTTTGTTGTCTTCCATGTCATCAAAGGCTTCTCTTCCACCAAAAAGAGTTCTGTGGGTGCTTGGCAAAGCAACAAATCAAGAAAGTGATACAAATCCACAGTTCTGAGGTCCTGCAGCTAGACCCAACTGCATATCATGACAGTGAAGGGAATTAGTGAGAGACAGCATTTTGCCCTGGTCATTCTTCTCTCCAGCAACACTTTATCACCAGACTTAGGTCTGGGCTGATCTAATTTGTCAAGCATTCCCCTGCCACACCACTTCTCAGCTCTGTTTATTTTATCTCTCTTTAGCTCCTCAGATGCCTACATACCTCTACAAGCCAGCCAGTTTGTAAGTGCTCAGTCTCTAGCTCTAATTCCTCTGTGGTCATTCCCTACAACAAGCCTTTCCTAATGCTCTTGCATCTCAACAGTGCCATGCAAACCTTCCATGTAAAATCTTGGAGCACTCTTACAAAACTTCATGTTCAGAAGTACAGCTGAGTTGTGAAGAAATAAATGCTGCCACTGGGTAGTTTATTAGAGTCCAGGGGTGAGTGGGGAGCAAAGAATGTGAACAGCAGCAGCAGCAGCATCTGGCTGGCTGCAGTGTGGACCCAAGAGAGGAGCTCCCTGGATTTTGGTGGGGGCCTTGGGTCCAGCCCCTAATTTTTTAGCTTTTCAAGAATATTTTCTTGATTGTTTTCCTCACACATTAGTTGTGAAAGCAGTGGAGGTAGAATGGAAACCTCAAATAACATTGGGGCAAAATTACAACAAAACAGACACAAAAATCTCCTGACCACAGATGGTTAATGGGATCCACTAGTGCTTCTAAATGACACTCAGGAAAAACTGGTCAGGTTTCTATCCTGTGATGTCCCAGATCTGCTTCTTGGCTCCCCAGAGTCAGGCACTTGAAGTATTTTGTGCTGAGGGTAGTGAGACTGCCACAAAGACTGCATTCATACTGCTCTGTGCCAGAATCCCAAACCATGACATAGCTCCCTGAAGCAATTCAAGCATCCCATGCTGGCAGGCAACCCTCTGCCCTACCAGCAGCAGCCCTATTTGGATTCAGCAAGCAAGCTGCTCTTTTATTTTTAACCTCAGCCCAATTTAGCAGCTCTCAGAGCTGAGCTAAGTTGAGGCTCCCTACCTGCAAGGCCAGCTAGCTCACTCTGGCTGACCTGGAGTTCATTCAGTAGCTGCTCTTTCTGCAGTTTCATATCATCAAGTGCATGGAGCCTCTCAGTGCATGTGTTAAGCAGTTTAACCTTTTCCAGTTCCAGCTCACTCAGTCTGGCCTCCATTGCATGTATTCTGGCTTCTTTCTCATCCTTTGCAATCTGCTTGCACAAAGAAACCACTGGTAACTATGTGTAATGTACAGGATTACAGCAAATAACCATAGGGATGTGCAGGCATCATCAGTCCTTTAAATCTTAGTAGTCAGAGAACAGTTTGGGGCAAGAAGGCAAAAAAAAAAAGTAAACAGATTGCACTGGGTTGGAAGGGACCCTTAAAGGTCATCTTGTCCACCCCCCCTGCAGCCAGCAGGGACACCTCCAACTAGATCAGGCTGCTCAGGGCCCCATCAAGTCTGATCTCAAATACCTCCAGGCACAGGCCCTCAGCCTCATCCCTGGGCAACCTGTTCCAGTATTTCCCCACCCTCATTGTGCAGAACTTCCTCCTGATGTCCAACCTATATCTACCCTGCTCCAGTTTCAAACCATTGCCCCTTGTCCTATCCCCACAGGCCCTTCTAAGCAGTCCCTCCCCAGCCTTCCTGTAGGTCTCCTTTAGATATTGAAATGCAGCTCTAAGGTCTCCCTGGAGCCTTGTCTGACCTGCTTTAAACCCCCAGGATTAGCACATTAAGATACATGTTTAAAAAGAGCAAACATTTAGTGTCTTACAGACACAGACACACCTTAACTTCTTCTGCTTTGAGTTTCCAGTCATAGAGTTCTTTTATAAGCTGAGATTTCTCAGCCTCCATTGCTCCAGCAGTTCGACTGTGCTGGGCCATGACCTGGGTCATGCTATCAATCTGCTTCTGGAAGATCTCAGCAGTCCTCTGCTTCTCCAGCACCTGCAGTTTCAGCGTCTGACACTCCAGCTGCGCTCGGTGTAAACGGGCTTCTTCACTCTTTTGAATGTGGAGCTCCTGCATCTTCCTGTCAAGCTGTGAATGGAGCTCCTTGATTTCCTCATGGCTAACCCCAAGGGCTCTCTCTTTCTCCTGCAGACAGGCTGTCAGATCTGACACTGTTCTCTCAGCAGCCTCCAAGTCCATCTGTTTGGAGGCAAGGTCTTCTTTCACTTTCCGGAGGGTGTCCTTGGTTGACTCCAGCTGGACACTCAGAGAGGAGATTCTGCCAATGCTTTCATTTTCTTCTTTGATTGCAGCCATCTGAATAACAGCAAGACAGGAATCAGCCAAGAGAAATGTTGATTTCTACCCTTAGAACTTCCTGCTCATTCCTGTTTTTCTATAGTCCAACTTCAACTTGAACATCTGAATTTGACAGGAAAATGAGGTCAGCAAGGTCTGGTCTACAACAGCTGTGTGCTTTAGAATAGAACAGAACAGAATTAACCAGGTTGGAAAAGCCCTTTGAGAGCATCAAGTCCAACCTCTCACCCAGCACCATCTGATCAACTAAACCATGGCACCAAGTGCCTCATCCAGGCTCTTCCTAAACACCTCCAGGGATGGTGACTCCACCACCTCCCTGGGCAGCACATCCCCATGGCCAATCTCTCTTGCTGGAAAGAACTTTATCCTAACATCCAGCCTGAACCTCCCCTGGCACAGCTTGAGACTGTGGCCTCTTGTTCTGGTGCTGGGTGCCTGGGAGAATAGACCAACCCTCACCTGGCTACAACCTCCCTTCAGGTAGTTGTAGAGAGCAAGAAGGTCTCCCCTGAGCCTCCTCCAGGCTAAGCAACCCCAGCTCCCTCAGCCTCTCCTCCCAGGGCTGTGCACCAGACCCCTCCCCAGCTTTGTTGCCCTTCTCTGGGCACCTTCCAGCACCTCAACATCTTTCCTAAACTGAGGAGCCCAGAACTGGACACAGGACTCAAGGTGTGGCTTATGCAGTGCTGAGTACAGGGGCAGAATGACTTCCCTGCTCCTGCTGGCTACACTATTCCTGATACAGGCCAGGATGCCCTTGGCCTTCTTGGCCACCTGGGCACACTGCTGGCTACTATCAACCAGCACCCCCAGGTCCCTCTCTGCCTGGCTGCTCTCCAGCCACTCTGAGACCAGCCTGTAGGTTGTTCTTGCCTCTTATTCCACTTTCCTAAATGAAGTATTGCTTAGAATCTTCATTTTTAATAATTTAAAATGACAAATTGATGTCAAAATGATGAATGAATTGGCCAGGTTAGTGTAACATTTAAAGCAGCTCTGGCTAAGGCATTTCAGGTGCTCAAACCTGACTGGCTGCACTGTAAGCTGGAATTGAACTGTCCATGAATCATTGATTAGTGATTTGATTCCTGCAGGCAGCAGTGTGCACCATTCAAAGCATAAAGTGCTGGGACTGCTGATAGTATGTCAGGGAGACAGAAGAAAAGAACAAACTTCCTGGTGGGAGGATTTGAAAGGCAAAATAATGGATTGACAAAATCATGAACCATCTGTGAGGTAGCACAAGCCTGTGGTGTGGTAGAAAAGAAAGGAATGAACTTGTTCTTAAATCATAATGTAAAACTGGCTACCTAATTCCAGCTCATTTTTGAGGGGCTGAAGTCTTGGAGAAAGGGGAAGGTACTACAGGTTGGTGTCTAGGAATCTGCTTTGTCAGGAGCAGTCCTTTCTGACACAGCTCTGCATTCAGCTCAGGGTTATAAACACATCCTGTTTTCCTTAAGTAAGGCATTCTGGAGCCTTTCATTTACTAATTCTTCTTACAGAAGTGCTCACTCCCCAGAATGCCACCTGTAGTGGTTGGCTTGAACTGTTTGGCAGCAGCAAACTCTCTGGAAATCTACAAAATGTTTTGGAGGCCTACACAGAATCACAGAATTGTTTCAGCTGGAAAAGACATCCAGGATCATTGAGTCCAGCAGCTGACAGAACCACCATGGCCATCAAACCACAGCCCCAAGTGCCCCAGGTTTCTTGAGCACCTCCAGGGATGGCGACTCCACCACCTCTCTGGGCAGCCTGCTCCAATGCTTGACAAGCCAGCCAAAGTCAAACACACTATGGACACAACATTCCATTTTCTCCTAAGGCTTGTATGTCAAAAATCAAAAGCAGAAATAGTGCTTCTACTTCACTAAAGAGAAATGGAAGCTGGGCAGGTCACATCTTCACAGGCTGCCTTGGGTTGGAAGGGACCTTCAAAGGTCAGTTTGTCCAAGCCCCCTGCATTGAGCAGGACAACTCCAACCAGGTCAGATTCACAGGGGGAAAAAAATGCAAATTCAGACTGGAAAGAAAACGTTGGCCCATGAGCTCCAGAGGCCTCCCACAGCAACCAGTTCCAATGTGTATGTCTGAAGTACAGCCTCAGACCCAGCACTCTCTGTCCTGACCACTCTTGCTGCAGCTGCTCACCAACCTGGAGCTCCAGCTGGCGTCCAGTCCTCATTTCCCTCACTGTGTTTTCCAGGTGCTGCAATTCCATGGTTTTCTTGTCCAGTTCTCTCCTCAGGCAGTTAATGGTGATGCTGTTGTCTGTGTTCTGGTCCCCAGACCTCTTGTTCTGCTCTTTTTCTAGACTTAGTTCTATTTCTTTTCTATGAAGTTCAGTCTGCAGGACATTAAAGTCATTTCCCTCCTTGAATCACACTTTGGAGGGTTTTTTTTTTGTTTTGCTCATTTTCTTACCATTATCAACTCAGACATTTAAACCTCTGAGCAGGGCCTGCTGCATGGCTTTCCACTTAGGAATATTCATAGAGTCACAGAATGGTTTGGGTTGGAAGGGACCTTAAAGACCATCTAGTTCCAAACTAGATGGAACTAGACCAGCAGCCTGGTCTAGTGGGAGCTGCCCCTGCCTGTGGCAGGGAGTTGGAACTAGGTGCTCTTTAAGGTCCCTTCCCACCCAAACCATTCTATGATTAAAGCTGAAATAGAGAACTATGCAGGAGGCTCAGAGAATGGCAGAATGAATGAGGTGAAGACACAGCAACAAAAGGAATCCTGAATTAGATTCCTAATCCTCAATTATGCAGTGATTATCCTGACTCCAGCCTTCTCTGGAGCTATGTCCAATCTGTGGGAAAAGATTTACACTAACATAGTCTTGAATAAGAGGACACCATATGGAATGAAGTCATTTCAACACCTCCTTCAGAAGCACTGTGCCAGTAACCAGGCAAATAAACCTAATAAAACCACATGAACAAAGCTAATGAAACCTCACAAATAAAACTAATGAAGCCTCACATCCCCAGATTCAGACACTGAGGAATGCATGAAGAAAAGCAAGGCACAACTCAGCTAATCCTGATTCTGAACATCCTGCATTGCTTGGGCCTTTGGGAAACTTCTTGCACAGCCAATTCAAATTTCCAGTGAAAAAATAATCCTCAAACCTAATTGTAAGGGGACTGCTGCTCTTTGGAAACAAGCAATGTGCAATTCAACACCAGCAGCAAGGAGTTTTTTCCCCCCAATCCTCTCAGTTGGTTTTACCAGCAGTTGATGAATCTGGTCATTCAGATTGCCAGGTTCCTGGCTGTGCTGATCCTGTTCTGCCTGAGCTTCTGTGGTCTCACACTGAGCTAGGTGCAACTGCTTCTCAAGAGCTTTGACCTAGGATAGAGATGAGTATTCATTAAGAATTATTTCAATGCCTTCTATTTTAAACAGTACATTAGATTTCTTCTAGTTTTCTTCTAGGTTCTACTTGCAAGAGGTCCAAATGTCATCTTCTGGCTCAGCAGAGTTATTCCCTAGGTGCACTCAGAATTGTGTTGCCTTCTTTTAAGCACTAAGCTCCACTTCACTGCAGTTAACTGAGGTTCCTCAGGATGAATTGGCTGCCACCCTGCCCCACAGCTCTTCAAAAATTCCTTACCTACCCCATAAACATTTAATGGAAAGGGAAAAGGATCTCTTTAGAGAAGAAGTTCAAGCTCCTTTCTTGATTTGCAGTACTGCTAGTTAGAAAAGCCAATACAATGCAAATAAGAAGCAATACAGTTGGAATCATTCAATGAGAAAACACACAACATCTCCTACTCCTTTCAAGTTTTAGTTCCTAAGGTGTTTTCCTGACAGAGAAGCTGTGGAGATATGCTTGTTGTAGAAAAGGGACTTACAGTTACAAAAGCTTTATTTAGATTCTCTCCTGCACCTCCCCAGGAATGTCTCCAAATAACAGCCTGAGATCAAATCCCCTCCAGCTATCAGCTTGTCTCTCACTCAAGTGAGCAGTTCAGCACATTACCTATTCAAAAGCAGTTTTCATTGGAGCAAGTAGTATTTTGCTTTCATAGATACACAAACCAAACGTTTTTCTGGAGTGGGCAGACTGAAAACCAGCCTGAAAGTGATTCCCAGTTTCCAATTCTCCATCTGCTCTGAGGTAAACATGATGAAAGGGAACATGCCTGAGGAATGTACACTACAGTTGCAGCTGTGTGTGTGATATGACCTTATGCTGTGCACTGCATGATTTCAGTCAGGTAACTAGATCTAACATGAAGAGCATGCTGACTATCCTACTCTTCCTTGAGGATGAAGCAGAGTAATGGAGATTAAATTTACAAATTCCCCACAGTTCAGTTATGCTGCCACGAAAAGCCTCTTTGGAACTGACTAATGTGAGTTTTGGTACAAGAGAAACAACTGAACTGATAAAAGTGGGAGCCTGCAGCAATGATAAAAGGAAATGGTTTGCTCTGCTTACAGTGCAAGCACATGAACACCACAGCTTCACAGGCTCAACCTGCACATCCCTGCCATTCCATCCTCAGACCTTTTTGGATCAGAGACTATCAGCTCTGCCAAACTTCATGGCAACCTTGTGACCTGAACTTTCCCTTTCCAGCAGTATGTAGGGGAAGGATGCCTAAATCCTCCTGACTTGTAATCTAAGATGCATTTGGATCCAGCAAGCACTTCTGCAGGGCTCACTAATCTTTAAAGGGAGTGGAGAGCAACTGTTTTCAGGTCATTTTCTAAGGAAAAAAAATGAATTATCTTTCACCAAAAATAAGAGAGATAGTAAAGATACTCAAACTGTTTATAAAACTAGAATCCAAAGCAGTGAAATAAACCACAGCAGAAATGGGATAGATGGCAGAGCTGCTGGGGGGTGAGGTGGGGGGGCTGTAAGTAAAGCTTTCTCCATTTGTCTGCAGTAATTCCCTGCTGTCCAACCTGGCAAAACAGTTGGAAGAAACAAAAGTCAAAAAGAGTTTGTCAAGGCTAATAGGATTAAGAAATTATTTGGCTACAGAAGTGCTAGCCAGCCTTTCTCTCTCTCTCTCTTTGGTTTGGTTTATTTTGGCCTCTCTTATATTGTGCTGATAAGAACCTTTGGGATTTCAATGAATATTAAAGATTCTTAACTCACTTTCTGGGCACCTGTCTGCTTCTCAAGCACCTGCTCTAATCTCTGTGTTCTCCCATCCCTTCATGTTGCAAGACAACCAAAGGATTTATCTGAGAAACACAGCTTAAATCAGAAGCTATTTTTTACTGCCTGGTTTTTTTTTGCTGATATATTCTCCAGTGGTACAATAGAACAGTGTTGTCCTGTTTGTAGTGCAGAATGATGAATATACTTCCAGAAGGCATCACTTATGCTCAACACATTTGGCCAAACTGGTTTGTGTTCAGTAAGTTTTGCAAAGCTGTTTTGCATTAGAGAAAGGTAACTTGTTCTAAACAGTAATAGGAACACATAGAGTTAAAAATGATGTCATTTATCTTACTGTCTGCACAGATTTTCTGAAGCAATCCCTTCTCAAAAGGATTCCCTTACGCAGCCAGAACATTTCAGACATGCAGATATCCAGTGTCACTGGCACTGAGGCTGACACATAACTCCATACACACCTTGTCTCTGTACATCCTCCTAGCTTCTTGTAATTCACAATGCAGCTGAGAAACTGTCCACTCCAGGTGACCAATGTGATGTGCATCTCCTGAATTTTGGGTTCTTGTTTGCTCTCTAAGAAAAAGTTTTAGGTGGAGAAATTAGAAACTGTGAGAGTCATGAAAAATGGTGAAGGGTCTAGAGAACAAATCTCATGAGGAGCAGCTGAGGGAAGTGGGGTGGTTTAGTCTGGAGAAGAGGAGGCTGAGGGGAAACCTCATAGCTCTCTACAGCTCCCTGAAAGGAGACTGCAGTGAGGTGGGAGTTGGTCTCTTCTCCCTAGTATCAAGTTATGGAACAAGAGGAAACGGCCTGAAATTGTGCCAGGAGAGGGTTAGGTTGGAGATTAGGAAAAGATTCTTTGCTGCAAGAGTGGTCAGGCATTGGAACAGGCTGCCCAGGGAGGTGGTGGAGTCTCCATCCCTGGAGGTGTTCAAGAAACCTGCGGCCATGGCACTTGGGGACATACTATAATAAAAATTCCCATCCTGAATCATCTGGTATTGGAGAGTGTTTGCACAGCTGTGTGCACCCTTAGCTTTAGCAGTGCTGCCACCTCCTGCCCTTGCTCAGTCCTGCTCCCAGAACAAAACCCTGGTTACCAGCTTAGTCTTAACAAAGAGTAGCTGAAACATGAAATCACAGAACGGTTTGGGTGAGAAGGGACCTCCAAAGGTCATCCAGTCCAAAAACCCTGCAGTCAGCAGGGACATCCTCCACTAGAGCAGGTTGCTCAGAGCCTTGTCCAGCCAGACCTTGAGTATCTCCAGGGATGGGACCTCCACTACCACTCTGCACAACCTGTTGTAGTGTTCCAGCTCCTTCATGGTGCAGAACTTGTTGCTAACATCCAATTTATATCTCTTCCCTAATTTCAATGCATTTCCCTTTGGCCTATCACTGCAGGCCTTCACTGAAGAGGAAATTATATTTTTCAGCAGTCAGAAATGCAATCATTTTTAATTTATTGTGGATGAAATTGTATGTATTGAATTATTGACCCTTTTATTTTGAACTGGTTCCTGTGGAGTTCAAGAAATTCAGACTTTTCAAACAAGGAAAGACAAAGCTCCTGCTGAAATTAGTAAGACCAAGCTGATTTAGCCACCAAAAAAAGATTACTTCCAATCTTTTCTTTTTAGTCTTCCAACAAATTCTAGATGTCCACCTGAGTCACTAATCACACTCACAAACTTCTACAGATTCTTCCAAAATAGTATTTTGAAGGCAGTGAATAAACCAGGAAATTGTCCAGAGGGAAGGGAACAGCAGCAGAAAGAGCATAAAATATCAGGAATGGAACAATTCTGAAGCCCTCAAAACCATCACTTCTCACCTCTCCCCCCCAGTATCATCACAATCAGGAAAGGATTCGGTGTGGTACGTGTGAGAAAATGTTGATTTATGCTTTATGAATAAATAAATGTAGAACAGGTACCTTTTGTGATGCTGCTGAAGCAGAAGTTGGTTTGGGGCCTGTGAAGCTTTTTTCAATGACTTGAGTTCTTCTTCCACCTGTTGTAAACAGATGAGAGTGCTAAAGAAAAGATGGTCTAAACAGCAGTGCTCAAAGGCTACGTGCCTTCCTTTTGCTCCCACTTTGAAAATGTGCACAATACAGCTCAAATTCCAACAATAAACCCAGTCTCAGGTTGGGGATATGCCAGCACCTGCCATCTTAACAGCAAAGCAGCACTTGGGCCTCTTTGTGCCAGAACCATTTCCCACCTAAGCTGGCCTAAGGAGTTTATATAATAATTTCTAAACCAGAACACAAAATGGAAGGAAAGGCAGCACTTTCTTGACATACCAGGACAAGCTTTCCTTTGAGGCATGCCACCTCTGAGTCAAAATTCCTCAGGACATCAGCAAGTGCTGTGCTCAGGGTGTGGATGTGGAGGCTAGTTGTGTTCCCACACTCCCAGAGTTTCTTTCCTGGGCTGTCTTCGTAGTGCCTTAGGATGCCACGTAGTTCCAGAAGCACTTCCTCGTGGCTGTGGACCATCTTTCTGAGATGCTCAGTTTGGCTGTCAGCCTTCCTCAGCAATGCCTCCTGCGGCTGGTCAGCAGCTTCCAGCTCTGGGGCAGTATTTTTAGTCTGTATTTTTACATTATCTTGGCTCTGAGGTTCCTTTGGTCTGAATTTGGAAACCAAAGATTTAACATAGAAAACAGGATTCATCACAGGACTTTTATCATAGAATCACAGAATGGTTTGGGTTGGAAGGGACCTCCACAGGTCATCCAGTCCAAGCCCCCTGCAGTCAGCAGGGACATCCTCCACTGGAGCAGGCTGCTCAGAGCCTTCTCCAGCCTCACCTCGAATATCTCCAGGGATGAGGCTTCAACCACCAGCTTGCCTGTTGCAGTGTTCCAGCACCATCATGGTGCAGAACTTCTTCCTCACATCCAGTCTAAATCTGCTCTCATTTCAAACCATTGCCCCTCGGCCTTTCCCTGCAGGCCTTTGGGAGCAGTCCCTCTGCGGCCTTCTTGCAGGCCTCACTCAGGTAGCCGCAAGGCCTCTTCCCCAGGCTGAGCACCCCCAGCTCCCTCAGCCTGTCCTCACAGAACAGCTGCTCCAGGCCCCTCAGGGGCCTCCTCTGGGCCTGTTCCATCAGGTCCACATCCTTTATCCTAACAGCTCTAATATTTTTGTTGAATAACTGCTGCTTTTTACAACAAGCTACTAATAGGCCATTTCCTAAGCCAAGGTGCCAGTGTCTCATTGTCTGAGGGCCAGTTTCTCCCTGTGTCTCTCAAAGCCCACAGATAAACCTTCCATAACACATATCACACAGGAGTGTGTCCAGTAGATCAAGGGAGGTCCTCCTCTCCCTCTACTCTCCCTGGTGAGGCCAGACCTGGAATATTGCATCCAATTTTGGGCTCCCCAGCTCAAGAGGGACAGGGATCTGCTGGCGAGAGTCCCAACAGAGAGCTACCAGCATGATTCAGGGACTGGAGCACTGCCCTGTGAGAGCCCTGAGGCTGTTTAGTCTGGAGAGAAGACTGAGAGGGGATTTGATAAATGTTTGTAAATGTCTGAGGGCTGGGGGTCAAGAGGGAGGGGACAGGCTCTGCTCACTTGCACCCTGGGATAGGACAAGGGGCAATGGGTATAAACTCCAGCACAGGAGGCTCCACCTCAACATGAGGAGGAGCTTCTTCCCTGTGAGGGTCACAGAGCCCTGGAGCAGGCTGCCCAGAGAGGTTGTGGAGTCTCCTTCTCTGGAGACTTTCCAGCCCCATCTGGATGTGTTCCTGTGTGAGCTGTTCTTGATTCTATGGCCCTGCTCTGTCAGGGGGGGGTTGGACTCAATGATCTTTGGAGGTCCCTTCCAACCCCCAATATCCTGTGATCCTGTGATCCATTTTGGCCTTCTTACCTAGTGTCCTGAAGTGCCTCTATTTCCAACTGCACTTCCATCAGTTTGGTCTGCAAATCAGCAACGATCAGTCTTAAATTGATTTTCTGTTGCTCATGTAGCAAAGTGGTCTAAAGGGAAAAAAAAAAAAAACCCAAACCAAAACCAAACCACAAATCAAATCACCAAGCTAAATCAACCAAAATATTGAGTACAGAGCCCTCCCAAAATGAGGCTGAGAGCACCATGGGTATGGGAGTTAACAGGTGTCATGAAATACCCATTGCCTATTGCTGTCTGTCAAATGTGGGAATCATGATCATGGAATCATTGGTTGAAAGCAACCTTTAAGATCACCAATTCCAGTCATTGATAATGGCCAAGTACAATTTTCAGCAGACAAGAGGCTCCTCAAAAATAGTGCTGGAGAAACTGTCCAGAGACACAGCACTGACAAAAAGCTTGTCGACACTTAAGAAGCTGCCCCAGATTTGCAACTCACTTCATTCAGCCTCTTCTGCACATCTCTACCTTCCTGAGAGTACTCTTCCAGAATGTTTTCTACATGTTCTTTGGTTTTTTCCTCAGAATCAGTATGCTTCTCATATTTGGAACAGAAGACACTACTGGATGGGCTGCTACCGGTACTAGGAGAGGCAAACTTTTCCATCACTGTGCTGAGGATGGAAGAAGCTGAAACATTCTGCTTGCTGAGAAATGGGCTAGCAGCACCTGAAAGGTAGATAAATTTAAGTGTTAAAATAAGAGCTGTTACACAAGCATAAAGAATGACCTGTACAAAGCAGGCACTAGTGCCTCTCAGTCTCTATCAAACCTAGGCACTGTCTTTCCTCAGGACAACAAACCCAGCCAATTCTAAGGCTGCACACTGGGTGGGAAATGCCACAGTGCTCAGAGCAGAACACTCCTAAACTGCTCTGTCTTTCCCTTGGGCCTATGTCAACAAGAGTTGTTCAAATAAGCTGACAAAAAAAGGGGATTTTTTTTTCCCCTGACCATTTTTTTTCTGTGCATGTTGTAATTGGGTCCCTCAACTGTTTTGTCTTTGTGTTTCCTTTTAATGTTCTTCCATTTACAGATTATTTTTTTTTTCCACTGCTAAGCTGAAGGGGGAGGGAAAAAATGAGAAAGAAGAACCTGAAAGTTAGGCAAAATATTTTAAGGGGCAAGTCTGTAGGTGAGGGAGGAATCTGAGAGCAGTGAGGAGAGCAGCTCCTTTGGCAGCAGTAGTGCTGTGTGCAGGCAGGAGGGCTGTGACATGCACAGTGACCCACTTACACCACGCACGCTCCATTTCTGCCTACGCAGCACTTTTGGGCCACAATGCAACAAGTCCTCGTTCTGCTGCCTCTCTGCATCTGTATTAATGCATCCTGATAAAGCTGGATTTTCATTCTGTGATGCTACTGATTAAAAAAAGAAAGAAAGAAAGAAAAGAAAAGAAAACATATATTAGAGGACACCGAAGCGTGACAATTCATCCTGGAGGCAGCCCGCACCTACCTCTGACAGCCACGGTCGAGGTTTGTTTCTCCTGGATTTTGGATGCTCTTGCTGTGGGGCTGGGAAAAGACAGGGTGAAACTGATCGTCTGGGATTCCTTCCTGCTTTTGCCGTGCTGGGGGCTGCACAGCCAGCTCCCAAACCCCCTCCTCAGGAGCCGGAGCAGTTGGGAGCCACCTGCCCCTTACCCCAGCCCCTTTCACCGACTCTGTATCCTTGGGAACAAACTCCTCCTCTGGAGCCGGTGCTCTGTGGGAGGGGAGAGCCAACAACCGCCGCAGTGTCATTCAAAATCCGTCTTCAGCGGGAAACTTGATAGCTTTTCTCCATCAGAGCCCTGGCAGGGTGGCTTCCTGTGGAGTTTTCCCTCTCCTGGCAAGCAGGTGTTTGCACTTTTGGTTTTCTTTTGTCTACTCTGTTGTGGAAGTCCTGGTGTTGAGCACTCTTTCCTGCTTCCCCCTGCCACTCCTGAGACAGCAATTACAGCCTGGAGACAGAATTACTCTTTTAGGATGTAAGTCCTTGATAACTTTTCTCCTATTTGGGGAATATTTCTGAGGAAAAAAAAAAAATAACTGAAGAATCACCACAGGTTTGCCAGCAAGGTGTGAATATAAACTTTTTGTGTCTAAAATAATCCACAGAGAGGGCTGTTCAGGGCAGGTGTAGCATCACAGGAAGGTAATGGAGTAATCTATGCCAGCGGGGGGCTTTGCTTCTAAAATACCTTGGCCATACTCATCAGTCATTCCAGATTTTGTTTTAAAATGGCTTAGACAGTTAAAGAATAGTTTTATTTTCCTCAGGAAACGAACCTTTCTGAACAGTCTGTGTTTCTTCATATGCTACATGTCAAACAGAAATGCCTGCAGAATCTGCCCTGCTCTTCGCAGGCTGAGCTCAGACACAGGGCTGGTGGTGAGACACTGGAGCAGGTTGCCCAGGGAGGTTGTGGGTGTTCCCGCCCTGGGGGTGTTCAAGGCCAGGCTGGATGAGGCCTCGAGCAACCTGGGCTGGTGGGAGGGCTCCCTGCCCGTGGCAGGGGGTTGGAACTGGATGATCTTCAAGGTCTCTTCCAACCCAAACGATTGTGTGAATCTAAGAACTTAAACCGTGGGAGCAGAGGGGGGCAGTGTTGCTCTGATGAACTCCATTTGCCAAAGAACTTAGAAGGAATTTAGGCAAAGTCAGAGCAGCTGCCAGCAAGGAAGCAGAGTCTGTACTGATGGTTAAGTGTAGAGTTTGATTGTGAGCTCTGAAAACAGAAATCAATAGTCATTTCCCCTGCTTTAGCAGTGCAGTGCTTGATGACTGAGGGAAAGGGTTCTGACATGACTCTGTTCTAAATTTATTTTCTTTTACACTGAAACTGTGCAAAATTGTAATTCAGTTATGTTAATCTGTGTGGACAGCACTCTTCTCAAGCCAGGTCACTTCTCTTGCACCCCATCAGAGAGTATCTTAGCTCTGTCCTGAGAGGAACTCCTTGTAGAAGTCCTCCCTTATAGCAAGCAGTGCTAAGATACTTGTGCTATTTGAGGCTCTTGCCAGAGGCAAGATGACCAAAAGAAGGGTTGTGTTTAATAGCCTGAAATGTTTCTATATAGGTGAGTGGCCTAAAAGTTGCTGCTATCTCTAGTGTTCTAAACCCCTTTGGTTTCTTTGGGTATCACCAAGAGGATAGCATTGTGAGAATAGCCCAGGCAGACTTCTCCATAGGTTGTGTGTCAGTAACACGGATGGGAACTGAGTTCTCTGAGCACCTGACAGACTTCTAACCCCTGGGTGAAGTAAGAGCTGGCTGAGGAAGCAGGACAGTGTCTGTCAGCCCTTTTTGGGATGATGATCAAGCCTCTTTCCTTAGCTGCTAGTGGATCTCTGATACATGCCAGGTGGGCCCAGGTGAACCTCATGAGGTTCAACAAGACCCAGTGCAGGATCCTGCACCTGGGCTGGAACAATCCTCATAATCAGTACAAGCTGGGGAGGAGGCAGTGGAAAGCAGCCCTGTGGAAAAGGACTGGGGAGTTTTGGTGGATGAGAAGATGGTGTCCTCGCAACCCAGGGGGCCCATGGCATCCTAGGCCAGCTGATGGAGAGAAGTGATTCTGCCACTTTGGTAAGACCTCACTTGAGTACCGTGTCCAGCTCTGGAGCCCTCAACATAGGACGGACATGGACCTAATGGAGCAGGTCCAGAGGAGGGCCACGATCAGGGGTCTGGAGCAGCTGCAGTGCCCTGCAGCAGCACAGCCCTGCAGTGAGGACAGGCTGCGGCCTGCAGTGCCCTGCCACGATCAGGGGTCTGGAGCAGCCCTGCAGTGAGGACAGGCTGCGGCCTTGCGGTACCTGAGGGGACCTATGAAAGGCCTGCACAGGCCTGCTCCCAAAGGCCTGCAGGGATAGGCCGAGGGACAATGATTTGAAGTGAGAGGAGATTTAGATTGGTTGTGAGGAACAAGTTCTGCACCATGGTGGTGCTGGAACACTGCAACAAGTTGCTCAGGGAGGTAATTGAGGCTCCATGCTTGGAGATGTTCAAGGTCAGGCTCTGAGCAGCCTGCTCCAGTGGAGGATGTCCCTGCTGACTGCAGGGGAGTCGGACTGGATGAGCTTTGGAGGTCCCTTCCAACCCAGACCATTCTATGATTCTGGTTTTAGAGCTGGATTGGCAGTATAAAGGACTGAAAATCTGGAAGTAGAAGGAGAAAATTGTTGCAGTGGTGACGAGTTTGCTGTAGTTGTTGGCAAAAATGATGCTGAAATGAATTGCAGTGCTGGAGCAGAATTAAAACTGGACCTCAGAAGTGCTGAGGATAACTTTTAATCATCATCACTTCAGGCACTGAGAGAAACACAGCTCTTACTGCAATTCTGCTGTCTGCAGGCTGGTGCAATGATCAACATCTTTAGAAGTTGATAAAATCCAGAGAAGGGCCTTGGCTTGTTAACAGGCTGGCATGTTCTTACACAGTCTTAAATAGTCCTGATGGCTATAGATAGGAGGATGTATGGCCCCAAGAGGCAGCTCCTGGAGACTGAGCCTGTCTCTGGAAGGCCTGTGGAGGGACAGAAATGAATTGCTCTTTGTGGTGACTTGAAATTGAGGGGTTTTACAGTGAAACACTAGCAGTGTAAAACCACAGAAATCTGATTTGAGTCAGGCTAAAGGGTGAGCTCCAGATAAAAGCAATCTGTGAGCCTGACCAGGATGTGAGGCTAATGAAAACTCAGCCCCTGGGAGGGCAGCAGAGGGGACAAAGCTCAAAATAAGCAAGGATTGAGGATCATCTACCATGAAAAATAAAGGGAGGGGCCTCTTTCCTGAATTCCTCTGCATGGCTGTTGGGAATGAGAGCTGGGAGACATGGGGCAAAGAGAAGGGGAAACTGTGACATCTTAAACGGAGTGGGGCAGTGTGAAGGGCATGAACAAATGTGAAGATTTTAGAGTCAGCTTTCTCCCCACAGTTCACTATGGGTTTGTTAACACAAGATCTTCACAGCTTTCAAAGCCCAATGGAGAAATAATATACATCCCAGGGACTATAAGATCAAAAGTGTGAGCCTCTGAGAGGCAGAGGCACTACTATTTGTTTACTCAGGAGGAAAGGGAGTGGTCTGAGGGCTACCCTCTCTATCATCCTCTTCAAGGGCTCATAAAAACAAGAAAACAAAAAAGTTTTTAAACACCTTTGGTGATACATGCTGTCAGCCCCTGTTTAAGTGAGCCTTAAACTTCTATGTCTCTTTAACTCACATGCCTCAGCCTCTGTATGTGTATGCAAGAGCTGATGCACTCACATCAATAACTTCTACAGCAATCACTGGCCACTGCTCACATTAATCAAACCATCTTGAGTTTTTAGTGTGCTGCTTATTCCATGTATTGGGACAACACTGAAGTGTTGGGTTGTTGGTTTTGTGGTGGTGTTTTGTTGTTGGTTTTGTTTTGGGTTTGGGTTTTTTTTTTGATACTGTAGATGGGAGAAAGAAATAAATGCAGGGAAGTTGGTAGGCTCCATGAGGAGGAAAAGCACTTTATGAGAGCAGAATCGTTAGCAGCGCTCCACTGTGCTGGTTTGGAACATGCCCATTGTATTTTCAGCAGCTGGCAGTTTGGATTGTTACAATTCCTTGGCAAGTACAATAGAAAGATGGTGGTTTCCGGGGGGCATAATAAAAGGGTGAGCCCCAGCTCTTGCAGGCTGCATTTTATAATTGCACGCTTGATGTGCACAATTGGGCAGCACTGCCTTGCTTGCCTTAATCCATCTCTTTCACGCTCGCTCTCACTTCCTCACCCTCCCTCACAGCAGCAGTGGCTGCTGCAACTTTGGCAGCTCATCGTGGAGAGCACGGAAAATGAGAAGAGCTCGGCTCAACGTTTTCCCCAGAGGATTCCTTTCACCTGCTTCTCCAGCTTTCCTGGTGGACGTTTTTGCACTTTGAAATTCAATAAATATTGGAGTGATTTCACCTTTTGAAGCCCCTCTAACTAGTCTCAGGCATGGACTTGCTCTCTTCTCCTCCCCCAGCCTTTTTCCACCCCCCCCCTTCCTCTCTCCTTTTTGACAAGTCAAATTCGTGAAGTAAGCAGCAGAGTAACTGAGAGCGCGGAGGGAGAAGACGCTGCCATTCTTTTAGTGCAGTGGGCTGAGGCAAAAAGGGCATTGTAATGGTAAACCGCATGCAGAAAGGAAGAAAAGACCGATAATCAATCACAAATGAAGCATTCCTTTGGATTTTGGCAACTTGCTGCCCAGGGGCTTTTAAATCCATACACTTTTTTGGGGGTCTTTTGTTTGTTTGTTTGTTTTTTCTTTGGGGGGATTTTTTTACCCTCCTCCTTAAAAGTGCAACTTTGATATCTGGAAGCCAGGAAGAGAAATCTTTACAAAACCACCATGCCCAGGATACCTGGGAACAGGGAAAAAGCCCAGTGCTGAAACACCAGTAAAACATCACAGCTCTGGAGGAGAATCAGCCTGCTGAAATGTTGATGGGAAGTGTTTTTAACCCATCACCTTGGACTCAGCTCTGAAGGAAAAAAACAAACTATCAACAAAAAAGCTGTTTCAGACTCTTCTTGTTTCACGTGCCGAGGGATGACTT
The DNA here is from genome assembly GCF_014839835.1 of Dryobates pubescens. NCBI lineage: Eukaryota > Metazoa > Chordata > Aves > Piciformes > Picidae > Dryobates > Dryobates pubescens. The sequence continues at coordinate 2,883,235 of NC_071635.1, forward strand.
GTGGTGGGCTTCTAGAGAGTCGAATCTCCACCTGCTTTGCTCTGTGATTGCCTGAGTGGGTTTTGTATATTTGACTGAGTATGAGATAGGACAGCTGAGGATGTTAGACAATATTAACACCAGCATATCATCTCCAGAGGCCAGCATTACCCACCAAGGAAGATACATCTACCTGGAGGCATTGCTTCAAGGAGGTGCTCCATGGGGATTCACCCTGAAAGGAGGGCTGGAGCACGGGGAGCCATTAATCATCTCAAAGGTATTTCTCTTATTTTAAATGGAATACAGGTTGGGAGTGGGTTTGGATTTAAAGGGTGAGACTTGTAAAATAACACTGAAATGTTGGATTTGACACTGTGTCTGGCTTGGGTTTGCAAGCCCTTGAGCAGCTATTCGAGTCAGGAGGTTTGTTTAGAAGCTACATGCCTGAGAGACACGAGAATTCTCAGCACGGTGTGACTATCAAAGTGCAGGAAGTGTCCTGCCTTGATGAAACTGGCTTTTTATATTTCACTGCTAGGAATGGGAGTGAGTAGAGGACTCTGAGGGGGTGAGCTTGTGTCACAGAGCATATCTGAGCAGGTTCAGTAATCCAGCAGCAGCACTTCTGCCGAGAACAGACAGTAAGTGCTCTCAGTCACAGGGTGGGATGTTGGCTAATTACAAACGTGTGTGGAAACACAATAATAAATACCTGTACCTGGTTGGTATGTGTGTATTTTATGCTGTGGTAGCAGCTTTCTTACCCTACATACTCTCTACTTGCTGAATATCTATTAAATATGGGGCACCTGCAAGATTTTGGGCATTTTAATTATGTGTAATTGAGTATTGTCAACAGGCAGGTAGCAGCACAGCTCACAAGGATATTTTGAGGGAGGGATAAAAAGGGGGGGAGCTAATTTTTCTCATCAGAACTGAGCTGTTAAAAGTACCCAGCTACCTCAAGCTGCAGATAGTGATGACTGATTTTCAAAATGAAATTGAAATTCTGAATATCTACAAGAGGTTTGACCTGGGGTCCCTAAAACTGTTTTGAAGGTAGGATTTAAGTAATTCTGCAATTTGACCTCTGGTGGCTTTTAACTATATTTCTCTGCCTTGTCATCTCTGGTGCATTCTGCCTTATAGCCTGCATTTATGTAGTGAGCTGCTAGGTGCATACATGTAATTCTGTCTAACATTAATCCCTGGGATGTAAGTGGGGAATTGAAAGGATCAGAACCATTGCTGGCTAAAAGAAATGCTGATACTTAGAACCAGTGTTATTCAAACCCTCCAGCTCCCAGTGCAAACCCATTCACAGGAAGATTGTCACTCACTTGAATAGTTCACCTGAAAGAAATGATTTATACTTAGTGCATCTGCGTACTGAAAGTTGAAGAGAGGAACTCCGTAACAGTTCTTTCATCAGAAACAGAGTTCAGAAACTTCACAGAACCATCTTTCTTGCAGAATCTTCTTGGAGGTAGTGTGCTCTAGCCACCTAAAGCCAAACTGGCCAGCCTGAAGTGGTTAGTTTTTTGACTTTTATAAACCTGAGGGACTCCCACTTCAGCCAGGTTGTTCACTTGGATTGGCAGTGTGCTGCATTTGTGAGGGGAAAAAGTTCCTTTTGGCTTTGACATTCTTTGGTGATGTAAAAAGCACCACCCCCTCTTATTTTTACTTTTTTCCCCCCTCTTTTTAATTGGAGGCAGGGAGGCAGAGAGGAAGCCAGATAGCTCTGGCTGCTGAACATTAATTAATCTATGGGATTTGGTTGCCACAACAACCAGGCCCCTTAATGTCAAACATGCCTGGAGTGTGCATAGTGCCACTGGGAGCTGTGTGACTTGTGCCTGCCTTCTGTGAAACAACGCTGAAAAAATGTGCAGGGGTTTTTGGTGGTTTGTGGGGTGGTTTTTTTTTGAGTGGGTGTTGGGTTTGGTTTTCTCTCCCCACAACTTTGTGCTGTCAGTGTGAGCATTCTGTTGTTCTGCTTGTGCAAAGCTGGAGAATGGCTTGCCTGTGCAAGCTGTGCTTTCTGGAATTCATGCAGCACCTATAGCTGTTCCCTGGTTGCCAGTTTCAGCTGAGAAATTCCTCTGGTGTTTGAATTCACTGTGTGCTCCACAACTAATTGTGTATTATTTAGCTAATTACTTCACAGTATAATCAGAAGACTTAATGAGGAACTGTGGAGAAATGATGAATTGAATCATGTTGTAAGTTGAATTCATAGAATCCTAGAATGGTTTGGGTTGGAAGGGACCTTGAAGACCATCCAGTTCCAGCCCCTTGCCACGGGCAGTGTGTGGTGGGTTGAAACCCTACAATTACCACAGCAGGGACACCTTCCACCAGCCCAGGTTATATAAGGCCTCATCTAATCTGGCCTTGAACACCTCCAGGGAGAAGGCATCCACAACCTCTCTGGGCACCCCCTTCCAGTGTCTCCCCACCCTCACTGTACAGAATTCTGTACTCACAATAATACTTCTAGAACCGTAGAAAGTCTGGGTTGGAAGAGACCATTGAAGATCTCACTACATGCAATAACAGTTCTGACTAATGTCACCTATGAATAGCAGGAAATCTGGATGTCCATTTTAATTTCTTAAGGTAGGAGTTTTATCACAGAACCACAGAATGCCAATTTGGAAGGGACCCCAAGGATCATCTGTTCCAACCTTCCTAGGTGACAGTGCCTGGTTTATGTCTGTTTCACCTCCTGTCCTGTTTTGACTGCCTGCCTTGACAGAGTGGTGGTTTCAGCAAATATTTAAGCTGGTGCCCCTGAAAGCTTGCAACATGACTTAAAACAATCCAAGTAACATCGAATATTGTTACAGAGTACAGGACACAGAGAGAATCTGTTTGAATGCCATAGCTCTTTCGAACCATGGGGAGCTGGTGCTCATTTGGGACTCAAATTTTGGACTCAGCTTCAGAACAAAGACTGTTATAGAAGTTTAAAACCATGATGAGTGGATTTATGAGAGGCCCAAGTGCATGACAGCTGATTCTTGCAGCCCTGTGCAGTTCTTTTGAAAAGGCAGATTTGAAATACACCAAAAAGTTACCCCAAAGCAATGGGAGCAACAGTTGGAAGTGTTCAGTTGCAAAAGCTAGAGCTGGAAGAAGGTGCTGGGTTAGAGGTCTGATTACCAGGGGTTTATGCTTCCAAATGAGAAGTTATCTGCCTTCTTGCAGCCAAAGCCCCCTTGCTGTATTGCTGTGCTTCTATGCAAGGAGGCAGCCTGAGCTGTGTGTGGCTGAGTGCACAGAGAGGCAAACTTGACGTTAAACACACTAGGAAATGCTTTGCTGAATCAGCCACGATGCTCAGCACATCAGGCAACCAAAGCTAAATCAACTTGTCAGAAATGTTGGTTGTGCAGCTAACATGAAATTAGGTAGTTAAAAGAGATTAACTTTCAATGCTCATGCTCTTTTTCCCTGTGGAAAGACAAATCTATGCTGAAGCGGTTATATGGCAGCTAGTTTAGAGTCCTCAGCACAGGTCTCCTCATACTGTATTCTGCTGGAGCTGATGGCAGACCATAAACAAATTTATTACATCCAACCCACATTTTTCCCTTCTCCACACAGGAAGCTGCTTTGACACTTGCTGTAGTCATAGAATGGTTTGGATTGGAAAGGACTTTAAAGATCTTCTAGTTCCAATTCCCCTGCCACGGGCAGGGACACCTCCCACTTTTTCACTGTATCTCTTCTGATCTACTGGGAGGGAACTGTTGAAGTTTCCATTTCAAAGCCATGTTACACACTGGTTATTCACTTAGGGTCATAGGTATGGATCAAAGACAGGTGTATAATGCAGCAGACCCTTAGAAATGTGTTTTACCTTCTGTAAGGACAGAACAAGAATGAGAGAGAAGAACTACATGAGTGCTGATTTCTCACAGGACGTGGAGGGGTGGCACATTTGTTATTCCTCCACTTTTATCCACTGGGAAAGCACTAAATGAGCAGTAAGTGGGAAGTAATTTGTCTATGACTAAACCATAATGTAATTGCTTGTGCTTGGCCTCAGTCCATAGGGAGCAAAAAGATGCTCCTGTGAGCAAAAAGAGGTACAGGCCTGCACTGCCTGCATCCTGTCTGGCCTGTAGTGAAAAAAAGCCAAAGACCAAACCAGCCTGGTCAGTGGAAATGATTTCTTCCCAGCTGTCCTCTCCCTTCTCTCCAATGCTTCTTCTAGGCCTGGCACTGGAGAAAGGTGTGCTCTGTCTGCTGGTGAGCTGTGGGGTTCACTCTGCAAAATCACCTGCCTGCACACCTGACTCTTGTAGCTGGTCTGTGGCAAAGCACCAGGGAGCTGCCTGACCGCAGAGAATGAGGGAATCTGGATGCTGCAGACCTATGCTCTCGCGGAAGCAGAGAGGAACTGATGCTGTGATTGTTTCAGAAAGCAGAAGAGCAGTTCCTCCCCACTCTTCCTTGTTTCTCAGGGCTCAGATTAGGGCCCCACGAAAGACTGCTGATGCCAGCACAAGGGACAGGATCATCTACCTTTTCTTAAAGCTAGGAGCTGTGTGATGAAAAGGCTTCTATTGTCAGCCCCCTCCGTTAGGCTGCCCATCGTCCTCTAGCACAAAAAGACTTCTGTTCACTTTCCCAGCCCTGAATTAGCAATCACAGACAAACTGACTGGCTGACGTGAGCAGTGCCTTGCTGGGCATTGCTGCTGCACCAGCAAAGTCAGGAGGAGCTTTTCAGGCTGACAGGGTCTGTCTCCAGCTGACCAGTCATGCTTTAGGGTTGCCTCTTTAGTAGAGATCATCTCAAGCTGTGAAGTTTAGGTCCAAATCCACAGCGACAGCTGCTGTGAAAGATCAGGTCTCCAGCATCACACTGCAACTGCATGACTTAGAGAGGACCATGTGCAATGCAATGTCCTTTGAAGTCACAAAAAGGTGTAATAGGAGAAACATTTTCTTCTCAGGTTCTTGGAGAGAGAGGAATTCTGTGTGACTAAACACAACCTGTAATCCTTAGGGTCAATAAATGGAGCCTTCATAAATCCTGCCCTGGCTTTAGCTGACACAGAGGAGATTAGGGAAGTGCCATGTCTCCTTGTTCTCTTGGCTGTTGCAGGTGTAACCAGAGTTAAGATTTACACTGATCCTGGAATGAGAAGCACAGAGCTCTCTCTTTAAAGCAGTGTTTGTGCAGAATAGATGATTGCTTGTGAAAGGCTCTACTACCTTGAACCTTTCCCATGCTTCCTGGGAGCCCAAGGAGTAGGAACTAAACCCACCATTGATTACAGAGCTGGAGCTGAGCTAATCTTGTTTCAAATTTCACCAGTGCTTGCCTTCAGGATCTTTTGATGAAGCTCAAAATTGCAGGATGGATCTATTGTGTGTGAACTACTCAGACTTTGGGAGGGATCTTTGAGGGTGACAATGAGCTGAACTGTAATTTGCTTTCCAACAGATATTGATAATCAAAGAAAAAAAAATATCCAGAGGCCTTTGAAAACAGATTGATAAACTACAAAATCTTTGTCACATTTGTTTCCAAAGCCTCGAGTGGATTCCCATCTGGTGGCAGCAGAGAGCATCCAAAATCAGTGTCAGAAACCCCTGAAATTGTTGGAATCCATCGGTCCAGGAGGCAAATCTCTCCCCCACTTAAGAGCTGAAGCAATAGGCTTTGCCTTTGAGTATGAACAACAGAAACTGAGGGGTTTCTGGAGTCTTCAGGTTGCATTTCTGATCCTGCCTAGGAGAGGCTTCCTTTTTCTGCCTGACACGGACATGTCCTTATGCTTGGAACAGGGAATATCCAGCTAAAAACAGAAAACCACACTTCAGCACCAGGACTAGCTTGTCTGCAGGAAGGTTTGGCTTCCTCTAACCACATCAGTCTCACTCCTTGGATTTCTCTTTGTGAAGTTAGCAGAGTGGTCTGTCTTATGAATGCCTGCCAGGGTGGGTGCTGAGCATGACCAAGCCTGCTGAGTGCACCTGAGATGTGGAAATCAGCCCCTTGGGTAGCCCAAACTTACTCAGCAGTCATGGTTTGGAGGTGCCCTGAAAACGTGTCTTGGCTGGAGCAGGATATTGATCCTTGCTGTGTGGCAGATGAATAGAATTTGGAAGTGAAGATTTGAAGTGCACTAAGCATGTTTCTCCTTTTCCTTATGATCTCATCTTAGACTCCCACATCTGTGTGTGTGTCTCATCCCAAATGTTCCTGCCTTCTTTGTAATTCCACTTAACCCCCTCAGCACTGGCTCCCTTACTAGGTCCTTCCAGGGCAATCTGGACTGTATACTTCAAAGAATGCCAGGCTGGAAGGACCCCTAAGGATCATCTGGTCCAACCTTTCTAGGTGATAGTGTAGTTGAAATTATCTGGCCCAGAACCCTGTCAAGCTGAGTCTTAAAACTCATGATGATTCCAGTCTCTGACTGTTCTCACAGTTCTTCTGGATTCCAACGGGAATCTCCCCAGCAGTAACCTGTTCCCATCGCTCCTTGACTTTTCCATGGGACTCCTTGTAAAAAAGGGCTTCAGATGGCCTTGCCAGAACCCTAGCTCTCTAAAGAGACTCTGGTCAGAGGGTGTTAAATGCCAGGAAGCATCTTTCCCCTGTGGAAATACAGTCTAGGTCTATGATCACTCTTAGCAACCTGAGGGGGGAAAAACCTCTTATTAACAGTGAGTTTGTTTGAAGCACGACAGGACTCCTGTAGGTTCATTTGCATGGCTCAGTTGGAAACCCTCCCCATTCCAGCCAGACACTGCCTGTTTCTGTTTCCACAGCTCTTGGTACTTTACCATCAACTCACACCCTCCCCCCCCACCCCAAATAAATGATTCCATGTTTCTGGGTCGACTGAAATTAGGCAAAGGACAAAGAGGAACAGCCAAGAGCAGCTTATCCAGGACACAGCATGTTAACATCCTAACTGCTAGTCAAGCATCATATTAATTTTTCACACTTGCATGAAAAAAAAAATCCCACCCCCCCCCCCCCCCCCCCTAAAAAAAAGTAGTGAAATAAATTCAAGCCCCAGTGAAGAACGATTCCTGCTGATAAGAAAATGACTGTGCTTAAATTCATCACCAGAATGGGCTGTGGGATACATTTCAAAGCACAGGGCGAGGAATAAGCTCCCCAATCCCATTAAGAAATAACAGGATTTATGTGCATTCCTCCCATATATTAACTTTCCCCTCTGGAAACGTCTTGTGCTGAGTTGGTGCCATTTTGGAGGCAGGTGCAGTGTTTTGCAGTTCCCACAGACCTTTGCACATAATCTGCCAGGCTGAAAGCCGCTGCCTATTCTGCCTCAAGAATGGGGATTTTCCGAGGCGCGGCTGAATGACGAGCCTGGCTGACCAATGTCCCGGCTCCGTGCTCTCCTGGGATTCAGTCACACATTCTCCAGCGATGCTGTAAGCAGTGCTGGCCTGCCCATATCAGCAGTTCAAATGGCTTAAACGGCAGCCAGCAGAGATAGAAGAGATACTGGACTTCACCAGGCAGCACGAGCAGTGGGGTGAGATACAGAGGGCACAGAGGGGAGATTTGTCATCGCGAAGGTGATGTGGAGTTGTGATTCATCTGGTGGCTGTGTGCCATGGGTAGCATCTTAAAAGCCAACAGTAAATAATGCAGCAGCTCCAAACAACATTGTTGTTACCTGAGGCAGCAAATTCTCTGGTGTGCTTCCAGACTGGGTTCTTCCTTTCATCCATTGCCTGGATGTGTTCCTGTGTGACCTGCCCTAGGGGATCCTTCTCTGGCAGGGGGATTGGACACGATGCTTTCTAGAGGTTCCTCCTAGCCCCTAACATTCTGTGATTCCAAGATCAGGCCTTATGTTTTTGTATATTGACTGACGACCAATCTTGCCAGGGGACTGAGAGACATCCACATTTCTCAGATGCAGTCTCAGAGAAACTGGGAAATGAGCTGATGGAATTCAGACCAAAGATCTGGCTCTTTTCCAGGAGCAAATCCATGGCAAGATGCATTTCCAGCTTCAAGAAAGAGACTTCAAATGCAGGAAGAAATGTAAAACATTTGGGCAGAGAGGGATGGGGTCATGGGGGAATCTTCATTTTTATCAATGATCCCACTCTCCTCCCTCCTGCCCTGCTCCATTTCATGTTTGCTTAAAAGCAGTTGCCAGTGTTTGTTGAACAGTGTCAGCAGAGAAGGGATGCAGCCACTGACCTGACTATAAGGCCACAGCAAAAGGTTAGTAGAATTAGTCTTGTAGTGCAGACTTGTATTAATAGTTGTATTGTGGTGGTGTTGGCACCAGCTCTGCAATTAAAGAACTTGTTGGCACTCTTCCCTAGGTTAAATTACTACCACTGTTCCCCCTGCTTGCAAGTCAATGAATACAACACTTTTGGGGAGGCAAGTTCAAACATTTTTGTCCTTTTGGGATTCTGCACATTTCTGGTCTCAAGCTAAGAGGTTTCTGCTGGCTTTGCAAGCAGACCTCTGTCATTGTCTTGTCTCTGCAAATCAATGTTGGAATAACCAAGCAGGGAAGGAACTGGGTGAGTGGGAGAAGCACAACAAAAGGCTGATGTAGAAACAAATGCCCTTAGGAGGGGTCCTTGCTTTCTCTCATGGATGTTGCAGAGGATTAGCTTTCCATCACAGCTTCATCAGGGGCAACTTGCCCTTTTTATCAGCACAGAAAGGCAGCCACAGACATGGCAGGGGGCATCCCTGTCAAGGAGTGCAAAGCAGCCACTTTTGCCAGCCCAAGATGCTCTTTAGTCGCTGGAAATTGCCTCCCCCCTGCCCCTTCTGTTCTGCAGGGGCCACTCACAGCCCTTGGAAAATTCTTCATTTCCATTTTAGCAACAGTTCCTTCTACCTGGAGAAATCTGCCTCTAATTTAGAGCTGGATGTTGGCCTACCAGGCAGTCCCTATGTCTTCACCTGTTCACAGGGGCAGATCTAAGAACTGTTTTTCTCTGGCATATCTTAACATTGCTTTGGGTTTTCAGCAAAGCTAAGGACTCAGCTGCAGTCCTCTTCATGACCTACATGACAACTAAGACACAGTCCAGGCCTTTAGAGTAGCTAACTGTGGAGATCAGACACAACAACTGGAAGTGCTTCAGTCCCTATTTCCCTGTGACCAGTGCTGAAAAGCAGCCAAGACTGCAGGGTGTCTGTGATGGTTCATGGATTCATAGAATAGTTTAGGTTGGAAGAGACCTTCAAGATCATCTAATTCCAACTCCCCTGTCATGGGCAGGGACATTTCCACCAGCCCAGGTTGCTCAAGGCCTCGTCCAAGCTGGCCTTGAGCACCTCCAGGGAGGGGGCATACATACAGGGAGGTGGTGGAGTCACAGTCCCTGGAAGTGTTCAAGAGGGGATTGGACATGGCAGTTGAAGCCATGGTTTAGTTAGTCAAGAGGTGTTGGGTGACAGGTTGGACTTGATGATCTCTGAGGTCTTTTCCAACCTTATTGATTCTATTATTCTATGTTCTAAGTGTTGGCAGTGTCAGGTAGATAAGGAAGGCCAAGTTACAAAGACATCTCTCTGCACCTGAGAGACTGTGGCTTCTCAAACTCTGCACATCCCTGCAAAGTCCCTAACCAAAAAATCCCACAAGAACCTAGGGGGGAAAATAAAAAGGGGCAAAAGAAGAAGATGGACAAAAAGAGAGTGTGGCTGTCTCCTAGCTGCTCAACAGGCAACTCTGAGATCTTTCTGGCCAGATCAACTGAAGCTGAATTTGTCATTGTTTGGCTTGTGTCACCCAGCTGGTCGGGTCAGAGAGCTTCTGTGACCTGTGTGCACAAGTGATGGACAGGTCTGTAGAGGGCATTATCACAACATAATCAGATGGAGTGAAAGGAAAACCATGTGTGCCTTTCTTAACTTAGTCCCCCTGCTCTCCAGATCTTTAGCATAATGCATCTTTTCTTATTTTCTTCTAAATCTGTTCATGCTTCTGCTATGGAATAAGGTTTTCCCAGCAAAGTATGGCCTGGAGACTACTAAAGGGAGCTCTCCCAAGGATCCACAGAGATCTGCAAGGATTCTGTTGTGCTGCTAAAGGAAGCATTAATCATGGTCAGAAATATTTCCTGCTGGGTTGCAGTGTGACTTCTGGTTTCCTCTGTCCCTCAGGCACTTGTGGAAATTTCAACTGACAAGGAGATGGTTTTGAGGTTTTTTGCTGGTTTAAGTTAGCTAAATTGGTTTTGGAGGGTCTCTAAGTTGTGAGTGGTATTACTGTTCTTGCCAAACCCAACAGCAGAGAGGAAGAAAAACACTAGAAGCCCCAAGACCCTGGGCAGGAGGAGACCAGAGGAAGAATTCTGTTGGCCTGGGGACTTTGAAACTCCCTTTTGTCTTTTTGTATGCCTGTATCTATGTGTTGCTGGATTGAGGGGAGTGGAGGGGGGAACAGTGCTTTTGGAGCAGGTGGTGTCAGGAGTTTGGTTAACTTGACCATAAGTTATAGGCAAATGATGGTATCCCCAGGATAAATATTGATTGATTTACATTTGGGCTGTGTGCTGCTTAGCAAAATGTTCTGCACTGGTAGGCATTCTGCTCTCTGGCTGATGTACACAGCACCTGGAAATGGCTTGTTTGATGTCACACAGGCAGTGTCACTTTCTCTAACCCTTAGACATGTTTGCAGTTGGATTCCTGCTGGCAGAGATCCTGCCACCAAAACCCTGTTCAGAGACTTAGGGCTTAACCAAGGGCATGAATCTCTTATCAGAATCAGCATGTGTTTGGGAAGTGTTCCCACTGCTGACATGTCACCAACAGGATGTCATCACCTAAGTCACACAGGCATTTAAGAAAGCTTTGCAGGAGCACTCAGCATCCAGGGAAGGTTCCCTGGTCCTAAGTTGTAGGACTGAATACTCTTTAAAAATCTGACTCAAGTTCCCTGTTGGCTGCTGCTCTTATTCATTACTACTCAGAAGCTCTCTCCCATGCTCTCTCTCCACCCTTTGCCCATGAATACCACAGTGGAGAGAGGCACAGAGAAAGAGCACTGTGAAGTTACTCTGCTGTGATGACCATCATCCTCAGGGCTGGTGAGGGGATCTCCACAGGAGAAGGGAAATTCCTATGGCCTGAGCTAAAAGGCTCAGCTCTAATCATAAGGTCAAGAAGGTTCCTGGAGGTGTTCAAGAAACTTGTGGCCAAGGCACTTGGGGATATAGTTTAGTGGCCATGGTGGTCTTAGGTTGATGGTTGGACTGGATGATCTCAGAGGGCTTTTCCAGCCAAAACAAATCTGTGGTTCTGTAGGTGGGTAAGGCCAGGAAGGAGACACTGTGTGTTCAATGTTAGTGCTTCGCCTTCCCCCACAGCTCCAAAACGTTGTTGTTTCAACTATCCTAAATAACTTCTGAGATTTGGCTCTAAACAGAGGGGTAGCACTAATCCAGGGAAAGAGGTTTTGGTAGTGTAAGTCCTTGTCAGTGGAGCAGCTTGTGAGAGTGAAGCAGCTTTGCTTAAAGCTGCCTTGTCTACACCAGTTGAGTCCTCCTGTGCCAGCATTACATTCATCTGTGGAAGCTCCACTTGAAGTGGCACCACAGGCGTGTGTTAGAGGGATGCAGACATCCCTCAGCCGCGATGAATGTTGGACAGCTGAGACTTTGTCACCTGTTTGGCAGTTCTTTTCTCTCTAACTCCCAGCTCTTGAGTTGGCACAGAATCTTAGAATGATGGAATTTTTTCAGTTGGAAAAGACTTTTGAGATCACTGAGTCCAACCTTCAACCTAACACCACCACGGCCACTAAACGATGTCCCCAGGTGCCATGTCCACATGGTCCTTGAAAACTTCCAGGGATGGGGACTCCACCACCTCCCTGGGCAGCCTCTTCCAATCCCTGACTGCTCTTGCAGTAAAGAAATTTTTCCTCATCTCCAATCTAACACTCCCCTGGCACAATTTCAGGCCATTTTCTCTCCTTCTATCACTTTATACTAGGGAGAAGAGACCAACCCCCACTTCACTGCAACCTTCTTTCAGGGAGCTGTAGAGAGCAATGAGGTCTCCCTTCAACCTCCTCTTCTCCAGCCTAAAAACCCCAGTTCCCTCAGCTGCTCCTCCCCAGACCTGTTCTCCAGACCCTTCACCAGCTTGGTTGCCCTTAAGGGCAGCCTCAGGGGCTGCCCAGCTCCTCAGGGCTTGCCTTGGTGAGGGAGTCCTGGCATTGAACCAACTCGGCCAGCTCCAAGGTCAGCTGAGGACAGCTGTCGTATGCAGGGTGCTGGCTTGCTCCACTCTGGCCTCATGCATCCCCTGCCCACGTGAAACCTGGGAACAGCGGGCACGGCGTTTGGGAGGAGGGTGGAGGGCAAGCAAGGCCTCCCTGGGCTCCGTGCGTGTGTGCTAATGAGGCCTGGCGGTGCCGCCTGCCAGCTAGCTCGCCGTGGGCTTTGCACATGAGTGCACCAAGAATGCAGCAGCTCTTCACCCAGCCTGCCTTTTCATAAGCACACGTTTCTGACCATGTCAAATTCTGGTACCCATTCAGCTGCTAAAATCCATGGAATTTGACACTGGGGGAGCAATCCTGGTTGAGAAGAGCCTCTACAAAAGGGAGCTCACTCTGCTTCCCAGCCACAGCCTGAGCGCCGGAGTGGCTTTTCTAACACGAGCTCAAATTTGTTCCTTAAGCAAGATTAAAACTTTGGAAGAAGAAAGATTAGTCAGCAAGATTAGAATAGAGAACATTCTTAGAGAGTGATAGTGACCATAAAGAACCATCTTCTCTCCACAACTGCAACAGGAGATGTTTTTCCCTCCACAGTTTTGGATGGTAGAGCTTTCCAAGCACCCAAATGGCCCCTGGTCTATTCTCAGCTCAGGAATCCCATTATTGTCTCTAAAATTACTTAACTGGGTGAATTAAAGCATGCTTAAGGGTGTGAATAAGATGAGCAAACAGAAAAGAATCATCTTCCTAGAGATCTTGGTGTCCAAATAGCCAGATGACACCAGAAGATGTTGTGTGTCCAAAAGGTGAAATGAGAGGAATGCAACATCTCCTCCAGTAGGGGGAAAAAAATGCTGGAATCTAAATCATTCTTGCTAGAACTGCTGGTGAGAGGGACTCAGTAAGCATCAGGGAAGGACAAGGGGAAGGCATGTGGCCTGGGAATGAAGAGGCAATAGGGAATCATAGAATCAATAAGGTTGGAAAAGACCTCAAAGGTCATCAAGTCCAACCTGTCACCCAACACCTCCTGACTACTAGACCATGGCACCAAGTGCCACATCCAATCCCCTCTTGAACACCTCCAGGGATGGGGACTTCACCACCTCCCTGGGCAGCACATTCCAATGGCTAAAAACTCTCTCTGGGAAGAACTTTCTCCTCACCTCCAGCCTAAACTTCCCCTGGCACAGCTTGAGACTGTGTCCTCTTGTTCTGGTACTGGTTGCCTGGGAGACCAACCCCCTCCTGGCTACAACCTCCCTTCAGGTAGCTGTGGAGAGCAATAAGGTCTCCCCTGAGCCTCCTCTTCTCCAGGCTAAGCAACCCGAGCTCCCTCAGCCTCTCCTCACAGGGCTGTGCTCGAGGCCTCTCCCCAGCCTCATTGCCCTTCTCTGGACATGGTCAAGAGTCTCAATGTCCTTCTTAAATTGAGGAGCCCAGAACTGGACACAGAAGCAATAGTCCTGAGGCTTGCATCGTGCACAGATGGGATGAGCAGGCTGTGTCAGGTTTGAGCTGGGGCAGGTCAGTGTCATTTCACTGATATCAGGAGGCTCGCCCTCAAGTGCATCATCTCTTCCTACTTTTGAAGACCATCTTACAGCTCACATTGCCTCTCAGTATTGTCCATTCTTTGGTTTAAACAGAAATGCTACTGAGGTTGAGTAGTTCTCTGCTTCTGGAGATGTCAACATTGCGGTAGCAGCAAGGTGTTGTCCTTAAAGACAAAAAAGGGGTTTAGACTGACTCTTTTTTTTTTACCTCCTCTGACTTCCTGAATGTAGTATTGAAGTTCAGGAGATGAATGGCCTGAAATCTCATGTCCCACACTGCCAGCCTGATATCAGTTTACCACAGTAACTGCTCTCTGGAAAAATAAACATGAGCTCAGAAAAAGGCAAACTGCAAAATACAAAGAGATGAAATATTAAGGAAATGGTGAAGCAGTCACTTGAGCTCCTGCAGGAGCACTTAACTTTCTCACCCCAAGGGCTCAAGTGAGGTGAACAGAGTTACTGAAACTCATTAACCATGAGTCCATTGTTCATTGGAAGCTTCTTCTGTGGGGTGATCGATACTCCAAAACCTGCCTGGGAACTGGAGGCAGATTGGGAGTAAATCATAGAAGTGAAAGCAGATTACAGGCCTGATCCTTTCTCCACTCTGGGTTTGTGTGGTTTAATTCCTGGGAGGTGAGGGAAGCACTATGGGTCAAGAGCAGAGGGCATGTGGGAGGATCATGGAGCTGGCTCTTGCAATCTCATTCCTTCTGTAGCCCCTACTCATGCCATCTTGTGTCTCACTTTCGGTTTGGGGCTGGAAGAGACTCATCTTAGGAGCTGCTGCAGCTCTCCTGGCCAGTGGCAGGGCAAAATTGGTCAGGGCCTGTGAGCAAAGGAATGGATGCTAAGGGCCCTTTCATTTATTAGCCAATTTAGTTCACATCTGAAGCTCAGCCAGCTGAAAAATAATCAGCCTCAAGAGCACATAGAGCAGAGCAGAGTCAGCCCATAGCTGGGCTGTGACGTCTGTGGCTTACTACGTGTGCTTTAGGAGGGTGTGCCAGGTTTAGTGGCTGCAGACAGTGCTGAGAACTTGGCCTTTATATGCAGAAGTTTATTAGATTAACTGACTGGGAGACATTCAGGGACAACTCCAGTAAGACACTGCCAACCTTGAGCTTCACACTTTAAAATTCAATTTAAATGTAAATATAAATTAGCTTCAGGAGGGCAGGTTTAGACTGGAGATTAGAAAGAAATTATTTACAGTGAGGGTGGGGAGACCCTGGAACAGGATGCCCAGAGATGCCCCCTCCCTGGAGGTGTTCAAGGCCAGGATGGATGAGGCCTTGAGCGACCTGAGCTAGTAGGAGATGCCCCTGAACATGGCAGAGGGTTCAAACTGGATGATCTTGAAGGTCCCTTCCAAGCCATTCTGGGATTCTATGAAGTCTGGGGCCTGTCCTGCCAGCAGAAGGAAGATTGAACAAAGAGGGGGTCAGCTGGCTCTGCTCCTAATTCAGCTTGAGGAACAGATGCTGGGATTTTCATGGGAAGTGTGGCTCTGTGCAGCTTTCCAAAGGGCCAGCATTGTACATTTTTAATTATTGTGTTGGCAAAAGTGAGAGTAAACAGCAGCAGTTCAGTGTTAGCCCTCACAAAAGTCTCTGCTGGGACAGCTGGGAAGTCAGACTCTGTTGTCCTCTTTCTCTGTGGTTTTGCTCTTCTCCTGCCAGGCCCTTTGAACGTGATCTGAAGTCTTTAAAGCTCATCCAGGCTTTTCCCATGTTCAACACAGCCTGCTTTGATACAGAGTAGAGAGTGCCTCTTTTTCACTTGCTAGGCTAAAGACACTCCCTGAGAGAGAAGGTATCTTTAAAAATGATCCTCTCCAGGAGGTATTGGGTGGTCAACCCCCTGGATATGTAGGTCCAAGATCACATTGAGTACTGGGCACTGCAGTATAAAAAAGACATTGAGGTGCTGGAGTGGGTCCAGAGAGAGCAATGAAGCTGTTGAGGCACTTGGAGAGCAGGTCTGGTGAGGAGAGGCTGAGGGAGCTGGATTACTTTATCTGGAGAAGAGGAGGCTGAGAGGAGACTTTATTGCTCTCTACAACTCCCTGAAAAGAAGTTGGAGGGAGGCTGGTGTTGGCCTCTTCTCCCAAGTAACTAATGACAGGACAAGAGGCAATGGCCTCAAGCTGTGCCAGGGGAGGGTTAGGTTGGGGATGAGGAGCAATTTCTTTGCTGACAGAGTGGTCAGGCACTGGAAGAGGCTGCCCAGGGAGGTGGTGGAGTCCCCATGCCTGGAGGGGTTCAAGGAACCTGTGGATGTGGCACCTGGGGCCATGGTTTGGTGGCGGTGTTGGGTTGCTGGTTGGGCTCGGGGATCTCAGAGGTCTCTTCCAACTGGAACAATTCCATGATTCTGTCACTGTTTTCTCTGAGAAATCCTTGGGTAGGAAAGATGAAATGGAAAAATCTCTCTGAATGTAGCAATCCTTGCCCAGGTCCCCAGGAGGACATTAGTTCAGCTAATTCCAAACAGCCTCAGCAGTGTCTGCCACAACATTTCTGCCTCAAAGCTTGGAGGGGACTTGTTGTTCTTCCCTCTTAGAACTTTTACGCAATCTGAGAGTTTTCTGCAGCTCTTTTGACTCAGAGCTGTTTGTTGCAGATTTGTTTGCCAGAAGGGACGTTTTCATCATCCACAGGACCTATTTATAAACTCCACAAAAATTCCTGAGGTGAGAATGATATCCCAGAGACCAGCACGGGATGCTGTGGGGTGCAGCAGCTGGTCTCAGGGATGCTGCAAAGCGACTTGGAGCTGGAACAATTGAGTTTATTCACTGCAGTGGCAGGGAGACCACAGGGAAATGGAATGTAGCTACCTTCCCTGGAATTTGGCCAGCGTCCCAGCTACCACTAATGCCTCTGCTCCTACAGGAACGTCCTGGGATTTGCATCCATGTATGATTCAGCTTAGAAAAACCTCTGCCTGCTGCCTTAGCCCCTGGAGCACGGCAATTAAAGAAATGCTTCTTAGCCAGTGTGTCAGGAATGCCTTTAGCAGGCACATTCCCTTCATTCTAGCTCTTTCTGCTCCCTTCCCCTTCTTTCAGCTCCCCATCCCTAAGATGCAAATTTCCAGTGCATTGTGTGTACAGCACAGGCAGGGAGTCCCTGTGTCCCATGCAGGTCACATTCTGAGCCTACAGTGTTCACGGAGCTGCGCAGTGACCAAAGCGAGCTCTGGAAACTCAATCAAGTGAGCGTGGGAGGGCAGCCATCTCTGAGAATCACAGAATGCCAGGTTGGAAGGGACCCCAAAGATCATCTGGTCCAACATTTCTAGGTAACACTCCAGTTGAAATGAGCTGGCCCAGCACCCTGTCAAGCTGAGGCTTAAAACTGGCCAATGTAGGGAAATCCACTGCTTCCCCTTGGAGATGATTCCAGTCAGAGACTGGAAATGGGGAAACATTTTCTCCTGGAGTCCAGTGGGAATCTCCCCAGTAGTGACTTGTCCTGTCTCTTTTGATGGGACTCCCTGGGAGTCTGCATCCTCTTGGTAGCCACCCTTATGTACTGGCACATGGTGAAAAGGTCTTCCTATAGCCTTCTCCAGGCTGGACAAACCCAGCTCTCTCTCAGCCTTTCCTCACACAGCAGCTCTGCCAGTCCTCTGATCATTCTTGTGGCCCTTCTGAGAAGGCCTGACCCTGGCTGTCTGGTTTGCCTTCTGCTAGGGAATGAGAGCCCTGTGGGTGCTCTTTACTGCTCCCATTGTGCACAAAGCAGGATGATTTTTCAGTGCTTAAAAACCAAGCTAGGAACACAAAAAGCTTGTGCAGTGTTCAGACTGCTCCTTGCCCATGGTCCAGCTAAGCCCATACACATCCATATGTCACCTTGTGTCTTTAATGCTGGTACCTGCACATGCAAGAAGAGGGGAGACCAGCAAGTCTTCCAGGAGTTGGGTCACTAGTTTAGGTACAGAACTGGAGGGAGCTTAGCAGTGCTCCCAGCAAACATGCCTTTGTAGCCCAGCTCTTTCCTGAGATCAAGGGCCACGCGCTGCTGCTGGCCAAACATCTCCCTCCACAGTGCCCTTGGCAGTGGGAATCTCCTGCTTGTTTGCCCTGACAGTTTATTTGCAGTGACATTTTTGGAAAGAGAAGAGTCAGCAAAAGAATGGAGAGAGCTGTGAGAAACCAGGAAATGGTACCAAGGGAGGAGAAGGCAGGAAGAGAACTCGTGTTTGCAGTTTGGATTTGAGATGCTTGCAGTGGACTTTGCCCTGGCACATGTGGCAGAAGGAGAGCTTGAAAGCCTTGCTCCAGGAAGGCCTTTCCAGGTCACGCTGGTGGGTGTAAGCAGGACAAGGTGTAAATGCAAGCTTCCATTCAGCCATCCAGGCTGAGTGCTGAGGTTTCTCTTCATGCAGAGAACAGTTTCAAAAGATGAGCTTAAGAAGCTCTCTGGCAGGCAGGAAGGAGGAAGACAGTGGGCAATGGGCCTGGTGTTTTCACAGAGGTGGTTGCCTCATCCATCTCCATGGCACCTCACAGCAGCACTAGCTCTGAAAACATGGACCTTCCTCAGCCTGAACTGCAGCTAAACTCCTTTATGTGTCTGCTGCAGCTAAACTCCTTTATGTGTCTGCTGCAGCTAAAAGCTCTTTTGCTAAAAGCTGTCTTTTGCCAAGCAGTTTTTGGCTTGGTGAATTGCTAAGCTTGGAAACACAGCTGTAAATCCCCTTCCCTACAAGAAGGGCTTGACAAGAGGTTTACAAGATGAGGCAGCTTCAGAGGATCCAAAGAGGGAAAGCAGAACCTGCAAACAGAACTGCCCTTAGGCTTGCAGGGTGACAGTCAGAGTTAGATTGAGCCGGCAGGGTTTCAGTCCTTTCTCATTGACGCTCCGTGAGCTGCTCTTTCAGGCCCTCGTTAGGAAAGCACCGCACGGCTGAGTCCCGCCGGCTGCGCCGGGGATGGCAGTGCAGGGAGCAGCAGTTGTCCCTTGAACTTTGGTCTGCCGCAGGGTGGCAGCAGGGGACAAGGATCGCGACCGCAGCATGAGTGATGTGAACATACCGACCGCAGCTTTGGGTCCATCTCCCTCGCAGTTTACTGCTGCAGCTCCCTGCTGCTCCCAGGAAAACCTGCAAGGCATCCACAAGGCCTGAGCAAGAACAACCTCTTCAGTCGTCATGCTCTCTTCCATACGGTTGGCCTTCCAGGAGTCTGTTTAGGACAACACTTGTGCACATCTAAGACTGCACACCTTCACCTGAGTTGGTGGTAAGCAGGTTATAGAATCAGAGAATGGGTTGGAGTGGAAGGGACCTTCAATAAAACCCACTGGAGGCGCAGTGGGGAGAAGGGGACAGGGAGGAAGGGTGACGAGCCGATCCGTAGGCAAGGAAAATACATCTCCAGGGCTGTGAGCCTGGCATCTTTCATGGGCACTAAATTGACTTGAGAAGACTTTTAAATAATTCTAGAAGGTCAGGAGAATAAATAAAGGGTTTGCCAAGTGTGCTGTGATGACAGTGGCTCAGCCTGTGGAATTCCTCCTTTGTCCCGGCGCCGGCACTCCAGCCGCACGGTTGCCATTATCTGGTCCAAGGGGAGTGCTCGCCGTGGCACTGAGCCATCGTGACCTGGCACCGAGTCAAAACCCAGCCAGCCACCAGAGAGCAACGGGCCCAGCTGCTCCTGGAGAGCCTGTTAGCATTTCTGCTCATTGCCTAGGGATGCCAGCAGCACTCTCTTGCCCTAAAGGACACCTCTCTTGATGTTCAACTGTCTTTTAATTGCTGTTGTGCGCTAAGCTTCGATCTTCAAAGAGTCCCTGGAAATTTTGATGTCTGATTCTCATTAAAATGAGTGAGAAGTGAATACATAGATCCCTTAGGCAGCTGTTGAATTCCTGTCAGTTCATCAAGCACAGCTCTACTGCATCATCTGGGGGTTTTCCTCTCCGATATAGATCATTTAGTGGTTATTAGTTTGTATTGCTCCTCAGGGGGGGAGGAGGAGCATGGTGAAGAATGCGAGATAGGAAGAAAGGGATGGGATGGCACAATGAGGCAGAGGACAGCCACAGCAAATAGATTCATAGAATGGTTTGGCTTGGAAGGGACCTTGAAGATCATCCAGTTCCAACCCCCTGCCATGGGTAGGGACACTTTCCACTAGCCCAGGGTGATCAAGGCCTCATCCAGCCTGGCCTTGAACACCTCCAGGGAGAGGGTTTAAAAACAGGAAATGAAAACTATGTAGACAAGTGGGGCACCAGAAATACAGATGGAAGGACACCCAAGAGCAGCTCCTCTTGGTTCTAGAGAGGAAAAAAAAAGTGCCATGAGAGAAGATGGCTGAAAGCTGGGGACAGGGCAGAAATGTTAACAAGGGGGAGTCTCGATTGGCATCGGTACAGTGTGACCTGGCAGTCAGAGCAGGGAGCACAGCTCCAGCCCTAATGTGTGATGCTTTCTGTGACCCTGGAGAAGTTACATAAACATTGCTTCTGTTTTTTGTTCCTCTCTAATTTGGGAACAATACTTCCTGCTGTCTTCCCATGGTGTTGAAAGGTCAAATTAGCTAATGGAAGGAAAGTTCTTGGGGATCATTACTCCTGCTTTCATTACTGTTATTACTGCTGTTTAGAACAGGTATGATGGAAGTGTTAATACTGGGGAAGGGAAGCAGGGGAAGGAGAAATGACAGACATCAAAAGCAGTAAGCGGCCGTGCTGGGGCCAAGGATCTGTCTCCAGGAGAGATAAGTACTGCCTGTTGCAGTAGCCAAAAACCCCCCATAGTTTTAGGCTTACCAAATTTATGGAATTACCTGATGGCAGGGCACATTTCCTTGACATTTCTGGTTTGAATCCACGCCAGCAACATGCCAAAGCAGGAAGTTCAGGGTCTAATCATGTGGTGAAAACAGCCCTCAACAACAGCTCTTCAAGAGCCTGCTGGTTGTCGTCTTTCTCCCCAGAACTGATTGCAGGTGTCTACATCTCAGCTGTATTTTCTCACATGGAAATACTTTCCAGTTACTCCCAAAAGACACAATCCAAAGAAAGCCTCATGGCAGTTGGTTAAGCTACAACCTCAGTGGGTTATGGCAATGTAAGTCATAACAGCTGGTATGGAAAAGTACTACAAAAGTCTGGGAAGATGTGTAAAGCATCCTGTTAAAAAGGGCACAAGGCAGTGCTATGTCACCAGGATTGAAAGGCAAGTTCCAAGTGCTGCCATTTATTTCCTGTTTTTAGAGCAGACAGGAGGGAGGTTAATGAAATAACTAGATTCCCTACTCTGGCAGTTCCTGTGCTGCTAGGCTTGGCTTTCCCTGGGCTTTAAAAGTTGTCCTAGGAGTAGGTAACAAATAGTTTTGTAAATACATCTCCAACTGGTTTGTTTTCCTAGATATCAAAGACAGGAGGAGGGAGGGTACCTGAGGTCATGCTGTGAGAGGACTGTATGCAAAGAGAAAGGCATTGCCAACAGCAGGAAAATGAGAGCATGTTCCTCTGCCTAGCCTTGTGCACCCAGTGCAGAAGGTGACATTTCCTGAGGTGGCCCAGTCCTTGCAGCTTTTACAGTTTGGTTTGGGGGTGAACCTTGGTCTGTGACATCCCACAGGTTGAGAGAAGCGCTCCACCAAGTGCTCCACCAGCCCCCAAGAAGGGCTGTTTGGAGATGATGTGCAGGGGTCTACCTGTGCCTGGAAAGAATAAGAGAGCTGTGGGTGTCAGCAGCAGAAAACCCTAGGGTTTGTAGGGTTCAGGCTGTCCCTCAGCATTACCTTACCTGAGGTGTAACAATGACAACAGAGCCAGCTCCAGCGCTGTCTGGGGCATGGCACTGGTTGAGAGACATGAAATGCTAGGCTCTATTCATCTCTGCGGGTAAAGCCTGTGCTCCTGCCAGGGGTGAAGCTTGTGCTCCTGCCACAGTGATCAGGTTAGAGCTGGTGATGGGGAGTGGCAGCCTGCACACCAGGAACACACCAGGAGGAAGAATGGCTGGGGACTGGGAGCGTGTGAGGGGATGTGGGTTTGCCAATGATCCCCTGCTGCCATGCTCTTTGAAGCTCCACTGCTGCGATGGACTCGGCTCCTGTGCAGTAGCGTTGGGGCAGTGCTCTCTCACATGTTGGCTGGCCACATATTTGATAGCCCCTCACCTAGACAGCAATGGGCTCACTGTCTAAATGTCATAGGAACTGGGTTTTGAATTATTGAAACCTAGTGAGATATGTGAGAAAGGGCTGGGAAGCTGGGGGCAGGATGGCAGAGCAGGGAGAAAAAAGGAGTCCTGGGCGTGGAAACCTCGGTGTGTTTGGGGGAGAGCAGACCTTGCCAGCAGACTCTTTGACAAACAGCTATTTTTAACTCTCTCATTGCAAAGCAAATATTAACTCCCAGACATGTGCAGCTACTGGCTTTGTGTGCTCTGGAGAGGGGTGAGCTGTATCAGCTACAACAGGGAGTAACAGGGAATGAGTTCTTGTAGCCCCTTGAGCTGATACTGCCCTGATAATGGCTGCAGACCAAACAGGATCAAGCTAAGGTGCTCCAGGCCCCAGAGTTTGCATCACTTGGTACTGTACTCTCTGTGGCATGCAGGGAATGGATTGTTTGCAAAAACCACACAGCCAGCAAAGAAGGAAATCTCTCTGATTCCCACGTGCAGGGGCAGGGTGTGTGCTGCAGGCAAGGCTCTGCCGGGATAAAAGCTGGACTCCTGCAGGGAACAGAGAAGGAGCAGGAGAAAGCAGCTCCTCAAGTTTTGATGCACTCTGCAGCTGCACAGGTGCTGCTGTTCTCTAGCTCTCTGCCTGTGACTCAGCTGTTTGTTTGGGTTTTTTTTTCCCCCTTGCCTTCTCTGCTTGCTGTGTGCCGTGAACAACAGGAGGGAAAGGTAGGAAGAAGCATTAATGATGTTTGAGATATTGAGTCCCTGGGCACCTTGACACAGAGCAGCAGGGAAAAGTCATCTCCTGTCCTCTAGCCACCTTGTTCCTATCTCTCTGCTGCCAGCGTGAAGCATGTCAGGACGCTGTGGTGCAGTTGGTCCCTGGGCATGTGACAGCTGGCTTTATGCTGGTTGAAAACAAGCTGATTTCCCCCTGTCCTGCTGGTGCTCTTGCTCTTCCTGGCCTCTAGGTTCACTCCCAAATGTCACCGTGTAGCTGAGAGCAGGCTTTGCTGCTGTCTTTCTGCCTGCTGTTCTCACAGCTTTTCCACAGCTGTTTCCTGTCCCTCTGCTTGTCTAACCTGTCCATCTCTACAGTAATGATGTGTCTGTGCCATGCCTCTCAAGGAGGGACCTGATCTGACTCTAGGTGTTACCACAGAGCAAACACATTAGTTCCTTGTCTTGTATATATGGAGAGGGGTGGAGAAAATGCATTGTTAGTTTTGCCTGTTGTTACAGAGATGATCCTGGAGGCTTCTTGAAGGCCTGAATCAAGGCTGTAGCACAAGCCCATCTTTCTTTGTGCATTAGTTGAAAGAAGACTTGATTTTTCCCTGCCCATGCTAGTGTTTCAATGTAAAGCTCTCTGTGGGAGCCTAACAGTTCTGTGCTTAAGAAGGTGGAAAATTATCTGAAGAGCTAAGCTGCCTTCCCTCTGCTGGCTCAGGAATTTAGAGTCACCAAGAGGAGTGAGATGCAGGCTGATGGGAGCAGGTCTCTTATCACTTGTTGCTGAAGCCTGCAATCTGGTTTCCATTCACTTCTTGCCACTTTTTGCTGAGGGGCTGACTGCTGAGATTAGCCTTGCTCCCAGGACAGGAAACAATCTCACAGGAAATGGGAAGGTGTGGAAGTGCTGCTGCAACACAGTCCAAAGAGTGACCTTGAATACTGATCACTTGTCCCTAACTTGCATCCAGCCTGCATGGATGACGGGGACATTTCTGCAGCTGGATTGCTACTGCCCTTGGTAAATGGTCCTGGAAGCATCAGAAAGATTTCACAGCACTGCTAACCCTTCAAAACCAAGTAGCTTGACTTGTTCTCCTGAATGAAGTTCAGCCTCTCAAGTGAATTCATTCTGTGTGAACCTTGTACGATCACCTGGAATAAATTAGCCTCTCCACTACTCTTCTTTGTGCTTGGGAGCAGAAATGTGACTGCAGAACAATCCAGAGCACTATGAGAAAAAATCCTTTCCTTGCTTCCCTGCAGAATAAAACAATAACTAATTTGGGAGCACTGTCTGTGGCTTGCAGTGAATGTCAATAGCTAAATTCTCTCCAGATGCATGTCTGCATCAGGGATGGGGAAACCCAGCAGAGACACAGCTCCAGGGGGAGACCTTTGACTTAACTACTTTTTTGATTGAATTGTCTGCACTGCTCTGTCATGCTGACACAGAGGTTGGGGACAATGGGGAAGGATTTCTGTCTGCTGCATGGGAAACACTCGCTGCCCCCAAGCTGTGACATGGCATGAAGTCTGCATGAGGGGAGCAGCATGTTCTCTGGAATCATTCAGCAGCTCCACAACTTTGGGTCTAGGTTTGAGAACCATCTCTGAACAGGGACTTAAAAATCTCAATCTCAAAAATCGATCAGCTGCTCAGTGACTTCACTGAGCAACCCAGTTTGCACCCAGCACTGCTCTGTACTGGGTGCAGTGTGAACTGGTCTGGTGTGGCTGAGTTACACCCAATAGTGCACAGTGAAAGACCCCAGTTTGACCTGGTGTTCCAATCTGCGCAATAAGAAGTATCTCCCAAGTCTCAGGTGACAGCAGGTGAGGGAATGGCCTGAAATTGTGCTGGGGAAGGGTAGGTTGGAGATGAAGAAAACCTTTTTTTTTTGTCAGGGATTGGAAGAGGCTGCCCAGGGAGGTGGTGGAGTCCCCATCCCTGGAGGTGTTCAAGAAATGTGTGGACGTGGCACTTGGGGCCATGGTTTAGTGGCTGTGGTGGTGTTGAGTTGATGAGTGGACTGGGTGATCTTAAAAGGCTTTTCTAACCCAAGCAATCCTATGATTCTAAGTGATCAAAACCTTGCCTGTTGATTTGGAAAGGGACACAATCTGTTTGCTCTCAAACACACCTTTCCCCCAGGCTGCACCAGTGCTAATGACCTTGTGAGGGACAAGGAAGAGGTGAACCCCAGACTCACTGGCAATGCATCCCTCCACTGGAAAGGCTGAAAATTGCTCTGGTGAAATATTTGCAGGCAAGAGGTCTAAGGCAGAGAACATTCCTCTGCAACGCAAGTCCTGGCTGAGTCCTGGGCTGCCTGCAGCAGAGGAGCTACCTTTCTCAGTTCCTTCATGGAGCTAAATTTCTTCCTCTCTCACCCTGTCAGTTCCTGTCAAATCTTTTGGGGCAGCTCAGGAATTCTGGACAGCCATCTCCAGCAGTTCATTTGTGATGCTTCCCTTCCCAGCATTACAATACTGACACGGAAAGGGCAGGAGTTTGTCATTTCAATTGCTGCTGCTTCTGTCAACACCCAGCCCTGCTGGCTGACTGGGCTTTGCTGAGCATCTCCTGGTGTCACTCAGCAGTTGTCCCAACCTGCTCTCTGGTGTGACTGCAGACAGGGTGCAGACACATCTGCTTGCTTCCTCTTGTTTTCCTTTTGATTGAGAACCTTCAGGGAGTAGGTTTGCGGTTTAGGAATCACAGGCACCATTCATAGCCTAAAAGACACAAAGATGGAATAATCCATCCTGAAAGCTGCAGAGAGTTTGTTGTTACAAAAGCTCCTCAAAGAAAGGGAAGAGAAAAGAGGAATAAATAAAGAAAAGTTCTTTAAAATCACCCAGAAAGGCTCTCAGTGAGGCAGCATTCACTGAACCTACAGTAACCATAGCGAGCCCAACAAAAGGCAGTAGTAATAAGTCTTATGTATCCTTGGTGATCTGCTTCAGCAACTTCTTGCTTTTACAGTAAGCCAAAAAATGGGAGAACAGATGGGTTCAAAGCCTGCTGCAGGATCTATTGAATGACAAGAAGCCTCCTCTGATGGAAGAAAATGGAGTGTTAATGCAAAGCAGGACCAGGGGTGGCCTTGGGGATTCTCAGGAAAGGGCAGTGGGCATGGAAGGCTTGGCTGCAGGAAAGGCAAGTGAGGGGGCTGCTGGGAGACTAGTGAGGTGTTTTGAAGTGGAGGTGTTTCAGGAGAGGCCAGCCTGGCAAGGAAGATCTTGCTCTCTTCTGAGAGAACCTGAAGGGATCAGCTAGAAATGCTTGTGGAAAACGGAAGAAAGAAAGTGGTGTGGAGGAGATGCTGAAATGACAGAAGATCAGAGATCCAGGGTGGTTCAGGCAGGATTATTAGAGGATACAGCACAGATGATAATTTTGTTGGTGTTTCTGAAGGTTCATCGAGGCAGAAGTGAACACAAACACATCTGCTGAGTGCCCCAGCCCTTGAAGTAGCTGCTGTTGGCCACGGGAGGTGTTTTCCCAAGAATGACTTTTCTCCATCATTATGTGATCTAACACAGCAAACCAAAGCCAACCAAACCAACCCTTTCTGCTGACTGGCTCACAAGCTCATCTAACCCCCAGAGCCCCACTCCATTGTATGGCACTGAAATGATACCAACCTGTTTTCCTCCACAGCAGCCACAAAATGCAGCCATGCTCTTTGTTGGGTTTATTTATCGATGCTGGCAGCAAGGTCGAACATTTCATCTCTCACCCTTCCTGGTAATTATGGTACAAGGCTCTTTATATGCAATCTCATTCCTGTGGTTTCATCCATTCTTAAGGAGAAAAGAAAAAACTCATTCATCAGTGGAATAACTTCCTGGTAGGACAAATACAATGATTTCTACCTGGCTTTGTTGGGGGTTCAGAGAATTCATGAGCCAGTGCTTGTGGATGTCAGGTTTCAGAAGGTGGAATATCATTGTTCAGAAGAACAGAGTAGCTTTCCCTGTGAGAAATCACCACTCAACACTGAAACTAATGTGCTGGTAAAAATCTGGGTAATGCCTGTGCATGTGCTGAGTTACATGTCTGGATTATGGCTCAATTACACTTTCCCTGGCATGGCTTGAAATGAAAGTGACTTCCAGAAGCGTGTATGCAATTCCACTGCCCAGAAAACGGTTATCCTGCAAATAGCAGCCCTTCCCCTGGCTGGGTCAGAGACTTCATCTGACTCAGATACATTTCTTTGTCTCAATATGATGTCTGGCACGGTGAGAGCCTGAAGGAAGAGGTTATAATCCTGATGTACCATCAGATGTTGTACTTCAGTGTGGGCTACTGACATCTGCTAACACAGACAACAGCTTCTGTTGAGCAAGGTCTGCCAGGTGCAGTGAATATCAGATTTTGTGGTGGCAAGTTTTGTAATGAGAGCTCCAAAAAATGCACTCCTGAGTCTACAGAAACTCTGATTTGCAGTGTGCTCCCCAACTGGTTACCTTGCCCTCTGCTCTGCTAGCTTGCCTTTGCAGACAGGTGCTGCATGGTGGTCTTAGGTTGAAGGCTGGACTCGATGATCATAGAGCTCTTTTCCAACCAAAGTGCACAGGCCTGAGGTTCCAGGAGTCTGCCTCAAATTTCCTCATCCTCAACCTTGTCATTTCTTTGCAGACTTGGTGTGTTTCTGCTGTTAATCAATGTACATGAACCACAGAATCACAGAATGTTAGGGGCTGGAAAGGACCTTGAAAGATCATCCACTCCAACCCCCCTGCCAGAGCAGAATCACACTGGAACACATCCAGATGAGTCTTGAATATCTCCAATGAGGGAGATTCCACAACCTCCCTGGGCAGCCTGTTCCAGTGTTCTGTTGCCCTCACAGGGAAAAAATTCTTCCTCATGTTCACATGGAACTTTCTATGCCTCAACATCCAACTGTTGCCCCTTGTCCAGCCACTGGGCATCACCAAGCAGAGCCTGGCTCCATCCTCTTGGCACTCACCGTTCACACTACGTGTGTGACAGATCATAAGCAATGGAGGAAAGTGCCCTAGGATTCTCCTCCTAGCTCTGCCACTGCCTAGCCTTGAGCAGGCTGCTAAAATGAATTGCCTCCTTTCTCTAAATCCCAGGCTGCAAACCCCTGCAGAGGAGCTGTGTCATTATCTGCACACACCTACCTGCAGCTTCCTCACTGCTGGCCAGCAAGCAGGAAGCTGTCCTTAAGCAGCCAGCTAGAGCATGAAGAGCTGGAACACAAAAATCACATCCAGGCTCTTCTAATCCTAGCTTTGTCCTTGGGCTTGTGCCTGGCTGCTCTTATCAGGAGGCCTTCCATGGCCCTTTTGCTGGTGTTTCCTGCTCCCAAATGCCAAAGACTTTTCAGGCTCATTCAGAACAATGCTTCCTGGGAGAAGGAATCTGGCTTCCAGTCCCCAGCCTCCATCTATATGAAATGTAAAGGAGGCAAGCACAGGGCTTTGAGGCAGCTGAGTGGCAAGGGCAGACAATGTTTGTTAGTCAGAGAGCTGAGTTTGGGGCTGGCAGACCTCATTCCTTCAATGGGAGTGTGTGCTCAGCTCTGCATGTGACAGCCAAACTGTGGCAGGCCTGCCTCACCGTTTCTGTCTCCCCTCTTCCCTGTCAGGTGGAACAAGGAGGTAAAGCAGACTCCCTGCCTTCCAAGCTGCAGGCTGGTGACGAGGTGGTGAACATCAATGAGGTGGAACTGAGCAGCTCCAGGAGAGAGGCCATCTCCCTGGTGAAAGGGTCCTACAAGAAACTGAAGCTGGTCGTCCGCAGGTAGGCACAATCCAACGCTTCCCTCTCTCTTCTGCCCTGCAGGATGTCACAGCCACTGCCCTCATATCTCCAGCTGAAAGCCTAGGACCTGCCCTGATCTCACCAAAGCCTGGGTTTAAGCTCACAAGCACGAGCCCAAGCACAAATATGTGTTCTTTTAGCTGAGATTTCTGTGACTCATTTGCCACTGGTACACTCAGCCATGTGAAATCCTTACCCAAATCTCTTCTACTGGTCCCCTGCTGCATGGCAGTCCAGAATTCCTGCTCAGTGGTTTACAAGCAGCCCCAACTTCCTTCAAGTGTTTGGGGCTCCCTCTGAAAGGCTGCCAGCTCTCTGCACAGCTCTTGCTTTCTTTGCTGCATGTTATCACTGGTGTTGTGACAGCAGAAAGATTTCCACCAGCCACAGCAAGGTTTGGAGCTGTTCGATGCTATGCAGGTGAGTGAAAGAGTGGACCAAGAGCAGCCTGATCAATGTTGTGTTCAGGATGTGATGCAGGGGGAGGAGCAGCCACTTCACCTGCATCTTCTGAGCCACAGCTTCTGTGCTGCCATGGAATGAGTGACCTCTTACGTGTCCCGTGTCACCATTTCCCTGGTTGTCAAAGGCCCTGTAAATGGTTATGAACTGTGGTGCTGGGTTTGATGGTGTGCTGGGTGTGACTCAGCTGGGCAGATTGGTGGCATCAATAATAAATATGTTTGGCTCAGGGTCAGGGCACAGAACTTGGATCTTGATATGTGTTTTGAATCAGATATGGTTTGGTCTGGAATAGAACTGGGTAGGCAGTTCTAAGACCTTAACAGAGGTGCTTTTGTGTGTTCTTCACTGTGGGCATGTCCAAACAGTCTTTCCTGTGCCAGTTAGGTGATAGCTGAGATCACTTTGTGGAGTGCTCTGTCCTGAATTTCCACACTTAACCAGAAAGGAATCTGGGTCAAAACCAGCAGGGCTGAGGAGCAGTCATTAGGCAGACAAAAGGTGGCAGCTGGGTGGCTAAGCTGAAACAACCGACTCACACCTCAGTGGTGATGTCTGAGCAGGGCACACCTGAACAGGAGGTTGGCACTAGATGATCTTAAACCCTCCAACCCAAACCATTCTGTGATTCTGTGAGTTTACAAATTCCTTGGAGATTCCTGAATCCCATGACCACATCTCTTAGAAAGCTCTGAGGCCTCTTTCTCCAAGCTAAAAGAGGAAAAAAAGAGCTACTTTTAAATTTCCTTGAGTACTTTTTCACAACCAGAAGGACTCCTGAGAGGCAGAGCATTATTTTGAAGTTCCCAAGACCTTTCCACCTTTTCTTCTCCTTTTAGAAGAGTGTGCAGGAGTGTTTGATGTTTTCCTGGTCTGAAATGCTGTAGTGATCTTGAAGAACGTGTGGCTCTGAGCCTTGCAGGGTTTCATTTCGTCACCACTAGAAAGACCCAGCCCATTAACTTCAAGAGGTGTAACATTCACACACCATTCCTGTCCCAAGGTGCTTTAAGCCCTTACTGCACATTTAGAGCTCAGGGACAACCCAGAAACTCACAACTGAAAAATTCCACTTAAGAGCTACGAGCTCAGTGTTCAGTGGAAGGAATTTGACAGTCCCAGCTGACCCTGCAGTGCTGGCATGAAAGCAGCTAGAGAATAAAACTATGAGGTCCTCACTGCTTTGTGGGAAGTAGGTCACAAGATTGTCTGAATTCTCTATCACCAAAGACTCTGCACAAGGTAGGAGACAAAGATTTTGGCTCCAGTGCTAGAAGGATAATGGATGAGAAGAGATAGGACAAGGGGCACTGGATACAAACTGGAACCCAGGAAGTTCCACCTCAACGTGAGGAGAAACTTCATTGGTGTGAGGGTGCTGGAGCCATGGGGCAGGCTGCCCTGGAGCAGGTTGTGGAGTCTCCTTCTCCAAGAGACTTTCAAGCCCCACCTGGATGTGTTCCTGCCCTGGCAGGGGGGTTGGACTCAATGACCTCCAGAGGTCCACTCCAACCCCTACCATTCTGTGAGTGTCATTCTATGAAGGGGTAAAAGAAGAGGTGGATGGTGAGAAAGAAGAAAGCAGCAAGGGGGAAGTGAATTTCTGCATTGAATAAAAGCTTCAGTCTGAAATTGCATGAGGCAAGATGCTAAGGAAACAAATGAAGGACAGCAGCTCAGTACAGAACCTGAGCCATGTGGAGTCTTGTGGCAGTTGTCTCCTTCGTGACAGCCTTCATCTCAGTTAGGGAGATGCTGTAGGGCAGGCAGCATATCTGTGTGATGAAGTGTGAGCAAACAAAGGATTGCCAGCCAGACCTGAAGCAAGGCTACAGCACCAAGGATGTGCAGATTCTCTTTAGCCCAGCCATTGAGACTGGCAAAGGAAGCACTGGTGTGCTTCCCACTTGGGACTGGGGTCCGTTGTGTGAAGGATGTTTTGCAGTACTACATCACCTGCCAAGAAATTCTTTTTGGAGTGCCTGAGATGGTGATTTTTGTAAGTTGGCCACAGTGATTTAAGTGAAGTGGATTAGGGCTGCTTGCTACAGATAACCAGCACTTTGAAAGCTCACTGACCAGCCATATGTGACCTGTGCTTTCCGTCTTCACGAGAGCTCTTGCCTAAGGAGTGACGCACGCTCACACTGGCTCGGACTTTACCCCTTCAGAGTCCTATGCAAACAGTAGCAAAGTCTGCCTGGGGTATGTGGTTTTGGTTCTTTCCAAAGCACACTCAAGGCCAGCATGTTTTTGAAGGTTTGATTGATTGTTTTTCAAAAGAAAGTCTCAGGAGCTCTCCACAGAAGTGTGACGTTAGAGCACCTTACGAGGTCTGCAGGCCGGCTGATGCAATGGTGTCCGAGTCCCTTGCAAGGTCATCTGCAAAGCTCAGTGCTGATGCCTCGTTGCCAGTCTTCATCACTCAGTTACTGATCAGTTTAACAGGGGAAAAAGGAGTGGGAATGGTTTCAATGAAGGGAATGTGATGGGAAAAATCAGGGAAAATTCAGTATGAAAGAGTAACATTAATAGAGGTGAGGAAAATTGCCTCTCACAAGAATACTTCATATCAATAAATATGGTTATAAACAAGTAACCAGTACCAAAGGACCACAGCCTTTCACTCCTGTCCAGACAGGAGCAGGTGGTGGAGTCACCATCACTGGAAGTGTTTAAGAAGAGCCTGGATGAGGCACTTGGTGCCATGGTTTAGTTGATTAGATGGTGTTGGGTCATAGGTTGGACTCGATGATCTTGAAGGTCTTTTCCAACCTGGTTAATTCTGTGTTCTGTATTCTGACATCCTGCTGACATCAGGAACTTGTAGTAGGAGAGGCATGTGAGGTTATGGATTTAAATGCTTCCTGCCTCCTTGCTCATGGACTCACAGCAGGGCAGAGAATGAGCAAATGAACTCTGGTGGTCAGTAAATTCTGTGCCTATTCCATAGGAGCTCCATATCTCCCATATCTGGGAGGTCAGTGTGAAATGGTTTGTCACAGACGCTCTCTGGCTGCATTTCGTGTCTCTCATTCTCATCTCAGTGTCAGTTTTGAAGTGTTTATCTTTCACTGCTTCTTAAAGAGGGCTGCTCATATCTAACCTGTCTAAAAGGCTGCTCCTAAAGCCAGGCCCTTTCTTACTTCCTATTCCTCACTGCCTCCCTCTGCCCGTTTTGCCCATTGGATTACAGGACAATAGACTCAGACAGGTATGTGTTTGTTCATTCCTGCAGCCCTCGGTTCTGTAACTGCTGTGCTATGAGGAAGCTGGCTGATACTTCACACTTCGTTGTGCTGGAGCCAGAGAAAGAGCTGCTCTGCATGGCAGGGAATTACAAAGCCTTATTGAGTGTACTTTAGGTGCACTTTCCACCTAAACTGAGTGACAATTTCCTGCCTCACAAACCCTGCTGCCAGTGACTCTTGTGCGCTTGCCATCGGCAAGGTAGATTTAGCTTGCTGGTCTGTTCTAGTCTTTCTTTATGTCATCTGATTCTTAAGGAATTGTCCAACAAAATCACCTGGTTTCTGCTTCCTCACTTTTTAACAGAGGTCTTTTCAGGACGCTGTCCTCTGCTGTCCCAGGAGCAAGCACTTTCATTTCAGTCTGATGTATTTCATACCTGAGCAATCATGCAACAGCACAGTGCTGTGTGAGCGCTCGGCTGCCCCAGGTAACCGGGCTGAGAGAGGAGAGCAGCCTTTAAGGTCACCACTGGGCAGTGAGAAGAGTATTGTGCTCCAGGGGAGTGCTGGGGACAGCCTTGGGGAGTGAGCCAAGAAGCTTGGTCCTCAGGAGAGAGATCTCCACAAGCCTTTCCCATGATCGTTTTCAGTATGTCGCTGCTGGTGACAAATGTCTCTCACTGTGGGTATGAGCAGAACCAGTTCCATCAAGCCTGAGGAAGCCAGAGGCTGATGCTGATCTTTTTGCTCAGGGTGTGCCACTTTGGGAACAGTTGGTGTGAATCATGGTGAGAAACTGGAGACCAGTTGGTTTCATTTTGTGGCAGTGGGCTTGCCCACCATCCTCTGCAGAGTGCCTTAGATACTTTTTGATACTCAGCTGATCTTTAACCATCTGGAGGAGGCTGGAAGATAGAGCTGCAAGCTGTGTGAATAAGGCTCAGTTGTGGAACACAGGTTATTTTTTTCCTGCTTGGCTTTAATTGATACTTCCTCTCCAGCTCTAGAGGCATCTTATCAATGCTCATCAATACTGAAAGGATGGTAGAAGGCTGGGACCAGGTTTTTTTCAGTGATGCCCAGTGACAGGACAAGAGGAAATGGGCACAAATTTGCACATAAGAAGTTCCATCTAAATACGAGGAGGAACTTCTGTAAGGGTGCTGGAGCCCTGGAGCAGGCTGCCCAGAGAGGTGGTGGAGTCTCCTTCTCTGGAGACATTCAAAACCTGCCTGGCTGCCAACCTGTGCAACCGTCTCGAAGTCAGCCTCTTCTGGCAAGTGGTTTGGACTTGATGATCTCCAGAGGTCCCTTCCTGTCACACTGTGATGCTGTGATCTAAGCAGAGTTCTGAGTCTAAGGGCAGAGCCAGGCCTGCTCAGTGCTATCAGTTGCATCTAATTGTGCTGCGCGTGCTTGCATCAGCTGAAGATAAGGCTCTGAACATGGGCACTGCCTCCTCTGCTTCACAACAGCGACCACAGTGGCCTCGAGCAGTTGCCAAAAATAGCCTTTTGCACAGGTCAGTAAGCAGGAATGGCTGTCAGAGCCTCACACTGTTTACACAGTTTTACATTCAACGTGTTGGTAACAGCAGCAATTAGATCGCTGAGGCATGGTGGCAAACGTCCTGCTCCACGCCTGTTGGGCTGAAGGGAGCCGTGGGCTCAGGGACAACAACTCTCAGACGCCCTTTCTAACACAAACATTGTTGGAACTAAGGCCTCCTACAAGCCATTCCTTAGAACTGCTGTGGCATTCACTGTTGCCTGGTGCAGGGAGGGCAGAGGTGGAGACATGAAGTCATTCTGGTTGAGCCCACAGCACGTTGTGAAGTGAGCTTGCCACGGGCAGCGGGGTTCCGTGCTCCTGGCGGGTGGAAAGCTGCTCCACTCACTTGGATGGAATTCAGATGAGGTACCTCAGGTCAGAATTTGGGCCTTTAATTAAACTCTTGGATCCAGAGTCAGGCTTGGTTAATGAATGCAAAGCTCTATTAAAATTTGCTAGTGGAACAGCAAGTAAAAAAAATTCTGTGGAGGATTTGCAGTGTTGTAGGCCCTTACCCTGTACAGGCTGACCTGCAGGCGTCCTGCAGAGCTCTTCTGGGCTGTCATTTTTAGGGTTCAGGCCAGCACATAGCTTCTGGCTTGGGATGTGAGGGGCTTAGATGGTAACACTTGGATTTGCAGAGCCAGGGAGATGGTGTGAAGCGGGAATCTCCAAAGGGCTGTGACCTGCAGCAAGACTGCATGCTTCCAAGGTGTGCAACGTGTTCTTAGCTTCTATCAGATCATACAGAGAGGAGCGACCATGGGAAGCCTGCTCAAGTAGTATTGATGTGTTATATACATGTTATATCAGAGATCATGGAATCATAGAATTGTTTCAGTTGGGAAAGCCCTCTAAGGTCATCCAGTCCAACTGTCAACCTAACACCACCATAGCCACACATTTCTTGAACACCTCCAGAGATGGGGACTCCACCACCTCCCTGGGCAGCCTCTTCCAACCCCTGTCCACTCTTGCAGCAAAGAATTTTTTCTTCATCTCCAACCTAGCCCTCCCCTGGCACAATTTCAGGCCAGTTCCTCTCCTTCTATCACCTGATACTAGAGAGAAAAGACCAAACCCCACATCATTGCAACCTCCTTTCAGGGTGTTGTAGAGATCAAAGAGGTTTTCCCTTAGCCTCCTCTTCTCCAGGCTGAATAACCCCAGTTCCCTCAACCACTTCTTATAAGCCTTGTTATCCAAAACCTTCACCAACTTAAGGCTAAGCAGCTTGGTCCTTCTGAGACCACCACTGTGAAAGCCACCCCTCTGCCTTGTTCTTCTCTAAAGCCACCCATGAGTGACTCCTCTGGCCATACAAATCAACAGGAGCTTGAATGGGGATCTGATGGTTTGGGCTCAGTGTTAGCCATTCCAGTACAAGGCTGCTGCTGCTCCTCACACCTGTCCCAAGAGTGTGCCTTTGCCCACTTCTCATCCTCTGTTTTACATAGGGGGAAGGACATCTGACTGTCATCCCTCTCTGTGGTGAGACATAAACAAAGAGGTACAGACACAGCAAGGATCAGTATTCCAGGCAGTTGGACTTCTGTTTTCAGGGTTAGTGATGGGTGGTTTGTGACTGCCTCCAGCTTAGCAGTGCCTGCAATTCTTCTCCATCTCAAAGAGCCTTAGGCTAAAAATACAGGGCAGATAAAGGGGAAGTGGGGATAGAAAACATGATCCTCATTTTCCTGTTGTGCTCCAAACTGTACAAAAAGAAAGGATTAAGCTTATCCCTGGCCATAACCATAATCTGCCTGTTCGTTTTCATGCTCCCCTGCAGATTCCCTCTGTCACTCGAGTTAGGCAGCTTATTCTCTTGGCACATCCCTGTCCCCAGGCCCCCTTGTCTGAACCATGAGACCTGGGGAAGATGCTGGGAGAAGCAGCCTACAGCCCCTCAGAGGGAAGCTGGCTGAGAATTCACCCAGGGATATGTACCCCCTGGAAACACCAAAACTCTGCCCCTAAGTGCCAGGAGCTATCTCATGCTCAGGCAGTCGCTGCACTGGCAAGGTGGTGGGGCTGGGAGGACACTGGACATGTGGGTATGTTACTTCTGCTCTTATCCTCCTCCTGACATGTCTGCTTCCAGGTGCTGTCAGGGAGAAGATGCTGGGCTCCATGGGTCTACACTCTGCTGTAGCATAGCATCATAGAATGGTTTGGGTTGAGAGGGGCTGTGGGCAGGGACACCTCCACTAGACCAGGCTGCATGGCCAGTGCTGTGTTTTCAGACAGACCTGGTTCTAATCAACTCATTTAAAGAGCTCTGTGGCAAGATCAGGAATTAAATCCAGATTTCCTGAAAGCTTACACCTATGAGGCTTTGAGCAGCCTGGTCTAGTGGAAGATGTTCCTGCCTGTGGCAGGAGGTTTGGAACTGGATGATCTTTAAGGTCCCTTCCAACCCAAACCATTCTATGAATCTGTGGTTCTATGCCTTAGCTACAAAGTTGTTCTCTTGGCAGCAAATTGCTACAGCTAAGGCTTTAAAAGAAAAAAAGTGGGGGGAGGAAAGTCTTCCAGTCTAGCTGATAAATGAGCCCATTGCTGTGTGGAAGTGTGGGAGGAAGATGTTAGTGCTCCTGACACCTGAGGCTCTGAGCCCATGGAAATTGGTGGAAAGATTCCCACAGACTCCCAAAGGCTTTGGCTCAGCCCCTCACTGAGCAGAGCTTTCCCTCATTGACCAGGAGAAAATGGACTGTTCCTAGAGAGAGGGCAAGCTGCTGGCATTCTTACAAGAAGGCAAGTGCCAGCACAGCTCTTCAAAGGACTCAGTGGCCTAATCCTTCCCTCTCCTGACACTAATGTAATTTTGTGTTGGATTTGACAGCATGCCAAAAAATTGCATCGAATAAATCCAAGTTTTGTGAATGAAATTAATGAGAAGAGGCATTGGCTCCCACCCTGCTCTGCAGCATGTTTCCAGACAGCTGCTGTTATGGTTTTGTTCAGTGGTGATGACTGAGGTAAAGGGAAAAAGGAAGGTTTGGTGCTCGTGGAACTTAGGACTGACAGCTTGAGAGCCTGAAGCTGGCACAAGCGCTGGTAAAGGGTTAGCAGGGTGGTCTGACTGATGTGCAGACGTGATGGTGGTGGTGAACTCCTCCACAGCTTCCCAGTGTGCCCTTGGTCTTAGA
Source organism: Dryobates pubescens (assembly GCF_014839835.1). Taxonomy (NCBI): domain Eukaryota; kingdom Metazoa; phylum Chordata; class Aves; order Piciformes; family Picidae; genus Dryobates; species Dryobates pubescens. The sequence continues at coordinate 2,920,053 of NC_071635.1, forward strand.
ATCACAGAATAATTTTGCTTGGAAGTGACCTTTCAGATCATCAAGGCCAATATTAACTCATCTCTGCCAGGACACCACTAAACTATGTCCCTCAGCACCACATCTTCACATGTTTTAGGACCCTGCAGGGATGGCATGTCTCCTTGTTTCTCAGCTCTCTAGCAGCTCTGCCATGTGAGATCTTGAGAGAGGGAGAGGGTCTTTAAAGTGCATCTTTTAACACACTCAAAAAAAAAGGAGCCTTCAGTTGGATTCTTAACACCAGATCTAGAAAGGTCAGACCAGATGATCTTTGGGGTCCCTTCCAACATGGCATTCTGTGATGGAAATGGTTGCCACCAGCTCAAGACCACCAGGGTCTTCAGCCACTGTTTGTACAGTGGTTCCAATGTCTGTCCAGCCTGTTCCCAGGTAAGTAAAGGCTTTAAACTGGGCTCTGTATTGGATCAGACTGGTAAGTCTTTAACTATCTCATACATCAGTGTTTCCTTAGCAGAGTTTTCTGTGCTTAGTCAAAATGTTTGCAGCTCCTCTCTCATTAGAAAGGGTCAATGCAAGGCAGGGGCAGACAGCTGAGAGGTGAACAGAATTTAATGCTGAAATCACTGGCACCAGCTTTCCTGTCTAGGATTTAATTAGCTACAGCTCAGGACTGCCAGGCTCTTAGGAAACTTCCCACACTGAGTGGGAAATGGGAAGAAGATCTAGACACAATATCTGACAACAAGGTTTAGGCCACTGATGGGGACAGTGGGAAAATGCCTGGGGACAAGAAGAAGCCAGGCACCATTTTGTGTTATCCTAGATGGGACATTAAAGCCTGACCCCTCACCTGAAGCTGCACCAGGACCACAGCCACTTCTAGCCACTGCCACTCTGCATTAGCTGCTCCTTTCAGCAAGTGCATTCGGATTAGTTTGCCTTCTTCAGGCAATACTCAGGCTGGGGTTTGATTTGTCAGAGACTGACACTGGAAAAGCTGGGAAATCTCTGCCAGCACCACACAAAGTGGGCTTTAGGGTGTGAATCTCCTTCTTGTGGAATTTCCTGAGGATTAGGCTGGAGCTGGATCAGATCAGATCACGATAGGGTGAAAACTGGAACAAACAGGCAAGTGTTCTGTCCCTGCTGGGTGCCTCACTCCTCGCTCTGTGGCTCTGTCTCTGCTGACCTCTAGTCAATCAGGCAAATACCTGGTTACCTCTACAGGTGCAGGGGCTGCAGGGTGGCAGCTTCACAGGGCAGCTGCCAGGAGACAGCTGGGAATAGCTGGGTATCCTCATTTTCACTGAGAGAAGCTGTGCTTGCATGGCTTTAATTTCAAGAGCTGACCAGAACTTTTGACTTCTGAGGGGTTTGTTAGTTGTGTGGCACTGATAGGTGCATTAGGTGAAATGTTCATAGTGCTCAGCCACACTAAGTTACCCAGCAACATAAAACAATGGCTCAGCATTTCTTCCATGCTTTTATTATCACAGAGAAGCGCTTTGGTTGGAAAAGACCTCTGAGATCATTGAGTCCAGCCATCAACCTAACACCACCATGGCCACTAAACCATGTCCCTAAGTGCCATGGCCACACATTTCTTGAACATCTCCAGGGATGGGGACTCTGCCACCTCCCTGGGCAGCCTGTTCCAATCCCTGACTGCTCTTGCAGCATGGGAATGTTTCCTAGTCTCCAACCTCAACCTCACCCAGTTTCCTCTTCTTCTATCATCTGATACTAGGCAGAAGAGACCAACCCCACCTCGCTCCATACTCCTTTCAGGGAGTTGCAGAGAGCAATGATGCCTCCCTTTAGCCCCCTCTTCATTAAATATATGCTACCTGTACCAAATTAACATGCTTTTGTTAATTGAATGTAAATGTTTCCTGTCAGGCCAAATGATACACACAATTTTGCTCCCATTTCACCCTAACTTTCCCCCCTATGAAAACACACAGCATCCACAGTTTCAGCCACACTTCCTTCACTTCAACGTCCCCTTTACTTCAGGAGTTTGAAAGCTTCATCTCCTTCAATGCAGGTAACTTCCTGATGCCCCACAGGCAGGAGAGCTGTGCCTCAGGGAGGTGGTCGAGTTACCAACCCTGGATGTGTTTAAAGCTCATTTAGATGTGGTGCTTGGGGCTATACCGTAGGGGTGAACTCTGTAGAGTAGGGTTATCGGCTGGACTTGATGGTCTTGAAGGTCCGTTCCAACCGGAAAGTTTCTGTGCTTCTGTGAAATGTGAGTGGTGAATGCCAAGAGCAGCCAGAGCTCATTGCTGGCTGGCCAGGAGCGCTGCTTTCCCGAGCTCGGCTCCGTTGCTCCTCTCCCCCCGCAAGCTGAGCGGGACCAGCCGGCAGCCCGCGGGGAGCCCGGCCGGAGTTGCCGGGCACTCTCACTCCGCATTTCCCCGTTCCTCACGCTCCCTGCTCCTGTCTGTCAGGCCTGCTGACGACTGCTTGGTAGGAGGGCAGTAATCTGAGCTGCCTCTGCTGAGCGAACCTCCAGCTTTTGACTGCGGGATTAGTGCTGAGGTGCCTCAGCGCGCAGCACCTGTATCTGCAACTTATCTCTCGCCGTGCTACGGCTCCTCCTCTGCCTTCCGGAGAGGTGCTGCTGCTCTCCCGTCCCAGGACTGTGCCCACCAAATGGCAGGCTGCTTCTGCTGCGGGGATGGGAATACCTGAGACTGGTGGGCTGGTGTCTCTGAAGGTAAGCAGCCTCTCAACAGCTACAGCTATGCAAGCCGGCCACGGCTTTGTGCTGCGGAGGCAGCTGGACCTCACAGCAGGGCTTTGGGAGAGGGAGGACAGGAGTCTTAAGGACATTATTGGTCCTAAATGTCATGACAATCATAAACTTCAGAGCACATAGGTGTCTGGGTGTGCCATGGGGGCCTTTTGAGCTTCTGCTCTAAGTGAGCTCACAGCAAATGGGGAGCCAGTGCTGTGCCGCTGCTCAGATTCTGTCATGCTGAAGGTGTTGAGTGGGGTAAGGAAATCTGTTGGGCTTTAAGCTGGAAAAGCACCAGAAGCTCACAGAGGAGATGTAAGGAAATCTGTTGGGGTTTAGGATTTAGGCTAGAAAAACACTGAAAGCTCACAGAGGAGATATAAGAAAACCTGTGGGGCTCTAGGGCAGAAAAGCTCAAAAATCCTGTAGAGGAGGTGTAAGAAATTCTCTTGGGTTCTAGGCTAGAAAAGTACCAGAGGCTTGCAGAGGAGGTGAGCTTCAGGAGCCTCCAGAGTGGTACAGCATGTTCAAGGCCATTGTCCCCTTGGTGTCAAAGGCTGCTAGCAATAATGCCATGCATTTGGGAGGCCAAGTCTCCTGGGCAGAGGGTCTGACTCACATACACACCGTGGTGTCTTGGCTGCCTTTACAGTTTTATGGTCTGGAAGAGTCTCTGCTCTGTCTCTCTCTTTGGCCTTCACCTTTTATAAGCTGAGGGTTGTTTGAAGTGGGTGTCATCCAGGCCAGCCCCTGCTGTCACTGTTCAATACAGATGGGCTAGCCACAGAGTCTGGGATGTTTTCCTGTTTGATTAACGTGGTAACATGGCAGAGAGCAGAAAGGGAATGTGCAAGAGGCTGGCTCCTGAGAGATGGCAATCAGCACAGCTCCAGTATGGGCCTGCACAAGTTTCTATTCACTGGAGACCTGTTGTGTATTATACAAACCTCTACGCCCTTCCAGATTAGTTGTGAATCATAAAACTAAGTTCAGTGAACTTTGATTATTTCCTGAGATATTAACTCCTTTAGTGAAGCCATTAACTGGCTTTCAACTCTTCACCTACTGCATTGCTATTAGGATCTCTCTCGCTTTAGGCTTGTTTGGAGGGGGTTTTGTGAATATGGGTCAAACTTCCAGCTGGAATAGTTGTGATTCTCTGGGTTCTCTACAATATGGTGACCCAGTCCCTTTAGGGAAGGTTGGCAGTGTGGGTGAAAGTAAGTTGAAGTGGTGCCAGTGGAGTACTGGGGTCTCTGTTCCCATCACAGAATGGTAGGGGTTGGAAGGGACCTCTGGAGAGCAAGTCAAACCTCCCTGCCAAGGCACATTCATCTAGAGCAGGTCACATAGGAACACATCCAGGTGAGTTTTGAGTGTCTCCAGAGATGGAGACTCCACCATCCCTCTGGGCATCTTACCCCAGTGCTCCATCACCCTGAAATTAAAGAAGTTCCTGGTGCCAGTGGAATATTGGAGTCCCTTTCCCTGTCTGTGGGGTTTGGCTGTAGATTATCTAGCTAAGAAAATCAGCTTGAAACAGCCTGTTCTGAAGTACAGATGCAGCCACAACTTGGAAATGCAACACACTGCCCTGCCTAGTATGCTGTCACTAGTCCACTGTCCACAGAGCTGGGAGATTTTGACAGTAGAATTAGTTGCAGTGGGGACTTCCCAGTCCCTTTATGTTACCCTAAATGTCCTCCATTTACCTTGCCTGAGCCAGCTCTTTAATACCACATTCAAAGCATCATCTGGCCAGGGAAAAACAGTACAGGTGCTGTCAGCTTCAGTCCTTGGAGCACCCACTGGCCATCTGAGGAAGACACATGCACAGTGAGCCTATGTTCCTGCCTGCTCATTTGCTCACTCATTTGCTTGAGAAGATGTCATCAAGGGCAAACCTTGTCAGCTGTGAGTAGCCCTAGAGATTCCTGAGGCAGTGGAGCTGACAGAAATCCACAGCATGTGAGGAGAGGCTGTTTTACAGCACAGATCTCATCACCCTGAGGCATGGCCTGGTGCCTGCAGGGGTAGGCATGTTCCCAGGCTGCGGAGATCTGAGGGACCTCCTGTCCTTTGCTGGAGGACCCATGTAGAACACCAGGAGGCTGCAGGGGGCACTGCAAAGGATGGCATCAGCTCTCCCTCATTTCCATCTCTCATGTACTGTAAGTCTCCTGAGCAGGACTGCAGGCAGCATTGCAAACAAAGCATTCAGCTATAAATTGGTGTGGACAATCAGGTATGGGCAAGGGTCCTAATCCACTGCCTGCTTGAGTGATTTGACATCTCCTGTGGTCTTCATATCAGGTTGTAGATGAGCCAGACAGATTTTTTCCTCTGTTCCTGTGAACAATTTGAGCGATTCAGTGCTGTGTGGTATACAGTGTGAGGAGAGGTGATGTAGACAGAATCTGAGATTGGAAGAGATGCCTGAGTTAGAGAGGTTTGGTGATCTCCTCCTTCAGGTGAACTGACAAGGAGGAGAAAACCATCCTGGAGCGATGTTGCTATTTTCTCTGCTCCCTTTTATAGTCTCTGTCAGAGCAAGCTTTCTCAAGCCTTCAAAGGGTTAAAGGCAGTACCTCACAGAAACCCAAGTGGCTGAAGAAATCCCAGATATTAACAATTACCTCAGTTGCCAAAGCCTGGATATTTTATTCTGCCTTTTCTAAGTGACAGCCCGCGGGGACCATTTAACAATAAATCGTAGCAACTTGGCTGTTAGAGGGCAACCCATGTGCTCAGGCACTTCAGGGCTGTGCCAGCATCTCCTTTGTTCAATAAAAGTAACAGCAGGAATTTGATTAAAGACTGATAGAAAAAGGGAGGGAGAAACATAGGAAAGATTAAAGAAAGAAAGAGCCACCTGGAAACTTCATTCCTCCTTTATTTCTAACTTAAGCTCATAAATACCAAATCTAAAGCATTGTGTGGCTGAGAGGGAGGGAAAATTTCCTGCATGCCTGCACAGAAAAGGCTGCACATGCAGCCCACAAACCGTCCTGGAGCAAAAGTCACGCTCTTCTCTTAGACTTCATGCTTGCTCCTTCTCTGCATCAGGAGAAAAACGACCCAGAGAAGACCTTTCTCCACCAGTGCTTTGGGAGGGCAACATTCAGGAGGATGAGGCAAGGAGAGTGGAGAAGGACGGTGGCTGAACCTGCCTGGGAGCAGCGAGCACTTTTCCCAGGCTTTCCCTTCCCCGGGAGCAGCCCTGCAGCTCAGCACAATGCCAACAGCCAGCTGCACACGGCCAGCACTGCTTTTCCTGGCTGGCCTACAGCATCTGCTGCTTTGTCTCCATCCTTGCTGTAACACCCACACTCCCCAAAAAAGGATAAAACACCCCGGTGACTCCAGCAGCCAAATGCAAATAAGGCCCAAAGAGCCCTCTTATGTGTGATCGGCGAGCAGCAGGCAGGGCGCAGAGTCCTGCCTGCAGAGCCCGCACGGCTGTTGTTTGGGTGTGGGAGAGCAGAACGGGACCATCGAGCGTGGAACGTGCCTGCAGCAGTGGTGGAGCCTGACCTTTCCTCAGCCTGCCCATGCCCTGGGAGCTGGGGAGGCTTTGCTGGGCAGTCTGAGCAAAGGCTTGGGTTCTCAGGCAGGATCATGCAAGGCACAGAGAGGAAGGATGAGACACACACCTCACACACACCCCCATCGGTGGAGTCTCCTCAAGAGGGTTTTGCACATTAGGGACTGGCACATCTGTCTGATGAGGAAAGGCTGAGAGCCCTGGGGCTGTTTACCCTGGAGAAGAGAAGACTGAGAGGAGATCTTAAGAATGTTTACAAATACCTGACAAGTGGGTGTCAAGGAGAAGGAGCCAAGCTCGTTCCTGTGATAGGACAAGGGGCAATGGACACAAAGTGGAGCACAGGTGGAAACTTCAACCTGAGGAGAAACTTCTTTACTGTGAGGGTGCTGGAGCCCTGGAGCAGGCTGCCCAGAGAGGCTGTGGAGCCTCCTTCTTTGGAGACTTTGAAGAAGGAAGGTGCCCAGCCCTGGTCTGGATCAAAGGGTTGTTTTCTCTCTCGCTCTGATTCAGGTCACTGTGAGGATGTAGGGACCAGCAGCATCCAAGACTGAGGCTCCAGTCAGCAAACCACTTCCTCCCAGTGATTCAAACCTTTAGAAGAGAAAATACTGAAATTGTCTATCACAGCTCTGCTGGGGGGAGGCATGGGAATGCAGGGATGGAAAGGGGTGAAAATGCATGGAAGGAGAGGGATGGGAATGTAAGGACAGAGAGGGATGGGAATGTAAGGATGGAGAGGGATGGGAATTCAGGGATAAAGATAGATGGGAATGCAGGGATGGAGAGGGACTCTGGTAGGCAGAGAGGGCAGGAGGACAGACACCTGGAGGAGAGAGGTCGGCAGGGCGTCAAGGGGGCCGAGCCACCCTGCGCCGCAGCCACGGGGCCGGAGGAATGCGGGGAATGCGCAGGGCATGCTTGAGTGGACAGCTTCAGAGCCAGCCCAGGGATGGCTCTCGCTGCCATCTGTTGTGAACCCCGCGGGCCCATAGCAACGGCGGCTCAGGAATGGGGCTGCTTCTTTTTTGTCTTCATAAAGAAATTCTTCCCTGCCCTCTTCCCGGCTCCTGCAGACGCACGCTCATGAATACACAGGAACGGGGCTGGGATTCCTGCTACAGAGTGATGCTTGCTGCAGGAGAAAAGGGGCTTTTGGAGCCCAACTTGGATTTGGTTTGGGGAGGCATTTTCCATTTCTTTCCCCTTTCCTTTTCCCCCTTTCCTTTTCCCCCTTTCCTTTTCCCCCTTTCCTTTTCCCCCTTTCCTTTTCCCCCTTTCCTTTTCCCCCTTTCCTTTTCCCCCTTTCCTTTTCCCCCTTTCCTTTTCCCCCTTTCCTTTTCCCCCTTTCCTTTCCCCCCTTTCCTTTCCCCCCTTTCCTTTCCCCCCTTTCCTTTCCCCCCTTTCCTTTCCCCCCTTTCCTTTCCCCCCTTTCCTTTCCCCCCTTTCCTTTCCCCCCTTTCCTTTCCCCCCTTTCCTTTTCCCCTTTCCCCTTTTTCCCCCCTTTTCCTCTCAACTTTTCTCTTTCCTCTCCTTTCATTTTTCCTCTCCTCAGTCTGGGAACTGGCAATCCCAAAGAAATGGCTCAAGGCCAGGTTAGATGAGGACTTGAGCAACCTGGGCTAGTGGGAGGTGTCCCTACCCATGGCAGGGAAGTTGGAACTGGATGATCTTTAAGGTTTCTTCCAACCCAACCCATCCTAGGATTCTATGATCACTCAGGCATTTCATGCCATTTGGGAAGAGATGTCATGCAAGAGGAGAGGGAAGGAAAAGCAGCAGACCCCCCTCCCCAGTGCTCAAGGTTGTGTTTGAAGCTGGGCACACAGCTATGGTGGCTTGATCACAGGCAGGGGGAGATCATTTCAGTGAAAGCTGATACAGGTGCATGAGGGGGAAGAAACTCTCCCTGTTCCAGGTATTTATTATCACTTGACAGCTGTCAGTTTGCAGTAGGTGATTTGCCTTCCTGTCAGCCCTCTGAGAACCCAAGGTTGTAGGGAAAGGCAAAAATCCTGCTTTCAAGTGCAGGTATCATTTGACTGTGATAAGAAGGCAGGTAAAATATTTCTTCTGCAAGAGGGCTGTGGAGAACAGGGAAGCAAAGTCTTTCTGGTCCTACTGAGATGGGAAAAACCCCAGTCATTAAAACCTGATACCTACCTGCTTTTAATGAGAGGAAGGTTGTTTGAAGGAATAATCTCAGCCCTATCACCACCAAACCATTTTCAGGAGCCATTAGCCTTTCACCCCCTCATATGCTGTTTCTTTTACTTTTGATCTCACTCAGGGAGAGGGAGTTGCTTCTGCAACAAGAGATTTGGGCCTGAGCTTTAATCAGGAGCTTACTCAGTTATACCCAGGCTCTTACAGCCCTTCTAGGAAATGACCCGCAGAAGAATTTGAGGAGTAAGGCTTACAAAACAAGACTTGAAATCAAGCATTTGGTGTCTTCACTCATGCTTATTCCTTCAGTGAGGCAGAACAGGAGATTTGTTGCATTCTGCAATGCTCCCTTCATCTTCAGGCTGGAGAGGAAGAGGCTGAGGGGAGACCTCATGGCTCTCTACAGCTCCCTGAAAGGAGGTTGGAGCGAAGTGAGGGTTGGTCTCTTCTCCCAGGGAACAAGTAGTAGGACAAGAGGAAACAGCCTCAAGTTGCACCAGGGGAGGTTTAGGTTGGAGATGAGGATAAAATGTCTTTGCTGCAAGTGTGGCCAGGTATTGGCATAGGCTGCCCAGGGAGGTGGTGGAGTCCCCATCCCTGGAGGGGTTCAGGAAATGTGTGGATATGGCACTTGGGGACATGGTTTAATAGCCATGGTGGTGCTGGGTTGATGGTTGGACTCCATGATCTTGGAAGTCTTTTCCAACTGAAATAATTCTATGGTTCAGCCTCTTCTGCCTCCCTAGAAACATACTTTCAGTAGCTGGGGACCATGGTCTGTTAGTTGCCAGCCTGAACTGCAGGCATGAAGCAGAAGGTCTCCAGAATCCTGAACGTCCTTGAATGTTTTCTGTCTCAGCCCCGACGTGTATCATCAGTTGGTCTTGCATGCTGGTTTTTCTCCCCCCCCCCCCCCCCCAATTAGTGTAGTTCAGAATGGGATTTGATTTAATTCCATCCCAGTCTTATTTCAGCAGTTATCCATCTCCAGCATGAGGGAAGTTTCTTTGCTGAAGAGAAAGGAGTGGAGCAGAATGACAGTCGAGATCAAACGCTCGCAGGCTCCTCGCGGCGCCGCTGCTCCCTGATTCTTTGCTTCTCTCTCTTCCTTTTATCTGCGGATAGCAAAAAGAAACAAAAATGCCAGGAATGCCAGATCCCATTGGAGCTGTGCTGCCAGCACATTCAGAGCCATCCACAGCAACAGCTGTACTGCCCATATATCCTCAAGCAGAAAATTGGACATCAGCTGGGACAATGCCTGGCCTTGCAGACCTACACAAGGGCCACGGCGCAGGCACGGTGGGAACCGTCCCTCGAGTCCCCCCGCTTGGTTTGTGTGCACAAGAATCATGCTCCTGATATTGCTGTAACATAGCACTTTGCATCTAATTTAAGCTATACTGGGGCTTTTGTTTGTCTTACAAGGTCTAGCCTAAAGATAAAAGGCCTGGTCCAAGCCTGAGGTTTATGAGGCATCAGCAGACATTCATGTTCACACATCCACGCTCCGCCAGAGGAATTGATGGCCATTACCATGTTCTCTAATGAGTACAAAATGAGACCGTTACATATTCACTTAATTAGTTTGACAGATTTTCATTTAAATATAAAAAGACTTCTAGTCTTCAGAGAACAAAAGGAGGCCTTTGTTTGCAGTGCAGTTTTTTGACTCTGCTTTGCTGGAGCAGGAGGTTGGGGGTGACAACTGAAGGGAGACGATTTAGTGTGAATGATTCTCATCTTTTCATTTCATGTTGCCATTTCTTTGCTGCTTTTCCAGTTCCCCTGGAGTACCTTGAAGGGAGCTGTGTGATGTGGCCCTTTCAGTTGCAGCCAGGAAAGCCTCTGAGCGAGACCTTGGCTTTTCCAGAGCGTGATGGATGCTCGGAGATTTGGCGAGGGGAAGCTCCAAGGATATTAGAGAGCTGCTGTGAGCCCTGAGTGAACTTTAGTCCTCCAAACCTATTGGTTCACTCTGTCTCCCTATTGCTCTGGCTCTTTGGCCTAACTTACATCCCATAGTGTTGATGTAGGTGACTTCTGCTTTATTAAAGTTGGGAAGTGGTATCACAAGCTTGCCTGCAGTTCCATTATGCCCTTTTAACAGCTCCAGAGTACAGCACAAACCCTGATGCACAGCAGACAAGCAATGCTGGGACTTGATCTTTGCAGGAGCACCTTCCTTTGTGCTCTTGAAGTGAAAAGGTTTCTAAAATGCCTGCTTTTGAAGATTAGAATTACTTTGGTTGGAAGAGACCTCTAAAATCATCCAGTCCAACCATTAACCCAACACCACCACGGCCACTAAACCACATCCCCAAGTGCCATGTCCACACATTTCCTGACAGCTCCAGGGATGGGGACTCCACCACCTCCCTGGGCAGCCTCTTCCAATCCCTGACCACTCTTGCAGCAAAGAAACTTTTCCTTATCTCCAACCTAACCCTCTCCTGGCACACTTTTAGGCTATTTCCTCTCATTCTATCATTTGATATCAGGGAGAAGAGACCACCTCACTGGGCAGCCTTTTTTCAGGTAGCTGTGGAGAGCAATGAGCTCTCCCCTCAGCCTCCTCTTCTTCAGACTAAACAGCCCCAGTTCCCTCAGCTGCTTCTCACCAGTCCTGTTCTCCAAACCCTTCACCAACTTTATCATCATGAGGTGACCCAATAGACCCATGAATGTGTCCAGCATGTCCAGCCCCTAACTCCCTGGATTGTGGCAATTTGAATTGCTTGAGTTTTACACTACCCACCTCAGTTCTGCATGGAGAACCACAGGTTAGTGCCCTCAAACCATTTCAAGCATTCATTTGGTTCACAAGATGCCACCTGTGGGGCCACTCACCTTTACGTAACCAGCCTGTACCCTTATCAGAGCTGACTAAGTTTGTTCCTGCACAGGGCTTCAATGCTGGGAGCCAGCACAGCTCCTTTATTTACATGTGGAAATGCCTCTTGGATGATGCTGAAAAATGTATGGACACTTTCAGATGCCCTGTGGCATTTTAAAGAGGAGTTTTTGTACTAGAAGGTCTTGTGAGGGGAGACCTCATTGCTCTCTATAGCTACCTGAAAGGAGGTTGTAGAGAGGCTGGTGCAGGTCTCTTCTCACAGGTAATTAGTGATAGAACAAGAGGGAGAAGCCTCAAGCTGTGACTGGGTAGGTTTAGCCTGGACAGTAGGAAAAATTTTTTCATGGAGAGTGGTCAGGCACTGGAATGTGCTGCCCAGGGAGGTGGTGGAGTCACCAGCCCTGGAGGTGTTTCAAGGTGGTTTGGATGTGGTGCTTGGGGATATGGTTTAGGGATGAAACCTGTAGAGCAGGGTTAATGGCTGGACTTGGTGATCCTGAGGGTCTTTTCCAACCCAAATGTTTCTGTGATTCTGTGTGACTTCCCACCTTTCCCCATTTGTCCCAGGCTGGTTTACTATGGATGTGTAGTTTACTATGGATCCAAGCTGGATGTCCCAGCTTGGCTCCTTCTGCCAGGTAAAAACTGACCTGTTACCCAACCAAATGCCAAAGCAGCACTTTTTGTGTCTCATTTGGGATCCAAGCACCTCTAGCCCGTGTTGTTTAGCTCTGCCTTCCTTGCCTGGCTCAAAATGAGCTAACAAAAAGGAGTTTGGGCTCCCTGATGAATTAGCTCTGTTGGAATTTGAACTGCTCTTGTGTTTTCAAGTTGTTCTTATCAGAAAGGCCGTGCTTCTGGAAGAGGAACAGAGGCTGCTCCTTTTAGTAAAGCTGACAAAGCAGGAAATGATCGGCCAGCCCTGAGCAAAATCATAACTGAACGTTTACTTTGAGCCACGCTGGGAGAGACCCAGACTCATAAATCAGCCTACTAAGCCTTCAGACGTGAGGGTTTGGAACCTCCTAGGCATTGCTCCTTTTTTTTCTGCTGCTGATAAGAAGTCTTCTCAGGGCACAAGCTTGGTGATGTCATTAAAAACAAGAGGAAGTGGTGTTGCTCCAGGCTTGGAGTCAAGGCAATGAATGACCTTACCCCTCTGGAAACAAATACCAGGGACTTCAGCTCTGGATATTTGTTGTACATAAGCATGAACCAAAGTGAGGTACCAGTTTATCAGGATACAGCTGTGTAGGAGGGGCCAAGCTCCCTGAGGTGTTTGAAGAAGCTCCATTGAGGGAATCGGACCCTGGCAGGGCCAAAGAAGTGATTTCAGAGCAAACAAAGGTAGCCTTTGTCCCCTCTCTTTAACAACATGGAAGCAGATGCTGGCGCTCCATAAAATGATCTGGTTTTTAAGAGATCTTGAGTGATGCTCTGGACTAACCTTCTCCAGACCATGACTGTTTCCCAGGAACAACTACCAGGGGTTGTACAATGGAAGGAGCCAGAGGTGCTGGCTGCAGTGTGTGTGCCAGGAGCTTAGCTTTGGTTGTGGTGTGGGACACAGCCTCTCGGTTCTCTTCGTGCTGCTGCTGTAGCTTCTTGAAGAGACATGGGTGCTGTGGCTTTGTCCTGTTTGGCTTCCTGGGTTGCTAGCAAGGTCTGTATGGAAATGCCAGGAAATGTGCCCCCTTTCCCAGTCTCTTTGAAGAAGGTTTCCAAGGGCTGGATCTCTGTGACCCAGCTCTCCCTCATGCTGCACACGTGGATGGGAGCTTTGTGCTGCCTGTTACTGCAGAAACTTGAGGAAAGAATTATTAACCAGCACCTACTTCTGAAAAATCATAAGCATACTTCCTTCCTGGGAGGAAACATTCAAATACAGGCTGTAGTTACAGGGTGCAAAGTTGATGACTGTGTGTACACGGATCCAGACTCTTGCTGGGTTGCTGTAATGATGGGTAACTGTTTCCTCTTGGGGCAGTTTTGTGCAGCTTGGTGTTTTGCTTTGTGCAGGCATCGGCTGGAAGCAGAGACATGGTGCAGGGGCAACTCAGCAATGCAAAGAGAGTGCCACTGGGCTGGTCCTCCTCTGGCAATGGGCCCTGGAGTTGCAGAACAACCTGGATCTCAGTAAGCTGGCCAGCCTGAAAACTGGCAGCCTCTGAAAACTGAGGTCTTCTATCAGTCTGAAATTCTTAGTGATGTGTTTAGGCTGGAGCACCTGTAGAGCTGAAGGAGCAGCTTGGTCTCAGTGCCCTCTGTGTGCAGGGCTGGCTTCTAGAAGAACAGTAGAACAGCAACCAGATTGTCACTGCCGAGCAGAAGAGAGTTTTCTCCTTTCTTTCACAGAATCACAGAAGGCCAGGTTGGGAGGGACCTCAAGGATTGTCTGGTCCAGCCTTGGAGGTGTCAGGAAGAGACAAGCTCATATATTAGAGGAGCAGGATGCCTGGGTTTCATTTCTGCCAGTGCCACATCCTCATTGTGAGATGGGAGACAAGATGTTTGCTTTAGTGTGTTTGCATTTCTGTGTCCAGGCAGCGTGTGTGTGAGGGCCCTTCCTGAGTGAGGATGTTAGGAGGCTTAATCACCACGTGCAAAGCACTGTGCAAAATACATTGCACTGCTGAAGGTACCAAATGGCAATTAAAAGGGAAAAAAAGCAAGGCCATTCTCTCTAATTTTCAGAGGAATGTCTTTGTACTTTGACTTGGTTGCTGTAACTGCAGCCCAGGAGATTTTCCTGCTAAGCAGAGTGTGAGAACTGCTTCTTAGCAAAAGAAAAATGTCACCACCTTCAGCCTCAGTCAGCCAAGAATGAGCCTTTTGAAGCTAAAGAAAGAAACACAGTCTTCATCTTCCTCCTTCCTATCCAGCCTGTGGGAGCCCTCACGTCCATTCAGCCCCACGTGCTCAGGAGAAGGAAGCTGCCAGTTACAGGCAAGGGTACCCAGGACCTTGCTGGTGCTGGTAGGAGCAGTGTTTGAATTTTATGCCAATGGTGGAGTCCCCATCCCTGGAGGGATTTCAAAGCCATGGAGATGTGGTGCTGAAAGACATGGTTTAGTGGTGACCTGGCAGCTCTAGGTTAATGGTTGTCCTCAGGATCTGAAAGGTCTCTTCCAACCCAAATGATTCTGTGACCCATGTAGCAGGAAGGATGCCGTGGCTGCAGTGCTGGTAGGCAGCTGTGACTTTCACCTTTTCCCTTCCCCTCTTCCTCACTGCCTAACAGTCCCTTCTGTCTCTGTGGTGGGGCTGTACTATGAGCACCACAAGCTTGGTTTGTGCCTGCAGTGCCTCTGTGTGTGTGTAATACACAGAGCGCCCGAGCACCTCCAGCTCACCATAGCTGCTGGAATCCATGACCCTGGCTGTGGGCTGCTCCCTGCCATCCCAGCGGTCTCAAACTCTTGCCTCTTCACTCAGGGCCTCTGCTGAAAGTCACTTTTACACTTAAAATTGTGACATTTCCCCACCCTTGAGCTCTCACAGGGCTCACCAGGGCTGAAGAGCACACAGGGAGGCACAGGAGGTACCATGAAAGCAGGCAGTGAAAGGCGGCGTTGTCCCTGCCTCCACGGCTATCTGCTCGTTTGAGGCTGCAGATAAATCACAAGCCAGAGGGCTGGAAGCCATTCTCCAGCTCATGGTGTGGGGATGGGTGTGTGAGGGTGTGGGCACATGCATTGCTTCTGAGTAAACCAAAAGTGAGCCATCTTTGTTCTGTGGGCTTGTTTAGGAGATCTGTGCTGGGAAAGAAACGGTGAGGACCCACAGGGAGGCTGGCTTTGCTCTGCAGACTGTCCATGTGTCTTGTGGGGTGTTTTGTTTGCTCTGTGGTTTACACACAGAAGTGCAGCTAGTCAGTAAAAGCAGACTGCAGGTGAGGCTCATCCCTCAGAGGACAATAGGTCAATTTCAGTACCTGAAGAGGACCTACAGGAAGGCTGGGGAGGGACTGTTTAGACGAGCCTGTGGAGATGGGACAAGGGACAATGGTCTGAACATCAGGAGGAAGTTCTGCACAATGAGAGTGGGGAAATACTGGAACAGGTTTCCCAGGGATGTGGCTGAGGCCCCATCCCTTGAGAAATTCAAGATCAGACTTGATGTGGCCCTGAGCAGCCTGATCTAGTTGGAGATATCCCTGCTAACTGCAGAGGGGTTGGACAAGATGACTTTTGAGGGTCCCTTCTAACCCAGTGCAATCTGGGAAGCTGTAGAGGTGACAAAGCAACTTCCTCTTCCACACATGCTGGTCCGAGAGGCCGCACTTAGTGCTGGGAGGTGTTGTGGAGGTGGAGCAGACCTGAAGAGCCTGAGCAGCTGATGAGTCTGTAACTGTGAGTTGGAACCCTGCTTGCAAGCAGGTTTTCCTGTCACACATTTATCACTCCCAGCCTCTCCTGAGGGCGTTTCTGTGCCTTTACATCCCCTGTGTGCACCTCCGTGACGCAGTGCCACAAGATGACACATCCAGTCTGCCATCTGTGGGCCACCAGCAATCCACTGGCAGTTCTTTCCAAGGGCTTTTGCCTCACTGGCAAGGAAAAGAAAGAGGAAAACCAATGGGATGGCCTGGGAAACATGGAAAAGCCCCAGCAGAGGAGGGGGCTGCACAAACAGCACCGTGTGTATCTCAGCACAGTTTGCATTGCTAAGGCCTCTTCTCCTCCTTCTGCAGGTTTACATGGGCAGCCCCTCCCCTCATGACTGCAGTGGGACTAATCAGACAATAAGGATTACTCATGTGAGTAAAAGCTCTCAGGCCTGAACTGCCAAGTGTTGCCCACACTCATGTTTCTTCTTCCCACCACTGAGTGCACCCTGGGAGATGTGCAGAGGAGAGTTTTCCAGGGCCCTGAACTTTTTAGCCGCAGTTGCGAGGATAATTTGAGCTGTCTTACGACCTTCTGACCCACGACATGCTCTGGGGTGAAAGGTGCTTTGTTCCTTGTCCCAGTTTTGTCTGAGCCTCTGAGGAGCAACCAGTCTGAGGAGCTGAAGTGCTGCCCAGATAACGGAGAAGGGTCTGGCAATGTCAGCTTTGCTTGGCCCTAATGACTGCTCCTGAATTTCAGTTTCAGCAGATGGAGCAACTCCTTTGCAATGTCCTGTATCTTTTTGTAATCAATGGTTTGCTCAGCTTCATGACCTGGTTCCTATCCAGGGGATGCTTTGGATCAAGTCTAGTCCAGCAAGGCTGTGTTGAAAAGAGGGAGCTGAAATGAGGAGGATTAAGCCAAAACATCTTCCAAATAACCAAGCAATGCCCTGCACGTGAGCTGGAGGCAGCACGGTGTGCTGGGTACAGCAGTGGCCTTGGAATGGGGACTGGTTTCTAGTTATTGACAGTTGTTATCTGCATGGCTGTATCTGGTAGGAGCCCTGCTCCTGGGATAGGAACCAACAGGCTGCCATAAACCAGAGCAAAAGGCAGAGGGAGGCCCTGAGGCTGCAGGAATCTCCAGGTATGCCCTGTGGTATTGGCTGCTGCTCATCAGCCCAAAGGGCAACGTGGCAGCTGCAGCCCTCAGGGCTGACTCAGGAGGCCACCTGGATTTGTGACACCTGTGGGTTGCCTGGCAGGTGGCAGTGTGGGGTTGTTTGCCCCAAATGCATTTATTTTATCACTTATTTTTGATGTTTGGTGTGAAGGTTTTGTGTTTGGAAAGTGTGGAGCAGCATGGCAGCAGGGCTGGTCTGGGAGCTGCTGTGGAAGAGGCCATTGCAGCCTTGATCTGGTCAAGAGATTTATCTTCTGAAATAGATGAGCAAAAGGCTCTCCATCCTCTGCAAGAATCTTCTTGTTTCTCTTTCATAATAAGAGGCAATGTGATGCTTGAATGTTTTTGTGCTGATTGCACTTTTCATGCCATTTCATAGCATCATGGAATGGAAGGGGTGGAAGGAACCTCTGGAAAAAACATTGAGTCCAACCCCCCTGCCAAAGCAGGACCACCTAGAGAGGGTCACACAGGAACACATCCTGACAGGTCTTGAAGGTCTCCAGAGAAGGAGACTCCACAACCTCTCTAGGCAGTCTGTTCCAGGGCTCCAACACCCTCACAGCCAAGAAGTTTTTCCTCACATTGAGGGGGAGCCTCCTGGGTTCCAGTTTGTGTCCACTGCCCTTTGTTCTATCACAGGACACCGCTGGAAAGAGCCTGGCCCTTTCCTTTTGACACACCCTGCAGATATTTGTAAGCATTAATAAGATCTCTCAGGCTTCTTTTCTCCAGGCTAAACAGCCCCAGGGCTCTCAGCCCTTCCTCATCAGGTCTCTTCCTCATTTCTAAAGAACTAATTCACAGATAAATGAAGAGATGCTCTGCAGTGATTCTTCATCTCCTCATTAGGATCAGGCACAGGAGACCCCACTCCTCTGCCAGCTCTGCGACTTCTCTCCAG
The DNA here is from genome assembly GCF_014839835.1 of Dryobates pubescens. Taxonomy (NCBI): domain Eukaryota; kingdom Metazoa; phylum Chordata; class Aves; order Piciformes; family Picidae; genus Dryobates; species Dryobates pubescens. The sequence continues at coordinate 2,937,765 of NC_071635.1, forward strand.
GGTAGCACTGGATTTGGGCTTTACCTTAGCCTGAAGAAAAGACAGGGAGAGCAGTCAGACAGTGGACTCATCTCTCGAGGGAAGCAGTAGATTGTCCTACCTTGGCCAGTTTGAAGGCTCAGCTTGACAGGGTGCTGGGCCAGCTCATTTCAACTACACCATTCCCTAGAAGGTTTGGACCAGTTGGTCCCTGGGGTCCCTTCTAACCTGGCACTCTGTGATTCAGTGAGAAGAGCTCAGAGCTAAGCTTGATTTGCCCATAGCTGAGGCTCTCCCTTTCCTTTCAAAGTCCATCAAATGCTTTCTGCCATGGAGCTTAACGGGCAGGCATCTTTCATCTGGCTTACCCCTGAGGGGGGGCTGCTTATGAGAATTTGTAACAAATGGCTTTTTAAAAGAGTGAATAAAGGTTCCTAGTTACCATAAGCTGCCCAAGAATTCTGAAGGATCTTATCTTTTTAATGAAAATGACTCCAGTGTAAATCTTACGCCAGCTCCGAGTTCTTGCTGTCACATTTCAGGCTCCTTACCCACATTTACTCTTAGGGGTGGATTCACCAAGGATAAAATTTGCTTGATGAGAAGATTTTTATCTTTCAGTGTGGCTGCCATTTCAGCTTCCCTCCAGGGAAACGAGGAGCAGAGTATAATAGCTGCTGTGATTGCTTGCTGGCTGAACAAAGCAATCATAGTTCAGGCTGGAGGGAGACATCGCTATGGCAGGAATGAGTGGAGTTTGTGAGAGTATTCCAGGAGAAGCATTCCCTGATTGCCTTTGGGAAGGTTTCTCTGTGATGGTGCCCAGCCATGCTGCCCTTCCCTGTTCTGAGCTCTGCCACTGGCTCTACTGACTCCTCCTTTAGGCAAATACCCAACATCTTGCTAGGTCCTTCTTCTGGAGAAATAGAGAGGAATGGAGTAGAGGCTGGAAAGAGGACCCTTGGGAATTGTCCCCACATCTTATGCCCTTGAAGTCAAAAAGGCAATTATTTATCTGCTAGCCTGTGTGGTTTAAACTTAAGCCAAGCAGGATTCCTGATGTCTCAGAGCCTAATCTCTCTGAGCCATACCTATTGATCTCCTGCCTTTATCACCTGACACTCTGGTGGGACTGGAGGGTGGTGGCTATGTCTGCTCCCTAAAAGCTGGGGCAGGGTTTGTTCCTGAGGTCAAGAGACCAGCCTGCCTCTTTGCCAGTTTGGAAGCACAACTTTTCCAACCAGTTTGTCAGCTCAGTTATTTAGCAACCTGCTTTGTTTATGCTATAGAACCTGGCTCTGCACTGAGCGTGGATTGCCAAAGGGCACAGGAACAACGGAGCAAACTGCTTTAAACCCTGTGTGTAAACTGCATTGGGCCTTAGAGATGTAAAGAGGAGGTTTCTCTCTAGCTGATAGATTTATTCTCAATCACATTCCTGCTGCTGTGGTGGAGAAAACAGGCTGAGCAAATGAGGCAGACTAGAGCTCATGCAATGTGCTTAGAACAGTGAGGGCTCCTCAGCAGAGACCAAAACACATTCTGAGGGCTGGGGGATTAAAGTCAGGCTGGCAGACAATAGGGGCTTTAGCTCCCTGCAGATCTTTCACCTGACATTGTCTTTAAACCCAGCTGGGCTCTAACAGAAAGGCAGGTGAATTAGAGGGAGATTTTTTCCTTGAAACCTGAGCTAAAGGGTTTTGAAGATGTTAATACTCACCTTGGGCTCAGCCCTGCAATGTGCCTTTGATGGCGAGTCCCTGTAAGTTCAGTGAGCTGCACCAAGCCTGGAGGTCATGAGGTTTTCTTTACTCACTTTACCCATAAGAACTGAGATAGTTATTCAAGCCAGATGCATGATTTACACTTCAGTCTGCCTCTGACCTCTTTGGAGTTCAGAAATTGCTCCACTCAATTTCCTCTCATTGGAGACCACAATGTTTTTTCACTGGTCCCCAAGGACAGTACAAGAGGTAATGAACACAGGAAGTTCCACCTCAACATGAGAAGGAACTTCTTTACTCTGAGGGGGCTGGAGCACTGAAGCAGGCTGCCCAGAGAGGTGGTGGAGTCTTCATCTCTGGAGTCATTCAAAACCCACCTGGATGCTGTCCTGTGCAACCTGCTCTGGGTGAACCTGCTCTGGGAGGGGGGTTGGACTCGATGATCTCCATAGGTCCCTTCCAACCACTGTCATGCTGTGGTTCTGTGTTTTCATTGCCTTTATCACTTACTGGGGGGGTTTGTTGGGCTGCATTGTGGGCCACCAGGACTTTACAGCAGGAGGCAGAGAGCAGGCAAACCACTTCAGAAAGGCCTTCTGCATGCAGTGCTCTCGTGAAGGTGACCAACAGACCCGACGGGAAGGCTCACCGAAAGAAGTGGTTCCCAAGTGACTCAGTCCCGTGCACTGCCAAATATTCTGGTTTGATCCAGCAAAGCTTTTAAGATCATGATCAGCTTTAAGAATGTGAGTTGTTCCACTGAAATGATCTGGATTACCCCCGTGCTGGCATGGGGACAGCACAGCACACACAGCCTTGCAGGACACAGCCTTGCAGGGACAGAGAGCGGCCATGTGCTGGAGGAAGGGAGAAGGCTGCCTGTGGCTCTCCTGCCACAGAGCAGCACCCTGGGATTTGGGGGGGGAGGATAGTCTTTGTTTAATGCCAATCTGCTTGAAGTCCTCAAACTGAGTTCAACAAAGGAGGCTAAACCCTCTAACACCAGTTCCTCATATTTGCTGACAGCAATGTCAGGCACAAAATCAAATTCCTTCTGGGTGTCAGGTAAGTCAAAGAGTGCAGAGTGCCCCAGAAGGGGATTCTTGGGGATTTGTGTCCCATCAACAAGTTGAGTGATAATTAAAGCCTGAATATTTCTGCTAAGCTGCAAAACAAAGAAGAACCCTCTTAATTCCTTAAATTCCTCATGCCAGGCTGTAAAATATATTCCATTCATGGCTGTGTCTTGCTGCTTGCTCTCTCTGTGCCTCCTTCTTTAGCCTTCAGCCACCTGTTTGTAACCAGCGTCCTGCAGGTTCTCAGGGCAGCTTTCTTCTCCTCTCTGCCCTTGGTCTTGTTGCTTTGACACTGCAGCCTTGTTGTCTGCAACAGACAGCAGGTTGGAGCTGCCTGCCTTGCCCAGCTCCCATAACTTCATTCTTGGAAAGTTTCTGAGTTTCCTGGGTGACAAAACACGAGCAACATTTGCTCTTGACCTGGATCATTTCTGAAGGCATTCACTCAGCCCTGTTTTGTTATGAAGGTTACTCAGGGGTGGGTGGTGGGGCATGAGAATTCCAAGCAATGGCAATTCCTGAAAAGTGTCAGAAAGTCACTGCCTGCACCTTTTGCACCACAGGGGTGTTTTGATGAGTGCTGAAAAACACAGCAGACAAGCTGCAGGGGCAGAGACACCAGCAGAGCAAATCAGCACGTTACAAGGTTGGCTGTCCCTGCTTTCCCCCAGCTCTCACCAACAGGCATAAAAAACAGGAGGAAAGGGGTGGGGGGAAACCCTCCAAGCCCCAGCTCTGTAGATGCAGCAGCCATCAAAGTGGGACAGCTCACTGCTGTTACAGCTTGGGTTGAGGCTATAGAACAGTGGAGTATTTGCTAAGCTTGTAAAAACCTCCAGCTGCTCACTGGAGACCAGACCAATGAATCAAAAAGGAGGCTGTTTAAAACTGTTAGAAGAATCTATAAGATGACCAAAACCCCCCAGGTTGGCTTCACTGCTGGCACTGCATTTCTTCTCCAGCCCCAGCTCACAAGACCACTATCACTTCTGGCAGAAATTAAGAAGCTTCAGTTTTGGACTTTGGAAATAGTCACAGGTCTAAACTTGCAAAATCCAACCCAAACCATTTGCTTAATGGCTCAAATAAAACACTGCCAGTGAACCAAAGCCCCAGTTCTGAAACCCCTTAGACTTGGAGACAGGTTGTTTTCTTTGATAAGGCCCCAAGAGCTTGCATTTCCAAGTTTGATTCTTTTATCTCTCTTTTATTTATCTATAACCAACAGTAAATCATGGAATCCTAGCATGGCTTAGGTTGGAAGGCACCTCAGAGATCATCTACTCCAACCTCCCCACCTTGGGCAGGGACACTTCTCAACTAGACTTGGCTGCTCAAAGTCTCATCCAGCCTGGCCTTGAACACCCTCAGGGAGGAGGCAGCCACAGCCTCCCTGGGCAGCCTGTTCCAGAGTCTCAGCACCCTCATAATGAAGAACTTCTTCCTCAGCTCCAGTCTAACCCTGCTCTCTTTTGGCTTCAAACCATTCCCCCTTGTCCTGTCTCCAGACACCCTCAGGAAAAGTCCCTCTGCAGCCTTCCTGTAGGATCCCTTCAGGTACTGAAAGACAGCTCTGAAGTTCCCCTCCAAGTTGAACACCCTCAGCTCCCTCAGCCTGTCCTCACAGCAGAGATACCCCAGCCCTTGGATCATCTTTGTGGCCTCCTCTGGATTCACTCCAACAGCTCTGTGTCCTTCACTGGTGGGTTTGGCAGTCCAGAACCCAGCCAACAAAACAAGACACCGTGACTGGATCTCATCAAGGCTGCCCCCAAATACACAGAAATCTGGAGACTAAAAGCCAAAACATTTCTGTTGTAAGTGATTTGCTCTTCCACTCTCTTTAGCAGCCTGGGGTTCATGTCACAGATTTCCTAACAGTTACCTGCCTGGAGAGAGGAGGTGGGACATGATGAGAGATGTTGCCTGACCGAACCTGGTGACTGAACCTTCCCAGGACAGTGTGGTGTCCTTTCCCAGTGCCATGACAGTGCTGGGACACCACTGGCTGTCTTCATGAGAAGAATCACCATTTTCTGCTCCAAACAAAGCACTGACTTTTTAGCTTGAAAACACCTGAAAACTTTGGGACAGGGCCATTCAGCAGCCAGGCCCCAGTGACTTGGCCTTTGCTGAACCTTACCAGCACATCAGCAGCTCCTGCCAGCATGGCTGAAGGTCACCGTGCAGCACCTCTGGCATCAGGAAACAGGAAGGTTCATAGCTAATATTCTGCCAAATGAACAGACAGGGTTTAATGCAACATCAGTTAGGTCTGAATCCTGGTCCTGCTTCAAGCAAAGCTCTTGGGCATGCTCTTCAGGTTAACACCAGTGCTTCCTTGTGGTGTGTCTTGGAAGTGAGGAATGCCAAGTTGCCCTCATTTTTTTCCCCCCTGAACTTGCTCTAAACATAAAAGAAAGTTGGCTGTGCCAGGTAACTTGGAACTTTTCCTGCTTGCATTTTGCCCTGCTGGCAGCAAGGCAGACTGAAGAAAGCCACCAAAGAAGTGGGCAGGAGTTTGACACTGTAATATCCACAGAGCTTGTGGAGAGGTTTGTGTCACTTAATGTGAGGTTATGAAGCTTCATGTGATGTTCCACCTCCTCTCTCCAGACAGGTAACTGCTAGGAAATCTGTGACATGAACCCCAGGCTGCTAAAGAGAGTGGAAGAGCAAATCACCTATAACAGAAATAATTTGGCTTCTAGTCTCCAGATTTCCATGTCTTTGGGGTTCTTTTTTGCCCCTTCCAACAGTGTAGAGGGGACACAAACACTCTGCCACTGCTGCCCAGTCTGTGTTTAATGACAGCAGGGCCCTTGTGGGTCTCATGAGTGTGTGGACAGATGCTATCCATCCAATCAAGACAACCTTTTAACACCCAGAGTGTTTGAGGAGAGCAGGCAGCAAACCACCTTGTGAAGGATTAACAAGGCTGTGGTTGGCATCCACAGCGAGCTTTAATCCAAGGGTGTAGCAGCTTCAGAGAGGCACAGGATGAAGAGGGAGGAACCACACTTGGATAATGTGATAGAGCAGTTGGCTACCTGGCAGTCTAGTGACCAAACATCATTAAAAACATTCCTGTCTCCAGCACAAGGCAGCTGAAGCTGTCCTGGCTGCCTGTAATTAAAGATGTTGGGTGGATATATTGGTTTTGGAGTGGGATTATTGCTACTTTCCCTGCTTCTGGCTTTTATGGTGGCATGTTCTGGGTGACATCCAGAGGAGCTCCGTATCAGAAGCGATCAGGGAAGGAGCAGAGCAGGAAGGGGTGTGAGCAGGTTGCAGATCAAAGGAGAGCCCTGCCCTGCTGCTTGTGTCCTCTCTAAAGAGAGCCTGCTGCATTTCAGCTCATCCTGGGTGAAGCTCGAGGTAGATACAGTGAGAGGACAGAGCCCCTTCACATGGGGAGGGGAAAACAGCCCTGGATTTAGCAAACTCTGCACAGCACAGGGAGAGGGCAGGGCACAGCTCTCTTGGGAAAAGCAGCAGTTCCCCCCAGAGCAAGCACAGCAGATTGGGGTAAATTGGTGGACCCTACAGTGAGCTCCAGTGCCTGTGGTGTGCTTGTGCCTCTTTTTGCTCAGCCCTGTTTCCCATCCCAACCCTGACCTACAGGCCAAGCTTTCAGTCAGAAGGGGTCCTTATCTTTTCCCTTCTTCTCCAAACTGGTGTGAAGGGCTGAGCAGGACTCTTTGAAGTCAGTGGGGTCTGCAAAGTGCTCTGTGCTTTTGAAACTCAGGCCATGAATTTGGGTACCTGCTTTTTCAAGATCCTTATCTGTAAACCCAGCAGTGCCTCACCTTCCCTATCCGTGTGACAGGTCAAACAATTCCTGCTCTCTTCAGGGTCTGAGTCTCTCTTCAGGAGTGAGGTTAAAATGTCCTTATCTTAGAGGAAAAGCCTCTTTCACTTAATCTGGGCTGGGTACATGATGGGCCTAACTGAGGCACTATCTTTCAGAACATAATAAGGGATGAAATCCTTTTCATAAATGTTTTAAAGCAGCCCTTGTGAGAAACTGAATGATGCACTGTGATAGACAAGGTTGGAGCAGGTGACCCTTGGGGTCCCTTCCAGCCTGGCATTCTGTGAAACATGCACAGAAAGGTTCTGATGTGTGACTCAGCAGTGACCTTTTCTCATAAGGATTCCCTTGGCTGCTTTTCTCTGGTCTCTTTCTGTTTTAACTCTGTGTTTTCTCTCTCACTTCTCTTTGGGCTCCCTCATGCATTCTACCATACTGTTCCCTGCCTTTTCTGCCTCTTTTTCTTCCCCTCTGGGGCAGATGAGAAGCAGCAGCAGAGAAGGAGAGGGATCCACGTGACATGAGCCCAGTCATCAGCCCTGCAGTGTTGCTCAGTGCAGGGAAGCAAAGGACTTTCGCAGGGCTGCCTCTCACTGCTGGAGGAGAAGAGGCAGCATCTGAAGAGGCAGTGCCTGAGCCAAGCTATTGCCCAACAGCAGCCTTTAGTTCCCAACATCAGGGCTGGGTTGAGAGCACCTGTAGGTGTGGTTGTGAAACTGGCAGTAAAATTTGTTTCCAATCTCTCTCCAGGAGTATTAGAGATCACCCAGGCCAACTGATCAAACCCAGCAAAGATGTGAGAAGTGCTGCCATCGGCCTGTGTCTTCGTGCTGACATTTCCCAGCCAGGGCTCCACTGTGAAACTGAAACAGGAGCTTTTACAGGCTCCTTTGAGGCTCTGAAGAAAGTGTCAGTATGGGGCTGGGATACATCATCAGGCCTTTGTGGAGGTCCACGAGGCAGCACTGATCTGTTTGAGCTGTGACAGCTCAGGATCACTAAAACACAAGGCACTGCCACCAGCTTCACAGAATCACAGAATTGTTTGGGTGGGAAAGACTTCCAAGATCATTGAGTCCAACCTTCAACTTAAGGACACCATGGCCATTAAACCATGTCCCCAAGTGCCATGGCCACAGGTTTCTTGCAAACCTCCAGGGATGGGGACTCCCCCACCTCCCTGGGCAGCCTGTTCCATTCCACTTTTGCAGCAGATGAATTGTTCCTTATCTCCAATCTAAGCCTCTCCTGGTGCAGCTTGAGGCTGTTTCTTCTTGTCCTACTGCTTGTTCCTTGGGATAAGAGACTGACCCCCACCTCACTCCAACCTCCTTTCAGAGAGTTGGATAGAGCAATGAGGCCTCCCCTCAGCCTCTCTTTCTCCAGACTGAACAACCCTAGGTCCCTCAGCTGCTCCTCACCAGACCCTGTCTGTTCTCCACACCCTTTGCTGGCTTTGCTGCCCTTCTCTGGACATGCTCCAGCAGCTCAGTGGATAGTGGCCAGCAGTGCTTCTCTGTGGGCTAACAAACCAAGCTAGCTCCTCTCTTGCATCCCTTCTGCTTGTCTTCCCCTGCTTTAGTCACCTTGCTCTGCTTTCCTCCTGTGTCTCAGTGCCTGCAGCAAGGGCAATTACTGGGATGGGAGCACACAGCGAGCCCCAGCTGTCTGACTGCTGCTGCGTGGAGCTCTGTCATTACTCCTGCCTGCCTCTTAAAAGGCTGAGCAGGACAGGCTCCTTCCTTTTCTCTTCCTGCCCCTGGCCTGCCTTCCCATGCGCTGCATCGCCTTCCCCATCGCTCCCTGCTCGTGGAGAGCAGCTCCCTGGCCCAGCTCACCATGCAGTCCAACCTGCATGTCCTCAGGAAGCTCCTGGCCTTCTGGACGGCATCGCGACGGTTCGTACCCCGGCACCGCCGGCTCCGGCAGCTCCTGCCCCTTTGCAGCCCACCTGGGGCTTGGCACCCGCTGGGGCACGCTGGATCTTGGGTGAAGTGTTCCCCTGGCAGCCCTTCTGCTGCGGCTCCCTCATCTCTCATGCCAACTTTTGCTCCCTTTGGTGACAGTTGCAGGCAATTCACTGCTTCTTGGTTTGTCTGTCTTGTTTCATGAGGGCTTGGACGCTCAGACATGGTGAGCTGGGCTGCTGTGTTTTGCTGTCACCTCTCCTTCTGTTTTGTGTTGCTTCTTTTAAGCATGAACTTGTGCAGGTCAACCCAGTTGAATCTGTTTTGCTAGAAAATGGGATCCTTCTCATGTCTCTGTGAAGGGTTTCTAGGAGATCCTTCTCATTTCTCTGTGAAGCAGCTCCAGCCTACCCCAGGCCCACTAGCAGTAACCTGGGGACGTTTCCTTCTTCAGTTGTCTCCTGCTCTGTCCCTACAAAGACTCTGCATAGTCTCTGTGTTGTGACAATGCATGTTGGAATTGATGAGCTTCAAGATCTTCCCCAACCTTAATGATTCTATGGTTCTGTTGTCTAATGTATTGTCATAGATGGTATCTGAAGGGGCCCTGCAGGGAGGCTGGGGAGGGACTGTTTAGAAGGCCTTGTGGTGATAGGATGAGGAGGAATGGTTTGAAACTGGAGCAGGGTAGGTTTAGTTTGGATATCCAGAGGAAGTTCTGCACAATGAGGCTGGTGAGACACTGGAAGAGGTTGCCTAGGGATGTGGTGAAGATGCCATCCATGGAAACATTCAAGGTGAAACTCGATGTGGTCCTGGGCAACCTGCTCTAGATGGAGGTGTCCCTGCTTACTGCAGGATGACAAGATGACCTTTGAGGGTCCCTTCCAACCCAGTGCAGTCTGTGGCCATGTGATAAATTGATCAGAACAGCATCATATCATGCTGGGAGCTTAAATGTGGTATTCAGACAAGTCCTGTGTTCCCTTGCATACCTGATCTGCAGTCATATGAAGTGCATAAATGTGCTCCTTTTCGCTTGTTCTGTTCATTCAGGGGCTGGGTGTAAGATTCAGCAGTCAGATGAAGCTAGAGGCTGCAGAGGGATCTGTTTTCCAAAGCCAGCACTGAATCTGCAAGCTTCTGGATTCAGTTCTAGGAGACAATCTGCTTTACCTGTGCACAGATGCAGGAAGGACCACGATGGGACTGAGTATTTTCACCCACCAGGAGGCTATCAGGTGTGGAGCAGCCTTGCTTTATAGCAGGAGAGTAGTTTGTAATTCAACCTTAATCTCATGAAATTACAGGCCACCTTCCTGTGCTGCAGCACACTGCCTGCCAGTGTCACCATGCTCTGAGGTGTTTTGGAGGGTGGACTCTCTCTTCTTGGGAGCAGACTGAGGGCACAGGATTGTTTTCAGGGGCTGCTGATTAAATGGTCCCTCTTGCAGAGCTCTGATGTCCTCTAGCCTTGAATCAGCTGTGTGATTCCTGAAGACAGCACTGGTCAGGTGATTATTTTTCTTGGGATCCAGGTGTTTGAGAATTCAAACATAACTGGCTTGGCTTTTCAGAAACACTGAGTGGCTCAGACAGCCCCAAGGAAACCATCCTGAGTTGCATGGTAGAGGCACTTAGATCCAGGCATTTTAAGTCAGGTGTCTCAAGATGTTAGGTGATACACCTAGCTCTGGATGAAGTCATTCACTACCACTCAGAGACTCAAGAGTCTCATTTTTGTTCTTTACTTTAAGTGTGAAGTGTGAATTCCTCTACCTGGCCTTCTCCAGTGTAAATAAACCACAATTTCTTTCAGTGATGGAAGCTCACAAGAGGTTCACTGTGTGGCAGCACAGGGTGACTGATGTCATGGGATCACCACATCGTGTTGCAATGCTGAGCAGCTCCCTGGACAGCTGTAGATGGGGTTCTTCCCTCTGTCAGACCACAGGGCTGAATGTTAACAGAGTGGGAAATAACTGGGGAGCTTCTGAAAGTGCTGCTGCAAAACAGCTGAACAACTGAAAAAATCCTTCAGCACTGCTCCTTGGAGACTGCCTTTAAACTGAACTGAGCCTTGGCCATGCTGCAGCTGTTAGCCACAGCCTTCTTTTGGTTGAGCAACCATGGTGAGATTGTGAGCTCTAGGTGAGTGGTTGGGCTCAAAGCTGATGACCTCAAAGGTCTCTTCTAACCTCAGTTGGTCTCTTCCAACCCACAGTTCTGTGATTCTATGATTCTATCATTCCATGATTCTATCAATCTGTGATTTTCCTTTCTTGAGCTCTCACCTCCCACCTGTGGGTGAAGCAGCCCAGCAAGGATAGTTGCTCAGCAGCAACCATATAGTACTTACTACCTCAATGGTGCTCAGAGCTTGAGGTCAGCTCTTCCCTGGGAAGAACAGAGGGAAATTGTTGCCAGTCATGCCTTGCTGTACTACCTGGAACATCATCAGTGGGAAGAAAGCCTCCAAGCCAGGCTGCATCCTGTAAAAGAGAATGTGGGCACTTGAAATGTTCATCTGCAGGTTTTAAAGGTTAAACCCCCCCAAGTTGGTTTAAGTGTGTCTTTACAGGTGTGCTAAGTGTAGTTCTCATGTCAGGAAGTAATTGGTAGGATGTCTCATAGAGGACTAAATAACAGGGTAAAGCAGATGGAGTCATGGCTCTGTGAACCAGCTGTGTGCTCAGAATGGGCATAAACAGCACTGCCAGCAGGCCATGACACAGACTTTACCACAGGCTTCTTCCTGCTCAGTACAAACAGGCAGCCCACAGGATTCCTGGGCTTGGGAGAGCCATGAATGAGCTCAGCCTGTTCTGAGACAGAGCAACAAGTTTTTCCTTAGGAATCTGACAGGATAACAAATGAATTGATTTCCTCAGCATCTTCAGAATGTCTCAGGCCGAGTTCCTTGCTGGACAGCAGACCTGATCAATGTGTATTAGTGGCTCAGTGGCACATCAAATCTCTCCTAAGAAGATACTGGGCCTGCAAAGGTGGTGATGATCATTTGCAGACCTGAGTCCATCTTTGCTAGCTTAGAGGTCTTCACTTCTGTGGCTTGTAGCTAGACTATTTGCAGCTGAGGCTCCCTCATAGCTTTCATTGGTTTGCATGGTGGTCATGTATGAGGGAGCATGTGAAGGAAATGGAATTATTCTTCTTGCCAAGACTTTGAGGGATCCCAAGCAAATGTTAACATCTAGACCTGTGAAATTGGGCCAGGCCCCAGGCACTTGCCTTTCCCTGCTGATCAAATAAAGTTTTTCCTTTTGGGAAACAAATTCCAGTTGACTTGAGCCCTTGCCACACTGGGAAGGTTTATCCATACAAATTCCAGTGGACTTGAGCCCTTGCCACACTGGGAAGGTTTATCCATACAAATTCCAGTTGACTTGAGCCCTTGCCACACTGGGAAGGTTTATCCATACAAATTCCAGTTGACTTGAGCCCTTGCCACACTGGAAAGGTTTATCTCTACAAATTCCAGTTAACTTGAGCCCTTACCACACTGGTAGGGTCCATCTACATGTGAGGCACCTGAGATCACAGCTCCCTCAGACTGGCAGAATTAGATCTGGATCAGAAGCTTTGCATTCCTGATACCTTTTGAAGTGTTTTCCTTTGTTTTCTCTCACACCACTCAACCTCTTCTCTGTGTTTTGGGGTGATTCCATGGTGACCCCATGGCTTACAGCTTACAGAGGTGGTGGGCATCTCATCACCACGAGTTTCCATCACAGTTGTGCAAACTGCAATTAATTGCAGATTAAGAGCCAGTGCTCCTTCTTTGCTCCTAAGTTAGATTACACACCTCTTGATTTGATGGAGGGTGGAAGAGATGGCAGCAGCAAAAACATGCTTATAAAGCAGAACAGCTTTTTGGCAGAGCAAACCATGAGGGCATGTTACTTGTGTAATGTACCATAGCTGTAAAACTGAGCCCACAGAGGCTGTGATGCACTCAAGATGATGGCTATATTAATTAAGTCCAGGAGCTTTCAGCAACAGGACACAGGCTGTGGATTTACAGAGGGTTTCTAAGAGGCAGTTCTGCTTCTGGGCAGCTCACTCTGGGACTGCCCTGAGCAAGCAGCTGAGACTTCAAACAGTTAGAGGCCAGGTAGTGGGTTTGATGGGGCCGTTTGCAGACCTGCATCTTGTCTCACCTTGAAGATGTTGTAAGGGCAAATGCACAAGGATGGGACCTATTCTCTGTGCTCTGCTGGCTCTGCCTTTCTCTACTGGCAGCCAGTAATTCAGTGTAAACCACCCCTCCTTGAAACAGTGAGAGCCAGCTGAAGGCTGCCTCTCATTAAATGTTAGGCTACTGACTTGCACATAAGAATGCAAAACTCCACTTGTTTCTCTAAACCTTCACAAAGCCATTAAAGTAGAAGTGACCACTGACCTAGAAATAGGGCAGCTGCATCCCTGGCAATCATTAAAATAGCCTCTTGGTGACCTAGTTTCTCCTAGCTATGAGCATCCTGCTGCACAAGCCTGGGTCCTTCCTAGCAAACTAATCAACAGATGCTTCTTGCCACTGAGGTTTCGGAGAGGCTGCAAATGAAGTGGCACAATGGGAGGCTTACAGCTCCTTGGAAAGGTCTGGTGTTAGTTAAACCTCTAAAGGAAGAATCATTCTGTTCTGAGTGACATTCTTCAGTGTCTGACCAACAACCTCAGGTTGGAATGACCAGGTCCCAGTTTTCACAGGGGATAACTTACAGAGGACCAGTCGAAACTGTGAACACTCAAGCTGTGGGATGCTTTGGGCAACAGGACCTTGTACCTTTGCCTAATCCCAGAGCTGCTGGGTGGTTTGCTCTTCCAACCACACAAACATTACAAGGGAGGCTTTCAAGAAGCAAAATCCTCATAAAGAACTCCCTTGGGCTGCAGCCTTTGGAGCAGTTTCTTGGTGTTTCCTCTCTGTGAGGCTGCAGTTCGCTGCAGTGACGGAGTGTGGAGCCTAGCAGGAGCTGCTTGCCTGCCTGCTATGCAAGCCCTATCTGCTTGTACTCAGATGTCTCTGATTTCCATTCTGCATCTTTGTTAGCCTTGGTAATAGCCTTCTTTTTTACACATAGCTATTAGCCTGGCCTTATCTCTGTAGTTAACAGTAGACATGCACTTAGGAAGCCCCTGAAGAAGCTGTCCAACCTGACCAGCACCCATGAGTAAGAGAGTATGAAATGCAAGCCCTTGAGAACTCTCTCCTATAAACTTGTTTTCTTTTAATTGTGTTTTTTGTTTTCCTATTTTGGTTTATGTAGAGCAACAGTGACATCCATTGGCCTAGTAAGCTTATCAGAAGCCCTGTCCACACCACATGTATTTACTCAAGGTGGAGGGCTGTACCAGAGCCCTCCAGAGCTGGTTTCTCATTTAAGTAGCAGCTGCTTGCTGTCCAAACCAGCAGCCTCTCTCCTCCTGTAGCAGCCTGTTTGCATGCTAGTTTCAGATACTGACTCTTCATTCCTGCTAGGATGCTTAAAACACATTTTTTATAAGATGTAGCTTGAAGCTGAGGTTCCCTTTTCACAAGAGATACCCAAGCACAGCGAGGCAAAGCTGCAGCTGTCCTGGAAGCAGAATTGTAGCAGCTCAGAGCTGGTGCAGTGACCTTTCTGTCTGTCCTTTGCAAGTCATGGAGCTGTAGAATGGGTTGGGTTGGAAGGGACCTTAAAGATCATCTAGTTCCAACCCCCCTGCCATGGTCAGGGACACCTTCCACTGGACCAGGTTGCTCAAGGCCTCAGAATGGTTTCAGTTAGAAAAGCCCTCTAAGACCACCCGGTCCAACCTTCCACCCAACACCACCATGGCCACCAAACCATGTCCCCAAGCACCATGTCCCCACGTTTCTTGAACACCTTCAGGGATGATGACTCCACCACCCCCCTGGAGAAGCTTTGCCTCCTACTCCTCCAAACTGCAACATGCTGGAAATGCTTTTTCCAGCTTGTGTGACTTAACCCTTGGAGTATCTGCCCTTGCCCTGCACATCTCTTGCGTTGCCCCTTTGCATGGTCTCACAAACCTTTCTGCTGGCTACCTAGGCACTGCCATCTTACACAGCTCAATCCAGACAGCCTGTTTCTTTCTGATACCTGATCTGCTCCCTGCTTGACTTTGGGGACTTCTCTGTGGAGATTTGCTGATGCTTTCCTCCCTCTGAAGTGCTTCCCTGCCTCTCCATGGACACACACGTGCAGCTAATTCCAATGTACCGTTGCTATGCTTTCACAGGGTGCAGGATGAGCTCATCACTTCTTTTCTTTCAGCTCTTATTCCTTCTCTGGTTGATTTGTCTCTCACAGCATCTGGGTTTGCAGGGGCTGATCTTCCCAAGCCTTACCAAAGGCAGGAATTTCCCTGGGTGTTGACTTTTTGATGCCTGTCGAGTTCCTTTTCTCATTCCTGCAGTCTGTGGTTTCACAGGGAGTGGCTGGCCCCGTGGCTCAGGTTTCTTTGACTATACTTTGTATACATTTTCCACCATCAGGGAGGAAGAGGAGAGCTGGATAAAATCCTGCTGTTTGCAGATAACAAGGGATAACATTGTTGTGCTAACAGACATTTGCATAGGAGATATGAAAACTGCCCCATTCAAACCAGTCTGTGACCGGGCTGGGTCTTGTAGCTGCTTTGAAATTGGAGCTGTGTTGCTGCTCCATTGCAAAAGGGCAACCAGCACTGCCACAGCTGCAGGTGCACTGGGCTGCGCTCTCCTGGGTCAGCCTGGCAGCACTGTGAGACTAAGGACAGCGTTCCTGTCGCTGCTGCACAGCTCCTGGCATCCTGGGGGTAACAAAAGACCTCTTAGTGCTGTCTTGTCTGCAGATTGCCAGCAGTGGAAGGGAAAATAGAATCACAGAATTGGTTTGGTTGGAAGGGAGTTTTAAGATCATAGAGTCCAAGTGGTAACCAGCACTGCCAGGTCTCCACTAAACCAGGTCCCTCAGCACCATAGCTACGAGGCTGTGAAACCCCTCCAGGGATGGGGACTCCATCACTGCTCTGAGCAGCCTGGGCCAGGCCTTGGTAACTCTTTGGGGTAGAAATTTTCCATAATATCCAACCTAAACCTCTCCTGGTGCAACTTGAGGCTGTTTCCTCTTGTCTTGCTGCTTGTTCCTTGGGAGAAGAGACCAACCTCACCTCACTGCAACCTCCTCTCAGGGAGCTGTAGAGAGCAATGAGGTCTCCCCTCAGCCTCCTCTTCGTCAGGCTGAACAACCCTAGGTCACTCAGCTGCTTCTCCCCAGCCCTGTTCTGCAGCCTCTTCAGAGCTTGGTTGGCCTTTTCTGGACCTGCTCCAGCCCCTCAGTGTCCTTCTTGGAGTGGGGGTCCCAAAACTGAACCCAGGATTTGACATGTGGCCTCACCAGTGCCCAGTACAGGGACAGAATCACTTCCCTGCTCCTGATGGCCACACTGTTGCTGATCCAGGCCAGCATGCTGCTGGCTCACCTTCAGCCTCTGTCACCCAATCTCCTAGGTCCTTTTCCACCAGGCAGTTTCCAGCCAGTCTGCCCAAAGCCTAGAGCATTGTGTGGGGTTGCTCTGAGCCAAGTGCAGCTCTTAGCCTTCCTGATCTGTACTTGCACTCCAGAGCAGGCTCAGCCTTGTCCTTACCCATAAAATGGGGTGATTAAGCAATCAGCAACATCCAAATGGCAGCAAATAAGCCACGAGGTAGGCTTCTCTCTAGAGCAAACACTGATGCTGAACACCAGAATCCCCCCAAGTGCCTTTGCCCAGACAGCACCATGCAGAGCACAGACTGCACCAACCAGTTTGGGTACCTGTGAGACCTGCATTGATTCAGCCTTTCCGGTGAGGACAAACAGGGTTATCACCCTTGAGAGTGCTTGGAGCCTGCAGTGAAAGGAAGCCTTTCTTCCCCATCCCTCAGAGGAACCAGGGCTGATGCTCTCCTATCACACATGGACCTTGTTCTGTCTGTGTGTCCCTAATTAATAACATCCTGTGCTGATTACTGGTGTCACACAGTAGCTTCCAGTCCTTCTCAGGTACTTTATTTGGCTTGTCCTCCTACACCAGACTGGCAAAACACAGCAGATCTGAGGCAGCAAGGAAGCTTTAATTTGGAGAATCCTCTCTTGGATGGGATTCTGCTAGGAGCTACTTCAAAATGAGTGTTTAAGGAGGGGTGGTGTGACCCGTTTCTCTGTCCTGCCTGGAGGACCCTGATGGTTATAGATTCACAGAATTGCCAGGGTTGGAAGGGACCTCAAGGATCATCTAGCTCTAACCCACCAGCCATGGGCAGGGACACTTGCCACTAGATCAGGTTGCCCAGAGCCACTTCTAACCTGGCCTGAAAAACTTCCAAGGATGAAGCTTCCACCACCTCCCTGGGTGGCAGAATGCTTTGGGTTGGAAGCGACCTTAAAGAACATCCAATTCCAACCCCCCTGTTGTGGGCAGGGTCACCTCCCACTAGCTCAGATTGCTCAAGGCCTCATCCAGCCTGGCCTTGAACACTTGCAGGGAGTCCCTGCCATGGACTTTGGTGGCCCTGCTGCAGCCAAGGGGAGTGAGGTGGTTTTCTCCGTTGCTTTTCCCAGTCCATCCTTTCGCTCACACACTGGAGCTGTTTGCACACTTTCAGCAGCTGCTGCTTTATTGCTCTCTTGGCTGAAAGGAGGAAGGCAAAAAAGAAAGAAAGAAAATAAAGAGAGAGAGAGAGAGAGGGAGAACATCTTGTGAGGCTGCTGTTCTCAGATCTCTCCGATAAGGACAGTTCCAAGTGCGTGAGAAGTTTCCTCCTCGGAGATTTATTTACTCCTGAAAGAAAAGCCACCTTCATCTCATTATTTTATGGTCAATACAGGTTTTAATTTGGTGAGAAAATATCTTCCCCAGAAAGAACCTATTCTGCCTCATTAACTCCTATAAAAAGCAACACCCCCCCCACCCCCCCCAAGCCTGAAATGTTAAAAGAAGCATAAATTAAGGGTAAGTTTGTTGTTTGCTGCTTTAATCAACAAACAACCTTAAAAGGGACTCACAAAAGGTTCTGTAAACTAAATTTATTAGTGAGCAGGAAAGCAGGCCCTCAGCTGTGGCCTCCTCCCCTTCCCAGCCCCCTGCATTTGGAAGGGGGTGGGTTTGGGGAGTGCCTGGTTTTGTGTGCCGTGGCTTACTCTCTTAGGCAGGTTGTTGTGGTCCCATGGATCTCTGTCAGACTTTTGTGATGCAGCTGAACTGAAGAGACTTGGGACAGAGTCTGTTAATTAGGTGTTCAAAGCCTTCTCCTTTTTTTTCTCTTCTGTATAAATGTCCTTTTCCCCCTCTTCTTTTCCCTAAATCTGCTTGTCAGCAGCTCTGAAGGCAACAGGAGGTTTTTCACAGCCATTCTCTCTGCCTTCCTTTCACCTCTCCAGGAGGCTGGAGGAGAAGCAGATGCAGATCTCTTTTCTGTCTTTTCCCTTCTCTTTGATATCTTTAAGAAGCCTTCCTCTAGTTCCTCTTTATGCTTCCATTGTTAGCACCATTTAGACCTTAGGGATATCTGCACTCCCAGTGACTGTGGTACCAAGAACCAGGGAAAAGTTTAGGGACACAACCTGGAAGGTTTCCCTGCAGAGGAGAGGGCAGCTGGATAAAAACACCCAGGGTTAACTTCCCTGAGCTGGCACCCATGAAAATGTCATTTCTGTCTGAATTCTTCCTGAGCTTCCTTTCACAAACCTCTTGCATCCAGATTCATTTCAGGCTTCAACTGATTTTCCCCTGGTTTGATTTGGGAGGAGCCTCCATGAGAATATTTAATAATGGATTTTGTGCAGTGCTGCAGGGTTTGGACTTCCTCTCTTCTTAATTTTCTTTTCACAGCTCTCTGAAGTTGACTCTGAGATATGAGTCACAGAATGGTAGGGGTTGGAAGGAACCTTGAGAGATCATTGAGCCCAACCCTCCCCCCTACTCTCCCTGCCCTGCTACATGCAGTGTAAGAGAGATGAAAGAAAAATCACTTGTGTTCACTGGGGGGAATGGCCTTGACCCTTTAGAGAGTGGTTTGATAGTTAGCTGAACAACTCCTCACCTTCCAGGGGTTAATTTGAATTGGAGATGAGCCAAGATGAGGAGTTTCTCTAAACTTCCCCCAGCTTTCTGGGCTGGGGTTCAGATGGTCCTGGCTCTGACCAGCTTGTGGTTCAGGTTTGCAAACTCCAAAGGCGAGTGGCCACGACTTGCACAACCTGAGCCTGCCCTGGAGTTTTGTTCTGCTGTGATTGATAGCCCTGGCTCCAGCCCCTCCTCTTCATGGTGCGTGGGTAGGTCAGCATGGCAAGCAACTGCTCAGAGGAACTCATCCTTCTTCAGTGCAGCCCATGTCTTATGTCAAAAACTCATTTCCTCTGTCCATCCCACGCCTCCCCTGCCTCCCCAGCAAACAGGACACAGCTCTTGCATTTCACACCAGCTGCCTGAGCAGGGGCATGAACCAGGCCAGATTCACTGGAGCTTGGCATCTCTGCTGGCCAGCAAGCCCCTGACATAAATTACAGGCACAGGAAAGTTTCCTTCTGGGACATTTGATGTTGTCCTTTCACCCTTCAAATAAGATCTGTTTTCCATTCCAGTGAACCAAATGCTCTTGGCATTCATGTTCCCTGTGCTGCAGGGGCTTCCTCCTTCTGCCACTGTATTTAACTTGCTGTTGGCTCTCTGGAGAGTCTCTTAATATTTATCTCCCTTTCTGCTGTCCATCTTGGGGGTTGGAAGGGTTTTTTGTGGTGACTAGAAAAAAACAACAGACCAAAAACAAAGAGAAAGACCTCCCAGATGGATGCCTGAGTCCTTTGTTTCTCCCCAGCACAATTACTCCTGCCATGGAGTCTCCTCCTCTGGAGACTTTCAAGATTCATCTGGATGTGTTCCTGTGTGGCCTGCCCTAGGTGATCCTGCTTTGGCAGCAGGGGTGGACTGGATGGACTCCAGAGGTCCCCTCCAACCTCTACCATTCTGTGTCCTCTGGTATAGAAGGGGAGGTGTATGGAGTAATTCTTGGCAGGCTGTACCCACTTACCATGTAGACACATTCCTCCTGCTAATGCAGTGGTCTCAGCTCAAGGAACATGCTGTGTGCAGTCTTCCATCTCCATTACCAAGTGCATCAGTGACATGAAGTGAAGCAGGTAATAGCTTGACAGCTTCCATGACCCTTCAGAATGCCCCTGCTCTGTGTTTGACAAGGTGTGCAGCTCGTGTTATGTGGGCCACTGAGCAGATTTTATTTCAAAGTGGCCACTGGCAGTGAACACATTTATGACAAGCAAGTGGGCTGCTGGAACCTGATGGCCCTCAAACCATCATGCCCATGGGTTGCCTTAGACTGGAGATCAAGAACAATTTCTCTGCTGCAAGAGTGCTCAGGGCTTAGAACAGGCTGCCCAGGGAGGTGGTGGAGGTGTTCAAGAAACCTGTGGCCGTGGCACTTGGGGACATGGTTTGGTGGTCATGGTGGTGTTAGGTTGAAGGTTGGACTGGATGATTTTGGAGGTCTTTTCCAACCAAAATAGTTCTATGATCCCCTCACCACCCAGAGCAACCAGTTCCCAGCAATTATTTGCAGGAGTGCTGCAAGCACAGCCCTAGGGCGTCTGCCCCTGCTCCCTAAGGCAAACATAGAGAGCATCATCTATGATGATGATGTGCACCATCAAGGTGGTGTGTACAAACTTTTCCCAGGCTGTCTCCCCCTGCTCCAGATCCAGCTGGCAGGCCCCAGAGCTGATGTCATCAGCACATATCCTGGCTGTTCACTCTGAGCTTGCCTTTCCATGCATCTCCCATCAGAGCCAGCTGGGATGGGGCAGTGAGATGGGCAAGGTTTTGACTACACCCATTGAACCTGTACTTGTGCTGCTCTCTGCTGCATTTCACTCAGCTTCTAATGCAGCAGAAAGCCCTCTGGGTGCTGAAGAGCTCTAGCTCCTTGCTTTTAAGTCAAAGGACATGTTTTCAAAGGCAGTGAGAACGCCAGCAGGAATGAGGAAGACTGCATGACCTCTGCTCTTGGGCTTAAACAGGATTAAATGGCTACTAGAAGCAAACACCAAGCAAGAACCCAAATCCTGTAACAAAAATGTTAAAAACAACCCTCTGGGTCCTCCCCCTGATCCTTAGTCCCTGCAGGATCTGTCACTGGATACTGCTACCACAGGAGTCAGCTGGTGGAGAAATCCAGCTTTGTTACACCCTTGAGAGATCAGGCTTTGCTCTATCTGTTCTTATTAAATTGGGGCATGGAAAGGCTTTCCTGTCCAGAATAAGCACTGAAGGGCTCAGCTTTTAGCCTGTACCTTGCTGGCAAAAGTTCCAGAGGTTGTTCAGTGGGGTCTGAACTGTGCTGGAGGTGGTCCTGCCTGGCAGTATCCTGCAGGAGAGTAGTCCATGCTGCCTGACCCAAAAGTGAGATAGTGCTGCTGCTGCAGGAGAGACACAAGGAGAGCTGTGGGCAATTAGCACCTCCTAGATGTGGCTCTGGAGAGACCTTAGAGCTACTTTTCAATATCTAGAGGGGACACAGAGGAAGGCTGGGAGGGACTGTCCAAAAGGGCCTGTGGTGAAAGGATGAGGAGCAATGGTTTGAAGCTGGGACAGGGTAGATTTAGTTTGGACATCAGGAGGAAGTTCTGCACAATGAGGATGGTGAGGTATTGGAACAGATTTCCCAGTGGTGTGCTTGAGGCCCCATCCCTGGAGATATGCAAGATCAGACTTGATGTAGCCCTGGGCAGCCTGATCTAGTTGAAGGTGTCCCTGCTGGCTGCAGAGGGCTTGGACAAGGTGAACTTTGAGAGTCTCTTCCAACCCAATGCCATCTGTGAATCTGTGGCTGTCCATCAACCAGAGCTACCTGCAGCACCTCAGGTCCCCAGTGTGGATGTCTGCCTGGCCCTCATAGAATCACAGAATCAATAAGGTTGGAAAAGACCTCAAAGATCATCAAGTCCAACCTGTCACCCAACACCTCAGGACTAACTAAACCATGGCACCAAGTGCCACGTCCAATCCCCTCTTGAACACCTCCAGGGATGGTGACTCCACCACCCCCCTGGGCAGCACATTCCCACGGCTAACAACTCTCTCTGGGAAGAACTTTCTCCTCACCTCCAGCCTAAAGTTCCCCTGGTGCAGCTTGAGACTGTGTCCTCTTGTTCTGCTGCTGGTTGCTGGGAGAAGAGACCAAGCCCCACCTGGCTACAACCTCCCCTCATCTCTTTAGCCTAGAAGGGAAGCTGTGCTCATTGCTCGGGGGTGGAGTGGCTGGAAGCTGTGTGGAAGGCTTCCTTTTGTCAGCTCCTCAGGATCCCTCCCAGTTCATTCCCTCTTGGACTGGCTGCCTGTCATCTGCATCAGGGTGAGGACCTATCATAAGTACATAAAGCTACAATAAATGCTGCAGGGTTATGGGTTTGAGCTGCGGGTGGTGAGGTTTTGGTTGTTGTTTTTATCACAGGAGGACAAACGTTGAGGAGCTTTTATGATTACATCCCCCGGGGGACTTTGTTTCATTGCCTGGTAACTTCTGGGAAGCTGTTTGCTGCTCAGTATCTCTGAGTCGTGGCCAACATGCAAAGTACACTCCAAGTGTTTCAAACATCAATAAAACCATCTGGAACCAGGGCAGGAAGCAAACGATTGTGGATCCGCCTGGCTCCTCCTGAAACGCTCCTGAACCGGTGACGCGCATGGGAAAAGGAGGCTGGAGTGAGCTGGGGGTCGGTCCCTTCCCCCTGGGTGACAGAAGGAGAGGAAGTGGCCTGAAATTGTGCCAGGGAAGGGTTAGGTTAGAGAGGAGGAAAAATTTCTTTGCTGCAAGAGTGGTCAGGGATTGGAAGAGGCTGCCCAGGGAGGTGGTGGAGTCTCCATCCCTGGAGGTGTTCAAGAGATATGTGGCCATGGCACCTGGGGCCATGGTTTAGTGGCCATGGTGGGGTTGATGGTTGGACTCAGTGATCTTAGAGGGCTTTTCCAACCCAAACAATTCTATGCTGGGTGTGTTGGTTCAGAACAGACAGGGACCCTCACCCAGGAAGGGGGCCAGGGTGCAGGCATCCCCTAAGGAATCTCTCCTCACCCTTACTACCAGGTCTAATCTGCCTTCCTGACCCCGGTGTCACTAGAGAGTGGTGGTGCTGACATTAGGATCTCCTTTTGGTGAGGTCCACAGGAGGAGGATGTTGTTGTTTGGATGTTGTTGTTTCCCCATGGAAATCTGAACATGATGGCCATGCTAACTGTGTAGCATGCTCCAAATCCTCACAGACCAGGGCTGGGCTGTGTCCAACTCTGTGAAAAAACAGGGGAGATGGGGTTTTGCTGGGGGAGGAGCCACTTCATGATGGGGTTCATAATGAAGGCTCATAGCTCACTCTTGCTGCCTTTATGGCATCACCTCAAGTGTTTCTTCTGCATCTCACTGTCTGGTTTCTCCCATCTCTGTGATTTATGCATCCTGTTAAGTGCTGAGGATAGGATAGGATAGAATAAAATAGAATTAACCAGGTTGGAAGAGACCTTTGAGATCATCCAGTCCAACCTCTCATCCAACACCATCTGATCAACTCAACCATGGCACCAAGTGCCTCATCCAGGTTCCTCCTAAACACCTCCAGGGATGGTGACTCCACCACCTCCCTGGGCAGTACATCCCCATGGCCAATTTCTCTTGCTGGGAAGAACTTCTTCCTAACATCCAGCCTAAACCTCCCCTGGCACAGCTTGAGACTGTGTCCTCTTGTTCTGGTGCTGGGTGCCTGGGAGAATAGACCAATCCCCACCTGGCTCCAGCCTCCCTTCAGGTAGTTGTAGAGAGCAAGAAGGTCTTCCCTGAGCCTCCTCTTCTGCAGGCTAAGCAACCCCAGCTCCCTCAGCCTCTCCTCATAGGGAGAGCATTTAAGGCTGGTGGTGATGAGCTAGCAGATGGAGAAAGGGATGCCAGCATGGAAGGTAGCACTGGCTGAGCATCATTTAACCTGGTCCAGATGCACCTGTGCCAAGGGCCATTAAGGCACTTCTATTATTTTTCAGGAGCAGAAGATTTGAGTTCAAACAAGAACAGCAGGAACCATGTTGAGATAAGATGGAATAAGTTACCTATGAACTGAAATAAAATTATCTGTGTGATCTTTTATGATGGCTCAACAGTGGGTGGATCAATAAGCAGCTTCAGCAAAGCCAGTGCCTGGCTTTTGAAGACTTCCCCCTGGATTTGCTACCTTCCTTCTGCAGGGCTCTGGTGCTTCCAAGCAAAGGAGTTGGAGCTGAGGGGTGTTAAAGGCTTAGAGGCAGGGGTGCTGCCCCTCCTTGGTGGTGTTCAAGACCAGGTTGCACAAAGCCTTGAGCAACCAAGACTAAGTGGGAGGAATCCCTGCCCATGGCAGGGAGGTTGGAGTAGATGATCTCTGAGGTCCCTTCCAACCTGAGCCTTCTAGGACTCTGTGAAACAGCTGCTGGGCAAAACCCAGGAATCCTAAAGGCCCATGCAGGGCTGAGAGGGAGGGGAAGGTGTTAGGCATCAGGAGGGCAGGAAAGTGGATGACAAGGGGCTGGGAGGGAAAGCAGAAACCGATTTCATCTCACCTGCAAAATCTGTCATCACTGGGAATGGGAAAGTGAAATCCTGCAGCCTTCAGCCAGGAAGGCTTCCGTGGCATGAAGTCTGGCCCCTCTAATTCCTAGACATAAAGCAGCTCAGCTCAGTAATTGCTGTGTGCTGGGTTCATACCAGCCAAGAACAGGGCATTACAAGTACAAACTCCTGCTCTAAGCTTTAACTCCTTCCCCTGTGCCTCATGCAAATCATTCCACAGCTTGAAAGGTTTTTTTGTTTAAGGGGAGACTCGCTCTCGAGGACCTGCTGGAAAGCAGCTCTGTGGAGAAGGACCTGGGAGGGCTGCTGGACAAGTTCACCATGAGCCAACCATGTGGCCTTGTGGCCAAGAAGGCCAATGGTGTCCTGGGGTGCACTAAGAAGAGTGTGGCCAGCAGGTCCAGGGAGGTTCTTCTCCCCCCTTATTCTGCCCTGGTGGGACCACATCTGGAGTATTGTGTCCAGCTCTGGGCTCCCCAGTTCAAGAGGGACAGGGAATTACTAGCAGGAGTCCAACAGAGTCTACAAGGATGCTGAAGGGACTGGAACCTGTGTCTGATGAGGAAAGGCTGAGAGACCTGGGGCTGGTTAGCCTGGAGAAGAGCAGCCCAAGAGGGGAACTTCTCAGTGCTGATCCATAGCTAGAGGGTGGAGGTCATGAGGATGGGGCTGGACTCTTTTTGATGGTGGCCAGTGAGGGACAACAGGCACAAGCTGGAACTCGGGAGGTTTCACTTCAACTTAACGAGAAACTTCTTTGGTGTGAGGGTGCTGGAGCCCCGGGGCAGGCTGCCCAGAGAGGTTGTGGAGAGATTTCAAACCTGCCTGGCCATTGTGATCCTGGGGCAAGCTGCTGTAGGTGACCCTGCTCTGGCAGCGGGGTTGGACTGGGTGATCTCCAGAGGTCCCTTCTGACCTCGGCCACGCTGGAGTCGGGGATTCCGTGACTGCAGGGCTGGGATCGTGCAGGATCGAGGAGCAGTCGCCGCCGCTTTACAGGATGCTGGGAGGGGTCCCCGCAGCGGCAGCTCCGGGCTGCAGCCCTCCCGCGGCAGCCCCGGGGCGGTGCTGGGGGCGGGCTGCCCGACACGGCACCTGCCGGGGGCGGCCGGAGCCGCTGCCGCCGCTGCCGCCGCTGCCGCCGGGCTCCGGCGCCCTCGGCCGGCTGTGAGTGCGGCGGCGCCGCCGTCACCGGGACTCACCGGCGGCCCCGGGCACGGTGAGGAACCGCGCTGAGGGCACCAGGGTGGGGACACGCCGGGGGATGCACGGCGGCCGGGGGTGCGCGGGGACCGGGAGCGAAACGGCGGTCGGAGAGCGGGCGCGGGGTTTCCCGGGCTGCTGGGGGCTGCGGGGGCTGCCCCGGGTGCCGGAGGTGCCCGGTCCGTGCTGCAAGGGCCGAGCCGGGCACGGCGAGCTGACAAAGGACGGCGGCCCCGCAGCCGGCTGGCACCGGGGGCGGGCGGCTGGGACCGGCCGCCTCCTCCCCGTTCCAGGTCCTGCCTCCTCCTTGGGTGTTTCGGGAGCCTCTGGATGCGGGGGGGAGCGATCAGGGAGGGAAGGGGTGCGGGGGCAGCCCCTACGGTGCTGCTGTGCTGCCGGTTTTCCACTTAGGAAAGTTAAGCAGAGAGACTCTCCAGGTAGGGTTTAAAGCCCTCAGAGCCCATCTCAGCTCTCGTGGCACACACAGCTCCGGGACCCCAGCACTCAGCTGTTCTTCAGGGTCTGAAGGGTCCCCTCACACCACTTGCTGTGCCGGGCATCTTGCAGAGCAGGAGGTTTCTTGTTGGCACACAGCACATGGCTGTGGCATGTTTGAGTTAGCAGTGTGGTGTCCTTGGAGGCAGTTCTGCTGGCAGGCACCTTGATACTGGGACAGAAGTTTAATCATCTGGTTGGAATGGACCCACAGGTCCTTAAAATGGCTAAGAACAGAGTTAGAGTCAGCCAGCATCTTTCTTTGGGAATTTGGGAGGAATGTGACCAGCAGACCTCATTTGCCTTCACTCCAATTTTCTCCTCAGCTTCTGCCCAGAAGGTTCAGAGGTTTTTCTCACTCAGCTACAATACCTTTTAAAGACTGACCTCTGCACATTCTTCTGCCTGTACCCAGCCTTACATTTCATAGAATCAGAGAATTGTTTCAGTTGGGAAAACCCTCTGAGATCATCAAGTCCAAACATAATCCAGCACCACCATGGCCATTAAAACCATGTCCCAAAGTGCCATGGCAACACATTTCTTGAACACCTCCAGGGATGAGGACTCCACCACCTCCCTGGGCAGCCTCTTCCAACCCCTGACCACCCTTGCAGCAAAGCAATTCTTCCTCATCTCCAAACTAAACTTTCCCTGGCACAATTTCAGGCCATTTCCTCTCCTTTTATCACCTGATACTTGGGAGAAGAGACCAACCCTCACCTCACTCCAACCTCCTTTAAGGTAGTTGACCTCCTTTGCCTGTTGAGGTGACAGCAGCAGCCCCTGCTGAAGCAATGTGCATTTTTCATCCCAGTCTTGTTTTGCCTAGCAAGCAGTGGGGTGGATCTCAGCAGCTCTGTGTTTTTTTCTGAGCAGTGGGGGTCTGAGGCAGGTCCTGCTAGGTGCTTGTCCAGATTTTCCTCTGCTCCATCAGATGCAATGTTAGGGAAGAAAAAAAAAATCGATGCCCTTAAAATTCCTTTGGCTAAGAGAGGTGAAATCCAGGCCAGCCCTACACTGGGGTGCTCCTGTAGATCCATAATACAAGGCTTTAGTGGATTGAGAGCTTCTTGGCCTGTATTGAATGGTGCTTGGCACCTGTGGTTCCTAGATTGAGGAGGGAAGTTCAGTTTGACTGAAATAAGGATTACTGTAATTTTTTTTCTGGGAAAGTTCAGGCTGTCATTCAATAACCACAGAGGCTTTGCTTCCAGAGAGCAGCAGGCCAGGAGTTCAGAGGGAGAGCACTGCTAAGAAGCCAACCATTGCATCCAGAGTCAGCTCCTGCCTCTTCGGCATCGCTCTGCAAGGGCTGCCGCCGTGGCAGGTGGGAGCCCTGCCTCTGGGGGACAGGCAAGCTGTGACCCTGCAGCAGCCAAGAGCCTCCTCAGATGTCCCTGTGTTCAGTAGCTGGCAACATGCAGCCCTTGGATTATTTATGGGAAGAGAAGTGGTGTGATACAGAGCCTTTCTGTCTGATGCAGAGCCCTTCTCTTTCCATGTAGTGGCCTAGCTCAAGGAGCAAAGCCATGCTTCTTGCATCAGGGAGCAGATGGGCTCAAGAAGGGTGCTGTGGGAGCAGCAGTGCTGGGGAAGACATCCTTCCTGTGTTTGTTTAGCTAGGGTGGGCCCTGCTTTAGTGGTAAACCCTCTGGGTGAGCAGTCATCCTTCACTGTGGTGTTTGCAGAGCATCTGGCACAGTGGAGCCTGGCCCACTGGTGGTTCCTCAGCTCAGTGGTGGTGTAGGTAAATAAATAAGCAGGATATGACATCAAGCAGGGTGTTTGATAACATCACTCTTCCCTGGCCCTGTGTGGTTGCCACCAGATCTGGCTTAGCTAACACTCATGCAGCCAGAGTCACCAAGGCCAGCACTGGTGCTTTGCAACCAGGGACCAGTGCTTGGCTTGGACATCCAAGTGAAGACAGCAGTCTGCTGCTTCTGGAATGGTATTAAGGGTGTAGGAGAAGGGGTGAAGGCTGAACCCCTGGTTGGAGGGCCCTGATTTAACACCACACAGACAAATTAAACCTGGGGTAGGCCAACTTCATCCTCAGCACGGTTTTAAGCAGAGCTGACTGGATGAGTTCTTGGTGCTGGCAGTGGGAAGCTGGCTGACTTTAATGGATGTGGGTGTAGAGAATGGCTCATGGTCAGCCCAGCCACAAGATCCACAGCAGAGCTGGAGCTGCTGGGAAGGAAAAACTGCTATCAGTGTGGAAATGGAATGAAGCTGATGATTGAATGATCTGTTAGCTGCAGACCTAACCCCAAATCTGTGACAGGTCAAACACTGGAAATGAAGTACTGCCTGCCTGTTACAAATGATTGTTCAGGAATGTCCCCAGGTGGAAGCTTATTTGAGCTCTGGATGCCTGGAAGATGCAGTTGGGAATCTTGAGTCTCACCACACAAAGACCACCACCTTTCCATCAGGGGGCACAGGAGCAAGCTGCACAGGGGGTAACACTTATTGCCCTGAAGGTGGTGTTAGACTGATGGCTGGACTTGATGAATCTCAGAGGTCTTTTCCAACCAAAGCATTTCTATGATCCTATGAAACATGAAGAATTTCAGCCATCAGTTGGTCTTGATGGAAGAGGGGTTGGGTGTTTTTTATCTCATGTAGCAGTACTTTCTGTCTCAGCTCAGTCCTAGCTGCAGGGAGAAGGATCAGAAGGGTGAATTTGTGCCTTTGAAAGAGGAATCTGATGAAAATGAAACCATCCCACTTCACCCTGATTAGATTTCATCATGCTGCAACTTCAAAATGCCTTCAGCATCCTGGCAACAAGGGCAAATATTTGAGAAACATCCAAAAGTGAGGAGGCCATGGTTGCTGTGGATGAGCAGGGCATCTGGCCTTTAAACCTCCTCATCTCTACCGTTCTTTCAGCGGCTCAAAACGGCGCTGGAGAAAAGTATTCGGGCAGACAATAAAAATAGCCAAGCCAAGTGCTCTCCAGCAGTGACCTGATCCTGTCTTGTGTGCTGCACAGGGCACAGATTCCTTTCCAGTTACCAGCAGGCTCCAGGCTGGAGACAGGCTCCATTTCAGACTAATTTAAGCAAAGTACGTGATGATAACTGCAGGCTGCTGCCCGCTGCACTTGTGGTGGGGACAGGGCCCCCGTGCAAGAGGGCTGCATCCTCAGCATGCTCTGGCAGTTTCCTGGGAGGGATGGGAGCAAACCTGTGCCTCCCAGCACAGCTCTAAAACCCTGATGGAAATGAATGATGAAACCTGATGGAAATGAATGATGAAACCTGATGGAAAGGTCAGGCCTGGAGTTTGTTGGTCTTAATATTGTGTTTTCCCACCTAGGTAGTGAGAAGGGAAGTGCATTGTTATGCAGCTCACCAGTACTTCTTGAAGTGGATTTCCCCCAGTTTGGCTCTGAAGATTATGTGTTATTATTAAAGAGTCCTTCCACTGCTTTCTTCTAGGCCCCCAGTACCTGAAGGGGTCTTACAGGAAAGCTGAGAGGGACTTTTACCAAGGACTTGTGATAGGGTGAGGGGCAACAGCTTTGAGGTGAAAGAGAGGAGATTGAGACTGGAGATTAGGGAGAAATTCTTTCCAGTGAGGGTGGGGAGACACTGGCACAGGCTGCCCTGAGAGGTTCTGGATGTCCCCTCCCTGGAGGTGTTCAAGGCCAGGCTGGATGAGGCCTTGAGCAACCTGGGCTGGTGGGAGGTGTCCCTGCCCATGGCAGGGGATTGGAACTGGATGATCTTGAAGGTCCTTTCCACCCAAACCATTTTATGAATCTATGACTATTATAGGGTCATAGAATTATTGGTCCTGGATGTTGCAGGTGAAGAGGATAGGGAATAGGGTAGTAAAAATTAGATAGAAACAAGAAGACAGAGGGAAAATAAGATCTAGCAACAGCCTGTAAACAACCCCCAAATTTTGGTGTGTCCCAAGCAAGGGGCAAATACAAATCCAAGCACAGAATCATGGAATCACAGGACAGGAAGAGCAGTGAAGGATGCCAAACCTGCAGGCTGGGAGCCGTGGGCTGTCACTGAGCAGAGCAAGGAAGGAGCTTAGTTTCTAAGTGGCTAATGAGTTTACTACCTTGTTTCTGTCAAGGGGGTTGCAGGGGTGATGCTGATTAATGTCATGTCCTTTCCCCAAGGCTATCCCCTTCCTCTTCCATCTCACCAGGCACAGCCTGCCACCATTTATTAGGCTCCTTGTCCCTGATTTGTGAGGAATAAACACTGACACCGATGGCTGCTTAATAGGATTTGGGTCTGCTGTTCACTCTCTGAAAGTTTGGCACTTCTGATTTAAATGGCCATTTGTGTTTGGCACTGGCTCCACCAAGACTTCATTTTGGAGGGTTTTAATTTTAATGAGGATGGTCACAGCATGTCCTGTGCACGAGGAGAGGCTGAGGTTGGGGGTATGTATTGCTCCCCATGTTCCTGTTAGGTGGCAGAGCAGTGATGTTCAGAGTGTGACTGCAGATCACTGCATGTCTCTAGCAAAGATGTGGCTTCCTTCAAGAAGGTGCTGCTGTTCACACTAGAGAAGAAGATTTTTTCATGTGAGCTGCCTTTCCTGAACTTCTAAATGGTCTTCTGCTTAGCTGAGGAAGACCTCAAGCCAGCCTGCCAGTTGGCACTGCAGTAGATGGTCATCTCCTCCCACTTTCTTCATGTAGTGCCAATTCTCTTAGCTGCTCCTGGAGGTCCTTTGCCCTCTTGCTACTCAAAGGCAGCGTCACTAGGGAAGACCCTGACCTCACCCAGGGGAGCGTGTGAGCTTCCCCCAGCTTCCATGGGTGCTAATCCAGCCCTGCACATCCCAAGTCCTAACTTCAGATCTTGCTTTGAGCCCAAGGAATGATTTGTGTGCAGACTCAGGATCATCAGACCAAACCACTGTATGTAAGGTGATGGGGAAGAGTTTTTCTGTTGGTAGAGTGCAGAGAAGAGGTTGCCCCCAACAGGGCTGTGTACAGGAGAGATACTTGAAGTAGCTTTTCAGCAGGAGGCAGGCAGAGGTCTATTTATGCTCCTAAGTGCCCTGAAATCTCTGCATTCCCCAGTCCTGTGGTTGAAAGAAAAATGTTCTTAACTTGTTTGCTCTTAGCAGTTGTTCACGTCCCAGTGATGATGATACTAATCCTGCTTCTGGTGTAGGCTGTGCAAGACTTCATCACACACAGAGAGAGAGAATTCTTTACTTAGCTGTGCCGTGCACAGACAGGCAGTGTCCCACCAGGGGCTGAGCCCCGGCTGCTGGCAGCTGGGCAGGTTTTTGTGGCTCCGGGGGTAGTTTTCATCCATCTCCCTTCGGTGCTAATCACACAACTCAAGCCCTCTCTTGTCTTTTCCACCCTTACAATGCTTCCTCGGCCCGCTGAAACTGGAATAATTGCTCCCTATTCTTCACCTCCCTCCAGCTTGATGTTCAGAATGAGCTGCTTTGTGTGCAGGGCAGGAATGTGTGGTGGGACACACCGCTGGCACCGGCCTTGGGGTGGCCAGCCCCCACCGCTCCAGCTGGCTCCGAAGGGCAGGGGTAGGTGGCCAGCCCTTGCCTTTGTTGGAGGAGCTGCAGGTGCTGGGGGCCTCCGTGGCTGCTGGGGAGGACTGGAGCTGGAATGGATGGTTCCTCCTCTGAGGTGGTTTGTGTGAGCACAGTGGGGATGCTCTGAGGCAGAGTGCCAGGAGAATGGAGCTGAGGGTTCCTCTCTCATCTGATGCATCTTGTCACGGCTGCAGGCCTCATCCTTTTCCAAACCCTTGTCCAATAGCTCTTGGCTCTGCCAGCCTGGCAGATGCTGAAAGTAATTTGAGTGACAAGCAGGTATTGATTTGGGTTTTAGCATTTCTCTATCTCACCTTTGGGCACTCTCATTGAAAGCCAAAGAGGGCAGAGCCTTGGGCACACTGCTGTAACTCCAGTGGCTCCAACTGCCACGGGCTTTGCACTGATTTCTGGCTGCATTTATGGCTGAGGTTGTCAAAAAGCTGGGATCCTGCTGCTGCAGGGGGGCACTGACCACAGCAACCTCACTGAACTCCTTCCAAGTGCAGCTGCAAGGAGATGAGCAGCCAGACTGCCACTGCTGTGTGGCTTCTCTTTGCTCTCTGCTTGTACTGCTCTCTGTGGACGCTCTGGGTACCTCCAGCTCCAGCCTTTCTGCTGTTGCCAGGCTACTTTTGTGTCCTCCCTGCCCCTGTAAGTTGGTTTTCCATTGGACCTGTCGAGCTAACATGGAGTTAGGATGAACCAAAGATAGCGTAGATGAGGCTTTGAGCAACCCAGACTAGCAGGAGGTGTCCCTAACCATGGCGGGGGGGTTGGAACTGGATGACCTTTAAGGCCCCTTCCAGCCCAAACCACTCTCTGATTTCATGCCTCCTGGATGGAGGGACACCTACCAGGCATAGGTGGCTTCTGTAGTAACCATCTTTTTCTCTTTGCTTTTCACTGCTGTGGCTCCTGAGAGCTGCAGCCCTCTGAACTCTGTGTGAAATGATGCTGCAGGTGCTGCAGAGACTGTGTTTTGTCAAGCAGCTGGCCAAATCCTTATCTCCTTCCCCAATCTCTACTCATTTCTCACTTGAGCAATCTCCTGCTGAAGTCCTGAGGGAACAAATGGATGCTGTGTTGAGTAAGGGATTTGGGAATTTGTCCAGGAAGAGGTGGGTGAGCAGGATGGGGAAGCAGCTCAGAAGTAGTTCATATTCAGGGGATTAGGGCATTGCTACACACCTGGAGGTGATTTAGGCCTGTAAAATGCACTCCACCCCTCAAGTTACTGCAATTAAAAATCTGCCAAATGAGGAAACACTGCAAAACAATCAGGTTAGAGAGCAGAGAGGCAATTCACCTGCAAACCTGAGTCTGTTTGTGATGCTGAATGTCCCCCATGCCTCTGACAATCGTGAATGTAAGGCTTTCATCTGGCTGCTGGCTGGCAGGGTGGATGCTCAGCTTGTCATTCACTCAGTGCCAACCTCTGAGACCAGTTTTCCAAACACCAGCTGAGCTGCTGGTCCAGCACTCCAGTGCCATCCCCCTTTCCAAAGGAGAGCTGCTGCTAGGGCGAGGTTTCAGGACGTGTTCCTCACGGTGCAGAGTGTGAGCAAGGCAGGAAGGGAGCTCCAGCTGTGCTGGTGGAAGAGATTAATGCCCTTGCTTGCTCATCAGTGCCAGGGATCTCATCCATCTGCCACTGGAACAGTTCCTGTAAGCACTCCCTTAATCTTTAGCTTTAAACCATTTAAATTGTTGGTCTGCACTGACCTAGTTTGGTTTGCCTCTAACATATTAGGAAGTGCTCACACAAACCACTGCCCCAGCAGGTCCAGCCTGACCCCAGCTCTTCCCAGCTGGTGGAAAAGGTTCCCAGTGAGAGCTGGTCTTGCCTTTCAGGTCCAAGTCTGCACCCTGTGGCCGGGTTCCAGGTGGGATATGTTGTGCCTGACGTTCAGACCCCTCCTTAGGATGGCTCTTTTGTACCTAGAAAATGTCACAGTTCTGAAGGGTGAGTGCACAAAGGGCAATTCTGGGACAATACCTTCTGCTTAGTGACTCCCTGAGCAGAGCTCTTCTTGCAGTGTGGAGGGCTTGCAGTCTTTTCCTATGGGATCATTTTAATTCTCTCATCCTAAGATGGAAACCAGTCCTTGTTGTAATTATTTTGCTTCCTTCTCTGCTGCTCTCTTTGGAGGAGCTGCAGTTCTGGGCACTCAGTGAGGCTTGTCCTTCAGAGCAGCTTGGGCTTTGGTTTGTGTTATGTAAGAAACCTTAAATGTTGTAACTGATGCAGGGTGACTTTTGATCAGCATGGTTCAGCTCAGGGATACCCCAGGAGCTGTAAAGATAAGGTTGCTGTTGTACCTGTCAGCAGGCCTTGTGGTCCTTAAAGGGACAGATGTGTTAATGATTCAGAGATTCATAGAACAGTTTGGCTTGGAGGAGATCTTGAAGACCATCCAGTTCCAACCCCCTGCCACGGGCAGGGACACCTCCCAGCAGCCCAGGCTGCTCAAGGCCTCATCCAGCCTGGCCTTGAACACCTCCAGGGAGATGGGCAGCCGCTGCCCGCACGCTGAGTTCACATCTATGGGAGAGCTGCTAGTGCAAAGCAGGCCCAGACTGCAGAAGGGTGGCTTCAAAAGGGTGGCTGGCACTCTGCAGGGTCAAGGTCTGGGTGCAGTGGAATGCCTATTGTCAAACCTAAAGACCAAAGCCAACGCTATGTATTGTGGACCCAAATGCAGCTGGCACGAACCAAAAATGTGCATGTGAGTGCCTTTCTAAGTACCCAGTAATCCTCCAGGGCAAAACCAGGATTAGGTCTCTCTCCTGGACAAAGAGGGAGTTCATTTTCTCAAAGATCCCTTGGCCAATACCAAATGAAGTGAGGAGCCCCAGTGAATGTGAATACTGCTTTCAGATCCCTGCTTGCAAACAGGTATGGTGCTGAAGCAGCTGCTCCGTGTGGGGCTGTGCAAACACAGCCTGGCTGGATTGTGGGACTGAGGTCAGGTCAGATACAACCCATCCAAACTCAGAGAAAAGGGGAAGCCAGAAAGGCTGGGAAGGAGCAGCACTAGGTGGTATTGCACAGTGAAAACACAGGCTCCTCTCTCCAGACTTTTTTTCTCAGTGGACCTGAAGGTCAGTGCTCATTGAAGTTGTTTAAGTCAGGGGTGAAGGAAAGCTGTGAGTCTGAATTCATTCCAAGTTCAGCCTCTTCTCAGCCTCTGTGTTTCTTCACCCTGAAACACCACATGCTTGGCATGACCACAGAGGAGCCCTGAGACTGAAAGTGATGGGTACTTGAATATGAGCTGTGTCTGTCTCAAATTTATCATCCCAAGATGATTCCTTTTTCCTTGAGCTGGCCTTCAAGCAGCGGTCTGTGCAGTTAGAAAAGCACAAGCTGCCTCTGCCTTGCTCCTGGAGAATGTCTTGTGGCTTGTGGGGATTTGCTGGTGGCATGAAGATCAGCTCTGGTCATCCTGCTTCGGTGGATCTCAGCATGGATGTGCCCCTGCTGCATACACTTGTATTAAATAGTCCTGTTCCTCAGAAGCAGCAGCTAGCAGCACTCAGGATGGTTTTGAGTTGTGTGGGCTTTTTCCCTGAGCCCTCTGAATCCAAGACATGGATTATCTCTACCTGAGGTTTGCATCTTGCTGCACAACTCTGGGAAGAGTACTTCATTTGCCCCCCAGGATTCCTGTGCTCATTGAGCCTTACTGAGATTTCAAAACCTGCCTTGCTCTGTGTTAGGACAAAAAAAGTCCTTCCAGGGGTATTCACAGGTGGAGCCTGTTGTCTTTTGAGGTGTCCATGGAATGGCCTGCAATTCCTTATCTGCCTTATTAGGCTGTGGACTTGAACCTGGCTCTTCCCCATTTCAGGTGAGAATCCTAAGTGGCAGGCTGGATATTGTACCCAGGAATGGAGACATTTTACCCAGGAACTGAGAGACTTCTCCTGCCCAAAGCTCCAGTCCAAACTGCAAGCTCTCCAAGGAGAAGTTTCAGTTCAATTTATGACATTTCTTTTTCTGATAACAAATGCTTTTGCCCACATAGTTCCAGCTCCCAGTCTGGCTCAGGCATGCCCTCAGCACAGACTAACAAACCTGTCCAGACGCTGCCGGTACCAGCTAAGACCCACGTGTGCTCCGTGCAGGAGAGGACCTGGGCCCTGGTGCTCTGACACACAGGGCACTTCCACTTGAGCTAAAGGAGATTCTGTGAGTGTGACAGACAGGGGATTAGAAGCTATTTCTGGGCCAGCCACAGGAGGTAACAAAGGAAGGAATCCGTAAGCAGCCCAGTCTCTTCACTGCAGCAGGAGCAGGAGGATCTGCAGGCAGCAAGCCCCACTGGTGAGCGTGAGGTGGGTGCTGGGATGAGTGTGGTCTCTCTCCCCTTCCTGCATCCCTGGCCTGGTGTTTGAAAAGCACTGGGGGCCTGTGGAGGTGGTGCCTTCGTTCACTCCAGCTCAGCAGCTGCCCAGAGCCTGCCTGTAGCCTGCAGGACGAGGATCGCCAGAGGTGAAGCTGCTGAACTCTCCTTATGTCACTTGGCTGAGCTGGGGATCTCAGGACACCCAGTGCCATTGCGTAAGCAGGGGTGCTGTGAGGATAAAACAGCAGCCTTAACCCCTTCATCTCCCTTCCTGCAGGGCTCTGCTTTGCTGCTGTGCTTCTCCTTACTTTTGTGGCTGTGCTGTGCTGTTGGCTGGGTCGGTAGCGCCGGAGGTCACCTCTTAACGTTCTGATTCAAGACAAAGGGAGAAAATATCACCACAAATTGCTGTAGACCCTGGAAGAGGAGTTCCTTGCTTTAGTCTCAGTGTCAGAAGTGTCAGCATGTGAACAGTTATTTTTCTAGGAGAGCTTTTCATCCTGGTAGTGGCTATAAACACTCCTGTTGATCCCAAATGATTTAAAAATCAGAATTTAAGCTCCATCCTCTCTTCTAAGAATAACAGCAGGCTTAGAAGTAATGAGACATGAAAAATTACTAAACCTATTAACATTTAGAGGTTTGATCCTCTGGGACTTTGGTCTGTTATTACCCTGGCAGCAAACCTGGTGTTAGTTAAAAAGAAGCAGTCGTGGCTCCAGTGAGTGGAACCATTTAGAACAATACCCATTGTGATAAATAAGAACAATACAACCCCCAACAAATAAACAAAACCAAACCCAAGCCCACCCTAATCATTTCAAAACAGTTCCAGGTGCTGTTTATGGCTGCTCTTAGCATTGGAACAGAGTCACCATTCCTGGAGGTGGACATGGCACTTGGGGATATAGTTTGGTGGCCATGGTGGTCTTAGGTTGACTCCATGATCTTAAAGGTCTTTTCTAACCATAGCAATTCTGTGAGTCTATATCCTAGACTCACACCTGGAACTATGGGCTGCTGAGCAGAAAAGCAGAAAACAGGATGCCAGTGCAGACAGAAGTGTGAGGCTGAGGTGCTGGAAAACAAATGCTGTGAGCAGACAAAACCTGAGCAGCTTGGCTGTGCAAAATCCTTCTCCTCTTTGGGAGCTGTAGCCAGGCAGCTGAGCCCACATCACAGAGCTGCCTCAACAAGAGCAGTGATTTATGCTGCTTCCAGTACCCAGGGAACTATTTTTATGAACCATGGAGGTTACTTCATTGAGAACAATATCTCTGCAGACCCTGGCTGAAATGGGTCAGCTGGTTCAGATGTAATTGTTGGGGGATCCTGAGCAGAGGCAGGCACCCCCACTTACTGTCTGGGCTTGATTTAGGAACCCAATCCCTACTGGAATGTGAAGATTATAAATGAGGATAAGGAACAACAAAGAAAATGCAAAAGAAAAGCCAAGAGCCCAAAAGGTTAAGAGAAAGAGTATGAAAAGTTTCAAGTGTGCAGGTAACAGGAGGTCAGCACAGGAGGCAGATAAGGTGGCCAGAGGAGGTCAGAGTCATCTATGGTCAGAAGCAAAGGAGCTCCTTAAAACAGTGAGTGAGTTCTGCAGGAATTGTGGTGGCCTGAGAAGGGCATGGGGCATCAAACAGCAGCAACAGACAAACCAGGCTGGGAGGGAAGTGAACAATACAAAATGAGGCCTCCCAAGCCTATTTGCAGAGCTCTGAAGTGAAAAACAAGGAATGGTTTTGCAGATGTCTGCTTCAGGATGTGCAGAGGAGATGCTGCTGTGTGGGTCAAGAGATGTTCCCTCTGCAGAAGGCAACCAAGCTGTGGGGCAGGGAGACTTCTGGGGAGCAGGCTTTTCTGCCCAAAAAGGCTTAATCTGTAGTATTCTTTCACTGTTAGGAGAGCAAGCATCCAGGAAAACAAACAAACACAACCTAGCAGGCTGCATTTTGAGGTGAGGGAAAGGCTGTTTGTACAGCTCCTCATTCCCATGTGTGGTACTGAATCCCAAAGGCTCTGTGTCAGCAGCAAGTCTAAACAACAATTCATAATTAAACACAAACTGGGCAGAAAAGGGAAGATTTCAGAGGCAGCTGCCAGCTTCAGGTGGGAGGTAAAGGAGTTTTAAATAGATTGTGCTAGGTTTCCTGTCTCCCACTTAGGAGCCTGAGCAGCAAGAGGCGAACAGAGAGGACAACTGCAGGCCCCTCCTTGCCAGGGGTACATTTTAGCTATGCAGTTGTGAGGCTCTTTGCAGCATCCCAAAATAAAATGCAGCCTCAAGCTGCAGGCTGGGAGCTGCTGCAGAGCCATCAGGCTGTGCTGGGCTGGAGCTACTCGAGGTTCTCTCTCCCAAAGCAGAGCAGTCACTCTGAGGAGAAGGTGTGAGTGGGGACAGCAAAGACACCAGGTAGGCCCTCAGTGCCTTTGTACTGGGGTGGCTCTTTGCATGTTACAGCGGGGAAAAAATCTTTGTGGAGATGAGCACACTTCAGGGACAGGGACTTGCTGGAGAGGGTGCAGCAAAGGGCTGCAAAGATACTGAGGGGACTGAAACATCTCTCTGATGAGGAGGGATGGAGAGAATTGGGGTTGCTTAGTCTGGAGAAGAGCAGCCTGAGGGGGGGATCTCATCAATGCTGATCAATACTCAAGGGTGCGTGACAGGAGGATGTCACCAGGCTTTGTTCAGTGGTGCCCAGGGACAGGACAAGGGGTAAGGGGCACAAACCTAACCATCAGAAGCTCCATCTGAACATGAAGAGGAACTTCTGTAATGTAATGGTGCTGGAGCCCTGGAGCAGGCTGCCCAGGGAGGTGGTGGAGTCTCCTTCTCTGGAGAGATTCCAAAGCCACCTGGATGTGTTCTTGTGTGACCTTCTCTGGGTGAACCTTCCTTGGCGGAAGGGTTGGACTCAGTGGTCTCCAGAGGTCCCTTCCCACTCCAACCATTCTGTGTGATTGTAGAAAACTGTTTTGGAATGTCTCAGAAAACCTTCTGGGATAAGCAGTCAGGTCTGACTGAGTGTGAGGCAGGAAGCTGCAAGAGGAGGAAAGGTGCTGGGTTTAGGGGCCCTGCTTGGAGGAGGTCTCCACCTCTTCAGCTCTGATGCTGGCCACAGGACTTTTCCCTGCTCAGGCAGCTCTGTTCTCACTGGAAGTACCCCTGCATGGGCATTGTCCTCTCTGGCAAAGCACCTGGTGCTGGCTGCTGCTGAAGAGCTGCTGGGCTCCAGCCCTTGTGTGTGTGTGCTTCACTGGTGGAGGGCTCCTCATCCCTTGTGCTCCCCACTGGGCTTGATTACTGGTGTTATTTATAGGCTGGCTGATTAGTTTGCAGTGTCTTCCTGAGCCCTCCATTCCACACAGAGCTCAGGAATTAAGAGATTTTTAAGAGGCTCGGGAAAAACTCCATTGCATTTCCTTCTTACCCCTGACCAGCACCCCCAGAGCCCATGCAGACACTAATTAAGGTTTCTTTGTCTCTGTGAGGTAAACCCCAAAGCTATGCATGCTGGCAAGCAAGGCCAGGGGAACACCCAAGCTGCTTAGCCTCCTGCTGCCGGGAGCTGCTGATGGCCAGGCTTGGATCTGTGTGGGTCACAGAATCACAGAGTGGTGGGGGTTGGAAGGGACCTCTGGAGAGCATCCAGTCCAACATCCCTGCCAGAGCAGGTTCACCCAGAGCAGGTTGCACAGGATGGCTCTCATGGGAACACTTAGAAGTGGCTTACTGGGAGAGCTCTGCTTTCAGCAGAGAATCCCAGAATGCCAGGTTGGAAGAGACCCCAAGGACCATCTGGGTCCTTTCTAGGTGATAGTGGAGTTGAAACAAGCTGGCCCAGCACCCTGGTGAGCTGAGGATTCAAACTGTCCACTGTCCACTGCTTGCCCTGAGAGATGATTCCAATGCCCAACTGCTCTCATGGGGAAACATTTTCCAGAGGTTAGAGTCTGTGTGGTCTCTGCTTTCTCCACCTCCCTCAAAAGCTGGTTTGTCTCAAGGAAAGCACCTTGACTTTGTAAGCATTCTGGTGCTTGATGAGCACTCTGGCAGTTGGTGGCACTTTGGGACATCCAGATGCCCTCTCCAAAAGGACTCAGCACCTGCATTGTCCCACAAAGTCATCAGGAGCCACAGCTGAGCCAGCCCCCAGTAGTGACCCTCCAGTTCTGACTCACTGCAGAGTTATCCTGAGTCAGTGAGCTGGTCACAGCCAAGTGTCTGCCCTTCAGCCTAAGGGGTTGTCACCCCAACACAGTACCTCCTGTGAAGGATCTTAAGGTAAACTCTGTGTTCTCCTCTTCATCCCATCACTGGATGGTGTAGGAAATAAGGCCTGAGCAGGGAGGGCAGGGTTTGCCCTGAGTTAAGACAAGTACCCCTCCTGGGATCCTTTCCCCTCCACTGGGATCCTGCCCCCACGCTGTCAGCAGGACACTTCCTTAGCTTCAGCAGCCTTGTCACAAATTTGAGCTGTGCTCAGACCCTGCCAGGGGCTTTGCTTGGGTCTCTTGTCACAGAAATGTCTCAGGAGCAGGGCTGGAAGGGCAGAAGTGCAGTTCTCTGTGGCTAGGACCATCTGTCTGGTGTTTCCATCAAAGCCTCCAAGAGAGGACTGTTCCAAACACTGCAGCTGGAGATGTCTTAGGCTTACCAAAGCCTGCTCTTATTTTTACATGTAAATTGTTTCTGTGCAATCTCTTAAATCCTCGTCTGTTGCAGGCCTCCTGTCCTTTCTCTATCTTGCAATGGAATCTCCTCTGAAAATGAGCAATTTTTCATGGTAAACTTGGCAAGCAAAGGCAATCGGAGCAGCTAGCGGCGCTGGCGCTCGGCAGGGCTGCGCTAAAGGAGGCTGTGCCGCTGCTGTGTGTAGCGGCAGGGAGGGGGATCTGCCGGGTTAGATGGGAGGCTTGACATCATCTCAGAGGAGAGGGCTGGCAGAGACAAAGCGAAGCACACGGAAGGAGAAGGCAGCTAAGGCAGGATCTGGGGTAAAATTTGGCTGAAGATAAGCAGGGTGAGGAAAAAAAAGAAAAGCAAAAAGCAAAAGCCGTTCCGGAGCAGTGGCTTTCCCCTAATCTAGGTGAAAGTGCTGCTGGCTTCCCGGGTCTATCTCATCTGCAATGTGGGGCTTAACATTCCTGCCTGGCACGTGGGGGCTTGGGAGGGAGCTGGGGGAGGACCCAGCCGGACACAAAGACGGCCAGGCTCAGCGGAATGGCATCCAAGCCATCTCAGCCATCCAGAGCCCCAGATGCTGCCGGCCTGCGCGCTCAGCCCGCCGCCCGCTAAGCGCACGGCCAGCCGGGGCCCGCCGCAGCCCCGCGGCAAGCGCAAAGTTCGCATCTCGTCCACCTTTCCCTGCTGAAAAGGGGAAGGAGTGGGAATGCTGGATGGCTTCAGGCTCCGCGGTGCCCGGGGGAAGGAAGGAGCCGGAGCGATGGTTCCGCGGTGGTTGGGTGACGGCTGCGTGCGTGTGCTGAACCGGGGTAAATACTTGTTCGTTAACCTCGTGGGGGTATCAGTGGAGGTGGGGTTAGGCTTCTCTTTCTTGCTCTCACAGCCTGGAGCTTTCTCTTAGGTTTGTTCTGGTGTGTTCAGAGCGTTCCCCGAGCTCTCCTGAGGTGGCTATGTGTGGAAAGGGAATATTGTTCCAACTCAGTGAAGGGTTTGCTGACACACAGCAAACACAGGCAGCTGAGCTCATAAAAGAAATTAATAGAAACCCATAAAAGGAACTTCCTGGCTTTCTAATACTGCTAGAAGTAGTGGATTAGTGGAGAGAAACAGAAAAGTCTGTGTGATGAAGTGACAGCACAAACAACCTGATACAGATGTGCAGATAATTTATGCTCCTTTAGAACTCCATTGACATTTTCTTTCAGTTCAGGTATTCCTGATGTGCTCCAAGATCCATGCAGGACTGGGCATGATCTGCATGGACATCCCACACTGGAACCCCTTGTCACCATTTATAACCATCTTTCAGCACCCAGAACTCCACACTTGGGGGTTTAGAGTCCCAAAGTGCAGGATACTGAGGTTTGTGCTGTGGATGCTGCAGCTGCCCTCACTGCTGTGTGCTGAGAAGCAGCCCTGTGCTGTTGTGCAGCTCCTCCAAAACAGCTCTGAGGGGCACTTGTAGGGGTTGGGCACTGCCTGGGTGTGAAGGAGGGCAAAGTCTCACTCCTTTAGCCTGCCAGGGCAACAACATCAAGAAGATAGCCACACAGGTGGCTTTCTGGGACATGTTCTATGCACATTTTAAAAGCTAGGCTGATGGCCCTGCCTTGCCCCCTGGCTCTGTGTAGCACCTGCTTTCCTAAAGTCCTTCCTAAATGTAGGACAGAAGAGCTGGGTTTGCTGTGTGTTGGTGTTGCCATAGCCTTGCTTTCTTCTGGCAGGGATACACATGCAGCAAAGGGATGCACTGACCTGTCCCCCAGCCCGGACTGTGTGACCGCTGACTTCCAGCCCAGCAAAACCTCGTGGACAGGAGGAGTTAAGCTACGGGTGAAGACCAGGTGAGAAATGTCCATCTGTGTCCTGCTCTGCTGGGTGGGATTTGTGGCTGCTGTTCTTGGAGAGTGGCTGGCAGACTCCACTTCCCTCCTGTGGGAGTGATGCTGGTGTGGAGCAGTGTGAGTCCCCAGTGTCTGTGGTGCTTGGTGCATGGAAGAGGTCCAGAATGCTTTCTTCTCAAGGTTTTCCTTGCCCTCAGCACAGAGCCAGGGAAATTAATTCACCCTTTGGTCTCTGAGTCAAGCATCAATGTTGCAGGATGTCAGGTAACAGCTGCACATGCTGGGTATAAAATAGCTGCTGCTTTGGCTGCTGATGTGCCTGAGGGTGACTCCCTGAGAAGGAGTCCTGCAAGAGGTGTCCTTTCTCCTCAAAACCTTTCATCAGTGGTGGTAAAGGTCAGCAGAGATGCTGGACCAAAATACCTTCA
The DNA here is from genome assembly GCF_014839835.1 of Dryobates pubescens. Taxonomy (NCBI): domain Eukaryota; kingdom Metazoa; phylum Chordata; class Aves; order Piciformes; family Picidae; genus Dryobates; species Dryobates pubescens. Next base: position 2,980,485 of record NC_071635.1, read on the forward strand.
CAGAATCAGTGTAAGCCCGCTGTGCTGCCTGGCTTTCCAAAATCACCTGGCTTCTTCCATGTCTGTGGGCTTCAGTGGAGGTTTGGCATTCCTGGCAGCCTGGCTGAGTGCCTCTCTGCATTTTAAATGATCAAATGTCTCCAGAAGTCACTTTCCTGAATTGTTCTGGATCAGGCAGTGCTGTGGCAGAGCCTCATTTCCTTCCTCTGCTGCTTCCACGCAGTTTAGGGCCAAATTCTGCAGCATTTACTCAGGCCAAGCTTTTGCTGGCATTAAAAGAGCCTTTTGCATCAGTCAGATGGTAATCTGGATGACCTCAGAGATTTTTGTGTCTCAGTCTTCTGAGATTTGCACCATGAAGTCAAAGCAGTGACTTTTATTGGCAGCATTGAGGTCTGGCCAGACCTTGACTTATTTGAAGCTGCACTGGTTTCCTATAGCTGGAGGAAACGTGGCCCAGAGCCTGCTAGTGAGCAGCTGGGAAGGGAATGTGGCATGTGAAGTCACGTTCTGATCTTATCAGCAAGGAAGCACTTCTGGAGCAAACTCACTGACCTTGGTGGAGTTGCTCCAGCTTTTAGCCACTGCAGACAGGTCCCAGTAATGACCCTGCCCAGCCTGGATGGCTGTGAAAGGAGAAGAAAGGACTCAGCTCTTCCACCAGCATCCATGTGTGGAAGCTCACTGCATTGTATTGCTCTCCTCCAGGTGAGGATTTGCACCATAAATTCTCTCTCATGAATGAGATCTCTCCTCAAGCTAGTTTTATCAGGCAGAGATGATCTCTGCCTGAGGCATGGGACTCTGCACTTCCTGAGGTCTGGGACCCACAGTGAATGAGGGAAAGGAGCTCACATACATCCACCTCCTCCCTATAGCACTGAGCTATACCCTCTGTAAATCCCACTTGCCTGTTGATCTAGGGGCAGATCTTCACAGAAGCTCCAAAGCTGAGTGTTTCACTGGATCCATTTGTCTCTGGATGCAGAGCCAATGTCTGGCTTCATTTTCCCAGCAGTGTTGGAGGCTGTGTCTGTGTATCCCAGTGTAACTGGGGCTGAAGCTTTGGTTACAAACAGGAAGCTGCTTTAATGTATAAGAATTTGAGTGTGGGAGGGCATTTGAGACTCAGCAGCCTTTGCTGTAGCCACAGCTCAGGGTGCAGCTCCCCTACCTGGTCCTTTCCCACAGCCTCACCCCAGGCAATGAAGGTGACAGGCTGTCAGCAGTCCAGTTCTGGAACTGGGGGTGATGAATGAATGTCCTTAGAGGGGAAATCCAGAGCTCCAGGAAGGCTTCTCAGGTGCTGCAGCTGAGCATCTATGGAAAGGAGCAGCACAGCACCAGCCTGCAGTTCACTCTCTGAGATGGGAAGGAATGATTAGGTGCAGAAATCAGACACAGGAAGGTCTTTCACCAGAATTCCTCATTCAAGTGATTAGAAGTTCCCCTGGGGGAGAGGCTTGAATTGTGTTAAATCGCTGCAGGTTTGCTCTTCTCTCACCCTACTGGTATAAGCCTCAGTGATATACTCAAAGACAGCCACCTATCCCACCTGCTTCCTGCAGGAACAGTGGCAAGGTGAATTCCCAGAACCACAGAATGCCAGGCTGGAAGGGACCCCAAGGATCATCTGGTCCAACCTTTCTAGGTAACAGTCTAGTTGAAATGAGCTGGCCCAGCAGCCTGTCGAGCTCAGGTTGAAAACTGACCAATGCAGGGGACTCCACTGCTTCCCCTGGGAGATGGTTCCAGTGTCTGACTGTGCTCATGGTGACAAATGCTCTTCTGGAGTCCAATGGGAATCTCCCCAGCAGTAACTTGTCCCCATCACCCCTTGTCTTTTCCAGGGGACTCCTTGTGAAAAGACAGTCTCCATTCTCTTGGAATTCCCAGCTAGGAGTAAATCATGAGTTCAGCTGAAGTTTAAACTCCTCCTTTGCTTTTCATTTCTCCTCCCCAGTCAGTCTGTTTGTGGCCAGATCCTCACACAGGGACGTTTGTAGGGATCTGCATACACTCAGCACACACACACCTAAAGCACCTTCTTCTTCTTTCCTCCTATTTATCATTTCCACACTGCCACTTTGCTGTTGAGTTGATTTGTAGTCCTGCAGCTCTGAGGAGCAGCCAGGCACTGTCTGAAAGGCTTGCCCTGCAAATCCCCTTGGTTACCTGCCGTGACTCATTGTCCGTGCTGCGTTTGGCTGACCGGGCTCAGAGGTGGCTGCCAGCACCCAGTTCCTCCAGAGCAGGCCAGCAAAACACATTCCTTCCATTGTTCCCAAGTCTCTCCTGTTGCAAGTTGCTGTGTGTTTGATATCAGGGTGCAAAAGAATCTAAGCTATGCTTGGTTTTCTGTCTTTTTAACTGATTTACTGACTGGAGAAGAATGAGGAAAACCGATTTGAATTAAGCCCCTTGGGACAATTCATCAGTTCAGGTAAATCAAAGCAGCTCTCTGACTTCTGCAAAGCCAGGGGCAGGCTGCTGAGATTTTCTGCCAGTGCTCTGAGAAATGGTGTGGGGACAGGAAGAATAATGTAAGGATGTGAAGACAGAAGAAGCAATGTCCTGAGAAGACAGGAGATAACAGGGTCCTTCTCCAGGACTGTCGGTCAGCTTTCTCTTTCCCATGCCTGTTCTTTCTTCCTCTTTTTCCAGCCAAGGAAACAGATTAAAGGAAAGTTGCAGAGGGTCTTTAACCCAATGCTCAGCAGCTCCTCATTGCAGCCTGCACATGCTCTCAGTACCAGGCAGGAGGCTGACTGGGCTTCCCCACATCCAAGCTGCAGTCCTGTGTGGCCAGCACAGATGGACTGTCCTGGCAGCAAGCACTTGATCAAAACAGAGATCTGTAATGGTTCCTTGTTTTGCCATTTTGATCACACAGGTTGCTTGGTGATGCTTTGTTTGTTGAAGAAGATTCTGGCAGGACAAAGTTCTTGAAGCCAGTAATCAAGAATGAAGCTTGTGTACCTCACCTCTCACACTGCTAAGCAAACCCCACTGTTCAGCCTCTTGTCTGGGTAGTGGCAGGGGCTTAGTGGGACCCAGAATATTTCCTGTCAGACGTGCTTGGGCAGAAGGGAAATGAAGCTGCACTGCAGAGCCTGCTTCCCAGCACTGAACTCTGTGGTGGCCCTGCTGTGTGGTTTGATCTAAGTCACTTCACTTCTTGAGGCCTTTGTGTCCTTCTCTGAAAAATGGATAAATGCTCCTTTGGAGGCACAGGATCTTGCCCAAGATCCATGCCACGAAATATCATTTCATATGCTTCAGGTCTTTCTAAGGAGTCCTCCTCCTTTTGAATCCAAATCATGAAGGGACAGAGCTCACTCCAGCTATCCCTTGGCCCAAAATTTACCAGGAGGGGCTGTGTGAGCCTAAAATGACAGATCCAGTGCCAGCCACATCAGGCTGACACCATCCTGGTCCCACTTCTTTCTAATTGGCCTCGTCTGTTGCACTTATTTTTAGAGCGCTCCTGACTCTTAATTAAGAGCGACGTCGCTTTGAGTAGCTTCTGGCCCTGCTCTGTCAAAATCCTAATAGGCTTCTGACTGCTTTAGTTTTCCCTTCATCTCCTGCTTGATAGCTGGGCATAGGGACTGCTGCAGCCCCTCAGGATGCTGTAGAATGTATCCTTGCTGTGTGTGCACTCCTTTTGGTTGTGGAGACAGCCCCACAGCAGTGAAAGTCCAGGTGGTTGTTGGTGCTTTCTGTCACCCCAGGAGGGGGGAACCTGAAGCACTGTGCAGGATCTCTCCTGCACCATGCAGCAGGGTATGTCTCAGGATGTCCCACCTCTGCCACAGACTGTGTCAGCTCAGAAGTGTCACCAGCTTTGAAACGTTCAAAGAATGATGTGGTAAGGATGGGCAGCTGCCTTCCTGGCTTTCACTTTTGTGACTCAGTGCTTGGGATTGGATCTAAGAGGCACAGACTTGGTGCTTGCATCCAAATCTTTCTTCTCTTCTACAGAAGGAGGGTCCCCACTGCAGACCTCCATCCCTTCCCTGCCATGGCAATCTCTTCCAGCTCCAACAACCTCCCACACAGCCACCTGGGCCACACAGCTGCTCCTTAGGTGCTGACTGGTTTGCAGGAGCTAGTGCTAAGGTATCTGTGTAATGTTCCACCCCTGGTTTGCATACAGAGTGTGATAATCTACAGAGATCACAGAGAAGAGCACATTCAGCTCTTCCTAATCAGAGACAGCCACAGAGCTGCTGATGGTGAGGGCCTCAGAAACAACAGCAGGGGCCATGCAGCCCAGACTGCAGCCAGCCTTTGCCAGACCCTGCTGGAGCAGATGCTGAATGCGCTGATCACGTTTCTGTCTGGAAATGCTGGGAACAGTACAGCAGCAAGGAGCACCCAGATAACAGCAGCTGGCCAGGATTAAAGGCTATTCTTTTCCCCTGGGATTTCCAGTTTGCAGAGGGAATTTGGCAGTGTGTGGTACCTGGGCAGTGTTAGAGCTGCCAGCATTGCATCAAGGTCTGCTGACTCCTCCAGCTATCTTCACTCCGCGGCGTTTGTCGTGATGCTAGCCTGACCTGGATGCCCAGGTTATCTGATCACTGGAGGTGTCCATGAGGAACCAGGAGTCTCTTTTCCAGCCTTGGCATTTGCAACAGAGGGATCACTTTCTCCATTAGCTGAAGTGGAGAGTTTTTCAGTAATAAGGTTGTCCAGACGCTTTGGCAAGCATGGTGCAGGTGCAGTCCTTGAGGAAGTAGCATACAGGATAAGGAGAGGAGGTCAGTTTGGGTCTGTTGCTGTTAGCTACAATTCTGCATTTTGAAATCTTACAGCCTCCTGGAATGAAGTGTCAGCTGCTGCTCCTGGGTTTGTTGAAGGCAGCTGAGCTATACCAAATGTATACTCATTAAAAGATGGAATGATTTATTTATCTTCACTCAAATCAGCAATGAGTTGCTGCATTTGCAAGTTTTACCACCCAGCCAGCCTGTCTGGGATGAATGGGGGTCTGATGTTGTGGACTTTCCAAAACAGTGCTGCAGCACTTGCCAAAAGAGTTTAACCTTGCACTGGTTTTTATTGCTTCATGCAAGTTGTGCTCTGCAGCAAAGCAGGTGGAACCAAGAGCTGTTGTAAAGCCTAACCATGTTCAGGAGCTGTTCTCCTTTAGACACTGTGGTGCTCGCTGTCAGACTGCACTCCACTTCCAGACCTTTTCCCTAATTAGGCAATAATAATGATAAACTAAGCTTAAGGAAGTAGGCTGAAGCAAGGTGTTGCAGAAGGCTGAAGCTAGGAACTTAGAATCATAGAATTGTTAGGGTTGGAAGGGACCTCAAGGATCATCCAGTCCCAAGCCCCCTGCCATGGGCAGTGTCACCTCACTCTAGATCAGATTGCTCAGAGCCACATCCAGCCTGGCCTTAAAAAACTTCCAGGGATGAGGCTTCCACCACCTCCCTGGGCAACCTGCTCCAGTCTCTCACCACCCTCATAGGGAAGAATTTCTTCCTAACATCCAATCTGAATCTACCCACTTTTAGTTTTGCTCCATTCCCCCCAGTCCTATCACTCCCTGACAGCCTAAGTCCCTCCCCAGCTTTCTTGTAGGCCCCTTAACCGGGGAGGAGGAGGAAAGCACACTTCTTGGGGTTCCCTGAATGCCCACTCTCAGGCACTGGCAGCATCAACTGTGTCTTTTACAGCCTCAAGGAGCTGTTCAGCTGCTTCTGTGGGGACTGGGTCGGGCCCCCTATGCTCTGTGCAGAGCCCCTTTGCACTCCCATCCATCCACCTCCTTGGAGATCCCCTGTGTGATGTGCAACCCGAGCTGGGGATCGTGTGTCCTGCAGCGCTTCCCCCCTCGGCTTAGGCTCGGCTGAGATTGGGTTACCCTTAATCCACGTGTCCAGGATCAGGTAGGTGTGGAAACAGTGCGAGGTGATCCCGTGCTGAGCTGGGACAGCATGGCTGCTGACTCACACTCACAGCCTCAACGGCCACAGCTTGTGTCAGTGCAAGGATGTCAGCCAGAAGGGTTACCAGCCCCATGGGGAAAAGCTGAGAGAGCTGGGTTTGTCCAGCCTGCAGAAGAGAAAGCTCAGGGGAGACCTTATTGCCATGTTCCAGTACATACAGAGTGGCTGCCAGGAGGATGCAGGCTCCCTTTTCACAAGGAGTCCCATAGAGAAGACAAGGGGGGATGGGGACAAGTCACTCCTGGGGAGATTCCCATTGGACTCCAGAAGAAAATGTTTCCCCATGAGCACAGTGAGACACTGGAATCATCTCCCAGGGAAGCAGTGGAGTCCCCTACACTGGTCAGTTTTCAGCCTCAGCTTGACAGGCTGCTGGGCCAGCTCATTTCAACTCAAATGTCACCTAGAAAGGTTGGACCAGATGATCCTTGGGGTCCCTTCCAACCTGGCACTGTGATTCTGTGAAACTCCCTGTGGCTAAGAACTTTGACCACACAGCTCCCCTCCAGCTCCTAACTGATTGAATCAAGGGGGAATGTTCTTTGCTTGTGACCAGTCAGTGATCATCCCGAGCAGAAAACTAATGCTGGGGGCTCACAGTACTCAAAAGTACAAAGGGAGTCTTTAAATCTCTGCCATGGAAAAAGCAGGAATGTGAATTGCTCTTGATAAACACTTGGGGCAACTTCCCACCCAGCAGCATTGAGCTTCCTTGTTTCTGTGGGCAAGGAGCTTACCAAAAGAGCTCTCTTTAAACACCTACACAGTGCTCAAGCTCACCCTCTGTAAACCTCCACTTCAGCTTTCCTTAAGACAATCCCATCACAACAAATGTTAAAGGGAAGAGAATGTCCCTTTTCCTTTCTCCTTTTAGTGCTGCTGAGGGAATGAATGACCTGTGCCTCTGAAATCCATATGGAAAAGCTGCTGGTGGAATGCTTCTCTCTCACTTCATGCCAATGCTTTTCCATGTCACAGAACACCACCTGCTGCCAGTAGTCACTTGTGCTAGTGAAGGACTTGACCCTCACAACCATTTTTTACCTTCTACATTTTCCTGTACAGTTTCTTCTCCCAGTCTTGGCCAGTGCTAGGAGAGTCCTTTTTTGGTGTCTGGTTTACATCTGCAGAGGGCATTTTAATCTCTTCACTTACTCAGGACGTGATGTACTGTGAAGATTTCAGTGAGACACTTTAAAGATGTATCACATCCTCCTCCTTCATCAGGGCTTTGTAGAGGGAGACAAGTTGCTCCTGCAGGCTGGCACGTCTGCGGCTTCAGTGGTCCTGCTTTATAGGTAGACAAGGCTGGCCTGCAGTCTGTCACATCTGGGACTTCAATGGTCCCCAGGTCCAGAGCTGCTCCTTGTTCTTGTAGAGTTAGAAACAGTGAAGATGAGTAATGAAATCCCCCATGAAAAGCAGAGGGAGGATTAAGGATGAGCTCAGAGGCTGGGGTGAAGGAGACTCTGTGACACGTTCAGGGATCTCTAATCCCCTGCTGCAACTTTCCATTGCTCCATTAAGTGCTTTAAATAAGGTTGGTGTGGAGGGCTTTTTTCTCCTGGGAGCTGACAGAAGCCTTCCTTAGCATTGGGGACTGAAGCAACCAAAGGCCAGCTGTGCTGTGCCCAGGGACAAACCCAGGCTCACATGCTTCAACGGGGACAGCTGCTGGCTGTGAGGCCTTGAGGGGGGCAGGGGACACACACGGCTGGCACTTGGTTGTCACAGCTCTTCCTGTGTTTTCCTCAGCTCCGAGGAGAGATCAGAACAGCATTATGCAGGCTTCCACCCCCTACTTGACTCTTCAGACAGCTTTGCCATCCATCACTTCAAAATGAAGGGGAGCTTTTGAGAGGAGTAAGGCTTCTGGTGGGGAGGCAGAGGAGCCCCATGTTTGGTGGTGACCCTCTTGTCTTCCCATGCCTGCTGCCTTGCAGATGTGGTGTGTGTCAGGGTGTGTGATCATGGCTTGGTTTGCTTGGAACAGAGAAGGATACAGCAGTGGAAGAGAAGTGAGCATGAGCAGGTCTAGATGTGGCTGTTGGTGTTACTTCACATTGCTCTCCCCTGGAAGTCTGGGCTGTTCCTGACGTGCCCAATCCTTCTGCTTTCACCTAGGCGGACTGAAGCTCCAGGCCGACCTCACTCCTGGCATTCAACCAAACTCGTGGAGAACCAACCCGATCCCAGCATGATGCAAATATCTCAGGGTACGCTTGGCACCCCTTGGCATCAGTCCTACCACTCCAGGTAAGCACCACACAGCTGTGGTCCTGCACTGCATGAGCAGAGCTGTAAAGCAGGGGGTGGTTTCCATTCAGTATTATTTGCCCTATTCTCCCATGGGTGCAGAAACCAGGCTCCCAAGCTGGCATGCTCCTAAAGCAGCCCCCCAGGCCTGTGTCTTTCCTTTTTGCCTAGTGTCATACTGGTTTCAGGGAGGCTCTGCCTTGGATCCAAGGTTGTGTCTTGATGGTGCTGACTAGAGGCCTAAATCTAGAGCACAGGAGTGAAAGAAGGGGATGAAAGATTTGGTGGGAAAATGTTACCAGTCACCTCCATAAGGCTGGACAGGTTTACAAGCATCCAGAGTTTAATCCTAACTGGGAAGGCTTCTGTTCCTGTTTGGTTACCCAGCTGAAGTGGCTGTGATTCCCTTCATTAGGTGATTAATGAATTGCCTTTAACATCCCTTATCTCTCCAAAATGGGAGCCCACTGGCAGGACATTAATGTTGTGGATCCAGATGTCCTGCATTGCATCCCACAGACTGCCCCCATGTAGAAACTCAGTGTGGTTGTTTGCCCAGCAAAGGAAAAGAAATCCAAAGTCAGAATGAGTCCATTACATGAAAAAAAAAACCAAAACCAGGAAGGGAAGGGTGTAGGCAGCAGGCAGCTGTGCCCCTCAGCTCAGCTGTGCCCCTCAGCTCAGCTGTGCTGTTCTCAGGAGCAGCCAACGACAGCGCATCAGCCACGATGCTCCCAGGGTGAGAAGTTCAGCCAGGGATTTCCTGGGTTTGGCAGTCACTTTCTGCAGGGGTCAGCTTTATCCTAACTGTGTGTCTGGCTGTTTCACTAAGAGGTTAGTGCAGGGGCTTATCAGGCCCTAAAAGACTAAACTGGTCACCTTAGTGCTGTTAGAAGGAGGTGGTTTGAAGCACCTTTGGTTCTGGCTGAGGCAGACTGGAAGCAGTGATGTAGTCCCAGTGAGCTGGGGCTGTTTCTGTGAGGCCACACAGCGGGGTGGGTGTGGGAAAGGGGAGCTGTCTGGGCTTAGACACACCCCTCAACAGCCCCAGGAGGTGCTTGGTGGTAAGCCCTGGGGCAGCTTGAAGGGGAGCAAGTTTAAATTCTGCCCTTGGAAGATTCTGAAGGGTTGCAGGAGCAGAAAGCTCTCCTGCAGCCACTGGGATTTCCTCATTTCTTCTACAGGTGAGACTGAGCCTAGGCAGAGGGGAGGAAAAGAAAAGAGAGCATTAAAAAGTGAGGAGATGGTTGCAGAAAGAAAAGGAAGTACATTTGTCCCTGGCCTTCAGCACAGATCGTGCTGCAGCATGTTCATTTCCCACCGAGGGGCTTTGCTTCCCAGCCACAGCTCCTGGCAGAGCCTTTGGCAGCAGGCCGCTGTCTCCTGGCTGCTTGAAGAGGAGCATGGGGAGCATCTAGTGGTCAGCTGGCCAGGGCTGAGCTGGGCATTGCCAGGGTGATTTATCTGAAACTAAAATCGAGTGGTGCCTGTAGATTACTGAACCAGCTCTCTCCTGAGGTTTGCCGTATCTCTGCCTGTCTCTGTGCTCCTCTGCAGAGATGCTGCTCTTTCCCCTTGTGGACAGACTTCCTTCTGCCTTTCCTCATCCTTAGCAGCCTCCTTCCTCTATCTGTCCTCTGGGCTTGCTGTTAATCCAGCAGGGTGGAAATGACCATGGCTGGGATATGACCTGGAGCAAGCTTTAGGCTCTTCAGCAGATGCTTGTTAGGAAGGAGGATACCAAGGATTTATGTTTGTTATCCCAGTGGAGCAAAGCAGACAGAAATGGAGCTTGCCTTTCCCTGTGTCATCTGAGGCTGCAGCTTGCTCCCTGGCAAACCCAGGCTCCTCTCCACTCCTGCTTCCAGCTCTGAGCCTTGCCCTGCCACGCTGCACAGGGGACAGTAGCCTCTCCTTTCCTGGTGCCTTCCTGTGGCTCTGCCAGGATGGTGCATGCGGTTGCCCATGGACCTAGAGAAATGCTTTCTGAGGGAGGGGAGCTGGGAACAGAGGCAAGAAAGGGGAAACCCTCAAGCTTCACTTCCCAGTCCTCTGTGCATTTGCCTGAATCTGGGAGGAAAGATTTGCTAGAGAAAATCCGCAGTACCTTGTGATACCCTCTTTGAGCTGTGCCCGGCACAAAGAGCTCCCTTCCCACTGATAGATCTCTGAATATCCCTTTCTTAACACATCTCTGGTGGCCATGAGTCCTCTTTTGACACCCCTGTATCTTGGAGCAGGTGCCAAGGTGTCCCTGCACCTGCTGAGCAACATCAGGAGATGGCTGAGAAGACTTCCTGAGGTGTTCTTAAGCTGTTCCTGTTGTTGCACCTCACTTGCCTCCATGCACAAACACACGCAGCTCTTCTCTGTCTTGTCAGTTGAGTTTTCTCACAGCAAACAAACTATCCTTGGGACAGCTGAATTTCCAGGAAGCCTGCCAGGGCATAGCCTTCATCTCCATAAAAAGAAATGAAATGGGGAAAAAAGGAAGAGATTAGATCCCCTCCCCCGAACGCCTCTCGTGCTCCTCTCCTCCTCCCTGGTGGCGTCGGCGCTCATTCAGCTCCCCAAGTGCTTTGGATAGGTCTGCTGGGTGGGGTCGCTGCTGCCTGGCTCCAGCCATGCCCTGTCTTTTGGGCTGGATTCCCCTCCCACCCCTCTGTGGTAAATAAGAGCCATGTGTTGCAATGTCAGGCAGTTCCTCTTTGTGAACTGGGATGACTGCGAGCAGGGGATGGAGTAAGGCCCAAATAAGGGTTTTCATCTGCACTCCTCAAAACTAAACATCTTGCTTCTGAGCTCACTTATAAGTGGTTGTGCCTCTCCTCTGCGGACAGGAGGGTTTGACTCTTCTCTCACTCTTCCCCAGCTCCTCAACCAGCGATCTCTCTGGCTATGAGCATGGCTATCTGAGGAGGAGTCCCGACCAGTACAGCTCCCGGGGCAGCATGGAGAGCTTGGACCACCCCTCCCCTGGCTACCACTCTTGTCACCTGTCCCCAGCCAAATCCACCAACAGCATCGACCAGCTCTCCCACCTCCACAGCAAGAGAGACTCTGCCTACAGCTCCTTCTCCACCAACTCCAGCATCCCCGAGTATCCTGCTACCCCCTTCAGCAAGGAGCACTCCTGCTCCACGGACAGCCTGCAGCCCCGGGGAGGCCTGCAGGAGGGCATCAGGCAGGCTGACATCAGGTACGTCAAGACTGTCTATGATGCCCAGCGTGGGATCTCCAAGGAGTATGAGGTGAAGTCCTCTGCCTTGCTCCCCAGCTGTGAGGCTAGGGCCTCTCTGGAGGGCCGCAGCCATGGCAGGCTCCACGGCTTCCTGCGGCACAACCTGGCTCCCTCCTGGGCACAGCCGGGCCAGGGCTCCCTGGACAGCAAGAGCCAGCTGCACAAGGGACCTCCCTTACCTCCTGCTCGCAGCGACAGCTATGCAGCCACCAGGCACCACGAGAGGCCCAGCTCCTGCGCTGCCCTTGACCTGAACAAGCCTGGTCGGGGTCAGCCAAAAGGGGCCTGGTCTCCACTTGTCAGCACCCTGTCCCAGGGGCCGCTACTGAAAAGCCCTTTTGGAGAGGGGCACCTGCACACTGTGGTGGAGAAGAGCCCAGAGAGCAGCCCCACTGTGAAGCCCAAGCAGAGCTATTCCCAACCAGCCCAGCCAGGCCAGCCCCTGCTGCCTACTGGTGTCTACCCAGTACCTTCCCCAGAGCCGCACTACGCCCAGGTGCCCCAGCCCTCTGCAAGCAGCAACGGGACGCTTTATCCAGCTCTGGCCAAAGAAAGTGGCTACTCTCCACCTCCTCCAGTCTCCTATGACAAGGCTGTAGCCAGCAGCACCCTGGGCTTTGATGAAAATGGAAACCAAAGCACTACAAACAGATCAACCATCTTCTACCAGCCCCCAGCAGCTGAGAGAAAGCACGAGGCTGCAGCAATGCTTCTCCAGCAGAAACCTCCTGGCACCGCAGGTGCAGAAGACTGCCTGACCACGCTGAGAAAGGAGGAGCTGTTGCCCCCCTACAAGGTGGCACACAGCAGCCGAGAGACCACAAGTCCTGCACAGGCCACCAAACAGAGTTTTCAAACTCCACAGCCCCAGGTGAGGGATGCTAGTGAGAGGAAAACCCATTTCCAGCCCAAGGAGGACTGGACAGCAGAGTCCCCAGAGGACAAAAATGGCAACGCACAGATCAGTGAGAGAGACTCTGGAGGCCAGCAGCAGTGGGGTCACAGCAAGGCCAAGCAGTATGGCTTCTCCTCCTTGCAGAACATCCCAGAGAGCTCCAGGAGGCAAAGCAGCTCCGAGCTAAAAGAGATGCAACTGGGTGAGGGTTATTCCATCCCCAAACTGTCCTGCTTGGGCAGCAGCAGTAAAGAGGAGAAGGACCGCAGGGCACAGGGGCACAGACAGTGGAGCGATGTGGACCCGCAGGCCTTAGTGAGGCAGGAGGAGGAGGAGGGCACGAGCGTGACTCTGTTCCACGCTGGAGAACCGAAGGGTGAGGAGCCCTCATCTCCACAGCACCCAAAGACCTCCGACTTTGGGAGGAGCCGGCTCAGCTCCAGCAGCACCCAGAGCTTTCCCTATGGCAAAGCTGAGGCTGCCAAGCCCCGCTGCTCCGTGCTGGAGAAGGTCACCAAGTTTGAGCAGCGAGAGCAAAGCGCTCCCCGTCCCCAGAGTGCCGGCGTGCCCAGCTTCGGCCAGCACTATGGGCCCAGCAGGACCAGCCAGCCCTCCAGCACCAGGTGCTCTCTGCACAGCCTGGATGACATGCGGAGCAAGCTGCCCAGTGAGCCAGGCAGGGTCTCCAGCCCCTCCATCAGGAATGGGAAGCTGGAGGAGGCTGACTGGCGCACCATAGAGCTGCAGATGGTGGCTTCGGCGAAGCAGGCGAGACCCAGCGAGTACTACAGCTTGTGTCCTGAAAATGAGGTGCAAACAAGGGCAGCTCAGCTCCTGAGGAGTAAAAGCACATTCCAGCTGGGGGGTGAGCCTGAGAAGGAGATCCTCTGGAAGGATAACATCCAGGATGCCCACGGGCTGGACACACCATTTAACAGGGCCTACAGGAACAGCATTAAAGACGCTCAGTCCAGGGTGCTGAGGGCCACTTCCTTCCGTCGCATCAGCCCCCCCTTTGGGAACGCATCCAAGAGGACAACCCAGCGGCCTGCCTCGGCCCACATGGGCGTGAGGAGCACGGCAGCTTCTCCCCACACCCCAAAGGAGAGGCACAGTATCACACCCACGGAAGGCAGCCTCTCTGCCCTGGACTACGGCAAGGCGCAGCACATCTCCCGCATCGGGGGCCGGAGGCGGCTGACGGCGGAGCAGAAGAAGAGGTCGTACTCGGAGCCAGAGAAGATGAACGAGGTGGGCATCTCCGACGGGGAGCCGTCGCCTCTCTCCATCCAGAAGAAGAGCATCCACTTTGTGTTCCCGGAGAACACGGTGGCCGACCGGCGCAAGATCTTCGAGCGGGACGGCAAAGCCTCCTCCACCGCCTGCCTGTCCAAGCCGGAGCTGAAGCAGCTCCAGCAGAGCGCCCTGGCCGACTACATCGAGCGCAAGACCGGGCGCCGGCCGTCCTCCCAGGACGTGGGGCTGCTGAGGGAGCGCGCCCACAGCTCCTACCTGCAGCCCGGCGCCACAGACAGCCAGAGCCTCTCCTCTGCCTCCAGCATGAATTCCCTCCAGGACCAGAACCTCTACCGCCGGAGAGAGTCCTTCGAGCGGATATCCAGGATGGGGAGGATGTCTTCTACCCTTCCTCCTGAGCTGCTGGGCTACTTCGATCTGAGTGGAGACGAGAAGAAGCCGGGGCGCCAGGACAGCACAGCCACGAGCCGCCCCAAAGCGGAGAGGTGCCGGGAGTACAGGGCCAGAACGGAGCTCACCAAAGGCACACAGACGGACCCACTGGGTGTGCAGGGCCAGGCTCGCTATGGGAAGCAGGAGCAGGTCCTGGAGATGCCCTCCAGCAGCAGGAAGTCTGGGAAGTCAGTGTCCGTGGAGGACCTGCTCGATAGGTACGACCATCAGACAGTCCCCGTGCATGTACGCTCCAGGTCGTCACCCACCGCAGAGAAGAAGCACCAGGTACGTGGGAACAGGGAGTGGGGGGGAGTGTCAGAGCCTGGGCTGACCTTCAGCCATGGCAGGGACTCCACTGGCTAGTGAGGGGTTAAATGCCTGTTGAGGAACAGTTCGGAGAATCACAGATTGCACGGGGCTGGAGGGGACCTCTAGTTTACTGCACTCAATGTCCACGATGCTGGTCTAGATGCTTGCTGGTGGGGTGCTGCTTCTGGACATCAGGAGAAAACATTTCACAGAAAGAGTGGTCAGGCATTGGGATGGGCTGCCCAGGCAGGTGGTTGAGTCACCAACCCTGGGTGTGTTTAAAGGTCGTTTAGATGTTAGGAGGAAATTCTTCCCCACGAGGGTTCCCCAGGTTGCCCAGGGAGGTGGTGGAAGCCTCATCCCTGGAGGTGTTTGCAGCCAGGCTGGAGGTGGCTGTGAGCAACCTGCTGCGGTGTGAGGTGTCCCTGCCCATGGCAGGGGGGTTGGAACTGGAGGATCCTTGAGGTCCCTTCCAACCCTAACAATCCTATGATTCTGTGTGGTGCTTGGGGGTATGGTTTAGGGGTGAACTTTGTAGCATAGGACTGGACTCGGTGATCCTGAAGGTCTTTTCCAGCCTGCACATTTCAGTGATTCTGTTGAGCTTTCTCACTGCTGGGGCTAGCTCAGGGATTTCAGAGCTGCTGGGATTTCAGTGCCTGTGTGTGGCTGTTCTTGCAGCTCTGAACATCCCACCTGAGGTGTCCTGCTCTTGGCTGGCAGCATGATCAGAGAAGCACCAAGCACCACGAAGGTGGTGGTGATAGGCTGCTGCGCTGCTCTGCCTCAGCCCACGTTCCTGGTGCAAAGGAGAGAGGCTGAAAGCCTGCTTGGAATTGCTCAGGCTCCCACTGTGCCTGGCAGTGCTGGGAAAGGCTTGGTGGAGGCTCTGCCAAGTAACCATTATGTTTTGCCTCCAGCCCTGGAGGGAAACATTGCAGAGAAAACTTAGTGGAGACCCTGGCCGCTCTTTCCATGTCCCCTGCTTGGTGTCTGGGAACATTGCACTGATGTCACAAGTGGGGAATTTGACTGACTCTGATGGTGGTAAATAGTAGAAACAGGCTCCCTTCTTAAAGACCAACTGCCCAGGCCAGCTCTTAGCCAGCCAGAATCTGTCCAGACCTGTTTAGGTAACTGCAAAGGGTTGAGCCACACAGATTTACAGCAGTGGCGGATCTGCTGCCCCTATCCTCGTCTCCACACCAGGCTCCATTCATCATGGGTAGAAAGAGGAAGCAGCCAAAATGTGTGGACAGGCTCTGAGTGTTTGGACAGGGCAGCTGAGATCCAAGACATCTTCTTCTACTCTTGCACTTGCTGCTGGCACAGAGCAGATTATCTGGGTGCAGCAAAGTCAAGTGACATAAAGCAGGCTCTGGGCAGCACCTCCGAAACAGGCCGAACGAAGGGGTGGGGGCAGGAGCCATCCTCCCAAACTCATGGTGTGCTTCACTCTAAAAGTCCTCCCTCAACAGAGCTCAGATCCCACCCCATGTTCTTAAACAGGGTGACTTTAAAAAGCAGCTTGTGAATATCAAGTGACTGGAATGCATTCCCCTAACCATTGCTGCCTCATCCCAGCATCAGTGTTTTTCCGCCCCAGCCAGGCAGCAGACAGGCCTTAAGACACAGTTAGGGTGAAGGACAAATTGTGACTCTTTCTCTGCCTCCCAGAAGAGTCAGAGAAGTGACAAAGCCAGCACCCAGAAGAAGAAAAATCACTGTAATGTACTTTTCAGTGACAGGTTGGGTGATGATTAGAATCATAGAATTGTCTTGCTTGGAAAAGACCTCCAAGACCATCAAGTGCAGCCAATCAGCCTAACACCACCATGGCCATTAAACCCTGTCCTCAAGTGCATTGTCCACACATTTCTCCAGGGATGGGAACTCCACCACCTCCCTGGGTGGTCCACTCTTGGACTGGAACAGGTTGCCCAGGGATGTGATTGAGGCCCCATTCCTGGAGACGTTCAAGGTCAGACTTGATTTGGCCCTGGGCAGCCTGATCTAGCTGGAGGTGTCCCTGCTGACTGCAGAGGGGTTGGAAAAGATGACCTTTGAGGGTCCCTTCCAACACAATGAAATCTGTTGAAAGCTGTGATCTGGTCCCACAGGCAGCCAGGCACTTGTGAAAACCTTGGGTTTAAATCCCAGCTCCAGGAAGCATGCTCCACTTCCAGCATAGATTCCAGTCCATGGGTGTCTGTCTGAAAGGGAACTGTGTGTTTGAGTGCTCTCTCAATTAGCTTTGTCTCTGCTCTGTCTCTAAGACAAAACCACAACTGGAAAAGCAGGGGACAAAGCCAAAGGGTCCCAACCAGGGTGATTGTTTTTAATTGTTTTAGCCTCTCAGATTTTTTGGGGGGAACTGTTTGTTCCCAGTTTAGCAGCAGACTTCTCTGCCTCCCCCTGTGCTTGTCAGGGGCTCGTGTTGGGTGTCTGATGTTCCTTTCAGGCTGCTTATAAATCACACTGCGGTGTCAGGGGAGGAATTTGTTTAAGGATGCAGAGGAATTGATAGCC
Source organism: Dryobates pubescens (assembly GCF_014839835.1). NCBI lineage: Eukaryota > Metazoa > Chordata > Aves > Piciformes > Picidae > Dryobates > Dryobates pubescens. The sequence continues at coordinate 2,997,373 of NC_071635.1, forward strand.
ATGTGGAATGATTAGCTCTCAGGCTCCACAGCACATTCTCTGCCTCCCTTCCTCTCTGCTTTTTCAGTCTGTCTCAGCTTACACATTGCCCAGCTCCTTGACTCCTAAATCAAGGTCTGCACTCACCCTCCCTCAGCAGCCACACTGCCCAAAAAAAGAAAATTGCTAAGGGAGTGGGGAAGGGGACACTGAAATGCTGTCTGCTGGCAAGATCATTTGGGACAGAATACCAGGCTCTTCAAAGCAGGCTTAGCATCTGCTTTTGTGTCTCATAATAGCCTGGTGTCCTGTGGTGGGAGCTCTAGGGCAGAATCAGATCCACAAAAGTATTTGAGCTGCAAAATCAGTCTGCTCGTAGCTGCCATAAATGCTTGAGGAGGAGGCAGCTCCTGCACTTTGGTTTTCAAAAGAACCGAGTGCCAGGCTTTGGGATGATTTTCAGCACCTCTGCCTGTGGCTGGAGTTTCCTTGGTGGCATTCAGCATCTCTGCAGCATTGCAGCCCTGGTTTGGCACTGGGCTTGTGCACAGGTTGCTCAGTTTGGTTTCCCTGTTAAGGCTGCTTCAGTGATGTCCCAGCTTCATGTAAAGCAGAGAGGAACAGCCAGGTCCCACTGGTACCATTAAGCATGCTTTCAGAAGAGGCCAGGAGGTTTTAAACAGACATTTCTCTGAGTAAGTCTGCCTGCTGGTTCATAAGCCATCCAGAAAAAAAGGCAGAGGAGTCCCCAAAGCAGGAGCAGGGTCATGGAGTTGTCCTTCCCTCTGCTGAGTTCAGCTTTGGGGCCCTCACTCCAAGACACTGAGGTGCTAGAGTGACCAAGCTGGTGAAGGGTCTAGAGAACAGGGCTGGTGAGGAGCAGCTGAGGGAACTGGGGGTGCTCAGTGTAGAGAAGAGGAGGCTGAGGAGAGACCTCATTGCTCTCTACAACTCCCTGAAAGAGGTTGCAGTGAGGTGAGGTTGGTCTCTCCCTAGTCTCAGGTGATAGGAGAGGAAATGGCCTGAAATTGTGCCAGGGGAGGGTTAGGTTGGAGATTAGGGGAAAATTCTTTACTGCCAGAGTGCTCAGGGGTTGGAATTGGCTGCCCAGGGAGGTGGTGGAGTCCCCATCCCTGGAGGGGTTCAGGAAATGTGTGGACATGGCACTTGGGGATGTGGTTTGATGGTGTTGGGTTGATGGTTGGACTCAATGATCTTGGAGGTGATTCTGTAATTCTCTATGGCCTATGCCACGCTCTCTTCACCAGGGCTTTGTTGGTTTGTTTTGCTTGCTGCTCACTGCTGACACTGTCTTTGCACTCCAGGACCCACTGAGAAGGGAAAGCAGTGAATTTGGCCCCGTGGTGAGAGACCCTTTCTACGTGGTCAGCGCAGGACCCAGGTGGGTGTATCTTAACGTCCCCTTTGTCACTGCAGGATCAGCTCTTGCCATCCTGCAGCTGTTGCCATGTGTTGTGTGTGTGAAGGGATGGGTCATGGTGTGATAGGGTTCAGTGGTGAGCTTGGCTGGACCTGATGATCTCAGGGGTCTTTTCCAACCCACATGACTCTATGACAAATCAGAGAAGTCATGTGCACGGACAGGGCTGGGGGTGTGCTGTGCCCAGCTGGGGTAGGAGGAGTATGCTGTGAGGGGTTTCTGACTATAACATTAATTAATTCACTATCAAGTCACCTTGCAGCCTGTTTCTGCAGCAAATTTCCAGTTACCTGCCTTGCAAAGTGTGTTGAGTGTGCTGCTAGAGCTCACACCCAGATGCTGTCATAGCTGAAGGAGAGAACACTCTCAATGTCCTGCTCTGCTTTTCTCCAGTCCAGGATGCTGCCTCCCCAAAAGCAGCTGAACATTTGTGTGGACTAAACCCAGGAGCTTTCATTTCTCTTGCTGAACTGGGAGCTTGCCTTTAAGCTGCTTTCCTTGGTGCAGGCAGAACATTTTGCTCAGCAGCATGGGAGAGGGAAATGGTTTTAAAATAGGCAAGTGCAATTATAAAACTCCTCATATTAGGACTTATGTAACCATCCACTTAGCAGTGCCTTGTTTTGATGTTAACTGGAACTGAAGCTGATCTTGCTCTATTTACATTTAAATAATAAATAGATGTTTGCCCTAAGCTCTGAGTACTCAAACAGCTAACTCCTATTACAGTAAAAGCCATCAAGAGGGACCAAAAGGATTCTTCCCAGAGCAGCTCTGTTTATCACAAGCTCTCTGTTGTCACAGCAGGACTGGACACTGCTGTCTCCAAAGGCTCTTCCACACAGCTCTGGGTCAGGGAGTGACAGCTCCAAGTGGAGAGAGGTACCTACTCCACCTAGGTCTTGTTTCTGACCAGCCATTTTTGCCCCTAAGAAGACCTAAATGTTGGCTTAGAGGGATGCAGCCTGCCCTCAGGCACATCCTTTTATGATTATTCAAAACCCACTCAGTTGGTTTGATTTAGAATCATAGACTTGTTAGGGTTGGAAGGGACCTCAAGGATCATCCAGTTCCAATCCCCCTACCACGGGGAAGGACACCTCACTCTAGATCAGGTTGCTCAGAGCCACATCCAGCCTGGCCTTAAAATACCTCCAGGGATGAGGCTTCCACCACCTCCCTGGGCAACCTGTGCCAGGCTCTCACCACCCTCATGGGGAACAACATCTTCCTAACATCCAATCTGAGCCTCCCCACTTCTAGTTTTGCTCCACCCCCCCCAGTTCTATCCCTCCCTGACACCCTCAAAAGTCCCTCCTCAGCTTTCTTGTAGCCCCCTGCAGATACTGGAAGGCTACAATTAGTTCTCCTGGGAGCCTTCTCCTCTCCAGACTGAACAGCCCCAACTCTCCCAGTCTGTCCTCATAGGAGAGGAGTTCCAGACCTCTAATTATCCTTGTGGCCCTTCTCTGGACACACTCCAGCACCTCCAGATCCTTCCTGTAATAGAGGCTCCAGAACTGGACAGAGTGATCCAGATGTGGTCTCACCAGAGCAGAGCAGAGGGGGAGAATCACCTCCCTGGCTCTGCTTCTCTTGATGCAGTCCAGGATGTGATTGGCTTTCTGGGCTGCAAGTGCTCACTGCTGGCTCCTGTTGAGCTTTCCCATTTTTCTTCTCCCTGGGAGAGCACTGTTAGTTCAGCCTGCCTCTGTCTTTCTCTTAGAGGTGGCACTTCATCCTTCTTCTCAATAACTACTTGCAGCTTCCTTTTCTGCTTGTTTTTATTTCCTCCCCAACCTGTTTTCCAAGCAGCAGCATTGAACATCCAGCCTGCAAACAAGTTTATTGGGGCACAAAATGTAGGTTTCTCACTTTCCTGCTTGACTGCACAGAGATTATTGGTATGAACAGTTTTATGATGTCTCTGCTGCATAGGCATCCTGCATGCTCTGCAGGCACCATTTCTTCTGAGAGATATGAGGTTGCTTTCCCTTCATGATCAGAACTGGATTTCCCAGAAGACAGAATGAAAGGATGGGAGAAGACAGGAAAAAAGCCCTTGGCTGTGAGGACTGAGGGTCCCACTACACAGGCTGCAAATCACTCCCCACCAGCCTCAGTTGCTGAGTGGTTTTTCTTGTATCACTGCTCCTGACATGCCCTGAAAGAGAATGGGCATGAGTTTTGGAAGCCCAAGGGCTCCCATTGTGCACTGCTGAAGCTGGTAGAAGTTTTACAGTTAACTCTAAGACAGCAGGAGACCTGAATCCTCCACAGACTGAAAAAGACCAGGTAGATCAGCACCTTACCCATGTGCCAATGGCTCACAGAAGGAATTGTACCATTATGGTACTGCTGGATGTTCTCCTGCCCCAGTGTGAGTATTTCACAGGCTGGCTCACATGGGATTGTTGCAGCATCTTTAATCCATCCCTGTGGAGATGCAGTCTTGGTCTGTCCTGTGACATCTATCTGGTCCTCTCACATCTGACCATCACCATCCTGTCACTGTCTGCAATGGCATGGGCCCTTCAGGGAAGGCAATAGCAGGCAGTGGAAATTATGCTTCTAAGTTGCATGGGGATACAGCTGATTAATGTGCTGGGGAGGAGATGGGACCATCCCCACCACCTCTCTTGCTTAAGGAGGAAAACTGTGAAAGAGATTGATGGAAAGCCTGATCAGCACTCTTTTGGTCTGGCCACACATAGCTTGCACTCCATGCCCTGGCACTACTCCCTGAGTGTCAAGAGGGTGGAGCCAGACCCTTCAGTAGTGCCCAGTGATAGAACAAGGGCCAGTGGGCACAAACTGGAGCACAGGAGGTTCAATCTCAACATAGGGGAAAACTTCTTTGCTGTGAGGGTCCTGGAGCACTGCAACAGGCTGCCCAGAGAGGTTGCAGAGTCTCCTCTGGAGACTTTAAAAACCTGTCTGGACATTGTGGTCCTGAGCAACCTGCTCTAGGTGCCATTGGGTTGGACTAGAGGTCTCTTCCAAGCCCCAGCATGCTGGGATCCAGGGGTTCTACTGATACCATGGCTGTGTCATAAGCACTGTTGGAGGCAGTTGTTGCTCCACCAGTTTCAGAATCCACAGTTGCTTCCACAGTAGGAGAGATCTTTCAATTAGAGAACCACCATCTGGCTTTTCTGACAAACAGGGAGCATCTGAAAAGAGTACACATTGCTACTGTCCAGGAACCACAGACAATACCAAGAGCAGCCTGTCTGGGAAGTTTCCCCACCCCCAGGCAAGGGCTGCCAAATTCTATTCTCAGTTACACCAGAATAAAGCCAGAACTCCCCATCTCCTGGGCAGGGTTGTTCTTAATTTGTACCAGTCCATCTGAGAGCAAATTTGGGGCCCAGGCCTCCAAACATGATGATTATTTGAACAATGCATCTCAAGCACAGAAAATAGATCAGCAGCAGGGCTTCACTGGGTTCTGTTGTCTTGCAGTATGGCCTCATGGGTTCAGATCTCCTACTCTAGCATCTGCTAGCCCTGCTGGTGCTGCTCATTTAGTTTTCCAGCTAAACAGCCATATGGGCAAGTAGTTTGACTAAGTGTTCTGAGCAGCATCCTGACTTCAAAGGGCAGACCGTGCTGCTCAGACTCAGATGAGACTGTCTTAAAAGGCCAGGAAGAAGTAGTTGCATCTGCTGGCTTTGCAGCCTTAGCATCCATTCAAGTTAAAGAGGATTGGCTTTGGGGGTTGTAAAATCTGACTGGAGCTCTTTTTTCTAACAAGATTCCAAGGTTCTAAGAATTCCTATTTTTTTCCCCCTCTGCAGTCAAAATAGTGACTTTTTTGGCCTTACTTTGTTCTTGGAGACAGCTGGATCATTTTAGTGGCACCTTTCCCAAAGGAGCCACAAATAACCTGATGGGGAATTTTTTTGGCCCATAAAACTGAAATCCCTAACATTATCAGCAAGGGAGAGTGGGGCTTGATGGCAGATAGTAGCAAGTGGTTGGTTTTAGAGAAGGTGGCCACTAGCCCCACCTGTAGCAACCAAAATGTAAAGCAAGGCTGGAAAGGAAGCCAGACACTTAGGTTTTCATAGAATCACAGAGCTGTTTCAGTTGGAAGAAAGCTTTAAGATCCTCAAGTCTGACCTTCAATTTCCTAAACTTTCCTAATTTTTCCTGTTAAGTTCTTGCTGTGATGCTTGCTACAGGTGTGTGTGATCCAGGGCACACTGAAAATGATGGGAATGGATCTGGCTCTGTCTCCCTAGCATCAGGAGACTGGATTTTACCACCAGCTTCAAGGCACAACTGAGCCTAACCTAGACCAGCAGGCACTGACCCAGGCCTCTGTTATGGTTGCATAATTTGCTCATTAAGTAGGTGCACAATAGCTTTGCTTGCTCATTGATTAATTTTTAATCTTATCATGGTCTGTCTCTTGGTATTTAGGTCTTTCAGCAAGCAAGAAAGAAGTCACTCAGAAAAAATGTCCTTCCCAAGTTATTATCCCCATCCTCAGCCCAGCAGCGAGGCTGTCACCGGGCCTGCCACGCTCACCGAGAACCACAGGCTCTCAGAACTTGCCAGGCCAGACAGCAGGACTTCTGCATTCGTCCTAAGCCCAACAGAGGCAAGGAGTCACTGTCCTGAACAAAAGCAAGGCTTTAAACCCTTGTTCCTTAACCTTTCTCCTGGGGCTGGCCAGTCCTCCCCTAACATACCTGCCCAGACTCTCTCAGACTTCCAGAATGCAGGTGATGGCCAGGCTGTGAGACAGCACCCTGCCAAACGAGATGCTGCTCCCCCTGAGGGCAACAGTGACATTCAGGCACAATCTTTGGGTGCTGTCCAGGATAGATCCCCTGAGACTCCCACAGAAGAAATGATGTGGAGAAGAAAAGCCGGGCTGCTTCACAGATCCCTCCCACCCAAGGCGCTGTGGGCTCACTCGCTCAAAGACAACAGCTACCCAAGGGCCATGGTGTCTCCTCCAGCGGCTGGGCCAAAGTTCTCCCAGAGGTGGCAGTCCCTGCCCACGCAGAGCAGCACTTCTTCTGACCCAGAGACTCCCTCTCCCCAGGGGACAACCCACCTCCGGATCTCAGAGTCGGTCCTGCAGCTCACACCGCCACCGGCGCCGCAGGACGACGAAGACGACGAAGTGTTTGTCACAGCCTCCCAGCCTGCCGTCGCCTCTCCACCCTTCTCACCCCAACTGCCATCCCATCCCCTTCCTGAGCTGAGCTCCTGCACTTCTGCAAACAGCACAGAGGGATTCCCACCTCCTCCCCCACCGCTGGCACTGGAGGGGACTACCGGGGCAGCTGGAGACAAAGCCCCCAGGCTGGCGGAGGAGGCCAAAGCAAGGTAAGGCAGGGCTGTGCCCAGCAGCCCTCGCAGGGCTGTACACAGGCAGCTGTGTGGGGCTCCAGCCAAACAGGACTGAGCTCCTCATGCCACCACGGTCCACACACAGCTGCTGGCTGAGCAGGAAGCTCACAGAGGGCTGCATGTGTTATAAGGGGACAGGGACAGACAGACTCACTGCCACTAAGCTTTGCTGGCTGCCAAGCATGCGGTCAAGTGTTGTGGCCAGGGCGGGGCACAAAGCAAGAGGGCAAAAAGCTTTGTGGGCCATCAGCAGTTGCAGTGACAGGTGCTCAGCTAGCAAGGCAAAGGGGTTAGGGGTGAGAAACTATTCTGGTCTTGATCTCCCTGCAGTTGCTGAGTAGATTTGAAGTGGGGTTGCTTCTTAGTCCCTCCAGTCTGAAGAGTTCAAATGACTGCTGACTCCTTCCAGTTAGTAAGTTTTGAGAGAGCACTATGAAGATCCATGATGGGTTTTCCAAACACTTAGAATTCCCCAGAATACATTTTAGACCTGGCACAAGATAAGGCTGTTATGAAACAGTGAGCATCTGCCAAGAAGTGACAATGCAGATATGTCACAGTCACGCTCTAGGGTGGATTTTTCCTGAAGGACAGGACTTTGGGCTAGGTGCCCAGCTGGGTTAGCTCACACAGCTTCCCTCTCTCCCAAGGAGCTGCCCTGATTTCCAGCTGGGAAGAATCAGGCCAGGGGTTGGCCAGATCTGGTAGGGATTGGCTTTTCCAACACGTAAATGACTGTGGTGGGTTGAAGTTTCCCCCCCCCAACATTAACTTTGCCAGACCAACCCAGTCAGAAGCAAATGGAGCTGTGTTTACAAGCAAAATCTACACTCTGCAATGGAATGCAATGGCTATGTACAAACCACCTAAAACCACCACAAGGACACATGAGCATTGACTGCTCAGGATGGTGCTCCCAGGTGGTGAGAAGCAATGTCCCCAGCCTCTGAGCAGAAAACAAAGTCACTCACTGCTTCTTTCTGTGTTGGAATGACAAAACAGCAGTGTCCAGGTTGAGGGGACAATATGGCGCCAGTAGCTTCCTACTTCTCTGTACTGAAATGAGGAGTAAGACACAAAGATAAGTGAGAGAGAAGGAAAACTTGTCTTAGGCCTTCTCCATGTGCTCACAATGGTTCTGTGTGGTAAGTTTCATTTCATCTCACAGACTTTTTCTGTCCATAGCAGCTTCAAAAGCTTTCCCAAAGCCCTGGCCGAGAGGGAGGGCACCAGTATCGGTGAAAGTAATTGGCCCCTCTCACCACATGCATCAAAGAGGACCAGCTCTCCATCTGCTGTGGAAAAGCAGCACCAGTTACCTGCTTCTTCTGAAGGACCTCAGAGTGCTGACAGGCAGCCCATAACTCCACCTGAAGGTAACCACAGGGAGCCAGCAGTCGCCACCCGAGAGTCAGAGAATGGCAGCCCGGACTCTGGGCCGCTCAGCACAGCATCTCCAGCGAAGACAAAGACAAAGACCCCAGAGGATATTAAGTCAGAGGCTCTAGCAAAAGAAATTGTCCACAAAGACAAGTCTCTGGCTGATATCTTGGACCCAGATTCCAAAATGAAGACAACCATGGACTTAATGGAGGGGATTTTCCCCAGTGGGACCAGCTTGCTGAAGGAGAACATGAAAAGGAAGATGACACAGAAGAAAGCTAGCAGGAGAGCAGCTGAAGATGACACGTAAGCTCTGCTTCTCTGGGTTCACATGGGATTTGGTTTTGCTCCCTTAACCTTTCCAGTTCAGTTTGGGTTGAGATGCCATTTGATTTTGCTCCCTTAACCTTTGCAATTCGGTTCAAAGCACAGGAACAGAGATGTGAGAGTAAAATCAGGACCAAAACAGGGGTGGGGAGGAAGATAACGAGAGGATGAATTTTGGAAGGAGGAATGGAGGCTTCTACTTATTACAGGGGGATGACAGGATCAGCCCAAGTCCTCCAGTGTGGTTTGAGAGAGTGACTCCCAAGTGACAGGTGGAGAGCCATACAGAAGTCGGTTGTAGTGCAGCATGCCAGACCAGATGGTCAGCCCAGCCAGCAGCGCTGAGCTGTGTTAATGGACCCGATCTTGTAGAGTGGTTAGCGGCAAGCAAACCTTTTAAACGGAGCAGAGAGTGAGGCAGGAGAGCAGCTGACATGCACCCTCTGATGGCAGGAATCGGCCATTTCCCGTGTGCTTAGTACCCCCGGGAAGGTCCCAAAGTGGCAGTGGAAAACTATGGATCTAGGCATGGGGAAAAGGCAGGCTCAGACTGAACTCCTCCTTTTCCTTCACTGTGGTGTAGGAGGGAAGAAAAGGAAGCTCCTGTCACCCTGGTCACCTGTCCTGCTTATTACAACGTTTCAGCACCCAAAGCAGAGCTGCTGAATAAAATCAAGGACTTGCCAGAGGAAGTAGGTGAGGAAGAGGAGCTGCTGGACATCAACGAGAAGAAGGTAAACTCAGCACACAGCCCTTTGCTGGTTACATGCTGAAAGCCACCTGCACCTCAGCAGCTCAGTCACTACAACCTGGATGTGGTGACTTGGGTGGGAGGAAAGCAGGGCTGGAGAGGAGGAGACACTTTCCTCTCTTATTGCAGCTGCCTTACCCTGAGGAATGGCCCCTGTGGTTCCTGCTGTAGACTTCCAGGGCCTTTGCAGGGCCTTCTAATTTGCCCCTGTGGCTGTCTGACATTGATACCTGCTAATTACAGACATGTTGTGAAGCTCACAAATCTCAAGGAGCCCCAGACAGGTATTTGTCTGTCTGTGCCTCCCTTCACACACCTACTGTGTCCATGCCAAAGGCAGCTCTGCCTGCCTGCAAATTTGAAACACCATGGGATGGTTTAGACTGGAAAAGACCTTTAAGATCATTGAGTCCAGCCCTTAATCCAGCACTGGCAAGTCCACCACTAAACCACATCCCTCAGCACAACATCACACTTCATGCTGTTTGCACAACAGCAGAGTTTAGACAAAGTGACTCACAGAATTGTTTGGGTTGAAGACATCCAAGATCATGGAGTTCAGCTGTCAACCTGAGACCACCGTGGCCATTCAGCCATGTCCCTAAGTGCCATGTCCACACATTTTCAGCTGCTAAGCAAAATCTGCTCCCTGCCAGGCTTTAATACAACAGCTAGACAAGGACCTCCATCAAAGTGCTCTGTAGCACCAACTATGAGTGCTAAGTGAGGAGATGAAGCATTTGGGATGCAGGTAGGATGCTTCCAGGTCCTTAGGAGCTGTCACACAGTGTCACTGGAATGGGCTAGAGACTCTCACCATGCCTGCCAGCTCTTTCTGTGGTCCTTCTGGGGAGCAGATCATGTGTGTGTTGCTCATCAAAAGCATTTGCCTGAAGCTTTTGTCTGCTGCTTTAATTATCTGGCCCAAGCCATTGGTTGTAGAGTACCCAGCTACAGCCCTTCCCATGTCTGCAGCATTTGATCCGTTTTGGGGCTGCTGTCCAGGTCAGCTGCCTGCTTATGCCAGCCTGAAAGGTGGGGAGGGAGAAAACAAGGCAAGGAGACACAGGATGTGCTTGTGGGGAGATGTGAGCCTGCCATGGAGAAGTCCCAGGCCTCAAAGGTTACATTTGCATGGAAAAACAGAAATGGATGGGAGTGATTAGGCCCAGACAGCAGATCTGCCTGGCATGTTTGTTCATGGTCTGTGTGGAAGAACATTTGCATAGGCATTATCTGAGCAGGCAGCTCCTCTGAAAGGTTCTCTGGATACCCTCAAGCTCATTTCCATTGTAGGTATGCAGCAACTATACTGGTTGGCATTTGGCATTGCAGGAGAGTCAGCAATTAATGAACACAAAGCTAGGATGTTGCAGACCCTGTCCAGCTCCCATTCCTTCAGAGCAGAGGTTCATCACTCCCAGCAGCCCAGTAACCTCCTGCTGGAGGGCAGGTGGCACCCTGAGCATAGCTCCTAGAGGAGGGAGGAGCACCTGCCCTTCTGAGCAGCTTGGTGCTCCAGGAAGCCTGTTAAGATAAGTGCCAGACTTAATGTCCAGCCCATAGAGTCCTGCTACAGTTTTCCTCCCCAGCATCATAATCGTTGAAGGCACCGATTTAAGAGCATGTTACTCACACTTAGCTTTTGTATGTGTGTGGAGGCTGCGGCAGACTGTAGGTAGCCAGCAGACCCTGGGCTCCAGAGGCTGCACACACAGAGTACCCTCTAGTGGCGCCTGCCTGAGCAGTGCTCTTCACTTCCCTGCTGCCGAAAGAGCTTCAAAACCCCACTGACAAACCACCCCAGGTAAAAGGGCTGATTCAGGGCAACCCCCAGAGGCTTGGGCTTGAAGAGCCTTTCTCCTTGGAAGCAGACTGCCTTCCTGATTGAAATTACTGTAAATTTGGTGTAAAGAAGGCTCCATTTACTGCAATTTCATCCTGACCCTTTCTCCTTTGAAGTAGACTGCCTTCCTGCTTGCAATGACTGTCAGATTTGGTGGAAAGAAGACTTCTGAGAGAATATTTTCAGTGATTTATTGCTGTTTCATCCTGCAGTTTGCACCCAGACTAACATACAGGGAAAGGTGCCTCAGCAGTGCATGAACTGAGGAGGCTGAGAACACCCAACCCCTGTATGAAGAGCTTTTCCTGCTCTCAGCTCTGAGTAAATGGAAGCAAGAATACATACATAGAATAAACCAGGTTGGAAGAGACCTTCAAGATCATCGCGTCCAACCCATCACCAATCCAACACCGCCCAAGCAACTAACCCACAGCACCAAGCACCCTGTCAAGTCTTCTCCTAAAAACCTCCAGTGATGGCGACTCCACCACCTCCCCAGGCAGCCCATTCCAATGTGCAATCACTCTCTCTGTATAGAACTTTTTTCTAACATCCAGCCTGAACCTCCCCTGGCGCAGCCTGAGACTGTGTCCTCTTGTTCTGGTACTGCTTGCCTGGGAGAAGAGACCAACATCTGTCTGTCTACAACCTCCCTTCAGATAGTTGTAGAGAGTAATAAGGTCACCCCTGAGTCTCCTCTTCTCCAGGCTAAGCAACCCCAGCTCCCTCAGCCTCTCCTCGTAGGGCTTATGTTCCAAACCCCTCACCAACTTTGTTGCTCTTCTCTGGACTCGTTCCAGCAAGTCAACATCCTTCCTAAACTGAGGGGCCCAGAACTGGACACAGTACTCGAGGTGCGGCCTAACCAGTGCAGTGTACAGGGGCAGAATGACCTCCCTGCTCCTGCTGGCCACACTGTTCCTGATGCAGGCCAGGATGCCATTGGCCCTCTTAGCTGCCTGGGCACACTGCAGGCTCATGTTCAGTCTACCGTCGACCAGCACCCCCAGGTCCCTCTCAGCCTGACTGCTCTCCAGCCACTCTGACCCCAGCCTGTAGCTCTGCATGGGGTTGCTGTGGCCAATGTGCAGAACCCGGCACTTGGATGTGTTAAATCTCATGCCGTTGGACTCTGCCCAACTGCCCAGCCTGTCGAGGTCCCTCTGCAGAGCCTCTCTACCCTCCAGCAGATCAACTCCTGCGCCCAGCTTGGTGTCGTCAGCAAATTTACTGATGATGGACTCGATGCCCTCGTCCAGATCATCAATAAAGATGTTAAAGAGCATGGGGCCCAGCACTGATCCCTGGGGCACACCACTGGTGACTGGCTGCCAGCTGGATGTGGCACCATTCACTACCACTCTCTGGGCTCGGCCCTCCAGCCAGTTCCTAACCCATCGCAGTGTGCTCCCATCCAAGCCATGGGCTGACAGCTTGGCCAGGAGTTTGCTATGGGGAACGGTGTCAAAGGCCTTGCTGAGGTCCAGGTAGACTACATCCACAGGCCTCCCCACATCCACCAGGCGGGTCACCTGATCATAGAAGGAGATCAGGTTGGTCAGGCAGGACCTGCCCTTCCTAAACCCATGCTGGCTGGGCCTGATCCCTTGGCCATCCTCTAAGTGTTGTGTGATTGCACTCAGGATGGCCTGCTCCATAATCTTTCCTGGTACTGAGGTCAGGCTGACAGGCCTGTAATTGCAAGCCCCAGGCCACAGACTTCTCCTTTTGCATATGTCTTCCCCCTAAATCCTGACAGAAAGGAGGCTCTGCAGCACATGTGCAGCGCTGCTGTTTCTGGAGTAACTAAACCCTGGGGGCCTCCTTTTCTTTGGCAGCGAGACAGCTGCCAGCATTTCCACGGGAGGGGTGTGTGCTCCCCCTGGCTTTGCTCAGTCACTAAGTGAATTTAGAGCATCCCTGGTGTAAATGTTTGCTGGATGCCTCTGTCTGTGAGGCAGTGCTTGGCAGGGTTGGTCATGGTTGAATTTGAGGCTTGCACCTCAACAGTGAGACAGCTGAGTGAGGTGTAGTTTCAGGGTGCTATAGGAGGGGGAAAGGTGCAGCAATTCTTTCTTGCTAAGCCCCAGGCCGGTGGTGTCAGCTCAGCCTCCTCTCATGCCATTAATACAGCTAAAAGTCATTTTCCTGCCAGTTGTTCTGTGCAGCTCTTGAGTATTAAAAATATAGCACCCAAGGAAGACATTTCAGGCTGGGGCAAGGGGTGGAGAGTAGGGGGGAGAGGAGGCTATACCTCCCTTCAGAGACTTCAAAGTACCTACATCTGAAATTATGAGTATCATACATGTATGGGCATCATGTATGGAGCTGGGTGTCAAAATGTGGTACAACAAATCAGGTGCCTCATGTGTACTGTTCAGTGATGGTAGAACAAATATATCTTCATGCAATCTGATCAGGTGTTCAGATGATCACCTAGATGTGGAATTTTGGAGGTTTCTGTTTCCTCCTTAATGTCTTCTTACTCAGAGAGTCTAGCCATAGAATGAGAGAAGGGTTTGGATTGGAAGGGACCCTAAAGATCATCTAGTTCCAGTAGCCCTGCTAGGGGCAGGGACACCTCCCACTGTAGCCATATCCTTTTGTTGTCATCATAGAATTGTGGTTGGAAGAGACCTCTGAGATCATCAAATCAAACAATCAAGCTAAGAACACTGTGGCCATCAAGCCATGTCCTGAAGTGCCATGTCCACACAATCCTTGAGCACCAGGGTGGTCACGGTTGTGACTGATGTGGCCATGTGTTTCCCTTCTGACAGGCTGAGCTCATCGGGAGCTTGACCAACAAACTGGAGATCCTGAAGGAAGCCAAGGAGGGCCTGCTTGCAGACATCAAGATGAACAATGCTCTTGGAGAGGAGGTGGAGCTGTTGATCAGCAATCTCTGCAAGCCTAACGAGTTTGACAAGTACAAGATGTTCATCGGCGACCTGGACAAGGTGGTGAACCTGCTGCTCTCCCTCTCGGGGCGCCTGGCCCGCGTGGAGAACGTCCTGAGGAGCCTGGGGGAAAACGCCAACAGCGAAGAGCGGGTAGGTATCTCACAGCCATGGTGCTGTGGCCTCTCACTGGGGGGCAGCAGCAGTCACAAGAATGGGCCTGTCTAAGCCAGGACCTCCAAAGGCATCCAAGGATGGCTGGTCATCTTAGTGCTGATGTCACATGGGCAGGGGGTGGAAGGGACCTGAAAGATCATCCAGTCCAAACCCCCTGCCAGAGCAGGGTCACTTAGAGTAGGTCACACAGGAACACATCCAGGTGGGTTTTGAATGTCTCCAGAGGAGTTTTGGTCCCAGTCTGTATGAATGTCTCGGACCCTGCAGTTTTTGACTCCTAGCAGAATGGGGTGTTCAGGACAGCACATCTGTGAGCACAGCCTGAGGAAGGGCTGTACAGTGTTGTGTACTATGGAACTACCCACTGCCTTCTGCCTCAGCTGAAGCCACCTTTTAACATTCTTGTGGTGGTCATGGGAGGCAAAGCCAGGTTTTCCTGGTAGTTACTGCTTTCAAGCAAGCCTTACTGTCTTCTTGGAGCGCTTTCTGCCCCCTCTTGACTAGAACATTCAGAGTCTGGTCCAGTGGGACTCATAGCCAACCCATTCATCCTCCTCCCCAAGGCTTTTGACTGCGTATCTGAGAGCTTTGCAGCCATCCTGCCTCCCCCAGGGATGGTGCTGGGAGGAAGGAGAGGGGGGCTCAGTGAGTTTGGTGCTGCTGGTACTGAAGCACTCTCTCTGGTGTGTGCAGAGCTCCCTGAACGAGAAGAGGAAGCTGCTGGCTGGCCAGCACGAGGACGCTCGGGAGCTGAAGGAAAACCTTGACCGTCGGGAACGGGTGGTCCTGGAGATCCTGGGTAACTACCTGTCTGAGGAGCAGCTCCAGGACTACCAGCACTTTGTGAAGATGAAATCTGCGCTCCTCATCGAGCAGCGAGAGCTGGACGATAAAATCAAACTGGGTCAGGAACAGCTCAAGTGCCTGATGGAAAGCCTCCCCACGGACTTCACACCCAGGGATGCAACAGCAGCAGCTGCCCTCGCTGCACTACTTGCTACCTCCAGTGGGGTCAGTAGTAAAACACCTCCAGCGGTCTCCTCACTCTAACCTTGCCCGGGTGGACCTGGGATCCGGTCCTCCTGCTTTAGTCTATTTAATCCGAGGACGTGGCGGATGGTTCTCTGCAAAGACAATGAATGGAGACAGGTTTAAAACAAGATTCTAATGAAGGAAAAAAAAAAATAACAATAATAAAGGTTTTCTTTTCCTTTCCTTCCACCTCTGCTTCCTGGAAACTTAAATCTCCTCCTGCCAGAGATGAGGAAGAGCCTCCCGAGAATTAAACACATTACCTTGCACAAACAAACATGACCTCCTCTCTTCCCTCCCTTCTCCCACCTCCCTGGCACCTCACTAAATAATGAAGGATCTAAAAAAAACAAAAAGAGAATGAAGCCTTAAAGCTAGACCCAACCCATTCTACTGAACACTGTGGATATTTATATTTTTTAAAGAGCAAGAGAGAATGCGTAAGGTTTTGTACATACTCTAATCCCTTCCTTGATTCTGCTCTGGTCTGTGTGTAGCAAAGACGTTTTCATTTTGTATTTTAACAAACAAACAACAACAACAAAAAAAAAAAGAGAGGGAACCCCAAAGATAGTCCTGCATTAGCTTGGAGCATCACTCCATGGTTTTGTTGCTGTTGTTGGTGGGGGTTTTTTTAATGTAATAAAAGGCTTACCAGAAGAAGCTTCAACCTGTTTCGACACGTGCTAAACATACCAGTAAGTGGCCTTGGGAAGGAGATTTTGTTGACCAGGAAGAGACATTCTTTCCTCTTCTGAATCTTGTGAGCCTCTGATTCTGGAGGTTAAACAAGCTTTTATGAGAAACACCATCTCAGGAGCCCCCCAGTTTGCATGAAGTAAGGAGCTCAGGTCTGGACTCACTGCAGGAGTGTGGGGAGAGTCTGTGGTTGGAATGATCTAACTGGTGGTCTGCTGCAGCCTGAATGCACTGATCTCTGCCAACGTTATCTACAGGCCTGCTTTTGTGAAGGGGCCTTCTCCATACAGCAATACCTCATTTGTCTGAACCCACTTCAGCAGAAAGCATTTTACAAGCTAGAAGAAGCATTAACTTGAAACCTGATTCTCTGATAACCTCGTGCACCCTGGTTAGATAGACAGGAACCTACCATAAAGGCTGATGGATTATTTCCTTGGCAGGGTAATAAGTTTACCTGACTGAACTTTACCATCTCCACTTACCCAGTGCTAGAGGATTGCTGCTAGTTTGCAGTCAGCAAAGCAGACTGGGGCAGGCTCCCTTTTTCTGTACCAAAATGCCTGGAAGCTGCTTGAAAACATCACCACTGTGGAGAGTGAGCTAGACTCAGGTTGCTTCTCTTCTAACCTTGCAGAGATTTCCTGCTGGGCAGTAATTCAAGCTGCTCCTTTCTTCAGGGTGCTGCATTGTTCATCCCATCCTTGCCAACAGGACTAGAGCAGAGATTTTAGCTCTGTAGTTTCTAAGTCCATTTGTTTTGAATTTGAGCCCTAGCCTGTGATTGAAATTCACAGCATTTGTTGCTCTCAGGGCTGGGTTTAAAGCCTGGGGGTTGTTTAATGGCTCACATCCTATCACTTCCAGGAGCAGCTTGGCAAGCTAAAGAAAGTGCCAGCGTCCTTCTGTCATACCAATTCTCCAACCCCCAAAAGCAAATCCACCTGGTTCTGTAATGCTTTTAGAAGCATCAAGCATTAGCTGTGATGACAGCAAACACATCCTTCTCATTGCTTCTGAGCTGGAACAGTGTTCAGGCTCAGACAGGACTTCAGGAGAACCCTAAGCAGGGGAACTGATTTTTTTTGTATCTTAATAGCTGAAGCAAAAACAAACTTGGAGAGAAAAGTATTTTGAGGGTCAACTGTTTGTTTGAGTGGAATTTCAGAACAGTGGGGGGAGCTGTTTCAAGCCAACCAAAACATTTAATTTGGCCTAAAAAATGTAATCCTACACAGTACTTCAGTTTCTTACATTTAAGAGTTGTTTTTAATTCAGATGGCTTTTCTGCAGCCACCCTCCCAGCCTGCACTTACCAAAACAAATCAAGAAGCCTTGGCAAACCTGGCAGGCCTCTCTGAACAGCCTGAGGCCAGCCAACAGTGCATTTTCCATTTAGTAAGTTCTTTCCTGAAAAAGAAAGTCCTCAGGGCAGGAAGAGCTTCCCTCCCATCCAAACAGGGTCTGGGAACCATCACTGGCTTGAGGGGGAGCACCTTGGGCTATGCATGCAGCGAAGCCATCATCACTCTGCACATTGGTGTTGTGCAAAACCAGTTTCTTTTGGTAGGTTTCCAGCCAAAAATGTTGAGGTTAAGGGTTCATGGTGGCTTACAAGAAAATTAGATGTTTGGCATGGCTCAGCAGTCCAGCAAGATGAAGCAGTGATGGGGAAAGTCCTGTGTGTGCTCCCCCTGTACACACCAGCATCAGCTAATGAGGCAAGTGATAATTACTTGAATTTTCATAACAGCTTAGATCTCCAGGTGGGAAATGAGTTAAACCCTAAAGCACTGCTAAGTTTATCACTAGGCAAACTGTCTTTGCACAGCTTGCTTTGTTCAACAATTCTCTCCTGACTGCAAGGAAACCTGAGTCTGGTAGAAGCCCATTTTGGCCTGTCTTTAAAAGTCACTAAGATTGGCCAAGCCATAGATTTACTTCTCAGTGCCTTTGGCAAAAGGGGAACCTGTCCATTGCTCCTTACCTCACCTGGCTTTCCTCTTGTGTTTTTGAAACTAGAGTGTAATGGAAACTCATTTCCCAGGGTGATGCCATGATTTCAAGGGACAGAATTTTGTGCTTATTGTCTAGACCTTGTAAGCTTACTGAAACAAACCTGAATCTGGGGCCTGGCTATGTGAGGTTTTTAGATCTGAACATGTAATGTTATGGCTGCAGTGGAGAAAGCCAGCAAGCTAGACAGTGAGCATGGTTTGCATTGCCAGCCCTTCCCCAAAATGCAGTGCCCTGGGCAGCCCAGAGCCCTGGGCTATTTCCCCTTGCAGCTGCAGCAGGGGGTAAACATCACAGCACATTAAAAACAAATGATTCCAAACACATCTTGCAACAAGCAGTGGTCTTCAACAGATGGGCATTTTGGCTAAAAAGAAGTCTCATTTTTATAACTGAAATAACTGAGATGGTCGGAATGGAATTCCCTACCTCCCACCCTGCTGCAGGGACAGTGGCTCTGGCTGAGTTGGCTGGTCAGTGACAGTGGTGACAGTGGATCAGACTCCTCCCCAAGGTCAGTGCAGTGAGTGAAGTGTCTTCTCCAAAGCAGTCTCCAGAGAAGTCAGTTGGCTGTTGAAAGATCCTGGGGCAGCTCCCTGGCCCGTTCAGCTGGCTGCAGTCAGTGCCTAGCACAGGGGGGAAGTGCCCAGATTCTCTCCACTAGCTCAAAGCATAATCCTGCTAAGGACAAAGCAGTTACACTTCTGACATACATTGAGAGTCAAAGTGAAACCAAAAGCCACAGGGTCCCTCGTTGCCTCTTCTGTTGTGTTGGCACATTACAGTTGGGAACACAGCATTCTTCCTGAGCATTCCTAAAATCATTATCTTCAACTTCCAGCCAGTTTCTGAGGCACATCTCAGGAAAAAAAAAGGCAGCTATAAATCACTGCTCCACAGCCTCCTGCTCAGCTCCTGCCTGTAGCCTTGGCACTAGAGAGTCAGGGTGCATTTTTCCTGGGCATTGAAAGTAATCAAAGTGCTCTGCTGGCACCCAGACCCAGCACAGGGCAGCAGCAAAAGATGGAGGCGCACACTTGTGCTGTGCTGCTCTGCTGAAGCAGGTCTGCTAAAGCCAGCTCTCAGTGAGCCCTCACATGTTCTGAGCAGCATTCTGTGCCCACAGACTGCTCTGCTGTGCCACATGATGCAAGTGCTGTGAAAATCTAGTCAGCCAACTTGTAATTTGCTTTTCTATCAGAGCCCTCAGGCAGTCGATGCTCACAAGGAATTCACGTCAGATGCTTTCCTCAAGACTAAATCTAGTGAAGAGTGTTTACATGGCTCAGGTCTGTTGGTTGGAAGTTTACACAACAGATCTTTTGTGAAGGTTACCTATAAAAACAGTCAGAGCACCAAAACAGTTTGTGTCTCCTGTCTGATCCATCCTCTGGACCAAGCCAGGTACTTACACCTGGGCTTGATTCACCTAAGAGTTGTTTCTCCCTTTCTATGCCCTCCAGAGGGGATGTATGCTGACCATGGCATGGCATTATGCTTTGGCTGAGTTCCTACAAGGCTAGTACTCTCTGCACATGAACTGTGTGGTACAGTTCTTATGCACTGCTGAACAAATACGGTTTGTGTTGTGCAACTGAATGTATTTATGGGGCTAGAGTGGTCTTAGTCCAGGAGACAATCTCCTCCTGCCCAGTTTGGCCAGATTCTGCTGTCCCTCCTCAACAGAAACAGGTGGGGCTCAACAGGGCTCTGGGCAACCTGATCAAGTCGAGGATGTCCCTGCTTACTGCAGAGGGGGTTTGGAACAGATGACCTTGGGATGTCCCTTCCAACCCTGACTATTCTATGAATTGAGGGTGTCAAGTAGCCTGAAGGGTGCTTGCCAGGTCGCTGTAACACAACCTGTGCAGCTCTAGCTCTGGCTTTTATGCAGCTTGCTGCCTCCCCAAAATCTCATCCCCAGTCACAAAATGGCAGGCAGCCGGAGCTGCTCAGGCTCCGCACCCTGGGCTGGGCTTGTGGGGGCTTTCAGCATAACTCTGCCTGGACTGGGGGGATTTGGGATTGGGGGAAGGGGCTCTTTTTCCATTACAGCATAAAGAAAAACATAGCACCCGTGAGGCAAACAGCTTTTTCCTCTGCGATTTGCACCTTGGGACCACGTCCTTCTGCTAGGGTCACTCTGTGAGCAGATAGCCTTAACATCAAAGCAGGAAACCCAGCAGTACTGCTTTGGTCCACCTTAATTGTAGCACTGAGTGAACTTTTGGGATTGAAATGCAAAACTTTAAAACCAACCCACCCAAACAAAGTCTCTGTGGAGAAGCAGAGCTGGTGAAAGCGTGACCAAACACCCCGAGGAAACCGCTCCGGAGGGACCCATTTTTGCACAGCTTGTTCGTGCCACAGGTGTTTTACTGAGCTAAAATCAGACTGTGGTTAAAAATGGGGCTGCAGGCAAGCTTGGGAAGGATGGCATTAGAAAAGGAGCAGGTGCCACAGGGGGGGTTGGAGCAGCAAGTGGCTCTGGGGGGAAGCGCCTCGGGGCTCTCCCAGGCGGTTGGCAGCCGGCGCCATTTTACCTCAGGCGGGTGCCAGGGCGGGGCCGCCCCAACCGCCCCCAACCGCCCCAGCTCCCCTCAGGCTGAGGGCAGCGCTGCGCAGTGCTGGCCGAGGGGACACCCCCAGCACCCCGAGCTCCCCCAAACCCCCACAAAGCAGAGCAGGGCTTGTTGCCCACTCCTCCAGGTGTGGTTTTCCAGCCTTAGTCAAGGCTAACGAGGGGCAGCGGTGCTGAGGGGCAGCCGGCCGGCAGCCCACACACGAGGCGCCACAGGAGGATGCAGCCCGCAGCCTGCTGAGGGAAGGTGAGTGCATTTCTTTTGCCCCCCCACCACCCAGGGAAAGGCTTTGCAGGCAGTAGCTGTCTCCTTGCACCCACTGTGAAACAGCTGGGCTGGGGCTGAGGCAAAAGCCCCATCCCAGCTTGTCAGAAAGGCAGCACCTCGGGAGGTTGGCTTCCCCCGGGGGTGTCCTCAGGGAGGGCCTCTGCCTGTGGGGATGCAAGGGGACACCCATGCAGGGCAGCCCAGCAGGCACACTGCTGTCCCTTGGGTGCGTGGCAAGACTTGCCCTCACCCCTTGGCTGCTGTCTGTTCCCCAAGGCACCGGTATCTCCCGCTCCCACAGCCCCTGCCTGGCACACAGGCTGCCATCACACTCTGGGAAAGGGCACTGGTGTGGCCGAGGTTTCCCCTGCTCTGCACCAGAAGGGGAGGCCAGTTAGCAGGGAATGCAGTTCTGAAAGTGCAGGGCAGAAGCTCCCTTTGGTTTGTAAGTGTTGCAGCCCAGGCCAAGGGAGCGGGTGAGGAGCCCAAGGAAGAACATCACAGTCAGCACAGACTGCTCCTGCAGAGCTGACTGGTGGCCACCTTGTCATTTTGTACAGCAGATGCTGATTAATTTCTTATGTCTTTTGAACAACAGACAGTCGGTGGGAAGTGACCCAGCTGGCTTCCCATGCCCCACCACAGTCTGGATTGCCCATCAGCTTCCCTAGCGCTCTCCTTCCACACACTGCACATACTTAGACCACACACAGCTGGTGGGTGCACAGTGTCCTGCAACTGTCTTGCTGCTGTGCTGCACAGTGCCACACGCATGCTTGTGACAGAGTCACTTGGATGGCCTATTTCTGTCAAGTGAAGTTAATGTGAACTGCTCAGGGGGAGGTTATTTTTTGAGAAGACAAAGCTGCTGGTCTGTCACAGCCATCGCTGCTCTTTCAGGTCCTGCAGGAGGTTTTTATCCCTGGCACATCTACTGTTTCCACACTAATCTCCTCCACAACTGGGTATTTGTTCTCCTCTGCCTAGGCATGAGGCGATAACATCCATCACTTAATTGGTCTTCATAGAATCGTTTAGAAGAGACCTTTAAGGTTATCACATCCAACCATTAACCTAAAGCTACCGAGTCCACCACTAGTCCATGTCCCTCAGCTCCACATCTACACATCTTTTCAACACCTCCAGGGATGGGGACTCCACCACTTCTGGGCAACCCATTCCAGGGCTTGACAAGCCCCAAGGAAAGATTCCCTAACATCCAGTCTAAATGTCCACGTCACAGCACAAAGGCCCAGAGGTGTTTTGCAGGACTCTCAAGATGCTATTTTCCCCTCACCGTGGTGCTGTAAGGAAATGAAGGGGTGCAGCTGGTGAATAGCCAGGGGTGGAGGCTGAGTACATTAGCAGACTTGCAGGATTTAGCAAATGCATTCCTCTCAGCAGAAAACCCACACCCTTAAGCCATGCTGTGATGCTTTCTGCCCAAAGCAAGTAAGGCTTTAAGTCCTCCCAGAGGTACTGACAAGCCGAGGTCACCACGCACTCCCAGGAGAGCACACTTGGCAGGGACCAGCCCTGCCTCTGCATTCACTGTGACCCCTCTGCCTGCAGCAGGGCATAGCATTCCCACTTCCCTGATTGCTCCAGCAGAAGAGAAGTCTTGCCATCACTCTAGGAGCCAGCCAGGGCACTCTGCTTTTACTCTGCCCATTTTCAAGTGTCACTTGGTGGAACAGGATTGTTTGTAGCTGTGGGACACGGGAGAACAAAACTCAAGAGGCAGGAAGCGCTGGCAGAGGCATGCTTCCTTCCTCCCCTTTCTCCTGGTGTTTTTTTGGACTCCTTAGTGGTAGCTGCCAGTGGTACAAAGCAGGATAAGCCTCATTAACCCTAGTGGGAAGGACAAAAGCAGGGTAGCCCCTGTGAAGGCACTATTTGTACCCTGAGCACAGCAGACAGAGCACTTGTGGCTCACCTACCTAGAAAACAGGACTGCCAGCTGAACAGGCAAAAGTGAGATCAGGTTCACTCTTGGCAGTGCTGAGATACACGCCTCAAACACCTTGTCTAATCAGGGCAGCTCAGAGCACAGGCAGCAAAGAGACCAGCTGCATGCTCACCTTGTACTTTTTAAGTGGTTGTACATTTAATTTGTCTCACCTTCAGTCAGTGTTTCCCTCCATCCCTGTTACACAAGACAAGTCTCTCACTGCAAGTACAACCTGCAAAAAAATCATCTTAAGGCTTATTTGACAAGGCAAAAGCATCAGCAAGGTTTGTGTCGTCCTGTGCCCAGTAAACACTTCCTTATCCTCTAAAAGCCAATATCCTGGCCTGCAAATAATGCAGGAATTAAAAGCACTATCTGTGCTCTGTCTCAAATGAGACAGTTCTGCAGCACAGCCAGGCTCCTGCCACACAGGGTGCAGGCTGTCTCTGTCCTCCCATACAGCTCCCAGCAGGTGCACAATGGGAGCTTCTGCTGAACTCTCAGACTGCAGCAGAGCCCTTTGGTGTGTGTCCTAAATACATACACACAACTCCCTAGAGGGACAGGTGCCCAGAAAGCCTCTGCTTCTTTGCACACCAAGCCCCTTGCCATCATTAGCTGCATCAGCTCTGCACAATGAGGGGGAAGTGTCCTGTCTATCCACAGTCACCATATCTGTGCCCACAAAACACAGCTCAAACTCATGCCCCTCTGGCAGAGCTGCAAGGCCTCCATATCAAGGGTTGTCAGTAAAGAGAAGGACATCAAAGCAGGAGAGTCCATCCTCCAAAGCTCAAAGCAAATCCCCCATCACTCAGGCTCTGAGGCAGCTGCTGCACTACAGATCTGGACAGCGTTGCCACCATGCAGCAGTTGTGCTGACAGGGCAGCAACAGGCTCACAGCCTGTCAGCCTCTCCATCAAAAGCCTTCAAATGGCTGAAATGCTCCTCAGAGTGGTATTGGCCCTGGCCAAGCAGCTGGCCCAACTGCTCAGCTGTTCATAGAACAGCAAATGCAGCCCTAGTCTAGAACAGCCCTGCCAAGAGAGATTAGCTCACAGGAGTCAGATTCCACCACTTCACTTCTTTACCTGTCATCAGGTCTTCAAAAGCCACAGTCATCCCAGCTTGAGCCTGGTCCTGGGTAGGCATGGCCAGCAGACAGCTGGGGAATGGCAGCAGCAGCCACATTCCAAAGCATTGCATGAGCAGAGCAAAGAGTAAATGAAGCCTCTCCTGCTCAAAAGCTAAGGTTTTTCTTCCTTGTGTCTGATTGACTGCACCTAGCTGTGCTTGGTGCACTCAGAATTTAATACCCCCAGTAATCTTATTAACTACACCTGGAGCTTCACAGACAACTGTTTAGAGACACTGACCCACACACTGCTGCATAGCTTGTCACCCATTCCTGACTGACTTCACAGTACAGCATGATACCCCTGGGTCTCTGACAGTGTGAAGATTTCAGTTCCCAGTGCAGCACAGACAGCTGGATCCTCTGCAGACCTCACTCCCAGGCTTTTCCCTTCTCTCCATCTTTCCCCCTGACAAGTGCAGTTAGCCCAATTTGCCTGCCCATCCCTGCTCCTTAAGCACACTAGTGCCAGCCTGCAGTGCACCCAACTGCTGAGCATGCTCTTGGAAAGCAAAGCTAAAGAGCACAAGCCATGCCCTGTTCCCTGTCTGCCCCCCATCCCCAGCAGAGACAGGAGGGGCACTTCTTGGCCAGAGATGCCACACTGCATGCCCAACATACACTTGTCTGAGCTGGGACTGGTCCCAGAGTTGAGGAACCAAACAGCCAGGGCCCACTTGCTGCAGCAAACTGAGTCAAGGAAGCAACTACTGCTACAGTGGCTTTTATTTACAGCAAGTCATGCTCAGCCTGGCACGTGGTGTAACTTGCTGCAGGGTAGGCAGAGATGGACACATCCCCCTCAGACTGCCCACCCCTGTAGCACACACAGGAGCAAGCAGATTAGAGCAGAAGACAGCAGAGGAAGCAGCCATTGCAAGTTTGGGTTTATTTCACTATGCAGGGGGTAGAAAACCAAACCAAGCAAGCTATAGCTGTTAGCTGAATTTGATGGCCTTGACTTTGAAGTCACCCTCCACAGCCAGGTACTCGATCTTCTCCATGCCCAGCCGGTTAGGGAACTGGAACTCCGCCTCGGGCAGCTTCACTGTGGCCTCAGTCTCGTTGAAGGAGATGCAGATCTGCAGAGAGCCACAAGAAGGAAGGCTGACACATCACAGCTCCACACCACCTCCAGTCTGGGGGCAGGACACAAGGTGGCCATGCTCACTAGCTCAGCCTCCTCCCTGCCCAGCAGAGGCATGGAGGGCAGGAGGCTCAACTGCTCTGCCCAAAGGTCAGCTCCAAGCTTCTGCAAAGGGATGGGACAGAGCCGGTCTGAGTCTTGGGTCAGTGTTTGAATTGCTCTTCCTGCTGTGGCTTGCAAAGCAAGGCCAGAGAGAGGCACTTATCACACCTGAGCCATTGGGCTTTGACTTAAGCAGGTCAAGATGGTTGGTTTGCTCTGGCTGCAAGATTCTTCCCCTGTTGATGCCTGCTCCTTCTCCACCACAGAGGTACAAATTCAAGAGCTGCGTCCCTATCCCTCGTGCTCTGTGCACATGCCCCTGGTGCCTCACCTCAATCTTGTCACCATGCTGGAAGGGAAAGTCAGCCTTCCTGTCCTCCTCACCCCACGTGCCATCCTCCTTTGAGTTGCAGACAATGGTGTTGACGTCCCCATGGCAGTCAAAGCGAGGGTTGAAATGCAGCATGAGGTTGCCACTGTCCTTCCCGACATTGACAGCAAACCTGGGGAAACAAAGGCAGTGCTAAAGAGGTGCCTGGGCAGCAGCTCCAGCTGACCACAGCAGGAGCTCAGGCTTCTCCCAGAGCCACATCAGCCCAGTTGCCATCTCCTCACTCACCCCTTGGCATCAGACATGATCTTCCCTTTGACCTTGATGCACTCACCAGGCTGGATGTCCAGCTGAGTAACCACCAGTCCCTGCAGGGCCAAACCACAGGAGTTAGTGTGTCCCAAGGCAAGACCATCAGCCATGCTTGGGCCAAGGCACAAACCAGATCTGGCAGACCCAGCAGCTTTTCTAACATTAGGTCTCCCTCCTTCCCTGGCTAGGAAGCGACAGGAGCCACCAAAACCTCTTCTTGCCTTGACTTCTACACACAGAGAGAGGGATGAGTGAAGCCCACTGCTGGCTGCAGCCCAGCACAGCTGAACAACCTCCCTGGGAAGCTCCCACAGCAGAGGAGAGGGCTTGATCCCTTCCTTAGAGCCAGGTTATTCACTCCCCCAGAACAGCACTTGAACTTCACCAGCCTCCCTTAGCTGAGAGGAAGATGCTGCTTGGCAGGGTCAGGCTTAGCTCAGACCACTCTTGCTGCCTGTGCTGCAAGTACAGTGATGCTGGGCTCCATTTAACCCTGCACCAGACATGGCAAGGAGAGCAGAAAACAGAGGAAGCAGCCATTGCAGGTTGGGTTTAGTTCACTATGCATGGGGAGAAAGCCAAACCAACCAAGCTATAGCTGTCAGCCGAATTTAATGGCCTTGACTTTCAAGTCACTCTCACTTACAGTTAGTTAGGCTGTTTCCTTGGGCTAGCTCTTGCCTGGCTGCTGCAGGCCCATGCCCAGCAGCTGCAGTGCTCCTCAAGGACTACCACCCAGCCCCACCAGTACTTGTCCTGCAGCCTGCTCTGCCCACGCTCAGGTCAGGTTTCGCTGAGCTGCTTATCCTCACAGCTCTAACCTGCCTTCTGGCTCCATTTCTAGTGCAGTGCTGGAGCACAGCCTGAAACAGCCCCAGTGCTTGGGGGGCTTTCGAGGAAGGGAAAGGCAGGGGCAGCCTGCTTGCCTCTGCTGCTGTGTTAGGAGTTAGCCCAGCACTAGCCCCAAAAGGCATTTTCCCCAAGGAGGATACAAAGTTTAAGGAAAGAAAAAAAAAGGGGCAAAAAAAGACATTCAAACTGTCAAGTTGCCAATGTCCCTAAACCTTCGGAGTACTGAAGGATACAGACATGCATTAGACCAGCTTCCCCACCTAGGCATCGTGCTAGAGGGGAGGAATAGGGAATGATCAGCCCTAACAATTCCTCCCACAGCCATCTATCACGGCAGCATTTCCTCTCAGCTAATCCTTCCCTCCTCCTACCCCTGGCACCAAGCCCAAACCCCACACACAGCCCAACACTAGTCCTGCTTGGCACACCAGCCGAGCGTGAAGAAGGCACTCACTTGCTCCATGCTGCAGACACCAGCCCCACCAGGCAAGACACCCCCGAGCCCCTGCTCCACAACCCGGCGTGACTCAGCGCTGAGCTCCCGCAGCTTAAATCACTTGGGCAAGACCATCACATGGTGGAGGGAGGGGGAAGAACGGGATCGGTTACAGCTGGAGCTTTCCCAGCCATTTAAAGTGGGCAGCAGGAGATCTCTATTGATATTGTTCTTTGCAGGCAGGACGTGCCTGATTTTTCAAAGCTGGTGATTGTTTGCTTCTGCGTGATCCTAGAAATCCTTACTGTAAGCTCTCCTAGCTGCTCTGCAGCCTGTGCTGGCCCTTGTCCCGGGAGCCCGAGTGTGGCTCTGTGCCTGCAGCGAGGTGCCTGGTTTTTGTTAAGTGATCCCTGCCTAAAATCAGGGCTGAACTCCTCGAGTTACTGCTGCAGAGTGACTGAGAATATGTCTGTAGGCATCCTCCCAGCCCAGCCTCCTGCCTGCTGGGACTGACAGGAGCCCCTGGGCACAAAGCCTCACTATTTGCCCTTAAATGAAGGCCCAGGAGTTTGTTGTATTTTACATCATCATTTTAAAACTGCCTGAAAGTTAAGGTTGATTGTGTAGTGCTCCCCTAGATGTGAGAATTCAGGCTGTGGCTTTTGAAAAGTAGCAGGATCTTGTTGGTTCCATTCCAGCTGCAGAAGGCTCCAGAGGGAAAAGAGAAATGCTTTGTTAGCAGAGAGGAGGCTGGGCAGGGCTGAGTGCAGCCAGCACGAAGGGAGACTGCTTTCCCAACTCCTCTCTAACGCCTGCTTTCCCCCTCCACTCTGTCCCTTCACAGCACACAGCACGGCTCCCTGTCATGCAGGACAGGGAGGTGAAGGTCGAGCAGCTGCAGTGCTCTGTGGGTCTGTGTGACTGGGTCAGAGTCAATGATCTTAAGGTCTTTCCCAACTTTAATGATCCTATGATTCTGTGATTAGCTGATGCAGGGAACTCAGGACTGTGCCTCAGTTTCCCTCACACATGATGCTAGCAGGAGTAGGGAAGTGATCATGCCCCTGTACTCGTCACTGGTGAGGCTGCACCTTGAATCCTGGGCTCAGTTTTGGGCCCCTCACTCCAACAAGGACATTGTGGTGCTGGAATGTGTCCAGAGAAGGGCAACCAAGCTGGTGAAGGGTCTGGAGAACAGGGATGGAGAGGAGCAGCTGAGGGAACTGGGGGTGTTCAATCTGGAGAAAAAGAGGCTGAGGGGAGACCTCATTGCTCTCTACAGCTCCCTGAAAGGAGGTTGCAGTGAGGTGGGGGTTGTTATCTCCCTAGTCTTGGGTGATAGGAGAGGAAATGGCCTGAAATTGTGCTAGGGGAGATTTAGGTTGGAGATAAGGAAAAGTTTCTTTGCTGCAAGAGTGGTCAGGGATTGGAAGAGGCTGCCCAGGGAGGTGGTGGAGTCCCCATCCCTGGAGGTGTTCAGGAAATGTGAGGACATGGCACTTGGGGCCATGGTTTAGTGGCCATGGTGGTGCTGGGTTGATGGTTGGACTGGATGATCTTTAGAGGTCTTTTCCAGCCAAAGCAATTCTCTGGTTCTATGACATTAGTGACGTGCAGCTTCACAAGCCCACTTCAGCCAGAGCTGCTATATAAATGCCCTGTGCTACCAAGTTAAGCCATGACTAGCCTGTGGGATACCTATCTGCAGATAAGTTCAGGAAGGGCAGCTTAAGAAACAGCCCAGGAATTTATGGCTGGGTGGCAGGAGGAATCCTGCTGCCCTGCAGGAACCTCATAGAGCATGTTTGCAGTGGCAGGAACAGCATCCTGACTCCTGACATCATCCTTTGCCCCCAGTATCCCCAGCACCCCTTTCTGAACACTCACATGGCATTTCAGCATCCCAGCTGAGTGCACCGAAGCTGAGCTGCATCTGAACTAGAAAAGTCAGGAGCCTGAGCTGGAGCCCTGTGACCTGGGTGTATAACAGAGGGCAAAATGCTGACTGGAAGTTCTGCTCTCGCCTCTAACTGCCTCCCTGGCCACCCAATGCATAAACGGGAGCCCTGCTGAAGCCAGGGCTGAACTGCAGGAGCAGAGTTGGTGCAAGGGAGCGAACACCACTGAGAACAGGCCCCTCTGTGGACACTTTGGAGAAGGCCCAAGCAATTCCACCTTAATTGTGCCCCAGCCTCCAGCACGGTGCTGGCTGGGATCATGTGCTGGAGAGGCTTTAGGCGCCTGCTGTCTGTGTGCCTCAGCTCCTCTGCAGTTGTTGCCCTGCTCGCTGCCACGCGTGAGGGGCTGAGCAAATTCTCTTGGGGCGGTTGGGCTTTTGGAGCTGTTTCCCATTCAGCTCTGGGAAGTCCCTGGAGACTTCTCTCTGCCTTTCAGTGCTGCAGCATTTCTGGAGACAGAGCTGCTGGCGAGGGGACTTGCGGTGCTGGGGCTGTGCAATGCCGTAGCCTTGGCCCCTCTGACTCCCTTCTGACACGCTTTCTGAGCTGCTTTTCTGGCCTGAGGTCTCCTCCTCTGACCTGTTCCTTCAGACAGGGAAATACCTTTCTAGCAATCTGTGGAGACTGCGCTGTTTGCTTTCCTCGAGTGCTCTGCACTGGCAGCCTCGTTGGTTTAGCAACAAACCCTTTGCCCCTGATTTAAAGTACCCCTGGGCCGGAGCCCTGCGAAATCACTGAAGTGCTTATTCTCACACTACAGTGCTGAGATGCCAGCTGCCCTCCCTTATTCCTAGGGATTAAAGCCAGTGGTGAGGAGGCAGAAGAAAAAGTGGCAGAAATTTCCCCAGTGGGTCTCCTTCCCCTTCAGATGGTTTGTAAAGGGAGACAGGCTGCCCAGCCCCACCCCTTCAAGGGTGACCCCAGCCACTCTGCACAACGCGAGGGAGAGGCCACCTCACAGTGCCCGCAGAGAGGACTCCCAGCCCTGACACACTGCCTCCTGGGATGGGAGTTTTGTGCCTAAGGAAACACGTAAAGCTCTCACAGCAGGCAGGCAGAGGGTTGGAGTGTGCTTCAAAAGCCTTGAGGGGGAAGCAGAGATGCTGCCCTACGCAAGCTGCTCTTGCACGCCGGGACCAGCAGGTGATGCTCTGAGAAGAAACTCTGGGTTAGAAGACGTAATCCAGAGAGGAGCCCAGGTTAGCTTTACCTGGACCATAGCAAGAGGCTGCAATTTGTACAGGTCCTGAGGGAGAGTACACAGTGCATAGTGTTGTGGTCATAGAATCATAGCATGGTAGGGTTTGGAAGGGACTTCCAGAGATCATCAAGTCCAACCCCCCTTTCAAGGTGGGTCACCTAGGTCAGGCCACGCAAGAATACAGCCAGATGGATCTTGAAAACCTCTAGGTCCCACTGCTAGGAGTCACTGCTGTCCCACATGCTTTTGGGGAAGAGTGTTGCACTCACCAGGCAGCTCTGGCAGAAGCAAAGGGAGAAAAGTCATCTCCTGCTCAGCCAGAGGGCGATGCCCAGAAGAGTTTTCCTCTGTGGAGAAAATTAAGGGTGCCCTTCCTGCATCCAGCCTTGCTGAGGGCACAGGGCCCTGTCCAGCAGCAGGTCCCCAGCCCAAATCCTTAATTCATGTGTTGATTTGCACAGGCTGCAGCCAGACAGGTGGCCAGTCTGATTTTCTTACAGCTCCCCAGAAATGCCCCAGATCTGCTTGAGAAAAATGTAAACACCCAAAGGATGTCGCATGCTGATGGTGACTCTGTTTGATCTTTCACAAGAGAAATACACCCTGGCTCCTGGCAAGTCACAGCCCTGACTAATCACTGCTGTCATTAGAAATGGCTTACCCCTGCTGTTGGGAGGTCTAAGGACACACCTCTGCTGCTGGTAACTTGAGTATTGTGGTCTGTTCTCCAGCCCATGGAGGCCAGCACATCAGTATCTGCACCTGGTTTATCTGGCACTGAACCCACACACACACTGGCAGCTTCTGGTGCCATGTGTAGAATCATGGAGTAGCTTGGGTGGGAAGGGACCTTAAAGATCATCTAGTTCCAAACCCCCTGCTATGGACAGAGACACTTTCCACTAGACCAGGTTGTTCAAAGCCTCATCCAGCTTGGTCTTAACACTTCCAGGGATGAGGCACCCACAGCTTCTCTGGGCAACCCTTTCCAGTGTGGCTCCGTTCTCTTCATTAGCCCAGGAAGCCACATGTTGAAGAACATCCACAACTTCTCTATCCTAAGTTACTCATTGGTGTAGCTAAGCAAGAGGCTTCACATCTTGCTGCAGTCTCTGAATCTCCTTGTTTCTCCCACAGTGTGTTAGTTTGTCTCTTGCAGTCGTAACCCCCTGAAGAGTTTTGCTGCACAGCTTCTCTGGACCCTTTTGCACCAAAGGTTCCATACATGGCTGGCTAAAACAGTGCTCTCACCACCGTGGTGTCTTCCAGCCTATGCTATCCATGGAGAAAACTTCAGGGTTGGTCTGGAGACCCCAGAGAAGTAGAGCCAGACTCCCAAGAAAAATCCTTAGCCTGCTCCTGGAAGATAAACGATGACTCAGGAGCCACAGTCCAGTTTGGCAGGAGGTTGAGAGGCCCTCCCAAAGCCTGCAGGCACAGAGCCTCCCAAAACACTGCTTCAGAGGGAAGGTTTTGGCAGGAAGAAGGGCAGAAGGTCCAGTCCACCATGGATGCCAGCTGGGATTGCATGGTCACACATCACTACAGCGTTTTTACCCCAGAGGGCTTCCTCATTTCAGCTTCCCCTGCATTAAAAGGGAAGCACCTCTATTCCAGGTTAATTATACACCAAAGTTAATTGTAAAGAACTCCTTGCACTATCTCCAAGTGATGAAAGGAGTTTGCTGATCCCTTCAGTGGGATTTAAAGTATGTCTCATCGTTTTCTTTGCCTCATTAACACTGACCCAAGCTGACAATCCCTGTGTCTTTCTCATCTCTCAGTGGACCAGATTTAACTGGAGCGAATCCTTAACTACCCAGAACTGGGGCTTGTTTATCTGGGACTTGTTTCACTCCAGCACCTCTCCCCATGCCTTTCTCCTCTGAGTTTATTGCCTCATCTCAACAGAGCTGTTTACATTTGCTCCTCACTGGAGGTCCCCACTACTCTAAACTTAACAACTCTGGGTACATCTCTTCCTCCTCTTTGCAGCTCACCAGGCAGCAGGGAGATTAATCTCTCCTCTGAAGTTATGCTTGCAAGAGCACAGGGTGGGAGAAACAGTGAAAAGCAGCAAAAAGCAAAAATAAAAGCAGCACCAAAAAGCTATGTGCTGCCCCACTGCCCCTCCAAGTGTGTGTTTTCCAGAGGTCTGCCAGCCCTCTCACTTTACAGTATTTATTTTTCTTAACAACCTTGTTGTTAACTTTACATCTATGACCACGTTGCAAACTTCTGCAACAGGCAGCACTCTGCACTGGGATACCACAGTAGGATAGCAGCACTTCCCAAGCCTTAGATATTCCTGTGCTCTACCTCCAGACAAGCTGGGTTTGATTTGTGACTCCTGATTGGCTGAGGAGGAGGATGGTGAACTCTGTCTTTCCCTATCCTTAACCAGCTGACTCAAATCTGTACTAGCCTTGAAGTTGTTTGCATGGTGTGCAAGGGGTGAGGAAAGCTGGAAGGGAGGACATCTGCATTGCCCTCCTCAAGGTAGCAGGGCAGGAGAGCTGCTTATCTGGGTCTGGACTCTATGTGGTTGAAGCAAGAGGAGAATGTTTTCAAGGAACACATCCTGTTCTGGTTACAAAGGGATGTCTGTGGAGAAGGGTCATCACTGGAGTGTGC
Organism: Dryobates pubescens; assembly: GCF_014839835.1. NCBI lineage: Eukaryota > Metazoa > Chordata > Aves > Piciformes > Picidae > Dryobates > Dryobates pubescens. The sequence goes on from NC_071635.1 coordinate 3,030,143, forward strand.
CTTCTAGGTAGCTTTAATCTTGAGCCATGACTGGTGACTGCACACAGGTTGGAGGGCTAGCCTTGATTTCATTTCCTATTCACAAACCAGCCTTCACCACTTAGTGCCATCCATAAAGTTGAAGCTCCTGGGGTTTTCCAAGAAACCTGGGATGATCTTCTGAAAGGTTTCCCCATTCCAGGCCAAAGGACTGGATCTGTGTTGTCACAGTAGACACATCAGGAGACATTATTTCCTCCATCATCTGACACAAGACTGGCTTCAGCAGGGCTAGAAGGCAGAGGCAGCACAGGAGTTGGAGGTCCCTGGAGCTGATGTGACACTTCCCAAGGCATCTGTAGAGGAGGTGCATTCCCCAAACTTCTTCCCTGGTGCCAGCATCACTTACCTGCTCTGCAACAGCACACCAGGCTCTGTCTGAAGCTGGAGAGCTGTCTGCTCTGCCACTGTGGCTAACCACAGACCCATCTGTGGTACAGTGACACTGCCAGGACTGTGCATCCTCAGGCTGTCAGGAGAAGTGCAGGGGGTTGGACAAGATGACCTTTGAAGGGTCCCTTCCAACCTGATGCAATCTGTTGGCAAGCATAACCTCAGTTTCCAGTAAGAGCAGTATTCAAGTCACCCCTTCCACCTTCTCCATTTATCAGACACACAGAGGGCACTGGTGCCAGCTCCCCAGCACCAGCTCCCCGGCACCTGACAGAAGTAATATCTGTTGGTCCTTTTCTATTTTCCCCTAATGACTTTTTTAAGGCTTGATTTCCCTTAGGTCACTCCCTGCAAAGTCTCTGAGACAAATTTCCTTTGGACTGAAAGACTAAAGCAGTTTCTTGTTTTGGAGTTTTGCTTAGTTCAATGTGGGAAATACCTCGCAATGACTTTGGGTAGGATGGGACCAAGCCTTCTGCATCAGCCCAGTGTCCACAGAAGCCTTCCAGCAACCTTAAACCGGACTGATTCAGAAGAGCTCTCTGCTAGCCTGATGTAAAGCACATACAGCATGCCAGGGTGGTTTAGAAACTCAAGCCATCTGGAGTTCTATCCCACAAAAACATGTGTGTGCCAGAATTTGTCTCCTTTGAGCCACCCACAGTGAGAAGGGATTGTATTAAAGCTGCTTCCAGTTTCCTAAATGCAATTGTAGGCAAAAGAAACTTGTCAATAAGCACTTGGAAAGTGCCTTGGAAAGAAGAAGCTGTAACAAACTTTGAAGAAATGTTAACACTGCCCATTCTGAGCCCCAAAATACCAAAGGGCTTTCAAAGTGATGTTACTTGGGGTGAAGCTCCTTCTCCTGCCTGCCCCCTTCTCCCTCACTGCTTTCTTGCTGCAATGAGTTCTGGGTCATGAGGGCTCCCTCGCTTCAGAGATGAGCTCTGATCTTCTCTGGCAGTTGAAGTGCAATAGACAAAGAAACACTCAGGTTGAAGATTAACGTTGCTGGATCTCTTTAACACAGCAGCTGTAAATCAGTATCAAATGCAGGCAGACCATCTGATCATCTGATTGTCTCCCACTGTCGTCTCATCTGGCTGGAAGGTCACATCTCAGCTGATAGCTGAGAAGAAATAGCCAGTTAGAAATACACACTGAGAAAGACACTTTTGTGTAGTTCAGTAACTTCTCTTGGCAGCAAGGACATCATTACCTAACAGTGGGCAGATCAGAAACCCTGCTCCTAAATCCCTGAAGGCTGTGGTGCTCTCTTGCAGCTCTTGGGTGCTTTCACACAAAGATTTCTGGCCACAGCATGCTGGAATGTGGCAGCAGAGGAAAGCTTTGGGTGCTGCAGGATGCAAGGGAAAAAAGAAGGGCAGACAGGATTTCTCACCCTGGCAAACTGCAGGACTGTGGGAGAGTATGACTCATGCCAAAGGCCTCAGCCATGGGCTGCAGGATGCCCTCGGGTCCCATGGGGAGCACAAACACAGCTGGCTACCTTAATGCAGAGTCAGCAAAAGGTGGCAGACTCCACTCTAGGGCACTGCCCTCCCATGGCAAGTGAGTCTGCAGCCAGGTATGCTCAGCACTAGAGAGGAAGCAGCTGTCTGACAGTTTCCTGCACATAATCCCACAGCACTTTTGGGAATCTCAGCCCCAGGACAGATGAGCAGCACACCTGCCAAAGTCTCCAAGATACCAACATCCAAGGGAAGCACCAGCACATCTGTCCTGCCCTTTGACCACAAGCAGGAAGAACAGGACTTTGCAGAGGCTATGTCTGTGGACACACAGATCACTGACTGATGCTCACCTCCAGCACAGACCATCCAGCAGCTGAAAAACCATCCAACATTAAATCAGTCATAGGCTTGAGTTGGAAGGAGCCTCAAAGGTCAGCTAGTTCCACCCCCCCTGCCATAGGCAGGGACACCTTCCACTAGTCCAGGTTGCTCAAAACCTCATCCATCTTGCTCTTTATACTTCCAGGGATGGGGCATCCACAACTTCTCTGGGCAACCCTTTCCAGTGTCTCACCACCTTCATAGTAAACAGCATTTGTAGTTGCTCTCCTCTCTTCATTAGTGCAGGAAGCTACATGTTGTACATGGCAGTGTAAGTGCTTCCTCTTGGAACCAAATCAATGGGTAAGCACTATGAGGAGCAGCTTGTTGGGAGGCAGCAACGAGAAAACGAGGAGAGGGAAGAGCTGCAAGATGTTTCCTTGAATCATCTGTTCAGTATTTATAAAGCAAGGAGACAAAAAAATCCAAATCAGATGCAAATCACTCCTGAACTGCAATTCCCTTGAGTGTGTCACTCAGCAGATGACTAAGTCAGATCTATTGTTTGTGGAAAGGAAAACCTGCAAGTGTGGTGTTCAGAGAACATGTGGCCGTGGCACTTGGGGACATGGTTTAATGGCCAGGGTGGTTAGGTTGGTAGAGGGACTCAGTGGTCTTGGAGGTCGTTTCCAACTGCAACAATTCAATGATTACTATTCTATGGTTTGATGATTCAATGATTCTATGGTTCTATGATTCTATTATTCCATGATTCTGATTCTGTGCTGATTCTGTGATCCTATTCCCTGCCCATCTGTGTGTCTTACCCTGCAGACAGGGCTGCCAGGCTGCCTGACCACCTATCGATGGTATTTATCAAAGCTTTCTCCCCCCACTGAAACACTGAAGCCACATCTAGTCAATGAGATGCACAGTGCCATGCACTGCCTCATCTTCTCCTGGGAACAGATTTGTTTGGACATATATATTCTACATGTTATGAAACAACATTGCTCATCCTCCCCTCTCCAGAAAAGAAGCTTTATTTATATGGGTTTCTGATGGGTTTTGTCAGCTTCTTGGGCTTGCTGTGAACTGCTGTCTCCTTGTGCTGTGGTACATTTGCCTTTGCCTATGGACTGTGGTGACCAGGACTTGGGTGATGAGAACAAATGCAAGTTAACAGGCTTGGGGCTTATAAACCTCCAGCATAATAAACAAACAAGCAACTAAATAAATAGAAGATGCTAAAACAAGATCCAGGCTTTACCTTCTCTGCCACTGATGTGATGACTCAGAGCTGGAAAGTCAGCTGATGAAGTATTTTAACACAAGGAGCTGTCTAGGAAGGAAAAGAGCAAGATTATTTCTGCAGTCAGTTGGACTGCTTTAGACATGTTTTCATATGTCAGAGTTAACCCCTCTCCAGTGTTTGTATGGATTTGCATTTTACACTCCTCAGTAATACCCAGCACATGCCTAGCAAGGATCTTCCTGCCTTTGGGGTGACTTGATGCCACTTGGCACAAGCACAGACACTGGGTAAGGAACATGGTCTCACCCAGACACAGGATGTAGTGGAATTTGGGAGGGTCAAGCCTTTGAATTCTTTACTGTGAGGGTGGTGAGACACTGGAAGAGGTTGTCCAGAGAAGCTGTGGATGCCTCACCCCTGAAAGTGTTTGAGACCAGGCTGGGTGAGGCTTTGAGCAACCTGGTCTATTGGAAGGTGTCCCTGCCCATGGCAGTGGGGTTGGAACTAAATATCCTTCAAGGTCCTTTTCAATTCAAGCCATTCTATGGTTGCATGAAGTCAGGGTCCTAGCCCAGGGTCTGATCTTGGTAGCCAAGCCTGTGCAGATGGCTGCACGTGTGGGCTGAACCAGAGGTGCTGGCACAGCTAGGCAGGGATACGGAACCATACTCCACACTGACAGGCAGAGAGTCACAGGGAGACTGAAGTTGCAAGAGGGGAAAGCACTACAGGGGACAGACCATGGCTGCCCCCAGCCTCCACATATCTTCTTCCAAAGCCCTGCAGGCTGCAAAGGGAGGAGCAATTTTGCCTTGGGTTTTGCTCTGAAGCCACACTGTCTTTCCTAGCCACCAGCAGGCTGGAAAACCACCTGGCTCTGAGGACAAACCCTGCCCCCACCCTTATCAGCTGTTCTAGGGCCAGGAGAAGGAACAAACCACAGTGCTAAGTGCTGGCTTCTAGTAGCCAAGGACAAGGTGCCAAACCAGCAAGGCTGCTGTCAGCCCTTTAGCCAAAGGGAGCAGCCCCACATACTCATTAACCTCTGATAAGAGCAGCCCAAATCCTCACACTGGAGATACCATCACCAGGCAGCACGAGAAACACCAGGGAGATAAGGAAGGCAAAGTGCTTGTTACTGGGGGGAGTACAGCCCTGTGTCCTTGTGGCAGTAGCACTCCACACTAAGGCCTGAGAAGCATTTCTTATAAGCAGGACTCAAGGCCATCCCATTTCTCCTCAGCACCCTTTTCTGTCTACCAGTGGCTTGCAGCTCCCATATGGACTTTGGCCACTGGGTGCCAAGGGCTGCTCTGTGCTTGGCTCTGCAAAGGCATTTGGTCCCTGCTGAGTTAGGGAATGCAGGGCATGAGACACTCACTAGTGCAAATTCTTCTGATTCCACTTTCACTAGAATACTCTGGGCTGTGTTAAAGACCATAAAACACCTCTTCTGGTATTAGATCCACAAGAACATTCCTCAAGCCTCGAGCTGTCTCCCAGGAAAACTGAAAGGAAAACACTTCAAGCAGTAACTAGTATATAGAGCAGCAAGGGGCAAGCTGCTCTGACACATCCTGAAGGGACCTTAAAGATCATCTAGTTCCAGCTCCCTGCCATGGGAAGGGACATCTCCCACTAGACCAGGTTGCTCAAGGCCCCATACAACCTGGCCTTGAACACCTCCAAGGAGGGAGTAATGTGTCCCACCCACAGCACTTGGGGCACCAAACTACTAACCTCTGCAAGGCTGCAACACCTCTCCCACCGTCAGCCAGAGCCAACCCTGAGGTCACACAAAGAACTGCATCACTTTTTCCCCACTCACCAACCCTTGGAAAAAACTTAGGGGGTTCCTTCTGATTTTCTGCCCTGTGCAGTACCCCCATATTTATCCTTTTTAAGCTTTCCTTAACAGTAAGGTAAAAATCTGTTGACTGTATTTTGTCAATTTTTTTGTCCTCCAAAATTAACACAACTAAAACACAGCCTTATCCCTTTAGCCACAAAACAGCCCTCAGAAAATTACCTAGTTTTAGTTCCTTCCTACTTTGCCATCCTGCTGCTCTCCAGGTAAGCCCCAGCAAGACTCTAACCTCAGCAGAAAACCACAATGTGTGATAAGAGCAAAGCCTTTCCCAGCCTGCTCTTAAGCAGGTCTCACTCAGAACTGAGGCTATAGGCACTTTGTTTTTTCCAGATGTGTGCATGCTGGGAGTTCTTAGGTACTCTTAGAAGTTTGTGGGGTGGAGGCTTCCATTGTTTGTTTCAATGGGTTTGACTTTTGAAGGCAATTTCATTTAATAAAGACTTTTTCACATATGCTGAAAGTAAACAACAGTGGTTTGGTAGCTTGGTTTGGTATATTAGCATTAAATATTTCTGCTAGAATACTATGAGCTGACACAATCAACTTATTTTTCTGTTTATTAGTAGTAAGACAAGTTTTGTTTGCTTAAATATTCTGACATTGGGGATGAGGCATATTCATTTAGCTGAACTGAGAGTTCAGCTTTTAATGCCTTGCAATGGGACTCGGTTTCCAAAGAATTCATTTGTTTTCCCATGGTGAGCTAACAGTTCTCATTTCAATGTGGAAACTCAGATTGCAGAAAACCCTGCAGTTAACTGATTCTTTTTTGCCTTGTAAAATCCAGCCTGCTAACCTGCCATCTGGTACCACTTGCAGTAAATGTAGTCACGAGCAGTTCTAGCTGTAACAGGATTTAGTAGCAATTGGGGTTGTCTCATTACTAGTTAAAAGCATGCAAGACATTCCTCTCACTGTGGAGTTGTGTGTAAACAATTTAAGTCAACTGGAAGTTGTCAGAGTAGGAGGGGGAACTGCATTTTGTGTGAAAGACTCTTCAATGTGTTGTGGGTTTAATTCTACAAGTTCTCTTTCTCAGTGCCTCAGAAAGTGCTGTGACACAAGGGGTGGCCTGGTCATTAGCTTAAACTAGCAATGTTCTGCTGCATTGCTCATCTGCTTGGCCCAAGAACACTGAATTGCATGTGAGCTTCTTGGGGTTGTCTGAGCTGAAGCCTCACCATCACTCTAGTATTGAATTCTTCTCCAGAGGCTGGGGACAAACCCAGCCTCCAGCGTGGCAGTTTGTTACCAGCTGGCTGTGCCCTCAGACTGGGAGGCTCAGTGTACACTTGGGGCGAAGCTGCTCTCAGACAGAAAGCAGGAGGAGCTTCAGATCTTCAAAGAACAGCTCTGCCACAGAAGGGGACTCAAACTGACACACTCCCCATCAGTGCTGGCTTCACTCCCTCAGCTGGCTTAAGCACTAGGCTTGTGGACTGATGTTTTCAGAAGCTGTTTTGTTGGGCTTAAGTGATAGAGACCCTATGGGCAAAGGACAGTTGGTGACTAACAAAGAGACTTCAGCAGTAGCTGGGCAATGACATCAGACTGCCAGCTCACCTGCACAGCCTCTGGTAGAAAAGCCTGCAGCATGAAGCCAGTCAGAGCCACAGTTTGGGAACATAACCAAGACCTTAAGAGAAGCCACATGAATACAGATAAAGTTCCAGCTCTCCTGTGCTGTCCACATCCAGCAGCTTAATGAGTAGGTGTGAAGGCATCTGTCCCAGGAACAGGGAGGTGGTGAGAAGGGAGGGGACTTCCAGGGTTACCTTTACCAAGTTCACAGGCTTGACAGTATGTGATGGGCAAAGGCTACTATGTGAAAAGCCACCTTCTCCTTTGAAGGACATGGCTTTCAGAGGACAAAGCAGTTGGCTAGAGATAAGCTTTGGAGAAGTGGACTTTATCATCCTCTGCTGTCAGTGGGAGGTTTGTTTTCCAAAGCAGTGAGAGGAGAGGGCAGAGTCCTGCTGTGTACTAATCCATGCCATGCTCTATGTTTCAGGGTGGTGCAGTCAGATGCCAGGCCTGGGTGTGAGCCACGTCCACCTGCAATGAGGAAACAGCAGCAGGCACAGGCATGGAAGGGGCCAGGCAGGCTGATGAGTAAGTAATAAGGAGGTCAGGAGTGCTCTGCAAACAGGATGCTCTGACTGCATGTGTGTGTCCAAGGATGGATTATTCCTGGGGAACAACCTACAATACCTGATTCTCCAGGGCAGCAGTGTGATTCCTCCAGGCATGGCTGATGAAAGGCTCGTCCCTGCCCTCCACAGTGGGCTGGGGCTGGGTTTTACCCTGGCTGCTACATATTTTACCAGCAGAAAACTTGGAGGATGAGGCTTTCTGGGGGATAAAAGAGTGGTTATTCCCACAAGACTTTTAGAAGTGTGGTGTGAGAGCTGTGCAGCATTACCAGTACCAGCAGTCCAAGAAGTCCTAAGTAATCCTAGGGGGTTACACATGAGTGAATGCACACTGGATCCAGTAGGAAAAGGATTAGTTTCCGTTTCAAACTTCCTAAGAGTTACTTTATCATTTAAAAACTGGAGAAATCAGCTTATCTGTGTGGAGCAAACAGTGGTCACAGAATTATTTCACAGTTGTTTGCTGAACTAAACACTGCTAGGGAGAGAAATCTGCTCTGAAAGAGATGACAGACAAAGGTCTTCAATAGAGTGCAGGGGAAAAAAGTGCCACTTGGATTTGCGTCACGGAGAAAGGCCATAGAGAGGCTGTAAAGTGAGAATGCCAAGGCATCACTGTCCTTCTCTGTCTTGGCAGCACTGGAGATAATAAGGGGAAAACCTTTTACCTGTGGAAGCTGTAGATGGCTGTGGAGCAAGAGTGTGCTCTCCACCAGACACGTTTAGTCCACTCACAGATTTCTTTCATTTGGGGTTTCCTCCTTGAAGCTCACTGTAAACAAAGGCTCTGGTGGCATCTCTGATAGTCCCTGCCAACAGCTTGCTTGTAAGAGCTTCTATCTGAGGGTCATGGAAGGCTTTAGTGACCCTGATCTAGGCTATAACCCCTAACTGGAGCCAAGTGGATGGGCCATACAGAGGATTACTTCTGCCATGGGGGTGTCCTGGAGGGCTCCCTACAAGCCCATGCCAATAGCCCAGAGCTGAATTTCTTACGAGTTCAAGCTTGTGTTGTCTTCTCAGGGAGCAATGATCAGGACACTGCCTTGGCTTACTGAGCTCTTCCCCTGTGAAAGCAGAAAACCAGACTGGGAAAAAGCCACAAGTTTTTGTGGCCACAGAGTCAGGCAGAGTAGCTTCCCTTCTGTGGGGAAGAGTTCCTCCCTCTAGTAAACCCCAAGCAAAGTGAAGCCCTCAATTAGGGCTTGAGCAAGGACTCGAGGCATTCCCTGGCATGCAGGTTATGCAAGGGTCAGGTTCTGCTGCCCTGATTCCCGTTCCTCCCCGAAACTGCAGGCATTCAGGCACATGCCTCAAATACATGAGCAGTCCCACCTCCTGCACTGTCTGCCCCAGAGTGTCTCAGCCTCCTCCACTGAAGGAGAACCAGCAGCCCTAGTTCCACAAGCACTGGTACCCACTAGGTCTGTGCTTAGGGTTGCCCAGCAGCAGGAGCATCAATCAGGCAGTGATGCACCCCTGGCTTGTGTATCTCAGCCTCCTCCTGCCTTCACAAAGGACCTGTAGAAGAGGCAGGTTAGGTGTAAGAATAACCTACTGCATTTTTGACTGCTTAGAAGCTCATTGATGATGAATCAGAGAGCAGAGTACCTTACAGCACCTGTGTAATCTAATGAGCTCCTTAAAGCCAGCTTGTTAATTGTAAGCTCTCAGGAATGATGGCACTGAGCATCTCCACCTGGGGAAATACAACTCTGGCTATGAAACTGCCTTCCCCTACAAGCCTGGGACCCACGGCAGAGCACATCTCCTTTCCTGCCCAGTGCAGACTCCTGTAGTGACACTTTCCATTCCCAGGTGTGGGAAGAGGGCTCTGGCCACAGCATGGGTACCACTTCCTAGGTGTGAGGAAAGGAACTGGAGGTGCAGGAAAGAGGGGATGGTGTCTGTGCTGCTGTGCAGACTGGGGCAGTTGTGTGTGCTGTGCTGCATTCCTTCCTGCATGGGCTGGTGGGCAAGGAGTGCTGAGGAACAGGGTGAGCGTTACACCCTCCTCCACTCAGGGCTCTGCCACCCTCTGCCACAGCCAGTCACTCTCTGAGGACATTTGCTGGAAGGCTGGACCTCGATCAACTGCATTTTTCCAAGTGGGACTCATCCTTAATCTGTTGGAATTACAGAGGGATGCAGTCTCAGCTACTCCCCAGAATTTAGGTGCTGTAAACAAGTGTTTTGCAAACCCCAGGACCAACAACAATCTGTCACTGTAAGTGAAAGCAAATGCTCTGCCCTGATCAGGGTCAGGGTTTGAGCTTCATGCCTGAGTCTGAGACCCCAAACCTATGGTCCTGACTGATGCTGGTGGCTCCAGCTGCACCCAGCAGCCCTGTGGGGTTCATGTGATTTGCCCAGCAAGGGTTCTGCCTGCTTCCAGCAGCTGTTGCATCTTCTCCCAGGTAGAAAAGCAAGAAATGGAAGGGAGAGCAGAAGCTCAGGCAATGGTTCATTGGAATAATTTAGAAGTACATTCTTCAAAACCTTCAATCTGTTTCACAGCTTTTTTCTGCCCACCTGGCTTCCCCTTGTAGAATGGCCCCCAACTGCCCATCTCGGCTGGCAGGGGATGCCAGGGAGCTGTCTCTCAGTCCCTCTCCACGCTGGCTCGATGGCCGTGCTGTGGCCTGAGGCAAGCAGGAAGAGCTGCCCTGCCAGCAGACAGCGAGACCTTGCTGTCGGAGGACACGCTGTGAGCCAGGGGCTGCGTGGGGAACATGATCGTTCCTCGGGGTGCCTCCAGGAGCTGCCAGATCTCCCCCGACGTGGAGCTGCCCAGGTACTCCCAGGGCCGCCGCCCGCTGCTGTCCCGTATCTGCACCTGGCACCCCAACTGCAGCACCAGCACCTTCATGACGAGCTGGTGGCCGTGAATGGCAGCCAGGTGCAGCGGAGTGTAGCCACAGCCCGAGCGGGCATCCACGTCCAGGGCCAGCCCCGCCTGCCGTGCCGCTGCCGCCAGCTCCTGCAGTCCCGGCCCGTCGCCGTGCTTGGCCAGCCAGTGGAGGACAGTAAAGCCCGACATGAAGTCTCGCTTCAGGGCCAGCTCTGGCTCCTCCAGGAAGAGTTCCCGCACCCGAGCCCAGCGCCCCGCTGACACTGCCACAAGCCAGGCGTGCTCCCGCTGCCCCAGTGGCACCGACAGCCCCCGGCCTGCGGTGCTCCTTGGGGAGCTCTTGGAGGGCATGGTGCGGGGCTGCCGCCCGCAGTTGTCTGGTAGTGAAGGGGGGATGCCCTGCCCGTCCAACAGAGCAAGCTGGCACCTGATGCTCCTGAAAACAGGCAGCGGTGGTGGAGGGCCGCTCTCGGGGGCTTGGGGCCCTGAAGAGCCCTGAGCTGGCAGCAAGGACTGGGATGGGGAGGGGCTGGCAGGAGGCGATTGCAGGGACTGGGGCAGGGATGTCTGGGCAGAGGACTGTGATGGGGAATGGGATGAGGGTGGCCTGGTGGGAGGCAGAACCTCAGGACCTGATGGCAGTGACAGGGGTTGGTGTGGGTACAGCAGAAGGGATTGAGATTTAGTTGGTCCGTTGAGGGTCAGCACCCTGGATCCCCGCGGCAGGGATGGGGATGGCCTGGTGGGGAGCTGCTGCAGGGACCTGGACTGTGATGGGGGTAGCCTGGTGGAAGGCAGAACATCTGGGCTTGGGAACAGCGGTGGAGGTGGAGAGGAGCTGGAGGGCAGTGCCTGCAGAGACCGGGACAGGGGCAGCACCCCCGGGGCGGACAGCAACGGCCGAGACCGGAATGGAGGTGGCTCAGCGAGGGGTGGCTGTAGGGACCGGGATGGGGGTGGCTTGGTGGGGGGTAGTACCCTGGGGTCCCATGGCGGCTGTGGGGACTGGGGTGGCCGGAGGGTGGGCTGCTCCACTCGGCCACCTGAGGGTGGGGGGGACTTAGGCAGGAGCGTCCCGGCAGGAAGCTGTGTCGGAGACCGGGGCTGGAGCAGCCTGTCGGGAGGCAGCACCCCGGGTCCCGGTGGCAGTGGCAGGGACTGGGTAGGCGGTGACCCTCTAGGTGGCGTGGACTCGAACGGGGCTGGCCCGGCGGGAAGCAGTGGGGACTGGGACTGGGACTGTCTAACCAAGGGCTGCTGCAGGGTCTGATATGGGGGCGGCCCAGCGGGAGGCGGCGGAGGCGATCGGCACCGAGGCGGCCCGGTGGGGGCTAGCTCCCCAGAACCCGACGGCAGAGCCGGGGGCCGGGAGCGCGGTGGTCCGTCGGGGTGCAGCGCCCAGGGGCCCGAGGACAGCGGCCGGGTCCGGTATGGGGGCGGCTGAGCAGGGGGCGGCGGCTGGGAGCGGGAGTGCGGCGGCACGGCGGGGGCCGGCGCCCGGGGGGGCGGCGGGGCAGCGGTAGCAGCGGCAGCAGCGGCAGCGCGTAGCGCTCGGCGGCACTCGCAGCAGGGTCCGCCGCGGCCCCGGGCAGAGCAGCCCCCCGCGACGGCGGCCCCCGGGGGCTGCCCTCCACCGGGCGGCCGCTTCTCCGCCGCCTCCCCGGAGGGGCCGCGCCGCCGGTCGGGGTCGTGTCGGGGCGGCGGGTCCTTCTCTTTCTCCCGCTGCTCCTGCTCCTCCGGCGGCGGCAGCTCCTCATCGAGGAGGTCGCGGTACCTGCGGCGAAGGACGATGTCCTTGGAGGCGCCGGGGGCGGCGGCGGGCCGGACGGTGGCCAGGGAATTGACGAGGCTCTTGAAGTACTCGCGGCGCTCCTGCCGCTGCTGCTCCGTCAGCGCCGGGTCGCGGAGGAAGCGCTGGAAGTGGCGGAGCAGCGCCGTGTTGGGGGCTCGGCCCCCGGCTGCCCAGAGAAAGTCCAGCACGGCCTCCTGGCTCAGCTCCCGCGCCATACTCGGGGCCAGCCGGCTCTCGGTGCTCCGCCTCGGTGCTCGGTGCTGCACGTCGGTGTTTGGCGCTGCACCCAGGTGCGCGGCGGGGAACCCGCCTCCTGCCGCGCCAGGCCTCTCCGCCTCCTCCTCCTCCTCCTTCGCGGCCGGGCCTCCACCCCCGGTTGCCTTTGCCCGGGGTGACAGCCCGTGGAGCTGCGCGGCTGGGGTGGCGGAGGCGAGAAGCGGCAGCGGTAAAAGAGGGAAGCGGGGCAGAGTGGCTGGAGAGGTCTTGCGAGGTCTTGCGAGTGCTCTGAGAAGGGCCAGGCTAATTTGGTGGCAAAGACTACTTTGTCAGTCATCGTAGAAGCATAGAATTGTTTTGGTTGGAAACGATCGAGTCCCACCATCAACCTAAGAGCACCATGGCCATTAAGCCATGTCCCTAAGTGCCATGTCCACACATTTCTTGGACACCTCCAGGGATATGACTCCACCACCTCCTTGGGCAGCCTGTTCCAATGCCTGACCACTATTGCAGCAAAGAATTTTTGCTAATATCCAGTCATGGCAGGGAACAGACCAGAGATGATGAACACACATTCAAAGGCAAAAAATCTCCATGTGTGAAGAAAAAAACTCTTGAACAGTGAAGGTGGTGAAGGACTGGAGCACGTTGCTTGGAGAGGATGTGGTCTCCACTCTCAAGGATGTTTAAAGCTCTGCTGGCTGCAATCCTGCTTTGTGTGACCCCTCCTAAGCAGGTGCTGAACCAGATCATCCTCAGAGGTACTTTCCAGCCTGAACTGCCCTGTGACTTCAGGAAAGTGGCAATAAAGACACATGAATGTGCTGTGGGTCGGGGTGGCTGTGTGGGGTTGTACCAGGAGTGCCTGAAGTCAAATTAGATCTCCTGTCATCAATGTGTTCACTGTGTGGCTGAGATAGGCTGGCCACAGGTTGCTGGAGTGTGGATCTGAGGCTGCCCTGTGCTGCTAATGCTGTTGTCACAAGTGTGTACAGAGAGGGGTGAAACAGATCAGTGCCCCAGGGGGCAATATGCCCTGAATACCCCAAACAAGTGCCAGCCCAAGGAGTTTGGGGAGTGAACAGTGGGTGGAAAGTGAGGGACAGAGGGTATGCTGGTTTTCTGTCTTAAAGTCAGGGAACTGGGTAACACAGAGTCTGAAGATATCTTAATGTTCAGCCCCTGCAACACTTCCAAGAGTGGATGAGTGCAGTGGTGCTGCTCTCAGCTCAGTAAGCTACACTTTCGGCTGGCTGCCTCTGAACCCTTCCTTTCTGTCACAGGACTTTTATCTGTGTTTTTCAGGATAAATTGCCCTGTGGAACTGCAGGACTGCTAAACTGTAACCTCTGGGGTGGTGGGAGCAGCCAGAGAAAGAAACTGTCAAGTTTCTCAAAGTTACAGTTTAGGCAATGTATCACAGAACCCTTCCCGTGAGCCAAAGTTTGGGTTGCTTGAGTGGCACAGCAAGAAAAACTGCACTAGGTGCCCTGCCAGGTCTTGCTTTTGCTTTTCCCTGTGGTCTGTATCGTAGGAGAGTGTGGCTTCATCCTGTCAGTGGTGCTCATCTGAGTAGGGTGAGGGATAATGTTCGTATTTTATCCTTTTGCACATGCTTTTGGTGCAGCTCTTCAAGGCATAAATAGCTTTCTCCCTCTTCTTCTGATGGGCCCTGAATTGCAGTCAGAAACATGCTTGATATCAGCATGCTCTCAGCAGAAGCAGTAGAGATTAAATTAATGGAGCATAATGATATAATTGTGGTCACAGAAAAAAATGGAGGAGGGTAGATTAGGAAGATAAAAAATCCACCTAAATAACAGCGGCAAATGAAAGTGTGTTTTGGTTTAATAGACCAAGGCAGGAGGCTTTCCATGAAACGTTTTAATTTATACAACCTTGGAGGTACTGTTTTGCTTACTGTAAGCATGGGTTTGGCTACAAATATAGACGATGTCAACTCTCACCCCATAAACTGCTCTGGACGTTAGTGAAGCACACTCAGATAACAAGAGTGACTGCTGCAGTACCTGTAGGGCTGACACTGACACTCATGGCTGGTGCTTCTGCATTGCTGAGGTGGGAGAATCCTCCCTGAGCTTCTGCCGGTGAGAGGCGTCTCACTGACGGTCACCGCTGGCTTGGTAGCTCAGGTGGGGGCCATTAACAGAGCAGTTGGTTGTGACTGCTCACACCCTTTGTAAGCAGAAGCAGAGGTCTGCTGAAAGAGCAGCTCCTGTTGACTCAGAGGCAGACCAAATGCTGGTAGTCTCTCTCCTCACAGCCTGAGCTCCAAATCACATTTTGGGATTAAGGGGGTGTCATGCTTCATGCAGGCGAGTGGGAGGGCAGCTCTGCTACCTGGAGCTGTTTCATTGTCTGCTAAGGGGTTTAAAAAGGCTCTTGATTGCCTTTAGGATTTACCCTCTCTGCAGATTGGTCACTTTGGTTGTGGGTAGGAGTCTCCAGAATGGCTAAATTTCTCCTGGTCTCACCCTCTCTGGGAGTTCTGGACGAGGCAGGTCTCATGATTCTGTGTGGAATTTCAGTAAGTTATGAGTCGTGCTCATCACAAAGTGAAGGCAGAATCAAGCGTTACTTAAGCATTTAAAACACAATAAGCCCAGCGCTAAGCCTTGTATCTTTCTGTTGTTGTGTATAGTTGTGCATGAGGATGTTGCCTTTAAGGAATGTTTGTTTTCAGAAAGGAGGATAAATTCACCCAAGCTCTGGGGCTGCTCCTGTGTTTACTCTCCCCATGTGGTCTGACCAATTGCCCCACAGATGATACAAAAGGTTACTGAAGCATTGTGGTGCTGTATCTATAAAATGATGGAAAACAACTCTGGTAAAACAGGAACAGTCCCTGCAGGGGCTCCAGGATGAGGGACTCCCAATGCCCTCTGTGTGGACACCCATTTGGTACAAGCAGTTGTGAAATTCCTAGGACCAAGGAGTCTGCTTCTTTTCATTGAACAGTGAGAATGCAAGGAGCTATGCCAGCTGAGATCTAGAAAGATCACCAAACTTTTCTTTGTCTTGATATGTTTCCTCCTCTCTTTCAGCGTGAACCCAGGAAGGTCTGCATGCAGGAGGGCCACAGAGGGAAGGTGGCCACAGCTCTCCCAGCTTCAGGCCAAGGAAGGACACAGTGAGTCACACCAGGGTTTTGCTAAACATGGAAGATCTTTGTGTCCTTTAAGTTGTGCTGATGAAGGAGTATCGTGCATGCCTTTAATTCAGACAAGGGGAAGCTGTCTCTGCCTCACCCACAGGTGTAATGAAGGCAACTCTTTAGATATGATCATCAGGTTTCCACCAGAGGCTGCACTGGTCCGAGCACATTTCCCAGTACAGGCACACTCAGCACCTCCTCACCTGGAGCTGTGCATGTGGGAGGAATTTGCCACAAGAGCAAGAACATAAGTCTAATATAACAGCCTCCCTAGTAATGCTTAACCCATTAGTGTAGTAAAAGCACCACACCAACCATGCTTGCAAAACGTTCCTGAGACAGCCTCCATGAGGGCTTTTGGTACTGCAACTTTGCTAATAGTGGCTGCAGCTGTGCCCAATGAAGAGCTTCTGCCCCAGGTGCAAACCCTCAACTTCAGGCAGTGCTCCTGGGCTTCCTTCCCTTCCTGTTCAGTCTGGGGGCTGTGGGAGCAGGTGTGGGTGATCACTCTTAAACGCCATCTTCTCAGTCCTGCAAAACATGGAGGAAGTGCCTGGACTACAAACAGCACTGTCTCTCCTGATGTGGTACAGAAACAGCTTTTAGAGTGAAGAGTTAACAGCTCCAGGCTGAAGGGGGTGCGAATGGTGAGTGTACCACTGAGGTCCAGTTGCTTACTACCCTGGGTGATTTACTTGTCAGAGGTGCTCTTGGCTTCTATCCTTTTGGCTTTTTTTCCTGTTTGGATTCTGTGGGTGTTCATCAGCTCTGATATGGCTCAGCAGTTCATGTGTGGGGCAAATTGGTTCTCTGGTTTTTGGTAGCCTTTTGGGGTTTTATGTGTTGAGGACCATTGCAGGATCCAACCCAGCAGGTCCTTCCTTTGTTGCTGTCTTGGTTGAAAGACTTGAGAGTGGGTGTGTTGAATTTAGCCCTAAGATTCCTACCTTTCCATGTAAAGGGGAATCATTGTGCCATCTGGAGCAGCATCCTGGCAATTACTGGAGTGGGAGAGCAGCTGGCCACTATGGCTATTGGTTGGAATTCCTAGTTTGCTTATAAGCAGAGTAGAGCCAGGAGGAGAGGTGAGCTCAGAGGAACAGGAGAAATAAGGTGCCTGATTTTTGTCTCCTGTCTCATTACATAAGAGTATCTATTTGACAAATCCTCATCTGCCTTCTTAACCAAACTGGTTGCAGGAGGGCTTTGATGGTTGCTCCCTTGGCCATCTCTTCTAGTGGGAGGTGGCCACGGCAGCGGGGGTGGAACTAGATGATCTTTAAGGTCCCTTCCGACCCAAACCGTTCTATGATTCTGCAAGGGAGCAGGCAGGGTATCTGCTCTCAGCCCCCCATCGCAGCGGGGCTGCCAGAGTTGGAGAGAGGGACCCTTTCAGACGAAGGGGACGGGTGTCAGCGGCCAGCAGCTCCCCCTCCCCAGACCAGCCGGGCAGAGCAGCGCGTCCCCTCACCGGGGGGCTGCAGTTACTGCTGGGGGCTGCCTGCGCTCCTGGCGCAGCTTCCCCGTGGCTCCAGGTTCTTTTCAGGGTTCCTCGAGCTGCAGCGGGGCCACAGCCAGCCGGGGCGGTGCCTGCCGCCCGCCCGCGCTCCGCGGCGGCCCCGGGGGAGGGCCGGGGGGGTCCCGCCTCGCCGCCCGGCCCCTTTGCATTGCGCATGGGCCCTCCCCGCCGGGTGGCCATGTTGCAGTCCTAGCAGGCAGCGCAGAGCGGGCGGCGGCGGGCCGGGAGCGCACAGACTGCAGCGCCATGGCCGTGGCCGTGGGCAGACCGGCGGTGGGTCCGGCGGCGGGGAGAGGCGCCGGGGGCTTGCGGCGCCAGGAGAAGCGGGGGGGCGTGCAAAATAGTGCAAAGCGGTGGCAGGGTTGAGGTGCTGGGTTTGAATTGCTCCAGTACGGCGGCGTGCGGTGCAGGGGTGCATCTCCGGGGATGCCGTGCCGGGGCTCGGAGAGTGCAGTGCCCGCGGAGGGCAGCGGGGATGCGGCGTGGGAAGGGTCGGTGGGCTCGCCTCGCCGCCGCCTGTGCCCTTTCTTGGGGCCAGGAAAGGGGGTGTGGGGGGCCCGCGCAAAACTTTTTCACCCCGTTATGGGGCCGTGGCTCTTTGTTGCGGCGGGGCCGAGCCGGGCCCGGCTCCGGGCAGCTTCTCCCGGAGTCCTTCGCTTGGAGCTGCCCTGGGCAGCGGGGACACACCGCGAGTGTTCCCCGGGCTGCTGCTGCCGGGACTGCGGCCGGCTCGGTGACTTGCCGCGAGTGTTCTGCACCGCCGGTTCCCATGAATGGGAACGTTTGGGAGCGGAGAGGGCTGTGCCTTGGCCAGAGGGACAGCTACGGGAGTGCCCGCACTCCCTCGGGAGAGACTTTGGGCGCTCGGTACAGGCATGAAAATCCCGGCGTGAAAGGCTTCCGAGGGGCACGCGTGGTTGGCATCCTCTAGCGTGACCGTTTCTCTGGGGATGTGATTTCTCATTCACGTTGAGAAAGACAAAAGGTTTCCTCTTTACAGAGAGAAAGAAGGGGAAAAAAGCAAACCCCAAACCACAAAAACTAACAGATGCTGTTCCCGAAAAAACCCGCCAAGGTCTCTCTGGCATCGAGCTTGCAGAAGCGTGAATGAAACTCACCGTGACCAGCCTGAATGCACTTTTGTGTATCGGCCGGGGGAGGGAGAGAGATTTGATCGACTTCCCAGTAACTTTTCCCGTGCTTGCGAGTAAAACAGATGTTGTCCATGAGCGGGGGCCTTAAATGCGGCTCCTTCTCATAGTAGGAAGATGGTCTGTGTTCAAGATGTGACCGGGATGAGACAGTTTCTTTTTGTTTTGTGCCTATGGATCTGCAGGGCTGTATGTTTCCTCTGATGTGGCAAAGCAAGTGTGTGAAGGTGGGGTTATTGGCGTTACTGGAGGTGGGGAAAGTTATGCTTCCAAACAAAACAGGAGCTGATGTTTGTCAGCAGAATACCTGTAAATGATACTATCTGTGTATAAAGCTGCTTCTGAAACGATTCCTTGATCTCAGGGTCTGAAATGTGCATGAAAATTGAAGTTAGCCTCTTGTGAGAAGATGCCTTGAGATCAGGATTTTGAGCTGGTTTTTAGGGCAGGCTGGAGTCGAGCAGAGACGTTTGCTTTGTGTGGGGTGACAGCTTCACGACACAGGCTTAGGAACATGGCTTTATGCAAGATGGGATTGCAGTTTGATTTTTGTGTATGCATTCTGCTTCATTTCTCTGACATTAAACTGATGCCACTGCTCAGCCTCACACAGTTTTGATAATCCACAAACAATCCCAAAACAGCACTCACAGAGGGTTTTGCACCAGTTAAACCGGGTTCATGTCTCTGTGCCCCAGCGTCCAGTCCGAGGGGACTTGGCTGCAGAATGAAGCATCCCTCATTGTGCAAAGCATGTGCCTGCGGGAAGGGAGGGATGAGGGCACTTGGCTGCCTCCTCAGCAGCAGACCCACCAGAACCAATCTCCAGAACTGGTGCTTTTTGGAGAAGAGAACTGTTTTATCTTGAGGTGATAAGAGAAGAAAGGCTGGTGGGCTGGCATTCAGTAGATGTTGGGGGTGTTTTGTCTCTGATGCCTTCTTATCTAATCCCCTCTGCTTCCACTTTGCATGCTGCTCCTGTGTGGCTAGGGAGTGTGTGGGGGGGGAGTTTGGAGAGATAGTTAATTAAACAGTAGAGCATGGCAAGGTGGTTGAAGGTTTGCTTATCAAGCTTTTAACAGAATCTTATTTTATGAAAGCCCTGAGTTGTTCCCTTGTTAGACAGGGCATGGGGTAGAAGGAAAGGCAGGAGGAAAGAAAAGGAATGAAACTAAAAGCGAGTCAGTTTGACTTAAAACTATGATAACATTCCTGAGTCACAACCTTTTAGGTCCTGGCAGGAAATGACATTATGTTAATTGTAAAAGCATGCATAGAAAAGAGCTGGAGCTAGCTGCTCTGAAGTGTCTGTGCTTAATTGTGGCAGAGCAGGGCGTGTTGTGGTGGGCTGGGTGGCTTTTGTTTTCAGGCCCCGATCCCACAGATGTGAAGGCACATGTGTAATGCACTGCCTCTAATTTCGTTTGACTTAAGAGAGCCTGAGCATGGTATGTAAATGTAAAGGCATGCATAAGCACAGCACTGGCAGAAGTGGTGCTGGGAGCTGCCACGGGACCTCTCAGCTGATGAAAGCCATGCATATGCCTAAACATATGCATCAGGGTGGAAGGATGCATATGGTCATGTGGGCTCAGATAAGCCACTTGCAGTCTGGAAACTGTTGAGATGTGTTAGATAGGGCACCCCCATCCTCCTCCAGAGTTAATTCCCAGCATCTTAGAATCATAGAATGCATAGACTCTTGACCACTGCTGGATGGCTTCTCAGTAGTTCAGAGCATGGAAGAGGGCTCTGGCCTCCCAACCCTTCTCTTTGTCTGTCCTAAATGTATGCAGAATCATAGCTTGCTCTAGTTCAAGAAACAAACCTGATGTGTACTTCTCTCCAAGCCGAACAAACTGATGGGAAATGAAGCTAGAATACAAATTTTAGATGGGAACCATGGGAAAAATCTTATCTGAAAGATTAAAACAGCACAATGTCTTCTTCCATCTGTGTTAAAAATACTTGATGATGAGAGACTGGCAGTTTCCATGGAGGGGAGGGAATGAGAGACAAGAAGGTAGAGGGGGGCTGATGAAGCTGAGGGCTTGATGTGCTTTGTCTCCAAGCAGCAGATCTACTGGCACCCACTAGGCTCAGCAAGAGCAGAGGGGCAGTGCTCTTGGAAACCACATCTACATGTGTCAGTGGGTGGAGCAGGGCCACCATGACCACTGATTTTAGACAAGAAGATGAGCACTAAGAAAGGGGATACACCCTTGCCTCTGAGGGTGTTTCTCTGTTCCTGTTGGCTGAGTGTCTGGTGGTCTTCAGGGGCAAAAGTACAACTGAGTGGGAAAAAAGCTGTTGCAAGTGAAGAGCAGAGAGAGGTTGAGGGAGGAGGCAGGTTGGGACTGGACCCAAGGAGTAGATGGTATCCTCCAGGCACAGGGCAGCAGTGCCCTGGCTACTCTGAGGCAGCTGAGATTGTTTAGCCTGAGAAGGAGACTGAGAGGAGACCTTATAGCTCTCTACTGCTACCTGAAAGGAGGTTGAAGTGAGGCTGGTGTTGGTCTCTTCTCCCAAGTAACTTACAAGACAAGAGGAAATGGCCTCAGGGTGCACCAGGAGAGTTTTAGGTTGGATATCAGGGGGAAAAAAAATCCTTTTCTGCAAGAGTGGTCAGGCATTGGAACTGGCTGCCCAGGGAGGAGGTGGAGTCACTGTCCCTGAAGGTGTTGAAGAAATGAGCAGATGGGGCACTTGAGGTTGTGGTCTAGTGGTCATGGAGGTGTTGGGTAGAAGGTTGGCCTTGATGGTCTTCAAGATCATTTCCAATCTTAACGATTCTATGATTCCCAAGGCTGAGCTGCCTCTGCCATCAAGTATACTCCTGGGAGCATCACAGGGGTGCAAACTCTCCTTCCAATGAACGTGGTCATGTTGTGGGCTCGGGTGGCAGCACTGGGGCTGCTGAGATGGCCAGGGCCGTAGGTTTGACTTCTTGCCTGTTTTCAGCTGCATAGTGTGGCTTTTTGTGCCTAGGCTGGCTCAGCTGCCGTGCCAGGGAAGCAGCCCTGGGCGGTGCACACAGGGCTGTAATTTAGTTTGTGAACTCTTCATTTCCTTTACTCACCTCGGTGCCTTGTTTGCAGTAGGAAATTCCTTCAGACAATTCTTGTTTCTCCCCTCCATGCTAACAATGGTGGGAACCTGCTGCCTCCTTGCCTTGGTTGTGGGGTTGGTTACGTGTCCAGCCCACCATGAGCACAGGGCCTCTGGCTTTTCCAGCGTGAAATGAGCTGACCTGAACTCAGGATCTGATGGAGAGACTTGGAAAAATCTTTATTTTGTGTAGATGAGGTCATGGGGAATCAATTTCAGTGTCTGGTAGGGCCTCTGAAATAATGATGGGGATTGATTAAGTAAGCAGCATGAATCTGAGAAGTAAAATATTTACTCAGAGCGGAGGCATGGTTTATACGTCCCCTTCCCACCCCTGCAGCCCCTGAGAGAGATGCCTTTACTGGCTGGCTGCCCACTCTGGAGCCATTTGAGGGTTGTCACTTCTTTTGTGCCCTTGGTGTGCCTTTGCCTCTCGAGGTGAAGCAGGAGCCTGGCCGCGAGGCTCCTCCGAGCTCGTGGTGTGCTTTGCAGGGGACATGCCAAAGGGACAGGGTCTTCTGTTGGCTTGGCAAGTGTTTCTGCCTTGTCCAGCCTCTTTGCTGGTTTGGTTGGGCTCTGAGCTTCAGCCCCATGAGCTACAGTGAGTCTGTAGAAAAGAGTGAAGCAGTTTCAGGTTAGAACAGTTGGGAGCAAGCAGGTGATTTAAAAAGAAGCCAGAAAAGCTCCCCCCCAGCTGAAGCTTTTTTTTAGGTATGCTCTCTAGCTGCCTTTGCTTCCAGCTCCATGAACTGCTCTCCAGCCTGCTGTCATGAGTGATGTGTAATGATGGCTCGGACAAACACCCTGGTGCTGGCAGCATTCAGCGTTAATGCTGCTGAGAATGCTCCAGAGCAGAGTCAGAAAACCAAGTTTAGGCTCTTCCTGTGTTAGGTAAGAGCAGCACTAACACAAATCTACCCTAAATGTTCTTTCTCCTCCTGAGTACTCTTTGCTGTGTGGGATGCATTCAGAGAGGTGGGAATAAGAGGATGCTCTATTTGGCTGCTTCTGGTGCCTTTTCCCCTCTGCACCATGGTGCCTGGTTCAGACATGTGGGCCAGGCTTTAGAGAAGTCCCCAGCGCTGTTCTCATCCACATCTTGGGCAGATGTGATTGGCATGGGTGTAGGCAAGACCCCCTTGGCCTTCATAGATTCATAGAATGGTTTGGGTTTGAAGGGACCTTAAAGATCATCTAGTTCCAGCCCACTTCCACTAGACCAGGTTGCTCAAGGCTTCATCCAACCTGGCCTTGAGCACTTTCAGGGAGGGAGCATCCATAACCTCTCTGGGCATCCTGTCCCAGTGTCTCACCACCCTTGCTGCTGAGACTAGAGATTAGGAAGAAATTCTCAATCTCCCCTCCTCCAGTTTCAATCCATTCCCTCTTGTCTCCTTGCAGGAGGCAGTGGAGAAAGAGCCATGGGAAGGAGAAGCTCCTTGTGTTTTTCCACTAGGAATGCCCAGCCCTTCTGCAAGCTTTTTCTGTCTGCCCTCTGCTCATCCAATACACGTGGTGCCCACCGCTGGCATGAGGCTGTCCAAAGGCTTGCTCTTGCACTTGGACAGTTACATTGCTGAGCTCTGCAATCCAGAAGTCTTGAGCTATCTTTGGGACTCCATACTTAAAAATCCCCACTGAGCCTGTGTTTAGAGAAGTGGCTGAGTAGCTTCAGGGTCTGAATTTGCAATTAGAGCTTTTGAAGCTGCTGAAAATATGGAGGAGCTGAATATTTTTCTTGCAGGCTCAGGCGTTTTGTTTTCTTTAGTAGCATCCCACGTAGGGTGATGGCGAAGAGCAGACTACTACTGTGTTTTATAGCTTTTCTTGCTTGTGGTGTTCCATCTCATCCTATAGCTCCTTTTAGATCTATTCTCTAATTGGATTTTCTGCTATAGGTTCTGCATCCCAGAGTTATTTTCAGCTGGGATCTAGCTGCTGGAAATATGTTATTGAAGTGCTGTGAGTTCTTTATTTACCAGCTCTGGTCACGAATATTTGGCACAAGCTAATAGACAAGGACTTGTTTTGGAAACACTTTGGGTTTGCCACAGATGTTGCTGCTTTGCCAGTAGCTCTTGAGAACCCATCCCTGTGACTTGTTCCTGGAATTCTTGTGTACTTCATTCAGGAATTGCATTAACCTCTCATGTGATGCAAGTGGAAGAGCAGAAATGGTGTTTTGAATCCTGAGAGAGATCTTTGTAGATGACTTGCAGGACGGTTTGGGGCTGTCTGTGGGTCTGGAGGGCTTGTGCAGAGTCTGGGTGTTTCACCAGGAGTTAACAGAGCAACATACAATGTTCTGTGGAAGCATTGGCCAGATGTGTTGGAAGCACTGAGCATGCAGAATGCTTTGCTTAAGCACATTAACATGGCTTGAATTAGGTTTCTGACAATCTGGTGTTCTCTGTAAAGAAAGTTAAGGTGGGAGAGGAGCATGTTTGGTAGAGGGCTTGGCTTGTTCAGTGACAGCCTGAACTTGTTCCCCTCTTCCACGGGGCAGCACAGCCACAGATTCACAGTGAAAGTAGGAGAGCACAAACTGCGGCAAAGATCCAGTTGCAAGCCTGCTGCTCTTCTTTCAGATGGAGGCTCCCACTTGTAGCCACAGCCAGATCTCTCTGTTTAGAAGCACACAAATCATCTCCTTTCACTCCATGTGAAAACCCATCTCCTCCCAGTCTGAGTCAGCCTGAGATCTTCTGGCAGCTTTCAGATGAATGACTAGCAGGGTGACAGTCCTGGCTTGGTTTTTCCAGGCCAAAATTTGGCAGGCAACAGCCTAGCTTGGAAATAAGAAGTTTGCAACCTGGAAAGGTGAAAGTGTGTGGTTATCACAAACACTTTTCTTGGCATTTCTGTGCACTGATGTGGATAACCTCACATCCTCCTGCTGTGTGGTGGGAAGTGTGCAGGGCTGCCAACGAAGAGGTTGTGTATACACGTAGTTGGATTTTCCTTTTCTTGCTTCACAGGATCACGAAGGTTGGAAGAGACCTCAAAGATCATCAAGTCCAAATTGTCACCACAGACCCCATGACTAAACCATGGCACCAAGTGCCACATCCAATCCCTTCTTGAGCACCTGCAGGGATGGTGACTCCACCACCTCCCTGGGCAGCCCATTCCAATGGCTAACAACTCTCTCTGGGAAGAACTTCCTCCTCACCTCCAGCCTGAACTTCCCCTGGCACAGCTTGAGACTGTGTCCTCTTGTTCTGGTGCTGGTTGCTTGAGAGAAGAGACCAACCCCTTCCTGGCTACAACCTCCCTTCAGGTAGTTGTAGACAGCAATAAGGTCTCCCCTGAGCCTCCTTTTCTCCAGGCTAAACAACCCCAGCTCCCTCAAGGTCTCTCCCCAGCCTTGTTGCCCTTCTCTGGACACGTTCAAGTGTCTCAATGTCCTTCTTAAACTGAGGAGCCCGTTCTCTATTGTCTTGTTTTGTGTTCATTGATGGAACTGAGTTTCTTGGCTATGTGCAGAATGAACTTAGCAGCAGCATGGCTAATGATATTTCAGTAGTCTTTGGTTTTGTTCCTAGTTTGAGATGTTGAGACTGATGTTTTCAGAATTAAATTACTCCTTCATTCTCAGCTTTTATGGCTGAAAGATTAGGTCAGCATACTGTGAGCAGGTATCTTGCTAGCAGTGATTACAAGGCTTAACACAGCCATCTGGGACTGAACATATGCACGGTCCTCAAATCTTCATGTCGAGACCCCAAGAGGAGCAGGGATTTTGCTGGATCGTCTGGTGACTTGCTCTAGTGGTAAATCACATCACTTCAGCACCACACACATCCCCTGCCTGCTGCTTCTTCCTCCTCCAAATCTGTTTCACGTCCAGGTTGAGCCCCTGCAGGTCCCATTGTGCTTTTTCTTTCTTGAGTCAGTCACAGGGCTCTGCACTCTGACATGTTTTGCCTGTGTAAGCACAAAGGTGTGGAGAACGGGGGGAGGGGGAGAAGTGATTGGTGTTTTCACGAGTCCTGTGTCAGGCTTTTATCTGTAAAGCTTTCCCTAGCTGTGGCCAAGTAACTCACCTTGTTCTTAACAAAAGAACCAAGATTCAACAATTATGCCTTTGTTAGCTTCTGGGATCAGAAGAGTGAGATTTCTTAATTACATTTGAGAGTGCTTTAGTTAATTTCTGTATGTCCTGTGCCATTTCCGAGGCAGGAAAAATCCTGAATGCCTTTAAATGAATTCTTTTTCTGCCACAAAGTATCTTTTATCACAGAAAATGCCAAGCTAGACTCATTCTGTTTCATCTAGCTCATTAATATTGAATATGTTAGCACTTTGATACGGCAACTGAAGCAAAGCAGGGGATTTCAGCTAATATCTGACAACAGCAGGCTGAGATTAAATGGCATCTGAGTGTGATCCTCTGGATAGAAAGTAATTGGCATTTTCCAGCAGCATTTGACCTAATTTGTGGGGTGGTTTGTGTGTGTGTTTTGCTTTTTTTTTTTTTCTTTTTTGCTTCCCCTTCTCCCTCTGCCCCCTCAAATCTGTCTTCAGAGGTTGGTTAGTCATCAGGATTTCTGAGCCTTCAGCCTGCTTTTGGGAAGGTCATAGAATTGTTTTGGTTGGAAGAGACCTCTAAGATCATTGAGTTCAACCTAAAACTACTGTGGCCATTAAACCGTGTCCCAAACCTGGTCCTTGGTGCTGGTCAATCCTCTGGGCACCTTTTGGGGTGAAAGGTGCTAAGTATCTTTGGGGAGCAGGTTTTTGGGAGCCTGAGGGTGCTCTGCTGGTCAGTTGCAAGGCTGATGTACAATGGATTCCCATAGGGACCTGAGGTGAGAAGGGTTAGAGGGTGCTGTGTTGACTGTGCCAGGCCCATTTTAGAAGCTGTGAAATGAGTTCCTGGCCAGATTCTGCAGGCAGCCTTCTTTCCCAGCTTTGTGTGAGCTCTTGCAGAGCATTCCTGCCTTCCTCATAAGTCTGAGTCTTGTGGAGAAGGGGAAGGTTTTGGTGA
This sequence comes from Dryobates pubescens, assembly GCF_014839835.1. Lineage (NCBI taxonomy): Eukaryota > Metazoa > Chordata > Aves > Piciformes > Picidae > Dryobates > Dryobates pubescens. The sequence goes on from NC_071635.1 coordinate 3,056,454, forward strand.
CAGCAACACAAGCCCTTGGTGTCCAGTGGAGCTGGAAAGCGGCACCGGTCTTGGGAGCTGCTTTATGCTGCATGTCAGTTGCTGCTTTGGCCTTGGGGCAGCCCTTCAGCAAGGCAGTGGACAGACCCTTCCTGATGCCGTGAGTTACAAAGAAGCTGGGCTGACAGTTGGAAATGAAAGACCTCTTGACAAAGTGCCTTCCGCTCTGGGATGTGCAGTTGATGGTCACTGAACAATTGGAATGATTTAGTTTGATTTCTGATCTATAATTGCCAAGAAGTAGTAGTGTCAGGGGACCTTGGGCTTTGTGTTTCCAGGTAGCTGAATATTCATCCTACTGGAAATCACTTTTGCTCTTCAGCATATGGAGTTATGCACTTGTTCATCAGACCATTAATTACAGAAGCCACTTGGGATTAGGGCTTGTGTGGCTCGTATGCTGCAAGTGTTTCAGCTCCTGGTGTGCTGGGGGGGGTCTTGGGCAAATGACTTCATTTTGGTACAGGCTTTGCTTTCTCCCTGTGTAAAGCAGATGCAAATTCCCTTGTTTTGTAAGGTGCAAAGCTGTGATTGGTGAATTATCATCACTAAGGTGCTAGAGAGTGTCCAGAGAAGGGCAAAGCTGGTGAAGGTTCTGGAGAACAGGTCTGGTGAGGAGCAGCTGAAGGACCTGGGTTTTAGTGTGGAGAAGAGGAGGCTGAAGGGAGACCTCATTGCACTCTACAACTCCCTGAGAGAAGGTTGCAGTGAGCTGGGGGTTGGTCTCTTCTCCCTAGTAGCAAGAGATGGAAGGAGAGGAACTGGCCTGAAAATGTGTCTGGGGAGGGTTAGGTTAGAGATGAGGACAAGTGTGTTTTGCTGTGAGAATGGCCAGGGATTGGAACAGGCTGCCCAGGGAGGTGGTGGAGTCCCTATTCCCAGAGGTGTTCCAGAACTGTGTGGCCATGGTTTCATTGCCATGGTGGTGTTAGGTTGAAGGCTAGACTGGATGATCTTGGAGGTCTCTTCCAACCAAAGCAATTCTATGATTCTCTGACTATGGTCACCTTTCCACACCTAGCCCTAGTGCACCCTGTGGCACGGAAACAGTGCCAGGCTGATGTGTTTCACTAAACCCCCTCTCATGGAAATAACCATTCAAATAGGAGAATATGCAAGTGATGTTTTCAAGGAGATTTAGGGAGTAGTTTCACTAGGGAAGAAGGGTTTGAAAGTGAGCTGTGGGAGTAACTCCCTTGACCTTGTTTCCCCTGGTTTACGTAAATGCAATTGAGGGCAATTTTCACATAGAACATTCCTAAGCCATGGTGAGTTTCTCTGTTGCAGGCCAAAAGCACTTAGACATCAAAGCCAGAGGTGTTTTGGTTTTGTTGTTTAAACAAAAACATGATTTGATGCTGTGGTGTGACTGCTGTCTGCTCCTGAACGCAGCTACGTTTCCCCCGGGTTTGGCCTCGCCAGCACTGCAGCTCACAGAAGAGCTTTTGCCATGGGATGTGCATTACTTGGGGGTTGAGATCACCTCAGGAAAGCTGCTTTTTTTTATAGCCTAACCAAGCAACCTGCATCCTTCCAGTGGGATGAGCCAGAAAGGCAGAAGTATAAATCCAGGCAGGCTTGCATGCAATGAAGGGAAATAGAAGGCTCACACAGGCTGAGCATTGGTCAATGGTCAAAGTTTCTGGCATGCCATAGAATGCAGAATACTGCTTTACCCTATGTAAAATACACAGTGAGGAGTCCTAAGAGAAGAGCATGCAGATGTTGTCCCCAGCTGCAATGACTGTACTAAACTGGTCTTTCTGGGTGTCCTGACATACCTTGGCAATTGAAAGCTGGCCAGGGCAGGGGGCCTGAGTTGGTGCTGTGCCCTGCAGAGGTGGGTGCTGACCCAGAGTCTCGGGTTGAAGTGGCAGTGAATGGTAGGAAGGAGGATGGAGGTCATAGAATCACAGAGTTGTTTGGGTTGGAAAAGGCCTCCATCAAATGCAACCTTCAACCTAGGATCACTACAGCCATCAAACAGTGTCCCCAAGTGCTGTGGCCACATATTTCTTGAACATCTCCAGGGACTGGAGTGGGACTCCCCTGCCTCTCTGGGCAGCCTGTTCCAACCCCTGACCACTCTTGCAGCAAAGAAATTTTCCCTCATCTCCAACCGAAGTCTCTCCTGGCACAATTTCATGCCATTTCCTCTCTTTCTGTCACCTGAGACTAGGGAGAAGACAGTTGGGTGGATGCTGTCCTGCCTCCTGTAGAGTGAGCTCTGGTTTGCACCCTTGGAGGCTACTGAATGGCCCAAGGAGATGGGAGTGAAACCATCAAGCACCTGCAGAAGGGCTGCCCTGCTGCCTGCACTGACTCTGCTGGGATGGATGCATGCTGGTGTGCCCTGGGACCAGCTCTTGTGCTGTGCTGGTTCTGTGGTGTGCTGAGGAGGAGCCTCAGCATCTAAACCCAGCTCATTCTGCTGGACAGTTGTGAGAGGAAGGGAGGAAGAGCTGTGCTTTAGCCTTCCTCTTTGAAGGCTTACCAGGTTCCTGGAGCAGTTATCTGTCAGAGCCTAGCTGCTTTGGAGTGTAGGCACCCCTGCAGTGCTGCTTGTGGCTTCATGTGTTTCCTGCTGCTCTGCAGGGGTGGAGACTGCTGCATCTCCAGCCTTTGCAGTGGTGGGAAGGGATCTGCATCAGCAGATCACTTGCTTTGGTATCCCATGAAATAACTGGGCAGAAATGTGCAGCATAGATGGGAATTGTGCCCCACTTTGGCACAGGCAATCTGCAGCGCTGTCAAACCAGGGAGCTCCTCATCCTGCCTGGTCTTCTGCAGGAAGTGCTTGGAGCCAGCTGGAATTGCCTGTGGGTGTGTTTGTTTTCCCAGATCCTCAGGTTTGGCTCCCTAAAGCTGTGACAGGCTTTACCTGCTCTGTCAGGTGCTGCAGCCTGGCTGCTGCAGAGAGCTGGAGCCCGGCACAGCGGCGCCTGCTCAGCGCTCTCAGCCGCTCTTGCTCTGTGCTTGACTCATGCCTGGCTGTTGTGCTGGCACCGTTATCTGGCCAAGCTAAACAGCCCAGTGCTCTGCTTACAGAGGGATACCTCGTGTGCCCTGCTGCCCATCCCTCCAGCAAAAATGGACTTGAGATTGAGCCCAGAGAATGGGATCTAGTGTGGGCAGCCTGTGACCTGTGGGGACCCTAGCTTACAGGGCTGTGTGTTGGCCTGCTTTCTGCTTTGACAAATCCAGCTTGCCCTGAGATGCCCCTGCCCTCTCCTGCCAGGGCAGTGGGATGAGAGGTGGCTGGAGCACCTGGGGTCTAGGTCACAGTTCTCTGGAGTGACAATTTTATAGGGCAGAAAGACAATGAGAAATGTTAGTAAGGCGAGTGCAGAAAGCTACAGCTTAAAGTAGCTGCAGGAGGTGCAAGCTAATGGCAGCTCCTCTTGCTTGCTGTCTGGAGAAACAGCCTTGCAACATGGTCCATCCCTCCCTTCCAGAGCCTGTCCTTGAGCTATGTATTCCAACTGAGTGGAGTGCAGCATGTGTTGTCTGTACTCTTTAAGGCTGCAAGACTCTGAATTCTTTGAATTTAGTCTGGGAGGTGTTTGAGCACCTGGACTGGTCAGAGGGGTTATGTGCTAGAGAATTTGTTCTGTTTACTTCTGAGGTGCAGCGAGGAATAACATTGGAAGTGTGGGTTTAATCAACACCAGTCTGCCACAAGCAGTGCATGGGTTGATACAGCACAAATCTTGACAGGGCAGAAACTGAGAGGAAGCCTGGATCTGGCTTGCTTTTACACACAAACATGGCTGGGGTGGATGGTCAAAGCAGAATGTGGTGGCCAACACAAACCCCGCTGATGAATTCACGCTGGCTCCAGTTTAACCTTTAAGCATGGCTCCATCGACAGCTAACGGGTGTTGCTGCAGCTGCCTGTGTTTGGGATAATTAATGAATTTGGAAGGACACAGCTCCAGTGAGCACATGGGTAAATGCCAGGGGTTCACAAATCTCTGCCAATGGTCTCGTGAGCAGAGGGCTGCTGTGGGAACAATAACATTGGATTAGGCCAGGGGAATGTTTGGAAGTGTCACGCTCAGGTCCTAGCGACAGCAGAGCAGTAGAATAAGCTTAAATAGGAGTATTCCTCATGCATTGAAAAGAGGTGGGAAGCAGCACAGAGCAGGGTTTTGAGCTGGCAGCTCTTCCCAAGCAGCCTTTGCAGTCTCCCTGTCATTCAGGTGCTTGGGCTGTCTGGGCACATGCCAGGTGGCTTGATCTCCAGCTCTGAGGCAGCTCGCTGCTGTCACAGGCCTGGTACCTGGCTCAGGACCTTGGGTGCCTTTTCTGCAGCTGAATTAATGGAAGGCCAACCTTGGCACCAAGCTGGAGCCAGATGTGAGCCCAGCAGCACTTCCCTGCCTGTTCCCAGCTTCTCAGCCTCCTGCTTTTAATTAAAGTGTCGCGACACTGCAGGCGGAGCAGGATCAAGATAGCAGAAGCCAAAGGTCCAGCTCACAAAGGCACTGGGGAGCCCTGGTATGTGGATGGGAAGCCTTCAACAGCATGTAGGGCAGGGGCAGTGCCTGCCTCCCACTCACTGTGGTTTATTTGCTCTCTGCTTGTCCAGCCACTCTGTGGCAGGGCTGAAAACACCATTGAAGCCTGGCATTTCCCCCTCTCGTTGGGCTTAATAACAAAGTGTATCCTCAGACCTGCCAAGGAGCACTTTGGATGATGGCTACTCCTGTGCAAGCTCTGTGTCTCGCTCTCTTTGGCAAAGCTTGTGTGCACCATTTAGCTGAGAGAATCTCTGTTGCTTTGAAAATAATTACAGCAAGTCTCCTTGCAGCCTTCTGTAGTTAATCTGTGTTATCTGGATGTCTTGGCACCTTCTGCCTCCAGCCCTGGTGACGTGATAGAGCAGTGCTCATATCTTAGCAGCTGGAGCCTTCTGCAGGGGTGTTGTGATGGTGTTAGAGCCCAGGAACGTTTTGTGCTTCATCACCTGCATTGGTGAATGGAGGAGACATGGCCTTCAGGCAGGAGGGTGAAACTCTTGTCTCAGGTTGGTTTGTGGAGCTTAAGCTTCTTGTCTCAGATATGGAAACCAGCCAAGCAGAAGCTCCTGAAGGACCCTCAGGGTGTTAGGCTGTTAGCCCTGAATGGGGGCACATAGCACTTCTGTGGCTGTCACCTGTAGGGAAGGAACCAGTGCTAACTGCTGCCTACCTTACCCAGGGGCTGCTGGAGCTCTGGGGAGGCTGTGCTGGTGGGAACAGTGATGAGAGCCCCTGCATTGCCCCTTTGGGTGGTCAGTATCCAGCTCAAGTGTGAGTTCATGGCTCTCTCATTGAAGACCCTGTGCTCCATAAAGCTGGAGTGCAAAGTCTTTGATCAGCTTACTGGATGGGTGATACTAGAGGTGCTGTGGAGTGGGCAGCAGAGGCTGATTCCCCTTGGGGACAACCAATAGTCAGCCCCTAGAGAACAGAGCTGTTTCTGCATGTGTAGCCTGGGACTGGTGTCTGACAACAGGCTTGCTGACTGTGGGCCTGGAGATCTGACTGGAGATCCTTTGGTTTCCTCAGGTTAGTGTGCAGCATCCTGAGTCTGGGGGGATTTTAGGCCTGCCTTTGGTTTTGTTTTCCTGATAGACTAGACTTTGTATGGATGAAGCATTGGGCTCTCTAATGTTGGTAGTAGGTTTTGGATCAAGGTCTAAATAAGAGCAGAATTTGCTGGTTACAGGATGCATTTAATTAGTGTCTGGAGTGTAGCCATTTGTGTCAGTTTGTTTGTAGCAGCACTCTTAGTGTTTTCCTTTAAGAGCTTTTGTTTCCTGTTGCTTGGTGTTTAATACAACTTTGCAACACACAAAAGCAAAATATTTTTCTTCTTGCTAGTTTCCTTACACCCTGCATTCTCACACTGTTCCTGTTGGGCTTTTTAGTCTGGGGGCATGTCTGTCACTTCTGCTGGAGAAAAGCTCAGCTTCTGAAAACAGGCTGAAGGTCCAGGGGCTGGTGGCATCTGAGCCCACTTGTGTGAGGGGAAGTGTGAGACCTTGAGGTTGGATTTATTTATTCCTCCTATCATCTTGGACAGTCTTGAAGACATTTGCCCCTTCCCAGCCCCAGGGGTTTAATGTGGCTCGCTCTCCTTTCATGAGTGCTGATGCATAGCTGGTGTTTGTGGGAAGCTGAACGTGGGATTAGTCTCATCTCCTGAAGAATGAGCTTCCTCCCCTGAAATCCAGATATGCTTCTTAGAAACTGGCTGGGGTTATTCACAGCTTGAGGTATGTGCCAGCAGCTTGCAGGCTGTAGGATATGGAAGTGCCCAGAGCAAGCTCAACCTCTAATAATGGTTGGTGTCTACCAGCTCTGGTGTTGCAATGCCACGGTGCTGTGCTTCATGCCCAGAGCACCTGAGTCTCTGTGGGTGCTCCATGGTTATGTCTGGCTTTGAGCTGCTTGGGCTGTGAGAGGCTTTGCTCCTCCCTTGCTCATGCCAGCCCCCTTCTGAATCCTTTAGCTAACAGTGATCAGCCTCCTTGCATTTGACACTGTGAGCAGGACCCTAACCAGTGGTGGTCTGACCCTGGAGAGTGGGGTGAGAAGAGAAATGGGGTGCAACTTGGGAGTATCATTTGAGCCTCTAGAGCCTTTTCTCCTAACAGGGGGACTTGCAGCCTCTCAGTACCTTTATTGGGAGAGAAATGGGTTACTGACATGGCCCCTGTACCCTCACACACCCACCCTGGTAGCATCCTGCTGGCTCAGTGCCCAGAGGATGGGAAAGGAGGAAGAGGGTAACTGCACAAGCTTTGTCACCAGAGGCTCATGAAGGGGGGTCATGGGCAGGTTTCCTCCCATGCAGTGACTTAATGCCAGATTTGCATTTGGCTTTATTTGCATTATTAGGATTAAACTAATGAATCTGCTTGAAATCCTTGATGCTAGGAAATTGCTGGTTACCAGCTCTGTGGTCCCTAGGAGAGGCTTTTTAGATGCTGGGTGTCTGATCTGCTTAGAAATTGAGTGAGAGGTGTCAAAGGAGAGAACACGGAGACAGGGAGAAGGGTAAAAGTCGTCTCTGACCTTTAGCCGAGGTCACAACTAGCAATTGCTCATGATACCAAAGCTCTTAGTCACTGCCAGGCCTGCTTATAGCACTCAAAACAGGTGGGTGTGTAGCCACAGCACTTCAAAATGACAGGTTTGTCTGTGCTCAGGCGTTTTGCTGGGAAGTTAAGGTTTGGTTTTTCCCCAAATCGGGTAGACTTTGTTATTTGTGTAGCTTCAGTAGCTGCTCGTGCCTGAATCCCATCAAAGGTGCAAGAAAACAGAGGCAAATTGGCTCGTTCTTACTCTGAATGCCGTGGAGCTGTCTGCTTTTTGCAGGTCCTTTCTCGCCTGCAGCGTCTAGACAATGCTCACACGAAGTTGCTGCTTTCACTCGAGGTGATAAAATTGTAGCCTTCAGAAATGAAGTTCTGCAGCTGGCCTAAAACATGTCTTCTGCTGTGAGGTAAGGAAAGCTGAGACAACTGCAGGAGCTGCAAGCTGCTGCTGTGAGCTGAGCTTGCTCTGGTGGGCATGCTTCCCTGGCCTTTTGGAGGCTGAGAGCTCCAAAATAGACCTCAGAGAGGCTCAGAGGCTCTGCCAGGAAGGTGCTGTGTGCCAGGGCTAGGCTTATCCTGCCTTCCTGTTCTTAGCAAGCTGGGGGTGGTGTGTGACCCTCCAACCCTCTGTGCTGGCACAGCCCCACTGCCTCTTGCCAGGGTCCAGCCCCAGGGTAGAAGCTGTGGTCAAGCACCTCAGGAGCCTGCTGTGTCCAGTGAGCTGTGCTGTGGCCTCGCTGCTTTCGTGATGTATTCCCAATTGCACCAATGAAACTGTTTATTCCCTAGGAATTCCTGCCTCAAGTGTTTGGAAAACAGGTCCTGCACAAAACTTGTCAGACAAGCCTAACCTTAGGTGTCATTGTCTGTAATTGGGGGACAGATCCTTCCCTGTTGTGCCGGGTTCCCAGATTGTCTCCTGTGAGAAAATGCCACTCTTGGCTTATGGTTGACTGCACTTGGTCACACAGCGGTGGCAGCACTGGGAGGGTCTGCAGGAGGGAGGAAATTACTGCCATTGTGAATGGTGTAAAAGATGGTTCTGTGAAAGGGCCCCCCCTTTCCTCGTGCTTTCAGAGGGCTTATCCCTGCCTGTGGGGCACCTGCAGCCAGTGATGCATGAGGTGAGAGGGTGTGGGGCTGCAGGAGCCCGTTGCTGCTGCTGGCTGGCATCACCATGCAGATCTCCCTAAATTCTTGTGCTGTGACATGACCCAGGGCAGGGAGGCAGCCCTGGGTTGCTCTGCCTCAGCTGCAGTGTCTGCAAAGCCTCACTCTGATGCGTTCCAGATGGGAGGCGTCTGACTTCATTTGGGCTGTCTTCGTTTGCTTGCTGACACTGGCTCCTCCTGAGTTAATTAGGAGATGAAGTTGATGGTGCCCGTGCTTTGTGTCTGCAGTCATGGAGGTCTGATGTCAGGGGTTGAGGGGACAGGGAGGAAAGAGGGTTGTTTTCCTTCCTGTAGTGCTTAGCTGGGGCTGCCCAGGCTGACACCAGCAGGAGATGTGATTACCAAGTGTCTCCTCTGTCTCTTGGAGACACTGGCCTGGTGAAACAGCTCTGTGACTTGGTAGCTACCTTCTCTGGCCCAGGCAAAAAATAGTCATGGGAGTTGGAGAGGCAGAGACCTGGAGCTCTTTAGCCTGGAGGGGAGCAGACTGAGAGAATCTTCACAATGCATATAACTATCTAAAGGGGGGAAGCCATAAGGATGGGGCTGGGCTCTTTTCAGTGGTGCCCATTGATAGAACAAGGAGCAATGAGCACAAACTAGAGCACAGGAGGTTTCACTTGAACTTAAGAAACCTCTTTCCTGTGATGGTGCCAGACCCCTAGTGCAGGCTGCCCAGAGAGGTTTTGGAGTCTCCTTCTCTGCAGACATTCCAAACCTGCCTGGATGCATTCCTGTGCAACCTGCTGTGGGTGACCCTGCTTTAACAGGAGGGTTGGACTTGATCATCTCCAGAGGTCCCTTCCAACCGCTACCATTCTGTTACTCTGTACTTGCAGTGCAGGCTGAGGATATCTTGGAGAGGACAGAAGTGTCCAGCCTCAGGAGAGTTTGGCTGTGCTTCCTCATGGGTGGTCTGTGCTGTGGTGGGGATTGGAGGGTCTGCAACATCTTTCACACTGTGTAACCTGCTGTAGGTCAGGAGTAGCTAGAGTGCAAGGGAAGACTTTTCCCTGGTTGGTGTGTGTGGAGTGCCAGCTCAGCATAAACTCCAGGAGAAAACAGGTGTGGGGCAGGGTGGGATTTTGCTTGTCTAGAGAAGTTGGTTTAGATCTCTGAAATAAAACTTCCCTGTGAAGCAACCCAAAACTTGGAGCTGTGCAGCTGCTCCTTGTGTGATTAGGCAGTTAAACATTCGAGCTGCAGAAGGATTATCTGCCCAGCTCTCTCACGAGTATGTGCAGTTCAGAGGCTTTGGAGTGGATGTTGGGCAGTTGCCGGTGTCCTGTCCAGGGATTCTTTATGACTTGGAGCATCACCAGGACTGTAGTGAAGATCAAATGCCTTTGTGATCCTGCCCCTCTGCAAGGGCTGGATGTGGAGAGGACTGTGGGAACGTTCCTGTCTTCAGGCTGTATGAGAGGAGAAATGTTTTATCTTGCACTGCTTTTTGAGTCCCAAAATGTGAAGTCTTGGCAGCAGTCTATTGGTGCAGCAAAATGCAAGGGGATAAAAACCCCTGCTGTAGGGTAGCCTTCCAGTCCCATCTGCTCCTCCTGGTGCTAGTGTTGTGTCTGTCCCCTGGACCTAGATCATCTTCTGGAAGAGCTCTGGCCAATTAACACTTTTTGGAAAGACAAAACAGTCTTTGAAGGCAGCCACAAAAATTTGGCATTAATGAGGTGGAGGGAAGGAAGTGCTTCAGCTGAAACAGGGAATTGCTCCTTGAAGCCATGTCCTACTTAAGAAAATTTCTGTGTAGGCTTTCCCTGTTAAAGGCAGGAAAGCAAAAACTTGCTGAAGGCAAGTGGGGAGCATTGTTGTGGTTGAGTCAGTTGAGAGTTTGAAGTCTAGGACAAATGTTTCAAAACTGTCAGCTGAATAATTCAATAAACCTTGACCTTCTCCTCTGCATGCAGATTCGGGTCAGCTTCATCCCACTCTTGCTCCTGCTGAAGACAGAAAACTGCCCACTAAGGCAAACAACATTATCTGTCATCTTCTATAGTCTTTGCTGACCTCCTCTTGTTAATTCTGAGTGACTTCTGTGGCCCTTCTGGTGAGCTTCACATCCCAAAGGGCCTCTGCACCTTCCCTTTTCCTCTCCTAAGCAGGTATGAGGGTTCTGTCCTAGCTCTCAGACCATGCTACGAACACACTGAAATCTGGTTTTCCTGCTTTGTTGTTGTCAGCTGTGTCACTTTGTCAGAGCCATGCTCAAGTGCACGTGTTGCTGGTGAGAGTAAAACCAGAACTGTTTTCTCTGCCCTTTGTTTTGATATCCTCAGTGGCACATTGCATCTGCATTTAAGCAAAGCTGCCCTGAGCCAGCACTTCCTTGGTGGTGTTGGACCAGTGAAATTTCCCTGAAGACTTCCAGTGTGTATCTAGCACTTCATAAGAGCCTAGAAGTCCTGGCAGGGATTTTCCAAGGAGTGCAGTTTCCTGCTTGATTTAGATCCTGCAGGAACTCCAGGCCAAATATGACTTTCCTGGAGGTGTTCAAGGCCAGGTTGGATGAAATCTTGGGCAATCTGGTCTAGTGGGAGATGTCCCTGCCCATGGCAGGGGATTTGGATTAGGTGATCTTTAAGGTCTTTTCCAACCCAAACCATTCTATGAGTTCTCAGTGCCCTGACCATGGGAAATCACATAGCTGAACAATAATGTATTTCTATTTTTATGCTACTGTTGTGTGGTACCTGGGCATGGAAGAAACCAAGTCTGTGTGTCAGTGTTCTCTTGGTATTTTGCTGTGTTCAGGCATTGGAACAGGCTGGCCAGGCAGGTGGTGGACACACCGTTCTTGGAAGTGCTCAAGAAAGGTGTGGACATGGTGCCTGGGGACATGGTTTAACAGCCACCGTGGTGTTAGGTTGGTGGTTGGACTTAATGATCTTGGAGGTCTCTTCCAACCCAAACAATACTCTGATTCTATGCAATCTGAACTCCAGACTCAAGAGCACTATTAAATAACTGAGCTGGAGCTTTTATCTACACAGCTCTGTGTGCCCTGCTTGGAAACAGTCTGTGCAGACAACTGCAGGGCAGCACCGTGCCATGGTGCCCCACCTGCCTCTGAGCAAGCCAGCAGGGCACAGCCTTGATGCAGATCCTGGCAGTAAGTCCCAGGGCTAATTAATTATCCAGAGCACGATGTGGGGCACCTTTCAGTCCTGGAGCTTGCTGAATGGGAGCTGGCAAAATGTGTCCTTGGTGTGCAGCTGCAGTTGTTCAGGAAAGAAAAGGTGGGGTTAAGGAGCTGCAAGGCAGCCCTACCGGGCTGTGCCTGCACCACCTTTGCAAGGAAAGCTGCTGCTTGTTATGTTTGAAAGGGCCCTAAATGTGGCTCAGGTGCTGGAACACTGCTGCCTTGTTCCAGTTTTACAGAACAGTCCCATGGGCTGCTTTCCCTGCTGAAAGCCTCTGTGCTTTGCCCTGGCTCTGCTCACCCCCCTCACTGGACCGGTTTAGGGACAGCTTGGCAGTGGGATCGGATGCTCTGTGCTTCATGTTAATTTTACCACCTTGTGCTCAGGATCAGTGTCCCAGAGAGCTCCCTGCCAGTGGCCTCTGTAACTGGGAGTCTGGCCCAGTTCATATATGGCACTTCCCTCTGTCAGGGCCCATACTGTGCTGTGCCTCCAGCTACAGGCTCTTAGCAAAGTATCACTCTGCTTATTTAACAGCCCCTGTGATGCAGCTGTTTCAGGGCTATTTTAAGTGCATGTCAGTGGAATACAGAAGGAAATGGCTGTTGTTGGCTTTTCCTCTCTACTGTCTTGATGGACTAGATCTGTATCTGTGGTAGTGTGGGACTGTGTAGCCAGAAGGACTGGGGGAAAAAACCAACCTGGAAAAAATAGTATTTCTAATGGCTGTATAGCAACATGCCTTCCTGCTGGCTCCCAGTTAGCTTCTGCCCTACTCATCTGGGTTGGGGTTAACTCTTAAAAGTCAGACCTCCTCCAGTACTCACTGGTGTGAACTGGCCTAATACCACAGACTTGCATGCTCTATCCCCATGCAGCAGCTGGTGGTCTGCTGGGCTGTGGTCCCCACCAAAGCCGCTTTGTTCAGGGCTGCTGTGGAGCATCCATCCAACCTGCGCCGTGCCTGGCTGAGAGAGGGCTGCTGGGGGTGCTAAAAGGGATGTGTTTGCCTTTCCCTGCGTGTGGCACCTCAGAAGACAAAAAGTGGGGAAAGAGCAGTAAGTGGCATGCTGCTTTTGGAGCATTTCAGCCTGGGGAGCCTGGCACTGAGCAGTAACTCCCTTTTTATTTCATCAGCCTCATACAAGCTCTCAAAAAGGCAGTTAGCTGCATGCTGTCCTGTCAGGAGAGAGACTGGCCAGGCAAGCATCTGGTTCTCATTGGGCTCTGCCTTTGGATAGTCTTCATTCTTGTTTGTCACATTATGTCTTTTTTTTTCTTTTTCTTTCTTTTCTCCCCCTCCCTTCCTCCTTCCTCTTCCCCCCCCTTTCCCTTCAGTGAGTTTACAAGCCTTGCTGGAATGCACATCTGGTCCTTATCATCCCCAAAGTCCAGCATGCTTGTTGGGTATTTTTTCTTTTGCTGGTTAGCAGTTTGTGACATCAGGGGCTGTTAGAGGCATTAGTCACTTCTACTCCAAATAGAAAGGGTCGGTGGTTTTTGGAAACCTATGGAGGAAAAAGGCTTTTATGTCAGCTCTTGGCACGGAGGGAACTGGTGGTGCTCTGAGCTTGTGCTGACCCTTAGCCAAACATATTTGCCTGGAAGACAAATGTTCATTCCCACTCTTTGCAGCCACTTCTGAATGGTCAGATTTTGCTGACTTCCCTCTTCCCAGAAGAATGTGACTCTCTCCCCATTCTCCATCCTCCTGCTGAGCTGCTGCAGTGTGCCAATGTAAGCAGCTCCCCTGCCCTCCCCACCGGCCTGCCTTGGAGAGAAGCTCTGAGGCTGCAGGGATCCTGTCCTTGCTGCGTGGCAAAGGCTGCCACTGCAAGCTGCTGGCCACCAGGATATTCAGTGCTGGATGTGGGCTGTGCATGGGCAGGGTGTGGCTTGTGAAACCTGCTCACCATCCCCAGAGTCATCCTGGGATTCCAGCCTTGGAGAGAACTTCCCTGCCCCGTCGCTTTGGTGTGTTACTGCCTGTGCTACTGTAAGCATGTCCAGTCTCTGAGGGGCTCTCCTCAGGGTAACCCCTTGCCTTGTCCTGCTGACAGCTTCCCTTAGCTGGTGATTCCCTCAGGTGACATCTCATGGGCAGGCATTGAAACAGGCTGCCCAGGGAAGTGGTGGGGTCACCATCCCTGGAGGGGGCACTTGGGGCCATGGTTTAATAGCCATGGCTGTGTTGGGTTGAAGGTTGGACTCGATCTTAGAGGTCTTTCCCAACCTTAACGGTTGTGATTCGTGTGTCTGTACAGCAATATTCCATGCAAGGAGGAGACCCACACCTACCCTTCTCCATCTGCTGCTGGGTGCTTTGTTGTCCAAACTGCTTCCAGCCTTCCTCCCACAGAATGACCTTTTCTGCTGTCCTGATTCTCTGAGATTCAAAGCAAAAAACCCCATGGATTCAAGAAGAGCCTTTCTGTCTTCCCTGTCACCTCCATGGTTACTGAGCTGGGGGCCAACTGTGGCATAACACTTGGGTGAGATTTCCTGTTACTGGGCATAGGGAGACCTGGCTTCTTGCTGCTTTAGACATTACTGGAGGACTACAGCTGGTGGTGGTGCCAGCTTTTATCCAGAAGAACAAGACAGTTTGAGGTCCAGCCCCTGCAGCAGTGAGTCACTGGCTGGGTTGGTGGTAGCTTGCCTGCCTTCCTGATCAATCTTAATGGCTTGCTTGACACATTAACCTTCAGACTGAGGATGTGTCTTCCCAAGGAGGTAAGTTGAAAGAGAAGGGGAGGGGGGGGAAAGAAGGGTGGGAGAAGACCCTCCCAGCCTTGAGTAGGTTGTGGAACATCTGCCTGAGTCTGCAGTCAGGCAGCAGCATGGAGACAGGAACTGTCCCTCCTCTGCTGGTGATAACTGATGGTTATCCTGGCCTTAAAATAACAACAGAAGTCCTTCCTTTCCTTTCTTCACTAACTGATTGATAGCCATGGGCTGTTTCCTTGGGGCATGACTGCAGGCAAGGAGGGGAAAGGAATTGTTCTCTCCTTTTGTCTTCACCCCATACTATTATACTTGAGTTTCCTCATCAAAGAATTAAGGGTTTAACTGTCACTGAAGTCTAAGGAAGGATAAGCTTTGTGGGTGCTGTTTCAAGGAACTTCAACTGTGAGCTTGTCTCTGGGAATATTTTATGCCCTGCCAGCAGGGGCCTCACATTTAACAACGTCAGAAGAGGATGCCATAGATCCATCTCTTCTGAACTCCTTGTTTCTGTGCTCACTGCTCTGTCCTGAGCCACTTTTTTATCAGAGCAGACTGAAGCATCTCTGAGGGATCCCTGGCTTTGGGTGCTGCATCTAAGATTGCTTCAGACTCACAGGAACATGCTCCTGGTAATGGGGCCAGAGTGTAACTGGCCTGACCTGCTGACAATAAAATCTTTCAGAGTTTCTTGAAGGTGCCTCTGAAGTCGTGTGGCCTCAAATAACTAAACACTTGCTTCATATTTGTGGTTGAACTCAATGTTTTGCATACCAGCATTTTTCTCCTCTAGAATTTGAGGCTTCTTTGTGTTTTCTTTAACTCTTTGGGGGCTGTGTGAAGCTGACCCCCAGCTGCTAGCGGCAGGGGGCCAGGAGGGGCTGAAGGGGAATATTTTGCTGGCAGCCTTCAAGCAGATGGGGCTCAGCCAGGAGCTTGCTTGGGTGGAGGAAACAGCTACCCTTGGGGTGAAATCCTGAGTGAGGAGAGCAGACAATAAATGGGGCAATAAATGCAGCCTTTTGAGAGTGGTACTCCTGTTTTCCACCCAGGAAATCTCAGGTCAGCTACCTTCTGAAGTGCAAGGACATCCCTTCTGCCCAGGGAGGTGGTGGAGTTCCCTGGAGGTGCTCTGAAAATGTGTACACATGGCATTTTGGGACATGGTTTAGTGGCTGTGGTGGTGTTGGGTTGATGGCTGGGGTTGAGAAGGCTCTGAGGAGACCTTGTAGCATCTATCCAGTACCCAAAGGGGCCCTACAGGAAGGCTGGGGAGGGACAAATTCTGAGGGTCTGTGATTCTGTGATAAGACAAGGAGCACGGGTTTGAAATTGGAGCAGGGGAAATTTAGATTGGTCATTAGGAAGTTCTTTACTGTGAGGGTGGTGAGACACTGGAATGGGTTGCCTGGAGAAGTTGTGGATGCCTCATCCCTGAATGTGTTCAAGACCAGGCTGCATGAGGCTTTTAGCAACCTGGACTAATGGGAGATGTCCCTGACCATGGCAGGGGAGTTAGAACTGGATGATCTTGAAGGTCCCTTCCAACCCAAACTGTTCTGTATTTCATGCTAGAGAAGTACTTCATTTCCAATCATGAGACCTACCTTTACATCCACCTCCCCAGCCCTCTACTATTGCTGACTCCAGTGAGGCAAAAAGGTTTCCCCTTACTCCTGCTAGCTCTGCCAAGTTGCTGTGGCTTAGAAGGAATGAGCTGATGCTCTCCTTGCACGTGCCTCCTCGGCCAAACTGTTTTATAAAGCTTCACTGGATGACATCCAGGCAAAACCACTGTGCCACAGCATCCCTGACAGCCTTGCCTGACCTATAAAACCTTTGCCACCAGGAGCTATGTGTGATGAAAAGCAGATCCCGAGTAGACGTGACTGGGCTCTGAGGCTGCAAACCCTTTCTGGTCTTTTGCAAGGCTTCCCCCCCCTACCCTAAAATGAAGAGCACCAGGATGTGGGGTCCTGGCAATGAATCTGTCTTTCTAATGCTGGTATGTGGTTGCTGCTGTGCCTCTGGAGGCCTGCCTCTGCTTCACTTACGCCCTCCCTTCCCCTACTAGACTTCAAACCAACAGCTGTGATAACAGCGCCTGAAAGATTGTTGTTGACCCAAGAAATAGCAACCCTGGGATGCCTGGGACTCCACAAAGCAATGCAAAGTGATCAGCATCTTTCCTAATAAACAAGCATTTACTTGGTCATAGAACTGTTGAGGGTGAAAGAGACCTTTGAGATCAAGTCTGGGTGAGTGGTTAGAGCTCACAGTCCCACCACTGCCACTAAACCGCATCGCTCAGCTCCACCTCCCGGCCTCTTTTCAATCCCTCCAGGGAGGGGGAGGCCACCATCTCCCTGAGCAGCCTGGTCCAGTGCCTGACAACCCTTGCTGGGAAGAAATTTTTCCTGTCTCCAACCTGAACCTTCCTGCCACACCTTGAGGCTATTTCCTCTTGTCCTGTCATTTCTTGCACATGAGGACAGACTGAGCCCCACCTGGCTCCAGCCTCCTTTTGGGGAGCTGTAGTGAGCGATGAGGTCTCCTCTCAGCCTCCTCTTGTGAGACTAGACACCAGCTCCCTCAGTTATTCTTCATAAGGGCCACTGTGTTCAAGACACTTCACTGGCTTTGTTGCCCTTCTCTGGACACACTCCAGCACCTCAATGCCCTTCTTGGAGTGAGGGGCCCAAAACTGACCTCAGTATTGGGGGTGAATACTGATGTTACACTCTCTAGTCTTGGGGAAGTTCAGAATCACTTCCTGCCTGTGTCTGGATGGTATGTGAAGGAGGGGGAGAGATTCATGTGAAGGAGACATGAGTAAGGAAGAGTGTAAAAAATTCTTGGGATGCCTTAAGCTCTCTGACATCTGAGAAGATCCAGACCCCCAAGCCTAGCAGCACATCCGGTGTGAATTGGCTGATCTCTGGCGAGTCTGTGGAGCTGCGCTTTTACCCAGGCTGATCTTGTCCATGGCTCCTGAAGCTGCAGACAAGGAGAGGTGCCTGGCAAACAGTTCCTCTGTTAGCATGCTTGTAAGAGGTCAGTGCTTGCAGAAACAGACACTTGTCTGTGTGGTCATGAAGCATCTCTTGGGCCTGTGTCGCTGTGGGTGGCAGCCGAAGGAGGTGTCTGGGTCCAGGGGTGTGTGGAGGTGCCGTGCTGTGCAATTGAGCTGATCACAGCCAGAGCAGCAGGGCCATCTGCCTTAGCAGCCCCTTGGTTTTCCAAACCTTCTGTTTTGCCAAACCCAAGGCGTGAATCACTTGCCTGTTCCGCTAATTGCACACTGAGCAATCAGGCTCGTTGCTCTCCGGCAGAGCTGCCGTCCCCATGTGGATCAAAGCTAAAGCTCATGGCATACTCCTGAGTTTGCAGAGGTTCTGGTCCTTGCCCCTGCCCCCTTGCCAGGCAGCTGAGGGTTGAAGACTGCAGCACTGCTGAGCAGACAAAGCCAGAACTGCCCATTCTGGTGCAGTTGGGCTAACTGGCAAAAGTGCCTCTGGTGGGTTTGATAATTAACATCCTTGGTGGACCTGTGCCTTGGCTAAAGGGGCTGCAGAGCCTCCTGGGGTCCTGCAGCTTCCATCTTGCTGCCCAAACCTCTGCTGTGAGAGCAAGGAAAGGGGGTCCAGCTTGTGTCTTTGTGGCAGCATCCCTGCAGTCTGGGAGCAGGAGCAAGTGATCCCCTTGCAGAGGGTGAAAGCAGGAGCAGAGGCCAGGCTGCAACAGGAGAAGGTCATGCACCTTTAATCCTCCCACTTGGAGAAGAGCAGCCTCCTTCTCTCCCAAGCAGTGCCAGCTCTCCATCTGCTTGTGCTGGAACTGTCTGTTGCATTGCATGATGCTTCCATTTGGGTGTGGAGGGAGGTGTTTAGAAATCCAAGTCCTGCCTGGTCTGGACTGCCTGCCTGTGATCCCTCAGCAGAAATGGGCATGTTTTCTGGATCCACTGAGTGAGATGTGCTGCAGGCTGGGGAATACTGAGGTAGGGGGAGGCTTGGATTTGCATTTCATGTGTGCACATGCTTTGGGCCTCTGAGCTTTCTGTGAGTGGTTTGGGCAGATATTAGACCACACTTCTGCCTCCTGGTATGCAGCACAGCTTGTGAAAAACACTTGGTGTCAGAAAGTGGAGAGAGAGTTTAGGTTTGCCACTGTTGGTGTTTGCCACTTGCAGGGAAGGGGGGAGAGGGAAGTGAGGGAGAAGAAACTAAACTAAAGAAGGTATGCAGCAAAAAATAACTGCCAGAGATGCAGGATCTGAGTCTGGCTGTGTTCCTGCTGAGTAACTGGTGCTGAGGCACTGCTTGCTTCCCTAAATATACCAGGGAAAGAGATACTGGGACTGTGCTGCAAGATGCTCAACACCCACTGCTTTCTGTGAAGCCTGTGAGTCATGAACACCTCTTGCTTTCTGGGATCTGCTCTGAGCTGCCTTTTACTTAATCATACCCAAGCCCACTGGCATTTTCAGAACACCAATGTTACAGTTGCTTAATTTAACCCATTCACAGCCTGCATAAACCCCAGGCTCTCCTTCCATTGTGCAGAGTGGGAAGTCCTCCTCCTCCACTGGGGATTCTTCTTTTAACAACCAGACAGGTCCTTTTTCCATGTCTGGTCCTAAGCCCACTGAGTTGGTGGAAGAGATGCTGGTGCTTCCAGACTGTGCAACCCACGAGTGTATTTAGCTCAGCAGTGTGTTTGGGGTCAGAGAAAGGTTAGTGTCTTCAGAGGAAAACCTGCTGTGAAGTCGAGAGGTGATTCTGTCACTCTGCTCTGGTGAGATTTGGGGCTGTTCAGCTTGGAGAAGAGAAGGCTCCAGGGAGACCCTAGAGCTACATTTCTCAATATCTGAAGGGGACCTCCAGGAAGGCTGGGGAGGGATTGTTTTAAAGGGCCTGTGGTGATAGGATGAGGGGCAATGGTTTGAAGCCAGAGCAGGGGAGATTTAGATTGGATGTTGGGAGGAAGTTCTGCACAATGAGGGTGGTGAGACACTGGAACAGGTTGTCCAGAGATGTGGTGGAGACCCCATCCTTGGAGGGGGCCAAGCTTGATGGTGCCCTGGGCAACCTGATCCAGTTGGAGATGTCTCTGCTGACTGCAGGGGGGTTGGGCAAGGTGGCCTTCGAGGGTCTTTTCCAACCTGATGCATTCTGTGATTCTGTGACATAACAGCAGAGCTGCTCTAGGTCTATCAAGCTGTCAGCATTTGTTGTTTGTTTATTTGTTGTTCACTGTTTTCTGTTGGCATATCTGCAGTTTGTCAGGGAAGACAGAAGTGGGCTGGCTGCTTGTTCCAAGCCGCTCTGAATTACTGTCCAGCTGTTGTGGAAAAGTCCTAAATATACTCTTGGAGTTGTTTCAAACCTCCCTTCTGCGAGGTCAGTGCTGCTTCATTACCCTCCACAGGAGAGCTGTGGAGGGTTTGATGTTATTAGCTCAGGCCCCCCAGGCAGCCAGGAGGAGGAGTGGGTCTTGAGGGATGATCTGCATCTCTGGAGTGCCTGGCCTGACTTTTTATCTGCTGAAGGCATGGAGCAGCAGCACAGTGAGCTCTAAGGGTCACACAGGAAACACTAGGAGCAGTGCCCTGCTTTCTCCCCTCTTGAAGAGGGAGGCTGGCAGCTTTCTGCTGTAGGTGTGTACAGGGGACATGAAGAAGACACTCTGCTGCTTCAGCAGTTGAACAGGAGTTGGTCTACAGCTGTGACCATGTTTCACCGTGTCTTTCTAGGTGTCTGCATAGATAATCCTTGGGCACCCCTCAGGATAGGTGATGCAGAGATCTCAGAAATCCGATGTTTGGGCGTTGCAGGCTGGTGCAGGGTCATGGTTTATTAGTTGCAGGCATAGAGAAACAGTCTGGTGGTGTTTGTGTGCCTTGATATTGGGATTTTCAGCTCCTCAGTCCCTCAGCAAAGAGCTTCATAGAAGTACAAGGAGAGCATGGTTAGGAGGCAAACTGAAGAGTTCTAACAGGGCTGGGCACAATCTTTCCTTAACAGGAGTGTTGTAACCCTCTTAAATGCTTTTCTTTTTGCTCTTACAGAATGATGACCTTAGGAACCTGTCCCTCTCTGGCCATGTGGGCTTTGACAGCCTCCCTGATCAGCTGGTCAACAAGTCAACATCACAGGGCTTCTGCTTCAACATCCTCTGTGTGGGTAAGTCATCCTGCACCACTGAGTGGTCAGCTTGTGCCAAGGGGTGCAGACAAATCCTTGAGTTAGCAGCTTCTGCCCCCTGCAGAGGGCAAGCTCTTAGCCAGTGGGGACTGGGGAAGTGACAGCTTCTTCCTAGAGCTGCTCCAGGCTAAAATACAGCATCTCTTTTTCTTTTCTCTACCCTGTCCCCTGAGCCTCAAAACAGATGGTTTCAGCTGTTGAAATCTCCCCTTTTGATCATCCTGTGGTTCTGCTTATCCCATGGGCTGCCCATAAGCAAGCTGGGCTAACTTGGGAACCAAATGTATTTTTGAAGCAATGTTAATTTAAGCCTGCCTTTCTCTGGGTTGGGCACAGAGGCTGTTTCTCAAATTGCATTCCTTCCCTTCCAGCCTTTGCCTACCTTGTTATATTCTTAGCTCCTCCAGCTGGAAACACTGCTGGTTTTAGTCTCCAGATAGGTACTGGAGAACAAAGCCTGTCACCTGTGCTGTGCCTCATCTGGGTGCTGCAAATTGGGTTTGGAACCTGATGTACTGTGTCGCTGCTCCCAAATTGTTCAGAGGGTGAAACCTGGGGAGGCAGCTTCTTCTCTTGGCTGTAGAGAGGTGCCTGCTCCCTTGGCACCCTGTGGATACTGTGCAGCTGGGAATCATGGGAATCATAGAATGGCTTGAGCTGCAAGGGACTAAAAGATCATCTTTTTCCAGCCTCTCTCTTTGGGCTGGAAAAGACCTCCAATATCATTGAGTCCAACCTTGGACCACTACAGCCATTAAACTGTGTCTCCAGGTGCCATGGCCACACATTTCTTGAACACCCCCAGGGATGGGGACTCCACCACCTCTCTGGGCAGCCTCTTCCAACCCCTGACCACTCCTGCAGGAAAAAAAAATTCCTAATCACCAACCTAGATGTCCCCTGGCACAATTTCCTCTCCTAATACTTGATACTAGTTCTATCACCTGCCAGTGTTGGCTCAGTGCTGGGGGATTGGTAAGGATGGAGGCTGTCTCCAAAGCCATCTGTTCCTGCAGGGATTATTTTTGCCACGTGCACAAAGGATAATTCACTGCTACCCAAGTGGAACAGCTCCTGTGTCTGAGAACGAGGTGGGGAGCAGTGAGAGCACACTAACCCAAGCCTCTGTCTGCTCAGGGGAGACTGGCATTGGCAAGTCAACGCTGATGGACACTCTGTTCAACACCAAGTTTGAGAGCGAGCCTGCGACGCACAACGAGCCTGGTGTGAGGTTGAAAGCCAGGAGCTACGAGCTGCAGGAGAGCAACGTCCGGCTGAAGCTGACTATCGTGGACACCGTTGGGTTTGGTGATCAGATCAACAAAGATGACAGGTACATTGATGTCTGTCTGTCTGTCTGTCTGTCAGCAGGAGGAATCCTTGGCATGGCGTGCCCTGGTGTGTTTCCTGGCCCAGGAGTGGCGGCTGGCGTCGCTGTCCCCACCAGACAGGTAGAAGTGACCAGGAAGTGAGGGACAAACAGACCAGCCAGGCTACAGAAGTGGTGCTTCTGCCCTCCTCGTCTCTGTGCAGCTCAGCTGGAGTCTCTGCTTGAGCTGAAATGTGTAAATATTTGAAAGCACAAGTTCAAGTTGCAGTTACATGGCACCTCTTAGAGAGCTGCAACCCAGCTCACAGCTCCTGTTCATACCACCCTGGAATGCCCAAGTGGGTTTTACTTCACCATTGTTCCCAGGTGCTGATTTCCACGCTGTAAGCATCAAGTAAATATTCTGGGCAGCCTACACAGTCCCTTTTGTCCATCCATATGGACTTTTGCTGCAGTGTTAAAACTGATCATTGTGTGGTCATGGATAATTAACACATGCCCATGTCTTGGAGCCATACCTGCCTCATTGCAGTCATCCCAGCTACCTCTGCAGAGCAGGATCTGCTTCCTGTGCCATCAGGAAAACTGGAGACATATCCAACAGCTTCCACAGTGATTGATTTCTGTACCTCCTAATTCCTGCATGACACCAAACCCCAACTATTGTCCCCATTTTGTGGCTTCTGCCCCTGACTAACACTGCAGAGCCCAATGGGTGAGGGGCACGTGCTGGCTGGAGGGATTGCTCTGCACCTCAGCCCCTGCCATATGCTCTGGGCAAGAACAAAAGCTTCTGGGAGGAGGAGCAGGTGCTGGGAGCAGGGATGCTTTGCAGCCTGTTACTGCCCAGTCACTTTGCATTTGCTCCAGCTGGCTGACAAGAGCCAGCAGTGCTGGTGGTGAAGCCCCTCCAGCTTCTCCCTTGGGCACTTGGAAAGAGGAGCAGTCACAGGCAGCAGGGCTTAGGGACAGCATTGGTCTAACTGCTGTGTCCCCACACATATGACTGTAGTGGGTGGGATTTTCCCTCTGCTCCTGGTTTGAGTCATAAAAATCACACAATTGTTTGGGTGGGAAAAGCCATCTAAGATCACTGAGTCCAACCATCAACCTAACACCACTATGGCCACTAAACCATGTCTCCAGGTGCTATGTCCACGTGTTTCTTGAACACCTCCAGGGATGGGGACTCCACCACCTCCCTGGGTAGCCTGCTCCAACCCCTGACCACTCTTGCAGCAAAGACATTTTTCCTCATCTCCAACCTAACCCTCCTCTGGCATGATTTCAGGCCATTCCCAGTCCTTTTTTTACTGTTTTCCCCCAGTGCATTCTCTAGTTATCTCCTGCACTTTGGTTGCAAGCTTCAAGTCCTGAAAGCTCCTTTTGTTCCTTTGTGGCTCTCCCCATTTTTAAGATCACAAACAGGTTTTTGCACAAGCCAGGGCAGGTGGTGGTTTCCTGTTTGAGTTTCCTTGTATCAGGGAATTCTCAGTGACACTGGCAGAGCAGCAGCTCAGGCTTTGCTTGGAGAGACTGCAAAGCACCTTCTTTTGCAGGGCAGCAGCCTTGTGTGGCTTCCATGCACCTGAAGTCCAGGCTCTCTGCCACTTTGTCTTGTTAATATGTCCGTAGTGCTCTCCCTGTGCACCCAGTGGAGAGACACTGGTTAAGGAGGGGCAACAGGTTGGGCAGGAGGGGTCCTAAAAGCAACACCTGTTCCATAATGCACAGAACAGCCATGAGTTGCCCAGAAATGTGGTTGAGACCCCATCCCTGGAGACATTCAACATCAAACTTGGTGGGGTGCTGAGCAGCCTGCTCTAGTTGGAGATGCTCACTGCAGGGGGGTTGGACGAGATGAGCTCCAGCCCAGTGCGTTCTGTGGTTCTGTGAGTGTCCCTCAGTGCCCTGTGGCTTTCTCTCCCCAGCTACAAGCCCATAGTAGAGTACATCGATGCACAATTTGAAGCCTACTTGCAGGAGGAGCTGAAGATCAAACGGTCCCTGTTCAATTACCACGACACCCGAATCCACGCCTGCCTGTACTTCATTGCACCGACTGGACACTCACTCAAGTCCCTAGACTTGGTCACCATGAAGAAGCTTGACAGCAAGGTACTCACTGCTCATGTTATAAATGACATGGGGTGGGACTAGATGACCTTCAGGGGTCCTTTCCAACCCCAAGCATTCTGTGATTCTATGAAATCAGAGTTTGAGGTTGGGCTGTGCTGGCTCTGGCCCTCAGAGACGTGGTTGCCATCTCTGATTCACTTTGTCCAGCAGGTTAATTAGGTTTTGGTACCAAACCTGAGTCAGTGAGCGTGCATGAGATGAGAATTACATCAAAAACACTTGAGGTCATCTTCCCAATCAATGAAAAACAAATCAAAATGCTGTGTTTGCATGCTCTGGCTGCATCCAGCCAGACACAAGCAGTGATTTGATCTCCTGTTACTCTAACCATGAGCTGATAAAGAAGAATCTGAATTAATGCATTACTCACCATGTGCCTTCTCAGCTACTCTCCTGACTAGCAAGAATGGCAACCAGGCTTGGTTTAAACCATGGAGTTTCACTAGATACCTGCCAGAAGATGCTGTTTCTTTTCTGGGGAAATGATCCAAGGGACAGATGTAGAACTTGAGGTTTTTAAACTAAGCTTCCTCTGTGCTTCTCTACATCATGATTTAAGCAATTCCAATCAGTCCACCTTGCACCTTTGGCTCACTGAATCCTGATTCTGCAAAAGATAAATGATGACAGTGGCTCTTTATTTCCCAGGGTGACCTATTGATTGGGGTTTATGCAGTGATGGAGAAGGATGCCTGCTCTGCTCCACTTAAAATAGGGTTATGGAGATTTACCCAAAGTGAGCTGATTGCCAAAAGGCAGAACATGAATGTCAAAGGGGGATTGCATAACTCCAGGCCATCCTCTAAGCAGAATTAAGAGGATTTTCAAGTACTGTAGTTAAAAGCCCTTCATATGGGTCAATATCATCAACATCATCTCTACAATTTCTTCCTGCTGTTGCAAGGAAAAGCCAGGTCCTGCAAGATCAGAAGCAGAAATTGCCCATCTTGAAGGAGCAGGAAGGAAAAGAAAGCAGAATTCCTCCTCCTAATGTGTTCCTGTCCTGTCCCAGCAAAGCAGACACTTGTGCAGTGCCTCAGTCCATCCAGCTGCTCTGGGGGTACCAAGCTCCTGGATGATGTTGCTGTTTGCCATCCTACTGCCAGTGCTGCAAACAGCCTGTCCAGGGAAGGGTGGCAGCAGCTTGCCTCTCAGGTCTGTGTTAACCTGGTGGATCATCTCTTAGAGAGCAATCATCCCTAGTGCTGCAGTGGAGCAGTGTTTGGGAGCATGAGAGGGCATGCAGGTGGAGGAAGCATGCTGGTGATACTGTCAGCCCCTACCCTGTGTGAAGTGTGGATGCAGATCCCTCTAGGGGGGTTAACAGCAGCACTGCTGCCCACCCCTGATGATGAAACCAAGCAAACAGCCATGATGAAAGGCTGTTAGGTCTGAGTGTGTCTCTTGCAGTGCTGCAGCCTGCTGTGGTGTGGAGGAGAGCCTGGATGGTAATTTCCTTTTCTTAATCTATGACAGCATTTCCTGACCAGCCAATTCGGATGAGGAGGGGAACACGACAGGAAGCAGCACGTTGCCAAATTGCATTTGACTTCTTTTTAAGGCCATCATCACTGCTGCCTGAAAATCCTGTGGTGCTGTCAGCAGCAGTCCTGGGGAAGGTCTTCTGCTGAGCTGGGTAGTGGTTGGTGGCACTCACAGGGCTGTTGCTGTGGGGTTCATGCTGCTCTGTCCTTTCCCAGTGACACAGCAGCACATGCAGTCCTTCATCTGGAGGTGCTGTCTCTGTCTTGCAGGTGAACATCATCCCCATCATTGCCAAGGCTGACACCATTGCCAAGAATGAGTTGCACAAGTTCAAGAGCAAAATCATGAGCGAGCTGGTCAGCAATGGTGTCCAGATCTACCAGTTCCCAACGGATGAAGAGACAGTGGCTGAGATCAATGCCACCATGAGTGTATGTTATTTACCTTAGTTTGCATGGGCTCACCCCTGATGCTCGGGCACATTGTACCATGCTGCTTCTGGCTTTAAAACTGCAGTCTGAGCACGGGCTTTTGGAGCTGACATCCCTGTCACCCATGGGCTGCTTGGCCTGGAGTACTTCATTGTCTGACAAATGATTCTCTTCTGAGCACTTTTTTTTTCATCTCCTTCCCCTGGTGCAGTATTCCCATCTTGGGGAAGGAAGAGGATGGGAGGCAGGGCCCCAGCACAAGTCAGGGCAAAGGGCTGGGGTTTGGGTTTCCTGTCCCACTTGCTGCTTAGCAGGGGCTGATTCACTTCAGCCTTTGTTTTGTTTTCCGGTGGGAGTGGGGGCATCACTGGTGATGTTCCAGCTCTCAGCAGGGCCAGTGGCCATCAGCAGCAGGGGCTCTGGCTTCCATCTCCTTCCCTTCCTCCAGTGATGAGATTTGAGGGCAGACAGGGCTGGGGTGGGGCTTACAGGGAGAAACAGTTTGCCCCTCAATGTGCCTGAGGGGGGACATCAGGGGAAGAATCTGAGCACAAGGTTTCTGACAGCGGCTTGCATCACAGCAGTGCTAACAGGGCCCTTGGGTGGCCTTAGTAGGGCACATAACACTCAAGAGGACATGCCAAGCCCAAAGCAAGTGAAGAATGAAGTTATCTGCCTTTTTAGAGGGAGCAGAGGCATCAAGGTGAAGCAATTTCCTTGCAACTTTTGAAGGCTTTGAAGAGTTTGCCTGCACCACTGTTTGAAGATGGGCAGATGTCCCATCCAGCTGGATGTTGGCCTCTCTCAACACTACTGTGTTGCTTCTCTTCCCTGTCTGGTATTTTCTTAGCAGCAAGAAGCTGGCAGAGAGAAGGGACAGAGCTCTGCCAGCATGCAGTGTGTGCTTTGCTCTCTGCTGCAGCCTGGCTGCTAGGAAGCTCCTTTACCACTCAATCATCCTGTCTGCCCCTTAGTTTCTTCCCACATGCAGCCTGTGACCACAGCTTGCCCAGCAAGGCACCCAATCCCAGAGCTTGCACCCAGCCCTTTTGGGTGCTAAGGCAGGGAGAGCACCATGGGGCAGAGAGAGGCCAGCTGCCCCCTGGCAGCAGCCACATTTCTGGGAGCAGATCCCAGATTGTCACGACCACACCCATGGAGGGACTGGGACAGTGACTCAGATGTGTCAGCCCAGGGCTGGGTCAGCTCCACTCTTCCCCTTGCTCACAGCTTTGCCCTCTTTAAGAGGAAGCTTTAGCAGTTGTTTCTAGCAGCAGAACCCCGCTGCATTTTTAGCCTACCTTCCTTGGGAGGATGTACTTTATGTTCTTATTGTTTAGCAGCGAGTTTTCCTCTCTGATCAAATTCAATTCCAGTTTCCAAGACTACTGCAGTGCTCAGGATAGCCATGCCTTGGGAAAAAATCTCTCTTGTACTTTTAGGACTTCAGAATTTAGGACTTTCAGAATTTTGAGCAGGTTTCTCACACAGGTTTCTTTGGTGCTCTTTCTGAAACATGAGGTGAACTGCAAGGGAGTTTTAGCAACTTCAGTCCAGCAAGGCTGCCACAGTAAACAGTTTTCTTCAGAAACAATCCCTGGCAAGGCAGCAAAGGAAATCCCTAACCTCATTGTCCCTTTCCTTTTGTAGGTCCACCTTCCTTTTGCTGTAGTTGGCAGCACTGAAGAAGTGAAGATTGGCAACAAGATGGCAAAAGCCAGGCAGTACCCCTGGGGTGTTGTGCAGGGTATGTTACTGGAAGCTCAAATAAGGCCTTGTCATCCTCTCTCAGCCTGAGGAAAGCTGCTTTGATCTCTGGATGGTCCTTATCAAAATCTCTCTTGAGAAAGCAAGATCACAGCTCTAAGACTTCTCCTTAAAATCAAGACCTTGCAACCTAGATCTAAATATGGAGGGGGTTTGGTGGGAGGGTGGTGATGACAAGCTAGGTGCTGCTTTGGGAGAGAGCAGGGTAACATTGCTAGGAGATGGTAAATAAGTAGCTTGAAGAATGAAAATGGAAATCTCTGTTCTTTATGCTTTTGTGCCAGCAAAAAAGAATGGGCAGCAGGGAGGGCTTGGGCAGCTGAGTGGTTGGTTTGGACCCTGCACAGAAGCCTGAATGCAAACCTGCAGCTGAGGGATTTTCTGGGCAGGTTGGTGGGTGCTCTGCTTTTTCAGCTTGATGTGGGAGCAAAACTAATTCAACACCTGGCTGCTTGGTGTGGCTTGTTCTGGTATCAGAAACTGGATGTGCAGCTCGAGTGTGAAACCCCCCAGAAAGTCTAGCCAAGGGCAGACATGGGCTAGGGCTGTGTTTGCAACCCAGGATGTTGGAGACCCAGCTGGTCCTTGCCTTCCCAACCAGCACTGAGTAGTGCAGGGCTGAGATAACCATAGAGCTGTTGGAGTTGAAAGGGACCTTTGAGATCCAACCACTCACCCAGAGCTCACAACCCCAGCACTGCTGGTAAGCCACTGCCACTAAACCACATCCCTCAGCACCACCTCCACGACTCCTTTCCATCCCTCCAGGGATGGTGACTCCACCACCTCCCTGGGCAGCTTCTTCCAGTGCCAGAAAACCCTTGCTGGGAAGAAATTGTTCCAAATGTCCAACCTGAACCTGCCCTGGCACAGCTTGAG
Organism: Dryobates pubescens; assembly: GCF_014839835.1. Classification (NCBI taxonomy): domain Eukaryota; kingdom Metazoa; phylum Chordata; class Aves; order Piciformes; family Picidae; genus Dryobates; species Dryobates pubescens. Next base: position 3,084,865 of record NC_071635.1, read on the forward strand.
GCTGTTGAGATGGTGCTGGGCTGCTGTGTATCCAGTTGGAGAATGGCCCAGAGAACCACAGGGAAATGTTCTCAGGGCAGTTCTGCAAAGCTCACTTGAGATTTTTCTCAGCAACACAAGCTGACCCTGAGGCAGCTTCAGGCTTGCTACTTCCAGTGTACAGCACAGGATAGCACCAGGAGTAACCTGCAGTTAGGAAAGAAGCCTTGGACTTGACATGTATCCTGCTGTTCCCAGAAAACCAGGATCAGGGAGTGAAAGAGATTTAGCTGGGTACCAGAGTGGCTTTGAAGATCTGACCCTGAACTGCCCCTTTGCAGGGACATCTGTTCTGGTCTGAAGGGGAGCAGCTGGAGTGCTTTGCTGTGTCCCTGGAGGCAGGCTCCAGAGTTGTCTGTTAGCAGCAGAGATGCCTGCTGCTTGCTGTTGCATCCTAAAGAGAGAACTTCCATCCCTTGTCTTCAAGTGTGCCCAGACCATTTGCTTGTGCTGCAGTGTGCAGCCTTCAGCCCACTGAACAGCTTGTGCACCCAGGGGCTGATGGTGACACACCACAGCCTGCTCAGAATAGAAGCTGTTCTGGGAAGCCACGTTCTGCTCCACGTGCTGCCTCCCTTTAATGCCAGGAGCAGGGGTTTGGGGCTCCTTGGTAAGCTCAGCTGGCATGGAAAGGGTGCAGCCTCTCTGGTGGGGTCTTCTCATAACCTTTCCTATCCCCACTGCTACTTGGTTCCTCACCTGGGCCCCTTTTGGGGATGTGGATTTAGAGTGGGAAGTGAAAGCCTGTGTGCAGGTGGATCACCATCACCTTGCTGGTGCAGAAATGCATGGAGAGGCTGGAGCTCTGTGGCAGCACAGAGATCTTGCAAGTGAAAGGCCGGGGACTGGTGCTCGTGGTGGAGCGGGGTGGCATTTAGGTGCAGGCTGAAGAGCTCCAAGGCTTGCTGAACTGGGGCTCAGGTCCAGGGAAATGGGGAGACCTGGCTGCTGGGTTTAACATTGCCTGTGGATGGTCTGTCTGCATTGCAGTTGAAAATGAAAACCACTGTGACTTTGTGAAGCTGCGGGAGATGCTGATCCGAGTGAACATGGAGGACCTGAGGGAGCAGACACACACCAGGCACTATGAGCTCTACAGGCGCTGCAAGCTGGAGGAGATGGGCTTCAAGGACACAGACCCAGACAGCAAGCCCTTCAGGTGGGGAAGCAGCTCTGCACAACCAGAGAGGCTGGAGGGCTGGGGCTGCTGGTACTTGCTAGGGAGGGAATAGCTGTGGACACTTGGAGCAACTGAGATCCAGCTGGGGAGGGAAAACCTCCTGCAATGCAATTTGTCCTCAGGGCCTAGGGCTTGTACAGGGGAAGCACAGGCAAAGCCTGGGTGGCTGACAGCCAATTCTTTGTGCCATTCTCTGAGCATCTCTTGCTCTGCTGCATCAAATACACACTGCTGACTCTCCCTCAGCTGTCCAGTCACGAGGGAAGCTTCAGCTCTTCTTCCTGCTAGCAGTACCATGAGCGTCTTGGAGACTTGAGTGAAGCTGTTGATTAGCAAGCTTGTTAATCACTTCAGAAATCCCTCCTGATACAGTTTTCCCTTGGAGGAGGTCAGGGTTTGAGATGGTCAGGTGCCCCCTTTCCTCCACTGCAGACTCAGCTGTCATCTTGCTCAGTTCCAAGTCAGGGCCACGTACAATTGCTGGGCTTGAAAAGCAGAGCTGTATCTGTGCTGAGAGGATGGCAACTTGTGTTGAGATGTAACTGGTTCCTGAAGAGGAGACCCTGGGAGAGATGTCATTGTTGACTCCTGAGAGCCTTTCACAGCTGCTGCAAGGTGTGCTGTGAAGAGGGTGCCGTGCTCTGATGCTTGAGGTTTGGCTCGTTCCCAAATACAGAGTTTGTGTTGTCTGACAGCTTTGTTGGTCTGAAGCCCATGCCATTAGCCAGGGACAACAGCTGTGTGGGAACTGGGAGGGAGTGTTTGTTTTCTGCTCTCATTTCCTGTTTCCCATTCCTCCCCAACTTCTCCCCAACAATTGCCTCAGCAGCATCCCACGCTCCCCTCTCTCCCAGAGGACAGCAGTCCCAGTTCAGTGAGCATCACTGTGGGTTTAGCCCCAGCACTCATCCACGTGGCAGGAGTAGCTGTGCCCAACCCTGGGATGGCAGCTGTGCAGCCAGGGACGTGGTTCATCTGTGGCCCTCAGCAGGGGAGAGCCAGGTGGGCTCCAGAGCAGGAGGAGTGGGGGCTCTGTGTCCACGTGTCTGGGAAACAGCCCTCCGTGGTGAGCTGAGCGAGGTCTGCGACACGGAGCCTTCAGGGCTTCATCTGTGACTTGCTGAGTTGATGCAGCTGCATTTCTTCTGCAGCACAGGAGCTCTGCCAGCATCAGTGGAGCCCAGTTCTGTTACTAAGCCCAAGTGTGAAGCTTTATTGGATTTCCTTTCTGGAGAGCATGGCTTAAGATGGGCTCAGCCCTTCCCTTTGAGGAATCTGAGGAATTTCCATTGCTTCCTGTACATGAGGCCTCTCTCTTGACCAAGCCATAAGGGGAAAGGAAATGAAAATGTACAGAATTCCTTCATCTGGAACATGCTAGTTCAGAACAGCTTGGTCTGGGTGCCTTCTCCCTCCAATAAACAAACAAACCCCATGATCCCAAGCTGTTTGGCTGAGGCTGATGGATATCTGAAAGGAGGGAGGCAGACAGCAGGGTTGGTTCTTCCTGCTCTTCCTTTTGACACCAGGGATCAAAAGCAGACCTTTGCCATGGGTCTGGACCCTGGGAGCCACAGGCACCACTGTACTTCAGCCAAGAGCGGGGAGTCTTCAGTAAATCCCAGGCTCAGGAGGGCAGAAGACCCCAGCAAACCTTTGGTGCTGTGTAGGTACTTGTGTGAGGTTTGAAAGAGGGAGGCTGGGGGGTGGTTGTGAGACCCACCTTGCTGGCAGAGCCTCCACTGCCTCTCCAAGCTGCAGGGGTCAGGAGGGAGCACCAGTGCCCACTCCTGTAGGCATCTGTTCTGAAGTGGGGTCCTCTGTTGCAGAGACCCTTGTGCTGTCCCCTCTCTGTTGTGCCCTGGTTTCTCTGTTGCTCTGAACAACTTTCTCCAAAGATATTATTGTTTTAAAATACTATTTCCAAGGGCTCCATTCAGTGTGTGGGGAGCCAAGTTACTCCTCTCATCTAGGTTCAGATGTTTATGTACCCATGGAGCACATTCCCTTGTCATCTTTGTCTGGGAGAAGCTGCAGGGATCCCAGCTGGTTTGGGCTGTTATTCCTTAGGGCTGGAAGCATGTGTTTTCACATGCAGCCTGGAGCTGCTGGGCTGCTGTCTCTGAGAACTTTGCTTCTCTGGAGGCTGGAGTCACTTCAGTAGAGAATTAAGCTTGCTGCCTTTAGGGTAGTGGTGAATTTTGAAGTCTACAATCCTAGAATTGCTTGGGTTCAAAAAGCCATCCAAGATTGAGTCCAACCATCAACCTACCACCACCATGGCCATTAAACAAACAAAGTGCCATGGCCACAGGTTTCTTGAACACTTCCAGGCATGGGGACTCCAACACCTGCCTGTGCAGCCTGCTCCAATCCCTGACCACCCTTGCAGCAAAGACATTTTCCCTTATCTCCAACCTAACCTTCCCCTGGCAGAATTTCAGGCCATTGCCTCTCCTTCTATCACCTGAGACTAGGGAGAGGAGACCACCCCCTACCTCACTGCAACCTCCTTTCAGGTAGTTGTAGTGAGCAATAAGCCTCAGCCTCCTTTTCTCCAGGCTGAACACCCCCAGTTCCCTTAACTACTCCTCCCCAGACCCTTCACCAGCTTGTTTGCCTTTCTCTGAACATGCCCCAGCACCTCACTGTCATTCTTGGAGTGAACCTGAAGCTGGGATTAGCAGTGAAGCTGGGACAATTTAACTCCTGGTAGCCTTGTCCTGCTTTTCCATGCCCTGGCATTGTGGTTTTGGACATGACTTTGCAGGAAGGTGTTTGCAGTGCTGGGTACAGTTAGCAGTGTGCAGAGCTTCCCCTTCCAGTCCATGAGGCTCTGCTGCTCCCTAGGATAGGGTGTCACTAATTGCAGACTAAGCTTCACCGAGCACTGAGGCTAAGCTGCCCTCAGGCCTTTCCTAAGCTCTAGCCAAACCCTTCAGAAGGGTTGAAGAATTCAACTCAGTGCCCACAGTCAGAGGATTAATTCCAAGCCTGAATTTTAGGGAGGTTTCAATTTGAGTCTGCTGCTCTTTCTCTGCTGAGCAGTCTGGTGATTTGGTGAAGAATCCAAAGCTGCCTCTTGCCCTCTTCTCCCATGAGAAGATTATTTCTTTTCCAATCAGCATGTTTGCTTCCATGTGTGGGGAGCTGGCATGGTCACCTGGAACTGGGAATCCTCCAGCCAAAGTGCCTCTCCATTAGCAGCATTAAACCCAACACTTGGGTTAGACATCAGGAAGAAGCTCTTTACAATGAGGCTGATGAGACACTGGAATGGTTTGCCCAGAGATGTGGAGGCCCCAGCCCTGGAGACACTCAAGGTCAGACTGGTACCCTTGAGCAACCTGATCCAGTTGGAGATGTCCCTGCTCACTGCAGGGGGGACTGGACAAGATGACCTTTGAGGGTCCCTTCCAACCCAGTGCATTCTGTAACTGCATGTTCCACTGGTCAATGTGTTCCTCCAGAGGCAGGGAGTCTGTAGGTTATCAGGGAAGTTTACATTGCAAAAACTGCATTTGCAGAGAACCATCTTGGGGGAAATAGTTCTCATTCCTACACTGTCAGTATGGCTGAGTAGCCAAATCCATTTAAGGAATGAAATGAAGGGGAATTTTGGCATCCAGGATCCCTAGGAGGCTCTGAAAATCTCAGAGGTGCATGGACAATGTATTTTATGTCCCAGATCGTTGCTGTGCTCTCAGTGCTGGGGAAATAAAGGCATGCCAAGCAGCAGAGGGGGAATAAAGGGATGAAGGAGTCCAGTTACGTGGTCATTTGGAGGAGGAACACTGCTGCTTGTTCACAAAGGCTTAGCCTCCCTTGACAGCTAAAGGGAAAAGAGGTCTCCCAAGGTGGCTTTGCCTAAATGAAGCCTCTGATCTGAATCCATTAGCATTAAGTAGTGAAAATTCAGTTTTGCTCAGTGTCATGCTTGAAGAGCTCCCTAAAGCCAGGTGTCCCACACTGCCCTCCCACTGCTTGTCCTGAATCTCCTCAGTTCAAGTGCAGAACTGGGGGAAGTGAGGAGGTGTGACTCCAACACATCAGGAGCCATGTGAGTGGCCAGGGAGTGCTGTAGATGCTTACTTCGTGGCTGTTGATTTTGGAGAGCAGTCACCCAGCCTGCTAACTGATCTATAGCGTCCCCAGCAGTGTGCTCCTTTTGTCCTAGGCAGCTCTCTCCCGCTGCTGCCACCTAGCCACCTTGGGCTGGTTGCACTGGAGGTGCTCATGTCTCTGTCACAGACCTCTGACGTTTTGTGATGTCACCAGAGGCTGGACATTCAGGACTGTACTTGAAACACAGCTCTGACTGTTTGGCTTCTTTCTGGGTGTTTTTTAACAGTCTCCAAGAGACTTATGAAGCAAAGAGGAACGAATTCCTGGGTGAACTCCAGAAGAAGGAGGATGAAATGAGGCAGATGTTTGTCATGCGAGTGAAGGAGAAGGAAGCAGAGCTGAAGGAAGCAGAGAAAGATGTGAGTAGACTGTAAGGGGAAGGAAGCAGAGAAAGATGTGAGTAGATTGTAACTTGGGTGGGAGGATTTCAGCTGGGACTTTTCCAAGAGAGCCTGAAGGAGGTGAGCATCCACCTCACAAAGCCCACAGAGGTGCTTGCTGCACATCAAGAGTTGCAAAAGGCAAATATGAACTCAGTTCCCAGTCCTGCCATGGACTTGCCCGTCATGCAAGTCCTCTGACACTTTTCTGTGCCTGTGAAATAGAACAGGAGCATTCCCTGCTTGAGGACAGCTGGAGGAGGATACATCCCATGGCCACGTTTCTTGCTTTGCACAAGAGAGTCCCTAGGTGCAAAACAATGAGGCATGGAACATGAAGGTTTGGAAGTGTCCAGAGACCTGTTGTATTCCTTCAGCAACCTAAATTCCCACCATCTGTGTGTGTCAGTTGCAGGGTTGGTCACACAAAGTACCTGGCACAGGCCAGTGGCTTGTTACTGATGCAGCAGAGCCACTTCAGGCATCATTACCCAGGGATGGGGATGAGACTTCCAGTCTCTTCCCATCCGATTCTCACTGTCTCTGTCCTGGCAGCTTCATGAAAAGTTTGACCATCTAAAGAGGACTCACCAAGAAGAGAAGAAAAAAGTGGAAGACAAAAAGAAGGAACTTGAGGAAGAGCTGAACAACTTTCAGAAGAAGAAGGCAGCAGCTCAGCTACTACAGTCACAGGCTCAGCAGGCAGGTTCTCAACAAACCAAGAAAGACAAGGACAAGAAAAAGTAAGCTGATGTCACCCACCTCCTTTGCAGGGTTTGTCACAGTTTGGGAGGTTGTTTTCTCTTTCTTGCTGCATGTCTGTATTTGCTTTTCCCCACTGCCAGACTGGAAACTGGGCTTTTATCAGCCTGAGCAAATAAAGTATTTTTTCTACAGGGTGGGCCAGGGACATGATCTTAATTGTTCTCCAGAAGACTACCTTCTGTTTTGATGTCACAGTCTGACTGGTACGGGAGAGCAATGGGGTGGTGAAAGTTTGATCTGTGATCAATCCAGCATCTTCCAGAACAGCTCTGGGGTGTACTGCACCCAGAGTGATCTGCCTGAGCTAGAATTGCTCATGGGCTCTCTACCTGCCCTTCCTTTCTTCCCAGAGCAGTTTCTAGCTCCTATCCCTTAAGGTTCTAGTTGGAAGTAGAAGCAGATCAGAACCCAAACCCACCATGTTGTTTTGACATGGGAGATGCTGCTGCCTACAGTGGAGGCTTGGAAGCTTCAGGAGAAAATATGAAAGACCTTTTGGGTTCATTTTCTTCAAACCCAAACTCTTATGGTACCATAATTGCAGGCAGAGGGCATTTGTGGTGGGATCAAGTTGACATAAGCTAACCCCCCCACACCTTTTGGTGAGGATAAGGGCACTGTTTTATACTGTTTCCTGTTTGTATGCTGGGGCTATAGTCCTGCAGCCTCCAGCAGCTTAGCAGGCACTGAGGGTACCTGTGAACAGAGTCTGTCACTACTTAGAGGTGGGATTTCCAGATGTCCTCAGTATTGACCTAACTCTGCTCCAACTGAAACTCCACTGAACACTGCCATTGACTTGAGCTCAGAGTTAAGTCACTGCAGAGCTCTGCTGGAAACCTCAAGCTCTAGATGGATCCAAATTGGTGGGACCTCCTTCTTGCAGCTTTGATTAGGAGATCCCTATTTACTACACAATCCTGGCTACTTCTCCCTGCTTGAACAACACAAGATCCTCTTAGGTGTGATGTGCAGAGTGAAGCCAGGCACACTTTGCAGAGGTGGACTGTGTGTGGCTGGTTTGTGCAGCACAACAGGTCAGGTTTCCATGACAGGCTGCTCTCAGGCCTCCTGGCACAATCTCCTTGGCTTTGTCTATATCTAGCAAGGGGATGCTCATGCAGGTCCTCCTGGGCCATCTGGCCACACTGCACTAGTTGCTAACTGCAAGGGAGAGGTGCAATGATGGTGAGGCAGCAAATCTCCCTGGAAAACACTTCTTTAACCTCCCCCCATCTCCCAACCCCAGCCAACAGCAACATGCTTCTAACAGCTGTAGCAAAGGGCTGGGTTCCTTCTGGCAGCCACCTGCTGGACTAACACTGAGCTGGCCTGGGAAAGCCAAGCTGCTGGCAGGGATGTGCTCCAGACCTTTCTCTTCCTTGCTGACCAATGAACTGAAGCCAGGTGTGAGCTGTCCTGCAGCCTCCAGGAGTCTGCTGTGCTGCCCATATACCCATGTCCTCCTGTCCTTTGGGAAGCTCTGCTGGCACTCTCTGCATGTCCCCTGTGTCTGCTGCTGGTTCCTTGCCTGCTACTTGTTGCTTTTGTCCCTGGCTTCCCCAGGGAGGGTGGGGAGGACCTCAGCCTGGTTCCTCAGCTGATGTCACTTGATGATGTAGCTCCTGTGGAGCCATGCTGCTTCATGCCAGCTGGGAACCTGGCCTTGGGTGCCTGTTGAGATACACTGAGTGCTTGTGTGCTGCATGCTCTGCTGGGGTAGAGTGGTCATGTAGAGGCTCAGCAGTGCCATGTTGCACTGCAGGAACACCACCTGTGGGCAGCTGAGGTCCATGCATGCTGGAATACCCTTCTGCCACGATGCCTCTCAATAGGGTAGGCTGAGACGTTGGTCTTTTCCCAGCTGAGAGTTCAGGCATGGCAAGCCATTCCTTGAAAAGAAGATTTTGAAGACCTTTATTCTTGTCTCTCACACAGAGTTGGCAGCTTAATGTTTTTGAGAACTCTGGAGTCAGGTGTGGTTTTCACCTCTTGGGTCTGAGACCAGTGCAGTATAGAACCGTCTGAGGAGCTGAGTGACTTCTGTTAGGTGCTGTCTGCTGCTGTGGAGTTGGCTGGCAGAGGTGCAGCGTGGTGGGTGTGAGGCAGGGGTGTTTCCAGCACCAGGACAAACACAGTGTCTGCTTTGCTGCTGCATTCACAGAAACCCCCTCGTGAGGAACGTGCACTTCTTGTAGTGTCTCCTTTCAGTGTGGCTCCACACCAGGTGCTGTAACTGCTTCAACTCTTCCGTAGTGTCTGAGTTACTAACAGAGGCTTGAGAGGGGAATGCTGATGCTCCAGCCTTGTAGCACACCTTGGGCTTCCTAAAGGCTTTACCTTCCTCCTTGTGCTCTAACCAAAAGCTGCAGGTTCTTTAGGTAAGGCTCTCCCCCTCTCCCTGCTGACAGGCACTGCGGGGCTCCTGCGCAGGTGCCGGAGGAAATCCTTGCCGTGCACGGTCCTTGTAGCCCCCCCAGAATGTCACTCATGGGAATGCTGCTTTCTCAGGCTGGGATCTGATTTCTCCAACTTGGACACCAGAGACTTGCTGCTGTGCTGTGCAAGCCAGAGGGAAGGATGGGGGCAAAATCTGCTGCTGGCTGAACTCCTTGAGGGAGAGCTTGGCCCTCTTGATACCCAGACAGGCCCTGTAGGAACAGCTTGTCTCTGTTCCCTTTCTTTAAGCAATCCATTTCTCAGATTCCAGGAGTTTCTGTGCCTGGAATCTAAACTTGTTGCAGCTGATGGCAGAACTGTGCTGCTCTCAGGACAGCACGTCTGTGTGCCTCAGGCATTTGGGTGACTGGAGTGCAGACACCTACTCAAACCCTTTCCTGCTTGGGGGCTAAGTGTGCTTCTTGAGTCCCTGCTGTAGCTCTGGGGTGGGACTGTGCTTCAAACCTGAACCATCTGCAGATGGTTCCTGGCAAAACCAACTAGAAGCAGCAAATAGCCTTCTGGTGCTTGCCTGTTGTTTGGTAGATGGCCACATGCATGCCTCAGCACATGCTGTTGTGTTACTTGCTCACCCTCAACCCCCCCAGGAGCTGGGACCATCTGTCAGGGCTCTGTTTCTGTTGATTTCAAAAGCAGATGAAAATCTCTTTTTTTCAGTTGCCTTTCTACACACCAGCTTCCAGTCCAGTGGGGCTGATCTGCTGTGCTTGGTCCCAAAGCAGTCCCTGAGCTCTAGCACAGCTACAATCTGAGCTGCAGCACAAATGATGTCAGGGCCTGGCCCAGCACCCTGCAGAAAGAGGGCTTTGCCTGAAGGCTCTGACTCAGGTCTGCAAGCTGAAGTGCCCAGGTCTGAGATACCTGAGTTTGGGTAAAGCTAAACTAAGCACAGAGCCTTCTCCAGGAGCATCTCTCTGAGGTGCCCCAAGCTGGACACCTCCAACCACACCTCCTAGCCAAGCACAGGCTGAAAAGCTGAAGCTTAAAGGCACCACCTTGGCTAACTTTGTGGTTGGTTGGTCACTGCTGCTGCCCCTCAGGTTTCTTTTTGCTTGTCAGAGGCTGGAGTAGAGCCCAGCCTTGAGGGTTAATTCCTTTGGAGTGCCGTCAGCCCTCTGCATGCCCAGCCAGCAGAGCAGCTTGCTGGTGTTGGTTCTCTCAGCTTTCTTTTCATTTGGGGTTTATTTTTCCTATTTTGAGTTCAAGTATTGCTAACTCTTTTTTTGTTGTTTATTTGTTCTTGTTGTTTTTTTTTTTAACTTGCAGTGCAAGCTTCACATAAAGCCTGGCAAGCCAAGGATGTTCCTGCATTCACCTGCTTTTGCAGTAATGTGTCTCTGCCATCTGTTTTCTTTCCTTTTAGTCTCTTTTTTTTCCCCCCTTTTTTCCCTCCATTTTTTAACACAAATAACTATTAACTCATCTAATAACATAGTGGGAGCAAGAAGGGAGAAGGATTGGGTGCAGGACTCTATGCAACTGGAAGCTCCAGGGTGGGGAAGGAGCGAGGTGATGATCCCATGGGTTTTCCCTCATCAAAACCAGCAGCAGGAAATTGTTCTTGGCCCCAAACTGGAACTGAGTCAGGGCTGGATGGCAGCAGCTCAGGTGAGCGTTGTTGACTGGCTCAGGTCCTTGGTGCTGGTGGCCTGTCCAGCTCTGGGAGAGCTGGCTGCAGTGTCCCCTGTGCTGAAGGCTCCACAGAAACCAGCCTTGGGGAATTCCTGCTGCCCAGGGATCACAGACCCTGGGTTTAACCCAGCCCCTGCTCCTTCTGATGTTAGAGCACCTGGAGTCCCACTGCTGGGGGGTGGGGGAGGCTGTGTGTGTAGATAACCAAAGTTGTCACTGACCTTGCATGCCATTACATTTGCATGATGTTTTTATTAGCTCCTGGGTTCCTTGCCTGCCTTGATCCCAGTGGTTGGCTTGGGGTGGTTGTCACCTGCTGGCCTGTCTTTGCAGCCACCCTTCCAGCTCAGGCCAGCAGCTGCCTGCCGACTGCTGCGGTGGGAGCCCAGCGGCACTGCAGGTGCTGGGAGCAGCACCACTTCTCACTGCCCCTTCCATCTGTTACCTGCCTGGCCATGACCATTGAAGCCTCACTTGAAAGAGCACCTGGTCTCCAGTGTGCATGATCTTAGCAGCCCATATGGAGTCAAAAGCCTGGGTGGGGTGGAAGATATCCTTCAGAGGCCTCTTAGAGCTTTTTGGGAGGATGCCTACATGCACCTAGACAGGCTTGCAAAGCTGCAGAGTCCAGAATTTCACAGCAAGGCAGAGAGGGGGCCTGGACCTTGTGCTCCCCACCAGCCCTCCTGCACCAGGGACAATGTCCCTTGAGGATGCAAAGGAGATGTGGCATAACCAGCCCTGGTGGTGTGGAGATGAGTCTGATCGATGTCTTTTCTACACCACTGCTTTTTCGGACAGAGTCTTTCCCATCCTTCTCAAGAAGTGGCAAGCCATGCTTACCCTCTGACTTCTGCATTTCTTTCTCTTCTGCTGATGTCCAGCCAGCATTCCACTCCTCCTAGCTAGGTAGTCTCCTCTTCCTTCCCTTAAAAACCACTCTTTCTACCCCAGCCTCACACACTGCAGTTCTTCTTTCTGGAATGAAATTTCTTGTCTCTCTGGGAGAGGGGGGAAAGACCAAACCCAAAAGGCAGAATTATCATCTCTGAAGTGTTGAACTGGGGAGTGTGTTTGGGGATTGTCTTGCTTTTTAACCCTCCCTGCTTGAACATGGCTTTGGGAAGAGAATATCTAAATGTCATGTGTTGGACAGACAGCAAAACCTGATTGGAGATAAAAAAAGCTGGAAATAAAACCGTTGAGCCTTTTCTTCCCTTTGTTGTTGTTGGGTTTGTGTTGTTTGGGTTGGTTTTGGTGGTGGTTTGTTGTTTTGTTGGGGTGTTTTTTTCCCATCACACCTCCTGCTCTTCCCAGCCATGATGCACATCTTGTCAGGATAAATAGGTTTGCTAGGAAAAATTCAGCTGGTTCTTGAGGCTTCTGGCAAAGCCAGCTCTTAAATCTCGAGCTGTCAGGGAAGAAGCTCGGGTTTTGGCAGGAGGTTTTCACAGCCACATCATCCTGCACATCACTGAGTGCTTGTGGCAGAATGCTTTGCTTCAGCTGTCTCTGTGCATGTCCTCCTCTTAATTACCAGCAGCTGGTGCCAAGAAGGAAACTTCATTTCCACGTTTCTTTGTCCTGCTTCATTTAACAGCCCTTGAAGGTACGTGTGCTAGGGGAAATCAGCCGAGTCCGGCGATTCTCCGCCGTTCTTTTGGACAGAAAGCTGTGGCCAAGTGCATTCATGTGTTCTTGATTGAGTTTCTTTCTCCAGCACAAAAACAAACTCTTCTGGAGAAGCTGGGAATAAGCCATAAACTTGTGCAAGTTAAAGGTACTGGTTTGGGTTTTCTTGCCAAAGGAGATGTTGATCACTTTCTTCTCTCCCCTTAACCCCCTAGGCCATGTTTAGCTTGTTGCTGATGCTGCACTTCTTGGCTTTCCTTTATGCCTTTTTTCCCAGCACGGAGTGAATTATGGACTCCAGTCTAGCTGGTGTGCTTTCACCTTTGCATGTGAGTAGAGCAGTAAGAGAACTCACCCTTCCTGCCTCACTGCTGATAGGAAACCAGCTGTGTTTGGCTGGGGGGAGGCTGGCTTTTGAGTCCACTTCTTTACAAGTGGCGTGGTTCACCCAGCATCACACCTCTGCAATAACCTGCTTTTGCTGAGAGGGTGGAGAAGGAGCCCCAGGGAACACAACATCCAGTTCCTAAAGCAACCCACCACAGCTGCCCTGCAAGCCAGCTGGTGAAGCTGTGACAGGGTTGCATGGGCAGACACCCTGCTTGAGAGGCACTGCAGCCTTCCCTGTGCATGGCACAGTGAGCACAGCTGGCTGATAATGCTGCATGGTCCTCACAGGTGGGTTTCAAAGCCTACAATCATATAAAAAAAGCAGGAAAACTCACTGAAACACATCTCTGGGATGCTGGTGCCCCCAGGGCACAAAACACCTACTCAGAAGGGAAAAACAACCCAAATCCAGGTCACTGAGAGCAGCCAGGATTGCTCTGTAGAGGTGGGCAGCTGTGTGTCCAGCAGTCAGCCAGAGGGGTGGAGATGAGCAAAGGTTTGGGCTCCCAAAGCTCACTGGGGTTGCATGGCTCCTTTCCAGGAGGGCAGAAGGTGCCCTTTGAACCTGTGGCTGTTAACTGCATGCACCAAATGGTGCTGCTGGGGAGGGGAGCAAGCAGTGACCCCCCCTGGGCTCCTTCACAGCCTGGAAATAGCAAATCCTGTCAGCTGCCCACCCACTTTGTGTGCTTCTGACAGTCTGAAATCCCCTCCAGGAGCTCGGTGTCTCTTGACGTGTGCCTCTGTTTAACAAGCCTGGTGTTGCTCCAGGTAGCTCTCATTCTGCTTCTCCTAAAAGGTCCAGGTGAGAATGGAGATGGCTTTTTTGTGTGTGATCAGACCAGAGCTGTCCATTTCAATCCAGCTGCCCTTCCAAGGTGCTGTCAAAGCCCAGGTGTTCATCCCCTCTCCAAGCACCCTGGTTGCATTTGCAGCGTGTGACTTCCATCAGCACGGAGCTGTACAAAGACAAAGGGCTGTGTTTGGCTTTTCTTGCTTTTAACTAACAGAGAAGAAAGCTGTGAACAGCAGTAGGAACGTTGTATCTGTACACACTTTAAACCTCCTGATTGCCTTAAACCATAGATGCAGAACTTTCTTACCTTGCTATTGGAAAGTCCCCCCCCACTGTTTGTAACTGAATGCCTCTGTACCCCCTGTGCAGTGTTAATGCCAACCCTCTGTGTGCCTCTGGGAGATGTTGTCACTTTATTTGATGTGGAAATGTTTGGGGAGGATTGAATTACAGATGGCATCATCACCCTCTAGCATCAGCTCAGCTCTTTCCTGCCCATGCTGTAGGTCACTTGTACAAACAGTGCCAGCACTTGGAGAGGGGAGAGGAAATACATTTTTTACCCAAATGCTTTGGTCTTCACGTGGCCTTTGTGACCCCTTGGTTTTGCTGGTTTGGGAGGCTGTGACAGGAAGGGTTGAGAACGTTGTGAGGATTCCCAGCAGGTGGTTTTGTGCCTTTGAGGTGCCTCTGGAGGTTTGTGCTGCTGTTTGTTGCTTTTTGTGGTGGTTGTGAGCTTGCCCTCCACGTCAGACGGTGTCTTGAATCATGGAATCATTAAGGTTGGAGAAGGCCTCCGAGATCATCAACTCAGCGCCTCCATGACTGCTAGACCTTGTCCTGAAGTGCCATGTCTACTTGTTCCTTGAACACCTCCAGGGATGGGGCCTCCACCACCTCCCTGGGCAGCCTGTTCCAATCCCTGACTGCCCTCGCAGCAAAGGAATTGTTCCTGATCTCTATCCCTTCCCTGGTGCAGCCTGAGGTCATTTCCTCCTGTCCTGTTGTTAGTTACTTGGAGAGGTCCAAGCCTCTGGTGCAGTTGGTTTGTACACCACCTCCTCAGTGCACTCCTCCCTTCATGAATCACTTCCTTTGAGATGTTGTTCCTCATTTTTGTTTCCTCTCTCCCTTTCTCATTTCAATTCTGAACCTCTGTTTCTTTTCTTTTCTGTTTTTCTCTTTTCTCTGTAGCTTCTTCTTTATGTAGCCACCATCCTGCCAGAGCCCCCACACCCTCTCTCTCCCAGTGGACAGCAGGGCACTGGAAGAGCCTGCTGCTCCGGGCACCCCTGGCAGGAGAAGAGCCATCTCATTCTTCCATCTCTCCTCCCCTTTGTGTCTGTCACCCCGCGGGTGCGCTGTGCTGTCTGTCTGCGCGTCTGTCGGCTCCCAGAGGTCACCGAGGGAACGGCCGCAGGAGGGACCTTGGCTGTGCCGTCCCTCCCTCCCCGTTGCCTTTTGCCGTGTTGTGATGACAAATCCAGCCACAGACTGAGGGTGAGGGCGAGTGCACGGCTGGACGACTTCATTTCTGCCTCTAAAGATGACAGCTGGCCACTTTGGACACCACAGCTCCATCACAAGTGTGTCCTCTGCTCCTCTGATGGGCCGAGAGCAAGCCCTCAGAGCTGGGGGACTTCTCAGCGTGCGGCTGTGTGAAGTGGAGGTGGCTGATGTGTTGGTGGAGCCTGTTCTGGACTCTCAAGGCCTTACTTTCATAGAACAATAGAATGGTTTGGGTCAGAAGGGACCTTAAAGATCATCCAGTTCCACCCCCTTGCCACGGGCAGGGACGCCTCACCCTAGACCAAGCTGCTGAAGGTCTCACCCAACCTGGCCTTGGATGGGAGGGGGCATCCACAGCCTCCCTGGGCAACCAATGAACACAATTTTCAGGCTAATTTACCTCTTTATGAGAAACAAAGAAAGTGTTTCCTCTTGTCCAGCTGGGCAGCACGGGCCTGTACTTGGATTGAGGGCTTTGTGTTAGCCTCCTGGAGCCCAGTTAGCAAATATCATTGTTGCTTGTTAGCGATGCTGAGTGCAGGGCTGCCGTTCAGCTTTCTGACCGGCTGACTTTGGAAGCAAATTCAGTCACAAAGCTTGAGAAGTGCCAAAGGCATTGTCTGAAGGTAAAAACAAAGCTGCTCAGCTTGGTGTGTGGTGACCTCCAGCTGGTTTGGGATGGATGGATGGAAGGATGCAGCCTGCTCCTCTTTGGATGTTCTCCAGCTGAGGTGTGATGCACTTTGTTTTAACCGACTACTAGTGATCTATTGTTCTCACCTGTGAACTCTTGAGCAAAGAATTCACCTCCTCCAAGCTGCTGTGGGGAAAGGACTGTTAAATCATCCAGGGTTTGCCTCCTCCAACCTGGGTGTGAAGCACAAGCTGCTGAGCCCTGCTGGGCTTCTTTCAGCAGCACAAAAGTTTTCAGGGTTGGATCACTGGGAGCTCACTCCAGCCAGGGGCCTGCTGTTCTAAAGTGGGAGAAAAAACTCTGTCCTGGAAACCTTTTCCAGCCAAGTGACTTTCTAGAGACACTTGGGAAGGTGATTGACTGTTGGCCTTGTGCATGTGCTGGAGCAACCTACCTGGGAACTGCTGCAGGGATCTGAGTATTTGCACAAATGTAGCTTAGCACAGGATTTGCAGTAATACCAAAAATGGAGCCTGCTCTGCAGGCTTCAGTGGTCTCAGGTGATAGCTGCTGGGGGCTCTGCTCTCCAGCCACCAGTGCTTGCAACAAGAGAGCCCAGATCTGAAGAACTTCTCAGGCTCAACCTTCTGAGGACAAACAAGGTAGCTGGTTCCTCGTGGGTTGAGGCCTGGAGGGTGCTGCTGGATTAAACCTTACCTGTGTGAATTCTTTCCTTACTCTGCAGAACTCTGGGTGCTTTGTGAGCTGGGTGCAAGCAGCACCATTTGCAGGAGGGAGCCCTGTCCCCTCTGAGAGGGCTCAACAGGCCACCCATCCCTAGCTTTGCTGTGCCCCCTTTCTGCAACTCCACTCATGGTAGTCTTCAACTTGCCAGAACACCCTGCTGGTTACTTGCTCAGAGGCCATCCCACCCAGCTGGCTCCTGCAGCATCCTGCATGGTCAGACCTTTCCCAGTGCCACTTGTCTGGGGGCAGGGAATTCTCCCCTTGTGTTTCTCTCATTCCTTGGACTTTGTGGGGTGTTTCCATATCAAACTGCAGTATGGGTTTATCTGGTGCTAGGATTCCAGCTGTCAAGTTCCAGCCCTGGGCTGGGGAGCCAGGCTCAGTTGTGGCATGATTTACTGCACAAAAGCTGGGTGGCAGTGAGGTGTTTTAATCTGGCAGCTAGAGAGGATTTCAAGTGCTGCTAACCCCTGCCCTTACCCATGCAAGTGTGCCCCAGGGCTCTGAAATCCTGGCTGTGACTTCTTAGTCATCACCAAATCTGCAGCAGCACTGAAGTATCCTGAGGGACCCCTGCCTGCTGGGTCAGCCCTGGGCTTTTCAAGGAGCTCTTGAGCCCTCCATTTTTAGGGCATTTCTTCTGCCCTTTGCAAGTGCTGGGCTGTCCCTGGAGGTTGTTCTTCATCAGCTGGAGGGGCTCAGCAAGAGGTGACCCACCAGCAGTGCTGCTGTGTCTCAAGGCTGGGAAGAAGGACAACCCCCCTGTTGTTGGCTGACTTTTAAATCCCAGTGATGTGTTTTGTAAAGCTTTCTGTAAGAGAAGCAGAGCAGCACAACCCAAAGCCCAATGCTCACCCAAACTGCCTTTATTTTGCAGCTCTAGTTTTGCTGTGCTGGTGCCTTGAGTCCTGCATGCAGCTCTGGACTTCATATCTCCAGAAGGACATAGTGGAGGTAGAGAAGGGCACTAAATGATAAATGAGAAGGAGCAGCAGCCAGCCAGGTGAGACCACAAAGGCTTGGAGGCCGCAGCCTGGAGAGGGAAAGGCTGAGAGATGAGAGCAGCGCTGCGGTGAGCTGGAGGTTGCAGCAGATGTCCTCTAGAGGTCCCTGCAGCCCCAATTTATTCGTGATGCTGTGTCAAAGTCCCCTAAGCTGTGATGGTGACCTGCTCCTTACAGCATCATCACAGCTAGATCTAGAGGGAAAGCTGGCTCAAAGCTTTTACAGAGGACTTCTGGAGTTGCTCATCCCAGCTTGCCGAGGCAGGAGGTTTGGGGCTTTAATGGGTATTGCTGAAAGGCAAATTCATGGGGAACAGAGTCCTAAGGGATTCTAAGGATGAACATCCACAATCTGGTGGTGGTGGTTGCTGGGGCAGAGAGAAGAGAGCAGGAAGCAGAGATGGGCACTGCAGATGCTGCTGGCAGTGACACGGGTGGGGCACGGGGCTGAGCTGAGGCAGCACTGTGGAGGGTCTCCCACAGCCTGGGATGGGGAAGGGACAGGGATGTGCCCCTTGGCTCACCTCCTCTGGGGCAGGCAGCTGTTGGGGGAGTCAGAAAGGGGACAGCAGTGTGAAACCTGCCCTTGGCCAGGCCAAAGAGGGCATTTGTCACCTGCTGTCACCAAATGCCTCCAGCTGGTGTAAGAGGAACACTTCCAGGCTGGTCCCCCAGAGTAAGGGAGGGTGAAGGAGATGTATCAGTGTCTGTGCTTTGGTTCCTTCTGGGAAGCACTGGGGTGCTGTGGAGCTTGGGGGAGTACCATATGAATATGAGGTGTCCTGGACGTGAGGGTACCCTGTGGGTATCAGGGAGCCCTAGCAGCACTCCAGGCCAGTCCTGTGTGCCAGGAGCAGGAACAGCAGAGAGCTCAGTGCTGTGGCAGCGAGGTGGTGAGTGGGGGCCACACTTGGACTGCGTCATCACCTGGGGCTTTTTGTGGGGAGGAAAGGTGGGAGTGGGAAACAGATTTTCCCTCTGGCAGTGCAGGTTGTCTCCAAGCCAGCTGGACCTCGCTGCCTGGGGGAGCCTTCCTGGGACATGCCTCACTTCCAGGCAAGGCTGTCTTTGGGCATCACCTTTTCAGTCACCACATCGGTGCAGCAGTGCAGCCAGCAAGCACACCTGGGCTCCCCAGGCCCCTCACTGGCCCCAGCAGGCCTCTGGGACACAGGTGGCCACAGCACCAGCAGAGCCCTTATGACACTGCTGTGGTCCTCCAAGGGGGCCTGTGTGCCAGCCCTGGCTTCCTACAGCCAGGCTGGCTGGTCCTCAGAACAGGAGGGTTGCACTGCTGTGCCAAGGCTGGTTGGGTTTGCCCCAGGGCTCCCAGCAGAGCTGAGCACCTGCACCTGGGATGTGGGTGTGTTTGAGGTCAGTCCTTCTGTACTCTGCTGTCTCCCTGCACCTCCATCTTCAAGTCCAGGCAGGGCACAGGCAGTTGCAGTCTGACCTTTGCCTTTTGTATCTGGAAGAGCAGAAGGCAGCAGGATGCTGCTGGGCAATGTAAGCCAGCGCTGGCTCACAGGTATCCTGGGGCCTTGGAGAGGACATCCTGGCAGCAGGACTCCACAGAGGTAGGTCTGCCAAACCAGGCCAGGTTTCCTCTGCCTGGCCCTTGCTTTGGGTGAAGCTGCTGTTACCCAGGCAGAAGAGGGTTGGTGTGGGGTTGTTCACAGTGACATGGAATAAAAAGGCTCCAGCTGGGGCTGGGCAGTGCCTGTGTGGCTGGCTCTCAGGAGCATGAAAACTCCTCTGCCAGCCAGTGAGGTTCTGAGCACCAGGGGCTAAAGCTG
The DNA here is from genome assembly GCF_014839835.1 of Dryobates pubescens. Classification (NCBI taxonomy): domain Eukaryota; kingdom Metazoa; phylum Chordata; class Aves; order Piciformes; family Picidae; genus Dryobates; species Dryobates pubescens. The sequence goes on from NC_071635.1 coordinate 3,103,954, forward strand.
GCACTGCTGTAGAGATGAGCTGACAGCACTCCAACTGCCCAGCACCCCAACAGCAGCTTCCTCACAGCCCCCAGGTGTGACAAGCAGAGAGCAGGACCCAGGCTCCAGGACAACTTTCTTTATTGCTACCAGAAGGCTTTCAGCAGTACAATGGCTCCAAACACGATACCTTCCTCAGGGCTGTGGAGAGAGCTTACGCTTGGGACAGGTCATTCTGAGAAACAGGGGTGGGACACTGAAGAGACATTTGCCTTGGTTAGGGGTGACATGAACACAAAACTGGGGTGAGGGTCTTTCAGTTGGGCTTCGCAGCTGACCAGGACACCTTTCAAACCTCGGGCGGCCGCCCCAGCGCCTCGCCTGGCGGCGCTGCTCACGCGGAGCCTGTGAAGGTGGCGACCCCCCAGGACTGAAGGTTTACACTTGATGGGTGGGTGAAAAATCCAGGTTGGTGCAACATTTCTTGGTGCAAACAAGAGGGGAAAAAAAAGACCCTTTTTGTTCAAGTGATACCAAATCCCTTCCCTGCTTTCTGCGTGGGAAGGGGGAGGGCTTGGTGTGAGGCACAGAGCGCAGTGGGCACCCACCCTGGTGTCCTGCCCGAGAGCCTCGGGGCTGGTTTGGGTTTGGGTTTTTTCCCTGACTGACCTTTGGGTTTTATTTGGTTCAATCCAGTTTTTAAATATTCTCACACTGAAAAACACCAAAGTGCTAACAAAATGAAACAAACACCCCCCCCCCCCCCCCCCCCAAAAAAAAAAGGGTCTTTTTTGTCCTTGGGGGAGAGGGCAAAGAAAGCCGTGGTGAGGTCAGGTGGCACAGGACATCATGCACGAGACTCGGCCAGAATCAAAAGAGGAGCAAGCGGAGAGGGAGAGAGGAGCAGAGAACCAGAGAATGGTGTAGGGGTTGGAGGGGACCTCCAGAGGTCATCCAGTCCAACCCCCCAGCCACAGCAGGCTCGCCCAGGGCTGGCCGTGCCAGAACGCATCAGGCCTAGTCTTGAGAGGCTCCAGAGGAGGCTCCTTAAGCTCCCTGGCTCAGGGAGGCGGAGGCGGCCGGCGCCGCTGGGCAGGGCTGCTGGCAGCGCTTGGCGGCAGAGGGTGGGTTACAAGACACAGGAGCAGCAGGACAGTGGAACGGACGACACTAGAAGGAAACAATTTCTTGCTACTTTTTTTTTTGCTTGGTTTTTGGGTCTTTTTAAGGTTTTTTATACTTTTTTGTGGTTTTTTTTTTAAGTGCTTAAATATCGGAACTAGAATTAGCCGCACGAGGAGAAACTTCCAAAAGGGGTGGGGTGGGGTTTTTTGTACTTGTTTGTGTCTGGTTTTGGCTCCCTTCAGTTCAGCCTGACAAGGTACGGCCCCCTCCTGCCCCCACTGAGGACCCCGGGTCCCTGGAGCAGGCGCCGCTTGCCCGCAGCTACATGACAGACACAGGCTGGAGGGGTGGGCACGGGGACACGCTGCCCTCCTGCCTCGAGACGTCGGCGCCGCAGACAGAGGCCACGCTGTCGAGAGCCACTGCCTCTGGAGCCGCCTCCTCGTTGTACAGACGCTTGATGCCATCATAGAAGTCGTCCACTTCCATCTCCTCCACCTTCCGCTTGGCAGAGGCTTGCTTGCAGCCGCCGGGAGCCGGCAGACGCGGGTAGAGCGCGGCTGTACCTGCGCCTGGCGCTTCTGGCCTGCCGTTGTCCTGGGAGAAACCCGGCCCTGGGACAGAGGAGGGCTGGCGTTTGAACGCTCCTCTGTTACAGGTCACCAGGGTGTGCTGGAGGGGACTGTAGACATATACAGGATTGGGCAGCAGAGAAGAGTGCAGAGTGGAAAGGTGATGTGCCACCAGCTCCCGGCAGTGGATCAGCTGCGAGCTATCCATCTGGAGTGGGACAAGAGGCAGAGACAGGGGTGAGGGATGGCTGCCACAGAGGGGAGAGGCTGGCAGCCAGGGCAGGGCTGCAGCTCTGAGCACACCAACCACCTGGGCACCTCCCTTCTCCTCAATGGTAGGCTGGCTGCAGGAGAAAATGGTGAAGGAGCAAAACCACCCCCAGCACCATGACTCCAAGATACACAGTTAGAGATTGCATGGGGTTGAAGGGCTCCTCAAAGGTCATCTTGTCCAACCCCCTGCAGTTAGCAGAGACATATCCAAGTGGATCAGGTTGCTCAAGGCCACACTGAGTCTGATCCTAAGTGTCTCTAGGGACAGGGCCTCAACCGCCCTGGGCAGCCTGTTCCAGTATTTCACCATTCCTAGCACCAATCCTTCTCAATCCAACCTCAATCTACCCTGCTCCAGTTCCAAATCATCCAGACCCCTGCTCTGCTCCCACCTCATGACAATAGTGTGGGGCATGTTAAAAGGTTTTGCTGCCTGTCTTTAGCAGCTTGAGCATTCTTCTTTTCAGCCCCTGTCAGGCCACCCCTATGCTTAGGCCGAGGGGCTGACTAGGCTCCCCTCCCTGGTGCAGAGAGCCTGAATGCATCAGGACACAGGGCTCCCTTTGTCACCTACTGGATGTGGTCAAGGTTGAGACTTTGCAGAACCAAAGTGTCCCTTCAAGTACAACCACAGAACCAGCTGGCTGGAGAAGACCTTGAGATCATCAAGTCCCACTATAACCCAACATCTGCCATCCTCTCAGCAGCATGAGCGCAGGCAGGGCTCAGCAGGTAGGGATCCATCAGCCCAGCAAGACGCAGCCTCCTGCAGCCCCGCCCTGCCCCTCCCCGCTGCGCGGTGCCCCCCAGCCCTCACCTGTGCCTTCTGGAGCAGCTCGATGATGAGAGCCAGCCAGTCGGGCAGCAGCTTCTCCAGCTCCAGGCTGACGATGGCCAGCGCCAGCATGGAGCCCTTGAACTGCAGCAGCTGGTAACAGGCCATGCAGTGCAGCAGCTGCTTGGTGAGCGCCGCCACGTGCTGGGAGGGGCTCAGCTTGGGCAGGATGGTCAGCAGCTGAGGCCTGTTGGACACTGCGACCGCGTGGAACTGGGGGGAAACAAGCGAGGGGAGGCAGCTGGGGTTACTGGCAGGCAATCCCCGGGGCCAAGCCGGCTCAGACCTCCACAGCTGTATGCCACAGGGCTTGGACACACAAGGATCCTGCAGCTCCACCCTCAAGGCAATTTCCACACCACAGAAACAACCACCACTGGCTTGGTGCAGCCTTCCTGGTGGGACCTGCCATCATCCACATCCTGTGCCTGGGGACCAGGCTTCTCGGGGCGCTGCAAAAGGCTGCCCCCTTCCATCCTTCTCTCAGCAAGAGGTTTGGCAGGTCAGATGCCCTGGACAAAACCTCCTCCAGCAAGCAGAGAGGATGAAACTCAGCAGAGACCCTCAGGACTCTTCCCTTGGTCTTGCATCATCCATGGTCCTGGTTTTCTGGCCACACCTTTCTGTAGCAAGTGCTTTGGCCTTGGTTTGATGCTGCCTGGCACTTAGTCCTGAGCCAAGCCACCACAATTAAGGCTTTCAGGAGCTGTGTCTTAGCTTGTGGCTTCACATGCCTCAAACCAGGTGAGAAGGTCAGATGGCAAGGCCATGGGTTGGAAATTGTGCCCCCATGTCACAGGTCTCTGGAGCTCTCCAGCAAGGCTTTTCCCTTCAGAAACGACCTGCACAGAGGAGCTACAAACACAGCCTGAGGTCCTTGCTCCCCTCAGGCAGGCTTTTGTCTAGGTACCTTCTTTACCCCACCAGACACCAGAAGAATGTGAGCAGCCTCTTACTTACAATATGAAGGAAATCCAATGGCGTTGCCATGTGAAGATCCCAGTTCAGTTTATCCAGGATAATCTTCTCCATTCTGCGGATTTCAGCTGGAGAACAACCACAAAAGCTGTCCCGAGCCAACACCTTCAGTACTGGAATCCTCTACAAAAGCCAGGGCAAGGGAGAACCCAGAGGAGCAGTCAGTACAGAAACCACCCACAATGCCCCAGCCCTGTCCTGGCAGGCACCAGCCACCACAGGCAAGCAAGGGCAGGGCTGGCAGAGTCTGAAGGCGCCTTCAGACCACACGAGGCTGGCAAGAACGAGGAACCTACCTCATCTTCCTCGATGGTCTTTGCAGCGAGGAAGAAGCAGCTGATTGCAATACAGTTCAAGTACTTTGGACGAGCCTACGGCAGAGAAGAGCAGAGAAGCCTCTGTGAGTGTGACGCACAAATCATCCACGAGCCCTCCTGGTGTGCTGGACATGCTGAGCCCCAGGCTCTGGGCTGCCCATGTGCCATGTTCCGGATCAGCAGGCCGGCCTCCGGCGCTGGCAGGCGGTGCCAGGCAACCAGCCCTGCTCCATGACGTAGGGAAGGACGGCGAGCTGCCAGCCCTGGCATCCTAGCTGGCACCCACTGGTGTGGAAAGAGCTGGGTGTAGGCAGTGCAGGAGAAATGGGAAGGGGAAAACCACCTGGCTACGGACCTCTGCCACTGCACCTGCCTCAGCAGAGCTCCGGTGTTAGGGTCCAGACCCAGAGCAGGGAGGCAAAGATGAGGATTTAAATGCTGTCCTTGCCTAGGGAAGTGTAAAGCACCATAGAAACCACCCCTCCTGTACTCCTGCCCTGCACTGCTCAGGACTGTGGCCCAGGCACTGGTAAGGGAGAGCTGGTTTGGGAAAGGCAAGTGAAATTTGGCAGCTGGTCCTCTGCTACCCACCTCAGGAGCTGCTGCATGCAAAGGTCAGTGTAAGTCCTGTACCAAATGTGAAGCTCTGCTTACAGCCTGAACTGCTGCCAGAGCTGCTGCTTGTTAGGTGAGCTTCAGCAGCTGGAGTCAAGCTAGGGGTGGCTAAGGCTGAGCTGCTGGGAAATCCAGAAAGCAGCAAGAGGACAACAGAGGCTCAAGTCCACGGTGACGATCCCTACCTCCAGCCAGCCTCAGGTGCTCCAAGAGCACCATGCTGTGCCTACAGCTTTGGCTTCCTAGTGCCCTTTAAACTGCAGTCCCTGCAGAGAGCCCACAGGTGGGGGTGGCAGGGGAGCGCCTGCTGGAGCCTTCAGTTGTCACTGAAAGCAAAGAGAATCAATCCCCTCAGGGCAAGGCTGGAACCTGTTCTTGACAGCTAGGAAGGACACCTTCTGTGAAGTTTATCTGGGGGAAAGCAGGTGTCTGGGGCAGGCTCCTGCCATCAGGGAAGCTGCTTCTCCCCCTTATTTTTAGCAATCATTTTCTTTCCTCTTTTCCCGGGTGCAACCCCTCTAAGAGACTGCCCTGGAGACAGGCCAAAGCCTGGTCCCCTATGGGAGCCTCACCCTGCCACCCCACATCCATGGTGAAGGGAAGGGACTTGATAACAACACAGGGGGAAACAGGGAGGGAGCACCGAGGCCTGAGCTGTTTGAGCAGCGCTCATCCAGACAAAACATCTTTCCACAGGCTGCAGCACTCAGTGGGCTCCCCACTCGTGTTCTCATACCTTGCAGACTCCTTGGCTGCTGCAAATTGCTGACAGAAAAGCTGCACTCGAGGGCATTAGCTGCTGAGATATTGAGCTGTGTTTCCCAGCTCAGTCTTTCAGTGACTCAGCCACTTTATCTCTCTAAGAATAAAAACTTCCATGGCTTGTAATTAAACCACTGTCGATACTGAAAGGGTGGATTAATGGTGATGTCACTGCCAACCCACCCAGCGAAGTCCCAGTGAGAGGTAAGTGCTTGGCTCTCCTAGGCTGTCTCACCTGCACCTCTGCTGAGCCTGGAACGGACCAGAGCAAATGCAGCAGGAGATGGGGCTGCCCAAAGCCTCATTTCACAGCTCAAGGCCAGGGATTTGGGGCTGATCCACACTTCTAAATCAGTTGCACGGGTGCAAAGCATGACCCCAGCCCAGCACATCTGAGCTGCTCCTGTGGCAGACTCATGGGCACAGCTAAGCTGCAGATCCCAGCTGGGGTTTAGCTTCCTTTTTTCACACACATTTTATGTTTAATAGTCTTAAAACCCAGCAGGCATCTCTGCTCTCCAGTCTGCTCAGGGCAGCAGCAGGGGACAGCCTGTCACTCGGATGGGCTGCAGCCATGCTTGTCCTTCCTCCCTGTCCTTCCTATCTGTCACATCTGGCTGATGTGCCACCAGTGCTAAGCTCTGTCTGGCTGCAGGCTGCTCACCTAAAGCACAACCTCTGCAGCCCCTTTTTCTGATGGCTGGAAGGAAGAGGGACCCTGCTGAGGCAATCAACATCCCAACCACAGAGCTGAGGAGGGAAGGGGCTGCTTCTCTCTGGGGTGAGCACAGCTGCAGCTGCTGAGCTGCCTTATATGGAGGGAAAGGAAGGGGTAGAGCAGAGGGAAGAGAGAAACAGTCACTGGGCCAGGTCCCTGGGCATGGCAGGTTCTTATTACAGCAATGGCTGCTTTCACCAGGTAGGAAATGGCTACAGGGAGACTCTACCTCCACAAGCTGCTGACAGCAGCCTGTGGTACCCATCCCACAAGCTCCTGGAGCGGTGCAGGTGTGAGAAGGGCAGAGGGGGGGAGAGCAGAGGGAAGGGAGCGTTTCCGTCCCGCCGCAGCACCAGGGCTGCACACAGCCGGCTGGGTGGGTGGCACAGAGCCGCTGCAGCTTGTGGAGCTGCAAGTGTTTACCTTCACTGCTGCTAAAAACCTGTCCAAAAGGCTGATGGCCAGGGCCAGCGTTTCTGGATAAAGGTGGAACTGGTATTTGAGCTTGGCCAGCCACTGGATGACCTCATCCCTCTGCTTTGGAGAAATGGCTACATCCTGTTGGAGAGAAAAGCAAACTGTTGTCAGAGACAGGCTGAGAAAGAGAAGCCCAAAGGTTTTACCTGGCAGGAGTCACTCAGCATGGAGACAAAGCCTGCCCTGGGAGGAAGGGGCTCCGAGCCAGCCTCAGTCACCACTTAGTTCCTGCTGCTCCTTACCCCAGCCCAAGAACTCTGCCTGGAAAAGACAATGTTCCCTACAGCAACCTCAGACTGCACTGTGCTGAGGAGAGGGAGGCTGTGCTGCAGCTTCCCAGGTGCTGACAGCGTGTTCTCCAGCTCTGCTCTAAGCTCTGTGATGGTTTCAAGCCCCTCAGAACCATGCAGGTGCACAGCTCCTGCCACACAGGAGAGGAGCTGTGCTTTGAGAGGCAAGGTTTATTCTTCCTTCAAACTGCAGGGATGTCTGCAGCTCAGTCTGAAAAATCCAAGCAGCTTACAAAAGCTCTTTGGTAGTGCAGTGAACTGGGGCAAAGCAGCTCCAGTTTCACTTCAAAACACTTGGGTTTGGTGGTTTTTTTGGACTCTTTTTGCTGGCCAGGTCACCCCCATTGATCTGTTTGGCCAGTAGCTGAATTTCAACCACACAAACCCATCAGCCCCTGACGTCAATTCTTTCTCCCTGACTTCCTTCAGGAAATGTTTACAACTTTCTCCAGCCTTTGGATTCAACCAAGTCAATGTCTGGTCTGACTTCAACAGAGATTATTTGGGGTGATGAGCAAGGATGTGTCCAGAAGTGAAACCAGACACACTTCTTGTGCTGTGCTCAGGGTCCTTGTGCTCCTTTGGCTGCTGCTGAGAGGGTGTGAGAAAGGGAATGAAATGCTGGCTGGCAGGTTACTGTGGAGAGGAAAGCTCAGGGCTTGTCAAACAAAGGTCACTGCTGGGCTGGGCTGTAGCTGTCCTCCCAGCAACAACAAAGGGCAAGGGAAAAGGAGCAGTTAGAGAAAATAAAACCCCTTAGCACTGCTGCAAAATAAATACTCCAGGCTGCACCCATCACCAGAGTACCTACTGTGTGCCTTACACAGGTAACACTGCTTGGGGCAGAGCTGCTGCCTCCTGCCTGGGAGTCAAGAATGTGTGAGAGCAGAGCAGGCAGGCAGGGCTGCAGTGACAGCAGGGCCTCCACGGGGACACCAGCTTCACACCTTCTGTTGTTACTTGCAGTGTGACATCTTCATGCTGTGCCTAACTCCCTCCCTGGTGCTGAGCTCCACCTTCACCACCGAGCAGGACAGAAGGGATGGGGATGGAGGCAGGGCTGGAGCCCCAGGGCCAAGCTCTGGGCTCTGTGCCATTGGGGGCACAGCAGGTCGGTGCTGCTGGCCGGCACGGGTCCCACCAAAACGTGGCCACCCAGCTCCCTCCCAAAAAAGCACACCAGAAACTGGGCCCTGCAGACACAGGGCTGTGCCACCCAGAGCTGCTTCCTCCCTCCAGCTGTCCTAGCTGGGCTAATAAAGCACCACTACCTCTGCCTGCAAAACCTGCCTTCAGGTGCTGCCCCGAGGAGAATGAAGTCCTGCCTTGCCTTCTCTCCTGGAGCCCGACAGCATCAGCAGGACTGTGTCTGACCCAGCTGGGACCTCATGATGCCACCTGACTCTGGTGTGGCTTTTAAAAGCAACTACCATTTTCCATGAGGAAAGAGCTATGTGTTTTGGGTTTTTTCCCCCCAGTTCCAAGAAATAGATTCTTTCTAAAATGGTCACTGCAGTTTGGGGGTGAAAGGTGAGCCCCACCAGGGGCAGGACAGCTGCTGCCTGCACCACGCTGGGCTCAGCCCAGAAAGGCTGGTCTGGTGCACACTGGGGTGAGAACAAATGCACCACACAGAAAGGTTTAGTAAATGCTCTGCTAAAAACATCTGGACATCAGGACAGGGGCCCAGAGTGTGCCTGGGGAGAAAACTGGGCACCCCCATGGCAAACCCTGGCTGTCCTCACAGAGCCAAGCGAGGCCTGCACAGCTGAGCCTGGAACAGGCAGGAACGGGAGCAGATGAAATGGCTTTGTTCCTTCTGCCTGGTTTCAAATGTCAGGAGCCAAAGGCACACAAAGGGACTTCTACCCACAGCCAGGTTTGGACACCACTGTGGAGTTAAAAGGCTTCAAGCTGCTTAAAGGATTACCCTGGAAGTGCAGGACCTGGCTGAGTCCAGCAGGTAAGCTCTGCCCCCGGCTGCTGACAGCCAGCCTGCAACCACCCAGCCAACGAAATAAACCTGACTTAAAAACCTGCCTCTGCCTCTTCACTCACCGCTGCTCCTGCCCCGGCAGCCTTACTGCTGAGGCCAGGGGGCACAGGCCTGGGCGCTGGGGGAGCTGCACCAGCAGGGCAATTGCCTGTCTGCCCTCCTGTGAGACAGCAGCGGTGCAGGAGGAGGGGCAGAAAACAGCAGTAGGGCTATGCCTCAGCACCGCGGGGGGGGCACTTTTCCCATCCCCTTCCATTCCTAATAGATTCTGGCAGAAATGGGCATCAGCTTTCTAATGCAGCTCCTGGCAGGGCCTGTCCTGGCTCAGTGCTGTTTGCCCTGTGCTTGCCAAAGCACAAGTTAGGCTTTCTCCTAGAAAGAGCAGGGGTGGGAAGGGTCAGACCTGCCCCTGCTGCCCTGCGGTCTCCAGTCCTCCCTGCATCTTCTCACCCTTCACAGAGAGTGGGAGACCAAACCTTCCAACTCAGGAGAGCTTTAATTGGCCAGGCCTAACGTAAAAACCAGCAACTGCATGCCCAGAACCTGCCAGCAGCTGTCCCTTCCAGGTGAGGAAGAAGTGGTTATTTGATCTGAGCCCCTGAAAAACAAGCCTGGATCTCAGCAAGACAGCAATGAAAACAAAGAGCACAGCCCCCACACAGAGCACCCTGCTCCTGCAACATGAAGGAACCACTGCAAAGGGAAGCAGGAACCTGGCTGCTCTGGAGCTGTCTGGGGAAGCAAAGGACAGGAGGTGAATCTCCAGCTCTTTGCTGCACTAACAATCCACAAACCCTCTCTCTACCCCAGCCTTTTGCTGCAAACAGAGGGGCACAAGTGTGGGGAGAGAATCCCCTCAGCCAGCAAGAGCAGGTGCATTGAAACCTCATCCCATCAGGAAGAGGAAAATTGGTTATAGCCCAGTTTAAAGGCCAGGCAGAAACCCACAAACCTTGCTGCCACATCCCAGCAAGGAGTGTCCCCCTTCAGTCTGTGTGCCTCTCCCTCCAGGCTGTACCTGCACCATCCCAGTAACACCAGTAACAAATGCAGCTCCATGAAGGTAATTAAGCACTGAGGTCACCGTTCCTTATTAGCTAGGATTAAAAATGAAACTGAGACACTGCGGTGACTGAGAGCAAGGAAGTCCCTGGGGGCTGGAAAGCACAAGTTCCTCCTTGCTCTGCAGGTACTTTCCTGCAGATGCTGTGTGTGGCCAGCTCTTTGTGCTGCCCACAGAAGCTGCCCACCCCCACCCCGGGGTGGCAGAGCAAGCTAGCCCAGCATGAGGGCTCTAATTAGCAACAATTAAGCCAGGGCAGGCTCAGCAGTAGCTGGTTGCTCCCAGGCAGACCTAAGAACAGCCCTGGGGACTGAGGGCCCATGCATGTCCTCTGGCTGCAGGGCTCCAGAGTGTGAGCACAGCACAAAGCATCCCTGAGGCCAGCTCCAGACTCTGGGAAATGCAGTCTCAGACAAATGTTATCTGTGAACTCCAACCTGACTCCATTTGATTGCTGCCTCATCTAGCAGAAGCACCTTACCTGCTCAGGTGTCTTCTGTCTGCTGCCCCAGACAAGGATGTTCTGCCCTCTCCCCTATTTGTTTCTGCCTAGCTCTGCTTGGGGAGCAAGCAGGTGACCCTCATCAGGAATGAGGGGCTTCCAAACAGGGCAGCTGGAAATACAGCAACCAAATGGGTCCCTCCTTGGGTCTCAGGATTGCTGCTTTACACCAGAGTGACCCCAAACTCATGCCCACTGGGCTGCTGCTCTCTGGTACCAGTTGGAATTGGGAGGTGCCCTCCTGACAGAAGGACCATCTGGCAGAGTTGCCTGGGGAGCAGCACAGCCTCTGCTGTCAGCCCTGTGGGGTGCACTGAGGCTGGGGGGGGGAGCAGCCTCACCAGCCTGGGCAAAATCAGGAAGTCAAACACTGCCCACAGGTTACAACAGGCACCAGAAGGTGAAAAGACCAACCCGAGGTTGTGTGGGGAGGCAGTGGAAAAACTGGAAAGAAACTGAGAGTCTCCTCCTTCCTCCAGAGGTGCAGAGAACAAATGAGGAGAGAGAAAGAGGCAGAGCAGGCAAGAAAGGAGAAATGACAGAAGAGAGGCTCTGCTTCTATAAAAAAGAACCCCAAGCCCCTAGGCTTACACCCCTCTGCTGCAGTTACTTGGTAACAGGCAAGCAGCAACCCCTGACCAGCCTTTACTGCTTGGTTTCTCAAGCCTTAACCACATGAAACCCCACAAATGTCATCTGCATACTCTATAACCCGAGAGGAGGGGGGGAAACGAAGGGGGAGAAAAAAGAAATCACCAAATGCATTGAGAAGCAGCAGGAGGGTTCCAGACTCAGCCCTCCTGTTTTGGGTTTGTCAGGCTGGAAAGCCCCTCTGAGATCTGGCTTGGATATACTGCAAACACCCAGAGCCAGTGGCCTACACTGAAAGGAGGGAAGCTAAAAGCAGTAGGAAATGGGAGCTCTCAACAGAAAAATCACAGAGAGTTAAAGTACCAGGCCCAAAGTCCCCAGCACACTCTGCAGCATGTGCTAAAAATGTAAACTCTTCCTGTTCCTGTGAGCTTCCTCTTTTCAAAGACCTCAACTCAAGACACATCCTGAGAAGCTGACTTTGTTCTGGTTTTAAACATGAGAATGGCTCACACTGAGGGGTGGTGACTGAAGGCTGCAGAAGTGGAGGGACAGGTGGAAGCAGGGTGCCACAAGTGGTAGGAGCAGAGACACACTGAGTACAGACCCAGGGGTTTCAGCTGCACCCTGGCAGCAGTCAGGACTTCCCCAGAGCAGAGAGCTGTGCTGCTGTCCCCTTCTCCATCTGCCCTTGGTAGGTTTGACACAAACACAGCCAGAGGCCAATCCCATTTAACGACTCTGGGCTGCCAGAGCACGCTTAGCAGCATGGATTCCAGCTGAACAAGGCAGCGTCTTGACTGACATGGAGGAGAAGAGAAAGAAGAAGGTTGCAAAGACAACAGAGGTTTGGGGTGCAAATTCCATGAGCAGAAACTCCAGGGGACAAGTGCAGAGGGCCAGGAACTGCTCCCAAGCACAGACTCAAGTGACATGGGAGGGGAGGGAAGGGACCCTTCAGGATCATGATGTCATTCCACACTGCAAGGACACACTTGGTGTTGGTCCAGGCCAGTCCTGAGACTTGACACTGCCTTCAGCCAGCAGGTTGCTCTGTACCAGATCCTACTCTGACTTCCCACAGCTGGCAGCTGAGTCCCACAAACCTCCCCAAGTATTTTAACACCTTGGAGGTGCTGCAAACCTCAGCCACAGTGACACTGAGCACCCTCGAGGTCAGCTGCTCTTCACTCCCAGACAGGGCTTGAGGTCAGTCCTCCTGCTGCAGTCACAACTCGAAGGTGGCACAGGCAAGGAATGTCATCTTCAGAGGGCAACCAGGCACTCCTGCTAGGGAGGGGCTGCCTGGAAAACTAACACAGGTGGTGGCTCCTGAGCTGCCACAATCAACTGCATCAAAGCAAAAAAGAGTTCCTTGTGCCTGTGAAATCTTCCCAGAGGAATCTGTTTTGGTTACACTCTCCAGGTCCCCAGCTTGTCTCACTATGCTGCAATCTTATCTCCCTGCACTGTAAGCACTAAGCCCAGGCACACTGCCAGCACGAACAGGCAGCTCTCCCACAAGCCAGGGTCTTCAATGGTACGTGCCCCAAGTCAGCCACACCTCCAACCACCTCTGCCAACCAGGGGAACTCATTTGGAAAGCCAAACCTGGACTAATACTGAACCTTAGCTGCTCCTACACAACCAGAGCACTTCCTGCTCCCCAGAGACAAACCAAACACCACACTGATCAGCCTTGACAGGTGGAAGATTCAGGTGAACCCTGCAGACAGCCCTTCAGTGCAGTTATCTGTGACAGCCACCCTCGTGTTTCACTTTGGTTTGGAACACAACTCTGTGGAGCCCACAGGCATCTCTGAGAGCACACAGCAGACAGAGAACTCCTTGGCAACACACCTCAGGGTGGGTAAGGTCCTGAGCCCCATCTTCTCTCTGGCTCTGCTGCAGAACTTGAGCAGGAGGCTGGGCTATGGACCCCATGCTGCAGCCCCTTCCACCCTGCATTCTCCTCCAGTCCTATGAAAACATTCCTCCCTGGAACAGGCCCGTGCCTGGCTCTGCTTCCCATGACACCAGCTTGCACCCTGCTCCATAAATAGTCCTCTTCCAGGCCGTGGGGCTCTTCCTGAAGCAGACAGGGCCTCAGCAAGTCACATCCTGGCCTGTTCTCAGCTGTCACAGCTGCAGCCTGTCTGGCAGCACTGGGCTGATCCAAGGCTGATTTGGAGCAGGGGTAAGTCTGGCCCAGGATGGGAGAAGGGCAAAGCCAAGCTTTAGCTGTGGCCATGCTGTGTCAGGGGCAGGCCTGAGCTGAGCTGGCAGTAACTTCATGTGAGAAGGTGTTTCCTGTGAAAAGCCATCAGCACTTCCAAGGTGTTATTAGGAAAGCTAGCCCAAGGAAATGAAGCTGCTTTTAAAAGCTGTTGCAGAGCTGCTGCCCACTAGAAATGTGTTAATTATCATTTGTACAATTGATTTAATGAGGACATCCCACGAATGTGCTCTCAGGAGCTACAGCAGAGGTCTAACACGGTGTGCTGCAGTGGGTCCTGCCTCCCCAGCTGCAGGGATGTCCCTCAAATAAAGAAGTCGTCACTTTCTCCAGAGGTTAATTTCCCAGCCTCCAGCAGCAGGTAACTCCTCCTGCCACAGCGTCAGCTGCTGCCATGAAACCACAGCAGAGGCTGCTCTGCAGCCTTTGTGAAGAGGAAGGATGAGAAAGAGACATTACCTGATTGGGCTGAATTTTCGGCACATGTGCTTTCCACATCTGAGCTTCCCTAGAGATTGCCGTCTCCAGAAGGAGAGACAACCTCTGGCTCTCCAGGGGTCCTGCAAACTTCATGGTGACCCTTGGATCCACCTGCCACCCAGCTGGATACAGCTACCTGCAAAACCAAACACAGCCTGGTGAAGTGTTGAGCTGCCCCTGCCCAGCAACTTGCTCCAAGGAAAGCACAAATCACAGAATGGCAGGAGAGGGAAGGGGCCTCTGGAGATCACAGAGGCCAACCCCCTTGCCAAGGCAGGGTCACCTACAGAAGCTCACACAGAACATACCCAGGTGGGTTTGGAATGTCTCCAGAGAAAGAGACTCCACCACCTCTCTGGGCAGCCTGCTCCAGGGCTCCTGCACCCTTTAAAAAGCTCCTCCTCATGTTTAGGTGGAACTTCTGATGGCCTGTTACCCCTTGTCCTGTCACTGGGCACCACTGAACACAGCCTGGTGCCATCCTCCCTCCAACCCACCCATGAAGTACTGATCAGCACTGATGAGCTCTCCCTCAGGCTGATCTTCTCCGGACTAAAAAGCCCCAGTTCTCTGTCTTTCCCCATCAGAGATGTTCCAGTCCCTCCAGTATCTTTGCTGCCCTTTGCTGTCCCCTCTCCTCAGAGGAGAGGAGAGGCCTCAGAGCCTGGCTGGTGCCAGCCTTAGCCCAGTACTCCCAGCAGCAAGGGGCAGCTCTGTGCAGAACAGAGGAACACTTGTCTGAGAAGGGAACTGATTTACAAGCTGGAGCCTGACAAATGCATCAGTGTCTTCCTTGTATGGTTTGGAGCTCCTCACAGCACAACCTGTTTGACGTGCAACGCAGGGGGCCAGGAAGGTTCCTCTCGGGCCTGGAAATACATTAGACCCACAGACCATCAGTGCACAGCTCTCATGTCAGACAGGGACTGTGGACTGAAGGAGGAAAAAGTGGCAAACAAGTCAAAGTGATGGAGAAAATGTCTGCAAGACCTACAGCAGTGAGAAGCAGGTGATGGTAACAAGCAAAAGTTAAAGCCAAACACAAAAGGCAAAAAGGAAGTTTCCCTGGGCTGAGTGCAGCCTCACTCAGCAGCAGGACACGTCAAGAAACTTGTGCACTTGCAATGAGGCAAGGTTCTGTTTGGTTGGGGTTTTACAAGACAGGATTCCACCACCTGCTTATCAAATGGAGAAGATGATCTGATGGAAAAGGTTATTCAAATCCTTCTGAGCCTGCCTACCAACTCCTCTAGCTGCATAGCTCTTGCAAGTATGAAATCATTAAAGCAAAACAATTCAGCCCTGAAGGGTAAAGCCATGGGAAAGTTATTTAAACTCTTAAATCCTTCTCTTGTGAAATCCACCTAACAGGTGGATATTGGCCAAAACTGCTCACCAGGCGGTGTGACAAAGACTGGTTTGTTAACACAACAGGTTGTGCTGTGTTTATAGGCAAGAAGGCAGAAGCAGACAAAACAAATGCAAACCAGAGTGAAAAACAAGCAGCTTATGATAAATAGTAACAGCAGCAGCTCTGGAGAGACGCAAACCCTACAACAAATATTTTCTCTGTCAGTTTACAGGAGGGCATAATTCACACAGAAGCTGCAAGCTCCTCAAGCCCCACTTTAGAGCCAAGCAGGTTTTAAGTGGCAAATGAATGTCAAGACTCTTGGTCCTGAACAGAAACACACACTCACACCCCCTTTTTACAGTCCACTTTTGTAAAACAAAAGCTTCTCCACGGTCCCTGGAACAGGTTGCCCAGAGAGGTTGTGGATGCCCCCCCCAGAGGTGACCAAGGCCAGGTTGGATGAGGCCTTGAGCAACCTGTGCTGGTGGGAGGTGTCCCTGCTCATGGCAGGGGGTTGGAACTGGCTGATCTTGAAGGTCCCCTCCAACCCAACCCATTCTGTGAATCTATGCATAAGAAAGGAGAGGCTGTGCTGGCTTGGCACACCCC
Source organism: Dryobates pubescens (assembly GCF_014839835.1). Lineage (NCBI taxonomy): Eukaryota > Metazoa > Chordata > Aves > Piciformes > Picidae > Dryobates > Dryobates pubescens. The sequence goes on from NC_071635.1 coordinate 3,119,726, forward strand.
TGCACAGGTCACTGGAATGACCTGAGGTGCTATGGGCCATATAGTGATTCTTCTGGCTGCAGAGAACAGTTTGGATCCATGATTCCTGAAGGGTTCAAAATGCTCTGCAGTGTGTCTCAAAACCACTGCTCATCAGCTCCTGAGTGGCTCATGGAGCATCCCTGTGGGTTCAAAAGTCCCTGTGGAAATTCCTCACTTGACAAGAGGGAGGCTGTGCCTGGGAAGAGGTGAAATTAGATTCTGTGGCTTGACCCACAGCTTATTTAGGTGCATTTACTCATTTCTGCATTTATTTCTTAACCCTCAGGTGATTCTAATGACACTGGGGCAACTGAGATGCACATTCACAGCCTCAGCCCCAGCTGATTCCCTCAAGGGCTTTATTAGCATCTCATTAGGCTCTCAGACAGGTTTCCCTGTGGGACGAACTGGTTCTCAAAGGCTGGATCAACATCAGCTCTTCCAAAGGAGGTGGGAAGTGAGGAGAGCAGTGAGGAGAGCTGCACCCTCACAACAACAGGAAGAAAACAGCTCAAATTGGGCAGGTGAAGTATTTTATCACCTCTGGCATTTGTGGAGGGGGGGCCCTTGGTGTAGCCTTCTCACTTTGCAATGCAAGAGCCCAGAGAAGGGGATCCTCCAGGCTTGTGCAGAGCAACTTTTCCCAGAGGACTTTTTCCAAGAGCTGGGAGACAGTGAGTTGCTCACTGTGTACAGAAAGAAAGCAGTAGCTTTATTTAGCCCAAACATGTTTCCTAACATCAAATATTGATGGTCTGTTCTTTGTTTTGCAGGAGACAGAAGGTAATTAGCCACCCCCCTCAATTCACTGGAGAAAACACAGGAGGAGAAAGAGAAGGGTGGGGACTTCTTACAAGGGCTTGTAGTGATAGGATGAGAGGGAATGGATTGAAGCTTGAGGAAGGGAGAATTAGGCTGGAGATTAGGAAAAAATTCTTGACAGTGAGGGTGGGAGAATGCTGGAACAGGTTGCCCAGGGAAGTTGTGGATGCCCCCTCCCTGGAGGTGTTCAAGGTCCAGATGGATAAAGCCCTGAGCAACCTGGGCTGGTGGGAGGTGTCCAAGCTCACAGCAGGGGGGTTTGGATGATCTTTAAGGTCTCTTCCAACCCAAACCATTCTGTGATTCTATGAAAACTTCAGGCCAAAGGGAACATCCTCAGGCACCTTGGTTTCTTCTCTTGTGACTGATACAACATGCACCCTGCATTTACAACACAAATGGGTTGCACAGGCCTCTGGGCCCAGAGAAGACTTTTTAGTTTCCCTGGTCCCTTTTTAGGCAGTGTGAGCAGGTCAGTGACCCCAAACAGAGAGTTCAGAGGTGTCCCTAGCACCCTAAAATACCAACGGCCCTGCAAGGGACGTTTCTAGTGAGCGGCGATGGCAACTCTTCTTGAGTTGCTGAAGGGGAAGGAGAGTGGAAAATAACCTCTCCTGTCTGGACTTGGGAGGTGGTTCAGTGAGTGCTGGGGCATAAAAACCTTTATTAGGAGGGGGGAAAAAAAAAGGCAAGCAGGGGAATGACGTGCTTGAAAGTTTCCCTTGGAGCAAGAGCGGTGCCCAGGCTTCTCCAGCAGCGAGAGCGCGCCAGGCAGCGCGCCAGGCACCCTGCGGCTGAACCCAGTTTGCATCTAAATTTACACAGCCCTTCAGCAGATAAATGCACACCATTTAAACCCCAGAAAAGCCAGCATGCCCTGCATCCACACAGCCCTGCACAGAGCCCCTGCAGCCACTGCAGGGAAACAGGATGGCCAGCACAGCTCCCCACAAACCAGCCTGCAGAAAGGGGGTGAAGGCCGCGCAGGGTCTGGACTTCGACTCTTCGAGCTCAAGATGGTAAAACCTGAGCGTCACAGAAAAGCAACATCCAGGCTCCCACCAGCAGGGAAGGTGGCTGCTGGGGCAGCAGGTTCCCTGCAGAGAACAGCAGTACCCAAGGAGGGCTGAGCCCAAACATCTGCTCCAGCCCAAACTTCACATTTTCTGTGACTAAGCCCCGATATCAGAAGTACATGGAGCTGCTGGACGTGGGTCCAGAGGAGGCCATGAAGATGATCAGGGGGCTGGAGCACCTCTGCTGCAAGGACACGCTGAGAGAGTTGGGGATGTTCAGCCTGGAGAAGAGAAGGCTCCAGGGAGACCTCAGAGCAGCCTTGCAGTACCTGAAGGGGACTACAAGAAAGCTGGGGAAGAGACTATTTACAAGGGCTTGGAGTGACAGGATGAGAGGGAATGGATTGAAGCTGTAAGAGATTTAGACTGGAGATGAGGAAGAAATTCTTTACAGTAAAGGTGGTGAGACACTGGAACAGGCTGCCCAGGGAGGCTGTGGATGTCCCCTCCCTGGAGGTGTTGAAGGCCAGGTTGGATAAGGTCTTGAGCAACCTGGGCTAGTGGGAGGTGTCCCTGCCCATGGGCAAGGGGGTTGGAACTGGATGATCTTGAAGTTCCCTTCCAACCCAAACCATTCTATGACTCTATGAGGACTGGGACCCATGCCTGGTGCCACTGTCAAGGTGGTCAACCAGCTTTCTGTGTCCCGGACTTAGAACTGAACTCCAGCTCCAGGGTGGAGGTTTGTTAAGTTGTTTTTTTTTTCCCAGAGATCACTTTGGAAATTTTAAAATCCCTGTTCAAAGAGTTTCCTAATCTTCACCAGAAGGTCAGCTGGCTACACTGAAACTTCACAAAGAACCCCTGGGACGTTGGGAAAGGAGAAGTGAGCCAAGACAACACATCGGCTTTGACGTCTGCTGGGAGCAGAATCCCAAGCTGCAGGTTGGATCTTGCTCTTAAATTAGAGTCAAAACCTTGGTGTGAGGTTTTTGCTGCCAAGGGAGCTTTAGGCTGGAGATCAGGAAAATTTTTATTCCTGCAAGAGGGGCCAGGGATTGGAAGGGGCTGCCCAGGGAGGTGGTGGAGACACCATCCCTGGAGGTGTTCAAGAAATGCGTGGCCATGGCACTGGGGGTGTGGGTTAATGGCCATAGTGGTGGTGGGTTGCTGGTTGGACTTGATGATCCCAAGATACCAGCCAAAACAGTTTTATGATTCTACTTGTAAAAAGCATGAAAAATCCCCTGCTTATCCTTTAAAAATCCCCTGACTTAGTCCATCAACTGTCACCCATCTGATAAAGACCTCTTTTTGACCCCTGTTGCTAGCTAACTTGACTTGGAAGAGTCAAGAGGCTTTGGCTCCCCAAGAGAAGCTGGAGGCGAAGTGCTGCAGGCTATGGTTTTCAAAGGCACTTCTGTTTGCAGCAACTGGGGCAGCACCTCCCTAGCCAGGAACATTTTTGAGTTGAGGGGGTGTGCATTTGTCTAGCATGCAAAATAATTGATGTTATTGATGTTTCCAGGGTTTGTTAATACTCACACTGACAACAAAAACTGCCTCCTGCAGACAAAAGGTGCAGCTACAAGAAATGCCTTACCCACTGGCAGCACAGGCTCCTAACACAGCTCCTCGTTTCCCCCTGCCTCCCGTCGCAGTTCAGCTGCTCCAATACAGATGCACTGTAAACAGGCTCACTGGAATCATTCAGGGCAGCAAGAGAAACCTCTTTTGTTTTGGTTGTGGGTTGGTCTTGGGTGGGTTTTTGGGGGTTGGTTTTTTTTACACCTAGATCATTTAGTAAAAAACTAACAAGCTCTTCAGGGCTAGAGACAGCCTAAAGCCTGCTATTTTTATTTGGAGACTAAATCCAGGTGGCTATTCCAGACAAGAGGGGCAATTCCAACAGAGCTACACCACCACAGGCATTTCTGCAGAACTTGTAAGCACTTCAGGGCCCAGCAGCCAAATCTGCTTCAGCTTTCAGATCTTCCAGATGACCTGCAAACAGACTGCTCTGGGTGGGGGAGGAAGGCAAAGCAGAAGAGAGGAAGGGGACTGAATTCCTGGGAGCTGCAGGCAGCCATCTGTGATTTCCAGGATCAAAACGCAGCTTGCACTGCTAGAAGAAATCGTCTGACTGCAAGTTGTGCTGAGAAATTTCAAAGGGGTGGGCGGGGGGAGGGTGGGTGGGATGGATGGATGTTAATTTTAGTATCTGGGGCTTTCTCTCAGCTTAACTCTTTCCTCACTCCAAATCAGCAAGGCAGGGTGGAAATTTCTGCCCCACAGGGGTAAATGCCTACTGTGCTGCTTCCACCTGAGAAGAAAAAAGCAGCAGGCATAGACTCCTTTGACAGCTGCACATTATTTGGTGACAGGTAACAGTTCTGAGAGGACAGTGCTTTTGTGTTTTAAGAGTAAACTTTTGCTATGAGCAATCAGTGCCAAGCTCTCTGTCCTTTCAACCTGCTAAAGCACGGCCTGAGGTGATAGTGATAGGTAGAGGGCTGGCACCAAGTTAAAACCAACTGGTTTGAGCTGAAGAAGGTAACTCACGTTTGCAGCCTGGTTAGTGGAAACAGCTTGACAGAGCTGTAAGACAATAGATTTTTGAGTTCAGGGACTGGGAAAAAGATGTTTGGGAACATAGTTTCAAATTTCAGCATCTAATTAAGTATGAGAAGCAAGGAACTGGCTTTTATGGAATGAATGCTAACAGACATTAGATGAGAAATGCCTTGGTATCCAACATAGATACACCCCAGGTACGCAGCTGGTATTGCACCTTGAACCAGCAGCACATCTGAGCAGGGCAGGAGGCAGCCACGGGCCTGAATGCAGGAAGAGGTGATTTGATTTGGGCTGGGAAGAGCAGAGGGCTGATGCCATTTGGCTGTGTGACTCAGGCAGAGCTAACTCCCACAACCTGCTACAAAGGCAAGCCTGTCGGGTGTTTTGGCAGGCTCATGTACATCACACGCTCGCCACTTCTTTTCCTCCAACCAGCTTTTTCCTGGGAGTGCACAGCAAGTTGACCTCATTTTAGTGCTGGTTTTCCAAATGGAAGATTTTTTTTTCCCCCAACATTTTAAAGAAATCTGCCAGTTAAAAACAAAAACAAAAAAACAAGCACACAAGGAGAAGGCAAGAGCAATGTTTTGATGGGTGGGAAGGGAGGTGTTTGAAGTCTGTTTTGAAACAGAAATCCCACCGCCTGTTTAGCAAACCAGAGAGGAGGAGGAGGAGCAGGAGCCTCTGGAGAGGGCTGCATCATGACCAGCAGCAGTGCATTCTTCTCACCACCATTTTCTGTGTCTCTGCTGTGCAGAAAAAAACAGAAAGCCCAGATGGAATTTGAGAGGTGTAGAGCACTGGGGTAGAAAACATCAACGTTTTCAGTTCCCACACACAATCACAGGATGGTAGGGGTTGGAAGGGACCCCTGGAGATCATCAAGTCCAACCATCCTGCCAAGGCAGATTCCCCTGGAAAAGGAGGAACACATCCAGGTGGGTTTTGATTTTCTCCAGAGATGGAGACACTCTTGGCAGCCTGCTCCAGTACTCCATCACCCTTAAATTAAAGAAGTTCCTCCTAAAGGTAGCAAGAAAACAGGAGGAATAATTCATGGCCAAAAAAGGCACTGGTGAGGACGTTTCTAAATAGGAGGGAGGGTGCCACAGAGCCAGTGGTGGCATAAAGCTGCTGTCTGCTGGCTGGCACTCGGGGGGGTCCTGCAGGTACAAGCCTGAGTTGTTCTTCTTTTCCAACAGCCACCCTTTTATAAAATCTGTGCCTGCTGCAAAGCCTTCCCCCCCCTACAGATAGAGACCACAAAGCAGACCAGCTCTAAGACACCATCTCTGCCGTGCTGCACTCCCCAAGCCCCACAGCTGTCACCAGGGTTTTGCTATTTGAGTGGAGCTTCCATTCTGCTTTCCAAAGTCGGAACTTTAAAAAAAGCCAAGGTAGAAGATGAACTCCTGCCTGAACTTCAGACAAAGTTCCCATTCTTCCCTCCCGGCTAGACGGGCGTGCTTCCAGACGTGTACCAGCCCTACCCCCTTCTCTAATGGCTCTGGGTGAGGTTTGCATTTCCTTCTCTCAGCAACTGCCCAGAGGAGTCTGCCCGAGCTTCATGTGCCTCTGGTCAGCCACAGCTGAGAACTCTTTGTGCCGCAGCTCGGGAGCGATGCAAAGAAACTGTTTCAACCCCAGCCCTTGAGGCAGCGTGTGGCAACACAGCAAGGGAAGCCAGGATCCAAGGTAAGCTCAGAACCCAGCCTGAGGAGACCAGCTGCAGAACGTATGTGTGTTGGATGCAAAGAGGAGGTGAAACTCAATACCCTTTAATGAGGTTCTGCTTCCAGATTTTGGCTTATTTGAACCTAAAAATCAAAGGAAAGGATATTAACTGATGGAGGGTGTTTGCTTGTATGGATTAAATTAAGCAAAGCCAAAACCCTTGCAAAGCAAACCCCCTCTAAGCCACTTCACGAGCACTTGCAAAAGAAATGCTAACATCGGAAACCAGTCTCTGGGTTCTGCTCTGGAACCTTCTGGATCTTTCTGGGACAAGGTCCAGGATTGCTGGGGAACACCTGGGAACCCTCTGAGAAACTTGAAGGTGCAGCTGTTGCTAAGGGCAATAATTGGGAAGACAAAAGGGTGTGGGCCTGAGGAAGCTCTAATGAACATGATTAGGGAGGGTCAAGCAACCTGTTAGCCACTAATTGGAAGAGGCCTATATAAGAGCCAGGCCCAAAGCCCCACTCCCAAATATAAGAAGTTGCCATGAAGGAGGCAGTTTCAGTAAAGTCTCAGACATGCTGGTGGCACACCATGGGCTGGTTCTTCCAGCAGGTGTTGTATCAGTTGTCACTGATAGGGCAGAGGGTTTTGATACAGGGAGCTTTACAGGCTGCAGGAATAAACTGCAAAGATGGAGCCAAGCTCTCAGTGATGCCCAGTGCCAGGAATAAAGGCAGGGGGCACAAAATGGGCTGCAGGAGAGGTTCCTTCTAATCATCTGGAACACTTCTTTACTGTGAGGGTGATAGAACATCAGTAGAGCTTGCCTGAAGAGGTTGTGGAATCTCTGTCCTTGGGAATCTTGAAAAGGCATCTGGACAGTGCATCTGGACTTTACAGTGAGGTAGGTGAGACACTGGAAATGGTTGCCCAGGGAGGCTGTGGCTGCCCCCTGCCTGGGGGTGTTCACAGCCAGGCTGGATGAGGCCTTGAGTAACCTGGGCTAGTGGGAGGTGTCCCTGCCCATGGGCAAGGGGGTTGGGACTGGATAATCTTGAAGGTCCTTTCCAACCCAAACCATTCTATAATGATTCTATGACACGGGCCAGGATGCAGCTGGTTTTACATGGCTCTGCTTGAGGGGAGGGGGAAGCTGTACAGAATGACCTTCAGAGGTCACCTCCACTCTCAACCACTCTATGATCTTAAGGGCTTTAGGCTTAAACCAGCACCGTTCTGAGGGCTCAGCTGTATACCCAGAGCAGCTCATAGGTTTTTCAGGCATCAAATGCTGAAAGCTGGGCAGAAAGGCAGGAAAGCAGGCATTATGTAATCTCTCACTGCTGGTCTCCTAAAAGCAACACATGCAGAGTGTGATTCACTTCTCCCATCACCAATATAACTTGGTGTAAAACAACAGTAACTTGAAGGAAGCTACTCTGAGGAAAAATCAAGCTCATAAACCTATGAGAGTGAGCAGTAATTTCATAAAATAGGGCCAGAGGCTTTCAAGCTCATAAAAGCTAACTCTCCACAGGCAAGGGCCAACAGGCATGCAGCATCTGAAGCACCAGGCACCACCTCTTGAGTAATGTAATCCCCTGAAACCAAATAAATGCAGAGCCTCTCCGGGCAGCAACAGAGGGACAGGATTCAGCAGTAGCTCTTTTTGTCTTTCAGCAGCAGTCATTAACAGAAATGAGCAGTAACAAACCCAAACAAGTTTATACCCAGTTCAGCACTTGCAGCCAAAAAAATGCTTAACTACAATGCCTTGGTTCCTCTTAACAACAAAAGGGAATTTTATCTGAAAACATAAATGTTTACCAAGGCCAATATGTTGCTCTGCAAATTCTGATTGACTTCAGAGTAAATTATCAGTGATTACAGCTAATACTGGGATCCAGTGTGAGGCACTAAAATGATAATTATGAGGAAATGAGGAATTATCTGCTGTTGAAACAATAGATCAATTATGAGGTACAGCACAGTAGCTGCAGAGCAGCATTCTTAGGCTCTGAGGGTACCATCTCCTCTTTCTCATCAACCAAAAGAGAACCCACAGTTATAAAGCTTAATTATCCTCCAGGAGCTCCAGTTTGCTGACTAATTAGCCTCTTGTTGAGACAATACAGCAAAGGATGTCATTCCAATTGTCCACAAAAATAGGATGGCACAGGCACAGTCCTGGCTCTTCCCTGCACACTCCTCTCTCCTGCCCAACCAGTATGAATGTAACAGCCCCGATATCCCCAGCTCTGGACAACCTAAACCAGACAGTCCTCAGCATAAAACATACCCCAGGAAGGGAAATTTGGGAGGAGGAGGTAGAATAAAGAGAAAACAGTGTGTCTGAGGCAGCATGTAATGGCTGGCAGAGGGCTGTTGCTTCCCCAAAGCATGCTGTGCAGAATCTACCCTTGCTCTTGGACTCATTTGCAGTGCTTTCAGAAATGGATACCAAGCTGCACTTGATGGTCACGTTCCTACAGCAGCTGCACCCTTTCCAGCTGCATGGCAGCTGGTACACCCCAAAATTTAGTCAGAATTGTAAGGCAGGTAAAGGTTGAAGTCCCTCTTTGCTCCTATCAGCACAAGCACAGACTCATTTGCAGTGCTTTCATAAATGGAGACCAAGATGCATTTGATGGTCACGTTCCTACAGCAGCTGCAGCCTTTCCAGTTAGGAGCAGTTCAGCCCCAAGAATTGCAGTCAAAATTGCAAGGAGGGTAAAGGCTGAAGCTTCAGGGAGCCTACCCCAGCCAAGGAAGGGGATCTTGCTGTATGCAGCAAAATACCACAAAAAAAAGGGCACAAAAGCCTCTGGCAAATGGGTTCATCCAGCACCTCCCATCATCCCAGCAAAGAAAATGTTTGATGTCTGGGCTGATGAGCAAAATGGAGTATCTGCACTAACATGTTATGTGTGAGTGTGCTTTCAGCTGAGTTTATTGCAAGTGCAAATAGCCATTATGGTTAATAAAGCAGTGTTGATATTTGCAGTTAGCAAACACACAGGAAGGGAACATTTCAGACCACATCTGCTTCATCCTGGGATGGGAGACACCTGAGATTTTTTCCTTCCATCTGAGTGACTTCACCTTGCCTTTTCTGGCATTTGAAAATAGCTGTTATTGTGCTCAGTCCTCACAGAAACCACTCTCTCTTCTCAATGAACCAGAATCCACATCCTTGATGCCCAGATTGGATTTCCTGCCGCTTCATCAGAGTGTCCTGGTGACAAGGACCTTGGTTTGCATCTTCTCCAACCCACGGTCATGGGAGTAAAGGAAAACAGCCACAATTTGTTCTTGGGCAGGCTGGTTCTTGGCACCCATTTTGCATCTCAAAGGGGAGGATCTCCAGTTCCTACAACTCCATCTGGAGACACCAGTCTTCTGCTTTCCTCATATTCTGCTCTCTGCTCGGGCAACAGAGTCCTAAGGACCATGCTTTGGAGGTCAGTATATAATGTGTAGCTTTCCTGAAGCCACTGGTGCTGCCTAGTCCTTTTAAAATCTCTCCCTGGCAGTGTGTAACTGACCCTGTATCTGTTCCATCACCCAGCTTAGATGGATAATTTACATCAGCGTGACAGCTGTGCTGAATGTTACTGCCTAAAAAGTGACACCTGCAAAGCCCCAGATGAAATCCATGAATGCATGTGCTCCCCAAGGGCCAGTTCAGCGTGAGGTCAAGATTAATTACTGTTCTAAGCAGGGCATTGCTGCAGGTATGCAAAGGAAAGCATCTCACGCAGGGGCCCCAGGGGAGGGCATGTTCCACCACACCAACACTGCTCATCTTCTCCTTTCTGTTGCCTTCTAAGAAGGGAGTGAGCAAAGAGAAGGTGAGAAGGGGACATGTAAGAGACTAATTACAAGGAAAGTGCTCAAAGCTGTGAAAAGCTACACACCTGGGTCCACCTACTGACTTAAAAGTTTATCCCAGGGCAATCACATGAGCAAAGGTAGTGGCACTGAACAGCTCACACTTGGACTGAAGTCTATTAGGCTGATAAATGTCTGTAAATGTTACTGTAACAATCTGAAAACAAGAAAATAACACATTTTAGAAAGTAAATGTTGATTGCATCCAAGTGTTATTAGAAGATGGCAGGCATACCTCTGGATACTGCACTGCCTTGGAAAACAAAGGTCTAACACTTGACTTGTCTGTTCCTTAAGTCAACCCAAGACCTCCAGGATGTAGGGATATGAAGCACTGGGCTATGACCGTTCCTAAACCTACACCTGAGCCAGCCCAACCTCCCCTGTACCACCTGGAAGAGTCCAGAAAGGCTGCAGAGCCAGTCTCCGTGAGCCCCACTGCTGGCCCCAGACTCCGCTCCTGTAATAGCCCCAGGAGGGGACGACTGGCACAAGCCCGGGCATGTGACAGGGCTGACAATGGGGACACTTTGCCCTGTAGGGCTGAAGCTGCTCAGCACAGCTCAGGCTGCTCAGTGCCCTAAGCTGCATCTAGGAAGGGTTGCTGATGGTAAGACTGGAGCAGAAAACACTCCATGGGAGGGCTGCTCTGCTCACCACCACCTCTCATCAACACCCAGCTGCGGTCCTGGGACACTCCAGACCTGAAACAGAGCATCCATCAAGCAAGACCTTTTGTGAGGAAGGTCCTGATAGAGCAAGGCTCTTATCATGCAGTGATATAGGCAGGCTATTTTTAAATAAGAACCCAGAGCAAACAAAGCACAGAAGTCAGTAAGAATACAGAATGGATACAGTTAACAGCAAGCCTAAGATCAGTTCTGTTGTATCTAAGTAGACACAAGTTCTGAAGAGGGGTGAAGGATAATTAGATGTGTGTGTATATATGTGCATATATATATATATATATATATACATACACCATGTGAAAGCTCAGCTCCTGCTGGGGAGAAGCCAAAAGATCAGCTTCCCACATCTCACGCCAAGGTCTGTGCGGACACAGATCAGAGCTCATGTCCCCCAGCCAAGCTACTTTAAAAACAAACCTGACCCGTCTGCAGAGATCCAAAATCAGACCCTCAAGACAAGGGAAAAAATGCTGTGATTTGCTTTTTTGAGTAGCAAACTCCTCCCCTGCCTCACCTTGCAAAACTTGGGCTCCACAGGTCTAGATCAGGGCAGGGGCAGCAGTCAGCCCCAGCCAGGGGGGTAGCCCCAAGGGTGGGGGACAAAGCCCCATCTGCCATCCCTGCAGGGCACAGGTGGGAGAGGCTGCAGAGAGGGCAGCTTTGGCACCACACCATGCATTCTGCTCAGCTTATTTAGTTATCAGTTAAAAAAACAAATCTCACCCTTCTGTCTTTAAAGGGGGCTGTGCCATCGACAGGCTGCTGCAGCACACCACGGAAGGAACAGTTTGGACGCACACAAAGGCTGCTGCTGGAAAGCGCTTTCAAATTCAAGCTTGAAACGCTCTGGTTTCTAACACCCTTATTTTTAAGAGCAGGAGACGGCGGGATGGCTCTTTTACTCCTTCACAGGGTCAAAAGGGGAGGGTAAGGGAACAGGTTTTGCTGAGTTCCATGCTTTCAAGAGGATTTTTTGGAAGTCTGCTTCTTAGCACCACCGTGAAATAAGTGCTGGTAACCTCATTCCTTTAAGTTCAACCCTTTGGAGATAGATTTAGACAACACAACGCCACTCTTCTTTGAAGGAAACTTCTTCCGATCGCGGAGGGGAGGGCAAAGAGGGCCGGGAGGAGAGCGCAGCCCATCTCTGCAAGTGAAGTGCACCAAGACAACAGAACAAAAACCCCGAATTACGTGCGCCGCAAAGAGCCCCTTGGCCCAGCGCTGTGACAACAAGTCACATCTGGGGCTCAGATGCTCTGCTTGGCCCCCAAGCACGGAGGGAGGCACAAAGGACAGGGTCCAGCCCCAGGCACCAGCACCGACTAGACAGGGACCAGCCAGGCACCAGCACCGACGGGACGGGGGGGAGGGAGGAGGGCGCGGCGCGCACCGCACACCTTCAACATAAACAGAGAAGCGATGCGGAGCTCCCGGGCGCACGCACAGAGTGCACTGTCCGCAGGAGGCAGCCCCGCACCCGCACACTCCCCCGGTGCCTCGCACCCCCTTCCCCAGCTGGGACCCCCGCCCTCATCCCCTCTCGCCCCGTTCCCGCCTCACTGCTCACCTCCCCTGCGCGGCGGCGGGGTGCCCGGCGGGGCCCGGCCATCAGCACCCCATGACGGGGCGACGGCGGCGGGGCTCCTCCGCGGCGCTTCAGCACCCTGCGGGCCCCATCGCCGGGGCGGCTGCGGCGGCGGCGGCGGCGGCGGCCGGCGGGTTCATGTCGCCATGGCGGGGCAGCGGCGACAGGGGAAGGGAGGGAAGGGATCGGGGAGGGGAAGGCGGGCCGCCGCCGCCGCCGCGATGGGGGGGAGGGGGGGGAATTAAAAATAAAAACAAAATAAAAATTAAAAGGGAAGGGGAGGGGGAGCGAGAGGCAGCCCGCAGCCAGCCGCTTCCCGGGGGGGAGCAGGGGAGGGAAAGAAGGGCCGGCCGCGCCGCCTCCCCTCAGCCCGTTCCCGCCTCCCGCGCGGGCGGGGCGGCCGCTGCCCTCAGCACCGCCGGGGCGGGACGATGCATCGCGGGGGCTCGCCTCCGCCTCCCTGTTCGCTCCCCCTGCCCGCCTCCCCGCCACCAGCGGGCACACGGTTCGCTGCTCCCGTGAGGGGGGCGTCGCGGCGAGCGGCTATGGAGGAAAAGGGGAAGAGGACTCTTTTTCGTCGGGCCGTCCGGCGGAATGATCGCGCGGAGGTAGCATAGCCGAACTGCCTCGCGCCGCGCGGCCGTCCCCGCGCGGCGCATGCGCGGCTGTAAATACAGGCGGGCGGGATGCGGCCGCGGCTGCCTCCCTGCCGGCGCTGGGGGCGTTCGGGTGAACGGGGTCCTGTGCCACTGCCCGGCATTCCATTGCAGTTTTGCTTGTAAATACAGCTTTCATTTGCTTCCAACTGAGCTCGTCTGGCAAATTTAATGTTGGGGGTGGGGGGGTGGGGTGTAAATTTCAACCCGCCGCACCGCTCACCGCTGCCCTCCGCACGCCTCTCCCCGGCAAGCGGAGGTGTGAGCGGCGGCGGCGTCTATCTATGCCTTCCCTCAGCCCCAGCACCGGTTTAAGCTGCACCCCCCGCGGTGACTGTGGCTGCAGGCAGGTTGTGGCTTTAAAGTTTCATTTAAAACACGCAACAACAAGCTAAGGTGTTTATTTACAGACACCTCCTTGTTCAGCAAAGGCGTCAGGCTCTGCCTGCTTTGATCTCCATACCGCGTCTCCCGGGCTGTTTGCTGGGACAGGGTTCCCCGTTCCCCCTGGATTTGTCCTATTTACTCTTTATTTACCTATGAAAACAGGGAATTAGCCTTTGTTTACTTCCTTAGGCCCTTCTCCCCTGCAGGAGGGCTTCACTGTCCTTGCTTCCAGATGGCAGGCTCTGTCTGAGTCCCACTGACAGCAGAGGATGCCTGAAGTGCCAGAGAAGCCAAGATGTGCTCCCAGCTCCATTTACTCCTTTTGTCTGCTTGACTTAAGACCCGGACAACGAAACTTGTGAGTGTTCCAATATTTTTGCAGCAGAAATATTTCTCTTCTCTTTGTTTTTAAAGGTAGCATGGGGGGGTGTGTCATAGTATTGTAAAGCCCAGGACCAGGATGAACACTTGGTATGGAGAGCCTGGCACTGAAGATGAGTGACAGGACCTTGCTATGCCACTAGAGGTTGAAATTAACAGATAAAAGCCAGAAGTTCAGAGCAAAGGCAACGCATTTTCTTTAGACTCCTTCCAGTATCTCTCATTATTAGCTGTTCAGATAGTGCACAAAGGAGGATTCCCTCTAGAGATAATAAGCGCAGTGACATAAATCATGTGCAGGGACAGCACAGATCCTTTTTTCCCCCCTCCATATTTATTTCCTCACAAATTAACTCTGACTCAGTTTGATAAAAAAAATCATCTGTCATGAGCTTTTTTTTTAACCCTTTCTTTAGTAATTTCTGAGACTAAAATGCTATTTTTGCTGCAGCAGCCTCTAGGCATAGGGTGATTGGCTTCTCACAGCCGAGCTGCCTGGGTGCTGCTCCTTTCCATTCTTTTTGACTTTTGTCTTGAAATAGAATATGCCTTTCAGAAATAAGAAGGTGCAGAGAAGGGCAAGGCCTCCTGGAATTTTATCTGTGTTTTCCCAATTTCATTCTAATGCTTCTGGATCTCACTGTTTGAGGCTCAGTTGTTTAGGAAGTCTGTCAAGTTGTAGGGGCTCACAGACTCACTGAATGGGTTGTGTTGGAAGGGACCTTAAAGATCATCCAGTACCAACCCTCCTGCCATAGACAAAGACACCTTCCACTAGACCAGGTTGCTCAAGGCCTCATCCATCCTGGAGGGGCTTCCATCAGTTGGTCTACTTGTCACAGTTTGTGGCGGTGACCAAGTGAAAATAATTGAGGTGATGCTCCTGGCTGGAAAGTTCTTGCTGGAGGTCTGACCAACATTGTCCCAAGATGGTTCCACTCCCACAGTTACAGCAGCTCCTGCACATCCCAACTGCTTGCCCAAGGGATTTGCATCAGGGCCCTTCCCAGAACATGTCTCATGTCGGTGCTGGGAGGCCAAGGCAGTGCAGCACATCCTCACTGCAGCAGACTGTGGAAATGATGGTTTGGCAGGAGGCTCTAGTGCTAACATCCCCCAACAGAGCGCCCTTTATTCGTCTGATGCTGAATGTGCCCTCAGCTGGACATGTCTGATTACAGTCCTTTGTCCTCAGCAACAGTAGGGAGGGACAGTTGAGGGGGCACCCAGCTGAGTAGAAAGTAGGACGATAAACTAAACAGCTCCTGGATCATAGAATCATAGAATTGTTTTGGTTGGAAGAGACTTCTCAGATCATCAAGGCCAATCATTAACCAGCACTTTCAGGTCACCACTAAACTATGTCCCTCAGTACCACATCTACATAGATTTTAAATCCCTCCAGGAATGGGGACTCTACTACTGCCCTGGGCAGCCTAGGCCAGGGCAGTAGTGGACATGTTCCTCATGTCCAACCTAAACCTCTGGTGCAATTTGAGGCTGTTTCCTCCTGTCCTATCATTTGTTCCTTGGGAGAAGAGAGTTGACTGCCACCTGGCTCTAACCTTTCAGGGAGCTGTAGAGAGCAATGAGGTCTCCCTTCAGCCTTCATTTCTCCAGGCTGAACAACCCCAGTTCCCTCAGCTGCTCCTCACCAGATCTTTTCTCCAGCCCCATCACCAGGATCTTGTCTTTCTCTGGACTTGGTCAGCACCTCAGTGTCCTTTTTATAGTGAGTGGTCTAAAACTGAACCCAAGGTGTGGCCTCACTAGTGCTGAGTACAGAGGTGCAATCTATCCTCCCTCTGAAAGAAATCCTGGAGACTGAGAAGTGAGTCACTTGGAGCAGGAGGGACCTCAGAGCAGACTGGCTTAGCAGGGTGGTCAGATGAAGGTGAGGTCTCCCAGGACCATTTCAAACCTCTGCAGGAGGTGGTCTAGGTCTGGGCACAACCACCCAGTGGTCAGAATAGCAGGAGAGTTGTACACGCTGAGAAGAAAGACACAGCATGTGTCCAGAGCAGCTGAGGGCTAGGGCAGGCTGCCATGAGTGAGTGACTGCCAAGCCAAGGGATTTGGAAAGACTGCTGAGAAGGAGATGGAGGCAACCAGCAAGAGCTTTGGGCCTATGGCCAAAAAACAAAAGCAAAAGATGCAATATTAAACCTAGAAAAACATAAAGCTGCTCAATGCAATGAGGCACACCTGGAGCCACTGCAACCAGCACAGGCAGGTGTTCTGCATGCAGGGACCCAGGCTGGGCTCTAGGGAGGTGGCAAACCAGTAAATATTAGATCAAAGAGAGAGAGAGAGATGTTAGTGGGAACAAGAAAATCCCCCCCAGAAGGCATTTGTGGTACCTGCCTCTTGGCTTATGCAATGCCTCATGTTTCTAGCACTGAGTGGAGGGAGAGAAGGGGCACCAGAGGATTCACAGCCAAACCCCAGCATGTGGAAAAGGGAAGGTCGTGTATCCTTGCAGCAGGCATGTTTATCTGTGCTGTTTAAACACCCTGCAGAGGAAGAACCAGATGGTGGTGTGGTTTGGCTCTGGGTTCTGCTGTGGAGAGACCCAGGTGCTGTTTGCTGCTTGACTTTTGACCAGTTAGACCCACAGATGCAAAGGTTCATTCTCCTTTTCATGTCCATCCCACTTGGGTGCACACCAAGTCCAGCATGAGCAGGCACTTGCTGAGTTCAGATCTGTCTGCAGCCAGCCACTTCAGAATGAGGATAAACTGACCCTCTTGGCAGGTTGGTTGTGAGGCTAAATCAAAATATTTTGTAATGCATTTGACTGTCCCAGGGGGCTAGAGACATGCACACTTCTCATGAGAACTGCTGTTTGCACTTAGCTGGTCAAGAGGAGTGTGGCAGAGTAAGTCTGGTTATTCTTCTGGTTGTGCTTTGACTCCAAGCATTGTATCACTTATCTCCATTTACTGCATAGAGCCAGTGAGTTTTTATCACCCCAGAGAAGGCAATATTGATCATCCAGTCCAACCATCAACCCAACACCACCATGGCCATTGAACCTTGTCCCCAGGTGCCATGGCCACGCATTTTTGAACCACTCTAGGGATGGGGACTCCAGCACCACCCTGGGCAGCCTCTTCCAATCCCTGACCACTCGTGCAGGAAAACAAAAAAATTCCTGATCTCCAACCTAAGCCTCCCCAGGCCCAGTTTCAGGCCATTGCCTCTCCTTCTGTCACCTGAGACTAGGGAGGAGACCAACCCCTATCTCAGTGCAACCTCCTTTCAGGGAGTTGTAGAGAGATCTCCCCTCAGCCTCCTCTCCAGACTAAGCAACCCCCGTTCCTTCAGCACTCCTCACCAGACCTGTTCTCCAGACCCTTCACCAGCTTCAGTGCCCTTTGCTGGACATGCTCCAGCAACTCAATGTCTTTCCTGTAGTGAGGGACCCCAATGATCTTGGTTTTGTGAACAGAACACACAAAACCTTTAAAAAACAATGACAATTTCTTACTGTTCTTTTCCAAACCAATCTGAGTCATCAGATGTGGTGAACAGGCAGGCTCAGCTTGGGCCACTGGTGGAGGAAACCCTCACAGAAGCATCTGAGTGCTCCTGGAGCAATCAGGAGAGATGTGTATGCTGATAGAACTGAAAAAAACATCCCACTGAGGCTTGCTCAGGGCTCAGACAGGCTCCTTTTCCTGGAGCCTACTCCTTTTCCTCAGAGCCTGGAATTAAAACAGACTCTGAGGAAGTGCTTTTTGAGAAGCTGCAAAGACATTTACACTCCATTTTCTTTGTCTAGAGGCAACATTGCAAAACAGTATTGTGGGATGTTGGGAGAAGCAACAGAAGGAAATGAGGAGAATCCTAAACAATAAAGAAATAACTAACTAAGTGCTGGTGAAAGTACCTGAGAAGGCTTGGCCCAGCTTTCTGGGAATGAAGTGCTCAACAAATGAAAATCAGCAGTAGGCAGGAACTCTCAGAGAGGAATGAAAAGGGTTTGAGCACTGAGCTTTGACTGCTGTGAGAAGTGAACTTTCCAAAATCACTCCTTATTTTGGCAAATCTTTGCCTTTCTGTGCAAGGAATCACTCAATGGGAAGCTGATTGTCCAAGTAAGCAGCATGGAAGTCAGTCCATACAAATGACATGGGTGTTGTAGCTGCTAAGTACATTAGCTATGCTTGTTCTTACAGGCAGTAATAAATTACCCTTTGAAAAACATAATCCACTCTCTCTGAAGTATGTGGCAAAGGAAAAGAAGAAACTAGATGCAGGTTCCTTCATTTCTTCCAGCTTAAAAGCATAGATTTCCACTTCAGCTGGACAGATGAACCCTGGCTTCAGTTTCACCAGCAGAATTCAGCTGTTCCATGCATGCAACTGAAGCTAAGTTGTTGTCCTGGCAAAGAAAAGGAAGAAGCATCTGGCTAGTGAGAGAGACTAGCAGCAAGGAAGATCCCTTTCCAAAGTACTCTCTGTTGGCTTAACTTTTTCCAAAACAGATGAGAAATAAAAAGCCAGCAGCAACATGAATTCCTTGCCCAAATACTCATCAGCCCTAGGGGGAAGAAAAAGGCCTAACAGACAAATAAAATAGCCTAGACACCAAGTGTCCCAGACACTTGAATCTGTAGTTGATAGAGATAACAGAAAGGGTGCAGCAAGCACAGTCACCAACTTGTGCATTGTGCAAGCTGCTCTCTTTTAAGTCACTTGTCAGGTTCAGTGCTCTCCTTTATCAGAAGCTATCAGCTGTCATGCAGGGAGAGGCAGTCTCAGGTAGATTGTAGCTCTGCAGAATCATGGCAGTTGACATCAGAAAACCCCACAAGCTGAATCCCAGGAGTGCCAGATCAAGTGGAACATCTCCACAGCCTCTTAGGCCACCATAGCTGTTAGCACACTGCTTTCCAGCAGCCCCTCACAACTCTTCCTAGCAGCAGGAATATCAATTATTTACCAGGGAAACAAACTCTGCTATGTGAGCTGAGGAAGATTCCCTCACGAGCTGCTCCCAGCACAGAGACACGCTTCTGCTTTCATCAGAAGATTGACCTACATGCTTCAGTTTAGTAAATAAAGTGCCTCAGTGATTAACTTGGAGAGAACTTGCAGGCAGGAAATTCACTTGTCTACCTGATTTATTTTGACTAACTCATGTGCTCTTCTCCACCAGACCAGGTGTTCCCTGCACTTTGCTTTGCTGGTTGCAAAAGCTTCTCATCGATTCCAAGTCTATGCTGTTTAACTTGGTGACAGGCAAACCTTCAGACTGTGTCCCTCCCCTGGAAATCAATCAATTCTTCTGCAAAACCCCAAGCACCAGTCAGAAACTCACGTTGCAACAGGCCAGAGCACCACCAGCAGAGCAGGAATGTGCCTTCTCCTCCACAGCATTCCCAGATTCCCCCTTTTAGCATGGCAGTGTGGATGATGCAGTGGAACAGCTAGCTGATTGTACTGTTTCATGCATGTTTCTCCTGAATTTTGCTCTCCTCTGCCTGAATCCAAATTGCTACAGGGGTAAAAAATACAAAGTCTTTCTTCCTTTAGCTGTAGCCAAATCCTTTTGGCATAGACTTCAGCAAGGCCTCTGCCACACTCCCCCATACCATCCTGCTTGCAAGCTGCAATGGGTGGACAGTTCAGTGGAGAAGGAATTGGTTGGATGGTTGCATCTAGAGGTTGTTTTATGGCTCAAAGTCCAAATGGAGATTGGTGACAAGTGGTGTCCCTCAGGGGTCCATACTGGGACCAGTACTGTTTAATACCTTTATCAATGCTATGAACAGTGGGAACAATCCATCAAGTTTGCAGATGACACCAGGCTCTAGAGGGACAGGAGGTCATCCAGAAGGCCCTGGACAAGCTGGAGAGGTGGGACCAGGTGAACCTCATGAGGTTCAACAAGACCAAAGGCAAGGCCCTGCACCTGGGTTGGAACAATCCTCATGATCAGTATCAGCTGGGGGATGAGGTGATAGAAAGTAGCCTATAGATAAGGACTTGGGAGTTCTGCTGGGTAAGAAGTTGGTGACTTGCAGCCTGGGACTGTTCAGCCTGGAGAGGAGAAGGCTCCAAGCAGACCTTAGAGCAGCATTCCAGTACCTGAAGGGGGCTCTAAGTAGGCTGCAGAGGGCCTGCAGTGACAGGGCAGGGGGCAATGGTTTGAAATGAGGGAAGAGCAGATTTAGATTGGATGTGAGGAACAAGTTCTGCACCATGAGGCTGCTGGAACACTGCAACAGGTTGCCCAGGGAGGCAGTTGAGGCTCCATCCCTGGAGATATTGATGGTCAGGCTCAACAGGGCTCTGAGCAATCTGACCTAATGGAGGATGTCCCTGCAGGGGGTTTGGACTGGGTGACCTTTGAAGGTCCCTCCCCACCCAAACTTTTCTAGTATTCTATGATTCTAAAGGATGAAAGTGTGACAAATTTTCATGAAGCTCCTTTCAAGCAGTCCTCATCTGCCATGAAGTTTAATTCTTGTCTGATTTGATTTGATGTGTTTTCTTGAATCACTTTCTAAACTGCAATAGAATTTCTCATGGCCTTTCTTAACAGTGCTTGAAGCAAAGCAGAGGAGTGATACAGCAGCACAGGAGAGGCAGAAAATTGCCTCCTTTAAGCATCCAAGATCGATAAGTAAATGGGCAGTGTAAACACAAAGGTGTTCACTGCAATAAATAGTCATAAAATCAAAGAATAACTGAGGCTGGAAGGGGCCTCTGGAGGTTTTCCAGGCCAAACTCCTGCTCAGAGCAGGGCTAATTTCAAAGTTAAATGAGCTTTGAATAGTTTTCCACACTGCATTGGAACAAAGACAATGGGTGAGGGAATGGGGAGAGAAATCAAGGTAAAGCAAAGCAACGAGACCTGTGTGCCCTTCAGCACACCTACTCCAGCAAGACTGCAGCTAAAGCAAGCGTGGCCTTCAGGAAGGGAAAAGAGAGGTGAGTAACAGCATCTTACAAATTCCCTCTCTCTGGCTCATTTCATACAGGTTTTGCTTACTTTTTTTTTCCTTCCAGAGCTTAACAGTTCCTTACTTTTCTCTGTCTGACTGCTCAAAGATAGTTCACATTGATTACCTGTCTGTGGTTATATTTGACCCTAGACATCATCATCTGTAATCTGTTATTTCATGTCCTGGAGAGTTCATATCAGCATTGCAGGAATGGATCATCTTGCCTAGTGTGTAGTATTTCTGTGCCACCTGTATACATAGCTTTTGAAATGGATGGGGCAGCAAAAGTGCTGCCCACTAACCAGAGTGACTTGCACTTCATGGTCACCTGTGTTGATGCTCTTTTGGGTAGAAGCAAGGCTGCAGGTTTCACAAGTGAGACACACTCTGGTTTGCTACACAGCACCTGGAGCTCAGCTGGATACCACAGCCTTGGTGTCCTGTCCTCAGTCTGGAATCCCTGCTGCTGAGGCTTGGCTTTTCTTCCTCTGAAGGCAGCAAGAGCTTGGCCACAGGCTGCAGTGACAGCAGGAGGAGAGCAGGCACAGATCAGGCAAGGTGTTGGAGGACTTTCTGCACACTCTCTGAGTATTTAGGGAACTGTGTGATATGTGATCCTAAAAAAGAGGTTAGGCAGCATGAACCCTAGAGTCAGACCCAGGTGTTTCCAGACAGGCAGAGTTACCTACTGACTGTCCATCTGAGAAAGAACATCTGAGTTATTTCTTCTGGCAAGTACCAAGAGTGCTTGGACATGGTGGCTTCAGATAGAGCTATTCTGGATATGTGCCTGCAGCTGTTACTTGGAAAACATCTGTGGTGCTGCTCATTGAAACTTGTACATCTCTCTTCACACTAGCACAGAGCAATTAATCTTGTGAAACAAAGTACAAATGATGATTGGGAACTCTGAGAAGGACATTATGCACCAGTGGACATGGGAATGACTAAAGGTAGTTATTGGGGGAGGGGAGGGGGAAACAAGAAAACAAACAAAAGGAATATTCCATTTGTGGCACAGGGAAACAGAGTAAGCCTGGCAAACTCTGTGAGACTTCCAGAACTCCAGCTGCTGGTTATTTGGGGAAGAAGCAGCCATCCACTAGAGTTGAGGGGTGGATTTTTTACACTTGGAGTTGGGAAAACAAAAAAACCCTTCTCTCTGTGGTAATTTCTGCCAGTCATGCTGCTACAGGTTGACATAGTTTGCAGTTAATGGTTATCCCTATGCAAATATAAAAGACACTGCCCTGAAGAAATCAGTCTGAGCAAAAGGCCTGCAAGAAGGTAGGTTTAAGACACCCTGGGATAGGACAGAGAGATGTATTTTGTTCACAGCATGTTAGACAATTAAGGGATTTTTCATCTCTTGAGGCTTTCAGATTAAAGCCTGGGTGATTAGAAGGTGTGCTTGCTGAAATGTAGCAGCCTGTGTTTCACTCTGTGTTTCAGTAACACTCTCTATTTCAGAGAGGATAATCTGGGAGAAGCCAGAGTGTGAGGAGTTGGGAATGTTTGGTAAGGTGGCTAAGAGCAGCAGGATAAGTGAGGGAGGATTTTCGACTGGTGGCCAGAAATTTGTCACTGGCTGCTACTGAGGGAGGGATTCTGCTCCCAGCTGATGATGCAATGTGTGACTTGTTGTGCCATATCCTAGTAGCCAGGTATCAATTTCCCTCTACAGTATCAGTTCTTTCTACAACTCCCTGAAAGGAGGCTGCAGTGAGGTGGGAGTTGGTCTCTCTTCTCCTTAGTCTCAGGTGATAGAAGGAGAGGCAATGGCCTGAAATTGTGCCAGGGGAGGCTTAGGTTGGAGAGGAGGAAATATTTCTTTGCTGCAAGAGTGGTCAGGAACTGGAACAGGCTGCCCAGGGAGGTGGTGGAGCCCCCATCCCTGGAGGTGTTCAGGAAACATGTGGACATGCACTTGGGGCATGGTTTAATGGCCCTGGTGGTGTTGGCTTGATGGTTGGACTCAATGATGGTTGGACTCAATGATCCTGGAGGTCTTTTCCAACCAAAGTGATTTTGAGGTTTTCAGAGCCTATGGAGACCTCTTGCATGGCCTGATTTAAAGCTGGAACTCGAGATGGAAGTGTCTCCCTTTTGTTTCATGGAGGCTTTGTGCAGTGTCTGTTGGGCTGTTAGTGTTTAATCCAAATCCTCCACAATGGATCTGCACCACATTAGATCTGAGAATCAACATTAAATATCCATTCCCAGCCCCCCCCCCCCAACTGAATGCCTCCCAGTAAATCATTTTACTCAACAGCTGCCTGGTTCTGCAGTCAGAAAGGTGACTGCTCTTTTATTCTTGGTTTAACTTTTAATGACTAATTTAAATTCCATTTATGCAGAATCCCTCTGATTCTGAAAATGCCTTCTGAAATTATGCACAGCTAGCTTCCTAAAAGAATCCTTTAAAGAGCCTTAAGTACAACATTGCCTGGAATTATCTTGTCAATTAAATAAAAGAACCCACTTGAAGCAAGTGACAAAAACACACAGTGAATGAAACTCACCTTCCAGAGTAACAAATGGTTATTGAAAGAGACCTTTCAGCAAAGTGCTAGGTGCATGGTCACGCTTAGACAAGCACAAGGTTATTGAAACAGAGGGCTTCCTTTCAGGCAATTTAACATGCAGCAAAGGCAAATTATTGCCATAAAAGCACCCAAGCACGTCACTCATCCTCTTGGCTTCTAAAAGATTGCCCTGGCTGCACAATGACATCAGTTGGCTCAAAACGGGGCCTGCCTCGTTGCAAATACTGCCTGCAGCATCTGCCTGCAGAAAATCCATACAGGCATCCCATAGTGTTAACTAAAGAAGACAGGGAAGGATGTTTGAGTAGACTTGAAGATGCAATAGGGGTTTCTGCCAACAGCTGCGATGGAAATCGGCGACACTGAGCTGGCTCATAAAGGATCTGCAAGAGGACCAATACAAAGGACACCTAAACCCACCCAGTGCAGAAATAATGAATTCACAAGGTCACAGATTGCACTGGGTTGGAAGGCACCCCCAAAGGTCATCTCATCCAACCCCCCCTGCACTCAGCAGGGACACTTCCAACAGCATCAGATTGCCCAGGGTCACACTGAGTCTGATCTCGAACGTCTCCAGGGACGGGGCCTCAACCACATCCCTGGGCAAGCTGTTCCAGTATTCCCCCACACCTCTTGTAAAGAACTTTTTCCTTATGGCCAACCTAAACCTCTCCTGCTCCAATTTTAAGACTAATTGTAATCACTGCAGAAGTTAGGAAATGTGTCACAGATTTGGAATCTTTCCTAGTTCCTTCCTTTTTCTCAGAGCAGAGTCAGTGGAATTTGAACAAGGTGGGGCAGCGACGATGTGTAAGCATCAAAAGTGCAAATACTCTTGACGTGGCACTGGTGAAGTCATCCATGGCTGCTGTCCCCTCCTCACCCTCTTCATGTGAGGGTTTGCATGAGCTTGGGGGAGGTGTAGTGCCCCCTTCCTCTCCTCATGCCAGAGCCATTTTCCAGGCCTCCAAAACAAGATCTGATGATGTTATGGAAGTAGGTTGTGTTGGGCACTGTTTGCAAGCTTGGCAGTTAGCTCCTTAACAGCTCTCTGGATCTTCTCAGCTCTGTGTGGAGAAAGGTCTTCATGACAACACAGGCAGAGAACCAGGCTTGCTGGAGGACACTGTTCAGTCTCCAGCCAGTTCCTCACACGCTGTTGGCACTGGGGATCTCTGTGGTTACCAGCATGCTGTACATGGGCTTGCCCAGAGCCATGTAGTAATAGATAGGGGCCTAGCCACAATGTGATTTCTTGAACAAAATCCTTTTGTGTCTGTGAAAGGCCTCAGTGAAGACTTGGAATTTCCTTCCGGATTTTATCTCTGCAAGCAAGTCAATTCTTAGTTCTGTTTCATGCCAGCTATTGTAGGAGGAATGAGAACATCTAGAAAAGATTTGTTTTCCAAAAGACTTTTTGACCTTTTCTAGTATCCTCATCTGCGAGTCAGAAGTTAGGCTCCTCTGTTGTCAGAGAGGATTCAGAAATGCCTTCAGAGCCAATTTGATGTCAAAAGTATCTCTGATGAGACAAAACTAAATAGGTGAGGAGGAGAACAGTGCATTAACACGGCATAAAGGGGGTGAAAACAGACCAAATGTGACGAAAATAGAGGTCTGAAGTTGCCCTTTCCAGCACTTCACATCAATATTTCATCTCCTCTGGGAATCTGAAGCTGCTCCCATGGTGGTTAGCTGCAGGTTTGCCCTCTTTATGCTAGGAAATCCTGTGACTGAAGTTGTAGACACAATTCCTTTTCTCCCAGGATTTTGATGTGCTGGTATAGGGGTACTTACACCAATATAAGGGTATAAAGACAGTAGCTTTGTGTCAGTACATGGCAGCTTTATAGCAGCTTCAATGAATACCTCATTTTACATCTTTAAATATCTCTAATGTGTACAGAAATGACAGATGCCTCCTCTAAATGCACACTAGGGTCTGTATAACCAGCTCTGTGAACAACCAGGGCACTCTGCATCTGGCCTGTCCCAAAAACACTTGGCTGAAGATGCCCTGCAGTCAGCCGTGCGTGGCAGCTTCATGAAGAGCCCAGCGACCCGGCGGCGCTTCCAGGCTCCCTCTTTGAATGCCTCTGAAAAGCTTTTCTGGGTGCCCATCAAACAACCATGTGAACTTTGCTTGGGCAAAGCAAACCCATGCACAGCAGCCTGATAGAAATTGTCTTCCTGAAGGTGTTTAGGAAGAGACTGGCTGGGGCACTCGGTGCC
Organism: Dryobates pubescens; assembly: GCF_014839835.1. Lineage (NCBI taxonomy): Eukaryota > Metazoa > Chordata > Aves > Piciformes > Picidae > Dryobates > Dryobates pubescens. The sequence continues at coordinate 3,145,171 of NC_071635.1, forward strand.
GTGGTTTAGTTGATGTGAAAGGTTGGACTTGATGATCTTGAAGGCCTTTTCCAACCTGGTTAATTCCATTCCATTCCATTCCATTCTAACTTGCAATTTCCTTTGTGGTGAGCTTCCTCTTGTCATGGAAGTTCCTCTCACCTAGCCATTAGTGCTGGATGCTGCTGCTTCTGAGCTGGTTTGCCAGGGTTTGCAGCAGCAAGACAGAGAAAAGCACAATCTCTAACAGCTTATGGGCTGTCCTAAACTTCCTAAGTTTCCATTGATTTGTGTTTGGGTCTTGTCAGCTCAAAATACTTCCTGCTAAGTATAGCTCCCTTCTCCTGAGCAAACAAGCTGGGTTTCTTTTTTCTGCAGCCTCCCTTCCCCATTTCAACAGCTATTTTGAACTCGGGGTGTGGTCACCACAATGACAGTGTCTACAGGCTGTCATTGCTCCTCTTGGGGCTGTGTTCCTGTTGCCAGTGAACCTCTCCCCCAGGACCAACCTCCTATTTACTTGAATCCTGGATCAGCAAGCCCCTCTCTCCATCCCTCTTTTAGGAAGCAGGTAATAAATCTGAATGAATTCATTTATTTATGAGTTCTGAACTTGACCGAGGTCCCCAAGGTGAAAAGCATGGAATTACACTCCTCTGCACTGAAAACAGGAGCTGTGCCAGTGGGGACAGTTAGGAGGGGATCAAATGCCCCTCGCCTTTGGGGCCTGCTGGCAGGGGAACGAGCTTTACATTCCAGCAGATTTATGAATCATTTCATCTCCTGGCCTTGCTCCCGCTCGAAGGGCCTGGTGAGGAGAAGCCTGTGTTCCCTCCACTCCCCTCAGTGAAATGGAAACACCCAGCTTGTCAACTCATCCTTCTGAATTATCATGGAGATTATTGTTTATTTTTTTTCATATGATGCCTCTTAAGGAGTTAGGAAAGAATAAGCAGCTCTCGAGGCAGGAGAGGATTCCAAGGCTAGGGGGAGAGGATTCTAGGGCTAATCTCATTTGATGCAGGCTCTCTTGATGTTTGCTGCTTCACCCATCTCCTCACATGAGCTTGAATTATGTGTGAAGCAAATGCTAATTCACACATCAGCTGCTGTTTCTTCCATCCTGGCAGAAAACTAAGGATGTTGGCCAAACTTGACACTCCCCCCCCCCTCAGATTAGCTGCTGAGTCCCTAACCATTGTACAGCAGCAGTGTGGTCTTATGGGAAGAGAAAGAGTCACAGCTCTGTGACTTCTGCCTTGCCATTTTCAGCGCTGCTGCTTCTCCTAGTGCTGCTGTCCTCTTCTTCACTACTATAATGGGATAGCAGTGGGGCACTTGGATTAATTAGTGGCTGTAAGGCGCGTGGAGCTCTTTGGTTAAGTGGTTCAAAGGAAACTATTGTTCTGAGTGACCCTGATTGTTCTTACCTGGGTGTCCAGTTGCCGAGTGGGCAGACCGCTTGTGTGGAGAGTGTTAATTACCGCCTGTCCCTTCAGCAGGAGGGTTGGTAATCCCGTTTCAGTTTGGAAATCCACATGTCACCAGGCCCAATTAACACCTCTGATATCATCACCTGCTAGTCAATACACAGCTACTACCCATCCATAACTATTGCTGATGAATCGCGGTGCGGACGTGCCAGACGAGTTCTCCCGAGCCGCGCTGGAAGGCTGCTGAAAACGACACCCATTTCATTTGGTGGCACTGAAAAGTCTCAGGTGACAACAAATACTGGTGTATTTAGCTTAAAATGTCTCTGTCAGAGGTTGAGGCTTCAGGACAAACTTTTGCTTGCATTAGGATCCAAAAAGATTTCAGCTGGAGTTTCCTCCAGTTTTCACTCCGTTTTGTTGTCGGTTTCACAGCAGCCTTCCGGGTCAGCGTAACTCAAAGAATTCCTCTCTCACAGGCTCTCCTCACTGCTTCTAAATGATGAGTGCTACAGCACCTGCAGCTAAGGAATAGCTCTATCTCTTTAGAGTCCCAAAGAATGGCAGGAAGGAATTGCTATTCCATGCTATAGCAGAGATAAATCATGCTTTCTCACAATACTGGCAACACTTCTCATTCCTTCTCATACACACTTCCCCTCACCGTAAATGAATGCCTTAGTGAAACAAAATTATTCCTTGCATAACTGGGAAAAAAAAAAAACAACCACCACCAAACCCAGATGTTCTTTCTAGACCTTACCATGACTCCTCCTTTGCTCACAACTCCTGATTGTTCTGCCAAGTCCAGACAGCAAATCCCCAAGCTGATGAGATCATCGCTTACAGCAGGGATCCTTGGGGTTTTTTCTTTTGCTTTTTGCAACAGATCAGTTAATTACAGCTGGACAAAGATGGGGCAGGCATGATTCTCTCCTAATGCAGAAAATGAGCCCTTCTGCTCACAGAATCCTAGAATGGCTCAGGTTGGAAGGGATCTCAGAGGTCATCTGCTCCAACCTCCTCACCGAGGGCAGGGACGCCTCTCAGATTTGGCTGCTCAAGGCCTCATCCCACCTGGCCTTGAACACCTCCAGAGAGGAGCACCCATATCCTTCCTGGGCAGCCTATTCCAGAGTCTCACCCTTGTACTGAAGATCTGCTTCCTAAGATCCAGTCTAACCCTGCTCTCCCTCAGCTTCAAACCATTCCCTTTTATCCTATTGTTAGACATCCTCATGAAAAGTCTCTCTCCAGCCTTCCTTCAGGTATTGGAAGGCAGCTCTGAAGTCCCCCCAGAGTCTTCTGCATGTTGCACAACCCCAGCTCCCTCAGCCTGTCCTCATAGCAGAGGTCCTCCAGTGCTTGGATCATCATTGTGTCCTTCCTCTGGACTCACCCCAACAATTCTGTGTCACTAGTGAGGCATGCTGGTTGGACTTGATGATCTTTGAGGTCTTTTCCAACCTTATTGATTCTATCACAGATTTTGCCCCTCAAATGACATCATCTATGAAAAACAATTGTGCAGATTGTTCTATTAGATTTAAATTAGTAAAGAGAAAGCCAGGTAAGTGTTCAAGGAGATGTCAGAATTAGCACTTTCAGAACTGTCATGCTAAGTGTTCACAAAATGAACTTTTTTGGCTGTTTAGGTAAACTGAAATGTATGTGCCATGATGTGGCTTAGCAGAGCAGTGGGAGGAGGATCATCCACACTGTGATGGCAAGATACATTTCAGGGTGTGATGGGGGGGAAAAAAGAGTGGGGATTGCCAAGGGCATTTGGATAACAGAGCCTCATCCTGTCAACATCTCACCTAGATGATGTCACTCCAAGGAGTCAGTCTCAGCTCAGCTCCATTAACAGTAATTGTTGTTGTTCATAGAATCATTAAGGTTGGAAAAGACCTTGGAGATCAATTAGTCCAACCATAACCTAAGTACCATGACCACTAAACTATATCCTGAAGCACAACATCTACACCCTTCTTAAACACCTCCAGGGATGGTGACTCCACCACCTCCCTGGGCAGCCTAACCACTCTTGCAGGAAAGGAATTTTTCCTGATCCTCAAACAGAGCAGGTCCAAAAATTCTTTCTTCAGAGCCTAAAACTGCTTTTATCCCACAAAACAAAGGAAAACCCCAAACCCAAGCATTATGTCAGCTCATCCTTGGAGGGATGCTCAGATGTATCTGATGGTACCTACAAGAGCGCTGGCTTGTCTCGAGGAGAAGTTGTGTGTGTTTATGGGAATCTGAGAGCTCCTGTCATCAAAATGAACTTGAAGAAATCGCTGGCTGACATCACTGGCATAGCAGACAGGAACTGTGCCTAGAAATAGAGATTGGCATAGCAACGTTGCTGACTGTTTGGTAGAGGAGGCGGCTTGTTTTTCCAGGCTGCGACATTTAATAAACATTTTCAGTTTGCTGAAAGTGTGGAACCTCGCTAGATCAAACCGAATGCTAATCTCTTGGAGTCGCCACCGCAGACTCCTGTCTCCAGCGTGCGCACGTCCCGAGCCGCGGTGGTTTCGCCGGGGTTTGCCCGACGACCTTTGTTCCTTTTGTCTTTGCCCACGCGAGAAACAGAACGTGGAACGCGTTGAAACAGCCCCACGAATCCTCCAGACGAGGGTTTGCCTTGTGAGATCCTGTTTTATCTTGTCGTTAGGGCTGCAGGCTGGAAAGCTCTCCGCGGCAGCCTCTGGCAGCGGCTGTTGGCGTCTGAGGTAGCTTCTACCTGAAGCAGCAAGCCTTGGGTCCACGCTCCGCGCGGTGATCATACACGGGAATGCCAAATACTTTGTTACACCAGGCTGCAAATAAACCTCACTACTGGTTTGCAACTTTTAAGCGTTGTGCTTTTCTTTTTTTAAACCCAGGCGGGCGCTTTGAACCCTCAGACAGCCTGAGGGGAAGGGTCCCACACAGGCACTGGGGAGGGCCGCGCTGCCTCAGGCCAGTCCCCTCGGGGCAGCAGGTCAGGATTTGTCGTTATCTATTACAGCGCTTTATGATGGCGGTGGGGAGCGGAGGAGGTGGGGGGGAGGGGGTTCTCCCGAGCCCCGCGGGCTCCAGCAGCCATTGCTGCGGGACCGAGGGCCGGTTGGGCTCGGCCGTTGGCAGCTCGCTAGCCTCCCGCTCAGCCGGTTGCTAAGGCCCGCAGCCGGAGGCGGGGCAGAGGTAGAACAGGCCCGGCCAATCCGGACAGAGCCACCCTGGGTCGGCGGCCAATGGCTGCCTGTAAACAACACACCCACCGCGGGGCAGGCGAAAGGGGCGGGGGCAAACAGAGCTGCTGGCCAATAATCAGCGGCGGAACGAGGGCCAATCAGAGACGGGGAAGGTTTGGGCGGACGTTTTGAAACGAGTTGGCGGCCACGGAAGCGCCGCGCTCGGGTCCCTTTAAAGGAGTGATGCGTCATAGCGCTGTCTCCTTCCGCCAAGGCGTTGAACGCTCTCCAGAGAAGCGCGGTTTTGCCCAACTTCCTTTATAGCAGGGGCACTGCTGGGTGCTTGCGTCACGTTCTGACCTCCGGTTCTTGTCGGGGAGCCCCTGAGGGTGGGCGGCTGGCACCGGACTATTTTACCTCTCCGCGGCTCGTCACCGGCCGGGCCTAGCGGGGAGCGCTCCGCGCGGGGCCATCTGCGGGCCGCCCGAACAAAAACAAGGGGGAGGAGCTGCGCCGCCTCCATTTTGATGCGGGGCTGGGGCGGAGGCGGCTGGTGGGGGCCGGGGATGGTGCCGCTGCCTCGGGCATCGCCGTGACTCCCTGGGGGAGGCGAGCGGAGCCGGCCGTGGGCGGGGGCGCAGGCAGCCCTGCCTGGATGCGGGGCCAGCGGCAGAGCCCACCCGCGTCCCTGCGGTGACGGGAGCCGGGCTCGCCTCCCCCCTCCCCGCCGCGGAGGAGCCGAGCGGTGAGGGCCGCGGGGGGCGCCCGGTGCTCCCTCTCTACTGCCCCAGGTGAGTGTGTTGGCAGGGCCTGGCTGTCCCCTCCTTGAGGCGTCTTGCCAGACCCCTTTGTTCGCCTCTCCGGTGCTGCGGGGGGTTTCCTCCCCGGGGGACAAGCGGCTGAGCGGGGGGGGGGTGGGGGGCGCCCGGCTCCCTTTGTCCCCGGTGGGGAGGGGGAGGCGAGCTGCCAGCTGTTGACGACCTGCGTCTGCCGTGCAGGTGAAAGATCCGGAGGCAGGGGAGAAGATGAGCAGCGAGGCGCTGTGGCTTTTCAAGCAGCTGAACCTCCACCTGGAGCAGGAGGGGCGCTTCCAGCCCCGAGAGAAGGGGCTCAGCCTCATCGAGTGCGCCGCCGAGGTGAGCGGGGAGCCGGCAGCCGTGCCGGGGGGAGGCAGCCTCCTCAGGGCAGGAAATAGCTGCTTCAAAAAAGTCTGAGCTGGAAGGAGGATGTGCTGTAGCTCCGAAAAACAATTCTGTGCTCTGTAAACGCCGCTTGCCCTTTGTTCTAACTCAATCTGTGGTTACGTACAGTTCATCGTGGAAGAACTGTGACCTGCAGGACAAGTCAGACGTTTTGGCGTTTAATAGCTTAACCTTCGAGTGAACACAGAACCGAGAGATGTGTATTCTTTTTGCCTTGGTGCCGCAAGAAAGCTGGGATGTCGAGTTAGGCAGTTAACAAAACGCTTTTAATTACCAGCGTGTAGGGAAATTAACCTAAAACTCTTAAGTGTTTGACAGTAAAAGAAGCAGCTAAGCGTAAACATTGCCGTGTTAACGGCCAGAATTCCTTTCTGAGTTTAGGGCGGGCTTGCATTCCTTCTGATGCTTGTGAGGAGTTCTGGAGGGAACCTTAGCGTTTAACAGAAACACGTCTCTGAAATCGGTCTGCTTGTTTGTTTTGAAAGCAGAGCTTTGGCTGCTTAATTATTGACACGGAGGCAGCGAGGAGAGTAAGATGAGTTTGGTCGTCTCTGTTTCCCTAAGGTCGGGAGTCACTGGATATGCAAGCACTCTGTAACCGTTGCCTTAAAAATAACGAATGTGTAGTTGGCAATGTGGTTGTGCTGGGTATTGCACCCCTGAGACGCTAATCCCTGTACCTGGGGTGTGCTTTGAGTCTCAAATGCCGAAACTGATTGATTTAAGGTAAGAGAAACAGAGGAGAAAAAGAATTGCTCACCTTTGATCTCGGACCGAAGGAGCGAGCAGGCGCAGCCACCACTGCTGCCACTGATTCTGACTTTGCTTCCCTCACCACAGAATGAAAACACTCTGTGCCCCAGACAAAGGAATGCCAAGGTGGAAGATCTTTGGAGCCTCACCAACTTCTTCGGGTTTGCAACTGAAACGTTTGTTTTGGCTGTTAACATTCTGGACAGATTCCTGGCTCTCATGAAGGTATTGCTGGGGGCAGAGGACCCGTTGTGGTGTCAGCTCAGCTTGGCTGTGAACTTTCTTGCCTGACAAAAGGGGGAGGGTCATGATCCAGGTTGGAACTCTGGCTGTTGGCTCATTCTGTGCAGGCAGCACTTCTTGAAGTCCTGGAGGTTCTTTTTACCTCTAAAAGGTGAAAAAAAGAGCAGGTGAATAGCTCTGTAGCCTGATGTAAATGACTTAGCAAAGAGGAACTGAGAAGGAGCAAACCCAATTCGTGTTACAGACTATGGCTAGTTAAAGCTGAGCTTAGCACTGGAGCTAATGCCAAGTGATCGTTTCTAGATGCTTTTCTTTCCAAGTTTGTGTGGCTTCATAGCAGACAGTTTGAACCAGTTTGCCATTATTAAACTGGGGGGGGGGGGGAAAGCCCATAAACCCCTCTTGCAACCTCGACCGTTCCGTGCTAAAGTTGCGTCACTTCTGTGGCCTGATTGCCCTTGAGGTTGCCCCGAACGATTTGCTGGTAGATAAGAGAGAATAGCAGAGGTAGAGAGGAGTAGGGGAGGGGTGGGACTGCCTCGCACAGGCTCAGGCTGGCTTTGTGTAGGCTTTCACCGAGGGGTGGTGAGCGCCGCTGCTTGGCGAAGCAGGGTATTGCAGTCCTCTCTGCGCTGGATTTGCTTGGTGATGTGGAGCTAGCTCAGTAGAGGGTGCTCAGCTGTCGAGCTTCACCTCCTCTGCCTTAGCTGTGGCAGATTGGTACTACAGAGACGGTGGGGTTGGAAGGGACCTTTAGAGATAGAATCCAAACCCCTCCCGCCAAGGCAGGGGCAGCTAGAGAAGGTCACACAAGGTGGATTTGGAGTGTCTCCAACACCTCTCTGGGCAGCCTGGTCCAGTGCTCTGCCACCCTTAAAGAAGATCCTCCTCCTTCAAGTTTGTGCCTGTTACCTCTTGTCCTGTCACTGGGCACCACTGAAAAAAGCCTGGTCCCATCCTGTCACCCACCCTTGAGGTGTTGATCAGTATTGATGAGATTCCCTCTCAGTCTGCTCATCTCCAGACTAAAAAGTCTCAATTCTCTTAGTCTGTCCTCATGAGAGAGCTCACAGAAGCCTAGGATGGTTTGGGTTGGAAGGGACTTCCAAAGCTCATCCAGTCCAATCCCCCCTACAGTCAGCAGGGACATCCTCCACTAGATCAGGTTGCTCAGAGCCTTGTCCCAGACCTCTCATCACCTTTGTTTGTTGACTGCTGGAACCAAAGTGGTGTGACTGTGACTGGGTGAGGTGTATGAGTCGACTCACATCACTTCTGGTTGAGATAAGTAAAGCTTCCTGCTGAACTGAATACATGAATCAGCTCCCCTGGGCTGAAGGAGCTGGTGATGTTGCTGTTGGAGAGCAGGAGGGCACTCAGAGCGCTTCCTCTTCCTTGCAGGTGAAACCAAAGCATTTATCTTGCATTGGAGTGTGCTGTTTCCAGCTGGCTGCCCGAGTGGTGGAGGAGGAATGCAATATTCCCTCTGCTCACGAGCTGATCCGGATCAGCCAGTGTAAATGCACCGTGTCCGACCTGAAGCGGATGGAAAAGATCATTTCAGAGAAGTTGCACTTTGAATTTAAAGCTACTACTGCCTTAACCTTCTTGCACTTGTACCATACTATTGTACTCTGTCATACCTCAGAAAGGTGAGTGGTGGTCTGAGCCCCTTGCCTCTTACGTGCTGAAGGAGGCAGCTCCTTCCGTCGTGTCTTGCTGAGAAGTGGCTCCTTGCTGACCTCCTTGCTGACCTCCCTGCTGCTCTCTGGGGTGTCTTCCAGGAAAGAAATCCTGAATCTTGACAAGCTGGAAGCACAGCTGAAGGCTTGCAATTGTCGCCTGGTCTTCTCGAAAGCAAAAGTAAGCAAGCAGAGGGTCGTTGAGGTTGGGAAAGCCTGAGTCCAGCTGCCAACCTGACACTGCCACGGCCATCAAATCATGTCCCCAAGTGCCATGGCCACAGGTTTCTTGAACCACCCCCCCCCCACCTCCCTGGGCAGCCTGTTCCAATCCCTGGCTGCTCTTGCAGGAAGGGAACTTCTCCTGATGTTCAACCTAAGCCCCCCTGGCACAATTTCAGGCCATTTCCTCTTGTCCTGTTGTTAGTTGCTTAGGAGAAGATGCCAACACCACCCTCAGTGCAACCTTTCAGGCTCCTCTTCTCCAGACTAAGTAATCCTAGCTCCTTCAGTCTGTCCTCACCAGACCTGCTCTCCAAACTCCTCACCAGCTTTGCTGCCCTTCTCTGTACCCACTCCAATACTTCAGTGTCCTTCTTACATTGCCATGCCCCAAACTGGACACAGTGCTTGAGGTGCAAGCAGCTTTCACTGACTTCTTGAGGAGGTTTTATTTCATGAGCAGTGATTTCATTACTAGTTTTTCTTTCCCTTTCTAGCCATCTGTCTTGGCCTTGTGCCTTCTCACTCTGGAAGTTCAGACTTTGAAATCTGTTGAGCTGTTTGAGATCCTTCTGCGTGTTCAAAAGCATTCAAAGGTAAATGTTTCCTGTGGGCTGTTTTTGCAGTGGTTGGGGCTGGTGCACTTAATGAAGTCCAGGGTTATATTTAAGGGACCCTTGCTGTCAGGGGACAGTCTTTACAGGTGCTGTTGGGCACCAGCTGAAGGAAGCAGTGAAATGAGTCTTGAGCATCTGTTGGCAGCTCTGGTAACAGGGTTTTGTTGGTGGAATGCCAAGTGCCAAGAAACCTGCTGCTTGGAGAGCAAGAGCAGGCTTCTGCTACTGGTACATAGAATGCTAGAATGGTTTGGGTTGGAAGGGACCTTGAAGATCATCCACTTCCAATCCTTTGCCATGGGCAGGGACACCTCCCACCAGCCCAGCTTGCTCAAGGCCTCACCCAGCCTGGCCTTGAGCACCTCCAGGGAGGGGACATCCACAACCTCCCTGGGCAACCTGTGCCAGTGCCTCCCCACCCTCACTGTCAAGAATGCCTTCCTAATCTCCAGTCTAAATCTGCCCTTGATGGTCTAGAGCAAGCTTTTCACTTTCCTAGTCAAGCTGAACTAACCCATTTTCTGGAGGGGTGCAAGCAGTTGCTTCCAGTATGAGCTGATTGTATTTCTGAAAAGCAATTGCCTTTATGAATGGAATCAGCTGGGCTTCATTTTTTTTCCCCTTTTGGGAGTGATGATGAAGGTGTTAACAGCAGCTGCCAGGCAAAGTGGAAGCTCAGACTTGAATGTAGACATTTCAGGGAGGGGTAGAGGAGCTCGCCTTCAAAAGCAGCCCAACTTTGATACAAGTATCAGTTCTGACTCACTTTTATCTTGACTCATTTGTTGGTTTTTTTCCCCCAAGCCTTTTCTGAGAAGGTTAAAAAAAAAAGGGGGAGGAGTTACCTCTGGAGCCTGTGTGTAACAGACTCACCAGATTCTTTTCTTCTCTTGTCAGATCAGTGATAGTGACCTACTTTACTGGAGGGAGCTGGTCTCAAAATGCCTGGCAGATTATTCTTCTCCTGAGTGTTGCAAACCTGATCATAAGAAGCTGGTTTGGATTGTGTCGAGGCGCACGGCCCAGAACCTACAGAACAGTTACTACAGTGTTCCTGAGCTGCCAACCATCCCAGAGGGTGGATGCTTCAATGAGAGTGAGAGGTTGGTACAGCTTCTGTCAGGGGCTAAACTTCTTGGGAATTCTCAAATCTGAGGGGGGGGGGGCAAATGTTGATGGGCAACTCTGTCACCAGGCCTCTTGACTGCTGCCTGGGGGGGAAAGTGCTGGCATGGGAAATGCTGGTGGACTAAAAATACATCACAAGGAGAGCTAAAGAATGGGGAAAAGGCAGTGTGGTTTTGAAGTACAAGTGCTTTACAAGAGGGGAGACAACTCAAGGAGCTGATGGAGTGGCTCCAGAGGAGGGCCATGAAAATGACAGAGGGGTGGAGCACCTCTGCTACAAGGACGGGCTGAGGGAGCTGGGGTTATTCAGCCTGGAGAAGAGAAGGCTCCAAAGAGACCTAATAGCAGCTTTCCAGTACCTGAAGGGGGCTACAAGAAGGCTGCAGAGAGACTGATCCCAAAGGCTTGCAGTGACAGGATGAGGGACAATGGTTTGAAACAAGAGGAGATTTAGATTGGATGTGAGGAACAAGTTCTGCACCATGGAAGTGCTGGAACACTGCAACAGGCTGCTCAGGGAGGTGGTTGAGGCCCCATCCCTGGAGATATTCAAGGTCAGGCTAGAGAAGGCTCTGAGCAACCTGCTCTAGTGGAGAATGTCCCTGCTGACTGCAGGGGGGTTGGACTGGATGAGCCTGGGAGGTCCTTTCCAAGCCAAACCATTCTATTGTATGATTCTGGGTTTTGAGACATGCAAAGCATTTCAGCCTTCTGAAGCAGTCTCTATTTGGGAGCTTGAATCCTGGCTCCTTGATGAAGATCTCTTTTTGGCTTTAGAGGAAAGGAGATGGTAACTTAACTCTTAGTGCTGAGAAGCATTTTGATCCTGGGTAGGAACACAAAAGCAGGCAAGAAAACACAGGTTTGAGGAACATTTGCCAGGTGTGAGGTGGTGTGCTCTGTTTTTAATCACCTCTCCTGCTGTTTCCTTTTTTTCCCAGTGAAGACTCCTGTGAAGATATGAGCAGTGGGGAAGAAAGCCTCAGCAGTTCTCCTCCAAGTGACCTGGAAGGCAGCTTCTTCTTTGATCTCAAACCTAAAGCAAAGTGGCAACCTCTTAGCTGCCGATCTTGATTGTGTTGGGTTGAGATTTTGAATGCACCACAGAGGCTTTTGGCAATAATAAATGAGGTGGTAAACTGTATTAAGGCAAGAATTGCTGTGGTATATCAGTGCTTTGAATGCCTGCCTTGTTTGTTGGGGGTTTTTTTGTTGTTGTTGTAGTTGTAAGGAAGAAAAAATATCCTATTCAGGTCCTCAGCAGAACAAAACCCTAGTGGGGTAGTTCTGTTGTCAAGAGGCATAACTGCTCTTGTAGCTGGTGGGCCAAAATGCTCAGCATCTAATCATGGGCTGTGTTAACAGCTGCATAACCAGCAGACTGAGGGGAGTAAGGCTTTGTCCTCCCTTTGCTTGGCTTCATTCCCATTTGGGCTCAAGATGTTGAACAAGTTGTGCAAGTCCAGCAGGAAGCTGCCAAGATGGTTCAGCAATTTTGGGCACAGGACCTGTGGGGAGAGGCTAAGCGAAAGGAGCTTGTGCAGCCTTTGGGGGACTGGACAGCAGAGGAGATCGCTGAGGAGGAGATGACTTGAGGGTCTTGACTGAGAAGCACAGAGTGAGGATGAGAGGCTTTGAATGGAAGTTCTCAGTTCGTGGAGGTTTGCTCCCTGGGGGGATAGTCAAGCACTGGAATGGACCAGAAGAGGCTGTGCAGGCTTTTTCCTGGGGGGTTCTTGAGTTTCAACATGGTGAAGCCCAGAGCCTGATCTGAGTTCAGCTTTGAGCAGCAAGATTGAACTCGAGTCCTCTTGAGGGCACCTCTGCTCCTTAGTGTTTTGGGCTTTGAGCCAGCTGTCCAGAGAGGTGATATGGACTGAGACATCAACACAGTACCAGGCTGAAGCATTTAATGTCAGATGGGCCAGATGCTGGCACTGCTTTATAGCTTTGTGCTCTGCTCCTTTGCAAGCTGGGTCTGAGTTGTGTACCCCAAGCAGATTTTCATTTGAAAAAGCTTGGCTTTCACCAGCTGGAGGAATCCCTGTTTCCCAACAGGATTGTGTGTGTGGCAAGGAGGAACTTTCTGGTCAGCAGGAAGTTTTCCCTCTGAAGGATAGGATGAAGTGAGCAATTCCCTATTTTTCTTTCACACAGCTCTTTTCACCCTGAAATCCATGTTGTGTATTCCCTCAGCGTGTTTCAGCCCTTTAACAGGCCAACTCCGTCCTGTTAGGCCTGGGAACATGCTAAAGCTTGATAAGTCTGCATTCCTTTTCCTGCTTAACCCTTGTAGTTGCTTTTCAGTATATTCATATTATTATTGAGTCATTAATCAGACTTGTTTGCATGCTTCTGTAAAAAGCAATTAGTGCAGGAGAAGTTGCTCTTTTGCAGTCAAATCAGGTAAATGTGATGATGTTGATGAAGTAGTTGATGTAATAATGGCTTCTTTTCCCCCTTCCTTCCCCCTTTTCTTGTTTTCTTTCCTTGAAGCACAAATTAAAAGTATGGTTGTGTTTCTCTCTTGCTGAAGGAGGTAGGAAACTAAAGAAGGTAGGAGACTAAATTAGCTGAGAGTAATGATGTGAAGTGTGGTGGTGGTGGTGCCAAAGTAGACCTGAAAGAAGCAAAAGAAGCTCAAGGCTGTTTTGTAGGGGGAAGGGGAGGGGGGGGGGAGGGGAGGAATGTTGGTTTTTAGGAGGGGAAGAGCAGTGCTGTAAGCTGATAACTGTTCTGTGATGTCTCAAAACCACAAGTTTACAAAGCTGTATATAAAAATGTAAATGAACAAACAAATAATGTACAGGGAAAAAAAAAAAAGAGGGAAAAACAGAAGCCCCACTTTAACCCAAGCCCCTGGGTGGCAAATACTGTATTTTTTTACACTGTATGTAACTTTTTTTTGTAGGTATGTTGCATGTAGATAGTAATTTATTGTGCTCCTCTGTACCATATAAATACTGTACATCTGAAAAGGTTTCTCCCTTCCTGCCAGGAGAGCTCCCTTCTGAAATGGGGTACTTGGGGTGCAGGCAATGGACCTGCTGTTTGAGAACAAAAATAAACCAAGTGCTGGTATTTGTTAACTTGCTCTGACTCCTGGGGTGTTCCTTGCTGCTGCTTTGTTGTTGTGGGGCTTGGTGTGTTCCAGGTTCTTCAGGAGTTCTGGTTGAGCTGCTTGCAAAGAAAAATCACAGACTGGCTCAGGTTGGAAGGGACCTCAGAGATCATCTACTCCAACCTCCCTGCAAGCACACCTCTCAATGAGACTCAGCCAACCTGGCCTTGAAACCTCCAGGGAGGAGGCAGCCACAACCCCCCTGGGCAGCCTATTCCAGAGTCTCACCACCCTCATACTGAAGAACTTCTTCCTCAGCTCCAGTCTAACCCTGCTCTCCCTCAGCTTCAAACCATTCTCCCTTGTCCTATTGCTGGAGACCCTTAAGAGTCCCTCTGCAGCCTTCCAGCTGAGCTGGACTCTTCTGCTGTGGTGTGAGACTTGTTCCTGGACATCTGGCAAATGGGAGCACCCAGGTGTGATGAAGTGAGAGCTCCCAAGTATGCTGGGCTGCAGTGGGTGTGTGGTTGCTTGCTGCTCAGTCTTCTGAGTGAAACCTGGTCTCAGGATGAGTCTGCATCTTGGCAATCCCTGTCTCATCAAAGGCAAACTTGAGCTTGGTTCCTTTTCAGCTCCTCCTGCCCTTCTTGCCCACGTCTCTAAATGGTGCCTATGTGGCAAAAACGAAGGAGTGGGGGTTTGTAAATGGTTTTTGCTGGAAAGATGTTCCCAGCCCTAGGAAAAGGACCTGCTGAGATGGTGTAAGCTTCATGGTAGACCTTGTAGGTTTATGGAAACCTTCCCTCTTTTTATCCTTGTGCTAGGGATGGGGTGAGGGAAAGCCCAAGGTGCTCCAGCTCAGCCTGTTCCTGTGAAGGGAAGTCCTGTCCTGGGTGTTCCAGCACTGGGGCTGGGAATGGAGAGGGTGCTGAGGTTGAGAGTGCTGTCACTTGTCAGCAGGGACCACATGTGGGAGGAACAGGGCCACTGCTCCTGAAACAACCTCCTTGTTAATTTATTTCTGCTTCAGGAGCACACTACAAAGCTCCACACTTCTCACATGCCAACAGTTGAGGGATGGACACTTGATAGTACCGAGTTCTGCATGAAATTCCCTTCTACTAACTCCCATGTACCCCTGAAAGTCAATTATAGAGCCACAGAAGAGTTTGGCTTGGAAGGGGCCTTAAAAACCATCCCGTTCCAACCCCTCTGCCATGGGCATGGACACCTTCTGCTGGAGGTGAGCATTACTTGAGCAGCCAGGTTGCTGGAGGCCCTGCAACTGCTCCTCTCTGAAGCATGCACACTGTACTGCTTGAAGAGCAGTGGCTTCTTTGCTGTCTCTTGTGACCACTTTGAACATGAAAGCTGCTCCAGCAAAGGAGTAGCAACATCAAAGGTGCCTGCTGAGGTTGCTCCAGCACCGCAGCCGCGGCGTGTGCTGCGTAGGTGAGCTGCTGGGAAGGCAGGAAGCCATGGGCAATCTCCTTAGGTTTGCCAACAGCTTGTAAGCACTACTTTGTTTAGTAAAGCTTGAGTCTGGACCATTCAGCCCCTTTCAAGTTTGTCCCAGCATGAAAAAGAACTTGGCTTGCAAGCCTGTCGTGGGCTTGACTGCTGTGGTTTGATAATTGAGGCTCAGCTTTGATTTTTGCCAGGTCAGATAAAGCTCTGCAGCCCTCCAAGGAGGTTTTTCCTGCCTTTGTTCAAAGAAAGGGGCTTTGGGGGTTGGCTTGTTTGTAGTAGCAGAGGGGGGTGTGTGTGTGGCTTGTAACTGCTGGGTTTGGGCTTTCTTCTACCACGAGGTGAAACTTGGAACGCTTGCAGTCTCCAGGGTTTGGATACCTGCTCCTGTGCATAACTGCCTTGGCAGTAGGACTGGTTTGGGTGGGGGCTGAAAGGGAATGTGTGTGGAGAAGGCATCCTCTGGGGCAGCTCCTGGCTGCACAGTTGGTTTGAGCTCCCTGTGCCTTGCAGATAATCTGTTGCTGAGGCTGTTTCATTCCTGCAAGAGTGGTCAGGGGTTGGAACAGGCTGACCAGGGAGGTGGTGGAGTCCCCAGCCCTGGAGGGGTTCAAGAAACCTGGCACTTGGGGCCATGGTTTGGTGGCCATGGTGGTATTTGGTTGATGGTGGGACTTGATGATCTTAGAGGGTTTTTCCAACTCAAACAACATTATGATTCAAAGTGTAGAGCTGAAGGCTCTCTTCAGTGCAGACAGGTCCTGCTTTCTGAGAGCATCTCAAGACATTACTGTGCTGCTCACCAGCTCTCCTGGGTCTCTTCTCACATGCAGCAAGTGACAGGACAAGGGGAAATGGCCTCAAGTTGTGCCAGGGAAGGTTCAAGTTGAACATTAGGAACAATTTCTTCCCAGCAAGTGTTGTCAGGCACTGGAAGAGGCTGCCCAGGGAAGTGGTGGAGCCCCCATCCCTGGAGGGGTTTAAAAGAGATGTGGATGTGGTGCCTGAGGGATGTGGTTTAGTGGCAGTGGCTCAGCAGCAGTGCTGGATGTGTGAG
The DNA here is from genome assembly GCF_014839835.1 of Dryobates pubescens. NCBI lineage: Eukaryota > Metazoa > Chordata > Aves > Piciformes > Picidae > Dryobates > Dryobates pubescens. The sequence continues at coordinate 3,161,197 of NC_071635.1, forward strand.
CTCTAGGTGAGAGATTGAACTTGATGGTCTCAAAGGTCTCTTCCAACCTCAACAGCTGAATATCTCCAGAGATAAGCATGGAAGAAATCGGCTGGGACAGCAGAGACAGACTGCAGGTAAAAAGGTGTTAAGCCCCAGCCATGGTCTCCATCTCCCATGGATCCTGTGAGCAGAGCAGCTCCAGGGGATCCTCACAAGGGTTTTACCTCCAAGCACAGGGTGGTGTGTCACACAGCCCTGCTCCACGGCCTGGCAGCCTCTGGTGCAGCACGGCTCTGAAGAGAGAAAGTTGCCATAACGACTGAATGAAATCAATTAGGCTAATAAGCAATTAAAATCTCATCCTTAGTGTTGCATAAACACAGTGTTTGGCTCATGAATCCTTAGCAGCTTTGCCTCCAGAGCTGGAGGTTCTGTTCCTCGTTTGCAAGCTCGACGATTTTTGAATTAATGAAGCGTTTCGCTTCTCCTTCAGAGAGTGCTGGGGGCAGGGCTTGGGCTGCAGCCTTCCTCAGAGAGCTGTGAACACCACTCAAACACCTCAGAGAAGGAAGCACTCCTGATGGGATTTCCAGAGTGCTCCGTGCTGGCTTTGAGCCCATCTGTGGAGTCAGTGGGAGCCTGGGGTGGGAAATGTGGTCCTGGACCTCGAGAGGCAAAGGCAACCCTTTCTTCTGTCACATGCTCTCTCCTTGACCTTCTGGGTCTCTCTGAATCTCTTGCTTCCTTTGCTGCCCCTCAAAGAACAAAGGCAGGAACAGCTCCTTGCTGTGGCTCTCGCTTGTCAAGGATGGGGGAGCTGGGCTTGGTTAGGCTGGGGAAGAGGAGGCTGAGGGGAGAGCTCATTGCTCTCTACAGCTCCCTGAAAGGAGGTTGCAGTGAGCTGGGGGTGGCCTCTTCTCCCTAGTCTCGGGTGATGGATGGAGAAGCAAGGGCCTGAAATTGAGCCAGGAGAGAGGCTGGAAAGGAGGAACAATTTCTTTGCTGCAAGAGTGGTCAGGGCCTTTCCTAGTATGGCAGGGCTGCTGCTAGGACCTGTTGATACCATCCTCATCCCCCCCAGGCCGTTTCAGCACGTTCCCCTGCTTGCTGGGCAGGTACCATGCTGTGCCTCGAAGGGCACAAGGTCTTTGGCAGCCTCCTGTGTGCACCTAGAGCTGTGCCTGCTGTGTGTAACACCTGAGTATGGGACTCAAGCTGCAGAGCTGTGGGTCTGAGTTACCCAGCAGTGGAAATGCAGCATCTCTGTTGACTTTGGGAGGACCTGCATGCTTGTTCTCTGAGGAGTCTCTGTAGCTGTGGGGGAAATAGTTCCAAGATTAGAGCTGAGTTTATAATCCCAAGTCTCCCAGGATGTTTGGAAACCATTTCTGTGGTGGAAGTAAGCAGAGTTCTAATAAAGAGCAGCTGAGCCAGGGGTCTAGGGGAGGCTTTTCCATCCAGAGCTCAATTATTAACTCTGTTGGGGAGCAGAAGGACTTTGAGGTGATGCTGGATTTGGCTTGCTGTCCTGCCAGGATTGCAAAAGCAGAGGCTGGGATTCTGATGGGCTGTGGTGCTGATGATCAGAAACAAAGTGCTGTTGCAGTGCCAGCTCCTTGCCCAAGACATTGGCACAGTGTCAGGCAAACAAGAGGGGAAAGCTGCTCTGTGCCAAAGAGCAAAGTCATGTGGTGAGACTCTGGAATAGGCTGCCCAGGGAGGCTGTGGATGCCCTGGTTCAAGGCCAGGTTGGGGGAGGCCTTGAGCAACCTGGGCTGGTGGGAGGTGTCTCTGCCCATGGGGGGAGTGGGTTGGAGTGGATGGTCTCTGAGGTCCCTTCCAGCCTAAGCCACTCTGATGATGTGGTCTTCCCTCACTGTATTGGGAGAGCAAAGGGATGCTGCAGGTGCCAGCTGAGGCTGTGGGCTCCTGCAGCAGCCACCTGCTGCCCCTCACTCCAACCATGCTGTAGGAAGCACTGTTGGTGCTTTGCTCATGAGGCTCTAGAGCTTCTCTTCTTGGAATGCCACTTAGCAAATGCAGCAGTGCTGGCTTATCAGAGGCCCTGTCCAGTGCATCCAGAGGTCACCAGTCTGATGGCTTTCACTTCTCTAAACTTTTATGGTGGCATTAAATGTAACCCTGCCACTGTTATCATCTCTGGGCTGTTGGGCAAAGCCACTCAGTGCTGGGAAAGCCATGTGAGCAGCTTCTATCAGTTAGGACATCAAATGTGGCTCCCTTGAAGGCTTTGTTCTGTTCTCAGGAAGTGTACTTTGATCACTCACCTCCACAGCCTGCTGTTTCCACTGGAACAGTTCCACATCTTGAATGCTAGGTTGGTTCAGTCTGGAGCCCTTCACTTCAAGGACATTGAGAGGCTGGGGAAGGGTCTGGAGAACAGGGCTGGGAAAGAGCAGCCCTGGAGTTGTGTAGTCAGGAGAAGAGGAGGCTGAAGGGAGACCTCATAGCTCTCTACAACTCCCTGAAAGGAGGTTGGAGTGATGTGGGGGTTGGTCTATTCTTCCCCAGGGACTGTTTCAGCACTTGTAGAGCATGAGGACCTGAAAGAGAGCAAATCAAACCAGCTGGCTGTGGGTTTACCAGGGCCAAGCCTGCTGCCCAGCTCAGCTTGGGGGTTTGGTAACGTGGGTGCAGCTCTCACTCAGCAGCAGACTTGGCACAGACTGTTTGCTGAGAAGCTTTGATCTCACCAGGCCATAGCTGCAAAGCAGAAAAGCCTTTGGGTCTCAGCTGTAGGGTTGAAGAACAACCAGGCAATTAACCTGTCAGCTGATCAGAGAATGGCACTGTGGAAAGAGGGACTCTTTTTGTTCCCACTTCACTGATCAGATAGATAGGCTGCTGCAGCTGCACATCCAGCCAGTGTGTGTTCACAAACACCACTCTGGGCAATTAGATGCAATTAAGCAGGATGTGATAGCAGCCAGCCCTGTGCAGGATGGCTTTAGAAAGCATTTCTGCAGGGTAAGAGAAGCCATAGATCCTGGGCTGCATCCCCAGCAACATGCAGAGCAGTCAAAGAAGGGGATTCTGCCTCTCTGCTCTGCTGAGACCCCACCTGCACTGCTGTGTCCAGCTCTGGAGCCCCCAACACAAGAAGGAGCTGTTAGAGCAGGTCCAGAGGAGGCCACCAAGATGATCAGCAGGCTGGAGAACCTCCCCTGTGGGGACAGGCTGAGAGAGCTGGGGCTATTCAGCCTGGGGAAGAATCCAAGGAGACCTTAGAGAAGCCTTCCAGGATTTGAAGGCCCTGGAACCCCAGGGCTGAACTCTTCCTCTATGGCTTTCCACCCCCAGAGGGTTAAAGCCATGCTAGCTCTGCTCATCAATCCTTTCCTGCTTCCCTGGGGTTTAAGCTTTTACCTTATCTCTCTCTTTAGATCTTTCCAGGCCAACCTTACAGGCTCTGTGGCATGTGGAGCATGTGGTCCATGCTGGCCATCCCTTGATGCTGTTGCTCTGTGATGAGTTTGCATCTCTTGGCATTATTTTTTGAGCTGTGAGTGGGGAATCATTCCTTTTGTAACAAGCAGTAGTCGAGGGCAGCGCTTTCTACCTGCTGCTCAGCCCTCAGCTGATGTCCTGCCTGCTGCACACCGCAGAAAAGAGCAAACAAAAGGCTTTGTGCAATGCATTCCTTCTTGGAGGTGTCAGGCTGTCAGCTCTGGAGATCAAAGTCCTTTCTCAAGTGGCTCACACACTTCCCTGCACTTCCTCTTGTCCCTGCTTCAGACCCAGGTGCGAGAGGCTGGGTTCGGGGCAGCGCAGCTCTGCTATGGAGCTGCAGCCAGCGGAGCAAAGCCACCTCCCTCCCTGCCTGCTTGGAAAGCCTCACACAGCTGCGTGCAAAACCTGGCCTGGTCCTCTGCAAGGCATCTTAGTTCTGTGTGAAGGAAGCTGCCACATCCCCAGGCTGCTGCTTTTTGGTGGTGGGTTGTGGGTCAGGGTCAGCTTCAGGGCTACAAAGGTGCTGAGGGGACTGCAGCAGCTCTGTGGGGAGAGAGCTGGGGCAGGAATGGCAGAGTCTGGACATGAGACTCTCATGGATGGATAGAGGGAGGGAGGGATGTGAGGATAGATAGGTAGGTAGATACTTCTGCAAGCAAAGAGCTGGCCAAAGGATACCCACAACGTCCTCCTGGTGAAGTAGAACGTGTTCAACCCAAGACACAGATGTTCTCTGTTTGCTTCTGCTTCATGCTAGACTGATAAGAGCAACAGAGATAAGGAAGCAAACCCCCAGGGCCAGTGGTGCTCCAGGGACAGAGTGTTGTGTGACAGCCTGTTTGGAGAGGAAGAGGCCAAGAGAAGTGGCCATGGCTTGTGTTTAACTTCAGAAGGAGGAGGTGTAGCTGGCTCCATGGAAAAGGTGCAGTGGCTGCCTGGTGGTGGCTAATGTGAGGGGAGGGTGGGTGGGAATGCAGAGAGGCAAGACAAGGAGGAGGGAAATGGTGGCAGCCTCTCCTCCTGTGTAGTGCAGCTGATGGGAAAGGGCAGGGAAGTGCTTTGCTGTACTGAAGCCTGTGAAGAAATGGGAGGGAGACAATGGATGCTGAGGAAAATGATTTTCTGAGCTGACCTCACAGTGGCTCTCTGGGGGCTTGGAGGGCTTGATAGAAATCAGGTTCTTCTCCTAGGGTTCAGCTTCATTAGCATCAGAGAAATGAAACTTCCACAGATGAAAACACCTGCAAATAAGGAGAGCCAGGGGCAGAAGGAACAGACCTGACAGATAAATCATCTGGGACACAGGCTTTTAAAGTGCAGCCTGCAGGGCACACGAGGCTTGACAAGCCTCAGCATGCAGCCTGGAAGGGGAGTTTGCAAACCAAGGCACTGCACAGAATCACACATTTGTTTCAGTTGGAGGAGAGCTTTGAGCTCATTGAGTCCAGCATTCTACCCAACACCACCATGGCCATCAAACCATGCCCCCATGGCCACACATCTCTTGAACACCTCCGGGGATGAGGACTCCACCACCTCCCTGGGCAGCCTGTTCCAAAAACCTCTGTGTAATTACACCCTGAAGTCCAACCGGTGCAAGGAGAGCAATGGAGCAGGGCTGCTGTCATCTCTGCAACCAGAACTGTGTTCCCAGAGGCCTCTCTGCTAAGAAACATGGCCCCAGGTTTCCTGAAGCTCAGTGTGAGGCTAAGCTCTCCAGCTGGGCTCAGCCACAGGCTGGTATGCTGCCCAAATCCTTCTGAAGCACTCCCACCTGGGAGCCAGGAAGGTGAGGGATGCTTGGTTCAGTGCATTCCTCAGCTCTCTGGTGATTGGCAGCAAGAGGAGATGAATTGAGCTAATTAGAGGAAGTTAATGGCATATTACCCCCTGACTACTTCCCTCCAGGTGTCTGTTATCCCCTCTCTGTAGCAAGGGCCAGGCTTGGCTTTCAGAAGCTCTGAGCAGTGCTTTAGTTTGCAGCAGTGCAGGATGTGAGGGCACCAAGTGAGTTTTCTCCAGCAGAGAATGCTCCATGGGCCAGGGGAGTTGATGCTGCACCCTCCCTGCCAGGGGAGGTAGCTTGGAAGCACAAGGAGAGGATGCTACAAAGTGCAAGCAAGGTGAGTTTTCATCATCAGGTAGGAAGTTTACTGTGAGGGTGGTGGCAATGGTTTGAAAGGAGAGAAGAGGCTTAGACTGGATGTTTGAAATGAGAGAAGAGGTTTACATTGGAGCTTAGGAATAAGTTCTGCACCATGAAGGTGCTGGAACACTGTGACAGGTTGCCCAGGGGGGCAGCCAGGAAGGAGTTCAGCAGTAAATTTGTGCTCAAGGAACCAAAGAGGGGGAAAAAAGGTCCATGATGAACAGGTTCCCTTCTCTCCTTCCATTCTGCTGCCATCTTTGCAGTGACCTATTTTCCACAGCCTCCAGGGCTGAAGGGACTCTGCAGCCAACCTTCCCCTACTTGTCAGCATTTCATCACAGACAGAGTCCTCAGCTTGTTTTGTCCTGGCTGTGATAAAGAGGATTCAGATTGCAAAAGAGGCAGATTCTGCCTGCTCCAGCCAGCCAGAACAGTACTGCAGTGAGAAACAGAGAGGGCAGATAGATGATTAAGGCTGACATTAAGGAGTAGGGAAGGAAAAATCAAACTGCCCTTATTATTTCCTTTGATTTTGTTTAATTCCCTGAGAAAGCCAAAGAAACCACAGGCTAAAACACAGCACATTCAGGAGATTATTCCTCCCTGCTCTCAGGTGATAGAAGGAGAGGCAATGGCCTGAAATTGTGCCAGGGAGATAAGGAGAAAATTCTTTGCTGCAAGTGGTCAGGGATTGGAAGAGGCTGCCCAGGGAGGTGGTGGAGTCCCCACCCATGAGGGGCTCAAGAAATGTGTGGCCATGGCACCTGGGGCCATGGTTTAGTAGCCATGGTGGTGTTGGGTTGCTGGTTGGACTGGATGATCTCAGAGGGCTTTTCCAACTGAAACCCATCTGTGCTGCTCTGATTCTCTGTACCCTGTTTTGGAGGTGTGGGACACTCACTGTGGCTGACTGCCTCTGCTTGGACACATTGCACAGGGGAAGAATCATTGAATCAGAATGGGTTGGGTTGGAAGGGACTTTCAAGATCAGCCAGTTCCAACCCCCTGCCATGGGCAGGGACACCTCCCACCAGCCCAGGTTGCTCAAGGCCTCATCCAGCCTGGCCTTGAACACCTCCAGGGAGGGGACATCCACAGCCTCCCTGGACAACCTACCCCAGTGTGTCCCCACCCTCACTATCAACAGTTTCTTCCTCCTCTGCAGTCACAATCTGCCCTCCTCAAGCTTCACTCCATTCCCCCTCATCCCTTCACAACATGTTTTATGATGTGCACAGTCCCAAGGAGAGTCTGCCCTGGTTTGTTCCCATCACTGTCTCTGCCTTGCTCTCTTGTCAACCTCTCCAAGAGGCAGCTACAAAGCCCAGGCAGAGAGCCCTACCTGGCTCCTTTCCTTCTTCCCCTCCTTTAGACCAGAGTGACTCGAGGTGAAGGTGCAAGTCTGGTTACACATCTGTGTCATGCTCCCAAGTCATCCCTGGTTCCACCTCCTCACAGGTAACACCACAGCTATTTGCCCTACCCTACTGAGAGGGGGTTCTGAATTGCTTCAGCTGCCAGGGTGTTTGCACAAACAGCAGCACACTCACACCTTCCTCCCCCAGCCTCTCCTAAGCTTAGTCACCTTCTGCCTAACCTCAGACCAACCTGCAAGCAGGGAGCCCACATCTCTGCCACACCTGTGGAAGAAAAAATCCTGCTTTTGAGGAGCAGAGAGAGGATGGATTGAAGCTTGAGGAGGGCAGATTGAGACTAGAGATCAGAAAGAAATTCTTGCCAGTGATGCTGGAAGAGGTTGCCCAGGGAGGCTGTGGATGCCTCCTCCCTGGATGTGTTCAAGGCCAGGTTGGATGAAGCCTTGAACAACCTGGGCTAGTTGGAGATGTCCCTGTCCACAGCTGGGGCTTGGAACTGGATGAGCTTTAAGGTCCCTTCCATCCCAAACCACTCTGTGATACTTTGCCTACAGAGCAACATGTGTCTTGAGGTTTGCTCATCCAGGCTTGCTTCCCTTCCCCACAACCTCTGCATGCATTGGTGGTGGTGGAGCTGTGTAGGAGTGTCCCTTTCCTCCTGGCCTCCCCAGGGCAGTGCAAGCTCTCCCTGTCCCTGACAGGGCATGAGAAGCATTTTCTGCCTGCTGCTGGTGGCTCTGCAGCAGGCACAGTGCTGTGTGATTGCTCCACTCCTGGTGGTTTGCTCTCCAGCCTCCTCCTTCCACCCACAGGTGGTCCTGTGCCCTTTGTCCTGTTGGGACTGCTCTATCTCTCCAGGGCAGGATGTGGACTTCAGGCTGTTTTGCTGCCCCACACTGCAGGCTTCAGCCAGTCCCCAACAGTGCAGGAGAAAGAAAGCTTTCTGCCTGCATCTCCTTCTGCTCCTCATCTTTCAGAGAGATCCCTGCTCTGTGCAGCAGCCTGCCTCAAAGGAAGGTCCCTTCACATTGCTGCAGGGTCTGTAGGGTCCAACCTGCCTTTCTAGATTGCCAGGATGCCTCTGTGCCTCTCCCCACCCAAAAACCTACCCTAAACTCTGCTTTGCTGCAGAACATCAAGACAAGCCAGTTCCACAGGTTGCTCCCACTCTTGCCTGGCAACTGAGCAAAAGAGCCCTAACCTCCTTCTTTGGGGGAGGAAGATGCTTCCCCTTCATGTTCCAGTCCCTCCAGCATCTTCCTAGCTCTTTTCTGCACCCTCTCCAGCAGGTCCCTCTTGACCTGGGGAGCCCACAACTGGAGACAACACTCCAGATGTGGCCTCACCAGGGCAGAGTAGAGGCGGGGGAGAACCTTTCCTTCTTATTTTCCATCCCCAGCCTCGAGTTTCCTCTGTTTATTGCCACCCCAGCACTCAGTCACTTGGTCCTTCTCAGCTGTAGCTCATTGCACACCCCCTCCCTTGGGACCCCCATTCTGTACCCAGCTGTGCTGAGGTCTGATGGCACTGGGCAGTTCCATGGCACCAGGCAGCTCCAGTTTTGTGGCACTGCAGTCCCCAACAGAAAGGACAAACTGGGGAAGCAATGGAAAGCTGCTGGGTCAGAAAGACCTCTGCAAATTGCTGGGGGGTTTAAGAGGGGAGTGGAAGAAACCTCTCTCTGTCACACCTACAGAGGTGGTCAAATTCTGCCTGTACCAGGCTGATTCCTCCTGTGCAGCTGCCTGGTCCCAGGCAGCTTTGCCTGAGATCCTCTGCCTGTGACCTAGGGGTGGGTGTCAGGCAGGTGGGGCCAGACTCTGCTCAGTGGTCCTCGGTGACAGGACACAAAGCTGAGCACAGGAAGCTCCATCTAAACACGAGGAGGAATTTCTTACAGGGTAGCAGATCCCTGGAGCAGGCTGCCCAGAGAGATGGTGGAGTCTCCATCTCTGGAGACTTTCAAGGCCCACCTGGACGTGTTTCTGTGTGACCTGCCCTAGGTGGTCCTGCTCTGGTAGGGGGATTGGATTCGATGCTTTCCAGAGGTCCCTCCCAGCCTCCACGGTTCTGTGACCTGGACACTTGGGCTGTGTGAAATTCTCCCTAGCTCAGCTGCCCACAGCACTGGTCTCTGCTGCTCTCTGGTGGTGCTGAGCTTCCCTTCCTGGCAGCTCCTCGTAGAACTGGTGAGTGTCAGCCATCTGCAGCTGCTGCGAAGGGCTTGGGGGAAGCTCTGGTGCGTGTTTTGTGCCTGGGTATCTGCAGCTGTGCTTGAGCTGCTACAGCTGTGCCTTAAGAGCAGTGCACTGGAATAAACCAGCAAATGGGGCTCTGGCCACCAGGTGATGTCAGCCTCCATCACAGCATGGCAGGGGTTGGAAGGGGCCTCTGGAGATCATCCTGTCCAACCCTCTGCCAAGGCAGAGTCACCCAGAGAAGGTCACACAGGAACACAGCCAGGGGGGTTTGGAATCTCTCCAGAGATGGAGACTCCACCACCCCTCTGGGCAACCTGCCCCAGGACTCCAGCACCCTTAGGTTAAAGAAGCTCCTCCTTGTGTTTAGACGGAACTCCTGATGGTCAGGATTTTGCCTGTCACCCCTTGTCCTGTCCCTGGGCACCACTGAACAAAGCCTGGTGCCATCCTCCTGCCACCCACCCCTGAAGTATTGATCAGCATTGATGAGATCCCCCTCAGGCTGCTCTTCTCCAGACTAAAAAGCACTTATTTTCTTTCCCATCACAGAGATGTTCCAGTCCCTCCAGCATCTTCCTAGCTCTTTTCTGCACCCTTTCCAGCAAGTCCTTCTTGAACTGGGGAGCCCACAACTGGACACAAGACTCCAGATGTGGCCTCACCAGGGCAGAGTAGAGGGGCAGAAGAGCCTCCCTCTGAGAGCACCAGGCTTCACAAAGAGCTGGTGCCCAGGGAGCAGGGCACCAAAGGAAATGAAAGCTGGGGAATTGTTCCAGGTGCTTCTGGCAGGGGGGGTTGGACTAGATGATCTCTTGAGGTCCCTTCCAGCCCCTAGCATTCTGTGATTCCCCTAACATGGCCTTCTGGCAAGCTTGTTCTGCTAAACCATGGAGCAGAGAACTGCCACTGGCTTTGGGCTGGGCTTCTCTTGGGTTAGTTGGTTGGAGCTCAGCACTGAGTTGTGGCTACGGAGAGGGAAAGCTGGGAAGTTGCTAGGGATGAGGCTTGTCAGCTTAGATGGCTGAGACAAAGCGTGTGGAGGTCCTGAGGATGGGGCTGGACTCTCTTCAGTGGTGCCCAGTGTCAGGTCAAGGGGCACTGGACACGAACAGGAGGTTTCATGCAGACAGCAGGACAAACTTCTTTGCTCTGAGGGTGGCAGAGCACTGAACCAGGCTGCCCAGAGGTGGTGTGAATCTCCTTCTCTGGAGGCAATCAAAACCTGCCTTGATGTGTTCCTGGGTGATTTACCTTGGGTGACCCTGCTCTACAGGGAGGTTGGACTGGATGATCTCCAGAGGGCCCTTCCCTAATACAGAATCAACCAGGTTGGAAAAGACCTTCGAGATCATCCAGTCCAACCTCTCACCCAGCACCATCTGATCAACTAACCCATGGCACCAAGTGCCTCAGCCAGGCAATCTTTAAATACTTCCTAATACCCCTTCCAGCCCTTCCCATCCTGTGAGACCAAAGGAGAAGGGGTCTGACTTGCTCTCCTTGACCCCTGTGGTACTGTTGCCACTGGGTGCTTTTCACAGAGCTTTTTTCTGCCCTGCCAGGTCTCCATCCTGGGTCTGCAGCATGCAGGGGTTTCATCTTCCCCATTCCCATCCTCAGAGGCAGAAGGAAGGTTCCTCCTTTTGTGAACACTCAGGTGATGTGGTGGTGGTGGGGAAGCATCTTCCCAGGTGCCTCCCTTAGAGCCATAGAGCGCCCTGGGCTGGGAGGGACCCTCAAAGGTCATCTTGTCCAAGCCCCCTGCAGTCAGCAGGGACATCTCCAACCACAGCAGGTTGCTCAGGGTCCCATCAAGTCTGACCTTGCTTGTCAGGGTGTGTTTTGGACATGACACCCAAGATAACATCTGAGGGAAGCTCAAAGCAGGTTTCTAAGGCTCTGTGCTTCTTGGGTTCACTTTCCTCTATCTCCCCAAGCTTTTCTCCTCTGCCCTTTCATCTGCCTCCCCACTTCCACCTGGCAGGTGAGAGCTTGCCTCCAGCTTTGAGCTCCTTTCTTTCACCCCCCCCAGACCTGAAGCAATGTTGGGTTGCCTTAGATGCCAGACAGCTCCTTTCAGTATCAATTCTCTTTGCTGCCCTTTGCAGAAGTTGGGCTTCAGGTTCTCCTTCTCTGCTGAGAGCATCTCCGGGGAGCTGCCTTGGCTCAGCAGCACTCACAAGGCTCTGATGGCCAAAGTGCTGAGTCAGGGGAGCTGGGTCCAAGTGCAGCAGTTGAGAAGGGGCTTTCCAGGCCTTGGGGGTCTGCTCATGCCCTCAGCAGAGACTGGTGCTGCAGCAATGTGGTTCCTTCTTGGTGGAGATCTGGGGTTCCTCTCCACACCCAGTGCACTTCTACTCACTGGTAGAGAACAGCTGCTCTTGTCTTGCTTTTTCCTTCCAATGCAACTCCTCTGGTGGCTTGGGGGTGAGGAAAGCATCTTCCCTAAGGACAAGAGGTGGGGAGCCAGCTGGCAGAAAGAGGGTAAAGGAAAGCCTTGAAGCATTAAGTGGACATTAATTCCTGGTGTGTCAGGGGATGAAGTACAACTGCCTCAGAGGAGGTTGCAGTGAGCTGGGGGTTGGCCTCTTCTCACATGCAGCAAGGGACAGGACAAGAGGAAACAGCCTCAGGCTGTGCCAGGGGAGCTTCAGGTTGGACATCCAGAACAATTTCTTCCCAGCAAGGGTTGCCAGGCACTGGAAGAGGCTGCCCAGGGAGGTGGTGGAGTCACCATGCCTGGAGGGGTTGAAAAGGGGTCTGGGTGGGGTGCTGTGGCTTGGTGGCAGTGTCTTAGCAGCAGTGGAGGGATTGTCAGTGCTAGAAGCAAGAGGTCTTCCTCCCAGGCAGCGGAGAACATCAGCCTGAAGTCCCACCAAGTACCCCCCAGGAGCAGCAAGGCCATGCCAGCAGGCAGGGCTTGCTTATAACACACCAGCTTGCAACTCCTTGGTTCCCAACTTCATTTTGACTCCTCATGGCCCTCCACCCACCCTGATGGGCCAAGCAGTCACCATTCAGGTCCCTATGCAAATGGCTAACGGTGCTCAGTGGCCCAGCAGCAGCTGCAGGTCTAGACTGGTTCCCTCATGCAAATGGGCTCCACAGCCAAGCCACCACCATCAGCACCCTCTCTGGGGGAGCCTTTGGGTTCTGTTCTTGCTTCACAGCCTCTGTGCCAAGCAGCATGGGTCTGGCTGCTGTTCCAGGAGGAGCAAAGCTGCTCCTCTGGCTCCACGCTGGGCTCATCTCGAAGCAACTCAGCTTTGAGGCAAGTGGAGACCTCCAGGGGAGGCAGAGTGAGGGCAGCAGGGTTTTTTCTCCAGCACCCTCCTCTGGCAGCAAGTGCAAATCACCAAAGCAGCCTGGGGCTTTTTCTCTTGGTGTCATTTGCATCTCTGGGGTGGATGGGATGGCTCAGAAACTGTCCCTGCTCTGGGGTCAAGCGGTGTGCCCTGATGTGCTGCCCAGTGTCTGCTGCTGCTCTCCCTTGACCTTGCTGAACTAGCCTGAGGCTTTCTGTAGCTTGATGCCACTGAATTCCATGGGTTTAGGAGGTTTGGTGGCTGCAGAAGCACCTCAAAGCACAGCTTTTGGGTTGCTCTCATGGCACTTGGGAGATATTTGGACCATGGTTTTGTAAGGCTTCTGGTTTAGGAACCATGGGAGGGACACCTGGAGGTGTTCAAGGCCAGGCTGGATGGAGCTTTGAGCTGCTTGATCTAGTGGAAGGTGTCTCTGCTGGTGGCTGTGGAGTTGACTAGATGACCTTTAAGGTCAGCAGCTGTCAGGATCTTTCTAACATGTTTCAATTGGCTTGGATGAGTCTGAAGCTCAATAGGTGAGGGACACTCTTCTGAATCAGTGGCACCCAGGAGGTGGTTAGCTGCAGTCTGAAGGCAGGCTGAGAGCCTCACCCTCCTTCTCTATTCCTAGAATCACCACTCAGCTTGCACAAATCTTAGCTGCCCACAAAGGCTCAAGCTCTTCCTTCCTGAGAAGACAGCAAAAGGCTCATCAGTGTCCACATCAGTCCCACGTCAAAACCACCCCCAGCAAGATGACTCAGGAGCCCTGGGATTACAGCAGCTCTCTCAGCTTCTCCTTCCTCACCCCATTTATGTTTATTTCACTTTTCCTACCCCAAAAAAAGCCACCTGGAGCACCTAAGTAACCTCATGTCTCCTGGGTTGAGGTGCTGGGGATTCACCAAACTGCCCCAGCAGCCTGGGGAAACCCAAGCTCCTTGCTTCAGAGATGGAGCCAGAGCTGGGCTTCTCTGTGAAATTCTGCCTCTAGAGATGAATCAGGGGGACACATCTGAAAGGGGACTTCTTCACTTTGAGGCTGGCAGAGCACTGAAGCCTGCTGCCCAGAGGTGGTGTGAGCCTCCATCTCTGGAGTCATTCCAAACCTGCCCGGATGTGTTCCTGTGTGACCTGCTCTAGGTGACACTGCTCTAGCAAGGAGCCTGGATGATCTCCAGTGGTCCCTTCCAACTCCTACCATTCTGTGAGATTAAAGGAGGAGGGGTTTGACTTGCCCTCCCAGCAAGCTGCTGCCTTCACCAGCACTTTGCAGGTGTTTCTTTTGACAAGACCCTGCTACAACCCAGCAGAACCAGTCCCAGGCTGCTCCTCTGCTGGTAACTCTCTGCAAGGAAATGGAAAACTTGGGAAGCAGTGAGCAAAGTGAGTGAGAGTGGGGAGATACTGGAACAGGTTGTCCAGGGAGGTTTGGGATATGCCCTCTCCAGAGGCTGGATGAGGCTGGGCTAGTGGGAGGTGTCCCTGCCCATGGCAGGGGGTTGGAACTGGATGAGCTTCAAGGTCCCTTCCAACCCAACCCATTTAAAACCCAGTTTTAAAGCTGCCTCCTTTCCCACTGCCATAGCAGCAAGACCCACAGCACTCTGGGAGCAGCCCTTGGAGATTGCCCCTGGCCTCTCTGTGCCCCTGATGTGCAGGGATTTGAACTCCTCACTCCTTGGTTTGTGTCCTTTTGGACTCCAGGAGAACATTTTCCCCCAGGAGAACCACTGGACACTGGAGCCATCTCCCAGAGCAAGCAGTGGATTGCCTTGCATTGGCCACTTGGAAGCCTCAGCTTGCCAGGCTGCTGGGCCAGCTCATTTCAACTACACCATCACCTAGAAAGGTTGGCTCAGATGGCCCTTGGGGTCCCTTCCAGGCTGGCACTCTGGGGTTCTGTGACCTTGATCTCTTGAACATTGTATTCACTTCTGGACTCATCTGAGAGGAAAACTAATATATACCTAAGTATTTCAGAGAAAGATGAGTAGCTGAGAGCTCAGTGGAAGGCTTTGGGGTTTTCTTTTCCAGTTTGCACTTTGTTGCTCTATAAAATGCTGATGTGATGTGATGCTCCTGCTCTCGTCCTCCCTCCTCATCTTGCTTTTTGTGGCTGCTTGTCCTCTTCCCCTTATGCTTCCCAGCTGGTGACTTTGCCTTATTCAGGGCAGCCCCTCTTTCACCCAGACCCAAAGAGCACTGAGTGCTGCTCCCATCCTTGCATATCTCATAGAATCATAGAGTTGTTTGGCTTGGAAAAGCCCTGTAAGATCATTGAGTCTAACCATTCTCTACCTCTGCCAAGTCTGGGGTTGAAACATGGCCCTCAGCACCACAGCTCTGCCTCTTGGGAGCACCTCCAGGGATGGGCATTCAACCACCTCTCTGGGCAGCCTGGGTCCAGTCTTTGAGAGCCCTTTCAGTGAATAAGTTTCTTCTAAAGTTCAACCAAAACCTCCCCTGGTGCAGCTTAATGCCATTTCCTCTCAGTCTGTCACTTCTTACTAGGGAGAAGAGACCAACCCCCACCTGGCTCCAGCCTCCTTTCAGGGAGCTGTAGAGATCAGTGAGGTCTCCCCTCAGCCTCCTCTTCTCCATGCTGAGCACCCCCAGTTCCCTCAGCTGCTCCTCACCAGCCCTCTTCCCCACAGCCTTCCCCAGCTTGGTTGCCCTTCTCATTCTTCAGCACCTCCTTCTTAGAGTGAGTGGCTCCAAACTGCCAGGTGTGGCCTCACCAGTGCCCAGCACAGGGAGACAATCACCCTTCAGTGAAGAAGTTTCTTCTAACCTCCAACCTAAACCTCCCCTGGCACAACTTCAGACCATTTCTGTTACTGAGGAGAAGCAACCAACCCCTACCCCACTGCAACCTCCTTTCAGGGAGCTATGAGGTGTCCCCTCAGCCTCCTTTTCTTGATTCTTGTCAAGCTCTGGATGTCTCAGTCTGCTTCCTCACCAAGGTAGCAAGGAAGTCACTGCTGGTAAGCGTGCAGAGGTGCAGGAATGGTTTTCTTTCTGCTGCTGCTGCCACAGGAGTCATCTCCTCTGTTTCCTGGGTCTTTAACAGCCAAGTGCTAGATCTGAAGGGTCTGAGTGGAAACCTCTAGCAGAGATCTTGGTTGTTTGGTCATGGTGTGGTGCTAGGCATGTTTGCAGATGCAAGAGACAGCAAAAATAGCCTGGGGGAATCAGAGCCCCAAGAAAGCAGTATGTAAATATCTGAGGGCATCAAACCGCCCCTGCTCGCCCAGGGGCTGGGCTCTGGGTTTATTCTGGGCTCTTGCTGTGGTTGAGAGCTAAATGCTAAAGGGACCACAAGGTGATGATTGTCCAGACCCAGCTGATCAGAAGCAAAGTGGTCAGGGGTTGGAGCAGGCTGCCCAGGGAGGTGGTGGTGGAGTCCCCATCCCTGGAGGTGTGCACGAAACCTGGGGCCACGGCGCTTGGGGCCATGGTTTAGTGGCCATGGCAGTGTTGGTCTGATGGTTGGACTGGATGACTTTAGAAGCCTTTGCAACTGAAACAATGCTCTGATGGTGTGGGGAACTCCACTGTGCCCCTGGCTTTTCATCCATAGTGTAAATTCAGGCCCTGGCCCAGCTGCGGCGAGCAGCCGAGAAATGACCTCACCCCCAGGCACGGTCTGCTGGTCAGCTGTGACAGCTGAAGTGCCAGTCTGGCTGCTTCTCTGACCCTCCTGAATAAATAAGGCTGCTCCTTCAGCCTGCTGCTCAGAGCTTCTCTGGAGCTGAGCCTGCTGAGAGGATGAGAGCGCTGGCAGGGATGGGCACAGGAGCCCTGCTGCTCCCTTGCCTGCTGCTGCTGCTGGTGATGGCCCACTCAGCCCACACAGGTGAGCTTCTGCTGTCTCTGGAGAGATAGCCCCAGCTGGCAGCTCCCAGCCCTTGTGGTGGGTGGGCATCACCTGCACCAAAAGGGACTGGAGCAGCTGGGGACTCCTCTGGGCTTGTTTAGCCCAGGGCTTTTCTCATGGGGTGACTCTTCATTGAGGAAATGGCCTCAAGTTGCACCAAGGGAGGTTCGGGTTGGATCTCAGGAAGAATTTCTTTGCTGAAAGAATTCCCAGGCCCTGGAACAGGCTGCTCAGGGAAATGGAGGAGTCCCCAGTCCCTGGAGGGATTTAAGAGTCATGTAGATGTGGTGCTGAGGGATGTGGTTTGGTCAAGCACTTGCCAGCGCTGGGCTCACGCTTGGACTCCATGAGCTTAGAGGGCTTTTCTCTGGTCCTCCTTTGCTAGGACCTGGTCCAGCTTTCAGGAGCTATGTGAGAGAAGGGTGCTGAGGTGAGGCACAGGTACCAGTTTCTCACCAAGGTCCCTAGAGTGCTGTCAGCAAAAGCAGGGAAGGGGGCACCTGTGGCTCGAAGAGGTTTGGAGCTGCTGTGTCTCTAAGTAACTCTGCCAGGTGCTGCCTTCTCTCTTTCTCAGCCATCCTGGAGGTGAATGGAAACCTGAACTGTAGGTGTGTGAAGACAACCTCAGACTACATCAGCCCAAAGAGATATGAAAGCATTGAGATAAGACCCGTGGGAAGCACCTGCAGGCGTACAGAGATCATGTAAGTGCCGTGGGTGGCTCGTGGGACAGAAAGCTGCTTTCTGCTCCAGCTCCTGCAGAGCAGCGGGGCCGGCACTGCCCCTTCCCCTCGGCTGCGGGGCCGGCACTGCCCCTTCCCCTCGGCTGCGGGGCCGGCACTGCCCCTTCCCCTCGGCTGCGGGGCCGGCACTGCCCCTTCCCCTCGGCTGCGGGGCCGGCACTGCCCCTTCCCCTCGGCTGCGGGGCCGGCACTGCCCCTTCCCCTCGGCTGCGGGGCCGGCACTGCCCCTTCCCCTCGGCTGCGGGGCCGGCACTGCCCCTTCCCCTCGGCTGCGGGGCCGGCACTGCCCCTTCCCCTCGGCTGCGGGGCCGGCACTGCCCCTTCCCCTCGGCTGCGGGGCCGGCACTGCCCCTTCCCCTCGGCTGCGGGGCCGGCACTGCCCCTTCCCCTCGGCTGCGGGGCCGGCACTGCCCCTTCCCCTCTGCAGCCCTCCCTCTGCTCTGCTCTCTGCCTGAGATGCAAAAAGCCTGGCAAGCTCTCTTGTGCTCTGGGGATGAGGAACACCAGGTCACCTCTGATGGGAGCAACACACCTGAGCTGGCCTTCCAGAAGTCCCAGAATAGAATCACAGTGTAGTTTTGGCTGGAAAAGCTCTAGAGTCCTCCAGTCCAACCATTCTCTGACTTTACAAAGTCTGGTGCTAAACTTCTCACCTCATCTCTGTCTTCTGAGCACCACCAGGGACAGGGGTTCCTCCCTGGGCACTCCTTTCCAGTCTCTGAGAATGCTTTCAGTCGAGAAGTTTAGGTTGGAGAGGAGAAGAAACCTGCCCAGGGAAATGGTGGTGGAGTCCCCATCCCTGGAGGGGTTCAAGGAATGTGTGGCCATGGCACCTGGGGCCATGGTGGTGCTGGGTTGATGGTTTGACTCAATTACCTTGGAAGACTTCTCCAGCCCAGACAATTCCAAGGTTCTTCTGCTTTCCCCTGGCTGTCCCTTGGCTTCCCTCTGTCATGAGCAGCTTTCGGCGGTCTGCTGGTGCTGTGGATGAAAGCTGAGCCTGGCAGGTCAGCCCTGCCTGCTCCAGTCCCTGCCGTTGGAGGGGAAGGTCCTGCTCAGGCTCTCCTTGTGTTCCAGAATTAAGCTGAAATCCCCAGGGAAGCTCTGTGTGAATCCCGAGGCCCCCTGGGTGAAGAAGCTGCTGAAGCGCATCGCCGGCGCGTGAGTCCCTCGGGCCGGAAAGCCTCTGGCTCGGGCGGCCCCCGGCACCCCCGGCCGTGGAGCCGGCTGCTGGGGGGGTGGTGGAGTCCCCAGCTCGGGGGGGGTTGAAAAGAGGCCTGGATGTGGTGCTGAGGGAGCTGCTTGGGTGGCAGTGGCTTAGCAGCGGTGCTGGGACCGCGAGCTCTGGGCGAGCAGTGGGGCTTGAGGACCTCCAAGGTCTCTTCCAACCTCAGCAGCTCTGTGCTCCCGAGGAGGCCTGGGGGCTGCGGAGGGGACTCGTTCCCAGGGTGATGGTGTAAAGCAGCAGCTGGCCCTTCCATGTGCCATGCTGCAGGTTCTGCTGGCTCGTGGCTGGGGCTGTGCCTCAGAACCCTTCTGATCAAAACAACCAAAGAGAATACTTTGGGGCTGGGGAGTGACAGGAGCAGGGGTTGCTCCTGGCAGCAGGGGTTGCTCCTGGCAGCAGGGGTTGCTCCTGGCAGCAGGGGTTGCTCCTGGCAGCAGGGGTTGCTCCTGGCAGCAGGGGTTGCTCCTGGCAGCAGGGGTTGCTCTTGCCAAGTGCAGGCAGGTGTCGATGCCTGGCTGGGAAAGCTGCTGTCCTTTGCTGGGTCTGGCCGGGTGGCACAATGTAAGAGCTGTTAGGAGCTGTCCCCACCAGCGATGCCTCTTCCTCCACTTGGGGCAGGTGCTTCCTCCCCCAGACCCTTCAGACGTTTCTCCTCCTTCTGCTTTTTGCAGGAAGAAAAAATAAGTTTCCTGCTAAGGAAGTGGATGCTCAGAGCCCTGAGATGGGCTGGCAGATGCTGCACAGCTGTGGAAACCTGGCTGCCCCTCGCTTGGCCATCGCTTCCCCCCTCCCAAAAGCCTCATGTCTGGCCCCAGTGGTGGCCCCAGCTTGGAGGGTGGTCTCAGCCCCCACAGCAGGTTCGTGGGAGTGTTTCACCCCCCCTGCATCACTGTGTCTGTGAACCTTCACTTCTTTCCTTGCCTGTAGACCATGAAGCCTTCCTCTGTCGGGGGTTGGTGCTGTAGGAACTTGGTGACTCCCTCTCTGTGAAGTGCTCACCAGTGGAGAGCCTGCCTGGGGGTTTATTGCACAGTGTGCTGTGTCCTGTCCTGAGAGCTCAAGCCAAATAAAATCCATGGTGGTTTGGTTTTTCTCTCCCCTTCTGTGATCATTTCCCAGCTTTGAAGGAGCTCAGCAGAGCTGTGGCAAGCCCCACCACCGTGGCCTTCCTGGAGGTGGGTCTGACACCCTTGGTTTCTGGTGCTCTTGTCCTGCTGCTCTTGCACAGGGATGCTGCAGCCATGCACAGCTGCACATCGCTGTCTGTGCCATGGAGCTGGGTGGATGGCACAGGGAATGCATGGCTGCTGGTGGGGGTTGGTCTCTTCTCCCAACTATCAGGTGACAGAGGGAGGGGAACTGGCCTGAAATCGTCCCAGGGGAGGGTTAGGTTGGAGAGGAGGAAAAATTTCTTTGCTGCCAGAGTGGTCAGGGGTTGGAAGAGGCTGCCCAGGGAGGTGGTGGAGTCCCCAGCCCTGGAGGTGTTCCAGAAACCCCTGGCACTTGGGGACATGGTTTGATGGCCATGGTGGGTTTGGGTTGAAGGTTGGACTCAGTGCTCTTAGAGACCTTTTCCAACCCAAACAATTCTATGATTCTTTTATTTCAAGTGAGCCTTGGCAGATGGGGATTATCCTTTGCTCCTCTTGTTGCAGCCACAGTAGCTTGCCCAGGATCATGATGTCCAGGGGTGGCTGGAATCTCTCTGGGGAAAGAGAGTCCACAGCCTCTCTGGGCAGCCTGCTCCAGGGCTTCAGCACCCTCACAGCACAGAATTGTCTCCTTGTGTTTAGGTGGACTCTCCTGTGCTCCACTTTGTGCCCACTGCCCCTTGTCCTGTCACTGGCACCACAGACATGAGTCTGGCTCCCTCCCCTTTCTCCCCTCCACCCTTTAGCTCTTGCTGAGCACTGAGAAGCTCCCTTCTCAGGCTGCTCTGCTCCAGGCTGAACAACCCCAGGTCTCTCCTCATAAGAGAGATTCTCCAGTCCCCTGGAGCACCAAAACTCTATCTGGGATGCCCCTTGCAGGGGGTAGGATCTGTTTGTAGGAGAATTGAGTGATGTTTGATAGAGAGAGGGGAGAGGAGAGAAGAGGTGAGGCTTGAGCAGCTGCCTGGGCTAAGAATAAGTGCTGGGGAAACAGCCAAGGTCTTGCCAAGACCCAGCTTTGCAGGAAGGGGAAAGCAGAGCTGGTTTCAGGAAGCCCAGGCCCCCCCTCAAGCCCCTGGCAGTGTCGTGAGCTCAGCCAGCACCGTCAGCAGGGAAGGAGATGGCTGAAAACCACCCCAGCCCCTGCCCCACCTCACTTCTGCTATTTTCCACCTCAAATAGGGGCTGCAGCTGGGGCTGCAGCTGGGGCTGGCATGGCTGCAAGGGTGACCCTGCTGCTGGGGGTGCTGCTGGTGACACTCCACCCTAGGGATGCAGGTGAGGGTCCTCATGTCCCCATGTGTGGTGCTGGGGGTGGGGAGTGAGAGGATTTTGGAGGTGGCAACTTGTTGCCATCTCCAGGGCTTCAGTAGCACCCCATGAGTGGAGCTGAAGGGTGCTAGGGGTAGGGGGGATGGGGGGTGAGGGTTTTGGAGGTGGCATCTTGCTGCCACCTCCAGGGCTTCAGCAGCACCAGGATGCTTTTGCAAGTGGGCACAGCAATCGTGATGGGGTGAGAGAGGTGGCAGGGGGGTTTGGGGTGATGTGTGAGCCGTGGCTGTGTGCCCCTCCAGCTCTCCTGGAAGCCAATGGCAACCTGAGCTGCCGCTGTGCCAAGACCACCAGGGCCTTCATCCCCCCACGCAAGTACAGCGGCATCGAGGTGTGGCCTGTGGGCAGCAGCTGCCGGCGCCTCGAGGTGGTGTAAGTGACTCTGGGGCAGGGGGGACAAACCCTCTGACCCCCCTCAGCCTCCCTGGGCTGTTTCAGCTTCTTGCTCTTTATGAGAAGCTCAAAGGGTCTGAGCTGCTCAAGCACCCTCCAGGGGAGCAGAGTGATGGTGCTGGACAACACACACACACTCCCCCAGGCTGTTTTGATGACCTCAGAGGTATTCTCTAACTGAAGCCATTCTGTGGTTCTAGGATTAAGCTAAAAAGCCAGGACAAGGTCTGCTTGGATCCTGACAGCCCCTGGGTGAAGAAGCTCCTGCAGGACCTCCCTAAGCTGTAAGCCCTCCTCCACCCCAAGCAAAAGGGGGTGCCGGCAGGAGCAGCCTCCCCACGGCTCTCCTCGCTTCTGCTTTTGGCAGGAGGAAGAAACAGGCTCCCCGCTGAGGAAGCTGCCCCCAGCAGGATGGCCAAATGTGCCTGGACCTCCCCCAGCCCCACTCTCACCATGCCCCAGTGCAGAGGGACCCAGGCTGCCCAGAGAGCTTTGGGAGTCCCCTTCTCTGGAGACTTTCAAGTCCCATCTGGATGTGTTCCTGTGTGATCTGCCCTGGGTGACCCTGCTCTGGCAGGGGGCTTGGACTGGGTGATCTGCAGAGGTCCCTTCCAACCCCTAACATTCTGTGGTTCTGTGCTGCTGAGTCCTGCCCTGAGCCCCTTCTTCTCTTTGCGTTTTATGCCTTGAAGCCTCCAGTCCCTGCTTCCCCACCCCATGGCCATGCACTGGGTGGCCTCACAGGTCCAATAAAGGTTGTAGCCCTCGGTCACCATCACTTGTGTCCCTTTCTGTGGCACACCAGGGTGTGTTCTGTCCCCATGGGGTGGGGGGTAGCATGGGGGCCACCAATGGTTTCTCTTTTCACAGTCGTTTCCCTTTTGTCCAAGCCCTGGGCAGACTGAGAGCAGGGCAAAGGGGAACCTAATGAGGTCCAACAAGAGTAAGTGTAGGCTCCTGCTCCTGGGGAGGAACAACCCCATGCACCTGTACAGGTGAGGGGTGACCTCCTGCAAAGCAGCTCCATGGACAGGGACCCAGGAGTAGGCAGTAGGTTACCCGAGGGACAGCAATGTGGTCAAGAAGGCCAATGGTCTTCTGGGGTAAGTGAAGAACAGTGGGGCCAGCAGGTCAAGGGAGGTCCTCCTGCCCCTCTACTCTGCCCTGGTGAGACCACCAGTCCAGTCCTGGGCTGCCCAGTTCAGGAGGGACAGGGAAATACTGCAGAGAGTTCAAAGGAGGCTATGAGGATGCTGAAGGGACTGGAACCTCTGTGTGATGAGGGGAGGCTGAGAGCCCTGGGGCTGGTTAGGCTGGAGAGCAGGAAACTGAGAGGGGATCTCAGCAGTGCTCATAAACCTCTGAGGGGTGGGTGTCAACAAGAAGGGCCCAGGCTCTTTTCTGTGATGTTCTGTGACAGGACAAGGGGCAACAGACACAAAGTGGAACACAGGAAGGTCCACCTCAGCTTGAGGAGAAACTTCTTTGGTGTGAAGGTGCTGGAGCCCTGGAGCAGGCTGCCCAGAGAGGTTGTGGAGTCTCCTTCTCTGGAGTCTTTCAAGACCTGTCTGGATGTGTTCCTGTGTGACCTGCCCTGGGTGACCCTGCTTTGGCAGGGGGGTTGGACTGGATCTCTGGAGGTCCCTCCCAACCCCCAGCACTCTGATTCTCCACCAAGAAACATGAGGTAAGCAGGTTTCAGGAGCTGGCCAGGGTGGCTTCTCCCTTTCTCAGCGGGGAGGTGGCCTGGGCCACGTGCGGCGGGGGGAAGCATCTGCTGGGAAGTCGAAGCGTGGGGCGCGTGGGGCACTTGGCTTCCCAGCCTGCAAAATCCCCCTGGGGGGTGGTTATAAAGAGCTCCCACCGCAGTCTGGGGTGGGCAAGGAGGATGCAGCTGTTGCCAGCGCTGGTGGTGGCCCTGGCCCTGCTCCTGAGCAACGTGGTGCCAGGGTATGGTGAGTGACCCTGGGGGTGTCCGTCCATCTCCCCCTCCAAGCCCCAGATGGGGCTGAGTGTGCGCTCCCCTAAGCTTCCAGATTTGACTTTTGCCTTTCTTTGAGCTTGAGCTGACCTTTCAAACCTGCTGGTTAAGCTGGAGGGGGGAATGCCTGGGACCAGGGAGGGTTTGCCTGCTGGGTTTAAGCTTCTTGCCTTCAAACCTCCCATGAAACTTGAGCTCCTGGTGGGTTTAGTTCCTAAAGCCTTGGTTGTTTTCAAACTCTGGAGGTGTGAGAAGAAAGCTTTGAGACTCTGCTGGGACAGTCATGGTTGGTCTTAGGCTGAAGGTTGGACTTGGATGATCTTAGAGGACTTTTCCAGCCAAAGCAATTCTATGATCAGGTTGGAAAGGACCCTTGAGGGTCATCTTGTCCAACCCCCCCTGCAGTGAGCAGGGCCATCATGCATCAGCCTTGTGCCAGCCTGGCTGCTCTCCACCGCAGACCCTACTAACACAAGCCCCCACCCCTGCAAATGGCCCTGTGGGTGCTGGGGAGGGGCTGGGATGGTGGCATGAGGATGGTGAGGGGCCAAGACCCGGGTGTGGGCTGCTGTTGGGTGCAGGTCTGTCCCTGGAGAGCCTGCTGATCAACATGAGGTGCAAGTGCATCAAATCGACCGCCCAGGCGATCAACCTGGGGCTGATCCTGGCCATCGACGTGACGCCGCCGGGGATCCACTGCAGGAGGCAGGAGATCATGTAAGTGGGAGAGGCTGCAAAGCAGAAGCTGCAAACCACTGGCTTGTGTGCCAGGGCAAAAACCCCTTCACCCCTCCAGCCCCCCTGTGACTCTTGCAAGGCACAGCGGGGCTGCTGACAGCTTGGATTGGGGATTAGCTCTGGTGTGGTCATGGAGCTGAGGTGGAAGCCCAAACAGTCCCCATCTGTCCCCTGGTGAGGGCTGCAGGGGTGTGCTGTGGAAAAAGAGGGGTTTCCTCTGCAGACAGTTAGAGATTGTTTGGGGCTGAGGGGCTCTTGTTGCCTTTTGCAGCCTCACCCTGAAGAAAAACAAGAAGGTGTGCGTGGCCCCCGAGGCACGCTGGATCCAGCTGCTCGTCCGCAAGCTGACACAGAGGTGGGCAGCACCCCCGAAGCAAGCAGCATCTCAAATGGGGCTGGCAGGAGGAGCCACTCCTCCTGACTGCTGGCATTGAGGTGCTGGGGCAGGTCCAGAGAAGGGCAACCAAGCTGGAGAAGGGTCTGGAG
Organism: Dryobates pubescens; assembly: GCF_014839835.1. Taxonomy (NCBI): domain Eukaryota; kingdom Metazoa; phylum Chordata; class Aves; order Piciformes; family Picidae; genus Dryobates; species Dryobates pubescens. The sequence continues at coordinate 3,185,613 of NC_071635.1, forward strand.
AACAGGGCTGGGGAGGAGCAGCTGAGGGAGCTGGGGGTGTTTGGCCTAGAGAAAAGGAAGCTGAGGGGAGACCTCATTGCTCTCTACAGCTCCCTGAGAGGAGGTTGTAGTGAGGTGGGGTTAAATCTGTCTAACCAAGTAATAAGTGATAGAACAAGAGGAAATGGCCTCAAGTTGTACCAAGGGAGGTTCAGGTTGGATATTAGGAAGAATCTCTTCACTGCAATGGTTCTCAGGGATTGGAACAGGCTGCCCAGGGAGGCGGTGGAGTCACTATCCCTGCGGGTGTTCAAGGAGTGTCTGGCTGTGGCACTTTGGGATGTGGTTTAGTGGCCATGGTGGGGGAGGGTTGGTGATTGGACTGGATGATCTTAAATTCCCAACCCTAATGATTCCCTGATTTCCATTTCTTGCCTCCCTCAAACCCTGCAGGAGTGTCACCAAAAGAGAAGCGGCCCCGCGGCGGCGGCGGCAAGCCGAGCAGTGGCCTGGGGGCGCACAGCAGTGGTGCTGGCCGGCTTGCAGACCTCTTACCCTGCTTCTCCCTCTCTCTGGGTACAGTAGCAAATAGCCAGCTGTGGTTATTTACTCCTCTGGGGGAGACATCTCCTCTGCAGGGATTCACCTTCCTCTGCTCTCCTCACAGAAAGGTTTTCCCTTTGGGGGCACCTTTTGGGTCCTGCACTCAAGAGCAGCCCGTCCTGAGTGCCATCAATAAAAGGATGAATGTGCTTCTTGCCCCTCAGCTGTGGCAGCTCTTTCTGCACAGATTTGTGTCCAAATTGGGATTTCTGGGGTGGGGGACTTGGACCAGATGATGGCACCACAGAGCCTTCAGCTGCTTTGCTGCTGGGTGCTTCCCCATGCGTTGCTTCTTCCTCTGTCCCAGCTCTTTGTGCCTTTTTCTGACACCTGGGGGCACTGGCAGCAGTAGGATGGGGCCTGACCTCTGGCTCGCAGGAGAAATGGGAGATACTGGGACACATTTTCCCAGTGACAGGCTGAGGTTCTCTCCATAGAGCCTCATTTTCCTGGTGGCACAGGGACATCCCAGGAGGTGGTGATACCTATGTTCATGCTATGGGGCACTGGCAGCAGTAGGACGGGGTCTGACCTCTGGCTCACAGAGAAATGGGAGATACTGAGATACAATTTCCCAGGGATGGGCTGAGGTTCTCTCTGTGGAGCCTCACTTCCCTGGGATGAATGCACACATCCCAGGTGTGGCACAGGGACATCCCAGCAGGTGGTGGAGACCCCATCCCCAGAGGTGTTCCGAGAATCTCATGGCCGTGGTGCTTGGGGAGATGGTCTGATGGCCACAGTGGTGCTGGGCTGAGGGTCGGACTCGATGATCTTGGAGGTCTTTTCCACCCCAAACAATTCCATGATTCTAAAGAGAGGACAAAAGGCTTAAAGAGGATCCTGGGGGGAGGAGAAGGAGCTGCTCCCAGGCCCCACTGCGCCCTGACTCGTGTGCACCACACCAATGGCCACGCTCCTGGGATGGAAAGAAGGAAACAACAACCCAGCTGCATTGTACAAAAGTCTCTTCTTTTTTTTATCATTTATATATCTATATACACACACAAAACCCTGGAGCTAACAGAGTCACCAGACTGAGGTTTAAAAAGTTGCTGGTAGAAGGGTGTTGGATTTTGTTTTCTCTGCGTGCTTTAGGCAGTGCTGCTGCTTCCAAGGTAGACACCAGGCACCATCTTTCGGAGAGCTAACCCAGGCAGTGAGGAGCAGTAAAGAGCTTTTGGGGGAGCTTTGTTTTTTTTGTCCAGGTGATGGCTGTGAGGGCACTGAGGTGTGCTAGGAATCCAGGGGCAGTGGCTCGAAGCTGGAAGAGGGGAGATTTAGACTGAGTAGTGGGAGGAGATTCTTTACAGTGAGATGTTGCAACAGGTTGCCCAAGGAGGTTGGGGATGCCCCCTCCCTGAAGGTGTTCAAGGCCAGGTTGGATAAGGCCTTGGGCAAGCTGCTCCAGTGGCAGAGGGTGCTGGAACTTGATGATCTTTAAGGTCCCTTCCAACCCAACCCAACCCATCCTGTGAATCTGTGAACCAAGGGGAGGTGAACGCTCAAGAGAGAACTGGGCAAGAGGTTGCCCAGAAATGTGGTTGAGGCCCCATCCCTAGAGACATTCAACATCAGACTTGATGTGGCTCTGGGCAGCCTGATCCAGCTGGACATCTCCCTGCTGACTGCAGTGGGGTTGGACAAGATGACCTTTGAGGGTCCCCTTCCAACCCAATGCAATCTGTGAACCGATGACTTCCCATCCACCTCTGCCTGGGGTTAGGGATAATCTGCTTCGTGTTACTCCCACTCCTCTAGAAAACAGCCCAGTGTCACCTTCCTTCTGGGTCAGGAGAAGATGAGGGTTGCCATCTGGACACTGCAGATGCTTTCCAGAAGGGATCTCAGCCCACCAAGGAGGCTGCTGCTGCCTGCTCCCTGCTCCCCCTCTTCCTGGGGCAGAGAATCACCGCACACAGCAGCACAGTGAAAAACAAAAACAAAGCTCCATCCCCTTTACTGCTCCTGCTGGGGAAGAAAAGCTCAATCCTGTTGCTGCTCCTGCTGGGAAGGGGATCAAACCAGAAGGTAAAGAGAGAGGGAGCCAGTGAAAGGCTGTGAAAGGAAGGTGAGTAAGCACATCCCCAGCTGTGTGCATTGACTGAAACACCACCAAGCCTCGCTGTGAGGTTTGGTGCAGCGTCAGTTCAACATCACTGTGGTGGTGGTTTGGTTGGGGGTGGTTGGGTGCTGGGTTTTTTTGGGGGGGTTCAAAATTGCCCAGCAGAAGGGACACTCGTGGAAGTGCATTTGGCAGCAGAGAAAATCCAATGGAACACCTTCCTGCAACGGCTTGGAAACCAAAGGAGAAGTCCAACTCGAGCAGGTTACAACATCTGCAGGGTTCGGTTTGTCTGTTGGGCTTTCCAGCATCCCCACCCCCAGTATCACAAAACATTGCTGTTGGGTTTTGCTTGCTTGACTTTTTTTGTGTGTGTCTTTGTGGGGTTTTTTGTTGTTTTTATTAACAAACTGGCTCCTCTGCAGTTCATACACAATCAGCAGTGAACTGGAAACTCCATTTTTGTACAAACAGCTCCAAAAAAATAGCGGGAGTGAAGTATGGTAGGGGGGGGAAACAAACAACAAACCACTGCTCACCCTGCCCAGTGACCATGCATGGTGGGATGAGAGGGGAGGGGGGGGGGGGAGAAAAGGAGGAGAAGGCTTTGTCAGTGCATACCTCCAGAGCACAGCACCCCACCTTTTTCCTCTTCCCCTCCCCTCCCCAACAAGAGAGACAGGAAGGTAATGTCCACACAGTTCAGTTTTTCATGCTATTCTACTTCCCAGTACTATGCTCTCCAATCCCTTTCGTGTGGCTAGGTGGTGACCACTGAGGTATATTTAAAAACCAGAACACCTGCACCTAGAAGGGAAAAAATAATCCATCTTCAGAAAGGGGCTTGGCCTTTGGTTTTGGTGCTTGCACAGGGATCCCACCCCAGCCACCCTCCTGGCTGCCCGTTTAGAGGTGGCAAGAGGTGACGCCTCCTTCATTTTCTTTTAGGCACTTCTTTTAACAGGGACTTGTCCTTTTCTGCACCCACTTTGGAGGTTCTGGTCCACACCACCTCTTCCCCAGCCCCCCAGCAAGACTCAGGGGATAGTTTAGGTCCAATTATGGTGTATTTTTTTCCCCTCCCCTCCTCCCCCCAAGGGATAACTTCCTACATAGAAAACAACCCAGAGTGTGTTTCATTAGGGGGAGAAGAGGTGGACTCGGCAGCTCTGCAGCACAGAAAATGGCTCTTTGCTTAGGATGTGACACTCCCTTCACCCTTTGAGATTTGTTTGCAGCAGCAGAGGAATGAAACTGGCTCCTTTTTGTTTTACTGTTTAAAACTAATCTCACCCATTTAAACTTTGTTTGCAGGAGCAGAGGAATGAAAATGGATTTTTTTTTGTTTCAGCGTTTAAAACTCCTTTCACTGCTTAAAATTTGTACTTTGCTTAAAGCATTTACAACTCCTTTCTCCACTTAAAATCCCTTTTTCAGCAGTAGAGGAATGAAATTGGCTTTTTAAAACTATTTTAAACTAATCTCACCACTTCAAACTTGCTTGCAGCAGCAGAGGAGTGAAAAAATGGCTCGCTATTTCCTCCCAAAACTCATTTGACCATCTTAAAACCTCTTTTCTTTTAGTATTTAACACTCATTTCCCCACTCAAACTTTGTTTGCAGCAGAGGAATAAAACTGGCTCTTGTTTCAGTCTTTAAAACTCATTTCACCATTTAAAATTTGGACTTGTATTTTTGAGTCTTTAAAACTCCTTTCACCATTGGGAGTTCGTTTGCAGCAGGAGAGGAATGAAACTGGCTCTGTTTGTACTCTTTAAACCAGATTCCACCATTTAAAATCCCTTTTCAGCAGGAGAGGAATGAAACTGGCTCTGCTTTTAGTATTCAACACTAATTTCACCACTTAAAATCTGTGTTTTCTTGAGTATTTAAAACTCATCTCACCATTTACAATTTGTTTGCAGCAGGAGGGGAATAAAATTGGCTCTGTTTTTTTACTAGTTAAAACGGATTCCACCATTTAAAATCCCTTTTCAGCAGTAGAGGAATGAAAATGGCTCTGGTTTTAGTATTCAAAACTAATCTCACCACTTAAAATTTGTATTTTCTTTGAGCCTTCAAAACTCCTTTCACCATTTGGAATTTGTTTGCAGCAGTAGAGGAATGAAATTGCTCCTTTTTTAACTAGTTAAAACTAATTTCACCACTTAAAACTGGTTTGCAGCAGGAGAGGAATGAAATTGCTCTTCTTTTAACTAGTTAAAACTCATTTCACCACTTAAAACCTGTTTGCAGCAGGAGAGGAATGAAATGGCTCCTTTTTTAACTAGTTAAAACTCATTTCACCACTTAAAACTTGTTTGCAGCAGTAGAGGAGTGAAACTGCTCCTTTTTTAACTAGTTAAAACTAATTTCACCACTTAAACCCTGTTTGCAGCAGTAGAGGAGTGAAACTGCTCCTTTTTTAACTAGTTAAAACTAATTTCACCACTTAAAACCTGTTTGCAGCAGGAGAGGAATGAAACTGCTCCTTTTTTAACTAGTTAAAACTAATTTCACCACTTAAAACTTGTTTGCAGCAGGAGAGGAGTGAAAATGGCTCTTTTTTTTTCCACCCCAGTGTTTAAAACTAATGGGACCACTGAAAATTTCTGTGGGTTTTTCAGTATTTAAAACTCATTTCACCACTTAAAACTTGTTTTCAGCAGAGGAATAAAATTGGCTCTTGTTTTAGCCTTTAAAACTCCTTTCACCATTTAGAATTTGTTTGCAGCAGCAGGGGAATGAAATTTGACTCTTTTTTTACTACTTAAAACTAATCTTACCATTTAAAATTCCCTTTTCAGCAGTGGAGGAATGAAAATGGCTCTGCTTTTAGTATTCAACACTAATTTCACCACTTGAAATTTGGATTTTCCTGAGTATTTAAAACTCATCTCACCATTTACAATTCCTTTTCAGCAGCAGAGGAAGGAAATTGGCTCTTTTTTTACTAGTTAAAACTAATCTTACCATTTACAATTCCTTTTCAGCAGCAGGGGAATGAAATTGGCTCTTTTTTTACTAGTTAAAACTGATTTCACCATTTAAAATCCCCTTTCAGCAGAGGAGGAATGAAAATGGCTCTGCTTTTAGTATTCAACACTAACTTCACCACTTAAAATTTGGATTTTCCTGAGTATTTAAAACTCATCTCACCATTTACAATTCCTTTTCAGCAGCAGAGGAAGGAAATTGGCTCTTTTTTTACTAGTTAAAACTAATCTTACCATTTACAATTCCTTTTCAGCAGCAGAGGAATGAAATTGGCTCTTTTTTTTTGACTAGTTAAAACTGATTTCACCATTTAAAATCCCTTTTCAGCAGAGGAGGAATGAAACTGGCTCTGGGTTTAGTATTCAACACTAATTTCACCACTTAAAATTTGGATTTTCCTGAGTATTTAAAACTCATCTCACCATTTACAATTCATTTTCAGCAGCAGAGGAAGGAAATTGGCTCTTTTTTTACTAGTTAAAACTAATCTTACCATTTACAATTCCTTTTCAGCAGCAGGGGAATGAAATTGGCTCTTTTTTTACTAGTTAAAACTGATTTCACCATTTAAAATCCCTTTTCAGCAGAGGAAGAATGAAACTGGCTCTGGGTTTAGTATTCAACACTAATTTAACCACTTAAAATTTGGATTTTCCTGAGTATTTAAAACTCATCTCACCATTTACAATTCCTTTTCAGCAGCAGAGGAAGGAAATTGGCTCTTTTTTTACTAGTTAAAACTGATTTCACCATTTAAAATCCCTTTTCAGCAGAGGAGGAATGAAAATGGCTCTGGTTTTAATATTCCACACTAATTTTACCACTTAAAATTTGGATTTTCCTGAGTATTTAAAACTCATCTCACCATTTACAATTCCTTTTCAGCAGCAGAGGAAGGAACTTGGCTCTTTTTTTACTAGTTAAAACTAATCTTACCATTTACAATTCCTTTTCAGCAGCAGGGGAATGAAATTGGCTCTTTTTTTACTAGTTAAAACTGATTTCACCATTTAAAATCCCTTTTCAGCAGAGGAGGAATGAAACTGGCTCTGGGTTTAGTATTCAACACTAATTTCACCACTTAAAATTTGGATTTTCCTGAGTATTTAAAACTCATCTCACCATTTACAATTCCTTTTCAGCAGCAGAGGAAGGAAATTGGCTCTTTTTTTACTAGTTAAAACTAATCTTACCATTTACAATTCCTTTTCAGCAGCAGGGGAATGAAATTGGCTCTTTTTTTACTAGTTAAAACTAATCTTACCATTTACAATTCCTTTTCAGCAGCAGAGGAATGAAATTGGCTCTTTTTTTTTTGACTAGTTAAAACTGATTTCACCATTTAAAATCCCTTTTCAGCAGAGAAGGAATGAAACTGGCTCTGGGTTTAGTATTCAACACTAATTTCACCACTTAAAATTTGGATTTTCCTGAGTATTTAAAACTCATCTCACCATTTACAATTCCTTTTCAGCAGCAGAGGAAGGAAATTGGCTCTTTTTTTACTAGTTAAAACTAATCTTACCATTTACAATTCGTTTTCAGCAGCAGAGGAATGAAATTGGCTCTTTTTTTTTTGACTAGTTAAAACTGATTTCACCATTTAAAATCCCTTTTCAGCAGAGGAGGAATGAAACTGGCTCTGCTTTTAGTATTCAACACTAATTTCACCACTTAAAATTTGGATTTTCTTGAGTATTTAACACTCATCTCACCATTTAGAACTGGTTTTCAGCAGCAGAGGAATGAAAATGGCTCTTCTTTTTTACTATTTAACATGAATCTCACCGTTTAGAACTGGTTTTCAGCAGTAGAATGAATGGAACTGGCTTTTTTTTTCCTCAGCATTTCAAATTCACATCCCCAATGAAAATTTCTCTTTTCTTTGGGGTTGGGTTTTGTTTTTTTTTTGAGTATTTAAAACTAATTTGCCCATTTCAACTCTTTTCAGCAGTAGAGCAATGAGACATCAAGCCAGGCTGGCAAGCTGGTTAAAAATTGCACCCAGGTAATGGAAAACTGTTGTCATTTATTAAAAATATCACTTTTTTTTTTCCTTTTTTTTCTTTTCTTTGTTATGAGACTAGAAACAGTAAAGTGCATGAAAAGTTTAAAATATAAATTCGAAGGGGGGGGAGGGAAATAGCAGCAAAAAAGCACAATAAAGGAAAACTTAAACCCACAGACACAACCTTTTCCTATCACTCTGCCTTTTGGGTGTTCTAAGCAGCCAACCAATTCTCTTTTTCTTCCCCTCCTCCCCTCAGAAAGTTGCATTATGCTTAATGCCTCCTGAGGCACAAAGTTGGGAAGTGGCCACCTGGAGCATAAAAAGAAAGGTGGTGGTGGGGGGGGGGGAGGAATAAAAAGGGGTTTCCAACACATCCAGAGAGTATTAACAGTTGGGAAGGAACCAGCAGCTTTTAAATCCAACCCTGACTGACAACAGAAAGATTGCTGAAGAAGAGCAATGGCTATTTGGCAACCAGGGGCAGGAAAAGTAATCCAAGGAATGACTACGTGGAACAGAAGCCTGTTGAGAGCTCTTCCACATGGCCTTTGGAGACAGAGGTAAGGTCATTTCCAGCAGCTTTTTCCTGTCCCCTATTTAAGCAGCTAATCCCAAAGTTTCCTTTTGGAAAAGGGAAACCTAGGATGGATTTGCAACCTCTTTACTCCCTCAAGCAGCTTGCTTCAAGTCCCATATCCTTGCTACTTCTCCCCCCTGCTCCCAAACTGGGTTGCTGAGCAGTGTGTGGCCCTGGCTGGCTGGAGCAGAGAGGCAGCTCTGTTTCCCAGAGCTCCTTCAGATCCCTGCATAGCTCCAAGTTATCCAAAGCCCTAGGAAAAAAGTCTCTGTGGAGTCTGAAGAGTGAGCATCAAACACTCACCTGCAGAGTCTCCAGGCAGAGCTTTGCTGGAAAAATTGTTGCAAAAATGGAATTACAGCAGAATTTAGACTTCAAATCTGATTGCAGCTCTTAAGATATCTTTGGTTTACTACTAGTAGTTAGAGAAGGGCAGGACCACACTGCTCATTGGTTATACTCAGGCATTAAGTGCTTCTCTAATGTGCAAAAGGAATTTTGGCTGCAGAGTTCAGGTTTTTGGGTTCCAACAAAGAGTGTTTCTACTATTTCTTCCTACAAAAGAAGCATCTCTGGGTTGGTTTGAATTTCTCCTGGAGGGGTCGGGGGGGGGGAAAAAAAGCTTGGCTCAGCATTTTGCCAAAGGATTCTCTCAGAAAGGTGTCAGGAAGTTGAAGTCTTGGATCTCATCTGCCCATTTCTAAGTGCAGCTCCCTACTTGCAAAGACAAAGCTTGCCAGTTAAACAAACAAACAAACAAACAAACCCCCAAACAAAGCAACAAACCACAATTAAATTAAACACCTGGGAAGGGATTGAGAATGCTTTGGTTCCAGCCCTAGTGCCAAATGATACCAATGTGCACCCAAAAGTGTGCAAAAAATCTCCTATCAAACACATAAGGAAAAGGAGCTTGAAGAAGCAGCTGAAGGTTGGCCATACTTCACTCCTAGAGACTTTGATTTACAACTGTACAGGTCCATAACAACAGGTCCGTGCCCTCCAAGGGGCAGGGCTCCACTACCTCCGGTTAGGCAAGTGCACGCCGTTGACGAGAGGCAGCAGAGGAGGATGGAGTTCTAGTTGTGTTAACAGTGAGAAGTGGTCTGAAGGGATGTGAGGGTGTGGACACCCAGTGATGTTGTTGTCAACCAGCCACTGAGGGTCCAAAGGCCCCAGGACACCAAGCACGTTCATGTGAGTGTTGGAATAGAAAATGTAGTCAATCACACCCTGGGGAGAAAGAGAAACAGGACAGTGAGAACAGAGCCGGCTCCTGCCACCCTGAGCTCCAGCAGCTCCCAGCAAGGGGCACAGTGCTGCAACAGGCTGCCCAGGGAGCTCATGGGTGTCTCCTCCCTGGAGGTGTTCAAGGCCAGGTTGGGTGAACTCTTCAGCAACCTGGACTAGTGGGGGGTGTCCTTGCCCGTGACAGGGGGTTGGAACTTGATGATGTTTAAGGTCACTTCCAACCCAAACCATTCTATGAATCTGAAGCCAGGCTGAAGGTGTTGGGGCTGCTCAGCCTGGAAGAGGCTCCAGGGAGACCTTAGAGCTGCATTTCAATATTTGAAAGGGAGCTACAGGAAGGCTGGGCAATCTCTCTTTCTGGGAAGAACTTCTTTCTAAGGTCAAGCCTAAACTTTCCCCTGCACAGCTTGAGACTGTATCCTCTTGTTCTGGTGCTGCTTGCCTGGGAGAACAGACTGACCCTCACCTGGCTACAACCTCCCTTCAGGTATCTGCAGACAGTAATAAGGTCTCCCCTGAGCCTCCTCCAGGCTAAACACCCCTAGCTCCCTCAGCCTCTCCTCACAGGGCTGTGTTCCTGACCCCTCCCCAGCTTTGTTGCCCTTCCCTGGCCACATTCCAGCATCTCAACATCTTAAACTGAGGGGCCCAGAACTGGACACAGGACTCCAGCTGTGGCCTGACCAGTGCTGAGCACAGGGCAGAATGACTTCCCTGCTCCTGCTGGCCACACTATTGCTGATCCAGACCAAGATGCTATTTGCCTTCTTGGCCACCTGGGCACACTGCTGGCTGATGTTCAGCCCGCTGTCAACCAGCGCCCCCAGGTCCCTTTCCGCCTGGCCGCTCTCGGGCGGCTCTGCCCCCAGCCTGCAGCGCTGCACGGGGGGTGCTGTGGCCAGTGTGCAGAGCCTGGCCCTGAGCTGCTTACTTTGAAATCAAAAGTGTAATTGGTGTAAGGCATCAGGTTGTTCTCGTAGGCGCTCTTCAGCCGGAAGCCGTGGGTGATCCGGCCCTCCGAGGCTCCGTTCTTGCCGCTGCCGCTGAAGTTCATCAGACACTCGTTGTACCGCAGCTCCTTGAAGTCCTTGTGGTTGTCAGCCACGATGCCGTTGCTTAAGTATTCCACCACCCCTGGGGGCAAAGGGAAAGGGGGTCAGGGAGGGGCTTGACAACACAACATCCTGCTCCTCTCTCCTCAGAGCCAGCCTGGAGAGCTATGGAGCCGCCCCCACCACAGCACAAGGACACGGCGCCGTTACAGCAGGTCCAGAGGCCACGGAGGTGATCTGAGGGCTGAAGCAGCTCTCCTGTGAGGACAGCATGGGAGAGTTGGGGTTGCTCAGCATGGAGAAGGCTCCAGAGAGACTTTAGTAGAAGGGTTTAGAATAGACATTAGGAAGAAATTCTCCACCCTGAGGGTGGAACAGGTTTCCCAGATGATGTTGCGGAGTCTCCATGCCTGTGTTCAAAGCCAGGCTGGATGGGGCCTTGAGTAACCTGCTGTCCCTGCCCATCTCAGGGGGTTGGAGCTTTAAGGATCTTTAAGGTCCCTTCCAACCCAAACCATCCTAGGATTCAGGGAACATTGGCTTGGAGTTCAAAACCAAGGCACCAGGAGATCAGAAAAGCACTTCTAAGTGCTTTTACATCTAAGAGGGAATCTACACAGCAGCTTCCTTGTCCATGCTTGAGGCTCTGCAGAGGTTCTGACACCATTTCTGGGGGGTCGCAATAAACCCATAGCACACAGACTACAGGAGGCACACAGCAGGGTGCTAGAGAGGCAGCTTTCATACATCTGCCTGACACTGGAGTATCAAATGTCAGGGTTACTACAGCAAACCCATCTCCTCAGAAACCTTTCATGCTCCATCACCAGCTCACATCTGCCCTGCTTCCTGCTCAAGCAGTGAGCATTTATTTAACCTTTTACTTAAGATCAACTTGTGCTTTTCTACATCTCTGTAGGAGCAATCAGCTCAACTGATCCAGGCGAGTTGAGAGGCGTCCCTGACCATGGCAAGGGAGTTGGAGGAGATGATCTCTCAGGTCCTTTCCAACCTGAGCCATTCTAGGATTCTATGATCCCAAAAAGCAGTTGACTGAGGTACAGGACTTGGATGCTCTTCAGCCAGACTTTGAAAGACAGTTGCTGAGAAGCTTTCATCCACACCAGCCCAGGGAAGTGCAAACCATCCAACACCCTTGGAGGAAAAAAGGACTCTCCAAAGGTTGAGTTAACAATGAAGCCCAAACCAGTCTCACCTGAATCAGGCAATGAGTTGAGATCTGCACACAGCACCAGAGGGATAGAATTAGGATCTGCTGTTGGGCTGCTGGGCCTGATGGAGGCTTTCTCAAGGATGTTCTTCAGCTCTGAGACAAACATCATGGTCTGGATGAGTTTGACATCTGAGTACTCAGGGTCCCAGTGCATGTGGGCGTTGGCCACGATGAGCAGCTGCTTGTCCACGTGAAGCGATTTCATACCTGGAGAAACAAACACACACATTTTAACAGGGAACAGCTGATGCTGGCAATGTGGCAGATCCTCCCTCTTTACATCCAGGCTCCTACTCACTTGCTCCAAATAATTCCTTGTGCACCTCCAACACCACGGCGACTCCGATGTTGTCCTTCGTCATCACTCTGTTCAGCATGGCCTCGGAACCTTCCGAGTTAGCCATGGCCACCTGGTTGAACTCCACAGTGTGCTTCTGCACCAGTGTGAACCTGATTCGACACAGAGAACAGCGTGAGGAGACCTGCTTTCCATCTCCACTCCACACACGTCCAAGGAGAGGGCCTGCAGGACAGGGTGAGGCAACTTTCTTTTGTCCTTGCAGTTTATAGAAGTAAATACAGGTCTGAGAACCACTCCCCCAGCCAGGAGAGAGCTCTGGGTCTGGCAAGCAAGATACTCCCAGGGCATACTTGGGGGTTTAGGAACCGTTGATTTGTCTCAGCGTGCACTTCTGAGGGGACTAGTCAAAGGTTATGACACTTCCTCAGAAGTGAGAGACAAAATCCTAGAATGATTTGGGTTGGAAGGGACCTCCAAAGCTCATCCAGTCCAACCCCCCTGAAGTCCACTGGAGCAGGTTGCTCAGAGCCTTCCCCAGCCTGACCCTGAAGATTTCCAGGAATGGAGCCTCAAGTACCTCCCTGGGCAAGGTGTTCCAGTCCAAGGGGGTTGGAATCTCTCCAGAGAAGGAGACTCCACAACCTCTCTGGGCAGCCTGCTCCAGGGCTCCAGCACACTCACAGCACAGAAGTTCCTCCTCAGGCTGAGGTGGAACCTCCCGGGTTCCAGCTTGTAGTTGTTCCTTGTTCTGTCCCCGGAGAGGCAGAGCCTGGGCCCTTCATCTTGACACCCACCCCTCAGGTATTTACAGACATTAAGAGAGGGAAGCTTTCAGCCCTAAACCACGCTGGGTTTCAGGGATTTTGACACAGCTGCTCCTGGCCCTTACTTCTCAGTTTTGAAGAATATTGCACAGCCATCCACGTGCTTCTTCTCCTGCTCAGACATGATTTTGGCACGAGACTTGGGAGAGAAGAACCCATCGTAGCCTCGCTCCTTCAGGGCTGGCAGAAAAAGGGTGAAGTATTGCTCTGTTTCCACTTCCTGCAAGGGAACACAAAGGCCTTAGGCTACCAAAGTCAAGCCAAACCAGCCTGGGCCTGCCTTGGCCTGCAGTCAGCAGCTCTCAGCAAAGCAAAAAAGCTTCTGTTTGCACAAATCCTCTCACTTCCTAGGTCAATGGGCTGCTGGCAGAGGGTCTGCATTCCTGGCTGTGCTGGAATGCCCCCACAAGGGAGGTGACAGCAATGGCTTACACCTGATGCATTTGACACCTGAACGTGGACACTGCCCTAGGCTAAAACTTCGGATATCCAGCAGCAATTAGTAGTTCCTCTAGAGAGCTCTTTCACACAAAGGTCTCTCAGTGCTCTCTAACAACACAGTTCCTTTGCAGTGACATTTGGACTCCAGGAGGATTTCAGAGGTTGATCTGTGGAGGTTTGCAGACCAAGGTAACTCCTCTCTTCCTATGGAAGACTTTTGCTTACCAAAAACTTGCTTAAACATGGAAAGCTCCCTTTAAAGGCAGGAGTGTTCTAAGCATCAGCAATGAACTTCTAATAGCACAGAAGGATACAGGTACCAATGACAAATGATGTTGAACTCTGAACAGTCCTTGTTTGCCAAAGAGAGTATTTTTGAGACTCTGACTGCTGTACCAAGCAGGAATGGAATAGGATCAGTGGCAGTTTGGTGACAGAGCATTTTATATTCTCCCCATACACCCAGAGGGGGACTATTTAGGATGCTTATCTGAGGGGGAAGAGACACAGATTCAGAGATTCAGAGATTCATAGAATGGTTTGGGTTAGAAGGGACCTTAAAGATCATCTAGTTCCAACCTCCTGCAGGTTGCTCAAGGCCTCATCCAGCCTGGCCTTGAACACCTCCAGGGAGGGGGCATCCACAGCCTCCCTGGGCAACCTGTCCAATGTTTCTCCACCCTCACTGGCAAGAATTTCTTCCTAAGCTCCAGTCTAAATCTCCCCTCCTCAAGCTTCAATCCTGATCTCCCAAGAGAGATTACCAACTGACTGAGCCAATTTTACCTCATTTAATTTGTCTCATTTCATGAAACACATGCCAAGATGTAAAGAAGGAGCTGGGCACACAGCTCGAGTTGGCAAACCCCAGGCTTTGTTAGCCAGCAGGTGGATGTGGTGCTCTCAGGGTTCCACTCCAGAGGAAGAACTTAACATTTTCTCTTTCTTATGAAGAAGAATGGGTTTCCAGTTACCTGAAGACTAATGATATCTGCATCACAGTTGACAATTTCTTCCATGATCCCCTTTTTCCTGTACTCCCAGTTGAGGGCCCAGGACGGGCAGTAGCCGTAGAGCTGCCGGGTGGCGTATTTGTCACACAGGACATTGTAACACATAACTGTGAATGAAGCTGGAAGGGCAGAAAGAAACAGAGGGAAAGGTGATCAGCCTCACAAAGTGACAAAAAATGACCTTGTTCAAGGTATGTTCTGAACCTGGTGTCCCTCAGGGGTCGCTGCTGGGACCAGTGCTGTTTAAGCTCTTTGTCAGCAGCATGGGCAGTGGGATTGAGGCACCCTCAGCAAGTTTGCAGGTGACACCAAGCTGCATGGTGCTGCTGACACACTAGAGGGAAGGATCTATCCAGAGGGGCTGCAGAGGTAGACCCAAGTCAACCTCTTGAAATTCAACAAGACCAAGTGCAAGGTTCTGCACCTGGGCCGGGGCAATCCCAAGCACACATCCAGGCTGGATGAGGAGCAGCTTCAGAGCAGCCCTCAGGAGAAGAGCTTGGGGGTGTCAGAAAGTGACAATCTCCCTGTGAGCCAGCAATGGTCACTGGCAGCCCAGCAGGCAGCTGCATGCTGAGCTGCATCCACAGCAGGGAGAGCAGCAGCACAGGGAGGGGATTCTGCTCCTCTGCTCTCCTGAGACCCCACCTGCAGCACTGCCTCCAGTTCTGGGGCCACCAGCATGAGAGGGACATGGAGCTGCTGGAGCAGGGCTGGAGAACCTCCCCTGTGGGGACAGGCTGAGGGAGCTGGGGTTGTTCAGCCTGGAGAAGAGAAGCCTTCAGGGAGACCTTAGAGCAACTTTCCAGTACCTGAAGGGGACTACAGGAGAGTCAAGGAGGGACTTTTTACAAGGGCTTGGAGTGATAGGACGAGGGACAATGGATTGAAGCTTGAGGAGGGCAGATTTAGGCTGGAGATTAGGAATAAATAACAACAGGAGCATTTTAGTTCTTTAGAGAAGCTTTTTGAGGGCTACAACCAGGCTGTGCAGAGGAGGAAGAGCCCCTAGATATGGAGAACTTGGAGAAACCCCTTGCACAACAAAGGGCATTAAGCTGACTTCAGAACCAGGCCCCTCCACCAGTTTAGTTGCAGAGGAAGACTTCTCCAAGTCTCACTTTGATCAGCCTGTGTGTGCAGACACAGCATTTGCCTACAGTTCTTTTACAGCTGTTGTTATTTCTGAGCAATGGACTGTTTAAAACAAGCTCTTCTGCTTGGGCATCAGGGGATGGAGCAGTTAGGAAAAAGCCTAAGAAGGCAAATTCAAAGGACAAAAGCTGAAGTGACAGCACAGCCAGGTGTTCATTGGTTTGCTACCTCTGGACACAAATTGCTGTTCTCAATCTGATCCACCTAAGGCTTCAGAAAATGAAGCCAAAGAGCAGTTTTTCAGTGCAGCATTGTGTGAAGAAAGGGGAAAAAGAATCAGAGATATTTGGGGTTTGTTACCTGAGGGCAGAATTTGGTCTCGTTCTTTTAAAGTGATCCATGGCCTTGGAGGCAGCTGCTCTGGATGAACTACAGAAAATGGAGAGCAGTGATTAACTCAAGGTCTGCTTTTGGGAGTTGCAGTTTCTAGGTCAAAATGATGAGGGAACAGTAATGTTTCATCCTGTGCTTTGCAACCACTGCTCCCCCAGGTCTGAGACTAAGAGAACTGGGGCTTTTTAGGCTGAGGAACAGCAGCCTGAGGAGGGATCTCATCAACACTGATCAATACTTCAAGGGTGGGTGGCAGGAGGATGGCACCAGCGATGCCCAGGGACAGGACAAGGGGCAATGGGCACAGACTTGAACATCAGAACTTCCATCTGAACATTAGGAGGAACTGCTTTAATTTAAGGGTGCTGGAGCCCTGGAGCAGGATGCCCAGAGAGGTGGTGGAGTTGTCTCTATCTCTGGAGGCATTCCAAACCCACTTGGAGGTGTTCCTATGTGACCTTCTCTATTGCAGCTTGGTTACAGAACTACAAAGCAGGATTTATGTCAAGTACTGGATGTTATTAATCACTTTGGTACTTCTAGATCTAAATTGGGCATTCTGTGTGAATTTGGAATATAATTTCCAGTGGAAAGTATCAAAATGGCTTCAGCAAGGAAGACTTTGCCCTTTGTTACTAGCAGCAGCCTTTCAGTACCTGAAGGGGGTACAAGAAGGCTGCAGAGGGACTGATCCCAAAGGCCTGCAGTGACAGGATGAGGGGCAATGGTTTGAAATGACAGAAGAGCAGACTGAGATTGGATGTGAGGAACAAGTTCTGCACCATGAGGCTGCTGGAACACTGCAACAGGTTGCCCAGGGAGGTGGTTGAGGTCCCATCCCTGGAGATATTGAAGGTCAGGCTTGAGAAGGCTCTGAGCAACCTGTTCTAGTGGAGAATGTCCCTGCTGACTGCAGTGGGGGTGTACTGGATGACCTTTGGCAGTCCCTTCCAACCCAAACCATTCTAGGATTCAAACAGCAGTGGGACCAAGTGGCTGCAAGGTGGGCAAAGCTTAGCCAGTGTGCCAGCCTCTTCCCACTGGGTGCCTGTGCGTGTGACTGGAACCACCTGACAGAAATGCAAAAGCAGTCAGAAACTACTCTCCCTTCAGGGGTTCAGCCTTTTGTTTGGGCAGGAAATGCTGTCAGAAATGGGCCAGTCAGGAGGGGAGGGGAGGGCTTTCACCTGCTAGATTGTCAAGCATGTAGTTCAGTAGCTTGCGAGTTCCGTCCGGATCCTGGTAGAGGCTGAGAATATCTTGTGATAAAGGATTGCCTGCCAACAGCAGAGAACAACAGAGGGGTGAAGAGCTGCTTGGCTTTCCTCAGGCTTTCCAAGCAAGGAAAATCTCTCTGAGAACAGACAGACTGACTCAGAAGGTATTCTGACTGGAAACTGGAGAACGCCACAGAACAGAGGCCTCCTTCCTTCAGCTCACCTCAGCCACTGACAGTAGGTTAAAGGCTGCAGGTTTGCAACTCGGAATTTAAGCCTCAGAAGGAGGTTTAGGAGCAGTAGAACCTGCAGCATTGTCTGCCCAGCTCAGTTTTACTACAAGTTTACTCTCTGGCATAAACTGTGAGGAAAGGCACACAGCTTCTGAGCCCAGCCCCCCCTGGCAAGTCAGGATTACTCCAAGGAAAAGTTACCTGTGAAGAACTACTCCAAGGAATAGTTAACCAGAAAGAACTACTCCAAGGAAGAGCTGACTGTAAGGAACTACTCTAAGGAGAAGTTAACTGCAAATAACTACTCCAAGGATTAGTTGCCTGTATATAACTACCCCAAGAAATAACTGACTGTAAGTAATAACTCCAAGGAAATGTTAACTAGAAAGAACTACTCCAAGTAAGAGTTGACTGTAAATAACTACTCCATGGAAATATGAACTGTGAATAACTACTCCAAGGAATAATTGACTATAAATAATTATTCCAAGGAAAAAATTGACTATAACTAACTACTCCAAGGAAAAGTTAGCTGGAAATAACTACTCCAAGGAAAAATTAACTGTATAGAGCTACTACAAGAAAAAGTTAACTGTAAATAACTCCTCCAAGGAATACCAGACTGTAACTAATTGGATTAACTGACTGTATATAACTGCTCCAAGAAATAATTGACTATAAATAGCTACTCCAAGGAACACTTAGCTGCAAATAACTACTCCAAGGGAAAAATAACTGTATAGAACTACTACAAGAAAAAAAGTTAACTGTAAATAACTACTCCAAGAAATAATTGACTACAAATAACTACTCCAAGGCAAAATTCATTGTGAATAGCTACTCCAAGGAAAAATTAACTACTCCAAGGAAAAATTAACTACTCCAAGGAATAGTTGACTGTGAATTAACTACCCCAAGGAGCAGTTGACTGTAAATAACTACCCCAAGGCAAAGTGAAGTGTAGAGAACTCACCTTTCAGACCTAGGGTTTGGAGCTGGAAGAGCCGTCCCAGTTCGTAAGGCAGAACCCGTAGCAGATTGTTATTTAAAAGCAATTCCCTGCAGCAAATGCAAAACCACTTTTGGTGAGGATCACTTCAGAAGCAAACTCCACAAGTGGTTCTCACCTTCCCCGCTCACACTTCTCACCCTGAGCTGCTGCTTGTTGTTGGTGTGTGCCAATCTCCCCCTTTCAAAGAACAGCAACAACACAAAAAGGCCTCAAAACCCCCAAACCATGAAAGTCAGTCAAGGAGAATTCAAAGAGCAGGCAATCACCAAGTCTCAAAAGAGTGTTTCAGAGCAGAAGAATCCATAGCTTACAGACCTGTGGAGGTGAGGAAAGGAGGGTAATGACCCCAAAAGACTACAACTGAGGCTTTGAATCGATCTGGAATTTCTCAGGATGGTTTTAGCCAGAAGAACTGAAACCGACAACCACAGCCTCCAGCCTAACCCCAGAGTGTAGAGTGCTGAGAGGTGAAGCAGATACCTTCTCTCACCTGAGAGACACCATGTTTCCTAGTTCTGCTGGTAAACTTCTGAGTTTGTTGGATGAGAGGTCCAGGTAAAGCAGGTTCTGGAGCTTGGCAATGTCAGGTGGAATGCGTGTGAGGTTGTTGTCGTTGAGGTGCAGGGCGGTCAGGTGCGTCAGCGACCACAGCGACGTGCTCAAGCTCCGCACCCTGCCTGAGAGAGAACAGCAAGGAAGCAGAGAGTCACAGAATGCCTCAGCTTGGAAGGGGCCTCACACATCATCTCGAGCACAAGCCCTACAAGGAGAGGCTGAGGGAGCTGGGGTTGCTTAGCCTGGAGGAGGCTCAGAGACCGTATTGCTGTCTACAACTCCCTGAAGGGAGGTTGTAGCCAGGAGGGGGCTGGTCTCTTCTCCCAGCAACCAGCAGCAGAACAAGAGGACACAGTCTCAAGCTGTGCCAGGGGAAGTTTAGGCTGGAGGTGAGGAGAAAGTTCTTCCCAGAGTTGTTAGCCACTGGAATGTGCTGCCCAGGGAGGTGGTGGAGTCACTGTCCCTGGAGGTGCTCAAGAGGGGATTGGACGTGGCACTTGGTGCCATGGTTTAGTAGTCATGAGGTGTTGGGTGACAGGTTGGACTTGATGATCTTTGAGGTCTTTTCCAACCTTATGGATTCTATGATCATCTACTCCAACCTCCCCACTGTGTGCCCTTTCAACTAGACTAGACTGCTCAAGGCCTTATCCAACCTGGCCTTTGAACATCTCCACAGCCCCCCTGAGCAACCTGTTCCACTGTCTCCCCACCCTCACTGGAAAGAATTTCTTCCTGATTCCCAGTCTAAGTCTGCCCCCCCAATCTCCCAGTTGAAAGGATAGAGACAGTTCTTGGGAAGCAGATGTGCTACCAAAAACTTCACCTCCAATCTGAGCTGGGCTTTTAAATCCACTGGGCTGCATGTGAGCCAGCCAAGCCTGAAGGCAATCAGGCAGAGTCACAGATAGGTTGCCAAGACAAGTTGTGGAGGCCCCCTCCATGAAGGTGGTTCAAGACCAGGCTGGATAAGACCTTGAGCAACCAAGCCTAGTTGAGAGGCATCCCTGCCTATGGCAGGGAGGTTGGAGTAGATGATCCCTAAGGCCCCTTTCACCCTGAGCCATTCTGTGATTCAACAAATGCCTCAGGTTGGAAGGGACCTTTAAAGGTCATCTTGTCCAACCACCTTGCAGCAAGCAGGGACATCTCCAACTAGATCAAGCTGCTCAGGGTCTGAGCTGTCCCTAAGCTCAGTCAACTGACTCCTCCTCCCCCAGCTTGGAAAAATCTGGTTTCACCAGAGGATCCTCAGCCTGAAAGTGTCTGGTGTGATGCTGGGGCACCAACTCTGCTAAGCCCAGACTCAAGCCCAGAACAACTCACCTGAGATCTCCAATTCAGCCCAGTGTGACTTCTTCCCGTTGGCTACCTCTTCTGCTGACATGATGGTGTAAAGTCTGCGAGGATCTGGAGGATCATATTTTTCCTTTGGCATCCCTGTTAGTCTGAAAGAGCAGAACAACCATCACTGTCTGCCACCCCACACCATTTCATCCTTTCCAGCCAGCCAGGAGATCTCCTTCCCCAGAGACACCACAACACCACACTTGTGGTCCAGAATATCATGCTGACAGCAGCCCAACTGCTGCCAGTGCCAGCAGGTGCTCAGACCTTTGCAGAACATGGGTTTGGAATGGAAAAGGACCTTTTTCCCTTCTGAAGTGGGGTTCCTGCAGTCAGCTGCTGTGCTACCCTGACCCAGACTTTCACAGAATCACAGCAAGTATCACTTTGGAAGGGACCCTCGAAGGTCATCTGGTCCAACCCCCTGCAGTCAGCAGAAACACTCCCAAGTAGATGAGGCTGCCCAGGGCTAATCTTGAATGTCTCCAAGGATGGGGTCTCAACCACATCCTTGGGCAACCTGTTCCAGTGTCTCACCACCCTCATTGTGCAGAACTTCCTCCTGATGTCCAACCTCAGTCTCCTCTGCTCCAGTTTCAAACCATTGCCCCTTGTCCTATCCCCACAGGCCCTTCTGAACAGTCCCTTCCCTGCCTTCCTGATGCATTCAGGCATTGCACAGGAGGGGCTGTCAGGGCTGCCCTGCCAAGGGTCTCAGTTACAGGTCTTGGGGCTTCTTTCCCTGCTGACCACCCCAGGAAATTCTATTCATGCTGAATTAAGGCTCCCTGTTGGAAGCACGGAGCAGATGTGAGCCCCAGGTCTAATTATAGCCAACTTCTATTTCCAGGTGCAGTCATACGGTGAGGAAAGCTACAGGGTAAGAGGATTCTGTGCCCATGCTGCTCAGCTGCAGCCACTCCCTTCAGGGTGCTGAACAAAAGAGAGGATTTAAGGACACAGGATTACACCTGCAATTCTTGCCTCAGAAACCCCCAATCAGGAAGGAGACTTCCCAACCCCATTGGAGTTCCAGGCTCTGCTTGGGGAGCGCTCAGCCTCCAGCACTTGGGCTTTGCTGGACTCATCCTCACTGCTACATGCTGCAGGTGCAGACCACAGAATGGTAGGAGGTGGAAGGGACCTCTGGAGATCATTGAGTCCAAACCCCCTGCCAAGGCAGGGTCACACAGGAACACATCCAGATGGGGCTTGAAAGTCTCCAGAGAAGGAGACTGCACAACCTCTGTGGGCAGCCTGCTCCAGGGCCCCAGCACCCTCACAGTCAAGTTGTCCCTTCTGTTTAGGTGGCACCTCCTGGGCACCCTTTCAAGCTGAGGCTTACAACTATCCAATGTAGGGCAATCCACTGCTTCCCTTGGGAGATGATGCCAATGTCTGATTGCTCTCATGGGGAAAAATGTTCTTCAGGAGTCCAGCTGGAATCTCCCCAGCAGTGACTTGTCCCCATCCCCTCTTGTCTTCTCCATGGGATTCCTTGTGAAAAGGGAGTCTCCATCCTCCTGGTAGCCACTCTTTATGTACTGGAATGTGGTGATAAGGTCTCCCCTAAGCCTTCTCTACTCCAGGCTGCACAAACCCAGCTCTCTCAGCCTTTCCAAGGAGTTTGGGTGCTGCAGCAAAAACTGTACTGTAGTGCTATGTGGTAGTAAGGTCTCCCCTGAGCTTCCTCATGTACTCCAAGGCCTGGTGATGAAGTCTTCCAAAGCATCCTGTTTAGACCATCTGAGTCACCCCACACTCATCCATACCTGCCCACAGGCCAAGTAGATGACCACTGTGTGGGTGACACCACCAAAAAGCTTTGGGATTCCAGCTTCCTCCTTGGCAAGGGGAACCCAATTAACTGATGTTGAAACCTGGCTAGTTAGGAGTAGTGCCCTGGCAACTGACAGCAATTTGAGGCAGTCAGAGGCTGTGCAGTGGGACAAGCCCTGAGCTGCCAGTCAGAGGCAGGCAAGTTTCTCAGATGTTAGTCACTTGGATGTTGTTCTGAAATGGTGGTGAGTCAAAGGAGCAGCAGAGTCAGTCCCAGAGTTACAGAAAAAGGAAAACAAACCTAAATCAAATATAGTTTGTTGGGGTTTTTTTTCCTTCTGCTGCATTAACAGCAACCTTGAGCAAGACTTAAAAGCCACCACATGTCCTTAAAAGCCACCACATGTCCTTATGCAAAAAAAAAAAGGGATTTCTTCCTGGGTTCCCAACTCCTATCATTCCCATCTCCCACCCACCCTCTGCTTGTCCTGGAACTAAACTAAGCCAAACCTCTCTTTGTTTGGTTTTCAGGGAGCTACACTGAGGGCCCTGCACCAGCTAACCCCCAAAGCAGAGATGCATTTGTGCTGTCACAAGGAACAAAGCAGGAAGACCAAGCCAGGGGTGTGGGAATTGAAGCAGCACCAATTTAGGTCAGCTTGAGCTGTTGTGAAGTTGCTGCCCTGGGGGATGGTTCAAGCAAGGCCTCTGCTAAATTCCAGCTAACAGAGGTGTGACACAAGCAGAGTCTTCTTTTCAGCTGGGACCACAAACCAGTACTTGCCAGCTTTTCTTCTAAGGAATTCCCCTGGGAATCTTTGGGAGCTACTAAAATTTGCTCTCCACTCCAAATCTAACCATGGAAACTTCAGTAGTGTGGCCCTGACACTGTGTAAATAAAAGACAACCTGGGTATGAGAAGAGCAGACCACTGAAGCTCTGAACAAGCTTTGCAGTGTGGGGGTTTCTGTCATGCTTACTGGCTACAAGTCCATCCTCAAGAGCCTAGAGATCACTCAGCTGAAACCCCAGCTATGGTCTCAGGTGAAGCTGAGCAGCTCCAGCTCAGCTGCATATAAAAAGGGCTCAGGGGAGAGTTTGCTTTGGAAGCTTTGTGAGCAGCAGGTCTGTGCCTGCCTTTGTTTTGTGCTTTTGTGTTCTTGTGCTGCTTTGTTTGCTGGCTTTTGTGTGCCAATTAAGGCCACAAAAAACCCCCAGGAGCACTGGAACAGTGCTGATGGTGTGAAGATTGTTAGGGAAGAAAGTTTTGAGCAGGCTTTGACTCTGAAGACACTTTTGTTGGACAACAGAGGATCTTCTGCACGCTTGGAGCTCCTAAACAGAAGGTAATCACAGAAAAGGGCACTGCTCTTCTGTACTTCACTATCTAAGGCCCTCTGAAGTTGTACAGAGGTGGAGAACCCGAGATAGGGAGGGCACAGGTAGCAGCAGAGCACTTGTGAAGACCAAGTCTTGTGGGAAATGGCTGAGGGAACTGGGGGTGTTGAATCTGCAGGAGAGGAGGCTGAGGGGAGACCTCATTGCCCTGAAAGGAGGTTGGAGTGAGGTGGGGCTTGGTCTCTTCATCCAGGGAACAAGACATAGGACAAGAGGAAGCAGCCTCAAGTTGCATCAGGGGAGTTTTAGGCTCCCCAGAAGGGCTATGGAGGCCTGGAACAGGCTGCCCAGGGTAGTGGTGCAGTCCCTATCCCTGCAGGGGTCTCCAAAGCAGTGCAGATGTGCTGAGGCACATGGCTTAGAGCTGACCTGGCAGTGCTGGCCTTGATGATCTCTTGCAATCAAACCAATGCTAGGATGCAGTATGAGCTACAAGCTCTGGCTCTTCTGAGGGAGAAGCTGAAGGCAGCCCTACAAATTGCATCAACACAAGAGAAAAAAGGGACTGAGGGATTGCTTCACTCAGTGTGTTATTATTTTGGGATGGGTGGGGGAAATCAACAGCAGCTGCAAAGAGATCTCCTCCATTACACAGCACATCCAAACTCACCAGAGAGACTAGCTCAGGGCTGCTATGAGACAGCAACTGCACCACCATGGTTTGTAATAAAGTCAGCCTGCCTTTTCCAAAGGCAAGCAGAGGGATTCACCTCTGTGCACTGGAAAGAGAAAGGCTGCTCCAAGCTGTCCAGATTATTTGGCATCTAGGTTGCAGGAGGACTTGGAAGTCAGATAGGTCAAAAATCCCTTAGAGCTCTGTGTTGCTGCAAAATTATGACCCCAGAGAGGTGAGAAGATGCATTTCTTACATGACAGTGACTCTAAGGTGGTAGTGTGTCCAAGTCCTTTCATCCCTCAGTGCATAAATGAAGGAGGCAGATGGCAAAGAGCTGCAGCACCTTGCCCTTGCTCCAGCCCTGTGCTCACAGAGGTGCTGGCACAGCTCAAACCCCTGGCCTCCAGCAGAGTCACATTCTTTGGGATTTGCTTTGATTTTCAGGCTCTGTATACAGCTGAGTCAAACTGCCAAAGCACTCTGAAAACTAGCCAGCAGCCAGCCCTCCATCACTCCTCTTTCCTCTGAGCAGCAGCAGCAGCTTGCTGTCCATCCACTTCCCAGATGGTGATTCCTCCCAGGAATGCAAACTCCTGCTGGCTGAGGAGGCCAGAGGGTGTGTGCACAGGGAAGCTGCAGCACCAGCTGCAAAAGAGCCATTGGTATCTGTGGGGTTTGTAAGTGGGATGAAATGGTGGCAAAGGGAGGAGAGGAAGGCTGCTGGTGTGCAAGAAGGGTGCCCTGGGTGTGCCAGCAAGGCTGCTGGTGTGCAAGAAGGGTGCTCTGTGTGTGCCAGCAAGGTGGGATCACAGAGGGCTTCATGTCATTGCTTCAACAAATCCCAGAGAAGCAGAGAAAAGTCTTAGGAAAAATATCCTGGAAGGGAAAAAAAACCAAAAAACAAACACCAAAAGGCAGCAAAAGCCAAGGGGAGGAGTGGGAAGGGAGGGAAAGAGCTGAGCTGTGTTTGATTAATTCTAGAGCCAACTGGCACCCATTTGATGGAAATGCTAATTGTCCTACTGCCATACACCCAGTAGTTATTTCCCCCTGTTCCCTCAGCTCCTCTAAATGAAGTCTAGAGGCTTGTCTTAAATCACAGGTGACACAAGAATCTCCCAGGTTGCCACCCTTCCTCTTCCTCCCTGTCACACCCCCACTTACAAGAAGGGCTGAACAATTCACTGCACGGCCAAGGCTGTGGAGCATTAAGGGGGTTATTTTTAACCTCTGTGCTTGGTTAACTCCTCAGTCCTTACTCCAAAGGAACAGTTTCTGCTCTGTTTGAGACAGTCTGGTTGTCTGTCTGCCAAGTCTTGAGTACCTGCCCCAAGTCAGAGTAACACCAGGCTTAGATTTACTGCTTCCAAAGGAGCTCTTAGGGGTGGTTTACTCACAGGGCAGGCAGCTCCTCAAAAGCTAAGCTCTGCTATGCAGAAATGCATACAAGGGGGCTGTTGTAGGGCAAGGAGCTTCACCAGCCAGCCTGTAAACAAATCCAGCCCCCAAAGGGATGGTTTCAATAGCACATTTAGTTATTTACATGAGTTGTTCCCCCCCTTGCTCAAAGAAATGACCCATTTGCAATGCTGCCCCAGCCCCTGGAGAGTGCTGGGCTTTTAATGAGATACAGGACAAAGTGGTTTAAAGGATTAAGACCTGAAGTCACTGGGAGTCTGGGGAAGGAGGCAGCCAGTGCTGGATCAGTAGTGAGCTTCAAGCCAAAATGCTGTCCTGAGCTGTGGGTACAGAAGAGAAGCAGCTGTACATGGCTGTAGTGCAAAGCAGGAGGTTCTCTCCTAGCACCAGTAAGACAGAAAACACCAAGGACTGAGCAAGCTTCAAGTGTGGTGCTGTCTGAGCATCCCTCCAGGGAGAGATGTTTTATTGACCAGCCTAATCCCACACCTCAGCTCATTCATGAGAGAGGCTCTGTTCAGCTTGTCCCTGAGCCAACCCCTGGTCTGATTCAGCTCCTCAGGATCAATAATTGGAGAGCAGTCACCTATTGGCCTGGTTTTGGAGCCAAAACTCCCCTAACATGATTCATTCATGCACACAGCCCCTGCAGCAGCCTGGAAGGGATCTCAGTGAGCATTTCTTCCTTTCTTTAAAACACAGCTCAAATCATCAATAACTTTCCATCGCTCAAAGGGGAGGTTTGTGCTTGGAGAGAAGAAGGAATGAGGTTTATTTCTGTGGCTATGATGGTTTCTTGCCCTTTAAGGGGGAGGCTGCCAGCACTTGGTCAAAATAAGCAAAGGCCAGCAGCACCCCAGCTCCACTCCCTGTGAGACAGAAAGCTAAGGGGCAGCTTATCACTCACAATCTGCTCTTTGCAGCAATGATTAACAACAGAGAGGAATTTGCCACCTTGCTCGAACAAAACTGACTTCAAACAGCTTCAAAGTTACAAGGCCTGCCCTGTTCAGCTACAGGTAGAGCCTGGATGAGTCAAAGCTCAAGACTTTAAAAGCAGAGGGGAGGGCAGAGAAAGGCAGGGGAAGAAAAGTCCAGGCTAATAGTGGAAATTGTTTTGAGTTGCTGGCACAGAAAATTAGCCTTTTGATAGCACAGCCCACAGGATACTGCACCAGCTCAAAGGACCTAGGCTGGAGGGGAAAGGAAAGGGAGCTCTTGACAATAAAGCAGTTTATAGGCAATAAATCTCTCTCTTGGTAGGATATATTTAATCAAAGCAGTAAACCAGCTCGCCTCATGGCCTGACAAAAGCATATCACTTGGGTATGGAAAGCCAGTTAGCTCTGCTGCCTCTCTATCTGCTTATCCAAATCCTTCCCCTGTGCATTTACACCAGACTTAAACTTCCAAATACCAGACTCAGCATGGAAAAAAAATCAATGTTGCTGAGTGACACAAACTCTCCTAGCTGCATTCCAGCAAGGTGGGAAATGAGAAATTACAGCAACAGCAGCCCAGGACAATCTCTGCAGGGAGCAGGAAATTAATATGCAGGCAGCTGAGACGTGAACTGAGCAGCTCCCTACAGCTGGTGCTTGCACAGGCTTCCTTGAGGTCTCCCCTCCCTGCCACACCAAGTTTTGGTCGTGGTCCTTCAGTGCAGAGTTAACTGGTGCAGAAGCCATCAGGCACTGGCAGCACTAAAGCTTTCAAGGCACCGAGGTGCTAGGAAGCCCAAGTGCTCACCACACCAAGTGCTGCACAAAAGATAATGATCTCTGATAGGAAGTTACAAAGGGAAACAGACTCCAACAGCCTGCTCCTAGCAAGCTGGGCTGCAAGCAAAGTGCTGCTTTACTGAAAGAGCCTAAAGCAAAAGCAGAGCCACTGGGGGCATGAGGAAGAGGTAGGTGTGGCTTCAGGAATGCTGCAGCCCTGTTGACAGCTCAAGGGTTTCAACCACATCGTTTTCCAGGTAGAAAATACTTCTGAGTTGTACTCATCTCCCTGCAAAGATGGCCAGGGTTGTTTTGTCCATGCCAGGCAAGAAATGGCCATCAATTTCAACCTGAGCACAAGGAGCTTGGATTGGCAGCACCCAGGGGTGATTACAGCTGGCAGAGAAACAGCTTGCTGCTCATCACAGCACTAGGGCAGCCTTCATCCACAACCTCCCTGGGCAACCTGTTCCAGTGTCTCCTCATACGGTTTGTATGTTTTCAGCTCTGTGGCCTGCAGCCCCTCCTGCTCCTGGTGCTTAACACTAAGATTTGATGGCCTAAAAAGGTGTTTGAGACCTGCTGATGGAATGGTCTCATTCAAACCCTCCAGATGCTTTTGTCTCTTTCGTGTTAAGCTGGGGAGGGGAATGGTGTGAAGTCACTCAGCGTCCTGGTGGCACAAGGGGATGCATCTCCCTTTACACATCAGGCATGGGGACAGGACACAAGAGGCAATGTCCTGAAATTGTGCCAGGGGAAGGTAAGGCTGGAGATGAAAAATTCCTTTGCTGCCAGAGTGGTCAGGGATTAGAACAGGCTGCCCAGGGAGGTGGTGGAGTCCCCATCTCTGGAGGTGCTCAAGAAGCCTGTGGCCATGGCACTTGGGGACATGGTTTAGTGGCCATGGTGGTCTTAGGTTGATGGTTGGACTTGGTGCTCTTGGAGGTCTCTTCCAACTGAAACAATTCCATGATTCTATGATTAAAGAAATGTCTTTTACCTCGAGTGAGCTTTGACACATGGAGAATATCCTTTGCTGCTCTTGTTGCTTCAGGCTGAGAGCTGGAGCAGAATTAACACAGAGCAAAGCAGAGAGTTGTCACCCAGACATCCCTGGGGAGAAACACAGACAGGAACCATGGGTAGCACATTGAAGCTGCCAGTGCTTGCTGGCCTTTCAGAAAGGGTTGATTCACTGCTTTGTGCCGGAGCATGTATCTGTGTGAGCTGCTCAAGCCCTTCACACACGACACAGGCTGCTTCCTGCAGATACAGGTAGGAAGCTTCAAACTGATCTGCAAGGGCTGTAAAAGCAGCACAGCTTTGGCTGTCTGTTTGCTGTCACAAACTGTGCTGCAGGTGAAAGGAAACTCTCTTTGCAGCGACTCATGGAACTTGTCAGCTCTGGGCAGGAAAAGGCCAGCTGGAGTAGCGCTGAATATGGCTCCAGAAAACTGGGCACTGCTTCCTCTGTGCCTTAAAACTCAAGTGATACTCATTCTGGTGGCTGAGCTGTCAGCTGGGCCTGGAAGTGGGGGTGAGCTAGCACAGGCTGAGCTCTGCAGCCAGCAGAAGTTTCCACTTGTGAACGCCTTTCCTCTAAGCCCTTCTTGTTTTGGAAAGTTCAGAAAGCAAAAGGAAAATGGGGCCAGGCAACTGCTCACACAGTCACAAGTGCCAGGCAGAGCTGGCTTCACACTGGGATTTTTGCCTCCAGCCAAATTAGATCTTGCTGTTGGGAGTAGCTCTGTCTCCAGGAACATTCTGGTACCTGTGCAATCGTTTTGCTCCTTCTCCTCCCTAATCTCAGTGAAAGATTGTGAAGGAGTGAGATGGCAAACAGGTTACTTTTATACACCAGATCTGTGGTGCAGGGCCCTGGAATGATCTGTAAGGTGATCAGGGGGCTGGAGCACCTCTCCTTTGAGGACAGGCTGAAAGAATTGGGGTTGTTCAGCCCGGAGAAGAGAAGGCTCTTAGGGAGACCTTAAAGCTGCATTTCAATATCTGAAGGAGATCTACATGAAGGCTGGGGAGGGACTGTTCAGAAGGGCCTGTGTGGACAGGATGAGGGGCAATGGTTTGAAACTGGAGCAGGGGAGATTTAGGTTGGACATCAGGAAGAAGTTCTGCACAATGAGAGTGGGGAGATACTGGAACAGGTTGCCCAGGGATGTGGTTGAAGCTCCATTCCTGGAGACATCCAAGATCAGACTCGATGTGGCCCTGAGCAGCCTGCTCTAGTTGGAGATGTCCCTGCAGCCTGCAGGGGGGTTGGACAAGATGACCTCTGAGGGTCCCTTCCAAGCCAATGCAAGCTGTGAGTGGAGTTCAGCAGTTGAATTAGGAACATTTTGAGTGGGTGAGAGAAGCACTTACATAGAGTATTTATGACCTGTGGATAGATGGAGAGGGTTGGGGTTTTATACAGCACTAAGATCTCTCTGGATGCCAAGATTACATCACATAGCAAAGCCTGAGCAAGGCTCTGACCCCAGGATTCCTGTTCACTCTTTGGTCAGGTTTTTGGTCTATGGTTTGACTTGAATGGGTTGAAGCTTGAGAAGGGCAGATTGAGACTGGAGGTTAGGGAGAAATTCTTGATAGTGAGGGTGGTGAGACACTGGAAGGCTGATCCTAAATTCTCCTCAGAACCTTCTCTTCTCCAGGCTGAACAGCCCCAACTCTCCCAGCCTGTCCCCACAGGGGAGGTCCTCCATGACAGGTGCAGGGCTAAGCAGAAAGCAATTCCCCTTGCTCCTCCCTTGCCTGTCCCAAATGGGGACAACAAAAACCCTCTCTGAAGCAACACAGAGTTAAACATTCCTCTCCTCTGCAAGCTGCAGAGCCACCCCAGCCCACCATTTGGGGGTTTTCCCTTTAAAAATCATTTGAGATCCTTTAATTGAATATTTAGTTTCAGGTCATTTTGAAGCAGGAGACTGGGGAGCTGCTGACTTGCAGTGGTTGCTGTGGAAGGAGTGGTGGCCAGGAGCTGTGTTTGTGGAGCTCTGGTTTGCTGTTCCCCTTTCCAACACAGACCCCAGGTGGGAGTCTAACTTGAGAGGGGCAAAGAATCTTTGGCTGCTTTGCCTGCAGTAGTTTCCCAGATGTAAAAATTCCTGCTGCTCCTAGCTGAGGGCACAATAGGTTCCCCTTTCTGTTTGGTTTAGGGTGAGGAATAATCCTGCCTCACATCAGCAGGGATGATGACTCTGAAGGATTAGCTGCCTCACGACTGTAAACAAGGATTTACCAATCCCCAAGCTGCCGATGGAGGAGGGGGAAGCCAAACCTAAAACCCCTTCTGAAGATCTACCACCCCACAGACTCAGAAAGTCCTTCCAGGGGATTTTGTCTTATTCTCAAGCTTTTCCTTCAAGTGAACCTCCATGAACTGGAGCCAGGCAGCAGTGCTGCTGTCTTCATCCCTTGCTTTCAGCAGCAAGGCACTGAACAAAACCCCCTCCTCTTCCTCTCTCCTCCAGCCCTACCCTCACTCTTGTGCTCAAAGTGGAAGTTTCCCTTTCCCCAACCTGTTTAGTTTTAACAAAAGGAGAGTGAAAATTTCTCTGCTGCTCTCCTAGGAAGGTGGAGTCCTGCAGCCCTTTTAATCTCACATTCGTGGATTCATACATTCATGGAATGGTTTAGGTTGGAACAGACCTTAAAGATCATCCAGCTGCAACCTCCCTGCCATGGGAGGTTCCTCAAGACCAGGTTGCTCAAGGCCTCTGTTGTCAGGTTCTCACCCTCCTGTAACTCTACTCCCAAACAAGAGGATCCCTACATGTGAGGGGCTCCTTTCTAACCCATCTCCTACCTCATTCCAACTGAACTAAGGAAAAGCTCTGGAGCAAGAATGCAGTGTCCCAACAATGTCCTTGCCCAGAAAGCCTAAGAGAAGCTGTGAAAAGGGAAATGCTTAAAAAAACCAAACCCAAGCAAATAAAAAAAGCCAAAACAAACCAACCAACCCCAAACCAAACCAAACCCCAAACAGAAACCCAAAAGCCCTACTCAAATAAACCAAAGTTCTGAATCAACATCCCTTTTTGACGCAACCTTTCCAGGGACCTCTTACTTGGGTTCCTTTCTTCTCTGAAGCACCTCTGCAAGTTGCACACCTTTCTCAAAGATAGTACAAAGCTCCCTCACAGGCAGACAACAAACCAAAGCACAACCAGCTAGGATGCCTTGCAATCACACAAAGCCATTAATCATTTGCATCAGGAAATGCCAAAGCAGAGGGTGAGCACACACAGCCTTATCTGCTCCTTGTGCACACACACAGAGGTTACAGGCTTTAGTAAAAGCACTCCCATGCATGGCAGAATCCTAGTCTTAGAATGGTTTGGGATGGAAGGGACCTCCTAAGGTCATCCAGTCCAACCCCCCTGCAGTCAGCAGGGACATCCTCCACTGGAGCAGGCTGCTCAGAGCCTTCTCCAGCCTCACTTTGACTTATATTCAGGGATGGAGCCTTAGCTACCTCCCTGGGCAACCTGTTGCAGTAGCCTCCTGGTGCAGAGCTTGTTCTTAACATCCAATCTCTATCTGCTCTTCTCTCATTTCAAAACACTGTCCCTTGTCCTGTCCCTACAGGCCTTTGCAAACAGTCTCTCTGCTGCCTTCTTGTAGCTGCCTTCAGGTAGTGGAAGGCTGCTCTAAGGTCTCCCTGAAGCCTTTTCTTCTCCAGGTTGAACAGCCCCAGCTCCCTCAGGCTTGTCCTCCTCAGCAGTAACTTGTGCCCATCACCCCTTGTCTTTTCCATGGGAATCCTTGTCAAAGGGGAGCCTCCATCCTCCTGGCATCCACTCTTTATGTACTGAAACATGGCAATAAGGTCTCCTCTGAGCCTTCTCTTCTCAAGGGTGAACAAATCCAGTTCTCTCACCCTCAGGATGGGGAGGGGAGAAAGTGAATTCCAGAAACATTGTCACCAGCTCAAGATACTGATGAAGAAATGTCATAAGACAGTTTCTTTATCATTGCAAGTGAGATAGAGAAGCTGTACAGACAAATCCCTGAAACCCAAAGAATTCATCAAAAGGTGAAGTTAAAACAGTGCTGGCACTGCCAATCACAGCATGGGAAGAAAGCTCAAAAGATCACCCAGTCCAAACCCCCTCTGCCAGAGCAGGGTCACCCAGGGCAGGTCACACAAGAACACATCCAGGTGGGGTTTGGAACCTCTCCAGAGAAGGAGACTCCACAACCTCTCTTGACAGCCTGCTCCAGGGCTCCAGCACCCTCAACAGTGAAAAACTTTTTCCTCATGTTCCTGTGAAACCTCTGAACACCCTGCAGCCTCCATCCACCTCCTGGTTTCTTTCTGTTTCCCATCAGGTTAGTGAGCAGAAGTGGCTCAGCGCAGGGACCGATGCGTGCCAGGGCTGGGAGCAAAGCGGCACCAGCGAAGTTCCAGCGGCTCTGCTGGCATGGCTGCAGCAGCACAGCAGCCTGCTGCATGTTTTGACACGTATGTTAACTGATAACCTCGTGGGATTTAGGCAGCATTCCTGCCCAGCTTTCCAGAGCTGACAGCTGGCAATGCTGAGCAAGGTAAGTGCAGCATTACATCCAGGCAGCTTGGTCCCCAAGCCTGAGCAGGAGCGGTGCAGAGGATGTGGAGAGCTGCAGAGGAGAGTTACAGCACCAACACATCTGCTCAAGAGGGGAGAAACACTTTGTCAGACTGAAGAAAATGAGTAACAAGCACCCAGGCCTTGATTACAGGCAATCATTAGGAGAACCACAGAATTTGGGGGGGGGTAGGGTGTAAAAAAAACTATTACAAGAGGCTTAGCAGTTAATGCTTTAAAGCAGTAAATCCACAGCAAATCCTCCTGAATCTAAATATGCCTAAGACATATTTTAACTTCTTTTTTTCTCAACTGCCATCTTCTGCTCCCAAACACCTCACCTCCACTGCTCCATTTGCTCTCCCAGTACTCTGCAAATCAGGTTACAGCCCTTGAGTGCACTTTCTGGCACCCCAGAGAAGCTCTCCTTCCAATAAATAGTAAGCAATGTGTTTATAGTTCTCTCCCTTTTTCAACTCCAGCAACCCTAAAAGTGTCCAAGAGGTTATAGGTGATCTAAGCAGTGGGGTGGGTTGGTTGGTTTGGGGGTTTTTTGGGCTGTTAAAGAAAGTTTGCTCTAAAATTAGGCACATTAGTGCTGCACCATTTTACCACTTGAAACCAGAGTGCCCTCTTTTAATAAGAAAAAATGAAATACACCTCCCTGTTTGTGCCCTTTGGACAAGGAATGACAGAGGCTCTGAACAACAAAAAAACCAAGACAGAGGCTGCAGCAATCTACCTAAAGCTAAGTTTTTCTTCTCAGTGTTTTAGATTTCAATTAAGTGTGCAAATTAATTTCATTTTTCTCCAGTGCTGCCTTTTAATTTCCCCACCAGAGCCCACACCCACCTTGGGATCACTTTCTGGCTTATTTCTTGTTAAGAATGGTGTGAAAACCAAGTATCATTGGTGCTTGGTCAAAAGCCTGCCCAAGCTTGTTAATGAAAACCAACCAAGAGCCCACATGGGGGGGAAAAAAAACAAGAAGAAAAGACCTGAAATCCCAGCTTATCCCAGGCAATGGGAAGTTTTCTAAACACCTTTGAATGGAAAGAAAACAAACACAGCCACAACATCACTTACTTCCACCAGAGAATTCCCACTGCACAGGTGAGCAAGCTCCTCCAGACCGTGGACGGTAAGAGGAGAGCCACGCAAAAGTAAAGCCACCCCGAGCTGTCCCCTTGCAAGCCCAGCAGCAGCTAAATGTGTGATCACACCAGGCCCCAGGACAGGGGGAAAACACCCTTTAAAAACGAAAACAAGCTCTATCAGTGAAAGTGCACTTCTGCAGATAACTGCTTCTGCAGCTGGGACTTCTGCTGGCACAGCGATGTCAGTCACGGGTCACGCTCCGTCACCGAGCTCGCAGACAGAGCTGTGCCAGCAGAAGTTGGTCGTGTGGACCTGGTGGGAAATTCAGCAGCCCCTGAAATGAATCGGTGGGTGGGTGGGTGGGTGGTTTGTTTGTCCCTCCCTGCTGCTGCCAAATGAAGTTTTTTCTGATGCTGGGTAAGCTTCCCCCCTGTGCTGCTGACACGTTAGGATCTCGGCTTCCGAGGACAGAGAAACCCTAAACTTAGCTTAAGGAGGTGGCAGTGCCTACTGGCCATTTACATTGCACTTGAGCCTTCAATTAAACACACTAACTAAATTAGCAGGAGGCCCTGTAGGAAGAAAAGATAAAACAGAATAAGTAAGTTCTGCTGTACTCCCAGCAGCCTGCCCTCCCTTTTCGAACAGCAGGAAAAGGAAACTGAAAGTGCTTAACGGGAGTCGTTCAGCAGGCAGCAAAGCTCTGCAATATTCCCACTCTTCAGTTAAACCACACAGGCAAAGTCTAACAGGGCTCCTGGCACCTTCCCTCAGCTCGGGAGGTGATTTAAGACCCAAGCTGGGGCTCGAAGGCTCAGTTCTGCGTGGATGAAGCGACACGATGCTGCCTGCCGTGCGTACGGCGATGCGCAGCAGCGTTCCCGAGCAGCCAGGTGTCAGAAGCGTGCTCTGCTCGTCTGCTCTGCAGCAGAATTACAACCTCCAGCTGTAAATATGCTCCCACCGCCCAGAAGGAAAGCTACAGGCAAGTGCTTCGGTGCCCCTGAACCTGCTGGTGCTCAGTAATGAATAAAGCTGTCCACTGTGCGGGGCTGTGGAAGGGAGAGGGGGGCAGGAAGAAGGAAAGGAGAGGGGCTGGAGGTGCAGGAAGAAGGAAAGGAGAAGGGCTGGAGGTGCAGGAAGAAGGAAAGGAGAGGGGCTGGAGGTGCAGGAAGAAAGAAGGGCTGGAGGTGCAGGAAGAAAGAAGGACTTGAGGTGTGGGAAGAAGGAAAGGAGAGGGGCTGGAGGTGTGGGAAGAAAGAAAGGAGAAGGGCTGGAGGAAGTCAGGTCAAGCTACAGCAGCACAAAGTAAACCTCAAATGTGAAGCCTGCCTGGATGTTTAGTGAGGGATCCCCAGCCCGTGGCTGGACCCAAAAGCAGGCTCTGCTTCAGAGATTGGGCAGCATCAATTTCTCATTTTGACAAGGAGGACACAGAACTAAAATCCCTGGCCAGGCTGTGCTTGCCCTCCACCTTCCTCGGAGCTTTCTGGCCCTCCAAATCGGGATCCAGCTTCTAGGGACTCCTCGGGCTGCATCACAGGGCAAAGCTTTGTCGTTAGAAATAACGTACTTTTGTTTGGGGGGTGGAAAAAACCAACACCCAAACGTCTCAGAGGAACTGTAGAGGCCAAAGCCAGACACCTTATCAGCACTTTCATTATCAGCCATATCTACACAGACAAGAAGTGTAAGCATGAGTGACTTCAGGATGAGGC
The DNA here is from genome assembly GCF_014839835.1 of Dryobates pubescens. Classification (NCBI taxonomy): domain Eukaryota; kingdom Metazoa; phylum Chordata; class Aves; order Piciformes; family Picidae; genus Dryobates; species Dryobates pubescens. The sequence goes on from NC_071635.1 coordinate 3,221,150, forward strand.
ATTGTCCCCTCCAGCGCAGATTTAGGTTGGTGGGGCAGCACTTTGTGAGCAGCAGAGCGTCGCAGAGAGGGGAGGGACAGACAGCACAGGTACGAATTTGGCTTTGACAGCTTCCCCCCTCAGCTCAAACAAGGCCATCTGCAATTCTTATCAGCACTAGAAGTCTGAACTCCCCAAAGCAAAGCCTATATTCAAAGTTTCAAAACCAGCCTGATAAAGGCTAACCAACGAAAGACTTCAGAGGCTCAGATAAGACTCGGTGTGGCAGAAGGCGACCAAGCCCTTTGCCTTCGCCGTATTCACCAGGAGGACCCAAGTTTAAAAAGCCAGCCCCAGACTGCTACCAAAACTCAGTGTCTGACGTGCATTCTTGTGTTTGCAAGCAGCAGTTTTCCTTGCAGGTGACGTTCCTGCCCTCTGCCTCACACAGGACCGCTGGGGACCACCGGGGGGAAAGTGGTGAGACCTGCAGCTCCCTAGAAACAGCCTGGGGTCAGCCCCAGCGCCAGGGGAAGGTCCCACCGCGGGACGCTGGCCAGCACTAAGGGCAGGATCGAGGCCAAGCGCTCACCCCACGGCCAGGGTCAGCCCGCAGCTGGGCTTTACCCCAGTTCACCCCACTGCTGGGGGCTGCAGGGCGAGCCTGCCAGCCTCGAAAGCAGCCCGGGCGAGCGGCTGCCGACGCGGCCCAGCTTCCAGGGACGATCCCCGGCCGCTGGCCCCAGGGCCAGGACCCCGGCGCCCTCCTCACTCCCCGGCCCCTCGCTGGGTGCCCTGACTCCCCTCCGGGGCCTCCCCTCGCCCGGGATATGCCCACAGCCGCCCTCCCGTGCACACGGCTGCGTGTGCCGGCGGCGGATGCGAGGCGGCCCAGGCCGCGGCGGCCGCTCCGGCTGCTGGCCCCGGTGCTGGCGGGGCGGCGGCGGCGGGGCCCGACCCGACATGGCGGCGCGGGGCCGTTCCCCCCCAGCCCCGGCCCCGCCAGGCCCCGTCGGGCCGCGGCGCTCACCTGCATCCGGCGCGGCGGGGCGGCGGGGCCGGCGGCGGCAGGGCGGCGGGGCGGCGGCGGCGGGCAGCAACGACATGCAGGCGGCGGCCCGCCGGGGAGCGGGGCCGGGCCGGGGACGGAGCCGCGGGGCCGGGGCGGCGGCGGCGGCGGCGGCGGGGAGGAGCGGGCCGGGGCTCGGGCGGCGCGGAGGGCGGAGGAGACGGAGGCGGGCGCGGGGAGGCGGGAGGCGGGCGGCGGGCGGCGGGCGGTGACGGAGCCGTCGTAGGGCGGAGGAGGCGGGGGGGCACCTCGGGCACACGGCGGGGCCGTGCCGCCGCTCACGCCGCGCCCTGTCACCCACCCCGCAGCTCCTGTCAGCGCCTGGCCGGGCGGGAACGGCGCACGGCGGCCGCGGGGGCACACCGGCGGGGCCCCCGAAGCCCGCGGAGGGGACGAGAGCCCACTTTTACCTCACGGTTTTGATGGCGGCCGCCGGGAGCCCTCTGCCGAGCGGGAGCCGAGGAGGAGGTTGCCATCAGGAGGGCCGGCGGCACCCTGGGGGACGTGGCGTGGTTTTGGGGGTGACTTCTGAGGGGCTGCTTGCCTCCAAATTATGGAGGGGGAGAGAGAAATGGCTGCCGGGGTGGGCAGGGCGCGGTGGGGTCTGAGGGTGCAGACGGCCACTTCATCATCGGTTGCTTTGGTTTCTCCTCAGGCAGCAGTTCCTCTCCTGGGAAAACTTTTTCAGCCCCCAACTTTCAGCTGTATGGACCTGAGTGAGGCTGGGAATGCCCTTCTGGGAAGCTGAAGCAAGGAAGCACAGGTAAATATCATCCAGCATTACAGCCTGTCTTCTCAGACACCCCAAAGTCCTTTTATTGCCAGTTACCATCATCTCAGACACCCCCAAATCATTTTATTCCCAGCTTCTGTCTTCTCAGGTGCCCCCAGATCCTTTTATTGCCAGTTTCCATCTTCTCAGACATCCCAAAATCCTTTTATTGCCAGTGTCTGTCTTCTCAGACACCCCCAAATCCTTTTATCCCCAGTTTCTGTCTTCTCAGATGCCCCAAAATCCTTTTATTGACAGTATCTGTCTTCTCAGACACCCCCAAATCCTTTTATTGCCACTTTCCATCTTCTCAGACACCCCCAAATCCTTTTATTGCCCCTTTCCACATTTGATGAGCTTACTGTGAGGGAAAGATGGGGTGAAAATTATAAGTAGAAGCCAGGGGGCAGGGAGGGATGTAGGTCTTTGCATGCCGACCTGTGGCACAGCTCAGGTAGGAAGGTGGTGATAGGGATAAAAACAAAGCTTTGGAGAGGTGCAGGGAGGTGTCTGAAGGAGCAGCAGATGGTTTGAGGGCTGTGGAGTGGGACAAGAGATCATGAGTTTGTATTCAAACTTACTTTCTACTGCAGCTGCCTGGACTCATTTATAGTCAGAGAGTGGGAAGGGCAGAAGGAGCCTCTACAACAGATCAAAGGCTTTTGAAAGGAAATATTTCTTAAGTAGTGCAAGGGTGAGTATCAAGAGGAGGGGAGCAGGCTTTTGTCAGTGGTGCCCAGCATCAGGACAAGAGGTAATAGGCACAAACTTGAATGTAGGAAGTCCCATCTAAACATGAGGGAGAAGTTCTTTATGTTGAGGGTGGTGAAGCACTGGAACAGGCTGTCCAGAGAGGTGATGGAGGCTCCATCTCTGGAGTCATTCCAAACCTGCATGGGCATCCTGCTCTGGGTGACCCTGCTCTGGCAGGGGGGGTGGACTGGATGATCTTCAGAGGTCCCTTCCAACTCCTGCCATTCTGTGATTCAGAGAAATGGGCTTCAGAGTGAGTAATTGGGAATGGGTGCACGTTGACTCTGACCCCTATTTCCCTCCCAGGGCCAAGCCCCATGACCCACAGCAGCAACATCATTTCTAACAAGTGGGAGGCTCACAGGGGAACTGAGGAGTCATGGAGGAAGACTGCAAAGGATGCAGGTTGTTACCTGATCACAAGTGCGTATTACACACATGGTGAGTCTTGTATTACATCTGCCACCACCACTGTAGGAGACATACATGCCTAAAGCCCATCCAAAAAGAATCCTTTCCTCCAAACCTCTGCTGCTTCTGTGTTTTAAATTCATGGTTTTTTTCACTCTCCACTGAAACTTTTTAACCAAGGAGGGTTTGGGTTTTTTCCCTCCTGTCAGTCTCACACCTGCCTGCCTCATCTTCTCTGGAGACACTGAGCATATAGTTAAACTGGAAGAACACAGAGTGGTTTGGTTGTGACTTGTTTTCCATATGCACATAGACCTGATTTTAAACCCAACCATTCCAGCTGAGGAATGCCAGGTGAGATGTAAACAGCCTGTGCTGTGCCCGTGCTCCCTTCAGAGACAAATGCTGCTGGAAAGTTTGAATCATCTCTGCACCACAAGAGAACACAGGGTGTCATTGCCTAGTCAGGTGTCCCTCAAAGATTTCCCAACAAACCAATAGACAAGGTGAGCCTGAGCTCCCAGCTGGGAGCAGAAAGGGCTTGACTGAATTTAGAGAATGTGCTTGGATGTGGATTTATCAGGGAGTGGAATGAAAGTGTGGGAATCAAGATGCTGCTTCTCAAAAGCACATCTTAGAATCCTAGAATGGTTTTGGTTGGAAGGGACCTCCAAAGGTCATCCAGTCCAACCTCCCCTGCAGGGACATCCTCCACTAGAGCAGGTTTCTCGGAGCCTTCTCCAGCCTCACCTTGAAGATCTCCAGGGATGGGGCCCCAGCCACCTCCCTGGGCAACCTCTTCCAGTCTTCCACCACCTTGATGGTATAGAACATGTTCCTAACCTCCAGTCTATATCGCCTCAAATTGCAAACCATTGCTGCTCGTCCTGTCCCTGCAGGCCTTTGCAAACAGTCCCTCTGCAGCCTTCTTGTAGCCCCTTTCAGGTACTGGAAGGCTGCTCTAAGGTCTCCCTGGAGCCTTCTCCTTTCCAGGCTGAAGAACCTCAGCTCCCAGTGTGGAATAAACAGGCTCCCATTAACATGCATATAGCAAGAGACAAGACTATAGTTATTTATATCTGAGCAGCTTAGGACCTGGTTAAACAAACTTCTATGTAGATGCTCCTCCATGGGTTGCTTTGTCAACCAAGAGGATCTTTTCCCAGCATGTTTGCAACTGAGCCAGTGGCAGCAGCGTGGAAATTCCCTTCTTACTTGGGACCTACAGCAAAAAATGTTGAGTGAAACGCCCAACGTTAACACAAAAATATGGGGGGGGTTGGGTTTTTTGAGGCAGAGTAATGCTTGTTCCTGAGGGAAGCAACTCCAGCTGCCTTCAACCCACCGGGGACACAGCCCTCGTGGGTCACACTGTCACAGGCTCTGCCTACGCGGTGCCCCCCGGCAGGGGTGGGGGTGGTGGTGTCAGCTTTGTTCTCAGTGGTGCAGGAACCAACCGCACGTTTTGTGCCGGTTAAGAACCGAAAGGCCCCGGTGATGCCCGTCTCACCGCCCGCCGGCGGGGATAGGGGGCCCTCGGAACGGCAGCGGCGGGTGAGGGGACCGGGGGAGAGCGACACCGCGGGGGGACGACACCGCGCGGCACTTCCGGGCAGCGCCGGAACAGGCCGGGGGAGGCTGTGGGCTCCGCCCCGCCGCGGTCTGCAAGATGGCGGCGCCCGCGGGTCGCTGCTGGTGGAGAGGTGAAGGGCTTTGGCTGTCTCGCCGTTGGGAAGGGGCAGGCGCCGGCCGCCGGCTCTCCTCTGTCTGCTGCTTGTGGTTTCTGCCTTGGCGGTGGGGCAGGGGACGGCCCCGAAAAGCGGCGGGGCCTGACCGGGCTGGGGTGGCCGCCGAGAAGGTGAGCGAGGCCGGGGCTCTTGCCTGAGCCGGTGTTTGTTTTTCTCTCCAGTGCTGGCTCCGAGTCGCGGATGGGTCTTCCACGGGCTGGACCAGCGCCTCGCCGCCGCCCCTGCCTTGGTGAGCGCCGCGCTGCCCGCCCGGTTCTACGCTGCGGCAGCGAAGTGAGTGCAGCCTCCCCTGGCGTGGGGGAGATAGAGGGGGGAAGTTTGCTGTGTTTTCGGTGTCCGCGGTGTTACCCTAACAGCCGAGCTGGCCTCGATGGCTTCCCGTAAGCTGTTGGCTCCTCAGTATTTCTTTCTTCGTTTTAGACCTTCAAAAGAAGGTTCACAAAGGACCAAGAAGGAACAAACAAAAAAGAAACCGGTAACTAGGAGGAGGCCGCTGATGAGCAAACCTGTGGATGATGTCTACTTGACGTGGCTTTACAAGAGGCCATCCTATGATTTGGAGGAGGCTGTGGGAATGCTAAAGAAGTTTCAGGAACTGGACTTCACTAACCCCAAACAATATGTCTATATTAATGTGTTCCTAGATATGGCACTAAAGAAGGTAGGTTGGAAGTGTGTGTACATTTTTGATACAAGTGTTGTGCTTGAAGTGCAGAGCAGGTGCTGCTGTTAGCCTTCTTGGCTGCCTCTTGCAGCTTCTCTGATGGTCAGAGGCTTTGTGCTTTTACACATCTGTTATTCAACATCCCTCACACTGCTGAGGTGAGGATAGCACCATGGAGGGTTTTGAAAACAGGCTGTTATGGGACTGAAATTCAGGACTGGTAAGAACTGGTCAAGCTCAGCTTTACAGTTGCTTAGGCTTTCTGCTGAAGCTGGAGAACAGGGCTGGTGAGGAGCAGCTGAGGCAACTGGGGGTGTTTAGTCTGGAGAAGAGGAGGCTGAGGGGAGAGCTCATTGCTCTCTGCAACTCCCTGAAAGGAGGTTGGAGTGAGGTGGGGGTTGATCTCTTCTCCCTAGTATCAGGGAATAGAAGGAGAGGCAATGGCCTGAAATTGTGCCAGGGGAGGTTCAGGTTGGAGATGAGGAAAAATTTCTTTGCTGCAAGAGTGGTCAGGGATTGGAAGAGGCTGCCCAGGGAGGTGGTGGAGTCCCCATCCCTGGAAGTGTTCAAGAAGCCTGTGGCCATGGCCCTTTGGGACATGATTTGATGGCCTTGGTTGCACTTGATGCTCTTCTCCAGCCCAATCAATTGTCTGATTCCATGAAATTAATGTGTGTATTTTGTTCTGGGGCAAAGTGTAAAGGCAAGCTTCTTCCACCCCTCTGCCCTTCTTGGTTTGTTTTATTTTTACATAATGTTCATTGAAAGTATGCTACCCTCTTGTTTGTCTCTGACCTTCTGAGTTAAAGATGTCCAGCCCAGTCTGTTCCTAAAACTCCTTCAGCTTCTCCCATTTGGAGAAAAGGCCACTTGAGAGTTGGTTTCTTTACACCTGTAACTAAATAGCCTTTGAAGGGTCCCTTAGAGCTAGAAAATCAATGGTTGAAGAAACACAGAGCTCCTGCTCCTCCTTCTGGAGGCTGTGTGGTGTTCTTAAGGCATGGAGAGAGACACACTCCTTGCTGGTTGCCCTTGCATCAGAAGCATCCTTTAGCTAAGCTGCATCTACAGCACCTCACTGGTTGTTGCTGGCTGGGCCCTGAGCCTGGCAGCAGTTCCACTCGAGTCACTCATCTCAGCCCCTTTCTCTTGGGCCAGCTGCAGCATAGTTAATTCAGGTTTCTTTCATTTAGACTTGAGCATATACTGGGCATAAAGCTGTCAGAACTTACACACCCTGCTCATTTATGACCTCTGGGCAAAGAAACTGAGGCTGAGGTTGGTGTTCAGGGGAGCAGCTCCACATGACTCTCTTGCCTTGCCTTTTAAGTCAGAGCGTCTGTTCTTTGTTGTTTGACTGTTTTCCTTCCTCACTAGAAAAAAGTGGAGCCATTTTCCAGCACTGTTCTCCTCCCACATCGCTTCACAGATGAAATCAACAAGGTCCTGGTTTTCACAGAGGTAGGTAAGCCTGAACCACTTGCTCCAGATGTTTTTACCTGGCCTGCTCTTAACCATACAGCTGCTTCACGTGCCACTGCTTTTGTTAAAAGCCAGACAAAGCTGGCAGGGGACAGGTTGGGTTTGTTTGAAGATGCATTTTGAAGCCAAAGAAGTTCAGCAGCCTTCTTTTACACTGGGCTTTGGTAGCAGGTTCTGTGCCTTTCTCTGAGGATGGTGGCTCCATCCAGTGGATGTTTCCTTACAGTTTCCAGGGGATGGAGATGAGAGGCAAAGGGCTTTTGATAGAGCTCTTCAGGAAATGGGATGGGCTTTTCTCCCTCTTCTCCTGTAGAATCAACTAAAGGTGAGGAGAGAGCTCTTCATAGAGAGAGTTGTTAGCCTTTGGAACGGGCTGCCCAGGGAGGTGGTGGAGTCCCCATCCCTGGAGGTGTTCAAGAGGGGATTGGATGTGCACTTGGAGCCATGGCTTAGTACTCATGAGGTGTTGGGTGACAGCTTGGACTTGATGATCTTGGAGGTCTTTTCCATCCTTATTGATTCTGTGAAAGACTTGGTTGTCACTTCTTAACTAGGCTCTGAAGTGGAGTTGCTGTGGTTTAATGGCCCTGGTGGTGTTAAGTCAGTGGTTGGACTCCATCATCCTGGAGATCTTTTTCCAACCAAAACAATTCTATATTAAATCATATTATCAGTCAGGGTTGGAAGGGGTATTTTTGGTCTTTGCCTTAAACCATTCTTAATCTGTCAATAGCTTGGGTTTCTACCCAGTTGTCCAGAATAAAGCACAAGGTATAGATGTTAATAATTGCTTGTCTTTGTTTCCCCTCTCTCAACAGAATGAGCAAGAAGCTGAAATAGCTCGAGAGCATGGAGCTGCTGTTGTGGGAGGAGTTGAATTAATTAAATGGGTATTTATTATCTATTTCCAAGAGTTCTGTAAATATCCTACATTAAACAGGGACTGAGGAAAGGGGAGAACCAAGAAAACCTCTGTCCAGGAAACTCTAGCCTGCGGTTGGCAGCCGAGAGTGAGAGATGGGTTTCTGTGCTCTGATGTGCTTGGAGGTCAGCTTGGGGGCTGAGGTGATTTAGTGCACTCCCAAATGCATCTGACTGATTTCTGTTGCAGATTTTGGAAGGTGAAATCCAAGTGGACTCCTATGTAGCTGTTCCTGAAATCATGCCTAAGCTGATACCACTGAGGGGCAAACTGAAACGAAAATACCCAAACACAAGGAAAAGTAAGAAGCAATTCTCTCCTCTCAGTCTCAAACTGACCAAGATCCCATCCCAGAGGTGACTGAAACTTTGATGAGGCTATATGATTAAATCACATTATATATAGGATTGGCTCACTGCTTCTGTCTTTGGTAAGAGTAGTTTTGGGTATCTAGAACAGAGTAAGAAGCAATTCTCTCTTCTCAGTCTCAAACTGAACAAGACCCCATCCCAGAGGTGGCTGAGCCAGCAGTGCCCTCATGCAGCCCTGCTGGGCTGCAGGCAGAGGAGTGTGAGCAGCAGGGTAAGAGAGGGGATTTTGCCCTTTGACTCTGCTCTGATGCTCTACTGCCTCCAGTTCTGGTGTCTCCAACAGAAGAAGGACACAGAGCTGTTGGAGTGAGTCCAGAGGTTCTGCAGAGAGCACTCCAGGGGGTCCTTAGAGCTGCCTTGCAATAGCTGAAGGGATCCTACAGGAAGGCTGCAGAGGGACTTCTCCTGAGGGTGTCTAGAGACAGGACAAGGGGGAGTGATTTGAAGCTGAGGCAGAGCAGGGTTGTTAGACTGGAGCTGAGGAAGAAGCTCTTCAGTATGAGGGTGGTGAGACTCTGGAGTAGGCTGCCCAGGGAGGCTGTGGCTGCCTTCTCCCTGGGGGTGTTCAAGGCCAGGTTGGATGAGGCCTTGAGCAGCTGAGTCTAGCTGAGAGGTGTCCCTGCCTCTCCCTGTCTTTCTGGCTTTCAGTTGCATGAGGGATTAAAACTTCTTATTAAAAAAATAAGACATGAACAGGTTCTTTGTTTGAAGAGAAGTCTTTGTTCCATTTCCTGCTCTGGAGGGAAGGGAGGAGGGAAGATGGGTACTATTGATGGAGTATGAGGACACCATTGGCTTGTCCATGAAGCACGTTTGATGGGAGTTTTAACTGCCTGAAGTGCAAGATTGAATTCTCTCTTTCTAACACATTTTGCTGTGCCAATAAGCACCACTCAGACCACTTCTGTGCCTTTTGTTCTTGGTGGTTTTCCAGATTCCCTTGGCCATGATATTCCCCAAATGCTGAAACTCTACAGAGAAGGCCTTCAGTACTCAGTACAAGATGAGGATGTCATCAAGACAAGGATAGCAAGAGTAAGTTCATAGAATTGGAGGGGAGCTCAGAGATCATCTCCAACTCCCCTGCCATGATCAGGGACACCTCTCAGCTAGACTCAGCTGCTGAAGGCCTCATCCAGCCTTGAACAGCCCCAGAGAAGAGGCATCCACAGCCTCCCTGGGCAGCCTGTTCCAGGAGGAGTTGCAGTCATAAGCAAAATAGGATGAGAAAGCTGCTACTGCTGGTAATCTCGTGACCTCACATCTTAACATGGGTTTCCCATTCCTCCTAGCTTCTTCTGAGAGTAAAGGGTAGATTCTCATGGATGAAGTCTTGATCTTGGGTCAGAAAGAGCCAGGTGAGGGCTCCCTAGGAGTTCACATGTGCTGAGTTGATGTCAGCTCTGTGGCAGAGGTGACTGCAGCACTGCACACACACAGAGTGGCACGCTCTGAGTTGTGTGCAGAGGGATGACTCAGTGGTTGTGGCTTGTGTAAGATGGCTCCACCCTCTCTACTACCCTGTGTACCTGACCTAGTTTCCCTCCTGTTTGTGCAGCAGAGCTGGGAGTAGTGCAGGCAAAGCTCTGGGAGGCTGAGAGCGCCTTGAGTGCATCTCTGCTCGGCACTGAGTCGCAGAGCTTTGTACACTGCAATCTCGTCCATGAGAAAGGAGTCCTTGCTGAATTGCACAGAAGCAGGAGGATCTGTTGCTGTGTTCCAAGCTGGAGTGTGGATGTTTCTGGGAGCCTGCCAAGCTGCCTTTCTCTAAGAGCTCTTTTCTCTTCAGTGCTGCTGTCTCATGTTGCCTCTCAGTTCAGTTCTGGCCAGTGGCCTGATGTAATGCTGTGCTCCCACACAAGTCAGCAGGCTCAGTGCTGCTTTCTTAGTAGTAATTGAGATGTCTTTGAAAAGCCCAGAAGTTGGCAGCAGTCAGGTTTGATTGGTAGATCTGAAGTTGGGAAGCTGGAAGGGTCAAATGTTCTTTTAAGACATGCAGCTTAAGGCGGAAGGGAGAGAAATGAGGACACTTGGGGTGTCTCTTTCAAAATCAAGTGATACGTGGAGGAGAGCTTCAAGTCATTTTCTTGAGGGTTCAGAGATTGCATTGGGTTGAAAGGGACCCTCAAAGGTCATCGTGTCCAACCCCTCTGCAGTCAGCTGGGACACCTCCAACTACATCAAGCTCTGATCTTGGATGACTCCAAGGATGGGGCCTCAACCTGTTCCAGTATTTCCCCACCCTCATTGTGCAGAACTTTCTCCTGATGTCCAACCTAAATCTCCCCTGCTCCAGTTTCAAACCATTGCCCCTCATCCTATCCCCACAGGCCTTTCTGAACAGTCCCTCCCCAGAGTTCCTGTAAGTCCCTTTCAGATATTGAAATGTAGCTCTAAGGTCTCCCTGGAGCCTTCTCTTCTCCAGGCTGAACAGCCCCAGATTTTTCAGCCTATCCTTGTAGCAGAGGCTCCAGCCCCCTGATTATCACTTGCTCTGTCAGGTCCATGTCTCTCTTGTGTTGGGAGCCCCATAGCTGGACACAGCACTCCAGGTGAGGCAGAATCACCTGCTGGCCACACTGCTTTTGGTGCAACCCAAGCTGAGAGCTGCTTGTTGGGAGGACAAAGTGCTATGAAGAGAAACCCAGGTGAACAAAAAGGGTAGATGCAGACCTAGTGCATGTTTAGAGCTCATTGCTCCCATGTGCTTCATGTAGAAGGCAGAAATTCCCTGGAATGTGTTAAAATGGGAAAGCAAAGAGGAAGAAACTGATTTTTAAAGTGGTTCATTTGGTTCTGTCCAAGCTCTTAATGGCTCCCATTTGAGGTGCTTTGGGGTTTTGAACTGGTTTGTGGTCTTTCAAAGCTTCTTTGCTCAGATACTGTAGTGTAATTTTTGAGGGAAAACACCTGTTTAGAGTGTGGTTTTTAAGGCTTTTTACCTTGTGTTGTTTCAGAGCTGTGGAAATGTAATCTCCTGGGTAGAAATAGGGAGGGTGATAATGAACACAGAAGTGTAACAAATCCTTTTTTACTCCCAGTCCGTTGGGTAAGGCTGCTAATGGGATTTGTAGCTCCTCAGCAGGGAGCACAGAGGAACAATCTATCCAAATGCAGCCTAAATATCTGCCCAGGGCTTGCAGATTGATTAGTCTGGGCTTTACATATCTCCATGGCTAACTTGGTTTTATCTTTCTGCAGCTGCATATGCCTGCTGAGCAGATCATTGCCAATCTGAAAACAGTCATCAATGATATCTGCACATTCAAGCCATCAACTTACGGTAAGCAGCTGCTCTTCTAATGTGGGAGCTGAAGGTACAGCAAACAAAATGAAGAGATGAGTGTGGGGTTGGCATTCAGTCACCTTTGTCTGCCTTGGGGCAGGGGGAGGAAGCTGTTTGGCAGCTCAGTAAATCAAGGTCTAAGAAGTGGCTGGCCTGGAAGGGCATAGTGCCTGCTCCTATTGATGTGAGTGCTGAATGCACTCTGGCACAACCACAGAGTCACAGAATGGTTTGGGTTGGAAGGGACCTTAAAGATCATCTAGTTCCAACACCCCTGCCACGGGCAGGGACACCTTCCACAGAACCACAGAAGATACCAAGTTTGAAGGAGCCCTCAAAGGTCTTGTCCAACCCCCCTGCTGTGAGCAAGGACATTTCCAGTCAGATAAGGTTGCTCAGGCCCCACCTCCAATCCTGCCTCCAGTTCTGGTGCCCCCAGCAGAAGGAGGACACACAGCTGCTAGAGTGAGTCCAGAGGAGGCCACAAAGATGATCCAAGGGCTGGAGCAGCTCTGCTGTGAGGACAGGCTGAGGGAGCTGAGGTTTAGAAGACTCCAGGGGGACCTGCCTTCCAGTACCTGAAGGGATCCTACAGGAAGGCTGCAGAGGGACTTTTCCTGAGGGTGTCTAGAGACAGGACAAGGGGGAATGATTTGAAGCTGAGGGAGTGCAGGGTCAGACTGGCTCTTAGGAAGAAGTTCTTCAGTACAAGGATGGTGGGACTCTGGAACAGGCTGCTCAGGGAAGTGGTGGCTACCTCCTCCCTGGGGGTGTTCAAGGCCAGGTTGGATGAGGCCTTCAGTAGCTGAGTCTAGTTGAGAAGTGACCCTGCCCATGGTGGGGAGGTTGGAGTAGATGATCTCTGAGGTCCCTTCCAACCTGAGCCATTCTGTGATCAACAAGAGACTGACAGCAGACATGCCCACAGGTATAATTCTGATTCTGGCTATGTGCTTCCACAGGATGGGTTGGGACCAAGATAAATCAGCCTGGAGACACAAGAAGTGACCAAAATCTTTGGTGGTTTTTGTTTTCTAGACCCTATTGTGCGGAAGTTGGTCATCAGATCTGCAACCAGTGAAGGTTTGATGTTGAAGCTTAATGGAATTCTACCTCAGGTGGAGAAAGGAGAAGGAGAAGTGGAGAAAGGAGAAGGAGAAGTGGAGAAAGAAGGAGAAATGGAAGAAGAAGAAGAAGAAGAAGAAGGAGTTGCAGAAGATGATGAAGAAAAACGTGCCCAGTAATCTGTTAGTACCTGGTGTGTTTCCTTGTAAATCTGAAGACCAACTTGGGAAGCAAATGGTGTCACTGAAATCTTTCTGGGAAGGGAAAGTAAATCTGAGTGGGGATTTATTTCTCCCCCCATGTAAATTCTGTGTAACAAGAAACATTGCCCCAGACAGGAGTCTGCTGTCAAAACTGAAGAGGCTTTAAGATTCCCTTTGTGGCTAGCTGACAGCTCCTGCTCTGTGTGGTTTGGCTTTTGGTGTTTTATGGGTTGGTTTTGTTTCTTTTTCTTTCTTTGCACATATTTCTTACTTTAATAAAAGTATTTCTGTAACTTCTGAGCTGTTGCCATCCAATTGCCACAGCTGAAGTTTAAAGACCAGCATATGGATGAGGCCTTGAGCAACCTGCTGTAGTGAAGGATGTCCCTGCCTGTGGCAGAGGGGATGAATTAGATCATCTTTAAGGTCCCTTCCAACTCATTCTGTGTTGTATCCCTAGTGCTGGGCTTTTGACTGTTGAAATTGCAGGATGCTCAGTGCTTTTGTTGTCTTGGCTGTCCCCACTGGGGAACAATACTTCATCTGTCTTTGTTCTCCTTCCTTCCTTTTTCCCTCCTCCTTTCCCCTTTCTCTTTTTTTTGTCCTCCTCCTTTTCCCCTCTCTTTCCCCCCTTTTTGTCCTCCTCCTTTTCCCCTCTCTTTCCCCCCTTTTTGTCCTCCTCCTTTTCCCCTCTCTTTCCCCCCTTTTTGTCCTCCTCCTTCCCCTGCCCTGCAGAAGTTGAAGTTGTAGAGTGAAGCTTTTTCAGCTCCCTAGCACCAATCTCTGTTAATTTCTGCCAAAAAAGGTAGATTTTGCCTCTGGAAGATGTCTGCCTTTTAAAAAAGGTGATGTTTAAGTGCAATATGAACTTAAACCAGAAGCTCTGACTGCTAGTTGTGCCTTCAAGGAAGCAAAGCGTGGAATAAGAAAGATTCCTGCAGAAAACTACCTGGGAAATGGTCAAGAGTGGGAATACTGCAAATCTGCACCTCCAGCAGTCAGGTGAGCAAAGGGAAGGAGAAGGAACTGATGGATTGAGCAGATTTTCAGCTGCATTTGTTCAGCTGTAATCCTACAGCTCTGAGGGCTTGTTTGGAGTGCCACTAATTGATCAAGGAGCCATTTGTAAACCCAGCATTACACAAACTCTGCTTTTCATCCTGGGATGCTCAGCTGGCACAGAGCAGAGATGAAAGGCAGGAAGACAACATGAGATTATTTCCCTTTTTAATAAGCTTAGTCCCCAGCCTTGCAGAGTGGCAGTTGTTGGATGTGTGCTGCTTGTGCCAACAGTTTAATTGGTAACGGAAAAGTGTAGCTAAAATGGCATTGCTGCCTGCTACAAATTAATCCTGCTGTACTAATTACACCCCCATGCTTTGTAATGCTTTACTGGTTTCTGGTTAGTCAGGGCAGAATATAAATAGGTTTTCTGTCCTGATTATTATGTCCTGCATGGTAAGAGGCACCCTTTGCACTGGAGTTTGCTGTTAATGACTGCTTGATACTCCTTTGGTAGGTAAATAGAGCACAGATCTTCTGTCAGAAGCAAAATGTCAGGAACCCAGGACCTGCTTCCCCAAATATGTGATGAGTTAAGAAAGGATGGGCATTAGCCAGTCCATGCCAATCCAGCCAGTCCATGCCAGCTGCTTTGGTGAGATTGTACCTGCAGGAAGTGGAAACAATCTGAAGGAGGTTTCTCCACAGTGAAAGGTACTGCAGGCAGACTCTGCACACACTTGGGGCATCAGAGCACACACTCTTGGTTACTGTAGAGCAGCTGACTAAAAGTTACCTCCTGTTAAACCTTTCTGTGCACTCTTACTCCTCAGCAAGAGGAGGGAGATGTTTGAGGGGTAGTGGACACCAACTGGAACCCAGGAAGTTCTGCCTCAACACGAGGAGAAAATTCTGTTCTGTGAGGGTGCTGGAGCCCTGGAGCAGGCTGCCCAGAGAGGTTGTGGAGTTTCCTTCCCTGGAGACTTCTGAGAATTATCTGGATGTGTTCCTGTGTGGCCTGCCCTGGGTGACCCTGCTTTGGCAGGGGGCTTGGACTCAAGCATCTCCAGAGGTCCCTTTCAACCTCCACTACTCCGTGGTTCTGTGTGATCTGTTGGGGGGTGGTTGGAAGGACAAGACCATCTTCTTTTAGACTGAATCAAAAGCAGTGTGGTCAAGGGCAAGGATTCTGCAGCTGTGCTCTGCTGAGACCTCACCTGGAGGACTGTGGCCAGCTCTGGCACCCTCAGCACAAGAAGGACATGGACCTGTTGGAGTGGGGCCAGAGGAGGCCACAGCAATGACAGGAAAGCTGGAACAGGCTGAGAGAGTTGGGGCTGTTCAGCCTGGAGACAACTCAGGGACAACTTCTGGTGACCTTTGAGTGTTTAAGAGGGCCAGAGAGAAGCTGGGAACAGACTTTTGAGCAGGGCCTGTTGTGACAGGACAAGGGCTATTGGTTTGAAGTTGCAAGAGGGAGATAAGAGAACTTATGCTGAAGGTGGTGAGAGCTTGGCCCAGAGTGGTGGGAGATGCTCCATCCCTGGAACCATTTCAGATCAGGTTGTTTGGGACTCTGAGCAGCCTGCTCTAGTTGCAGATGCCCCTGCTGAGTGCAGGGAGGTTGGACTGGATGAGCTTTGAAGACCTTTTCCAACCTAAAGTGTTCCCTGATTCCCACAGAGCACAGGGTGAGGCAGGCTGGTCAGTGTGCCCTAGTTCTCTGCCAAAGGGCTTTGTGTTTTTCAGTGCACTTTTACCCTTCATCCTCTCCTGGCTCATTTTTTAGCAGCACAGCCCCAGCCAGGGTGGATTTGGTTGACAGCTTCATTTCAACCCAAAATATTTCTGAGGGGAAGTATCAGGTTACAACATTCGAGGTCACAGCCTCTCTGCCTCTGAAAGCTGATGGTGAGAAAGCAGCAGCTGATGTCTGGGGCTTGGAATCCTTCACTGTTTATGAGTATTGGAGAAGTTCACTGATGGTTCTGGTGGGGCAAAGGGAGTGCTGCAATACATTTAGCAGCACAGATGATGTATGACTGCTCTGAACCTTGTCTTACATGAACCTGCTGTTAGTTTAACTAAGGAGAAGCAGGCAATGAACTTGGGATTCCCAGTCAGTGCAGGCAGAAATATTTGCCCAAACAAGGAAGAAATCACCAGGCCTTTGTGGGGAATGAAGGCTTTAAGCTGACACTCAGCCTAAACCTGGGCTTGCAGTCCAGGAAACCTTGACTCTCTGCAGGTCAAACTGAGTTCATGAGGCTTTTGCTGTAAATTCCAGCATGGAGGTAAAGATAGAAGAGCAGGACAGGGGTGTTCCAAAGGGATGCAAGAAAGGCTGAGCTCTCCCTGCCCACTGGGCTCTTTGATGGTGCAAGGAGTTAGAATTAGCACTGGTCCCACAGCCACGGCTCTGCTGTAGCTGAGCGTGGTCTTGGCAATGTCAAATCAAATCAGCCTTGGACATCTCTGGAAGTTAACTTGCTGGGCAGAGGCAACAATTTTCATGTTCCTGGGGACAGAGCTGCCAAGTTCTGCTGTGTCTCTGCAGTACCTCTGGTATTGTTAGCCTCCAACCTTTGAGTGAAACTGATACTGTAGCCTCAATTCTGTCCATGTGGGAACACTGGCATTGACTTAAATAGGATGGAGGGCAGGGCAAGGCTGTTAAGGCTGACTAAAAATATTGCTAGGAATAAACCTTGAGATTTCACAAGCAGACATTTCTGGCAGTACCTCAGCCTGCAGCTGACTGGAGGCACAAAGATGATCAGAGAGATGGAGAACCTTCCATATAGAGACAGGCTAAGAGATTTGGGGCTGTTCAGCCTGGAGAAGAGAAGGCTTCAGGGAGACCTTAGAGCAGCCTCCCCGTACCTAAAGGGGCTACAGGAGAGCTGGGAAGGGACTTTTGACAAGGGCTTGGAGTGATAGGACAAGAAGGAATGGATTGAAGCTTGAGGAGAGTTGATTGAAACTGGAGAGTAGGAAGAAATTCTGTACAGTGAGGGTGGGGAGACACTGGAACAGGTTGTCCAGGGAGGTTGTGGATGCCCCCTCCCTGGAGCTGTTCAAGGCCAGGTTGGCCTTGAACAACCTGGGCTGGTGGGAGGTGTCCCTGGCCATGGCAGGGGGTTGGAACTGGATGCTCTTTAAGGTCCCTTCCAACCCAAACCGGTTTTATGATTCTATGAGGAAAAAACCAACAACAAACCACTTTGTTCCCTGCTGACAGCTTCATCTCGCCAGCAGGAGGAGTGCTGCGACTTGCTTTGCTAGCAGCATGGACTCTCAGCCCCAAAGAGAAGAAGGGACTGGGGTAGGAATGAGGAGAGAAGTAAAGCAAAACTTGTTTTTTCCCCTGAAGATGTCTCCTGTAGTCAGGGAAGCTTCATTTCCCACCACTCAGCTGCCAGGGTTTGTTGGGGATGAGGAGTGGATTTTGGGGGCTGGGACAGTGATCTACAAGATCATCCTAGTTGTAGCAAAGAATAGTTGTGGAAAGAGTGAGGCTCCTGGAGCTGAAGCACGGAATAAAGAGAGCTGAAGTCATTCTGTACTGGGCACAAACCCCCAATGTTTGTGGAAGGGTCACTTTTCTGCTTCTCTAAGGCTTTCCCACAGGTTTGTGAGTGGATGGGTTGGCAGTGAAAGTTGAGTTGCCCCATCTTTCAAGAAAACTGGTTTTGATATCCTTATTATAAGGGCTTTCAAAATCCTTATGACCAACATAAATTCAAAGGGACCTTAAAAAATCATCCAGTTCCCTGGCATGGGCAGGGACACCTCCCACTAGACCAACTTGCTTGAGGCCTTGTCCAGCCTGGCCTTGAGCCAGGGAGGGGCATCCACAACTTCCCTGGGCAACCTGTTCCAGTGTCTCGCCACCCTCACTGTCAAGAATTTCTTCCTCATCTCCAGTCTCAAATCTCCCCTCTTCCAGCTCAAAGCCATTCCCTCTCATCCTGTCACTACAAACCCTTGTAAACAGTCCCTCCCCAACTCTCCTGTAGCCCCCTCAGGTACTGGAAGGCCATTGGGAAAAGACTGAACTTCCTTTATTCCAGCAGTGATTTGTGGTCTGGGATGTTCTCTGAAGGGATGAAATACCTTCTAGATGTAGAGCTTCCAGACTCCTCTTAAAGCATGTCAGAGTGGCCTTCAAGTCATCATTTCCTCTCCTAAGCCTTTGTAAGAAAGAAAAAGGTGGTGTAAGGGCTACCTGGCAAGCTGAAAACTTGAAACTAAACTCAAGGGCAGGTTTTGTGTGTACTGAGCTATAAGCACTTCAGTAGTTTAAAAGCAGTTTTTAATGTTGGTGAGGGACCAAGTGGGGAAAAGGTGAAATTAATAATCTTGGGAGGGTAACTTCAAGACATGCTTAACATAAAAACTGCTCATGCAGCCCAGCAGGCAGCTGTGTGCTGGGGTGCAGCCAGAGTGTGAGCAGCAGGGCAAGAGAGGGGATTCTGCCCCTTGACTCTGCTCTGCTGAGACTCCACCTCCAATCCTGCCTCCAGTTCTGGTGTCTCCAGCAGAAGGAGCACACAGAGCTTGTTGGAGTGAATCCAGAGGAGGCCACAAAGATGATCCAAGGGATGGAGCACCTCTGCTATGAGGATAGGCTGAGGGAGCTGGGGTTGTGCAGCATGGAGACGAGAAGACTCCATGGGGACCTTGAGGGATCCTAGAGGAGGGTTGCAGAGGGACTTTTCCTGAGGGTGTCTAGAGACAGGACAAGGGGGAATGGTTTGAAGCTGAGGGAGAGCAGGGTTAGACTGGAGCTGAGGAAGAATTCTTCAGTAGGAGGGTGCTGAGACTCTGGAGTAGGTTCCCCAGGAAAGCTGTGGCTGCCTCCTCCCTGGGGGTGTTCAAGGCCAGGCTGGATGAGGCCTTGAGCAGCTGAGTCTTGTTGAGAGGTGTCTCTGCCAGGGGGTTGGAGTAGATGATCTCTGAAGTTCCTTCCAACCTGAGCCATTCTGTGCTTCTATGACATCTAAAACACCTCTGTCCTCTCCAGTCACCTGTATTGGAAAATAAAGCATCTTTGCTCACAGAAGCCTGACTCAAATGCAACCAGAGGCAGTCGGAGTTGGTGTGAGAGAGAACTCCAGCTGCCAGCCTTATCGCAGCATCAGAATATTGCGGAAGGAAGCTGTTTTCTCTTTGCTCAGATAAGACCCATTCAGTGCTCAGTCTCACACTTAGATTAGAACAGAATCCTTTCTCCTTTTTAGAGAACTGAATCCTTCATCCTTCCAGGTAACAAAACCCTCTGTAAACAACCAGGGACCCATTAAAGTCAAGCCAAGCTTCCTGTCCATGACGGTGCCTTGACACGTTAGGGAATGAGTGTGATATCCTCTCCCCCAAAAAAGCCTTGTGCCATTTTATCCAGCATTTGTTGGCTTCTCCTAGGGGAGCTGGGAATGACTTAGGGCACAGTTATAGCCTCTGGCACATTACTGTTCCGTGCCAAGCAAAATAATCCAGCAGTAGAGATTCTTCATTCAGCTGTGACAGGGTTTGGCTGCTTGGAATTCAGCAAAGCAGGAATGGTTTTAGCTATTTAATATTGATTAGCAGCCTTGCCTCTGGTGTGTACTTTCTAACTCCAGGGAAGGGAAGAAGGCACAGAATCATTTTGTTCAGGGATTGTTTGTACCTGTAGCTATTTGCTTCCTTTGCTCTCAGGAAAGCTGTCTACTGCTTTGTCTTCCCAGACATGCAAGCACTGTGACTGCTACTCATTCAAGAAGATCACTTTGTTACACCACTCTCTAGATTTCAACAGGTCAGCTTCTGCTTAGAGAAGACAGAGCAGAAGCATAGAATCAGAGAATTTCGGGGCTGGAAAAGACCAAGATCATTGAGTCCAACCCAACATCACCATGGCCATATCAAACCATGGCCCCAAGAGCCGTGTCCACACATTTCTTGAACCCCTCCAGGGATGGGGACTCCACCACCGCCCGGGGCAGCCTGTTCCAATCCCTGACCACTCTTGCAGCAAAGACATTTTTCCTGATACCAATCTGACCTTCCCCTGGCACAATTTCAGGCCATTGCCTCTCCTGTCACCTACTAGAATTAGACCAAGAGGCCAGTAAAAATTAATCTCTGGTAAAATTCTTCTCCCAGGACAGGCTGAAAATGTTTAAAGAGCTGTGCAGAGGGTCGGTTCCCGCCGCACACAGACGGCAGGACACCCGACCGCCGCTGCGGTTCTCTCTGCAGCCCGGACAGGCTGAGGGATTCCCCCTGGGCTGCTGCTTCACCAGGTAGCAGCCGAGGAGGAAGAGGAGAGGCTCAGCTCCCCCCGCACCCAGCCCAGGGGCACGGCCCCGTGGAAGGAGGAGAAGGGGGAAAGCGCTGCCCGAGGCGGAGCCGGGCGGGGCGGAGGGCGGGCGAGCTCCGGCGCATTTCTTGCGGGGCCGCCGCGGCCGCCGCTGCTTTGTCTGAGGGGAAAGTTTGGCGGTGGGGCGGGGGTCGAGGCGCTGCCCCGGCACCTGCCGAGGGGGCGGCGGGACCATTCCTTCTTCCCCTGCCTCTCCTCCTCGCCCAGCGCCGCGGCCGTGCCTGGCTTCGCCCGCAGCCGCCGGAGGGGCAGCGCGGCGGGGCCATGGGCGCCTGGGCGACGCTGTGGCTGTGGCTGCTCCTCAGCGCGGCGCTGGCCGCCGCCGCCTCAGGTGAGTCCCGTCAGGTCCCGTCCCGTCCCGCGGGCGGCCGGTGCCGTGTGGGGAAGCTGAGCTCCCCGCGCCGAGGGGAAGTCCCCCGCTCCCCGGGGGTGCCCGGGGCACCTGGCTTCTCCCCGGCGCCGGGCGGGGGTCGGCCTCCTGCCCCCCGCCATTTTGGCTGCCTCTCCACAGGCAGGGCGAGGGGCACCGAGGCGAAGCCGTGCCCGGCCCTCCCCGCTTCTGCCCCTCAGCTTTTCCCGCTCGGGAGCGTTCGCGGGCTGGCGGGGGTGAGGAGCGTGTCCCGCTGCGGGCACGCAGGGCGGCAGGGGTCCCGGGGGTGCCGCCGGGCGGGCTGGGGCTGCGGCGCCATGCCCCTCACGCTCCGCACCTCACGGCGAGGAGGCAGCCCCGGGACAGCGCTGACCCCCTGCCAGCTGAGGAGGAGGGTACCCGAAACGGCTTTTCTGGCTTTTAGTTGCCCAGACCCCCACCCCGAGCACCCTCGAGCTGTCCCGGCACACTCTCCACGGGTGCCCGCGGCGCTGGCGAGGGCTGTGGTGGGGTGCGAGGGGCTGCCAGCCTGGGCAGAGGGGATGGGAGCTGTGGAATGGGTAGCAGGCATCCAGCTTGCCTTGTTTTAGCGGGAGAGGGCTGAGTTCGGCTTGGAGTGTGTGGATGTTGTAGTGAGGGTGCTCTCATAGCGCCTTAGCGTGGGGCTTGGGGTTCTGCCGGCCTTAAAGTGCTCTGCAACGACGTGAAGAAGTTCAAGGTTATGGTCTTGCAGTGCTGCGAGGCGGTGAAGTGTGGGAGCTCAGCCTCATGGCTGCGTTTGTGTTCTTGGGTTCTTTTCCGGCAGTGCAACTGTATCGCAGAACTGTTTCAGTTGGGAAAGACCTCTGAGATCAAGCCCAACCCAACCAACTTAGAGTTGGTTGAGGTGCTGGGGCATGTCCTGAGAAGGGAAGCCCAGCTGGGGAAGGGTCTGGAGAACTGGCTGGTGAGCAGCAGCTGTGAGGGACCTGGGGGTATTTAGTGTGGAGAAGAGGAGGCTGAGGGGAGAGCTTATTGCTTTATACAGCTCCCTGAAAGGAGGTTGCAATGAGGTGGGGGTTGGTCGCTTCTCTCTAGTATCAGAAGACAGAAGGCAAGGAAATGGCCTGAAACTGTAGCAGGGGAGATTCAGGTTGGAGATGAGGAACAATTTCTTTGCTGCAAGAGTGATCAGGCTTTGGAACAGGCTGCCCAGGGAGGAGGTGGAGTCCCCGTCCCTGGAGGTGTTCAAGAGAGATGTGAACATGGCGCTCTGGGACCTGTTTGGATGGCCATGGTGGTGTTGGGTTGATGGCTGCTCTTGATGATCTCCCTAAAATGTGTCACAGTGCCACTGAGGATTTAAAAACCTTACAGACAGGGAAAAATGTCACCAACAAAATAGCACCAACATTTCCTACTTCTGCTTCAGAAGCTGTAATTACATCTGGTACCCTTCGTGCCAGGCACTATAAACACATCGCGCAAGAGCAGTCGTGTGCCGAAGAGATCTTCAGGGGCCAGAGCACAGGGAGCAGCAAGGCAGCAGGCTGAGAGCTGCTGCCTCAAATAGTCCAGGCAGGCAACAGCAGGAATGAGGCAGACCCTCAGAAATGTCTCTCAGCTCTGCAGACTGCTCCTTGCACTGCACTCTGCAGAGACAGGCTCACTCCAGCCCATGTGGGGCTAGAAAGCAAACTCAGAGGCTGCTTTGATGGAGGGGCAGAGCCAAAGTCGAGATTGATCCCTTGCTGATTACCAAAGGGGGATGCTAGGAGATCATGGAATTGTTTGGGCTGGAAAAGACCTTTAAGATCATTGAGTTCAACCATCAGCCTAAGCCCACCATGGCCCCAAGTGCCATGGCCACACATTTCTTGAACACCTGCAGGGATAGGGACTCCACCACCTCCCTGGGCAGCCTCTTCCAATCCCTGTCCACGCTTGCAGCAAAGACCTTGTTCCTAATCTCCAATTTCTTTAGTGCCAGGTATGAGTTTGGGGGAAACATGGCTGGGCTCTTGTGGCTCAAGCTCTCAGCAGGGCACCTGCTGCACCCTCTTGTAGCTGAGCTGGAGACCAGATTTGAAGGAGGAGGTTTTGGCTGGAGGCAGTGTAGCTCCAAGCTTTGCTGGACAAATTTGTCTCACCTGCATTTTCTGGGAAGTACCACTCCTGAGTGAGGAAATCCTTGGTTCTCTGGAGGGGGGTGGGGGGTGTCATGAGGCAGCTTTTCCTATGTTCTCTTTTCATCTTGGAGTTTCTTGGGTTGGTTTTGATTTCCCAATCTTGTTAGGTTTTTCAGTGGACACTTGTTGGAAAGGCACTGTTTGTTTCCTAGAAAATCAATGGGGGGAAAAAAACCCAAACCACCCTCTCCAGAAACTTCTTCATGGGTTCACTTCCTACCCCCTTGGTTTGATTTCTTGAAGTGGAACAGGCACTCCAGCATCTCTCTGTACTTCAAACCAGAATGGGAGCTTCAGCTTTTCTCAGGTGGCATCACTGCCTGTACTGGGCACCGGTGAGGCCACACCCTGAGTACTGGGTTCAGTTTTGGGGCCTCTCACTACAAGATGGCCATTGAGGTGCTGAAGCTGCATCTCTGATTTGTCTGTGTCCTTGACTTTCATCTGGCAAAAAATGGGCACCAATGCTATGATGCTTCATCAGTGGTCAGCTGAGGTGCTCCAGAGATGTCCTAACTCCATTTGAAGACCATCTACATTATTGTGGCAGGTCTCTCTTTCTGTCTCTGCCTTGTTTGGGCTACACTCTGAGTTCTTGAGTCTGCCTTGGCCAGAGACCCTGACACTGCAGTCTGAAGCTTGCCCAGGGCTTGCTTTGCTGCACCAAAACTGCCTTTGTGCTGTGGCTGTCAAGTGCATGGCCAGAGGTGGTGGTGGTGTGAGGTTCACTGGAGATGCTGCTAATGGTGTTGCTCACTTCTAATCTATTTCATTTTCTCTTTTGTCCCATAGGTGCCTGTGTCTACCAAGGGTTGTTGTTTGAGGTAGGTGAGCTCCAATGTGTTATTCTGTGGGAAATGTTTGGGAAGCTGCTGTTGAACTCTAGCTCCTGGTTGCTGTGACCCCTGCCAGTGGGCTGGCTGATCCTTGCAGCAGGTGACAGAGCTGTGAGCCCTCAGCCTGCTGGCAAACAGCAGCTAAAGAGCTCTTGCCCTTGGAGAGGTCAGAACTTGGTAGCAATAGCTCTGTCCTCCTGATGTAAGGAGGTGCCATTGGTGGGATCCACAGCAGGGACAGCTGCTGTCTGCCCTCCTTTTCCACTTCCACTCTGCCTTTCATTGCTAAACCATTTTTCCCCATGGGAACAGCCAGAGACTGGAATCCTGTCCCAGGGGAAGCAGTGGAGTCTCCTGCACTGGTCAGATTCTGGGATCTTTTGGAAGATCTGCTTTTGTTTCTCTTTTGTCTGTCCTGCTTTGGTGTTGTGCAAGGTAGGGTTTCTCTTACGTATTTTAGCAACAGCCTGGCCCCATAAGGTTGCAGGCTCCTTTGCAGTGAGGTTCAGAAGGATCTTTTGACTGTGGAAGGGTGGTGAGACCTCTACATCCCCTCACACTGTGGAGGGGAGCGTGCTGGATTTACCACAGACACTTTCATCTCCTCTGACCTGCCCTTCTTGCAGTGCATAAATATCTTTTTGTGGGGGAAGATCTAAGCTCACAAGATGTGAGAGTGTCAATTCTCCTTCATGCTTCAGGCAGATAAATCTCTGTGAGATCAGAGGCAAGCCTCTTGAAATCCCCCAGGAGAAGGCATGATGTTCTGCATCCTAGGAGTGGGCTGTGCAGTGCATTCTGCTTGGTGCTGAGGTTCAGAGCATGCAAGGTGCAGGCAGCTCTGCTTTAGGAAGTGGACTCAGCCTGTCTGTTCTTTAGGTTTGTGCCACTTTAGCAGCTTAATAACTCTGATAGGTGAAGTGGGGTTTAGTTGACCATCCTCTGCCTCTGAAGTCTGGCACAGTGGACCACAGCACCCTCTTAATCCATGATCATTTCCCCTCCTTTTCAGTCTTGCATGGCAATAGACATTTTGTTCTGCAGGTACCAGCGAGGGGGCTGAGCTGATCTTCAAGGTCATATCTTTTCCTCAGCATCCTGTTTGCTCAGATCCCTGCCTTAGCCTCTGCAAGCAGCTGATAAATCCCCATATTCAGGCTGAGGAGATGATAATTTCTCCTCTGACAGCTTCAATAAGGAGCCTCCTTGTTAAAATCAGCAAGCAGTGCTAGGTGAGGGCTTCAATGAAGTCTCTACACTTCATATTTTCAGTGCCTTGTGGATGGTGCCAGCATGTTTTTAACCTGACTGAAGCCACTTCATGCCTCTCTAATTCATTGGCTTTTTTGGGTGTATTTATAGAAGGTCTTTTTTTCAAGCACTGCAGCAGGAGTGATGAGAGCATCTGGTTAAATCCATCACATCTTGCACAGCAGCCTCTGAGCAGTTATTCTCAGATGAAATAGGTTAAAAAATAACCTGGGTCATTGAGCCTTTCCCCCTCTGGATGGTTACAGCAATATTTTAAAGGCTTTAGCTATTTAATGCCATTAGAATGCCCCAAGTGTCACCACTGAGCTTTGCTGAGATGGAAAGCACCTAAGTTAGCTGTGAGAGCTGGGAAAAAAAGAGGCACCTTGCAGCTTGGTTCCAGGGAGCTCTGCCTGCAGCCTCTTGTTTTACTGCAACATCATAAAGAATGCATCTGGAGGCTTGAAGGTTCTAGAGGGAGTTTACTTTCTGTCCTGGGGTCACCTGCTTTCTGTGGTGTTCCACAGCAGTCTGTGCAAGCAAATCCACAAGTGGACTGAGTTCAGCAGCTCAGTGTGGCAGGATGATGGGAAAGGATCCTGGATTTGTATAGAATCCTAGAAAGGTCTGGGCTGGAAGGGACCTCCAAAGCTCGACCAGTCCAACCCCCTTGCAGTCAGCAGGGACATCCTCTACTAGAGCAGGTTGCTCAGAGCCTTCTCAAGCCTCCCTTTGCATAGCTCCAGGGGTTGGGCCTCAACCCCCTCCCTGGGCAACCTGTTGCAGTGCCTAGTTGAGAGGTGTCCCTGCTCATGGCATGGAGGTTGGAGTAGATGATCCCTGAGGTCCCTTCCAACCTGAGCCATTCTCTGAAGACCTTAACTTTCAGCTCTTGTTGGTCAGTATCAAATTTCAGTTAAAATGTCCCAGTTTTGGGTGTGCATCAAGTTCAGTTGGAGTCCCCATACACCAGGCAGGAAGCAGGTTAGGACACTTGTGAAGTTTGTTTGGTTTTGAGTAGTGAAACATCTGGCATAAAGTTGTTCAGATTAACACAGGAAGAAGTCACAGAATGAGGGGAGTTGGAAGTGACCTCTGGAGACCATTGAGCCAAACCCCTCTGCCCAAGCAGGGTCACCCAGGGCAGGTCACACAGGAACACATCCAGGTGGGTTTTGAAAGTCTCTGGAGAAGGAGACTCCACCACCTCTCTGGGCAGCCTGCTCCAGTGCTCTCCAGAGGTCCCTTCCATTCTGTGGCTCTGTGAACAGCAGTGACCCTTCCACTGCAAGCCTGCTGTGCCCGTTCCCTCTAGGAGCTATTTAATATGCACAGCAGAAATGCAGCCACCCCAGCACCATAAACTTCAGAGCATCCCAGCAGCATGTGGCTCTCCACAGCTGCTTTCAAGGCTGACAGACA
This sequence comes from Dryobates pubescens, assembly GCF_014839835.1. Taxonomy (NCBI): domain Eukaryota; kingdom Metazoa; phylum Chordata; class Aves; order Piciformes; family Picidae; genus Dryobates; species Dryobates pubescens. The sequence continues at coordinate 3,247,288 of NC_071635.1, forward strand.
CTGAGCAGTGATATAAAATCAATGCACCCAGCTGGAGGAGCTTCAAGTTGAGGAGTTTTGTCCCAGCTATTCTTTGTCTTCCTGAAAGCACTGAGGAATATCTTGGGCTCTGTGTGAAATTCAGCAGCAGCTGGAGAGCTGATGTCTGCTGAGGAGGCTCAGAGGATGATTGATCTTGGACAGCTTGGAATCAATTAATTTTAACAAGCCTGTGCCACCACTGTGACAGTGAGGGGAGGAGCAGGCTGGCATTTCTGATGGGGACATGAGTCATTCAAGGGATAAAGGGAAAAAGGAGGTGGTCAGGGATTGGAATGGTTTCCCTGGGAGGTGGTGGAGTCTCCATCCCTGGAAGTAGTCAAGACATATGTGGCCATGGCACTTGGGGACGTGGTTTTGTGGCCATGGTGGTGTTGGTTTGATGATTAGACTTGATAATCTTAGAGGGTTTGTCCAACCAAAACAGTTCTGTGGTTCTATGAAACTTAAGCTGCAGGAGAAATTCCACAAGAGACTACTGTCATAGAACCACAGAACAGCAGGGGCTGGAAGGGACCTCTGGGGATCATCCAGTCCAGGCCCTCTGTCAAAGCAGGATCACCCAGGGCAGGTAACACAGGAACACAGCCAGGTGGGTTTGGGAGCTCTCCAGAGAAGGAGACTCCACAACCTCTCTGGGCAGCTTCCTCCAGCACCACAATTTTCTGCTGTCTTTTCCAACACAGAACAGGAACCACAAAGTCTCCTGACTGGGTTTTTTTTTTTGCTCCAGGCTTCTGTCCTGATTTTCTCTCTCCCAAAGCTCCTGCTGCACACACCATGGAAATACCACTTCTGTAAAGAGCTGTCTGGGGATCATTAAAGCCATATTGACTTTCTTGATCAGTTCAAAGACCTTTATGAGTCACCTGATGACCATGAAGGTTATGTTCCTGGGGTGTGATTACAGGTATTTGAGGAGCCCATAAAAGCAGTAAGATGCCCAGAACTGTGCCCCACTGGGTGATTTCTGCAGCTCTCAATTCCTCTGCTGAAGAGAGGGGAAAATCAGTTTTCAGCTGAGCTGTCATTTATGGCCTGCACAAGACAGACAAGCACAGGCTGATTGTTCAAATGTGAAAGTCAGGTCTGACACAGAAAGATGTAATGAAGTCCCTTCTGGAGAAAAACAGTCTGTGACTTCCAGTCCAAACATCATCTTGATGAGCTTCATACACACTCCACTGCTCCACAAACAGCAGTGTTGGCTTCTGCTTCCATCAACAGCAGTGGAAGAGAAAGAGTCCAGGTTTGATGAGGGCCATTCTCCACTTTTGCTTTTGTCTGATAACCCACTGCAGGCACAGCTCTTTGATTTCCTCATAGAGACATTAAGGTTGGAAAAGACCTCCAAGATCATCAACCTTCTTCTATCCAACACCTCTGGACCATGTCCCCAAGTGCCATGGCCACACCTTTCTTGAACACCTCCAGGGATGGGGACTCCACCACCTGCCTGGGCAGCCTCTTCCAATCCCTGACCACTCTTGCAGCAAAGAAACTTTTCCTCATACCCAGCCTAAACCTCCCCTGGTGCAGCTTGAGGCCATTGCCACTTGTCCTGTTGTTAGTTACTTGGGGGAAGAAGCCAGCACCAGCCTCACTCCAACCTCTTTCAGGGAGCTGCAGACAGCAACGAGCTCTCCCCTCAGCCTCCTCTTCCCCACACTAAACATCTCCACTTCCCTCAGCTGCTCCTCCCCAGCCCTGCTCTCCAGACCCTTTACCAGCTTGGTTGCCTTTCTCAGGACATGCTCCAGCACCTCAAGGTCTTATTACTTGTTTTTTGTCAGCTGTGGGACACTGCTTCCAGCTCCTAGGCTGCTACCTCTACTCCCAGCCCCAGAGCAGGGAAGTTTTCAGTGCAAGGCCCAGCTGAGGCACCCACCCCAGCATGACAGTGATTTGTTGGCCAGTTTCAGCCCAGGGGAGGTAAGTACCTTAGAGGCAGGTCCCCAGATGGTGTAAGCTGTCACCTTCCTCTAGCTGCACTACCTTTTGCTGCCCACAGGTCTCCTCATTTAAGCATTTTTAAAGCATTTGAGTTGTTTTTCTTTCTTCTGGCCAGACCTGATTCCTATAACTAAGCATCACAAGCCCTGCTCTAAAGAGAGCATGCAAATGGCAAACCTGATGGAGGCTGTGGCAGGCTCGAGGGGAGGGAGGGAATGAGGAAGTGACCTAGCAGAGGAAAAAGGATTTTGTTGTTACTTTTTTTCAGGCTGAGAACTTAAAAAGGGAGCAGTCAGTGACAGCCTACAAGATGCTGTTTCCTAAACAAGGTTGCTTCAGCTGCAGGCACAGGGCTGGGAGGCAGAATGACTTGTGAAGTGAGGAAGCCCTGGGTAATTGTTGTGGGGAATGAATCCATGAGAAACCCAACATCTCCTGCCAAGGCTCTGGCCAGGAGCTCCTCTAACTGGGTTAATCATCTACCTCAGTCAGAGTTTGTGGCTGAGCAGCTACCAGCCAGGAGGAGCAGTGGAATGGAAAATGTGGAACAGGGCAGCTCTTGTAAAGACCCTGATCTCCAAATAAAGCTGGTGCCAGGTGCCCTCCCACAGCACAGGGAGGAGGGGAAAGCCTGAGCCTTTCACCAGACAGGACACAGGATGGAGGGGAGAGACCTGTGGTGATAGGACAAGGGACAATGGTTTGAAAGTGGAGCAGAGTAGATTTAGGTTGGATGTGAGTCCCATGGAGGGCTCCCAGGATGCTGAAGGGACTGCAGCACTGCCCTATGAGGAAAGGCTGAAAGCCCTGGGGCTGGTTAGTCTGGGGAGGGGAAGACTGAGAGGGGATCTGATCAGTGTCTATCAATAGCTGAGGGCTGGGGGTCATGAGGGAAGGGCCAGGGCCAGGCTCTGCTCACTTGTGCCCTGGGATAGGACAAGGGGCAATAGATGGAAACTACAGCTCAGGAGGTTCTACCTCAACATGGGGAAGAACTTCTCTGCTGTGAGGGTCACAGAGCCCTGGAGCAGGCTGCCCAGAAAGGTTGTGGAGTCTCCTTCTCTGGAGTCTTTCCAGCCCCGTCTGGATGTGTTCCTGTGTGACCTGTGCTGGATTCTGTGGTCCTGCTCATGCAGTGGGGTTGGACTGGATGATCTCCAGAGAGCCCTTCCAACCCCTAACATCCTGTGAGCCTGTGATCAGGAGGAAGTTCTGCACCATGAGGGTTGCCCAGGGAGGTAGTTGAGGTCCCATCCCTGGAGATCTTCAAGGACAGGCTGGAGAAGGCTCTGAGCAACCTGCTCTAGTGGAGGATGTCCCTGCTGACTGCAGAGGGGGTTGGACTGGATGACCTTTGGAGGTCCTTTCCAACCCAAACCATTCTATGATTCTGTGCTGCTGTAAGCTAGAGTTGTATGGATGTTATAAATGCAGAGCTTTGTTCCCTGCCAGAGCTGAGGATGTACCCCCAGGCTAAGGAGCAACATTTAAATCACATTATTTAGCAAAGCAAAAACATTTGGAGCATTTGAGAGTCTGCAAGCAAAGCCTTCAACTGAAATCTTTAGTTCTGATCTCATCTTTTCTGCCTGTGGAGTTTTGCTCCCCTTCAGAAGCTGAAGTGGAGCTCATTTTCCATTGCTAATTTGAAGCATTCCCCAACCTGAAGCACTCTGCACCTGCTAACATTTATTTCTAGTAGTCACTCAATTTATTCAGAATAGAAGCTATCCAGAGTGGGAGACTTAAAATTCAGGGGAGGGAGGGGGGAAACCCAACAACAATCCAACAAGCTTTCCTATTTGTTATATTCCCTCTTCCATTTCTGACTCAGCACAAACTCCAAATGCAAAGAGAAAGCTGATTTTTAAAAGCACCAAATCAGGCTTGCTTTCAACTGCTGGCAAGGAAATGTAGGCATGGCACTGCAGGATGCTGTCAGGTTGATCAGGAGATGCTAAAGGCTGCTGGTTGCTTGGACAAAGAGCTGTTGTAGTCACAGCAGAGCATAGACTCACACTCAACCTGTGACAGGACAAGGGGGAATGGTTTGGAGCTGAGGGAGAGCAGGGTCAGACTGGATCTTAGGTGGAAGTTCTTCAGCATGAATCACAGAATCACCAAGGTTGGAAGAGACCTCAGAGATCATCAAGTCCAACCTGTCACCACAGACCTCATGACTAAACCATGGCACCAAGTGCCACATCCAGTCCTCTCTTGAACACTCCACCACCTCCCTGGGCAGCACATTCCAACGGCTAACCAACTCTCTCTGGGAAGAACTTTCTCCTCACCTCCAGCCTGAACCTCCCCTGGCACAGCTTGAGACTGTGTCCTCTTGTTCTGGTGCTGCTTGCCTGGGAGAAGAGACCAACCCCCTCCTGGCTACAACCTCCCTTCAGGGAGTTGTAGAGAGCAAGAAGGTCTCCCCTGAGCCTCCTCTTCTCCAGGCTCATCAACCCCAGCTCCCTCAGCCTCTCCTCACAGGGCTGTGCTCAAGGCCTCTCCCCAGCCTCGTTGCCCTTCTCTGGACACCTTCAAGAGTCTCAATGTCCTTCTTAAACTGAGGGGCCCAGAACTGGACACAGTACTCAAGGTGTGGAGGGTGGTGAGACTCTGGAACAGGCTGCCCAGGGAGGTTGTGGCTGCCTCCTCCCTGGGGGTGTTCAAGGCCGGGTTGGATGAGGCCTTGAGGGATCATTCCTGGTTGAGCATTGGCCATGGTGGGGAGGTTGGAGTAGATGATCTCTGAGGTCCCTTCCAACCTGAGCCATTCTGTGATTCTATGACTAAAACCATTTCCCCTCAAGAAAAGCTGCTTGGCTTGTTTGATGCTTTTTAGCCTTTAAAAAACAATCAGGGAACTTCCAAAGGGAGCTGCCAGTGCAGAAATTCATCCCTGCAGACACCACCAGCAGCTGTTGCTACAGCCAGCATCCGTGGTTTAGCAGAGCCAAAAGCAAACTGTCCTGGAGGCTGCCCAGCTGGGCTTGCCCTGCCTTAGTGCAGTGCCTCCCAGCCATGAAGTGTCATTTGTCAAGTCACACTTTCAGCCCAGCCAGCTCCCCCCTCAATTCACAGCTCCCAGAGCTGAAAACCCTGCTTGGCACAAAGCAGCTGGCAGGAAGATGCAGGCATGGACTTGATCAATACCTCCCACGTGCGTTTACATTCCCTGTGGTATGAATGCCTCCTCATCCCCACCTCCACTCCCCTCCAGCTAAGGGGAGGGGGGAAGGCATAGTAATTGGGTATTTTCTCTTTGTGAGGGAAAGGAGTGGCTGCACTGCTGGTGTGGATCTGAAACCTCCCTCAAAGGTGAGGACAGAGGGAGGAACACAAACCTGCTCAGCACAGTTGGCAGTCAGAGAAGGGTTTGTCCTCACAGGAGGCACTTGAGCAGAAGCTGACCCTGTGCTAAGTCAGGCAAGCAAGGTGCAGAACTTTTGTGGTGTTAGCAATTGGAGCAGCCCTGCAGTGCTTTGCATTCTCCATGCTTCAAGCTTCCCTTTCTGCACCAAGGGGTTTTCAGTTGACTTCAGAGTATGGATGTGCAGCAGGAGTGGGACAGCCACAGGTCACAGAGCAAGACTTGCAGCAAGCAGCATTCCTGTAACAACCCAGCAGCAGCTCACCTACAACCACTGGGGCAGGAAACACTGAGAAAAGCCCAGACTCACCCCCCAGAACCACAGCATGGTTGGAAAGGACTTCTAGAGATCATCCAGTCCAACCCCAGAGCAGGGTCACCTAGAGAGGGTCCCACAGGAACACAGCCAGGTGGGGCTGGAATGTCTCCAGAGATAGAGACCTCCCTCTATCTTCATGGTCTCCTCTGGACCCATTCTAACAGTTTGATGTCCTCCTCCTGTTGGTGGCACCATACCTGGCCCCAGTGCTGCAGGTGGGGTGTCATGAGTGAGCAGTAGAGGGGCAGCAGCACCTCTCTGTGGTGCTGGCCACGCTGCTTTGCTTGCAGCCCAGGACATGGTTGCCTTCTAGGCTGCAACCACAAGCAAGTCCAGGGGATGCTTTCTGGTGTTCACTCTCCCAGCAGTATGGATGTGAACTATTTTTGCTACAGGCTTGCCCTGACCCTTGGCTGCAAGATGATGAGAAAGCAAGACAGCTATGATTTGTTGCCATCCATGCCTGGAAACCTCCCTGAGACTGTGCTGACAGCAGCCTCTGTCTGGAGTGACAGAGCAGGCTTGTGTGAGGATTGCTGGGCAGGTTAGGAAGCCAATACCCACCCTGGGCTGACATGGAGAGCAGCAAAGCTGGGGAGGGGTCTGGAGCACAGCCCTGGGAGGAGAGGCTGAGGGAGCTGGGGTTGATGAGCCTGGAGGAGAGGAGGCTCAGGGGAGACCTCATTGCTCTCTGCAACTCCCTGAAGGGAGGCTGGAGCCAGGTGGGGGTTGGTCTCTTCTCCCAGGCAAGCAGCACCAGAACAAGAGGACACAGTCTCAAGCTGTGCAGGGGGAAGTTTAGGCTTGACCTTAGGAGAAAGTTCTTCCCAGCAAGAGAGATTGGCCATTGGGATGTGCTGCCCAGGGAGGTGGTGGAGTCACCATCCCTGGAGGTGCTTAAGAAGAGCCTGGCTGAGGCACTTGGTGCCATGGTCTGGTTGATTAGATAGGGTTGGGTGATTGGTTGCACTTGATGACCTTGGAGGGCTTTTCCAACCTGGCTGATTCTGTGATTCTGATCTCCTGCTTCATCTGCCCATCTCTGGAAGGGGATGCTGGAGTGTCTGTAGCCTTGCCAGTTTGCAGAGAGCCTGGAGGTGAGGCCAGAGTGGCTTAGAGAAACGTGGTCAGCACATTGCTATTTGGGGAGCCCACATTCCTCCTCTCCAGCTCTGGAGGGCTGGCTTCTCAGCTACTGTAAAGGGTTTCAGCTGCTTGGATGTCAGTGGAGCTGGGCGTTTTCCCAGCTGAGCACTTGACCCTGAGGCTGGCAGTCAGCCCTTGAGCCACTGAGCTGATTTAATACATGAAGCAAAGCTGCAAAGTGGCAACTGGCACCCAGTTGGTGTTGTCCTAAAGGGGGCATGGCTTTGGTTTTCCCTTCTGTCAGAGGTTTGCAGCAAGCCCAATCACTGCTTTGCCTCTGGTTCTTATCAGTACTCAGGGTGTCCTCAAGGTTGAGGTTAAGCCAGATGCTTAACCTCTGGCTCTGATGTGGCTCTGAGCAACCTGATCTAGTGTGAGGTGTCCCTGCCCATGGCAGGGGGGTTTGGAACTAGATGATCCTTGAACTCTCTTCCAACCCTGACAATTCTTTGATCCTATGCAGCAACATCAGCCCTGGTGTTAGGTGAAGGGTGTTGGGGACTGTGTGTAGATGGAGAGTTGTGAGCTGCATTCCCTCAAGAGGTGCTTCTGGTGTCACCTCACTGCTTTTTTTAGTATCATCAGTGAGCTACTGGTGTCTGCTGGGCCCTGAGTTACTCCATACTCTGCACACTCTGGGGAGGAAAAGGCTGAAGGAGGCTACAAGAAAGCTGGGGAGGGACTTCTGACAAGGGCTTGGAGTGACAGGATCAGGGGCAATGGATTGGAGCTGGAAGAGGGGAGATTGAGACTGAAGATTCAGGAGAAATTCTTGCCAGTGAGGGTGGGGAGACACTGGCACAGGTTGCCCAGGGAGGCTGTGGATGTCCCCTCCCTGGAGGTGTTCAAGGCCAGGCTGGATGAGGCCTTGAGAGACCTGGGCTGGTGGGAGGTGTCCCTGCCCATGGCAGGGGGGTGGACCTGGAGGATCTTGAAGGTCCTTTCCAATCCAGCCCATTCCCTGATGTACTCTGGAGGTGCTGGTGTGTCCTGGGCAGTGTGCTCTGGCATCCAGGCTGCAGTTGAGGCCCCCAGGGAGGAATGGTGTTGGGTGGTTTGTTGGACCCTCTCTTCACCCACTCTGGTGCCCTGATGCTGGGTGCAGCCCATGTGCTGCTGGGGGCTGTGTGGCTGTGGCAGCAAGGGCTGTGTCTGGAGCTCTGCTCATGTTTCTGCAGCACTGTCTGTGGGGTTACTGCAATGAAAGCTCCTTGCCAGGCCCTCTGAGGGCTGGAAATCCATCCCTGCTTTACCTCTGGCTTCCCTGGGAGCAGCTCCTGGCTCTGCTTTGTGCTCCTCTCTCTGTTTCCTGGCACAGCAGTTGCTGTGACTGCTGAGAAGTCAACTGAGGTCTTTCTGCTGTGGTTTCTTTTTCTCTTGGCACAGTTTGGTGGCTGGGAGGTGACCATCCCCTCCTGTCTGAAGGAATTAGATGCTGCTGGTTTAGCATCCAAAGGAGCTGCATCTGGCTCCTCTCCCCTTCATTTCCCCTTTCTCTTAATCACCATTTGATACAGACTTCCAGAGGGTTTCCTGAGGAGCTCTTGGCCTCCTTGTGTTCCAGTTGCTGGTTTATTGACTACCTGCTCCATATGGTGACCTTGAGATGAAGGCAGTGCAGCTTAACTGGTGTGCTGGAGTCTTTTGCTCTCCTTAAAACACAGGAGACACTAAAAATGTATCAGTGACAAGGCTTTGGTGTAGGGAAGTCCCTGGGATCTTTCCCTTCTCCCATTCTCTTTCTCCTGGTGTTGTCCTGGGCTTTTTATTACCTGCATGTTTATGCATCAATAGAAGTTCCTGTGGGCTCCCTGCCTTTCTGCACAGCACCTTTGCAGAGCTGTGTTTGCATGAGCCTGGCTGCAAATCGTGGCAGCTCTCAGAGTCCCAGCATGGTGGGGCTTGGAAGGGACCTCTGCAGATCATCCAGTCCAACTTCCTCACCAGAGCAGGGTCACCCAGAGCAGGTTGCACAGGGTCACAGTGCCCAGGTGGGCTTTGAATCACTCTAGAGAAGGAGACTCCACCACCTCTCTGGGCAGCCTGCTGCAGGGCTCCAGCACCCATAAAGAAGCTCCTCCTCATGTTTAGATGGAACTTCTGATGGTCAAGTTTGTGACCATTGCCCCTTGTCCCATTATTGGACACCACTGAACAAAGCCTGGTGCCATCCTCCTGCCACCCACCCTTGCAGTATTGATCAGCACTGATGAGCTCTCCCCTCAGGCTGCCCTTCTCTCTGGAGTCCCTCAGCCTTTCTTCATAAGAGATGTTTCAGCCCCTTCAGCATCTTCAGAGCCCTTTGCTGTGCCCTCTCAAGCAGCTCCCTGCCCTTCTTGAGCTGGACACAGTTGTTGTATCAGATGCTGGAGATGGAGGAAAATGTCTTTGCTGCAAGAGTGGTCAGGGGTTGGAAGAGGCTGCCCAGGGAGGTGGTGGAGTCCCCAGCCCTGGAGGGGTTCAGGAGATGTGTGGCCATGGCACTTGGGGACGTGGTGTGATGGCCATGGTGGGGTTGGGTTGCTGGTTGGAGTGGATGACCTTAGAGGTCTTTTCCAACCCAAACAGTTCTATGAGTCTATGAAATTGTGGTGAAGATGAATCCTGGAATGGTCTGGGGTTGCAAGGGACCTCCAAAGATGATCTAGTGCCACCCCCTCTGCTGTCAGGAGAGACCTGCTCAGCTGGATCAGGTGAACCTCAGCCCTGTGTGTCACACAGGTCCTGAGCCCTGCCCTGCAGATGTGAAGGAGACTCCAAGGTTTCTCATCCTCCAGGCTCCCAGCGTGGCTCCCAGCTGGGTGGCTCTGCTGTGAGCTCCACCCAGGGCACAGGGGTACCCACAGCAGCTGCCCTGTAGGGGTAAAGCTCATACCCTGAAGCTTTCAACTCTCAGAAGCAGCTATGGACATCACCTGCCAGGTCTGTGGAGGAGAAACAGCCCCCCAGCCCCCAGCCTGGGAGCAGATGAAGAGGGAAGGCAGCTGATTGGATCTTGGTTGTGTGCCCTGGGCTTTACTGGAGATTTGTTTGCTGCCAGCTGTTTTGCTGAGCTGATTTTGTCCCTGCAGTTTTGTGTGCCCTGAGGTCTCCTGGAGATTTGGTTGCTGCCAGCTGTTCCTCTGCTGTGCTGAGCTGATTTTTGTGTGCTCCAGAGGGACCCTTGGTAAACGCAGGGCTTTGAGGTTACAAGAGCCCCAAACCCAAACCTGGGCAGAGTTGAGCAGCCCAAACAAAAGGGCTGCTGCAGAAAAGCTTGTGTCTGGTTTCTGAAATGCTTTTGCTTTGTAAGTCTTTGGTTCAGGATGTAGCCCAGCTCTGCTGAATTCAGGGGAGACCTCATTGCTCTCTACAACTACCTGGAGGGAGGTGGTAGCCAGGTGGGGGTTGGTCTCTTCTCCCAGGCAACCAGCAGCAGAACAAGAGGACACAGTCTCAAGCTGTGCCAGGGGAGGTTCAGGCTGGATGGTAGGAAGAAGTTCTTCCCAGCAAGAGAGATTGGCCATGGGGATGTGCTGCCCAGGGAGGTGGTGGAGTCACCATCCCTGGAGGTGTTTAGGAAGAGACTGGATGAGGCACTTGGTGCCATGTCTGGTTGATTAGATGGGGTTGGGTGAGAGGTTGGACTTGATGATCTCAAAGGTCTTTTCCAACCTGGCCTGGTCTGGTCTATTCCATTCTTGGATGAGGCACTTGGTGCCATGGTCTGGTTGATTAGATGGGGTTGGGTGATTGGTTGCACTAGATGATCTTGGAGGTCTCTTCCAACCTGGTTGATTCATGATTCTATGGTAATGTGTCCCCTTGGCTGGGGCTGGAGGTGAAGGTGCTCCAGAGAGAAGCAAACACTTCTGCTGTCACCTTGGCCCTGTCACTGACACCCTCAGCTAAGTCCCTGCTCCTCTGCCAGCTTTTGTTTCCCTCTCAGCTTGAGGTTATCTCTGCAGTCCTCCTATCAGCTGGCACTTGCTGTTTGTGCAGAGCACTTGGGCTGGGGGGACCCTGAGCTTGTCAGGGCCTCCCAAACTCTGTAACACACACACACACACACACACACACACACACACACACACACACACACACACACAGGAGTTAGCAGTGAAAGTTGGCCAGCATCACAGTGAGCAGAGGTGCTTCAGTTTGTTAGTCTCACTTGGAATGTTTTGTCAGACCTGAGGGCTTCTTGCACCTCTCTTTTTACCCCTGTCTTCATTTTGTCTTCTTCCTCAGTCTCTTCCTGTATCCCCTTTGAATCTTTTGCTTTTGCTCCTGTCCCTCTGTGACAGACATGACCAAAGTACTGCTCTGGCAAAGCCCCAGAGATCTCTGTCAGTGTTTCAGGGTCCTGCTGTGGCCTCAGAGAACAGAAGGCTACAGCCAGACCTAACAGCAGCCTTCCAGTCCCTGAAGGGGGCTACAAGAAGGCTGCAGAGGGACTAGTTGCAAAGGCCTGCAGGGATAGGACCAGGGACAATGGTTTGACATTAGAGAAGAGCAGATTTAGATTGGATGTGAGGAACAAGTTCTGCACCATGAGGCTGCTGGAACAGTGGAAGAGGTTGCCCAGGGAGGTGGCTGGGGCTCCATCCCTGGAGATCTTCAAGGTGAGGCTGGAGAAGGCTCTGAGCAACCTGCTCCAGTGGAGGATGTCCCTGCTGACTGCAGAGGGGTTGGACTGGCTGAGCTTTGGAGGTCCCAAACCATTGTGTGATTTATTAAGGAGTCCAAGTATGCTGCTGCAGAAGGGTGTCTGTGAAGGTGGCTTGGAGAAGGCTGTCCATGAACCCCAGGAGAAGGCAGGTTTGTAGTTAGTTCAGCTGGTGAGCTGTGAGTGCCTTGCTGCTGCCTTGGCAGAGGGCTGCCTGATGGGTATTTGAGGAGGCACAGCAGGGTGGCTGCAGGCAGGCTGGAAGGTGTGCAGGGCATGGCCAGAGGCAAGGTAATGCATTTAGGAAGAGCCAGCAGGGACCCTGCTGATCTGCTGGGGATTTGATTTTGTAAATCAAACTCTTCTGTCCCTGAGCAAATGGCTCCAGCAGCAAAGGAAAGGCAGCTACATTCAGCTGAGGAATTAAAGAGCCTTTCCTTGTCAAGAGGGAGAATCATTGAACAATTTCCTGAGGGGTGCTAGGAATTATTCTGGATCACTGGCAATCTTTAAATCAGTCTTGGCTTCTTTTTTTCCCCCCCCTTAAAGTTATGCTGTGCCTAAATTGCAGCTTTTGGACCAGAGTCAGGAATTCATTTCTTCACAGAATTCAGCTGGCACAGGGGCTGCTGGTGTTGAAAGCCAAGCAAGCTCCATGTCAGGATGGAAGCCTCTCAAAGCACAGCAGCACACAGACAGTGGCAGGGAGGGGCAGTATTCAGCTCACCTACTTTTTAATGTCACACTGAAGAGGAGGCTGCAGTGCCAGAGTTTGGTGTCTTCACTGATACTCCTGTGTGTGTTAGCAGAAGATAAATCCCAGATCTGTTCCAACATCCAGCTCTGGAGCCCTCAGCAGAGGAAGCACAGGGAGCTGGTGGAGCAGGTCCAGAGAAGGCCACAAGAATGATCCAAGGGCTGGAGCACCTCTGCTGTGACCCCAGGCTGGGAGAGTTGGGGCTGTTCAGCTTGGAGAAGAGCATGCTCCAGGGAGACCTTCTGGGGGCCTGTCAGTGTCTAAAGGGGCTGGTCAGAAAGCTGGGGACAGACCTTGGAGCAGGGCCTGTTGTGACAGGGCAAGGGGTGATGGTTGGAACTCAAAGAGGGAGATTCAGACTGGAGAGAAGGAAGAGATTTTTTTTACACTGAGGGTGTTGAGAGCCTGGCCCAGGGTGCCCAGAGAGGTGGTGGATGCCCCATCCTTGAAGCCATTGCAGGTCAGGTTGTGTGGGACTGTGAGCAGCCTGCTGTAGTTGCAGATCTCCCTGCTGACTGCAGGAGAGTTGGACAAGGTGACCTTTAAAGGCCTCTTCCAACCCAACCCATTCCATGATTCTATGATGCTATGATTGAAGGCTGTGTCTTGACTGCAGCTAAGTCTTGCTGAGGAAGCCCTGTGCAAAATGCTCTAGTTGGAAGGGTCCCTTCTGAGTGCAGGGGGATGGACAAAATGCCCTTTGAAGGCCCCTTCCAACCCAGGGCAATCTGTGAAACTACACAGAAAAGATCTGCAGCCATGGATGGTTGAATCATTTGTGTGCCTCAGTCCTTGCTCTGGGGAAGGGGAAAGGAAAGAGGGGAAAGGGGAAAGGAAAGAGGGGAAAGGGGAAAGGAAAGAGGGGAAAGGGGAAAGGGGAAAGGAAAGAGGGGAAAGGGGAAAGGAGAGAGGGGAAAGGAAAGAGGGGAAAGGGGAAAGGAGAGAGGGGAAAGGAAAGAGGGGAAAGGGGAAAGGAGAGAGGGGAAAGGAAAGAGGGGAAAGGGGAAAGGAGAGAGGGGAAAGGAAAGAGGGGAAAGGGGAAAGGAGAAAGGGGAAAGGAGAGAGGGGAAAGGAAAGAGGGGAAAGGGGAAAGGAGAGAGGGGAAAGGAAAGAGGGGAAAGGGGAAAGGAGAGAGGGGAAAGGAAAGAGGGGAAAGGGGAAAGGAGAGAGGGGAAAGGAAAGAGGGGAAAGGGGAAAGGAGAGAGGGGAAAGGAAAGAGGGGAAAGGGGAAAGGAGAAAGGGGAAAGGAGAGAGGGGAAAGGAAAGAGGGGAAAGGGGAAAGGAGAGAGGGGAAAGGAAAGAGGGGAAAGGGGAAAGGAGAGAGGGGAAAGGAAAGAGGGGAAAGGGGAAAGGAGAAAGGGGAAAGGAAAGAGGGGAAAGGGGAAAGGAAAGAGGGGAAAGGGGAAAGGAAAGAGGGGAAAGGAAAGAGGGGAAAGGGGAAAGGAAAGAGGGGAAAGGGGAAAGGAAAGAGGGGAAAGGGGAAAGGAAAGAAGGAGAGGACTCATTCCTGCCTGCCTTAACTGACAACATCCAGCTTATTTACAGCCTCTCCCTGTGGGTCATGTTCTCCACTGGCTGCTGGGACTGGCCAGCTGAATGCAGAGGAATGATGATGGCATAAACCTGCCTGGAGCTGGGAATTATGGAGGGTGGAAGCTTGTAGTGCATTAGAAACACAGCTTGCAGTAACAAGCTGTGCAGTGTTCCAGCTCCTGGGAGGATTAATTACAGATGGTAGCTGTGACAGCTAAATCAAGGACCTCTCATCTTATGTAAACTTCATTAACCAAATCTGGGAGAGCTGGGCTGGGCTGGTGAGGGGAGGAAAGGAAAAGACTCTGTAGGAAGTTAATAAAACAACCCCACAGCCTTTCAGTGTCTACAGCCACTGGGAAAAACCTTTCTTGAATGGGAGAATTTTAAACCACACATTTTTGACCATAAGCCCTGGTGGCCTGAGTGAAGGACAACCTGCTGCTGGTGTCTGCTGAGCTCCTCACAGCCAGCAAGTCCTCTTTTATGGGATGTGCTAAATCCTTCCTGATGTCCTGCAGCCACCTCTGTTTGATCAGCTCCTGCTTGGTGGTGGAGATTCACAGATTGCATCAGGTTGGAAGGGAGCCTCAAAGGTCATCTTGTCCAGGTGCCCTGCAGGGAGCAAGGACACCTCCAGCTAGAGCAGGCCACATCAAGTCTGATCTTGAATGTCTCCAGGGATGATCTGAGATGAGATCTGAGAGGAAAAAGCACAGTGTGTCCTGAGAAAGGCAAGAGAGCTGGGCAAGGCTCTGGAGAGCAGGGCTGGGGAGGAGCAGCTGAGGGAGCTGGGGGTGTTTAGTGTGGAGAAGAGGAGGCTGAGGCCAGACCTCATTCTCTCTACAGCTCCCTGAAAGGAGGCTGCAGTAAGGTGGGGGTTAGTCTCTTCCCCATAGTATCAGGTGATAGAAGGAGAGGCAATGGCCTGGAATTGTGCTAGGGGAGGGTTAAGTTGGAGATGAGGAAAAGTTTCTTTGCTGCAAGAGTGGTCAGGGGTTGGAAGAGGCTGCCCAGGGAGGTGGTGGAGTCCCCAGCCCTGGAGGGGCTCCAGAAATGTGTGGCCATGGTTTGATGGCCATGGTGGTGCTGGTTGAAGGTTGCACTCAATGACCCTGGAGATCTTTTCCAACCCAAACAGTTCTGTGAGTCTAGGATCAGTTTCATTGTTGGTGTTAAGGTTGATTATGGTTCAGGGTTTCTGGGAGGCTTTGATTCTAACTTTGGCTGCATGCTCATGTTTAAAAGTGAAGCCTTTCTGTATGCTGATAGCAGAAGAGGTATTTTCTGGCTCCAAGAAGAATCCAGCAGATGCAGGCTTGCCATCTGAGGCTGTCATTCAACACTGCACTGAGTCACAGGCAGCTGGCTGCTGCTGCTGAAGGGGGTGGGCACCTTCCCCCTGCCTCCTGCAGAGGCAGAAGCCTGAATCAGGGGGAAGTGGAGAAAACCTCTTTGCTGAGTTAGCAAAGTGGATCTGCCCAGCACAGGGTCCTGTGAATGGCAGTGCTGGAGCTGGGAAGCAGAGGAGCAGGAGAGGTCAGGGGAGAGAGTTCACAGGAGAGGCCACAGGGGGATTAGTTGATCTGTAACTCCTCATTTCACCCTTAACTTGCTCATTGCAGGAGTGAAGCACTGAAAAGCCAATTGAATTAACTGAGCTTTTACTTCCCAGGCAGGAAGAATTAACCCAGCAGGAAAAGCTAAGCTGCTGCTTTGGAGCAGTTCTGCTTTCAGTGTGCTGTGTCTTGATGGCCAGAGCCAAATGTTTGTGTTCTAGTTTAATTCAGTTGTTCCTTTGGAGCTGGGGTTGTTCAGCCTGGAGAAGAGAAGGCTCCAGCAAGGCCTGATAGTGACCTTCCAGTATCTGAAGGGGGCTACAAGAAGGCTGCAGAGGGACTGTTTGCAAAGGCCTGCAGGGACAGGAGAGGGGGCAGTGGTTTGAAATGAGAGCAGAGCAGACTGAGATTGGATGTGAGGAACAAGCTCTGCACCAGGAGGCTGCTGCAGCACTGCAACAGGTTGCCCAGGGAGGTAGCTGAGGCCCCAACCCTGGAGATACTCAAGGTGAGGCTGGAGAAGTCTCTGAGCAACCTGCTCCAGTGGAGGATGTCCCTGCTGAGTGCAGGGGGTTGGACTGGATGAGCTTTGGAGGTCTCTTGCAACCTCAAAGCATTCTATGAACTGACTGTTTCCCATCACCTCTCCATCCTCTCCCCAGCCCCTCTCCATGGGCAGTGCTTTACTAGTGAGTTGTGGAGCTCTTGCAGGATCACAGAGTGGTAGGGCTTGGAAGGGACCTCCAGAGATCATCCAGTCCAACCCCCCCTGTCAGAGCAGGATCACACAGGGATGGATCCAGGTGGGTTGTGAGAGTCTCCAGAGAAGGAGGGGGGAGGCTAAAGCCAGGCTGTGAATTTAGCAATTCTGGTTGTGTTTTGCTTCTTTTCTCTGCTCTTTTAGCTGTAGAGGGACTCCCCTTGACTGGCAAAAGGTCAGCTGGATACAGGGTTCTGGGAGAATGGGACTGAACATTTTAATGCATAAATTGAGGCCTTGGAGCTTGACTTTCCTGCCCTGGTCTGGAAAATGTTGACTTTAGAAAATTCCATCTTTCACTTGTAATTTAGGAGGGCTTAGGAGAGAAACCACTCCTGCCTAGAGGTTCTTTTTTGAGGTAGGAAGCTCATACCTGCTGTACTCTTGAAACACAGCAAAATGTCAAGCAATGACATCATTTCAGCTGTTGTATTGCCATTCAGTCTGGGATATCAAGGGCAGTTTTGTCCTTGAAGTGTTCTTTAAGGAAGCCAGGACTAGAAGGAGGACCCTGCCCTAGCCTGTAGCTAGGTGCTCCTAGGAATTGCTGCTGGTTCCCCATGGTTTAGATGCAGCTGAAGGCCTTTGGGCCTCATCAGATAACATGATCTAGGCTCTGTGTGGCAGGAAGAGTAGGAACCTTTATAACTGGTCATAAATTGCTGCAGAATTCCTTTTTCTTCTCCTGTCAAAGCTACTCCCCTAAAGGGAATCCTCAGTCCTGCTCTAGAAATGTTTTGTGGCTGCTCCTTGCAAGTAAGGAAATACAACACAACAGCTACAGAATCATAAAGGTTGGAAAGGACCTCTAGGGTGATGGAAGCCTAGAATGGTTTGGGATGGCAGGCACCTCCAAAGCTCATCCAGTCCAACCCCCCTGCAGTCAGCAGGGACATCCTCCACCACAGCAGGCTGCTCTGAGCCTTGATCATCAGGTCCAACCTTCTACCCAACATGTCCATGACCAAGCAATGCCTGTCCCTTCTCTCCCTCACTCTCCTCAAATCCAAATCTGTCCCAGCTGCAAATGACTTGGAATGGTCCTGAGCTGTAGCCAGAGTGAAGATGGATTCCTGTAGTGACAGGAGGAGAGGCAATGACTTTGAGCTGGGAGAGGGCAGACTGAGACTGGAGATGAGGAAGAAATTCTGTACAGTGAGGGTGGAGAGACACTGGCACAGGCTGCCCAGGGAGGCTGTGGATGTCCTGAGGTTCAAGGCCAGGCTGGATGAGGCCTTGAGCAAGCTGGGCTGGTGGGAGGTGTCCCTGCCCATGGCAGGGGGCTGGACCTGGCTGATCTTGAAGGTCCCTTCCAACCCAACCCATTCTATTATTCATTTTTTCAGCTTTTGTCACTTTTTTCCCCCCATGGCCTATTGCTGGGACACCTCTTGCTGTCTACAGACCCTGGCTGGGGAAAGGTTTTCACAGGATCATGGAATGGTCTGGGTTGGAAAGGACCTCCAAAGCTGACCTAGTGCAACCCTGCTGCAGTCAGAGTTGGCAGCAAGCCTTTTCTGTTGGACTGGACAGGCAGACAGACCAGGCATCCTGGGGGACCAGAGCCTAGTGCCATATTTGCCCTTCTTAGAGAACCAGGCAGCCCTGTGATCTGGATCCACTTTGCCATCATGGGAGGAAGGCAGCACTCATCCTGCTTCCAGATGTCACTGGGAGACTCTAAACCTGTTGCCCCCCCATGGGCACTAAACCAATGCCACTTCTGGAGTCTGTGACAGAGCTGAAAATCTCTCTTCTAACTCCAGGTCCCCTCTGCAGCCTTCACCCTGACTCCCTCCAACTTTGCCACTCAGCCTTTTGCTGGCTGTGTGGCTGCTGTGCATGCAGGAAATGAGGAGGAACTGGTTTGTGGCTCTTTCCCCAAGGGGCTGAGGGGGAAAAGCCTTCTCTCTGCTTTTTTTTTCCAGCAGTGGTGTTCTGCAGCCTGAGTGGTGTGGTCTCAAAGCACATCCAGAGGATAGAGTGCTCTTAACCAAGGCTCTTGCCTGGTGGGGATTGTCCCTGTGCAATCATCACTTCTTCTAAAGCTGGCACAAGCTAATAGTGTCTGAGGTTACCAAACAATAAAATCCTTGTTTGCAAGTGCAGGAGATGCTAATGGTTTGAACTGCTGTCTCTTCCCTGTGAGCACCAGGCAGTGCTTGACTTCAATAAGCATCAAGGGCAGAGGCTGTTTCATGTGAGAAAATACAATTTGAAGCCCCAAATTACAGGAGCTTGCAAGCTTTCAGGGCAAGACTCCTGCTGAAGCAAATACTTCTTAACCTGTGGATATCTGAGCAGGGACATCCTCCACTGGAGCAGGTTGCTCAGAGCCTTCTCCAGCCTCACCTTGAAGATCTCCAGGGATGGAGCCTCAGTCACCTCCCTGGGCAGCCTGTTGCAGTGTTCCAGCAGCCTCATGGTGCAGAGCTTGTTCCTAACATCCAATCTAGATCTCAAACCATTGCCCCTCATCCTGTCACTCTAAGCCCTTCCTAACAGTCCCTCTGCAGCCTTCTTGCAGCCCCCTTCAGGTACTGGCAGGCTGCTCTAAGGTCTCCCTGGAGCCTCCTCTTCTCCAGGATGAAGAAGCCCAGCTCCCTCAGCCTGTCCCATAGCCCCCTGATCATTTTCTTGGCCCTCCTCTGGACCCCCTCCATCAGGTCCATGTCCTTCCTGTGCTGAGGGCTCCAGAGCTGTTCACCTCCAGGTGAGGTCTCAGCAGAGCAGGCTGCTGGAATCCCCTCTCTTTACCTGCTGTCCACTCTGCTTCTGATGCAGCTCAGGCTGCCATTTGCCTTCTTGTCCTAACCTCCAACTTAACCCTCCCCTGGCACACTTTCAGGCCATTTCCCTCATTCTGTCACCTGATACTAGGGAGAAGAGACCAACCCCCACCTCTCTCCAACCTCCTTTCAGGGAGCTGCAGAGAGCAATGAGCTCTGCCCTCAGCCTCCTCTTCTCCAGGCTGAGCACCCCCAGTTCCCTCAGCTGCTCCTCCCCAGCCCTGTTCTCCAGAGCCTTCCCCAGCTTCATTGCTCCTCTAAACGAAGCTGTTTCCTCTGAGGGAGCACTGCCACCTGGTACATGGGGCTGTGTGTCTGCTCTGCTTGCTAAACACCATGACTAGAAGTCCCAGCCTTAGTCACGGTGGTTGTGTAGCTGCTAAGTGATGTTCAGCCAGGCTGGGAAGGTTGTGTTTGGCTCCTGTCTGCTGTCAGCTCAGCAGATTTTCCACCCTTGCCTGCATCTTGTGAAGCTGTGCTTCAATCTCAGCCCTCTTGCATAATTTATTTTGTGACTGGGGAAATTTTCTCTCTGCATGTGACTGCTGGAGGGGAAAAAAAAGCCCTGCACTGTGCTGGCTGGAAGCAGCTGAGGGGTTAGTAGCTGTAACAACTGGCAAGGAAGTGAAGCCTTCCACAGCTGTCAGCCTGAAAGCAAAAGAGATGCCCTGGAGCAGGCTTTTTGGTATTCAGGACTTCAGAGCATCTGTCTCCTACCTGATCCAGCACCCAGCTGTGCATTTGGCCTCTTTCTCTCTTTCTGAGCTTCCTGCTGCTAGGAATTTATGAACCAGGAATGGGCACAGTGCAGGCTTCCTAGCAAAGGAAGAGTTGTGCCTAGAGCAGAAGGACCTGGGGGGCCTGGTGGAGAAGTTCAGCATGAGCCAGCAATGTGCTCTCATGGTCAAGCAGGCCAATAGCATCCTGGGATGTGTTAGGGAGAGTGTTGCCAGCAGGTCAAGGGAGCTTCTCCTCCCTCTCTGAGGCCACATCTGCAGTACTGTGTCCAGCTCAGGGCTCCCTGATCCACCTTCTCCTTGCTGTACCTTGGAGTTCTCTGTACCTCTGCCAGCTGTGCTTGCTCAGGGAAGAGCTGTTCCAAGAAGAGCATTTTCTTGTTCTGAAGTGAATTATTCACCAGATCTGCAGAGCTGCTTCTACCTTTTTGTTCTCCTCTCAGGGGTGCTTGTGGGAATAGACAAACCCTTGTGTAGCCCTCACTTAGCTTTGTGCCAGCTCAGTGTGGTCTGTTTCCTCAAACTGGGAAGTAGCTGTGTCTTGGGCAACAGGAGAAGGCCCTCTGGTGTGTGTTGAGAACTGTTCCTCTGATTAGGAAACAAGAGCAGTGCCCAGCTGAGGGAAAGCTCCTCAGGAGCCAGCAGTGGTCACTGGCAGCCTGGAGGGCAGCTGAGTGCTGAGCTGCATCCACAGCAGGGAGAGCAGCAGCACAGGGAGGGGACTCTGCCCCTCTGCTCTGCTGAGACCCCACCTGCAGCACTGCCTCCAGTTCTGGGGCCCCCAGCACAAGAGGGACATAGAACTGCTGGAGAGGGTCCAGAGGAGGCCACAAAGATGATCAGAGGGCTGTGGAGCCTCCCCTATGGGGCCAGGCTGAGAGAGTTGGGGCTGTTCAGCCTGGAGAAGAGGAGACCTTAGAGAGGCTTTCCAGTATCTGAAGGAGAGCTGGGGAGGGACTTTTGACAAGGGCTGGAAATGACAGGGTGAGGGGCAATTGATTGAAGCTTGAGGAGGGGGAGACTTAAATTGGAGATTAGGAAGAAATCCTTCCCAGGGAGGGTGCTGAGACACTGGAACTGCCTCCTCCCTGGAGGTGTTCAAGGCCAGGTTGGATGAGGCCTGGAGCAGCCTGGGCTGGTGGGAGGTGTCCCTGCCCGTGGCAGGGGGTTGGAGCTGGATGATCTTGAAGTTCCCTTCCAACTCAGACCATTCCTGGATTCTATGACTAGCAGCAAGTGACTTTTGCAGACTCCTCTCTTGTGCAGAGCCCTCCTGGCTCATAACCCCTCTGGCTGCATGGGCTTTGTGAAGGTGCTTTGTGTGTCCAGCAGGCAGCACAACTGAGAGATGAGAGAATGCAATGGTGGGTGTAGGGTCAGCTTACAGCTGTTGGCTTCTCTTCAAGGGAAAGCTGAGACATAAATCACCACCTGGGTCAGCCTACAGCCTGCTCTTGTTAAGAGCCATGACTGGGCTCCCAGGTGGAGCTTCTCCCCTGCAGGCAGACACAGGCAGCAGGGCAGGCTGCAGTGCAGGCTGCAGTGCAGAGCTGAGCTCAGGGAGGCAGCCAGGCAGAGCCTGCCTGGCCTTTTTTTTGTCCCCTGTGTCTACCCAGGGTTGTTGTTTGAGGTAGGTGAGCTCCAATGTGTTATTCTGTGGGAAATGTTTGGGAAGCTGCTGTTGAACTCTAGCTCCTGGTTGCTGTGACCCCTGCCAGTGGGCTGGCTGATCCTTGCAGCAGGTGACAGAGCTGTGAGCCCTCAGCCTGCTGGCAAACAGCAGCTAAAGAGCTCTTGCCCTTGGAGAGGTCAGAACTTGGTAGCAATAGCTCTGTCCTCCTGATGTAAGGAGGTGCCATTGGTGGGATCCACAGCAGGGACAGCTGCTGTCTGCCCTCCTTTTCCACTTCCACTCTGCCTTTCATTGCTAAACCATTTTTCCCCATGGGAACAGCCAGAGACTGGAATCCTGTCCCAGGGGAAGCAGTGGAGTCTCCTGCACTGGTCAGGTTTATCTTCTGCAGGCCTGACTTAGCACAGTCCCTTCTGAAAGAGACCCCTCTGAGAATCAGAGAGAAAAAAATCCTAGCTCAAAGCAGGGATTTTCCTGCTTGTGAAGTGCAGTATCTGCTGCTGCTCTTCTTTGCATAAAGGGAAGGCTGATTTTAGGTGCCTGGAGACCAGGTCAGACCTAGTGCAATCAGGAGGAGCCTTTTTGCTTAGAATCACCTCATGCTGTCTTGTGCTTTGAGACTTCTCATGGATATAGTTAAGAGTCAGGAGTTCTCCTTTGGAGCTATTATTAAGAAGCAAGAAAGTGTCTGTGAGAGAGCTGCTCTATTTCACAGCCATCAGCTCTAGAGATCAGCTGCACAAACTCAAGGAGGTTTTGATTCATTCTGCCTGTTGGCACTGAGGTGCTGGAGAGTGGCCAGAGAAGGGCAACCAAGCTGGGGGGAAGGGTCTGGAGAGCAGGGCTGGTGAGGAGCATCTGAGGGAGCTGGGGGTGTTCAGCCTGGAGGAGGCTGAGGGAGACCTCACTGCTCTCTGCAGCTCCCTCAAAGGAGGTTGCAGTGAGGTTGGTTTCTCCTCCCTACTCTCAGGTGCTAGAATGAGAGGAAATGGCCTGAAATTGTGCCAGGGGAGGCTTAGGTTGGAGAGGAGGAGAAATTTCTTTACTGCAGGGATTGGAGCAGGGGGGTGGTGGAGTCCCCATCCCTGGAGGTGTTCAAGAAATGTGTGGCCATGGCACTTGGGGCCATGGTGGTGCTGGGTTGATGGTTGGGCTGGATGATCTTGGAGGTATCTTCCAACCCAGACAGTTCTCTGATTCTATGATTGATCATCCTGTTTGTTCACCTGGCTCCTGCTGGGCAGCTTTCTCTTGGGCAGAGCTCCCACTGGAGGATCAGCTGGCCATTAGCAGCTGATGACAATGAACTCTCCCTTTGTTGTCCCTCATCTTTGTCCCCCACCTTGGTTTGTTAGCAGACCCTGCACCTACTTGCTTCTGAGGTACCTTTCACATTGGGGTTTTGAAAGCAGCTTTGTCATCTGTTTGAGGTGTCAGCTAATTGCCCTGTTTGGGGGGGTTCATGGTTTGGTCTATGTTTTCAGAGCAGATGGTCCTGTTGTGGGGCACTGCTGGGACCTGGCTTTCTCCTTGGAGCTCCTTTGGGTTCCCAGTGGAAGTGAGACTGCTGTTAGGAGCAGACTGCAGTTGCAGGGTTGAGTTCCAGCAGGGTTGGCCACCTATTTTTGGCTCCTCTTCTGCTGGAAGTTTGAGATCCAAGCCAGGACAAAATGCTCCCAACCTCACCACCCCTGGGAAACTGTAAAGCTTGGGAACCTTTGGGAGACTTTCCCAAAATCCTCTTGTCCAAAAGAGGACAAGAGGACAGGACAGTTGGGTATTTCTTCTTTCTTCCTTTAAGAAGTCTAAAGTAGGTTTCTGGTCTTCTGGGTAAACCTTGCCTTAATTTGCATCCCCTCTTCCCTGCCTTTAACTATGGCAAGCTTCAAAATGTCTCTAATTAGGGAAAAGCAATTAAAAAAAGAGGGTTGTTTCTGAGGAGGGTTTGACACTGGCAGCTTAGAGGAGGAGGGTTTGACACTGGCAGCTTAGAGGAGGAGGGTTTGACACTGGCAGCTTAGAGGAGGAGTATTTGACACTGGCAGCTTAAAGGGGGAGGGTTTGACACTGGCAGCTTAGAGCAGGAGGGTGCTGTATGTGTGCTCCATGAGGCTGAAGGGTCTGATGCATCTGGGCAGCCACTGGAACACTGTTTAGAAGCTTTGGGCAAGGGTGAAATTGCTGCTGGCTCAGCCTTCCACTTTCACAGCTGCAGGGTAGGAGGTTACAAGCCAGCTCTGCTGCACATGAATGGAGGCCAAACAGCCTCAGAGGCCTGGGAATTGCCACTTGACTGAGAATAAAGCACTGGCTGCAAGGCAACAGCCCATCAGCTTCATCCACCGTGGATGAAAAGCTGGGCATGAGCTGGCAGTGTGCTCAGATGAAGATCTGAGGGCCTGTTTGAGCTCTGCCAAAGCAGGCTGGTAATGAATGTTACAACTCCTCCAAGTGTGCTTGATGTGCTGCATTTAATTGCATGTTCCTGCAAGTAAATGGCTCTTAGATCTCATGTAAAGGAATTAAATCCTAATGGCCTGACCAGAGAACACAAAGCCCTGTGACAGTTGGATGGATGATAATGGTTCCCTCAGTGCTGGAGATGTAAACAGACACTTCACACACCATTTTCCATGCAACCCTGCTTTAACTCTGCCTGTGACTTGAAGCATTGGTTACCACCGAGGTTATGGAAGGGGCTGAACGCCTCAATGACTTTGGGGCTTCAGTTGTCACTGGTAAGCTCTTGAGGCACACCACCCAAGTCACAGAGGGCAATGGCTGGGGCTGGGAGGGTGAAGAACCACCCACAGGAGGAGCAGTTCCCACCGCTGGGAACACCTGGAGAACCTGGATGTGCACGAGTCCATGGGGCTGGGTGAGATACATCCACGGGTCCTGAAGGAGCTGATTTGTCTAGGACAAGGGGGGATGGTTGGAAGCTGAGGGAGAGCAGGGTTAGACTGGAGCTTAGGAAGAAGTTCTTCAGCATGAGGGTGGTGAGACTCTGGAACGGGCTGCCCAGGGAGGCTGTGGCTGCCTCCTGCCTGGGGGTGTTCATGGCCAGGCTGGATTGAGCCCAGCTGTGGGGCATCCCTGCCCATGCAGGGGAGGTTGGAGTAGGTGATCTCTCAGATCCCTTCCAGCCTGAGCCATGCTGTGAGTGATTGTCCTGAATTTAACCAGCTATGAAGAGGGAAGGAGAGAAGAAGAAGAAGAAGGGAGGAAGGCTGTGCTTGCTGTCTGTAAAGTGCTGAGCACACAAAGATCAAGTCATTGAGACAAGCCAAATGTTTACCCAAGGGCACTGCTGGTGCCCCCATCCTTGGCAGGACTGAAGTTCAGCTTGCCTGGAGGTTAGGATGAAATGAGGAGATTGTGGATCAGAGGCTTTTCAGTTCTTGTTTATCTGCTGGAGGATCAAAGCAGGGCAAGGTGCAGCTTTGATGCAGGGTCAGACAGGGGGGTTGTTAAGTGCAGCTTTTGATTCATTAGCTGGGAGGAGAGGGAGGAGAGCTTGAGTGAGGGAGCACCAGGAGGAGTCACTGTTTTGCTGGGAGTAAAGGCTGTGCTTCTGCTGGCTTTGCTGGGCTGCAGCATTTCAGAAGTGAGGAATGATGCCTTTGTTTCTGGGTTGCTGGCTGACAGATGCTAAAGTGACCTTCAGAAGGGCAGCTGTCTGCCATCACCCTCAGGATTTGTGTGAAGCACCTTCTCTGGTTCCTCTTTGCAGCCTTGCTCAAAGGCTTGCTCTGAACTGGCATAATGGAGATCCCCATAGGGGGAAGGTGCTTTGCTCACTGCTGGAAGTTGCCTCCTGTCTATTAACACATAGAATGGTAGAGGTTGGAAGGGACCTCCAAAGATTATCCAGTCTAACCCCCCTGCCAGAGCAGGGTCACCCAGGGCAGCTCACAGAGGAACACATCCAGGTGGGTTTGGAATGTCTCCAGAGAAGGAGACTCCACAACCTCTCTGGGCAGCCTGCTCCAGGGCTTCTGTTCCTGTGGCACCTCCTGCTCCAGCTTGTCCCCTTTGCCTCCTGTCCTGTCACAGCCTGGCTCTGTCCTCCCCACACTGCCCTACACTGCTTCTGTCTCCTTCCTTTGAATCTGTGCCATTTGCTGTTCAGTGGGAGCAATGGGTGAGGCAGGAATCCTGTGTGTGACAGGCTGCTCCTCCTAGAACTTCCACCTTGCATCAGCCACTTTTCCTCTGCCTCTCTAGGAAATTTCAGTGCCATCTGGAAGGAAGGGACTTGCCAGACCCATCCATCTGAAACACTAAAGTTGGTTAGCCTTGCTCAGATCCAAAGCTCAGCTCCTGGGATCAGATGTGTGACCAGTTGAAAATGAGGGCTCAGCATCCAAGGGGACACATTCTGGAGAGAAGAGGTGGTGTAGCCAGCAGGTCAAGGGAGGTGATTCTCCCCCTCTACTCCACTCTGGTGAGACCCCACCTGGAGCACTGCATCCAGTTTTGGAGTCCCTGGTACAGGAAGGATCTGGAGGTGCTGGAAGGTGTCCAGAGATGTTACAGCAGGTAGCAGAGGTGGCCAACAAAACAAAACCAGATGAGTGCAGGGGCAAGTGGGGAAGGGAGGGTAGGTGAAGTCAGATGGCCTGAATATTCCAAACTGAATGTATGATGGCAATGGGAAGTGGGAGGGTAGCAGGGAGGAGAAAGGAGAAATGCCAGAAAAGAAGGACACCTGAGGAAGATGTGGAACCTGCTTCCCTCCCCCCACATCCAAAGCCTGTTTTCCAAAGCAGGGCCTTGGCAGGCAGCTGAGTTTCAGTTCCTTGAGTGCACGTAGCAGGGCTTAGTGGGTCACAGAGTGAGGCTGGATTAACATTCTTCCCAGGATCTCAGTTTTAGGTGGACTCTCTGATCTTTTCTTATCCCCTGCTCCACTGCCCCCTGTGCTATCACCACAGACTGGCATTAGTGGTACAAAAGGCCACACTGAAAAGGATCAGGGGGCTGGAGCACCTCTGCTATGAGGACAGGCTGAGGGAGCTGGGGGTGTTCAAGCCTGGAGAAGAGAAGGCTCCACAAGACCTTAGAGCAGCCTGCCAGTGCCTGAAGGGGGCTATGAGAAGGCTGCAGAGGGACTACTTGCAAAGGCCTGCAGTGATAGGAGAAGGGACAATGGTTTGAAATGAGAGCAGAGCAGGTTTAGGCTGGGTCTTAGGAACAGGTTCTTCACCATGAGGGTGCTGGAGCATTGCAACAGGTTGCCCAGGGAGCTGATTGAGGCCCCATCCCTGGAGATCTTCAAGGCCAGGCTGGAGAAGGCTCTGAGCAACCTGCCCCAGTGAAGGATGTCCCTGCTGAGTGCAGGGGAGTGGGACTGGATGACCTTTGGAGATCCCTTCCAACCCAACCCATTCTGTGAGTCTATGCAATGTGTGAGGAGGCAGCAGGTCTTGCTGGCCAAGCATGAAGCAGCTCACAGCATGGCAGTGAGCAATCTACAGGGCTGGCAGATATCCATGGCAGTGCTGAGAGGGATGTGATGAAAGCTCCCTGCTAGTCTCCTGTCTCTGACCACGTGTGGACAGTGAATGCCTGAGGCTCTGTGCACCCAGGAGATGTGCTTGGAGAAAACACATTAGCAAGCCCTCAGTTCAGCTTCTTAAGCAACCAGAATGACAAGAGTTAACAAAAGCAAGTTCTCAGGTGGTGTTTCAGTAACATTCAGCCCATTCTTGCATGCCTGAGGGTGGAGGGGAGATGCTTCTGCACCCTGAGCTTATGGGATGCATCTGTTATGCCTCTGCTGAAGATTCCAGAGAGCAGCTTCTGTAGATTAAGACAGCACCACAGTGAAGGAGAGCAGTGTTTTGGTATAAAACTGTCCCTTTTTTAAACCATCAGCATCACAGAGATTTAAGGACCACCCAGTCTGCTTTCAGGAGTCTAAGGAAGTGCTCCTGCATCTGCTCTCTCTTCCCCTTACTGCTCCTGTCACCGTTGCAGGCTCACCATGTAAATTGTTCCCAAGCTTCTTGCCCTGGGCTGCTTCTGAGCAAGCTGTTGAGTACTGAGATAGGGGTGAGAGAGAGAAATCCCTGTGCATGAGCTGCAGAGGTTGTGGTGATCCTTGTCCCTTAGCTGCCTTCTAGTCTGGGCAGTCAAATATGCCAGAATTGCTTTGGGTCTTTTTTCTGGGGAAGGCAAAATCCTTTCCTGATGGCTGCTGCCACTTCTCCAAGGGTTATTTGATTTGTTAATGACTGATGGCCAGGCCTGCTAATTAACACCATGGTGCTCCTCCTGCTGAGACCAACCCTGCCCTGCTCTTTTCCTTTCTTATCTATCTCACAGAGGGAGTTTAAATGCCTCAAGCAACTGTTTCTTATCCCTGCCTCCCTGAAGAGCAATGCTTCATGAGTCATCTCACCACCCTTTCCAGCCCTGCAGTTATTTTTTATCTCCACTGCATCCACTGGCAAAGCAATCTCTGTTTGTGCTCCCTCCTCTTGAACCTTTGTTGCACTGTCTGATGCCAGCCCCCTGGTGCCAAGCTGCAGCTGAGGGTGTAAACCAGATCTGCCTGATCTTGGGGAGACACTGGCACAGGTTGCCCAGGGAGTTTGTGGATGCCCCCCTCAACAAAGCTGAAAGCCACACAGTGCCAAAGCACCCATCCAGGATCTTCCCTCACAGAGATCAGGGAGGCTGACCCATGGCACTGACCACCCTGACAAGATCATAGATTCACAGAATGGGTTGGGTTGGAAAGGAACCTGGAAGATGATCCAGTTCCACCCCCCTGCCATGGGCTGGGACCCCCCCCACCAGCCCAGGCTGCCTGGCCTTGGACACCTCCAGGGAGAGGGCATCCAGAGCCTCCCTGGGCAACCTGGGCCAGTGTCTCCCCACCCTCATTTCTTATCTATCACAAAAGGTCACAAAGACCTTCTCAGAAGCACACACAGAATCTTTGCCCTTTCCAGGATGTTTTCAGCCTAATTCTGTTTTCCAGCCTGTGGTTCCTGTGTGCCAAAGCCAATTAATGGAATCATTTGTAACAGAAGGCAGCACTGAGCCTGCCTCTTTGAGTAAACTCCTAAGCTGTTACCAGCCTTTTGCTGCCATTCATTTCAATTTGTTTGGGCATAAAATTATCACTTGTTAAATCCTGAGAGCCACCACTGAACCAGGAGCTCTTGAAGCAGTGCTGGAGGACTAGGCTGCTGTGAGGACAGGCTGAGGGAACTGGGGTTGTTCAGCCTGGAGAAGAGAAGGCTTCAGGGAGACCTTAGAGCAGACTTCCTGGACCTGAAGGGGGTACAAGAAGGCTGCAGAGGGACTGTTTGCAAGGGCCTGCAGGGATAGGAGGAGGAGCAATGGTTTGAAATGAGAGGAGGTTTAGATTGGATGTTAGGAACAAGTTCTGCACCATGAGGCTGCTGGAACACTGCAACAGGTTGCCCAGGGAGGGAGTTGAGGCCCCATGCCTGGAAGTGTTCAAGGTGAGGCTGGAGAAGGCTCTGAGCAGCCTGCTCCAGTGGAGGATGTCCCTGCTGACTGCAGGGGGGTTGGACTGGCTGAGCTTTGGAGGTCCCTTCCAACCCAGCCCACTGTGTGATTCTCTGCCAGGGAGACAGCCTGCACAATCCCTTCTTCCACAGCCTCCTCCTCTCCAGGCTGCTCCTCACCATTTCTTGTGTGCAGTGACAAAGTCTTTGTTCCCGAAGATGAATGACTGTTGCAGGGGGCCAATTCCCCCTTTGAAGGAGAGAGAGAAGCAGCTTATTGATCTGCTGTTGGGGGCAGCAGAGATGGAAGATAAGGACATAAAGGGCTGTATTTTCTGGGAGCTGTGTGAGGGATTGCTGTGCTTGGATCCAGGCTCACAGTGGTGGGGTTTGAGGTGTATAATTCCTGGCTTTGCCCTTTGAAAGGATGTCTCCTAAATAGCCAGCTTGGAGCTGGAGGTACCAATATATTTGTTCAAGTGGCTTGTAAAAGGGCTTTGGAGTGTATTGGTGCCTTCAAGAAGCAGCAGCAGAGTTATGTTTCACCCAGTGCAGGGCTTTGAGGGCCTATTGCAGCTGACTTCAGCTGAAGAGCATTTCCTTTCCTTGCTGAGTCAGCTGCCTGAGCTGCAGTGATTTTCATGCCCTGATCTTTTGGGGAGAAATGGGAGAAAAAGCTCAGCCTGTTCTGTTCACTCTGCCCCAGCCAGATGCACTTCATCTTGAAGCATCTGACCCAGCACAGCTTCTGTTTCACAGAGTTCTGGGATGCTTTGGGTTGGAAGGGACCTTGAAGATTCACAGGTTCATTGAATGGTTTAGGTTGGAAGGGACCTTGAAAGATCATCCAGTTCAACCCCCCTGCCATGGGCAGGGACATCTCCCAGCAGCCCAGGTTGCTCAGGGCCTCATCCAACCTGGCCTTGAACACCTCCAGGGAGGGGACATCCACAACCTCCCTGGGCAACCTGTGCCAGAGTCTCCCTACCCTCACTGTACAGAATTTCTTCCTCCTCTCCAGTCTTGATTTCCCCCCCTGAAGCTCAAAGCCATTGCCCCTCACCCCATCACCCCAAGCCCTCCCTCCCTCCTTTTCAGCAGCTGTTCAGTCAAGCACCCTGGGGCTGATACCCATTCAGGGCTCATTGAGGGGTGGATGTTTGAAGTGTACCAGGTGGCAGGTTAGGGGAACAAAGCAGCAGGGAGACCTCAAATGTTCTTCTGGCTGCTAAGGGGAATTGCTGGTGTGTGCACTTCATCAAACCTCACACTCCATTTGGCATGGATAAGATTTGCAGCAGAAGAAACTGGAAGGAGAAAAAAAAAACCCAAACACCTTTCTTGTTTAATGATCATCTCCCTGGGAGCCCTTTCTAAGTGCACTGCAGCAAAGGCAGCTGCACCAAGGGCTTCCTCATGGCCAGATGGCATCAATCAGAGTCAGAGATTTGGGTTGGTTGGAAGATACCTTCAAGATCATCCAGTCCAACCATCAGCCTAAGCCCACCATGGCCACTAAACCATGGCCCCAAGTGCCATGGCCACACATTTCTTGAACACCTCCAGAGGTGGGGACTCCACCACCTCCCTGAGCAGCCTCTTCCAACCCCTGACCACTCTTGCAGCAAAGGAATTTTTCCTCCTCTCCAGCCTAACCCTCCCCTGGCACAATTTCAGGCCATTGCCTCTCCTTCTATCTCCTGAGACTAGGCAGGAGATGCCTCTGAATGGCTTTCATCTCTTCATCACTCCATTACTGGGCATCCCCACAGAGCCTCCTTTACCTTTGGGTTTATTCTGCCAACTGCTGTTGTCAGCTAATTGGAGTGGAACTGCTCAATGCAAGCAGAGCTCCTGCTGTGCCAGGTCTCCTCACTTGGCTGCTGCTGGGTGATGCTGGTAGTTGTCACCCAAAGAGCCATTGCTCTGGGCTCTGCCCACCATTGCAGCAGGGCAGCTTGGTGTTCCTCCTGCCTAGACACCTGATAGCTGCCCTCCCTCAGCTGTCCCTGGCAGAAGAGGACTTGTAGAGTCACAAAATTGCCTGGATGGGGGAAGACCTTTAAGGTCAAGTGTTAGCCTGACACTGAGAAGTCCTTGACTAAACCATATCCCTTAGCTGGAGTGGGTCCAGAGGAGGCCATGATCATGATCAGAGGGCTGGAGAACCTCACCTATGGGCACAGGCTGAGACAGTTTGGGGCTGTTCAGCCTGGAAAAGGGAAGGCTGCAGGGAAAACTCAGAGCAGCCTTCCAGTACCTGAAGGGAGCTACAGGAGAGCTGGGGAGGGACTTCTGGCAAGGGCTGGGAGTGCCAGGATGAGGGACAAGGGCTTTGGGCTTGGAGAGGGGAGATTGAGACTGGACATTAGGATGAAATTCTTGACACTGAGGCTGGTGAGACTCTGGCACAGGTTGCCCAGGGAGGCTGTGGATGTCCCCTGCCTGGAGGTGTTCAAGTAGAGGTTGGATGAGGCCTTGAGCAACCTGGGCTGCTGGGAGGTGTCCCTGCCCAGGGCAGGGGTTTGGACCTGGCTGATCTTGAATGTCCCTTCCAACCCAACCCATTCTATGTGATTCCTGGCTGACATCAAGGCTTTAGCTGTAGGCTGCTGTGCTCACCCTGCTTGGTAACTGCAGCAACAGCAGTGAGCAGCTCCACCAGCCTGGCATGCTCCAGGGGACAGGGCAGCATCCAGCAGCATTTGAGGGATTGGTTGAATATTTCCATCAAGCTGTAAGAAACAGAAAGGGAGCTGGGGGGGAGGACAGAAACCAGCTGTTGGATGCTTTTTCCTTCCACAGCCACTGCCCCAGAACAGAGCCTGGGTTGCTGTCTGGTGTGCTGAGCCCCTGTGCTAAGCAGAGGCTGATCATGTTACAGAGGCTTTTGGCTTATTAATAGCAGACTCCACTTATTTTTGATTTGTTGGGTGGGATTTTTGCTGAGGCAGAGGAGGAACAGGTGCAGCTCCCTGGGGTTATGACAGCAAGTCAAAAAGCTGTGCTTGGAGACATTTAGAATCCTGGAGCAGTTTGGGTTGGAAAAGCTCTTTCAGCTCATCAAGTCCACCCAGTCTCTAACTCTACCAAGGCTGGGGCTAAACCATGGCCCTCAGCATCACATCTCAGCCTCTTGGAAACACCTCCAGGGATGGGGACTCCACCACCTCCCTGGGCAGCCTGTTCCAGACTCTGAGAAGCCTTTCAGGGAAGCAATTTCTTCTGATGTCCAACCTAAACCACCCCTGGTGCCACTTGAGGCCATTTCCTCACATCCCCTGATACTAGGGAGAAGAGACCAGCTCCCACCTCACTCCAACCTCCTTTCAGGGATCCATAGAGAGCAATGAGCTCTCCCCTCAGCTTTCTTCTCTCCAGGCTGAACACCCCCAGTTCCTCCAGCTGCTCCTCACCAGCCCTGCTCTCCAGACCCTTCCCCAGCTTTGCTGCCTTCTCTGGACCTGCTGCAGCACATCAAGGTCTTTCTTTTAGTGAAGTCTCCAACTCCATTTAGGTCTTTCTGTGCTCTGGTAAATGTGACAGGAGAAGGGGCAATAGACACACACTGGAACCCAGGAAGTTCTACCTCAACATGAGTTAAAACTGTTAGGGTGGCAGAGCCCTGGAACAGGCTGCCCAGAGGGGTTGTGGAGTCTCCTTCTCTAGAGACTCTCAAGAGATCTGGATGTGTCTCTGTGCAACCTGCCCAAGGTGATCCTGCTTTAGCAGGGGGGTTGGACTTGATGACCTCCAGGGGTCCCTTCCAACCCCCTCCACTCTCTGATTCTATAAGCAGCAAACCATGAGTGCTCACAGCTGCTCTGGGCTCCCACTTCCAACTCTGTCTGCTCTGTCTCTTCAGCTTATTCCTTGCTTCAACCCTCCTTTGCTTTTACTGCTGGTTGCTTTCTTGCCTCCTTCTCCTCTTAGCCTTTTCTCCACGTGCAGCCTCTCCTGGTTGCTTTCTTGCCTCCTTCTCTTAGCCTTTTCTCCATGTGCAGCCTCTCCTGGTTGCTTTCTTGCCTCCTTCTCTTAGCCTTTTCTCCATGTGCAGCCTCTCCTGGTTGCTTTCTTGCCTCCTCCTCCTCTTAGCCTTTTCTCCATGTGCAGCCTCTCCTGGTTGCTTTCTTGCCTCCTTCTCCTCTTAGCCTTTTCTCCATGTGCAGCCTCTCCTGGTTGCTTTCTTGCCTCCTTCTCTTAGCCTTTTCTCCATGTGCAGCCTCTCCTGGTTGCTTTCTTGCCTCCTCCTCCTCTTAGCCTTTTCTCCATGTGCAGCCTCTCCTGGTTGCTTTCTTGCCTCCTTCTCCTCTTAGCCTTTTCTCCATGTGCAGCCTCTCCTGGTTGCTTTCTTGCCTCCTTCTCCTCTTAGCCTTTTCTCCACGTGCAGCCTCTCCTGGTTGCTTTCTTGCCTCCTTCACTTAGCCTTTTCTCCATGTGCAGCCTCTCCTGGTTGCTTTCTTGCCTCCTTCACTTAGCCTTTTCTCCATGTGCAGCCTCTCCTGGTTGCTTTCTTGCCTCCTTCTCTTAGCCTTTTCTCCACGTGCAGCCTCTCCTGGTTGCTTTCTTGCCTCCTTCTCTTAGCCTTTTCTCCACGTGCAGCTCTTTTGCTGTCTCCCTTGCCTCGCTCATCAGTATTCTCCAAACCCTGCACTGTGCTCCCTGTGTCTTGGGGTTTTATTGTATTTCATCTTGTGTTTGCCTGCCTGTGAGCTCTGAAGGTCTGTGAGCAGATCTTGCTCTCTCTTTGGCTCCTGTTCTGCACAGCAGCCAAGTGCTGTAGAGATCTCCTCCTGCAGCGTTTCCAATCAGGGTTTCCTTTCTTCTTCTTCTTCTTCTTCTTCTTCTTCTTTTTTTTCTGCTGTAGGGAAATCCAAAGAATGAATAAATGAGAGTGGCACTGCTTGGTGCTTTAAGGAGTGCTTTCCAACTTCAAAGTGCTCAGTGCAGAGCAGTTCATTATTTATCCTGTTAATTATATTAGCACTCAGAAGGGAAAAGCTCCTTCAGCTGGCGTTGATAAACACGTCCTTAACAGGACAGGAATTCAAT
This sequence comes from Dryobates pubescens, assembly GCF_014839835.1. Lineage (NCBI taxonomy): Eukaryota > Metazoa > Chordata > Aves > Piciformes > Picidae > Dryobates > Dryobates pubescens. The sequence continues at coordinate 3,281,070 of NC_071635.1, forward strand.
GCTGAGCTTGGAGGAGGTAATTTGTCCACTGAGCTACTGTGCCTTGGGGAAGATGTAAGGTAGATACACAGCAGCTCTTCCAAGTGTCTACCAAAAAGGTAGGCATTGGTAAGGGCAAAACTTGTATCCTGGGTTCAGTTTTGGGCTCCTCGCTCCAAGAAGGACATTGAAGGGCTGAAGTGGGTCCAGAAAAGGGAAACCAAGCTGGGGAAGGGTCTGGAGAACAGGGCTGGGGAGGAGCAGCTGAAGAAACTGGGGTGGTTTAATGTGGAGAAGAGGAGGTTGAGGGGAGGCCTTCTGGCTCTTTACAGCTCCCTGATGGGAGGTTGGATCATCTCTGTCAGCCTCTCGTGGACCCCTGGCTCTAAGGTCGCCCTGGAGCCTTCCCTTCTCCAGGCTGAACAACCCCAGCCTGTCCTCACAGCAGAGGTGCTCCAGCCCCCTGATCACTTTCATGGCCCTCCTCTGGACCCACCCCATCAGGTCCATGTCCTTCCTGTGTTGAGGGTTTCAGGGGTGGAGGATGGTAGGGAAGGCATAAAGGTGCAATTAGATTGATTTAGTGCAAACTGCTGAATGTGTGGCCAGGTATGGGCAGGCTCTACCTGGGCATGCTTACTCCAAAACACCCCACAGGGGACTCTGAGCAAGCTGCCAGGCAGATTTGGAAGTAGCTGTCACCACCATTCCATCAGTGCACCCAGCTGGAACAGCCACAGCTAATTCACAAGGATTTCCACCACCCCTGCTTGACCTCTTTTCCATTCCCTTCATGCTGAGGTCATGATCTCACGCTGCCAGAATGCTTTCATAAGGCAGCTCAGACCCTCAGCCACTTGCTTCGACACTTGCCAGACTTCTCCTTCCCTCCTGCCAGCTGCTCCAAGGTCTGAGCAGCCACTTGGGACTCACTGCCTTCAGTAGGGTGCTTGGAGACCAAAGCCTTCTTTCTGTCTCCTTCTGAACACTGACTTCCAGCCATCCTGATCCCAAAGAGCAGCAGCAGCCCAGAGGAGCAGCCAGGTCTGCCTGTCACCCCCTCCCCAGGCTAACATCTTGCTCCTCTTCACTGTCCCTTCACCCACACCAAGTGCCCTTTCTCTGGCAGCTTAGGGAAGCAACCAGTAACTACATACTGGGTCTGAGTGAGACAATCACTATGCTTCTATTTAATTACCTGGGTATAAAAGCCTTCAGTTACATCCCTTGTGCTCTGTGGGTCTAACTCAATCCTGCTGTCTCTTTGCAGAATGATACCATTTGGAAGCCAGATTCTTGCCAGAGCTGCCACTGCCACAGCAATATTGTCACCTGTGAAGCCACTGTCTGCAAGCACCCTCAGTGTGACTTTCAGAAGGTAAGGTAGAGCCTGCATGTGTCCCAGTGACAGCTGTCCTGTTCTGGCTGGCTGGGCAATTGGCAGATCACTCTGAAGCTCCCAGCTTTCCCCCTGCTTTACACCCCTAGCACAGTCAAAATGCTTGTGTGGGTGCACCACACTGTTACACACAAAGGTATGATGGGAGCATGGGGGTAGCTGGTCCTATAGCCCCTGTGGCAGCAAAGCTCCTCTTGAATTAAGAGGGACACCCCAAGAGAGTGCAGCTTGAGGTTTTTCCCTGGAGGACCTGGCAGAGAGTTGCTGCTTGCATATCTTTGTGCCTCATGGTGACAGCTGCTGGCTCAACCTTCTGGGCTCAGCTGCCTCCCTGCAGCTCCCTTTGGAAAGTCTGATGGCAGCAGGATTTGGGGGAAGCAAGAGGGAGCAGTGGGAGCCTGTTGGGTCTCCCAGGGTTTGTTAGAGAGCCCAGAGTCAGGCACAGCCACTTCTCCTTCTCACAGGCTTGTGTGAGCAGCACACAAACCAAACCCAGCAGGTGAAGCCTTTGTCTCCTTCACCACTCCACAGCCAGAGGCTTGCTGTTGGACCAGGTTGTGACCAACATGATGTGGTCCCCTAGAGGAAGCCTCTGAGCTGGGTTCAGACCTCCCAGCATGAGCCCAGCTTCCAGTCAGCCTTCATGGGAAGGTGGAGCTGGGACTGCCTCAGCCGTGCAGATGAAGACTTTCCACTTGCATGAGCAACAACAGAGCTGAGCTTGTCTGGCTTCCAGGTTCCTCTGCCTGGTGATTGTCACTGAGCTTTCATTGTCTCCTGTTTGCCTCTTTCTATCTGAGCCTTCATTACTGGTTCCAGTTAATTGGCCATGGAATTGGGCTTGCATTAACATCTGGATTCCTGGGGTAGCACGCACGGCTGACAGTGGAAATCAGTGTTTGGAGAGGCACTGCCAATAGCATCAGAGGGCTGGAGGAAGCAGGTGAAAACTCTTCACCAATGTGACAGCATCACCAGGGAGAGAATTCTGATTCTGCCTGGGTTTTCCCCCCATTATTATCCCTGTGTATTGATAGAAGCAAGGCTGACATAGTAGGAAGTTTGGTGCTAAAGAGGAAAGGAATAATACTAACAAGAGAGTGGCACAGCTGATGATGGTAATGAGGTACTAATAGTAATGAGATAATAATGGTAATAAGAAGTAGAGATAAGAAGAATAATAGGAGGGGGTTGAGAGTAGCCCTGAAGAAAAAGCCTTGGGGGTGCTGATTGATTGAGCAGCTCCCCAGGAGCCAGCAGTGCCCTCATGCAGCCCAGCAGGCAGCTGGGTGCTGGGCTGCAGCCAGAGGAGTGTGGCCAGCAGGGCAGGAGAGGGGATTCTGCCCCTTGACTCTGCTCTGCTGAGACCTCCACTACTGCCTCCAGTTCTGGTGTCCCCAGCAGAAGGACACAGAGCTGCTGGAGTGAGTCCAGAGGAGGCCACAAAGATGATCCAAGGGCTGGAGCAGCTCTGCTGTGAGCACAGGCTGAGGGTGGTGAGGGTGGTGAGGGTGTTCAGCCTGGAGAAGAGAAGACTCCAGGGGACCTTAGAGCTGCCTTCCAATAGCTGAAGGGATCCTGCAGGAAGGCTGCAGAGGGAGTTTCCTGAGGGTGTCCAGAGACAGGACAAGGGGGAATGGTTTGAAGCTGAGGCAGAGCAGGGTTAGACTGGAGCTGAGGAAGAAGTTCTTCAGTGTGAGGGTGCTGAGACTCTGGCACAGGCTGCTCAGGGAGGTTGTGGCTGCCTCCTCCCTGGGGGTGTTCAAGGCCAGGTTGGATGAGGCCTTGAGCCTAGTGGAGAGGTGTCCCTGCCCAAGGCAGGGGGTTGGAGTTGATCTCAGAGGTCCCTTCCAACCTGAGCCATTCAACTCCATTATCACCTTGAAAGGTTGGAACAGATGATCCTGAGGGTCCCTTCCAACCTGGCACCCTGATTCTGTAGTTGTCTGATTTCCTGTCAGCTGCTCATTGGATTCTTCTGTCTTTGCAGGGTGAAGTGCTCCAAATAGCCCCCAACAAGTGCTGCCCACACTGTGCCTCCCGAGCTGAAGGGCTGTGCCAGCATGAGGGACAGGTCCACAGCGTGAGTGCTCCCTCACCTTCCTCAGCAGTTCTTAGCTGTTTGGTTCCCATCAGTGCAGGATGCTTAGCTGCTGTGCAGGACAGGTCATGGAGCTTATCTTCTGTCACTGTCAAGTGGGGTAAAGTCTAATGAAGAGTGTAGAAGTGGAATGCAATTCCACGTGGGCAGGTGTAAAGGCCTGAATGTGGGGACAGCCCCATGGTGTGGGGGCTGATGTGTTGGACACTGAGGAAAAGGATCTGGGAGTCTGGTGGACAATAGGATGACCATGAGCCAGCAATGTGCCCTTATGGCCAAGAAGGTCAATGGCATGCTGTGGTGCATCTAGAAGGGTGACCAGCAGGTCAAGAGAGGTTCTCCTTCCCTTCTACTCTGCCCTGGTGAGGCCACATCTGGAGTCCTGGGTCCAGTTCTGGGCCCCTGTCGTAGTTTGGGCTGGGTGCCCTCTGCTACAGGGGTGTTTCCTGTTTCCAGCTCAAGAAGGGCAGGGACTTGCTGGAGAGGGGACATCAAAGGGCTGCAGAGATGCTGAGGGGACTGGAACAGCTCTGTGATGAGAGACTGAGAGAACTGAGGCTTCTTAGTCTGGAGAAGAGCAGCCTGAGAGGGAATTTCATCAAGGCTGATTAATACTTCAAGGGTGGGTGGCAGGAGGATGGCAGCAGGCTTTGTTCAGTGGTGCCCAGTGACAGGAGAAGGGGCAGTGGGCACAAATGTGGACATCAGAAGTTCCATCTAAACATGAGGAAAAACTTCACTTTAAAGGTGCTGGGGCCTTGGAGCAGGCTGCCCAGAGAGGTGGTGGAGTCTCCATCTCTGGAGTCATTCAGAACCTGCCTGGATGTGTTCCTGTGTGGCCTTCTCTTGCTGCCCCTGCCTTGGCTTGGTACTCTCCAGAGGTCCCTTCCAACCCCTACCATTCTGAGCCTGTGAAAATCAACAGGAATTTGGCCAGCAGGGTTTGCAAGCAGGGAGTGCAGCTGAGGGAGTGTCCTGCTTGGCTTGAGAGAAGCTTCCCCCTCCTTGGTTCCCTTTGCTGGTGCTGTGGATGGCTGAGAGAACAAAGCCCTGCTAGGAGGGGAGTGAAGCAGAGTGCACTTGACACAGCAGCTGTCCTGAGAAGGCTTTTCCCTCAGCAGCCATCCATGCTGGGAGAGATTGATTGCTGTGGTGTGACCTGGGTTATGTCTTTTGGAATCCTGAATTATTCAAGAAGGAAGTTCCAAGATGTGGCTTCACCTAGGGGTGCTGAAAGGCCAAAACAGTAAGAAAAAGTGGCTGCAGATAAGGGAGGGAAAGAGAAGATTCCTTGGGCAGCAGTCAATGAATCATGCCGAAGATGAGGCCAGCAGGGCCGAGTGGCTTAGCAGTGAAGCCAAGTCCTGTGTCTGGTCTGTTTGACAAGAGGCAGCTCAGGTTCACACCTTAAGAAATGAGCTGAGATGCCCAGAAATTAAGAATAGATGAGGCCAGCTCTGAGCAATCAACACAGGAAGGACATGGACATGATGGAGTGGCTCTAAAGAGGGCCATGAAGATGATCAAGGGGCTGCAGCCTCTCCCCAGGGGGTTTAGGCATGGCTGTACCTAGGGCCATAGCTCACAGCCCAGGTCCACTCTGAGGTGCTTGTGAAACAACTCTTTTTTCTCTTTTTGTGAGTGCAGAGTCTCATCCTGATGGCTGGCACAGATTGCATTGGGTTGGAAGGGATCCTCCAAGGCTATCTGGTCCCCCCCCTGCAGTCAGCAGGGACATTTCCAGCTCCATCAGGTTGCTCAGGGCCACGCTGAGGCTGCTCTTGAATGTCTCCAGGGATGGTGATTCTCCCACAGTCCTGGGCAGCCTGTTGCAGTGTTTCCCCACTCTCCTTGTGAAGGGAGGCTCTGCCCCCCAGCAGCTGTGCAGCTGGCCTGATGCCTGTGTTTTCTCTGCCTGTGGCTGTGTTGTGCCCTGCAGCATGGCAGCCAGTGGGCCAGCTCGGGATGCGCCTGGTGCTCCTGCGCCCGGGGGAAGGTGAGCTGCACCCCCACCACCTGCCCAGCCCTCGCCTGTGGACCAGGAGAGCTGCAGTACACTGCTGAGGGATCCTGCTGCCCCAAATGTGTGGGGCCTGGAAGTGAGTATGGGGTGGGAGTGGGGCACTGGTGGTCATCCCAGCTGTAGGGCACTGCAGATCTCCTTTTGGTCTCAACGCTGGGAAGATTTTCTCTTTGTGTCCGGCTGTGTGGGGATGACCCTGGTGGCCAGGGTGTCTCTTCATTCTGTCCTGCTGCCATGCTTACCTCTTTGCTGGCTTCACCTGTAGGCCAGGAGGAAGTGATCATTTTTAAGCAGTGAGCAGATGTGCCCAATGTGTCCTTGTTTTGGAAATTAAAAGCTGGGGGGAAATAGATTCAGCCATTTCCTGTGTGCTGAGGCACCTGTGGCACTTACAGACTCCCACCTCCAAGTTCCAGTAGTGCCTGAGCTCTTGGCTGCCTTTTCTTCTAGAAGTCCAGTGGGAGAAGTGCATCCAGAGCTCTTCATTCACAAGTCCAGTTCTGGTGGTCCACAGAAATGAGCAAGTCCAGAGGAGGCCACAAAAATGCTCCAAGGGCTGGAGCAGCTCTGCTATGAGGACAGGCTGAGGGAGCTGGGGTTGTGCAGCCTGGAGAACAGAAGGCTTCAGGGAGACCTTAGAGCAGCCTGCCACTACCTGAGGGGATCCTACAGGAAGGCTGCAGAGGGACTTCTCATCTAGGTGTCCAGAGACAGGACAAGGGGGAATGGTTTGAAGCTGAGGGAGGGCAGGGTTAGACTGGAGCTGAGGAAGAAGTTCTTCAGTATGAGGGTGGTGAGACTCTGGAGCAGGCTGTCCAGGGAGGTTGTGGCTGCCTCCTCCCTGGGGGTGTTTAAGGGTGGGTTGGATGAGGCCTGGTTGAAAGGTATCCCTGCCCATGGCAGGGAGGTTGGAGTAGATGGTCTCTGGGGTCCCTTCCAACCATTGTAGGATTCTCTGAAGCCTGAAGGCCTTGAGAGCTGGTGGGGGTTGTTGCTTTGGCAAACCAGGGTGCTGAATGCTGAGAGGCACAAAATCTGTGCTTTAGTGACGGGTGAGGGAAAGGGGGTGGTGAAAAAAACCCTTGGGAAAGAAAATGACCTGTTGTTTCCCTGTCTCTTAGAGCCCTGCTCCTTTGATGGACACTTGTTCCAAGATGGTGAGGACTGGCACCTTGGTGCATGCTCCAAATGCATCTGCAGGGACGGCAGGACCCAGTGCTTCACAGCTTCCTGCCAGCCTCTGCTGTGCAGCCAGGTCAGGACACATCAGCCTCTGGGAACTACTCATGGCTGGCTGCTTGCCCTTGGCAAGGTCCCTCTCTCATGTAGCTGTTCAAAACAGCAGCACACCTTCTGGGTGAGCAGCCTGGGAGAGAGGTGCCTGATGTGTGGAGGTGATGTGGAGTGACTGGGGGTCAGTCTGGGGCCTCTTGCTCCAGGGACATTGAGGTGCTGGAGTGTGTCCAGAGAAGGGCAGCAAAGCTGGTGAAGGGCCTTGGTGTCCTCCTTCCCAGCCCCACACTGCTAAGGAAATGCAGGCAGCAGCTCCCTGGAAAGCCCTCTCTCTGACCTTGAATTTGTGGTTTAGAGGCTGCCATATCCCAAACATTTTTGAATCTGTTTACCACGCTCCAATTACCAATGCAGGAGCTCCCTTGCAGTGTGTCCTGGCTGAGCAGACTTCTCTGTGGCACTGAGAAAGAGCAAAAGCACTACTCAGAAACTGTTTTCCTCCTGATCCTTGCCCAGCTTTCTGTTACTCCCCCAGGTGTTAGTGCAATTCACTCTTTTTGGCCAGAAGGAAATCCCACCTGTTCCTCTGCCTCCTAATTGTGTTTTGCTTTGTCCTGAGATCCTCAATTAGTATCCCTTGGCTAAGTACTGCTCATTAAAACCAAATTTGTTCCTCCTTTCCCACTCCAAATGGCCTGGTGCTACCTGCTGACTGCTTGCACTGGTGGTTAACCAGCCAGTCATTAGGATTTCGGTTGTGGAAGCGGCAGCAGCAGTGGTGCTGCTGTGATGCAGGTGAGAATGATTGGCTGAGAGCTTCCAAGTTAATGCAGCAGAAAGCCAATCCTGGTGGTGTTCCAGATAGTTCATAGAATCATGGAATTGCTTCAGTTGGAAAAGACCTCCAAGATCACCCAGTCCAGCCATCAACCCAACACCACCATGTCCCCAGGCTCATACCTTTCTTGAACACCTCCAGGGGTGGCTCCTCCACCACCTCCCTGGGCAGCCTCTTCCAATCCTTGATCACTCTTGCAGCAAAGAAATCTTCCCTGGTATCTAACCTAACCCTCCCCTGGCAAGGTGCCTGGTGGAAGAGCCATTAGCAGGGTGTGCAGGGATCCTGTTCTGCTCTCACCATACCCAAACATCTTCTTGGCTTGTGCCTTTGTCACTTCATTCACTCCCTGTAAACAGCAGTGGGTGGAGGGAGGTGCTGCTGAGCTACACTGCTCCACATTGTTGGGTGGAGGGGAAATTGTAGCAGGGGAATTGTAGCCATGTTTTGGATGGATGGAGTTGAGACATGCAGGAAGTGATTTAAATCAGTCATGGAAATGTTTGGGTTAGGATAGTCTGGCTTTAAGTGTGTGAGCACCTGCACAGACAGGTCTGCTCTGTGGATTAAACTGAAGCACTGCAAATGTCTCAGAGGTGGTGAGGAGGAAGCAGACCTTCAAAGCTTTAAAATGGGGCAGAACCAGGGGGGAAAAAAAAAATCTCTTCTTCCCTCCATCTCCTGCTTTAGTGTGCTTCTCTATCCCTGAATGTATGCACTTTAGCTTCTCTAGGGGTCTTCAGGCTGCACCTCAAATCCTAGGTATGGGGTCCCTCACTCCAAGAAAGACACTGAGGTGCTGGAGCAGGTCCAGAGGAGGGCAACCAAGCTGGTGAAGGGTCTGGAGAACAGGGCTGGGGAGGGAACTGGGGGTGTCTAGTGTGGAGAACAGGAGGCTGAGGGGAGACCTCATTGCTCTCTACAGCTCCCTGAAAGGAGGTTGCAGTGAGGTGGGGGTTGGTCTCTTCTCTGTGGTATCAGGTGATAGAAGGAGAGGAGAGGAGAGGCCTGAAACTGTGCCAGGGGAGGGTCGAGTTGGACATTAGGAAAAGTTTCTTTGCTGCCAGAGTGGTCAGGGATTGGAAGAGGCTGCCCAGGGAGGTGGTGGAGTCCCCATCTCTGGAGGGGTTCAAGGAATGTGTGGCCATGGCACTTGGGGCCATGGCTTAATGGCCATGGTGGTGTTGGGTTGATGGTTGGACTCAAGGACCTTAGAGAGCTTCTTCATTTCTATGACCTGCATCCTTAGACCTGCCTATATATCTGCACCTCATCTGCTGTCCCAGCAAGCTAAGAAAATCAGATGAAGGAAAAATCTTTGTAGCTTCCTCCACTGCTCCCATGCTGTGAAGCCTGCATCAGATCCTGAGCCAAAAATGAAGCCTTGAGTGACTTGGGGCTATCACAGAGATACTGAAACCCTGGGCTTGCAGGCAGTGCTGCTGAGCCCCACAAGAGCTCTTCCTGCTCTGATTTCGCTTTGTCTCTCCTGCTTTCTCTTTAGGATGAAGTTATGGTTATGCCTCCTGGCAAATGCTGCCCAGAGTGTGTCCCAAAGCCCTGCTCAGTGTCAGGAAGAGTGCACCAGGTAAGCTTTGGCCAGCCAGACCCAAAGGCACACAAGTGCTGGCACATCACCTCCCCACGTGCTGACTCTCTGCCAGCACTGACAGCTTAGTGCTCCCTTTGCTTCATTTATTTTTTTCCCATCCTTGGAAGCCAGAAGAGTTGAAAGGAATGAGGCCTAGATAAGAATTTGCTGGCAAGCACAGCAGGGAAGTCTGCAAGGTGAAGCAGATGAGGCCCTTTCTTTTCACACTTTCTTTGAGGGAGGAGAGCAGAAAGCAGTGGTGAAGGTTGAAGTATTTATAGCTTTGCTGGTGTCATCTGGAGTGAGTGTAATGCATTATTTAATGAATGGGGGGATGTGGGAATTCCTGCTAATGAGAAGGGGGTTTTGCTAATAATAGTAGCTAAGGCCTTGCCAATGTCCCCAGCTTGCAGCTAAGGAGAAATGCACACCACAGGCTCAGCTGCACCTTGGATCAGCTGTGGTGTGGCCAGCAGGACTAGGCAGCTTATTGGCCCCCTGGACTCAGCACCTTGAATACTGAGGTTAATTGTGGGTCACTCACTCCAAGAAGGACATTGAGTTGCTGGAGTGGGTCCAGAGAAGGGCAACCAAGCTGGGGAAGGGTCTAGAGAGCAGGGCTGGTGAGGAGCAGCTGGGGGAACTGGGGGTGTTCAGCCTGGAGAAAAAGAGGCTGAGGGGAGAGCTCATTGATCTCTACAGCTCCCTGAAAGGAGGCTGCAGTGAGGTGGGGGTTGGGCTCTTCTCTCTCGTAACAAATGCTAGAATGGGAGGAAATGGCCTCAAATTACTGTGTCCAGTTCTGGGCCCCTCAGGTTAGGAAAGAGGTTGAGGTGCTGGAAGGTGTCCAGAGAAGGGCAACAAAGCTGGGGAGGGGTCTGGAGCACAGCCCTGGGAGGAGAGGCTGAGGGAGCTGGGGTTGCTTAGCCTGCAGAAGAGGAGGCTCAGGGGAGACCTTCTTGCTCTCTACAACTCTCTGAAGGGAGGTTGTAGCCAGGTGGGGGTTGGTCTCTTCTGCCAGGCACCCAGCACCAGAACAAGAGGACACAGTCTCAAGCTGTGCCAGGGGAGGTTCAGGCTGGATGTTAGGAAGAATTTCTTCATGGAAAGAGTTATTTGCCATTGGGATGTGCTGCCCAGGGAGGTGGTGGAGTCCCCATCCCTGGAGGGATCTAAAGCACCTGTAGCTGTGGAGCTGAGGGACAGGGTTTAGGAGCAGATTTGGAAGCATTAGGTTGATGGTGGGACTCGATGGTCTGAAAGGTCTTTCCCAAGCAAAATCTTTCTGTGGTTCTAAGCAGCACCAATTGCTGGAAAGAGTTTGGTCATTCATGAGAAGTGTTTACCAGCTGTCTGCATGTCCTTTTTGACCAGCATGGTGAGCAGTGGAAGAAGAACAGCTGCAGTGTGTGTGCGTGTCACAGGGGGGAAGTCAGATGCCTGAGAGAGACCTGCGAGCCTCTCACCTGTGAGAAGGTAGCTCAAAGCCATTCCCCTCTTGCACCCTGACTGGCAGCACCTCTTGCTGTGCTTCCCACAGCTTCAGGCAGTCCTGCTGCATGGTTTGCTGCTGGTTTTTTGTAGGGGCAGAGCAGAGTGCAGCGGCCTGGGAAGTGCTGTGAGGAGTGTGTGTCCTCCAGGAGAAGCTGCTTCTCCGGTGGCACCGCCAGGTACCACGGGGAGCTGTGGAATAGCTCTCACTGCCACTTCTGCCTGTGTGATGAAGGCCAGGTCACTTGCCAGAAAGCAGAGTGTGCCAAAGTGGAGTGTGCCAAGGTAAGGAAGGTTTTCTTCTTTCAAGATGTGGCTTTAAAAGTCTTGTGGTCGTTTCCCCCTCTCCCCTCCCCGTTTTTTTTCTTGACTGACATCTTGAGACACTCAAAGGACCTGCTCTTCTCTCAGAGCTTCTTGAAAACACTTCAGAGGACAGAGAGCAAACTCTGACTGCTCAGTGAGCTCACACTGTGTGAATCAGTGATCAGTTCAGCTTGGATTCCCTCCCACACTGCTGCCTGCCTGCTGTTACAGAGGGTCAGACACCCAGAGGAGGCAGTGCCTACCAGCTTTACCAGAAGCTGAACATGAGGAGAAAGATCCAGGTCAGGGAGAGTTAAAAGGTTAAGAAATGCTCCTGTGACCTCCATTCTGAGGGCTTCACTAAGGTAGTTGGGTATGGAAGTCAGTGTTCTGCTTTGCTCCATTTCCCCCCTGTCATTCTTGGCATGGAAGTGAAAAGAGTAAATTAATCTCTTCCCAGTGCTATTTACTCCCAAACCAGCACCCTCCCTGCTCCAGTTCTGGGATAATTGCTTCAGAGAGGATGTGCAAAATGCATTAGGTAGGGCTGAGTGCTTCACACACAGACACACACACACACACACAGAGGTGTTCAGTGGCCTTTCTGCAGCGGGGTAGAATCCTAGAATGGTTTGGGTTGGAAGGGACCTCCAAAGCTCATCCAGCCCAAACCCCCTACATTCAGCAGGGACATCCTCTACTAGAGCAGATTGCTCAGAGCCTTGTGCAGCCTCACCTTGAAGATCTCCAGGGATGGGGGCCTCATCCACCTCCCTGGGCAACCTGTTGCAATGTTCCAGCAGCCTCATGCTGCAGAACTTGTTCCTCACATCCAATCTCAATCTGCTCTTCCCTGGGCAACCTTCCTCAAGTCATCTTCAGTTCCAGTTTCCCTTAACAACAGTGCACAATAATTAATTACAGTCAGATGTTCACAGTCAAATATTTATAAATATTCCCAATCAAATGGTTCCTATCAAATATTCACAATTATTTCCAATCCAATATTCCCATCCAAATATTTCCTCCAGGAGCGAATGAACTCTTTTTCTTCTCCTTTTGCTTTGCCCCTCTTTGAGTTGCAGGCCTGCTTTTTCTTTTTCAGGCACCTGCATCAATAAATCAGAGCTGCTGTGAAGCTGGGAGCTTTGGGCTTCATCTCTTCATTACAGCACTCTTAATTTTCTGGTCACATCGTGCTGTTTGATGTGTAATGAGGCCACAGATAGGAACTGCAAATCCTAGCCAGCTGCACAGAGTGCAGCAGCGTTAGGTGAGAGCAGGGGAGAGCTTTACTTCCTAAACCCTTTCAAACAAACCTGCCCAGCAGCTGCCAAATGATTCTGACCCTAATCTTCCAAAAGCCATTTTCAGCAGGTTGGTGATGAGCTCAGAATGCAAGTTCTGTGGTAGGGCAGATATGGAGGTGCTCAACCAAAACCACTCAGACTGTCAGAGCAGCAAATAATCCTGCTGGAGCGTTTGCCAGCCCCCCAGCTAAGTAAGCCCACTTGTGATGATGTCCAGCTGGCTCACAGAATCAGAGTAACAGAGAATTGTTTCAGCTGGAGAAGACCTCCAGGATCATGCAGTTCAACCTTCAACCCAGCACCACCATGGCCACTAAACCATGGCCCCAAGTGCCATGGCCACACATTTCTTGAACACCTCCAGGGATGGGGACTCCACCACCTCCCTGGGCAGCCTCTTCCAGTGTCTCCCCACCCTCACTGCCAAGGATTTCTTCCTAATCTCCAGTCTAAATCTCCCCTTCTCCAGCTTCAATCCATTCCCATCCTATGACTCCAAGCCCTTGTAAAAAGCCCCTTCCCAGCATTCATGCAGCCCTCTTTCAGGTCTGGAAGGCTGCTCCAAGGTCTCCCCAGAGCCTTCTTTTGTAAACCTTCAGCTACCACACAGGCACAAAAAGTTGTGATGGATTAGGGCAGTTGGCTCCATTCTGCTGCTGCTAAATTCTTCTCTTCCAACCCAAGTTATTTCAGTGGACTCTGTGGAGCTGTAACAAAGAGCAGGCTTTTTCCAGCTCTTGGGGAGGGGAAAAACCAATCAAGGTAGAACACTGGACATGAAGGCAAGCTTCTCAGCAGTGACATCTCAACAGTGGTGCAGTGCTGTGCCTGTGATCCACAGTGACAATGTGACATTTCCTCCTCTCCCTGCTTGCAGAGGGCTGTCTTTCCCTGCAGGATTTAGGGGTAAGGTAATGACCTTATCACTGAATTCCCTGCCTTTTGCTGAGCTCTTGTTCTGCAGCTGCAGCATTCAGCCAGCTGTGCCTGGAGAGATGAAGCAGGATGGAGAGAAGATAAGGTGCAATGAGATAGTGAAGATTGCATTCCAGGGCAGGAGCTCTGCTGCCTCTGCATTCCATGGTGGTGCTGATTCCCTTTGAATTGCTGCAACCTTTCTCTTCACAGGGTGAAGAATTAATTCACCTCGATGGGAAGTGCTGTCCTGAGTGTGTCTCAAGGAATGGGTCCTGTGTTTACAAAGAACATACCAAGGCTGTGAGTATCCTGCTGCTTTGGAGCACATACAGTGAGTTCTGCTGGCACAGCTTTGCAGGAAGAGCTGGGCCAGTGGATACCTTTCTGCCAATGTTTCCCAGGGATTCTCATTTCTTTCCTGCAAGTCCATTATTTTGTGGATATTTTCAAGGAGCTTTCCTTCTGGGGCCAAATGGAAAGGAAACATCAAACCTCTTGATTTAAAGACAGCAGTAATGGACTTTTCATTGCTCTGACAGAGGAGGACTGCAGCTAATAGCTGCTGTTTGCCAGCAGATGTGAGAAATGGGAAGTTTAATAGTGGCTTGGGTTTTTGGTGGGGGCTTTTTTAATGCTAATCTTTCCCTTTCCTTCCTCAGATCTCTCTTTTCTCTGACCTAAGTGAGGTAAAACATATTAAGGTGTCAGGTTTATTTCAGTTTGTGCTTTATCCCTTCTAAGAGAGGAGCTGGCAGGGAAGCTTCATGGGCATTTAAAGTGCTCACTGCCTCTTTTCTGCTTGTTGGGATCCTCATGTGGTGCCAGCAGAGCCTCAGCCACTGAGGACAGCTTCAGTGATCCCTTCTGAGCAGAGCCAGGGCTGCAGATCACAGGAGGGGAACAGGGGTTCAAGATCTCTCCCCTCCATGCACTGCTAAAAGTAGCCAAGTGTCAGGTGCATGAGTTGAAGACTCTTCCACCAGATCTTCATCTCTGTGGGGTTTTGGCCAGTGATGGAAAATCAGGCAGTAGAAGAGAGCAGAAGACATAAAATGCTGTGAAGATTTCAAGTGTGACAAAGAGATTCATGGAATTGTTTCATGGAAAAGATCTCCAAGGTCACTGAGTCCAATCTTCAACCTAAGATCACCATGACCATTAAACCATGTCCTGAAGTGCCATGGCCACACAGATTCAAGAGGAAGGGCAGATCCAGATATCCCTGGGCCAAGGGCTCCCCTCAATAAGCACTTTGCAGGCAGCTTTATGCTGGAAGCAAAGGGAGCAAGAGGGTTGAGGGTGCAGATGCAGACAGCCCCAGAAGGGTTTCATTTACTCCTGGCACTGATGCAGCCTCATGACTGAGCCAAAGGTTTGCATGCATGGCAAACCCACTTTGTGCAGAGCTCTCCTTCCCTGCTGATGCTGCCCATTGCCTCTTTCCTGTGCAGGATGGAGAGCACTGGGAAGAAGGTCCCTGCAGGGAGTGTGAATGCCAGGACAGGAGGGTGACCTGCTTCCGGCGCTCCTGCCCGCCCTGCCCGCCCGGCAGCCTGGCCCTGGAGGTGCAGGGAGACTGCTGCCCACGCTGCCAGCCAGGTATGCACCAGGGCAGGGCACTCCCCTTGGGTGGCAGCCTGTCACAACCCCCTCAGACTCTCACTTCAGATACCAACCTGATACCTGTGTTGAAGTCTAGAATCACAGAATCACAGAATGCCCTGGGTTGGAAGGGACCTCTGATGGTCACCTGGTCCAACCCTCCTGCAGTCAACAGGAATCAGGTTGCTCAGAGTTCCAGCAAGCCTGACCTTGAATGTCTCCAGGGATGGGACCCCCACCACTTCTCTGGACAACCTGTTCCAGTTTTCCACCACCCTCATAGTAAAGAATTTCTTCCTAATTTCCAGTCTAAATCCCCCCTGCTCCAGGTTCAAACCACTGCCCCTCGTCCTGTCACTCTATGCCCTTCCAAACAGTCCCTCCCCAGCTCTGCTGTAGTCCCCTTCAGCTACTGGAAGGCTGCTCTAAGGTCTCCCTGGAGCCTTCTCCAGGCTGAACACTCCCAGCTCCCTCAGCCTGTCCTCATAGCAGAGGTGCTCCAACCCCCTGATCATTTTTGTGGCACTCCTGTGGACCCTTTCCATCAGGTCCATGTCCTTCTTGTGTTGAGAGCTCCAGAGCTGGACACAGTATTCCAGGTAAGGCCTCAGCAGAGCAGAGGGGCAGAATCACTTCTCAAACTTAACTTGCATTCCATTATTTTGCTCACTGGTTTTCCTACAAAAAGGTCTTGGTTGTAAGGGAGATCATCTAGTTCCAACCTCCCTTCCTTGGGCAGGGACACCCAGGTTGCTCAAGGCCTCATCCAAGCTGGCTTTGAACACTTCCAGGCTTGGAGCCTCCACAATCTCCCTGGGCAACCTGCTCCAGTGGCTCACCACCCTCAGGGGGGAGAATTTCTTCCTTAACATCTAATCTAAATGGAGCTGGAACAGGTGGTCCAAGGAGGTGGGGGAGGTCCCATCCCTGGAGACATTCAATGCCAGGCACAACAGGGTCCTGAGCAACCTGATCTAGTTTGGGATGTCCCTGCTGACTGCAGGGACTTTTTTTGGAGGTCCCTTCCACCCCAGTTTGAAATGATGAAGTTTGAGTTCTTGGTGAGATTTAGGGCTCCCACTGACCTCAAATGGCAACTTCCATTTGGCAATGAACTTCTCCTTGGCTTGGGGTTTGGAAAATACTTTATTTCCCCCCTCTTTTTTTTCTTCAGCATGAATACAGAATTAACCAGGTTGGAAAAGACCTCAGAGATCATCCAGTCCAACCTCTCACCCAACACCATCTAAGCAACTAAACCATGGCACCAAGTGCCTCAGCCAGGCTCTTTTTAAACACTTCCAGTGCTGGTGACTCCACCACCTCCCTGGGCAGCACATCCCTTGGGCCAATCTCTCTTGCTGGGAAGAACCTCCTCCTTACATCCAGCCTAAACCTCCCCTGGCACAGCTTGAGACTGTGTCCTCTTGTTATGGTGCTGCTTGCCTGGGAGAAGAGACCAAGCCCCACCTGGCTACAACCTCCCTGCAGGGAGTTGTAGAGAGCAATGAGGTCTCCCCTGAGCCTCCTCTTCTGCAGGCTAAGCAACCCCAGCTCCCTCAGCCTCTCCTCCCAGGGCTGTGCTCCAGACCCCTCCCCAGCTTTGTTGCCCTTCTCTGGACACCTTCCAGCACCTCAACCTCTTTCCTAACCTGAGGGGCCCAGAACTGGACACAGGACTCCAGGTGTGGCCTGACCAGTGCTGAGCACAGGGCAGAATGACCTCCCTGCTCTTGCTGGCCACACTGTTCCTGATGCAGGCCAGGATGCCCTTGGCCTTCTTGTCCCCCTGGGCACACTGCTGGCTCATGTTCAGCCTACTGAAGACAGGGAACTGCTCCTTTGGGATTCCTAACACGAGGTTTGGCCTTTATGGACTGCCAAGAACTAAAGAACCTGCTTATGAGCTGTTATGTCCCCAGCTCACATGGGGCTCGGTGCCTGCCACTGAATAATTGTTTGGAGAGATGAGAACAGCCTCAGCTTCTCTGTTTATTTTGCAGAGAAATCCATTTTCCTCCAGGATATTGTCACCCTTCCCTGATTTACATTCCAGAGCTGCTAGGCTTTAGCTGTGGCCTGATGATTTTTCATGTTGCTTGCTCCTCTTGTAGTCTTCACAGAACTCCTTTTTTCCCTCCTTCTTCTTTTTTCTCTCTATCAGAGTGCTCCAGTTCATGTTTTATCTCAGTCAAAAGCAAATAGCTTCCCAGTTTAATTATGCTGTCATTTGCAGGAGGGCCCTGCCACATTCATGCTTTAAAGCTGGTTATTTACTGCATGCTAGTAAAAATGCAAAGCACTCCAAATTGAAAAGGGAGGAAAATGGGCTTTGGACACTTCAGATAACATTGCCCTGCACTTTCAAAAGGGAGCAGCATCTACACAGGCTCCCAAGGAGGGGACAGAGCATAAATGCTCTCAGCACCTCTCTGTTCTTCTAAGCAAGAAGTGCCTCTCTGCTGCCTACCCTTGCAGATCTGGCCTCTTGATTTAGCTTCCATGATGGAAAATGGATTTCCCATGTTGGAAAACCATAGAATGGAATCCTAGAATGGTTTGGGTTGGAAGGGACCTTCAAGATCATCCAATTCCAACCCCCCTGCTATTGCAGGGACACCTCCCACTCATCCAACCTGGCCTTGAACACCTCCAGGCAAGGGACATCCACAGCCTCCCTGGGCAGCCTGTGCCAGTGTCTCCCCACCCTCACTGGCAAGAGTTTCTTCCTCATCTCCAGTCTCAATCTCCTCTCTTCCATCTTCAATCCATTCCCTCCAAAACCCCAACCCAGCAAAGCCCACTCCCAAAACCCCAACCCAGCAAAGCCCACACCAAGAGAAAGAAGTGAGGAGATTCACTTGGGTTTGGAGTTTGTGTTGCTTTGTGCCTTCCTGGTTAAAACCACTGCTGGTTTTCTCACCTTGGTGTCTTTCCTTTGTGCCAGCTGAGTGCCACCCAGAGTGCCTGACCTGCTCTCAGGCCTTCGATCGCTGCACTGCCTGCCGAGATGCCAGGAGGTGGCTGCAGGATGGGCGCTGCGTGGAGGCCTGTGGCTTGGGCTTCTACCAGGATGGGGGCACCTGCTCAGGTAAGTTCTGCAGGAGGTCACACCCTGTGTGAAGACATGTGAAGACATGCTTGCCTTCTCTGTGGCTTCCTGGGCCAAGCTTTTAGTTGGAAGCCCCTGAAAAATGCAGATCCTCCAAGTGCCTGTCCAAAATCCTGGACTCATGGAATGGTTCAAATTGGAAGGGACCTTGAAGATCATCCAGTTCCAACCCCCTGCCATGGGTTGGGACCAGGTGGCTCCCACCAGCCCAGGTTGCTCAAGGCCTCATCCAACTTGGTCATGAACATCTCCAGGGAGGGGGCATCCACAGCTTCCCTGGGGAACCTGTTCCAGTGTCTCACCACTCTCACTCTCAAGAATTTCTTCTTAGTCTCCAGTCTAAATCTGCCCTCCTCAAGCTTCAATCCATTGCCCCTCATCCTGTCACTCCCAGCCCTTGTCAAAAGTCCCTCCCCAGCTTTCCTCTAGTCCCTTCAGGTACTGGAAGGCTGCTCCAAGTTTCCCCTGGAGTTTCAGTTGGAAGTGCCCTCTAAGATCATCCAGTCCAACCTTCAACCCAACACCACATCCATCAAACCACATCCTCAAGTGCCATGGCCACAGGTTTCTTGAACACCTCCAGGGATGGGGACTCCACCACCCCCCTGGGCAGCCTGCTCCAATCCTTGACCACTCTTGCAGCCAAGAAATTTTTCCCTAATCTCCAACCTAACCCTCCCCTGGCACAATTTCAGGCCTGAAAAATGAAGTTTTCTCCTTTTATCAGCCTGCAGCTCAAGACTCCTGGGACTAACACATCTTTCTTCTCTGTTCTTCCTCTTGGAAGCCTGCAATGAAACCTGCTCAGCCTGCAGCAATGGATTTGAGTGCTCCTCCTGCCAGCCACCCCTGTTAATGAAGAATGGGCAGTGTGTGGCTTCCTGTGGGAAGGGATACTTCCAGCATCAGCTTCTCTGCACAGGTAACTCAAACCAGATAAATAACTGCAACCCAGCAGAGAAAAGCTGTCCCCAGGCTGTTAGATGCACTCATGTTGAGGGACCTGCTGTTGACATAGGTGTTAATGTTCACCCTAGAGCAAAGGAAGGAGTGAGCAGGGGAACTGAAGTCACACAGTGTAAAAGTGATTACTCCTTGGGGAAGTACTCATTACATTCTGCTGGAGTAAAACCCTCTGCTTTGAAACCCTCTGCTTCTCTCCCTTCCTCTTTCCACTCAGAAATGTCTGTTGGAAATGTGGTTTCTGTGGTGTTCAGGGCAGACAGAAGCAGGTGGACCCTGATTGAACTGAGGATCTAACACCTTGATCTGTTCAGAAGGGCCTGTGGGGATAGGGCAAGGGGCAATGGTTTGACACTGGAGCAGGGCAGAGTTGGGTTGGACATCAGGAGGAAGTTCTGCACTGTGAGAGTGGGGAAATCCTGGAACAGGTTGCCCTGGGATGTAGTGGAGGCACAGTCCCTGAAGACATTCCATATCAGACTTGGTGTGGCCCTGGGCAGCCTGCTCTTGTCAGAGGTGTCCCTGCTGACTGCAGGGGGGTCGGACAAGATGCCCTCTGAGGGTCCCTTCCAAGCCAATGCAGTCTGTGAAGCTGTGTAAACATGAATTGATTGTGGAGTGCTTCAAACAACAGGATGGAGCCAGAAGCCTGGTCTGAAAGGTCTTTTTCATCTCCAGCCTGAATTCCTCAAGAGGGAGTTTAGTGGAACTTAGGTCAATTAAACCCAGCCTAGTTCACCCTTCCTGTGCTGTTGGAGCATCCTTCTTGCAGATGTGCAAACCACTAGGAGGAAAAACATAACTATCATTCTGGGCAATCAGGTGAGAGCCTGGTAAAACTGCAAAAATAAAGGAGTGGATGGCAATGAATGCTGGACCCCACCTCTGAAATTTTAGACTGGCTCCACTGGTTTGGCTTTGTGCAGAAGGGGCAGCCAGGCAGAACTAAAGCAAATTGCTTTAATTCCCTTGAGGAAACAAGAACAAATTTTCCCAAGCAACTCTCAGCTGCAGGCATGCATGACTGCAAATCTGGATGGAGGGGGCCAGTCAGTGAGCCACACACCAGCACTAAAAATGAACCATTAGCTCTGCCCTCCTGCCTCAGCAGCACATGGGCACTGCCACTTGAAACCCTGGCAGCAGGTGGGAAGGAAATGGTCAAATACAACCAAATGAAGGAGGAGATTATTTGGTGTTGAAGTCCATAGATCCTTCTGCACTGGGTCTCTCTTCTAATCATAGAATGGTCTGGATTGGAAAGGGTCTCCAAAGATCATCTGGTCCAACCCCCTCTATAATAAGGAGGGACATCCTCAATTAGATCAGGTTGCCCAGAGCCCTGTTGAGCCTCACCTTGAATATCTCCAGGGATGGGGCCCCAGCTGCCTCCTTGGGCAACCTGTTCCAGTGTTCTACATGGTAAAGAACCTGTTCCTAACATCCAGTCTGTATCTGCTCTTCCCTAATTTGAAGCCATTGCCCCCTGTCCATCACTAAAGGCCTTTGGAACAGTCTCTTCCAGCCTTCTCATAGGCCCTTTTCATGGACTGGAAGGCTGTTATTAAGGGTAACAGCAGCCTTCCAGTCCATGAAAAGGACTCTTTAGACATGGACAACAGGGCCCTGGGCTACAGACAGGGGGGGTTCAGCCCTGAAGCAAATGGTCAGCAAGCTCAAATGTCTCCAGGGCTTCTACCACATCCCTGTCCCTGTTCCTCCACCTGCTTCTGTGAAGTATTAAAGCTACTATGAGAGCAAAGTTGAGCCCAAGACAGTGACAGGCTTGGATCTGCAGCAGTGTATTTAAAGCTGGTGGATCAGTTTGTGCCAGGCTTAGAGCAGAGTGGTTAGATGAAGTTTTCCTAGGCAGAAACAGGCTGTGGAGATTGCCCCCAGTGAAGGCAAAGGGAAGCAAAACTAAGAGCTGTCTGCCTGGTAGGACAGAAGGGCTTGAAGGACTTGCAGTGCTCAGTGCTCTCAGTGCATTTTTCTGCCTTAATTATTTATGTTTGCAGGATTATTCACAAGGCCCAGGCAGAGCTGGGGTGGTTCTGCTTTGATCTCCCCAGCTGCAGATGCTGAGGTGTGTAACATGACACTAACAGAGCAGCTCAGCCCCTAGCAGGGCTTGGATTTCTAGTCACAGCCTGCTGGGTTTTGCTGGCTGCTGAGGCTCACCTTGAGCACGACCAGCTGAGCACACCAGGCTGAGCTTGGCCAGCTCGTGGGGAGGAGGGCAGCTTAGAGGTGGTAGAGTGGTAGGACCCTATCAGTGCTTCCTCAAAGCCAAGCAGTGCTCTCTTCCTGTGTCCTTGCTGGGATGCCATCTGCCTTAGCCCTGCTGCTGTCACCAAACCTGGGTGTGTTGTGTGTGCCCTGATGCAGAAAAGAGAGACTTGGTTGAGTGGATCTTTAGCTGATTGATTCTCTGACTTCTGGGCAGTCAGGAAAGAAGAGAAACCAAAAGAGCAGGACTCTCATCTTAGGAACATAGAATTGTTTTGGTTGGAAAAGACCTCCAAGGTCATTGAGTCCAACCTTCAACCCAACACACCCATGGCCACTAAAGCATGTCCCCAAGTGCCATGGCCACATATTTCTTGAACACCTCCAGGAATGGGGATTCCACCATGCCTCTGGGCAGCCTGTTGCAGTGTTCCAGCACCCTCATGGTGCAGAACTTCATCCTAACATCCAATCTCAATCTGCTCTGCTCTCATTTCAAGCCATTGCCCCTCATCCTGTCACTGCAGGCCTTTGGGATCAGTCCCTTTGCAGCCTTCTTGTAGGCCCCTTCAGATCTCCCTGGAGTCTTCTCAACTCTAGGCTGAACACCCCCAGCTCCCTCAGCCTGACCCATAGCAGAGGTGCTCCAAACCCCTGATCATTTCCTTGGCCCTCCTCTGGACCCACTCCATCAGGTCCACATCCTTTCTGTATTGAGGGATCCAGAGCTGGATGGGATCTCTTCCCATTTTCCTTTGTGCTTGTACAGCCTCTAACACCAGGATGAACAGGACTTAGGCTTGCCAACCTTCATCCTGGGCTGGCTGCAGCTCCAGAAGCTGCTCTGATGTGTCCTGCATGTCCTACCGCAACTACAAAATACAGCTGGAAGCTGCCCCCCTGCAGCAGCTCAGACAGAAGCTACCAGCACAAGAGCAGCAGTGGTTTGGTCAACAAAGCTGGGGAGGGAGCCCTGTGAGGAGGGCCTGAGGGAGCTGGGGTTGCTTAGCCTGGAGAAGAGGAGGCTCAGGGGAGACCTTACTGCCCTCTACAACTACCTGAAGGGAGGTTGGAGCCAGGTGGGGGTTGGTCTCTTCTCCCAGGCACCCAGCACCAGAACAAGAGGACACAGTCTCAAGCTGTGCCAGGGCAGGTTCAGGCTGGATGTAAGGAAGAATTTCTTCCCAGAGAGATTTGCCATTGGGATGTGCTGCCCAGGGAGGTGGTGGAGTCACCATCCCTGGAGGTGTTCAGGAAGAGCCTGGATATGGGGTGCTTGGTGCCATGGCTTAGTTGTTCAGATGGTGTTGGGTGAGAAGTTGGACTTGATGATCTCCAAGGTCTTTTCCAACCTGGTCTGGTCTGGTCTATTCCATTCTAGTCTAGTCCAGTCCTGTCCTGTCCTATTCAATTCTATTCTAAAACCGCTAGGGGAGAAAAAAGAGAAAGGAAACCAAAAGAAGGGCAAAGAATTGCTGCAAAGCCTTCATTTTTGAAGAGCTGCTTGGAAGCTGATTGTTAACCCTGCTCTTTTCCCTCCTGCAGCTTGTCATGAGTCCTGCTCCTCCTGCTGGGGTGCTGCTGAGAACAATTGCTTGTCCTGCAGAGACCCAGCACACCTGCTTCAAGAGGGGCTCTGCGTGGCCAGCTGTGGCCAGGGATTTTACAGCAAGGATGGAATCTGCAGTGGTAAACATCTCTTTTTCTTCCTCCCACTGCCAGAACTTTGAGAAATGTTCTGGGGGGGAAAAAAAAAAAGCAAGGAGGAGAACAAGGAATCAATATTTCATTTAGCCAGGCAGCAGCTGGGATTTTATTCATGCCCAAGCAGCCAGATGCACCTTGTGCATAAATAGCAGCTGAGGAAAGCTGCTGTTTACTTGTAAGGTTATTAATTCATTTAAGCTAATCAGATGCTGAAAGGTTTAAGGCTGTGGGTTTGTTGGGTTGGGGTTTTTTCCTCTCCCCCCACCTCACTGAACAGCTGGAAAACCCCAACTGAGTTGTTTCTGAGGGCTTGACAAATCTATTTGTCTGCAGGAAGACAAATGGCCTTTGCCAGCAGGTTTCTCTAAATTTGATCATAATTCAGCATCACAGCAACTAATACTTGCACCACAGAGGAGGCTGGGGAGCTGGGAAGGTGTGCTGAGGGAAGGGGAGGAGAGGACTGGAGGGAATTAGAAGACCTGAGTCAAACAGATCATGAAGCAGGGGGACAAGAAATAATCTCAACTCAATAGTCTAAAATTTGCTGCAAGCATTCAGGTGAAGTCTGGGCCTGTGCTGGCAGCCACCTCCAGCTGCTTTGAAGGGCTGGCCAGCAGAGTCAGCAGAAATGACACAGGGCCTTTGTGTCTTCAGGCAGCTCTGTCTGAGCCACAGCTGGCTACAGCCAGCCTAGGTGATTCTGATTCCATGATCTAAGGCATGGCTTCCCTTACTTCCTGTTCTCTCTGGGGCTGGCTTGATGACCCTGCTGTTTGTTGCCCATTGGGTGCATGTCACTAATGAGCTGTCCTCCTTGGCAGCTTGTGACCAGTTCTGTGCCACCTGCTATGCAGACCAGCCCAGGTGCTTGACCTGTGCTCCAGGGAAGCTGCTTCTCGATGGGAGATGTGTCTCTGAGTGCCCAGCTGCCTACTTCCCCAGCACCAATGGAAGATGCAGAGGTAAGAGGAATGTCTGCATCACCTCCTCTAAAGCTCTCAAAGAGCCCTCCAGATGTTGTTGCCTCTTTCCCCAGATGTTTACCTGTGGGGAGGGAAAGTGGAAAGCACAGAAAGGGGATGGGGAATGAGATCTTTTGTTTTCTCTGGCTCTCCTGTGATAGTTTTAAATCACCTCTGTGCCTTGTGGAGCACATTAAGGCAGGCTGAGATACACCTTCACAACACTGAGTTGTGAGTTACCCCTGTTAGCAGTCATTCACACATGTGCAGTTCTGCTCTCATTAGTTCACAGAGCTGAGTATTCTGCCACTGGGAGTTGTCACTGTTGGCTGGAGGAGGCTGTAGTCAGCAACACCACTCCCAAGGAGGACAAATGTGATCTTTCAGCTCCTCTGTGCTCTCTTTCTTTATCAGCTTGTCATGATTCGTGCTCCAGATGTGAGGGACCTCTGGCCACTCACTGCACCTCCTGCTCCTTTCCTCTGGTGCTGCACCAGGGCCAGTGCCTGCAGGGCTGTGGAGAAGGCTTTTACCAGGATCATGATGTCTGCAAGGGTAAGTTCTGCACTTCCAGGTTCTCCAGCTGCTGGCTTTTGCTGGGCTGTGCTCTGAGCACCCAGCTGTGACACTGATCCTTTATGCTGCCCAGTGCTCAATGAGTTATCCCTGGGGTTGTTTCCCTGCTGATTGTTTTCTACTTGGAGAAAAAAGGAGATTTTCTCAAATGCTCTGTGCTCACCTCCTCAGGATTTGGTGATCTTGATTCTATGGTCCTGCTCTGGCAGGGGGTTGGACTCAATGATCTTCAGAGGTTCTTTCCAACCCCTGACATCCTCTGATCCTGTGATCTTGGGGACTTGATTTTCCTCTGTGCTGTTGAAAGAAACACAGATGGCTTCCAGGTACTCCTGACACAAGTGCAGAGCTGGCTGAATTCTCCACACCCCTAGCAGCTGTGCTGAGACTGAGGTCATTTCTGCAGCAGTGGAAAGGCTGAAAATTTGGAAGAGGAATTTCTGCTTCCCATGAAGCCTTTGGACTGTCACTTTGTGCTGCCTCCACTAGGGAGGTTGTGTTTGCTCTTGCAGCTCCAGAAAGTAAAGGAGAATTGACTGCCTGTGGCACAGTGCTGCAGGCTTTGCCTGCAGGTCACTGCAGACTGTGCTCCTCACTTAGCTCCTTGAGGCCAGGCTGAGTATGGCAACACACAGCTGGAAAGAGAGATCATAGAATCATGGAATGGTAGGACAGGAAGGGACCTCTGGAGAGCATTGAGTCCAACCCTCCTGCCAAAGCAAGATCACCCAGGGCGGGTCACCCAGGAACACATCCAGGTGGATCTTGAAAGTCTCCAGAGAAAGAGACTTCACAAGCTCTCTAGAGCCTGCTCCAGGGCTCCAGCAGCTGCTGGTCACTCTCTTCTTAATGCACCCCAGGAGACCATTGGCCTTCTTGGCCACAAGTGCACACTGCTGTCCCATGGACAACTCATTGCCCACCAGCACTCCAAGGTCCTTCTCCATGGAGCTGCTTTGCAGCAGGTCAACCTCTCACCTGTACTGATGCATGGGGTTGTGCCTCCACAGAAGGAAGAAGACCCAAACCAGTGTGTTCTCCCCTTTGTCTCTCACATTTATGACTTGACACTCAGACTGTTGGGCTCTGAGGCCAGAAAGTTGTCCTCAGAGCTGAGTCTCTGACTGCTCTCTTGCCCTCTGCACAGGTTGCCACCCGTCCTGTGGTGCCTGCGTGGGCCCGGGGGCCTCTCGCTGCCTGAGCTGCAGGGCCCTGGGGGATGTGCTGCAGCCTCAGCAGCCCATGGAAGGAGCTGTGCATGGCCTCTGCCTCTCTCACTGCCAAGCTGGGTTCTACATGGACAGCAGAGGCATCTGCAAACGTGAGTAGATGGTGGAAGAGCTGTTCAAAGCACCAGGCTGTGCTGCACTGGGGGCATTCAGGGTGATCTTGTACCACCTTTGATTCTTACATGCTTTGAGCTCCTCTGCTTGCCTTGGGACAGTCAGGAATGTTTAAGCTCAGTGACTTTCAGGATGGCATCTGAAGGAAATACATTCTGCATTTGATCTGGGACCAGAGAACTCAGGTACTCACATTAATAAAACAGCTGTGCTCAGGTCTGCACAGCTCAGCTTTCTTCTCATTGAAGCTCAGCCATGTTGGCTTTTACCATTGAAGGAGGGGCAGTCCTTAAGCCCTTTTCACAAAAGACTGAGCTGTCTCCTTATTAACCCTGGAAGACCATAAGATGAGGTACTTGTACAAATCATTTCATTGCATTCCTTCCCTCCAGCCTGTCTTGTCTCCCTGGAGGGCAGGAAGCCTCTCTTGGTGTTCAACAGAGTCTCACACAGCAGAACCTGTGGCTTCCAGTCACTCCTCTACTAAATACTAGGGGTTTAGTTGAGGAGTTAATATCTTTGTTTAACCACATTACTTAGTTTAAGGTGGCTTGGTTTAGGGTCAGGTACCAGGTGAAGAAGTCTCACTTCTTAACTGCACTCATTTATAGAATCAGAGAATTAGTTAGGTTGGAAGAGACCTCTAAGATAATGCAGTCCAACCTTCAATCCAGTGGCCACTAAACCATGTTCCCAAGTGCCATGGCCACACGTTTCTGGTGTACCTCAAGGGATTGGGACTCCACCACCTCCCTGGCAGCCTCTTCCACTCCCTGACCACCCTTGTGGCAAAGACTTTGTTCCTAATCTCCAATCTCAGCGCAGTTTCAGGCTGGAAATTCTCTCCTTCCCTCCCTCCCCCTTCCAAGCAGTTCAGTTTCATTCCTGCTGAATCATCTTCTCATGATCAGACTTGGTGTGGCCCTGGGCAGCCTGATCTAACTGGAGGTCTCCCTGCTGAGTGCAGGGGGTTTGGACAAGATGACCTTCGAGGGACCCTTCCAACCCAGTGCAATCTGTCAAGCTGTGAGAGTTCCAACTAAGATACACCAAAATTAATCCCAGAATTAACTGGGCCCTCTCTTTTCTCTCTTTTCTTCCCTGCAGAGTGCCACTCCTCCTGTGCCAGCTGTGTGGGGAACACTCCCCAGGACTGCACAGCCTGCCCCTCGCCCCACGTCCTGCTTGAAGGCAGATGCCTCTCAGAGTGCCCAGAGGGACTCTTCAGCCACCAAGATCACTGCTCCTGTGAGTGCCCCATGCAGGCCCCTGCAGCTCATGCTGCTGAGTTCCATCACTTCCCCCATCTGTGATGCATTTCTGGGTGTAATTAGAGATGCTGGCAGGTTTAGAGAAGGCTGTTGAAGTGTGGGGGTGGTGTTTTTGTCAGGGGAGACTAAGACAGTCCCATTGCAGGAGAGGGAATCTGCTCCTAATGGGAGAGAGGTGTGCACATGGACTCCTAAATTCTAATCAGCTTTGCTCCTCTGCATTGTTTCCCTGAAGATGCTTTGTGGTTTGTTTCAGCCAGCAGAACACTGGACAACACTGAGCAGTGCTCTGCTTTTATTAGGCTGGATAAGCACAGTGTCCATATCAATGAGCTTTGTTTGTAATCCACTCCTGCCTACAGGGCTGAGTTTAGGAGGAAAGACCTGGATCAGGGCAACCCCAAGCACAAATCCAGGCTGGGCAAGGGGTGGCTTGAGAGCAGCCTTCAGGAGGAGGACTTGTGATCCTGTGACCTTTGTGGAATAGGGTCAGTGGTTGGCCTTGGTGATCCTGAGGGTCTTTTCCAACCTGAATGTTTCTGTGATGTCTGTGATCTCCCCAGGAGCCAGCAATGGTCACTGGCAGCCCAGCAGGCAGCTGTGTGCTGGGCTGCATCCAAAGCAGGGAGAGCAGCAGCAGCACAGGGAGAGGATTCTGCCTCACTGGCAAGAATTTCTTCCTAATCCTCAGTCTAAATCTGCCATCCTCAAACTTCAATCCATTGCCTCTCAGCCTGTCAGAAGTCCCTCCCCAGCTCTCCTGTAGCTCCTTCAGGTACTGGAAGGCTGCTCTAAAGTGTCCCTGGAGCCTTCTCTTCTTCAGGCTGAGCAGCCCCAGCCTGTCTCCACAGGAGAGGTTCTCCAGCCCTCTGTGATCATCTTGGTGGCCTCTTCTGGACCCCCTCCAGCAGCTCCCTGCCCCTCTTAGCTGTGATGAGTTCTTTTACAGCTCATCACTCACAGTCTTCCTGTCCTGCAGATCTGTAGCATGGGAACCATGGAAATATGGCATCTGCCTTTAAAGGTGGAAGCTACAAGAGCAGCCTGAAGTATCTTTGAGCAATCTTAACCACTGTGCCTGCAATGCTTTTGTTGAGCTTTTAGCAGAGAAGAGCTGCTGAGCTGGCTTGGCATTCAGGGCTTGTTGCTTTCAGGTGGGGAGGGCTTTGTGCAGTGCTCATTCCTGGCTTTTCCACTCATGAATATCAAACTCCTGTCACTGTGATGCTCCTACAATCCCAAGATGCTTCCTTTGTCTCCCCTGTGCATCCCACTCCCTTTCTTCTGTGCACAAACCTCTGCTGGAGGGGAGGACTCAAAGGGCCCATCTCTTTATGTTGGCTGGGCTGTAGAGAGCTGCAGCTTGATTCATGCAGAGAGCTAATCACATTTTTTTTTCCCCAGCTGACAACTCATTTCTCATCTTGTTTATTCAAAATGAGGATGTAAGAAGCCTTCCAAGCCCCAGCTCTGTGCTCACTGATGCTATTAGATCATTTTATGTCCCTGCTTTGCAGGAGTAAATGATTATGGCAGAGAATGACTTCCTGGGGAGGGTGGCAGGTGGCCTACACCAAGAGCATAACAAGTGTTGGCTTTCCCACCCAGCCTGTCATCCATCCTGCAAGACCTGCCATGGCCCTTCTGATCTGGAGTGCTCAACCTGCCACCCCCATGCCACTCTAGCTGGTGGAAGGTGCAGGACCAGCTGCAAGGAAGAGCAGTACCTCAACCTGGTGGGATATTGCTTGGGTAAGTAAGAGGAGATGATGTGAGTTGATCTGTAGGAAAGCAGCTCCAAGGAGAAGGACCTTGGAGTGCTGGTGGGCAATGAGTTATCCATGGGACAGCAATGTGCCCTTGTGGCCAAGAAGGCCAATGGTCTCCTGGGGTGCATTAAGAAGAGAGTGACCAGCAGGTCAAGGGAGGTTCTCCTCCCCTTCTATTCTGCCCTGGTGAGGCCATATCTGGAGTAGTGTACCCAGTTCTGGGACAGGGATCTACTGGAGAGAGTCCCAACAGAGGCAATGAGGATGCTGAAGGGAGTGGAACCTCTGTGTGATGAGGAAAGGCTGAGAGACCTGGGGCTGGTTAGGCTGGAGAGGAGAAAACTGAGAGGGGATCTCATCAGTGTTCACAAATATCTGAGTGGTGGTGTCAAGAAGAGGGGGCCAGGCTCTGTTTGGTGGTGTCCTGTGACAGGACAAGGGGCACTGGACACAAAGGGGAACTCAGGAAGCTCCACTTCAACATGAGGAGAAACTTTTGTGCTGTGAGGCTGCTGGAGCCCTGGAGCAGGCTGCCCATGGACATTGTGAAGTCTCCTTCTCTGGAGACTTTCAAGATCCACCTGGATGTGTTCCTGGGTGACCTGCCCTGGGTGACCCTGCTTTGGCAGGGGGTTTGGATTCAGTGCTCTCCAGAGGTTCCTCTCCAGCCTTCACCATTCCATGACACAATGTGATGATCTTTCTGTGACCTCCTCCAGCTACTGGAGCACACAGCATGAAACACTCCCAAGTGCCTGTAAGGAGCAGAATGCCACCCAGGTGGAAATGCCATGGGGACACTCTCCAGTGTGCACAGCCACCAGCTGCTCCTCTTGGGCATGACTCCACTTGGGTTGCATGATGTCCATGAACAGTAGGTAAGGCAATTAGCAGGGAGAGGGGCACAAGGTTCTTACTGCTGCCTGGTTTGGTGCCAAGGCTTGAGATGAGCACTATGGACCAGTATGTCTGGAAATCATCAGAGCATTGCTATTAATATCTGGAAGGCTGCTTAGGTCCTGCACAGAGCTTCAGGTGAAGTGAGTTAAGGAAACATTTGTGAAGGAGAGGAGCAGTTCATGGGACCCTAAAGCAAGATGTCCTCAGCTGGCATTGCTCTGTGTGTATGTTCTGGGGACCACAGGAGTGCTCTGACAGACTGAGGGAGTTGGGGCTGTTCAGTCTGGAGAAGAGAAGGCTCTGAGGAGACCTAATTGTGGCCTTGCAGGATCTGCAGGGGGCTCCAAGAAAGCTGGGGAGGGACTTTTGAGGGTGTCAGGGAGTGATAGGACTGAAGGGGATGGAACAAAACTAGAAGTGGGGAGATTCAGATTGGATGTGAGGAAGAAGTTGTTCCCCATGAGGGTGGTGAGAGCCTGGCACAGGTTGCCCAGGGAGGTGGTGGCAGCCTCATCCCTGGAGGTGTTTGCAGCCAGGCTGGAGGTGGCTGTGAGCAACCTGCTGCAGTGTGAGGTGTTCCTGCCTATGGCAGGGGGGTTGGAACTGGCTGAGCCTTGAGGTCCCTTCCAACCCTGAGACTTCTGTGAGTCTTGGAGGGGTTGTACTTTGGGGGGAGAGGAGGTGGTGCTGTGGTGCCTGTGCTTAAGCCTCTCATTAGAAGCCACTGATTGCATTTTTCTGTCTAACAAGAAAAATCACTTTTCATCCATCACACAGACATGTGTAAACATATCCTGGGACCAGCTCCAAACATTGCTGAGCTTTATCAAGCCAGGGTTGGGTTTTTTTTTTCCCTTATCAAAAAAAAAAGGCTGTGTGTGAGGCTTTATCTGGGCCAAATGAAATAAGGAATCCTAAGAAAAAGGAAAGATGCCTTAGACATAAGAAATAAATCCAGTGAGAGGTGGCTGTGCTCAGTTTGAACTAGATGATTCCCCTCCACAGAGACTTTTTTTGTTCACTTCTTTTTGTTCACTTCTTTTTTATGGTGTTGGCTTAGTTTGGTTCTTTGCTCTCCACAGAGTCATTTTCTGAACCACTTCTTTGTCTTCCTTTTAAACAACAGATATTGCTTTGTCTGCAGAAACTGAGTATCTGAGGAGTGGGAAAGGCTCTTACAAGTATTGCAGAGCTCCTTAAGTATACAAGAAATGAGGCTGGGGAAGTAAGAGGAGCAGGTGTGGGGCATGGGGGGGAGCAGGTGTGGGGCATGGGGGGGAGCAGGTGTGGGGCATGGGGGGGAGCAGGTGTGGGGCATGGGGGGGAGCAGGTGTGGGGCATGGAGGGGAGCAGGTTTGGGGCATGGGGGGGAGCAGGTGTGGACTGACCTGCTGGAAAACAGCTCCATGAAGAAGGACCTTGGAGTCCTGCTGGACAGTCTGCACCATGAGGCTGCTGGAACACTGCAACAGGTTGCCCAGGGAGGGAGTTGAGTCCCATCCCTGGAGATCTTCAAGGTCAGGCTGGAGAAGGCTCTGAGCAGCCTGCTCTAGTGGAGGATGTCCCTGCTGAGTGCAGGGGCACTGGACTGGATGAGCTTGGGAGGTCCCTTCCAACCCAAACCCCTCTGGGATTCTGTGATTCTTGCCAAATTTCTGGCTGATGCTGGAGCACAGGAGGTGTGTTGCCAGTTCTGCTGGAGATAA
This sequence comes from Dryobates pubescens, assembly GCF_014839835.1. Lineage (NCBI taxonomy): Eukaryota > Metazoa > Chordata > Aves > Piciformes > Picidae > Dryobates > Dryobates pubescens. The sequence goes on from NC_071635.1 coordinate 3,312,402, forward strand.
AGAGCCCCTCAGCCAGGCTGCTAAATTTTCCTCATGCTTCTCATTCAGCACTGACTCAACTGCTCCATCTGCCCTTGCAGGTTATTAATTACCAGCTAAAGAGCAGCTGTCCCATAAAGGAGAGCATTAAACCCCCTGACACTTGCAGGATATTTATGATTTCCATCAGAATCTACCAAAGCTTTTTCCTTTGCTTCCCCAAGCAATCTTTTTGTCCAATTATCTTCCCATTTATCTCCAGTTCCCCACCCTCCAGGCAGAGCTGTGTCACCATTTACAGGGACTGCTGTGCATTATAGCTTCATGCACCTGCAGGGGACAATCCTTCATCCAGCATGGAGAAAGCCAACTGTCACTTGACACCATTGCCTCTGAGTTAATGTTGTTGTGGTACATGGTACCTGAGTGGGGATTGGAACATTTGCCTTGTTGGTAGGAAATGGGATCTTGTTTCCAGAAGTTTATCAAATGTAAGCAGAAGAAAGACAAAAATGGCCTCAGGTTTCAAAATGAGCTTCTAAGCTCTGCTTTGGGCATGCTGAGTTTGTGCTCAGGCTCTCAGAGTGCTCAGTTGATTGCTTTTTGGTTTATACATGAAGAGCAGCCCTGAGGAGAAGGACTTGGGGGTGTCAGTTGGTGACAAGCTCCCCAGGAGCCAGCAGTGGTCACTGGCAGCCCAGCAGGCAGCTGTGTGCTGGGCTGCATCCAAAGCAGGGAGAGCAGCAGCACAGGGAGGGGATTCTGCCCCTCTGCTCTGCTGAGATCCCACCTGCAGCACTGCCTCCAGCTCTGCTGCCCCCAGCACAAGAGTGACACAGGTCTAGAGGAGGCCATGGAATGATCAGAGGCTGGAGAACCTCCCTGTGGGGACAGGCTGAGAGAGTTAGGGCTGCTCAGCCTGGAGAAGAGAAGGCTCCAGGGAGACCTTGAGCAGCCTTTCAGTACCTGGAGGGGACTACAGGAGAGCTGGGAAGGGACTTTGACAAGGGCTTGGAGTGATAGGATGAGAGGGAATGGATTGAAGGTTGAGGAGGAGAGATTGAGACTGGAGATGAGGAAGAAATTCTTGCCAGTGAGGGTGGGGAGACACAGGAACAGCTTGCCCAGGGAGGCTGTGGCTGCCTCCTCCCTGGAGGTGTTGAAGGCCAGGTTGGATGAGGCCTTGAGCAAGCTGGGCTAGTGGGAGGTGTCCTTGCCCGTGGCAGGGGGTTGGAACTAGATGATCTTGAATCTCCCTTCCAACCCAAACCATTCTAGGACTCTCTGAATGTGTTTGAGCTTTAGCAGTTCCCTTGTAAGTGGCTGAAGCAAGGAACTCGGAGCCTGAGTTCTGCTGAGTGCTCAGCTAAGGTGTAAAAGGATGCAGAGGAGTAGAATTAGTAGCTGGCATGGAATGAAACACAAAACACCCTCTGAGAGAGCATCTCCAAGGTCCTACCTTAACTTGCAGCTGCATCTTCCTTGGCAGGGAGCTACCAGTCCCCACCCTCTGCTGCTCAGGCCCTTGCTTTTGTGGGCATGTTCAAAGGCAAAGCAGAGGAGCTCCCTCAGGAGGATGCCTCTACCAAGCCTTTCTGCTTTGCTCTTCACATTGCAGCAGGGACACTCTGACAACCCCAAATATGTTCAGCTCCTTGTAAAATTAATGAGCTGGTGCTGTGCTGTGCTGTTAGCAAGACACTGAGCTCATCACCAAGAGCTGGAGCTGGGCTGAGCAGAGCAAGAGGGAAAGTGGGGGCTCTGCTCCATTTAGTCACTGCTGTGCAACCTCCTACAGAATTTAACAGCTGAGTTGCCAGAGAAGGAGAGCAGAAGATCTCCTCCAGGCTTATTTGTTCCAGGCACTCTGCAGCTGGATTTTTTCACCTTGTATTGCCTAGAGAATCATAGATGCACAAAATAGTTTGGGTTGGAAGGGGCCTTAAGGATCATCCAGGTCCAACCCCCTGCCATGGGCAGGGACACCTCCCTCCAGCCCAGGTTGCTCGAGGCTTCATCCAAACTGGTCTTCAACACCTCCAGGGAGGAGACATCCAAACCTCCCTGGGCAGCCTGTTCCAGAGTCCCACCACCCTTGTACTGAGGACCTTCCTGAGATCCAGTCTAAACCTACTCCACAGCCTCCCTGGGCAACCTGTTCCACTGTCTCCCTACCCTCACTGGCAAGAATTTCTTCCTCATCTCCAGTCTCAATCTCCCCTCTTCCAGCTTCCAGCCATTTCTCCTAGTGCTATCACTTCAAGCCCTTGTCAAAGTGAGCAGCTGTGACCCTTTGCAGGAGCTGTGGCCAGGTCCCTGCCAGTGTGGTTGCCCTGCACTAGGACTCCACCTCGGGCGCTCGTGTGACAAATTCCCTTTCAGCTCTTCGAAAGGAGAAGCAAAAAGGCTCATCCATGACCAAACCCAACCAAAACTCCTCCTCAGTGCTAGCTGTCAACCATACTTAAAGGCTTCCCAGCCACTGGAACAGGCTGCCCAGGGAGGTGGTGGAGTCACCGTCCTGGAGGGGTGTAAAAGAGGGCTGGATGTGGTGCTGAGGGATGTGAGTTGGTGGCTGTGGCTCAGCAGCAGTGCTGGGACTGTGAGCTCTGGGGGAGTGGTTGGTTTCAGGCTCAGGAGGGTGGTGGAGTCCCCATCTCTGGTGGTGTTCAGGAAACCTGTGGCCATGGTTTGATGGCCATGGTGGGGTTGGGTTGATGGCTGGACTGGATGACCTTAGAGGGCTTCTCCAACTCAACCATTTCATGATTCTATGACTCAATGATCTCCAAAGTCTCTTCCAACCTCAGCAGTTCTAGGATTTTCTCTCTGGGTTTGCTGCAAGGTTCTGAAGAACATTTGCCTGCTGCCATGTCTGTAGCTTGCATGGTGGTTTCAGAGCTGCTGTGAACCTCACATCTTACTTGAGAGTACAGAAAGAAACTTGCCTCAGGAAATATTTTGTCTGAAGAGCCCTCAGGAGGGGGAGGTTTTATTTAAACAACCCAGGTCACTGATTGCTTAGCAAATGGTGGAACTGAGAGGTAGAAATGCCTCTGGTTTCCTTTAGGAGTATCCACAAGCACTTGAGAGGTGATTTTTGTCTCCACAAGCAGCCTTCTTCCTCTTGACAGGCAAGGGAATGCTGTGGAATTGGTGCTTTCCATCTAGCAAGGGCACCATTGCCTCTGTTTGCTTTGCTTGCTAAGAGAGAGCTGAGGAGGGTGTGGGAATAAAGTGACTCTGCAAATGGACATCTCTGTGAGGAATTCTAGCACACTTTAGCCCAAAACCTGCTCTGTAGGAAGGTCAGATGGTTTGGGGGGGTTTGTCATAGGATCATTTTTGTTGACCTCTAAGATCACTGAGCCCAACCATCATCAATCTCTCCCAAGTCTGGTGCTAAACCCTGTCCCACAGCACCACATCTACTGAGAAACCTTCACAGAGGGTGATTCAGCCACCTTCATGGTGGGGTTTTTGGCATAGAGAGTACTAGAAATTAGAGCAAACTGAAAGGGTAGCAGGAAAAAAAGGTTGTTGGGCAATGGGAGGAAGGTCTGCAGCCTCAAAAAGATGAGCAGAGAGGCGCTGGGACTGTGAGCAAGGTGGTGTGGTGCTGCCCTGAGAATCCAGTTTGGATACTGGAGGAAATAAAAGGGCTCCAAGGGCTCCCTTCCAACCTAAACCATCCTGTGGATCTGTGAACTGTGCTGCACTGACCTGCAACATGAAGCCTCCAACAATCCAAAGCCCACAGGCAGTAACTTGTCTGCCAGCAGAGCTGGAGTGAGGATTCCTAGAATGGGTTGGGTTGGAAGAGACCTTAAAGATCAGCCAGCTCCAACCCCCTGCCATGGGCAGGGACACCTCCCACCAGCACAGGTTGCTCCAGTTCTCATCCAACCTGGCCTTGAACACCTCCACAGCCACCCTGGCAACCTCTTCCAGTGTCTCCTCACCCTCACTGGGAAGGATTGACAGGGAGAAGGTAGAGGCAGGAGACAGAAGGAGCTGCTTGCTGTTCCTGAGAAGCATAAAGTAAACAGCTCTGCTTCTGTCAGGCCTCGCTTCAAAGGCAGCCTGCTGTGAAACAGAGAAATCATCTTCTCCAAAACAAAGTTGCCCCCATGCCCCTCAAGGTCACCACCAGCACCAGCTCTGGGGGCTTTATTTGCTGTTGTCTGCTCTTTGATCTCCAGGCTTGCAAAGGAAGGAGAGAGTGATGGAGCTGCTTTCTCCTGAAACAGCAGCTGAGGAAAAGAGCTCCTTCCTCACGTGGAGGGGAGCAAACAGAGAGGCTGCAGAGAGGAAACTGCTGCAACACCACCTGCTTTGTACACATTAGGTTGGGACAGTGAAGCTATTTGCAGCAGATACTGGAAGCTGAATCTCATGAGGTTCAGTAAGGCAAAGTGCAAGGTCCTGCACCTAGCTCAGGGCAATCCTAGATATCAGTCCAGGCTGGGGGGTGAAGAGATTGAGAGCAGAGGAGGACTTGGGGGTGCTGGTGTGTGAGAAGCTGGACAGGAGCCAGCAATGGGCACTGGCAGCACAGGCTGCCATTGGCCTTCTGGGCTGCAGCCAAAGCAGTGTGACCAGAGATGGAGAGAGGGGATCCTGCCCCTCTGCTCTGGGGAGACCTCACCTGCAGTGCTGTGAACAGCTCTGGAGGCCTTAACACAGGAAGAACATGGACCTGATGGACAGGGTCCAGAGGATACCATGAAAATGATCAGGGGATGGAGCACCTCTGCTATGAGGACAGGCTAAGGGAACTGGGGTTGTTCAGTCTGGAGAAGAGAAGGCTCCAGGGAGACCTTAGAGCAGCCTTTCAGTAGCTGACAGGGACCTGCTTTCAGGACCTTGACTCCCTGCATGCAATCAGAGCTGCATTCACTGCTGACTGCATCCTTGCTTCTCCAGCAGTGTTTGGTGACAATCCTGTATGTGTGGAGTCTAGGAGCACACAGGCTGGGGTTAGCCTCCAGTCAGGTATGGCTGCAGAATTCTCCCCGTGTCAGCCTGTCTTCAGCTTGTAAAATCAAATTGCCTGCCCCTCTGTAGCAGTGCTGTCAGCAGAGACAAAAGGCAGAAAGCTGAGCCTCGGGTGGAGAGCTGACAAGGGGCCAGGTACTCCAATCAAGCCTCATTATCCCCTTTCTTTCAAGGCACTCTTCATTTCCTTTATCATTTTCTGATTTCCCATAATGGGGATTAATTTGGCTTCCAGGCTGCCTTACACCACGCTGCTGTGTGGACAAAGGGCTCCTTGTAAAAGCTTCTGAAGCACCTAAGTTCAGGCAGAGGTCAGGAGACACAAACTGGGGGGAGGAAAGGGAAAAGGTTTGGAGGCACTCTCAGGCAACACCAAATGCTTGGCTTGGCTTTGAGGCTGCCTCAGGGTATGGCTGCCTGGTTTGGGTGGGAAAATTTGAGCAGTGAGAAGAGGACCTGGAGCTGCTGGAGAGGGAGCAGAGGAGGCCCCCAAGATGATCAGAGAGGGCTGGAGAACCTCCCCTGTGGGGACAGCCTGGGAGAGTTGGGGCTATTCAGCCTGGAGAAGAGAAGGCTCCAGGGAGGCCTTAGCGCAGCCTCACAGTACCTGAAGGGGCTACAAGCAAGTCAGGAAGGGACTTCTGACAAGGGCTTGGACTGGCAGGATGAGAGGGAATGGATTGAAGCTTGAGGAGGGCAGATTTGGACAGGAGATTAGGAAGAAATTCTTGACAGTGAGGGTGGGGAGACACTGGAACAGAGAGGCTGTGGATGTCCCCTCCCTGGAGGTGTTGAAGGCCAGGCTGGATGAGGCCTTGAGTGACCCGGGCAAGTGGGAGGTGTCCCTGCCCATGGCAGGGGGTTGGAACTGGATGAGCTTTCAGGTCCCTTCCATCCCAAGCTATTCTATGACTCTATAAACTGGTCAGGGGTTGGAACAGGCTGCTCAGGGAGGTGCTGGAGTCTCCATCCCTCAGGGTGTTCAAGAAATGTGTGGCCATGGTACTTGGGGCTGTGGTTTAGTGGCCATGGTGGTGTTGGGTTGATGGTTGGACTGGATGATCTTGGAGCTCTTTCCCAACCCAAACAATTCTCTGATTCTAACTGCAGGAGAAGGTCACAGAGCTCCACAGGTTGTGGTCTCGGTTTTTCAGCAGTGGGAGCAGAGGGAGGTGAATTCCTGGGGCCACCAGCGTGGTTTGTTAAAGATAAACCTGCAGGTAGAGCACCTAAAAGCAGAGAAAGGTTTGGGGAGAGCAAAGAGCTTTGAACTGGCTTTGAACAAAGCTCACTTTAGAATGGGAAAGAAGATTGCTTGGATGGAGCAGGAGAATGTCATTGCTGAGGGCAAAGTGAAACCCTTGTGACGATGAGGAAGAGCAGAAGAAGGGAATGAGGGCAAGAAGAAAGGAGTGCTCCAGGAATGCTGCTCTTTCTGCTCATCTCTCTAGCCTTTAGCATCTGATCCTTGTGCACCACACAGGAGGGGCTCTGGAAGTTACATCCCAGAGAGGTTGTGGAATCTCCTGGGGCTGTTCAGTCTGGAGAAGAATGAAAGGGGAGCTCATGAATGTTTACCGGAGGGGTGGATGTCAAGAAGAAGGGGCCAGGCTCTTTTCAGTGGTGTTCTGTGGTAGGATGAGGAGCAGTGGACACAAACTGGAACCTAGGAGGTTGCAGTTGAACATCAGGAAAAACTTCTTTACCATGAGGGTGCTGGAGCCCTGGAGCAGGCTGCCCAGAGAGTCTCCTCCTCTGGAGACGTTCAAGCCCCATCTGGATGCGTTCCTGGGTGACCCTGCTTTGGTTGCGGGGGTTGGACTCAATGATCTCTGGAGACCCCTTCTAACTCCTACCATTCTGTGATTCCTTGAGTTCCCAGCAATGTTTTGTCCCTCAGCAGCTGTCCCTCTGTGCTCACAGTGTCCATCATTCCCTTCTCCTTCAGAGTGCCACCCTTCGTGCCGCCGGTGCGTGGCCAACCTGCACGACACCGGCAGCGTCTGCCTGGAGTGCCACGACTCCAGACTCCTGCTCCTGGGGGACCTCTGCCTTCCCCACTGCCCACTGGGATTCTACCTGGACAAGGGGGCCTGCAAACGTGAGTAGGCCCTGCATATGCCTCAGGGACCTGGAGCCTTGCAAGGTGTTACACAGGAGGAGGAAATTCTTCTCCAGCAGGGTGGTGAGGCGCTGGAATGGGAGGCTCCAAGCCTCGAGGGGTTCAAAGCCAGGTTGGATGGAGCCTTGAGCAAGCTGGGCTGGGAGGAGGTGCCTCTGACCATGGCAGAGGAGCTGGAACCAGGTTGGTCTAGAAGGGCAACAGCATCCTGGGCTGCATCAAATGAAGTGTGGCCAGCAGGTCAAGAGAGGTGGTTCTGACCCTCTGCTCTGGTGAGACCTCACACAGAGTACTGCAGCCAGGTTGAGAGAGGTGATTCTGGCCATGAGGATGGTGAGACACTGGAACAGGTTGCTCAGGCAGGTGGTAGAAGCCTCTCCATCCTCTCATCCAGCCAGGCTGGATGTGGCTCTGAGCAACCTGCTGTAGTGTGAGGTGTCCTGCCTATGGCAGTGGGGTTGGAGCTGGCTGAGCCTTGAAGTCCCTTCCAGCCCTGACAAATCTGATTCAATAGCCCTCTGCTCTGGTGAGACCTCACCTGGAGTGCTGCATTCAGCTCTGGGGTCCTCAACACAGGAGGACATGGACCTGCTGGAGAGGGTCCAGAGGAGGGCCACAACGATGTGTTGAAGCCCAGTCTGTCTGGTATTGCAGTTCAGGAGGAATAAACCAAGACAAGAAGTTAGAATGAAGATGCAGAGCTCCTTTTGCAGGATGTGGCCTTTCCTCACCCAGCCCAAGTGCTGGCTCACACTGCAGAGCTGCTCTGGGGGAGCTGTGTGTTTGCTTACCTGGCTTGGAGCAATCTCAGAGCCACCTGAAATAGTCTCTGTGTCATTTAACTGGGAAGACCCCTGAGAGAGAGATTTTGCCTGCCAGGAAACATAAGCCTAGGGATAACATTTCCTCCCTTTGGTCCAAAGGTTTCATTTCAAAGAAGTTCTGCCTTCCTCAGCCTGTGCCAAGCTCATTTTGTGTTGGGGGCTGCCTTTGAAGATCTCCAGCGCAGCGTGAGGCAGTCACAGCTCTGATTTCTTTGCCTCCTCTCACTCATGATTAATTTGCCCTGACAGGTGTAATGATGGCATCAGTCTTTAGGTAAAGACCTGTCTAGGCATAAACCAGACTAATAATTTTGTGTGCACCCTTTGGAGAAATTAATAGGGATGCATTGGCCTCCTCCACTGTGGTGGTTTAGATCTCTGCAGTCAGGCTGAGAAGCACAAGAAGTGGGACACAAGGGGATGGATGTAAAACTCCAGGGATGTGTGGGGCTGTCAGAAGAGCACCAGGTGGTTCCTAAACAGACCAGGAGCACCAAGATAAGGAGGATCTGACCTAAAGATAGTTGGGGGAAAGCATGCAAGGGAAGTACTGATACATCCTTACCTGATAGACAGGGCTTGGCCAGAGCTCTCTAGGGTTCTTCAGGGGAAGGGAAGGTTGAGGAGAAGAGGAATGGGTAAAAAAAGAGAGGAGAGGGGCAGGGGAGAGTTCAAGAGGAGGAAAGAGGGAGAGGAGGGGGAAAAGAGAAAAGAGAGGGAAAAGAGTAAAGAGAGGGAGAGGAGGGGGAAAAGAGTGAAGAGAGGGAAAAGAGAGAAGAGAGGGAGAGGAGGGGGAAAGGAGAGGAAGAGAAGAGGAAAGAGAAGAGAGGGAAAAGAGAGGGAGAGGAGGGGGAAAGGAGAGGAAGAGGAGAGAGCTGATGTGCATGGCACCCCCAGCAGAAATAAACCCATGGAGGCTGAGCTCTGTGCACCACTAAGGGCTTTGTAAGAACTTTTGGTGCTTGTCCCAGCACACTCAGTCTCTGAGAGTGCTCCTGCTGAACCTTGTGAAAGTTGCTGGGAGATTAGCTTTCCCTTGGACACAAACTCCTGTTCTTGCTGTCCCTGCAGGGTGTCACCCCTCCTGTCAGACCTGCACCGGCGAGGGGCCTTCCTCCTGCTCCTCCTGCAACAGCAGCCTGGTCCTGTCCCACAGCAGCATGTGTGTGCCAGCCTGTTCCCCAGGCTACTACAGGGACCACAGGCAGACCTGCAAACGTGAGTGCCTCCCTCCAAGCCACCTCTCCTTTCCAGGGTGCATTCACCAGCGTGTCCTGTCTTGTTCCTTTGCTTGCTGTGCCTCTTGCCAGCAAAAGAAAGACCTCGAGGGCCTGAGGATTGGATGTGAGCTGACAGAGGTGATTAGCTGCCTTAGAAACAGAGCCTACAGCCTGCTTTTAAATTGGAGCACAGTTGCACTTTTGTTACTGACTTCAAAGACAAAGAGGCTTTGGGTCTCTAGGAAATGTCTGCAGGAGGGTTTGTGCAGGCTTCCTTGTTGTCTGGATGAAGTGGCCAAAAGTACTGATGGATAAAACTTGACAAGCAGAGGGGAACTTTCATCATTTCTTCCTAAAGCAAACCCTCTCCCCACTGCACAAGCTGCCATTCAGGCTGGAGCATTTATGCTGCATTTTGCCACATGAGAAACCACAAATGATCAAGGGGCAGCTTGGTAGGTACAGACCACAGCTGATCAAGGGGCAGCTTGGTAGGCACAGACCACAGCTGATCAAGGGGCAGCTTGGTAGGTACAGACCACAGCTGATCAAGGGGCAGCTTGGTAGGCACAGACCACAGCTGATCAAGGGGCAGCTTGGTAGGCACAGCCCCCACTTCTGTGAGCTCTGATATCTTTACCTCCTAATGATCTGCTGCAATTGATCTGGTGTTGAGTCCAGCAGTGTTTTGTTTGATCATATTCCTGCTGTCCCTGAATCTCCCAGAGCCTTTCTTTTCATGCAGTCCCACAGTGGTTTGGGTTGGAAGGGACCTCCAAAGCTCATCCAGTCCAACCCCCCTGCAGTCAGCAGGGACATCCTCCACTAGAGCAGGTTGCTCAGGGCCTTGTCCAGCCTCACCTTGAAGATCTCCAGGGTTGGGGCCTCAGCTACCTCCCTGGGCAACCTGTTGCAGTGTTCCAGCACCCTCCAGCCTCCTCTTCTCCAGGCTGAACAACCCCAGCTCCCTCAGCCTGTCCTCATAGCTCTCTGATCATTTCCTCTTGTTCTTCTCTGTTCACTCAGGCCCTGACATCAGTTGCTTTATTGATCACATTAGTCTTTGACTCAGTGTGCAAAATTATATGTCCCAGAGACATAAGGAAAAGGGGAGGGGGAAACCCAGTTTGAACTGACCCAGTGTAACATCCCCCCCAAAAAAGAGAGTGAGTTTGGTGGCTGTGCACCTGAGCACTCAGAGCTTTGTGAAGGCCTGAATTAGTCTGATTTAAATTACCCTGATGTATGCTTAGATAACTCTGCTGCACTGCACTGAGGACAGGTGTCAGTGCCACCCTATCTGGGCCAAAATGCCTTTCCTGATGAGATGCTGGAGGAGGAAGCTGCTGTGCTTGTCAGCTTCACCTGCTTTTGGTTGATGTATTTGCTTCTCTGATTTCCATCTTCTCAGCAGAAATGGAGGCACCTTGCATGAGTTCAAAGAAATAGGTGGAAGGCTTTGTACCCTTCCAGCATCTGCAGGAAAAGAAAAGAAGAAAGCCTATTAAGTCACAAAAAAGAAGGAAAGGAATAAAAAAAAAGAGGAATAGATATTAACAGCAAAGAAAAGGCAATCATGGGATTCTTGCTCTCCTGGCTGGTTTCCAACAGGCTCCTCAAGATGTTCACTGCTGTGTCCTGCAGGCTGGATTCTCTCATTGCTGACTACACCACAGTCCCTCCCTTCCTAATGAAAATGCCCTTCTCCAGTGAAACCTTTGCTGTTTCTAGCTCCTGGACATCATGGTCCAAGTGGAATGTTCCTGAGGACTGTACCTCCCTGGGAAACCTCTTCCTGTGTCACACCCCCCCCCACTGTAAATGTGAATGTGACCTCTGCTGGGCCTGCTCACTTAAACTCTTCTCCCTCTTTCTGGGCTATTTATGGACAGACTCACAGAGTGCATCAGGTTGGGAGGGGACCTCAAAGGGCCTCTTCAGGCTGGAACAGGTTGCCCAGAGAGGTTGTGGAGGTGTTGAAGGCCAGGCTGGGTGAGGCCTTGAGCAACCTGGGCTAGTGGAAGATGTCCCTGCCCATGGCAGGAGGGTTGGAACTGGAGGATCTTTAAGGTCCCTTCCAACCCAAGCCATTCTGTGATTTTGGTTTGGTAGCTCAAATGCTTTTTGCAAGCAAATCCAGCTGTCCAAATGGTCATGGCAGGGGGTTGGAACTGGATGATTTATAACATCCCTTCCAACCTTAACCACTCTATGAAGCTATGAAATAAAACCACAGAATGCCCTGCTTGGAAAAGACCTCAAGATCATCAAGTCCAACTACAACAACTTTAATCTCCTTATTGCAAAGAGCTCTTGAAGAAAGCTTAATGTTTAAGAAAGCTTCATTTGTACTCCTTGTGGCAGGAGGCTCAAGGCCAAGTGTGCTAGTGAATTGGATGTTTGTCATTCCAAGTGTCACTTGTGCCTTCTCAAGTGAAGTGCTGCTGCTAAGCCACCTAGATAGAAACTCTCCCAGGCTGCTGGAAAACCACCACTTAGAGGTAATGAAGTTTGAGCTGTGAGGCTGACAAAATTGGTCTCACTTCAACCTTTATTTGAGTCCCATTGCACTTTTGAGGAACTCAGGGATTGGAGTGGAGTTCAGAGAGATGCTGAGTGCTTGCTGTAGGCTCTTAGAGATAGTTTTAACACTGGCTGAGGAGCAGTGCAAAGCTTCACAAGTTCTTCATGGCATTAAAAATGCATCTGTAGAGCCAGGCTGCTAACCCAAGCAGACTGCAAAATTGATTGCAGATCCAGCTTTTGCCTTCCTGCTCTGGCCTGCCTCCAGGAGTAACCTGATTTCTATGGATTCAGACCTCACATGGAGTCATAGAATGGGTTGGGTTGCAAGGGACCCTCTGAGTTCATCTTGTCCTGCAGCAGGGCTGGAGCACCTCTGCTATGAGGACAGGCTGAAGGAGCTGGGGTTGTTCAGCCTGGAGAAGAGAAGGCTCCAGGGAGACCTTAGAACATCCTTCCAGTACCTGAAGGGGGCTACAGGAAGGCTGCAGAGGGACTGTTTGCAAAGGCCTGCAGTGACAGGACATGGGGCAATGGTTTGAAATGAGAGCAGAGCAGATTGAGATTGGATGTGAGGAACAAGTTCTGCACCAGGAGAGTGCTGGAGCACTGCAACAGGCTGCCCAGGGAGCTGGTTGAGGCCCCATCCCTGGAGATCTTCAAGGTGAGGCTGGAGAAGGCTCTGAGCAACCTGCTCTAGTGGAGGATGTCCCTGCTGACTGCAGGAGGACTGGACTGGATGACCTTTGGAGGTCTCTTCCAACCCAATGCAATCTCTGACTCTGTTAATTTATCCTAAGTACAGAATTGACCTTGGGCAAAGATTCTGACTCCATGTGGATGTAGTGACACTCAGGAGTGGCTGGCATTTAGCCTTTGCCATCACTGTCCTTGCTAGCAGGGCAGTTGCAGCTGTTTGGAGAAAGCAAAATGAGTTTCCTGCATTATTCCTGTGCTGCTTCATCTCCCCAGAATCAGAGCTTCTCAGTGCATAGCAAAAGGGCTGGCAAATATTTCTCAGTCTTTCCTAGCACATTGCCATGAAACCTTGCTGTGAATTAGCCAAGAGCTCTGCCATCACCACTGAGCACTCTTGGCTGTTAGCACAGCCTCCTCAGAATTTTAGGACCTGGGCATCAAAGAGGTGAGTTTAAATACTCTGCCCCTCTGGGCTTTGATTCAGTAAATCCCCAGAGGACTTGGTGGTTGTTGCTGTTTCTTGGCATCTTGATTTGCTCCCTACAGCTCCAAAATGTCACAGGGTGTGGAAACACAAAGGTGGAAACACTGAAGGGAAGTGAAATGGTCCCTTTGGTCCCACCAAGGTTTGCTGGCTGGATTGCAGCAGCCTGCTGTGGGCTCCAGGTTTGTGGTGTTATGGATTAAATCAGGAAGCAAGAAATAGTGTGAAGAAATAGCAGGAACAGTGTGGCCAGCAGGAGCAGGGAGGTCATTCTGCCCTGTACTCAGCACTGCTCAGGCCACACCTGGAGTCCTGTGTCCAGTTCTGGGCCCCTCAGGTTAGGAAGGATGTTGAGGTGCTGGAAGGTGTCCAGAGAAGGGCAGCAAAGCTGGGGAGGGGTCTGGAGCACAGCCCTGTGAGGAGAGGCTGAGGGAGCTGGGGTTGCTTAGCCTGCAGAAGAGGAGGCTCAGGGGAGACCTTCTTGCTGTCTACAACTCCCTGGAGGGAGGTTGTAGCCAGGTGGGGGTTGGTCTCTTCTCCCAGGCACCCAGCACCAGAACAAGAGGACACAGTCTCAAGCTGTGCCAGGGGAGGTTTAGGCTGGAGGTGAGGGAAAAGCTCTTCACAGAAATAGTAATTGGCCACTGGGATGTGTTGCACAGGGAGGTGGTGGAGTCCCCACCCCTGGAGGTGTTCAAAAAAGGACTGGATGTGGCACTTGGAGCCATGGTTTGGTTAGTCAGGAGGTGTTGGGTGAGAGGTTGGACTTGATGATCTCTGAGGTCTTTTCCAACCTTATTGCTTCTATGAAAACCAGAGGCAGGGAAAGCTCTTACTTGCTTTCCTTGGGGGTTGGATTCAAGGTCAAGCAGTGTGAGGAGACTTACCAGTCTGTTCCAGTTGGGAGAAGGAAGCTTTTTACAGTCTGGAGGCTGTGAAGAGGAACATCAGAAGCAAAAACCTCTGAAATCCCCACAGGTGTCCCTCTCAAAGAGGAGAAGAGGAGTAGCCAGGCTACAGCCTAATACAGTTTGTACTTGTCCAGGCTAATTGCAGTCATTTGCTTTGTCTTCATCTTCCCACAGCTTGCAACAGGCAGTGCCTGAGCTGTGAGTCAGCCACCAGCTGCACGTCCTGCAGAGACCCAGCTAAGGTCCTGTTGTTTGGAGAGTGCCAGGATGAGACCTGCACTCAGCAGTACTACCTGGAGCTCTCCAGCAAGACTTGCAGAGGTAAATAAATACTTGGGTGGCTTAAAGAGAGAAAACAAAACAGCATTGCAGGTGCCTTGCCAGCAGGATCTGTGCTAAAAAGTCTGTAGCCAGGGGGGAAAGGGGTGGCAGTTGCTCAGCTCCAGCTCCCCCACCCCCCTTGGGAGGCTTTCACAGTTAGGGAGGCTTTTAGAGTTGGTTTCTCTGGGGTTTTTTCCCAGCAGTCTGCTGTCCCAGACTTGAGCCTCTCAGTGAAACAAGATTATTGCAAATCCTTCCCTTGTAAATGATTTAGTGAGTGAGCCAGCAAACTTTGCAGGGGTCAGGGCCAGCAATTCATTTAGTCATGGGTCAGCTGAATAAGGAGAGAACTTACTCAGCTCAGGCTTTTCTGGAGTGCTTGCAGGGCCTTGTGTATTTTACCTGCTTCTCTCTGGCTTGTGAAGCCCTGCAGCACTGGATGGCTGCAGAAACAGCACTTTGGAGGCATTTCAAAGACACATGCCTTGAAAGATTGCCAGAACTCTCAAGGAGAGTGTTCCAGCTTGGAAAGAAGTGAGGATAAGGTGGTGAGATGCTGCAACAGGCTGTGGATGCCCCCTCTCTGGAGGTGTTCAGGGCCAGGTTGGATGAGGCCTTCAGCAATGTGGGCTGGTGGGAGGTGTCCCTGCCCGTGGCAGGGCTTGGAAGTAGGTGACCTTGAAGGTCTCTTCCAACCCAAACCAAGCTGGCTTTATTGCATCTAAGACCAGGATGTAACACCAAGCCTTGTAGCTCAGTGTTCATTTCTAGCTGCCTCTCTCAGTACTTGGCTCAGCTGAGCACCTTCTGTCCCCTTAACGTTGCACTTCCTCAGAGAGGTGACACTGGCTGGTGTTTAGGGTGTTGGAATGAGGCAAGACTCTTGTCCTGGCTTTGTCTGGGACCTGCTGCATGGACTGAAGCAGTTCAGCTCACCTCAGTGAGTTCTTGTTCCCCCCTGTCTTGCTCTTGCCCATTTGTCTGCCTCATCAGCCAAGTCTGGCTGTCACTAATTGCTGATATGGACCCCCCACCAAGTGCCACCAGGAAACAAACAGGAGTGTTGGCAGCCTGAGAAGTCCTTGGGCATGGTTGGGACCCTTCTGAAGACTGGAGAGGAGATAGTACAAGGGCATGTGAGGGCAGATCTGCTGCCATCTATACCTGGTGTGTTCCTGGGCAGGGGGCATTGCAGAGGGACCTTTGGGCTGTGAGGGACAACGAGTTCATAGCATCATAGAATGACTTGAGCTGGAATGGACCTTCAAGGTCATCCAGTTCCAACACCTCCCACTAGCCCAGGCTGCTCAAGGCCTCATCCAGCCTGGTCTTGAACTCTTCTAGGGACAAGGTGTCCACAACTCATTTCAGTGTCTCACTACTCTCATAGTAAAGAACTTGAGTTTCAAGAACTTAAACTTCCATCTCCTCTCCTTTTGGCCAGGGCCCTTTGAAAGCATGAGGCTGACAAAGTGAGGGGGCTGGTTGCTAGTGAGCAAGGAGCTCAGTGCTGGCAGAAAAGGAGCAGGGCTCTTTGTGGGGCCAAGTCAGGCTTTAGGGGCAACAAAACTCTGCCAGGGGTAGCAGGTCTGAACACTGAACACAGAGCCAAGCCTGCTCAAACTTGACATGATTAGAACATGTTAAATCCAAGAGGGGTTAAAATAACCCCCACCCAACCCATGTCTGGGGTGAGTCACCCTGCACAAATTGTCCTTCATTTATTGCAGTGCCTTTTTACAGTTTGTACTCTTTGCTCCCAGGGTTTATATTCCAGAGCTTGTAGAGCCCCCCCTTGTCTAGGGTGAGCACCCCAGAAACATCTGCCCTGCACTGACTTTTTCTCTTTCCCTTCAAGAGTGTGACTGGAGCTGTAATGCCTGTAAAGGCCCCAAGAGCACTGACTGCCTGCAGTGCATGGAGGGCTATGTGCTCCATGAAGGGGCTTGTGTGGAGCAGTGCCCTGCAGCTTTCTACAAGGAAGCAGACATGTGCCAGAGTGAGTAGTTCATCAGTTTTTTCTCCTAAGCACTGCTGCCCAGGGCTTTCCCTGCTTCTGTGCAGTTTGTGCACACATCTTGGTGGAAGGGACCTTGAAGGTCATCCAGTTCCAACCCCCTCAACCAAGGGCAGGGACACCTCCCACCAGCCCAGGTTGCTCAAGGTCTCATCCAACCTGGCCTTGAACACCTCCAGGGAGGGGGCAGCCACAACCTCCCTGTCCCAGTGTCTCCCCACCCTCACTGTCAAGAATTTCTTCCTAATCTCCAATCTGCCCTCTTCCAGCTCAAAGCCACTGCCCCTCATCCTGGCACTACAATCCTTTGCAAAAAGTCCCTCCCTAGCTCTCCTGCAGCTCCCTTTATGTGCTGGAAGGCTGCTCTAAGGTCTCCTTGGAGCCTTCTCTTCTCCAGTGTGAACAACCCCAACTCTCTCAGCCTGTCCTTGTAGTAGAGGTGCTGCAGCCCCTTGGTTGTCTTTGTGGCCTCCTCTGGACCCCCTCCAACAAATCCCTTTCCTTCCCATGTTGGCTCCAAAATGGGTGCAGTGCTCCAAGTGGGGGTCTCACAAGGG
The DNA here is from genome assembly GCF_014839835.1 of Dryobates pubescens. Lineage (NCBI taxonomy): Eukaryota > Metazoa > Chordata > Aves > Piciformes > Picidae > Dryobates > Dryobates pubescens. The sequence continues at coordinate 3,329,057 of NC_071635.1, forward strand.
CAGAGTAGAGGAGCAGAATCCCCTCCCTTGCCCTACTGGGCACACATCTGCAATCCCACCACTACCACATCTTCAGCTACATCAGGTTGCCTCCAACAACCTGACCTTGAAAGCAGGGTGGAGCTGAACTCTTTCCTTCTGGCTTTCAGGGTGTGATGAGCACTGCCTGCGGTGCCAGCAAGCAGCTGAGTGCAGCCTGTGTGAAGCCTCCTTTTTCCTCTTGGACACTCACTGTGTGCAGCAGTGTGGGAAGAGATTTTATGCAGACCAGGCCCAGAGGAAGTGCAGAGGTAAGCAAAGGGAGTGCAGGGTGGTGGAGAAGGGACCAGAGTTGTCCATGTTCTGTGCCCTGCTTTGTCTCTCTAAGGCTGGGCTGAAGGAGGACTCACTTGGATGCTGGCTTTAAACTGCTGAGGTGATGCAGCAAACTGAGAATTAGCTGCCAGGCTCTGTCTGCATTTAGACCTGCCTAGTTCATAGGTTATATGGAATGGTTTGGGCTGGAAGGGACCTTGAGGATCATCCAGTTCCAATCCCTGTGCCGTGGGCAGGGACACCCCACACTAGCCCAGGTTGCTCAAAGCCTCAACCAACCTGGCCTTGAACACTCCCAGGGAGGGGGCAGTTCAGGAGGAGTGAGATTCAGGGTGGATGGCTGCTGATGTGATATTACATAAACAGATACTAACCCCACACTTTCAGAAAGGTTTCAGTTGTATTTGTGGCATGCCAAGCAGGGTAGGACAAGTCCTGTGTAGGACCTGAGGCCTTGAGCAGCCTGGGCTAGTGGAAGGAGTCCCATGGCAGGGGGCTTGGGACTAGATGATCTTTAAGGTCCCTTCCAACTGAAACTGTTCTATGAATCTGTGAATTTGGAGTATTTTTGGTTATAACAGCTCCATAAAACCATTTTCTTCCAATTGGAATCTCAGGTCCTCTGTAGCCTTTGGGAAGCTGATTAACTGAGGAAGGAACTTCTTGACCCTTGTATCTCAACTCTTTGCCCCTTCTTTTTGATCACTTCTGGACACAAATAGCAGTGGTGGTTCTGTTCTGAGCCAGGGGGACAGCTCTGCACACCAGGGGGTTTGCAGTGTCTCAGGGGGGATCTTATCAATGTCTATGACTATCTGAAGGGTGGCTGTCAAGATGAAGGTGCCAGGCTATTTTTGGTGGTGCCCAGTGGCAGGACAAGGAACAACAGGTACAAGGTGGAACACAGGAGGTTCCACCTTGACATGAGGAGAAACTTTCAGTGTGAGGGTGCTGGAGACCTGGAGCAGGCTGCCCTGAGAGGTTGTGGAGTCTCCTTCTCTGGAGACTTTCAAGACCCACCTGGATGCATTCCTGTGTGGCAGTGCCCTAGGTGATCCTGCTCAGGCAGGGGGGTTGGACTGGATGACTTCTACATGTCCTTTCCAGCCCCTCCCATTGTGTGATTCTGTGCTTTCCATCCAATTCAGCTTGTCCCCCGGGGTGCTTGGAGTGTGACAGTGGCAGCCAGTGCCACCTCTGTGACAGCACCACCTTTCTGAAGGAGAAGAGCTGTGTTGCTGCTTGTGGCCAGGGTTTCTATGGCAATCCTTGGACCAGGGAGTGTGAAGAAGGTGAGTGTCTCATGATAAAGCAGCCAAGCTGGCAGGCTTGCAGCAGATTCTCAGGCCAGAGGGAGCATCCATTCAGCAGCATGTTTGGAAGGCAGGTTTGTGCTGGCTGTTGAAAGGTGGCAGCTCTTGTTCTCCAACTCTTTTTTTCTCATGCATGTCCATGGTTTTCCAGGTGAAGTTACCTGGATGGGTGTGTTTACACACCTTCCCAGTGCCAGCATAGTCTATCACATTCTGGGGCAAAGAGATTTCTTGCCCTTCACCAAGCTTGCAAGATGTTGATTACTCCTGCAGCTGCACTTCTCATTCCTTTCTTCCACGTGAAGATTTGCCGGTCCCATCCGCTGGGCAGGCCAGTGTGGCTTGGCTTTGAGCTTTGTGATGGGGGAACTCAGCATGGGAAGTGTCTTTCCCAAACCTCTCAAAATCAGAGTGGGCATTGGGATGGGTTGAAAAATCTTCTGGAGATGGTGGCTGCCCACCTGGGTCAGCAGTGGCCTGCGGGGATCCGCTCTGTTACCCAAAGCATGACGGCGGCAGGCGAGAGGCCGGCACAGCCCGTGGCTGCCCCTCATGTAGTGATGCTTTTCCCTTCTCCAGCCACACATCCCTTGAGCACCCCCTCCAACAGGACCCTCAGAGTAGGGATTGGTGGGGTGAAGCCCCTGGAGCCCTCCCTGCTGAGCGTGTGCGGTCCGGCCGGCGCCAGAGGCCGGCTCCGGCTGGGCATCGAGAGCGCCCCCTCCAACGGCAGGCTGCTGATGCTGCTGGCTGGCAAGGAGCTGCAGCTGCTCAAAGGGGACCACTTCAGCTGCCAGGATGTGAAGGAGAAGAGGATTCGCTTTGTGCACAGCAAGGAGAAACCCAGGTGACTGTGGGCAGGCTTCCTGTCACAGCCCTTCCTTTGCAACAGCTGTCCCCACCAGAGCAGGCAGCTCCCTGGGCCTCAGAAGCATCCTTACACCAAGGGTGGCTACCAGGGGGAGGGAGGCTCACAAGGAGTCCCATGGGAAGGACAAGGGGTGATGGGGACAAGTTACTGCTGGGGAGATTGCCACTGGACTCCAGAAGAGCATTTGTCACCATGAGCACAGTCAGACACTGGAACCATCTCCCAGGGGAAGCAGTGGAGTCCCCTGAATTGGTCTGTTTGAAGCCTCAGCTCGACAGGCTGCTGGGCCAGCTCATTTCAACTACACCACCACCTAGAAAGGTTGGACCAGATGATCCTTGGGGTCCCTTCCAACCTGGCACACTCCTCACTGCTGTGAAATCAGTTAGCAACCGCTCTAGGTGATCCTGCTCTGGCAGGGGGGTTGGAATCAATGATCCTTCAAGGTCCCTTCCAACTCCTAACATTCTGTGATTTCTGTATCTTCAGGAGGCTTCTCTTCAGGGATGCAGATGCTGAAGCCATTCAGGAGGCCTTGCTCCTGGCTTCCTCCTGATTTGTTCTACTCTGAATTAATGGTATTCAGGGATTATTGACAAGAAGGCTGAGAAGGGAATCAAAGAATATGCTTTCCACCACAGTGCCAGAGCAGTACAGCCTGGAGCCCAGCAGACTTGGAAGTGCATGGAGTGTTCAGTGAAAAGAAAGGGTCCTGCATAAAAGAGGTGCAGAGGTAGTGCTGAGGAACATGGTTCAACAGTGGACAGCCACTGGAAGAGAGTCTCATGCTCTGGTGCCCACAGCGTAAGAAAGACCTGGAGCTGCTGGAGCAAGTCCACAGGAGGGCCACAAAGATGATCAGAGGGCTGGAGAAACAACCCATGGGGACAGGCTGGGAGAGTTGGTGGCTGTTCTGAGTGGAGGAAAGAAGGCTCTGGAGGTGGCACTTGGTGGCATGGTTTAGCTGATGTCATGTTGTTAGGTCATAGGCTGGACTTGATGATCTTAGAGGTCTTCTCCAGCCTCAAGAATTCTGTGGTTCTGTGAGCCAGGGAGGTGGTGGAGTTAGCACCCCTGGAGGTGTTCAAGCAATGTGTGGATGTGGCACTCTGGGACATGGTTCAATGGCCATGGTGGACTCAGGTTGAACTCAATGATCTCAGAGGGCTTTTCCAACCAAAACAAGTCTGTGTTAGCTCAAGGGTTGGACTTGATGTTCTTGCAGGTCTTTTCCAGCCTAAACTATGCTGTGATGTCACTTGTATGCCCTGCAGCATGTGCTGCATTCAGCCTCTTTCCCTGCAGGATGAGCTTTGTTAGTGTTCTGGGGTAATTAGTGGTGACTGGTAGCTGGCAGTGCTCACACTGCAAGCCTGTTGCAAGGAAGCAGATTTTTCCCTGCTGCCAGGCAGTCAGGAGCCATCCTGCCAAATTCCACACTTGATTTACATCACCAGAAAGCCTTGGGACTAGGCTGAGACCGGTGGAACTCTTCTACAGCTCTGCCTGCCTATTTCAAGGGGTTCTTTGGTCCATCAGTAGGACCTTGAGGGTGTCCTTCAGATGCCAAGGGTTAGCTCATGTGTTTCTGTATTGTGCTTCTGGGGGTTGTCTGCCTGGCAGTCACAGGGAAGTGGCAGCATCTTGAGAATCAGAACTACTTTGTGGTTAGGGTCTGTGAAAAGCCACAGAATGTCAGCTTGGAAGGGATCCCAAGGGCTTGAGGGGGGCAGACTGAGACTGGAGGTTAGGAAGAAATTCTTGCCAGTGGGGATGGAGAGACACTGGCACAGGTTGCCCAGGGAGGCTGTGGATGCCCCCTCCCTGGAGGTGTTCAAGGCCAGGTTGGATGAGGCCTTGAGCAACCTGGGCTGGTGGGAGGTGTCCCTGCCCATGGCAGGGGAGTTGGAACTGGATCTTCTTCAAAGTCCCTTCCAACCCAACCCACTCTGTCAATCTCTGAATCATCTGGTCCAACCTTTAGTCAGCAGGAAACAAAACTGGTGAGGAGTGGGAGCTTCTGTTCCCCAGCCAGAAAAGTGACATTTTCCTTGGAGCAGAGAAGAGCTGACATTTAGAACTGGTTCTTTATCTTGGAGGTGCCATCCTGTGTGGGCAGCATTAATTAAAGGGAAATGAGGGGCCATTATTACCTAGTGAAAGGGCTTTTATTTCATCAGAGACTGTTGGGAAGCTTCAGAAAGCAAAATGCTGTAAAAATGTAATTGAAAAACCCTTGAGCTAAAGCTTCTGGCACTGAGCTGCTCAGTTTTGACTGAATCCATCAGATTTTTATCATGATTGAGTGCTGCAGGAGCACTTCATTAAATTCTCTTCTCCTGTGTTTTTGGCTTGGTGGGGACTTGTTTAGGAAAGGACAATTTGCCTTGAAGGTCAGCGATCAACACTTCTTCTCCCACCCTGAGGTGATCAATGTGGAAGCCTTTTCCACACAGGTAATGTACCAAGGCCTGGGAGCAACCACAAATGGTCTGCCATGGGGAGCCCTGGTTCCTTGCAGTGGGAACAAAGGAGCTGGGCAGAGCTTGAGCTGGAGTTCAGGTCAGGCAAATTAGGCTCAGCTCTCAGGTGAGAGGCAGCCAAGAGTCATGTGGAAGGACTGACCTTGAGGGAAGTGAACCATGCTGCCCAGGGAGGCTGTGGATGCCCCCTCCATAGAGATGTTCGAGGCTGGATGAGGCCTTGAGCAACCTGGGCTGGTGGGAAATGTCCTGCCCATGGCAGGGTTGGAACTAGATGATCTTCAAGGTCCCTTCCAACCTAAGCCATGCTGTGGTGGTGAGGTGCTTGTGTTCCAGCTGGCCCTGCCAGCATGCCTGCACCACACACACCTTCCAGAGTAGTTGAGGCTCCATGTCTCTGCTTGGATCTCCAGGTCTGACTGCTAGAGATTCTTAGATCTGCCCACTTGGGGGAGAGAGTGTGCTGCTCACAAACAGGAGGCTCCCAGGCATGAAATGAGCTGGTTGCCTTCACCTCACATTTTTAATCCCAGACTTTGCTCATGGCCAACTTGCAGAGGTTTAGCAACCACCTAAGAGCTGCCTTTGCCTTTCAGGCCCCCTACGTGTTCAGGAACGAGCCTCTCCTTGTCCACAGAGGGGAAAGTGGAGCTATAACAGAGCTGCTGCTTGGTGTGAGAGACAGTGACAACCCTCAGGACGTTGTGCTGGTGGTTTTAGAGCCTCCAAGGCACGGGCAGCTGAGCAAACCTCCTAGGGAGTCAGCTTCTGGAGCCCAGATATTCCGCCTGGGTGACCTTGCCGGCGGACTGCTGCGTTACGCCCACGACGGCTCTGACACCCGGGATGATGCAGTTCTCTTGCAAGTGACTGATGGTTACCACTTCCAGAACGTCCTGCTCCACATTAAGATTGCTCCCAAGGTAGGTGCTGGGACATAAACCCTTGCAGGCAGATTAGAAGGCTGGAGAAATATCCCTGTGTCCCTGAGGCGTCACTAATCCTGAGCTAGTGACAGGCTGTGGTCAGAGAGAGGAGAAAGCAGAGGATTGATGGAGCTTTGGAGGGCACCTGCATTTCTGGGGGCTGTGACAGGAGTTGTGCAGCTCAAATCAGGCAGCTTTGACAATTCAAAGTCCACAGCTGTGTGATGGCAAGGGTTTGCTGGAGTTGCAGGTGGCAGTTTTACAAAGCAAGGATGTGAGGAGCAAGTTGTGCACTGTGAGGGTGCTGCCACAGCACTGCCACAGGTTGCCCAGGGAGGGAGTTGAGGCTCCATTCCTGGGGATCTCCAAGGTGTGGCTGGACAGGGTCTGAGCAACCTGGTCTAGTGGAGGATGTTGGACTGGATGACCAGGTTGGGTGAGACCTTGAGCAACCTGCTCTAGTGGGAGCCATGGCAGGGAGGTTGGAACTAGATGATCTTGAAGGTCCCTTCCAACCCAAAGGAAGAATCCACAAGAACCTCAGTTCCACAGGGTGAGAACTGGGCCCAAGGGATATGGGTGGAGGACATACAACCATTCTGTGGGTCTGTAAGGGGCAGTGGGTGGAAGCTGAAGCACAGGAGGAAGTTCCATGGAAACAGGAGGAAAATTTTTTTCATTGTGAGGGTGACAGAACCCTGGAGCAGGCTGCCCAGGGGGGTTGTGGAGTCTCCCTCTCTGGAGGTGTTCAAGACCTGCCTGGATGAGTTCCTGTGTGATCTGGTGTAGGTGATCCTGCTCTGGCAGGGGGGTTGGACTGGATGAGCTTTTGAGGTCCCTTCCAGCCCCTAACATTGTGTGAAACATTTCTGGAAGCAGACAGCCAGGGCTGGCTTCAGAAGGAATCCCAGAACACTCTGCTTGACCCTTTTCACTGCAAAGTGTTTCCAGCAGTGCAGCATTGCTTCAGTTCAGCCTTTTTCTGCTGTCCCCCTGCATGCAGAATGACAGAAGCCCTCAGCTGGTGACAAACTCCCTGGTCTGGGTGCCCCAGGGAGGCATGCTACAGATCTCCAAGACAATTCTTCATGCCAAGCTACCTGGTGCCCGTGACTCTGAGATAACCTTCACCATCACCAAGGACCAGCCAAGACATGGTAAAGTTCTTCAGGGGTTTTGTGGCCAAAACTCAACTCTAGGCCATTGCTTTGCACCCCACATGCCCCAAGGTGTCCATCTACTAAAGAAAAGTGCAAGATTCTGGGTTCTGGGGGGTTCAGAGGGAAAAGGGTGTTCTTCACAGACCTAAGGGGGTTCTTCCATGGTCTGTTGCCCACAACAAGCAGCACATGGGGGAATTGCTTGAGGAACTGAAGGAAGCACTTCAGAGAATGAAGGTGGTGGAAAAAGACAAAATGAAGGAGAAAGGCTGAGGTCAAGAAGGTTTAAGGTCAGTGATAGGAACTTAGAGACACTGGGGAGACCTTTCAGTACCCAAAAGGGGCCTACAAGCAATCCAGGAAAGGACTTTCTACAAGGGCTTGCAGTGATAGGACAAGGGACAGTGGATTGAAGCTTGAGGAGGGCAGATGGAGACTGGAGATGAGGAAGAAATTCTTGCCAGGGAGGGTGGGGAGACACTGGGAGCTCAGGGAGGCTGTGGATGCCCCCTCCCTGGAGGTGTTCAAGGCCAGGCTGGATGAGGCCTTGAGCAGCCTGGGCTGGTGGGAGGTGTCCTTGCCCTTGGCTGGAGGGGTTGGAACTGGATGAGCTTTAAGGTCCCTTCCAACCCAACCCATGCTGTGCTTGTATGGATTTGCTGAGCCAGGCAAAATCAGAGGATCCCTCTAGCAACCCCAGTGCTGGTTTTGTCCCTTTTGCTGTGAGAGCAGACTGCTTTCCACAAGAGCTTCCAGAGCCTGCTGGATCCACAGCCACTGTTATTTCTGCAATCTAGAAGAGAACTCATTAATCTGGTCCCCCCCCTCTCCTTTGGTTTTCTGCAGATGAAGAGCTGCCTGCTCCTTTTTAATAAGCATTTACACATTGTTGGTTTGGGTTTTGTTTTCTCCCCCTGAGGAGCTTCTCTCCTAGTGCCTAACCCAGAGCAGGATGTATCATCCTGTGTTTGTATCTCTGTAATTATCTCTGCTGTAATTAATTGCACTAACACAAGCAGCTTCGTGGCTGCAGGTCAGGAAGCAGCAGCAGAAAGAGCTTCAACATTTTTATCTCAAAGGCAATTTCATTTAAAGGGAGGTTGGGGAAAAAAAGAGGGGGGGGGGGGAGGGGGGAATGTAGAAAATGAGGCCTGAATCCAGGTGGTTCTTATCTGCCCATCTTGGTGGTTGAGTAATGGAGAAGATATTTAGGCCTGCACTGAAAAAAAGGAGCACTGGGGGTTTGGCTAGGAGAGAAAACCACCTGAGAATCAGCTGCCACATTTCTGCAGCACCAGGGCAGGGGCAAAGAAAGCTTCTTGCCCTTCATTTCTAGACTCTGAAAGCAACCACGAGGGAAGGAAGATCTCTGTCCAGGGCACCTCCCCCTGCAGGGCTTGGTTGCATAGAATCATTAAAGTTGGATAAGACCTCCAAGAACATTGAGACCAACTAGCAACCCAACACCACCATGGCCACTAAGCCATGGCCACAGGTTTCCTGAACACCTCCAGGGATGGGGACTCCACCACCTTCCTGGGCAGCCTCTTCCACTCCCTGACCACTCTCGAATCAAAGACATTTTTCCTCATCTCCAACCTAACTCTCCCCTGGCACAATTTCAGGCCATTTCCTCTTGTCCTATCACTTCTGCTTGGGACAAGAGACCAACCCCCACCTCACTCCAGCCTCCTCTCAGGGAGCTGTAGAGAGCAATGAGGTCTCCCTTCAGCCTCCCCTTCTTCAGGCTAAGCAACCCCAGATCCCAGCCCAGTAATGATGGGAGCAGCTTTTCCTCCTTGTCTTCTCACAAGCTGTGCCCTGGCTGTTCATCTTTGCTTTGCTTAGGTGAAGTGGTGCTTCTGGTCCCAATGCCAGCAGATGGCCCAGCACACTCCTGGCAGCTTTTGCCTGATGGAAGAGCAGCCTCCCCTACAACCTCTTTTACCCAGCAGGACATCAACGAGGGCATCGTGTGGTACAGGCACTCTGGAGCTGAAGTGGAGAGTGACTCCTTCCAATTCCAGGTACTCCTCAGCATGTGCACAAGGAGGGGCCCTCAGCAGCTCTGCTGCCATTTTGCTCACCTCCTCCCAGCCCAGGTTGCTCAAGGCCTCATCCAGCCTGGCCTTGAACTCCTCCAGGGAGGGGGCAGCCACAACCTCCCTGGGCAACCTGTGCCAGTGTCTCCCCAGCCTTCTTTGAGATGAGGCTGCTCCCAGGGGACAAGGCAAAAGTGGGTCCAGGTAGCCACACATTTGGCTGTCCTAGTGATCATCCAGCTGGGTGCCAAATCTCTGTGAGGGGAGGTCCTAAGACTCTCCTAAGGCACCCCTGCAACCCAGACCTCTGTGGCAGGACTGCCAGGTGTGTTACTGCAGTTCAGATCTTGGCCCTTTTTGCAGTTAGAATCAGTTGGATGGGACCTTAATCATCATCTAGTTCCAGCCCCCTGGTCATTGAGCCCTTGATACTGCCCATGGCAAATCCACCCCCCTCAGAATACCTGCAGCTCTTAACCCCCCCAGGCACTCAGAACACTTTGGGGTAATCTAGTTTGTCTTGCAAGCCCCCAAAGCCAGCAACTCTCCTCTGCAGCCCCTCAGCTAATCATTTCATTTGGGCTGTAGAGTGCTTCTTGCAAGCAGACAATGCACATGCAAGACTCCACCACATCTCCCCTCCCCCAGGCTGCAAGAGCCAGCAGAGCCCTCAGACAGGCCCTTGCTGTTTGCTTGGGAGGTTTAACAGCCTCCCTCAGAATGCAAAGGACTTGCAGGCAGGATTTGTTACAGCTGCTTTACAAGGCAGGAGCTGGGGCTGGAGTGCCAGAGAGGCAATTAAGGTAATTTCTAAAGTAATTAACAGAAGTGCTAATGAGGAATTTGTGAGCATCAGCGTTGAACAAGCTGATCTTTAGCTTAATTGCTGCATTCCTCTTACACAGCAAGCATTTTGGATGGGTTCAATGTTTGGGTTTAGTAGCTTGGAGTGGCAGCAATGATTGTGTGGAGGACCCTAGTGAGAAAGGAAGCCATGGCTGCCTGGGTCACATCAGGACACCACAACACGTAGGTCTGAGGCCTGAACCCTGAACTGGAGCATCCCAGCAAGGGCCAGCACGTTTTCAGCAGTATTTTGGCAGCCAGAGTTCAGATGACAGCAACTCAGAGCAGCTCCAGCAAATGGCTAAAATCATTTCATTTGTTTCAGCAGAGCAAGCATCAAAGCTGGTGGAGGGGCTGGAGAGCAGGGCTGGAGAGGAGCAGCTGAGGGAACTGGGGGTGTTCAGTGTGGAGAAGAGGAAGCTAAGGGTCACCTCATTGCTCTCAACAGCTCCCTGAGAGGAAGTTGGAGTGAGGTGAGGGCCCATCCCTGGAGATCTTCAGGGTCAGGCTGGAGAAGGCTCTGAGCAACCTGCTCTAGTGGAGGATGTCCCTGCTGACTGCAAGGGGTTTGAAGTGGATGACCTTTGGAGGTCCTTTCCAACACAAACCATTCTGGAATTCCATGATTTAAAGGTCCTAGTTCCCATCAACTGCCAACCTTCTATGCTTTGGGTTGGTGCCTGCTGCCAAGGTCTTTGCCTTGCCAGGCCAGGAGGAGAGAAGAGGCAAAGTATGAAACTGGTCTAGAATTGCAGTGGTGCCCTCTGTCAGGTATCCATCCATGTGCTCTTTCCTTGCCAGGTGTCCAGCTCTTCCAGACCACAAACCAGCTTGGAAAGCCATGTGTTCAACGTTGCTGTTCTCCCCCAGACACCCAGAGCACCTCAGCTTTCCCTTGGCTCCTCTCTGCACATGGCTGTAAGTGTGAACCAACCCCACTGCCTGATGGCTTCTACATTCCCACAGCAACCAGAGCCTCCCACAGGCTGTTGGTTCTTCTGCTTGCTGGTGTCCATGCTGCTGTGCTTGATACCAAGGCTGAGCTACATCTATGGAACAGGGTTTCTGCACCTGATAGCTGGAGCAGAAGTGTGTGGGGAAGGAGAGGTTGGAAGAGTCAGTGGTCTGTGTAATGTAGCTGCCTCCCTGCTGGTGCTGATTAACAAGGTGACCTCAAAGTTTAATTTTGTGAGCTCTCTGGCTTTGCCTTCTCACATATGTGGGTGAAGTCCAGCTTTCATCTCTGCTTCTGCTGTCTCCTCTTCTTTGATTCTACAGAGAGGGATCCCAAGTGCCTGAGCTAGAGGAGAAACTCACAGCTCTGCACCCAGGTCACCCACTGGGACACAAAGAGAGCCAGGCCCTTAGAGCAGGGAGTTTGATTTTGACATCTCCTTGGCCTTCAAAGCTTTGTGGGGCTTTCAGAGGGGAAGCAGGCTCATAATCCACTGGGCAGCAGTCCAGGGCAGGCTGTGATGAGAAGGCAGAGATGAGGACTTGCAAGATATGTGAATGGAGCTGAAGCTCCTGCCTGCAGGGAGAAGGAGAGCTGGGTCTCCAAAGCTGAAGGCAGCACACAGTCATCTTTGGGATTACTCATTCCTGAGGATTTGTCTGGGGCATGTGAGGTGCCAGCAGTCTGCTCAGCATCACCAAACAGAAATCCTGTGCCCTTGGGCACGCTCTGGCAGACAAAAGCAGGCTGAGAAGCCATGCGGGGCAGGAGAGCAGATGTGGCAGACCTCCCAGGGTAATGGGTCCTCAGGAGGAGCCTCCTAAGGTGAGGTGAAGAACTTCTAAGCCAGCACAGCCTGCCAGGCATGAGAGCAGGGAAATCCAAAGGAAGCAGTGGGAGAGGGATTAGTGAAAAGTCCCTGACACAAGAGCCTTGGCAGGGTTGAAACCAGCAGTGGCCTCTCCCAGGCCATAATAAAGCACTCGCAGGTCGCTACTTGGAGCAGCAGCCAGCCATGAGTCTTTCTGCTCCTGACTTGCTGTTGTTGCCACTCCTGACAAGATTGATGGCACAGATGCCTGGCTGAGCTGTGCAGGGCTGGGTTTTATAGCTAATTACACACCACAAAATTCAATAGAGCCATAAAACACCTTTTACTGAGGGGTGCCTCACAACCTGCGAGTCCTACCTTTGGGAGAGACAAATAGGCCTTGGAGGCAACTCTGAGGCAGCCATAACCTTAAATCTTTTCATCATAAAATTGCACTTCCTTGCATCAAGGTGATTGAGTTCTGTTCAGCTGTCTGCCAAGTCCTTCAGAATTAGACTGGCTTCTCAGCTGAAAAGCAAGCACAGAGTGTGAAGGCTTCCCAGACCTCTGGCCTTGTCTTTGTGTGTCGGGCTGTGGAAGGTCAGAGGAAGTTTGGTGGTTAAACAGGACCAAACAAGTCAAAGTGCAAGGTCCTGCATTTGGGTCAGGCCAACCCCAGGCCCAAATCCAGCCTGGGTGCAGAGTGGGTTGAGAGTAGCTCTGAAGAAAGAGACTTGGGGGTGTTGATTGATGAGAAGCTCCCCAGGAGCCAGCAGTGCCCTCATGCAGCACAGCAGGCAGCTGGGTGCTGGGCTGCAGCCAGAGGAGTGTGAGCAGCAGGGCAGGAGAGGGGATTCTGCCCCTTGACTCTGCTCTACTGAGACTTCACCTCCAATCCTGCCTCCAGTTCTGGTGTCCCCAGCAGAAGGACACAGAGCTGCTGGAGTGAGTCCAGAGGAGGCCACAAAGGTGATCCAAGGGCTGGAGCAGCTCTGCTGTGAGGCTGAGCTGGGGTTGTGCAGCCTGGAGAAGACTCCAGGGGGACCTTAGAGCTGCCTTCCAATAGCTGAAGGGATCTTACAGGAAGGCTGCAGAGAGACTTTTCCTGAGGGTGTCTAGAGCCAGGCCAAGGGGGAATGGTTTGAAGCTGAGGCAGAGCAGGGTCAGACTGGAGCTGAGGAAGAAGTTCTTCAGTGTGAGGGTGCTGAGACTCTGGAATAAGGCTGCACAGGGAGGCTGTGGCTGCCTCCTCCCTGGGGGTGTTCAAGGCCAGGTTGGATGAGACCTTGAGCAGCTGAGTCTGGTTGAGAGGTGTCCCTGCCCACGGTGGGGAGGTTGGAGTTGATGATCTCTGAGGTCCCTTCCAACCTGAGCCATTCTCTGATCCGGACTGGTGGGGTTTGGGCAGCCAAGTTCCCTGCCGAAAGGAAGCCTGAGCCTCACTCTAGCTGAATGCAAACTGTTTTACTCCAAAAGCAACCCCTGTGTCACTGCATTTTGTGGGTGAGTCTTCCCACGTTTTTGAGCTGGATGCTGATGGTCTGATGTGTCTATTGAGGTGCTGGAGGACCGTGTGACAGTGATTGAGCCTCATCACCTCTCCTTTGTAGACCCGGAGATCCCCAGCCAGAAAATCCTCTTCAACATCACCGTCCCTCTGCTTCCTGGCCAAGGCAAGTGTCCCTCTCCAGAGCATGCTGCTGGATTCACTGCCATCCTTTCTGAGCACATCTCATTTTCTCCTCAGGGTATCATTCCCTGGAGGCATCTGTTAATCTCTTTCAGCCTCCTTCCTTAGCTTTCAGGCACCTTGTGTCTTAACCCAGTCTGTAGTCATGCTTAGCAGCGAGCTGCAGAGCTCAGTTTTCTTACCACTGTCTGGGATGTGGTGGTGGTGATTAGACCAGTGGGATTAGTTAGACCTTATCAGTATTTCCCCTTTTATAGCCAGTGCTAATTAATTTACATTCTACCACTTTCTACTCAATCTGTGGAAAACCTTCCTAGGCACAGCCTAAAACTGCCACAGGTGTGTGGAATGATCTACCCCCATAGCTTGCTGCTTTCCACCTCCCTGCTGAAAGCTGTTTGTTGAAATGACTAAGTGAAGGATCTCTGTTGAATTGCTCATGCCCCAAGAACCCATCCTTGATGCAGTTACAGCTGTGTTGGCACCCAAGATGTGGCTCCATCTTCCACACAGGGATGAGTGGAACCACACAGGGATGAGTGGAACCACACAAAGAAGTACCTGGGAGAGAGAAGAAGCTGTGGCCTTTGGGGTTGCTCCTCTGAATGTTGAGTTCTGTGCCTCTGTAGGTATCGTGGAGCACCGAGACCGACCTCTCTCCCCAGTCAGGTCCTTCAGCCAAGCAGATATAAACCAGGGCAAGATTGCTTATCGACCACCAGCTGCAGCTCCTCACCTGAGAGAGATCATTGCCTTCTCCTTTGCAGGTAAGGACCTGACTGTTCTTCACAGGGCTGTGTTGGGTGGAGAAGTAGTACTCAGCACTGCTTAGGCCACACCTGGAGTCCTGTGTCCAGTTCTGGGCCCCTCAGGTTAGGAAAGAGGTTGAGGTGCTGGAAGGTGTCCAGAGAAGGGCAACAAAGCTGGGGAGGGGTCTGGAGCACAGCCCTGGGAGGAGAGGCTGAGGGAGCTGGGGTTGCTTAGCCTGCAGAAGAGGAGGTTCAGGGGAGACCTTATTGCCCTCTACAACTACCTGAATGGAGGTTGTAGCCAGGTGGGGGTTGGTCTCTTCTGCCAGGCACCCAGCACCAGAACAAGAGGACACAGTCTCAAGCTGTGCCAGGGGAGGTCTAGGCTGGATGTGAGGAAGAAGTTCTTCCCAGCAAGAGAGATTGGCCACTGGAATGTGCTGCCCAGGGAGGTGGTGGAGTCTGGCTGAGGCACTTGGTGCCATGGGTTAGTTGCTTAGATGGTGTTGGGTGAGAGGTTGGACCCTATGATCTCTGAGGTCTTTTCCAACCTGATCTGATCTACTCTACTCTACTCTACTGACTATACAGACTGATAGAGGTACCTGGTCTTCTCCAGTCCTGGAATGACTTCCTGGTGGTGTCCATACTCATGAGGATGTTCCTCTCCTGAGGGTTTAGTTCTGGAGACTGAGACTAGAATTGATCAAATGAATCTGTTTAGTCAGGATATGAGAGGGATTCTGCCATCAGAGGAGAAACAATCTAGAGCAGGAGGGTAGAGGGTAAAACCAGGACAAAGCTCAAGTGTGTTTGGCCAGTTGGTGCACAGAATGCTAGAGGGTACTGCAGGAGAGCTGGAGAGGGGCTTTGGACAAAGGCATAGAGTGACAGGGTCAGGTGGGATGGCTTCAAACTGGAAGAAGCTTGACTGAGAGTAGACATTAGAAAGAAATTCTTCCCCCTGAGGGTGGTGAGGCACTGGAAAAGGTTGCCCAGAGAAGATGTAGAGGCTCCCAAGCCTGGAAGTGTTCCAAGCCAGGCTGAGTGAGGCCTTGAGCAACTTGGGCTAGAGGAAGGTGTCCCTGCCCATAGGAGGGAGGGGTGGAACTGCATGATCTGTAAGGTCCCTTCCAACCCAAAGCATCCTGTGATTCTCTGGGAGCTGTGTGCTGGGGGACAGGCTGTGTATCACCATGCTCTCCACTTTGGAGGAGGGGGAGGGCATGGTCATGGAATCATAGACTGTTTGGGGTTGGAAGGGTCCTCCAAAGGCCACCCAGTCCAACTCCCTGCAGTCAGCAGGGACATCCTCCACTAGAGCAGGTTGCTCAGAGCCTTTTCCAGCCAGACCTTGAAGATCTCCAGGGACAGGGCCTCAACCTGTTCCTCTGTCATTCCCTGGAGTGCTTTGCTTGGGGAGGGAAGGCTCCAGCCTGGCTCAGTGTCAGCTCTTGCTTCCTCCAGACATCGTTCAAAGCCACAGCAGTGAGTGCTCTGCTCTCCTGACCACAACTCCTCTGTGCTTGTGTTTGTCCCTGCAGGTCTCCCAGAGTCAGTGAGCTTCCGATTCACAGGTAGGAGGACCCTCTGCTCTTCCCTGGCCAAGACAGTTCCTCTCCTGGTGCCCCACATATTGGCCTTGTTCTCCTCACCCTGTCTTCTGCTGCAGACACACCTGTGGGTGCTCAGCAGGAATTCCTGGCTGTGCATGTGCTTGGGGAATATGAATTCACCTGTTGCCCAGCAGTGATTTATGGCAGCCAAGCTGCAGCTCAGCAGAAACATCTTTCCAGTAGCTGCCTGGCACCTGTCCTGAGAGCCTGATTCATTCCTGGCTTCCCCCAGTGTGACATCAGAATTTTAGGCTGGTTGGTTTTCATACAGCATGGAAACACTTCCACAATCCAGCTGCTGCTGCTGAGCTGAGCAGCCCTTTGCTTTCATCCTTCCACTGGCTCTTCCCAACCCCTGCAGTAGGAAACAACATTCCTACAGATGGGAGAAGAGAAGTCTGGGGAGAAATGATGACCCAAGAAGGGTTGGACCAGATGATCCTTCAGGTCCCTTCCAACCTGTGTTCAAGGATTCAATGCTTTTGACACAGCTTTCCCTTTGCATGTGCTTTGTAGCATGCAGAAGTGATCCACCAGCCAGGAGAAGTCCATGTTCTGGCTTAGGAGCACACCTGAGGGATGTATAGGAGATGGTGTGCACATGTGCACACACAGACACCTTCAGGAGCTATGGGTGTCTTGCTAGGAGCTGAGTCAGGCTCTGAGCAAACTCATCTAGTTGGAAATGTCTCTGCACACTGCAGAGGTCATTGCTAGATGACCTTTGTGTCTTGATGATGACCTTTATATCTGGAGGGGCCCTACAGGAAGGCTGGGAAGGGACTGTTCAGAAGAGCCTGTGGTGATGAGAGGAAATGGTTTGAAACTGGAGCAGGGCAGATTTAGGTTAGACATGAGGAGGAAGTTCTGCTCAATGAGGGTGGTGAGACACTGAAGCAGGTTGCCCAGGGATGTGGTGGAGGCCATATCCCTAGAGACATTCAAGGAGACATTAATGGGGCCCTGAGCAACCTGATCTAGTTAGAGATGTCCTTAATGACTGCACTGAGGATGACCTTTGGAGTTGCCCTCTCACCCTGACCATTCTGTGATTCGAAGTTGAGTATATCCACAGCCAAAGCTGGGAGAGGAGTCAGGGATGTGGGGTGGGGGTTTGGTAGAGAAAGGTGAGCTCCCCAGGTGGGGCCCTGCACACACTGAGGTGTGGTTCTTGTCTGTGTCTAGTGTCTGGTGGAGAGCACACAACCCCCGAGATGGTGTTCGTCATTCATCTGCTCTCTGCAGAGCAGCAGCCTCCAGTCTTCCAGATCACAGCTCCCTTCCTGGAGGTCAGCCAGGGGGGCAAAGCCACCATTGGTGAGTTGGGTGCAAGGGATGGGGGGCAGAGCTCAGCCTGAGACCCTGGGGGTGGAACAGAAGAGAGTTTTGGTCTCCCCCTCTGCTGTCCACGTAGCTAAGGAGCTCTGGTTGTGCAGTTGTAGCAGCAACCACTGACAAAGCTGTGTGGTGGTGCCTCACAAAAGTATCTGGAGACACCCAGTGCCCCTCCAGCCTCTGGCAGGTCTGAGCAGTGGCTGAGGCAAGGTGAACAGGATCGGGGACCTGCTGCTCCTCTGCTTTTTCGCTCTCAGGCTGCTCTGCTGTTGTTGAGCCCTGGGTTAGTGATGTGACCTGCTAGCCTGGCTTGGGTAGGGTGAGCCACTTCCTGCTTGTGGTGGGGTTGGTGCAGATATGCCCCTGCTGTCCTCCTCCTCTGAGGGTTTGCACAGCTGTCATCTGTGAGCCACAGTGGCTCTCAACAGCTCTCCTTCTCTGGAGACTTTCCAGAACCTCATGGATGTGTTCCTGTGTGACCTGCTCTAGGGGACCCTGCTTTGGCAGGGGGATTGGACCCAGAGGTCCTTCCCAGCCCCTAACATTCTCTGATTCTGTGAAGTTCTCTACTAACCTCTGATCTCAGCATCATCAGGGGACTAATTACTGCCAGGAATCCACCAGGCTCTGGGGCTAGGGCAGCTCCAGAATTCTTTTACCCATCACACACTTGGCTGAGTTTCAGCTTTTAGGCTCCGTTCCCAAAACCTCAGGGTCATTCCCAGTGTGCTGTCTGAGGGTGCTGAAGCCATGTTCTCTTTGCCTGGCACAGGGGTCCAGCTAGCTGTGAGTGACACAGACACAGCTCCTGAGGGCCTTTTCTTTGAGCTGGTGAAACCTCCCCATCATGGCCTTGTGCTGAAGTCCAGTGCTGGCGTGCAGGAGCGCATGAGAGCAGGTGAGTCCTGCAGAAGTCTTCCTCAGAGAGGGGAGGGCTTGGCACATGCCTGTCCAAGCAGCTGGTTTAGTTGACCAGGCGGAGATAGAACCATAGATTATAGAATCATTAAGGCTGGAAAAGATCTCTAAGATCAAGTCCAACCTTCTATGCTCCACGGCCTCTAAGCCATGTCCCCAGGTGCCATGGCCACACATTTCTTGAACCCCTCCAGGGATGGGGACTCCACCACCTCCCTGGGCAGCCTCTTCCAATCCCTGACCACTCTTGCAGCAAAGAAATTGTGCCTAATATCCAACCTAATTGTTCTCAGTATCTTAATATAGATGCCTGTGGTAGATAGGGTTGGACCTAGTATGTGTGGCTGGTGGACAACCACTGTCTTGTGATAACTACAACCAGCTGCTGACCAAAAGGGGTGGTTTGGTTTACATGGTGAGTTGTATCCCTAGTATCAGGTGATGGAACAAGAAGAAATGGCCTAAAATTGTGCTAGGGGATGTTTAGGATGGAGATTTGGTCTCAGCAGTTTCCAGTGTGTGATCAGATGGACAAATATCTGCAGGGGAGTAGTGGAAGCAGAAGACATGGAGAGAGAAGCCTCTTTCTAGCTATGACAGGCAGAAGCTTCCAAAGCACCTGGGAAGAAAGGAGGACCTGAACCCTCCCCTGAGGTTCATGAAGAGCTGCTGCCTCTGTGAAGCTGTGAAGGCTGCAGCACCTCCCCTGCCCTGCATAGATGCTAGCTCCTTAATTAATGCCTTCAGAACTCACATCCCTGGAGGCGTGGTACCAAACACCAGCTTAGGAAAGGTTGAGCTTGGCTTGGCTTGCTGCTCTGAGCAGAGTCCTCCTGACTTTAGGAAGAAGCTCTTCCCCATGAGGGTGGTGAGAGCCTGGCACAGGCTGCCCAGGGAGGTGGTGGAAGCCTCCTGCCTGGAGGTGTTTGCAGCCAGGCTGGATGTGGCTGTGAGCAACCTGCTGCAGTGTGAGGTGTCCCTGCCCATGGCAGGGGGGTTGGAGCTGGCTGATCCTTGGGGTGCCTTCCAACCCTGCCCATTCTGTGATTGCTGAGTTGTGCCTTTTCTCTTTGGGAAGGTGATGCCTTCACCTACGAGGACGTCACTCGAAACGCCCTGCAGTACCTGCATGATGGCTCAGCAGCAGCAGAGGACAGCATGGAAATCTCTGTCACCGACGGTGTCACCACTGTGACCACAGTGCTGAGGGTGGAAGTGGCCTTGCTGGATAGCAATGGGCCACAGCTGGCCCCAGGCTGCTTGCTGGCCGTCACTGTGGCCAGTAAAAGCTCCGTCACTCTCTCTCGACTGCACCTCGCTTACGTTGTAAGCTTCCATCTCTTTATAAGCCCAGGCAATGCTGCCAGCCCTCCCCTTCCTCATCCCCCCAGAGACCCTTCCCCACACCAGCAGTGTGGATTCTTGCTTGAGAGCTCGAGTTGTGCCTCTGTCCTGGCTAGAGCTGCCAAAAAGGGGATAAGAGAGTCTTTAATCCAAGGAGGGAGTTAATGCTGTCCCTGTGTGACTGCAGCAGAGGTGAGCTGCCATGCTGAGCACCAGGATTGAGTTAATCCCAGATTGTTCCATCAAACAGACCTGAAGCAAAGCTCAAGGATTTGCTGAGTGATAATCCCTTGAAAATTTCAAGCCCCCCTCACCCCCCTTCCCAAACTGCCTGGTTCTTTTGGGGGACATACTGGAAGAGGGGGGAGGTTTAAGCGACCCAATGACCCTCGAGCAACCTGGCCTGGTACGAGGTGTCCCTGTCCACGTGAGGCGGGGTGGAACTAGATGATGTTTAAGGTCCCTTCCAACTCAAGCCATCCTGTGATTCTGTGATGCTATGATTTGGTTCCTTTCCTCATGTTTAGGACAGCAATTCTCCTGACTCAGAGATAAGAATCCAGTTAATATCCCTGCCTGCATACGGCAGCCTCCTGCGGCTGTCAGGCTCTCGTGGTGAGGAGCTTTCCAAGGTTTATAATTTCACCATGGAGGACATCAACAGCCAGAGGATCAGGTATCAAGGAGCTGTTCTTCTTCAAGCCAGGCCAGTTACAGTCTCAGTGGACTTCCCACAGGGATCTCTGGGCTATGCATCAAAGACATTTTTTCCCCTTTCTTGTCCTCTTGTATCCTGTGAGAGGGTTTGGTGGGGGTGGGGGTGTTGGGGTTCATGATCTTAGAGGCCTTTTCCAACCTAAACAGTCCTATGCTGATGGCTGGGGTTCTGTGGTGACTGGGAGTGTTTCCTGGGTGCAGTTAGGTGTTTTTGCATGGCTGAAATGCCAACAGTTGATGTAGCTGCACATCATACCCATTTATTGTGGCCACAATGGCGTGGTGATGCTTTAGGTAAGCAACACCTAAACCTGTGATTGAAAAGAACTCAGAGAGTGAACATGAAGGAGAGCTGGGAACTGGGCTCCCCAGTTTAAGAGGGACAGGGATCTGCTGGAGAGAGTCCAATGGAAGCTATGGGGATGATAAAGGGACTGGAACATCTGTGTGATGAGGAAAGGCTGAGAGACCTGGGGCTGGTTAGCCTGGAGAGGAGAAGGCTGAGAGGAGCTGAGTCTAGTTGAGAGGTGTCTGTGTCTGTGCCCATGGGAGGGAGGTTGGAGGAGATGATCTCAAAGGTCCCTCTCAACCTGAGCCATTCTATGATGATTGAATATCTGCAGGGTGGGTGTCAAGAAGAAGTGGCCAGTCTCTTTTCAGTTGTGTCCTGTGACAGGACAAGGGGCAATGGACACAGACTGGAACCCAGGAAGTTCCACCTCAAGATAAGGAAAACAGTTTTTACTGTGAGGGTGCTGGAGCCCTGGAGCAGGCTGCCCAGAGAGGTTGTGGAGTCTCCTTCTCTGGAGACTTTCAAGACCTGTCTGGATGAGTTCCTGTGTGAGCTGCCCTGGGTGATTCTGCTTTGGTGGGGGGGTTACACTTGATCTCTGGAGGTCCCTTCCAACCCTTACCATTCTATTGTCCTATGAAACACCTCCCCCCTTTCAAGAGGAGTGCACCAGCCTCTAAATGTATTTCCTTCCCTGTGTTGGACTTCCACAGCTACTCCACCACGTTTGAGACCAGCAACCAGCCAGTCACAGACCTCTTCCACTTTGTTGTTTTCGATGCTGACAACAACCGGCTCGACAGGCAGATGTTCACCATCACCATCGTGCCTGCCCAGACCATGCCACTGCTCCTTGCCTTTGCTGACCACATCACTGTAAGTGGCTCCCCAGGATGCTGGGAACAGGGACAAGGATGTCTTAGATGTGAGGGATTGAACACTGGGATCACTGAAGAAGCCTGGTGCTGCACATGCAATCCTGGGAGTGCAAAGGGTCATCAAATGACTTGAAGGCCAGGGGAGGCTGATCTGCATCACTGAATCTCTTCAGCTTACACCTGGGCTAGTCAGGAGCTGGGTTCTCCCAGGGTGTCCAGTTGAGCCCAGTGGAACAAGTGTGACTTCTATCTGTTGAGTATTTCATCCCCCATTGCACCAGCTTGTGGGGAAAAGGTGAGCAGAAGACAATTCTGCCAACACCTGGTGCCCTGGACTGATACACAGCATGTCAGACTGCTTAGCAGAGCCTTCTGAAGTCATCTCCTTCCTTCCCAGCTTTACATTCCCCCTCCATAGCTTCACAAGGTTCTCCTCAACCTCCAGTACAGATCTCGCTTTCCAAGAGGTCATCATGACCTTGCCAGTTCTCACAGGCTCTTCTTGGGGACCAGGCAAGATTTGTTCTTCCCATCCCACCTCACCTCTCAGCTGGTTTCCTGGTTAACAGGTCTAGGGGAGGATGAGACAGGAGTTCAGAGGCTGGATAGGCCTCTTCCTTAGCAGCAGGGCAGCAGTGGGAGTGCTGCTGCCTGTGGTGAGCACTGCTGGCAGTTTTCTCACGTTGCTTTTGCTTTCCAGGTGGATGAAGGGGGCAAGGTCCCACTGCTGGCTCATCACCACTTAGCTGCTGATTATGATACTGCTGCCAAGGAGGACCTGAGGGTCACAATTATCACTCTACCCATGTATGGCTACCTTGAAAACACTAAGACAGGTAACATGCTTGGCTGTGTCTCTTCCTGCTGGCTGATGAAAGGAACATGGGCATTGCCCTGCTGGAACACACTCTGTCTCGCTGCAGTTCCTCAGTGTGGTGCTGGAAGAGCTTACAAGAGCTTGTAAAGCCACCATGATGAGATAAGCTGTCTCTGGGGAGTGTTTCCTCCTGATTCTCAGCTGTTGGAGGTTGGTCTGTGCTGTGGGACCAGAGCAGTAGGAGCCTTTTCAAGCCCACTGTTGCATTTTCATCAGGCTTTATGATGGCTGTTACACACAACACACTTGGCTAAGTTTCTCCAAATGTCCCAGCTGAGGCAGAGCTTGGCTGGGAACTCTCTTATCTCATTGTGTTATAAGGAAAAGATAGGATTTAGACCAGTTTGTGTCAGTTTGGCAATGGTGAGCCCCTCCTTGAACAATGTTTGGGTGATTTTCTTGCCTGTGAGACTTGGTTTTGCAAGGTGAAGCTTGATGCAGAGGTTGTATTGAGGCTGGAAGTCACATGAGTCACTGTCTCATCTCTGAAGAATGCTTAATAACCCTGAGCTGAGGGACTGCTTCCCCTGCAGCTTCCCCAGTGGTGCTGTAATGCTTTCCACACAGGTCAGAGGATGTGTGAAAGCCACGGTGCAGGATGGAGCATCCTCCTGCACCCTTCACCACCTCCCATTCTTCTAAGCTTTTGGCTTTGGGGAATGACACATCCCTTCACTGCTGCTGTTCTGGTTTGCAGGTGAGACTTTTGGCCCACAGAGTGAGTCTGCTGTGCCCACAGACACGTCCTTTGCCCTTCAAGACCTCCTGGAGGGCAGCATTTACTACTTCCAGAGCGTGCACGAAAGCATCGAGCCAAGGAGCGACAGCTTCAGCTGCTACGTGAGCGACGGCTTCAGCCACTCTGAGCTGCAGAGCATCAACATCACCATCCAGGTACCTCCTGCTCTCTGGCTGCTGGAGCCCTCTCCTGTCACACAGACACATGGCTTCTGAGGTGCAGGCTTTGCTCACTGCTTTGGGATGCCTGGGAAGGGGATTGGGAGGAGCTTCCTTCCTCCTCTGTGCTTCCGTCCCCTAGCACAGGCAGGTGTTCATCTATGACAGCAGAGAGAGTTCTGGGTCACAGCCTCAGGGAAGGGAGAGGCTGGGTGAGGGCACTCATGGCTCTGCTGGAGAGAAGTGAATCAGATCCCAGGTGGGGAACACTGAAAAGCAGTGATGGGGCTGGGAGGCACCAAATGAAAAAGTTTTATTCCATCTCTCCCAACATGCACCCACCTACATCCACAGGCACCATCCCTGGCTCCCAACACCTAAGCTCCATGTGGAGCCAGCAGCTCAAGAGAGGGGATTCTGCCCCTCTGCTCTGCTCTGGTGTGACCTCACCTGGAGCTGTGTCCAGCTCTGGGGCACTCAACACAAGAAGGACATGGACCTGCTGGAGAGAGTCCAAAGGAAGATAGCAAAAGTTAGCAGAGGGCTGGATCACCTCTCCTACAAAGACAGGCTGAGGGAGTTGGGGTTGTTCAGCCTGGAGAGAAGAGGACTCTGGGAAGACCTTGGAGCTACATTCCAATATCTGAAGGGAACCTGCAGGCAGGCTGGGGAGGGACTGTTTGGAAGGGCTTAGAGTGACAGAACAAGGGGAAACTGGAGCAGGGGAGATTTAGGTTGAACATCATGAGGAAGCTCTCCACAGAGAGGGTGGGGAAATACTGGAACAGGTTGCCCAGGGATGTGGTTGAGACCCCATCCCTGCAGACATTCAAGGTCAGACTTGATGTGGCCCTGGGCAGCCTGATCTGGTTGAGGATGTCTCTGCTGACTGGTGGGGGGATTTGGACAAGATGTCCTGCAGAGATCCCTTCCAACCCAGTTGATTCCATGGTTCCACAATCTGGGAGCTTGTATTTCATTCAGTGGTGTCTTCTCCCTCAGTCCTTTCCCCTTTCTGACTGTGTGCTTTGGGACCTGTGCAGAGGCAGAACGATGAGCCCCCAGAGATGGTGCTGGAGCCTGTCAGAGTGAGTGAGGGCTCAGCTGTGGTCATCACCAACAGCTCCCTCAACCTGCAGGACTTGGACACCCAGAACAGTGAGCTTGTCATCGTGGTTACCAGAAGTCCTGAGCATGGTAAGTCCTGACGAGGTGGGGGTGGTGGCAGGGAGTGTCTTTGTGCATGTGAAAGCTGGGCAGGGACCTTTGAGGCTGTCAGGGACTGATAGGACTGGGGGGAATGGAACAAGAAGAAGAAGTTCTTCCCCATGAGGGTGGTGAGAGACTGGCACAGGTTGCCCAGGGAGCTGGTGGAAGCCTCATCCCTGGAGGTTTTTAAGGCCAGGCTGGATGTGGCTCTGAGCAACCTGATCTAGTGCGAGGTGTCCCTGATCATGGCAGGGGGGTTGGAACTGAGCCTTGAGGTCCCTTCCAGCCCTGCCAGCTGTGTGGTTCTGTGTCACCCATCAGGGGAGCTGCGCAGGAGGCAGAGTGCTGCGGAGCCCCCGGCGCAGGGCCGCGTGCTGGGCCTGGGCTCCTCCTTCACCTACCAGGAGCTGCTGGAGGGGCTGATCGCCTACACCCGCGGCGCCGCCGCCCAGGCCGACGCCTTCGGCTTCTCCGTCTCAGATGGACTCCACACCCGGGCTGGGAGGCTGCAGTTCTTCACCCAGCTGCCAAAGAAGCAGCCACCCACCGTAGCTGTCAACAGAGGCCTGCAGCTCCCAGCTGGTACGGGGGGAGGCAGCAGAATAGCCTTGCTAGATGGTCCAGGCTAATCCGGTCCCTTAGCTGGCTTGGCTGAAGCTCTCTGGGGGCTTTCTCTCTCTGCTGCAGGCTCTGCAGCACGCCTCACAGACCAGCACTTGAAAGCAGCAGCCATTTATTCAGATGACACGACCCTTAGATTTGTCATGAGGAGGGATCCCAGCGTGGGCCACCTGCAGTTGACCAAAACTCATCCTCCAGCCCAGATCTCTGTCAAGGGACCTGTCAAAAGTTTCACCCAGGCTGATATAAACCAAGGTAAGTCTTTGGGTTTAGGGAGTCACAGCAGGTTACTTGTGGCCACTTTAGGTACTCCTGTGAAGAGCAGGGAGCTGGGCTGAGAGGAGAGCTTCTTAATGTTCATAAATGCCTGCAGGGTAGGGGGAAAGAAGAAGGGGCCAAGCTCTTCTCAATGGTGTCCTGTGATAGGACAAGGGGCAATGGACACAAACTGGGACCCAGGAGGTTCCACCTCAACATGAGGAGAAACTTCTTTGGTGTGAGGTTGCTGGAGCAGGCTGCCCAGAGAGGTTGTGGAGTCTCCTTCTCTGGAGTCTTTCAAGCCCCACTTGGATGTGTTCCTGTGTAACCTGCCCTGGGTGTCCTTGCTTTGCAGTGGGGTTGGACTCAATGATTGTGGTACAATGATTGTGGACTCAGTGACTGTGGAACAATGACAATGATCTCTGTGATCCTTATGGGTCTCTTCCAGCTTGGGATATTCTGTGATTCCATGACCTTTATGAGAGCAGGAAGATGACTTGAAACAGGGAAAGGAGAGGGAAAGATGATAAGGTTTGGTGTGTTAGAGCAGAAACATGGATCAATAAGCCAAAGTTTAAAAGGCTCTCTCAGCAGGAGACAAAGAACACAAAGTGATAAACTCTGAGTCCAAGACAAGTCCCAAAGCCCTCAGCTTCTAGAACAGACTCAGTGCATTGTGTAGGTTGGGAAGGGCCTTGAAGGTCATGGAGTCCAGCCTGGTTCCAAACTAAGAGCTCAGTGATGCAGCCTGTACTAAACCACCTCTTCTCTCCTCCTCTGCAGGCCATGTCCTGTACAGCCACAGGAAAGGGGATCCTGGTGGAAATTTTGCCTTCACCTTCGATGTGATGGATGCAGAGGGCAGCAAGCTGACAGAGCAGGTTTTTGATATCAGTGTGTTAGGTAAGAGCTGGGGCTGAAGTGATGTTTGCTTTGCTGCAGAGCTCAGGTTCCCCATCCCACTTGAGGGATGCAGCTCTTGAGATGCAGTTTTTCTTGGCTCTTAACTCAAAAGACCTTTGAAGTTTGGACCATACCTCCTAGGTTTGCCTTTGAGATGTTAAGAAAGGGTTGGAAGTGCCAGTCTGGGAGGTGTTTGTGTGCACGTTGTCTTTTGCTTGGGCACAAGTGTTTAATAACAGCAAGGGAAGCAAGGTGAGTGTCTCCTGACACAGCTGTGTCTGTTAACCCTTTCAGAGAACAGATTTCCCCCTTCCATCATTGCCAACAAAGGGCTGGTCTTGGATGAGAACTCGGCAAAGACCATCACCACCCTCCAGCTCTCTGCCACTGATGAGGACACTGAGCCCCCCCAGCTCCACTACAGGCTCACCAAGCAGCCCCAGCTGGGGCACCTGGAGCATGTGGCCTCCCCAGGTTAGCAGGGGGTGTTTTGGGGTGGTACTCCCAGCAGCAGAGCACTGAAGAGCTTCTGAGCCTTAGGAATTGACTGCGGGGAAGCTTGGAGGCAGCAGCACAAAGTTATGTTTCCTGTTAGAAACCCAAAGATCATTAAAGCCCTCAGCTTATAAATATCTGAGGGCTGGGTGTCAAGAGGGACAGTTGTGCCCTGGGACAGGACAAGGGGCAGTGGGTATAAACTACAACACAGGAGGTTCCACCTCAACATGAGGAGGAGCTTCTTCTCTGTGAGGGTCACAGAGCCCTGGAGCAGGCTGCCCAGAGAGGCTGTGGAGTCTTCTTCTCTGGAGACTTTCAAGACCCATCTGGATGTGTTCCTGTGTGACCTGTGCTGGATTCTGTGGTCCTGCTCTGGCAGTGGGGTTGGACTTGATGATCTTCAGAGGTCCCTTCCAACCCCTAACATCCTGTGAGCCTGTGATTAGCCCAGAGGGGTGGAGAATGGGGAGAGTGGAGGGAGGCAAGGCAACCTGCTAATCACAGGGCAGGATTTATTCAGCCTCTGGGTGGGCTTATCCTTCATGGGAACCTTGTCTTGCTTGCCACTGCTGCAAACCCCCTGCTGAGAGGAAATTGTCATATCTTGTCATATCTTTTATTTGTGTGGTCTGAGTTACAAAGTGGAGTGACTCCTGTGCCTTGGAGACCTGAGAGAGCTGGATTAAGGGTTTCAGTAAAATGTGATGATGCTGTGATTTAAATGACCTAAGCCTGAGGAAGAGAGCAGTGGAGTGTTCAAAAGAGATCACAAAGCTGATGAGCCCCGAGGAATCCTTGGCTAATCAGCCAGCTCGGGCTCATTTCTTTCTATCAGGTCTTTTGTAGCATGGCCAATAGCTGTCAGTAGCCATTTAAGGTGAGAAACCAGGGAGAAACTTTTTTTGTCAGGGTTTTGTTGTTAAGAGCAGTGAAACTGTCAAGCTCAAGTGCTTTTTAAAGTGCTTGTCAGGTACCTTCTTGTGTCTGTGTCACACTTAATGACCTGTAAAGATGTCACTGTGAGGCAGTGCTGAAAATGGGGCTTTGTCTCTTCTAAATGCAAGGGCACCAGGAGGGGAAAAGAGAGCAGAGACTCTGCAAAGCTTTTTGAAAGGTGGTGTGAGGCCAGGACAGCTTCTGCTCACCCTCAGTGATGCCCTGGTTAGATCAGTCCAGCCCAGCAGTGAAAATCAAAGTGTTGTATCCACCATTCCTCTCCTCACCTTCTGCTCTGGGAGGCTCATCCCCAGCAGGGTGTCCTGGCTGTGTGAGAGGCCATCACTCAAGTGTCAGTCTTTGTGCAAAAAGGGGGCCACCAGGTGAACCTCAAAGTTGTTGAGCAGAGTTTTTAGGAGGCCCCATGCCAGTTAAGGCCCTGGCTCAGCTGAGGTTCATGGTACAGCCTGAGCTGGAGCAGAACAAGCCAAGACTCTGCTTACAGCTGGATATCTCAGACCCATTAAGGTTGGAAGAGACATCTAAGATCAAGTTCACCCTTCAACCCAACACCACCCTGCCCCTAAACCATGTCCCCAAAGTGCCATGGCCACACATTTCTTGAACCCCTCCAGAGATGGGGACTCCACCACCTCCCTGGGCAGCCTCTTCCATCCCCTAACCACTCTTGCGGCAAAGGGATTCTTCCTCATCTCCAGCCTAAACCTCCCCTGGCGCAGCTTGAGGCCATTTCCTCTTGCCCTATCACTTGTAGCTTAAGATACCAACCCCTGCTTCACTCCAGCCTCCTTTCAGGTAGCTCTAGGGAGCAATGAGGTCTCCACTCAGCCTCTTCCTCTCCAGGCTGACCAAGCCCAGCTCCCTCAGCTGCTCCTCACCAGCCCTGCTTTCCAGACTCTTCTCCAGTTTGGTTGCCCTTCTCTGAAGCTGCTCCAGCCCCTCAATGTTCTTCTTGGAGTGAGTGGCCCAAAACTGAACCCAGAATGTAAGGTGTGGCCTCCCCAGTGCTGAGTCCAGGGGGACAATCCCTGCCCTGGTCCTGCTGGTCACACCATTCCTGATTCAGGCCAGGATACTGTCAGCCTTGCTGGCTACCAGGGCACATGCTGGCCAGCTGTCCACCAGCCCCTCCAGATCCCTTTCCAGCCACTCCCCACCAAAGCCTGGAGCATTGCCTGGGCTGTCCAGCTGCCTGCCTCACCTTTCTGTGGTACATTTTCCCCTCTTGTTCTTTTCTCTAGGGAAGAGGATTAGTTCCTTCAGCCAGGCAGACCTGGCCTCTCGTAGCATCCGGTACGTCCACACCAGTGACATTGAGAAGCACTCAGATGCCTTCACCTTCTCTGTGTCTGATGGCACCAATGAGGTAGGTCCCATGGATTTTTTGCTTCTGAGACACAGTTGCACACATCAAAGAAAATGAAACAAGCCACTGCCACTGCTGAGAGAGATCTTCTGTACCCCAGGGAAGGAGCAAGGCTAAGGAGGAGCCACCTGTGATGGAGCCTTCTGAGACCAGTTTACCAAGACTTCAGTGTCTGGTTTTCATCTGGTTACCAGTTGCTCCTGGAGCTCAGCTTTGATCCAGTGCACTCATAATGTACCCAGAAGCACAGGCAGACCCTTGAGAAATGTCTCCTTCCTACTATCTGAAAGAGAAAAATCCTAGCTGCAGATAGAGGGAGAGGGATAAAGTAGGGAGGGAAAAGTGGATGTCTTGGGCGGCCTGATCTAGTTGCTCACTGCATGGGGGTAGGACAGGATGGCCTTTGAGGGTCCCTTCTAACCTGAAGCAATCTGTTGAATCTGTCCATAAGTAAAACAGAAAGAGGGAGAATAACTTGGTGAGCAGGACTAGAAGAGGTCAAGTTCACATTTACAGTGAGGGTGGTGAGACACTGGAACAGGCTGCCCAGGGAGGCTGTGGATGCCTCCCCCCTGGAGGTGTTCAGGGGAAGCTCATACAAGGCCTTGAGCACCCTGGGCTGGTGGGAGGTGACCCTGCCCATGGCAGGGGGGTTGGAACTGGATGATCTTGAAGGTCCTTTCCAAGCCAACCCATTTCATGACTCTGTGATCTTAGAAGCTCAAATTACTCACAAGACAAGGCCAGAATGGAATCATCCAAACTCTGGATCACTGTGGTCACCTTAAAGCATTCCTGTTGCACTGGACTTGCACTCTTGACAGACTGATTGTTCCAGAGAGGCTTTTCCTCCTGTTGCAGGTGAGCCAGACATTTGACATCACCATCAACCCCGTGGATGATTCCTTACCTGTAGTGCAAAGCCTGGGGATGACAGTTCAGGAAGGTGTGAGAAAAACCATCACAGAGTTCGAGCTGAAAGCAACAGATGCTGACACAGAGGTAAGGCAGGACACCTCCATTCTTCTCCCCCCTCTGCTGCTGCACATCTGGGCTACCAGCAAAATGGGCTTGTGTTCAGAGAGAGAGATCACAGCCAGTGTCATCTCCCCCTGTCTGATCACAACATCAAAGAGCAGCTTGTGGGAGGCCCAGTTTGCGTCTCAATAGATGAGTGTTTGAGCAAAGCCAAGCCCTAGCTTGCAGGGCGGCTCTGTCTGGGATGTCTCTCAGGCACAGGAGCAACAAAGCTGTGTGGAGAACATCTGGAAGCTGTGATCAGAGCTAATCCTCACCCTGTCACCTTCTATCTGATTACTGTGGGTGTGAACTGAGCTAATGCTCAACCCTGACTCTGAGTTTCCACCTAGCACAGTTGAAAAGCACATTTCCTCTTCCTCCTCCTGGGGTTGGCCAGAGCCTAAGTGGTCTCACGTTGGCTCTGCCTCACTGCTCTGCAGTTTCCCTGTGGCGAGAGAGCTCCTGGCTGCCTCTCACTGCCCTGACCCAAAAGTCCTGCCCCAAAGGTTGTCACTGCTTCTACCCTGACAGAAGTGACAAGGGGCACATTGCTTAGACTGGCTGCAGAGCATGGGACTGCTCCCGTGCCCAAGGGGTTGTCTTAAAGGTGGGAGCTGTCTCAGACCAGCCACACCACATTTGCTGTGATGTATCCTGAGGTGCATTAAGAAGAGTGTGGCCAGCAGGTCAAGAGAGGCTCTCCTGCCCCTCTGCTCTACTGAGACCACATCTGGAGCATCGTGTCCAGTTCTGGGCTCCCCAGTTAAAGGACAGGGATCCACTGGAGAGAGTCCAGCAGAAACTATGATAATGCTGAAGGGAGTGAAACATCTCTGCTGAGGAAAGGCTGAGAGACCTGGGGCTGGTTAGTCTGGAGAGGAGAAAACTGAGAGGGGACCTCATCAGTGTTTATAAATAGCTGCAGGGTGGGTCAGGCTCTTCTCAGTGGTGTCCTGTGATAGGACAAGGGGCAGTAGACACAAACTGGCACCCAGGACGTTCCACCTCAGCATGAAACTTCTTTGGTGTGAGGCTGCTGGAGCCCTGGAGCAGGTTGTCCAGAGGGGTTGTGGAGTCTCCTCTGGAGTCCTTCAAGACCCATCTGGATGTGTTCCTGTGTGACCTGCCCTGGGTGGCCCTCCTTTGGCAGGGGGCTTGGACTGGATGAGTCCATAGGTCTGTTGCAAGCCCTACCATTCTATGACTCTTGGTTCTCCCTGCCTGGGCTTGTTTGGTAGATACCAACCTGAGAAGAGAAGCAAAGACAGGGCAGGGCTGAGCGCCTGAGCTGAGCGTGCGGCACTGCGTGCCGGCCCCTGGTCTCACACACTGCCAGGAGAGCTGTCTGGGCAGGGAGGCCCTCTGCAGGCACCTTGGGCTGGAAGGTGCTGGGCTCAGCATCAGCTCTGCCCCTCTGTGCTCCCGGGGCAGGCCGAGAGGATCACGTTCAGGGTGGTGCAGGCGCCGCGGCACGGCCTGCTGGAGCGCAGCGGCGGCAGTGGGCAGCAGCCCCTGCCCGCCACCACCTTCACCATGGCTGACATCTACCAGAGCCGCCTCAGCTACAGCCACCGGGGCAGCAGCTCCCTCAGGGACCGCTTCACCTTCACCGTCTCGGATGGCACCAACCCCTTCTTCATCGTGGAGGAGGGGGGAAAGAAGGTAAGGGGAGGAGGGGGGGTGGGAGGAAGGCCTATAGCTAGTAGAAGGAGAGGAGGCTTAGCTCCTGTCACTCCACCAGAGAGAAGGGCTGGATGTTCTCACACAGAATCATTGGACCATCAAGTCCAACCATTAACCCTGCTCTACAAAGTTCACCCCTAAACCATAGCCCCAAGCACCACAGCTGAACAACCTTGAAAGACCTCCACCAGCTCCCTGGGCAGCCTGTTCCCGTGCCTGACCACTCTTGCTGTTGAAGAATTTTTCCTAATGTCCAGTCTAAGTTTACCCTGTTGTACTTTGAGGCCATTCCCTCTTGTTCTGTCCTTCATTACCTGTGAGAAGAGCCCAGCACCAACCTCTCCACAACCTCCCTTCAGGTAGTTGTAGAGAGCAATGAGGTCTCCCTTCAGCCTCCTCTTCTTCAAACTTAACAGCCCCGGCTCCTTCAGTTGTCTCAGTTAGGTGATGCCATTTGCCTCTTCCCTGGTGTTCCAGCCCCTGTGTGTCCCTCACCCCAGCAGCTGGTGGTGTGGTGGGTGAAGCTCTGACTCTGTCTCTGAACCTTTGTCAGGTGGTGACAGCAGCCCCGCAGCGCTTCCGAGTGGACGTTCTCCCTGTGGACGACGGGACACCCAGGGTGGTCACCAACCTGGGTCTGCAGTGGCTGGAGTACACAGATGGCAAGGTAACAGCCTGCCTGGCTTCTGCTTAGGTTGTTTCTCAGGCTGTTCCAGCAGGAAGAACTTTGCAGGAGAGCATCCTGATCCTTCAGCACCTTGACAGAGAACAAAGTGTCCCTCTGTGCCCAGCAGGTGTCTTGGGGGATGCCTGCCCCTGCAGCTCCATTAGCTACAAAGCAGCTGTGAGGCAGGATTTGAATCCTTCCTGTGCTGTCAAGCACCTCATGGGGGCATCTGGCAGTTCAAGTCTGCTTTGTGTGCTCTGTGCTTTTGCAGCCTCTAGTTGGTGTCCCTCATGGAGCACAGGGGGATGGTTGGGCTGTTTCAGGCTATTTATTTTTAGGTTGAGCAGTCAATCAGATTTGCACTGCTGGATCTCCAGAGCTTTCATCCCTTTTGGTTTGGCTTTCATCCAGGCAACCAACCTTATCACCAAGAAGGAATTGCTGAGCACAGATCCTGACACAGAGGACAAGCAGCTGATCTATGAGATAACAACTGGCCCCAGAAATGGTTATGTGGAGAACAAGCTGAACCCAGGGACAGCTGTGGCCACCTTTACACAGGGTATGGAGTTGGGCTGCTGCTTATTGCCTGTTTTGGTTTGGGTTTTTGGGGGGGGGGGGGTGTTTGTTTTGGGTTTTTTCCTTCAGTTGCTTCAATTTGTAAGGAAAACTTGTAGGGGTGGGAATAAAGAAAGGTGGGAGAGGAGAGGACAAGGGGCAAACCTCAAAGGTGTCTCAAAAGCAAGGAGTGAGCTTTGGCCTGGTTGCAGCAGTCCTCTGCTGTGCCACACCCAGGTTCTTCC
The DNA here is from genome assembly GCF_014839835.1 of Dryobates pubescens. Taxonomy (NCBI): domain Eukaryota; kingdom Metazoa; phylum Chordata; class Aves; order Piciformes; family Picidae; genus Dryobates; species Dryobates pubescens. The sequence continues at coordinate 3,362,080 of NC_071635.1, forward strand.
TAGAGCTGGGGACATGACATGGGACAGCAAAGAGGGCTTGTAGACATTGCTTGTGGATCTAATCCTCACAAGGTCTGGTAGATGTTTAGCCAGCAGGGCAGAGTCAGCATCCTGTGGGAAGTTCACTTCTTGCAGGGCAGGTGAGGGAGTAACTGCCTGTTAGAAAGAGGGGCAATAAGGAAAAATAAAGGAAGAGTCCCATTTTAGGGCTGAAGCTTGGGAGATGTGTGTTCTCGAGCAGAAGGTCACAGAACCATCTCAGCAGTGAGGAGGAGCTCTCCCAGGACACAGCAGGTCACGGAGCAGAGCTGAAATGTGCTCCTCAGGCAAATTCCTGGGTCTTGCATTTCATCACAGCTACTTTAAATTGGCCTTATTGCAAAGTGTGAGCCACCCTGGGTGGACACTAGGCAAGGGAAGGTCTTGTCACAGCTTGAGGGCTGGCTTCCACCACAGGTGAGACCAAGGAAGGTGGAAAAGCTGCTGTAACATAAAGGGTGTGTGGAGAACCCAACCCTGAAATCATGAGGATCATAGGATCACAGAATAGGTTGGGTTGGAAGGGACCTTAAAGCTCATCCAGGTCCACCCTCCTGCCATGGGCAGGGACACCTCCTACCAGCCCAGCTTGCTCAAGGCCTCATCCAACCTGGCCTTGAACACCTCTAGGGAGGGGACATCCACAACCTTCATGAGCAACCTGTGCCAGTGTCTCCCCACCCTCACTGTCAGCAATGTCATCCTGATCTCCAGTCTCAATGTCCCCTCTCCCAGCTTAAAGCTGGTCTATCACACTGCCATGGAATGCCTGAGTTGTCTCACTGGGTGTCTCCTCCTGCAGAGGATGTGAACCAGGGCCTCATCCGGTATGTGATGCATGAGGAGAAGGTCCAGGAGACCAGGGACAGCTTTCAGTTCCTAGTGAAGGACAGCAAGCCCAATGTGGTCAGTGGCAACACCTTCCATGTCCAGTGGTCTCTCCTCAGCTTTACACACACCAGGTAAATGGCATGGGGTTTACAGCACTCTTCTGGCAGGTGGGGTCTCCAGAGAAGGAGACTCCACAACCTCTCTGGGCAGCCTGGCCCAGTGCTCCTTCACTCTCAAAGAGCCCCTTAGGTTCAAGTGAAAACTCCTGGGTTCTAGTTTGTTCTCATTGCCCCTTGTCCTATCACTGGCCACCACTGAAAAGTTTGGCCCCATCCTCATGACCTCCACCCTTCAGATATTTTGTGCATTGAGAAGATCCCCTCCCAGTCTTCTCCAGAGTAAACAGCCCCAGGTCTCTCAGCCTCTCTTTGTAAGAGAGATGCTTCTGTCCCTTCATCATCTTCATGGCCCTTCTTTGGACTCTCTCCAGCAGTGCCCTGTCCCTCTTGAACTGGGGACCCAGAGCTGGAGCCAGTACTCCAGGTGTGGCCTCAACCAGAGCAGAGTAGAGGGGAAGGAGAGCCTCCCTTGACCTGCTGGCCACACTCCATGAAGCCCAGGATCCCATTTGCCTTCTTGGCCACAAGAGCAGCTTGCTGGCTCCCGGGGAAGGTGTTATCCACCAGCACTGCCAGCTGCTCCTCCACAGAGCTGCCTTCCAGCAGCTCAAGCCCTCACCTGTACCGGTCAGCCCGGGGCTGTGGTGCTGAGGACCAACCCAAAACACCCTGAGCTTGCTCCTCAGGCTCTTGTTTGTCTGTGCCTGCTGCGTTCCCAGCTACAGCGTGCAGGAGAGCGCGGGGTCGGTGAGCCTGGCCGTCCGGCGCCTGGGCAACCTCAACCAGTACAGCATCGTCCTGTGCCGCACCCAGGCGGGCACCGCCAGCGCCGGCCCGCCGCCGGCGGAGCGCGACTACCTCGAGTATGCGGGGCAGGTAGGTCGGCAGCGGTGCGGGGCGGGCCGGGGGCTGGACAAGGGGACCTCTGAAGGTCCCTTCCCATATGATGCATTCTGTCATCTGGGGTTCTTCAGCCTGGAGAAGCACAGCACAGCACAGCACAGCACAGCATAGCATGCAATAGAATGGAGTTAACCAGGTTGGAAAAGACCTCAGAGATCATCCAGTCCAACCTCTCACCCAGCACCATCTGATCAACTCAACCATGGCACCAAGTGCCTCATCCAGGCTCTTTTCAAACACCTCCAGGGATGGGGACTCCACCACCTCCCTGGGCAGCACATCCCCATGGCCAATCTCTCTTTCTGTGAAGAACCTCCTCCTTACATCCAGCCTAAACCTCCCCTGGCACAGCTTCAGACTGTGTCCTCTTGTTCTGGTGCTGCTTGCCTGGGAGAAGAGACCAACTCCCACCTGGCTACAGCCTCCCTTCAGGTAGTTGTAGAGGGCAATAAGGTCTCCCCTGAGCCTCCTCTTCTGCAGGCTAAGCAACCCCAGCTCCCTCAGCCTCTCCTCCCAGGGCTGTGCTCCAGACCCCTCCCCAGCTTTGTTGCCCTTCTCTGGACACCTTCAAGAGTCTCAATGTCCTTCTTAAATTGAGGGGCCCAGAACTGGACACAGGACTCAAGGTGTGGCCTAACCAGTGCTGAGCACAGGGCAGAATGACTTCCCTGCTCCTGCTGGCCACACTGTTCCTGATGCAGGCCAGGATGCCACTGGCCTTCTTGGCCACCTGGGTACACTGCTGACTCATGTTCAGCCTACTATCAGCCAGTACCCCCAGGTCCCTTTCTGCCCGGCTGCTCTCAGCCACTCTGACCCCAGCCTGTAGCACTGCATGGGGTTGTTGAAGGATCCAGGGAGACCTTAGAGCAGCCTTCCAGTACCTGAAGGGAGCTATGAGAAGGCTGCAGAGGGACTGTTTGCAAAGGCCTGCAAGGGGCAACAGCTTCAAACTAGAGAAGGGCAGGTTTAGATTGGATGTGAGGGACAGGTTCTGCACCATGAGGCTGCTGGAACACTGCAACAGGTTGCCCAGGGAGGTGGCTGAGGCCCCATCCCCAGAGATATTCAAGGTGAGGCTCAGCAAAGCTCTGAGCAACCTGCTCCAGTTGAGGATGCTCTTGCTTACTGTAGGGGGGGTTAGACTGGATGACCTTTGGAGGTCCATTCCAACCCAGACCCTTCTATGATTCTACCATGCATGGCATCAAGGCTGGGTGAAGGACCTGATCAAAGCTGGGGAAACACAAGGGGGTTTCCTTTCTGAAAGATGTGGGTTAGCTGCCTTCAGAAGAGGGCCTCCCACTGATCTTTGACTGAGGTTGGGGTCTGATGTTTCCCCCTGCCCTGGTGGGGATGGCTGGGGGTCATTGTCTGCAGTAGACTGCTGGGTGCAGGAGCGGTGCTGGGGGGAGCAGGACATGCTGAGGGGGCATGATGCTCTTTTCAGCGGTGTCCTGTGACAGGACAAGGGGCAGTGGACACAAATTGGAACCCAGGAAGTTCTGCCTCAACATGAGGAGAAAATTCTTTGGTGTGAGGGTGCTGGAGCCCTGGGGCAGGCTGCCCAGAGAGGTTGTGGAGTCTTCTCTGGAGTCTTTCAAGCCCCACCTGGATGTGTTCCTGTGTGACCTGCCCTGGGTGACCCTGCTCTGGCAGGGGGGTTGGACTCAGTGATCTCCAGAGGTCCCTTCCAGCCCCTAGCATTCTATGATTCTGTGATCAGCCCACTTGCTGCCTTCCAGGTGCAGTTTGAGGAGAGGGAAGAGACCAAGGCCTGCACCATCACCATCAATGATGACAACATCTTTGAGAGCAGGGAGAGCTTCACGGTGGAGCTGAGCATGCCAGCCTACGCCCTGCTGGGGAACGTCAGCCGGGCCACCGTCACCATCACCGACAGGGAGGACGAGCCCACCCTGCAGTTTGACAGGAAGACCTTCCATGTCAGCGAGAGCACTGGCCTCCTCTCTGCTCCTGTGGAGAGGCAAGGTGGGCTGGAGGGGGCAGAACAATGCCCTGTCCTTTGTGGGGGAGGCAGAGCTGCAGGAACCGAGGGGAGCCCTTCTCGCCATCTCCAGCTCCCTGAAAGGAGGTTGGAGCGAGGTAGGGCTGGTCTCCTAGAATCATAGAATCAGTAAGGTTGGAAAAGACCTCAGAGATCATCAAGTCCAACCTCTCACCCAACACCTCCTGACTAAGTAAACCATGGCTCCAAGTGCCACATCCAGTCCTTTTTTGAACACCTCCAGGGATGGTGACTCCACCACCTGCCTGGGCAGCACATCCCAAGGGCCAATGACACTTGCTGGGAAGAACTTTCTCCTCACCTCCAGCCTAAACCTCCCCTGGCACAGCTTGAGACTGTGTCCTCTTGTTCTGGTGCTGGGTGCCTGGGAGAAGAGACCAACCCCCACCTGGCTACAGCCTCCCTTCAGGTAGCTGTAGAGAGCAGGAAGGTGTCCCCTGAGCCTCCTCTTCTGTTGGCTGCTGTGTTTCAGGGGACACCAGCAGCACAGTGTCTGCCATCTGCTACACCGTCCCCAAGTCAGCCAAGGGGAGCAGCCTGTCCGTGCTGGAATCCGGCTCCGACTTCAAGTCCCGGGGGCTGGCGGAGGACAGCCGCATCGTGCTGGGCCCGGGTGTCACCAGGGCCACCTGTGACGTGCTGCTGGTGGATGACAGTGAATATGAGGAGGAGGAGGAGTTTGAGGTGGTGCTGGCCGACCCCTCGGCCAACGCCCGCGTCGGCAGCCGCGCCTCCGCCAGCGTCTTCATCGCCGGCCCCAACGACGCCTCCCTGGTGTTCCTGGGCAATGCCACCCTCACCGTCAGCGAGGCTGCAGGTGAGCAGCAGCAGGGCCCTCCCCAGGGCCGCTCTGGGGCGCTCACCGTGACAGCCGATGGCCTTTCACCGAGCGCAGCGCCGGAAGGAGCGAGGTGGGGCACAGCAGCAGGCCTGCAGAGGGCTTTTGTTGTTGCCTCTGCCCCTGTAGGGAAGGCTGGGGGCTGGTTCTCCCCCTGTGCTGGGTGCAGGAGGGGTGGAGAGGGCAGGGAGAGTGGTGGGTTGGTGGTTTGTGGCTGCTTTCTCATCTTGGTCCTCTCTCCTCTGCGACTGGCGACGCAGGAACCATTGAGATTCCGGTGCTGCGGCAAGGCCCTGACCTCTCCAGCCCCACCTCGGTGTGGTGTGCCACTCGCACCTCAGACCCTCCATCTGCCAGCCCAGGGGTTGACTATGTCCCCAGCTCCAGGAAGATAGAGTTCAGGCCAGGCAAAACAGAGGAGGTGAGGAGCCACTTTGCCCCCTGATGAGTCTGCTGTGTCTGGAGACGCTTCTCTCTCTTCCTTGGGGGCACTCTCTGTGCTTGCCAGCTCTCTGTTTTGAAGACCCTCTGAGGGCCATCTGAGGATTGCTGATGGGTGTGGTAGGCACTGACTGACATCTGACCAGCACTGCAGCCACAGAAGATTGGGTCAGTCCCCCTCTCCCAGGATGAGGATGGCTGCCTGCTCTCTGAAGTGATACTTTGGCTTTCTCTAGAATGTGGTTTCCATGGATTAAGGAAATAAGAAGAGGCCTGACAGAAGGACTTCCCATTAGCCTCCCCAGATGGGAGTGCAGGGAAGGAAGGATGACAGCTCTGAAAGCGGGACTTCTGCTCTCCTTCCAGGTGTGCACCCTGACCATCCTGGATGATGCACAGTACCCAGTGATAGAAGGGCTGGAGACCTTTGTGGTTTACCTCAGCTCACCCCAAGGAGCGGAGCTGGCCAAGCCCTTCCAGGCAATCGTGGCCATTAATGACATCTTCCAAGACGGTAAGTTGGCCCTGCTCATGGCAGCAGGACTGGGAGTCCCTGCCAACCCAACCCATTCTAGGATTCTAAACTATCCATGGCAGCTCTCTCCAGTCCATCCTAGCCTCTTCCCTAGCACTTCCACACAGCAGAAGGCTAATCCGAGCTGGGTTCATTTCTAGGTTGGGTTTAACCTCTTTTCCTGGGCTCTGCTGGGGTTGGAAAAGGCCTTTGAGGTTGTCAAGCCCAACCACTTGCCTGTAGCTCCCACCACTGCTGCTAAGTCACTGCCACCAAACCAGGTCCCTCAGCACAACTCTTTGAAATCCCTCCAGGCATGGGGACTCCACCACCTCCCTGGGCAGCCTCTTCCAGTGCCTGAGAACCCTTGCTGGGAAGGAAATTTTCCTCATACCCAACCTGAACCTCCTCTGGTGCAATTTCCTCTTGTCCTGCTACTTGTTGCAGGGGTGAAGAGACCAACCCCCACCTCACTCCAAGCTCAGATCCTCCCATCCTGCACTGTTTCATTCCATCCTTCACTGTCCCCAAGAGCTTGGAGTCTTCAGAAGTGCAGAATGAATTTCCCTCACTTGCAGCCTTGCTCTGCTCACAGCTCAGTTTCATGCTGTGAGCTGAAGCCCCCCATACCACATGAGAAGGTCTCCCTCCATCTTTGCTTTCTCTTGTGTTTTCATGTCTCTCCTGTTGGTTTGCCTGAGGAGAACTCATGCTGTGTCATCTAACCCTGGAGGGGTTGCTCCCTTTGTTCTGTGCCTGTCCACAGACAGGAGGACAAAGCTTTGGCTCATAGCTTCCACTTCAGTGCCAAGTCCTGATCTAATCTCCTCCTGACAGTACCACCAGCCCCATCTTGTTCACCAGCACTTTGCAAGGGCACCAAAATGAGAGGGAAGGAATAGGTTTCATCAGCTCTTGGGCTTAGGTGACAGAGAGATGCCTTCTCACCAGGTGCTGCAGGGTCTGCTGATCCTGTGCTCTGCAGAGGGTTGATGGTCACTTGTTTGAACCAGCAGAGTGACACTGCTGGTGTCCTCCCTGGCTGCTGGACTCATGCAGCAGTTCTCTCTGGCTGCAAGCAACTTGGGTAATGGCCTCGAGCTGAGCCAAGGGGAGGTTTAGGTTGGATAGCACAAACAATTTCTGCACCAAAAAGATTGTGAGACACTGAACTCCAGCACAGGAGGCTCCACCACAACCTGAGGAGGAACTTCTTCACTGTGGGGGTCACAGAGCACTGGAGCAGCTGCCCAGAGAGGTTGTGGAGTCTCCTTCTCTGGAGATTTTCAAGCCCCATCTGGATGTGTTCCTGTGTGACCTGTGCTGGATTCTATGGTCCTGCTGAGGCAGGGGGTGTTGGACTTGATGATCTCCAGAGGTCCCTTCCAATCCTTAGCATCCTCTGATCCTGTGGACCAGGCTGTCCAGGGCAGTGGTGGAGTCCCCATCCCTGGAGGGATTTAAAAGCTGTGGAGATGTGGTGCTGAAGGTTGTGGTTTGGTGGTGACCTGGCAGTGCTGCACTCAATGGTCTTGAAGACTTCTTCCAAGCACAGTGATTCTGTGATTCTCCCTGTGGAGCTTCAACACTGCTGGACTCTTCTTATTCCCCCTGCAGTCCCAAGCATGCAGTTCACCAGGGACACATACAGGGTGAAGGAGAAGGAGGGCACTCTGCACATCCCCATCTCCCGCACCGGGGACCTGAGCTATGAGTCCTCCGTCAGGTGCTACACCCAGAGCCAGACAGCGGAGGTCATGGAAGACTTTGAGGAGAGGAGGAATGCAGAAGAGTCTCGAATCACCTTCTTGAAAGGGGAGAAGGTGAGCTGGACATGGATATGGGGAGAAGGAAGAACCACTGAGGGAGAGGTTTGGAGCTCCTCCTTGACTCTGCCTTGTCAGAGGCTGCCCAAAGAGGTTTCAGAGCTGCTTAATGTCACAGATTCTTCTGGTCCTGGAAATAGGACTCTGAAGGGATTGTTTGTATCCTGTGGATAAGGCACTTTGGGACATGGTTTAATGGCCATGGTGGTCTTAGGTTGAGGACTGGACTCAATGGTCTTAGAAGGCTTTTCCAACCCAAACCATTCTATGTTCCTGTGACAAAACTGGTTCAGACATGAAATGCAAATCCTCTGGCAGCAGGATTCAGGGTTGGAGCAGGGAGCTCTTGGTTTGGTGAAGCAGATGTCTCTGGTCATGAAGCTGTGTGGTTTGTCCACACTGAAGTAGAACTGAATTGAATTGAATTGAATTGAATTGAATTGAATTGAATTGAATTGAATTGAATTGAATTGAATTGAATTGACTTGACCAGGTTGGAAAAGACCTTTGAGATCATCCAGTCCAACCTCTCACCCAACACCATCTGATCAACTAAACCATGGCACCAAGTGCCTCACCCAGTGTCTTCCTAAACACCTCCAGGGATGGTGTCTCCACCACCTCCCTGGGCAGCACATTCCAATGGCCAATCTCTCTTGCTCTGAAGAACTTCTTCCTAGCATCCTTGAAACCAGAAGGGTTTCCTCCAGGGTGGACAATACTCAGCTGTTAAGCTCCAGGTAGTGAAGTGCCCTGTTGCCCTTAGTGGGTACATTGGGTTGATGAACTCTTGCTGGTTTCTCCTGCTTCCTTGGCTTTAGGTGAAGAACTGCAGTGTTTATATCAGTGATGACTCTGCCTTTGAGCCAGAAGAGCACTTCCAGGTCTACCTTGGTAGCCCACTTGGAAACCATTGGAGTGGAGCTAGGATTGGGAAGATGGACGTGGCAACCATAACTGTCACCAACGATGAGGATGGTAAGAGAGGATGCTCAGCAAGGATGTGGTTGTGGCATGGGATGTAGTTCCAAGGTAGCCACCACCATCTCACTAAGTCTGCAGTTTAATTCAGCACACACTGAATGGTCCCAGCTCCATGGGGCAGGTCACTGATGTGGTGCAGGCTGATCTTAAGTGGGAGGGATTGAGTAACAGTGGCCTGAACTCACCACTTGTCCCATTTCCCACTCTCCTGCAGTTGCACAGGGAGTTGCTGTGCTTCCCTTGGGAGATGTTGGCTTCCCTTCACTGTGCCACAGCCTGGAGAGAGCTGTGGGGAAGAAGAGGAGTGCCAGGTCTCCCTGGTGTGACCAATGGGGGCTGTAGCACCCTCACATGGGTTTGAAGCTGTGGTGATGAGTGGGAAACAGGAGGTGGGAGAATCATTTCCAGTTCTCTGCAACCCCAAAACACAAGCTGGGTTTTGCTCCACCTCTTGCCCTAACTCACATCCAACCCTCAGAGCTGCCTCCTGCTTTGAGGAGCTCCTTGCTCTGAAGATGTGCAGGTAGAGGCTACACGGAGGGGAGCTTAGCTGAAGGGCTGCAAGCTCTTGCCCTGCACCCAGGCAGCTGGTGTGCAAAGCTGGGCCTCTTTTCCTCACTCTCTCCAGCGCCCACCATTGAGTTTGAAGAAGCAGCCTACCAAGTGCGGGAGCCGGCCGGCCCCGAGGGCGTCGCAGTGTTAAACATGAGGGTGGTCAGGAGAGGAGACCAGAACAGGACCTCCAAAGTGCGCTGCAGCACCCGCGACGGCTCCGCCCAGGCTGGCCTGGACTACTACCCCAAGAGCAGGATGCTCAAGTTCAGCCCAGGTAAAGGGGCCTTGGAGGGGAAGGGTGGAGGTGGTGGCATGACCACAGAATGGTAGGGGTTGGGAAGGGACCTCTGGAGGTCATCCAGTCCAACCCCCTTGCCAGAGCAGGATCACCTAGGGCAGGTCACAAAGGAACATGTCTAGACAGGTTTGGAATGTCTCCAGAGATGGAGGCTCCACCACCTCTCTGGGCAGCCTGCTCCAGGGCTCCAGCACCCTTAAAGAAGTTCCTCTCAAGCTTAGATGGAACTTCTTATGGTCATGTTTGTGCCCACTGCCCCTTGTCCTGTCACTGGGCACACTGAACAAAGCCTGCTGCCATCCTCCTGCCACCCACCCTGGAAGTATCCAAGAAAGGAGCACTGGCACCTGGCAGGTGAGAGTGAGGCCACTTGGTCTTCAGAAGATGTGAGGCTCAGCAAAGAGCTTTCAGGATGCAGTGCCACAGCTCAGACCACGTTACTGGACCAAGATGCCCTCACCAAGCAGTTGTGCAGACTGGTCTGAGAGAACAAGCAGGGGTAGGGATGACCTTTGAAGGATGGATTTAGGCCACAGACAGCTGGTAGACAACAGCCATTTGCTCAGGTGGCCTCTGCTAGCAAATCTGTCACCTGCCCAGCTGGATCAGTTGTCAGAGCTGGAGCTTTGTGGAGAGCAAACTCCTGTGTGGATGAGGCTAAGCTCTTAGCAGCAATGAGTGGAAACGAAATTATTATGGTGCTTCAGTGGCCAGACCCTGGACCAGCTGTGCAGGGCTCTTAGGAGAAGTTCAGAGCAACATCTGATGAGGCATGGAGTTCTCTCTGCTTCTCTTGCATCTCCTCTCACAGGTGTGAACCACATCATATTCAAGGTGGAGATCATGTCCAATGAAGACCGCGAGTGGCACGAGTCCTTTTCTGTGGTGCTGGGTCCTGATGACCCTGTGGAAGCTGTTCTTGGAGACACCAGCACTGCCACAGTGACTATTTTGGACCAGGAGGCTGCAGGGAGCCTGATTCTACCAGCACCACCTGTGGTAAGTTGCCTGTGGCAGGGGATGAGGTTGGTGCCCATCGAGTACAGGCTGGAGGCCTCAGGGGGGCTTCAGAAATGAAGAGTTGGAGTGAGGGAGGCTGTGGGAAGGACTGGGAGGAAGTTCTTCACAATGAGCACAGTGGAATACTGGCACAGCTTGCCCAGAGATGGTGGGGCATTGGAACAGGCTACCCAGGGAGGTGGTGGAGTCACCATCCTTGGAGGTGTTCAGAAAGCAGAGTGTGGCACTTTGGGACATGGTGATGGAGATGTTGGGTTGGACCTGATGGTCTTAGAGGTCTTTTCCAACCCTAATGATTCTGTGAGATGAGGTGGAGGCCCCACCCCCCAAGGCATTCAAGGTCAAACTTGATGTGGCCCTCAGCAACCTGGTGTAGTTGGAGATGTCCCTGCTGAGTGCAGGGTGGTTGGACAAGATGACCTTTGAGGGTCCTTCCCAGCCAGCTGCATCCTGTGATTCCATCCTGTGATTGCCCTTGCTGCTCCTTCCCTCAGCCCCAGGTGAACGCTGCTCTCTCCCACCCATGCAGGTTGTCACCCTGGCTGATTACGACCGGGTGGAAGAAGTGACCAAGGATGGTGCTAAGAAATCCCCCTCCCCAGGCTACCCACTCATCTGTGTGACTCCCTGTGACCCTCACTTCCCCAAGTACCCGGTGATGAGGGAGCGCTGCAGCGAGGCTGGCATCAACCAGTCCTCCATACAGTTCAGCTGGGAAGTAGCAGCCCCCACGGACGGCAGCGGAGCCAGGTCCCCTTTTGAAACCATCACTGACAGCACTCCCTTCACCAGTGTCAACCACAAGGTACAACCAGCACAGCAGAGCTGCAGGAGCACCTGCTGCCAGTCAGAGAGGGCTTGGGGCAGCTCTGGCAGGCTGTGATCACCCACATCTGACATTTGGTTGTGTCCCTCCACCTGGAAAAAGTGGCTGTGGCTGGACAGGAGCTCAGCACGTTGGTGGGGCCTGTGTGAGCAGGGGCTGGCTGCCTGCTTCCATTCCATCCTGTCCACGCTGCAGGAAGGAGATGCAGCTCAAGTTCTGCACTGCTGTTCCTTCAGGCAGTCCTGAAGGATGAGAGGAAATGGCCTCAAGTTGCACCAGGGGAGGTTTAGGTTGGATATGAGCAGAAAATTCTTCCCTGAGAAGGTTCTCAGAGACTGACACAGGCTGCCCAGGGAGGGGCTTGAATCCCCATCCCTGGAGGTGTTTGAAAGAGGCAGAGATGTGCTGCTGAGGGCCATGGTTTAGCCCCAGCCTTGGTAGAGTTAGAGTTCTATGATTCTGTGATTGCTTTTGCTGCACTGCTCCATGTGTGGCCTGAGACCTCTCTGTCCCTGGGCTTTTCACATCCTGCCCCACAGACAGGATGTTTTCCTCTGGGGGCTTTTCCAGGTGCTCCCAGCCATCACATCTCAGCCTTTCTCAGGCATCCAGGTGTGACTTTTAGACCATGCCTACTCAGATGAGACATTTGTGGTGGGTAGTGCACTCTGGAGTTTCACAGAGATTGAAACCTAAAAGCCTCCTCAGCTTTGGGATCTGCCCTGAGACATCTGGGTGCTTCTTGGGAGGGGATTGAGCTTCAGCAAACAGCCCTGTTCATCTGGAGCCTCCTGAAAGCACCCCTGCTGATGGGGGAAGTAGCTGTGAACACTCAGACACTTCAGTAAAGGCTGGTGGCAGGAGACAGATGGAGCCTGGCAGATCAGACCAGCTTGGGCTGCCTCTTCTCCTCCCTTCATTATGTGGGCAGAGTATGGAAGCTCTAAAGCACCAACAAGCATCTCCTGCAGCTTAGGGAACCAAGAAGTCAACCAAGAGGTCAATCACAGCTTCATGGCCCATGCCCCTGGTGTGCATTTTGGTGTTCCCCCCCCGCTGCTGCCCCAGAACAGGAGGGCAAAGTGATGTTGCTGCCTGGGCACTGCCACAGCAGCGCTGCTCTTGTCCCTGCTGGCTCCCCGCAGGTGCTGGACAGCATTTACTTCAGCCGCCGCTTCCACCTGCGCTGCGTGGCCAAGGCTGTGGACAAGGCTGGCCACGTGGGGACCCCCCTGAGGAGCAATGTGGTTACCATAGGCACAGACAGTGCCATCTGTCACACCCCCGTGGTGGCAGGGACGGCCCGAGGCTTCCAGGCACAGTCCTTCATCGCCACGCTGAAGTACTTGGATGTCAAGCACAAGGAGCATCCCAACAGGTATGGGCTGGCAGAAGGAACCCTGCAGTGGCTTGGGCTGGAAGGGACCTTCAAGATCACCCAGTTCCAACCCCCCTGCCATGGGCAGGGACACCTCCCACCAGCCCAGCTTGCTCAAGGCCTCATCCAGCCTGGCCTTGAACACCTCCAGGGAGGGGACATCCACAACCTTCATGAGCAACCTGTGCCAGTGCCTCCCCACCCTCACTCAGGACTTTTCTCCCCAGTCTCCACTCTCCCAGCTCAAAGCCACTGCCCCTCATCCTGTCACTACAAGCCCTTGCCAAAAGTCCTTCCTTGGAGCTACAGAGCTGGCTCAGCACAAGAGGAGAACTTGTGCCTGAAAGCACATCCTTCCAGGCAGTGTCCACTCTTGAGCAATGCAGAGTGCTCAGGGCAGTGCTCCCAAACTCCTCACACCCTGCTCTGCTGAGGGGCTGCCCTTCCCCTCAGGAAAGCTCTCCTGGTGGAGAGCTTTCACAGCTCAAGATGTGTAGATGGAGACATCTGGTGGAAACTAAAGATCAGGCTGCCCCTGGCAGGCTCACCCAGGCTGGGCTGTGGAGTGCTGCCTGAGGCTCTCCTGGCTGCCAGGGCTGCTTGTTGCTGCTGTCTGAAGGCAGTCTCTGTTCCAGAATCCACATCTCGGTGCAGATCCCCCATCAGGACGGAATGCTGCCGCTCATCTCCACCCTGCCCCTGCACAACCTGCACTTCCTCCTCTCAGAGTCCATCTACAGGCACCAGCATGTCTGCTCAAACCTGGTCACCAGCAGGGACCTCAGAGGCATCTCAGGTAACCTTCAGAGGCAGCCTTTGCTCCTTGGCCTCGGTGGTAGGGAGAAGCCAGGAAAGAAATGCAGAGTAGGAGGCTCTGGGCTCTTAACATAGAATCATGAAGATTGGAAAAGCCCTCCCAAGATCATCAGTCCAACCAGCAACCCAGCACCCACTGTGGCCATCAAACCTTCACCCAAAGTGCCATGGCCACACCTTTCTTGAACACCTCCAGGGTGGCTCCACCACCCCCCTGGGCATCCTCTTCCAACGCCTGACCCCTCTCGTGCTCCATGCTCATTCCATGGTGGGCAGGGGATTGTGGTACTTCATTGTCCAACAGCTCTTCAGGTGCTGGAATTCTGTTCACTTCATACTCAAACTGTTCTGTGCTTCTGAAAGTGGAACTTCAGCCTTTAATCAATAGGTTCAACATTTGCTTTGTAGGATCCTTGCCCCATGCCTGTAACATTTTTCCCTGTGCAGCCCTCTGTATGTTGAGTTTGACCTTTAGGACAGAGGAGGGAGAGGAGCACAGTGGGTAGGTGGAGATGGGGAAGGTAGAGGAGCACAGTGGGTAGGTGGAGATGGGGAAGGTAGAGGAGCACAGTGGGTAGGTGGAGATGGGGAAGGTAGAGGAGCACAGTGGGTAGGTGGAGATGGGGAAGGTAGAGGAGCAGCACATTGGATAGGTGGAGATAGGAAGGTAGAGGAGCAGCACAGTGGGTAGGTGGAGATAGGAAGGTAGAGGAGCAGCACAGTGGGTAGGTGGAGATAGAGAAGGTAGAGGAGCAGCACAGTGGGTAGGTGGAGATGGGGAAGGTAGAGGAGCAGCACAGTGGATAGGTGGAGATAGGAAGGTAGAGGAGCAGCACAGTGGGTAGGTGGAGATAGGAAGGTAGAGGAGCAGCACAGTGGGTAGGTGGAGATAGGAAGGTAGAGGAGCAGCACAGTGGGTAGGTGGAGATAGGAAGGTAGAGGAGCAGCACATTGGGTAGGTGGAGATAGGAAGGTAGAGGAGCAGCACATTGGGTAGGTGGAGATAGGAAGGTAGAGGAGCAGCACAGTGGGTAGGTGGAGATAGGAAGGTAGAGGAGCAGCACAGTGGGTAGGTGGAGATGGGGAAGGTAGAGGAGCAGCACAGTGGATAGGTGGAGATAGGAAGGTAGAGGAGCAGCACAGTGGGTAGGTGGAGATAGGAAGGTAGAGGAGCAGCACAGTGGGTAGGTGGAGATAGAGAAGGTAGAGGAGCAGCACAGTGGGTAGGTGGAGATAGAGAAGGTAGAGGAGCAGCACAGTGGGTAGGTGGAGATGGGGAAGGTAGAGGAGCAGCACAGTGGGTAGGTGGAGATGGGGAAGGTAGAGGAGCAGCACAGTGGATAGGTGGAGATAGGAAGGTAGAGGAGCAGCACAATGGGTAGGTGGAGATAGGAAGGTAGAGGAGCAGCACAGTGGGTAGGTGGAGATAGGAAGGTAGAGGAGCAGCACAGTGGGTAGGTGGAGATAGGAAGGTAGAGGAGCAGCACAGTGGGTAGGTGGAGATGGGGAAGATAGAGGAGCAGCACAGTGGGTAGGTGGAGATAGGAAGGTAGAGGAGCAGCACAGTGGGTAGGTGGAGATAGGAAGGTAGAGGAGCAGCACAGTGGGTAGGTGGAGATGGGGAAGGTAGAGGAGCAGCACAGTGGGTAGGTGGAGATGGGGAAGGTAGAGGAGCAGCACATTGGGTAGGTGGAGATAGGAAGGTAGAGGAGCCTGTTGGGTCCCTAATAGAGTAAAAGTCTCTTAGGTGAGTGAAGATGGGACCTCACTCCTTGGCCTCAAGCTGTTTGAGCTCTGGAGTGCCCCATGTCCTGCTGTCTCTCACCCCAGAGGGAGGCTTTCTGGGGGAGGTGACCTACGAGGGCATCACCCTGGGCCCTGGCTACGACCGCCCCTACCAGTTCGACGCGGCGGTGAGGGAGCCCAAGACCATCCAGCTCTACAGACATCTCAACCTGAAGAGCTGCATTTGGACTTTTGATGCTTATTATGACATGACTGAGCTGATTGATGTCTGTGGAGGCTCTGTCACTGCTGACTTCCAGGTGAGACTCCACCCCAACGGTCCGCTTTGTGTCCCTCTGGACAGCTGAGGGGGGATTGTCCCCTTTGACCCAGCAGAGAGCTGTGCTTTGTGCAGTGCTTTGGTTTTCCTTGGGTAGGGTTTATCATGGAATGGCTCAGGTTGGAAAGGACCTCCAAGATCACCTACTCCAACCCTGCCTGCCCTGGGCAGGGACCTTGCACTTTGACTTGTTGAACCTCTCACCCACATCTCAAGCCTGTCAAGATCCTCTGAGCCTTCAGGGCAGCAATGAAGTATCTTCCTTAAAGAGGTGGCTGCACTGGCAGTACAAGATGTTGCCACCTCTGCTCTTGGACCATGCTGACTTGATTCTTAGCCACTAGGCATTGGCCACGTGCAGAGCAGAGGCACAGCAGGTCCTGCTCCACATCATGGGCACTTGTAAGCAATTTCCTAAGTGCCTGGCAGAGCAAAAATTGTTCTGCTAGACAACAGTGGCTCCTGCAGTGTCCCACTGCCCCCTCATGGATGGATCATTCACCTACATCCCACCCAAGTGAGCATCTCACAGGATCACAGCATGGCTTGGGTTGATAGGGACATCTAATCCCAACCCCCCTGCCTAGGCAGGGACACCTCCTCCCAGAGCAGCTTGCTCAAGGCCTCATTCAACCTGGCCTTTGAACACTTCCAGGCTTGGAGCCTCCACAACTTCCCTGGGCAACCTGCTCCAGTGCCTCACCAGCGTCGTGGTGAAGACTTTCCTCCTTATGTCTAAACTAAATCCAGCTTCTTCCAGTTTGAATCCCAGCCAGTAATGCTCAGCCTTGATGGAGCAGTGACATTAGATTGCTTTAGAAATACTTTGTCCCCACATGTCCCTGTGCTTGGGACATCCATGGCCCAGAACCAGAGAGTTGTCTCTTGTTGCAGGCTTTTCTCTGCTTTTCTAGTGACAGGACAAGGGGGGAATGGTTTGAAGCAGAGAGGGAGCAGGGTTAGGCTGGAGCTGAAGTTCTTCAGTGTGAGGGTGGTGAGACTCAGGAATAGGTTGTCCAGAGAGGTTGTGGCTGCCTCCTCCCTGGTGGTGCTGAAGGCCAGGTTGGATGGGGCCTTGAGCAGCTGAGTCTGGTTGAGAGGTGTCCCTGCCCGTGGCAGGGGGGTCGGAGTAGATGATCTCTGAGTTCCCTTCCAACCTGAGCCACTCTATGATTTTCCCCTCACTGGCAGAGCAGAGGATGGATGCAGCAGGTGCTGTGAGCCTGGGGCTGTGGCTCACCTTTGGATGCTGCATAAGTCCCCTTCTGGGGCTCTGTTGGCAGGTCAGGGACTCTGCTCAGTCCTTCCTGACGGTCCACGTCCCCCTCTACGTGTCCTACATCTACGTGACAGCACCCAGGGGCTGGGCTTCTCTGGAGCATCACACAGAGATGGAGTTCTCCTTCTTCTATGACACTGTCCTCTGGAGGACAGGTAGGTCTGAGGCATTTGATGGGGTACAGGAGATCTGCTTTGTTCTTGGCTCTTCCTTTGTCTCTGTTTCTGCACTGCCTCTGCAGTCCTGAGCATGGAGGACCTCTCAAGGGTTGTGACCCACCACAAGGGTGAAGGCCAGGAGCAGCCAGAAGCACTTCTCTACAGCCTGTGGTGTAAAACAAGTGACATTCACAGGCCAGTCAGAGAATCATTTGGGTTGGAAAAGATCTTCAAGATCATCAACTCCAACCATTATCCCTACTCTACCAAGTCCACCACTAAGCCCCCAAGCACCACATCTGCACAGCTTTTCAACACCTCAAGGGATGGTGACTCCACCACCTCCCTGAGCAGCCTGTTCCAGTCCCTGACAGCCCTTCCAGTGGAAAGACTTTTCCTGATGTCCAACCTAAACCCCACTTGGTGCAGCTTGAGGCCATTCCCTCTTATTTATCACTACTTTCTTGGGACACCACCCCCTACCTCACTGCAGTCTCCATTCAGGGAGCTGCAGAGAGCAATGAGGTCTCCCCTCAGCCTCCTCCACACTAAACACTCCCAGCTGCTGGAGCTCAGCTGCTCCTCACCAGCCCTGTTCTCCAGACCCTTCCCCAGCGTGGCTGCCTTTCTCTGGGCCTGCTCCAGCCCCTCACTGTCCTCCATGGAGCGAGGTGGCCAGAACTGAGCCCAGGACTCAATGCAGGGTATAGTTTCTTGCCTCAAGCTTGAGCAAGCCTTAGGTGACCCTGGTGGCTAAGGGAGGAGGTGCAGAGCTGACTCCCTGGAAGACCATCCTGCTCAAGCTGTGCCCTTCTGGAGCTGGGTGGTGCTGGCAGAGCCCAGGCAAGGAGCAGGAGTGCCGTGTGGGCTCTGCAGTGAGCGTGTTGCCGCTGCCCTGCAGGGATTCAGACGGACAGTGTCCTCTCGGCGCGCCTGCAGATCATCAGGATCTACATCCGCGAGGACGGGCGGCTGGTCATCGAGTTCAAGACACAGGCCAAGTTCAGAGGTGAGCCTGGGCTCTGCTAGGGGGGGACACAGTCACAGAATGCTAGGGGATGGAAGGGACCTCGAGAGATCATCCAGTCCAACCCCCTGCCAGGGCAGGATCACCTAGGGCAGGTCACACAGGAACTCATCCAGGCAGGTCTTGAATATCTCCAGAGAGGGAGAGTCCACAACCCCCCTGGGCAGCCTGCTCCAGGGTTCTGTTACCCTCACAGGCAAATAATTCTTCCTATGCCTCAGCTTCCAGCCATTGCCCCTTGTGCTGTCACTGGGCATTGCTGAGCAGAGCCTGGCTCCATCCTCCTGGCACTCAGCCTTTACATCTTTGTAACCACGAATGAACCAACCTGCAAACGTGCTCCACAGTGACAGGGGTGGAACACTGCAACAGCTTGCCCAGGGGCGTGGTGGAGGCCCCAGCCCTGGGGACATTCAAGGTCAAACTTGATGGGGCCCTGAGCAGCCTGCTGTAGTTGGAGGTGCAGGGGGAAGTTTAGGCTTGATCTTAGAAAGTTCTTCCCAGCAAGAGAGATTGGCCATTGGGATGTGCTGCCCAGGGAGGTGGTGGGGTCCACGTCCCTGGAAGTGTTTAAGAAGAGCCTGAATGAGGCACTTAGTGCCATGGTCTGGTTGATTAGATGGGGTTGGGTGATCAGTTGGATTTGATGATCTTGGAGGTCTCTTCCAGCCTGGCTGATCCTGTGTGATTCTGTGTCCCTGCTGACTGCAGGGCTGGTTGGACAAGATGACCTTTTGGGCTCCCTTCCAAGCTGGTGCAGGCTCTGAATGTGTGAAATGATCCCTGAGAAATGGGCTGCAGAACAGGGCCCCAGGAGGAGGCCCTAGCCTGGGCATCTCCCATGCTGACTACTTGGTAGAGTCAAGTACTCAGCTCCTCTGTCTTTTCTGCCATCTCCCTCCTTGTCCTCCCCCCAGGGCTTTTTGTGATGGAGCACCACAGCCTGCCAGATGTGAAGTCTTTCCTGATGACTCCAGACCACCTGGGAGGCATCGAATTCGACCTGCAGCTGCTTTGGAGCGCTCAGACTTTCGACTCTCCCTACCAGCTCTGGAGAGCCACCAGCTCCTATAACAGGTGAGGAGTCACCTTCAGCAGCAGCCCACAGCACAACGTTCTTCTTAAGCAAGGAACTCGCCTGGAGTTAAGAGCAGCAGCAGAGCAATTTCAAATGCAGGTCCAGGAGAGCAATCCCTGTTCCCTGCCAGCTGCCACGGAGCAGCCAGGAGCCAGCCTTCTTCAGGGGCTCGGAGCTAGAGCAGGGAGCTGCTGTGAGAGCTGAAAATGCTCCCCTCCTGGTGCTGCTGGTAGAGGGAAACTCAGCTCATGTCCTGGTTAGATGCACCTGTCTAGCAGTTAAACCAGTGGGCAGGTAGCTGCCAGAGGAGACCAGGTACTCAAGACTGGGTTGCAGCCTGCAGGGTTTCACGTGCACTGCTAGATGGACACTTCCAGGGTGAAGGAGAGGTCCTGCTGTGAACTTTGTCTCACCTGCTTCCACTCTTTAGAAAGTGGTGGATGTCAGCTGAGCACAGCAGCTGGGTGAGCAGCTCAGAGTCTGCTTTGGTGACCACAGCACCTGCTGTCTCCTCCCAGGAAGGACTACTCTGGGGAGTACACCATCTTCTTAATCCCCTGTACGGTGCAGCCCACGCAGCCCTGGGCAGAGCCTGGAGACAAGCCCCTGCCCTGCACAGCTCACGCTCCCGAGCGGTAAGGAGCCTTCACCGCCCTGGCCACGGCACAGCTGGCTCGTCTCTGTGCTCCCAGCAGCCATGTGGCACACCACAACCTCCACCTCTCCTTTTTTCTCCTTTCCCCTCCCACCTGCAGGTTTTTGATCCCCATTGCCTTCCAGCAGACCAACCGCCCTGTTCCTGTCGTCTACTCCCTCAACACCGAGTTCCAGCTCTGCAACAACGAGAAGGTCTTCCTGATGGACCCCACCAAAGCTGAAATGTCTCTGGCAGAAATGGATTACAAAGGAGCTTTCTCAAAGGGTAGGATTGAGAGCTGCCTTCTTGCCTCTCCTGCTGGTACCTGCTCACTGCAGGGGCATTCTTGCCAGTGAGGGTGGGGAGGCACTGCCCAGGGAAGCTGTGGATGCTCCCTCCCTGGAGGTGTTCAAGGCCAGGCTGGATGAGCCCTTGAGCAGCCTGGGCTGGTGGGAGGTGTCCCTGCCCATGGCAGGGGATTGGAACTGGATGATCTTTAAGGTCCCTTCCAACCCAAACCATTCTGCTACCTGAAGGGAGGCTGCAGTGAGGTGAGGTTGGTCTCTTCTCCCTAGTCTCAGGTGACAGGAGGAGAAAAAATGGCCTGAAATTGTGCCAGGGCAGGCTTAGGTTGGATCCTAGGACAAATGTCCTTGCTGCAAGAGTGGCCAGGGGTTGGAAGAGGCTGCCCAGGGAGGTGGTGGAGTCCCCAGCCCTGGAGGGGTTCAAGCAACGCGTGGCCATGGCACTGTGGGACATGGTTTAGTGGCCATGGCGGTGTTGGACTGGATGACCTTAGAGATCTCTTCCAACCAAACAGTTCTGATTTTACCTAAGGCTTCTGTCCCCACAGCTTGCCCTCCTCTGAAAGGGGAAGCCCAGGTTTGGCTTTGCCTTACAGCCACAAGTGGCATTTTGCAGGTGCCACAGCAGAGGCCACGCTGTGTGGTCACCTGCACACCCCAAGCAAGACCCTTTGCAGCCCTGAGGCACGGGCAGCTGGGTGAGCTTGGCTCTAACAAAGGGTCTCTTGCTGACTTGGGAGGGCTTACCTGGCTTGTCTCCCCCTCCTCAGGGCAAGTCCTGTACGGCCGCGTGCTCTGGAACCCCGAGCAGAACCTAAATGCTGCTTACAAGCTGCAGCTGGAGAAGGTCTACCTGTGCACAGGCAAGGATGGCTACGTGCCCTTCTTTGACCCCACAGGCACTGTCTACAACGAGGGGCCCCAGTATGGCTGCATCCAGCCCAACAAGCACCTGAAGCACCGATTTCTCCTCTTGGTAAGCCTCCTGCTGTGGACAAACTCATCATGTCCACTGTGTGAGCCTGTCTGGAGAGGCCTGCTTGCTCAGCCCCTTGGTGGCCTGGGAACCAGATGGTCCTCCTACTTGTGAGGAGGGGTTGCACATACTGATGATGATGATCAGAGGGCTGGAGAACTTCCCCTGTGGGGATGGGCTGGGAGAGTTGGGCTGTTGAGCCTGGAGAAGAGAAGGCTCCACGGAGACCGTAGAGCAGCCTTCCTGTACCTGAAGGGGCTCCAGGAGAGCTGGGGAGGGACTTTTGACAAGGGCTTGGAGTGGTAGAATAGGAGGGAATGGATTGAAGCTGGAAGAGAGGAGATTTAGACTGGAGATGAGGAAAAAATTCATGACAGTGAGGTGGGGGAGACACTGGAACAGGTTGACCAGGAAGGCTGTGAATGCCTCCTCCCTGGAAGTGTTCAGGGCCAGGTTGGATGAGGCCTTGAGTAACATGGGCTAGGGGGAGGTGTCCCTGGCAGGGGGTTGGGACTAGATGATCTGGAAGGTCTCTCCCAACCCAAGGCATTCTGTGCTAACACCTCTGTGACTCCCAGGACAGGAACCAGCCAGAGGTGACTGATAAGTACTTCCAGGATGTGCCTTTCGATGCCCACTTTGCCTCTGAGCTGTCCGAGTTCCACTCTGTCAGCAGCATGCCCGGAGTCGATGGCTTCACTCTCAAGGTGGATGCACTCTACAAGGTTGGTACCAACTGACACCAGCAGCCCAAAACTCAACAGCTCCAAACAGAATCACAGCATTGTTTTGGCTGGAAAAGTCCAACCATCAACCTAACCCCATAACCACCAAACCATGGCCCCAAGTGCCATGGCCACACATTTCTTGAACCCCTCCAGGGCTGGGGACTCCACCACCTCCCTGGGCAGCCTCTTCCAATCCCTGACCACTCCTGCAGCAAGGAAATTTTCCCTGTAATCCAACCTAAACCTCTCCTGGCAGGTTTATGCTTGGAGAGTTGTTGGCTCTGGGTGCAGAGGTTGGTGAGGGAGACCTTAGAGCAGCCTTCCAGTACCTGAAGGGGGCTACAAGAAGGCTGCAGAGGGACTGTTTGCAAAGGCCTGCAGGGACAGGACGAGGGGCAACGGTTTGAAATGAGAGGAGATTGAGAGAGAATGTGAGGAACAAGTTCTGCACCATGAGGGTGGTGGAATGCTGCAACTGGTTGCCCAGGGAGGAGGTTGAGGCTCCATCCCTGGAGATATTCAAGAAGAAGCTCAACAAGGCTCTGAGCAACCTGATCTAATGGAGGATGTCCCTGCTGACCACAGAGAGGGTTGGACTGGATGAGCTTTGGAGGTCCCTTCCAACCCAAACTGTTCTGTGATTCTGTGATTTTTAAGGTCCCTTCCAACCCCTCCCTTTCCATGAAGCTAAAAGCCACAGTTAAAAATTTCCCCTGTCTGTGTCCTCCCATAAAGGTGGAAGCTGGACACCAGTGGTACCTTCAAGTCATCTATGTCATCGGCCCTGAGGGCAGGGCCGGGCCCCGCGTTCAGCGCTCCCTCGCTCGCCGCTGGGCGCGCAGCCGCAGGGACCTGGCCGACAGCAGCGGGAGGCCGATGCTGGATGACTCCTTGATCTACGACAACGAAGGTGACCAGGTCAAGAACGGCACCAACATGAAGTCCCTGATCCTGGAGAGGGAGGAAGCCGCCCTGGCAGCCTCCTTGTCCCAAACGGGAGCCTCCCTGGGCAGCGCTTTCGCCGCCGTCACCCTCCTGCTGCTGCTGCTCTCCGGAGTCTGCCTCCTCGCCAGGAAGTGTCGCAAGCTGAGGAGGAAGAGGGAAGCCGCCAGAGCTGCTCCTGAGGAGCATCCCCTGAACACCAAGGTGGAGCTCCC
Organism: Dryobates pubescens; assembly: GCF_014839835.1. Taxonomy (NCBI): domain Eukaryota; kingdom Metazoa; phylum Chordata; class Aves; order Piciformes; family Picidae; genus Dryobates; species Dryobates pubescens. The sequence goes on from NC_071635.1 coordinate 3,384,907, forward strand.
CAGGGGCATGGAGAGGAGCCTGGACAGCAGGTACTGCACGGTGAGGAACATTAATGTACTGAGAGAAGGCGGGAGCGCCTGCGAGGGGAAAGGCAGGAAGGTGAAGCAGGTGAACTTGGAAGTCAAAGTGCACAGCAATTTGCAGGACGGGACAGAAGTTTAGCAGAGCAGCACTGGGGGCTGGGAAGAGCTTTTCATCAATTGTGAACAAAAATGAAATCCTATCATCCAGAAGAAGAGAGAAGCTAAGAGAAGTCACACTGGTATTTTTCTACTCTGGGGAGGAGGAGGAGGAGGAGGAGTGGCTGCAGGTCACCTCTGCTCCTGGCTGAGCTGCTGGTGCAAAGTCCTCCATCTGCTTCTCCACCGTGCTCCCCTGGCTCAGCTGCACCCCTGAGGGCAGCCCGGGGAGCCCAACACCTCCTTCAGCAGCACAGCGAGGAGATCCAGGCCTGTCCCCACACTGTGGGGGTATCACCCACCCCTCCTGACAGGGAGGCCTGGCTCTGTGTCAGCTGGGGTGGGAACAGTGGGGACCATCTTCCCCTGGCCTGCAGGGCTTGGGGTCAGTTCCCCACCTTGCTGTGGAGCAAATCAGGAAAAGCAACATCTCCATGTTTACTACCCAAGGCAAGAGGCCTTGGTTTGCCTCTTAAAAAGAGGCAAAACCTGCAGCAAACCAAACTGCAACCCTGGTGCTCAGTATTGGGGGGTGGGGGGGACATTATGGGGCGGTGCTGGCTGTGGGGAGGGGGTGGCAGGGACACGGATCGTCACCCAAGGTGTTAACTGTCCTGTCTTGCCATGCAGCAGAGTAAAGCTTGACTACAAACCCAACACAGTGTGACTGGAGTGTCCTTTCCCTGCGTCCCCCCACAGCTTCCCTGAGGGGTGGGAGCCCCACAGGGAGGGGAGACAGGGCGCTGCTGGGAGTTCTCACTCCCGTGGGCTTGGGGTGAGCGAGGAGCGGGTCTTATGCCGCCTCCTGTGGTGCCAGCGTGCGCCTTACGCGGCAGCACTTACCGGGAGAACGGCCCCGGTTCCGGCAGCGGGGCGGAGGGAGCTGCAGTACCACCGAATGCCCACGAGACGGCGCCGCGCTCATCAATGCTGCTCTTGTCCGCCAGAGGGCGCTGCAGCCAGAGGCTGGTGCCGGGGGGGCAGTGCTGAGCCCGCGTGGCTGCTGCGCCGCAGCGCAGGGACGGCAGGGGGCAGCCTGCGGCCCTCCTGCCTCCACTGCCGGCGCAAGGCCCGCGGCCACGCCGCCTCCGCCGCCAGCAGCGGGCACCGGCGCTTGCCAGCCCAGCCCTGCCCCGACACTTCTCCTTCCCTCTCCCCTGCCCCAGCCCCGCGCCGCTGGCCCCGCCAGGAGAGCCTGGCCCGGCCGCTGCCGTCCCGGAGCCGCGGGCGGCGTTACCGGGAGAGAACGAATAGAGGGAGACGGGGGGCGACGGCGGCCGAGAAGGCCCATAAAGCCCCCGGCCCGCGGTGAGTGCGGCCTAGCAGCGCCCGCTCGGCGGTGAACGAGGGAAAAGCGGGACAGCGAAACGGTGGCCGAAAGGGGCCAAAACTCCTCCGGCACTGCCAGCGGTAACGTTGGAGCTTTCCCCCAGCCCCTGTGGAGGGACCATGGCACCACTCTCCCTGGCTGGGTATGGCAGGCCCCATAAAGCACATAGGCGAGACTTGCCAGCAGCACTGTGTTTATTTCCTAGCCTAATGCACACCACAACCATGTTCCAGACCTTCCCCAGGCAACCCCCTCACATTAAGGCACTTCCAAAGCCCTGTAACAGACCTTTGCCCCAGCTGCAGCTGCCTCTGCCCCCTGCCTCAGCGCAGTGTTACCAGCTCCTCGGCAGAAGTGGGGTGAATGGCAACAGTGTTGTCCAGGTCGGCCTTGGTGGCCCCCATTTTGATGGCCACAGCAAAGCCCTGCAGCATTTCATCACAGCCCACCCCTTGCATGTGCAATCCCACCACCTGTGGGGAAGAACAAGACATGGGTGGCACCCAGCACCCTTAAAACCCAGGCTGAACACCAGGCTTGGTGCTGGGGGAGCTGGAACCCAGCCCAAGACTAGGTCTAAGCAGGTCAAAGCCAATTGGGGTGGGGAGACAAGAGGACAACCAGCCAAGCAGCCAAGGACCCCACCCACCCCCCCCGCAGTCCCCTCCACTCACCTTCTCCTCCTTGCCAGCACACACCACCTTCATGACGCACTTCACCTTCCTCTGGGTGACAGCATAATACATGGGGGTGAAGGACGTGCTGTAGATCTTCACATTCTCCCTGCCATGCATGGCCACAGCCTCATCTGCAGTAGAACACACAGCAGGCGTGTCAAGGGCATGCACCACACACAGGTGGCATTTATAGAGGCAGCCAAAGCTCATCCTGCAAGGCTCACAGCACCTGCTGGAGATCAGACCAGAGCCACACCGTCCCCACCCCAGGCCCGGCCTGCCCCCACCTTCCGTGAGGCCCACGGTGCCGATGGGCGGGTGGCTGAAGACGACGGTGGGGATGTTGTGGTAGTCCAGGCGGGAGTCCTGCTTGCCCTCGAAGAGCCTGTGGGCCAGCTTCCTGCCGGCCGCGATGGCCACTGCGGGGACAGAGCCGAGCCTGAGCCACGGCACGGCGCCGGGGGGCTGGGGCTGGGGGCACCGCCGTGGTACCTGGCGTCAGGAGGGCTCGCCCACAGACATCCCCAACGGCATAGACTCCTCTCCTGCTGGTGTTCTGGTACTCATCCACCACCACGTGGCCCTGGGAGTCCACCTGCACACCCTGCAGGGGCAAACAGCGGCCACCTCAGCACCTGCCCCGGGAGATGGGACAAGCAGTGCCCACAAAGGGCCCCTGCTGGCGGTCACTGCAGTCCCAGCTGGTTGGGGCCATGGCAGGAGCGCAATCCTGCAGCAGGCTCTGGAGATCGATGGGACCCCTGGAGTCCCATTGGACTCCTGGAGATCTGTGGGACCTCCCGAGGATCATATGACCTCTGGAGACCTGTGGGACTGCCAGAGGACACCCTCACACCAGAGCAGGGAAGGGACATGCTGTCATCTCACCACTAGGTCCAGCCCCAGGTCCTTGGTGTTGGGCACCCTCCCCACAGCCCACAGCAGGCAGTCAACATCCTGGATGATTCCCTCTGCTGGCTTATGGCCGGGCACTGAGGAGGTCACTGTCACATCCAGCAACCCACAAGGGGACTTGGTAACCGTCTTGACCTGTGGGGAACAACAGAAGCCACAGAGGCAGAAGGTGCTGATGGCTCCTGCCCTGCAAGAGGTGATGGCAGCCCAACTGTGGAGCCAGGGATGCCACCAAAGCATCACCCAGGACAGCTTTCCCCAGGGATGGGACAAGCTGCTGGGCACAGCCATACCTTTGTGTGCTTCCAAACGTCCACCCCGATGTTCTCCAGCTCCTGGGTGCAGTTTGAGCTGATCATGGAGTCAAAGGTCCTCAGCACCTGGGCCGGGACACACCAGGCCCATCAGATGAGAGTCCACAGGTGAAAGCACCACCTGGCAGCCCTCTCCACCAGCACTTCCCTGTGCCCATGCCCCATCCAGGCTCAGGTGGGTTTGGGATGCTTCATGCTGAAGCTCTCCTGTTTGCTTCTCCTCTGTTTTTAATTTCATGTCACAACTTGAAGTGCAGCCCAAGGAGGACACGGGGGCGGTGCAGGCGAGGCTGCCAGGATACCAAGCACCTGAGTTGCTGCTGCCAAAATCCTCCTGGCGCCACACCTGCACTCCTCCTCTTGCCTCATCTGCCACCCCCAGGCCATCCTTACAGCCAACAGCTCGATGCTACCATCCTCTGCATTACCATTTCCACCCTCCTGAGCCTGCACTGACTTGGGAGTGCTGGTACACAAGAAGCAATGTGCCAAGGCAGCAAATGGTCCCCTGGGGTGCATTAAGAGGAATGTGGCCAGCATGTCAAGGGAGGTTCTCCTTCCCCTCTGCTCTGACCGGGTGAGACCACATCTGGAAGACTGAGTCCAGTTCTGGGCTCCCCAGTTCAAGAGGGATAGGGAACTGAGAAGAGAGTCCAACAGAGGCCACAAGGAAGATAAAGGGACTGGAAACTGTGTGAGGAGGCTGAGAGACCTGGGGCAGGAGGGTTGGCCTCAATGATCTCCATAGGTCCCTTCCAACCCCCGCTCTTCTATCAGTCTATGCTTTACCAGCTCACAGGGGCTGATAACCAGCAGCCCATGGTGGGCTGTGACGTGGCTGGGGAGAGCTGTGGGCACTACCTTGTCCCTGCGGATCAGCAGGGATGCCTTGGAGCCCAGCGTGGACAGGATCCCAACCATTTCCACCGCGATGTAGCCGGCGCCCACGACGACGCTGCGCCTGCCGGGGAGTCACCAAGCTGTGTGCAGGTACCTGAGCTGGCACTGGTGGTGCCATCTTCAGATGCCACTGGTGCTGAGACACTGGAACAGGCTGCCCAGGGAGGGTGTGGATCCCCCCTCCCTTGAGCCATTCAAGGCCGGCTTGGATGAGGCCTTGAGCAACCTGGGCTGGCAGGAGGTGTCCCTGCCCATGGCAGGGGGGTGGAACTGGATGATTTTTAAGGTCCCTTCCTACCCAACCCATTCTATGGTTCTACAATGTGGGGGCTGAGTCTCACTTTACCTGGGCAGCTCCTCCAGTTCAAAGAAACCATCACTGGTTATCCCCAGGCTGGCACCTGCAAAGCAAAACCCTTTTCACAGCCCTCACCAGCCCCTTGCTTCCTGCCTTCACCTCCCAACACCCACTGTGCTTTCCCTCTGGGGAATTCCCCCTGGGAATTTCGTGAGGCTCACCAGGAATTTCGCTGTCAGGAGGGAGAGCTGGTTGCCCACCCGTGGCTATAAGGATGTGAGGAGCTGTGAACTTCTTCCCATCCACCTCGATGGTGGGCTGAGGGTCGGCAGTGAACTTGCCATAGCCCCGGATGATGTCGATGTTGGCCTTGGAGAGGTGACAGGAGGAGGTGAGCCAGCGGAGCCAGGGCTCCCACACTTAGAGGACACCTGTTAAGGCTGGGAAGGTGTCCAGAAATCCAGCAGGAGCTGCTTCCCTGCTTGGCTGATGGGATGAAAGGTCCTCACCTTCTTCAGGTTGCTCTCATAGATCTCGTTCAGGCGCCTCACGTAGGCGTCGCGCTTCTCCTTAATCGTCCTGGAACACAGCAGGGGCCTCCTGTTGCCTGCAGAGCTCAGCCAGAGCCAGCTCATTCCCTTTGGCACCTGATGCCCACACCACAAAATAAAGCAGCCCCAGAGCCTTCCTCACTGACAGGAAGTTTTCCAAACCTGCCTGGCCACGCTGCTCCTGTGTGAGCTTCTCTAGGTGACCCTGCCTGGGCAGCAGGGCTGGACTCAACGTTCTCCAGAGGCCCCTTCCTACCATCCTGTGACCCTGGGCCTGCCTTCCCTGCGTCCCCTTCCCACCGCCAGTTTTGTCACCCAGACCTTCCAAATCTCAGCGGGAATCCCAGCTGGGAAACCAGCCCAGCATCCATCCGTGGGAAGCCTCAAAGTGGGCAGGGTGCCTTTTGGGGTGAGCAACAAACCACAGGGCCAGGGCTCCGACCTGCTGCCGCTTCCCGCGGGACGCCCAGCGGGAGAGGCTCCTTTCCGCGCTTACCTCCAGCTGAACTTAACGGCGGGCGTCTCGAAGCCGTAGTCGGCGTGATCGTGGATGTACTCTGCGTGGACAGCTGCATTCCACATCACCTGTGTGCAAACCACACTCAGCCTGGCAAGAGCAGACTGATCTGGGGAGAGCCCTGCCACGCCTCTGCCCATGGCACACAGCTCAGAGGGCTTCATGGCATCTCTAGCTGAAGCTTTCGCTGCTGACTGCAGAGGGGTTGGACTGGGTGCCCTGTAAAGTTTCCTTCCAACCCAAACCAATCCATGATCCTTGGACCCAAGTGAGTGTTTCTGTGATCCTGATGGCTCAATGCACTTGAAGCTTCCACCCCACTCCTTTCTCCCTGTGCCCCATGCCAGCACCTCCCCATAATTTGGCAGCCACCCACAGCAGACCCAACCCATGGCCGAGGCGAGGCTGGAGCAGCAGTGGAAGCAGCCTTACCTTCTTTGGCACACACCCAACATTGACCTAGAGGGAAACAAGAGCGAAGGTCAGCATGAAGGCTTTGTTTTCTCAAGGGTGACGCTCTGGTGAGCGTCCCATGTCAGGCTGATACCAAATCCCAGCTCCCTGCCCAGGAAAACAAAGGCAGGATTACGGGTTTCTGGTAAAAGGGGTTGGTTGGAACCTGCCTTTGGTGCCTCAACGTCTTGTGGTTTTGTTTCACTTCCTTGAAGGAGAGCACGGAAGGTGCATGCACTTCAAATGCAAGGGGTTTGTCCACTGATCGTTTAAGAGGGGCTTAAGAGAAGGGTGTTTGTCGCCCCTTTCCTGCACTGCCGGCCCTGGGAAGGCAGCTCTTCCAGAACACACTTACAGCATGAAACTACAGCCTGTCCCTGGCTTGTTTGGGGAACGAGTTTGGGTTTATCTATTTGTTCCCACCTCCCTGTGCCCTGCTCTGCTGCCTTCCAGGGGTAACTGCCTTCGTGGTTGTGCTTCACAGACCCAGGACCTGGCCCCATCCCTTCATCGGCCTGAAAACAGCCAGAAAAACCCAGGAAAAAGGGCAATATCCGACCTCTCTGCTCCCAGCTACTCAGCATGGCAAGGCAGGTCATTGCACAACCCTACGGCTCCTGCCCTCCGCCTTCCCGCGCTGAGGGGCCAGCACCAGCCTCAGGGGAGCCGGGGCCGGCCCAAGGAGACCGGGACCAGCTCCGAGGAGAAACCAGGACGAGCCCCGGGACAAGCGAGACCAGCTCCGGAGGGAGCAGGGATTAGTCCCGCGGAACCAGGACTACCCCCGGACCAGCGGGACCTCTCCCAGAGTGAACCGAGAGCTGCCCTGGGGGAGCCGGGGCCAGCCCCCACAGTGCCGCGGCCTGCATCGGGGCCGGAGGGAACCGAGACCAGCGCCGGGGGGGACCGGGGGCCAGCCCCGGAGAACCGGGACCTGTCCCGAGGTGAACCAAGACCTTCCCCGAAGCAATCAGGACTAGACCGTGGAGAGCCAGGACCTGCCCCGGGGGGGGGACCAGGAAGCGCCGTGGGGGAGCCCAGACCAGCCCTGGTGCACTGGGGACCAGCTGCGGGGGGGAGCGGGGCCCGCCTAAGCCATCCCCGCTGCCGCCCCGGGACAGGACCTCCCCTCCCCTGGGTGCCCCCGGGACTCACGCAGGTACCACCGAAGCGATGCGGCTCCACCAGGGCGACCCGAGCTCCCAGCTCGGCCGCCCGCCGGGCCCCCGCCAGCCCGCCGGACCCACCGCCCAGCACCAGCAGCTCGTACGCAGCGGCCGCCATAGCTGCGGGGCTCGGCAGGCCCCGCCCCGCCCCGCCCCGCCCCGCGGCTGCCCCGCCCCGCGCCCGGGCCCGCCCCCATCGCCACACGCCGGGCTGGGGCAGACAATGGCAAGTTTATTGGTTCGGGTACAGCGAGGAGGATCTGCAAGCACTTCCAGGACAAATATACAGAGGGGAGAGGGCGGAGGGGGGCGGAGGGGGAGGGGAGTTGGGGCGGGAACAACAACAACAACAACCAAAGAAAAAGAAATAAAACGACACAACAACAACAACCAAAAAAGAAAAGCAGGATCAACACAGAACGGGAATGGAGCTAAAGAGGGGAAGGCTTTTTTCTCTGTGTTATGACAACGTACTCCCAAGCAGGAATTGCTTCCTTTCTCCAGTTAAGTCACTTGGGCTTTCAATGAAATAAAAGAGTGGAGTGGGGGGGGAAAGAAGTTAGTGTGCATTTCCCTCAAAAATAAACTCTAAAGTCATGCCAGTTAACCACTAGAACTGAAAATGTACAAAGAAAGGAAAGGAGATGGAGGTGCTGTTACATGAGTTACCTCATCCTCTCTGAGCAGTCCAGAAGAAAACAAAACAAACCGAAAAAACAACCCAGAAACCAACCAAAACCAAACCAACCAAACCCAAACCCAACGACTACGAATACAGCAGGCAAACCGACTGTGTTGGGCTGATGGGATAGGGCAGAGAGACAGAGAGAGAAAGAGAGTGGTGGAAGGAATTCAGTCTCAAGTTGTGCTGAGCGCTCTTCGTCCTCGGTATGGCACATTTTGGTCCATGATGGGGCTTCTGCAGCTGAGACGAACCCTGATTTCTCACAGAAAGGTGTTCAGATTGTTGCTCTTTTCAGATGCCAGGCTGTCCTTCCTTCTGCTAAGGTCAGGAGAGGTTTATAGGAAGTAGTCTGGGGTGCGACGGGTAACATGGGGCTCTCCACGACGAGGTGCTGGGTCGAACTGGAGGCTGTGGGGGAGAACAAAGCGTGGTTTGCCCTCCTCCACGAGCTGCTTTTCAGGGCCGTGATAAATACTAAGCTCTCCTGCTGCTGTCACAGAATCACAGAGTGGTAGGGGTTGGGAGGGACCTCAAAAGATCATCAAGTCCAATCTCCCTGCCACAGCGAGATCATCTAGGAGTAGGTCACACAGGAATGCATCCAGGTGGGTTTTGAATGTCCCCAGAAAAGAGTTTCATTCTCACTGTATTCATCCCAGATGCTTCCACATAAAGCTTTCCAGGTCCCAAAACAAGCCTCTGTGGGAGTGAAAACTCAGCAGCTGGTGGAAATGCTGCTTACCATAGAAGCATTGAATGTTAGTTGGAAGGGACCTCCAGAGATCATCAATTCCAACTTCCCTGCCAAAGCAGGGTCACCTAGGGCAGGCCACATAGGAGTGCATCCAGGCAGGAAAGTCTCCAGAGAAGGAGACTGCACAACTGCTCTGGGCAGAACATCACCCAGCAGTCAGCACCTCAGAGAATCACAGAATTGTCTGGTTGGAAAAGACCTTAAGATCATTGAGTCCAACCCTGACCTGACATCTCCCTGTACACACCTGTTACAGCCTGTCCCTAAGCTCCTCATCCAAACACCTCCAGGGATGGTGACTCCACCACCTCCCTGGGCAGCCTGTTCAGTGCCTGGCAGCTCATGGGAGCTGAATGCGCAGTTCAGACTCTTCCACCCACCTTTAAAAAGCTGTGCTACCAAAACCGAAAAGAAACCAATCTGGTTTGAGTCTTTCTATCCAGCCTGGGCCACAGAAGGGGTAAGAAAACAGAAAGGCTCCAACTCTGCAGACAGGCAGAAAATGCTGCACCCCAGAGGAGCTATTCAGAGCTTAACTCCCTGCTTCTTTTCACATGTTCCTGCAGGTAGAGCACGCAGCGGTAATTCCAGGGTGGTTTGAGCTGGCTTTTCAGGAAAGAATCCCTTTGGAAAGGGATCAGACATTCCTCAAAACACAGAATGGGTAGGAAGAGAGCTTACAGAAGGAATTACTCACAAGGAATATTTTAAAGTGTCATCTAGTTCCATGATAGCAGCCTGGTTCCCACAGCGGTAACAGTAATTGGGCGCGCTGAAGATGGTCACCACGTTTCGGTCGTGGCACCAGTTATAACCCTGCCAGAGAAAAGAGGAAAGGAGAAAAGGTCTTTGTTAAACCCCAAACCTCAGCCTGCCTCAAGTTCCTCAACTTGTGAAACACTAGATTTCTCGTAACTATTGCCAAACGACTTCCTCTGAGGAGCCCTCTGTCACAAGAGCAAGAGGTAGCCACACACCAAAGCCATCTTCAACCACCTAGAGATCAGCTCTTTGTACTTTTGTGTTTCATAGACACACAGAATGGTTTGGGCTGGAAGGGACCTTCAAGATCATCCAGTTCCAACCCCATGCCATGGGCAAGGGACACCTCCCACCAGCCCAGGTTGCTCAAGGCCTCATCCAATCTGGCCTTGAACACCGCCAGGGAGGTTGTTCCCTGGGCACCCTGTTCCAGTGTCTCCCCACCCTCACTGGCAAGAATTTCTTCCTCATCTCCAGTCTGAACCTCCACTCCTCGAGCTTCAGTCCATTCCTCCTCATCCTACCACTACAAGCCCTTGTAAAAAGTCCCTCCCCAGCTTTCTTGTAGCCTCATTCAGGCCATTCATCCATTTTTAGTACAAATTATGGATTGCAACCCAAGGAACCCCCCAGATTTTCAGGCATGCCCTCAGGGTTTCATCCAGCACCGTGAGAACTTGCCTGCTGGATGCCAGAGGCTTGTGACACACAGTGCTACTTATGGGATCTACTTGGACTGGATTTTAAAAATGCATCTGCTCCACTGACCCAGCTGGCTTTTCTCCAGCAAGATGAACCAGAAGAGTCCATCCCCAGCCCAAACGGTGGCTTAATCCTCATCACAGCTGACTGCTGAGCATTACAGGATAGCCTGATTAATGCAGCAGCAGCCTAAGCAGAGCAGTCAGGGTGTAAGGAGATTATTGCTTCCACAAATGGGCTGTGACAGGGACCTTTTGGTGATTTCCTTGGAGAGGGAGGGGGGAAAAGGGGAGAATGTGCCCTGATTTACATCATGGATCAAAGCACAGCTTTTTTTCCACGTAATTGAAGTCCTTCTTTCGTATCACAGAATGGTAAGGGTTGGGAAGGACCTCCAGAGATCATCCAACCCCTCTGCCAAAGCAGCATCATTTAGGGCAGGTCACACAGGAACACAACCAGATGGGTTTTGAATGTCTCCAGAGAAGGAGACTCCACAACTTCTCTGGGCAGCCTGCTCCAGAAACCTCACACTGAAGAAGTTTCTCCTCATGTTGAGGTAGAACTTCCTGGGTTCCAGTTTGTGTCCATTGCTCCTCATCCTACCACAGACCACCACTGAAAAGAGCCTGGCCCCTTCTTCTTGACATCCATCCTTCAGATAAACATTCATGAGATCCCCTCTCATTCTTCTCCAGACCAAACAGCCCCAGGCCTCAGCCTTTGCCTGCACAACACTTAGGTGTCAGCTTATGCAAGGTCTCACAGAGGTGACACCAATCAGCATCTACATTTTGCTACCCCCACCAAGAAGAACCCTTGCCCTACCTCCATGACAAGTTGGTGAGCACGGGAGACCAGTGTGAGACCATTGGCATGGTTAAATGTTTCAGAAATGTCTTGCCCAAAGGTGTAGCCAGCACCACGTGGAGATATCCCCCAGCCGCCGCGATCGTCCGGGTCCGACCACAACAGATCACACATGGGACCCTTTCAAGACATCAAGTTCAGCATGAGGTCACTTGCAGGACAGCCACAAAAAGCCCACCTCCCCTGTCCCCACCTCCCCTTCCACACACACTGGTTACCACTTCAACCAGCCAGAGGTGCAAAGACACAGAAAGCAGAGCCACACTCTTCCCCCTGACTTTCATGGCGTAGCTAAAAAAGGCCAGGTGAGGTTTGGAGGTCCAAGATTTGGGTTCATTGGTGCCAGCCCAGCTGCAGTAAATTAAAGAAAGAACCAACCCAGAGGAGCTGAACTCACTGCTCCAGAGATTGATGTAAAGCCCTTCTGGCAGGGTGTTAATCATTTAATCTCCTCTCCTAAACAGTCTGGTGTTGGACTTGACATACTAAAATCCATCCTGGTGTAGCTCTAACAGTCACAGATGAAGCTCAGCAGCTTTTCTTGCTGAGCAGTAAAGACACTCCACTATTCATCCAGGCCTGCTGCTCTTTCCTACCCACTGATCTGGCCTCTGTGGGAGGGACCACACTGACTGCACTTGGAGGTGCTCAGGACAGAGTCCAGCACACACAGGACTGGAAAAACCCCAGAGCAAAAATACAATCATTATACCTAACTACAGGCAGATGTCACAGCAGGTAGCTCCCCAGCTCTGGGAGTCATTTACACAGCTCACTTCAGGTTTTTGGGAGGTCTGGGCAGACCTTGCTGCACTGTTCTTGTTCCACCAAAGATTTTGTAGGACAAGCAGTTTGTTTAATCAGGGACCATTCAAACCCATTTGTAAGCCCCAACCACACCCAGAACAGCCATTTGTCACCCTGGGAGCTCAGAAAGTGGTGGGTTTTTTTATCACCAGAAAGTAATGAACAAGGTGAAACAGCCCAGACTAGCTGAGAAGAAAGGATGGTGACACAACACAGCCTCGTGTGTGGGCTGCCTGCTCACAAGCAAACACCTTCCCCTGGCAAACACTGCTCTTTGAGTCAGCCTGACAGCCAAAACATCTCATGATTGTGTGAAAAACAGCTGTGAGAACCCCCCAGTTCTGCTTCTGTGGACTGCTGCCATCACGACACCCTGACCTGGTGTGTGTTTTGCCCACATGCATGCTCATCTGCTCCAGCTCTCAGAAAGGCAATAACCTGCTGTGTGACCGCGTGTCTCACCGTTTCAGTGGGTTCCAGTGGGTTTGTGGTTTCCACCAATAGCTATCTGAGTGTGAGCCTGGTGGTTAACTGCACTTCCTTTCCTCTTACCTCGTGTGGAACTTCTTGCAGGCGGTCCAGAGCCCTGATATGATCCAGTGTGTCTATGGATGGAGAGAGGCCACCATGGAGACAGAATATCTGGTAGGGGGAGAAATACAAGAGCAATCTGTTCAGTGCACACTCTTCTGGGAAGACTGAGCTCAGAAAAGGGTTTGGTTTCACTCTGTTATCATTCTTTTACAGCTACAGTCATCTCACCTTCATAGCAGAGAAACCAAACTGAATTTGTGCAGAAGGAAATAAAAAGACTGCACTTTGCACACAGAGTGACAGCAAAGGCACAAAGCCTTCTGTTTTGAGGAGATCTTGCCTCAAGGGATGAGAGGAAATGGCCTCACTTTGCACCAGAGGAGGTTTAGATTGGATATTAGGAAACATTTCTTCACCAAGAGGATCATTAGGCACTGGAATAGGCTGCCCAGGGAGGTGGTGGAGTCACCATCCCGGGAGGTGCCTAAAAGATGTTTGGATGAGGAGCCTGGGGACACGGTCTAATAGTTGTGTGCAAGCAGATGTTGGGTTACGGTTGGACTTGACGACCTTAAGGTCTTTTCCAACCAGGCGATTTCATGATTCTATCAACTCAGCTTGCACCTACTGGGTCATGAGGGGATCATTTGAAATGAACCACACAGGCAACAGCCTGCCCATTCCTTTGGTGGCAGAGTCAAAAACCTTCCACGCCGTCAACACCTCTCTAAATCCTCCCCCAGATCCACCAGAAGCGCAGAGTCGCAAGTTAAGGGAGCTTGTCTGAGACTGTTCATGGGGAGGTCAGGCAACACAGAGCTGTGCAGCTTCCTTCCTCAGGGCTTACCTGGCCATCTACTAGAGCTGTGAGTGGAAGGTAATCGAAGAGATCTGTGAAGTACTTCCAGACGTTGGCGTTGCCGTACTTGCGCAGGCACTCGTCGTAGAAGCCGTACACCTGCGTGATCTGCCTGCTCTCGTGGTTGCCCCTCAGGATGGTGATGCGCTCTGGGTAACGCACCTGTGGGCACACAGACCCCTCTTGAACACCACCCCTCTCTAACACCACTCCCACCAGCATGGGAAGAAACCATGACAGGTATTTCAGGCAGCACCTATCCATTACTGCGTTTTCATTTGCATCTGTGAGCTCAAGCCAACGGTGGCATCGACACAAGCAGCAATTCCTGAACACCTCCCCACAAATGCAGTTCTGTCCATAGCTGCATGGAATGGATTGGGTTGGAAGAGACCTTCAAGATCATCCAGCTCCAACCTCCCTGCCACAGGCAGGGACACCTCCCAGCAGCCCAGGTTGCTCAAAGCCTCACCCAGCTTGCCCTTGAACACCTCCAGGGAGGGAGCATCCATAATCTCCCTGGGCAAGCTGTGCCAGTGTCTCCCCACCCTCACTGTAAAAAATTTCCTACTAATCTCCAGTCTAAACCTCCCCTCTTCCAGCTCAAAGCCACTGCCCCTCATCCTGTCACTACAAAGCCCTTGTCAAAGTCCCTCCCCAGCTCTCCTGTAGCCCCCTTCAGGTAGTGGAAAGCAGCTCTGAGGTCTCAAGACCAAACAGCCCCAACTCTCACGGCCTGTCCCCACAGGGCAGGTGCTCCAGCCCTCTGGCCACCATGCTGCAGAGGAACTGCCAACCCCTACCTTCAATGCTACTAGGAGGGTCACCGTCTCCACCGAGTAGTAGCCTCTGTCCACGTAGTCGCCCATGAACAGGTAATTCGTGTCTGGAGACTTGCCACCGATCCTGAAGAGCTCCATAAGGTCGTGGAACTGGCCGTGGACATCTCCACAGACGGTGACGGGGCAACGTACCTCCTGCACGTTGGATTCCTTAGTGAGGATTTCCTTAGCCTAGCAAGAGGGAAAAAACACCAAGCCAAAAGTTAGGAAGCTCCCCTGTGAGCAGGCGAGGATGTGACTCAAGTGCATTCATGCTGGGAACACCGTTCCGCTGACCACCGTTCCACTGGCCAACCAGTCCTAGAATCAATAAGGTTGGAAAAGACCTCGGAGATCATCAAGTCCAACCTGTCACCCAACACCTCAGGACTACTAAACCATGGCTCCAAGTGCCACATCCAGTCCCCTCTTGAACACCTCCAGGGATGAGGACTCCACCACCTCCCTGGGCAGCACATCCCAATGGCTAACAACTCTCTCTGGGAAGAACTTTCTCCTCACCTCGAGCCTAAACTTCCCCTGGCACAGCTTGAGACTGTGTCCTCTTGTTCTGCTGCTGGTTGCCTGGGAGAAGAGATCAACCCCCTCCTGGCTGCAACCGCACTTCAGGTAGTTGTAGAGAGCAATAAGGTCTCCCCTGAGCCTCCTCTTCTCCAGGCTAAACAACCCCAGCTCCCTCAGCCTCTCCTCACAGGGCTGTGCTCAAGGCCTCCCAGCAGCCTCGCTGCCCTTTTCTGGACATGTTCAACTGTCTCAATATCCTTAAATTGTCTTTTGGGTGAGCAAAGACAAAGTGTGTAGTACAGAGCCCTGTGTACCATGACCACAAGGTTTGCCACTGTGAGGCCAAGGCACAAAGAGCTGATTGTACCTCAAGCACTGCCACACAGATTCAAAGAAGGAACTAAACAAATTCATTTCCAGCTCCCCCCCAAAATGAAGCAGCAGGAGCCTGCACTGGATGTATGACTTCCACCATCCTGAGCTTCTTCCAAACATTTCTGAAGAGCAGAAAGGATGAAGTGCTGCTCTGGTGAGCATCATGGGTAGATGTCAGCTTCTTAAGCAGAGCTGATTTTTTCCTGAGCACAGAGAGTCTGACAGATTTCTCCATCTACGTGTTCCACACTGCTCAGCTCCGTCAGCTAAGGCAGCACCTGGCACTCTGCCTGCCACAGCCAAGTGCTCTTCATGATGATACCTAGAAGCTTGCACCTGGAGAACCACTGCTGTCCCCTCAGCACTGCACGTCCTGTCAGAATGAGTTCAGTGTGGAACTGCAACAGACAGAGGTAAGTCAACACTCTTGCTGCCTGCTGTCAGCAAGACAGAGGAGTTACTGCTGACCCCTCACAAAACTGTTAGGGCTTGCTGGACAACTTGCTTCACCAAAGCATACATCAAGGGAGATGTTATTTGATACTTCCACAAGTAGGACAGAACAAGAAGAGCATTACAGTGCTGGAGAGTCTCCAGAGAAGGGCAACAAAGCTGGGGAAGGGTCTGGAGAACAGGGCTGGGGAGGAGCAGCTGAGAGAACTGGGAGCGTTTAGCCTGGAGAAAAGGAGGCTGAGGGGAGAGCTCCTTGCTCTCTACAGCTCCCTGAAAGGAGGCTGCAGTGAGGTGGGGGTTGGTCTCTTCTCCCTAGCATCAGGTGACAGAATGAGAAGTGGCCTGAAAGTCTGCCAGGGGAGGGTTAGGTTGGAGATTGCTGCAAGAGTGGTCAGGGATTGGAACAGGCTGCCCAGGCAGGTGGTGGAGTCCCCATCCCTGGAGGTGTTCAAGAAATGTGTGGCCATGGCACCTGGGGACATGGTTTAGTGGCCATGGTGGTCTTGATAGCTGGATTCAGAGATCTCAAAGGTCTTTTCCAACCCAAGCAATTCTGTGATTTTCTAAAGTCACCTGACTTGCAATGCTGCCATTACACACAGGCTCCCCCCTGCTATGTTTTGGTCTGACAACATCTCAGCTGCTTGGTGGCTTGCTCTCCATCCCACATAGCCATGTGGACCCACTAGCGTTGCCACCTTCCTCGGCAACACAGCAGCAGGCTGGAACAGCTCTTCTGCCAGCACTGACAGCTGCTCCTCACTGCCTTCCTCTCCTGGGATCCCTCAGGCTTCCCTCTCTGTTGCTGCACACCCATAAAGCCCATGCTGAGCTCCCCCAAGCCTGGTATCTGGCAGCAGCAGGTCCATGCCATGGAAACGGCACCACCGACGCTGTGTTGGTGGCACAGCAGAGCCAGCTCCTGGTGTGGTGGCTGAGCAGAGATGATGCCAAGGGAAGGCTGCACATGACCAAGTGGCTTCTCTGCAGAAATTCTGGGCAACCACTACAGCACCAGATGAGCTGAGCTGGGTTTCTCTGCCAAAAAAAGGACCAAGGCAAGCACCAGTGCCAAAGGTTAACAGGACTGCCCCAGCTCTGCGCCTTCAGATTGCATCATAGGAATCACAGAGTGGTAGGAGCTGGAAGAGACCTATGGAGATCATCCATCCCATCCCCCCTGCCAGAGCAGGATCACAGGAACACACCCAGGTGGGCTTTGAAAGTCTCCAGAGAAGGAGACTCCACAACCTCTCTGGACAGCCTGCTCCAGGGCTCCAGTACCCTCCCCAGTAAAGAATTTTCCCTTCATGTTGAGGTGGAGCCTCCTGTGTTCCAGCCTGCACCCACTGCTCCTTGTGCTGTTACTGGGCACCACCACAAAGAGCCTGGCACCTTCACCTTGACAGCCACCCCTCAGATATTTACAGGCATTGATAAGATCCCCTCCCAGCCTTCTCTTTTCAAGACTAAACAGCCCCTGGTCTCTCAGTCTTTCTGCAAGTCCCTTCATCATCCTCATCTTGGTCACTGCAAGATGACTGGAGACATGTGTCAGGGAAGGGAACCGCCTCCACAGGTCCCCAGAACACATGGGAACTGTTTCCCTCACACTGGGGTAGGTTTCATCTTACTCTTGCCTAAGCTACCAAGAAGCACAAATATCCCTGAGCTGCCCCTTCACTAACCTGGCCCAGCACACCCTGCATATGGAGGTGGCACTTCTCTCACCCAGGGCACCTTTTGCCTGCCAGATTCCCCATCCTTCTCCAAGCACAACAGTTTACCAACTTCGCAAGGCAGGTCACATACAACTGCAAAAGCAGTGTCAGAGGCAGTTTAAACATATGGAGCCACAACCAGCTTCCCTGGCTGTACCCAGCTGGCATCAAAATGACCACAGATGGAGGGATGGCATCCCTGGCTTTAGTCAGCTCTTCCTCTACACCCAACAGTTCCTCTGCTAATTACAGCCATGTAATGGAGCCTATCTGCAAATAACATGTTTGGTTTGCTGCTTCCAGCTCATGAAGTGATGCAGATCAGCGCTCCAGGCACATCTGAGGCACAGAGAACACCCACAGACAGGCTCAGCCCGCTCTGAACAAAAGGGATGAAGGATCACCAGTGCTGAACAGTCACCAGCAGGCAATGATCTGGCTATTCATCAGCAGCTCCCTCAGCTCACTACCATGCAGCTCCCACCCGCTGCTACCAGGAAGAGGCTGCTTGCTGAGGATGCCCTCGGTGGGCTCCAAAATACTCACATTCAAACTCTCCAGTTCAAGAAAGACAGAGACTGGCCAGAGAGGGTGCAGCAAAGGGCTACAAATATGCTGAGGGGACTGGAACATCTCTCTGATGAGGAAAGACTGAGAGAATTGGGGCTGCTTAGTCTGGAGAACAGACTGGAGGGGGAGGGGGGGAGGACTTCATCAATGATGATCAGTGCTTAAAGGGTGGGTGGCAGGAGGATGGCACCAGGCTTTGTTCAGTGGTGCCCAGTGACAGGACAAGGGCTAAGGGGCATGAACATGACCATAAGAAGTTCCATCTAAGCATGAGGGGAAACTTCTCTAAGGGTGACAGAGCCTGGGAGCAGGCTGCCCAGAGAGGTGGTGGAGTCTTCATCTCTGGAGACATTCAAAGCCTACCTGGATGCATTCCTGCACAACCTGCTCTGGGTGACCCTGCCTTGGCAGGGGGGGGGTGGACTGGATGATCTCCAGAGGTCCTTTCCAACCCCTACCACAGTGTGGCTCTGTCTCAGTTGACTTTGCCTCTTTTAGGGAAAGTACATTTTGGGAAAGAATAACTAAAACCCGAGGGGTGTGACCCTGGTCCTCAAGGACACATCCTGCATGTGGGCTTCACCCTGTGGGATCTAAACTGACTAGCAACTGTTCAATGTGCTGCATCCCCCAAGTGGAACAGCAGTACTCTAATTCTGTTCAAGTGTCTTTAAAAGCATCTATAGCACCTTTAAAGAGCTTCTGCCCTCTGGGAGAGACAAATATAAAACACAGTCACAAAACAGCTGCTCGATGTGTTCTGAGTGTTGCACAAAGCAACAGATGGAGTCTTGCTGTAACCTGGAGCTAACTGAGCCACAAAAGCTGTGAGGTGCTTCCTGCCTTCTCTTGTCATGTATACTGCTCCCCTCCCAGATGTGTAGAAAGAAACAACACCTACTGCAAGCCCCTGGGGATGAGATACAGGACACTGTACAGGCACTTCAACCACATCACCACTCCCCACCTCTCTGCCCAGAAAACCCATCCTGAAGAGCTCCTTTTGTGCAATGAGAGGACAAACATACTCCTGTTAAATGCATCCCAACGAGGTGGGCCAGCCTGAGTCCTGAAATGTTGGTACTAGGAGAATCTAGAAGTTTCCCTCCAGGAGAGAGGAGGAGCTAGCAGCTGAGAAGCAGCAGCTTCTGAAGCTGGCTGCCAGCTGTTACTGCACAGCCTATTTTGGGTTACTATGTAGACAAACATATATGCACAGTAATAGACTCAGGCTGTTATTTTAACACTGCAGAGCTGGTTCACATCAGGCTGGGGAGCTGAGCTCAGCTGCCCACTGAAGTTTGCCTTGGCCTCATGTGACTTTCTAATGCAGAATTAAACCTCTAAAACCTTCAGCATCATTAAAAACACCCCAGAAATGCAGCAGCTAACTGGTGCACTGATTGCAGATTCCACTGTGCAGAGCTAATACTAAAGGCAAATGACTTAAAGAAAAACAGTGATAAAAAACTCAGATGCAAGCAAGCTGCCTTGCATTACCATCATTAAGAAGGCTGTTAAATAACTATGATTTAAAGTCATGTTTTAGCTACCTTTGCTTTAGAAAGTGGTGACTGACATTGATCAGCTTCCTGAACATGTGTCCCAGCTGTTGTGGATGGAAACCTTACCCAGGTCAGAACAAAAAGCAGCATTTTGGGGGTATTTTTATGACATAAAACCTCCACTAAGCACAGCAGCTGCCACATCTGTGCTCCAAATTGCTACTTGTCCACTGTAAGCTTGCTCATCACCCCAACCCCTCTGTCATTCCCAGTTCCAGACTGTGGAGATGACCTTTGTAGGCTGGAATACAAACTGCTGTCCAATCCTCAATCCATGTGGAGAGAGGCTGGAGCATGCATGTCCCAGTCATGCACTGTGGTGTCCCCACAGGAGCAATCTGAATGGCCTCAGGGCTTGAAGACAACCCATGAACACGCTGCTCTGAACCCTGAGCTCTGAGACCACTGTCAGGATCAGCAGGGGCCTACACCCCTGTGAGGCACTCAACAACCAAATCCCCATCAGCTATCCTACTGTTCCCCCACTGTTCCAGCCAGGAGGCAGAAGTTCACCACTGTGCTTTCCCTAGAGGAAAGACCCCAAGTACCTGCTCTGCACACAAGATCCTCTGAGCACAGAAATTCAGCTCCTGTGAGATTCATTTGCTGCACCACAAGCTCAGTTTGACCCACAGAGGCTCAGAGAAGCCAGCCATGGAGTTTCTGATCAAAATCCAACAGAACTGTCCTTCCTTCAGATCAAACTACTATGTCAACAAGTGTGCTGAGGATATCAAACCTCAAGGAGCCTGGTCTGAACAAGAACAAGCCAGATTCTACCCAAATGAAATGAAATCCAGAGGGACAGAGCTGTCCTGCCCTTCAGCACAAGGCAGCAGAGGACACCCTGGAACCTCAGGAGTGACTGGGACCATCAAGGTGCACGTGTGCTCCTGGAGATACCTGTGCCAGCATATCCCAGGATGTCACTGCTGGAGAGATGAAATATTGCTGGCCATGACTCAACACCACACTTGGAATTTCATGGTTTGAACTACGTCCAGGATGCCACTTGGCTCCATCACTCACACTAATTTCCCCAATTAGTGCAGAGGAGCTTGCTAACTCATTCTCCTAACATTAATCTTGGGTGAAATGATCTCAGAGGGCAGAAGCATCACAGGTTCATGCCAGCAGGAGCAAAGCTCCCTACAGCAGCAACTGTCTCCTGCTAGAATCAGTTGACAAGGACCATTCAATAACTGTACAAGAAATGCAAGCCTTCATTAGCCATTAGAATCTTCTCCTCCCACCACTTCACAACACAAAGCTCTCAAGCTGCTCACAGCAACCAGACTGTAACCTTTCTTACATATCCAAAGAACAAGGACTGAAAAAAGAAGCTACAAAGAGAGAGATGGTTATGGATGGCTGCTTGCCTGGGTTTAATTTAAAGAGACAGCATTTTCCTTGCCCTTTTTCATAGCCCTTTTTATTACCTTGGTGAAAAACTCTTTCCCCTGGAATAAGCAGGATGGCTCTGAACTCCCTCACCTGCAGAATTCATTTGCTGACCTGACTTGAACTTTAAAACATAAGCACTCAGAGATTTCCACATCCAATGTTGGGAGCACTTCCTATTAAATCAATCCAACTTCTTGGCCTTTTAAGCCTGACTTTAGATGTCCAAAATACAGGTTGGAAATACAGTGGGGGAAAAAAGGGTTCTAACAACCTTCTGCCACAAAAAGAATCCAAACCCATGATATTAAGAGAAGTAGTATGAGATGGAAGACGTCCTAGGCACGTTTCCCCAACATGCTGGAACATTTCTTGTGCCTACAAGCTCCAGCAGTGATCATAACTGGTTGTCCTTTTGTTACCCTTTAAATGTCTTCAGGATTTTAGACAGGTTTCATTTTACTTGAGATGACATCTTGATTTAACTTGCATGAAGAACACAAGACTGATTAGCTGCCAAAATGATGTCGTAACAGGGCAGGTGAAGACAGAATGGGATTGTTACAGGTGCACATTTCAAGCCCTTTCAGAGTGCAGAGCAATTTAGCTATGCACAATCTTTCTCTCATTACTGCCAGCAATTAAAATCAAGAATGGCCCACAGAGGCAAGTCTGGGATTTCTTCCTTTGGGGTTTCCCCACTCCTTGATTTAAACCTTTTTATTACTTCACTACCAAACTCTTCCACAAATTTAAACCTGAGGCAAGAGGTACTGTTGTGCTTGGCCTCTCACAAAAGGCAGTGCTGGGAAGCAAGACAAGGTTGGTGAGGGTTTCTCCAAATATTATTTCAAGGAAACAAACTAAACCAGCTTTCTGGTAGGGCTGCTTCACACCAAGAGCAAGCCTGCACACCCAGAAGTTTTTGTATCACCAGCTGCCTGACACCACCACTCCCCAAAAGCTTAGGAAGAAGCCAAGTAAGAGCACCACCGAGCCTTTACTTCACACCCAAGCTGTTTCCATCAGTTAGCAGCAGCCCTGAAGAGCAAGGTGCTCTGACAGGACATGCCTTTCATGTCACACACCACAGGCTCGGGGTTCCTGTTACCAGATGACAAACACTCTCTCCAACTCCAGCTGCGGTGTGGTGGCTGAGCTGCCACTCTCCCTATTTACTGTGCCAGCCCTGATGTACAGCCACAGACTGCTGGCATTGTCCTCCAGCTTCTCTAAACACAGCAGCCACAGCTCCTTAATTAACAACACAGCCAGAGAAGAAGGGAAATGGCTTTCTGCAACAGATTGCTGGTTAGAACAGCAGTTCCCAACCAGCAATGCTTGAAGCAGGGCATGGATCACACTAATAAATTCTTTCAGGCTTGTTAGCTGGGCCTCATGAATGAGACAGGAGAAACACAGTAAGCTCTTACTCACTCTTCAAGATACATCTACTCTTCAAGCCACTGTTGTTGCTCCCTGCTGCAGCACCAGCCCCTCTCACCATGCTCCCTCTGAACTAATGGAGCTCTGGAGAAAAAGTTGTAACACAAATGGACAACCCCATGATGGGCTAAAAACAGGAAAGGGGGAAAGAAAACAGAGGCTGGGTGGGGGCTAGCTAGATGTCAGGACCACTGGTGAAAGCATCTACCAGGATACCAGTGCCTGGAGTCTTGTATGGCTTCTGCTTGTGGCATTAACACAAGCAGCTCCTACCTTTCTGATGAGCACCCTTGGCATGTTATGAGCACAGACCCTCTCTACTCTTCAGATCCACCAAAGATCTGACAGAAGGAAATATCTGCACCTTCTGAAGCTGGCCCTGAGATGGTCAGCCACTGGCCAAAACGTGTTGCCACGAACAGGCATCAGAAAATATGTTCCTCTTCTGAGGGAAGCAAGTGACAGACACAGGTAATAACATGACATCTCCAACTTCACCACCAGCAATATGACATTGAAGGTAACACCAACCTAACTACTCTACCCTCTGTCCTTGATAACTATCAGTCCAACCAGCAAAGGAAGCTGAGAGCTCCTCTGGACCCCCTGGTCCACAGCAAAGAAGGTAATCTTTGTTACCAAATCAGTTACATTCTTTAACCTTCACATCTTGCCTAGTCCAATGAAAATCCTAACACAGATGTCAGTGCTGAGGGAATGCTCACACAGAGGTATTTAACTTCTCAGATAAAATCCAACACAAGCTTAAAGATCACTTTCCTTATGAGGGGAAAAAAAATCCAAACCAACCAACCAACCAGGCTCTTGACAGCCTGCACTAAACAAGTCCAAACGGGAACCTGCCAAAGGACTGTGCAAACCACAGTCCAAAATAGCAGAGAGTGGTGCCCTTGATCCAACCACTTCTTGTTCTATTTCTGTCTCCCTCAGCAGCTTGTAACCTCTGCTTAGGTCGGTATTACAGCTTATCTCTTCCCCCCCCCCCCCCGCTTTCCTAGATTACACATCACATGTCAGAAGGTTTCCTCTTTGATCAAGGGTTGACTTTTTAGTTATGTGGCTACTACACGCGACAAGATGCGAGAGAGAAGCGCGACGTGAAGCCCCTGAACGAGAGAGGGAGGACACGTTCCTCCCTGCAAACACCACCCCTCTGCAATCCAAACCCAAAAGGTAAAAATCGCACTGCTGAGGAGCTACGTCTGAAAAAAATCCTGCGGCGGTGGTATCTTTTACGGCAGAAACGTCCTGCCAAGAGGACTCCCGATGCCGGGTATGTGACAGGCAGCACCAGGGTCTCACAGCGAGGAGAAGCAACCCTGCTGTCCCCGTCACAGTCCCCGCCGTGCTCACACTGCCATTGCCCCCCACACTCCCACTGCCGCCTTCGGCTCGCTCTGCCCTCAGCTCCCCAGCGGCAGGGCCGGAGGATCGCAACCCCCACGCAGGGAGTCAGCTGCTGTCAGCAGCAGGCCCCAGGGCCGAGGGCGGGCCCAGGCCAGCGCGGCCCCCCTGCGCTGCTCGCTCACCTTCTCGCAGAGGCTGCGGACCTGGCTCTCGCTCAGCTGCCGGCACTCGTTCAGCTGCTCGATCCACTGATCCAGCTCCTTGGCGAAGCCCTTCTCCTCCATGGCGGCGGGGGCCGGGCCGGGCCCCGCCGCTCTCGCAGGCCCGCGACTCCCAGGCCCGCTAAACGGTAGCGGCGCAACAAGCGGGAGGCGAGGCCTGCTCCGCTCCGCGTAATGGCGACCCCCCCCCCGCGGCCTCCCTCCCGCTCCCCGTCCTGCGCACTTCCGGTCACACCCACCCCACGTGCCCGGCGCGCACTTCCGGCCGGCCGCCGGCATGCGCAGGACACGCCTCCCGGGCGCGCCCCCTGCCGGTGAGAGCTGCCCTGGCTGCCCGGAGAGGCGGGGGATGCCCCTTCCCCGCCTGGCGCCGCTCCAAGGCAGCCTGTTTGGGGCTGCGAGCGACCTGCTCGAGTTGCAGATGTCCCTGCTGACTGCAGGCGTTGGACTCGATGAGCTTCAAAGGTCCCTTCCAGCCCACGCCAGTCTGTGGTTCTGTAATTCAGCTCTGCTGCACGCATGTCCATTATCACATTTCACAGCATCACAGAATGGTTGAGGGTTGGAAGGGACCTGTGGAGACCGAGTCCAACTTCCCTGCTAGAGAAGGGTCACCCAGAGCAGGTTCAGCAGATGGTATTCAGATGGGGTTGGAATGACTCCAGGGAGAGAGACTCCACCACCTCCCTGGGCAAGCTGGTCCAGTGCTCCACCACCATCAAAGTAAAGATGATCTTCATTGTGGTTAGATGGAACTTCTTATGTTCAACTTTGTGCCCTTTTACCTCTTGTCCTGTCACTGGGCACCACTCAAGCTGTGCCAGGGGAGGCTTAGGCTGGATATTAGGAAGAAGTTGTTCACAGAAAGAGAGATTGGCCATTGGAATGTGCTGCCCAGGGAGGTGGTGGAGTCACCATCACTGGAAGTGTTTAAGAAGAGACTGGATGAGGTGCTTGGTGCCATGGTTTAGTTGATTAGATGGTGTTGGGTGACAGGTTGGACTTGATGATCTCAAAGGTCTTTTCCAACCTGGTTAATTCTATTTCTATTCTATTCTATTCTACTCCATTCTATTCCATTCTATTCTATTCCATTCCATTCCATTCCATTCCATTCCATTCTATTCTATTCTATTCTATTCTATTCTATTCTATTCTATTCTATTCTATTCTATTTCTATTTCTATTTCTATTTCTATTTCTATTTCTAGTCTATTTCTATTCTATTCTACTAGCCCTTCTGACACCCAGTAAGACTGAAATGTAAATTTCAACTTCCATCCATTGAGCTCAAACCCATGGTGGTGCAGTTCTTCCACAACTCCCTGAAAACACAGCTTTGTCCAAGGCTGCTGCAGAAAAGCCACCAAACCAGACCTGGCTCCCTGTGGCAGTCCCTGTGGTTTGGGGGTTGTTGGGCACTAACTCCTGGGGAGGCTGGAGCCACCTGGCAGACAGTGGCCTGGAGAGGAGCAGCAGACAGCCCCTGACCTTGCCTCTGCATACCCACAGGAGGCTGCTTCTGTTGTCATTTGGATTTATGGTCACACATATTTATGGGACACAGCGTCTCGCTGCTGCTGTGTGACAGGAGATGGTCGCTGTGTTCCACCCAAAGTGATTGAAACATCTTCTGGTATAAACAGAGATAAATCATGGAAAGCAGGTGCTTCCCCATGAGGGTGGTGAGGCCCTAGAACAGGTTGCCTGGAGAAGCTGTGGAGGCTCCAAGCCTAGAAGTGTTCAAAGCCACCTTCGATGAGGCCTTGAGCAACCTGGTCTGGAAGGAGGTGTCCCTGCCCATGGAACGGGGTTGGAATTGGATGATCTTGAAGGTCCCTTACAACCCAACACCCATTCTATGAATCTAGGAACCCACTGTGGTGTTGGAAGAAGGAGCTCTTGGGAAGAGGAGAGGATTTCCCTGCAAAAGAGTGGCAGGGCCAGAGGCTGCTGGATGGGCAGGGAGTGAGGGGGGATGCTGAGCACCTTCCTGGCAGGGCCAGAGGCTGCTGGATGAGCAGGCAGCAAGCAAGGATGCTGAGCAGCCTCCCTCACAGGGAGAGCTGAGAAGCCTTGCTGAGAGAAAATTAATGAAGGCAGGAGCCTGCCGCCCCACACCAAGCTCTGGATGTTGGCTGTGAGCCTGGAGGAGAGGAAACCCACCTGGGCATGCTGTGGGTGCCCTGCAGCACATCCTCTGCTGTCCCAAACCCAAGGGGGTGTTGGAAATTTGAAGGGTACCTGCAGGGTCTCCCCTGGGTCATGCTGTGAGCACTGCTGGCCACGACTTGCAAGGTCTCAGGGTGAGCTGAGAGGGAGGATATGGTTCAGAAATGGGTGTCAGGATGCACAGCTCACACTGGATGTGGCTTTGCTGTGATGGCTGAAATGAGTAAAGCTGGTTTGGACTCACTGGCCCAGAGATAACTTCAAGTGACAGCCCCTGGTGTTTTTTGAGCAGGTTTTCCACCACCTCCTCTAAAATCCAATCATTTTGGTGCTAAAACCTTCTGAACAGGCAACATTGGGGAAAGTGTCATGAAAGGCCAGGAGAAAATAAGTAAGTGCTGGCTCTGTAACATTAAACCACTCATTGAGTACCTTTGTTTCCTTACTTTTGTGCTTTTCCCACTGAAACTTGGGGCTTTTGGGGGTGTGACAGGAGCCCAAACCAGAAACTGCCACCCTGGAAGGCATTGCCTGGGCTTATCCACTGCTTCCCAAGGAGCTGTGTATTCCTAACACTACACCTGCAGTTTGGAGAGGGGGAAAAAATTAATCCAAACAGTGAAAAATTCAGTAACTTAGTAAATTCCTTTCCTCTGTCAGCAGCTGGGAGTGCACAAACTTGGACACATCCTTGGACTACAGTCACCATGTGGCTTCTAGTAGCTGCCCTCTCTGAGGGGGGGAGGATAAAAGCCATAAAGGAAAAAGGAGCTACTTGAATTTGATTTTACTTTTTTTCTCACTTGGGACAATTTGCACCCCTCTGTCACCCCACACAACTCTTCCACAGCCCCCAGTGCTTTCATGGGAGCAGTGGCATGGCTGTGGGAGAGGCAGCTCCAACAAAATTACCCCAAGGAAGGGTGCACCCACCCAAAAAACAGCTGGGGAAGCAAAGCTGCAAAATTTAGGGTGATGCGCTGATGCTCAGTGCACCTGGGGACAAAGCAGAGCCCCCCCAGCCCCCCAGCTGGAGGCTAGAAGATAGGAAAGGAGACTTTTGGGGTGCAGACACTGTGGTTTTGCTGAGGATGGAAGGCAAGGCATACCTGACAGCACCTTCCACAAAGTCAAGATCCTTGTTCCCAGCTTTCTCCCCACTGGATTCATCTCTGCTCCCTTCTTCCTGTGCTGGCCTCCGTCACCATAAGCAGCATTGCTTGTGCTGTGAGAATCAGCAGGAAACATCTGCAAAATCTTGATAAACTGGGGAAAAAATGCTGGAGAGAGGTCAGAGGGGAGGAAAAAGGCAAAGAAAAGGGGGCCAGTGTCTTGAGAGGGGGATGAAGCATGGAAAATGGACTCCGTGGGCATCACACAGGGGGCTGTAGCAATAGGACGAGGAGCAATGGTTTGAAACTGGAGCAGGGCAGATTCAGGTTGGACACCAGGAGGAAGTTCTGCACAATGAGGGTGGGGAAATACTGGGACAGGCAGCCCAGGGATGTGGTTGAGGCCCTGTCCCTGGAGACATTCCAGATCAGACTCAGTGTGGCCCTGGGCAGCCTGACCTAGTGGAGATGCAGGTGGGTCAGGCAAGATGACCTTTGAGGGTCCCCTTCCAACCCAGTGCAATCTGTGAATCTGTTTGTGATAGGAAGGGAGGGTGACAGCCCAAACCCTCACATGGACTCTCCCAAAACATTCCTCTTAGGTGCAGATTCATCTTTAAGGGAACATAACCCACCCTGTTGCTCCTGA
Organism: Dryobates pubescens; assembly: GCF_014839835.1. NCBI lineage: Eukaryota > Metazoa > Chordata > Aves > Piciformes > Picidae > Dryobates > Dryobates pubescens. Next base: position 3,412,580 of record NC_071635.1, read on the forward strand.
AGCAGCCTGCAACAATCCAAATCCCCAAAATAGCTTTTTTGGGAAGGGGAAAAAGAAGAAAAAGAAAAAAGAAAAAGAAAAAAAGACGAAAGAGAAAAGGGAAGGGGAAAGGGAAAGGGAAGGGGAAAGGGAAAGGGAAAGGGAAAGGGAAAGGGAAAGGGAAAGGGAAAGGGAAAGGGAAAGGGAAAGGGAAGGGGAAGGGGAAAGGGAAAGGGAAAGGGAAAAAAAGAAAAAGAGAAAGAAAAAGGAAAAAGAGAAAGAAAAAGAGAAAGAAAAAGAGGAAGAAAAAGAGAAAGAAAAAGAGAAAGAAAAAGAGAAAGAAAAAGAAAAAGAAAAAGAGAAAGAAAAAGGAAAAAGAGAAAGAAAAAGAGAAAGAAAAAGAGAAAGAGAAAGAAAAAGAGAAAGAAAAAGAAAAAGAAAAAGAAAAAGAGAAAGAAAAAAAGAAAAAGGAAAAGGAAAAGGAAAAGGGAAAAATAGAAAGAAAAAATATAAAAGAAAAGGAAAAGATAAAATAAAAATAAAAATATAAAAAGAGAAAGAAAAAGAGGAAAAGGAAAAGAGAGAAAGAAAAAGATAAAGAAAGAAAAAGAAAAGAAGAAAAAGAAGGAAAAAGAAAAAGAGAACAAGAAAGCAAAACAGAAAAATAAAATCCAACCCTGGAGACTCTTGCAACAGGTTCTGTTTGCTAAGGCAGGCAGATGTGGAATATTTGCTTATTCCTCTTATTGAACCCGCTGGCTGATTTGATTACGGCCCTGGAAACCGCATGTGCAAATCAGGTTTGCAGCCTTCTGAGGGCACTGCCTTCCGCCGCGACGTCTCCGGTGACTGATGCCAGCTCCTCGCTAATGCAATGTGCTGGGGCGAAGCGAGCCGCCCGCCGCTGGATGCCGATGCTCACAACGAGCTTTTCAGCCCCTCGTCGCTTTCCAGGGCCATAAATCCTTTCCTTCTCAAATGCAAAACGCTGCCATCAGAAATGATTTACACCCCAGAAAGGCGTTGGCAACAATTTAATCTCCTAAACGAAACCAGGCTGAAGCGTGGCTGTTCCTCTGCCGTGCACTTACCGGGGAGAAGGGGCTGCTGCTGAAAGGCTTGGGGGGTGGGGGGGCTGGGAAAAAAAAGGGGGTGTCATATTGAAAAGCCCCGGGGGGATGAATGAGTGATAACCAAGAGAGAAACATTTATAGAGTCTGAGGCTTGGCTGCAATGATTGCACAGAACTGCAGAATCTCAGACTGGTAGGGGTTGGAAGGGACCTCTGGGGGTCATCGAGTCCAAAGCCCCTGCCTAGGCAGCTTTACCCAGAGGAGGTTGCACAGGAACACGGCCAGGTGGGATGTGAATGTCTCCAGAGATGGAGACTCCACCACCTCTCTCAGCAGCCTGCTCCAGCACCCTTACATTAAAGCAGCTCCTCCTCATATTTAGATGGAACCTCTTAGGGTCACGTTTGTGCCCATTCCCCTTGTCCCATCACTGGGCACCTCTGAACAAAGCCTGCTCATATCCTCCTGCCACCCACCCTTGAAGTATTGATCAGCATTGATGAGATACCCCCTCAGGCTGCTATTTTCCAGACTAAAAAGCCCCAATTCTCTCAGTCTCTCCTCATCACAGAGCTGTCCCAGTCCCCTCAGCATCTGTGTAGCCATCTGCTGTCCCCTCTCCACCAAGCCCTTGTCCTTCCTGAATTGGGGAGCCCAGCACTGACTCCAGATGTGGCCTCACCAGGGCAGAGGGGTAGAAGAACCTCCCTTGATCTGCTGGCCACACTCTTCTTGATGCAGCCCAGGGTGCCATTGGCCTTCTTGGCCACGAGGGCACATTGCTGGCTCATGCTCACCCTGCTATCCTCTCCTGGGCAGACAGATTACCTTCTCACCTTCCTGGGGAGCACCCAAAGGAGGAGTGCCATGCAGGCAGGTGGGAGAAGCACAGGATCCAAGGGTAAGGAGCAGAGCAGACAGTTAAGACTACACAAGTAAGCAAATTTATTTGAAGACAGAACAAATATCGTGGCAAACAACAATATGCAAAGTCGGTTGAGAACAGGGGTAAATCTCAGACTTCTGTTTTCAGATTGATATAAAATATAGTCAGATTTGATTTTGTCCAAAAAGCAGCTCGCTCTGGGAATGGGGGTAGGGAGGGGATGGGTCTGTTCACGCCATCTGAGCTCTGTGTCACCTCCACAACCTCAGGCTCGGGAGGTGGCTCCTCTGCCAGAGGAGATGAGCAACGCTGGGAGGAGACGGAGGTGCCTTTGGGAGATCTGGCTCCTCTTGACTCCAATTTGCTGTCTCCTTATTCCAATTTCCTCATAAAAAGCCAACTCTTGTCGCAAAGCAAGGGGCAGGACCACCTCCTCTGCCACCCTTGGTGCCCCTCTGCGTACAGATGGGGTGGTGATGAGGACGCTGGCTGCTTTTTAGCCATCTCTGAAGGCACCTGCATCTCCTCACCCTCACTGGCTCCTCATGGAGCAATCTCCCACAGCCAGGCCTGAAAAGCCAGCGAGGGAGCAGCTCACCTTGGGTGGCAGGGGAGCCCCCAAGGGCGTGAATGAGACGGAATCCCCTCCTGGCGTGAAGGTGCTGGCGTGCTGCTTTCCAGAAAAGCCATCCCAAAGAAAAAGCAGACATAGAAAACATTAGATTGTCAATGAGGCTTTGAAACAAATTCAAGTTTATCATTTCTTTTTTTCATGAGCACGAATGTGTGTGTGTGTGTGTGTGTGTGTGTGTGTGTGTGGACTTCATACAAAGAAGACAAGAAAGAGGTGGTGAACTTCAAGCTCTGGATGGGCATGTCCTCAGTTAGCGTCCGCAGAAGCACCATCGGATACGGAAGAGTTAGCACCAGAGAGTTTGGGAGGGACCTAACTGATAACATGCATCCTTTGGAAAAAAAAACCCTAGGGGATAGGTTGGGGATGGGGGTGGTGGTGTTGGGTGGCTGGGGGGGGGATGACATGGTACAGTCCATTAGAAACAAGACAAGGCAATTCATGAGTTTTCATACAGTACAATACAGTCACTGATCAATTAACCCTTTCAGTACAGTACATGACAAGTAACACTTTGCACCCTGTTAACACTAGGAATGGAGGTTTGGGGGTGGAAGGGAGGTGGCTGGTACATGAACCCTTCTGGCTTTTCATTTCAGGGCCTGCAGATTGCTTTGGCTGCTGTTTTTTCTCTTTTTGTTTTGGATGTGCCTCCATCCCACCCCAGCTCAGACAGCCTGGCTCGTGGGGTGGATGCACTGTGGGGGGACTGAGATGCCACCAGTCCATGTGCCCACAGTGAGGTCTTTACTCAAATTATCCTGGTTTGGCCAGGGAAATGGAGAACCATAGAATTGGAGAAACAGAGAGTTATAGAATCAGAGAATTGTAGAATCAGAGAATCATCAAATTGCAGAGTCATAGAACTGTAGAATCAGAGAATTATAGAATCATGGAGTTGTAGAGTCGTAGAACTGCAGAGTCATGAAAGTGTAGAATCCTCAAATTGCAAAATCCTCAAATTGTAGAATCATAGAATTATAGACTCATAAAATTGTAGAACCATTCATTTGCTGAATCATAGAATTACAGAATTACAAAATGGGATGGACTGGGAGGGACCTTAAAGACCATCTCATTCCAAGTCCCCTGCCATGGGCAGGGACACCCCCCACTAGACCAAATTTCTCAAGGCCTCATCCAGCCTGGCCACCACCCCTCTGCCCCATGCCAAACAGATGAGCAAACCTCCAATCTGAGTCTACTCCTGGCCAATCCTGGTGCCCAGACACACAGAAAGGGTTCAGAGGTTGAGTTCAGATGCCTCCAAAAAGCCAAACCCACTTCTTCCCTTGGGAGTAGTGAGAACAGGGTCCACTGGAAAAGTGCTAAATTACAGTACATTGGCATTTCCATTATGTCAACTATTGAACAGCAAGAAACAGATTTGTTTGCAAAACAGAATCAGCATCATACAGTTAAGTTCACACTTAATTCTTCACCGTTTCTACACTTGTAACACATGCAGGGTTGTTTTTTTCTTGGTTTTTTTTTTTTTTTCATTATTTCCATTAGTTTAATGCCAGTAGGACCAACATCCTCCAGAACAAGGAGCTAACATGAAACAAAACATCCTAAGGAAAAAATGTGAAGCATCACATAAAATTGCCAGGAAAAAAACCCAAACCAAACCAAACCAACCAACAAACAAACAAACAAACCCAAACAAACCAACAAAACCCAACCTGTTAATTAGCATCACAAGGTACTCAAGAGTTACATTTAGGAGTTTTCATGCCATGACTTTAAAACACCTTTTGGTTAATTATCTTGGGGTGGGTGTAGGGAATGAACCTAAAAAAAAAACCAAAGCAACCCAGACAGAAAAAGGGGGGGGGGGGGGAAGGAAGAGTTGGGGGGGATAAGAAAAAGGAAGAGTTGGGGGAATAAGGAAAAGGAAGAGTTGAGGGAATAAGGAAAAGGAAGGGTTGGGGGAATAAGGAAAAGGAAGGGTTGGGGGAATAAGAAAAAGGAAGGGTTGGGGGAATAAGGAAAAGGAAGGGTTGGGGGAATAAGGAAAAGGAAGGGTTGGGGGAATAAGGAAAAGGAAGGGTTGGGGGGAATATGGAACAGGGAGAGTTGGGGGATAAGAAAAAGGAAGAGTTGGGGGAATAAGGAAAAGGAAGGGTTGGGGGGGTAAGAAAAAGGAAAAGTTGGGGGGATAAGAAAAAGGAAGAATTGGGGGAATAAGAAAAAGGAAGAGTTGGGGGGAATATGAAACAGGGAGAGTTGGGAGATAAGAAAAAGGAAGAGTTAGGGGGGTAAGAAAAAGGCAAAGTTGGGGAGAAGAAGGAAAATGAAGAGCTGGGGGAATAAGAAAAAGGCAGAATTGGGGGGAGTAAGAAAATGGGTGAGTTGGGGGGGAATCATCTATCTATAAATACTATAAATATGGGTTTGCACACCCATGCAGGAGCACAGGGGTAGCTGCCTGGGTGTGCATTTGGAGACTGCGTCCTGCAGTGCACAAATTGCTTTTGATAAACTTGACTCATTTCAAGGGTGTTTGCATGGGTCAAAAACCAAACCAAACCAAAACACAAACCCAAGACTTTTCAAGGAAAACACACTCAAAACTATCAAGAGCAAATGGGGGAAAAAAAGATCTCCCATGGAGCAACAGAAAAAAGCTCAAGACAAAAAGCTCAGTCAAACATGGCCTGTGTGCCATTACCAACATGCTTCCCAGGAGCTATCTTGGAACCCAAACAACTCAAAATCCCTACAGCAGCTTTTGGATTTTTTACCACCTGGAAGGTCCTTCCAAAGGGAGAAGTGCTGTGCCAGGCTTTGCATTCAGGCCTCATGTGTGCCAGGCAGGAGAAAAAGCTTACTGTTACCTTCCTGAAGGATGAGATGCCAACTCCAAGGGGGAGGGGGAATAACTAGAAGAAAAAAAAGAGACCTGTTCCATGTCCCCTTTTCTCTCTAGCTTCATCTCCAAGGGCTCAAGGAGAGCTTGCTGCAGGGGGTGGGTTTTCCAAAGGGTTGGCCTATGTCCTCGTGACAGCGAGCGGGATGTAGGCTCTGAGCCACTGAGGTGCTCTCTGGAGAGGTTGCCCCCTTGGTCTCTATCATCTGGGGGCAAGGGGATGAGCTCAGATATAGCAGCAACATTGCCAGGTCTTATTTCTTTAAAGCTAGATTTGAAGGGTTAGTTTTGCTGGGGGAAGAAAGGAAAGAAAAGGGGCGGGGGGGAGGGAATCAGAATAAAAACCTGGATTCTATTTACATTTCCACCTTTAAACCCAACCATAGAGAATCTAGGAGCATAACACATGGGGCTGCTCAAGGCTTGTGTTTTCTCACCACTTTCAGTTCCCACTGGCTACCCAAACCCATGAAGGACTACTGAAGAAGGAAGCTTGAACTGAGCTCAGGCAAAAACCAGAGCCACCAAAAGTGGACAAGGCCAGCAAAGCTACTTCATCTGCTGCAGCAAGCAAAGCCAATACACTCTGATGTTGTTGCTGCTGAAGGTTTGTTTCCACCATGGCTGCTTGCTAGCTGTGAAGGAGAAGATCTAATTTGTTTCTCTCCATTCAAACTGATCATGCTGTCACAGTGGGGTTTATCCTTCAAGTATCACTGGGGAGAAACCTTCATCACAGAGCATTGCCAGAAAAGGACTTGGATTGACTATCAGCTCATCAATGAGGATGAGCAGGAGACCCAAGCGTGGGCACCCCAGAGTGAAGGAAACGCAGCTCTTTCATGGCCACCATGATTTGCTGCTGGGGAAAACCCACAAGGGCTTGGAAAGAAGCAAAACCCCCTCAGCTGGTTGGGAGAGGATGGTTTGGGACATCAGCATCCAGATTATTCTGCATCCCAGGGATCACCATCTCATTTCAAATCCTGGAGATTTATGACTGTGTTTACTGCAAAACTCTACCCTACTGATTTCTTGCTGGCAAGGGAGCTCTGGTCCCCGACCATCTGCACTGAACTACCACAGGAATTGAACAAGAGCAGTGACGTGCATGTGAATTGCCTCCTAACACAAGACCTGATCAGCTCCTAACTCCCCTTTTCATATTCAGCAGCAAAGCCCACGGTGATTATGCTCCATCTTCTAAATCAGCTCCCAGTCCTTTTTACTTAAAAACACCTTTTGTAGTTTAAGCCACAATCAATCTCCACAGCACTTTGAGTACAGGCACAGTGATGGCTTTTATTGCAACGGCTTGAGCACAGCCTTTATTGATACCAGCAGCTCAAACTGGTTTTAACTTCTCAGGGACTCACCCTGCTAAGGCAGACTGGGGGGCCTGGACCAAATCCAAGAGCATCCCTACTCACTCCAAGTCTGCTTTGCATCCTGTGGTCCACTCAACTCCAAGTTAAATCAGATGATCCTGCACCAGCCCAATCCCTTTTGAGACTTCTTTGGCATCTTTGGTGTCTCTAAAAGCCATGTGCTCGGGTCTCCAGGTGACCTCAAAGTTTACACCAACCACATCTGGGGCTCTCCAACTGACCTCAAAGAGTACAATTACGACTGTAGGTCTCCGGGTGACCTCAAAGTTTACACCAACCACATCTGGGGCCCTCCAGATGACTTCAGAGTTTACAATGGCCATGTCTGAGGGTCCCCAGATGACCTCAAAGTTGAAAACCACATCTCAGAGTCTCCAGAAGACCTCAGAATTTACGACAACCATGTCTGCAGGTCTCCAGATGACCTCAAAGTTACAACCACATCTGTGGGTCTCCAGATGACCTCAGAGTTTACAACAACCACACCTGCCAGGATGGGTGTGATTTCAGATGTTTGCTGTGTACAATGAGCTTGGATGGGTTCAGTTCCCTAATTTTTAAGATTGCTAAGGGCTAGGTAATGAAAGTCAGGCACCAGACAGCAGTCACACACACCTCAAAATGATCTTCTGATGGCCCCTAAGTAATTCACACCGTGCCTAAGGGGCTAACTAGACTGGGGAAAAGAAAAGAGTTCCAAACTCAGTGCTAAAATAGTACTTACAAAAGTGCAGTGCTCAATATAGTCAGAAGCAAAGTGACTACTAGTACTTAAAGTGCTAGTTTCGGTTTGGTTCATGGGCAGAACACTGGGAGGTGGGGAAGGGGGTGGGGGGGGATAGCTGGGGAGGCTGAAATGAAAACCAAGACAGCACTGCAACTGCACATGCCACACACACCAAAGAAAAAAGTGCTTCAGACCACACCATTGCAGAGAGATGCATAATGCTACGGCTCAGCTCGTGAACACACACCAGCAAACGACTTGACACCTTTTAGGTCACAATAAAGAACAGCTCCACCAACTCCATCACTACAAAACCCACTCTGAAAGCAAGTGGTCACAGCTTACCAAACAAACAAACAAAAAAAGCCCCCAACAACCAAACCCCAACCAAACCAAAACAAACCCCCCAAAACCCCAACCCAAACCGAAGAACCATCCCCCAAACCAAGTCTTTCAGAAACACTTACGAGTCTTTGCAACTATGATACTCAACTAGCAAAAGCAACCCTGGAAAGCCTGCCCCAGTGTCTGCAACAAGCTTCACCACTGCTTATCATGCACTTGAGGGAGGAGTCGTGCAGCAGACTGCCTCCTGTTACACATTATCTTACACTTAGCCTATTTACCTACTTAGTTGTGGTTTGCTTTTGTTTTCTTAGCTTTCTGACTATGCTTCTTTTTTTTTTTTTCTCCTATTTTTCATCTTTTTTTTTAATCTTCTTCTTTTTCTTCTCCTATTTTCTTCTTCTATTTTTTCTTCTATTTTTCTTCTATTTTTTCTTCTTCTATTTTTCTTCTATTTTTTCTTCATTTTTTCTTCTATTTTTTCTTCTTCTAATTTTTCTTCTTCTATTTTTTCTTCTATTTTTTCTTTATTTTTTATTCTATTTTTTCTTCTTCTAGTTTTTCTTCTATTTTTCTTCTATTTTTTCTTCTTCTATTTTTTATTCTATTTTTTCTTCTTCTATTTTTTCTTCTATTTTTTCTCCTTCTATTTTTTCCTCTATTTTTTCTTCTTCTATTTTTTCTTCTTCTTCTATTTTTTTTCCTTTTTTTTTCCTTTTTTGTTGTTTTTTTTTTTTTAATCTTAACCACCCTACCAGTCAAAGGACAATCAATGCAAGACCAAGACAATGAAGTAACACTGAACGCTCCTGACGTCCCCTCTTCAGTTTTTCATGAAGGAAAACGCTCTGGAGAAGGACTTGGGATTAAGCATGTGTAGTGGGTGTAGTGCAGTATGGTCCCAGAAAGACTGGAAAAGGAGGATTCCTCCCAATGGCCATCAGACACTTCCCTTCTCTTTTCAAGCACGTGCTTCCCACTGACTGAAGATGCTCTCAGTATCCGAAGGGGCCTACAGGAAAGCTGGGAACTGTTTGGAAGGGCCTGTGGTGATAAGATGAAATGAAGTGGTTTGAAACTGGAGCAGGGGAGATTTAGGTTGGACACCAGGAGGAAGTTCTCCACAGTGAAGTTGGGGAAATACTGGAACAGGTTGCTCAGGGATGTGGTTGAGATGATGAAGGGCCTCCTCATCTCTGAGGAATAAGGGCTGAGAGCTCTGGGGCTGTTGAGCCCACCAAAGAGCAGCCTGAGAGGGGATCTGATCACTGCTCAGCAGGAGCTGAAGGGTGGGGGACAAGAGGATGGGGCCAGACTCCTGTCAGTGGTGCCCAGTTACAGGACAAGGTTCCATCTAAACATGAGGAGAAACTCCTTTGCCGTGAGGGTGCTGGAGCCCTGGAGCAGGCTGCCCAGAGAGGTTGTGAAGTCTCCTTCTCCAAACCCACCTGGACATTGTGATCCTGGGCAACCTGCTCTGGGCCTCCCTGCTTTAGCAGGGGGGTTGGACTGGATGATCTCCAGAGCTCCCTTCCAACCCCCACCATGCTGGGATTCTGTTTCCTGGGAGAAAAGGCTGCATGCTAGCCCATGACCTCACATTCAACCCGAGCTCTGGATTTTAAAGATGTCTGTCCATTCCTACTCCAGCCAGTGTGATAGATTTCCACCTAAATATTCTTGGCAACTTTTCCAGGCTCTGGAAACAAACTGATTTGAAAGTTTATTAGAAGCAACGTTTTCACTCTTGGAGGCAGAGGCTTGCACGATGTCAAAGCCTGCAGATCATCCGTGGGCCACCGTTAAAATGCTGATTTTTGTGGGGGTGAATGAAGTGGCTCCCAGGGCCAGCCTGTGCTGAGCAAAAGGCATTCCCAGCTTGCTCAGAGGCATAATGGGAAATGAAGGAGTAGGGGCATCTTTAATTCTATGCTAATCATCAGAACAGAAAACAGATCCTGCAGCGGAAGAGCCATTCCGGGAAGAAATAATCATCCATCTTTTGTAGCCCTGGCTGTGCTGCTGGAGAAGCTTCCTTACAAAATGGCATTCTCCAGCAAGAGGTGGTGGTGTGAAAAAAAGCCAGAAAAGCAACTCAGAAACCCACTGCTCCCATTCTGGGGAGTTCCTCCCAGTGTCTGCCTGGGAAATGCTGCTTTGAAACACAACACCAGCAAGTATTGGGAATCACGTCCTGCACAACAAATATCAGCTGCAGGAGTGATGCAAGCCACTGGAAAGATGCTTGGAGATCCCTGCTTTGGAATTCATGCTTTTGGGGTTGAGAAGGAAAAATCCCACAACCTTTAAATCATTTGTATGTGGAAAGACGCTGTCAATAAAGTCAGCAATGATGTGGGAACCAAAATGAAATTCCAAACGCAGGTTTCACAGAACCACAGAAGGGTTGGAAAGGACCCTGCCTGCATTTTGATCTTGGAGGTCTTTTCCAATCAAAACAACTCCATGATCCTACAAATTCCTGCATTTTGTATCATCCCTTAAACGTGGATGAGAAGCATCTCTTTCCTACAGGCACAAAACCAGCCAGCATGGCCTTCTCTTTTTTTTTGTATGCAGGGAAGAAAAACCCAAAGTAGAATCCCAAGAACCTGCTGAGTAGTTGTAAAAGGGATGAATAAAACCTCTGGGTAGCAGGCATGCAATTTATTTCTGCTGCCCCATGTGCCACAAGGTTGCACTGTGAGACTGTCTCCTGGAGATGTGAACTTGCACCTTTGGGACACAGCCAAGCAAGACATTAAGGGCCTTGGCAAGTTCATAGATTCATAGAATCATAGAATGGTTTGGGGTGGAAGGGACCTTCAAGATCATCTAGTTCCAACCCCTCCTGCCATGGGCAGGGACACCCTCCACTAGCCCAGGCTGCTCAAGGCCCTGTCCCAGCCTGGCCTTGAACACCTCCAGGGAGGGAGCATCTATGATCTCACCACCCTCACTGTAAAGAATTTCTTTCTAATATCTAGTACAAATTTCCCCTCCTCAAGCTTCAACCCATTCCCTGTCATTCCTTGGCCATCAAGGCACACCATCAAAGAGCCAACGTGTCCAGGGGGATCACCCTTGGGCTACAAATTGATTCATGAGCTCGCTGCAACCACGGCTGCTGCTGCTTCTAGCTAGGGATGCCACCACCACCAGCAGCAGCAACTGGCTGCCACAGCAAGGGCTCTGCTTGATGTTCTCTCAAGCTTCAACCCATACCCTCTCATCCTATCTTCCTTGGCCATCAAGGCACACCATCAAAGAGCCAGTATGTCCAGAGGGATCATCCTGTAGGCAACAAATTGATTCATGAGCTCTCTGCAACCATGGCTGCTGCTTCTACCTGGGGATGCGGCCACCACCAGCAGCAAGTGGCTGCTACAGCAAGGGCTCTGCTTGATGTTTTCCACCTCTGCTCACTGGGTATCTCCACACACACTGCTGGGAGTCGATGCCAGCTGTGTCCAGCATTGAGAGCCACGCTCCTGAGGTGCAGCAGAATGACTCCAATCCCTGGCCCTGCTGTAACGCCGGGGCCTGAAGACGGGAACATTGGGCCACAGGGACCACATGTTGAAAGCAAAACATTTTATTACCTTCAGTTAAGCTTCATAATGCACACTTAGGAGTAAGAGAGAGGTTATATGGAGATCACTTTGCTTGCTGCCGACTGCAGCTTCTGGGATTAAAATGCAGCAGCTGTTGAGCGGAGCGGAACAGGACCAGTGGAAAGAAAAAGAGAATAATGTGCAGCTGAAGCAGTGGGAGGGGGGGAAGCTTGGCAGGGAATGGTCTCCTAACTTGAAATTCAACCAGAAATCAATTTCTTCTTTTTTTTTTCCCCTGCTCTGCATAAAGCCACAGCCTCCCAGACAACAGCTGGTGACCATGTACTGCGCTCGGAATGCACCCCTCCAGCTCGCCACCCACCCCAGCACCTACCACCTTCTCTGGGTGCTGCAGCACTGACACAACCCAGGAAGATTGGAGGGGGCTGCTTTTGGGTTTGGAAGGGGGGATGACACCTCTACAGACAATGGATCAAGCCTAGTTGCAAAGAAAGCAGGATGCTGCCCACACAGGAGCTCCTTGCTCCTCTCAGCACAACCTTTTCTTGTGGCACAGAGGCTTGTAGCAGAAATTTTGTGCCACTATGAAGGCAGAAAGGTGGATTTCAACTCCTAAAACCCTAAATTCAGCATGGTTGGCTAGCACAGAGACAAAGCTCTGCAGCCACCTGCCCTGCATCCTGAACTCTACCAGGAACAGTGTGACCAGCAGCACTAGGGAAACAAATGTCTCCCATTAGTACTCAGCCAGAGTATGCCAAGAGGGCAGTTGACCAAGAGGGATGACAACATCCTGGCTTAGATAGGAATAGTGTGGCCAGCAGGACTAGGGATGTGATTGTCCATTTGTGGTGGGCTGAAATTCCCCCCAACACAGAACTGCCACACCTCTTGTACTGGGCACTGGTGAGGGCACACCTTGAGTACTGAGTTCACTTTTGGGCCCCTAACTATGAGAAGGACATTGAGATGTTAGAGCATGTCCAGAGAAGGGCAACCAAGCTGGTGAAGGGTTTGGAGAACAGGGCTGGTGAGGAACAGCTGAGGGAACTGGGGGTGTTTAGTCTGGAGAAGAGAAGGCTGAGGGGAGACATCATTGCTTTCTACAGCTCCCTGAAAGGAGGTTGGAGCCAGATGAGTGTTGGTCTCTTCTCCCTCATAACAAGTGATAAGAGAGGAAACAGCCTTAAGTTGCAGCAGAGGAGGTTTAGGTTGGACATTAGAAGAAACTTCTTCACTGAAAGGGTTCTCAAAGACTGGAATAGGCTGCCCAGGGAGGTGGTTGAATCCCCAGCCCTGGCGGTGTTTAAAAGACAGAGAGATACGGTGCTGAGGGACGTGATTTAACACCAGGCTTGGTAGAGTCAGTGAATGGTTGGACTCTTAAAGGTCTTTTCCAGCCAAAATGATTCTGTGATTCTCTGGTGTTGATTCAGATGTGTGACTGTGGGGTTGTTTTCCTGAAGTTTCCATGCAATGCTTCTGAAGGGAAATGCCATGGTTGCTAAAGAACTTCAGTTTCTCCCAGCGTGAATTGCACCTTCAATCTAAGGATCAAATATACTCTTCTCTTCCCTAGGGGTCAGAGGTCATGAAAAAGCTATTTTAGACCATCTACTGAAGAATCACTAACAGAGTTTAACAGCACCAGCTGCTTTAGCCCAAATCAGTTTACCTTCCAGCCAGTCTTCCACAACAGCTTCAAATCGCATCAAACCCTGTCCAGAGAAACACTCTGTTCTCGTCTTCCCTTGGCTGATGTTACAGCTCCTGCTTCACCTTCTGCACTCATACAAAATCCAAAGGAGAGGGAGAAGATACCTTCACTAGAAAAAGAACTCCAGCTATTGCTAGCACAAAAGTACCCATTCTTCTTCTTCAGCAAAACAAACCGCCAGGCTCCAAAGGTGGGAAGCTCTTGGGAGACTGAAAGCCTGGAGGCTGGTGTCTAGGTTGAGGCAAGTGAAAAATACCCATGTCTTAGCCTCTTGCTTGTTCTCTTTTGCACAGCACCTTCAGCCTCACTGAGACTTAGAGGTTGACAGAGGTTTTAAACAACCAGAGCGAGCAGATGTGGGGCTGACTGCAGCAGCTCAGGGGGTGCAGTATGGAGGAGGAGGATAAATCCCACATGGAGAGCCTGAGAAGGTGAGGGAGTTAAGATGATCTTCCAGTTAACACTTTCTCTTTCTCCTCCTGTGGCACAGAAAGCTTTAGAAGGCTTTATTTCTCTGCAGGAGAGCACTTCAAGGCCTACTACATGATGCTTGAAGTCCCTTCCAAACTGGTACTCTATGAATTTATGAATCTATCTCAGGAGAAGGCTTGAACAGGGGTGGTAGACCAGTTCACCTCAAAGAGCCTGCAAAATGCAAGCCATGGCTCACTCTTGCCTCTTGGCTCATGTCTCAAGAGCTTGCTCCTCTAGCTTTCTGCTCCTCTTTATGAGGCTTGCAGAAATACTTTGGGGTGACATCTTCTCCTCTATGGGTTTGCCAGCAAAAGCAGCTGCACCTTTACCAGGTTTGGAGGTGCGGTCCCTTCCCATTCTTGGATCCTCTCAGGAATGGCAAGAAGCTTTCAGAAACTGTGGGCTGCTGGTGGGAGTTGGAACCCACAGGTGGAACCAGAGGTGTTCTCTGTAATGGGATAAGCACATTTAGGGAAGTCACCCCTACTGTAGAGGGTTTCTCCTAAGAGCAGAAAAGAGAAGAGGAACAGGTTTGCTGCTGCAGGGAGGAGTAAGTGGACACCACCTCTGCTTCACACTCTGGCTTGCAGGCTCTCTTGGGGAGGCCACCTATCAGCACCAAACAGGCAGTGCCACACAAACAGACAATTTTAAGCTGTTTTATACAAGTCTCTGTAACATGCCTTCACCAAGGTAACTCCCAGCCAAAAGCTGGCAACATCTGTGGAAATGCTCATCAGGTGGCTGCAGCACATCCCTCCTTTTCCCCCCTTCTTCTTCTGATCTTTTTTTTTAATGAGCAAGGTAGAAGGAACTCATCACTTGCTAACTCAAAGGGTCACCTCTGCCAGCACTGAGGGATGGCTGCTGGTGTAAGCAGAAAATGCTGTCACTGAGCAGAGGGGCTGGCACGCAGCAAGCTCATGTGCAGACTGCAAGCTGGCACGTATCAATCCCAGGACAGAAATGTCCCTGTGTTCCCCAGAGCTCTGCCTTCCTTGAGCATCAGGCGAGAGCTACAAGTCCCCCGAGGTCAAAACAAACAAAAGAACAGAAGGATAAAATAGTTAGGGTCCTGTGGCATCCAGGATAAAGCTGCTTGTACCTTCCCTTTGTGGGTGCACCGTGATAGACAAGATATGTGGGTGGTGGTCCCTTGCCTAGTTCAGGTCTCTGTGACCGCTTTGACCCAGGGTGTGCAGGCTCTGACGCTTCCTAGTCCTGGTGGCTCCTTGCATAGTCACCCACTGCAACAACCAGAGCCAGGGCAGGACTGAGAGAGAGCAGACAGCTGACTGGCAGAGGCACAGCTCTTATCTCAACATCTCCAGCCTCACTTTGCTGAGGGTTTGCTCATCCCATGTACCTGAATTTCCTAACCCACATCAAACCCTTGGGTCGCTTCCCAAACGGATGTGGAAGCTCCTTGCTGTAAAGCAGGCAGCAGAAAGAAATGACTCTAATTGCTCTGCAAGCAATTTCAATGTCCCAGGGAGGATGAAATGCTGGCAACGCTTTGCTCCAGACACGTACTTCCAGACTGCAGCCTACTTCTGTGCTCAGGGAAACAAAATTAAGGTTACACCTAACAAAGGACCCAGGCACAGCACTGGGCTGTGGCCAGAAGCAAGAGACTAAGCTCAGAGCAATACCTAGAGCAGAAGCAGTAAAGCTCATCCCTGGGGAAGCTGTCATAGGTTGTCTAGATGTTGCACACTCGCTGCATGGAGGAAGCAGCTAAGCTAGGATGAGTGCATGATCACATCTGCCCCAGCTTTGTGCAGCCCTACTTGCCAGGAGACTGATTGCAGAGGGAATGAAGGGCTGTAGGGCAGGGGACTGGAAGACTTGCAGGGGACTGGCAGAGCTGTCCTGTGAGGAAAGGCTGAGAGCAGAGTTTGTGCAGCCTGGAGAAGAGAAGGCCTAAGGGACACCATATTACCGTGGAGCAGTACATAAAGGGTGACTACTGGGAGGATGCAGACTCCCTCTTCACAAGGAGTCCCATGGAGAAGACAAGGGGGGATGGGGACAAGTCACTGCTGGGGAGGCTCCCATTGGAATCCAGAAGAAAATGTTTCCCCATGAGAACAGCTGGAGATTGAAATCATCTCCCAAGGGAAGCAGTGGATCGGCCTATATTGGGCAGGTTTAACACCCAGCTTGACAGGGTGCTGGCCCATCTCATTTCAGCTACACTGTCACCAAGAAAGGGTGGATCAGATGATCCTTGGGGTCCCTTCCAATCTGGCCTTCTGTGATTCTGGGAATGGCTGCATGGTTAAATAACTGCTCCTTTGCTGGAAAAGGAACAGCACAACCAGAACTGGGCCCCGTGAGCAAAGCAAGAGAAAAACATCCCTCCACACTGAGCCACATAAACATCTACAGGGGTTGCTCCTCATGCTGCTTTAGTGACCTTGATGTTTTGCAAGCAGATGAAGCAAGAAATAAAATGCCAGGGCATGCTCTGAGACAGGAGACATGAGGACTGGTTCACCTCATGGAACACGGGTCCTATCCCCAGCTTTCTAAGGAAGCATTGGAGCCAAAAAGCTCTTTCTATCATTTTACCAGGATGCATGTGGGATTATTAAAATGCTTCAATTAAAAAAAAACCAAACCCTTCACCACTAATCACAATGATGTGCACACAACCCTTGGGAAGGGTCCAACAAAACCTTTTTATATCTCAGAGAGAAAGAAACACGATCGCATCGCCGGGAGACGCGCTACAGCTTGAGAAGGGCTTCAAAGGAGAATAATTTTTGATGATTGGGGGTGAAATGGGAGCTGGCCATGTTACATTGACACCAGCTGATACAATCCCCTCGCTGGAGAGATGGTAGAAGCTGGGAACATAAAAATGGGTTAGTCAAACAAAGCTGTAGGGCTGGCCCTTGGGTTTAGTTCTTCTCCCGGTATTTACCGTTGTGAATGTGCAAAACCATCGGGGCTCAGAGGAGCAGCATTTTGCCCCCCCCCAAATCCCTCCTGGATCACAGGACTAACTACTAGACATGTGCACAGGAGTGCAGTCCTGCACTTGCCATGGAAGATGAGGGGAGCTGCTCAGCATGTGTTAACTGAGTTATGGGATCTAGGATAAATGCTGAAATCAATGCCTTGCCCTCTGCTGTCAGCTGCCAGCGGCCCCTGCTCATCCCTTCTGCCATGCTTAGCTGGGAGAAAGCCCTTTTAGAAGTGGCACCAGCACAATGCTACAGCTCACAAACCTTTCTCAGAGTTTACTGGTGTCTCTGCAAAGAGACTGTCCTCAGTTCCCAGTACAAGGTAGTTCCCAATACCAGGTAGTTCCCAAACCATGCAGCAGCACAGCAAACCTCTCCACAATGTGCAAAGCAGAATGCTCAAAGGGGAACTTCCAGAGCCGAACCAGCTCCTATATCCCAGCAGCAGTTACTGAGGGAAGTGGTGGGAGCAATGTAAACGGGACTTTGCCCCCCCCCAGCCCTCTGGGTTTGCTCCTGTGCTGTGAAGCTGTGGGGGTCTGCTGCTGCCAGCACACGTCGTGCCTCAGCTCACCCTTTGCAGCATTAACGGCGAGCAGCAGGGATAATTAATTTCTGTTAAAAATACCAGGGCTGCATTGGCACATTCAGCCTTTCCCCTAGGAAGAGGAGGGAAGAAAGAGCAACTGCTGTTTGACAGATGTTAGTCATATGCTTAAATGCACTTCTGGAAGGCGCCTGGATATCCGTGTTGAGTGATTATGGAACAGTGTGAGAACCTGCATGGAGCAGGAGGGACTTCTCCACATCACACGTACACACAACCCTCAGATCTCCTCCTAATAAAAACGTTACCAAGGAAAATCCAATTAAATTGCAGTGTGGCCAAGCTTCTAGGAGCTGGAAAAAGCCCAAACTCCAGGGTTCTACAGACAGTTATCTGGCATGGATGGGTGGGCACTGCTTGTAGCACGGCCAGGAAGGGGATGGCGACATGACCACGTCAAGCTGGAAGGCTTTCTAAGTGGCATAATGTGTAGCTCCCCACCCAGGAAATCAATATAGGGGCTTAAAACTTCTCTGAAGGAAGAAGGAACATCCCCCAGGAAGACCTGGGACTGGGCCACGAGGATGATCAGAGGGCTGGAGCACCTCTCCTATGAGGACAGACTGAAGGAGTTGGGCTGTTCAGTCTGGAGAAGGCTCCAAGGTGACCTAATTGTGGCCTTCCAGTATCTGAAGGGGGCTCCAAGAAGGCTGGGGAGGGACGTCTCAGGATGTCAGGTAGTGATAGGACTAGGGGGAATGGAATGAAGCTGGAAGTGGGGAGATTCAGGCTGGATGTGAGGAGGAAGTTCTTCACCATGAGAGTGGTGAAGCCCTGGAATGGGTTGTCCAGGGAGGTGGTTGGGGCCCCGTCCCTGGAGGTGTTTAAGACCAGGCTGGACGAGGCTCTGGCCAGCCTGATCTAGTGTGGGGTGTCCCTGCCCCTGGCAGGGGGGTTGGAACTAGATGATCCTTGTGGTCCCTTCCAACCCTGACTGATACTATGATACTATCATACTATGAATGCCAGTGCTGAATGTCTTGCTCACTTGGGCTGCTGGGTTTTTTCCAGGTCCTGATTAATGGCCTGATGCTCTGACTCTGTTCAAAGCACAATGAGCTCTTCCTCTGTGGAGTGTTTACTGCTGGAAAGATCATGAAATTCAAGAGCTGGCCAGTTTTGCTTTGAGATCCCAGTTTGGAAGAGATGAGTAACAGCAATGTCTGCAGAAAATCAGAAAGCCCAGAGATATTAGAGAGAAAGATGGAGAACAAATAATGATGGTAGGAGAGGAAATGGGAGAGGCAGAATGAGCAAAGAGTGCAAATTCAGCCCAAAACCTTGAAGTTAGGAAAGTTAATGAAGATATTCTGGTGAACATTCACATTGAAAAGACAGTCTTTGGAGATTTGGAATCACAAGGGAATGCCTCTGCTTCCAAACAACTAAACAATACACTGATACAGCTTCATAGGAAACAAGGGAGGAAAAGGAAGTTGGAAACCCAAGCAATCAAAGGTCAGGATGTGCCAGAAGTAAGGATTAAGGACTGACCTGAATTCTGACTGCTTTGGACATATGCATAGAGAGCTTAATTATGCAATCTCTTAGAACTTGCCATCCTCCTCTAGCATGGAGGTTTCTTTTTCATTCATCCTTCTGTATGGAATCCAAGCCTTAGCTACACACACCTTCCAAACACTGCATACATTAGCTACTCAGGATGTTTCACACTGAATTTCTTCTTGTTTTGCTTCCAGAGATCATCAGCATCATGGATACCAGACCATCACAAAAGCTCTAACAGCAAATGAGCTCAGCTTTGTCACACCCCGTTGAGGTAGGGAGGTATCATTCACCCTGTTTGTTCGGTGGGGAGCATAGGCACTGGCAAAATATAGCCCAAGTGATCCTGTCTCCATTGTCAGGAGTCCCAACAGCTTTTCCAGAGTCCTCACAATGACTACAGCACTTCAGTGGCTCAAAGCACAGCTTTCAACAGCTCTTAACATCGACCACTTCTGCCCATCAGACCTCAGAGCACAAACGCTGGCAGCCAGGAAAACAAAGATGATCCAAGTGGTGATCAGCTGCAAAAGGTCTTGTTAAAAGTGACCCAAACCCCTCTGCAAAGGCAGGCAGTGAGTTTGGTTCTTGAAAGCTGCTTTTTTCCCCCCTCTGAACTACTCCAGTCTTCTTTGACACCCTTCATAGAATCACTGAATCACAGAATGGTAGGGGTTGGAAGGGACCTCATCGAGTTCAACCCCACTGCCAAGACAGGATCACCTAGGGCAGGTCACACAGGAATATGTCCAGAACTCCTTTCTTCTGCAATGGAAAAGAGCAGCTACCCCATGGATTACCAAACCCATCATCACACAGCTCTGGAGCAGGAGACAGCCAGAGCATCATGCAGAGCAAGGCTCTGGTGAAAACCACATGTAAACATCCATACATTAGCATGGCAAGAGGAAACTTTTCAGGCCATCACCACTTGGATGCTCCCTTAAGCTTCTGCAGGTACTCCTGGGTAAGCCTCCCAGCACAGTAAGAGTCAAGCCACTCCAGTCTTAAAAAGCAAGCTGCAAAGGCAGGAACTCCACCTACACGGCCCTGAAGGGTTTGCTGGCAAGACTCTTGGGGAGTGTGTTACTGCTGGCTAGATGTACCTCAAAGAGGAAGGAGAGCCAGACAAAAAGACCTGCTGTAGTCCCCAAGAGGGGCATTAGGATCCAGGCTCTCTGCCTCCTTCCCTGGCTCTGCAGGACTCCAGCACTGATGGTGCCATCTATTCCTTGTACCGCAGACAAAACCATCCTCATGCCCTGCGATTCCCTGGAGCACAACTCTTGTCCTCACTTCCCTCCAACCCCTTCTGCCTCTTCCTTCCTTTGCTACAGTGGGAATTACTTAGCTCTTACTCCCCCTTCTCCCTCCTCATCCTGCCAACACCATGTGCTGGGAACAAGGGCCAGATGGGAATACTTGTAAGAGCCCAAGGTTAACCTGTGGCTTTTATCCCACGTGGGACAGAAACCAGACTCGCTGGTTCGAAACGCAGAGTCTATTGCATCAAGAGTCTAGCAGGTTGATATTGCTTTTGATAAGGTCTCCCTGCTTGTATGTCACGGTGACCATCTCTGGTATGGAGAACAGGAAAGATGACAGCTAACATTTTAACACCTCAAAAGGGAAGGATCTATTGGAAACAGGCAAACTGATCAGACTCAGTGGCCTCAGAGGTCTTTTCCAACCAAAACGATGCTGTGATTCTATAAAAGAGTACCGTTTTTAATATGTATATACATTCCTCTCTCCCTTCTCTCCATGTCAAGTTGTGCATCCCACATAGATTCACTGATGTTGTATCAACACTGTGCTTAGCAGGGCTGGGCAGAGAGCCTTAGCTCTAGCTGTCTTCCAGCAACCAACACCAAGGGCGAGCTTCTCCTCCAATTAATCTCTGCATGGCAAATGATCAAGACAGAGGAAGAGTTACACACACACTTCTCCTGCCTGTGGGATGGATTTCCCCTACTGTGGCCAAGAAACTCATCTGGCCAACTAACAACTCCAAGGAAAGAGGAATTGAATCACAGAACTGTGGAGACTGGAAGAGACCTGCGAGATCATCAATTCTAACTGCTTGCTCACAGCCCACAGTCCCAAGGCGTTATCCTGCCCTGTTGAATACTAGGATGTAAGATGGGTCTGAAACACCTAAAAGATCGTCCAGCAAGCATGAAAAGGCCAGAAGATACATCCAGCCTATAGCTCACTAGAAGTTAATGTACCTAAGAGAGCCTTGAGGCTGTGAGTTCACATTTCACATGATGCCTCAGCATGAGGAAGGAACAATCTAATTACATCCATCACAGCAACGCCAAAACAACGTTCACCTTCTAAAACCTCAATTTATGCTTTGACATTTCTGGAAAACCAATTTTAAATCCATGTCATCTATCAGAGGTTCCTGATATTTTAGCCTACCTCAATGCTTTAAAATATTGTTGCCTTTATGGGGGTACAAGGGAGGAACTGAACGCGGGTGTGACAAAATGCAAGGAAGAAAAATCGGTGTCAGACCTTGCAATCTTCTGCAGGTGTTGGAGAAAGAGAGCAGGGAAAGATCTCATTTTAGCTTTTCCAGAAGCTAAATGACCATGTCCTGTGGTCAGGACAGAATTCAGCCATTTTTTAGGCAAAACATCCTAGATCACCCAAAACATCCTCAGCTGTGATTTCACAGCTCCAACAGGCCAAGTGAAAATGAAGCACAAGTCTGTTGGGCACAGAGACTCTTCTCATGAACCACAGGTTTTCCCTTCTACAGAGAAGAAAAACAAACAAACAAACAAAAAAGGCCCAGAGGGTGAATCCTGCTTCTCCAGATGCTCCAATTTGCTTTGTTTTGCATCTACACAATGAAAGTTTCATGATTCCAGATGAGAGTGAAAGGACAGGAGGCTCAACAGAAGACATCACCAAGCTAACATTGTAAGCAGTTACAAGGAGGATGGTTTAAACCTGCTGCCACGTCAAGCCACCACCACTGTGTCCATCCAAAAGGACCAGGATGATCTCAGCTTGATGGGCTTCTATAGGGATGCATCCTGCTTTCCTAGGACATTTTGGATATGCTGGACAAGCTTTGCCCCCCAGGGATCAAGAGCAGAAGGATGATTTGTTTTGGTGAAGGCTATGGGGTGACCACCTCGCTTGGGTTTATGCTAGGATATGTTAAGTGTAGCCTAGATTTCCACTCTCACTTGGATAAGCCATTTCAAATCCAACTTTTACTTGTAAGGAATGGAGAGAAAGAAGAGGAAAGGTGAAGTTTTAGACATCAGAACACACTAGGCAAACAAAAATAAAGGGCATTCCTAGTTTTGGAGGGGGCAGCATGGAAAATTAAATGGAAGGTTTACTCTTCCTGAAGAATTCTTTTATCAATTGCATGTACATAGAGCAAAATATTGGACTACCATGGAACTAAAATCACTTATTTTGACCTGCTGTAAAATCTGCCTAATAAAAATATTACACAAATAATAAACCTTTTTCTGCTATAAAAACTCCTAAGCCTGGCTCAAAGGGCTGCAAGTGAAGCAAGCAGTTGGCTTCCTAACCACTACCAACTCCCTTCCCTCTGAGTTGAGGTCGCTTCAATAAGCTGTAGGGGGAAAAAAAGTGATGCAATCATTAGACTACAACATCTTTAGCAGGCAGAAAAAACCTGTCCTGACATTGATTTGGGTCATTGCCTGCCCTTTTTTTTTTTTTAAATAGAGAGCAGGTTTTGTAATGCATCTGCTTGGGATTTTATGAACATGGCAGCACAGATTTGCAGAGCCAGGGGTCGTAAAATGGCAGTGAAACACAATGTGGCCAGCAGTACCTGCAGCTGCCTCTTCCTTACAGCTCTCACCACACCAATACCTCCAAGGAAGAGTTTTGCCTTCTTTTGACTCCCTTTTCCTTTACAGCCTTGCTGAAAACCTAAGAGATGAGAGCTTTCAGAAGCAGGAATCCTACAAGGGGCTGTGACAAACAGCACGCGACCAGCTCTTGGTGACAGATCGCGTTTATCCAGACTGGTAGCAGGAGAAAACTGCCCCTTCTTTAGACTGGGTACTTCAGATAAGTAAGATTATTTTGCTATGAGCTACTACAGGCTACAATATACCCACATAAATATATTAATGCATATATGTGAATATGAATTTGTATATATTGGATACAGATAAGAAACACTTACGACGACAAGTAGATTACCAATAACCGCTGCAGCTTCTTGCTGGGTAAAGTCCATCATCATGACAAACCCACACTGGTGGGTTTTGCCATCCACTCTGGAGAGCCCAATGGGCTGCCCCTCGCTGCACCAGTGCAAAACACTTCTTTAGCACGCCCCTACGTCCATACTTCGCCAAGAGAGCCAGCTCGATGGGCTGGACTCAACACAACCCACCCCATCTGTGAGGCAGAGGACGCCCCCACAGCCTCTTCAACCTGGGTTAAGGTTTTGGGGACTACTCCAACTTCTGGGCCAACAGCAGGGAAAGCCAAGTAGGAAGGAGCTGCTGGACTTGGCTTTGTCAAGACTATAAGCTTGGCTTTAAGCCTTGGCAGCAACATCGGGGGCATGATTTGCAGAAGGGGAGATGCCACCAGGCAGAGCTGAGGATGCTCAGCAGCTCTGCAACTCACTACTTAAAAAAACCCAAATCATCCCACTCTTGGTGGTTTGAGAGGAACCTCAATATAGAGCCTGTCCTCCTCTTAACATACAGGCAGAGCTGGACCAAGCAAGTACAATAGGTCTCTAACAGACAGGTGCATGCAGGAGACAGCTTCTCTCAGCACTAGACTACGTAACCGAAGCATCCCCGTAGCAGAGCGGGAGCAGAACGGCGCTCCGACGATTTATTTACACAATATAAAGTGCATCAGGGTTTCATTATTGAACTGACAGACTTTCTGCCGGGACCATTTTTGAAACAGAGGTGAGGGCTGGAATAGGAAATTCTCTCAGAAGAAAAAGAGGTTCAGAATGGTGCTCTTCACCCTGCCCTCCTTAAGGATTCGGTTTTGTTTTGTGGGGGTTTTTTTTGGCCGTTCGTTCTAGTGCAAATAAGCTTGTGTGTTTCCTCAAGTTTAAGGGACATGGCAGTTTCAGGGCACCAGGAACAAACACTTAATATGCATTAGGGATTGGGTGTTCCCCAGGATCTTGCTGGGCCCTTCTGTGGGTGAGCAGCCCACCTTATCACCACTCTTGGGGCTGCCAAAAGTAACATGGAACCCACTTCCCAATCTCACCGTTCAAGTCTTGCGATGCTACATCCCGAGCCAGTCTGTGCTACCCTCCCAACAACAACATGGATGCTTTCCATCATGGTGGAAACCCATGGTTGGTGGTTTATCCATGGGGGATCAGCTCTGGACATGTAGATCCTGATCCAGTTTGGATACTAAGGTGCATCCCATGCTGAGGGAGTAAATGCATTACTGGATCCTAAGAGATAACACAACATGGGTGCTCTCCATCATGGTGGAAACCCACGGCTGGTGGTTTATCCATGGGGATCAGCTATAAACATGTAGATCCTGGTGCAATTTGGATAATAAGGTGCATCCCATGCTGGGGAGAGCAAATGCATTAGTGGATCCTATGGGATAAGAACCAAGCCCAACCCAGTAGCCAGCAGATGCTGAATTCCAAGGTGATATTCACAACAAATATTCCAGGGTGATATTCACCACTACTGCCATCAGAAGGCCAAGTCCTTACCAAAAGGGGTTTAGAAAATAAAAAATAATAATAATAAATTTTAAAAAGGGGGGGAGGGGAGAGGGCAGCAATCAGGAAACCATTTCACATCTTTTTGTCTTTGCAAACAGTGAAGAAAATCTCCCTCCCCAGTCGCTTTGCCCGTCGCAAGCATTTTCCTCACCACTGCCACAGGAACACAGGGGGAAGGCATGAACACTTAGAAGACAACGTGGTCACTCAGGGGTTAATTCCAAACTAGGAGCTTTTTATGATCCCTTGAGGCAAAGGTAAGGTGGGAAGGGGAGATGGTAAGCTTGTAGGGGAGGAACACCGTGTGGAAACAGGATGGGGGTAAGGGAGGAACACAGCGGTACAAACAGGATGGGGAGATAACAAGCTCATAGAGGAGGAACACTACATAGAACGGGGACGGGGAGAAGTCAAGCTCATAGGGGAGGGACAGAACATCAAAATGAGAGGGGAAGGAGAGTGTAAAAAGTTTGTACATTCATAGCTCCAGTTTGTTGGAATAGAAGTTAATTTTTTGTTTTTTAAACTCCAGGCACTGTGATGGGCAGCAGCAGTCAGCGATACGCTGAGGTTACGCCTCAAGGACTCATTCACTAAAGTCTGGTTTCACACCAATAAGAGGACATAGGGCTATTTTCACATTGGGTTTGTTTTGTTTTGAAACTGACCTGTTAAAAACCATTGGGACCAAAGCCCTAAGAGCAGAGATGAACCAGTAACCCCTTCCACCTCCCGCTGATTCATCACGGTCCGCTAGCTGTTTGGAGTGGTGGAGCGAGAACGTCTCTCCAAGAGTTGAAAAAGTACCTGAAAGAGCCAACTAGGCAGAGAAGGACAGGAGTTTCTGACATGAAGCCAAAGGCTTGGTGGTTGTAACTGCTAATGTGTGGTTTGACCTAAAGGGGGAATCACCTAAAACAGTGAAATTAACTTTCTTACTTCTTGTCACAACAGTAACATTTTCCTAAAGGTTCTTTGGTGACTTTGGTGCAAGCTTCAATTTTTTTTTTCTTTTTTTTTTTTTTCTTTTTTTTTTTTTAAGTTAAAACAAATCAAGGAGGTGTAGTACCCAAACTTCAGTCCAGATTATCCTCTTGGTTCCCACCCTTGCCTCCCCCAACTTTTCTCGTTCTGGTTAATGACGTTAACAGGTAATAGCGTTCGGACCGAGCGTGGCCGTGCGGCGTGCAGGTGGGTCCAGGCTAAGAGCGATGAACGGTCTGGGTGGAGAGTAAAAATACATTCCTCAACAGATTAAAAAGGCCAAAACAATGGAATGGTTGGATTGGGAAAATATCTGGTCCACATGCACACTAGGCCACTCTGTACAAAAGAAGAATAAAAAAGGGATTCAAAGGATTATAAATATCTGATTAGACACAGCAGTGCCTACTGCAAAAACAATCTTAAAGGTGAGCAACACGTTCTTGGAAGTACCTGGAGCTCAACCAAACTCCCACGGGTTTCAGAGGGGAAGGACTCAGTCACCCAAGGGCTGGAAAAGGCCCTTGTGTTGTTAAGTGTTCATGTTTTAAGAAATAATCAAGAATTCTCAACCTCTTCACCAAGTAATTGTAGACATTCTCCCTCCACGCAGAGAGTTTATGTTGCGAGATGTAAAATTTACGTGAGGGACACTTCGGTGGGACAAAGCTGAAACCTGGGGGAGGGCAACCAGGAATCAAATTGGGTGATGCCAGCCCCAGCTGTGAGCAGGTGGGAAGGGGATGATGGCAGGGCACTGATATTATTTCCTAACAATAAATCAACAGGACAGAAAACCCAACGCAGCATTAAACCACAGCTTCCAAACCATGCCTCGGGTAAGCATGAGAGAGAGGCCTTTTGATACCAATCTAATGGTGCACCAAACCCCCCAAAGGTCTTCCTCAAGTGGGAGGAGAAAAACACCTGGGTGTTTTTCTCACGTGGGTAGCATCACAACCACATTAAGCATAGATCATATGAATCATAGAATGGTTTGGGTTGGAAGGGAGGTCTAGTTCCAACCCCCCTGCCATGGGCAGGGACACCTCCCACTTGACCAGGCTGCTCAAGGCCTCATCCAACCTGGCCTTGGACACCTTGCCAGGGTGGGGGCATCCACAACCTCCCTGGGCAACCTGTTCCAGTGTCTCAACACTCCCACTGTAAAGAATTTCTTCTTAATATCCAGTCTGTGAGAGAAACTGGAAGCCTTGGTCATGGTGGTCCCTCCACCTCCACATAGCCTCTCCACAGCTGCCTGGTGGGTCCCAAAACACCTCTAATACAAAAATACCTTTTGACTTTTGGGACAAACGCATTCAAAATTTGAAAACAAACAAACAAATCAGCAGCCTGGAATGGGCAGAACATGTAGCTGAGGAGTGGGCTCTAACTCATTGCCATTAATTCAGAAGGCTCTGCTGGAGCAGAGCTTTGCTGTCTTGGGGTGGGGACTCAAATAATTCGCTCAGCGCGAAACCAGCAAAAAGAACAACACGTTTTCCACACTTCACCAGCACCTTTACAAAGCTCTGACCAGTTATTGAGGGTTTTACCCATTGTTTCAAACCCAACAACCAGCAGCCACCAATTTTCAAACCCCTCTGCCTCTCCTCATCCCCACAGCAGCAGTTGGTTTTTGTTGCAGATGCCCTCAGGCCAGGCTGCTCAGCTTTTTGACCGAGGACAAGCAGAATCCAGGCCCCGGAAAGCCCATCCTAAGCAGAACCCGATACATTTCAGCAGAAGGTTTGGGGTTGGGTGTTTCTCTATCACGTTGGAAGTGCAACACAAGCCTTATCTAGACTATTTAAAGGTCAGAATGGTGGCTTATTTTTTGGGTTTTTTTTTTTCTGCTGATACATGTACTTCCACAGTCTTCAACACTCGAAGCAGCTGACTCCTACGGACTCAGGAGGTTGGTACTTTCGTAAGACATACGGAGATGTTTTGGGTGTTAATTTCAGGTGACAACCAGACTCCTTTAAGGTTACACATTGGAGTTAGCAAGAAACTACCAGAAAAAAAGGGCTTTAAAGAAAGAAAAAAAAAACAACAATGGGGCAACTTGAAATGACTACAGGTCAGTCCCTCTCACCAATTTCTGCTTGTTTTGCTCTGTTTATTTTGCCAGATGGCCCAGTCCAATGCACTCTATTCGAGACCCTCTTGCTCTTCACCACTGTCCCCTCTGGCATCCATTCTTTTTTCTTTATGGCTGTTGTAAATTCTCCTCATCTCTTCTTCGTACTTGATAAAATTTTCCCCAAACCGTGTCCACGCTTTGTATGGGACCGTGATGGTGTTACGGTAGGGTGGCCTCACCTCACTTACCTTCAGGAAGATGCCGTACCTGTTGGATCCCACGTCAAAGTAGAAGCGTTTGTTGTCCACTCGGAAAGAGGTGCCCTCAGGGAGCTCTGGGGGCTCATCACCTGCCCCCCGGCGATCCTCTATGTCCCCTTCACCGTACTCTTCAATCAGCTGGACCAAAGCATCCCTGAACTCAATCATCCCTTGAGCCGGAAGGACAATCGTCTGCTCCTGTCCCAAGCTGTGGCCAAAATAACCCATCATGCCAGGTCCCCTGCTCATGGTTTGTCTAATCCTCAAGAAGCGCCCTCGCTGGTTCTCCTTCAGGTCCAGGTAGTACTTCCTGTTGTCCCTCTCGATGTACTCCGTCTTGAGGACGCTGTGAGGGTGCTCTTCGGAGCCCACCGACACGGGGGGCGAGGGCGGCGGGAGCTGCTGCCGCCTCCGGGGCAGCTGCTCCTTGCCATTGCTGTGCTCGTGCCGGTGACCGTGGCCGCTCTTCAGGCCTAGGTGGGCATAGTGCTCGATGAAGTCCCCCAGGCAGTCCTTCAGCTCGGCGGCCACGGACAAGGAGAGGGTCAGCTTGCTTTTCCTGATGTTGTCCTGCCTGCCTCTTCCTATCCAGACCTCGGCGATCTTCAGGAAGCGGCCTCGGGAGCTCTGCTTCACATCCAGGTAGAATCGCTTTTTCTGGATGTCCACCCTCTTGGAGGCCAGCTCCTGGATCTCCATGCAGCCCCCCTGGGAGGAGGCCGGGTAATGGTACTGCTGCTGGGACTGGGAATAAATGCTCCTGTGCAAGCCAGAGCCTCCGAGGTTCCTTCCTCCTCCTCCTCCTCCTCTCCCTCTTTCCATCTTTCCCAATCAGCTGGAAATAACACATAACAGAGACACAGATGACAACAGCAGCATCAGGGGCCTGCTCGGCTTCTCCGGCGGCGTCTCTCCAGCGCTGCTCTCCCCACAAAGCCTCCTGCATCCCTCCCTCCCCGCTGCCACGGCACGCAGCATCGCAGCAAAAGGAGCCCGAGCTGCTTTTCCCCACTCCTGACAGCCTGACAACGTTCACCCAGACAACCGAGCCCTCCCGGTGCCCTCCCCGTCTGTGCCCGCCGCCCCGGCAGCCCTCCCCATGGCCCCAGCATGGCAGCCTGCCCCACAGCCCTGTCCCTCTGCTACTACAGACCCCTCCAGCTGCCCCAGTGTCCCCTCCTCTGCAGCAGGGAGTGGGAGTGCTGGGGGTGGTGTTTTGGGGTGCCCCTGTTGAAGACGGTACCCACTGCCCCAGGGCTTCCTCCCCCGTGTCGCTGGGTTTCCCTTCCACCATCCATCTCTGCCCTTCCTCCCCAGGGTACTGGGATGGGAGGGGGAGGGGGGGAGGAGGGGAGAGGCACTGAGGTCCAGCCCAGCACTGCTGTCCTGCTCCTCCAGTGCCCCAATACTGCTCCCTCGGTATCCCCACGGACCAAATACTGCCCTCCTAGTGCCCCCCATCGTTGCATCTCCTGTCCCGATTCCCCCAGAGCTTTACCTCTTTCCCCCCCAAGTCTGGACCTCTGTGCCCGCACTGGCCTCAGTAATGCTCTCCTGCCCCCGTCTCAGTGCCCCCCACTACTGCATCTTCTGCCCCAGGATCCCCAGAGCTTCACCTCCTACCTCCCCCTGTGCCCCCGTTCGGCTCCTCCAGTACCCCCCATCACTGCATCTCCTACCCCAGTGGCCCCAGAGCTTCACCTCCTTCCTTCCAAGTGCCACCAGCACCGTCCTCCTGCCCCCCAGAACTGCTCTCTGCCCCACAGTGCGCCGGTACTGCCCCCTTGCTCCCCAGTGCCCCAATACTGCCCCTCAGTGCTCCCAGTACTGCCCTCCAGTGCCCGCGGTGCCCCACTACTGCCCTCCCCAGTGCCCCCTCCCACCGCATCTCCTGCTCCATCGCGGGCCCCCGGCAACCTTTCCGGCTCCGCCGCTCTCCCCATCGCTGCCCCCCAGCCTAGTCACTCACCCCACAGCTCCCATCGCCGCTGTTGCCCTTCAGCCGCCGCCGCCACCGCCCGCAGCCGGCGGCCCCGCCGCCCCCCCCCCCCCACTTCCCCGCCGCGCAGAGCCACGGGGCTGGCGCTCCCCCGCCGACCGCTCCGCCCCACCCCGCCCCGCCCCGCCCCGCCGGCCCGGCCCGGCTCCGCCCGGCCGAGGACAGCGGCGGCGGCGGCAGCGCGGTGGGTGCGCGGCCCGCCCGGCCCCGGGACTACATTACCCACAAGACCCCGCGGCCGCCGGGGCCCGCTGTCGCATCACGCATGCGCGTCACCTCGGGTAACCTGCGGCCGACGCTGCCCGGGGAGACGGCGGGGGATGGAGCCGGCAGCCTCCGTGACGCAGTCAAAGCGCGACGCGCCATGTGACGCGTCATGCCTGAGCCGCCGCGGCGCGCAGCTGGCCGCTTGCTGAGCGGCGGTGCTGGGCCTGCATCGAGGCAGGATTCCGCGAGGGACCGGGTGGCGTCTCTCCGGTGCACGGTGGGGCCCGAGAGGAGGCCGGTGAAGCGGTGGGAGGGATGAGGCGCGCTGCCTCCTAGCCCGCTGCTGCTCTCTGGGCAGGGTCCCGCTCCATGTCCTGGCCTACTACGGGCACCCCCGGACCCCTGGGACGCCGACCCTGGCGGCTGAGATCTAGAAAGGGTCCATACCGGGGTTTTCCTACCCTGTGGTAGCGGGAGATGGAGGAAAGGTCGTCTCACGTGCAACAAGTGACAGAACAAGAGGAAACGGCCTCAGATTGTGCCAGGGAAGGTTCGGGTTGGATGTTAGGAACGATTTCTTCCCGGAAGGAGTTCTGGGAACAGGCTGCCCAGGCAGGTGGTGGCGTCACCGTCCCTGAATGAGTTTAAAAGACTTGTGAATGTGGTGCTGATGCACGTTGTTTAGTGGTTTAGCAGCAGTGGTGGCATTACGAGCTCTAGGCCAGCAGTTGGACTTGCTGAGGGGAGGTTTAGGCTGGATGTTAGGAAGAAATTTTTCATATAAAGAGAGATTGGCCATTGGAATGTGCTGCCCAGGGAGGTGGTGGAGTCACCATCACTGGAGGTGTTTAAAAAGAGTCTGGATGAGGCACTTGGTGCCATGGTTTAATTGATTAGGTGGTGTTGGGTGAGAGGTTGGACTCGGTGATGTCAAAGGTCTTTTCCAACCTGGTCAATTCTGTATCTCAAAGGTTTCTCCAACCTCAACAATTCTATGGGAGACCTCCCAGAGTAAAGCTGTCACTTTAAGGGCAGGGTGTCCTGCTGCACGTGTAGGCTGGGGATGCCTGTCCAGAGCTGCCATTTTCCCATGGAAAAATAAGGCAGTCTAGCCTCTGTGTGAAGACTTTGCTGGGGCTCCATGGGTCCTGCCAGTTGTCCCAAGGGGATCCAGGCTAGCATGAAGCAGGTGTCATTGGAAAGCTTGTTCTTACTAAGGCAGTAGTGTCCCCATTTTGTTGTTACAGAATATTGAGCATCTGGGGATAAGTGAGGAGAAGTAGGATGAGCAATTTCTTCATGAACTGTTTTGCTTCATCTCCAGGAGTTCTAAGTCTCACTAGAAGTAGTCCTGGGTGAAGCCTGAACAACTCATACCAGTCAGCATTTGCTCTCCACTGGGAAATCCTGCTCCAGTTCCCACCAAGAAACCCCTAGCTGTCAGGGCTGCAAGTCTGCTGTTTCAGACAACGTGCCTTCCTAACCTCTCTAGAGTGCCCTCCTGTTCTAGAGCATGCACCCTGCTTCCTGCTGCCCTGGGAACAGGCTGCTTCTGCTTGGTGAGCTCATCTTCTCTGAAATTAGTAAGTAACCTCAGCCATCATCCAGTCTGCACCAGAGAGCTTAGCAGCACATGCCTTCTTTAGCTGTGCTTTGCACCAGACATAATGCATAGTCTTTCTTTTCTTGCTTGTGGGCATGCAGGTTTGGGGCAACCTTTGTGTCAGTCTGGTAGGACCATGGAGATGACTGGGGGGCTGGACCACCTCTCCTATAAGGACAGGTTGAGGGAGCTGGGGTTGCTCAGCCTGGAGAAGAGAAGGTGCCAGAGAGAGACCTTAGAGCAGCCTTTCCAGTACCTGAATGGGGCTACAAGAAGGCTGCAGAGGAACTGTTTGCAAAGGCCTGCAATGACAGAATGAGGGGCAATGGTTTGAAATGAGGGCAGAACAGATTTAGATTGGATGTGAGGAACAAGTTCTGCACTGTGAGGGTAATGAAACATTGCAACAGGTTGCCCAGAGTGGTAGTTGAGGCTCCATCCCTGGAGATACTGAGGGTCAGTCTGGACAAGACTCTGAGCAGCCTGCTGTAGTGGAGAATGTCCCTGCTGAGTGCAGAGGGGTTGGACTGGATGACCTTTGGAGGTCTCCTTCCAACCCACACCATTCTAGGATTCTATGACTAGAACTCTTCCTGGTTTTAGCTTGTTTTTCTTACACATGAACAAGAATAAAATGCCTCACCTTTTTCTCCAGCAGCTCCCTAAATGTCCATTCCCATGCATGAAGTGTTGTTAAACTCGAGGGGACTGATCCTCCATTACCTTGTTCTGATGATAGTAACAGCTTGTTTCTTTTGTTCTTTTCTTCTTTTTCTCTGTAGAAGTAACAGAAATGTGGGAAAAATAAATAAAATGGATTTGCCAATGACTAATCTGCAGAGTAAATACCCACAGTGGATGCTTACACAAAGCCAAGAGGGAGTTTTGGGTGATAAAAAGGTATGTCACCACATGGAGGGAAACTTGGTTTAAGGCTGTGCTTGATAAAACACCCCTGCACCACCTGCTTTTAGTTAGATCTGTGCCTCTGAGATTGGAAAAGTCTCTCTTTATTAATTAAAATGCCATCCATTGAACAGATCCTGTTGCTGTCATCACTATATGAAAGTTCCACCTGACAGTCTTGAATTTGGGAGGGGCAAAATCACCCCCAGTATAAGGGAGGCCTTGATGGATTGCACAGCCAGTGGTGTGGGCTGTACACCAGCAAGATTTTTCTCTGGAGGTTAAATGGGTAGAGGAGAGGCTGGGAGACCAGGGGCTGTTTATCCTGGAGAAGAGCAGCCTGAGAGGGGAGCTTCTCAATGCTCATCAATATCTAAAGGGCAGGGGCCTAGAGGATAGGGCCAGACTATTTCCAGTGGTGCCCAGTGACAGGACAAGGGGCTATTGGCACAAACTGGAACTCAGGAGGTTCCATCTGAACATAAGGAGAAAATCCTTTGCTGTGAAGGTGTTGGAGCTGTGGAGCAGGCTGCCCAGAGAGGTTGTGGAGTCTCCTTCCCTGGAGAGACTCCAAACCCACCTGGACATTGTGATCCCAGGCAGGCTGCTGTAGGTAACCCTGCTTTAGCAGTGGGGTTAGACTGGATGATCTCCAGAGGTCCCTTCCAACCCCCTCCATGCTGGGGTAATATGAGAGCTAAAGCTGTAGCCTGCCATGAGTTTGTTCTGGCAAAGCCCTCTGGCTTTGTGTTTGCACATGTTCAGTGCTCCAGGAGGTTTTGCAGCTCTGAGGTATCAGAATAATTAATTGATCATCAAGATGATGTCTTAAGTTTCTGGTGTCCCAGGAATGTTAATGTGTCCTTGGATGGGGTGGTTTTTTCCTGCATATGTGAGCAGTTTCAGTATAAAATTTCCCACTAGAAGGGACCCTCATCTGAAACCATTTTAACAATTAAAGAAACTAATTAATGAGGGAAAAGGAGAAGACTCAGTTCAGCAGTTTGCCTTCTGTAAAGTGGGAATTAAAAACTGGTAGCCTGGATATTAAAATATGTCAGTGCAAACTGATGTGACTTTCATTTGCTGTGCCACAGCCTGTGTGCACTGCAGCACCAGGCTCTGAGGAAGGGTTTTGATTAAACTTTCACCCCTCATTAACTGCAGGAAATGTTTTCTTGTGCAAGCATAAAAATCAGCAGTATCTTTGTTTCAGAGCCTCCCTCCTTCCAGGCAACTCTTTGTTGGTTTAGCTTTGTTTGTTTCTCAGTCTTTACTCTGCACTTCACTTACGGAGCACTTTACTCTGGGAAGAACTCGCTTGGAGCGCTGCATCCAGCTCTGGACCCCTCAGCACAGGAAGGACATGGGCATGGTTGGAGTGGGTCCAGAGGAGGGCCACAAAAGATGGTCAGGGGGCTGGAGAACCTCTGCTATGAGGACAGGTTGAGGGAGCTGGGGCTGTTCAGCCTGGAGAGGAGAAGGCTCCAGGGAGACCTTAGAGCAGCCTGCCAGTACCTGAAGGGGGCTACAGGAAGGCTGCAGAGGGACTGTTTGCAAAGGCCTGCAGTGATGGGACAAGGGCCAATGGTTTGAAATGAGAGAAGAGCAGATGGAGATTGGATCTTAGGACCAAATTTTGGATGTTAGGAACAAACTTTGCACCATGAGGCTGCTGGAACACTGCAACAGGTTGCCTGGGGCATGGTTTGGGCCCCATCCCGGGAGATATTGAGTGTCAGTCTGGACAAGGCTCTGAGCAACCTGATCTAGTGGAGGATGTCCATGCTACTGCAGGAGGGTTGGAACTAGGTGATCCTTAAGGTCCCTTCCAAACCATTCTATGATTCAGTTTGATGGAGCTTATCTGTCCTTTTGAGTCTTGCACATGGAGTTTACTTAGACTTTTGAAGTTCCTCACACTTTCTATCTGACAGGGTTAAGTGAAGTGGGCTGGCTGAAATGTGGCACTGAGGAAATGGGCAACTGAGGTATTGCTGTGCTGAAAGGGATGTCAAAGGGTTTTAGCCTGACCATTTAATTTCAACTAACAAATTAGTGTCCATTTTCTTATATTCTAACTCGAATCTGAGGTGTGCAGGTAGCACTGAGGGAGTCTTGGCACTGTCAGAAAGGGAGGCTTTCCCTTATCACATCCCTGGAAAGCTGCTGGATCTTTGTGGTGGGAAGAAGCCAACTTCAACTCAGTTGAGGTGAAAACTCAGCTTCTGCAATTTCAGCCTGAGTACTTGGGGCTGAGCCAAGCTGTTAGGGCATGAACCCAACTCTTCTGATAAAGGGGGGCAGGGAGGAGTGTCACACTGTTGTTCGCTGCCCCTGCACATGGTGTAGCTCTGCTGCAAGGTGTTGGTGACAGCCACTGCCTGCCTTGCTGATGCTTCTCTGTGGTGAGGTTGGCTGTGGTCAGTAACTGAGCCTCTCCCAAATGTTGTTTGACAGAAGTCCACTCTTCAGAGGAGTGTTTTGGAAGATGGGCTGCCCTTCCTGGAGTTCCGTGGCTCTGTTGTTTACAGCCATGAAGCCAGTGACTGTTCCCTTATTTCAGAAGACATCAGGTAACAGCTCTTCCTCTGCTGCTTTCTTGGTTTGAGTGCTGTTACATTTCTGAACAGGACTTGGCTCTTTGTCTCTTTCTTCTGCCTGCTTGTGCATTTAATGTGTCCAGAGGCCAGCAGTGTAGCCAGAAAAAAGCCATGTGGTTGTGCTGGCTGTCCTGTTGCACATGGCAAATGCCTTACTGGTGGCAAGCACAAACTGAACCTACTTCTCATGCTGGAAAGACCTCTGGTTTGTCTACAGCAGGTGGTGGTTTACAACCATATCTTAAAATAGGATCACAGCATTGTTTTGGTTGGAGAAGGACCCTAAGATCATTGAGTCCAACCATCAACCCATCACCACCATGACCCCAAGTGCCATGTCCATGTGTTTCTTGAATACCTTCAGGGATGGTGAACTTTTGTCCCTGGCTATTTCCTGAGGCTTGCTTTGCTGCTGTTTGTGTGCAGTAAGTTCTGTGAAGGTTTGGAGGCTTTCTGTTAGCTTTTGGGACCAGCAGGACTCCTTGAGGTTTTGATTTTGAAATGGTTTCCATGTCCTGTATAAGATGTGCTGGCTGTGATTCTCTGAATTATCTTTATATGGAGTGACTGAAGCCTGATGTTTTAAACACTGCTGGGAGAAGAGTTAAAAGTGAAGAATATCCTTTTCTTTCCAGGCAGAGTTTATCAGCTGGGGCTGCTGTTGGGTTTGATATTGAGTGGCCACCATCCTACACTAAGGGAAAAATGTCAAAAGTAGCTGTAATCCAGATCTGTGTGGCTGAGGAGAAGTGTTACTTGTTTCACATCTCTTCCATGGCAGGTACTGTGCTTACTCCCTTCAACAAAAGTCCATGCTTCTCCCCTTTTCTGCCTGTAATAAAGGGATTGATTCTTTGAGTATGAAGGAGGTCTTAGTCCAAGTCTTGCCTTGTGTGCTGTCAGACTTTTAGGCTCTGAACAGGATTAGAGTGTCTCTGGAGCCCTCAACACAGGAAGGACATGGACCTGATGGAGAGGGTCCAGAGGAGGACCATAGAGATGGTCAGAGGGCTGGAGCACCTCTGCTACAAGGACAGGTTGAGGGAGCTGGGGTTGCTCAGCCTGGAGAAGAGAAGGCTCCAGGGAGATTTAATAACAGTCTTCCAGTACCTGAAGGGGGCTACAAGAAGGCTGCAGAGGGACTGTTTGCAAAGGCCTGCAGTGACAGGACAAGAGGCAATGGTTTGAAATGAGAGCAGAGCAGATTGAGATTGGATGTTAGGAACAAGTTCTGCACCATGAGGGTAGTGGAACACTGCAACAGGTTGCCCAGGGAGGTAGTTGTGGCCCCATCCCTGGAGATACTGAGGGTCAGTCTAGACAAGGCTCTGAGCAGCCTGCTCTAGTGGAGGATCTCCCTGCTGACTGCAGGGGGTTGGACTGGATGACTTTTGGAGGTCCCTTCCAACTCAAGTCATTCTGTGATTCTTTAAGTGTGAAGATCTTAGCCCAACTCTTGCCTTGTGTGCTGCCATAGAACATTTCAGCTTCTGGACAACCAAAGCAAAAAAAACCCAAACCTAACTTGAGGATTTATTATTATTTTTCCCTCTCTGGGACAGAATATTTTAATTCACTTTAAAAAAACCCCTTAATTCCCTCCTCATTTAATGAGCTTTCAGTTGAGTGCCAAAATAAACAAGGAACCTGGATTTAGCAGGCTGGGTTCCTTTCTTAATTTGGCTTCAATAACAAAACCCCTCCAAAATTATGGCTGTCATGCTGTTTGTGCCTGATACCTGCATTTTGTGCCACTGGCTTGCAGAAAGAGCTCTGGATACCTGGTGAGATGCAGCTGTGGGGAGAGAAAGGGGGAGGTGGGGGGGGGGGGAGCTGCTCAACAGCCTGAATTCATTATGGATGTGAATAAAAGCTTCTAAATAGGGAAAATAGGAAGGAGGGAAGAAAACTGCAATTTTCTAACCTTTGGTTTGAGTGTTAGATTGAAACTATGCCTGTGAGATGTCTCTGATTTCCCTGGGGTGTGCATGCTGAGGTATAATAGCGATAATTTTAATGTTGGTGTTCAATCCTTTGTCATTTATAGCAAATGGGGTGGAAAATTTAATTGCTGGAGGCTATTCAGTCTGGGAGGCAGCAAGGTAC
The DNA here is from genome assembly GCF_014839835.1 of Dryobates pubescens. Taxonomy (NCBI): domain Eukaryota; kingdom Metazoa; phylum Chordata; class Aves; order Piciformes; family Picidae; genus Dryobates; species Dryobates pubescens. Next base: position 3,449,835 of record NC_071635.1, read on the forward strand.
AAGTGCACAAAAGAAGAACAACAGAAAACCCCCCCACCCCAAATAAATAAATAAATAACCCCACCTCCCCCCACCAGATTATTTGAGGGAAAGAAGCTGGGGGGGAGGGAAGGGAAGGAGGGGGAAGAAGAATTCATTAAGGGCTTGAAACGCTTTTGATGCTAAAAGTGGAGATGTTTGTGTGTGGGTTACAGCAGAAGATGGTGTTTCCTCCTGAACTGCTTCCTAAAATTCCTGCTCTTGCCCTGTGGGAGATACACTTTGAATTGAGCAAGATGTCAACCTTAGTTATTTATTTATTTGTGTCTGTCTTTCCCCCAGGAACCACACAGCCAATTTCTGCTTATTATGCAGAATACACTTGACCTACAGAAACGTAGAGCTTGGCAGAATGAGGCAGTTGGGGAAGACTGACTGGGCTGGTTGCAAAAAAATAATTATTAATAGTAGTCATGATGGTTTCCCCTCTGCAAGTGGAAGAGTGCAGAGAGTTCTTGGACTGGGTATAAAGGACAAAAATGCCATTTCTCAGGGAGATTTGGGATCGTTTCCCATTTCTTACTTGGTTGGGTGGGTTTTTTTCCCCCTTACAGACCTCTGCACCCGCTTGTTTCTCAGGTTGTAGCTTCTCTATCACAGAATGTTAAGGTTTGGAAGGCACCTCAAAAGGTAGAATAGAATAGAATTAACCTAAGGAAAAGACCTTTGAGATCATCCAGTCCAACCTATCATCCAACACCATCTAAGCAACTAAACCATGGCACCAAGTGCCTCATCCATGCTATTCCTATACACCTCCAGTGCTGGTGACTCCACCACCTCCCTGGGCAGCACATCCCAATGGCCAATCTCTCTTTCTATGAAGAACTTCTTCCTAACATCCAGTCTAAACCTCCCCTGGCACAGCTTGAGACTGTGTCCTCTTGTTTTGGTGCTGGGTGCCTGGGAGAAGAGACCAACCCCTACCACTGAGTCCAACCCTCCTGCCAGAGTAGGATGACCTAGAGTAGGTCACACAGGAAGGCATCTAGGCATGTTTTGGATGTCTCCAGAGAAGGAGACTCCACAACCTCTCTGGGCAGCCTGTTCCAGTGCTGTGTCACTCTCATGGTGCAGAACTTGTTCCTCGCATCCAATGTAATCTCCTCTCATTTGAAACCATTGCCCCTAGTCCAATCCCTGCAGGCCTTTGCAAACAGTCCCTCTGCAATCTTCTTGTAGCTGCCTTCAGGTACTGGAAGGCTGCTCTCAGGTCTCCCTGGAGCCTTCTCTTCTCCAGGCTGAAAACCCCCAGTTTTCACAGTCTGTGGCTGTTGCCTCCTGTAGAAAAGCAGATCTGCAAGCTGCATGCTTTATTCAGTCCTGTAAACTTGAAAATACCCTTTGATCCAGGACTGCAGTGCCACCAGTCTGGGACAACTCAAAGTACAGTACTTATATAATCTGTGTACAGCCTTTATTCTTTTCTTACAAGACTGACTTGTCTGGGCTTGGTGGGGAGGATCCTGGTTGGCAGGTTCTGTTTTCTTCATGCTGTTGTTGGACCAGCCCAGCATTAGAATCATAGAATGGTTTGGGTTGGAAGAGACCTCCAAAGCTCATCCAGTCCAACGCAGTCAGTAGGGACATCCTCCACTAGAGCAGGTTGCTCAGAGCCTTGTCTAGCCTGACCTTCAATATCTCCAGGGATGAGGCTACAACTACTACTCTGGACAACCTGTTGCTGTGTTCCATTACCCTCATGGTGCAGAACTCATTCTTAACATCCAATCTCAGTCTGCTCTCCTCTCATTTCAAATCATTGCCCCTTGTCCTATCACTGCAGGCCTTTGCAAACAGTGCCTCTGCAGCCTTCTTGTTCAGATAGTGGAAGACGGCTCTAAGGTCTCTCTGGAGCCTTCTCCTCTCCAGGCTGAGCAACCCCAGCTCCCTCAGCCTATCCCCATAGCAGAAGTGCTCCAGCCCTCTGATCATCCTCCTCTGGACCTGCTCCATCCTTGTCCATGCCCTTCCTGTGCTGAGGGCTCCAGAGTAGGGCTCAGCATTCCAGGTGAGGTCTGAGCAGAGCAAAGTGGCTGAGTCACCTCTCTCAATCTGCTGGCCACGCTTGAGTGGCTTGGGGCTCTGAGTATGCCTCCACAGGGTCTCTTTTCCTGTTGATTCCCCATGCTTATGGCTTAAATTGTTTCCTGAGAATATGAAACAGCAAAAACTGGGAAGCAATAATGAGGAAAACAGCAAAACTAAAATTGCATTGGATTTCAGGAGCTTCCAATACTGAGAATTAAAACCTTTTGCAGTTAGATTGGTGCCTCTTTGTTATAGGAGTTAACAGTCAGTAAGACAAATGAAATGAAATAGTTGAATTTTTCTTCCCTGGATTTGTTTTCAGATGCAGAGTGAATTTGCCTATTTCAAATGCTTCATTCCTGCTTGTCTCAGCAGATGATGCATTACAACCATTTGGTGTTTGCAGGCATTCCAGAGCACAAAGAATCAGGCAAACAAAGCAACTTTGGGGGGCTTCTCCTCTACAAGCACAGGTTGTTGCAGATGCTCTCTGTGCTAGGATTTTAGTCATTTCCATTAGACTTTCTGGCATCTTCCAGGATTGAGTTTCTCATGTTTGGGTTTAATCTGTTTTAGGTTTTCCCAAGGGACTCAAAAGACTGCTGGAAGATGAAACAATTAAAAAGGTTGGCGTAGGAATTGAGGGAGATCAATGGAAGCTGATGAGTGACTTTGAAATCAAACTGAAGAGCTTTGTGGAGCTGGCTGATGTTGCTAATGAGAAAGTAAAAACTTCAACCCTTTTTGTTGTGGGAGGGAAGTCTTGTTATTGTGCTGTACAAAAGGAGGCTGCCCATGGACATGGTTGAGGCCCCATCCCTGGGGACATTCAAGACTCGATGTGGCCCTGAGCAGCCTGATCTAGTTAGAGGTGTCCCTGCTGACTGCAGGGGGGGGTTGGACAAGATGACCTTTGAGGATCCCTTCCAACCCAGTGCAATCTCTGAATCTGTCTTTGTAGGAGTTCAATGATAGCAAACATCTCCCATGTTGTAACTTATTTAAGCTCTCAAAGCCTGCAGAGCTAAGTACATCTGCTGGTGAGTGAGTTCTTAAACATCTGTCTCCTTTCAGGTCTGCTCACCTTTGGCACTTCAGTAAGGCTTTTTAATTCAGCTGCTGATGAATTAGTGATGAAATCCGTAGATTCACAGAATGATTTGGGTGGGAAAGGATCTTGGAGATCATCCAGTTCCAACATTTCTGCCATGGGTAAAGACATCTTCCACTAGGCCAGGTTGCTCAAGATCTCATCCAGCCTGGCCTTGAACACCTCCAAGGAGGGGAACATCCACAACCTCCTTGGGCAACCTATTCCATTGCAGATTGTATGAAGCTAGAGTTCCACTGGCAATCATACACTTGTACACCTGAACCTTTAAAATAAGACACAAGAAATGTTGTGGAGGCCGTGAAGGAGGGAGTTTGAAGAGGCCATCTTTGAAGGGAGTCAGCTCTCCCACTGTGGCTTGCTTGGTGCTGGAAGGAAGCACCAACATCTTCCTTAAAGTCCTCCATATATAGCCACGTGCTCTGAGGCTGCAGAAGTACTCTTTGTTTCCATGACTTTGAAGTTGGTGTCACCTCTCCTCTTGTGAATGCAGACGAAACTCAAGTAGGGTTGCATTTGGTACACCCAGAATTGCAGTTTAATTGGATTTTGGTTGGCTATCACTTGATGCAGGGACAGCTTTGCTTTCTTCTTAAGGAAGGGAGCAAAAGGTTCATCACCCTCCCAATCCTGCTGCTATTCTTATCTCTAGTGTGCCCCTTAAAGCTTTTCTGGCTTTTCAGAGCTTTTCCTTAACCTGTGCTGAGGCTCTCCATGCACCTCCCTTCCGTGTGCTTTTTTTGCTTTGGTAGGATGATAGCAATTGACTTTCTTCTGGTGGAGGAGAAAGGTTTCTGCCCAGAAATAACACTGCTTATGCCTTGCTCTGTGTTTTGTGTGTGTAATTAAATTGCAGCAAGGGAGAGAAGAATGCAACAGAATCATCAGCATTTGGGGCAGTGCTCTCCAGATCAGCTGCCCTGAAATTTCAGTTGCAAGTGGGTTGGAAGTTGTGCAATGTAAACTGTTTTGCTCAGGCAATAGAAGGAGCAGTTTCTTGGGGTTTCCTCAGTTCACCTCCTCTTTCTCTTTTTATCCCAGTGTTTGATTCTGGGATAACTTGTTGTGAAGATGAGCAATGTGATCTCTAATAACAGCTTTAAAGTCTTCTGCTAAACAGAAAACAAACCAAAAATAAACTTGAAAGTGAAGCTTGAGAACAAAGAATGGGGTTATGTAGAATGGCTCAGTGAGAGGGGGAGAGCTGGGGGAAACCTAAAATGAGCAGCTGATAATTGAGGACAGGCTGAAGGAGCTGGGGTTGCTCAGCCTGGAGAAGAGAAGGCTCCAGGGAGACCTTAGAGCAGCCTTTGCAGTACCTGAAGGGGGCTACAAGAAGGCTGCAAAGGGACTGTTCCCTAAGGCCTGCAGTGATAGGCTGAGGGGCAATGGTTTGAAATGAGAGCAGGTTTAGATTGGATGTGAGGAACAAGTTCTGCATCATGAGGCTGCTGGAACACTGCAACAGGTTGCCCAGGGAGGTGGCTGAGGCTCCATCCCTGGAGATATTGAGGGTCAGACTGGACAAGACTCTGAGCAGCCTGATCTGACTGCAGAGGCTAGAACTGGATGACCTTTGGAGGTCTCCTTCCAACCCAAACCATTCTAGAATAATGCTGCACTGCTGCTGCTGGGCTCAACAGTTCTGCAAGCTGGAATAGCAGGAGGCTGTGCCTGTGAGTCCTGGATCTTTGGGGTCTGTAAGAAAGCTTCTCAAAGTGGCTGTTAAGACAATAGCATGGAGCAGCTGTGATTGACAAGCAGGATTACAAAAGCAATTGAAACCAGCAGGGTGGTGGGTTGGCTTTTAGAGACTTGGGATCAAGGGCTTCCCAGCACACTGAGCAGTGGCTAGCATGGTCTGTAACTGTGCAAAGCTTGGGCTTGGTTTTGGATGTGCAGGAGGTGACAAAACCCTTTCAGGCAGGCTTTAATATTCCTAGCTTTCTGTTAAATAAATCCCTGGTGTTTGATACTGAGCTTCTCTAATTAGAAAGGCAAATACTAGAGAAGTGTTGCTGTTTAACTCTCTGGCTTTTATGGCTTGTATCAACCCCAAAGCTCTGCTGTCCAGCTATTTCCTATCCTTGGTAGTGTGGCAATACCAGCTCACACTGTGTGGACTCCTCTGCCTCTAATGCCATCTTTTCAGCTTGGCAATGTAGGTCTGTCCTCTAAAAAAGGAGCTGGGGGGCAGGGAAGGAGAGGAGTTGGGGAGTAGTTTTGAACAGCCAAAACTGCTTTTTAATGTGATGAGAACAAAATTAGGCCTAGAGAACAGTTGCTGCTTTGACAAACCAGTTCACTCTGACTAACCCAGAGCTCTTTGCTTCTAGTGAGGGATTGATGCCACCTCTAGCAATACTTTCTGCCGGGTCCAAGTGCTTTCCCCTTTAAACAAGTCCTCTCTTTTCTTTCCCCAGCTGAAGTGTAAGGAGATCTGGAGCCTGAATGGTCTGGTGAAACACCTTTTTGGCAAGCAGCTTTTGAAGGACAACTCAGTCCGTTGTAGTAACTGGGAAGAGTTTCCCCTCAACGAGGAGCAAAAACTGTACGCGGCCACCGATGCCTATGTAGGTACAAGAGGAGGTCACCATGCCACCTGCAGCACTGAATCCCTCTCTACTGTGCCCTTAGCTGCTGGTTTTAAAGCCTTTCTGCTGCAGAACATAATGAATGTAGGCAGGCTTTAAGGTCCACTGTGGCTATGGGATGCTTAAAGGTGGAAATGGCACCACGGATGTTTGCTGTCCAAATCACTTGGTTGGAAGAGACCTCTAAGGTTGTTGAGTCCAACAGTCAACTTAAGACCTCTGTGGCCAGTAAACCATGTCCTAAAGTGCTATATCCAGACCTCCAGGGTCTGTCTGAAGTTTATAAACCTCAGTGTTCATTCAGAACTCCATGCTGTCTTCTGCTGAAGATGGTGCTTCTTGTACCTGACTTGGTGACCTGTCTTGTTGCTGCAGTCACCCCTGAGGTGGTGGAGTCACCATCCCTGGAGGTGTTCAAGAGGGGATTGGATGTGGCACTTGGTGCCATGGTCTAGTAGGCATGAGGTCTCGGGTGAAAGGTTGGACTTGATGATCTTTGAGGTCTTTTCCAACCTTGTTGATTCTATGATTCTGTTCATGGAATGGTTTGGCTTCTAATGCAGCAGAAGCACAGGAAGGATTACCAGGAAGAGGAGTTTGGTTGCACATGAGTTTTTGTTTAGCTCTGTCAAAGTCTCTGCTTTTTCACCATCTTGAAAAGAGCCCAGTTTCCCTGCAGTTCCTAACAATATGTTGCTGGGTGCTGCCTGCTTCCTGGGAGAAAAATTGGTCTTTGTGCCAGCAAAATAAAATCCCCTCAGGCTCTTATTTCTGTGATGAGGGCTGATAGCAGGAGGGAAGTGGGACAATGGGCTTTGTTTTCTTTTCTGACTCAGGAAATGTTGCCTGTTTTCTAGTTTGGTTTAATATTAAACTGTGGAAGGTTTGGCACCTGTAAAGACCCAAACCACTGAGGAGAAGAGCTCTATTTTTGGTGCCTGGTGCAGCTGCTGTAACCAGCTTGTTGCAGGCAGTGCCTCTTTCTCACTATTCTCTGTTCACCTGCCTTGTCTTTTGGAGCCTCACAGGAGAACGTGGGGGACTAACTTGTTTCTTTCTCCTTCCTCTTTAAGATGCTTTGGTTAACATGTGTAGCCTAATTAGCACATTCCTAGCTTTAGGCTGTGTTTTCCTCTTAGAACTTATTATTCATATCAAGGGAAATATTAAAGCACACAGAATCTATCTTAGTAGATTCACAGCTATTCACTTGGAGTGCTCCATAAAATCTGAATGAGGTAGAGCAGATGGTGAGCCTGGGAGCAGAGTACTTGGAGCTCTCTGTTTGCAGCTAACTTTATGTGAGCTAACCATGCTGGGAATCTGTAGAAGAGTATGGAGTCCACTATAATGTGGATCCTAGAAGGGGGCCTTGCCTTTTGGGAAGCATTCTGTAATGTCACCTGGTTGTGATGGACACTGCAGTAAGACAGCTCACAGAGTGGTTTGGGTTAGAAGGGACTTTAAAGATCATCTAGTTTCAACCTCTCTCCTACTAGAGCAGGTTGCTCAAGGTCATGGAAAGAGTTATTGGCCATTGGAATGTGCTGCCCAGGGAGGTGGTGGAGTCACCATCACTGGAGGTGTTTAGGAAGAGGCTGGATGGGGGGCTTGGTGCCATGGTTGAGTTGATGAGATGGTGTTGGAAGATAGGTTGGACTCGATGATCTCAAAGGTCTCTTCCAACCTGGTCTGGTCTGGTCCTATTCTATTCTGATCTATTCTATTCTGATCTAGTCTACTCTATTCTGTGGGCACCCTGATGAGTGACTCTTCTATGCAATGGGCCAACAAATCAACATTTGATGTTCACCATGTATTCATGCCATGGTTTGAATTAATTCTGGGTGTTTTTTTGTTTAGTCTCCAAGTTGTTTCTCTGCAGAGCACTGAGTACTTTCCCCCCCCTCTTTTATTTACAGGCTGGCTTCATCATTTATCAAAAACTGAAAAATATGAATAACAGGGACCAGAAATTATCCTGTGTGAAAAGAGGTAAATTATTCATAAGGAATATTTCACTTCTGTTCTTTTCTGTTTTGCACAGTGTCTCTGTGTCAGGATTGTTTGGCTTCTTGGTGATTAGAGAGAGCAGATACTAAAAGCTCTCAGATGACCTGGGGTGACCACACTGTGTAACTACTGTCCATAGAGATGTAGGAAGGCTGTCTTAGTCTGTTTCTGCTATGTAGAGAGGTGGCAAGAATTCCTGCTGTCATTCATAGATTCATAGAATGGCTAAGGTTGGAAGTGCCCTTAAAGATCATCCAGTTCCAACCCCCTCTGCCATGGGCAAAGACACCTCCCACCAGCCCAGGTTGCCCAAGGCCTCATCCACCCTGGCCTTGAACACCTCTGGGGAGGGGACATCCACAGCCTCCCTGGGCAGCCTGTTCCAGTGTCTCACCACCCCCACTGTCAAGAATTTCTTCCTATTATCTAGTCAAAATCTGCCTTCCTCAAGCTTAAAGCTATTGCTCCTCATTCCAGTTTCTTTATGGAAGCACTTCAGTGAGGTAATTTCAATTCTGCTGATGCAGGGGCAAACATCTAGTTTAAGAAATAAGACCAGCAAAAAAACCCAACATGTTATGAGATAATACTTATCCTCAGGTGTGTAAATGGGACTTAAACTTCTTTAGAGCAGCTTATCATTATTTACCTGACTAGAAAAGTCACTCTAAAATCTTCACTTCTGTTCATTTCTGTGTTTAAGTATTGCATGTAGCTTATAGTTGAAAAAAAAGGTGGTGGTGGGGAGTTTGTTTCCTTTATGTACTGGCTGATTTGTCACTTTCCTGTCAAGGGCAGGAGTGGCAGCACTATTCCCTTAACATGAGGAGCAATTTTTTGGCGTTCCTTGAGTCAGCACATCCATTAGCAGCTCTTCTCTACCTGAAAGGATGTTGTAGAGAGGCTGGTGCTGATCTCTTCTCACAGGTAATTGGTGACAGAGCAAGAGGGAATGGCCTCAAGATATTGGGTAGCTTTAGACTGGACATTAGGAGATATTTTTTTTCACAGCAAGAGCTGTCAGGCATTGGAAATGTGCTGCCCAGGGAGGTGGTGGAGTCACCAGCCCTGGAGGTGTTTAAAGGTGGTTTGGATGTGATGCTTTGGGATATGGTTTAGGGGTGAACCTTGCAGAGTTGGGTTATCAGCTGGACTTGGTGATCCTCAGGGTCTTCTCTAACCTGAATGTTTCTGTGATCCTCTGGAAGCTGGAGGATGTGCCGGGGAAGGATCACCTTATAATGGTCCTTTTTTTTTCCTGAGCCACTGGAAGAGGTGCAGTGCTGGAAGTAAGTGGAAGCTTGGCTTGATTCTTGATTGTTAAGCACTGGAAAAGGCTGAGTTGCCAGCTGTGGGTCCTGTAGAAATGCAGTTGGCTGAATGGAACTTGGTGTGTAGCTGTTGGAGCTCCCTGGGAGATGACTCTGATTGCCCTTCTTGCAGATGGCACGTTGTCAGAAGGTGTGAAGGAGCGCCTGACTTCACTGGCTGAGGACATAACAGACCTGGCTGCTCACATCCCTGACTTTCCTGGACAGCTTGCAGATTTGCAGAGGTTAGATTTTTATGTTTCTAATTGTTTGTGTTTTAACCAACCTGTCTCTGTTTTGTGTGCAAGATGAGTGGTTTGGTCTTGATCCTTGAAGTCCCACACAACAAAATGCAGGGTTGTTAGAAGCTGTCTCTTACCTGTGTACCTTGTTCCAAGATAAGAGAGCATTTTGTACCCTTGATGGGGAAATGCTATCTTTATCTAGAGGGAGGAAGGTTTTCACTGCTCTGGTTGCAATGGTTTTGACACTGAACTCAACTGAATCTGTTTCTTCTTGCTGAAATGCATTACAAAATCTTCTTTCCTAGATTCTTAGGACTCTTGCACGACTGAAGTCTGGAGGCTTGATCCAAGCACAGGGACAGTACCACAAACAGTGTTTCTGGAGTGTCTTTATAGGTTTTACTTAGTCTACAAAAATATTTATTCTTCCAGAAGTGGAATGCAAATTGCAGATGAGTTGATGAGCCCTTTACATGTGGAGTTTTGGATAAGCTACCTGGAGAAACAGAGGGCTTTAGAATCTTCAGCTCTGCTTGTGGCTAAATGTAGTAGCTACCTTTTTATCATTTGGGTTTAACTTTCTTGGTTTACCTTCCAGGGCTGCAGAAATACTGGCTGCCATATCAGAGAATGTAAATGCCTTAAGAAGCACACTGCTTGGTTCAGGTTCCAGTCCTGTGCTGGAGAGAAGCTGTGGCACAGCTCCAACAAATCTTAAAGCAGAGTCAGCAAACATCGAGGCACAAAAAGCTGAAATGCCTGAGTTTGCTAAACAACTTGAAGGTGACTTCAACATCTGCTCTGATGCTACGCTAGCTTGCCTCTGGGATGGAGATGTTAATAAAGAGGCAGAGAGAGGTAACACTGCTGTGGAAGATGGGGCTGCAGCAGCCAACTGGGAGGAGAAAGCAGACAGAGATGACTTCATGTCACTAGACATTACTGAGCAAGAACTTCAGGTCTTGGAACGTCAGGCTGCAGAAGAATTGGTCAACGAAGCTGCGGCTGAGGTAATGAGAGGCTGTCGTTAATCATGGACACTCAGCACAGGAAGTGATCTCAGCCTTAGTTTCTGCCAGGATTTTGGAATGTTCCATTCCTGAGAGAGTATGAAGGTGGGCTGGAAGAAGGGCTCAGCCTGGAAAATATTTCTGGAGGTAGTCATGCACCGAGCTGCTCTTCAGTCATCGGGTTGGAAGGATTAGTACTACACACGGAAGCTGCAGAGAGTCCGATTGCTTTCCTCTCTCAGTTGCTCCTATAGCAAAGACTTTGTTGCAGTATGCAGACTAATTCTGAACTGGAGCATCTGAAACTTGGTCATGAATAAAAGCTGACCTTTTTCTAAAGGATCTGTAAATAGCAGTCCTTCTAGTGCCTGCTGAGTGTGGCTTGATGCCTCGTAAATCAGATTAATATCTCCTTATGTTCCAAGCGCTCCACACATCTGGCAGTGCCACTGCTCTGGTTTCTTACTGCAGAGCCTTATGTTCTGAGATTTCTTTCAGAATTCTTCTTTTGTTTTTTTTTTTTAATGGGCAGGCATTAGAGTTTTGATAAGCATCAAAAGCATGCAGAGAAATGGTTTATAAGGGTGCACAGAAGGTCGAAAGGCTGTGGGTGAAATGGAAGTGACATGAAGAAAATGCTTTTCTTCTCAGGAGTTGTGCTCCCCTGACAATGAACAAAATATTTCCTGTGTCATTGAAAGTGATGAAGAGCTGGAAATGGAGATGCTTAAAGTAAGTGCTTCAGGGGTCTAATGTTTTTTAGCAGTAATCACAGAACAGTAGGGGTTGGAAGGGACCTCTGGAGATGAAGCCCAATCCCCCTGCCCGAGCAGGTTCACCTACAGTTGGTTGCACAGGATGGCACCCAGGTGGCTTTTGAATGACCACCTCTCTGGGCAGCCTGCTCCAGGGCTCCACCACTCCTCTGAGAAGTTCCTTCCCATGTGTAGATGGAACTTCCTGTCTTCAAATTTGTGCCTGTTACTCCTTGTTCTGTCACTGAGCACCACTAATCAAAGCCTGGTCCCATCCTCCTGACACCCACCCTTGAAGTATTTACAGGCATTGATAAGATTCCCTCTCAGTCTTCTCCAGGCTGAAAAGCCCCAAGTCCCTCAGCCTTTCCTCATCACAGAGATTTTCCAGTCCCCTCAGCATCTTTGTACCTCTTGGCTGTACCTTCTCAAGCAGTTCCCTGTCTTTCTTCAACTGGGGAGCTCAGAACTAGACCAAATACTCCAGATGAGGCCTCACCAGTGCAGAGTAGAGAAGGGAGGAGAACCTCCCTTGACCTCCTGGCCACACTCTTCTTGATGCAGCCCAGGATGCCATTGGCTCTGTTTCTGGAGATATTCAAGGTGAGGCTGGGCAAGGCTCTGAGCAACCTGCTCTAGTGGAGATGATCCCCAATGACTGCAGAGGGTTTGGATGACCTTTGGAGGACCCTTCCAACCCAAACCATTCTGCGTCTATATGCCTTGTCCTGAGAAGATGTGGATGTTGAGCCTTATTTCTCTTACCCTGGCTTTTTTTATCCCCCCTTCTGATCTTCTAAGAGGAATGCTCAATGTATTTTGAGTCAGATACCAGAACATTTCCACCACAGCAGTCAAGTGTGCTTATACACTGTGCTTCCACCAAGTGTTTGTGTGCTTGTGAACATGTGGGGGTTAAGTGTGGTGTTACAGCTAAGTAGGAGGCAAGGCTCAAAGGTCTGGAGGGGGAGTTTGAATGCTGCTGAGAGCGAGTGCTGTGCTTCTTTGTGCTGTGTACCAACTAAGTTTTATGCCATGAGCAGATGAAAACTCCTGCATGTCTCAGCCATGAATTGGATCTACCCTTTCATGCTCCAAAATAACCTTCTTCTGGTTTCTCAGTCTCTAGAAGGTGTAGATGATTCTGGAGCTTCAACCAAAGGAGAGGCCAATAAAGGCAGGAAAACTCCTGACACAGACTTGAACAATGCACCAGATGGTGATGAAGATGAAGGCATTGAGGAAGAGGAGGAGGAAAGCTGGGGTATGTTTTAAATTGTAGTGCATGATTAAATAAAACCCCCACAGTCTGTAGAGGCAGGTATGGAAGCACAGCAACATTTTGTGCTAAAGCTTCTTCAAAAAGGAGCTCTTACCTTAAGATGCTAATTTATAGGTGTCCTTGGTAAAACACAGTTGATTCCTGGCTGTGATCAGGGGATGTGATGTCCAGCTGACTGCTGCCATGATCAGGAGATGTGATTTATGCTGCTTGGTGGCAGAATTCTTGGGGATTTCTGATTTGGGAGTGATCTTGATGCAATGCTTGGGAGCTGGTGCTGTGGAGACAAATCAAATGGGGTCAAGAGGCTGAAATGTGAGGTGAGATACACTTTTGTTTGGTTGGACCTCATGGTGCAGAACTTGTTCCTCACATCCAATCTAAATCTGCTCTTCTCTCATTTCAAACCATTGCCCCTCATCCTATCCCTGCAGGCTTTTGCAAACAGTCCCTCTGCAACCTTCTTGTAGCTTCCTTCAGATACTGGCAGGCTGCTCTAAGGTCTCTATGGAGCCTTCTCTTTTCCAGGCTGAACAACCCCAGCTCCCTCAGCCTGTCCTCACAGGCAAGCTGCTCCAGCCCCCTAATCATCTTTGTGGCCTGCTCTGGACCTGCTCTTATCAGGTCCATGTCCTTCCTTGGTGTTGAGAGCTCCAGAGCTGTCTCTGGTACCTCATCTGAATACATTCCAAACACCACAGCTATGCACTGCAATATCTTTTGCTTTATTAGCTCATTAATCAAGCCATATGTCCTCCCCCTCATGCAGGGTCTCTGAAGAGCCTGTTTTCTTTTCTGCTCTTTTATTCTAGCTTGTAAACACCTTTTAGAGTTTGATGTTTCTCTTTTCACTGGAGCTGCCTTAATATTCCACCCTAGGCAGCACACTGACCCTGAGCAGACTCATTGTCAAGACAATGCTTCATCTTGGTTTGAAGTGAGGAAAGAGCAGATTTATATTAATTGTTAGGAACAAGTTCTGCACCATGAGGGTGGTGGAAGACTGCAACAGGCTGCCCAGGGAGGGAGTTGAGGCCCCATCCCTGGTGATATTCAAGGTCAGTCTGGCCAAGGCTCTGAGCAGCCTGCTCTCGTGGAGGATGTCCCTGCTGACTGCAGGAGCGTTGGACTGGATGACCTTTGGGGGTCCTTTCCAACCCAAATCATTCTATGATCTTCCCACAATTCAACTAGAGATGAGGTTTTGTTTTTCTTCTCTCCCATTACAGATCCTTTGCTGCCTGTCCCTGGTGAAAGCCACATCACATGTCTGAAGACCTATTTTGGGCATTCTTCTTTTAAACCGTGAGTAGATTTTCTTCTGTCCCAATGTGGATTCCAGGGTTCCTTTGCTTTCCATTCTTCCACCTCAGCTCATTCATTTGATTGATTTATTATAACATTCATATTCTTTCCATTCTCCCAACTGAGCTGATTGATTTGTTATTTATTACTATTATTATTGCTTATTTTAACCCCCCCTAACAAGCTAGGATCTGTGCAGAATCCATGAGAAAAGCAGAGCAGCACAACAAGATGTCAAAATAAATCTTCAGGAGTGTTAACCAACTTCTGTGCTCACAGAGGAGGATGAGTTTCTTGATTCATATCTCCTGTAATTGAAGATTTTATTGTACTAGGTCTAGTTTAGGTGTTTTAAACAGAGCAACAAATGGCAAAGGTATTGTTCTCTGCATGATAAACTTTCTTAGCCTGATTATCCTCTGTTATGAGGCTTTAATTATGAGGCTTTCATTAAGCAGAGACAGGCTTCTGTCTGTCTGCTGTGGTGTCCTCTCCTTGCAGTGTGTGCTTTTATACTCAACCATTCCTGTTACAATCCTTAAATTCAGTGGGAATGGGATGAAATCTTCCTGGCTTACTGGTGGTGGCAAACTTTCTGTGCAAGATGCAGCTTCAGAGCAGCACTTCTGGGGGTGAAGCTGTTTTACTCACTTGAGAGACAGGAGGTGGGGGATTTACTGATTTTTATCCTTTTTAACTGGCTGCAGACATGAGACCACCCAAGGTCATGTTTAGAATCTCTTGTGTGGATGCTGGCTGCAGACATGAGACCACCCAAGGTCATGTTTAGAATCTCTTGTGTGGATGCTGGCTGCAGTTTTCCCAATCTCTGGAGCAATTACTGATGTATGGGAGGCAAAATTTGTTTTGCCATCTCCTGTGAATGACTGCATCAAGTGTTGCCTGCCTTAGTCCTGGTAGAGCTCCCCACTGTGACACTGGTGGGACCACTGCAGTGGTTGGAGGGTTTGAGTGGTTGCAGTGTGCCAAGCCAACACTCTGAGGCGACCAGCAGGGTTTCCTCTTAACCTGGGATTCAACTGAATATGCAGCTTGACAAAATTTATGTGTTCTGCGTGGTGGCAAAAATAGAATATTCCCCTTTGTTTAATTTAAAGGGTCCAGTGGAAAGTGATCAATTCTGTTTTAGAAGACAGAAGAGATAATCTTGTTGTCATGGCAACTGGTAAGTTACCTTTACATCCTAAAAAGCTGTGAAAAAGCTTTTCCTTTTTGGGGAGAGTAGGACTCACACTTGGAGACTGTCCATGTGCCTCATATGAGCAGAGTGCCCTGACTGAGACTGGAAGTCTGAGCCAGCCATGCTGGCTATTTGTTTTCTGTCCTAGCCTTTGTCACCAACCTTGGTGTAGAGAGGAGTATCAGATGGATGCTGACCAGATTCATCTGGCATCTTTGTTCCTCTACTAGCAGAACAAGCATCAGTTTTTAGAGCTTGACAAGATGCGTCTAAAGCAGTGTGACCAGCAGGACAGGGAGGGGATTCTGCCCCTCTCCTCTGTTGAGACCCCACCTGAACACTGCATTCAGTTCTGGTGGCCCCAGCATAGGAAGGACATGAAGCTGCTGGAGAGGGTCCAGAGGAGGCCATGAAGATGGTCAGAGGCCTGGAGAACCTTCCTTAAGGGGGCACAGGCTGAGAGAACTGGGGCTGTTCAGTCTGAAGAAGAGAAGGCTCTGGGGAGACCTTTGTTGGCCTTCCAGTACCTGAAGGGGGCCTACAAGAAAGCTGGGAAGGGACTTTTGACAAGGGCTTATAGTGATAGGATGAGAGGGAATGGATTGAAGCTTCATGAGGGGAGATTTAGACTGGAGATTAGGAAGAAATTTCCAGTGAGGGTGGAGAGACACTGGAACAGGTTGCTCAGGGAGGTGATGGATGTTCCCTCTCTGGAGGTGTTCAAGGCCAGGCTGGACGAGGCCTTGAACAACCTGGGCTAGTGGGAGGTGTTTCTGCCCATGGCAAGGGGTTGGAACTGGATGATCTTGAAGGTCCCTTCCAACCCAAACCATTCAGTGAGTCTGAGTCTGTTAGAATTGTAGCTTATAGCTGTGGGTTGTAGCTGCCCTGAAAGCATGACATTTACTTCTGCCCTTTTTTCCTTCAAGGCTATGGCAAAAGCTTGTGCTACCAGTTTCCTCCTGTTTATACTGGGTGTACAGGAATTGTTATCTGTCCTCTTATCTCCTTGATGGAGGACCAGGTGCTGCAGCTGACGTAAGTAGCGTGATAGTAACAAGCTGCTGCTGTATTGCCTGTGGAAACCCACGGCTTCTGCTTGTGGCATTTCTTAGTGTTTAAGGTTGCAACTTTGTACAGCAAGCTGTTTGTGTGTCAGCTGGAGGCATATGTTCCTCCAGGAACACAAGCAAAGCCTGTAAATAGGCTGAGCTCCCTGCATTTGCCAATTAGGTGCGCTGCAGCCTGAACTGGGGGCTGGACCCAGTGATCTCTGGAGGTCCCTTCCAGCCCTTAACATTCTGTGGTTCTGTAATTTTCAAAGGGACTCTGCTGGTGAGTGGGTCCTGAAGGTGGATCCTGAAGTATTTCTGGATTCACAGGCCTTTTTTGGCAGACCAGACTGCTGGAGGGAGCTTCACAGGCTGGGAGAGCTCTGTCAGAATTTGCTAGGGCTTCCTTTGGGTCTGAGAAGCAACATCTGAACAGCATGCAGCTAGAAGCAGATCAGAGTTAGACCACAGACTTTTAAGACTGCCAGTGCAGTAGGTCTCCTAACACCTGGCCTCCTGACTTCTTCAAAAGGTTTGATGGAAGAACTAGTAGGTGCCAGAGAATTGCTCTTACATGAGCAGTTGGAGCTGTTGTGAAGATAAATCTCTTTGATTTTAATCCCTGATAATGCTTTCTCTCCATGTGCTTGCTTTCTATTAGAACAGCTATTCACTTCTGACATTTTCCCATTTCAGCTGTGGGGAATCCTGCTGAGTTGTCTAGTTCATTCCTGCCTTGTCCAACTTGGAAAGAACAGGTCTTTTGTGAAAGAGGGGATATGAAGATTTTTTTGAAGTCAGGAACATCAATTATGTGTGGTCTTTGGTGCTGCACGTCACGACTGTGTGCAGATGAATGGCTGGATAGGCCTAAGCTGGCTCTATAGCTCCTAGACAGAGTATTAATCAGCAGGGTGGCTATATGTATTCAGCTGCTTCTTTGGCTTTCACACTGTTTTCCTCAGTGGAAAGGGTTTATTCACTGCCTTCTCAGTGGGTCATTCATTTTGAAAGCTCGAAGAGACTGAATTTCTACAACCTAATGCAATGCAGTAATTTGTTGGTCTGGGTGCAGTTCTGCCAAGGACTGAAACACTGAGGAAGGAAGCTGTTGAAACAAAAGGCTGCAATAAAATGCAGTAAATCACCAACTTAAGGAGAGCAGATATGAAGTGGCTGAGCTGGTAAAGCCTAATTATTGATTCTGGCATTAAAAAGCAGCCACCTGATGGGAAGTTTGCAGATGCAGCATCAGCAGCTCACCAAAGATTGAAAGACAAGACAAAGTTACAAGCCAGCAAGGCTTACATCCAGATGTGATGAACTGCACAAGAGAGCACAGCCAAAGAAAATGTACTTAACCATCTTCACTTCTTTTGGATGCTTTCTGGGTAAACTTAGCTCTTGTGCAAAGAAAATGGTCTTGATTTCTCTGATGCCTTGTTGCACTAGACAACTGTGTTGGAGGCAGCTACAGGGGAAGTAGAAGAGCATTTGGGTGACAGGAATAGCTACTGACCGTTCCCTTTTCAAAAGGTTTTCCTCCCCCACAAAGATCCTTGGAAGAAAGTAGTCTCTGATCATGCAGCTTGAACTTCTTTTGAGGTGCTGGCAAAGACTGAAAGCTGTGGCAGAAAGCGTTGAGAGGAAATCTGTTCATGACTGTGCTTTTTATTCCTGCAGCATGTCAGGGATTCCAGCTTGCTTGCTTGGTTCAGCTCAGTCAAAGAACATCAAAGGCTGCATCAAAGAGTAAGTTTTGGCTGAGCTTTCTGGGACTGCTGCTTCTGACATAGCTGTATTTGAGAGGTAGGATGTCTCCCTGCTCAGTCACCACTGAAACTCTGGATTTTGGCCCAGATCTGGAACCTGGCAGTCTGTGATGTTGCTGTGTTCACCTAGGCTGGATGTGTGGGAGGCTACAGCCACCCTCTTGTACCCTCTGGGAAAATGGGGCTTCTGCTGTGATTCACCCATGGTTCTACACAGGTCTTAAACCTGTGTTTGTCACCAAGTCATCACAACAGTCTCTTCTTGTTCTAATGGCTGCTGTTGCCCTGTAATGCTGTGCACTGCTTTGCTTTCTCCACTCTTCTGGAATGTTTTCTCCAGCCTTCATTCCCCTTCTGCTGTTCCCTATCCAGAAATCTGTGCTTACTCTCACTGACATCTTTTAGACAATGATGGTTTGTCTTATTTGGTTGAGTCACCTGGGTTTCTTTTTTCCTTTCTGTGACAGTATTTTCTTGCTGTTTCAGGGGCCAGTACAGAGTCATATATATGACTCCAGAATTTTGTTCAGGGAACTTAAAATTACTTCAGGATCTTCACCAAACTGTTGGTAAGTTGGGGATAAGGTTGTGGATGAGTTGGTAGGCAGCTTCAATCTTGAACATTTTTCACCAGTTGTGTCTATTATTAAGAAAGTCTGGGAAGCAAGGGGTAGGAAAAGGCCCTCTCAGAGGTAGCTTGAGATTTTGACCCATTGTGATGAGGGATGTTGGTGATTTGGAGCTTGGAGAAGGAAGCAGCCTTCCAGTACCTGAAGGGGGCCTACAGGGAAGCCAGGAAGGGACTGTGAACAAGGGCTGATAGGATGAGGGGGAATTAATTGAAGCTTGAGGAGGGGAGATTGAGACTGGAGATGAGGAAGAAATTCTTGACAGTGAGGGTGGTGAGACACTGGAACAGGTTGCCCAGGGAGGTCATGGATGTCGCCTCTCTGGAGGTGTTCAAGGCCAGGTTGGATAAGGCTTTGAATAACCTAGTCAGGGGAAGGTGTCCCTGCCCACGGCAGGGGTTTGGAACTGGATGATGCTGAAGGTCCCTTCCAATCTAAACCATTCTATGAAAGCTGTGGGGGCATTCTGTCCAAGCCCTTGGGCCTTGTTACTAAAGAGGCTGTTGCAAAAATGGGCTTGAGGAGTTGGAACAGCAGAAAGCATTCTGGAAACAAATAGTTAAGGAGACCTCTGGTGCCTTCTCAAGAAAGCTTGCCATTGAGCAGAATGGGATGCCTGTGTTCTGTCACTGGTGGTTTGCCTTGGTAAGGTGCCCATGCTGTGCTTCTCTGCCCACCAGGTATTAGCCTCATCGCTGTTGATGAAGCTCACTGCATTTCGGAGTGGGGCCATGACTTCAGGAATTCCTTTAGAAGCTTGGGCTCGTTGAAGGAGGCTCTGCCATCGGTGAGGTGTTGCTGTGGTTGGTTTGGAAGGGAAGGATGTGCTCATTTTATGGGAGAGTTGGAAATCCCAAGCTTTGGATGCTGCTCTGGTGTGCAGTTCACGCTGTCCCTGTGTGTGATTGAGCTCGGTGGGGCTTTTCCACATGCTTGCATAAAGGCTGTTTTGAACCTGGATTACCAGGACCTCAGCAAAACTAAATTACTTGGCATCCTTATTCTGAAGATGATGATGTCCCTAAGCTTCTGCTTTATTTTTCAATTTCTACTCATGGATGTCCCAGGACATGGCAAGGGGCAATGGGTGCAAGCTGGAGTAGAGGAGGTGCCATGGGAACAGAAGGGAAAACTTTTTCACTGTGAGGGTGCTGGAGCCCTGGAACAGGCTGCCCTGAGAGGTTGTGGAGTCTCCTTCTCCAGAGACATTCCAAACCCACCTGGCTGTGTTCCTGTGTGCCCTGCCCTGGGTGGCCCTGCTCTGGCAGGGGGGTTGGACTGGATGATCTTTGGAGGTCCCTTCCAAGCCTTAACATTCTGTGACCCACTGATGGGAAACAGCCTCTAAACAAGTACTTTAATCTGTTTCAGTTTTGACTTGTGATTGATTTTGGTTAGAAATAAATACCAAGAGTGAGAGCTCTTTGAAGTTTTTCTTATGGTTTGTGTTTTTTGTTTGGTTTTTCCCTTGCAGGTTCCTATTGTTGCTTTAACAGCAACTGCAAGTCCATCAATTAGAGAGGACATAATGAAATGTCTGAAGCTGAAGAACCCCCAGGTCACATGTACTAGTTTTGACAGACCTAACTTGTACCTAGAAGTTGACCGACAAAGTGGAGATACCATTAGGGATTTGAAGAAGTTCCTTGTCAGGAAAGGAGGGTAAGGAAAGTGCCCAAGAACGTGAACTGCTGGAAAAGCTGCTTTGCCTTTTCAGCTAGGTTCAGTCAGACTTTCTGCAGAAGGGTGGCCTCTCCTCTGTCTTCACATGTTTCTGTTGCTTCCAGGAGTCTTATGTATGAGTTTGAGGGCCCCACCATCATCTACTGCCCTTCAAGAAAGGCCACTGAACAGGTTGTGTCTGAGCTGTGTAAACTCGGTGTGGCCTGTGGTGCGTACCATGCTGGTATGGGAATCAAACAGAGGAGGGACACTCATCACAAGTTCATGAGGGATGAAATTCAGGTAGGTAGGAAACTTAAGTCTGCTTGATCCTATTTATAATTGCAGAGCTTCTGGTAGAGGAAAGAATCTGGGAATATCAGCATGTGTTTCCCATTTACTGTTTGTCTTCAATTGTGGGCAGAGAAGTTGCTGCTCTGTGCTGGCAGTAATGGGATTCCTGGCTTATGTTGCAAATTCCTTTTCCTTTTTTCTGAGGAAAATAATGGTAGCTGGACCAATATCATCACAACTTCTGTGAGCTGCCTGCTTCCTCCTGCAGCTAAGCAGGCAAAGAGTTATCCTGGGACTTCTGGTCCTTCACAATAGGTTTTTGTGCCTTTTTGATAGCAGCTTGAGAACACTCCAGCATTTGCCACAAGATACCATCGTTGCCTTGTTTATAATCCTAAACTCATCCTCTATGAGCAAGAATCTGTGTGAACAAAAGTACTGTGGAAGTCAAATGTGAGTTTGAAGATGTTGTCATTTAGGCTGAATCTTTGAGCCTGTTGTCACTGAGTGCCCAAGCCTTAATCCTGGGGGTGCTGGTGGGTCAGAAGCTCAACATGAGCCAGCAGTGTGCACTTACAGCCCAGAAAGCCAATCACATCCTGGGCTGCATCAAGAGAAGCATAGCCAAGGTTGAGGGAGGCGATTCTCCCCCTCTGCTCCACTCTGGTGAGACCCCACCTGGAGTACTGCATCCAGTTCTGGTGCCCCTAGTACAGGAAGGACCTGGAGGTGCTGGAAGGTGTCCAGAGGAGGGCCACAAGGATGAGCAGAGGGCTGTAGCTCCTCTCCTATGAAGACAGACTGAGGGACTTGGGGCTGTTCAGTCTGGAGAAGAGAAGGCTCCAAGGTGACCTAATTGTGGCCTTCCAGTATTTGCAGGGGGCTCCAAGAAATCTGGGGAGGGACTTCTGAGGGTGTCAGGGAGGGATAGGACTCTGGGGGGAATGGAACAAAACTAGAAACAGGGAGATTCAGACTGGATGTTACAAAGAAGTTCTTCCCCATGGGGGTGGTGAGACACTGGAACAGGTTGCCCAGGGAGGTGGTGGAAGCCTCACTCCTGGAAGTTTTTAAGGCCAGGCTGGATGTGGCTGTGGGCAACCTGCTGTAGTGTGAGGTGTCCCTGCCCATGGCAGTGGGATTGGAACTGGATGATCCTTGGGGTCCCTTCCAGCCCTGACAATTCTCTGATTCTATATTGTTGATGCTCATTTGAAAACATGCAGCCTGTGGCTTGTGTTTTGCAGTGTGTGGTGGCTACAGTGGCCTTTGGGATGGGCATCAACAAAGCAGACATCCGGATGGTTATCCATTACGGTGCCCCGAAGGAGATGGAATCCTATTACCAAGAAATTGGGAGAGCTGGTCGTGACGGCCTTCCTGCCTCTTGTCACGTCTTGTGGACTACAACAGACTTGACTTTCAACAGGTGAATGAAGGCAACTGCCTTGACAGACCAAAAGGAAGGGGAGCAGGGGTGAGGGTGGTTCAGAATGGGGTTTGTTTTGACGCCCGGTTCCAAGTCCTTTCCTGCGTACACACAGTGCTAGGCCAGGCTCAATAGAAGATGATCATAGAATGGTCCAGGCTGGAAGGGACCTCCAGAGGTCATCCAGTTTGACCTTCCTGCAGTCAGCAGGGACAGCCCCAACTAGACCAGGCTGCCCAGGGCCTTGTTGACCCTCACCTTGAATATCTCCAGGGAAAGGGCTTCAACCATCTCCCTGGGTGACCTGTTCCAGTGTTCCTCTACCCTCATAGTGAAGAACTTCTTTCTGATACCCAATCTAAATCTGCCTTTCCCTAGTTTGAAGCCATTGCCCCTTGTCCTGTCACAGCAGACCTTTGTAAACAGTCTCTCCCCATCCTTCCTATAGGGTCCCTTCAGGTACTGGAAGGCTGCTATTAGGTCTCCCTGGAGCCTCCTCTTCTCCAGGCTGAACACCCCCAGCTCCCTCAGCCTCTCCTCATAGCAGAGGTGCTTCAACCCCCTGATCATCTTCATGGCCTTCCTCTGGACCCTCAATCCATAGCTGAGGGAAAGTAGGTTCAGACTGGGTCTTAAGAACAAGCTCCTCAGTACAAGGGTGGCAAGACTCTGGGATAGGCTTTCTGGGGAGGTTGTGGATGGTTCCTCCCTGGGGGTGGTCAAGGCCAGGCTGGATGAGGCCTTGAGCAGCTGAGTCTGGTTGAGAGGTGTCCCTGTCCATGGCAGGGGGTTGGAGCAGGTGAGCTCTGAAGCCCCTTCCATCCTGAGCCATTCTAGGATTCAGTGAGGTTTTTCTAGTTCTGCTTTCTGAAGATGCTTTGCCAAGCAGGCAGTGACAGAACCTGGCCACTTGTCTTGTGAGTAATCAGGCCTGGGGTCTGGGCCTGAAGGAGTGGTGAACTCCACCACCTCCTTCAATTTAAGGCTCTTGGTTTTTCCCTTGTGACCGGCAGACATCTTCTCGCCGAGATCCGCAACGACACCTTCCGACAGTACAAGCTGAAGATGCTGGGGAAGATGGAGAAGTACCTCCTGTCCAGCAGCTGCAGGAGGAAGTGAGTGCTGGGGTCTGTGTAATGTCTGATGTCATTTTGGGCAGCTGAGGGAAGAGCCAGGGGGACTCTGCCCCAACCAGAGGGTGTGAGCAGGAGGCATCTTGTACTCACAGTGTGCTCGGCAAACATGTTTTAGACTCAAAAAAACCCAATCCAACCTTCAGCCCACTTCTGTGGGCCCATGTCCCAGGGGAGGCCAGGGACAAGCAGAGTCCCTCAGGGAGCAGTCCTGGCACCAGTCTTGTTCCACATCTTTGTGGGTGCCATGGACAGTGGCATTGAGTGCACCCTCAGCAAGTTTGCTGATGGCACCAAGCTGTGTGGTGCAGCAGACAGGCTGGAGGGAAGGGATCCATCCAGAGGGACCTGGACAGGCTGGAGAGGTGGGCACAAGCCAACCTCATGAGCTTCAACAAGACCAAGGGCAGGCTCCTGCGTCTGGGTTGAGGCAACCCCAGGCACAAATCCAGACTGGGCAGTGACTGGCTGGAAAGCAGCCCTGAGGAGAGAAACTTGGGGGTGCTGGGGGAGGAGAAGCTCAACAGGAGCTCTCAGTGAGCACTTGCAGCCCGGAAAGCCAATCAGCTCCTGGGCTGCAGCAAGAGAAGTGTGGCCAGCAGGTCAAGGGAGGTGATTCTCCCCCTCTACTCAGCTCTACTGAGACCCCACCTGGAGTACTGCCTCCAGTTCTGGAGCCCCTATTCCAAGAGGGATCTGGAGGTGCTGGAAGGTGTCCAGAGAAGGGCCATGAGGATGAGCAGAGGGCTGGAGCACCTCTCCTATGAGGACAGACTGAAGGAGTTGGGGCTGCTCAGTCTGGAGAAGGCTCAGAGGTGACTTAATTGTGGCCTTCCAGTATCTGAAGGGGGCTCCAAGAAGGCTGGGGAGGGATTTCTCAGGATGTCAGGTAGTGATAGGACTAGGGGGAATGGAATGAAGCTGGAGGTGGGGAGATTCAGGCTGGATGTGAGGAGGAAGTTCTTCACCATGAGAGTGGTGAAGCCCTGGAATGGGTTGTCCAGGGAGGTGGTTGAGGCCCCAGCCCTGGAGGTGTTTAAGCCCAGGCTGGATGAGGCTCTGGCCAGCCTGATCTAGTGTGGGGTGTCCCTGCCCCTGGCAGGGGGGCTGGAACTAGATGATCCTTGTGGTCCCTTCCAACCCTGACTGGTACTATAATACTACACACACATCCAATATTTCCTTATTTACTTTTTACCCCCTTCCCTCCCCTCCCTCCCCCCCCAACTTTCTCTTTAGAGGAATCAAGGCCAAATAATTGGCTCCCCAGTGGATTAATTAATGGCCCTGATTTCAACTCTGTTTTCTGCAATGAATTTAATGTGTAAATTCTTGCTCTTTTATTTAATTCCCTCTGCTCCCTGGGGCAGAATAATCCTGTCTCATTTTGAAGACAAACAGCTCCGAAAGGTTTCCTCTGGCATCATGGGCACGGAAGAATGCTGTGATAATTGCAGGTCCAGGTAAGCTTTCTCCCCTGAAGGCTGATGCAAGAGGTTGTGTTCTCTCAGGCTGATTTACAAGGCAAATTATCTGGAAGAATTGACTTTTGAATGCATCTGATCATGCAGATGTTCAGCCTGAAGTTTATCTTTGAACAACTGCCTCTAACCTTTGCCTAAAGAGTTGGAGCTCTGAGGCAGTTTGTAAGCTCTGAAGTTGGGCTGTGGGGGGAAGTCTGTAAACAAAGCATGCTCAGAGTTCCTAAGAGTGGAAGTCTGAACCCTTTTAGGCTGTGAAATACTCTTTGGTTCATCACTTTTAAGTCCTGTTAGGTAATTAATCCCAAAAGGAAACACTCATTTTCATGTGTCTAAGGTTAAACTTGCAGAGTGTTAAGGGAGCTGTTCTCCTGTTACAACATGTGTTGACATATGTTCCCTCCAGCATTGCAAGTGATCTCATTGATGTGCTGAAGGGATGCCTGGGGTTCATAGTCACACAGAGGAGCACACACACCTCCCTCAGTTTCCCCTGTCTGCCCTGAAGTCATGATAAAGGATTGGACACAAGGAGGAAGCTCTTCACAATGAGGGTGGTAAAACACTGGAACAGGTTGTCCAGAGATGTGGTTGAGGCCCTGTCCCTGGAGGCATTCAAGATCAGACTGATCTAGTGGGAGGTGTCAAATATTTGAAAGTGGGACACTCAGTGGTGTTCAGGGTTAGGCAGTGGGCACAAACTAGAGCCCAGGAAGTTCCACCTAAACACAAGAAAAAACTTCTTTACGTTGAGGATTGCAGAGCTCTGGATCAGGCTGCCCTGGACATTGTGAATCCTGGGCAGCCTGCTGTGGGTGACCTTGCTTTAGCAGCAGGGTTGGAGTGGATGATGCCCAGAGGTGCCTTCCAGCCCCACCATGCTGGGGGTCTGTGATGGGTATCTGTCTGTCTGTTAAACTTCCTTTTCTTTGTGCATTTCAGAGCCTCTTGTGTGGTCCCCAGAGACTCAGGGGGTGATTTGCAGGACTTTGGGAAGCAGGCACATCAGCTGCTCTCTGCAGTGATTGCCACAGAAGAGAAGTTTGGAACCAGAGTTCCCATTCTGTTCCTCCGAGGGTCTGTAAGTGATGGTCAAGTTTTTGGTGTGTGTTCTGAGAGTGGAGGTGCTCTTAGTGTCCCTCTTCACTGATACACCAAACAATACATGGCTCTATGGCATGTGTGTACACACAGAGATAGTTAGTACCTTTTTCTGGGAGAGCTGAGCATCTGCAGAGGTTGTCTAGACTTTCTGAAGCTGTTCAGCAACACTTCCCATGCAGCAAGATACATTTCTTCTGCTCTGGTGAGACCTCACTGGCACTGCTGTGTCCAGCTCTGGAGCCCTCAGCAGAAGGACATGGACCTGTTAGTGTGGGTCAAGAAAATGGCACAAAATATTCAGAGGATGGAATACAAGCTGCACTAGGATGACTTCATTTGCTGCTCTGGATGTCTGAGTTGTTCCTCTGACCACTTCCATATAAGAAGGGAGATGTTTTAACAGCTCTGTGCTCTAAGTGTAGGTTTGTCACAGAATGGTTGGAGTTGGGAGGGACACTCTGGAGATCATTGAATCCAATTCTCCTGCCAGAGCAGAGTCAGCTAGGGCAGGTCACACAGGAACACATCCAGGTGGTTTTTGAAAGCTGCCCTGTGTGGTAGTTTTAGGCTGTGCCTAGGAAAATTTTTCAACCCACCACACCCTCACACTGAAAATGTCTCCCAGAGGAGGCTGCACCCATTGCCCCTTGTCCTGTCATTGGGCAGCACTGAGAAAAGCCTAGTTCTATCCTCCCTCCTCTTGAGGACACACTCCTCACATCCCAAGTTTTTGGTTTACTGGTACCTCAGTCTGCTTCTGTGGATGAGAAGGGTCATTTTATGAACTCCTTAATTGAAACCAAGTAGTTGGTTGAGAAAAACCACTTGAATTTTTGTTCCACTTACATATGCAGGAGGAAAAGTCAGACCTAAAGAAAAGCCAGAGATAACAAATGCAAAGAGGTCGCTAGACACCACCGTGGATCCTGTGACACCTCACAGGTCCTGGAGGCCTCCAGATACCCTGCTCAGTGGCTTTGGTTGCCATCTTCATGGGACAATGTTGAGACAAACATCTCAGTTCAGCAGCATAACTGCTTACAGCTGGTTGTGGTGGAAGCTTTCTCTCAGAAGAGAAGTCTGACCAAGTCTTTCAATTTCAGGCCTCTCAACGCTTGCCAGACATATACCGAAGACACCCTCTCTTTGGTAGAGGAAAAGAGTGGCCTGAGAACTGGTGGAGGTTGCTCTGCCAACAGCTGATACTGGAAGGATTCCTCAAAGAAGTCTATGGGCAGAATAAGTTTGCAACCACGTGCACGCTTACCCTGAAGGTACTTCTCAGTGTGAAGCTACCCATTGAAAGCTGCTCTGAGCCATCTGTAGCTGAGCTGAATGGTTTCTTTCTTCCAGGGTAGAAACTGGCTGAAAACTTCATCTCCCTCAAATCCAACTCTTCTACTAGAGTCCAATGAAGACCTTAATCTGCAGAGACCTTCTAGAAGGTACTTCTTGTGTTCTCTTGGGTGCTTTTTGATTGACTTAAATACAGATTGTCAGCTTCTGTAGCCTGCTTCTGGAGGGGACTAGGTTGGACAGGAGACTTCAGTACCTCATTTGCACTAGATGACTTGATCTTTCCCTTAGTGTCACAACACAAGAAATACCAGGGGGAGTGCCTGGATAGACACCTCTGACTCCTGGTGTGAGAGCAGCCTTCCAGTACCTGAAGGGGGATACAAGAAAGTTGGGGAGGAACATTTTGCAAGAGCTTGTGGTGATAGGAGGAGAGGGAATGGATTGAAGCTGGAAGAGGGGAGATTTAAGACTGAAGAAAGAAATTCTTTATGGTGAGGGTGGGGAGACACTGGAACAGGTTGCCCAGGGAGGCTGTGGATGCACCTCCTTGGAGGATGAGGCCTTGAGGGCTAGTGGAAGGTATCCCTGCTGATGGCAGGGGGATGGAACTAGATGGTCTTCAAGGTCCCTTCCAGCTGAAACCATTCTGTGACTATGAATTTGACTTGATTAAGATCTGATTAATTTTACTCCAGCAGCAGACCTGGACCTCTGCTCCCAACACTGCGCTCCCCGGATGTGAAAGGAACAAAGCAGTCACCAGGCAAGCAGGTCTGTGTGAGGACACCTCCTCCTCTACTCTGTGCTCCAGCCTTGCTCACATTCAAATCTTGCAAGGGTATCATGGTGTCACAGATGGCTGTTTTGCTGCTGACAGCAACTTGAGAAACCCTGGGAAATAAACATTTCTGTTCTGATTTTTTTTTTTCCCATAGATGTCTCTGTATGAAATGTTTTCATATGACAGAAAAGGCACAAATTCTCCAAGCAGCAGTAATGTGCTTAACAGGTACAGTGTTCTAAATTACACCAGAATTACCTGGGTTTCACACCTAGCAGGGAGAGTGGTTGTAGGATGATCCTAAAAGTCAGCATTTCTGTGGGAATTGGTTGTAAAACTGCTTTTGGTGTTGGGCTTGATGAGGATCTGAGCAACCTGATCTAGTTGGGGGTTCAAGACTGACAGATTGCATTAGGTTGGAAGGGACACTCAAAGGTCATCCTGTCCAACCTCCTGTGAAGTCAGCACAGACATCTCCAACTGGATCAGGCTACCCTGGGCTACATCAAGCCTGACCTTGAATGTCTCCAGGGGTGGGGCCTCAACCACATCCCCTGGCAAACTGTTGCACTATTTCATCAGTCTCATTGTGAAGAGCTTCCTCCTGATGTCCATCCTGCTGCAATTTCAAACCTTGTCCTCATCCTGTCACCACAAACCCTTCTAAACAGTCCCTCCCCAGCCTTCTCCTAGGTCCCCTTCTCTGCTTACTTCAGGGAGGTTGGACTGGATGGCCTTTTGAGATCAACTCCAACCCACTGCATTCTGTGATCCTAATTGTGAATTTTCTCACTGCTATTACTTCAAATCCAAGAAAGAAAAGTAGCAAATGTTTATAAAAGGAAAGAATTTTTGACAGTGAGGGTGGTGAGACACTGGAGCAGGCTGCTCAGGGAGGCCATGGATCCCATCCCTGGGGGGTTCGAGGCCAGGTTGGATGAGGCCTTGAGCAACCTGGGCTAGTAGGAGGTGTCCCTGCCCATGGCAGTGGGGTTGGAACTGGATGATCTGTGAGGTCCCTTCCAGTCCAAACCATTCTATGACTCTATGAAAAATGGAGCAATAGTGCATTTAGACTGGACCCATGGTTTAAGCCTTGGTGATGGTTGAAACTAATGGATTTGAATTTGTGATGGTTGAAAGAAATGGAGAACAGGGTTATGGAGAACAGGATTATTTCAACCCAGTTTGCAGATAGCTTAGTCACAAGGTGTTGGGTGACAGGTTGGACTTGATGATCTCTGAGGTCTTTTCCAACCTTCTTGATTCTATGATAGTTCAGGTACAAGAACAACAATAAAAAATGTGACAAAGCTGGCAGAACCAAACATGTGCCTTGTGCAGGGCTTGCAAGAGGGCAGGTAGGTTTCTGCCTCTCTGCACCAGTCTGGAGAAGACTGAGATCAAGTTGAGGCTCCCTCAGGTCAAGTAATTTGTTTCCTGACTGCTGTGGTGCTTCAGATTAAACCCACCTTGCATTTCTGAGCAGTTCAGGCCCTCCTCCAGGCATACAGCTTGATTCTCCCATCCACAGGAAAATAGGATGTGTCACTTAAGCTGAATAATTGCCACTGTAGCCATGTGAAGGGGAAAAAAAAATCATTTCAGGGACAGCTGCAAAGTATTATTTCACACTTTGCTTAGGAAATGATGCTCTTATTACAGCCTGTCTGCTAACAGATCTCTCAGTACAATCATAGCACTCTAATTTAGGGTAATTGTCCCAAAATGCATGAGCCCATGGACTGGTGACTGTGGTGCTGCTCTCTAGGCAGACATGCTTAGTGGTAGCATCAGCTAGTTCTGCTCACAGCACAGCAGCAGTTGTCCTTGTCACTGATGTTTTGGAAGTTAATAACTCTTTTTTTGGCCAGGATTAATGTTAGCATTCTTCCACAAAACTGCAGTTTCACCTGCTTGGGCTGTGTACAGGAAGAGGCTGGGTTTAAGCTATAGAACCAGACAGAGGAATTTTGTTACCTTTAGGGATGCTGCTAATTCTGCCCCAACCAGCATCAAGGCCTGTGTGAGTGCACAAAGTGGCAGAGCACAGTCTGATGGTGCTGCCAGAGCAGGCCAAATGAGCAGAGCTGCTGTTCTCCCACAGCCTTGTGCCACACTCACGAACAAACCGATCTAACAGGAGGTTTGTTTCAGGCTGCTTTGTTTTCTGTTAGTGTTGCAGAGCGCTCACCACTGAGGAGATCACCTCTGAAGCCCCCAGAACCTGTTTCATCACAAGAAAAAAAAATAGAGGTAAGAATTTTGGAAGAGATGATACCTATGAAATACACAGAATCAGAGAATGGTAGGGGTTGGAAGGGACCTCTGGAGGATCCAGAGGTGGTGGAGTCCCCATCCCTGGAGGCGTTCAAGAAACCTGTGGCCATGGCACTTGGGGACATGGTTTAGTGGCCATGGTGGGGTTGGGTTGCTGGTTGGACTGGATGATCTTAGAGGGTTTTTCCAGCCAAAACAATTCTATGATTTAGTTTGGCTTAGCTCAGATTTCTATGGTTTAGTGGCAGACTTGGCACTGTTAGGTCATAGAGTCCAACTGTAAACCTTGAGGGTCTTTCCCAAGCTAAACGATTCTGTGATTCTATCCCTGTGTGAGTGATCTAGAGCTGCTTCATGAGAATTTGGCTCTCTGCTTCACAGGCTGCTCTGTATGGCAAGTTGCTGACTGCTAGACAGAAGGTAGCTAATGAGAAGGTAATTCCTCCAGCTGTCTTGGCAACCAATAAGATCCTGGTGGAGATGGCCCGACTGAGGTAAAGGCAGCATGGGTGCATGTAGTACAAACTGAGTAGCTTGCAAGCCAAGTATCAAATCCCCTTTCTGATTCTTTTTGTGGTGGAGGAGCAGCAACTCCTGAGGAGCTTGGTCTGCTCTAATCCCCTTATAGACCATTGACTGGTGTAATTTAAACTGTTACTGACATCAGACTTGCTTCTTCACTCTAGCTCTTAGTAAAATGACCCCAAATAACACCTTGGGCTTTGTATCCAAACCTCCTGTCAAGTTGACCACTCAGAGGAGAGGGGGGTGGAAAATGTATTTTCTATTAATCTTAACCTTTCCATCTGACTCTCCCAGATGCTTTAATCATGTTAATATGCTCTTATCTTGCTAAGGGTCAGCTACTGGTCAGGAGCTGTCCCTTACCCTGGGTAACTCTGGAGTGTAAAAGAGTAAACACAATTTACTGTTGCTCTCAACTGCTGAAAAAGGAAGAAATCCAGCCTTTTTTACCTCATTGAGAGGGTGTTGTGAGGCAGCTCAGCTGGTAATGTATCTAAAGTGCCTTCCCTGGCTACTGAAAGGCACTAGACAATCCTATTTTTGGAATGTGTGTGTTATTTCATGAAAGAGCTCTGGGCTTACGTGCTCTTGGGAGGTAAAAGTAGATAAAGAGATGTGGTAAGCTGGTCCTCCACAGTATTAAGCAGCAAACTTGAAGGTATTTTGCTGTGGTCAAGCTTTGTGATTCAGAAGCACAAAGAGTGAACTGCATTAGTTGCAGGGATGAGGACACAGTGATAACGTTCTCAAGTTTTGACTCATAGATGCATAGCCCAAGTTTGTGCCATTCACAGACACTTGATGTTCAGAGCACTGGCACAGGACCTTTCCATGGCTTTTATTATTCATCCTAAACCAGGCCCACGACTGTGGAGAACGTGAAGAGAATTGATGGTGTGTCTGAAGCAAAATCTACCATGCTGGTCCCTCTCCTGGCTGAAATTAAGGACTTCTGCCAAGCAAATGGCTTGCAGGTATGACTTACTGAAGTCTCTGCTGCTTTGTTTAACAACCTTACAGACATGAGTTTGGTCTGCAGCTGTCAGATTTCTCCTTCAGCTTGTCCTGGTCACGACTATTCCATCCAAGGGTGGTAGTGGAACTTGTTAGCCTTGCACACAAACAGGGCTTTGAAACGTAGATGTGCTCCTTGGCAATGAGAATTGGGACCTGACTGATGTTCTGGATTGCTGTGGACATCTTTAAAGTCCAGAACATCATTCTAAAGGTCACTTACCTGACCAGGCTGAGTGACCAATAGGTGCTGTATGGTTGAGAGCTTACAGCTAGGTATTGTGATTTGGGGTTCAGCATGGACTTCAGACTTGGAGGGCAGGGCTTTGTTTCCTCCAAGTTGCTCCTTAGCAGACTGGCAGATGACCTTTTCTTTCCAGCTGCTGGAAATACTCACAGTTAATTTGTAACTGTGTCTTTTCAGTAGAGTGACTCCATCAGTCCCTGTGTTGAGAGACACCACTACAGAGGGGCCATAGAGCAGAGAATTAGAGGAATTATGAAGCAATTTTGCTTCAGGGATCTTAATTTCTATGTAAACCTACAGTTAAAGGCATTTATCCAGTCTAGGAAGCAGGTAGAGCAGCAGTCCCACTTCTCTGTAATGCTTGAGAAAACTCTGTGAAGCCTTTTGGCCTCACAGAAAGCTGTTAGGATCTAGGAAGGGGAACCAAACCCATTCCTAGTTTATTTTCAAGATGTGCTGAGCAAAAGATAAGAACAATTGGGAGGAGTTTCCCATGCCAAGCAGCCAACTGAATGCCAGAGCTTGATATGTAATGAGCAACACCTAAGAAGCTGTCTTGACCCAGACACTGGCTTTCTGGTTAGTGGGTTTTTGTCTTTGCAAGTCCTTTGGACAGTCCCATGCTTGGTTTAAGATGGGAATTATGTGGCTGTTCATCTGGATTCCTTCTTTGCTTTGGCTGGTTTTGTGGAACATGGACTGGTGGTCAAAACCAAGCTCCACAGAGATGAATGGCTCCATTTTTAGGCTCTTTCAGATAACTTCAGGTAATGGGAGGCTGATCCATTGGTTGTTGCTGGAATAGACTTCTCCTCAATCCTCTTTTTCTGCCTTAGACTGATGCCTTCCCCACATCTGGATTTAAAGGGCAGAAGAAAACCTCTTCAAGAGCCCTCTCTCCCTCAGAGCATGTCACATATATCCTGTTCCATGAGAAAAATCTCTCTCTGGTAAGCTTTTGCCTGTGGAGATCTCTTCCTCTTTGAAAACTGAGGTCAGCTGCATCACAGCTATTTAGCAGGGGGCATCTGAAGCTGTGGGCCAGAAATCTCATCAAGCAGGAGCTGGGCTGATCTGTTTCCTGTGTGGCTGAAGTTTCTGGGATTCAGCTGCCCCAGGGTGGAAAGGGGCTGGTACCAAGTGCTGTGACACGAGTTGTGAGCAATAGTGGGCCTCTGAGGTGGCCACACAGTACCCTGCCTCTGTAGAACCTCCCTTCATCTGAAGTAACCTCAAGCTTAGCTGTTGCACTCAAGGTATGAAGTAGTAACCTCAAGAGATGCTCTGTACAAGCTGGAGGTAAACATTGAGAGTGATGAAGGGTTCTGGGGAGCTTTGTTGCACTGCTCTTTGTGAGTATCCCCTCTTTGATTTTGGGGAGTGGGAGGCGGCCAGGTTGGGAGGTTTTGGTTGTGTTTCAGACACTTGAGCCATCTGAATTTCTTTTGCATTTGTTTCCCTAGAGGACTATAAGTGAGACCAGATCTTTGCCTCTTTCTGTGGTTGGCACTCACCTGCTCCAGGCAATGAAAGCTGGCTACCCTGTCAACCTGCAGCGAGCAGGACTGACCCCTGAAGTCCAACAGATCATTGCTGGTGTTATCCATAATCCTCCCATTAACTCAGGTGAGCATCACAGCTCTTTTCTGAAGCCTCTCATGACAGTGGCATCCAGATAAAGGAAGGCAAACCTGACAGCTCAGCTGCTGCTTCAGGCATCTGGCAAGGCAGAGCATGGCAATGCCAGGGTCATTGCTTTCCTATCAAGGTTGTGTTGTAAAATAAAGCAATTGTCACTCATTAAAAAGCAGCACAGAGCAGCCCATTACAAATCCTGCCACTCAGTTGTATGGGTCTTGGAAAGATTCACTCTTCAATCTCTATTTCCCCAAGTGTTTCTGGAAAAACATCAGCCTGGCCAAGGCTTTCTGTAGGTACTGGAGTCTACACAAAAGAGTGAAGAGGTGGAGAATCTCCTCAGTGCAACTTCTCTGCAAGATATTTCTTCATGATAAGGAGGCTGAGAAATGCAAGAAGTGATCCTGATCTTTTAGGACAGTTTGTGTTCTGGGCCTCTCAGTTCAAGAAGGACCTCAGGGAACTGCTTGAAAGATTCCAGAGCAGAGCCACAAAGATGCTGAAGGCAGTGGAACATCTCCCTGTGAGGATAGGCTGAGGGACCTGGGGCTCTTTAGCTTGCAGCAGAGGAGCCTGAGGGATGACCTCGTTCCTGTTGATCAAGGTGTGCAGGGCAGTGTCAGGAGAGGACAGAGCCAGGTCTGCTCAGTGATGTCCAATGACAGCACAAGGGGCAGTGGGGGCAAGCTGGAGCAGAGGAGATGCCACAGGGACAGAAGGGAAAACTTTTTCACTGTGAGGGTGCTGGACCCCTGGAGCAGGCTGCCCAGAGAGGTTCTAGAGTCTCTTTCTCTTCAGACATTCCAAACCCACCTGGATGTGTTCCTGTGTGATGCTGCTCTGGCAGGGGGGTTAGACTGGATGATCTTTGGAGGTCTCTTCCAGCCCCTACCATTCTGTGAGGTGGGGATTTATCCCCTGATCTTATGAACTGTTTTCTTACAAGCCAAAGCCATACACTGGTTTATTTTTCAGTCTTTTCCATACCTTAATCTACCCTGTGCTTTAATGAGGTGTGAGGATTCAAACCCAGTTAATGTTGGTTTTGGTTGTTTGGTTTTTTTTCCCAAGACACCAGCAAAATTCAAGCAATTAGAAAACTTGTTCCAGGACACATTGAAACCTATCTCATCAGCATGACCGTGGCATTGTTGGAGAAAAAGGGTAGAGAGAAATCTCAGGATGGCTCAAGTGTCAAAAGGATGTTGGTGTGGTCAGATGAGCAGCAGAAAAAGTCAGGAGCAGATCAAGCAGGCAAGGAAGATGCCTCATGGAGTGAAAAACAGGTTAGTAGAAGAAGGTATAAGATCATCTCTACCCTAGTAAGTCCTGGACTTGCAGACCAGGCACATGAACGTCCACAACCACAGTTTAATAGTGGCCTCAGAGAAGGGGTGAACGTTTTTTGCTGTTGTCTAACCCTTTGGGATGTCTTCTGTAGAATCCTGCATTTACAGGAGCTGAGGCAGTAGAGAAAAAGCTGAAATCCAAAGTGCTCCCCAGTGTGAAAATCTTTAAGCTGGATCTTTCATAGCCAGATTGATTTGTTTCTTGCAGCCCTGAGTGCTGTTTGGTTTCTCTGTATCTGAGCCTTCCTTTTCCTGAACTTGACCTCCTGGCACTCTAATTGCATGAGCTCTAATTACCTTTTTTCTGCTCCTGTTAGCTGCTGGAGCTAATAACAGAATGAGATGCTATTAGAAATCAAATTAATACTCTACAAATGAGTAGACTGCAAATCAAAAGCTAATCCAAATACCCCTTCACTCCTCCTTCAGAAGATATCCTGATTCCAGTAATTCCCTGTAGCAAACAGCTTTTCAGTCTGCTAATGAACACTCTTGGATTTTGACAGCCTTGCATTGCTGCTGCTTTTACAGGGTAATTTGAGCAATCCAACATTGAAGGAAGGAGCAGAGGAAACCCATCTGCAAGTGGTGCCTTTGCCTTTGGTAAGCAGCTGCTCTTGCTGTAAGAAAGCACGTGGGAGACTTGCCGTTAGTGATGCTCTTGGTAACACCGAGATCTGGAGCTGATCCAAAAATCTCACCTTGGCTCTTCTAGCCTCTGACCAGCAGCATTATGTAGAAGTCAGGGGTGTGCCCAAAGTGCCTTTTTCTCAACTGAAACTTCTGCTGCAAAAACACATTTGAGAACACACCACTTGAGTCGGGAGCAAGGATTTTGAGTTCTCAGGGCCACAGGGATGGAGGAAATAGTGTTCCCCACTGCACAAAATACCCAAGTTCCAGTTCCCTTATGTTTGAATTGGATGTACTTCACTTGTTCACATTTTGTGATGGAGTAGATCAGAAACAGCTGGTGAACAAAACTAGAAATGGGTAGGTTCAGATTCCCCATGAGGGTGGTGCGAGACTGGCACAGGTTGCCCAGGGAGGTGGTGGAAGCCTCAGCCCTGGAGGTTTATAAGGCCAGGCTGGATGTGGCTGTGAGCAACCTGCTGTAGTGTGAGGTGTCCCTGCCCATGGCAGGGGGGTTGGAACTAGATGATCCTTGAGGTCCCTTCCAACCCCAACAATTCTATGATTCTATGATCTCCCTAAGCAGAGGTGTTAGAACTCTGTTTACAATTACAAACTCCTTTCCTCCACACCACAGCCTTTGCATTGAATCTGGTTTGTGCAGACTCAGGCTTTAATACTGTTATCCCTATAACAGCCAGCTTCCTCAGTGTCATGTGGAAAGGCCACCCAGATCACAGATGACAGCCAGGCAGGGAGCAGAGGGGCAGCAGGCCACCCAAGACCCATCGCCTTGGCCTCCTGGAATCAGTCTGCCCGCAGTCGTGATGAGGAGGAGCTGTTTGCTGACTCTCAGCCAAAGGTGAGCTCTGTGCCAGGAGCTGATGATTGGGATGCTGGTCTTTAACAAATGAAAATCCCAGCTTCTGCCAGGGTTCTTTACTCTGGCCAAAAACTTTGGCCTGGATTACCAGACACCTTCTCTTGTTCATCTCCTTGATACTGTGACAGCACACTGCTTTCACTGCCCAAACAAGATGGACTCTTCAACAAGAGTAAGCGTAGAATCCTATACCTGGGGAGGGACCAACTTCATGCACAAGTACAGATTAGGGGTTGATCTGCTGCAAAGCAGCTCTGTGAAGAAGTCCTGGTGGACAAGCAATTATCCATGTGGCAGCAATGTGCCTTTGTGGCCAAGAAAGCCAATGGTCTCCTGGAGTGCGTTAAGAAGAGTGTGGTCAGCAGGTCAAGGGAGGTTTTCCTTCCCTTCTACTCTGCCCTGGTGAGACCATCTGCAGTATTTGGTCAAGTTCTGGGCTCTCCAGTTCAAGAGGCCAGGGATATAGTGGATAGAGTCCAATGGTGGCTACAAGGATGATGAAGGGAGTGGAACCTCTCTGTGATGAGGAAAGGCTGAGAGACCTGGGGCTGGTTAGGCTGGAGAGGAGAAAACTGAAAGGGGATCTCATCAGTGTTTACAAATATCTGAGGGGTGGGTGTCAAGAAGAAGGGGCCAGGCTCTTTTTGGTGGTGTCCTGCAATAGGACAAGGGGCACTGGGCACCAACTGGAACCCAGGAAGCTCCACCTCAACATGAGGAGAAACTTCGGTGCTGTGAGGGTGCTGGAGCCCTGGAGCAGGCTGCCCAGAGAGGTTGTGGAGTCTCCTTCTCTGGAGCCTTTTCAAGACCTATCTGGATGCATTTCTGTGTGACCTGCTCCAGGTGACCCTGCTTTGGCAGCTGGGTGGACTTGATCTCCAAAGACCCCTTCCAACCCCACACTGCTCTGTGGTTCTGTGAAATATGCCACAGCCATCAGCCTGCTCCAGAGAGATCATCCCCCAGTAAATCATGTCAGCCATCTAGTGGCAGATGCTTCCAGCACTTCAGGAGGAGGTTTGGCTCCCTATTTACATTTTCAGGTAGAGTTGTGTGAGATTTTTACTCTGATCCCGTTAGGGATTTTTGCAGTGGTTGCATGAGCATACAAATAGTGCTTCTGAAAGGAGCTTGTGTGGGCTGACCAGCACTAACTGCTGTACAGCTTGCTTCAGTTTGAAGTTGTGAATGTAAAACATGCTGCAGACAAATGAGTACTCATGGTCTAGTCAGCACTGGCTATAACTCTGAAACAGTGGAGTGGCTATCTTATTCAAACACAACATGACTTCATCTCTTGGGCTGTTGATGTCAACTTCAGAGAACTTCCAGAACATCATTTCCAAGCAAAGCCCCTTTATTGTGACACAGGAACAAAGCATGAGCAGTGTCATGGTCCCTGCACCCTTCCTGCTTCACCCAAGTTTGGGCTGGGAGCCCTGGAGTGGGATACATACCTCTTGATGGCGTTGCATTGCAGCAACCTCTCTCCTGGCTGTAGATGGGTGGTCCTGATACATTTTGTTTCCAAGGCAGCTTGCCAACACTGTCCATCCTGAGATGAACCTCTCAGCAGAGATATTTGGTCCTCCATAGTTTAAAATGCCATGGCTGAAGAATGAGCAGAAATGCAGTTACCTCCTAGCTTAAAGGAACTTTGTGTTGCCATAGCATCACTTCCCACCACAGTACAAGAGATGCACCCAGCAGTCATGGAGACCAATGAATGTTCCCTCTTCTTGGGTGGTTTCAGTCTTGCAGAAGGGAAATGTGCCTTGCACAGTTGGTGACAGGCCCCCACTGCTGGTTTTTGGGTTCCGGTTGCTTTTTCTCAAGCAGCTGTACTAATGATTTATCACTGGTCTGGGGCAGCAGCTTTTCCTTCTTCCCTTGGGGTGTGTTTTTTCACAGGTCAAGTTGAGGAGTTGCAGTTCCTTTCTTGCCTTGACAGCTGAGGTTGGGGTTTGTTTAAAGTTCATCCTTAAAGGTAGCACATAGAGGTGTGCCAATGTGCTTTGTTGGTTCAGGTCAAACATCATTTCCCAGCCTTGGCTCTTGGCTTAGTCTGAACAAGGTTTTTAAGGGAGACATAAGCTTTCCACAACTACTGGTGGCAGTTTTTGTCTTCTGATGAGCTCTGTAAATTAACCAGTCCACTACCTGCCTTTTCCAACATCTTTGTTTCCTTCTTCCAGAGCATACCTGCCCCTTTTAAGAGGAAGGTGCCAGAATGGTTTAAAACCTCAGCAGCAGCAGTCCTACCTCCAACCCAGCCGAAGAAATCCAAAACAGAGGCAAAAAAAGGGATTTTTGGTTGAACAGAGAAACGAAGGTTGTTTGGGTTTTTTTCAGTCTTTTTAACTTTTTTTTTTTGTAAGGAGACTTACTTCCCTGGTGCCGTTTGACTGCCTCTGCTTCACACGGGAGGCCTGCAGCTGCCCCTCGCCTAACCTTCGGGCCTTGGTTTTTTTTTTTTATCCTGTATAAAATTTATTATCATTAAAAAAAAAAATTACACAAAGCCGCGGCTCGTTCTCGGTGCAGGGAGGGGTTGATGGAAGGGTTAATGGAGGGGGTGAGGGCGGGGGTTAAGGGCGGGAGTTAATGGCGGGCTCTTGGCGCGTAG
Source organism: Dryobates pubescens (assembly GCF_014839835.1). NCBI lineage: Eukaryota > Metazoa > Chordata > Aves > Piciformes > Picidae > Dryobates > Dryobates pubescens. The sequence goes on from NC_071635.1 coordinate 3,488,562, forward strand.
CCCTGACAACGGCGCGCCCGCTTCCGGGGCGGGGCGGCGCGGCGCGGGGGCTGCCGGGAAGGCGGCATGGGCCAATAGGCGGCGAGCGGCGGTGCACGGCCTGCGCCTCGCGCTCCGGCGGGCGGGTGAGGGACCGCGCGGCGGCGGGGGGGTAGGTGTGAGCCCCCTCCTCCCCCTCCCCCTCTCCCCGCCTGGTACGGGACAGGCCCCGGGAAGGGAGAGAGGAAGGTCTCCGGCGTGGGAGGGTCAGGGGAGCGGCTTCTCAAGGCCCCTGCCCGCCGCCGGCAGCGGTGTCCCGTCCCGCGGTGCCGCGGATGTCGTTAAACGGCGGGGTAGGGAGGGGGCGAGCGCCCTCGGGTTGGTTCCCGGGTGGGCGGTTGTCGTGCTGGCAAAGTTTCCTGGTCTGTGGGTGTCACGAGAGTTCCTTGTTAACGTGAGGTGCCTGTCAGGCAGCCGGTGGGTGCCGGGGCTCGGTGTGAGGCCATGGGGCGTCCCCGGTGCTGTTCCCCATCGGTGCGGGTGTGCGGGCTGGTCGCGAAATCACTTTCCCTACCTTCTTGGGCGTTAAAGTGGTGGTCTGGCACTAACTCCCCAGCCTCTTAAAGTCGCTGCGGAAGAAGAGAAGGATACAAGCAAACAAACGATTTCGTAAGCAGCTATCCCTGCTCTTAAATAACTTCCGACCTTCTAATCGGTGTTTCTTGCCTTCTTCTTCCACTTCCCCTAACAGAATTATGGATCCGAGCTTACTGAGAGAGCGAGAGCTGTTCAAAAAGCGTGCCCTCTCCACACCAGCGGTAGAAAAACGTCCAGCGCCATCTTCTGACTCCTCTTCCAAAAAGAAGAAAGCAAAGGTAGAACAAGGAGGCTCCTCAAGCTCAAAGCAAAACACAGGTTGGTGAAAGTCTCCTGCTCAACAGTTGTTCAGTGTGTTCCACCACCAGCCTCTGAAGATGCTGTTAGCAGCCTGTCTGCGAACTTTGGTAGTGGCTGTTGTCATTCTTGCTCTTAAATTGCCTCTTCTCTTGTAGAAATTCCTTTGCACAAGGGAAAATCCCACTTCTGCTACCACCTGTGCACGTCAGGCCTTGTCCTGTGACTTGTTTGCTGTTGCTCAGTTGGAGGAATTGCTGCTGCCAAAATATTTGTGTGAAGCCAAGCTTTGATTTGTGGGTTTCTGTGCATGCTGGACCCACAGGACAAACAGTAACAGTGGTCTGGTTGTTCTGTTTGTCTTTCTTGCAAGAGAGGGCCTAAAACTTAACTTTGTTAACTGTAAGTCACAGGCTGTCCATCCATGAGGTGGGTTTCACAGTTTAAGTCTTCTATAACTTATGTCTGAGCTACTAGAAAGAATCCAGCAGAGGACATGCTGAGGGGACTGAAGCATCTCTGCTTCAGGCTGAGAGACCTGGGACTGTTTAGCCTGGAAAAGAGCAGCCTGAGAGGGAATCTGTCCAATGGTGATCAAGAACTAAAAGTGGGGTGCAAGAGGATGGAACCAGACTCTTTTTCAGTAGTGCCCAGTGATAGGACAAGGGGCAGTGGGCACAAACTGGAACCCAGGAGGTTCCATCTGAACAGGAGGAGCAAATTCTTTGCTGTGAGGGTGCCAGAGCCTTGGAGCAGACTGCTCAGAGAGGTTGTGGAGTCTCCTCTGGAAAGATTCCAGACCTGCCTGGACATTGTGATCCTGGGCAGCCTGCTCTGGGTGACTCTGCTTTTAGCAGAAGGGTTTGACTAGATGATCCTAGGGGTTCCTTCCAACCTCTGTTGTTCTGTTCTGTTGCCTGGCTAGCATCTTGTGGTTAGCAGTGCCCCTTGTTTTACCTGGGAGCTGATCTTTGTTTCTGAACACCAGAGCTTCAATAGATTACTGTCTGCTTTGCCTTCACTATGTGAAACACGTAACTTGAGGGGCTGTTTTAGTTCTCTGCAAGCTCTGACAAGTCTCAGATGCATTCTAAAGGTCAAATCAAATGTCAGGAGTTACTAAAACACAAAACACCCTGTTGCACAAACTCATTGTGTGCTCATGTTTTGAATGCTCTGTGTGGTTCTCCTCTGACCTCCAAAAGAAACAACTGAGCTAAAAACAACAGAGACAAACGTCAAGGACAGTGGGAGGAGTGGAGCATCTGGGGTCTGAGGGGACAAACAAGGAGTTTGCTTGTGTATCTCTAGCTTCTGAGGGCACCAAACAAAGCTGTCAGCCAGACATTTAAAAACAAACTAAGGGAGGCCAAATTTCCATCAGTCCCTTTGCCACACTCTCCAAGTGAAGCAGATTTCTACATTGAATGTTCTAACCTGTGTGCCATAAGTGAAAGCAGTTTGTTGGGAAAGAGAGATGGGGATGCAAGAAGAGGGTGAATAGTTCAAATGTGAGTCTGGTCTGGAGGGTTTGAGTAGATGTGGCCAGGTAGCAGAACAAAGAGAGTGTCACTTCCTTGCTGTGGTTTTGTGGGCTCAGTGTTTCTCTAAGTGTTTTTGCAGCTCTCAGATGATTTACCTTACACAAATAGGAGTGTGAGCAAATGCATTTTGTCTTTTAAGCTGCTGGCTTCATTCCAGACAGTATCAGAAAGGTTTCAGGATTTCACAGAATCACAGAACGGGAGGGGTTGGAAGGGACCTCAGAAGATCACCCAGGGCAGGGCACACAGGAACACATCCAGGTGGGTTTGGAATGTCTGCAGGGAAGAAGACTCCACAACCTCTCTGAGCAGCCTGCTCCAGGCCTCCAGCACTCTCACAGTGAATAAGTTTTCCCTTCTGTCCCTGTGGTATCTCCTCTGCTCCAGCTTGCCCCCACTGCCCCTTGTGCTCTCACTGGACATCACTGAGCAGACCTGGCTCTGTCCTCCTGACACTGCCCTGCACACCTTTATCAACAGGAACAAGGTCATCCCTCAGGCTCCTCTGCTGTGAGATAAAGAGCCCCAGGTCCCTCAGCCTGTCCTCAGCAGGGAGATGTTCCACTGCCTTCAGATCTTTGTGGCTCTGCTCTGGACTCTTCCAAGCAGGCAAAGGCCTGCAGGGATAGGACAAGGGACAATGGTTTGAAATTAGAGCAGATTTGGATTGGATGTTAGGAATGACTTTTGTACCATGAGGGTGGTGGAAGGCTGGAAGAGGTTGCCCAGGGAGGTAGTTGAGGCCCCATCCCTGGGAATATCAAGGTCCTGATAGACAAGGCTCTGAGCAGCCTAATGTAGTGGAGGATGTCCCTGCTGACTGCAGCAGGGTTGGACTGGATGACCTATGGAGGTCCCTTCCAACCCAAACCATTCTAGGATTCTATGACTTGGAGAACCTGCCCCTGTCACTTTTTGAGGAGGGAGAGACATTGAAAGCATCTTCAGTTGGCTGCAGAGCTACAGCTGCCCTTTGTGCAAAGCTTGCCAGCGAGAGCAGTTAACTGCTGTAGTTCTGTGAAGCTGTTACTCAAACAAACTGCTTGGAAACATTCAGAACTGCCTTGTTTACTAAGAACAGAGACTGGAAAATAACTGAAATACAGATCAGATGTGTTTATTTCTTTTTATTAGTGAACAGTTAAGTTGTGGCTAAGGTCTTCTTCTTTAAGACCTTTGTCTTCATGGTCTCGGCCAACAGTAATCAGGAGCTGAAATCTCTTTAGTCTGCACTTGGGAATGAATCGTCCTGAGGCTCTAGGGCTGTGCAAGGGGAGAGCTTTGTCTTCTGTTCCTTGTGCAGACACCCAGTCTCCTTTGTAGATCTGTGAAATAAGCAGCTGGAATGAATCCCAGGAGTTCTCATCGTGTGTGCTTCTCGGGAAGGCGTAAGGCGGCGAAGCCAGCGTGGCGGAGGCCAGCCGTGCTGCTTCCTGCACGCTGCCTTCTGGTGTGCAGCCACCAGCAGTGCTTTACAGGGGCACTCTGAGTGGCCAGCAGTCCTGTTGCCCTTCAGAGGGTTTGCTTTCATGAAAGAGGCACTTGAGTTTGCTGTATCCCAATGGCTACTCTTGCCTCTCAAGCAGGACACTGGTCTTTCAGGGTAGGTAGAAGTTAAGGAGGCCTCCACCCAGCCTCCCTGGGCATTAGCATCATGTCTATCATCTTCATTGTATGTCTTGGTGTGACCTGTGGGTCAGTTTCCATTGATTGTGCTTATACTTTGATTTATTTCATTGTTTTTTCTTTTTAGCCAAAAGCATTCTCTGCACCTGGGTCTGGCAAAACTTCCTCCTAAGTGTGTGGGAGATGAGTGGCTGTAGAAGCAGTTGTGTCATTTTGTGATTGCAGAAGGGAGCTTTCTTCTCCAGGTGAATGGCTGGACTGGCTGTGCTGGTTTGTAGTGGCCTGGACATCTCTCTTGTGAGTCCCATTTCACCAGCCAGAAAAAAAAAACATGAGTCAAATGAGCAAGTCTTTCATTGGGTCCAGTTCTTCTGGAGCTCAGGTGTGCTGCACCTGACTCTGAGGAGTTTAATTATATGAAAGAAAGGTAATTACAGGTACTGGCCATAGCACAAAGGTATTTCTGACATGGATGAACTGCAAGATCAGTCTTGTAGCTTACCTGTCCCTTTGGCCATTAGGTGGATTTTGTTACCCCTAACAACAGGAATGTTGTTTGGCTTTAACATCATTAAATGTCGTGTCTCACACTTAGCTTGGATCTGGGATGTTCCTCTCTGGGCTGCTTCTCTGTGGGGTTCAGGAGTGTGAAAAATTTAGTGGGTGTCACTGATGGTCATGCTGTTGTTGCAATTATGACTGCAAAGCTTGGATGGGTTTAGAAACTACAAAGGAAAATGATCTGGTGAGCTCAGGGTCCATGGGCAGTTTGAGAAGGGTGTCAGTGTGAGCCCTCTGGGATGCACCACCAGGCCAGTGAAGCTTGCTGAGATTCTCTAGTGCAAAATGAAGTCTCCTCTCTGTGCTTCCATCCTGCCACCTCCAGCAGCAGGCTTGTCCTGGTGTGGACCCCTGTGTGAAGCACACCAAGGCCTGAAAGCTGTGTGCAGGGGGTGAAAGGACTGTTGTCAGGGTAGGAGGCCTGCAACCCATCTCCTTGTGTGTGAGAGCACAATTCCAGTTCAGCTTCCAGAAGTTAAGGTAGGGATGGAGTATCCAGCATGTCTGATTCCCTGGTGTGCTGCAGGAGCAGCCTTGGGGCACAGAAGGTCCTTCTAGGCCATAGCACCACTACAGTCTGCTTGTGTGGAGAGATGTTCTTAAAGTGGTGCAGTGGTCACCATCTCAACACCCAGAACTTGTTAAACAGGTTGAGTGTGAAGCAAGGGGAGAGCAGTTCCCTGGATCAGGGGAAAGGGATGGAGAAAGGGTCCCACTGTACCCCGAGGGGTTCGCAAACCCCCTGGAGGGGTGCATTCCATGTTGGTTCCTTCTCATCCCCCCAGCCTCTCTTCTGAAAGCAAGAAACCCATAATCAGAAGAGGTGCCAAAGGCAAGAATTCACACAAGCCTCTCCCATCTGGTGGGGTCTCTCACCACCCAACCCTGCCATCTCACAGCTTTTTTTCCTCAGCCCTTGTGTGTCTTTCCTGTCTCTGTGCAGTTGCCCTCAGCAGAGGACACTGCTGTCTCTCTGCACTAGGTAGGGTCACGTTGTTGAGCAGTTTTAGAAACATCCTTTCCAGTAAAGCAAACGTTGGTTTATGCACTGTAGGCAACATTTGTTCCTTCAGGTAGGCAAAGATCTATCCTGGAAACTCAATAGAAACAACAAAAGTTCATCTCAAGACAGGGAAAAAAAAAAACCCAACCCTTTTCTTCCCCCACAACATTGCAACAGCTCATCCTTCATCTAAGCAAAGCCTTTGCTAGACACAGTGCTAACTGCTGCTGTTCTATTTCAATCCAAAAGGGAAAACAAATAAATAAAAGCACAGGACTGGCTCATCTGTAAGGTACAGGAGGCTTCATTCAGGGTGCTGGTGCTCAGTCCTTCCTACACCACCTCTGTCTCACGCTTCCTGAAGCTGTTCAGCATTGCTCTGACTGGGTTGGGCTCATTCTCCAAGTCTTTCACAGTCTTGTTTTTCACACAGCAGCAGCAGTCCAGCAGTTCGTAGAGGAAAGCCAAGACCACCAGAGAAACCACAGTAAAGATGAATATGATCAGAATGATAAAGCAGGCAGTGTTCCAGTTGTCATGGAAAGGGTAAATCTTTTGCACTTGAAAGCCCAGGTACTGGGAAATGGATGCAGTCTCGTTCCAGTGAGTGGTGTTGAGGGTTGCCATTCTCGAGGAGCTGTCTTGCTCTGCCTGCTGCCAGGGGCTTGGGGGCTGAAACAGAGAGAAAAAGCTGTTGAGGGATGCTGTTGGTCAAGAACATGCTGTGATTCTTATCCCAAAGTGAAAGAACTTAAGCCTAGGAGTCCTTCACACCTACAAACATGGATTGTTGCCTGGCATCAACCCCCAAATCACAGCTTTGGAACCTTTCTTCCAGTCAGGACTGGTCCTCCATGCAGTGTAAGTTACTGAGTCATGAGGGAGCTTTGCTGCTTTGTTTCAAATCTGTGCAAAGACAGAAAAGTTACAGAGATAATTGTCAAGGTGCAGGATGTGAAAGCCCTCAGCACTTTTGGCATTCTTGGAAAAGCAGGGGCTCTGTTCCAAACAATGAGGGGGCTGCAGCACCTCTGCCAGAGGACAGGCTGAGGGAGCTGAGGTTGTCCAGCTTGGAGAAGAGAAAGCTCCAGGGAGACCTTAGAGCAGCCTGCCAGTACCTGAAGGGGGCTACAAGAAGGCTGCAGAGGGACTGTTTGCAAAGGCCTGCAGGGACAGGACAAGGGACAGTGGTTTGAAATGAGAGATGAGCAGATTGAGATTGGATGTTAGGAACAAGTTCTGCACCATGAGGGTGGTGGAAGACTGGAAGTGGTTCCCCATGGAGGTAGTTGTGGCCACATCCCTGGAGATCTTCAAGGTCAGGCTCAATATATCTCTGAGCAACTTGATCTAGTGGAGGATGTCCCTCTGACTGCAGGGGAGTTGGACTGGATGGCCTTTGGAGGTCACTTCCAACCAAATCATTCTAGGATTCTATACCTGAGTGATCCAAGGAATGAAACTGAACTTTTGGTTGTTCTTCTTCTACAAGATAACAATGCTGCAGCTTCCTTAAATCTCCTGATTTTAGAACTCATTAGCACAGATTAGTTCACCCTGCAAAACTCATTCTGACTCCAGGCCAGGCTTCCTTAGAGGTTCACTCTCCAGCCATTCCACTGTTGAGTGCTTGAGGAACCCAGCTCAGGTTTACAGTGAGGGTGGGGAGACACTGGAACCCATCCATGACCCAGGGAGGTCATGGATGTCCCTTCCCTGGAGGCGTTCAAGGCCAGGTTGGATGAGGCCTTGAGCAAGCTGGGCTGGTGGGAGGTGTCCCTGCCTATGGCAGGGGAGTTGGAACTGGATGATCTTGAAGGTCTCTTCCAACCCAACCCATTCTATGAATCCATGATCTGAGCTGCCCAAACAGCACTGAGCACATTTGGAGATCTTGTCCCAGTTGTGGTGCCATGGTCATGAGGATGGATAACAAGGCAAACCCTTTGTGAGGAGCTCTGCTGTCTTGTTTTCAGCTGCAGTCTCTGCTGAACTGCTAGGACAGGAATGTTGTCCTTGGGCCAGTGCTGTCTCTGTGTACCCAGCAGAAATCAAAAACTGCTTTGTGGTGCTGGGGGGGAGATGAAGCAAGGAGCTGGCTTCACAAATCTGCTTTTGGCATGCTGAGATAGGCTGTTGCTCCAAAGTGTGAGAGTAGGCTGTGCCTCAGTCATGTCTGCAGCTTATCCCCAGCAGTTTTGTCTCTCTCTGAATTTCTCTGTGAATCCTGGAGAAGGAGGCAGATGAAGTGTTTGGCAATAGCATCTTTGCAGTTAGGCATCTCTCTTTTTTCCTTTCTTTTTTTTCCCCCCCTTGGTTTCCTTCCTTCCCTGGCTATGCCTCCCCAAATGGGGAAACTTGCACTACTTTTGGTATAGTCCAATGTAGTAAAGGATATGATAAGGATAAGATAAGGCTCCCAGGTGACCTAGTGGTGGCCTTCCAGTATCTGAAGGGGGCTACAAGAAGGCTGGGGAGGGACTGCTCAGGGTATCAGGTAGTGATAGGACAAGGGGGAATGGAGTGAAGCTGGAGGTGGGGAGATTCAGGCTGGATGTGAGGAGGAAGTTCTTCACCATGAGAGTGGTGAAGCCCTGGAACAGGTTGTCCAGGGAGGTGGTTGAGGCCCCAGCCCTGGAGGTGTTTAAGCCCAGGCTGGACGAGGCTCTGGCCAGCCTGATCTAGTGTGAGGTGTCTCTGCCTGTGGCAGGGGGGTTGGAACTAGATGATCCTTGTGGTCCCTTCCAACCCTGACTGGTACTATGGTATCCAAGGAGCCCCAGCAACCTCTGGTTACCTGTGGCAGCATACTAACCAACCTTTGAATCCTTCAGGCAGTTTAAAACTGGGTGTGGGAGAAGATCAAGTCCAATCTCCACATTCCCCCGAGGAGCAGCAAGGAGTTTTTAGGTGAAGCATGGTAGTAAGCAGCACTGATAGGTGAGCCTGTCAGTGCTAGCTGAGGGGCAGCTCCCAAAATGTGGGGCTTTTTTCTGCTGGGGTGCCCCAGAAAACCCTGAAATTATGGAAGGGGAAGAAAAGGATGAGGTGGCAACTTTGTAGAAACCCAAAGTCTTATTTGCATGCCCCAATGAAAGATTTTTGTGCTTGGACCTAAAGCAAAGCAGGTGCAGATGTGGCTGTTTTCCTTCTGAAATAGTCCTGGCCACCCACATGTAGTTCAGTTTCATTCTCTAATCAAAACCACAGAAGGAAGGGGTAATGCTGATGGCTTGTGCCCTCAACTGTGCTCACAGCTAATGCTGTGATGAACCCTGTGTATCCTAGAAAGAATTCTGCAGCCAGCCTGTTCAGAGGGTGAAAAGTACAAAGCCTATTCGTAGAGAGGATACCAAACTGAGTGGTGTGGTTGGTAAGGCTGAAGGATGAGATGGGTGCCATCCAGAGGCACCTGGAGAGGTGGGCTGAAGACAGTCTCATGAGGTTTAGTAAGGCAAGGTCCTGCACCTAGGCTGGGGCAAGCCTAGATACCAATCCAGGCTGGGGGGGTGAAGAGATTGAGAGCAGCCCTGCAGAGAAGGACTTGGGGGTGCTGGTGAGTGAGAAGCTGGCCAGGAGCTAGCAGTGGGCACTGGCAGCACAGAAGGCCAGGGGCAGCCTGGGCTTCATCAAAAACAGTGTGGCCAGAGATGGAGAGCAGGATCCTGCCCCTTTGCTCTGCTGACACCTCACCTGCAGTGCTGTGAACAGCTCTGGAGCCCTCAACACAAGAAGAACATGGGTCTGCTGGAGAGAGTCCAGAGGAAGGCCACAGAAATGGTCAGGGGGCTGGAGCACCTCTGCTACGAGGACAGGCTGAGGGAGCTGGGGGTGTTCAGCCTGGAGAAGAGAAGGCTCCAGGGAGACCTTAGAGCAGTCTGCCAGTGCCTGAAGGGGGCTACAAGAAGGTTGCAAAGGGACTGTTTGCAAAGGCCTACAGGGATAGGATGAAGAGCAATGGTTTGAAATGAGAGAAGAGCAGATTTAGACTGGATGTTAGGAACAAGTTCTGTGCTATGGGGGTGATGTAAGACTGGAAGAGGTTGCCCAGAGGGGTGGTTGAGGCCCCATCCTTGGAGATGCTCAAGGTCAGGCTGGAGAAGGCTCTGAGCAACCTGATCTAGTGGAGACTGTCCCTGCTGACTGCAGGGGGGTTGGACTGGATGACCTTTGGAGGTCCATTTCCAACCCAAGTCCCTGCTGCCAGCACAGTGCAGCAGCCAGCCCCTTCCCACTCCACAGCCACCATTAGGCTTTGCATGGTGTAGAGAAGCAGATCCTTGTGCAGGGAGGTGGAACTGAATGCCCCTGCTGGGGGTGGTTTGTGCTTCTCAAGGGTTGATGCTGATCTCCTTAGATTTGAGTGAGGCCAGGCATAGATAAACAGCAGCTCCTCATTGCTGTAATTGTTAAAAGACAAGGCTGAAGTAGCCATTGCTGAGACTCCAGAAGTAACACAGCACTAATAAGGTTAATGCCTTTGAAAGCAGTCCAGAATTAAGTGGCCTCATGCAGATTTGCTTGGTAATGGCACACTGAAATGAATTTTGGGAGCCAATCTGGTTTGAATGCATTTCAGCTGTTGTATGTGTGAGTGGGTTAAATAATTGATTGGTTCCTTTAACAGCCATATTGGAATGTAATTTAAAGGTACCATGATCTGAATGCATTTCAGCCATTGCATGTGTGAGCTAAACAATTAAGTGCTTTCTTTAATATCCAGTAGGAGATTTTTAATTCAAAAGTGCCATGGTTTGAAGGCATTTCAGCTGTTGTATGTGTCCAGAAAATGCAGTCAGTTAAATAATGCATTGGTTCCTTTAGCACCCATGTCAGATTTTGATGTAAAAGTATCCAGCATCTTTTGGACACTGCAGAGGAGCAGCTTGATTTGAAATCCTACTCCTGGAGCAGAGGGAAATGACTGGCAAAAAAAAAAAACCAACCCCAAAACCAAATCATTTCAATGCAGTACTGAGGAAGTCCTGGTTAAGAAACCACTGAAGAGACATCTTGGGGTAATAAACAGCATTTACAAACCTCCAGCAGATCCCAGCCAGTCTGTATTGGATTGATCCTTGCTCCAATGCTTGCAAGGATAATCCTATGCAACAGCATTTCCCCCCTCCTCCTACATAACCAGATTTCTAACACAGGTTTCTAGCATATCCACAAACACAGGGCTCCTTCAGGCAGCTTAATTGATGTTGTTTGTGGAATACCCACTTGGGAGAGAGATTTCTTCAATTCCAGGTTTTAGCTGGCTTTGTGTGAAGGGAAATCCTTCCATTTCTCTAAAAAACCACAGGAGAATCAGTTTCAGGGAAGGAGCTAGCTGCCCTGCAAGCATGAAATCCATTTTGTTTCCTGCCTCTTGGCCGGGTGTTCTCAGCTTTGCTGTAAGATGGAGTGGTCATCAGTTTCCCCTCGGTGCACAGATGGTGGAAGTGCCTGGCTGGTAGTGCCGGAGGAGCTGCCCTGCGCCGGGCGGCAGAAAAGCCTCCTCCACCTAGAGAGAAAAGCAGCCTGATTCTAAGGTGGTGTGCAGGTGACAGGCATCTTTTCTTTCAGCAATCAAAAGAAAGCAAAGAGAGGGTTATAAAACGATCCACACCTACCTCTTGTCTGAGAGGATGCTGGCAGAGCGCTGCTCGGGTCCCTGTTTTTAACGCAGCCTATGGCACAGCTAAGATGGAGCTTTGCTACCATTGGCCAGAGCATGCTGCTGCTGACAACTTCCTTTATGCTCATTTGCATCAACCCCTCCAACCCCAGGAGTGAATCATTCATCAGTTGGACTCTTGCTGCCTCACATAAGAAACAGCCTCCCCCTTCCTGCTCTGGGTTTTGGGATGCTCTTTGTGTGTGTGATGAGCGGAGCCGCCCTGGGAGGGCGGCGGTGGCCCTGAGCCTGCTTTGCCTGGCGCCGGGAAGCAGCAGGTCAAAGCTTGACGTTTGAAGTGTTAACATCTGCAGGTTTCCAGCTTCCTCCTGTGCTCAGATTTACTTGTCATGGAACTGCAGCAGGCTGTAGCCAGGCAGATTAAACAAGATAATCCCCTTGATTCAATTGACAGAGCAAATACATGAGAAGTCATCTTAACTATTTGTTGTGCCTCTGGATTTCTTTCAAGTCGCTTTAGCCCTCTCCTTGCAAAGATGATTATTGAGTTTATTAACTCTCCTGCATTAGACATCAATTTTTAATGATAAAAGGGAGCCCTTTAGGGGAGAAAAATCCCTGCAGGCTTTATTCTGGCTTTTATTTTTCTCCCATTTCTCCCTCTTAATTTAGTAGCCAGAATAAAATGTCCTTTAGCTGGAGTTCTACTGACTCTTGGATGTTAATTTTAGAGTGGTTGTGCTGTGTAAAGCCTCTAATCAAATGTCATGGAAGAGCTTCTCCTTTGGGTGAGCTTCACTCCCAATTACCAGCTGCTGAGTTTTCAATCTGGTGTTTATTCCTTCAACATTTTATTTTGTACTGTACCAGCACCAGCTGAGTTTGGTGTTTGTTCCTTTAGCTTTTCTATCTTTTCCTATCTTGGCACCAGTTTCCATTAAGTCTTCCCAATAATTATCAAAAGTGGTTCAAAACTTGACTACATCCAAAATTCCCACTTGGTAGCTGCCTTTTGTTGTGATTTGCAGGTGGGGGAATCAGTGCAACTCTCTGCTCCTACCTCAGCAGCACGAAGCAGAGCTGCAGGGCATGATTTCAGCCTGAATTTAGGCAGCAGGACTGATGATGGTTTGTTAAGCCACAGAATTAAATGTGAACTCTTATGGCAGTGATGCTGCAGTCAGTGTTTGCTTAAAAGTCAAGTCCCAAGAGCTTTATATTTATGGAGTTTTGCTTGGAAGGCTTCCTAAGCTACATCTCTCTGGATAGGTAACTCTGAGTCTGGATCAACATGATCTTCCAACTGGTTTTTGTTCCTAGTTGTCACTCTGAAAGCTTCAGAAAGCAGAGTGAGAGAGAGAGAGATGGGGAGCAGAGCCAGCAGAGTGGTGTTGAAAGCAGCATTTAATTGTTTGTTTTCTCCTCTTTCAGATCACAGCAATGGATCATTTAACTTGAAAGCCCTTTCAGGAGGCTCTGGCTACAAGTTTGGAGTCCTTGCTAAAATAGTGAATTATATGAAGGTACAAAGTTTTGCTGTAAAAATTTTGAATGGCTTTTAATACTTGGTTCTCCTGTTCCTAGCTGAAAGGCACTGAACATTTCAAACTCCTAACGTTCTTTTACTGCAAGACTGAGAATTGCAAGGAGCATCTTGTTAAAACCAAAATGCTGTCAGCTAAAAACCAGAGTGTCTTATGCCATTACTGAGATCCTAATCATTCCAGGTCACTTAAAAACTAGGGTAATGGGGTTTATTTGCAGTAGAAATAGGAATGGCAAGATGTTGTCAGCTTTTAGAATTCATGAGCTATTTATTTCTCCAAATGACATCTCATTTGGTGCCTGCCAGATGACTCTGTAATCAAGCTCAGAATATTTTCCCCTCATCTTCTCAAAAGTGCTTGATTGAAACTTGTGTGTGTGCTGTGGCCATCCTGGTTTTCAAACACTTGTGTGGTCATCACATGAAAGCTGGTTTGTAGAATTACAGACTCATTGAGATTGGAGAAGATCACTGAGTCCAACCATTAACCCACTACTGCCAAGCCCACCACTAAGCCATGTCCCTCAGCACCACAACTATGCATTTTTTAAGAGCACTTCCACCACTGCCCTGGGCAACCTGTTCCTGAGCTTAGCCACTCTTTAAGTGAAGGAATTCTTCCTGATGTCCAACCTAAGCCTCTCCCTGGTGCAACTTCAGGCTGATTCCTCTTGTCCTTGTGCTGATTACTTGGGAGAAGAGACCAACCCCCACCTGGCTCCAGCCTCCTTTCAGAGAGTTGTAGAGAGCCAGAAGGTCTCCCCTCAGCCTCTTTTTCTCTAGACTGACCACTCCCAGTTCCCTCAGCTGCTCCTCACCAGCCTTGTTCTCCAGATCCTTCACCAGCTTGTTTGTCCTCTGGACACACTCCAGCCCCTCAATGCCCTTCTTAGAGTGAGGGGCTCAAAACTGAACCCAGCACTCAAGGTGTGTCCTGACCAGTGCTGAGTACAAGGGGACAATCACAGCCCTAGACCTCCTGGCTGCACTACTCCTGATCTAAGCCAGGATGCTGGTGGCCTTCTTGGTGACCCTGGCACAGGCTGGCTCCTCTTCAGCTGGCTGTCAACCAACTCCCCTAGGTCCTTTTCCACTGGGCAGCTTTCCAGCCACTCCTCCCCAAGCCTGGAGTTGTGATGATGCTGTAGTTACTTGATTTTAGTGGAGTTACTGAATGAAATGAGCACAGAACCCTAACAGATCCTGTTTGCTTTTCCAGACCCGGCACCAGCGGGGTGACACACATCCCTTGACCCTGGAAGAGATCTTGGATGAAACACAGCATTTAGATATTGGACTCAAACAGAAACAATGGTTAATGAGTGAGGTAAAGAAAGCAGATGTTTGGGTTTTAATTAGAGAGAAAGGATTCTGTTAAACCTGAATTACAAACCTTTACATAACTCCCCACCACCACCACCACCTTAAGGAAGCTACCTTGATTCGCAGGTCTGTCTGTCTTGTACCTCCTGCTGTCGAGGTAACTGTGAAATGAGAGCTCTTCTGAACATTTTGAAGGACTTGTTAGAGTTCTTCCACAGTGTATTTTCTGTCAAGTGAATGTATTCATTCCTAATTTTCTCTAAAGAAGCTGATTTCCACCCCCCCAAGGAATTTCTTGTGAACAATATTCCCCTTGCAGTGCTCTTCCAGTACTGAGGGTGTTCAGTGAACCAAACCAGAGGAGTCTGGCACAAAATTCATAGGCTTACAGTTCTTTGTTACTGACTGAAAATGAATTCTGATGGGAAATTTCTGTCTGAAATGGTGGGCTAAATAGATCTGCAGATTCCACCACTGAAGTTCTCACTCTTAGGTGCTAAAGCTCATTTTAACTTTCCACCATTGTCATGCCTAATTGATCTCAATGCCTTCATGGAATTTCAAGGCTAATAAATCAACAAAACACCATACTGGATATTTGTCCTTGACTGGTGTACCTGGGTTTGCTCAGATCTTACTCAAAATCCTCACAACAGTGTAGTGAAGGCTGGTTGAGGCTTGAGGGAGACATTTCTGCATAGCAAAACCAGGGTGGTTTTAACTAACACAGCCTGCAGCATTCCTTTTGCTACTGGGGACTAATACTCTGGGGTACAGAAACCTCCAATCTGACGGTGTTGGTTGTGGTGGAAGCCTGATTTTGCTGAGGTCCTTCAGAAAGTATCTCCAGGGTTTTTTTTGATAATGAACCAGGATATCAAGATGGAATGAAAAAGCTCCAGCCAAGGAGTGTCTATGAAATGAAAAGGTGAACAAATACCCTGCAGGGCCAGAGTTAGTTATCTGCTCTGTTACAGGTGTTTTCTCCCTGTTTTCTTCTTTCTGTGTCTCTTCTTTTTCTCCTTTCAGGGTCAGGCTGGCATCTGCAGAAGAAACTGAGTAGAGTTGCCCTCTGTTACAGGTGAACTTCCATTGTGGTACTGCCTGCACAGCCAAACTGATTGGGAGCATAACTTCAATCCTTTCAATTGCCCATGAGCTTCTGGCCAGCTTCTCTCTGAAGCTGGCATCATAAGTCAAATCCTACTGTGCAGGAGGTCTGCTCTTCTCAATTTCTTCTACAGCTGCTGGTGCCACTTGACAGCAGTTGGGGAAGACTGACTCCTGTGTTGTTCATCCCAGGTTAATGCCTTTCACATTCCTAACGTGACCTGAGCTGCTTGTGCTGAGGTGTGTTTATATTCAGCCAAAGCACAGTGTTTTGTGCTCCCTCTCCTTCTTTTCATTCCTTCCTCAAAAAGGCCCATGTGCAGCTTTCTGCCATAAGAGGCTTGATGGACCCTCAAGCCCAAAGGCAGTAAGTAAATGAGTTTAAGCCTCCTTTGGTGCTCAGTGCTTTATTTTGTGGCAAAATTACAGCGAGGCTGGTGGATCTAGGATCCAAGGATTTTAAATCCCTTTCAAACTCCAATCTCCAAACTGGCAGCTGTACCATGTGGCTGAACGTGCTCTAGCTGCTCAGCAGCACACTAGAAGAAGGCCCAGCATGTGCTCTTTTTCAAGGGTTCAAATTTATGTCCCTGTTACAGGCTCTTGTCAACAATCCCAAAATAGAAGTGGTAGATGGGAAGTATGCTTTCAAACCCAAGTACAACTTGAAAGATAAAAAGGCTCTGCTCAGGCTCTTGGACAAGCATGACCAGCGAGGCCTGGGAGGAATCCTTCTAGAAGATATTGAAGAAGGGCTACCCAATGCACAGAAAGCTATCAAGGTGAGTAGCAATGTCTTCTCAGTGAACCCATTCCAGTCAGCTTCTCAAAAGGAAAGCAGAGGCTAAAGTGAGAGGTCCCTCATGAATCATTTCTGTTCTTTTGAGAACTCAAAAGCTACTCCAGATGATCATAAAATCACAGAATGTTAGGGGCTGGAAGGGACCTCTAGAAATCAAGTCCAACCCCTCTGCCAGAGCAGGATCACCTAGGGCAGGTCACACAGGAACACATCCAGGTGGGTTTTGAAAGTCTTCAGAGAAGGAGACTCCACAGCCGCTCTGGGAAGCCTGCTTCGGGGCTCCAGCACCCTCACAGTAAAGAAGTTTCTCCTAAGGTTGAGGTGGAACCTCCTGTGTTCCAGTTTGTACCCATTGTTCCTTGTCCTGTCAGTAGGCACCACCCAAAAGAGCCTGGCCCCTTCATCTTGACACCCACCCCTCAGATATTTGCAGACTTAACAAAATCCCCTCTCAGCCTTCTCTTCTCCAGACTAAACAGCCCCAGGTCTCTCAGCCTCTCTTCATAGGAGAGGTGTTCAAGTCCCCCAGTCATCCTCATAGCCTCCATTGGACTCTCTCCAGCAGATCCCTGTATCTCTTGAACTGGGAAGCCTCAAACTGGACACAGTATTCCAGGTGTGGTCTCACCAGGGAAGAGTAGAGGGTGGGGGGAACCTCTCTAGACCTTCTGGACACCCCTTTCTTGATGCCCCCCAGGATACCATTGGCCCTCTCAGACCCAGGGGCACATTGCTGTCTCATGGAGAACTTCTGCCCACTGGGACTCCAGGGTCTTTCTCCATGACTTGGTGTTGCAGCTTTTTCTGTATTTCACCCTTCACTTTCAAATTTGGTCTGATGCTTCAACACAGCTGTCAGAGCTCTCCCTCACCAAAGACTCTTCTTAATCTCCCACATTCCAGCTCTAGGCGTTCAGTTCATAGAATGCTTTGATTTGGAAGGGACCTCCAAAGGTCATCCAGTCCAACCTCCCCTGCAGTCAGCAGGGACATCCCCCCCACTAGATCAGGTTGCTCAGTTCTACTGTTAGACCTTGGTCTCAACTCCCAGTGTCTCATCTTTGATTTATTAGTGCACCTACCATCAGTGTTTGCTTTGGGTTCCTCTCGCTGCCTGTTGCTTTGCTGCTGCTTCTCCAGTTTCTTGTGCTTTTTGTAGCACAGGACCTGGGTCTGCTGTCCAAGTTGGAATCCTCATGCTGGGAGATGAAGTGATTTTGAGTTGTTCTTTTATGTTTGGTTTTTTTGAGGCTTTAGGGGACCAGATCATCTTTGTTAATCGCCCTGATAAGAAGAAAATCCTTTTCTACAATGACAAGAGCTGCCAGTTCACTGTGGATGAAGGTAGGTGTTTGTATACATGTAGTTCCATGGGACTTGATTTGAATTCATCTGAAGCACCTACATGAATGAGCAGTCTTCAGGTATTTAAGGTGATAATGAAATATTAGCTAGAGCCAGATGTTGGGAGAATGGTTTATAGTAACACAAGGCTAGCAAGTGAGTCCTGGCTTAGAATAGATACATTGGAGTGTGGCAGCAGGAATCCAACAGTTCAAGTGTAGCAGTGCAGAGGAGACTTAAAAATCACCTGATTGTGACTAAAATTGCATCTAGCATGTAAAGGGCAGCCAAAAGAAACCCAAAAGAATGGCTCCAGTTTATTAATAGTGTGCCTTTCGCTGGGGAACGTGACGAGAAGCCACAAATGGAACAGGGGGAGGAAGCAAACAGGAAGATGATGTGAGCAAAAGGCTCAAGAGGAGGGTGGGAGTAGTTTACAACTAGCAGAGGGCAGATGTGAGGCAGTGCTGTTCCCTGGAGCTGGAGCACACTGGGGACTTCTGAAGTTCAGCATTGTGTTTCCTGACTACCAAACAGTGGTAAAATCCTCTGGTGCCTGTTTATGGCCAGAAATTACTTACACAAACTGGGGAGTGTTCCAATAATCATAGAATCCTAAGAAGGTTTGGGTTGGAAGGGACCTCCAAAGGTCTTCCAGTCCCACACCCCCTGCAATCAGCAGGGAGATCCTCCACTACAGCAGGTTGCTCAGAGCCTTGGCCAGCCTGACCTTGAATACCTTCAGGGTTGGGGCCTCAACTCCCTCTCTGGGCAACCTGTTGCAGTGTTCCAGCAGCCTCAGGGTGCAGAACTTGCTCCTCACATCCAATCTCACTCTGCTCTGCTCTCATTTCAAACCATTGCCCCTTGCCTTGTCACTGCAGGCCTTTGGGAACAGTCCCTCTGCAGCCTTCTTGTAGCCCCTTCAGGTACTGGCAGGCTGCTCCAAGGTCTCCCTGGAGCCTCTTCTCCAGGTCGAACAGCCCCAGCTCCCTCAGTCTGTCCTCACAGCAGAGGTGCTCCAATCCCCTGATCATCTTCATGGCCTCCTCTCAACCTGCTCCATCAGGTCCATGTCCTCCTTGTGCTGAGGGCTCCAGAGCTGGATGCAGTACTCTGGGTGAGGTCTCAGCAGAGCCGAGCAAAGTGTCTGAATCATCTCTCTCAATCTGCTGGAGATCCCTGCCCTGTTGCTCTGAGTTTGTAATAACTGCAGGAATCACTGTAAATTTAAGAGAAGAGTCTATTTTACTGAGACCTAGCAGGAGACATCTGCCAGCTGCTCAGCAGGTAGCCAGTATAAATAAATCCAAGGCTGTTGATAAACAATAGATTCTGTTTGAGCCTTAGTCTGTGTTTAGGAACAAGCAGTGCTGGCTGTTGATGTGAAAGGGAGGACAAGGTGAATAAAAGAGCCATCTGAAACCCAGTAAAACAAAAAGTTAAGCCTTTTGGCTCAATCTCCTGCTGAGGGCAGGCACTTACCCTGCTGCAGTGTCTGTGGTGAAGGGATTGCTAGCGTGCAGCGTGCTTGCGGCTCAAGGTGGCGTGGCTTGGCTCGGCTGTGCTCGCTTTCATCCACAGGTGGCAGCACGTTCCCGTCTGATCCCACAATGATTTATTTTTGTTGTCTTCCTGCTGGGGTTGGTTTTGCTTTTCAGGCTGCTCCTTTGTTCTCAGAGCAGGAATATTTTTTTTCCCCCCTCTTGTGACTTTTGCCATCCGACAGAGCTCTGAGAACGTCCCCGAGCGAGATTCGTTGCACTCGCGGCAGCTGGAACAGGTTCTTTTTCCAACTGCCTTAGCCTGTGATGAAGAAAAGCCATCCTTCTGCTTTACAGCTCTTCCCAGAGCACCAGCAGCATGCCTCTCAGGAGCCATTGGCAGAATTGTCTGCCTGCAGGATGAGTTATGACACGTCCCTGCCTTAGCGGTGCTATTTCGGCTCATTATCTCCACCAATGTTAAAGCAAAAGTTTTTTAGGAGGCTGCAAAATAAGCCTTGAAGTGTTGTCAGACTCTTTGATCTAGCAGCTGACAACAGTTCAAAATCTGTTTCTAGTTCAATGTTTATCCTTGAAAGAAGGGCTCTGCACTCCTCAGTGCATGACTCTGCCGGATGACACTCTCCAGTTTCAAACATGTGTTGCCTGGGATTAATATCCTTTAAAAGTTAGGGGATCATCCCTTTCCCCATCGCTGTCTGAGCTCCACCAGTAGGGAAAGAGGAGCTGTTGGGGCAAGCTGGAACTCTAATGGCAGCAAGAACTTCTTTCTGGCAGTGCCTACCTCTGCCCATGCTGACTGGACAAAGCTTTTCTTTCTCCCCTCTTCAAAACCACCCCCACGCCGTGTACTGCAGCAGCAGTGCAGCACCTATAGATCATCAGCTGAAGGGTACTGGAGAAGGAGTTTTGCAGTAAGGAAGAGCTTTTGTTCTTCCTTCTATGTGATTAGGCAGGGAAGGTTCAGATTGCATGTGTTCCTTCTTGACTTCCTGCCTAATTAATCTGCTGTCAGTGGTGTGTAGCTGAAAGCTTCTCTAAAAGCCAGGGTAGGTTTCAGGTGCCTCAGCCAAGCCGAGCGCTGCCCTCTCTGTGCTGGGGCTCTCAGCGCTTTGCATCGGAACCAAGCTCCCACCCCGTGCTGGCTGAGTGCTGAGAGGCCACTCTGCTTGCTTCACTCTCAGAGATGCTATCATTGTTCCCATCTGAATGCAACATGGGGAAGCATTTTTAATGCCTAAAAACTGGGGAGCTTTGTTAGCCTTGGTTGGGATTTTTCTGCTTTTGAAGAGGTTTAGAAGAATGGGCAAAGCCTCTTCAATTTAACACTGTGAGAACTGCTTGGGATCAGTGACGACCTCTGGCTCTGGCTTCAAAATCCAAGGTGGAGGCAGCACAGAATTAATATTGAGCACCTTTTCCTTCTGGTGTAAATCCAGTGCTGTATTCCCTGGGACTGGTTGGAAGGACAGGGACCTGCTGGAGAGGGTACAGCAAAGGGCTTCTAAGATGCTGAGGGGACTGGAGCATCTCTAGTGAGGGAAAACTGAGAGAATTAGAGCATTTTAGTCTGGAGAAGAGCAGCCTGAGGGGGGATCTCATCAGTGCTGATCAATATTTCAAGGGTGGGTGGCAGGAGGATGGATCAGGCTTTTTTCCTGGTGCCCATTGGCAGGACAAGGGTTAGTGGGCACAAATTGACCATGAGAAGTTCCATCTAACCATGAGGAGGAACTTCTTTAATTAAAGAGTGATGGAGCCCTGAAGTAGGCTGCCCAGAGAGGTGCTGAAGACATTCCAAACCCATCTGGTTGTGCTCCTGTGTGACCTTCTCTAGGTGACCCTGCCTTGGCACAGGGGTTGGACTCAAATCTCCAGAGGTCCCTTCCAACCCCTGCCATTCTGTGATTCTGTGACTCCATCTTTCCCATTACTCTGTTGTTTCTTCCCTTCTGCCTTGCTATTGTCCTCAGTGAGGATTTTTAAGCTGTTTTTAATCTCTGGCAGATTTTATTACCAGCATGATAATAGCAGTTTATCTCCAGAAGCCATCTCAACTGTTTCCTGCAAGAGCAGGTGAGGCAGTCAGAAGTGCAGGATGGGCTGTGCTGAAGTCACCATGCAGCCATTTACCCATGACTTTGTTCCCCAATGTCAGTGCAAGTGGGGTTTGTGTGTGAGGCACCTCATGGTGCATTACATTTGAGGTAACTCTGTGTCCTTACACTTTGGATATTTCAGAGAGAGAAGGTGGTTCTGAAATCTTTGTTCTGCTGTGCAGTGGTTACTGCTGGTCAAAGCTCAACTGTTGAAGGTGTTGGAGATTCACAGAAGGGTTCAGTTTGAAAGGGACCTTCAAGATTATCCAGTTCCAACCCCCCTGCCATGGGCAGGGACACCTCCCACTAGCCCAGGTTGATCAAGGCCTCATCCAGCCTGGCCTCGTCCCCTTCCTGGAGGTGTTCATTTGTGACCTCCTTGGGCAAGCTGTTCCTGTGTCTCACCACCCCCACTGTCAAGAATTTCTTCCTTATCTCCAGTCTAAATTTCCCCTCCTCAAGCTTCAATCCATTCCCTCTCATCCTATCACTGCAAGCCCTTGTAAAAAGTCCCTTTGTGGCTTTCTTGTAGGCCCCATTCAGGTACTTGGAAGGCTGCTCTAAAGGTTTCCCCAGAGCCTTCTCTTCTCCAGGCTGAACAACACCAGCTCTGTCCCCACAGGGGAGGTTCTCCAGCTCTCTCTGATAATCCTTGTGGCCTCCTCTGGACCTGCTCCAGCAGTTCCATGTCCCTGTTATGCTGGTGGCACCAGGACTGGATGCAGTGCTGCCAGAGGGGTCTCAGCAGAGCAGAGGAGCAGAATCCCCTCCCTGTCCTGCTGCTCTCCCTGCTTTGGATGCAGCCCAGCACACAGCTGCCTGCTGGGCTGCCAGTGACCATTGCTGGCTCCTGGGGAGACTGTCACCAACTGACACCCTCAAGTCCTTCTCCAGGTTGCTCTCAAGCTGCTCCTTGCCCAGCCTGGATTTGTGTTTGGGATTGCCCCAACCTAGGTTCAGGACCTTGCATTTGGCCTTGTTGAACTTCATGAGTGGGTTGACTTGGGCTTGGGCCTGGGCCTGGGCCCACTTCTCCAGCCTGTCCAGGTCCTTCTGGATGGATTCCTTCCCTCCATCGTGTCAGCAGCACCACACAGCTTGGTGTCATCTGCAAACTTGCTGATCCCCCTGCCCATGTTGCTGAGAGACATCTGATCTGGCCTCTCAGGATACTTGTGCTCTCACTCCCTTCTCTCATTCCTTGAAAGACCTGAAGTTGGTTGTCTGGAGGAGCGAAGGAGCAGCCTGTGAGTAGCTTATGAGTTAAAATATTTTAGTGCTCAAACTGCAAGATGGAGCACAGGGGATTTGTTCATAGTCCAGGGAAGACAACGAACACCTGCCTCAGATACCAGCATCACAACTTCCTCCCTCTTCTGAGGAAGATCTGCACGGGCACCAGGACTTCAAAGCTCTGCTGAAAATGACTCCCTGGGGGTCCACAGCATCTGCATTGCTTTGGCCAGAAATCCTTTGGAGATTTCTTCCCAGGGGATTTTTTTCTGGGCTCCATCTTGTTGCAGGAGCCTAAGAGGTAGCAGTTGGCAGCTTGCCTGCAAGCAGCCAGCTGCAGTCAAGTGAAGTCACTGCCTTCACTGCTGGGCA
The DNA here is from genome assembly GCF_014839835.1 of Dryobates pubescens. Taxonomy (NCBI): domain Eukaryota; kingdom Metazoa; phylum Chordata; class Aves; order Piciformes; family Picidae; genus Dryobates; species Dryobates pubescens. The sequence goes on from NC_071635.1 coordinate 3,511,126, forward strand.
GTTGTTTTCCTTCCATGGCTTTTCTGTGCTGCTGCTGGTTGATCTATCCAATAGTGTAGTGTCTGTGACAGGAGAGTCTCACCTCTGCCGTGCTCTGACGCTGTGAAGGTCACCTGGGGGCTGGCAGGACACGGAGAAGGGGAAGCAAATGTGCTCTGCAGTTGGAATGGTTGCCTGTGCTGCAGGAGTGCCTGCAGCTGAACCTCTTCTCCACGCCTGGCTGAAGCAGGCCAGCGTGTGGTGAGCTTTCTGCTCCAACAAGCCCCTTCCTGCTCCTCACAGCAGCTCCCAGCTCCCTGTGCCCTGTCCACAGAGAGAAGAAAGACGTCATGCAAAGCGGATCCGGTGCGTCGAAACCATCTCCAGCGCTGCCTTCTGCCGCTGCCGGCTGCCCTTCTGACGCATCAGCTCATCACAGTGTTTTGCTTTCTGTCTTCCCCTCTCCCCAGAGACAGGCCAGCCTGCTGCAGCCTCCTGCCTGCCCAACCATAAGCGTGGACACTGCTGCAGAGGTGGTGGAGCACAGTAATCAGGTCACTGCTTGCCATTTCCTCCTCCTCACCCCCTCTCACGAACCACTGCTTTTAACAAGCAGTGACCCCTTTGCTTGGAACCATGCAGCACAGGCCAGAGTGACAGCCTTTCAGCTTCTCCTCAAAGGAGCTGGAGAAATCCCTTTCAATCTTGGCTCAAAAGGATGAATTTTGAGGTGCAGAAACAGCACAACTACAAGCAGGGAAGGTGGTTTAGTGAGCGCTGTGTTTACTGCCAGCTTTTCCTGTCGGTTCTCCTATTTCAGAGAGGATGTTGCAATAATTCTGCCTATTCCCAAGGTCTAAACTTTCACCAGCTGAGAGGAGCAGAGTCCTTGGAGACTTCTGAATAAATCTGACAGGTAATGTGGCAATGGTTCAGTGCCAGCCAGACAGCTGCTTGTTGTCTTCAGTTCTTGCTCTTAGCTCAGTGTCTGGTGTTACACTGAGTGAGTTTTGTGATGAGATGATAGCTGAGCCTCTCCTTTTCCCTCCAGACAGCACCCTCAATGCAAACAGCTCCTATGCACAGCCTTCTGGGTGCTTCTCCACCTTTATGCTGTGCTTTTAGTTGTGAACCAAGCCTTCAAGACAGAGTGTTTCCAGGGGAGGAGACCCTGTGGGTGTGCCTCTCCTGCTCCAGGCATTAGGGTGTTCGAATGCCCTTACATGGAGCTTCAGCATGGGATTAAAGTTCTTTTGCAGTAACCACAATCAAAGATTTTTAGTCTGGAGAAGAGAAGTCTGAGAGGAGATCTTACTAATGTTCATAAATATTTGAAGGATGGGTTTCAAGAAGGAGGGGCCAGCCTCTTTTCAGTGGTGTCCTGTGACAGGACAAGGAGCAATGACACCAACTGGAACCCAGGAAGTTCCACCTCAGCTGCTTTGATGTGAGGGTGCTGGAGCCCTGGAGCAGGCTGCCCAGAGAGGTTGTGGAGTCTCCTTCTCTGGAGACTTTCAAGACTCATCTGGTTGTGTTCCTGTGTGAGCTGCCCTGGGTGACCCTGCTTTGGCAGGGGATTTGGACTCGGTGATCTCCAGAGGTCCCTCCCAGCCCCCACCACTCCATGGATCAAGCAGTAGCACTGAAAGCAGCCTGATCCATGAAGGCTTTAACTGGAGTTGCAGAACAACTGTCCAGGGCCTCTGCTGGGGCCAATTAGCAGATTAAATTATCTGTACATAAAGCCCATTTTAGCTTTGTGGGTTTGATTCTGGGTGACTGTTCCATTCCTGTTTCTTGGCCAAGTTTAAAAGGTGAAGTGAAGCTGTAATGATAACCGCTGGAGTTAGATATTAACTGTGACCTGCCCTCCTCTGCATGCTGAGCCTTGAAGAGCTGACCATTTCTTTTCTAGTGTTTAATTTTTCACTTCTGTTCCCCAGAAGAATGTAGACCAGCTTAACCTTAAGCACCTCCCCTCAGCCTGGGTGCTGGGTTGGGGTTTTTCTTTTGCACTGGGGGATATTTGTCCATCTGTCGTGAGCTCTTAATAAGGGAACATCAGCTGTGTTTGTAGCAGAACAGGATAAATAAAAGGGCACTGGCACAGAATGGTTTGACTTGGAAGAGACCTTAAAGATCATCCAGTTCCAATTTCCCCTGCCCTGGGCAGGGACACCTCCCACTAGCCCAGACTGCTCAAAGCCTCATTCAGCCTGGTCTTAAACACTTCAAGGGATGAGGCCTCCACAGCTTTTCTGGGCAACCTGTTCCAGTGTCTCACCAACCTGATAGTAAAGAACTTCTTCCTAATGTCCAGTCTAAACCTGCCCTGCTCTAATTTAAAACCATTCCCCCTCATCCTATCACCACAGACCCTTATAAGTAGTCCCTCTGCAGCTCTCCTGTAGCCCCCTTCAGGTGCTGTAAGGCTGATCTAAGGTCCCCCTGGAGCCTTCTCTTCTCCAGGCTGAACAACCCCAACTCACTCAGCCTGTCCCCATAGGAGAGGTGATGTAAAAGTTAATTAAGTCTCTTATCTGCTTTCTCCTTGTGTGCACCTGCCTGTGGTGCATCTTGGAGGACTGACCTGCATCTCTTCAGCTCCCACAGGAGCCACCCATGCAGGCACCACACAGCCTTCAAGTATCTCTTAACAGGATCTGTTTCATAGTTGTGCACTGATGTGCAGCTTGGTCACTTCACCTGTGAGCTGCAGAAACAGGATCTGAAATACAGTTGACTCATTTTGCCAGACACTACCAGGTCTTGGTGTTCAGCTGAGTCCACCTTGAAATGTGGAGGACAGGGAGAGGGCATGAGCAGAAAAGAAACAGCTTGAATAAAAGCATTAGTGTTGGGAAATACCCTTAAGATCATCAAGTCCAGCCTTCTACCCAACACCTCCATGACTGCTTGGCCGTGTCCCAGAGCGCCAGATCTACTGTTTTAACATCTTCAGGGATGGTGACTCTGCCACCTCCCTGGGCAGCCTCTTCCAGTGCCTGACCACTCCCTCAGGAAAGAAATTCTTCCTAATATCCAACGTGGTGCAGCTTGAGGCTGTTGCCTCTTAGTTCCTTGGAGGAAGAGGCCAACACCGGCCTCACTCCAGCCTCCTTTCAGGTAGTTGTAGAGAGCATGTTCTGCCCAGTCTGGAGGATGTGAGAGGACCCTTGTGCAGGCTTCTGCTGCTCAGATTTAATCTGAGTGCCCATCTCTGCCAAATCTATCTTGCATGTTCAGCTTTGATCATAGCACAACCTTCCCTACCTGCCATAGCAGGATTAGGTGAGAGCTGATCCGTGATAGCCGTGAGCTGTGCTGAAAGCCTGGAATCCCACTCAAAATGGATGAGCAGATGGACAGTGTCTTGACTGCAACAGTTGCAGCTGCAAAGTGCAGTCTCAAAGATCTTGGTATGAGAAACAAGCTGAGCACTCTCTCCAGGTAACCAAAAGCGGTGTTCTGGCAGGACTTAGTTCCCTTCCTTACCAAAAACGAACGCCGTTGTTCTTCGCCAACCCAATCCCTGTCTCTGCTTTCCTGGAAAGCTTGAGCAGCCCTTTTCTGTTGGCAGTGGGAAGAAAAGAAAGGCTTGAGCCTTAAAAACACGTAGCCTCATTGGAAAAGGAGATGCCTCAGGAAGGGAATTGATCCAAGTGCAGGAAGCAGCCTTTTGTCCGGTGGCCTTTTGTCGGCCGGGCGGCAGAGCCGGAGCGGTTCGTCGCCCGCCGCCTGGGCCAGCTTCTGAAGCACGCAGGAGTTGTGGTTGTTTTGACAACTGGAGACTAAATTTATCTGGAAATAAAGGGGAAAATTTTGTCTTGCGTTGCTATGTGTGCCTCCTGGTTTATTTATAGTTTGTTAGCCAAACCTGCTGACAGGATATATCTTAACTCGCTGCCTGGGGAGTGAAGGGAGGTGGGATTGTACCAGCCACTGCCTGGAGAAGGCATTCCAGAGGCTCTGGGAAACTTTACATGAGGCAGAAAGTGTGCAGGCAGATGGCAGCTGCTCTAATTAAGACTTACTGTCTCTGGCTTTGTTGTTTTGTGGGGTTTTTTTTTTCCTTTCCCCTGCTGCTGTGGCTTTTAAGGTATCTCTCTCCTTTTTAACACCAGAGGAATTTGAGTAATTTATTATCTGTGCAGCACTCTGTGTGTTATGTTACACTGATAACCCAGCTTAAACCCACCAGGGTAAGTGCCTTGAATCTTCAGTGAGCTGGACTAGGAGATGACAAGTCTCCCAAGGCAATGGCAGCTGAAGATGTGGAAATGAAGTTGCCATTTATGGTTAGTTATTACCCTTCACCAAGCCCCTTTGCACTGAGGCTTATAAAATGCAGTGACAGTCTACATAGCTCTAGAGGTGCCAGGCAAAAAGAGAGGCTCAGTAGCAAATTAACATGAAAAGCAGATAGCACTTTCTTCTGTTCTGCTGAGACCTCACCTGGAGTACTGCATCCAGCTCTGGAGCCTCAACACAGGAAAGACATGGACCTGATGGAGTTGGGTCCAGAGGAGGGCCGTGAAGATGATCAGGGGATTGGAGCACCTCTGCTGTGAGGATAGAGGGAGCGAGCTGTGGGGGTGTTTGGCCTGGAGAAGAGAAGGCTCCAGGGAGACCTTTGAGTAGCCTTCCAGTACCTGAAGGGGACTACAAGAAGGCTGCAGAGGGACTGTTCCCAAAGGCCTGCAGAGACAGAAGGGGCAATGGTTTGAAATGAGAGCAGAGCAGAGTGAGATTGGATGTGAGGAGCAAGCTCTGCACCATGAGGCTGCTGGAACACTGCAACAGGTTGCCCAGGGGGGTGGTTGAGGCCCTATCCTTGGAGATTTTCAAGGCCAGGCTGGCCAAGGCTCTGAGCAACCTGCTCTAGTGGAGGATGTCCCTGCTGACTGCAGGGGGGTTGGACTGGAAGACCTTTGGAGGTCCCTTCCAACCCAAACCATTCCATGATTCTGTGTTACTTGATGCTTCTGATGGGGTGCAGTCAGCACAGCTGAGAATCACCTCATCTTCCTTCAAGCTTTGGGGGGTGTTTTGTTGTTGTTCTGTTGGGTTTGGGGGTGGTTTTTTTGGAAGCCCATCCAGCACTTGGAGTGGTTAAAGGCTGTGCCAGTTGGGTGCCTGCTGGCACTGGCCAGAATACTTCAGCTTTTGAAATAAAACCTGTTTCTTTCCCTTTGTGCTGGGGCTCTGCCCTGGGTTTGTTCAGTTGAGGCACAAGGTGAGCATTTGTTTGGTTGTTGCAGAATTTCAGAAGCTGTGGAGGAGCATTCCTGTGGATTCTATGGATGAGGAGAAGATTGAAGAGTATCTGAAACGACAGGGGATTTCTTCCATGCAAGAAACTGGACCAAAGAAAATAGTAAGAGAGTTAAAAAGCCTGCTGATCCTTCTAGGAGAATTCCCCCTCCCTGACCCCACGGTGTTAATTCCAAAGCATGTTGCTGAGCCTATGCACAGCTGCTTTCTGCAGCTCAGGGAAGTGTGACCAGTTTAAAGAAGCTGCACAAACCAGTGCTGGAGCCAGCAGGCAGTGTGTTTATAACTTGTTTAAGCCAGTGTAAGCCAAGCAAGCATCAAGAAGAGGGCAAATGCCAGAAATCCCTGTGAGCTCCGAAGGGGAAGCTGCTGCTTGACGCTCTACAACACATCAGGAGTAGAAGGAGCATTCCTTTTATTGGGAGAAGGGTGAGGTTTAAAAGCAGGCTTTTAAACTTTCCCTTTTCTGTTAAATAGCTTTTAAACCCTGATGGGAACTGTTGGAGTTGCCTCCCACCACACCCATGCTGTTCTCCAAACTGGGTGCAACATGCTTGTGTTTTACTGGGAGGCCAGGGAGGCTGTGAGCTCTCCAACAGTGCTTTCTTCCTGGCTCCAGACAAATCTTTTTACACTGATTTGTCTTTTCTCTTCTGCACTTGGCTTCAGGTTGTCCTTTCAGAGAGCCTTTCCATACAGGACTTGTTCCTGGTTTCTGCTAGTTGCAGATGTTTAATTCCTGTCCTCATAGAACCACAGAATGGTTTGGGTTAGAAGAGACCTTAAAGATCATCCAGCTCCACCCTGCTGCATGAGCAGGGACACCTCCCACTAGCCCAGGTTGCTCAAGGCCTCATCCAGCCTGACCTTGAACACCTCGAGGGAGGGGCCATCCATGACCTCCCAGGACAGCCTGTTCCTGTAGATGCTCTTCTTGGATTCCTTACTGCTGTCTACAACTCCCTGAAGGGAGGTTGTAGCCAGGTGGGGGTTGGTCTCTTCTCCCAGGCAACCAGCACCAGAACAAGAGGACACAGTCTCAAGCTGTGCCAGGGGAGGTTTAGGCTGGATGTTAGGAAGAAGTTCTCCATAGAAAGAGTGATTGGCCATTGGGATGTGCTGCCCAGGGAGGTGGTGGAGTCACCATCCCTGGAGGTGTTTAGGAAGAGCCTGCATGGGGCGCTTGGTGCCATGGTTGAGTTGATGAGATGGTGTTGGGTGAGAGGTTGGCCTCGATGATCCCAAAGGTCTCTTCCAACCTGTTTTATTCTATTCTACTCTATTTTGAGCACTGTTTTATTTCTTGCAGGCTCCTATTCAGAGGAGGAAGAAGCCAGCTTCTCAGAAGAAACGTCGGTTTAAGACTCACAATGACCACTTGGCTGGAGTATTAAAAGATTACTCTGATGTCGTTCCTGGCAAGCAGTGACCGCCTGAACTCTGCAGCAAGTGTGGGTTTCATGCAGGCTTTTTGCCACCCAGCCTCACTGTCTGCTTGCAGAAAGACTGACTGTATATAGTTATGTGATGTGTTTCCCCCCCATCCCAGCAGCACCAGGTCTGTGTAAGAGCGAGTTTGAACTCCTAAAAGTAGAGTTTAATTTAACTGGCTGATGGGAAATGTGTCTTTAAGAGGTTCTGGCTGCTCAGCCTCTTGGCATGGAATGGTAAATGGTGCTGAGAGTTCCTGTGCAGTGCTTCACTCTGCTTTGACACTGCTGAGTGGGTATTCACCTGGAATTGCTTACAAGGGGCTTCCTAGCAGAATTGTACAGATTTGTTTGTCCTCTTTCAGGAAAACTTTTTCCTCAGATCACTGCAGGCAAGTTTCTTTTCACAGTCAAACACACCCACGCTTTTCTCCTTGCCAGGGGACTGAGCTCTACTGCACAGCAGTGATATCTGAGGCTCAAACTCAGAGACAAAGCCCCTCTCCCTGAACTCCCAGCAGGCTGCCCCATGGCAATGCAGCTGGAGCTTCGTAAAGCTCCTCACAACCTGCCCTCAGTGATCTCATCACTGTAGTGGTGCACAGTCCTCTGAGGGCAGGAGGGAAATAAAATGGCAGTGGAATACTGAAGCAATTTTTTATTGTTATTATTATTATTATTATTTGGAAAGTAATAAACTTAGAATCATAGAATCATTAGGTTGGAAAAGGCCTTTAAGATCATTGAGTCTAACTGGAACCCAACCACCCTAACCACTAAACCGCATACTGAAGTGTCACATTTGCACGATTCTGAAACACCTCCAGGGATGGGGACTCCCCCACCTCCCTGGGCAGCCTGTTCCAATCCCTGACCACTCTTGCAGCAACAAAATTTTTCCTAATACCCAACCTAAACCTCCCCTGGTGCAACTGAAGCCCTTTCCTCTCATCCTATCACTGGTTACTTGGGCTGTTACCTTGCAGAGTCGGTTTCCACTGTTGCTTCCTTAAAGAAAGAGAATCGGCATCTTCTGTGCTTCTTGTGTTTTCCTTTCCAAGGAGGCAAAGGAATCTCTCCCTGTATTTTTTTTATCTTCTCAATGAGTTACTGTTCTGGGCTCACACTCCTCTTTTTATCATTCTTGGTTGGGGAGTGGGGAGGAACCACCTCAAATGGAAGCTCCCTTTAGATGCCTGATGGTCTCTGCAGCCCAGACTGAGGTGGAACATGGCCAGATCATGTCCTCACACTAACTTATTTTTCTGTACTGAAGCAGAGTCAATCAATGCTGATATTGTTTTCATGGCACTGCAGGAGAGGAGCTGTTTCTCTGCTCTTCAAGGGTTAGGATCAGAGATAAGAGGTGACTGTGATACCCCGGTGACAGCGGATCGCTGCCGCGCGCACGTGGGCCGTTGTCTTGCTTCATCTACCAGGAGTTGAAGCAGAGGACATCAGAGCTGGACCCACCAGCAAATGAAGAGTAAGGCTTTGTTGCTGTCTCACTGAGCAAGTTATGTCTGCTTGGGGAAGCTCAGGAGGGGGAACACATTTCTGTAAGTGCAGCATTTATCCTCCTGGTTTTCAAGAGTGTTCTTTTTGGGCTGCAGACAATGCTTCCAGCATTGCACATCAGCCTTGTTGAAACAGTTGCTAAAATGCTGGTGGGAGGTTTCTTCCAGTATTTTTTTTATATATATATCTTTTTCATGCTTTTTAAAAATATATATATGTGTGTGTGTATATATAAAAGCATGCTGCTCCAGCTGCTTTTGAAACTGTTTTCTTTCCCTGTAGCTTCTAGGTCAGCACAAGCAATTCCTCTTGGAGCTTTTTGGCTTTTCTGTTAACAGCTCTGCTTTAAAGCACACTCTCAAAACTGTTCACCTCTCTTCTGTCATCTTCACTCAAAAAACACAATAATCAAGCTTTTCTTCCATCTGCTGCATTTCTGAGCAGTGATTTATGTACTGGTTTTGGTGGTGGTTGGAGGAAAGCAAAGGTTTTAGTGAGTTCTGAGTTGCCCTTTCACACCTCTGGGGTTGTTAGGGGGTCACTTCTCAGTCCTCTCACAGAGCATTACCCTTCCTCTCTGACCCCAAAACCTTGCAAAGCAGGCTGTGAGGCAGGCTACCTGCTTTGTTTCTCTGCTCAAGTGATTAGGATAATAAGGAAGTCTGAAGAAAACACCTTCCAGCTACTTTCAAAGATTAAAAAACAGGTCAAAAACCAGGAGAGCAGGGAAGGAGAGCAGCTCTGTGCTGGCATTGTCAGGCTCTAGTGTTCAAAGGAGCAAAACTGTCTAGCTGGTGTCCAGTTGGGAAGACTGGATTAAGATGCTTTGACTTACTGGAAGAAGCCTCTCTGCTGTACTATCAGAGAGGGCAAAGTAAGGTTTATAACTTGTTATGGTACAGTCTCAACAACAGCTGAAGTGGAGCTGACATTGGCTTGTTAGAGTGGCATGGATATAGTCAAGCAGTCACAGAAACATTTTGGTTGGAGAAAAACTTCAAGCTCATCAGATCCAACCATTAGCTAACTCCACCAAGTCTGGTGCTAAACCATATCCCTCAGCACCACATCTCTGTGTCTGAGAACCCTTTCAGTCAAGAAGTTTCTTCTAATATCCAATCTAAGCCTCTCCTGGTGCAACTTGAGGCCATTTCTTCTCATCCTATCACTTGTTGCTAGGGAGACATGAAGAAAAGAAGTTCAGAATATAAGCATGAGCTCCTCTCTGTGAGTTTCAGGAGTTGGGGTTTGCTTCTGTGTCAAAGATGCTTCCAACAGTCCTTAGAGGTTTGGAATTTTTTGCCCAAGATCTCTTACAAATCAAATGGTGCATCTTGAAAATGTCTCTGGCTGTGTCATCAGGAGGCTGCTGCTGAAAGCAGTTTTAGTACCACTTCACTCTCTTCACAGCATAATGCCCAAAGCAGGCTTTTGGCTGAAGTTCAGCATGAGCAACTTAAACCTGCATCCTCTTCCTCCAGGATGGTGTGATGTGTTCTGTGTCTGGCAAGATGGCTCTCCCAGTGACCACAGCCCATCACACTCTCAGCTTGCTTTCCTTGGCACAGTGACCCTTATTGCTCCATTTTTCTTGTTCCCTGGAAGCATCAGCTGCTAACCAGGAAGAGAAGGGGACTTGGACTGCTCTTGACAAAGACAGGACATAGAATAGAATATTTCAGTTGGAAGAGACCTGCAGTGATCATCTAGGCACCTTCATCTCTTGCATTTCAGGAAGGCTCATTAGCAAACCCGTGTTAGTGCAGTCTTAATCTGCCCTGCCAGGTGAGGAATTGCTTCTTCCACTCCCCTGAGGCTCTTCTTATCCTGTCCAGCAAGGATGTTGTTCCCTCAGGTCCAGGATCATGGTGGGGCTGTCATTGGAGCCTTTCTGATGCTCTGGGGCAAGTGAGAAATGCAGGCACTGATGAGCAGTTCTACTGCAGCATCCTTCTCTTCTTCCCCTGCCGTATCAGTCAGGAGCAGAGAGGCATTCAGCTGCCACCTCCTGTGATGGATATGTAGACAGGGCCCTGGAGAGAAGGAGGATGCTCTTCCTCAGGGATGGAAGCTCTGTGAGATACATCTTGGCTGTCTTCATCGTCTTTTCCCTTGCACAATTAAATCTTGAGCCTGTGTCTGTGAGGGCAGTACCTGCAGCGGTCTCTGGAGCTGTTCCCAAGGGAACACAGCTCTGTTGAGGTCTGCCAGCAGCCACAGAGGTGCACTCAGTCCTCTTGTTTTCCCCTGGATATTCCACTGCTGGGAGGAGGAGGAAGGGGCTGGTGGGGTAAGCCAGGTCACATTGCCAAGAGCTCTTCCTCCCTAGCCAGGTCTTGCTGCTCTAGGATTTCCTTCTGGAAAGGTTTCCTTGCAGGGCATCCATTACCAATGTCAGCATACCTGCCTGCATGCATCAGGAGCTGTGCTGGCCCTTCAGGACAAGCTCATTAGGGTCTCTTTGTGCCTATACTCATGAACCAGACCTTTGATTTCATTTACTGCTGCTTTGTTAAGGTACAAGTTGAATAGCCCAGGGGTATCACACTTCTAAACGTGGAGCCCTACTGGCCTCTCTCCTAAAAGTTGCTCTAAGTGAAGAGTTATTCCACCACCACCACCTCCTCCTTTTCACTGATCCTTCTGGAAGGGGATGGAAAACAGCAGGATTTGGTGTGGTTGAATGAGCAAACTGACATAAGGTGGTGTGTAGCAGAGCTAATCTATAATTCATCGTGATCAGCCAAGGCTTTTAGAGAGCGGAGCAGGGAGAGGCGAGGGAGCCCTGACAAGTGGGATAAAGACCCCTGCACGTGGCTGTAGCCAGCAAGGGCTGTCACTTCAGATGAGCAGGGGCAGGCAGTGCAGGGCCACCAGGGAGAGCTGAGCTCCCAGTACCTGCTGCTGAGGAGGGGCTGCATTTGCAGATGACTAGAAGCAGCCACGGTGCTGACATCTCATTATTTCCAGCTTCGTTGCTCCACTTTCCGGTCGCTGCTGATGGACCAGCCCCAAATTCCTCTGTGTCTTACTGCCTCGGGGCCTGGGGGGGGGGGGGGGGGGGGGGGGCTGGCCAGGAGGGCTGAGTGCTTGCTGTTGACTGGTTAAGACTGGCAAGGCTGACAACCATCAGGGAAAGGAAAGCTCAGACCCCAGTCTACTGGTAGTGGCTTTCTGCTGCTGGCAGTCAGGGCTGTAGCTGGATTGTCAAGGGCCGCCGCTGAGTTGTCGGCAAGAGAAGGGTCGGTCTGAAACAGCATTGCTGGCCACCTCAGGTAGCTGGCATTGCTTCTGCACAAGGCCCTGGGCTGGCATTTTGTTGTAAAGCAGAAGGCCAGGTGGTCTGGGGCTTGATCTCCTCCCACAGGAGAAGAGGGTCTGTTGTTCTGGCTCCTTAGGTGCGTTCTTCACCACGTCTGCTTTACCACAGGAAAGACCTCCGAGATCACCAAGTCCAACCTTCTACCCAACACCTCCATGACCACTAGACCATGTCCTGAAGTGCCACATCTACTTATTTTTTTTAACACCTCCAGGGATGGTGACTCCACCACCTCCCTGGGCAGCCTGTGGGAAGGGCAATTAGGAACATGAGCAGTCAAGCAGCTTTGACAGCCATGGCAGCTAACATCATAAAGGAACACAGGAAGTTTGCCTTAGATATTAGGGGGAAAAAGCTGTTGGGGAGGTGTCTTCATCCACAGAGATTTCAAACATCACCCAAACAAGACCAGGCTGCCCAGATCTCTTGATGGCCACATCCCTGTTGCAAGAGGAAGGTTGAATCAGAGAGCTCCTCCAGCTCCTTTTACTCAAGTGCTCTTGTGGGTCCTAGCCCCAGTTCTCTCTGTGTCACTTGGTTTGCTGTAAGAGCAGCTCTTGTTTCTCCCTGGCTTGCTCTCTGCTCCTTGGTTTACAGATGTGTGCAGCAGCCTCTGTGTTGCCCAGCAGCTACAACTCTCATTTCTGTGGCTGGGACTCCCCAGCCTCCTGGGTTGGCTGTTGTGCAGAGTGCAAGCCCAGCAGGGAAAAAGGCTTGGGAAGGCAGGAGGTTGCCCTTCCATTAAGTTAATTTTTTGACTATACCTGCACCTCTGGGCTTTCATCCAAGGCCTGGAGTACTTGTGCGATTTCCTTCTGCCTCCATCACTTAGGTTGTGTTCTCTCTTCTCTCCTGAGCTACTTATTAATTATGGAGGCTGCAGAGATGCAGCCCAGGCTCTGCTAATGCTTGACTTGCCCATGTTGTACAAGAAGCATTGCAGGGAGCTGCTAATGGTGTTCTTAGCTTTGCTTTTTAAGCTCTGCTGTCACCTTGGTCTCCTGCCTGAAGCGAGGCAGAGAACACTGTTTAAATGTTGGCTGAAGCCTGGCCCTCCAGGCAGCCTGTGGTTGCAGGGCACAGGTCTGCAGCGTCCTCCTCATCTCCCTGGGCTGCAGTGTTCCCCCTGCATGGCCTGCAAGCAGAGCCCTGGGGCAGATATCAGGCTTTTAGGTGTGCTGTGCAGGCAGCAGATCTCCCTGTCCTTCTCAGGGCAGGGGCATGGACTGGGCTCTAGCTGTGTTTTCTTGTGTCTTTTTGAGCTGGCAGTGAGCACAGAGCAGCCTGGCCTGGCAGCATGCAGGCAGTGTGATGACCCTTGCTCAGTGACACCCCTCTGTCTTGGAGTAGATGATCTCTGAGGTCCCTTCCTGCCTAAGCCATTCTATCTCTCACTGTCATAGAATCAGAGAATTGTTTGGTTTGGAAAAGCCCTCTAAGGTCATTGAGTCCAACCACTGACCCAACACCACTGTGGCCATCAAACCATGGCCCTAAGGGCCATGGCCACACATTTCTTGAACCCCTCCAGAGATGGGGACTTCACCACCTCCCTGGGCAGCCTGTTCCAATCCCTGACCACTCTTGCAGCAAAGACCTTTTTCCTACTCTCCAACCTAAACCTGCCCAGCACAATTTCAGGCCATTTCCTCTCCTTCTGTCACCTGAGACTAGGGAAAAGAGTCCAACCCCCCACCTCACTGCAACCTCCTTTCAGGGGGTTGTAGAAAGCAATGAGGTCTCCCCTCAGCCTCCTTTTCTCCAGACTAAACTGGAGAGCAAATCCATGCCTTCACCCTGGCCCCAGCTATCCTCACCAAGCCACCTCTTTAGTCTTAGCCATCAACTTCCCTCCCAGCCCCTGAAGCTGCCTGGCCAAGCCCCAGTGCTATCTCATTTTCCCTCTCCTGGTCTCCTTGCTCCTTCCCCCTTTTCCCAAGGAGGCCCCCAGGAGCGAGTGCTGAGCTTGCTCCTCCTCCTTGTCCCATCAGGGCTGCAGGCACTGCTGGCTGGCTCCGTCTGTCTGCCCTTTGCTCTCCCTGCCCTGGCTGGCCCGGCTCCATTCCCATGGCACAATCCTGTACTCCTGGCCACTGCTGCCTGGCCCCTAGTATGATCCTGGGGGTACAGACCTCTCTTTCTCCCATCCCATGTGGGGAGGTGGCTTTGTGTTTTTCTCCACAGCCTTCACCGTTGCTTCCAGCCTGCTGCCAGGCAGCAGGGATAGAGGGATGGAGCCTTGGGACAGCAGGGATACAGGGATGCATAGGAAGGAGCCGTTTTCATCCCTCCCCCCCCTTCCTTCCTTTAGCTTAGCCTTGGGGAGAGAAAAACTTGGGAAAGTGGAAACAATGAGAGCACAAAGTTTGCTCCTTCTGGTTTCTCCAGCTCTGCCTCTCGGGATTTATCCCTGCTATCGGATGCCAGCGCTGGCTTGGGAGTCCCTGGCCCTGTTTTGCAATCTCCCAGTGTCAGCCAGCAGCTTGGGCCTTCCTGTAAGTGCCCCAACGGTCACAGGGAAGGAATGTTCCCCGGCCACACGGGGAAAGGTCACCACGGGCAGAGGCAAGGCAGGGGCCAGGCCGGCAGCTCCGAGCCGCTCCGGGAGGGCAGCGCCGAGCACCGCCGAGCCAAAACCCTTTGGGCTTGCAGGGGGAGAGGGAAAAACCGAAGCGGTTCAAGAGGTTAAATATTTTCAGCAAGGCCCCCACTTCCCTTCGCAGGGCAGAGCTGGGAGCAGATGCTGTGCCCAGGAGGATGTGAGCTTGTTCCTTAGCTGGAGGTTTGCTGTTGCATCTGCTCCCAGAAGCATCCCGTGTGAGCAGTGCTGGTGGCGGGGGCCAGTTACCGCCGCTCCGGGCCGAGCGGTGCGCTCGCCTTGAGCTCCCAGCTCCCTGCCCAGGGCTCGCCAGCCACTCCTCTCCTCTGCATGCAAGGCGGAACGCAAGCGGCGAATTGCGGTGAGCGCAGGGGGGTGGGGGATAGGAATTAGCATCCGGCCTAGCTTAGGCTTAGCTCCCAGCTCATCCCTGCCAAACACGGGCTTTCGAGTGGCACCACCAGCCCCTTTTTCTCTCTCCCCTCCAGCCCCACCCCTAATCTGCAGCCTGTTTTAGTGGTGACCTATTTCACACCGTTCTCCAGGCTGCCTTTGCTGAGCTGGAGCCTTGCTCCTGGTACTTTTGTTTTCAGAGGCTCCTGGGGGACTCTGGTTGAATTTATGGGGGCGGAGCAGAGGGAGGAGGAGGAGGAGGAGGAGGAGGAGGAATTTCTAGGTTGGGCCTTAGGAACTGAGTTTTTTCCAAATTCTCAGCATGTTCAAAAATAATAATAATAAAAACATTAAAAAAAGAGTCCTGCTGAAGCCCTTGGTCTCTAGGTTACATTTGCCTCTGCTGGGGCTGAGCTCATGGAAAATCGCAGCTCTGCTCCCGTGCTCCGTGCCAAGATTTGTAGCTCTCAAACTGAACTGATAGCATCTTTGTAAACTTTGGGAGTCGTTTCTTTAAAGCCTGCTTGATCCTTCCAGCCTGGGTTTTGAAGCTTTCCTAGAGATCCAAGCAGGATGATGGTATCTGCCCTTAGGAAAAAAAAAAAGACAAACCCCAAGAGGAAATCAGCAGCAGTTGTCTTCAGCTAGCCCAGGGAGAGGACAGGAGGCTGCTGCTCCCCCGGGGGTGTGTTGGGCTCCTTTCCCCACACAGCACACGGCCAAGCTCTGCACATAACTTACAATAATCACTGGGTTTATTCTTTTAAAAAAATTACAATAGAAAAGTACCTTTTAAACAGAATTTCCAAAAGCCAAGAAGTAGACAATGTGGAAGCTTCTCTCCTCTCCACAAAGACAAAGTACAGGAAATAGTTTTGCTAGAAGGGTTAGTCCTGTCGCTTGGAAACGCAGCTCGCTCTCCTCTCCTTCCCGAGCCACTCCAGAGGTTTGGCTTGGAATTGATTGCTTCTCACGTTGCCTTTATCAATCCCACTTTGAACACAAGACCCCCCCCAACTGGACAGTTTCCCCTTGCACCATCTCACCCCCTCTTTTCCCCTCCCCCACCCAGCTTTCCCCTGCCCTGGCTTCAGCAGCTGAAAGCTCAGCCCACCCACAGAAGAGGAGGAGGAGGAAGGAAAAGGTGATGACGTTTAACAAGGCCATGAGCACCCTGTCCTCAGTACAGCTGAGCTCGGTGTGCCCTGCAGCAGGGATGGGGGGAGGGGAGAGGCAGTGAAAAGGAGAAGTTTTACACCTCCTTTTGCCAGGAACTGAAATCTGTCTGAGGTCTTGGTTTGTTTTTCTTTCTCTTTCCAAATCCCCTCTAGAAGGAGGAGGAGAGACGAGTCTGTGGAGCGGTCTCTTTCTCGGTAAGCTGTCTCCACAAAGGTTACAGATCCTACCCCAAGCGTGTCAGCAGCCTCCCTTCTTATCTTTGCACATGGGACCGTGCAAATGCTGCCCAGGGAGCTGCCAGACTGGCACCACCTCAGCACTAAACCCCCAGCTCAGCCCAGTGCTTTGGCATAACGGTAGGCACACGCCTAAGCCCCTTGGCTGGCTCAGGACCCGTGTCCTACCTGGAGTAAGCTGGTGAACCAAGGGGTTGTCTGTTGGTTGTCTCTCGTACAGCAGTTTACATTGCCTGTAACAACTTGAATCAATCACAGCAGGAAGAGAAGGAGGAGGAGGAGGAGGAGGCAAATTGTCACCTTGCTACATGTGGGGGCTGTCTCTGCCCATCCCTGATCCGAGCCGTTGTCCCACGCCGAAGCTTTGCACAGCAAGCTATGAAACATAGCCCTACGGTTACAGAATAAACCCCACCCTAGGAAAGTGTCTGACTGATTGTCCCTGCCTGGTTGTGGTTTGGTACAACTGGGAAGAAGAGGGTAATACTGGTTATGAGTCCACAGAGGTCTCGCCGGAGCACAATCCCCGTGCCGGAGGCAGCACAGGTTCCTACAAACCCAAACTGTGCATCTCCACATCTCCACGCAGGTGAACATCAAAGCCTTCAACATGCAGCTGATGGGGCTGGGGAGGAGTGGGGAGGGGGTTAAGAGACTCTTAATTACACTCATTCCAAAGTCAAAGCACAGAAGGTGTGGTCCAGACCCAGTGTAAGATTGTCCTGCTCAGGAGGTTTGGTACAAAAATACTTTTGCTCTCATTTTGCCTTTTTTGTTGTTGTTGGTTTTTGTTAGGGGTTGTGGGGTTGTTTTTTTTGGTTTGTTGTTGTTTTGTAGTCTGCTTTCCTATGCTTCAGTTTGCAAAAGTCTTTTCAGAGGCTGGGGGAGGGGGGGCTGCCTGTCAAAACCATGCTTTCAGAAGTAACACACTCTTTCTTACAAATATACAGTGTAAAAGAGGAAAATATTATTACTAGGTAAGCCTTTCATTGTTGGGGGTGTTGGGCTTGGGCTTTTTTTTCTTCTTCTTTTTTTTTTTTCTCTTTTTTTTCTTTTTTTTTTTCTCTTTTTTCTTTCTTTCTTCTAGGAGAGCAGATGTGTGATAGAGGCTGTGGGAAAGTCTTGGAGGAATCCAAACTTGTGTGAGGGTTTTTTAGTTATCAAGCCTGGAACGAGAGAGAGAGAGAGAGAGAGAGAGAGAGAGAGAGAGAGAGAGAGAGAGAGGTATGAAACCATAGAATCGTCAAAGAATTGGCAGGGTTGGAAGGGACCTCGAGGACCAGCCAGTTCCAACCCCCCCCTGCCATGGGCAGGGACACCTCACACTACAGCAGGTTGCTCACAGCCACATCCAGCCTGGCTGCAAACACCTCCATGGATGAGGCTTCCACCACCTCCCTGGGCAACCTGTGCCAGGCTCTCACCACCCTCACGGGGAACAACTTCCTAGCATCCAATCTGAATCTACCCACTTCTAGCTTTGCTCCCTTCTCCCCAGTCCTATCACTACCTGCCACTCTAAAAAGTCCCTCCCCAGCTTTCTGGTAGCCCCCTTCAGATACTGGAAGGCCACAATAAGGTATCCTGAGAGCCTTCCCTTCTGCAGACTGAACAGCCCCAACTCTTTCAGTCTGTCTCCATAGCAGAGCAGCTCCAGCCCTCTGCTTATGCTCCTGGCCCTTGTCTGGACACCTTCCAGCACCTCCAGATCATTCTTGTACTAGGGGCTCCAGAACTGGATGCGGTACTCCAGGTGGGGTCTCACCAGAATAGAGGGGGAGAATCACCTCCCTTGACCTGCTGGCTCTGCTTCTCTTGCTACAGCCCAGCCTCTGGTTGGCTTTCTTGGGCTGCAAGTGCACACTAGTGGCTCATGTTGAGCTTCTCATCCAGCACCCCCATAGTAAATAAACAGACCAACAGGTATGGGGTTAAGGTGAAGCAGAAAAGGGGCTGTAATAGAGTCATGGAATCATAGAATGCTAGAATGGTCTGGGGTTGGAAGGGACCTTCAAAGGTCATCTAGTCCAACCCCCTCTGCAGTCAGTAGGGGCCTCCTCAACTAGATCAGGTTGCCCAGAGTCCTGTCGAGCCTCATGGAAACAGAATGGTAGGGGTTGGAAGGGACCTCCAAAGATCATCAAGTCCAACCATCAACCCAAGACCACCATGTCCCCAAGTGCCATCTCCACATGTTTCTTGAACACCTGCAGGGATGGTGGCTCCACCATGGCCATTAAACCATGTCCTACAGTGTCATCTCTACAGAGTTTTTGAACCCCTGCAGGCATGGTGACTCCACCACCTCCCCAGGCAGCCTGTTCTATGCCTGACTCTCTCCCTTCATGGGGAAAGCTCCTGTGCTGCACCCAAGGAAGACAGAGTCTTGTTTCCAAGCCAGGACCATGCTCCAAGGTTGGTTGTTTAACCAGGAGAGGGCAAGGTGTGAAATGCCTGTGGGCAGAGCCGGGGCTGTCAGCATCCCAGTGCCAGTCAGCCAGGACCCCACTGATCCCAGTGTGCCCCTCCCAATGGCCACGGCCGCTGGGGCTTTAACTGGAGGAAGCACCAGCTGGGAAGCTGAGAGTTAAGTTGGAGTTGAGCTCTGCACTTAAGAGGAATTCAGGCTGTGTTGATCCAAGGCAGGAAGCAGGAGGCAGGGAGCTGAGATTACTGGGGGGTAATTCAAAGCCGAGAGGCATTCCTGGGCCGCGCTGAAACCCTGCTGCAGATAACGGCGATAGCCGCGGCAGCCATGCCAGCCTGCAGGGAGCCAGCCCAGGGCTGCACCCCCTCCCTGCCCTTCTCCTCACCCCAAAGCAGCAAGCCCAAGGGGGCTCCAGCCTTACCAGCACACTGTGGTTTTGCAGAGAGCACACCAACCCAGTAGCCGCCTTGGAAGACTCCATTAATACCCACAAGACTGACTGTAGGCCACCATCACACACCTGAGACCTGTGAGAGGACACAGAGGAGGGTTAGGGACGCTGGCAGGGACAAGCAGCAGCCAGGGGCTGAGGTCAGCATGCTGTGGGGAGAGGCTGGTTTGCAGTGGCCACAGCGCTTCTTAAGGGAGCGATCTGCAGCTTAACCCTGCCCTGACGGGCTCCACATGGCACATCACAGAAAGGTGGGGGTTGGAAGGGACCTCTGGAGATCATTGAGTCCAACCCCCCTGCCAAAGCAGGGGCACACAGGGCAGGTCACCCAGGAACACATCCAGATGAGTCTTGAAAGTCTCCAGAGGAGGCTCCACAACCTCTCTCATAGAATCACAGACTCATAGAATGGTTTGAGTTGAAAGGGACCTTTAAAGGTCATCTTGTCCAATCCCCTGCAGTCAGCAGGGACATCTGCAACTGGAGCAGCTTACCCAGAGCCCCATCCAACCTGACCCAGAATCTTCCCATGGATGGGGCATCTCCCACCTCTCTGGGTAAACAGTGCCAGTGTTTCACCACCCTCACTGTGAACCATTTCTTCCCTCACTTCAAAGCCATCGCTGCTGGTCCTGTTACACAGTGAGGATGCAGGTGGCAGTGCCAGGATGGCAGCAAAACCCTTCCCTGGGCTGTCCCTTTGCCCTTCCCAGCTGGAGGAGCCTGGAAGGGGGACAGGAGCCCCCCAGCTCTCCATCCTCACCACCCACTGCAGCTACTGGAGTTGCTGCAGGCAGGTGGACCTCTTCCATGGGATTTGCTCATTCCTTCTTCCCAAATATGGCTCTGCTTACATTTTAGCTGGAATATTGGCACATTCCATATTTTGGAAGGACTGCTGGTTCCCAAAGCCTCCCCACTCCCTATTTTTATCTGCTGGGCCTAAAATAGTCAGAGAATGCTTCATGGATCCAAGTCTGGGTCAGCTGCAGCCACAGCCGGTTCCTCCTGCTCTCCCTGGCAGAGTGAGCCTGGTGGGCATGGCACAGGCCTGTGGGTGCTGGGCACAGTGGTGGATGCTGCAACCTCTCCCACCTCCTTGTACCTGCTGAGGTTTCTGCATGGATAGCTGTGGACATGGTGCAGGTATCAAGTGATGCTCAGCATTAAATGAGCTTCTTTTCCCCCCTCTTCCATTTCATAAATTCATAGAATGGGCTGGGTTGGAAGGAACCTTAGAGGTCATCCAGTTCCAACCCCTCTGCCATGGGCAGGGACACCTCCCACTAGCCCAGGTCGCTCAAGGCCTCATCCAACCTGGCCCTGAACACCTCCCTGGGCAACCTGTGCCAGTGTCTCCCCACCCTCACTGTAAATTCAAATCCCCTTTGTTTACCCACAAAAGGCTGAGTTATTTACAGAGCATATCTTGCAAGGCTTTTTCCCTCCAAAGAGGTCCCATGGGCCAACAAGCCGTGGACCTGCCTTTCCCTCCTGACCTGAGATGTCTGGAAAAGGTTTGGGGTGGATGGTAGCAGAGATGTCTCCCTCCTGGGGGCAAAGAATCACCGAATGCATTGGGTTGGAAGGGACCCCCCCAAGGTCATCTTGTCCAACCCCACTGCAGTCAGCAGGGACATCTCCAACTAGATCAGGCTGCTCACAGCCCCATCAAGTTTGCCCTTGCATGTCTCCAGGGATGGGGTCTCAACCTGTTCCAGTATTTCCCCACCCTCATCGTGCAGAACTTCCTCCTGATGTCCAGCCTAAATCTCCCCCACCCTAGTTAGAGGGCACTCAGGCCTGTGGTGCCTGCCAGAAGATGGCCTCAGCAGGTCTGGCTGCCCACCCTGATCTGCTGGGGACCCCCAGAGTCACGGCAGGTGGAGGCCAAGGCGGCGGCGGAGGCGATGCCCGCGGCGGGAGGCAGCACTCACCCGGCATTCAGCAGAACTGACGGGACTTCCAGCCCTGAGAACCAGCCTCGGAGGGGGGCAGCCAGCGCATCTGCAAAGACAGAGGGGCACAGGCTGAGAGGGCTGCTGGCCACCCACCCTGGCAGCACCTCTGGGCTCCTCTTCCCAGGCCTTCCCCACGCACAGCAGGGTTGAAACACAAACAGTACAGCTCCAGTTTGGACAGGAGCAACTGCACCTGAGCACACAACCTGACCAAGCTGGACAGCAGCACCACGGTCTCACCAGGGTGCCAAGGCAGATGAGGGGGACATCAGACACCAACACTGCCCATGGACACTCCATGTCAGTCCCACCATCCTTAGGGTCCCCATCCTGCTGCTCTCTGCAGGTCCCAGCCAGGGAGGCCACCCTGCAGCAAGCAGCTCTGTTTTGGCAGCTGGCACCCCTCTGCCATGCCACCCACCAAACCCACAATGCCAGCAGCTGCCTGGGGTGACCAGGAAGGTGCCACCACCATTCTTGCCACCATGCTGACTCCATAACCACAGCAGATAGTTCTTAGAATCATACAACTGTCAAGGCTGAAACAGATCTTTGAGATCCTCAAGTCCAACCACTGACCCAGAGCTCACAGTCCCACCACTGCTAAGCCACTGCCACCAAACCAGGTCCCTCAGCACCAGATCCAGGCCTCTTTTCAATCCCTTCAGGGATGGGGACTCCACCACCTCCCTGAGCAGCCTGTTCCAGTGCCTGAGAACCCTTTCTGTGGGAACATTTTTCCTAATGTCCAGCCTGAAGCTCCCCTGGCACAAGTTGAGGCTGCTTCCTCTTGTCCTGTCACCTGCTGCATGTGAGAAGTGACAGACCCCCACCTGGCTCCAGCCTCCTTTCCAGGCAATGAGGTCTCCCCTCAGCCTCCTCTTCCCAGGTCCCTCAGCTGCTCCCTCACAAGCTTTGTGCTCCAAACCCTTTACCAGCTTGGTTTCCCTTCCCTGGACATTCTCCAGCACCTCGATGTCCTTGTAGTGAGGGGCCCCAAACTGAACCCAGCACTCAAGATGTGTCCTCAGCAGTGCTGAACACGGGGGGACAGTCACATCCCCACACCTGCTGGCTGCACTATTCCTGACGGGATGCTGGTGGCCCCCCTGGCCCACTGGGCACACTCTGGCTCACATTCAGCCAACCATTCAACACCCTCAGGTCCTCCACTGGGCAGCTTTCCAGGCATTCTGCCCCAAGCCTGTAGTGCTGCTGGGGGTCCTTCTAACAGGTCCCGGTCTGGGGTTTCCCGAGGGTCCCTCAGAGCCTCCTTCAGCCTCCGCTTCCTCCGCCGGCCACTTCCCGGGCAGGTGCTGCCTTTTGGTGGTGATGTGACAAGGCTGCAGCAGAGCTGCGATAACATTTACTGCTGCTCTCCCAACAGACAGCTGGCAAGCCCCAAAACCATGGAATTTCATCCCAAGGCTGTGGCTGTTTGTACAGTGAGTGCTTTTCCATGTTTAAACCAGCCCCTGGCTTCCTCTGGCTCCCAGTGCCAGCATAACCCAGCTCCATTCCAGCGTGCCAGGAACAGATCCTTGTGGATGCAGTTATCCAGCAAACCTGCTTCCATGGGCTCCTTTCCTCCTGCTCACCACCGAGGGATGGTGTCCAGCCTGGCTGCTGTGGAGGCAGCTGACTGTTCCTCCCCCCACAGCTGCCATCCCTGCAGGAAACACTCTGAGAGCTGGCACTGCAAAGGGATCCTCCAGCACCTCCATCTCCTCTTCTATCAACACAGCATCACAGAATCGGCTGTATTGGGAAAGTCCTCTAAGGTCACTGAGTCCAACCATCAACCCAAGACCACCATGGCCATCAAACCATGTCCCCAAGGCCCACAGTCACACATTTCCAGACCACCTCCAGGGATGGGGACTCCACCACCTCCCTGGGCAGCCTCTTCCAGTCCCTGACCACTCTTGCAGCAAAGAAATTTTTCCTAACCCTCCCCTGGCACACTTTCAGGCCATTTCCTCTCCTATCACCTGAGACTAGGAAAAAGAGACCAACCTCCACCTCTCTCCAGCCTCCTTTCAGGGAGCTGTAGAGAGCAATGAGCTCTGCCCTCAGCCTCCTCTTCTCCAGGCTTACCGACCCCAGCTCCCTCAGCTGCTCCCCCCCAGCCCTGTTCTCCAGAGCCTTCCCCAGCTTGGCTGCCACTCTGGAGCCGCTCCAGCAGCGCTCCAGCAGCACTCCCTGCTCCCCTCCCCGGGCAGGTGGTTAATTTTTAACGCGGGCGTGCGGCCGTCGGGAGCCACCCGCGCCGGCCGCCGGCAGGAGAGCGCCGGTGACAAGGAGAGAGCCTCGTCAATAAAAGATGGCTGCTCCATTTGTGCCTCGCTGGCCCGCTCC
The DNA here is from genome assembly GCF_014839835.1 of Dryobates pubescens. Lineage (NCBI taxonomy): Eukaryota > Metazoa > Chordata > Aves > Piciformes > Picidae > Dryobates > Dryobates pubescens. The sequence continues at coordinate 3,534,254 of NC_071635.1, forward strand.
TGCCTGTCACAGCCGCTTCGCTTCACACCCCGCAGCCGGCCAGCCGCATCCTGGGGTGGCTGGGGGTGGGCTGCGCCCGCCCCGTGCTCACAAACAAAGGCTGAGTGCCAGGAGGATGGAGCCAGGCTCTGCTCAGCAATGCCCAGCGACAACACAAGGGGCAATGGGTGGAAGCTGAGGCATAGGAAGAATTATTTCCCTGTGAGGGTAACAGAACCCTGGAGCAGGCTGCCCAGCGGGGTTGTGGACTCTCCCTCTCTGGAGATATTCAAGACCTGCCTGGATGAGTTCCTGTGTGACCTGCTGAGGTGATCCTGCCCTGGCAGGGGGTTGGACTGGATGATCTCTCGAGGTCCCTTCCATCCCCTAGCATTCTGTGATTCTGTGCTCTTGTACCACACCAGCAGCTGGATGGGTGAGCTGTTGGGTGCTGGGAGCAATGGGGATGGTCCAGCCGCAACGAGCATCCCCATCTCTCCCTCCCTGGTGTGGGCAAGTGTGAAGGTATCACAGAATGGAAAAGGTTGGAAGAGACCTCCAGAGGTCATCCAGTCCAACACCCCTGCCAAAGCAGGATCAGCCAGGGCAGGTCACACAGCAACACATCCAGGTAGGTCTTGAAATTCTCCAGAGATGACGACTCCACAACCTCTCTGGGCAGCCTTCCCCAGGTAGAATCACAGAACCAATCACTATGGGTGGAAAAGACCTTCCAGATCATAAAGTCCAACCATTATCTAACTCTTCCAGGGCCACTACTACACCAGACCTTGGAGCACCATACCTAGATGGCTTTTAAACACCTCTAGGCATGGCAATTCAGCCACTTCCCTGGGCAGCCTGTTCCAGTCTTTGGGAACCATTCTGGTACAGAACTATGTTCCTAATATCCAACCTAAATGTCCCCTGGTGTAACCTGAGACCATTTCCTCTTGTCCTGTCAGTTGTGACCTCTGAGAAGAGACTAACCCCCACCTCTCTACACCTCCTTTCAGGGAGCTGTAGAGAGCCAGAAGATCTCCTCTCAGCCACCTTTTCTGCAGGCTAAGCAACCCCAGTTCCCTCAGCTGCTCCTTACAAGACATTTTCAAGACCCTTCACCAGCTTGGTTGCCTCTCCTCATTCTTCATTCTCACCCAGTTGTGCCACACCACTGCTCCAATGTAAGAGGTTAGCCTTGACAGTAGCTTGCAACCATGTTCCTGAAAGGCCAACCAGCTTCTGGTGCTAGCAGAGGTCCATCTTTAACTGCAGGTATATCAGCAACTCTTCAGATCAAAGGCTGTTGGAGACCCCAGAAACACAGAGGTGAGGGACTCTTGACCTTTGCTGGCATCACCTGCACCTTCTCAAGCAGTGAAGATACTGCTCACAGAACCACAGAATCACACAGGAAGGCAGAGGAAGGCAGAGAGAGGTGCTGGGCAGAGGCAGGCGGTGCTGCCCACTCAGCTGGCTTTGGGTGCCATCCCTACGTCTCGTGGAGGGGGGCAGTGAGTGCCTGTTAGCTGGGCAGAGGTTAGTGGTGCAGTGAGCACCCAGGGGAGGGGCAGGAGGTCCAGGGTGGGTGGTGGTGCTGGTGGATGGGTCTGAATTACCTGGGCGTGCAGCGAAGCGGGGTAGGTGAAAGCAGGAGGAGGTAGAGCAGGTGCTAACTCCGCTGGGTACAGAGGGTACGGCCCCCACACTTCAGGGCTACTGGGGTAAAGTGCAGGCACTGTGAGCTCATCTGCAAGGAAAGAAGAAGGAGAGTTACCAGCCATGGACCCCATCACGCCACGCTCCTTCCTGCTCCCCACAGGGCAGGAGAGAGGCTTCCCCTGGAGAAGTGCCGCCGGCAGGAGCGGACCCGCAAAGCCAGCGCCAGATGGCAAAACGTGGGGCTCAGCTGGCAGCAAGTGATGCCACGGGGCAAGGAGTGTCACCAGCTTGGGCTCACCACCTCCACCAGGTTTAATTACCCTGCAGGCTCAGCACTGGTGGGCACGAAGGAGAGCGTGTGGCTTGTGCCCGTGCGCAGCAGCGAGGTGAGGAGCCGGTGCCCAGGCCAGAAGTGCTCCTCCAGCAGCAGAAACAGGCATGGCGTGCTCAGAGCAAGGCACAGCCCTGGTCTCCACCAGCACCCCCCAGCTACGCCTCAGAAACTCCCCAGTGCCAAGAAGCAGCACCCCAGCCTCACCCAGCTCTGGCACACCGTGCCAAGCCAGCCGTCACCTGCCCTCAGGTCCTCTCCAGCACCAGCAGCCACCTCTGGGGACCCGTGGCCACCATCTGGCACAAAGCCACCACACTTGTAGCAAACACCTGGCATTGCCCATCTCCACCCCACAACAGCATCCCTCCAGCATCCCACGCCTGGGACCTGGCACTGCTACACCCACTCACAGTCTCTGTGTGACACTGAACTGCCCACATCAGGCGCTTCCCTGAGGCAAACGAGGATGAAAGCCAACCCCTGGCATCTGCCACCCCCAAAACCTGCTGGCACTGAGGCAGTGGCAGACTGGGCAGGGCAGGGGGGAGGGGGTGGTCACAAAGGGGAGAGCAGGGGCTGGTACTCACAGGGCTCTCGGGCGATGAACTGAGGTACAGCAGTGGGCAGAGGCGTGCTGGGGTTGGGGGTGCCCACCAGCTTGCTCTTGGCCATCTTGGTGTTGGCCTTGGCGAACTCCAGCCGCAGCGTCTGGGGGATCTCGGGGTCGAAGCGGATGCCCTGTGGAGGGAAGGTGGCACAGGGGATGGGTGAGCAGTGCCACATGCCAGCACCAAAACAAAACAACTCCCAATTCTTTCATTTCCAACCCACCCCCCCCAAACTTCCAGCCCTTGCAATGAGCTAATTTGCCAGGCCCCGAGGCAGCTCGCATTCCTCCGGCATCTTTTAGCATCAGCACCATATTTGGCAGTCAGCATCCCAGGCAGCCCAGCTCTTATCCAGAGGGATTAGCAGAGCCCCAGAAAAAAAAAAAGAGATAATTTTTTTTGTAAGAAAAAAAAGAAAAAAAGAAATCCCAAGGGAAAGGAAAAAACCAAACCAAAACAACAGACCCAAACCAAAAGCAGGGAAGGAATGGGAGAACCAGCTCCACGTGCCTCTCCCCGTGCCCACTTCCAGCAGGGTTAACTCCACAGAGGTAGGAGGGAAGTGAAATTTGCTTTTTCTTTGGGAGTTTCAGCTGGGATTTTTTCCCTGCTGGATAAAAAGGAGAGGCTTGGAAAGCTTCTCACTGCCCCAGAGCGTAGGGTTCAAGCCTTCACGGATGGCTCTGGGAAAGGCAAGAGGGATGCAGCCCCAGCGGGAGGGGGAGAAGGGGAGAAGGTGTCGATGAGGATCCACCAGCTGGAGGGATGGGGATGTGGTGGGGCCAAAGCAGGTCTCCAGGAGGGAGAGATATGGAGGCTCTCTGGAGAGAGGGCAAAGGCATCCCCGCAGGAAGAAGCGGCCTGGTGCACTCACGTTCAGCGCGTTCTTTGCCGCCTCCGCCTCCGAGCGGCTGTCAAAGCTGACAAAGCCCACGGGCTGTGGGGGAAGGAGAAGAGGCACCATCAGTTGGACTGGTGAGGAGCAGAGTGGGGGACCCACCACCCCAGGCAGGAGGGCAGTGTGGTGTGGGCTGCTTGTTTTGGGGGGCTCCTACCTGCTTGGAGGTGAGTTTGATGAGAGACCCTTCGTAGCCCTGCAAGAAAAGGGATACAAAAAGGTGTTTGGTGGAGATCCTGCCTGATGTGACATCCAGGGTCAGACTTGATGGGACCTGGCAAGCTGACCTCGTTGGAGGTGTCCCTGCTCACTGCAGGGGGGTTGGACAAGATGACCTTCAAGGGTTCCTTGGAACCTGACCCATTCTGTGATTCTGTGCTTCAGCTGCCCCTTGAGCTTCTCCACCTCCACATTTACCCCCCACAGACTGAGGGCATGGGGTGGGCACGGCAGGACCATGCCAAGGGTCAGCACCACCACAGGGACTTGCTGTCACAGGGTTTTTGGAGGGATGCTGGATGCTAAAAGGGGTTTAAGTCAAGGTGCAGTGAACCCCCCACTGCAATCATGGTGCCCAATGCCATGTTCCTGTGGTTTACTGGGGGACAAAAGGCACAGAAACCTCTTTCTGTGAACAAAAGGACTGAGTTAAGACACTTTCTTTGAGAAACCAGCAGGCTCCCAGAGCCCACCAAAGCTGGTGGGGCCATGGGGACAGGGCAGGGGCCAGCTTCCAGCTGGCTTCCAGCCCCCATCTTCCCTCCCCAGTCTGATACCTTGAAGGGCCTGAAGAGCAGGTAGAGTTCCCGGGGCTTGATGTCCAGAGGCAACCCGCTCACAAAAAGAGTCCTCACCTGGAAGAGAAGAAAGGAGGTGCCTGGGGACCTTCCCTCATCCCCTAACGTGGGGATACCCCATGCTTTTAGTGGTGGCAGGCCAAAGGGATGATGCCAGCCCAAGGGGAACCTCATGGGCAGCCTTAAGCCATGCTTTGGGGGTGCAGCATTTTTGGGAGGGACCTCTTCATCCTTTGGGTGACCACAGAGCATGTGACTGAAAACATCCCAGTGCCTTCCTTCCCCAATCTGGCAACGAGGATCTTTCAGCATCCCTCCTGCAATCCCCAGCAGAGTCCTGACTCTGCAGACAATGCCTCTTATCCCTGCCTAATTACAGCAGCTCATTAAGGATGGGGAGATGCAAACCCCAACTCTTCCTCCTGGAGCAATGGTCCTGGTTTAGAGTGGACTGGTTTGGAGCAGCCTGACCCCAGGTCCTACAACTCACCATTTAAGGGGGTTTAACTCTGCCCTTCACCATGGTGCAGCATCCTCACAGCCAGGGCAGCTCCCCAAAACTCTGCTTCCACCAACCCCAAGGAGGGATGTGGAGCTCTCCAGGGATGGGCAAGACCCATGCCAGGATGGTCTTGCTTTGCAACCAGCTCGTAACTGGGGGAGCAGCGTGTGGTAGGAGACCACCAGCTGGATGTACTGCTAGCTCCCCTCTCCTCACACCCAAAATCTCATCCTAGCCCTTTGGTGACTTAATAGCCAGGGGGGATGATGGCCCCAACCGGCCCTACCTGGACCCCCTCACAGCCCCTCCCCCATCTATAGCGCCGGTATTTAGCCTTAGACTTTGCTGCCAGCTGCCGACTCAGTCTCAGCCCTGTGGATGGGTCTGACCCTGGCTGCCAGCACCCACCAGCTCTTACTGGGGCACCCAGGAATGGTCTTGGTGGGTTCCCTGCCTTGCTGTCCTCCTCGGCTCCAGGCTTGCTCATGAACCATCCCTCCTCCTTCTGCTCCTGTAGCATCTTACTGGGAGGTAGCCTGGAGGATTTGATGGCTGCAGTTTATTTATTCAGGCAGCCAAGTGCCTTGTGGGAGCTGGTCTGAAGGGGCTAGAGCAAGGTCACCCACTCCAGGTGCCAAGCTGCCAGATTTGGGCTGGAGGAGGGGAAAACTTTGATTATTTGTTAAGTTTCATTTCTTCTTTTTTTTCTTTTTGGACAAGCACTCTGCCCACCCCATTCCCTGGGACAGAGACATACCAAGCAGCCAGAAACAGCCAGCCCAGGTCTATTCTTGTGCTGACATTTCTTCTTTCTCTTGCAGATAAGCTATCTACCCCATCTCCAAGCCTTGGGAGCAGCAAACATTCCTGCTTTGTGTAACAAAACCTCTGGCTGACCCGTAGCCATTAAACAACAAAGGGGCCGTTTGCATATAGCCCTTGTGTCAACACTCCTGGTGATACCCACCACTGCTGGTACCCCCACCGCTGCTGGTACCCAGCTGGGTGCATGGGGGCTGCCCAAAACCCAGCCAGCCGTGAAAGCACAGCCATCCCACGCTTGACTTGGAAAGCAAGTCCTGCTCCAGCCAGGAAAGGATGCTCAGGACCCTGTCCAGCGGGACGCTGAGAGCTCCAGGCTGGATAGGATCAGCACAGGCAGAATCACAGAATGGTTGGGGTTGGAAGAGACCTCTGGAGATCACCGAGTCCAACCCCCCCTGCCAAAGCAGGGTCACACAGGAACACATCCCGATGGGTCTTTAAAGACTCCACAGAAAGGATTCCACAACCTCTCTGGGCAGCCTGCTCCAGGGCTCCAGCACGCTCACAGCAAAGAAGTTTTTGCTCATGTTGAGGTGAAGCTTCCTGGGTTCCAGTTTGTGTCCTTTACCCTTTGTCCTATCACAAGACACCACTGAAAAGAGCCTGGCCACTTCTTCAAGCCCCCTTTCTGAGCTAGGGCAGCAGTGGGGCACAGCTCAGGAGCCTGTCCCCTTTCCTGGGACCGTCCCCCATCAAGGTGCCTTGGGGGACCTCCGCCAGTTTTCTACCCATCTTCTGAGACTGGAGGTGATGGAGCATCCTGAAGTGGGCAAAGCTGCACTGTCTCCATTGCAGACACTGCCCTGAGGAGGGGATTTATCCAGAAGAATGTCCGTGAAATTCAACATAAAGATTGCAAATTTATCCTTTCCTAGGGAAAAAAAAAAAGAGTCCTCCCCTTCAGCCAGGTCTCTCTGAGCACAAGCTCCAGGGGAATCTGCTCTGGACACATCCACCCTCTCAGCTGGGTTGGTGTCCCAAGGAGGGTCCCTTCTGCCTCCATCATCCATCCCTCCAGCCTCCGGTCCTCCCCAGGGCACTCCTGTCCCCGGGTGGCTCCAGGGAGCACCAGAGGCATCCGAGATGGCTCCAGGGGAGAACGTGCTGCCGATTTGCCGCCTCCCTGAAAGCCAAACCTTTCCAAGGCCAGCTCACCAGATCGTTTAGCCCCTTAACTGTGCGGCAGCAGAGAGATGGGGCAGATAAAAGACCCTGTGAAACCCTCTTGAGATTTCAGCCTCGCCAAGGAAGGGCTTCTCCTGGGTAATGACTTGTTTGCTTTCAAAGTTCAAACGCGGGTCGGCCAAGTTTTAAACTGTAAAATTAGACAGGGGTGAGAGGGAGAAGGGCTCCAAAGGCTCCCCCAGCTCCTCTCCAGCCCCAAAAGGATGTCTGGGATCAAAGGAAGCAGGAAGGAGATAGGAGGTTATGGGTGCTCCCCATCTGCACCCCACAAAAAAGGTGCTGGGGGGTGGGGGCCGGGGAGCCCAGACAAAGGGATCTTTGAGTAGGTCCTACATAAAGAGCATCCTTTTTCTGAGGGCAAGAAGCAGGTGGAAGGATTTGGGGTGTTAAACAGAGGTGGGACTGGCAGGGAAAGGGTAATTCCCAGCAGGCTGGACGGATATCCTTCTGCCAAGGAAAGGTTTCAGGCGGAAATATTACTCCTGCCCTTAAATGGAAGAGCAGCTTCAGCCCGCAGGGAGCTGCTCCAGGCTTTCCTGTGCCGGGAGATCCCAGGGGCTCAGCCTCCTCCTCTACCAGAAACGCTCCCAGGGAAAAAGCCTGCCTCTGAGAGGAGGGGAAAAAAGAATCCTTATTGGAGAAACCACCAGCTGGCAGCAGGTACATGTGCTTCCACAGGGGAAAATGACCCCTTCTTGGAGGTGAGGAGGGCTCCCAAGTGTCCTGTGGGACGAGGTCAGACCAACAGCTCCTCAACAAGGAACAGTCCACAGCGCTTGAGTGTGGTGGCAAGATTCCTGCAGCCCAAACACCCCTGGTTTAGGACAGCCCAGAAGATTTCTCTTCAGTTCAGATATTTTTCAGTGTTTTCCTGGTGGAGCATTTCTCCTTCTTGTTAACATTTGGGGTGAAATCAAAGGTTTCTTCCAGTTCAGAAGTGCTGATGGCTGCTCCAGGAAGCTGCTGGCCATGAGTGCAGGACCTCACATGTGACCACCACCTTTAGCAGGGATGACAGTTATGGCACTGCATGAGGAGGGAGCACACCAAGTCCCCTTTCCATGGTCCTCTGCTCTTGCCACTGCCAGGGCCACTGGAACTCACCTCCACCATCTTGCTCCTGTTTTGTCCCCTCGTGGTTTTCATTGTCCCTGTAGAAAGTCTTCTCCTAGCCTCTGCAACCTTCCTGTCCCTAGGAAGTCATCTCCATCCCACTTCTGGCATCTCCCCCTCACCATCACCTCCTGTTGTCCCTGAAGTACCACACCCCATCTGGGGACAGTTTAAGGGATGCAGGGGAGGGGCTGGGGGTGAGGATTTGGACTGGGAACACACAAGGAGAGGAAGAGATCAGGACCAAGAGTTGGCTGGGGTCACCAGACCACAGCTGAAGAACGACCCCAGCACGCAGAGATCCATGATGGGAGCCCTCCTCCTCCTCTTCCTGACATGAAGACACAAGCCGGGTTTGTCTCCCAAAGGTAAGCAGGGAGGCATTTGCCAGCCCTGGACCCCATCAGATGGTGGCACCCCGAGGGACGCCGGGTGCCCCACTGGCACGGTCACGCTTCCCTACCCCTGCACAACCCATCCCCACCCCCAGCAAAGGTTAACCGGCCGGGGACCGGCTAGGGGGGAGGCAGAAGGCATCCGGGTGATTCATTCACGAGGCATTTAATGACCTCCTCCAGCCCCAGCTCCCACCTTCGGCAGGGACCTGCTTTAATTCTCCACCAGCAGATGAGCCGCTTCACTGCCCAGCGCTGCCAGCGAGGCACCAGCGACCAACTGGCCCTTGGTGGAAGCGGGAAGGCAACGGCAGCAGGCTGAGACCCTGCTGAAAAGCAGGGAGAGCAGAGCTTCCCCCCTTCCCAGCAAAGCGGGGTGCATTCCATCCCCGCCGGGATTAGTCCTTGAGTAAATACTCTCCCGGCTGACGGAGCCTCCTCCCGGGCTGGGTTTAGATTCCCGGGCTGTGTCCGCACGCCAGCAACCCGCAAACCTCCCTGACATAAACAAGGCTGGGGGCTGAAGGATGCTGGTTCTTCCGCCCCTGGGATGTAGGAAAACCAGGCTCAGCCTCCAGCCTCACCACCCACAGCCGTTTCTCCAGACCCGTGGCCAAATGTCCGGCAGAGGACGGGAGGAGAAGGAGCAGCCCCTGGGGGACAGCGAGTCCGGAGCTGCCAGAGCTGGAACGAGGAAGCGGCAGAAGAAAAGCCAGCGAGGAAACAAGGGAGCAGATGAGGGATTGGGACAGAGCAGTGGGGGTGACGGGCACGTTGAGGGGTGATGAGCACTTTGAGGGGTCACACAGAGCCATGTTCCACCCGTGGTTTGCTTCCAAACCCTCCTCTAGACCCCACGGAGAGGAAACAGAAACATGGGGGGCTGCAACACAGAGCTCATGGGGACAAAGCTTATCCACTCACTAGGTACCTTCCTCCCCCCAGAACAATCCCTGAGGTCCCCTTCCCAGGCCCTGCTCTCCCAGGATGAGGGATCTGGCATGGGATGGGGACCAGGGCCACGAGCTGGGCTCTCCGGAGCTGCTCTGCTACCAAATAAGGCCTCGGTCGGGCTCCGTCGAGCTTTTACATGCCGTTCTCGCCCAGCCGAAGTGACGTGACCTCCTTTACAAACTGTTCTGCCCTCCCCAGGCTCCTCTGGAGGGAACCCCCTCCCCCCCGGCCCACAGCTCCCCTGCACCACGGAGGGGGAGCAAGACGGATAGGGGTGCCAGGAGCAGGACTCCTGCCAGCCTAGGAAGAAGCAGGGTTGAAGCTGGGGGCTTGTCCCAGCCTGGCAGCCCCCTGACTGAACTCCCAGGGTGGGTGCTGCTTCTCCTGCACAAGGCTGGAAGGCAAGCTTTAGGGAGGGGAGAGAGCAGCAGCTGGGCAACTTCTTTCTCCTGTGCTTAAGTAAATACTCAACAGCACCAGCTCTTCCAGGCAGGGCTGGGAAAATACCTGCCTGGCCCTGGAGGCACCCAGCTTGGAAGCAGGAGCAGCCATCGCCCTCCTAAAATGTCCCCAGCAGTATTAGGGGCCCCTGACACCTCACAGCTGTGCCCCTTCAGGGTCTCCACGGATCCAGCATGCCCCCCAGGCAGAGCTGCACTGCAAGGGCAGGGGATCCCCACGGACAATGGCTAGGATCCGGCTGGGATCCAGCAGGATGGGGGTGGGTTTGCCCTTTGCCAGCACTTCACGTGCCCATACCATTGGGAAGGGCATCCATGGCCGTCTCCCACCGCCGTGCCCACCTGAGCCACACCACCCACAAGGACCCAGCAGCATCGTCTGCCCCACGCCAGTGCGAAAATCCCCTGTTATTAGAGAGCTTTGGGAAACTTTGGGAAGTTTCAGACCTCTGGAGTGAGAAACTCCAGGTAGGTGCCAGCAGGAGAGCGGAGCTGCCGTGCATCCTGGATCGGGCAGAGCTGGTGGGGCCACGCCGGAGCGGGGCAGCGGGTGAAAGACAGGAAGAGATCCTATCTGCCTGCACTCACCCTCCCAAAGTCCAAATTCCCATCTCAAGGTCACAGGCAAAACCAGGAACTTGGTGGTGGTAAAAGACAAAACCCACTCTGGTCCCCGGGGCGTGGGATATGTCCCCCCGTGGAGACAAGGCTGTTTTGTCCATCTTTGGGGTGAGACCCACTGCAAGACAAGTCACAAAGTCCGGTGGGTGCGGGGATAGACTCAGCGTCACCCCACAAAGCACTCCGGGAGCTGGGGGTGAAGCTGGTTTGGAGCCCTCCACACCCTGGGGAGCTGCGTGTCTCGAGTGGGGCTTCCCTGAGCCCCGAGGTCTCCCGAGGTGGGGTGCCGGGGGGTGGGGGGTGTCCAGGAGGGGAGGGGAAAGCACTGCCTACCGATCACATCCCGATCCCCACCTCTTCCCCAGCCCCCCGTACCGCGGAAACCAACGGGACCCCCCCCCTCCGGCGCGGACTTACCCCCCCGGCGTGGGGTGCGTGGGCAGCCGGCGTGGACCGCGGGTGGCGAGAGGGATACAGGACCCCCCCTCCAACAAAAAAACCATCCCCCATAGACCCCCTTCCCCTTTGCCGTCCCCCCTACCTCCTCCTCGGGCAGCCCGGGGTCGGCGAGGCCGCCCTCCCGGTCGGCGGGGAGGTTGCTCATGGTGCGTCCGGCTCCCAGTCCCGCCGGCGGCACCGCGAACGGGGCGGGCGGTGCTGAAGCGCTGGCGGCGAGCAGGAGTGGGGGGGGGACCGGGGCGGAGCGGCGGGGCCGGGGGAGGGACGAGGCGGAGGGGAGAGGGGAGCGGGCAGGGCTTGGGGACCTGGGACGCGGGGATATGTGGTGCGGGGTTGGGGACGTGGGACACGGGCTGAAGACACCGGACAGAGGGTTAGGGACGTGGGACTGAAAGCTGAGGACATGGACACAGTCCCCGGAACGTCAGACACAGGGCTGGGGAGATGGACTAAGGGACATAGGGCACAAGTCTGGGGACACAGGACACGAGGTTGGGGAAATTGACGCAGTCCGGGGGACACAGGGCACGAGGCTAGAGATTCAGGACACAGGGCTGGGGGCACAAGTCAAGGCTGGGGAGATGCAACACAGTCCTGAAGCCATGGGACAGAAGGCTAGGGACACAGGACAGAGTCCTAGGGACACGGCTGCAGCAGAGCTCTGGGGCAGAGGTGAGAATAGTGCTGGGGGCACAGGGCACAGAAAGGGGGAGCGGAGAGGGGCACCGGGGGCCGTCCGCGGTGAGAGGGAGGTGAAATTAAAGCAAGAGTCCTTACCATGGCGTGTCAGCCCTGCCCACCCCTCTGCCCGTAGCGGGATGGGGGCTGGTAGGGTTCATCAGCCTACCCAGCCCCACCTGGGCTCCCAGTCTACCACACCCCATGGCCATGGGGCTGCATTTAGGCTCCCACTCCGTACTAAACTGGGCTTTAGGTGAGCTTGTACTGAATCTTCCACACTGGGGTGGACCCCAGCCCTACCACATGGGGCTGTGGTCCCACAGGGCTGCACTCAGCTCAGAACAGTGTGACAGAGACCTTCGTGGGGAGGGAAGTGCTGGATCAATGGCTGTGGCCAGAGCAGATGCTGTCTGCACACAATACACCGGGACCGGAGATGACACTGAGGACATCCTGCTGATGGCAAAGGGCTTGGACACAACGGACTTTTAAGGTCACAGCTCATTTCTCCACGACTCAGCAGCCCACGGAGGGTGTCCAGCCTCCCCACAGCGGTAGTTTGCAGAGCAGAACCTCTCCTGCTGGGATTGAGATGGGAAGGAGCTGTGCCAGATGGATTTGGGGGAATAGGAAGTGGTTGGCTATGAGAACAGGTGGCCCTGGGGAGGAACCCAAGTCTAGTGACCCAAATCTTGCTTTTGGGGTAAATACCCAGCAAGAGATTGCCTTAATCTTTCACCAAGGGGAGAGTGGGGAGAGGTGTGCCAGGGGAGGTTTAGGTTGGATATTAGGACCAATTTCTTCGCTGGAAGAGTGGTCAGGCATTGGAACAGGCTGCCCAGGGATGTGGTGGAGCCACCATCCCTGGAGGGGTTCAAGAAACCTGTGGACGTGGCACCTGGGTACATGGTTTGATGTGCATGGTGCTCTTAGGTTGATGTTTGGACTCAATGACCTTAAAGGTCTTTTCCAGCCAAAACAATTCTATGATTTGGTCTTTTATCTCCCATTATTTTCTCCCTCCATGGGCAGCTTCACAAAAAGCCTTGGCTGATGCTGCTGGGGTGAGCTGGAGAGGCAGCGAGTAGGACAGTGTTCTCAGCCCTTATTTGGACTCAGCTGTGGGGAAGAGCTGCAGTTTCCCAGCAGCCCTGGCCCCCACGCTGGAATCACAAAGCCCAGAACTGGTGAGTTTCTGGTTTTGGTATCCCTGCAGCTGAACTTGGGGAGAAAATCCCATTGGCTCTGGTGGGTGCTGCATCATGTTTGCACTGTCCCAGCTGGTCCCAAATCAAACCCCTGTGTCCTGCAACCCAGCTGCTGCGTGGGGCTCCATTGGCTGATGCTCTCTCCTCTCTTTTCTGCAGGAATTCCTGCTCCAGCAGCGATTTCCTTCTGCGCCAAGACAAAACATCAGGTTGTGTTGTACAAGAAGGGGAAGCTGTGAACAACATCCCCAGGGAATCCCGGGAAGCATGGACGTGTCAGAAGCTCACCAAAAGAACAGCTGAGGAGTGGAGGAGCTTCAGCTCTGCTCAGGATCCTTTGGGAGGGCAGCAGCAGCAGGCAGCCTTGGGAGACCCTGTAGCCTTTCCCACCCCACGACCTGCATGGATTTGGGGGATCCAGGACACGGTTTCTGAGCCTGCCTCTCCCCCAGTGTGGGCCCATCTCCCTCTGCTGGCAAGCTAGGGAAGGAGCTGGAATCTAGGCTGTCCCTAAGGGATGTCCACAGTAAAAGGTGGCTGTGTCAGTGCCTGTGTGACCAGGGAACTAGAAAGGAAGGCAGCTCCACCTCGAGAGAAGAGCAGGTGACACTTTATTCCCAAAGCAAAGCAGGTACAGTGAGTTAGAGTGAGACACCACGGCTCCAAAGCTGCAATATAAATAAAGGACACAGAGAAGCAAAATGTGGTTGGTTGGGGTTTTTTGTTCAAAGGTGTGGGAACTGGCTGCTTCCTGGGGCTCACAGGACCAGATGAAACCCGCCAGAAGCAGAAAGGCACTCAGCTCTTGACAGGAGTGGACGTGGCCTTCATGGTCTTCTTTAGGTGATGGTAGTTGGGCAAAATCTTCATCAGGAAATCCAGCTGCAGCGTCTGGGGCTGGAAAGAGAGGCAGGGGGAGGTGAGGCAGCAGTCCCACAGCCAGCAGGAGGGCAGGCAGTGGAGGCCAGGGGGGCGCCAGGCACCTGTGGGCGCTCGGTCTGGACGCGGCGCAGGCAGTCGGCGCCGTAGATGACGGTGTTCTCGGGGAGCACCTCGTAGGTGTTGACGTTGCAGCAGGCCCCGATGATGCAGCCGCTGGTCAGGATGACATTCCTGCCAACAAACGCTGCCAGGGAGAGAGCAACCCCTGTGAGAGGCAGCCTAGAATGGTTTGGGTTGGAAGAGACCTTAAAGATCATCTGGTTCCAACCCCCCTGCCACGGGCAAGGGAGACCTCCCACCAGCCCAGGCTGCTCAAGGCCTTGTTCAACCTGACCTTGATGAACATGACAAGCCCCATCATCAAGGCCATAACATACTGAAAATCACAGCTTTGTGGCAAGCTGTGGCTTGGCCTCAGCTTCAGCAAGAGAACACCATAAAAATCTTCTGCTGTTCCCAGTGTCTCCAAGAGCAAAACATCACAAAGGCCAAAAGGAAAAGCCACAGCATACCTTTGGATTCGATGACGTTGTTATCTCCCACCTTCATTGCTTGGGAATCTATGGGTCCACGTTGAAGAAAACTGCAGTGATTTGGGTCTGTTTCAGAATCTAATCCCAGAGGTTGTTTTTCAAACCAACACCCTGCACCTCAAACAGCCCTGGGCTGTTTAAATCCAAACAGGATTCCCACAGGATTCTTCTCGTACCCACCCACAAGTGAGAATTATCAGATCAGACTTCTCACCACGCAGCAAGGATACAACACCCAACCTCAAACACGTTGTTGGTGCCAATGACCATCGGTTTGGGCTCCACTTCCTCAGTTTCTGGTGTAATATTTTCTGGATACCTGTGAAAGGAGTGGATACAGTTCAAGTTTTGAGGTCACAAAGATGCCACCCTGCTCAGCAGCTCTGTTTCATAAGAGGCTGAGGACACACACATCCCACCCAAGCCAGCTAGGCTGTTTGAGACTGCTTGTCCTTGCACAGGGTCCCTCATTCTCAGCACTAGGATTCTTCTCTGTCAGATGGAGAAGGGTTCACAGCATCCTAGAATCATTCAGGTTGGAAAAAGAGCTTTAAGATCATCATGTCCCAGTCTTAACACACTCCAAGTCCATCACTAAACCATATCACTCAGCACTACATCCACACGTCTTCAATCCCTCAGAGATTGTAACTTCACTGTTTCCTTGAGCAGTCTGTTCCAGGGCTTGAGAATCCTTTTAGGGAAGAAATTGTTCCTAAGGCCCAACCTCAACCTGCCCTGGGGCAACTTGAGGTTGTTGCCCCTTGTGCTGTCACTTGTTCCTTAGGGTAAGAGATGAACGTCACAGTTCCCCACCTACTCAAATGCTCCACTTTGTTGTTTGGGTTTATTTTGTTACATCAACCTCCCCTGGGTTTCTAACCTTGTTCCTTAAAGAGTTGCAAGCAGAAACTGATGTTTGACCACACTGATTTGGGGATCTGTGTTGAGATAACCCCAAACTCACCGACTCTCTGCAAGCCCCAAGCCAAGACCTCCACAATGGGATTCCAAACCAACCTTCTATCCATCACGCTTAGCTCTGAGGGACACCATTCCCAACCAGGCTCTGCTGGGAGGGTTACTGGTGTTGGGCTGACCATGCTGAGCCCTGTCCCACTTCCTACTGACCCATTGATGATGAGGGCCTGCTCTTCGATCAGGTTGCCTTCCCCGATGACGATCGGTCCCGCCTCGGCGATGATCCTGGCCTTGGGGTGGATCACGGTCCTGGGTCCTGCCGAGGGACAGCCCCGGTGTCACGCCCCCGACACCCACAGCGGCACCCCCGGGGCTGGAGGGGACGACACCGGGACCTTACCGATGGTCACATCCCCGCGGATCTCGCTCTCAACGCACACCACAGCCCCCGGGGCGATCTTCACGCTGGGAGAAAGGACCGAGGGGATGTGAGAGGGGACTCGGCGAGGGGGGGCCGCATCCACTAACGGGGAGCAGGGAACTGCCTGAGGGGAGCGGGCAGGGATGGGGGGAGAAACAAGCAGCGCGGAAGCGACCCCGCCGCGCCGCACCGTGTGCGTAGGGAGGACCCCTCCCGGGGCGGGGGGACAGGACGGAACCGGCACTTACCTCTTCTGCACCTTCTCCGCCATGACAGCGGGCGGCAGGAGGACTGCGCCTGCGCGGGGCTGAGCGCCGAGGCACGCCCGGGGCCGCGCACCTCGGCCTTGCGCTGTCCCGGGGACGCCGCGGAATGCCCCGTGGGCGGCTCTTCACCCCGGCTCAAAGGCGGCCGAGGTTTGCCCGCAGGTTTCCCGGTGCTACCGGACTATCGCCAGGATTCTGCGGGTGCTGGGCCGCCCCGCCGCTGGGCAAGCCCCGCCCGCAGGAGGGACACCCCGGCTCGGATCCCTCCTCCTCCTCGCTGGGGTTCCGCAGCTCTCAGCTAGAGCAGCCTCGCCCGCCCGCACACCCAGGCCCAGCCGAGGCGACTCCCTATCGGTCGCAGCCCCCGCCCGGGGACCCGGCGCAGCCCAGCCCCACCGCATCCCGGAACTGACGAAGGAGAGGGGGAGAGGGCGGCCGCCGGATGCCAAAACTCCGCCGCGACTCCTCTTTCCCAGCTTTGTTGATGAGACAGGGTAAAGCTTCAGGCCTCCCTGCAAAGTACCCACAATTAGGAACAATTACTTCGTCAACATTCCTCTGGTATGAAGCCCTTTTCAACCTTTCCAATAGATTACCAAAGATAAAGGTAGCGTTGCCACCACAGCTGCAATTTTCATCCCGGTGTTGGGCTTTCTTCTTCGAAAGCAAACTGTTTCCAACATTGTTTCTCCAGCGGAATACAAAAGAAAGTATCTTTTAAATCCAGTACTGTACTAGGTGTGTATCCCTCACAATCTGACCCGCATCCTTACCACCTTCAGCAACGGGAAACCCACGTGTTAATGTCTCCGACTGAAAATGACAAAGGCTGTAAAATGTAAACGTCTTTACGCCCGTGGCACCAACAACATTTATTTTTCCCTATAGGTCCCTTAAAGCTATTCGTTCTCAATTAAAATTTGTATTATTTCGTTCCCCATCTTAACTATAAACAGAGGATTATCTGGGAGACTTCAGTAACTCATCCCCTTCAATCCAATTCCTTACTCTGTTCTTTTCCTTGTCCACCCAAACGATGTGGGCATTTTCTTTTCCAGTGTTCCCCTTTTCTACAGTAAGCACATTGATTGTATCTTCTATGCAACTAATTGTGCAGGCCTCATCTGCTCTGCTCTGTCCACCTTTTAGTTTCTTTTTACTGACACCGACTGACCAGTAAACATATTGAACAGTTTCATGCTTGCTAGCACCCTCCAGATGAAAATCTGTTCATTTTTTGAGCGCCCTCACACATTTTCCATCCCTTTCTTCACACAACTTCAGCAGAATTTTATTTTTCTAGCCCAATTTATTACACAGTTCACTCTTGGTATTCCTTTAGACTCTCCAGTTGATCAGTTTTATCAGGATTCTGTTCATATCCTTTCTGGAGAAATATAACTTAATGCTCCTGGGACACTCTCTCTGCTGCCTTATCCCAGAAACAATTCCAACAGAGCCTGTGTATCTCCCCAGTCAGGATTCTAAGTCGTCATTACAGTTTTACAGCACCATATATGCACTTGCAGCGGTCCTCCCAAGCTCTAACCCGCAGCAGCCTCAGTTTCTAACTGCCCCCCACCAAGGATTTTAATTTTGTCCCTCTTGGGGGGGTAGGGAGGGCGGCTGCCAGCAGTCGAAAGCAGCCCTGCTGCTCAGTAACTGCAAAACGAATGCCGGAGTCTACACCCCCGTACTGCTCCATCCTCACATCAGTCTGTCCGCACAGACCCAGGAGAAGCTCCCTGACCGGGGCTCCGTCCACGCGCCCCACGCCACAGATCGTGACCGGTATCCTCGCTCCGGTACTGGCCAGTCCTGGCGCGGCTCCGGAGGCCAAAGAGGAAGCACATACACAGGGCAGGACCAGCAGCGCACAACCACGGAGGTTTGAGCCTCGATTAGCGGCTGCCGCTAATCCCTTCTGCTCGTTTTCACCGATCATCGCCTCTTGCGGCAGGTGAACAAGCGCCGGTGCCCAAGTGACCGCGTTACCAGGGGCTCCGCAGACGCAACGGCGTGGCCTTGGGGCTTGGAGCGCCCGCTAATAAAGCCGGGGGGAGCCAGGCCGGCGCCTGCAATCCTCTCTTCCCCTGGTGCCCACGATCAGTTCTCAAGCGCCGCACGACACGGCCGGTTCCGCGGCAGCGGCGCCCCCAGGTGGCCGCACGGGGAATCAAAACCCCCGCACCTGCTCCGTACAGTGGCGCCGCCTGGCGGACACACTGCGGCACTGCAGCCCCCAGTATCAGCACTGCTGCTAGAGGGGGGGCATTTTTCCGTACCCCCTTGGCCTGGACAGAGCTGTGGGGTATGGTGGTGGCGGCTGGGGAAAAGGCTGTGCGACGCAGGCAAAATGGTGGGGAAAAGGTCACTGGTGCTGGGGGTGGCATGGGGGAGTTTGGGGAGCAGTGTGGGATGGTGGCAAGAGGGTCCATAGGGACCACAGCAACACGTGGACACCTTCCCATCACCCCTTTATTGAAGATGTTGTATGATTCAGCCCTTGTCCATCACTCCAGCCACTGCCACTGTCCGGGACCTGCCCGCAGGTACCTGGAGCTCCTGTGGAGAGAGGGGAGAGGTCTGCAGCTTCAGTGGCTGTCCCCAGCTGGGAGTCTCCACCACCCAGGGATCTGCTGTCCCCTCCCAGCCCCACACACCTTCACGCGATGCCAGTCTCCAGCACATCCTCGCTTTTGGAAGGCAAATTCTTGTTTAATGTCTCCATCTCTTCCGCCTTCCTCTTCCTGCGCTGCTTCCGACAGTGGCTGGAGAGTGGGTGATAATTAAACCCCACTCAAAACAAAGCAGAATTCACCCTGCAGAGGCTCTAGATGGTCTCCAGCCCTGAAGCGATGATCCATGCACCTCCCAGCACCCTCAGAGGCCATGTCCCACCTGAGGAGGTCAGCCCAAATTCAACCTACCCCAAGCTGGTGGAGGTGGGCAGGATTCACTCCCAACCCAGGGCTGCCCCTTCCCACCCCTCACCCTGTCTCCCCCTCTCCACGTACTGGCTGCAGATGCAGGCGCAGACGACGAGGATGATGAGTGTGACGATGGCAGCAATCACGGAGATGATCACGATCTGGCCCTGGTCACCTCGCAGGTAGAAGATGTCCACCCTCTCACAGCGAGCCCCCGTGTAGCCTTGTTCACACCTGCCCCATGGCACAGGGAGTGTTCAAAAAACCATCGTGGTGCCCATGCCCCCCCTCCTCCTGGGAAGATAGGCACGGCATCCCCAGCCTGGTGCCACCATGTCCCCACTGGTGGTGGCTTACACACAAGCTGGTGTCTCCTCAGCCAGGAGGAAGCGGCATCTCCCCTTGACACAGTAGTGCTTGTACTCCTCCGGACACCTGGAGAAGTGTCCCTGCCGCTTCAGCTGTGTCACATTCCCTGGGGGTGACAAGGACAAAGAAATCCCCCCCCACTGAGGGGCTACAGTTCTGCCCAGAGGCAGCAGAATCCCACAGCTGGTTCATCTCCACGGCAGGTCCAAGCTGAGCCACCAGCACGTGTGGCCTTGGCTGTGGAGTTCCAGCCATGACCACTTCCCAGTTTGGTGAATGCCACACAGCTATCCTAGACAAAATACCCTGCCTGTCACCCACCCTGATCCACTCCCACACACCCAGCTCCCATCCAAACCCCTCAGGTCCCCAGAGCATCCTTACCTGTGCATCCCTCAGCTGTGCCACAGATGGGCCCCTCTGTGCCATGGCCTGTGGTGACGTTGGCGTCGGCGCCCACGCCGCTGAGAACTGCCAGGCCTGAAAGCACAGCAGAGGTGGCTCAGAGCCCAGCCACAATCCCAGCATCACCACCACCACCAGTCTCCCAGCCCTCACTGCAGGGAGGGGACCAGTAAAATACTCCACAGCTGTGCCCATGGCTCCTCTTCCCTGGCAGCATCAGCTTTTCCCCAGGTGGGAGGAGGAGAGAAAGCTGGACCCCACCCACCCCCTTCACCCACCAGTGCCCCAGCATGGGAGTCTGGGAGGCTGTGGGGTGGGTTTTGGGGGGCACAGCTCCGCCTGAAGGCAGCCAGCAGCCCTTTTTCCTGGGGAGGATTCAGGGAGGTCCTGCTTGCTGCATTGTCCTTTTGGAGGAGCCTGGGTTTGGGATGACCAAAAATGCACCGGTTGCAGAACAGGCAGCACTGCAGCTAAACACCCAGCAAAGCCCAGTGTGCAAGTGCCCACTGCAGCATTGCTCACTGGGTTATGTGATTCCCAGTATGAGCCAAGCTGGAAACAGGGCGACCACACTCGCTGTAGCCATGGGATGAAGCCGGGAGCTGGCACAGCCCCGGGCGCGTCACGGCGGCGGTAACCGGATCGCTGGCATACCAGCACTGACTCAGCACGGCCCTGCTGCCAGCCCAGCCCTCCCCACCGATTCACCCCACTGCGGTGGCACCCAGGGGAGCCTCGACAGGTCCTGCCTGATGTGGCAGGGTGCTGGGTGGCTCCCGTGAGGGTGGGACGCCGAGGTGAGAGGTGTTTCCCACCCCAGTTGGTGACTTGATAGCTCAGCTGTGCCAAGGCCTCCGTGTGAGGGGGAATTTGGACAGCTGGGCCCAGGCAGCATCATTTCCCAGTACCTGTTTTCCCATCCAGCCCTTTAGCACCCTGGCAGCAGCAGCAGTGCTGCTTGGCCAAGTCTCCAGTGTCCCCCCAGTTCCATGGCAGTGAGTGCCCAGCACACACGTCCCTGCTGGCTATATATAGGCACCACTGCGCTAGCGACGTGCTTTGGGGAATAGAGCTGCTACGAGACCAGGGACAAGCCTCCAGCAGGACTTCCCCACCAGCGAGCATCCCCTCCCCAGCTGAAAGACCCAGGCTGGGAGGAGGTGGAGCCCACCACAGAGTTTGGCCCAGCCAGCGGGGTGTGAGATGCTGGGGAGAGCCAGGGGATGAGCCATGGAGCAGCTGCCCACCAGGAACCAGCTGTGTGTGGCAGGGGCACGTGGCAGCGCAGGGCGGGAGTCTGACTTCACCCCGGTGACCAAGTTCACAGCTCAGCATGGAAAGCTCCCCACCAAGACGAGATCCCCACCCTTATTACATCCAGATGCAGAACTTTGGCATCCCCCAGGCTGGCAGCCCCTTGGCAAGAACCCCAGTGGCACTGCCAGCTCTGGGGGGTTGGTGCCCCCCCGACACCCATCTCTCAGTGTCCAGGAGCTGTGGGTGCAAACAACCTCATCTCTTTTATACATGCAGAGCTCTGCTATCTCTGGCTGCAGCCTTCCCTGAACAGCCAGAGATAAGCCAGGACAGCATCCCAAACACATGATTATTTCTCATAACACCCTCCAGGCTCCCCTGGGAAAGCCTGAATTGCAGGAGAGCAGCCACCCAGGGCATTTGCCTTGCTCTGATGGACACCTCAGCCCCAAACCAGGTCAGCCACCTTTGATTTCCTCCTGCCAGCACAGGTTGGGCAGGTTTCGCTGAGCGATCTCACCAGCCCTGCCAAAGGGCCAAGCCCAAACTGCTCCCAGTGCAGGGGACAGCTCCCCTGAAACCCCAGGGCTGGCACTCTACCTGGGAGAGTATCGCCAAACCCAGATGATGTTCAGCCCTACCCAGGGTTATCTCCTGCCAGCCCTGAGCAGGTTTCCCACACACACTTCCCAAACAGGTTACCCCCATATCCCCCAGCCCTGGTGCTGCCAAGGATGGAGAAATTCAGGAGTTCAGGCACCCGTGAGCAGTGCCCCATCAACACGGGGGGAAAAATATCCCAGTTCTGCTTCAGGGTCCAGTCAACACCCCCTAGCCCCATGCTGGCCCCAAGGGATTCAGAGATTCCCAACCAAGATGGGGTGAGCGCTGGGATGGGATGATGGTATCAGGATGGGAACCGGGGCACAGGCATGGGTGCAGGGAAGCACTGGGGAGCACAGGGACAGGAGTGAGTAAACAGGAGCAGGACAGGAGAGAAGGACTGAGATGGAATTGTTCAGGGGACACAGGGAAGTCCCCGGGACAGGACTGGAGCATGGCAAACATTGGGACTTGGGGGAGCAGCGTGATGGATGGGATGGGATGGAATTGAGGTGGGGGGCAGTGAGAGAAAGAGGAGCAGCTGGATGGGACTGGGGGAGCAGTGGAATGGGGTAGGGTAGCACCGGGACAGGCACAGGGGAGCACCGAAACGGCAGCGGGAGACAGGTGGAAAAGCACCAGCGTGGAACTGGGAAGCAGCCGAACGGGACAGGGGCAGCAGCAGGACCAGCCCGAGCTGGGACAGAGAGAAGTCAGGGCCGGGACGGAGGGTGGCACCGGGCAGGAGCAGGGGACACCGGACCGGGACAGTGAAGGGGGAGCACCTAGCCGGTGCCCGGTGCTTACCGGAGGCAAGGACCAGGCAGAGCAGCAGGGTACCGGGACCGCCACTCGGGACCGGGGCCGGGGCCGCCGCCGCCTCCATGCGCGCTGCCGCCGCCGCCGCCGCCGCCTGCCCGGTGCCCGGCGGCTGCGGCGGGGCGGGGCGGGCCCCGGCGGGACAGGGGCGGCCGCTGCCAGCACCGCCGCCCTCCTCCTCCTCCAGCTGCCCGGCTCCTACCCTGGCGGGAGCATCCCTTGGGAGTCCTCAACTATCGAGACCCTCCCCACGCGTGTCCCCTCCCCAGGCATGTCCACACCCCAAGAGTGTCACTGTCCCCCCAGGTCCCCTCTTGCCCGGAGCAGCGAGTGCAGGAGGCATCCAACAGCTGCCTCTCCCTGGGGATTCAGAGAGCAAGAGGGGTGCCCCCCATCCCACCATCCCAGTTTCCAAGGGGGGCTCCGGGCGTTCTCCTCCCCACAGGGCTGGAGGGCGTGGGGCTGGAGCCCAGCTTCACCTCCCCAGAGCTCTTCACCTCCGGAGGGTGTGTTATGAGAAGAGAGATTTATGCACAGCGAGCTGCTAATAAAACCGTCCCAAAGCCCTCGGCAGGCAGTGACGGCAGCTACAAGTTATTTGGAAGGGGCTGCGCCTTTGGCACAAGCCTCTGCGCCCTGGCCTTGGGGCTTGTGGGGGGTTTGGATTTCTGGTGCTTGTTTTGTTTGTTGTTTGGTGGGTTTTTTTTTTTCCTTGGAAGTATGATTCTGGTCCCCTGAGCCATGTCCTAAGGAGAAGAGGAACCCCAGGGAAGTAAAGGTGGCCCCCAGGATACTGGCAAGTCCTATCCTGGCATCTAGGGATCACAGGATCACAGGATGTTAAGGTTTGGAAGGGACCTGTGGATGCTCAGCTGGGATGTGGTGCCATAAGTTGGTGACGTCCTGGTCTCAAGAAGAGCAAGAGACATTTGCCCAGCAAAGAAGAGGGCAGGCAGGGAGGGGTGGGGGCGCTGCTGCCTGCTCCGCCTCGTTACAGGCGTGAAATAAGGGGTGGGAAATGAAGTACTGGAAAGAACGGGTGACCTCAAACCGCGAGCTGGCAGCTATTAATGCAAGCGCTGGCAGCCACCCAGCCATGCCATTTGGCTGCTGGCCAGGGGGTGAGTGATCTCCTGTAGCCCCAGCCAGCCAAAAATCCCAGCTGCAAGCTTCAGCATACCAGTTCCACCAGCCCCTCAGCTCACAGCCACCCTGGCTTTTCAGCCAGTGGGGTGAGAGAACCCATCCCCAAGCCCCCTCCAAAGAACACAGTGTGCTGAACCATTGGAGAAACATTGCAAAGCTCTGGTGAGGGCAGTGGGGACTTGGGCAAGAACAGGGAAACCAGCAGCTGGCAGCTGGATGTGACACAGGGCCACCCAAGAGGAGCTGACTTCACCCCGGTGGAGTGGGCAAAGGCAGCAAAAGTCCTTCTGCCCACCAAAAGAAAATGATCTCCCTTTGGCATCCCTCATAACTGGACAAAACTGGACAGAGAAAGCACTCTAAGGAGATTTTAAAAGAGCTGCAGTCCCAAGACAGAGGTAGCCTTGAGACCAAGTAGAGAGAAGAGAAGAGAAGAGAAGAGAAGAGAAGAGAAGAGAAGAGAAGAGAAGAGAAGAGAAGAGAAGAGAAGAGAAGAGAAGAGAAGAGAAGAGAAGAGAAGAGAAGAGAAGAGAAGAGAAGAGAAGAGAAGAGAAGAGAAGAGAAGAGAAGAGAAGAGAAGAATTAACCAGGTTGGAAGAGACCTTTGAGATCATCAAGTCCAACCTATCATCCAACACCATCTGATCAACTAAACCGTGGCACCAAGTGCCTCAGCCAGGCTCTTCCTAAACACCCAGGGAGGTGGTGGAGTCGCCGTCCCTGGAGGTGTTCAAGGGGAGATTGGACGTGGCACTTGCTGACATGATCTAGTTGTGAGGTCTGTTGGAACAGGTTGGACTTGATGATCCTTGGGGTCTCTTCCAACCTTAGTTACTGTGATACTGTGATACTGTGATACCTCCAGTGATGGGGACTCCACCACCTCCCTGGGCAGCACATCCCAATGACCAATCTCTCTTTCTGTGTAGAACTTCTTCCTAACATCCAGCCTAAACCTTCCCTGGCACAGCTTGAGACTGTGTCCTCTTGTTCTGGTGCTAGATGCCTGGAAGAAGAGACCAAACCCCACCTGGCTACAACCTCCCTTCAGGTAGTTGTAGAGAGCAATTAGGTCTCTCCCGAGCCTCCTCTTCTCCAGGCTAAGCAACCCCAGCTCCCTCAGCCTCTCCTCACAGGGCTGTGCTCCAAACCCCCCACCAGCTGTGACCATGAGACCAGGCAGAGGTGGCGATGCTGATGAGACCAGGCAGCTGTGATCAGGAGAGGTGGCCAAGCAGAGGAAACCAGCCAGAGGTGACCAGCAGATGGCAGCTGGAGCCCAAGGACGTTCCTGGCAGGGATGTTGAAAGTCTCCCGCAGCCCTTGGCATCCTGGAGCCCACCCGAGGTTCTGGATTTGCACCCAGCTCCATGGTGAGGAGCAGCAGCCGTGCCCAGCCCTGCCCTCTCTTTGGCAACTTCCTGCTGCCCATGGACTCATACAGCACCTCCTGCAAAAGGAAGTCCAAAAAATGGATGGGAGCCCAGTGGGAAGGAAATTATCACACGGTTCCCACAGCACCAAGCTCCTGCAGCAATAAGGACATTACTTTTCCTCCTCCCAAGTGGAGAGAAGGTTTCAAGGAGACCTGAGATGCTGATGCTGCCCAATTCTATGTATGACAAGGCAGCCACCATCCAAGCCAGATGACTTGGATTTTGTGTCCTGCTGTTTTGGGCCTGGAGCCAGGATCCATCCCAGGAAAAGGCCACACAATGTGCCAGAGGAGATGGCTTTGTAACCCCAGTGAAAGACAGCTTGGCCGTGGCCCAGCTTTGGGGACATCTTTCTCTGTGGCAAGCATGTGAAAGCCTGGAGAAGATGAGTTCAGCCTGAAAACACTTGCAGAAGGAAAGAGGTGAAAAAAATGGCACTTGTACCTCCTGCTGTGTCATAGGTCCCTCCTGGCTGGATCCCTTGGGCACTGGGAGCTGGAGGAAGCATCCCCATCCAGCCATGGCAGGAGGAGACATCTGCTCCATGTTCCTCCAAGGGGAGAGGGATGCCCTGGCAAGGTGCACACACAGCATTCCATAGAATCATGGCATGGTTTGTGCTGGGAGGGATCTTTAAAGGTCATCTAGTCCAATCCCCCGGGAGGAACATCTTCAGCTCAAGCAGGTTGCTCAGAGCCCCAGACAGCCTGACCTGGAATGGGGCAACCACCACCTCTCCGGGCAACCTGGGCCAGGGTCTCACCACCCTCAGTATAAAAAATCTCTTCCTTCTCTCTACTCTGAATCTCCCTCTTTTAGTTTCAAACCACCCCCCCGTGTCCTGTCACAATAGGACCTCTTCAAAGGTTTGTCCCCAGCTTTCTGACCAGCCCCTGTAAGGCCACCAGGTCTCCCTGGAGCCTTCTCCAGGCTGGAAAACAGAAAAAAAAAAAAGTTTATCTTTAAAATCCCAAATTCTGCTCAGTATGACCCCAGGGAGGGAGAGGGGAGAAGTGACAGTGCCACTGGGCACCCTGAGAACCCAGCCAATGCCACCAGCTGGGACAAGAGCTCCCCGTGCCTGGTCCTCACGGCTGATGTGCCACTCTTGGGGCTGGCTCCTGGTGCGATGCCCAGCAGCCAGTACCAGTACCGGGTGCCCAGTACCTCCACCCAGGGCAGAGTGCTGGATGCCACCTGTCAATCCCAGTATGGACTGCTCAGTGACCTGTGTCCAGCTCCCGACACCCACCGCTGATGCCCTGCAGCCGCTGCCCCGTCTGGTGCCCGGTACCGGCAGGTGCCGCTGTGCGCCGGGAGCTAGCAGGGGGCGGCGGCGGGGGCCGGACCGGGGCGGCGGCGACGGGCGGGCAGGGAGCGGGGCCGGGTTGTCGGGCTGTCCGTCCATCCCTCCCACCACGGCTGCCAGCCCCGCCGGCACCATGGGCTGCTGCTGCCGCCTCCTCCTCGCCCTCCTCCTCCTCCCGGCAGGTAAGTGCCCGCCGCCGCACCGGGGCTGGGGGCACCGGGCTGGGGGGTACCGGACACCTCCGCTGCAGGGCTGGGGAATTACTGGGCTGGGGGGTACCGGCGATCCCCGTTGCGGGGCTGGGAGCGATGTCATAGGGACAGGGAGGAAGGCAGCCACCCCCTTGCCAAGGACAGCCCGGCTCCCAGATCCCAGATGCCTGAGGAAGGGCTTCTGCTGGTTCCTACTGGTTCCCACTGGTCCCACTCATCTCCCTCCCCACCCCCCAACCAACCCCCCAACCCCCGCCCCCTCGCAGGGCTGGGTGAGAGGGGTTTCATCCCTCTTTTTCCTCACCCCTTGCCCCGCAGAGGTCCCCAGCAGGGTCTCTGAAGCCAGCAGGCAGGAGGACAACTTCAGGGGACAACCAGCATCTCCCCCCCAAGCTTTGCAGCCCTCTGCCCAGCATCTTCGCTGCTTTGAAGGAGCTTTCATCGCTCATCCTGGCCACGAGCAGAAAGGTTCCTGCACACCCAGCAGCTTTCCTCACCCGGCTAAAGGCATCTCCCTTCCATCTGCCCCCCTCCCTCAGCTGTATCAAGCTCCCTCTTTGACAGGAACACCCGAAGTGACATCACTGAAGCCAGGCAGGGCAGACAGCTCAGTCAGTGCCCAGCTGGTGTGACAGGGAGCACTTTCAAATGACAGGTTTCCCCTTGCTCTGAGCTGGGCTTTGATAAACACCACCAGGCGCTGGCTGCTCAGGGCCATGACAAATGCTCTTGCATAACCGAGCGACAGGGACGTGGGCAAGAGGGACACGCTGGGCAGAGCTGGCACTGAGTCTCTGTGGTGCCAGGGCATCAGGCTGGCTCAGGTTTGGAGCTCCCTGCAAAAGCCCCCCCCAGCCATCTCCCCAAAGCAGCAGCTAGGGAGGCTATGCCTGCAGGAGGTCCGGCACCCTGGACAACGTCACCTTGTGGGAGACCTTCCCCTGTGAGGTGACCTCACTGCTGCAAGGGGCGGGAGGGAGGGAGGGATGGATCCTTCTCCTTGCAAAGGGGAGTTTGCCAGTGAGCTCTTGGTTCCCTACTTTCCCAGCAAGTGCATTTGGGGATTCACAGATTGCATTGGGTTGGAAGGGGACCCTCAAAGGTCATCTTGTCCAAACCCCCTGCAGTCAGCAGGGACACCTCCAACTAGAGCAGGTTGCCCTGGGCCACACTGAGTGTGATCTTGAATGTGCCTGGGGACAGGGCCTCAAACACCTCCCTGGGCAGCTGCATCCCTTGGATGAATCTATATTTTGCTCCACAAGGATGCTAGGAATGCAGTTCACCTCCTTCACCATCTTCTGCCTGGCCACCCATTCGAAAGTGACCAACCTCTGCTGGGAGCCAGCCCACAGCCACTTGGGGGCTGGGAGGCGGGTTTTTCCCAGCACTCAGGTCAAACCCAAAGCTGTTCCCACGACCATCCCTCTCTGAAGCACCAAGGCCAGCGAGGCTTGGCAGAGGAGCAGGGAAACATTTCCCTGGAGTACAGTCCTATGCCTCTCAGACTGCTCCCAAACACCCCCAAGGCCCAAAAATCTTTCTGTCCCCATAGAAATAATACTTAAAAATACATTTATCAAGCCATGAGAAAGCAAAAGGAATGATTTAAACATGCTCCAAGCTCATTCTTCAGGACTTAGTGGTAGCAAGGACGTCACTGCCTAGGAGGAAAATACAGCTGGGCTTTGCCTGGCCACATAATTAAATAAGAGCATCTTGCATGAGGAAGTTTTTATCCTGTTATTACTCCTTCTCTGGATGCAAATCCAAACCTGCTCTGCTTTCCTGACATGCCCAACCCCATACAAGTGGTTGGTGCACCCCCAAGCCCTCTTCCCCCTTCAGCAATTCACCCTGCCAGCAGCTGAAGTGTTTGAAAGGACCTGCAAGAGGCAGGTTTTTGCTTGAAAGGCTTTGGGTGCTTCTACAAGATGCTTCTGGGGAGGAGAAAAGCTGCTTGGGGAGGGGTGTCAGAGCCTGGCCCCATCA
This sequence comes from Dryobates pubescens, assembly GCF_014839835.1. Taxonomy (NCBI): domain Eukaryota; kingdom Metazoa; phylum Chordata; class Aves; order Piciformes; family Picidae; genus Dryobates; species Dryobates pubescens. The sequence goes on from NC_071635.1 coordinate 3,562,497, forward strand.
GCTGCTTTGAGCTGCCTTGGAGAACAAGCTCTGAGCGCTCCTGGCTTCACTCCACCATATGTGAGCTGAAGGACAGGGGAGATGGGGACTTCTTCATCCCCTCACCCAGGCCAAATGAGCAATAGCTTCAGCCTCTAATACCAGAAGATCCTCCAAAAAATCCTGTGCTGAACCCAATTGCTTCCCCTCCTGGGGAAGGCTAGGATGGAAGGGATGCATCTCAAAAGCTGCTCCTAGAAGCAGCAATTAGCAGCTGGCCAAGAGCAGTAGTTAGCTGCTGGGCTGTCACTTGGGCTGAGCTGCTCTTTGCAGCACTTCTGGCTGGCTCCAGAGCCATCTCCAGGATGGGAAAGTGAATCGTGAGGGGTCTGTTTGAAACCTGTAACATGAAACATCTGGAAGTATTTTGTGTTGAAATCAAGCAAAAAAATCGTTTCAGAAAGAATTGGTGCTGTCAAGTGCTGCTCTTAACGAGGGCAAAGCTCACACCAACAGGGCTAAAGCCACCAGGTGAGGTGGCAGCCCAAGGAGGTCACAGGGCCCTGCCAGCCAGGGGTTCTCCAGGAACATGGAGGTTTTCCACCACTGATCTTGATCAGGCACCTCTGGCTGCAGCCCAGTAGCCACATGCTGCTTTGTCATTCAGGAGAAAAACCTCTAAGAACTTCTCTTCACCTTCTTTTCTGCTCCAATTTCATTGTGGCTTCAGGATCAAGGGCTTCACGAGTTGATAAATGAAGCAGCACAGTGCTGGGGAGGGGAAACACCATGTTCTCTTCACATGAAGGGCCACCCAGTCCTGCAGCTGCTGTGAAGGGTGGGTTTGCTGGGGAACCCACAGCCCTTGCTGCTGACTTTGGACATTAGGGCAGATGGGTGCCTGAGGAGGACCTGGACCTGCCCCAGGCAAGGAAGGAACTGGCCACAAGGACTATGTAGCATGTAGGTAACCATCTTCATTTCATTTTTAGCTGGGAAGAGCAGAAACAGCATTATGGTGAAGCTGTCTGCCTGGTTCCTCAGGAGCAATTAGCTTACAACAGCTTTCCTCAGGGTCTGAAAAAGGTGTAAGAGCAAGTCAGGCCCCTGTGTTAGCTCCTTCCTCCTATGCAATAGCCTGGAGAAGAGCAGCTGCTGCTCCCAAGCCAGGCCATGACCCACCAGCTAGTGAAGATCTCACTTGGAGCCCCTTCTTGCCAGCTTTCCCAAAGCACCCAGGTTGATGTGCTGGAGTTTGCCCTTACATTTTGCAAAGAGACAGCTAACAGAGATGTTGGTGCAAGTCATAGATCCAAGGAGGTGGCCACTGATGGGTTTGCTCAGCAGCAACTCCTCAGCATCCTCAAGGAGGGCTGCCAAGGGACATCACCAGAGTGCCCTGGCTAGCAGCATCTTTGGGACAGCTTCTTCCCCAAGGATGGGGCCTCTGGATGGTGAGGGACATGTGGAGATATCATGCTGATTTCCATTGTGTAGCTGTTTCTCTTAGCTATGGAAAATTTCATGCTTTGGAGCAATTAGACCTAAACCACTTAATGACCATGCAGCAGAAGAAAAGTAATCATGCAGGAAGCCAGCTCAGCTCACCACTAAATCAGAGCAACTGCAGATTCATCTGACCTGGTGGCTTTGACTTCTTCCTTCAGCTTTGTCTTTTCCCTTGATGATGCTGATGCTTCTTGGCTGTCCCACTTGGGTTCTTCCTCCTCCTGCATCTGGTTTTATACCACCACAACCTGATGTTGAGAGGTGATGCAGCAGGAGCTGAGCAGGCACCAAAGAAGCAGCATATCATCCAGGGCTGCTCCTGCTAGTGTTAAGAGGTCACCAACACACACCTGCAGTGCTGGAGCTTTGCTAGGGACCTGGAGAGCCACCATGCTGGCCCTGGTTTATTAATTGAAGCTCAACAGCAGCCAGAGGTGGCCAAGATTTACGATTTCACAGTGCCTGACCAGCTGAGTGCTACCTCTGGGATAGCATGGAAAGTTTGCTGGGTCTGAGAGAGGGCTTAGCTCCTGCAGAGCTGCTTCCAAATATTCCTGTCACCCTTATTTCTTAGGGACAAGGAGGTAGGGCACTGCAACAGTGGCCTAGGAGAATAGAAGCACAGGTTCAAAGTGTTTGCATGCTCCTGTTCTTTCTCTCAGATCAGTGCAGAGCTTAGTCAGACCCTCGTTGACTGCAGATGGGCCTCTCTAACAAGAGAGGAGGAAAATGATCACCACCAAAGACCAAATCACATGGTGGCAGAGAAGGTGAGGCAAGCCCCAGCGCTGAATAGCTTGAAGGACAAGTTGAGCCCAAAGCCAAACCCAGCTTTGTTTAGTTTCAGCCACCACGAGGAGACCTTCAGCCATTTACAGCCAGATGGTAACAGTTCTACAGCTGTGAAGGAATTGCTGTTCCTTCAATGAAAGCTACACCTGACCACGAGCAAGGGGGGAAGGCACCTGCAGAAACCCAGCACAAGAGATGGGAATCCCCAGCCACAGAAACCAAAAGCAAGCCAATGAGGTCACAAACAGGAAGCTCTTGGCCTGTATTTAAAGAGGAATTGTTTTATTGCTCTGCATCACTCCCCCTGGTTGTAAACCACCACGTGCTGCAGGGTCAGGGCTACTCTGTCATCGTGACTTGGTGAGAAGCAGCAGAATGTAGGACCTGCAGAAGGTCAGAGAAGGTTGTGCACCACCAAACACATCACCCAGAGTGAGCCAACTTATTTTACATCTGAGGGTCCAGTTGCTCCTCTAAATAAAGCTGAAAGAAGAACTCATCCTAGGGTAGATGTTTTCCCTCACCAGTACCAGCACCCACAACCAATCATCCGTGGTGGTTTTCACACCCTTAGCAATGTTACACAGGCAGGACACAGCTCCAGCCACCAGCTGGAGTTCCCAGCTGTGCTAACAGCCTCTGATCACCCCCACATGCCTCACTAGGAACCCATGTAGCCACTGGGCCAAGACCAAGAGCCCTGTGAAGCTCAGCTATGGTGGGTGTACAGCGGAGGACTTTTGGACCTGTGTTGTGAGTGGGTTGTCTCTAACTTACTCTTCTTTTGTCTGTGGTGATGTTCTGGTGCTTCTTCTGATTGTTTCTTGTGTTGACCCTAGAACTTCATGTGTCCTCTTGTCTTAAGCAGAGGGTGGGGCTGTGCCAGCATCCTGTTTTGTCTGCTCTGGATAGGTCTGGTGGGTATCCAGTGAGGTTACTGTGGACTTTAGCTTCAGTATGGTCTTGGTCCTATGCTTATGGTGGTTTCTGTCCCAGAAGAAGCTGCTGAGCTAGCCTGGAAAGCTGTGCCCAACCTCACTGCTCTTGGGCACCCCAATGCTGTGGGTGCCCAACAGACCTGTTAGTTGCAGTGGCTTCTTCTTATGGTGTTAGAAATCTTGATCAGAAAGGCTGGGCAGATTCCTTGAGTGAGTGCAGGCAGGAGAAGCTGCTGGGAGGGAGAAGAAATCATATTAATGCTGCAGAAACTCATTATCTCTGGGACTTTGGCTGCCAGAGGAGCACCATCTACTGCAGCTGGGGTTATGGGTGCCTTGGTTAATTCAGACTGAGAGCAGGCATGTGTTGTGTTGATGAGGTCATGTGGACCTTCTGGTAGTTACATCAGATGTGATGAGTCACGAAGAGAAGCTTGTTAAGAGCTCCATCTCTGCCTTATCAGTGGATGTTTGTTTGCTGTGGCATAGCTGCTCCATCTGATGTCATTCACTGGGGCTGGAGATGTTCTCTTGTCTTTTTTTTAATGCTGCTTTTCAGCTGGCAGCACAATTTCAAAGCTTGCTGTGATTGCTTCTGGAGTGCCTGAGAGAGACTGCTGGAGAGGCTGCCAGCCCAGCTCAGGCAGCTGCTTCCCAAGCACAGCACAGGAAGCTTCCAGCTTCTGCAAAGCTGAGACCTCTACTTTTGTGTGGCTTACAGAAGCCAAGAGAAGAGCACACAGAGAAGAGAGTGAGGTAATCCAGCAGGTGGATGGTTCATTCCTTAGGGGGGCAGGTCAGTAGGGTTAATAGTCCCCAAGAACAAGATATTTGAGTGATAGGGAGTTAGGTTTTTCTCCTCTTGGCTCTTTGCCATGCTCCTAGGCAAGACAAAAAGACCTCTCAAAGCTCATGTGGGGCTGTGAAGTGTGACAGTGCTGCTTTCTGAGGCAGTTACCTTGTCCTGGCAGTCCCCTGCCTGCCCATGAGCCAGATTCCAGCGGGGTGGTCAACTGCCTTAAGTGCATTAGATGAGCAGATTCCTCCTGGCTGAGCTATGCTTGGCATCCTTTGACAGTGAATGTCCTTCAGTCCCTCTGAAAACCTCTGCTCGAGGGGGTTTTTAGCCTTGGAAGTCATGTGGCCCTAAAGAAGTTTCATAGTGGTGGTTTTGTCCCTTGCCTCCATGCTCCGCTCTGGCCCAGCTCACACCTGCAGCTCCTACAGACCAGGTGCTGGAGAAACAAGGGAACCCCCACCTTGGCTTTTCTGTTCCTTTTCAGATGTGTTGGTAGAGGACTGGGCTTGCAGACAAGCTGGGTGCTCCTCTGGCTGCCCAGCTGCCTAGGGGCAGGCTTGTCCATGAGCTGGGTGCAGTGAACATGAGGGTCCATCAGACAAGGGGCTCCTCAGCCAGCTCCTTTCTGTCCCTTTACCTTGCCCCAGTTGAGCAGCAGCCTGCATCGCCTCTGGGATCCCAGCTGGGCTTTTCTGGCAGTGCAAAGGGCTGTGAGAGCTGCACCCCGGGGCAGTTGCTGGGTCCCAGACAACCTGATGGAGATGATGGCTTGGGAGAAGAAGAGGGCTGGCAAAGGCGGAGATTAATGCAGCACTAGCGAACTGGAAGCCAAAGCCTGGCTGGCAATGGCCATGCAGGAGCAGGAGATGAGGACAAGCAGGGCTGAGCTGAGCAGTGTGCTGCCTTCAGGCATGCTTGCTCTCCTGGGAGATGGCCCTGTGACTTGTGACCTGCTTGGCTGGGCGTGCTCAGCCAACGGCCAGGGACTGTCCCTGCAGCCAGCTTTGGCTCACCCTCTGAACCTATACCCCTTGGATCCTATCAGAAACGCCCTGACTCACCCTGGCCAGCAGCACTGCCAGCTTTCTGAGGTCCCCAGCGGTTTGCCTCCAAAGTTCAAGCAGATCCTGAGGGCTCAGGAGGCATCAGAGTGCCTTGGTGACAGCAGGGATTTCGCAGGAGCCTGGGGTGCTTTGGAAAACTGGGAAGGAGGGGGTGGGATGCCTGGGTGCTGTCCTGCTGCTGTGCTTGGGCTGGGAGCTGAGCCAGGTGGCTTATTTGGTAACCAGACTCCAGCTTGTCATCCATCTCCTCTACCTTATCCTAAGGTCTACCAGCCTTGTGCCTCAACAGAACCAGAGCCCCAGGAAGCTGAAAGCTCAGAGGCATCTCCCAAGTGCCTGTCCCTGGGAGAAGAGCACCTATGGCCTCAATCCCAGCTCCCAGACCTTTCTGCTTGGGAAGCAGGAGTATCTTGGCTGGATTTGATGATCTCAAAGGTCTCTTCCAACCACAAGAATTCTATGATTGCCAGGAAAAAAACCCCACCAATGGGGTTAAATATGCCAGGGACTTGTGCTCCTGCCTGCCACAGGCTCTAGCAGAAGCCATGCCCTAGAGCTGGCTTTAAACACTTGGCCAAGGGTATGCTTGAGGTTTCTAGGCAGAAGATGCCTTCATGAGAGGTGTGCTACACACACAGAGTGCTGCAGCGAGCTGGAAGCTCTTGGCTGAGGTGTCCCTTCTGCTGTTCTCCTCCACAGAAGGTGTGCAGGTTGAGTGAAGCTGTATGAGCCTCCTGCAGCCTTCTCTTTGCACTGATGGCTGCAAACACCCAAACCCACGGCTTAGGCCCTGCTCACTGGGGCTGCAACCTGCCGTCTCTGTGCTCCAATTGTTTCCCTCTCTCCTTCAGCATGAGATGCTGACTGTGCCCTGGAATGTTCTCCTGGGAGCTTAGCAGTGAGGAGCTCCATGTTGCACAGCCCCTGCTCCCAATCCAGAGTCCTTCCCACACACCACTGTCTCTTGGTGCAGCTCTGTGTGCAGTAGGAGTTGCATGGTGGGCCAGCAGCATCTCCATCCCATTTACAACACCTCTAGTGCAAGCTGGGTCCTTCCTTGCTGTCTTGGGTGTCACCTGCATGGGTGGCTTTGCAGTTTGACTTGGTGGGGGGACACACAGCAGATTTGGCTGTGGTGGTTGGCAGCATCTCCTTGGGGGTGGGGGTAGCTTGGTGATGGGGAGGAGACCCTTATGTACCCACCAGCAGTGCTCAGCCATGAATGATCTGCAAGCTCCTGCTCACAAAGAGCTACCATGAGAGTTGTCTGTGCTGCTGTTTCTCATTTATACAAGATGTAAGCTTCTGTCTCTAGACCCTGTTTGGCCTCAGGGTTCCCACAAAAATCAATCTTTTGGTGTTTTTTATCCTTCAAGCTCCTAATTAGTTCACTGGGGCTTGTTGACACCAGAGCAAGTTCTTGCTTTTCCCAGTGCTGGACTTGGGATGCCCTGGGAATGTAAATAAGTGAATACCTGGGAGTGAAAATCCCTCCTGATCTCAGCACAATCTTAGCTTAACCATGCTGGTGGAGCTTCTAGGGCTGGCCCAGTGCTGAGTTTAGCCCCATGGAGTAGAAAAGGGGGTGGGGGATAAAAAAGCCCCAGGAGTCTGCTGGTGGGGACAGAGGAAAAAATGACTCATCTTGATGCTAAGGAATGGAGACAAATGAATGAATGCACAAGGAAATGGGGGGGAGAGGAGAAAGAAGTGTTTTGTGCTGTCACTGCCAGCTGCAGGGTGGCTGCTGCTGGGGAGGAGCTCACTGCTCTGCTGGGAGGAGGTGCTGGGAAGATGGAGGAGCTGCTTGGGGGATCTCAGTCTTAGGGGAAAATGGTGCTGACACATGGTGGGGCAACTGGTGTGGTTTAAAGCTCCCCTCAGCTATGCAGAGGCTTCCCAGCTCTTTGTTTTTTAGGTGGCTCTCAGCATTTTAAAACCTACAAACTTCCTTCTAGCTTCATTCCCAATCTCTTCAGTGTTCATGCAAAGCCCAGGCTGCCCCAAGGATTTTCCTGTGGTTAATACTTCTTTGTCTCACTCCCAGGGCTGGGTGATGACTCTGCAGCACTGCCACTTGCCCCCACCAGCCCTCCCTTCTCCTCTGAGGGGATCCTAGAGGTCCCAGTCTTCAAGGATGCTGCTGTCTCCACACCAGTTCCTGGCCAGCCCTTGCTGCCCATGCCCACAGAATCTGCTGAAGATGGGATGTCCTCTGGGCCAGTGGAGGGGGATAACCACAATGCCACCACCACAGCTGCACTGTCCCCCACTCCTGCCCCTGTGAGCTCCATCACCACAGCAGACAGCCCATCTGTAGCCTCCAACCCCAACTTGGTGCCATCAACCTCGGAGACAGCCCCAGAGCTTTGGACAGCAAATACTGCCAGCCTGACAAGGGACACAACAGAGCTCGGGGCAGCTTCCAGCCTCCCAGGTGTACCTGCATCACCCTCCTCCTCCCTGCCCACCACTGGCCTGTACTCATCCCCTGGGACATTCTTGTCCCCAACACCTGTGCTCGTGAAGCCCAGCACCACCCAGACACCAGCGCTGACCAAGGATGTTCCTCCTGTGGAGACAATGGCCATGGCATCAAGCCTGGCCACAGAGCCAAAGTCCCCCCCAGTGACTGTGATGAGCCCCACTGCAGCTGAAGCCACAGCCAACAGCAAAACCACCCTGTCCACTGGAGTCATCATGGAAGAGGTCCCACGGGCCTTGAGCACAGGTGAGCACCACCACTCCCCATATGCAGGTAGAATGTCAGCCTAAAGGTGCTCAGATAAGAGGGGCAGACCCCCACCCTCACCCCCAAAATGGAAAGGAAGAAATGGTCAACCTCTGGGAGCACCATTCAGCAAAAGCTGAGCTCTCCTTGAGGAGCCTATGGCATCTGCTCCACCAGTGGAGACAAGGAGTTGTAGATACCAAACCTCTGTTGCTTGGAGATGTGAATGAAAACCTCAGGCACAACTGTGAGTTGAAACACTGAAGGATGAAAGGAAGCAGGTACCTGGCCAGTGGGTGCAGCCTGGCTTAGGAAGAGGTAGGGTTTTGTTCTCCCTCCTGGAGACCTCACTAAGCTGACACTAGCTTTCACTCATCCTCTTCTGCAAGCTCAAATTGCTTAAAGTGCTTCATAAGGTCAGGAAATGGAAGGTTCTGGAGCATCTTCTAGCCTAGCACTGGCTGGTGCTGATGCTCCCATCAAGGTGTGAGTCCATGGCCATCAAGCAAAGCTCAGATGTTTCTTGTCCCAAAGCCACCTGTGAAAACAGAGGGGTGTCCAGCATCCTCCACAGGAGCTTTGGGGATCAGTGAGGGAGTGTTCCCCTCCACCAGAGGTGACTAGCAAAGGTGTATTGGGAGCATCTGGGGTGTGGGGTGAGTGCTCTGGGGCTGGGAGCTGAGCTCTGCCCTTTCTGATGGACCCTCCACAGGGAGTGTCGTGGCCATAACCGTGACAGTCATCGTGGTCGTGGTGCTGGTTTTTGGAGCAGCAGCATACCTCAAGATCAGGTGAGGCTGTTTTGGGGTGCTTGCCTGGTGGGATGCTTGAGCTGTGGACCCCCACCCCGAGGTTGAAGCCCCTCTTAGGTGTTACTCAAGGGCAAAGCCCTGGGGTGATGCTGTCCCCAAGGCCAGCAGAGTGGGGAGCAGCCCCTTGCCCCAGCATGGCTGCATTTCCCACCACATCTGTATGGAAAAAGCTGGTTGCTGGTTTTCTTCCTCACTTTTAGAGGAGCCTCCCTCAGCTGCTGGAGATGCTGCTCAGCACAGTCATAACCAGTAATTATCCCCAGGGCAAGCTGCTGCCACGGGGGCTCACCATAGCTTAGACAATGAACAGCAGCACTGAAGCAGCTGGAATGAGGCTTTGCTGCCAGCTGAGACCAGCAAAGGTCTTTTTAATTCCCCAGGATGTCCCACTCTGGTTCACTGGGGGGAAAATCCTACCTGGGCTTATTTTGTGTCCTGGTCCTGCCTTGTGGTAGTTTTAGGCTGTACCTTTTAAAATGCTCCACAGATCTTGAACAGAAAGTGGTAGAATGTAACTAAATCACTATTGGGTGTAAAAAGGAAAATGGTGATAATGTTGGGGGGCAGTTTTCAACCCACCACATTCCTGCTAAAGTATCCCAAAGCTTGACTTAGTGAGGACTTGCATGCTTGCCTTTTTTGGTCACCCTAGAGTAGAATTAACTCACAAACCACTCCAACTGGTGACACTGCCTGGTTTGCTTTCCCCTGGCAGGCACTCCTCCTACGGCAGGCTTCTGGATGACCACGACTATGGCTCCTGGGGCAACTACAACAACCCTCTTTATGATGACTCCTAGCAGGGACAATGAGAAAAAAAATAATCAAATCCTTAATTTATAAGTGCTTCTGCAGCAGAGCATCCACTGGTGAGGAGATGCCTGGGCACCAAGCCGCTGCTGAGGGCTGGGTTGTGGTGGGTGCAGCAGATGACAGGCAACTGGAGGGTGGGTGGGAGTGTGGCACCCACAATAAACTTGAATTTTGGCCTTTGCGTAGGAAACTGGTTCCCAGGACATGCTGGCTGCTTGCTTTGTGGGCAAGGGAAGCCAAATTCCACAGGGGGAAGGGATGGGGGAGGTAAAGGGAGAGGAAGGAAGGTCAGCCGGCATCATGGCATCCTTTGAAAGGCTGCTGCTCCATGGCTTGGGGTGTGTGGGGGGGACACATGGGGGTTGCTGAGCCAGAGACAGCAGTGGACAGGGGTCTGCTGTCTCACAGCATTGCTTAGGTTGGAAAAGACCTTTAAGAGGGACTCAAACTGTAAGCCTAACACTGCCAGGTCACCACTAAGCCCCGTCCCTCAGCACCACATCTGCACGGCTTTAAAGTCCCCCCAGGGGTGGGGGCACCACCACTGCCCTGGGCAGCCTGGGCCAAGGCTTAACAACCATTGTGGTGAGGACAGTTTTCTTAATATCCAACCCAAACCTCCCCTGGTGCAGCTTGAGGCCATTTCCTCTTACCATACTGCTTGTTCCTTGGGAAAAAGAGACTGACCCACACCTGGCTCAAACCTCCTCCATGGAGTTGTAAAGAGCCAGAAGGTCTCTCCTCAGCCTCCTCCTCTACATTCCCTTGCTTGACCACTTCTGCCTCCAGCTAAACCCCCAGTCAGTGAAAAGCAGATCTTCAGCCTGATAACTAAATCAGCACTAAATTATGCTTGAAGGGTTTGGGGCATCCCTGTAAGCCCCCAGAACTGGTCACTGTCACCCTGGAGGTTGTAGATTGGCAGCTTCCTGCAGCCCCTCAGCAAGATGGTGACATGACTGAGTCCCTGGAGGAAGCACCCTTGTGCAGGTAGGGATCAGAGAATCAGGCAGTGGAACAGGCTGCCCAAGGAGGTGGAGGAGTCCCCATCTCTGGAGGCGTTCAAGAAACCTGTGGCCATGGCACTTGGGGGCATGGTTTGTTGGCCATGGTGGTGTTGGCTTGATGGTTGGACTGGATGACCTTAGAGGTCTTTTCCAACTCAAACAGTTCTATGATTCTCTAGTTTGCAGCATTTGCTGTCCCTGCTCTTAATTACAGACTGTTTTGCTGTGTGGTGAGGCTCTCCAGGGTGTCCTCTGGGACAACTCTTCGCTGAAGCCCTGAAGCCAGCAGGGTACCTGTGGCTATAGGTGTGTGTCAGAGGGGCAACCAAGAAGTGGCCACCATTCCCTATGGGATACAAACAGATCAGGCAGGAGAGGCTGAAGCTGCCACCTGACCTGAAACACAGGCACTGGTTTGCTTCAGGTTAATCTGCTGGGGAACAGGCTCTGCATTTTGCCTTGGCTGCTGAATGAAGCATCCTGGGGAACATCAAAGCTTGGGGATTTTGCATGATTGCTTCCTGCCACAGATGCATCATCTCCTAATTTTCATCAAGTGTGTGTAATAAACGCAGCTGGCACCACAACAGCACCTGAGAAGGTCAGAAGGAAGGAGGACATCTCCTCCAGCTCCACTTCCCAAAAGGAAATGCAATCCTTCTGCTTTTTCCTCTTCCATCCTGGTCTTTTAGCTTATTCAGCAGCCTGGCCTTTCACCTCCTGTTGTGTTGGGTGGGTGGCTGAAAACTGGCTCAAGTCTCACCTGGCTCAAGTAAGACCTCAGTGTGGAGTTTGGTAGAACTAAGTTGTGGAGACCAAGCTGTTCCTCACCTTCATTGAGTTCAAGTGGGGTAGAAACAGAGAACAAATTAGCTTTGTGGTGGTAATGCTTGGATTTGATAATCTTAAAGGTCTTTTCCATCCAAAATGATTCTATGAACAGTTGCTGCACATTCAGCCACAGTCAGCCTGGGAAGCTGTTTGGGCTGAGAGCATGTGTGGGTGAGATTTACGACAGGACCATGTAAAGCCCAGAGTATCTCCAGGTCTCCACTGAGCTCCATCCCAGCCTGTCTGCCCAGAAGCATGCAGTCCAATTCAGCTACCTCCTGGATTGAGGGACTTCAGGAATACCAGAAGATGGGGGTCTGCAGGAGGAAGCTGTGCAGGCAGCTCTGACAGGGCTAGAGGAAGCTGAGGCTGGGAGTGCACCAAAGGGCTTTCCAGGGTGTCCACACCCACACTTTATACTTCATTTATTCCTCACACATCCTCCCTGAGCCATGCATGGTGTGTTTATGTCTCCAGCACCCTGTGCCAGCCAGGTCCCAGGCACAGGACAGCCTGAAAAACAACAGCTGCTGCTGCCAAGTGGAAAAAGCTTTTTGTGAACAGGTTGCACAGAGATGTGCTGGAGGCCCCCTCCCTGGAGACATTCAAGGTCAAGCTCGATGAGGCCCTAAGCAACCTGATCTAGTCGAGGTCCCTGCTGACTGCAGGGGGGGCATTGGACCAGATGACCTTTGATGGTCCCTTCCAACCCAATTATTTCTTGGATTCTAGGGTTCTGTGGTGGGGGATGGTGCTCTCAAAGGGAGCATCTTCCACTCATCTTCCCACCTTGGACCCTCCAGTTTTCATGAACCCAGGGATTCCTGTCCTCCCACACTACCCTGGCAGGAACTCTCCACCACCAGCTTGGTTTGTTTACAAAAATAGCAACTCCCCCATTTTTCCCAAAGGCTTCCCCTCTCCCCCACCCCCCATCCCTCCTCCCCTTGCCTTGCTTTGGCTCAGTTTCATCTCAGAGAGATTTTATTTATATAGAGAAAATAGTTGACATAGCTGAGTGCAGAACACCCCCTTCCACAGCCTTTTGGGCAGCAAGAGTCTGGCACCAGCACAGCAGATGACTCCTCTCCAGGTCTCCTACCTTGGCCCCACCAGAGAGCTGGGAAGCTGCTTCCATCACCATTTCCAGGCTCCCTCTGGAACTGTGGGTTTTTTTGCTCCCTTGGCACTATGCTAACAGCTCATCAACATCTCTCTAAGTGGCATCTTCTCAGCCACTTGGTGGAAGTAATGGAGCAAGCTGAAGCCATCACCTTGGATTTGCCCTGCCTGCTCCTGCAGCTCCAGCCTCCCACAGGTGATTTCCCACCAAAAACCCAACAGAAAGTTTGCAGAGTGAGGACCAAACCTCACCAGATCTGTTTCCATAGCCTGTTTAGGCACCCACTGCTGGATTGTTGTCATCTTCAGGTGCCAGTTCCTATCCAAAAGTCATTCCTCAAGCAACAAGGAAGCTGCCTCCTTCCCTCTCGTGTGGCTCACAACTACCTCCAATAAAACCAGTGACCTCCAGCACATCCAGTTTATCTTCCTGGAAGCTACAGAGAGATCTCTTTTGGTTTGATTTTTACTCTTTTATTTATCAGCCCAGAGCAGCTTCAGGTGCCCAACACAAGCTAAGACCCAAATGGGGAAGTCTTCTGCTCTCCCTCACCCCAGCACACCCAGGGCAGGGTGAAGCTTTGAGCTTTGGCAAGCAAACAGCAGCTCTGCTTGGGTCAAAGGGCACAACCGACAGCAATTAGGTTCTGGTGGGACGTCACCCTTGAGTGAGCAACCTCCTAAGGGCATGCTGGAGCCCACCCACTGTCCTGCCACCTCCACTGCACCCAAAGGCCACTTTGACTTTTGCTACAAAGAGCCAGGAGCTCCAAGTGTTTAAATTCTTACTTTATTTTGCCAACAAAGCTACCTGCAAGTACAACCAGAAAAACAGGTGCTGAAGGCCCAGCCGTTCTCACTGGGCTTCAGCTCATCCATTATTCCACACGTTTAGGAAGGTTTGGGGTTTTTTTCCATAGAGCCCCTAGACTTCTTCCACCCACCTGTATTACACACTCCTGGACTTGCAACTCCATCAGCCCCAAGGGAGTCCTGTCCTCAAAAGCTGTAGGAGATGAGCAAGAGGGGGAAAGGGGGAAGGGCAGCACCACAAGGTGCCTCTGAGGCTCTCCTCCAGCTTCTGTCACCCAGACCAGGGCCAGCTCCTTGTGAAAGATTCAGGAACCAGTTCAGGTGTCAGAGAGCAACTATTTGATGACTTTGTAAAGTGACAAGTTACAAGTCCCAGGTACAAACTTCCCTCCAGCTCCAACTGGGACCATCCAGGAGAAAAAGAGAAGGAAATCACCCCAGCATGGAGGTTCTGGCACAGCCCTGAGCTGAGGCAACCCTGCCTGGAGCTGCAGGGACAGATGCTCTGCGAGCCCTCTGAGTTATAAATAGCAGGATGTGAGGAACCTCTCCCTAATTGTGTTCCTTCCAGTTGGACAGAAAAAAACCCAGATGGTGTCTCTGCAGCCAGGCATGGGCAAAACATCAGCCTCAGCCCCTCCAGCCTCCTTCTCTGCAGGCTTTCAAAACCCACCCAGATGCATTCCTGTGCAACCTGCTCTAGGTGATCCTGCTCTGTCAAGGGGCTTGGACTTGATATCTCCAGAGGTCCCTTCCAACCCCTACCATTCTGTGATTCTGCTGTGGGACAGGGGTTTTGAAGTGTGCTCAATCAAGGAGGAGCCTGAACAGCTTCACAGCAGGCTTTTCTCCTACCCAAGAGGTGAGGGCCAGCAGCAGAGCTCTCCCTGCTTTTCTCCAACTGCTCCTGGGGGTGCAGCTCAAAACCACACACTGAGCTTTGGGTTGAGTTTCACAGCCACTGCCACCAGAGGAGCATCCACCATCTCTGGACTACCACTTCAGCACCCCAACAGCTCCAGCATGGCACCCAAACACCCAGCCCTGGGTGTGCAGCCAGCTGGAGAGGAGCCCACAGGAGGAGCAGGCTGTAGAGGAGGTTCAATATGCAGCAGCCCTGTTTCCCCCACAAATGATGTTCTTGGACCCAAGGCCAGCAGACCATGCTTACCTGCTTTCTGCCAGCAAGCCATGAACCACAGTCATCAAACCTATTCTTCCAGCCCAAACTTTGGGATAACCTTTCCCCACTGCTCCCAAGCCACTGCCCTGCACTTTCCTGCAGGGCTGGAAAGCTCAGCTGAGGCCCCCAGGTCCTGTCTCACTCCGTTTGTTGGCTGAACAAGTTGCTCTCTCAAGTGCCACATACTTGGGCAGGCCCTGGCTTTATTAATAGCTCTGCTGACCTTGTTTGTGCCTGCAGCCCTGTGCCTGCTGAACACCACATTTTTCCCACAAGGCAGTGACGATCCCCTCTGCTCCTGATTTCACCCCACACCAGCCAGCAAGGCTCCAGTTTGGGTGGCAGGAGGCAGCAATGAGGGGTAAGGGACACAAACCTGAATGCAGGAAACTTCAGGTAAACATGAGGAGGAGCCTCTTTCTGTTGAGGGAGGTGGAGCCCTGGAACAGGCTGCCCAGAGAGGTGGTGGAGTCTCCATCTCTGGAGACATCCCAAACCTGCCTGGATGCCATCCTGTGCAGCTTGCTCTGGGTGAACATGCTCAGGCAGGGGGATTTGACTCACTTTCCAGAGGTCCCTTCCAACCCCCATCATCCTGTGATTCTCTGTGAAACCTCACTGCCATGCCCTCCAGTGTTTAAGGACAGTTTTGGTGGCCTGGCCACCACACTGCCTTCATCCCAGGACCATCAAACCCCTCTGATCCCAAGCATCCTTCCTGCTCCTGACAGTGCTCTGCTGCTTGGTCACATCCACACTCAGGGAGCACACGGCAGGATGGAGATGGGTGACACTGTGCCCACCCCAAGGTCAGTGCCACGTCTCTCCCTTTCATGCCAGCCCACAGTGAGGATGGCAAGCAGTACCAGCTCTCCCTTTTAAGAATCACAGGTCTGACTGCCCCACAGCTACAGAGAGGCTGAGCAGCCCCTGCTGCTTCATCCATGTGGAAGGGTCAGGATGCAGGAGATCAGCCTCCCCAGATGCTCCAAGCCACGGGACTGGAACTCCAGGGACGTGGCAATGAAAGCCACTTTGCACAGCAGCACTGCTCACACAAGGACTCTCTTCACCCTCCACGGGATAGAACAGCAAAGCTCAGTGCTGCACCTTCCAGCTTCTACAGCAGCTCCTTGCCCATTTTCTCTCCTACATTTATCATCCTGAAAAATGATTTGTTTTTTTTTCCTGGTGTGCCATGAGATTTCTTTCCCCAGCAAAGGGAGCTAAGGGCTTGGTGCCAAGCTGAATGCAGGATACAGCAGTTCAGCTGTGGCATCAGGTTCCCCAGCTGTCCCCCTCCCACTGTGCAGAGGTAAACGCCAAAAGCAGGAGAACAAAAGGCTAAAACCAGCTGGATCCCACCTCCAAGATCATTTTCCTTCTCAACCCAAAGCAAAAACAGTCCAGCTGAGGAAGGAGCTGCTCTTCCAAAGCTCAGCTCAACTAAAGGTTCTCTCTTAGCCTCCTCTTGTGGTTGGAATGCAAAGAGGAAAATTTCCAGCTGCGATGAAATCAGCTTATTTAGCATCAGATCTGTGTGGTCGTGGCCTGCACCAGGAGAGTTTTACAATTAGCAGGACAATCAAAGCCTACTTTGCTCCTGCGTGTGCCAAAGCTGGCTGCCCAGCTGCACCATGGCCTTATTTATTGGCTGAATGAACTGACAGGACTTCTGCAGGGGGGACAAAAACAACAGAGAACCTCCCCCATGCTCACAGCACAAAGAGGAAACAATTTGCTGGTAATGAGCAGAAGGTTCTGGAAGTGATAGCTGAAAGAGACAACAAATTCCACCTCCCCTCTGGTGAGGCACAAGCCTGTGTTGTCCCCCTGTGCTCCTCAACAGTGATGCTCACCACCCATACATCCTCAGCATGAATTCACCCACCCCTCCATAAGCTGTCCCCACTTGCCCTTGCAAGGCCATGACCTCAGCAGCAGCCCTGGACTAAGCTCTCTCTTCAGACATTTATTTCATCCAGTTAATGAGCAAGTTGCTGCATCTGCTTCTCCCCAGCAGCTGCTTGCAGGGACAATTTGCCTGCTCCGGGTTTTTAATTAAGGCTGGATTGATGGTTGAAGAGGTTCACCTCCTGCAAGGCCACCATCATCACCAGCCTTCGGGCTCTCACGGCACCAGTGCTTCTCTTGCTTCTTCCTGGCAGGGCTTTTCCTTCACTGAGGTCCACCAGACCTGGTGGGATAACAGCATCCTTGCCCAAAGGCTTACCAGTACAGGCAGGCACTGGGGGGGTGATGCAGCCCCCAGTTAGGGTGGGCAAGCCCACCACATCCAACAGCCATTTACACTTGTCCTGGAGCTCAGGAGCAGGATAGTGGGGGCAGGTTTGGGATGGGAGAGCAGAGACATTGGCTGAGACATGATTTCTTCCTGCTCACTGGGGTGGCTCAAGCTGCTCTGGTTTCACTTTTCACAGCACTTCCTCTCCAGCTTGTCCATCACAGTGAAGGAGCAAGGAGACCCATGAGGAGTCTGGCTCAGACTGGTCACACTCTGGAAATAAGCTGCCCAGAGTGGTTGTGGATGCCCCCTCCCTGGAGGTGTTCAGGGCCAGATTAGATGAGGCCTTGAGCAACCTGCTGTAGCAGAAGCTGTCCCTGTCTGTGGCAGGGAGGTTGGCACAGACGATCTCTGAGGTCCCTCCTAACCCAAGCCATTCTAGTATTCAACCCTCTCCCCCAGGGATCACATCCAGCCCCTGCCCAGCTCATCCCAGCCTTAAGAACCCAGACTAGGACCATTTCTCACCATGCTGTGCCAAGATACCACAGAAGTAAAGCAATACAGAGCAGTATTTTCCTCAGAGAGACTCAGGGGTGACACATCCAGACATCTAACCTCATTTTTCAGCGCTGATTCACTTAAGCTCAGGTAGGAGGTTCCAGAATAGATGTGTAAGAGCAGAGCACATCACACATGATGGTATCTGTTTAATAGAGACATTATTTGACATTTATTTAGAGCAGAAGTGGTGCTTCAGAAAGAGATACTCCAGGAGAGGCAAGCCACAATGACAAGATTATTGAGTCCTGGCATTTCACACACGAAAGGGGCACTGCCAGATTAAGAACAAAAATGCTGCTTTCTGGTAGAAAGAGTAATTGGGCTTTTGGAAATATTTTATGTCATGTTCTGAAACTCTTGGAAATGAGTAACTTTCTGCATTAGTTGAACTCCTCAGCCAGGACATTCCATGAAGGTTTGAAGGTTTGTTGGTTCTTAGAAGCACAGCTCCACTCAGAATTCTCTCCCTTCCCAGGAAATCAGGTTTTTTATATATATATAAAACCCCAACCTATAGAAAATTGGTCCCTATACCCCAGTGTTACTTTAGCAAACATCTCAGGCTCAGCCCCATGTCAATCCTGACAAGAGTTTGTGCTTCCCTTGGTGCATCTCACCACCAGAACATCAAGCTGTGGATGTCTAAAAGCCTATAACACCTCAGCCTTGGAATAAAGCAGAATGAGGACAATATGAGTGTGAAGGTGACTGCAGCTGGCAAAGGAACCTGAGTGAAGAGGCAGCATATTGGATAGGTGTCTGGGTGAGAAGGGTGGCTCTGAAGCTGGATTTTGGGGCTGTTCATGCAGATACAGAGGCAGGCTGGCCTCATTGTGCTAGGAATTCTGTAGGCACGTGTCAACATGCCAAGCCAAGGGATGTGATTTCTGCAAGCTCACCCTCTCCAGATACTCTGAGGCCCTGAATGCAAAGGGAACAGAATGTACTTGCCTCAAACTCTGCCATCTCAGCTTTATGCAAAAAGGCCACCCTCCAAAGCTACCAATTTTCCTCAGCAGCTGTAAGCAGCATAGCTGCACCTCCACCTCTTGTGTTCACAACCTTCAGCTGCCCCAAACCATCTTCTGCTGTGTCAGCTGCATCTCCTTTCTCATTGTGCATCTTATTAGCTATTTTTCTAGGCTGTTTCTTCTCCAACATCCATCCAGCACCACACTGATCTATGGGGAATGAGCTGAAGGGCCTTACTGTGCTGTGCCCCATCCAGGAGGGAGAGGGGTGCACAATCAGAAAACCTCCTTTGCCTCAGTATCTAAACTGGTAACCTCTTCACTTTGAATGCAGCTGTGCTGATAGTGTTGGGTTTAAATAGGTTAAGTCTCTTCCGAGGCAGAGTTTTCCTTGTCCAGCTAAATTCAGCAGGTTCTGTGTCACTGCTCCTCCAAAGACAGCCAGCACTTTCCATCCTGGGCAGTGTTGTAGAACTCAGTTTTTGCACTTCATGCCTAGGAGATGGAACTGCACCATAGAGCAGGCATTGCAGTCATTGCAAAGGATCTGCACAGCAAGAGAGAGAGAAGCTGTGGCACAAGCAGGACACTCAGCACTACGCTGCAACCATACAGCTGGTTTGCCATCAGGGCACAGAGCAGAAAATACCTTTGAGACAACATTAATTCTTCCAGCTCACACTGTGTAATTACAGAGAATTTACTCTTAGTATTTAAAGGTGACTCCTTGTGTAAGTCAGGGGTAGACATGCTTTGGCTGCATCTTCTGATGTCAAAAACCACCAGAGAAACCCTCAAGTGAAGATGAGAGCAGGTTAACCAGAGGCAGCAACATGAGCCAGTCTACTGCACAAGACAGGCAGTGAGAGCTCTTCTCAAAATGTGTTTTCCTCAAACATCCTGACTCCAAGAGTTGGGAGGATTTCATCCTGTGTTACCAGTTCCATAGTTCTGAGCAACAGCAGAACAGAAGCTGTCCCTCTGTGCTCGGTGTTTACAAACCCGGCAGAAGACCACACATGACAGATCATCATTCCCTGACCCTCAGGTTGACTTCTGCTGCAGGGACAGGTCCCAAGCCGCCTCCAGCGCAGCCTCCCGGCTGCCAGTCCCGGTCACCGGTCGCCTAAGCAGACCCCTCGCCCACACAAAGGTTTGATTCCCGTCCCCGCCCCAACGCTCGCCTGGTAACGGGCGAGGTAGCCCCGCTCATCTCCACCCGGAGACGACCCCCGTTGCGGCTTCTCGGCTCGGGGGCCGCCAAGCCAAACCGCACAGCTTAGAGCGGCTCCGGCGGGGCCAGGCTGCCTGCGCGGGCGGCAGGGGGGCAGCGGCGTGTGCCGCCCTGCCACTGCTCAGTGCTGCCGCCGTGTGTTTAATTGGCGGCACTGCAGCTATGCAGTTGCTATGGGCTCCGCAGACGGGGAAGGTAAGGGGGTTTGGAGCGCCCTACGACAACTACATTGCTCAATTGCATAGCTATTTACCCCCACATTCCAGTAACCCCCTCCCGCCGTGTGCCCCCCGATTCGGCACGGCCTCACCCGCAGCCGGCAGCCCTGCTGGTAGTGCTTTCAGCCTTCCCCCCGCCCCACCCGACGCCATGGCCGTCCCCAACCCTCCCGGCTCGGTGCTGCCGTGCGGCAGCGCTGAGCAGCGGCGCTCAGCCACCCTTCTCCTTAAATACTTACCTCCCCCCCCCCTTCTTTAAACCTTTCTTCCCTCAGAAAACTTTCCTCATTCGCTTCTCCCCCAACCCTCTTTTTTTGGGATTCCCATTCCCCATTCCGATTCCAAAACCTTTTACCTCCTCCTAAAACCTTCTTTTCAAACCCCTCCCCCAGTCCAACTTTCTTTCTGTCACTGCAATCCCCTAAAACTTTCCCCCTCCAAATTAAACAAGCCCCAAATGTTGCCTGTTGGACGCAGCACTGGGGGCAGCAGCCTACAGCTGCCCAGCAGGGAAGTTTCTTCTGAATTGTTTTCCAGGAGAAGCTGCTTGCTCCAGGAGGACACAGCACCCATGGGTGCTGAGGCTCTCACCTGCTGGGAGAAGCACCTGGCTCTGACTGCTCTTGTCCACTGGGGCCTTAGGTTAAATCTCAATTTTAGGCAAGTAGCTTGGTTGTGTTTGTCTAAGGGGGACATCAGGAACCTCTGCTCAGAAATGGCTTCAAGAGATAGGATGTCAACTGTTCAGTACAAGCTGATTCTCAAGTCCTAGATGCAAGAGATAGGACACAAAGTCCAGGGGGAGACCAAGCCCATGTTACACCTGCAAGCACACACCAAGGCATTTGCAATCTGTCCTTTTATTTACAGATTTTAACATACATGTCAAAACACAGCACAGCCACAGAGCTGTAGATACAGTGACATCCATACTGCATTCTGCCATGGCACATGGATGGGACAGGCTGTACTCTGTGGAAAGACAAGATCCAAAACTACATCACACAAGGGTGTGAGATGGAACAACAGTCTTGAGCTGCTGGAGGATGGAGTTGTGAGTAGCACAGGGATACCACAGAGCTGACTCCAGCCAGCTCTGGAGGTCTCCTAACAGTCCTGAGATAAAGGCAATGCAATCTTTCTCTCCCTGTGAGTTTTACACTTGTCCCACCTCCCCTCAAGGAACCCCAAGGTTCCTTTAGGGACCTAAAAGGACTGATGACTTCAGTGAGCTACTGAGCACTCAAGAGTGCTCACTTCACAGTGCTGCATGGCTCAGCATTTTACAGAGATATTCTTGATTCACCCAGCATGGCCAGACAACAGGCCCAGCTAAACACCTGCAAGGCAGCTACCCAAAGACTGGGGGATGAAAGCATGAAGGGAAAAGGGACCTGACAGAAGGTCACACTGCTGCTGAGCATTAGCAGGGGTCTCCAAGGAACAGCTGGGAACACTTACAGGTTGTATTTCTTGCACAAACATTTTCCTCACTGACATTTTTGTCAAGGCAAAAGTGTTTTCCAGTACAGGTCTGGTAGCCCCCACCACAACATGGCAAATTGAACAGCTCTCTACTCTCCTCACTGTTCATTTAAAAAGAGAAACCCTCATGAGGGCAGCAGTTAGACAAAACCAAAGCCCAACTTCCTTCCAAATCCTCTTCTGCCCTTGCCACACACCAGTCACCACTATTATTCTCCAAGTACCCTCAGACAAGACCTGGCCCTAGGCCAGAAAGTCAGCATCTCAGGAGCTGTGTTGTGCATGCAAGAAATGCAGCAGTGATAGCAGCATGAGCTCTGCCCTCAGGCTGGACCTGAGCCACCTCCCATGGCAACCTGCTGCACCAACAAGATCAAGGGATGCTCCTCTCTCCGGCTGACACTTTGCAGCTCTAGCACCTGGAAACTCAGGTGGGTTGTCCCCACTGTTTCAGCAACCTGCAGAAAGAGGAGAAGAGCAGAATGATGTCATGGTCAGGCTACAATACCAGAGGTATTCCCTCATGATGTGCTTCCTTCATTACAGCTACAGCTGGGGGAATCATTTAGGCAGGAAAAGATGAAATACACATGAAACAACTTTAGCAAGGTCTCTTTTTCCCCAACTTCTCCTATCAGGACTGCAGAAATTAAAGCCTACCTCCACCTTTCAGAGACAGATGTGATCTTCTCCATAGGTCTAGTGCTCAACTCTGGGGAAGCTGCTTTCTAATGCATCAGGCAACAAGGTCCCTGACAACTGTGAATTGGGAAAGAAAAAACAGAGGATCAACTTCCAAGAAACAAGAGAACAATCAGAAATCACCTTCTAGGGACATAAGCAGTGCCAACATGTAACTTAAATCTATTCTTTGATCAAGTCAAGACTTCAAATGCTTCCTCCCCCAACACAGTCTGCCAAATCTCAGATGGAAGTGAGGTAGCCAAAATGACTGTCGATGGAATTACTTACCTCTCAAATAACATCTCAGTTTTACTAGGGAATTAATCTGAAAGAGAGCTGCAAGTTCTCCCCTTCTCTCCCTATGCCAGGCCCCTAGAGTTTCTTCCTCCCTACTGCATTCAGCCCCTTGACATCTAACTCAGCCAGATGAGCTCTCCTTGAAACACATGTCCCCCTTAGTTCCAGGCAGCTGAAATAGCAACAACTCAGGTTGTCTGTCTTAGCAGTGAGAATCTAGTATCTAGCTGACCCATGATTCATCATTTAGAGCCCTGTGTTCCATCTGTGACCTTTCTCTTTTCCCTTAGCATGAATGCCTCAGGTGCTTTTACTCAGTTAAGAAACCAAGCAAGTTCTGCTTCTGTTAGGAGTCACAGTGGAAATTTGTGGGTCACAGTGTTCAGCCAGTCCTGAATCAAACAAACACAGAGCAGCACAAACTATTTCATTGCTTTGTTACCTGCTGGGAGGCCAGGCTTGGATTATGGAGGTCTATGGCAGCAAGGGAGGGGACACGGGACTCTAAAATGGTTTTATTTTCCTTTCTGAGGAATCTGGGATGCCATGCTGCAAAACACAAGGAATCACTGCTGTAATGCACTCTGCTTCCTGCCACCTTTTTAGCAGCCAGGTTTTATTTAGGGGGCAGCAAAGCTCCTACCTTCCACTCCCCTCAGTTCAGGAAGATGATTTAGCTCTGGCAAACGCAGATCTGTCTTGGAGCATTCCCATTTTTTCCTGTTGGCCTGAAGGGGGTTTTTTTCATTAGTCACCTGAAATCAAGAGCATAAGTATCAGCTCAGGAAAATACAGGGGAAAAACACCCCAAAGCTACAGTAAAAGAAACTAATGTGTGAAAGAATCTGTTCTGCTCAAGGGTCACTTGTACAATATAAACAGCTAAAACCACCCCATCATCAAAGTGAGGCTGCAAAATACAACACTTGGAGAATGGTTTGGATTAGTTGCCTGTAAAAAGGGAAATGCCCCTCCTGGACAGAATATTGCCTAGGCAGTGAGTGCAGTGGGAAGCTTCCCTTTTCACTTGTTTTCATCATCAATTTTTAATGCATTTAGAGCATGACTAATTTAGACCCTGCCCATGCTCAACCCACATCCTCAGTTCTGCTTCAGTAGCACAGCACATATGGTCTACTACTTCTGGCCAGGCAAGAGGCCATGGACACATTCTGAGTCTCACAAATACCCTTGTTGTTGGACTTTTCCCCTCATTAAAATTGTCCTCTGACACAAGATGTTTCATATCAGATAACTATTAGCAAAAGGTAACAGAGGACAGACTTGTAGGGACAATAAAAGGGGTGAAGAAATGAATGTCTCTAGTTGGGAGTTACGGTGAGGGCTGCAACAGATGGGATTCCTGACAATAAAACACACACTTGAGTTCAGAGTTTACCTCTGCTTTGCCAAGGGGGAAAGAGAGAGGACTTACTGATGTCAAGCTGACACTGTAACAGCCTGCTGGAGAATGCTTCCGTTGCTTTAGAAATGGGTTCAGGTATTTCTTACTCTTTTCATCAACTCTGTAATCAAAAATGTCCCAAAGTTTGTATTAACTGGGGTAACACAGTGAAAACAGAAAGAGCAAACCCAAGACATCCAGAAACACTGTCATTACATGCTTAGAAAGAAGGCTTGTGGGGAGAACATCCTTTGTGAGCTCAGTTAACAGAGCAGTTTGCTCCAAAGGACAAGCCAGCACTCAAAGCAAGGCCATTGTCACAGCAGCTGGCAAACTGTTGTTCAGGAGAACTTCGCCAAAAGCAGGCACACAAGGACCCTGTGCAGCTGCTCATGGGGAAGCCAAGATTTTGGATTCATGTACAATCTTCCACCCAAGAGCTGCTCTCAGCCCTGTCCTGTCCCAAACCCACAACCTGACGTTCTCACAACACCAGCACCTCTCTCACAGCTCCTCAGCAAGAGGGATGATGGATAAAAGCTCTTCCAGCTCTGCTCCCATACCTGTAATGAAGGTTCCCAGGCACATGACCCATCCCGACTGTAGTGGGAGAAAAGCTCTGGTTGATGGGAGGGATCACTGTTATGCCAATGTTCTTGGCACAGTCCAAGCTGCTGCTGGAATCTTTGAGGCTGGTTTGAGGGCTTATTTTGAATGGGTTGATGGCACTTTCATAGAGGGAGCTCAGGTGGGAGGCTCGCTCTGCTTTCTCTGCATCAGCTTTTGAGCGCTTTGCCTTCAAGAGCTTTGCTTCCCTGCTCTTTGGGTCGATGCTGATGTCCTGCTTGGGAAGAGAAGCACCATCGTGTTTAAGAGGGAGCTTAGAGCAGATTGAAAGTCAAAAGCCTGAACCTGAATGATTCTGCAAGGATATGATGGATCTTGGAGCAGCCAAACAGCTCGAATCAAAGGCACAGAACTTGCACCCAGCAGCCTGCAGGCTGTATTGCACCAAGTGTCAGAGCTGTGGGGGTACACTCAACGGGGGGTCCTCAACTGGGCATCTTCAGCACTGTTAAGACTCAGAGTGGCCTCCCAGGGTGAGCTTCTCACATCACACTTCTCCAGGCTTTTTAAAAAGCATGGAATGGACAATTATGCTTCTGGTTTTGCTATGAAATCAAACTGCTGCACATATTTACACAGAAAAAAATAGTAACAGAGGTTTGAAGAAGCAAGCTGGAGACCAACCTGGACACCAAGCATTTTTCTTTCTTCTAAAACATCATCTTTGTCCCTTTTGCTGATTTTTGATTTCTTTTGCAATTGATGGTCTTTGGCCTCCTTCTGAATCTTCAGTTTAAGCTCCTGAGTAAATCTACATTTCATATAAGGAGAAAAAAAGGCTTCTGTTAATCTCCATGTCGTCACCAGTTGGTGTTCAATCCAGCCTTTAAACTAATCAAACAATTCAACTAACAAGGCAGCCAAATAGGCTGTATCCCTTGAAATAAATCAAGTCCTGCAAGCACACACATTTCACATGTGTGAAATGAATATGAAATGAATTCCTCAGCAATGAAGGTGTCTGTACCCCAGCCTGGTGTGGATGCAGGCAGTGAGCACAGTGTAAGCCTGTGCTGGCCAAATAAGGCACAACTGGGCGCACAGCCTGATGAATTAATGTGGTGACAACGTGCTGAGGCAAACATGCCACTGCAATGTGTTCCCTTTCAACTGTTCTCCTACTTCCAGGAAGGCTAAAACCAAACAAACCCAAGACATTTAGAGGCTGTCAGCTCTGCAAACCCAGCATTCTATCTTCAAGTGCAACTGGTTAACCTCATTCTAATATTAACCCATTTTGGGCAAGAAATGAACTGTTTACCTTTCAGCAAATCCATCCTTGGTAAAGAGGTCACACTGCAGGAGCTCAGCACAGGATGGTCTCTTGTCTGGATCAATCTGCAAACACTTCTGTCAAGTCAACATCAGAAGGAAAATATGTTAGAAATCATGGAGTCATAGAATGGTTTGGGTCGGAAGGGACCTCCAAAGTCATCCAGTCCAAATCCCCTGCATTCAGCAGGGAGATCCTCCACTGCATCAGGCTGCTCAGAGCCTTATCCAGCCTGACCTTGAAGAGCTCCAGGAATGGGGCCTCAACTACCTCCCTGGGCAACCTGTTGCAGTGTACCCACACCCTCATGGTCAAGAACTTGCTCCTAACATCCAATCTCAATCTGCTCTTCTCTCATTTCAAACCATTCCCCCTCATCCCATCACTGCAGGCCTTTGCAAACAGTCACTCTGCAGCCTTCTTGCAGCTCCCCTCAGGGACTGGAAGGCTGCTCTTAGGTCTCCCTTGAGCCTTCCCTTCTCCAAGCTGAACAAGCCCAGCTCCCTCAGCCTGCCCTCATAGCAGAGGTGCTCAGTGATCAGTTAATTACCTTGGCTAAATCTAGCACTGCAGCAGGGAGCTTGGGATATCGTTTGTCCAGCGATTCAGCCTCCTTCACTTCAGGCAGCCTCATGCCAGAAAAGAGGGGATTTTTATAGAATAACTCTTGATGTCTTGGAATTAAATTGCCTGGAATCACACAAACAAAGCAACCACATGGAAGCAATACAGAACAGTTCCAGGGATCACCTGAGAGGCTGAAATTGCAGGTCAGCACTACTGTAAGGGCCAAGAGGGTGTGCTTACCCAGGCACTTGGTGATGTGGTAGAGCTGGTCAATGTCTGAATCTCCAGGGAAGAGCGGCTCCCCTGTGAGCATTTCTGTTATCAGACAGCCAATAGCCCACACATCCACAGCTCTGGAAAGAAACAAAACATCCCAGCTCACCACCTGAAGCAGATCACATAGGAACATGTCCAGGCAGGCTTTGAAAGTCTCCAGAGATGGAAACCCGTCTGGAGGATTGTTTGGACTTTTCTACCTTCCCTCCACCACTCCAACTGCACAGGAGGAAGGTCTGGCATAGTCTTCCCCAGTACTAGCACTGGCAACTGAAAAGCTCCTACAGGTAACAGACCAGGAATGCTGAGGGCTCTCCTTGCCTTTTCAGCCAGGAAAGCCTGTAATTGGGTGCAGGGTGGGAGAGAGAAGAGAGTGACAACGGCTCTCTCTCCCAGAGAGTGTTGTTAGCCATTGGGATGTGCTGCTCAGAGAGGTGGTGGAGCCACCATCCCTGGAGGTGTTCAAGAGGGGACTGGACGTGGCACTTGCTGCCATGGGTTAGTAGTCATGAGGTCTTGGGAGACAGGTTGCACTTTATGATCTTTGAGGTCTTTTCCAACCTTTATGATTCTAAGACTTAAACCTTTACAAGTGAGCAGCTGAACAGCATCCCTTTAACACGTTTGCCAAGCAGCAGTCCCCTGCCTCCCCAGCAAACAGAGAATCCCCCCCAGTACTGCCCACAGACCCCTCTGCAGCCTTGCCTGGCAGCCTCTTACTTGCCATACTTGCTGTCTCCCACCAGCAGCTCTGGGGCCCTGTACCAGCGGGTTGCCACATAGTCTGTGTAAGCTTCCCCAGAGGCTGCCAAGGTCCGGGCAAAGCCGAAGTCACACAGCTTGACGACTCCTGCCTGGGAAACCAGGATGTTCTCTGGCTTAATGTCCCGGTGTATTATCTGCACAGGGGAAAAGCAAGTCAAAACAAACAAAATGACCTGTGTCCACAGGGTAAGCTGACTGGCTTATCAAAAATCCTAGCTCCCCCACACTGACTGGCTCACCAAGAGCAGCAGCTTTCTCACACCCAGGTAGAGGAATCACATTTTTTTTGCGGCCATGGGGAACATATGGAGGCTGTGAGAGGCAGTGGTGTGCACACAGTCCAAGGACAAGTGCACAGGCCAACACAGGATATCTAATTTTGGATGTGTTTTATGTATCACTCTGCATATGCTCTGCAGGTGTATTTACAAGAGGGAGTTTAACAGGCACAAGTTAGGATGCTTGAAAAATCTGGCCTAGATACCTCATGTTTAAAAGCTGGAAATGCTGGAAAGGGTCATGGGCATGTCCTGAAGTTAAATGCAAGAAGTATTTTGGGATTTTCTAAGAGACACTTTCCCCAACTTAAACTATATAAATGTGTGTTTATATACACAGGTATACACCTGGGGTTAAATTGAGGAACCTCTCACCAATCAACAGAGAACAAAAATCTTGACACACTGAAAGAAAAGCAGCCAGTCTACACGTTTATATAGACTAGGAGCATCAAACTTTTGAAAAGATTATCTCCCTCTGCAAAATAAGCCAAGCTGCAATGAGGTGCCACCAAGTATTGGATCCCCAGGGACTTCTGGGCCTTCTCCTTGAAACACTCCCACAAACCAGCCAGAGACAAACTGCTGGATTAGCTGACATCAAGCCCTGCCATTGTATATGAAATTCAGTCCTTCCCTTTTGCCCTGCCTCTTCCCTCTCAACCAAAGATTTACCTCTCTAAGTTATAATGTGTATTTGAAACAACACACATCTATGAATCCGAGGTTAACTGCAGCACTACCTCCTGGTGCATACTTACATTGTGGCTGTGACAAAAGGCTATTCCTCTGATGATCTGAAACAAGTATTTCTGAACCCTGCTGTAGTCCAGCCCGTTTGGAAAGGCCTCAAGGTCATCAAGCACCGTGTGATCCACAAATTCAAACACCAGGTACCACCGTTTCTTCTTTTTGTACACTTCCAGCAGGTTCACCAGATTCTCATGCCTGAGTTGCTGTTATAAGACAGGAGAGATCTTTCAGTTGCAAACCAGCCAGGGTGCTGCCTTGGCTTGCTCTTCCTGTCATGGCACTCCCATTCATCACTCTTAAAATCAATTCATAACAATCAGCTCATTGGTATTTTAGAATACATTTCACTTTGCCAATTTCATTGTTTGATGTTACAGAGACAGGACAAGGGGTGATGGCTTCAAACAGGAAGAACCTTGATTTAGTTTAGCCATTAGGAAGGAACTCCTCCCCATGAGGGTGGTGAGGCACTGGTACAAGTGATGCTGCAGTGGCTTCAAGCCCAGAAGTGTTCAAAGGCAGATTGGATAGGGCCTTGAGCAACCTGGTTTAGTAGGTGTCCCTGTCCAAGGAAGGGAGGTTGGAACTAGACAATCTAGAGGATCACAGAATGGTTTGGGTTGGCAGGGACCTTAAAGATCATCTATTTCCAGCCTCCCCTGCCATAAACATGGACACTTTCCACTAGATTATCATTCCCCTTGCCTGCAGCAGAGCACGTTATTAGAGTAATAGCTACAAGAGCTTCAAAATACAAAAGCTCACACTTTGTTAATCATCTCGGTGCAGTGGCTTGGGATGGAGACATAAAAGTCTCCCAGCTGAACGACTAGCTACACATTTAAACAGAAACCCATGCAAAAAGTCATTGTTCTGGTCTGATTTTGCTGGAAAACACAGACCCGCTCACCTCACTGCCCCTCACAGCCCCCTACTCACCTTCAGCAGCCTTATTTCCCTCACGGCGATCTTCCTCACCACAGCATCGTCCTCACTTTCCAGGAACTTCTTGACGGCGACGACCTGCCCGTTCTCCTTGTTTCTACACTTGGTCACCATCCCGTAGCTGCCTTCTCCCACCAGGCCCAGCACTTGGTACTTCTCCATGGCCACAATTTCCCGCGGCGAGAGGTCGAAGGAAACTCCTCTAGGCCGTGGCAGGTTCAAGGGGCCCGGGTGGAAGGGGCCCGGGATGAAAGGGTCCGGGATGAAAGGGCCCCGGTGGAAGGGGCCCGGGTGGAAGGGGCCCGGGTGGAAGGGGCCCGGGATGAAAGGGCCCCGGTGGAAGAGGCCCGGGTGGAAGGGGCCCGGGATGAAAGGGCCCGGGATGAAGGGGCCCCGGTGGAAGGGGCCCCGGTGGAAGCTTCCGGCCGCGCCGCTGTTGCCCAGGCCCAGGCTGACGGCGCGGTTGCCAGGGCAGCGGCGCGCCGTAAAGCGCAGCCGCCGCGCACGTCCCCCCTGTCGCGACAGTCGCGCCGTACGGCGCGCCGCTGCCGCTGGTGTGAGGGGAGGCAGCCTGCTCCGGGTTTTTTTTCTCCTACTGTCCAATCTAAACCTCTCCTGGCACAACTGAAGGCCGTTTGCTCTTGTTCTAGCACTAGTTACTTGTGAGAAAAGTCCGAGCCTCCACCTCACTCCAGCCTCGTTTCAGGGAGCTGCAGAGGGCAATGAGGTTTCCCCTCAGCCTCCTCCAGACTAAACAACAGCAGTTCCCTCAGCTGCTCCTCACCAGCCCTGTTCTCCATACCCGTCACCGGCTTCATTATCCTTCTCTGGACACTCCACAGCACCTCAGCGTCCTTCTTGGAGTGAGCAGCCCGAAACTGAACCCAGTGCTGAGTACAGGTGAATGATCCGTGTCCTCGTCCTGTTGGTCACACTGTTCCTGATACAGGCCAGGATGCTGGTGGCCTTCTTGGCACAAGCTGGCTTATACTTGGCCAGCGGTTGACCAGCACCCCAGGTCCTTTTCCACCAGGCAGTTTCCAGTCACTTTGCCCAAATCTTGCAGTATTCATGGGGTTGTTGTGACCCAAGTGCAGGACCCAGCGCTTGGCCTTGTTGAACCTCATCCCCCTTGCCTTGGCCTGTCCAGATCCTTCTGTAGAGCCTCCCAACCCTCCAGCAGATCAATACTCCCACCCAGCTTGCTTCCTAACAAAGTCAGCCTAAAAGAACACCCAAGACATGCTGGAAATGTGCTTGACTATTAATGAGTAAAAAGCCTTTATAAAGAATTTTCCTTGAGGTTCTTTTCCTAAAGCCATTAAGGCACATCAAGAACAAATGACTAAGCAATCTCATCCTGGCATGAAAATGTGTGGTGGGCAGCGTGCCACAATGAAACCCAGTATGAATTCATTTAATGAATAATCCCTGCCTGAGCAGCTGAGTGCTGTGGCAGCTTATGTTGCTAGGAAAGTGGCAACGAGCAAGGTGGAATAATTACAGTTAAAATGGAGGTATCAGTGCTCTTGCTGGGCATTTGGTTTTTAAAGCATGGCAGTTTCTGCATATATTACTGTGCTCTCATAATACTTCACCTGGAGTGCTGTGCCCTCCACACAGGAAGGACATGGACCTGATGGAGCAGGTCAAGAGGAGGGCAACAAAAATGACTGGGGGGCTGGAGCACCTCTGCTATGAGAACAGGTGGAGGGAGCTGGGGTTGTTCAGCCTGGAGAAGAGAAGGCTTCAGAAAGACCTTAGAGTAGCCTTGCAGTCCCTGAAGGGGGCTACAAGAAGGCTGCAGAGGGACTGTTTGCAAAGGCCTGTGCTGATGGGATGAAGGGTCAGTGGTTTGAAATGAGAGAAAAGCAGATTGAGATTGGATGTTAGAAACACCGCAGGAGGTTGCCCAGGGAGGTAGCTGAGGGTCTGTCCCTGGAGCTCTTCAAGGTCGGGCTGGACAAGGCTCTGAGCAACCTGATGTAGTGGAGGATGTCCCTGATGAATGCAGGGGGGTTGGACTGGATGACTTTGGAGGTCCCTTCCCACTCAAACCATTCTGTGATATGATTTTATGAACGTGGCAGGCAATTTACAAAGACCTGTCAAGTTTGACAACTTTTTTCTTTGGGGGAAAAGCATAATATATGTTGCCAAAATACCAGTTCCCTGAAAAAAAAATAGCATCATCCTGAGGCATCATAAACTGTGGGAATGCTTTCTGAGACCTTTCTCATATTCCTCTTGAGTCACATCAATACCTGTCACCTTCTGTAATTCATTTGTGGTTATTTTTATTTCTCCTTCACCTTCATTCTCACTTGCAAAATGCAATCACTGTAATGCATCTTTCAAGGTTGACCTCACATTTCCAGGGGAAAAAAAAGCATTGGGAGCTCAGCTTGCATTCATTTATTATAGTCCTCCCACCTTCTACTGCTCTTCATTATGCTTTCCTGGGGTCCCACAATCTGGTCAGACAGCTAATTTGGCAACCAGTTAATTCTTCCACGGCTGAGATACCACTTCTAGCTTTCTTAAATGAAAGGCACCAACTACAACCACACAGAGAGTCACAGAATCATTAAGGTTGGAAAAGACCTTTGAGATCAAGTCCATTTGCAACCCAGCTACCATGACCACTTAAACTACATCCTGAAATGCCACACCTGCAGCTTCTTGAACAGCTCCAGGAGGCTTGGGGCAGTTTGAGTAGGTTTGGGGCAGTTTAAAGAGGTTTGAAGATGTTTGGGGTGGTTTGAGGAGGTTTGAAGAAGCTTGGGGTGGTTTAAGGTGGTTTGAAGAGGTTTGGAGCTCTTTAAGGAGGTTTGGAGCTCTTTCAAGGAGGTTCGCGGTTTGGGGCTGTTTAAGGAGGTTTGGAGCCGTGTGAGGAGGTTTGGGGGACTGTTTAAGGAGGTCTGGAGCTGTTTGAGGCGGTTTGGGGCTGTTTAAGGAGGTCTGGAGGGGTTTCAGGCGGCCGCCTCCCCCTCCGCCATAGCGCGCGGGAAGGGGCAGGGCCGCAGCCGGCAGGGCGGGGCTGGCGCGCGGGGCTGGCGGCGTCCGCCCCTGCGCAGCGGCCGCGGCCATGAGGCGGAGTGCGCGGAGCCGCCGCCCGGCCCTTTGTTCCGTGGGGCACCCCGCCGTCGCCGCCCGGTCTCACCGCCCGCCTCTTTCTCTTTGCCGCCCGTGATGGCAGCAGCGGCGGCGGCGGCGGCGGCGGTTTGAGCCCGCCCGAAGGGAGGAGGAGCCGCTGCCCAGGATGCGATGGGGAACTGCTGGGCGCAGTGGTGCTGCGGGCTCTTCTTCCGGAGGGAAGCCGGCCGGCTCCAGCGGGGCGGAGGGTAAGCGGGCAGCGCGGATACCCCTTCTCCTCCCCGGGGCGGGGAGGTGCTGGGCCCGCCCGGCTCCGCCTTCCCTCCTCCTCCTCGGGAAGGTGAGAAGCGGCCGGGATGGAGGGCCCTGAAGCGGCCGGTTCCAGTTTCCCGCCGAGGGCTTTGGCGGCGGGACTGGGATACCTTGGGGTAGGAGGTGCGTGACAGGTAACGCAGCAGTGCCTCGATGTGGGCCCAACAGGCAGGGGCCGGCGGGGCAGGAGGGGCAGTGGGTCAGGGTCTGGGTGGACCCGGTCGGTCCCCGCGGGTGGGTTGAAGGCAGGAGAGAAGGCAACGCGGAGCGGCTGCTTTGGTATCTCCGGATGATGAAATGAGGCTGAAGGGTTGCTCAGCTCAGTGCAGTTTGCAGGGCTGATGGTGACACGTTTCCAGAGATGGCTTCGGTTAACTGTCACTAGGGATGTGCTTACCCCTTAGTCCTCTCCCGCGGCTGTTTTTCCAGAGGAAGATTGTTCAAGTCAGCTGCCGAAAGCCGTGCAGGCTGCTGTGTTTGTGCAAAGCTGGAAACCCACCAAATCTGGGATATGATCTGGTGTTCTCTGAGTCAGTGGCTGCGACTGTTGGGGCATAGGGTGACTCCTATAAAGATGAGAGACACAATCATCTGAATAAACGTTCACATATCTTATAAATATGTCATCTGTGTTTTGTCCTGCAATGCTCAGTTTGTGGATAAGATGCATACCCAAAAGGACTTGGTTTTATTCTGTGTGCTTTACCAGTGTTTGATGCTTAACAGTTATTGTTGACTGATACATTAGGATTGAAGTCATGCCAGATGGATACACTGAGCATTTAACACACTGCAAACTCATGGCCTCCTATCAGATGCATCTGATGTTCTGCTTGTCCTGAAGAGCTCCTAGGAATGCTTTTAAGAGAAATGGGTGAAGGACCAGGAGAGTGTATGTAGAGGATGCCTGCTTGTGTTGTCAGAACTCCCTGAGAACATCTGAAATGCCTGAACAGTTGGCCCTTAAGTTTTTGTTGCTCTTACTGACGAAAATAGGTAGTACCTGTAAGGTTCTTGCTTCATCTGTGTTTTGCTGAGTCTCCACTCATAGGCTAATAAACTTTTTTAGCAGTCAAATGTAATGATAGTAAATCTTCAGAAACTTCTACTTACCCTGTAGATTATTGCTTTGGCTGTGGGGAGTCTCTTTGGGCTTTTATTTTTCCCCCCTCAATTACTTTTAACTGATTTGTGAGCACTGGGAGACATCTCCTGACTGACTTCCAAAGGAAAATATGATGGAGATAAAATAGGATTAAAGTCATTCACACTTTGGCTGGGGTGTTGATTTTTAGTACAGCAGAAGTAGGTGTTGGTTGGAAGTACAGAAGGAGCTTTTGTACAAGCACAGAAATGCCTGAGGCTCTGGGTTTATTCCTGATAGCAGTCAGCACTTGCAACTGGAAACTCCAGTTTCCCCAACAGTTCAATGAAATGGATGTTGTAGTGAAGTGCCAGTGTGCATCTGAGTGTTCTTTTGGGTGACAGCCAAACCTCTTTTGCTAGGTAAACATGTGCTCAGGTAACTTAATACTGTGTTATTTTTCTAGAGGACAGTGTTAAGGTAGTTAAAGAATCAAGGAGGAGACTGATGCCCTGTATAAAATTACTGTCAATAATTTTGTAGTTAAAAGTGTTGTCTTGACTTCTCTTTAGATGTTTTTCTCTAAGCTTCAATCCTCTGGCTGTGCCAAGCTGTCACAGCAAAATGTATTGTTTAGCACTGACGTTGTACAAGATGCTCTACTAGGAAAGGCTTCAGGGAGACCTTAGAGCAGCCTTCCAGGACCTGAAGGGAGCCTGGGACAAAGCTGGAAAGGGACTTTTTACAAGGGCTTGTAGTGTTAGGATGAGAGGGAAGGGATTGAAGCTTGAGCAGGGCAGATTTAGACTGGAGATTAGGAAGAAATTCTTTACAGTAACAGTTGTGAGACACTGGCACATGTTGCCCAGGGAGGCTGTGGATATCCCCTCCCTGGAGGTGTTCCAGGCAATTCTGGGTGAGGCCTTGAGCAACCTGAGCTTAGTGGGAGGTGTCTGCCCACGGCAGGGAGATGGAACTGGATGATCTTTCGGGTTCCTTTCAACCTAAACCATTGTATGAAAGAGATGAGTGTCATGATGATCAACAGCTACTGCCTGGAATAGTGTGGTTTTTTATTTACAGTATCCTGAAGGTATTGCAGAACATGCTAAATAGCTTTACATCATGAGTCTTAACATCCTGATGAGCGATTTCTTCTCAGTTGAGGGTGTTGGTCTTTCATCTAGTTCTACAGATGCTTACATTCTTTGGCCTCTTTCTGCCTCTAGCAGTGATGCAAAGCACAGGGCAACAAATAAATGTGTTTAATACATGAAGATTTACTTTATATTATACTTACTAATTGTAAATAGCTTCTAGAATGCTTTCAGGCATGTTTTCCTTCTGCCATGGCTTGAAGACTATTCTGTAGTGTAACTACAGACTTATCTTTCCAGGTCAAAGTATTTCAGAACATGTTCAACAGGAGAACACTACACTATAGAGGTGAGTGCTTATACTTGCAGTGATTTAAAAACAAAAGGAGTGGGGAAAGCTGCATTCTAACAGTGCCTTTTATGCTTTTGCAGTTTATTTACACTGAAATCTGGGTTATTCCAAACTGTTGCTGCACTGGGTGGTGGTGGAAATCTGTTTTGGTGCATAGGTTCCAGCTGTAAGAGAGTTTGTTCCTGCAGCAGCAGAAATAGGGTAGAAAACAATGTTCTGTCCTCCTCCCTAATGGTTGTTGTCTCCTCCCAAATTGTTACTCATGTTCTGCTGATGTTGATGTCCAGGTCCATAGGATTCTTGCAGTATTTCACTGCATGCAGGCTGACTCTTCTGAGAACAGTGTGGAGAATTTCCATTTGCTTTGGGTGTCTGTGGTAGCTGAACTTCTGCTGGATGAATTTATGCAGCTCAGAATGATTCATGTATTCTTGCTTGCTTTTTGACTAATGAGATTTCATTTTTATCAGGGCTCTCACAGAAGCTGTAGTGAGACACATGAAATATGTTTTTAATTTTGACTCTTAGGAGAATATAATGTTTAAGTAAAAGCCTAAGGAGATGGGTCCTAATCTATGGAGATGGGTCCTACTCTAATCTTCTCTCTGCAAGTAGGAGCTTTCAGAAACAGTGTTGATGTCCCACTGTTATCCCTGGAGTAGTTTGTACAAGACAGATTAAAGATGTAATCATGTTTGTATGTCTTTGCAATTCAGTATAATGTGTCACTAAAGGTTATTTGCTTTTTCTTTACAGTTTGAGAACCTGGTGGAAAGTGATGAGGTAGGTACCTGGATCATGGGGTGAAACCTGCCAGTACTACCCTTAAATGGTTCCAAGATGTGCAACTTCCTCCCACTTCATGCCATGATGTAGACAGAAATTGCAGGGTTCTTGTACTTTGAGTTCTGCCTGCTCCAGAAGTGAATATTTAAGACTTTGGGAGAGTCTGGTTGGGGGGAGTGTGGGACATAATCCTTTCAGGAAGAGAGCATGATAGATGTTAGGGAGGAAAAAGGAGGGGAAGAAATGAATGTGTGTAAGACTTAGAGAACTTGTTCCTGGTGTAACTCTCTGTCAGAGAACAGAAGTGGACCTGGGTTGCTTTGCTTTGGGAGTGTTCTGTCTTTCCAGTTTTGGATAAACTGGCTGAACCATGCTTAAGAAAAAAAAGAAGTTGGCCTTGAAACTTTACTCTTGATAAATTGAATTCAGCTTGATGAGGAGTGGGGGACACACCACATTTTCAGTACCCTGCCCTGTGTTTAACACTTTGGTTCCTGAAACTCACCACTGCAGTACCTATTTTCAGATGGAAGTACTTCTTTACTTTACTTAGCTACCTCAGTTTATTGCACAACAAGATTTATTGTTTTTTAATTCCATATTAAAAGGAGGACTTTTCCCCCTAATTGTAAAGCCAATATATGGGAGAAACCTATCTCATAGGATTTTCTTTCCCATCTTAAAATGGATTTGATTTGGATTCTCAGACTCATGGGTGATTTGGTTTTGTTTTGTTTGTTTTTAACAGGGGGAAAGCCCAGGAAGCAATCACAGGTAAGACCTTTGAGATTCAGGAACTTTTCTTCCCTCTGTGACTATTAAATTTTTCAAAGCTTCTGTCAAAATCCTGTCTGTCTTTAAGTTGTCAGATAGCTGGAGAGAATGCATGTCAAAGTAACCTCAATGCTTAACCATGTCAAAACAGAATAGTTGACAGCCCACCTGTACCAGACAAAATGTATAGCAAAGAGAATCTTTTTTCTTGCTCCCAAGATCTGCATTTAAAGTTGCACAGGTGTTAGTGCAGTGATTTTTTCTCTTTTTTTCTGAGCATGCTAATATTTCTGTAAGGAGAAGAAACTGGCATATACCAAACCTTATCAAACCTTGCTTTGCAAGTATGCTTTCTATGAAGGTGCAAAAAATGCTGATCAAACCTTGTTTTGCAACTGTGCTCTCTATGAAAGTACAAAAAGAGGTGCTTATAAAACCTTGTTTTGCAGGTGTGCTTTCTATGAAGGTACAAAAAATTGCTCATAAACCCTTGTTTTACAGATGTGCTTTCTATGAAGGGACAAAAACATGTTTATGAAGCCTTGTTTTGCAAATGTGCTCTCTGTGAAGGGACAAAAAAAATGCTTTGTAAGAGTAAGGAGTGGCAGAGTTGTCCTGAGTAAACTGGAACTTTGGAACTCTGCTCTCAGGAGCAGCAGGCCCAAAGCACAGTTTGTTGAATTTGCATTAAAGGGCCAGTGGAGACAGACTATCTGGATGTGTTGAAGTGAAACTTAGTGTTGTCATGCCTAAATAATAGATGGAGGCTTTCTGTGTTTCTCCCATGCTTTTAGACCTCTGACTGAGGAAGAAATTGCTGACTTGAAAGAAAGACATTATGACTCCATTGCTGAAAAGCAGAGAGTTGTTGATCTGAAACTTCAGTCAGAGGTAAGCAGTTAGGAGGACTGGTAAGAGTCAGATAATATTTCATTGAAAGTAATTAAAATCAACCATGAACACGAGGAGATTCCATTCCCATCAGTGGAACAGTGGGGTTTTGTTCATCAGTTGGCATTTTTTTCCTGTTCAAGATACACAGAGCTTGCTGTATGACACTGGGTTCATCAGAGAGTGCTTTTTAATAGCTTCTTAGCTGAAAAAGTAAAATGAACAGACTGCCTGCCTGAGATCTGCTGAATTTACTTTTCTTTTTGAGGAAAGGCAAAATGGGGACTGTACTTGATTCAACTCCTGTGCTCCTTTTATTCCCCCCCTCCCCCAAGCTTTTCTTGAGGGTGAAACCCCTGCAATTTGTCATTTTGTCTTAGTGTTCCAGCAGTCAGTGGAATATGGTGTAGGAAACAACACAAAACTTGAAGGACTTTCAAGTCCCAATGAAATATGCAACTGAAAATAAATTTTGAGTCTGGCTGTGCAGTTCACACTAAAATGCAAGAGGCCTTTAGACCAAATCACTAATAATGATGTTTGTTCAATAGGATAATGTTTAATAATCTACATTTCTTGGGATGTTTGGGGGTTTTTTGGGAGGGGAAACTGCTAGATTGAATTAATGAAGCACAAAATGTTTATAGCTATAGAACCTTTTTATTTTCTTTTTGTTTTCTAGTAGTTCTTTTGTTTTATTGTATTTATGGCTATATTGCTAGGAAGATAGATAGGTTCTGCTTTTGTTAACCATTACTGTTTTGTTCATATACAGTTAGCCTTACAAGAGGAGAAGTTAAGAATAGAAGAGGAGGCTTTATATGCTGCACAACGTGAAGCAGCCAGGGCAGCAAAGCAGAAAAAGCTCTTGGAGGTGAGGGGAAAAAGACCCCAATATATATCAGAGCTTCTGTTCTGTCATTCTTTGTATGTAGACTTCCCTGATATCTTTTACATCTAAGGAAATGTAATGAGGAAATGGCTTTGGCTTGTACATTCCAGTAGAGAAAACGCCATGATTTTGGAAGTAGAGCTGAAAATTACCAGAATTGCTTGAAACAGCTTATGGTGCTAAATATAAATATTGAATAAGAGATGCAAGCAGCTTATGTTGCTAAGCATAAATCTTGAATAAGGGGTGTGTGCTTTCAATCTATAATTACTTTAACAGGCTTCTTCCATTCTATAGAAGTTTACTGGTCTTTAAAGTAAATTCTGCCTTTCTAGTGAGAAAACTTGAGATGAAGCACAAATCGTGACATTTAGACTTGTAAAAATGTACTTTGTATGTTTATGTACCTGTTCCTTATCTCTGGTTTGTCTTAACATGAAGATAAATGTTTCTAAGTCATCTGAACTTACTGGTGAGCCTGCCTGGAGCAGGAGGGTTGTACTAGGTGACCTCCTGAATGCCCTTCCAATCTGAGGTTTTTTAATCATTTTGTGCCACCAAACATGGGATGTGTCTTCAGCTTGAAGTAAATGCCCAGAAGTTCAGATTAAGGCTAATTGAAGAAGTCTGAAATCTAAGAGTAGATACAGGGGAGATCTTGTCTGTATTCCAGAGTGAATGGAAATGCTCCTTTCCAGACTGATGGGGATGGGAGTTTTCATCTAATATTCGTGCTGCTAAGTATAGGTCTCATTTCACATTTCTCTTTCAGTCTTCTTGCTGTTTGATATGGGAGGGTTAATTCTTTCTGACCTTTTTAGCTGGCTGCTTCTTTTCCCCCCTTGGTTTATTTTAACACATTTGGTCTATGTAAAGTCAGCAAAAATAGATTCTTTTATGGCTTGCTTTGGGTTTTGTAGAAGTTCTGGACAAGAAGTTCTATTTTTTTCATGTCTTTCAGTATTTTTAATATGCACATCTTAGGAAGTAAGATGGAATGAATGCATGGACAAGAAGTTCTATTTTTCATGTCTTTCAGTATTTTTAATATGCACATCTTAGGAAGTGAGATAGAATGAATGCATTATAAAGACTTTAATTTCCTCCTCTCATGAAATGAGTTCCACTTAACCTCCTTTACAAACAGCCTCTCCCCAAACCCATAAGGATTTCTAAGGAAGTGTTTTTTGTGTAGATATGCATCAAGCATTTAACCTTTCTAAATAAACCAGAAGCTATTTGGAATCCATAACTCAACTTTGCTGTTTGGGCAGATGTCTTCTAAAGGAGAAAATGGCTTTTCACTGGGAGTTCTGCATCCTTTAAACTCATTGCTGATGTTGCCCTACTAAATGTCAGGGCCTGTAACAGCAGAGAATTTGAAGAGATGTGTATCCTGGAACTCAGAGTGCTAGATGTCTGTGACCTGGCAAAATGGGTGGGTAATTTAAATTGGATATTATGTGGGCATATGCATCTGGAAAGGAAAGAACTGCCCAAGTCAGTAATTGATTTTCACAGACTTGTTAACTATGTTGGTGCCAAGTTTCTGTCTCTTTTTTCCCCTGCATATTAATTCTTCTCATCTCTAACCACCATTAGGTGATGCTTCTGCTCCTACACTTCCCATTTCTGTACTGGCTTCAATCTTTTGATGCTTATTTAAAACACCAGAGACTGAAAGTGTGCCAAAAAAACAAAGCCATTATCATGCTGGGATTGAATAATGCTGTCTGATCCAGTGCAATTATCTGACAAGACTACCCAGCGAAGAGCAATTCTTAGAAGGAGCTGAAGTTGACATTAAAAATTCTAGGTTATGTACTCCTGCATTTCTTCTGCAAGGGCAGCTCCATTAAGGTTGAAAATAGGTAATATTCTTTTTCAGAAGATTGAGTAGCTAGATACACCAGACTTGTCTATAAAACTAGCTCATTAATTTTTACCTTACTTGGTCATAATCAGTGAACAATTATTGCTTCGTAACTGATTTGCCCTTAATCCCATTGTTGCTGTGCCCTATTTATGCTCTTAATTTCTCCAAGGCAGGGAAAAGAAATTTGAGACAACTTCAAGTTGTTTAATCCCCCAAACTAAAGCAGAACCCTACTTCCATGACAACATCTGTAGTCCTCCTAAGCACAGAAGAAATGCATTTAGGGCTTGTGTCTTGCATTTTTCATTCTGTTTTTGATAGTGACACCATGAATGCTTTCTACCTTAAGAGTGTAGAGGTATTAATGCTTTTGGCTCAGGAAGGCACCAAAGCTTTTATTAATATGAATGAAGCACTTAGTGCTGCTGCAGACAACCAGAGGAGAAGGGAGGGTGGCTTTGTATAGGGATACAGCTAGGAAATCCTTTACTTTATGAATCATGGGCTGACTGTTCTTGTGCACAGAGCAACCCAAATCAAACATAAGCCAAGGGTCAGTTGTGTATAGAAAATACTTGTGGCTTAAGAGAAGATACTGGAGGACAGATGCAGCCATGACTGAGGTGGTGGTCATGTTTTGCACCAGTTGATGCTTTTTTGGTGCATGATACATGTTGAAACATTGAGAACTCTACTCACAAAGCTAGCTTTTACATGGAGAGATTTCTGAGCTTATAAACAACAGCAGTTACATGTCATGAGCCCTTCAGCAGCACAAAACTTGATCTTTATTTGAGTGAAAGTCAGTCTCTTGCTGAGTTGTCCTTAGACTGCTCTGAGGACCAGGACAGTGCATCTTCTCATGTCACAGCTGGGGGAATGTTTAGTGTGTTGAGTAGATTGCTCTGACTGCATTCAGCTTTTTCAACCATTTACTTCTTTTGCTAGCAACGTAGACAGCAAAGGATAACCCAGAGAGCACATGCTGTTAACAATGGAGAATATCAGAGGTAAGATGTAAAACTTTAATCAAGACTCATGATTTTTTCACTCCTGTTCCTCATCTCCTCCTCACAAAAAAAACCCTACCAAATCCATGTTTTTCAAACCTTCCCTGTGCAGCATTTCTAACCAAAGGGTTACTGAAGGCAAAACCTGTGTTTATATGGGAAATATTGATTGATATAAAAACATTTATGATTCAGATATGGAAAATCTTGGTTACTATACAAACATCTGTTACTCAGAACCCTCTTTGAGATGCCCAATGAAAAATACACACTAATTAAATGGAGAATTGAATAGTTTGTATAGAATAGAATACAATTAACCAGGTTGGAAGAGACCTTTGAGATCACAGAGTCCAACCTATCATCCAACAGGTTGGACTCAAGGATCTCAAAGCTCTCTTCCAACCTGCCTGTTACTTCATTAGTATCTTTCATTTCATTCTTTTCATTCCCACCTTCTGTGTTCAGTGTTGGGGGGGAAATACCCCCACAAGCAACCCTCCAACTAATTAACTGTGAAAGGGTAGAGGTTAGAAGCTCTCAAATCAAATTTTGAGTGGAAGAGAAATAGGAGAGACTTTTAGCTGGGGGAGTGGTTAAAAAAGGAGGTGTAAAACCCAAGGTTTTATGGCATGTGTAGGGACTAGCCAGCTTTTAAAAAGAAAGGACTGCACTAGGGGGACTTCAATTCATTAAAGGAATTGAAAATCAAGGAGGCATTATCTTAAGGGACAAAGGATGAGAGGGGAAGGATTGTTTTGTGACAGAAGCTAATTAATTTTTGACTGAAAATACTACTGAAACTTGAGCAGAAGCTCAGGCTGAGAGAATGTGATGAGGAGAACTGGGAAAGGCCTTTTGTAGGTCATTTAATAAAGATTTTAGTAAAAGGTATATATGCTTTGTAGCACAGACCTGGGTGTGGGGGGGTGAATTAACATATCTTTTGCAGCATCCTTAGAGGCTTCTAAAGCTAAAACCAGTGCATTGTTCTTACAGCTCTGTGGCAGAGGAAGATCTTGATGCTTTCTTAAGAAATGCAAAATTCCAGTATGAAGCTTTTAGAAGTAGTAGTAAGTCTTCCTTGTTTTATCCATGTCTTTAAACTTAAGTGTCTGAGGAGCACAGAGTGCTGTTTCTTTTTCTGCATAAACATCATTTATTTAGGTGCGGGTTGGTCTCTTCTCTCTAGTTTCAGGTGTCAGGATGAGAGGAAATGGCCTGAAATTGTGCCAGGGGAGGGTTAGGTTGGAGATGAGGAAAAATTTCCTTGCTGCAGGAGTGGTCAAGGGTTGGAACAGGCTGCCCAGGGAGGTGGTGGAGTCCCCATCCCTGGAGGTGCTCAGAAACCTGTGGCCATGGCACTTGGGGACATGGTTTAATGGCTGTGGTGGGGTTGGGTTGAAGATTGGACTAGATGATCTCAGAGGCCTTTTCCAACCAAAACAATTCTGTGGTTTAGAAACTTTGCATTTCTAACTCATGGTGCTTCAAGTGCTTGAAAACCACAGTACATCCCACTTGTGCTGCAGCCATTCCAGTCCTCAAAGCAAATCCTGTAAGCAGCCAAGCCTTGGGCATGGATTTTGTTTTACTAAGGCTCCTCAACCATCTTTGTGGAGGCAACATCAAGGCAGTGAACTTCTCTTCTAAAACCTGACTGTGCATTAAAGATGCAACTGTGTGGCTTATTTAATCACCTCCTAGTAGGATTCTAATTATTTTGCTAATGGTTAACTCTTTTTTTTCCTGATGAGGCACAGGAGAGGATTTGGCTGCCTGCATTTAAAAATTCCACTCAGTTTAGAGGAAAATGATTTTATAACCTCCAATCCCTAAGTTTTATTTATATGTGATAGTAACTATGAGGTTGGAGGACTGGTGATAATTCTTAAGGAGTGCTGCCTGTAGTCTGGGGGCTCTTGGGGCAAGGATTGGTTTTGGGGTTTGGTTTATTTTTGAAAGTCTTCACACAAATCAAGCTTCCAGCTTAGTAATTCCCTCTATAATCTTAATCAGACTGTATTGTTAAATGACCTCTTATGGATGTTGACTGTTTAAAAGCTGCTGTATCGTCTCTGATGTGATGCATGAAGTGCTTTTTCAAATGTTCCTGAGCTCTAAAGGCCACAAAGCACAATACAGATTTTCTTTGTAAGTTAATTTTGCATATGGAACCACAAACTCCTATTAACACATTAAAAGTACTTACTTTCTTCTTTTTTTTTCCAAATACAGGGCTTTCATCTGATGCTACAGTGCTGACACCCAACACAGAGAGCAGTTGTGACTTAATGACCAAAACAAAATCGACCAGTGGGAACGATGACAGCACTTCATTAGATCTGGAGTGGGAGGATGAAGAAGGTATTTAACCTGCCAGTCAGGTTCATTCTGAGCTTCCCAGTTAAAAATGCTGACTGTGTAAACTGTCTTGGTTGTGAACCTGTCATTTTCTAAAGTGGTTTCAAACTGAATTGTGATGGATTTCTGTCAGTTCTGTAATGAATGGGGTTGTTCATCCTGGAGAAGACTCCAGTGGGACCTTAGAGCTGCCTTCCAATAGCTGAAGGGATCCTACAGGAAAGCTGCAGAGGGACTTTTTGTCAAGGTGTCTAGAGGCAGGACAAGGGAATGATTTGAAGCTGAGGGAGAACAGGGTTAGAAGGGATCTTAGGAGGAAGTTCTTCAGTACAAAGGTGGTGAGACTCTGGAACAGGTTGCCTAGGGAGGTTGTGGATGCCTCTTTTCCTGGGAGATGTTCAAGGCCAGGTTGGATGAGGCCTTGAGCAGCTGATTTTACTTGAGAGGTGTCTCTGCCCATAAAGGGGGGAGATTGGAGCAGATGACCTCCTAGGTCCCTTCCAACCTGAGCCATTCAAGGATTAAAGTGTCAACTATTTTTTGACATGGAAAATGGCTTGTTTTGATAAATGCAGTTATTTGTCTGAATGAATTAACTTCCCTGGATCCTTCCCCAGATGTTTTCTCCTGCATTTTGTGGAACTGACCTAAGCTCACACCAAAGCCAATGGTAAAGAACTGGCGCCCTCTTGTGAGCATGCAGCAGAAGGCAGCTTGCTCTTTGCTTTAACATGCTGGAAGCTGGGCAGGAATCT
The DNA here is from genome assembly GCF_014839835.1 of Dryobates pubescens. Lineage (NCBI taxonomy): Eukaryota > Metazoa > Chordata > Aves > Piciformes > Picidae > Dryobates > Dryobates pubescens. The sequence goes on from NC_071635.1 coordinate 3,606,766, forward strand.
CTGACCAAGCAGCAATGTTTCCTTAAACCCTAATTCCTTTTATTATAACTTATGCTGGAAAATTAGGTCTGTCATTTCAGGAGAGTATCCCAACTATCCTGAGTGCTGCTGTTACAGATTGATTTCTTTTTTGCTGTTCTCTTTAAATCTGCAAAAGCTTCTACTTTCAACGCTACTCCAAAATGTTGAGGCCTTGGCTCAGGAGAAGCTCACCAAACATAACCTAAGATTTCTTTCGTCCAATGGATAGCAATTTTATTTTGCTTTAATAGGCTGCTTTTGACAATCTGTGTGTGGCTTCAGTGTTTAGTGCTGTCAAGAGCAATAGTTCAGAAGCCCATTCTAACTTTCACAGATTTCACCAGAAGTACCCAGCAGCATCATCTTTTTTTTTTCATCTGGTGTGTGCAAAAACTATTGGCATTCTAGAGGAGCTGAAGCTAGAGCAGGATCATGTCTGTTGAAGTGCACTGGATTTTACACTGAGAGTAACTAGCACCAGTGCAGAAACAGTGTTCTAGGAACTCTATATTTACACTGTCCTTAAGAAATGGGAACATTGCATTCTCTGCTGCTTATGCAGATTGAGTTGTCCTCCCACTCTTATGTACTATCTTTCTAGATAACTACTGAATGCCAGATATGACCAAGATTTAGTCTTTTTCTGCATGCAGAATTGCCTTGCTCAGTTGACTGGTTGAGGTTCTTGTTGAACATGGCTTTCTATTATCCTTGTTGGGAAATTAATTACATTTAGAATTAACAACCTGTGATGTTTTGCTCTTCATTGTTCTCATATCACTGTCATACTGACTTAGATTTCATCTAGTTTTGAGGTGAGTAAATAGGAACACTCATTGTGTCATTCTGGTTCTGGCTCCTACTGGCTTGTGCCCTTCAAAGGGGAGTGATTTTTAAGAGGCAGTGTATTTCTTCTCCCTGGTAACCTCAAATCTGAAGAGAAGAGATGGTAACATAACCCATGGAAGATTGCTTGTGCTTGAGAACAACTTGTTGTCATGGCTGCAAGGAAGGAATGTGGTCATCTGAAAGAAGTGCTAGTCAGTGGTGCAAGGGCCTGGAGGTATTTTTGGTAGATCTGGCCCAACTTAGGGGTGTTAAAACAACCTCCTTGATGGGGTTGACTACTGGGGATAGGAGGTGGAGTTACTGTGTGTGCTGGGAGTGTTGTCATACACCACGCTGACAAAGATAGCATCTCTGAAGTCTTTCTGCAGTCTTTGATGTTTGGCCTTACTTTGTGTGAAATCAAAGAAACCTTTTCAAACTGAAGACCTTTCCTGAGCAAATGCACCCAATACCTATCTAAAATTTACCTGCTCTTTAAAATGTTTCATCTTTGTGATTAAATTACAAGAGCAGCACAGGATTCCCCAGGCATTCAGCTTCTATGGAAATAGCACTGCACCAGAAGTCTTCTAATATTAACATGTCCATAATGGAAGGCAGCAAGCTGCATATCTAGGAGGCAGAAACATTGCTAGGGAGTTGCTTCACTGTGGTGTCTTCCTTAGAACTCTGTAAATCATTGCCACTGGTGGCTGGGTTTCAACTGGGCCAAAACTGACTGCAGACTGTGGTTTAATCATAGAATTGTTTTGATTGGAAAAGACCTCTAAGATGAAGCCCAGCCATCAACCCAAGACCATTGTGGCCATTAATCACAGTATCACAGAATGTTAGAGGTTGGAAGTGACCTGCAGAGACCGAGTCCAACCCCCCTGTCAAAAGCAGGATCACCTAGGGTACTCCACACAGGAATGTATCCAGGCAGGTTTTGAAAGTCTTCAGAGAAAGGACTCTACAACCCCCTTGGGCAGCCTGGCCCGTGCTCCATCACCCTCACTGTAGAGGTTTCTCCTCTTGAGGTGAAACCTTCTATGTTCAAGTTTGTATCTAATGACATGGAGAGAATGGCAGGGTATGATCAGGGCCATGGAACATCCATAAGGATAGAGGCCAAGTAGGGCTTGATGTTTTACTATGAAAAAGAAGTTAAGAGATTAGCATCCACAAACTCTACCAAGATAAATAATAGTAGACTCTAAATGGGTGGGCTGGAATAATTTCAGACCCCAAGCTCATTTCACTATGGGTCTTGGGACTCCTCCTAACAGTGAGTCCCATATAAACACTGACTTCAGTCCTGGAATCACACAATCACAGAGTAGTTTAGATTGAAAGGGACCTTAAAAGACATTAAGGACATTAATCCATGTGCCCAGTTGCCATGTCCACACATTTCCTGAACACCTAATGTGAGCACCACCGGCAGAAGAAAGCTGCTGCTGCTGAGGAGTCAAATTACCAGATTTGCCAGAGGCTCCTTGTTTCTTCTGATGTTCTAACACAAAGCTGCTTCCCTCCAAAGCGGTGTCTCTCCTCGTTGCAGGCATGAACAGGATGATTCCCATGAGGGAACGCTCCAAAACAGAGGAGGATATACTCCGGGCAGCCCTGAAATTTACTAGCAAGAAGACTGGGAGTAATGCAGCCTCAGCCTCGGATGACTCCAACGGGCTGGAGTGGGAGAACGACTTCGTCAGCGCCGAGATGGACGACAACGGCAACTCCGAGTACGCCGGGTTCGTCAACCCTGTGTTGGATCTCTCTGCATCTGAGAGCAGGAGAGCTGACTCTGGCCACCAGGACAGATAGTGGAGCCCTTCCTTCTCTGGGACCAAATGGTGAAAAGTGAAGTAGAATGTACAAAGCTGATTCGCTCTTTTATAACCCGGTTCCCTTTTTACGTAGGAATTGATCAGCAGGGAATGGGAATGACTTGCTCCCTGAATTCCTTCAGAATTAAGTGCAATTTTATCATCTACCTTCTAAACTTTTATGAAAACTGGAATGGTTTTATTGTGTATATTTCTGGGTTTAATGTAAAATGATCTGCACTAATTGAAGCTTCATAGCCTGACATTTACCTATATTTTAACGAGCCTTTTCTGGGACCTTTTTACTGGGTTTGGTTTTAAGATGCATCTTTGGCCTAACATTTATCTCAGTCTGACATCATTTATCAAATACTTGAATATAAGAAAAGAATTTTAAGAGTTTTATTTCCATCCTGTGCTTTGACTGGTTCTTTAGAGGGTGTGCTTAGCCAGCTTCAAGATAAATCTCACACTTGGCAAGCTGCAGTTTTTCCCTGCCTAGCTTAAAGTCTTCCTAGCCTTGTGTTGTCCTCTTCCCATTTCTTTTTTGTCTCTATGCTAAGCACAGCTAACTTCAATAAACACAACAGAAATCATTGGGTTAGGTAAAATACTGTCTTGTATAATATGCCAGACTTAGTGTGTGCTAGATAGGAAACCAACTATAAAAATCCTTTGTGTCAAACTGGACATTTTAACCAGTATCTAGGAGAGAACTGGGAGGACCAAAGTTTTGATGTCCATGCCCCTCTGAACAGACCAACATCTGTTACTACACACTCCTTAAAATTCTTTAATTGGGGAAAACTTGTAATAAGTCAGCTCAACTGGAAACATTTGGAAAGCAACATTCTCTGAGCAAACTGGGGAAGGGCTGATTGCTCTTCTGCTGGGGTGGGGAAAAAATCCCAAGAACCTAAAACCTGAACTCCTGTAATCTGCATTTTAAAAGGGAAAAACCCTAAACTTCAGGGTACAAACCAGCATGTTGAAGTGCTCAAGCTTTTTGGGTTTTGTGCCTCTAAACTGGATAGTTCATACTGCTAATGTGGAGGGAAATCCCAGGAGGTGTTCAGTCACTGCAAATCTGGTACCCTGTATCCTGTGATCTCCCCTGGTTTTTAATGCAGGTGATACTTCTTAGAAGGAGATGACTGAAGAGAATGTGTAAACCACTTGTAGATCTCAAGCTGTCCCCAAACTTTCAGTAAAGCCATTCTGATGTACTGGTTTTTTGTGTAGCTGTCTTGTTTTTCCCTGAAACAAGAGGAATGGAGGTGTAACTTTCATTGTGGAGTAGAAGCAACACAGTGTGAAGGAGTAGATCTGCATCATCACAAGAACTCAATTTGTTGGTGTAAGTTGTGTCAGTTTTAGACCATCTGAGGCTCACTACAGTGTGGTCCTCTTGAAAACACCACAGACTGGGGTCAAATAGGTACAAATACCAACAGTAATGGGTAGCTAAATCTTGCTGGTAACATTCCAGTTCCTAACTTAAAATTGTAGCTGTGTCCCAGCAAATGTTTTACTGTAATTATGTTTGCAATGCCTGTAAGAAGCTTTAAACATTTGTACACATCAAATGTATATTTTGGGTTTGGCATAAACTGTGCAACTTCTCCTGAATGTTTATTTGTATGATATTCCTATGGAAATGAAAGCAACTTTCTCAACATGTAAATAACACCTTTTTTTTCTTTTAACCTGTTGAAACTGAAGTACCCTGCAGTGGTCACTACTTTTTCCTGACCAGTGAAGATGAGGTTGACTTGTCCTGACCATGCTTTGAGGAACTAAACTAGCTGATAATCCTGTGTGTAGAATGAACAAGCACTGAGGAAAAAGGAAGCTGACTCCAGCTGGAGGCTTTTACCATGATGGGCATGTTCTGTAGCCAGGGTTAACAGCATTCTTTGCTTTTTTTTTTTGAGTGCACCACCCTGAGGGACTCGAGGAATTTATGGTCCATATTTGTGGAAACTTAGGGATTAGAAAGATTATATAAACAGCTCCTGTAAAATGTGTACCTGTACAAATTTAAAAGGCATTAAAATTTTCAGTCAGACTTGGATTTGGCAGTGTTTCATCTTGTGGCTGGTTTTGTGGCTGCCAGGTCATACCTAGTGAAAACATGTGAATTGTTAAAATGTTACCCAAAACTACCTCTGCATCAGCTAACTAAGGAAGGTTTAAGCTGTGTCCTGACTGAATTCCATAGCCTCCTTTCTTGAGACCTGTTGGAAGGCAAACTGACAAGCTGTGGTAACAGAAGACTTGAGGAACTTGAAAGCCCTTCTGTCAGAAACAAGATGTTTCTCATGGAGGTGATGGGTAGAAGGTTGGACTTGATTTTAGAGGTCTTTTCCAACCTTAATCATTCTAGGATACCAGTCATACCTGTATGTGGGCTGAAGTTGAGCCAGTGTTGAATATAAAAATCATTTGATGTGACTACTTGGGCAGTCTGTTCAGAGTATTTGGTCAAAATAGAAGTGTCTGCATCTTTTCTGTCATTTATTCCATGACTGTGAACACTAGAACAGCAGAGACAAGCAAGAACTTAGGCAAAATCTTGGCTGCCTCTGTGTGTGTAGTGCTCCTCTCAACTACATTGACAATACATCACTGACAGTCTTGGGGTGAGGGGAGGCAAACAGAATCTGTTTCTGGTGAACAAAGTAGGTTCTGATATGTTTATATTGTAACTCTTCTTCACTCAAAACTCATTTCTGCTGGTCAAATCCATGCAGTAATGGGATTCTCCTAGGAGAAGATGCATTTTTAATGCATATTTTGAAGATTAGAATTGACCAGGTTGGAAAAGAGCTTTGAGATCATCAAGTCCAACCCAACACCATCTAATCAACTAAACCATGGCACCAAGTGCCTCATCCAGTCTCTTCTTAAACCCCAGGTAAATATAGTTATTGAAATAGTGTTTGGAAACCATTACTTTGGTCTAGTTTCATTTTTTCATTACCAAGATTTCCTTCAGGTTCCTGGAAATGTGCCTAAGCAATGCTTTGCTCTAGATCTATGGAGCCCCTCTGGCCAGGGTGAATGCAGAATCCACTGCAGTGCAGCACTCTGGACTTTGCAGACCAGACAGAAGATTTTTCTCAGGTAAATACTGGTTGTAGACATTCCTGTTGCTACACTGCACTTGAAAATTTGAGATTGAGGTTGTCACTTTCTTTAGATACTAGCCTAGAAAGTGTAAGCAATTAATATGATCAATATTTGCATCTTACTCTTTTTCATTTGCAGTTATTGGTTGCTCTGTCTCACTAAAGGATAGGAGGACTCAGATCAAAAGCATACAAAAGGCAAGCAGCCAACAGCTAATGGTGTCATGGAGATGCCTGCTCAGGTTTGTTTTGTTAAGCTGAGGGGCTGGGTGTGTGATGGAGGCATTTGTGCCAAGGCAGCAGCTGAAGTGCACATCTAGGCCAAAGACTGAAGTGTCGGAACCTAGTTCAAAGAGCGGAAAACATGGGAATGAGGAATTTTTGGCAAGGATGAGAGTTTCGGTGCCTCTGCCAGGACTTCCACTTGCAGCTGTTTGCCTTAATCATCTTGGGTTATGTTGTGCAATTCCACTGCCATTCCCCCAGTTATAATTGGTTTTCCTGTCATGATTAAAGCTGAAATGTATCCTGATGTTTAGGAGATGATGGTTTCCTTCTTTTTTTCACTCTCATGTGTGCTCTGCTCTCATTCTTTCCAGAGTGTGTTTTAAGTAGGGGAGGTTGGAGTAGATGATTTCTAGGGTTCCTTCTAACCTGAGCCACTCTGTGAAATACTGAACGAAAGTGCTGATGACAAGCTGAGCCCCTAGCAAAGTAGTTGAAAACAATTAACTGAAACAACCTGAGGAATCCTTAAATGAAAACAACATTGTAAGAGAGCTTGGGGGGAGAAGGGATAGAGGCAGAAAACTTGCTTGAAAGTCTTTTAGTCTTATCTTGGAGCAATGCCACTTTGAGATCAGAACACTGCCAGAGAAAATTTCTTGGCTAGATTGTCCTAAAGACTTTTATTCACCGTAAGTGCTTTTAGATTGTAGTTGCAGACCTTTACTAGGCAACCAAATGCTTTTATTACAAAACTAATCTGGGTTTTTACATACCATGGCATGGTTAGTTACACTCACAAACAAAAATAGTTAACTTGCAATAAAAACTTCATTAAACCTAAAAATAGAAGAAAAACCTTATTGTAAAGTTAATAAAAACATAAAATGGCTTAAAGTGCATCAAAATCAGGAAGTTACAGCCTAGGCCTGGAAATACTGCTGGCAATTTCATGTCCAAAGCAAAGCACAAAGTATAACAAATGCAGCAAGGTATTATGGCCATACTTGGTTAACCAAAGGCTAGAACACTGTTCTGCATGCTCTGTATTAATGCTTGTTAAATATACCTCCAAAGTCTGCGGGCACAGTTCTTGAATTGAGTCTGTTGCAGAGATTTGAGTGACCTTCCATCTCCCATGTTTTATGAGGCAAATGGTGGAGACCAGAGAGCATGCATACCCTGGTGAAGAGTGGCCAGAGTCTGTTTCTGTTGAAAAAGCATGTTCTGGTATGGCTCTGCTGAGAACATCAAGGAAGACTGCTGTGCAGTGGTGAGAACTATCAAGAACAGTGGACTGAGACGACAGCCTTCCATTATGAAAGCTGAATGGTTTTCAGATGATCCAGATCTGATCCAGCCTCTTTCACCCTGCTAGCAGGGCTCATTTTCATCAATCTCTATGGGGTTTTTGCCTTGGGAGGAGAAGGAGGAAGAAGAAAAGCTATTCTCTGGTATAGGCTGCAGTGATGGCAGGCATCTTTCTTGCAAGATTGGCACTGCAGCCAAGTGTAAGTGAGTCTCAAAATAATCCACGGCCTCCCCTTCTTGAGTCTCTGCTAAGATCTGGTAGTCCCCAAAACAAATGATGCACTTCCAGGGCAGGTCAATTTTGTTTAAGTACCCCAGCTCTGTTTTGTCCACCATCAGTTTTGTTTTCTTGCTCATGTTCTTTATCTCGAAACAAGATTCTGAGCTGTTGAGCTTCCTGTAGAACTGCAGTGAGAACTGAATGCGAGAAACGCGGGCGTCCAGCAGGTTGTAGTGGCAGATGGTGGAGTCGCGGCCAAACTTGGCCACCTCATCTGCCCTGACCTGTTCTCGCTTACAGAAGTTCAAGCACCGAAACATCATCTTGTCTTCTTGGCAAGGATGGTAAAAGGTCAGGTGGAGACAAGTCACTGTTTCTTCAGTGTCAGCTTCTTCGTGACAGATCATGATGCAGAGAATTGGAACTGCCGAGAAAGAAAGAACAAAATCAAAGCATCAAATCATAGAATCAAAGAATGCCAGAATGGGCCTCAAGGATCAGCTGGTCCAATCTTTCAGGTAATAGTGCAGTTGAAATGAGCTGGGCCTGTCAAGCTGAGTCTGAAAACTGTCCAATGTAGGGGAATCCACCACTTCCTGGGAGGTGATTCCAATGTCTAACTGTAGTATCACAAAAAAATTACTTAGGTGTGGCATTAAATTACTTCATATGTTACTGTATCACAGAATGCTAGGGGTCAGAAGATCATCCACTCCAATCCCCCTGCCAGAGCAAGATCAACTAGGGCAGGTCACACAGGAATGTATCCAGGCAGGTTTTGGAAGTCTTCAGAGAAGGAGACTCTGCGACCTCTCTGGGCAGCCTGCTCCAGGGCTCCAGCACCCTCACAGTGAAAAAGTTTTTCCTTATGTTCCCATGGGACTTTCTCTGCTCCAGCTTACACCCACTGTCCCTGATCCTATCACTGGACATCCCTGAGCAGAGCCTGGCTTCGTCCTCCCAACACTGCCCTGCACATCTTGATCAACAGGAATGAGGGCAGCCCTCAGGCTCCTCTGCTGGAAGCTAAAGAGCCCCTACTGACTCAGCCTGTCCTCACAGGGAGATGTTCCACTGCCTTCAGCATCTTTGTGGCTCTGCACTGGACTCTTTCAAGCAGCTCCCTGAGGTCCTTCTTGAACTGAGGGGCCCAGAACTGGACACAATATTCCAGGTGGCTGTGTGTAATCTATAGCAAAATGGTTGACAGTAAATGCAACAAAGCCACTGGAGTGAAGAAGTGGGAGTTGAACACACCACTTGGCTAAAGCTTGTTGGGTGACCACAAGATTATCTGAGCCTGCATGCTCTGTTTCACAGAGTGGTTTTGAGACCTTTGACTTACAAATGCAGTCTGACAGTAGGCAGTGATAATGCAAATGTATTAATAGTGTGTGTGAAAGAAAAGCATGTATAGATGTGACAATATATAAAATGAATGCAAAAGATGGAGTATCAGCAAGACAGTGTGGCACTTTAGGAAACATGGTCATCTGGTCCCTTATACCTGAAAGCCAGGATTTTTCTCCACTGAAACTTTGTCTAAAGGAATAAAAAGCAGAAAGCAGAGAATGACTTCCGAGTTACTCACCAGAGCAACACATGAGCATCCCTTCACCTGGCATCACATACTGCAGGTATTTGTCATGTTTCTCCTTCTAGATGACAATGAATTCTCATTTCATACACTAATCCTGAGCCTTCTCACTGCCTTCATTCAGTGAATGATGCTGAAGAGCACCTCACAATTTATAGTCTGCTTGTTTTATGAGATGAATCATCATTGCAGGTGAGTATCCTGGCTTATGGGTTAGAACCACTCTACATAAACAAGCAGCACGGTGAATGGTGGGGTGTCTATCAGCACATCACTTTGCATGAAACTTCAACATTTCCTCCTCTTTATACCCTTAATGCAGTAACAGCAACGATTCTGAGGCAGTAGTTGAGCAACCTCAGCTGCTTGTTGAAATAAGCTACAACAGTGCCTCTACCAAGCTTGGATGATTAGAGAAATGGAGTGAAAGTTGCTCTCAGAGCTCACAGAGGAAATGCCCTCTGTGCTTTTGACAGAAGCAGACAGAGATGATGCCCTGACAGCAGATTACTCCTTTGCCAGCTCTCAGCCAAGCAGTGGTTGCATCAGTTATCTATCTACCCATCCCTTCTCCTGGTATGCCTGAACTCTAGGGAGCTGGAAGTAGCCCTGAGCAGGAGGCTGGACCATCTCTGTTTCCGTTTAGTTCTGCCTTTTGCTGTTCTGCACCGGTAAGAGGAAGTGATATGTTATATGAGGTCAGCTTTGGTTAAAGGGGAAAACCAAGTCCTTCCACTTACTTTGCAGATCAGCCAAGAGACTGTTTTCTGCCACAAATTCTGGTTACAAATTAAAAGCACGGTCTGCTTCAGTTACTGTCTTCCTTAATTGATTTCTGAGATGCATCAGGACTGGGCAAAATAGAGGAATATTTATATATGTATTGAGAAATCTGCAGTGTATATGAGTGTGCATCAGATCAGTGCAAAGCCTTGGTATTTTGTTTATACTGATGTTGTTTATCAGTAGGAGAGGTGCTGTTGTAGCTGTTTATTCATGTGCTTAGGAAATTTACAAAGTGGTTGCATTTATGAATGGGGGAAAGGGAAAAATGGCCACTGACTGCTTCAGCAGCACTCCCACAGACCCTGATTCTCTATTCAGGATTCACAGATTGCATTGGGTTGGAAGGGACCCTCAAAGGTCTTGTCTAACCCCACCCCCTGCAGTCAGCAGGGACACCTCCAACTATACCAGGCTGTCCAGGGCCACATTGAGTCTGATCTGGAATGTCTTCAGGAACAGGGCCTCAACCTCATCCCTGGGCAACCTGATCTGTATGTGTTCCACCTCAAGCACCCCAGCTCAGCTTGTGTCCTGTCTTGAAGGTTTATTGAAGTTGGACTGCACATTGCATGTGAATACTGTAAGAGTTTCTATTTACTAGATGTATTGGAGAAAAAGACTTCAGAGAACTCCAAACTGGAGAAAGAAACTTTCAATAGCTACATTCAAACTTCTCCTGCAACTGTTAAGGGAGTCTGGTGCATTGCTGTCTGTACCTTAATTTGGTTCAAGGTATGAGGTTACCTCTTTCCTCTCCCAAAAATCATCTCGTGTGTGCTTTTAGAGGAGAATGACAGAGTAGTAACAAACAAGGACACACAAGTTGAGAACCACAGGGCTCCTACTTGAGCATTTAACACTATTCAACTGCTCCAAGTTTCTACCTACAGCTTTCGTTTTGAACCACACTCAAGTGAGGCCAGGGCACTGCTGAATATGATTTTCAAGCACATGCCACAAGGCTTTTTGCCTCTCTAACATGCCATGCTGTGCTCACTAGCCATACCCTTTGCCCTCTGCAAGAGATTCCAACCACAAACTCAGCTCATCCCCAGGCAGGTTTGTCCTGCTTGTTGCTGCAGGTAGCAGTCCATAGGCAAATATACTTCTGTCAGTTCCTAACTTGGGAGCTTGTGCTTGGATTTAAATATTGGAAGTTTCCTTCCCCAGTTAGGAGCTCTCTGAAGTCTTTTTCCCGCCTGATATATCTAGCAGATAGAAGCTCTTCTAGTATTTACATGAAGTGTTCACCCCAACCTCAATAAACCTTTAACACAGGACTCGGGAGCTGAGCTGGAGATGCCCAAGGTGGCAAACATGCAAATCATGGATAGCAGGGTCTGTAGGAGCAGCTGGATCTTTCAGTGGGCGCTGCTGAAGCAGGCAGTGCCCATTCTTCCCTTTCCCCCATTCATAAACGCAGCCACTTGTAAATTTCCTAAGCATGCGAACGCAGGGCTGCAACAGCACCTCTCCCCCTGACAAACAGCCGGAGCTTTGCCGAAAACACCATCTTTGCTGGAGAACGTGCCCGAGCTGTGTCCCACAAAGCAGGGCCACCTCACCCCACCCCGCTCTCCCGCTGCAGCTCAGCTGCGGCACGGCAGCGACGGCAGCTCCCCAGCTCCCCTCGGCGCTCGCGCGCCGCTCCCAACCGCGCACCGCCTCACCTTTAGGCAGGAAGGCGGGAGCGCCCCCCCGCCTCCGGCTGCCGTCCGTCCCGCCTTGGACGGCTGGCACGGAGCGAACTTCTGTTGCCACCGGCTTTACCGGCTCCTCTCACCCTCGGTAGCTCGGCGGCGGCTGGCGGAAAGGTGCGGAGCGGCCGGCGGTAGCGGCGCTGGGCCCTCCCCGTGGGGGTGGCTGTGAGGGAGGGCGGGAGCGGGCGGCCGGGGAAAGGGCGGGAAGGGCTGGCGTAGCCTCGGAGGCGGCGTTTCCCCGTGTATGCTGAGCTTTCTTTCCTTTTATTATAGTGAATAAACTGGGGGGGGAACTTAAAAATGCATAGGTTAGCCTCAGCTTTATCTGCGATTTATCTAAAAATCTTGCTTTGGTGAGTAGCTTAATCGCAGCAGCGCTCACAGCGATGGCAGGAATGCGATCCACAGGTTGCAGGCTCAGCTTTCTGCAAAAGATTTCCAGCTTCATCCCCAAATGAAGGCTTGGGAGAGTAAAACGCTTTGGTAAGCATCACATTGGAAGCATAGCAATTGGCTAATGATTTTTTCCTTAAGTCTTTGTTTGCTTGAGGCAACAGTGGTTCAGCTTTTTTGCACTGCCTCTGGGAAAAGCCCCTAATCTTCCCTTGGCCGCTGGTCTAAGCTCAGTGGAAAACTTTCGGTTTCACTAGGAATCCTGAGGCAGCCCTGCCATCTGGTAGGGAAAAAAATCAGCAATTCTCTCTCATTCAGCTGCTTTGTTTTGTTCCTAAGCCCAGAACAGGAGGCAAAATGCAGGGGAAATAAAACCAAACCCTGTTTCACCTCAATCTGAATCCCAGGTCCTCAATGTCCTCCTTTCTTCGTGCTTGGACAGTGTTGTGACTGGCAAGGTGGTGTGCTTCAATAACTCCTGTAGGCTTGATTGCTTTGGCACAGGGTGAAATGCTGTGTTGACTCACATAAACTGCTTTTTATTTCATGTGGATTCTTTATTGAACAAACAAGTGAAATCCTGGTGGGTCAGTAAGTTCCTTTTGTAGCTCTTGTGGAATAGCTCTTGTCAAATGACCTGGACAAGCTGGAGAGGTGGGTCCATGCCAACCTTATGAAATTAAACAAGACAAAGGTGCTGCACCTGGGTTGGGGCAATCCCAAGCACAAATCCAGGCTCAGTGATGACTGAATTGAGAGCAGCTGTGTGGAGAAGAGCTTGGAGGTGGTGGTTGATGAGCCGGTTTGACACGAGCTGGCAGGGGTTGCTAGCAGCCCAAAAAGCAAATTGTATCCTGGCCTCCATCAAAAGATGTGTGGCCAGCAGGTTAAGGAAGGTGATTCTCCCCCTCTACTCAAGTGAGATCCCCCGTGGAGCTGTGTGTCCACCCAACACAGATATAGAGAGGGTCCAGAGGAAGCCACAAAGATCACCAGAGGGCTGGAGCACCTCTTCGACAAGGACAGGGTGAGGGAGTTGGCTCTTTTCAGCCTGTAGAAGAGAAGGCTCCAGGGAGACCTTATAGCACCCTTCCAGTACCTGAAGGGGGCTATAGGAAAGCTGGAGAGGGACTATTTACTAAGGGCATGTGGTGACAGGACAAGGGGAAAGGGTTTGAAACTAGAGCAGGGTAGGTTTAGATTGGACGTTTACTGTGAGGGTGGTGAGATGCTGGAACTGTTTGCCTGGACAAGTTGTGGGTAGCTCATCCCTGGGAATGTTTAAGACTAGGCTGGATGAGACTTTGAGCAACCTGGTGTAATAGGTGGGTGTCCCTGCCCATGGCAGGGAGGTTGGAACTAGATGGTGTTTAAGGTCCCTGCCAACTGAAGCCATTGTGTGATTTGTACGTGCACACAGGCTGGTACATCTGCCGTCTGTGCCCTTCTCCTCTTGCATCAGTAAAAACACTGTTTACGAGAAGTCATGTTGAAAAGCAGAGGAGGCAAATGGATTCTTCCAAGTTTTTCCCTTAGCAGAATGCCTGTTGTGCAGCAGGCAGGGCTGGGCATGTGTGCTGCTCACATAATAGCACTTCTGGAAAAGTCAGAATTGTGCAACTCTGGTAACTTATTGCACCTCCTGATGGTTTTAATTCCTGTCAGCCCTGTGGCTCCAGAAACAGCCTGCGTCCAGAACTGAAAGAGACCTCTTCTGAAAGGATTGTTTTGATACTTGTAGTTTTTGAGGTATGTAAGAAAGTTTCTTTTTATCCCCCCTAGGATTATGTAACCTTGTATTAACTACTTGTTCTTTATTACTTTATAATTTAAATGCAACTCTGAATGATTTTGTACAGGAAAGGACAGGAATTGGTTTTCCTGCTCCTCGTTTCCTTATCTAACTTGTTGAAATGCTGCCAGCTTCAGGAAAACGACTCCAAGTTTGTCCTGTATGAGGAAAAACATAACCAGGCAGTCTGTGCTTGGGGATATTTTGGGTGTTTTTCCTGCTAAGATGGTTATGTGGTTTACTAGAGTTCATTCAAAAGCGAAACTGCCAATAAATATGGAAGGCTTTGTAGGGCTGAGCTGTGCTGTGTGGTGAGCAAGCTGCTGGGATTTGGGCCAGAGGAGCTGATGTCAACATTAACCTTATAGCTCTTGCTGCTGTCCTGTTTTGTGTTTTCTGCACAACCCCTTCCTCCCTTGGGGCTGTGATTTTCCCCAGACATCCTTTTGTGAATCTGCTCTGGTGTCCCTGAAGTTATCCAATGGATAATTGAAGTGATGGACGCTGCACTGCAAAGCTGATGGCACATGGCATTCCCCTGGTTCCAAGGTAGTGAGAGAGGAAAATAAAGGTGGAGCAGAACCATGCTGTACTTTCAAGTTGGCTTTCAACTGGCTGTTTTGCAGACACCTGTATTTGTTGCCTTGCAAATCCCTAGAGAGGAGGAAGGCCTAGGAAAAGTCACGTTCATGACTTTAGATGGACGTTTCCTGCTTACGTATGTGTGATGTGGCTTCTCTGTAATTATTGGTGGCACATGTATCAATGCTAGCCATTTGGTCTCTGTATGTACTTGCAATGTGGAGGCTGAAGGACTGGCTTGGCTGCAGTGGTGTATTGTTTTTTTCCAACAGCTGATTCATAAGGCTTTGGATAACTCCAGAGTCTGGAAAATGGCAATATACTAGGAACTCTTCCATTGCTTTCAGTCATGATCAGCTTTGAAAAGCTGAGAGTCAGCAAGGGCAAATATGTTTCCTTCTCTTTCTGGAAATTTCTTGGTAGGTCAGAAGAGTTATAGACTCATAGAATGCTTTGGGTTGGAAGGGACCTGCAAAGGTCATCTAGTCCAACTCCCCTGCAGTCACAAGGACAGCCACCACCAGAACAGGTTGCTCAGAACCTTGCCCAGATCTCTAGGGATGGAGCCTCAACCACCTCCCTGGGCAACCTGTTGCAGTGTTCCACTACCCTCATGGTGCAGAACTTGTTCCTAACATTCAACCTAAATCTCCTCTTCCCTAATTTCCTACTGTTGCCCCCTGTCTTATCACTGCAGGCCTTTGGAAACAGTCTCTCTGAAGCCTTCTTGTAGTCCCCTTCAGGTACTGGAGGGCTGCTATTAGGTCTCCCTGGAGCCTTCTCCTTGCCAGGCTAAACAAGCTCAGTTCCCTCAGCCTGTCCTCCTAGTAGAAGTGCTCCAGGCCCCTGATGATTTTTGTGGCCCTCCTCTGGACCCTCTCCATCTGGTCCATGTCCTTCCTGTGTTGAGGGCTCCAGAGCTGGATGCAGCACTTCAGGTGAGGTCTCACCAAAGCAGAGGGACAGAATCACCTCTCTTGACCTGTTGGCCATGAATCTTTTGTTGCTGCCCAGGCTGCCATTGGCGTTCTGGGCTGCAAGTGCACATTGTTGGCTCATATTCAGCTTCTCATTCACCAGAATTCCTAAACCCTTTTCCACAGGGCTGCTTTCTATCACCTCATTCTCCAGCCTCTATTGATAATGAGGCTTGTTCCTCGCTGTTCCTCCCATGTGCTGTGAGTTAGTGAGTGGAAGGACTGGTTTTGGCTAGGTGCATTCTAGTGAATTCTTTCTGAATAACTCACCATGAAGCCTTCCTTCCTGAGCCTTCCCCCTGTGCTTTAACACACCATAAGAAACATACCAGAACATCCTTGGGATTTTTTATGGATGCACATGGTGCAGCTGGCATGGTTGTCAATGATCTGCCAGGCTGATCCTGAATTGGGGATACTGTGATAATGTTTCTCAGAGACTCAAGGAACCATGTCCCGCATAATCCTGTAAAACTTTGCAGCAGGAACATTTGCAGACATTAGGGTCTGGTTTTAAGGCAAATATGTAGATGCCATTTTTCTGCAGGCTTGGCCTGTCACCACAAGGGGACAGAAGCCATGTTTTGATATCACCCATGTAAAAGATGTGGTTATCAGAAAGCCTGCAAAGAGCAGTTGCTAGGTGAGCAAGTTGCCCTCTCTGTATTCCCCTGTGCAGCCCTGTGGGCATGACTCCCAAGGGACACATGTTCTGCTCATTGACTTTCCCTGGCATTAAGTGCCTTGCTCTTCTCTTGCTGTGGCAGTTACCTGTCTCGTGAGCCTGGGCATGCTGGGTAGCTTGGGGCATGCTACTGCTCTGCCTCCCCTGTCCCAGGGCTTGCTGTCCTGTGACATGAAATCATCCTTCATTCATTCAGGGATGTACAGAGACACAGAAGAGGAAGCTGGTGAGAGATGATTGCTGCTCTAAAGCTTTACAATCCAGGCTGGTGGACCTGTTTGCTTGGGTGTAGGCAATGCTAGGGTATAATATTCACTGAGTACACTTGAGCACACACGTGGTGTTCAAATACTAACCTGTGTCCTCCAGCAGCTCTTCCCCTTTGCTCCACAGCCCATTTCTTGATCCAAACCACCCCAGTGCTGTTGAGGGTAGAAGGGCAGGAGCCAGTAGGTGGCAATGTGTGACCAGACATGGGACGTGTCACCACACATGGGGAGCCATCGTTTGTTTGGGGTGCTTTGGTGTTTTGTGGGGGTTTTTTTGTTTGTTGTTCTTTCTTTCCTTTTTGAAGTCAGAAACTTGATTTTGATCTTACAAGAGCTGCTGTGGTACTTGGTACCTGTAAGCTAATGGTAATAATGGCAGTGGTCACTTCCAAGAGTTTGTTTGGAAAAGGCATAGCAGTGTATGCAATGACCTGTAGCTGGGAGCTGCAAGGGGTGATTATCACTGTACAGCAAACTAGTGCCTCATGTTGAAACAGAAAAGAATAGGCTTTCCTGAAAGACACCTGTATTTCAAAGATAAGGCAAGATGTTCAGCTGGATCTCAGTGTGAGAAGAAAGAGAAATGCATGGGAAGGAGGTGTGTTCACTCAGCTTTTAGATCCCAGTGCCAAGAACAGTGGCACTGCACAAAGCAGAGAGGAGGTCTGCCAAAGGAAGAAGAGCACAGTTCCCCCATGTTTATTTACTTCTTTGCTCCTTGTTTACTCAGGAAAAAGAACTCTTCCATTTCCCATCTCACCTGACATCATAAACTGATGAAGAAGCTCACCTTGACTACTGAAGAGAAATATTTCTTACAAGATGGACTTTGTTTAGCCACTCCCCAAGTTCTCGCTTTCTTTCTACATCACAGTTTGCACTTGGTCCTCATTCTGAACCCTCTGGCCTCTCCACTTCTTTCTTGTCTGTCTGTTATCTCAGTTTCTCTTCCATCTTCTTGCCCCTCTTGCTGTCCGTTGTTCTTCCCCCTGATTGTTTTTTCTACCCCCTCTGTGGCTCCCTCCACCCCTTGTTTGTTTTTATTTTTCTCTGTTTGGATTCTCTTCCTTTCATCCATCCCACTGCCTTTATTTCTGCTTTCTCCCCAGTGTGTGGAAAGTGGTGAAGGTGTTTCTTGTGACTTGGAGCCTCTTCCTCCAAAGCTCTGTCTCCATTTTCACAGTACATCATCAAAGTTTCACCAGGGGAGGTTTAGGTTTGATAGTAGAAGAAACTTCTTCACTGTGAAAGGGCTCTCAGACTGGAATAGGCTCCCCAGGGAGTTATCTGAATCCTCATCCCTGAAGATCTTTAAAAGCCACAGAGATGTGGTGCTGAGCACCAGACTTGGCAGAGTTAAAGAATAGTTGGACTCAATGATCTTGTAGGTTTTTTCCAGCTGAATCAATTCTGTGATTCTATGATCAAATCTCATGTTGAAGATCTGCACCAGAGGAGGTTTTAAGTGGTGAATGATAACAACCACAGGGTGAGGGTTCATCAACCTTTACAATCTCACTGCCCAACAGCATTCTTGGCAAGAACTGGAACAACAGTCCAGGTTTCCTGCAAAGATTACAGCAGAGTATGTTCTGCTTTGGTCACAACACTTTTATTTCAATTGGATGCTTTTTGATATTCCTCTTCTAGAGGTCTCAGCTGAGGAAACTGCACTGCCTTGAACAGGCAGATACCAGCAGTAACCACAAGGCAGCACAGCACACGGCTTCGCTAGTGGCGAGTGCCTGAAGTGCTGTATTGGGAATTGATAAGGTTCAAGCAGTGATAAAATCTATTTGCTGCCTTACAAAGACAAGAAAAAAGAAGCAGCAGCCTGTTTCCTGATGCTCTGAAGCAAATCCATTGGTGTGTAAAATCTGTGACAGTTGATGTAGACTCCAGTGAAATGGTTTGGCTGAAAGCAGAAGCTTCATGACTTCAGCACGCTTTGGAATAGCCTCTGAAACAGCCTCTCTGTACTTCTGTGCCCTCGCCACGTGAGGGACGATGTGGTCTTGTCTCTTAGTTACTGAGGAGCCTTTCTAAATGTGTTGGATTTATCAACATTGTGAATGAGATAGTATCTTAATAGTGAGTAGCTTAAACATTGCCTTCACCAGGATCTAGTTCTCACTGCTTAGACTGAATCTGCTCACTCTGCCTGGTTTGACACCATTTGGCTGAAGATAATTCATTGTGTACAACGTAGACAGAGTAGAACCAACCTTTCCAGCTCCTTTCAAAAGCAGTGACTGAACAAAGAAAGTTATGTTGGAGAGTTAAAGATAAGCTCTAACAATAAGCTTATCTAAAGATAAGCTTTCAGTGGTTCTGACATAGTGGAATGAGTGTTATACAGCATTTTGTGGTGGTTTTTTCCCTCTGAATTTATGTTAAAGATTCCACGTTCTGTGCTGGGTGGCAATAAAAACTGTATTCCATTATCTCAGTTTATAGCATTTAAGGGCACTCAGCTGTAAGAGGTGCAGCCTGCCTTGGAGGTACATGACCCTTTGTTGGCTTTTTTTGAACTTTAAAGATACATATAATCATGTCCCAAATTACCTGCCATAGCTTTATGTTGTGGAGCATGCTGACATGATGCAGCACTGTTTTCCTTGGATAGAGGCTGTCATTGAATTAGTTTGACAGTGCTTTTGCTTTTCAGATAGCATCCTAAAACTAAGTGACCAAAACCCAGACCTGAAATAAAATATGAAGCTTGCTGAAATAAATGTGAGCTTTTTCACAGAAAGGGATCTAAGATGGAACAGAGGCAGAAAGAAGAGACCAGAAGGAATCACATTTCAATAAATACTCTGTTCGGCACCTTCTGTCTCACTCTAGTTTATATTCATAGAATGGTTTGAGTTGGAATGGACCTTAAAAATCACCTAGTTCCAAGCCCCTGCCATGGGCAGGGACACTTTCCACTAGACCAGGTGGCTCAAGGCCTCAGTGTTCTTGATCTTCCTGTGCTTGATCTTCAGAAGTCTGACCACGAGCACCGCCAACTTTTTCAAACTTAACCCTCTGTCACCCTTTTTAATTTGTTGACTGTCACCCTTTCAGACTGAGCCATTGTAACCCCTCCAGAAGCCTTGCTCAGTTGTGAGAGAGAGGATTTGCCCAGGGAAGCAGGTGTCTGGTTCATCTTCACCTTTTATTGTTCTGGTACACCCACCCCTCCACCCCCCACCACCTTGGAGCAGTTGCTGTCTGATGGTGTTTGGAAACAAGGCATTTGCATCAGTGAAGGCTCTGGTTGTAAACTGACATTGAGAGGTGGTGAAGGCAGCCATGGATCTCTTCCCTCTTGTGCAGCCCCTTGCTTTGGGACTAGGGAGAAACTCTTGGTGATGGAAACAGTAAGATTTGACAGGGAGCATTGGTTTATGGCTCTCTGCAGAGTCTCACAAGGGAACACTGTTCAATAGGCTTCAAAGTGATTCAGGCATGGCACAACCGTGGCTGTGGCCACATGTAATATAGCCTGTAGCTCTTTAAAGAGGATTAGCCTTAGATCAGGGACAGCATTCATTGCTGGATTTCATGTAAAGGAGAATATGCTAATGACATGTAAATGTCTACAGCAAACATTGCATAATATTGAAAACCTCAAAACTGAGCATTGTGCCTTCATATCTCTGCTGGAAGTCAAACTTTCATATACTATTTGTTCCTTAGAGCAAAACTGAAGTTTGTAATATCACCATGAGAGTAAGTTAACATCTAGTTTGCAGTTCTGCAAGCAGAGCTAAAAGGGCAGCAACAAGCATTTGAAGGGAACTTTTCAAACACTGTTGAATGCTTTAATGATGTCATAGCTCTCCAACAGAGACAAAATCCTCTCCACATCTTAAAATATCTTCATTTGGGTTTTCTGCAATATGCATTGGCTTGGTTCTATTCTGCACTCTCTCCCTGTCTGCCTTTTGGTTGCTCTAAACACCGTATTTGGGCTTAAGAGACTTTAGCATCAGTCCTGCAGAGGCACAGTATTTCTGACATGCATTTTTGAGCCATTTCATCTGTTTAAGACACTTTCTGTCAGTACATCAGCCTCAGTAGGCTTGATTTGGCTCTCCATTTCAGTTTTTTGACAGTCTTTTGAATGCCTGAAGTTTAATATTGTATATATCTGGGGAAAAAAGGAGTTCCCAAACTTCAAGGGGACCTGTGATTCAAACTGTCTGACTTGAGATGTTGTGGAGGAGGTCATGAACATCTCTCAGTTTTGGTTGGGAGCGCTGGGAAATCAGTGGCCACTTGTGCAAGCTGAGTTGTGTTGCTGCATGTAAAGGAACCCGTTCTTACTGTCGTGTTGCACCGTATGTCGTTTTTCAAACCTACAATCACCTTTATTTTTAATGCTGTGCATTTGTAAGCTTCACAGGAAATTTGTCACCCTCATGTGGGGCTGACTAAGTAAGTGTCTGGGCTGGAAATCTCTGCCCGTGGAAGCACTCAGACCTGCTGCCGGTGCTTTCCTCCTTGCCCAAGTGAGCAGGCATTCATGTGAGGCTCCTCTCAGCAGCCCAGCGATGCGTACTCGTGGCCTGGGGGGTGATGCCCATGCAGCACATTCAGCCAAATGCTAGGTATAAAATACAGTGATCAACATCATATACCCCAGTGGGCCATTCTGCTTTTGTCTGCTTACAAGTGATGGCTTGAAGTGCCTCATCCCAGTCTGCTGCAGAATAAAAGTCCAAAGAAAATCTTTGGGAGGAAGATCTCTCTGACTCCCCTTCCAAAACATCTACTTTCATTACTAAGTAGCTTTTCCTGTTCACACAGCTCTGTACCTTGGGGTGTGGTTGTTCTGGGATTTATGTTTGGTGGCAGTGGATGGGTTTGAGTTTTTTATTTTGCCATTTGGAAGAGGGTGTTTTTTTTTCTGTAGACGTGGAGGGTGGTGATACATATTCATGAAAGAGAAGTCTTTCACATTGCTCACATTGACAAAGACTTAGCTGTTTCACACAGCAAGCTGACTGGAATTGTGTGGGGCTTGCCTGACCAGATTAGAGCAAACAGCGAGCTTATTCCTCCACTCGTCAGGCCTCCCCTTCCTAACAATTTCCCCAATTGTCATTTTGACAAGGCTGTCATTAGGTGATGGCTTCTTTTGGCCATTTTCAGATAAAGATAATTTCCTTAACTTCCATTTTATTTGACAACGAGTAGTTTGGGAGAGAAAGGAAGTGCTTCAGTAGTTTATGGATTAAGGGTTTGTCACTTCAAAGGATCTTTGATCTAAAAATATGTGCTGTACCAAATTCATTATGGCTTTCTTTTCCTTTTTCCCCCTTCTTTTTTTTTTTTTTTTTTTTTGGAACTTTTTAATTTATTGATCTGCCCCTCAATTATTCCCTCTTTTTATTTTTTTGCACCCTGTAGTAGTACATGGGATGGCAATGGTGGAAAGTCATGACCAGGGCAAAACAACAGGTGCTTTTGTTTGGCAGCTAGCACTGGCTCCATTGCAGATCTGCTTTTAGCCAGAGGGATGTGGTGGGATGGGTGTGAAGCTCAGTTCAAAACTAGGAAACAGAGAATATATTTCATAAGAAATAGCTTACTGAAGCTCTGGTTTGTGTCTGTACTGCACTGCGAAATCCCAAACCTCATTCTAACAAATAAAACCAGGAAATAGCTTTTCCTGATCTGAAACTGGAACGTACCACAGAGCACTAAACTCACCTTTGGACAGGGCAGGTGCTGCAGCCACTGAGTAGGTTGCTTGCCTGACCCCATCCACCTGAGGCATGCTCAAAGGTGGACTTGATTATCCTATGGGTCCTTTCCAGCTCAAGATATTCCGTGGTTGCTAAGTGGAGGTCAGAACAGGCAGATTTTTCTCTGGGTATGTGGTTAGCAGTGTTACAGAGAGAGTGGGATGTGATGGGGCTTTGCTGGGCTTTTGCAACCCCTGCTTTAGCTGTGTCAGATGCTGGGCTTAACTGCAACCCCTCCCCTGCTTTTTAGGGCTGACACAACTGTTCAGTGCTCTAGCAGTGTAAATCCATCACGGTGGCTCCCTTATGCAGGCTTAGCTGAGGCTGGGCTTTGTTCTGTATTAATATTAATATCTGTTCTACCTAATTACTGCAGCTTTCCCTCTCGTGTTACCTCCGTATTATACCCTGCCTGCTAACCACCTCCTTGCTGCTGGAGGCTGTTCTTGATCCCATTTCTAAACAGAAGCAGTTCAGCTTCAGCTCTGGCTGTGGTAGCTGTGCAGAGGCAGGCTATTTTTTTTTTCTTTCCCCCCTTTTGCCTGCTAATTGGCTGAGACCACCAGAATTTGGAGGACACAGATGTCACTGATAGTTTGCCTAGGGAGCACATTCATGCCCATCTGTTGCAGTCTAGAAGGCTGTTCATATATCCACAAGGCCTTCATTTAATTCTTGTCAGAAAGTAATGTAAATCCAGTTTACCTCAGAGGTCACAGCCAAGATTTATGCCAATGAGCCCCCTGCAATTTACACACACTGTAGTTGTATAGGATGAAAAGAAAGCCTTTCATGTTGGTGCATATTAACAAGAAAGCTTGCCTTAGGAGAGGCTTTTTGATTGAGGTTCTTCCTTATTTTAATACAGCCAATGCCAGTTGGGATATCCAGCTTTACCAAAAGAAAACATCTAATCTTTAAGCCAGAGAAGTAAACTAGCTAACTAAATAAATAAAGCCCCTAGCAAATCGATTTTTCTTTTTTTTGGTTGTTGTTGTCACCATTGTTTTCAAACCATCTTTTCTCTTTCATGTGGCTAAGCCTCCCTGCACTGAAAAGAAAGGTAAATGCTCTAGGAAAAGACCAGCATGTGTGCACTGAAATGGTGAGGAAACTCAATTTGCTTTCTGTGGAAGATGATATTAACTCAGTCGTTGACACCTTTGCAGAATTATTGTCAGCATATTTTCATTTTGTTTGTTTGTTTGGTTTGTTATTCCCTCAAGCTGCCAAATAGAAAATAAAGTTGGGGCTGTTATTTTTGACACATCGAATGGGAAGGATTCCAGAAAGCTTGTGCTCAGATCTGTAGGAGGAAGAGCAGCTGAGGGTGCTGTATGAAGTGCATGCTCTCTGTTACCTGCTGGAGGAAAAAATACCAGCCTCAGTGTTCAACCACTCTTCTAGGGACAACCATATCCCATATTTTCAGTCTCCCTATAGAAAGCAAGGGGAGACAAAATATAATATGGACTGAAGATGAGACCATACCTTTGCCAGCTGCAGGAAGGGTGCAGCCATTTGGCTTCTGTGTCATGATTTCACCTCCTTATTTAGCAAATGACTGGACCAATTAAAAAAGCTCCCTCCACAATGAGCGTTGCTTCACTGACCTCAGTAGGCCATGGTACACCATGAGCTACTGTGTGCAGTCTTTGCATCGGGCAGTTAATTACTTGATTGGAACAAAGAGACTGGATTTCATAGAGTGGCAGGCAAGGACTCCTGCCCCAGCACACGTCAAACATGCTGTCCTGCCACGTGCTGTTGGCATGGCTAAAATGTATAGGAAAGCCTCTTCAGTTAGACTGGAGGGAAAAGCTGGAAGTGGTGAGGATGGTTGGATTGGAAAATGGCTGTTTAAAATTAAACACTCTGAGGTATTTGGGTTATTAAAATTGATGTAAGGCCAGGCAGAGAAAAGTAGTAGAAAAAGATGGGTCAAGGTGTGCCAAAAAGATGACCATAGAGTTTCAGGGTTGGGTACCTCTGCTTGGAGGTGTTGGAGGTGTTCAAGAAACATGTGGATGGGGCATGGTTTAATGGCTTTGGTAGTCTTAGGTTGACAGTTGGACTCGGTTATCTCAGAGGTCTTTTCCAACCAAAAGAATTCTATGATTCTTGAGGCCCAGTGTAATTTGAGGGTGTTTGTTTCAGTTATACTGGCTCTGCTCAGAAGGATCCTCCTCCCTTTCCCCCTTTCCTTTCCCCTATTTTTTTTTTTCCAGCTGATGGATTTTACTTTGGAAAACACTTTCAAATCTTACAGGAATGAAAATCAGTATCATTTGCGCCGTATCATAATGACCAGAGTGGTTTGGGATTAGGAGGGAGGAGAGCAAGGCATCCAAATGAAAACAGGGCTCAGACTCTAAGTTTCAGCATAGCACTTAAAATAATTAAAATGTTTATTTGAAAGTCAAAACAGGCTCGGCCATAAATAACTATCCATTCCTCAATTGATTGTGTTGAGTCCCAACAGAGAGCTCTGGGAATAAGGTTTATTTGCTCCCTGTTGGGATTAATCCATAAATGTAGTCTCCACATGGAACTCATCAGGTCTTTGCTTCCTCTTCATTAGTCTCCCTGGAACTGGAGGGTAGCCTGAATAAGATGAAAATTAGGATAATATATTTTCAGAGAGAAAAGGTCTGGTGATCTCTAATTTGTGTTTCAGCACCATAATGCTGTGGAAAATTTCCCAAATGATGTTGTGGGAGAAACCAAGGCTTGTTATCCTTGCCCTGTTTGAAGGTTGAATGCAGCAATTACATCTTCTTTTTTCTTAAAGCCTCCAAAGCTAATTGCAGTCTTAAACTAGCTAGATTGACTCCCAGGCTGCCTTCTATCCACAGCAGAACTTAAAATTCCTTTCTCTTGACAGATCTTTTGGTCTTCTAGCCCAGGGGCTCTGAAATGTCACAGTATGGCCCATTTCTTATTAAAGAGATCATTTCACTGTAGCCCACCCAATTCCTCCCTCCTTGTTCTGAAGCCCAGTTCTGATTAGAGGGCTATACAAAACCACACTTTGTCACCCCCTGAGACCTTTGTAATTTTTTTTCCCCACCATATTTAATGCAAGAATTTGATTAATTCTTAATATTTTAATGCAAGCTTCAACCAGAAATAGCAGGTGGGTTGTTGGTTTTTTGCCCCAGCATTTCTCTTTAAAATGACATCAACCATTTAAAAACACTCTGTGGCCAAAGCTGAAGTAATGGAGCTGTCCTGTCACCAGAAAAATATGCTCAAGTCCTCAGCTGGATGTAAAATTGTTTTAATTATGTGTTTTGAAAGCATTTCTCGGCTCCTCCTTAGAAAGCAGTTTTGTCCAGACTGTTTTGCAGCATATCAGCTGCAATTTTTCTCACTTCAGAACTGTCAACCCTTTAAAGTCCTGCTTGTTAGGATTTAACGTGCTTTAAGAAAGCTAATTAGTAACCACTGAGAGGACTTTAAAAGCCTCTACAAGTTTTTGCTGGTTCTGCTGTTGGGCTTTAGTCTCAAGTCCTGCCTTTACCCCAGGTCTGTAAGCTGTGTGCTTGGTTATTTTCTCATCCCAGCTGTCACTCAGTGCTCCAGCTGTCACAAAACACAACTTACAAAGTGGCATCTGTGTAAAGGATGCTGCTGTCGTTTAAAGCTTTGCACTGCATTTTAAGCTGGTTTTATGATGCGAGTCATTGCCCCTCATGATGGGTCTCCAAAGGCTGCCTTCCTTTAATGTACTAATGTACAGTTT
Organism: Dryobates pubescens; assembly: GCF_014839835.1. Lineage (NCBI taxonomy): Eukaryota > Metazoa > Chordata > Aves > Piciformes > Picidae > Dryobates > Dryobates pubescens. The sequence continues at coordinate 3,632,601 of NC_071635.1, forward strand.
ATTGCACTTTTCTCTCTGCTTCCAGCACTTTGTGGTTGCTGCTGTTGTAAATCAGCATTTGTTACTCTAAGCTTGCTGTTTATTCAGAAAGAGAAAAAAAATGTACTTGAAGAAAAATGTCTGGCTTGCTGACATTCATCTGTCACTGTTATGGATCTGGCAGTTTCCTGGTGAGTTAAATCTTTACCATCCTAGGAAGCCAAGTGCTGTACTTCTGCACTCATTGAAGCTTCCCCGCTAAGCCCCAGCAGTTCTTTGTGAGACCTGCAGTCTGTGTGGCTCACAAAGCCACGGGGCCCTCCTGCTTGCAGCAGACCCAGCCTGGCTGTGAGTTTTATTTCCAAGACTGATTTGGGGCTCTGGGACTGCAACGTAGATAAGTTGGGCCATATCTGTAAGCTCCCTTGGCTGCTCCTAACGACATGTTGCTTGGTATGAAGGCAACTTGTTTGCTACAGTGCATCTTCAGAGGAAATTGTGCTTATGAACACGTTTACCAGGGCTGCAAGGTGGCAGCTGATTGCAGGCTTTCTCCAACATGCTTCCACATGCTTTCAGCATAGAATAGTTTGGGTTGGATGGGACCTTAACAGGTCATCTCATCTAACCCCCATGAAGCAGTGTCCTCCACTCTGTTGGACTAATGATCACAATATATCTGAGATGTGTATGTGCTCACTGATTACTAAAGAGGACCCCCTAGAAAATGAGATTTTTGAGAAATCAATTAGACAAAGGACTGGAGTCGAGGCCAGATGGCAGGGATGCTTCATCCCAACCTGGGAGGTACTCCTGGGACGGCTGCACACTCCTTCCCGCAGGGCTGGGTAATCAGAGAAATCAATTAGCAGATGTCAGTGCAGCTACCAGAGCAAGCAACACTAGCATAGGTGTGTTACTATGATTGTAGCAGAGGGAGCTGCACTGCTTTTCCCCAGTGGATAACCAGCAGCTGGATCAGCTTTTCTAGACAGGGTGGGAGGAGAAGACTCTGCATTTCCCCAGAGTCTGCTTTCTGGGTGTGGTCACCAGGTTCAGCCCTTGCTGACCTGGAGGTGCTTAGGGAGAAGGGACCTACATGAATTAGGATGTAGATTAGGACTTTATGCTGTGGGCAAATCCCATCAGTGTGGTGGCCTTTTAGTAGAATGACCATTGTCAGTGACAGTTCAGTCCTGTTCCCTGGGTGGACTTGGGACCATGCTGTAGCTGTCTCTGGCCCCATCTCTCCTGATCCTGATGGGACCTCTCTGCCTGGTCCATCCTTTTGCCATGGAGGGGGTGATCACAGCATCTACCTGGCTTAAACCCTGTGGGATGTTGTCCTGTGTGGGTTGGCCCTGCTTACTCTTACTTGGAGTTTAAAAAGATGGAGAACCCTTTCTGGGTTTTCCTTCTGCTTTATTTCTTAATATTCTGAGTCAGGATGGGCAGAAGACCCAGGGAGAGGCTTTCACCTCTACATTCTGCATTTATGGCCTTCTTTTAACTTTGCCATGTTTAGGAGTTGTATTCTTGGACTGAGTTGACACCCAGACCGTGAAAACACTTCTAAATCTTCCTCCAGAAAGACATTTATCATGCAAAAGTAACAGGAGAAAATGAAGGTGGAATTATGAACTTGGGCAGAGCCTTGAAGGGTAGGAAAAACTGCCAAAATCCCACCTTAGTGTTTTGCTGGAGAGGAGAACTAACCCTGAGTGCAGACTTTAGCCTACTCTCGTTATAAGGACTCTGACCTGTATTGTGTATTTTACCCGATTGTTTTTCCTGATGGCTTCAGTTTTTAGCAGCATACTGAGCACAGAGTTGGTTGACTGAGAACCACAACCAGGGCAGTGAAACCTGTGCTGTTCCTCGGAGCACCTTTTCACTTTATGGGCTTTTGTTATGCATTCATTCATAGGGTAGACATCTCATAGACCCTGAGGAGCTTGGCTTCACAGCACCTGAGGTTTCTAGCTGTCCGTTGAGATGCCCAGCAAACAGTGCTGACCTCAGATGGCATCTGTCTTCCTCTCTTATGTATGTGATGAGTGGAAACAAGTGTGTGTGACTTGACATCAAGACATCAAGAGCAGACCTAAGAATGGAAGCTAGCTTTGTTTGGTTGCCCACCCTGCTCTCCAGTTGTTCTTATGTGCCTGTGCTCCTGCCCTCAGTCTCCCTTTTATGGCTGCTTCTTAAATGTCTTCTTTCTCTGGCATTTGTCTGCAGTCAGTCACAGCCCTGCTGACTAGCCCCTGCCTCCAGGCTCTTTGCTGATCAATCCCATCTTTTTGCCCCGCTCCACCTGCCCTTCCACGGCAGGCTCTCTGATCCTCTCTGCTTTCGCATGAGTGCATCTCTTTTGCCCTCTGCTTTTCAATCTGGCAGCCTGCTCTTGCTTGGTGCTGTTGAGAACACAGGCTCTCTGCCACCAGCTCTGGGATCCAACCATCCCAGAGCCGCTAGAGAAGGGGGAAAAAAACCAAGCTGCCTGGAAATTTAGCTGCTAAAATGTGAGCTATTTGAAGCCAGCACCCATGTTCCTTTGCATCTTCCTCTCCTCCTTCGCAGCCGTAGTTTACTCAGTTTTAGAAGTGTTGCTGCCTACGTTGCTTCAAACTGTTGAAGAACTTTTCCAAATGAAAGTGTCACCAAATTGGTGGGAAAAAAATACCCCATGCCCCATTTTTGAAAGCTGCTCAACAGTTTTGGCAGATATTGAGCCAGATACATGGGATAGAAATTGTGGGGGGAGGGAGGTTATTCTGTATTGCCATTGGCAACGTTCTAAGCACCTGAAGGACTTGGGCTAGATCGTTTTAGAGGTCTTTTCTAACTGAAAAAATTCTATGACTTGAGTAGAAAAGTTATGGCAGGACAGATAGCTGAGTGAATGCACAGATAAAAGCAGTCCAAACAGATGCTGGAAGACCTCTGCTGCCAGGGACTTCCCTCAGAATGACTCTGGTAACTGGGAAGGATTTGCCATGGGTACCCTGCACATCAAGTCTGAGTTGCTCTATGGTGAGCAGAGGAGTCTGGCTGCTACCAGCTGATCTCAGCCCAAAACCTTGACAGGCAGGCTCCTTCAAACACCAGTGTTGCTCCGCTACCTCCACCGAACCATGGCAGGACGCTGTGTTACCTGACTAGTGTAAGAGCAGGTGAGGGAGCCATGTGCTCCCGTGCCCCAGGGTAACAGTGGCAGCCCCCGCGGTGTGGTCCTCCACGCGTGCACGGCTCTGCCATTCAGTTCTGGCTAACAGCATGCAACAACCCGAGCCTCCCAGGTGCACAGAGCTTCAGTGCAGCCTGGCTGGTCACTTCCCTGCTTGGGCTTTCATGGCTCCATTGAAGAGCCTGTCCTTTCTCCCTGGTACCTCGGAGAGGTTCACCTCGCACAGTTTGTCCCCGAGACCCTGCAGTCATTTCACACACTCCTCTAATCGAGTCCTCCGAGGCTGGCATGTATTTTCATGTATTTCCCCTATTATTTCTCCCTGCTTGAGCCTTTCAGATAATTGATGATACTTTAGTTAATCATTTTCCCCCTCCTTTGTTCACCAGGTACCTCAGCCTTGAAGGGATCCTTTTCATTTAGAATCCGTGTCTTCTCTTAAGTAATTGATCACCGTGCACCCGGGGACACCCAATTCACAGCCGAGCGGGATCAGCCTTCATGAATAATCAAACCGCCGCCGCCGCGCTGCTGCGGGAGTGCAAGCGAGCTCTGGACGCTCTCCTGTCAGCACAGCCTGGCACGGCTGAGGAAGACCAGCAACAATACCGGCAATGCCAAGGTGAGGTCCCCAGGAGAGGTGGCAGGACCATGGCAGCAGCCACCAGCCCTCAGCCCTGCCCTATTTTTCTTCTTCTCCTGGCAGATGAGTGTCAAGAGATGCCTGGATTTCGAGGCCATGAATGGGATGCGGGCTACAGGCAGGCAGGGAAAGAAGTCCACTTTGTTGCAGTGAATTGCTGTCAGTTCTAATTTTAGGCTTCAGTAAACATGAGGCTGTAAGGAACAGTTTAGTTGGGGGAGAACAATGCCCAAAAGTTTGCTGATGCACATAAATTTCAGTTATTAAAAAAAAAAAAAAAAGGAGGAAAGAAAGAAAAGGGGGAGAAAAAAAAAAAGGATGCAACTTCTGAATAAGGGCACATATTTCCTCTCCTTTCATAGGAACTGGGGGAGGGCCTTTTCTGTTTGTCAGCTTCTTCTCATATATTAAAGAGCTCATTGCCTGCATCTTTATCTTGTAAAATGTGTGTGACCTCTATAAGTGGTGTCCAAAGGGGGGGAAAAAAAAATAAAACAAAACAACTTGCAATATCCCTCTTGAAAAGAAAATCCCTGCTAGCTAATGGCTGGAATAAATAACCAGGAAAGGAAGGAGTATTTAATGAGGGCTGTAATAGGGGGTTCTTCATCTTTTTAAACACTGGTATTACCTGCTGGAAAACCAGCATTTATTTTGATGTTGCCCTGATGCTTTGAGAGTGGTTTGCAAATCACAGAGGTGTTTTCCAAAACTATTATGGGATTCTATGAATCCTTGGTTCTCTGATTCTACAATTCTATGATCCTATGATTCTATGTCTTAATTCCAGTGGAAATCCACTTCGTGTCAAACACAAAAGGGTTCAGTTTTTCCCTAGGTTCAGATTTCCAGAGGGCTACATGACTTCATTGCCACAGCTTTTTCAGTCACAAAATAAAAGCCACATTTGAATTGCTGAACTTGTTTGAATGACACCTTTTTTAGTACAGGGTAGGGAGGTTATGTGCTCCTTCTGCCACACTCAAAAATAACTTTATCAATGACACAAGAATATAGCAGAGGATGAAGGTGAAATTTCTAGGGAGGGAGGGGGAAAAAAAAACAAAGGCATTAACAAAACCCCACAAACCCCTCTCTCTTCATGTGGAGGCTTTCCTTTGCGTGACACATCTGCCTGCTTTCCAGTTTGGTGTTAATAATGTTTAGTTTTGCTTTGCATGAGTGCCTCGGCCCTAACGTTAATTTGATCTCTAAAATCCTTTGTTTGTCTTGGGGAGCAGAGCCGTTGAGAATATGTTTTTCTGGCCATCCCTTTTCTTACTGGGAGGTCAGCTGCCTTTTTTTCTGAAGCACCTAAGTCTGTTTGCAGTGCAGGGTGGTGTGTAAGTTTCTGTTATGGATACTGGAAGATTTTTTTTTCCCCTCCTCTTTTTTTTGTTGTTGTTTTGTTTTGAACAAAGGCTACTTTGTTTCCTCATCACAAATTCTTTTAAGTTTTATTATGGCTTCTCAGAATAGGCTCTTGAGCTCCTAATCAGGTAGCCCTTTTTCCCCCCCTCATCCTCCTCCCTCCTTTTCTCCTATTAAATGCCACAAAGTATGAGAAATAATCAGTTTAGTTCCAGATAAGGTAAATCAGTGCCCTTATAATCACTCGATTAGACATGGTCCTTCAGGTAAACCGCTTCAGGAAATGGGCGATCAGAGCCTGAAGTGATGCTCGGGCTTTTCCGAGGGCCGTGTTCCCATCAGCTGAAAGAAAAATACCCAGCAGCGGGGCGGTGACAGCGACATTAATAACTGCTGGGGCTCTCTGCCCGGGGAAGGAAGGCAGGGCCTCGCAGGTCGGCTCCCGGCTTCGGGGGGACCCTCCCAGCGCAGAGGCAGAGGGGGCTTCTTTGCTCCCCTCTCCTCCCGGCGCTGTCTTTGTTTGCCCCGGCTTTCTCAGGCCAGGCACAGGGGGAACTGAAAGCTAAACACGTATAAACGGGTGTTAGATGGGTCTGGAGAGCTTTTTTGGTTTCTTTTTAGACTGGAAGTCGTTCCAATCAACTTCTGTGCTGGCTCAGCCTTCATTAAGTAATTAATTTATATTGCCTGTGGTGAGAAAAGCTCTGTTAAAGAGTACACTTTAGTCCTGGGAGTTGGACTTCAGCTGAAATCTTCAGGACTGTTCACATCAGCTCCCTAACTGGTTGATGTGGTTCCAGTGGATGTATTCTTTGTTCTTTAGTGCATCAAGTCCTGGAAAGCAGGAACCAGAGAACAGCAGCAGTATTTCCATGCTTTAGAGAGAGCACCAACAGCCATGTTATCCCACTGGTTGTTTTCATAGTTGCTGGCACCATGATTTTTCCTGTGTAAGTGTTAGGTAAGTGTGAGTTTGTGTGCATAAGACAGAAGAAGGTAGAGAATGGGACAGGCTGTCTGTATAAGCATCCTATTTCTCTAGATCCCTCCCCAAAATGTCAGTCTGATGGGATGAGATGGGGAAATATGCTTGCTGTGACTGCCTTCAGGCCCCTTCCATCTTCCTTTGGGAAAGGTTTTGGAAAGCTCAGTCTTCCCTCCTACCTGAGGGGGTAAAATCTTCTGTCCATCATCTTGCATTCCTTGTGATGAGACGTGTGTCTCCACTCCTGATTTTTGCAGTGAGGGATGTGAGGGTGTGGGGAGTGGGAGCACCACCTCCTTTCCCCTCCAGCCACCTTCCCACGGAGTGACCACCATGGCCAGCACTTGGCCACTTTGCCGTGGCATGAAGGGCTGAGCCCCTCCAGGCACCACTTCAGAAGGGCAGGGAAATGTGGCTGCTTGTGAAGCTGGGATGGGTAGTGGCCAGCATGTCCAGAATTGCAACAAGTGAGAAAATAGGGTTTGGAAAAAGTGATTATCTTTTTAAAGATGACCCTTTGGAAAAAGGGATCCCAAATAACCAACTTCCCACATTTTCCTGGGGAAAAAAGAAGTGCTGGTGAATGCACTGTGATAGGAGCATGACATAGACTTTCTATATAGTGATTTAATGATTTGTCTACAGTCATCCCTAAAGGACTGATTAAAAATATGTAGTCATACATTTATTGCACTGCCTCGTTAAAGTGGTCTCTGAGCAGGGTTTTTTTCCTGGGGATTAATGGCCAGAAGGGTCTAGATCTGCAGCTGATGATCACCATTAACCCCATCTGGTCAATAATCCTTGTTAATCCACTTTCATTGGCCATTTCAGCGTCTGCCCAGCCGAGTGGTTAGCACAGCACAGCTTCACCCCTCTTCCAAGGAAAAGAAAGTGTGGGCTGCAGCTGAAAGGAAGGGACAAATCCAAGCCCAAATCTCTAGCTGTGTGCTCCTGCTAGCAGCTGTATCTTCAGTCTGGTCAGGTTGGAGATCCAGCTGAAGCCAATGGCTATATGAAGAGAAAGGCCAGCCTGAGGAAGCGTCAGCCCGTGGGCCAAACTGTGCTCTTGCCTTGCAAGCTCTGGCACATTGCTGGAGGATCAGAGGCCTGGTGTAGGAGCTGCAAGAACTTCGCCCTCATCCATAAAAAAATACTTGTCTTATGAGTCCATTGTGCCTGACCTTTCCAGTGCTTTGGGAATGATTTGGAAGCCCCTGGGTGAAAGGTGTGAGAACTGGAATTTCCATGCAAGCTTCATGTTGGCCATGCCTGGGTAGGAGCATGTCCTGACCAAGGGCACCTTCTCCTAACTTATTTTTAATCTACAGTGACTGCTGTGAGAGGAGGTTGAGTAACTCAGCTTTTAAACGGAATTATCACTCAATCAGTCATTCTCCAAAGCATATGCCTGTTACTCACCATATCCCTCTAGAGCTTTGCCTAACTGCTTTATGTGGGCCAGGTTTATCTCTCAGTGTGGATGTGGCTTTTCAAGGTGGCTCTGCCACTGTTACCAGCAAGCCCTGAGCAAAGGAGGCAGGTCTTCTCTGTGCTGTTGGCCCCATTTGCTCTGCCAGGAGTCCTCTCCTCACACAAGGGAGCAGGTTCCCTCCTGTCTCTCTTGGAGTAGCTCTTCACGCTTAGGCAGCCACCAGCCAGTGTGACTTCCTGCTAAAAGCCCTTCTAATGGCTGGTGGCTCCCACTTACCTGCAGGGCAGAGCAGCCAAGGGTGACTGATGACAGGCAGGCTCACCTTCCCCCCCAGTGAAGCTGGTGGCAACTGGGAGAAGGTCGAAGAGGGAGGGGAGGTGTGCTTTGTGCAGGGTAGGTGCTCTCATAAGTGTTGCACCTGACGGTGCTGCAATATCTTTACCTGCTCTTTGACCTTTTCAGCTTTGCTTCCTGAGGACTTGAGGACTCTTCTGGAGGAGGCAAAGGAAATGAAGTGGCCCTTTGTGCCAGAGAAGTGGCAATACAAACAAGACCTTGGCCCAGAAGACAAAACAAACCTGCAAGATATGATCAGTGCGAGGCTTCCCGATCTGCTGGTATGAAGTTCAACACACCTGCTGTGTAAAAAATCCCACTGAGGTGCTTGAGGGTGCACAGAGCTCTTGTAGGTTGTATTACCTGTGCATTCAGGGTCTTGTTTTTCTGCACAGTGGCAGCAGCAGGTGAGGAACTGCTTGGCAAGCAGAGGTAAGTGAGGCTGTGGTGTGATGGAGCTGCTCGCAACAGCCAAAAGGCTGAAGCCGAGAAGTGATTTTTATTTGGTTTTGGTCTTCAGACAAGAGAGAGACCCAGAAGCTACATATAGTTTCCAGTTATTTTCTTCAACTTTAAAGTAACACATGTGAAACATGGTTTTCTTCTCCTTGTGAGGTAGCTCAGCTCCATGTCATCCCTGCTATCTTCCAAGGGAAGGAAAGTCCTGCCTTCTGCTGCCACTGCAGCCAAGCCAAGGTTGTGAAATTGGTAGGAGGTCTGCTGTGGGGTCAGGCTTCTGGGCTGTTAGCTCCAGAGCTCACAGCACATGGCTGTGCAACACCATGCAAGGCTGGTTGGGCATCTTGCTGGCACCTGCAGCTTTTTATGTGCTGTATCAGTGCAGGGAAGATAAAATGGATTCATGAAATGAAGTTTTGGGTGTGTCCAAGTGTTTGGCTACCACTGTGAGGAAAAAAAAATGCCCTAACAGTAATGACAATGACATTGCAGAGGGGAGGTCACTGGCTGTGCCTCATCTAGAGGTATACAGGGACTGCCCATGCATTGAGCACCTTGGAGAACAACTGTCTTGGTCGTTGAAACATGCAGTGATGACTTTGCATTCATGCTGTTTCTGCTCACTTTCATGCTCGGCTCAGGCTAGTTTGGACACTTGCTTTGTCCCTTCCTCTGATGAGTGAAGGATACTTGGCTGTGTAAGGAGTTAGAAGATCCAAATGGTTCTTAGAGATCCAAACAAATTTGAGCTTCAAGATTAGAGAGCAGCAAGACAGTGGACTGCTTTTTGCTCTTTTGATTCCCTCAGAGGCTTGGCAGACATGTAGCAGAAGGCTCCTTTTCAATGGCAAACAATATCTAAGCTAACGAGCCTCCCTTTGGCAGGACACATGTAAAGATGAAGTTGGAGAGGTTCTGGTGGGATTTTTTTGCTTGATGTGGTTCATGTCTGAAGCAAATGCAGTCCCATTCCTCATGGGAAGGGGCAGTCTGGCCTGAAAATCCAGGGTGCAGAGGTCTGACCCTGCTGAAATCCCAGCTGCAAAACTGCTGTTAACTCCAAGGTGGCCGGGGGATTCCACCTGCCTCAGAGAGCGCCCTGCCCAAGTAAGGCCGGCAGGTTTTGTTTGGGGACAGCGATGGCTTTGACTGGCACTGAGCAATGAGAAGCTCAGAAAAACCAGGGCTGGGAAGTGTCAGCCCCAACATCCCCACGTTGCAGGGACACTGAATTCGCTTGGGGTATTTCTTTTCCTTTTCTCTTTGGTGTGTGTGGCCTCAGACAGAAATTTATGGCAGAGGTTGACCTCCTTTACAATCCCCGCGCGGCTCCCTAACTTGGGAGCGTTTGTCTGCTCTCTCCCAGGACAAACACCTGCAGTAAACTCCCTGAGAGACCTGGCTAGATGGGAGATTAATGTGGCTGTAATAGTGGAGCAGTGTTTGCAGCATTATGCCCTCTCCCCAGGTAGATGGATCCTTTCTGAGATGATACCAATTATTTATTGCTGAAACATCTGTTGATAACTGCAGCTGCCCTTGTTAAACAAAGCATATCATGGGGTCACAGACTATAGGGACCTAAAATCCTGCCTCATGCTAGTTTTAGACTATTCACCCACACCCCCTGAAGTCCGTTGGTTGCCGTTGTCCTCAGTGTTCCATCCTGTGGCTGGAAATACTTTGTGAACGTTGTGGTGCCTTTCCCCATGTGCTTTGAAGTATTATTTCATCTTCCTTGGTAATTTATATTCCAGTGCCATTGTACCATGGGAAAAAGGGAAAACCTTTTTTGTTTTCCATTTAATTGTAGATAGACTGACATTTTGACCTGTATTATTAGTATTAGTCAGGAAAATGGAGGTTTTTTTCCCCCTTCATCCATTCCATCTCCCTACTCCACTCTACTCTTTTTTTCTCCCTTTCCTTTTTTAAATAAAATTTAAAGGCTGCTTCAGTCCTTTGAATAAAAAGCTGGGGGAGAAATGAGGCTGAAGAGAAGTGATTACAGTGTGATGAGGAAAGATAAAAGTCTGAGCAACTTTTTTCTTCTTCTTCTTCTTCTTTTTTTTTTTTCTCCATGAGGGACAGAAGAATAATTTAATTCCCTGGAGAAAAAAGAAAAAAAAATCAAGTCTTTGTGGATTGATTGTTCAGAAAAAAGCTTTTAAAATTTTTCATCTCTGTTTATTTTAATTTGCCATGCTTAGAATAAGCTCATAAACCGTAATTCATTACATTTAAAAAGTGCTTTGAGATCCCTCAATGAAAGGCACTTCATTACCATAACACCCCGGTGGTGTTCCAAGGAGGCAGAGCTGCCTACCAGGGCTCACCACGAGGATGTTTTACTCTGTGAGGAGGCTCAAAAGCTCCAGGAGACCAGCACACTGAGTAAGAGGATTAAGCTCTGGCTTCAAGGGTTTGCCTCAGTGTTGCACTTTCAGAAGTGGGATACCCCTGGCTGGTGGCTGTGTGCTGGTTTGACACATCAAGGAAGGGAAGCTACCTGCACCTGCAGCCTTTTAAAGTGCCCCTCTTCTGCTTTGCTGTGGGATGCTCATTACTGCTGCAGGCTGGTAGGCTCAGCTAAAGCAGCCTGGGGTGGGGACAGAGAGTAGGGGCTTTCCTCAGCACTCATTTGCTGCAGCCTTGGTTCATTGGGAGCTCTGGGCAGATTTTGGCAACGTACACTAGCTTTTCTGTATTTTTCCTTCTCTCTCTCCACTAGATCATAGAATTTTTTGTTTGAAAAGACCTATATGGTCATTGAATCCAGCCATCAACTTAAGACCACCATGGTCATGAAACCATGTCCCAAGTGCCATGTCCACACCTTGCTTGGGCCCCTGCAGGGATGGTGGCTCCACCACCTCCCTGAGCAGCCTGTTCCGGTTCCTGACCACTCTTACAGGAAAAGAAATTATTCTCAATAACCAATCTAAACTTCTAAATGTCTAGATGAAATTACTGAACCTCCATGGGGATTTTAAGGCAATAAATTTACTGCAGTCTTTGAGGCAAAGCAGCACTTCTGGTTTTACAGAATCTCTGTGGCTTACAGAACTTGAAGTCTAGGGGATTGGGGTTGCTCTGCTCTAATGAGGCCACAGCTGTAGAACTGGCTCCAGTTCTGGGCTCCCCAGTTCAAGAGAGACAGGGAACTACTGGAGAGAGTCTAGCAGAGGCTACAAAGATGCAAAAGGGACTGGAACATCTGTCTGGGGTTTGGACTGGGATCCAAAAAGGAGGCTGCTAGGGATTACCCTTCCTGCAGATGCTCACTATCCCAGGGGATGGAAATCACCTTATTGCTCTGTGACCAGCCAATAGAGGGCAACATGCCCATGTTCACGTAGGCTTTGATCCCACAAACTCTGTGCTGGGTGTCACTGGACCACTCCATGCACACAAACAGTTGTGTTATAGGATGACTGACACCTCAGTAACATTTTAATTTTGTAATTTATTTTTTTTTTGCAAGATCAGATTCTGTCTGCAAACCCATTGTAAGCATGTGGAGCTCCACTTGATTTTTATCACATATCCACATTTCCTGCTGCCAGGCTCAGGCATTCACCCATGGATGAGGATCTGGGGACCAGGTACAGTGCAAATACAACAGGAAAGCCCCCAGCAGTAGCCTTCTTGCAGGTCCTTCTGCAGGGAGCTGTGCAGGCTGATCCTGTGGATGGGGGAGCATGGATCCTGGTCCTACTGGCACAGAATCCCATGGGACTTACTGGGAATATTGAAAAGAGTAGAAAATAAAGCCCTGCAGCCCTTGGCTAATTACATGCTGATCGATTGCCATTAGGGAAACCAATCTGAGGGACATTCCCTAACTACCCTTAGGTGTGTGTGTGTGGCACTTGAGAGCTGGGAGCCTTTGAAAAAGAACTAAAGGAGGGGGGTGAGGATTTAGTTTTCTCCTCCTTCTAACTGTTGGTGTGGTAACAGGAGAATTAAAGCCCTAAATCGTAGCCCTGGGATCTTGGTTGTTCAGGCTGACCTTTTGCTACCTGCCTCATAAGAGCTCTTCTTGGGTGATCCCTGTGAAACTAAGAGTGGTGTAAGGAGAGCTATGGCTGTGAGCTCAGCCCAAGAGGGAATCTGTGACACCCCAGCCTCCCTTAACTGTGCAATTGCTGACACTTTGTAAATGAGAAGTATTGAAGAGCCTTCAGCTGTCCAAGCTGACTGCCCTGGTGCTGCCAGCACCTCTGTCTTCAGCTGCACAGGTGGGAAAAATGACAGCAGAATTTATGTAGAGCACCAAATGAAAAAATGGGAAGTCTGATCCAGACTGCCTGTAAGGTGGTTGATTCACTTTGTGCATCGGAAGTGGGTTTTTCCCCTCTCAGATGCAGCTTCATGGAGCATTTCCTCCCTGAAAAAGACTTTAAATGTTGTGTTTCTGAGCCTGTTGTGAGTTCCTTCCAAATTAAACCTCTTCCTAACAGAACTGACATTTTGAGGACACAGATTTAGGGAACAGACTCTTGGATTTTTAGCTGATTATAATGACCTTGATGCCACCTTCTCAGGAGGGTTCTGTGAGCGGCATTTAGCAATTTTTAAGTATTAAAATATCCCTTCAACGGAGACTTTTAATGTCCCACAGGGAATTGCCACAATGGTTTAGAAATAGTCTGGAGCTTGAGCACAGCAGGACAAATCAGGGCCATGAAATGATTGTTGCAGCTCTGCTTGGGAAGAATTAAGACCAGCTAGTCCTGCAGCTCACTGCATCCCCAAGCCCCTGGTGCCTTCTCAGATACACGAGGCCCCCAGGGACTCCCCCTCTGGTACTTTCTCAGTTGGTGAGAAGATGTGGTCGGCTGTAAAAACCTGACCCATTCTGCAGTGTTTTGAGCTGCTAATAATGGACCTAATGCTGCTGCCATTGAAAAAACACCCAACTCTCTGTTGCCTTCGGGATGAATAACTTCAGCTAATTAACAGCTTCAGAAGCTCAAGCCATTAAACGGGGTTCTCTGAGCGGAGAGGGAAGTGTCTGGGAGCTTCTTGTTCCTCACTCTGCAGCTATTTACTGCCCGACTCCACTGTCCTGTGGTTCAAGTGTGCCTGCACCTCATGGACACGCTTTCTGCTGCCCATCCTAGAGGTGGTAGGAGGCTTAATTCCTTGTTATTTGTGGAGTGGGCTCTGATTGCTAGCTGAAAGGCAGAGATTGATAGAGAAGTCCCGTGCAGTGACAGCAGCTTTGGTCTCTTGGAAAGACAGGCTTTGCTAACAGCGCGTGGGGTAAAAGGGTGAAAGACTTCAGCCAAATCCATTGGTGTTGTGACTCTCTGTTTAATCTGACAGGGGATGAACGGAGGGGGAAAGAAAACTGGGCAATTTGTTAGGGTTCAGTGGAGTGCTAACTAGGAGCAGTGCTTGGGAGAGAACTAAAGCACCTGGGTGGATGCGCTGCTGAAACTCCTGCCTTGTGCACAGAATCAGAAAGTCTTTGTGGGCTGTTTTTGGGTTTAAAATCTTAAACCCCAAAACCAGTTACAGATGAAGCAAAGACTAAGCAAGTCTGAGACAAATGGAGATAAGCAAAAGTAGAAATCCAGAGTGTCTGCAAAACTGCAGGGACACCCTGAAAATGAAATGATTCCTGCCCTCGCTTTCTAACCTCACCGCTTGCTGAGGTGTTTTTCCAAAGGGGACCCTCCAGAGCCTGCAGTCTGGGGCAAGGGGGATTGCCTCCGGGATCTTCTCTTTATAAAGAAGGCAGAGAGAGTGGATTAAATCAATATTTCATTTATTTGGGCTTGTAATTCCTCTTACATCAGCTGCCACATAAAGATTTTCACCTACTTTCTTCCCCTCCTCCTCGTCCTCATTTACTATGCACCAATAATTTCCCTTTGACGCTTTCCTGCCAGTCCTAGTGCCAGATGGCCCCAGTTCTGAGCTTCTCCCCTCTCTTGGGAGCAGCCCCCATTGTCAATGCAAAGGAAGCGTCGTGGCTTTGAACCCAAAGCTGGGACCCAAACTTCAGCCCTGGTGCGAGGAGGAGCTAACCCACTAATGCAGGAAACCATGCAAACAGCACACCCTCCCACTCAGCACCATTAAGGAAAGAACCCCTTCACTAAAGGGCTGTTTTGCATTTTCCCCAATGGTCCATGTATAGAAATCTGGTGCAAATTTAATTCTCTCACCACCTGATTCCACTTCCCAGCCGCGAGGTTCCCTTTGTGCCCTAAACTCAATTAGACATATGCATTTCACATCATGGACACAGATGTGAAAACAAAGTCTGCACCCACCTCGCTCTCTCTCTCTCTCTCTCTCTCTCTGTAGATGTGCCCACGTCAGTTTTAAAGCCATAAAGAAAGTGAGTAAATCTGTTTAGGACACCAGCCCCACTATGCAGAACAAAGTGTCCGGCTGCAGCGAGCCCTGGCTGAGCTGCTGATTGTGTTAGGGTGGGCTGTGACATCCTGGATATCAATAGAGTTTCCCTGTGGCTGGGCTGGGTGACAGGGAGCTGCCCTGGTTCGTTTCAGAGTGGCCTGGGGAGGGTGTTGGTGTGTGGCTTGGGTGCGTGCCTGGCACCTCTGCAAGAGCTGTAGGTGCTGAGGAATTTTCCAGCCACACGAGCTGGCAGGGAATTAAAGCAGCGGCTCTGAATTTCTTGGTGTACCGCTCGGGATGGGGAGGGGACAGCGCAGCAAAAGCTGACATCGAACCCTGTGTTGCTGTGTGCCACACAGCATGCAGCCCTGCCTTTGAACAAAAAAATCGCCCAGTTTCTCTCCCTGCTTTGACTTTTCTCCGTTTTATGTCCATTTGGGTTTGGAGAGGGACACAAGAGGCTTGGGCATTGAGCGGAGAGTTAAATTATGCAGCTGCAAGACTGCCAAGCCCTTCAGAATGGGATGCTTCGTTTAGATTTTCCACAATGCTATTGAAGTGCTTATTTTCCTCCTGAAGAGACACAAACAGATGCAAACTTCTGTAAACACTTTAGAAATGAATTCAGTGAGTTTGGCCTCTCAGCAGTGCTCAATAGCTGACAGAAAAATGTCTAATTAGTGCAAGTGGAAATAATAGGGCCACTTGGATTCCTTCCATCCTCCTCCAAGTCTACTTTTCCTAGGAACTCAAAGGCTCTTTTGTTTGGTAGGTCACCCTCTCTCAGGCTTTTGTGCTCCCATCTATTAAAGGAAGAAGGGGAGGAAAAAAAATAGATTAGGCGATGCTCTGTGCTTAAATATATGGCCTGTTGATGAGCATTTCCAATGGCTGGTTTGCAGTGTCAGTTTACAGGTGCTTGGAGAGGGGGATTCCTCCATTGTTGGCCGGCACAAGCAGAGTTGTGCGTGCCTGCCTCCAGGAATCCTTTTCAAGTACTATCCTCTTAGAAAACCCAACCCAGGCTCAGGGGGGGGAAAAAAAAAATGAAGGAAATTTATCCAAATCCTCCTGGCTGAAATGCGACCAAGTGAGCAAACGCTTGCGACGGATCGGAGCTGCGAGCTGCCTTCATCTGTATCCCACAGGCTCTGCTCCAAGCAGTTTGATGTGGGCACTCCTCAGAGGGTGGCTGTGCTGCTCAGGATTAAGGAGTCTTGCTGTCAGGTTGTGGGCCTCTGAGCTAAAAGCAAAGGGAATAGAAATCAAGCTGGGGCGGAGTCCAAGAAGCCTGAGTGGTGCCTAAAGCAGATGCCTCTGCCTCTGCATTTACACCAGGAGGGCAGGAGGAGGCTGGTGCTAAATCAAAAATGGGAGAGAGCTGCCAACTTGATGTTTTAGTGGAGATTTGGACAGTTCTCTTGGCAGTCTCTCATCCTCTGATTATGCTGTAGGGCCCCGTCCTCCCTCCCCTGCATTTCTTTTACTCTGGTGTGAGTGGGTTACTCACTGATGTGAATGAGATGAGAAACACATTCTTTTTCTGAGGAGGCTTTGTATGGTTGAAGGTGTTTTATATGTCTCATGATTGACTACACCAGAAAGCAATCCTTGACCATTGCCAGCTCCCAGATGTTCCAGCCAGGCTGGGCAGCATGAAACTGGGCTCTTTGAGGCAGCATGAAGTGGCCACAAAGACCAGACAGGTCAGGCCACCCATGAGCTTCCATAGCTGGAGAGATGGGGCTTTCTTTACAGCTGATGGCTGTATTTCAACCAGGTGACCCAGAGAAACAATAGCTGGATGCCATCATCCCCATCCTGACCACAAAACCCTAAAAAGGAAATCACCTGAGTGTCAGTGTGTCGAAGCATGTCCTTGTTCCACAGGCAGGGAGTATCAACCTCTACCCACCATGAGAAGGGACTGGTTTTCACTAGATGTCCCCAGGTCTGTGTGGACTTCTGTAGCCATGATGAAGATGTGTACCTCCTCATGGCAGTCTTTGCAAGCCTCCTGTCCTCTTAACAGCATGCTTTGGCTGGCTGGTTCCTCTCATTGGTGTGATGGTTCAACAACTGTGGGAATCCAAGAGAGTCCATACAGACTTAATAGTCATTAAAGATGACCTGCAGGGCAAAAAGAATCAGACTCCTGACCTGTTTGCTTGTTTATGGTGTACAAAGGAGTGGATGGCTTGAGCTCTGCCTGGGAGAAGGGCTACATTGACCTTTTCCAGTCTTCCCAGACTCATGTCTCCTTTTTAAACTTGCTTTTATTGCTGTTTATAATCTGTTGGGCAGGATTTAAACTCAGGAACTGACCACCAAAACATGTGGTTCCAAAGAGAAATTTTCCAGGAAGGCTCAAATAGAAAGACAAACCAAACCAAACCCAACCCCCAAGCCCAAACTAAAACAGAACCAACCAACCAAATAAATCCAAACAAACAAACAAACAACAACAAAAAAATCAGGGCTGGTATCTACAGCTCAAGCAAAATCACTTTAAAAATGGGAGTGTGATCAGGAATAGTCACACTTGGAGGTTAGAATAAATCCTAGCTGATCCCTGCTACACAGACTTTCTCCATTGTATCCACTGATACATAAAGGAACATAAAGACTGTAAAGTGAGTAGACATTTTTGGGACAGCTTTTTAATTGCTAGTGAATATTTGCCTCTTGACAAGTTCAGTACTTAGAGTCATAGAATGGTTTCGGTTGGAAAAGAGCTTTAAGATCATTGAGTCCAACCACTGACCTAACACCACCATGGCCATTAAACCATGTCCTGAAGTGCCATGTCTGAACACTTCCAGGGATGGTGACTCCACCACCTCCCTGGGCAGTCTGTTCCAATGCCTGACCACCCTTTCAGGAAATAAATTTGTTCCTAATCCTTTCTGTAAAGCTGTGTAGCCACCTTACAGTGACTAAGAAGATCCCATCTGGTCTAAACTGATGAGTGGACAGTGGGTTACTGAAGCTGAATAGGTTCTCTAGACAGTTCACCAAGCCTTTGGGAGATGAGTTTGTCCGTGGCTGCCCCACGACACTGGTATTCTTTTTAGGTTTATTTGAAAGCCTCCATCATGGTCAAGGACTGTGTAACGGCAACAGCTATTGTGTTCCTGATTGACCGCTTCCTGTATTGGATCGACGCCTCCAGAGAACTTCTCCAGATCACCAAGGGGCTGCACAAGCTGCAGCCCAGCACACCCATCAGCCCTCAGGTGCTCATCCGCCGGGCTCGCCTCTCCGTCAACACAGGTACCTCTCCCTTGCCTCAGCTCAAGCCCAATTAGTTGCTACTTGACTCTGAAGAAGACACTTTGTCTCTTGCAGGGGATGGCGTGCTTATGGCCCCGAGTACAGCCCACTCCCAGCCCCCTTGAGCCCTCCCAGCTCCTCTCACTAGCACAAAGGGGCTGGGATAAAGGGTTTCAGAGGCAAAAGCAGGAGAGAAAATTGTGAAAGGGTGTGGAAAATACTAATTGGAGCTTTTGTTCCTTAACAAATCTTCCCTGCTGGTTTCAAACAGGGATATCTGAATTGCTATACTTCTGACCAAGGGCCTTTAAAAAGTAAA
This sequence comes from Dryobates pubescens, assembly GCF_014839835.1. NCBI lineage: Eukaryota > Metazoa > Chordata > Aves > Piciformes > Picidae > Dryobates > Dryobates pubescens. Next base: position 3,650,963 of record NC_071635.1, read on the forward strand.
TTAGAATCCCAGCACTGTCCCAGCTGCCTTTTTATTTCTTTTTTTTTTTTAATATATCAGTGGGTCCACTTGACTATGCAAACAATGAAGCATGCAGCCCCTGAGGATAAACTGGTCTCAAAGAAGATAAATTCCATCATGCCTACAACGTGAGGCATCTCCTGCAGCCCTTCGAGCCTGCCATGGGTGACTCCAGACGTGCAACAAAACGTCTGAGCCATGTGACAGGGGGTTGAAAGGCAAAATCCCCACTTTGTGTTGCTTACTGCGTCCTTTCTCTGTATTTTTGGGTTGTATATTCTGTGTTTAAGGTGGTTCTGAAAAGCTAGAGTCTGAATCCTGCAGCAGCCCAAGGCGTGGGAAGCAGCAGAGCGAGAAATGAATGCCTGGAGCCACCTGCCTATGGCAAGGGGCTCAAGTTTGCTCTGAAACCAATGTGCAGCCTTAGCCTCTCTCGTGAAAAAGAGGTGTCTGTTGCTTTCTCTTTGTGGTGGATTTACTGAAGCATATACAGAAATTCAGCAGGAATTCCAGAGCTTGACTCAGGGAAGACTGGGTTGAAGAGTTTAGTCTAAGTGTGGACACACTGAAAATGCTGGGGAGAAGAGTACAGTTTCATAGAATCATAGAATTGTTTTGGTTGGAAGAAAGCTCCATGATCATCAAGTCCAACCTTCAACCTAAACCACTGCAGCCATTAAACCATGTCCCAAAGTGCCATGGACACAGGTTTCTTGAACACCTCCAGGGCCAGTGACTCCACCACCTGCCTGGGCAGCCTGCTCCAATGCCTATTCCAGCTTGCAGGGACTTTCACTGCTGAATGCTTTTGTTCACTTCATGCCACATGATACATTTTTATATTAATTTTGTGGGGTTTTTTATTTTTTAATCAGGTAAACTTCTAAAAGCTGAATATATCCTCAGCAGCCTTATTAGTGACAATGGAGCAACAGGTATGTAGAATCATAGCATCACAGAACTGTTTTGACTGGAAGAGACCTTCAATATTGAGTCCAACTGTTAACACAGCAAAGCCAAGTCCCCCCCTAAATCATGTTCCTCAGCACCACATCTACATATCTTTTAAATTCCTCCAGGCATGGTGACTCCACCACTGCCCTGGGCAGCAAAGTTATTTCTTTCCCAATTTTCTAGCTGCTCTTTTGGTGGATTTTTGATACCCATTTTAACAGTCACACAAGCTCCACATAGAGCCAATCTGACCTCTGTTAATGACTCCTTCCATCATCACATTTCTCTTTTCTTCACCATTCTTGGCTAAAATGTGAAAACTGCAACTTTGGTTTGAAATGTCCCTAATTCATCCTTGTGTATCTTCAGTTGGATGGGAAAATATTCTGGAGTTTATTGAGTCAATAAGTTCAGGTTTCTCTACAACCATGACATTTAAGAAGCCTCTTCTGGGTTTTGTTGGTCTGTTCTTCGAGTGAAACTCTCACAGAAGAAGGACCTTAAGCAAAGTAGCAGCTGCCACTATTGAAGTAGAACTAAGGAAAGCTTAGTGATTATATTTCATATTCTGTTTTGAAATCCAAGGTAGGTTTGATAACAAAAGGTTTTGTGTAACTACATTAACATGCAAACTTCTGGTTTAGCCTTCATGAGGTACTGAGTCCTGAAAACATGTTTTGCCAGTGCTTGGAAGTTTGTTGCTCTGCTGTATGCAGTGGGGACAGCCAAGATATCCCACGTTCATCCTTTTAACTGGTTGTTGGTGGAACTCTGTGCAATGTTTATAGACAGTAACCTTTGGTTACTTCACAGCACAGGTAGCTTTTGCTGTGTAGCTGTCACTCAGGCTACATACCCATTAACTGTCTACTTACATTCCTTAACACACTGTCACTTTGTTGCCTATCTGACTGTAACCAGCTGAATTCAGTGGGGAGAATCCTGGCAATGTGCTGGGATTTAGGTTACTTTTGGAGGCTTAAAGTGACAGCAACACTTTTCATTCTCTACAGAGTGTTCCCCTTCTTTCTGCAGGTACCTGGCGATACACCCAGGACAGTGACAGGGTTCTCGTTCAGTCAGTCTGCCTACAAATCAGGGGACAGATTCTGCAAAAGCTTGGTGAGGCTTTTTCCTGTAAATGCCTGCTCAACCTTTTCCCCTGTTTTATTTGTCTTTGCAGTCAAGCTTGAAAATGGCTCATGTCGCTGTTTTAGCTTGTGTGGAACGCTTGCCTGACGCCCCCTGACAGAGCCACAGAAGTGGAGCCGTACACCCATCTGTTTGTGGCAAGGACCTAGAGCCATGTACATATTAATGGATTCATAGAATGGTTTAGGCTGGAAGGGACCTTAAAGGTTATCTACTTCCAACACCTTCCCCTAGACCAGGTTGCTCAAGGCTCTGTCCAACCTGTCCTTGACCACCTCCAGGAAAGGGCATCCGCAACCTCCTTGGGCAACCTATTCTAGTATCTCCCCACTCTCACTGTAAAGAATTTCTTCCTGATCTCCAGCCTAAGTCTACCCTTTTCAAGCTTCAGTCCATCCTCTCTCTTCCTATTACTACAAACCCTTGTAAAAAGTCCCTTCCTGGTTTTCTTGTAGCACCCCTTCATGTTAGAAATTACAGTTCTGTTACTAATCTTTCCACTTCCAGTTCCATTCCACTCTGAAATGTTCCCTTTGCTCCTGTGCTACTCCATGTTTGCTAACACTTTCCCCAGTCACTGTTCCCAAAGGCATGCAGTAGTTAATCATAGGTACATCACAGCAATTTCCTCTCTCAAGACAAGAAAATGCCTTGTTTTCAGCATGATGTGCTTTCTGTCCTCAAGGCCTTGGTGCTTGAGGCCAGCAGCCTTCATTTGATGCTTTGGAAGTAATTTTTCATCTTCCCTGACTACTGAGCTAAAGTCCTTTATGAGCATAAAAAGTATGTGTGTGCACAGCCAAAAGCTAAAGGAAACTAATAAATGTTCAGTGTCACCAAAGCAAATTATACTGTGGTTTGGTTTTACACATTTTGAGAGCTCCTGACTCAAGGAGGGGTGAAATAACCCTTGAAAGCCATCTGCAATGGGGACTGTTTTTCTGATTTCTTTCAGGGATGTGGTACGAGGCAGCAGAGTTGATTTGGGCTTCGATTGTGGGATATTCCAAACTTCCTCAGCCAGATAAGAAGGTGGGATTTCCTTTTCACTCAGGATATCATTACCAATCTAATAATCATTCCAGACTAGCTTTTGTTCACTTCTGAGAAGTCTTCTAGCAATAATGTTTCAGTTAGGCCCCTCAGACAAGGTGAAGAGGCAGGACAAATGGCCAGCTGAAGTCTGGGCTGCAGTTTGTTTCCGCATGCATACACAGACTTACAGACACCTTTTTTTCCTGCAGGGGAACAAAAGAAATACTTTCATCTGAAGTGAACCATCACCTCAGGTGTCCCAGTGCCTCTGACAATGGCTTACTAATCCCAGGATGCAGCCAGAGATCTTATTTATGAATTTCTTTATTTATTTGGACTAAGGCTAATTCTTTCCTCCTAGCAACCAAGGATGTCTGTTTGTTGAGCTGCACTACACTATGTGTTCTAGGTGATGGATGTTTCTGGCACTCCACTGTCTGATCATCTTGCAGCAGCTACTGTATGTGTCTTTAACACCTTTGTGAGGCTTGGCCACACTGATCTTCCCGCTGTGGATAAAGCAATGGTCACGCCATGTGTCCATAGCTAAACAGGAATGTGAACCTAAGCCTTGCGTGTCCCAAGGTGATGCTTTAAGAGGTTTGGTAATCGTAGCCCACCATAAAACCAGAGCTCATCACCTCTCCTCTGCCATTCCTTAAAGCTTGACCTCAAGCTTAGAACATTTTGATGAGAACAAAGATGTGTAGTGAATTTTATGGGAATATACAGGTACCTCCTGCTGTTTTTAACTTTGCAGCTGGGCAGACCTGTAGCTGTCATATATAGATCAAACCTTCCAGAGAGACAGACAACTGGCAAGTTCATAGATCTGATATGTTACATCTTCTTGTCTTACTTTGAATTGATTCTGCAGAACCAATTACAAATTACTAGAAAAAAACCCAACCAAACAAACCCCAATTATGTCAACACCAAGAAGTCTTGATGTTTGTCCACCTCTGTTTATTTGGGCCTTAATGCAGGTTTTGGTGATATCATGAAACTTAACTTCTGTTGTCACAAACAGCAGCTTTAGTAAATGCAATGCTAAGGAAAATGCAATACTGTTGAAGTTGAAACCTAGAGCTAGTGGTAATAGGGATGGTTGGCACTCATGGAAACTTGTATGTATCCACCAGGTTATGCTTCCTGCAAGCTGGAATTAACAAAACCCTACCGAGAAGGTTCCTCGGAATTTCTGAGCAGTGCTTCTCTTTGGATCTTGTTTGTTTCATTTGGGGTTTTTTGGTGTTTGTAGGGTTTTTTTGGTGGGTGTTTTTCTGCTGTGATCTACACACAACCTGCTTTATTGTGAGCATTCAAAGCACAAGGGGAAAATGACAAGTTTCCATTTTTCCTTCAGGGAATTGCTACTTCCTTGGGTATTCTGGCAGACATCTTTGCTTCCATGAGTGAGAAGGATTACGTACGTTTTAAAACCAATGCTCAGATTGACCTGGTAAGACTTGGCTAGATATTGGTGCATGGAGATTCTCCAGGTGAAGTGTATGCTGTTGCCCCACATTCACCCACACTTTGTCCTTCCTCCAGTTCCTCTCCTGTGCTAAGAGGGCTGAAGAAACTTCCATTGTTCCTGGTGACAAATTTCATTAGCACCTAGATGGAAGAATGCTTTGCTTCAGGAAAAAGCAAACATTAAGAATGTGCATGTCTGTGTAATAGAGATAACATATATAGCCTCAAAATGTGACATATGTGGTAAACCTGAGCTAAGAGGCTCCTGCAGAACCAGACCTGGCTGTTGTTGTTCAAGACAGGATCTTAAATAGCAACAAACTTGCTGCCTGGGGGCTGGACTAAATGACCTCTAGAGGTCCCTTCAACCCAGTGCTGTGATTCTGTGATTCTGTGATATGACATCTCACCCTATCAAGACTCAAAGGTCTCAGAGATTTCAGGGAACCTACAATACACAAGAAGCAAATCCCAAGCTGCCTTGCTTCATTTTAACAGGCTGCTCACCAAGTAGACCACTCTCTTTGAAAAGAAAATGTTTGAGATGAAGTTTCTCCTCTTGTTTTCATTTCACTAGAGCCTTCTCCAAGAGTTCAGTCATCGCTTACTGGCAGCTGCTGAGGCCTGCAAACTAGCAGCAGCCTACAGCCAGTACACCCCACTGTTTGTCCTCACAGCTGTGGTAAGTTTTAGCCTTTATTCTGAAGCATTATCTGTGTAAGAGAGACTCCAGGCTATTAAATTTGGCTCTAATCTGGCTATCAAACATTGCATCATACAGGGTATTGTGTCTGTGTTGTGGGTAGGATGCTGTATGTTGCTCTGAACTCCAACCAGAAGTGAAGCAGATGGGCGAAAGCAGTATCTGCCCACAGAGAGAGGATGGGCTTGCTAGCCCATCTGGGAATGCTGCTGCTTCTGTCAGCTGTATTTCAAAGGAAAAAGAGCAAGACTCTTTCCTCCAGAACCACAGCAACAGGCAGTGAGAGCCAACCTTTGCTTCAAATTGTGTCAAGGAAAAATGAAAGTATTTATTCCTCCCTTTATTTGTCTCTGGCAGAGGTTCAGGTTTTTATTTCCTTCTTTCCTCTTTCTCCCCTCCCAGAACATCCGTGGGGTGTGTTTGCTGTCCTACAGTCACTCCAAGGACTGTCCCCCAGAAAAGAGAAAATTCTACTTGTCTGAAGCCAAAGAGTCCTTTGAGATTGGCCTGCTCACCAAGAATGAGAAGAGTCCCATCACCAGCAAGCAGGAACTCCACAGTTTCATTAAAGCTGCTTTCTGCCTCACAACTGTGCATCGATGGCTCCATGGGGAGAGTGAGGAGCTCCGTGAGGTGAGTCAGCTATGCAGAGAAGCCATGGGAAAGCTGCATTCCTACAGCACTTCACTGACAGCAGAGGAAGATAAAGGAGTTCTTGCCAAAGAGATCATGTCTCTGATCACATCTGTGAAGAAGAGCCTTCAAGTGGAAAGCTTCCCTAATTCTGATGCCAGGTCTTATGTTCCAAATAGTTATAAAGGCACAGTGGAAAAACCCATCCTGCAAGGGGCAGCCAGCTTTGACAAGATCCTTGCCATACATTCTCAGCATCACCTGTCAGTGTGTGAAGTGTTTGAAAAGGCTTGCAGGATTCATAAAGCCATGCCAGGAGAGACCCAGGTGGGTGTTTGTATCACAACCTTAAGAACAGAAACCAACAGCATAGATGCTGTGTGTACTACTGAAGAAACAGGGTACCAGAGAAGAGGGGCTGTGAAAACACTGAAGTCATCACCAGCAGGAAGTACCTCAGAGAAACTCAGTGGCCAGAGAAATAAATACATTGGTCCTGATGTGATGAAAACTTCCTTTGATGAGGAGATTGAGCCATTAGAAATTGAAATAAATGATGTAAACCCTGGCTTTAGCAGATGGCAAAACAGGAGCCAAACCACAACTTCAGAGAGCTCTTGGTGCAAGCTGTCAAAATCAAGTTATTCTTCCAGCTGGGAGGAACTGAACTGTAACAGCAGCAAAGAGGCTCCTGGAGATGGGCAGCAGCAGGAAAAGGGCTCAAGGGAGGAGCAGTGTTGCACAACAGAATCTGCCTACTCATGCTTATTGACTCCCCAGGCCCTGCATCCTTCTCCTTGGGAGCCTTTAGGTAGCTGTTGGGAATCTCCTCAGCCATCCTCAGAGATAGATACACCTCTGGTAGAGAAGACATCCTGTTGTGGAGAAGAGCTGTGGGAAGGAAGACACAGTGGAAAGAGCTGTTCGGGAGAGAAATCAGGGGAGGGGAACAACATGGTTCCTTTTCCCTCGACCCCTTACTCTGTGCCCTCCAGGCCAGAGGAGGAGAAGGAGGAAGAGAAGATGAAGGCCTCCTCGGGCTGCAGGACCAAGGACAGCGGCAGGGAAGGTGGTGGCGGTGCCTTTGTGTGGGTCCACCCAGAAGGAGGAACCGCAGACAGTACAGAGGATACCCCGTCTGAGGCCCATCCTCCCATAAATGGGGGTACTTCTGTAGTGTCAACAGGCATGGAGGAGAAGATGGCCAGTGACTCCTCAGGGAGTGACTGGCTGAGGAAATCTGCTGTGGTGGGAAACAGAGCTCTCCAAGTGCATGAAGTTGATGCCCAAGCAGAAACAGTAGATGACACTGAATTTGATTTTGTCAGTGTTGGAGACTTTGTTAACATTCATCCTACAACATCAGTTCCAAAGCATCAATCAACTCATAGTGCACCAAGAGCATTGCCCTCAGGGAGAAAGATATCCCTAACCAAGCACTTTGACTGTGCCACTACTGAAGAAGATGAAGAAAAACCTCAGGACATGTTGAGCAGCAGGAGACAACAATCCAGTTCATCTCTGAGTTCGTGGTGCAAATCGGCACAGATGCCCAAGCGGTCTCCAGAAGGTTCAGTTCTGAGCACCAGGGGAAGTGGTTTTGTCTTTGTGCCTGGGAGGACGAAAGAAGAAATCCTTGACGCTCGATTTCTGAGGGATGATGACTACATGCAGCTTCTGGCAGGAGTAGAGCACAACTGGCTTGTCCAGAGACTGATGCCTACTGGAATTTTTAAGTCTAAACAGCTTCGTAAAGCATACTGTAAGTTTCCACCCAGAGCTGGGCATTTTCACACAGCAACAGGTACTCCCATAGAGAACAATCTTGACTCAGGCTTTTTAACACAGTGTTTTAGTCAGCATTTGTTAGGACTTAATCTGTTGCTCTGTGTAAGAATTTTAGCAATGGAAACCCTGCACCACCCTTGAACCATTTTCTCCTGTTTCTCCTTACCCATGTGCACATCAGTCACAGCTTCATGGCAGTGGGCTGTCCTATAGTCACTCCAAGGACTGTCCCCCAGAAAAGGGAAAGTTCTACTTGTCTGAAGCCAACGAATCCTTTGAGATTGGCCTGCTCACCAAGAACAACAGGAGTCCCATCACCAGCCCACACAGTCCCTCCTGTTTCAATCCTTTCATACAGGAGGTAACTTGGGCTGCTGGAATTCCCTGCATTACTTCATTGAGCCCTTTCTACCTCATTACCGAGTCTCTGGTTTTGTCACCCATTTAGATGTGTCATTTCAGCCCTGCAAAGTGTGTGTTTAAGTTAAGGCTTGTGAAGTTAATCATAAATAACAGCCATAACATGCAGACACTTGATCACTACACTAAGAACCACAGAAGCTAGGAGCAACACCCCTATAAGCTGCCTCATTGAGCTCATTAAGTAAAACACACTTAGGGCTCACCTTGCATGTCTCCAGCCTGTTTAGCAATTTTTTTGTCCTAGATATAAAACATCCAACTCTGCACCTAGATACCTCTGAGCATAAATTTCACAGCCCCATAGTTTGCTTTCAGAGGAGCCTGAATATCTTATCTCCTATGTGCTGCTTATGTCATCCCTCAGCACAGGCTTAAAGCAGTCCTGTTCTACTTGTGGTGTTTTCTCTTTGTAGCTGCTCTGCTTTTAAAGTACTCCAAGAAATCAGGCCTCTGGACAGGCCAGGAAACAGCTGTGTTCATTGGGGACTACCTGAATGTGGCAAAGGAAGGCAAACAGAGAAATGCATTTTGGATACACTTCCTGCACCAGGAAGAAAGCCTAGGAAGGTATTGACCAAACCAACTGCTGAAACAGGGGGGTTGTCTTCTGTATAAACAGGGATGAAAACTACCTGTGAGTCTCCTCTGGAGACTTTCAAAACCATCCTGGATGTGTTCCTGTGTGGCCTGCCTTAGCTGATCCTGCTTTGGCAGTGGGGGTTGGACTCAACAATCTCTGGAGGTCCTTTCCAGCCCCTAAGATTCTGTGGTTAGATTTTGGCTGATTTTCTGTTGCAAAAATGTTTTAAGGCTTTCCCAAATCTCTTGGTCAGTATGGCAATCTTTCCCATTGCTCCCTGTAATTCCCTGCTTTTTCATTTCTGGGAAGAAAAATCTGGTTCACTGTTGTCTTCTAACAGCCATTTCAGTTTTCAGTTGTTCATGACAGCTCTTGGCCTGACCTCACCTTTCTCTGTGGTGGGATCATCTCTAAAAACACTATCTCTAATCTCTTAAGAACATTTTAATAGGTCTCCCAGGGAGGTGGTGGAGTCTCCATCCCTGGAGATGTTCAAGAAACCTGTAGCCATGGCACTTTGGGGCATGATTTAATGGCCATGGTGGTGTTGGGTTGATGGTTGGACTTGATGACCTTAGAGGGTTTTGCCAACCCAAACAATTCTATGATTCTGTGCATCTGTTTTAAATACCTCTGAGTCAGGTTTCCTTTCAGAGTGACCAAGAGTTAACTTTATGAGTGTTATGAAACCCTCATCCCAAAATTTGATTGATCAGTGCAGGATTTAATGCCTGTGAGAGCTAAGAAAGAAACAAACCAGCCCCACAACTGCAATCGTTGCCATCACCAACTGCTGGCTTTGCTTTCAGCAGCCAAGCTCTGCTTTGTGGTGATGTTGCTGTAGCACAAGTGCACTCTGCTGCAAACCTGACTACTCCAATCACTTCTCTTTTTGTTTAGGTATGTTGGGAAAGAATATAAAGAGGAGAAAGGGCTTCTTCACCATTTCAGTGACGTGGAACGGCAAATGACTGCCCAGTACTATGTGACAGAATTCAACAAGAGGCTGTATGAGCAGAAGGTCCCTACCCAGATCTTTTACATCCCATCTGCTGTACTCCTGGTAAGATCTGTCTTCTAAGCAATACAAAGGAATGGATGAGAAGAGCGTCTGAAGTCAGTTTTGATTTTAAAATACCAGCAGTTTGGCCACCTTTTGATGGTGCTCTCATTCATGTGATCTTCCCTGGGAGCTGCCTTTGCTCGTTTCAGCACAGAAAACACTTTATCTGCAGAGCTACCAGTTCATGGGTGCACTGGCAGAAAACATGCCATGGTAGAAGGCAGAAACTTACTTGTAAATGTAGCCCAGGAGTTACTCAGCCTTTTATGTCATCTCACACTGTGTGAATATCTATTTTCAGGGGCTTTTTCACAGCAAAGTGCCCCATTTTGAGTACTGGAAAATGTTTAAACCTCTCTAAAACCCACCAAGTGAGCTTCTTGCAGACAAATTGATTTGCTGCAGGAAAGCTTCGAGGCTTTTTCTGCATTATGCTGAATTTCAGGAACACAGAACTGGAAAGGACCTCCTTGTGATTCATAGCCCCAGTGCACCTTGGTCCACCCTTTGTTCTAGTTAAATGTGAGCTCCTCATTAATCAGCTTCTGTTTTGAATCAGTAGTGGGATAACATGGAGGCTCTTGCCATATCTCATGGTGGGAAGTTGTAGGAGGGAAAAACAACCTTTGGTTGGAAGAGCTTTATCTTCCTTGTCTGCTTGCCTGATTGCCATTCATGGTCTCTTTTCAGATACTGGAAGACAGAACTATTAAAGGATGTGTGAGTGTGGAGCCCTACATCCTCGGGGAGTTTGTGAAGCTGTCCAATAACACAAAGGTAGTCAAGAATGAGTACAAAGCCACAGAGTATGGCCTGGCCTATGGCCATTTCTGCTATGAGTTCTCCAATGGGACAGATGTTGTTGTTGATCTGCAAGGTTTGTATTGCAGCAAACTTCATTCCTTGTGCGTCCTCTCATGTTGCAGAATCATAGAATGGTAGGGGTTGGAAGGCACCTCTGGAGATCATTGAGTCCAGCCCCCCTGCCAAAGCAGGGTCACCTAGGGTAGTTCACAAAGGAATGCATCCAGACAGGTCTTGAAAGTCTCTGGAAAAGGAAATTCCACAACCTGTCTGAGCAGAATATGCCATATAGAGGACATGCTGTCTCTAAAGGACATAAAATGGGGGAGGTATGTGCAGGCATGGCTTTGCCTTCAGCAGTGCTCTGCATCAGAGCGAGAGCATGTAAGCCACATGCTCCCCAGTGTGCCACAGCTTCGTGCCATAGAGTGATCTGCATCCAGTTGGACCAACAGCCTTGTGGAACCATCTGAAGGAGAATCACTCAAAGAGGCAGCAGGTTTGTCACACTTCCCCCTTGCTAAAACTGGCAAGCCTATTAAAAAAGGTCCCCTCTGGCTGATAGAGAACTGAGCTCCTAGGTTAAAAGCCAAGAATAAAACCTTTCAAACTTGACTTTTAGCACACAGGTATCTGTGGGATATTAATTTCATTAGATATTCATTATGCACCTCTTAGGGTTCTGCTTTTGCTGATATGGGTGCAAAATGGGCATTAATATCCAGCATGTCAAGCAGATGATCCTGAGCACAATAATACAAAGGCTGTGGTATTCTGTACCAAGATGTGTCCTTTCTTCCACAGGTTGGGTGACAGGTAATGGGAAAGGCCTCATCTACCTCACTGATCCCCAGATTCATTCTCTGAACAGCAAAGATGTTTCACATTCCAACTTTGGGAAGAGAGGAATTTATTACTTCTTTCATAATCAACATGTGCAGTGCAATGAAATCTGTCGCTGCCTCTCCTTAACAAGACCCTCAGTAGAGCTCACACAAGACAGTCACACAAAGAATGTGCCCTAAGCTGGGCACCCTCCACACCTTCAGGAGCACATTTTCTTTGTGAGAGCAGAGCCACTGAGATGATTGAGTTGGGTCAGTCATAACCTGCAGGAGTTTGGCAAGTTCTGGTCTTTGCATCCAGGCTGGTAATACCACGTTGCCATCTTGTTTACTATCTGAACCTTGTGCTGTTACAGCCATCTGTAAGAATTAACAGCAGAGCAAAAGAAGAGTAGGAAACCAGCTTCCTAAATTCAGCTAGAGATGTACTACAAGGCTGTGTAAACTTCTCATCCAGTCAGACCCAGGAAGGGCTCCAGGCACCATCTGCTCTTTGGAAATGGGATGTGAAATAGAGTGAGGCAGAAGCAGAGAGTTGGATTTCAACCATCTGTAACACCTTCAGAAACTTGTATAAATGCTTCAGGGGATGAATGGTGATGGTTTGGGTGGCCTAAAAATCAACACAGTTTTGTTCAGAGGTGTGTGTGTCTATGTGACCACAAAACACCTGAACAGATAAAAATACTTTTCATTGGATCAGCCAAGAAATCTCTGCTGTTCTGCATGGAAAAAATTCTGTTCTTGAGCCAAGAGGTGCTTTACATGAATAATTTAGGACTGGTGCATTTAACAAACTCTCAGAAGACTTTCCCAAGAGAAGAGTTCTTGCTTGAGGACAGCAACTCTCTTCAGCCTGTGATGAGACCCTGAGCACCCCAGATTCGGTGACGAGTTCTGTAACTCCTTCCCACAGAAAGTCTCGCTGGATGCAAGTGTAGCTGCTGTTACAAAGCAGCAGCAGCTCTCACAAGCACAGGATAAGCAGTCTCCTCCCACCCCCCTGCACCCACACCAAGGACTCAATTTGTACCTACATAGTGGGGGGGCTGGGGACAATTCTGCCTGTGCTGGGAAGATGCAAACAGCTGCAACATAGTCCTTTAACTCCAGCATGTTAGCAGTGTTTTGTTATGATTTGTGGTTGTTGTCAAGCATGCTCAGAGAGCCCCTGATTTTTCACACCAGGACTGAACAGCCCCTGGCATGTCTGCTGGCCACATGCTTCAGTTGTGCCTGCCTGGGTTAGAGGCAGCTGCAGCCTTTTCCTTTTTTTTATGAAACAACCTTTTGTGGTCTTTTGTTTTGTTGTTGTGTCGTTGTTTGTTGGTTTTTAAACTAAAGCTTTGCCATTCATTCATGTGACCTCCTTGGACACCTACAGCAATTCACACACTGGTAAGTCACCTTCAGGAGACCCAACTGCTGGAGTTACTCCATCACAGCATGCAGAAGAAAGCAAAGCAATGCCCTCCCAACTTTGTGACTTCTAGCTGAACAGCTGAAATCTTCTCCTTTGTTTTTCCCCACACAGGCTGGTTAGCTGCAGAGTCAAACCTGCTGGCGTGGTCAGATAAAGTATACATGCCCTGTAAAGAAAACAGTCAGAAAAAAGAGGAGCTGGGAGCTCCTCACACAAAATGCTGCCTCACTTCAATGCTGAATTAAACCAACTGCAGTGCTTGGTTGGGGAAAAAACAAAACAAAACAACAACAAACCCAAACAAAACAAACCAAAAAAGTCTTACCAATGTTATCCAAATTGAGACTATCATGAAAGAACTGTTTTCAAATCACATAAGACAATGCATTTTGGTCTCAAAAATACAGCTGTCCATTTTACTTCTACTGCAGGCAGACTTTGAATGGGTTACCTGGACAGGGTGGGTAGGCTTCACAGCCTTCATTTCCAGTGGGTGATTAACCTGCATGGGCTTTCAGGAGGAGGCTTGGTTCAGCCTCTGTCAGGGATGAACTGCAGATGGTGATTAAAAACAGAGGACGTATCTTTGCATCTACAGGTTGCACCTGATTTTATATTCCACAGGAGAAGGAAAGGGATCTTCTGTTCTTCCAGCACATCTTTCCTGGTGTTACTAACCAACAGGTAGGCAGAAAAGCTACTTCTGGAAATGTTCAAGCAACAGTTAGATGTATTCCCCTGAACAGTGCCACACACGACTAGAATAATGTGCAGGACTAGAGCCAACATTTGTTGCTGCCTCTCTGGCCAAAAGAAACTGCTGAGACAGATTTTTTTTCTTCAAAGACCAAGCCAGCACCTCCAGGATGTGTGTGTGCACATATACACCTCTGCACTCCCAGACGGATCTTCATTTGACAAATGGGAGGTAGCTTTCCTGTTCCATCAGCAGTGAAAAGCTGTCTTCATTTCCAGTTCTCCTCTTCTCCTCCAAAACCCCTGATGTCCCACTACCCTTGAGCTCAACGGCTGGGGAGAGTGTCCTGCTGAGAAAGGGAACACAACATCAAACCCCCACAAAAAGATGGGTCCCCAGCAGAGAGTTTGCTTTAACAAAACCACCCGCTTTTGTTTCGGCAGCCAGCAGAGAGTTTTAGCCTTTTGTTCCTGCTTTTTAGCAGCGTTATTGTTTTGTAGGTGATGTTTGTGCTGAGTTGTTTGGAGAGATGCCCCATCACCACACTGAGTAGAAATAGGTGTAAAGAGGGAGAAGCAAGCAAAGAAGAAGAAGAGGAAGAAGAAAAAAACATTAAATCTCTTTATTATGGTGCATAAACCTTCAGTGTTGGGGAGCTGGGCAGCTGCACAGGAAGAAAAAATGCATTCAAAAATATAATGCTAGTGTGAATAATCCTTTCTCGGGCGCTGCTTGCAGACTGCTTCAGCTTTGTCAGGTGAACTTGAACTGGGCCATCAGATTTGCTGCCGTTCCCATTGCACACTGTCTGTCACCCCGGGGCATTCACCATCTTGACTGTTGTTAAAAGGGAGCAAACAATCCATCATTGAGCCGGGGAGTCACTCGCTCATAGAAAAGTAAAATCGGCATGTGACGGGACACTCGGCCCCAGTGTTTCCCAGATTAAAGTGATACATGAAAACTCACGTGTTACTGGGAAGATTAAGCCCGTTATCTTGTTCTGCAGCCAATAAAGGCCAGCCTTGTCTGGGGCAGGAGGGAAAGGCTGGCTTTAACCAAGTGACAAACACCGCTCCGTGCACCGGCAAAAGAGAGAGCCCGGCTCTAAAGAGGAAACAAAGCTAGTTAGCAAGATCCTGGGAATTAAGAGGCGGCAGAGACGCTGTGTTAAAGCTTCTCTGCGGAGGCTTTCCTTTCTCTATAGAGACAATTAAAAGCAAAACAAAACCTCCCGGACAATCTCTGCAGAACAAAGTGTCCGAATGTGCTGCCAACAGCCAGCCCCGCAGTGTCTGCTGGAACAGCACGGGAGTTTTGAGACCCCTGAGAAGCGATGCCTTTTCTAGCTCTGCCTCTTGGTCCAGGAAAGAAAAGAATAGATGTTTAGATATGCTGCTGGATCATTTAAATCTCTGGCTTCCTTCCTAAACCTTCTGTTTAGCAGCTGATTTCTTTCGTTGGTTTGTAGCCTACCTTGTACCCCCTCAGCCAAAGTTATGGCTACTCCTCAGATAAAAGTTAATATCAAGCATCAGCCTCTCCAGTTCCCTGTTCAAACAGCCAGCATCATTTTTAACTCTGTGGCTTCTGCTGGCTTTACTCTTCACAGGCTTGAGAACAAACTCTGGGGTATTAGTCCTTCCTAAGGTATTCATCCAGGGCTTGGATCCTGCCAGTCCTGGGTTAATGTGCTCTCCAGCCTCATCTCCTGAAGAACTTAGATACATACGTGGCCTGGAAAACACAGGACTGAAATTATTGATTCATATTTGTGGTATAAATAAGTGACTACTGGGAGAGGTAAGTAGTTGACCCAGACTGATGATGGAGCATTTAATATTTTTTGGTGGGAAATTTCATCTTCGAGCTCCTGCCCCCCCAAATTGCTGTTCTGCTATTTTCTTTTATTTCAGAAGGAAGTAATTTGAATCAACCAAGAGATAAGGTCATCCTGCTCTTGGCAAGATGATGACACATTTTCCTGTTCTTTTGGGGGAAGATACTTAGTTAAAGAAGTTTTCCCCATTCCCCTTTCCACAGGTAACTAGGAGAAGGGCAGAGATCTCCTTTACTGTGTGTCATATGCATAGAAGTTCATTAATTTGATTTCAACAGGGACCAGGTCAATGCAAGCAAAGCCTGCTGAGCAGAGGCAGAAAGATTTGCTCACTTTTTTTGCCAACAGCTCATGTTCACTACAAAGCTGTTTGGGGAACTTCTTTTACAACAGATGCAGTGCAAAGGGAAGAGCCTCAGTTATTCTGACAGCACCAGGCTGAGCCAGGCTCTGCCTCCAAGCTGGCAGCATCCCAGGCCATTAAGGCCAGCAGAGTGCGGGCGCAAGGTGACCCCTCCAGCTGTGAGGCAGCCCCTGCACGCGAGGCAGCACGGCCCTGCTGCCATAAACCTTCCATCAGCTGCCCCCAGAGCCCAGCTGCTGGGTTTAGGCATCAGTCCTCCAGCAGAAAGAGCTATTCAAGGGTACTGAGGGGAAAGCAAGTTGACCCACAGCTGTATCTCTGGGCACTGCGTGTGTGCCAGGATAAACACACTATTCACAGGTGCTGTGATGTGCTGGGTGGGTGCTGCTCCTTGAAATAACCAGGACAGGAATATCTGCAGCAAAACTTTGCCTTTTGACAGGGGACAATGGCTTTGAGCTGGAAGAGGAGAGATTGAGTGAAGATTAGGAAGAAATTTTTTATAGTGAGGGTGGTGAGACCAGAACAGGTTGCCTAGGAGAGGCTGTGGATGCCCCCTCCCTGAAGGTGGTCAAGGCCAGGATGGACACAAGGCCTAGAGCAACCTGCTTGAGTGGGAGGTGGGGGAGGTTGGAACTGGGTGGTCTTTAATGTCCTTTCCAACCCAAACCATTCTATGATTCAATGATTCTATGAAAATAGCAACTGCTAACTGCCACTGTCACCTGCTGCCTCAGAGGGAAGCCTCTGCACTGGCACCCGGTGCCTTCCCCAGCCCTGCAGCAAAGCCAGCGCCTGGGGACAGCCCCGCAGCAGCAGTGTGCTGCCCTAACCCCTCTCTGGGGGATGGCACACACCACCCTCCTTTTTTCCACTTGGATGAAATCTTCTCTTGTGTCCCTCTGCAAAGAGGGAGCAGATGGAGCTGTTGGCCTCCACAGCTCACAGGAGCCCCCCCAGCGACCCTCCAAACAGAACTTAATCCCAGTCCTTAATCAGGAAACCTCTCTGCTGAGCTATTTTTAAGCCAGATTGTATCTTTCATCAAGTTATTAATAATTGGGTTGTTCCTAGATCTTGCTTGAAGCAGCAAGTGCCACAGGACCAGAGCACCTACAGAACCAAGGTCCTGAATAGACAGGTCCAGCACCCTGCTTCTTCTCCCCATCAGCGGGGTGCAAGGATGGCACAGCCAGTATCCACAGAATTAACCACAGAATGCCAGGTTGGAAGGGACCCAAGGATCATCTGGTCCAACCTTTCTAGGTGATGGTGTAGTTGAAATGAGCTGGCCCAGCAGCCTGTCAAGCTGAGTATGAAAACTGTCCAGTGTAGGGCAATCCACTGCTTCCCTTGGGAGATGATTCCAGTCTCCAGTTGTTCTCATGGGGAAACATTTTCTCCTGGAGTCCGAATGGAATCTCCCCCAGGAGTAACTTGTAACCATCGCCCCTTGTTCTTTCCGTGGACTGCTCGTAAAAAGGGAGTCTCCATCCTCTTGGTAGCCACTCTCCATCCTCTTGGCAGCCACCCGTGGGTGCCCAGGCAGCCCTGGGCTGGCAGCGGACGTCTTTCCAACCTGACTCGCAGCCCAGTGAAGCCCCAAGTGCCGTGCTGGCTAGCGGGGGCTGCGTCCCCTCCGAGCAGGCCATCACGTTAATAGAGGTTGATTTGCAAATGGCGTTGCCTCCCCCTCCCCAGTGCCCCCCCTTTGCCTGACTCTCGCTTTCCTGCTCAATGGCACAGATGCTGCTTTGTGCTGCTCAGGACCAAGCGGCTATTAGCAGCAAATCCAGCGAGGGAAATTAATGAAGGCGACTACTAATAAAAGACAGCTCAGGACAGCCATACCAACTTGCTCCAAGCAGTAATTAACTTTTTTTTTCCCCCCCTTTTTTTTTACAAAAAAAAAAAAAAGCAGCTCATGAAGGTAAATATGCCATCAGCTTTTGGGCCAGTCTCTCTTCTTTTTAATCAAAGGAGGGGGGGGAAAGGGAGGTGAGGGCCCCAGCACCCTCCATCTTCCCTCCCCGAGCAGCCCTCCATCAAAGGCAGGCAGCTCGAAGGAATATTTTTCTCCAATTAATTTTCAAATTGTCTTTTTATTTTTTTTTAATCAGGAATCTGAATTTGGTAGGAGAAGGCATGAGGTGAGAAGGGTTGCCAGAAATGTGCTGGACCGGTGCAAATGCTGCAGCATCCCAGACAGGATATATCTGTAAGTTGAAGGTGTCAGCTTGTCTGACCACAAGAGTCTGTCTTAGACTCTTAAGATGCAAGGTTTGGCCCCACAGCAAGACAATTGGCTTAGTTTCTTGTCACCCTTAGCCTTGCTCCTGGCTCACTTTTATTCCTTCACGCTGAGTTTATCTGATTACTTGTGCTGAGGGAAACAGACGGCCTGTTGACATCCCCAGTGAATGCTCAAAATGTCCCTCCCCAGGCAGGGAGCAGCTTGTGGGACAAGCCTGGAGGGGAGCAGCAAGTTGTGAAGGGGTTGACTGCTTCTAGGCAAAGCAGCACCCTGATGTCTATGGCAGAGCTGGGGGTCAGGGAGCTGGCTGCAGAGCTGGGGGGCCAAGTGCTCACCTTGTCTAGCAGAGCTGGGACCTGGTTCTGGTCCGTTTTCTAAATCAAACTGGAGCACTTTTCCAGGCTCCTTTGGGGCTGAGGTTGTCACAGTGTGTGATTTGTATGTGCTCCTGCTGGCAGTGCTGTGAGCACCAGCATCCTGTGCTGATGCATAGCTTTCACCAAGGCGAGGCTCATTCCTACCCCTCAGGCCCTTCCTGACACCCCATATTCACTCACCAGTGCAGTGCCCCTCTCTACCACCTGCCCAAGTCACATCACCTTTCCTGCAGTGTGTCTACTCCCATGAAATCATTGCAGGGACAGTAAGCCAGGCCCAAACCCAGACATTCCCCAGCCACCAGCAGCCCTGGGCCAGGGCCCATGGTGTCCCCCTCCCTGGGGGGCTGCTGGAGGCCCAAGACCTCCCCTTGTCCCAAGGCCAGAGCAGCAGCTGCCACTCATGGCTCACATCCTCTGGTCCTTGTCTCTGATGTGCAGCTCCACTGCCAGCTCCCCAAGCCTTTGGGTATAAAAACACCCTCACAAGTGTGGGAAAATAGTCCTATTTTGTCTGGATAGAATAAAATCCTTTTGCATAGAAAATTAAAGCCCCACTTCTTGTTCCCCTTGCATTAGTGAGGTGGCTGCAGACATGGGATCTGCAGGTGATAAAAAACAATAAAGGGCAAGTGTGGGCAACAGGACCCTTGGGGTTTGGAGGAGCTGAGCTGGTGGGTGATGGACTTTCCCCCCAGGAGCCACTCTCAAATGATACTTAAACATCATAAAAATGATTTCTCTGAGAGATCAGCTTAAAAACTCTCAGGGTATTTAATGGCATTAAATCAATTCAGGGAGAAGAGCCTCTCTGACATTCCATGTGAGAGGTGTATGAGTCTGGAATTTGAGGACCAGCCCTTCTATGTGAAAAGGAAGCAAATGGAACCAGTGAAAAGCTCAGGCCTTGAGGAGGAAGTGTGACATGCAAAGAAACTCAGCCCTTGGGGCAAGCTGGAGCCTGAGGCAAGGCTGTGGGAAGCTGTGCCACTTGAGCATCTCCAGCCTGAAATGCTGAAAGACAAAACTTGCCTTCTCACTGGAAATGGCAGATTTGGGAAGGAGTTGAAGGACAGAGAGGGGACAGAGCGCTGCCAGTCCGGGGACCCACCAGAGAAGCGCCCATCCTGAGACAGAAGGTAGGGACACGACGATTTAGTGGGATCTGGCTTTTCACCTGCAGAAAAAGTGTCCTTTTGGTACACAAAAAGATGTTTTACAAATGGTTTGGGGTGGGATTTCACCAGTTTTTCTGAAGTTGCATGTGGAGCTCCTTACTAACATCCCAGAGGATCTATCCTTTCAGCTAAGTCAACGTTATGCCATAACTCATGTACCCAGTGTTTAAAAAACAGCCAGAGTGTGCTAAATTGCTTAATGTCCTCTGCATTTCCATAAGCCAGTCATGAGAGAGCACCATAGGATGCCCCAGAGCAGGTGAACCCTCATCTGGTGGTTTCCCAGCGTAATGGTTTTACTTTTCCACCATCAGGAACCCCAAACATCACTGTGACAGTAAAATAATCAATAAAACTTGAGTGCTGGACCCTGAGGGCACCTGAATGAGGCTTCAGGAAACTTTGGGGTTTGGCTATGCAATTTTTAGCTGCTTTTAGCTCCTGCTGAGGCTACATATCTTCAGGTTTACCTAGAAAGCTCCCTAAGGTTGCATTCTTTACTTTGAGGGTGGTGGAGCACTGAAACAGGCTGCCCAGAGAGGTGGTGGATCCTCCATCTCTGGAGATATTAAAAACCCACCTGGATGCCACCCTGCTCTGGCAGGGTGATTGGACTGGGTGTTCTCCAGAGGTCACTTCCCACCTCTACCGTTCTATGATGCTGTGATTCACACTCCTCCCAAGTCTTCCACCTTCACGTGGACTCTAGGTCCAGGTGGACCTGGACCCAGGGGCTCTGCAGCGAGGTGCTGGAGCCCCCAAAGATTGGCTCCACCTTGGCTGGTAGGTGTTTGCCTAGGAGGGAGGGTGAAAGCTGGGTTTAAAATCCAGCCTCCAGATGAGGTCTGTGCCGGGGCTGCTCGATTTAATTATGGCGATGCGATGGGAGATTTATGTCCGACATGAAAGCCGTCCAGCACCAGCCCTTGGGGCGCGGCTGCTGTCACACCGGCACTACTTTGGCTCCTTGTCACTATTCTTATGCCAAGGAGGGCTGTAAACCCCCTCGGGGGCCATAGAGATGCCCCTCCAGCTCTGACGGCGCCGAGAAGCTTTTATGCCAAAATACAATACACAGAAGGATCATAAACACATGTTATTATGGTGAGGAGCTGCCATGGAAACCACCCTCTGCTTTAGCCACTTCAGCCAAAGAGGTGCTTCCTCCACCCTGCAGCCCCTGGTCCACTTCCAGGGTCGCTGTAGATGTTTCTGGAACCACAGGATGATCTCCCAGTTGGGCCCGGGATCTTCCATCACCTCCAAAGCTCCATCTTCTGAGAGAAGAGTGAGAAATAAGAGGGGGGAAAAAAGGGAAGAGGGAAATAAAGTCTTTCAAGTCAAGGGAAGAAAGATGGAAAGAAGCTCTTCTGGCCACATTCAGAAGGAAAATTGAGATGTGGGAGACTGTGTTAGGAACAAATCCAGCACCTCTGGCTCATCCTTTGGCACCCTGCTCTGTGTCCCACTCTTGGTTCTGTCTGCTTTAAGGGTATGCGCAGCCAAGTCCAGCCCTGCCCAGGAACCAGTGAAGGTTTGGCTTGCATGGCTCCCACCCCAAACCCTGCACTCAGACGCAGAAAAACCTCTCAAACCTCTCTCTCCATCCTCCAACACCATGACTGCTTTTCCCACGGTGGTTCCCATTGCCATAGCTCCAGCAGGATGGGGGACACTCCTGCTATAGGAGGGTCTATACTGGGATGGGAGGAAATTCCTCCAGGATGATGCACCTGGCAAGAAGCACTGTCCCGCCCTGAGGATCACAGAGGGAACATCGTGGTCCTGAGCCACCTGAGATGTCCTCTTCACTCACCTTTGGGAGAAGGGAAGCACATCCCATCCATCCCAGTCTTTTGAAGAGCTGAAAGCACCTACTTTAGCTCCTCTTAAAAGCCAGAGAGAAACCAGGAAGGACAATGAGCCCCAACCAGAAAAGACAGAGAGGGTGAGCGAGGCTCTGGCTTCTGTTTTTGGCATTCCTGGAGTTTAATCATTAAAAAGGAGTCGTTAAAAGAGAGCGAGAGTGAAAAACCCACTCCCGACAGGCTGCCCCACACACTGCCAGCCCATTGAAAGCCTCCCTCTTGTTTTGTTCCTTCTGGCCCGTGGCAGATTTGGGGGGACACAGCTTCATCTTGCTGGCCACATCAAAGCAGTGATTATGCAAATGCACCCACTTCCCCCCCCCCCCCCCTTTTTTTTTTTTCCCTTCTTCTTTTTTATTTTTTTTTTTAAAGGAATTATTTATCACACAATAAACCCCCTGCCAGGGGGGGAAACAATAGATCAGGCTAGATAGCGCTGCTCGCCCGAGGCTGCAGGGCTGGGGGGAGAGAACCCCTGCACGTTTTATTGGCCTAACCTAATTTCACTAATTCTCTTTTCACACATTTTGGGATTTTTCCTTTCTCTTTTATTTTTTTCCTTTCTCTTCTCCCCCCCCCCCCTTCTTTCGAGGATGTGGCTCCAAAGGCAGAGGTTTCACACTCCCAAGATCTAGCAGGGGGGACGCACACCGGGTGGGATTCATGTGCCGCCCGTTTGATTTGATTGATACCTTCAGCCCCCTCTGCTAGTTCTTAATGATTTCCAGGTGTTTGTACCCAGAAGTCACAAAGTGCTCCCGGGGATGATGATGGAAGGGTCTCAGCAGCCCCTAGCATCCCCTAGATCCATAGTGACATCCCTGGCTGTGTGCTGTTGGTACCCAAGCTGTGCAGGGACAGCTCTGAGCCATTGACCCCTGGACTTGCAGCTGACTTGGGCTTCACCTGTCCCTCAGAGAGGCACAGATGGGAATTCTTCACCATTAAACACAAGAGGTATATGGCTCAGGAACATTTACTTCCTACAGCCTTTTTGGGGAGCTCCAGGAGCCTGAAGAAGCATGAGGAAATTTATCCAGCCATCAGGTGTATGCTGCGCAGCATTTTCCATACCAAGAGGGAAAATTCATCAGTAAACTTCCACCCAACGTATATATTTACATATATGTGTATACATATATAGTGCTTGGTGCTGCTTTCCTTCACATTATCAGCCACATGAGGAACCCAAAGACACCATAAAGAGGCAAAGTCCAAGCCACGTGTATGTTTCTGGTGGGGGCCTGTCCCCTCTGGATCCCATCTAGGGCTGGAAAAATGGGAGATTTCTCTTGTTTTGGCTCCACATCAGCTTTATACCCACGGTGTGCCTCCCCCAGCCCCACCCTGAGGCCAAGCTGACATCCCCACGATGTGAGTTTTATTCTTCTGCAGGAAAACAAGCCAACAAAACAAAAAACAAGGAAAAAAAAATAAAAGAGAGGGTTTATTTCAACAAGAAAAAGTGGCATTTGACACCTACAAGCACAGGCAGCTCCTGCCAGCACCCAGTTTCACTGGGAGTGAGGACAGGGACCAGCCCTCCCCCCCTGCAGCTACCCCACAATCAAAGGAGAAGAAGCAGCAGCCCCAAAGTTACGAAAATTAGAGATTTTTATTTATTTATACTTTTCTGACAAGGACAATCCCTTTGTTCTTCAGATGTAAATACATACTAGAATAAACTCTGTAAATTATACCAAAAAAATACATCTTTTCCATGAAATCTTTCTTTATAATAAATAAATGTGAACACGTGTGTGGCTGATCGCTGTAATGTCCCGTGTCTGTTGGGGTTTTCAGTCTGTTGATTTATTTTTAATCTCCTGAAAGAAGGGGGGAGTTCCTCGTCCCCTAAAGGTCGAAATAAATAATGCATGAGGAGGGGCCTCCCTTCCCAATCCCCCCCCCCCCCCCTCTTCCCTCTATGGGTTTTTTTCCCCCTTTTGATAGAGAGTTCAGCCTAAATTTCCACGCTTGCATTCAGCCCTCACAAAGCCTACAAATTATACAATGACTTCTAACCTGCACCCCTAACAAAACAATTTACTTTTTATTTCACTTTATTTTTTTTCTTCCCTTTCTCCCCCCATCCCACCCCCCCCACCCCATCCCGCCTATAAATCCTAAGGGACAGATGGCAAAAGAGGGAGCAGGGAGATGGAAGGGGGGTGGGGGGGCGAGCACACACAAAAGCCCTGGTGACAGATCTGGGAAAAACGGGACAAAGTGCACATCGGAGAGAAGAGCCCAAGTTTGGTTTGGCAGGTGCCGTTCCCACAGCCTGCCCTGGGAAGCGGGCAGATGCCGCCGCCGCCGTCCCCTCCCGGGACCGACCCTCGGGCTAGAGGCAGCGGCGGGGCGGCAGCGGCGGCGGGGCGAAGCGGCCGGGCCAGTGCTCGGCATCCGAGGCGGAACCGGCGGGGCTGGCGGGGGATAAAGTGCAGGCGTAGGAGGAGGCAGAGGGTGCGGGGCTGACGGAGCCGCCGCTCCAGGAGGAAGCGGGCGAGGGGCTGCCCTCGGCGGGACCTCCCCCTCCTGTTACCGGCCCCGTCGCCACCACCGCCTCTGGGCCGAGCCTCGTCGCTCCAGCCAGTCGCAGGGTCTCGGTGAGGGCCCAGATGTAGTTGTGGGCGAAGCGCAGCGTCTCGATCTTGGTGAGCTTGGCGTCCTCGGGGAAGGTGGGCAGCACGTCGCGGAGGGCGTCCAGCGCCGCGTTCAGGTTGTGCATTCGGTTGCGCTCCCGGTTGTTGGCCTTCAGCCGCCGGCTCCGTTTGATCCGCTGAGCGGTCTCCGCCGTCCGAGCCGTTCGCGGAGCACCGCGGGATCGCCCCGGTCGTCGCTTTCCCTCCGTTCGCCGTAACCCTCGCGCTTCGACGGGCCTCGCCGGCGAGGCTGCCCGCAGCTCCTCCTCCTCCTCCTCCTCTTCCTCCTCCTCGGCGCTAGACGGCAGCGAGGGCGAGGGGGCGGGCGAGGCCAAGCCCAGCAGCAGCAGCTCGTCCTCGCCCGGCGGCGTGAGCCCCTCCGCCTTCACCAGCATCCTCCGGGACACCGGCACCGGGGATGAGGACGAGGAGCGGGACCCTCGCTTCACGGGTTGAGATGCGCCGCGGTTTAACGGTTCGCCGGTTTGACGGGGCGTACGGAGTAGCGGGGGGAGACGTTGGGGGAGGGTAAAAGCAGACGGGGGAGGGGGCGCGGCGCTGGCACGCGCCCCAGGGGCGGTGGCAGCAGCGGCGGGAGCTGCCCGGGGCCGGTGGGCTGCGTGTCTGGCACACGACCCTCCTTAACACCCCTTATATACCCCGCGGGGAACAATCAAACCTACCCCCGGGGCCCCCCTCCCGCGGCGCCGGGGCCGCGCCATTGGTGCCTCGCGCTCGGCTGGAGCGTGCCGCTAATTTATTAATGAATGGGCGGGCGGGCGCGAGTGGGGGGGCGCGCGCGCGGCGGGGTGGGGAGGGGGCGGGTGGGATGCGCGCGAGGCGCAGCTGGCCAATCAAGGCGCCACGCGCGCCGGAGCCGGCTCCCTTTCAGCCGCTCATTAAGGGACGGCGGCGGCTGCGACATCACCACCACTACCCCCCCAGCCCCCCTCCCCCCTTGTCCTCTTGTCCCCTTCGCTGCTCCCCCCTCCTCTCGCTTCCCTCTCTTTTGGGGGGGAGGAATCCAGGGGAACTGCGTGTTGTGTTGGCAGGGTTTGCAGCCCTGAGGGGATGGCAGAGGTGGGTTCCCCCTGGTGGGCATGGGGGCTTGGGGGGGGGGCAGAGTGGTGCATGGGACATAATTGGTGATGATCTCTCTAGGATCAGGTGATAGGATGAGAGGGAATGGCCTGAAATTGTGCCAGGGGAGGGTTAGGTTGGAGATTAGGAAAAGTTTCTTCCCTGCAAGAGTGGTCAAGCATTGGAACAGTCCCAATCCCTGGAGGTGTTCAAGAAACCTGTGGACATGGCACTTTGGGACGTGGTTTAATGCTCATGCTGGTGTGAGGCTGATGGTTGGAACTTTATTATTGTAGAGGTCTTTTCCAGCAAAACCAATTCTGTGATTTTATGATGAGTACACGACTTGTTGGAGGGGGACATTCCCCTTGTATGGGCTATCAGTGATGTCAGGTTCCCCCAGGGTGCAGCATGCCCATGGGGTGTAGCTGCTTGCCAAGGCTGGGTGCTGCAGTGCAGTCACTGTGCCAGTGCTGGGCTGACCTCGTCTTGCCCCCCCGTTTTCGGGGAGGTTCTGCAAGGGGCAGAGTGAGGAGAGCCACACGCTGCTGACATCACTGTTCTGCCAGGCAGGAGTCCCAGTGTACAGGCTGTGGTCTTCACCCAGTGCTGTCACACACAGTTCTTGGACACAGGACAGGCTCAAGAAGACTTCTAAAACACAACTTGTCAATCTGCCAGTAAAGCCTCCCCTCGCCCCCCCGCTCCCTACTCCTCTTCCAGACCACCCTCTGGGGCAGAAAGCCCTGGTGAATAGCTAGGCCTGGCGACATGCCCCCGGGGTCAGCAGGCTTGCTCTGCCTGACAGACCCACGGGGAGGGAAGGAGCGGCAGGAGGACCTATGGAGGACCTAGGGATGAAACCCATAGCACTGTGGACACTCCATCACTGAGGCTTTTTTGAGGAGTTAGACTTTGAAACAGAACTTTATGACTGATGGATAAAAGCCCCCAACAGGTGAAAATGCTAAAATCTCAGTGAATGTCTCACTGAGCACACCATGGACCTGCTGAGTTCGTGGCCCCTGTCTTGCTCCCTGCGATCACAGCAGGGTGGCTGCCTCAGCCTTTGGTATACTCAAGTGTTAGCTTTCATTGCTGGGCTCCTGGCACTTCCCTCCCTAAGGGCTGTGTCTGCATCCATCCTCCTCTGAGATCAGTGACTGCTGGCTTGTTATGCTTTAGCTGGTCACAGAACCACAGAGTGATAGGGGTTGGAAGGGACCTCTGGAGAACATCTAGTTCAATGCTCTGCTAGAGCAGGTTCTGCAGGACAGCATCCATGGGGGCTTTGGAATCTCCAGAGGTGGAGACTCCAGCACCTCTCTGGGCAGCCTGTTCCAGTGATGATCTATTTGGACAACCTCTGTGACTTTTTTCCAGAGACTTTAGCACTCCTTTTGCCTCCTCTCGAAAATCTGTGTGTCCTCTTGGTATGCCAGGAGAGTGACACAAAGGGACCTTTTCTCTTTCAGCACCTTAAAGGGCAGAGCAGTCAGCTGTGACAGGACCAGCCTATTTACTGAGATTTTTGCCCTTCCATTGCTGATGTGAACGTGATGGAGAGGTTAGGTGGAGGTGGTGAAATAATGGGGAAGGCACCTGTGGTGCTGGAGCATAGCAGGAGGGCACAAGCCCAGTTTTTGCCAGACCCAAGGTGTGTAAGTCATTGGGGTGCCTTTTTGAGGTTTGCCTTCCCCCCCAGTGCAGCAGTTTCTCTGCAGGTTTGAGCTCAAGGTGACCAAGGCTCCTGAGTCCTCACAGCCTTCCTGGTGCTTGTGTGGTCTGTGGCTGACTGAGCTGCTCAGTCAAGAGCCACGGGGCCAAGAGTGGTGGGGAGAGGGAACTGCTGCCGCTGGCCACTGCCTGAACTGTCCTCCAAGGGTCAAACTGTTCAACTTCAGCCCCTTTGCTAGACTCAATCCTACTTTACAGGAACAAAAGCCCAAAGTAGGCAACGATCAAGAAATGGGAGCACAATGATTTAAGCTTATCACACCGCCCAGAAATAAAGGACGCTGAGCTTGTGTGCAGGGAGAGGGGGAGACCTTCAGAAAGGTTTTGTTTGCTGTAAGAAGCTTGAACTCTGAGGCGACCCAATAGCCCTAAAAGTTTAGGGTCTGTGTTGCTGAGAGACCTTTGGATAGAGCCCATCCACACTTCGACCTCACAAGTTGTGAGCCAGCATTAATGGCTTTGCCTGGCCCAGGTGAATGGGGGTGCAACACCCCCGGGGGAAGCGTGGGGACAAAGCTGCAGGGACAGGAAGGCTTGGCCCCTTCCAGCTCTGCCTCCCTCACCCCCACCAGGTCCAAGGTCTCCTGAGGGTTTGGAGGAGCATGGCTGCCCACACTAGGGTACACCCTGAATTCCAAATCTGAGGGTGCCTACTCCTGTGGCAGCACCCATCAACCCCACAAGTGGGATGATTCTGCACTTAAACTGGGGGTCAGAATATGTCTCTTAAACTGGGGGTCAGAATATGTCTCTGCCCAGCAGTGCACTGGGATGTTCGGGGGGGAGGGCAGAAATCAGAGGCTGTGCTGTGTGTCTGCTCCTTGAGCCCAGGTCCTTCCTGCCCTCACCATGCACAGTGCAGGCAAAAGCGCAGCGGGGAGGGATGGGAGCCAGCCCCCTGAGCCTCTCTAGCAAGTTTGGGGTTCATTCTGGGATCGAGGCAAGAGGGGGTCCCCCCTTCAGACCGCCACCCTGGCCCCCCCAGCCTAGGGCAGACGAGCCCCTCATCGGGGGCTGATTGTTCAGCAGATTTGCATGGCAGGTGCAGGCCCGCGGAGCGATTTCCCCGGCCCAAACCCCGCCGGGGCCGCCCCCCTCCAACGAGAGGGTTTGCCTTGCCCCCCGCCCCCCCCCCCCCTTGTGAAAAAAGGCCACCGGTGCCTTCCTTTCCCATGAAGAAGAGAAGAAGCTTGAGGATGGCGTGAACACGCTTCAGTTTTCTTATTCTTTTCTCTGGCTGTGGGGAAAAGAACAGCCGATTGTGTGAAAACCCCAGTGCCTGCAAAAAGGGACATTGGCCGTCCAGGCGAAGGTGCGCCGGGGAGAGCACTAATCGCTGAACCAGGAGACAAATACGATTACCAGCTCCGAGCCTTGAGTCAGAAAGTCTCATAGACTTTAAGATGTTAATCCCCAACATAATCCTTCCTTTGGCGTGTAGGAATAGTGCAGCCACAAGAGTTGTTTTGTTATTTATATTGGCGTTTAATAAAACTCAGCCAGTGGTGAATGGGCTGCCCACTCTCCAATGGTAATTAATTCCCTATTTCAGTGACCCAATTGTGCTGGGATAGAGCAGTGGGACAGTCCCACTGCCCCAACCCGCCTTTGTGCAGCTACACGGCTCTCGTGCTTCAACAGCTATGGAAACTCATTCTTTTGATGTCATTCAATGAGTTTTCCTTGGGCATCTTCTAAACTTCAAGGACCCTTTTCTTTCTGGAAGGCCTGAAAAGCAGGACTAGCTTGACCACCTCTGTAGAATTTAATGATTTGGTGAAAGGGCCTTTTTGGGGGGTTTGTGTAAGGGAAAAGAGAGAAAAGGAAAATTTGGCAGGCTGCTATCAAACAGGGGGCTATCCAAACTCCAGTGCACCGACCTCATTCAGCTCCTAATTTATACAGGTCTTAAAAGCCACTCTTCCTTGCTCAAAATACTTGGGGGCTTCTCTGAGCCGAGGCATTTCGAGATGGGATTTGCTAGTAAAGCAGATAACTGTTTCACACAGGCCACAAATCCAACCCTGATGGCTACAAACAAGACAAATCACGTTTTGAGGAGGGCATTTCCACCTGCCAAAGCAACCCCACCACAAGATGCCTGAATATGTTGTGGTACTACTGAAAGTGTGTGCAGGGCTTTCTCTTTTGGCTCTTGGAGGGGAATATGTTGTGGTGCTGCTAAAAGTGTGTGCAGGGCTTTCTCTTCTGGTTCTTAGAGGGGAGTGTGTTGTGCTGCTGAAAGTGTGTGCAGGGCTTTCTCTTTTGGCTCTTGGAGGGGAATATGTTGTGGTGCTGCTAAAAGTGTGTGCAGGGCTTTCTCTTCTGGTTCTTAGAGGGGAGTGTGTTGTGCTGCTGAAAGTGTGTGGAGGGCTTTCTCTTTTGGCTCTTAGAAGGGAATGTGTTGTGGTACTGCTGAAAGTGTGTGCAGGGCTTTCTCTTTTGGCTCTTAGAAGGGAATGTGTTGTGGTACTGCTAAAAGTGTGTCCAGGGCCTTTTCTTTTGGCTCTTGTTGGGGACTATGTTGTGATACTGCTCAAAGTGTGTCCAGGGCTTTCTCTTTTGGCTCTTAGAAGGGTAAGAGTGAAGTGGCTGCAGAAGGAGTGTGTGAAACGAACACGTGAAGAACATGTAGGAACTCTGCAAAGCCTCTTCTATGTCTTTATACACACTTTCAAAAAAAAAAAAAAAAAAGAGAAAGAGAAGAAGAAGAAGGGGGAAAAAAAAGAACCCCCTTCGCAAGTCACAAACAATTCAGGATTCAACTAAGAAAACACAGAGTGAACCATATGGCCGGGGTGGCTCGAGTTGGCTGCATTTTCTCCCAGACAAAGAAGGGATTGAGAGTTGAAGGAAAGGAGAAAAAAACCCAACTTTCCGGCTGATGAAGCTGTTGTCTGGAGGCAATGATCCCAAATCTCAAGGCTTTATTCTAGGCTCCGACTGAGACGTGATATGTCATATGATTAGCATCTTTCATATTTACAAGAGTGGTGCGGGCTGCCAGGCTTTAGAGAAAGGGAGAGAAAGAAGGGGCATATGCTGAAATGGATTTAGCATTTGAAAGAGAGAAAAGAGAGCGGATAAATACACTTAAACGAGGATTTAGTTTTACTCCCGTCGAGTTCTAATGGCTTGTTGATTGAGATTTTAGGGAGCTCTAACAGAGGTGTCAGCAGTAATTTAAAGGCGCCATTCAACCCGCCGCTGCTCCTTCTTTGGCCCCGCTCCGCTTCTCCGCGCCCCAGCGCCCGTCCTGCTGTGGAGCGAGGTGCTGTGCCAGCGCCGGGGTCCTGCCCCTGGTCCCGGGGTCTGTCTCGGTGTCCATCCCAGGGTCTGTCCTGCTCCCGGGGTCCCGCCCGAAGCCGGGGTCCCGCCGCGGGCTCTGGCGGGCGGGCTTACGGCGCCACCTGGTGGTGGTGGCTGGGCAGGGCTGGAAGAGGCGGCAAGGGCCAGGCGTGCCCCGGACGGAGAGACCCCAGGTGACACTGGGGTGGAGCCGTTCTTACCTCTCAGTTGGGACATTTGCAACCAGGTAAGGTTGCTCAGGGAACCAGACAATCTGACCTGGAATTATGCCAGGGATGGGGCATCTACCACCTCTCTGAGCAGCTTGAGCCAGGGTCTCACCACCCTCAGTGTAAAAGAACTTCCTGGATCTCTCCTACCAACCCCGACTCTCTCAGCCTGCTCTCTGTCCCTCTGATCATTGCTGTGGCCTTCTCTGGTGCTGCTCAAGCAGGTCCATGGCTCTCCTGTGCTGAGGACTCCAAAGCTGGACCCAGCGCTGGAGGTGGGATCTACACCAGAGTCAGAATCCCCCCCCCCCACCAACCTGCTGGTCATCTTCTTCAGGATAGTTTGCTTATTTTTTATGGCTTACCTAATAAAATAGGAGCACAAAGTAGCAGGCTCTGTTTCTCACAGACAGCCTGAAAAAAACATCCTAGGCTGACACCTAGGAACACAGAGAGGGTTTCAGATGGATGCCAAACAATACATTTTGCAGTGAGGTGGATTAGGGTTTTTACCCTTTTCCAACCCCAAACTTCAAGTAGGGTTTTTTTTTTGCTTGTTTGTTTGGGATTTGTGTGTGTGGGGGGGTGTTTGTTTTGTTTGGGGTTTTTTGTAGTTGTAAAACACATCTGAGTGATCATACCCTAAAACCTGTAAAAAAAACTAGATACAGGTCACTCTGTTCTCATTTTGTTTGGTCCAATTATATAATAGATCAAGGACTTGTAATTATTTTTTGACAAAATTATTCTGTTGGGTCTTATAAATTGTCTTAGCCAAGCTGCTTCCTGGGCATCACCTACTTGTGAATATGCAAGACAGAATTGTTCTAAGATATAATGGAGAACAGAAGGCTCCAGGGAGACCTTAGAGCAACCTTCCAGTACCTGAAGGGGGCTACAAGAGGGACTGTTTGCAAAGGTCTGCAGGGATAGGATGAGGGGCAATGGTTTGAAATGAGAGAAGAGCAGATTTAGTTTGGATGTTAGGAACAAGTTCTGCACCATGAAGGTAGTGGAACACTGGAACAGGTTGTCCAGGGAGGTAGTTGAGGCCCCATCCCTGGAGATATTCAAAGTCAGGCTGGATAAGGCTCTGAGCAACCTGATCTAATGGAGGATGTCCCTGCTGACTGCAGGGGGTTTGGACTGGATGACCTTTGGAGGTGCCTTCCAACCCAAACCGTTCTGTGATTCTAGGATGCTATATGTATTGTTTAATCTGAAGACTAATGAAACACTAATAATACAATTAAGTGCTTGGTAAGCATAAAAGGATTTTGTTTCTCAAGCAGATAAAGTCACTTTATTTCAATGTTAGTCATACAAACCAGGGGTCAAACAGAAGCATCAGTGCACTGAGAGACAAACAAGAATTCCCACATTAAATAAATATTAGATTGTCAATAGTTCTGATAATTTTTATAGACATGCAGTTTGTGCTTGCTCCATCAAATAGGTGCAGATACTATTTTTCCTTCTTCTTACTCTGTTCTTCTTTCCATTTCTCCAGATAGCACTTAAGAATGTTGTTTAGCTGCTGCTCACACTGGCTTACATGTTGTAATCCATTTTCCCGTCCTGGAAGCAGCAATAAAAACAGGATAATTACATTTCTCTTTGCAGCATCCATCAGGTAATTAGTCTGTGGTGATGTGAACATCTATTCCCCAAGCTGATCGAATGGCTGCAGTGGTTCTGCTTGGAAAATCGTTCTTCAGAGTTCAACCTTGATGTCAACCAAGCAGGTAGATAAAATAATGATTCTTCTGGTCCCTGTTGTTGCAGATTCATTATCAGTTGCTTCAGAGACTGCATGCTCCCTTTTGGTAGTATCAGCTAAAGTAAGGCTCTAGCCCCTTCAAAAGGGGCTGTGCCTCTCTGGAAAAGAGCCTCACTGGGTACCCTGGGGAATTAGGTTCAGCCAGAGTTTATTGAATGCACTTTAGAGTTTTGAACACTTCTCCATTTCTCACCTCTCTAGCTCAAAGTGCAGAGATAGGAACTGTCCCATTTCACAGGGACTCACTCAAGTGCAGTGAAGGAGCAAACTATGGCCTCTCATCCTACATATGTGCACCACAGAGAGGAGAAAGATTCACAGAACCAAGAGGGTGTTCAGGCATTTTAAAGAGCTATGCTGCTGCTCCTAGCAATGCTGCAAGGGGTGGAGACAGGCACTGTAAGGCAGCAAGAAAAGAAAATGGAAGGCCCATTACTGGCTAACAACTGCCCTTTGGGTATAAAACCACTTTGCAGATAAACTGCAAACATGCAGCTCACACACATGCAAATCTTTGCCTTTGCCTTTATTTTATATGTGATAAATAATGCTGTTTTCACAGAATCACAGAATGGTGGAGGTTGGAAGAGACTTCTGGAGATCATCCAGTCCAACCCCCCCTGCTACAGCAGGGTCACACAAAGCAGGTTGCCCAGGATCACAATGGTCAGGTGGGTTTGGAGTCTCTCCAGAGGAGACTCTACAACCTCTCTGGGCAGCCTGCTCTTGAACTGGGGAGCCCAGAACTTGACCCAGTACTCCAGCTGTGGCCTCACTAGGGCAGAGTGAAGGGGCAGGAGAAGCCTCTTGATGGTACATAATGTGCACACTCTATAATGACACACTATCTACAATATATAGCAGGTATACACCATAAAGTGTATTACAGATAGTTTAAAATGAGCTGCACCGTTTCAAAAGCAGAGGAAAGCAAAACTTACCTTTGCAGTGGTGAATAACTCTTCCCCACAGCCTGTTCTTGCTCAGGCAGGCCAGATGCCCAAGGATCAGCAGGTGTCTCTTTGCTCTGGTCAGGGCGACGTTCATTCTCCGCTCTGAGTCTATGAAGCCCATCTGCCTGCTCCTTACACATGACAGAATGATGACCTCCTTCTCAGCCCCCTGGAATGCATCCACAGTGGACACCTGGACAGCTTTCATTTCAAAAGCCTCAGAGTGTGCCCCATGAAGCAGGGTCTGGATCTGCAGACAAAAGGAATGTGGATGGTGAGGAGTTGTGCTCCGAGCGGAGACACTCAACAGCCTGAGTCCACACACGATGTGAAGGGATAAATGGAGCCTACCTTCAGAAGAAACTACTGCCTTTAAGAGAAGTGGTTTACTGATGGTAGATTACACAAACCTTACACATCTGTGACTTGTAAAGGGTGATCACACCGACTGCAGACCCTTGGATCCCACTTGCAATCAGTGACTGGATGAGCTTGACTGTGAAATGAACTTCTGCCATGTTATAAAAGCTGTTGTCTCTTTCCATCTGGGAACAGGGGAGAAGAATTCCAGTTTACCCCTTGCAAACGGAAACAGAATGGAGGTCAAACTACAATACTGACTTTTTAGGTAAGAGATGTTAAAAAACTTACTTGCTCAACCCCATTGACACTATAAAAACACAGTGTTGGAAGCCAGCGCAATAAAGGACTTCTCTCCTTCTCAGAAACACCATCTATCAGCTCTCCTCCATAGAACAGCTCATTGGCTATGGCACTGATGGCAGGGTGGCATCGATACTGCGTCCGAAGGAGGACTGGCTTATGTCCCTAAGGGATTGGGATACAGAAAAGGTGACAGGAAAAAGAGTTACTACATACTTTGCAATGCCAGCTAGGTGTAAAAAGAAAGGAGAAAGTGGAAACAAATCCTGGTGGCTTATCCTTCATGCATTCACTCAACACGGGTTAGAGCAAATACTGCAGCCCCTGGTTCTTCTGCCTGGATTGGACAGAAGGCAGAACCCCGGGGCAGGTTTTCAGCTGTTCTTGGTTCACATTTGTTCTGCTTACAAATCTCCATGCACTGTGAAAATGACATTTACAGAGAAATGCACCAGACTGGAGTCTGCTGAATCAAGCCCCAGGCTGAGACACTGATCCTCTGCCAAACCAGAACTCCCTACAGTTTCATCCTCAAGACGTGGTCAGTAGTACTCACCATTAAGCAAAGCCGGTCAAAGAGAGTCTGCTCCAGCCCCTTTTCATGAACACTCTCAGACCCTGGAATAGTTGGTGGTAACTGCTTGGGGTCTCCAACAAGGACTAGCTTCTCACACTGGAACCTAAAGTAGAATGTTTAAACATAAGAAACAAAAAGGTTCTAAAAAGGATGTCAGACTATTCTTAACAACAGAGCCCTGGAGCAGGCTGCCCAGAGAGGTTGTGGAGTCTCCTCTGGACAGATTCCAAACCCACCTGGACATTGAGATTCCGGGCAACACGCTGTGTGAGTGACCCTGCTTTAGCAAGGGGTTGGACTGGATGACCTCTAGAGGTCACTTCCACGCCCCCCTCCATGCTGGGATTCTCATTCTGTGAATGTGTGTGCTGTGTTTATATATCAGAGGTTGCTGCTTTCCACCAGGCTCCCTTCCCCATCACCCTCTTTCCACAATTAAAATAATGTGGTTGCTCAGGAAAGCCAGCTAAAGAAAATGGAAACTCCAGGAAGGCAGCCAAGAGCAGGCCTCAATTCAAAATTACTCTTCTTGCTTTCTTAAGGTGACACCTTGGAGTTCATGTTCTTAAAAAGACATGCAAATTTAGTAATTATTTGAGGCTGTGGCACTGCTAACTGAAGTTCTTTGTTAGAACACAAGAGGAAGGCTGTACCTTGCAATAGGAAGGAGAGAAGCAGGTTCAGTCATCTGGCTGCACTCATCCAGCATCACTACAGGAAACTTCAGACTGTTCAGGCATGGGAAGGGGCAGGCAGCACAGGTCACTCCAACCACTTTTACCTTGGTTATTAGCAAGGGGGAAATGGGTAGAGAAGAAGTTCAGCTCAGGGAGCAGTTAATCTCTGTGCAATATGTCACCATAGCTGCAGCAGTAGAATACACTCAAGTTGATTCCCAGTTCTGCTGCATCATGTGTCATGCTCGCTGAGTATCAACAAATTGTATTCCATGTCCCAGTATTCCATTCCAGCACAGTATTGAATTCCACCTCCAGCACAGATCTGGATCAGATGTTACCATTTCTTACTCTTGGGCTGTTTCTGTGTTAGAATCATTCACAGATTCATGTATTTTAAGACCAGATCTGGCCTGAGAGAGAGCTGGGATTTTTTTGAGTACAGGACCAAGAAGATATTTCTACAGGAAAGGTACTACCTGCTGAAAAGTTTCTTGTAATGGGTTTGAAATTTTCCTGGCAGTTGATACTCAGTGCTGGGATAGATTTAGCTCAGTCCTTGTCTTTTGCCTTCACAACTACATAAATTTTAGTGTCAAGGTGACAGCACAGACAAGCTGTGCTCAGAATGCTTTTGCTGAGCCGTATGGATAAGGTACAGCAAATCCCCACCCCTCCATCCCATCACCCTTGACTGTACCTGTTGCAGTATAGCTTTATTGGTCCCCAGTTTATGTTGCTCAATACTCTTCTTTACATATATTTTCTCAGCTGGAGTTAAATCTTCTTTCAAGAGAGCAAGAAGCTCTTTCAGCTGCTCACTGTCATTTCCTGAGCCAGCATGCAAACTTCAAAGAGATTTTATAACATGATTGACAATAATAATGCTTTCAGGGTTTGGTGAACACCCAATATAGATAAATTACCTTACTTTATACACAACAGTGTCCTAACCTATCCCAAATCCAGCTGACATAGACTTGGATGTTTTAAAAGAGACCTTTATGCCACCATCTCAGACCTTACCACCCCACCAGAGACATACATGGAGTAAATGTCTTCTCCAAGTACACAGCTGGTACCAGAGCAGAACAACTGAGAAGTTTTTAAGTCTTTGAACATTTTACATCCTTGGTATTTGCAGGGAATGGAAATCTAATCTTTGTTACTCTTGAACTTCACTTTGTTCTCTCAAATTGTGTTGAAAATACCATGTAGATTGCTTGCTTTTAAGGGAAGGACAAACCTCAGAGCACTACAGCAAAGATAACTTGGGGAAGTAGTCCTGAATTCATGAGTTGTTAACTATCAACTCTCTATTAAATTTATGGTTACTTCCTCCTAGTTCTTACCCCCACAGCAGTCTGGATCTATTTGAAGTGTCTGTTTTGCCTTTCCTTCTTCTGTGAGCTCCTAAAACTGCCATTATTTTGTTCTCCTCTGCTATTTCCCATTGAAAACCATTAGACCTCTTGAGGGACATCCCCAAATCAAGGTAGAATTTCTCCACCATGTGAGTGAGACAGCCATGACACCCTGAGATAAGCATATTGCAAGCACATTTTGAATTACTTCCAAACAGTACTTTTACAGCCTACATACCACCATCAATCTTAGAACTGCTTCAGATCCCTCCAAGAGGAAGATTCTTACCTGTGAGGAAGGATTGCTTTGGTGATTTTCCTAATGCTTCCCACTCTGATAAAATCCTCAAATCCAAGATCAAGGAGACTTCAAAGAAAGAGAGAAATGCTGATAAACATTACAGATACATAAGTAAGAACATTTGAAGCATTCAAAAGTGGTTCCAAAAATGTTACCAGACCTTTCAGAACACAAACTTCAGTGGTTAACCAGATGAAGTAACTTGGGCCACACAATTCAAGTAAATCAAATGGCCTCATGATTTGCCTCATAAATGCTTATTGCCTTTATGGTTTTCCTATCCTAAACACTCTTCCACTTTTGCTTTCCCTTCCTTCCTTTCTTTTACTTCATTCCTTCCTTTTACTTTCCCTGCCTTCATTCCAAACCCCGAGTTTTATTTCATGTTAGCTTCATGCTGAAGCTTCTCAAGTCTGACTCTTTGCCTCAGCCTCTCTCTCCATCCTTCCTTGCCCTGTTAATCTTCCCTGGAAATACCAACACAATTATCTTTCCCAGACAAGTGCACTTTTGTTCTTGGAAAAGCCTGTGAAAATCTCGGCACCCTACCCCAGCAGTATCCTGTCAACAGCAACATTAGTAGAAGAAGCAATCAGAAGTTTCCATGGAGTTGGCCTTGGACCTTCTGTAGCTTCACTTCTTTCAAAGAGCTGCACTAGGAACAAGATGACCACAGACAGCAGATAGCTCTTGCCAGCTCCAAACACACCTGGTATTTTGGAGGAAAAGGATAAAGCTAAAAGAGAGACCTTTCTAGAAGGTACAGTTTTTATCCATTGTTATGCCTTAAATTTCTCTTATGAAATAACATCTGGTTCCTGTAAAACACTGCACAGCAGCTCCAAGTACACAGGAGCAACCAGTTGCCTTACACTGCCTGCAATAATTTCACCAAAAAAATCTGAAAGAGGGGAAGCTGAGGTGGTTTTGAATACATGCAGTAGCTAGGGAGGCTCATCAACACATAAAAATAACATAAATATCTGCATGCACACCCCTCATACCATGTCCTCAGGTACAGAATAAGGAATTGGAGAGGTGAAACAAAGATAGAAGGAAGCATAAACCAGCCAGGAATAATGTGTAGTAGAAAAAACCAACACCATATGACAACTTAGCAAAGCTGATACGTGGCAAAAAGTGAGTTCAGTGTGCAAAGAAATAGGAAACACCAAATAACTGTGGTCTTTGTATAGATCTTGCTGGGAAAGAACTCTGTGCTTGTGGAAAATCCTGCAGAAGGCAGATGCAAGCTTTAAGGATCTAAAGGTCTGAGCTGGTAGAAGGGATGCTGGAATGCATGCTATCTTATCCATCCTTATCAATATTTAAGAGGGCAGGTGTCAGGAGGATAGGTTGGACTCACTGCTGTCCGGTGACAGGAGAAGTGGCAACAGGCACAGACTAGAACCCAGGAAGTTCCACCTCAACATGAGGAGAAACTTCTTTGCTGTGAGGGTGCTGGAGCCCTGGAGCAGGCTGCCCAGAGAGGTTGTGGAGTCTCCTTCTCTGAAGAGATTCCAAACCTGCGTGGCCATTGTGATCCTAGGCAACCTGCTGTGGGTGACCCTGCTGTAGCAGGGGGGTGGGACTGGATGATCTCCAGGGTCACTTCCAACCTCCACCGTGGTGGGATTTTGGGGTAATGTAAAGGTCATCTTTTGCACTACATTTGCAAGAAGTCAGCATTTGCCTAGACATCTCTGTAAGTCTGGAACTGTAAATATCTGCTTAAGGAAACAAGTCTGGTTCATCACAGACCACTAACACTGGCATCAGCCATTAATCAGCACTTGTACAAAGAGACTAGCAGCAAATGTCACAATTATTTGCTACATACCACGTATGATTGTGACAGGGAGGGTCTGATGTTCTTCCCCCGAACTGCTGTTTTCACATGAGGTCATCGTCTGAGCTATCTGAATCAGTGATGCTGCTTGATCAGGGTTCAATGAGAACATCTGGATCATATTTGTAGCTAGTTCCATTGCCTCTTCAGTGCTGACAGGTCCAGACTTCATGGTGTGTTTCAGGCTGATGGCAGGTGGAATAAACTTTCTTTTGTTGACTCTCTTGGTAGCATTTTCAGAAGCAAAATCCCTAAGAAAAATAGAGTGGTCAGAAGCAGGTGTGTGATTTGGGTCTCAGGGCTCTGATACTCTTGCTCACCTAACACTGAGGCTTTGTGATTAACAATTGACATAATGAAAAGTTGCTGCACCATGACATATTCCTGCCCCTTAGTACTTACAGAATCACAGAATGCTTTGAGTTGGAAGGGACCTTAATGATCATCTAGTTCCAACCCCCTATCATGGGTAGGGACATCTCCTGCTAGACCAGGTTGCTCAAGGTTTCATCCAACCTAGCTTTGAACACTTCCAGGCTTGGAATCTCCACAAATTCTCTGGGCAACCTGTTCCAGTGCCTCACCACCCTCATGGCCAATCTAAATTAAGCTTCTTCCAGTTTGAAACCATCACCCCTCATCCTGTCACTAAATGCAGTTCCTCCCCAGTTCTGTAGCCCTCTTCGAATACTGGGAGGCTGCTTTAAGGTCTCTTTTCTTCCAAGCAACTCTAAAATGGGTAAGGAAAAAAGAGTTCTCCTGAACCCTCCTGAAGCATCTACATTAACTTTATGCAGATCAGTCAGTGACTGTACATCAGTCTAAAGGCACACTAATGCCCAGTGTCAGTCTCCAGGTTGTAAAACATGGGCTGCAGGTAAGTTTTAACAAAAACCCCCAAAGCTTTACAATCAAGTTAGAATTAACCAACCAATACAATTTCATTTCCACAGAAATGAAAAGTGCATTGTCAACAGTTCATTCCTCCTTGCTGATTTTGGGTTTTTCTTGTCACTGTCCTGGTTTGGCTGGGCTGCAGGCCATTAGCAGTTTGGAGTCAGCCAGGGCAGCTGTCAGGAGTTGGCTATGGGTGTGTCCCACACCATGAGCATCACCCTTGGTATAAAAGGGGAAGTTTGCTGAGGATGGGACTCTTCCTGATCTTGTTTTTTTTTCCCCTTCATCTCCCAAGGACTGCTTTCCTCTTTGTTGTGGCTGCTGTATGGTCACTGGGGTGAGTACAACTTTATATACCTTACACAGCCATTGGGATCAGTTTGGCTGCTTCATTAAGTTCACTTTCTTTGCAATCTGTGGGCCTTCACTTGATCTCCCTTCTCTGTTGGGCAGGAGTCACTGGGTGATGGAGCAACTGATACAGATCCAGGCTAAATGGAGACACTTTACAACAGGGCAAACTCAGTGGGGGTTTTATTTGGGTTTTTTCCCTTCCCTCCTGTACCTATTGTCATGCTGCTGCACCACTGCAACAGTAACTTACTTTTTCAGTAGATATGGTGTTAGTGGTAATGAAGATGGATTGAAGTGCTCCTCCATGTTTCTTAGAGATGTCAGCTCACCACTAGCATTACAAACCAGCAAGGCATGAACACAAGCTGAAAAGGTCACCAAAAAATGAAGTGGGGGGGGAAATGAAGTTAGACAAAAGTTCAGCTAGATAAAGAAATTACAAAGTGCCACAAGAAAAATTAGAACAGTTGTTTCCCCCCTCAAGTCTGAATGATTTGGTGTAGCACTCACTATTTGATCTCCAATTTGAGGGGCTGTAGCCTTTCAGGGGTAGCAATTCCATTTCATTGTTGGAGGATGGTCCAA
Organism: Dryobates pubescens; assembly: GCF_014839835.1. NCBI lineage: Eukaryota > Metazoa > Chordata > Aves > Piciformes > Picidae > Dryobates > Dryobates pubescens. The sequence continues at coordinate 3,691,424 of NC_071635.1, forward strand.
AGAAAGCAGTATTTGCAATGAAAGTATCAAGGGGATCAAAGATCAGAGTCTTTGAAATGACCCAAATATCATCTGTCAAGAAAAAATAACAGTTCTCATAAGCTGCTTTACTGCTGTCTTTAAGAAAATGAAGCTGGACAAACCAGCTCAGCATTTACTAGGCTGCAAATGGCCTGTGGAATTAGGGGATGTTAAAGCCTCAGTAAGAGTTCAGTTCTCAAAGGGATAAACATTTTCCACTTCCAGGACTTACTGTGTGAAATGGATGGTCAAGTAAAGCTTTCTCCATAGATTTTTCTCCTTAGATTCCAAATGAAAGCTTTAAAAAGGCACAATGTGGCACAGACAAATCCTTCTGATGCTGAAGATTTGCTTACCTTTGCTATAGAGAGAAGAATGCTCCTTCCTGCTTAGTTTGAGGTATAGTTTGGGTTTGGAGTCCTCCAGCTCAGGTGTGTTCATAAACTTCTTGAATTTACTATACCGCTGGCTTTGAGTCTCAAAGGCTTTCCTGGTGAAGTGCAATTGTGACACACAGTCTGTGAACAATTTGGATTCACCAGCAAAAGGAAGCAAGCTCCACAGACTGAACCAAATGACAGAGCACAGCTCAAGCTGGTTGTTTATAACCTTAACATTACCAAGCTTTAAATATGTTTTTCTTGGCTGAATACAAAAGAAATAGTTACAACCTTAATTGTTTCCCCTACGGTAAGGCAGCACAGAATAGCCCTTCAGACAACTTCTAACATTAAAATTAGAATCACTAAGAGATTAAAATTCTCTTAGGAAAGACTAAATGAGCAGGAATTCAAATGCAACAATCACAAGAGACTTCATAAAGCAAGGGACCAAGTTGTTGATGCATCAAAAGAAGTGTGGCCAGCAGGTCAAGAGAGCATTTTGCTCTGCTCTGGTGACGCCTCACCCTGGAGTACTACATCCAGCTTTGAGCCCCTCAGCACAAGGAGGATGTGGATCTGATGGAGCAGGCCCAGAGGAGGGCCATGAAAATGATCAGGGGATGGAGCACTTCTGCTATGAGGACAGGGTGAGGGAGCTGGGATTGTTTGGCCTGGAGAAACAAAAGGCTCCAGGGAGACCTTAGAGCAGCCTGCCAGTCTCTGAAGGGAGCTACAAGAAGACTGCAGAGGGACTGTTTGCAAAGGCCTGCAGGGATAGGACCAGGGGCAATGATTTGAAATGAGAGAAAAGCAGATTTAGATGGGATGTGAGGAACAAGTTCTGCACCAGTGGTGGAACACTGGAACAGGTTGCCCAGGGAGGTAGCTTTGGCCCAGTCCCTGGAGATGCTCAAGGTGAGGCTAGAGAAGGTTGTGAGCAACCTGCTCCAGTGGAGCTGACTGCAAGGGGGTTGGACTGGGTGATCTTTGGAGGTTCCTTCCAACCCAAACCATCCTAAGCAGTTTTGACTCTTGAAGAGTGCTGACCTGAAGTACCACTACTGTGAATTTTACTCTTAGTAATTTGGCTTTTACATTTTCTACACAGAACCTCTCTAAATACACTTGGTACAAGTGCCTGTTAAATGCTGCTGAATCCAGAGCTGCTGGGATCTCTACAAACCCTGCGACTCACAGCACTTGAGCAAAAGCACAGTGTTTCAGAATACCTCACCAAAAGCTGGCATCCCTCATAGAGAGAGATCTGTTGACTTCTAAGGTATGTCCCAATGCTTTTTATATCCTGAAGCACTGCAGCTGGTCTGGATTTCATCTGTGTGGGGTTCACATCTTCCATCCACTTGAAGAATGAACACTGCTCAGCTTTTGGGGCATCACAGGCATAGAACAAACGACCCTAGGGAAGGGAGAAGACCAAAAGACCATTAGCATAGTAAACCAAGCCAAAACAAAGCCAAGAAGTGGAGCAGTGCTTGCTGCTATAGAAATAATCAGAGAAACCTTTCACAGAACCAGAATGGTAGGGGTTGGAAGGGACCTCTAGAAATCATCCAGTCCAACCCCCCCTGCCAAAGCAGGATCACCCAGGGCAGGTCACACAGGAACATATCCAGGTGGGTTTTGAAAGTCTCCAGAGAAAGGGACTCCACAACCCCTCTGGGCAGCCTGCTCCAGGGCTTCAGCACCTGACAAAGTTTTTCCACTTGTGGTTTTTAGCCCAACACAGCAAAAACACAAATGCATTTCCAGAGCTTTGAGCTTCTGAAGCCAGTGTGTGTAACTGTGCTTTACAGAAATCCCCTATAGTCTAGTAAAATTAAATTGGCTCTTTATATACATAAAGCTGTTTGTGTGGACAAAACTATATCAACAAAACATCCCTGCCTGTGGCAGAGAGGTTGCAGCTAGATGATCTTTAAGGTCCCTTCCAACACTATTCTGTGAACAGTTCTGGACAGTGATTTCTAACACATCACTTTAACTAGCAATTGTAAATCATACAGAATTGGCCTGGAACTCAAACAGCCCAAACCTGTAAAGAAACAAGGAATAAAGAGCACCTTGTTTTGCCCTTCCTTTTTGACCATCACCAGCTTAGCAGGCTGCTTGTGGTTGCAGAGTGGAACACAGCTTTCTTTGCTCTCACTTTGCCCCTCTTTTGGTGAAAAGTAGAATGATATATCCACTTTGGAGAGAGCATTGTGTAACCTTTGTGATGACTCAAAGAGCAGGATGTTTAATTGCTCTTGATATTAAAAAAAGAAGAAGAAGAATTAGTACAGCCTTAATGGTTACACACATACACAACATCCAAACAAATGTGATTCCATTTGAAACTTTCAGTGCCAAATGTGAATCAATATTTCCTGAGTCTGAAAAGAAGCTATGTAACCTGCAAACTTCTCTGCAATTCATTTGTTTGCACTGCCTTGCATTCATTCAAAACACAGTAGGTACATGACTCCAAATGATCCAAATACTAAACTGTAAAAATACCTCCCCCCACCAAAATGTTAACCAGGGACCTAAAGACTGCTAAGGAAGCAGGAAGTTACACAGCTGAACAGCAGTGTGCTGGTCTGCTGGTTTGTCTGTGCAGTTTTGGCTCCAGAGTGACCATATTTCAGTACATAAATCCAAACCAAAACACACACAGTTGTTCCAAGAGATGATGCTGATGCTTTCTCTCTGTCCCTGCTTTGTGAGGCTCCAGAAATCCCCTGTTTAAAAATGCCAGCAGCTTGCAGAGCACGGAGTTAGACATACCTGTCAGAGCTGCTTTGAAAATCTGCTTGTAGTGAATGTGAGACTGAAACACAGTTGGTATGGAAATCTGTCTCTTGGGAAGACTGCTGTGTTTTACTTTATCCCCAGGAGGAAAAGATAACTCAGGAATTGCTATGGCCTAGAAAAGGAGAAAAATGAACCATTGAAACTTGAGTGAGACCAACTTTGTAAATGCCCACTGTACAGATATGTCAAACTTGCCAATTTCTCTTTTTATGTTCTCTTCTGTATTGTGCTCTCAAGAAGTACAAGTAAATAGAAAAGGGAAAAAAAAAATACAAGCCCTCATTCTGCAAGCAGAAGTTTGAGGATGACTGTCAATGAAGAATCAGTTTTCTCAAAGCAAAATACAACTCTCCACCCCAAATGTTTGCAGACTTAACTCTAAGTACAGGAACAAGTATTTATATTTATTACCAAAACATTGAATGGTTTAGGTTGGAAAGGACCTTGAAGATCATCTAGTTCCAACCTCCCTGCCATAGGGAGCTACCACTAGCCCAGGTCACTCAAAGCCTCATCCAACCTGGCCTTGAACACCTCCAGGGAGGGGGCAGCCACAGCCTCCCTGGGCAACCTGTTCCAGTGTCTCCCCACCATCACTGTGAAGAGTTTCTACCTAATCTCATCTAAATCTCCCCTCCTTGAGCTTCAGTTCATTGCCCCTTGTCCTGTCCATTGCAAGCCCTTGTCAAAAGTCCCTCCCCAGCTTTCTTGCAGCCCCCTTCAGTGACTGGAAGCTGCTCTAAGGTCTCTCTGCAGCCTCCTCTTCAGCCCCTACTCTCTCAGCCTGTCCCCATAGGGGAGGTTCTCCAGCCCTCTGATCATCTTTGTGGCCTACTCTGGACTTATTCCAGCAGCTCCATGTCCCTCTTATGCTGGAGGCACCAGAGCAAGAATAAAATGAAGTAGATTTGGAGCTACAACATAGACCTTGCACTGTCATTTAGGATGTACCATGAAGATAAAAATCTGCCCCTTGACAGGCAGCCTGCATTTTATCGTGACAACAATTAAAGCTCCCCTCTTTCAAAGGCTTTAGAGGGAAGGAAGCAACTTGGAATCATGTTGTCAGATGTGTTACAATGATGCTGATTTCACAGTTAAAAACATTTATTGGAAACACCTTCTTACCATTTATACATGACAAAGCAGCCCAAAAGTTTTAATTTTGCCTTCCTGCCATCAGCATCCAGATTAAAAATCTAAACCTGGCACTGTGTGCACCAAAGAATTACCTGTGACCAACATCAGCAGCTGCTGCTCTGGAGCTGAGGCTTTTGTGTCACTATGTATGTAGAACATTTCACCTAATTATACTGATAATATCTTGCAGGAAATCAGATAAATGCAGTTACTTTGCCCAGAAAAATGGGTTTCTGTCAATTACAACTGTATTTGCTTGACCAGTTACACACCTGGCTGTCTCCTGTTACACTCTGGCAGCTCAGATGACTTAACACCTTTTGTGTTGCTTCAGCCAAAGGTGTCTGATTTAAGTGCAGAGAAAGTGACTTCCTCTCTGAAATCAAATCCTGGTTGCTGGCATTCGGACAGCATTTGCCAGGCATGCTCTTTGCCGTCTGTAGAGCACTATTCTTTGCAGTACTGCTCTCTCCTGTGTCACCCAGCAGCATTCCAAGGACATTCTCAGCACAGATGTCATCAGTCACTTCCTTGTCATCACTGTTTTGAGTTATCAAGTCACACTGAGCATTGTTTTGATACTTTAGCCACTTGCTTTGTCTGTGCTGTGGAGTCATGTTAGGGTACACTGGTTGTGCAGATTCCCTTTGTCCATCTTCTGTATACTCTCCAAACACAGAGGTTTCATAATTTCTGTCCTTGGGGCCAAAAGCATTGATAGGAAATACCACTGACTCCTTGCCTAAATGGGCTGCTGAAGAGCCAAAAGATTGCTGGACCTCCTTGTCAGCTGGATAAACTGCATCAGGAATCATCTCAGTGGCAGGAAGAGTGACAAATGGACTTCTTGTTTTAACCATGGGTTTGACTCTTGAAAGGTTGCATTCCTCTGGGTAGCTGGGTTTCTCCTGTGCTGTAGGGCAAACACATCTTACAAGCCACTTGTAGCACTTATGGATGGCACATTAACCTCAGAGGTACAAAAAAACTAAGAGGAGGAAAGAATTCCAAGTTCTTCCTGCCCCATCTTCTAATTGGCAAGCTCTTTGTAGTGTGCCTGTGCAGCAACACACTGCATTTCCACACAATGTGAGGGATTTCAGCCTTGATCCTTTTAATACTTGGATCACTACATTCAGAACAGGTGGAAATAAAACATTTTTGTGGTTTGGAGGGCATTAGTTTGATATTCTTGGTAGGTCAGGGACAGCTGCCAGCTGGAAAAAAACCAGCTTAACATTTGCTGCTTATTCCCCAAAAGATCACCCCCAATACTGTGTGTAAATTAATAATAAGCAATGTAGATAAATAGGCTTCTAGTATCACAAGCAGCCTTTTGACTGAATTCACTGCCAATAACAAATGACAGTCATTGGTACGTGTCAGCTGGCCATGGGTCAGAGCACAGCTGAGTGGGGGGAGAAGAAAACTAAAAAGAACATAATTTTAAACATAACTATGGAATAGAATCTTAGCTTAGAGACTTCCCCCCCACCCCAAACTAGAGGTTGGTTTTTCATTATAAATTTAAATCACTCTTCTGAAGTCACTTTCAGAAGACTATAAAGGGCAGGAGGCATGGAATTTAGGACTAATTCAGATGATTTGGAAAACTTCAAAATTAAAGCTGCACATCCCCCTGTAAACAATGAGACAAGCACAAACCCAACTCTCATTACCCAGACATAGCTCAGTGTATTTCAGAGCCATGGGAACTGCCTGTTGTACTGCAGCTCACTGTGCTTCAAAACCCCTCACAGACTTTAAAGGGAAAATATTGCAAAGTGCATTTATAAATTTCTTACTGAAATACATTTCTGGAAGTTCTGGGTCACTTGGCAAGATTCCATGTATCAGGGGCTCCTGGATGTCTCCAGTAGTTCCTGAAGCTGGAGAAACTGTAGAGTATGGATCAAGTGAGGAAGTCAGTTCTGCAGATGGAATGATCTAGAGATGAACAATTAATATATGAAATGAATGACTGGAAAAAGAATTTGATTATAGGGTGTTTTGGTTGCTTCTCTCATTCTAAACCATCAAAAGCTCTTCACTGAGAGAGTCATTCACCATTGGGATGTGCTGCCCAGGGAAGTGGTGGAGTCACCATCCCTGGAGGGGTTCAAGAGGGGATTGGATGTGGCACTTGGTGCCATGGACTAGTCATGAGATCTGTGGTGACAGGTTGGACCTGATGATCTTTGAGGTCTCTTCCAACCTTGGTGACTCTGTGATTCTGTGAAAATTCATAGATTCTCAGAATGGTTTGGGTTGAAAGGGACCTTAAAGATCATCCAGGGACACCTTCCACTAGCCCACTAGCCTCATCCAGCCTGGCCTTGAACACCTGCAGGGAGGGGGCATCCACAGCCTCTCTGGGCAACCTGTTCCTGTGCCTCACCACCCTCACTGTTAAGAATTTCTTGTTTAAGAGTTAAGAGAAAAATTTCAAAGCTAAGAAATTGCTGCCATGAGACACAGGGAATAAAGCTCCAAAGATCTGGAAGCCAGAGTCAATCCACACCTTGTCAGGTTGCCATGAAGTCCACTGCTTTTCTCTCCAATCAGAACATGCAGGTGAGCCTGATACTGCCCACGGTGGAACTTCAGAACACATGTTCAATGCCAGGGCTAGGGGAAACACACAATGGACAGAAGTCATGCAGGGTAATTGTGAGGTGAAGCTCTGCCATTCTACTTTTACTTCCACTCACGGGACTGCTCCAGGCCTGGCTCTTCCATAATGTTTGACTTCTGAAAAGTCTCTTTTCTGCTGAAGCTGGTATCATCCTCATGGAGACTTCTAGAGCCTGGAAACTGACAAAAAGGGTTAGGGAAAAGCTGGTTAGAAATGAAACTGTTAATGCTCTGTCAAAACAGTATCTTTGTATAAAGCTTATTGCTAAATCTTATTTCCAAATAGAATTCTTCAGGATCTCAAGCCCATTCTGGAAGTTAAAAAAAAAAGAGATTTCATTTCATTCATACCTAAATACTGACAGAGGTACTGCATAGGGAAAAAACAAAAACATTTGTATGTCATCTTTCTTTGCATCCAGAAGGAACAGAGGTCAAGAGAGGGGAGTCTGCCCCTTTATTCTGCTCTGCTGAGACCCCCACTGCAAACACTGCATCCAGTTCTGGTGTCCCCAGCATAAGAAAGACACAGAACTGTTGGATTGAGTCCAGAGGAGGCCACAAAGATGATCCAAGGGTTGGAGCACCTCTGCTATGAGGACAGGCTGAGGGATCTGGGGAGCTTCTCTTCTCAGCCTGGAGAAGAGAAGGCTTCATGGGCACCAGGGAGGTGGTGGAGTCACCATCCCTGGAGGTGTTCAAGAGGAGATTGGACGTGGCACTTGGAGCCATGGTCTAGTCATGAGGTCTGTGGTGACAGGCTGGACTCGATGATCCTCGAGGTCTCTTCCAACCTTAGTGATACTGTGATACTGCACCTTAGAGCTGCCTTCCAATACCTGAAGGGACCCTCCAGGAAGGCTGCAGAAGGACTTTTCCTGAGGGTGTCTAGAGACAGGACAAGGGGGAATGGTTTGAAGTAGGTTCAGACTGGATCTTAGGAAGAAGTTCTTCAGTACGAGGACGGTGGGACTCTGGAACAGGATGCCCAGGGAGGCTGTGGATGCCTCCTTCCTGGGGGTGTTCAAGGCCATGCTGGATGAGGCCTTGAGCAACTGAGTCTAGTTGAGAGGTGTCCCTGCCCATGGTGGGGAGGTTTGAGCAGCTGTCTTTAAGGTCCCTTCCAACCTCAGCCATTCTATGGTAATACAAGAAGGAAAAATTTACCCCTTGCTTTGGAACTCTGTACCAGTTACACACCAAATTGTAAATCCAGTTGAGGTGACTATTTTACTGCTACAGGAAACAATCATCATCAAACCCTCTGCATCTTTTCTCTGGAAGAAAGCTGTTTAACATCACACATTAGGACCAGGTACACTTTTTGAAGTGAAACTGATGAAAATAAACCCAGTTGCATCTTGCAAATGCACCGTCCTGTGACAAGGATGAGTAACAATAATGGTCTAACTGCAAAGTTCTAACCACAAAGCACTATGTGGTGGTTTTTAAACTACATATATATATATGTGATTGTAGCATTCTAGAAATTAATCCTGCATTTCCAGGATACTTTCTTCACTAAGGTCAGTAATAACTTGGAAAATAAAATGGGTTTACCTGTCTGAAGTCAGAAAAGACAGAATTGCTTGAAAACAGGGGTGACAGAAACGTCTCAGCTGCAAACTCTGGATTGTCTGGGTACTGCTGCCATCCTGGCTGTGAGCAGGGAGCTCTCAACATGACCTCACTAGCTGCTGATCCTTTTACTTTGTGCCCTTGAAATGCAACAGGCTACACAATATATTGCAGTTATTAACTGAAAATAAGCACTGGTCTGGAAGTATTTTACAGTCAGCAGAGGTACTTTTCAAACATACAACAAAAAGAATCTGTTGGAAACTGCAGGAGAGGGGAAAAAAAAAAACATTTATGCTTTCCCCTTTCTCTTGCTCTCCTGCAACTCAGCAGCAAAAAAGTTTTTGCACAAATCACTGTCAAGAGAAAATTGATATTCTGATGTCATATCTTTAATCTTCTTTTTATACTGTCAAATTGGGAGTTTAAAACCCTCAGTGGAAAGCATCCCCCAGGCAAATGTACTGAGAAGTGATGAGAAGCCAATTATGAGACTGATTAAATATTTATTAGGACTTCTTGTAGTATATTGGATGAGGGCTTGAGCAGTCTGGGCTAGTGCAAAGTGTCCCAGCCCATGGCAGGGGGGGATTGGAACTGGATGATCTTTAAGGTCCCTTCCAACCCAAACCCATTCTATGATTGCAAAAAATAAACCATTGAAGTGAAATGTAAGAAACTCTGCTCTTTACACTTCAGTTCCACAGAAATTGTACCATTGGTTGGCAGTCAAGTGTCCCAGGGTCTCTTTGGGCTGCTGCTGCTGGTAGAATACGTTCATCTGTCTTCTGTAATAAATTATCCATGCAGTTGGGCTGCACAGAAAAGTACCAAAAAGCTAATTAGTCTAACAATTCAACCATTGAGAGTGAAAAGTTAAGCTGTAGCTAGTTTTTATACATAAGAAAGCATTTTAAAATGCAACCCTTTTTTTTTTGGAGGCCAGAACAATCCAGAGCAGCATAAGAAACTGTTTGCTTCTCAAATGGGAGAGTGGGGGGGAAATAATTCAAAATCTTTCCTTCACTTTGGACTATTAATAGCATTGGGGGAAAAAAAATCCAATGTGAAGCATCAAGTACAAACAGATTTGTCAGAGGATTTCAACCCAAGTGCTAAAACTCCTAGGAAAGCCATGCATTCAAAGAGGTAGTAAAAGAAGAAGTAGATGGTATAAGGTGGGGTAGGGAAGGAGCAGACATGCTGATGTGATATTAAGCATAACTAAATGTTACAACTGGCATTACATTTCTTGTCATGTATTAGCCCCTTCTGAGCATGTATTGGCAATAGGGTCTGGGAGAGGACATCTGTTTACCATCAGCCTCTTAGCCTCTAAGCAATTTCTAGCTGAACCCCTAACAGTTTCATCAGTCAAGAATTTTATTCAAGAAGCCTCGTGGAAAATGAGTTTATCATCTTGTAGAGACAGATAGAGGCAGTCAAAAATTGATTACCAGAAGGCCAGAAGAATCAAAGTATGAACAGGAAGATGCCTCTACACTTTCTGAGTAAGGCATTTCTGTAAACTGTTCTACAGCTACAAGAGATGGAAAAGCATAGTAAGTTACAGTGCTCTTTACATGAAAACATCTGCACCCTTTACCCATGCAAATAAGTGCACAGTCAGGCTTTAGCTGAGCTAAAGCAAAGACACAGACTTGGAGTTTGAAACACTAAAAATTGCTATAAGGGAACCTTCATAGCACATCACTCCACAAGTATGGTTGCTGGATATGAGCTGTCCAGCAGGAGGGAGAAAAGTACAGGAGTCAAAGAAGTGCAATCATACAGAATTCACTTTAAAATGGAAGCTGACCTAACCTTCATCTTTCACAAGGGGTTCAAATATCTCCTTAGAAGTCTCTGCTTCAGGTAATGTGCTACTACTGTCCTCCATCTTTTGTAAGCTTTCTAATGCTGTGCTGTGTTCAGTTAAAGCTCTTATCAGAGCAATGTTGTTTACCAAATCGGGGAGCTCTGAGGAATTTTCAGCCATCACTGTACACTTCAGGTAATCCATTCCTATTCTGTCACCTTTGCAAGCTTCATGCAAGGCATTTGTGCTCTCTGCATTTCCAAACTTGGTTTCACCTATTGCTGTTTCCTCTGAAGAGGAGTGGCCTTGTCCTAAAGGATAGATAGAACTTCTGGGAGTGAGAGGCTCTTCCTCATCTGCAATGACAATTACCTTTTGATGGTGTTCTGGAAAATACTGGAGTGAGTCACAGCCAGGATCTGATCTTTGTGACAGAGCCAGCAAAGGACTGTCTGGTTTAATGTCATCACTCTCAGTAACCCCCAAGTGTCCTAAATCAGCACCTGAGGACTTCACACATCCAAGCTGTGTAACATCTTCTTTGGTCATTTTGGCCATTGCAGAAATTACTCTGCTGGTAGAAACACATGAAATACTTTCCCTTGTCTCAAGCATGCTGGCTTTAGGGTGACATTCATTAACATTTGTGTCACCAGGCAAAGGATCTGAGTGCTTGCTTTTTACCCATGACATGCCATTAGTGGTATGGGCTGCATAGCCATCAAAATCCCTCTCACTGTTTGTTGCTTCAGTCCTTAACTGACTTTCATCCCTCTCTTTTACATTGTGTCCATCACCCAGAAGCTCCCCTTCAGTTCTGGTCTGGTTTGCAGAGTCTTCTGCAGCTCTCCCTGCTTCTCTGATGTTGCTGTCGCAAAGCTGAGATGGTTTATCTGCTGTGCAGTAATTTCCATCATTCTCTCCATCAAGTGTTGAACATTTGGCTTCATTTTTACTGTGTGTCACTACTTCAGAGCAAGAATGAAATCCCAACACAGCATTTTGTACCACATCTTCTCCCTTTAGGCAATCTGGGTGTTGTGAAAGTCTGTCTCCTTCAGTGAGCTTATCCACTTCTCTTTCACACGAGTCTTGATTGTCTGAGTCATTAAAATCAAAAGACTCCACTAGATTAAAGCTAACCTCCATCAGTTCTTCACCTGGACCACAGTCTTTGTCATGTGCACTGAATTCCTCCTTCACAACTCCCATTTCAGTCACTGTTCTGTCCACAGAGAGCTCCAGGTCATTGGGCACTGCTTCTGAATTTTGGCTTGACTGAAGCCCACTTTGCAGCTTCACAGATGAATCCTCCTGAAGATCACCAGTCACTGAATGCTCCCTGTATCTGGAGAGATCTGCTTCAAAGGTGGTTGGACTTGATGACCATGCAACATCCCCTGAGGATGGGACAAACTGACTGTCACTCGTTGTGACAGTCATGGTGGATTCAGGTGGGAATAAACTACTGGCACTGCAGGGATCTTGTAATTCTTGACTTAAATTCTTTGCCTTTTGCTCATGTCTCTGTCCTGTAAATTCTTTATCCCAAGGTTGTTCAGCTGAGTTTGAAAGCATTTCAGCATTCCATTCCTTTTTACCATTTGCAGTTCCCTTTGTAAAAGGCAAGGGCTGACCATTTTGAGGGAGCCTTTTGGCAGGGTCACCTGTAAAAGCAGGTGAGATTGTGCTTTTTTGATCATACAGAATGTCTGCCTCTTCTGATGCCTGAAACCTAGGAAGACACTCTGAGACTTGAGATGTTGGTTGCTCTCTGCATCTTTGTGCTGGTTTAGACTTCAAAAGAGCTATTATCTGTGCTGTGCTTCTGATCTTGTGTGACACTGCCCTGTGATCAGCTGTCTGACCACTGGATTGGTTGTGCCCAGCAATTAGAGGAAATTCTGGCTTCACAATGGACTGACCAGGGTTTTGCTTCTCCACCTCCACACATCTATCAAGAAATGGAGCTGAAAGCAGTGAGGAGAGAGACCTGTGTTCCCTGCCATTAGCCATGCACACATCTTCATGGAAGCCTGCAGGAAGATTTGCATCTTCATCCTTCTTGGAAATAGTAGAAAATAATGGAGAGGAAATATAGAAAGTGGATGGCAAAGTACCCTGACACTGCTTTGGTAAAGGAACTGTTGCTAGGCTTTCTCCATCTTCCATTGTTGACATCTTCTTTTCAACTTGCCGTGGCACTCGGAAGCCCTAGGAGAGAATTTGGTAATTAATCAACTTCACATTTGGTAACCAAATAGTGGAAACAGGACACACTCCATAAACCATATTGTGATCAAGCAGCACCTGACCATTCCACAGACTACAGAAATACTCTCAAGCCCTTGGGTAGATTCAGACTGGATGTTAGGAAGAAGTTCTTCACCATGAAGGTGATGAGACCCTGAAACAGGTTGCCCAGGGAGGTGGTGGAAGCCTCATCCCTGAAGGTTTTTAAGGCCAGACTGGATGTGGCTCTAGGCAACCTGATGTAATGTGAGGTGTCCCTGCCCATGTCAGGGGGCTTGGAACTAGATGACCCTTGAGGTCCCTTCCAACCCTAACAATTCTATGATTTGCACTGCAGACACAGCAATAGCAATTTTGCCAAACCAACCAGATTTAGTAAACTCCAGGAAAAACAGCTACCAGTAACATATTTTAGCTTATGGTTCCCAAAAAATCCAACCAAAAAAAACCAAGAAGACATTATCTAATTAGCAGTCATTGAAAGATGTGCCTCTTGTGTTTTAAAGTGCGTGTTAACATCAGGCAGAGCTTTTGAAACAAAGACATACTGTAAACTTCCTCTTCAAGCCAACAGACAGATGTCTTGGAGGCAGGACAGCAGGTTTCACACCATTTCTATCCACTGCTGGAATTTCAGCTCTCCTTGGCTGATCTTCAAGAGGTTTTTCATTCATTTTTAGTGCTTCAACTGTGATCAAATACCGGTCACTTTCCAAGCTATCTCCAGCATTCAGCTAGAAAAGAGAGAGCAGCAGTGTGAACACAGTGGTGCTATAAAAGAAACAAGAAGTCTTCTAAAATACTTCAATGTCAAAACATCTGAAATCTATACCCAGTATATCACTTCAAATAGGCTAGAAAGGACTAGCACATAGCTTCAAGTTGTGCTTATTTAATACATCACTCATATTGGTGCTTATTTAATACATCACTCTAATTACTCTGCTTTCACCTAAAAGGAATACAACTCCATAAAACTTCTACATTAGTTCTGGACTTGTCAATAAATGAAAGGTAGTTTTTGCTTTCCATTTTTTACACTGCAGCAGATCCTCATATCCACAATAAGAAAAACTACTTTAGTTTTCCTACTTTCATATCCACACTAAGGGGGGAAAAAAACCCAAACTCAGTAATCAAACAAGTTTGAAATGCTTCCTGAAACAGAAAACTACAGTCAAGCATAAGAAAATAAACTTCCAAGAAAATATACCTGAGAACTGATAAAAATACTCTCCAAGCATTGTCCTTTATCATCAAGCAAGACAGCCTGGAAAGAAAAATTGAATTTTAATTGATTTTATCTTACAGATCAACTAGACTGCCACTGACAGCAGGTGATACTAAATCCAGAGGTTAAATTAAATCCAGAGGTTAAATTAAATCCAAGTAGTTCACCTTATTTCTGCCAGTTCTAATCCTCAGAACTCCATCTTGCCATGTTTTGGACTTTTTCATTTTTTGGTGAGTGTATAATACCTGTTTTAAATGTGAAAAAAAAGATTGTAATAATAATAACAACCAGGAGGAGAAGAAAGAAAATAATGAACTAATAAGCAGCTGTAGTATCTTTTAATTTATTTCTACTTTCACACAGCATTAAATATCACTTACAGTAAATTCTTGAGAATCCATCGCTCGGGCAAACAGTCGTCCAACAGCTTAGTTAACAAATATTCACATCCTCAGACAGCCTGAGAGACAGGCAGATGTTTAAAACCCACCAGAGCTGTGAAGGAAATATACTGACAAGAAAAGAGATGTTACTTCCCTTTTTCTATTTTTCCCCCCTCCAAAAAAAGAGAGCTACATGCAAGACAGTGCCAAGGCAGTAGAGTAGAGCTGATGGGGAGGCACTTTAAAGAGAAACCTTGAAAGTAATCTAACAAAAAATGGTTAAAAATGTTTGGTTTGGGTGTTTTGTTTGTTTTAATAGATGTCAACATATTTGCTAACTTGCACAGGAATTAATTTAAAGAGGTGGCTGGCAGCTCTGCAAACTCCATAGCTGATGTGGCTATTCAGAATTCACAAAGTATTGTAGACATGTTTATTTGAAGCAAAAAGGGGGGGGAAATAAATCACTGAAGCTACTGAGCTACTAACAGAGTAATTTTATTGCAAGCTTATTGAGTCCAGACTTGCCCATGCATGTTTAATTCATGTTAAAGATAACTGACTCTCAAAACCAGCTACCCATGAAGTGAAGCCTCTTTACATATTTAAAATTAGATCACAGTAACTTTTAAAATAGCTTTTGATGATGAAACCAGGAGCAAATCATCATAAAAGCAACAGCAGTGCAATGAAATTGATGACAAGACACGAGGTAACACTGTCAGCTCCTCTCATACTGTGGTTAAGTGAGAAAGAGTTTTGTTCTTGTTGTGCTGAGACAGAATCCCAGGCCAGCCATGGGCTGTTAGCAGTTTGGAGTCAGCCAGAGCAGCTGGGCAGCTGACAGGTGCTTCCCAGGCCATGCACATTGCACTATAAAAAGGGGGAAGTTTGCCGAGGATGGGGCTGAGCTTTACATTTGCATTGGTATTAGTTTTTCTGCTTCACCAAATCCATTTTCATTTCAGCCCACAGGTCTCCTCTCCTTTTCCTGATTCCCCTTCTTGGCTGGGGAGGGCTCCCTAGGTGACAGACCAACTGCTGCAGTAGCTGACACAGGCTAAACGTAGGTAAGTTTGTATTAAGAAAGGAGAGAGATTCCCACTTTCTTACAGCTGCCACCTTCTTGGCAGTGCCCGGGGTTCAGTAATATGCAAAACCTCGGAAACAGACACCCCTAAAGAACGCAGAATTGCTCCCTTAGCTACTAAACGCGGCGCTATGAGTGCAAACATCCGCTCTAACTCAACAGGGAGTGCCGTGGGACCAGGGATGCGCAGGAGCGCTGCCGGCACAGGCTCCCACGAATCTATTAAAGGTTTCTTCGCCACACAGGTCCTTCAGCACCGTGGCGCTTGAGCCACGGCCGCCTCCCCGGGGCTGCTACAGCGGGCGGGTCCTGACACCCCCCAGCACCAGTCACCCACTGTCAGCCACACCCCCGTCCCCGGAGGTGCTGTCTCTCCGGCTGAGGGGGCCCAGCGGACTCCGCGGCCCTACCCACCGTGTGCCGGGGGGCGCGCAGGGGGCTGACGGCGGCTCCGCGTTCCCCTCCTGCTTTCCAAACTTTCCCGCCGCCGTCGCCGCCCGCCTGACGTCAGAGCGCGCCGCAGCCCGCAGGAAGTCACGTGGCCCAGCGGCCAGGCGCGCGCGGCTCGGGGCTGCGCTGCGCAGGCGCGTGCGGCGCCGCGGGGCTTTTCTCCCTGCGGGGGTCGCGCGTCGCGCCGGGACTGACGACGACAAACAACGACAACGGCGGCGGGGCCGCGGAAAAGGGGACAGGGCCGGCTGCGGACGGCGCAGTCTGGTGTCCCCCTGTTGGCCTAGCCAAGTCCCCCTTCCTTTCCCCTCCGGCGGGCGCGGCGCGAAGGTGAGCGGCGAGAGGCGCGGGGGCACGGCCGGTTGAGGCGACGGCGGTTGTGGTGGCGGCAGCGGCGGCGGCAGTGACAACGACACAGGCAGGGGGCGCTGCTGCTCCCTCCGTGCTCTCGCGGCTGCCGTTAGTGCCGTGCGCATGCGCCGCGCGGCGCCGGTTGTGCTGAGGGGGTGCGCGTGCCCGGCTCCCTCAGGCGGAGGGTGGGAGCCGGCTGCTCAGGGCAGTGGCCGTCCATGTTTGTCGCCTTCCCGTACAGACGCTTAACCGTGTCCTAGCCTTGCTTACGGTAACCCTCTGTCCCCACCGTGCTCGGCTTCTGGGCGCGTTTCCCTCCCGGTGCTTCTCCCGACGAGTGTGGCGCCTTCCTGAGGGCGTCCAGCCGCCCCTGTCCCGCAGCCTCCCCACAGGGCTCTGTGGTGGCTTTGCCCTCAGGTAAAGCGCAGGCGGCCGTGCTGGCTGGGGTGTGTTCTCACAGGGTCCAGACCTGGCACATAACGTTGCACTGCTTTTTGGAATCGATGCAAGGTCCGTGAGCAATGGCAGCAGCAGTGCTCAGACCTGCGGTGGTAGTACCTGTGAGGTATCATATACATGGCACTCAGACGTGTAGGGAACCCGGAGTTAGCCAGGTCCTACACCAGCAAAGTTTGGGCTAGTAAAATCTGTATCATATTGCATTTTTTCCTTTTCTTTGAGGGGTGAAAAAGATGAGATTCTCCTACAGCCATGCAGTGTTTCTGGGCCAGTCTGTGTGCAGCTCCTAACGGGGCTAATAGGTCCTGCTTTTGTGCACACCTTGATCCTGATCCCAAGTCCTTAGTCCTGCTGCTTATTCAGCCCCTTAATTAGTTTAATTCACTAATGCAGCAGGGAAGAACAAGAAAATACCATCTTCTCAGGTCACAGAGTTGAACTGGCTTCCCAAGTAGGAGTAGATGCTCCTGAAAGCTTTGCTAAAGCCTATGGCAAATAAAGGAGAGGGGCTTGGTGTTAACCACATGGCTTCTCCAAGGGCAAACCATGGCCTGTGGACTTGGTGGCTTTCTGTGATGGAGTTACAGCATCACTGGATAAGAGAAGAGCACCTGATGTCATCTACAGGAATATGTGTAAAGCTTTTGACACTGTCTTGCATGATGTCCTGGTCACCAGACTGGGACTTGATGGGTGGACCACTGGCTGGATAAGGAATTGGCTGAGGGCTGCGCTCAGAGCTGTCAATGGCTCAATGTCCAAATGGAGACCGCTGACAAGTGGCCTTCCGCAAGGCTTGGTACTGGGACCACTGCCTTTGTCAGTGGTAGGGACAGTGGGACTGAGACACCCTCACCAAGTTTGCTGATGACACCGAGCTGTGTGGTCCAGTTGATATGCTAGAGAGAAGGGATGCTGTCTGTAGGGACTTGGACAGGCTTGAGAGGTGGGCCCAAGCCAACCTCATGAAGTTCAGCAAGGCCAAGTGCAAGGTCCTGAGCTTACGTCAGATCAATCCCAAGCTGAACAATGAATGTCTCGAGAGCAGCCCTTAGGAGAAGGACTTGGGGGGTGTCAGATGGTGGAAAAACTACTCATGAGCCAGCAGTGGTCACTGGCAGCCCATGGAGCTGCTGGCAGGGAGGTTGGAATTGAATGATCTTTAAGGTCCCTTCCTTGTGTGGCAAGACAGGAGAGCTGAGCTGCCCTTTTGGTATCAGTGGTACAACTGAGTCCATCTCACGTAGGCTTGTGCTGCAGGCCTGTGTTTTATTAAAACCCCAATTTTTGCCTCTTGTGAAGACAGAGGCAAAAGTAACCACAGCAGGACTGACACAGTGGGATCAGCCTAAGTCTGGAAACAGTCCTTAGCCCATCACTGTTAAGGAAACAAAGTTTTCTTGGTGTTGTGAGCACGGTGCTTTCAGGACATCTTTGGTTGCCTTAAATGTAGATTTAAAATGCTGTGTTGGTTTTCATTGTTTAAATAGGGGGGAAAAGCAGGAGGTTCTGGTTTTGGGTTAAGAATGTATGCTATCCTTCCTTAGCTTGCTTTCCACAGGGGGGAAGTTGCAGGGCAGGATAAGAACTGCTGTTCTATCTGTGCATAGATTAGGGGAAGAATATCTAAGGTGGAGTCTAGAATGCATCTCTGAGACTCTTTGTGGGTTTGCTGCATACTTGCAGTTATCTTGGAGTAAATGCCCAGAAGAGGCAGTGGCAACATCTTCATGGTATAAAAAAGTAGAATTATTTTTTCTCCTCCTTCCACCTTCTCTTATCACATTTTGCTGTTTCAAATGCCCTGGCGTTTGGGGGGGGGTTGAGTTTTGGTTTGTTCTTTTCGTTTACATTATCTTTGCTTTCTTAAAGCTACTTGCTTGTGTTTAACTGTGTCTCCTCTTCCTGGTATCGCTCACACATGATTTTATTTCACAGATTGCATTGGAAGGGACCCTCTAAGGTCATCTTGTCCAACTCCCCTGAAGTGAGCAGGGACACCTCCTACTAGATTAGGCTCATTTGAGGGAAGGCAGCTGTTTTGCTTTAACAGAGTGAAGTTTTGACCCTGCTTTTACTTCTGATTTCAATTGTTTATCAGAATAGTGCTGTGAGGCAGGCAGTAAGAGTCCTTTAATACTGTTCTACCACTATAAGTGTCCAAAAAATGATGCTTTACTTTTAATGGTGCAACTTGCTATAGCCCTCAGCTAAGTACAGTGTCGTTCAGCTGATTATTAATACAAATATCTTGCTGGAGGGATTGAACAGAGCTTGAACTTCGGTTGGGAGTTTCACCTGGCTTATCTTTCCAAGGTGGCTGTTGACCTTTTGCTATCTTGAGTGGTCAGCTCACAGCAGGTAGAGAAACGGATATCCAGCTAAGGAAGCCTGATTTGCACAATAATTTGAAGAGCATTTCCATTTTTGTCATCCTGCTGTAGAATGGGGCTTCCTCTCTGATGGCTGTACTCACGTTTCCTTCTGGGTAGCCTTGGCAGAGAGCTGAGAAGCCTTTCATATGCTGATTGGTACATTAATTACTTTAATTTTTGTGTTAATTTCATTTTCAAAAAGCTGTCTGCTTCTGGCAGCTTGGCTTTGTTTTGCTTATGTGAAGTGCTGCGCTGATGGGCAGTTTTCAAGGACTGACTAAAGTGATTGATGCATTGAAAAGGTTTGCTATTTTTCAAGGTGAATCTGCACGTTCAAGTTGCTACCCTCTGTCTAGTTCATCCCTGATTTGTAGGGGCCTGATTCTGAGGTTTCTCAGAGCTTGGTTTGCCGTGAAAATCAGTGACAGTTGGTAAAAGAGCCCTAACTAAAGAAAGGAAAAACATCTGGTTAGGCATAGCACGGTGACTACCACAGGGACTAGCAAGTAAGGATGATGGAGGATTTTGGAATCGCTGCTCTTTAGTAGGGCCTCGACAGTTGATGGAGTGAGTAGTTTGCATTTTTGACATAACACAGACAATTTGTTAGTAAGAAACTTTACTATTGCCAGCTCTGTGAATATCAAATAGGTGTCTGAGTATATCTTTACATGTTATTTATTCATCAGGATTATAGATGCTTCTCAGAGTGAGCTTTTCAGCCTCTGTGTGTGACAACATAAATCCAGCCACTGGATTTATGATACTTACCCTCTGAGCATGGTCCTCTTCCCA
This sequence comes from Dryobates pubescens, assembly GCF_014839835.1. NCBI lineage: Eukaryota > Metazoa > Chordata > Aves > Piciformes > Picidae > Dryobates > Dryobates pubescens. The sequence continues at coordinate 3,711,203 of NC_071635.1, forward strand.
GCCTTTTCTGAAGGCCTCTATATAATCCAGATTTTTTTTTCCCCTCTGCTTTACTTTTTGCAGAAGAGGGCAATTTCTGAAGTGTGTGGTGCTCTGGGGTGTTGGTGTGTTCTTTCTAATGGTTCATACTGGGACATACAGGGAGTGGAGAACAAATGATTTCTCATCTCTTTCCAAGTCTAAGAAAATGTGAGGGAAATTGCTTTTTAGATTTATCTTTTTGTGGGCTCTTTAGCAAGTAGCTTGCTCTCCTGGTAACAGAGAAGTGTCCTTATTAAAACACATTTTGTGGCCATTTTCTGCTTTACAGAATTCATTTTTATAGATTTTAAATAGTACTGCTTGTCTGATAATGCACAAAAGCAATTGGAACTGGGAATCCCATGGCTGCTGCTGAAATCCAGAAGCTGCTGTTAGAATTCTAACAGGGAGGGCAGGCTGTCCACAAGGCTTTCTGAATTAATAGTACAAGTTGTAACTGGAAAGTCTGCAGTTTGGTGCCAGCTTTCCTCCAGTGAATCTCTGGGGCTAAAGGGCAGAAGTAGGTGCCACGAGACACGAGTTCCAGCTTAATCTTCACCACACAGTTTTTCTGTGCCCTAGTTTTCCTCCTTTTCTGTATGCTTTGTGCTTCTCTACACTACAAATAATGAATAGCACATAGTCTCACAGGGGCTGTGGGGAGCAGCTAAACTAGAATGAGAATGTTTACTCCTCGAAATAAGGCTATTTTGATTTTTCTCAAAGGTTGTATTTGACTTTCAGTTGACAGGCTGACAGGAATGGAGACTGAAACTGCAAGAGACAAAGCCATGGAAGAAGAAAGCACTGAGCAGAAAAAGGAGAGAGAGAAGAAGAAGAGGTCAAGGGTGAAACAGGTGCTTGCTGATATAGCAAAACAAGTGGACTTCTGGTTTGGTGATGTCAATCTCCACAAAGACAAATTCCTCCGGGAACAAATCGAGAAGTCCAGAGATGGGTGTAAGTTTATGTTCACTGTATTTCAACGCTTGCCTTCCTCCTACCCCATGCTGCTGGTGACAGTTGCAAGTCACTTTGGGGTGCTGGTGTGCTCCTGGGGAAGATGTTGCTTTCATGCTGGAAACCGGCATTAGGGTTGGCAGCTCAGGAGGCAGAGCCTGGTACTAGTTGTTAGAAACTGTGTTTAGTGTTCTCTTTGCCTTTGCTAACAGTTGCAAGTTAGAGGCATCTGCCAGGGCCGAAAGGACCTGTCTGGGAGTCCTGGTTTTCTTTAGCTGTATAATTTAAAGAATAAGCAAAGAAACAAAGAGTCAGCAGGAGAGGTACAGTACTTGGCTTGTAGGGTAGCTAGATGCAGAAATTAAAATGACAGTTGGGTTTCTGGTTAGATATTGATAGCTTTTTGTGTTTTCTTCACAAATTTGGTATGTGAGAAATTGTGAGCTATTCTGGGCCTCTTTCCTATAGACAAATTCTGATGTGATTTATTTGACTCCAGAGTAGGAAGTTGAGCTTAGTTCTGAAACTCTTTGACTCGTTTGTAAAAGGAAGCGATTTACACATTAGCTCCAGTGACTAGAATGCATTTTTGCCACCGGTACATGTGTCCAGCTGCATTGTGTGAAAGGGGAGCCTGCCTGCTGCTTGGAGTAGTCTTCAATTACATTGAACTTCAAATGGGTTTTAAAGCAAAAAGGCCTTCAGAGAAATAAAATTTACCCTGCGTTTTCCACAGATGCCAGAGCCTTTAACTTGTTTAAGAGCAATGCAACATCATTTTGTGTCAAGGTTTTTGGCAGCATGACTCACTGCAACTGGAGTGGGAGCTGGGGCTCTTTTGTGTTGGGAAGGCTGCCTTAAACACTTAATTGAGTACTTGAAGGAGAGGCATGTTTTCAATGCAAATTGGTTTTGTATTGTAAAAGTCCTTTGGAAAGGGGGGCGGGGGGGTTTCTTCCTTTCTTTTCAACGACAATACTTATCAGTGGGGAGGTGAAAGAACAAAATTCCTTTTGAGAAAGGTTGCCACAAAAGAAAATTAAATATAGGTTTACTTGAAACTTTAATTTTGACGGTGAAAGCTTTCTGTAAATCCTTGGCAGCATGATGACATACTTTACAAAAATAATAGCAGAGCCTTAGTGCCAGATTAGAACACATAACTAATGCTTTCTAGATTACCCTGATCTCATCATTTCCCCCTCTCTTTTTATCCCTAGATGTCGATATATCCCTACTTGTTTCTTTCAACAAGATGAAAAAATTGACTACTGATGGAAAATTGATAGCTCGAGCAGTTAAAAGCTCATCTGTGGTAGAGGTATGTAATATTTCCCTCCTGTGTTTGCTAATGCTGGATGATAATGATACTGGCACTGAAAGTGGCAATAATCTTGTGGAAAAATGTTCATTTCTTGTTACTTGTAGCTGGATTTAGAAGGGACTAGAATCCGAAGACGCCAGCCGCTGGGTGAGCAACCAAAGGATGTGGATAGTCGAACAGTCTATGTGGTAAGCTTGGCTTGAGATGTGCCTTGTGTTAGGCAGGGACCTTTATTTCTGACTCTGGAAACTCCCTTTAACTTTCTTGCTGCTAATTAATTCTTTTAAGAATTCAAACCCCACTGAGCATTGTCAGTGGTGATCTAATTGCATAGGATTATTTACTGCATTAAGAACAACAAAGCCAACATCAAGCAGCCACATAGTTTTACCAGAATTAGAAGGTGGATTTTCTTTGTGCATGCTTAGTGCAGTAAATGCATTTTTGGTATCAGAAGTGCATTTGTGCATCAATATTTTTGTTAAGACAGGGAGGGGCTGAGCGGGTGGCTGGCTGCTGTTGCTTGTAGTAAACCATCTTGATCCCATGGTAATGCAGCAGTGAGAAAATGACATTTTCTTTCTTTCTGTCCCTTTTTTTAAGGAGCTGCTGCCCAAAAATGTCAATCACAGCTGGATTGAGCGAGTGTTTGGGAAGTGTGGTAACGTGGTTTACGTCAGCATACCCCGGTATAAAAGCACTGGTGATCCAAAGGGGTTTGCTTTTGTTGAGTTTGAAACTAAAGAGCAAGCAGAGAAAGCTATTGAGGTGAGCAGTGGTGCCTCTGGTCTGTTAAAGCTTCTTCCTGCTTGTCCCTGTTTGATAGGGATGCTGCAATCTTTACTAGCTCACCTACTGACAAAAAAAATGAATTCCTAACATAGCCTAATTCAGACACTTAGCTCAGCAGGCTTTGTGTTCCTGTCTCCCACCCCCAGACCTCCAGTCATTTCCACAGTTAAAGTGTAATTTTAGTGTTAACCTGGAGACTGGGCAGAAGGGTGTTTTTAGGGAATAATTTAGTTGGCCACTTTTGGCATCCTTTAGGGAAATTGAGATCTCTGTATCACAGAACAATGGCTGTGAAATTCCATCAGATGAGTGTGGTCATACCTAATATTCTGTATTTAAATCATAGAATAGAATCACAGGTTCATAGAATGGCTCAGGTTGGGAGGGGGTATCTACTCCAACCTCTCAACTAGACTGCTGCTCAAGGCCTCATCCAACCTAGCCTGGAATGCCTGCAGGAAGGAGGCATCCACAGCCTCCCTGGGCAGTCTGTTCCAGACTCTCAGCACCCTCCTACTGATCTTCCTTAGATCCAGTCTAAACCCACTGTACCTCAGCTGCAAGCTTCAGGTCTGCTTCAGGTATTGGAAGGCAGCTCTAAGGTCCCTCCAGAGTCTTCTCTTCCCTAGGCTTATCCCCAGTTCCCTCAGCCTATCCAGAGGTGCTCCAGCTTTTGGGCCATCTTTGGATTTCCTCTGGACTCACTCCAGCAGCTCTGTGTCCTTCGTAAGAAGGACTGCTGGGGAGGCAGTTTTTGAGGTGGGGTCTCAGCAGAGCAAAAGGGCAGAATCCCCTCTCTTGCCCTGCTGGCCACTCTCTTAATGTAGCCTAGGATTTCAAATGTGATTTGAAAGTTGAAAAGCACTTCTGTTTCTGTATCACAATGGTAACAGACACAAAGACATCACACTGATAATGTCAACTCAAGCAAGCTCTGCACTGAAAAAGCAAACACGTGGTAAAAAAAAAAACCCAACCCACTGAAAGAAAAATGTATGCACCTCTGGAGTCATGAGGGGCTACCAGAACTGCTGTTTTTCACTGGATGATGATTTGTTAAAAAAGAAACAGACTGTTTAGGAATGGTTTGTGGATTTTAACAGTTGTTTATTTTTGTAGTTTCTGAATAACCCACCCGAAGAAGCACCACGGAAACCTGGGATTTTCCCCAAAACAGTGAAGAATAAGCCTGTTCCTACCCTGAATGCAAGTAACAGCACTGTGGTAGGTAAGTGTTAAGTTGCTGTGATCAAGAGACAAACTGTTTTGTGCCTCTGCTTCTGAAGAAAGGCTTTTGAACTGGTGTGATACTGCAGGCTAAGTTCACTATAAAAATAAAATGCATATTGCTCCTTGCATCTAAGCATTTACAATTAGCAAAGGGCCAATTTGACACAGATTGTTTTAAAAATCTTTAGTATTGAAGGGAAATATCCATGCATAAAAGCAACATTCTGCTTAAAACCTTAGTTCTGCTCAGTTTGGGATCATCTGACATATTTCAGAGCAAACCTTGTGATATTCTTCTGTCTGCTGAAACTTCTTTTGAGAGAGCTATGAAGACAGTGGGGTTTTGCCTACCTTCCTCTTTGGAACTCTTGCTTTTGAGCTGAGCAGTCCTTAGTGGAACAAATTTTTCATGATGTATTTGCCCTTCCATGATTGATAATTACTCATAAAAATCTGAGAAAAGAATCCTGACCTGACAGTTGAAGGTGCTTCCAGTAAATACAACCTAGTATACCTTACACAGCAGCATCACAGGATGATGATGCAGCTGTGGCCACTGAAACCTTTTTCCTCAGTTCTGATTTCTATTACAATTTCCCAGACTTCAGACATCTTCCCATCTTTTTCATGAGCATGATGATGAATCCTGTTCCTCATTGTTATTGCTAATCCTTTGTTACACCAATAACCACTGGGACCAAAAATAAATCAAATGAAAGCCATGCCTGTTTTTAAGCCACGCTTTAAACCCACTGAAGTGACTTTCTGTTGCATCCTGCCCCGGATAACTTTGAGAGAAGTAGACAGTACTGAAAATTAGTTGCTATTTTTTTTTAGCTATGGTAATATTATTTAATTTAGAAGGCAAACAGTTGTTCATTATGTCAATATTGTGGTACATTTATTGGGTTGAGTATCTCCTTTTTATTCTCAATAATTTTCTTTTTTTTTTTCCTTTTTCATGTCTTTGTTGTTTGGCCTGGAAAGAGGAAAATGCCTCTTCTCAAAGCCAAGTAAAGGATGACCTAAAATGTGCATTTGTTAAGGGAGAAGCAAAGAAGTCTAGCTCTTCATGTGAGAGTAAGTACTCCAGTCACTTGTGACCCAGAGATCTTTCTCACTTTGTGAGACCGAGCCTTACCGTATTTCTCTTGTGCTTAAACTGCCTGGGAAGAGCTTTGTGTCAATATATTGCATCTCTCCTGTAGTTCGAGATGGGTGTTCCATTTCCCATCACAGGTTATCATCACATGTGGTATTGTGATTGTTGATTTAGCTCAGGTAATCTAATCTAGGTTTTAATCATTGTTTTAAATGTTGTGGTTTTAATACAGAAGAGAAGAAAAAGAAGAAGAAAAAGAAATCCAAAGTGAAGAAAGAAAGCCATGTGCAAGCAGCTGCAGAGACAAAGGAATCAAACACAAACACTACAGCAGAGCAAGTACCCAAATCAAAAAGACACAGGACTTCCTCGGAGTGCTCAGAAATGGAGGGGATTGAGACTCACAGGCAGCACTCAAGGAAAGAGAAAAGAAAATGGGACAGAACAGAGAGCTCAGAGGCACCTTGGGAAAGCAGGCCAGGGAAGAGAAAAAGAACCAGCTCTGGAGACGGTGAGACATCAGCTCCCAAAGTCAAGAAAACTGTTCACAAGGATGAAGTTCCTCCTGTAAAAGAGGAAACCACAGAAGCTCCAAAGGATTCCAATGGTAAAATTTGTTGCATATCTTCTTAGTATTGTCATGATTTATATGCACGAATGAAATCAAATGGCAGATCTTACAGATTGTCCCTCATAACTAAGCCTTCCAAGTCCAGGCAAGGACAAAATCTTGAGTTACAGAAGTTGCATTCTTTGCAGCTGAAATTGTGTTTGTAGGGGCCTACAAATGAGGAAAGTGGAATTTTAGTATGCTAGAGGGTGAGGAGCAAGTGAGGAAAGAGGGTTTGCAAAGAACACTGATGGAAAGCAACAAGAAAATTGTCATCTGTGTAATAGAAATGCATTAGTGAAGTAACTTGCTGAGGCCAGAGAGTTTGTCATTTGCACTACATAACTAAACCTTGGGAAGGCTGGTGAAATACCCAGACACTGCCTTTCTGTCTTTGAAAGACTGAAAACTGGTAAAGGGTTTTTCTGGTTGAGACAGGAGGTGAAAAATGGTTGATCTGGTGGAGGGCATAACAAGGTCAGTTGAGGAATAAGTGATGTTCCCTGCAGTTAAATTTAAACCTTGTGCCGAGTCATTCTAAGGAGATAAAATGCATGGAGAAGAGGTAAGAACTTTCAACACTGAAGCAGGTAAAACAGTTCACAAAGTTAACATCAGTAGAACTTCACTGAAGTATGGATTAGAGTCAGCCTTGGCAAATGGTGACAGTGCAAGAATCTAGATAAGATTAAAATACAAAAGAATAATATGATCCTGGTTTCTTACAGGAGATAAGGAAAAAGAAAAGCAACAGATGGGATTAAAAGTCGCTTTGAAATCACATGTGGGCTGACAAGAACCCATGATTAGAGGCTACACTCAGGTAGTTAAGTGGACTAGAAATAGGCTCCCGTTTCTGGGAAAGGATTCACCTACAGATTTGAATCAGAAAATCAATGTTCATTAAGCTTTTTTTTTTGGTAACAAAGTAAATGGTATCTTTCAACATCTGTCACTGTTATAACTGAAAATATGTTGTGGGGTTTTTTTGGGGGGGACTTTTTAATGCAGACATTTCAGCAGAAGAGGACAAAGATAAAAAAGACACATCCCTTTCAAAATCTAAAAGGAAACACAAGAAAAAACACAAAGAAAGGCACAAAATGGGCGAAGAAGTCATTCCTCTCCGAGTACTCTCCAAGTAGGTTATGAAACAACTGTGTGAGCAACTTCTGGTGTATGGGGGTAGGGGGGGAGGAGGAAGTGTTTACTGGTTAGTGGAACCTGGCTAACTAAAAAGAGTGTTCTGATGAGTGCACACAGAGAGAGGAAAAAAAAAAGGTGCCATCTGGCCTGCACCTAACTCAATTTTATTTATCCACTACCTCCAGTCCGGGATTAGATACAGGCTGGGTAGACTCAGCTATCCAGTGGCAGGAACTGCATAATTCACACATTATGCAATAAGTTTACAGGACAATATTTTATTGTTTAGTATGGTGTAGATTCAATTGCAAAAAAAGCAGTAGTGAAGGCTTTGGCCTTTATTTGACTGGCCAGCTTTTGCTTTTTTCAAACCTCAGGTATGTATTATGTTTGGGGCCCGGGGGGTGTGTTGGCATTTCTTTGTGGTACCTTTTTATTAGTTGAAGTGTATTATAAAATGTTTTCCTGGACTATGAGCTGTATGAATCCAAGTCACAAGATTTACATACTTTATTGAGCCTTTATTGCTTAACAGGTTTATATACAATGCTCTCTCGATATTCCCAAGCTTTTGCAATATTTTACTTCATATTTTTAAGATCCTTGCATGTCTGACAGGCCATCACCATTGCTAAAGTGCAATTCCAACATTTTATACCACAGAGTTGCATATTAGCAACAGTATTAGCCTGTAGCTGAAAAGGTTCAAATTACCACTGGTAAGACCGGCTTAATGGCAATGAAGTGCAAATACCCCAATGTGCAGCTGGTTCCTGGGCCAAATGATGTTATTCCAGAAGTTTAACAAAAATATTCCTGTAACTGTTGGGCTTTTAGGAGTCACCACAACTAAAACATGGAAGCACTTACTTTTTAGGCATCCAGCAAGTACCTCCATGTTAAAGTAGAGGGGGTCCTTGCCGTCCTGTGCTACACCGCGATAGCAAAATTGTGCTTTTATTCTTTATCACAGAGGCCACGCTTGCTTTGCAAATACATTTCTAGGAATTGGAAAGTGTTTTCAGTTGAGGAAAAAATAGGATTCACCACCACTAAAACATGGAAGCACTTACTATTCAGGTGCAAAGCAAGTACATCCACATTTAAGTTGTGGGGATCCTGAAGTGGAGAAATACAACCAAAAAAATCCTTCAAACAACAATGAAACTTTAAACAGGGTGCCGATAATACAACAATAAACCTGAGCAGGTATCTGTTACTGCAAGTAGGCTTCTTCGAGCCTGAAACAGCCTGAAACTTGAGGATCCACCGCCACTGAAACATGGAAGCACTTACTTTTGTAGGCAGCAGGTACCTCCATGTTAAAGCGAAGGGAGTTCCTTTAAAGTTCAGAAACGGGTTCAAATATTTCAAACACACAGGCCGCTGAAAAGTTGTCTTGTTCAGTAACACTTAAGTTCTTGCTGGAGAAGAGTGCCTTCAACTGCTTGCAGCCAAAATCCTTCGGTTTTCGTTCTCCTGGATGTGAAAATCATCCAGCCGAAGCATAGCGAGAAAAAAGCCCAAAAAAAAAAGCCCCAAATCCTGCGAGGTATTTCAGTATTGCGATCAGGATTCACCTCTACTAAAACATGGAAGCACTTACTTTGTTTAGATCACAGAAAGCACCTCCATGTTAAAGTAAAAGGGGTCCACAAAAAGTAATAAAAATAATAGCCCGGAGTTATCGACGATGCTTGGTCCTTTTCCACCGAGACTCGGAGACCTCTGCAGCAAATAGAGAGGAAAGTTTTAGTTAAGTGTAGGCAAAGAAGAACAAAAATAAGTCTTAAAAGCGCATAAGATTGCAAATACTTGCCTGACTCGGTCCCCATGCTCTTCTCTTCCTTCCAGTCAAGTTAGCTAGCAGGACTTCCTTCAGCTTGTATTTATACCATACCTTGCTAAGGAATGGTGTTGCCTTTTTATCTCCAAGAATCATTAGGTGGGTCTTTTGTTATTTTAATGTCTTTGCTCTGCTGAGAATGTATGATCCTGGGTGAGTCTGGATGCTTTTTTTGAAGTATACAGTTGTCAATGTTAACAGCTAAAACCATTACCACAAGATATCCTCCTCTTTAAAAATCCTCTATCAGCTTGTTTGATAGCACAGATTAGGGTAACAATGAGTCGTTCTCACAGTGGCACTATAGGCATTGTGTTGCTGTGGAGCAAAGCTCTGGCTGTTTGCAGAAACATCTCCATGTTAAATGTATGTAAATATATAAATTGCTTCCATGTGGTGGTATTTTTTAACCAAAATGCATTTGAATAGTAAGGAATGTTCTTATCTCAGTGGGTTTTTGGTGAGTTTAACCAGTTGTTGATTTTCCATCAGTGATTTATTTTTTTCCCCCCTAAAAACGAAGTGACTGATTCTTAGTATAGTCACACAGGAGTGGGTTCACTGAACTAATTCACTGAATTCAGAGTTCACTGTCTCTGAATTAACCCTGAATTTAGTGCTTGTGGTCTGTGGAGTACATAAATTTACCATGCTGTTCTATATGCTTCCTGAGTATGTAAAACAAATATTGGGAGTCATAATCTGAATGCTGGGCCTGGGATGGTAAAAACTAAAGAAAATAGAGAGGTATAGACAAGGCTTAATTTGACCTAACTGCAGGGCGATCTGTGATGGCATAACCACTCTGTACTGCTCACCAGGTTTAGCTGAAGCTATAAATTGAGTTTTCATCTTCTTGTTTCCAAAGGATATTTTCTCATTTAAAACTGACATCTTATACTTGCATTATAGGACCGAATGGATGGATTTGAAGCAAGAATATTTGGCCCTTCAAAAAGCCAGCATGGCTGCCTTAAAGAAAACAATGTCACAAATCAAAAATGAATCTGTGGCAGAGATGGACACTGAGTCTGGTAGGCAGCAAAAGCCTCAGTCAGAAAATGATGAATGAAATCCTGCTTGTGATGCCTTTTCTCTTGTGTTCCCCATGGTTCCAGTACACAGACATGAGTGATTTAAGACCCTGGTCCTCTAGAAGCACTCCCAATTGGTTTTATTTTCTAAAATGCTGATGCTTTCTTTTGCCAAATATTGCTAACAGCAGCTCTCCTTCATTTAATTAGATTTGGGACTAAGGAATCTTGACAGTAAAGCCTAAACAAGTCATTTCAGCATATTCCAGCTTCTTAACCTTAAAGCTCTTTTTGGGTAATTGTTACCATAAAAGCCTCAGAGAGGTAAATCAAGACCCAGCTTTTCTGATTAATTAACTTGGGCCTGGTTTGCTTAAGCTTAGCCATACCTGCAGCAGTTTTTCTAAGGCATTCAAAAAGTGGCTTGCAGTGGAGTTTTGTCAGCTTGATGGTTAAAGAAGCTTTGTAATTTTGACCTCTTTGTTGCATTTCTACGTTTTTCAGATATAAATTTGCCCTTTGTTTTTTGTTGCTCTGGATCCTCTGTACTGCACTCTCTTACATGCTGACATTTCAATGTTTGTCTGCTTGGTTTTAATCAATGGAGAATTACGAGTTCAACTATGAATTACAACGAATAGAATGTGAAATAATCTTATAAGACCTTTGAGGCTGTAAAAACTTCTTAAGACTCTTTTCTTGAGGCTGTTTTCTTTTTTCTTCCTTTTTTTTTTTACTCATATTAACTTTACCTTCTTAACAGTCTCGATCTTAGATTAAAAAGCAAACACAAATTAATCTGCAGTACAAATATTTGATGACCCTTGCTCCATATCTTGTGTGCATCACGTTGCTTATGTGCTTTCATAGCATCTTAGTTTGTCAAAATAATACATTAATTCGGGTTTGGTGGTTTGTGTTTCTTTTCCCTTCCCCGTTTTCAAACTGCCCAGCCACCAGTGAGGACTGCGCCCATCCCTCCAAGGCCAACACAATGGGGCCCCGCTTTGTGAGTGGAGTGATTGTGAAGATCATTAGCACTGAGCCCCTGCCGGGCAGGAAGCAGATCAAGGTAATGCCTTTGTAACCTCAGGGTAGCTGTTAGCCTTTCCTCTTACAGTGCCTCCCAAATGTTTTGAATATGGAATACCACTGAAACAAGTCTTGCTGTTTTTAGGTTTGGTTTTTTTTTTTCCCAGTTGTTTGGCCAGTGGCTGTGTACAGCAGTACTGTGCACTCCAGTATCTGTGAATTGCAGATTTTCCAACGGCAAAATTAGTTAAAGAGAATGTTTCAGAGCAAAAGTGAGCCTTTGGAGTGCTTCAAGCAATGTCAAGTTTATACTGAAAATAATGGCAAACATAAATAATGTTCTAGAGGATGAGTAGTTCTTTCCAGTTTAAAAAGAAGTCAAGGACAAAGTGGGTGCAGTACTCTGTGTTTGTCACGGTGCCAGTCATTCCAGCACAATTCAGACCAAGACATCTATTAGTCTATTGCAGTTTATACTGTTAACAGGAATTTGGGGACAAGAAAATGATCTCTGCATGAGAAACAGTTGTTGTGTTTTGTTTTTTCTAGTAAGAAAATCACAATTACAAGCCCTCCAGTTCAGTAAGAGTGACAGCAGAAGATTTCCAGTCATTTATTTAGCCATTTCTGTATAATTTCATCATCATAGAATGACTTAGATAATCTCTAAGGTCGCTTCCAACCTACTCCAATCTCCCCGTCATGGGCAGAGACACCTCTCAACTAGACTTAGCTGCTCCAGGCCTCATCCAGCCAGGCCTTGAACACTGCCAGTGTCTCACCACCTTCATACTGAAAAACTTCTTCCTAAGATCCACTCTAAGCCTACTCTCCCTCACCATTCCCCCTTGTCCTGTCACTAGGCACCCTTATGAAAAATCCCTCTCCAGCCTTTTTGCCTTCAGGTATTAGAAGGCAGCCTTAAGGTCCCCTAGGGTCTTCTTTTCTCCAGACTGAACAGCCCCAGCTCCCTCAGCCTGTTCTCAGAGCAGAGGTGCTCTAGCCCTTGGCTCGTTTTTTGCCCTCCTCTGGACTCACTCGTACAGCTCTGTGTCCCTTCTTTCACTGGGGACACCAGAACTGGAGGCAGGTATTGAGGTGGGTATCTGTATTCATCCCATAGCAGCTGCTCCTTTTCCTCATTTAAAAACCCAACCAAAACAACAAAACCCAGAACAGCAAACAAAACCAAACCACATGTGAGGTAGGATATTTTCTTTTAAGAAATTAAAGGTTTAAGGTGCATCCCTTTGAAGTAGCAGTATTGAAAGTTTTCCAAAGGCAAGAGAAGGTTTTTTATTTCCCAGATACTGAATTTTCCATACTTTTTTTTTTCTTCCCCACAAGTTGCAATTTTGGATGAATATATCTGGAAATAGTTGAACAACTCATCCATGTTGGCATAAATATTTAGACCACTTTGGGCAATAAGAGGATGGTTCAAAATGGGAACTCTGAGATGACTTTTTTAATAACAGAAGTGAGCATTTGAAATCATTGGCTGCTTGCAAGCCTGTGAGGTTTTAGTGTGTGCATGAACCTAAGTAAGATGAGAACCTTGCTGAGAACAAACTGATGGTAGAGTTTCAACCTAATCAGTCTTATCAGCTTAGGTGTATTTGTAGGCAGTTGTCTGAGTGCTGGAGACGCTGAGAGAATGTGGTACTTGTCACTGTAAAGTCTGAGGGCCCCTTTGACTGCAGTGTACATCTCCCTGGGTTAAGTTTGTGTCACAGCTTAACAGAGTGGTCAGGATGTGAGCTTACTCTTCCTGCTAGAGCTGAAAACAAACTTATTTTAGCGTTTTCAGGTATTTTGAGGTTAGTTTTAGGGAAAACTAAGCATAAAGTAGAGGGGAGCAGTATAAGGTTAAGGTAGTCTTTCCATGTCAGCAGTGGGTAGGCAAAATATTTCCTAAAATGTTACCAAGCAAATAAGGCCAGGTTTTATGGGGGACATACAACTGGAGAATACAGCTGTAGTTGAAAGAAGCAATCCTCTTGAGGATGCACCAGCCCTCTTTTCAGGTCAACAGTGGAAGCTGCAAACTGTACCAAAACTTCCTGCAGTTTTCAGGCTCTAATAGTTGCTGACAAAAGCTCCCTTTCCCCTTACTCTTGGGCTGTCACAGCTACATCGAGCACTGCCACAAAGCAACATATCTAAGCTGATCTTTCCTCAATAAGCTCCCAGACTTTATCTGTGTTTCCCAGACTGGGAAGATCTTTGCAGAGTAGTTTCAGTATTATTTTGGTGTTTTAACATTTTACTTCACAAGGTCTGTATTTTGCTACTAAGGCACATCTCAGAGATGTAGTGGAGTTTGAGTTGTTCTAGTTTTCCATGTAAACAGGGCTTTGGAATAATAGAATTAAGAGTGGAAAGCAGCTTTGGTTGGCTCCTAAATGAACTCAACAGTACTGGCACTTGATTTTTGTTCTGTCTTAATGCTGTTGGTGGTAGTGGAGGGTTAAAAGCAGGGTGTAATTCTTGAATGGAAGCATCTTACTTGAGCTTGCCTGCTGTGAACCAAATTGACTAGGAATGTGTGGTCTTAGCTAATTTCCCTAACAGCAGGTATGAAAAGTGAAGTACTTGATCTGAAAGAGCATGTGTGACTCTTCAGCTGTCAGGGAGAATTTTCAGGCAGAGGTCACTTCATAAAGATAGGAAGGGTTGGTTTACTGCTGCTCATTTCTTAAACAGGGTTGGTTTACCACTAATTTATCAAATAATCTGCCACGAGTGAACTTGCTTTTATATATTTTATGCATAGAGTGATGTTAGGGCTTTTTTTTCCTGTTGGACCAACATATTTCAATGTTGTAGTACACATTTCTGCTTAAAAAAAACAAAAAGTCCATTCAGTATTGAAATAAATGGGGAAATACTGATGTTCCATTAGTAAAATTATTCTTATGTGGAGAAAATAACTGCTTGAAATTGTTCTTGGAGGGCAGGAGGAGAGAGAAACAGATGTTGCAGGGTCTTAAATCAGAATTCAGATATGTTAAAGTTTTAATTCAAAGCTATTTGTAAAGAGATCAAATGAAAAAGTTCAGTTACTGCCTTTCTACTTGATGACCTTTTTGACAGTGTCAGTGATCTGCAGAGAGTCCAAAAAAGTTACTCATTTGATATTCTTTTTTTGTTCCCTGCCTTGCTAGAATGCTTTGGCAGTGCTGGCTGAAGCTGCCTATGTGGATATGCTGGAGGGAGACACAGAATGCCATGTCCGTTTTAACACTCCAGAGGATGCACAGACCGTTGTGAGATCACACAAAGAAATACAGATCAAAAACAACTGGAAATTCGAAGTTCTCACTGGTAAGACTTCTATCTCTCTTTTTTATGGTAGCACAGGAGAGCCTGTGAAAAGTACTGTGAAAAGGATTGTATTGCATGGTGGCTTTGTGGGTGTGTTTTGTGTAGCATTATTTTTTTCTGTGTTGTTGTTTTCTTTTTGCTATTCCAGTGAAATTGGTAAAAAAAAACAAACCCACCCAAGAATTGTATGGCACTGTCCAGAGCAAACTAGTAATTTTCCTTGCCTTTAGCAGCTTAGTTCTCTTCTTTTGAGACTGATTGATGCCATTTTTAGTGGCAGTTGACTGCAGAACTTAATTCACATTGCAGCTTTATGAATTTAACGTTCTGATGATGCAAAAGAATTTTAAATGAAGATTTTCTTGTGTGTGAAATAGCAGGACAAGGATCTAACAGCATGGGTGCCCTTAGAGTGGTTTTAGCACTTGCCTTCTAATTAACCTTTCTTTTTTTTCCAGGAAGGTGAATAACTTATGCCTGACTAATGCCTTTTTTTTTTAATTGTATTTACACTAACATTTTTACTGCTTTACTTTGGAATTTTATCCTAATGTGGGTTGCTTTTGTTTCTGAAATTACTTTGCTGTTCTACATTGTATTATCTTGTATTAGGTTGGAGTAGTCTTCCAAGTGTAGAGAGATCTTTTTATGGAAGTGAGGGGAGGAAAACCTCTCACTTCTGTTGTTATATTCATAAAACTTTTAAATACTAGACATGTACTAAAAATCCAAATGGTCACACACACAGAGAAAAAAGGCCAAAACTCAGATAAAACAATCCAAATGAGTTTTGCTCATCTGTGCATTTAAATGTTTTCCACACTCCTGCACAGATCCTCACACAGGGCCCAGTTCCATGCATGCAGGGATGTAAACCCATTAATGTCAATTAAGGCTTGCAGAAGGAAGAGCTAAAATGGAAGCATTAACCTTCAGGATAATATAAAAGTTAATTAAAGTTTGAGACTCAGTGAATGCTGCTAATGTCATTTGGAGATAGTTTTGTCTCCAGAGCATTCTGCATTCCAGAACTTGAAATACAGCATTATGCAGTTGTGTGCTTTGTGTGTATTTGCCTCTGGTTTTGTATCCATATATAAAAGCGTAGTAGTAGATCAGGAGTAAGTACTACATTGTAGGAGCTTCCCATTCATAGTCTTAAGATTATTTTTTTTTCTCAATCTGGCTCATTGAAATGAGAATGGAAAAGCTGATGAAGAATGCAGGAGGATTTCAGCTTTTCCTGGTGGCATAAAGTAAATGCAGTGAATGAGGATAAGAAGAGAATCTTTAACACACTCTGCTGCAGTGACTAAAACCTTACCAGTAGCATTTTTGCTTTTTAGAGCTTCTACAGCTTCAGCTTTTCATCTGACAATAGAATAAGCATCCATGGTAAGGGTTAGATGCCGTTGTGATAGAATGTATAAAAAATGCTGTTAAGATACATGCAAAAATGGTTCTCAGAAGCATTAATTCCATTACTTTTTGTGGGAATCTTTTCCAAGATGATTTGAAAACTCCCCAGTTAGCGAAGATCTGCCGTGAGACTCTACAACAAACATTACATCACTTCACAGAGCCCATCACCGTAATCGCAGCACAAACCAGAGGAAACAGTGGCAAACTGCTTCTTGCTGCAAAACAGCTTCCTCTCGTTTCCCCCTCATGTCCAACCGTCCCAAACGGTCTGTGAAGTCCCCAGAGTTTGCTGCTAACAATGGCTTTGATGAAACAGAATCATCTCAGCCGTTTTTACAGCAATTGTTTTTTTCTGTTTGATTGTTCAAAACTGGTCAGAGGTTGAGTACATCAGTAAATCAAAGGGCCTCTGAGTGCTATGGTGAAACCCGAGCAGAAGCTGAGCTGCTTCTGCTAATTACATGTAGAGAGTGGTGTTCGCACATTCCCTCAGCTCTGCTTAAGCTTGTGAAACTCCTTGCTCAGGAAAACTTACTTGGCAATCCAATCCTGAAGTTAATAAAATGCATAGGACTTTGGTTGAGGTCCTGTCCAGCTTGTGCAGAGCCAGAGACCTTGGTGTCAGCTTTGAGCTTCTTTGGACAGTGTTTCTTTTCTTTGCCCACCTCTGTGTGTGCAGCTCAGATGTTGCAATGCTCTATGACTTCTCTCACTATGAAGTTGCAGACTGATGAGGAAATAGTTGTTAGGTTTCCCTAAGAAGTATTTTTACCTTGGCAAAAACATCCCTCTTCCTCCCAGCTGAAAACACCGCATCCACTTGTGTTAAATACCTTTATTAATGTGTTTTGTACTGTTGATTTCTTTTTCCAGGTGATCATGAACAGCGTTACTGGCAGAAGATTCTAGTGGACAGACAAGCTAAACTTAACCAACCACGAGAAAAGAAGAGGGGCACTGAGAAGGTAATTTATCTGTGCAACTATGATTGAAAATATGACTCTCTGTGTAGTTTTGTTGTTGTTTTTTTTGTTTTCCCCCAGTACTTTAACATTTGACTCCATGTTTAATTAGTTAAATCACTTTCTACTGACTTTGCAGCAGGGTGTTACAGTCACAAAATAGAGAACGTGTGGCTGTCCTGGTCCAGTTGCCAAATGCAAGGCTGGTCTTTGTGAAGCCAGTTGGAGAAAGTTAAATCCATGACTAAAGACATGAAGTTAATTTCTAAGCTGAGTTTCCTTTAAAATCCTGTCTGGGTAAGCTCATTAAAAAATGAAGTAATTTTGATTTGCTCTAGTGTGATAAAGTGTAGTGCTTTAGTCTTCATTCTCTAGTATGATAAAGTAAATGGTTTTCTTCAGAGTGAATCTTTTTTTTTTCCCCTCTCATGGTTGATACAGGTTTATTTAGTTCTGTGGGAATGCTGGTGTGTTCCTAGTGTAGTCAACAGTCTGTGCACCACTGTGTCTGTTCAGAAAAATCCAAATGCTGCTGCAAGCATCCATAAGCTGAGCAGCGGCATCCAGACCCAAACCCCCTCACATCTGGGGAAATTCCTTTCCAGCCTTGACTTTGACATGCCTGTGAGGCCATAAGGAACTCGCAGGCTGCAATCTCCACCCTTGGCCCAGAAGATCCTTCCAGGCAGAAGCGTTCTTAATTGAGCTAGTTAGCTCCTTTACCTGGCAGAGAGGAGCCAAAGAGTATTTCACAGCCGTTTTATTGCTGGGTTTATTTCACAGGCTGCTGATAAGATTTCTGAGTTGGCTTTAACCTGAATCTTTGTGCTGCTGCTTGCAAAACTTCAAAATCATCTGACCTTAATTATTTGCTGGTGACTTTGGAGACTTTTTGTTTCCTAGGCACCCCAGTGACCACAGTGCCGTAAATTTCCTCCTTGTTCCCTATGTAATTGAAAAGAAAGATGACATTGACCTGAAGGAGCAGCAGTTGTACAGGTCAAACCCTTGCCTTGTACAAGGCATGCTTTGCATGTATTATCTTGTTGGTCTAAATGTTCTCTCCGAGATCCTGCAGACAAATGAATCTAGTTCTTTTAAACAAAAACTGTGCATAAAGTATTTCCCCAGATGACTGATTTAATTATCTTAAAAGCATGGAAATGACATTGGCTCAAGACATTATTCTTCAGCACAAGCAGTGAGGAAATGTGAAAGATCTACAGCTTTAGAGCTTTTTACTGAGCACTGCCAGGGTTTTCTTCAGTTGTTTTTTTTTTCTCAGTGTACTTTTACTTTTTGAAACAAAAGGTGCCAGTGGCACCTTTGACTTCAAGTTGGAGGTGTCCTGCACTCTGGTTTCTCTTCTTCCTCTTTTGAAGGTTGGCATTTGTTGACCAAACTGGTGTAAATTGGCCAGTAATGTACCTCATTGAGGCTTGCAAATATAAACTGTCTCAGTTCTGCCTGACAATAGCAGCACTGGGGGTGCAAACTCCTGTTCCTCCCCCTTACCCATCACCTTGCAGCTCTGGGAGGTGTTAACTTCAAAGCTCAGTGAATGCTATTTAAATGCTAACACAGTGAGGCAAAACATCCAGAAAAGAATGCCTCCCTGGAGTAAGTAACTCTTAACCCTGTGGTCACTTTTTGACAGGCTCTATCCCAGAAATAGGGACTGATAATAAGAAAAACAATGCTTCATTCTCTATTTATTAATACTAGTTTTTATCTTTTACTTGACCATTCTTCCAAAGTAGAAGCTGACTTCTGTTGAAGGCCATAATGAAAGGGGGAAAGTAATGAAACGATTCATAATTAAACACATACAGCTGAATATGCCATTAGTGTATCTTCCTTGTAAAGATTATCTTCTGTTAAAGGGGTTTTAATCCCTTACAGGATCTCTCTTTGAAGATGAGCATTTGTCTATTAGCTCTTTTATAATAGAGACAGCGTCTTATACTTTCTTTCAATTAGTATTTAAATGTAGGCATTAAAGTCCCATTCATACAGGCTGTATAGCTGCAGTGGTCTCATTGTCTTCACAGTAATAATAAGCATACAGATTGGTGCATGGCCCCTTCCAAATCCATGTTTTCTTTCTTGTTCACCTGCATGATAAAACCACCTTAGTGATTCAGTGATACAACTGCAAGCCCTTCTTACCAGAGCTGTTTCCTTAGGGCACTGCCAGTTTCTGCAGGCCTAAAGCAGTGACTTTCTAGCCTTAAACTCAGGGCTGATTGAATGCTCCTATTACAATGCAAAGCCAGGAGTGCCTCCAAGCTGCCCACTTTGTCCTGGGCTTTTGGGGGAGGTGGTGCTGCTGAACCTACTTTACACTTTGTAGGGCCCCTCACACAGGAGGAAAGGAGGAAGTTTAAGAGGGTGGGAGTGGTGGTAGAAGTGAAAGGCATTTGGTGAGGAAGTGAGAATTGGGTATTTGGGAAGGGCGGAATAATTTGCAAAATATATGGGAAAGGAGGATAGTGGGAATGCCTGGGCACAGCCCACACCATTCCTCCTCACTCTGCCTGGGGGCTCTGTCCTTGCAAGACAGACCAGTTCCCTGTCTGTGGGCTGGTGAGAAGTCTCACACCAGAGCACAAATGAGCCCCTTTCCCTGGTTCTCTATTGAAGGGCGGGGTAGCTGTTTGGAGACAGGAATGATGTGCATAGAAATGAGTGCAAATACTGGATTGATTGGCTGGAAATGGCCTTGAGGCCTCTTGCAGGTTCTGAGATGCTGACAGTGAAATACCAATATGAATTGGGCAGTTCGTATCTTAAAGCTTTCCTTCCAGTGTTTGTGATTGATTCTCCATTCCATGTGTTCAATCGGCGTGCCACTGTACTCGTTGCTTCCTGTTAGTTTAACTCTTAACCCACGTTTTAGGTACCAGAAGGGAAAGGAAGTTGTAACTACATCTTCAGATCAATTTTATTTCTGGAGAGTGTTTGAGAAGGCTTCTGTCAGAACTTGTGCTCTGATGCTGCTGAGAGCAGGTTAAGGATTGCACTCAAGTTAAATGCTGGGGGCCACAGAGCAGTGTACCAGTAAGACTGGTGGTGTAAGGACATTGCACACAGCCAACATCCATGGAACATCAGTGTGGGGTGTAATTCCTGGAACTTTTCAAATCTAACAAACTGCCTGCTGGACTGTCTGGTGAGGAAGTGACCCTTTGCCTCAGCACCACCTCCTATGTTCTTAGCAGTCTCCACCAGTGAAGTTGATGCAGATTGATGCTGGTGCCTTACAAATGTGACTAGAGTCAGAGCAGCTTCCTGCTTTCTCACCTTCTATTCAGATTAGGCAGCCTGTCTTGTGCCTGGCATTTTGTTTTGTTATTATTTGTTAGCTTCTTTTCCACAGTTACCTCATGAGCTCTGGTTTATGGTTGAAGAATCTTAATGGGGAAACATAGCTTGTACCTTTGCTTCTGGGTATTAATGTGACTTTGTTGCAGTACTGCCATTAAATCTGGGAACGTTCTAATGGGGGTGCTTTAAAACCAAGTATGCTTCTAATGGTGTTCTCAGTTTTGCTTTCTGCCTGAAGACACAGTACCCACAAGTTAGAAATTAGCAGCTTAGTTATGTTCCACGTGAGTGTTTCTCACGCTGGAAGCAGCTAACCCAGGTGATTGAGGCGACTGAAAGCAACCAAATCCCTGATCAGAATGGGGTCGGAATTAAGGATTCCCAGCGTCGGTGTTCCTCCAAACTGCACCATTAGCTCTTGAGATTCATTCTCAGCAGGCTTGTGATACTGTTGTGCTGATTTCCCAGCCTGAAGGACGGTCCCCATCTGGATTTCAGTGCTTTTGTTTCTTTGCTGAGTGCAGAAAATGACACAATATTCCTAAGGCATTCTTTTTGTGGTCTGACCTGGTTTTCCGTAGCTCAGTAACAGCATGAATCCAACAGAATGTCTGTTTGTTTGTTAACTTACTATATGAGACTGTGCTTGGGTATTTTTGGAGTTGTGATTTTTGTTTACTTCAACTGTGTTGGGAGGGAAGAGGGGAGGGAATGAAAGCTGCTGCGCTGTGCAGAGGCTGAAGAGATGCATCACTGGTTTTGCCGGTTCTGAGATAAATTCTATCAGGGCTGCTTTAACTGATGTTGTTAGATGTATGGGTTAGCTCAGCTGTTCAAAGGTCAGCTTTTCCTTATGGAGCTTGATAAACAGTCAATAATATGGTCATGACTGTGAGGTAAGATCACAAGAAGATATTTTTCCTCTAACCTTTTCTGCCTTTTTTTGTCTTGTTTGCAGCTGATTGCCAAAGCTGAAAGAATGAGACTTGAAAAGACTCAACGAGCAAGCAAACATATTCGATTCACCGAAGAGAAGTAACCAAGACTTGATTGTGATCTTCCAAGTGAACTAGATACTTAAAAAACACAAAAGGAAAACGACCCCCACAGCCACCACTGCTTACAGCAACTAAACCCTTTCTAAGGAGGCATCACAATCAGTTTGATTCATAGTTCTGCAGACTGCAGGTATGAAGATTGTTCTGAGTCCCGTTTTAAATAGGCTGAATGTTTACTGCTTTTGAGCCTCTGGGTAAAGCTTTCTGGTTAAAGAAAAAAAAAGTGTAAAAAGAGGTCTGGCTTTAGTTCACTTCTGGTTTGTGTTTTGGTTTGGGTTTTTTGTTTGTGTTTTGTTGTTTTGATTTTTTTTCCTTTTTTTTGTTTTTGTATGTTGAAGTTTTATACACTAGGTTATGAAATAAAATGATTGAGAAATGTTCAGTTGTCCATCTAATTCTTCAGTCTGCTTTCTGGCACTGTAAATAAAACTGCTTAATGTGGAATAAACCTCTCTAGGCCTCTGCTTAATCCATCAAAGTGTTCAAAAAGACAGTAGAGTTCCTGTATAATCTTCCTTGTGTTTGAAAGTGACAAGCAGTGTCAGAAAATCTCACTGAGAAGGAAGAAAGCTTACTTTCAGTGTAGTGTGCACTTCATGCATGGAGACTTTTATTTTTTAGAAGACTCTTCAAGGAAAGAAATAAGAAAAGCTTTATTTGTTGCATAGATTCATAGAATGGTTTTAGGTTGGAAGTTTCAACCCTGCTGTCATGGGCAGAGACACCTCCCACTGGACCAGGTTGCTCAAGGCTTCATCCAACCTGGCCTTGAACACCTCCAGGGAGGGGGCATCTACAACCTCACTGGGCAGCCTGTTCCAGTATCTCCCCACCCTCACTGTGCAGAATTTCTAACTAATCTCCAGTCTAAATCTCCCCTCATGAAGCTTCACTCCATTCCCTCTCATCCTATCCCTACAAGCCCTTGTGGAAAGTCCCTTCCCTGCTTTCTTCTACCCCCTTCAGGTACTAGAAGGCCACTCTACTGTGTCCCTGGAGCCTTCTTTTCTCCAGGCTGAACACTTCAGCTCTCCCATAAGGAAAGTTCTCTAGCCCTCTGATCATCTTTGTGGCCTCCTCTCTCCATAGTTTCCATGTCCCTCTTATGATGGAGGCACCAGAACTGGATGCAGTGCTGCAGATGGGGTCTGGGCAGAGCAGAGGGGCAGAATCCTCTCCCTGTGCTGGTTGCTCTCCCTGCTTTGGATGCAGCCCAGCACGCAGCTGCCTGCTGGGCTGCCAGTGACCCTTGCTGGCTCATGCTACATCTGCTAACTAGCTCCGGAAGTACTTCCCACTTACAGATAAGTGTTACAGTTGTGTAGCTCACAAGTCAAAAGGTTGATCTTAATCTGACCTAAAGTATTTCATTGTAGGCTGGTAATAGTTAAAAAACCTCAAACCAACCCTATATATAAAATTGAACTAATAGAAGTTTTAAGGTTGTACCTGCCTAAGTCTGCTGTTAGGGATCTCTGATGATATGAAGATAAATGTACCTGTTTAGTTGTGAGATTGTTTTAGTGAGTTTTATTGCAGGGCAAATAAGACACTTAACACATTGGTTTATAAAAGTGTGAAGCTTCTTTCTATTTTTAAGGATGAGCAAGTTATTTTGAAACCAGAAGTACATTCCTAAAATACCCTCAGAGACTTTTGAAGGAAACTGTCAATGACACTCCAGGCAGTTCTGCAGCTTACAGATTTTCTGGTAAGGAAGGTGAAGGTTTTTAATCTTCTGTTCTCAGGTAACTGGAGCACTGTAGGTATTTTAATGATGCATATTAGAATCACAGAATTTTAGGGACTGGAAGGGACCTCCAGGATCATCAAGGCCCACCCCTCTGAGCAGTATCACCTGGGGCAGGTCACACAAGAATGCATCCAGGTGGGTTTTGAACATCTCCAGAGAAGGAGACTCCACAACTTCTCTGGCCAGCCTGCTCCAGGGCTCTGGCACCTTCACAGTGAAAACATTTTTCCTTACATCCCCATGCCTCCTCCTCTGCTCCAGCTTGCCCCCATTGCCCCTTGTCCTGTCATTTGACATCCCTGAGCAGAGCCTGACTCCATCCTTCAGACACTGCCCTGCACATCTTTATAAACATGAATGAGGTCACCCCTCAGGCTCCTCTGCTCCAAGCTGAAGAGACCCATCTCCCTCAGCATGTCCTCAGCAGATGGTGTTGGGTATTACTGGCATATTTTTTGCTGTCTAAGAAAAGAATCTGCATTATTTCTACTGTATTCCTCAAAGCAGTGAGGGTGTAATGCCCATGGTGGCTTTGCAGGCAGGAGGAACAGAAGGAGGGGAAAAAATAGATGGATAACAGCAGCATTAAGTCTCCATCCTTGGCTCCCAGGGAGACTCTAATTAGCATCTGAGCCACCAGCAAAAGGCAGTCAGGAAGGAGTGGAGAGCATTACCACAAGTCAGTGCAGGGGGCATAGCAGCGATCAGTCTTCAGATAGAAACTGAGGGGAGAAGTGTGAGATAAGAGACAAACATCTGGGGTGGAGGGGAAGAGCCTGTTAATGCTTCTTGGAAATTGTGTGAGGACAGTTCTTCCCTGGGCACTGCAGGGGAAAGGTGGGGGCAAAGCACTCCCTTGTGGACTTCAGCAGTGTTAACATTTACAGGATTTGTTAATTGCTGTTATTTAATCTGCCACTTCTGTCTTACATTAGGTGCTTAAGATCTCGGGGGACACAGACCCAAGATACCTCAGAAAAGAACTGATCAATGAATGTCTTCAAGGCATTTCTCTGATGTGAGGGATTAGAAAAAAGATCCTGCAGTGGGAAAATGGTTTGGATTTTTCTGCTGAACTTCATTTCAGTCACAAATTCATCCATGTTATAAATAATTCAGTTCATAAATGATTCAGACTTTGTTTTGTGGAGAGTGGAGCAGAACTGCAGAAGCCTGAGTTTTGCTCTTTTATTAATAATTCCTGACTGGAAGTCACCCTTCTGTTCCCTTCCATATTTATATGAGTTAAGTATTTACAATTAAACCTTCATTTTCTTTTTCTCCTTTTTCAAAGTAGTGCAGAGATCTTAAGCACACATGACAGTATCTGCTGCTGTTAGCCTTCCCCATCAACATATGCTAAGAAGAGGAGTCCATCTGTTGAGTTTTAGCATCACAGAGTCTAGTTGGAGGCCTGTATCTAGTGGAGTCCCTCAGGGGTTGGTACTGGGACCAGGGCTGTTCGATATATTCATCAATGACCTGGATGAGGGCACAGGGGACACTGCCAGCAAGTTTGCTGATGGCACCAAATTGGGAGCAGTAGCTGACAGCTCTCAGGCTGTGCTGCTGTTCAGCCAGACCTGGACAGAGTAGAACGCTGGGCAGGGAGAAATAGAAAGAAATCCAACAAGGACAAGGGTAGAGTCTTGCATCTGGGGAAGAACAACCCCATGGACCAGTAGAGGTTGGGGACTGACCTGTTGGAGAGCAGTGTAGGGGAAAAGGGCCTGAGGGTTCTGGTGGACAGAAGGATGCCCATGAGCCAGCAATGTGCTCTTGTGGCCAAGACAGCCAAGGGCATTCTGGGGTGGATCAGGAAGGGCTGTGGTGAGTAGGTTGAGGGAGGTTCTCCTGCCCCTCTGCTCTGCCCTGGTGAGGGCACATCTGGAATATTATGTCCAGTTCTGGGCTCCTCAGTTCAAGAAGGACCTCAGGGAACTGCTTGGAAGGGTCCAGCACGGAGCCACAAAGATGTTGAAGGCAGTGGAACATCTCCCTGGAGGACAGGCTGGGGCTCTGTAGCTGGGAGAAGAGGAGCCTGAGGGGTGCCCTCATTCATGTTGATTAAGATGTGATTAAGTGCAGGGCAGTGCTGGGAGGACAGAGGCAGGCTTCGCTCAGTGATGTCCAGCTACAGGGGGTATGGGTGCAAGCTGGAACAGAGGAGGTTCCTCTACAGTTTTCCTTCAGGTTCATCCACTCCTAGGAATTTCCAGCAATGACTTTTTTTACTTTCTAATTTTTTTTTTCCTCCCAGGAAATATCACAGTGCATTTTAAAATTCTAGATGCTCCTGTGAATTAGGAGTTCATCACCTTGGAATGCACATTTGGCTTCGCTGATATTTCTGTCTCCCTTGACTGTTGTGTGTGTTGAAAGAACATCATTACACATAAATCTGCCCTGAGCAAAAACCAGCATTGATTCTGCTCTCCATGACCCAGCATAGGGCTGAATCTCAAAGTATTTTTAGCCCTCATATTTTTACCTTTCTCTTCCACTCCTTGCAGGCTCTGCATGGTAGCAGGACTGAACTGTGACCTACGTGAGGCCTTTGGTGCCAGCAGAACATTCAGCATTTGGGTCTTAAATAAAAAGAGAGCTCTGTGCCTAGGGGAAAAAATAGCTTTTTGATGGTTGTAGATCTTGTCATCCATGATCTTGTCCCCCCAAAATGCTTCTTTGATCTCTCCTCTGATGCAACATGTCCAAGCTGAGAGATTGGCATCCTGAATCCTGTTGTCTTTCAGCAAGGGCTGTCCTGGTTAACCTGAGTGGTGCCAACTTGCTGACTGGGACCAGGGCTCTGTTGTTTTGGGCTTTGTACAGATAAAGAGCTTGGAAGTAAGAGGGACATGAGGCAGGGGAGGAGGATGGGAATAGAGGTGTGCAGCTATTGGTATGGTGGTGTCATTTTTAATGAGCAAGTAGAGCACCTCAGTGGTGCAGAGGGAGCAGCAGGGCCTCCTTGCTGTCAGCCAGAGAGCCACTGCATGCCTTTAAGGGACATTTGGGCTGCTCACTTCTTCAGATACATCTCCTGCCTCCCACAAGCTGTGTTTGTGCTGTGAAAGTGCTGCAAGGAAGCAGATAGTTTTAGTGGAACAGCAGCCTGATGCTCCACCATTATTTGACCTGTGGCTTTTCAGCAGCTGACAGTGCAGTGTCCCACTCCTGGCATGATGCTTGTACCGCCTTCCTGCAGCACAGAAAAGCTTCTGTACCTTTGTTTTGTACCTCATGTTAGCTTGTAGCTTTTGTGTTTGACTGCCCTCAATCTTGCTGTCACTTGGAGCAAGCAAAAAGTCTGCAAAACCTCATCCTACAGCAAATCTACTCTGAATTATATTTCCCACAGAAGACTCAAGTAGCCATGAGATGCTGAAGTGCTCTTGTGCAGGATGTGGGTGTCTGCAGTGAGAGAACTTCCTAAGTCTTTATTGGCCTCCTCTGTTGGCACACTGTGTGCCCAAGGACTGTGCCATTCCCTTTGTTAACTTGGATTCTTTCACCTTGTTTCTGTCTGACATTGCCTGTTCTTCCTGGTTTGCCTTACACAGCTACTATTGGCATTCTGATCTTCTTTCCTGGGATGTGCTGTGTATCCTAGTTTAAATCAGACTTTAAGGCAGTCCTTGAAAGCTTGTGGGTAAGGAAATTAGCTTTTTTCTAGGGAGGCTCTAAATCAAATTAGAGAATTACCTTCTGATAGATGACAGAGACACTTGCCTACCCAGGTCCCCTAGAACACAGGTCAGAGTCATAATTGCTTACTTCTGGTACCACGGTGTCTAATGATCTCAGAACAGGATTAAATCACAGGAATAATGCTGCCTAATGCTATAACAAATAATTAGATAAGGTCTGCTTGGGTGACTTTGAAATGTGCCTGAGTGGGGAAGTCATGTGGTTATCTCACCTGCAGTTCCTGTGGATGGAGTTGCTCTCTACCCAAAGTGGAATGTTCATTCTTCTGAGCATTAGATAGCAGCACACTGCCTTTGTGTTGGCTTGGCTCTGTAAGAGAGGAATCTGGTTTGCTTACTGGGATGTTCTGGGTGTGAACCCAGCTCTATTTGTACTGATGTTATGAAAGCATTTTGTTCTGAATGTGTTTGGTAGCAGGTTAGAGGTTTGGTCACAGAATCAAGGAATGTTAGGGGTTGAAAGGGACCTCAAAAGATTGCCCAGTCCAACCCCAATGCCAGACCCCTGCTGGTCCTGCAAGCACTGAAGAGACTTTATTTTGAATGTCAGTGCACAGCTGCCATGTTTTGGGGTTTTACTCTTTACATACCACAGAGCCCAGCCAGTACACACCACACAGTTCTGAACAAATAATGATCACCTCACTGCTGAGGAAAACATCATGTGGAAGCACACCCTGAGTGCCTGGCTGAAGTGCCCACTGCCAGGCTTTAACCAGGGACTACACCCAAGTGCTGTGTAGAAGCACTTGGGCTTTGCAGAAGGTCACCCTGTCCAAAGTCATTGATGTGCAGGTAGAGGTTGAATATGTCATCAAAACAGCCATGCAGATCTAGTTGTGTCCTCTTCCCCAAAAGGTTGCTCTCTAATGGAGCTGTAAGTGACAGAGAGCTGCAAAGCTGGGGGCTCTTGGACTTGCCTTCAAAGCCAGTGGGCACTGTTACAGCGTGGGCCAATCCTTTGAGCTGCCAGTGCTGAGACCCTGGGCAGCTCTCTGGGGTACTTGGCAACCCACAGGGTTTTGTTAGCTGCCAAGCAGGGCCAGGCCAGCTCTCCTATTCATGTCTCTGTTTGCTGGAATTGGTGTTGAGGGCATGCTTGGCATGTGTAGCTGTTAGCCAGTTGCTGGAAAAGCAGCAGAAAGGAAGGCAGGAGAAGATGGGAGATCTGTGCTGCCTGTTGCCAGGGTGACTTGTTCTGGGCTAGCTAAACACTCACTCAGCGCTGCTGTGCTTTCACTGGAGTGCAACCAAACACTCGAGGGTGAGGAGAGGTGGGAGAAGGGTGAGGAGAAGGGACAGACCAGCCCTGGCACGGGAAGCAAGCAGTGGGCCTGTGGGCAGAGAGGCTGGCTGGGTTTGTGTTTCCAGGCTCTGTGTTGCCGCGCCTGTAGCTGGCTGCCAGTAACACCATTCCCAAAGGTCTCATTGCAGTGTTCAGTCCTAATGATCTGTGCAAAAGAAAGGACCTGGAATAAAGTGAGGAGTGTGATGAGTCTGATGAGAAAAGCCTTTCAGCATAGCATGATTTTACTTAGGGTCATTGAACCCACCCCATTCCTCTCTCACCTTTCCTGGGGCTGAGGTTTCAGCTCCATCAAATTTACATGGTTTTGCTCTCCTCTTTCTCTAGACTTTTAGGTGTGGCTGCTCGCAGTGAGGTGCCACTGCCCACTAGCTGATGACTTGCTGCAAGTCTCTTGCTGTGTCTAGTCCTTGCTTAGCCGGGGGCGGGGGTGGTAGCGCCAGAGGGATGCTAGCCTCTTGGGGACCCCGCGGAGGCTCTGGCCAGCAGAGGGCAAAGCTGCTACACGCTGTCCTGCACTGCGGGGCTTGCTCTGTGTTACACCCCTGCTGATCACAACTATGAAGCTGTATACATAACGTTTTTGTGGGAGAAACAAGTCCTCTGTGTTGCCAGGTACACAGTGAGGTGGCCAGGTGCCGGGACAGGCTCCAGCCACAAGCCCTGGCTCTCATTTGCTGCCTGTGTTGGGTCAGAAATGCTTTTCTAGTATATCCAGGTGAGATTTTCATCAAGCTGAGAAGATCCTTCTCTGAGCATTCCTAAAACTAATTGCATCTGGGTTGAATACCCTCCTTGCCTCAGACAACAGAGCTGTCCACAGAGAAACGTGGGTAGTTTGGCACTGAATTATTCTTTACAGCCTGGAGAAATGCACAAGTTTCATCAGCACTGAGATTTCCACTCACTGGTGTGGGAGCATACATCATGACACGTGGGATGCAGGTTACCTGTGTGCTTCCTTCTTGCCAAAAGCAAAGAAAAAACCACACAATTCATATAAAAGTAGGAAGCTCCCCAACTCCTCATCTCTGGGGAGGGAGCCTGTTCCAGATCTCCCACCCTGTACATAATTCATGGAGCAGACATGGCTGAATGCTTTTTTGCCTTCATGGTTTATGCAATTTTCTCCTTTGTTTTGTCTTGGTGTGGGGTTTCCCCCCCCCCCATGGTATTTCTGTTTGCTTTCATTTCCCATGCCTGCTACACATTTAAATGTGTTTTTGTTAGGAAAAGTGGCTTTGTTACCTGGTGTTTTGTGTAGTGTTTGGTGCCTATTACCTTGTGGTTTGTGTAGTATTTGGTGTTTTGGGAACAGAGCTGCCCCCTCAGATCTTGCCCATCGTATCTGGTGCCTCAGTGGATAACTCCTGGCAAGGTTTAGCCTAGAAGACCTCTTCCACCCACAGAAATGCAAAGTGCCTTTGGCCTGTTGGCTCAGTTTAGTCAAGCTGATAAAACGCTGGTTAGAAACAGGCTAGTGTGAGCTTCACACTCACAGAAAGAGTCTAGAATAAGGCTCAAAAGCTCTGAATTTCCATCTTTCTGGCAAATAAAATGTATCAATTATTCTTGGATAAAAATCAATTCAGTTCTATTGCAAGGTAGCTTACAAGGTGGGGATTGTCTCTTGCTGATTACAAACTGAAGTCTGTCTTCACAGTGGCTTTTACCTGGCTTGGCCTCCAGAGAATGTGGCAAGATTTCAGTACAGACAAGTTCTCACAGGTGGAGGTGAGCTCAGCCACCACTGCTTTGGGGACATTCACCACCTGTAAACCCTAAGTGATTCAATCAGCACCATCCTTTCACATCTTTTCCCCATCATTGCAGGGTGTTAGTGGGGACCCATGTTTGAGTGCAGCTCCAAAAGCAGAGTTTGGTCACTGCTAATGACAAGGCAGGGCCAGTTCCATCTTGCCTCCTTTTATCTTGCCTTTGTCTTTCTTATTCTCCATATTGTAGCTGTAGACTTTCTTGCTGCTAGTGTCTTGCACTGATATAGATATAGAAGATATAGAAACATCTACCCATTAATTTGGCTAAAGTTTCAGGCATAATTAATCTTTCATCCAGATCTGCTTTGATATTATAATTATCTCCTTTTTTTTTTTGTTAGTTCTGATGTTTAACACTCTCAAAACTGAAAGCTGAATTTGGAATCCACTGAAATTCCTTGACTCACTCTGAAATACCCCCTGCAAAGCTTATGATTTATGCCACCACAATTCATCCTCAAATAATTTCCCCCTGCCTTCTCCCAGCAATAGCTGTGAGGTGTTCTCTGGTCTGTGCTGGATTCACCTCTCCTGTCAGATGTGAAAAGGTAGATGAAACTCTGTGCCTAGAGCCATGGAGAGAGGATCAAACAACTGCATCTCCTGGATTTTCCACTTGACAGCAGTTTGTTTTGCTCTTGGGAAAGCCAGATGATTGAACAGATTTACTCAATGTTTATGCTGTTTGCTAAAGGCTGAGGTGATGAGATCCCATCTTTGAGATGATGGTGAGGGTCTGAGGCTGGGGCTTTCAGCTATGGTCTGTGCCCTGTTCCCTCTCCCTGCCCTGCCTGTGGCCCCCCAGCTGGACACCCAACATCTGCCTTTACAGCAAAGCTGCTCTTACCCCAGAAATCACAGAATCACAGAATGTTATGGGTTGGAAGGGACCTCTGAATAGCATCAAGTCCAATCTCCCTGCCAGAGCAGGATCACCTAAAGCAGGTCACACAGGAATTCATCCAGGCAGGCCTTGAATGTCTCCAGGGATGGAGACTCCACTACCCTCTGGGCAGCCTGCTCCAGGGCTCTGTCACCCTCCAAGTAAAGAACTTCCTCCTCATGTTTAGATGGAACTTCCTGTGTTCAATTTTATGGCCATTACCTCTTGTCCTGTCACTGGAGGCCACTGAGAAGAGTCTGGCCCTATCTTCCTGACACCCCCCCTCCCACTTTAGATAATTGTAAGCATTAATAAGTTTCCCCCCTCAGCCTCCTGTTCTCCAGGCTAAACAGCCCCAGCTTTCCCAGCCTTTCCTCATGAGAGATGTTTCAGCCCCCTGATGACAACTGAAAAAAACACAGTGAGTCTCCTGAAAACTTAAAGCATGAAGGAAATAATTTCCCTTTCCCTACTGATTCACATCATCTCTTTCCATTCCTGTCCTACTTTATGCTCTTTTCTTCTCTCTTTGTGTTCCTGGATGCCAGGATGTGAGGTGAACCCTTTTCCCTCTAACATTCCATCTCCTCCTCACCACAAGTGTGTCTGATACCACTGCTCTCTGCTCTAAGGTCTCCCTGGAGTTTTCTCATCTCCAGGCTGAACAGCCCCAGCTCTCTCAGCCTGTTCCCCATAGGGGAGGTTCTCCAGCCCTCTAATCATCTTTGTGGCCTCCTCTGGACCCTCTCTAGCAGCTCCATGCCCCATGCTGGGGGCACCAGGACTGGATGCAGTGGTGCAGGTGGGGTCTCAGCAGAGCAGAGGGGCAGAATCCCCTCCCTGTGCTGTTGCTCTCACTGCTTTGGATGCAGCCAAGCACACAGCTGCCCGCTGGGCTGCCAGTGACCATTGCTGGCTCATAGTGAGGTTTTTGCAGTTTTCAAGCCTCTGTTTGGCACTATCCTCTGTTTCAGGTGCTCTGATTATGACTCCTGTACTGTATTTTATACCCCATTCATTGTCCAAACATTTTACCATGGCTGGGGACGTGTTGCTTGTGGCTGGGTTGGGCTCTTTGCTTTAGGGAATCCTGACAATATGGCCCAATCTTCTTAACTTGTACTTTCTTCCTTTATTGATCAGGTACTCCACGTTTATTTTGTCCTAAATTGTGCATGGTTGCATCTTCAATGTCCCAAAGCAACAATTTAAAGGAATGTTCAACTGCATTAAAGCAATTGGTAGCTGCTAGAAGAATCCTTCCTCTGGGAGCTTTCTGAGGAGCTGGTGTCAGGAACAGCTGGAGCTTTCACAACAGGGAGGTAGGGCTGTGGTGGCTGATGCTGAGTGTGGTCATATGGAGACCATAACTTGGCCTTTGGATGTGATTTATGAGGGGAAAAAGAGGTGGTTTGCTGCAGCTGGTAGTAGGTGAAGCTGAGACATCTGCAATGTTAGACTGCTGAAAAAAAGACAGCTTGTCCACCTGGGAAAATGTTCCTCTCCACTAGCCCAGCATGAAGGCTGCTGGATGGCAGGCAGTGTGTCCTGCTGTGTGGGCAGATGTTCATCAAACTGTCTTGTGCTGGTGGTTATTCTGTTGTTGGCAGTCACCACCTTGCCAAATGGTGGTGGCTCTCACCTGCTGCTTTGTCTCTTTGGAACAGCCTTGGAGAGAGGCGTGCTGCTGACACACTGCCTGTGCCCCATGGAGCTGTTGTCAACCAAGCTGTGTCAAAAATCAAACTGAGAAGCAGAGAGGTGACAGTGAAAAGTCAGAGTACCTGGCTTCAAACATTTTCTTATCTTAACAGCTTTTTCTGTCTGACTGCCAGAAGGAGGGAAGGGAGGTGGTGCAGACCCCATCCCTGGAGACACTCAAGGTCAGGCTTGATGAGGCTCTGAGCAGCCTGGTCTGGTTAGGGACATCCTTGCTTACTGCAGGGGTGTTGGACTGGATGACCTCTAGAGGTCCCTTCCAATCCTGTGCATTCTATGATGCTATGAAAGCAAGCTGGTGCTTCTGTTGTATGCAGGTGGAGACCCAAACACCACCAGGAGCAGCACACACAGGTTGAACCTGGCAGTGGCAAAAGCTGGAAGGATGAGAGGATCAGAGCTACTGGCTGGCTGTGGACAGGAGGGTGGAATCTGTCCCAGGGACGCTCCCAGGAGGTCCCAACTGAGGTTCAAAGGTTTAATTACAAAAGCAGCTCTCCCCCGTGTCAGCACTGCCTGCTTTTAGCTGTGATGGGAATCAGAAGTGACAAGATCCTGCAGGGGAGCTCTGCTCGTGGGCTTTGCTTCATGCCTAAAGCTGGACATAGCAGAAACCTCCTGAGAGAGGCTGGGCTGCTGGAACCTTGGATGACTCAGCTGCCATCAGCCACGGTTTGGCTGAGCATCTCAGCTTCCCCAGTGAAAGAGCTTTCCAGTTTTCTGGCATTTGCCTCTCAGCATACCAAGATGTTTTCTGAGCCAGACGTGGCAGACAGGGGTGAGCTGGCGCGACAGGCTCCGCTCCTCCCTGGCAGAGGCAGTGCAATCCTTTCCTCCCTACCATCATCTCCTTGGAGAAGTGTGGGGAAGGAATGACTCCCACGGGAGTGCTGGGACAGGCTCTCCTGGTCTCAGCACCATCCCAGCACATGAAGGAGTGCCTGCAGATGAGGATGTTGACTCAAAGCAGCCCTGTGACACCACACAGCTAGAGAAGGCAACATGTGGTGACACAAAAATAACATACATGGAAAGGTAATGCCACCAAAAAGCCCAATAGCTAATACCCAGCAGACGTGCTCCTGAGGGCATTGTAATTCCCTGTCTTTTCTGATATTCTTCTAGATCTGCCTTTCAAAAGAGGTGTGGACATCCTCAGGGAGAGGGAGGTGACCTGGGATTCATGGCTGTGAGGTGCTGAGTGCTGGCCCCTTGCACTGGGCACAATAGACACTTGGGCACAGGGCTGCATGTGCAGCTGCAGGTCATGGAGAGGCTGAACAATGTTTTGGTTTCAGCAAGGTGACTCAGTTGTGTGACTGCAGGATCTCTTGGAAACATCCCGTGTCTGCTGTGGAAAAGGCAGGGAGTAATCTTGTCAGAAAGCACATTAGTTTTTCAGTGACATTGCTGTGCTCTAGGTGCTCACAGAGGAGCTGGCAGGGAGCTTTTGAACTTAGTGGAGACCTCAAATGTGTTGCTATGGCCAACAGATCTTTTCAAAGTAATGTAGCTATTAAATAATTATATGGGAGCTAATAACAATCTAAGAAGACCACATGACAAAAGAACTAGCAAGACCAAATACCCATTTTGGTCCAAATTAAAGGCTTTTTTGGTCTGCTTTTAAATGGAGCAATTCAGAAAGCCTCTTTGTGGGCCAAGAAGCTTTTCTTGCTGTTTTGAAGCTTACACAGAAAGTTGATAGAGACACAGAAATATTAGTGAGAGAGACAGAAATATTAGTGCAGCTTCTTAAGTCTGTCTTCTGCATAATATCAAAATGAGAATCCTGATGTTAGGACAACACAAGACTAAAGCTACTGTGTGCCTTTCAATCTCAAACCACAAAGGCCAGCATTAGGTGACACTAATCTATGCACTACCACGGGCAGCTTGAGGCCCATCAGCTCCATCAGATGAGGTTCTGTCACCATCCCATCTGTTTTGTATTCATCTGTCACTGAGCCTCAGAGGCACGGGAGAGGAAAAAGAGCTGGCAATGTCATGCAGTGGCTTTTTGACATCAACACAAGCAGTGTGGGAATTGCTAGAGGTTGTTTCCTGGTACTTAGCACGGGCATCAAAATGTGACAAGGGGGGGAAAGACCCACAAGTTCTGTAAGTACCACATCACCTCCCACTTGTGAGTAAATCCCACTGTCATTCTTCATAATTTGTAGACCCAAAGCTACATCACATTTCAGCTGGGCCCTAACAAAAGGAGGCAACGTGTGTCAGATTTGGCATGCCAGCCTCCTGCCAGTACAGTCCAACTCCTCCTGTACACTGTGCTACAGCCATTGGACAGCAAAGGTACAGAATGCACTCTGTTGGCTGGAATGAGCTGTATTGCTCCATACAATTGTCTTTGATGAAATCAAGGTCTGGCTAACAGCAGATGTTAAAAGGAAGAACAAGAGCAGGCAAAACCCAATGGGACTGAGGTTTTCTTTTGCTCAGCACCCCATCTCCAGCAGCTGGTACCCAGGGAATAGACAAAAAAAGGGATAAACAGATGTTGAAACTTCCCTGAAACAGCTCCTAAGCCTCTAGAGTGCAAAGGACTTTTTAACTCCTACTTACTATCCCTTCTAGTAGGCTCCTTCTCAGTCACCTACTGAAGAGTAAATGTTCTTTCTTTGTATTTCCCACAAGCTGCCCAACTTTACATCACCTTGGAGATGGAAAACAGAATTGTGTGCAGGATCAGCTTCAGTTTGTCCCCATTCCTGATTCCTTTTCTTTATTTGAAGTGAGGAAGCAAAACCCTGACCCTGCTGAAGTCCCTGGGCAAGTCACAGTCCAGCTCGGTGCGGCGGGGGCTGCGGCTTTGGGAGATGAACGCAAGACAGAGAAAAGCACTTGGGGCATTCCTCGCAGGTCGTGACTGTCGTTTCTGCAGCGCCTTTGTTCTGGAGCAGTTTCCATGGTGCCCCTGCTTTGTCGTCAGACCTGTCTGCAGGCAGCGCTCCTCTCCAGCAGCCGCACAAGATGAATTCACCAGGCGGGGCATCGCGCTGCTGCCTGGCTGCGCTGCTGGGCGTCAGCCACCGCAGATACTTACAGGCTGTCTCACGGGTGCAGCGTTAGAAAGTAAGGATTGATGTTTTTTAACTGAAGGGAGACGTATAGAGGATGATGCCTGAGAATCCAGCTGAACCCTTCAGCAGTCACATTCGGCAACTAGCAAGGGGAGGGCTTTTATCCGAAGGGATCGTCGCTGGCAACGCAGCATTGCTGTGACAAACCCCAAGCAACAGAAGAAAAAGCAGCCATGCTGCTTGCTGCAGCACTCTGACACGGGGGTAAAAGCAGATATCTGTGCATGTAACACAGCATCACTCCTTCTCTCATGCAGAGACTGGCAGGGATGAGGTCAAGCTCATTCCTCCTTTATCCAGCTGTTACTTCTCTGCTAACTGGTACCAAAGCACCAGCCCCCTGAACTGCTTCAACAGGAAACTGAGAACCTGAGAGTCCTCCTGTCAGGTATGAGGTCAGAAGGGATGAATAATCTGACCTCTATGCCCAAGAATAGCACCCCTCAAGAAACCCTGAGCTTTGAGAGGTAGAGGCTGTTTCAGAGTGCTTATGGCCCATGACTACAAATACCTCAGCAAGAAAGCTGGTTATAAGAATCTCACAGACTGTTCATCCAAAAAGAACTGGAGTGTAAAATCACTACCCAAGTGAAAAAGCAGACAGAAGGGCAAAGCTGTGCTAATGGGGGAGTGTAACTCCCAGGCTCAACAGAAGGGATGCAGTGACGCTGGAGGTTTGTTAGGCTGTGTACAGGAGTGCAATTTAATCCAGGGTCTGCAGATATCAATAAGAATGAACAGTAATAGAATTATGGCAAAGCATAGAGGGACTATAACCAAGGACACAAGGACAGCTTAGAGATAGATATGTCCTTGTCACAAAAAATCAGCACTTTGAGCAGAAAAGAGGTGGGTTTTTTTCCATTACAGTGAAGTTTTTGCTGTGTGTTTGGGGTAGAACAGGCTGCACCCCAAAGCTGGACATGAAAATTAATGGTTTCTAAGTCTTGGCAGAGGTTTCTAAAGATGCCTGGAAATTTATAATGCCCAAATAAACATGAATTTAGGATTTTAAATAGAAACTAGGATCCAAGACCTTTAGGTGGTCCTGAAAATCACAACCACTGCACTGCATCAGTCATTTTTCCCCCCCATGCTTCTCTTTGTGCTCCTCTTCCAGCACCTTCCCCAGCTCCTGCTGGCACAGACCTCTGGCTGGAGCCTAAGCCAAGTAGCAGGGCTTTGAAACATGGCATTCAAGCTGCCTTGGTGAGGAGAAGAGAGAGGATTGTCCATCCCTGCTGAGACCATTCAGAGCTGAAGCTGTGGGAGCATTACACACCAGCCAGCTGCTATTTTTCCACTGGATGCCTCCCTCTTACTTTCGGCCCATTTTTGTACCTCTGATGTGGAAGCACGATGTTGGATGGGCAATGAAAAGGCAGGCTGTGCTCCAGTGAAGTTAAGGAGCATGAGATCTATTTTTGATGTGGCTGGCTTGCTTGTTTGTTTTCTTGGCTGATGATGGAATCTCACATGCACATGCTGTGCACCTGACCTGTTTGGACTACAGCTTCTGGGTCTGGTGGAGATGATGGGGGTCTATGTACTTCAAGCTGGAAAGTGCTTTGCCAAGGAGCACTAGGCAAAGGAGAGCGTGCACTGAGCATGTCCTGCAGAGCAGGACACGTGGCACGGAAGGTGGGACTGTAGGGAGGCAAGTCCCTGGCACGTGTGATCCTCTGCTGAAGTGAGGTCCCCAAAGAGCTTTTAATTGACGTAGATGAATGTTGTCCTTTTGTGCTCTCCTCAATTATTCCGAGCCGAATGGCACTGAATCACTACCTGCATCAGCACCAGTCCTCCTCTTCAAGCAGGGCACAGGCTGGCTGGGAAACCATGCCCAGAGCACTGTCACCCTGAGAAAGACAACAGAGGAATTGAGAAAATTGGATCATCCTTTATGTATCTGTGTTGTTTCACCCTGTACATTAGGGCCTTGCACTGGTCACCAACAGGACACAGGCTGGTTTCCTCCTCCCCTCCTTGCTGCCAGGAGGCACTAATTTGCTACTGGAGCTTGCTCTTTTTTGCCTCCAACTGAGAATTCTGCTGCAGACACAAACAAAATTAGGACAGGGTGCCTTGGGGCTCTTCTAGGCTGTCTCCATGCCCAAGGTTGAACCTCTCTGTTTTATTTGGCATCAAGAGAGAGATTTTTCCACAGCCAGCCAGTGCTATGGGCCATAGCAGTAAAAGACCATGAGGAGCTTCTCTGCATTAGATTAACTTCCTAGGACCCCCTAGAAATTTTACTACATCCTTGATTTTCTCCCCCAGAAACTCCACACTGGGAATGGGTTGTACCCAAGCACAGAGGTGAAAGAAATCTTCCACCTGGCAAAGGCTTGGGAGGAAAGAAAGGAGAGGAAAAAAAGCCTCCTTCATTTGGAGGTGTTCAAGGAGACTTTAAACAGGAAGGAAAACTAGCCCTGAATGTGAATGGGATTATTGGTGGCCACTGAAGACACAAACAGAGTCACAAGCTTCCCTTGGAGCCACCTTCCAACAGCAGACTTGAGGCTTGAAACTTAGCCATGGCCAGACCACTGTTGCCCTCTCACCTGTCTTCATTTTCCATTAATTCCCTCTGCTCCTCCCTTCTCATTAAGCACAATTACCACCACCTGCCAGCTATCACAGCTTCTCAGCCCTCCTTATTCTCCAGAACCTTCCGGTCTATCCACAAGTGTGGAGTTTCCAAGCTCAGCTGCACTGCCAGGAATAGCTCCTAGGAGTAAACTTCTTTAACACTGTGGTGCTGGGCTCCAGGGAGAAGACATGCCTTTGTGTGATGGAGGTAACGTGGTCAGATGCTGCTTCTGGAAACACCAGGAGGTGGAAAGTGCCAAGGGAAGAAATTCAGGTAAGCGGGATTGGAAGCTCTTGTAGTGAACAGAAAGGTGAATCATGCGGGTGGCTTGGGCTTGAGTTCAGTCTGCTCTGAAGCACAGAGCCTCTGTTAGGTGCTGGGTGTAACAGAGCAGAGAGTTACAGCCCAGGAGCTAGGTGAAAATGAAGAATGAGGGAAATAAATGTACTACACATGCTGATTGTGAGGGAAATGTGCATAGTTTAAGAGGGAGACACATTTGTTTATTAGTGGCTCTGACAAGAAGGGGCTGTGTTCTGGGCTGTTGTTTGTGCAGTTCTCTCACACCCAGCAAGGTGTGATGACCTCAGACAAGCTCCCATTCAAAAGGAGGTTTTTCTCTCTTCATCCCGGGCTCCCACTGCTCGTCTTGGACTGGCACCAGCACACAAGGCCAGAAGGTCTCTCTGGGCAAACAGCCCTCCATAAAAATCAGCCTGCAGCTGGACCCAGCTGAACTGCCAGCTGCTAGTGTCCTCGGGGAAGGCGTGCAGGTGGAGGTGGGGCTGAATCGCGGCACTAACGAGACTACGTAGTTTGCAAATGAATTAGCTGGGAGGAGTAAATTTAGCATCTCACTGATGCAATAGAAGCGATGGCAATTTTGGAGCCGGTGCTTCCAAAGGCTGACTTCAGCTCCTAGCACTTGAGAGCTGGTGAGATGACACAAACTCGGTGCCAGCTCTGGAGGCAGGAGCAGGGTGGGAGCCGGTGTTTTGCAGAGGAACGCTTTTGATTAACAGTTTTCCTACACCTTGTATGAAAACTAAAAAAAACCACCCTATTTTTGGAAAGAAACCTGCGTGAAGCAGGGAATTTCTGCTCTGATGAGTAAGGGGCTCGCTTTAATGTGCTAGCAGGCAGATGGCTGAGTAACTAAATGGATACTTCGGTGAGGATTTGTGACATGGCTTCAAGGAAGGGAAGGTTTCCTTGGCCAGGCAGGGGTGTGGCAAGCTCCCGCAGCTAAAACCTGGAGCTCAGCAAGTGTAACTAACTGTTGGAATCCCTTGCCTAGGGATAGAATCGTGTTCACTGGGCGACTTCAAATAATCTTTCTGATATGAACATTGTAGCTCCACCAGCTGTTTGGGGTTTGCCATAGGAGTCACCGAGGGAATTGTATTCCCAGAAATTCTTGTTGTGTGCAGGAGATCAGACTCTCTGATTATAGGGTCCCCCATGGCCTTAAAATATCTGAATGTAGGCAGCAGGGAATAATTCCTCTGCCTTCATGTTCCACCCGGATAAAGGCCAAAAGGCATTCAGCACTTTAAACTCCTGCATGCATTTCTGCAGAGTCAGACGGCGGAGGATGATGATAATTGCACCTGAAAACAGCCACATTTGTGTAAAACCCTCGGCCACGGCGTTGTGCCTCTGTGCTGAAACTCAGAGCTGAAAAGGGAGCTCTAGGGAGATGTGGGCATTAAAAACAAAGCCCCGGTGGGTTCAGCGCTGCCCGGCAGTGCCCCAGCTGTGGCCACCCACATGCTACTGGACTGGGCATGTAGAGAGAGTGGGAGGGGGTCTGCGAGGGGGTACGTGTATGATGGGTGTACGTGTGGGGGGTGGTGTGTGCTGGTGGGGGTATATCTGGAGTGGGGTGCATGTGTGATACGTGTGTGCGTGAGGGGTGTGCACCGGAGGGGCTGTAGCAGGGGCGTGTAGAATGTATGGGTGAGGGTGTGATGGATGTGTGTGTGCTGATGGGTGATGCGCAACGTACATGTGTGAGGGGTATGTGACGGAGGTGTGTGTGCTGAAGGGTTTGTGAGGGGGGGATGGTGGCTGCGTGTGCGCTGAGGGGGTGTGTGCCGGTGGGGCTGTACCGGGGGTGTGTGTGTGCAGACGAGGCGGGTCCTCCCCGGTGCCCCCCCGCCGGCAGCACGGAGCTGTCCATGATCTCATCGGGAGCCCGGCCTCCGCCTCCGCGCCCGCCGCCGCCTGCGGGCACCCCGCCGCGCCGCACCGGCTGCCCCCCCAACACCCACACACCCACCCGCGCAGAGCCGGGCGTGCGGCCGCGCTGCAGCAGAGCCCGGGCGGCGGCAGCACCACCGCCGCCGGCCGTGCCGGGAAGGTCACCCCAGCTCGCCCCCCGCCGGGGCCGGGGCGGGTGCCGGGGCCGGGCCGCGGGTGCCGGCATGGCGCGGGGCTGAGGAGAGGCGGGCGCCGGCGGGAAGGAGCCGCGGGGCTAGAAGATGGCTTCCCCCG
Source organism: Dryobates pubescens (assembly GCF_014839835.1). Taxonomy (NCBI): domain Eukaryota; kingdom Metazoa; phylum Chordata; class Aves; order Piciformes; family Picidae; genus Dryobates; species Dryobates pubescens. The sequence continues at coordinate 3,751,738 of NC_071635.1, forward strand.
CGCCCCCCGCGCCGGGAGGCGGGCCCTCGCCCCCCGCCGGCCCGCCGCGCCTTCGCCAGGTGGGTGCGCGCCGCGGCGGCGGCGGGGACACGCGTGTCCGCGCTCCCGGCCCGGCCCGCTCCGCTCCACGCGTGGGGCCGCGCCTGCGCCGGCGGCAGGTGCAACGGAGGGGAGGTGGAGGGGCACGGGGGCACCGGGTCTGGCCGCGGCGGGTGCTGTTGCGAGGGGATCCCCGCGGCGGGCGGACCGTCGGGGAGCGGGGAGAGGGAGTGCCAGTGGATGGGGCGGGGGGGTGGAACTACTGGGACCCGTGCAGTGCGAAAGTACATCGGCAGTACTGGGTGGGTGTGTGGAGATGGATGGATGGATGGATGCCTTTCTATTATCTGCTCCTCTTTCAATAACAATAATAAAAAAAACCCGTAAAATAACCACGAAGCCCCAAATTCGCCCTAAAATTATGCCAGGCAGCCACCTGCGCAGCTGTGCCCGTGCATACCCACACACATGTGCGGCTTCACAAGGCTGTGAGCGGTGGTGGTGCAGCGTTGTGGTGCATTACTGCCGTAGCAGAGCGTGTCGAAAGGCATGAATAAAATCTTAATTAACGTAATGCAGTAGTTTTCAAGCGGCCCTTCTGCTCTTGCAACGCTTTCCTGCTTGCATTTGTCCCCATGCGAGAAGAGAGCTTTGGCTTGCAGTGGCTGCTGCATTAATTTACATTTGGAATGGTGAAGTTGGTGGCAGGAGTTGTTTGATGTGTTCTACCTGGCTGGGTTGAGGAGCAGTGATGGGGTTCCTGGGGGTGAGGGCTCACACTATGAGCACTTCACGTCTGCTGAAAATGGTAGATGTAGAAATGGAGGGACACAGTGCTGGGGTGCTCCATTTGCTCTTCCCTGCTCAGGCTGTAACCTTACTGGGGTAAGATTAATAAAGAAAAAGCTGTTGCAAAGGAGGATTCCCAATGAGTAATCAGATTAGTGTAGTATGTGTGTACTCAAACATAAATCCAAATATAAATACCATCCTGCTCCTTTTTTCCTTTCTGCATTTTTGTTGAGAAACTGGTGGTGCCATTGACAGGGAAATCCCAGAGGTCTGCAGTTGGGTCAGACATCTGAAAGTTTGGAGGAGTATCTAAACTTGTCAGTGCCTTTACACGCTGGATGTTTAGGCTAACTTGAGCAAAAAGGCCTTTGTGTGGGTTTGCTTCTGACCCCGGCTGGAAATGCTGCAAGAACAGCTGCCCCTTCACCCTCGTGTAGTTTGGCACTTCCTGTCCCCTTCCCTGATGGAAACTGGAAGACAAAAAATGTCTGATATTAGTAGCTAAGTTTGGTTTTTGGAGAGAGAAGGATCAGCAAGGATCTCTGCTTTGTTGGCAATCTGTAGTAGGTGCAATCAGCAGGACCAGCAGGACAGATGAAGAGTGTTGGGGGGTGAGAAGAGTTCCAGGTAGTGAAGGCAAGGCTTGACGCTGAAGGCCCTAAGCACTGGGGCTCCTTGTGGAACCTGCCTTCTGTTTGCATGTAACTTATTCCACGTGCTTACTGCAAAGCAGAGCAGCCCCCACCCTGTGCTGAAATACTGTGCTGAGAAGGACCCAGCATGTCCAGTGACAGAGCCAGACCGCTGCATTCTGTGGAGCATCCCAAACTGACTTCTCATGGGGTTATTCATTTGACATGAGAACGGAATGACAAATTAATGTCCTGAATTTGTATGTGGAAATCACTCATGAAAGCCAAAACTAACTACCACAGAAGACAGTCGACTGTCGTCTTACGCATTTTGTCTGCTCTGTGTTTAGAGTTATTTCTAATTACATGTAGAAGGGAGTCACTTGTCAGATGTATTTCTGAACTGTGGCTGTGCTAGAGTCTAGTATTTACTTGAGTTTTTACTGCCCTTCAATAAAACAGCAAACGCAGGGCTTATTGAGTGACCTTCACAGGAATTCGGGAGTCCACGAATAAATACACAAAGCTGCTCAGGACCGAGGCAAAGAGCACAGCAATGATTGAAGTCAATCAATTTTCCTATAAATCGTGATCCACCATCTCTTGCATCCTTAAGAGGGAAGGAGGATGGAGTTGGGAGTGCACAAAACAGAAGGGAAGTGAAGAGGTCTTGAGACCATCACAGTGACTGTTTTGTTATCACAACTTACCATGACAGCCCTTAACAAAAACTGAAATCAACCTACTCAATTCCCACTAGTCCTTGGGGCTAGTCCCATCTTGCATCTTGGTAATGAAAGAAGCTGTTAGAACTTAGGTTTGTAGAGGTTTTACTGTGTCTTCCAGTTAATTGAAGTGATCTTTGAATCTGTCCTTCCTGTTGAATAGATATTTGGGGGCACTGGCAGAACTGAGGCTGTTATTTGCGTCTGCAGCTCTGAACCTGTTCTAGCAAGAGCTGTATTTTACTTCAAACACTTGAGTTGTACCATTTAAATTGTGCCTGGAGTATGCCTTGCCAAGTCAAGTAGTGCAGTCAATTACCAGTGAAGTTTGCTGTGTGAAGCTTAACAGTACCAAATAAAACACCAAGTCACTGTAAAGTTTAAGTTCTGGTCCTTTAAACAACTACAATATTTGAATGAGTTGTCCTGGATAATTTGGCATTGTGATTTTACATCTTTGTGAGTAAAATAGGAAACAGAGGTAAACCCCTCTCTTACTAACTGTTCCCTAGGAAGTACTTTTAATGCATTGCAACTGCAAGCTGCCTGCCTCATTAGCAGGACAAATGTACAATAATAATTGTACTCTTTGTGAGGAAACATAAAATTAGGGCAGTTTAGTGCTTTGGGCTTGAGCTGAGGATATGATGCCTAGTTAAACAGAGGCAGGCCAGCAATGCTACAACTTGTGAACGGTGTAGTAGGCAATACTGGATTCATGATTTAGTGAGGAATCTGCAGAACACCTTTCCTAGAAGAGCTGCAGTATCTTCTCACTGATGTTGTAGATGCTTTGAAGCGCTGAACTATAGTGATTTTATTGCATCCTAAAGAGAAAATCAAACTGAATTACAGGTATACTGGGCAAGCAGTTCAGTGTATATCTATAGATAGCTCAGAAATGTCAATGTGTCAGCTCTAAAAAATGGAGTCAATGGTGGAGCCAGGCTTTTGCAGTTTTGTGAAGGTACTGGGCGCTCCAGAGCTTTTCGTGCTAGGGCAGACCTTTCAACAAGCAAAGAGAAAGATGCACAAACAAGTGCTGTGAGACCTGAGGCTGTGAATACCCTTTCTGCCTTGGCTGGAGCAAGAGACTGCAATTCCCACATCACTAATCCTCTGATTGCTCTGGGGTCCTTGTTTGAGAACTAACTCTCCTGTTCTAAGTGAGCTGCTCAGCATTATCTGCTGTGGCACTTAGGTATTGCTACCTGCTGTGCCTCTGAGCGCACATGAGTAGATCGATGATCTTAATCCATTATCTGATATGAGATAAAAATGTGCAGGAGTGTCTTTTACAGTGATTTAGCTCATCTCAGTCAAAGCTGCTTATTATTGAGCAACATACAGGAGTCACTGGGTAATTTTCCTAATGTCATACCATTATTGACCCCCCTGAAACCTGTTTATACCATGTCATTCTCTTTCAGTAAAAGACCTGTTTGTAGAATGGTGCTTGGAAGTCCTCCTGTTCCTTGTCAAGTTTTGGGTTTGTGTGTGGGGTTTTGCTTGGTGACTGTTGTTGGTTGGTTGTTTTTTCTGCTTGTTTATTTCCCCCCAAATTATGGTTAGATATATTTGGAAATCCATGTCCAAAAGCATAGAAAGCATCTGGAGTGCCAAACTCATGGCTTGGAGTGAGAACCAAAACTGTAGAGATAACACCCAGCATGGTGTTCAGAGAAGTGCTGATGTGGATGTGGGAAGATGCAGAAGAGGCCTCCTGTCACTGTTTCTCCCAAGATGTTTCCATGGCATCACAAATCCATGGGAGCAAGGCTTGAGTACTTTAGAGAATGGAATATGAGACCTTCAGATTCTACCCATTACCTCGTTCCTTCATGAGCCAAAGTCACCACAGGAAGCAGAGCTTGCTGGAAATAAGTACGCCTGGCCTTGTGTGTTGTGCCAAGTGTGGCTCTTGGATGCAATAGCAATTCATCTCTGTGCTCAAATGATACAGTTTTGCAGCCTGTCAGATTACATAAACTCTAACAGATGTGGTCTAATCGGTATGAGGTCTCCACCTAGGACTTGGCAGAAAGCTGCTACAGGGAACACTTCATTTGCTCTGTGGGGCTGCAGGAATGAGTTTTCTTCCTCTTTTTTTTTCTTTTCTCAAGGAGCTCTCCCCTGTAACTCCAGTGGATTTTGTCCTGTAGCATTTTATACTTTTCTCCTGTAAAGAAGGAGAAAACGACCCTTCCTAAAAACTTGTATGCCACTGCAGTGCTAGAGGTCATCTTCTGGACCATTCATACTACTGACTATTCATATCCTACTGGTGTGCTCTGCTGCTGTCTTTTCCAGCCCACGGCTCTTTATCCCACTCCCCAGGCTCTTCCTACTGCAGGATGTTCTTTGTCCCCTACTAACAGTTGGTGGGATTTGAAGATATTTGAAGCATCTCTTCCATGGGTGGTTTTGACTGATGCTCCTTCCAGCCCACCCTCGCAGTAGCTTTGTTTTGGACAGTATGTTGTTTGCCTTCACATCTTTGCTGGCATGGATTCTAGTTGCATAAATTCAAAAGCAAGATTGGTTTGATTTTTCCCAATTTCAAGGTTTCTTTGAACTTAAATTTCAGTCAAGCTTATTTTTGATTTTACCTTCTGCTGCTATGAAGCAGAATGGCCTGAAAGTAGAATGGCTTGAAAATCAGCCTGGCTTAGGTGTCACAGCACTGAGTAAAGAGAACATCTATCAAAATGAACATTGCTATTTGAGTGAACCATGGATGCCATATCAAAGGGAAAAGGGTGCTAGAAAATGTCTTGTTGCTGATTTGAAATGATGAAGCATTGTGCATAATGAACCTGTTGCATAATAGATGTAGGCTAATGTAGGGGAAAGTAATTACAGTTAGTGCATAAATGACTACATGTATCTAGATTACATACAGAAATTACTGTGCTGCAGTGTTGTTTAGGTTGCAAACTCAATCATTTAGCAATTATGAATTAGGAGAATTAAGGACTGTGCCATTGTAATTCTGTCCTTTTGTTTTTCTGTCCTTTACACCGAGTTGGGCTCTGGAGAAAAACAAAACAAAACACTGAAGTGATCATATCATTGAAAACCGAATCACAATGTATGATAACATGCTGCAGGGAAACAAACATACTGCTGCCACACTGCAGGTTTAGTGTTGGGGGTGGTGGTTTAGGCCCACAATCAAGAAAAGGGAAATAATAACTTTGGAAAGCTTGCTTCCCAAGCCAAATGTGTAGGGAATTTGCAAGCAGAGATTAAAGGTGCAGCTCCGGCTCCAGGTCTTTACCCTGGCAAAGTTCTCAGGTGATTACCTGGGGGCTGGGCCTTGGCATATGGCTGGGCTGCAAGGAGATTATCTAATCCCAGAGGAGAAGACTATATATATATGTATATATATATATGGAAGGTGAAATATTTTTAAATGCTTGTTTTCTGGAGCACACAACAAGGGAATCACAAATGATTATGGTAGGTTGCAGTGGATCTTGCACATAGCAGGGAGGCCAGACAGGAAGAACAACCAAACTGATTGCTGGTGGATGTAGGGAAAGCATAAGAGGGGTACTTCCTAAAAGCAGATGCAGTGTCAGCTAGAAGGTTAGTCCACTGCTTGGCAGTTCAGCTCAGTATGTGTGTTTCAGTCACCTGAGTATTCTAAACAACCTCAAGGCAGGCAATAGAGATATTGGAGCTTTGTGAAGAAAAGCAGCAAAAAATCTGGTGCGTGTCAGAGGATAGCAAATCCTTGGGAATCAATCCCATTTCCATGCCACACAGTGACTAAAATGTAGAGCCTGTGAGACTGCCTGACTGTGAGTTGAGTCATTTAGTCAAAGGAATGCTCTGAAATCCTGGAAATTAGCAGATCCTTTTGATGACACATGAGATTCTGAAATGAGGGAACCACGGTGAGGTGTCCCACTTTGTGCAGAAAAGCCATGAAAACCACTTTAGTTGGAGCCAGCATTTTTAGCCTGCTGTGCAGGAGAAGAATTAAAGTGCTTCTTACCAGTCAGTGGAGTAAAAACAGCAAACCAGCACTCCTGCCCCCCCCCCCCCCCCCAAAATCCTTCAACACAAACCTTGTACGTCTGTCTGTGCTAAATACTGGTCTCTGTCTATGTGTCTTAGAAACAAAACTTGTTGCTCTTAGTATCTGTAGCTTTGGTGCCTCCCAAGGTAAGGTAATAATAATGTTTGCTCTGAAACACCAAAAGGGTCCTGGTGAATGTGCTGTGTTTGTATTTATTATGGCTTTGTTGTGTAAGTTTTATTATGTGTTATTATTTTTGTGGGTTTGTTTGGTAGAGGGTTTTAGGCTTTATAGTGAGGTCATTTGCTGTGGGATGTTGCCACAGAAACCCTGGTGAAGGTGATTTCCACAGCAGTGCAGGTCCCTGTGAGGGTGCAGGAAGGAGAGCCTTGGGGCTGGTAGGGACTGTGTGCAGCCACTGGTACCTGCGTCGTGGTGAGCACCGTGGCACACGGTGCGATAAGTGAAAAGGCTGATGTTACACCAACACAGAAGTAATTCTGGCATCTGAGCTTACCCTCAGGCATCAGTTTTGAGCTGCAGTCACTGAGAATATGCCCTGGAGTTGTAAATATGCTCTGCTGGTGATCAAAGGACTTAGCTGAGCATCTTCTCCTGCTGATGTTTGTGTTAAGAGGAATCTCTGCTAAGTTTATAAACAGTAACTGGTAAATGGGATTGAGAAGGCTCCTGGCTAACTGTCAATAAATAACTGACTAACAGAGAGGGGAAAATACTTGACTAAACACAGTATGTTCCCTTCTGATGGCCATCCTCTTTTTCTTTCATCCTTTTTGAAATGCCTGCTTGCCCTTGCTGAGATGGGCAAGGTGGGAACTCAGAAACAACTGTTCTGTCTAGCAGGCTGTAGGCTTCAAGAGGTGATGATGTTCTGTACTCTTTATCTGCATGCTTTAAAAAAAAAGAATATTTAAATAAAGGGGAGAGGCAGTGAGCTAGAAACTGCTTTCATCAATGAACTTGGGTGGGGGAAACAGGCTGTCTTGAGAATCTGTTGTTGGTGCACAGAGTTGTTCAGAGCAATGCAAGTGGACAGCTGGCTGAAAGAAACTGGTAGAAATTTGTCAGCTTTGCAACTGAAAGCTAACAACATCAGGAAGAATACCTTACAGAGAGTGGGTTCAAAATGCTGTGCTGCAGATTTTCACAACTGAGAATGCACTGAGAGGAAATTTCTCTTTCAGTTTAGCACAAATGATTGCTGATCATAGTTTTAATGTGTCACGATTAAGTGATGCAGAGTGCTTGACGTCCTGATGCCCTTCTCGTAACTGGCTGAACATGCAGCCAGGCTGCTGATAGCTAAAGCCTCCAAGAACAGACAGCAGCAGTGGTATGGCAGCTTTGCTAATGAGATTATGGCAGTAATGTCAGTTGTGCCTCGTTCCCCGCCTGCCTCAGAGCACAAAATTACAACCCTGAGAGCTGAAGTGTTTGTGAAAGCCACTTTGGGGAATACTGTTTAAATACCTGCTTTCTGTAATAATATCCTACAATAATATTTGTATCTGGGCTTCCCCCTTCTCTGCCATAACTGCTGGTATCAGTTATATGGAACTGCTCTGTGGCTTTGAATTTAATCAAGTTTAAGCCCTGGTCAAATTGTACATCACATCTGAGATTCCCAAGATGAAGAAAAAATGGATTGTGCTGAGTTGTGGAACTGCACAGCATTTACAGCACAATTATTGATTGTCTCTGCTTGTACAGTCTGGATTTTCTTGTTGTTGTTTTGGCTGTCTAGTCTTGAAGTATTTTGATTTATCTGTAGAGCTCCTATAGATTATGAAGAGTTCAGTATGTAATGCAGCAGTTATTTGGGAATTCCTATATTAAAGGAATCTTTGTTTATGCCACAAGGATTCATTCATCAACTCCCTCCCTGCAAAACATTTTGGAAAAGTGTTTGCCTTGTTAACTCTTAATATTCAGATCTGTGGATGTATAGAAAATGACAGCTACAGGAGATTAAGATGCTGATAAGTTGCTGACCTGTCCCTTTCAGGGACGTGTGCTGGAACGTGTCCAGAGAAGGGCCACAAGGATGATCAGAGGGCTGGAGCTCCTCTCCTGTAGAGACAGACTGAGAGACTTGGGGCTATTTAGCCTGGAGAAGAGAAAGCTCCAAGGAGAACTTACTGTGGCCTTCCAGTATCTGAAGGCGGGTGCTACAAGAAAGCTAGGGAGGAAATTCTTAGGGTGTCAGGGAGTGATAGGACTGGGGGGAATGAAGGAAAACTAGAAATGAGTAGATTCAGATTGTATGTTAGGAAGAAATTTTTCACCATGAGGGTGGTGAGAGACTGGCACAGGTTGCCCAGGGAGGTGGTGGAAGCCTCATCCCTGGAGGCTTTTAAGGCCAGGTTGGATGTGGCTCTGAGCAACCTGATGTAGTGTGAGGTGTCCCTGCCTATGGCAGGGGGGGTTTGGAACTGAATGATCCTTGAGGTCCTTTCCAACCCTAACAATTCTATGATCAGGTCTTGTGTTTGTTATTGCTTATTCTAAATGTGATAAAGGCCATGAATTAAATAAAAATGGTAGATGTAGTTCACAGCAAATTAACTGGAGAAGCATTTGATCTATCTAGTGATGGCCCTTCAGGAGGTGAATTGAACATGTCTGAATACATTCATGGTGTGACTTCACGCGGGGTGTGTATGTGAGGCACAGATTCATGTGAACAAAGGCTATGTGACCTCAAGTCCTGACAGTCATGTGAGAGGCCTTGACATAAGCTGTGTGTCCTGTTGGAGAGCTTTCATCTCGTGGGACATTTGCAAACATCCCACGGATGGGAATGTATTTCAAACATTCCAATTGGCTGGATTCGGGCTAGTAGAAAACGGTGCTCTGAAACCTCTTATCAGTTAGGTTGGATCTAAGGGGGAAGTTCTGTTTTCTGAGTTTACCTCTGTAAAGATTGAGGATGTCCAGACTTGATTCATCTTCTTGTGCAGTCTTCCTAAATGTTACATTTGTGTGTGTGTCTCTCTTTTTTTTCTTCCCTTTAAGAAAAGGGGGAAAAAAGTAATCCTGGATTACTTACCTGTGTGTCTGAGAGCAATTTCCTACTCTTATGCATCTTGAGAAATAGCATGCACCCCAAATGTTTGATTTAAAACCAACCAAGACAAACACCCTTCTCCCCCCACCACCACCCACCCAGATGCTCTCCCCACATTCCCAGTTCCCAGAGGAGAAAATAAACTCTGCAATGAGTTCTGAGCTAGGATGTTTTGGCTGTTGGATCACGTGAAGGCGACTCTTCTGAAGTCTCCTTTGTGCGCTATTTTAGTGTTATCCTCCAAGACACATTTGCTTATTATTTTATCTTTCTGAAATGCAACTCTCCCTCCTCCTCCTCCTGGTGTGGAATGCCTGCCAATCCTTGGTCATCTGTGACCCTCAGCTGCTGCTGCTCTCAGGAATGCGTGCTTCGTTCCAGCGGCGGCGGCTGGCTGCGGTCCTCTCTGATGTGCGCTCTGCGTGTTGGTGTGGGTGGCGCAGGAGCTGGCAGGGAGAGGAGCAGGGCTCCGTCATGAGAAGAGCTCTCTTGTGACTGCACAAGAGCTTTCTGGGAAACCTGAACTTGCTCAGGCTGGACGCTAATATCCTGGCCACGATTCAAGATGATATTTTAGTTCTTGCTGAGAGCAGCAGCTGGTCGGTGCACAGAAGCCAGAGCCTGTTGGTTCGCCCGGGACAGCAGGCAGGGGCGTCACATGCTGCACGGACACCTCTTGTACCACTGTAAACTCAGAGAATTTTTAGATCCAGACCACGTCACTAATAATTTAGTCTTGGATTTCCTGCAGATGGCTTCTTGTGTCTCTGGACCTGACCTTCAATGAGACCGTTTGTTTCTCAGAATCGTTTGTGTAGCAGGCAGAGATTCCTACTGGAAATGCTCTACCTTGAATCAGCACTGCCTTGGTGTGCGTGCTCTGCTGCCTCCTGGCTGGCAGCTATTGGGCAAGGTGTCACTTCCAAGCAATTTTAGGACTCTCTCATGTGGGCAAGTTGAAAACCAGAAAACAAGGCTCACACCCCTCCTCCTGGTCTGAATTTTTCTAATACTGCTCCTTTTTTATGGTAACCTATGATTCTCTTATGGTAATTCTGGTGTTCTAAGGATGTAGTTGGAGAAAACAATTTATGTGTTAAAAGCAGGGGCAAGAACAACAGAGGTCCCGAAGTTTCTGCGGCACCAAAATGCAAATGGAGGAAGCTTTGTGGTTCTAATGATGGTTGGGTAATTCAGAGCAAGTAAAGAGCAAGAAGAGTTGGGTATAAATATTTAGAAGTAAAAGTTCCTCTATGAAACTCCTGTTGGCTCCAGTGGCTGCTAGTTCCCCTTCAGCTCAAAGAAGAAAATCTATATTTAGTAAAGCAAATGTGTGTGAAATCTGAATAAAAGCATTTTGTCTGGCACATTTTGGATGTGTTCTTAAGATCTGGGAAGTCGATGGGCAGGCACTGTAGAAAATGCATTGAAACTTGATTTTTGTAATATGAAATTACTTACTTGTCTTGGGCTAATGACTGATAACCTCTTACCACCCAGACTAATACTGCTCCTGGCAGGTGGATTATTTGTCCTGGTTTCGGCACCTGTGTTGCTATTGCGGGTCCCCTGGGGTTAAGGTTGAAGGCCTTCTCAAGCTTTTCACCTTCCTGAGGGCTGTGTAAGAGCACCCCACTTGAGAAGGGCTGAGGAATCCTTTGCAGGACAGAGTGGGTTTGGCTCTTACTGTGTGCTTCTGATAATGTTTCCAGACAGTTTGGGTTATTGGTTGATGGCAGCAAATGCCTCCAGCAAGATGTGAGCTGACACATCCCAGCCGACAGCCAGGTGTGTTTTGCAGTGCTGTGTTGCCCCAGCAGCTTTGGCAGCTAAGGCCAGCTCGCTGGCTGGGCTTGGATCTGCAGCTTTCTAATCTTCTTTTCAGGTGACAGCCAACGGATCCAAAAGCATCAGAAATCCTTGTCAAGATTTTATGTTCTTGGCTGCACTTGATGCAGCTGGTGTTTCCTTTGTCTCTGGTGGTCTATCAAGAAATGCCAGGTTGCCCAAAGGGCTACTTGTAATATGATAATAGAGGTGTGGTGCAAAGCTTTCCCTCTGCAAGTGTGGTGGGGGTGGTAGAAAGCTCTGGTTATCTGTAATGTGACCTGACACAGCCCTCACTGCAACTAAACATAGTTTGATATTCTCTGCACCTGTTAGCCTGCTTCTTCCTGTGCCCATTTTGAAGGGTGCATCAAAACCTAGACCTTTACCTGGAGCTAGCTCCCACATCCCTGCAATGTCATTGGCTTGCCTTTTAAAGTTTTGCTAGTGTAAAGTTATTTAAACCTCTTGGAGGATCTGTCCTTTGAGGCATTTGGCAGCTGGGGAGGTAGCCAACCTCTACTCCTTCTGTTGTCCCATTGAGCTTTCATTTGACTAGTGCCTTGGGGTGCTTTTGACATTGAGCTTTACTGGTGCCTCACCAACACGCAGCAGTAATACAGCAGCCACTTCTCTTCCCTGTAGCAGTTTGCCCTGAATGTATGGGTGCATTGCATCTGGTTTTCCTGTAGCAGTTTGCCCTGAATGTATGGGTGCATTGCATCTGGTTTTCCTGTAGCAGTTTGCCTTGAATGTATGGGTGCAGTGCATCTGATTTTTTTCTTTTTTCCTTCTCTTTTTTTCTTTTCTTCCCCCCCCCCCCCCCCCCCCCATTCTTTTTCTCTTTTCCTTCTCATCAAAGTTTTGCAGAATTAGTGCAGAGATTCATTTCAGTCACAGAAAATTTCTGAGCAACAGCATCATGGGCTGGAAGGTTGAGGGGTGTAATGTCCAAATGTCTCTGATGCTAAGTGTGATCTATCAATTTGAAATGCTAGAAATGCCATGTACTGTACAAACCAGCTCCAAGTCAACTCCCCAGCTTCCTACCATTTTATTGCCATGACAAACAAATCCCAGAACATAAAATAATTATCTATCCAGCCCTGCTGCCTTTTAACAAGGAACTCAGGAACCTGGTCACCTTCACTTCAGCTACAGCTTAAAATCCCTTATTAGGCTGTGTAGTCATGAAATCAGGATTCACTTAAGGACAGCCAATTTCAGGTCTGTGTAGAGAATGTGTTATTAACCCTCTCTGGTTAAGGTCTGCTGGGTGGAATACGCTGCCCACGGTTATCTAGAATAAACAATGTGAGCTTATGTTGCAAAACACATCTTTATGTAAACTGAATTGATGTCAGAGGTTGGAGAGAGAATCCTGTATCAACACTTACTGTATCTTGAATTTTCCTTCAGCTGGATTTCACATGGAGTTTCTAAGGCTTGTGTGGACAACCTAAAGAGTTAATTCATGGGGGGACTGATTGTTGCAGAATACATAGTGTCTGTATTAAATAGTTCCCAAAAGAAATAACCTTGGATCCATATTCTGAAGCTGGCTACTTAAACCATTGGCTGAGCTGTAGAATATAGACCAAAATGGCTGTATCAAGTCTTACTCAAAAGAGGGTAATGCTTTTTGTTGAACGATAAATGAAGGTTTACTTAGTGTCTATTCTCTGGCTTTGGTAATATGATTGTAAAGATGTAGTTGTTGGCATATGTGCATCTGGATTGGCACAGCCCCAGGCACAAATCCAGGCTGTGTGCAGAGTGGGCTGAGAGTAGCTCTGAGGAGAAAGACTTGGGGGGTGTTGATTGATGTGAAGCTCCCCGGGAGCCAGCAGTGTCCTCATGCAGCCCAGAGGGCAAATCATATCCTAGACCACATCGAGAGGAGTGTGGCCAGCAGGGCAAGAGAGGGCATTCTGCCCCTTTGCTCTGCTCTGCTGAGACCTCACCTCCAATACTTCACCCAGTTCTGGTGTCCCCAGCAGAAGGAAGATAAGGAGCTGCTGGAGTGAGTCCAGAGGAGGCCACAAAGATGATCCAAGGGCTGGAGCACCTCTGCTGTGAGGACAGGCTGAGGAAGCTGGGGTTGTGCAGCCTGGAGAAGACTCCAGGGGGACCTTACAGCTGCCTTCCAATAGCTGAAGGGGTCCTACAGGAAGGCTGCAGAGGGACTTTTCCTGAGGGTGTCTAGAGAGAGGACAAGGGGGAATGGTTTGAAGCTAAGGGAGAGCAGGGTCAGACTGGATCTTAGGAAGAAGTTCTTCAGTACAAGGATGGTGGGACTCTGGAACAGGCTGCCCAAGGAGGTTGTGGCTGCCTCCTTCCTGGGGCTGTTCAAGGTCAGGTTGGATGAGGCCTTGAGCAGCTGAGTCTGGTTGAGAGGTGTCCCTGCCCATGGTGGGGAGGTTGGAGCAGATGATCTCTTAGGTCCCTTCCAACCTGAGCCATTCTGTAACTCCATGAATCTGTAGTGCTAAAAATGTTGTACTTAAGAAATTGCAAGGAACCCTCCTGGATGTAATTTTCTAGTGAAGTGGCTGGAGTAGCACTCGATGATACACCTACCTGGAAGGGGGGGGGAAAAATAATACTCATTTAAGGTACATTCTAAAGAGACTAATTTTCATACTGTAGAAAGCTGGAGGGACTAGAGCAGGGAAAACTAAAGTATGAAAGTTTTTAATGTCTCTGCATTCACAATATTTCTTATGGTAAATGGGTGATTTTTACTTTCTTTTGGAATCTTTGTCATAAACTCTTAATATCTGTGGCTGTCACGATGACTGCAGCTGTCACTGAATAACCTTGACCTGAATGCAGTTACAAAGATAGATGTGTTTGCAGAAGCACACTGTGATACAGGAGGGAAAAATTAAATCTTCTCATTTGAAGATGACACAAATATATATTTTTGGTCCCAGTTTGTAGGAAGATGGAATTGTGTGGCAGAATGCTTGCCATGGTAACACAGATGATGAGAGCTGAGCTATTGACTTGAAGATGCGGTGGAAGCCATGGTGTTAACTATAAAGGATGGTGTTTGTATTGCATTTTTGTGTTGCTGAGTAGATACTTCACTCAAAGGCCACTCAATGTGTAATTAAACCAATAATTTGTATGCAGTTTAAGGATTGAGTTTTATAAGTGTGCACACGGAAATCAGTATGCACTGGGAGGCATCCTTCTAACACATGAGTACTGAAGAATGGCCTTTTGTGTCAGCCCTGTGTACCTCCTGTAGATGGAAAACCTGTGGAAGCCTAACTGGGCATGCAGTGTAGCCCTTGATTGTAATTAAATGTCTCTGCTGAGGGTTCTGTTCTGCCAAAAGTGGAAGCAGTCTTGCATCTGGATGTTGATGGCTTATATTAAACCAGTCATTAGACCAAAGACTTTTTCTCCTCCACTGTGAGGCTGTCAAGCTGATGTGAAATCTTTACATCGGTGACCAGAACACTTGGAAAGATAGGAATCTTCTTTCCTCTTTTTCTAAGCCTAAATGAAATGTTCCATTTCTTGGAGGAGGTTAGTTTTTGTCCTGGTTTAGGCAAGTGTCTTTTTATTTGTCTGTATCACCCACCACAGAGAATGCAACAAATGTGACTTTTTAAAGGGAGTCTGTGTCAATTTTAAACAAAGTATTTTAAGAAGTCTGTTTCAGTGTTCTGTGAAGAAGTGTCACCAATCATGAATCCTTGCCTGATGAAAACTCTTGTCTTGCTTCCTTGAAGGAACATTCAGTAACATTCTTTTACCAGCCAACTGATCTGCTCTGCTGGCATCAGGCTGCTGCTCCAGAGAGAACAGAGACACCAAACTCAGCTCTGAAATGTGGTGGAGAGCAGCAGGTGCATCATCTGCTACTCTAAATGCAAGACCCACAGAGTTGTTTTAGTTCCCTTAGTTTTAAACCTGCAGCAATGAAAAACCGATTAGTGTTACTCTGTGGTGGGACTCTGGAATGGATTGCCCAGGGAGGTTGTGAATGTTTCCTCCCTGGAGGTGTTCAAGGCCGGGTTGGATGAGGCTTTGAGCAACCTGGGCTAATGGAAGGTGTCCTTGCCCATGGCAGGGGGTTGGAGTAGATGATCTCTAAGGTCCCTTCCAACCTGAGCCATTCTATGATGCAAACCACAGCTGCTTGTTGTTGCTGCTAGAACCCACATTTGACTCTGTTGTCAGACAAAAATACTGCTGCAAACTGGTTACTGGTGTGCACAATTTGGCAAGACAAAGGCTTTTACTTCTGATTCCAAATTTACATTACTGGGATTACTCATGAGGAATTTGGACACCAGCAGACATGGGAAATGGTTGTGTTTACCCAGATGCATGAACTTTAGAAGAAATGTAACTCAAGTAGACAAATATTTGAAGAGTGTACACATTTCAGATGTCCTATTTGTGTATCACAGTCTGTCTGTTGTGCTTTCCTCAGGTTTTCATTGCCCTTGCAAAACTTGCATGAGGAGTGCTCTAGGCGTGTGTGTAAGATCACCTTGTTGGCATAGCTGGGCAGCTTCTGAAGAGATAACTCAATAGGCTAAAACCTGCTGTGTTCAGCTACTGATCTGCAGAATTATTACGTTTGGCCTAAAGTGCTTTTTAATTTGATTTGGTTTGTACTCCCTAAGCTTTTTCACATATGGGCTATCCCTTTGGGAAGGCAAATCTTCACTTACAGTAGCTTTGCCAGAGCCAGCAGAGGTTGAAACTATTAAACCTGTGCAAGAAGGCTGCTCAGGTAATGAGATCCTGAAATTGGTTGCATGTTCTTCATTGTCATTACTTTTTTTTCATTTGGTTTGGTGTTTTTTTTTTTAATCTTAGGGGAGGTTGAGTTTACAGCTCTTAGAGAGCAGAGGAAATCATCTCCTTCCTCACACTGAGAAAACTTTCTGTAGCTGAGGTAATAAACCAAAACAAACACCACCTCTTGTTTTCCAACATCTGCACCTTGGCTGTGCTGGAGCATTGCTTATTCTACAGCTTTTGTGCTATTTCCTGTATTGCTTGATGACTACAAAAAGCTGAACATTCAAATACTCTCAAGAAATAAAAGTAGACAGTGACTGAGAATTTGGGTGGTAGAATACAGAGTACAGGGTTAACCAGGTTGGAAAAGACCTTTGAGATCATCCAGTCCAACCTATCACCCAACATCATCTAATCAACTAAACCACTTAGTGCCTCATCCAGGCTCTTCCTAAACACCTCCAGGGATGGTGACTCCACCACCTCCCTGGGCAGCACATCCCAATGGCCAATCTCTCTTTCTGTGAAGAACTTCTTCCTAACATCCAGCCTAAACCTCCCCTGGTGCAGCTTGAGATTGTGTCCTCTTGTTCTGTCCCAGGTTGTCTGGGAGAAGAGACCAACCCCCACCTGTCTACAACCTCCCTTTAGGTAGTTGTAGAGAGCAATAAGCTCTCCCCTGAGCATTCTCTTCTCCAGGCTAAGCAATCCCAGCTCTCTCAGCCTCTCCTCATAGGGCTGTGCTCCAAACCCCTCACCAGTTTTGTTGCCCTTCTCTGGACATGTTCCAGTAGGTCCTAAGCAATTTTATTTTGAGTGACTGATCTCCCCCACAGAGGAAGAAGCAAGCAGAATGCTAGGCTGAGTGGGCCTTAAAACCAAACCTGATTGTGTCAGCTCTTCAGCTTCATGTTTTGAGTGACTGTGGTTGTCTGTTTGTTCTATTTTCCACATATGTTAGGACAGTATTAGAGGTTGTTATGTAGATGTGTCCAGAGGATAAACTTTATTTAACTGAAGATAATTCCAGTAATAATCTTGTTTTCCTGAAAGTGCCTCTCTGGCTGTGTTTTATAGACTGGCTCTCAAATGCCTTATGAGATGAATCAAAACAAATTTTGAAAGCTGCACTTGAACTGTAGGCCATGTCTCTGGACATGCTTCACTTCTTTCAGTCAGAACATGAGCAGAGAATCTGATCAAAGCATATTCATCCTGAAATGCTTGATATTGTGAAAGGTTAACTATAAAACTTCTGAGAGGGAATTATTGTCAGCTAGTAAGAACTGCTGAGAGAATGGAGCCTATCTGTATCTTGACCTTAGTCTAATGGGAATCTGTGGGAACAAGAGTCTCCAGACACACTTAGTGTGGGAAACAGTTTACTTGGACTTGTGTCTTTATCAGACACCTCAGATTTAATTTCAGAGTGTTTCACCCTTACAGATTCATTGTCTCTGGGGGAGTTGCAGAATGAAGATGTCAGGCAGAGAAAGGAATCAGCTGTAATTTACCAGCTGGTTGTTGTCTTACTGGGGGTGGCGGTATCCGAGAAGCAGCAAGGTGTGAGCTGTTTGGGGGAAGCTGCAAGATTAGCATCTCTGCAGCACATCTGATTGCCAGAGTGGGCTTTTGCTTTCAAATGTCACAGTAAGAACTCCCCAACATTGCTTGTCCTCAAGTATTATTTCTAAGTAGAACTACTTAAAATTTGACTTTCTCATTCAGTCTTTGCTGCAGCGTGAACCTTGAAAACTTTGGCAAAACCCATAGGTATTAGATTTAGTGGGAAATCTTTAAGCCCTGTCCTATACCTCCCAAAGATGAGTAGAGATGGTTCAGGAGAAAGTCAGAATGTGAGGAAGTTATGAATTGTTAGCCCTTGTTTATTTCCTAACATAAACAGCACGTGTTTTCAATCTCTGCTGTTGCTTAATATAGATTTTTCCAGCTGGGAATACAAAAGTAAAATAAATCAGATGTGTGAAGTGTTTGCTGATACTAAAGCATTTTCCCAGGGATATGCAAAGTTGGCTTTGTTTGACTGCTTGCCCTTCCTGCCAGGTTCCTGCATTGATGAGCTTTGAACACATCCATGTCTTCAGTCTCAGTGTTTTACCTTTGGGTTTGTGCAAATCCTCTCTCTTGGTGTGCCTCTGAGACACGCTGGATTGAGTCTGCTCCTACAGAGCACTGTCTGCTTTCTCACTGCTTCATTTCAGCCCCTTGAACAATTGGAGCCCAACAGTAAGTGCAATGGAGAGGGGAAAATCTGAGATTTATTGTGGAGTCTTGAGTTTCTGTTTTCCCCAAACAGGAGCTTTCTTTTCGTGGTATTCAGCAAGTCCCCTTTCTCACAGGAACTGTGCCAGAAGATGGCATTGCTGTACACAGAGCACTCATCTCCATTGCAACAAGTCATTTAAGAGGAGTGGAAAAACTGCAGCTCCAAAGTCCATTAGAGTGAGTCAGGCTGACAGGAAACGAATTTGCCTTCATATCACACGTCAAGGACGGTTCCATTAAAATATATAATGTGCTGAGGAGGGTACTTTTGGGTTTTAATTGTTGCTGTTTAACAAGAAGCTTGTGTTTAAAAGAACAGATTAATCTGTAGGCTGAGGGGGCGTATTTACAAATGAAAATAGAAGACATTATGAAATCCCCTCCTCTGTTCACACCAACTCCTGCCAGCACCTTACTCTTTGGCTTCAGGATCTGCTCTTTTTCCTCAAAACACTTTATTCCAACCATCCTTTAAGTGCAATGGAAAAAGTATTCTCAATAAATTCCAGCAGTCTGGGTCTGCTGAGGTCTGCCTGCAAGGGCAAGTAGCACTTGGCACACTCCAAAGGCTTCTGCAGTGAATTTAATCCCTCAAAATACTAAGCAGCCCTTTGGGATAGGTGAAAGCCTGAGAAAAACTTGTACTCAATTAGCAAAAATGTGATTTCCTTTTTTTTTCTTCTTCCCTTCCCCCCCCCCTCCTGCTTTGTACTTTACAGTAAATTCTGTTATCTCTGATAATAGCTCTGATTTCCACAGCCTGTAGGGTGAACTGAAGTGATAACAGACTATAGCTTTCCTTGGGGAAAAAATCAGAATCTAAGTTTTGCTGAGTATCCTAGAGCAGATCTGTGTGGGCCTGAATGTTTGTAAGGATTACAGTGTAGTGATGGGAGCGACCTGCTGTGGTTCTGGCTCCCCAGTGAGTTGTTAGGTTTGTCTGAAAGCTTCTTGTTCCTGTTGGGAGCTTTAGAAAATCTTCAGGTTAGCTCATGCTGGTGGCTGAACTGCAGGAACCACCTCCTTCAATTATGTCCCAAACACGAAACAGAGATGCACAGAAATTTAATTAGGAAGACTTAATGCTGGTAAGAAATGTCAGAGAACTTCCTTTTGCCTACACTGTAAATGAAGTTGGATTCCCTTACCAGTAAGGCTCTGAGGGGGAGGAAAGGGAAGGCAAACAACAGTGAAGAAGAATGGAATGAGTCTAGAACAAACTCTTCCAAGCTATCCTTTCAACCAAGAAGTGAGTTCCTTGCATCCTTCACTTGTTAATTTGGCCATATTACATTTCCCACTTGTCCTGCCTTCAAAGCCAGCAGGCTTTGGGAGAGGAAGTCAAGGACTTAAGTGCCATGCTTTCTCTTTGCTTTCCCCATTACCTGAGGGAAGCGACTCAGTGGGATTTGGTTTAGGGTTAGTGATTGATAGGTCAGGCAAGGACACAACTGCACCAGGAAACAGTATTGGTTTCTTGAGTGGGCCAGGACCCAAACAGGTGTGTAGATGTCATCTTGAACTTTCTACAGATGGAGACTCCTCTGGGAAGAATATGGATCTGCTTCTTGTTAAACAACTGCTGATGGATCCCTTTAGCAACAGTTTCTTTTGAGAGGAATCTCTGAGCTTGCTGTTGTCTTCAGGAAGTAACTGATGATGAATGGAACCTAAAAAAACCCCAAGCTAGCAAAGCCACTTTTGGAATACCCAAGGCTCTGATCTACAGTAATTTATGGCTGTTGTGTAGACATGAGCTAATGTGCATTTGGCAATTACTTCTCACAGTCTGTGGTTTGCTCTGTTGGGCAGGTGGAAGTCATCCCATGTGCAATGGTTCAGGAGATGGCCCATGAAGGACTCTTCTCAGAGGTGGCATTTGGTCACTTATTTCTGAAGGGATTAGTGCTGGAGAGAAATATTTTGCTTCACTTCAGTGCTCTGATACTATGAAGAAGAAAACTCTTGAAGCATTCTCTAGCAGGAGAAAACTGCCCCTCATTCTGCCAGTTGGTGACATGCTGTTTTGGCCATTTCTTTGTGTTAGCTATGTTATAAGGTAAGAAAGACTCTAACCCCATGATGGAAGAGACATTCTGAAGTTCACATTGTCCTCCTTGAGAAATGTCTTTGGGCAGTACCCTGTTGGTTTGGGTTTGATTTGTTACTGATCTGAGTCAGGACTGATCAGCCTCTGCCTTGAGCTCAGTGGTGTGTTCTGTTCTGCCCGTAGCAAGGCAACTGCCATCAAAGCAGGCTGGGCTGCTCAAATATCAGAAAATGAAGCATGGAAGAGCAGCTTTAATTAGTAAAATGGGTTACAGCCCCCACAGGAGAGAGGAGTCTCTTGCTTGTGCTGCCTTGACACCCACTGCAGTCCACTAAGAAGCACTGAAGTGTTGTTGCTTTCCCCATCTTTTGCAGCACCTTGCTGTATGTATAGACATATATTTGTGTTTACTTATAAACCCCCTATATGGCCTTGCTGGGCCTGCTCCAGCATCTCTTTTGCACTTGGGATTTGCTGCTGTCTAATTCCGGAAGGGTTCAGGTTTGAGAGGGGTGCAGCATTATGCTGAACTCCTCTGTACTCAGAGCTAAAAGCATTATCGATTTCATTTGCTATGAATGAAACAACTTAAATGTATCTGGAAAATAGAGAAGGAAGGATAGGAAAAAACCAAATGAATGTTTCATGCCACATTTCAGTGCAGCAATTTCCTAGCTTGCTTTATTCCTGCCTTCCTTCCTATGGTACTTGGTGCTTCAGGATTCAGCCTCATCAGACTGCACAGGAGAATGCTGCCACTTGGCTTTGGTGTCAGAATGAAGTTGTAGGTCACTTTAGCCAATTTATGTCCGTGGTGTGGAAACATAACACAGTTTAAAGGGGTGGAAAGTAAAGGAAGAGATCTGTTAAAAAAATTCCTGCATAACTCTCTTAACTGTGATCCATTCACTGTTTTAATGAGAGGAGTGTTGAGAACTGTTAAAGCTTGCTCAGAACCAGTTCCAGGTAGTGCTGACCAGAGCTAAGGTACTTGGCATCACAAAGTCATTTCTGTTTCTTTGTAGTTGCTGTCCTCTTTAACTCTTGCTCCAATCTTCTGATTTTAATAGCACATCAAAGCCTATCTTCTCTTACTTCTTCATGTGTGGGTTAATATTTTCATACTAAAATTATCAAACCTTGTGTGGCTGAAACAAATCTGGCTTCAGGATCTGAAGTGCTGCAAGGTTTTATATGCTTAATATAGAGTTGGTTTTTTTTGGTGTGTTTTGCTTTAGAAAGCTGCACAGCTAGGGAAAGTGCCTAATACTCTTTGCTATTGGATCCTGTTATTGCACTGAGCAAGCCTTAAAACTGTAAGAGTACCAAGCTGTTTCCATTGTATACTGAAGTGATGAGATACTAGAAGAAGGATGAGAAGTGTTACCTGTCATCCTCAAACCACATAGTAAATGATGGCAGCTTCTGCAAACCCGTTAGGAAATGAATTCTACTGTTGCTGACCCAGAATATTTCCTTCTGTTTGATGGTGACTGTCACCTCACTGACCTACTCTCTTCTCAGCTGCAGTGATGTTCCACCCATTTCTTTTGTGCTCAAAAAGGAGACTTCACATCTGTGCTTGTAATATGAAGGCTTGGGTGGAGTAGTAAACTGTGCTTGAAAAATGCTTTTGATTGCTGTATGTGGTTATGAGAAGGTGGCCCTCTGTTAAAC
The DNA here is from genome assembly GCF_014839835.1 of Dryobates pubescens. Lineage (NCBI taxonomy): Eukaryota > Metazoa > Chordata > Aves > Piciformes > Picidae > Dryobates > Dryobates pubescens. The sequence goes on from NC_071635.1 coordinate 3,773,651, forward strand.
CAGCCAGTTAATTAACTGGAATCTGGTTAGGTCTGAAGCTGACCTAAATCTTTGTGATCAGATCAGCTTTGGTTGTCTTGTATTGAACTTATTCCTTACAACTCTTGAAGTTCATGGGGGGAAAAAACCAAGCAGGCAGCAAGGCATGGAGGGGGAAAATAAAAAAGCTGTGACTTGATATAACCAAGATGAAGCTCCCTTTCAGTTTTGTGGTGTTACCTTTCCGGAAGCCATACAAATAGCCTATGTAGCCTCACTGGAGTACCACTGCCTTCTGTGCTCTTCAGCCCTTCGAATTGCTACGTGGAGCAGTTGTGGAGTGGGGGACTCAGTGCTGGGCTGCGTTTCACTGCTGGTGGTGACATGCCATTTGCTTTCTGCCAGCCCAATCCCACGCCCTGCCTTGCCTTATCTCCCTGGTTCTCCCAGCCTTTCCCATCCCAGGATTTTCCCTTCGAGAGCTGGGCAGTGGTACGTGTCTGTGGTGTTCATAGTCTGTTGGATGCTGGTTCTTCCGTATCGTTCCGGTTGCCCAGTCGTCTTCCACTAATAGCCAGCACCCCAAGAGCCGCGCTCAGACAAGGAGCCCGGCAGGGATGGGGCTGTCCGCCCGCGTCCCCTGTGCCGGCTGGGACCGTGAAGAAACCCCCACGCGTGTTCGCTTTGCCCGGGGCATCAGCTCAGCTGCAGCCCCGGGGCGGGCACGGATTAAAGCGGGCGGTTCGGGGCCGCCTCCGCTGCTGTCAGCGGCGCGGGCGGGGAGCGGTCACGGCGGGACGGGAGCGGAGCCTGTGCCTGGCAGCGCTCCGCGAGTGGCCGCGCCGTCGGGGCTAAGGGGGCGGCTGCCGGTGGAGACAGGAACGGAGTCGGTGCCGTCCGACGTGCTCGCGTTTCAGATTTGGCTCTGACATACCGGGAGCGGGAGGGAGGGGCGGAGGGAGGGCTTCCCTGCTCGGCGCTGTCACTCCCGAGGAGCAGCAGGAGGCGGGCTGGCTGCGCCCGGGCTTGCGGCAGCCTTCGATCGGCTCTCTGGAGGGAGGCTTTCTGAAATGCGGAGCCGGGAGAGGAAATCAAACACCAGTGCGTAAGTTACCCGGGTCCCCCTGCCCTCTGGAGCAGCTGTATGGATGTTCTGTTTGCTGTCTGTGGCTTGGGTGGTTTGGGTTTCTGGTATTTCTCAGTGGCAACCCTAGAACTTGTACGAAGAAACCATTGCAATAAATAGCAGGAAGGGATAATTGGAACTTTTTTCTTTCCCCAGTAGAAACAGGAAGTCTGCTTTCTGGCAAAGTAATACCTCAGGCATCTGGGGGCATTGGATTGTAAGCCCCCGCGTGAGTTGCTAGGTGGGGAGAGGTTTTTCTCTGGCATCCTGGAGCAGTGTAGGTATGGTAGATGCAGGTGTTCTTGCTGCATCTTTGGAAGAGCTGCATGGAAAGGGGGCTTGCCTCAGCTCTGCCAAACTCGGCATATCTGCAGTCCTTTGATGAGAATGATCATCGTGCTGATTGGGAAGATGCAGAGGCAGATTTGTCAATAAATCCTCTATCCTCTGTAAAGAGCTGTCCAAAAGAATTTTCCTCTCAACATGATGGTAGAGGGTTGCTAGCAGAGACTGTCAGGGCTTCTGATCCTTTCGTTTCAGTGAACGAGGACTCAATGGAATCAAAATGTCCTCAGTTCCTGAGGTTTTCTTCCCTTCTTTTCTTCTCCAGGAGCCTGAGCAGTAGGCAAGGATAGAATAGAACAGAATAGAATGTTGGAAAAGACCTTTGAGATCATCAGGTCCAATGCATCATGTTAAATTCCTTACTTCCTATTTAATTTCCTTTGTAATACGATCAAGCAAGACTAGTTAGTGTTTCTGCTATTAAAGAGCTGAATCTAGAGACAGGTTGTGTGAGGGGCTTTACCAAACCATTCACAGCCTTGGGGCTCCACTGGCAGCAGTGCCTGGATTCTGACTGTGCAGAAGTGAGGATGGAGCATTGAGTAAGGCCTTGGGTGTGTCAGCTCTTCAGAACACAGATTGATTTAATCTTTGCTTTGGCTTATGTTTTTCTATCATTTGGTTTGGGAGGAGGGGAAAAAAGCTACTACCAGTGAAGTAAATCCATCTCCCTTAAGTTAGTCTTGGTTATTTTACTCTATTTTGTCTTTGTGAGTATCGTTGAGGGAAGACACATTTGAAGAGGATGCTTAAAGTGCCATGAACGACTCTGTGGTGTTGTGCCTGTGAAATACTCCTGTTGCCATTTGCTCCTCTCATCTTTCTGCAAAATGGGCTTGATCGTTCTGGAGGTGGTACTGGAAGCAAAGCAGCAAGCAGTAGCTGCTGGGAAATGCATCCCTGAGTCTGTTGCACTTCTTGCTTGGAAACCTCCTTTTTATTCCCCCCCCCCCCCCCCCCCCCCCCCCCCCCCTTATTTTTCTTTCTTTTAATTATTTTTTTTCCTTGGTAGCACAAAATGTAAGAGCTGGCTAGTACAGAAAAGCAAGAAAACACTTTTTTGTTTTGGCCACTGTGTGTTCTGCTACCTTTTAATATTACCCTTTTTACTTCCACACCTGTGTGCTTTCAAAGGGGCAGAGCCACTCAAGGGTTGGCACCCGATGGTAGTCAGCACTGTTGTTTAGAGGCTGAGCCAGCACTAGTCAGGCCACAACTGGTATTCTAGGGCTATGACTGATAAAAGGCACTCCAGGGCTGACCTGGATAGATTCTTGGATGTGCTCCCCGGCTGTCCATCTGGGCGATTAGTGACTCTGGATTCCAGCAGGGTGTCTTGGTAATGACCTCTGAACTTGTTTCTAGCCATTTAAAAATAGTAAGAAAATAATATCTTTTCACTAAACCCCAGGAAAAGCAAAGTGTGGTTCCATTCTAGTCTTGCTTATGGTTTTGTCAGGCTTCTTCATTGGCATGCAGCGAGCTGCCTGCCCCTTGCAAGCTGGGGGTAATTCAGCGGTCCAGATACAAACCTTGACTTGGCTTTTCAGTCTGTGCATTAAGCTACACTGATATGGTCAATAAATTATCACCTCCAATGCTGCTTGGGTGTTCTGAGTGTAATTAGACCCCTCCTAGGCTTGTGACATTTGTAACTCTAAAGAAATAAGAGAAGCCTCTTGTTACTGAATGGCGTCCTCTGCCACCCAGTGATTTACTCTGGTACCTGTGGGGCTGTGTGGACTCTCTAATGGGTTTCAGCATCTGAAAGAGCAGAATGTTCAGTGATTTTCCTTGTCTTGCTCTCTGACAGCTTAAATCAAGGGTGATTTCGCTGTAATCTGTAGTTACACCGATGCAGCACCCGAGTTGCATGAATCCATTTCAGAAACAGCAGGAGTGGCCCCAGTTTCTAAGGCTTTCTAATAACTTTTGGTGAAGGCTTTGAATGTAAATCATGGCAAATCCAGGACCAGAAAAGACAAAAGTGACTGTCAGACTGCAATGCTTTGGAGGAATAAATACCAGCTAAAGTTTACTAAATGTTGTATTAGTGGTTATCTGTACTTTCATCCTATAAACTGCTCTGTAAGCTCTGTCTTTGGGTCTCTTTAATTGGTATCACTTGGCCATAGAGCAGAAGCAGATATCTCATATAGTAAACAAAGCAGCAGATTTAAGTTAATGCTAATGTGTTTGCAGTCCTAGCCAAAAGCTTTTCAGGGTTATTATAACATGCTGGGCATACAGCCCATCTATCTAAGTGTCTAAAGGAGACAAAAGTTATGGATTGACTCATTGTACAAACCAGCTCATCTGAAAGTCAGATTCTGCTATTTGTTGGCATCAGTAATTTAGTTGTATTAAGTACAGCTGAGGACGGATGGCAGCATGGCCAGGATATTGAGATGGGATTTCTGAGGTCCCAGGAGCTGTTCCCCATTGATCTCCTGTGTGACCTGGGGCAAGTCATGAAATGTTGCAGCAAGCTAGGGATGATGATGCTGCCTTCTTTTTCACAGGGCACTGGGAAGATGAATGTGTTACAACCACTTATGAAGGGACTATTTAAAGACCACATCAACCAATACATCAGATGAGTGTGTGCCCCATACCTCACTAGATAACATATGCTTGGCAAACCTGTCCTCCACGTGTGCTTCATGCTGTAATATATTTGTATGTAAGCATGCACAGCCAAAGGGCAGCATTTTAATTTTGGCAGTGAATCCTGACTATTGATTTGGGACAGCTATGAGAAGAGCCTTTGTTCATTGTCAATTATAAACTGGTACTCAGAGACTCTTCCAGTTGTTAAATGTGATACTGAATTTTGTTGTCTTAACAGTGACAAGATAATGCAGACTCTGAGGACTGGAGAGGGACTGTTTCCAAAGGCCTGTAGTGATAGGAAGAGAGGCAATGGTTTGAAATGAGAGAAGAGGAGGTTTAGATTGGATGTTAGGAACAAGTTCTATACCATGAGGGTGCTGGAACACTGCAACAGGTTGCCAGGGAGGCAGTTGAGGCCCTGTCCCTGGAGATCTTCAAGGTCAGCCTGGACGAGGCTCTGAGCAACCTGCTGTAGTGGAGGATGTCCCTGCTGAGTGCAGGGCGTTGGACTGGATGACCTTTGGAGGTCCCTTCCAACCCAAACCATTCCATGACTTACTTCTGTAATTCCCATGGCATCCAAACTTCTCCTCCTGTGGCTGCTGTTCATCTCACATTATTTAGGTATTTATGTTTTGGCAGATTTAACTCCTGAAAGTAGATCAGTCTCATTTGTTGGGAGTGCTCAACCATGTGGAAAGGACTTGGTTACCTTGAACTATATAAACTGATACTCAAATTAACACATCTATACAAAGGTACATTTGAAGGTTCATAGTCTCAGCCCTTCCTTAGAAGAATAAACTGGCAAGATAGTGAAGATCTGTGGGACATCATCTGCTTGGAAGCAAAAATATTTGTGTTTCCACAGAACAACTTTATCAAGGCTGGTTTATTACACAGAGCAGAAACTTGCATCAGGAACTTTAATAAATGAGGACTCAGAAATGGGTCATGATGCAGAGCAATTAGTCAGAGACTGTTTAAGATTTTTTTTGTTATTATCTTCTATCTTACACCTTCTTATGAATGGTGTTAGGCTTTTTTGATCATACACATTACATACCAGTCATGTAAATGGGATGACTGCCCTTTGTTGCTTTGCAGCATGTATTCCCTTCCTGTCACAAAGCTCAGCAGTTCTGGCTGTGTGGCTGCTGCAGAGGGAAACCTCCCATTTGGAGTGTTCATGTGTGCTGGGCACTTTGAGCAGGAGGTGGGATGGACAATGTTCTGCCTTCATGATGGTTGCGCTCTTGATGTACCATTCCAGGCCAGGATGTGCAGCAGTGCTGAGTTCTGAGCCTTCCCAGCCTGCCTCAGTGGTGCTGGCTCTTTGGTGTCTGCCCCTCATGATCCGCAAAACCATGTCTCCTTTGAGCCAAGCCTATCATGGGCATCCAGAATGGGTTTATTTTTTGGCAGAGGATCAGTGGTTTGTATATTTGGAGCTTTTGCACTTGGCTAGTTATGCTATTTTAGCTTTGCAGCAGAACACCTCTTCCACAGACAACCTTTTGCCTTCCCACCTTCCCAACATCGCTTCTCCATCCCACCTTCAGCTTTTGCAGTGAAACTGGAAACTGAGAACTGTCACTTGACAACTTCATTTCATCTTACTGTGGAATGTCTTCATCCTCCCCCACTCTCTTTTTCCTGACAAAAGCTGCATTTTACACATTTTCCCAACTTTGGCTGGGAAGAAGCAGCAAATGAGTTTAAAAAAATGTGTTGCTGTGATTCAGAGAAACCTTTACAAATGCAATTAAATCCATTAATCAAAGTCCTCCTTGCATTGGAGAGACTCCCTGAAGGAAGTGATCTTCCCTGGCTCCCTCCTGTGCTCCATCACTGCCCTGAGCACTCGCAGCTCCCAGGGATTCACACACTGGTGGCTTCTACAGCTGCCCCATTAGGTTCTTCAATGTACACTGTCCAGAAAGAGAAAGTATTTCAACTCTGTCTCTTTTTTTTTCCCTTTTCCCTCCATAAAATGGATTTTGAACTCCATTTATTGAAAGGCAATAGAGGGAGTGCATAAATTGATGATACAAAATTATCATGGAGCAAATTATTGGTTTAATTTTGAAGAAAGAGTGTTTTGGCTTTTTTTTCCCTGGGATTTGAGCAGTGTTCAGCTGTTAGTGTTCCATAATAGGATCAGGTAATGGTGTATGAGCACTTAAAAGGAAAAGGTTTCTATTTCTAGCCTTTGAAATGACTCACTAATAATGCAGAGCTGCAGCTACTGAAATTCCTATGGCATATGCCACTGCAGGAGATGTCTCTGTTTGTCCCCAGGGATAGGAAAATATCCTATCTTTTCTACTGTGATTTCCATCTAGGTCTGTACCTTGAGGGACTATAATGAGTGATCCCATCTGAAAACATCCCCGGTCTCCCTGCTCTCGGCACAGCCCAAAGTGCTGAGTGTACTCTGGAAGCTAAGGGGTGTCCACCAGTGGACAGGAAGGACTTCCCAGATCTTCCTCCTGTCCCTTGCCTTTGTCATTCCAAGAGAGTGCTCACTGAGTAGCAAATAGAAATGGTTTTGAATGTACTTAATTTCACAACCTCCATCTACTGTTTGTGGGGTGGTCTCTTTTTCAGTTTGAGTTTCAGTGCCTAAAGTGTGGGACCTTTCCTGGGGCCCAGGTAAATGTCGTTGTGCTCATGTGTGCACAGAGCTCTGTTGCCAAAGATAGCACCCTGCATGGGGAAAGGATTTTTTTTCCTGTGGGTAGCAAACAAAGGACAATTGTGGCATCTTAAAAAAAACTTGCTTCTGCTGTGAGAAGTCCTTCCATTGTAGGTCAGAGAGAGCGTGTTATCAATTTATTACTCAGCTTACTACTCTTAAACTGGGAAGACCTTTCCTAGAATAATGAGGTATTCAAAACTGCTGAAGAGCTTCAGACATGCCATTTCTATTAACTGAAATGGGAGCTGTGTGGGCTCCCTAATCACACAGCTTTGAAAAACTCATCCTTAATGTATGATTCCTCTGCAGTAGTCAATGTTTATAGTCTGCTTTTGTACAAGATTCAAAACTCTTTTTCATTGTACTGAGAGCATACCTGAGAGTGTAGAGTTGCTGGTTTGTGCTTAACAACAGAAGCATTATGCATTCTTTAAAATAGCCATGAAATAACCATTTCCAAATGTCAATAAATACTTAAAGGTGGTGTGAAATGATTATGCCATTTGAAGAGTAAAAAAGTAATAAAAAGGTTGTAAGGACTAAACTGTCATGGGTCATAGCAGAGGTGTATAAAGAGCTGTGAAATCTGGATCAGATTTTGATGCTGGAAAATAGCTTTGTCATCCTTGTCCAGTCAAGGCTATTTTAGGGGGTGGGCTGGGGAGGCAACAGTCTTGTTCCTAACATCCAAAAGAAACTCTGCACCGTGAGGTTAGTGGAACACTGCAACAGGCTGCTCAGGGAGGTAGTTAAGGCTCTATCCCTGGAGATATTCAAGGTGAGACTTGACAAGGCTCTGGGCAACCTGATTGAGTTGAGGATGTCCCTGCTGACTGTAGAGGGGATTGAACTGGATGACCTTGGGAGTCCCTTCCAACCCAGACCATTCTGTGATTCTTTTACTTAAGAGTCTCTGTTCAGTGGCTCTATGAGCCTCAGCAGCAGAGAAGACTAAAGCCTTTTGCCTTGGGAGTCGTGAGGAGGTTTTCTGCCAATATATTTAATTTCCTGCACTTTAAAATGCAGCTATATTGTCTGAAGATCCAAATACAGCATAACATTTCAACAGAAAAGAACAAAGAAACTATGTTTTAAGTCTTCCATACCACGGCTAATTTGAGCATAAAGTTGTTATTGCAAGTGTAAAAATCAATTGAAGGGGAAATTAGACTTTTCAATCTGAAGGCATCCAAAGAAATTGTATTATAGTTATCAGAATTTGCTGAGCCACCTAAATAAATATACTGCTAATTATGATAGAATGCTGCTTCACTAAAGTAGTCCAACAAGAACCAGTCATGATGCAGAAAGGGGCTGCATCTGCTGACAAGAGAACACTTCCTGAGCAGTGGTGAAAGGTTTCACCTCCTTCAGCAGGCAGGAAATACTCCACTGAGGAGGATCAGACCCTGGGGCCTGGCTACTGATCTTCTGACTTGCCTGCTGTGCAGCTGAAATCAGAGAGACATGTGGCGCTGCACAACCAGCAGCACAGCAAGTGCTTGCCTTGGATGCAAATAAAACATACCGTGGCTACGGTGTCACACAGGAGCGCAGGCATCTGAATTCCACATTTGCTAAGTTCATTTAAAGAATAGCAGATTTTAGGTGCCTTTCTGGCTGTTCAGGATAGATGAGATGGTGAGGCCATTCTGAAGTGGTTCTGACCTTCCTTCTGAACCTCAACTTCTTCAATTTGAAGTCAAGAATAAACCAATAGAAGTTCCTGAGCCTGTTGGATTATGAAAGTCTCTGACAAAGTGCATATTCATCAGCTGCTGTAGCTGTTGCATCTCCTGGATTAAGGACTAGAGTAAGTCTAGGTGAATAGCAGTGCCTGTAAGTCCTCAAGTTAGAGGAAGCTTGTAAATCTTATCTGACTATCACAGGATGTCAAGGGTTGGAAGGGACTGCTGGAGAGCGAGTCCAACCCCTCTGCCAGAGCAGGACCATAGCGTGTCCTCCTTCCAACCTGATTCTCGGATGTAAGGGTTATCTTTGGAGTGGATCAAAATATCCCATAGCTCTCCCTGACTTGCACCTTTAGGGAGGCCATGCTTTTGTTCCTGTGGCTCTCTAATTAGTGGAAAAAAGCAAATGGGAAATTCCTGCAGCACAGTTGGAGTGAATGTTGAAACACTTCATGCAGGGCTGAACTCCAATTCATTAATGTACTTCAGGCAGCTTTCGATACAGTAATGCCAAAAACTGGGCTGTGTTGTGCCAGAGAACCAGCTATACCAGCACACTCAGACAAAATCCTCTTTCTCTGACCCTTGGCCACCAGTTAATTAAACCTCAGAGAGATTCAAACTGTCACTTTAAAATAAGGCAAGAGAGTATCAACGCATTATAGGAATCTTGTCAGTGTTCACTGTCTTGCTACTTTATAACGTTTGGTGTCCCCTTCTCCCTCTAAAGCTCTGAATCTTTACATGAGAAGGCAGAATCACAGAATGTTAGGGGTTGGAATGGACCTCTAGAGATCATCCAGTCCAACCCCCCTGCCAGAGGAGGATCACCTAGGGCAGGTCACACAGGAATGCATCCAGGCAGGTTTTGAGTGTCTCCAGTGCAGGAGACTCCACAGCCTCTCTGGGTGCATTTGTTTCAGGTTGTTTCTCATGGTATAATTTAAAGAGAAGTTGTGTTTCTGTTTCCATTCCATTTCCAAGGTGTAGCAGGTTAGAACCACACTTTGACTTCCTAAATCCTCTTAGCTGTGGGGCTCCTTCCTCTTCCACCAGCATCCTCTTCACAAGGTAGGACTTCATGCTGAGGCTGTAGTAGGCTGATGTCTGTCAGCAAGCTCCTAAATTGGAGTTGTGTTTTTTTTTACACTCTCATTTGAGCTGTGAAATGCTGCAAGCCTCCAACTAGGCTTGTGCATAGAGAGGGTTCATTATTTCTCTGCTGATCTTCAGTTAACCTGTAAGTCTTCTGGAATGTCTCTAGCCTCCAAAAGGCTACAAAGAGTAAGAAATATTATCTTGGTGGCCATGCAAAGTGATGACGACTTCATTTCTTTGAGTGGTTGTGTCTTCTGTGGTCTCTGACATGTTAGCTAGCAGAGGCACAACAGATTTTGTTGTGACTTCTAAGAAATTTGAAGCCCCAATGGGATATTTTGGAGGATTGTTTCTGCCCTTTGCAAACTCCCATCCATTCTGATCAATTTTTTGGGTTTGCAACTTTATTGCTGAATGTGAGCATTATCGTTCTGGAAATAAAACTATGTAGCAGTGGAGCACAAAAGGTATCTTCTGGAAGAGGGCCACTGAGGTTCCCTTTCTGCTGTCAAAATTGTGAGAGTAGAGTGCTGTCAGTTGGCTGGAGCATCCCACTGGTCACTTCAGAGCAGTTATTTCCTGGCTTGACCGTAATGAAAATATTCTCTTGTGTTCAATTTCTTCTCCTCTTGAAATTTCCCCCCTTGTGCATTCACAAAGATACTCTGCTGCTCCCTGCCCAGACTCCCAGAGAGATAAATCCAGCTTTTGTTCTACCAAATTCTTTCAGCCTGGCACTGACAACGCGAGTGGCCTCCTCTGATTAAATCTACTTCACTGCCATGCAACATGACAAATGCTTTTGGTTCGAGTTGAATGGTAAAGCTTTTGCAAACAGGAAAAACAGTTGTCAGCTGTCACTGTTGTGGTACCAAACATGCATTGTGTTAGAACAAGCAGACAAAAAAGGCCTGTGAGGCGCACGGCAGATCAAATGGAAAACCCACTTAGGGTACATCCAGTTCTATTAAGACTCGAGTGTATTTTTATCAAGACGTGTTTAACAACAGAGGGGAGAACATCTGCCAGCGATTGGTGATGTGGCAAAAGGCTGGCTGTTGCTCTCAAGAAAGCCTAGAAATTGCACAATTACTTGATACTGTATAATTTTCAAGATAGGAGGTTTTGAAATCTTAATTTGGTTTGCTTACAAATATAGCTTTTGACATAATTTTCTGGGGGGAAAAAATGTTTAAAGGGAGAAAAAGTTGTTTTGAGGAGCTCTGGAGAACGCTGTTTGGCTGCAGAGTGGTGGCTCTGCTTCACAAATTAAGACACAAGAGTGAAAGAGGGTTGGAAGTGATACCTGGGAGTTTGGTGTGACCCTGGTTATTGAGTTGCTCATGCAGATGTGTTTTTAAGAGAACAGATTACCTAAGCAGATAGTTTTCTGGCTAATGCAAAATATTTATTTCTCCAGTGTAACCAGTTCTTATCCATATGTTATCACATGCTTCTGAAGCTGTGCTGCAGTACTTATTGGTACCATTGTGAAATCCAAAGTCTCTGGGAATACTCCCAGAACTCTGGACCAGATCCTTCCAGGTTCTCCATGTTCCTATTCCTGTCCAAATGAGGAAAGACGTACAGAGAGTTTGTTTCTTTAGGCTGCTGGACAAATTGAGGTATTTGAGTTACATTTCTCTGTGTATTCTCCACCCTATTCCTTATTTTCTCTGAGTAGATTTGAAAAAGGACCAAATGCTAGACCTTGTTTTTTCTTACTTGACTTACATAAGAATAGGTAGCTTTTGAATTATAGCTTGTTTTGAACTCCTTAATCTGGAATTTTAGTGGCCAGCCTCAAAACTTTGCCAAACATATGCTTAACCCAAAACCAGATGAAATTTACTTGGGTATCTTGTCCTTCCTGTAGAAAGTCCCACGCACAGTGCAGTGCATGCTGAGATGTCCTTTTGGGGCTATTCTGTGAAGAATAAATACAAGCAAAGTCCAAACAGATCAACTTCCAATAGAAGTTTCTGTTTTACAACCCAAGTCCAAGAGAATGTACTTGAGTGTGTGTTTTCCAGCAGATTCCAGATGCTGAGATTTCCTGTCTGGAAGGTGGGGGGCAGCAGCACCATACTTGAGTTTTGGCCTCCAGATAGAGGCCCAGAGAAGATCTGAGTAAATTGCTGTGCCAACCACTTTGCAGAGTCAGACTGTGGGCACGTCTGCCTTGCCATTTACAGGCAGACCTGTCCCCTCTCTCCATTCCGCAGGCTGGCTGCTGTGCAGGCTAATGCAATAAGCACTGCTGAAAGCCTGAGCTAACCTAATGAAACTGGCAGGGCTGGCTCCTGCTGCAGGAGCCTCAGAGCCAGGGTGGCAGGCAGAGTGCAGCAGCTGCACCTTAAACATCAGCGTCTGGGCAGGCTGGCTGATGGGGACTGAGGAATCCTCTTTCTAGAAGGCCAGATGTAGGAGCCTTTGCACACAGCCTTTGCTCAAGCAGAGCATTCCACTTCTGTCCTAAGAGATGGTTTTGAGTGCTTTCTGAAACTTTTTTTGGGGTACAAGAAGGAGGTGTCTTGCTGCTTGCTCATTCATTCCTTCCCTTTTGCCCCTGTTCTTCTCTCCTCTCAGGAAAACATTTCATCCTTTTGATGCTGGAGGAGGAGTACAGAATGAAAAAGGTGCTGCAAGTTTTAATCCACATTTCTAACCTCTGGTTTGATCTCCTTTAATAATGAAGAAAAAAAAATAGAGTTATTTGTGTCCTTTGGGGGATCCCTTGTTATTGCTAACTTACATAATAATGAATGAAAAGTGATGATGGTTAAAAATAATAATTATAATGGCTGTTCCTGCCCTATGGCACTTGCCATTTGCACCTCCCTAGACTGCAAGGAAACTTCTCTTCACAAGGCTTTTCATACTGGGTAAGGAAATGTTGACCTGAAGGTCATAAATGGCTTAATCCTCAAGCTGTGTTGTTTGGAGCCATCCTCCTGGCTGTATTTTTATAACATGCTAATGGCTTAGTAGCTCACAAGAGGAGTGAAATACCTGTGCCTGTCAGCTCAAGAGCACCAGAAGTCCTATCTGGGCCTTCACATAGAAAGGGCATATTGTAATAATTGGCATTCCTTCCTCCTCAGCCAGAGAACTTTGTGACCCTCCATTCAGTTTCTTCTATACTGCAGCTCTTCAGGAATCATTAGAATTACCAGCTTTGGGGGAATCGTACAACTGAAATAAAATAGTCATTTCTGCTCTTTGCTTCATGAGGTGTCATCCTTCCTTGCTCCCCAGTAATCTCTCATGATAGAGCAGGCAGTAACCTGCAAGACTTGGTAAGGAAGATCATATTTCTTCCAAAGCCACATTTATATTCTGCTTCCTTTAAAAAACATTATATCAGCATCTTCATTTTAATTAAATAAGAGACTGTTAGCTAAAGCCTCTTAAGCACGTAGCATGAAAAATAGGAAGGAAGCCAAAGAGAAATGACTGCTGAGATAAATTCATCTTGCAAGTAGGGACCCTGGCTGTGTGTCCTTCAGCTTAGTTTCCTAAACCATGTACTGAAGTCTGAAGCTGCTTGGCACCCAGTGAATGTCACAGTATGCCATGCTGTCACCCTGTGGCCCAGGAGTCCCTTGTGGTATCGTGAGCATGGTCAGCAGAGGACACCTGTCCTGAGACAGCCTTTTCCTGAAGGAAAAACTTCTTGGGTCACACAGTAAGAAAGCTAGTGAGGTGTTGCAGAAAATGTGTCAGAACACATTAATGCTCTGAGCTAATTGATCAGTAATTTGGGAGGGAATTAGCAATTATTCCTGCCAAGAAGATTTTTTTCAAGTGCTCTCAGCATTAATCTCTCAGTGGAAGCAAGGGTGTGTATTTATGGTGCAGAGTTATCTAATTACTGGCCGTTTATGAATGTCTGTAGTCTCTGGTCCGACTCAGACATAAGGAATGTCAGATAATTGATTACTCCCTCTGTTCTTTATCCTTTCTCCCTTGTTCAATCCTCCACTACATAGTGCAGGCAAGGAGAAAACACTGTTGGACTTGCTCTTGCTGAAGCTCAGAGTCACTTTCAGAGAATCCTCTCTGTGTGGGATTGCTTAGGTGCTGAAGCTGGCCTTCTGCCAGCTGCTGCTTCTCCCTCAGGGATGAAAGTCAGCACTTAGGAGAGGGAGGCAGATGCAGCTTCTCACTACTGCACATTGGTGCTTCTCTATCTACCATGGCTGGGTAGCTTTGCAAAGATCCTCATTTGGCTTCGTGTTCCAATAGTTGTTAGCTTTGATGAAGTGATGAATGAGATTGATCTCTCTGGAGTGTCATTGTTGGAGAGAAAATGGCAGGCATGGAACTTTAATATTTCAAAGGAAAAAGATCAAATGGTTTGAGGATTGGCACAGCTTGGCATAGTCAGCTTTCAAACCTGAGTAGTGTGTTATGTGGAGACCCAAAAAAGACAGAAGACATTGGAGGCATTTACAGTCTTGGGTCTCTGCTTCAAACTGAAGTACGGCTCTTGACTTGCCTCTCTAATCAGATCTTATGAACTCAGCATCTTCAGTACCCTTCAAACAGAAGCTTACAGGTGTTTGCCCCCCGATTTCCTTGCGTGCAGATATGTGCAAAGACATTTGTTGGGGACTTTTTTTGGCCAGTGTTCTTCTGACGGTGCTTGCTGTAGTTTCTGTAGAGCATGCTTCTCTGTGAGTATGTTTCATGATCATTTGTCCTGAAGGTTCAGAATGTGTTGTCAATATTTGTGAAAAGAGACCTCTGGGGGTGAGATGTTTCAGAAGTACCTGGTAGCAAGCACAGAGTTGTCAGCTAGCATAGACAAAGTCAGCAGGGACTGTCCCTTCACTAATGAAAGGTTAAGCTGGGGTTGAACTGCTTCATGCAATTATTAACACTACATTTACTTGCATCAAAATAAAAGCAACATTAAAACAGACATCTCATAATGGTCGATATCAGTATGGCACTTAATAAATGGTTCCTGGGTTTTGCCTGATGAAACCTCTTTTGCTCAGGGTATAGATCTCATTAAGAAAAATTGGAATGAAGGTCTATGTGAGGAGCAGAAATTCCAAATGGATTTCTCATCTATCAGTTGCAAAAAGATGGTTTGGCAGGAGAATTTGGGAGAGGTGCTCTGGAAAGAAAGCTGTCATGAGCTCTTCTCTTGGTGGAGCAGAAATATTCTATTTCCCTTTCCCTAAGGGATTAAATAGATAACTTTGCTACTAGTGCCTCGATTAACTTCAGTAGGTACCTTAGATACAGATATTAGACTCTTGGCACTTTAGTGCTTTTAAGAAGATTGATGTAATCACAGTAAATGAAACCACATAGAAAATACTGCACTATAGCTTTGTGTGTATGTATGTATGTAAAAGGATATGGGGTGGCCACCTCACCCTCAAGATTTAACTGGAATTTGCAAGACCATTAATACAAAACATAGCCATTCTCTAAGGTATACAGCCTAAGTACATGGTGGATTTAAGCTGTTCTAAACCTATTAAAACATCTTTGGGGATGCTTAGGGTTAGGACAGTAAATTGCTATTTTGATGCAGTTGCTATTCAAACAACTAGCACTAATGGCTTCAAAGAGCCTGTAGAACTGGGCTCTGTCCTGTTAAAGCTCCAGTTAGACACAAGCCTTTCTTTCTGAGGTGTTTGGTTTGGTTTTCTTTCTTTTTTTTTGGACTGAATATATCGAGGAGAGGTTTGGACTTCGAAGTCCTGTGCCAAAGCGAAGGAGTTCATGCCATCGGTGCTTTGAATATTGGGCACATTGTGCAGCTGACACTGCCCCTGACAGTATTGTATCCCTGAGCAGAGCTCTCGCTGCCCTCCAAGGAACCTGCACAAAGGCAGCGTTTGTTCTCCCTTTCCATGACCCCCGTGACTCCGTGCCCTGCCTCCGTGCTGAAACCATTTGCTACAGGAAAAAAAGAGCTGGCTGTAGAGCTCTTGAAGAGGAGGATGCAGGTCTGAAAGTGCCTAAGCAGTAAAATGGGGAAATTTATTTTTTAAATAGGTACATTTTCTTCTGAAACTCTACTTTAATACAGCTTTTCCCAGGCTCCTTTCTCAGTGAGATGCAGTCATCAGGATAAAAAAAGGTATGAAGACATAAAAGTAAGGGAAGACAGGTAAATCACTGCAGAAAAGAGAGGGGGGGAAAATAACACCAATTTTCTTAAAACAGTAGTTCAAAATAAGAACTGTAAACATAATACATGCAGGAGAAAATATAGAATAACATGTGCAGGAGAAAAGTTTCTAGGTTGGAGGAATGGAGGGGGGTTTAATTCAAAAAGGAGAACAAACCAAACCACAGTATTTGCTTCTTGCACGAGGAACTCTAAGCAGATGTGAAAGCCTGGCATGGAAAGCAAAGACGACAATTATTTGGTGGCCATGGGATGAGGCAGAGAAGTTAGTGGGGGGGACACTGGAAGGCAGTGGTGCTTTACCAGCCACTGCTGACTCTCGCAATCAGTACTTCAAGGGTGAGGCAGCTTTTTACTCAGCTAATTTTGTGGATGCAGTCGTGAAGGAAGGACATTTGTCAGGGTTGCACAGAGCTGAAGGCGTTGTCCAGATTTGGGCTGAACTATTTTCATTTCCAGTCCTCTGCAGTAGTAGGAAAAATATGATTTCAGTCTCAGCTCTTTATGTCTGTAATTGCTGGTTAATACAATTCCACTCAGGGTTTTTGGAGGATCAACTTGTAATTGTTAGCAGACAAGAGACAGCTTCATCCATTAGTACTAATCCTGTTTTACAGGCAGCTCACTGTTCAAGCTGCAAAACTGATTACCTCCCTGATTCATAGTAACCATTGCATCTTTATTCTCCTAAAAAAAAAAAAAGAAAATAAAAATGGAGGGAGGAAGGTGTGGCTCTGAGTGTCATGGATAAAGGACAGTATTATGTCACCTGCTACTGATGTCATTATTTCTTTCTCTACAGTGGACATCATATTTCTCTTACAAATTAATACTAGAGATGAAGAAGAAAGCCGTGATTATCATGTATGCTATCATGTCATTACAGACAGGGCTGTCAGAAATAGGCTGGTATGGTGTTGAGAAAGGAGGAGGAGGGAGTGTGAAAAGACACCAGCAGCTCTTCATACAAATGGTGGAACCCAGCTCGCAGATTAGTCATTTTAACATCTTTTACCATCACTGCTAGAATCACTTCAAATGCCTGAGGAAACAGTAATGCAGCTTTTAATGGCTCATCAGTTGCTCTGATTTCTTCATTGCTTTATGATACACATTATGCATCCTCTTTCCCCGACCTAATAAATACTTAACTATACAAAGTGGACCAGCTCCACAGAAGAAACTGAGGTACCTGTCCAGAATGACTCAGAGCTTGGTGATCAGGAAGGATTCTTGCATGGTAGGTGGGCAATGGAAAGATGAGATGCTTGTTTTACCTGATTCCGAGCAGGATCTTCAACATAGTCCCCCCCAGCCTTGAGCCTACAGCCTAATCTAAGTATAAAGTGTGTATTTGGCTGGTGTAAGTAGAGAATGCTACCAGGAGTTTTATCTTGGTGGGTCTTTTTTTGTGTTTTGTTTTGTTTTTCTGGCAAGGGGAGAGGTGGAAGGGGTGGGCAGGCAGGGAGAGAGGGAAGGAGGACATTTTAAGTGTTCTTGAAACAAATCTGAGGAGATCTGCTGCATGCTTTGGCACTTGCTGCGTTCCTGAGAGGTAGTTCTTCCATGGGATAATGCACACAACAAATTGCTTAGTTAAGCACATGCTTGGCCAACAGCTTTCTTGAATGAGTAGATGTTCAGACCCTGTCCATATCCTGTTTAATCATGTACTGAAGTGCACAGAATTGGGTTACTTTGAGTCAAGCTCTTTAAGTTATCATTGTGAACTAGAGGCAGTGACAATTGCAAAACCTGGTAACAGCTGAGGTACAAGAATCTGGGAGCAGCAACACCTGCCCTCAAGGAACTTGTGCCTTCAGCTTGACCTTGGTTTGGTGTTCCCTGAGGGAAGCTGTCGTTAAGGCCAAATGAAGCCTTAACAGCTTGTGTCCTGTGTCTGCACTAAAGGATTCCTAAGTCACTACAGCCTTGGGTTGGAAAGGTGCAAAATGAAGGAAGCAGCATGAAAGAAATGGTATGGGATTCATTATCTGCATCTGAGTCGCCTTGTTTGGAGTCTGTCTGGTGATTGTTCCCCTGTGTAACCATTTCTCACTGATAAAAGAGAAATGTACACCTCATTTGAGTGGAATGCTTGTGATCTGTAGCTAGAATGGGCAGAGGACAGCTGAAGTATGTGCATTCTTGGTGATTACTCTTAATGCACAACAAGGGGAGCTTGTCTTGATTTCAGCTCTTGTGGTGTAGGCCCCAGGCACTTGAATCCATGTAAGCACTTGCCAAATGGCAAAGGACAAAGATATTTTTTCCACAGAAATAAGCTTTGGCTCTAGTATCTGAAGTTTAATGTCTTTCTCTGTGGGGCCCTCTCATCTCTCTTAACTGCAGAAAAAGTCACTCAAGTTTTTATTTTCACTGAAAATTACCTGTGGAATGGGGATGTGGGTAATCATTGCACACAGCTGTAGGAAATGCCAGTGCCTGTGCTAAACAAGATTTGTTTGTTTTCTCTCTAAGCTAGAACTACCATTTGGAGGGCAAAACTGAACCAAGCCTAAACAGCAGAACATTTCATCAGACAGCTCCAGTCAGATGGCAATAGCACACTGAGCTGTCATTTTAAGGACAGAAGTAGTACATTTTAAATCCAGCTAAGGGCCACAAAAATGATCAGGGAGATGGAGCACCTCTGCTGCAAAGCCAGACTGAGGGAGCTGGGAGTGTTTAGCCTGGAGAAGAGAAGGCTCTGGGGAGACCTAAGAGCGGCCTTCCAGTACCTGAAGGGGCTACAAGAAGGAGAGAGAGAGAGACTGCTTGCAAAGGCCTGCAGAGATATGATGAGGGGCAATGGCTTCAAACTAGAGAAGAGCAGATTTAGATTGGACATTTGGAACATGTTCTTCACCAGGAGGGTGGTGGAACACAAACAGGTTGCCCAGGGAGGTGGTTGTGGCCCCATCCCTGGAGATATTCAAGGTGAGGCTCAACAAGGCCCTGGGCAGCCTGATCGAGCTGCGGATGTCCCTGCTGACTGCAGAGAGGTTGGACTGGATGAGCTTTGGAGGTTCCTTCCAACCCAGAGCATTGTGTGATTCTGTCAGTACCCCTTGTAGTTAAAGCACAACAATGTTACTGGTTCTGCAATGGGTGTATGCCCTGGAGAAGCACCAGCTGTAGCTGGCAGTTTCCCGTCCCCCTCAGCAAGCCGGCTGCTCCCTTCAGAGGGGAGGGCGAGGCGAGCAGGGCCGCAGCCTCAGAAGGGGCTTCAGAGGCCTCAGGAGCACAGGGTTCTGCGATCCCTGTCACAGAACATGGCTGAACAGGAGGGGGCCCAGTGAGTTATGTACCACAAAGGCAGGAGCAGTGATGGTTGGAACCCAGGCAAAAGCTGTTGGCAAAAGAACTGTGAGAACCCAGCCAGGGGTAGGTGTGCAGGCCTCTGGCCTTGCGTTTGCAATGGCGGACTGCAGAGACAACCCTCTGCTGGCTGGGAGCAGGCAAAGGATCGGCTTGGCCTGGTGGCTGAGTTGATAGAGGAGGTTGAAAGGCTGAGGACTATAAGGGAGTGTGAGAAGGAGATGAGACTGGTGGTGCCAGGCACCCAGGAGCAATGGGCTTCTGTATCCTGCCCTGGTCAGGTGGAAGACAGAAGCCCAAATGAAGGGGGTGAGTGAAGGCAAGTTCTCGGCCATGGCGGAAGGTGAGTTCCCTCCTTGCTCATCTCGCCTCCCCAGGTGCCTTTGAAAGCAGTCAGCATGGTTTTACCAATGGGAAGTCATGTTTAACCAGCCTGGTAGCATCTTATGAGGACATAACCAGGTGCATAGATGATGGTAGTGCAGTGGATGTGGTTTATCTTGATCTCAAGAAAGCATCTGACAGTATCTCCCACAGCATCCCAGCAGCTAAACTGAGGAAGTGTGGTCTGCACAATGTGGATGTGAATGGGTTGAAGGAAAGAAGTCAAGAGTTGTGGTCAGTGGGACAGAGGCCAGTTGGAAGCCTGTATCTAGCAACAGGTTCAAGCTGGAGCAGAGGGTGTGCCACATGAACAGAAGGAAAAACTCTTTCACTGTGAGGGTGGCAAAACACTGGAGCAGGCTGCCCAGAGGGGTTGTGGAGTCTCCTGCACTGGAGACACTCAAAATCTGCCTGGATACATTCTGGTGTGACCTGCCCTAGGTGATCCCACTCTGGCAGGGGGTTTGGACTGGATGATCTTTGGAGGTCCCTTCCAACCCCTACGTGATTCTGTGAAAGAGACTAAACACTGGAGGACCCATTCCTTTTTTTGCTTTAACAGAGGATGATAATTTGAGTTCTGCCAGGAAAAAGAAGTATTCATTCAGAGGCATTGCAGATTAGGCTGACAGGAGGTGGAAGCAGTAGAGCTTGTGCAGTAGATGTCTGAATTTGGCAGCGATTTCAAATGCAGTCTAAAATAAAGTTAGTTGAGCACAGGCAGAATTAATGTTGAGCCTGTGCATGCTGTTCAGTGTGAGCACAAAATGGAAAATCTCTATCTGAAATGTTTCAGAAAGCTTGGGCAAGGGTAATGCTGGAGAGTGAGGGGTTATGGTTTAAAGAAATTCAGGTGGTTGTTGGAGTATGACACCTATGTGGTTGCTATGGGTTTCACCTACGCTTCTAATTTTCAGCTTGTGGCACTGGTTAAGAAAACACCTGAAGAGCTGGCGTGTCAAAAGTGGTGGTGTGGATGCAATATGCAATCACAACTGCAATTTCCAGAGTAAATACACAGAATGGGAAAAACAAATTATAGAGGGCATCAAGTAGCTTTTATTTGGAAATCACTTACTGGGGAGGAAAAAAAGGAATAATAATAATGAAAAAGAAAATTCTTAAACTCAATTATTGAACACTTAGCTGAAGCAAGAGTGGAAACATGTCATTTAAACATACCATGTAACCAAAACCCATTACCCTGATAGTTTTACCTCATTTATAACTACTGAAGACTTGCTGGGCAGCAGTGCAGAGCAAGGGATATGCTCATGATAGATTTGGGAACGTGGAATATTAATGTATTTTTCCTTTTCTTTTAGGTAAGTAACTGAAGGGGACATGAAGAATTGACATTTAAATGGCCAGCATGTTGCAAAAGGTATTTCTCTTTAGATTGCAGAGGATGCACAAATGATTCGAGTAGATATTTAATGAATGCTTGCCTCATTTGAAAATGATATTATTAATAATAGCTGATTAACCTTTCTTTTGTTTGCTGAATGATTGAGAGAAAGAAATAGCATCAAGCTCATGCTTGGTGTTCGTGCTGTCCTTAGGTGACATCAGCATCCAGTGGGAAACTGGATACTGTTCTCTAAACTTTTGATCTGTGTAACTCATGCCAGTCGACCAAACAGCAGTCTGTGTTAGTGCTGGTCCCTCTCTGGTTTGCAGTGACACTACTGAGCATGCTGTCAAGTCTTGGTGGTGCTTCACTAGCAGGTTATGGCTTGTTTCAAGATTACACCCACAGCACCATTCAGTAGTGGGAAGTAGCTGTGAGCAGGGAGTTGTCTTGAAGTCTGTAAGGAGTTTAATCCTTCTTCATTTTCAAGCGACATCTAGACTGGCAGGAGGGCCTCACTGTTGCATTGCAGAGAAAAGAACCTGTTTTGCAGTAATTGGCTAAAATGACCTTATTTGTTATAAAATTACTAGGAATAATATGATGAATGGAATATGTGTGCCATGTTTGAAGGCTTTTCCTTCCGCAGAGACTTTGCCTCATGTCAGAAGAAGTATTGCTAATTTTGCTGCTGGTCACTAGAAGGTTTGGTTTAGATGCTGATCATAAAGTTGATAGATGTCATGTCTGATTCTAAGGGATGATATCACTGAATAACTTTGAGAGAGCTAAACCATTGTCTGGTTTCTAAACAGCCCCTTCCTTGCCAGCCAGATGGTCTGGGAGGCATGCAAGGGCTTACCATGCACTGGGAAGTGCCGTCTGTAAATATGCTGCTAACAAAATTCTTCAGCTTCTGCTGGCAACACCCACATATAAGCTTCAAAGCACACTCTGCAGTACTCTTTGCAATGGTTGTCCTACCAATTGTTTCTTTAAATCACTGAAAGTCCATTATGATTTTATGGACCTTTTGTTGTCAAATGCAACAGGCTGTGAGATCCATCAGAGAAGTGTAGGTGGAGAACAGTGGTTGCATCCACTTATTCCACATAATACCTCTTGGAGATGGTAGTGCAAAGTTATTTAGAAGATCCTTCAGAAAGGCTGGCTAAAGAAAAAGAGGTCTATCTTATAAAACCAGCAGTGTTTCCTAATTATCTGTTAGAATTAAAGTTATGCTTCTGAATATTTTTGACAGCTGAAAAAAATCTGAGTGCTTTTGCCTTTAGAGACTTTACACTATTGGCTTGTGTAACCATCACCTTTTTCTGCTGTTCTTCCTGATGCTCCTTTCTTCCCACTGGGATTTTACTGACATTGAAATGTTGTGGAGAAACAAAGTCTCACCTGAGGCTGATTTACTGAACTGGAATTGGGGAATATTTCAGCTACAACTATATATATCCAACTACAACTTTAATTGCACTTGACTACTGTGACTTGCATATTAAGCATGAACTATAGTGATAGATGGGACATAAATGTGTTGCAGCTAATCAAGAAAACAGATCAACTTTTTTTCTCTCCTGAAGCTTACTGTGGGTTCACTAGCTGTGAAGGAGACACCAGAGTGTGTGGATGAGACACCATTGCTTAAAACTGGGTTTAGGCTTTGAAAGAGCTCAGGTTCCTTCTTCAGAGTTGATCCTTTCAGTAGGCTGAAATGCATCCACCCCTTCAGTCCACGGGATGAGCCTAAGATTCATTGTATAGCTGAGACACTACTGCATGGAAAATACAGGGTAAAACTTTTGCACTACTGTGTCTTTTCTTAAGCAGTTATTTGGACCTGATAAAATCTATCCTAAAATCAGCACTTGTGCACTAGTTCTGAATACCAAACAAACTTATCAGACCTGATGCAATGCTTACTAAACAGCTCATGTATTTGGTAAGTGTAAAATCCATGCAAGTTTGTACCATACAGATTTATGTCTCACTAGGATATGTTGTGGGGAAACAGATATAATGATGTGAAAGCTGAAATTAGAGTGATTTGTTTCAGGCAATTTAGTTTATTCCATCTGACATGTTATCAGGTCACTGAAACATGGTTAGAAGCTTCCCCTTGGAAACATGTCATGTCCTGTCTGTCTTAATGATCCTCTACAGTGCGTTGTCATCCTCTGCTGTAACTCTGTGCTTGCTATCAGAGACTCTGCTGCTGAGGAACACAAAAATTCTTTAATTTCTATGGGAATAAAAATCCAGTTTTCAGAGGTCACCTCAGTTAACCACACATTGTTCTGTGGGCTGCATCATCACCATCTCAAGCCACCTACCAGATTGGTTCTTGAAGGAGAGATGCACTTTTCCCCTCTTTTTTTACTCCCCATTTTTGTCTGTTACATTATATTTGTGTGTGTTGAGCCATACACACAAGTCTGAGCTTTCCCTGAAGGACTGAGATTGTGTAGTTCATTTAGATAAATGCAAACAGTAAGGTCAGGGATTCTCAAGAGTGGACCAAAGTCCACTAGGAATTCAGCGTGTCACTCTCCTCTGGTCATTTTGCCTTGTCTCTGTGATTTGTGGCATTTTTATTTAGGTAAATTCATTGTCCTGGTAGTGAGAAGAATTGGAAGTGGAGGACAAGTGTGCTTGTATTAATTTTTATTTGATTTTATTTTTACAGTGAGCAAAGGAAGTTTTGGAGCTATCAGAAGGATCTTGTGTGTCTGCACGTATGTGTGTGTGTGTGTGTGTTAAACACAAGACGTGATGTCCCTGCCTTAGAGCAGGGAGGTTGGACGAGGTCACCTTTGAAAGTCCCTTCCAACCTAGGCCATCCTGTGTAAAGTTTTAGCTGCACTCCTCCTTTCCTTCCATTTGCATTGCTGTAGGTTAATATTTATTTTTGTGCTCTGATTAAAACTGGTGCAAAATGCTTGTCTTTAAACCCTGCCTAGATACAGTGATTTTAAAGTCATGTTCCGATTTTCTAAGGACCAGGCATCTACGTCTGAAAAGCCCAGCATAGCATTTCACATTGAACAGCACTTTTGTTGGCAGCTTCAGGGGACATGGAAGTTTAAGTGGGCATAATGAATAAATTGCCCTTTGACTTCAGACTGTGCCTTCCAAACAAGAATGAAATGGTGTATGGTGAGTCTGCACTGATTCCACACCCCCACCTTGTATTTCTTTGTAGGTATGTAGGGGTTCATTTTCTTCATGAGTAGTTTAATCCATTGTGATCTGTGTTACAAATGTAAGGAAAAGCATTTTTATCATAACCAAAATGAGCATGGAGAAGTCACAGTTGTTTTCTTTTTGATCTTCAAAATGGGAGAAAATGGGCCACAAAATGGGAGAAATTCCAGACTCTCTATGAAGACTTAAAAGTGTTTCACTCTCTCTATTGATTTTCACATGGAGTGCTTTCAGATGCTGGGGCAATTAGCAGCTAAGCTAAACACAGCCAAAGAGGCTGCTTCAGAAATTGAAGCTAATGGGCTGTAAAGGCATACAGGATAATTCAAGTGGCCAGCACCAGCTTTGGACCTAGACTACCACCAGAAGAAGTGGGAGGCTGGATGTGTTGGCCAAGGGCTGAACAATGTGCTGTGAAAGAGTATGTGCTGGTTTAAGATGTTGTGTAGCCATGCTTGAAAATAGCTTTCAGTTCAGGAGCTGGGAAGGAAATGAGTGTGGAGAGCATCTCTTGCCTGAGGCAGTCACTATTTAAGAAGCAGATTGTATATGGCCCTTCTGTGTCTTCTCTACAGCTTCTAGTAGGCAAAGCTACACCTTCTGCCCAGTATATTAACTGTTGGCTGGGAATGAAAGCAAATTGCCTGAAACTTAAGCGCAGAATATTGTTGCCTCTGCTTTTCTCCAACCATGTTGCTGTTTCTGGCACAGGTAGAGGTTGAAGATGGGGCCAAGGTCTATGACTTTGTCAGGGTTTCAAACACTGCCTGAGATTTGGAGGTGTCCAAGTCATCCTTTTAAGGTTGTGACTACCTTTAAGTGTATTTGCCTACAACAGAAATATCACTCTTCAGTCTTCCAAGTGTCACTTAAAATTGCACATTTAATCTCCTCTCAATTGGAGGGCTTCATGCATGTTCTCTTCTCTCTGAAGATCATTGTTTTGCTGGCTGTATTTCAAGAGTCAATGCAACATTAATTGGAAGTGAGACTTGTGTTTGTGTTGGTTATAAGTGTTAATGGTAGAAGGGTTTCCATGGACACGTATGAGGGTGAACTAGGTCAGTCCCATCACTTCCAGCTGTAATGGATAGGGTAGGCTTTTTCCTTCATAAACTATCAGTGGCATGTAGTTAATATCTCTGGTTTTATAAATCATTGGCTTCCCTAGACTACTTTACAATGGCATGAAATAATTATCAACAACGTTAATACCCCAAATCTTTTCATCTGTGAAAAGTGGGCAAAATATTGTCCCCAGTATTTACCTTGGGTTAGGAATGCAAAGCTTTTAATAATCTTTATGTGAGCAGCCTGTATACTCCCTCACAAACCCCATTCTCCAGATTTAATTGGGTAGGAGGAAGAAGGGAAAGGGCTGACTTATATTGCATGTTTCAAAGTGATTACAAACCTGCTCTGTCATGTTTGCAACCACCCCTGGTTGTAATATGGTCCAGAAGCTGCACCACTGCAGAGGAAGGAATGCAAAGGTAGAGGCAGCAATTTTTATTTCTTTTGTGCACTCTGATTTTAGCTAAAGAAGCTGCTGAAAGCTGAGCTGCCTCACTGTCTGCTCTTGTTTTGCTCAATGTAATGTCACAGCAATTTGTCTCATTAATTTGTAGCCATGAGAACAAATGATGATCTGCTGCACCAACAATTATATTAACTAAGCAAGCCATAAAAATGCTAGGGAGGAAGCTGTGTATTCAAAATCTCAAAGCTCTGCAATTAGTATTTCTCCCCAACATTTTTACTTAGAAAACCCCCAGCTAACACCACAAACCAAGGAAGTGTGTGTATACGTGTGTGTGTGTGTGTGTATACACACAGGTGAGTGGGTATGGAGTGTGTTAAGTGTATTTAACATAAAACAAAGCCCATATTCATGATTTGAGGTTAATGAATCTCTACCAATTCTCAGAGGGGAGTCAGCTGATGCAGTTGAGTTAAAGGCTCAAAGCCCTTGGATAAATCCTGACCAGTAGTAGGTAACAGACATTTTCTGCTACATCATGGCTCTTTTCTTTAGCTTTTAGACATGAGCACCCATTTTTTAGGTGGGTACTGGGTATTGGCCAAAGAGTCTGCTTATTGCTTGTTATAGAGGAGATTTTTTTAAGTGAATGCTAATAGTGGAAGTAAAAGCCCCACAACTAATCCCTTTTGAGGCATGCAAACATAAGTTGATTGTTATGGATCTGCTGAGAACCTGCTGCTGCACCTTCAGGAAAGACAAACCACTTGTGGGTGACAGTGAGGTGATGGGCAGTGGGAGGAATTGCTGGGGTCCACATTTAGTAACAATTCAAGGAAAGCAGTTAATGGCTTTTGGATGGAGCCATCAGTCATCTAAAACTGTAAAAGGAGTAGCAGCTGGAAAACTTAAAGAACTGGAAAAATACTGAAACAGAAATCTGATGTAGGATCTTCTATAAATAATGTTCAGGGTTGGACACCTGTCTCAAACAGAGTAACAGAAACTGCCTAAGGAAGGGCAGTGTACCATGCAGGAGAGCATGGATGGTGTTTTCAGAGGAGAAGGAAGAACTGATTCTCCCATTTAGGAAAAGGTTGATGTGAGAGTTTGGGACAGTTTTATTTATGTCTCCCTGTTAGAGTGTTAACTGGGAGCTGTTTGCTCCCTATCTTCTCTTAACTCTACAAGAGGCGTTTGGCTGGCTGACATTTACAACTTCTAACGTGACCACTCTAATTTGTCTTCATTCCTTTTTCTGTTTTGTTAAGTCAAGTTGCAACTGTGAATATACAGTTAATTGCTGAACTGTTCCTTGCCTTATTCTTCAGATAGTCTGAAAGCATGCAATGACATAAACTTTGCCTGGGCATTCAGCTCCTAACCATGGCTGTCATCCATAAAAGCTGCATTTCAAGATCGGACCTGAGGGGCTGTGTTTCTCAGCATTTTCTCCTTGATGATAGCCACAGCCTGGTTCTTGGGGAAGAGCAAGAACAGGGCAAGAATATCTGATACTTCCTCTGAATAATATCTCAGCCTCCAGCTGTTTTCAGCTTAGGGGATTTCCGGAGCTGGATATTGTCTCTGTGTATTTAATAACCCTCTTTCACAAACTTGTCCCTCCTTGAGCTGAGGTAAACCCCTTCCATCTTGCTTAATGAAGGGAAATTCCTGCCACCTCCACTGTTCCAGATGCTGGGGTGGGACACATGAAGCCTGCTGTCCAAGAATATAGGATATGTGCTTAAATTCAGAGAGAGGAGTTACAAGGAAAATAGTGATGCTAAAGGGATATGGGTAGTTAGTGCTGCAGTGGCAGTATTGTGCTGAATGCAGGCATATGATCAAGAATGAATCCAAAACAATAACAGAAAACTACCACCTACCAAAGACAGAAATCCTTAATCAAATGACTAGGCATTTGAGTCTTTGCAGTAGCTGTTTGTCTTGTCAGTGCCGTTGCTCTCCTAAGTATGGCTTTATTTATGAAATATTAGTTTTCAAAGGGAAGCCATCAGGAAATGAATAACTTTGTAGTCACAGCTGGGTTTAAAAAATGAAGATGAAATAGCAAGCTCTCACCGAGGCTCACATCCATTTTGTGTGCTGAATGATGC
Source organism: Dryobates pubescens (assembly GCF_014839835.1). Classification (NCBI taxonomy): domain Eukaryota; kingdom Metazoa; phylum Chordata; class Aves; order Piciformes; family Picidae; genus Dryobates; species Dryobates pubescens. The sequence goes on from NC_071635.1 coordinate 3,801,233, forward strand.
AGGAGCTCTGTGGAAAAAGTCTCTTGATTCTGAAGGACAAGAAATTAATGTACTCTGTTTCATTGTTTTTGGCATTACATGTTTCTCCTGTCTTCCACTTCAAATATTGACAATATTTTGTGAGCTTCCTGATTTGAAAATAACTTTGCTCAAGTGAAGGAACTTAGAAGATGCACCAAAGATGAGGGACAGAGCTTCATCCCATGGAGCCAACCCAATTCTCTTTGGGTAGGTCCCTGGCAAGACAGGACTCCTCAGCAGGGCAGCACAGCTGTCTTCCATCCAGGAGAGCTGGGACACTTCCACCTGGTCTGTGAGCCTGTGGCATTGGGGGGATGAGACAGGAACTGTGCCCCGGTTTGGGCTGTAAGGAATATTTGGTTGCCTCTCTCAGTGTATAGATAACTCAGTCTTCTTGCTTTCTGCCCTGTCCTGGCCTTCACACTTCCCCTCTGTGTTCTTTCCTCCCTCTTCAAACCCCACATGCAGGGTCTGTCCTTTCCCCTGATGGCAGGAGTATTCAGAGAGACCATATTCCTTCTGCTCTTTCCTGCCAGAGCCCAGTGCCCTGAAAAGCATTTGCCAGCTATGTGCTGTGCTTGCCATGTGGAGTGCCAGCACAAGCACAATGCAACAGTCAGGAGGTGAAGGGGCCAGATGATGCTGAATGCATACTGAATCTTGCAGAAAACTTTCAGTCACCTTTCAAGTTCTGTTTAAAGAAGTTGCAAAGTTCTCATGGAAAACCAGTGATAAAAATCACTATACACAGGACATTAAATGTAAGCTGTGTTTTTAGAGGCTTGTGGCTTGTTCAGTTTTGGATGACTTTTCATGGGGATGACAGCAAGCTTATCCATGACATGGTAGCCAAGTGTTCCAAAGCCTGAGGTTTTCAGCAAAAGAGTGGTAAGAATATTCTTGACCTAATCTGCTCTGCACACAATTTCTTTTCTATATGGCTAAACTGTCAGCCTGAGATAGGCTCCAAGCACAAACCAATTGGAGTTTGGTATAGTAATAAGTAACTTACCCTTACACTGTAAAATGATTGATGATTGCTAAGTTTTATTTTTGGGTGTGACATGGCATGTTAAGTAGATTTTAACTTGCTGAAGAGAGAATGGATACAGAGAATAAAGGAAAATAATGTTTAGGAGCTACTAATTCTTTTTCTTTTATCCAAGGAAATGTCTTTCTCATTCTCTCTCATTTTCTTTGATTAGTTTGTGCTGTTTAATCTACTTTAGAGTTACCACCTACCAAAGAACAAGATGTCTCTTACCCATCATTTCCCTTAGACTGAACTCCCATATGAAGGCAATTATAGCACCTAACAACTGCAGTTAATGCCCAGACTGCATCCAAGCCCATGTTACAAGGGGAAGCAAAGTTATTTATATGGGACTGATAAAGGGCAGTGCTCTGGAATGAAGGTTAAATGGGAATGATCATCTCCTGCCAGCCTGCTGGAGAGCTGGGCTGGGTAACGTTGTCACCGAGCCAGACGACATGCCAGGGCAAGAAATAGCTCCAGAACAATTTTCTTTATCTGGTAACCAGTCAGGCAGCTAAAGCTGTGGTGGTAGTGAAGCAAAGTTATTTAAAACCTCTGATAATTAAGAGATTAAGTAAGTGTTGGTTGCTGTGCTGTGTAGCTTACCCTTTAATTACTTAATTAAAAAAAAAAAAAAGAATATCCAATATTTGGTGAATAGCTTTGTTTCCTGGTTTATAATTTTAGTTTTTTTCATCTTGCTCAGTCATAATTTATTAATATTTATGCAAAGCAGACTGTTTTGTTCTGTGTCTACTACAAGGAGAAGCTGAGGGAGCTGGGATTGTTTAGCCTGGAGATGAGGAGGTTCAGGGGAGACCTAATTGCTGTCTACAACTTCCTGAAGGGAGGTAGTAGCCAGGTGGGGGTTGGTCCCTTCTCCCAGGCAAGCAGCACCAGAACAAGAGGACACAGTCTCAAGCTGCACCAGGGGAAGTTTAGGCTCGAGGTGAGGAGAAAGTTCTTCACAGAGAGAGTTGTTAGCCATTGGAATGTGCTGCCCAGGGAGGTGGTCGGCTCACCGTCCCTGGAGGTGCTCAAGAGGGGACTGGACATGGCACTTGGTGCCATGGTCTAGTAGTCAGGAGGTGTTGGGTGACAGGTTGAACTTGATGATCTTTGAGGTCTTTTCCAACCTGATTGATTCCATGAGTCTATGATTAATATTTTTATTTGCTGGAGGAGATCATTGCCCCATGGTTATTCTTTTTTAATCTCGGTGGAAGAGAAGTGCATGCTATTTGGAAGAGGTTTTTAGCTATAAGACGAGAACATGGTCTTGAAATTGGTTATTGAAATGAATGCTCTCATGTGAATAACTTATCATAAATTCCTGGTGGATACAAACTTGATTTTTATTTTTTTCCCCCTTTTTTTTCTGAGGCTGTCCTCAGCATGCCTCCCTGGATGGACATGCCCTTGTGGATGTCTGTTCTTGGGTTAGCCTTTGAGCAAGCTGCAATTGTAGCTGCTAAAAGATACTTCTTCAATATTTTAGCAGAGCCTGTGCACTTGTGAATACCTGTCACAGCTTTTATCTGTGTTTACTTGCTTGTTCTGCATGGCTTATTGTGGCATTTGACTCTGCATCAATATTAAAGTGCTGTTTTAAAGATTGCATTCCCCAATTCACCACTAAACACCAATGTGCTTAGATATTTAGTAGTTTGAAATCTTAATTAAGGGGTTTGTTCTCTTTGCCACTTCAGTAACTTCCTAACATTGTATTTGATCTGGAGGGCTGTGTTTAATGTTTTGACTCTTTCAGCTGGGTTTGTTTTCATGGGTTTTAAAAATCTGATAATTTATAGTGACATAAACTCTGTGTCTAGCATAGGTATGACTCTTGGCATCGTTTTGTGCTGGGTGAGCAGTGAGCAGAGGCTGGGGATGTATTTATAGCTTGGTATTCACCCAGATCTCCACCTGGCAGTGCTGCTGTGCTGATGCAGACCATTAGAGCTGTTGCCAGAAACGTTTTCTTAGAACCTTATAGTCACTGTGCAGGCAGGAGGGAAGACACTGCTCCTGCCTGCTGTGTATCGATGTCCAGCTTCAGGTGGCAGATGGCAAGGATGGAGACCTGCCAGTCCCCAGCTGTGGTCTCTGCTGAGTAAGCCAGGGAGAATTTCACTCACACTTTGCTTCTCAGTTCCCCTCTGCTGTTGAGGTGGGAGGTTCAGCTGCTGCCCCTTTTTATTCAGGCTGCTTTCACATCCCCTTCTCTTTCCTGGAGATACTGTCTGGATGGTGTGTGGTAACTGTGGTGGGTGTGCATGGGGGAATAAATGTATCTCAGATATTCTGTGCTTGGGTTTCAGCTCCTGGTGCTTAGACCTATGCAACTGGTCCCGTGAGGTTTTAATTGTGTGTGGTTTCTTGTGGAAGACTTGGGACACCTGAAATCTCAAAGGGCTAGATCTGGCACTGAGCCATGGCAGCATGCAGGCAGGTGCCAGAGGGCAGTGTTCTGTTCAACTGCCATGGTTAGCACAGAACCACAGAATGGTGGGGGCTGGAAGGGACCTCTGAAGATCATCTAGTCTAACCCTCCTGCTAAAGCAGGGTCACCTTGAGTAGATCACCCAGCAGCACATCCAGGTGGGCTTGGAATGCCTCCCGACTCCACAACCTCTCTGGGTAGCCTGTTCCAGGGCTCTGCTACCCTCAAAGTGAATTATGTTTTCCTTGTGTTTACGTGGAACCTCTGGTGTTCCAGTTTGTGTCCACTGCCCCTTCTCCTGTCACTGGACACCCCCGGGAAGAGCCTGACTCCATCCTTCTGACACTCGCCTCTTAGATATTGGGAAACTTCATTTTGAGAGGTTTGAAACCAGCAAAGCCACGCAGAGCCTTCAAACTAGGAACTTGAAGTATTTCGAACCTTTCAGTGTTTAGAAAGCCGTATCTTTGCCCGCACTACAACATCTCACATCTTGCATCTTTGAAAGGCTGCGTCAGATACAAGCGACTTACTCCTCGCTCCGCTGTTATAGTCTGTGTCAGATCCGGGAGGGGGAAATCGGCTGCCCTCGCAGTGTCATCGCTTTTCGGGCAGAGCTCTGCTTGCTGCATGTCCCTTTGGCCGAAAGAGGGAGGCCTTGCCTGCCTTCCCTCCTTCCCTTCCTCCGGGTTGCGCTCACCTCTGGACCGCTCTGCGGACGCCGGCAGGCTCGGTCGCGGGGTCCGTCGCCCTCTCCCGTCCGTCCGGCTTCGCTGCGCCTCGCCAAGGGCCTGCCGCTCACCCCGGAGGCGACGTCCCCCCGCCTTTCCAAAGAATAATTAATAATCATGTTGGTTATTGCTGAGTTCAGCCTTTGGTTAAAGGGAGCAAATCAGCACACGTTTCTAATGAAAACAGGAATTTGAGATAATCCTTACGGATTTGAGGAGACTCTCTAAGAAGCACTAAGAAACGATAGTTTGGGGTACTGATGGGCTGATGTTTACAAGCTTGACAACAAGCTGCAGATGAGCTGGATTTCGGTGTGGTTGCCTGGTTAACGGTTAAACGTTAATCCAAACCGTAAAATGAAGTTTTCCACCTGCTTTCAGTGCTCAAGAGGTGGCTCTTTGGAAACCAAGAGGAATGTGATTCCATAAAATGTAATAACACTTTTCAAGCCTAGCTTTAAGATAGGTGCTTGAAATTTGGCTTTTCAGCTGGAGGTGCAGAGGCTTATCATTTTTCTGTTGACAAGCTGCACAAAACCCTGTTTTAAATTTCCCCAGTAGATGCAGGGAGCCACGCAGGCAGCACGCTGAAGCGATTAGGAAAGTCTTGTCCTTCTGCCAGCTCCCCAGTGAGAAAGGTACCCTTGTTAGATTTACCCAAGAGTACTGTAAGAAATCAGTGTTGTGCATGAGTCATGCATGTGTGAGTTTGGTGCTGAATAAAATGTCTACAGGTTTTGAGCTGCTGCTCTATTGCCACCTTCTGCTCATCCCTCTTTCCACCACGCGCTTGCGATGCGCTAGGGAACTTGCCTTAGAGCTGACGTTTGAGTGTACAGCCTTTTAAAGAAGCAATGCCAAAAGGAAATGTCAGTTCCTCTTCTGAATGCAAAGCCCTATTCAAATAAGACAAGGAAAATGTCTTCCCCTGGAAAATGAAGGATAATTTTCTTCACTTTGAAAAGGAAGCTGTAAGCCATTTCTCTGGCACGGAGCAGCTCAGGCTGACTTCGATTAGCTTAAAAGCTCACGAATCACAAACCGAAGCGGATGATCTTTGTGTACTGCGTTGTGAATCACAGAGTTTGTGAAGCTAATTGAAACCTTTGAATGTTTAAATAGGAAATAGGAGCAATTGTAGAAAAATTATTGACTTCTTAAAGTGTATTGATTTGTTCCAAAGGTTGCTACTTGGTGGTTTCTGGAAAGCATGGCTCTGAATGTTTATCCTGTTAGCATTTATCACTTATTATGTGGCCCAAACACTGACTTTAGCTCCTTCTGCTCCATTAGGAACTCTGCTGAGGCAGAGAGAAATAGCAGATACTGATAGTTCTTGTACCTTGGGATACTATTAGTTAACATCTGTCCTTTAAAAAATGCTGGAAATAATGTGTGCTTTAAAGTATAACTGAGAGGCCTATTAATCGTCCATTAAAAGTCACAATAGAGAGGGAACTGAGGAAACTTGATGGTGTTCCTAACAGGTGCTCCTAGCTAGGAGAACTAGATCCTTGAAACTAGACGGATTGTGAGATCCATGAGGAAGCAGGTGTATCATTATGTATCAGGTTCTTCTTCCCTTCCTGGCATTGCTTCCTTAGTAGCTACACCAGTAGTAAATTCCTGTGTCTGAACCTGCTCAACACCTGCAGCTTTGAAAGGATAAAGAATGTGAAGTCAGAGTTAGAGGAGAAATAAATCTTGCCAGCTAACAATAAGTAGACTATGGAGGTCAGCAGGTTCCCAACTGCATCGTATCTTACCCATATTTATGAACAGAGAGAAATTCTCTCTTGAAACTTAGAGAGGCAAATGGGATACATCTTGATATAGCATAATGACTGTGATGTTAGAGGCTAGCCAAGAGATTTGCCTTGTCTGTTACACTATGGTAAAAATGGCTTTGGCTGCTGAAGCCAGCTGGATCCTGAGCTCAGGCACTTGAGCAACTTCTGCTGCTTTATTTTCATTAGTGGTTCACTAGGCAACAACCTTGTAAGTTGACACTTTACTGGTAAATTTTGTTTTGAAAACCATTTCTCAGCACTCAAGAATTGTGAATTACATTGAAGTGGTCACAAAATGTAAAATACCAAGGGTCTCACAAAGAGATATTTCAGTTTCTGTCAGGATCTGGATTTTAGCCACACTAAGTTTGGAGGAGTTTACTGGTTTTGTGGGGGTTTAGTGTAGCATCACTAAATATCTTTAAAAATCAGCTCTCACTTGCAGGTATTTTTCAGGACATTATTTCAGAGTGTAATGCAATCTTGACATTTAGTCAAGCTTTGACATTTGCTGTTAGACCAGATTAAACCTTCCTTCGTGAAGGTGCATTTCAATAGGCTGGAAAATGGCAGCCGGAGGTCACCTTTGCCTGTGATGCAAGTCTGCTTTTTAGGTGACAAAACGACATCAGGATTGAATGTGGTCTCTCTGTGGAGCTGCTGGTTGTGCCAAATATTTTCATGGCCTGAAACTCCAAACCAGCCTTTTATTGTTTGTTTTTTAGTCTAAACCTAAGTTCTAACCGAGTCTGTTCAATGAAGCGGAAACAGTAGTTTAATTATCGTGTGATTGAATGTTCCCATCAAAGCTGTGGAGAAAGTTCTTCATTGCAGGTCATATTTCATGTCATTTGTGTCCAGGTTAGCTCAGCCTCTACTGTGTGTACAGAGGCAGCACATTAATGCAACTTCAACCACAACAGCACACTCTGTTCATCCATATAGTTTCCTGGATTTATCTTGCATGTAGCTAGCTTCTGTCTAGGTGTGAAGAAACTCAAGTATGTTATCTCTTGAAGCATATGAAATAGCAGAGCAATGTCTGCTTCCCTTCAGTGCATCAAACCCGAGAGTTTTCCTAATTGTTATCCACTTCACTCTTCGCAGTGATTTCTGTGGGCATGTTGTCTTCAACTGCGTGCCTGCAAGCGCAATGTTCATGTCAAATTGTGTCGTCAAAGTTGTCAGGAAACTGTACAAGACCTCCTGCTTTTGATTGTCTGCTTGGGCATTTCTGTAGGTCATTTCCAAGTGAGCCTGGAAAGCTTCCCTCACCATCATCTAGGCAGAAAAATGAGGATTTCAAGTTACAGAATCTTTTAGCACCATAATAAAACCCCAGACAGCTATATTAAAATGAACTTCCACAGACTGTTTCTGGATTATATTTTGGGTTAGGAAGCAGAGGAGGTAGGAGAAGCATTGGTGAGCTTTTGATGCTCTCTGTCTTTCTAAGGACCCGAGTGTGAGCTGATGTATAAAAATGTTGTGTTTAACTTCTCTGTCCTGGTGTATAGGACTTCCTTTTACATTGTGTTTGCTGTAGAGAGAAGCGTAAACAGGTTCTGCTGCCTCACCCCCATGGGGAACAGAGGGAGTTAAGTGCATCTGATGAGGATGTTTTCATTCCCTCTCTATCATGGAGAGGCTGGATCACAGATGCATTTTTGTGCATAGAGAATCAAAAGGTCGGAGGAGGGCATGCTCTGTTTTTGCCAAAGAAGTGCTTGTGATCTGCAGAACAAGATGCTTCTCTGCTCTTAGGGTGAACTCCAGTGAGGAGCTGTGCTGTTTGGAAGTAGACATCTGTTTCATGTCCTGGTAGCAACACTCTGGATCAGCTGCTCGAGTTTTCGAAGAAGGCAGAGCTAAAGTAGAGTGAAATTTCACCATTTGCTCAGGTTTTATTTTAGTAAGCGCTGAGATAATGTTTTCCTTCAATGGAAATACTGGAGTACATTCTTGCTGCTGATAAGAAGTGATGCAAGAAATGTTTAAAGGGCTCCTTGTGTCTGATGCAGGGAGCTCTGCCAGCAGATGGATTTGAAGTGCTGCTTTTTTCCTCTCATCTGTGCACTGGGGTGCTCCTCAAGTTGTTGCCAGGTCAGAAGATAAATGGCCATTAATGCTTCAGCTCCATCATTGAACCTCCCTGTGTGGTTAACTCTTCACAGGTGCATGGAGGAACAGGCTTGCTTCAGTGCAGCCTGTTGGCAAAGGGAGCTGTAACATGTGGATAGCTGCCTGTGACTTAGGACTGTGGAATTAGGAAAAAACAGAGGAAGGAAAGAAAAATGGTGGGAGTGGGATGGGAAGAGCAAGGGCAAGACAGGAGGAAGAGGGGAAAAGAGTTGGGGAAGACAGCAAAATGTCCGTCTAGGGTTTTCTATCTGAAATATAGTGAAAGATTGACCAAGGTTTGTCCTGCTGCCAATGCATCACATGAGGAGAATTGAAGAGGAAGTGGGTATATGTCCTTGAGCTAACTGTATACCTTATCCTTACATGGGAACTAAGAGTCTAGTTCATCTGAAACTATTGAAGGTCTGTTTGCATTTGTTAGACTATGTTTTGAAGCTTTATCGTTGTAATAACATTTTCCTTCTTGAGAGTGGGTCATTGCCTCCCAGTAAATCCTATCCTATCTCTTCAGCACAACAATAAGTGGTACCTTCCAATCTAATATCCACCTTTGAGAGGTGTGCACTGTGGATAATGAAGGAAACAAGGTCAATGGGAAAGTGAGCACAGCAAACACAGCTGTCATCAGCTATTAGAGTGCAAACCTATTCCCTTATGTTTTAGAAAAAGCACTCCTTTTTTTCCTCTTGTGTGAGGGAGGGTTGACAAAATGGCTTGCTGTTCTCACAGATGTGACTCCTGGATTGATTGGCAGGGTTGAAAATGCTCTTCTGGGCAGTTACATCCATTAGGAGGTCCTGTGTGTAATGGTGCTGTTATGAGTTCTCCCAGTTGTTGCAGTGTCCCAGTGGTCGTTCCACACCTGTACCTGTACACATGATAGATTTTCCAAAGATCCAGGTACAGCAGGTCTTGCATCTGTTTGATGTGAGTCCCTGTTTGCTGTTGTACAGATCTAGTGTCTCTTCAGCCAGCTGGGTGGGATTTTCCAGTAGAGCTTTTTGAGCCCTTGATGCTTTCCCAAGTTGTGCTGCAGCTGTCAAAAGCAGAGGTAATGAGTCTGCAACTAACTGAGGATCTGCTGACAGCCCGGGAAGAAAGGAGCTGCATAATGTCATTATCCTTTCTACTCGCAGAGTGCAAATGCTTTATAACCTCCTCTCTTCATTGATACTAATGCCTCTGGAATCCCTTTGTTAGATTAAACCCCAGCCAGTGGAGGATACCCCTTTGAAGCTCTGGTAGCTCACTTCTGAGCCTGGCATAGAGCTATACATCATTTCAGGGGTCATAATCCCAATGTATCTCTGCTTTTCAGTTTCCATTTAGTTCTAGTCTTTAATTGAAAAGGAAACATTTTATGCCTAATCATTTGACTGATGCTGTTTCTTACGGTGTCCAAACCAAACACAATTCTTTCATAGCAGTCCCAGCTTTTCTGAATTAAAAAAATGTTGAACTTCTCATGCCAGCAAATTAAATGTTAATGATTTTGGAATTGTTTCTTACATTATAACTTCAGATGTGTAAGCCAAGACCATTGTTTTCTGGGAAGCTGCTGGCTCTCTGCAATGTCACTCCAATTATCACAAGGATAGTGCAACCAATATGGAGTCAGGCGCCACTTCAGTGAGGTTAGCAGCAACATTCCAATGAACTTTGATAGTTTGTGTGGATTGTGGGGGTTTGTTTTTTGTCTTTGTGTGTGTGTGATTGTTTGTTTGTTTGAAGCTTTTCCCACTGCATCTTTGTGTAATGTAGCCAATTCTACAAGTGACAGTATGATACCGTAGAATCATAGATGGGCTCAGGTTGGAAGGGATCTTAAAGATTGTGTATTCCAACCTCCCTGCCATGGGCAGGGATGCTTCACAACTAGACTTGGCTGCTCAAGGCGTCATCCAGCCTGGCCTTGAACATCTCCAGCAAGGAGACATCCACAACACCCCTGGGCAGCCTATTGCAGAGTCTCACCACCCTCATACATGAAGATCTACAAATACAAGCCAAACAATTTACATTTCATTTCTTGCCATGGTGGGCAGAGAGTGTAACATCACTGTACTCAAAGGGCTGTTCTTACTGCCAGGCAATTGCTAAGTTGAGTACAATGCCATCCTAGTGAGGTGACCATGGTAGCTGTTCCCAGAGGGATTGTTTAGTTGCAGCCACCCAACCCTCTAACAGCCTATATGCCTGAAGAGTGGGCTGCAAGAGGGCAGGGGTCTCCTAGCCAGCTTGGCGCTGTGACCATTGGATTGCTGGTGGAGCTCCTGCTGGCCTTGAAAATGCAGAAGCAAATCCTTCCTCACACCCTGGTAAGGTGAGAGAGGAGCTTTTGTTGCACTCCATGGGCAGCAGTGGGGACTGGTGTGAGCTGAGCCAGGGCAGTGTGACCTTCCTTCTCTGGGCTGGACTTGGCTGGTGTAACCACGTGCTGTCCTCTGCTAAGGACGAATCCTCCAGGAGCTGGTGCAGCTCCCTGCCTCTGCAACCAGTAGCTAACACCCTGTGTGCCATGAGGAGCAGCTCTGCTGTAGGAAGTGAGGCCATCCAAGAACATGGAATTTTTCCTTTGCTGTTGTGCTTATGAATAGGCAGTGTTGTTGGATTGAATGGAAACCTTTATGGATGTACTGAATTGGAGATACTGGAGGCTTACAGAAACACAGAGCATCTTATATATGTGAACTTGTAATTAAATTTTAATCAAATATATTAACAAACCACATCTTCATTGTTTCTTTTTAGAGATTAAGTTATTAGACTTTATGAATGTCTGAGTGAACCATGTGATCAGGAGCTAGCTTGCTTTGTTCTCTTTATTGAAGTAAATTTCCTCTAATAAAGATTTTTTTTTCCTCCCCCTTTCCTCCTCCACACCCCCTGCAGTGTCTCAAGTCCTTCTGGGTAAGGAAAGATCTGCTTATTAGGGTTATTCAAGGGCAACAAAGAAATAATTTTTTTTCATTTCTGGTTGGGAGCAGGAGATGGCTTAGCAATTTTTCAAGAGGAGCCCTGTGTACATGTAAACCCTGACCTTTAATGATGCTGTCAGCCATTTGATAGGAGGATGAATCTACTCCTGATATTTTGCACTATTAAGGGTCCTGACACATTCTACAAATACTGCCTTGGTTGTGTTCTGTGCTGCCTGCCAGCCAGTACCTGCAGCTAGCAGGTAAGAAAGGAAGGACGAGGAGATGTCTCTGTGTCAGATGAGAATATTAGGCAGAGACATAAGAGCTTTATTGTGTGGAAACGGTTTCCTCACCACAGTAATGCCAGTCTTTTTCTCTCTTTCTCTTGATTTCTCTTTTAAAGGTGCTGAAATTCCTTGGTCCCACCCATGTTGTAACAGGCTGTATGTAAATCTCTGAAAATGATTTGAAGTTATGATCATAGGAATGGTGTGGGGTTTTTTCCCTCCTTTTTTTTTTTTTCCTTCTCCTTTTTTCCTTAAAGCATAAAATGGTTGGAGGTGGAAGGGACCTGCAGAGATCAGCTAATCCAACCCTCCTGCAGTGAGCAGGGAAAATGAGGCTGTGGAAAATAATCAAAGGTATCGTACATCCCAAATACATGAGGATGTCTCAGTTGTGTTCAGTACGTGCCAGGAAGAAAAACAGATGTGCCTTTTTTTCTCCCTCCCCCTGTGGCAGCTGAGCTGAAGTCAGTGCTGACGTTCTTGTTTACAGCATCTCATCCTAGAAACAGGCTATTCAGAAGATTTCTTGTTTTCTTCAGAGTCTACCATTTGAAGTCTTAATTGTCATGTTCTCCTAATTTTCTGGTCTTGAGATAATGCAATTTCATACTGACACTGGGTGTTGGGGAGTCTGACCCTAAGATGCTGCTGAAGTTATGTGCTGTAATTACTGGTTAGCAAATGGTAGGTGACGTAGTGCCTGCCCAGAGGAGGTGTATCACTTCTTTTAAAGAGGAGTTATTTTTGCTGGGTTTTTTTTCTTTTCTTTTCTTTTTTTTTTTTCCCTTTTTCCACTGGGGGGATTGCAGGTTTTTTTTTATGAGCTTCAGATTTGTGTTTTTTCAATCCCACTCAGTTTGAATGCAAGATGCCTGCTGTGGGAGGAGGTGATGGGAAGAGACAATGGCATCTGCCTTCGTTGCTAATTTTATCCTCTAGCTATCTCTCCTCTCAGGATGCACTGAGCAGACAGAAAAGCTTGTAGACGAATAGGGAGCAAATCACTTCCCCCAAGTAAACTAATTACATGCCAGACAGAAATGATTCTGCCAGAATGACTGATCTTCCTTCTAAATCATTCCAGGAGGTGTGGGGGGGTTTAAAATTATTATTATTTTTTTTATTACCAGCTTCCAAAATGGAGTAGGTGTCTGGTAGGGAGTAGCAATGTTCATGTAGGCTATGGCCGAATCAAAGCAATCCAACAGGCCTGAACCAGTGCCAAAGCCACTCTGAACACCTCTTACAAGACACTGAAGCTCTTTATTACTAGGGGTTCCATGCTTTTTGCTACTTGTTCCACACACAAAGTAATTCCTAAAGAAAATTTACATTTTGGGGCAAGTGGATAAACCAGGGAATTGGTGCTAGGACTCAGCAAAGTCTCTTACCTCAGTTTCCAAGCACTCTCTGTAATTAGAGCTGAGGAAGACAATTTTCAGTAACAATTTGCTTGATGAATTACCCTTCTTTCTTGATTGCAGATTGTCTGCAAACAGATTGCCATTCTAACAAACTCGTTTGCTGTTTATAATAATTTTGTGCATGATTTTTTTTTCCCTCCCCTGAAAATTGCTGTTGGTAGTAAGACTGACTTTGTGGTCCTGAGAGAATGCTGAGAGCAAAGTTTCCCCATAAAACATCCGTGATAATCCAATAGAGAATGTGGGAACACAGTTGGAGCAAAATCATACAGAAGTTGCTGGGATGTTTGCATATCATTTTTCTCATTATTTGCTCAGCTGTAACAGTGAGGGAAAATTGACACCATCTGATGGCTCTTCAGTAGTCTGTGTAAAAAGAGGCTGAGGGCTCTGGGGAGTTCCTGACAGACATTTCCACATCTCTTGGATCACCTCCCCAGTTTCTATTAATTGACAACCTGCTGGCTGCAGAGAGACCAAGCAGTGCGTGGCTCTGAGGTCTGAACAGTGTTTTGGTGCAGGATTTGGCTCTTTTCAGGAGGGAAAGGGGAGTCATTTGGGGAAATGCTGCTGGAACAGCACAGAAAAGATTATGATGCCACTTTTCCTACAGTGCCTGCTATTATGTTCCTGAAAATCACAGAATTGTCAAATGTTCTGGTCTTCACAAATTATTGGTGTGATAGCTTTCACTCTTAGCTGTTTCTCCACACACACTGTAATTTTAGTTTGCTTCCTAGCTATTTTCTAGGCCCAACTGAATCACTGTCTTTTCTGTTGGGTTTGTTTGGCAGGGCTGGGGGGAGAAATTACCTGTGATTAGGGTAAATGGAACAGCCACAAAGGTTTCTATCTGGTAGGACAGCAGAGAGGAGTGCTACCAACTTCCTAGCTAGCTTTGACTTGGCTGAGACATTAAAGAAGGTACAGAACAGGTCATTCATTTCTTTTCTGATCTTCCTGCTAAGGTTGCCGACAAAGACTCTGTTTGTAGTCATATTTCTTATGGCTTGGAGTCATCATAAAGGGATCACAAGCTTGTCACAGAATAATGACTCTCTCTCTGCATTGCTGAAGGAGCTTTGATCCAGCCATCCTTGTGTGGGTGATCCTCTAGCCAGTTACCAATTTATTGAGCTGTTGTGCCTCTTACTGAAAAATTGTATTCACATATGATATGGATTGAGTTGGATCTGTCCAAAGGTACACTAGGAAACGTTTCATTTTACTCACTTCATTCACAGTTTGGGTTGCCACAACAGACAACATCAAGTGTAGGCTGGAAAGAGGCCAAGAGGACCCATCTGCTAAAAGAGAGGTATTGTTCTAATTACAGCCTCAGAGGCAGTGCCTGGGCATAATGACATACCTTTCCTCCTATGAATATTTCCATGAACTTTGCCTGTCTCAGGAGATTCCCTCAGTGCTCAGCTAAATTGGGTCATTTATGTGTATATAAAGGAAAAGGACAAAAGAGGAGTGTGTGTGTTCCCCTATTACCCTAAACCTGATTTTTCTCACCAATTAAAGTGTGAAAGGATCCAGCACCAACTTGTGGGCAAACAAGCTGCTGAAGGTCAGCGTGTTTTCTTCTTGTCTGCAGGTTTGGATTTTAATGCTCTGCAGACTGGACCTGAGAAAGGAAGCTTTGTGCTTTGGTTGCTGTTTGAAAGGGTTCAGTAGCTGTAGAAGGAATCAAAAGTATATTAAAACATTCTTCCTGCAGTGACTGCTACTGTGTCTGTCCACCTGATTATTACTTTTCTGATGTGTCCAGCACAGTGTGATCTCTTTGTCAGACTCCACTTTTGATTTCTAGCTTCAAGCAGTTTTGCAGTTAAAAAAGCCACGTGTGTGAGCAGTGGGGTCTTCCTGCGTGTAGGAAAACTAGTCCAAATGAGGTATTGATTTGGAATAAGTAATATGCTTACCTACATCCAGGTCACCTCCAAAGAAATTCATAACAATTCTTGGTTTCCCCAGGACAACACAAATATCTGTGAAGATGCATGGTTGCATGCAATCAATAAAAAACCAACCAAAAAGCAAACCCCAACCGATGTAACCTTGCACTCCTACCCTCTGTGACCTCCGTTTGTCGTAATCCTGACTGCCCCGATTCCCAGTGCTCATAAATATTCCACTACAGCTGTGGCACAAAAGAAATTCCCTTGTACCGTTTCATATAAAGGCCAAGTTTCTTATTAATTTAGTATAACTAGTCTTTCTCCTGATGGGGAAAGTGAAATGCAGAAACTCCTAAGCGTTGTTGGTTTCCTTGCTTTGTAAACAGAGCTAATAGGTGGCTTAACTCCAATATTGCCTCCATGTGTATTATTAGCAGCAGTTCTCTTTTTACTGCTTTGCATTTTCACTTGCAGCTGATCATTCAGGGATCCATCAGAACTCAACCTGAAGTTTAAAAGTCATAATTACACAAAAGGGAGGGGATAGAGCCATAGCTGTAGCAAAGCAATTTCTAATCTTCGTGTGCTGATGGATCAGATCCTCTAGACACGGCGTCAAACCAGCTAATCCACCCTTGCAGCTTGTGTCCTCTTGACACTTGCTGTGTTTCATGACTCTTTTGTCTTGCAAGATTACTTTATGAAAAATGTTTTGACAGCTTTCTGTTTTCTCGCTCTTCATGTGGAGAGCAATTATACCACTAGAGAATGAATAAAATAAGTTGATTAAAAACCCATTTCAGAGACCTACCCTGAACTTTGTATCACTTTAATGTTTGATAGAACTGAAAGAATTTCCATTTCAGCTCTGTGTGATTTGATTTTCATCTTTGTGACACAATGCAGTCACTTCATGTTCCTTTGACTAAAGTTTGCCTTGGTATGCTGAATTTTCTATTCTATTTTTTTTCCCTCTCAGTTCATCATCATACTGCAAATTATTGTAGAAAAGAGGAATCATTCAGTAAGAGTTCCAAACTATTTTTAGCCCTTTTGTATTTTTGAGGAAGTAGCATTTATTTCAGAGCTTCAACTATATTATATGCAGTTATTTCCAGTTGCAGAAATAATTAAAGGTGGGTTTTAAGTTATAGGTAAGCAATGAATGGTGGTGAAATGCATAAATCCAGTAATTACCCAAGTCCTACAATGTAATTAGCAGAAGGGTGTCTGTTATCCAGGGTGCCTCTTCACTGCAGCTGGCATGTCAAAATGCTGCTGCACAGTTACAGGGATTTTTGGGTGTTTGTAGTCACAACACTTAACAAGCAAGTTATTAGTGAAGAGTCCCTGCTGCTGTGCAGCAGCTTCTTCCTTTGGATATTAATGGAGGGACTGTAGCTGTTCCTCTGGTACCGCAGGGACCTGGAGATGTCTGTGATGCTGGACCACATCTCGCTGTCTGACTGAACATCTCCATCTGCAGAAATGAGCAGTTAAGTGCTGGTCTACTCTTTGAAACACCCACCAGAAGCACAACTCTGCTACTCTTAGCTGTTGTTCTTAGTAGCTCTTCGAACTATTTTGTAGCATTTTTGTCGCTGGTCTCTTCAGAGAGGCCTGCAGCAGTTTTGTGCTGCTATTGCAGTAAGAGGATACTTGTCCTGGAATGAAATGAGCCCCTTTTCCTGTAGACCCCCAGTGTTACTGCAAACCTCTCTAGAGACATAGTTGGAAGCCTTTCTTGTGTTGTTTACCCTTGCTTCAGATATCTGCTGAGGGCAGGATAGAGTGAAATAAAAATTGCATGTGTTCTAATAGGTCAGTTGCTTGTTAGTAGGGAACTCATGGTGTCTTATAGAGACCATATAATTTTTATAAAGAGGTTTATTAAAAGCCAATCTTGCAAGTTGGTTACTATATATATCTTTCCTTCCCCACCCCCCCCCCCCAGGTTTGAATACTGCCTCTGTATTTTACAATGGAGTTGATGATCCATGAGATTTCATGTTGTCAATGCTCATAGATGAATGTGTTTAAGGAAAGAAATACAATTTAATGAGGTTTTGTCTTGTGCTATAAACAAGTTGACAGCTGATTGTTCCACTCCATAACCACAAAGGGAAGAGCCTGTGACCATGGATTACATTAATTTTGTGGTTGGCCAAGTTCTATCTGTGGATGTGAGGAAGGCAGGAGGGGTTTGATTTGTAGTACTTTGTCCCTCATGAGAGAGAGCCTTTGTCAATCAACTTCACTTCTCTGTGAAATGAACATGATCATAATTTTTTGCTATCTTCATGGGCTGGGAATCTCAGATGAAATTACTTGCTTGGTGTTTTCCAGAACCAGCATCAACTGTGTAAAGCAAACCAGCAGCCTAACCCTGGTAACTAATTCAGAGGAAAGATAATTTTAGCAGTCCGTGTTCACGCCAAAGAGTGACTTAAAAGTGTGAGTTACAGTGAAGATGGCTTTGGGTTAAATTCCCTGTTCCACCACTTCAGCAGAGTTGTGGAGTTTTTTAATTGGTGTACACAAGAAGTAAGTGCATGTATTGAAATGGAAATAGAGAACAAACAGTTGTACATATGGGAGAATCTACTTTGAACTGGTGACTTCCTGCTATAAAAGCCTGCTCTCCAGATTTTCAGATGCTTGTAGAACAAACCAGTATGAGTGTGTCAGGAGTAAAAATGCAACTCTGTTGCAGCAGCAATCTGTCAGCCCTGGGTAAAATTCAATCAGTAGAAAGTGCTTTGCTTTCCTCGATTTAGCTAGATTTTAATGAGACACTTTCCACTCTATGCTTATCTGTGCCATCAGGTGACTAGAAAAAAGCAATGGCAAGGTCAGGGAGCTCTCGTTTATTTTCATTTGGACCAGCAGCACAGTGTAGTATGTGAAAGCTGAGCCCAAGTTTGACAGCCCAGAGGAAATGATGTGTTAAAAGCAAGATGGAGTTAGCTAGATTGAAGCACATCGCCTCTGACTACTGCACAGCATTCCAGTGCTCTATGCTGCACATTTTTCTGACATACAGTTGTAGTGCATGCTCCAGTACTGACACATGAGGCAGACATAAACCTGCTTTTTGGTATTTTGTCTTTACACTTTACACATCAGGTAAATGAAGAATTTGAGAAGAAAATGAAGTAAATGTGGCTTGCATTTAGATTTTTCAATCCTGATGCATCATAAAGCATCTTACTATGGCATTTAAGAGAGTTTTTTGAAGTTATTTAAGCTCCTAACTGCCACTCATTTCCACTGGCACATATCCAGTAAGGAGAAAGACAACCAGTAGTTCCTCATGATTTTGTAGCTGAATGCTTCTACTCTGAATGATTTAGAACAAGGCATCACCTTCAGCATTAGGTCTGACATGCAGAGCAGACCAAATACTAAGCTTGCCTATGAATAATACAGATATCCTCAAATTCAAATTGTGGCATATTGTTTGATCAACGTGGTTCAATATTGTTAGTATTAATTAAAATGACAGAAAAAAAGCACATTCTGTCACAGCTCATCTCCTCACTTTTGGTCTTGCAAGGCCATCTGTCAACTGGCAGAAATATCAGTGTGTCAGGAGTCCTTTTACAGGAAATAAAATGTTTCTGTTTATTTAGAAAACCTAAGGAGCACTCTGCTACATTCTACCATCTTTCCAAACCACCTTGGGTCTGTCCCTGTACAATGCAATGTGAGAAAGAGCTCTTCAAGTTTTCAGGAGGTTGCCTCCTTCTTAGCTTTTAGTTTCAGAGTAAAGAACACATGTTGTCCAAGCTCTGTGCAAAGCTACAGCTACCAGTTTTCTCCCCAAGGAGGAAAGTAAACCTTTTCTGATATGCTTCTAGAATTCCTTCTACCTTAAAGCTGTGAAGTGTAGCTCATCTCTGTTACCTGGAGGCTGCACCTGAGCTCTAATTTTAGGCACCTTGTGTTTCTCTGTTTGGCCATATGCAAGCATGATATGTGCATGGAAAAGCTGAATTGCACAAAGTGGAGAGGATAAAAGCTGAGGGGAAAACTTGCCTGGCTGCAGGAAAATAAGTGCTGCTTGGGGAGGAGCAAGAGGGGAGGCTTGCTCCTTCTGGCAGTTAAATTGTCCCACTTTGGGACTTATATCTTGCTGTGCTTGCAGTAACGTGAACTTCTCCTTGCTTCCAACCTCAGAGAACTAGTGGTGTGAGTTACTGGACATGCTGGCTTGGAGGAAACAGAAAACATTTGAGAGAGGAACCAGGATAAGAAATCTGACACAATATATCATGGCATCGCATAAAAACTTTCTTCTTTGCTGTTTGTTCTTGTTTTGGTTTTGGTTTAGGTTTTCAATTTGAAATATAGTCAATCTACTTTCCTTTCCTTTTGCTGTACCTTTTTATTTGGTGTGCTGCTGTTTTATGGCTTTATTGTCAGTACAAACAAGCCTGCTGTTGTTCTCATTTTATTGGCTCTGCAAAATTAACCTGGGCTTGCACGGCTCCTGACAAGCCTTTGAGCTGTGGTATTAACTATGCATTATTGATATTCCCAAGGCTTTTGTTGTTCTGGGTTTTTTGAACATCAGCTTTCTCCCTTTACAGTCATGTTCATCACTTCTCCCCCCAGCCCCCCCTTTGGAGAGTTCTTGAGGTTATGAACCTCTTGAAATAAAGATAGAGGCAGAGGAAGGTGTCTCTTCATGCTTGCAGAATACTTATGCTATTATTCTAATGTATAATTAATGTATCATTTCAAAGCAAATATTAATTTCTGGGGAAGCCTGAGCAAACTAAAGTCATAACTGCCCTTAGTTTACATCATTCTCTGGGTAATGATGCCCGTTTGCATCCGTTCTTTTTCCTGTGCATCAGGTTGACATGGAAACACACCAGGGTTCTTTATTTGGCTGTTTGTAACTGCTTTGGAGTAGGGATTTTCTCATGCCTATCTTTTAGTGGGTTTTCATAGTGTTGTTGTTGTGATTTGCTTTAAAACGCTGTGAGGGATTGGTTTCCATTGTGCCGTGCCCAGAATGTTTTCCTCCGTCACCAGAAAGCTCTGGCGAACTGCTGCAGCTGCCAGGTATAACCTGGGAACTGCAGGTTTGGCTCTGAGCAGCTCTGTGAGAGCAGGACACCAGCAAAGCACCACTGTTGCTTTGGTAGTGCTCTTAGTTTTGTCCCTGTCCATACTGTGCATGTGGTGAGCGAACTCAGAGTAAATGCTTCTCAAGAACAATTTATCACTATAGCCATGACAAATACAAGCTCCTGGTGGTGTGGGCAGATTAATGAGTATTGTTAGTGTCAACGAACCATTTCCTGGCATTGAACTAGGCTTATGGAGGTCTTTTCACTTCATTTACCAACTAGAACCTAGACTCTTTTGTTTTTAACAAGCTACTGGAGTTGAAAGGTGATGCTCAAATGAGTTACAGAATCTTTCTTACAAGCTATCATAATCTCAAGGTAGGTCAATAGCTATTGACTGTGGCACAGAGCCATATGGCCATCAGCTGGTAACAAGCCCAAGAACATTAAAGATGCTCTCTTCTTACAGAGGCTACGTTTCTGGCACAGATCTGATCCAATGATCTCAGCTTCTGTTTTCACAGCATCTTAGCTTTGGACTTTGAAGGAAATTTCAAAGTTAAATAAGTTGAGCTCACTGAGTTAATGTTACTTCTACAAATGCTAATACGAGGAGAGGCTGAGGGAGCTGGGGTTGCTTAGCCTGGAGAAGAGGCTCAGGGGAGACCTTCTTGCTCTCTACAACTACCTGAAGGGAGGTTGTAGTCAGGTGGGGGTTGGTCTCTTCTCCCAGGCACCCAGCACCGGAACAAGAGGACACAGTCTCAAGCTGTGCCAGGGTAGGTTTAGGCTGGATGTTAGGAAGAAGTTCTTCATGGAAAGAGTGATTGGCTGTTGGAATGTGCTGCCCAGGGAGGTGGTGGAGTCACCATCACTGGAGGTGTTTAAGAAGAGACTGGATGGGGTGCTTGGTGCCATGGTTTAGTTGATTAGATGGTGTTGGATGATAGGTTGGACTCGATGATCTCAAAGGTCTTTTCCAAGCTGGTTAATTCTATTCTAATCTATTTAGAGTAAAAAGTTTTGCATGAAGCTCATTTACTTCTTCTAATGATAAGTAGGTAAATTAGATCCTTGACCTGTTTCTGTGGAGTGATGCAAATTTCAGTTACACTGTACACAACATGCTGGCAAAGTTTTAGCTGGCAATTGTTAGGCAAAGCACAGCTAGACCTCTTTTCAGGTTATTTATTTGTAACAAGAGGCTGTCCTCTGACAACTAACGTTGCGAAGGATCAGCTCAGTTTGAAATGAGCTGAGGATATGCTGGAGAATTCCTGCTTCCTCCTCAGGAGTCACTCCATTATTTCTGTGACAGCAAAATTTTGCCCTGTTTTTTATAACAGCATTTTCTTCCCTGCATTCCCTGCAGCAACTCAGTGGAAAGAATACATCAAAAATGAGAGGAATCACATTGATGTGAATCTCTGTCCTCTTCTGAACACCAGGAGTTCCCCATTAGTATCTAGATGTCACACCAAGGGAAAGGAAAATTTACCGAGGAAATCTTTTGACCCAGAGTCAAATCTCCTGTGAACCAAAGCTGAATATACCACATCACCCACTCAATTGTATTTACAATGAGCCTTTTCAATGTCTGGAGAGAAATTAGAGTGGGAAGAGGAAACTGGGGGTAGGAAAAACAGAGTGCTGCACGCTTTCTGGGCTTCTTTTTTTCTGCACAGTTCCATGATCTTAAGGCAGTGTTGGGAGAAGTCATTGTTTCTTTCCCTCTGGCAGATATCCTGAAACCACAGTTAATACTTACAAATAAACTATTTTCACCTTTACTGACTTACTGCATTGACTAATTAGTCAACTAATTTTAGTCAACTGGTTTAAACTAGTGTACATTTGGTAGAGCCTCTGACTTAGCAGTTTCAGGTGGGCCCAGGAGTGAAAAAGATTTGAAATGCTGGGCTAGGAGACCCCAGATCCTCCTTCCTCACTGTCCTAGGGGATGCAGCAGTTGGGTCTTCCTGCCCTGTGTCCCTGCTGGTTCTGCTTTTCTCTGCCTCTGCAATAACCCTGCAACACACTGGCGTCTCAGCAGGGTGTGCCTAAGGGGCAGCCAGCTAAATGAAGCACCCCCATTAAAATAACATCAAGATTCACTGGCTTTGGGACAGATTTTCTTCTTTTTTCCCCCCTCCCCTGCTGAAGTCCCAAGCAGAACAGCAGGCAGTTTCCTAGCCATGGTAATATGATGTTTATCTGATTTGTGTGACCACATCATTAGCTACATAATTTATTGTCCTATTTCCCTAAATATGCTATTGCAAATAGTAACCAATTAAAGTGATCAGAACCAGCAGCCTCATGTGAAGGAACAACAAATCCATCATGGGGTTTTAGATGCTGTTAGATTTTCAGGCCATCTTGAGTTACAGCAGGCTGACATTAATAATTCTACCATTGAATATTCTCACTGCAACATACTTCGATAGCACAGCATTTCTGTGGCTTTTGCTTGCCTGGTGGGATTTTCCAGGTAAAGAAAAGTAAAGACAACCTGCTTTTGTTCCCTTTCATGTATTTTTTTTTTTAATAGTTGGAAGATTAAAAAGATTGCTGAAGTGCTGAGTTGTTGTTTGGATGTTTATATATAGCTAGAGTTTAATGAGAGGGTAGCTAGTGTCCTGGGAGTGGTGGCTGCATTGTCATTTCAGAACTGCTCTCTTCAGAATTAGACTTTACACTTCTGCTTTGCTTTGTAAACATCTCACTGCTCTACCTGGATATTTTTATTATCTGATGCTCTTTGTTCTTCCAACAAGTCTTCCCCTTCTTAACTCTGTTTCACCCCTGCTCCTGCTGTGGCACTTGATGCTTTGATCGGTTCTTGGTACCAGCCTACAAGAAGGATGGAGAGAGACTGGTTTCCAAAGGCCTGTAGTGAAAGGACAAGGGGCAGTGGTTTGAAATTAAAGAATAGATTTAGATTGGATGTTCTGCACCATGAGGGTGGTAGAACACTGGTATGAGTTGTTCAGAGAGGTGGTTGAGACCCCATCCCTGGAGATATTCAAAGTCAGGCTGGAGAAGGCTCTGAGCAACCTGATCTGGTGGAGGATGTCTCTGCTTACTGCAGGAGGGGTTGGACTAGATGACTTTTGGAGGTCCCTTCCAACCCAAATCATTCTGTGATTCTTCTCTGGCTTCTGTGCCATGGCCATGAGCCTCACAATTCCCAGGCAGCTCCTACCATTGCTGCCTGTCAGAAAGCAGAATCCACCAGGGCAAACCAGGCAGACACTAAGGTTAGTGGGGCTCCTCCCTTTATACACTGACTTGGTGGTGTTTGGGTGGAGGTGGTTCCTTGCAAAGCTCTCCCGCATCATGGAGTCCAGCTCTGGTTCACCTTGCAAGCAGAATCATGAGAATGATGGTCTAATACAGAACCTTTTGGTGATTGGTTTGGGTAATTCAATTAATTTTACCTCACATCTCAGTTATCAAGGAGACTTTTAGAATAATTCAGCTAAATATGTATAAAATCTTGGCCTCTCTCTGCTATGTAGGGCATATCCCAGAAGGGTTTTTATAATAATCTCCCTGTATTTGTGTATGTATTTATTTACTTTGGGTTAGTGCTCAAGGCTTAGCAGTGACTGAAAAACTGACATCTTGAAAAATTAAATGTGCAAAAAAGACACTGAAAAATCTGGGGAGACTCCTGTCTGTTCCCTTTGGTCTCAGAGAAGTAAGTTCTGAAAACAGAGTGTTAATCAGGCACTGTGGGACAGGCTAACATCCCATCCAAGGTTTGCTCCTCCAAAAGATCCAGTAAGTAGGTCAATCACTGTCTTTCTGCAAACACAGAACTTCCAGAAAATCAGTCTCAGGCTTCTCTCCTGTTTGAAAATATTTCCTCAAAGTTATGTCTTTGGAGAAATTCCTATGAGCTCTATGGCTTTTATTTGATTATAGCTTAAGGTTTATAGTTGTAGGAGACAAGATTTAAGAAGCTAAATCTGTTTCTTTCCTGACTAATAACAGATGGAGCTACATTTGCAAATGTGTCTCCAAAGATAAAAGCACAAATCTGTGCAGGTTTGCAGGATCAAACCCTAAACCTGCTCCCAGAACGAGGCAAGGGAACCTTAGAGCCTTCCAGTACCTGAAGGGATCCCACAGAAAGGCTGCAGAGGGATTTTTCCTAAGGGTGTCTACCAACAGGGCAAGGGGGAATGGTTTTAAGCTGAGGAAGAGTAAGTTTAGACTGAATCTTAGGAAGAAGTTCTTCAGTATGAGGGTGGTGGGACTCTGGAATAGGCTGCCCAGGGACGTTGTGGATGCCTCCTCTATGAGAGTTGAAGGCCAAGCACTGGAAAAGTTTGCTCAGAGAGGCTGTGGCACCTATGTCCTTGGAGGTGGTCAGTATTTGTCTGGACACTGTCCTGGACAGCCTGGTTGGATTGGACCTGTTTTGAGTGCTGCTGAGATGAGCTCCCCAAGTCCCTTCCAACCTGACTTATTCTACTACTCTGTGGTTCCTTTGGCTTGGAGTTGAATTCCCTGTGAGTTTTCTTAGGTCAAAGGTTTAATTTTCTTTTACCTGAACTGCTGGAATAATTAGTTTTAATGAGTCTAGGATCTGGCTGCTGATTCAGTTATGTCAGATTTATAGCAGAGAAATGAGGCTGGAGTTTCTGCCTCAAACAGTTGCCATGGCTGACTTATGTTTAACAATGGGTACAATTTGCATCACTTTGTTTTCAACACTTTATTTCCACCGACCTCTTGCAGTTCACATCTTTGCAGATGTTTTGAAGTCGCTGCACACAAGCTGCACATCAGTTGTAATGGATGAAAAAGAGATACATTTCCCACTGTGGTGCTAATGAATTGTGGAATCCATCAGGGTTCTTACTGGAAGGATTGCTTTAGAGCTGCACTTGTGCAAATAGCCTTAGGAGTCATATTAATGAGCTCCAAATTTCCTTGAGGAAATTCTCAGGAGCCTGATGTGTGATTTCTCTGTGAGAGTTTCTGCTGAAAATAAGCCTTCATACCTTATATGCAAATATTGTCAGAAGTGAGGGGTACCTTCTGCTCCCTGGTAAAGCAGAGCAGCTTTGCTCTAGCTGCCATGGCCTGCTGAGGCAGAAAAGTCAGGGAAGCTGTAGGTAACCTGACTGACCATCTGCAGTAAGATGGAGTGGTGGTGAGCTGTGTGGAGGAGCTAGGAGAGAACTGCCCAGGAGATGGAAGGTTGCATGGGCATTCTGGGTCAGAGTGAAGCCAAGGAGTGGGAACAGCTGGGAGCTGGGCACACATGGACCGGGCAGAGAGGAATAATGGCTGTGGTGCTGGACAGACACTGTCAAAGGACAGATAAAAGGAAAGAACAGAGCCAAAAATGGAGTGAAGAAATAGAGACTGGATGAGGCATCCCCTAATTACCAGGGGTAAAAAAAGACTCTGTTCTATGGTATTGTGATGCACAATATAGATATACACAAAAGGGCAGATTGAAACTGTCTAATTCTAGCTTTGCCACTCTTTGAGCTTATGGATTTGCAAGCATAATGTTCTCTTAGCACCGCTTCTTTGTGTGGCATGAGTTTGTGTAATGCACCATATGCTGCTAGTGCAAAGCTTTTAGCATTTCCTCACCTTGAAAAACAGGGCTTTGGAAGGAGATTATTGCAAGTAAGGAGGATAAGTTGTATTGAGTATATAGTGGCACCTTCAGCTTATTTATTTATTAAACCCACTTAATGAAAGTTAAAAAATTGGAGAATCTGCTGGTTTTAGTATGGAATCTTGAACATGTCTCTGCACCTGTTTAGAATTAAAATGACCCACATAAATCATGTATAGGTTGCCAGCATGGTGGTTCTGGCTCAGCATCATCAAAGTGTCAACTGGCTGTTCTTTAGCCTTAAAAAAAAAAGGAAGAACAAAAAGCCATGAAGCTTTATTTGATTTGTATAAATTTGCTACCAAAATACATGCAACCTGTGCTTTGATTCTAGACAGAGAATATATTAAATGAAGCCCAGTGGTTCATTAGGATGTGATATGATGTATGATGATATGCAAGAGGTTCAACAAGTGCAAGGTCCTGCATCTGGGTCAGGCCAATCTGCTGGGTGCAGAGTGGGTAGACTAGCTCTGAAGAAAGAGACTTGGGGATGTTGATGGATGAGAAGCTTCCCATGAGCCAGCAGTGCCCTCATGCAGCACAGCAGGCAGCTGTGTGCTGGGCTGCAGCCAAGGGAGTGTGGCCAGCAGGGCAAGAGAAGGGATTCTGCCCATGCTGAGACCCCCTCTCCAGTCCTGCCTCCAGTTCTGGTGTCCCCAGCAGAAGAACACAGAGCTGCTGGAGTAAGTCCAGAGGAGGCCACAAAGATGATCCCAAGGCTGGAGCACCTCAGGGAAGAGAATACTCTGGGGAGAGCTTAGAGCTGCTTTCCAGTACCTGAAGGGATCCTACATGAAGGCTGGAGAGGGACTTTTCATAAGGATGTCTAGCAATAGGACAAAGGGGAATAGTTTGAAGTTGAGCAAGAGTTGGTTTAGACTGGGTCTCAGGAAGAAGTTCTTTGGTACAAGGGTGATGAGATTCTGAAACAGGTTGCCCAGGAAAGTTGTGAATGCTTCCTCCCTGGGAGTGTTCAAGGCCTTGAGCAGCCGAATCTGGTTGAGAGGTGTCCTGGCTCAAGGTGGGGAGGTTGGAGTAGATGATCTCTAAGGTTCCTTCCATCCTGGGCCATTCTGTGATATGGTATATGGAATATCTTTTCTATTCCTAGATTAAATTGCAACTAGATTGCACTGGTACCTAACGTGAAGCATTTCCCTTTTATTATCTGTGTTTAATTTTGGAACAGAAAACACTGTGTGGTGGTTAGCCCAGTGTGTGGTGGTTAGCCCAGTGTGTGGTGGTTAGCCCAGTGTGTGGTGGTTAGCCCAGTGTGTGGTGGTTAGCCCAGTGTGTGGTCAGAGCACCTACAACCACAGGAATACGCTGCCTGTTCTTCACCGTGGGAAGAGATCTGCAAGCAGGGCTTGCAGGCAACTGCTGAGAAGAAATCTGTGTCAGCTGTGATTTTCCTTTTCTAGGCTAGAAAGAAAAATAATCAGCTATATTTAGCACACTTGAAAGAGACCACAAAATCTGCCCAAGTAAATACAGTCTAGTTGGGCTCTTTGCAGCTCCATGTCCTGCATCTTCTCAGGATCCCTCTGAGTAGAAATATGCAGGAAATGAAAAAGTAAAGCACTTGCTGATATTTATCAAATCATCTGTGTATTAGCTAAGCATCTGGCAGAATTCTGCTTAATTTCCACTTCAGAAAAAAAAGTAGCAAAGCTGAAATGTCAGGCCTAATCTCCATTTCATTTATGTATATTGAGGTCAAGCTGATGTGACTCTGGAAAGCTGATCAAAGTTCCTTTTGGTACATGTTGGTGTGGGGTCAAGATCAGGCTCATTGCCAAGCTGCCGTTGTTCTCCTGCTATGTTCCTTGCAAGCTGCAAATGTCATGTGTCCAAACTAGGAAACGTTATCATTGCAACAGGGAGTGCTCAAGGATTTCTGTTTTGAAGGAAGCCAGAGATTTATTGGGAGCTTTCTTGTCTGGAAACACCAAAGTACCTCTTTTACTGACAATCATTCATTCCACTGAAGTACCTCCTTTAGTGACAGTCATTCATTCCTCATTCATAGCCTGAACACATTTTGGACCCTGATCTTGGCTGAGGCTTGCCATTGCTGTAGCAATAGATGAGACTTCACCATGAAACTGAAGATACCTTCTTGAAAATTGCTCTTTGGCAAGGGCTTCTAAATTGTGTTTCTTTGTACTTGGGTTCTTTCAGTTCAGGCTGGGCAGTTAGCTCATGATTTCTGTTTGCTTGTGTCCTACAAACTTTACCTTTGAAGAGACCTTCTTGAAGGTCTGATTTCACATGGTTTATGCTTAGTAATTTATTGTTTATTCCAAGCAGTTGCAGTGTTCTTCTTTACAAGTCTTGTAAGTCATACGCTGGGTACCTACCCAGAACAGAGCAGCTGGTCCATCAGGCTTCATGGGACCTGTCAGTCATGCCAAATTCACTGCTGTTGGCACTATCTAGTATGCCTAGTGTTAGCACATCCAGGTTTGCTAGCAGGTAGCAGCTCTAAATCTGTTTGTAAGTAGTAGCCACTGGATCCATTTCACTTCCCCTCTTCCCCTGCTATGAGTACTATTCTCTACTATTCCCATTTGCATTCCCAGATGAAATCCATACTGCATCACCTGAGTGAAGAAATGTGATTCATTCCATCCTAAGCTGAATCCACATGAAAACTCAGATTTTATTTTGGGTCTAAGCACTCCTATTTCTGTCACTGCTGTTGCAAGTAGAGGAAAGTCCAGCTGTGAGGAGCTGTGGCTTCATGCAGCTTCTGGCAGGAACTGAAGGCGGTTGCCAAACACAATTGGTGTGGTTGGAGTCACAGAGGTGCTGTGGGATCACATATCCGATGGCAGGTGTGGTACTTGCAGAGAAGGCACTTCAGTTCATGAGCCCACTCCACTCTGGTGGCTCTTCTGGTGATGGTAAGGTTCTGGAAATGAGGTTATGCAGCTCGTTTTGGAGGAACCCAGGAGCACTGGGGTGGGAGTTAGGAACGGTTGCTAAGAATATCTGCTCAGCCAGGATCACTATGGCAACGGTGTTGCCAGGATGAGAAACTTTCACTGCAATCAGTCTGAATTCATGAGCACTGTTGTCTACCTATGTTGCATCAGGGACTGATTCCTAATGTTCTGATCCAAAGCAAATCTTTTAATAAATCCTGAAGGATCTATATTTGCTGTTTGCAAAGTACTCTGATAGGGGAAAGACAGAAAGAACCTGTGTCAAGCCAGAGCTTGAGGGGCTGGGCAGATAGAGGGAGCAACCATCTGAGCAATCAGATTACATTCATGTTTTCAAGGGTTTGGTGTGTAGGTTTTTCATCCTGGCTGGTGAGATGAAGTAAAGTCTCTTTTGGGTTTGGACTGAGGCTTGTTTCTGGCTGCAGATTCCTTCAGGTCCATTTTACATTCCGTCTCCTTTCTTCGTATAACATTGAGAGATTAGGATGATAAGCACTGGTGGGGATTAGTTAATGAAAATAAGGACACAAACTGTAAGAACTCCTTTCTACTTGAATTTTACTGCTCACCTCTCTTAGCAGTTTTTACTGCAATTTATTTTCACAGACAAAACACATTTAACAAAGTCTAGTGCTGTGTCTCCCAGAGACTGACTTGCTTTTCAGGGTCTGATGTTCCGCTTTGTAGGCTACAGTTAGTCATAGCTGATTTGTATTAGTGAGTGTCCTTCAGATGAAACAATTACATAGCTGGCAAAATAATTCACATCTTTTATTTTCTGCCCTCTTTTATTGTGTGCCACTGACCACAAATGTACTGACACTTCTGCAGCTCTCATAAATACATTGATGTTAAAGCTGTCCTCAGATACCTCTAGTTTGGGGGCTGAGCAGATATGTACAAACTGAAAAGGGTTTTTCAGGTCAGGCCCCTCCACACAAGTTGCCTTGGCTTGTGATATGCATCATGTGGATAATGGGAGATCTTATTTTAAAATAAACATGTTTATCTGCAGGGAGCTTTAATATTGACCTATCCAGGCACAGACCAAATCCTGTGCTTAGCTTCCAGCAGCAGCTCTGCTCCGATCAGCTTTAAAGACCATTTGCAGAAGGACTCTTAGCTGGGTTAAAACTTGAGAAATTCTAACATGGTGTCACTTGTTGTTATCACAACAAATCTGTTATGTGCCCTGCTGCAGTAGATAAACAGGCAGGTGAATTAACCTCCAAGAGGAGAGTGCTCAAATCCTCCTGTGCTGGCAGAGCCAGGGAGAAAAATGTGGCTCTAAGTATTTTCAGCTTAGGGTTTCTCAAAGCTGAGGTTCACACATGTAAAGCGAAAGAAAAAGTATCACAGGAATTGTGTGCAGACATCTTTAGAAAAAATAAGGATAGATGTCTTTGCTTTGAGGAGCTGGAGCCCAGGAACAGGCTGCCCAGGGAGGTTGTGGAGTCACCTTATCTGGAGAGATTCCAAACCCACCTGGCCACTGTGATTCTGGGCAACCTGCTGTGGGGGACCCTGCTGTAGCAGTGGAAATGGACTCCAGAGGTCCCTTCCTACTCCCATTGTGCTGGGATTCTGTGTTGTTACTTTTACTATTTGATTGTGGGGGTGAAAAAAGATAGGGCTAGTGCCAATGTATCACAGTATAACTAAGGTTGGAAGAGACCCCAAGGATCATCAAGTCCAACCTGTCCCAACAGACCTCACGACTAGACCATGGCACCAAGTGCCACGTCCAGTCTCCCCTTGAACACCTCCAGGGATGGTGACTCCACCACCTCCCTGGGCAGCCCATTCCAATGATGAATGACTTGCTCAGTGAAGAACTTTTTCCTCACCTCGAGTCTAAACCTCCTCTGGCACAGCTTGAGACTGTGTCCCCTTGTTCTGGTGCTGGTTGCCTGGGAGAAGATACCAACCTCTTCCTGTCTACAACCACCTTTCAGGTAGACTTCTGTCCCTTCTCACAAATTATTCCTCTCTTCACATTCGAGACACCTGTTGGACAAAAACTTGATGATGAAATGATATTTGTATGTATATGATGAAAGAGTTGTGTTAAGATGTTCTCTGCCATATATGAAGCTTGTTATGATTTTCCATTGGAAGCCTTGGGTCTAATTAGAGGGTTAAAAAAAACCCAAACAAGTATAGTGGCTTGTTTGGTGGAAAGATGCCCAGGTTCTTGTAACATTGATACTGTAGGAGTAGGAGGGTTTCTGCTGTGGTTTTGTTTCTTCATGAGATGAGTCATTATTAGAAGGTACCTTCACCAGCAATAGAAGAAGAAAGAGCATAGAATAAACACTCCCAGGAATTCTTAGTTACTAACAGTCATTTGAGCAGCCCAGCAGAAAGCTTGTTTTCTCTAAAATCCTGAAACTGAAGAAGCCATGATGTAAGCCCTTCAAAGGCTAGAGAATAAAAGGAGATTTCCCACCCCCCACCCTAAATGAAAAAGAAGCTTTTGTTAGCAAAAGCAGAACTCGGAGTGTCCTATGGTGTCGAGGAGCAGGAGCAGGCCATTCTTTTCCTCTTCCTGCCACCCCTCACCAGCACTGGGATTACAGTAGTTCTTGCTTGTGTGGCAAGGGCTTGATTTTCCTCACAGACTGCATGTGAAAGGGGGGGGTGTGTGTGAACAGGAATTGTGTGGATCAGCTGAGGAAGGAGGGAACTCTCTGGTGAAGGGATGTGTGTCAGTGTTGTAGATAGCGAGCTTGCAGGACCTGTTTTGGTCGCTGCTGTGCTCTGAGCCTGCCCTGCACTTCCATCACAACTGGTTGCAATTAAACTTATTCAAACAGTAGATGTTTAATTTTTATGTATTTTTTCAAATGTGAAGCATTTCTGGGATGAAGGGTGTCATTCCCAGTGGCTGTCAACTGCCAGAAGTCACAGGATGACATTTGATAGTCGCTGATGTACAGCAAAGATTTCCTGCAAAGTTTGTGTGTCAAACACAAAGCTCTGCTTTATCACGCCTATTGCTCCCTGTGTAGCCAAAGGTGATTGTCAACTTTAGCTGGAGAATTTAGTAGAGAAGTCAAGGCAGACAAAGCAAGCATCCAACACTCCAGAAGTGAGAAAAAAATGAGAGCATTAATGAAGTTATTATAATAAGTAAGAATGGGCCTCTGTGTGCTAGGCTCCGTTTGGCTTTGAAACACAGGCAGTCCTTTTCCCCAAGAGTTTGCTGCCTAAATGGATGATTCACACACAGGGCAACAGAAGGCCTAGAGCAAACAAGCTGCAGGAGGGTTGGTAAACAGGCACAACATGTTATTATTAAACATATATATATTTGGGTTCAGTTTAGCTAAAAGCAGAATAGCAAAGGGGAATCAGGAGATGGAGTGAGGGGAAGAAGGGGAGAGTTTATAGGGGGGGGAAATAGGACAGAGAAGCTTGTACATAGGACAGGAGGAGTTAGAGACAAGTCAACACTTCACATGACAAAACCAGGGAGAAATTGCAGCAAACACAACAGGGCACTGTATTTTTGGGAAGAAATACCAAGACAATTTCCCATCATCTTGAGAGAGGCTTCTGATGGCTCCTGGATCCCCATGTTCCCCAAGAGCTACCTCTGACCCTTCCAGGAATTTGTTTGACTTCAGCTGCCCACTCTTTTCTGGAGTCCAGGTTTGCAGAGTTCATGGGGCTCATGAAACATGACAGAGAAACAACACGTGTTCTAGATTTGTCCTTCCAGGTCTCTGCATGTTAGCATGAGCCACAGG
The DNA here is from genome assembly GCF_014839835.1 of Dryobates pubescens. Classification (NCBI taxonomy): domain Eukaryota; kingdom Metazoa; phylum Chordata; class Aves; order Piciformes; family Picidae; genus Dryobates; species Dryobates pubescens. Next base: position 3,833,366 of record NC_071635.1, read on the forward strand.
TACACCTAAGCTCAGCAGACCTTGGGTTCTCCTCTCTGGCCTCAGCAGAGTGATGCCTGCTGAAAGTGAACTCGCTTTCAGGAGTTCTTGCATCTGCCCACTTTCCGAATCCCTGGATTTGTTCTGCCTACAGTGCTGATCTTGTGATCGGCTTGACCTTTGCAGCTGTGGGCAGGGGGACATGCTGGTTGGAGAGGACAATAAAAAGTATCTGTGGAGGAAAAAGCCCAGTTTGGATATAGAGCTGGGTGTGGGAGCACTGACTTGTCAGTGGTTTCTGTGTCAGTTCTTTCCAGGCCTCTAATAACATTAGTAATATCTGAGACTCTGATGTGGTTAAACTGCTGCCTATTAAGATGGGACAGAGATAATGTGTAATGGTAATATTTTTGTCTGTATTTAAGAATCTTTCTCCTATTCAAGTCCTAATGAAAGGACTTGAAGCTTAGTTTTCCTCTTGGGTTGAACACTAGCCCTTGACTTCACTGGGATCACCTAACTTAGCAACTCATATATAACAGTCTGAAAAATACACAGGGCTCCTTCATCTGTGATGCTTTTAACAGATTATATTCAGCCCTAGGGATTGCTTAAAAAAAACACTTAATAAAAGCCTTCACCAAGACAGTACTTAGTGTCATTATGCCCTAAAATGAACTTTAAATATACACTTTCTGAAGCAAGGACTTGTACTCCTCTATTATAAACCATATGTGTGATTGTTGGGACTTGCCTGTGAAGTAATTGGAGTAATGTGCAGTATGGCTTAAAAGCCAAGCTCGTTTTAGGCTTTGTGTTTTAAAAGTGAACTAAGTCAAATTCTGTATTGAGAAATGGTGTTTACTACTTGCTTTTCATCTGTTTTCACCATAGAGAACTTACTCAGATATGTTCTCTTAAGCTTCATGCCAATGCCAGCAGTGCAGACATTTGAATGAAAGTGAGAAATGAAAAGCTACAGAATTTACTCTCTGCATTTTTTAATGCTGTCAGAACTCTGTTTCTCTGACATGACAAATTCTGCAGGGAAGAAATAACCCCAGCATCATCAAGTGAAAAAATGAGCAAAAGCTTTTCTGCTGAAATTAAATCTGTGTGTTTGACATTAGGCTTTTTAATTTCTCTTTGTCATTCAGAAAAAAAAAAGCTCTACTTCTGTGTGTAGAATCTGAACACAGTTGTCAGTATTGGCATCCTAATAATGTTTATCTACCCTGCTAGAAAACAAGCACCTCATTTGACAGATGCAAGGGTTTATTAGCTGGGTAGGTGCTTGCACATTACTGAAAGTCATTTCCTTGGACCAGATTGTGCTTCTCATCCCATGCAGTAATAAGCAAGAATGTCTTTGTGGAAGCAAAGTGTTAAAACCCCCTGTAAGATCAGATTCACATCTGCTGCAGCGAGAAATTCATCCTGCAGATGAGCTGCTGCTGCTAGAAACTTGACTCAGCTGGTCAGTAAAAAGCTGTTTAGAGTGAGCACAGCAACTCTTGGACAAGACAGATGCTGCCTGGATGCTTTTTAATGCTGCTGCGCCATTAAGGAGCCTTCTCACCTGTTCATGGTGGTCTTCATATTGCATTGACTGTTGTGCTTTGAAGTGTGGTTTAGACCCTTCAAATAGGAATTTATGAAATTCATAGTAGATTCCAAGGCATGGCAGGAAGAAATAGTGCTGACTTTTCTTTCTGTACAAGGCTTATCTCAAAGGAAATGAAAACCTGTGGTTGCCAATCTGTGCATTGATTTGCAAAATACCTACAAAGCAGAGGGCTTCTCCTGTAGCTAACTGCTCCCAGCTGCTCTCTCACATTCCAAATTTTATGAGTATTTTTACTGGCAACAGGAAATATTTTTAAGTCTTTGCAGGAGAAAGCATCCATTTAGTTTACATAAATTGTTTTATTTATCTCTTAGGAGTATTCTGAAAGTGGAATTTTTGCATATGCTCCCAAACCAAACACTTGTGATTACAGTTATGGAGTTTAAAGTAACTGTTTTCCAAGCTGGTTTATTGGGCCTGTTTAAATCAGATTGGGTTTCAAAATTGCCTTTGCTATTGTAGCTGGTTTTCCTAGAAAGAAATGCTGAAGACATTTCATATTCTTTCTGTTCTCATTAAGGATCCTGCCTGTAGTCCAGCAGGGAAAGAAGCCCTCATTAATAAATCACTGTCATAAAAATGCAACAAAACAGATACCAAATGCACCTCGCTTATTTCAGCAGAAGTTACTCTCTCTTCTGTTATAATCCAGATTTATTTGCTACCTGTGGTGCCCTCCTTTAGGTGTGTTCAGGCTTTTTCTCACCTAATTACACGCCTTGGTGGTTGATCTGCAAACAAACATTGTCTTTGTAACCCATAGTTTGGAGACAAAATGTCTTACTTCAGTTTCCTAGACTCTCTCTAAGGTTCAGTTCTACTAATTTGTTCAATTGTATTTTATCAGTTATATAGGAGGGTGGAGTCATCTTTGTGTTTATCTGCTTTCTGCTTTTCCTCTTATTTCCTCTGTTTTCTTTGCACCAGTAGAAGATTGGGCTGACGCCAGTATCTTCCACACTCTTGTCTCAAGGTCAGGGTTCCCTACTCTTGAAGTAAAGTGGATTTCTGCAGAAGTTCAGCTCTTGCTTCTTGGGGGAGATGTGCTCTTCTGGGATGAAGAGTGGGTTCCAGTAGGGATTCAAACATCAAACCAAAGGTTTGTTTGGAAGAATGCTCTGATAGTGGGTTGGTGGTTGGTTGGTTTTTGCTTTTCCCAAGTCTATGTTATTACTGGTGCTGTGGAGTGAAAGGCTTGCTGTTGCACAACCAGGAACTTCTGAAAAGCTTTTCAACCCTACTGTCTGAGATTTGACTTAATTTTTGTGCTCTCCTCCTCCAATTCCCAGAGCAGGTGTCTCAGACCTGGCGAATTTTGAACTTTCCTTACAGGCAAATTTCTCCTACACGTTGTTCCCATCTGCATGGTGACCTTTATCTTTCCAGAGCTCTGTCAGATTAACATTTCTCCAGCACTGTTTGTATTCTTTTTTTCCCCCCCCCCCGTTTTAGCTCCTAGTACACAGCAGAGTTGTTTAACCTCCCTTCACTGCCAGAGTTTCCCTATTGAGACAGGGAGTTAAAAATAAATGCATTCATTTCCTTATAGGCTTTGGCTTAAGATGCTATAAACAGAAAAATTATTCTAAGATCAAATGTGTTTGGGCCGCTCACAGTACAGCACATGAAGGAAAGACCTATTTTAAGGCAGAAGAATGCACAGCGTAGCCATTTTCCTTGATTGCTTTTCTTTTCTGGCTATTGCCAGAATGACTCATCCTGTTACTCACCGTGGGAGTGTTAATTGCCACATGGTAAGAGAAGTGCCATCTCCTTAAGGTGAATCTGAGAGAGTGGGGCTGCTAAGTGCAGAGTACTAGCCGCTCGTGTAGAGAACCGGCTCGAAAAGATGGTCCCTTGCAGGGTGTGTGCAAACATTGGGCTCCGTCTTGGGAAGGGTGTTCTGGTGTTTATTTATACTTCAGACTCCTTATCTATTTGATTATTAAAGATTATTTATTCATAGAACGGTTTAGGATAGAAATGACCTTAAAGATCATCCAGTTCCAACCCCCCTGCCATAGGGGGGTGGGGACATGCAGGGACACCTTCCACTAGCCCAGGTTGCTCAAGGCCTCATCCACCTTGGCTTTGAACACCTCCAGGGAGGGGGCAGGTAGCTCAGAATGTCTCATTCTCTGATCCTGTAGTATATTTGGGTCCTTATTCATTATATTCATATCTATACTTAAAAGGGGTTAACTGGGAGCACAGAGGCATTTTCAACCTTTGTTTGGCCCAGTCTCGTGGGTACATCATGATACAGTCTTCAATTACACATGCCCATAGTAGTTTTTCCACCAGCTCCTGCTTCACTTGATGCAGAAACAGCTGACACCCATTTAATGAGCAGCTACTCGATAGCTCGTTTCTGTCCTGTTGTTCGATTTGTGGCCCTAGGCCTTATTTACATTGTGTTGTTCAATGCCCCCTTTGAAGGTGGAATTATGATTCCCTTGGGGGCTCATCTATAGTGCTCATCAAAGTTATATCCAGAGTGTTGAAAAGAAATTAATTAATTTTCATTGCACTTCTCTTTGGTGAAGAGACTGGATTATTCTTATTGAATAGGTGAGATGGTGAAAGGGAGGTAAGCAAGCTTCCAAAGTTTTGACTGGAGCCTTAGCTCAGGAAAACAGGGATGCTGGGTTTTTAGAGTATGTGTATTCCATCTTGTTGATCCCAATTATAAATTGCCCTCTGGATTTGATTATACCTGAGAGTTTTTAAACCTTTGAAGAAAAGATCACAAGCTCTCTGACAAGCAGACAGAAAATGAGAAACTTCCCTGTGAACAGCTCATTTGGCAGCACCTGTCTGGCACTAGGTGTGCTGTCAGGGACAGATGTAAGCAGCGTGGCTCCTGTTATCTGGGGTGAAGTTCAGTTGCTGTAGCTGGGAAGCAACCAGCCTACAGTGCCCTACACCATGTCTTCCAATCTCTCTAAAAACATCTGCAGATAAGGTAACAGGCACCCTCACTCTGTATTCCTTGTGGATCCCTGGGCGAAGCCTGGCTGAGCTAGGTGGTTCTAGATCTGTGCTGATGCAGGCAGACTGCATAATGCATCAGTACAGGTAGAATGAAGGTTACAGGAGTGCCATTGCTACTGACTTTTCCTCACTTGTGGAACAGCAGACAACCACCTGCTCCTTCTTAGTAATAGCAGCGGAAGCTTCATGCTTCATTTCAAGCACTGCACAATTTGTCTAGAGAGTTTCAAAACATTTGTTTGATTGCAGATTGCTTTTTTGTATCCTCAGTTTTGAGGACAGTAGGCTTAGGAAGCACTGACTCTTCTATCCATTGCCCCTTTTCCAACCTCCTGTTGTAATTTCTCTGCTCCTTCTGTGCCACTGGTGTCATCCCCAGGTTTAGTCCTGGTCCATTCCCCTGGTGTGGGCAACCCTGATACCCTCTGCACTTTTTGATCCAAAGTATGTGGATGTCTAATCTTCAAGAGCTGAACTCTTTCAGACAAGCATTTCAAGTTCATCTTGAGACAGCCTTAAATCCAAGAGGTGGAGGTTTGATCAGAGTATTTTACAAGGAGGTGCAAACAGTCCCTAGCAAGAGAAGGTTGTATATGAGAGTCATAGCTACCAGCTACACCTGTAATAATTTTGAGCCTAGAGGTTCAAGTACCTGGCAAGAAAAGAAGATTGTTCTGTATTTTGTTGCAGGGAATATGACACATTACTCTTGCAGTTTGTGCATGTTTAATCACACAAGGCTCTGTGTTTTATAGAGCCCATAACATAAACATCCTAATTTTTCTTTATACTCTAACTGATTTCACACTTCACTTCTGGTTATCTTTGCGTTGCCAGATGAACACAACCCCCTCCAACCTTTACTCCAAAACAAAAGGTAAATTAACAATTACCCAAAGAACATCAGTTCAAGGCATAAAAGCAGAAAGCTTCTAGCTAGCAAGTGTCCATGGCAAGTGTCTGGTTACTATGGCAATCGCCATGGAGCATGTGACCTGCATGATAATTTCAAGGTACCTCAGAGCCCTTTCTCTTGCATAAGTTTGATGTCTTCCAAACAGAGATGTTACATGAGGTCACAAACCCTCAACTGCAGCCACCAGATGGATGGATATAATGCAGACAATCAATTTGCAGCTCCCACTGGGCAGAAAATGCTGCATTCAGTTCATAGATTTTAATTTGTTTGATCTAAAGCACACTGCGAGTGAGGGGAGGAATTTCTTCTTCCCAGTCTAACACGGTTTATGTCTGCATTTTGGCAGTCAGTTTCCATGTGACTCTTTGCTGTGTCCAGGTTTTGTGGAGCACTTCACATTATGTAGGCAATCAAAACTGGACGGATAATTATAATGCAGATAATGCTAGGAATATGCAATGATCCCAGCAAATAGATGATGTTCATCCTGAAGGACAAAGTAACTTGGAATGACGCTTTTGTAGAGGATAGGAGTTGAGCCTAGTCATTAAATATGTATTTTAAACACACATACAAGTTGTTGACAGTATCGAACATGCTGTGAAATTTCCCCACTTTGAAAGAAGAACCTTTTCATAATACGTGTTTTCAGTGTTACCGTGTGCCATCGACTATGGTGTACTTGACTGATGATGAAGGTACCACACCTTGTTGCTTTACACCAAGGACACACAGGGATCATCTTTCTTTGATTCATAGAATGGTTTGGGTTGGAAGGGACCTTGAAGATCATCTTGTTCCAACAGCTTCCACTAGACCAGGTTGCACAAGGCTCTGTCCAACCTGGCCTTGAATATGTCCAGGGAGGGGGCATCCACAGTCTCCCTGGGCAACTCTTCTTCTCACCACCCTCACTGTAAAGAATTTCTTCCTAATCTCCGGTTTAAGTCTCCCCTCTCCCAGCTCAAAGCCATTGCTCCTTATCCTGTCACAACAAACCCTTGTAAAAAGTCCTTCCCCATCTGTCCTCTGGTCCCCAGCTCTCCTGTAGGTACTGGAAGGCTGAGTTTGCTACCAACACTGATACTCCTCTGGGGAGATGAGACACCCAGGTATATTTGCCACAGAAATATTTACTGTCTTTCTGTTGTGTGGAAACCGGTAACAGAAGGGGTTTGTGCTGGGCCAGGCTTAGGAGGCTCAAGAGCAGAAAGCGAAGGACAGTGCTGGGAAAGGGCTCAGTCCCTTCTGCTGTCCATGGCCACGGTGCTGAACTCGAAAGTGGGATTGAAGTGGAGCTGGGAGTTATTTATTTTATATGCTTTTGTTAAAAGAGTGAAAGCACACATCAGATGTATTTCTTGGAAGATGGCTTTGTGTTCCTTGGCTGTCCCTCTATCCTGAGGAGATTCATTAGCAGGGCAATCCATAATATGCAACATAAATCCAGATGAAAGAAAGGTCACTTTGTTGTATGTTTTAGATGACACCTCTGGAACACTCCAGTGTTAAACACAACATAGCAGGTTGTTTTTAATGGAGAACTATGGCACTTGGTTGGAGGATTCTGCTTATGAGGAGATTTCTGTCAGAATTAGTAGGAACAAACACACACCTCTTGAGTCACTGGGGTTTTTTTGTACCTGTCAGCAGTGGTCACTGATGAGTGGTTCAACCCTTGCTCTTCCACTGTAGTTTTTTTTTCCATGCTGACAACTGGAAGATACGCTGGGGAAAATGAAATGAAATTGTCATGAATTGTGCAGTTAGATTTTCCTGTTGTTCCACCACCACTGTCTCTGCTGAGGAGCACAGAGAATTGAAGATGCCGCTTAAAGATAATCATTGTATTAGTGGGAGATATTTTTGTGTTTAAATAGTATTAGTTGGCAAGGCTGGGTGAGGTCAACAATGAAACTCTCCTTGTTTTCATCAGGGCCAGGATTTTACTCCAATTTTACACAGAGCAAACTGTAGGAGTGAAAAAAAAATGTGTCTGTCACATTAAAAAGGACTAATGGGGTAGAAATATTTTCCTTGGTCTCTTTGGTTGTGTGTTGTTTTTTTGTTGTTGTTGTTTATTCGTTTTTGTTTTGTGTTTTTTTCCCCTTCCTTTCTTTCTCCTCACACCTTGGTTTCTCTGCTACTGATTCTGTGCTGTATTCACTGAGGAAGGGAACAAACAGGGAACGGTTATATAACAGCATGTAAAAAATGCTCATTTCTGTGATATGTGTTACTTAACTTCATTTAATCATCACAAAAATAATTTGTTCAGACTTTATGGTGTAATTAAATTGATGCATACTTTAACTCTTTCCCATTGCAGCTTGGTTTAATGGTTTCGGTAGTGAACCTAGCCAGCTTTGTCATCCACCCTGATTCCCTCTATTGTTCGTCTCTTATCAGGGTGGGACAGATGGAAGCTGAGGGTTCAGCTCAAGGTAACCAGCTGAAACTCCTGTAGTGGCAAGTCGATAAAATCCCAGATGATCGTCTCTGGTGTTCTGCTGACTAGATACAGAGCACTTACTGCAGCACATGAGACTGAGAGGGGTATTTTTGTGTGTATAATGCTGAACAAAGGAGCCACTGACAGCAGATAGGTTGCCACCGTTTTGACAATGACAATGTTAGCAATTACTCAGCTGGAACATCTGAGCATTTTAACGCCTTTAACAACTCCTAAAAGCAATGCGCTCCCCAAACAGCTGCAGAATCAAGGCTCTGTGTTCATAGTGTCACAGAAGAGTCAAGGTGTGGGAGGGGTCTCTGGAGATCCTCTAGTCCAACCCCCATCTCGGATCAGGGTCAGATGGGGCAGGTAGCTCAGGGCTGTGAACAGTCAATTTTTGAGTACTTCTAAGGACTGAGGATTCGTAGCCTATTCCTTTACATTTTAGAAGTTGTCCTCTTTATGTTTAGAAGGAATTTCTTGTGTTTCACTTTGTGCTTATTGTCTCTTGACCTGCCACTGGGCACCACTGAGAAGAGCACTTCTCAGGCTTCTTCAGTCTCTCCCATCAGCTGTTTGTACACGTTGCTAAGATCCCCTTGAGCCTTCAGTTCCCAAAATGCAGAAGGTGGAAGTGTTCTGACTTGCTGACCACGATTTTAAAATTATGACTATGTTTTTTGCAGTTTAGCTAGCACTGGTGCAGAATATGAGGGAAGGTCAAGGTGTAGGAAGAAGTTCAGGTTTAACCATAAGTTTCTAAAGTTTGTTTTTTTGTAATGCTGGGACTTTAAACATCTTCAACTTAGTTGATCTGCAGCTGTTGAATTCAGTGGGAATAAAGCTGGCCTTGTAGGATTAAATTTTTTAATTGTGGAAGTAACCAGGAATGATGCTATAAGGAATGACTCTTGGAAAGAGAGATCATTTTTTGTATAAGGAAAGCATGACTTCAGTGGTTGAAAAAGGGATGCTCTTGACTGCCTGGCACTGTAGATGTGCCTGAGCTAGTTACAAGCCCAACAACTTCCACAGCAGCAGTGATCCAACTGCAGCTCCACAGAGCTCAGTGCAGACTTGCATCATCTGCCAGCAGTTGTAAAAAGGACATTCTTCTCCAGCTTTGGTTTACATGCCTACAGGGATGCATTTGGGAGTGAGGGTCCTAGGTCTGGAACATGCCCAAAGCTCAGTAAGGAACCTTCCAGCCGACTGCACTTATCAAATTAAAGGCATTCAGTTAATCCTGCTGCCATTACTGCTAATGTGCTACAAAGAAGCTTCTGGCAATGCTTGTGAGGAGACTGGCCAGCATTTTGTTGAACAACTTTCAGGGAGCTGCTTCTCACTTCTGGTGTGTTATCTCTTTACAGCTCCATAAAGCAAATATAAGCCAAGGTGGAATCCCCTTCATCAGAGCTGTGTGAAGGGAGGTAATTGTGTGCTTCTAACCTGAAAGGTTGTTCACTAGAGTGTGATTTACATGTTGGGTGGATTAAGGCACTTCAGCTAAGCACCTGGGCTTAGACATAATGCATGTGGGCCTTGAAACTATATAATTGACAGGACATATCTGTGGGAAGTTTCCACACACTGATCTACCTGAGCACCTAAACCCTCAATCATGGGAGCTGCCTGATCACCAGTTACTCACCACTGCTCCTGCACTGTGGGTTGATAGATAAGGGTTGGAGATTTGTTACCCCTTTTCTAAACTGCTGAGGGATGATTGTGTGTGTGGCTGTTCCAAGTGACTTAAAAATTACTTCCTGTGCAATTCCCAATATCAGCCAATCAGTTTTCTTTTGTGAAGGAAATGAAGTCCACATGCTAGAATAATTTTGTTCTACCAGTTTTAAATGAGGAAGAACACCTTCAGCAGTCTTGGATATTTAGGACTCACAGGGGTGCTTGGGCATTTCTGTGAGGCAGCTTGTGTGGTTGTTAGACCTATTGTCAACTCACACCAGCTGTGATTCCCTGGTTGGCTAGGTTAGATTTAGTTTCATGCTGGATTTCTGGGATCGTGGGCAATGAAGAGTGCTGAGGTGTTGTTACTAAGCTAGAACATTTGTTTTTCTTTGACTACACCTAAAAATGTGTTGCCAAAGGTGAGTGCCTGGGATCTGGGGACCTGAGCAGTTGAGGATAATGAGGTGGTTTGCCTTGGGTAAATTTGTGCATGTGAGTTTGTGCTGGTTTTGTAGCTCCCATCAATAAGTATTTGTCCCTGCAGGCTTCTCCGGTGTTTTGTTTGTGGGTGCTGCCACCACGAAGTTGATGCCACACTGGTCTCCCTGTGGTGTAGCTTTCTAGCTAACCACAGCCTAATTCACTCAATATTTTTACCCTGGTGTGGGCCTATATGAGGATGGAGTACAAATAACTAGAAGACTTACATAATGAAGTTGAAAGTCCTCCTCTTTCTTACTTCTTCCTCACACCTTACAGCCTGCACTTAGCACAGCTGCCTCCCACGGGCAGTGGCCTTTTGCTGCTTGTAGTGACTCCCCGTGACTTCTTCCCTTCACAAGGCATCAAGCCTTCAATCACACAAGCCTCTCAGGAAAATCTGCTCCTTTTCCTAGCTGTCATGGAATTCTCCTGCAATCCTGTTTCCTTAGTCTTTCCTGGCTTGGTGACCAAAATAAATGTTGTATTAAAAATGCAGTAGTGAGTCCCATTTCTTCTAGGGACAGAGGGAGAAGGGATGGATTTAGCTAAGAGTGAGACACTGCGCTCCTTATCCCCTCTACATCACTGCATCAAGTTTTCAGACCTTTCATGTGTGAGTTAAGTTTTCTTTATATTTACAGTCAGAAATGGCAGTGGTTTTTTTTTTTGTTGTTGTTTTAGTTTTGAAAGAAACATGATTCTAAGAAGAAAACACATAACACTTCATGGCCACAGACTTCAACAATCTGCCTTAATCCAATGATCACTTCTTAGGGGGAATAGATATCAGCCAGACTGCAAAGGTGGAGTTTTGTATGAAAAAAGGGCTGGGGAGAAGGATGAATTTGTGCAAAATTAGACTAAAATGTGCAAGGGGATGTGTGACCTCCTTTAAGAACAACATTTGTGTGCAGATTATGCTGCTTGTTTGTAGATGAAAAGAATAACCACTTCATTACAGCTTTCACAACTGATTTCCATGACTGTCTGACGCTGATAACAAATGACTGCTGTACATCTTCCCCAAAATACTTGCTCTGACTGTGACTGCAGCTCTAATTATGGCATAACAGATGCAGTGTTGTATAGCACCCGCCTCCTTCAGGGTTTGGAGCTCCCTTTTACTTTTACATGAGTTATTTCTCTTACTAGTGTAGCATTTACTACTGCTAGCAGTAACAAAGAAGTCGCCCTTAAAGTAAAGCATGAGGATTTTCAGTTTGTTACACTGCTGACATTGTTTGTGCTGCAGATGTTCATTGTGTCAGCAGCCAGCGATTGTGGGAGAGCCTATTCATGCCTCGCTGGGTCCTTTCCACTTTCTCCATCCTCTCCTCTGCTGAGTAAGCAGTTGAAGTGACTTTTTTTTCTTTTGTTCCCCAGCCTTCGCTGCTGTTTGAGAAGGAGGGCAAGTTTCTTGGCTGTTTTGTTCACTTGTAAGTGGAACAGGGTTGTGTTTTTTTTCCTTCCTGTTCTGCAGAAGAACGCATTTGCAATTCTCACATGCATTTACATGTGAATATTGCAGTGGTGTTCTTTCAAAACAGGGAGGAGGTGATTTATTTTAGTAGTACAAACTATTGCCTTGTGCTGTGCCAATCATGTTGCCATTGTCTGTTTTAATACTGACAGTGAATCATCTCTGAGATGCTACTGTTGAGGCCAAATGCCTTGCTCACGTGTATATAGGTTTTGAGAAGGGTGTGTGTGAGCAGAACCTTGGGCTGCAGGGACGGGGGATGCCCAGGAAGCACCAACTCTCTGACTACAGCCAGGCAGGAAGAAGCACTGGTGACTTCTCAGCAGCTGAGGAAGGAGGGCACAACCCTTTCTTGGTGGAAATGCTTTCTGTTCTAAGCCTCCTCATTTCTTAGTTCCTCTACTAAAATAAAGCAAATAACAAGCCTCTGCTCAACAAGTGTACCAGGTCGTGGAAAGTCCAGCCTAGATAACTCATTCTGTCTGGCAGACGAAACAGAAGTGAACAGCATGCATTTTTCAGTGAGACCTTCACCTTCCAGAGCTTGTTTTGAATGGGAAGAGAAAAACTGGTCCAATACTGGCACAGGCTGCCTAGTGCAGTGGTGGAGTCCCCACGATTTAAAAGCCCTGTAGAGGCGGTACTGAGGGTCATGTTTTAGTGGTGACCTGGCAGTGCTTGGTTAGTGGCTGGGCTTTATCATCTAAAACGTCTTTTCCACCCTAAATGATTCTATGCTGGAGGTGCTTAAAAGAAGCAGAGAAGTGGTGCTGAGGGACATGGTTTAGCACCAGGACTCGTAGAGGATAGTTGGTCTCGATGATTTTAAAGGTCTTTTCCAACCCAAGCGATTCTGTGATTCTATGGCTCTGTCTCTGCTTACTGCAGCAGGGGCTGGATGATCGTTGATGGTCCTTTCCTCCCCAGACCATTTAATGACCCTAAGGACATTTCTCCTCTGGAGTATCCTCCCTTCTCGGGGTGAATTCGTGGAACAGAGCTCCGCCACCGCCCCTCGCCTTGCCCAGCGTCCCCGGGGCTCCGCCGGCCCCCGCCCCGCCGCCGCCGCTGCTGCTGCTGCTGTCACGGCAACGGCACCGGCGCTGCGCCCGCCCCCGGCGGGTCCCACCCTCGGCAGGGGCTGGGCAGCTGGAGCCTTGCATGGCACGGCTCGGCGCCGGCAGAACCGTTCGCTAGGATGAACGAGGAGGCAGCCCAGAAGAGCGACAGCGGCGAGAAGTGCAACGGCGGCAGCCAGCGGAGGAAGCGACCCAAGAAGGTGGACCCGGGGCGGCGGCAGGCGGCGGGGCGGGCTCGGAACCGACTCCCAGCATTTGCTCTCCTTGCTCTGGGCGGTAGAACCAAGGGCAGGTAGCGCAGGATAGCCGGGAAGAAACCGGGGCGTGGGGGGACGGGGGACGATGACAGTGGGAGCGCGGTGCAGCAGTTGACACGAAACGAAGGGGTGCGGCGAGCGTTGGTGGTGGCCAGTGGTGGCTTGCTGGTGCTCATCAAGCGAGGGGCTTCTCCCTGCTCAGCTGTGTTGTGGTGTCTGAAATGACTGGGCAGGCAGAGGGTTGCTTCTGTCTGGGTTTTGCATTGGTGGTTTTGTTCGGTTGAAGTTGGTGTCATGAGGCAGAGGATGCCTCTTGGCGCGGGTTTCCCAGTGCTCGCTGTAAGGAAGACAGTTTGGTTTGACTGAAGAGATCAAACCTGCACATGATGGGAGTGATTTGTGTGCTTCTGTCCCTGGTCCTTCAGGCAACACTGATGCTGGTTTATAAACCTTAAGCTGACTTTCCCAGAGACGTTGCTCAGACTGGGTTATGGACAACCAAAGGGAGGTGAGCTGCCGGCTTTTGTAGCATCTGTGGCAATTCAGTGATGCTAATGAGAAATAATTGGGTATAAATGTGAATTGCCCAGCCACACCCTGTTTCCAGGGCACTCTGTGTGTCCTCTCTTTCAGACGTGGTTGATTTGCATTGCATAGCATGCCCCCTGCTTGAGGTAATTCCTTTTTAATGGCTTTAATTGCAGGCAACTATTTATTTGTGTTTGGGTTTTCTCTCTCTTTAGGAGGAAAGATGTCGGTGCTTCTGCATAATTATGACACAAATTGGTTTATGGTTGTTCCTTCCCCTCCCCTTCTTTAAGGTGCACAGCACGAGATATTACACTGAAATGTGTGGGTCTGCTTGCAGGGTGAGGAAGAAATTAATCCATACAAAGTGTATTCACTGATGGATTCTGCAGCCCCTCCTTTTGCATAGAATTTGCATTTTAACCAACGTTGCACGTGAGCAAGACACATTGCTACAAATGGCAATACTATAGAGTAGAGGGAGCTGCAGGGAGACACCTCAGGGACTTCTGCTGGGCTTTTACCTGGTGAAGAAAAGCTGTTTTGCAATAGGTGGCACGTAGGTCTTGTTTTATCACTGAGAAGATTCTGTACCTATAACCAGAAGGGCATGAGATAATCCAGTCCAAGCAAGAAAATGAACAAAAACATCCTCACCCCACCCCACTGTGCTTGGAACGTTGCCTGGATCTCCGCACAGTGGGGGAATTTATATAGCACACTGGCCTTATATTTAAGCACAACTGAGCAGCAGAGGGAATATCTGCTTTGACTTACCTCTGAATTTAGAAGGTGTGTTTGTGTGGGCGTGCAAATCCATCTGAGGAAGTAAAAATCAAATGATCAAGTGCACAGCCAGTCCATTTGGCTCTCAGATAACCTGAGAACACCATTGTACTGGGAGAGAGGTTTGGAAGAGCTGAGGAATCGACGTGGGTGTTCCCCTCTCTTCACCTTTATCCATGTATGTGTGGTTTCTGCTTTTAGTGTTGTTTTCTAAGTCAAGTGGCCCAGAGCCTTTCAAGGTTGAAACACAATTATAAGCCACTGCTGCCAGATGAATGCTTAGAAAGCGTCTCTTGTCTTGTGTCTCCGCATCCAGGCTTCCAACCGCTGATGCACCTGCATTATTCAGTAACATCATGTTTGAGTATCTTTTTAAAGTTGTCTTTTACAACTAGGCAATATCCATCAGGTATTTTCCATCGACAAGTGTAAACCAAGCCCCTCTAATTTGCTCTGTTTGGGTGCAGTAGATGCTGCTGCCTCAGCTATTGGATTAGCTGTCCTCAAGATTTACCCTTAGCGACTTCATGAGGAAATGCAGCTCCAGGCTTTAATAGTACTTTTGAAATTCTAAGAATATTGTTCTTGAAACCTATAAATAAGTTAGTTAGTTTTTTTTATATATATATGTGTGTGTGTGTATATATATATATGTTTTGTTTTGTTTCTTTAATGAGAGACACCTTGCAACAGCCAAGAGTACTAGAATTCTCGATTGCATTCCTCTGTGTTTTGGTGAGGCAGGCACAATTTCCCTTGGGAACAGAGATGAAAGTGCCACGTGCAAGGGCTCCAAGATCCAAAGTAACGTAGCCTGTTTTCAGGTCCTGAACTACTTTTGCTGAAGGGAGCTGCATTGCGCCATCCAACATGCCCTCTATCTGTTCCATGGAAGTTGATCCCTTTTGTGTGGATAATTAAATATTAATTGAGCCAGATGAGTTTGATCTATGTATTGGCAGAGACAGAGAGAAACGTGTCCCAGGTCCAAGATTCAGCTGGATCTCCTATATTCCAGCCATGGAGGGGTATCTCTATTTCATCAATATCCCAGGGGTTTTATGCACACATACTTCACAATGAAAACAATGTAGTGATATCTTGATACAGGATGGGAAAAACTGAAATGGAGGAAATGACTATTCACCCCAAACCAGCTTGAATCCTTGTGGTGACATTTGTGGCTTTAAGCATTCCAGACAAGTGGAACTAAGTCACTGGGCTGCCTTAATAGGTTTGAGAATCCAGTGGGTAGGGTTGTGTCCACTTTTCCAGATATCACCCCCACATGATAACTGGGATATGGTGAAATTTGTGGTCCTGGGGAAAGAAGTCATGCTAATTTTCTGGATGTGCTCTGCTGAAGGCAGATGTGAACAAAACAAATTCATTTTGTTGCTGGTGTAACTGTATGGCAACCCAGCAGGAGCAGCACCTGGTGTACGTTGGTCCTGTACTCCTCTATCTCTGTGCTCCTATGTATGAAATGCTAACAGTACTGATGGCAAAGGGTTTTCCAGAAATCACAGGTTCTTACTCCACTGATCATAAAGCACACACTGTTGATGGATCAATGTGAAAATGATCTATTTTAGCTTGTTGCAGAATTCCAGTTTTGTCATTTGCTCATTCTTTAAAGAAATTAAAGTTTGGAGTCAGGCTTGTACCTTGAAAGACTTGGAGGTTTTGTAATGCTGATTTAAAGGAAGATAAATGAGGCCTCTTTCTCTAGCCTAAGCATCATTACTGTTTTGAATGAGTCTATGGAAAAAATGAAATTGGATGTGTTAGGTGAGATTCTTCCAGTGGAAGCTGTACACTTGTTAATGGAACCTTTACAGTGTTCAAGCTAATGCTTTTAATTAATTGTGATTACTTAAGACTATTAATTCCATGCATCAGGTAATTGAGACCCACTTTGGAATACAAGCACAATATTGGTCACCTGTGCTCAAGAACGAGACCCCAAATGCACACACAGCGTGCAGAGAGAGCCTGTTGAAGGCCAAAACCAGAAGAGCTTGGCTTTTGTGTGTTAAAGCAAAAGACTGAGGGGAGAAGGAAATGAGGCTCTTCAGCAGCCTTCTAATAGGTTCAATCAGGTAAAGGGCCCAGTGAAACTTGATTAATTATGAATGAGATGTGATTTCCTAATGTGTACAAAAGAAGGAGGTTCCCCCCGCTGCCACCTGTGTAAATGATGGTGCTATAATATTACACAGCAGCTTAATCAATGGGAAATGTGGCTGTGAAAGTCTTTGAGAATGTTTGTTTACTTGGGTAGTTCACTCTTCCAGCTACCATATGTAGTGGAAAAATGAATGCCATTAGAAGAAAAATTTGACCTGGTATCCATCTCTGCCTCAAATCAGTATGGGGCCTTGTATGACAGCGGTTCCAATCTGCCACGTGGTGTTCCCTCTAAATGGCCTTCATTTCACCCTGGCAGAGTCCCACTTAGCCTGCTCCAGTTGCTGCTGTTTCCCTTGCTATCCCATCATTACTGGTGACAGACAAATAGCTGCACTGTGTGATGATGCAACTGAGATGAAATCAAGACTGTCTCCTAAGAGAAATCATGTCCTCTTGCTTTAGAGGAAAGAAGGTTTGCCTTCAGAGGATACACAGCAAATTGAACAGGCAGGAGGAGCTAATGAGGAACCCCGCAGTTTTTTCTTTCTTTCAGGACTAGGATGTCTAAAAGGCTTTATCACAGGAGACCTTATTGCTGTCTACAACTACCTGAAGGGAGGTTGTAGCCAGGTGGGGGTTGGTCTCGTTGCCAGGCAACCACCAACCGAACAAGAGGACAGAGTCTAAAGCTGCACCAGGGGAGGTTTAGGCTGGATGTTAGGAAGAAGTTCTTCACAGAGATTGGCCGTTGGAATGGGCTGCCCAGGGAGGTGGTGGAGTCACCATCACTGGAGGTGTTTAGGGATAGACTGGATGAAGCACTTGGTGCCATGGTTTAGTTGATTAGATGGTGTTGGGTGATGGGTTGGACTTGATGATCTCAAAGGTCTTTTCCAACCTGGTCTGGTCTATTCTATTCTATTGCAAAAGTAGTTGTTATAAGTTAAGCCAACTCATTGGTCTTTGACATAGTTTAGTAGTAACATGGTTTCTGTAGGTCTGGAAGATTTTATTCCTCTAGAACTGGTCCAGCTTAAAGAAAACTGGACCTGCCTTGCTTTCAGATGAGTTAAGGAAAGTAAACAAACAGAGAAAAGGTGATAGAATTTGCTCAGGAAAGAAGAGAATCGATGGAGCAAAAGGCAAACTCATTCTTAGGTCATGGAGGTCAGAAATAAGTTCATAAAGAGAGTTTTGAGGCTCAGAGATATTCCAAATACCTGCTCTGCATTTCAGCGTGGTTTGTACTGTCGTAAGTCTGATGCAACTCCACTGATATTCTTGCGTTACTGAGATCAGGTTCTGCTTGTTCCCTTCGCTGTCTCTTCCTATCACAAGGCATCCAGCACTTTTTGTGCCAGGTATGAAACTGACATCATAGCTGCAAAGGCTTTGATGTGTTTTTATTGCTCTTCTCTCTTTCCTTGCCTTTCTTCTCTTGCTTTAGTTGTTATGTGTAGTGGTAATGAAATGAAAATGCTGCGTGTTTATCCCACTGTGAGATAAACCACCCTGCCCCGTTGTCACTGGCTGCCACAGAGCAGCCATCGTTTGGAGGATTGCATCAGCACACCCCTTGTGCTTCTCTCACAGCAGCCCCGTGGTGGTTGACACTCTGGAGAAATCATTTCCATGTACTTATGGCAATGAGGCAGGGGAAATAATGACGGGCAATGTAGCTGAACATCTGGACTACAGCATTTGGTGTTGTCCTTGTGAGTGTTGTTCTAGTGTTGTAAAGTGTGTAAGACACCACACAGCTCAGCCTGGCTTTTCTAGGTCTTTATGCCTTAGCATAGCAGGAGCCACCTAAAACATTATTGTGCTCTGTTGTGTTGATGACCTAAGCAATGAACAAGTCTTAGAACTGACACAACTACTTAGGAGGTTATTACATGGGAATCTACAAAGGGTTGGGGTTATTTTAGGGTATTAGCAGGCTTGTGCAAGTGCTACATTTCACAGATTAAATCCTGAGAAGATAACAAGGAGGAAATAATCTGGATAAGAGTGGTGAGTTTTGTACAGCACCACGTGATGTGTTGAGCCTGCACCCGCCTGCCAGGCATTCTGGGCTCCTCCTGATTTATCATTCACAGTCCTTGCTCATTTTCACCAGTGTTTGGCAAACATCAACTGAGTCAGAGAAGCACATCCCTTTTTCCTCAGCCAGCTTCCCTTTCTCCCTGCAGGATGCCTGGGGCTGTCAAGTATCGCACACATTGTATCGCACCGCACCATCTTGCAGCCCTGTCATGCGTTCTTGGAGGCCTTTGGTGACAAGGGCTGAGCGGGGCTTTCAGGCAGCAGCTTTAAGCTGCCTGTCCCAGCTCTCTGGGGACACTGGGGTCCATGCTGGAGGCAACCATGTGTTCTCTCTCTGCCTTCCCTCCTGCTGGGGATGCTTCAGTATGTGCATGATGGAAGAGCATCTGGGAGAAGTGTTTTAATGAGTCAAGTCAGTGAGAAGGCCAGATGCTTGTAAATATACCCATAGTGAGCATTCTGTTTGGTCTTCTGCAGATTAATTTTGGTTTTGTTTTGGGTTTTTTTAAGTCTTACCCACTGAGTCAGTGCTGGACTGTTGCTCTCTCCAGGCAGTCTCCGTTCAGCAAGATGTGCACACAAAGCATTGACTGTTCAGCTCCTGGGGTGTGTCACAGCCCCTTGTGTTCTTTGACTCTCTTACCTGTCTGTCCCTATCTGAGAGGCCATGTTTTGTGCAGCTCTGTGTCCCTATCTCCGCTGGCCTGGCTGTGTTGATGCTTTGAGATGGCATTTCTGGCTAGGAAAGTTTCTCCGCTCTGCAAATTGGGACTGACATATGCAGCACGTAGATAGATATTTAGGCTAGACAGTGGGGGCCCTGGAGCTCTAAAGAGCAAGGAACAGAGGGAAGCCAAGAAAATAATAAGATGGCTGGGGGCTCTACATCCTCAATTATCTGCAGGAATTAATTATTTCAGAATCTTTCCTTGCTGATTAAGTGGGTTGCCTTTGTCTTGGTGACAGAAATTGCTGAGCTGAAAGTCTGAACTTACTGTTGTTATTCTTACACGGTGTAGGAATAATTCAGTGTTTCCACATTTCATTTGCAGTAGAAATTTGCTGTGGCCCCACAGAAATTTAGCATGGCTCCAGTCATTTTGCATTTTCTGGATTTCATTGTGCTCAGGCAGCAAACACAGAAGGAAAAAAAAATGAGATAGAAACAGGCCAGTGTTAAATGCATGTAATTCATTTTCAAATTGATCGTACAGGCCTTGCAAGTCAAACCTGTGGGCATTGATTAGCCTTCCCCAAACCATCTGGAACTAAAAATTGCTCCTTGAGCACACAGCAGTTCAGGGAGTAAAGGTAGATGCCTATCCATATTCTCTCAGCCTGCCTGTGACTGCTTCCAGCTGGCCTGCAGTTGGCTTGCATGCAGGTAAACAATTTGTAACCTACTTCTGTTTTCTCCTGGCTTAGTTCACACACAGGCAGAAATTCAGTCCATGAATGAGGTGCTCTCTGGAGAAGGGGACTGGCTCCTAAGGAAATGGTGGAGTAAATGTCAGCAATTGCAGCTTGAACTGATTTTCTGGGTTAAACAGCGGAAAGGTTTCTGCCAAGGGCAAAGAATTTCAGAAGTGATTGGTTGCTTTTGTTTGTTTCATCCATTCTGGGATGGCATGTGTTTATGTGCTGGTACAGTACTGCATCTGAGCAGTGTGGATTTAAACTGGCACCAGTAACGCACAGATCCCTCCAGCAATTTAGTTTTATGATCAATTAAACCTGCTAATTGTTCCACTGTCTTTATAAAGCAGCATTTGAAGTATCTGTTGACATTGTTGAGGCAGTGAAGAACATTGGTGGTAGTTCTGAAAAACCTAAATGAAAGTGTGACCTGATGGTGTTTAGAAGCAATTTATACCCTTCTATAGAAGATGATTCTGAACCATGTTTGCTTTTACATGGTTCCAGTTTCCTGTGCCTCAAAGACTATGCTAGTCCATCTTTTTTGAGCATTTGAAGTATTTAATGCATCTGGCAGCTCTCGGTATCAGAGAGCAGATGTCAATGTATAAATGTCAAGAAACAGCAGCAGTTATTCATCTTGCAAACCATTAGGAACCTTGCCTGACTGTCCTGGTAGGCACGTTGCTGTGATCCGATCCAGAAATGAGTGAATGGGCACAAACATCAGGAGAAGCAGGCTCTGGGTTGGGTATGCACACGTTTGGGTGTGTGTCCTCATGCCTTATCAGCCTGTTTGTGCCTGTTTGTTTCTGTGCATGGCAACTGAGCACAGTGGGCCACAGTCTCTGGCGGGGGCTCTGCCAGCTCTCATCAGCTGAGGATCTGCTCTCATTGCTGTGTGTACCTATGCAACAGAGCAGTGGTGAAGATCAGAAAACAGCAGCACTGGAACAGGCACAGATTTTCCAATCATTCTCTGAATCATGCTCATTAGCTTTGACACACTGAAGAAAGGCGCTTTATGAGCTGGCATTTCCATTTGTGCTGTAACTGCTTTACTCACGCCGAGGGCAGAGCGATGACTGCACCATTCAGACAAACAAGGGAAGGAGAGCGATGGGAAATGCCTGCTATGCCCTGGCAAAAGGTCACTGTCCTGCCCAAGACTGGCTGCCCTGCTTGAGGACCGTGGCCTCCCACCAGCCACTGGAGCTGCCGACACCAGGTCTAAAGGTCACTGTCCTGCCAGACTGGCTGCTCTGGCTGAGGATCATGGAGCCACTGGAGCTGCTGGTACCAGATGGTTTTGTGTGAAATCAAATGAAATGGATTAGATGCAGAGTTATGTATTTCCCTTGGTGTGCTTTAGAGCTGGGGAGGAAAGGTGAGAGTATCCTCCCCCTCTACTTTGTGTTCCCCCTGTAAAAGACAAGCACAGCTTTTGCTCTTGAACTTAATTTTAGTTGACTGTTTTGTGCCATGGTCTAGTCATGAGGTCTGTGGTGACAGGTTGGACTCGATGATCTTTGAGGTCTCTTCCAACCTTAGTGTTACTGTGATACTGTGAACGGCGCAGAAAGTGCTTTCCAAGGAAGGCCTGGTGCTAGCAGAGCTTGTGGCAGTGTTTGGAAGCTGTGTGTGGGGGCTTATGGTTTAATGATATTTGAGGCTGTGTGTTTGTACACGCCTCTCTCCCCCCTGCTTGTCAGCATAACTGCTTTTTTTCACAGCAACATCACCAACAGAAGCAGCAGGCGATGGCTTTCAGTTGTGAAGGAGCTGCCAGGGGCTCATTACACACTAATGTATACTTCAAGATGCACGACTGTGCCTTTGCAGCATAAGCTTAGGAGTGTGGCCTGTTTGAAACAGAGCTGACAGCAATTAAGGGAGTGATACACAACAAGCCTTTCCCAGAAATCATTGTTATCAACTAGCTACTACCTCTGAGCAGTCTGGCTCATTTTGATACAGATTAATGAATGGTATCCTGAGTGTTTTAGTGAATGGGCAAAACCACCCTGCTGGAAATCTCTTCTGCACAACATAGCTTCATCCAAATGGAAAGCAGATACAGTTAATTGGAAACACAATTGCCTGGTAAATACAATTAAACAAAGTCACCTTTTTTTAATTGGTGTCATTGGAGTGACAAAGATAGGGTTGCAAACCAGTGGAGTGTGAGGCAGTGAAGCTTTGTGTGTCAGGTGTGATGCTGGAGACCAGAGTTAGTGGGTTATTCAAGTCAGTAAAGTGACATTTGGATTAGAACCTTTGTTCCTATCTGTTCTCTTGGGAGGATTCTCCTTGGTGTCAAGTGGCAGGACTAGAGGAAATGGTTTCAAGCTGTGCCATGGGAGGTTCAGGCTGGATATTAGGAAATGTTTCTTCACAGAAAGGCTTCTCAAATAGTGGAAGGGTCTGCCCAGGGCAGTGGTGGAGTCACTGTCCTGGAGGTGTTGAAGCAGCTTGTGGACCTTGTGTTTAGGGACATGGTTTAGTGTTGACCCTTCAGTGCTGGGTTGAGGGCTGGACTGGATGATCTTTGATCTCTTCCAAGTGTATGTTTTTTGTGATTCTGTGATTACCATGGTGATGATTTTGTTTCTGAAGGAGGGAATGAATGGTTAACCTTTTGCTGAAGCTTTCTGAGAAAACATGTAGGTGCTCTCTCCAAAAGAGAAGCTGTAGTGAACACAGGGAAACCAAACACTTCAGATTGAGATGGTTTTCAGTCCCCAAAGTTCATACCACAACTGTGGCTCTTGTAATCTTGCTCAGAAATAGGTCCTGAGGCTGACTGGGTTGTGGGGCTGCTTTTCTCTGTTCCAAGCCTGAGGGCACAGTTTGACAAGTGGAGTCACATGGCACTGACACCAGTTGAGTCTGGGGTGGCTTGTCCTTCATGGGAACTGGCCTGTAAAGCTGCTCTGGGTTTGGGCAATAGGAATGGGCAGCTGGGAGGGGAGAGAAGGTAGGGAGCTGTTTCTGGTGTGACAGCATCAGTGCTTGATTAGATCATCAGAAATTTCTGGATCTTTTCACTGTTATGTGCTTATAACCCCCCTTTATTGGGAGAGTATGAAAAGCACACCATTATTTGGTGCCTTTTTTTTTTTTTTTCTGTCAAAAATATGATTTGTAGGAACACAAATGAAATGAGTGTGATTTCCATTACTGTGTGATTTCCTTTACTGTACTGTGTGCTTCAACCAACTGAGACTGGGCTGCTGTTCTAATAATGGGGATATGAATCCACAATCGTTTTCTTAAGTAGCATTTTTCATTGTTGCAGCTAATGTGCTTTATGAAATAAAACTGAGATTACTGCCTCGTGCTGCAGGCAGTTGCTTTGCAGTGGTTTGCCCAGGGCAGCCTCAGCACAAGTGCCAAAGCAAGAGCCCAGTGATCCTAAGCATTCCTGCTGTTCTTCCTCTGCTGGATACAACTTCAAGGACCTTTATTCCCCACACACCCCTCTTTTTAAACCCCTGCCTCTTCTCTTTGCTCTCCAGGCCCTGAAGACCTTCTGAGCCTGAAGTCTTTTCTCAGAGGTTACACAAAGTATTCAAGGACTCATTTGGGTTGGTTTTAACATGAATACCTTGAACTGTGTCCTGAAAAGCAGACCCTTATCTTAACTGTGTTCAGACAAACCCCACAGCTCATTTTCAGAGCCCGAGTCAAAGCTTGCTGCAGTTGATGGAATGGTTTGCACTGACTTCAGTAATTTTGCTGCCCTCAGTCATTTTGACTGCCTGCCTTCTAATGGCTTTGAGATTCAGCCCATCAGGAATGAGTGAACATTTCCTTGTTTACCCTTGATGTTTATGGCTTGTAACAACATTAATAGCTGAATTAGGGCTGATTTTCAATATACCTAGAGCTTGGATTGATGCATTCTGGGGCCAAGTCTTTAATCCTCTTCTGGAACATCTTTCCTTATAACTTAGTAAAATGATCTGGATGGTTTTATTGCACTAGTAATGATGACCATTAGTATCTATTGATGGTTGTAAAAAACATATGATACCTTCAGTCCATTTCCCAGCTTGGGCTATAAAATTTATCAGATACCTGTAGAAACAACAGATACTTACCTTACTGAAGCATGTCCATTCACCTCTAAAGCAGAACAGCAGCACTCAGCTACAGCCTACCTGTATCTCTGCAGCAAGGATTGAGTAAATGAACAATTAGTTTTTCCAGCAGTAAGGAAAGTCTGAATAAATTTGCAATGAACATTAGCAGGACATGAGAGCTTTAAGATGAGCATGAATGAAATGTTAATGGAAAACTATAGGGGTGTGGTGGTAAACACCAGAAACACCTGGGACAAGAAAACAAGAGTTCAAGGAATACCACTAGTGGTAATGCAGCAAAATGAATTTGTGCATCAGCAACTTTATTTCCAAATGAGTAAATTCTTACTCTGGAGAGGACACTGCCATTACAGTTCTCTTGTGTGCCAAATCTGCCTGTGCAGGCTTTGTTGACAGAGCAGCAGAGAGAGGATACGTTGCAGTGTGCTTCAGATACCTCTTATGATCTTAGTGGGGAATCCAAAGTGTGATCCTCCCTCTCTCACATTTCTTTGTCGGGATCAAAGGTGTTGCTTCAATTTTGTTGTCCTGAATACAACTCTAAACAGAAATATTTGAATTCTCTCTATCAGTGTTTGTTCTGTTGCTCACAGCTATTGTGGAGCATTCTAAAATTCCATTTTAATTAAATTTTGTTTCTTACAAACCATTGCAGAACAGAGGTGGAAGAAGTTTTCTTTATATTGATGTCATTCAGCATCTGTTAAAGTTGACATCAATCTTCAGGTTTGGCCACAAGCTAGGCTCAAATGACTGCTGAAGACCTTTGCCCTCCCCAGCCATGTAACATGTCACTCCATGTAGTGCTCAGTGATCTTTTTGTTTTGTTTTTACTAGGGTTGTTAAATGTCTTCAATGTATCTGCCTGCTTGAATAAAGAAGTACTTCTTCAGCTGTTCTAAATGAAGAACCAGCACCAGAACAAGAGGACACAGTCTCAGGCTGTGCCAGGGGAGGTTTAGGCTGGAGGTTAGGAGGAAGTTCTACACAGAGAGAGTGATTGCCCATTGGAATGGGCTGCCTGAGGAGGTGGTGGGGTCACCATCATTGGAGGTGTTCAGGAGGAGACTTGATAG
This sequence comes from Dryobates pubescens, assembly GCF_014839835.1. Taxonomy (NCBI): domain Eukaryota; kingdom Metazoa; phylum Chordata; class Aves; order Piciformes; family Picidae; genus Dryobates; species Dryobates pubescens. The sequence continues at coordinate 3,858,422 of NC_071635.1, forward strand.
GGTGCTTGGTGCTGTGGGTTAGTTGATTAGGTGGTGTTGGATGATAGGTTGGACACGATCTTGAAGGTCTCTTCCCACCTGGTCTATTCTATTCTTACAGCAAATGTTTCTGTAGCCTCTGGGAATTTGCTAACTGTAGAGGTTTCACCATTGGATTGCTGGTGTGTAAGGCAATCTCAGTGCAGGAAAATTGAGAAAATGATGGAAAGGTTTTTAGGGAAATTACTTGAAGTTCAGAAAGGAACAACTCTTGGAAGAGAATTGTATTTTGTTTCTTAAAACTGGAGTTTCTTTTGGTCAGCATCTCTGCTCTCTGCTTTTAGGCATAATCTTAACAATAGGCTGCATCACCCCCTCTCCTTCCTCTCTTCTCTTGATACTTTGAAAGAATATGCCTGAAATGTCTGTCACTTTGCTCGGCTGCTGGCCAGGTATTTAGTTCAGAATTTATTCAAGCTTTTGTCCTTGTGCATTGTTGGCATTGTTCCTCCTGTGCAGGTGCTGGGCTCCCTGAGAGAGGGTGGAACAGCAGGTGGGAGCACATTGGACATCAACAGCCAAGATTAATGAGCAGTAGCTCTGCCACCCAGCAGCAGCTTCCCCACTCACCTTCTCAGCCTTTCCCACATCTCCTCCTCAGTCATTTCTAACATGACTTTTAGAAATGTGCTAATTTCTGCATGTTTGGGGTCTTATGTTGATGTATGTGTTTTTATACAGATGATCATAGAATGGCTCAGGTTTGAAAGGACCTCAGAGATCATCTACTCTAACCTCCCTGCAATGGGCAAGGATGCCTCTCAAGTAGAATTGGCTGCTCAAGGCTTCATCCAACCTGGCCTTGAGCACCCCCAATGAGAAGGCATCCACAACCACCCTGGGCAACCTATTGCAGTCTCACCACCCTTGTACTAAAGAACTTCTTCCTAAGATCTAGTCTAACCCTGCTCTCCCTCAGCTTCAAACCATCCCCCCCTTATCCTGTTGCTAGACACCCTTATGAAAAGCCTCTCTCCAGCCTTCCTGTAGGATCCCTTCAGGTATTGGAAGGCTGCTCTAAGGTCCCCGTGGAGTCTTCTCTAGGCTGAACGACCCCAGTTCCCTCAGCCTGTCCTCATAGCTGAGGAGCTCCAGCCCTTTGATCATCTTTGTGGCCTCCTCTGGACTCACTCCAAAAGCTCTGTGTCTTTCTTATGCTGGGGACACCAGAACTGGGTGCAGTATTTGAGGTGGGGTCTCACCACAGCAGAGTAAAGGGCATGATGAAATGTTGTGTCATTCCTCTAAAGCACAGAAGTGGTGAAGAGTTCATTGTTCATTCTAAGCAACACAGACATAAGATTTGGACATTGTGTTTAATTGTTTAATGGGCTTGGGATGGGCAGAAACAGCAGCAGAATGCTTAGCAGTACTAAGTCATTGGGTTGGATAATGGACATGGCTCTGGCAGCACCTTGAAGATTTCCTTTTAAAATGTAAGTGCTTCCATTTTGCACTGCTTATGTTAAAAAGAGGAAGGTGCTGAGGAGGCAGAACAGCATGATGGCTTTTGTTACTCAAACTTTCACTCAGTCTCTAAAATCAGGGATTGATCTAATCTCCCTGAGCTCTTGCTTTCCCATTGAGAATACTAAATTGTGGACTGGTTTTCAGGCATACTGTGGGGTAAGAGCTTAACTGCCATGTGCCTCTTGGTGTGTGTATCAGCTGTTCATAGAAAGCAGGGAGTGAAGGAGTTCTTAAGTTTCAGGAACATGAGCAAACATCATATTAAATATGTATGTGTGGTTTCTCTCACCTTTTCAAGACTTCAGAGTTAACATTTTATGCAGGACAAATTGTTGAGCTCTTGTGGCTGCTACAGCAGTGCCTCCAGCTGCAAATGTTTTGAAGAACTGAACTGCCTTTTATTTGCCTAAGTGGTGCACAAGGAACAGAATAAAATTGCAGACTGGCAGGGATGAGACCACCTCTAATCCAGCACTAGAGGGGTAGTCTATGAGTAATTTCACATCTATAACATCCTCTCAGAATCTGTAATCTGTTGTGATTATATAATTACAGAAAAAAAAATCACATTTTGCTTTAGAATATCAAGAAGAAATTAAAACCCAATGTTTGTGTAGTAAATTTTCAGAAGACTTTTAGATCTGGGAACTCGGAGCTCTTGTTTGCTTTAGAGGTTAGTGACTGAGAGGGATCAGGAACCATGTCTGAGCTGGCCTCTGGATTTGGAAATCAAAATTCCCAGGACTCCAGGCAGCCAAAAGGGAGTAGTCACAAGGCAGGAACAGTAGGTACCAGTGCTGGACAACAACCACAGGAGATAGGAAGGAAATGAGCAAGATTTGCCATAATGTGAGTAGAAATCATCATAAAAAGGACTTCTTTAATGGGGCCAGCTTTTTCTATGACCCCTTTGAGTATGTATGCAGGTAAAACACTAAAACATCCATGCTTTCATCTTTAGTCTTAATATTTTTGCATGGTCTGGGTAGAGCTCACTTGCCATCTTGGCAGTAAAGACTGGTCTGAAGCAGAGACGCTAGTGACTTGCACTGGAAGAGAATGTGGCTGACCTAGAAGACTAATGACTTCCTCAGAGTTTGATTTTTGGAAGTAATTTAATTTTGATACTAGAATTAGGAACTTGCTGATGAAATCTGCAGGGCTGAGAAGGGCAGAACACAGGAAGAATGAAGTGTTCCAGAGATGTTCTAGAAAAGGGATGAAAGGCACTAGTACAAAACACCAGATTGTGCAGTTGTTGCCTAATAACATTTTCTGCTGTAGTCTTGGATCTTGGTGTTTTGGAGGCAGAAGCGAGCAGACCCTTAATGTAATGTAGCTGATTACAGAATAAAGATGAGCTACACATTTGGTATAGCCATAAAAAGGCAATTTTATGACAGTATCAAGTGAGGCTTTTCAGCAGAGATGGTGAATGTCAGCAGTGTTGTGCAAACTGCTGCTGACATCTCATCTGTAATAACATGCAAAATTCGATAACCTGGACTTTACAGAGGTGATCTCAAAGCAAAGGCCATGGAGGAGACTGGGAAAAGGAGGCTGTTTTGTTAGAGATGAAAATGTTAGCACAGATGGTAAATGGATATACATTTTCTGTGATTAAATTTAGGCCTGGGGTTACACTGTAACCATTTGATTAATGATACTTTGGTGGAGCTTTCTGCTAAGAGAGTAGGGGCACCCTCACAGTGAGAAAAGTTTTTCCTTCTGTTCCTGTGGAACCTCCTCTGCTCCAGCTTGCACCCATTACCCCTTGTCCTATCACTGGGTATCACTGAGCACAGCCTGGCTCCATCCTCCCAGCACTGCCCTTCACATCTTTATCAGCATGATTGAGGTCACCTCTCAGTCTCCTCCTCACCAAGCCAAAGAGACCCAGGTCCTTCAGCCTTTCCTCATTAGCAAGGTCTTACTGTTCAGAGTATACTAGACATGACTTTTCAGCTTCTTATTGTCTACTCTGTGTTTGTGTATTCATTGGAACCCATGTGCCTAACTGATTCTCATGGTTTACATAAACCAGAAGTAATTCATGTTTAAAAGCCCTGAGAGAGTTTTCAGAGAGTTCATAACAGCTTAGCTCCATTTCTGTAACTATTCCCTGGTAGCTCAGTCAGTGCACATTTGTGTGTCTGTGACCTCAGGAACGTGGTGCAGAAGATACTGAGAATATTAAGTAAGGGCAACCTGCTAATCACACCAACTTTAAAGGATATTATTATGTTACTGAGAATTTTCTGAAATCCCAGGCTGCAATCTTTTAATTCCTTTTGGTAAAATGATATTTAAATGTTTGTGCTGTGCCATTTGAGCATGAATAATGGTGGTTTTAAAGCCTGTCTTGGAGAGAAGCTCTGTTATTTGATAATGGCTTTCACAGCGAGGGATGAACGTACTGGTTTTGGTTGTTATTTGCAGAGAGGAAATGGAGAGATTGACTTTCTGATAGCTTTAATGAAAGTTATAAATAAGAAAGAACAAGAAATGCTGAGAAATATTGAAGAGCTTTCCTGAAATATGTGTTGATACACGTGGTGGGGGTGTGTGTGGTTTTTGTCCTGCAGGCAATTTAGTTCAAGAGATTTCTGCAGCTCGTCTGCTTTGGAGTCTTGAACCATTTAAAACCATTGCTGTAAAATGTATGCCCTCTACATAAATGTCCAAACTGTGTGTCAAGCAATCCAAGGGGTGTCAAGAAGGAAGCACTGTTTCATTTCCAGGGTGGAGAATCCAGTGGCAGAGCCTGGGGTTGTGGCTTAGCAAAATGTCAAGTTTTAGTCTCAGCTTGAGTATGTATCGGGGGTACACACCTAGCCAAATGCTTCACTGAACTAGGACAGAGCAGCTCCCAGCTGAATTTGTCAGAAATGAACACCAGCATCATACCAGAAACTGCTAGTGGCTTTGGCAGTGGAATTCAAACAATCTCAGTTAACCCAAATAATGGTCTTCAAAAGGGTGTGATTTTCACAGGGGATCACATTTCCAGGATGGCTTTTTCCTAACTCCTGTGGCCAAGTGGAGAGGAACCTCTGCTTGGAATAGATAGTCTGGGAAATGTCATCACCTTGGATCTGGTTTGGGTAGCTGTTATGGTAGCAGAGTCAACTCTATTCACAGCCTCATGGAATAGCTGATGGTTCCTTAACATGAACATTGGCAAATGTTCACTACATTAACAGAACAATCTTCCATTTCCATGTTGCAGGGCAAAAGCTGCTTTAGGTGGCTCCAAAATTCACCTCTCAGAAAATGACAGTTGGTGTATGAAAGACACCAGTCCCCTTTTGCAGTCCATGTAACACAGAGCTTCTAATGTTCTGGACTGGAAATGAAGGAGCAAAAACACAGAAATCTTAAAATCAATTTCATCCTTTGTCTTCTCTGTGATAATTTCTGTGTTGTATGTTAATTTTCTTGAAACAAGTGTCCAAGTCAAAGGCAAATCTTCCTGACTGAGACATACCCTGGAATTAGCATATCTGCAGCAGCTCAGAATTTCTTTCCCTGTGATCATTTTCAGAGGAAAGGGGTTTTATGTAAAACTAGGCACAGCTTTTGAAGAGACAAATGGAGTCAGAAGATGTGTATGTTCTGTGTTTGTGTTGGAAATCCCAACTAATAGCATTAGGAGATGATTGCATAAACACTACCAATTAGGACAGCTGAGTATGAAATGTCTATCCTGGGGAGCAGTGTCGGTGTAGAGCCATATTTCTGTATCATCTGGACTGGCAGAAACCCAGAAGAACTCCATGGAGATCAGTAGAATTAGTGATTGATGTGTGCTTGCTTTGAAGAAATATTTTGTCTACTTTTGGCCAGGGCTGGTTTCTTAAATTTAAACCAGTGGTGGAGGAGGAGTAGCTGAGGTAGACATGTGGGAGCTCTGGAGAAAGCACCTTATGGATGCTTGGTTAGGAAGTCCTCAAGGTGTGCAACAATTGAATCTCTGGATTTATTAATCTTATCCCTTTTGTTTTGTCAACTATGCAAAAAAAAAAAAAGTAAATAAAAAAATTAGCTTTGCCTTCCCCTCTGAGGGTTCAGAATTTCTGTGGACAAGGTTTTTTTCAGTCCAGTGTCTTGTCTCCAGCACTCATGGGTCAAAGATGCATGGCAAACAGCAGTTTACTAGGAAACAGCCTTACTTTTGTTCTCCTGTCTCCATCTGTTCCCCACCCCTTTGCTTGTGAAGGTCCATTTGAAAGGCCTCCCCCCCAAATTGTCATTTATTTGACATGAAGAGTTTGTAACAAATTCATGTTGTGTCTGCTCCTTAGGATCATTACTCCCTTTATGTCAGGGCTACTCTGTTGTTACCAAAGTCCTCTGGGTGATTTTGTGAAGGTTATCCAATTTTTCCAGAGTTCCAGTCAGCAGGAAGCTGTTTGCCAGTTCCAGTTCTGCTGAGCCATGCAGGTGTCATTAAGTCAGGTTTGCAGCTGCCTGGGGGCTGAGTGGACAGAGTAGGTCCTGCAGGAGCGTGACAATCACCATGTACTTGAGATTTCAAAGGGCAAAAATGCTTCATAGGTAGGTGCACAGATCCTTCCAGTCTGACTGTTTAATAGAATTTTGAAGTGTTTTTCTTTGTATAGAAGTTTTGGCTGACCAGTCAGGAACTCTTCTTTGGCCATACCAGAATTTGATGCAGAAGTCTCCCCAGTTGCCCCAGTTGTCACATTACTTAAAAATCGAGATGGCAATGCTTGTGGTGTTAAAAAATCTTTTGTCTTGCCTGGAGGAGGCCCTGCTACAGCATTTCTCTGCCACCAATGTCTTCTAATGCTCCTGTCTAGTTCCATGGGTCATCTTTCCCAGGGATTAAATACAAGTATATAGGCACCTGATCAAAACAGGAATCAGAATCCTAGAATGGCTTAGGTTGGAAGGGGCCTCAGAGATCGTCTGCTCCAACCTCCTTGCCATGGGCAGGGATGCTTCACAACTAGACTTGGCTGCTCAAGACCTCATCCAATGGGGACCTTGAACACCTCAGGGAGGAGGCATCCACAACGTCCCTGGGCAGCCTATTCCAGAGTCTCACTATCCTTGTGCTGAAGAACTTCTTCCTAAGGCCCAGTCTAAACCTACTGTCCCTCAGCTTCAAACCATTCCCCCTTTTCCTGTCTCCAGGCACACTTAGGAAAAGTCCCTCTCCAGTGTTCCTGTAGGATCCCTGCAGGTATTGGAAGGCAGCTCTGAGGTCTCCCCAGAGACTTCTGCAGGCTGAACAACCTCAGTTCCCTCAGCCTGTTCTTGCAGCCCTTGGCTTATCCTTGTGGGCATAGCAAGCCCAGAGCTGACACAGATCATTTCTGAATTCAGGCACAATGCTGGTTCTAGGAGGTTTTTTCTTAGTTCAGCTCTTTAGTACAAATCAGTGATACTTACAGATTGCCAACATTCAGGGTTTTTTTAAGGCAAAACCCAACTTTTGCTGTATTTTGTTGCTTTCAGATTGTACCTGTGTTTCCCTCAGCCTGGTTAGACAGCTCTGTGACAGCTGCTGCCATTGACACTATCTGAAAATAAGGAAAAATGTAGACAAAGGAAATGAACACGAGTTATTGCTGCTGGTACAGACTGCACCCAGTTCATCAATATAAAGAGACTTTGTCCCTAAGCCTATTGTCACTCTGTCACCAGTTCCAGGCTCTGGAGATTTTGCCACATTAGTAACACTGCAGGGATTTATAGTAATTAGCCCAGGCTTTCAAAGAATAATAATCAGCCTCCTGGAACAGCTTGACCACATTTTGGGTCAGTCATGTTCCCACCCCTGGATGGAAGAAAATGACTAAAGAGAAGGATCTCCATTTGTTTCAGACATGACCAACTGCCTGACAGAGGAGTGAAATACAGAAAGAAACTGTCCTAATTACCACATTCCTTCTACCTGAGGGTCACATCAAAGGACAGGTCCTTTTCAAGCTCTCATCAGCATCATTCCTTTGGCTTCCCCAATAGGTGATAACAGAGGGCTGGCCTTTTGTGACCTCCTGGTGCAGTGTCACTTGAAAATAACCCCCAAATATGTAATGCCAGTTACAGTAGTTCAGGCTGTGATGTTTAAAAGGCATTCCTGCTTTGGTGATACCTGGAGATACATCCTCACCTCTGAATAATTTACCTCCTAATTCAAAAAAAGGTGCAAACTTAATGTGCATTTAGTGAGAAAAAGAAAAAAACCCAACAGTTTAATAGTGATGACTTTGATCTGGCCACGGGTTTACCCCTCAGCATCTGCACTCCTGTATGTGTCCTAGTCAGTGCCTGTGCAGCATGAGTATGAGGTTTTATGTGCAAGAATATAAACTGTATATGGAAGTATGGCAGATGACCCCCCTGACTGCTGGTGTTTCATGAGCATCCTTCCTAGAGGAGTGGTTGAGGCATCCAAGTGAAGTCTGCTGTCATATCTTGTGCTTTATGCAGGGGTTTGAAGCTGCTTGTTTCTGGAAGGAACTTAAATCCTTTAATGTAGGTTTAGCCTTCGTCTGAAACCTGGCTGAGCAAAGCGTGGTTCATCAGAGGTTTACAAAGAGCCCTGTGGAGTGTCTGCCATGTTGAGATGTTATCTGGTCCAGAGTCATGATGGAATTGGGATTTTTCAGGCAAGCCCTTGGGCAGCAGGCTGTGGATGAAATGTGAAGGGCTTCAAGAAGCTGTCTCTCAGGAAGTCACAGTATCACAGTAACTAAGGTTGGAAGAGACCCCAAGGATCATCAAGTCCAACCTGATGATGCTTTCCCCTTTGGTAATGTGTGCTGGTCCAGGACTTTGCTGCTCCAAGTGGTGAAGAGAGAAACCAGTTCTAGCCCCTTTTTGTAATTCCAAGTTTTCTGGCTCTTTTGCAGGAGCAGGAGGTGGCTGGCTGGGGGCCAAACAGTAAATCACACTCTGTTGATCCAACACTCCCCACACTGCAGTTGTTTAAGCAACTTTACTACTTGCTGCTCTATACTGCTGCTGCTTTCTGTGTTCTTGCTTCAGCTATTCCACACTGAAATGTAGAGCGGACTCAGAGTGTTCTGCAGGGAAGAACCTTGTGTTAGCAAAGGGAGGGGGTGTCTTTGTAGCTGTAAACATGCAGAAGTGCAAACTGGAGGCCAATGCAAAGTTTTCTTTTAAAATGATGTTAAAATAGATAAGAGAATACTGAAACAGTGGAACAGGTTGCCTGGGGAGGTGGTTGGGGTCCAGTCCCTGGAGCTATTCAAAGTGAAGCTCAACAGGGTTCTGGGCAACCTGATCTAGTTGAGGATGGCTCTGCTCACTGCAGAGGGGCTTGGACTAGGTGACTTTCAGAGGTCCCTTCCAACCCAAACCATTCTATGATTAATAATGGCAGTCAAATAATTGGTGTGTTCTATGTATGAATAGATCTTAATTGTGTGCTAAATACAAAAAGAGCTCTGTTTTACATCTTGGGATATCTTGACATGCTTATTGGTTTCTCTTGCACTTGGGTGGCTGCGTGGATTGCAACCAGACAGATTTTCATGTATTGCTTGTGGTGCAGCACTCAGCAACCAGCTCTCCTGGTGTGCTTAATGTTTTAAGTATCTTGGCAGTTAGTCATGTAACACTGACTGTGAAAGTTGTGCTCCCTGAGCCTGATTTGGCCAAACTCCTGCACCCTCGGGCAAATCAAGGTGAAACAACGAAACAAGTGATACCAAAACAGATAACTTAGAGCAAGTTAAACAGCCTGCAGGGACTGTTTATGCCCCAGTGAAGGCTGCTCTGAGGAGCACCTGATAGCTCTGGAGATTAGTGTCCAAATATAGTTTTTGCTTGGAGGGTTTTTTTTTCTTTCCTATGTCTAGGTTTCTCTTCAATTTTGAGTCCTGACTGGCAATGATTGCTGTTGTTGAAAATGATAGTTTCCTCTGCAGGAATGGTTCAGCAGGTGGCAGGTACTTTCTGTCCCATTGTCTCTCCTTTTTTCCTTCCCATCTCTAGCAGGGCCAACATTTTCAGTGGAAAATAAATATTTTTTTGTAGTCAGTGCTATGAAACCTCATTAAAGTGTTATGTTGACAAGCCATTTTTTCCACCTAAAAATGGTGAATTAGGGATTTGTTACAACCACAGAGAAATGTTTCATACATGGAGACACTAAAAGTTGTCTAAAACCCTCCTGAGTTTCTCTGTGAAGTGATTTGGTGATCTGGTTCCACACAGTGTGCAAATACCCATTCCAGGCACCAACACCTCCCTTCTCCCCAGGCACCAAAAGCCTCACAGCTTGAATTGCTTCTCTGGCTTTGTTAGAAGTGTCAGATTTGAGACAGCCTTGCAGAGCAGGACAGGAAGCCAATTATTTTGGGTTCAGTTCTGCGATGCTCTTATTTCTGTCTGCATTTTGGATATAGAGTTGTCAGTTGGTAGAGCTGCTGGTGCCTTTAACAAGCAGTGAAACCACTCAGATTAAAAAATACTAATTTGTTGTAACTTTTCTCTGTCTTGGCACTGGCAACCGTGACTGTTGCATTGGGAGAAGTGACCTCAGGAAAATGGATCATAGTCAAGTGTAAATCGAGCACTTGTAGTGTTGCAGTTATTTCATAGCCACTGAAAACTCCTTTTGTTTTCAGCCCCTCTGGCTGCAATTGAGACCTCCCAAACACACAGCCCCCATTCAGCCAGCAGCATGGGCTGGGGCAAGTTCCGAGAAGGACAGACACCCTGCCCTGCAGAACTTGGGGTTTGGCTGAAGTTCCCAGCAAGAGTGTGGGCATTTACAGAAGAGTTGTCACCCAGCTAATTTATGCCCTTGCTAAGAGTACATACAGATCTGTACATACAGATTTGCTAAGAGACCATTAAGATCTTGCTGACATATGCTAAAGATGAGTGAAAAGAAACCCTTTTACACATTGTCTGCATTTGATCCATGCATTTAACTTTTACTTCTGTTTACTCTTCTCAAAAGTGTGTGTGCATCTCTGAGGATTGCTTAATTTGCTTTATGATTGACTTAAAGACAAAACCAGAATGACTTGGATACAGTCACAGCACAGAAATGGACTGAAATCCTGGAGGATCTGAGCACTGTTCCTAGAGCCTAATGGGCTGTCACAGTGCTGGGGCATGTGCTCTACTGCACTTGGGAAAAATTGTTGTCACAGTACAAATGATTAATTTAATTTAATTTGCAAAGCTATTTTAAGTCTTGAGGGGTTTTTTGTACTGAAGACTTAAGCCATGAGACACTACCATGGGGGTCACCGAGGTGCACATGGGTGCAGTTGCACTAATGGTGAAGCTAAACAAGCTTAGGCAATGTTTGTGTGTTTAGAAATCTTTACCATAAGCCAGCTGTTCTGGGTAGATTCCTTGTAGCAGGTGAGTGATATGGCCAAGTGCTTTGGGATTGGCTTTATTTTGTCTGCTCTTGTGTCGTGAATGACTGTGAAATAGAGCTCTCTCCTCACTTTTTGCTGCTCAGACTGAGCTGTCTTTCTTCCACGTGCTCTCCTGGTGTACAGAACCATGTTCAGCAAGGCTTTCGCATGCCTATTGTTTGCGTTCTTATATGGATTCATGCAAGCCTTTGCCCAAGCAGAAATGTTTAGTGCTGCATCTGTGATGGATCAGAAGAATTCTTCAGAGGAATTCTGTGGTAGAAATACCAGTTTAGTGTGAACCCATCTGCAGCTGTAAGCTTGCATTATGTGATTTTGCAAATCTTGGCCCTGTGAGACCCCTTCTGAAGGAAAACTCAGGGAATTTTCTCCTTGGTACAATGTGAGCTGCTCATTTTCCCGTTACGAACACAATTCCTGGAAGCATCAGGGAAAATCCTGGGGAGATTTTCTGAAGCCTTCTAAGTCAATGGAAACCTTTCTTTGGTGTGGTTGGATTATAGTTTGTAAGCATGTAAAAGCCATAAGTAATCCCTAATTATCATTTGCTAATGCATTTTAAGAACCTTGGTACAGCAGGCTTCTGTAGAAATATAGTTTAATAGAGCTGGTAAAGCTGCAGGAACTCATTCTCATCTGGATTGAGTGCTGGGTCTGGGCTGAGGCAGGTTGGCAGACCCCATGTCAGTGGTGCGTGTTGATTTAGCAGGGCATTTATGACACAGCTCCTTCCCATCAGCCTCATTCAGCAGCATGCATGAGGATGCTTTTTGCCCAAGTTGTGGGTTTCTGCATGTGGAATTCCATCTCTGTTGCTATGGAGACTGCGGCGCGCACGCCAACGATCCGCACTCACTGGCATTAATGGTGCTGTGTAATCAGGGGCAGGGAATGGACACGGCAGCTGGAGCCATGGCCTGTCACCGATCTCTGCTGAACTCATCTGCTGGTATCGAGCGCAGCAAGCGAAGCGTGTCCTCAGCTCACATGCTCCTGCCTCTCACTGATGCGTTTGGTCGCTGCAGCGGCTGAGGCAGCTGCTCGCCAGGTCCCTGCGTGCCCTCACTGGAAATGGTGTTGGTGTTGTGCTGCTACGGGGAGGAGAGGAGGTGTTTTGAGCTTTCTTCAAAACACCAAGTGCTGCCTGGAGGTGGAACCACCAATGGGATGGAACAGGGACACCCCGGGTGAAATGGGGCTAGAATCATAGAACAGTTTGTGTTGGAAGGGGCCTTAAAGATCATCTAGTTCCACCCCCCTGCTATAGGCAGGGACCCCATCTACTTGATGAGGTTGCACAAGACTCCATCCAACCTGGCGCTGAACACTTCCAGGCTGGGAGCCTCCACGTCTCTGGGCAACCTGTTCCAGTGTTTCACCACTCTCATGGGGAAGAAGAGGTATGGGGGAAATACTGCTGAGTGGCAAGGATAAGGCACTGAAGAAGAACAGGATGAGACTGGCTCCCAAAAGGTGTAAGGAAATGTCTGTAGATGCCCCTTTAGTCCAGGAGCTGTTTGGAAGGCAAACACAAACTGTATTTCAGCAGTGCTTGTGTGCAAGCCATGTACAAAGGGTGACAATGCTAATGCTGGCAGGTGTGGCAGTAGCCTGACACCTTACATCTCAGGTGTGATAGTATCGGGAAGCCTTCAGGCACTCCCCAGAGCAAAGCTGAGGACACTTACACACAGAGGTGAAGAAATGCCAGCTAAGATGTCTGTGTTCTGGGTTACAGATTCCTGGTGATGAACTTCTGTGCTATTTTTCATTAATATCTTTGGCTTATTCAAGGCACAGGTTAGACCAGAGAGAGATGTGAATCAGTTTAATAACCAGGGGAGGGCAGCATCCCTGCCTGAGCTGTGTTAGAAATGGGATGTTTGTCCCTAAGACATGGGATCGGGGGAAGAGAGGGCAGCTGGCCATTTAGGAAACTGAGTGCTGGGCTGCAGACTTGAGTCTCAACTTCCTTCTTCTCAGAGGTCCTGCAAGATGCTGCTCACATTGGAAAACTTGGGTTTTCAAGGACTTCCAGCAGTTATGTGTTCCCTCCTTTTATCTGTTAGCTTGACTTCTACCTGTAGAAATAGTGAGTACCCACTACAGCAGATGAAGCCAACAGAAGTGTCACTTTTGAATCCCAGATGCTACCTGTAAGGTAATGTCCTGAAAAATAAGATTTGGCTAATTTCTTGTTGGTGCAGCCAAAACTAGAGGGATACAACTGGCCTTGTCAGTTGAAGATTAAACACCTTCCATTTCACAAAGCTCTTATTGAAAAGAAATGCTGTAGTGCTTACTACAGATATAAACATACCAGAGAACTGCAGAAAGGCCTATGAGGCAATTAATAGTTTCATCTTCAGAAGATTTATCATGCAGAATAAAAGTCCTTGTGCCATCCATTGAGCATCAAGAAGACAGTAAGTGCTCCACGTTCTGTTTCTTGCATGTGCTGCCTGGCCTACTTAACGAAGGAGGAGAGCTCTCAATGTATAATCTTTATGTAAGGATCATATACTGCCCATAAGGCCATTAAATAAAGATTGCTAATTAGGAAACTTGTAGAAGTGCTTGTCTTTGCAACCTAAATGATCATGCAGGACCCACATTTCACATACAGTGGGCTAAAAGCATCAGTGTGAACATTGCAACACTTTCTGTGCAAAATGTGGCAGCCTGGCTTTCAGGCTTCCTTTTTTGTTAGTGCCTGGATTAGTCCAGATAAGTAGAACATGCAGCAGATGAAATTGTGTTAACAAGAAGCTTGCTTCACAATGAGAAGGTGCATGTGGAATTTGGGTCTGCTGTTCATCAGGATTTTTGCTGTGTGTGGACTCCCTGCTCTGCTGATAGGCTCCCCCCCCAAAAAAGAACAGCAAAGAGCAGTTCTAGGAGCCTCCTCAAGGAGCCTCCTCACTCATTTTTCACAGTGAACACCCTGTGTTCAGCTCCTGGAGCTCAGGAGTGTGTAGTGGTACAGAGATCACACTCTCTCCTTAAAAGGAACGAGATTTTTCCTTGTTGCCTGTCTGATACCACCTTCTTCCACAGCCCACTCACTCTTCTGGGCTGCAATTTGTATCTTCCCCCCCATATCTCACCTTTGTTGTCTTTCAGTTGTGGTGCTCAGCTAGGTAGGTAGGTATTATGGAGTTCAAGATGTTGGAGGGGAGACCATGCCTAGAACACTGCCAAACGTATTTTGTTGTTTCTGTTGCAGAAGTTGCTGCTTTTCCCAGCATGGGAGCAGGGTAAATCAAAACTGTAAATAAAGTGGGGAGAAGAAACTCAAGGGCAAAGCACCAATCATCAGATTTTTTTGTACTCTCCTGTACAAATCAAGATCTGAAGTGACTATTCCTGCAGTTGAATGCGTGATTAATTCAGAAACAGTCCCCTTATACATGACTGCACAGCAGCATCTAAGCTAAGATCATACAAAGCAAAGGCCAGCAGGAGCCTTTTCAAAGGTTACTGCAGCTTCTTCTCTGTCCTCACTGGACACTGTTTCCTCTCTGACTCTGGGAGATGATTAGGTTGTGGAAAACGCCATTCTCTGAGGCACCTGTGGTGATGGCTAACAAGAATATATTTTGCATCTGAAAGTGGAAGTTTTGTCCTTCCTGTGTGCTAAAAGGCAGCATTAAATCCCAAATGCATTTCTGCTGATGGCAGGCAAGAAACCCCGTGCTGTTCTCTCTCATGTGGAAACTAAAGCTTAATGCTCCTCTGAATATTATGTGCAGAGTTACATCGTAGATTGTGTGATGTAACCTCCTTAATGCACCAATATTAAACCACAACACAATAGCAAATTGCATTGCTCACAAGATTTCCTTAGATCTGCCTGTTTAAAATACCTTGAGTGTCACCATCAAGTGATGGCAGGCTTTCTGTGAGGAGGGACTCAGAAAGCTTTGCTGCCCTCCTCTTCCTGCTTGCTTGAAGCTGGGAGAAAGGGAGCAAGGAGTCTTTGCTGAGAGCACCCATCTGCCAGGGTTATGGCCGGAGTGACAGGGTCACAGCAGATGTAGCTATTGCTGCAGGCAAGCAGAATTTGCCATTTCACTGCACCAGACAATCTGGAGGAGATCTTCCCCAGGAGAAGTTTAAAACCAATGAAAAAGTAGTTTATTTTTTATTTCAGGCAGTAAAACCCCAGCTGCCTGCCAGCCAGCTGCTTGTTCCAAACTGCACGAAACTGTTAAACTGTATTAACTGTATCAAACCTGTTGGTGCGGCTCAAGGCAGAGCGCAGTGTTGGCACCCGGAGATCAGGTCATCTCCCAGCTTTTCCTTAGACCACCCCAGCGTCTGGATTGGAGGCTGGCGAGGTGTGGCTGCTGGGGACAGCCAGGCCAGGACTGCCACCGTGTGGTGCAGACTAATAGGGAAAAGGAATTAAAATGGATTTGGGCAGATCTTGGGAAAGGAGACAAACAAACCTTTCTTCCTCCTTTGCGGGCTCAACTTCACTCCTTCACTCCTGACTCCTCTGCCCTCCCGGAGCAGTGCAGGGGATGATGTGGTGTGACAGCCAGTATGTGGTGGTTCCTTGCTGCCACTTCTTCTCTCTCTCATTTAAAAATACCCACAACACACTGTCCTAGCTGGTGTCCTAAGGCCATTGCAGAATCTAAACTTCCTTCCCCTAAGGCATGGACCTTGTTCATATGTAGAATGCAACAGTTAGTAGAGCGTTGCTGTGTCCAATGCTGTTCCTGCTGGGTTGCAGTACCCCTCTGCATCTCTTCTTTAGTTTTATTAATAGTTCTACAGAATTATGTACATGCAGGGATGATACAAATGATAAATCTTTCTGGTTTTTGAACCCAGCTTGGGGTGTAAACTTTCAAGGAGAGGAATGTGGGATAGCTGGGATATGTTTCTGTACTTCTAGTTGTGATAAACCCTCCATATAGTGAGGTAAAGCATTCCCCTTCACAAACCTCACGGACAGAATTGAAACTTGGTTGGACTACAGACCACTTGGAAACTATCATTTAGCTCAGTAGAGGCAAGTGTGGATCTTTGAGTAGAATTTTGCTTAGCTAGTGAAGTTCCCAAACCCCTTGTATCTGCCTGATGCTGAAAAGCTTTCTTCTGCCCAGGTGGTCCTTTTGTTTACTATTGGCCAAATACAAATTTCAGTCTCAGATGAAGAATTAAAGACTGATTCTTATTAGGAAATCCCTTTGCTGTGTCCTCAACTAAAAGAGATGACAGCTAAAGGATTGGAAGGACTGGCAAATTCTCTTTGTTGGCTGCTTGCAGTTATAGAGGTGAATCCTAGAAGTAATTTTTGGTTTTGTTTGTTTGTTGTTGTTGTTCTATTGAGGGTTTTTGAGAAGTTTGCAAATATTTCCTTCAGCATGGAAAAGATGATGTTTCAGCTTACCTCTGCATTGTGCCATGGTGGACAATGCAGTGACCTTCAAGCCAAGACCAAAGAGACAAGTGAAGCATGTCAGGACAAGGCTACAAATTAAGCCAGCTAAAAGAAGAGCCACAAGGTACCAATGTCCTATGCCTGGCATCATGCCTGACCAGCACACTCTGCCATGCAGACACTCTGTGCCTGACTCAGTGCTTTGACACCTTAACCACTGGCTTTACTGGGAGACTCTGATTTGGAGACTTCTCTGCAGTCCTATTAGTGCCTGGCTAGGCTGTTCCTCTTTTCTTTCTTTGGAGCTGTTCTACTTTCCATAAATAACAGTGTTTTAATTGGGCCATTCATTCATTGAGGGGATAGGACACCTGGGATTTTCCTTTTTAACATGGGGTTTCTGTTTGCTGCCCTCTCCAACGCAGAGCACAACCTTAACCCCTCTGAATAACTCATCTGCCCTTCTTCCATGTAGATACAAACTGATGTGGCCAGCTCAGACTGAACGGCTCTGGCAGCTGAGGGGCAGCTGGAGGAGTATTTCTAGTCCATTCCAACTACAGTGCACTAGCTACTTAACCATGATCAAACAGATGTTTGAATTTCAAAAAAGATGCTCTTGGGAGCATCTTGTTCTACACATTGTGAACTTCCAGAGCTCCAAGCAAGAGAATCCTGTTTGTGACTTTCAGTGTAAGGTAGAGGGAATGGATAAATTACCATACTCTTTATTCATCATCTTTAATGCTACTGTCTTGGGGAAATGTAAAATTGCTAAGTATACAGTGATAATCAAGGGGAGGGCATTTGATGAAGTCAACTGAGTTAGAGTAAGGCTGCCAGTTACATCAGGCATGTCAAATTCCACTGTACTTCTGCAAGGATGCGTTGCTTGGTGATGATCTCTGCAATGCATTTTCACATCTCCACAATAGCAAGATGTTGTTTGGGAAAGTGGCTCAGACAGCTCCCTCTCTGTGAAGTCTTTATTCCCAAGGCTCCCAAGAAGTCACAAAATGTTTCTCAGAAATTACTCCTTTTTGAAGGGGCCTTTAAAGTGCAGATGATGATTAATCTAGACAGAGTGCTGCCATGAATCGGGGCCCATTCTCTTTAGTTGTTTGAGCTCTTCACCCTCGTCTTCCACAGGAATTAATGGAAGTTGAAGGCACTTGAGGAACAAATTCAGGGTAATGTATGCCTTCCTGTGTGTCAGGCACATCTCTTGATTCTGGGAAATGCTTTGTTTCACATAACTGAAACATAACTTTCACCTGCTGGGACCAGTTTCAAAGAAAAAGCCAAGCCTCACATCTACCTTCCTAGCTTGAGACACAGTTAGCTCTGCAAATTAGCTTCAGGTCTACAATGATCCAGTCTTCAGTACAAGCTCAGAATCAGACCAGCCACTTCAGTTCAATATGGACACAGTTCTGGCTTAGCACACTTGGAGAGGGCAGTGATACAACTGCCCAAATCACCTCAGGCTGCCGTTATAAGAAAATAATTTCCTAAGGGCCACCGTTGTGCTTCTCAAGTGTGGCACTGCTGAGGTGATCCAAAAGGCCTCTTGGGCCAGAGACCATTCAAATGGGCTCCAGTAAACTTCCCACATCCAGAACTGGTCTCTTAAACCTCTGAATGCTGCAGAAACACTGGCCATTAGAACCAAGTAGGATTCTTAATATAAAAACATAAAGTAAATGTGAAAATTCCATTTTACAGTCCTTGAAATGCCCATAGATACTGGGATTGTGCATGACAGCAGTGGGCTGCTCTGCTTTTTGTGCCTAGGAGGAGCTTTCCATTACATGGTCCCACAAACAGGGGCCTGGAAGTTACAAAATAAACATTCCTTGACAGTGTTAATTTTAGGAAGGACAAGGAAAAAGGTTGGTGTTTTGAAAGGGAGATCTGTGTTGTGGGGTTTTTTTCAGTCACAGCAGGACAAGCTCCATGCCCTGGGATTTCTGAGGAATTGGCTGACTCGGAACTGACTGGTTTCAAATCAATGTTGTTTAGAAAAGACATGAAATGCTCTTAAAATGTCACCTGGCAGCTGCTTACTGAAAAATGGAAACTAGCAATCCAAGGCCAGCAGAAGCTCCTGCAGCAAAGCCTTTCAGCAGTAGCTCAGAGGCCTACAGCCTGTCACTGGGTTTGGTCTTTACTTGCTTTTGTCTGTCAGGTAGGCAAAATGTTTTTTCCTTTCTGCTGCCTCAGGGGTGTTTGCATCTTCTCAGGTGTTTTCTCTAGAGGTTTTCCAAGGCCACCAAGGATTTCAGGGTGTATGGTGATACAGAGAGCATCTTACTGTGTTTTATTTTGGTCTTCCCTTAAGTGGTAGTAGGACAGTGGAATGGAAGCAGAATCTGTACAGTAGGAGTTTTTTCTCATGGAGTGAGTTAGTCTTTTACCTCCTCTTTGTAATCAGTGTCAGTGTATTTCATCTTGTTTTAAGCAGGATGTTGCCATGAGGCAATTTACAAGTTTGTTAATTAAACCCTCTCCAGCCATCTGTGGCAAATTATTTCAGGGCTGCTCAGAAGGTTCCAATGGGGAAACATGCCTATGGGTGAAGGGTGTCCTGATGAGACTAAATGCTGACAGGAACCTGGATGCTTACTGGGGCAGCAATGGTATATTTTAGCCATCCCCAAACCTTGTGCTTATGCTGTTGTAATGCTCATGCAACTATCTTGAAATGTTGACTCTGAAACTGATCCTTGGGGTTCCTTCCAACCTGGCATTCTAGGATTCTGACTCTCTCACTGCCTTAGCATGCCTTGACCAGGAGAGGGGGACCACGTGCCATTCCTGTCCCCAGGCACTGTGCTGGGAAAGGAAACTGGTTTGTGCTTAGCCGGGCTGCATGTTTTCACCAGAAAGAAGTATTCACCACAGGAATCAGAACTGGCTTTTTTGAACTTTGAAACTTTCCAGCTGTTCTAGACATAGCATTTTAGTCCACATTTATTATTTGTTTTCGGGATCTTGCATTCATTGCTGATGAAGTAGTTAATTTCTGAAGATTCCTCCTGGTCTCTTTAGTCTTTATGGCCCTTGCTGTAGCTGAAGAGAGGCTTTCAGAGGTAAGCAGGAGCTCAGGGTGGTTAGCTCAGACCAGCACCACGTGTTGACCACAGCATGAATTGCTGAGGTCCACCTTGGATTCGAGATGAAACAGTTGGGCAGCAGTTCTAAATGTGTATGGCCATGGGTGCAAATGAGACCAGACCGTGTCCCCAGCAGTTCCCGACTCTGCTTTTTGGCGTTCCTGATGCTGTTCTACACCCCTTGTTCCTCACACCCTCGGGTGGGAAGGCTGCGGGCAGGAGTCAGCCGGGTGCTCTCCAGGGTGCTCTGGGCGCTCTCCAGGGTGCTCCAGAGAGCTGCAGGAAGTTCTCCTCCTTTGATTCGCTCTGGAGTAAATTCCTTCCATCCTTCCTCCGTCCTTGCCAAATAAAGGTGTGCTAAAGTGGCGCTTTGCCTGGAGGCCAGAGGAATTAAGCACACCATAGGTGATGATGCTGTTCTGTATGCTGGTTTGGTCAGACATTGGGACCTTGGAAGTTATTTGGGTGAAGGGAGAGACTCTAAAAGTAGAAGCAATATATTTGATTGATTTTTTAATGTGACATTTATGTGGTTTATATTACAAATATGTTAATATGAAATAATTTATATATTAATAATATGGTTGTTAATTTGGGGAGTGTCAACAATAGTCTCTGAGCATCCTTGACAATTCTGGTGTACAATATCCTGGTTTTGTAAGAGGATAACAAGAACAAGGTCTGATCTTGTTATAAGCAGTGGGAAAATGTGCTTGAAAGACACCTTAAATAATCCTCCTCTTTGCCATCAGCAGTCAATGAAGCAGTGCATTACCTAACTCTTCTTTATGTTTTGATTACATCAAACAAGCAGAAGAGAAAGGAAATAGCATTACTGGCTTTGAAGCAGGTGTACAGACTGCTGGAGGCTGTTGCTTCAAGCACATTATTGCTGATGTGTTTTAGAAAGTGTGTAGTATGATTGGGTTTGTGTAGTCACTTTCTTTTTGATATCCACCATTAGTGTCTAAACATCCAGGCTCCAGGCCTTGATTACAGGTGGGTAGGTGATATCTAACCATAGCTTTAGTCCTGATGGGCTGCTGGTGATAGAAATACCATTTGAGACAGCATATAGATAGTAGGCAGAAATAGATGCCTTACTTGGTCATGCTCTTCTTCTTCATACTTTGCAAACAGTGAAAGACAATTGATAATTTTATGGGTCACCTTTAATGGCTTCATTTTGTGGGGCAGACTACAATAATCATCTGAGTAGCAATCACTCAAGCCTTTGTTTTGATAGCTGTGGATGTGTAAACTGGTACCTCAAGGTAGATAGGGCCCACTGAAACGTGAATCCCTGTGAGCTGGCCCAGCCCTGAATTGCAGGCATGCTTTTCCCTGTAACAGCAAGGGTGCTTAAGCAGAGCTGATTAAGTGCAGCATGGAGGTTGCAGCTGGAAGGATTTGAAGTGGATGGGATCTGGGTCACACTGGCTTACAGGCTTCTGAAGTCAGTTTTCCTGTTACATGCTCTTGTCACGAGGTGGAATTAGTTTTTATCACTTTAGCATTGGTAAAGTTATTTTATTTACATCACCCTGAAGCACTCAGATTTGAGATAACAAAATTCTACTTCTGGATCAACAAATGTTCCTGTTTAAGTGGCTGTCCTACATAGAGCACCCTGGTCTGGGCACAGGATTGTCACAGGAGAATTTTGGAGTGTAGTGAACTGTTACAGCCCAGGTGAGTCAGTGGGGTTAGAATAAAGAGGCCTCCTTTTGACTCTTCTGACAGCTCACTGCAAAGACTCAACTGCTCTCTGGGAAAACAACTGATAGGACTTTTAAATCACAAGTGGTAGGATTGATCCAGGGACATCAGTGAAATATATGCAAGCACCTTTCAGCATGTAACAGCTTTCTGTGGCTTGGGTAATCACCCTTGAGTTTGAAATCTGCCCTGTCTCTCAGAGCTCATGTCATGCAGCACTATCTGCCTATAATGCAAATACTGAGGGAACAAAAAAAACCAAACAACAAAACCCCATGGAAAACAGCTTTCTGAGAACAGGCCAGGTCATTATAGGAAGTTACATTCAAGTGAAAATATTTTAACCACATTGTTTTTATCACAAAACCCAAAAGCTTTAAAGTCTTAGGACCTCCCTTCAGCCGTCTTCCAGACAGAGAGAGAGATCTGGTCACACAGAGGAGGCAGGTATGCCATTTGGGAATCAGAGGTGGCAGATCTGCAGTGCCTTCAGGATGATCCTGTGGCTCCTTCTTTGCAGCTTCTGTCCCTGCAAGATCAAAACCAAACACAATAACTGAAGACAAAAGGAGGTAGGGCAGGGAGGCCAGGGCAGGAATGAAGATGAGAAGACACATGGCAGTGTTGAATTAAATGATTGTGGTCCTGATCCAAAGTCCATTTGAATAAATAAGATATCTGCTGTTGCCCTTCATGAGCTATTAGGTCAGGCCCTATTTGTCTTGGTCAAAATAGAATGTGACATCAATATTTTCAATCAATAACCAAAACTGAAATAAATGGAGTAAGATTTAGAATGAAAGTGACTTAGCTGTCATCAGAAAGCTGCAAAATAGCCACTCTGGCCAAAAATGGCTCTCTCTAGTTTATTTGGGATTCTTGAATTGCTGACTGACTCAACTGGAATGTCTGCACCTCATATTTGGGATATTTATTTAAAGCAGAGGCATCAGTTTCTGAAGGGCTCTTCTGGATGCTGTTCTCAGCATTCAGACAGTTGGTGTGTGCAAAGCATTGCTTTGTCATGGCACAGCTTGGGCAGTAGTAAAGGAGGACAGCAAGGACTTCAGTGATTTGAGAACAGCAGTTGCTGTACTGACAAGTTCTTTACCATGAGGAACATGGTAACAACACTGGAACAAGTTGCCTGGGTTGGGGTTGGGGCCCCATTCCTGGAGATATTCAAAGTGACACTTGACAGGGCTCTGGGCAACCTAATCTAGTTGAGGATGGCCCTGCTGACTGCAGAGGTTGTTGGACTAGATGATCTTTGGAGGTCCTTTCTAACCCAGACCATTCTATGATTCTATTATTCTATCTTGCTGCCTTTGCTGGTCTGTCAGCAGTAGCCTGTGACAGTGGTACTTGGCATAGCAGAACTCTGCCTTAATATGTTGTGGATGCTGGAGATTGAGAAAGGTTCAGAGAGACTGAATAAGTGCATGGAAAACAGCCTGTGGGGATGGCTGCAGAAATGGATATGTCTAGCACAGATGTCTCAGTCTGAAATCACCAGAAGCTGGGGTAGTGCTTGAAAGTATCACCTGTTTGCCCTCTTCTGCCCTTTATCTGATTTTTCTTTTCTTTTTTTTTTGGGGGGGTGGGGGGAGTGAAGGGGGAGTGGGTGGAGGGGACTGCTGTTGGAGACAGAAGACTTTGCTCTCATCCCACAGTAATTGCTCTTATGTTCTTCTGAACACATATGGAACCATCCTGGCACAGTGTCTTCATCTGTAAATCATGAAATGTTGTAAGAGTAGATGAATATCTTCAGTATCTCTTTCAAGATGAAGTTAAGGGACCAAGCTAAGCAGTATCTCTTTTTTTCTGACATAATTAATTACTTTGAAGTTTGTCCATGTTGAACTGAGCACTTTCAAGACAGAAAGCCCCTGGGCAAGGGACAGTATGGGATTGCAATTATTACTGTGTCATCTGCAGTATGTTCTGCAGCACTGACCACTAAACCTGTCAGTGCTGTGAGTCATACCCAGGTGCTAGAAGAGAAGAGAAAGTCATTAAGACTGGTCTGAGATATGTCTATTAACATAAATGCCATCATTTGCTTTTTATTTTCTTCTTTTACTGCCTTTTCTCAATTAATAAAACAGCTGTAATCAAGGTACAGAAAAAAGTCAGACTGTAGTTTTATAGATCATCTCTTCAGTACTAGTTCAGTGACACTAATTTCCAGCCTAGAACATTGTGTTCACAGATGGAGGAGTATGAGAGAGCACAGAGCTGGTTGGGTTTTTATTTTTAACCTTAATATTTTTTTGCTTTCAGGAAACTGTGCAATGAAACCTACAGAGTATGGCTGTGTGATTGCTAACTCCCTTCCTGGGCTGTTCTACCTTGAGAATTAGGAGCGTTGCTGCTGGGTGTGGGTAATGAATACAAGTGTGGATTAAACAAGAAGTGAGACAGAAGGCAAATTGTAAAGGCAGTGTGTTAGCTTTGTGTTTGCCACAAGAAGTATTTGCCTTTTCTTTTTTCCTCCCAGGAGTATGTAATTCTGTAGATATTGAAGTGGTGAATATGTTAACAAGCACAACCCCTCTGAATTGTGTGGAGTCTTGCATCTGGAAAAGAACAGCCCCATGAGCCAGTAGAGGTCGGAGACTGACCTGTTGGAGAGCAGTGCAGAAGAGAGGGACCTGAGAGTCCTGGTGGACAGAAGGATGCCCATGAGCCAGCAATGTGCCCTTGTGGCCAAGAAGGCCAAGGGTATCCTGGGATGGATTTGAAGGGATGTGATGAGTAGGTCAAGAGAGATTCTTCTGCCCCTATGCTCTGCTCTGGTGAGGCTATATCTGGAATATTGTGTCCAGTTCTGGGCCTCTCAGTTCAAGAAGGACCTCAGGGAGCTGCTTGAAAGAGTCCAGCACAGAGCCGCAAAGATGCTGAAGGGAGCGGAACATCTCTCTGCTAAGGAAAGGCTGAGGGAGCTGGATCCTCCTTATCTTGGAGAAGAGGACACTGAGGGGTGACCTCACTCATGTTTATAAAGATGTGAAGGGCAGTGTCAGAAGGACAGAGCCAGGCTCACCTCTGGAGCACAGGAGGTTCCATTGGAACATCGGGAAAACATTTTCACTGTGAGGGCGATGGAGCCCTGGAGCAGGCTGCCCAGAGAGGTTGTGGAGTCTCCTTCTCTGGAGACATTCAAAATCTGCCTAGACATGTTCCTGTGTGACCTGCTCTAGGTGATCCTGCTCCAGCAGGAGGGTTTTGGTCTAGATGATCTTTTGAGCTCCTTTTCAACCCCTAACATTCTGTGATTCTGTGATTTAAAGTATTGTTAGGATGTTCTGGCACTCCAAATAGTTTTGTCTCTGTCAAAAATATTCCTCCATCTCCACCACTGAGAGGAAGTGTTCAGACAAGCATTTCCTGACCAGAGGGACAAAGTTGTCTACCTCTGACTTTTAACCTGTCTAGAATAACAACAGAGAGGGGAGCTTGACATCTGTGCTTGTGGGTGGAGGTGAGCTAATCCCACAAGTCAGTGCTCTCTGGTTTCAGGGCCACTGACAGCTGCATGTGGAGATCCCCAAGCATGGTGTGAAGTGTCCTGCCTTTCAGCAAGGAGGAGAGGTTTAAATCATTGCACAACCTGTAAGGACAGAGATGGTGGTTGTTGTATGGTTGCAAAATGACAGATATTATGCATTGCCTCGCTCTGGAGGGAACCTAATTCCCTTGCACCTGCCTTCTCCAGAAGGGTCTTGCACAGCACTAGACAGAAAGTTGAATTGCCCACCCCTACCAAACCTGCCTGGGACAGCCCTTTCCTCTTTTTAGCTGTTTGAAAGCAATTTTGCTTTCCAGCCTATTTCCTGACTATGCTGGCAGCTTGGAACTGGAGTCAAGAGTCTCCATGCTGGCTTTGAGACATGCAAGGCTTTTCCCACTCTATCTCTGCCTCCCTTTTTTCATAACTCTAGGAGGTGCTGAGAACAGATTTGAGTCATGCTTTTTTTGGCCTTATTTGCAAGCTTGGTTTTCAACTTTGGTTTTGCACTGCCCACATGATTTACATGGAGAGAGGTTCATCTCTCTGAGATGGACCCTTGTTAGTGGCTATGCTTCAGGGGAGATAATCACTTGTTTACATCCCCTCCTCTTGTACTCATTTACTGGTGATTTTCATCCAGTGAGTTTCTCTAGACAGAAAATGCTGATTTGCTCAGGAAATCATGGCTCTCTAGCTGAGAGCTGGCAGTTAGAACCAAGTGCTGATCATAGCTGTGGCCGATAAAGCGCTGCAGTGCAGGAGCTTATTGACTCAGCTGGTGAGTTAGGTGACACCAACCAAACCTGGAGACTGTGCAATTAGGAGATCAGGTCTGGAGAGTGCCTGCCAATTTGTGCCAATTTGTGAACTAGGCAGGTAGGAGCTGGAATCCTAATTAAGCACCCACACATCTAATGAGTGATGGGATGGGAGGAAATGGCCTCAGGTTGCACCGGGGGAGGTTTAGATTGGATATGAGAAGAAACTTTTTCACTGAAAGAGTTCTCAAACAGTGGAACAGCCTCCCCAGGGAGAAGGTTGAATTCCCATCTCTGGAGGTTTCTAAAGATGCAGAGATGCCATGCTGAGGGACTTGGTTTACCACCAGAATTGACAGAGTTAGAGAATGGTTGGGCTCCATGATCTTAAAGGTCTTTTCCAACCAAAATGATTCTGTGATTCTATCTCAGGGTGAGGTTAGTCACTTGAAGCCTAATCACAAACACACAGGACATGGTAGAGGTTGAAGTCTAGAAGCTTTATTATCCCAAATGGGAATTTGTCTAATCTCTTGAGTGATGGATTTCTACCTTCAGAGCTAATGATGACAAATGCTTTTCAGAGAAAAACCCACCCTTTTTCTGGTGCTGTGATCTTGTTCTGCTGGTGTGAATCTGCCCACTCTCCCACTCCCCTCCTACACACCGGTTGTGGCAGCAGCACCTTCGATTCTGGGTTTTCTTATGCAGCAGCCTCACAATGCATTTTCTGTGTTTGGGAGGAAGTTGCTCAGGCTCCATTTTTACTGAACAGATCTTGAAAATTCAATCCTCATGCTGAAGTCTGCAGAGGAATTTCTTTTTGTGAAGATCTGGATAGGCAGGGCAATGAGAAGCTATTTTCTACTTCTATTAGGAAAATCTTTCTATCTTAGAACACTTCTTTCCTGCAAGGACATTAGCTGTGTCAAGTATTAACATACTTTATGTTATGACACATACTTTATGTTCTTCTCCCCAGATGTGGAAGGTGACTCTTTTATCTCTCCACATAAGCTGGGGTTGCTTAGCCTGGAGAAGAGGAGGCTCAGAGGACACCTTATTGCTCTCTACAACTACCTGAAGGGAGGTTGCAGCGTGGTGGGGGTTGGTCTCTTCTCCCAGACAAGCAGCACCAGAGCAAGAGGACACAGTCTCAAGCTGTGCCAGGGAAGGTTTAGGCTGGATGTTAGGAAGAAGTTCTTCCCAGAAAGATTGGCCATTGGGATGTGCTGCCCAGGGAGGTGGTGGAGTCACCATCACTGGAAGTGTTTAAAAAGATACTGGGTGGGGTGCTTGGTGCCATGGTTTAGTTGATTAGATGGTGTTGGGTGATAGGTTGGACTCGATCTCAAAGGTCTTTTCCAACCCATTCCATTCCATTCCATTCCATTCCATTCCATTCCATTCCATATTGTTTAATAACCATGACTGCTATAAACCTTCCTGTGTACCAAACCCTGCTGTGCACTACATGACAGAATTGAAGCATTTAGTGACTTAAGGAAACCTTGAACCGTGAATCCTCAGGCCAGGATTTGTAAGTGTGATGCTCTGTGATTTGATCATATTTTCAGATTTCCTCCCTGAGATCCCACACAAAGGTGGGGAAGATGAATAATTTCCACTGTCTCAGGGAAGCAGAGTTCTAGATTCCTAGCTGTTCATTTCTGGTTTACAAGTGATGCTCCCTGTGTGGTTTGTATGACATTAAGAAGGCAGGACAAGCTATGGTCTTATTAAGGAATCAATTTTTCTGCTTGATTTTATCCCTTTAACTGCCTCTACCTGTTTCACTTTGGTGGTGGTTGCTGCAGCTTACTGCTTCTGCTTTAGCCACCGCTTGTGTAGCCTAGTTTCTCACAAATGGGAGCAACTGTGAGAAAATCAGCCTGTATGTTCAGAGGAGCTTGAAAAAGGATTGGCTGGCACTCTACCCTGCTTCTTCTGATGTCTTCTTCCACCACAGAAACACAGTTTTGATTGAATGCACAGATTGCTGGCTCAACCCCAAAATAGATGCCAGTTTTAAAGATGCCTTGATAGCGCTTTGTGCTTTCCCTGTACAAGTACTTGGTGAAAATCTTGAAGTGAAAGCCTAGAGTAAAAGCACCAGCCCTCAGTAATGGTAATAAAAAAATAGTCTTGGTCTCTGTGAACTGAAAGCAACCAAGTTCTGTGAGGACAAAAATAATGTGAGGTCAGGATTGGTCCTGGCCACGTGAAGAGCTCCCAGGACTTCTGTTACTGATTTCAGGGTGCTGTGTTACCTGAAAGGCATGGTGCTCAGGTTCAGTGGCCATTCAGTCAAATTGAGCCTGAAGTCAAGCAATATGCTGCAGAGGGAAACCTGGCTAAGAGAGTTGTTTCTCTGATGTGGTGACTTCTAGTGCTGCTGTCTCTGTGCTCCCATATCCCTGCTTCTCCAGGGTGGCTGAGCCAGGGATGCAAACATCTCTGCTGCATCAGAATGTCACAGTCCTCCTCTCCTTCAGGACCTGCCTGGCAGAGGCCTGGTCCATGGTGTTGGAGGATGTTGAAACGTGATCAGCTGCCTACCAGGGACTAATGCAAAGGCTTTTTGTGCCTACAGGTGTCCTATTTTGACGAATAAATGCTTGTCATTAATAGTGATAACAGTCACCCAGGGAGGCGGGAGAAGAGCTTTGCTATGCTGGTTTTAGGAGGGGGCTAAGCAATGAGGGAATGACAGACCCATCTGTCTCTGATATTAGCACTATAAATTAATGTCCCAAACCCAAATGATCTTTCAGTGGGGAGGAGAAGGGGGAGACTAATTAACAGCGTGTTGTCTCTGTCTTTTTTTGGTCTCTGTTGGTCGACAACTGTCATTATTCTCCGCCTTCAACCCAGGGCTTCATAAGTTGTCTTAGGCAGCGTCTGCAGGCAGCTTTTTGGCACGGAATGCTAATGAGCAGCACACGCAGGGGTATTGTTTTTACCTTGGTGGAGCAGAGCAGAGCGGGGCAGGCTGAGCCCAGGCTACGCAGGCAGCGTGTTCCCCGCGCAGCGTCCCCTCCTCGCTGCCTTTGGTTCGCTGCATCCTGCGGCTCTCCTGATGCAGCCTCACGTGGCTGCATAAAGGCACAATGAGGGCTCTACTGTTGCAAAGCTGTTTCGAGGCGGCTCTCCATGCTGCCCGCAGGTGAGCAGGCTGAGCCTGGTCTCTCTGAGCCCAGCAGCTTCTGTTCCTGCTTCCCTATCCACCAGCTCAGCAAAGAGCGTGAGGAGGAAGAGAAGAGCAGGGGAGCGTCTGCCGGGCTTCCAACACAGACGGTCGCAGCAGCAGCAAGTCAGTAAGTCAGACTGCACCATTTTCTTCTCACCCTGCATCAGGGCTATGTGAGAAGCTGAAGGGAGCTGCCCCCTCCCCCTCCCGCTGGTGATGCTGAAGTGGAGCCTTCCTCCCAGTCAGAAGACGCAGCCTCTCTGGAGGAATCCCAAAAGACGTCTCCAGTGTGGTGATGTGTGTTTAAAGGCCGATTTTTCTTTCTCTTCTCTTTTTTCACTCCCCTGCTAAGTCTGAAGCTCATCTTCACTGGCAGCCGCAGCCAAGCCGAAGCGGTTTCAGGCTGCTAGCAGATATTTGCTGCTCTCTGGCTGTGTGTGCCCGGCTGCCAGCGCCTTTCACATTGCCTGCGTGGACGCAGCTCTCATGCTCCCGAGCAATGGGTGCTGCAGTGGCTGGAGCAGAGCTGTGACCTTTTCTGGGGTGCTGGAGGAGGAAGAGTGGATTACAGCGTGAAGTTCTGGCTCGCTGCCAGTGCCCTTGCGGAAAAAATAAATCACCTGGATATCCTCGTGTGGTGGAAACAGCTCCCTTGGAGCTGGTGTCTTCCTCTCCACCATGGCTCACGCAGCTGCCTCCATTAAAAAAGTTCGAGAGTCTGAACTCGAAGAGAGGGAGAGGAACCTTGAGAAGGAAAGGAAAAGGCAGCGGAAAATCTCTAGGGCAGATCGGAAACGCAAGGTAGGAGGGGAAACCCAGCCCCCTTCTCCCTTTCCCCCTACCCTCCCTCTCTCTGTGCAGCACTTCACAGGTGTTCATCCCCTTCATTTCCCTAACCTTTCTTATCCTATTTCCCGTTTGCATTCTTTCTCATCCCCTTAGAGCCCTGCTGTGGGCTGAGCCCAGTTGCAGTGAGATTAAAGTGCTGCCAGTCATGGCAGTCCACAGCCACCCAGGGACCACCCAAATCAAGAGAGCCGTGGGCACAGCAGTAATGCCACCCTCCCTTCGTCCCCTGAAGGGCTGGAGATGGGTGTCACCGGTCAGGAGCCAGGCGTTTCAAGAAGTTGTCAGGGAGGGAGGTGGCTGTGTTTGTGCTTTGCAGCACGAAGCTGCATCATTGCTGTACTTCACCAGAGCATTTTCTCCCCATTTCCCATTTTTTACTCCCAGTTCCCCCATCACCAGCACCGTTAGATGCTGCATGTGAGACCTGTGGTGGTGCTGGGCGTATCAGCCGGGGGCTGTGCAGGGAGGTGTCAGCAGCTGATGCTGGGCTGGCAGCCGTGAGTCACTGTACAGACACTGCACACTGCAGGTGGATTTTTCTAGCCAGGGCCTGAACACAAGTCTGCAATCTGTTGGATTTCTGCGTCTGCTGCTGGAGGCAATCTCTGATTCTGCTAAGGCATATCTATGCAGATGGTTCAGATTTTGGGGAGGTTTCTCTTCATTTATAATTAACTATTGCTTTTTCTTCTGTGGTAGAAATGGGGAATGACACCTCTGATTGCCTTGGGGGAAAATAAGAATAATTAAAAAATCAACAAAGGGGATTTATTTGCCAGCTCACTTCATACTTTCTGAGGACAATATACACAACAGTGGAGAAAATGCTGAAAGCCCTGAAGCTTCTGTGAAGGTTGGCTTTAGGACTCATGTTAGATTGGCAGTACCTGTGCTAATGGTTCCTCATTGCAGTTGCTTTTCCCCCATCTCTGGAATCTCCAGATTGTGGCATGCATTAACTCATTCACTGTCACCATCTTTTGATTCAGTCTTTATAAATGACTTCTGGAAGGGATAATATGAAGAGACATAGTCTGTCCTTTTATTTCTTTCCTGCTACCTTGCATGTAAACACAGATCTTGCTGTGAAAAGGAAAAGGACACAATCCAACAATGTGAGGCTTGAATTTACAGATCCTTCTGGTGAATCTCTAGGATCCAGAAGCCATCTGCTCTCTTGGCATACCTGGGAATGTTGCATTCACTTCACATTCAATCATGGATTTTCATCTTCTGACCTGTGAGACTTCAATAAAATCACCAAGGCTATTTGGCAGCTTTGGGACCTTGGCTTATGCTCTCCCTGACTTTAGAAGGCTCTCTTTGCAGAGTTCATTAGGCTGCATGAGGATTCTCTGTCCGAACAGGAATGTCATTTCCAGTGCATGCAGTGTGGGGATGGCTGGGTGCAGATTGTGATTACTCCTCTAATCCCCTAAATGGGACACTGCAGCAGAAGGTAGTTTTTGTGATTACATTTTTGATTGTGGAGTTCTCCACAGAACAGCCTTTTAAAACCACGTCTCATGTGTGGGGCTCCTTGCTGGAGGGTCCTTTTTCTGTCTTTGCCCAGCACCCATCTCAATTACTTCATGACAGTGTGTGTTGTTTTCCCTGGTGTTCACATATCCTGTGTGTGATTCAGAAGTGTGTTCTGCTTTAATTAAAGCTGGGCAGAATTAAGACTGCCCCTTCTGCTATCTCATATCCCAGAGTGCTGCATATCCCTGACTGCAATAGACAGGCTCAGGCTGCATCCCTGTTAGTAATCATGTGTGGCGATGCAGGCTCCTAATCTGATTTTCAGCTCTGGGAAACACCCATAGGCTTTGCTTAGGAAACATGGAGAACACTTCAACGTTGTCTGTGTTTCTTGCTTTTTAATATTCAGCCACAGCCCTCACTCCTCTCTGCCTTTGACTGCGGCTGTACCTTGCTGTTACATAAACAAGTGCCTGGCTGCACCCTAAACTTGCCTTCAGACGGGGCTGGGTGTGGGCTGGGCTGGGCTGGGCATCCTCCCTCTCCCTCCTTCTGCAGGAGACACACAGCAGCACCAGTCTGACTTTGTTTATGTTTGTGTGTGTACGTGCTCATGGCACGGAGCAGGTTAGGTACAGGACTATGGATAGCGGCACACACACTTGATCTGTGTTACATACAGGATCTGTGTCTGTTCAGCAGTTCCAGTCAGATAAACGTATCTGAGATATGCATTGATATGGCACTTAAATTGCTGAAGAACAATAAGTTGTTCTGCTGTGAAATGGTTGAACTTGATGATCTTAAAGGCCTTTTCCAACCAGAAGGAGTCTATGAAATGTGACTGCCTCCCAGCAGGTGCAAATCCCCCTCAGTTGTTGACTTCCTTGGAAGGTGGAGGCTGGGAACGCAGCGTGTGTTCCCAGGAGAGGCACAGTGTAAATGACATTGTTTGATTGTGCTTAAACTCCTTAAATTCCTTCTGGAAACATGGGCCCAGCTTTGTGATTTATTTAAAAGCTGTTGCATTGCAGTGAATGGATTTTCAGGACAACAGAGATCCATATTGTTGTAGGAACTACAGTGGGGGGGGGGTCGAGGGAGGCATGCTAATGCAAGGTATCATGAGCTGTCTTCTTAAGCCCTCCTTTGGATGTGTGCCACGCACCAGTATGCGCTGTATGCACAAAGAGCTGGTTTGGCCTTGGGATGGAGCTTTTCCTCTGACCCTGGAACATCCTGATTATGCAAAAGAGGATAATGAAGGGCCATGACTTTAGCTCTTCCATGCTGCCAGCATGCTGGGCATCTGTTAGTACCATCCTGTGCTTCTCCTAGCTTCCTGGGGTGCTGCAGGGTGTGGGATCTTGGTGGCTTTACCTCTTCTCTGGAGTATTTTGCTTAATGATGTTTTGCGGTGCGATCATCATCTGTCTTGGTGGCAGCATTGCGAGCCGTGCTGTGCTTCTTGGGTGTGTTGTGTGAACCAGAATGTTCTGAAATGTCATTGTGTCTGCTGCTTGACATAGCTCTGGACAATAACAACTCCCTGGCCATTAGCAGAGCTGGGAAAAGGGCCAGCGTCGGCAGCGTTCATGCTCAGATGGCGTCTTTGCAGTCCTTAGGCATTTGGAGTTGTTAAAGATGAACAGAATGAGTCCACGCCCCACAAGTGGAAAAAGGTGTTTGCAGGCTGCAGGGAAATTCCAAGACCCTTTTCTGCATTCTCTCTCTGAGACTGGCCTGATTGATTTCTAAAAGTAGTTGGCCAGACTCAGCTCTGCTGATCTTGCACTTGAACAGGGCATTTTCACCTTTATGCACACAATCTTTTCTTGCAGTGTTGTGTGTGAACAAAACCCCCAATGGTCTGGACAATCGCATGGAAACTCCCATGCAGCAGGATCATTGAAAGCCAGGCACTAACACAGGAGGTCAGCAGCTTAAAATAGGGAGATTTTATTGACTTTTAAGCATGACTAATTCCGGTACAGCTAAATTCAGGATAGGTAAGGCCCAGCTTTCCTGTGTCTTTTGACACCGCTGACTATGGCTCAGCTTTTGCAGAGTGGGGAAAGGGAAATGGTGCAATTAAGTGATGGTCACTCACTGAGTCAGCAGCAAAGCTGGAATTACAGCCTTGGGATGCAGCTTCCTTGCCTCTGGCAGTGTGTAGCACATGCTTGCTTTTCCCTGTCTAATGTATTTTTCAAAGCAGACAGGGCCTCCTGTCTTTACATGTGACAAGTGTTTAAAAGATGTTAGCAAATCCACAACAAACGAAACCTCAAACCAAAAAAGCTCTTAGGGAGAAAGGAATTTTTTTCTTTTTATTGATAAGCTGATGCCTCTTAACCATGAGGACAGGGTTTGGTCTCTGTGCTTTACTAGCAAATGGATATTTATTTAGTATCTAAATACACAGTTAAAAACCCCACATTTTAAAGCTTTTGTACCTTTTTAGGGGTTAGCCTCATGAGTTCAGTATCCTTCAGCATGAAATGTCCCACAGCAGCTGGAATGTTCACTGCTGCTCACCAAAAGAGTTTGGGAAACAATTACAGCTCAGTGAATTTTGTCCTTCACTTGACACCCTGAGCACTGTCAGAGTTCACATGAGCTGTGGCTATGGGGCAATATCTGCACAAAGGTGACAATGGAAGGAGAAGGAGAGAGCTGCTGGAGCTGCTGCTGGCAGCAGAATTCAGGTTTGTAAGGGGAAGAGTCAGTGCTCAGTAAATGGCTTCCATTGTGTGGCTGCAGAAGACAGGGACTGATTCTTCTTTGCTTTCCACTAGCAGCAGACCTTTCTTGTGTTGTCATCTCCTTTTTCACAAGCTGAGTATCGGGAAGAAATCTGAGACTATGAGATTTACAAAGCAAAGGATGTCATGTTTGTCTGGGAACTGGGTGGAAAAACCCATTTGGAATTTCAGCATGCCTTCAGGAGGGAAAGTGGGCATTTGACATCTGCTGCACGGGCTCTGAGCTGAGGCTGGTAGCCATAAAGTTCATCCCTCTGGAAAGGACCCAAGCTTCAGTGGGGAAGGAGGGACACAGAGGAATTAATGAGTGCTTGGGAATGCTAGAAAAAGGTGTTCCAAAGGGGAAGTCATGAGGAGGTGCAGTTCATCACTCTTGGTTCTTGGATAGCAATGTCTCAACTGATGTGAATGTGCTGCAGGGCCAGTATGGAGTTTGTGCTGGTTTGAGGAAGAGAAAGAAAGTCTCTCACTGCTCAACATTTGTATACTTGAAGCTTTCAAGGTTTCTTGCAGCTTTAACATACTGTTTTTTTTACTCTAGCACTGAATATATCTCATCTGTTCAATGGTGTTTGTTGCCTTGGCAAACATCTTTGTGATTCACTAGGATTTCTAGATGCTTCAAATGCCTCTTCAGCCATGGAAATAAACCCCTCTTTGTGGTGTTTTGTAACTGAGCATTAGCATAGGTGGTGCCTACTCCTGATGCCCTTTGAGCACTTAACTCTAGTACCTCAAGCCTCTCTTTCCATTATGTAGCTATTTCTTGGCATGGAATTAATAGCCTGCTGTTGGCTTCCTTGTGAAATGGAGCTTCTTGTGTTGACACTGCATTCAGAGTAGATTGGTGTTTGCTGCTTCAGTCTCTAGATGTCCTGTCTGAGGGGTGACAGTTGTGTGACTGCTACACTGCTGAAGCTTTCAGGTGCTCAGTTGTGCAGGCACTATTGTTATGTTTAACATGCATGACCTGTTTGGGGTGTCTTCCTCAGGGCAGTTAACTACTAAGCTCTCTCTGGGTTTAATCTAAGTGAGGTAACCCAAGTGGGACTCTGAAATGATGGCTGGTTAAGCTCTACTCACCTTTCTGCAGATGCAGAATGTTACCCTAGTGCCAAGTGTCATTATTTCTCTGAGACACTTTGGCACTGCTTGTCATAGTAAAACTGGGAACAAATACACAGCCTTCTGCAACAAAGCAAGCCAGAGGTTGTAGTAAAAAGCAATGATCTCCAGTTCCCTCACTTCTGATGGGAAAGGAGTGATCTCTGCTTTGCTCACCCTTTATATTGCTGTCTAACCATACCAGGATTTATGGGTGGGTTTAAAATTTAATTTCCTCGGTGATTTTGAAAGACAAGATTTATTTGGGCTTAATGAGTCACATCCAGGCAGTATTTCTAAACACAAATAACTTCGGTGTCTTGGGCAAATATGGCTTTTTACAGCTTCAAATTGAATTGACTCCACCAGTTGTGGTCACTGCAAATTTATCAAGAGTCAATCCTTCCTGTCAGGAGCCACAAGTGATTAAAAAAATTAGAGAGCATTTACACACTGAAGAAAATGACCCCTGGTAAAGTTCACTTTTGTTTTTGCTTACTTCTCATAGAATAGAATAGAATAGAACAAACCATGTTGGAAAAGACCTTTGAGATCATCAAGTCCAACCCATCACCCAACACCATCTGACCAACTAAACCATGGCACCAAGTGCCTCATCCAGGCTCTTCCTAAACACCTCCAGTGATGGTGACTCCACCACCTCCCTGGGCAGCACATCCCAATGGCCAATCTCTCTTTCTGTGAAGAACTTCTTAACATTCAACCTAAACCTCCCCTGGCACAGCTTGAGACTGTGTCCTCTTGTTCTGTTGGTGGTTGCCTGGGAGAAGAGACGAACCCCCACCTGGCTACAACTTCCCTTCAGGGAGTTGTAGAGAGCAAGAAGGTCTCCCCTGAGCCTTCTCTCCTCCAGGCTGAACACCCCCAGCTCCCTCAGCCTCTCCTCACACGGCTGTGCTCCAAACCCCTCCCCAGCTTTGCTGCCCTTCTTTGGACACCTTCCAGCATCTCAGCATCTTTCCTAAACTGATTTCCTAAATGTCTTGTTGTGTCCTTCAAGCTGGTGACATTTGCAGCACCACTGGAAGAATTATTACATTGTGTTTGGGCAGTTTGTGGTAAGCAATTAGAACAAAAATAGTTCAAAGAGAAATTTTCTAAATGGAGGTCAAGAGCTCAAAAAGTAATGTAGATGTCAGGTGTTAAACTGACATGTCAAGCTTCTAGGTGTTTGCCTTCTGTAATTCAGTCCCTCAGGCTTTTCCACTGAACTCCTGGGGAAAGTTTGGCACCTGAACTAAGAGTGGCATGGGAGCTTTGAGAAATTGTACTTTAATGGCCAGATCTGGAGCTGTGCCCTGGGGTATGTAGTTGCCAACACACAGCACATCCAGAGTGTGGAAGCAGGGAGTATGTCC
The DNA here is from genome assembly GCF_014839835.1 of Dryobates pubescens. Taxonomy (NCBI): domain Eukaryota; kingdom Metazoa; phylum Chordata; class Aves; order Piciformes; family Picidae; genus Dryobates; species Dryobates pubescens. The sequence goes on from NC_071635.1 coordinate 3,894,603, forward strand.
CCAGGCAGTACAGTGGGATTATTGCCATTCATGCAGTGGTTCTTTCCTTGGGGTGGTGGTGAAGTTGGAGACCTGGAAGGACAGCCACACTGGAAGCATCATGGGCTGCAGCTTCCCTGTGACAGAAATTGTTTTCCAGCCTTTTCTTTGCAAACACCTCTGCTAATGTTGCTTCAGAATTTAAAGACATGTGGTTTTATAAATACAGATTTCTTGTTCAGGTGTCTATTTGAATCTCTTCCTGCTCAGTCTTGTGAAGATGGAAAGAAGCATTCAGTGTGCAGTGTCTGATATTGAACCTCCTGCATGATGACTTTAAAGCTGTTTTAAAGCTACTTCAGTGTTAAGGCTTTATAAGAAGTTCTTTGTAGAAAGAGAGATTGGTCATTGGAATGTGCTGCCCGGGGAGGTGGTGGAGTCACCATCACTGGAGGTGTTTAGGAAGAGACTGGATGAGGTACCATGGTTTAGTTGATTAGATAGTGTTGGGTGATAGGTTGGACTTGATGATCTCAAAGGTCTTTTCCAACATGGTTTGTTCTGTTCTGTTCTATTCTATTCTGTTCTATTCTATTCTATTCTAGTTATTAAGGAGGTGACTTCATGTCCAAAATACAAATTTAGGTAGTGATCTTCCTTAGTCATAGTAAAGGCTCTGTGAAGAACAGGTCTAAGCAAAGCATGGAGCTGCTATCAGTAATGAAGGGGTTTGTTAATCAATGTAACAGAAACTTTTCTCATTAGAATATTTTTCCATCCTCGTTTCCAGTGGAGATGCAGAGCATGTCCCAAAGTAGGGACCTGTATTTGTCTTTATTTAGGAAGAGATCTGATGTGAGAGAGAGTTGTCAGTTGTAGGTAGCATTTTTTGAAGTGTGATCTCTTATACCTTTGATCTCTTCTTGCCCTGTCAAAATGGTGTGTAAGTTCCTGAAGCTGCTTTTAATTTCTAAGAGGTTTGCTGCATATTTGTGAGCTTGTCAGCAACTTTATCCAGACTTCAGATTTCTTTTTGCTTCTTCCTGATAATTGTGGCAAAATACTACAGCTGATAGTAGAGGGAGTTCTCATGCTTTCTTGGCTTGACTCTCTGCACTCACAGAGTACCTTGTGTGGGCCTTTTGGGGAATGCAGGTGTTACTTGAAGTTCTCTTTATAATAAATAAATAAGTAAAATAATTCCTTTTACCTGCCCTGATTCTAGGCAGTTGCTTTTGTGGGCATTGGTCTGTGGAGTTGACCGGGTGTAAGCAGAAGTAGGTATTTCACACTATTACACAATTCTATGCAGTGTTGGAGCATATAATATGAACTACTGGAATCTGACAAATGCAACTAGGTGAATTTCAGCTGGCTCACAGAGTTGGGACTGCACAAGGTGATAACAGGTTCACACTGCTCAAGGGCTGTCTGGGTAATTATCTATAAAAGTCCCAAGTATTGTAAATAGATTTAGTGTTTTGCTGACAGCTTTTCAGGGATTGTTTCAAACCATGTTAACACTCATTCCTATACCGAAACCTTCCACATACAGATCAATACAGATTAACTGCTAGCTGTCTTTTGACAGGTGACTGAAAACGAAGGCTGCAATTAAAAAACAAGTCTGTAATTGCCATTTATTTATTTCTGCTACTGAAGAATTTAGCATCTGAGCCTCCTCAAAACAAGAGATGTTTATTAGCTGCCTAGGACTTTGGAAAAGAGACAGGTTCAGGGGACTGAGCCTCATTAGGTTTCAGAGTACACAGTTGGGACTTCTGCTGTTTAAGGTCAGCTTCTCATCCTCTAGCAAAATTCCCACTGTAGGTGGAGGGGGTGGAGTGGGGTGGTATTGTGGTCCCCTTCTGGTGAGGAGAGAAGGCGGCGGCACTAAGGGAAAGGAAGTAGGTTTTGCCTGTGCGCTGCAAAAGTCCATTGAGACTAATTGTCTACAGAAGAGATGATGGCATCAGGTCAGGGGAGACTGGTGGTGGTTCATATTTAGAAAACATGGTTGTGAAGCTGTCACTGTCTGTGACCCAAGGAAGGCTGTGGAAGGATTTCTTTCTCCCTGAAAACCCAAATCTGCATTCTTTGTCTTTCTGAACTAAAGGCAGTGTTGAGAGCCAGTGCTCACCCAAAATGGCTGTAGCTATTTCCCCAGGCTGACAGGAAATTATTTCAGCCTATAGAGCCATAATTCCAAGCCTTTTTAGGCTGCTTTAGGTTTAATAATTTAAGCTTATTTTAAATTATTTACTGTTACTGGCTTATGCTATGCTAGGGTGTTTGACAAAGACATGTCACTGCTCAGAACCACTGAAGCTGACAACCCAACAGGAGACTTGAGCAGTTACAAGCTGGTTAGTGCCTCACTGCTCAGGCCATGATTTAGTCAGGACCTTGTTAAACCTTCTTACTCCCCTGCTTAATTTTTTTTTAAAGGCATCACTGCAGCAGTAGGGATGGAGATTACATGCCCCAGATTGAGTATATTGATGACTTTGTCACAAGAAGAGGCAGTAAGTAAGATTCACTGAAGAGGAGAACTTCAGGCCCCTGTCAGCCAATGGGCAATAGTTGTGCTCAGCAGATTTTTTCCAGTCTTGATGAAATGTGGTGCTGCACATCAGAGCTGCCAGGGGAAAAAGGAATTGTTGCTGTCACCCACATTTCCAGGCCAGGCAGATTTAAATCAGGCAGCAGTGTAGATTCTCTCTGCTTTAGCCTCCACGCAGGGTCTCCACAGATTTAATGTGGGTTTAATCAGTTTGGCTGCTGTTGGAAGGAGGTGGTTGAAATAAGGCTGTGGAACTGTCTCATCATAAAACTTAACCATCTTGCACCAAATCAAAAAAATACCCACACCAACAAACACACAAAAAAAGGGAAAAAACCCCAGTAATTTTCCACATAGTGGAAAATTCTCTCTTTGTGTTGCTCATGGAAAACATTGTGGATAGATGCATTCTGAAAGTGTTTTGGTAGAGTGATGTGAGTGCAGGAGAAATTCAGTAAAATATAAACCACTGATGGGAGCCTTGCATCAATGTGCCAAGCTGCTAAGCAGGCCTGGCTTTAATGATTACAGAATCATTTTGCAAGATGGCACTTGCTGGAGACAAAGTTAATTAGATTAAAAAAAAAAATGAAGTTATTTTGACTGGCCAGTGGTGATAGCAACTGATGTATAGCAGCAACATTTGTTCTGAAGTAATGCATGGAGACTCCATAGCAACTGAATCAAATCTGGGCTCTACTTTAAATGCTGCTGCTGTGTTGTGAGAAGCCAGCCTTCACCCACTGCCACCCCTGCTGTCTGTGCTGCCCAGCTTGATTGCCTTTGGCACACGGCAGTCCAGCAGATGACCACTGCATCAGCATTCCTTGGAGGATGACAAAAATCTCCCTGAGTCATATTTTATTTCCTTTTCTTGATTCTCACAAGGGTGCAGTGTTTTCTGAAAGGCAGCTAAAGCACTCACTCAACTGCTTCTTTGGTAATAATTTATTTACTAACTTCTCTTTCCTCAGATGCAGGCACTAGCAGTGTGTGCTTTAATAGAGCTGTTGTCCTGAAGCGGTGTATGGAATTAGCCTGGTGAATGATGAGGCCTTAAAAAAGGTTTCCCAAACAAGTGGAATGAGAAATAATTAATAGCTTGCACAGAGCTAGCTCTGCATTGCAGCAGGAGTTCTCCAGGCTGAAGGAAGTACGTGCTTGGCCACCTTCCCTGGATTGCTAATGAGGCCTAGCCCTTACCTTTGGTTTAGTACTTGGTTATCCTCCCTGTGCCTGAGGTGTGGCACTGCTGATGGAAACGCAGTTACAGAAGATAATAGGATGCAGGGATTTGCAGAGGTGAGGTGCCAGTCACCTGCTGTAGGGCTGCAGGCTCCTGTGGAGCTCCAAGTTACACCTAGGCTTTGTCTCTGCAGCATTTGGTTTTAACTGTTGGTACAGTGCTCTGACCACGTTTGCTCTTAACAGAGCTTGGTAACTTCATTAAAATGGAGAAAGGGAAGGAAAGGAGAAGCCAAGGTATTGCTTCTGCTTGGGAGTATGGAGGTAGCAGAAAAGGCTGATTCACTTGTTTTCTGTTTCTTCCTAGCCATGCTGTAAGTCACGTGGGTGGATTTAGCAGTATATATCCCTTTATTGTGAACAACAGGCCATCATTCCTTTGTAGCCTCTACCACACAGTTTTAGTAACAATCATTGATCCAGAAACCTGGCATACAGGAAGCAGGATTTGATACCTTTTTGAGGGATCAAACCAGGTTTAATACACAAACTTCATGTTATGGAAATGAAACAGTGGAGTGGAACCAGCCTTGCTCTGGAAAAGGTTTTTGAGATGGACAAGGATAATTTAGACAGGGAAGTGTAATTAAAGGTTGTAAAAGGACATTTGGCTTTATAACCACAGAGAGTATAATCCTAACCCATTGAATCCCTGGAATATCTGCTAATGATCTCAAGAGTTTGAGGATTTTTTTTCCCCCCAGCAGATTTCAGTCAGGAGATAATTCACCTCATATTACATAACCATCTTAGTGCTTTATAGTTTCAAATGGAATTTGTGAACATTTGTTCACTTTCTGTAATGTAGCTCTGTGAAAGAGAGATTATTCATGGTGGAAAATGATGTTAAGCAAATATACTTTGAGGATCAAAATGTTCTTTAGATCAGTCTGATGTTCTGTGCCCTGTCCTGCTCAAATCACTGTGGTGTTGGTGTGAGGAGGGCTCTGAAGCTATTTGTAAATTTAATAATGTTCAAAAGGTAACAATTAAAATAATTAGAGAAGCAGGAAGAGCCTGAAAATCACAAATGGAACTGGGGAGGAATTTGCAAAGGGCAGAGGGATTAAAACTAAGGCAGATTTTCCCAGCACCAGGAACTCACAATGTTCCTGTGACATCAGAGTAATGTCTTCTGAAGAGCCGGTATGCTTCCTTCGCTCTTGCAAAGGAGCCAGGGTGCTTGTAACCCCATAAGTTCTAAATGTTTGTCTCTGGTTTTACTTTTGAAAGTAATTTCCAGTATTTGAGATCCTTCCAGTCAAGGGTCCTTTATAGTTGCTTAGATTAACTCCATTACGCGGTCCAGAAGTGGCTACCCGGAGCATGGTTTGCTGCCTATTTTAGCTTACAGTCTTGCATTACTTCATAATAACATAAGCAACTGGGAGTGCTGGAGTCCCTACAATGGCAGGATGCTTGTTCTGGTTGCATCAGCCCCTCTGATAGTCATACTTTGCACAGACATAAATGTGATGTGTATTTGAGTTAATTTTTGTGTGTGCTGAGGTTATTGAAACTTATTACAGCTTCTTAAATTGCTATGTAGTCTCTTACATCTTTAGTCCTTTTTTAATGGAGGTGACTACTGAAAGGAGCCATGGAGCTCTTGAAGCATCCAGCTGAGGAACAGCATCTGAGTCATTTCAAAAAAGCAATTAAATGGTGCACAAGCTTTTGTCCCAGTAGCACTGCGTTGGATATCTAGGTCAGGGTGTTGTTTAGCCCTTACAGGAACAGAATTTGTACTGTGTAGAGTGAAAAGTTGGCTGTGCAGAGATTTGGAAAAGTTTACTGCGTGGTCATCATTACGAAAGGTGAGATACGTTCTTCACGCTCAGAGCAATTGAACAGTCCTCCAACACTGGAGCTGCAGTGGTTTCAGGCAGGGAGAGGGGTTTTTGATTTCCTCTTTGCCACATTTTCACTCCAAGTCTAAGCCTCCAAGTGCTTAAGGAATGACCACTCCAAATTTTGATTATTTTTACACCTTTGCTTTCTTGCATTTTTCTCCTGTTCTTCTACCTGTAAAATATTCTGCATCAGAAAAGTAAAGGGTTTCCTCATGCTGTGCTAAAACTGGCAAGGCCTTCCTTGTGATGAATGTATGACTTCATTTTGTACTGTATAGCTTATGAAGGGAACTTAAGAGAAAGGGGAGGAAAAAATTCTCTGATTTATAATGTGCTTTTGAAAGTAGTACAGCTAATGAAGGACAAAGTAGCGGGGGAAAGCAACAAGCATGTGCTGGAAATATCCCACATAGAAATGGTGGTGGCCTCACTGCTTGCAGAAGGGCTGAGGATGCTTGAGTATCGACTGGGGAGGCTATGGGCTGTGGAGGAGCTGGCTGCCAGAACTGCCACCAGGTTTTCCTCCTTTGATTTCTGTCCTTGACAGTCCTTTAGTGCAAGAGGCAGCTGGAGCAGTGGCAGAGAGCTGGGGATAAACCTAACCTGCGGCAGACCAAAGGCGAAGATCAGCTTGACTTAGTGGGAGCTGGAGCAGGCTTCTAGGGAATGGATAAGAATAGCCAAATGTTCATTGAATCAGACAGCTGCTTCCCATGGATGTGGGGTTGGTATCCTCCTGTAAATGAGTCATCTTTGCAGGCATGCAAGAAGAGTTTCAGTTGTCACACTGAATGCAGCAGGGCTTTGCCCAAGTCTCATGGAGGATCTGAGGTCTCTCACTTAATATGCATTTTGCCTGGGCAATTGTGATCTCTTCAAGTATTTATTTATACAAAATGACTTTATTTTAGAGTACCATTGCATAATGCATGTACTTATCTGGGGGGGTTGGCTGTTGTTTAGCCTGCCATGTAAGATAAAGGTTTTTTCCCTTTTTACACATTCTGAATATAAAATGCAAATTGAAGTGGGAATTGTGGTCTGTCTGGTGAAGACCTGGATTAGGGGCTTTGCCAGTGACCTCAGGTCTGAACCTGGCTCATGTTCCTTCTGAACGCCTCTCCTACAAGGACAGGCTGAGGGAGCTGGGGTTGTTCAGCCTGGAGAAGAGAAGGCTTCAGGCAGACTTTAGAGCAGCCTGCCAGTACCTGTAGGGGCTACAAGAAGGCTGCAAAGGGACTGTTTGCAAAGGCCTGTAGGGATAGGACGAGGAGCAATGGTTTGAAGTGAGAGAAGAGCAGGTTTAGATTGGGTGTTAGAAGCAAGTTCTGCACCATGAGGGTGGTGGAACTCTGGAACAGTTTGCCCAGGGAGGTGGTTGAAGCCTTATCCCTGGAGATCTTCAAGGTGAGACAAGGCTCTGAGCGCCCTGATCTAGTGGAGGATGTCCCTGCTGACTGCAGGGGGGGTTGGACTGGATGACCTTGGGCAGACTTAGTCCATTCTATGCAAAATGGGAATGATTGTACTTACTGTGGTACAATTAATAATACTCAGGCAAGTATCATGATGATGCTAGAATGTTTATAAATAGTTATTGTTATTAATTCTAGGAGACATTTTGCTTAGAAAAAAATAGCTGCTTTACCAGGAATGTGTCAAACAAGGCCTTGTCAAAATTCACAGAAATATTCACACTGCTGTTTCACTTCATCACTGTTGAAGTAAGTGATTATGGTACTGGTTTATTGTCATTTGTATCTCAAATACAGAGCATGTTTTGCCTTTGTTCTGAAGGATTATCTGCATTGAGTCTCTGAAGGTACAATCCTCATCGGAAAGAATAAGTTTAGTGCAGCAATGCCCCAAAATAGGAAGTTGCTTCAGGTGAGATGGGCATCTTGGTTCTTCCTCTCCATTTTTCCTATGTCTTTGTTTATTGTAATCTCAGCTAGCAGGGAACATCATAAAGCATAGTCCCAGTTTATTTTTTTGGCCAGCATAATACAGGCTGAGAACCAGCTTAGCAGTGTTTTTTTCTGTTGATATGCACTTAAATAAGTCCATAGGACTTCCCTACTCAGGCTTGATTGTATGAAGGTGGTCTGCTCTCTGAAAGGAAGGGAAACAGGAGTCAGGTCTGGGTAGGCTGGAATCTATTTCTGACCCTGCCTATAAACAACTGCACTTAGCTAATTGGAAACATAACCATTTTCCAGTGTGTGTAATGGACATTTTATGTCTCTCTGTCCCATTTGGTGTTATAAAGATGATGTCAGAGAGAAAAGCTGGAGGTGCAGCATTGAGAGAAGGCGTGCAAGAGGGGAATGGTTTGCAAAGCCTTGTGACCTATTTTCCATCCTGTCGTTGCCTCTGGGCCAGATTTTGGCGTTTGGCCATGAAATGCAAATAAATGAGTCAAAATAGTGACAGAACAGAGCTGGAGAGAAGTGAGAGAGATGCGAAAAGATGCTCCAAAATGGAAGAGTGCTGGATGGCATGAGGGATGTTGCTGGAATGGAGTGATGCTGCCTGCCCTCACTCCAACCACTTGCACGCTGGAGTTGTGGGAGTTTGTAGTTGTTGCCAAGGGCTTCCTGATTCTTGTGGGAGTTTGTGGTTGTTGCCAAGGGTTTCCTGATTCTTGTGGACACTGTAGGATATAAAGGTTAATTCAGTGACATGATTTATTTGTTAATGATAAAAAAGTTACAGTTATAGGCTAATAGAGAGTTTTAAATGCTATGAGCACTTTCCTTGCCACGAGAAACTGATTACTTGTAGCAAGATAATTCTTAGAGAAGGAGAAGAATTTTAAAGCATGTTAAACGTGATCATCAGAACATTTATCTGCTTTGTAGTGCCCTTCTAGAGAGGCTGCCACCACCAATCATCATCCTATCAAACACAGTATTGGCATTTGGGCTTTTGTGGCTTTATGAGGGTGATTTTTGTATGAATCACATCTGTTAGGTGCTACTACTGATCTGCAGAGTACCTGTGAAGTTCCTCCTCTTTGTTAGCTCAGGATGCTGTGACATTGGTTTCTAGAAGTTTTTTTTGGCACTTGGTGCCATGGTTTAGTCATGGGGTCTGTGGTGACAGGATGGACTTGATGGTCTTTGAGGTCTCCTCCAACCTTGGTGATCCTGAGTTCACGTTTACCTAACTTTGCTGATGCTTCAACTACAAAACTGGCATTTATTTGATTGTCCCTTTCTTAGATGCTTAATTCTCACAAGAATGCAAAGTCATTCTTTAAAACCTTGGATATTTATGCCTTCTGTTTAACAGCCACGGTGTGTGCACCAGTCATGTGCATATCACAGCACCATGAATAATGGATGGCAACTGAAGGAAGTTTTAGAGCAGTCTTAGGACTTCTCTGGAAATAAGCACCTCAGTTTTGTCATGGTGCCTTCTTTGGCTCTTGAATGTATAGACACTACTGGTCTTGATAGTCCTGAGAGACTGCAGTGCACAAAACCTGGCTTTCTCTTTGTGTCAGTTGTTGAGAATCAATCTTGCTGTCACAAATTTAAATGTCTTATTCAGAATGTGGTTTATCATTCAGGTGTGCTTAGAGATGCTACACTTTCCAGCATGCCCTTTGGTGTTTCTAGTTGTGTGGAGACTCTTGGTTGGGGATTTTTTTTTGTGGGTGGCATGCCTAACTTGCTGCTAAACTCTGTGAAGATGTGTTTTCAGTCACAAGATCTCAGGATGTGTACTTAGAACTGTGTATATGGCTGCAATAATGATAGTTTATTGAGTTACAAAACATACTTTCTTGTTTTTCGTGCTCTTCTATGCCTTGTTTGGATGATTTATATAGATATAAGGCACAAATTGTTTGCATATAGACACCACAATTCTTGACTGTACTCTGTTAAAACACTTTTGATGGTAGGGAATTGCTTCTGGAAGACTGTCATCTTTTATTTTATCATCTGTTACAAGCTACTTCAGTGTGGGGAAAGAAATAGTATTAGGTAGGAGTGGTACAAACCCAAGCTTTCAAATACTGTTTGTTGACATGATTATAGCTTATAACTTTTCATTTCATGACTCACCCTTTCTTCAGAGATTGGTAAGATCAGCCTTTTAGAGTTAAGATGCCTTTTCATCTGCACTGAAGCCTTATCAGGTTGTTAAAGGCAGAGAACTGGGGCCAGTAATGCTGGATTCTGTCTTGGTTCTTCAAGTAGCTAATGGTGTGGTTAGGTGAGCACATAACACCACCAGCTATAATACCACAGCATAGAAAATGACTCTGTTTGATGGTTGTAATTAACTGCATTTAAGTCAGGTTGCTTTCAAGATGGGTACAGATGTACTCAGTGTGTGTGTATGTGTCTGTACATGTCAGCATTGCCTCATGCTGGTGTATGGACTGGGGGAGATTGGTTTATTTTCAGTGGCACTAGGTAGACTTTCTTTTTACTCTAGTTTAACCATAAAGAGCAATTTACTAAAGCAAACAAAAGCTTAATGTTCATGATACAAGTATTTTCTTATGCAGATTAATAGAAACACTTATACCAGGTGTATTTAGTGGGCCCCAAGATAATAGACAGGCACAGGATGCAACATAAAAAAGAAACTAAGTAAAGAAACTACTCTTGTGTATTTAACTACTCTTGTGTATTTAACCTGCAGAATTATGTATATCAGTGACCATTAACTGTTATGGGAGAGTAAAAGCTAGAACCAAGTACTGACCAAAAATGTATCATTCTTTGAGGATTCCCTAAGAATATGCTTTTTTTGGGGTGTCTTTAATTAGTAACTACAGAAGAGGGGAAAAAGGTACTACATATATGGGTTTGCAGCCCAGAAGGCAAATGGCATCCCAGGCTGCATCAGAGGAGGTGTGGTCAGCATGTCAAGAGAGGTGATTCTGCCACTTCGATCTGGTGAGATCTCACTTGAGTACTATGTCCAGCTCTGGAGCCCTCAACACAGGAAGAACATGGGCCTGAGGGAGCAGGTCCAGAGGAGGGCCATGAAAATGATCAGGCTGAGGGAGCTGGGGTTGTTCAGCTTGCAGAAGAGAAGATTCCAGAGAGACCTTAGATCAGCCTTCCAGTACCTGAAGGGGAATACAAGAAGGCTGCAGAGGGACTGTTTGCAAAGACCTACAGTAATAGAATGAGAGGCAATGGTTTGAAATGAGAGAAGAGCAGATTTAGATTGGGTGTGTTAGGAACAAGTTCTGCACCATGAGGGTGGTGGAGCGCTGGAACTGGTTGCCCAGGAAGGTAGTCAAGGCCCCATCCCTGGTGATACTCAAGGTAAGGCTGGACAAGGCTCTGAGCAACCTGCTTTAGTGGAGAATGTCCCTGCTGACTGCAGGGGGGTTGGACTGGATGAGCTTTGGAGGTCCCTTCCAACCCAAACCATTCTATGATTCTATAATCTTCTTTTGTATATGAGCGGAATCTATGCCCAGGCAGCAGTAAGAGGATACTGCTCTACCCAGTGGTTTCCAGCAGTGTTTAGAAAGAAGAGTTTTACACAGACACTCTTTAAAAATCTATTAAATATTAAAATAAATGATGCTTTTATTTTGTAGCACTTGACAAATAAACTGACTTCCCCAGCTGCACAGCAGTTCTGCTAAGACCATATCACTTTCAATTAGCAGCTCTGACATTTTGCATATGTTAGACACTAACTGGGTTTCATCATCCTGCCTAGGATGGAGCTTCAGGGAAGAGAAGTTAGTTACAGACCATTTTTCTCTTTGAAGTTTCAGTGCAAAAATAGTCAAAGCTTGTGAATAAGGTAACTTTTTAAGAGGGGAAAAAAAAAATCTGTTTAAAACCAGCACTGTTGTTTTCAGTGTAAAGAGAGCTTTAATGTGAGGAAATTGATCAGAATAGTATTTCCTTGTGTTCCAGATAGAAGCTTCTGTGCTATTTAATATACATGCAGCACTTCTTAAAGTATCTTCACTCTTTTCCTTGCATCTTGGATTAGCTTATTGAACAAAACACTGAATCTCAGAGCAAAGCAGTTGCCCTGTTTCTGTTCATATTGCTGTTTTGCTCTTTTATCACAATTGATTAGCCTCCCTCTTTCCATTACCAGCACTGCAGATGTTACTGCTGTGTAAACAAAAGCCAGAAGGGCAATTGACATTTCACCAGGAAAACATTTAGACTTCAATAAATGTTGGGCATTAGCCTGAATAAAGTCCATTTGAGTGAATGCCATGGAATGGCAAGATCTTTTGGAAGGGAAGAATGATGTGTTTAGCATTGTTACCTCGCATTCCTCATTGAATTAATTGATTCATTTAAACTACAGTAAACCAAGAGATGCATCATGTGGAAAACTCTGTTCTGAGTATACATGAGTCATACTAATTTTCATGGGCTGTCTATGAAATACATATTCCCCCAACAAACTGATTTTACATGCAGATATGGAAATTGTGTAAAATCTGTAAGAAATCCAAGAGAAGTGAGAACTTCAGAAACCTGTAGGAAAAGGGTTGATGTGAGGTGTCTCCTAAGGCAGAGGGAGAAACCATGTGGTGCTTTCTGAGGGGAGAGCTGTGGAGCAGCACAGCAGGCAGTAGTGGGACCAGCTCTCTTCCTTCTGTATTTCAATAACGTGGACTTAAGAGACTGGGATTTTCAGTCAGCAGTGATCTCCTGCTGATGTATTCCAAAGAGAAGATAGGATGATTATCTTAGAGAAGGGGATTGAGGCCTTACTTGGATAGTCCAAATTCTGAATGAGATAGCTTCATGAAATCCTGCAAGATGGCTTAAGGCATCTGTGTTAAGGAACAAAAATTAGAGCTAATCGGGGGGCAGATACTTGATTTAGCTTTAGACTGAGCTGCCCAAGACAAATAGGTACCAATTAGAGCTTATTGCTGCAGAGGGATATAAAATCATGAAGCTCAAAAAACAGTTTACTTTTGTTGAGCTGTTTGGGGCACAAGAAGGGATGGTACACTTACAGCTGGGTGGGCATGGGTGGGTCTGAGCTGCATGCTCAACCCCTTACCCTGACACTCATGTTTTGGTGCAGGGAAAGCTTTGCTGCGTCACAGTTCTTTGGTTACAGCTGCTAATAAGATCTTGCAGTGTTAATCAAAGTGAAGTTGGGCTTGTGTTGACTGACTGGGACTCAGTGTTCTTGTGTTCTGTGAATGCATATGAGGCTGTGGCTTGGGTTGTGGGTTCCTATCACTCTCTGCACATACCATCTTCCTTGTGAGCAGCATATATGTGTGGTGTTTTCATTCTGTGAAGGGAGCTCTGGAGATCACCTAGTCCAGCTAAAGCAGCGTCACCCTGAGCAGCTTGCCCAGGCTCACAATGTCCAGGTGGGATTGGAATCTTTCCAGAGAAGAAGACTTCACAACCTCTCTGGGCAGTCTTCTCCAGGGCTTCAGCATCCTCATAGCAAAGAATGTTTACCTTGTTTAGGTGGAACTTCCTGTGTTTTGGTTGGGGCTGTTGCCCCTTGGCATACCACTGGGCATCACTGAAAGGAATCCGAGCCCATCCTCTTGCCCCCACCTGTTGATGTGCATTGTGAAGATGCCCTCTCAGGCTTCTCTTCTCCAGGCTAAACAGCCCCAGGTCTTCCAGCCTTTCCATCTCACAGAAATGCTCCAGGCCTCTCAACATCTTTGGATCTCCCATCTCCAGCAGTTTCCTGTCTCTATTGAACCAGGGAGCACATTAAAGTATTTCTCAAGGTTTTCTAGTTCAAGGAATAATTCAAGTTTGGAGTTAGTGTTGCAGAAAGGTCTATGGCACTGCTGAGTAGTAGAGGGTATCCTAAAGTGTGGGAAACAGGTGGATTCAAGAAGTGAATTACCTACAAGGAGTTTCTTTAAATTCTGCTCTTCCTCGAAGAGACACCAGGTGCTGGGATTCAGAGCAGTTGTGCAGTGTGGTACAGAGCAGGCTCTGACTTCTCTGTGCAGACAGGAGCGCTGTGGTGCTTTGGTGTGAATTTCTTTTGTATCCTGGCTTCTTCACTGCTGCCCAAACAGCAGCAAAAAAGAGCATGGGAACTCGCATACATACTGTAACATCTTCCTCCCCAAAGGCTTGGAATACTACCTCATAAGATACATGCTTTGCTAGATTATGGTGTCCTAACTATAGCTGGCAAAGCAGGAACATGTTTGCTTTCTGAGTAATTTGCCCTAATGACTTTGAACCCTTTGGACAAACAACAGTGATATTGTTAGCAGGCTCTGCAGAATGCTTATCCATTGCTCTCCCTCTGATCTCTGTGCAGATTGTTGCTTTCTGCAAGCATTACTGCAAAGGAATGCATGCTGCTTGGCTTTTGCCACCCTTCCCTCTTGTTCATTCTCTGTATTTTCTAGTAAGTTAATTTCATCTTAAACAGATTGCTGTGTCCAAGAAGATCCTAGTTGCAGCTTATGCTGGGACCTTGGTTATATGAATGTCAGCTGAATCAAGCATTTGGAGAGATTCCTTCTTATGTCTTTTTAAGTTTATAACTACATGAGAAGTTGCAACAATGTTTATCTACATAAGTGTCACAGGGTAATTTAGCTATTCTGTGTGTGCATCTCTGCTGGCTGGGCTGCTTTACCTAGACCATGCTTTTCTCAGGACAAAAGGTTCGAACAGATGATCCTTGAGGTCCCTTCCCCTGGTATTCTGTGATTCTCTCCAGTGTGTGTTCATACTTCTTGCACATCCTAGTGCCTGAGGCCTTTCAAAGGAGCTGAATGATCCCATTCTGGAATAGTCATCACTTAAGGAAAAGTTGCAGAGCTGTTTCAAATTTACCTCATGGTAATGAACGCAAAAGACAGCCCTGTGCTGATCCATAAGCCTTGAAAGGGGACTGGGGAGAGCTTGCTCTCTCCAGTTAAAAGTAGTACTGCTGTGAAGGGTGACAGTAGAAATCAATAGGATGCTATGGACAGCTGCCTGCTTCTGTATGACTCAGGGAATGTCTTTACTGTCAGTTTTGGTGGGGGCTTTGTTTGCTTGCTTTGGTTTCTTCCCACAATCCTAAACCAAAGTAGCAATAACACCCCCAAACCAAAAAGAAAAAAGGGGTGGGGGGGGGGGAACAAAAAAAGCTCAGACATGACACAGACAAGAGCTGAAGTCATCTAGCATCAGAGGTTGTCCTTTTTGTATACATTTGAGCTCCTCTGAAATAAAACCCAGGGGATATGTCCATTCAAAAGGAAGCTCATCACAGTTATTATCTACGTGAAGGTGAAATACCATGTAGCTAACAGGAGTGAAATGGTCATGGAATCTGCGCTCAACCTTTTGTCCTGCTCTGTAGATACCAGAGAGATGTGACTTGAATTAACCATCTTTTTGAGTTAAACTCAGAAGGCATTAGCAACATTCTGAAATGCAGTTCTTTATGTAAACACAGCAAGACCTGGAGCAGCAGGGATAAAAACCAAAATATTCCAAGACATGCACCAGGGTAATTCAATAACCTTCACATGCAGAGGCATTTCACTCAGTGGGACTTGAACTTGACGTGCTCGGCAGGCTGGCTGTAGCTGGAAAGCAGTGTTTCCCCAGCCCACCCCAATGCCATTTCCATGCATAGCTGGCCTGGTAGGTGTAAAAATAGCCAGGCAGTGCCTGAATTGGAAATGGGCACCGACTGCTGCTGCAGTTGCTGGGGTTTCGGGTTTGCTGTGACACAGGACAGCTCGGGGAGGGAGCCTGGTCTGAGGGGCTGGGGAGTGGAGCTCAGGGAGGATCCTCCCCCAGGATCGGCAGCTGTCCTTCGGGAGCGCTGGGACAGTCCCACTTGTAGGAGTTAGTAGCAGAACTGCTATGGGCAATGCACCAATTTGCCAGGCTTGTCATTCAGATAAGGGCATAAGTACACAAGGCATCATACAGGATTTGGATAAAATCCCTGACTACTATGGATTCATCAGTGAAGAAAGTAAAGATCCCGAAGCCCTGGTAAGTCTTGGCTGAAGAAAACAGGAATCAAAGGTCAGGTTTGTGCACGTTAGATTTGGAAAGGATCTCTTTGCTCAGCTTGAGTCCTCCCTGATGATAGCTTGCAGTATTAAGAGATCTCCTAAATGTGTCCCTGTTGAAGCTTTGCTTTTGCTGTTGGGACTGACTGTGATGAAAAATCATCTGTCACTGAGCTGTGCAGTCATTTAAGTGTTGTCAGCTACCCAGAGGTTTAGGTGTATGGGGAGAGAGCAGTGTCAGTGAAACAAGCCTGTCAAATGAATGGATGTGATCCATTATCCTGGCTTACACCGCTGCTGCAGATGATCCTGCGTCGATCATCCTCAAAACTGGAACACTGTGAGGCTTCTTTAAGTTGTTGTCTCTCAGCACACAACATTATTTTGTGTGTTTGCAGCAGAGGCAGAGTCCCACAGATCTTTATGCACTTGAAGGTCACAGCGTGAGTGGGACTGGGCACATGCAAGGGGCTTGCTGGAAGACTGGAGAGTTTAGTATGTGCTTATATCAGTAATGTCACCATTTGATTTGCAAGGCAGAAGATCATCACTGGGATAACTGCTGGTATAATGTCTATGGCAAGTGAAGTGCCTCTTTCCTCTTTTTCAGTCTTTCCCCCCCCTTCTTTTTGGGAAATTGATTATTAAAGAGTTATTTCAATCAGAATTGGCCACGAAAGGAGGTAGTATCAAACCTTCTGGCAGAACAAGAAGGCCAGAAAACCTTTAATGTGATATATCCAAATACTATGTTCTCCTATATTTTTCTCACCTCAGCATTACATTTTGCACTTGAATGAATGACTGCAGTGCATTATAGGAAATGTAGTTGAGTGACATCACTGGGAGGTTACCAGAGGCACTCCCAGCAGCAGAGCTCGTGAGAAGTTCTGCTTCATCCGAGGAAATAATTTTGGTTCTGCCTCGATTTTCTGGTGGGAAACTTTTCTGGATGAAATTTTCTGACTGCTTTTATTGCTTGTTTCACTGACAACACAGTTGAGCCAGTCCTGGAGAAAAAAAAAAATTGTCTACACTATTCCTTTGAGGTTTCAATTTTGTGTTCTAGCTCAAAGAAAGTTTTCTTTCTCCCAATAAGCGGTTTCCAGTTGCTCCAGCATTTCTGATGGGCAAATGGGAAGTCAGGAGGAGGGGTGCTGCCCAGTGTAGGGCTTTCCAGAGCGGGGAAGGGGAGAACAAGCTGCTTCTACTGCTGAATGTGTGGATTTCAACAGACATTATTGACTTTTCCTTAAGGTGAGTGGCCTGAAGCTGTTAGCAAATGGCTGGAGGTTCCCTGTGACACAAATAAGCAAACTGCAGCAGCTTTGTCTGGATGTACAGTCTGCAAGCTGCCCTTCTGCATAAGGTCAGGTCTTTGAGGAGGCAGGAGCGAGCCAAGTCAAGCAGCATGTGATCTTTGAGGGGATTTTGTTTGTGGGTTTTTTTCCTGCATTCTTTTCAGTCAGCCTTCAGAGCTTTTCAGAGCAGGCAGAGATCAGGCACTTTGATAATGTCTTTGAATCGTTTAATCGTAAAATCTCAGCTTTATATGGTTCTGGAAGGGACTGACAGGGCTGCTTTAGAATAGCTGTCTTGCTTCAGACATTACAGTGCTTGGAGATTCCAGAGGAGAACTGCTCTGTTTCCCTAAGCAGCTTTGCAGTCTCTCATTATTATTAGGATCCCATTCAAAAAAGGTTCATAAAAAAGAAGTTTAAAGAGTAGCACATCAAGCTGAATGTGATGTCTCCATGTATCCAGTACCAGATACAAGGTTCTGAGTAACTTAGTTGGTGTTCAGCCAGTTCCAACAGCAAAATTGCTTTGGATAATCTAAGCTTTTTCTGAACTAAAATCAAATAGTCTGCTGCTTCAGGTTCATCTTGCTGAGGGAATCAGAAATGTGTTGGTTTGACTCGGCTGAGCTGTCTATAGGATCGAATAGAATAGAATTAAGCAGGTTGGAAAAGACCTTTGAGATCATCGAGTCCAACCCACCACCCAACACCATCTAATCAACTAAACCATGGCACCAAGCACCTCATCCAGTCTCTTCTTAAACACCTCCAGTGATGGTGACTCCACCACCTCCCTGGGCAGCACATTCCAATGGCCAATCTCTCTTTCTGTGAAGAACCTCTTCCTAACATCCAGCCTAAACCTCCACTGGTGCAGCTTGAGACTGTGTCCTCTTGTTCTGGTGCTGGTTGCCTGGGAGAAATAACTTTCTCAAATAGTGAGTCAGATTTTGATACTGAGCTCATATTTGAAATAAAAGCAACATTAAAAAAAAAAGGGCAACTAACTATTCAGTAACCATATATTAAAGGTTTGGTTATCTTGGGGTTTTATGTGCTGAAACAGCTGATGAAACACTGGGGTTCAGCCCTTTCACTGTACATTAGTCTC
Organism: Dryobates pubescens; assembly: GCF_014839835.1. Lineage (NCBI taxonomy): Eukaryota > Metazoa > Chordata > Aves > Piciformes > Picidae > Dryobates > Dryobates pubescens. The sequence goes on from NC_071635.1 coordinate 3,912,634, forward strand.
CTTCTTTACCTGGATATTTAATTACACTTAAAAGAGCAAATAAGAAGGTATGATCCAGTCATGCTTCATGTTGTATTTCAGCCTACCTAGGACAGACTGCTCTCTGAGGTTGAGGACAGGGTAATTCCCAACTCTTCCTGCATCATTTGGAGGAGGAGCGCTCTCCCTGTGCCAGGATTTGGCAACGTGGACTTCTAGGTGGTTGTACAAGCCAGTGGGAGAGGCAGTGCAGGGAGCTGGCAGTGGACAAAGTTAAATTCTTCATTTACTGCTTCAGAGTCTGTTTTATCATTTGGTTCAAGTAAGATCTTTGCAATGAGTCTTGCTGACAGAGCTGGCATTGAATGCAGAGCTGCTGCATTTCAGTGACACTCATTTTGTGGGCATCTGTTTTAGTTCATCTGAAAGGAACATGAAATGATTTATTTCTGGTTGTGGTACCATTAAGTTTAAATCAATGGGTGATCAGTTAATGGTGTTTAGGTAAGGAAAGCTGTTGGAGCCTAGCATGGATGGTGTTAGCACATTTCTTTTCTTAGAAAGACGATAAGACAAGGGGGTGGAAGGGGATGAAAAATTAGGAGTGATGGTATCCTCTGTCAACGGTCTGTCATAAACTTCACTCACAGGCTAGGTTTTAGTTAAGGCTAGTTTTTATTCTATGAGATATGCTTTGAATGGCATCCTAATTCTTTCTAAAGGTGTTCTAGCATTATTACTTCTTGATTTAGGAACATGGAAACTTGCCATGGAATCCATTTAAATACTTACTAGGTGCTAAAGTTGGTACTGACACCTCAAAATCTCGCTGTATGGTGTCCAGATGATCTTACATATTTGTTCTTCTTTTAATATTATTCAAGAAGTCAGTAAAAGTGTCACAGAGAGCTAAGACTGATCCTGTGGCTCTTCTGAACATACCTGAATCCTTACTGTTTCAGGAAATGACTAATGGATACTTCTCACTCAAATGGCAGCACAGGCAGTTTTCCCATGCAACAATAGGATTTTCCTTTTCTGGTTTGGGAGTAGTTTAAAAGTCTCAGTGAAAGGCATGAAGATTTTACTAGGTTTTAGGATTACTCAGCCTGTGGTGGAGGATTTCATTCTTTAAACCCAAATCCACTGGGGTTTGGTCTTCTAGGTGTTTTGGAGATTCTGTTTTGGAGATTCACACTGATGAATACAAGTCAGCCTTGCACACATTGTTTCCAGACCGAGATTTACAGCAGAACATTTGTTTTGGAGAGTATGGATAGCCCAGTGGGACATCAGGGATTACACATGCCTGAAGTTCAGCTAGTTCTGCAGTGCTCTTCTGGGCTAGGATACTATTTCTGATGTTACTTTTCATTTTAAAATCAGATGGATCAAAAATAACTTCTGTCATGTCAAGTTCTGCGTTTGGAAGGAACACACAGCTGGGCAAAAGACTTTTATTCTATTCCTTTTCACAGCAAACTCTGCAATTTTGCCTCTGTTCTCACAAATCTTTCATTGACGTAGCAAAAGTCAGCTGGTGCCAAGTCCAGGATGGCAAATTAATGGAGGTAGTGGGAGGCCTCCTACAGATGTCTGTGGCAGCTGAGTATCATAAAGGGTTTATAACATGACATTTGCTTCTTGGCTCAAGTAAGGGTTGATTTTACAGTAGTTCTCTTCCTCTTTTGCTGTATTTGCTAATATTGGCCCAAACTCAGGAACAGAGTCAAGTGTGTATTTAAAACCCATCCTTTAGCAAATATGTTAATTTGATATATGATAATTTGGGATCAATTGGATATTGTAATAAACTAAGTGCATTCTCCAAGTGTAGCCCTTTGTCCTTCTCCTGGTTCTAAACAAAGCAAGACTGATGAGGCATTTGTACACTCCAGTGGAAAGGAAAGAGTGGCTGCAGAGCTGGCAAAAGAGTCCAACGTGTTGAAATACAACAACCAGCATCAAATGAAAGTCACTTAGGAGTAATTGGGTATTTCCCCATCAGTATCAAAAGTCTTTGTAGTAAAATAAGGAAGTGCTACAAACTGGCATGTGCAAATATTAAAATTACTGGAAGAGGTCTTTCAGTTCCACAGTTAGGAAAATACTTCACAATTAGAATACATTTGTGGTTTTAGAATGTGGATATAGCATAGTGTACTCCTCAGCCCACCTATATGTTCCTAGTTGCTTTTTTTGACATCTCTTACCATCTCCAGCCATACCAATGAAATTCATTTGTAAAGGGTACTCTAAGTCTTGTGTGTCGTTGCACACTGTGTCTCCTTTGGGTTGCAACCTCTTTGCCTACCATCAAAAAGCTTTTACCATATAATAAATACAAACATTTGTTTTCCCACCTGCTTTGGCACTGTAGAGTTCTGGGTCCTACTTTTTGATTTGAAATCAGGAATGCTTTAATCCTGGCTCATATGGGTTATAGGTTGGACTTGATGGTCTCTAAGGTCTTTTCCAACCTGGTTCGGTTCTGTTCTATTCTATTTTCTTTTCTATTCTATTTTCTTTTCTATTCTATTTTCTTTTCTATTCTATTTTCTTTTCTATTCTATTTTCTATTCTATTTTCTTTTCTATTTTCTTTTCTATTTTCTTTTCTATTCTATTTTCTTTTCTATTCTATTTTCTATTCTCTTTTCTTTTCTATTCTCTTTTCTTTTCTATTCTCTTTTCTTTTCTATTCTCTTTTCTTTTCTATTCTCTTTTCTTTTCTATTCTCTTTTCTTTTCTATTCTCTTTTCTTTTCTATTCTCTTTTCTTTTCTATTCTCTTTTCTATTTTCTTTTCTATTCTATTTTCTTTTCTGTTCTATTCTACATGCAGTGTATAGCACAAAAGCTTTTTCTTTTATAGTAGCTCTAGGCTGCCCAGCTTGGTGGTGGAGTCACCATTCCTGGGAGGGTTCAAGAAATGTGTGGACATGGCACTTTGGGACATGGTTTCATAGCCTTGCTGGTCTGAGGTTGATGATTAGACTCAGTGGTCTCAGAGGTCTTTTGCAACCAAAACAATTCTGTGATTCTCAGGTGTCATTACCACACACTTCTTGATGTGCCAAGGCCAGGGCCCATGTCCATACTGTATGCAACAGTGAGGTGAGGGCAGCTCCAGCCACAGTTCTATCGAGTGGTGGCAACTTCATTGCCTTCATGACATTCTGATTAATTGGCCTAAATACTCAAAGCACCTTAAATTATTCAGGAGCATGATAGGTACTTCAAAGAATATTTTGGTTTTCTGATTTGTAACCATTATCAGCAGCTTAGAGATTAAAATAATTAATTGCTGGATGCTCTTAGCTACATCTTGTTAGAAAATATTTAACTTGTCAGTGATCTCTGGTCTCTGAAAGCTTTTCTTCCTTTTCACAGCTTCTATGGTTCTGCTTCCTCTTTCTTGCCAAAAAAGGCTGGTTTATTGTAAGGTCAGGTGTGCCTTTTTCCTGCATAAGATGTTGTTTTGGATTCAGAGAAAGAGATGTTGAGAGTCAAAACTGCTGCTTTAGAATTGTGGCCTTTCTGGTTCAACTGTTTATTGATAAATTCTGTACAACCAGAGGTACATAGCAGGGTGAGTTAGGTCTGAAACGCCTGGACACGCTTGAGTGGGAAAAGCTGTGTGATAAAAATACTTCTTTGAAGTAAGAAAATGGGGCATGGTGTTCATCCAGGAATTTAGATACTGAAATTTCTCTATGATCTGTGATTTAATCTGTCTTCTTCCATATCTTCCAGTAAATTAATGGAAGGAAAACATACATCTTCATAAGTAAAGTACAGCACTGTTGTAGTTGTTTTCTTTCAGTATATGAACTTCATTTCATTAAAGGCTGGGAAAATGTTTCCCTTGGAGCTGTTACCTCATTGAACTGTACCAGTGTTAGATTCCTGAGCCTGTTTCTTTGCAAGTGCAAGCTTTAGCTCACATCCTGGCATGTGTATCAGAACTGCAGGCTGAGACTCTACTGTGGTAGTTTAATTAAAAGTAGAAATAAATCCCTTTACCTTCCTGCAGTCAGAGCTGCAGCTCAGGCTTGCAGTTCGTGGTATCACCGGGCTTCTGTTGTGATGCCCTATGGAGATCAGCAGCACTTTCAGCTCAATAGAAAAACAACTCAGGATCCAAAAGGTAAAATGTGAGCTGCTGGAAAACTAGCTGGCATGGCTTACAGGAACTGTTCCCTGAGGAAACAGAGTTCCTTTTGAGGTCCCATCTTTCACCTTTGGATGCTGGTTTGGGAAAAGCTACCATATTGGCAAAAAATACCCATGTGAGAGATGTGTTGGGGAAGGGTAGCACCTTCTCTGTGCCCATTTAAACCATGGATGCTTTGAACAGATGGTTTCTGAAACTGGGACAAAATGTAGTGGTAGTCTCAAGGGTAGGAGCATAAACTGACACACGAGAAAGTCCCACATGATTAAACACTGGTGGAATGTGTTTCCATACCTCTCATTCTCCCCCTGCATCTTCTAACTACTGAACAACAAGAAGAAACCACAAAACCCTGGGTTTAGATGATGTAACTTTCCTTCTGCAGTGAGCTGAGTTCTCAGCTCTACACATTACCTGGACGTAGTAAGTCACGAAACCACCACTCAGCTAAGAGCTCTTTAATGAAGAGAAAGAGCTAATAAGCCATCAGCATTTTCCTAATTGCAGAAGCAACTGTTGGACGAGGAGTGCCACACAACTCTGAAGTTTATAAATGGCATTAACCCTGTCAGGTATCTCTGCAGACTGCCAAAAACTGTCCTAATGCTGAATTTCTGTGCCATAATGATACAGGCTGGTACATGGAAGGTTTTGATTTGAGTTTCTTGATTTATATAAAGCATCCACTTTAACAGCAGGTTTTGCTTGCTTCCTGCTCAGGGCCAGCCTGTTTAAAAGATACAAATAAACAAATTTGCTCCACAAAATCATAGAATGGGACCTTAGAGAACATCTACTCCAACATCAACTCTACTAGTCTCTACTAGACTGGGCTGCTCAAGGCCTCATCCAACCTGGCCTTGAACAACACCCCCAGGGAGGAAGCATCCACAGCCTCCCTGGACAACCTATTCCACAGTCTCATCAATTAGAACTTCCTAAGATCCAGCCTAAACCTACTTTCCCTTACCTTCAAACCATTCCCCCTTGTCCTGTTGCTAGACACCCTTATGAAAAGCCTCTCTCCAGCCTTCCTGTAGGATCCTTTCAGGTATTTGGAAGGCAGCTCTAAGGCCCCCTGAAGTGTTCTCTTCTCTAGGCTGTGGTGTGTCCCAGAGTCAATGTTTGAAAGGTGTCCAAATGGGTTATTGGTATTTAAATACACACTTTAACACACATACAAACAAACAGAAGAAGTTAAATGAAGGTGTAGAACTACTCTTTGGTTAATATGCATCAGGTTTGAATTCTGGTTTTGCTGCTGCTCAATTAGTCAGCTGTGTTTTACAGATGAGAATTGTTCAGTAGGTCTCATTGTTAGACTCTGTCCTCCCATGGAGACAGTTGTGGTTATTGACAGGCTGGGGTCCCCCACTGTCTTTGAAGGGGGAAGGAACCCAAAGCCAATCTGCAGGAATCATTTTACTATAGACATGATTTCAAACAAGGCTTGGGAAGGTTTGGATAATGTTATTATGGAAACTGAATCCTCCTACTCCCCCAGTCTTTCCTTTTTAAGCATGAGGCTGGTTTTCACCAGCAAATTTGAATATGTGGAGGAATTCCGATGAGTTTGGTTCAGCATATGATGATTTCATGGTTTTATTTTTGCACATCTCTCTCAAATGCCTTTAGGAAAGAGGCACATGCTCTGTGTGGTAGGTGATGTGGTGTGCTGTGAGACAGGAGAGGCAACCAGAGTGAGGGCAGTTGGAACAGAAGGGAAGGCTTCTGAGTCTTTGAATAAAAGACTCTATTCCACACGTGATTTGATTACTGAGCTTCCCTGAGCTCTGTGTTTCAATTTCTGGCATTGCAGTTAGCAAGAAAGAAGCTGAAGCCACAGCCTCACAAATATTGTTTTTTCTTTAAAATAAATCGTATATCCACATGATTTCCTGTTTTCTTACACAGTCTGTGATAACTAGATCCTCACAAAAAACATCCTGCATTCTGCTGTGAGTGTTCTCAAAGTTATAGCATTTTTTCCCCCCACATTATAGTTTATTTGTGCTCTGAAAATTCCACTTTGTCGCTGAAATAATTTATCCTCAGTCAAAAGTTAGAGAAGAAAAGTTAAGCTAAAAGGCAGGAGCTTCCTAGAAGGTTCAATAGCACCAAATATTCCTCACAAATCTGTAGCATGGATTAGACTTGCATTCTGTCTTGAACTCGGGCTCGCTTGGTGGCTGGTTCAAGCTAAACTCTTCTCTTGTAAATCTTTCTGGTCTCTGTTGGCAGAGTGCTTGCTACTGGGAATGATCTGCAAATGTAAAACTCCTTAAGAAGCATCAGAGGTGTGTGCATAGAAAGAGAGGATGGAATAAATACTGTGTGGTGCAAAAGCTCCATGGCTTTCTCCTCTTTCTTGTCAAGAAAGTGTCTTCAAATGATAGTTTGGTGCCTGTTTGTCTTCACCAGTGAGCAAACTAGTAAAGACCCATATGCTAGGTTCTGTGCCACTGAAATGCTTCAGGAAGATAACAAAAATCTACATGTGAGGAAACAAAATGTTTCAGGAGGTTACTGAATCAACTGGGAAATCCCACAGATACAAATCATCATTTCCTAGCAAGAGCAGAGAAAATTGCTGCTGTTGACTACTCAGACAATTTGTCACAATGGATTTGAATTTGTAATGTGCTAAAGCGAGTTGAATTGCTGAGACAATAGTGCTGCCCAAAATGCTTTTCTAAAGACCTTGAAAGAATGAGGAAAAGGAGAAACTACTGATGACCTACTGAAAAATTGGAGATGGGCAGACAAAAGCAGGAAAGGAAATACAGATCTGAATACTCCTGACTTTTGAGCTTTCAAACACAGTGCTGAACCTATGGAGCATTCCATGGGACCTCTCACTGGCTTTTGTATTGGAATTTCTGTGTGAAGCAGCTGAATTTCTGCTTCATGTCTTTTACTTGGTGTGTTAAGCTTGATTTCAATGTGACATCATTCATGTCTGTGAGAAAGTATTTTGAACTAGGAGAGGCCACACTATGAAGAGGTGGGTTCAAATATATTCATTTCATGTGACATCAATACATCTTACAGTCAAGAAATTCATAAACCCCAAAGATCACGTAGGCCAGGAATCATTAGATGAAGCACCAAGATCTCATTTGGTTTTGTGAGGATTTTAGCAGTTCTGTTGCTTTTCTAGTCACAGTCAGACACTGGTATTTCAGAGTGAGACCATGCACAGCAGGAGGCACTGCTGGAATCAAAGTGTCTGCTAGGGGTAAATCACGAGGAGCTAATTCATAGAATCCTAGAATGGTTTAGGTTGGAAGGAACCTCCAAAGGTCCAACCCCCCTGCAGTTAGCAGGGACATTCTCCACTATAGCAGGTTGCTCAGAGCCTTGTCAAACCTGACCTAGAAGATCTTCAGGGATTGGGGACACAGCTATCTCCCTGGACAACCTGTTCCAGCATTCCAGCACCCTCATGGTGCAGAACTTGTTCTTAACATCCAATCTAAGTCTTCTTTATCTGGTCATCCTATCACTGCAGGCCTTTGCAAACAGTCCCTCTGCAGCCTTCTTGTAGCTCTCTTCAGGTACTGGAAGGCTGTTATGAGGTCTCCTTAGAGCCTTCTCTTCTCCAGGCTGAAGAATCCCAGCTCCCTCAGCCTCATGATAACTCCTCATGTGGACAAGAAGTTCATATTCCACATTGTGATGGATTTCCAGGTCCATGTGGTGTATCTTGAGGTCATGTGCTTTGCAGTAATTTAATTTTGAGATAACAAAAGTATGAATCAAGGAAATGAGAATCTAATTGGAAGGCTCTGCTTCCATCTTCTTAGCCAGAACAAATGGAACACAGTCACATGGTCTTAGCTGCAGTGGGAGCATCCAGCAGGAACTGAGACTGAACAGCTTTAGTCTTTCATGTTACTCTATGTAAAAGAAAAGCAAATGATGATTGATTCACCCCTAATAAAGCAGAAGTTGTCTGTATTCATTTGCAGCATCATTCATCCTTAACTTTCAAACAGTATAACATGGAAGCTTGGATTGGTGACTTATTGTAGAAGTAGTGAAATAGTGGGAAGAAAAATAGGGAAAAAGAAGATAAAATGTGTATCCTGTTGAGGGCAAAGATGCTGTTCCCATTAATTTCAAGAGTGTCTGGATTTACCCCTGGTCTGCTGGAATATTTGTTCTTGGCTGATGCCTTTACCAAGACAGCTGATTGCTTTTTTCAAGGACATTTAAAGATTAAAATATAATTTGGTGCCTTTATGCACACATGCAGCTCACAGGAGGTGCTGCAGTGATAAGAGCTAGCCTTCAATCTTCAGAGGGATCTCTTTCAAGTACCTGTCAGCATCAGCTCCTGTGTCAAGCCTCATCTCAGTGCTCATCTGACCGAAGCCTGGAGCTATAGAAGGATTCTGTCACCGTGAATTCCGGTGCCACCTTCCCTTTCACCCCCCAGAGCACGTTTAGAAAGATGGGCTGCTTTCTTAATGGTAGAAGATGTGGGAAATGTGCTGAAGTTTGCTGAAAGGAATTTAAAAGGCAATATTTTTGTCTTGGCATGTAGTGCAGTTGTAAGAAGCATGGTTGTGATGACATCCATCTGTTGCAGATTAAAATAGGCTGGAATCGGGGATTGTGAAGCGAGTCAGTACAGCGTGATAAGTCGGGTGACCAAAATAAACGCCCTGAAATACATGGCTTTGTTGAGCAGCATTAGTAAGCTCAAAGTGGGAGGCTTTCAGGACATTCTGTTTTTTCCCCTGGTATCTGATGTTGTGTTAGTAGCCAGTTTACCTGGGTGCAGGATTCCACGTGGGTGAACATCGAAGTACAGGCTGGTTTCAAACAGCCAGTGTAATTTTGTGTCATGATTGTAGATGAGGGCAAGAGGGCTCACACATTTCACACTCCCTTGCTTACCAGTACAGCCCACCAGCAGCTGCAAAAGGAAAACACAAGGTGGTTTTATTTTTAACCTATAAATGCTAATGAGGCTTTAATTGCCAGCATCTGAATGCAGGAGTGAGCGTGTCTACAACGTGATCCTGGATTTAGGGCCTCTGGTTTGAGTCCTTCATCCGCTTTGTTCTGTGGTTAGCTACCCCTGCAGTGCTGCCCTGCTTTGGAGGACCCTTTTTTCCCTTTAATATACCCCACTTGTGTGGCACAGGTGATAAAATAGCTCCACAGGACTTGTTTGCTATTGGATATTGTGTTTCCCCAGGATGTACCCGTGTGTAAGCTGGTCTGTGCAAGAATGTGAGCTGCACTCATGGCACTTCTTATGCCAAGTACAAATCCAAAGCCAATGGATGGGGTTTTTTTCTCTTTTCAGTATAGCCAAGAGCAAGATCAGCCAATTACTTCCTGAATTTTGAGCATGTATAACTCCATAAAATTTGCTAGTGAGTTGATGCATATTTTTTCTTGCTGCTATTATCAATTCCACTGATTATTATTATTTTAGTTTTTAATTATTGATTATTTTTGTATTTTGAACTTCAGCATTTATTGTACTATTTTGCTCACTTAAACAGGTCTACAGTTAAGAGGGGGAGGGTCTTTTTACAAGGGCTTGATGTGAAGGAATGGATTGAAACTTGAAGAGGGGAGACTTTGAGTAGATATGAGGTTGGTGAGACACTGGAACAGCTTGCCCCAGGAGGTTGTGGATGCCCTCTCCCTGGAGGTGTACAAGACCATGATGGACAAGGCCTTGAGCAGCATGGTCTAGTGGAAGGTGTCCCTGCCCATGGCAGGGGGTTGGAACTAGATGGTCTTTAAGGTCCCTTCCAACCCAAACTGTTCTAGGATTCTTTTGTGCCAGAACTGCTGAAGCATGTGTATGCTAATTAATGCAGATGGATTGCAAAGTCTGTTGTCTTCACAATTTTATTCTCTTGCAGCATAAACTGTGGAAACCTCTTGCTGGGAATGAAGTTGTGCTTGCTTTTCAACAAGAGCTAACTAGAGGCTTTTTTCCTTTTCTTGTTTTGCAGTCTGACAGCAATGCAAGCTTCCTCCGAGCTGCCCGAGCTGGCAATCTGGACAAAGTAGTGGAGTACCTGAAGAGTGGAATCGACATCAACACATGTAATCAGGTAAGGTATTTGAAGGACAGAAGTTTGCCAGAGCAAGTTGTAAGATCTGCCCCTCAAACCCTTGTTTTATGGAGCTGGATGACTTCATGCAGATGTTTTGATTCACCTCAAGCTGTTTTCAATCTTGTTCTGCAGTGATGTCCTTCTACAGGAAGTTGATAATGTCTGTACAGTTATGCTGCTTCCTAGTAAAGCTTTGTGTGAGCCTTTTTGGGTTCACCTTTCTTCCTGCAGGTATATGGATATAAGCTAGTGAAGTACCTATAATCAAAACTTCAGGTGTACTTTGGTAGTCTAACACTAATAGACCTGCTGTTGTGAAGTTCCACATCTAATGGCTGCTCCAGTTGTACAGCTACAATAGAATGAGATTGAATTCTGTCCAAGCAGGGGACTTGTAATCTGGTTTTCTTTCCCATACTGAGACTCTCTCAATCTGGTATTTATCTGGAGAAGTGGGACTGTGCCAACACTGATATTTTTTGCTCTGTTAGTTATTGCTGTTTATCTGTTGTAGCCATTTATTAATTGTAATGAGGCATGGTCAGGTAATGAGTGTTCCTCCTTCTAATGAAAGAGAAGCCTTTCTCTAGAGAGCTTGCATTGCAAATTGGAGTTGAGGAGCAATAGGTGTTGCAACAAATTGACAGATGAGCAGAGAATGGCAGTGAGATGATTGTGATTAATAAATTCCAGAGCCTGCCAGCTGTTAGGTTCTGGGCAAAAAAAATGTCTGAAGGCTAGTGTGGGCTGACATCCTTGGCAGACTGAGGGAGAAAGCCATGGATGAACAATTACATCCTTTGCTTGTATGTGAAGATGTGGAGAGCCTGGGGTTTCTATCACACCTGGAACAAGAGCCCTCTTCCTGGGCACACTCTCATATGTTATTAATAGCAATAACTTACAAGAAATTACAGGTTGATATTTGTAACAACTTTTTACTATTTTTAAAGAAGTCATCCTTGCCCAGTTTGCAATCTGTTGGTACATCTCTCTCCAAAATGGAGACATTTGGTCTGTTTCCAGTTTTGTGCTTAGTTTTCAGGGCCTGTTGTTGCTTGGCTTACTCATTAAATTAATGTGAATATTGGTGGAATGGGATAGAAATGGAATAATTCACACTAAAGAGAGCAGATGCTAGTGAGATAAATCAGTACATTTGGGCATTAGCTGTGATTTTTATCACTATACATTCTGTTTCCTTACTATTCTGTTTCCTTACTATTCTGTTTCCTTACTATTCTGTTTCCTTACTATTCTGTTTCCTTACTATTCTGTTTCCTTACTATTCTGTTTCCTTACTATTCTGTTCCCTTACTATTCTGTTCCCTTACTATTCTGTTCCCTTACTATTCTGTTCCCTTACTATTCTGTTCCCTTACTATTCTGTTCCCTTACTATTCTGTTCCCTTACTATTCTGTTCCCTTACTATTCTGTTCCCTTACTATTCTGTTCCCTTACTATTCTGTTCCCTTACTATTCTGTTCCCTTACTATTCTGTTCCCTTACTATTCTGTTCCCTTACTATTCTGTTCCCTTACTATTCTGTTCCCTTACTATTCTGTTCCCTCACTATTCTGTTCCCTCACTATTCTGTTCCCTCACTATTCTGTTCCCTTACTCTTAAGATATATTACATATACATAATTCATATTATAAGCAAGAACTTTGTACTATTTTAACCATTCTCTTCTGCATTTCTGGTGCCTCTTTAACTTCAGTGGTTCAGTTCTAAAGAAGACTTGTTTGGTCTGTTGGTTGCCCCAAAGCCCAAATGCTACCTTGGGCACCATAAAATTTTAAAAGGAATTATTGAAATTTTTTTTTTTGCAACTGTGAGGCTGGTGCATAGCCTTGTAGGTCCTCAGTGGGTTCTAAAACACTTCTTCATTTTGAAGTTCAAAGGAAGCAGGAGGTGGTTTAGCGCTCGGCAGTGCCAGTCTCCTCCCTCATGAGCTGTTGCTGGAGCTGTAGATGTAATTGTTTTACCCAGAGCAACATCAAATCCAATTCAAAATGTGCACTCACATAGCAGAAAGAGCACTGGGCAGTCTGGGCATGACAGAAATACTGCATAGTACTTTATCACACCAAGCACAGCACGGTCAGCCATGGATTGTCCCTCACCATCCCACGCAGAGCACCTGATCCCCTGTGACCTGGGCTGCGGAAGCCTGAGGTTTCCCTTGCTATTTCTGAGAGGTTTCAGCCGATAAGCAAACATTGTGGGAGGTAATTTTAGCTGACTAGCTAACTTGGGTCCAAGCAGATTAAAATCTTGTAGCTGACTTGCTTTAGCAAGGCAATTCTAATTGCCCTCAGATGGCTAGAGAGCAGCCACGAGTTTGTACCTTGTTTCAGAAGACTGTAAACTCAAATATGTTTCTATTACTGGTCAGACTTACCTAGAAGATAAACCATTTTGCATATAAAAAGAGATTTCAATTTCCTGCCTCCCCTTTCAGGAAAGTTATGCTGCTGTAGAAATGCACTGTTAAGTTTCACCATTGACATGACTATTAGGTGACGGAATATTTTAGCTTGGCTCTTTTCTGTCATATAAATCCAATTACTTTTGCTTTGTAGCTTAGGGACCTACATTTGCAATGCTTCTTTAAGTGACTGGTGCCAGCAAATTTAATAAGACTGTAAGTGTGACTTAAAATAAATATGCAAGTGTCTGCATTGGTCCTGAATGACATCTTGATATTCTAGTGAAGTCAGTGGCTTTTGTTTGAAGGGGACCTGACAGCTCAGGCTGTATGGTGTTCAGCTCTCCCCTCATTCCTAGCCTGATTTCATCAGTGATCACTAACTGGACAATGGCTACTCAATCAATTAAAAAATTATATTGAAGCCCTAATTAGTTTAATCTAAGTATGCAGTTAAGTGCTGCTCTGAAGAGGGCTGTTTTCCTGCACTGGAGCTTCATGGCATCCAAGGTTACCTGCACCACCACAAAAGTCTCCATAAAATTCCTTACTGCTTTTTTGACACTTGCATGCTGACATTCAGACTGGAAAGATACTGAAGCTAATTAAAAAACCCCCTCACAGCTCTTGCCACTCTCTTTCATTTTTTTTTTTTCTTTAAATTTATCAAAAATAAAGGAAGGATAAGAAGTGAAATAATCTGAAATATTTTGAGACATCCCCTTCCCTGCTGAAGAGAAACTGCAGATGATGAAAGTAGACACTTGTCAAATGGAAGCTGGGACACGAAAGTGAGAGCGGTTCTGTTGTCTGTGCCAAGGAATTTAATGATGAGCAGGGTAAAAACTGGGGCTTTTTAAGTGCTGCTGATTGAAAACATATAGGAAGAATCTTGTCCTACTGTCTAGGAAAAAGTTTCCACTAGAAGACTTACTGTCAAGAGAAAACTTGCTGAGTTATGTGGGACGCAAGCTAGCAAACTTGAACTTCCCCAGTTAGTAAAGAGCAAATCTAGGCTCAAGTTCTTACATTCAGATAGATCCAGCAAATATTATGTCTTGATTATCAACATCAGTGTTCCCAGAAATGATCAGGTAATTAATAGGATAATTACTTGGAAACATGACAAGGCTTTTTTCCAGTGTCCACATTCTCTTGCTTGCTTTGTTATTGATGAAATCTTCAGTATTGATAAGGAGTATCTGTGCAGTCTGAATCCTGTTCTCTTCAAGGTACCAAGCAGTAGATAGTTTGGGGGACCTCCAGCTTCAAGGCTCTTTAACATTTAGATCTGTTTGGCCTTTGCTCTCATTTTGTTGGCTTCTTTATGATTTGATGGATGCCTTTACTGCTTCAGTTACAATGAGACAGAGCAGCAGCTATTAATTACTCCCCCATTTAGTTCAAATGGGACCAGCTAACCTCTCAGTAGTGCTAACTATAGACCAAAGTACCACTGTAGATAATGAGGTCGACAGCATCACATGCTGGTGTCACCCTGTAGGTTAATCCATTTTCATGAATTTATAAGCTGTAAAGCAACACATAAAGGGAGAATTTCCATAATCTGAAATGATTTTTCTTTTTTCCATCAACCACTTCATCTCTTTGTGATATTTTTGGGAGAAACTTCAGCAAACCTCTGGACTTGAGAAGTCTCTATTGTGCCCTTCCCCAAAATCCTCCTTGAAAAGAGGTTGATCACATGGTGGTCTTACTTCTCCAAGAGATTACTCCAGAGGACACAATTTGCACCAACTTTAGACTCTATTAAAGAGACAGAGGAAAGTATTTGACTTTACCAAAGCCATGACAGTGCTTTTTACTCTACTGGTGAATGCAGTTGCCTCCTTAACTCTGACAAGACATGCGAAGGAGTTGGTGTGACCATGCAGAGTTAGTCACAACAGCTTTGTAATTTTCATTGTGTTTGTAGCTTCTGCTTTGCTCTCAACCTTTTGGTATATCTGTAAGCCTGGGAATGCAGCATCAGTGGGAGCAACTTGGTAAAAGCAAAGCATTTCAAGATGCTTCATGTGCCCAGAGAATGTAGAAACATTCAAAAATAAGTTTTTCTATTGTTTAGTTTTGTTGACTTTCACAATGTTTTCTCTGTAAGTTGCCCAAGTGCCATTTTAACCTTGTGTGGCCAAGGCAAGAGTCATTACAAACTCAAATGCTGGCAGATCTTCCTGGAAAGTGGTGTAGTCCAACTGCTATCAGAATCAATAGGAGTCACAAGGGGTCAGATTCTTAGGGCAAAGGAAAGAAGCAGCTTAATGTTGTTAATTTGGGGGATGTGTTTTGTCTTTTGGTAAGTCAGTACAGCTGCAGATGAAGCCATCCCGGCCTTGCCCTGGCTCAGTGGTCAAGCTTCCATGTTGTGCTCTGTCTGGATTGGGCAGAAGTGTGTGTGCAGCCTCACACCTAAGGATTGAGGGATCTAATCTGCAAAAAGGTGGCTGGGGATAGAAATGAACAGAGGAGAGGACAGGAGAAGCAGCAGCATTGCTGGCAGCAGTGCTGACTTGGATTTAAATGCTTGATCTGATGCTCTGCCAAGAAGTTGCTTTTCCATGGGCTCGCTTTGCTTTGGCACACCAGGGTTCTGCAGGAGTAGTACAAGCCATGGTTGCTGTTGGATGTAACAGTGATCTGGGTGATGTCCCAGTAGGAGTAAATGGCACAGCAGGATTGACACTGAACTGGGCAGCAGCTGATGAGCTTCCATTCCATGATGATCACTCCATGAGGCAACTGAATGCAAAGGCAGAATGAGCATGGACTTCCTTGGGTGATTTTCAGACAGCAGCAGTGAGACTCAGTACCTGTTTTCTGGGATGAAAGTGACTGACTTTGGGTTGGCATAGAAAAGAGAAAAGGTTGGGGATTTGTCTGACTCACAAGAGGTCTGTGGGCTTTTCTGGTGTTGTGGAGGTATGAAGGGTGAGACTGCAGTAAATGTGCAGTAGTGGTGCGTGCACATGTTTGTAGCACCCTGCAGGATACAGAGTGTTGACACTTCTAGCTCAGTGGTAGAGGAGAAAAAGACTGAGGGAATTGGGCTCTGCAGGGAAGCTCTTGAAGGATCAGTCTTGGAAGGCTTGGTATTATGTTCTTTTTGGAGAGTCAGAGTCACAAATAAGCATCTAAATAAGGGTACTTACGGTGTATGTATGCTGTGTGGGGAGCAGCAGCCCCTATGCTGCACAGTTTTGCTTAGCAGACAACTAATTTCATCTCTCCCCCACCCACCACTTTTTGGTAGGCATGGGAGAGAAAAAAAAGGGAAGTGTCAGAAACCTTTGTTGTTCTAAAAGACAAGACTCCAGCTGACAGGAACGGAGGAGTTGCATTGATTAAATCTGAGCTTCCGTCATCGTAAGTAGCAGGGATCAGTCTTGTGGGCTGGGAAATAATTGCAGCGTTGGTTCTGATTACAGAGAACAAAGCTTGCTTTAAGGCTTCACTCATGCTGGCCTCAACATTTCAAGTGCAATGCTTGCTGCTGCTTGCCTTAGCTTATTTTATGTAAGGAATTGTGGAACTGGAATGTGAACAGGAGCTGCTTTTAGGCCACAGCTCCTTTCTGTAACCTTTCTACTGGACCTCATGCATTCATTTTGCTTATATTGCAGTGACTGAAAAAGCTCAGGTGTTGCAAAGAAAATCTCATCATTTATGCAACAACATTCGCTTTCAGCTGCTGACTGTAGATATTATTAAGTATATGCCTTAGAGGTACCAATACAAGGATTTTAACAGGTTGCTGCTGATTAAGCACTAGGATGAGCCTTGCTGTCTCCATCCTTTGGCTCATGGTAAACCAAAATAGAAGCTTACCCTCAACTTTTGGCTTCAGAGGCATGTGTCTGCACATAATTCATGTGTGCCCTGCAATACTGCTGTTTCTCTGCTGTTTGTGGACTTCAGTCTGCTCACAAAGAACAAGAAAGGTTAATGACATGTCAGAGCACTACATCAGCTGTGGACAGCTGTAAGGAGTCAAAGTTACCGTTCGTGCCTTCATAGAAAGTGTTGATGAGCGAGTTTGCGAGATCAGATATGAGAACTGATCTTAGCTCTCAAACAATGAGATGAACAGAACACTGTGTGTTTCCCCCACAAAATAGTATTTCAAAGCTTTCAGCCACTGTAGGTAGTAATTATGGTTATTTAATACTTGGCTGAGATGAAATAACAAGGAAAATTAGAGCTTTCTGAAATGTTTTCAGCCTGAAAAAAATCCCTGACATGTACAGCGTTCCTCATCTTGGTGATTATGGTCAACCTCACAACATCATCTTGGCTCAGAAGCTATCCTTGAGCCAGAGCATGTCACTGCTGCCAACCCTGGACTCTGTTGTGTGTGAGAGCATTCCTTTGGAAGAGGATGTTCTGGTTGCTGCCTCTGCTTTACTTGCATAATGGACCTGAAACCACATGTCTCATTAACAGTTCCTAACTTCCAGGCTGTGTGAGAGTGGTGGTTGTCTTTTGGCAGCCTCCTTTCAGGTGCTTTGCTTTTCACGTAGCTGCCCTTCTGCACGTGACCACAGAATGTGCCTGTGCTGCTCACACAAGTGTGGAATCCAATGGAGTTACTTCAGAAATGCATTTGCATTGCTGTGTCTATAGCCGTTGGACCCACTCCCACGAAATGCCTCCTGTGAAGTGCTAAGTGCTTCAAAATCCAGCTGGGAATTACAAGCCTGAGCTGCCTCTGCGGATGGACAAATGAAAGAGTAGAAAGCTGCTTGTTTATTTGGCAGTTTAAGTGGCCCTGAACTGCTCAGGCACAAGTAAAGTGCTAAAAATGACACCATGCTAAACTTGGTGCAGGTTACTCCAGTGCCTGCCTATCCCTTATGGTGCCTGCAATATGGAAAGCAGGAGGCTGCTTGAGGGCAGTGGCAGGGTCTGCTGCTCTCACCTGCCTGATGGACCATGAAAAATACCATGGGCTTGTGAAAAATAGGTTGGCAATTCCGTTACAATAGACTCTTATTTTACTTTTTTTTCTGGGGTGGAACAGGGGCACTGGGAAGAGGAATATGCAGTTTCCATGGCTGGAATTTCTGAGAGAGAAAGTATCCTGTTCCTATTTAATGTGGAAAGGATTAAGACGCTTTTCTTAGGTTGCCTTTTTTGGGGTGTGTGTGTAAATCCTAGCTCTTTTTTTCATGAATTTTCTTTAGTGAATGAGGCTACAAAACCTCAGAGCTGAGCACAGACTTGCTCCCCAGAAACCAGCTGTGGTATTGAGTCAAGGATCAATATGATCTGCAAGTCACATGTAACTGACAACCATTTTGATCTACTTGTGCTCTTGGTTTGCTGTTTGATGCCATTTGTCCCAGAGGTTCAGTAGAGCTACGTCAGTCTGGAATAATCCTGATTGAATAGACACATCCTGTGTAAATGTGGCTAAGTCCTGTGATTCCTCTGTGTTGCTGTCATACCACAGTGGGGCTGGAGAAGGTTACAGTAAAGAGAAGGCAGATATGCACCCAAATTTTACATTAATGGGCTCTGTGGCAGGAGTCTAGGCAAATGGAAAACTATCAGAAAGGAAGGAATCTCATATGGATACCTGCAAAATATGATTTGTTTTAATGTCTTTGCTGCTGTGAGAAAAATGTTATTGGAGAAGTTTGTCTCACAGTCCCTTGGCTTAAATAGCCAGGGCCAAAATATCTGACTTATGTAGACAGTCAGCTAAGAGATGTAATAGTATTCCAGCTACTAATCTTTTCCTTACACCAGGACAAGGTAGGAATGTATCTTCAGAACTGGTATTGGTAACTGAGCTGGCTCTTGTGCTTACAGAATGGACTCAATGCTCTGCACCTGGCAGCTAAGGAAGGTCATGTGGGACTGGTACAGGAGCTACTGGAAAGAGGGTCAGCTGTGGATTCTGCCACTAAGGTAACTCCTGCATGGCTGCAAGCTTGTGTACAAAACCCAAATGCATGGCAAAAATTTAGGAAAACCCCACCATTAAAGCCCAAAATAGGATAAGTAGAAAAACACCTCAATGATAATGTTACTTCTATTATGACCTGTGAGTCTGTGTTCAGTGAAGTGAATCAGCAGTAAATGAAGAGGGAAGGATTGTTGTTTGTGCAACCTGTTTTCAGGGGAAGCATTAAAAGGTTTCAGCAATGCCAGACCTTTCATTGTTTCCAGTGACAGGTACCCGTTATAGAGAGATTATTTTTTATTGTGCAGTGCATCTCTTAAAGTTAATGCCTTTCAAAACCAGGCATTTTAATTTTATGCCAATTAGAGAAGAGTGAAAAAGAAGAGGGGAACAAATAAATCCCTGTAATTGTTCAAGGCCAGGCTGGATGAGGCTTTGAGCAGCCTGATCTAATGATAGGGGTCCATGTCCATGGCAGGGAGTTGGAACTGCATGATCTTGAAGGGCTCTTCCAACCCAAGCCTTTCTATGATTTTATGATTTATCTTCTGTGTTTAAAATTTTGGTTTCTGTTACTTTAGTAAGAAATTTCCTCTTGGGCCCTGTACTCATAAATCTTATTTTACATGTTGTTCACAGCTTGAATTTTAGGACTGCTAGATATCATGCCCTGTAGAAAGTACAGGGATGGAAAAAATGTTAGCCTGGACTAAACTTTCAAGTAAAGTTTGTCCCATGCCCCCAGGCCCATTCCATAATTTCACTCAAAGCTTCTGTTAGGGTGTTAGCCTCATGCAGCACTCAAGAAATCATCATGGCTGCAATTACCAATTCTGTCCCTTGTGATGTTTGTGGAACATCATGGGACTGTAAGGTAACATTTGTGCTCAAAACATGAATGTTATAAAGAGCTGCTGGCTGAAATTCTTCCTGATAAAGGGTAATGTCTTTTTGTTCTCTCCTGTAACAGAAAGGGAATACAGCCCTGCACATCGCTTCCTTAGCAGGACAAGCTGAAGTTGTCAAAGTGCTGGTTAAGGAAGGAGCCAATATTAATGCACAGTCTCAGGTATGGTGCTGCTTCCCCTCCTAAAAGTTGTTTAGTGAGATTTTGTGAGATCTGAGATATTAGGCAATGATCCCAAGCCTGACCAAGCAATCACATGGAGGCTTGCATAGCAGTCACTGGTAAGTAGAATGAAAGTAACTAACAATGTTCTCATTGTGTGATGCAGGAACTTGGGTTGCTGTTGACTGAAATATTTCAGGAGTTTTTAGTGTGCTGTAATGAATGTTTCAGAAGTGTTTCAACATGTAGAAATACGACACCATGCTGGACCTGGACTTGAGCAGTAACAAAGATGATGATTTCTCAAAGGCTTTGATATATACAATTACTTTTCTTGGTTATTTATTGGCTTAAAAACTTGCACATAACTTACTCCAGGCTTCTGAACTCATTCTTTGTGTGAGCAGAAAGGTTTAAACCAAAGTTTGGAAGGCAGTTTTGAGTTAGGGGAATTCACCTATTTTCAAGCAAACAAAAATCTATTCAGGATTAGGAAAAATTTATCTAGTGAATAATTGATTAATGTTTGTAAATGCTGCTTTAGCTATGGCAGCTGTCTGCAGCTATTAAGAACTAAACAGATGGTATAGGTGAGGGCTACATATGATAAAGAAACTTCACCTTTCTGAAGCATCCAGTCAGCTTGAGACATTCTCAAAGTAAATCCTGGAGCTAACTAATAGTGTTCAGCCTGAGTCTGAGTGTGTCATTCAATGGCTACAAATGCCACTTTCTGCAGTAATAGTGTGAGCTAAGAGGAGGAGGAAAACCAGGTATGCTTCAGGGGTAGATTGATTTCAAATTACATTTTCCTAGCACTTAGTGGCTGTGAGCAAGTTCACAGAATCACAGAATGAGAGGGATTGGAAGCGACCTCTGGAGATCATCTTAGTCCAACCCTCCTGCCAGAGCAGTCACCCAGAGCAGGTTGCCCAGATGACGGCTATTAGCTCAGTCTTGCTGGGATATGTGAGCAGAACAGGAGTGACCTGATCTGATGGTGCAGCTAGGAACCACCTTGGTCAAGTTGGTAAAAGGTTTTGATTTGTCAGAGTCCATCCTAAGTCTGTCTGGCTCCGTATCTTACTTGCCCAGACCTGGGAAACTGGGACCTGGAGGGATTTTTGCTGTTTGATGTTACAAATTTATGATGGACAGGGTAAAGTAAGTAGAGAGCAGGAGATGCACAGAGAGGTTTATGTAATGAATAGGACTGTCTGTACTTTCTTTACATTTTAAGATGAGAGAGAAACTGAGAAGATCTTGAAGCTGAGTGCAAGATTTTTAAAGTATTCTCTTCATTATGGGACCTTTGGGTTGTGCCTTTCCCACTGTGCTTTTCCAGAAGAGAGGCATCATAGTTGCTTCAGGCAGAAGGTGTTTAGAGGCTCTCAGCACTGCCACTGAGGGAGGATTTTCAGTGGAAGGTGTCCCTTTGTAGGGACTGCTCTGTCATATGGCTTCCTGGTCCAAGCAGCACTCAGAACAGTTGCACACACAGAGAGGTGTGTGACCTGCATCTGTTGTCTTCTGGGTAAATGGTCAATGCACTTGGGTCATGTGCATCGATAGTGTTCAGCACTTCACATAGGATTTGTGTGTGAGGACTCACATGTGCTCATAGAGTGTGAATCTGAATAAACATGGGTTGTGTCTGTGATGAGGGTTGGGTTTTTAAGTCTAAGCAGGCTCCTAAGAGTTTGGTTCTAATTCTGATTTGCCAAAGGCTTCCATTGGAAATGTAAATGAAAAGTAATTTCTTTCTGCCCCATGAAGGGAATGAGGATAATGAAAGCTGCCCTTCTACTAGCCCTTGGAATGGGCTGCCCAGGGAGGTGGTGGAGTTGCCATCACTGGAGGTGTTTAGGAAGAGACTGGATGAGGTGCTTGGTGCCATGGTTTAGCTGGTGTTGGATGATGGGTTGGACACCATGATCTCGAAGGTCTCTTCCAACCCGGTCTGGTCTATTCTATTCTACTCAAGCTTGTATTGGTGTGCTCAAGAATCACACGTGCCATAGAGAAGAAATAATATGAGAAGAAAACCAAAATGTCAAAATCAATAAAGAACAGACACATGATTTATGAGAAAAAATCAAGAAAGATTCAAACAAACCTAAGTAAAGGTGGTCAGAAAACACAAAGTTACACAGAAAAAGGAAAAGAGACTGGCTGAAGAGAGCACGTGTGAATACTCCAATACTAAGTTGTCTTGTCAGGAAATCTGTCACTGAGGAAAAGGGAGAGAAAAACCAACATCATATCAGGAAAGAACCTGATTGAGAAAGTCAGAAATGACCTAAAATGCCAATTAGAGGTACAGCTGAATATGTGAGATTATGACTGAAATACCCAGTTTCTCTTTCTTACATTTCTCTCAATTATTATATTTTTTAACAGATGCTACATTGTCCCTCTTTTTTAGGAGCACTTGTTGGTATTGAGGGTATATTCCCTCCTCTTCTTGGTATCTCTGTTATTTCACACTTTATTTTTCGTTAGGCGCCTGCTAAATGCCATTTGTTGGTTGTGATTCAGTGCCAGTGAAGTTTCTCAGATTGCTGCCTAACTTCCTCTTTAAAGAACTTGCTATCTGGCAGGGTCATTCCCATTTCCAGTGATGAAAATTTACTACAGTGACCAAATTTCTTCACTGATGATAAACTGATAGATAGAAGAGAATATTCTCAAATCCACTTTGTTCAATTTATTGCTCTTCCTTTCCCTTTCTTCATTAAGTTACATAAAAGCTCTGGCTTTTATCAAAACATAGTACCAGTGACATCTGCAACACCGCACTGGCTTCCCAGTTCCTTGCCACAACAGAGTAACAGAATTATCCCAGCCAGTGCTGTTAAAAACATTCTAACCACAGAGATTACAAAGCCCATCTGTGCTGTCGGACGCTCTTCAGCACTCGGGGCTTTGATTTTATGGATTTTGGGTTTCTATTAGATTACTTTGCCCTTCAGTTTCACGCTGGCCTTCAGAGCTGTTCCTCTTCTGAAAGCCTGCTCCTTTGGAGCTCATACATCACCACTGCTATTTTTGGAGAAGTAATTTCTATTTTGCTACAAAACCTAATTGCAGAGTGATTGCTAATTGAATGACTCCACTTCCACCTGCACGCGTGTCGGCTGAGAGCTGACACCTTCCCTGAATGTGTTTAAAGCAAACCCTGAAATGAGGGCACACCCAGGAATGGATAGGGATCCAGGAGCTGCTGGTCCTTTTTTGGCTTGCCTCCAAATTTGACAAGTGTGCAGTTGTTTGGCTCAATTAGAACCACCTTTTGTTACAAGTATGGTTGGAGAAAATGTATTTATGTAATGAGTGTCTATAAAACCTTTGCTTGGTTGACTCTGCTCGTAGCTCTGAGAGCAGATCTAGATACAGGTCATCACTAAAAAAATCAGTTTCTGCAATTTCTCTTCTTGATCAGGCTATGATTTTTTGTCTTACCAAGCTACACTCAATGGCAATACCAAATCTTGCCTGGGGACTGGCTGGTACAAACTGTAATGTGGAGTGGGTAACAAGCTGTACCTCTGAGCTTTGATTATGTTTCCTTGCAGGGCAGGGCCATGGAATTCTGAACAAGCCCTCAGGAGGCATTGAAATGCTTCACTGGGCAGAACCACAGAAATGGTGTTGGCCACTTACCTCTCTCACACACTCCCATCACACACTTTCTCAGTGGAATCTCTTATAGAATCATGGAAAAGACCTTTAAGATCATGAAGTCCAACAATTAACCTAGCACCAGTATGTCACAACGAAACTACGTCTGTAGGCATCACATCATCTTTGCCCCAAACATGGTTTTACTGTTGCTTGTGCTTTAGAACAGGGATTCTTTCATTGTACCCTTCCTCTCCATGAGTGTCTACTTCTGTGACACACTAGGAATTCTTACACCAGTTCTTGACCTTTTTTCCCAGGTAGAAGAAACATCAGCAAATTTAGTTAGTCCAGCCCTTCCCTTTGATTAATTACTGTTTGTCTCTTGTCTTCTCTTGAAGTCAGATTGTATCATCTGCCTCCTGTAGGCATCAAAGATGTCTGATATCAGCAGCGTTAGCTACCCTGACTGCAATAATCTTAATAACTGAGTCTTCCTGGTAGCTACTAAGGTTGTGCTGTGCCCATTACTTCATTTAGGGGCCCTCAGAAAAGGAGGAGGTACCTTTTAATCATCAGATTAAAGTGACCCAGATACAGAAAGCAAGGATTAGGTAAATCAGTCCTCCCCCAAGCTGATCTTGTTATTTAAAAGCCCTCTGGTTTCCTTTCCTCAACATCCTGCTCTAAGCTCATTGCAAACACATTAGCCAAGAAATATTTTTGTTTAATTTGCCCTTGTTGTGATTACCACTGCCTGTTTCAGCACATAAGAGATGCAGTCCTGACTGCTAGAGTGTTCTTGTCTAGACTGTCAGACTGAAGCAATCCATAGGGTAGCACAAAATGCCCAGCCTCACTACGCTGTCCCCCAAAGGAGAGCTGGTTGAATGTCCACATTCAGTGTTACCACAAAAGCAAAGGGAGGATTTAGATGATTCTCAGGGAAGTGATCAGCTTGTCTCTCAGGGTGCCCTCGGATTTGCTTTCCCAGAGACTGCTCTCCCCATGGTTTGTGGAGATAATCTTACCTCCAGAACGGAGCCTATTTTGCAGAGTATTTGCTACTCCATTATGGCAAAAGGTTTTAATTCCACCAAGAGAGCTTTCTGGTTTTGAATTGGTATTTTTAGAGAGACAGATTTTTTGTTGCTGTGTATCAAGAGGAGTCATTGAGCTGCAGTTCATCATTGCTAATGTAATAAAGGATCAGGCCTGTTATCTCCTCACTGGACAGGGCAAAAAAAAAAAGAAGAAGAAGAAATGCCTTCTGGAGGATTAGATGGATTTTGAGATTGTAAACAAAAGTAGTACATTAAGGGCAATGAAAGAACAGATCTGTTTATTCATCCTGCTTTAAATTAGTCCAAGTTTCAGCTGCCTGTCTCTTACGGGGAGTATCATTAATGACAAAACAACTCTTAATTCCTGATCTTGAGGCCCAGTCTCAGAGAGCCAAGGAAGTGGAGCTGAGCAGGATGCCTGTGTGTGCAAGGCTGACATGGTGCTTAGGGACTGACACTCCGTTACAGGATGAATCACAACCAAAGAAACACAAACAGTTTATTTACACATTTAGTCCAATGTTGTCTTCCAGCCCTCCACCATATACATGAAGTAAATTTTTGGTTTCAGTACTGCTTTTTCTTGACCACGTTTGGAAGGCAAACCCCAAATGCTGTTTTGGATGACTGCCCAGAATTCAAATGTGATGCTCTGCTCCTGTGCAGCTTTTGGGTCCTAACCCATACCTGCATCAAGGTTATGTTTTCCCATCCAAGACTAATCTATTCTTTGCCCATTGTTCTCCATCAGCTCAGTTTCTGTGACAGGTTCCCTCTATGAAAATGACCTTTCCAAGGCACAGAACATATTGCTTTCTCCCTGGCTGTGTTTCAGGCTCTGTTGTTGCTTTGCTGTTCTCGTGGAGAAAATCGTGATATTGGAAGCTGCTAAAATAGAATGTTTGTGCTCTTTACATTTGGCATCTGAGCTAGGAGGTGACTTAGAGTAAAGCACACTTCCCAAGAGGGGTGTTCTTGTATCGGTGAGGCAACAAGTGTCAGATACACAGTGCCTTCAGTTAGAGTTCTGTGTGATTGCTCATGATTGAACTGACCAAGCTCATCACAGGCCCAGACAGCATAATCTATCCATGGGCTTTGACATTATTGCAGTGGTTTAAGTACAGAGTGGAAAACACTATTTATATTACTGGAGAATTAGTGGGACAGCTGAAGGGGTGGTGCTATTTTCAGTGTAGGCTTCTGTGTCACTACGTGTTTTTAATTTATTTATTACAAATTAGTTTTCTCTAATCTGCCATCTTGAGTAAATGCTTTTTACTTGTTTTGCTTGTTTAGCCCAGTAAATTACAATCACCATCCTCCCTAAATCCAGTCATTTCTGTCCTTCCCTCTAAATGCTTTTCTTAGCTTTAATCTTTAGTCTGTGGGACTCTGCAGGCCTCAGCATCTGCTGTGTGCAATGAATGTCAGGACCGTCACCTAAATGCTCAGCTGACACTTGCTGGGGAGTTTAACAGTAGGTCAGAGCCCAGTAACTCTCCTGTGCCCTTACAGATGTGCTACTTCATATCAAACAATTCTGTACTTACAAAGGCTCCCACCTCATCTGTGTGTCATCCTTTTTACTTTCACTTTTCCAAGCTTTATGGTGAAAGGAATTGATCCCCCAGGAAAATGAGTATATGCTAACGTGCTGCTCATTTTGAAACACGGAGGAAAGAATCTGGTCAGAAAACAGAAGGTGCTTTCATCCACAGCCCACAATTTGGCTGGTTGTTGGTGTATCCAAAAGGTGCTTTTACTGAATCAGCCTTTCTTGTAACATGGATGTAGGACAGACCAAAAGTCAAAGAATCACAGAATGGCTTAGGCTGGAAGGCATCTCAGAGGTCATCCACTTCAACGTCCCTGCTGTGGGCAGGGACACCTCTCAATTAAGCTTAGCTGCTCAAGGCCTCATCCAACCTGGCCTTGAACACCTCTGGGGAGGGGGCATCCACAACCTCCCTGGGCAGCCTGTCCCTGTGTCTCATCACCCTCATACTGAAGAACTTCTTGCTAAGTCCCTTCGATGAAGGTGTTTGCCTTACAGAGTGCACTCAGAAGGGCAGGAGGACAAGAGCGGAATGGACATCAGGAAGGATCATGAATTAAATTACATTTACCAAAGGCACAATCTGAGGTTTATTTTGCACTGGTGGTGGTTTAGTGCTTCTCCTTATGGTTGAAGCTTAATCAAACTCCATTCTGAGATCATGAGGAGAACATGCAGATGAATATCAAACTGTCTGCTGAGTATTTCAGTGGGACATTTTAGACAAATGGTCATGGTGTAGCATTTAAAGGTAAATCAAGCAGTATGTGAGTAGTATGTCACCCCTTGGTAATGGTCACCACCACTACAGGCACACTGGAGAAAAAGGGCAGTAGTTTTCTAGGAGTTTTAGCTGTTTTCCACTTGTGAAAGCTAAACTACATCAGCTTAAATACTTTTAATGTATATAGCATTATACAGTTAATCAATACTTAGGGTTCTAGTTCTGATAGTGAACATGTTTCTAAGCCTCTTTAGCTACAGATGTCATAAAGGGTAGATTCCTCCTATCCACTTTTGCATTCTCAGTTTCGTGGTGCTTAGGCTGTCAGTTGAACAAGATGGGCTCTTGATTTGAACATCCTTAGTCTCTTCTGTGGCTGTATGGCAAAATGAGATTGCTCAGGCACCTTAAATTTGGTAACTTAAAATTAAATGCTGTGATTTTCTCTGTAGCAATAGCTTCACAAATTTGACAATTGTGCATCTGCTTGAATATAAATATAGATGTAGTAGTCCAAATATTGAGATCTTCTCCTTGAAAAAGATTATGCATTGCATGCTTGTTTTACAGGAATTGTGTTTCAGTGGAAAGGAAAGAGGAATGTGAATAATTGGTAAAGTTACCACTATATAAAACTTCCAGATTCAACAAAAATAAACAAGAGGCTTTTTAATTTTGAAATAGGTATCTTGATCTATCCTTAATTCACCCTTTTAGGCAGAGAATCTCTCCTGCTAAATACAATCCTCTTATGAAGAGTTTATTTTTAGACTGTGCTGAAAATAATGCTCTAAGCAGAATGCAGAGCAAAGTTCCCAGTATTGGGATACTGTTGGTTCTGTTGAGATGTGTGTTCTTGATTTAGCCTGCAGTGTGGCACTTCTTTGTAACTCTCATACTGCATGGGTGAAAATTAATTGCTTGGATCATCGTTAGAGCATTTTTCACTAAATCACAGGTTGGAGGGCGCCTCTGGAGGTCATTTGGTCCCACAGCCTTGCTCAACCAGGGTCACATAGAGCAGGTTGCCCAGGACCAGGTATGGATGGATTTTGAACATCTCCAAAGATGGAGACACCTCAGCCTGTCTAGGCAACCTCTGCCAGGGCATGGTCACCCTCACAGTAATAAAAGTGTTTCATGATGCTCTGAGGAATTCTTCTGTATTTCAGTTTGTGCCTTTTCCTTCCCTGCCTAGCAGTCTCCTCCTTGAGAGAGAATAAATAGCCTTTGAGTGTATCTGATCATTTGGTCCTGCATGCAAAGGGTACAGTTCCTTGAAACCTGCCATAAAGGGGAGCTCCAGCAAGCTCTAGCCCTGTTTGTGTGATTTTGTGAATGCTCTGATAATCCCTCTTCTTCTTCAGACTGCTCTTCATTAGGGCTTGGGCAAAGTGGAATGATACAAATTCTGACTCATATATAGGCTTGCCAATTTGCATTAATAGCTTGAAGAATCATTGAGAGCTACTCATTTTCTCAAATTAGCAGTAAATCAGTGAATGTAGGAGAAAGAATGGAGCATGAAATATACTTTGGTTAGCGTTAATTTCTCATTCTAACTTCGCGTTCTAGCAGTAAACATCTTGCAGTGTGCCTTGGTAAGGATAATGAAATCTGAGTGCTCTGTCCTCGCCACAAATACTCTGATGAAATCTTTGTTTGCAAGTGAATGTTACATATCATTACAAAATTAATTTCTGTTTTCTAGATGATGCACAAAATCTAAACATACAGAGCTAACATAATTACACAGCAGGGCTTTCAGCAAAAGCACAAGAAAGTAGATTTCTTCTTTGCCTGGTCATGTTTGGAAGCCCCAGTCAGGATTTTGACTCGAATTCTGGGCTGTGTTTATATAGTGTGGGATCATAAGCTGCAGGAAAATTTATTGGGCTGGAGGAAAATTTATTTGCCATCGTAAAATAAACCACTGAATATTTTATATCCCATTCCACATGCTGAAACAGGGAGGGGAGAGGTCAGTCTCCTTCGCAGGGTGGCTGTGGAGAATTGTTAAGCAAAATGTCATGGATCCAGTAAAAGACACTTTAGGATGGTGAAACCAAAGTCTAGGGAAAACATGTTTTCTTCAATTTTCAGAGATCTGAGATCTTGAGCTTTGAAATATCTTTAGAAGCAGAACAGAGAAACCAAGTATTGCATATAGCCCTTTGAAATGAAAAGATGAGAAACTGGGAAGGGGATTTTAGATTGACAGAAGAAAAGGAAATGCAGGGAAGGATCTGCTTTTGTTGTGGGCATTTGCATTTACTGCAGGACCAGAGAGACAGAAACTGGCTGTATGGGATACAGACAGACACATCACAGAAACTGCAGGCTGGGAGGAGGCTTGGAAATCCTGGGGTCTAGTGGAGCAGTAAGAAGGAAGAGCTCCTTTGGGACTGCCAGGTAATCCCACTGGGCACAGCTCCCCCAAGGAGAGCAGTCACACTGGGAATCCTAAAACTGGAGTTTTTTGGCCAAGAGCCTCAGGTGTTGAGGTCAAGAAGCTGGCCATTAGAAGCTCTGAAGCCAATTCTCCACTGACAAAGCAGGCTTCACCCAACCAGCAGAAACAAATCAGGCTTGACCTTGCCAGTGGGAGGAATTCAGCAGAATCTTCTTCAGCATGTCTGGAATGAGCAGTTTTACACAGAGACCTTGGCACACTGTTGCAGTTTCTAAAATAAGCCAGATTTGAAGCAAATAGGTACAGTAGTCTTAAACTATAAATAGAGCTGGCAGGGAACAAAACCAAAGGCTATGACTTTATGTGCAGGGATTTTCATAACCCTGATTGCTGTAGTTTCAGGTGTGATTCCAGCACACAAAGAGATTCTCCTTGATCCAATGGGCACTCCTCTGGATCTCTGTGTGGAAAAGCACGTCATACTTTCTGGTACTAAATGGTCATGAAGTCATTTATGTATTGTTTATTGTCTCCTAATCCAGGATTTATTGTCCTGATCCTGCTCCAGAACGAGGGACTTGAGTTGATTAAAAACAGAAAAAAAGAGAAAGATTCTTTAAAGCTTTTAAGCAAATTGATTCAGTCTGGCTTGAAAATTCTCATATTCCCTAAATTTATATTAGTTGGTGTGATCCTTGTATTCATCCATTTAATACTCAGGATTTTGCAAAGGCCATGAGTTGGCAGGTAAAAACCCTGCTATGTTAGACTCCAGCATTAAAATACTGATGAGGCAGGTGGAAAATTACTCTTACTTCTGCCCAGCAGGTTGCCATTTTGTTTCCTTCTGGAGTGGGAAGGGAAACCAGAGCAGCCAGTCAGCTTGATTTCCTGGGGTTCTCTCAGTGCTCTTCTGGACAAATGCAAATGAAACAAACCCAGTCTGTTCATCTTGCCCACTGACAGCTCAGTCCCTAGCCCTGGCAACCCCCTGCCCTTCTTCACCATCCTAATGACACACTGGACAGCGTTCCTGCCTTTTACACCATGATGAGATCCCTTATCTTCCCCACCCTCATAAAGAGCTGCTTGAGGAGCAGCCGGGAGACCAGCATGCTCCCCTGACCTGCTAGCCCCCCAGCCCCTGGGTGGTCATGGAAGAGGCTGGCTTGTGTACCTGGTTTTAATGGTGATTTGGGAGGAGAGACCCTGCCTATCAAATGACTGACCTTACTGTTAGGAGACTTTTCTTCATGACCAACCTGAATTTTGTCTCCTTACTAAACTAAAGACTTTTCTACTTGTTTTAGTCATGATGAACATGCAGAACAGACCTTTACCCTCCTCTGTTATCTTGTTTGCCTTCATTTTTCCCTTTCCAGACAGAATGTCACCAATTGCTAGTCTTTTCTGAAGGAAAAATAGCTTCCCCAGGGAGATATATTTTCACACCAGTACAATGACTGTCTTTATCACAGCAGAATGGGCTCATTGACCAGTGGCCCTCTGGTAGACCACTGGGACCTTCAGGTCTTTTTCTGCAAAATTCTTTTATAACTTGTCATTCCCTGTTTGTGTGGTTTGTTTTTCCTGCAGTAGTGGAGAAAGTCGTGGAGAATAGTGGAGAAAATGTGTCCTTACTAAATTACATTCCCAGCTCTTTTCTTCAGGGTAACAGGAACCTTTCAAGTTATGGTCCTGTTGTGTGGTGTGCTTGCAGACCACCTTGTCCGTGCTCTCTGTAACTGCAATGAGAGTACTCCATCCTTTGGGTCAACACTGAGACTGTTGGAGAGCACTTGCCACAGATAGATTCCTGTGCAAGGCCACTGACATTACATCCCAGGAGTTTGGCACTGAGCTGCTGCTACTAACTCTTCTCTGGTGCCATTCCTTAATTGTGCCCCACAATGTTGATGGAAACGCCAGAATATTATGCAGAGCAGTAGAGAGAAGATCCTTCCCCTTTCATCTGCTCTTGGGAGACCCCCACCTTAAATACTGCACCCAGTTCTGGTGTCCCCAGCATAAGAAAGACACAGAAATTACATTTCTAATCAGTTTGCCAATCAGTTTGATTGGCTTAGAAGAATGTTTTTTAACGACTGCATTATCCAGAGCAGATTCCTTCAAGGTCTCTTGGACATTTTAACAAATGTTTATGATGAAACACTAGGTGAATGTACTGGATGGTCAGAAACACAGCTGATCCTTGCAAGTTGAGTTGCTTTCTGGTTGATGATTTGCAATGTTTTATGTCCTGAAGAATTGTATGTAGTATGGTAAGGCTTCGTCATCTCTACTCAGCTTGTCACAAGGTACAGACTTTATGGTCTCCAGAGGATGGTGTCTTTGGCTAAGCTAATGTAATAAATGGAGGAAACTTTAGCTTTCCTGTCAGCTTTCATAAAACTTTATTGCCAGCTTTGCAGTCCCTGAGCACTATCAGCAAGGAATGGCTGTGTTAATAATTAGTGTGTGCCCAGTGCTTCTCTGGTATGTGTCGAAAGAAAATGAGTGTGAAAGCATGCAGAGTTTACTGGGTTTAAATAGCATTAAAGGTTGCCACACTGAGTTAAAAAAGTACAAATTTGCTCTATTTACATCCTTAGAATGTTTCAGTTAAAGCACAAATGCATTTTGAGCTGAATGTTTATTTGAGGTTGATTATTGGTAATATATTCTGTTTCCTCATGACTATTATTTCCTCATATTCTTCCTAGAATGGCTTTACTCCATTATATATGGCAGCTCAAGAGAATCACATTGAAGTGGTGAAATATCTCCTGGAGAATGGAGCCAACCAAAGCACAGCTACTGAGGTGAGGTATATTGTTCTTCTCATACACATGCTCTCATTTGCCTTTCCCTTTATATTCAGATCACTTACAGTCAGAAGATTGAGAGTATGCTGAGAACTTTCCCACTTTCATTTCAGTGAGTTGTATTTATGTATCTCATCTTTTGCACAGAAGACAAGGGTGAATGGTTCTGGAAGTGGTAAAAAGTCAAGAGATGAAATCCAGCCTGATTCATTTGACAGCAAAATTTAGTGAGCACAGGATTTTCACCTTCAGTTTGTGCCCATTGCTCCTATCAGCTGTCTGGAGAATTCTCTGAGAAATGAATCAGGCTTTGAAGAGAGGACCCTAGGGCTGTTGAAATTACAGGAGGCCAAGGTGGTAATTTTCAGGGGAATGGAGTGAATGGTATATCAATCATAAGCTAAGTGGAGAGGTACAACATTTCCCTTGGACAGATTTATGTCTCTGACAAAGCCCATGAAGCCTGAAGCACCTAGGAGTGCCATCACATGAGCAACAGGGCTATCTTTGTGCTGCCTTTTCATTTGCATTGTAAGAGCTGGGCAAAAATTGGTGAATAGAAGATTATAGTATGTGTCTTCTAGCCCTGGCTGCATTAGGGGGTCTTCTGGGGAAGGTAGCTGGGAGGCTTGCTTCAGCTCTTCCTCAGCCAGCTGAAAAGTGTAGCATGATGTGATTACCATAGGTAGGACTCTGAGGACCATGTCTAGAAGGGTGTCTGAGTATAGTGTAAAAGATTAAAAAAAAAAAAAGGCAATTAGTGTCAACAGTTAGTAGTTGATGAGCTTCCTCTGAGATTAAATGAGTGCAGAATATTTGCTGTCATAGAGAGCAAGAGTGCAGGCATGGAAATCAGGAATGGAGTAGGATCTCTGTGGTGTTGGATCCACAGAACCATCCAGGTAGAAAGGAGAATAAGGAAGCCATTTACTTCAGCCTCCTGGTCCTTTAAGAGAGGAGTGATGACAGCTGGACCTCCTTGACCAGCTCAATTCCTCTGACTCTGAGCCTTGTCTATGGCTTTGTGAAACCTATAAATATTCACTATTGTCTGTGATTAGTATAAATGTGAACTCAAATGACAAGGATCACATCAATGTGCTCAGCAGGCAGTAGGCTGTTTTCTCCTCAGACAATTTATTTCTGCTGCTGGAGCACATGAGTGTAAACACACAGAAGGGTGATGATTTTAATTGCTAGGTTCTGGATTGACCTGCAGTGCTGTAAACCTGCAGGAACATCAGTGCAAGCAGGGCAGGCACCCAGGTAAGAGAGATGAACCTCCATTGCAAGAGGATCCAAATCAGAAGAACTTCCTTTTGCAGACGAGAGGATTTGAGGGCAAGGGGGCAACTCCTGGGTCATATGACAGGGCTCATTCTGTATCCTTCCCTTTTGTTCTCTTTCTGCTGAATGTTCTTTTGTTCCAAGCCTTTGGGATGAGTGAAGAGGCTCTGTGCTGCAGAGTGTGTTGCCTTTGTGTTAGTTCTCTGGATATAGATGTGCCATGTGAAGCAGTGAGAGACTTTGCTCGTGTTTATCACTTTTCCCCACCCTAGTCCATACAGAAGTTTCTGGAACCCATTCTGGACTGCTTTCACAAATGGATGGATTTGAAATGATGCTTTCCTTTCTTTGCTTCAAACTGAACTGCTAATGGTAACAGCTGCTCCACTGTCCCTTCTTTCAATGGATACTGTACCATTTGATGACAGCTCCTAAAATAATCCCTCCATGGCCTGCCTGGATGGTGATCACATTACGTGTCAGCATTCTGACCTGTGAAATCCTGTCCAATTGCCAGGCAACGTTGCAGAAACACTCCTTGGGAAGGAGCTGAGGGAAACTGTGGCTCTCCAGGAGCCCAGCCTGGCTACATCCCCCAGTCACCTGCTTCCAGCCTGTCTCCCAGTAACTTTTCCTGGCAGGGGTGGTCAGGTGCACTGGGAATTCATTCATTAGTTTACAGGCTAAGTCTGTCTTCTGTCAGCAGCAAGGTCAGTTCTCACTTTTGTAGCTTGGAGAGTAAAGGCTGTCTGCTCTCTTGTCACATGACTAGATAGTTTTGGGTTCAGGTCTTGCTGAGGTGATGGTTTCAGTGATCTGGGAGATGGTTTCAGTGGTTGGAGTGTTACTGGAGAAGGTCTGAGTCCCTGTCCTCTTTCACATGTGCCCAGAGTGAACAGAATGAAGAAATGGTACCTTAGATGAGGTGGGATGGCAGCCTGAACTGTGGATGCCACTGAAATACACAGAGGAGGACCTTCTGCCTGGCATCAAAGATTGGCTGCTTTCATGGGGGCAGGTGGGAAATGAAATGCTTTCTCTGAACTCCAGTCTGCCAAGCTTGCCAGAAGCAACAGGAGAGGGAATGCAGGAAGAGTGGTGTCCTTTTAGAGAAGGCTGGAAGATAAAGGGCTGCAAGTCAAATGGATGATCTTGTCTTTGAAGCTTGGAAACTTGCACTGCCTTTGGATGCATTTGGTTTCCTCTAACACTTCTATACATGTGTGCGTACAAAACGAGGGTAAGGATGAGCTCAGTTACAGAGGGCCTCTAATCCAGGATTTGTTCTCATGTTCCCAGAGGCGAAAGGCAAATGCATTAAGCCATTTCGACACCTACTGTAGCCCCAATCTCAGAATTATCTTTCCAGTTCAGCTGTTTCATCAGCTGTTCACCCCTTTTTTAATTCAGTGCACAGAACTGAATCTCTCCAACAGGAGGAACCATGGTGGTATCACTGTTACAACGCACCTACTCACAGTTCTGTGCAGAAGGGAGTGAATGTTATTGGATTACTAAGGGGGAAAATTGCTTTGGCAATTCTTCAGATGTTTCTTTCAGCATATGTTAGCTCTCATTCCTTCCTAACATGGCCTTTATTATCATCTTCCCATATTCCTGATCCAGCTCAATCCTGTCACCTTCCTATGCCTTTTGCAATGGATCTCAATCAGTTTGCTCACTTGCTGGCTCTAATCAACTCTTTAGCTGTTCCTTCTGACTTAAAAGACTTTGTTTTCTTCCCTTCCCTTTTCTTATGTTGTTACTCACCATGCCTCCAGTCACAGACTCAGTTAGGGGATGGCTCTGTTCCTCCTGGTTCAGCTGCCCTCTGATCTAATAATAAATAATCTAATGTTTTCCTGCTTCAAATGAGAATCAATACCTAAACATGATCTGGGTTTCTTGACTCAAAGGCCATGTGTACCTCAAATGCATCTGAAGATCTGCTTTCTTTGTACAGAGACGAGAGCTACTCAGAAACAGGTTCTCTGTGTGTTTTTCACATCTCCTTTGTTCAGTGCTCACTGATCTGTACCAAACCATTGCTAAAAATATGCTTTGTGGCCCATTTTAAGGTGAGATGTAATTAAGAGAGACACTGCAGTATGATCCTTTGCTTGTGCTTGACATAAACACTACTTTGAAGTAGCAAAAGTGTGCTTCTGACTTGTTTGAACTCATACCCGAGCTGAAATCATAGAATCATGGAATTGTTTTGGTTGCAGAAGACCTCTAAGGTCATTGAGTCCAACCATCAACCTAAGACCACCATGGCCGTTAAACTATGTCGCAAAGCGTCAATATCTGCAATGGTTTTGGACACCTCCAGGGATGGTGACCCCACCAGGGCAGCCTCTTCCAATCCCTGACCACTCTTGCAGTGAATAAATTTTTCCTAATACCCAAGCCTCCTCCAGAGCAATGTTGAGCCTTCAATGTCATTTTGCTGCAGACAGTGATACAGAGCTAGAGAAAACTGGGTGATGTGCTTCTTAAACCTGTGTGAGAACAGTGCTGTGCACACGCTGAGGCTGCACTTCCCACAGCTTCCTGAGCGCATCCTGTGTTCTTCTCCACCAGGATGGCTTCACTCCTCTAGCTGTTGCGCTGCAGCAAGGCCACAACCAGGCGGTGGCCATCCTCCTGGAGAATGACACCAAGGGCAAAGTGAGGTTACCAGCTCTGCACATCGCCGCTCGAAAAGACGACACCAAATCGGCCGCGCTCCTGCTGCAGAACGACCACAATGCCGACGTCCAGTCCAAGGTAACGCCGCTGCCGCGCAGGTAACCAGGTAGTCATGCAGCCCAGTGCCCTTGGGCAACAAACTGCTGCCTGCATCTTAATGGTTAAAGGCAATTTCTGCTGTGGGAAAGGCAAGCTGCTTGACCAGTATCACCAGTAATCTACCTACTTTTGCAGTGTTTAGCTACATGGTAATTAGAAACTATCCATTTTTCACCTTTTTGGTTATCCCTCCATTTTTTCTGTTGACCCTCCATTTTATAGTTGCCCC
Organism: Dryobates pubescens; assembly: GCF_014839835.1. Lineage (NCBI taxonomy): Eukaryota > Metazoa > Chordata > Aves > Piciformes > Picidae > Dryobates > Dryobates pubescens. The sequence goes on from NC_071635.1 coordinate 3,948,813, forward strand.
TCCCTTTTCTTTTTTAGTTACCCTTCCCCCCTTTTTTTTAGTTAACCTTCCCCCCTTTTTTTTAGTTAACCTTCCCCCCTTTTTTTAGTTACCCTTCCCCCCTTTTTTTTGGTTAACCTTCCCCCCTTTTTTTAGTTAACCTTCCCCCCTTTTTTTTAGTTACCCTTCCCCCCTTTTTTTTAGTTACCCTTCCCCCCTTTTGTTTTAGTTACCCTTCCCCCTTTTGTTTTAGTTACCCTTCCCCCTTTTTTTTTTTAGTTACCCTTCCCCCTTTTTTTTTTTAGTTACCCTTCCCCCTTTTGTTTTAGTTACCCTTCCCCCTTTTGTTTAGTTACCCCTCCCTTTTCAGTTACCCCTCCTTTTTTAGTTGTCTTACCCTTTCTCTCATTATTAGCAAATTAGAAGGCACTGAAATGGCAGCAGAACCACTGCTTCCCTATTAAATATGATACTGGTTTCTTGCCCAGGGGAATATAGGCTGTGTTTAAAGTTAATGCATGCTTGAGTGGCTTTTCCCATCATTAACAGCAATAACTCATTTCAAAAAAGCAACATAGTTCTTCGTTTTGTGGCCAGTCTTTAATATTGTTCCTCTTCTTCCCAAACCATGCTGCATCAGATGATGGTGAATAGGACGACTGAGGTACCGAGATCAAACATTTTTAATTATTCTTTCTGTTATCATTATTTTCTCTGCTCTGTGGCCAATAGCTCGTTGTTATTTAGCACTAGAACCGAATCTACAGCTCTTATTTGAACACACAGAAATTCATGACCCAGCAAACCTGTCTTTATTAAGTCTTTTCCTTTGAGTTTCTTTTGTATTTGTATCACTACTGAAGTAGACTTTTGAGAATTCACATCAGTTCGAAGAAGTCTGAAGCTAGTAATGGAGCTAAGAGGATAAAGATGCTTTTCTAGCTCAATTTCATTAATTATGAAAATGCATTCACTTGGTGTAACTAAATTAAGATGTCTGGTTCAGCCAGAATAAGGGTAAAATTAATTTTCCTTCTTTTACAGTAATAAATATAATCAAATCTACCAAGGTTAAAACTCTTTGAGTGCATCTGCTTACTTTTGTTCTTAGTATGATCTTTTCAGTCAAGTTTTGAAAAGTCCTTAAGGGGTAGCACATAATCAGAAGTTACCTGCAGCAGATAACGTTACATTTCTCATATAGATTCTGGAAACACCAACTCTCATGGGTCTGGTTGGCTAGAACTCTGATATCTCCCCTGAAGATTATTGCCATGTTTAGGAAAAAGAATGGTTTCCATTCTTTTTGAATGCCTGCTTTGAAAGAGTGGAGTTTTTCTGTTAGATGAGGGAATGAATTTAGAAGGCAGGCACCTGTGTGGTCTGTGCACATTTGAGCAAGCTGCTGCGAGGCAGCTGGTGACGTGAACTGAAAGGGCAAGAGCTTCTCTTGGCATCTGCCCATGGGTGTGTCCTTCATTGTCCTTTCAGTACCTTGTGTCCACATGAAGGTAGTTCTTAGTGCAATCTGCATTCGCTCTACAGCCTAATGCAGTATTGTATCTGTGTGTCTAATATCCTCAGCAGGCATTTCCCTGGTAATATATCACAGCAAGAAGGCTGTGAATTTAATGAGTGTTGGACTCTGCTTTGACCAGCATCACCTGTGAACAAACAGGGACGTAAATGGAATATGGGCAAAACAGTGGGCTGAGGTGGTGTGTTTTGGGAATAAAGTTGATCTCAGAGTGCAACATCTGCCTGTATTTCTTTATTCCATCAGTAGTCTACTTTTAAATGATGCTTTGTACGCTGAGAGAAATGAAACCTAGTCAAAAACACCAGCCAAAAATCTTTCTCTTTCTGCAACCAGCAGTAAGATCTGATCAAATCAGTGTAAAGCTCTTCAGGGAAACCTCAAAAGCAAAGTCCTTGAATTACTTATGAGACTAAAAGCTTGCTCTGGGTCCCAGTTTTTGAAAAATTAATCTTTTTTATGTTGTTGTCAAGCAGTTCTATATTTCGTAGCTGCGGCAGCTTTCAGCTTCTCGTTTTCAAGAGGCAATAAGTATTTGTTTTGTTTTGTTTTCATGATGTGTAGATGGCAAAGATTCCTCAGATCCTTTGAGATCCAAATTGTATATAAATATAAATAATTATTCTTCTGCTGTGCTATTAAGTAGTCTCTCATGCACATCAGGTTCTTGGGTTACATATTGAGTAAGTGCTGGTTTCCTAAAACACACGGAGAGAGGAAATATGTTGTTGATATTTCTAATTCTAAGAGCAGTAAAAGAAGCCTAACAACTTCTGTGGTCATTTATCCAAACCCAGTAAAAGATGCAGCCAAAAAGATCCATGTTGCTTCTAAACTGTAATAAAAACAGTCCCTTTATTTCCTGTAAGAATGGCTAATACATTAATCTGTTCTATGAAAGCTGCTCTCCTTAAGGGCCCCATATTCAGGAGGCTGACAGGAGAAGAAAAGAACGAAGCACTTTGGATAACCTCTCATTTGAAAATTGCACTCTCTGCCTGAAAGGCTGAGGACGGACAAAATTGACACAACACGCGTGTTTGCCAGCAGCTTTTAGACTTTGGAAGCCAAGTTGTAGTGCAGCTGATAGTCTTGGGTGAAGTGGCTTCTGTACTGAGGGCTGTCTCCCTTTGTAGAGTGGCTTTACACCTTTGCACATCGCCGCGCACTATGGAAACGTCAACGTGGCGACGCTCCTGCTGAACCGAGGAGCTGCTGTCGACTTCACGGCAAGGGTATGGAACCATTTCTCTCTCCTCTTAGTCACAGTAGCCTACAGAAGTGGGAGTGCTTCTCTGTTTAATTCTTAGTCAAGGGTAAGCGGGGGGCAAAGTAATGCTGCGATTCTGTTGTGTTCAAAGATGTCTTGGGGGGGGGGGGGCAGTAATTCTTAAAGGCTGCTCCATGCAGTGCACCAGAGTCCTTGGGAGTTGAGTAGCCACCAGTGTTCCCTGCTGAAGGAAGCAGGCTCCTTTGCCTAGCTCCAGAAAGCTGATATTCCCATAATGTGTCAACTCACTTGAGCTTTCCTGTCAGTTTGACATGCTCCAGAAATACACATCAGGATTTCTGGGCTTTGTCAGTATTTACTATCCTACTTTAATTTGCTTTTTCACACAGACACAGGTTTTGAACAGTAAAGCAAGGTATATTGCCATTAGAGAAGTGCAGCAATAAAAGCACTAAATTAATCATGGCTATTCTTTTATGGAGAGCAACTGCAGAGCTGCAGAATTCAGTGTCCTTGCTGTGCTGTGTTTGTAGTCTGAAGCAATCTGGCAGTCTGGACCTCCACACAGCTCCTGCATTACAAGTTTTCTCTTTAATTTTGCCAGGCACACTTTGAATTACTTTAAGGTTCTGCCTTTCAGACTGACTTCCTCCTGTACCCAGTCTGGAACAGCTGCCAATATTCCCTCTTTCCTCACCCCAAGTGCTTGCAAAGGCTTTCCACCTAGACAGGACCTACTCCTTTATGCTATTGGCATTGCGCTAAGAAGGTTCCTGTGCGTAGGAGTCGCACGTTCCTGTACTCTGTGTGTGTTGCAGTGATTTAAATGCACCAGTGTTTTGTGGATATTGACCCACTGGGACTCTGATCTATGTTTGTTTACCTGTCTGACTCTGGGACTGTGGTGTTTGCTGCTTTGGCAGATGTGCTGCTTTGTTTATTAAACTTCTCCTAGCTATGGACAAAGCTCTTGCTCAGGAAGGAATTACTAACTCTAGCTCGTATGGTGTGTGCCTAGCTCTGATGCTTAAGTACATTTCTGTTTATTCTCTACAACGTGATGGTCTCATTTTTTTGTGATCAGAACACAAATTCATCACCATTAGGCACTTTCAAATCCACCATGCTCATTGTTTGTTCTTTTCATGGTGTAGAATGGAATCACCCCACTGCATGTGGCTTCCAAAAGGGGAAACACAAACATGGTGAAGCTCTTGTTGGATCGTGGAGGGCAGATCGATGCCAAAACCAGGGTGAGTCTTTCTATTCCCTGAATATCATGTTGCCCCTTCTTGGGAAGGGATTGGGATTTTTGCTTGCTTGGTTTTGGTTTGGTTTTGTTTTTTTAAGCCAAAGACCGGGAACACCAAGATTCATAGCTAGGAATTCAGCTTCAGTGATTGTGTCCTGTTCTCTGTTCTTAAAGCAAGACATCAGATGTGTCTGTTGTAAATGGTTCTGACTGGAGTCAGATAAAGAATGGCAGGTATTTGTGATAGCAGGAGGCAGAAATGCTCCTTCCTTTAGGCTGTATAATCTACCTACATCAATCAAGAAAAATTGGAGGAAACGGATCTTTCTGAGGAAATAAATCTCTTAGTTGGTCCAGCTTCTTGTGACCCAAGAGCCTGTGTGCTGCACAGCAGTGGGAAATGGAGGGGCTGGACTCAGCTAAGCCTTCCAGTCCCCTGACTCCTAAATGTCTGTGCCTCATGTGCCTCATGGAAATGGCTGGGGTGGGCTGGCTGTCACTTTTTATTGAAGAGTCAACACTGGGAACAAGTAACCTACTCTGTGCCAGCAGCCTCCCACCCCTTCCCCAGATTAACTGGAGAATTAGGTGATGCTCACTGGCTTCCTTCTCCCAGTTGGCCCATTGAAATGCCACATCAATATTGTGTTCTTTATTTATGGGTGATTTTGTGGTCATTTAGGACAAAAGAAAACCCCACCAATTTCTATGGGCAAAGTTAATGATTTCAAATGGGATTTTGGGGTCATCTAGGAAAATGTGTTCATTTATGTGAACTGAACTGCACAGGTATAACTTGAAAGCTGCTGGGTTTTAAGCCCTGATCTGCAAAATTATATCTCTCAGGTAATAGAAGGTGTTTTAGAACACAGTTTAGAGCTGGATGTAAGAGGTTTTGTTTAACAAGGTAGAAAGGTAGAGGACATCGCAGTCAACTACCCTTGTAGCTGCTTGAATCGCTGCAGTTTATTAGTTACATCAACCATTTGCTGCTTCATAAGCTTGGAGGACAGTTGTGGTTATTGTGAAAGTCTACATGAGATTATGATTTAGGTTATTGACTATTTGTGAAATTATGTTCCTCTCTCTTTTTTCTTGCAAACTACTGATGATGGAAAATGCTGCCTCTCATGAGGGTGTGCAGTAAATCATCCCTGCTCAAATTTCCCACATTAAGTGCCCAAAATCTCGTGGTAGAGAGGCATGAAATGGTAGTAATGCACTGCAGTCCAGATATTCCATGTGCTTATAAGCACAGCAGTGGTACAGAAGTGATCCATTTGGCCTGTGGAATGACAGCATTGAATTCACCTCTTTCCTGTGCAGCATTTAGATACTTCTAAACATGTTGATGCAGGTGATTGTAAAGGACAGCTTGGGTTTTCAGAGGGCAAGGTGTGTCCCCTTCCCCACTCACTGTGAATGAAATTGAACAAAGAGAACTTTGCCCAGCGTAGGTGGAAGGTGCTAATTTTAGAGTCTTCTCATTCCCTTGGCTTCCTGCCCTTTGTCAGCTGCTACACTGGCTCAAAAGTGGTTGGCACAAAGGTATCAGTGCAAACCCATAGAGGTCTCCTAAAGCACACATGCATCCCAGTTTGCACAGGCTCAGCAGCTTCCTCTTGCTTTCATCTCCTGCCTTCTCCCTGCTCCAAGGCACACGGCGGTGGTCGGCTGCGTGCGCTTCGCAGTGGGGAAGATTCCCGAGCTGTGGTTTTGCTGTCAGTGTCTCTGTGGCGTGATCTCCTCTCCGTGCCAGCTGTTTATATCATCTGGGTGTCTTTCTTTTCCCTGTGCTCTGTCCGCATGCCTTGTGTGCTTTGCTATGGCCGTGAGTATGTAGGGCATTGAAGAGGTAGGTTGTGTGTCGCATGCCATGCATACGTGTGTCTTGTACTCCAAAGGACAGACCCCTGCCTCCTCCACCTCTGTACTAACATGCTTGCCTTTCCATACTCTCCTTTGCATCTCTCCTGAGGAACACCTCCATTCTTCCAGTAGGTCAGATTCACTGGGAAACTGGAATTCAATGTGTTAGGATACTGCTTGGGCTTTTCTGCTTGGTCTTCACACTGCAGCAAAAGAAGCTCTTTGCTTAAAGTGCTCATTGCTTTCATTCCCTTTATTTTTAACGTGACATCTAATGAGGCATAAATTGAGATGCAAAAATCTATTTTCACAGATTTGAAATGAGCCTCAGTGCTTTAATTTTGCAGAGTTAATCTGTGAAATCCTTTTATGTTTGGAAATGGTTCTTTGGAGCGACCCATTAGGAACCTCTGTATTGTCTGGGAAGAAAAAGGCTAAATTAACATGTATGTTCTTCAAAGGGAGTAAATGATGCATGTGTCCTGCTGTTCATAGTTACTGCTGCATGTCAGAGGAGAGCCCTGCTCACTGCAGGAATTGCATATTTTTATTTTCTATATATTTCATAATGTATTTGCTAACATTTTGTGGCATTTCTCACTAAAGATGTAGAATTGCTTGTAAATTTACTTGCCACACTCATACATAAAAATACCATTTGCTGAATATTTGAGGGCAAGTTTTACCCTTTTCTTCTCAAATTGCTACTAAAGAAGTTTTCAAATGTGGAAGTTCACTTTTCTATATTGTAACTAAAGCCAAAATGTACAACTCCATTCCCAATGGTATCATTAGGATACTGTTATTAGTCCTGTCTGTGATATCAGTGTTTGTGCTACTTCTTTTCACACAGAAGCCCTGCCTAGAGTTGTGTTTGCTAAGTAATTCACAGGTTACTCTGCTCTTGTGAGACCCCACCTTGAATGCTGCATCCAGTTCTGATGTCCCCATCATAAGAAGGACACAGAGCTGTTGGAGTGAGTCCAGAGGAGGGCTAAAGGCTGGAGCACCTCTGCTATGAGAACAGGCTGAGGGAGCTGGGGTTGTTCAGCCTGGAGAATAGAAGACTGCAGGGGCACCTTAGAGCTGCCTTCCAACAGCTGAAGGGATCCTACAGAAAAGCTGGAGAGAGACTTTCCATGAAGGTGTCTAGCAATAGGACAAGGGGTGGTGGTTTTAAGCTGAGGGAGGGTAGGTTCAGACTGGATCTTAGCAAGAAGTTGTTCAGTATAAGAGCGGTGGGACTCTTGAATGGTTGCCCAGGGTAGTTGTGTGTGCCTTTTCCTGGGGGAGATAAAAAGAAACATGGGGAATGGTCACAGCTGGTCAGGCTCATGGGATATCTAGTTCCCTCAATGGTGGGAAGGTTGGAGGAGATGATCTCTAAGGTCTCTTCCAACCTGAGCCATTCTATGATTATGCTAAAACATTTCATATTTAAAATCTTAGTCAAATCTACATTCCCACTTTGAGAGGAGGAAAGCATTTACAACCTTCCTGAAACACTAAAGATTATTACAGGGAGAATTCTGGTAGGCAGTTAAAAGCAGAGCAATTTCATCATAGCCAAAATACATCTATATTTCTACCAAAAATATATGCTCTGATATAGTGGAATAGTAACAGCAAGGACATGTGGGATATTGAGGTGTTACTGGCCATGAAATGATTTTAGAAGTGTTCTTTATGAATGCAGTTGTTACAGCATTTCTATTTTTATCATCTCTCTGTATTACTTGCATGGGGAAAAAAAAAAGGCCAAAAAGAACAAGAATGTGAGGCTTTTATAGGTTTTGCCTGATTTTTTCCCCACTTCTGAAATACAGCATTAGTCACCTTAGTGGTGTTTCCATTATTGTGGCACTATGCAAACACTCTTGAAAAGGGGGAGGAACACATTCACCTGTCTCAGGCACTGAAGCCATCACATATTTTGTCTTCTTTCTATTGAATCTTGCCAGCATTGAAATTAAATTTTTCTTGCTCTGAGACTTTTCTTTAGCCTCCTCTTGCAGGCTTTTGTCCAGAATATTTACACTTGAAAAAATTTCCCTGGAATGAAACAGAGCATGCAGTCTTGGAATGGGAAGATTATTGTGTGGGAAAGTACCCATGTGGTGTGCCTGGAGCCTGGCAGCTGGAGCTGGAGGGGGGAGTAGATGAGATAGTGGTGGAGAGAGAGTCTGGTGAATGCCATTTGGGTTGGAGAAGAGCCACAGAAAATAAAGGAGGCTCAGCTGGAGCTGAAAGGAGTGGAAGGTTGGTCACAGGGATCTACAATGCCAGTGGGGAAAGAAAATCAAGGAAGCTGTGGGGAGTGGAGCTGGGATTTGGTTGGGTTGGGTCTTTTGTGATGAATGTGCTTCAGACACCTCTTAGCAGCCATTCTGGAAACCTACTGAGATTTATTTATGTGTCCATGGGTCATGTGCTCTGCTATTTCCACGTGGCAGCAGGTTCCCACCATAAAGCTGCTGTAGAGGCTCCTGACCCTGCCTGAGCACTGCACTGTGCTTACTGTGGGTTTTTCCTGCAGTCAGGCTGCTGTGATATTCTCTCCTAGTCTTCACCCCTGCACAGAGCACTAATAATTCATTGGCAGTTTTTGCCATCCCTAAAGCAATACCAGATTATAAATATCTAAACACAATGCAGATATTTGCTATAAAAAATTCAGTGGATTCATAAAAGGTTTACGAGGGAGAGGGAAGGGATGTTGGACAGATTATCTAAGCAAGCTACATAATGACTGTTATTTGGAGTTACTGAAGTTAATATCTTATCACTCAGGCAAATGCACAGTCTGATTTTTGCTGTATTTTTAGAATTTGTGCTTTGAGTGGCAGACCTGGAGGAGTGCCTCAGAGCATGGTTAATTAAGCCAAGGCTAAGAGATTAGAGCAAGGAGATTTGCCTTGTTCATTTTCACAGAGATAAGGTTCAGAATCATAGGATCATAGAATTGTTTAGGTTGCAAAAGCCCTTTAAGATTATTAAGTCCAACTGAGGACTTTGTTTAGTAGGAACTCTGCTCTGATGAGACCTTACCTGGAGTACTGTGTCCAGCTCTGGGACCCCCAGCACTAGAGACATGGGCCTGCTGGAATGAGTCCAGCTGGAGCACCTCTCCTATGAAGCCAGGCTGAAAGAATTAGGGCTGTTCAGCCTGGAAAAAAACTGGGAGACCTTAGAGCTGCATTTCAGTATCCAAAGGGGACCTCCAGGAAGGCTGGGGAGGGACTGCTTAGAAGGGCTTGTAGTGGTAGCATGAGGGTCGGTGGTTTGAAACTGGAGTAGGGTAGATTTAGGTTGGACACCAGGAGGAAGTTCTGCACAATGAGTGATGAAATACTGGAACAGGTTGCCCAGGGATGTGGTTGAGAGATTCAAGATCAGACTTGATATGTCCCTGGGCAGCCTGATCTAGTTGGAGGTGTCCCTGCTGACTGCAGGGGGGTTGGATAAGATGATCTTTGAGGGTCCCTTCCATCTCGATGCAATTTGTGAGTCTATGAAAAATGAATATCTGCAAAGGCCTTTTTTTGTGGAGGAAAGTTAGACAGTTTTGCACATCTAACATACAGAACACCAACATTTTCCTTCACCCTTACAAAAAAAGAGAATCTGCAACTGCAGCTTAGAAGAACTCCAGGAGAGCTTGGCCTTTGATGTTCATGTGCTGTCATCAGTCTTCATTCCAACGAGCACCGAATGTGCCCAACTGTCCCTCTGTAGAGGTGCTGCCCATATAATTTCTCATTCAGAATCTCTTGTGAGCACAGCTTCTTTTTATCTCAGACTCTCTGGTAAGCTGAAATAGAGCATTTGAATCACTGTGAACCAACCCAATAATTTATCTTCCCGAGCCCTGCAGTTAGGAGTCATGAATTCAGAATTAATTTTGCAGGTTAAATAATCATAGAATCAATAAGGGTGGAAAAGACCTCAAAGATCATCAAGTCCAACCTGTCACCCAAGACCTCATGACTACCACCAAGTGCCACGTCCAGTCCCCTCTTGAACACCTCCAGGGATGGTGACTCCACCACCTCCCTGGGCAGCACATTCCAATGGCTAACAACTCTCCCAGTGAAGAACTTCCTCCTCACCTCCAGCCTAAACTTCCCCTGGTGCAGCTTGAGACTGTCCTCTTAAGCTGAACAGTGATTGACCAGTGATTGATTTTCACCAAAACAAGGCAAAAGTTTACCTTTGATTTTTGAGAGCCATTTAAGAAGAAATCAAGAGTGGTGGAATTTCATCACTTCCATCCACACAGAGAGTTACGGTGTCAGTTCTAACAGCGACCCAGCAAAGCATGAGCTAGGGGAGTACCATGTGTGGGACAAGAGAACACCAGGTGCAGGCTGGCACTTGGAAGATGGGAACATTTACCACTCCATTCTGTACTCTTTGGGATGAGGAGATAAATAGTGGACTTCTTAAGATACAGAATTGCTGAATCCCTTGTCTTCTGGCATGGCAGCCTTTGTGTTTGTGGGCCATCCATTATCCCTGCTTCAAAGTCTGTGTCTCTTCAGTGTTTTGTGTCCTGTCAAGTGATGTATTTGATATTAGGGGCAGCATTTGTTTTTAGTTTCCATACTCAGTGTGCCAGTTAGCAGGGGGATGATTAAACCCCAGCACATAGGGAAACTCCTTTTGCAGTGGTGCGAAAGAGGACTAGTTTGGTACACTTTCGATGTTGGCTGCTGTCAATTTGTCCTCAGTGTATTATGTACTAATTCTTCTACTACAACACATCTCTCTTTGCAATTCCCCTCCTCTCTGAAGAAAACACATAGCAAAACTGGAATCTGAAGGATTATAGGTATAGAAGAAGGGACAAGAAGATGGTTATGTGGGAGGGCTGTAAAGGTCGCTGCTTCATTCACCTGCTGGAAAGAGCACAGATAGTAAATGATGATGATGCTTTTATAAAAGCAATAATATGATAGAACAGGTAGCAAATGTTTATCTCTGCTTTTAGAGGGCATTATAGATAAGAACAGAGGAGAAATCATGCTTTATAATGATTTAGTCCATATTTTCGTTTCTTGTGGAGTTGATGTGTTTCTCAGCTTGTAGTTTCCTTCTTTTTTCTCCCTCTGAGGATTTGCCCTGCTTTTCTTCAAGGGTTCACACAATTCTGCCTTTTTTTTGGCTGTTGCATTAAGTAGAATAACATCAAAATCAATATGCAGATAGGGAAAGAACCTCCCACATTGATTAAAAATGTAGAGCACAAAAGGCCAGAAACTGGGAAGAAACACCAAAGAAATAACTTCCCTACAAATACTCTTGGGATATATTCTCACCTTAGTAATGCTGATGGGAATTGTGCATCAATCCCTCTGGCAGCAAGATGAAAACACACCTCTGTTGTGCATAAGAAGACTTGATTTAGGGGACTCTGGAGCTTCAGCAGAGGAAAAAAAAATTACAGACAAAGTAGTTGCACCTGATTCCTTTACAGTGCTCCCAATCTGCCAGGTGTTCAGCAACCTGAATTCTGTTTGCAGCTTCGATCTTGAATCTGTTGCAATTCATTGCAAAGCTTCTGTGGGACTTAGTGACACCTCTGCCTCTCAGACACTGAGCACTGGGGCACACCTAACACCTTCACAAAAGGGAAAAGTCCCTGGAAACAGTAGATAAGTAAGGGAGAAAAATTCTCCCCTGCAGGCTTCAGCTCCAGACTCAGAAAGGTGCTCTGTGCTTTCCAAACTGGGGAGGAGGGTGGATTCACCTCTTGGAACTACCTGTAGTAAGTATTGCAGGGCTATGCTTGCATAGCCCAAGTGCTGTAGCAATTGCAGTGGCACTGTGTAGGCTACAACTACTTTGAATTACAAAAATACCAGCAGTAGAAGTAAAAACAGCAGTGTAGATTGCCTGCAAACTCCAGCACACCAAACAGTGTATCTGTGCATGAAGCAGGGTCACTAACTCATACTTAAGCCATGGTTTTGCATTTTTGCTGCTTTTTTAACCTCTAAGTAATGTATCTCAGAGCAATATATTAATCTTTTAATCATGCTGTTACTGGGTTCTTCAGGAGGCACCCTTGAATAATAGCATCCACCTCATCTGAGCACTGTCCAAAGGGAGGCGTTTTTTAGGTGATTGAAAGCCGTTACCATTTCACCTCTATAAACCCATCACTGAATGAGTATTGGTGACTTCTTTGAGTGCATGCTTGAACAGTATTGAGGTCTAATGAGATGAAGAGTTGGGTTTCTGTATCTTACCCATTGTTTGTAGCAGAATTACCTACAATGCATTCTCTTATTAAGTGTTTCCTTGCCACATCTTCTGCTGTGATCATTACTGAGTAGCCTGAGCAAGCCTTTTGGTATAGGTGGTGCTCTGCAACAGGAAAAGTATTGCAGGGCTGCAAAGAGTTCTTAGCTCTTTGCTCACCACTCAGTCTCAGAAAGGAAAGGGTTTGTTCTGTTTGTTTCTCTCTTCCTTTTTTCCCCTTTGTTTTAAAATCTTCTTTCTCCTGCTGCCTGTTTAAAAGAAACAGCAATCAACAAATAATTCCAGAGTAAATTTTCTAGCATGAACATTCCTTCTTTCATCCCCTGCATCAAAAGCAGTTTGAAGGATAAGGGCTGATGAATGGAGCACCCTTGGCCCAGCAGACATTATCCAGGGAGAGGCAATCCAATCTCAAAGCCGTGCAGAGGAGGAGGGGAGGAGGCAATGCATGCTGACATTATCCTCTTTGATAAGAGATGTCAACACACAGTGGGCTTCCTCTCTGGACTGGTAACTTTGGTGTGTCCTTTACTGCTGCAAGGAAGAATAGGGGTGAACCTTCATGTTGTGGAGCCAGCTTTTTCATAAGCTTGTGGGGCTGCATTCCTGGAAGGATGCTCCTCAGAGTCCCAGGATGGACAGGTGGGGATGTGCTCATTTGTTTTCCCTCCTTTTACTTCAAGGATGGACTCACCCCACTGCACTGTGCTGCAAGAAGTGGACATGACCAGGTTGTGGAGCTGCTCCTGGAACGAGGTGCCCCGCTGCTTGCACGGACCAAGGTGTGTGTTTTGGTTTAGATTATGTTAACAGCTGGGTGGAACTTTCCACAGGATTGTCAAAGACACTGAAAAGGACAGGGAAAAAGACAGGAACATTTCTGTTCTCCCAAAGGAAATGTATTAATTGGTAGAATGATCCAGAATAAGGCTTTCTTACATAAGCAGGGACTATCCTTTCCAATATAAGAAATGATATCCATTTCTTGGCCACTCTCTATAATGTCAGACTTGATGCATAGTGCTGCTGCAAGTGCTTCACTTGTGCTGCTTCCTCAGAACAAAGAGGTAGCAAAGCTGGGTTCCTGCTGCCCCTTTGGTCAAGCTAACTAGAAAAAGATAATTGTGGTGTCATAGCAAACCCCACTGAGCAGCACTGCTCATAAATACATTTCAGACTGCCTGCTGCCATTAGTTGGAACCCAGTGGAATTGGAATATTGAAGACCCCTGGAAGATTAGGAGGGACAAACATTTCATATACAAGTTTCAGATCGTTGCACTGTTTACTAGGCCCCACTTCCTCAAGCATGGCTCAGAAGAAGGGCAGTTAGACCCATAGTTATCCTTATTGCAGACTCAAGTCTTCAGCAGGTTTGAACAGAAAATCTTAACCGTGGTGGTGGTTGAAAGTATGACTTCCCAGAAGTTCAGGGGTCAAGTTTGCCAGTGTAGTTTTTTTTTCACTGAACACTGAAAGAAAAGTAATCAGTTCCATACTAAATATGATGATGAGTAAGTAGGTGCATTTCCTGTAATTAACATACAAGCTGTGTCTTGGTGTTATGATGAATATCCCAGAACTGTTTTATTAAATTGTGAAGCAAGACCCCACATTCTTTTGCTTTAATGAAAATCTGGTATGAGTTAATGCTATGATGTCCCTCTGAATTTGCCTGTGTTTGCTGGAAGGAGAGGGGTGACTTTTGTCAGCTTTCTTTCCAGTCCACAGGTCAGATGTGGATCTGTTTTGTTGATGAGGCTACTCTGCAAACTCACGATGGCATCCTTCTAGTGTGTGCCACCAGTTAAGCATCTGTTACTAGAAGTTGCTGTCCTCTTTTGCCACAGAATGGACTCTCTCCACTTCACATGGCGGCCCAGGGTGACCACGTGGAATGTGTCAAACACCTGCTGCAGCACAAAGCTCCTGTGGATGATGTCACGCTGGATTACCTGACCGCCCTCCACGTGGCTGCGCACTGCGGCCACTACCGTGTCACCAAACTCCTCCTGGACAAGAGAGCAAACCCCAATGCTCGTGCCCTGGTAAACCAATCCCACCAGCTGCACTCTTTGTTACACAACACTGCCCAGGGAAGATGAGTAGTAACTCTTTCCACTAAAGCTAAGTGAAGACTTTGCCAGCAAACTCCAACTGCCTTCAAGAGCTGCAGTGACACAGGGTTACAACTGCTGGTTACCAGTGATGTGTCTCATGTCATTAGGCCTCATCACACACCATGTCCCATGGCAAGTGGCTGTAGGGTCAGGTCAGGAAGCTCAAGAGTGTTCCTAAAATCAGAGCCATTTCTAGTCAGTGTTGGTATTGTACTGGATTTATAATTCAGTTCTCCATACTGTGTGATACAGTACACAATCTCTGAGCTTTCAGCTGAATCAGTAAGTTAATTGGCATGGAGAAGCTACATTAAAATGCTAATATTTCTGCAATTATCCAGTGATACCATTCCCCTCTGTTAGGTGCCACTTTTCTTCCTTTTCAAAACACAGTTCTTCTGATGCTTACAGGAAAACAGGTATGAGTGCTTTCATTCACTGATCAGACATTTATCCCCTGACTTTATTTGGCTTTGGGGCCATACAGAGCTTTCAGGAGTATGTAATCTCTCCAAACCCAGACAAGATTCCATTTTTCTTTAATAGGAAGTGTCCCCATGAACTGTTAGTTGGAGGGAAGTTAAGATACCAATAGATTGCGCTCACTGGGGAACAGAGACTCTGAACCTCAGATAGTTTTGCATGGCAAGAAGTCCTCCATTGTCTGTTGCATTCAGTTTCTCCACAAAACTTCCACTGCAGGCCACTCTGATGTCTTCCCCAGCCTCTTGGCTTGACTAGGACCTTGTGTCTTGTGCCCTTAATTCCCATACTTCCTTGGAACTGACTTTTCTGCTGCCCTCTGATTCTTTTGCTTCTCCATACTCACAAATCCTGTAACCTCTTTTGCTTCTTCCCCTTATGTTATTCTTGTTTTGCTTTCTCAGTATTATGTTTACTTAGTTACCTTTTTCAATGCTGTTTGCATCCTTTCTTGCCAGTCTTCTCATTATCTTTACCTGTCCTTTCCTCAACACCCACATACACATGTTGTATGCTAGCCCAGGCATTTTTGTTCTTTTCTTCTATGATCAGAAATAGACTTTCTCTTCCCTTATGTCCTTTCCTCCCTCCCTCCCCCCCCCCCCCCATCTCCTTCCTTCCCTCCCTCTCTTCCTCCCTTCCAGAGAAACATCTGGAATGAAAGGAGAACACCCTCAGGCTGCTCTGCCTCTCTGTTTTTTTCCCTCCAGACTGGTATTTTTTTCCCCCTCTCTCTTGTTTTCTCTCCCACCAGGGACTTGTCCCCTCTGGCTTGTTTATAGTATTTAATGTATTAAATGATGCTCATAATTTGCTAGTGATATGTTTTTTTCTACTTTCTCCTCTCCCCTAACAAACTGTTCCTCACTTGAACAGAAGTAGGAAAAGCAAATCAACTCAGGCAGTAAAATCAAGAGAAAGCACAGAAACTTCCGAAACAGAAAAATTCCCTGTAAAATATATGGAGATATATGGTATGGGAAGTAAAATATCTAATGGTTTTGATTCCTTCCTTAGGAACTGGAGAAGGCTAATGGTGGTATATTATTCAGCAGAGTCCTGTGATGGAATACACTTCACAAAGAATTAATTTTTCAGCTAGATTAAACAAAAAGAACCCTGTAATTTGGGGATACAAGCACCATATGAGCCCTTAGCTTTGGGGATACAAGCACTACATGGGTCCTTAGCTTTTTCCATTTGTATATGCTTTAAAACACCTTCAGATCAACTAGTAATTAACACTGCCCTTAACAGAAACTGACTGTAGAATAATCTGTCACATGCTTTTTTTTCCCCATGAGCTATGATTTCACTGATCAGTTGTTTTCTGCTAGCTGGTTGTTTAGCAATACTGATCCTTTTCCTTAGAAATTACAGCAAGTTTTCAAACATTACCTAAAATGTTACCTGTGCTTGTCACTAAAACATTCACATCTGGTGAATTATGTGTTTGCTTAGCTTTAGGCACACACTTAACCTGCATTAACTGTAATAGTACATCAAAAAAAGCTTGAAGTCAAAGCATGCAGTATGAAGACATGCTTTGATTTGAGCCCCAGTCTTACTGAACAGGCATCCCAAAGGAACAAGTATATTGGTAAGCACATCACAACCTATTGTCTCACAATACAAAATGCAATCTTAATGTAAGATATTCCCTTCCACACCCCCCTTTCATCCCTGTCCCTGCTTCATTGAATTTTAATCCAGGTGAGGGCTGACACCTTGCTTTACAACTCAGCAGGGCAGGAGTAAAGGAAGGGGGTCACATCCACTTCAAGAGTGAACACTTTGTGTTGTGAAAGCACAGCTTAAGTAGTGATTATGTGTGTAATACCTCACAGAATGCCGCAGACACACATGAGTACAGTGACCTGTAGATTGGTGCATAAATAGAAAAGTAAATACAGCTGCTTAGACTACAAAGGCTAAATTAAAATTAGATACAAATTTAGATTTAAAAGACAGCTAAGGTCTGGCTGATTACTCTCTTACATTCCTAGAGAGGTATAAAATGTGCTTTATAATTTCAAAAGACTCTAACTGATGTCCAAGTGATCACTATTAGTTCTTACATTTTGCTTGTGTTAGACAACCTTGGGAACCACTTTAAGTTATCCTTCTGTGTACATGTGTGCAGCCTTTGGAACCACACACAGACAGGCACAGCCTTACCTTTGGAATTCAGAATGGGCATGCCTGCATTTTGGTTTTGGAGGTGGAAGTTCAGTTTCTCTCCATCACATGAGAAGAAAGCAGCAGCACTGCTTTGTTCTGCCTCAGACTAGAGGGAGGTGTCTGTAATTCATAACCTGTTGTGCTTAAAGAACAATTGCTTCTGGTAGTCTAACACTGCTGCTCCCGGTGTGCCGGCGTGGAGCTGTGTGGGGAGTGTAGCTGCATGTTTTTCACTAACATGACTGTCTTTTGCACAGAATGGTTTTACTCCACTGCACATTGCCTGCAAGAAAAATCGCATCAAAGTCATGGAACTCCTGGTGAAATATGGGGCTTCAATCCAGGCTATAACAGAGGTAGAAAAATGTTTCATGTCCTGAAGAAACATTCCTTCTCTCTCTCCCTTTTTGCTTCCTTTTTCCTCTCTCCTCTCATGCCTCACCTTCACTTGTGTTTTATTGAAACGAAGAAGCCCCTTCCCCACGCCCGTGCAGAGGAGTAAAACTGCTCTTGCTTTGTTTCGCAGTCGGGCCTCACACCAATACATGTGGCTGCATTTATGGGCCACTTGAACATAGTCCTCCTTCTGCTGCAGAATGGAGCCTCTCCTGATGTCACTAACATTGTGAGTATCGCTTTGACTAGAGTCATCTGTGCAGTACCTCCTCCGAAAGGGGTCTGTAGCTCAACCAAAGGTCACATTTTAATGATACTTTAAGGCTTTCTTGAATTTTAGGACAAATTCTTCTAGCACCTTTCAGTGGAGAAGGGGGAAGGGTGATTGTACGTGCATTGTAAGCCAGATGAGGTTTCATGTGGTCTTCAACATTGCTCGAGTAGGTCAAGTTTCCCTTAGAAACAGACAAAGCTCACCAAAGATACCCAAAACTGAATATCAGCCAAGTCACATGAAAGTGTGTTTCCGTTCTGAAGGATGGAACTGAAGTCCAAATGGCTCTAATTTCTGCTTGCAGAGCTTCACTGGCTGCTATGAAATCATGCCATTTGTGTCAGTGAAAGGGCATAAAACGCTTAAAACCTAACAATTAAACAGCAAGGAGAAATGTGAAACTGGAGACATTCCTCTTGCACAGGAAATTCCAGGAACTGATGCCTTTTGAAAGAACATGCTTACATCTAGAAAATGTGACCTTTGGGAGGTAACACAAAATGCAGAACGTGCCTTACCATAGAAATCAGTGTTTGTAGACCAAAAGCCCTGTTGCCAAGAAGAATAACAACCAAACAAATGCAGTAGTTTTCTGAGCTGTGTTTCATAGATGTCTTGCTGTTGGGATCTGCCAGTATAAACAAATATTCAGCTTACATCCACCTGCACTTTGGAAGTAGCTTTTTACCAGTAAATACTACTATAGATAAGTGTTTCCAACAACAAAACAACAACAAATGTAATAACCCAGGCACGATGGGCTTCTCAGTTTTTCCTCACTAGACGACTCTTACACGGAACCTAGTAAAATGTTGAGCACACTGAGTTGTTTGCTTGAGTTGTTGGAGGACACTTTCCTTGACAAAGTCTCTTGGTGCTTTTCAGACTTCTTTTTTATAGAAACAATCTTTATATAAAATCTTTATTGGTGGTATGGAAGCCAACAAAAAATTCTCGTGGAAGCAGTTAAAAGTATTATGTTACCAAACATTTGTGTGCAAAGTTTCACACTTCACAGTTTATGCTATGCAGGTGTCTTGGCTTTTACTTGGTAAACTGAAGGTCCCTGTTGAATTACAGTTTCCAAAAGCTAAATTGCTTTGCTAATTCAAGTACAAAAGGTCTCTATAGAAATCTGATCTTTAAAGTGTGTGAAATGTAAACCTGATTCCCATTTTAAACAGCTCATTCTTCAGGTAATAAAGTTTCTATAGATGAAACGCTCTATTAAGATTTGTAGCTAGGGCTGTGGGATTTTGTTTGTTGCCTTCCTACTAATCACAGCTGGTAATAGAGTGTTAGTTGTAAAATGACAAGAGAAATCAACTCCTGGTTAAGAGGGTTTGCTTTAATTAGAAGTTCATAACAGTAGGCAAGGTCAGGCTGCTGCTTTTCCTGCATCTAGATGAAGGACAAGGTTCCTGAATCTGATGTGAAAGATCTTAACTGGAGTGTTCATTTTGGTTGTTTGACTTGGTGTCGTGGGGGTAAAAAAAGCCTTACAACAGGATCTACTCCAGCTCAAGAGTAAGGAGAAGGAACAATTAACACAAAGAAATGATCAGCCCTGCTGCGTTATCATAACATAAACATACAGAGCTCCTGGTTGTAGAACTGGCCTCATTTATCAGCTGTTGATGTTGCATGGGGACTGCTTTAGTCCAGTGTAGGACACTATGCTCAAAGAATGTTGGACAGTGCAAAGTTAAGCTACAAACACCAGGAATGCTCATTGTCAGTGTTCCTCTGCAAACCTGTGCAAAAAAAATGCTTTGAATGCAGCATCCATATTTCATTATCCTGACCTGAAATTCCACATCACTCGAGTCAGCTTTCCAGAATTTCATATTCTCCTTCAAATTCTGTGGGTTACAAAAGCCTTGAAAGAAGATTCACTCCATAGCCTGCAGCCAGAGCCATGCTGCTGAGCACAGATTTTACACATTTCATATGCTGGCTCAGTTGTGCACAGCCACTGCAAGGCCTTTTAGTGCTGCCAGCTCCACACAGTGTGCAGGAAGGGACCATCTGGAAAATGAGCCCCTTCCATCTTGAGGCTCATGTGCCTCACAATCCCTTGAAAGAGACATGCTCAGTAGACTCTTTATCTCCTGTGTGGCACACAAGCTGATGCACTGACATGTGGAAAGCTGGGAAGCATGTGACCAGGGGAGCCTGCATGGCAGGATTTTCTGTCAGATAAGATTTTCATTCTGACCCTCTGTACTGCGATCACATTTGTCTGGAATCCCTTTCCAAACCAAAGCGTGCCCAGGCCCAGTGACACCCTTCTCACTGACTGTTGGTGGGTCTGAAGCCAGATTCTCAGCTGGCTGAAAGGCAAGCCTCTGTGTGAGCTGACGTGGGTGGAATTTACACTGTCAGAGCTCTGCTTCTTCCTGGAGGTTTAGGACACTGAAACACTTTTGCTTCTCTGCAGCGTGGAGAAACTGCATTGCACATGGCCGCACGTGCCGGGCAGGTGGAAGTAGTTCGCTGCCTCCTGAGAAATGGGGCCCTGGTTGATGCCCGAGCCAGGGTAGGTGTTCTGATGGCAATTTATTTTTCACTTTCTCTTACACAAAACTGTATCCAATGCAGAGGAGCTATAGGGAGCTCGACAAAACCAACCCCTCCTGCCCACAAGCGATGCAGTTGCTCACCACCTCCCACAAGCAGACTGACGCCCAGCTGGTCTCTGAGCAACAGCTCCTTTGGAAAATCTCCCCCCTCCCCTCCTGGTTTTATTGCTGAACATGACATTATCTGGTATGGATTATCTCTTAGATCAATTCAGGCCAGCTATCCTGGATGTGTCCCTTCATAACCTCTTGCGCACCCCTAGTTTGTTCCCTGAGGGGGCAGAGGGAGAAATGGAGAATCCTTGGTGCTGTGCAAGCACTGTTCAGCAATAGCTCAAGCACTGCTGTGTAACCAGCACTGTCTTGGTCAGAAATCTAAACCACAGCACCATAGGAGCTGCTGTCAGAAAAATAAACTCCATCCCAGTTAGACCCAGTACAGTGTGCCCGGTTCAAAACAAGCAAGGAGGTGGACAGCCACATCCTAAACTCACAGGTTTCAATAGTAGTTAGTGCCTGTTTCTGAAACCAAGGGAGTTGTTTCTAGAGCAAGGTACAGCTGTTGTAAAATAAATCAAAGACACAAAAAGGAGCAGCAGGTGGTGCTTACAGTGATGTGCATTATCTGCTTGATAGAAGCAGGAAACCAGATTTTTCCTCACAGTTCTCTGTTCTAATAAGATATTGCTGAAGATCACCACAAAAATTAACCTGTAAGCCCCCCTGCCTTTCCCCCCACCCCTTCATTATGATTTCCTATGAGTTTTGATTAGATAAGATCCATTGGGATCGACCAGGGTATTGTGTCCAGGGTGGTTCTACCTGCACTAATGATCTACTGGATTTGAGTTGTAGGAAGAACAGACTCCACTGCACATTGCTTCTCGCTTGGGTAAAACGGAGATCGTCCAGCTTCTGCTGCAGCACATGGCCCACCCTGATGCTGCCACAACTAATGGGTACACTCCACTGCACATCTCTGCCAGAGAGGGACAAGTTGATGTTGCTTCAGTTCTCCTAGAGGCAGGTGCCTCCCACTCCATGTCCACCAAAGTAAGAAACTTTATATCTGTATTCCAGTCATGCAGGCAGTGCATGAGTGTTCCGTGAGGAATTCTAGGGTTCTATGAATGTTCCTTCACACTGAGAAATTGATCCACTTTGGGCCTTTTGTTTTGTTCTTACTTGTCAACAGACTGAAGTAATGAGTCAGAAGTTAATCAGTTTTTGACATATTTTGCTGTTGTCTGAAGTTGAAAGTTCGGTTCCCACAGGAGCCAAATGCATGATAAATATGATCCCAACAGGCTTAAAACATTGATATCCTTCTTTCTTTCTTTCCCTTTGTGTTATGAGGTAGGGATGTTTGACCAAAATTTTCAAAAAAGAGGGTGCTGACACTTTTTCTTACGAACAGCCCTGTTTGTTCTTTAATACCTTGTTTATTTCAATAGTAGAAGAATTCTGGTCTGTGCCAGCTGAAAGGAATGTTCCCAAAGCATACAAGTCAGCATCCGTCCAGTCGCATCTAAAGCTGAATCTCTTTGCAGTGGCTCTTTAAATGAGGTGTCACACGACACAGCAGAGCATTTTGTCTGGGGTTATAAAGGAAATGGTCTGCAGAATCATCATTGTTTTGTTAGCCAAAAATGTTTACCAATAGATTGCTAAGAGAGTGGTGAACACATAAGAAAATGGGTAGCTGTGAACAGAATTATGTGCCAAGATCTTTTCCAAATGTATCACAAGTGATTAAGTGGGAATCATTTAATTCTCACTCTTGTTTTAGGTCTTAAAAAAGCAACCCTGATTTTACAGCTGGTGCTTCAAACATATTTTGAACCATGGGCTGTCTTCCAGGGTTTAGAAGACTAAACCAGCAATTTTCAAATTATGATCCATGGATTACTGGGAACACTTGCTGTTCTGCTTTTATCCAGCTGTTAAATCACATTAAAATGGCTAAAAATACACTAAATACTTTTCTAATTTCCCATATTGCTTTATGGCAATTGCTGTAGGACTGCAGGAACATTCTATAATCATGACTAGGAGAAGATGCAGTCCGCTAGATAATGACTCTACAACTGTGTGATTCATGGGCTGGAAATGCTTGAGATGCCTTGATGTAAACTCTTGTTGAGGTGGGATTAATGCAGCAAGATGATCATGACAATAGATGTTACCTATCACTTATCTGTCAGGCAAATAGGTCATTGTAGCTGCCTGGAGTGACTGGCAGGGCAGTGGTGCATTCTGCCACCTACTGTCTTGCTTCTGTGAGTTCTCCTTATCAACATGCTATAAACTAAAAGAACAGGCAAAGAGCATCTTAGTTTGGCACAGACCTTACACCTGTACTGTACTGACAAGCATTATTTGGATAGAAAAGGACTCTCAAAAAAAGACAAGATTTTTACTCTTGCCCACAATGTGTTTGAGTCAGGCATGATGTGTTTTAAGCTGCACTTCAGAGGGTGCAGAATTTAGCATCGAGATGGACATAGGAGTCCAAATATAAATCATTCTTCAACAAACTAAAGGAGGAAGGCGAAGTTTGGAGCAGACTAGCTGAATTTAGCTGGAGTTTCATTGTTACTGGCAACAATTGATACAGGAAATATTTCTGAAGCTGTCATCATGAACCTAAGAAGTGCAGCTGGTTTGGAGTAGAGATTTGAACACTGCCCACACACTCACTGTCTGTTGCTAGTAGAGTCTGTGTCAAATAAAATGTCTGCCAGCCTGACAGCACGTACATAGGAAGAAATAATACAAGGGAAATGATCTTCTTGTATTTCATGCATCTCAAAGTGCTTTCAAGAGATGATGCTCTTTCTAGGTCTGGCTGTTGATTCTATGAGCTAGAATATAGGTTGAAAAGTAAGCCCTTAGTAGATAGCTCTTAAGAGAGAGATGTCAGCATGACCTTTAACACAAACATCTGCTTTTTCTCTCCTGGAATCTTTCAGAAGGGATTCACGCCATTGCATGTGGCAGCCAAATATGGGAGCCTGGAAGTGGCAAAACTCCTGCTGCAGCGTCGTGCCTCTCCTGATTCAGCTGGCAAGGTACTGATGAGAAAGTGAAAAAAAAAACAAAACAGTAAAATGCATTTGGATTCTTCTATAGGAAAGGATTGTGTGAAATGTGCACAGCAAGAAGGCTACAGTGGCTGTCGTGTGGTGGCTTTGGCTTAGCTGGGGTCACATTGTCCCAAGGGTGATGGATGTGGAAACTACGCTGCCAAGCATGTCCGGTTTGGGTCCCTGGCAGGAGGGAGAGCTGTTTCTGTGGCTCAGCAAGCACCGGGTCCGTTAAGTTGTCCAAGGTTCCAGTGGATAAACACGGGAATACGGCCCCGTTTTCTCGCACGCTTTGGGAACTGGGGCTCTGGGGAGACGGAAACAGGGGTGCTGGGCTGCCCAGCTTCACTCTCTTACGCTTCTTCCCCGCTAACGGCTAACGCCCGCCCGCTGCGGCTTTCCCCTCTCCTCCTACCCCGGTGACCCCTCCCGTCCCCGCCCGCGCCTAACGCCGTCCCCGCCCTTGCAGAACGGCCTCACCCCGCTGCACGTGGCGGCGCACTACGACAACCAGAAGGTGGCGCTGTTGCTGCTGGAGAAGGGCGCCTCGCCGCACGCGACCGCCAAGGTGAGCTTCCCGCCTGCCGCCGCCGCGCGCCCGCCCCTCCTCTGCCCCCGCCCCTCCTCTGGCCCCGCCCGCGCCGCTCCCAGCCCCGCCCGACCTCCCTGACCGTCCGAGGCGATGGAATGAGCCCCAGCGCACGGGTGGGACGACACGGGGTGGGCAGGCGTGAGAGGTGGTCACCACGTGGCTGAGTCGCTGAAGCGTGTGACCTAAAGGTATCTAAAGGGTGGATGTCATGAGGGTAGGGACAGACTTCTCGGTGATGCCCAGCAGCGGGACAAGGGGCAGCAGGCCCAAGCTGGAACGCAGAAAGTTGCATCTGAACACGAAGTAAAACTTCTTTGCTGTGAGGGTGCCGGAGTGCTGGAGCAGGCTGCCCAGAGAGGTTGTGGGGTCTCTGGAGAGATTCCAAACGTGCCTGGACAGTGGGATCCTGGGCAACCTGCTCTGGGTGACCCTGCTGTAGCAGGGGGGTTGGCCTGGATGATCTCCAGGGGTCACTCGCAACCCCTGCCATGCCGTGGTGCTGTGACCTTTGAAATTCCCGACCCAGAGCACTGCGATTCTAAGCTGGCCCTTGCCAAGTGATCCTCTGCCTAGATGAGTGTACAGTTCTCCTTTGTTGGAAAAGAAGAAATGTGTATGTATATGTGTCTGTATATGTGGATATATCTATGTATGTGGGTGTACATCTATAGATGTGTATGTATACACCTCTGTCTCCACCTGTTTTTATTTTTGTGAGTTTTAGTTGTGCCTTGAAGTCACTTCAGTACTGTGTAACCTTAGGAATGATGTGTGTATTCTAACCATGCATATGGAGAATTCATTCCAGGGCTAGGAGCAGTGTCATCACTGTCAGGCAAAGGTTATTAAAAGGGGAAAATAACGAATGAATCAGTGCTGCTGTCAGAATGTTCTGCCCCATGTGAGGCTGCTGTTGTACATGCTGCCAAAAAATGCAGCTTGTCTGTGAAGGGTTTGTGTCAGAGCCATGGATACCTTGTGCTGCATGGAGAGCAGCAAAAACTGCAGTTGCAGTAGGATAGTTTGGTTAAACTCCCTTTAAAAAACCCCCATAGAGCAACCAACTAAACATCTCCAGAGGCACTGCCTGCCTGTAACCCAGAAGTTTCTCCCACAGTACATTGCTAAACACTTAAAGGGCGGGGGGGGAGTTGCCATATTACCATAAAGTACCATTGATGCTTTGCTGAAATGGTTATGTGGATCAGAAAAACATTTGTGCCTATTGCTGTTTCCAGCCAGTGCCATGCCTGACACACGTATCAAAATTCCATATGCAAACACCCCTCTACCCACATGCTCCGGGAAGGCATAATGCACCCATCACTCACCATGGATAATGTCACTCATCAGTCAAAAGTGAATATTTACAACATAGGTTCTTCAAAATGTAGGTGTCATGCTTGGGATAATTTGAAGGTATCACTGGAACAGCCCTGCCCACCTCAGTGAGGGCTGCCTTTGCTCTAGCTGAGATAGTGAAAATAACAGATGGACAAAGCAACTCAACAGCAGGCATGTGTCTGGCCTTGAAAATATAATGAACTCTCATTTCTAGTAATAAGGAGTAACATAAACTAATACTGTTTTGTGACGTTTGACTTCTAAGCTTACATGGCTGTCGTGTTAACTTCATTCTCGCTTTGTTTCCTGGCTGGTGTTAGAATGGCTACACTCCTCTGCATATTGCTGCCAAGAAAAATCAGATGCAGATAGCTACCACTTTATTGAACTATGGGGCTGAGACCAACATTTTAACCAAGCAGGGAGTCACCCCACTTCATTTGGCCTCCCAAGAAGGTCACACCGACATGGTGACCTTGCTGCTGGAGAAAGGAGCCAATATCCACGTGGCAACAAAGGTAACTCGCAACTGAAGACAAAGGACTGTGGGTGGGAGGATCCAGTGAGGTGCAAAGTGCGGTGTAGGGATGATGTCACATCGTCAGCAATTCCCAGCTTCATTTCCTTATAGACTTATTTGTGACAACAGGTGGGTGAACAGGAAAAGTGAGGTATCTAGGATATCTAGGACTGGCAGATGGATTGACCACTGAACTTATATCATGTGATTAATACCTGTACTGGGTAATGCAGAGGAGGAGCTGCAGCTGTTCGCTCTTGCTGGAGGAAGGCGATGTAGCACCTGGCTCTGCTGGGGAAGTTATAGGAAGAAAGGCTGAAATTATCTATTTTAGGTGGTGTTTTTTTTTTGACTGCACACAACAGACTTTCATAAAAACCACATTTCTCAAACAAACCCTGTTACAGTAGATCTTCACAGGTCACTAGATTTATCCAGGTGCCTATGGAAGTCTTTAGTCAGGGTCAGAAGCCTCCAGCTTTTGTTCATACAAGTCAAAGTGGAAGACTTGAGCCTGCCATTAATGTGTTCTGCTAGCTAAGCAATGAGGAACAAGGGCATTTTCATTTCTCTTACAAAATTTGTTCCCTGCCTTGTTCATGCACTGTGTGTGATCACAGGCATCTTTTAGTTAAAGGCTGCGTCCATTTCCTTGGCATCGGTGAACGGGATCCAATTCTGGAGTTATTTTCTTCATTCTGACTCGTGCCGGCTGTTGTCAAGGTTCCCCTTCCAGTCTGAGGAGTGGGAAGCACAGTGCTTTTCTAATTCATTAATGGGCTCCTCAGCTTCCCAAGTGACATTATGGTATAAAATAATGATCACTGATGCCTGAAGGTTTAACTCTGTGGAGATGGCGATGTCATTTCTTTGGAGCTGTTTGTCAGCTGGAACAGGAGAAACATCAACTCTACATGGTTTAAAAAGCCACCCATACTTAGAAGCTATAGTTAGGATCTCTTCATGTTTTAAAGATGAGAAGGTGGGAAAGCCTGGATTTCTCTCCTCATGTAAAGTAAGTTTTATTCTTACCTTTATTTGTAAATTATTTTGTATCTTCCACCTCCAGACTGGTTTGACATCCTTACACCTTGCAGCTCAAGAGGATAAAGTGAACGTGGCTGAAATACTCACAAAACATGGTGCAAACCAAGATGCTCAGACAAAGGTAAATCATGGCGTGGCTGCTGTCTCCAGCATGCCAAAGGATGTTTCTGTTGTAAAAGGAATGTTCCACTGAGCTTGCAGTATTACTTCTTTGTCCTTTTCTTGTAGCTTGGTTATACACCTTTAATTGTGGCATGTCACTATGGAAACATCAAAATGGTGAATTTTCTCCTCAAGCATGGAGCAAACGTCAATGCTAAAACCAAGGTAAAGAAGTTTTCATTGCTTTCTTTTGCTCATTGTAATGAACCTGGTAACCAAGCACCACAAATGCATCCCCCCTTTTCACTAGGCAACTATTATTATTGCTCCTTTCTGGATTCTGATGTCATTTATACCAGTGTAATACTGGTGTCCTGCCAACCTAGTAGGTAACAATTCAGGCAATTTGAGGGTGATGCCAGGTTCTTTCCAGTCTGCTGGGAGAAGAGTGGGAAGACTTGCTGCGGATTGAAGCGTGGGTGGTATGATTTCAGCAGAGGAAGCAGCTGCCGGGGGAGAATGCAGTTTACCAAAGGCAGATTTGGGGGTTTTTTTGAGGGGAATCTGGATACACTGTATATGACCAGCTACACTGAAATGGACCCGATTGACTGTGACCAGAGTTAAAGAAATCCACTGATTTCAGCTGTTTCTTCTAGTAGAAACTGCTGGGCTGAATGTGATGCATTTTTTAGCAAAAATTGTCTGGGTTTTGAGTGAACACAGGTTGTGGTGACAGCAGGAGTGTGTTGCGTCTCAGACACCATCACATCGCTTTAGCAGACAGAGAAAGCTACCTGAGGAGCTGCAGGGCTTTGGTTCAGTTAAAGCTGGCTTCAGGCAATAGCTGACTACTATCTTTGACTGACTGTTTTGGGATTAACAGGAAGAAGTCCATTGATATTTCTAGTGATATGCTTTGTAAGATCCAGTCTACGTCACAGGCTGTGGTCTGCTGGTCCCTCTGGCCAGCTCCACCCAAGCTGTGACCTATGGAATGGATTAATCTCTCAAAATAGCACTATTTCATCACACTGCTCACAGCTCAATGTAGTAAGAAACAGCAAAGTAAATAATAAAAGATGCTGGCCCCTCCCTTGTGAGATCACCCAAAATCAATGGGCAAAACCCAGGGATTCCAGAAGAACAGGCAACACTGCTAGAAAAACAGCTGACAGGAATTAATAAAGCAGACACTAACAGGATCCAAACGATGGCTGCCAAGATGCTCAGCTCACTTTTTTGGAGGCTAATAAAGCACAGACATACTTGTGTATTTAGTACTAGGTCTCACTCTATATCCTAGAGTCCACTGGGCCAGATTCTGACGCATTTTCCCCAGGGATTTCTCTTATTTAGAATAATTTTATTAAAGTCAGCAGGTTTGTGTGAGAGTATGGGGCTGTTGTTATCCAAAATCTCATGCCTAGGGACCGATAAAGATACTGGCAATCTGTCAGCTGGGACTGTGGGCTCAGTTTAAAGAGCAAATCCATCCTGGCTGGATTCAGGATAGGAACATTAAAGAGTAAGTAATCTCTGTTACAGCTTGGTTTGTAACTAGAGAAGACCTGCACCATGCTTTGTGCCATCTCCAGTGAAACATTACATGGCTGAATTTTGAAGGACTGCGCTAATATTGGAGGCAAGACAGTGAATTTACTTGGCACTACAACTTGCAGTAAAATCCTCCTTTGATTTCTTAATAACCCAGGCACAAGTATTTTAACTGGAAGAACAGAAACAGTTCTGAACTATCACTGTGTAATTAGTAGTACAAGGCGTCACTTGCATCTATTTGTTTGCAAAAGAGATAACTCCCAGAGTGTGCCTTTCAGACCCTGCCTGCAGGCTTTACAGAAGTGTACAGTGAGATCAACGTGGTGTTTTCCTCCAGGTGATTCTCTGCTTGCTTTCAAAGCCAATTGCAAATAATTTTGTAAATGAATTGCCTGACTGGACTTACACAATACCAGCTCAGATCAGCTGGCTGGAGTACACTTTGGGTATGTCTCTGTATTGTGGCACATGAGAACGAATCACTGGAGCAGATAAGTGTGGGGAGTTAAGCCTGTTTATTGCTACAGACGCTGTGTACATGTACTTAAGTGTAATTACAGCTCAGTCAAGCCTTTTGAAGGCAAAGGAAAGCTAAAATTGATTGAGATGTCTAATAGGTATCTGTTTTTAGCCTTTTTGAAGCAACCATTCTCAAATCACTACTGTTCAAAATGATATATTTTAAAATCAGGTCAGGTAATTGAAAGGCAAATCTTGAGGCTTCTGTAGGAAACGAAGATGTAAGAGGAAGAAAAATGTTCTCTGCCTAAGCAGAGAACTGTGCCTTTAGCAAGCCACTCTAACTTCACTGTTCCTCATCATCTCTCACTCTGATTTAGGAAATGAGGAATTATTTCTACTTCCAGAGATTTTTATTTGAGATGAAAGATGATTTGTGAATAAAATGATTATATTCCTTTATCGTTTGATTAAGCTGGGGAAGGAGCATTATCTTCACTGAGCTTTTAGTATCATTGGGTCAGCTGATAGCATCATTTCTTTTTGACATGTCTCAAGAGGAGCAGAAGGAAGCAAAGCAAAGCATCTAATTACTGGTGGTTGTTTTTCTTTGTTTGCTTTTATCACAACAGAACGGGTACACCCCTCTTCACCAAGCTGCTCAACAAGGCCACACTCACATCATCAATGTTCTCCTCCAACACGGGGCCAAGCCCAATGCCATCACTACTGTAAGTCTGGGAAGTGCCAGTGGGAGATTGTTCCCCTGGACAGTTCTTAAGAGCAGGGTTTTTTTTTAGTGAAAGTATTCCTTATACAGCTGGGTGTCAGATGTGTAAATGTCACTTCTTTTCCTTATCCTCTTAAGGTGCTTCAGATCAGCTCTCGCTGTGCACAAAGCTAAGTGTGACGTGAGGAAATGGATTTCTGAGCTACAGCACTGGGGCTGGGCACAGTTAACTGTGCTGTGTTTGTTCAGTTTCCCTCTGCCTCAATGCTTCTGTCTGTAAATGGATCTCTCGATAAGGAGTTTTCCATAAAAATTGAGGGGAAATCAGAACCTGGGTTTATTGGGAAGATTTAGACCCAAATTTCTGTCCCTCTATCCATGGATCTGTTTTGGGTTCTTAGTGAGTTCACTGATATTAATGCCTCCTCAAGGAAGAGAGAATTTCAGCCTTAGACACCTGGCAGGGAGATACGGGAGTGGGACATGAGCAGCTAATGTGCAAGTGGTGGTAACAATCAAACTGTTCATGCTGTGAAGATACTGATCATTCATTTGGTGTGGCTAATCCACAAACATGGTGTCACTTCAGCATTGCTGAGCTTGAGTAATACAGGAAAACTTCAATGACAGATGACTAAAGCCAGCACTGAAGTGGAGAGGAGCCCTTGGGCTGATGTCCTGCACACAGTAAGAGATCATTCCAGTGCAAAGAGTGGTGCAGTGGCTGTCCATGATTCCTCAGCAGCCCAGCATATTGTCCTGTTTACAGTGAACCATGGGACACGTCCCTTCCTCTCCTCCCCAGTCTGAGTGACACAGGGTCTGTGGACTGCCAGTGTTCCACCTGATGAATTGCAGATAAATAGTCCTAAACACTAACTGCAACTCATTTTAATGTCCCTTAGGAGAGTGGCACATCTAAATATCATGGGCATTTAAACGGCAAATAAATGTATTGAAATGAAAATTAATTCCTCACTCCCAAGCCTTAGCAAGATTGGTTTTGTGTTTGTGAAATCATTTGCTTTATGTACTTATATTGGATATGGATTTTTGTTGTAGAGTAGAAGTGTATGTGGACAATACAGCAGCAAGCTTTTGTTCCCCAAAGAGGGAATTGTACCTGATAAGGGTTTAACAGTTGCAACTGGAAGTAAAACTGTAGTGTTTAAAAATGCTTCTTTTAGATGAGAATTTCTGATGTGGAGTTACGTAAATAACATAGAACAGGAACTTCTGCAGACAGCGAGATTTGAGCACCGAAGGGTTAAACCATACAGCACTGTCTTGTTTGGCATAGCAGGCAGATGTAAGTGTGTTGTGTTACCATGGTAATCAGGGCTATAGACTTAAAGAAGTTACAAAGGCAGAGTCAGCTCTAAGGGTGAAAAAGCAGCGATTTCCCGAGGCTGCCGCCTTGTTTTGGATGGAAATGCTGGCTCATGCCGTGTGGAGAGTGAGCTCATTGGTTCACATCAACCCTCCCTCTCAGCGCTCCTCTGCTTTCTCTCCTTTCTCTTCAGAATGGTAACACAGCCCTAGCCATTGCCAGGCGCCTGGGATATATCTCAGTGGTGGATACGCTGAAGGTTGTGACGGAGGAGATCACCACCACCACAACTGTGAGTCGCAGATGCCTTCAAATGTCTCTCTTCTTTATTCCAAACGTTGTCTCCCTGCTTCCCTCAGACTCCCCGGGTATCGCTTTCCTTTATTGTTTTCTGGTTTTAGCCCCCCCCTTTCTGTTGGATTTTTGTAGAAGTGCCTCACTCTGTCTTGGAAG
Organism: Dryobates pubescens; assembly: GCF_014839835.1. Lineage (NCBI taxonomy): Eukaryota > Metazoa > Chordata > Aves > Piciformes > Picidae > Dryobates > Dryobates pubescens. The sequence goes on from NC_071635.1 coordinate 3,980,203, forward strand.
CATGTGGAAGTGTGTGTAACACAACAGCCTTCCCTGAGCTAGGTCACAAAGCCTGCCTGCATACAGATGCAAAGCAACTAGCAAAAGCAGAGGAAGACTTTTCTAGATACGGGTCTGAGCTGCAAACCCAAACTTTCCACAAGTTTGTGTGCTTCTGTTTAGAACATGCCCTGTTTCTGCTGCTCTTTTCACTTTCACCTCTCCTCTTCTGTCCTCACATCTCCACACCTGTGACAGCTACTGAGGCTCACCCATTGCTGCACACGCTGCGAGCTTCTCAGCAGTTAGGCTGGAGCAGCCACAGACTGGTGCCAAGCTGCATGGTGCTCACTAGATGGCTCTGAGCCACATCAGTCTTGTTACTCCAGTCACTATCAGCTCAGATAGGTCTTGGTTTCCCCAAATATGAAGCACTCTTTCCTTACATGCTCAGTCCTCTCAGGCCTCCACAATCTTGGTGGTCTGTATTTTGACTTCAGGGTTTGTAAATAGCATCTGCTGCAGATCAGCAAGGTGGTACTGTTGCTTTAAGGCAGGAATAACTGGTCTGTGCTGACACTCCAAGAGGGGAAGGGTCTAGCTTGTTGGACTTTTACCTACCATCTCCAAATGTTTTAGCAGGTGGAGAGGAAGAACATTAGAAATAGCTTGTCATTTCAGAAATTAATGTTAATTCTAAGTTACATTGCTGCATTTTACTGTGAAACGCTGCTATAAGGTAATAATTCTTATTTATTCTGCAGTACAAGAAAGATTAGCAGTCTAGAAAACCTGTCAGACCTAGGTGTCATTTAGGAGCCCAGCACCATAAAAATCCAGATTTACATAATTTAAGATTACTTAAAAGATGCCACTACTCAGTCAGGGAGAGGGATAGAGAGAGGGAAGAAATGCAAAGTCTCCTGTGAAGAAATGAAAAGTAATTCTGATTCTGTCGCATGCTGACAGCAAGTGCTGCTGATACTAACCCAGGAAGATGGAAGGAAAGCAAGATGGCATAAGGTTACAAACAGTGAGCCATGATTTATTAATGACCTGCAAAGATCAGACTGAGGCAGGTTTGGCAAGGGCTTCTAGCGTAATTCCAGAAGTCTCTCAACAAAAAGACTGTATGGCTTGCTGGTGTTTACTTCATGCTCTTGTTCAACCATACAACTCATCACACATGCATGTGCTTATATAAACACATGTGGATCTAGTCAGAGATTTAGAAAGACAAAACCTAATGAAAATGTTTTGAGAAACTTTACCTCTTTTCAGAAATAGTTTTCAGCCTCAGATGGTGCCTTTGCTCTTCTCTGTGCTGTGTCCTGGCACACATTGCCCTTTATTCCTCATCTCAGCTGTAACTTCCTTTCTATCATATGTTTTGCAGCACTGTGGAGCCTTGTACCTTGTATGTGAGCATTAGATGCTTTGTAATAACAGGGATTATGCTCTGAAAAGGCACCTGTGAGTTATTTGCTTTGGATAAATGTTTCTTTAAACTTGGAGAGTAATGGAGTTTTCTACCAGATACCAGATGCTCGGGCTTTGGGACTGAATCAAATGCTGACCCTTACTTGCACAGCTGACCCCTGATAGAACTGAACATAGAATAGGTGCTTGTGTAGAAGAGCAACCAGCAATGTTGAACTGTGGCTGTGTACAAAGCACTTCTTTTAAAAGCCAGGTGGGAACCCTTGATAAACTCAGCAAATTTTTCAGCTGTGAATTTGTATGAGTATTTTTATTTTACCTTAGGGATACAGAGAACATAAACCTCTGGTGGTGTTCATGGTAGGGAATGTCGATTAAACATCATTTAGAAGAAATCCTAAAAAGGAAGGATAAATTACAGGCACTCAGAGGTACTCTCTGCAATAAAGTTCTCCAGATGGTGAGGTTGGTGTTGCCAAAGCAGAACACAGCATTTAGCACTGGAAGAAAAGGTGCTGTCACCATAGCTACTTCATTCTGTAAGGTTGTTGCTGTGTGAGGCGTGGAGGTTGTTGATTGTTAGGCTGATCCTTTATTCGTATTCAAGTCAGAAGAGGAAAAGATATCCAGTGCCAGAGCCTTTGGTCTAACCTGGGGCAAATTTTCCTCTTGCTTGTATTAGTGTTATTATTAGTGGAGCCACATGAATGTAAAGCAATAGAGAGAATAAACTGCACTTTTTACTCACAGATTAGAGATGAATAGGAGATAATGAAGTAGAATTTATTTATACAAGCAGACAATAGTCTTCCTGTGGCCAAATGAATATATGAGGAGCTTTGAGCTTGTTTACTGCTGTAATCTGAAGTAATCACTGAATTATGTAGGTTTATACACCTGAATTATAGATCTGAGTTATTCTGTGCCACCAGATGAAAACATGGCCTTACAATGAGGGTCTTAAATACAGAAGCCTAAAGTAAAGTACACAACTGGGATCTCAGTGGCACTGAACAGTGGGGAGTTTGAGATGTGTACACTGAGCACTTTTCAAAATGAGATGTTCATGGGGCTAGCTGTGGATTGGAAATTGGGAGACTATTTGATGTATCTAATGTGTCTATCAATAAACTCCCCTCTAGTATTATATTGAAAGTTCATTGAAAAATATTAATTCACAGCTGCTGCAGATTGGTGTAGAATTCATGAATCTTAGTTTAATGTTCTAGAGAGAGCATTACAGATTATTTGTTCTTCTGTACCTCTCCTCAGGAGGGTGAACTGTCGCAGTTAAGTGCATTTCAAGAATGTAGAGGAGACTTAAATTTCCAAAATAATTTTACTGATGGTAATTCTGTTATTTATAATAATCTGACAGTATCTTACAGTATCCTATCATAATCAAGAATGCTGCTTTTGTCAGTTTTTTAGGAACAGAGAAGTATCAAACAGCATCAGGAGATAGGAAGTTTTGTGCCACAAAACCTGTTTGGTGTCAATGGGCAGTTTCCAAAAAGCATAGTGCATGAGGGAGTTGGATGTGGCTGACATTAATTATCCCCCAGATTGGTTTTAGTTTCATTACTTCTCCATGTAATGTTAATTCCTGCTGGGTAGACCCCACAGTACCACCTCGGTGGGAGTTTCACAGCCCACGTGGCCTCCTGACATTTCTCTCCATGCCAAAGGGGCACATCTGCTCCTGCATACCTCAAAGGGTGATGTGTTGACTCTCCCTCGCAGCTCCCCCGTTCATCTGACTGGCTGCAGAACTGGGTGGAGCCAGAGAAATACTATCTTTTCTGTTGTGACTAACGCTGTTCTGATCCCTGCTCTTTTTGAAGTCCTTTGTCTTCTGTGTTGTAACACACAGAAGAGTTTCCTGCAGGCAACTTTCTCACACCTTGCATTTCCTACAGTTTCTCTCATTTATCAGTTTTTCATCTCCTTCTCCTGGGTGTGTCTGGATGCTAAAAAGATCTCCCCATTCTTGATTCAGCACCCCTGAACATACTTGTATTTCCTCCTGGAAGTCATTTATGAAAATAAAATAATGAGACAAAAAATATCTTCCAGTGTTCTGCTCTGTGTTCTGACACTAAGACAGTGGCCTCCCAGCAGTCCTTGCTCCATGCTTGCATCACAATAATTAAAGCTTCTAAGTGCACAAAATACATCAGAATCTTCAAATAACTTCCCCCCCCAGCCAGTGTGTATGTGACTTGGAGGAATATACATGATATATGGAAAAGACATCATTAGTATGCAGTGCAGTTACTTTTTTTTGGGGTGGGGGGAATGTTTCAAGTGATCTTTGAAATCCTTCTCATCTTCTTTCCGTTCAAGAATTTCACATAATTCATAACTTCATTTCCAAATGCTTTACAATCTAATAATTTCCATATGCCACATACAACTTTCTGAAGCTCTTCTGTAGACATTACCTAATTCATTTAAAAATCATCTTGGAAGCATTGAGCTGAATTGTTCTACATGCACCATTTATAAATGAATTTGCTGAGAGCTTTCTTTTCTTTCTCTGACCAACTCATTATCTCTGTTTTTTTGTACTTTCCTGCCAGAATAAATGTTACTTTATACAGCACTGAGAATAGGAACTTCTTGGAGGGAAGATGAAAAGTGAAGTTAGAGGAGGGGAAACACATTAAAATCTCCCACTGCTGTTGCTGTTGAAAACATCCTGCTGTAAACTTTGTTGCTGCTTTTGCTGTTTGAGGATTGATGATCTTCTCTTTTCAGACTGTAACAGAGAAGCACAAGCTCAATGTACCTGAGACGATGACTGAGGTCCTGGATGTTTCAGATGAAGAAGGTGAGCAACTCTGCTAAGTTCCTATTCCATATCACTTACCTAAATGGCTTAAGCACTTTGACATCTTCATTCTGTAGTGCTTGAAAGGAAGTCCTATGTAATGGCCTCTTTTTAATGATGTAGTCATTATGGCATTTGACTAAAGGTGCCAAAAGTTGACCCAAACCAAAACCCTGAACCAAATCAACAAATGAGAACATTTCCCGACCCCAGATTTTGAAATACATATGCAGAGCTGTCCCACAGCTGGGTTTGACCCTCCCATAGAGAGGAATTTGAGCAGTAAAGTTTTTGGATCAGTGCCACCTATTCCAGATACATATATCTAGGAGTTCTGCCTAACTGGAAACATTTGTGTAGGAAGATGCCTAAGGTGGAAGGTGGGGAGTGTTCCCTGGAGGGAGCTTTTGGCACGCACCATGCACAGATACACACGGCATGACATAAAGCAACAACAGCCTAAGAAGTTTGGTGCTTGGGTTTCAGAGTCTACTGTATGTGCAGATAGAAAGTGTGTTCTGCTTAGCCAAGGCCTCAGAAAAGTGCTGTGAATATCTGGAGGGACTGAGAAAATGCTGTGGGTTTATGCAGCACAAAATTAAGGAAATAGCATAAAACCCATCCTTTCTAAAAGTTCACAGATGCCTTCTTGCAAGTGTTACAATGGCACCTGAGAAATACACACACCTGCAAGGACTTCCTAAGGTCTTTTGTACTCTTGGCAGTGTTAATTAATATTACAGTAGCTCATGCCATTTATGGTTATTTTATTCCATGCAAATCATTTGGAGTCTAATTAGTGTTGGCTACAACAAATAGTTGAGATTTATGAACACGGGTTAACAGGGTTGGCTTTTCTCTTTTAGAAAGAGCACAAATGGACTTGTGGTTCTAAATGGTACTGGAAGTTAATGGCATTCATGTTCCTAAACAGCTTGTATTGATTCTGAAATGGGTTTTGTGCCGATAAATCAGTTACACTCTTTAAAAAAATAGGACGTGTAGACTCAGATGCTACCTTTTTGGTGTGGTGGTTTGGGGTTTTTTTTAATGCTTGCAAAGCTGCAAGCAAAAGCAAACAAGTGATTCAAAGGAAATTATTATCTGCTGCATCATGATCAGGGAAATTATTTCTCTCAGGCATGTTGTTTGCTACATTTTCTCTGTTAGAAGAACATTGAGCTACTTCTGTAATTATTGTGATAAGTGGTCTTTAAATTGCTTATAGCCTTATGTTCACTCCAAATTTCTCCCAGTCTTCTGAACCACCATTTAACCATCTTTAAAGCCACAAAGCCTAGTACCTCTCTCTGCTTCTAGAGTATTAATATCGGGTGTTCCTTCTTCTCAAACCATTTCTGTGTTGTGCAGCCTTTAAACACTCTGATGATGAACGCTTCAGTGATGGTGAAGCTTATAGTGGCACAGGTGCTGTTAGCAGAATTTCCTGGAGTAAGATTTACTAACTTTCTCTTTTTAACTTGGCTTGTTTGGTTTATTTTTTGTGTTGAAACAACACAAAATGGCCTAATCTGGGTGCCTAACGCTGCTCCTTTCCATTTCTTTTGAAGTGTGACTGGGTGTGTGTTTCCTGAAAGGTGGGAGGAAGAGGAGAAGCCAGAAAATCCAAGATTTATTACCTATATCTTGGATAATGTCGGCAGAACTTGCTGTGGCCATCCAGCATGACTAATGCTCTCCAGTGCTTTGAATTAACATTGTCTGCTTTCTGTTAGCATCTGACACCACTTAGACATAGACAGCAGACAGGACAGAGGTACTCCAGCATGTCGCTGCTCAAGTACTGAGAGTGCCACTGTGCTCCTGCTGCAGGTTGCCGGACGGCTTGGTCACTGTTAAAGCACTTCAAGTCATTGCTCTTGTAAAATCTGTTTTTGCAGGCAAAACACTCAGGATATGGGGATAATTCCTAACATGGATGGCACTGATACTCCTAAAACAAATTCCAAGTGCAACAACCAGTCTTTGCAGTGTCAAATAAACTAATCTATCAAATGTCTCAACTTGGCATGTGAGATCCTGCACTGTCCATCTTGAATGGACTGAGAGTCCCACTTAGTCTTCCTTAATTTTCACAGAGCATGTTTCTTGTTAGCAATTGCAGTATTATTCAGAATTCTCTTTTTTTTAGAGCACCTAGAAAAAAAATTTCCTTTGAACAGAACCAGATGATACTTTTTATTTAAAATTGCATTTGATTGTTTTTTAAATTAGCTTACTGGGTTTTAGATGGTAAGTACCAGAGTTAAGTACACAAACAGGCCTTGCTTCAGGGAAAGAGAAACTCCCACACCAAAAACAGACTAGAGGAAACTGGACTCGTAAGCTTCAGTGCAAGGAGCTAAGAAGAAATGCAAAAAGCAAACTTTATAAGATAGCAAACCCATTGTTATACTAAAATGCTACTTCATCTGTAAGCCTATTGTGTGGTCCTACATGGATCAGATAGCCTCTGGCATTGATAAGTCTTTCCTGCTTTGTAACCATCAGGAAAAATGGTCCAGAAAGCAATTCCCAGGGAATTCATACCTGATTGCATCAGTTTTCTGATAAAAAAAAATAATCCTTTTTGGTTTTGAAAAAAGCTGTTTTCAGTGTGGGGAGACTCTCAACAAAAAGAACTTTCAAACTCTCCTAGTAAGTCTGGCACAGGCATAGGCTCAGAGTGATTTCTCTATAGACAGACACTCCGGTTGGGTTCAGAACTTTATTTCTAGCACTGTTGATGATTCCTAAATGACTCTCTGGACCTCACTCCAGTTATCTCACTCTTCCAGCTGCAGAAGTGGGTAATGATCAGCTGCTTTGCCTGGCACACTGGGAGCTGTGAAGAAAATGCCACATTTATCTGTTTACCTGCCTTTGCAACTGCTTTTTTGGAATTAACTGGCCACCTAGTTATTGTTATGAATGTTGTTATTAGCTGGTAATGTGCTCTGGTATCCGAGAATATTCTTTTGTCTAAGTGTATTGCTTCATGTTGGTGGTGAGTGCAGCTTGCACTTTGGTAAGCACACCGAGTTCCTCAGTAGTATCTGTAACAGCAGTTTAAACAGTGCTGAGGTTTGCCAGTGACATTTTCAAAACCCACCTGGACACAATCCTGGGCAACCTGCTCTGGGTGAGTCTGCTTTAGTAGGGAGGGTGGACTAAATCTGCAGAGGTCCTTTCTACCCCACACCATGCTGGGATTCTGCAACATTTAGAGCGTGTGTGGGCCATTTAATAAAGGGGTGACTTTAGGGAAGGTGTTAGAGCAACTCTGTGCAATGCATTCCTTTGATGATGCTTCGGGACTTAAGAAATAGTGCTTGCCATAGCTGTCCCTTCTCCATCTGTTACTTTTAAGGAGCAGCATTTATATGGGGAGCTGCAGACTTATCTACATGCTGCAGAGAAAACAATCATTTTGGCAAACTTGTGTAACTGTGTCTGGCTTCAAAAACCTCTATTCAAAGCAATTTCTGGCAGTTTCTGTAACAGCCCTCTTTCATTTTTGTGGGGGGGGGGGGCGGGTTTAAACTTTTTGCCTATTTTCTCTGGTTTGTGAGAAACAATTCTAAAGCTGCTCTCTTGGAAATGTGACTTGGAGATCAAACACCTGGTTTTGATCTCAAAGTGGTTCGTAGTTGATGTAAGCAGTTATATATGGGTAAGATACAAGATGTACCACCCTCTTTAGTGCAGTTTAAGAAAACTAAAAGTAGTAAAGACCAGAACTGGGGCACAGTGCAAGGTCACTCAGCGTGTTTTAGCCCATCAGGTAAACCTCTGAAAAGCTGTTGGTATCACTGAAGAAAGGAAGTTAGAACCTGGATAGAACAATAGAAGTGAATCTAGAAATAAGTAGTGTGTGTGTATATATGTAAAAGAATATAAATCTCTAAGTGGTAGCTCATTGAAATTCACCTCTAAGTTCATGGATGCCCACTGCCAATCACAGGACATCAATGCCAAGAGCTGTATTTGTCACAAACTGCTCAGTAAGTGGTGAAAACTTCACTGTTATCAATTTGATGTGGAATGTGATGGCAGATGAATTGTCCTAGCATGATTAAAAAGGATAATTTGTTGTACTGCCACAAACTCCCATCTGGCAAGATCTGCTGCACAGAGAATGTGGTTTCCTCTCAGCAGATACCATGTCTGGGTATGTTTGAATTGCCTGGGACTCAGAATACAGCCATGATAGGGCTGTTAGTGAAACACTTACTGGCAGGATGAGCGAGCTTGTTCACTCCCTCCAGACTAGGATGCCAGCAAGTAACCTGTGGTACCAACAGGTAAGCATCCTGGGGACACTGTGAAGTACTCGTGAATCATCTTACTGCCGTGTGCAGATGTTCACATCCCACACACAGCCAGTGCATGTGATGTGTAGCCAGTGTAGACCCATTATTGACAGTTCTTGGATGAGAGGCCAAAGCTAAAATAAGAGCAGAGTTCAGATAATTTTTTGAAGGATGTGGGTGCAATGAAAGTGGTGAAGATTTTGCCTTTGTTTTGTTATAGATGGAATGTCTGGCATCATTATAAATACCTAGTTTATTTGAAATACAACTTTTGTTGTTTGATTAACAGCATTGCCTTAACATCTTCCAAGTTCTCTCTAAGCTCTGTGCTTTATAATGTGACATTCCCAGGAAACAGGAGGCATCATCTGTCAGGAGACAGGAAACATGCAATGATTAAATGCATTTTAGTGTTTTCTGTGAAACTGTGCCCAGTTTCTCCCTCTTCATGTGGGCAGATAGATTTATTTTTTTTTTTCCCCCAAGAGCTTTTGTTGTTACACTGAAAAGATTTATTTGTGTATTAAAAAAGGTTACTTTTAGATGACAAGTTATAAATTACTTATTCTTTTTATTTATTTATATATTAAACATCAAGCTGGAACAACCAGCCTGCTTTGCTTCATGGAAACAAATACCAAGATTTCTTCAGTTAGTAGTGACCACCACTGCTATAATTTGTGATACCCATCTGTGTGTATGGGGTGATACAGATAGCAGCAGTAACAATAACTGGGGTTTGCAATTTTGCTTTATTAAGACGTTAAATCACAGAAGCGACAGCTGTCCTGATGGCAAGGTGAATTCTGTTTGCTCCAGCATGGATAACACTTACCTGATCTTCACAGCCCTCTGTTTCTCAGCATAGTGGGGTGAATGCAGCTGCAATGCATAGCCCCTGAAGGCTCTTCCCATGTAACAGTTGCAGTTTCCTGCATTTAGCTTAACTTCAGGCTCTTGACATTTGCCCATGCAGCTTGGAAAATGAGAAGGTGTGAAGGTATTGGTGGCATAGGATCATGTTGTGAGGCCACAGCAAGCTTCCAGCAGCAGTAATGAACCATTGGGAAAGGGACCGAGACCTGCAGGCAGAATTTTGGACCTTAAAACTTCCCCAAACATGAAACCCTGTTCTATGCAAAAAGGTTCCTGTGTCAGATAACCAAGGATCACCCAGGCTTTGATTCATTCTGAATTTCTTTTCTGATTAATAATTGTTATCATCCATGCACTTGAGCTTATTGCTGTGTTAAACATGATACTGTCATGGTGTAGAAATAACAGGTTTTGTGCTGATCACAGAAGGATGTTGGAGTGTGGGTGAGACAGCCTTGTACATTGGGGAGTTTGGACATGGAGAGGTTAAATTAGGATTTGCAACTACCAGGCATAAGGCCACAAAAAATAAGTTTTCAGCTGCAAACGCAGAGCTTACAGTCAAGTAATGAGTTATATTTAATTACAAGCTGTCAGGAGAGCTAACATGGATAAAGGAACAGAGAGACCATGCTTTAAAGAGTAGCAATGACGCTTCCTCCTTGCCAGTATGTGCAACAGCAAACATGAGATTAAATCTAATTGATTAATCACCTTGGCTTCAATGTGGGTTTTATTTTATACTTTTTAAAAACCTTGCTTGATCTGCCAGTTTGATTAGATGCATTAATTGCTTGTGGTTTGCAGTGTTTCCTGAGTGGAAAATGCCTTCCTGTTTATTGTGCCAGCCAGCTGTGAGATCCCAGCATGTCAAAACAATCAAACTCATGTGTGTGCTTATCTCTGTCCCTTCTGTGATTGGTTTAAAGGTGATGACACAATGACAGGAGATGGAGGAGAGTACCTGAGGCCAGAAGATCTCAGAGAACTTGGAGATGACTCTCTACCAAGCAGCCAGTTCTTAGATGGTATGAATTACCTAAGGTACAGCTTGGAAGGAGGACGATCTGACAGGTAAATTGTGCCTGGGCATTTACCTTTCCTTACAGTAATTCTGCACACGCTGTTGCAAATGTCTGAAATCCCTTTCTCGGGGCCTTTCGCTCAAGGGAAACATCGGATGCACTTGTCAGTGTTTCTTTATTGGGTTTATCAGTGTGGCAGTGGCCACTTTGTGAGAAGAAAGTGTGGTCAGGAGGAATATTTCCCAACCAGTCCAGAAATTACTAGTGCCATTTGGCACTAATACTGTACTCAGAGTCTAGTGAAGCATTTGTGATCCTTTCTTGGGTCTTGCATAGTTTGCTCTATTGTCTCTGTGGCCAGGCTGTCTGGGGAAAGGGCTTGTGATCATTGCCATCTCCTCTTTCCATGAGTCAGGGAGATGGGTGAGCAGGGTGTTTTAGCATTAGGGGAGCTGGCTTTTTAGAGTAGTTTGCAGCCTAAAGACATAAGGAAAGGAGCAACAGACTTGGATTGGCAGTGAGTTTACTGTCAGCAAACACATGCATGTTTCATCATGGCTGAATGAGCAGGAAGGAGAACCATTTTCCTTCTGCCAGCACTATTTATATTGTAAATAAAAAACAACAATCCAGAAAACTTAACTGATTGGCTTGTATCTAACAAGTTGCACTTAAGTCTAGATGGATTTGTGGAATAATAATGCCTGTAGCTTTAATCTTTTTGTAATGTTTTTTCATTTCACTTTAGAAAATGTCACTGTAGTCCACAAAAATAAAAACTACAGAGATCCCTTTTCAAAATGACAGTCTTTACTAGTGAGCATAAGTGTGGACTCCAAGTGGCAGATGAACACCCAAAGCTACCTTTTAGAACAGGCTACCCTATTCCTGCTTGGAAGTGACACTTTCTAGTGTAAACCAGTCATGGCTCCAGACTTACTGCCTTTAGAATGGGGTTCACTAAAGGGGGGAAAAAAAAAAGAGCGAGCTGAGCTCTTGGCAACAGGAAGGATTTTAAATCTACCTCATTTTCCAGCCTTGATTATTATTCTGGCAGCATTTTGGAAGCTGAGTGGGATCAGTAGGATCCGTTCAGTTTACTCCAGCAGGCCATGAATTGCTTCTGGGACAAAGGATGTCAGGAAGCAGTTGGGTTTGCCTCGCAGCATGTGCAAATCCCACATCATTCAGGTTTTACAAGCTTGGAGCCTTTGCTGGTCTGTAGAGAGCTCCAGTCAATCCACTGAAAACAAAGTGTCTGTGTGGCTTTGTAAATCTCAGAGGATGTTTAGGGACTACATCAGAATGCTTAAGAATCAAAACCTTTTATCACAGGCTTTCAATGATAACAAAGCATTTTTTGTTTTAGTTTTAAGGTGTTGTCTAGAACTGGTTGTGCAGAAAGTGTCAACCCAGTTTCTAGAGTATTTTAGCTTTTAGATACTGGGAGTGGATTTCAGTAGATTGCCACTAACATGTAACATGTTTTATTCTGTGTTGTGTGAAAACTGTTTCACAACCTATAGCAAGCATGATTATGTTGAAATGAAGCAATATTAAAAAGGGAGAAGGAATGAACAGGAAAAAGTCCATCTTTCTAACTCCACAGTCTCATTTTTCTCTCACTGTCAGGTTACTGGTTCTAAGAATTTTCACAGACTGCTTAAATTATTCTGCTTCTGCCTTAATATGACTTTCATTGCATTATACCCACTTTGGGTTTTTCAAGAAACTCAGTAAAGCAAAATGGTATCAGCAGTCTAGACTCATGTAATCTTATGCATTAAACAATTTGATTTAAAAACATCTCTTTTTCTTTTGTAACCACCTTCCCTGTTTATTTTATTTCTCTCTCCCCTTCATTCTTTTTCATATGCTTTCGTTAGCACCATGCCCAGGTAGGTATTGCACAGCATGAGAACATGTTGTCTCTCTACCCCTCTATGGCACCTGTCTCTGCTCATCCATTTTGGAGGCCTGCTGTATGCTGGAAAGTTGATTTGGAAAACCAAACGAAGAATGCTGCAGTTGGGAACAGTTGCAGTCTCAAATGAGTATGCTATGTAGTGGTGAATAGTACTACTCTGTTACTATAGCCAACGGTACTCCTGGCTAGAGAGTGCTGCTCCTACTTTCTGGATCCCGCCTGGGCTTTACTCAGGGCTTAGAAGAGCTGGGTGATACATGTCCATGCGTTGCCTAACACAGGCACAACACACTTGGAGGTTCAGGAGCTTTGTAGCATCCCTGGGTTCCACGCTTCAGTCTCGGGGGCTGAGCAAAGTGCTGGTGACCCCACAACATCTGTGGCTACAGATTTTACAACTAGATGTGGAAAGGATCTGTGTTTAGATGTCAGTTTTGTCTCTGCAATTAAGGGATTATTTTACTGGATTTCTGGAGATTTATTACAGTAAGTTCTGTTCAGTGCCACTACAATTCTTCCTTAACTGGACTGTCATTCCAGTCAGAAAAAATTCTAAGTCTCAGAAACACAGACTTTTGAACTACTGGTTTGCTCTTCATTTAGCTGTTACAGAAAAGGGGCACTGTCCTCTGAACAACAGCTTTGAAATGAAGTGTAGTAGGAATTTTCTAATTTACTTCAGGCTTTGGCCGTGCTTGTGCCTGTAGATAAAGTTCATACCCTCAATGTACTGGATATTTGCTGGTGCTTACATAGGGGTACTATATAGTGGATATGCACTGGGCTATGTGTAGTGGTGGGAGTTGCAGCTCCAGGTACTTGCAGGAGCACAGGGATAAAATTACCATAAAGATAACCAGTCAGGTCTAGTACATCCTTTCATGCAGTATCTACCCAGGACAGGAGAGGAGCTGACTAGCAGAACCTACAACTTGGATGGCGAACCACTCACAAGCATTGCATGGCGCAGCACAGCAGTCCTGGAGGTGTCAAATGTTGCAGTGAATAATGGAGAATGATGGGAAATGGGGTCTGCTATTGAGGCTTACTGTTCCAAGAGCCAGTGTTCACTGAAGTACTGCTGTTATGGACAAGGGAGGTGTACTCTGCCTGCCCAATTCACACTACAGTGCTTCACCAAAATGGTCATGGTCCATACTACTTTTCAGAACTAATTTCTTACCTTTAGGATGAATTTCTCTCCCTACAGAAATGTTGTTTTAATCAGAATGGTATTCCAGAAATGCTTCATCCCAGTAATGCCAGCCTTACATGTCTCACTTCTTCTACTTGTCTAAGTGAAAGACATCTCCTAACATGTAAGAGAGAGAATTTATTATTGTTGTTTTCCCTCAAGACTTCCCTAAGGCTGATACTTGTGCAATAAGCTTTCAACTTTTGGGCAATCCATCTAGTATGCTAAATAGGCCATTGGTGCAAGTCAGTGATCAGTAGCACTGACGATTTTTCAGTGTCACATATTTCTAATAAAAATAAGATAAGTGCTTCTAAAAATAGATCAAAAGTTGAGTGAATGTAGCTATTGTTGAAAAAGGCTGAGTGGTCTGAACCAGATGGTGAAATACAATTTCCAGAAAGATCTGCATTTAAAGCCCTTGAATCTCATGTCTATAACTTACACCTGACTTTTTTATGGCTAACTGCTGAAAATGAATTATCCCTTAAAAATCTGGGCCTAGATAAATGGCCTATTGTTCTGATCCAGTGTGTTAGTCATTATGAGTAACTACTGCTGGATGTCTAAGCCATGAAAATGAAACTACTTCCCTCAGTTCTATGTACTATATACCTCACGATAAGGAACAACATCACAGATTACACGTACAACCTCTGAAGGGGCTTGATCTGTTTGAAGAAATCATTACTACTGCTACTAGAAAACACTTAACAGACAAAACTGGTGCTGTTTGGTAGCAGAGACCCTGTTTACCTCACTGTGTCCTTCTGTGGTGTCTTATTTGTCCTTTCTTGCTTTTCGCTCGTGGATACTGCAGTCACATTCTGAGCCAGTGCTTGGAAGCAGCTTATTTACTGCCTTGCATCTCATTGCTACAGCAACCAGTGTTCTGCAGAGCTGTGTGTACTTGCAGAGAGAACAGTGCTCACAGTTGGGCTGCCTCTAAAGATGCTGTTGGCATACAAAGCAAGAATTTTGTTTTACACTGGAGCTTGCGGCTGGCCACAATTCACCTTGCTGTGTGTACCTTCCAGGGGACAGTGTCAAGCTTACTTGCAGTTTTACGGGGAGAGAGTAGATCACAACAAAGCTTCAGAAGGAGTAATTTCAGCTTTTCTTCAGGTGTCAGCACGCTGGTTTTCTGTAGTGGTTCACTTGTGTGATGCAGCAGGAGACACAACTCCTCCAAAGTGCCTTACTTAGAACAAATTTATGCTCTTTATTATAAAGAGTCTATCGTGCCACAAAGCCAAGCATAAAGTGAGTACAAAGTAAACTGTCATCTGAATTAATCTCTAGGTTCTGCAGTTTGAAGCAAGTCAGTCACTCAAAAGCCTTTGTGGCTCTTGGTCAGACAGGCAGTGTAACGCAGATGTACAAAGCTCTGTTTCCCTCGTGACTGTTATCTGCTCCCCCTGGAAGCTGCATCATATTGCTAATGGCACGCTTTTCTCATTCTCCCACTCCATCTGTCATGCCACCTTCCCAACATCACCTGTACTGCTGATACATTGCTATGGCATCCTACCAACCTACCAGCCTGCGGTCCTTCAGTTCAGACAGGTCCCACACGTTGAGCCATGCCTCCTACCTGAGGGACAGTGCCATGATCGATGACACGGTGGTAATCCCCAGCCAGCAGGTAAGCAAACCTCTGAAGTTCACTTCTCATTTGGCTACATCTGGAAATAGAGAAAAGATTACAGTTTAGATTGTGCTAATGATACAATGTTGTGTGTGCTGCTTTATTTGAATAGAAAGCCAATGTTATTGATGTTCCACCGCATTTTATGCTGTGCAGTATGAAATGCTACTCCAAGACAAATGGATGAGCTGTGTGAATATAGAAGATTGAGAATGTTCTCCATTTTAACTGATTTTTGAATGATGCATACAGCTGTTTGGCTAAATATTGAGGTGATCTCATGAACTCAAGGCTGTTGTCCTCAAAGATAAAACCCTGAGGCATGCTGGTAGTTAAAAAAGATTTAGGAAGCGCCACTTTGGTAAATCACAGCTTTTATTTCACTGTGGGACCACTAACATGTAATTACTTGGAGCAAGCACAAAACATTACAATAAGGGGTTTCTAATCTCTTAATGCTATTATTACTCCTTTGTTTTGTTTGTAAAGGAAGTGTAAATGCTTTAAGCACTACTATGCAAAAATACATCATCTTATTGTTTGCTTGATGATTTGATTTTACCGTGGTTAAAAAGGAGGGTTTTTTGCTTACAAGGTAACAACTCTGGCCAAAGAAGCTGAAAGGAATTCATATCGCTTAAGCTGGGGCCCTGAAAACTTGGACAATGTGGCTCTTTCTTCCAGCCCTATTCATTCAGGGTGAGTGTATCCATTAGCATTGTGCTAAAAACCAGAGAAACAGAATACCTGCAGTGGCAGCAACTTCAGCCCTTGCTTAAGTAGGAGTTGTATTTTAGTTCACTGCCTCCTAGAGCTGTCAATAAAGTGTTATGCTCTCTTGAGCTCTCACCATTAATCCAGGCTATCCACTGAAATCCCTGCAAGCCAGCAAGCTTTCAGTCAGGCTCAAGAGGAACGAGTGAGATAGTTGGCATGGACACACGTGTATTTCTGTGAATTTATGGAAAAATAAATCCAGGGCCTTAAAAAAGTTAGTAATAATTGAGACCACGGGGGTCGAATCACTCCAGCTGGTGAGTACATCCTGTGCTAGGGAAGTGGATTAGGCAAGCACCAGCTCTAGTGTTGCTCATGATTACCACAGGAGAAGCCAAGGATTTGAAATTATACGAGCAGTGTTACAGGCAAGCAAGCTCCACATCGTGTACTTCACACAGATTTGACCACTCTGCTCATGTGTTCTCACACTGACTCTTTGTAAGCATTTGCATTTAGGCAGTGAAAAATGGAGAGGTGAAAGCACAGCTCCAAACAAAAATGTACACTTACAGAGCTTATCCTGATGGGCCTCAAAATCTATCTGCATTTGTTTGAAGTGCTCTTACTTACTGTGTTTTAAAGAATTCTATCCTGAATTCTATGCAAATAACCACAGAATCCCATTTGGAATGGCAGCCAGAAGAGGATCACTATTTTCAGAACTGTGACTGCAAACTGATTTGTGAAGTACAGGAGAAGTTAGTTAGCTGTAGCAGGGTAGTTGGCTGTGACCACTGTTGTTTGGATTTGCTTTTCTTGAGCTCTAAAACTAACAGCTTCAATGAAAATGCTTTGATGTGTACAGTATGTGTGTGTTTCTGTATATCGGTATGTCAGCTTTCAAATGGGTTTGGTGGTTTATTCTAACTCTAAATAGTTGACAGACATTTCCCAAAGGATGTATTGCTTTAGATTCTCAGAAAGGCAGGTCTTCCTAGTGACTTTAGAGGATGAACTAAATACTTCCTAGTATTTAGTATCACATTCTAGAGGAGTGATGTTTATTTCTTGGATGTGCAATAATTTCATGTTTTAAAAATAGTAGTGGTATTTAGATCTTTTTGGATGATGAGGATGCTAGTGGTAGGATAAGAATAGCTGATTTTAATCGGAGCAATGCTCTTTGCAGCCTTTTATGAAACAGTAACATTTAAGATAACATAAATTACTATCTTTTTGTGTATACCAACTTACTTTCCCCTAATGATTGTACCAAAGAAATGTATGATAGTGACTATTCGTTCTGGTCATTTTACACAGCTGACAGATTCTGAATAGTGGCTGAAGGAAAAAGTGTAAATTCTTGACCTTAAACTTCCTTTCAGCAAATCAGATTTGCTTCCCCTAGCAAACCTGATCTTCCATATTGAGCAAAGTTAAGGATCCCTGGATATGTCACAACATTTGGGTGCTAAATATCTAATAGGACAGAGTTTTATCACTTTTAGGTGGTGTTATGTGTAATTCCCTGCTGAGGTGTTAAGAGAGACATAACTAATGCCTATATAAATGCAAATGCGTTGCACAGTTTTAATCTCATACCTCACAATATCCTGTCGTGGAAGAACACATTTTCTTTAAGCTGAAAGGCAAAACCCCACTGAACTGAAAGATTTCTTTTCATTTGCAGCATTTAGATGTGCTTGACAGTATCATATTCTTATGTCTCTATCACCTGCAGTAGTTAAGCATGAATGGTAGAGATAAGGCTGCCTGCAAGAGTATAAATTACATACAAAATGATGCTGTTTTCATACCAGGGTACTGGGGACACAGTGGGAAAAAAAAGTCCACATTTTAGTTGTATTTCTAAGAATTTTACTGACAAATAGGTAAAGGCAGGGTGGGTGAGAGAGGAAAATCTGACATATTGTCAGGAACTGGCCCTGGGAGGAAGAAGCTTTGAGTTCATGCTTTGGCATTAATTTGCATTTGTGTTCTGGAGCAAGAGATGCAGCAGCTCTGGAGTTTTTCCAATTGATTTGCTCATGGTAGAACTTTTGTTTAATGGAAGATACTGATTTCTTGTATATAATTTGATGAAGTCCCTATTTGACTAATAGATTATCGATATCTATCAGTATTTGTATGAGACAAAATGAAACTGTTGGGATGATGCTAATGAAATCACCTCTCTGGAAGTTGTTGCTTCCATCAATGAAAAAGGGAGAAAAATGAGGGAGTGGGCAGCTCAGACTGTGACAAATAATGTGAATTATCATTCTTAGCTGCATGTCTGGCAAAAAGGAGGCTGGATCCTTGCTAACAAGGTAAACAAAATATTTCAAGTGTTGTATATTGACTCCATAATATCATTTTCCCTAATGTGAAATTAATTTCCTGGAAATAGTTATGGAAACAGGACCTGGCAGCGAGCAGCTGATAGTCACTTCTAAAATCTGATGGCAGATTCTGCTCTAGCTTTTATGGCCTTTATTTAGAAAGCTACAGTAAGGAAAAACAGCAGCTGTGTTACACTAATAGCAAATGGCTGCTTGTGTGAGTGGAAGAAAATGGCAATAGAGCTATAGGAAAAAAAGGGTGGGATCAGAAAACTAACTGGCCGTGTGACATGTTACTAAGAGCCCGAACAGGCTGAACTGAAACTCTGGAATTTGTCATTCTGCTGTGTGAAATGAAAGGAGGACAAGAAACATGTTGGAATGAAAGGGAAGACAGTAGAGGACAGAATCTATTGACAGGAAAGCTGAAGCAATTTGAAATGGTGTTCTCAGAAACACTGGCTGAATTACCTTAGATACCTGGCCCTTTGGTACACCATAGCTCACATTGTAGTTGTGGATACCTAAACCAAGCAGCATCTCCTCTGATGTGGTTGTGAAATGTTTACTCAGAATCTCACTAACTGTACACTTTAGGTATCTGACTTTGAGCACAGATGCAGAGGGACCAGATGGCTCTGGCTTTACTTCTGCAGCAGCAGCAACCACTTAGAACCAAGGATGTTTAGGCTTATTTTCCATACTCACTCCTACCTCCTCACATGTAATGAATATGCATATGTATGTTCATGTGTTTAATTTAGAAACCTGTTCATTTTTCCAATATTTCAGTATTTCATTTAACTCATTCTGTTTTTCCTTTTCTTTTCCTTTTTGATGTTTAAACATCTATTCTATTGCAGATGCTCTTCTCCATGTCTTGATCATGACAACAGCAGGTGAACTTCTGCATAATTTCTTTCTTTAATACATTGCACTTTTCTTACCCACCCTATTTATCCTCCTCTCTTACCTCACTTCAGGATGCTTTAGTGTTTTGATAGTGCATTGTAGCCAAAGAGTAAAAACTAACCAACAGTAACAGTGCCACGTGGTCCTGTTTCTGTGAAGCGTCCACTTTCTCCCATCTGCTGTGTCCTCTGTAAGAAAAGAGGACTGGTCAGAAGTCCATTGCAAAAACATCTGAACAAAGCTCCTTATACACTCCTAGACTGTTTTAACCATTGACTTAACAATACATTTTCTCTGTTGTGGCATGGCTTAATATTATTATAAGGAAGGAAATCCCCCCAAATAACCCAACACAAACTACTGTAGATTTAGTTGCAGCTGTTGTCTGACTTGTCTGTACAAAGAATATTGCAGAACCCTTCCCTAGGCCGTATTTCCCAGCTTGTGCCACCACATTGGAACTGGCAGAATAACAGCACAGACCCAGCAGATTTGGGTTTTCCTGCCACATGCATTTTTTGTGACCTCAGTTAATCACTGGGACATCCTGCGCAGAACACCTGAAGCGGTACTTTCCCAAAGGGAATGATCTTCACTTGCAAACTGACTGTTGGCATAATACCTCTCACCTCCTTTAACATAACCATAGCAAGGTGAAAATCTTCTTAAATATTCAGCTGTGCAAAATTATTAAATGGCTAAATAAAGCCCTGAGCTACCAGCCCACCTCTTTAGGTCACGTCACTCAGTCTCACTAACGCAGTGAAGTGAATGTTACCATAAGTTAACACTCGAGTAGTTTCTTGTGTAGGATCATGTTTTTTGTCCTCCTGGAATGTGTATTTTGCCTTGTTTATGTATGGCATAGCTGCAGCCTGATGGAAAGCACACTCAGGTAGTTGAATGAATCGCTGTTGACTTCAGTGGGAGCTGGATCAAGGCCTTTCTCTTAATTTCACACTCTCTGTCAGTTTTCCTTCTCCAGCTGAACACTGTACAATGGCTGAAGCACCCTGATTGATTGTTTCTGCTTCGTCACACTGCGACTAACACTGAATGCTGCTAGCTCCTTGTTTCCCAGTTTCTTTAACACTTAAGATAATGTACGCAGGAAAGTTCTTCAATGTGTCTACAGTGGATGTGCTCTATTAGAGCTTTTTAATGTTTCCTGCTACCTGATGAGAGCATGTGTGCCTGCCTCCAGCCAGTCTGAAAGATCACAGCAGATCTGAGCGTGTGGAAGTGATGTTTTGCCGACTCTGGTTTGGTGTGTTCAAGAACTGTTGCCTGTTCTAGAGAGGCACTTGATGATGCTAGGCTTGCATGGCTCTTCAGATGATCTCGTGTTTGAGTGCCAACATGCTTGCTTCTGCAGCCACCTGAAACTGGGACTCTTCTGCAAAACTAGTTACGTAACAGTGGCCCTCCACAAATCACACAATAAGTATTTTCTCTCACCTCCCTAGGGCTGATACCTCCATTTTATGTTTTACTTGTTCTTACCGCTGTTACTTTGCCAATGAGCATAGATCTAGAATAAAAGCAAGTTAATCCCACATGATTAAAATCAGCAAAAGGAATAACTCAGGCTCAGCTCTGTAATACAAATATGACATGTGAAGACAGAACTTTCAGTAAGGTGGATAAATCCAGGGCATATAAATTGTCTGTGCTTTGTTGTAGTGCAGCCATTGGAAAACCCATGGCTGTTTGCTCTGCTCTCTGTGGTGGGCATGGAAACAGCCTGAAAGACTTAGGGGCCTTTTTTACATGCCCTCAACCAGGAGGATGCTGTAAGACAGTATTTCTTGATAGAGTGACCTTTCACGTGGCAAGTATGCAATTTTTAATTGCTCTAAAGAGAATTAAATGGCCTAACTGATGAGTAAGAATTGCTAAATTAAAGGGAAATGGATGATGCTCGATCTAACTGCTAACCATGCATTTAACAGAAGCATGTGTAGAGTCCCCTGCAGTCTGTAACTCATTCCTAGAACAGAACTTTTATTCCTTATTTTTTCTCTAAATTAAAAAAAAAATAATTTCCTTATCTTTAAAAGAGAAAAGGAAATACTTTCCCAGGCCTAATTAGTTCATTGATGTGGCTATTCTATTGGATTGCCACCTTGCTAATTTCAGGAAAGCTCTGGATCAATCCAATTTGCAGGCCTGTCAGGGTCACACATCTGTGTCATGGATCATTTCTATTGGAACCTCACTGGCAGGAAATGAAACTTACTCAGAGGCTTAGTGCTGAGAAAAGATCATCTCATTGCTGTCCTAGTCACCCTTGACACACAAATTTTGGCTTTGCTGCTTTAACCCCTAATCTGCTTGGACTTTGAATCCTCTCAACTGAAATGTAAGTTCTTGCTGTAGCTTGCCAAGATAAACCGAAGTGAGTGCTAAAGAAGAACACTTCCCCTGTATATAGTCAAAGGACATATAAAACATGTTCTGAAATATCTTTGCTGGTGAAAAATTCCTATAGTTTTGATGCACTGTTTGATCAATCAGTTCACTTAGTTTGCCCACCTTTGTTTTACATGACTCCTGAGAATGTTTTCCTACTTACCAGCTGTCCAAAAGTTTCCTCCCTCTCCTCAGTTTTACCTCATTTCTTTTTACTTCTTCCCTGTCAGGTTTTCTTCCCCTCCCCAGCCTTACACCACTTTTTAACCCCTTCTGAAGGCTGTAGCTAGTACATCTACATGGAGTTTTCCTGTAAGATACTTTGTTTTCTTCTACATTGTCTTTAATTTTTAACATACAAAATTGCCACAGAAGCATGTAAGGAACGCTCAAAGACTGATCAGGTGCCTCTCGGGGATGGTAGAGCAAAGCATTTTCTCTCCATGCAACAAGAGAAGCACTCCTGCACCTCAGCTTCAGGGAATCTATGTGATGTTAGGGTTTTCCATATGTTAGGCTTATGCATTAATTTCTTTTTGACTGTGGCAAATTGTAATGAAAAGGTTCCACTTTCCCAGGGTGATGACTCAATTGGCCAATTATTCCTCCTAGTTTGGCTTTTTCATCTGAGTACAGTCTTAACATCTGGTAAAAGAAACATTAGGGAGAGGAAAAATAATGTGTGTGTGTGGGCAACAAAATAATTAATTTGCATTTTGCATTTCCTTTATATTAGTCATGCAGTTGTTTCACCTTCCTGAATGCCTGCTTCACAAAGCATATTTCATGTCGTGAGTTAGCTTAGTATGAATTATTTGTACATTGAGATACAGCCCTGCAAAAGGGCAAAGCTTTCCCTGGAAAGTCCTGGAACACGGAACAGCAGTGGCACCGTGCAGATGCCCTGCTGTGTAGCAAGTAGGCACAAAATGCTTTGTTGTCATAAATGACTTTTTTGTTACATTGGCTGTATGTCCAAAATTACCTGAAAGGTGCTGATTGAAAACATAAATAATGAGTTTGATTAAATAAATGGATGAAAATATGTAGCAAAAAGTTAGGAAACAGAGTGGTGGTGTGAGAAAGAGGTTGTCTGTACGTTGTGTCAGCTCTACAAGCCCTGCATCAGTGTACTGTCCTCTCAAATTTTCCCCCTTCAGTTTCTTTTGCACTGTATTAATGCAAGTTCTCCAAAAGGTGTTCTCTGGAAATGCTGTAGTAATATACAGCTGCCTCTGTGAGCTGGCTGCTCCCTGGGTAGTATGCCAGCTGGCACTAATCTTTCTGTGCTGTCCTTGTACTACTCTGTCTGGGTTTGCTGCCCAGTAGTTGTGGGGTACTTGCAGTCTCTTTCAGGTTGTTTCAGACCTATCCAGAAGTCACAGAGCTCTTCAAGAATGTCCCATTTCATCTGAGGGGCTGTGCCAGAGCCATGGCACACACTTGGGTTTTGGTGTATATTGTGATGAACAGTTTGCCAGACTGTCTTGTTTAGCAAATAATTAGATTTTATGTTAGAAACTGATGTTTTTTAAAGATGATGTTGATAGTAATCCAACAGGTTTTATCCTAACCATTGTTATCTGTTGCCAACTTCCAATGATACTTATCTTTGCCTGTTTTTCCACTCTCTGTGGCAATAGTTGATTTCAGTGGTAGGTGACTGATAGACCTGCAAGGTCTACCACTGGCAGATTTTGCAGTGACCCACCAGGCACATTCAATAAACAGAAAGCTGCAGGTCTACAGCTCAAACACCCACACCCAGGCCTTTGCATCTCCAGTGTTCCCTATAGACAAATGCCACACTCCCCTTTTTAACTGAGCTCTATGAGATCCCAAGTTTTGCAGGTGTGGGAACACAGGGCTGTGGTGAGATACCAGTTTGTTACAGATGATCCAAATCACAGACTGCTCCTGGTCCTCCAGCTTTTGTACTGGCCCTACAACACAGGCTGGTTACCTTGATCATGTAAAAGGTGTGCTTTCTGAGAAGGCACCACTGACCACTGCTTCAGCACTCTGCTTATCTTTTAGTTAGTCTGAAAGGAATTATTCTGGCAAGAAAGAGCACCAGATCAAACAGAATCCATTTTTGTAGTCAAAAGGGGGGTTACTTGATTTAGACCCTTACACCTTCTAGCAGTTAACAGTGGGTTTGGCATTGCTGAGACACTTGGGAGATAGGCTAAGGAGGACATGAGACAAAGAGATGATAGTTCAGTGAGAGAGGTGATCCTGTTGTTACAGTAGACAATCCTGAGTATTACAGTACTTATGGAAAGAACTGAATCCTAAAAACTGTATTCCTGACAGCTTACACAATGAAAAATGTAAATGCTAATTTAATTCAGTAAGTGCACTCATTAGCTACTGGTAATTGTGAGCTTGGTATTTCTATTGCTCATAGTATTAGCATCAAAATGTGAACCTCTGGGTGTTAGTAACTACCTCTAACCCACCCATTGTAACAGACCTAGACTGATTCACCAAAACTCAATTCAGAGCCATCTTGAGAACAGCACTTCATACAGTTAAAGGAAAATGGCAATGCAAGCCCCAGAACATAACTGCAACAGCTGTGCATTCAGTATCTCTCGAGCTCTTCTTCCACCTGTGCTTTAAAATGTATGAAGTATGTGTTTTATGAAGGAAGCTCCCAGTTTTTCCTCAATGAATCCCCAGAGAATCAAAGCTGTAAAATGTTTTCATTTTCTTTTTTTCCCCCCTTGTTAAAACCACAGAAACACCACCCTCTAAGGAATGAGATAATGGTTGTACTCCCCAGACTTTTACACTAAACAAAGCCTAGAGGTATATGAATGGCAGTAGACTAGGAGCTGCATGTGTGAGAACGACTGGCATCCGTGGTGCATGGTGTGCTTCTGACTGGCGCTTGTGACTCCTGTCTGTCATCCATCTTTCTGACTTGCACGGTGTGTTGAGTGTTGTGTTCTTACAGCATGTGGAATTCCTTGTAGCTGTGTGGACAATGAATGGATGCAATGTTTGTTGCACAGAAGGGTCCAGGGGACAGTGGAGAAATACCTGTGTTCG
Organism: Dryobates pubescens; assembly: GCF_014839835.1. Taxonomy (NCBI): domain Eukaryota; kingdom Metazoa; phylum Chordata; class Aves; order Piciformes; family Picidae; genus Dryobates; species Dryobates pubescens. The sequence goes on from NC_071635.1 coordinate 4,004,882, forward strand.
TTACTGACGTGATAAGGGCTTTTCTCTATTGCAGGTCCTTCAGTATCATTTCTGCGACTCCCCATGTGATGATTCTATTTTAATAGCTAGAAGTAGGCCTGATACCGTTCTGTCTCATCTACTCTTAGTTTCACTTCCAGAAACCTGACATTCCCATCCACATCAGGCATGATCCCAAGTCACAAACCAGTGAAAAATATAAAAACCCCCAAAACTGAATTCCAGGAATGTCCCCAGTCTTTGTAACAAACCTGTCAAAACCTACCTGCTGGTTATACGAGGAACTATAAACCATTCAGCAGAAAAGAAATGCCGTTAAATGTTCTTCTCCCTTTAACAGAAATAACTAAGATCATTTACCTTCTGTTAGAAGAGGGCTCCTCGTAGATGGCTTTCTGCAGCTGTAAGCTTTCCACTGGGACATTTTATTTCTGTGCAAAGTAAAACAGAAATCCCTAAGTGAGCTTTAAACCGTGATTGTAGCTATTGTCATTTCACCAAAACCCAAAAGTTGTCTTCAAACAATGGCATTAAAATCCAGAACAACTTTGTTAAAAAATACAGTCTATCAAAGAGCTAGAAAATGATAGAGAGAAGCTAAAAAACCAACAACCCTTCCAGTCAGAATTGGCTTTACGTTCTTGAGTCAAATTGTTTTCTTCACTGAGATGCATTTACTTTGTAAAGGCTTTAAAGAATGGCAGTTTCACTACATAGCTGCTGGCAGGTACAGAGCAGTCACTTTTGCATGTGACACTGTCTCTATTCGGTCCATACACATGCTCACATTAGTGACTGCTGGTGCTGTTACCAGCTGCAGCACTGTAAAACAGGACTTTGTGAAGGACTTAGGCAGCAGTTCAGTCAGTTTACTGAAGAAACAATCTTGGCATGATTTGGTGCTTCACATGGGAGAAAGGCCTTTTCTAACTGTACATCCTGAGAAAGAGCTCTATTTTCATACATAGTTTGTTATGTGTGTGGAGTGGGACCAAAGGGATCATGGTAAGGGTTGTAGCTAATTGTTTTCCCTGACTTTTCAGCTTCCTAGTTAGTTTCATGGTGGATGCTCGCGGGGGTGCCATGAGAGGCTGCAGACACAACGGGCTGCGCATCATTATCCCTCCGCGCAAGTGCACCGCGCCGACGCGGGTAACCTGCCGCCTGGTGAAACGCCACAGGCTGGCCACCATGCCCCCCATGGTGGAGGGTGAAGGGCTGGCCAGCCGCCTGATTGAAGTTGGACCTTCTGGTGCTCAGTTTCTTGGGTAAGAGGGGCCATATGGCCTGGAGGAAAGCCTTCCGTCGATTATCAGCTGTTCACAAGTTGCACTGAAATGGTTCCTTTTCAAGACTCGAACAGAGAAAGATGTTTGTAACATATGGTCAAGGCTGGTTGTGTGAAGCACAAATCAGTTGTTAGTTAACAATTCACAAGGCTTTGACTCCTTTTCCTTTGGAAATAGGTATTTTAACCACTAGTGCTGAGGTTAATGTGCTTCCTTGGATAAACTTATTACTCAGTGGTGTGATACTATGGTAGCAGGAAAAGACCCCTTTGCAGCCAGCAAAGGCAGGTCCTACTCTATTTAAATCCCCTACATATAAAGTGTGAATAGCACAGCACTGATCTCAAGCCTGCTCTGTGCACAATACAAGTTACAGCTGCATAGAAACTTGTGTTGTGTCAACAGAACTGGGGCCATCAGGGAAGCACAGTGCCTTTGATTTTTCTGGGGTTGAAACTGACAAGTTAAGCAATAGGACACCCTGGATTTATTTGGCCATTTCTTTTGCCCTATGCTGCAAAACCCATAGAAAGATCAGATCTGTGTCTGCTGCTAAGCTTGTTTTAGCAATTTCTAGCTGAAAGCAGCAGTTATCCACACTTTCCCCCCCCAATTTCTTTTACCAAATGTTCTCCCTATTAACTATGGCATCCAAAAGTGGATGAGTGATGGAACCCCTTCTATTACAAGAAGTAGCTTCATGCAGAAACTGTAACAAAAGTGACTGTAAACAGCAGTAGTTTAAGCCTGTTTCAAAACCAATCAGCTGTATTAAGCTCCTGTTGTAACAGGCAGTATCAGAGCACCGTCTTTGGTAGTGCTGCTTCTAAACTGTTGAGCTTAGGGAAAGAACAAAGTTGACTGGCAAAGTTTAACTGCTTTGGTGTTTTGGCTAATCAGATGCTTTGTACCACTTGTTCTTTTCACATCTTGTTGTAAAGAGAAGTAGAAAGAAATCTATAGAGCAGAAGAAATACTGTGCTGTCATATTCAGTCTTTGCATACTCTTTGTCACACACAAATTGAACTTAAGTATGTCTCCCATCTCCTAACTAATGAGAACATCTCACCTGCCAGAGCAGGATACAGCACAGTTATATTGACTCAGATCTGTGGCCTTCCTGCGAGTGTTTTTCAAGGTGCTGTACTGGCAGTGATAAGAGAATTACTCTACTCTTTGCAGAGATGCATTCCAAGGTCCAAATCCCATTCCCACCGAGTCCACTGCCAAAACTCCCAGTGTCTTCCCACAAACAAGACAAGATCCTAAATTGAGAAGGCTTGCTGATTTCAAACACCAAATTGTCACTGCTAGGATGGAACCTTATTCAGTGTACAGCCTGATTCCACTCTGTGGACCAGACAGTGGCCCTGGCGTTCTGGCACAAAAAATACATAAAGTTTATTTATGTTCTTTCTTTCACTGCTGCTTTGGATGTACTCAGTAAACTTCATCTGCCTACGGCTCCTCCCCCACTTAATGAGGGAGAAAGCTTGGTCAGCCGAATCCTTCAGCTGGGGCCTCCTGGGACCAAATTCCTTGGGTAGGAGAGACTTGAAACAAATTGATGGATGCTGACCTCCCCATTCTTCTCCTCCTTCTGCAATATGATTTTTTTATGTCATTCTGCCCATGATATTGTCCCTTTCTATCATCTAAAATTTTGTATACCTAACCCTTAGTGGACCATTTTCCAACCTTTGTGGTATGTGGTTTTGTTTTGGTGGTATGTTTGTATCTTTTTCTTAAAGTACTGTGGCCTTCATTTTTGTTTTGGCATGAAATCTTCCTAGTTACGTGCTTGATGTCTGTAGCAAAGCAACCTGGATTGGGACCAAGAAAAAAAAAAGAATCTACTGTAAATTTAAAGATGCTTTTTTTTTGTATCAAGGACTGATTGATCAGTGTTACATGTTGGATACCACCAGTATAATAGAAGACAAGACATTTACTATGTACATGGTAACCTGTGTGAGTCCTCTGATTAGAGAAGTGTGTATACAAATGTGTTTGTATTTTCTCTCTTATTTCCAAGAGTATGTCTATATAAATATAGATGTACACATATATGTGCACATATATCTTGTGTATGTGTGTATATATATGGATGCATACACTGATACATATATTGACATCTGCCAGTAAGGCAACAAGACAAATTCTTATCTCCTATACTGAACTAGAAAACCCAGATGATCTCCTCAGACCTCCTTTATACCTTCCAGAGTGCAAATCAGGAATAAATTCATTGGAATGCACAGAATTACACTGAAATAAAATTGGCACAGGTCACATCTGCCCTCTGGTTGCAATGAAATTATTCTGATTTGCACTAGTATAGGCAAGATCAGAATTTGTCCCACTCTCCATATATGTTACAGTAGATTCTCTTTGAAATGAAGTTGCACAGGTTAACCCAGACAGTAGTGACAACTAAAACGAGCATGACTTTTGAATGGATTTGCAAAACAATCACCAAATTCCTAGCTAAGCACCATTACCTCACCAAGTATCATTCACACTGTGGAAAGAGGTGAATGCACTTTGTAATGTCCTTCAGCATTTAGTGGGTCCCTGTAAAAGTCTAATCCGAGTTAGTGCCTACTAGTTTAGGCTTATGCCAAAGCATTCCAGCGAAATAGGTAGAATTCCAGGTCACTTTGAAGCAGACTGAATAGAGTTGCTGTTAATCCTGTTTCTTCCTCTCTCCCGTGTGCATTTAATGCGCTGTGTTGCTGTGCCAGGCCTGTGATTGTGGAGATTCCTCACTTTGCCGCTCTGCGAGGGAGAGAGCGAGAGCTGGTGATCCTGCGCAGCGAGAATGGGGACAGCTGGAAGGAGCACTTCTGTGACTACACAGAGGATGAACTGAATGAAATCCTGAATGGGATGGATGAAGGTATCTAGCGTGACTTTATTCTGCCTCTGCCTTACTTTTGTAATAGGGCTAACAGCTTTTTACCATTTATTCTAATTAGCACCTCATGTTTGGTCCACACTGGAAGTTCTGACACTGGAGAATTTACCAATAGCTGTTGGATCACTGTTTCCTACTCTTCCTTTTCCTAGTGTTAAAGTTGCCACAACAAGCATCTTTCCTAAACAAGGCAATTAGCATACTAATCCTTTCCAAGCAGTTACACGTGTGGGAGGAAATGTCAGTCATGGGTACTCTTGCTTTCTGCAAGAACAGAATGGCCTTGGGCTGTTGAGGATCTGCAGAATTGGTTATTTGTTTTGATAGTTTTTAAAGAAGCCACACAAGTAAACAAGCCAACTCACACACTTCAAGCTGAACTCATCCTTTGATGCTTGTTGTAGTTTAGTTTCTGTGATGCTACTCCAGGCTGTAGTGCAGACGTGTGAAGTCAAAAGGGGCTGGGACCCACCCCTTCGCTTGTTTGCCTGCTGATTTGGGGGATGCTGTCAACATGTTCAGAGTCTGCTGTGTGCAGCTCCCTTCAGTTAGTCATTCTGTCTGTATATTCCCTTCATGATCTGTGTTTTAGCTAAACAAACTCCGGAGGTACATTTCCTTTCTCCCTTTCATTTCCAGACAAAACACTTTTTGAGGCTCCAGTTAAACTGTGAGAAGCGTGAATGCACTTTGCAGTTGACTGCATAGTTTCTATGAAACTCTCTTCTGACCACCTTTTTTTGGCCCCAGTGCTCGACACCCCGGAGGAGCTGGAGAAGAAGCGCATCTGCCGCATCATCACCCGCGACTTCCCCCAGTACTTTGCAGTGGTGTCCCGGATCAAACAGGACAGCAACCTGATTGGGCCTGAGGGAGGGGTGCTGAGCAGCACCGTGGTACCTCAGGTGCAGGCAGTCTTCCCAGAGGGGGCTCTCACCAAACGAATCCGTGTTGGCCTCCAGGTACCATGAAGCAATGACAAGGCTTAGCTTTGCTTCCTTTAGTGAAAAATCCCCTCTGGGTGGAGGGACCAGCGTGTTCTGCTGAAGTTGTATGGTTAGAATGAATTCTGAAGTTCTAGAAGCATTTCACTAGAATGCTTCTAGCAACAGCAGTGTGTAAGAAAAATATCCCCAGTGAAGCTTTGAGTATTCCAGCTAATTCAGACTCCTGACTGTTATCACTCTATGACCTTGGGAAAAGTAGCTAATTTTGGTGATGATGATAGTAGTGTAGGTCATAAAAGAACTCATTAAATACTGCTTATGAAAGTCAGAGAAGTACAAAGTGCTCTGATAACTAGGTCAAAAGTACAGATACTAAGCATGATGTAAACCAGCCTCACAGCTCACTACTGAAAGAGGAGGAAGTCTTTTTCTTACCCTCATCCACTCCTCTTCCTCCATGCCTCCACAACTTACTTTGGTTGGGAGACTCTGCGGCAGATTGTCATGGGAAATGGTGCCATTTAGTGTAAGAGCTTGAGGGTTTCTCGCCAACAGACCCAGTTCTTTACACACTCACTAAACTGTTTTCAAGTAACAATTCTGTTCTTGTCTCTTGCTTTGGAAAGGCACAACCTATGCACACTGAGCTTACAAAGAAGATTCTAGGCAACAAGGCTACCTTCAGCCCTATAGTCACGCTGGAGCCCAGGAGAAGGAAGTTCCACAAACCCATCACAATGACAATTCCTGTTCCCAAGGCCTCCAGTGATGGGGTCATGAATGGTTATGGAGGCGACACACCCACTTTGAGGTTACTATGCAGCATAACAGGTAGGATGCAAGTCTAGAGCTTGCATATTGAAACTGTCACCGTGGGCTGAACATGTGAAACTGATCATACACATGGGATGAGAGAAAGTAGTTTATCTTCATAGCCTCATAGCCTTCATAGTATTTGTTGTTTGGACTAACAAGAACTGTGGAGCATAATCTGTCTCCATTTCGCCTGTATCTGGAGCTAAGCTACAGCAGTTGCTCCATCACGCAGGGACCCCCTTCCCAGCAGAGAAGGGGTGTCAGAAAAAGGAGTGAAGGCCCCCAGGTTGCAATGGAAACAGATTTAATGAAACAGCCAAACTGATCCGAGTGACTATATGAGGTATATAAAGGTGTACTCACCCCAATGAACGTACAGCAGTCACAATGAAGAGGAAAGTCATTCTCAGGAACAGGCTGTTCTAAGCAAGCCCCTCCAGGGATGGAGAGAAAGGGGAAGAAAGAGCCCCACCTTTATCCTATTTCTCCTTTTATACTGAGGGTGATGCTCATGGTCTGAGAGACACCTGTAGCCAACTGGTGTCAGCTGCCCTGGCTGACTCCAAACTGCTAATGGCCTGCAGCCCAGCCAAACCAGGACAGTGAGTCATAGACTTCAGGTTTGGGGTTTTTCTTTTGAATTTTCCTTACAGTTTGTTTCTTGAGGATCAGCATAGCTCTGCCTAGCAGATTAGGTGTAATACAGACATGGTGCTGCTTCAGAGGAAAATACTGGAGTTAAAGACTTGCTATAACTTATGCCATTAATTAAGAGGCAGAAAGGAGGTGCATACCTTTATTCTGGCTAGAAGTTAGTTAGCTTCTTGCTTGATTTTCAAGCTGATTTCAAATACCAACCCACTGTAAGATGCATTACACACTGACACGTGTCAGTGAGTCATTCTGGGCAACAGGTGTTTTTACAAGTTCTTGATACAAAGAAGTTAGTTGAAGTAACAGAAGCAACAGCTGGTCAACAAAGAGTTTGCATTTCTAAGAGAGTGAAGCAATGCTTATTTAAATAGAGAAGAGTGGTCTTCTCTATAAAGAGGAACTGGAGTAAGTTTTTGCAAGGACAGTAAATCTATAAAGATTGTCTAGAAAACTTCAGAAGGGAAAATGGTTCCAAGAATGTTTCACTCAAAGGAAAAAGGAAGCATTTCCTGAACATTGGTGTTCCTTTACAGATTTCCTTTGGTGTAGAGGTTTGCCTATAGACAGCACTACAAGGCCAAATGGTATCTAACAAGACAGCCTTATCTGGGAAGAGGGACAGGATAGTTGTTCATATGTGTTTTGGTCCTATAGCTGTTGTTAGACAGAAACACTTCTGTTTTCTGTAAGCTCAGTGTGATTTTAAGGCAGCAGGAAACCAGTCGGCCACCTTCACGTAAAGGTGAGGCAGGGACATAGACTGAAGGACTTGAAAACACAGCTGCAGGGTGACAGCTTGTGCCCGTGTTTTCAGCTGCCATGTGCCAAACAAGAAGCTGTCAGTGTCTGTGACAGAGGGCTGAAACACTTCACATAGTGATGGAAATCCAGAAGGCTGGCTGTTGGGGAGTGCACATGTCAACTTCAAGGCTCCCAGGGCCTCTGTCAGACACACAAGGCATGGCTGGGAGTGTTTCTGGTTTCAGAGTGATTAAAACCACAGAAGCATGTACAGTATGTGTTAGAAGCAAGATAGTGCAGACCTGTTTGGTGTTAATTGTTGTTATATCTCTGCCATTTCAGGAGGAACCACCCCTGCCCAGTGGGAGGACATCACTGGAACAACCCCATTGACCTTTGTTAATGAGTGTGTCTCTTTCACAACCAATGTGTCTGCCAGGTACCTACACAACAAAACATGAGCTTTACAGTGTTACTTGAACCTGCTTGTCTTTGCTCAACAGATATGTCCTGTAAGCTAGTTTAGTTTATGTAGGAGAAGGAACAGGAACATGTAAGTTCTCTATGCTGTGAACCCCTTATTTGGGGAGCTCATGATACATCTTATAAAAATGTGATTTCCAGCATATCCAGCAAATGAGAACTTGAGCAGAATGGCCTGTAGGTGTACAAAGCTGTGACAGAGAAGTCTCTCTTCCACCCCTCTGTTCTTGTGACAAGATTGAACTGCTGGCTTTCTGAAAACAGAATTTCATACCAAAAAGAACATAAATGCATTTGTGTTTGTATACTGTCCATTACTTGTATCACAGAACTGCTCAGAAATCTCCTTCTCTGTAAGAGGAGATGCAGTCCATGACCTGGGAAGTATTACATCTAGGGGCTGTAGCCTAGCAAATAGATACAAACATCTGTGATAATTTGGCGATGGAAACCAGTTCATGTCCTATTATGTCCAGAGCAGTTACAATTAGATGAGGGATGCTGTTTAATGTAGTATTTCTGCAGTGTTAGAAACAGCTCAGCTGTTGCAGTCCAATCTCCAGCATAATTTCACCATTAGGAACAGCCTTGTGTTTTCCCACTTCAGAAATGGCTTTGTTCCCATTCACTGGATGCTTTGCCTATAGACGCAGCTTTTCAGTTCAGCCAAATGTTCTTTTTTGACAGCAGTGACCACAAGAGGGAGATCTTAAATTGTGTTTTAGCTCACCTGCTGCCTGCAGTGTTCTGTTTAAAGAGGTAAATGACAGATTTAGGAACCGGATGTGGGAACTAGATGCAAAGTTTGTGAGGTCAAAGTCCCTAGTAGTAAAGTCCCCATCAGGGCTACATCTGAAATGCACCCAGAAGAAGGGTGACAGTTTATGGAACTGCACTCCGTGCTGGTAGTGGATGGTTGCTAATCCTGATGATGACAGTAAAATTGATGATGGCTCTCTGGCATAGGTGGGTCTCAGGTAGAGATTTCTTATTCTGATCTAAATGAATGCTTAGCAGACTGGTTTAACCCAGACATGATTTTAAATGCTGTCTTTACAGACAGAGTTTACGTTCTTTGCTGAAGGACAAGCTAATAAACTTGAATTTCTTCACTTGCATCTAGAAGTGCATCTGCACTTGTGCCCTGTGAGAATCAGCTGATTCCTGCCTGTTTGCTATTCACAGCAACTTGTTCATGCCTAGCTAAATTATTAATAATGGAGAAAAGTTTTTCCATTCATAAGCCTAATTCTGTCCAAAATGAGCTTAGGGAAGACATGCTTTTGCCTAAAATCCATGTGAAGTGCAGACTTCAAGGCTGTTTACCATTTCCTGAGTTGCAGCTTGTTAAAAAATTTGGTGTCTGTTTGGACTTTTTAGTCCCTGGTGTATGACAGCAAATCATTTGAGCATATGGTGATTTCTCAGCCTCTCCAGTCTGAGTCTAGCATGGCATAATTCTCCCACACATGAAAAGGAAAGTATCTACCAAACATGCTTTCTCTCTCTCAAATGTCATAAAGCCTGTTTTTAACCAGTGTGTTTGTTAAATGTTCTGGAGATAAGCACAGCATGAAATTTGCTATTCAACTGCAGATGAGTAAGACCAGCAAAATCAGACTTGAAAGGTGTGCTTTGTGGGTTATAATACCATGTAATCTACAGCAATAAGACCCCTGTAGATTATATCAGTTTTTGAGGTGTCTTTGACCTCTCCTGCCTTCCATCTCCATCCTACGGGTGTCAAACTCAAGCGTGCTTTCCACCCACAGAGTCGATTTTATTTAAGAGAAATGTCATCAGTTCCACAGAGGAACTAGAGAAATGAGAGCTGAGAAGGAAGGCAACACGTGTTACTCCTGTTCACATACTTGGTGCATTTCTGCTGCTACAGTTGTAACGTCATTTTAAGTGAAAGCTGTTTGTATGCGGTACAAGCTCTGCTCAGATGCTTTCCCTATGGTCCTAAATGCATAGGGGGTACTAAGAGCATTCTTAGCCTAATCTTCCCAAATGGAAACTGCTTTTCTTTCCCCTGCACAATGGGTGTGGGTACCAGCTAATGCTGTCAAGGTAAGAAAGCACACCATTATACCATTTTCTTGCTTAAATCCTTCTGTGACTACAGAACTCTCTCCTTTTACAGGTTCTGGTTGATAGACTGTCGGCAGACACAAGAGTCCGTTACCTTTGCTTCCCAAGTGTACAGAGAGATTATCTGCGTGCCCTACATGGCCAAATTCGTAGTGTTTGCCAAATCACATGATCCCATTGAAGCACGGTTAAGATGTTTCTGCATGACAGATGACAAGGTGGATAAAACTCTAGAACAACAAGAAAATTTTGCTGAAGTTGCCAGAAGCAGGGATGTAGAGGTACTGTACCAGAATCTTACACAGTTCTCCCCCATCCTAATGTCTGCTTTTAAGCTAATAGGCAGGAACCTTAACCTGGATTCAAGGAGACAGAAGTACAGAAGTTATAAACATCATCCTCACTGCTCCTGAAGGTCTGACAGGCATTTCTTGTGCAGAGCAGCTAGGAAAAATATGTGCTTATGAACCTGAATGACAATCCTGAACTCATGGAAAGTAAGGGTGAAGCATTAATGTATTATCAGGGAGCATCTCCAAACTGTCAAGCTGAGAAGTCAGTGTGTGGAGGAGACATAATAGTGACAATGCAGACATAGGCAGTAGCATTATATGGGCATGTCAGAAGCACTTACGTGTGGCTTGGCTTTCAAAAGCTCTAGGCCTTTACAAATCCAGTGGAAAGAGCCAGTAGCTGCTTCTGCACACTGTCTGTGCCTGTTGTAATACATTAAATACATAGGTCAGCTGATTTTCAAAGTTTTTGCATTGGTAGAAAGGCTATGATGAGGCCAGGGTAGCAAAGTGTGCTATAACTAGAGCAAATAAAACATCCAGATGAAAATGCAGAATTTGCCCAGGTTCCTGACACCAAAGAGTAGTTTTGTCATTTATAGTGTCACATTCTTGTTGCATTAACAATGTATTCCACTTGCAAGGTAATCAGCTGAACTATTTCCACAGAGGTTAGCTACCTGCACGTAACAAATCTTGTAAACGCTGACTGGCTACTGCAGAATTATGCCTAAGAGGAAACCCTGACTCCCTCCCTGTGATTCACTGCTGCTTTGCTGCTTTTTTCATTTCCATTAGGTTTTAGAAGGCAAACCCATCTACGTCGACTGCTTTGGCAATTTGGTGCCGCTAACAAAGAGTGGGCAACATCATATATTCAGCTTCTTTGCCTTCAAAGAAAACAGACTTCCTCTGTTTGTTAAGGTAACGTTACAGTGTGGATTTATATTCTTATTTTTTTGTCTACTTTTGCGTTTACAAGACTGAAGAAGAGTTAATTGAGTATCAGAAAATAATTTGGAACGGTTGACTTGAGTGGTCAAAACAACCAGAATCATAAAATGGCTCAGGTTGGGAGGGACCTTCGAGATCATCTACTCCAACCTCCCTGCCATAGGCAGGGGCACCTCTCAACTAGTCTCAGCTGCTCAAGGCCTCATCCAACCTGGCCTTGAACACCCCCAGGGAGGAGGCAGCCACAACCTTCTGGGCAACCTATTCCAGAGTCTCACCACCAACTTCTTCCTAGGAGTCAGCCTAGCCCTGCTCTCCCTCAGCTTCAAACCCTTCTCCCTTGCCATATAGCTAGACACCCTTATGAAAAAAAAACCCTCTGCAGCTTTCCTGTATATATGTTGCAGGAAAAAATGCAGAAACAGCAGAAATGGTGTCAGAAGACACTACAGAACTGACAGAAATGTAGCCCAGTGGTGGTGGTGTGCTCTCCACTTGTCAACATGAGTATGGCCATAGTGCACATCCAGCTGTCCTTTAGCCTAGTACCCTCCCTTCAGACGCAATGCAGAGCTTGCTTGGAGGTGCAGTAAGAAAAGAATGGCTCATTTTGGAGTATTTCAGGTTAGAGGTTGACTGTATTTTTGAGAAGAAATGAAAAAAAGACTCAGTTTTGGAGACATTCCCAACTGTAACACTGTGCTGTATATTGCTGCAGTCTTTCACACTCAGCCCAAAGAGGAGCCAAAGGCACAAACGCAGTGTTCACTGCGAACCTTTTGAGCCGGGAGTTACTGCCACTGTCAGCACAAATAGCTATTCTTGCCATATGGGGGGGAAAATGACTCGGTTTCTTTTGCACCAGATGCAAAGTGAATCTCTGTGGTGACCATTTGCAGTGATAGTGGGTCCTGGAATGCATCCCACAAGCCCAGTCACACTGGGATGCTTACACTGTTAGGACTGCCCTCTGTAAGTGAGGTTCTCATCTGTAAACATGTGTGTGTTTGTGTCTTCTCTTGCTTTGACACACAAACACATCCCTGTGTACATTTACAAACAAGCAGGAAAAAAGAGAAACCATTGTTTTTGTCTCCCACACCTAGCCTCAGGTGGGAGTGGCACAGGTAGCTCACCCAGCAACAGCACAGATGTCTGTGTTTGCTCTACCAGGTGCGGGACACCACTCAAGAACCTTGTGGACGATTATCATTCATGAAGGAGCCAAAATCCACCCGAGGCCTCGTTCATCAAGCCATATGTAATTTAAACATCACTCTACCCATTTACACAAAGGTACTGTGGCATTGCACTGACCTATAGTCACCTCCATTGTATCAGAACAAGACAAGAGCAGGAGGGCAAAATACTGTTGAAGTTTTGCAGTCAGGGATCTTAAAGAAGAATAACTATCACCCAAGGGCTTTCTGGGCTTTGGTACTCTTAATGCCAGTGTTCTGATTTTATTAAGTATTTTCTGAAGACTCAGAAAAGATGGCAGAAGGGAAACTAAAGTCCATCTTGCACCGCATAGCTCCCCTGGTTTCATTTGGTATTGCACAAGACCCATGTAATCTTATCTGATACAAAAATTTTAGCCAGATTCTGTTTGAGGTGAGACAGATCTGGGGCTCAATGAGTACCTCAGGGTTCATTGTTTTTTGTTTCACTAAAGACTTCCCACACTACCTGTGCCCTGTGGCACCTCTCTGGAGATGATATTTCCATTCCTACCTGTTTAACAAGGGGTAAAGATGATGGCTGGAAATGGTCCAATATCAAGGGCAGAAAAAAGGAGAGGAATACTCTTATCATGAGTTAATATTAATAAATAACAAGACAGAGACCAGCTGATTACTCATTAGTCAGGGGAGTGCCCTTGATCCATTTCAGTGAGACCAGATGCTAAGCAGCACTTGCTCCCTTAGAGTCATTTTGTTGCTGTTCTGTGATAATTTGGATTTTTTACTGTCCCTGTCAGAGTGACAGCTGCATGTCTTGTGGGAATGGATTAGGCTGGCTGCTCAGTATCTTGCCTGCTAGTGATCACTGCATTTTTGTATAATTCCAGAAGATGGTATCTCAACATATTTTAACTTTATATGGCCAACCTTCTTCACTATTTCAAGTCTTTATTCACGCTAATTTATGGGTGCAAAAGCATGCACATAGTTTCAGTTTTGGTAAAGTAAGGAGCACTAGAAATCTAACAACCAGAAGCAACTTACCTGTTTGCTTTTTTTTTGATTCTGTAGCCTTTTATGTGTTAAACTCATGGTGTGGTTTTGCTGCTGCTTGTCATGAGAAATCGACTGCAGAAATGTGAAGTGTCCTTCTTTTCTGTTAAATGTTGTCAGCAGTTATTTTTTTCCTACTGTCTTCTAAAAGAATTGCATTTTGCCTGCTCTGTTTTCCCCTTCTCTTTTTGCATGGCATTTTGGAACTGAAAGGAATCAGATTCAGACCAAGAACAAGAAGAAGAGGTAATGTTGCCCTAACAGTATGCTTCTGCTTACGCACACACCAGAGCACAACTAACAGATACGGCTTGGGAGATGCAATCTGTAGTCGAACAGGCATGTCCATCGTTAGCCACAGAGGAGGGCACTGCAAGAGATCCTGCACAGGCTCACTCTTACCGAGTTTAACCTTACCTGTGTTCAAGTTCCACTGATCCAGATGCACTGATGTTGGAGGTGTATAACAGTTCAATTTGCTTTCAAAGCAGTTCCCAGAATGGGAAAAAGTCAACTTCAAACAAGACAGCTTCAGAAATGAGCTTCCTGAATTTTCACATTACATTTGTGAAAGTACTTTGTCAAGGGCTATGTTTTCTTTTGAATGACAGTAACATTGTGTGGATTTTTCAGTATCTACCCACATACACTCCCGAAAGTCAAAAAGATGGCCTCAGAGGGCCATTGCTGCTTTTAGTTAGAGGTGGCAATAGCTCTTAGTGCCACCAAGCCCTAGTTCTTACCTTAGGCAGCAGCAAGTCTGCTGCCATTTCTGCACCTGCTTTTCATCATCAGAGAGTACAGAGGCACAAACCCTGAGATCAGCATGAACATGTACAATGAAACCATGTTTAAAGCACACTAGTTACTTGCCAGGTGGGCCATAAGCTTTCAGGTGACCATGCTGGACTTCCTTGCTTTAGACAGGTAGAAATCAGTTAAGAGCAATGCAGTGACACACCCAGTAACACAGGAGCCTGGCCACTCTGTGCTGCTAGTGCACTGCAGCATTTTGCATCTACTACTAACCATAACTAGAGCAAAGTACCCACTTTTCTGTTATTAAAACCACTAAATTAATTAATCCATGCTTTTACCATTGTCTTAAATCCATTCTTTGTTCCATTTGAATCAACGAATCCATGTGTCTCCTTACATTGAGTGGGTTTGACTCAACCTGCACTACTTCACTACTGACTTCATATATATATAGATAGATAGATTACATTTGAACCTTTTAAATTTCCCCCTTTTTTTCTCTTCCAGGTTGATATGACTTCAGAAAAAAGTAAGATTTTTCTTCTCTTTTTTTTGGAAAGTATTATAATGCAGTTTGTATGAAAGATGGTTAAGAATAAAGATAAGCATGAAAGAAAGCTAAGCTTTAACTGCTATTGCTAATAACATCAGTACTTTAAACCTGTAATAGAAACCAATGTAACACCAAAGCAGCTATCCAGTTAAATACATTTTAATGCATAAATTACCAATTAATACAGTTTCTAACAGTTCATCTAAGCATTTACTTTCCTTTGACATCCCTAGCGGTCCCGCTACTGCTATTTTGCTTGTATGAATGCTCATCCCTCCATTTTTGTTTTTGTCCATTTGTTGCCACCCACTGTTGCCTCTTATTTGAAATCAATGACAGTATCACTTTTCATGAAAACAATTAACCCTGGGATAGATTTCATTAAACTCATGAAATACAACCATGCAAAAAAGCGATACTGTCCAAAGTAATCAGGCTCTTTAACCCTTTCCTTCCCTCCCCCCTTTACTGTGGTGAAATATGACTGTTGGGTTTAGTGCAACAAATGCCCTTGGTGGTACAGATCGAGCCATTATTAGAAGCTGAGGCTGGTGGTCCACACTGACAAAGCTCTCCTTTAAGGAAGATGCAAATCAAATATATGTTCAGTCTGAAGAATACAGCTACTGAGAACTGTTTTCCAAAGGCAATGATTTCTTAAATCTGTCCTCTGTTTTGTTTCCAGTTCCAAGTGCAATGTCTTACCTTTTTGCTACATTTATCATGTGTTAATTGGAAACATAACAAGTCCAGGAGCCTGCAGATGAGATGTATGGTCACTCCCCTATAGCCTCCTTTCTCTAAAGCAGAAATGCTTCAGCTAGAGCATAAAAGACATCAGGCTGACAGAATAGCACTGGTAGGAAGTAGTATTTGCCATGATTAACAGCATTATTATTAGCAGATTTCAGAATTCAAATTCAGGATTCATATTCTGAAACAATACATCAGGATTCCTGTCCAGCACCAACCTCTAGTAGTCATGACACACAAGAGAACAGCATGGCACAGGGTACCTGTTTTCCACAGTGAGAGAATGATGCAATGCTCAGGCTCTCCTAACTGGCAGCACTTCTTTGAAACATGTCAGCTTTGAAAGAAAAATGCACAATTGTAATTTCTCTGCCCTGCATTCTGTTCCTAACCTGCTGCAGGCCTCCAAATCTTGCACTGTATTCTGTGCACATTTCCTAGTAGTCCTTCCTGAAATTAACCATTCCCAGCAGGCAGTCATGGCGTAATGGGATTTAGCCTCACCCAGCTTGCTGTGTATTGATTGCACAGAGGAGACCAATATTTCACCACAGTATGTTTTACAAGATTTTCATGTACCTTTAATTTCTATGATTAATTTTTTTAGAGCTATTGTTTTTTAACCCAGCAGCATCTGCAACACCTTTGCTTTGCATGGAAATAACTTGCCTTACATGGATTGTATGTATGTGTCTAGTGTGACTGTCTGATTTTTGGTTGCCATACATTACATTTTTTAAAACTCTGAAATCACTTCTCAGTTGATTCACAGTTTTTTCTTCTCTCTCCTTTTCTTCTCTGTCTCCTCTTTCTTCAGTCAATTCATTAGTTGTCAATGAGGATGTTCCAAGGAAAGGACCATGCCTCTTAAACCAAAAGAATGTTTGTTTCATTGTGTAGGTGTGAAATCCCCTTAGATGAAATGCCGGTTTGCAGCTGATTCAGATCTCTCCATATCTGATCCTATTTTAGATTACTGCAGAATTACATTTTAACTTTTTATTTTGGTCCTTAAGAAAACAAAACTGCTAACCCAATGTTGCTCTGACAGTTTGCTAACACTGGCTTTCTCTTAGAGGAAATCGACTCTCAATCAGTTCTGATGCTTTCCCCCTTTTTCTCTTGTTTATTTTTCTTTGAACATTGATCTGTAACATCTGAACAATCTTGAGATGCCTCTCTTTGTGTAACTTCACTGTGTTTCTTCTGCTTTTAATTTTCTCTTTTGTGGTTGTTGTTTTGGTTTTTTCAGTGGTGTCCTGGTTTGGTTTGTTAAAGCTTCGATGCCGTATGTGTGGTTGTGCTCTATTGGGCAAGTTAAGCAAGTTATTTCCTGCCATTTTCCTTTTCAGTTGGTTTTTATTTCCCCCCATCCCCACCCCCGTTAGCTTTGCTTTGCTCTTGTACCCTCAGATCTTGTGGATCCACCATTCCCGGCCCATTTTGTTGACCTTCCCACCACTGCAACCAAAGACTCATTTTCAGTCCTGATTACATTTTCCAATCTCTATTTTGATTTCCATTTTACTTTCAATGTTTTTCATTCGCATCAAAGATGACGAGACAGAGTCTACAGAAACATCTATCCTGAAAAGCCATCTGGTTAATGAAGTCCCTGTACTAGCCAGTCCAGACCTGTTGTCTGAAGTGTCTGAGATGAAACAAGACTTGATCAAAATGACTGCCATCCTGACAACTGACCCCTCTGATAAATCAGGCTCCATTAAAGTGAGAGATCTTGGGAAAGGCGCTGAAGAGGAGCCAGGAGAGCCTTTTGAAATAGTGGAGAGAGTGAAAGAAGACTTAGAAAAAGTCAATGAAATTCTAAGAGGTGGATCCTATCCCAAAGAAGAACGTGTTGTGCACAAGTCCCTTCCTGAAAAAGAACCTGTAGAAGAAGAAGAGTGGGTCATTGTCAGTGATGAGGAAATTGAAGAGGCCAGAAGAAATGCTCCTTTAGAAGTAACTGAACCTCCCTGTGTAGAAGTCAGGATAGACAAAGGGACGGCAAAACCAGAGAAGACAGACATGACAGGAATGGTAGATTACCTGACAGAGGATTTAAAAACATATGTTTCTCTTCATGAGGTACAGCCACAAGCCTTACAAGAAGATGTAGTAGAAGAGAGATTTGAAGCTGTAGTAATAAGCAGGGAATCTGAGAAAGGACAAAAATCACCAACAGCTGGAAAACTAAGTCAACAGGAGAAACACAAGCCAACGTTAGACATTAAAAAGCCAGTTAGGACAAAAGTCAGAGACAAGCAAAAGCCCAAGGAAGGCAAGATGCACAGCAGTGGAGAACAAACAGGACAGAAGAAGCCCACTTCAGATGGGTCAGCAGGTGAGGACACTGGCTTAGCACCCACAGCTGCTCCTGAGGCGAAAGCTGTGTCCCCTGTTATAGAGGAAACTCCTATTGGCTCAATAAAAGATAAAGTTAAAGCTCTTCAGAAACGAGTGGAAGATGAACAAAAGGTACGGTCAAAGCTTCCTGTCAGAGTTCAGACAAGAGAAACCACTGCTGAAAAGGCTTCTAAGAAACCAGCACAGGTCAAGAAACCAGTAGCACACAAAGCACAGCCTCCCGTGTCACCTTCTTCTAAGACAGAAAGGCTTGAGGAGACCATGTCAGTTCGTGAACTGATGAAAGCCTTCCAGTCAGGTCAAGACCCATCCAAGAATGTATCGGGGCTGTTTGAGCACAAATCTGTCAAACAGAAGCAGCAGCTCCCCGAGAAGGAAACCCCCCGGAGAAAACCGGTTCCTTCACAAAGCGAAACGAGGCGAGGAGCAATCCACAAGCCAGACAAACAGAAGGACAAAGCAGGCACAGCAGGAAAAGCAGAGAAGGAGCCACTGTCAAAGAAAGGCAAAATACCAATTTCTACTGCTGAGACTACCAAGAAAGCTGCAAGTAAAGACCAGGTGAAAGAGCAGAGCAGCAGCAAAAAACCAACTGAACCTCTCCCTCCAGTATTTGATGATCAAAGTGCCAAAGATAAAACAGCTGTGAAGGGCAAGACTTCTGATGACCAAAGAGATGCTGACTTCCAGATCAGCCCTGACCGAAAAACCTCCACAGACTTTTCTGACGTCATTAAAGAAGAACTGGAGGACAATGACAAATATCAACAGTTCCGGCACCTTTCAGTGACAGAGGAGGGAGAGCTTAACCCGGAGCAAGTGCTGACCAGTCCTTTCAATGCCTCTTTTCCCACAGAGTACGGGAAAGATGGATTCCTTCCTGCTCTTTCTCTGCAAAGTGCTGCTTTTGATGGGAGCTCAGAAAGCCTCAAACATGAAGGTGTGGCTGATTCTCCAGGTAGCCTACTTGATGGAACTCCTCAGATCAGCTCTGAGGAAAGTTATAAGCATGAGGGCCTGGCAGAGACTCCAGAAACAAGCCCTGAGAGCCTTTCATTCTCACCAAAGAAAAGTGATGGGCAAATTGAAGAAGCTAAAGGAGCCACTAGAGCACACACAAGAGCAGAAACATGTCCTCCAAAGGAGCTCTCTCCAAAGGAAGATGAAAAAGGTATTACTGACAGGCAGCTAGATGCTGTTTCTGAGGCTAGTAAGTCTCATTCTGCCCATGTATCAGAAGAGCTTGTACCTACAGCCTCTGAAGAAGAGGCTGATAACCTTAGAGGAAGTAACTCAGCTTCCATTATGAAAGATGTTAGCAGGGATAAAGAATCCAGAACCACTGCACATTTAACTAAGTCTTCTGAAACACATGACACTGCTTTAGAGAAAGAAAAAGATATAACCTGTGAACGCCGGGGTGTGGTTAGAAGTCCCCAGAAATTGGAACTCTCACTTACTAGCCATGATAGCGAAGGCTGTAGCCCAGTTGCAGATGACTCTTTAACTATAAGTCATAAAGACTCCCTGGAAGCAAGCCCAGTGCTAGAAGATAACTCATCACACAAAACGCCTGATTCTCTGGAGCCCAGCCCTATGAAGGAGTCTCCCTGCCGGGATTCCCTTGAAAGTAGCCCTGTAGAACAAACGGTCAAGGCTGGCATTCTGGGGCAGGGTCCTCTTCAGTCTGTTCTTAGCAAAGCAGAGACCTGCCCAGAGCTGGCACCGGTGCGTTCCAGGATCCTTCGTGACCCTGAGGGAAGTGCTGATGATGACAGTCTAGAGCAAACATCCCTCATGGAGAGTTCAGGGAAAAGTCCTCTTTCACCTGAAACTCCTAGTTCTGAAGAAATTAGCTATGAAATCACACCAAAAACAGCAGATTCACAGGCACTGTCAAACATCCCAAAGTCAGCCGTGATCCCTGAGGTCAGTGAAGAACAAGAAGATGACTCAGAAAGTGAACCAAAGAAGAAATTCACCCCTGAGGAGGAGATGTTTAAAATGGTGACCAAAATAAAAATGTTTGATGAATTAGAACAAGAAGCAAAACAGAAGAGAGACTACAAAAAGGATTGTAGGCAAGATGAACCTTTTGCAGTTGCTGATTCGGAAGCTGCACGTGAAGCTGGAGAACCGGAGTCGACAGCTGTAGAAGAAACAGCTGTACCCACCGTGGTGATGTCTGCAGCTGAATCTAAGAACCGCTCTTCCTCTTCAGAAAGTGAGCTGGAACTGACTCAGCTGAAAAAAGAAGCCAGCTCTGAGCTCTTAATGGAGCCTGTGATCTGCATGCAGCCACCCTCACCTCTGCCATCCCGCATGGGCTCCAGTTCCAGTCCTGACGAAGCAGGTTTTCAACCTATCGATTCAAAGCATGGCTCTGTCAGGACAGGGGCAGTTAAAGCAGAACAGGACAAGCCAACAGAGGCTGACAAAGAGGAGGCCCTTACCTCTGGGGACAGCTCTAAGGCTTCCTCCAGGGAACCAGGCACTTGTCTTTCTGACAGCTGCGTATCAGCAGACACTGCTGAATCAAAATGCGACGGTGCGCACTGCTGCGAGGCAGCCAGTCCCACTGCCTCGGGCACACGAGCTGGGGATGCTCTCTGTCATGCCACTGGTGACAGTTCCCACAAAGAGGTTCATGTTGAGTCTTCACTAACACTACAGCAATATGATGCTGCTGAAAAAGATGTCAAACCTGCTGCATTAACACACAGTGATCTTATTTCTGCAGGAGCTATGTCTGAGAGAGCAGAGGATAGTTCTTGTGGCCACAGTAGCATCGAGTGCTCTGTGCCACAAGATGGCAAGCTGGCTGGAGATGGTACCATTGACCATTCTGCTCTGGGAGAAACACATACAGATGTGGAAACATCTAAAGGAGATACTCAGGCTGAGATGCCCTTACCAGAGTATTCATCCCTTACCACTGACACAGTGGAACTTGAAAGTGGTGTGGCAGATGCTGGTGAAAGTAGTGCTCCTCATATAGTAAGCCCTTATGAAAATGTGTCTTCTGACCACTTCTTTAGTGACTCTGAAAGTAAGGTAGGGTCTGGTGGAAGTCTGTTCCCTAGGGAGAACTATTCCATGGAAGAAGGACAAGATCAGAGTGGTGAAACTTTACATAGGGACACAGGCAGTGAGTATCACTCTTCAGAGGAAGTATATATGGAAATAGAGGCAAAACCAGGGAATCCATTTCACAGTATGTCACAAGGGTCTTCAGATTCCAAAAAATTAGATGATTCTGCCCTTGAGGATGTGAGAGAGGAAACAGAGAAATCGATCAGTCAAGTTGTCATCACTAAAACCGATGTGGATTCTGACATGTGGAGCGAAATACGTGAAGATGATGAAGCTTTTGAAGCCCGGGTGAAAGAAGAGGAACAAAAGATATTTGGGTTGATGGTAGACAGGCGCTCACAAGGCACCACGCCTGACACAACACCAGCCAGGACACCCACTGAAGAAGGGACACCGCTCAGTGAACAAAATCCTTTTCTTTTTCAGGAAGGAAAATTGTTTGAAATGACTAGAAGTGGGGCCATTGACATGACCAAAAGGAACTATCCAGATGAAAGCTTTCACTTCTTCCAAATGGAGGAGCAGCCTCAGGAAGAAGTTTCTTTATCTGAGGAAGTGAAAGAAGCAGCAGAGCCGGAATGTGCTGATTTGAAGGGCTCACCAGATCCATTTTCACCTTCAGAATCAGAGGACCCGGATATCCAAGAAAAAGATGTACCCCCAGCATCTGAGCCTAGTGACAAATCAGAAGAAATGACAGGCGAAGGTGTCAGCGTAGGCACCACAAAAGCAGACCTTAAATCCAGAATTCCAATTAAAATGGGTATTTCAGCTTCATCAAAATCACCAAAGAAAGAAACTGCTGCCTCTGAAGCTGAGCCCTTCTCCAGAACGGAGACTGACATGGCTGACAGCAGTCAGGTGCCTTGCCCTATCTCTCCTGAGCAGCCTGCAGTAGAAGATGAGTTAGGTTTTTCTGGAGTCACTAGATTAGCTGGTTCTGAACAGGGTGACGAGTCCCCAGACTCTTCACCAGAGGAACAGAGATCGGTGATTGAAATCCCTACTGCTCTGATGGAGAGTGTGCCTTCTTGGGAGAACAAATCCAAAATCCCTGTCAGGACAGCTGCTGCTGCGCCGCAGTCCTCGCAGTGGGAGAACGAGAGCCTTCCCACAGATGACTGCCCAGATGGTTTGCAGTGTGAAGGAAAAGATGACCATGCAAAACCAAAGTCTAAAATCCCTGTCAAAGCAGCTTTCCAGAAAGCTGAGCAGCAACACATACACACAGACACACCTGCCCACAAGCAAGAGTCACCCAGTGCTCTTGACGTGACAAACAAACTGCCTGTGAAACAAGATAGCCGCAGTAAATCTGAATCTGATGCAAGTACTCCTGTGGACCCCAAGAGCAAGCGTTCCCTAAAAGCTAGGAGTTATGCTGAGGCAGAAGCAGAGGCCAGGGAGAGGGAGGGAGAGGTGCAGCTTGAGATAGACTCAGATGAGACAACAACAGGAAGATCCAAGGTATTTTCATCACGGCTGCCAGTTAAAAGCAGAAGCACCTCAGCCTCCTGTGGTGCTTTCAGTCCCACAAGGGAAAGTAAGGAACATTTTTTTGACCTTTACAAAAACTCCATAGAATTCTTTGAAGAAATTAGCGATGAAGCTTCTAAATTAGTGGAAAGACTCACGCAGTCAGAGAGAGAACAAGAATTAGTTTCAGATGATGAAAGCAGTAGCGCCCTAGAAGTTTCAGTTATTGAAAATGTGCCATCCAGTGAGACTCAGCAGGCAGTTCCTGAAGACATCTTTGACACCAGACCCATTTGGGATGAGTCTGTAGAGACTCAGATTGAACGTATCCCTGACGAAAATGTCCATGACCATGCTGAAGGTATTTGCCAACGACTGGGATTCCCTGTGCGACGCATGTCATGAATTAAACCTTTTGGTTCTTTGTTTCCTTTGGGGCGTGTGTGTGTGTGTTTGTGTACACCTGTAACCTCTGTGCCCTTTTCTTTTAAGCTTTTGGTGGCTAGTTGTGTATTTATCTTTTTGGTTTCTTTCCTTTCTCCCTGTGGGCTGTGTTTGGTTCTTTTTGTGTTGTGTCTGTGTTTTTTTTGTCTGTGAAACAATCTCAAGATTGCCAACCATGAATGCTTATGAAGTGTTACCTTAAAGAACACACACACTTCTAAAAAGACCTCTTGATTGACCATTAAACTGATGGCTCAGGTAATGCACATTTTGGCTTTTGGCTTTCCCTGGCCCTACTCTTAACTATTAACTTTTACTAATCATGAAATATTTGGGCATTGATTGAAATAGAGACAGGCAAATTTACTTTGAGAAGGAATCCGCAGAAGTTTTAAACAAGTAAGTTTTGCCACGTTCCTTTTGGATTTGTTCCGATTTGTGTAAAGAAAATTCAGTGTCACCAGAGACTGTAGCGCAGGTTTTGTGGTGTTTGGGTTCCCCTCACCTACCTGTGTGCTGAGAAGCCAGGAGGGAGATCCAGCAGCTAAAATGAAACGTGCTTATTTCATTAACCCTAAGCAACATTCTGTGCCTTCAGGGAAAATCAAAACTCAAATTCTGCCATCCTCAAATGAGCTTTGTGGATGAGGGGAACAGTCAGTCTCGCTGTTCCTAAAGTAAGTGAAGACTGGCAAATCAACATCTGATTTTTCCTTGCCTTCGTTGTAAGTATTCTCTATCAGTCCCTAGTTGAAAGGGTGAAAGACACTTGAATTAACAGCATCTTGAAGTGCCATCTGGACTGTTTGAACCAAACTCCCCCTGCAATGGGAAGACCACCATCAGAAGTACCAGTCCAGATGAATTTTTCAACCTTGGCATTTACTAAGGAGGCATGGAAAATGATGGCATTCCACTTAGTTAAAGTCTTCAGTTTAATGTTAGATTGAAGTTCTAGAATAAAATGCTTGGCCAAAATAGGTACAGTAGGCACACCTCAGTCCTGGTTTAGATTTTCACCCAAAAGCCTGATTCTCCAATGGAATATGCAGACACTTCTCTGCCCTTTGAAAAATCAAGTTTTTCCTCTGCTTCCCCCTTCCCTGGGGATTTACAGCCCTTGCTGTAGTTACCCAGCTCTAACAGCTGCCTACATTTAGAGCGGTTAGATGAAAAAAGCACTTTCCCTTCTTGGGCTCTGTCACCTAAGAACATGTTTCTGTAGCTTGGAAAAGGCAACTTGTGGCTCTCTTTGATCTTTAGATCAACAGGATGATCAGGAAAGGACGGAGGAAAGACTGGCCCACATTGCTGATCATCTTGGATTCAGCTGGACAGGTAAAATGCATGCTGCCTACTCCAGAGAGAAAGGAGGGCAGCAGCCCTCCTTTTTTTCAGCACAGTTCCTGATTATCTAAAGATGTTTTATAGAAAGATTTCAGTAGCTGTCTTCTGGTTACTAAGATCCCTGTAGCCTCTGAGGTAAGAGCTCAGATGCAGAGGTGAGGACTCTGCACTTGCTGGGGATCTCCAGAGGGAAAACTGTTAAGTATGGGCACATGGAAAAGAGGTGGTGTATGGGACCCTGCTCCTCTGTGCAAAATGCAACAGCTCTGTCTAGGAGATAAATGAGCAGAGGAACACACATCATCTGTGTTCGGGAACTTCTGAGCTGGGACACATGGGGGATAAATGACATCAAATTGTTTGTAACAACCACTTCAGTATTGTGGATTTAACAGATCTGAGACAGTTACCGCTGGGGGAGGCAAGGGAAAGCGACACAGAACAAAACACAGATGTCTGTCACTGAAAACTTGGCTCAGGAGTGTTTACAAAGAACCACCACCATGCTGGGTCAAACTCTGCAATCCAGCAAAACATTGCTGCAAAACCCAGTTAAATCAGGCCCACGCTCTTTTGTGTCTATCCCTAGAGAAGTACCATGCTCCTGAACATAAGCAAGACTCTAGGGGTTAGAGTTGCACACCAGAGAAAAAAGTGTTAACACCTGATGATGAAGATTCTGCTCCACACTGGTTTTACAGGCACCTCCAAACTCTATGCAATATTTCATTGGTACTTTTTATCTTACTCACCCTCTTCCTTTCCTGTCCTCCATTTCAAACCATGGAGAAGACTTGGAGTATGTCACTCATCCCAACATGGATGATCTTGAAATCAGGAGGGCTTCTGTCTCTGCAAAGTAACAGATCAGGCATCTGCTGAAAAGTTTTGTTCAGGCTTACCTGACTCCCTAGGATTTGAATCTAATGTGTAGTGACTCTGTATTTGCTGAGGTTTACAGCTGCATCGGTTTGCAAGCCTGGAAATCAGGTTAGCTGGGGTTGGGGGTTAGGGTTCTCTCCATCCTGTCAAAACATGGCACTCTCTCCAAAATCAGTCCATGCCACCACAGTGAGAATGACAGTGGAACAGAATATTAATCCTTTGTGAAAGAAGCAGAAATCTAGAGACCAAATCCCACATGTCTTCCAGGATTTAACTCATGAGCTGACCTTTTTCAGCAGCTGCAGCTTAGTTTGGTGGTGGCAGAAAGCTTGCCCTGGTTATGGACACAATAAAAATGCTACAAATTATTAACCCCATTCTCTTTTTTTGGAGGAAGCCTGAGCATATGCTGCATCAGGAGGACACTGGTTATTCTTAGTTTCACAAGCTCAGTTTTTGGTTTTCAACTGTAATTCAGAGGTACTTGCTTTTCTTTAAACAAAACAAGTCCAAGGGAACAGTGGTATGATTATTTATGAGCTCTACAAAATCATACCATGGCTTGAGTTGAAAGGGACCTTAAAGACCATCTAGTTCCAACCCCCCTGCCATGGGCAGGGACACCTCCCACTAGACCAGGTTGCTCAAGGCTCTTAAACACTTCCAGGGATGAGGTGTTCACAACTTCTCTTCACATTCCAGTGTTTCAGCACTCTCATAGTCAAAAACTTCTTCCTAACTTCCCCCTGTCCCTTCTGCCAGACCAGACTGGTGGCCCTCTGGTATCAGCATCTTCCTCAGCTGCTATCAGAAGATCAAGAAATGCATGTCACAGATAGCAACATGTGATGCCCTGGGTAAACACTGGTTATAATCCTGTCTAAGTGAGGAGGATCAAGGGGCTAGGATGCTTGGAGCCCAGTGGCTATAGAGTCCAGGAGCCAGCCTGATCCCAGTAGTTTAGATCTTTTGTAGTTCTTTTACTACATTTTCATCCAGGTTTCTGGCATACTCAGCACTTCAGAATCTACTAAGCATGGAGCTCTGTAGCTCGTATGCCGTTTCTGCAGCTGCCCTCCATTTGACAGCTCATCACTGCTGGACTTTGTCAGCAATGGTGTATCTCAGAGCTAGGAATGGCAGACACAGAAGGAAGGCTCACACACATCCATCACTTCCAGGCATAAAGCATTTCTGCCTTTGTCATAGACTTACTGCTTAACAGTGTCTCCAAGTGTAACATGAGGCACATACAAGCAAAGAGACTTTGGTTTCAGAGAAGTTTGTATCCATGTTGACTCTGACAGCTGAAGAATAGATGTAAGGTGAGGAAGAAGGCAAAGGTGTCATTACAGAGATGGGTTTGTTTTTCAGAGCTGGCAAGAGAGCTGGATTTCACAGAAGAGCAAATCCACCAGATCCGAATTGAAAATCCTAACTCACTTCAAGACCAGAGCCATGCACTCCTCAAGTACTGGCTGGAAAGGGATGGGAAGCACGCCACAGGTTTGTTTCCAGTTCCAGTACCTATAACTGTCTCAGCTTTCTCAGCTGACAGAATTGTGCCACAATCACAAGAAGGAAATCTGGGCAAAGTTAAGGCTAAAAAGACTGACCATATTGTGTACTAAAGTTTTTAAGCTAGTATCTACAACATAGCATATCACAGGACTCTCAGAGAAAGGAGTTTAATCCTGTTCATTTGAGGGTGAGGCAGAACATCTTCCAGCAAGCAGAGTGGTGTAACATGGTGTTGTTCTAATGCCACAGATACAAACCTTACCCAGTGTCTCACCAAAATCAACCGGATGGACATCGTTCACTTGATGGAGACCAGCGGCATCGACCCCATGCAGGCCCATGGCACTCGCACCTACGCCGAAATCGAGCAGACAATAGGACTGGACCACAGTGAAGGTAAACGGCTCCTGGGTGAGACTGCCCAGGAGTGATTCCCCATCTAGCACCAGCCTCTGGTCTGAGATGTCTGACTTGGACAGTCTGGTAAATCTGATCCCTGAGCACTAGAATCTCGTTCTGAAAGCACAGATAATATGCATGATTGAAAGCACATCACACAGGTCACTATTTCAGCAAGTAGCAGATCTCTGCATTAGCTGATTCTTAGGAAGCACATCAATTGTCAGAAACTACTGCAAATACTTATACCAAATTTAGGGTTTTTTGGGCTTAAAAAAGTACTTTCAGAAGAGTAAAGAAGGTTGCGTTAGGATAAGTAAAAGGAAAACTACTTTGCCCTTTGGAAGAGCCCTTGGATTCAAGCATCCAGGAGACTGAAGTTCTGCCATGATGCTGCTGGCTTTTAGAAGTTCAGTAGATTAGATCAGTGGTTGTAAACTAAAGAAACACCTCCAAATGATGAGAAAGAAACAGAATTCCATGTTCTGGAAGTGATACTTCACTTCTTACACATCCTCAACTTCATATGAAACTGACAGTTCAGAAAATTATTAGGCAGCTACCAAAAAAAGCGCCACCTTTCAGACCGTTCATGGATGGTTGATCGCTGTAATTAGCATTCTGATCTCACAGATGATTAGTTTTAGAGTCTTAACCTCCATGTCCAGCTCAAACTCAGCCCAAGCAGTTCTGTTTCCCTGCAGTGAATGAGGCTAATAAGGAAAAAGGCAAAGCATGTGGCCTGTAGCCTGTGGAACAGAGAGGCAGATGCTGTTTTATAGTTTGTTTTGAGATTATGGGTTGGGTGGACACATTTATATGCTTCAAAGCACATGAATTAGCTAGGTGCACATAAATGCACCTAGTCCTCTGTGAATGTCTTTGTCCATACTTGTGTAGTAATTTTTTTTCCATAAGCTGATAAATCATGGATGATAGGGAAAAAAGTCTGTCTAAACCCTATCCTAATCTGCTAGGAAAAAACCCTGCTGTGAACCTTTCTTCATGCTTTGAGAGTTTCATAATCAATTACTCTGGGTAAATTTCTGGGTGTGTTTTATTTTGCCCATGACTGCTAGGATTTATTATTTAGCAGTGGTAGTGGTACTGCAGTGTTCCTTCAGACACTTAGGGAGGTTCTGTTCTCTCCCACTCAGGAGCTCTGTACATTTCAGGTGATGTGTTGCAGCCAAGGATTTTAAATGCACATGGAGAACAACAGGGACTTCCTGCATTCTGGTAGGACTTGTAATGACATTTCTCATCTCTGTTTTTTAAAGGGTTTTCTGTGCTGCCAGAAGAACTATACAGTTCAAGACATAAGAGGGAAGAACAACAGAGAATATCTAAAGACAGTGAGCAGACTGAACACCCTCCTATTGTCTCAGAGGAAGATGTGTCTGTCAGTTATTCTCCTTTTCAGGACAGTACTCCCAGGAGTGAGGCAGAAGTGTCAATGGCTGAGCTCCTGAGACAAGCACATAAGGAACAAATAGAAGCTGAATTCTCAGGGAAACACCAAGATCTGCCAGAAAAACCATCTGCTGCACAACACGAGTATTTGTAAGTGTCAAAGGACCACAACAAAACCCCTGTGGAGTGGATTATCTCTTCTCTGTGTAATTGCTCATCAGACAGTGTGATTAGGCATTGGTTGGGGCTGTCCAACCCCTCTAATTGTTAATTACCAAACACAATCATGACTCCTTAACATCAGCCATTGGTTTGGGCCTGCTGTCATTCCTAACCATTAATTACTGAACATACTCATCACCCTGTGTTATGAGGCCTTTCTTCCTTCCTCCTTCATTCAAAATAACATTAAAAATATTTTTGTCTTAAATTCCTATTTCATAAGGCTCCAGAATGGTAAACAGACACTTCCCTGGCTCAGGAAGAGGAGAGGGATTCCTAGCCAGATTCCCCTGGAGCTACTGTCAAGGAGTACCAATTCTTTCTAGCATTTTCTAGACAAGATAACAGAAATGTAACAATATTTGATCAGTGCATAATGTTTCTGTCTTGGCTTAAGCCCAACCAGCAACTAAGCACCACACAGCGGCTTGCTGACTCCTGCCCCTCCACATGTGATGGAGAGGAGATCACACAAAAAGGTAAAACTTGAGGGTTAAGAACACTTTAATGACTAAAATAAGCAAATAAAATTACAGGAACAATATTAATAGTAATTGCACTGGAAAAAAGACTGTAACAAAAACAATACCAACATAACTTCCACACTGAATCCAAGCCACAGCACTGTACCAGCTGCTAGGGAGAAAATTTAACTCTATCCCAGCCCAAGCCAGGCTAAGTCCTTGTAGCATTTGGAAAGCAGAGCGTGGTAGTAACTCCCCTTGAACCTGTAATTCACAGTGTCACACCTCCAGGAACAGAACAGGCTGCAGCTCCAGGAACTGCAAAAGCAGCAAGTGAAAAATCTGCACCTTTCAGTGTGGCAGAGAGAGAAAAAACATCACCACAGCCCCCATCATCTGCTCACAGAGATGACTCTCCCATCATTCAAGAACCTGAGGACTCCCAGCTCCATCAGGATGACCCCTCTCAGAGGAGAAGTAGTCTAGTGATAGTGGAGTCAACTGATGAACAGACAGAAAAGTTTGGAAGAGGCTATGAAGAGGAATCATTAGAAAAGGTAAATAACAACATTACCTGAAAGTAATTGACACAAAAGAACAAATTTTATGTCTCACTCATTCCTTCCTTCCAAAACTCAGATCCTGAAGCTTAGACTGTAACTCTGGTTCTGCTACCCTCACTTGGTCTTGGCCTGTGACAGTTCTGTCCACACAGGTGAAAGAAAACTAGTGTAAACAACAGCTGCAGAAACAAACCTTGTACATGTGAAAGCTGAAAACCAGATGGAACAAAAGCCAGAGGGATAACATTAAAGGCTTATGAGGAGTTATAGAATTGTTTTGGTTGGAAAAGACATTTTAGATCAAGTCCAGTCATTAACCCTGCACTGCCAAGTCACCACTAGACCAGGAGTAGCTCAAAGCAGCATGAAGAATGACATGGAAAACACTGCAAAGTTGGTGAGGGTGGACAAGGGGCAGCAGGATGTAGATTGCAGAATAATAAGGAAGAAAAGAACTTGAGAATAGCATTTATGTAGCATGCAGGCTATACAGAAAAATGGAGCTAGGGGATGGAAGCAAAGAGAAAAATCTACATGAAGTAGGTCGATGGCTGTGTAAGACAAAGGAACCTTACTGGACTGTTGGGAGAGGGGAAGATGTCAGGAGGCAATGAAAGAAAGCAACTGTCAGTATTTCCCAAGTAGCAGAGCACTAAGATGATCTTCTAGATTTGGTATCACAAAGACTCACCCTTCTTTTCAATATGCTAATGAACAGCAAAAGTGTAGGCAAGTGGCCAAAGCCTCCCACCCCCATCGGCGTTTCCCAAGTTAATGCCAGGTAAGAGCCCAAAACCCTAAAAGCAGAAGTTTTCAGAAGTGGAGATGGCTTTAGGTGCAAACAAGACAGAGCCTGTAGGCATTGTTAGTGCCACCTACAACAGAGTGCTGCTTCCATGCTCCCACCAGGAGTTAGCTGAGGAATTAGGAGTGCTGGCGCTGAGCTCGGACGAGGATGAGGTGGTCACTACCAGGGTCATTCGCCGCCGGGTGATCATTCAGGTACCGGGTGCTGAATGACTGCCTGGAGCCTGGCGACATCTTGAGGCATGTGCAGATCTGCAGTGGCCCTGAATGATGCATGGGCATTGGATGAGCTGTTCAAAACCTTTCCTTGAAGGCAGGATTACAGTAATACTGCTAACCCAGCTCTAAACTGCTTAGACACCTCAGCAGGAGGACAGAGTGTTCTCAGCCCCATAAACAGCACCTTCAACTAACATCTCTTTGCCTGTCCTTTGTGACATAACTTTCCTCTGCATGCCTTTCTAAGGGTTTCTTTGCACAAGTTTTTTTCCTAACATCTCTTTTTTCCCCCCCCAATCTTTAACCAATTAACCAATTTTAAAACTGCTTCAAGTTACCTACATGAAGGCCTTGCTTCATAAAACATTGTTCTTTGTCATACAGGCTGATAGTATGCCTGAAATGCCACCAGAAACAGTCACAGAAGAGCAGTACACAGATGAACATGGCCACACAGTGGTAAAGAAGGTATTGTCAGCTGTGCCCCTTGCTACCTTCTTACTCTCCAGTAAAGGGAAGGATAAATACAGCCACATATGTGCCAGATTTCCTTTTGTGAAGGGGCAAGATTTTTAAGAGCAAAGTGTGGGGAGAACCGAATTTCCTGCTTTGTTCAAAGAATTATTTCTGATTTGCAAGATCATTTTATATTAGTTTGTAACTTGACATATTTTGTTACTTTTTCCACTTAAAGCCAATGAAAATTCTGCATACTTCCATGTTCCTGGGAAAAAAGGGGGTTTGAACAAAAAAATCCCTGCACGAACCACAACGGTTTTATTTTGGATCACATTAATGGACCTAATGGAGGGCTGAGTCACCTAAACCTGCACATAAGAACTTAAAAATCTCTACCAGGTGTTGCTGACTTTCCATATCTGGACATACAGTTCAGTTTTTATGGCACAGAGATTATAAATTACTGTATGTATAAAGCACACATTTCCTTGTATGATGGCCTCCTAAAGTAAGCTTTTTCAGGCCATGCTTACAAAAGTGAATTCTGCACAGCATGGTGCTCCCGGTTTTATCTGACAAATGCTCTGCAGGTCTTTTACACATAGTCTGAATTCTGCTGGTAGCAAACTCCCCATTTTTTTTGTCTCCCAGGAAAACATCACAGACCCAGCTGGAATTGCCAGAGCAACAGCATACTTTTCCCAGTTATTCAGGATTCTGCACTTATGAGATTCCAAAGCACTGGAGGTGCCCAGCATCCTAGGCTTGCACCTATGCTATCCCACATCACCCTGCAGAGGTGATGACAATCCTGAGTACCAATACCAGATTAGGCCCACAACTGTTAATTGTATTGCACTATAAACAAGTGTTATAGAATCAATAAGGTTGGAAAAGACCTTAGATATCATCCAGTCCAACCTATCACCCAACACCTCATGAGTAACTAAACCATGGCTTCAAGTGCCATACCCAATCCTCTTTTGAACACCTCCAGGGACTGTGACTCCACCACCTCCCTGGGCAGCACACTCCATGGCCAATAGTTTTTCCCCGAAAGTTTTCTCCTCACCTCAAGCCTAAACTTGCCCTGGCACAGCTTGAGACTGTGTCCTCTTGTTCTGGTGCTGGTTGCCTGGGAGAAGGGACCAACCCCCACCTGTCTACAACCTCCTTTCAGGTAGTTGTAGAGAGTAATAAGGTTTCCCCTGACCCTTCTCTTCTCCAGGCTATACATCCCCAGCTCCCTCAGCCTCTGCTCACAGGGCTGTGCTCCAAACCCCTCCCCAGCTTTGTTGCCCTTCTCTGGACACGTTCAAGTGTCTCAGTGTCCTTCTTAAAGTGATGGGCCCAGAACTGGACACAGTACAGCAAAGTGAAAACCTTAGTCCCTCTGAAGGAACATATACAGCAAGTGAGGTGATAACACAGCTCTGAGGAGCATCAGAGTTCTGAGACCCAGACAATAAGTCTACACTGTGACCAGTGACGGTTAGCTAGAATGATTTGTTTTAACACATGCTGGTCAGATCTGTCATTACCATCACAGCCTCACTTTGGCTGTCATGGTTTGAACTCAGCTGGCAGCCAAACAACATAGGAATGGTAATAACAGAATAGACAAAGAAGTGATGCAGAGTGCAGCTGCTCACCATCCCCCAACCAATGCTCAGCCTGTTCTTGGCTAGTGATCCTGGAGGAGAGAATCCCAAAGCCACAACCCCAGAAGAGCCTGCGGCACCCTCGTCTACATACTGAGCATGACATATGATGTGGAATAGTCCCCTGGCCAGTAAGGGTCTGTTGCTCTGGTAAATAAAACCGATAGCCACAGGTCCTTGTCTATGTATCTGTTAAAGCCTGACCCACTAGTAGGAAAAAGATGCCCTTTGAGTAGAAAATGTTGTATAAGAATTTTTAAATTGAAGCATCTGAACCACAAGGATAAACATAAGAAGGAACACACTGCTGTTACTTCTTCAGGAACAAAGCTCTATTTCATTCCTTCAGGTCACTAGAAAGATCATCCGGAGATATGTGTCTCCAGATGGCACAGAGAAAGAGGAAGTCCTAATGCAAGGAGCACCACAAAGCCCTGTCACTGTGGAAGAAGGAGATGGCTATTCCAAAGTTGTAAAACGGGTCGTGCTGAAGAGCAGCAGTGAGCAGACAGAGGTCAGAGCTTCCGCTTCCCTTGGCAGAAAGCAGCAGTACGCTGGCAGTGTGCTTACTAACCACAGCTGACCCATGCCAGCTCTGAACAATACTTTGAAAAGCTTTCTTGCAGATGGAAAGGCCTCAAAATAGAAAGAGGCAAGGTGGAGAGTGGGCAGGGAAAAAGGACAGTTTTCTCTGAAAATAAGTCAGGATACAGATTCTGTGATGTAGGGGAAGCACCAAATTGATCAAGCAAGCAGCTTCCTACCACAGGTAGATAAATGGCAAATGTGTACATTACAGACACATCAATATACTGCACACATCTGTCCATATACCTCTTACTCTAATAAGAAGATTAGTGAATGTAGCAATGAAATGATCTGATGTTCTCTACCTTTCTTTTCTGTAACTAAGCCCTTCTATATACAGCTGTATTAGGTTTAACTTCCTGCTGTGCTCTTTGCTTTGAAGGGGCTAAAATAAATAGCACTAATTTCGTCTTGTTTGTAGAGCCAGGTCATTAAAAAGAAACCCCAACCTGGCAAGGTAAGTGCTTTTCAGTTTATCTTCCCCTGCCTCACTTCACCAGGTAGCCCTGCAGAGGTCTCTATCAGTCCAATTAAGGCTGTGACAGAGGGCCACAAGCAACTGGGGGGTTGCTTTCAGCAGCATTGCAATGGAAACTAACATTTAACAAGCAGTCATTAGAAATGCTAAGAACATGAGTGGCCAGAATTAATCATCAGAATTAATTCTCTAGGACTAAAGTAACAAGGAGATAATTTTTCTCTGACCATACTAGAACTACTGTTTGTCATATGGAACCCATATACATTAAGTACATATCTTGCCAAATAACATCAAGTTTGTCACTTTCCCATGGTAACCTAAAGTTCTGGCCTGTGGCTCCTGTAGGAGTTCCTTGGTTTTGTCTCAGAAGAATTATCTTAAGAGATGGACTGGTACCAGATATTCACAGTGCCTGTGTGAACACAGCGTGAGGTCCACTTGTGGCTTGGTGTAACTGCCATTCTGAGAAGGATGGTCACTAAAAGCATTGGTAGTAGCCATTATGTAATTCATATCCAGGCTCCTTCTGCTTTCTCATTTACAGGTGACCCTGTCTGAACCTGCTGTTTTGTCTAGTGCCTCCAAATTCCAGTCTGAACCAGTTGAAGGCCGGAAGGTCAGCAAAGTCATAAAGACCACAGTAGTGCAAGGAGAGAGAACAGAGAAACACCTGGGGGATGCCAGCTTAGCTACTGATCTTCCGTCAGCCAAAGAGGACTTTGAAGAGGTAAGAGCTCCTTTTAAACATGAATATTAAAATCAGTGTCACAGCATACCCAGGGACAAATTCTGCCCTACTGAAAGCTCTGGTGGTGGAGCATCATACTCAAATATTGAGGATAAAAGCTCTGCTGTATTTGGTTGTGTTATAAAAGGACTTGTACATGAAGAGTGTGTGTGGGAAGCTAACGCTACACAACTAGCTGTGGAACATTTTAGGATTCTAAAACAAGTCCCACAGAAGCTTTAAGTAAAGTTGTTGGAAATCATGGATGTGGTTACTCGTAACGGTAAGTCATCTGTTACCATCCATGGAGCTCATTTTAGAAATGGATAGTTATGTCTGGGTACCTTGAGGTATTCATTTGTCTTTGAAACAAAGATTCAGCTACCAGCTCATTAGTACCTCTCCTGTGCCTTTCCAGTAAGTTTAGACATCTCAGTAACAAGAGCAAGGAACTGAGAGCCCTTTACTCTTAATCCATTTTATTGTCCCTTTGAGAGATCTTGACAAAAAGAAAATAAGCAGCAGACACTGTCCTGGAGAGGTTCAAAGACATGGCCTGGGAATTAACAGGCTTTTCCCAGCTTGCAGCTTCTGGTCTGGTAAATCTAGAAGGCTGCAGAGAATAGCAGAGGCAAACCCACATCCAGTCAAAAGGAAAACAAAAATGCTGCAGGGCTTGAGTTGGGCTACTTCAGATCTGGAAAGAAGGTATCAAGACCTGCTTTGGTACACTGAAACTGTCCTATGCAAGAAAGGCAACTGAGCTGTGCACTGAAGAAGGGCGGGTAGATGCTTATTCCTCTGTTCACCATTGTTCAGCTTCATTAACAGAGAGCAGTAAGGGACAAAGAGCAATTATCTTCTCTGTCCTAGGTTTTTCATTCTTGTTTTAATTTGAAGTTTATGTTTTGATTTGAGGCTCTGAGCTATACAGGTAACAAAATGAAAGTCCAGCTGCCCACTTTAGTAGAGAAAGAGATCAGGAAAGAGGACGGATCAGTCATTAAAAGGTTTGGCTTGGCATGTCAATCAGCTGTTACTAGAAAAGTATTAACAAACTCCTAACACATGAGTGGATTTAATGAGTGCCTGAAGTGAAACCACTGGCAGGACCTAAAGCTACATTTGCAAGAGTACTAAAGATTTCTACTAACATTCTGTGACAGGAAGGGATGTGTGCACTGGAGAGGTCTACATTCACTTGAAAAACTTGAGTGGGTGGTGGTGGGGTTAAGGCTGTGTTGGGTTCACCAAGGCAAGCACCCAAGCACCACACAGCTGCTCCCTAACCCTCCTGCCTCCCCTTGGAACAGGGGAGAGAATAGGAACAGCAAAAGTAAAATACCTCATGGACTGAATGGTGACAGTTTAATAAGTGAAGGGAAGAGGGAAGCACAACCAAACACGGGAATGCAAAAGCAATCACTTACCACCTGCCACGAGCAGACCAATGCCCAGCTAGTCACTAACCAATGGTCACCTGCCAAGACATACTCCCTTGGCAGCTTCTTCCTCTGGCCTGTTTTTAGCCCCGAGTATGCTTCTATACAGCAGGGAATTTCCCTCTGGCCAGTTCCAGCCAGCTGCCCTGGCGGTGTGCCTTCCCAAAGGCTTGCTCACCCCCACCCTACTCTCTGAGGGGGCCAGTGGGAAAAAAGGAGAAAGCATTGGTGCTGTGCAAGCACTGCTCAGCAGCAGCCAGAGCACTGCCTGTCACAAACACTGTTTTAGCCCCAAACAGAGAGCAGTGCACCACACAGGCAGCTGTGATGTGGTTTAACTGCACACTGGCCAGACCCAGAGCAAAGGGGTGTCGCTGCCAAGCCTGTTTCATAGCAGGTGACACAAGAATTAGTGGCTGACAGTTAACATTAATCAAGGTTGCTTCAAAAATATTTTTTTGCTAGCAGTTGACTCTGATCATTTAATAATTTGAACATTATCAAAATAGACAAGAGGATACATGAGCTATTTATAGATGTGTGCATGTGATAGTTGAGCCTGAGTAGGAATGAGGCAGGGCAGATAGGAAAATATGTGGGAGAAAAAAACAACCCAAACCAAACCAAGCTACTGTAGCTCAGACAGCAAATGGCTTCATCCCTACCACACACAATGTGAGTCAAGGCTGCTGTGGGCTGGGTATCTTCCACACACCTTCTTCCAGGCCTTTTGAATCTATAGTGGCACTGGGGTGGTGAAGCCAGTGTTAGAAACAGAAAAGGAACATCCTGACCAAACTCTGCAAGCAGTAAAGCCCAGACCAGCTTTAGAGTCAGAGGAGTGATGCCACAAGTACGCACTGGGAGCCAGCTGAGCTGCTGTGCCGGCTTTGGACGAAGGGTGCACATTCTTGCCAAAGCACTCCACCTAGTGAAGGGACCCTTTGGCCATGCAGGTCAGACTCAGAAGTGTCAGCTGTCCCATCAAAATGGAGCTATTCCTGGCTGAGCATGCAGGAATTCCCAAGCATGCTTGGCTTCCCGTGGCCCTCTCAAGGACACTGACCAAAATCTGGGCCTCTGGGCCATGCTAAGCAAGAGACACCCAGCTGTCCTATGACAGCTATGTTTATTTGCTTAGCCCTGGAAGGGACTTGGTGGGTTTTCAGGTTCTGACTAGTAGAGCAAGATGGTTCCAGTGAGGTAAGAGAGTAACAGAATAGCTCAGGACACTACAGCAGCACAGAGGTAGCTTTCCTGGTTGGCAGAACTAAGTGTTTATGAAATTCCTACTCTGCAGGAAATCTTCGTATGCTGAAGATGACTACAGCAAATAGAATCATTGAATCAATAAGGTTGGAAAAGACAAATAGGAAGGTCCTGTCTGAATTTCAGCCCAGGTGGCACATCTGTGTGTTGCAGCATGGTTTTGCTGGGCTAAACCTGTGTGCCTAATTGATGTATAGACATTAACTGCCATGAGTTCACATTATGAAATTCAATGAAAGCAGTGGTGTGTGTTGCATTCGGGAAGCCCCTCTGACCTCAGTAGTGTGCTTAAACTGCCAGTTACTATTCTTCTCATGTTGTTTGACATGAAAAAGCCCTAAAACTGCAGCTGAAAGGGAGCATTTTTTAAAGCCTTCAGGAACTGTGGGCTTTTAAAGAGTTTTCTCATCTGTTTTGTTTCAGGACAATGCTGAGTAAAGCCAGCACACAGAAGAGGACTGTGATGAAGGATCAGTATGGAAAACATGTTCACATAGAGGAGCTGGAAGACACACCAGAAGCACTACCACAGGATGACCTCCAACACGACCTCCAGCAGCTTCTCAGACGCTTCTGCCAAGGGGACTGGAAACAGGAGGCGAAATGAGAAGCTGCCACCCCTCAACACCACCGCATACCATCCATCCCGTGTGCCACCTTCATCTCCTCTAGGTGTAGACATTGTCACCTACATCATCACTGAAGACACTGCCATTTCTACCTGTGCAGACGCAGTGAATCCATTTCTTCTCCCCCTCCCCGTGTTTGATTTTGGGTTTTTGTTACTTTTTACCCTGTAAGCTAATTTGTGACCAAAGATAGCATCCTTCATCTGGGATGATTTATCCACCAACCCGTCGTCTTTGTGCTGTACTGGGAGTTTGTCAGCATCGCCACTTCTTGCTGTCCCTGGGCTTCTGCACTAGCTTCACAAAATCACATTTGTCAAGCCAACTTCATCTACAGGCCTCTTCAAGTGACTATGTACAGGTGTCACAAAACAAGGGAGTTAAAGGTGTAAACTGTATATAGCAAGAGTATTTGGACTTAGGAGACTGCAGACAACACACTGCCTGTGACTACGATTAGCATCATGGATTACAAGGTCTATTGACACTGCTGACCAGCCACCAATGAGATACCGACTGCAAACACAGACTGGCTGAGGAGCAAGCACTGCACATCTGCTGCAGCCATCAGACTTCCAGTGTAGGGATCTGTTATAGCCAATGGCTCTAAGAGTCAGGCCAAAACCTGGAAATTCAGCTGTTCTCTCAAAAAACAGCTGCCTGTGGCCATCAGTGCTTCTCAGACCTTTGGACAGCCACTCACAGATTTCCAGAAAAAGAAAAAACAAACAAAGAAACAAAAAGAACACCCAATTAGGTCCCCAACCTGCTAGCAGCTATATCTACGGCACATCTGCATATGGTATTAAAACCTTCTAGATCCGGACTCGTGGCAGGGCATATTAAACAAAGATAACTACAGTAGTTTCCTCTTTCCATCACTGCTTAGCAAACCACACTGTCTTACTGGTGGTACTTCCTGCTGGCCACTGCACTGTAGATAACTATGGGAGAAAGACTTACCCAGTATACAAGGAGAATAATTAATTCACCGTGTTTTATCAAGATTGCCTCTTATCCGATACATGCATGTGGCATTTGAAGGTCAAACCCAAACCCTCCTGTAACCATGTCAGCTTGTTGGCCCTCTTAGCACTGAGCGAGCAGTTTTTATCTTCCAATCAAGTGTTTTTTAAAAAGGGAGTGCTCACAATCCTTGAAAGGCAGTTTCTGTTCCTATTTTGTTATCTCTCTCTCTCTAATATATATCTTTCTAAATCAACCCTCTGGAACCCATGATAGCATGTCTGCACCTGGCTTTTCAAACAAGGGAACAGAGATCTGACATCCGGGCTGTTCCGTACCTTAATATTCCGTGGAGGGAGCTCTGTAGCCTTTTAGCATATACAATACACACAGACACACACTAAATGTTTTTAAACAGCAATTTGATTTTTTAGTAGTCTACTTAAAACCAGAGCAAACCAGATCCTCTCCTCTAGGAGCAGCACCTTTGCCAAGCGTATCTGGCCTTCCACCATTATTGGGTTGTTTGGCTTTTTTTAAGGACTCACTCAGTGCTCAGAACAAGGGCACGTCCTCACTAAGGTAACGATGCCAAATGCACAAAAAAACATCTTGGGAGTCGTGGCTTCCTGCAGGAAAAGTGACCCAAGGTGCTGTGCTAATGTCTGGGGTTTTGGCAAGCAGGAAAACAAAACAACACAAAAGTGGGGGGGAGGGAGGGGGAAACCGAAACAAGCGGTTTTGGCAGCCAAACCAAACGAGACCCACAAGGAACCATTTCACAAGGCCATGGCTTTCTGATTGTCAGAGACAGCACAGGATGATCTTCAAGGATGGGGCTCTAAAGAAATGCATTTCTGTTGTGTTACTTGCGGTGCAGATGATGTTCTGTGTAACAACATAATGGTTATTCACCTCTTATTTTGATTTTTTGCTGTGTTATCAAAGAACTTGAATACTGTGAGAAGAAGTGAATTTTAAGTTGACGAATCAGCATCTTGTTCCCATGGTGATAACACTAATTGAATATATCTATGAGGGCATGTATTAGTTAAAAATTAAAGAAATACAACACTAACAATACATAGCTGCAATGTGTACAATGGCTGATTTAACTAAATAAACATGTACAAGTGTTAAATGTAGCAACAACGCCTCACTCTCTTTTACTGCCAGCACAGCAGAACGAGGGCCAGCTCCTGTCTGGGTGCCTTAGCTACCAATTAGAACCATAGAATGATTTGGGCTGGAAGTGGCCTCCAAAGCTCATCCAGTACAACCCCCCCTGCAGTCAGCAGGGACATCCTCCACTACAGCAGGTTGCTCAGAGCCTTGTTGAGCCTCAGCTTGAAGATCTCCAGGGAGGGGACCTCAACTACCTCCCTGGGCAACATGTTGCAGTGTTCCAGCAGCCTCATGCTAAAGAACTTGTTCCTAACATCCAGTCCAAATCTGCTCTTCTCTCATTTCAAACCACTGTCCCTCATCCTATCCCTGCAGGCTTTTGCAAACAGTCCCTCTGCAGCCTTCTTGTTACCCCTTCAGGTATTGGAAGGCTGCTATAAGGTCTCCCCAGAGCCTTCTCTTCTCCAGGCTGAACAAGCCCAGCTCCCTTAGCCGTCTTCATAGCATATCTTTAATTCTGCTACTGTTGTCAGTCTGTCAGAACAGTCAGATACAAAGATTTTTTAAACCCTGGTTAATAGCTTTTCAAAGCACAACACACTTTCTAGTTACTGACAGACTCTTCCTTCAGATACAGCTCAGACTATTTGTGACAATTACTTTGCTGGTGCAAATGTCTCTGTTTACAGCAGATTTCTCTTGTTTACTGAATCAACACCTGAGTGATCATAACCTGAGACCAAGCTTTGCTGTCCTCCCTGTTCTGCAGGCTGCAATCTTGAGTTATCAAGGTGAAGGAAAACGATACAGAGAAATATGAGTGCAAGACACTTAAAGGCTGTTCCTTGAAATAATGCAAATGAGGGGAATCAGACCCAGGCCTTTTTCTCATTCACCAACAGTGTTTTTTGTGACAAAAATAGAAAACTTGTGCTAATCAGCAGGTTTGAGCCATTAATAAACACAAACCCCTCAATCCCTCCACCCCCAGTCAAATTGAAGACACAGAGAACATGAGGTGCATCTGAAGGAACATATCTTCTCCTTATCCCTGATCCAACTGCCCACAGGGTTTGCCCTTGGCCACAGCACCACTGGATGCCTCCAGTGACTTCAATACAACTTAACTTTTCAAAGGGGTGAGACCAACATCACCTCTGCAGTGCAGGCTTCTCAACATGCTTCTCTCTGTTATTACTAGCAGAGAACGCTTCATGCTACTACTTCCAGCATTACATGCAAAAATGGAGGCAACTAAACTGTATAAAATAAAATGTGTAAGAGCTGGCTGAACCTTCCTGAGACCAGGGAGAATTCACCTCCACCCAGCTTTTGCTGAGCAGCAGCTGGCATCACACAAGACTTTCATTAAATAGCCACTAGAGTGCAGCAAATCATCAGCGAGTAAGGGGCGGGGAGGGGGAAACAACGCAAACCAACTCGCCAAAGAAACCCAACCAAACTTGCACGAATTTTTCAAGTGAAATACTCCACTATTGGAAAGGCAGCCCCCACCCCTTACTGCAAATGTTGCAATTTGGAGCGTGTCTTCCATCTGCCTACATACATACACACACAGAGTTCTCCCCTGCCACAGCAATGGGAAAAGCCAGGTGAAGCAAAGTCTCAATTAGAGCATGCAGATTGCCCTTCATCAAAGCTAATCTCCACGCCCAGGCTGACTTCCATCAGCTGTTCAATTTGTACACAGGGATGTGCAGAGCTCATTCACTGCAAGGTTGTGCTGTTTCGTGCTTCAGCTCCCTCAGAAATTCTCCTTTTTCCTCGGATAACTTTGCTGTACATCAATCTGCA
The DNA here is from genome assembly GCF_014839835.1 of Dryobates pubescens. NCBI lineage: Eukaryota > Metazoa > Chordata > Aves > Piciformes > Picidae > Dryobates > Dryobates pubescens. The sequence goes on from NC_071635.1 coordinate 4,046,755, forward strand.
AAGTACCACGGGGCTGTGAAATCATTTCACTAAGCGTTTTCAGTTCCTTTGCGCAGAGTAAGACAGTTAAGTAAGCAAGGCGACTACAGAAAAGGAACCATGTGCTTGCCTTCCACTGATTTCCATGAGGCAGGTTTTATTGGCTCCACTCTGCCAGCATTATTTCTGGATTGCTTTCACAAACTGAGGCCAAATTCTTTCCACAATAATTTAGAAAGAGGAGAGCAGACTTCATGTCAGCAGCTTGACTCAACTCCATTAACCAGCAGTGCTCTAAATCAGCATTTCAAGAACATTTGCACAAGCAATGACTTGTTCAAAGAGGGAAATCTGCACAAGTACATCTCAATCACACACACATACATCAGAAAAAGCAAGTTAAAGACATTCAGAGATGGTTTTGTTGTTACTAATGAAGCTAAACTCTGTTTCCATCTCTCTCTGGCAGTACCAGAGTAACAGTGCCAGTCCCATGGCACAGAATCCGCTGGCAGTAGGGAATTGTGTTAATGAGCATCACAGAATTGGCACACAACCCAAAATTCATTCCAATACAGTGAAGAATGATTTCAGCACTTACCAGTCCATGAAGAGTTTGTGAGACATTAAGCTACCACAGCAGCTAACAGCAACTCCAAGAAGATTCGAGATGACTTCCAACTGCTCAGTGAAGAGCCCAGCTCCACCTCCCCTCTAAGATGGCCGCTGCAGGTGGCAATCTCAGAGGGCGGGAGGTGCAGCTGGCCCCTAACGCAGGTGAGGGCAATCACCTCAGCTCTGAGCTACCTCCTCTAGCTAGAGGTGTCCCTGGTCACTGCAGAGTTGGACTAAACCACCCTCAAAATTGCCTTCCAATCCCAAATGTTCCATCATTCTTATGAAAACTTAGCACAAGGCGCAGTTACACTTCCCCTTTGCAATGGCAAAGAAAAATAAACCCCACCAAACGCATGGAGATCAGAAGCTACTGCAGCTAATGAAGCCTGAGAACAGCTGAGTACACACTGGGGACAGAGATCAGAAAGCACCACAGTCCTCTTAGATAGCATTAGATTCTGCGTGAGTCCCTTCAAACTGGTGCCACAGGATAGATTTACTCCATCTTTGTGTTTTGTTTTCAAGAGCTTGAGGTCATTCACACCAACCTTTAGCAGGTTAACCCATCTCAGACAGGTTTGTGTCCTGCTGCCCCACAGGCACAGATGTGAGCACCATGCCACAGCTATTAGACAGCAAAAAGGCAGTAATACTTAACTGGGCACTCCATCACTTCACACATGCACTCCTTATCGTTTCAGGTAAACCCTTAAGCCATTGACTCAGTCCTGCCACAAACAGCACATGGAAAACCACCCAGCAGGAGAAATGGTGTGACTGTTCCACTGTACTTGGCCCTGGTGAGGCCACAGCTCAAGTACTGGGTTCATTGCTGGGCACCACAGGACAGGAAGCACATTGAGGTCCTGGAGCCTTTCCAGAGAAGAGCAATGTGGCTGGTGAGGGGTTTGGAGGGCATCATACAAGGAGCAGCTGAGGGATGCTTTCCCTGCCCCAAATGGCAACCCCCAACCAGATGGATCACGTCCTAGTGGTCATCCCCGGCCAGATGGCACGTACCCACCACTTCCCACCACTCTCACCCTTCACCAGTGCATTGCATTTGATCTTGTGGAGTTCAGCAGCCTTCAGTTTATTTTCCACCAGAACCCTGGCATTTAACACAGCTGCTTGTGCTGCAGGCTCTGGAAAAACAGGCCTAGCGTTCTCAGTGTGTGCTGGGGTTTTGTTGTTTGGTTGGTTTGTTTTCTTCATTTTTGTTCCCTGAAAGCAAGTAAACCCAAACACATTACCATACCTACTGCATGGTGCTGGCATAGCAACTTGTGTTTTCAGGCACAGCAAGGTCTCATGCTCTGCTTCAAAGAAAGTTTGGTCAGTTTAGCACAGCCACAGATGATACCCAGCTTCCTGCAGCTCAGCTTTCCCTTCTCAGGTACTTGACAGCTTCCTAAAGCTGTTTCCATTTATCAAGGAGGCTTTGAGTGCCTCCTTAGCTGCAGCCCAGTGCCTTTATTTAATAGTGCTTTTAATGACAGCCATTGGCAGGCAGACAGGCATGATTTTCCTTGCTTCCATCTCACCAAAAGCCAGACAGCCTAGAAATATGAGTCTAAACAAATGAGCCATTAGTGCCAGCTGGCTATTGCTAATTGAGTTATATATTTTCTGTATTACATTACATTGTTGCCTAGAGGTCTTTACTTCTGCTCTTAATTTCTCTGGTCCTCTTACTTTATTATCCAAGTGTCACAGCTGGACTGCATACAACAAGAGGTTCTGTGCATTTACTTTAAACATGCTGATAAAAAATAAAGGACTTTGAAAATCTCAGAGTCATTTCTCCAAGGTCTTTGCAACAGAGAGTCTGAAAGACATGGTTTAGAGGGGTGGTAGCTCCTGGCTTGCTCAGGTCCAAAGAGACCTGAGAAGCTGTTGCAGATTTTGAGTGTAGAGAGTGTAGAGGCACTTCAATAGTAACCAGCATCCATGTTCTCTGGCTGCTCTCCTGCACAGGTAGTATTTCAGAGACGAGAAAGCCCTGTACAGGGACAACACCTACAACCAGTATGTTAGAGAGGCAAAAAAATGGCTGATCCCATGGGATGCAGAAAAACGTAGGTAGGAGATAGGTAAAAGTGCAGGTGGGAATTCACACCCAGTTTGACAGTGACAAGACCTCTAAATCCCTTACAGTTTAAGCTCTCAGCCCAGGCCTGCAAGCATCTTCAGCATCATTTTGCTATCAGACTTGAATTAATATTGAGCAGAAAGTGGTTTTCAGTACAAATCACTGAAAATAGCCCCAAATTTGTACCAGGGACTGCCTCAGGGACTGCATCAGGGTCTCTTACTGTACTAAGCCTTCACACCACTCATTCTCAACACTTCTCTAACCTCCCCTTTAGTTACAGCACACGTTATCTGATGCTGCCTCAACTTTGACATCCAACATGAAGAGAATGTTTCACCTGCAGGCTGCCATTTTCTGCTGCATGATGCATTCTTATGCACACCTTGAAGCACGAGCCTAGCAACACCACAAAACTCCTCTTTGCAGAAGCTCCTGATAGCAGAAACGCAATATTCTCAGATGTTAATGACCAAAATTACCTTAGAGAGCTTTGGACAGGCTCCAAAATAAAATGACTCTCTCTTCTTATCAGAGGTAACCAATTTCTGCATCCAGTTATCATTTAGATGTTTGTTAAGCTGACTGAAGGAAGGTCACTGAAATGAGATGCTGGAAAATAGCTGTCTGTAGAGATGTATGAGCTCTCAGACATTCACAGACTCTTCAATTAGGGAAAGAAACCACCAACACCAACAGAAATCTTTTAGCAGGCAGCTGGTCCTTGTAGGATATGTGAGCAAGCAAAATGAAACCAGCTTAGAGAATGAGGCCTACAGTTTCACAAGAAACCCTTTCAGACTCATTGTAAGTCTCTGACAATTATCTCCTTTTTGTAAATGAAAGTTGTTTTATTCATTCACACCTATAAACTGGTTGTTATTTGGGTATCTCTCTCTGCTCATCACTCTCTGGCACCTCAAATGGTTAAGTAGGGCTCCAAGAAGGTATGTGTTGTAGAGGAGCATGAGAACGCCCACGCTGTGGCTGTATTATTCCTATACTGTCACCTGCCACTAAACTCACACTGTTATTTGACTGCAAAGGAGAAAGAAGGGGAAACTTACAGTCAAAAGAGGAAATGGAAGATGTGAATGCAGTATTTCTCTCCCTCACTTTTCCATTTTCTCTCTCCATAACCGCTGTTTCCCTCCCTGAAACCAACCTCATGAGAAGCTGCAGCTTGGCTGTAAAAAGTATTTCTGTCTAGAAACTTCTCAAATGTTATCCTGAGTTATGAACCAAAAGCATCTCATTTCTCACTCATCTGACCTAAGCTGACTCCCAAGAGGAGACAGCCTGGCTGGCAGCAGTGAAGCAAAATGAATGTTTCCTATAGATACAAATATGCCTTGATGTAGGTTGTGCTCAGATTCTTTATCATCACCGTCACCACAGCTGTCACTGCTGACAATAAAAAGTGAGTACCCTGATAAATTGCTTTGGAATTGATGAATGCCTCCTCCAAGGTTATTTTCATGTGGTGGGACAGCTGATCACACCAGACTTGCCACAGAGCACAACATCCACATTACTTTGTGAAAGTCATCAGTTCTGGGCAAATCCATTCGTGCATAGCTCGAAAAACCTGACTGCAGCTACACAAGCTGCACACTGAGCCCCTTTTACTTGGATAATTTAAACTGTGATTCAGTCAAAGGAGCTCAGACCCTAATAAGCTCTGGATTATAAAGCCAAAATTGGTTTAATTCACTTTTCATTTGTATCTTTTAATTTTCTTTGAGGAGCAACAGACTAAAGCAGGTCTTAATTTTTTTTCCATAGCTCCCAAAGAGGCACAAGCTCCCCTAAATGAGATGGAAGCTGTAAACTGAAGAGATTTATTTCACACTACACACATAAATTTTGCCTTCTGGAAGAAGGATGGAAATGTAGGAAACAGAAGGAACTGACTCCTAATAATGATATATTAAACTCTGCCATCCAGCCTACTCTTCTGAAAGGTAATAAAAGGAAAATCAGCATCAAGGACTGCAAGGAGATGCTAATGCTAGGATGAAGGATAGAAGTTGTTCCTGCTCTGACTCCCCCTTTCAATCACACTTAATTACAGGCCAAGGACAGCAGTTACTTGGCTGGTCCTCTCCATTGTATTAGTGTCTGGACTGCATGGAGCATTTTTAGCCAGTAGGAAGAGCTTTGTAACAACAGCTCAATGACAGAATGTCACAGCAATGGCCAGGAGAGCAATACAGATGGTTTGTCCTCAGAGACCTGCAGTAGGGCCCAGAAAACTTGGTATCATCTCCTAGTATAGGCAGCAGAGCTGTTCTGGGCTGATCATTAAACTGCTCTTCTGCCTCCTTTATCAACCCTTATCTGCAAACAGAATACTGCAATTATCTGGTTTCCTTTGTCTTGCCTCTTCACAGAGGAATGCTTTTTCATGTCAGGGGGAATTGATGACAAGGATGATCCTTGACTGTGGGAGCTCACTGAACGTCTTCCAATGGATGTATTTTTTTAAACTGAAAATTAGCAATGTACTCATTTCAGTGGGAGCCAAGAAGGCTGCTTGAAATAAGCTCAAAAAAGTCAATTTAAATTATCAAAGAACTTTGAAGAAGTGACTTCTGCAAGACTATCTAACAGACAACCTTGTGCTCTGCTTCGGACTCCGCCTGCGCACTGTGGCATTGCGCTTTAACCGAGGCACTGTAAAACCGAAGCTTTGTAATTACATCTTCTCCATCCATCATCATCATCTCAAATCCCCTCCATTTGTCTAACTGACAGCTCAGAAAGATTCATCTGGCATCTAAATATCAAATCAAGTTCTTCTTGCTTTTGTAGGGCAGTAGCAGTGGCAAAAAAAAAAAAATAAAAGCCCCAAAGTTTGGGTTTGGCCTTTTCTGAGAGAGATTTTTGGTGGGTTGGTGTTGGGTGGATTTTTTCTGGTCTTTGCCTTTTTGTAGCATGTACAAAGAAAATACATTGCTGATGTTTTACAGATGTACTGGCTTTGAGCTGCTGACAGATGCAGGAAGTTGATTTTAGCTAACATAATTAACTAGGATGACCTTCAAACTCACAGGGTATTAGCACATGCTCTGTTGAGAACAGCAGTGTGCTACTGCCGCCCTCGATTCGAGTGCTGCCCTCAGAACGGTGTGGTGTGGCTTCTCTCAGATGTGGGAACTGCTGCACGATTCCAGTTGCCAGCAGAGTTAGGAACTTTGCTTTTCAAAGGGAACTTTCTTGGGATACCACCTCTTCCCCACTAGTCTGTAAAGCAGAGAGGTTCCCGTGATGAGGACTTGGAACGTGAGCAAGCACCACAAACCATGACGCGCTAGATGCCACGAGCGAGCCCGAGGTTCTCGGAGCTCTCCTTGTAATTCTGGCCATAAATCCTTCATAGGCAGGCTGTAATCACTGTCATTCAGGGAATGAAACTCACCCATGTACCTTGAAACCCCTGTCATCCATCAGCTTTGTGGCCCTCAGCAAATTACACACTGTCTGTTTCTTAGCCATACAACTAGGTAGGCAGTGCCTGCCTACTCTCAGTGACAGAGCAAGGATCAATTAGCTCACGTTTTTAAAAGCCTCCCAATCAAACACCAGAGCACAGCAACACTACACTCAGTAATGCTGCTCCTTGCTCCAGCTGCTGACTGTGCCCAAGAAATGGGTCTCACAGAAAAGAGAGAGACAAAAGGTAAAGTGGAAAAAAATAAGGAGAATGGAAGGAGCAGTTTCCAGCACAGAAGTAAACGATTCATTTTGAGGAGGGGCACGGTGCTGTCACAGTGTTTTTAACACGGTCAAAGCCACATGGTAATAACCTCAGGGTGTCTGACACTGAGGAGGATGAGGGTTTGGGAAGAGGAAGAAAACAGAGCATGAGGCAGCAAGGGGAAGAGGCATCTGAGCAAAGGGGTAGGGAGCAGCAGTGGTGCTGTTTGACAGAGAGGTGAAAGGATCCAATGAAAGAGAAGCCTCAGATTGGTTTCTCCTCTCACAACCAAAATGTTTAGATCTTGATGCCAGCTACTCCTCCTCAGAGATGAGTAGTGTGAGCTGCTAAGGCGTTTCAATGCAAACAGTACCCTCCTCACCCCCCTGGCTCTTCCACTCTAACATCCCCCTAACATCCTGTTGGCAGACAGCGTAAGACTTGTGGGATGTAAAGCAGCTCTGCCTTGTCGTGTGTGAAAAGCTGCTCTGCACTGGGAAACAGCGCTTGCAAAAAGGTGTGAATGTGACAAGACTCAAACACCACGATCCCCTATTTAACTACAGACCAGAGAGGAAATATTTAGCACACCTCAGGCTCTCAATCTGGAGAAACCCATTACCAAAGAAGAAACCAACAGAGGAGCCTTTGTAACATGTATGCTCACATCCTGGAATCATCAAATGCATCCATTTATTTAAAGAGCCTTGTAATAGTTCCTCGCCTCTGTGTTAATGAAGCCCCCCCGGTGGCATTTTTCAGCCTTTGTGGCACCTTCAGTTGACAGGTGCCCAGGGAAAGAGATCCTTCCTGCTGTTATTGTGAGATTTTGTCAAGTTTTGGAGTTGCACTGAAACCCAAGCTAGATCCTTCCCCACTCTGCAGTGAAAAATCAGAGAAAGGCTGTCTCAGACATTACCTTGGTGATTATGGCACTGACACCGCACAAGCCTCAGATTCCTGGTCTGAACTAAAAAACCCCAGAAACTCCTACTTGTGTTTTCCTGCCAAAGTGCTCTACACTCAGGCCCAGAAATCATTCTACTGCTGCTGTGCTTGTCTCCACCTCAGAGTATTAACCATTTACACAAACTGGTTTGGTCCCAACAGGAGACTGAAACAGCTCCTCCAAAACCAGAGCACCGAACTGCGTGCCAACATCTGTTTGTTTCCAACCATTGTGCACAGAAAACTCTTTCATGAAACATCATTTTCACAGCAAACAAACTGTGCTGCTGAACTTGCAGATCCATTTCCAACCATAGCAACAGCTTTGAGAAGCATTTCACTTCAGCTCTCACCTGGGGCCAGCACAGGTCAGCCTGCTGTGCCTGCACTTCCTGGAGCATCCCCACACTTGATCAGTTACCCTTCTATTGAAGGATGAATGGGTTGCACAACAGAATTCCCCTCTTCTCTTCCCCCATTTTAATTACTGCCCTAAGTAGTTAGGGCAGATCATAGCTGGCTCCCTCTTGGATGCTGGAAAGTAGGTTAATACTCCCAGGCTGTTAAAACACCACAGATATGGAGTACATCTCTGTCTTTAAAGACAGTTAAAGATAGAAATGAACAACTTCCATGGAACTCTTTAATTTGCAGGTTCTCCAGGGGCTAGAGAGACAGTCTGAAAATTATCAATGAAAAGAACAGGCAATGAAGGCAAGGAAATTGCCACCTTGGAGTTTAAAGTGCACATATCTACTACTGCATGTCCTACAGGCAGCTCCCAGGCCAAGCAGGGGATCAGAAACAAAGCCTGCAAACAGAAGGCTGGGCATGCTACCAATGCGATGATGTGTAAAGGTGCTCTGCTGTATTCAAACTCCTTTTTGGACTAACTTTTCAGTAAAATCAGTTTTAAGGAGTGCTGTCTGGGAGGATTGTGTAAGTTAGCATGTTCAGGCAGCTGCTAGGAGACAGAAGATGATGTAAAGCTGCCAATTATTCACCTAGAACAAACATTACCTGTCACTAAACTACTCTTCAAACCATTCCCAAATTGTTTACTAAGTCATCTTTGTAGCTTACTATAATGTATTACTTTAAAATATTTACATTTGATCAAAGCCAGAAGAATATCCACATGTCACTTTAAAAGACAGTTAAGCTCTCTAAGCCTACCTCTGTTGGCACAGTGTTGATCTGAAATACCAGAAACACCCTTTGCTAACTTTTGACAGTGCCTTTACCTCGGTTTAGTAATGCAGTGAGTTGATGATTTAATATTTTTATAACACAGTGGGATATAAAAGAGGCTTTTCACACACAATTTGGTTTTGTCTTGGCTTCTTCCAAGAAGGGCTTGCTTGAAGTTCAACTACCCACAGAAGGAACAGAATTCATCCAGGAAGGTCAAAGTAGCGCATTTTTGCCACAATGAACAAGACAGGCAGGTTTCAGCATGGCCCAGCCTCTGTGCTTTACCCTCTATTAAGTTTTGTTCAAGAAAAACAAACAAGGCACCATTGTTAGTTTCAGAGCTGCTAATACAAAGTGTTTCATTCCTCTCTTGTGCACATGCAAGAAGAGGAAAGAGAACTGTAGACACTGATGTGTGAAGAGGCATTTGTCCCGAGTTTTTTGCACTGTGTCTGGAGAAAAACCATTTACTTGTCTGTGGAGGATGTCCCTGCTCGCTGCAGGGGGTTGGTCTAGATGGCCTTTGGAGGTCACTTCCAACCCAGACCATTCTATGATTCTGTGCTGAAGCTAATGAGCCCTCCTGAGGGGCCAGGCTATCATCCTCTGCACTTGGAACACTGTCTGCCTGCCCTGATTAAATATTTCTGTTTTTCTGTGAGAACTATGACCCAATGGCCTTGGCAGTGAAGGAGTTAAGTGAGTGATGGAAAAAGAGCTGCTTGGTTTTGGAGTTCTCTTAATTGAGCAGAATTAACTGTGCTGCTTCACTCCAGGCATATTGCAGAGTTGTGACACCCATCAGAGCGATGCTCCGTGCCCACAACACCCTCTGTCACTTTGTAAGTAACACCTGAACATATCATCAGCTGCTTCTTACTCCTACCTGGGGCTCCTACCATTTTTACTTCTACTCCATCTACACCATTTTTACTTCTACTCAGATGATCCATCAGCTAGGAGAGCATGTTGGGAATTCTCTGGGAACCCTGTGGTGCAGAGTATTGAAGTAGTGGTTGCCAGAGTCAGAAAGTCACCAAGGGAAGTGTAGCTATACATCAACCAGATGAGAACACTTGCTAGAAATGAGGCAGCAGGCTTTACCACCAGTACTTGAGGTAGCACCACATCTGCACAACATTAACATCTGATCTTTGCAGTTGCTTCACTTTAGGATAATCCCTTCAAATGACTCGTGCATGGAGGCCATAGCTCAATCACCCATGAACAGCTCCCTTCACAACGTATTCATATACTTACTGTTTCTTCACCAGAACCGTGAGCATCCTTACCCCTGCCATCAGCCCTGCAGCCGAGCTCTTGCTGCTGGCTCTGGTACTTACCCTCTCTCCAGGACACAGGACATGGCAACTGTTTGGTGTCTAGGTTGATGTCTTGCTGTAACACGACAGAGGGGTGTGCTTGGCAGTACCCTTCTTCTCCATCCTTACTAAGGGTGTGATTTCTGCTTAGGTTCAGCAATAACCTTGCTTATAAAACGAGCTGCTAGGCACACAAACATGGGCTCTCACCTCCACTATCAGGCTGGCTGCTTGCTAGCATGGTCCCCTGATGCCATGTGTTACTTTAGGCTCTGTGACTGTCCCCGCCTTGGTCCTAGGCAGCTGTCTTCTCAGAAGGCCAGCCCTGAATGCCTGAGAAGGGTGGGAAGAGGAGTGGTGAAAGAATGGAGGAATCTCTTCCTTCCCAGCTCAGGTCTGCCTTGTTTGCCATAAACTCTTTCTCAGTAGTGGGGGCTGTTCATTAATAAACTCGGCTCCCCTCTCCTCCAGCACCAGCTTGCCAGAACTGACAGTGAGCAGGGAACTCGGTGATGCCCACTGCTGTTTTTTCTGCCCTGACATGAGACTGTATCTTTCCTCTATGAGCTGAGCTCAGGGAATAGCAAAGTGAGTAATTAGCTGTCATGAGCTGTGCCAGATTCCTGGCAAATTCTACACTGCACTTCGAGGCAACTTTTCAGAAGATACTCGGTGGCTACAGAGACTGAGCTGACCCTTGCTGTTTTCATGGAAGCAACTGTCCCCCAGTCACTTGCTACATTTACATACTCTGTTAACTAGTTAGGGGTCATGATGATGACAAAGGTTTTATGGGCCAAACTCCCAATTAGGTCGTAACATGATCCAGCCCCACAACTGGATTCTGGCAGCATCCTGAAAGAATGAATGTGAACTTTCTCTAAGTACAGAAATACTGCTGTCCTCTCCCTTTACCTTGTAAACCCTGTTTTCTATCAGCTTGGGGTTTCTTTTGCATTGATTCTCCTCCCTTCACACTCTGTGATTAAATGTTCTCCTCTTCCCCAAACTTACTGTCTGCAGTGCCTTTTTCCTGGGCTCAGTCTGGACAAGAACATGCTGGAAACAAGCAGCCTTTGTGCTGCTGTTCTGCAGCATATGAGCACGTAGAATTGCTGCCTTCTCCTCATTTTATCTGCACACTGCCTTGGTTCTGCTCAGCCAAAGGTATCTATGCAAAGAGGGAGAAGAGAGGAAAAGCTTCTAGTCTGCTATATGTAGATTCCATTCAAGAAAGGCAAAGACAGGCCTCAGAATAGAGAAGCCTCCCCTCTCATAGGAATCACACCCTCCCTGTGCTCCTGGTACAGACATGTTAGTGGCTCTCCCTGCAGGCACCAGACATTCAGCAGCTGGACCGTGCAGCACTGAACTTGTAACCCTTTTACCCAAAGCTGTATTTTCCCAGTACTTAGTTAGGAAAAAAGAAACTGAATCTCCTACAGCAATTTGTATCAATTCACCAACTAATAGAGTTTTTTTTTCTGACTAATGGTCTTTTCTTAAGATGAGTTCTGTATGAAGTATGACTGTACAAGAAGTAATTGTGTTTTCTGTGAGCACACAGTCCAAGGAGACAAATTACAGAGGATTAACAGCACACTAAAGAAACCGTAAAGCTAATTCCTGACACAATGAACTCCAGATTCAATGTACAGCTCTAGGAGATGAATATTTATTTTCTTAACTGGAAGCTCACTTTCAGGAAATGGAACCAGTCTAATTCCTCCAGGAATGTGTATGGTGTATATTCAAGACCCACCAAATGGACATTTTCTGCCTCTCAAACAATCTCTGCTCCTTAGTCACATTAAAAAAGTGAATGCATGAAAGCTTTGGTTCCTTTCTGCTCAGAACAAATTGCATGCTCTTGTGCACTCCTAAAGAGAAAGCATCATTACCGAAAGCCACCAGGAGGCAGCACATTAAAACAGTTGTGCTATAAAAGGTCATCCAGGATTAAAAAATCCTCCAAACCCCACAAAGTCCTGCCCCTCTCCCCTATTCAACCTGGCATTTAGCAAATGTGCTCTTGCATCGCCCCTCCTTGCCTCTGTGCTTTACGCACTGATCTCTACATACCTGAGATCATAGCAATTCCACTGCTGTCAAACAGCTTGCTGCAGGCACACTTAAAATGGAAGTCAAACTGATTTCTGGAATAACATTTAGTGGAAAAAATGAGTAAACAAAACAGGTAGAAGTGATATGGCAAAATAGAAAACTTCCCAACAGACTAAACAGCTTTTGCTGCCCCAGGGGCTTACCTAAGCATTCCACTCCCCTGATTATTCGTCTGTTGTCTACAAATGGACAGCAAAATGCAGCCAAAAGGGAGCAGTGAAATTTTCACAACCGCAGGAATACGCTCTTGCTCCTTCCACAGGCTCCTGGATCACTGCCACACCAGCACCACTGCTACAGCTCTGGCTCTCTACTGTGCTGGCCCTCGCACAGAGCTGGAGAAATCATCTGGCTCTGCACTTCATGACCCTTGAAGGCTGGAAGTTGTCTCCTCTCCTCTGCTGCCTCGGTCCTTCTTTTCTGCTAGTATAAAAGACTGTTCTCAGCTGTGGCTCAGCACAGGATAAGAGAGCCTAAAATCACTGCAAACATTTATAATAGCTTTTAAACTGGTACATTAAATGCTAATTATGTGTGGAGTTTTATGGTCTACACTTCCAAACACACAATAAATGCTCTTACAGCATGTTCTGTTACGCACTCAGCATGTGAAATACAGTTAAGGCAGGTACAGAAATGTGCAAACTACTTAAACCACTTCTAAGTAGGGATCTATGAGCAAAGTCTGTCAGCAAATACAGCATCAACAGTTGTGCAATCAGGTCTTAAGGAGAGGCACCGAAAAACTAACCAAAAGACAAATCACCAAGGCAAACACTCAGATTTTCAAGCTCCAAGAGCAGCTCCTAAGAAACTGCATCTCTGTTTCTGTCTTAATCCAGACACCACACTCCATACTCCAATGGGAAAACCACAGCTGAAGGGGAAATCAAAACACAAGCACAATGTCAGGAGAAATCACAAATTTATTCATTCTTAAATATATCAATCATTTACCATTATGGCAAGAAATATGTACACTGTGTCCCATGGTAAACTGCAGTGTTCCAAAATGACAGAAGTGTAATAGCTCAGTTGTGGTGGAGAGAACAAATCACAATTTCCTCACGGCTTGGTGTGGAAGACAAACTTGGTCTACATTAATACTTCAACACCACATGCTATGTTAGGAGTATAAAAAAAAACAACCACCCCACCCTACACCTAATCTGTTAATTTTAAGTACATTTATGCCACTTATAGCCGCTTCACAGAAAAGAAAAAACAAAAAAAGGCAAAATAAACTGATGAGGGGACAAAAAATAAAGAACTAAAAAGAGGCCATTACTTTTTTTCACAGATCCCATTGGCAGGTTAATATGGCTCAACACATTTATTGTAGATGCTTATTTTAAATATATACTGTTTAAAATCATGTAGTAATTATCAGAGAAGCTTAAATCCATCTACCATACATCCACTAGTAACAACACCAACATGTTTAAGAACTGCTTTTGATTAGTAATCAACACAGAAATGTGAAATGATACAAAGTAGGAAGCTTTCCTGTTTTAAAAACTCCAGGCTGCTGAGTTTGCAGATTTGTCACCACTAGAAAGGACATTGACTGAGATACCATGCACTGTACAGCGCTGCAGCGAACAGTGAGCCCTGCTGGGAACAGAACAATTAACAAGGAGAAAAATAACCCAGGCCTCTGGTTTTCTACTACAAGTGGAAGAGAATTAACCTAAAAGCTTGCAAGGATGTGTTTTCACAGCCAGGTGTAAGGAAAGCAGAACCAGCCCCTGTGACACTTTGTGTTCTGAGCTGACACTGAGAGCATTCCCCACGCAGTGCACAGGCGGTGGCAGCAAGGGGTCAGGGCCACCACGGTCTAGTAAGGCTGCAAAGATGCTGTCCTTGATCCTGTAAGGCTGCAGGAGGGATTGGAGAGACCACAAGCAGACTGAGAGAAAGGAGACACCAATCTGTGCTCAAGTGTTAAGAGTCTTACTAGAGATCTGGTGTATGCACAACATGTTTCACACAATCACAGAATAAGTAGGGGTTGAAGGGACCTCTGGAGATCAAAGAGCCCAACCCCCATGCCAGAACTCCTTGCGTAGGACAGCGTCCAGGTGGGTCTGGAATGACTCCAGAGATGGAGACTCCACCACCTCTCTGGGCAGCCCGCTCCAGTGCTCCGTCACCCTCAAAGAAATTCCTCCTCACGTTCAGAAGGAATCTGATCAAGATTGTGCCTTTTACCTCTTTTCCTGCCACTGGGCACCACTGAAAAAATACTGGCTCCATCCTCCTGACACCCACCAAAGCTTTCAGTATTGATAGGCATTGAAAAGACCCCCCCTCAGTCTTCTCTTCTTTAGGCTAAAAAGCCCCAAGTCCCTCAGCATTTCTCCGTAAGAAGGATGTTCTACTGCCCTAATCATCTTTGTAGCCCTTCTTCTTTCCAAAGAAGCAACAGCAGCAGTGGAAAGTAAACTCTTCATACTGAAGTTTTACAGCCTAATATTTCTCAAGCACATCTGGTCTACAGCTTAACCAACATTTTAGAGGTTTTTAAAGCCTCCTTAAAAAAAATCTACAGTAAACCCTAAAAGCGATACAAATCTTTCTCTATTCTTCCATTTTAGTCCTCAAAAACTGCCCCTCAGACATCACTTAAATCTAAAAACATATATTCCTTTTTATTTTGGTTAATCATCCAGTAGAAATTTTGACTTAACAGTAAGAAAGGAAAGAGTCAAAAGGGAAAAGAGAAGCTGCTGGCTCCCCAGGACACTGATGGTTAATTCTGAAGTGACCAAGCCAGTAAATGATGAGATTTTTCCAGTTTACACAGACTAATAAACTAAAAGGCTTCAGCTGGTACAAAACCAAGATATTATCACTTCCACATTTATCAGTGCTTTTGTCCACCTACGTGCTGTCATAAAAATCTGTTGTCCAGTAACAGAGCTGCCAGCGGAAATCCTGACCATGCCTACCAGAACCAAAGCAAAATCCTGGGACTCTGGGGAAACAGAGGAGTCAAAAACTAGCTCTTAACAAATGAAAACAACAACCCCAAAACAACCAAAAAAAAAGGTAAAGTAAAATGTACTTTTTGGAAAACTTGCTTTCTTGTTTAATAAATGGGACAGTTTTTACAGGTGTCTGTCAAAGCCTGGCATAAATGGAGAAAGTGACAAATGTAGCCTGTGTCTGCTGCTGTCCATCGACTATTTTCTTTGTCTTTTATGCCTCATTATCCTCTGTTTGCATGGAACATCACCTTCATTGAAATGTTAACAGTGTACAGATGGAATATACAGCAACATGGTGCATCACAAAATGTGTTACATGAAGAACCTTCACAACTTCATGCACTCAGAAACATGCATGAAGAGAACGGGATGGCCAAGATGGTAATCACCCGGGTGCGTTGGGTACAGAAAATGCAAGAGCGGCACTGCTGATATTTTTAGCTAGGAGGAAGGAGAAAAGAAACAAACAACAGATTGCCATTACTGAAGTAACATCACCACCAGATTACAATACATGCTCAAGTGTTAGCCAATACTATTTAAAATAAAATCTTCTTGAGATCATTTAGCACAATGTTGTGAAGAAAACCAAGGGAAAAGAAAACCCCAAACGCTCAGGCAAAGCATTCTTTTATTTTTCAAACCACTTTACAGACATTTTCCATCTTTACAACATGCCAGAGAGGCTGTTAAAATGAAAAAGGAAACTGAGGCAGGGAGCCAAAGCTCCTTAACCCATTTCTTAAAGGAAAGAGGGCAGAATTCAGAGGGAAGTCTCCGAGTTTAACTTACTTCCTCAGCACGTACATTACAGACACTGCCACAGACTGAGATTCTCATACAAAAACTGAACCAAGTACAAGGAGGAATCAGGTGTCATTTACATGCAAGACATGCGAGAGCCGTATGCAAAGAGAAAACCAAAGAAAAGGAATGTGTAAGCAAGGAGTTAACTAACTCAGCTTAGAATATCAGTTGTATTACCGTAGCATCTAGGGGCCGAAGTCATGACTGGGATCCCGCTGTGCTAGGCACTGTACAAACACAGAACAGACTCTTTACTGAAGTCCTCATGCTGTTTGATATTTTACTCAAGAAAGCATAAGAAGGTGCAAGGTGTGACAAGTGAGAGAATACAAAAGCCTGGGAACCACAGGTCTGAATTTAGGTCTGGGAGTCAGTTTTAGGTCCAATAGCCCTTAGACTGCCAGCGTCATGCAGGTCCACTCTGTGTATATGCAGACAGAGTTCTTAAACACACGGAATATAGAAAGATTTCCTGCCATCAGTCAGATCACTAAGAGAAAAACAATGGACAAGCCAGAAACCAAAGTTTGTTTTGTCTGACTCACAGCAAAAACTACAAATAACATTTGTTTATAAACTAAACCTACATTTGTGCTCATATTCTTTTCCAAGTAAATGATCTGTTTTAAGGAAACATTGCCATATTCCTGTAGCTGCCAAAGAGCTCAATTCTGTCCTTAGATTTATGCACACTTCTTGCTGTAGTCCTGAAAACAAGTAAGGGACTGTGCTTGCAGCAACTGCTGTGACATTAGACAGGATACAGTGCTTACAAAAGCAGCTCACAGCTCTCATTGCTTCTGCAAGCTTATTAGATTTGAAATTCTTCTTCAGACTCTACGTGTAAAATACTTTTTTATTATGGAAGTGCCATGGTTACCTACTGTGTATTCTCAGTAATTAAATAAACATTTAGAAATAGTTAGAAAAGAAAGGAAGGGTAATTCAGAACCGTATTTTAATTCAACTTTTTCTGTAGCTTTCCAAAATGGAGTTACTGCTACACTGCTGCTCTTATTGGGAAAAGCAAAGTTTAAAGTAGCCTAAAAAGATGCTCAGGATGGGTTCTATAAGGTGCTAGATGGGAATCTACCCCTTAAACTGGAGAAGATGGAAATTAGAGAAAGAAGGTATAGAATAAGTGAAATAAAAATGACAGTGCCTGGGCTGAGAGGGGAACGATTAGCCTAGAGGAGACTCACTAGGTCTTTGCCAATGACCCTAGCACAAGCAGGAGTGATCTCAGGTAGGACACTTACACTCAGGTGGAAGGCACTATAAATACAAAGGAAAACAGGAGTATTGTGCAAGAAGAACATGAAAACCTTGAGGGATGGGTAATCCAGAAATGTCACAGGTAGTAACAGAAGTACAAAGCTGCACACTCAGCACGAATTTCTATACAGTCCTTGCTTGGAAATGGCAGTTGAGGATAAATAGGTTGCTGTCTTAGATGATCTTCTGAAGTGATACAGTTGACAAAACTGCCAAACCCATGCCAGAATAGAGGAGGTGTGGCATTCTCCACAGGGAAAACAACACCACTGTAAAGTCAAATAAAACTCTGGCCACAACTCTACCCAGCATTTCAGGAGAACTCACACTAATGAAATGACAAACCTCAAACTAAAAAAGACAGTGAAAAGCTATTAAGGTAGCCAAGAAAATGGAGAGTCTGTCAAGCAAAAGCCAACCAAGGTAGCATTGTTTATTTACCCTATGAAAATAGAAGGTGGGAAGTGATCTAATCAGCCTTTATACAGAACATCTCATGTCCACATGCCTATCTCCACTATAGAGCAATGATGAGGGAAGAATAATCAGGTATACAATGAATACCACTAAAATTTAGGCTGGAAAGTAAAGTTTCTAACCATCATATCAATGATGTTTTAGACTGTGATATCAGCAAGTCCATAAAATGATATTTTGCCTTTAGGATTCTTTCCTATAAATATGGTTAGGGTAAAAAAATAACTTACATCCTCTCTGCCCCCAAACTTTTCTCAAGAGAGAGAACCCCCCCCCAACCCTAAAGAAAAATGATTCTCTAGCCTAATTCATGTAATTCTGCTATAAGCACTTAGTGTCCAGGGTGCAGGCATCCAGGTGAAGCTTTCACTTTTCTCTCACTTATGGCTTCTGGCTCTACACATCTCCAGGGCATATCCCTTGACAGAATTCTCCTCTAGGAAAACACCAAAAATCTACATAACACTGCATGTTCCAGGGAAATGTAAGTACTCTTTCCATATTACCTCTTTAAACACTGGCAGTGCAGCTGGAATGTGAAATACAACAGATATGTGACATGGCTCCTACTCCTGTTGGCTCCACATCTTTAAAAAAAATTCATTAGGTATCACCAGGCAACAGAATTGTTTTTTCCTAATAATAATTAAAAAAAAAAAGAAGTTAAAAATATAAGACAATTAATCCCCCCTGAAGTTTAACACTTCATTCTATCATGTGCCTTACTGTATCAAGTATTATTTCATGTGGGAGGACAATGTTGCAAGATGTAAAATATGATGGAGCTCAGAGGATGAAATCTCTCATCATCCACACCAGGAAATTCAGCCACTATCCATGCTAAGACATCTCACAGAAATGTAATTCTGTCCTATATAGAGGGCTTGCACCTGACTAAATGAAGCCTATACCAGTGCTATCCAACTTGGAAAGAGCCTAACCTAGGCCAGAAGTCAGTGATGTTGAGCTCTGAGGGTCACAGCAGAATTTGTGAAGGCTGCAAGCAGAAGAAAAGCAAAGGACTTGAGCAGAGCCTTCTGAAGAAGCTATGACTCTTCATCTTGTTATTGCAACTGTGGGTGTGCTGTAATCAACACTGCTGAAAATCTGACTCCAGGAATTCAGGTTTGGTTGTGGTGAGTCATAGCACAACTTTGAGGGTATGAGAGGGCACAGAGAGATGCCCAAATGAACATGAGAAAAATGATGAGCAGAGACAGGCTGATCCACACAGAAACTGTAACTATCAGTGACTACTCGGCAATTAAGAGAGTGTGGGAAAAGAGGTAAGAACGCGATAGGAACTTGTATAACTTAATTTACAATGTAAACACATCAACTGGCTCAAAACCAACCTGCAGTGAACATAACGAGGCCTGAGTAAGTAGAAGTGGCTGGAAATCACAACAAGTATTACTCAACCTTCAGTTTTTCAGAGCAGTGAAACTTTTTACCTTGAAACCTACTGGTCAGCTCTAACAGCTCCATGTAACCTACTGCTTTTTATTTGTCCAGGTTTTCCTGATAGAATCTATTTCAGGATTTCCAATCTTATTGTGTGTGACCTGTGTCAAGCCTTCTCTACATGAAAACGTTTTTGTGCTCTCCAAGCTGTCAGTTCAGGGACTGAGTTGGATCAGTGGGCATCACAGTCAAAAACAACAACAAAACAAAGCATCATTTAAAAAACAATTGCACCAATACTACCTGCACACTACTGAATATAATACACACTGCATAAATGAACACAAGAAATTACACTTTCAAGAGAACAGTTTCGTAGTTTTTAAGGCCAAAAGCAGCTATTTGACTATCTGGTCTGACCTATATAGTTTAAGCTGGTGGTCTGAATTGTTTCTTACTTGATAGGAACCGTTGGTGACCCTGATCGGTGAAAATGAACGTTCTGCCACTTGCCGTCGCGGCGGTGCCAGACCCGCGTCTCCTCTGACTGCATAGTCTTTGGCATCCCGCTGCCATCCATGTACTGCGTCAGCCGGATGTACGCGATGCAGGCAGCGTCCTCACCCACCAGGTGGACGTGAGGGTTGAGGATAATGGTGTGGATTGGCTTGTTACTTTTGGATAAAGCTAGGAACAAACACACACACATTACGTTTTCTCCAGGCAAGACAAAATTATTCATAGAATCATAGAAGGCGAGGGGTTGGAAAGCATCTCTGGAGATCACACAGTCTGATCCCCCTGCAAAGCAGGACTGCTTAGGGCTTACTCTGCTTTTGTACAAAACACAAATCTCAAGATTAGGAGACACAAAGCAGTAATTAGTCTTTGCTGATAATCATGACTGACATCTAGCTCAAGCACACTGTAGAAATGAGCACAGACACAGCATGAAGCATATTTTCCTCTTTCCTATAAGAACACCAATCAAATGTTCAATAGTACAAATTATTTCACAGAATCACCATTCTGGGGCTGGAAGGGACTTGAAAGGTGATCAAATCCCTTGCCAGAGCAGATCACCTAGGGCAGGTCACTCACAGCACTGTGTCTGATGTCTAGTGACATTTGTACATAATATTTTCAGTCAAAAGAATTCAGTTGTTAACTTCATCTTGTGACATAATTAATTAAGTGCTGTGATCTACGAAAATGAAAAAGCAGCAGTAAAGAAAGGAAACATTTTTAAGGAAAAATATGGAAAATGCTGGTTTTGAGATGAAAAATTTGGGAATATGATAACCCTATTTTGTGGTTATATATGTTGCATGACACTCCAAATCTTTCTTAAATCCACTCAAGGGGTAATTTTTCTGCCTTACAGCTGAGGCGATTGCAGTATGTATTATATATATTGATGTTTCTAATACCTACACACACAGAGCAATACAAAAAAGACAGCTGATCAGATCCTCAGCAGTGCAGACTGACTAGGCTGCCCTCCCCAGTGCATCACTCAAGTGCAGCTGTTAGCTGCAATCACCGTAATCACAGGATTCAGTGACCTTTCTTTTAAGTATACTCAGACCATGAGTATGCATCATCTTCTGAACAAAAAAGACCCAAACCTGCCAAAGAAGGCCTCACAAGTCAATGGCACTACATGTAGGAATGTTTACTCGTGACTGAAAACCTCAGGGTATTTTTATGCCTCGCATCATTATTTAAGCAAGATTTAATTATAGTATTTTCTCCATTGGAAAGAATACAAGTATGAGAATTACGCATCTACAGTTTGTTTTTTGTCTTACACATCTTGACTTTCTCTTTTCAAGTAACTGAAACTTTCCTCTGCTATCCCAGATGCCCTATGATATGTAAATGAGCACAGCAGAAACAGATAGAAAAAGACACAGAATAAAACTCTGAGGAAAATAATACCCCTTTCCCCTGCCCAAATCAATGAACTGCCAAGTCAAAACGCTAAGGAGACCAGAGAAACACAGTCTGAGGGAACAGATGAAGATGTACAGTGATGATAAAGTTACGTTTACCATTTTCAAAGTAAAACCGATGGAAGTCCATCCCTTCTACTAGATTACCCAAAGCTTCAGGTTCGAAAGATGTAAGGCCTGGATCACAGATTTTTCTGTGGGAAAGAGGAAATTCTGTAATAAACAATGCAGTTGTGCAGCACAACTCTGCAGAGATGACCTTCTAAATGTTTCCTTTATTCCCATTGGACTCATGACTTACCTGTGCCATCACACTGGAAAAGAAGAGAGCCTAAATGGGGACAAGTACTGGAGTTTTGGTTTCATCTCAATTAGTAACTTTGGCAGCTTATTTAGGTAGACCATATCTCATGAAATCATCTTCTGACCAAAGAACAAGACTGCCAAAGGAGGCCTCCTAAGTCAACAGAATCACATCTGGGAATTTTTACCGGTGACTGTGCAGTCCAGAGGGTATTTTTTCACCTCTCACATCATTATTTCAATGAGATCTTTTTATTATTTTTTTAACTGACAAACACACTCATACCTCAACACCCATATTCACATGCAGGGTGTCAAACACATCAACTCTCCTCACTCCTCCTGAAATGAGAGAACTTACGTGTAAGCTTCAAAGTCCCCATTGTTGATAGCTTCAATCAACTGCTCGGTAACCTTGATAATCTCCTGCTTACGAGCTAGAGAGAGACACAAACACAACTCTTAAAATGGAAGGCAAAGTGGAAGGAGCCAGCTGAAGGGCTGTCACAACAGCCGTAACAAAGGCATCCTGTCATCCCTCAACTGCACAAGGGCCATCTCTCTTCCTTCTCTGAGCCCAAAGGACATGATCTTGTATTGCTGCTTTATACTGGTTTGGCTTCAGTGTTCTTCTGTATTCATGAGGAATTTAAACATGGCAAGATCAATCCTCTTTCCTGGAATGCTTTCTGATCATCTTTCCTTCACTGAAGGATCTGCAGCTTAAAGAGCAAAACCAAACCATACCTCAACTCTCAACTCCAAATGAAAGGAACCCGTTGATTGTTTCACAAGTCATGCTTTCATGTTTGATATACACACAGGGCCTTTCCCTTTTAAGAGTCTGACACCCACCCTTGAAGTATTGATGCTTGGTTGTAAAATGCTTAACTCATCTCTATTACCACAAACCTCAAGTAGATCATAGTACTAGTACTAGATGTACTGCAGTAAGTGCTAAACACTACCAGAAGTACAATCCATTGCAATCAATAAGCAGAACAGGTATTTCCCTTAAAACTATTCAAACTCAAGCAGTGTTTGCATTTGCCTCAAAGGCAAACATATGTGGAACAGTTTCTCCTTTATCTATTAGTCAGGAAAGAAGCCCATAGCTTAGTGTTGGTTCATTTGATCGAGGTTATACTAAACCAGTGCAGAGTAAAACAAGTTCCTGATTATTGCCATTATCTTACTCTAGGAGGGCAAGATGGAAAATCTGAATTCATTCTGAAAACTGAATCTCTCTTGGTTCAGCCTGATACCAATGAAGCTCATCCAGACCTGCACTGCTCTTAAATCCAGAGTTCTGTGGGTTTAATGCTAAATAGGTAAAGGGAGGTAGATTTTACTGGTACACTTGCAAAGTTCTAACTTACATTCAACTTCTTATTAAAAATCTCAGCAAATCAGTTTGGAAGACCAAGCTTGAACTAATAAGAAATGCAAGAAAGCAGGCTGCAGTAGCTCTCTTGTTCAAGCAACAACTCTAATTCCCCTGCACACTCCCACGTGTGGACTAGCCTGTTCACAACGCACACACAAATACGCTTGGAATGTTAAAATCAAAGTAGTGAGAGAGCTCATTCTTCTTCAAAAAGAAAACGTTGTGGGGCACTGGAAGAATGCAAGTCTCCAGTGATGTACTGCAAGAACAGGCATTGTGGTGTTAGAGAACCTTTTCATTTCTTTCATTTCACCATTGTTTCGTTTAAGAGCAAATCTAATATATTCCGATTAAAAGCACCAAAAAGAAACCAGCAAGAACAGAAATGATGGAGAAAGAAGTGGATATAAATGTCCAGCAAGGCTTTTTGTGGGTAGTTCTTGGCTACGAGGTAGCATAATGGGTCAGAATATTTCAAGTGAGAATTGCTTTATTTTTCACAAAGCTTGTGGATAAAACAAAGTATTTCAACGATGAGATGTTTTGACTGCAGATCAGCAGGGTTTAAACAATGCAGATCAAACTGTGGCCATAGTATGGCACTGTCAGTACAGGCCAAGGGCTAGGGTGAGAAAAAGCTGGCAAGACCAACTCCAGAATACGCAGACGTCATACAGTGAGGAAATCACAAGTTCTGCATGCCACATCTCATATACATAGAACTAAACTAAAGGATTTGATTAAATAACCTGGAAACACATTCCAATCAGAGACTAGGAAATTACCAACTATTAAATCAGAGTGTGGAAAATGAGGTAAAAATCTCTGATGAGCTGCTTCATAATCAAGAGATCGTGTTGTTGGTAATGGAAGCGATGCAACTGACATCAGTAGTTTTGTTCTTAAAATAATTATTTAAAACACATTCTGCTTCTTTCAGACACTGGAATATCTTTCTACTGTTATCAATACTCTAGGTGATTGACTATATAATTACTATCCTGAAATGTTTATTAATTACCCCCACTGCTCTTACAGAAGTAGGACTAGAGTTTTTAGTTGTTCTTGGACATGTTCCTTTTAACACAAATGTCCCTAGGAACAGTCCTCATACTAGCAACGTACAAAAGCAGTATTTTTGTTCTTTGAGAAAGTAGCTTGACAAATAAGAGCAGTGCAGACAGCACTTGCCACAGGGCCTGTGAAATCCACAGCAAAGACAAATGACCTTCATCTTTCCAGTTGTAGAACTTCATACCCCTTACCCTGTTTGCTTTGAAAGAGAGTGATGAAATCCCTGCCAAGCAGTAAAGCACCTTCCCAGGAGAATGAGGTGGCCTGTTCACAGATTAGCAGATGAATTTGAGGATCACGAAAGCGATTCTGTTTCTTACTTCCTCACATGTTGTTTCTTGAGGAGAAAACCCTTAGAACTTTGCATCTCGATGCTCTTAACTATGTACCTTAGTGGACATCACAGTGGATTAACCTCACACCATTCTGGACATGTATAAGTACAGACAAGTGAGTTTATTCCCCCAACTCCCCTCCCTTACAGGCGATGAAGAGAAACAGGCACTTTCAGGGCAGAATTCATCATATCCTAAAATAGCTATTTAAGACAAGAGTGACTCATCTGACCTATTTGCATTGACTAAAGGGAGTCTAGACAACTAGCTCAAATATAGATATCTACATGGTAGAGGATGTCTACATGTGGGGAGACAAATCCTACCCACTGCGCTATCATTTTAAAGCAGTACGGTCCTTAGCAAGGCAACACTGGACTGCTAAAATTGAAAGGCACAGTATGGGGGAACCTAGTTTCATTTGTGTCTGAACATCATCCCAACAAAGAGCACTCAGATGGAAAGCACACAGACACTCATGCAATTGCTATACTCTGAAAATAACCAAAGTCTGAAAGGAAAGAAACTAGAAATTGTATCCTGTGTTCATAGTGAACTCTGCCTATGTGGATGTACCAGATGCCATTCAACTGGACTTTCACCTTCCTCAAAACCTGTGAGCCTACTATTTGTCTAGTTAAAAAAAATAATAAAATTAATTAATTACATAAGTAGGCAAATAACTGGAAAATTAGCCCACTGCTTTCCCTACCCCCATACTAAGAAAAAAAAAAATAATCAAACTGAATGCATCTCCTGTCTAAACCTTTATCATAATGTGATGTGAATCGACTTGTCATATGTCCTACATTCATTTCATTTATATGAGATTATTCCTAAAGATGCTCTCTTCCTGGGAGCTACCCTACAATTAGACTGTAATTTATGCTGTGTGGCCAACATTGGCAAATGTTTATGTTTTAATGACAAATCACCTACAGTCTCAGAACAAAGTCTTACCACAGTCACTGCACTTACAAGACATTGCACTATGGCTTCTCAACATGTTACATTAATCATGGAATCTGGCTGCTGTCTCAAGAAATGACGTTTGAAGTCATGCTAACTGCAGCATCAACAAGCTTTGCTGCTGTGCATATTTATTTGAACTGTGCTTCCACCTGATCACTCTACATAACTTCAGAGATGATCTTGTCGTCCACTGGTGTTACCAATAATAACCCTCTATTCTACATCTCTTTCCTTTTAAATATGCTTTAGAAAGCACTGAGATGTGTTGAGATAATAACACTAGCAATAATCTTGAAACAGTAACTCTAAGAAATGGGGCAGCTCCCCTTTTTACTCATATGAAAACTGCATTACCTTTATAAATATATTCTTCAATATCTCAAGCACCTGGGGCTGAAATGGAGAAAGTTTTTTCCAGGATTTACTTTAAATATATCATAATCCTTCCTCAACTCGTCTCTTCTCAACACACCACACCGAGATCACCTTTTCCCCTAGCCGTGACAGCAGATTAAACCCTATCAAGTTTACCAGCTAAGAAATTAATGTTGTTCTTCTTTATAATTAGAATGTATACTGATAATTATAATTAATTGCTACTTAACAACAAGCAGAGAGTGAATCTAGTTTCACACTACACAGAACTAACACTGCAGACTCTTGGTTTGCACCTTCTTACCACTGTGCTGTCACAATAAATAGCTGTCAGGTATGGATATTCATCCAGCTCATCTTTTGAGACCTTTGACAAAGAAACTGCTCCTGCCTCTGACCACCTCCCCTCCCACTCTAACTCCATAGTCTGACTCCATCATATAGTTGATTTTTTTTTTCTTCTGAAGTGTCAGTTTCACAAAAACACTGCCTTGAGTGCTCCTGTGATGCAACTGCAAAATCACCATCACTTGGGCCTATACCAGTGTCTCCAGCAAGCCCAGGAACTCTCATACCTACCACACACTGGGCAAGCCCAGGAACTCCCATGTAGTTTACCAAAAATCTCTCAACAATATGAACTTTCACTGAGTTTTCAAAATACTGCTCACTGCTAGTGAAAATACTTTATTGCCATTAGCTGCTTGTAGCAGTACACAAGCTACTGACACAAAGCCTTTCTGCTCTCAAATTTGAATTGATCACCCTAAAGATTCCCCTTACAGATAATTGTTTGCTAATCATCACAGGTCTCCTCCTAAAGCAGGAAACTTCTCGGTTGTCAGTGATCAATCCTGCAAGCTAACAGCCGTCACGGCAGCTTTAAGATTGGGTTATCAATGGTGATGCTAAGAAAAAGTAACTTGAAGAAAGACATAAACATACAGGCAACTAATCTGGAGACCCCATCCAGGATCCAAAACAGGGCTGAGTGGCATCTGTCTCCAAGTTGAAAATGACTGCGAAGGTTACCCCTGCAAGATACCACTTTCTGAAGTCCATGCCTACTGAAACTACTGTTGCAGCTGATGATAATATTTTTACCATTAATAAAATCTGCCCAATAAATATCTAAAAAATACACTCCATACATCTGCAAACCCTGAGACAAGGTCATTCCTAGATTAGACAGATCACAGTATTGACCTTTTTTGTGCTGCTGTCAGAAGATGGGGAGGGAAGAGGAGAGCACAAAAGAGATCATCTGGAGAGATGAGTCTCTCAACTTACACAGTACAGAGGAAGGAGTGGAGTGGAAATGCTCAGACTCAAGCGAGTGACTCTCTGAGATTGCATTTTTCGTGAGCTTGCCCGCTGAATTGATGGAAAGAAACACAACATATGAACAAACAAAGATGGCCAGGTAGAGTGTGATCAGAATCCTCAGCAGGCACTGGCAGCAGGAGCGGCCGCTGGGGCACGGCAAGGCTGGTGACCAGTGAGGTGAAGAAGCAATGGAAGAGGAAGAGTGGTGTGTGGAACATAACCTCTCCATGTCACCCTCCTTTTTGAGAGCTGTATGAGGGTCAAAAAGGTGTGAAGAAAGAAAAAGAAGGCCAAAAGAAAAATAACCATAATTTAATTACAAGCAACAAGAACTTAAAAGAAAAACAAAAATCTTTGAGCACAGAAACAATGTCAGTGATGTACTTTTGGGAGGTCACACGGGTGCAAAGGAACAGTTGTGAAGGCCACAGCCATAAATGACTCTGTTCAGATGCCAGCGTAGGTTTATTCCTCTATCTCAGATAATTTGAAACAAGATTTTTCCATTTTTTTCTTCAAAATTTGAAATTTTTTCTTCAGGACAGTATGTTCCAAATGGATTGGTTTAACTTGGTTTCTTTCAACTGCTAAATAAAGCCAACAGCTATACAATGAAATAAATGATCAAAATAAATGAGAAGGCCTGCTTCCTGAATGGTTCATGCTCAAAGCAGTGGATTTTATAGATTAAGTAGCCAGCATTCACCTAGTCTGTAAGTGCCTTAACAACTCTGCAATTTTTCCCATCAGGAATCATCATTCTTCTTAGTGCTTTCATTAATTCATTTCCAGGGGCAAAAAAAAAATACCACGAGAAACCCAGATTTCCCGACCATGATAAATTTAACAAGTCAGCTTTATAAAAGCCTGTGTGCACTGCTGGCAAAAATAATGACGGCATTCTATGGCATTAGTGAAAAAAAAGGCATCCATCTCTCATCAAAGAGTTCCAGTCTCATTACTGTAGGAAGGAGAAATCCCACAAGCAATTCCAGAAGGTGGCACTGCCTATGGTCTAGCTTTTGGTGTGTTCTTTCTGTCTACTCTTATCCTTCTATTTAGGAGGGATTGCCATGGGATCTGCCCATAATTGATGATTTATGTCAGAAACTTAAGTTAGCAAGAAATCTGAACTAGAGCTTCAAGTCATTTCAGACTCAAGTTCTAGAATTAGGTTATTCCCTGAATTATTAAAGCTCACTGTTGTTTGCCAAGCACTGTAAAAAAAAACAACACAAAAAGCTGGTCCAGTCCCAAGAGATGTAAATGCACACGTAAGGAAGCCAAAGTTACAGACACTGAGAGTTTCAGCAACTAACAAATGCAAAGTAAGTCTGATTTTACTGTCTTTGAGCTAAAGTACCTGTCTTCAAGAGTGAAAACAGGGAGAGATCCTACCATGAGAGAATACGGTGTGCATTGTCTGGCAGATATGAGATAAAGAATCTGTTCCTGAAGGCACATTTGTGAAAGCTAAGACTCTTTTTTTTTAATTGCTGCCTTTCTTAATGAATCATAACATTTGTCATACTCTGTACAGACATGCATGTGCGCACACACTCCCACAGGGCACATGAAACCACAGCTGTGCTGCAGACAGACTCACGTGATCCACACAACTTTACAGAGTTAAATCGATAAAGAAAAATACAAAAAACACACGATGTAGGGATGAATGTTTGAAAAAGGTGTGGGCTGGTAGCCTGCACAAAGGAAGGAACCCTGTATCTGCTTGTGCAATCTTGTGCAGGGTGTTGGAATAATGAAAGGAGGAATAAAATCTGCAGCAAAGAGTCACACTCTGCAGTACGACAGAACATGCTAACACTGCTTTTGTTACAGAGTGGCTTTCCCATTCCCCTTCTCCTTTGCAGGAGGGAATCTCTTCCCATTTTGTGCTGTGAAGAAAAGCAGTAAGATTTTGCTGAAAAAAACCTGCAAATTTGGTGATGAGCATTATCTTGAGCACATGCCCAAGGACCCAGACAGGAATTTGAGAGAACTCTGCTACCTCTGAAATCCATTCCTTCTCCTAACAGTATCTTATCTCCTGCTGACACCAGTAGCTCTTCCTGACACAAGAACAGCTTTCTCTCTGTTGTCCAGAAGTCAAGTCTGGAGTAGGAGGGAAAAATCTCTTTCCTAACTGTCTTGCTAAAGCATGAAGCTTGAGCTTGTAAGAGCTGTCAGGGACTGCCTATTCCCTGAATCATTCCAGAAATTACACCCTCGGGGTATTGTTACCTTTAATTTATAACAAAACAACCTGAAAAGCAGCTTCCAGTGGAAGTGTGAAGGAAATAATAGAAAGTGGAAACCAAGCAATCTTGCCAGCAATTAAATAGCAGGGAGGTTGTATTTCTTTTTTTAATAAACAGAAAATGCAGTCCCTATACACTGGAATGAAATGTGCACCCAAAGACTGAGGCTATGGACCTGATCCTGAAACAGCTGCATCAGTGGTTGAGGTTCTTGTGGTCATTCCAGATGTTAGCAGTCCAAACTGTCATTCTTGGTGGGGAGAAAGCATCTTGCCTTCCCACCAAAGCAGGGAAAGAGCAATACCACATTACATCTGCTAGCTGAACACTACAGCAAAGAGAAGGACACAAAGAGCATCTTTTCTCCCAGACCTGTGGGTACTGCAAGATCCTCTTCTCTGTTTTGGGAATAAAGCATCTTGTAGCCATCCAACATGCTCTTAACTACGACACTACAAAATCTGGTACAAGAATTAGGCAAAACCTTTTCCTTGTTGCTTTTCTCACAACTGTGTCCCTCAGACACAATTCTCTGTGCTAAGCTTCAGAGGGTATAAAAATACAACTGCTAAATCATCATGCAGAGGCCCTATAATTACATTGTTCATTTAATGAGGTTAGTTGCTAAACTAGATATAATGGGAAGAAACACCAACTATTATGAATGAAGGTGAATTTCACTGCACTTTCCTCTGCATCAGCTGCAGGGACCTGCAATTGCTCTCCAAGCCATTACTGTGCATTCACTCAAACTGCTGTCACTAGGTTGTTATTGGGAGTGAGCGAACTGTGGCTGTTATTGCACCCAAGACTTTGCTCAAGTGGAGGTGAAATGATTCACCGGAACTCTGAGAACAAAGCCTCAGCATCAAATAGAGCCAAGTGAAGCTCACACACCACTGTAAGTCATCACTTAGAGCTGCATCACTACTAGCAGTGGACAGTAAATCTCTCCATGGAGGGAACACAAACTATGCAAAAGTAGAGAAAATGATTGCAGCGCAGCAGATGCTAGCCTGTATACCAGCTGAGCTCCTCTGCCTTTCCAAAAGCAGAGTGAAGAGCACCAGCAGGAACACAATGCGAGGCTCTGCCACAGGCTTGCTCTGCTCCCCTGTGCAAACCTGAACTGAGCTGCCATGACGCAGATGCCTGATGAATCTCCTGTGTAGCACAATATAAAATCTGCATTTTTAACATCACACTCCTTGGCCAGCCTCCATCAGCAGGCTGCTTTCATCTTTACACCATCAATTCCTTACCCTGGCAACACTGGTATTTTTATCAAACATGAATAACACCTCTTATGCCAGTCAGAAACTCGGTACTAAATATTTCTGATACAATTCGAACTACTTCATGTTTGATTCTCTTCTAAATTCTAAACCACTCCCATGCTCTTGAGAGGCCAGCAAAGCTCTTCAGCAGATTCAAGTCTTTTATTTTAGGACATGCTTGTAACTTAGGCATTGTATTTCTTGCAATGTTACAATGGTTCTCTAAGAATTCTCTTCTCTTTTCCATTCTCCACTAGCACCTCTGGCTTGCATTTCCCCTGTGCTTGTAACATTGGTCTTTTAGGCTGAAAAACAAACTTTTCTGTGAACAGGAGACACACAAACCTAATACTCTTTAAAAAAAAAGAAACACCTTTTGTTTTAAACCACAGTGTTATTAAAGTATCATTCACAATATAATAGAAGGGGGAAAAAAAGAAATAAAACCAATAATTGTGAAGTTACAGAACTAATTTTATTTAAAAAGAGAAGATTTTTTTTTAAAAAAGAATTCAAAAGAAAATAAAATAAGTGCATGGTCAGAACAAAAGAGAAACGTGAAAAAACACTGGCATCTGAACAGAATAAAAATTAAAATGATGAAAGATGGTAAAACAAACCCAACAAAACCAAACAAAAATCCCCAACAACAAAAATCCCCAAACCCCAGACAAAAATGCACACTGAAAGTACAACAACTAAGAGTTACAAAGCACTGACAGACATTTTTAATCTACTCTTACTATTACTAGGACTGGTATCTTCATTAATAAACACTAACTTTATATTCTTCATCCCAAAACATCATGACAAACGGGGATTTGGGAAATGAAAAGTTAAAGGTAATTCTGAAACATGTCAGAAGTAATGCAGGGTGGTATTAAAAGTAATTTCTTTTAAGCAAGGAAAAGCAGTACCTTCTCTTAAGAGACTCACTAGGAGTTTCTACCTTAATGCCAACTGATATAACTCATGTTATTGCTGCTCCAAATGTTTCAAACTTAAAATCATACCTTTCACATCCTCATCTTCAATGGTTGTATTGGAACTCTCTGTTGACTCCTGTTGAGAGAGAGATAGAAGTAAAATGTATCAAGCAAGCCAAGCCTTAAGTGCGTGCCCTTGAAAATGACAGTTAGTTACAGATACCATGCAAAGCCTTGAAGCAGGGTGGGATGTAATTCACAAACAAACGGCCACACATCAGGACAGTTCCACTTGAGACTGGTGTCAAACATTGCTGTTCTGGACAGTAGGGAACACGAATACATTTCCTGCTGTCTGATGTTTTTACGTCATAGGAATGTAACAGAAACTTTAACATCCAACTGTACACAGTCCATCTGAGATGTTCTATGAATTACCTCAGCCAAGTAGGAAAACTTGCCATTTTAGACTTAGTGATTAAACCAACTGTGCAAAATAAGTCATTCCATTCCAACTTTTAATTGTACAGACTCCTGCATGCTACAATTTACAACTGCTTTTCTGTTCATACGACTTAAGTAATGTGTATTACAGTCCCCAGACTGTCATTTTAATGCTCTTTTTTTGATAACACATTTTTTTGGAGATGGAGAACTGATAAAGATATGTTAATGATTTTGACAAACCAAGGTGTCTCTGTAGTAGTGCTCTTCAGCAACCAGTCATTGCAGAGGAATGACTCATCTGTCACAGTTTATACTTAACCACGGAGTTAAAAAGGCAAGGATACTGTATCTCAGTCTTTCAGGAATTACCAGAGACATGAAATATTACAGGCAAATTCACCAGGGCACTGTCAAATCTAATAGGTGCACAGGTTTAGAAAGCTGAAGAGATTTTTAAACTTTGGGTTTTGAAAAGTAGAATCAATGTAATTTTGATAATTCACACCTCAACAGCACAAAGGGAATTCCTGGTTTATTATCTGAGAAACAGGACTAGCATTGTATTTAACTCTCCAAAGGATTTCACAATTAAATAATCAAAGGCAAATTTGACAGTGTCCTTTATTTACTGTGTCCTCACAAGGCTGAGCTGAAGGAATGTTCCAAACAGTTAATGCATGACTCAGACCTTAATAAAACAAAATGCATGTGCATCCATAAATAAAACCACATGAATTAATTCACACACAAAACTGAACAAGTCACCATGCTTTTCCTCAACTAGCTGGTGTTAGATGTTTCACTCTACACAGATGTGTCATGCTTTATCACTTAAAATATTAGATAAAGTCCATATAAGTAAACAACCCTCCCCAGACCCTCCAAGCTGTAAACACCATGCACAAGCTCACACAGCAGATGTAGCCTGTAATACTGAAGCATCCACTCCACAGTTGCCATACTACAAGGATCAGTCTTTCAGAAAAATTTAGGAGTATCTCTCCGCATTAAGTGGTTTGCTGTGACCTTTTGGGACATGGAGTATCTTAATTGCTACAATTATGTAATGAAGTCAAGTAGATGTAGTCACGCCAATATTTTGTCTGGCTTTTCTGGTCTTTAGTGGACTCCAGTGACAGAGGTTAGACCAGTATTGAAACACAGGTTCTTTGGTGCCTGTCAGTTCCAACTTGGGGAGCTGAACATGTAATAACATGAAAACAGAAGCTCTGTGTTGGACAGATGCAAGGTACATGGAGGATGGGGATACACGAGCACAATACACACCATCAACACTTTCATGCTTGAGAAATGCCTGCATGCGGTATCTTTTCACTCAGACTCAATCCTTCTCATATGAAATAACCACAAGTAGTTAAGACTAGAGAAATGAAATGTCAATTGTTTAAGTCAACACTGTAAACAGTGAAATTTGTGTTGAAGAGCAAATTCTTTCCAGGAAACCTAGGAACATGTGTTATATGTAAATGATGGTATTTCCTGGCCCTTTTCAAGTCCATGCATGAAAAAAACAAAACAAAACAAAACAAGTTTTAGGAATCAGCTGCCAAAATGCAAACATCAAAATACACAAGAGAAAGAAAAAGAGCAGGAAGAAAATGTGTAAAAATAATAATAATTTTTAAAAAATGACCAAAAGACCTCTTTTTCACTTGAAATGTTAAAATGTTTGAAGCTGCTCAGTAATGTTATGGAAGAAAACCAAAGTCCTGTGCAAAAGACACATCACAACACAGTGTATCAGCATGCTGGGAAACAGCGGATGGGACAAACTGAAAGGACATCTTTGTCTAAGGTGACAACTGCACATCAAACTCATCAGTATGATCTCACCACACTCTGACAGCAGCATTCTTTGGTTTTACTTAGGCTGCAGCATTTTTGTCTGAAACAAGAGTGACACCAGGCTCCCCGAGCCTGGCTGCTCAGGCTGCAGAACCTCTGCTGCTGACCCCCCCACCAAGAGCTTTAGAAGCTCAACAGTCACCAGGACATACACAGGAGATGGACACAGATGAAAACAGGCTCAAGAGACACCAGGTTAACAAATGCAGGAATGAGATTTTCCTTGCTAAATTCCTGAAATGGCCCTATTTTGCTGTGGAATAGTGGATGAGATGTGTGGTGTGGAAAAGCAAGATGGAGTTGGTTCTTTCTGAATACCTTATTTCCATCAGGGTTGTGGATTACTGTAGTTTGGGGCTCCTGAGCGAGAACAAAATAAAGAGAAAAAGAGTTCCCATTGGTAAATTCATTCTCATGACTGAGAGGGAGTGCAAGAAGAGCCAGCTCACAAACGCTGAACACTGACAAGAGCTAAAACAAATGTTAACTGTTGCCAGAGGGTGAAACTGGATGTCTCCAATACAGATTTCCTCAACAGCAAGCCAGCAAAAAAGACCATCTCACCTAATGCAGCAGCATGCAGAGACCTTATTCATGACCAGTGTATGCAGGGCTTTGAAGCTCCAGAGACCTGCAGAGGCTTTCTTTGCACAAGGGCACACTAACTGCTTTGGGCACTTTCCTGTCCAAGCCAGGTCAGACAGGGCCAGAACTCAGGCTCTGTGCTTTAAGCCGATTTGTTTCTATTAGTATTAAGTGGTCAAATAAATATGCAGATTAATTGATAAGGATTAATGATGAGTCTACTACCTGTAAACACTACCACATTTTGAAAGTAGATTACTACTAATTGCTTTCTTGGCAGAACAGCACAGAAATAAGTGAGAGAGACCTTTGTGTCGTTTTAAAGCATGATTTCCCCAGATTCTTTTCCCTCAAACCCAGATTAACTAATCTTTGAAACGGCAGCACGGACCACTGTGCATGGCTATGTCTGGGAACAGACGCATGAAACCTGTTAACTGGTCCTTGGAAATTACAGAGCAATTACTTAGAAATCACTGAAGCAATATATGCTTCAGTGTCAGCTGCACAAAAAAATCCAAGAGGAAAAATCTCTCCCAGTGTGTTTGAAATATCCACACATTCAAAGCTGTGTATGCAGGCACATGGGAAATGATACCTCACAAAACCGGGTCCTTGCACACTGGAATTTGTATTTGTGAGCCCCGTGATACATGTATGCCTAAGAACTTGGAGCTACTAATAAAAGCAAGACTCAAGAAGCATTCATCAACAGCACTTCAATTAGTGATATGTCCCTATATTAAAAAGTACTCTCCTGCAGATTTCAACGTGAGAGAAAGCAGCATAACGTGTTTAGCGCTAGAGGCCTCTTGGTATCAGTGAAGTCTTGCAAAGTCCTGCTGAGTTGTAGGAAATATGGAATGACAATCTGAATAAGGTCTGGTATATGGTAGCCTAGCAATAATCCTGTTTGCTCTCCTTGGCACCGATACTCACACTAACGCAAAGCAGAGAAAATAACAGAGCTTGGTTGGGTTTTTTGTTGTTATGCAAAAGGTTAGAATTCAAATGATGGAAACAGTCATCAGGCAAAAGAGCAAAGAGCAACACCAAGCGCATTCTACTCACTTTCTGGCACAGCATGCAACAAACTTCCACTACAGTTACAAACGCTGCAACTCTACCGCATCCAGCTGCCACGTAACACTTTCAATTAATAAACACGCTCTAATGGACTTCCTCACAAAAAAAATTACAAAGAAAGCAGAATTCAAACAAAAAGTTGGTCCAAAACCTGTTTTTAGAAAAGCAAACAGAGTAAATGCATGAAAAAAGCCAAAAAGAAAGAAAAAAAAAAGAAAAGAAAGACAAGAAAAGAAAAAGAAGAACAAACAGAAGACAGTCAAAAACTTCAAGATAAATGAAGGAAGATTCCAGGTATACCAGCGCCGGGGTAGGAATATTTTCCTTGGGGCTGGTTACCACGTTCGTTTTGTTGTTTATCTGTAGGTGTGCAGAAAATAGAAACAGACAGGCCTTAGAACTTGCTGTAGGCACCGTATCTATATCCCTCTGTATAGAACATCTATATACAGATATAGATATCTATATATAGATATAGATATGGAAATAAAGAATCACAGAAAGATGAACTTATGAACCTGAAAGAACGCTAACATTAGAGCCAACAACTGCAACTCCTGCAAGCATGCCAGCTACAGGATTTCAGATGTGCTATACAAAGGTCTATGTAAGGTACAGATGACTTCAGCTGTGACACTTAAAAGAACAGAGAGCCTTTAAGTAGCAGCTAATCACATATAAGAATAAAGAATTAATATGAGTTTGAAGAAAGTCCTGAATAGCCATTGTGTTTTCTTGACATGCAACAGTAGTAAATAACTGCATTCAGTTGCTATTTCTAATTACCTAGCGTGGAATCATTTAGGTTGGAAAAGACCTTCAAGATCACCAAGTCCAACCATATCACTACCATAAATATTATTTGATTATTCAGAGCTCTCCAGAAATCTACAGAATATTTTTTTTTTCCTTACTGCCTTCTGGGAACAGATCTGAATAACTGTAACTGATCTAAGATCTGAATAACTATAACTGATCCCAGATCTGAAGAAATACAGCTGATGCTACAAAGAGACTGGCGTGCCTTGATGTTTTTGCAGTCTCAAGTATCCTGCAGTAGGTTTTGTATCAGCTTTTTGGTACTACAACCTGAAAGTGCAAGATTTCACACGTCTGTAGTTTCACTCCACAAATCTGTACATCTCTACTTGACATGCAGGTCAATTCTAAAGATTAGCATAGCACTACGCCTTTAACTTTTATTATACAAAATTTTAATCCAAATGAAACTGTGTAGCAATAAGTTTAAAGGTATCTGATTCTTTAAATCCATTTGAAAGATTCAGCTTTCATAAGCACCATGGGATGAAAAGAACAGAAATACTAAAAACAATGTACCAAGCCATTTTTTGACATGCACTAAGCAGCAAAATTTGAGTGGAGAAAAACTAATTTGAAATATGCAATTTATTTTTTTTTCTTTAACAACAATTAGGAAAAAAATATTCCCAAGATTTTGCTCATGTCTAACTTTAACAAGAGCAGTTCCAGGCAACATGCAGAACTGGGTATACAGATCTATACTGTCTGGAAAGACTCTGACTCCCACCCGCCTCCCTTTTTTCTCATCTGAAAGCAAAGCCTTTCTAAACCATTTTGGAAATGGTAATATATTAAGTAACATGCATGAAAAGGCAGGAAGAATGAGGAAGTCCTGCAAGAGTGGACCAATCTAGGCTGTGAATGAGACATCTGGCTTCAGATTTAACCTTCCCAATGACTCTCTAGTCTCAGTTGAAGTTTGCAGCTTCTCAGCATGCAGACTAACACTGCAGCTTTGTCTGTGCCAGAGGCTTTGCTAAATTTGCACCTCACGAGTTAGCACCACTGAGGGAATTCACTGAACTTCGTGTCCTCAGCAGGTTTTGATGACTATTTTACTTTGGTGGAGGTGTGGCAGCTGACTTGTTGACTGCAGGAATTAAGCCTGTAGCTGAACTGAACCTTACCTCAGATATGTCTCAATCACAGAAATGTCTTAGGATCTGCGTTAATTAATTACAGACTGCATATTTCCTTATCTTATCCAGCATTTAACTAGCTTTGAAGAATATAAAGTAGTCTTGCTAGTTATGTCAGGGAACATTATTCTGACACTAAATGTTACCTAGTATTTGTGACAGTAACCACCCTCCCATACAGAACAACACTACTTTGATCTAAAAGTTCAGAGTGCTCTACAGCAGGAGGATGAGGAACAGTTATTTATTTTAGCAATAACCTTTCCACAGAAATTGTCATTAAGAGAAAAGATGAGTCATTACTGAGTCCCAAATGTTTCATTTATGCTCCACCTTGGCCTAGTTATTGTCAAATACATTTCATTTCTCTCTTCACAATTACATCCATAAATTGCAGAGGTGTCTGGCTTGACACGGGGAGGGATGTATCTTTGTGCACAAAGTCATTCATGGGGAGACATCGGTATTAGCAAGCATCTGAAGTATCAGCTAACTTGCTTTGATATTTATGGGACTGTGGCATGGACAAAATTTGAACTCCTTACTCAGGAAAAACCCAACCATTTCAGTAAATGAAAGGTCTACAGGAGAACTGTGCAACAGTAAGAACACATACAACACAGCTTGATGGCACACTGAATCTTCCAAAACCAGAGAAAAATCACACAGCAAGTTGCGTAAGTACAAGTTCATATTTTTATGCCAGTGTAGTTACCAAAAAGACTACAAATAAAAGGGCCCAAGCAAAAGGCAGGTGGACATATAGAAAATCACAAGGAAAGTACTGAAGAGTTCAGCTTTCATACAGTCCTGGTCAGTAGTAGCTTAATACAAAAAATAAAGTACTATGCCAATTGAATGCCTGTTGTTGAATACATCATGAAAACAGGTTAATCAGCTTTCAATTCCAATTTTGCCTGAGTAAGGAGAGAGGGCTTGAGTCCATACTCCCTTGGTGAATGTCCTATAAACAATAATTACAGCTACTGCTGAAAACTGCAGGAAATATGTTCAAAACTTCTTAGTAAGAGATCACGATTACAGCATTCATTAGTAAAAGCAGAGAGAAAATGTGATAAAAAATACAGTCATTTCTTCTGTGTAAACAGAACTTGGCAACCCCCTTGGAAACTGAGAGAAAACAGCAGCAAGCCTGTACAGTTTCTCTCTTATAGAACATATCCATGTGCTTTTATTAACAGATGAACTCTCAGGGGGTATTTCCCATGTGATCTTATCAGGAAAGGGACAGGATTCCAAAAGGAGGCAAATATTTGCAGAGGAAAGTTATTCTGACATTGACTTGTGCTTTGTTGCAAAGAAGGAAAACTTTTACACTAGTGCATTGCTTGTCAAAAGCCACTCTCTTAGGTGTGACAGTAGTGCACACAGATGCTCTGTGCCAGGCATGGAGCAGAATCAGCACTGATCTTCCTTTCGGTGTGGTATAAAATATCTTAAGAAACAAAACCTGTGTCTTGGGACTTACTTTTTCACCTGTTACCTCTGTAACAAAAAGTCAAAGCAGACTTGATGTTTGGGATATTAGAGACAGCCCACCTGG
The DNA here is from genome assembly GCF_014839835.1 of Dryobates pubescens. Lineage (NCBI taxonomy): Eukaryota > Metazoa > Chordata > Aves > Piciformes > Picidae > Dryobates > Dryobates pubescens. The sequence continues at coordinate 4,085,385 of NC_071635.1, forward strand.
TGACCCTCATTTGGACACTGCTCCTCCATCACTGAAATTCTGTGTTGACCCAAAGAACAGATTATTGACCTATTCAACTACATGTCTGCTCAGACCTTCAATTTCTGCCTCTCACAGATCACGGCTGATCGTTGTGAACCTCTCAAAGTCAGACTCAAATCCACAACGAACAGGAGTAGAGTAAGCTGCTTTGTGGGCCACAAGAACACAAGACGGTAGAGTAGACTGAGAAGGAAGAAGGTACTGAGACTGACTGTCAGCTGGGACATCTTGTGACAAAGCCCTGGGTTGTGAAGGAAGTTAGCTGGGAAACTGTAGTATGGAAAGGCTGTGAATTGGGGTTTTCACTCCTGAGCAGTTAGTGTCACATCTAGGTCTACAGTGGCTCATTTAAAGCAACACTACTTTACTGAGCAAAGTGGTTTGTGTTACTTTTATGATATTAATACCATTAGTTTTAAAATAAGGAGGTTTTAACATTAATAGAAGGCTGTTACAAGACTGCTTTTTGGTTACTGTTTCTATTCACTAAGGACAGCTGCATTGGCCAATGTTACATCTACTTTAGCTGTTTTTTGTATGTCCCCAAGTTAAAAAACAACCACCAGAACATAAAAAACTTGCTTGAAAGAACTGCAGAACAATTCAGTGTGGATGGCATATAGCAACTGCAGGCTTAGAATTCACAAGGCTGTACTTCCAAGTCTTGCAGCTTCCCACAGAATGTTAACAAAACTAAATGCAACTGTTTGATTTCTGAGTGTGAACGTTTCACAGGAGGAGAAAAAATAAATATCTGTCGATAAAGTTCCTCACCATCATCTGAACACTCGAACTGGACTTCCTTTTCTGAATTGACCAGTCAGAGAGAAAGGAAAAGAAGAAAATGTGACTGCTTGGATTTGAAGCATCAATGCATGGAGTACAGTATATTTCTGCTTTGGCTTTTTTCTTTTTTTAAAAGAAAGAACAGCTGAAGCTGTAGGAAAGGATGGAAAAATGCTATGGAGTATATAGGATCTCAATAACAGAAACAACGAAAATAGACTTCCCCAGATGCAAATTTACTCCCTTTGCTCCACATGACCATGCATCAAACAGCAGACACATAGAATGTGCTGACATAGAATGTGCTGAAAACCAAAGTATTAAACTCCAACAAGTGTAATGCAGGCAAAATTTTGGCAACAAATGTTTCCAGTATTATGATCAAATCTGAGATATAGCAGATACCATTGTAGACCTGTAGGAGGAATGATATTTAACAAGGAAAACCTGGTCAGATAAATACATAAAATTTATATATCCCACTATAAAGCCTTTCCACAGGAATGGTAAGGGTAGTTCTGAACGTGTGCTTCTCCATAGAACTAGAGTAGCTACCACTTGGCAGTGAGAAGCATTGGCATTGTCATGCACTCACTTCATTTTCAGTCCCATCATTTTTTTGATAGGAAAAGTGGGCATATGTGGGAGAGCAGGAACAAATACACTATGAATGATTTAGATATACAGTGTTTGGTTAAAAATCAAAGGTTAAGATTAAATAAGAAATTAAAATTTGGGTCAAAGACACACTTCTGAGTAAACACACAGAGCACAGAAGAGTATCTTTTGAATCATACAATGAAAGCTTGAGGCACTTATTTTAGTCTTCAGGAGTCCTCCATGAAAAGAAATACAATAGTTTTCATTGCTCAGTAATTTTTATTTATTTATTTTCTGGCTGGCTTTCAAAGTATTTATCCAGAACATTCGTTTGTGAAGCATCCATCCTCCTGCAGGATCTGCTGACATGAAACCAAGAGCTCTAAATCATGTATGAAAGCTGCCAAAATGTTCCCTTCTTAGCCAGGTCTATTAGTCAGGATGAGCTGATTTGTTGAGAGAGTAAACCCCTCAAGTTCTGCCAAATATAGCAAGTACATCTGGCAGAATACACCTCGTGTGGAGCCAAGCCTACGAGGCAACTTTTGGTCTTTCATGAAATCTAATGCAAGTCAAGGGGACTCATGGAGGCAATAGAGCTACAGATAAACACTGGTACCTAAAAAGCTATCATGCCCACCACCAAACCATTATTTATGAGCTTATCAATTACATGGAGTCATTAATTATGCATCATCCTTCACAAAAATAGGGAGAAAAACAAAAAAGCAACCGTTTGCTATCTTCCACTTATTGTTTTTCAGATATTGATTTAATTTTGTAAGCCTCACCTACCAATTTTAATCACTTCAAATATACAGTTAAGAAGCACCTATGAACAAACTCTACAAAGTAAAGAAATAACAATAATCAATGCTAAAAACTGTCAGGAGTTACAGGTAGGTGGTGACTAAGAGAGCAGATCTGAAGCACGTGTTTAACCTACCTTAACTCCATCCGGCTTTTTCAGTAAACTCTTGGCTGCTGTAAAATGAGACAAACAATTTCAGTGTCAGGGGGTTAACCACTGAGGTCAGGCAGCTGTGCAGCAAATTCCCAGTGCCTCCCAGTGCTGCAAACATGTTTCCAGCTTTTATTCCCATGGTTTATTGCTCCGAGTATAGGAAATACTTAAGCAGCTACAAATACCTGAGATCATCACACATCTCTTTTTCCATTGATTAAAGCTGTAGGTTAACTGTGATTATACAAGGAGAGGTGTCCTTGGGTGGCACAGAGGAAATGGAAGCAGGGGGAGTGTAAGAGGCAGCCTTGGATACGCTGATTTTATTCAACTGCTCTAGCATTGTTGATGTGGGCAGTTTGATATGACTATAAAAAAGTACTGTTCTGATGGCAAGGACCCTGACCAGGGCTTTGTTGAGCCCACTGGTATCTTAGTGATGTTACTAATATGACAGCGACATAAAAATAACCAGTATCAGATCAATGAGGTCCCTGAAGGTACCACACTACTCAATGAAAATAAAGTGGGTTTTCAAAAAGCACCTCTGAGCAATGGTTCTTTGGGGATTTGCCCCCATGACAATCAGTCCCCTTGCATGAAAGGTCAGGGAAGTTGCGAATAAGAAAGGCAAAACAATCTGCTGCCAAAGTGTTGGTTTGGAGTTGTGTTGCCTAGGGTTAATAATCAACAGCTGGCAGGTTTTGCTGCTACTTCTAATGAAGAAAACCTGCTGTTTTCTGAAGCACCCTGCACACTGATTGAATTTCTTCAAAGCACTTGGGACTGCTGGGCAGGATTTCACTTGCATTAACATTATCTGTGTGTTAGGCTTTAAACTGCACCATTTCAAATTGGCATCAAATCACTCCAAACTGGCAAATTTGGAGGGCTAATGTGCAAACAGGCATATCACAGCTCTGAACCTGAAAACACTTACAGCAGGAATACACACTGGGAGACCTACCAAACTCAAACAAACTGCTCACTAAAGCGTAAATGCTTCCTGACTCACAGCTGAAGACCTGAGGAGCAACAAATTACAAAAGCAGTCTGGCACTTTTTTTTATCGTCCATGACCCAGTCCTCCTATCAGAACGTGTATCACAACTGAGATTTTAAAAAGGTGCTGTTGATAGAAGCTGCTTTGCTCAGAAGTCCCTTTCTGCAAGGGAAATGCTGCAGCTAATACTTTGGCACAGTCAAAATCCTGACATGGAGCTTCCATCATTACCACCATCCCTCTCTAAAACAAAAAACTCTAAACAATTGGATGTTGCCAACCTAAGGCTGCTCAAGCACAACAACTAGGGAGCTACTGGGTATGTGAGTTAACCTTCAAGTTAATTTCTGTATTTGTGGCTTATTCTCTGACTACATCTGCATGAAGTGCTCATTCAGCTCTGCTTCGGAGTACAAAAAATATTAGGATCACCTCAGCAACTATACAGAAATAACTCGTGTCCATTATTTTGTCATTTATATTAAAAAACCTGGAAAGTGAAGCCAGGTTAATGTTTATAATTCACTGAATACAGCAGCCCTCCAAGTAGAGTTTATTAATTATGGACATAGACCAACACTACCATTGAAAATCTCCCAAGGGCCACTATTTACAACTAAAATGAACAAACCCAAACGTGCCTGCATTGTGCAAGAGGACGAATGCACGTTTTTGATTTACAGAAATGTGGTAATTAATTCAGAAAAGACATTGTTTGACATGCATTTTCGAGAGAGAATACATCCTGTTGCATTGTGTGCTTACAGGATTTGATGCAATGTGGACTTTGCAATCCCATAAATATTGTAAGCATTGCATTAACTTCTGAAAATTCATTCATGGAAAGCAAAGGGGGAAGCTATTTCTACAACCTAATGCCAAAAAAAGACTCCAAAGTTCTTAGCTTTCAAAGCCTTTTTCATAAATATGGGAAAACATAAATTAATTCTTACATGGTTGCTGTTCATGGAATCCCAAAACATACTTGGCTGGAACAGACCTTCAAGATCATCCAGTCCAACCTTTGACCCAGCATGAAGGGTCAACACTAAACCATGTCCCTAAGTGCCATGTCCACACGCTGCTTGAACACCTCCAGGGATGGTGACTCCACCACTGCCCTGGGCAGACCATTCCAATGCCAGACAACCCTTCCAGTGAAGAAGTATTTCCTAATAGCCAGCCTAAACCTCCCCTGGCACAGCTTGTATCCATCCATTTCCTCTGGTTCTGTCGCTTGCCACCAAGGAGAAGTTGTTCATAGCAAACTAGGTCCTTCTGCTAAATTTGTGCATAAAACTTCTGAGTTCTTTTAATGCTTGACAAATATTACATGTTGTATGTAAACAATTAAATGAAAGCCAATAAAATGAAGGCACTAAAAGCAGTAACTACAAGGGTTGTGTTCACGGCATTGGCAGCGTGTCCTTCGAAATGTGCCTGGAAGGGATTATTATGCAGTATTTCATGTGAAGGACGTGTTCCATTCTCAACTGCCTTCATTGGGTTTTGTTTGGAATGTATTTTTAACAATATTTTGATGCATCTTCCTTTAAGCACAGATACTGCATACAAATCAAGGATTTAAAGAATTTGCAGGAGCAAAGCAATTAGCATATTCTAAATTAAGCCCACGATGAAAGATTTCTTGCCACTACAAGCAATAGCTATAAATAAAATCTAAGGCAGCACTAATAGGGCAGAAAGCAGACTGAAAAGAAATGGTGTTGTGACAACATGTAGAAATAAAAGTGATTTAGGACAAACAGCAATTTTGAAGAGAAAAAAAGATGTTCCTTTCACGTGCTGAGGGTCTTACCTCACAAGAAATATACATTCCACATAAAAGGAAGAAAGAAAAAGGAAAATAAAACACTTTAATAACCACATTGTTATGGACAAATGACCTTCAAAAGCATGATTTGCAATGAAATACAATGAATAAACAACTTGGAAAAACAAAATCTCATCAAGGAAAAATACAGGTCATTATGGTGTAAAACAGAGGTGAGAGGTGACAACAACAAAAGAAAAAGTCCAAAACAAAGCCAAACCCCCTGTCTGCTTTTCATGTCAAAATGCTATTGTAGAATAACTCCAGCTTTTGTTGGTTCATGAAAGATGAAACTGACCCTTACATACACAGTGACAGTTCTGAACAGTGATGAGAAATGATGTATGGTTGATATTTAATAGTAATTCATTTTCACAAGGTACGCAGCCTACAGCTTTCCCATCTTAAAAATGAATTGGCAGATGCTGGCACTTCATTAAGCATTAACCCAATGGAATTCACATTCTGTGGTACAGGTGTGTATTAAAGACAGGAAGGTGACTGAGATAGGAGCTGCATTTCAGCTGAACAAGTTGTTCTTGCCTTTGTCATTATGTAATTTACTTTGGAGATTCAGTGTTTAGTATTGTTCAAACCAAGCCCAAAGCACTATCATGTTTCTGTTTGTAAATCAACTTATGTTACACTCCAACAGTTACATCACGGAGTGGAAAGATCTGATTTTGAAACTGGCCATTCCTTTTCACTATTCACTCCAGCTCTCAAATGGCAAACTGAACAACTCAGCATAGCGTCAACATTTTGGCAATACTGCTCTTGAGGACAGTTCTAACTCTACTGAGAGAGAACTGATTTTAGCTTTTGATATTAAAATTTGGTTTAGTCTAAAGACCTAAATCTCCAGGGATAACACTACAAAATTGTTTCAGAGAGATGAACCATCTCTTCTATCAAGCCAGGCATTAGAAGAGAAGCAAAAGGACTCACTCTACTATGTTTGTTATTCCTTAGCAAAATAATGAAGCATGAATGTGTATTTTATTTCATGGTTTTAGTACAGGATGCAAGAGAATCCGGAAATGACATTGCAGGCATATAAAAATAAGTAAGTTTTTAAGTGTTGTTTTGTGATACTTATGCATGTGGAGCTATACACATAACTTTCCATTTTCCTCCACCAAAATAGACAGCAAAACACTATCTTCTGACAGGTAACACTAAAAAGTAAGAAACTCACATTCTCATGAGTTCAGTCTCTAGATTGTTGTGAGTTGCACATTAACTGTCATCTACAGGAAATTCTACTTGGCTCTAATAGTTTAAATTCTCTTATCTTCTGCAAAAAACCAAAGGTCAACAACTTAAACTATATCATGTTTAGATGCTCCTGAATACCAACGATCATTCTGTACTAATTCAGTCTTAGTCATCGCAGAGATGAAAACATTTAAGACCATATTAATCTGGAGCTCAATGAACATACCTGAGAAATTCCTGGTAGCCAGCATAGTTGTCAGAATGGCCCCCTGTGTACATAGACGTTTTCTCAAATTAGCATCACACTTGTGTCTAACTCTGAATATCAACACCAGGCAACAAAAAGGAAAACACATGCCTAAATCACAGCAATTACTAAATGAACCCTGAAAGAATGGGTTGTCTGGGCATTGCCAGAAGTGCATAAATTGTAATTTAATCTTAATTACACACCTATCAGGAATCCTCACGGTCTCAAACATTTACCAGTTGTGAGTACACAGCACAGACCATGAGTACTCAGAGGCACAGCAGTTACCAGCAAAATACTCAGCTGAATGGGAAGTAGATGATTTGTGATGTGCTAATTTGAAAAATTCACACCTATAAAGGGGAAGTTAAAACAATAACCTTAAGGATTTTCCTGCAATGAAATATTTTGGTGTGTATAAATGCAGGTGATTTTTATTATTTTGAATCTAGCAAAGTTCTGTTATGTTCTACTCACTTTCATGAAAAGTTTAAGATCCTCATGCCAAAAGCTGATCACTTATCAAAGAGGTCATTTAAGCATAATGGTCTAGAAAGCTTTTGCTTCTGAACCATTTGTTTTACACATGACCTTAAGCCAACATTCTTCCATCTTTCCAAAAGTGGCTACTTCTCCCTGCAGAAGTTTTCATTCTTACCTTTAGTTTTCTTCTTGCATTGAATTTCTTCAAGCAATCTACAGTCTCTTGTCTGTGCATCATAGAGGCAACAGTAGAACGTTGCTAAGAGAAGAAGAAAAGAATCATTTAAACACATCTGAGAATTTAAACTAATGCTCTAATTTTGGCAGTGAATGTCTGCACCACAAAGTCAAGGCAAAGGAGTTAATTTCTGCAAAAATCTGACCTCAGGCTGAGACTTCACTTTATGGCATTACTGAGTGCAGCTGTGTAATTATCCTAGGCTCACAGATTCACAGAATGATTTAGGTTGGAGGGGACCTTCAAGATCATCCAGTTTCACCCCCCCTGCCATGCACAGGGACATCTTCCACTAGAGCAGGTTGCTGAGGGCCACATCCAACCTGGCCTTGAACATTCACAATCTCCTTTGGCAACCTGCTCCAGTGTCTCACCACCCTCACTGTAAAGAATTTCTTCCTAATCTCCAGTCTGAACCTGCCCTCCTCAAGCACCAATCCATTCCCTCTTGTCCTATCACTACAAGCACTTGTAAAAAGTCCCTCTCCAACTTTCTTCTAAGCCCTCTTCAGGTACTGGAAAGCCTCCAGTTACACAGCTGCAGGAGTAAGGACAAAAATTATCCTCTGAACACCTTCACTGAAGTAAGCTATAAGCTGAAGTGTTTGCCAAATGATCACGGCAAACCTGTGGCAATTACTTACACAGATCCATGGATGCTTTAGCGCTTCCGATGCTGTGATACGTTTTGCTGGGTTGATGGTAAGCATTTTATTGATAAGGTCTTTTGCTTCAGGGGTCACTGTATCCCATTCTGGAGAGGGAAACTTGAGAACAAAATTAAAGGTTGTGTATGTATTACCTCATACAATCCTTACACAATTTTACCTATTTCTGTAACATTAGCTGCTAGCAGGACTAAGCAGTTTTAAGGAGAAAAAACATTTGCATTAGAAAAGTTTGAATTAATTGGTTTTATAAATGGTGGTTTTCTCCCTTACTATTCTGAACTTTTATTTATTCAGTTTGAATGCACAGCATTTCTGTATTTACAACAGCATGATGCAAACTGAAATTGACAGCAGGAAACAACAATGGCAGACAGAATAACGAATCCCAGTCATCTGAGAGGCAGAAGGTCACACGGCACTCAATACAGTCCTGGTTTCTCTTTTAATAAAGACAAAAGTATTAAGCATTATTATTCAAACTTCTGTTTAGTGTCTTTCAATATAAACTTTAATGCTAACTGTATAGTTATGGGAGGTAAATCTGAATAGTTAGGAATTTAACACCTCTGTCCTCAGCAAAATATTTGCATGTGCACTCTAATGTCTGTTCAAATGCTAATGGAATGAAAAGAACAGACCTCAACCTCGAGGCTTTTCTGTTTCCCACTATTAAAATATTAATTCTTGGGCAGCGTATTATCTAGGCACAGTACATCACAAGTGTGTACCATAATTCAGTCTCTGCATTTCCTCATTTCTTTCCCTCTTGGCTGAAATAGTAATTCCCCACTGTCACCTGGATGACTTGTTACTTGTTCAGAAGGCAGAAGATTTAGAAATCCCTAAGTTTACTTTCACTTAAAGGTCATAGCATAACAACTCCCATTTCAGTTTGTCACTGGTTCATTTGTTACTTGTTCAGTAGGAAGACGACCTAAAAGTCCCGAAGTATTCTCACTAAAAGGCTGTAGCATAACTACTCCCATTTCAGTCATCATCATCTTGGCTGAAGACTGGATTCAAATCAGAGCTTGAAAATTACAAGGTTCCATCTTTTCCTCTTGATCATTCACAAATTAGATCTGAGGACTAACAGCCTTCTGTCTAACATAATATAAATGTATGATGTTGCAAAACTCATTATGCCACCACGTCATCAGCTCTTTCTTACCAACAGCTTGAATACACACAGCTAATGAAACCATTCCTTTTGTAAACCTCTAGAGGAGCCTGTATTTCCCAAAGTGGGCAATACAACAGCACCTAGATGCATATTCAAGAAGCTTAAGCCTTCTTAAAGACAATTTAGAATAATTGATTGGTTGAAGTGATGAACCACTGTGAGGCTCTGGGAATTGAGAGTTCTGAATAGGCTTGTCAGAACAACATAAGATCGTGTGATTTATACAAGGTCTGGACAATGAAAGCTTGGAGCCATGGGGAAATTAGATTTAAACTAGCACAGGATTCTCCCATCCCAACAAGGTTCTGATTTCACTTTTCACTCCAGAAAAATCCTATTAGGAGGTACAAGTGTAACTAACTGAATCTAAAGCATGGTACGTACATCATAAGCACCGGCCTTGATCTGCTGGTAAAGCCTGTGCTGGTCTTCATCCCAGAAAGGAGGATATCCCACCAGGAGGATATACAGAATGACACCTGGAGGAAAATTAAGGAACAAACCACAGAAATTCATTTCACACCTGACAACCATGTAAAACAAATGCCTCAATAGGATTACCCTAGTGATAAACAATACTGCCTACTGGTGCTGGAGAAAAGAGTCAATGCTGGGCTCACAAGAGAACCTCCCATGCAATAATGAGCATCAGACATCATCAGATCAGGAACACTGAAAATGTTCTAGTTAGCTGGAGATGTAATTTTTAATGATCATGGGTGTTCTAGGAAAATGCTTCTTTTACCTGTTTTTAGCATGGCTTGTACTGGTGTCTATGTTAAAACTGTCTTTTAATTAATTTCATGCAAAGAAAAATGTTTTTAATACTTTGGGAATGTTGTGTAAGCATAGCCAAGAATGCCATAGCAACAGACCTCCACAAATAATTTGAAAGCCAGTAAGCTGGTACAGTAACAAAAAAAATCTGATGACCTCTTCTAAAAGTGAATATTGCAATCTATTAAATATTTATTTTCTGATGCAGAATAGAATGGATTCTAGACATCATCTCCCCCCAAAATACTTCATAGTGGACAGAAGGCTGTCTTTCAGAATAATTTCTTACCACATGCCCACATATCCACAGGCTTTCCATAAGGATCTTTTCGTAACACCTCTGGAGAAAGGTATCCTGGAGTACCAGCAAAGCCTGCAAAAGGCAAGGCAACTGTTCTCAAAAGCTGTTCAGTTCGTGATTCTCATCTCAGCCCACAGAACGTTCTTGCCCAAACCACTGACCACTAACTGCTTCATTTTGAACTTGTCTTTTTATGGCAGATCACCTGCAAGTAACAATAAAGAGGATGCTTATGCAGACCTGGCACATCCCTTTGTCCCACCATGTTTGGTAGAGTGCAGAGGACAGCAAAAAGCCAGCTGGTTGTCCGTCTACACCTGCACTCCAGATTTAACACTGGTGTCAAATATCTGGTGACAGCGCAACAAGGGAAGGTTTACAGAAAGATTACAAGATAGCTGATGGAATTTCTCTCATGACTACTACAATACTATGAGTTGTAGCAAGACACCCAGTAGTGAGGGGCAAATCATTTGGCTAAGGGTCAAGCTCAAGAAAGTTAGGAGAGTAGAGAGAATGTGGGAAACTTTATCTGAGTGATCCCTTCGGAGATACTAATTGGAAGACAGAAAATTCAGACCATGCATGCCAAAGACTATAATTGAGGACTTTTTAAATCATTAGCCTAGTTCAGTCTACTTAAAATAGACCCTAACTATAAAAATTAAGACTCTAAACATGACTTGCATGGGATTTCTGTGAGTCCATCAACTGTCAGTTGTGAGGACTGTTACCATACACTGAGCACTTCCACTAGCATTTATGATAAATTAGTTAACAAAAGAGAGGGATAACTAAGCTACAGTATTGCAACTCCAAGGAGCATTTAAGGAGCTCTATTCAGTCTTACAGAAGGGCAGATTTCTGAGTAAACAACAAGCAGGGCTGGAGCTAAGAAAAGCTTATGTATGGAGAGAGCTCTCACTTGGAAGGAAAAAAAAAAGGAAAGTAAAACCACTGCTCACATTTTTCACACAGAATTGGAAACCCAATTCAGCCAATGCCAGGTGGTGGCAAAGCAAACATTAAGAAATGTTCAGGATTAGCTTTCAGAAGAGCACAACTGCCTAATACTTAGTATGAAGACCACCAACCTAGGACTCATCCTTCCTATAGTCTTTGCTGTTCATATTGCACACAGCTACTTCTAATCTTTCCACTGCAAAACTCATTTCTGTGAAGTCATTTCAGTTCTGGAAACCTCCTTATAAAAGCTTATAAAAAGCATCTCTGAAGTAATCTAGCCTTTAAAATTTATATGTTTTTCATTCTTTATTCATTACCAGCAGTGCTGCTTCCTCTTAGGAGAAATGCAAAATGCAGGTACAAATGCAGACTCTTCTTAGGATACCATAAGTGATAAAACCTTAATGACCAATGATGTTCTGTACCATTTCAGTCTGTCCTTTCAAGCCTCTTTGCCTAAAATAAACCACAGAATGGTTTGGGTTGGAAAGGACCTCCAAAGCTCATCTAGTCCAACCCCCCCTGCAGTCAGCAGGGACATCCTCCACTAGATCAGACTGCTCAGCGCCTTGTCAAATCTCACCTTGAATATCTCCTGGGATGGGGCCTCAACCCCCTCCCTGGGCAACATCATCCAGTGTTCCACCACTCTCATGGTACAGAACTTGTTCCTAACATTCAGTCCAACTCTTCTTCTCTCTCTCCCTGGAGCCTTCTCTTCTCCAGGCTGAACAACCCCAGCTCCCTCATCCTGTCCTCATAGCAGAGGTATTCCAGCCCCCTGATCATTTTTGTGGCCCTCCTCTGGACCTGCTGCATCAGGTCCAATTCCTTCCTGTGTTGAGAGCTCCAGAGCTGGACACAGCATTTCAGGTGAGGTCTCATCAGACCAGAGGGGCAGAATCACCTCTCTCCATCTGCTGGCCATGTTTCTTTTCATGCAGCCTAGGCTGCCATTTGCCTCCTGGGCTGCAAGACTGAAATAAATCTGCCTCAAATTTTGCCTAAAATAAATGCTTATTAACTCCTGAAAAATGAGAATTTGGTGGCTTCCCTGAAGGAACACATGTCATTTCTGAGATACCACACTGGATTCTACAACACTCATAGAGAGATGGCAATGATGTATGAAGGGTTCAGCTACAGAAACAGGCAGCCTTTGCCCTGTGCCTGGCAATCACTTTAGAGTGGCAGGAGGAAATGAAGGAACACATTCTGTATTTTCCGGGACCACAGCTGAAGTATTTTCATGAAAAATAAGCTTGGTTTTTGTGGTCTCCTGATATGAGAGCTATGAACTGTTAAGGAATACTATCATACAGGAAACACATCTAATGCTCTTTCAATGCTATGTTCTGAGTAGCTTTAAATAGAGGCGCTTCCCATCTCTTTTTGGCTGTAGTGCTCGAGTATTTGTGTTCATTTCGAAGGGGAGGTAAAGTTGTCTTGGCTTTTAAACACTTACCATAGGTCCATAAACACTACTATGCATCACTTGAAAAAAACCCCCTTAAAGCATGTATCACAGAATGGTTTGAGTTGGAAGGGACCTTAAAGATCATCCAGTTCCAATGCCACTGCCATGGGCAGGGACATCTTCCACTAGCCCAGGCTGCTTGAGGCCTCATCCAACCTGGCCATGAACACCTCCAGGGAGGGGGCATCCACAACCTCCCTGGGCAACCTGCTCCAGTGTCTCACCATCCTCACTGTAAAAATGTCTTCCTAATCTCCAGTCTAAACCTCCCATTCTCAAGCATCAATCCATTCCCTCTCATCCTATCACTACAAGCCCTTGTAAGAAGTCCCTCCTCAGCTTTCTTGTAGGCCCCCTTTGGGCACTGGAAGGCTGAAGGCTAACTTTATCTCTTGATGAAGACACTGAATGGGCTTAAGCAGAAATAACTGGCATGGTTTTAGTCCATAGATGTTTAAAGTAGCAAACACAGAAGAGCACAGTCATGATTTTGGTGAAGCATCAAAACCATACTGCAATTTCAAATTTATTTATCAAGTAATTCTGTGCCTGGTCAGAGGGCTCTCAATACAAGGGTGTACTTTTCAGAAAAATATTGCTAATACCAGTAATTCCTTTAGCTAAAACAACTCCCAAAGCTGGAAACAGTGTCTGTACAGGGTCTAGAAAAGCCTGAATCATCTTGTACTCTTATCATTGTGTGATTTAAGTAGCCAGAGACCCAAGATGAGTGCCATGCTTTGCAGAGTTCAGTGGTGCATGGCTACAGGAGATAGCACATTACTCAGCATAAATAGCTTACAGCCTCCAAACCTCTCATGCTGAGATTACATATATGCTTAACTTCAGAAGCGGTGAGTCAGACCTGGATTGAAGAGTAACTATAATCCCACAACCTACACTTGAATTAATGCAGAGGGATGGACCTTAAACACAGCAGAAGAGATTACTGCTCTAAGACCTCCCTATGCTTTCATCACATCACTGCTAGACTTTACAGCCTTTTCAGCACCACTGATGCAAGGATTCCAAAACAAAATGGCAGAATAAACCATGTTAATTGAAACAGTTTAAGTTGTACATCTTTGCTAAAATACCTCCCATGAACAACAATTCAAATGACTAGTCTCCTGAGAAGATATGGAAAAGGTGGCAGCAAGGGGCAAGAGAAAGCAGCTGAGAATAAGCATATGGCAGCAGCCTTCTCCTGCACAGCTGGATCTGGAAAGCTAACTGTACAGAACCTGAATGTAATGCAACTAGCAAACTAATCCAGGGAAGCTACTCAAATGACTCAAAAGGTGCATATTTTAGTCCTAGCTGAAGGGCTAGACTTAATCTAAAATGGACTAACTGCAGCCAGCAGTTAACAGCAATTCTGCCACCTACTCCAGCTTGGGGCAATGAGTCACCTATCTAGGTGAGTCGGTGGAGCCCATGTGTGACACTTCCCCTGCTAGCAGGGTGGGGTGTTCCAGCTCAGCCCTGGAATGCTTTCTATGAACAGGCAAGGAACAGGTTTGTTTTGACAAACCAGGAAAGCATTCTGTTGTCTCCAAACACACAGCGTTCCAGCCAGTTTCCTGCTGAGGCAGAGCCATGGTTTGAGCAGAAAGCAATCATCCCACCAGAGGACTACACCCAAAAAACCCAACAACAACAACAACAACAAAAAAAACCCATACTGATGCAGAGCTATAATTAGAAGCAGAGCCATGAGTCACTAAGTGCTGCAGAATCCAGTGGAAAGCAGAAAAATCTTCTGGAAGGAAGCAAGTTAAAGTTCTTTTGAGCACATCAGAGTTCATGTTTTGCTTTGTTAAAGTGGATGATGTTAAAAAAGATGAGGGAAGGCACTCAGACCATTACTGAAAGGTTCTGCAGAGGAAGCTCCAGAGAGGGTACAGAACCCACTTGTCTTATTGAATGCCACAAAGGAAAGATGACCTACATTAGACTTTCTGTTTTGCTGCCAGGCTACCTCTTCCTTACACACACACTTTGAAGACATTCTGTTCAATTTCCTCTCTACCAAGTTCATCCTGGCAGCCCTCCTGATGCTATGAGTCTAAACCAAGTACTTCACAAAAAATAAATTACCAAAACCTGAAGTGCAGGATTTTACTGCAGCCTCCAGTGCATCACCTGCAGGTACACAGACGTATCGTCCAGAGAAAACAACCCCGAAGTTAAGTTCATTCTGCTGATTTTTATCTTGAGATGCTTCCTGTTTCCCTGATGCTTTTGTCATTGTAACAAATCACTTGTGTTTTGTATTCCTTTTGTACTGGTCTGTTTGTTAATGTGCAAAAGCAATCTCCTCTGTCTTTGGTAGATTACTGAAATCCATTTATACAAAGGCTGGGATTTAAAACAACAGGCTAGCTTATAAAGCTACCAACATATGTCCAATGCCTGTGCACCCACATTGAGTTAGATCCTACATTTCAGATACTCCACCTCTCAACCCACTTCCTGTGCAAAATCCTTTGTGTTTATATTCTAAGTTCACAATTTCTTCAGTTTTTAACTGCACTTTCTAGCTGCTCTGTGTGAGAATAGGCAGCTGTATTATTTTCCTCCTGGGATTTACAGCAAATTTTGGCCCATGTTTCACATCTGTTCAGAGTGGGTAGTATGTGACATTAACACATCACATTTCATAGTACTATCATAGTATCAGTCAGGGCTGGTAGGGACCACAAGGATCATCTAGTTCCAACCCCCCTGCCATGGGCAGGGACACCCCACACTACTAGATCAGGATGGCCAGAGCCTCATTCAGCCTGGGCTCAAACACCTCCAGGGATGGGGCCTCAACCACCTCCCTGGACAACCCACTTGTACATGTCCAAAAAAGCCACCAGTATTAAATCTCTCACACCATTTTCCTCTGGGCATCTGTCAAGTGTGACAAGCAATCTGCAACTAGCCTTTTTATTTTTTTTAATTAACAACAAAGGAATAGTTGAATGGCACTGGAGAGAAGTGCATAATATTTAATGTGCTATCCCCTATCCTCATACCCTGGATATGTAAGACACAGTGTTTGCAAGCTGTGGATAGAAAGCCCTTCTCAAGACTATTCTGCAAGGTTCCAGATGCTTTTAACCACCTTTTACCTTGTTCACAATGATCTACTACATGAGTTCCTTATATATTAATTGTACATTTTGCAATATAAGCAGCTGGGACAAGTAAGTTGTACTGCCACACACACATCTGGGTACAGAAGACTGTTTACAGTCTCAAGTAGTCACCGCCCCCCCCCCCCCCCCCCCCCCCCCCTTTTAAAATGTTTGGTCTAGTCACACTCCAAAGTGCTTCAGAATAAAATGTTCTGCTATTTTCAACTGATAAAGAACTACTCAGATAGAATGTTTTGACAACTGGGCAGGTACACTCAGCACTATTAACCTACAGCCTCACTCCTCAGTCACCCAAGCACCTAACTGGAAACCACCCATCTCCCTTCCAGGCTCTATATGTTTGCTTCCTGCAGATATGCAGCGGAAAGTGGGGGAGTAGGTGCTTGTGTGCAACTAAGTTAAACTTAGAAGCTGACAAAAGCTAGGACAAGCCAGTAACAAAGAAACTGAAGTTTCAGGGACTAGAAATGTCAATGGCACTTCAGACTACATGCAAAAGGGACACTTGTAAGGCTTTATGTACTAGAAGCATGAATTAAAACCCCTCTCTGTCAGCTCTTCTTCACATCAGCACTGCTGTGCTGGCAAAATCCCCAGTATGAACACAGTTGTGGCAGCAGAAGAGACCTTTGCTAATTCATTTGGTAAGGTGATTTATCTTTGCTAGTGAAAAAGGAGGCTGAGGCAGAGCCATTTGTCTAAATGAGTTCTGAGATCTCGAAATACAGAATACAGAATTAATCAGGGCGGAAAAGACCTTTGAGATCATCGAGTCCAACCTATCACCCAACAGCATCTCATCACAGGAACCAAAATGAAGCCACTGGTCACTCTTGAAGTGCTGGGGATTTTTTTGCTTGGGTTTTTTTGTCATTGGATGGTAGGGTTTGTTGGTTGTGGTTTGTTTTTTTAATTTGGTTGTTTCTGATTGTGTTTTTTGGTTTGTTTAGGTTTTTTTTGATTGATGGGTTTGGTTTATTTATATATATATATATATATATTTAATAAGGTGTGGTGCCAAGATCTGTTTAATTCAGTGAGAATCACAGGTAACATTCCTTCTGGAGAAAAAGGCCTGAAGCACAGTCAGCTGTGGAGACTGAAACTATGAACAAAATCCCCCTTAAAGCTACAAGCCAAGGTAGTCACACAGCTGCCTGTGCCAGGCTGGGGTGAGAGCTGGCCGGTTTGGGAGGCTTAACAGCTACGCTGAGTAAATGGTGAGAAGAAAAAATATTTACTTACCAAACCAAGCCTGTTGTTCTCCTTGGACTTCTATAGCCAATCCAAAGTCCGCCAGTTTTACTGCTGCTCCCTTGGATTTGCTAGCTAAAAGTAAGTTCTCAGGCTTTATTCAGAGAGAGAAAAAAATGGAGATGAAAAGGTAAATAAAGACATTTTAGACAGGTTTGTACTTTTTTTTTTTTTAAATGTTAAGGTAGTCTGAAAAAGAGAAAAATACTTAAGAGAAACAAGAAAGAAAATATCCATGTGTGTTCTCAATTAAACTGCAAAAATTGCACTTTCCATTCCCTACTAGGAAGAACCACCATGCCTGTAAACAGCCTTGATGATCCCATGACAGCAAGCCTACGGACAGTGTGCAGATCTGCTAGAGGAGGAGGTTGGCCACAATGGTCATACGGAACTGTGACACCTCTTTGCATGACAGGACAGGGAGTCCTGTGAGCTCACTACTGGAAAACTGCTGCAGACCCCACCCCCCACAAAAAAACCCAACTTGTATTCTTTGATTATTAGCCTAACACACAGTTTGCAGGATCGAGTATCTAGAACTGTCAAACACAAATATGTTTTGCATGACAGCTTAACAATGACAGGCATTACTGTATTTGTGTTTAGAGGGCAGGTGTGTTTGCAGTGCAAATCTTTCAGCAAAAGCAGCATGCCCACATTTGTGCTTGCAGAGAACCTATCACAAATAATGTAAGCTTGCAAAAGTTCTCATTTTGCTGGTTTTTAGGATGTGTTGGTCACCTCTGAAATCAAATGCTCCAGTACACTCACAGAATCAGAAGTAAAGGATTTGAAGGTAACAATGATGTTCAATCTACTGTTCATGACGGATCCTTTTACCTTCATTTAGCAAATTCTCCAAAGTTTATTCTTTGAACCTTTAAAAAGACCTCAATGTACAAAACAGTACAAAACTCAGCATATTATTTCAGAGAACTGTGACCTCTGCAGTATTTTGTGGCCATTTCTTGCTTTTCTATCTCCATTCTTTTTAAAGCAGGTTTTTACATAACAACAAGCCCTCACTTTCAAGGGTATTGCTGGGGCACTTCCAGAAGCAACTTTTCTAGTGATATATCATTGTATCCAGTCTGGCACTGAGGACCCAATGCTGCAAACTCTTCAGTGTGCATTTCATTTTAATCCCAGCAACAATCATAGAGGCTTTCAGGGGACTATTTAGGTGATTACAGTTAAGCACATGCAGGTACTGAGCTTGGAAACAATTAAGATCATAAGCTTCTTTCAGCAAAGGCTATCTTTAATACATCTGTCAAGTATCCAGCAAAACATGCTTGAGCCTAATTAAGACCTCAACTGCTGTGATACTTCTATTAATTAACACCACTGGCCTTGATCAATTCTTTAGTCTAAAGGTGTTCTTTCCCCTCTCACCAAACTATAAAGCAATGCTTTCTCAGCAGCATACAAACCCCATTCTCTCACTCATCCTTTTCCTACTCTGTCACAGAAAAGACAGCATTAAAAACCCCTCATCAACAGTTACTTGATGAATCTTCTGTTTCCACATTTTAAAAACGGAGTTTAAGGTCTCTCAGAATAAAACATCATCTTTATAGTCACTTAAATTACCAGTAACCACTTCAACTACATTACATCAAGCACTGGCTGAATACTGAGGACTCTTCACATTCACCAACACTGCTTTAAGCAATGTCACACTGTCATTTAACTACACCAATTTCAACATCCAGTCGCAGAGCTCCTGAAGGTTTCCTGTGGGATTGAGAGGTTCACAGTAATGACTTCCTGGAATGCACTTCTTACATAAACCTCTTACAGCAACGGATGATCCTATTTGGTTGTGACCTTCGGCAAGCCAAAAGCAGCACAAGGCCTCACCCTCCTGGTAGGAACGCAAGCACTAACCTACCAAGCACAAACCATTCAAAACCAGCAAGTTGGTGTTTACTGCTGCTGGGTTTCCACAGATTTGCTGTTGTGGTATTTGGGTTTTTCCCCTTGGGATTTTTTTTCTTTTTCAAATTCCAGTGTGTGTCTTGTCTTTGCTCTGCAGGACCTCCACTGCCATCGGTGAGTGTGTTCCACTGGACATTGAAACATTTCCTGACCCAGCCCTGTGCCAAAGACAACAGCCTTTTGGGCAGTGCTGTGTGGCACTGTGTGCTCAAACACCAAGCAGCTGTCACTGCAGGGTGATGACAGGCACACTGAGTAATCATCTTGCATTAACTCAGAATGACTGCAATTACCTGGAAAACATTAACAGCCTAGTGTGGGCCACTCAGGACTCCTGCTCTAGACTCAATAGTGTCACCTTGTGTTGCCAGTAGACTAGCTGCAGCCAAGCATGGAGAATGGCAGTTAACTACTACAATTACCTACAGCTAAATTAATGTGATTTGTACCTCAGTTTTCCAAAGGTCTTTGAGTTCTTAGAGACTGAGTACTCATGCCTCAGTGTATTTTTCCTTGAATGTAACCAGAGCATCTGCTTTTGGGAAGGAATACAAGAGGGTAGTAATCATGGGGTTGCAGAAAAGGAGCAATGTTGCTGCCTGTCAAGAACTGGGATTCCTACATGGAAATTCACCTTTACTATTCATTAAAGACAGACTGCCACTAACCAGATAATCTGTTCTGGATCTAGGATCCACCACCATTCTGATTTATGCCACAGATTACTAGCAGAATAGCTACAAGCCCTTCGACAGGTCATAAGAGACTGCAAAAGCTCCTCTCTGCTTGCTACTGGATTAAGCTAAAATGAAAGTTCAATACAATTAAGTTGTCCAAAATCTCTTCTCATTGCTCTCCCTACCCTCAAACATGGCATTAAATTGTGGTCTGAATTATCAGGGGAAAAAAAAAGCATTGAGTTTTGTTGCTAAAGGATCTGTGTCAGGCCATAACTGTGTTCTATGTGTCTTGCAGTTCTTGTCCTGGACAGTGGCATCTTCTTTTTGGTAGAGAGGGTTCTGCCTGGATTTCACCAGTTCTTTCATTTCACTCCTTGTTTTTTTTTCCCTTCTGCCACAAAGTAGTAACTGAAGCAGGATGGTACCTTACAGCTTGGCAGGATCATTTTTTCTCACACCATTTTCCCAATTCACCTGGGATTTGCCAGAATAAGAAGTCCACAGATGGTTTGGAGCAGGGAACAGCTGGATTTAATGTACTTCTTAAAAAAAAGTTGTTCTGTGTGACCATGAAAAGTCCTAGAAAGCGCTGTGTGTTCTGTCAGCCTGTATGGCTTACGGTCCTTCCTTAACTCTTGCTCATGCTAGCCCTGAGGACAGGAATTGCTGGAGCAGCTGGACAAAACATCCTTTGATTTAAACCTGTCCCATGTTTTCTGGCTGTCATGCAAGATTTATGGATTGGACAGAGAGACTCGTCAGTCTCCTGGTGGACAACCGTGACACAGGAAAATCCAGAAGCACGAAATGGGGAGAGAATTTTGCCCATGTGGCTTTGAAATCCATCACGCTCTCAGCTTTCCGAGCATGATCCTTTACATTCCTACAGGACAACCACAGAGACTTTATAAATTCAGTGACTGTAACAGTTGTTTATTTGGGAGCAAAGCATGGCAAGAAAGATGACGGCATTCTGATTCCAATGTTATTACTAATGATAACCACCAGAAACCTCCTGTCCTGGGAGGAAATTCCTGTTCCCCGTAACTCATTCAGAAAGGAAAACAAAAGACAAAGAAGCTGTGCCAGAAGGCACTGGTGTGTTCCACTGCCTCTGTAAGGGATCTGGCATTTCGGATAGTGCACTTCCATTTGCTTCCAAAGTAAACAATCTTCTGCTTCAGGATCTTGAAGCCCAAGTGCCCAAATTAAGTCCTCTCACTTATTCACAAGGCTAGTTTCCTACCAGCTTGGAGACAGACTTGTCTCTCTGAGCTTCCCAGTAAAAGGAAATTATCTTTACTTGTTTCTGTCCACATCAACAGACTTTCATTGCAGAGAGCACTTCTGCAGCAGCCATCTCCAGCTATGGGGATACGTAGGTGGTTAAGAAAGACAGTTACAACAGTTTTCATTCTGAAGCTTCTATCCCAATGCTAATGACTGTCTGGAAGGAACTCAGCTCCTCAGGTGAGAACACTGCACGAAGTCTTGCTCTAAAGATGTTCTGTAGCCCAGTCATCATCTGGAGGAAAGAGAGGTCTTTGTGCCAGCAGTCTGGCAGCAGCTGGCCTCTCATCACTGAAGTGTGACATGCAAATGCTGGTGTGCTTTCCAGAAGCACTCTGTGATGAGAGACGGTAAGTTCCCCCCTCGCCCTACCCCAAAAGCTCTGGATGACACAGAGGAAGATTGTGTATTTGACAAATACACCAACGGCTTGAAAAGCAACCCGTTTTCCTTGGTGCTGCCAGTGCATGCCAGCGACCTCTGAGGGTGCCAGCAGACCCTGCTGTCCTCACAGCTCCAAGCTGGCCAGCCAGCTAACTAGCAAGCCCTTAGCAGATGTTCTCCAGCGAATGCCAGCGGTTCGTTCTTACACACAAGTAAAGCGAAGGGAAAAAATTAAAAGGCAAAAAACCAGAAGGAATCCCATGGCCAGCTGCAGTGCTGAGGGCTCTGTCTGCCACGGCGCGCTGCTCTCCCGGAGGGCTCGGGAGCGGCAGCAGCAGCTCACACTCACCTTGAGGTCGCGATGGACAACGCCCATCTGATGACAGTGGAGCACAGCCTCCAGGATCTGCTGAATGCAATGACTGCATGCAAACACCAGGGGCGCGGGTTAGTGCCGAGCGTGCACCCGCTGCCCGCAACCGAGCGTCGGGGCCGGCGGGAGCAGCGGTGGCGGGGCCGGGGCAGGGCGGGCGCCGCGCTCCCCGCTCCGCCCCGCTCCGCGCAGCCCCGCGCCGTTCAGAGCACGACGGTCTCAGGCACCGGCCGCGGTGAGCAAGGGGCCAGCCTCGGAGACGTGCTTCGGGGTGACGGCTGGTTTGGGGGTTAATTCAGGCGGGAGTTATTTGGTTTTAATTTTTGGTTGGGTGGAATTCTTTTGTTTTCATTTTGATGTTTTTTTTTCTTTTTTGGTTGGTTGGTTTGGGTTTTGCTTTTTTTTTTCCTTTTTTTTTTTTCCCCTTGTTTTCCCCCGTTTTGTTGTTTTGGGTTTTTGTTGTTGTTTTTAAAATTTATTTTGGCTTTTTTGGTTAGTAGATTTTTGGGTGTTGGTTGGTTTTTAGTGGTTGATTTGTTCATTTTTAATTAAAAAAAAAAAAACACTCGGGGAAAGCGTCCAAATTTTGCCAATAATTCACTGAGAAGATCATATAAAATATTTGGCAACCCCTGTACTTTTTTCTCTTTTCCTTACACAGCTCAGTCAGCCACTGTAGTGGCTGCTGAGGGCACAAACCCAGCCCACTCCCAGCGAGGTGTTTCAGGTACAGGCTTAACTGCTGGCAGCCCAAGAGCTGGCAGCGAGCATCACTTGCCTGAGGGTTCGTCATACTCTAATGTAGCAGAGTGCGACTGGTTGTTCTGCTACTGCAACCCCAGCTCTCAAGACAGAAGAGGTTTACATCTGCAAGCTGACATACATCACAGCCAAAGTTCACCTCCATGTGCGTACACAGCGAGACATGGACAGCCTGAATGGGGCACCAGACACGTTGGACAGCATGGGACAAATCCAGCGCCTTGGAAGGAGACAGTTTGTTTGGCAACCATTCCCCCTTTTGCCATGATGTATATTAGGCCTGTAGACTTGCAAACTGGAAAGAGGCATCATGCACTATTTGTTCCTCTAGTTGTTTTGAGGGTGAGTAGGATAGGCAAGGGAACATCGCAGCCAACCCACCCTCGGCCCCTACCCAGCAGAAAAAAACCCCAAAAACTCTTATATCCAATTGATGGGCACCAGATACTGACCTTCAGGTCTCTGTGAACTATGCCATTTAGATGACAATGATTAACACTTTCTAGAATCTGCTGTATACAATGACTGCAAAGATACAAGGGCAGAATGGAAGGGAGAACATTTTAAAGGCACATAATAACATTAAATACAAAATAAAATAAAACTTAAAAGAAAAAAAAAAAAAAAGGATAAGGAACAAAAACAGTTTTACACCTCCTGACAAGTCTTGATTGCACATTGAACTGGAACAAAACAATGTTAAATAATGGAGATATTTCCACCTCTAACGCTTCCAAAAAAACAAAGCAAAACTAAAAAAATAACAAACCCAAACTGGGAGGAGGGGAGGAAAACAAAAAAGACATTTGACATGGCACATGAGACACTTAGGAGAGAATCGTTCGACTGCCTTTCATTCAGCAGTATGGAAGCTTTGCCCAGTTTCCAAAAACTGCTAGGGGAAAAATAAAGCGGAGGCAATAAAACAATCGGTGATAGGTTTTGGTGTCTTTAAATTCTTTACAGTGAAGTTAATGTTGTAACAAGTGCTGAAACAAGAAAATGCTCAGGAATGAAATGACACAGGAAACAAACAAAAATAGTCAAAAGCTAAAGAAAAGCAAAACATTTCTCATTTTGAATCTAATGGTTTCTTTAAAACTGTTAGTAGAATAAAGCCAAGTAATTCAAAAGGGTGGCATGCATTTTCACTGAAAATACCATCAAGCACTGGTTTAGGTGAAATGGAAATTCACATTAAAAATGCAGAGATGTTTTATTTTGGTGCTTTAAATAATTCAATTAGCACTTTTTTTTTCCCATGCCCAGGTTTGCAAGTTTTGGCCAGCCTAAGATGCCAAAAAGCACAACTGAAGTGTCCGTCTTTTAGAGCACTAGAGCTTTTTTCAGATGTTTTTCAGCACCACAAGAGCTTATAAATAATTTTTAAAAAAGATATCCTTGTGGCAGAAGCCAGTGACTGTAAGTAATACACAGCAGTCAAGGGCCAAGGATTTGATACTGCTCATCCAAAAGGTTTTGACCATGGAACTCAGAAGGAATGGTCATAAATCAGTAACTGGAGCCCAAGCCTGAAAACCCTTTCTCATGCGAGTAGTTCACAACTCACTGAACTGGACTGCTTGTGTGAGTAACGACTACTTGCCTGAGTAAGGGCTTGCAGGAGCAGACCAGTATTAACAGTCCTAGGATATGCATCTACAAATTCCATTAACTGTTTCTATAGGGATACACACACACACACACACTATAGATATAGGTATATACATACATATATATATAAATAGACACAAAAATACAGAGATGTGTGACAACTAGTCATTTCATTTATTAGATCCTAATTTTTACTGCATATATAAAGTGCATATATATATTCTATACATATATATGCAGAGCCCCTTCCAATTGTCATAATTCTACAAAAGAAAAAAACAAAACAACCCACCAACAAAAACCCCACAAACCCCAACACATTGCAATTTTTCCTTTTAAATCACAAGTATCTTAGAAACACACAATGACAACATACGCTGGCCTTTGGCATCAGTATTAGGAATGCTGCTTGAAACACAGCAGGCAAAAAAAAATCTCATTCAGACTTTAATTTTAAACACAGCTCCCTTCCTTCTACCTAACCTAAATTATTGATGTAGTTTCTCTTCCAGAGTGTGTTTTGCTATGTGTTTTTTCCACATTTCAATGCTTAAAGTAATGGTTTCTACCATTCCTACAGAAATTAGTAAGAGCACTGAACTGTGGAAGCTTCCTAATATTCAGAGTAACCTGTCTGTTCATTATCATCCTACCACTGCTATTAAGGACATGTAATGCTTTCTGCTCTTCTGCCAATTAATTCCAAATGTGGAGGAGTAAGTGAAAATTGTATGTACTAAACACAAAACAACAGTGGCGTGTGATTAAGAACACACAAAACCAGGAGGACTTTCTAAATTTACTTTGAGATAACATTTTCTGCAGGGTGTAGAAGTGGGACATATTTTCTTTAAAGAAGTGACCACAAGTAAGATTCATAATGATAAAAGACTATCTAAGATTTAATATTATATGAGGGCAAACAGATTCTGAGATGGGAAAACGGCCCTGATGCTTTATGTCAGCATGCAAATTATGGTAATTGTCAACTTATTCTTCCAGTTTTTCAACAAGCACTTGCAGAAAATTGCTACAGATTTCAAATTTGAGCTCAGACTATGAGATGCACAGTGTAATTGCTTATTGATGAACACAACAAAAATGTTTAAATAGGAAAGGGAAATGAGTACTTCAGGACCAAAAGCAAAAATGGTATTTATGTAAAATTCTTTCCAGACCAATATTTATTTCAAAATCTGAACAGCAAATGTAAGAATAAGACAGCTGAAATGTTGTGTCCAGCTTGCAGAGAAGAAAACTGGGTAAGATTTTAACAAATTAGTAAGTTTATAAAGATTTTAAACCAACTGAGATCCAATCTCAGCTTTTTCAGAACAGCAGGCATTGAGATTTCATACACGGTCTCCACCACACAGTTGTGAGCTCAAAACACCAAACTGTGCCCTTCCAAGTCTAGCAGAAATCCTAGTCTCCTAGACTGTGCTAGTGAAACTGATGCCAAACACCATGAGATATAGAAGCAACTACCCTAGAATTATTAACAGCAACATCAGAAAAAAAAATTACTTACCTGGCATCTGCTTCACTATAATATTCTCTTGCAACTATATCTTCAAACAGTTCACCTCCAGTGACTCTGTTAGAAAACGCAGGACGGGAAATAGGATTTCAGAAGTGAAAACATGCATCTGAAATTAACTTGACAGGGAGAAATCAGAGAGGAATAACTGAAATATTTGTACAGAAATGCAAGAGGTCTTGACCAGCAAGGTGAAGGAACTGAAGTGGAAAGTTTGTCTATCTAAATTATTGTATGGATAAAAAGGATGCGTAGCAGTACACTTGTAACTGGAAAATAAATGCAAACACCAGCACCTCATTGGGCAAGATGCCAGACATCAGTTAAGGATGTCAAGAATAAAAATGATGTCAAGAACAAAACTGGTGTCAAGAACACATAATAAACCTACAAGAATAAAGGGAAGTGGCAAGCAAGAAAAGTTGTGGCTGAAGTTCAGGAGAATCCACAGTAAACTGAAAACTGCAACATAAGTCAGATGTAAGAAAGGAGAATAGAATAATGCTAAAAAGGGAAGAGGGTCTTTAAATGTAGGTCAGAACATAGCAGAGGTGTACCCATGGGCTAGATGCTTGCTTTTTGTGCTTTTGCAAGAAAAGCATTGCTGAGGAGAAGCAGGGTAACTTAATCAGTTTAATGGCAGCCTTTTCCCCCAAAAAATGCTCAGTTACCTTTATTGAGAAAGGAGGTATATCTTAGGGAAAGTGCCACTTCCAATCATTTAGGAGGCATTAATAGTAGTAACAGAAGTGACTGTGCATGGCTGCATGCTGAAGACCTCACTGTACAACCAGTGGTTTCATCGTAGGAAGTGGTCACAAAGAAAAAAAACAAACAAAAATCATGTTATAACCCAAAGATGACAGTCCAGAATGAGTCACCAGCAGGATGCTGCCACAGCCTTGGAATGCAGTTACAATAGGGTGACAGCAGTGTCCTTGCCTACAGCAGCAAATTCCTCCTCACACAGAAAACAGTTCTGGTCTCTCACTTTCAAAGGGAAGCAAAACACCGATACGAGCAGAGAACTGCTACTAGGCTGTCCACTCACACACTCATCTTCTCAGAGAAGCAGATCAGATTAGCTTGGCAAAAAAAAAGTTTAAGAGGGATGAAAGCAAATACTGAAGAGCATAGAGTGGTAAGGGACTGTATTGGTACAGTAATAAATAAGCATACAATATCTGTGAAATACTAAATAAAAGGATAAACTCAGACAATTTCTAACAGTCAGAAATGTGGTGTAATTAAACAAATACTGGGAAAGAACTGAGACAAGTGCTCTATTTTTAGCTGAATATTGGTAAGCTTTTAAACAAATCATAAACTCGCGTGCTTGCATCACAAGACAACACAAGAGTGGCCTCAAAGCAACAGGAAGATTCTGTAATTAACATTTCTATGGAGTACACTGGACTACTTTCACAGCTAAGAGCAAATCTTCATCTACAGGTGCTGTATGGAATGGCTGAAAACAAACACAGGCTTTGAAAATAAACTGTGGTGTAGCCAAATGCACAGCCCAGCCAGAGCATCTAAACACTATCTCCAAGGACAGGCTATATGAATCTGTCTGGGTCCTGCTTTTTAAACCCCTGATCCTGATGCCATCGTAAATAATTCCTGGATGGGAGATCAATGTTGGTGCTTCATGACTGTTTATGAACACGGTCTATTTTCATATAGCACATTACATTCTCAGTAAGTTTCCAAACATAAAAGCTAGAGCAGGCTACAAGATGCTTAAAGATTAAGATGCTTAAAAATCTATACTACAATGAACACAATTATTACTGAATACAATTAAGTTTGATAGGATTAAAAAAATTACAAGTGAGGATACTTGGAGTCTTCAGAACCATAACATTTATCTGCAAGTCAGTGCACTAACAGTTCATTGTAGATCCCAGTTACTCATTCACATTACAGGATGACAGAAAGGACCCTCTAACCCAGCAGCATTGCTCCTTTCTTCCAGGAGGCCAGTTAAAGAACTTTATTTCCATGTTTCCATTTTCATTTGGGCTACATCATCCTTTTTCTGAATTTATCCCTTACTGACTTTGAAAGCAATCAATTTCAGGTAACAGAATGGCATTTTGCAATAAAATTTGGGGAGGTACAATAGCTGGTTGCCTAATTTGTATTCCCTTTCGGGCTTTTTTTATTGTCTTCTATCTTCCAGAAATTGACGTTGGTTGCTGCAACACAAAACATTTGATTGATGACAATTTTGACAGTCTTTGATACCTCATTTTGCATATATATTTGTCTGACACAGTTCTGGTGAAGAAGAGTAATTCTCACTTTGTGATGAATGAAAAAAAAAAACCCCAAAGCATCCTTTGACCTTTTTCTTCCCTAAAATACTTATTTTTGATCCACGCCAAAAAAGCAAAAGCTTTTGTCATCAAAGTGCATTTCAGTGGGAAAGAACACCAAGCTGATGCTTGTTCTTCGAGGGGGATATGCATTCCTATTTGCTGACACCAAGCATTTGCTTGGCATTCATAACCACTGTTAAACAATGAAAAATCAAAGCAAGAACAGAGCAGATGAATTTCACTGAAAGCCAAACAAGTAGTCAAGAATTCCCCAGTTCTGTCACTCCAAAGGATACAGGAGGAACAATTCTCAAAGGCAGCTAAATGGCAATAATGAAGGAAAGTAGCACAGGGGACTAAAACAGGCCAGAGCTCACCTGCATCTTCTGAGCCACTGAAAAAATCATTAGAGCTTAGTGGTCTTTGCTCACTGAGCACGAGCAGTGTGTCCTTACAGCAGAAAAGGTCAACTGCATGATGGTACAAGACAGGCAGCAGGGTGAAGGAAACTATCCTTCCCTGGCATTTTGCACTTGTAAGATCACACCTGGAATTCTGAGTTCCCTTTTGGGCTTCCCAGTACATGAATGTGGGAAGAGGTTGTTTCCAGATAGCTTTGGTATTGTTATTTTGACCTATTCTATGCCAGTAGAAAATGACCAATTGAGATGTGACACATGTGCCTTCTGCTAGACTATATAACCTCGCTGTATAATGTCTTTGCCTGCTTGCATCCCATCCTGAAAGCATTGTTCGAGGTAATTAAAACATCTATACTATTACAATTATATATTAAAACATCTATACTATTACAAATGGCGACCCTGACCCCGTTCATGTTCACACATGAACACTTTGACATCATGACTGTGTCTAACAGAGGGCCACCAGGCCAATTAGAGTTGGAGATATGTGGAGAGGCTGAGGTAACTCGGTTTGGTCACCATTACGACAGGAAGGCTCAGGGGAGGTCTTACTGCTGTCTACAACTCTCTAATGGGTGGGTATGGATATGCAGGAGACAGCATGAAAAGTAACAGACAAGTTGAACACCATAAATAACAAACAGGTATGGATTTATCTTTATTGTTATTATAATTATTTACTATGCACTTGTTGATGGAAGTTGTGCAATTTCCATCCTTGAAGGTGTTCCAACCTTGAGAAATCCCTGAGCAACCTGATCCAATTCGACCTTGTTCAAGAAAGGAGTTAGACCAACCAACCTCTAGAGATCCTTACCAACCTACATTATTCACTAATGCTTAAAGTGATCCCTGAAATCAAATTACAGAAGGAAATTAAAATAGAGGAAATTAAAATACAGTTTGACTGCTGTTTCTGTTAAATGTTTGTTTGGTTTTTCACCCCAAGACTCAATTAATGAAAATCTGATACATCTTACTATTTGGTGGGGCAGGAACAGACTAGAATCATAGAATGGTTTGGGTTGGAAGGGACCTCCAAAGGTCATCTGGTCCAACCTCCCTGTAGTGAGCAGAGACACACTCCACTAGATCAGGTTGCTCACAGCCTTATCAAACCTGAACTTGAAAATCTCCAGGGATGGGGTCTCAAGTACCTCCCTGGGCATTCTGTTCCATTTCTCCACCATCCTCATGGTCAAGAACCTGTTCCTAACATCCAATCTACATCTCCTCATCCTATCACTGCAGGCCTTTGTAAACAGTCCCTCTTCAGCCTTCTTGCAGGCCCCTTTAAGGTACTGGAAGGCTGCTATTAGGTCTCCCTGGAACCTTCTCCAAGCTGAACAACCCCAGCTCCATCCATCAGCCTGTCCTTGTAGCAGAGGTGCTCCAGTTCCCTGTTTTTGCGGCCCTCCTCCGGACCCATTCCATCAGGTCCATGTCCTTCCTGTGCTAAGGGCTTCAGAGTGAATCTCCACAGAATCTCCATATGAATTAGAAAGCAACTAGCAGCACAATTAGATCTGCAAATAGAGCCAGGTAGGCTGCACAGTGTAAACGGAGATTGTAGAGCAGAGGGTAAAAAGCAAAAACCAGCACATTAGACTTTAGTCCTTCACTATAAAGCTACACGAGCAGCTGCCATGCTACCCTCTCCCCTCAAGATTAAAATGGGGACTCAATATTTCTCAGTGCCTTTCTGATACAGATATATTGTTGATTATAGTGAGATCCTATTTCACAACCAAACATTGATGGTATGAGCTTTGCTAACTTTCAGACTCCAAATAAGAAGCCACTGGCTCTCAAAAATGGTTCCTCTTCTTTCCTGACTTCCTGAAGAGCATACTGAATGGGCAACAAATAAAGCACATGGGTTTGTTTAACCAAATGGAATATAAACACCATACTCAACTTCATGTATCATATTTGACTGATTATGAAGATTTACAACTATGATATTTAAAAGGGGCTCTCAAATTAGCAAAGCTACCAAAAAAAGCCTCTGCTGCTGATCATGCTGGTGCTGCTTCCTCCTTGCTTACATTTCTTACTTCTTAAATTGCTTTCATAATGAAGGTGCAAGGAAGCAGCCTGTGACCTTTCTACTTCTCAAAAAAAGAAGGTTCAGGCACTTACCCCAGGCAAACACTGTTCAGTCACTGGACTTTTTTTTTAGTGTTTGTGTTTCTTCTACACAGTACAGTCCACCCACTTGGAATTCAGCAGCAATGCCAGGATTCTAAATGTACCAATTGTTGCACCTCATCAAGTGCATTAAAATGGGAGACACTGAAAAAAGAGAGTCTCATTGACTTGCACGAGAGAGTCTTCAAGTGCTACAGCTGTTTCCATTCAGATACAGCAATTAATACTGACAGAATTGATTGGATTTGAACTCATCTAACATCATTAGTACTGAAGA
This sequence comes from Dryobates pubescens, assembly GCF_014839835.1. NCBI lineage: Eukaryota > Metazoa > Chordata > Aves > Piciformes > Picidae > Dryobates > Dryobates pubescens. Next base: position 4,116,345 of record NC_071635.1, read on the forward strand.
CGTCTCATTCATGCTTAGTGACTGAAATGGGCTGATGAGAGACACAAATCCTAATTACAATTGCCTTAACGAGTAATGGAAGAGAAGTAAGAAACTTCATGAAGTCCATTACTAATCTTACTATGCGCATGTTGTTAATCCACTACATCCAGTGAGAAAAACCTAACAGGAGCAAGTTCTTTTCTTGGGCGAAGTGCCACAGAAGTCTCAGTTAATTTTCTACAGTATGTAGGAGCCATGCTGGTAAAGGAACAAGATGTCTCTGTTCTTCAGCAGTGGTATCAATGAGACCTTGGAAATCACTTCTATGATAGGTCAGCACTTCAGTGCACCCATTTCTCTCATATGCAGGGCTTCTTGCAGGAACACTCCAATACCACATTTTATCAGAAAGTTCATCTTTCAATGTCCAATGTTCAGTTTCCACATGGATTTTAAAACACTTCCAGCTTCCCATTTTGACGCTAGAGCTTTCCACCCAAATGCAAGCCTGTACCAGAGCATGCTAACCGTTTTTTCCCTCCACACAAAAGCACAGCTATCACTGAGGTATACAAGTGAAGCAACAGGCTTCTCCTTCGGACTGCAGACATCTCTATGACATGAAATAATGAGATTATTAGAAATTCCAAACTGAAATTGACAATGATTGTGGATTTTTTTCCCCCTGTTCATGAAAAAACTAATCTTCACTTTCTAATGTGTAATGCAGTCTAGGAGAAATTTCTCAAAGAGTTGCAGTGACTCCCACACAGTCTGAAAGAAATCATTAAGATAATGACATGATGGTCTGTGTGGGAGGAGTAAGCATTACACCACAGTCAGGCTCCTGTTGAATATAAATTAAATAAATAAAAGCATGCACTTGGCCTTTATATCAAAGAAGATGATAGGGTACCTTTTTCTGTGGCACTTTTTAATGTATATTTAAACAAGCCACTAACTCAAGCATTTGTAACTGCAGTAAAATACGCATTTTCATTAAAATATGGTATTAGTGGGCATTAAAGCAGCAATTTCTTAGCCTAATGAAACACTAACTATGAACAGGCATCTTGATTAACTAGGTGAAAACTCTTCAAGGACACAACATGCTGCTTTTCCAAACCAGCCATCAGTCGGTGCAGTCATTCCCTCTACCATTTAGACTTTTTCATTTTGCAAAATAATTCGTTTTGAATGCCCCAAACCATGAGATCAAAACTTAAGAAGGGGTATACACACACTGAAGCCCTCTTTCTTTGAAGGGGGTGAAAAACAAAACCATGTGGACCACTCTACACAAATGGCACGCATTTGAATGTTCTTGTGTTTGTGCTGAATGGGGCTCATAGGGAATCCGAGGAAGTTCCAAACAGTGCAGAATGCTTCCTGAAGAATCTGGTTTTCTGCCAAGGCAGTATCTTTGGGTTAGGTATTAATTTTTATTGCAGAGTACAGGTTTCTATTTGTTCTGTTACTATCGAGATACAGATAGCACTATCTACAACTTTGAAGTTGTTCAAATGCTTGCTAGTTCATATTACAATCATAATCTCCTGGGATATGTCTGGCATTATATATTCAGTTTAAGGCAGACGTGGACTAACTGCAATTACAGTAGGCTGTAGGTTCTAACAGCACAGTAGAACAACACAAAGTTCAAATCCAACCAGTTTATAAAGGGCTATTGTCTCTAGAACTAAGAATTCTGCCTGCACTTCTTGGAAACTTTTAGGACTGATTTTTTCCAATTCCACATAGAAAGATTTCCTTTCTGGCCTTTAAACAGAAAAACAAAGTGAAGCAAACCCCAGTGCATGTCAGAGAACAAGCATGTATGTTGTGCCTTAGGGCCATTTCCAAGCCAGCAGGCAGAGCACTTACCTGGGATACAGACAAATCTGATACAAATTCTTGTTAAGCCCAGTTAGGATTTGAGTACTGAACTCTGAATGCCCTCCCTGCAGAAAGACTATGTACTATTTTTGCACTGCTAGTCTGAAATCTGGTCTTGAAGAAGTGATTGCAGGTTTCTTTAAAAAAAAGTATGTCAGAAACTAAAGCAGAAATGCAACCTGAACATGAAAGCACACAACTGACTGTGGAAGATCCAGGTTGTATCTTACTTATGCTGAATGCACATTGTTTATATGCTTAGAAATTAGCTACTTCACATTTCTAGGGGAAAAAACATATTCTTCTGACCAAAACCATGTAGGGGCTGGGGGTGTTGCTTGTCAAAAATCATAAAGTGCCCTGGAAAAATCTGCAGTTGAACTATGTGATTTTATTTATCTTGGTCAGTTTTGCAAGGCAATTCCTAACTACTCATAGAATGGTTTGGGTTACAAGGGACCTCTAAAGGTCATCTAGTCTGACCCCCCTGCAGTCAGCAGGGACATCCTCCACTATCAGCAAGATACAAATTGTGAATCAAACACTGAGAGAGTCTTTCCCTCTTGGAAACTCAAGCTTACCTTTGAATCCAGCAGTGGAGATTTCCTGCAGAGGAAATATTCTTCCATGTGCTTTTTTATGTTTCCTTTACAGACAACTGACTTGCACCAAATTATTTTGAGTCATGTATTTGCTCAGTTTTGGCAGTTTCATGCAACTGGTACTTGTGTACCCACATTTTACATTAAAATAGCAGTGGCCTGACCTATTCAAGGTTTTTAACGTGGAATTCTTACAGTGACACTTACAAATCAGTTCCCACTCATGCAAATGACCAAATGTGTTACAGTCCTTCCAGCTCTGTCTACATCTATTTGTCCATCTGCACTAGAGCCATGCATTTATCTTGTGAACTTGTACTGACATCTAAAAGTTTGAATACCACATCCCCAACATGCTAAACATATGCAAACCACATACTTACAGGTCAAAGACTAAGTAATGAAATCCTTCTTCTGATATGCTGTCATGAAGCCGCACTGTTGAAAGGGGGACAAAAGAGAAACATGAGTCAACTTTCATGTCTTTGATAGCTGTCTTGGGTTTGGAGAAGGAAGGATTGTAACTCTGCTGCAGAGCTGCTATTGCATCTGTGCAAGTTCTCATATGTGGGTTTGCTTGTTTGTTTTTAAATTATCTATCCTAAAAATCCTGTTACATCAGGTGAGACAACCAAATAATCCAAAGGACTGTACAGTTACTTTTGAAAAGAGCTCTGCTTCTGCTATGCCACAGAACACTGCAGCCAGTTCCTACCACTCCCTGCATGTACAGGCACATACAGACACACTGCACCTTGCCTTTGCTCTTTGTGCTCAGTCATGACTAAGCAAGGACTAAAAACAGAGTCAGACTTCATCTTAATAGATTGTATTAATGAGTCAACTCCCTTCTTCCTAGGCAGAAGCTCAAATCAATCTTTTAAACAGCCTATGAAAGACTCCCCTTTCACCAGGCTTGTATTATCTTAGAACAGTATTCTTAATGTCATGCAACTATTTTCCCAGCAGCATTACATCCTACAAGTTGCATACAAAACAAGATGAGGAAGGGGAAAAAAAAGGCAGCCACAATTGATCAGAGATTTAAGCAGAATAATAAACAAATTCCATAATCAGCCAATAGATGCTGATTTTGAAAGAGAAAGCACCACTGCAAACTAAAAGCACCTGACTGCTAAAATCAGTGGAGGTCAAAACAGGAATAAGCTGCATTCCTGCTCATATTTCTGTTACATATATATATTCATAGGATCCTATGATTCTGTTTCCTTCTAATCTTACCTGCCATCCCCTTCAATCACATGAATGTTACAATGAGTTACAAAGACAGAAATCTACTGGCAGATTGATGCCTGTCAACCTATGCTCAATTTCCACAGTAGCAGCCAACACCAGAGCTGGAGGACTGGTGGTCTTTCAGTGAGGGGACTGGGACTGCCCATCATGGAGCTATGGGTGCCCAGACAGATCTACAGACACCAGAGCCTGCCTGGGGGTGCAACAGCTCAGTGAGGTACCTGCTGCTCATGAAACCACCATGAAGAGCCATTCCTGAAAAGATGTAAGATTACTTGCCAGAAGCAAAAGGATGTGATGTCTGGAAAAGAGTCATTAGCTTTTCCAGGGCTTGCCACAGCTGACAACCTTACAGCATCCTAATGACTAAAACTCCACTGCATGTTTACAGCCACATACGTATCCATATCCAAAGCTTTCCTCCAAATTGCTCCAGTCAGCTGCAGAACCTTCATTTTGAATTGTAAGAATTCAAATCACATCATGATAGAACTGTGAATTAAGTCCTGTGGTTTTTCTTAATTACTTGAAATGAAATGGCAATTGCCAAAGCTAATTTGCCCACAATACATGAAGCTTTGTCAGTAGTTTGATCCAAATCACAATCACTTATAGAAGCAAGCAAACAAACAAACAAATCAGGGCATCCTACAATTGCTTCATGTTCAGAACTGAGCTGATGAAGAAAGTGTAGAAGGAAAGGCTTTGCAGATCTCCCCAGCTGGTAGTTTCATGTATTAATCATTTTTCATGCATGACATTTTAAAAAATAAAATCAAATAAACATGACTTTTTAACGTAATAATATTTAGCCCAGGGAAACATCTTGTGTTTACACAATACTGAGGAGAAAACCAGCTCTTGGCTGACTCACTGCCCAGAGCTCGTGATGATTCAGAAGAGCCAAGTGGGTCTAGATCAGAATTTGTGGGTTTGGCTAGCTCTATATTCTAGATTTGGCCAAGTTTTTACAAAGTGCAAGCCTTGAGCATGAAAGAACAAGGGTAATACATTGCTGCCAAAAAACCCTCACCAAACCCCCAAACCAAAATTAATTTTCATATTGTGTTGAGATTTCAATAGCCCCAAAATTAAAAGAAACAAAATGTGAGATGAGACACCAAGTACCAGCCTCGAGCAGTATCCTGACACTTCCAGCTCAAAACAGAGACCCCTAAAATATCTGGCTTTTGACCCCACTACTTGGTACAGCAGCATCAAAGACGCTACTCATGAATGAATGCTCTGAAACAGGATCTAGTGGAGACCCTGTGGTATGTCACAGAGATGCAACCGAACCCTGAAACAGCAAATTCTGGAGTGCAGCTTGTATGTTTTCCACACACCTCTCCAAAATAAAGTTTTACATTTTTAAAGATTTAACACATAGCAGATGAAGCCTCTTGCCAGAAAGTGCCTGTTGCTGAAATAGATTCCTAACAACTCAAAGCCTGGGTTTTATGTGAAAACTTTTTTAATTCAAAGCAGCATCGCTCTCCTCGCTGCTTGCTAACAGCATTATATTCCAACAGGCAGAAGCCCTGACATTCGATTTCTCATATCATCTACAGATAGTGAGAACTACCAGATACTTCTGGTGAGGCAGAACATTGCCTGCCAACTGCTTTCAAAGAGCTCTGAAGCATGGAAAACAACTCAGGCTTTTGAAACATCTTTAGCAAATTAATACTAAGCAATAAATCTTAACGTTCAGAACTTAAAGCCACATTCAAAATATTACTTTAGTATTGTTTAGTATGGAGAAGAGGAAGCTGAAGGGAGACCTCATTGCTCCATACAACTCTCTGAAAGGAGGTCAGAATGAGGTGGGGGTGGTCTCTTCTTCCTTGTATCAGGTGATAGAATGAGAGTAAATGGCCTCGTTGTGCCAGGGGAGGTTTAAACTGGACATTAGGAAAAAATTATTTACTGAAAGAGTGGTTAGGCACTGAAACAGGCTGCCCAGGGTGGTGGTGGGATCACCATCCCTAGAGATGTCCAAAACAAATGTGTGGATATGGCACTTCAGAACATGGTTTAATGGCCCTGCTGTTAGATCGATGGTTGAACCCAATGATCTTAGAGGTCTTTTCCAACTGAAACAATTCTACGATTCTAAAACCAGTCTTGGCTTGTGGCTACAAAAAAGTCCACAGCCTATATTCACACACATACTTGCTCAGTTTCCATGGTTCACTCCTACTGCTCACTCCAGTGTGGATTTTCTAGCAACCAGGTGAAGCAAAGGGCAGTGTTCTTTAATTACTGCTCTATTAATTAAACACATAAGGCTGTTCCTACACGTGTTTATGAGAAAGCCATCTCCAAGGTAAGAATGAAGTCAACATGAACCTACAGTCATTAAGGCACAGTCTTAAAACTGTGACCCTGAAGTGACAAACCTGTAGGAGAAGAGCAAGCTGGACTGCTGCCTTTAGTTCAAGGCAGCACAGACCCCCTGTACCTCCAAACAGACACAGTTAAAGTTAATCCATGTAGGTATCAGCTGCTCCATACAGAACAGCAGCTTGTTTCTACTGTGTCAAAAGAAGAGCAATATCTTGCCCAACATCACACAGCTTATCACAACTAGAGCCAAGAGCACACATTCTCTTGGATGGAAGCATCTGTCATAGCCCTGTTACCAAGCAGCTCAGCCCAGCCCCACGTGAAGGGGCTTCTACAGCTTTGCTGCCTGCCTGAAATGGAAGGTGCCTTGCCTTGTCACATCTTTCTCTAGAAGAGGCTTCTCTGTTCAGTGTCACTCCTGAACCACAGCTCCTTTTTCCACTAGAAAAGGACTGTGAGTTGAGATGACGGGTGGTGGTGCTTCTTCTCAGCCTGGTGAGGTTATTTCCATACTAGTCAAACTCTAGTTTGACACATCCATGGGGATATCTTCTTCAAGGATCACATTATTTCTTCTTCTTTCCTCCCAAATGTCTGAATCATAGAAGTGAGAAGGGACAAAACTTCTGAATCAGGCTCACATGCCCCTGATTGTCCCTGGAAAGGAAAACAGGCTGGGGCGGCCACGGGAGATCAAAACTGCCTTTTGGCAAATGCTTATCTTGGCTTAGCTGTTTTATGAATGCTGTCATGACCAAACACATTATACAGCAGAAAAGACATCAGAGTAATTATTTTATCCCTCCTGCCTCATGTAGCACTATGGTGACTTTCCTCCAGTGGGTCACTGGGAAGGTGTTTGACAAGTTGTAGCTCTTCAGCAAACCACTTGAAACACCTGATAGGAATCCAGGGAGCTCACATCTTGCTCTTTTGGAGTAATACTGTAACCCCACAAAAAACCCAGGAATATCCCTTTGGCTTCAGCATTGACTTTCATCTGAAATACTCCACTCTGTGATAAGCATTAGAATGATTTAAGGGTCAACTCCCATCAGCTTTATTAGCTCTGTATTTAGCCATTAGAGTGGACAAGCTCCAGTAAGATAGAAAAGTAAAATTATCTCTTTTATTTGAGTTTTTGGTGCTGAACTGTAATATTTTATGTCTATTCTACAGAAAAAAGCCTGATATAATGGCCAAGCAACCCCGCTTCAGCTTTCTCAAGTTCTGCTTTGAAAGAAGAAAACCAAACAAAACCCAATAGTATTCTATGCATTTTCAATGAAAATCAAATTCTTCCAGGTAAGGAGACAACAGTCAAATAGTAGACAGAAGCTGGATTAAAAATTCTTTAGGATAAAGATATCTAAAGCTATTTTTAGCTATCTAGAGAAAGCTAAAACTACTGCCTAAAATATTTACTGTTGTGCAAGCGCTGAGGTGATAATTTTAATACATGTGGTAGCTGAATTAGTTCCCATTACAAAGACAAAATGTTTGAGAAGACTGAACTTCAAACAGAAGTTTGAGTCCATGGTCAGTACAGCAGCTGCATGAACGTGCTCAGAGATGTCAAACTGCAGGAGTGCTGCTCATTAGGGAAGGGCTTTTCCATGCCATTCTGCTCATGCTGCTTATAAATAGAGCATGCGAAGGCATAACACAGTTAACAGCAATGTAGTTAAAGTCACTCATTTTCCCCTCAGTGCTAAAAATTAAGGTCTGTGGACTCCCAGGAGCATAAATCCTCTGACTGTGAAGCTAGATGTCTCAAATTAGTGCACTGTTAGGAAGTTGTAGGGGTCATTTGTCAGTAGTACAGGATTAAAACGGGTTTGTAAGAGTGAAAAATGGACAGACCTGCCTTCCCTCTGTTCACTTCCAAAAGTGTAGTAAAGTATTCACATAGATCTTATGCAGATCATTCTTATTAAAACAAACAATCAAATCCCTCCAAAACAAAACAAACCCCCCAAACAAAAAGAACCAAAACAAACAACCCCCCCAAAAAAACCAACCCCAAAACAAACAACCCCCCCAAACAAACAAACAAAACCAACCCCAAACAAACAAAACCCAAACAAAAACCCCAGCCAAAGGTATTTTAACAATAATTTAACTACTCGAGTTTCTATTTCAAAGCACATGTCTATAAGCATTTTCTTCTCTCTCATCTCTGACTAAGAATGCCTCATGCTCAGCAAGGCTGGGTGGCTAAGAAGTGGAAGGTCTGCAGTGACTCAGCACTGTTAGGACTCAGATCTTCCTGCAGAGTCACTATTTGTCATCTTTCCTGTTCCACTAAGTAAAGAGGGGAAAAAAAGCTCTGCTAGAACTCCATGAGAAACTCCCATGGGTGCCAGTGCAGAAGTCACTTCAGCAGTGTCTTAGTAGTGAGGCCATACTCAAATTCACCCTACAGCTTTTAGTCTAGATGCCAACATGCTGTGGATCCCAAGGTAGACATCATACACACAGAACTGCGTAACAGCCAGGACTGGAGCCTCCAGACATCAAACTCAGTACAAACTAACCCCGTTTAAGGCAATGCTGCAGTTACTGCTGTAGCTACAGCTCCCATTTGGTGCAGCTTGGAGAGCTCCATGTAAACATCATTTTTAAATATCAGTCAAACCTAGTAAGACAGCTGGATAAATACTCAAGTCTGTTACCATTAACAGACCAATGTCCAGTCTCTAAGTCAGGTAGCTGAAAGCTGATACATGACCAAAGAAGAGACCAGGCAGATGTACCCCCTGCATGGAGTGAAGCAGATTTGGCAGCTTTGTGGAGCTCAGGTCCTCTTGCATCTGCTGAGCCACATGATGAAGAATGCCCAAGTCACAGAACAGCATTTGGCTCCTGCCAGGGGTGATAAGCGATGCTGCTGTGTGCAGGGAAGTGACCTTTTACCCCTGCTCCCATCTCAAGAGCACAGAGTCAGAAATTTAGGCAGTACCATCAAAGCTGAGATTGCTCCTTAATGCTTACACTTCCTCAGGTACTATGCTCTTCTTCTGAGACCACGAAAGCCTGGGGCCTTCTGTAAAAAAAGCTGCTCAGTTACAGCAGAAAAGAACTTTGCAAATATTAATAAAAGAGCCATTACCTAACAATCTGAAATACTTAGAGGCTAATCTGGTAGGATTAGTACAGTAGCAATGCTTAAGGGCAGCTGACTTCTGAAAGACATTACAGATAGAGTAATGCTTTGCATGCCTATGAAAACAATCCTCCCCCCCCCTAAATACACAAGTGGCACACTGCAATAGTCACTATCACTACATGACTCTATGCAAGTCAGCAGTGCTGTGCATGCTGCTAACAGGTCTGTACTCAGCAACTGTGAATACAAACTATAGAACCTACAAATGAATTCAAATGATAAACAACTTTTTATTGCAGTGTAAATTCATGGTTATTTAGGGTCAACAACTTGAGAAAAAAACCACCTACTAATCTGCATCTGTACTGGTGTAATGAAAAATGACAGGAAAAATAATTAGGCAATTTAATATCTGGAAAGACTGCATTTGTCCCCAAGGCACTGCAGCAGTAAGTGTTAACTACTATGCACAAAATGCCATATATTCTAAAAATACTCATTTGTGACCAGAACCCTCCCCCACCAAGGCTCTCACACAACAACCTTCTGTGTTCTGATGAAATGCCAGGAATAGTTACAGTCATGGCCTTCAGCAAAATCCTTCCAGCACTGCATGCTTGGAGTTCAGTTTGCCAAGCTGTTGGCTCTGGTGAGATCGTTGCCACACAGCCAGAAACCCAACTATTTGTCAAAGGAGATAAAAGATCAAATATTACGGTAAGACTAAGTCAATCCAGGTACTGATGTCAAAGCGGATGGCCTCAAAGTACCAACTCTCTTGTCATGATGAGATTCTTGCTGGATGAAGACTGTCAGTTTGAACAGGTCATCAGGGAGAGAGGGAAAAAAGAATGTTTCAGAAAAAAATGGTTTGTGATCAGAGGAGGCTTATTGAGCTATGCCCTAAAAAGCCTCATCAGCTTCTCAAGCCTTAAGCAGTGATGTCTGCATAGGCACAGACAGACCCTCAGGTCTAGCTCCTGCCTGCAGTTCAAGCACCAAGTGCTAACAAACAACAATTAAAAGACAGAAATCGATCCAGCCTAAACAACTGAAATCCAGCTGCTAAACACCCCAAATAAAATTAACTAATTAAAAAAGCAAAAAGCAAGCAGGTATTCCAAAACATATCATCTGTGTTAGGAGTCTCCAGGGAAGATAGCTATGATAACTCTGCTGTTTTTTTACAACCAACAGATTTTTGCTGCCTTTCAGTGCACCATAACACAGGTGTGTGTGCTTTTATGCGTGCAGACACACAGAGAAGAGCACTGCGGAATCAGATCCTACATCCCCAATGTTAAAGGGAACAGCTGGAGTTACACACCTTTAATTATTCATATATGAAACCCAGCAAAATCATATGTGGCTGTTTAAAAAAACCAGAACAGAGTACTCTAGTGTACACCGGGATCTTTACATCTTCATTTAGCACATAATTGTGTTGTTTACTCGAGCTGTGTATTTGAGGTTGAGCTAATTCCTCTTTGCAGTTAAAGCCCTGGTTTTGTGACTTTAACAAGATTTTTTTACAAGGTAACAAAAAGCCTTACAAATGTCATCAGATTTAGCCTTATGAGGATAGCTGCATGGATTAAAAGAAAGCCTGACAGAAATTTCTGCTAAGAGCAAACTGATGTCTCAGCTGCCAGTGCTGATGCTTTGAGTACTAATATTTTTTAACCATTTTAGCATTCATCAGAAGATGTAAGAAGAGGAATTATGACAATCTCCACCAGAATTTCACGGAGTGTTAACTAATAAAAGGACAAGCTGTAACACAGAGATGTTACATGAATTAAAATGAACAGGTTTCGAAAATCACAGAGCGTACTTTCATGGAGGGAATGTCATTCGCTTCATCTGTGTAAAAGAAGGGTCTGGCTCTTGTGTTAAAGCAAGTCTTTACAGACCAGTGACAATGAAATTCCCACAATGCTTGGGCAGCTCATCAATTGCCAAGGTTCGTTACAGAATCATAGAATGGTTTGAATTGTTCCTAACATCCAATGTATATCATCTATTCTTTCGTTTCAAGCCACTGCCCCTAGTCCTGTCACTTCAGGCCTTCGGGAACAGTCCTTCTGCAGCCTTCTTGAGACCTTATCGCTCTCTACAACTACTTGAAGGGAGGTTGTAGGCAGGTGGGGGGTGGTCTCTTCTCCCAGGCAATCAGCAACAGAACAAGAGGACGCAGTCTCAAGCTGTGCCAGGGGAAGTTTAGGCTCGAGGTGAGGAAAAAGTTCTTTACAGAAAGAGCTGTTGGCCATTGGACTGGGCTGCCCAGGGAGGTGGTGGAGTCACCATCCCTGGAGATGTTCAAAAAGGGACTGGACGTGGCACTTGAAGTCATGAGGTGTTGGGTGATAGGTTGGACTTGATGATCTCTGAGGTCTTTTCCAACCTTATTGATTCTACGATTCTTGTAGCCCCCTTCAGGTACTGGCAGACTGCTATTAGGTCTCCCTGGAGCCTTTTCTTCCCCAGACTGAACAATGCCAGCTCCCTCAGCCTGTCCTCACAGCAGAGGTGTTCCAGCTCTCTGATCATTTTTGTGGCCCCTCTCTGGACGTGCTCCATCAGATTCACGTCCTTCCTGCGTTGAGGGTGCCAGAGCCGGATGCAGTACTGCAGGTGAAGTCTTACCAAAGCAGAGTAAATGAAGTGCTATACAGAATTTTAGCAGCTAAAGAAACTGAAGTGATGGAAAAAGATTAAATGAAAAAATTAATCTAGCTCACAGAATTGAATCAGACAAGCAAAAGAGTCTGTTAAGCCCCGCTGGAAAGCTACAGTTCATTATCTTTTTGAGAGAGACTTTTACTAAATGTAATTGTGGAAGAACAAAGCTGTCAGCTAGGCTCTTGATGCATCACAAGAAACTAAAATCTCAGACAGACTAGCCCACTATGTCACTTTTAATGTTTATAGTGCTCACCAATATTGAAAGCTCATCTTACATAACTAATATGTAGGATCTGCAAGTCCACAAAGTTGGATATTGGGGAGTTGTAATCATCAGGACGCAGCCTCCCTTCTTGGCTTTCTTCTCTTGAAATACATTAAAGAGATATATAAACAATTTATACAATGACCACTCAAGAGAACTGTGCTTGTTTATTTTTTAAATGCTTCCCTTTAAATACCTTGAGGCTTTCATAAAAGGCATCAGCTTATGAAAACAAAGTCAACCAGCTTTAAATATTTTAAACAAAAAGGAAAGCAGAAAATTGTATTCCTGTGGCATAACTCAAGAAGTGCCACAGAAAAGAAATGCCACTCCAGCTCTACTAGAAGCTCTCATAACGCAGCAAAGCATGCAGTTAGCAGCTTTAGACAGTTTTCAAAGCAATTAGCACTGTGTTAAGACACCTTTAGTAACAATCACTTTCAGAAAACTCAGGCCAAATTCATTCAGTTCTAATTAACTTCCACCAGTTCAAGATGTTTCCTTTGTACAAGAATTTCTGCTACCACTTCTCCCTCTCCTATCAGGGCATGAGGTAGCACACAACAACTACAGATAGATATTTCCACTGGTAATTGTTATAGTTACAGCATATTTCCTAGGGCATGTCTTTACTGCAGATGGGGCCACGGTGCAGAGAGATCCAAACTGGCATTAAACAAGCTGGTGTCTGCATCTCTGTTAGTACCACTCTATCACAGCTTTTCAACAACAGCAAAACCAGATAGCAAGCCCTTGAATCTTTTCCCTATGCCACAGGTTACAGTGAAGAGCAAAGAAACCTGTTCTTGAATGACTTACAAATCTGGAAAAGCAGACTGACTGAAAAGTCTCAAGAAAAAAAAAAAGGTTATGTAATTGGTCTCATTTTTAGCCATCTCACATCCACAGAGCATCAAATGTAGTGAACCTAGATAACCTATATAGCCAAATGCTTCTACAATTCATCAAGGCCACATGCAAGCAGTAGAAGCTTTCAGTAATTGAACAAAGCATTAAGACTGAGAGATTCAAAGTGCTACAGCAAGACAAGGTGTTCCCATAATAGTCCCACTCCATCTCTATCCACTGGGCTGGGCTCAAAACCATCTGCAATATTTTCAGAGTGAATGTGGTTTCCCCCTCTATCAATTAACTCTCACAGCAAGTCATGCTACCAGAGCTGAAGACAACTATCAATTATGATCATTTTCCTAATGTGCGAGTTTACAAGTGAATGATGATCCCAAGTGGATTGAAAGGGTTTGTTGTACAAAGAGCAGAGAGTGCACATTAACTTAATAGATGACAAACTTGAGGCTTGTGATGAGAAGCTGCCATTGTCTTTTAATCATAGTCTCACAATAAATGGAAATTAGCAAGTTTGTCCTTTCCCATGGGTACATTTGTAAGGTTGTAATTAGCTCAGTAAAAACCCACATAAACTTGGATGAAGAGAAGCTGCAACAGAGAACTAGAAGCCAGCCCGTGTCCACAAAACCACATTGCTACTTGCAGCTGAAGCACCACTCTACATATGCCACTTATTTAGCACATCCAGTAACTCTCAAATCATATACCCTACAGAATATAGCTGTGAGCCATTCAGCTGCAGCTATGACTGAGGTCACCAACTAATTCTTTCCCAGCAAGGCTGCATAGCTACATAATCCTAGCAATAACACCATCAATATTAGACCAAGTATAAATGGATGGAATACAATTAAGGAACTCTCAAGGTCACTTGGTAAATAAATGCACAACAAATAAAAGAATTCAAAAGCACCACTTGGATGATACAATTGCTGATACATGAGTGCTATGCAGCATGAGAGCAGAAGCTGTGGGTTTGATTACAATGCCATACACATCTTCGATATACAAGTACCAGGAGCAGAGTGCCATGCTTGGCCCAGCATGGCTGTGATGAGAAGTTGGATGTATTTAAGGGAGGCAGACATCTAGAGGACAAACTAAAATTAGAAGCACATTCCCATGGGCAGTCCATGAGAATACTAACACTCTGGTGAAGCTACTAAAAAAAGAACTTCCAAATTTGGAAGGTGACTGGGAGGACAGAGGTATCATTAAACCCCTCTCAACTGGAAAAATTCCTGAATCAGCAGTTTTGTAGGAGCAAGAAAGTCCTCAGTGCACGAATCTGCAAAAACCAGACTGAACTGAGCAGTTACAAGACATTTATCCATTGCCAGAGATGGAGATCAGTGGTATTTGCAGGGTAAAAGCATTCACTCTGTGCCAGGCTGCTAGCATGTGAAAAGCCAAGAGCCCAGTCCAGCTAGCACCCCTTGGTGTGCCACGGCTCTGATGGACACGTCCAGGAGTAGAACAACACACTAGCAATGACCAGTGAGGGTGTGACTTTTCAAAGGCAAACATTCAAAGGAATGAAGCACTAAAGGAGAACCTGAAACACTTACACAAGGCAGGGGATTGTTAACAGGAGGGGTCTCAACCTGGAACTGACTGATTCTGTCCCCTCACCCTTGAGCACAAAGGAAGATTAGCCAGACTGGCACCAGCCACTGGCACACCACTACCATGCAAGGGGACAGTACTGGCAACATCCCAGCAGAGCTATGGACCTGTCAGGATAAGCTGGCAGTCCTGAGCCCTGAGAAGGACAGACCTGCAGCTATTAAAAATAATAATAATAAAAAACCCTGTTAAAATCTCATTTTGCTATGGTAAGCAGTTTACAGGAGAATTCTTCTTATGAAAACACAGGTGTAGACAAGAAGCTCTTCAGATTTTAGAGGGTTTTGCTGATTTTTGTGAGCTGTCCTGGCCAACAGCCTCTAGCAGACAGCTGCAGTCATCACTAAAATTGTCAGCTAGCACAAACCTGAGCATTTGCTTCATGGTGGCTGGTATGGGCTATGGTTCGGATTTGTGCTGGAAACAGTGTTGATAACTAAGGAATGTTTTTATTATTGCTAAGCAGTGCCTACACAGTCAAGATCACCTCTGCTCCTCACCCTACACCAGCAGTGAGCAGGCTGGGAGTGCCCAAGAAGCAGTTGAGGGGACACAGCTGGGACAGCTGAGCCCAAATGACCAAAGGGATATTCCAGGCCATATGACATCATGTTTAGCATACAAAGCTGAGGGAAGAAAGGGGGTAGGGGGGGGTAGGGCGGTAGTGTTGTTTGCAGTGACGGCACTTGTCTTCACAAATAACCATGAGTTGTGATGCAGCCTTGCTTCTGGAGATGGCTCAAGACCTGCCTGCTGATTGGAAGCCATGCATGAATTCCTTCTTCGGCTTTGCCTGCATGTGTGTGTTTTGCTTTACCTCCTAAACTGTCTTCATATCAACCCACAAGTTTTGTCACTTTTCACCTTCTGATTCTCTTTCCCAGTCCACCAGGGGAAAGTCAATGAGTGGATGTCTGGGGCCAAGTTGCCATCTGGGGCTAAACCACAACACTGAGCAAGGAAAAAAGCTGTACTATAGCTTTTCCTCTTCTGACTTCTCAAGAATGTGCCAAAGGGATCACTGGCACAGCCATTCCTCATAAGGTGCATTTGCAAAGACAGAGAACACATAGGTCGGTGTTGCTAAATAGAGGCATAGTTGATCAATGATGTCACAGCAGTACCCACTTTCATTGTGTTTTGGCCTTATGTCCCACGTGAAATGTTACATTTTTAGGAAGCAACCAGATTTTCCATGTGCTACCCTCAATAACTAATATCCAAGATATTAGATGCCTCTTGCAGAGTGAGTATTGCAGTGGTAGGGATGCAGAAGATGCTTATGAAATGCAAAAAGCAAGAGGAAAAGGGATTTCTGCACATGACACGGCCCAGACAAGTTCAGCCTACAAAATGTGCTTGCAAACAGATCCATACCTTACAAGTCATCAAAATTTGCATTCCTTGTTTACAGTTTTTAGCCAAATTACACTTTCATTAAGAATTTGTCACAATATTTAAACATGAATGGATTTTTAAGAAGAACACCCCCCTAACAGAGATGCAGCTGTATTCCACTACCCTGCTGATCAGCAGTAAAGATTTCAGAGAACTAAACCTTGCCAACACTTTGCTCCTTCCCTTAAACTATTGCCTTCTGCAGTATCTTGCCAGGAAAACATCCTAAGAGCAGACTAAGGCAATACTCAGATGTGAAATTATGACCATGGAAACAGACCATAACTGGAATCACTTCATTATTTGGTGCCTTTGAAGTAACCTGTGACACTAACTTTTTATTTCAGCCCAGTCTAAGTACTTATTTTGCAGCTTAATTTGTTGTTAACTTTTCCTTCTCTCAGGTGCTCTCTAGCAGATAGCAATCATGATGCTTAGGGTGCTTTGGGTGGCACATGAGGACCAGTGGGCAGGCTGTCAGGACAGTAAAGATGGTCTTCCCCAAACTGCACATCAAGAAAAGAGGCAACAGAGACACATTGGAGAATGGAAAATCCCAGTGAGGCATAAAGACAATTTTATTTATTTATTTATGTTGAGAGGAAGGTGGTCAAACACTGGACCAGAGCCCAGGGTGGCTGTGCAAACTCTTCCCCTGGAGATTCTCCAAACTCAGCAGGACAGGCCCTGAGTAACCTAATTTTACTGAACATGGCCTGAGCAGAGGGTTGGGACTGGATAACTTTCAGAGATCTCTTCCAACCCACAGGGTTCCATGATTCACAATGCTTTCTTTTTAGGAGGCAAGGTATGCAAGTAAAGCAAGAAATCTGGGCAGATGAGAGTAGCCCTGAGGATTGTCCCTCCTAATGGCCTGAGTTTGTATCATCTTTGGAAGAGGAGCAAATGCATTCCTTAGCTTGACAGCGAGGTCCTAAAGCTCCACTCCTGCTTTATGATCAGTTAAGTCAAAACATGATCCACGGTCCAAAGTCAGGAGCCCTTCCTTTCACCTCTTGCCCATTTCCAGCTCAGATCTTCACCTTTCCCCCATTTCCTCCTTCAAGTGCTTCCTCCTCTCCACCAGCCAGGCCACCCTTCCTCCTTTCCCACTTTCTGCCCTGTCTCTGCATTTCACAGGGCACTGAAGTTGAGACACCAATAAGGAGGGATAAGGGTGGGACTCAGTTTTAAGGTGGTACAAACAGCCCAATGCTTTCTCCTTGCATAGGCTTTTTCCAGAAGCTGACACATTCCAATTCATCCACCATCCTCCCTGAAGGTAAGGGGGACAGCCACCCTCCCTGATTTCTAATGCCAAACATTTCAGCCAGGAAGATTTATGTTGCTTGGGAAACAAATGCTGCCCGAGTGGCAATTCTTGTTTTCTCTGGGGATAGGGAACAGACTGAGACAGAAGTGTCCCACAGAACTGTCTCACAGAGCAGGGTCAGCCCACAGCCACAAAGGTCAAGGCTGGAGCGGGTTTTATAATGGAAACTACTCGAGAGCAATTTTACCACCCATACAGGAGTCACACTAATGCCACCCTAACAGCGACACCCATCCACAATACCAGGTATGCTGTCACCTTTTTTCAGTCTGGGTTTGTTGGGGTTTTGTGGGGATTTTTTATCCCCCCAACTCAAGTAAGAGGTTCCCAGTATTTTTTTTCCAGCATTTGGGTGTTGATCCAAGAACCAGTGCAGAATTTACCTATTAAACTGTCAACAACATTGTACAAAACGAAGAAAGCAGAAAATCCCCTAAAAATGTCTGTGCTAGCATTACTGAAAGAAAAAGCTTACTTTAGCTTAAGTAGTAGAGATCTATGTTTGTGGAGGAAAGGGTCCAGAGGAAAATTACATATTTGTGGTTTAGCTGGGAGTCATGCTGTCTATCCGTATGCATAACACGTGGTTGCAGATTCATAATAAACAAGACTTTCCAACAAAAAAATAAGTTCAAGATTCATCTTGTGTGTGTAAAAAGAGAGCAACTCATTTTAATCCATCTTCTTTATATGGTTCTTGAAGCCAGCAATGCAAGTATACAACTTTTCCTTCCAGAAAGCACATACAGAAAGTAAAACAGAACAAGAGATCAAAATACAAATGGGAAGTGTGGCAGCCACCCTGTACTTGCCCCCCTGCAGCAGTTTCCTCAAGAGAGATGTTTAAATTCCACTTCCCATTTCTGTGGATTACTCTAGTTCACATCAAAAATGACTGGTTACTCAGGCAGAACTGACTTATGGAAAGAAAAATTGTTTAGAAGAATCTGGAGACACTATGAAAAGACTTTTCATGCATGTAGGAAAACGTACAAACCCAGCTATAAGCGGGGGAGGAAAATCCTTCAAGGTCTGGTTCACACTTGATTTATACTTTATCATTATCTATTATGGTGCAAATTATGCATATACTTTGTAAGGGGGAAAAAAACATGACAAAATCTGTGGTAAATCTAAGTGAAACTTCATTTCCTCAGTATTTTATGGATGTTGCTATAGCTATCAGAGAGATTACAACCAGTAATGCTTCACTTGAGCTAGAATAATCTTGTCCTCCATTAAAAGGAAAGGGAATCAACCTCGTGTGGCAAAAAGTAGTCATTGTCTATACTAAAAGACATTTTTATGCTCCACAGTAACCCAGAAGAGTAAAGCCTCAAGATTCAGTGCCAGTCTCACCAGAATAAAAGGATTATGCTGTAACAGAAACAGAGACAAAGGCTTTAACACCTAATAAAGCTGCCTTCACACTGCTCTGCTTTTGCACTCAGACCACATAATCTGTCACTTAATGTGTTGCATGTTGAAAATTACTGACACCTAAACAACTTACAGCATTTTAACTATATAGTGAGGTTTTTATATTTCACTCACTGTTACAGATGCCAACAGCTCCACAGAAAGCCATTTCCCCATCAAATTCTTACAGCATCAGAACACCTTAATCATCAACTACGTGTTCACAGCAACTCCACCAATTAAAAGAAATCAAAGTAACAAAAAGTACTGAGAATGAGAAAGACTGCAGAGAGGCCAGTTGCAATAAACCCCCCACAATGACCTCCTTGTGTGCTCTTGCCTGGTTCACTCTCCTTGCAGTCCACTGAAGTTTACAAATAACTGCTGCAAAACCAGCTTCTGTATCCTGTTGTTGCATTTCACTGTTCAGCCATATACTGCAGCCACAGTTGAGTTTAAACACTGAATGTTATTTTATAATACTCATTATACTGGCTTTTACATTAAGGAGGAAATTATGTTAGATCACTGCTTTATTTGGTTTCTTGATGTTTTAATTCTCTCAAGGACTATGGTTCACTTTATTCATGACAGAAATTACAAATTTAATTCAGTAGAATGGATGAAGTTTAACATTGTCAAAATTATCAGCTCATCTAAGCAATAAAAATAATTAAAGGAAGCAAGATCTACGTGCATCAGTCTCATAGATTTCCAGTTTCTCTATGATGTAAACAAAAGCTTGTGTGTGTGTATATATAAAAGCTAGTTTTATATACATATAGTTAATATATCCCTGAGAACTTTGTTTATCAAGTATGTATTTCCATAGCTGAATCATAGAATGCCAGGTTGGAAGGGACCTCTAGGATCATCTGGTCTAACCTTTACAGTTGTTATATATAAACAACCTAATGGTTTATATTGCTGAGGGTTGGTTTGATTTCCACTGCATCAGGACAGAGCTGTATTATTAACTTTTAAGTCTGTATGAACAAGCTTTTGATGTAAAGAGTAAAACCTGAAGTTAAGCTCAGAAAGAATATTGTGCTAAAAAACTACGTCCAACAAACCTGCCCAGACCCAATTCTTATTCCTGTGTTGGTTTACACAGTAACTGTAACTCATGCCAGCTGAACTACTCCTGACTTTGCCATATCTGAAAAATTCAGAAAGGATTTATTAAATCCACATTTGTTGTTTATTAACAGTGTTTGTCTGCAGATTCTTGTGAGTTGATGCAAAGTTCCATGAAAAATCTGGTGAATATAAAGCATAAAGGCCACAATGTCTTGCATAAAGCACACAGAAACCCCACACATCCTTAGTTATCCTCTGTCCAAAAAGGACAACATGAAGTTTCTTATTCTTCCCCACATACAAAGTGTTTAAATTCTCTGCCTATGTTTTGTGTTCCTGTAGAGAGAGATGAAAACCCCAAGCAGCAGGCAGTTCCTCCTTCCCTTCAGACATAAGGGTATGCTCCTGAGTAAGCTGTACACAAGCAGGAAAAGTCTGATGAGGAGCAGTGCCAAGTTTGGGTGCTATCAATTTCCTGGGCAATTGATGAGAAGTTCTCATCTCAAAGTAAGGAAACCAGAGCAGACTGCAGACACTAACACATGTGTGGAATCACTTAGGTGAGTTGTCTTTTCTCCTGGTGTCCCAGACTATCCTGCATGCAGCCTTCCTCCTGATTCTCTGCAAAGCCACCCCTCCTTGGAAGGATGCTACTCCACATTCCCATATACTGCTCCAGCTATAGTTCTTCACAGAAGAAAGACTTTCCTGCCCTCCAAAGCACAACAACTCTTGCTGTCTGGCAATGCCACAGTTCCAGCCCCAGCTAGGCTACGCAAGCTGATCTGTGTACAACTGGCTCAGACCTCTCAGAGCAGACATGGCACCGTTTCTGCTTGGCAGTCCTACTTACCTCTAAATACCCTGACTTACAAAGCCATTTGGGGACAACCTGTCCTGTCGCCAAAAGGGCTTCATTTATCACCTGAAGGGCTGCCACATGTCAGAAAAATCTGCTGTGGACTTTCAGGGAAAGAATGAAGACTTGAGCCTGCTGTAGCTGGTTAACGGGTCCTGTCTGCTTGCTGTATCTTATATGTGGGCTCTAAAGCTAAGGGAGAAGGTGGCAGCAGGTAGAGAAGGATATGTTGTGAGGAAGCCACTGTCACGTGAAAGCCAGAAGATTCTGAATACCTGGTCCTACCTCACTGCACATATCATTTTGCTGTGCACAGCTTCTGACAAGAAAGCAGCAGAACTCCTTACAGAAGCTACACAGAGAGATGGTGTAAATCTATTAGACAAATACTACCCAAATTCAGCACAAACCCTGCAATAGCAAAGTCAACCTGGGAAAAAAAATCCAAACAACATTTTTACCAGGTTTGAATCAACAGGTTTCCGGGGGGGGGTAGAGCTAGGTTGGGCTGCTAATGCAGTTCTTATCTGTGGGGACGTCATAAAACAGAATTACCAAGGCAGGCTCCAAATCAACATTAAAAGAAACAATAACATGGTGTAAGTGTTACACCATCAAAAACATGTGGGTTGCTGGACTACAAATCAGGGTGCTAAAATACAGCTTTACCTAGAGTTAAATGGAGGACTGAGAAATCAACGTTTACCAAAAAGAAGACAAAGGCCAGAAAACAGGACAGTGAATTTCTTGGTGAAGAGATTACTAGTTTCCTTACAGATTTTATTTCCAAATCTCCAAATTAAAAAATTGGAAGCATAATTACATGTAACAGCTGTAAAAGAAATAGTTATACACGATGACAAATCCTTGGTGGGTATTTGCTCAGCAAAGGATGTAAGCTTTTAATATAACTTGATGTGTAATCTCACAAAGAAAAAGCACTAGGCTCTCCAAACACTAAGGCTTAACCTACATTTACATATTTCACTTTATTACAGTCATCTCATCGTGGTCAGAACCTGAGAACACACAGCAGTGCTAAAAATTAAGCTCAGGTACGAACTGCTGCAGCCCAGCACAAACTGCTGGAGCTCTGTTACTAAAGAAACTTGAGCTGTTTGCCTAGAAATTTCCGACCACAATAAACCAGAAGAAGCAGGCCAGATTACTCAAGAAATACTGGGAAAGGAGAAAACACCAATATTGCCAAAGACTGATTAGGAAGAAAGGGCTTTGAGCCCTGCAAAGTTTTCTCAAGGGCTGAAAGTTCAGCAAATGGATTGTGCATCATTTTCTTTCTCGTACAATTCAGCAGTGCTCACTTTCTACTACAATTACTTTGATAGAATGAACTGAGGTAAGGAAAGGAAGGAATACAAGCACTAAGTATCACTAAGGAATAATTGGAGGTGAAAAGAATGAGCAAATCCTGTATTTTTTTCAACACATTTTCTTATACATGTTGCTTAAGTGGCAAATAGACATTGGACAAAGGAGAACAGGGAATAGTATTTCTAATCCACTTTCCTTTTAGGCATTTTTCTTACAGTAGCATTAGGCACCGTGACTACATAGCTGGATAAAGAAGAATAAAAACATGGATTTCTTCAAATAGATGAATAAAATATAGACATGCCTGAAAAACTAACTGAATTAATTATAATAACCCAGATACAAAGTGGCCTTCATTTGAGTAATTATGCAAACAAGGAACTGTTGTAACCACACTAACTGGAAGAGGGTTTTTTCAGGCAGGTACTCAGGCAGGGCTGGCAGAGCAGCCCACAGTAGAAAACACCACCACCAGAATAAAAAGCTTACAGCCAAACCCTAGCTTGCAATTCTGAGTCATGAAAACCTTCTCTCAGACAGGTCTAGAGCATGGCATGTTTTCTGAAACAGAAAGAATTGGTCTGCAATCCTTTGACTGATGTGTGCACCTAGCGCAGGCAGTGATGCATACAATTTGTGCTGACTTACAGGACCCTACCTGCCTGTCGCCTTGTGCTGACTTACAGGACCCTACCTGCCTGTTGCCAAAGCTGTCATGGCCTGTCTACATTTCAAGTCATATATTCACCAATGCAAATGCTGTATGTGGAGCAGCCAGCCTGCCACAGAGGATCTGCACTACATCTTAATATTGGTCCAAGCTACTCAAACCAGGGACATGCAATCACATGAAATCAATTTAGACATTTGTTTCAACTAAGATCTGCTGTGCACTTCAGCAGCTACACTTCATTGTTTTATTACTGGTTTTATTCAGCCTCCCTGGCTTGTTCAAACTCACAGTCTAGTTCCAGCAAAGCATGGGTGGATGACTTCTGAGTTAGGCTAGCACCAGATGTGTAGCCACTACTTTCCAGAACTGCAGAAGAGCTGCACCTCTTCCTGTACATTCCCCTGTCTAACACCACTTTACAATGCAAAAAATTTGGCTGGGCTAAAACAACACAGCCAAACCCACTCTTCCTCTTAACCAAACTCACATGTGAAGCCTCTAAGCTTTTGAGGCTGCATAGACAATTTTTTTCAGAGATTCAGCATTTAATTTTCAAATGTGCTACATTTGTTTTCTATTTATGGTTATTATTAAAAGGAAGGAGATGATTCTTCCCCAGGCATGAAACAATTGTATTAGTCTAAAAACATCAAGATGACCAGTATTTGTTAGTTAAAAATGATCATGAGAAGGACTAACCAGAAGAATGAGCAAGCACACTGGCCACGGACTTTTAGAGTACCAAGCATGTGTGTCTGTTTAAACAGTCAGTGAGATGACTAGCTTTTCTGACAACTTTTGAAAACAGCTGGGGGCAGAGGAACAAGATGGACATGAAAATCCCATCCTTCCTCATAAATCTCAGGCACAGCAAATATTCTTTTGAGAGAGAGATCCCTAGTATATAATTCAGTTCTGAAAAACCCATGTACAACTCTTTAAATACCAAAGTATTTATCTGTTCCTGCTGTTTCTAAAGCAGGGAAACAGACACTCCCAAATGTATATATATTTTTTTTTTCTTTCCATAAATACTTGAGCAGAAAACATACAGTTCCGGAAATAAAAGGAGCACAGCTTTCCACATCTACCTATCTTTCCTACAGAAAAAACAGGATCACAAACCCAAAACAGGATAAAATAAGCATCTTGGTAAAAACAACACTACCGACACTGGTCTTTCTCATTTTGCAACATATGCTGCTAGAAGAAATCCTGCAGGTCTCAAAAAGCCATGAGCAGTGCTGGAAATAACTCCTCCTACACACTGCTCAAAAAAACCCCAAACACCTGGCAGAGATAGCTCGTTGATGGCACAGCAAGAGCTCAAAGATGACAGAAGTATATGGTGCTTTAGGTGGTCTACTGAGATACTACATCCAATAGTGGAATTAGAAAGGAGTATCACATTATAAAGAAACAGTCTTGTCTGCAGTTATTTGCACTTGACCTCTCTGAGCTGCTATTTGTTACTTTGTATTTTCCTTCAATTTTCTAGATTGTTGTCTACTGTATAAAGCAATTAAATGTTCCTACCAATATTGGGATGCTTCAAGAGGCGACAGATTCGAGCTTCTCTTTCCAGTTTCTGGTGATCTACAACAAAAGAAAGAAAAGGTACTATTAGTATGGAGGGTAGCGTAGGTCAGTGTATTTGCATTGCAGAAGCCAAAACCCCCCCACAGTCTGGTATGATCCTTAGAATATACTTCCTTTATTTAGTTCCATTAAGATTTTACATTCAAACTGTTCATAATAATGAATTAGGTTCCTGCATCCAGCCACTTATCTGATGGAGTACCACAGGCAGTTCCATTAGAAAAAAAAAATCAAGCTGCCAATTTACTGGGGCAATATTCATGCCATGACCTGTAATTATCAGGCAATAAACCTCATTACCACATTAATCAAAGCAGGAATAACCTGAATCTCCAGCATTGCCTTAAATCCTACCCATTAACTGCTTTAATGACAGCCACACAGTTGGACACCCAACAAGAGTGCCAGCACTCCTGCCACCAGGCACTCCCACCACCCTACCATGCTACAGGGATTTCCAATAACTTCTGACCAGCAGCTATTCTTTCCCCGGCAGAACTAATCTCTCTCTCAGACTGATTATTCATTAACATGAAGATATTCTGAACATGTAGGTCCAGGTGTACCATCTGCTGGCTCTTCCTCTCCCAGCTCTTTGATTCTTTTTAACCTTCAAGCCTACGTGAAGGCTGTAGATCTAAACCACCAAACCCTGATAACACCCCTGGAGATAAAATACTACAACTTGCATCAAGCTCCATTTTACTGAAGCCAGCAGCTTCATACTGCAAATAACTGAAGGTCTTCAGGTGTGTTAAAACATCTAGTGTCTCTCAGGCAGGATAAAACACACACAGGTAACTTGGGCAATAAAATACATAATTTGGAGAGAATAAAAGCAGCCAGCTACTGCCTAGTACATTTCTGTGATTCAAACACACTTCTGGTGCATTTATTCTCACTTTCTGCAGTACAACTTCTGCGACTGCTAAGAACACCAAGCTTTTGTCAAGAAGCAGAAATGCAGCACAATTTTTTTTTAACATTAGCTCAAAATAATTTTTCAAAACTAGGAGAGAAATAAACTGTAAAATGCTCTTTTGCTATTATTTTACCTAGCTCAAATGTGATAGACAGGGATATTGTAATAACCAAATCCTACCCTATTTGCATGAGAAAATTAGTCAGCTTAACCCTCTTCTGTGATTATTGTTAATTGGACCCAAAAAGGGGTAATTTTCAATTTCAAAAGTTCAAACTATATTTAAAAGAATAATAAAAAAATCTACAGGGTAAGTCAAAGCTCTTTTATAAACTTAAACTCTTCTGCTGGTTCTATGTCAAGATTTTTAAATTCAGTTGCAGCAAGTCTGAAACACAAGCACAGACCTATCCAGTTACAGCATCTTAATGCCCATCAGCTTTGGCTGTAACTTAATCCTGGGTTGACCAATTGCCATTTCATACACAGCCCACTGGGAGACAATCTGAAATGCAAACTAACCTCAGCTTGTTTTAGGAGAATAAAGAAAATACTATCAGTGCCTCAGAAGAAAAA
This sequence comes from Dryobates pubescens, assembly GCF_014839835.1. Classification (NCBI taxonomy): domain Eukaryota; kingdom Metazoa; phylum Chordata; class Aves; order Piciformes; family Picidae; genus Dryobates; species Dryobates pubescens. Next base: position 4,142,177 of record NC_071635.1, read on the forward strand.
AATTAAAAACTCAAGGCCCAGGTAGATAATTTGGCAGAAGATGTCTAACTCAGGTGCATACCAGCAGTATTTTAAAAGGCTGTTCTGTACTACCTCCATCTATACTGACAGGATTAGCCAGCATAGCTAGAAACCTGGAAGGTGTCTGGGAGTCTTTATGAAATGCTAAATACATCCTATGTTGACTCTTCAGGAACAACGCTGAGATAATAAAACACTTCAATTCCAACTTTGAATATAAAGTAGAAACAGTTGAAATTCCTTTGCTGTTAATTGCTATCCCACAGCTTCTGAACTGACACATTATAGGATTAATTTCTCACCTACACTAAGCATTGCTGGTTTAACTGCTATCACACTACACTGAACGGACAGAGCAGGTGGATACCACCTGGGTGAGACAATCTTGAGCACCAACCCATACAATGCATGAGGAACATGACACAAATGTTCCTCCTGCTCCACTGGACTGACAGTAAACTAAACCACATGAAAAACAAACAAAAAAACCCAGACCAAAAAAAGCATTACTTCAAAATTTACTAGATGATATCAACTCTCAAATGACAGAGCATAAACTAGATGGAGCTCTTTCCTTTAGCTGAAAAAAACCCAACCAACTTATCACATCTAAATCTGCAAGATTCTGGCAGCCTTTGTTTCCCACTGATGTCTCTTGAGATTTTAGCATCAGCTGCATAAAGAAATTAAGAATATCTAAACATGGTCATGTACTGAAATGTTTGGAAATGACAGCCACTGTAACTGTAATTCATTTATTCAACTGCATAAATTCTTACATACTGAACTTCGTATTGCTAACTGATGCTTCAGCTAGCACATTTCTCTAAAAGAAATACATTTCCCTTGTAAATTAATACTATTTCTTAGACACAAAGCTTCACACTGTAAGGCCTGCCAATTAGAAGCACCTAGTGAATACAATCCTTAGTGTTACTTCCAGCTTATGTGTCAAGAGAGTAAAGCCATGCCCTACGTTTCACAAGCCCACAGCATTCAGTCAGTGCTGTGCCTGTGGAGACTCCTTCAAAAAGTGCCATACAAGAAGAGAATCATTCTCTAAACTATCAGATTCTAGTAAAAGGGTAAGTAGCACACCATGATGAGATAGGGTTAACATTCAGCTCTCATTTACAGACATAACAGTGTGCTCAAATAACACATACAAGAGCTGAACATTTGCAGATACGAAGATGGGCTGAATTGTTATCACATGATTTATGAACAGTTACTGCATTGATTAAAAAGCACTGATATTTTTGTAAATTACAATAAAAACATGTAGTCAGATATGCTGCAATACATAAAGATTACATTATTTTCATTAACTGCATTGTAACATGCCCACATTTTCACCCCAGACTTTACCAGTACATTGACTGGTGCCAATTAGGTGGTACCTGGTGTCACATAAATTACAATAATGAGCTCTCTGCATCTACCTCATGCAGGCTTTTTTTTGTGGCAGAAGAGTTGTTACTATACTTGTTATAAAAGGAAATGCTAAGACAATGGAGATACCTCACAGCAGGCACAGTGTGTCATGAGGCAGCAGAAGCAGTGTTAAATATTGCTTGAGTCAGAGATTTAGGTGGACATTAAGGTCCAGAAGATATCAGCTGCAAAGAAATAGAGTAATCCTCAGTGTTACTGAAGGGGTGTAAGAAAGCCTGCACTATGGTCATTGTTGTGGGGGGGACAAATCCAAATTGAACCTTGTGAGGTACCCAAGAAGACAATTTGCCTTCAAAGTTTGCATGTTTCTTCTCCAGGTTTCAGGCTCCTTCCTTCCTCCACTCAGCTTATTTACAAATCCATCCGACTGCAAATGCTGTACATAAATATCTATTTCTGTCCCCATGTTTTCAGCTAGGTTTCAATTACTGGTGATCTGAAGGTGAATGTCAAAGGGCAGATCAAACCGAAATACTTTGAGCACTCAGCTTCCAAACATCTGAAGCATAATAAGGTGCACCACTGCACCAAGACATGACTAGGAAGGAAGTGTCTTGCCATGCTGAGTACAACCAGAGAAATTAACCAGCAGGCAGTAAAATCCAGTAAAACCTGAGAAAGTCTGTGAGCATGCCTAGCATAAAATGTTTATGCCATTCCAGCATCAGAGGAAGAGCTCTAGAAAAAAATAAATTCAAGAGGAGGTGACTTACTAAAACCAAAACATTAGTTCCTCTCATTTTTTACTATAATTCACCAGATAAAACTGTGTTCACCTGTCAGTATGAAAAAGGAAGAATGATTACCAGTAAGAGGAAACCAAGCTTTAAAGCCAAACATACAATGAAAAGAGAACATGCCAGTACACTTGTACACTCACTTCCTTTGCTCTCATTTACCTATACTTGATTACAAAAGGTTTCCTGTGCTGTCTACATAAGAAACTGTAAGATAATGAAATGAAAAAAAAACAAAACCAAAAAACCCAAACACAAAAAATACAAAGAAGCAGCTCAAAAAGCAGCAGAGCAAGTGCAGAAGGAATGAATTCTAGATCATTTTAGGAAAGCAAGCCTTCATTTGTGAACAATGGCATCTATCACAGCAACAGCCAGTTATGGAGACTGGAAAAGATCGCTGCCTGTGAAACACTGATACCATCAGAATGGAGGCAGAATAACACAGGTTTATTAATGGAACAAACCTTGCAGCCAGCTACAAATAACTTTAATGTGACATGTAGCAAAGAAACAGAAAAAAGAAAAAAGATTGAATGCACTGAACCATAAAAAATTTAGCCTTTACAACACCTAATGAAATTCTGTGAAATCTGAAAGAAACAGAATATGGATGCGTAAAGTCTGGGGTACTGACAGGCTGTCTGAATGTATAGAGTTGAACTATTCTACTTCCTGTGATGACTTTCTAAGACACTAAAACCTGATATTACAATTTAGGCAAATAAAGTAACAAATTATTTAAGTGGCATCAAAATCTATTTGCTTACAAGAACTTACATACATAGACTGGACCATCTTCTTGAATTGAGTCATAATACATTTTATAATCCCAGAGGAATATAAATAATGTCTCTATTGGATATCTCTTCTACTGCAGTGTCATGATTCTTAATTCAAAGTGCAGATCCTGCATGGCCACCCAAACTGAGCAAGGCAGAAATGTCTATCACTCACCACCTACCAACATAGGGATCTAAAACTGAAAGCAATAGCTCTTTCTAACAATAGTTTTGTGTTTTTCTCGTTGTCATTTTATTATTAGAGCTTGCAGCCCACAGTGAACAATCTAAGTGCATCTCCTCAATTCTAAGTTTTACATCTGTAGCTCCTGTTGCTTGCCTTTGCATTTCTTCCTTTTGCAAACACTGCCTGGATATATTATTATGCAGTGTGAGATGATGTATACTTTCTCACACAGCTTGCTTAATCCTTCTGAGGATGGTCTCTACAAGCTGGCTGCTTCCTCCACCGCTTTCATTTTTTCCCATGTTTCTCTTTAAACAGCTAAATGAAGAGAAAACAAGGAGCTCTAAATCCCAAGAGGCTCTTCAGGCTTCACTGCAGCATACCTTAAAAGCCTACCCAGCCCACCCTGGCCCTGTTACATTCTCCCAAGAAAATCAGAAGATGACTGCGCAAATTCTGACAACAGGATGTGCCAGGACACAGCTATACTTTCTTTCTAGCATTAGTATTATTCTGACTAAAAACAATATTTTATTTGGCTCACTCTGCACAGAAAAACAAAGCTCCTGTTAAAAGGAAACCTTAGGAGGCATTAAAACCTCTCCTCCTCATGCTTTGTTTCTATTAGAATGTAAACTACTTTGTCGCAGAAGGTAACCTCTGTGCACCTAAAATCTCACCAGAATAAGCTGTTCCATCTTAACAAGAGAGATCAAGAGACTGTTCCCTGAGACAAAAGGTGTTTAAGGTCTTTGAACTGATGGGAGTCAAGCTCACAGCTTTGAGCCTGCTTAGGAGATGAAGCCCTTTGCTAGAAACTTAAGCCCTGCTCCACGTAATTTGTAGGCAGCTCAGTTGCCGGGTAGGACTCAACCACCCACCCTGTTAGAAGATTCTGGCCCATGCAAAGACATACCAAACATCTCAAAATATTCAGGCAGGTAGCTGCTGGATGGGAATTTTCATGAGCACCAGATGGGCAAGGCCCCTGAAATCTGCCTGCACTGTGTGAGGTGTGACCCATGATCACTATACACAGGATATCGCAAGATCAAGGGTTTAGAACTGCACACAGCTTAGATGGCCTGTGTTTCACTGAGACACAAAGTCTCTTCTTTGTGCTTTTCTGTCACAGAAATGCCAGATTTTTGCAACCTATGTGACAAAGGACTCTTCCAACCTATTCTATTCTATTGGGAGGCATGCAAGCAGGCTGACATTCTCTCTACTAGTGTGTACAGTGCACAGCTATTCACATACCTTCCAGACCCTGAAAAAAAGACACAGAGCTGAAGGTTTGCCCCCCCAGACAGCAAGCACATCTAGAGGTGCTGCAAACTCCCATGCCAGGACCTCCCCTGCTTTGTACTGGTTCCCTGTATAATTTTTAAATTAAATCATTCAAAAAAAACCTAACTTGCCCAAGCAGAAGCTCTGTGGCAAGTTCACAGCCTGCATCAACCCTGTTAATTGCTAAGGCCACGCATGCACACAAGAAAAGGCAGATTCACAGCAATGTTGTCCTGTTCCCACACAGGAGTCGTAGGCAGACCATGCTTCCTGGTGGGAACACAGCTTGTCCAAACAAACGTGCCCCTCTCACTCCTGAGGAATAAAAAGGACTAGCAGAAACCAGCCTCTGGATGATGTTGCTGCAACACAGTGGCAGATAGGAAGTTAATCCAGCTCTCCCTTGAGAAACAAATGTGCCACGTGTAGTAAAAATACGTAACATTGAAATGTTAAGAGTGCCATAAACTCTTCCATATGTGCAGGTTCCAGGCCAGAAAAACCCCACAGAACTGCAAAATTTTCTGTGGGGGTTAAAAAAAAGGCATTAAGGACAGTTTACCTTTCAGGACTACAAAAGCATTCAGTGTGATGCCTGGGTTACCTGAAACAGCTGCCATGTGCTCACTCGATACATTTTTTCCCTGGCAGTTATGCAAACCCAATCTTTGTAAAACACACATCGACAGAGCAATACATTCCCATCACCAGCCTGACTTTGTCACTTCTCTGACACCTCTCTAGAGCATGGTGAAGTACTCCAAGTATCCCAAAATGTAAATATTTGTGGTTTAAGGGTATATTGTGTAAGAGGAATAGTGTTGCAACAGTGCCCTGCTTAGTCTAGGAATGCAGTTCATACACCATCTAACTGCATCAAATACATTGTAAAACTCTCTCTGAGGAAGTATTAAGGCTCTGGAAACAGTCCAGGTCTATTTCTTAGAAATGATCGTTTCTGTAAGTTGAAGTCATTAGTGGAACCCAACAATATTACACAGCCCTGACTGAGATGGTTCTTATAAGGATAATTTATAGACCTTTAGCAATCTGCAACCCAATCATTTTCAGCCTCTAAGATAAAACCAGAACTACATTTATCCACCTAGAAGTCCATCACGCAGCCCTTTCCATTCCCCATTACAGCAGTGCTCACAGATAAACCTCACATACTCCCTCCTCTATTCTTAAAGAAGGTATACAGTCCTTCCATTCCCAAAAGCACTTTTTCCAAAATCAATGTTCCAGCATTCACTACCTGCTCCTGGAGAAATATCTCAAAATACAGGTTTAGTTATTCCCTTTTCCCTAGTATCTATAACTAAGAAAGTGGGACATTCTTATAATAAACAATTACAGACACTGAGAGTACTCATCTGACCCACCCCTCCTAATGTTTCCTGAACAGAAGCACACTCCAGGTGTTCACTGTCACAAAGACATCTTTTCCACGGATACCCGGCTCTATAATGGATAAGAACATACAACAACAATAGCAGAGCCAATTCTTTTATTAGGCCATTGGGCAAAAACATCAAGAGACCAGAAATCAGGGCACAGAGTGTGCCTCCAGTTATTTCTGTGGCTGTGCTTGCACACACACTGCTATTCAACCATGCTTCTGCATATCAAGGAAAAGCAAAATATATTAATGCAAGATGCTTTGTAAAATAATCAATAAACCCCACACCTGTTGATTTTCCAGTTCTGCCCCTGGGCATTAAGAAAACAAAAGGCACATTTGTGCTCAGCTGTGAAAGCCACCAACAATAGCAATTTTCAGCTGGCTGATGTTCCTGCAGGGCTTTTTTCCACTTCCCACCCACTTTATATGTTAATATTTCAGCCTTTAGAGCATGTGAGAACTGGATAAATAGACACAGGGACTTCATTCCTACCTACAAAGCACAGATTGCACAGAGACAAGTGTCTTCAGGCCACTGTATCAAGACACTTAAGCCCTGATCTGTGACAACTGTGTCCAAACAGAAGGCAGGACATGCCGGTATTTCCTCTGTTTCTAGCACCACGGCTGAAATTGAGGAGCACATGATTTGAAGTGAGGAGTAAAAGGAGTAAATAGAATATGCGACATTAATAGCAAAGCACTGAGCCAAGAAGATTTTACTTCATATGATTTGTGTTTAATGATGTCCAAAATGGACAGGAGAGACCAACAGAATGACTATAAGGATGCAGACTGGGTTTTACTCAAACATTGGAAATCTTTAAACAGTTCTTAAAAGCAGTGCTCACACAGAGCTGAGTTCAAGCTAATAAATGCTATTGCCCACCTCCCCCAGCCCCACTGCAGAGGATTTAAACAGCCAGCTGGTGATTCAGTTACTTCACTCTACAAGAGAAGTGACTTAGAAAAGCAAGAACACCACTAGTAAGAGTCTGAAACTGCTGCATTGTCCCAGCAAGCCACACTGGCACAAGTGAAAACAACTTTAAACAAGAGAACAGAACGGAGTTATTGTCTACGTGCATTTAGTCTGTTTCTGGGTTAAAATACTCTCATTAGGTTACAGGTGATAAATCTCCACTTTTAAAATTTATGTATATGAAAATGTATGTACAATTATATATAGTCTATTTAGATACACATTTTGGGTATTATATAAACAGGACACCTACTGAAATTAAGTAATGTGCTGTAAAACTCTTCAATGCCAACGTAAACAGAAGGGCCCTGAGAGCCAAGTGTGATCACCATGTCACCCACAATCTCCACCCAACATTTCACTCTGTTCATGGTGTGTCTGATCATCTCTCCTCTACATCGTCTTTTTCATTTCGATCTTCTGTTCAGTGCAAGACTTTTGTTCATCTTAACAGGAAAACCTGAGAGCACTTTTCATCCTGAGTCTTCTCCTCACTACCTCTCTGTGTCCCTTATAGCAGCATGTATTCCTTTGTGACTCAAACTTGCAAGTTCTTTCAACTGATAGTCAGCCAAATTTACAGCCTTTCCACTTTTTAGACCATAATTTGGTTTGGCAACAATTCTATATGCAAGACTTGAACATATTTAAAAGCAGAACAATAAGGCTTATTTTGAGACTAAGCACTTTTGCTTCTTCAGAATACTGAAAAAAATTGTAAGTGCAAAATGCTGCCGAACCAGCACTTTAGTTCCATTAGTCACAGAAGGGACCTTGCAAGATCATCCAGTCCAACCCCCCTGCCAGAACAGAATCACCTAGGGTTAGGTCACACAGGAATGCATCCAAGCAGGTTTTGAAAGTCTCCAGTGAAGGAGACTCCACAACTTCTCTGGACAGCCTGCTCCAGGGCTCTGGCACCCTCACAGCGAAAGTGTTTTTCCTTATGTTCCCATGGCACCTCTTCTGCTCCAGCTTGCACCCACTGTCCCTTGTCCCATCATTGGACATCCCTGAGCAGAGCCTGGCTCCATCCTCATGACAGTGCTCTTCACATCTTTGTAAACATGAATGAGGGCACCCCTCAGGCTCCTCTTCTCCAAGCTCAAGAGCCCCAGCTGCCTCAGCCTTTCCTCATCAGGGAGATGTTCCACTCTCTTCAGCATCTTTGTGGCTCTGCCCTGGCCTCTTTCAAGCAGTCGCCTGAGGTTCTTCTTGAAGTAAGGGGCAAGAACCAGACACAGCATTCTAGATGTGGCCTCACCAGGGCAGAGTAGAGGGGGAGGAGAACCTCCCTTGGCTTCCTAACTACACCCCTGCTAATGCAGCCCAGGATGCTATTGGCCTTCTTGGCCACAAGGGCACATTGCTGGCCCACGGTCAAGCAACTGTCTGAAAGCCTTTCTGCACATCCTTTTGTGCTAACAGGTGTGACAGCTAGATGATGTGTTTGCAAAAATCACGTATTTAGTTTCCTACTTCAGTCAGAAATGCCTGAAGTAAAAGGAGTGTGTGCAGCACAAGTGAGTCAGCAAACAGAACTAATGGAAATGACAGCTTCATCCCATGCAGGGGGCACTTCCAACTTGGTGAGCAGTTTAATGACTTTTAAATGGAACTTCAGATTTGTGTAGCACAGTCATCTGATGGCTGTGTTCTATTAAACATAGAGGGGTTATTTTCCAGTCTTATGTTCCAGTGAGTCAAAATGAAGAGAAGTTGGTCTGCAAAACACTAAATCCTTGAGTACTTGCTCCCACATTTTCATATACCCTCTTCATAACACCAACGCTGAAAATGAGTGTTATTTAGCTGCTCCTGAATGAACAGCTCTAAACTGTAATTACAGAATTTTTTTTTATCCTGTTTCTTAACTCATTTCCTGCAGAAAGTTGCAGCAAGTTAGCAGGAAAACAACAGTATTTGGAAAAACACTCACAGGAATTGAAAGTAAGTTCAGAAAAATACATCATAAACGAGAAATGCCTGAAATTTCAGGCATTGACTCAGTAGTCCAACAGCACTAAAGCATTTGCTTGCCTTCAAATACTTCACCAGAGAGGGATGGTCTTAAGTACATACTTGAATGCCTTGATGAACTCCAGGCCTGCAGATCCAGTCTTAAAAACAAATAGTTCAACCCACTAAATCCATTAAGACGACTGTAAACTCTGAGCAGATTTTGCTTGACAACTAAAATTCTGGAGACACCTTCAAGTACCTAGGTGTACTCTGAAATATGTTAATTTTCACTCCAAATGCCGATAAAACACTATTGTCTAATAGTAAAAAGAAGAGCAATTGAAATGAAGCTTACTGCAAACCCACAAACTAGTCAGCTACAGCAGTATATAAGTTACAGTAGCAAACAAATCACAACCTACTGACTGATCCTAGCTAATTTTAATATCCATGAGTAATTACTGCACGTAAGACACTAGGTCTTGATGACTGCCCAGGATATCTACTTGGCTTGGACAGACATGAGTAAGTTACTGATTTTGAAGCTGCTGCACAGAACTTCTGAACTCTGACTTGAAGTTCTTCACTTTGGCAATGTTTATTTTTAGAAAGGCTATCAATGATTGCCATCTTTTGCCTCGATGTCATTTCTAGAACAAGATACTGCATGAACTGTTATTTTTTTTAACCAGATGACCACCAGTGAGGATATTCAGTCACCGACAGTTTAGGGAGGTTGGCGTGTTCCATATGTAGTAGAACTGAAATAAGAGCAGTCAAAGGCAGAAATTCCATTGTGCAGAAAAGGTCAACAACTTTCATTTTTAACATTTCCTGTAGTCACTGTTACTTTAAACATTACACATGACATATTCTATCAGAGACTAAGGCCTTCATTTATGCAAATCCACTTGAAATCACTGACATTTATCTTAATAAAAACTCATGGACTTCAACTCCCTAGGAGGAAACAACTGTAGAATTAGAATCAAGTGCAGAAAGAACAAAAACAATGGTTTGGCAACGATCATTATGACTCAGAGGAAATTTATTAAGCACATCAAAGCCAAAGTTCTTCATAACAAAAAGAAATGCTAAGAATACATAAGCACATGCCTAACAGGAATACTTCTGCAAAAATAACAGTAGGCTGTACTAGTCCTACAGGATTAAAGACACTACTCCACTAATAAAAATATCTTAATGACTAAACCTCAGTATTTCCCATATAGTAGGTCATAAGTAAAGGAGGTCTATATGGCCCATAAAAAGCTAAACCAGCAATAAACTTAAAAGAAAAGAAAATAAGAGTTCCACATTTAGTAGCAATTTTATTATCTTCCTTCCATTAACTTATTTTGAAAGAGGAAAGTGGCTGATGATTAACCCACCATACTAAATTTTTTCTGCTCTCTAAAGTTGCTAAGTCTTTGCTCATAACAGTAACAAATCTTCTCCTAAAATACCACGTACATGAAGATGTTTTCTGAAGCTTTCTCTTACAGCAATCTGATACCAGGGTTCTGATACAATCACCTCCAAGCTACATGAGTATGGTCTTACTCTAAAACTGTATCATCTTGACATAATTTTTAGAATCCCTTTCCTGCATATCACAATTCACTTAGTTTATCAAAACAATTTTTTTTAAGCTAATAAGCTACTACTGATTATTCTACTGCTATTAGTCTACTAAAACTGCTACTGAAGACCCAGAGCAGTTTTTAAATACATAAAGAAAAAGGCAGAGTATAACTGTTGAAGTATCACCACAAAAATTTCAGTCAGCACTCACTGGCGAATCCTTTGTGGAAGGTTACTGGTCTAATTGGTAGTTTTGTCCCCCAGTTTGAACAGATCTCTAGTTCTTTCAATTTGATTTTTTGACAACAATGCAAACCCACCATAACTGACTGAACCATGACAACACAAAAGGCTCTTGAAACAAAAACTAAACGTGCAAATCCTCCAAGTGTCTTGCCTCCTAATTCCCTATTTGTCTTATTTCAGTTAGACATTGATGATTCAACAGTTGCTATTATTTCACTCTTTATAAACATTGTGATTTAAGAAGTGCCCAGGCAATTAAGCCTGCAACTTTTCTTAATCAAGGTGGGGACAGAATAAACAAACAGAAGTAAAAGCAAGCACTACCAGATACTTCAACTTTTTCTGTTGACACATTTCTGGAATTTACTGTGTAAACAAAGCTCTTTTCCTTAATGTGTGCTTCCATTAGCTTCTGCACTCTGGGCCATACATTGTATCCTGAAGATAATCAAAGGAGCTGTAACTATATAGAAATCCCATATCAGATTAAGCCATCGAGTGCTGCAAGCACAAGTCCCAGGAGGCAAGCTGTCCTCTTTAATGGTCAGCGGCTGTAAGAAACCTGCCTGAGGGGATTTAAGCTTTTCCCCACTATTAGAGCAACTAACACTTGGACATCGGGACATGCAGTGTTAGCTCCCAAGCTGCCAGCCTTTTCCCCAGCTACTGAGCTTGAGAAACACTGGAAAACTGGGTTATCTCTCTGCTGGCAAATGAAAAGGGTAAGTAAAGCCTCAGGAAAATAAAAGGATCCTAGACTGCAGGGAGCACAGAGAGAAACAGAACTGTGAGGAAAAGCTGTCAAAAGGAGAAAACCCCAGTAATCCCACTATGTGAAAGAACACGTGAATGAACACGTGAAGCATTTCAGTTTCTCACAGCATCAGGTTCATCCCCGGTAAAACTTCAGCACTAAAGAAATGATCAATCTTTTGAAAACACGGGCAGCTTTTGGGGATAAACCCAGACAACAGGCTGCTCCAGATAATGAATCTCTGTCCCTTGTTTCTGTAAATAAAGACCCCAGGGAAGATATTCTAATATTCTGGAGACACCAAATGCTGGCACAGTGACTAATATTAGCTGTCTGAAAGGGTAAAATTGCAACATCATAGATATTAGCCCTCTGAAAGGGTAAGACTGGAATCTTCTAAATGTTAATAATTGCACAGTAGTTTGTTGATGTTACAAAAGACAAGAAGAAAGTAATCAATATAATTGGGAAATTATTGAATTTGATTAGGTCTGATGGTTTAGAGAAAATAAGTGTGTAAAAATAGATTGACAGCAGCATGATTTGTTCAAAATATTCATGTCATCACTTCAAGCCAGGAATGCTACCGTTCTGAGGGTGCTCTCTTGCCAAACCTCAGTCACTGCTGTCTTTGCAAAAAAAAATTACAGCACAGAGCTCTGGCAAAAAAAAGCAAAGACTCACAACTCCCTCTGAAAATGCAGCCTAAAGCACACCTCGACAAGAAGAAAACACATCAGAGTCAGATGGAAGAATTTCCATTCACTCAGCAGAACTCTCAGTAGACAGAGGCTCCTTACAAAAGCAAAATAAGGCTTTGTTCAGCTCCTTTTCCTCTAAATATCAGCCTCTGGTACTGCCATTGGTTATTCTAGGATTTGCTGAATATCTGAAGAAGTTATTTAGTGGAAATTATTTGCATTATGAATGTTATGTACTACTGTTATTAAACAGCCAAATTTAATGTGCTTTCCATGGTACAGCTGAACATTCTACTTGCCATATACACTCTTCCTTTAACCAAAGCTACTGCAGGAAAAAAACCTCTCTCTTCTATAATTGAAGAGAACTAGAGGAGAGAAATAACTCAGCCTCCAGTTGTGTTATTTAATTAATGCTGTCACTTCTAATTAAATTGCTGGCAAAGCACTGGGGAAATGCTATCACTGTGATACCAAATTTCTAAAACAGGAATTCCTTACTCTCATACTGTATTTGCCCACAGCCCTTTCAACTTTCCAAGACATCACAGCCAGTGCACTATGAGGAACAATTTCATCCCCAAAAGGGTTGTCAAGCCCTGGGAAGGCTACCCAGTGCAGTGGTAGAATCCCCATCCCTGGAGGGATTTAAAAGCCATGCAGATGTGGTGCTGAGGGACTGGTTTAGTGGTGAATGTGGAAGTGGTGGGTTCATGGTCGGACTTAAAGGTCTTTTCTAACCTAAGTTGCCCTGTGATTCTGTGAAAGGTTGAGAGAGCTAGAACTGTTTTAGTTGAAGCAGCAGCAGATCAGGGATGACTGCTCAATTTGTAAAACACATGAAGAGTGACAATGGGCACAAACTGAAATACAGCAAGTTCCCTCTGAAAATCAGGAAACACTTTTTTTACTATGAGGGTGACCAAGCATAGGCACAGATTGTTGAGTCTCCATCTTTGGACCCAAAACCCATCTGCACATGGGCTTGGGCAATCTGCTCTACACAGCCCTAGCAGAGCAGGGGCATTGAACCTTCAGTTACCTTCCAACCTCAGCCATTCTGTGATTCTGTGAGCCCTCAGTGTGAAGAAGGCTTAGACGATGGATATCCCACACCGGCTCACTTATGAACATTTGGCTTCTTTGTCTTCAAGTGCAACTGTATCAAAAGGAGATGATCCCCATTCCTTGAATGGGAAGTTGTAGACATTTTTGAGAGAGGATTCTGAAGTCTGAACTGATACTAAACCAAGCTTTTCAATACCCATTTCAAAACCCAACTACCCATTTAATGCCACTACAAGAACCAGTAAGAGCACATGTATTCCTAAAGCCCTCTCATTTCCTGGTATATCAAGATTCCACTTGTGCAACCTAGCAGATGTTTCCCACGTTAGGAATGCAAAGAAGTTTGCTGCTTAAGTAATTTTTCATTTATTAACAACACCCTGACTAATCTGCCATGAATCTCCTGCTGTAAGATTTCCAAAGTAGTTGTAACCACTCCACACCTGTACACAGTATTATTTTCTGATTGCATAGGTGAAAGCAAGCTGTTAGCTAAACAGAATGTCCATCATGACAAGACCTCACTGTCATGGCAACCAGGTTTAGACTGACAGGGGAAAAACACAGATTATGAAGGGGACTGATGTTCATTTCCAACACTTACTGTTGCACCTACTAAACAGAACATGCAATAACATCTACCACAAATACAGCTAACCAGATTTTCCTCTGCAGTCTGGACCTTTTTTAGCTTCTCAGGCAACATAAAGGGGAGAGTGCCTGCAAAGAATCAGGACATTCTCTTTTAAAAAGGAAGGTCTCTATTTCCATCTTTGTTCAAAATGTTTACTTAAATTAACATATCACTGATAAGAAAGTATTAAACTAAGGAAGCCTTAGTACATTGAGTAGCATCATTAGTCTAGACAAACCTGAAGTTAGCTGACTATCTTTAAAGCACACCAGAGCTAAAGTAACTTTCACAATCACCAAGTCCTAAGTAGCTTCCTTGCACCACCCTTTCACTTCTGCATAATGAGTAGGACAAACCCCTTCATGCTACGCAGCAGACGTGAGCGACAGTGCCATGGAAAACATTACTCTGAATTGCCCAACTTTCACATTCTTAACCTCTGATTCATAACCTGTGTTACTGCTGAACTATGTGCAAGAGTTATTATGCACCATATATAAGGGCAGTTGTCTCCAGTCTTCACCCACCCAGCTTACGCAGGGATGATTCTGCAAGCAAAGCTAGTGCTGCACAAGGTAAATAAAGAGAACCCAGCCGTGGCCTGGAGGTGTGATGCAGCCCCAAACCTTGATTACCACAGGAAATGGCAGTAGTGCAGTTATCTTCTCCACAACGCCCACTGATGTCAGCACATGGCTGAATTCAGTCCTGCTCAAGGATGAACACTCTTAAAAAGGTAGATTTTTTTTTTTTTAAATGAAGAATTCAGAAGAGCTCTTACTCAGAAAAGAGCTAATCAGCACCTCAGTAAACAATGGCAGGTTACTTGCACCCTTCTTTGGCAGAGGGCCAGTCACTGGAGTCATTATTCTGGGAGAACTCTCCCTGATGGAACTGATCCATAGCGTGCAAATTATGAGTCATGCCACAAAAACTTGGCTCCTATAGTTGTTTCCCATCTAATTAAAATTCACTCAAACATCCTACAATCTGTCTTTTACCATAACAATATCAATACCCCTCTTTGCTGCCAAAAGACTGTTTCAGCACCACAAAGTGGCTCCAGAGGTAGCACATACACAGAACACTGAAAGTGACACTAGAAATCATCTCATTTATTGCCTCTCATCTCAAAGGACCCAGTTTGAGGCAGTGAGATCAGTCTGCTGCTTGTTTTCTGTGTTTTGCTCGTTGTTTGGGTTTTTAAGCAGCAGAAGTACAGTGTAAAAGAAACACTTATGCACCAAGCAACTCTTTCCATATATTTCAGGCCAGCTTAGAAGATTTGTTGAATGTGGCTTGCCTTCAATTTCCTCCCACAGGGTTTGTAAAACCCCTTCTGTTGCCTTTTATTTTTAATTGGATGTTCTGAAGCAATGTTTAGTTCATTTATCTTTATTGGTTTTATTTCTGCTTTACCTCTCTTGAGAATTTCCTCAATTGCTGCTTTTTTTAAAATGCAGTCCAAAGATACCAGTGAAGATTTGGTGACCTGTGCAACTATCAGGCATACAGGAACAAGACAATATTCCCTTGCAAAAAAAGATCCATTGGGCTTGTCTCTTCATACAGCCACGCGGATCAGGCTACAACCAAGCCAGTGTCACTGTCATGTAAGATGGTCATTAAAATGAATTGACAATAAAAGTTCCTTCAGCATATGCTAACAACAAAGAAAAGAGGTAAAAATACTCAGTATTATTGTCCTGGCATTTGAAGAAAAGAAAATATTAAAAAAATAGTCATCATCATCATAAATAAGTACACAAAAAGTAAACCCAACATTCCTACTGAAACCAGAAAACTCAATCTTTTAATCTCTAATATAATTAAAAACACAAGGGAAGAAACAACCCCACAACAGCTATACAACTCAACAAAGGTTTAATTTACAAGCCTATGTGCTCACAGAACCAGCTTTGCCTTTAAAACAGGCTCACATGTTCTGCTATTTTAAATTAGTGCTCTGTGTTATCAGAGTTAACTAATAATTAAAATCCCAATCCGTGAGCACTTCCTGCTTAAAGTTAAAAACAAACTACAACCCAGAAAACCCCCAGAGACATAGGGATGTTGTGTACATATAACAGAGAAAACAAGGTACAGGAAGAACACGAGTTGTACCTTCTGTTCCATATCCAGCCTTCACACAGGTGAGCAATAGCTGAAGGTTCACCAAGCTGGATGAAGCTATTGACACCTAGTTATGCTTGGTTACAAGTCACTCAGCAACCAGCCTGGCTGAAGAGAGAGGAAAACTATCTGCTATGTCTCTTGTACAGAAACACATGGCTCAAGAGAGCTGCTGAATCATTTAGAGAAGGGGAAAGCTTTTCCTAACATTGATGGATCTTAAATTCAGTGGATTGCATGCACAGGAAAAGCATTAATGACTCCCATATATGAGATACAAGCTGACAGCACATTGGTGTTTCTACTTACCTCACTGAAGGCTAGAAAGCTACAAACTGGAAAGCAAAAGCAGTGTAAATGCTGTTCTTTAGGCCTTTAAAAATCCAGAAGCAGGAAACTGACTCTTCTGTTACTAGCAAGCATCTCATTCCAGAGCATACAGATTTCTCATCATCTGTGATGTGCAAATGATGCTACTAATTGAATTTTAAACATTAGCCACTGCTGTATTTCATTCACAGTTTTGACCACAGCTGTCTTCTTCCTGACCTGTGGCTGTTCCCAGTCAAGCTGTCACACCGTGACCATTACAGCAGAGCTGTAAAAGAAATTATGCTAGCATACAAAAACATTTGGGGATTGTCACTTTACTATAATGATTAACTACAGCAGAAGAAAAGAAACCTTGAAAGTACTCTTTGGTTTAAGCATGTTTTAGAACACCAGAGATACAGCAGCTAGGGATGTGGAATGTGTAAAGATAAAATGACTGAACAAGAGCGAAGTGTGAACTCCAGTGTCAGAAGCAGCAGAAAAGGCAAAAGCAACCACAGACGTGTCAAAAGCACAAGGAATGTGAACAGATCCCAAGGAGTGCTTGACTGCAGTGCTGAAGTAGTAACCACTGAATGGCTTCCACTTCACCTATGCACCTCAATCTAGAGCTGGAGCAGACTCGAGAGTATTTTCAGGCATTGCAGATTCTGTATCCACTGTGAAACTGCCTTTTCATCGTGTAAGATTAAATACTGCCAGATGCCTAGAGTGAGAGAGATACTTTCCTGTTATCTAGCACCACACTGACAACTTGTTACTAAACCCACTCACTGATAGCAAATTCCACAAATCCACTTAGTGGGACTAAAGAACGACATAACTGTTCCTACCATCTGGTACAGCAAGTTTTCCAGCTTTAACAAAATTGGTTTTCTTCTTGTCCCAGCTAATAGTGCTGAACAATCCTTTTGGAGTCAGGCTTCAGGGCTGAAGTGACGAAGGTCTTAAGTACAGCCAGGGAATATGCCTCCTCTGGAGAGTGCAGAGACTTGACCAAAATTAATTATGGATAATGAAGTCCAGACTGTTTCTTTCAACTTTAAAATCACTTCAGACAACCACCTTTTGAGAAGCATTAAACAGAAACTGCAGAAAGCTACACACACAGACAATTATCACTCTCTCCTTAGATGTAGGGTATGCAGTGAAGTATCTCAATCTCTTCCAATTTTGGTAAGAACTGCAACAGCTTCTGACTCAGTTGATGGGCAAACGTGAGGAAAATTAATCAGCACAAATTTGAAGGGAATAACCTGGGACTGTGTATGTATAAAAAATAAATAAATATTTAAAGGGAGACTCAGACTAACACAGGAACATCTGCCCCCACCCTCACTGCTTCCACGGAATAGCAGTTGTACAGACAGTTACACAGAGAAAGGCCTGGCCATTAAGAATTTAAACAAGCAAGACCTTCCTCTCTGGGAAATTAAAACTCTGAAAACTCAAGCAACAATTTAACAGAAAGAACAACTGCAAAGCTCAGTTATTTTAGTGACACAACCACTAAATGGTCCTTTAAAGAATGCATTAACTCAAGGGCATTTTCAGCAACCCTGGTGTAAATGCAGTTTTTGGTAATGTTGTGATATTCCTTTCCCATTTTTATCGTTGTTTTACAATGGTATAAATACTTCTCCCCGAGCATGAATTTTTGGTATATGTTTTAAGTAGACCACACTCTTAACATTGCAGCTTCCATAGTATCTGTTCTGTCCTTGGAGCTTCCACACATCTGATTGCAGTACTCATGACTGTGTAAATTCTGTAATGAAATACAGAATTTCCCAGCTCCAGTGATTTAAAAGGCTGAATTCAGAAACCGTGCTCCTGAAAAGAGCTATTTTACAGCTTCAGGTATAAGCAAAAAGTGTTTTAAGAAGCTGCCACCCACTATCTGCAGTTTTAGCAACTCATCTTTTAAGATTAAGAGACACACTTATTTTTATCCACTTAGTATCTTGGATAGATTACGAAAATTAGCAGCTTGGCTGCGAGTAGCACATTACTTTAAATGTGCAATTGCTTTGTCAAAAAGCAAAACAAAAATGTGTTAATGAGCCTTGTGTTTTCAGTAGCTATGTACCCACAGGAACATTTTCATATGCAAAGGCTGAAAGGAGCACTGAAATATTTCAGCAGGACTTGCAAGGACTCACAGCTTGAAGTGGAAAGCAAATGCAACTAAAGAGAATCGAGAGAAATGGATGGTCACAGCCCTTGCTGAGCACTCCCAAGCAGAAAACATGTAGACTTTTGAGGGAGGCACCACAACTGTGACCCTTGAGTCATTTCCAAGAACCTTCAGACATTCTTGGGTTGATTGTTTTACTCTAGAACAGAGAATTTTAGGGAAGTTAGACATTTTGCAAGTGACCTTTGAAACTCAACACCCATTACTTTCAAAATCACGAGAGATTTAAGAACAAGTATCACCAACTGCAGCCCTCTTGCTCCCTTTCTCCTCTTCCGTTTGTACCACAAATCACACTTAAAAGTTTCTACTTTGCTCTTGCCAAATATATCTCCAGATAAGCCTCAAAATCTTCATTCACAAAAATCAAGGTTTTCTTATAATCAATTGTTTTATTACTTGATGTTTACCCCCCCAAACTCATGATGAAAAAATAGAGAAGAATGGAGGCTGCTCTTTTTGTTACTGTTTTGGGGGGTTCCCCCATGTTCTTTATCATAGTCCATGGCTCCAGAAAAGAACCAATCGGAGGCAGCTTCCCTCCACTCCCTCAGCATTTTCCCTGCCATTAAGCACCATATAAATTTTAGTCAATGAGGCAGTGCCTGGTTTTTCATTCCTCTATACGCCTCTAAACTCACTCACAAATACTGCACACACCACTCAAAGTTTCAAACCTGACTATTGCTAGCAAAATCGTGGAATCTCAACGCTGAGGAAACAAAGTCACAGATTTATAAACATAAATTGGGATTTTAGGCTCTAACTTCATGTTTAAAATTGAAACCACAATGAATAAATCCAAGATTTAATGCCAGAAATAAGGCATTCAAGCCAGGAAACACCTGTGTTAAGTACAACCAGGGCCACACTCCACTTGCTAGCATAACAATGCAGATATTGTGGCACATTTTATTTTACTGCTTTGATCACCCTTCGAGAGGAGCTTTATAAAAATAATGGAACAAAAGAACTTGCATTCCCTTGGCTTCTACATCCACCCAGTCTTTGAGCAGAACTAAGACTTCTTTGAAATGCAGACTCATCCCAGGAACTCAGGTTGTATTATTACCAACACAAAACCTCAGCAAATAAAATTGCATCTTTACTTCTATTTCCACCTGCAAACAATATTCTTTGTGCAACTAACTCTTCCTAATGTAAGGAATCAGGCTGGTACTTTTGCTGCTTATGCACAGAAGCAAAATGACAGATGAGTTTGACTGCAAATCCCTTCACTAAAAGCAGGTGTGAAAAGCAGAAGACATTATTGCCCCTTGAAATAGCATTCTTGATTAACATGCCTTATTCAAAATACTCTAATATTAATCAAATTACTCTCACCAACTTTGAATGTGCTCAGAATGAGGTATGAGCCCTAAAGCTGCTTTTGAACAACCTAATTGGAGAACCACTAAGAACAGTCATTCTCTCATTTTTTAAATACTGAAAGGTGAGGTAAGTCCCAAACACTCACATGTTTTTTAAATGCAACCTATTTCAAACTGCCATTTGAAAAATACATAATCATAGCTGCCTACAATTACAAAATGACATTTCTCATCCTGCTGACCACATGAAGTCACCCAAGGGCAGTCTGAAGCACTTCCAGGACCAAGCACAGTACTGCTAGTTGAGTTAAGGTGCCAAGCTTGGTCAGAGGGCTGATCAAATATTACCACACAACTACATCGCATGGCTCTGCCTCACTTCACTTGAACGCCCTGCAGCTGCCTGACCCAGGCTTTCTTCCCTTCCTGAGAATTAACCCTCCCAATGTGTACACAATAAACTTTCTGCACTGCACCAGGACTGGTGCACAACTTCTAAACCAGCTGTGTTGACAAGGAAAAAGCAGAGGGCATGTGGTCACCCTGCTGAAGATAATTTTAATTTCCTACTGCCAGCATCTCAGCAGATGTGTGACACTGGAAAGCTTCAACTGACAGCTGTTACACTGGCATGTGATAGTTCCCTCTTTACTGAGCTTCAGGTAATACTTATGGTGGCTTAGAAAGTGTTTGAAAAACATGGACATGCAGATGAGATCAAAAGGCAGCAAAGCACAGAAAAAGTGACCTAGAAGAGAAAAGAATGGCTGACTGAAAGCCTGCAGAAAAACCAGCTCCTGCCTCCAGCTTCAAGAAGGAAGAGCAGTGGTTTTGAAGCAGGGCAATAGAGTCAAAGCAGCTCCACTGGTCTTTCATCCCTAATCAAGAGAGGTGAAGTTTCACCACTCTCCTGAGCACCTCCCTTTTACTGTCATTACAGATTGCTAAGTAATACCTGTAAAACCAGACAGATTTTGAAATACACAGAGAAACAATTTCAGGATTCCATCACATAAAGCAGCATTATCCACAGATACCAGCCAAAGTTGCTGACATCCCTACAGATTCCTGTTCCTAATCCTGAAGAGGGGGAGGTAGTTTGGGGCAATTACAGTTGGCTTCATTTTCACAACCAAGATCAACTCATCTTTCTGCCAGTCAAGGAAGGGATACATTCACCTTGACTCACCTGCTCTCAACAACCTCTGAATCCACTCATGACTGACCCCTAATCCCACCACACCAGGTGTCAGAACTGAGAGAGACTGCTGTCAGCAGCGTGTTGTCTTTCAGATGTACAGAATATCTCAGCTGCACACAAAATAAAACATTATTTTAAACCAGAAAATCCCTGCATCACAACCTCCCCCCAAAAAAACCAAACAGCCCCAACAAACACAACAAAACAAAAAAACCCACACCACCAGCAACTTTTTGACCAAGTGCACCCTGTAGGTCTCAAGTTAAGCATGAAACAAGTTGATTTAGCACGTGAATTGCTGACCACAACTTGCATGCTGTCATTTCACTGAATACAATCTCTTCTAGGAAAGACGAGACGTAACTTCAGTTAAGAGGGAAAAAAGCTCTTCTGGATTGCCTCAGAGATGATACATCTTGAAACTTCAATAATTCAGCTACTAAATATTGGAAGGTCACAGCTTCTCTTTAAAAAAATCCCCTTACAAGTGCCACACTAAGGATAACACCAAACACAGGGGAAATGGTGTCACTGAGGTCTACACCATAAGAGCCTTTGGATCCACACTTTTAGGAAGAAATTCTTGACAGTGAGGGTGGTGAGACACTGGAACAGGTTGCCCAGGGAGGTCATGAATGCTCCCTCCTGAAGGTTTTCAAGGCAACTCACATACAGTTGACCTGTAATAAGTACTTTAATCCAAACTCAATTACCTAAGAAAATCACTTTGAAAATAATACAGTAATTTAAACAGTGATGTCCATTTTCACTCAAAAAGTAATCAGACCACCATTTATCCAGAAAACAACAACACTACTTTTTCATTTGTTCAGGTTAAAATAAAGTCATCCAACAGAATAAAAAAAAGCCATAAAAAGCTGAGCCAGTTGTAACCTGCTGTTTGAATGTCACTTATGGTATACAGCATTATGTCCTGCCACCAAAGTGATAGAAAGAGACTAATGCAGACATATGGCCAGCTGATGTGACTAAATTATTAATTTATATATAAATTATATATGTACACCATCTATATCAGTAAATTAGTCCAATCACTTTACTCTGGCAGAAGATAAAAATGAACTACTAGCCAGAAGAAGAGGGAGAACTACTACCAGGAGCTGAAAGATAAACAGCTTCAGATGAAAAATGAACTTCTCTGGTAACAAAAGCACGACAGACCAAAGTGTTGTGCAATATTGGCAACAGACCACACTGCAGACAAGGCCCACAGAAAGTAAGATGTGAAAACAGGCCATTTAGACCAGAGGCAGGCCAAAAAGCATTCAACACACTGAAGTTTCCCAGACAAAAGCTACAAAGAGTCAGAAATAAGATTTCATTTCTCACTGCATAAAAGATGTGGCTGTTCTGACTGCACATTTCAATTCTTTTTGCCTGAAGCTGCCAGTGTCTGACTGACCCTCATCCATTTTATTCCAGAAAGTTTTGTTTGATATCTAGCACCAACACCTCGGTGAAAGGATGAATAGAAATGACTCTTTAGTTGTTACATGTATTAACTTCAAACAGCCCAAGTTCTGCCCTCTTGAATTCATACAGGAAAGAGGACACTGCTGTTCGGCTCCTAATTATCTGAAGATACTTGCAGGCTATTTGAGGAATTAATAATTTGTACAATTGCTAACACAAACTAAAAGGGATGAATCCTTCACAAGAACACAGAGAGCATATTACTAAGGTAAAGAGTATACCCAGAAAGTGCTGCTCATCAGTTAAACACAGTCTTGGAGTGTTTCCCAGCACTTCAGAAAAATACCTAGTTACAACTCTTCCTGAAAAATTAATGGCGTGTTTGCAGGCAACCACAGAGTTTATTCTGAGTCACAAAATTACAATAAATAACAAACTTGGTGAGAACTTCAACACTCCATAAACTGAACTACATTAATTAAGTAGAACTCTGTTACTAAAGCATTAATTAGGAGGCATGGATGACATCACACCACAGTTCATCATTCAGAAATCACCTGCATTTTGCTGTCAAGTGAGCCAACAGTTTCTGGGATAAGTCAAAGTTTGGAATTTACATTTAAATTAGTCTCTCTCCAACTCTCCTCTTAACATGTTTTTATTTTACCAACACAAACATTTTTAATACCTGTGAAATACCAGGGAATTGCTATAAAATAATTTATTTGTTGTTTGGATTAAAATGCAGTAGTTTAGACATGCTTAAATGATCAAGTCTGCTACAGAGGACCTTTGAGAATTAGTGTGGTCAAAACTTCTGCTTTTGGAATAGACTTGGATAAGTGCCATACAAAGTCTTATCATTCAATTGCTTCACAAACTTAATAGGAAGTAAATAAGGAGACAAGTTGAAAGTTCAACAATTTGTAGCTGAAGACCCACGGCAGAAAAATAACCAAGAAACACCCCTCCAAATCTGTCTGAAATGCAAACCACTTCACAACTGTTAACAAATGATACATCCCAACTGCAGGTAAGCTGCTCTGGCTTTCAATTTCACCTAACCTTCTTTTCCTGGCCTACAATAATTTTTTAAATTTCTTTGGTTACTAGCAGAATGAAGAATATTCTGATCTGCTTTCAGATAAGGAGCCCTTGATCCAAAAGGAAAGAAACTGTACATGAAGAATATTCTGATCTGCTTTCAGGTAAGGAGCCCTTGATCCAGAAGGAAAGAAACTGTACATGAAGAATATTCTGATCTGCTTTCAGGTAAGGAGCCCTTGATCCAAAAGGAAAGAAACTGTACATAACTTGGTTAAGTAATTACCTTTTTTTTTTTCCTCTCCATCCAGACTAATGAACTAGATGGTTCCAGAGGTTGGACTAGACGATCTCCAGATGTTCTTTCCAACCCCTACCAGTCTGTGATTCCGTGAATGCAGTAGTAAGCAATGTTCTGCTGTACAAGGCAGGTCAGCTCAACAGACTTCTCCTATGTAGTTCTGAACGTTCACTCGTACATACAACATCTCTAAGTTACACAAAACTAACCAATCTTGGCTCATGGTGCTTTTAGCTTAAATACTCTTGTATGCACATACTGCTATAAAAAAGATCTCAAATGTTGTTGGTCAATATTTGATTCACTGGCTTCACTTCATCTAAACAACACAGCTAAAATGCTTACCCCTTCCAAGGCCACAAAATAATTTTTCAGCAACTATTTTACAAGGTAATAAACTTCAGAAAATTTTAGAGCTATCATTTTGCAGGTTCATAGTTTTTCCTCCACCAAGCTACTCTACATTTCTGGGAAGTCAAAACAGCAACTGGACACTGAAGGGCCGCCTGCATGTCAAAACATGCCTGAAACTCATTCCTATGTACAACTGGGTGCAAGCTGTTGCCTGAAGACCATCCTGCTGAAGCACAGAAAGTGTGTTACTTGTGCGTGCAGCAGTACAGAGATAATGGAGGGAACCAACTCCTATACAAACATCTCAATTCTTGTGTAAGATTTCTGCCACTTTGGCTCTATATGTAAGCTTTTATGACTAGAGTTCTTCCTTTATTTAAATAAAATGTTATGGGTTTCCAGTTCATTTGGTAACCTTCATGCAAAAAATGTTGTAACTGACTAAACCCCTTGCATTGATCTGTATTCGCTCTCCTCACAGAATGAACACTTGTAATTACTGAAACCAAATGATCAGTGCTTTACTTTAGGGTATGTGCTTAGCTTGATATTATTAAGGAATTCATTTGTCCCATAATTCTCAGCCTATCAGGAGACTTCAAAAGCTGAGAGGTTTGGGTACCTTTGGCACAGCATCAGTGTTTCAACATCCGATCCGGTGTCTCCTGTACGTAAACAAGAGACTGCCACAAAGAAATGCAAGTTGACAGCCCCGGTGTAAGGGAAGCAATGACACAAAAACACAAATCAAAAAGTATAGACAATGCAACATCACCACATGTAACAAATGAGCACTTAAAACTCCATTTCATTTAATTATAAAAGTAGTTTATCTGGAGAGCATTTTAGTCATGTCCCCACTTGACATGTTCATAGCTATTTTAAATACAAACAAGCTTAAAGAAAACACATGGCAGTTATTGTTTGCTTTGACGTTGTTAAGCAACTGGAAGTTTAACAGGTTTCTACAGCCAATTAATTGTTCATCCTAACTTCACAGAAAGCAAGATCAATGGGTCAAATCCTCAAATAGCTTTAAGCTCCACACATAAGGCTTTGCTCGCTACTACCGAAGACCGCTCTGGAAATTTCTCACAGGTAAACCAAAACAAGACTAAAAAAACCCATCCTTTTTACTGAGTTTCCCTTCTGCATTTGTACTTTGGCTTTTTCAGTGGAGCAGAAACACAATCCTCCAGGAAAATATAAGCTCCTCTGATGTAGAAATCCATCAGCAAATCCCATTGAAAAAGCAGCAGCCTATCTGAATTCACTATGCCGTGCTGTACAAAAGCTGGAGCCGAGTACAAATAAAAGAAATCACTTTGCTCAAGACCACCATAACTGGGACTGCTTTATGTTAGTGTGTGAATGAGTGCCAGCAATGAGTGACAGCTTTATGAGCTTTATTTTTACTCTGTTAAACCATAGAGGGAGAAGAGCCATCACTATATATAACACATTACGATAGCTTAGGAAAGCAGAATAGGAAATAAAGTTTGGTTTAGTAAGAACACATTACACCAACTTACCAGGTGACAAGTCAGAGTAAAGTCAGTGTTCCATGATTAAAAACTCGTTTAAAATTAGTAAAAGTTCTCCATCACACTTCAGTATTGGTTCAGAGTCCAATAATGTGAGATACAATCAATCATCTCTCACAGAAAAGTGAGAGCCTAAGTTTAACCTTTCACTTCTAAATTACTTAGATAAACAGATGAAATTTAAACATGCTTACCTTTTCCAAACCCCATCTTCCACCTTCCTTACCTCCATTTTTTTTCACTATTAAACTGCTTCAAGAACTTTGATTTCCAGCTTCTCTCAGAGAGAATTCCAGGCTCCAGACCAAGAGCTTGTTTAATGGGCTGGGTACTGCACAGATAGCACTTCTATTTAAAGATGCATTTTTAATTGCCCACTCATATCTCAATTCAACATATCTGCCCTTAAGGGTCACGTGTCAATATTTCTGCTTATAGATCAAATCAGACAGTTCAAAAGGTTTAATGGGATGCAGAAGTATGGATTCCAGACAATAAAATTGTCCATCAATAACAACGAGCTTTTACTCCATCTCTTTTCTAATGGTTCTAAGAATAAGAAAAGAATAATCTGAGTTTTAGCAGATAAAAGTAAAATGTGTGTTCTGATGGCAATTAAACATTGTACATTTGTGTATCTACTATCTAATTATTTGTGAACTAAAGCTTCAGCACATCAGAATGCTCTCAAAAGGATGTTCACAAAAAGGCCACATTTGGCTTTCACTGCTAAATCTTAAAAGGAAGTTGAAATCAACAGCTGAAGAAAAACCAAACATAAATGCAGCAGCAAAACCTGAAAGAACTGACTGTGCTTACTGCTATACAGTAGATAAACCTAGGAGTGAAATAAAATAGTGAAGATTCAAAGGGAAAACACCACCAGCAGAAAACCACTGAAAGGCAAGTATTTCAGGCCTGGACTCAATGGGGACAACTCAAAAGGACTGGGATGCCACCCAAGGATTTGGATCAGGTTGAAATATGGAGGACTTTTACACTCAGAAAACCTTTCAGGACTACTTCAAATCAGAGGATTTTGCTTAGCATGTTTCACTACACTCCTGCAATTTCCCAACTTCACTAATCTCTGCACCTCCCAATTTGTTCAGAAAAGGCTTCTGCTTCACCTAATTATCCCAAAACAAGCATTTCTGTCTTATCCATGTCAGAAGTTAACAAGATGTTCACCCAGAGATATCTAGCCTCATTGACAAGTATAAACCACACAGAATTACTCTATCCAAATTCGTTAGCCATTCTTTGCCATATTCTGCCAGTGCAAGAGAAATAACCAAGAACAAAGCTGCTGGTTTAACAGTGAAAGCTCACAAAGAGACCATGTATGGGAAGCCTAAACACACACAAGTTGACTTAGTAGGTGGCATCAGTGAAGCCTTTCTTACATTCCTGCTTCTAAAATAAGTCTTTCAGGGAAAAAAAATAACTTATTTTTATACACACACATATATACTTCCTAATTGTGCCAGGAAGGTAAGAGCAGCTAGGCTAGACTTCTTAAAATTAACTTAGTATTAATAGTTTAGCAAATTCTTTAGGAACAGTTTATGCACAGAATAGCTGCAGAACCTCTTCAGAAGATCTGTATGTCTGTGCAGTGACTAATGATAGCTTACAGGCACACTTAAGTATGGAAGGAACAGCAGCCAGAATATTTAATGTGAAAATGACCTTAAGCTACTACATGAGAAAACTCAATGAAAACTGCAGTGATAATTTCTGCTTTCTAGTTAAACAGCATTTGCAGAGATTGTTGTTTTTATCTTTTACACATGCTTTTTACCATCCATCCAAACAGCATCATCTGGTAGGTACTGAGTTTCTTCTGAAGAGATGGTCACATATAAACATATACTAGGTAACCACAGCAGAAAAACAGCCTTTGCATATCATAATAATATGCTTCCTAGTATGAATGTGTTCTTGTAATTCTGTGCAGCACAAGGACATTTTCTATACCTTGAAGGTTGATTACATGGTGTCATGGCAAAGCATCACATTGAAAGTCAAGCAGCTAACAAGCTTTCACAGCTTTCCAGCATAAGTAAAAAAATCCATGTTCTTGTTCCTCATCCTCTCTATCTACTCTTTTCTCCTGCTGCATTTTCTTTGTGTTCACAAGCCACCTCTGTCTCATGTAGAACAGAAACGTAGGAAGAGAGGTGAAAATAATCCAGCAGGACCACTGCTCACGCAAATACTTTCCAGAATCTGAATTTTGCAAGATGTTCACATAGAGATAGTCTGTGTGTGAATTTCCTCAGCAGCACAAGGAGCCTGTAAAAGCCTAAATAAATACCTATTGCAGCCCTCTGAGAAGACATAGGTTGCTAATGCTGTACCTATAAATACCTTGAGTGAATAGTTGTGAAGGAAAAGGCTTGTGCAGGACAACTAAGGAGCTTATCAGACAGAGATAATCCCCTTCAGGAACACGCAAAGACACTGAGAAAGGTGAACAAGCATTACAAGATCTTTATTTTGTGGAGAACATGTGGCACCTCTGTAGCTGCAGATCTGAAAGCTAGGAACCATGGCAAGCATCCTGTGTCAGACTTTCATTAAGGGGAGTTCAGTTTGGTAATCTCTGCATGATGGCTTCTTAACAGCAATCGCATGTCTCACTGCCAAAAGGAACACATCCTCCAGGCAGAAGCACAGCTCCTTTCTCTAACAAGTATTTTGTACCAGTTAAGCTGCACATTATTCCTCGACAGACAAGAAACACTGTCAGAAAAAGTACTGTTTAAAGAACACTGTGGATGTTTTATGGTCATAATATCAAACAGTCACTTTAAATACCTTGTGCCAAATCTGAATAAAAATTAGGGCAAAAAGCAAGTGGTTAATCAAATGGTTAGCTGACAAGGCTGCTTGCAGAATTGTTCTCATGTCAGACACACAAACCTCTTATAGAGGCCACTAGTACTTAGCACTGTGTAAAATGAGAATGAAAAGGGAGTTTTAACCAGACTCTGAAATTCTCTCCTAGTGCATTTACCAGACTTGGTGAGTATTCTCTACTAACCAGAACAGTTCGAGTTATCCTGATTTGGCTCGACACTGCCTGGATGAGTGGCAGCAATGCCACACACACACAAAATGTTTCTGACACACTCTGCAATTTTCCTATCGGCTCCAGTGTTAATGGGGTAACACAGACAGGCTACTTCTGTGGTTACTTGCTGTGCAACATCCTTCCAACACTGAAAAGCGTCCAAGTAATTGCTAGTTACATGTTTTCAGAAAGGAATGGAAATTGCCATTTCCACGTGACTGTCACCTGTCAATGTTACAGCACAGATTTCACCCATGCTTTCCAACTGATTTAAACCCTCCTTGGATTCAGCAGATGATGATGAAAGGATCACCCTCAGAATCCTATGCCTGGTTTGACACTGGATGCAGTATTACAAACACATGAACAGAGTTATTGACATAATTTCAATCATTTGTTCATGTTTCAAAAGACAAAAGGCAATCCTGACATCAGCTCTCTATACCATGTATTTTTATAAGCTCCTGAGGGCAAATCTCTGCTTCCTGTCTGGTTTAGCTCCTGATGTTCAAGGGGAATCACTGGAGAAATACACAAGAGGGAAAAAATATAATATGTTATTTCCTAAAAGAAACCTCAGAAATCAGAAGTTAAGGGAAATACTTGGGTCTTTGATTGTACTATCTTTGGCAGAGGATACAGGAGAGCCATCTGCCATTTTAATAGCATTGCCTCCCCATCTGTCCTTGGCACTGTGCAACTGTATAAATCCAACAGTTCCACAAGTTATTCTTCAAAGTTAATTCTGCTGAGATAATAAATCAGAACAACACACTTTGGAGGAGGAAAAATGTATCCTTGTGATGACATCAACCACAGCCCACCACCAAAGCACTAAACCAACACAGTACTAAGTGTTGGCCACGACATTGGTGCTAAATGCAGCAAAAAACCTGCTATCACAGGAAACAATTACACTGCTCTACTCTTTGGCACCAGCAGACCTGGGGGGATCACACTGAAGCTGATAATGCAAGGATAAAGATGAGTTTGACATGGATTCCTCTCAGATCTCCACCTTGACATGGTCCCAAATCTCCTCAGGTATTTTGCCATAGATGACTGTTAGAACATTAAAAGAAGTTCTTACTAAGCTGTTGCATACTTTAGCTTTCTAACTCCCAATTCTGAAGGCACTTAATGCTTGCTTTGCCTCAGTCTTTAATAGTCAGATCATTATCCTCAGGGTATTCAGATTTCTGATAAGGATGGAGAGCAGCATCATGACCAAGGACCAGGTCCTTCACTTTGGTCACAACCACCCCAAACAATGTTACAGCATAGGGTAGAGTGGCTGGAAAACAGCCTGGAGGAAAAGAATCTGGGGGTGCCGGTGGACAGCCGTCTGAACATGAGCCAGCAGTGACCATGTTGGCATCTTGGCCTATATCAAAACCAGTGCCCAGCAAGAGTAGGGAAGTGATAGTGCCCCTGTACTTGGCCTTGGTGAGCCCACAGCTTGAGTACTGTGTTCAGTTCTGGGTGCCACAAGACAGGAAAGACAGGAAAGTCCTGGAGTGAGTTCAGAGAAGAGCAACAAGACTGGTGAGGGGTTTGAAGAGCACATGCTACATGGAGTGGCTGAAGGAGCTGGGGTTGTATAGTCTGAAGGAGAAAAGGCTAAGGGGAGATCTTACTGCTCTCTACAGCTACCTGAAAGGAGGTTAGAGTGAGGCTGGTGTTGGTCTCTTCTCCCAAGCAGCTGGCGATACGGCAAGAGTTGTGCTAGGGGAGATTTAGGTTGGATATTAGGAAAAACTTCTTTACTGAGAGAGTGGTGATGCATTGGAATGGGCTGCCCAGCAAGGTGGTGGAGTCACCACCCCTGGGGGGGGGGGGGTGGGGTGTGTGTGTTCAAGAAGCCCGTAGAAGTAGAACTTCAGGATAAAGTTGAGAGGTTACACTAGTTGGGTTACAGTTGGACTCAGTGATCTTAAAGGTCTTTTCCAACCTTAATTCTAACTAATAATTTAGCCCTGAAGCTAAATTTCCCCATCATCTTTAAAAATTGCTTTTCCCCTTTGCAAGTTTCCAAGTCAATTAAAGGAAGAACAGTACAAGTCCTCAAACCAACTCTGAGAACTTGATGCTTGACAACATTGCTCACTCCTGCACAGTCTTTCATTTTCCTATGAGGCACGGAAGCTTAGTCGTTAAGGAAAACTTCAAGTGCATTTGCAGTGCTTGTCACTCCAGAATCCACAACAGAATAGCCACTTCTTTAATGGGGAGCAGGCTGAAGTGGCAGATCATTTTATTCATCTCCTTCATAAACAGTCTTATGAAAATATGAAGAATCTTCCCATACTAACAAGGTAAAAGCATCACTGTAAATACACCATTAAAAGTGAACTATATTGCAACACCTTATTCTGCTTTATATTTTGCTGAGAGATCATTCAAGCTAAACCTTGATCAGTTTACTACTGAATACTCCATTAGCAGCAGACACTTTTTCTTTAGCTCTCATGGCAGAATGAATGAATGGGATGCCAGGATACTTTGCTTCTTGAAAAGGCAAAGCTACCAGCAAAAGTCAGGCTGTGTATCATACTTTCCAGATAAGATAACCAGGTTTTTTCCCCTCCAGATGTTTAATCCTTTAAAATAACCATAAAGTTTCCTCTCCTGGGAACTTTTATCCATTCCAATGTTTCCTTTTCTGGAGAACCTCTTCTCCTTTATCTGGAAGGTAGTTCATAACCACACATTGCAAGTAGAATAGCCTCTGGCACCCCAGGAGTTCCCAGCTGGCAACCCACGTATTATTTTCACATCATTACAGATAGGTTAAACCCTAAGTTCAGAATGTTGAACCAAAACTATAGCAGCGTGGATTTCTGATAGAAATGGGTAAAATACTACCCTGAAAGAAAAGTGACCTTCAGAAAATGCTATCACAGGCTAAAGATCTGTTTGCAGTATTGGAACAGACTTGGATAAAACAAAATCACAGCAAATCTAAGCCCAGAAACACATCTGTGGTTTCAAGAAGGGTTCTGGTATAAGTTTACAGTGTGCTGTGGCACTAACTGCACATTTAAAGTGCTTAGATGCTATACATTAATTTGGTCAAAAAGTATAAAATATATCCCAAGCCCAAGCCCATTCCATTCAAACAAGCATGCATTTCCAAAGAGGATTCTAACAGTTTAGCTACAAGAACTTTTGTTCCACTAGCTATCCACATAGCACAGAAAAGGAAAGAACTCCCATTTTAAGCAAAAGGAACAATCTGAAAGTGACAGTGTTTCAAGTAATCAGATTAGCTAGCAACAAGGTTAAAACAGCCCTATCTCATAGAGAAGGGATCTAACCATTTAAAAACAAACAACAAAAAACCAAACAAAACCCCAAGCAAAACCAAACCAACACAACAAAACCCAAACACGAAACCCAGTAAAGAACCAAAAACCCCTCCAAACCCACACATGCCAAACTCAGAGGCCCATGCTATAAACCTCAAGCATCAGGTATGAGAACAATGGTTTTCAAAACAGGAGCTATTTAATGCCTTAACAAACAAAACTGGTGGAATAAGTGTGCATGAGGAGGATATGTGAATAGTACAGACTCTGAAACTGCCCATATCCCTCTATTATCTCACCAGAAGTTGCTAAGGATACAGATTCTAGACTAAACATGGTCAAGTCACAGTAGTTGAAGAAAATTATTGCCCACGAGTGGAATTTCCCAGCTGTATGCAGTTAAGTTGCAAAATAAAGCACAATAGCTTAAACATAATCTACTGAGGTTCCCAGACCAATTCTGTATACAGTTTCTTTGATGGTTCCTTCACAGTCTGCTGAGTATTTAAGAGATGTAAAGAACAGTCACCCAATTCAACTGACTTCTGCAGTTGAGGTGATGATACTGGTACTGGCTTTGTATGACTGCAACATTCTACTGTTACTAAAGGAGCCAGTGCTAATTCTGAATTACCGTAGACTTGTCTCATGCCTTGTCTGTATTTCAATACTGGAAGCAACTTATTATCTTTTATTTTCTCCCCTTTCTGTAGAACTATGACTTGCAGCTTCTAAAATGCCCTACAAGAGAGCATCACTCTATGTAGCGATCTCCTAAATAAGGATGATCCAGAACAGGGAGAACCTCAACAAATTATCAAAACACTTCTACTTTAGAAAGTTCAATCTGTCAATCAACCTAAATATTTACAAGAGCAGAGAAGCTTAATACTCTATTCATTTAAACAGGTGCCTCCCACATCTATAAAAATAACTACTCAAATTTAAAATGAAATCCACATGCTGCTTGGCATAACCTTTTACGTGGTGCTTTCTGGTTTACTATTAAGGTTTGCTTTGTTTGTTTGAAAACCTGCTTCCTATAGCTTTTAATTAAAAATAACCTGTTTTCTGTCTGGGAAAGTGAACATATCAGATTCAAATCCAGGTACTGATCCTGTGAATGCTTACACTTGTTAGCCAAATTCACTCTGCTGTCACATCTACCTGCATTGCTAAATACACAACCACTGCTGACTTCTGTAAAAACACCTCATTTTCAACAGCAGCTTGTAGAGACTTGATACAGTTATAATGAACTTTTCTCTTCCAAAGAGATATGTTCACAGAATTAAAAACTTTAAACTCATCTATCTAGCCCCTACTTCCAGAAGCTTTACTATGGAATTGTACAGGCATCAAGTGCTCACAAAAAGCTCAGGGAACCTCACTCGCCATGGTCTCTCGCAGGGAAAGCTCTATTGGGAGCACCAGCATGCTTAACTGAGACAAGCAGCAGAGTCCTCTAACACAACTCCTCATACCAACATGTTCACTGGAAACTGCCCAGATTTCCTCACAAAATGCTATGAACACAAACTAGCCAAGAGAACTACACACAGCTCAATTCATAGAACCAGAAGCTTGCACATTTTCCTTGGCCAGGAAAATTCTGCTGTCCACTACCTTTATGAAACAACAGCTGTCTACAAAGGAGTTTTCAAGAAAACATAAGGGAGTGGACCCTTATTGACTGAACCAGCCAACAACAACCAGCAACACTGAAAATGTTTCAGCTTATTTAGTGTGTGACTCAACACAACTTTTCTTTAAACAAACAATGAACTAAGAGGTTGGAAGCCCATTTGCTCAGTTTTCTTTTTTTAGATATTTTGCTGAATAGATGAGCATCTGTGGTTGCAGAAACAAAAGTCAATGCTCAACAGAAACTATTTCTAATTTAGCTTCATTTCATGGAGCTATTTGCACAGCAGTTTCCACTCGACCTCGTGTAGAGGTGAGAGCAATGGCAGGATGGTAGAAAGCTACACTGTCAAACTGAACAATATGCCTATGATGGAAAGAACTGGCTTTAGACTTAGGTCTCTAACATGCATGGGCTTGAGAAACTGTACTAGAAGACAGAAAAAGAAAGCAAGCATTTACCTATATCTGTGTGTATCAGTTACTGGTGAGGTACAGCAAGTCCTCTAAAACACTACTCTGTGGATTCTCTCCAGGCAGGGATCACTGCCTCCTACAAAGCTCTATTGTTTATGATGTAGTAAAAATGGCAATTATCAAACCAGCTTTGAAGTTGGTAGGAAACTGGCAAAAGGGGTGACAAGAAATGTAGTGCTGAAGGGGAAGCTGCAGTGAGGTTACCAAAGAAGTTCCTTCAGTACCAGTGCCTGACTGAGTCAAATGAACCTATATAAATAAAACACTGGATTTTACCAGACATGATCTACCCATGCAGACAGAAGAGATGACTGAATCCACTCATGGGACCTCACTTGATTCTATTATTTCTTCAGTCAATTTCAACCCCTCATTCCAAATATCCATATATATATATACACACACACACAAATTATCTTAAGAGTATATATAAAGGATAGCCACTTAATGGCAAGTCTGTCATACAGGAGGAAGCTAAATGGAAGGTGGCTGCTAAACAAAACAAACAAACAAAGTAATAGAAACAAGATCAGCCTTGATAAAGACCTCTCTGAAGGACAACCTAGGCACAGACCACAAACGCTGTCCATGAATACATTTTGGATCTACATGTGAAAAAATTTCTAGGAGTGTAGTACTAAATTCTATCTTCAGTAAAGCATAAACTAACCAAGCCCCTCACCTCCCCCATTAATTTTCAGAGGTTGATTACTGAATGAGATTGTTTGCTCTGTTGAAGGACTCGACTTTGCCTTGGATACACTTGAATTTTCTTTCCCATTTTTCACCTAAGGCCAACCCCAGGTTACAGATGCTCCAGTGTTCTCTTATCCTGCAAAATATGACAGTGGATAATGAATAAATGTGATTTGAAAGGGGAAGCTATGAGTTTTAGCTAAACTGAAGCTGTTACATGAAAGAGGAAAACCAAAACCAGATCACTAGGAAAACAAACCAACCAACCAACCCACCCCACAAGAAACCAACAAACATCTAAATTTTGCTTTCACTTCGAGTACTGGTGAATGGCCAATCCCTACCATTCAAAACTACCTAAGCAAGAAGACAGCTGAGAAGCAATCCTGTTTAAAGGGGATAGAGGGGAATCAATTCTATTTAAAGGAAAAAGGACATGTGTTTTCAAGGAATATGAACTTTGTTGAGAGATAACAATTGTGTGACTGAAATAAAACTAATTTGAAAAATGTGGATGGAATATTAAACCTCTTGAGTTTGAGACTTCAAATAATCACCTGTTAGAGATTTCACATATGTCTAATTTACAAGTCCTTGTTCCCTTCATTCAGGTCTCCTAAGCCCATTTCTACAACATGCTGAGCCTACCACCATTAGCATGCAAGTTTTGTGTCACTGATATGATCCCCAAAACATCTGTATTATTAACATACCTCTGCTAGAAGGGGAGATGGACCACACATAAGCTTCTTTTACCCAGGGAAAATTAATCTCATCAGAGAATATGTTTTGATTAACATAGCATTGAAAGCAATTTATTACTTAATTTAGATAAATAAATCATGTTAGCCACAAATAAACAAAAACTTGAAGACACCAATTCCTGCCCTCATTACAAGGAAAATTATTTAATAGGTCTTTTACCGTGAAGCATTTTCCCTTAGCGAACAAACTGGCTGGGTACACACAGGCTCTGCCAAGATCTCCTGGATTTATTTCTGCATCAAACACGTGCATGTGGCAAACACAAACATAGCACACTATACCAGTGGCTACCTCCTTCTTCCTTCCTCCCCAAAACACAACAGCTGTGAAAGACCATGAAGAGCAATAGGCATAAAAAACCCCATCACTGGGTTTTGCAAGCTCTTCCATCCAGCACCAGTACACATCACCCTACAAATCTTACACTTCTCCAGCATTAAGATTACTGGAAGGCTTTAATTGAATGAGTGAGCAACTAAAATGTTTCTAACATGATAAAATTTACTGACTATAAATGATGATGACTATCAACAAGAGTAACATGGAAAGACACAGAAAAATCCTTTTTTTTTTCTTCCCTCCTCTTTTTGAGGTCGTGAAACTAAAAAACACTGAAAAGGGGAATTTTACACCACTATCAGCAGGGCACTTAGTCCCATGAGCATTTATCACTGCAAGACAAACCACAGTTCCATAGCTGTCCATGTTGCATAAAGAAAACAAACACTAAGCAATCAATCTTACACCTGAGCTGGGTAAAAAGCAGGATATGGGGTATACAGAGCACCAAGATCAGCTTTGTATTTTCACAGCTATAATGTTTCATAAAGAACTAATCTAGGTTTCAAAGGTTGTTTTCTGTCCTGAAATTTACTTGCATATTGGAGACAATATTTGTAAGATCTTTCTGTCAAAAAAGGTACAAAACAAGTCTTTAAGCGAGCTTTAATATCCAAACTGAAGCTGCCCCAAGGGAAACTGATAGTCATCTGCCCTACAAAATCCTCCCTGAAGGCCAGCATCGCAGCAACAGAACTCTGTCCATGTTACACTACATTTTAACTGAATATACATCTTCACTTACCTGAAGGATAGGAACAAATCAGTGAAATGAATAAAGTTTCAAGAGAAATCTTTGAATTTGGTGACTCTTTATTCTAATGAGCAACAACCTATTAAAACCATGCCTACAAGAAATCTCTCAAACCAAAATCATTCCTGAGCACTACCTCGAAATCTGCAATGCAACATGAATAACTTCAAGGCCTCCCTTGACTGATTAAATCAAAAACCTATCTCTCCAAGAGGTTAAAATTTAAATGAAAGCTTAGGCTTGGCAAATCCCATCAGATTGTCAAATATGGATATTATGTAGGAACCCCATCTGTTCATGCAGCAACATGAATATGCAACGTGACTGTTGCTGCAACACTTGCATTCACATGGCGGAAAATTTACAAGTAAGCAGCTCCTGATTATAATTAAATTAGTAACAAAGTTCTGAAAGCACATGTAGTAGACTGCTTGCCACAAGTACAAGTTTTGAGTATATGTTTCTCCTCCTCTCATGTGCAGAGATGATGAAACTTTGCAGCAGAGGCATGTCACTCTTCACTCCATGGAAGTTTGTTAATCCTCCTTGCTGGGCAAGGTACACTTCTCACTGCAGCACGGGGAAAGAAGTGTGTGTGGAAGAACGCTGCCTGCCACGTGAGCCAGGGCACTCCTCACAACCTCATACAAATCAATTAAGTGTTTGACAGGTAAGGAGAGCTGCCAGCTGGAGACCACAGGGTTGGATGAGTTGTTTGGAAGGGCTAAAGATGATTAAAGATGGGTTTGGGTAAAGTTTTTCATCAATGGAATGTAACCACAGCCATGCTTTCCACAGCGCTGCCAACTGTATGCTGGCAGAGTCAAATCTGATGCACAATAAAAGTAATCAATTCCCTGCACAGCACATTTCAGACAGGGGGAGAGGCTGCCCAGCTGAAAACCCAACTGACTGATCTGGCTGTAACTGAGCAGAAGCAGCCATATGACCATTCAGCGAGCTCTTTCAACAAGCAGCTCTGCATACAAGGTGAATGTGACTGCCAAAACAGAAATTAATTATGGATTTATGGATGCCAGACAGTTCTCTTGGAAAGCATCCCCAAGACGTTAAGTTGTTGTAGCAGTGGCTAACTTCTTGGTTAAAGGTTCAAATCAAAAAGGTCTCCCATCAAAAAACAAAATGTTTCATCTTGATCAACAAACATCCACAGCATCACATTTCCATTGGTAAATAAAATCTGTTTTGTAACTTTGAGAGGTTTGGGGGGTTGGTTATTAAATTAAGCCTGCATGTCTTCTTCTCCAAGTTTCCCATGATATACTTGCTACTTAGAAGAGGTCAGGAATGCACATGATTGCCTACCTGGTGATTTGAGGTAGCTTCTAAGTTCCTCTCTATGAACTTAAACCAACAGGTGCACAGACTTCTCTGCAGTAGCTTACTCAGCACATTAACTATCATTCTCTAGATGTAAAAACCTAATTACACAAAACAAATACATGCTGTAGAATAATTAATGCTTCTCAACTTCTACTAAAGAGGCCCTGGATTAGAATAAAAGCTAAATCAGGGATAAGGCGTATTTGCAAATTGGCCAAAGTTCCCCCTCCCCAGCTTTTCTGCCTCTCAGCTCTAGCTAGTGCTTCTATCCAGCAGCACCAGATTCAAGAGAAATTACAGAAACTCAGTTCAGCAGAATACATCCAGCAGCTTCCAGTCAGACGCTGCAAAAATTAAGGTGGCTGCAAAGCTTTAAAACAAGCTCACTAATTCAAGCGACTAAAACTCAATTCATTTCACAACAACTGACAACAATCTAGAAAACAACACCGAGCAACAGCACAACTGTCTCTCCTGAAAGGAAATACTACATTTCTCCACTTCTTCTAATACTAGGATTAAACAGAGGAGGAGTTTGCTCGAACATGCACACACAGATTTACACAGAGCTCAGTACATACAGGGAATAAACAGACAGATTGGATTTCTGTGGCTCTCCAAAGCATAGCAGATGTTTCTGCAGATTCAAGGCACAATTATTTTTAATAAGGAATAAAACAAAAAGAACCACCATCTTTAAGTTAGGATTTTGCTCTCTATTAATCCTTTCCAATGAACAGAGGAAGTTATGTTTCTCATATAATCTTTTAAAAATCCCCACAATATCCTCACAAAGCATTACACAATAAATGTATATAAAAGAGGAGGCTGGATCCTGACATCTGAAACACCCTGGCCTACATTTCTCAGGAGGTCAAATGAAGGACAGATGCATGAAAAGCACTGTTATGGCAGTATTTACATTTGTAAAGTAAAATATTTAGCTAACTTATTTTAATCTCTCAGACCAGGCACTTCCCAGTTAAACATGGAAAGAAGACAATAAAGCATTCTCCTTTTTTTTTTTCCCCCCAAGTAAGAGTCAAAATGGTCAAAAAAAGCCCAAAACCCAAACTCACACCTTGGAATCTAAAATTGTAAATAAAAGTAGCAGAGATGACTCCACATACCACTAATCATAACCATAAAAAGTGAATAAATATTTTGTAGCATTTGAACAAACACAGGGGAGGACTTTCCTACATAACGTAGGACTTTCACATTTTACTATCATTTTTATTTAATTATGGTGTTAGACTAGGAGAGATTTTGAAGTTAGGTTCAAAACAAACCCTCAGCAATTCAGTCTCAATTCTTCCAGGAAGATTTCTACTTGGTTGTCAGCAAGGAGAGATGCATGTCACTTAATGACCTCAGCTGACCTGTGGTTTCAGATGGCAGTAGCCACAGCCCTGTGTTTTCTATATACAGCATTCTTTGCAGACAGAACCAACCTACAACAAATGATAACTGCTTGCCATGGTGCTTATTTCCTTGCTTTCATATTTGGCCAAAAGCTTTCATTGGGAAGTAGGATTTGAAGACAGCAGTAAAACATGACCAGGGGGCACAGCTTCTCTCAGACCAGGATGAAAAGAACACAATCTGTACTTCAGTATCAGAATAGAAGCTGAGTAAGGGTATTTCAATTGTACTTTCCCCTCTGTCCAGCTCTCCCAAGAGAAGACATTCAGAAAGCAGAGCTGTTCACATGTGCAGTTAAGTGCTTAGTTTACAGTGAGTGAACAGAGAAAGCAGAAGCACACATCAGTGACAAAGTGTCAGGAAAGCAGTAGCCAGGCAAGTCCCCCAAAATCCCTTGGTGGTTAACATTTTGGAGGAAGAGATCCGAAAGCTGAAAGGGTCCAGGCTGAAGTAGTGGTGAACACGAGAGAAAACAGGAAGCTCCCAAAAGAGACTAATTCAACTCATTTATAATTTTGGGTGGGCATAACAATCTTCAAGTTTGGACAGAAAATTATTTTATGTAGCACCCCCACACCCCACTGTGCGTGGTCAAACTGAGATGACAGATGATGCAAACATCTTTGAATTCTCCACACCTCCTCCAGTCTGTTTTACGCACTGGATTAGAGTCACATGTCAATTGCAATCAATAGCCACACCTCCACAAACTCCATCTTTCAGGATAACTTGTAAGCACTGAGTTTAGAGAGTATGAAGTTGCACATCGAGGACACTTCTGAGAAGCGTGTGACAAGAACTGCAGCAGAGTACACTACAATTCCTTCTGTGCCATCCTCCGTGTGGAAATAGGATAAAAGTATGCACTACAGCTTTGCCTTTTTCCAGCACACTCCTCCCAGTAAGAACACCAGCAACGAGCTTTAATGGTTACAAGAGCAATACAGGCATCTTCAGACTCTGATGCAATGTGTTTAAGATCCATCAGTGTATGAGCTACAAAGAGTGTTTCTTTTCAGTCACAACGGAGAGAGAAAATAAATCCTTTGCAAAGAAAAAGTCATGTATTTGCTATGGATAATTTAACTATGAACTGCCAGGAAAATTCATCTCAAATCTAGTTTAAACTGTCAGAATAAATTACTACCAACAAACACATCATAATGAGTTTCAAAGCCCTCATTCCCACTGGCATTTGAAAGCTCTTCAGATTTTTCACTAAAAACAAAACATAACAAAAGCTTCCAACCTTCCAAAGAGAATACCTAACCAAAAACCTTAGAGCTTGTTGGGTTTTTTAAGTAATGCTCCCACAAGTGCTCTCCACTACTCTGAGCTTTCTAAATGGACTCAATTTTAAGAGAGCCAACAGCCTGCTAAATTACTAGGTGATATGCAATTAAATTCTTGTGGATAAATATGCAAACATATCCATGTTAGATCACAACATCAACAAGTTCATGTGTGCATAAGAACAGAAATTAGCATACAAAATACATGTTATAATAAACTTACACAGGTAAATGTGTGCTTCAGAGATTAACATCTTCAGCTACAGGAATTAGGAAGAATTATGTTCTCCTCTATGGATTACATGAAGCTTTGTTAGAGCCTGCCTTCCTGTAAAACATCTGGCACTGACTGACACAGGCTACCTGACTAAAGGACATGCTGGTCTCGTGACACAGCAAAACATTTATCTCTGTGTCACACCAAGCTGCGCTGATATATACTACACTATACGCTTCACATTTCATTCATCTCCCTAATGTATTTTAAATCACTTTAAGGATGAGGTGCCCTAGTTGGACAGCTTCAGACACCGAGATACTCTTTGCACAGTGAGATTACTCAGTAATGCCACTAAAATACCATTCCAAAAGGGTGGGGCTTGCAGCCACCTCACCCAGTGGAGCTTGTTACAGGGAAGTGCAACTGCTCCAGTCACCTCTAGCAAGGTCTTGCAATGGCAGTGACAAACTCACAGGAAATACTCTATTTGAAGAATAGGAAGATGCTGACAAAGGCTTGGAAAATTTCCTAACAAGAAGGAAGATATAACTGGTGAAGCCTCCAAGGCTTAAAAGCTCAAAAGCTCACTGAAGCTAATGGAATGGGCTGGTCTCTGAAAGCTCACCAGAGCTTTCTGACAAAAAAAGTGATAACCTCCAGCTCATTCTTACATTACTCTCCATAATATGTATGCCCATAAACAAAGAGGTTGGAATTTCTGCTGCAGCAGTCTCAGGGCTAGCAGAGGTGTGTCTAGGCAGCTACTTACAAAAGCGCCCTAGAAAATGGACTGGAACATCCTCCTCCTCTCACAGAAGCCATCAAAGTGTCTCATTATGAGTTACTGGCACAAATTACACCCACTGAAAATATATTAGTAATTGATCTTCTCAAGAGTGACTGCAGAAGCAAACACTTGTCTAATTCTCTGTTTTTAAAGCCTGGAAACAAGACCCAAACCTGTTAAGAAAGTTGTATCTCTTTATACGAAATCCATCTGGATCAAAGGCAGAAGACTCTCAAAAGCGAAGATAAGAGATGTACAGATAATGGCAAAAAGAAAAAAGATGTTATTCAGTATTTGTAGCAGACAGTGGAAAGGGAAATCACCTCAGAGAAGTTCACTTCTAGCTATGATGCTTTTCAACACAAGAAAAACAACAGAGAAGCCCAAATCAGCACATTCACACTAATAAGAAAATCCCAAAAGCTTCATCAGATGAAACAATACAGAACCAGCAAACACACACTCTCCGTGTTCTCAGTTTTCTGTTCTTGTTCACTATTGCACTTCAGAGAGTATTGTATATACATTTCCCTCCCTTTTTAAAAATCAGCAGCATAATTGTGCATAGCTCTCTGGAACATACCCTAGTGACACCAAATTTGTTGATATTCTTGTATCAGTTTAACGCTTAAACCAACTTGGCATTCACTAAGGCAAAGTTCAGAACATAAGCGCAGCTTAAGAGTACTTCACAGAATCACCAAGGTTGGAAGAGACCTCAAAGATCATCAAGTCCAACAAAATAATACATGTTATTCTAATAAGCAGAAGGATTTTTTTTCTCTCTTGAAATAAATTGCAAACATTTATTACTTCTATTAATAAAATCAGAGTAAGTGGAATGAGAATTGCCACAAAGTCAAGCATTTAAAATCCTAACTTCTTTCAAAGTGCTTCTATTACATTTTGGACAAAAAATGGAAATTAGAGCACAACAGATATAAACAACTGATGATCAACTTAAAGGCACAAAGGTTACTTCTGCTAGAAGAGGGGGCACAGCTTCCCTTCCACTCCGAATTCAAACCAAAGCCCACGCCTCTGCACACACACTATTAGTCTGAAATGTCCCTGTGACCATACAAGGGAACAGACGAGAACACACCTTCACCAGCATAACCCTGTGACCAGATCAGCTCCTTAGTTTAGAAGTACTACTCAAGTAAGGGATTCAGATAAAACTCCAAGGAGACTTATGGTTGAGGTGAAGGAGGGATGCAAATACAAGTACTGCCACAACTGGGCTGAAGCCAGCTAAATCACTTTTAATTTCAAAGCTACCTTAAGGAGGTTTTATTTAGCCTTAAGAGTCTTGACTCCTCCATATTAATGCATTCAAACTGCTGCTCTTCAACCTTGCACGCAAGAAGACCCAAATTCAACAGAGTCCTTAAAAGACTTCCAGAGAGCCAGGTGCTGTACAAGGAGGACACATTTCCAAGATAGGAAAACCTCTTAACTCTGCTCACACTTGAAGCTGACCCACTGAACAGTCCTTCAGATCTACATTAGAATTGGTATTTCAAGAAGTAAGAAGTATGAAACACAGAAAAGTGAACTGCTGCTTTATCATAAAGCAGTTCAGCTGTGAGGAGAAGGAAACCTACAATTCAGATATTGAAAACAGTATGTTAGTTAACAGCTGCACACCTATGATCAGCCAGGAGAAAGCATCACAGTTTGAGGCTTCTTAATGCTTACTTTTTATACCACAAGTGCAATTAAATGGCACCTCTCTGCAACTGAAGAGCTACCTAATAAGAATCTGAAGATGTCTCTAAGAAGCTGGCTCTTCAAAATCCGTTTAGTAGATTTCAAAAAGCAAAAAGCCAAAACAACCCACAGAAAAGAAAACAACCCAGCAAGTTAAAAGAACTCAAACGTTTCTGGGATCTCTGAAAACAGAGGTGGAAACACATTCCCTGCATTTATGGCACTGCACATGTGTTAAGAAAGGACATTTCACAGACCAGTTCTGCAGTGTAACCCCTTCCTTCATGGGCTCACATGCTAAACCTGTAGAAAAATCTCTCTGAACATTTTGCCTCATTCCATTGTATAGGTCCAGTTCTCTCAAATATGCTTCCACTCATCAGTAGACAACACCGAGGACCAACTCAGTCCTGCTTGAAAAGTCAAAATAGTACAAAATTTAAAGCTTGAAATACAGTACTTCCAAATGATAACTTCTCAGGAAGACAGATTCTATTCATTCAATCCAGCATTTCAAGATTTAGCCCATCATACATAAAACCCATGGCACATAACCTGGTGCTGACCTTGCTACAGCTTCTCACTTTGAAAGATACTTAGATCTATGGAATGATCTAAGAAATAGTGATCTAAGAATGACC
The DNA here is from genome assembly GCF_014839835.1 of Dryobates pubescens. NCBI lineage: Eukaryota > Metazoa > Chordata > Aves > Piciformes > Picidae > Dryobates > Dryobates pubescens. Next base: position 4,186,341 of record NC_071635.1, read on the forward strand.
TATAAATCACCTATGAAATAAACCACCAGAGAATGTGGCAGCTTATTTTAAGCATCAAAATTCAACAGATCACACATCATTGTGCTAAGAAAAAAACACCCAGATCTGTTTTCAGCAAACTTGTGAAAATATTTTCTCTCAAGTATTACTGTTTTCTTAACCTGTCTTCCTTTAGATCTATAACTCTACAGAAGAGTATTTTAAGTACCTTTTGAAAAGTAAAAGGATAACAAATCTTGCCAGGAGACCATAAAGACTAAAAATCAGCAATGAGAAAAAGTAAATCTTCACATGACTTTGATCAGTTGAAAAGAAAGAGTGTTGACATGATGCTGGAAGATCTGTATCAGAGAGCAGCTTGTTACCAGACTACGACATAACAGCCTATCTAATGTTTTGTTTAAATGCAATGAATGAATCCAAACTGCTGTTTACCTGCAGTGACTCCTGTGTGTCAAAAGCTTTACACTCTGACACTGTTTGCTTATTCACCTCCATGCTCTTTACCAAAACACAGATAAGGTTAAGGGACGATAATCCATAATGACATAACCCAACATGACATTGACTTGGATTTGACGCATCAGCAGTAAGGCTTGCTTTCCACAACAGCAACACCCCAGCATGTTTTTATTTACCTTATATGTATCAAAAAGACCTATTCATTGACACAGAGTATCTAGGAAATAGACACAGCACACCAAGAGGATAAACAAACTGTAGAGCAGGTGTTAGGGTTGGGTTGCAACAATGAAACAGCTCATCCCTGAATGGAATGACTTGCTGCACAAATGGTTAGTTCCTAAAATGGTAATTTTCCTCTTCAGCATGATTTTCTTCTCCTGCCAAAGTTTACTTTGAGGTAGAAGTACACTTTCTCTCATGCATTCATAGTCAGATAGACCTTGATGTTCATGTTTTAAATGCAATGGAAACACACAACTCTGCAAAGCTGTACTTAAAATAAGAGCTATGATGGAAACTTATTATTTCCCAACCTTACCTTTCCCCCCCCCCCCCCCAAAAAAAAAGGCTTGCAAAATGCTGATATTCAAACTTGTTTAGATACAAAAATGAAGAGGCTGAATGATATGAAATTGGTTTACTATTTCCACATCTTTCCTTGAAATGCTTTACAGCAACCTCAGACCTCCACACAGGCAATCCGTGCAATACTTAACAGAGAGAAAAAAAATAAGCATCAAAGAAATGCAAACAAACCCCAGCTACAAACCCCAGCAAACTAACAAAACCCAAGGAAATTTAAAATATATATATATACATGAAGAAATGTATTAAGTGAAGAATCATTCGTCTATCAGGATTCATTTTTTACAGCTTACCACAAGAACACAAAAAGCTGGGAGGAGGCATCATAAATACAGGTTTAAATATACGCACCCCTGGCCGAAAGCTTTTTAGTGTTGATAATTTTGGCAGCATACTCTTGTCCTGTGGTGATTTTCATGCACCTCCTCACGACGGAGAACGCCCCTCTGCAAACCAAGAAGCGGACCAACTGTCAGCCCGACGGAGAGAGTTCCCCGCCATCCCCGTGGCCGCCAGGGTTTTAAGGGGTTTCAGTCAGAGGCGTGATATCGGTAGAATTAAGAACAAAATACAGGATTTTCAGAGTGCCGCTCACCACTGATTTCATTCACCAGAACAGCAAACTCTGCTCAGGGCTCACGCCACGAACCCATCCCCGCCCGTAACCGCTGGCGGCAGGGCGGAGGGAGAGGACATTTTCACCGCACCAATATCGGCAACACCACGGGAACCGAGCAGCGGTGGCCCCGTCCCCCCACTCCGGTGACACGGTGGCCCCGGCGCGCTGCCAACATGGCGATGGGGGCCGAGAGACACCGGCCCCAGCTTCCCACGCTTCCCGCCCCGCCGCTGGGGGGCGATGCTCCCCGCCCTGCCCAACGGCCCCCAACGGCCCTGCCAGGCGCGAGCCCCGCAGCCCTGCCCCCGCAGACAGAGTAACAATAAATGATAATCATTTAGCACGGGGCCGCTCCTGCACCGCCCGTGTCGCGGGGCCGCGGGCAGCTCCCACGCGCCGCCCGCCCAGAGCCGCTCAGCGCCCCGCGGCCGCATATCCTCGCAGTGCCCGGCGGGTGCGAAGCTCGAGCCTTCACCCCACAGATGACGCCCAGGTGTGGGGCATTGCACGGCTGCGGCCGGGGCGCCCCGCCGGGCTTCTAGCACCTGTAAGGCGGCGCCCAGTCGTGGCACCCCCTCAGCGGGGTTCACGCGCCGACCCCGATAGCCAACGCTGCTTTCCCCCCGCACACCGCCTCGGCAACGCCGATTCCCCAGCCCCGAGCCGGCTACTCCGAACCAGTGCATGCCCGGCGGTCCCCGTACTTACTTCCCGAGCTCCTCGAAGAGCTGGTACTCGTCGGTGAAGCGGGTGCAGGTGGTAGTTGAGGCCATCATGAGGACGGGCGGCCGCCGGTACCTCCGGCGGCCAGGGACAGCCAGGCGGTGACGGCGGAGGGGCTGTGAGGCGAGGCGAGGCTTCTCGCCGGCTTCTCCTCCTCCTCCCCGCCGCCGCCGCCTCCTCTCGTGACGGGGCTGCCTCCGCGCCCTCCTCTCCGCCAGCTGGCACGTCCTCCCCGCGCAGGTCTCCGGTCTCCCCCCGCCCTTGAGAGAAATAAATAAATAAATAAATAATCGCCTCTCCCTCAAGACGGGGGAGGTGGTGCCGAAAGGGAAAGCAAAACCGGGGCGAGGGGTGCCGCCGACCTAGGGGTGCCTCCGTCTTCCGCTCCCCCCCGCGGCGACTGCCGGGCCAGCGGGGCCGCCGCGCCTCTGCCCCGTCTGCCGGTGCCGTGCCTCCCTCTAGCGACGCCAGCCGCGGCCGCCCCGTCGCGGCTCCCTCTCTCTCGCTCTCCTCCCCTCCCGCCCCACCCCGCCCGTCTGGGACATGTAGCAAGGGGACTCTCACACTGCGTTCGGGGAACCTGCGCTGCAGCGAGGAGCGGAGGGTACCGTGCAGGGGGCCGGCGGCGGCAGGCGCTGGCAGCCGGCGCCGCTCGCCCCGAGGGAACGGATGCACCTGCGACCCGTTCCTCAGCGACCGCCTGACGTCACCAACCGCCCGCCCGGGGATGAGGGGCGGGGGCGCGCGGTGGTGGCCCTCGCGAGTGCGCGCGGGCGCGCGCGGCCGGGCGGGAGGGGGCAGGCGGTGCTAGTGCGCGCGTGGGCGGGGTCCGGTCCCGCCCCCGGTCCCCCCCCCAGCCCGTGCCATTCCGTGGCGTCACCGCGGCGCGTGCGCCCGGTCGTGCCTGTGGGGCTGCCGCGTTCCCCGGGTGCTGGGGGGGGGTATCCCCGGGAAGCCCTGGGCCAGGCCCTGGTCTCCCTTGCCGCGGGGACAAGCGGCTGGTTGACGAGGGGTGAGGATGCTTCTGTGCGCACGGTGATGGCCCTTGAGAGTTCCTGCAGGTGGTCCGCAGCGTGCGGCCTCTTCCCGGGGGAGGGACACCCGCTGTTTGTGCTGTGCGGGCACAACGCGTACGGTGCCGGAGCGCTGCGCTCGTCACCGGCCAACTGTCGTGGCTTAAATAGCTCCGTCACGCAGAGCTGTGTCCTTAGGCACGGGTCCGCCATAAACTCGGCACTGCACGGGTATGCTGGGGTCATACCAAGTGAGGCCAGTGTTGAGGCCTGTAAGAAAGCTGCGGACAGACTTCTTAGGAGGGCGTGTTGTGACAGGACCAGGGGTGACGGTTTAAACTACACGCGGGAGGTTTAGACTAGGGAGATTTAGAAGGAAGAGATTTTTTTACACTGAGGGCTGTGATTGTCTGGCTTAGGTTGCCCAGAGATGTGGGAGATGCCCCATCCCTGCAACCATTCCAGGCCCTGTTATTCAGGGCTCTGGGCAACCTGCTGTAGCTGTAGATGTCCCTGCTGACTGCAGTTGCATTGGATTAGATGATCTTATATGTTCCCTTCCAGCCCAAATCACTCTAGGATTCTGTGATCCCTTGGCTCATCTGTGGACAGCTTCCTTAAACCATCCATCAGTCACCCTGAACGCAGAGACTGGGATCAGGAGCAGCAGGAGGAGCATCACTAACAGTGGAAGGCACTGGAAGCGTTGGCAGCTCAGAGGAATGTCAAAACATAGATGTTTGCAATCAAGACATGGGTGCTGTGAAGGGAGCACTGTGCTCACCAGCCACTGAACTACCAAGAATAAGAATAATGCTGCATTTGCTGTACAGATAGATGGGAAGAGTGGAGAACATAAAGCAGAGAGCACATGTGTGGTGATGGAGATAAAATGTAATAGCAAACAGCTGTCTCAGTTCTTTGACCTTGGGCTAATTTCTGTCCCAAATAAGGGCAGGCTTCTCTGTTAAAATAGCATCCAACTGCATCATCAGAGACCACAAATGAACATGAACTGGGGGGACACCAGACCATTGGAATACTGAAATTCAGGAGAAGTCTGCGAGATGCTTTAAATGAATTTGATTCTGAAGTGTTTGGAATGTAGTTGTTCTTATGTTTCTGAAAGGAGCACTAAAAATGCTGTTGAAATAAAGAGTTTGTGTGTTAGAATTGTGGGGGGTGAATGTAAAATGCCTGTTCTATCAGCAAGACTTCCTTTTCTAAAATATTTAAAGCTGAAGGGTGGCAGATGAAGAAATGCTGCTGGTTGGAACTACAGCAGTCTTAAAAAACAAATCTCACCATTTCCCAGTTTCCACATTTTTCCTCCAAAAAGCTTCTCAAATATCTTTTAAGTGTCACTAGTGCCTTTTTAACTTCAGCCCTATTTCTGGCACTGAGTACATGAGTTTGCAGCACAAGTAGAAAAGGCAGCCCACACCTTGAGTCTAAGCAGGCAGTCCAAAGTATCTAAATCCTTGTTTTGACAGGTGAGAAGACACACCTACAAAATACATCCATGCAGATTTCATTAAAGCTCCAGATTTTCTAGAATGAGAATTTACAGGAAGAGATACAAAACATGCTAACTCTTCCCCAAAGAGTGTGAACACTGAAACCTGTACGGAGTGACTGTGTAAGCCTATGCGTGAGGCCAGTTTTCCTCTGCACCTCGTGCCAATACCCAAAATTCATGGCATAAAGGTGGCAGCAAAGGAAGTCGTTGAAACTTGTGAGCAAGCATGAAGCATTGTCTCCCTAGGTTCCTCTCCAGGGAAAGACGGTCTGAGTTCAAAAAGAACAGCAAGTTTACCTTGAAGCAAGAAGGAGTCTGTTGTCAGATCATCAGTGCACCAGAAATACTCCGAACAGCAGCCTGGATTTTAGTTCCCTCTAACAAAAATCTAACGTGAGTTGTGCATAATTGTGTATCTATCTGCATAAATCAGGCAATCAGCAGTATGGAAACCCCAGAGTGCTCTGATGACTGTGAGTATTTACAGGGACAGGACTGCCAGGTTCCTTATCTATAGATACATAGACATTAAAAACCTAAACCATATTCCTCCTTTTGCCTATTTTCTGACAGCAAGCATTTGGCCAAAGTATCTCTTTGGGCTGTACTGTACATCTATTATTTCATTTTTAAATGCTCAGAAGAAATTACCAAAGTCCATTCATTTTCTTGCTCTTGTTTTTGTGGTTTTTTGCTGTTTCTTTTTTTTTTTAATATTATAAATATCCATGACCCAAACTAAGATTTTAGACCAAAAATCCCTTTTCTTTTTTTCCCCCCAAGTTCCCAATCTGAAAAAACCAAACCAAACCAAACCTTAACAATCAAGCAGGATCCAAGGAGCTCTGACAGAAATATCAAGCATAGATTTTATTCTAGGAGCTGAGGAAGGAAAATAATTGTTTACAAGATCAATATCATAGGACTTGGAGAATTTCCATAAGGAGAGATACTAAGGAAGTGATTAATACCTTGGAAACACTTCAGTTCAGAGGCTGCCTTCTTGCTACAACAATCATCTCTTAAATGGAGTTGACAAAACCATAATCTGTAGCTGTAGATTGAGCATCCCATATATTCTCCACATTGTTCCTGAACAGACCAAAGCAGCCAGCATGGCAACTGAGGATCTGACTCTCTGGCTTAACTTTCAAAAGCTGGCTAGAGGTTCAGGTTTCTATGGAGGCCACAGAAACAATTAATCTGTGGTTGATGTAGTGGCTGCAGAAGGACAGATCTCAATAATGATTAAAAAAAAAAAAAAGGTGCTTAAAAAGCCACCCCAGGACAGGGCTCTCTTCTCTGGAAGTGTTTTTGGAGCACATTAAGCAGTTCAAGTCTGTCAGAAACGGCGAAGCTGCTTTAAACTTCCTGCAGTTTAATGTTACAGCTCAGTGGAGTGAATTTGATATTCACCTTTACAATCTGAAACATTTCTTGTGGCAAAGGAAGCTGTATTTATTTTGTTATTTATTTTCTGCTAGGTCTTTGCTTCATTTCTAGACAGCTCAGCTGAGGTTTTCATTTTTATCTCTGATCTTGCAGATAGAGATTTTCAATTTGCTGGTGTTTTGAAGGAGTTGGAGAGCTTTCAAAAGGTTGTTTGTGTAATCTTCTCATGAGGAGGACTGCTAGGAACATTGTCTAGTGTGTGAACAAATGCTTCAGCCATTTACAGCAGTGGTCTGGACAGATAGTGGCCTGAAAACCTGAGAAATCTTGGGGTTAGAGAAATATTCACTTTGTGGCCAACTGGTCTTGAAGAGAAATTTTTGGTGCTTCCCAAGGATGCACGTATTCTTGTGGCAAAGCACTTGTTGCCTTGGGGCAGCTGACTGAAAACACCAGAGGATTTACAGGTAGGTTATTGCAGTAAAGCTGAAAACCTGTACTTTAATCAATAAAATATTCTTATCTTGTGGTTTCAAATGTGACCCACACACCTCCTGAAAGTAGTGTTGTTTTCCCACAGAGACTGGGAAATTGATAACTGAAATCAAGAGATTGATAATGCATGACAGACATCCCTGGCCAAGAAGGTGGTTGTGAGCTCAACATAAGCAGCATCAAGGAGGTGAAGGAAGCTGAGATCTGTGGGATAAAGCACCAAAGTCAAACATTTCTCCTGGCACAATCAGCAGGGAAAGCATCGGGTGGGAGCACAATGATAAAGTCAGAGGAGAGATGTCAAACCAAGAACACAATGAGGGAAAACAAAAGAGTGCTGTGTGGGAGCAAGAGGAAGGGAGAGGTGTTGGACAGCAGATGGAAAAGGGAAATTGGACCAACAGACCTGTGGCTGATGGAGTTACATGGTTTGTGCAGTGAGAGATGGGGAGAGAGACAGAGAATAAATGAGTTTTATAATAGGGATGGAGAATCACTGAACCAGAACAAATAAAGAGGACAAAGAACAAAGGCAAACCCCCTTTTTCTTAGAAAAAGGAGTAAGTAAAGGGAAATTGAAAGAAAGTAAAACAGTTGTTAGGGTCAGAAACGAAGCTAATCCACGTGGAAGTGGATAGAAAAATGAGTATCTGAAGACAGCAGGGAAGATGGAGGGAGGTTATTCAATGAAAAGATCCAAAGGGTAGGTGGAAATGAGGAAAGATGTAAAAACAGGATAAAAAATAGATCAGCTGTGAGCAATCACACAAGACAATATATGGGTTTGCAGTTCACTGTAATTGTTTGAACTGGAGGCAGCAGGTTCCAGGTCAGTGCTGAGTTACTCGTTGTACCATCTATTGTCTCTCTTCTGATTAGAGCTGTTGGACAGTTTCAGGGGGCAGAAGCACCCGTAACATCATCTGCTCAGTGTGCCAGAGACTCACTTGTTGTAACCTACTGTTTCCAAGTGATGATTCACAGATTGATAGAGTGGTTTGGGTTGGAAGGGACCTCAAAGATCATCTAGTTCCAACGCCCCTGCCATGGGTAGGGACACCTTCCACTAGACCAGATCGCTCAAGGTCTCATACAACCTGGTCTTGAAAACTTCCAGGGATAATGGTGGCCTAAGGTATGTCCTCGTGTCTCCTGCAGCAGCTCCTTCCCAAATGTCTTCTGTTCAGTGTTGACTCCAGAAACTGGTTCCAGCCTGACATCCCATGTCTCCAGTAAGTCATAAAGAGCTGCAGTGGAGCTGCTGATCAACCTGCCCATAGGCTTATTTTCTTTCCGTGGAGAAGCAATCTTGCCCAATCCCTTGCTGCAGTTGTTCCACCATGTGTGCATAAGCGCTCAGAGAAGCAGATCCTTGAAGGCTCCCCAAAGAAAATTTCTTGTTTATCCATTATTTACACTCCTGGCAAGCACCTTGCAGCCTGGCTATGGCAGTGTGACGCTCGCTCTCGCTCTCCTGCCCGAGCACTCTTACGTAGCATTAATTCACTCTTCAGTGAACCAGAAAGATGTTGGCAGAATAACTGATTTGATAGCTCAGTGATTCTGTCATGCTCCTGGTATGCAGGAGACCAAAACTCCTCTCTGGCCTAAAAAAAGCATTATTCCTGACAGAACAGGAGACACTGTTTGCCATGTAACTCCTACCTCTAGAAGCACTGCAGGGAGAACAACGTAAAAAATTAACGTGGGGGCTTTGTGTGTGGCAAGGACAGAGATACAGGCTAAGCAAAACTGAGATGGTTTCATTTGTTTATATTGGAAAGGAAACAAATTCTATAATAAGACACAAGTTTCATCTCTGGATTTTAAATAATACATTTTTCTTCTTCTTCTTCTTCTTTTTTTTTTTTTTATTTGAAGAGGGTTTTAATTAAGAATGTTCTTTTAAAATAATGCTTTTGAAGAGAGTGATTTCTTTTTAATGGGCTTTAATTTGGAGCTGAGTAATTTTTTATGAGTTCCCAGCAAACAGAATATTACATTATTTACACAGCTCTTCTTACGTGCAAGTAGCAGAGTCAGCAGAACTCCCCAAAATTAGACCTTTTGCCACTGACTTCTGTGAAATGGGTTATTAAGAAAGAAAGATGCTTCAAGCTGAGTTAGTCAGTGGAGGAAAGACTGGAAAGTGAGAAGGAAGGGGAGAACACAGATCAGCAGGCAGAAGGTTGCTGTCTTGGGCACATAAAGGCTGCAACCATGTCAATGGGATGCCCAGTTCAGGAATTCAGAGACGAAGAAAACACCACTTCTTAAAGCAATAATATTTTGAATGCTCAGATTTCAGTAACACAAGAACAGAGATTACTGGAAAATGTCTGGAATGCTCCAGAAAAGGTATTCTAAACATTTAGGAGCATCCCTTCGTAGTTCCAATATAGAGAAGGAAATATTTTTCCTCAAAACTGAGCCATTGACCAGCCAGAGTAATTTTGGCTTCATCATCAGTTATATTTATCTGTAGGCAAATCACTCTTCCCTGAGCTGAATAAGGACTTATCCCAGTAGCTACTGAAGTTCATGGGCTTCTTTTCCTTCTTTTCAGTAGATCACCTGGTGGATGTGGAAATCAGAAGAGCTTGGACAAGTTGAGCTTTAAATAATACAGTAAGTTCATCTTACTGCTGAACTTCAAATGTCATTTTGTAGAGGAAGACAGAAAAGATTTTTTCCAGAGTGCACTTTTCTTCTGTGCAGCAGAACTACAACAGCCCTCAGACTGAATTCTGTAAGACCTCCCTAGGCTGGAAACTGCTTATCTGTATTTAGGAGAAATGCAGCAATGGGTTTCATGACCTAGACAGCAGGGAGTGCTAACAGTAAGAGAAAAAGGAAAAGAAAGGAGAACAAAGTTAAGGGCAACTTGAACCTGTGGGCTAATGTAACTTTGTCAGAATGCTGTTTCTTACCTCTTCACACACTGCACTCAGCATACCCCAGAACACTCAGAACAGCAGATATGTTCTTATTTATTGGCCAAAATGTATCAAGTAAAAATGATTCTTGAATGAAGTGCCAGTTGTCTAAATCAGTTCTCTGGAACAACACTATTTGAGTAAGGGAAGTTTTGGGTTCCTTTTCACATGGCCTTACTTTGCATAATGTGAGTAATACAAGAAGGCCCTTTTTCTTTCTTGTTTTTGTTGTAATAATTTGGAGAGTGCCAGCATTTCCCAGCATTTCCCAACATTTCCTTTACCTCCTTGTCTCAAGCTCCACAGAACTTTTGTTGTAGCACCGAAGATCTCGATCAGGGCCCAGCTGTGAATGTGGCTGCTGTGTTTCAGTTCTATGGAATGTGGTATTCATTCTCCCTGCTTTTTGGTACAAAAGGCTACTGTAATCATTTTTGCCATTCTCCGGTTAAAGTAAAGATGAACCTGTCAGCTCTCTGCCCATGTTCTCTCCGGAGACACATTAAAGCACAAAGTGTTTGCTTCTTGTTTACGTTTGGGTCAGTCAAAGATGTATTCTCCAGCCTAGGCCTTCACCTTCCCCTTGCTTGAAACAGAGAGACAATTTACAGTGGGACATTTGTCCACATAGGAGTATTTCCAGGTGAGGGCAGAATCAGCAGTGTCAATATTTTTTCCTGCTCACCTTTGCTATTCAAAGCCATATGGCTAGCTTACAGCCACCCAAATGTAGTCTGTGCTGAGAGGAAAGGAGCAGTTCTAGTGCCATGGCCCTTCACTGAATGGAGTAAACCAAAGGGTGAACTTAAACAGAGGCAGTGCCACTCATGAGCTTCTGCTGCAATCAGAATTAACAGGCACCTTTATCAGAGCCTGTCTGGAAAGAGCAAATAACTGGCCACAACAGTTATTATGTCAGGGCACTAACATACCCATGGAGCATCGTCTGAGAAGACTGAAGGCTGTGGCATGCCCAATTCAGGTGGGATGGACACCCTGGCTTTGGAGATTCCTGCAAATAGCTTTTGAAATGACTGAGTTACAGGAAGGATCTTGTAGCTCGGCCTGGGTCTTTATCACCTTTACAGCACCAGTTTTCTTCCAAATGTATCAGCACTAAATACCTTGGATAAATAACCAGAAAGAAGTCTTCACAGTTGGAGCACTACGTTTTCTCCTGGAACTGTGAAATATGATAGGTGTGCTTTGATGGGTTTTATTTCAAGCAAAATCAATGGCCAATACCAGGGGCATAGAAACCTGCTGAAGCAGATTCATCTCCCTAATTGTATCTAAGCTTTGGCTCAAGTAAATATTTCTTCTAGTAATTATTATGAAATATTGTGATTCATACCCCAAGAAATGTTTAGACAGAGGCAACATTTTCATTTGTGCTTTATGTATGCCTTTACCAGTTTTTTGTCTGTAAATACAGATTTAACACATTAATCACTAGAGCTAATCAATCACCTTTTTCTTTTCTGTTTATTTCATTTGGGTGTTGTTTGTTTTCTGAATACATTGTACCATCTCATAGACCTGGTTATTTGCACCAGAAATGCAATAGTAACCACAGTCTGTACTACAGGAGCTCACTAATTAAAGATCAACTGGCATTATTCATATAGAGTTTGGTTTTTACCCTCACTTAGGATTTGTGAGGATTCAATACTTACTTCCTCCATCTGACACGATCTGTAGGTAACCTCTTCCCCCACACTGGCTTCTATCTAGAGAATCTTTCTGATTCATAGAGACTTCCTTGCAAGGAAGTCTTTTCCTTTATTTAAAAAAAGAAAGCTCTGGAAAAATCCAGAGCAAACCAAAAAATGGTATTTCCTGGATGATATCCTGCAGAGAAGAAGCTTCTCCATTTCTCCACTGGAAAACCATCTTTCTTCAGCTCATATTTTCCCTCTGTGCTTCCACCTTCCAGGGCTAAGTACCACAAAGGAGAAAAGAACACCTAAACAGCTTAACCACCCTGGAAGGCTTTTCTGTCCCAGTCTCAGTCACGCTGCAGTCATGACCTAGCTAAGTGTTTCTTCCTTTGAAACAGAAGGCATAGGAACATTTTGGGGGTTTAACACTCTAGGTTCTCAAAATAGCGTCAGAGTGGTGTCACAAACAAACTAATCACTCCTCTGTGCAAACAAGTGGTCTGAGTGCAAAACTATCACTGGAAATTACTGGTCCTTTTCCTTCTGTCATCAATTTTGGCCATCAGCATAAAATACCAGAAAGCAATGAAAACAGGACCAAACCATGCAACAAAGTCTGTATAAACCCACAAGGATATGGTAACAGATATGAATAGACAATGGGCAGACCATAATTGCATGGACTCACCAACAAGAAAGTTTGGCTTTCCATATCCTGGGAAGAAGAGTGATCAGCTGCAGGTTGTAGGTAGATGGACTATTACTGCAGACAGGCAATGCCAAGGGTGGAAAAAACACTATTACAGAGGGAGAAAAGTGACATTAGACACAGGAAAACATGTCCCACATTTAAACACTATATAAAGGTAACTTTGAAGAATTTTGAAGGCATTTAAAATGTAATCAGCACTTAAAGCTTTAGATAGTATTTAGAAGTTTTGGAAGTCTTGTAGAAGTATAAATTCAGGATAATTGAGAATTAAGTAATCATAGGACTGTAAGTGAACTCTGCAGCTCTGATGAAATTGTCATGCAGTGCAATGATAGCAAAGGAGGTTTGCACCCTGTTGAAATACTTCAGTACTACCACAGCAGAAATAAAAAACAGAGTTACTACTCAGAGGAGCTGCTCCATCCCTCTTCCTTCTCTTCCAAGTGAGATTACAGAAGAGCAGTAAGAGTACAGACAAACTATACTACTACTGAAAAAAATGCATTTAAGAGAAAACTGCTTTCATCTGCTGTGTAGGAGTAGGAAAGTGTGCTGGTACCTTATTTTAGGAGAAGATTCTGATATTATTTGCCACGCTGATTCCAAAACAGCCTAATGAAGCTAAGAGGCTAAAGATATATCTATTGATACATATATCCATACTGATATATTTGTACACACACAGTTATAATGGATTCTAGTTCTTCATAATTAAGTGGGTCCATGTGGAAGACATCTGGACCACCCAAATTCCTGTTTCCATACTGTCTTTTTCCTTTCACCAGTTGCTGAATTCCATGTTAACAGCTTTCTGGGCATGCTTGCTGTAATTACTGTGATGCTGGGACATAGTGCATCACGTCTCTGTAAGCCCTTTGGCTGCTTCCTCGGGGTGCTTTAACAATGAAGAAACTGAAGTAGAGTTTTCCTTTCTTGATATGAACACTCATGGTGGATAAAACAGGGGTTTTATCATCACCTGGACAATGTAAAATGACAATGAGTGGAAAATAAGATTGAGTCAGCATGTCTGAGTGTGATATCTGCTGCCAGGTAAAAAGCAATAGCAAGGAGCATAACCCAAAATATTCTGCCAGCTGCCAAAGCGCTGCAGCTGACAGGCAGTCCATGTTATGATGTGCATATAGCTGTCTATACATAGGCTGTGCCTGGCTCCTGCAGGACAGTGCAGGCTGCTAGACCCACACTCTTGTGTCAGGGGCTACATTCCTGTAGGTGCAGGTCATGGTGCAGCCACCGCACCCTGCTGTCCTCCCACGCTGCTGCTGCTCCTCTCCTGGCTTCCTGAAATATGGGAGGTGACTCAGTTGGAAGCAACTTCATGATTTTCTCTGCACAGACAGGAGGATGTGCGTTTGCAAATAGACAGCTGAAGTGTTCATTAGATTGTTTGTGTGAGAATCCCAGGCTCCTGCATGAAGGAAGCAGTTCTGAAGTGACAGCCTTGATTTACCTTGGCAACAAAAGGCTGTAGATAAAACTGATCAAATGACAACTGCTGGCACGATGCACATTAAGAGATAACATCATGGTCAAAGATTAAACCAGAAGGCTTTAGAGCTGTGCATTGCTGACCAAGAATCTTCATCTCTTTAAATATTACTATATAGAGATAACTACAGACCTCTGGAGGGGCCCTTCTTATAGGCTGTGTATACTGCTGTATTTGATATCAGGAGAGTAACTTCACAGCTAGAGGACAGTAGTTGGGTTTCTTCAGTGCTGCACATTCCATTAGTGATGCTCGGCCTTCGGAATAAGAATAGAGGCACTGCAAAGAGCCACCCCAGATAAAAGCTTCTGTCCTAATGGAGTGTAATTTTCTCTCCTTCTATATAGCAGGGAACAAAATGCCAGCCCTATCTGTTTCTGTCTTACTTCCTTTTTTAACGTTACTTACCAAATGTCAAACTGTATAGGTGCATCTGTATTGCCATTTACTAAAGCAGAGATCCATGCCTGATCTTGGCCCACAATTCCTTTCAGTGCGTGTCACTGAGATACTTTCTGGTTGCTCTTTCTCCTTACCACATATTCTATTTGTACTCATTCAAAGCCCCATTTCCCCCCCTTTTTTAAATAGAAAAAATGTTGCTGATATTTCACAAGCTGCAGAAACATGTCACTTTGAACTTTATGTCAGTATTTGCAGGGCAGGTATTAAAGAAAGTTACTTTAGAGCATCTCTTTGAACAGCAGGTCTGTTGAATGATTCACTTCCAGCTCATTTCTATGAGAATTCAGATAAATGAATCGATCCTTCCTCCCCTCCCCCTTTTTAAATCTCATTTGAGTTTTGAAAGATTGGTAATTATTTAGTATTTGTTTCATATTAAGTAGTGTTAACCACGGGTTTATATGGGGGGGGGTTAATGTTTTTTTAGACCACAGAAGGTGTCAGACCCAAACTAGGTTTCATAACAATGCCATTACATAACCACCCAATTAGTAGCTGCTATTAATAGCGGCTTCCACATCTAATTTGCTTCGCGTGGCGCTACAAGAAGTGGCAAGAAGAGCCTTCAGTTCTGCTACTCATTCTCAGAAGAGAATAAATGAACTTCATGGAGATTTATGTGATGCCTCTACTGTGCTGTTTATTAGCTGCCAGGCTGCTGCCTCTTTAAACATTGTTTGCCTTTCCAGACTCACAGGAGATGTGCAGACCCAATGGACTGTTGTTGCACGCCTCCTATGCTCATATCTGACTTAGGGGCATCTCTACAGAAGTCTGCCAGAGACAGCCCAGGGTAGTCTGAAGCCAGGGGCTGTTTGAAGGCTTTTTCTCTGGAATAATATTGACAATTTGGTATTACTTCCATGTTTACATTTACTGAAGTGATTCATTCTCCAGTGCTGCTGATGCTGTGGTCCAGCTGGAGTTCTACTCCAGAGTGGGTTGTCATTCTCCTCCGCTTTAGCTACTTCATAGCTGTTGCTGGTTGGAGGTTTGTCAGGCTTCAACCACTTGAGCACAGACACAGAGGAATCTGAACTCTCTTTTGAGATGCCTTGACCAGAGTTTTGGTCATATTAAGCTGTGTGAACTGCTGACCACAGGATCTGGTCCAGAACTTTTTGTAACTTTCTGTGCAAGACTTTTCTTTTTCTTTTTCCAAAGGAGAGATCAGATCTGATTTCTATTTCTAAACCTAGCTACTTTCAGAGTGGCAGCATGTCAGCTAGTTTGATCTCACCTTCCTCTGTTCCTGAACTCCAGCATGGAAGTAATGAATTCACGAGGAGATTTTTCTATGGCCTGATGACAACCTTCTAGTCTTCATCACAGAAATTTCCTTTCAGATCAGATCTCTCATCTGCTGTAGAGATGGGTCAAATTCAGAGATATACATGTGTCTAAAATTATTTCTTCTCCTGAGGTCTGTATTCCCCTCTTCTTCAGTATATCTGCTGCTCCTGAATTTCAGGCTGTTTGAGGTTTTACATCTCTCATGCTGCCCATCTCTTCACTAACATCATGCTTCCCATCAGTTGCTGTCTATGGGGACACACCAGTCTTTTCTACACCTTCTCCCTAGGCTCAAGTTGCTTCA
Organism: Dryobates pubescens; assembly: GCF_014839835.1. Lineage (NCBI taxonomy): Eukaryota > Metazoa > Chordata > Aves > Piciformes > Picidae > Dryobates > Dryobates pubescens. Next base: position 4,202,036 of record NC_071635.1, read on the forward strand.
GAATTAAGAAACTGCTTACATCAGTACAAAACGAGGCACATAATTAATGGGCTGGACTGAATATTGATTCAGGCTCCTGTTTCTGCATTGCTTCCTTGTTGCTGTAGTTATTCTTCAGACCCTTCTTACTTGACCTACAGATGCAAGTCCTCCCTGGGGACAAGAAAAAAGAATCACAGAATCATGGATTGTTAGGGGTTGGAAAGGACCTCCAGAGATCATCCAGTCCAACCCCCCTGCCAAAGCAGGATTACTTAGGGCAGGTCACACAGGAACACAGCCAGGCAGGTTTTGAATGCCTCCAAAGGAGACTCCACAGGAGGCTCCAGCACATTCATAGCACAGAAGTTTCTCCTCATGTTGAGATGGAACTTCCTATGTTTCAGCTTATACCCATTTTTCCTTGTCCTATCACAAGGCACCACTGAAGAGACCATCACCTTCTGATGCCCACCCCTCAGATATCTTACACATTTATTTACCTGCAGAATACACAAGTCCCCAAAGATTTGCCTGCAATGATGGCGAACATGTGGTCTCCTCACCTTTCACATTTACAGCTAGCTCTGCGTTAAGCAAGTTATGGCTATTTTGGGTTGCTGGTGGGAAAGTAGAGAAAAGATGGTTAGGCTTAGGATGAGATTGCAGCACTTTCCCTACTTTCACACTGGAGGTACAATTACTCCAAGGTGTGAAAATGAACCAGGGTACAAATGGCAAGCTGAAAATCAGATGCTGCCATTAATGGGATGGTATCTTTGGGTATCTAATGGAGATAAAGCTTCTTTTTGCCACAAAATGACTTCTCTACCTGCTTATGGAATAGAATTAAATCCTGCTCCAGGGCTTGACTTCTTGCACACTGTTCATTTTTTTTTGTCTTTCTGACTTCAGGACTAGGTAAAAAAGTTTTATTCTAAAAAGACTTTAAAAGATAGTGCCTTGATTTTGACAAATTTCCCATAAAGATGAGGGCAAAATTAAATTAAATGCAAAGGAAGATATGAATGGTAGATTTTCAGAGCTAGGCAAGCCATTCAGAACTGGAATAGTCTGAACAACTCTGAATCCTGTCTGAGCTTCAAAAGAGACATTGCAGGGATTGCATTAAATTAGGCTGCTATTGTTGGATTTTGATGGGGGAAAAAAAAAGAGTAATTTTTTTGTGTAGAATACCTGGGTATGATAAGCTTGAAAAAAGGCTGGCAAAGTACTTGGCATAGAAAAGCAGGCTTCCCACTTAAACCACCAAACCACGTTCACCTTTGGTGTAGATCTGTCGAGTGAAAGACTTGGAGAAAAATGACTGTTACCCATTTTGTTTTACAGAGAATGTGGATCTGATGCTCAGATAGTGAATCATACGTTGTCTGAGTGTTCAAAGCTACTTACATGGGAGAATACTGCTTTGTAAGTAAGGATTTGTAGGATCAAACTCATGACAGCATAAGAAATGACCTCCTGCATCAAACCATCAGCCTGTCCAGGCCCACATTTTGTGTCCAGCTGAAGGAAAAGCCATGCAGGCACTGGAGCACAGAGCCATGGCTGTGCCCAAACCACATGCACAGCTGATTTGTGTAACACATTGCATTTATAAATAGTCAAGAGGGGATGGGAAGAAAGCAAGGGGATAATGTGAAATTATCCTGTTCACAGAAGACCCTTAATCGGAAGGTTGTGAGTTCAAGCCTGCAGTGGGCAGTAGTGACAGGTTGGACTCGATGATCTTTGAGGTCTCTTCCAACCTTAGTGATACTGAATACTGAATACCATTATATTGTGCCTTAGAAGATGGCTCTTGAAAGGAAACCATTCAAAACACTCACAAATAGTTCATTCCATAGCTGACTGAACTCAAAGTTAACTGTAGGCAGCAGTAGAGCTGCCAGTTTGCTAAAACACACTAGGAGCTCACAATAGCCATCATGTATATACCTATAACTGTCCAGATTACCCTCCTACACAAACTCCTTTCTTATTCCACAGCGGTCTTGTTTGGCAGCCAGGAGCAGAAGGAGAACATGATAGCAGTGAAGAGAAGGATGCTTCTGGGCCATTTTAGCTTTTTATAATATGGCCAGGCTTCACCTCTCATCTTCCACTGCTAATCAGATTAAAATTCTACTCCATGCCAACACAACATTAACAGTTAGACAACTTTGCTTAATATCCTGCCTATACATATCCATTTTCAGCATGGAGCCATTTGTTCTGTTCCACTGTTGTCCTTTAATTTCCATCAAGCTTGTCCCTGAATGCTGTTAATGCCACTTATGTGTTGAGAGTGCAATTACATCCTCTTCCAGTCCTTGTTTTCAGTCTCTGATCAGAAGGTAGGTTTTATCTTTCCTGACATCCTCAAATCTTCCCCTGGCAGCTGTTTAGATTTTATTTGCTCTTTCTTAAGTATAGAAAAGCCAAATTCTACATGTAACTTATAATTATGTGGCTGAATCCCATTATAGTTATTATCTGGGGGGGACATCTCACCAGCCCTTCTCTATTTCTGCTTAAAATATAAAACCATAATTGTATCTGTATCTATTCTGATCAATTCTAGCACCTCAAATCATGTATAAACATCACCTGAATAAGATAAAGCCAAATCTATCTCCAGTTGTTTCCAACTGATGATGGAAAGTAGATGCTTAGATATCCACTAGAGACAGATAAGGTCCCATGAGGACTTAGTCCAAAAAGAGAAGACTTCCCCCTCACCATGAAAGAACAGAGATTTGGGACTATGGCATGATTAGGAGAGGAGAGAGGAAAGAGGAGAGAGGAGAAAGAGGAGAGTGGAGAGATTTTTGACTGATGAAGGTTTTTTCTTACCTGTGTTCTCCTTTCAGTCATGAACAGTGACAGAAAGAAACTGTTCCTGGGGGAACTGGCTGTGTTTCTGTCTCCCATTTTGTTTAAAACCCTCCAATCTATATAGTGTTTTTTTCCTACTGAGTGAACCAGACCACTTCACTGTGTGCATACAGCTGCACTGATATATATCATACTGATAGATTTCCTAACTAAAACAGTCTCAAGTTTCTGCTGTACAGCTTGTAATGAAATACCATGGCCCCAAATCTCATTTTTTCTGACTTCTGCAGTGTATTTCCAGGGGAGCTGTATCGGAGTTACAAAGTTTGATTGTGTACTAATAGCTGTTCTGGGATTTATGACCCTTGCTATCTCTTTGTTAGAAAGGTACCTGCCAAACATGTGAAGCATTCTTTCAGGAAAAACAATTAGCCATGCACACTGAAATCATGGATTATGGCTATTTTGGAACTTGTCTGAACTTCTGGCAGGGCTGCTCTGGAGACCCATAACCTCACGCTGCAAGCCTCTTGGTAGTTAGGACCCTATAAATATCAGGGTCAAGGGCAATCTCTGCTTATAATTGTCCAAAGAAGTAAGTTTCTGGCTCCTTTTGTGATGTCACTGACCTTGAGAAAAATAATTGCCAAGGTTAAAATGTCTCTTGGTGATCTGTGGAGCAGTAAAGTTGCTTACTCACATTCATGACAACCTCCCCCAGGGCTGGTATTTGTGACCTGCCAACTGCCTGATTGTGACTATTCGTTTTGGAGGTTGGATGGTTTAGGAAATATTAAGATAAATTCTCTGACTAGATCTCAGATTGGGAGGAGAAATGCTACTTTTTTTTTTTTTAATTTATTTGGAGATGGATCAGTGAAAATCAGTTTCAAATACTACTGATTATTCATGAACTGAAAACAGTTGCTAATTCCTTGCAGCAGCAGAATTTTCTTGTTTAAAATGAACATTATTGTTCAGAAATAACTCCCAAATTACCATCTCATTTGCTTTCCCCAAAAGGTATTAAGTGTGATCAATGTGCTCATACAGGGAAGCAAACAAATGATGGAAAATTAGTCTGTAGCAAACAGGCTGACTAATAGGAGTTTGGAGGGGAATGAGGAGATGCACAAGGCAAGCTGGCTTTCCCAATTTGGTTTTAGGCTGTGTGGAAAGTATCTTAGAGGGTTGGAGTACAGAGATGTGTAATGGGCAGCCATGAGCTGCTGAGCATCCCAACCTGAGCGAGCTCTTACAGTCAACTGAAATTAATTTTAGATTCTGCAGTAAAAAATAAATCAGCAGGAGTACAAATGGTCTTCCCTGAACAAGGACATGTGGTCAGTGTGTAGGAGTGTTCCACTGCTGGAGCTAACAGGCAAATCTGTATTGATAACAGTGTGCATCAGCATTTATGGCCTCACAATTACTCAATAAAATTTCAGATAGCTCAGAAGAACATGGAAGAAAAGAAGATTTAAAGGATCCTATTAGAAATCCTCCCTGTCCCACAGGAAAAGACAAAATGCCTAACAGCACACTCTTTGTTCCCAAGCATGAGCTAGCTCACAAAACAGAAAGAAGAGAATGTTATAGCAGTGAGTAAAAGTGAAAACTTGCACTTTAAAGAAAGAGAAAGGAAGCAAAGGGCACAAAACCACATGTGGCAAGTAGAGCTGAAACACAGAAAGCTTTGCAAACCTATGTTTGGTCTGTGCACTGTCCATGGCAGTTTCAGGCTGGTTTGGGAAGCAGTAACAGGAGGTATTACTCACATCACCCCAAAAATCACTTTGTTCCAGGACTAACATGTTCAGCAAGATGAAATGTCATGAAATATCAAGGGTAGATTGCATATTAGAGAGCAGTGAGCAGCAGCCTTCCTCTTCTGAAAAGTAAAAATGAAAAGTACAGGAAAATATCAACAATTTCAATAACTACAGCAACTACAGCTGTCTGGAACAAAGGCCCAGTGCCTCTTTGGAGCTGGTTAATGTCAATGGTAGGGCTTGGAATCTGAAGACATTCCATTTCTGTGTTGGTGAAAGGGTCTAACCCTTTTTATGGTGATGGTATGGGGTGACCTTCAAAGCTGTTCTTTGCAGAAAGAACTATAAAAGATCTTCTGATACACCAGTCTCAAGTTCAAGGGCAGCAAGAAAGCAAGGCACACAGTGCTTGGCCCAAGCTCCTTCCTTTTGCCCAGGTCAATTATATATCAATTAAATTGGGCCCTTGTGTTCTCCTTGTCTCCTCTCACAGCCTTTCATCAGAGAGGTATTTAAAATAAATCTTTCCTTCCTCCATCACTTGCTAATGTTTGTCAGCATTAGCTGAAGTTGTCAGCCCAAGGTGAGAGTCAGCTGAGAGAAAGAAAATCATTGAGCAGGATCACAGGGCTGCCCACTCCTTCTGTAGTTGGTGCTTTATTTCAGCAGGTCTGCAGGAACCCACTCTTCCCAACCTTTACACTTCTGCCAGCTCAGGGGTTCCAATTTCAACATTTTCTTTACGGTAACTCCTAGTTAGGGCAAGCCAAATGCACATATTTTTCAACATAGATACACCCCCTTCACCTGCATCTGAGAACAAGACCAATATGTGACCCTTCAATAGATTTTACTATTAACATGGATACAAACAAGGCAGCCAAGTCAATAAATTACATGAGATAGGCTTCTCCCAGAGGATGAGAAGCAAGTCAATGAATAAAGGTACATATGTTAAGCAAGGCCAAGTTGCTAACAAGACATCTGTGGAAGGGAGGGAGAGAATAAATCTCTTCCTTATTCTCAGCGGAACTGCATTAATCTTGCCTCAATTAGGCTTTTCTTACCTATTTCTTTTCCCTCATGAGCAAGCAAATCAAAACTGTAGGAAGGATGGAAAGAGAGCCACAGCCAAGGTAGAATGTAACACCAAAAAAAAAAAAAAAGTGTAGGAAATTCTTCTTTCAGAGCACAAAGCAGTTAAGATATTGTGATTAAGCAAAGCACAGCTCCTCTCTGAACAGTGTGTGACTTTATACAGCTTATGCACTACATTTCCTCTGCCCACAGTCAAACAGCTAAAATTAATCATTAACAGAGCATTTATCAGACAAGGAGGATGAAGTGACTGTTGTAAAGCATGGACCCCACTTGTGGAGCCATTGTCTCTGTCAGTCGTTGCGTCCTGGTGCCTGCTGAACACAGCCCCAAGGGCAAAGATCTGTTTATTCACTTTGGATGTCTGAAGAAGAAACAAACTCCATTTTCACTCATGTAGTGCACAGACTCATGTTCAATAACAGAAAGCCACAGCCACTTCTTGTGTTCAAGGTGCCCAGCTCACACTCACTGTTCTATGTACAGTAAAGGTTTCCTCTTTATACACTGCAGGCAATTAGTGATCAGCTAATCTAATACTACCACAAGGGGGTATGTTTGTGCCCCCAGAGCAGGCCAGGCAAGAACACCAGGACATGCTTATATGCATTAAGAGGGTGAGAAGTGTGGATTTAGAGCCTGTAGATTTTGTACCTTCAAAGCCTGTACTCTTCAGCAAAGTTGAGGCATGTGACATAGAATGCAGAAACACCAAAAAAAATTGATCAGAGATTTCTTACCCAAATATGTTGAAATCACATTGTACTGCAGTCTGTGAGATCTACCTTCTCTGTTTCTGCTACAAAAAAAAGAGAGAATGTGTATATCTGTCTTCATCTGTCCATCCATTGTATTCTGATGTGTCATAGCACCAGAAATCCCTATAACCACCATTGGATTTCCGCGATACTCACACCAGGCAGGACCAAGTGAGTACCTTCCTTCCTTTCTTGTCATCACATATCCCCTGGGAAAGCCTGAAGCCAGGCAGAGGCCCCAGCCACAGGTGCAGCTGCCCACCCAGAAAAGCCAGGGCTCTGGATCTTCAGCAAGCATCCTCTAGCCCTGCCTGAGCAGCCCATCTCAGGAAGGTCAGCTGTTTCCTTCTGCCTTGCTCTTTGATTCCCACAGCCTTTCTCGTCAGTCCTGGTGGTCCCAGCCTCCTCTGTCTTTCTCATTCCCCCTCCATTTCATCACATAATCCCCTCCCAAGTAAACCATCCTGCAGCAGAGGAAATAAGCCCAAACACCCATTGGTTTTACTGCCACACCACTGTTCTCCATGACCTGGCCTTCTACCATGTTTCCTCACCTCATATTTATTTACAGCTTAAACTCTTTGAGGCAGGAGCTGTCTGATACTTCCTGTTTTCACGATGCCCAACACAACAGCAGCCTATTTTGTGAGCTTCAGATGGTCCTTTCTTTTTTCTCTGCCCCTTGCTTACATAATGCACATGACTCATTAATATGAAGTCTCCTGGAACACAGAACATCTGCTTTTGGTTTTTATTTTCCCCTTATTCTGTGAAGTTGTCAAGTCAGCTTTGGGATATTTTGTCTAAACTGGATCCTTAGAAAGGTGATTTAACTAGGATGGGAAATCCTTTCCAATTCCATCTTTCAGGGCTAAGCCCATGTTGGGATATGCTATTTCCTGATTAGAAGTTTGTGTTAGCAGAACATCTTTCTTCCTAGTTGCAGCCTTCATTTAGTTTTGGAAAAGGTAATCCTTGGGTCATTAACACTTTCTATGGTCCTGTTGAGCTTGGCAGAGTTTTCTTTCTCTATATTTTACAGCAATTCCACCCCCCCACCGCCATGTATATTCCCTTGAAAGGTTCCCTTCATCTGCTTTGTGGTTTAGTGCTTGGCTAAGGCTCTGCATCTTGGGTGATGTGGCTATTTCTAGTAGGGCATGATCTGGTTTGCCTTTAAAAATGGACCAGCTTTGCAAATTAGAGGGTAATGATTTACAGCCCAAATTCTGCTCACTCTCCCATTACTGGTCAAACAATGACGTTTTCAAATGTCAGCAGATGGCAAAGAAAAATTTTATTTCCTCTTCTTCCAAAACTAGCAGGAGAAAAGTGAGAAGAGGGGAGAGTTTGGACACATGCTTCAGATTTTAAACCAGCATTTCAATCAGCTTTTAATACCTGCCCACTTTTGGAGTTAGTTACCATTTTTTCCCTATTTTGGTCAAAATTTCATACTCTGAAATCTGATTCAAAATTGACAAACTGTTTACTACTTTATAAAATTCATCTTGTGTTTGAGACATAGTGATGTCACAGAATCACAGGACAATCACAGAATGGTTTGGGTTGGAAGGGACCTTTAAAGGTCATCTAGTCCCACTCCACTGCAGTGAGCAGCGACATCACTTCAGCTAGAGCAGGTAAAATACAGAATCACACACAGAATCACAGAATCACCAAGGTTGGAAGAGACCTCAAAGATCATCGAGTCCAACCTGTCACCACAGACCCCATGACTAAACCATGGCACCAAGTGCCACGTCCAGTCCCCTCTTGAACACCTCCAGGGATGGGGACTCCACCACCTCCCTGGGCAGCACATCCCAATGGCGAACAACTCTCTCGGTGAAGATAAATTACTCTAAGTTTTTAATAAGGACAGCAAATTAAGCTACACTGTCAAAAATGTGTTTATATTTTGTCTTTGCAAGGGATTGCTGTTGCTACAATTACCTTGTAGCAACATGCTGTGTTCTAGAAAGTTGAGAGAAACAGCTAAAAAAATGGCAGTGGGGCACACTTCATAATCCAGAACATCATGTATAGTCTGGAAATACTATCTCATATTTAACACTGCCTCAGGTAAGAGCTAATTAGCACTTCTATTACATCTATACAAATAGATACATGTATTTTTGTCCCTCAGTCTCTATTAGATTATTACACTGTTGGTGGCACAAGGTATCCTGAGGATAACATAATTGAAAAGATCAGTTTGTAGCAGCCACAAAACAGAGGGTGAAATTTAGCTGAACAACATCTTATTGTCTGCAGACAAAAAGGAGAAGAAAATTATAGAGAAGTCCTCTCTAAAAAAATGCAAGTTATTGCATGCTGTAAGCCACAAGATTCAAAGAGTACCTGAAATTCCCTGGAGAGATGAGAACCAAGACTGAACAGATTATTCATCTGCCTTTTCTGATGCACTGGCTGATTTGTTTTGTTCAGAGTACAAAGGAAATGTTTGCCTGATTCTTATAGTGTTGGAGATTTCATTGTATCTTCTCATTTTTATAGCAAAACTCTCTTGTCACTTCAAATGCACCCACCTTTTGCCTGTTCTCAACAAATGTCCCTCAGGAGTAATGAAAATGTTCTGTCTCATTTTTGAGCAAACCATGGTAATATCTTCTGTTCCAAAACTTTCCATTAGTGGAATCTGAATCACTTCTTTGCTACCTTGATGGAAAAGGACAAGACAAAGCTCAGAATTTAAGTAATTTAAATAACGGCAGCAATTTTTCATCTTTCTCAGCTGCCTCGGCCAAAGCTTATCCTGATGCTCCTCCAAATGCTTGGTTTCTCCCCTGCACATTTAGCTGATGCTAGCAGATGCTTAGCCTGCGTGTCAGCCCTCCAGGGATGGAGCCATAAATGTCTTCCTCAAAACTGCATCCAGTACCATTCCCCTCACAGCAAAACTTAATGACTTCGCATACGAATCAAAAACCAAATGAGGCCTCTCACTAAGAGGAATTCAAGTCAGAGTTTACTTTCTTATCCTTGCTTGACCTCAGCCTTCTGCAAGCACGGCAGGGCTCTCTCTCTTTAACATTCATGTATTCTGTGGATGGTGCTCATAGCATCTCAGTGACAGGGATGAAAGGCAACAGGGCAACAACAAGCCCTGAACAACCATTTGATTTGATCACCTTGTATAGTGTAGATCTGTGAGGGAGAAAGGGAATGATTTTCCATTAAACTGAAGGCAGACAAAAATAAAAGGATTCAAGAAAAGAAGTCTAAACCCACGTGAAGTGAATGGCCTGAATGGGCTGTGCACTAAGTGGAGTTATGTTTATAGCAGTTGGCATGCGATTGTGTAAGAGTCGTGGGGTTAAGTGTTCTGTCAGTGCTTATGGCTTGGGGCAAAGATTAAATGTGCTGGAAGGCATGGGGTAAATAAAATGATAGGAGATGGGTTTCTTGGTTTGTTGTTTTGTTTTGGTTGTTTTGCTTTGTTTTGTTTTGTTTTCCTAAGAACTCAGTTTTAGAGCTATTCCTTTGCTTTGTGAGAACCTGATCCACAATTCCTGCATGCCTGGGTTTGGCAGGACTTGGTGTTTGTTACTAGTGCAGCGTTGCTGTGAGTGCTGCTAACAGTATCCTGAGTAGGAAGACAAGAAATGATTAATTATGTGTTCTGCAGATTGAAAATTTACTATGGAAATTTGACATGAGGAAAGCATAAGAAAGTATTTTCTCTTTATTTTGGTGACATAGATAAATATGAAACTCAGGGGGGAAAAGTTTGCTTTGTAAGGTTGTATACACTAATAATAAAAAACTAATAAATCAGATTATAAATACCAGAGCCTTATGTAATGTAATTCACTTTCCTTCCATTGATTTAAGCAAGTATTACTGACTTAAAGGCAGCTATGTCGACTCCTATCACCAAGGGGTTTGGTTCTGAATACGCAAGAACCTGATTTCTTAAACTCTTTTCTATTTATCACTCCCACGTTGCACAGAGAAGTTGATCACGTCTCAGCAAAGCACAGTCTGCCAAAGAAATGAACAAACCCCAAATCCCTCACCACATGGCCTCACTTTAGATAGTTTTGTGTGGTGACATATGGATATAGAAATACATAAAATACTTGCACACAAAGTGTATCTAAGCAAACAAAAATATGTAAATAAATAATCAAATTATATCTACAAAACCACATTCAAGAAAACTTACTAATTAATTCTGATGACTGGCTCACATACCTGATCTTTGCTTGTTCATGTGCATTCATTCCTTCTTCATGCTTCCTTGCCCATGAAGTAACAAGGTCTGTAACCAGAGAGTAACTTCTCTAAATCTCCAAGTACTGTAATCTGGGATTTAAAAAGTAAAGTGGTACCATTACAGCAGATTATTGTAATTCTGAAGAAATAGGTCAGAGCTGCAGTTCATCTCAACAAATGAGGTCAGCTTTGCTTTCTTTTATTGTGTTGTTGCTTTGAAAGAAAAGCCTTTCCCCACCCCTCCTTCTCCTGTATTGATGAGAGCTCTGCATTCCCAAGAAGCAACAATAGAAAAGATAAGAGTGGATACCAAATCTTAGGTCTAGGTGGCTTTAGGTATCCAGTCCCTCCTCAAAGGTTTGCAGTATTCCCCTCACATGTTGTCTTTTACCCAACACATCCACAGCAAGTACATCTCCCTATGTTCTTGTTAATACCTCCTATAAAATTACATACATTGCAACTGAGTAGCATAGAGCATGCAGGAAAACAGGAGAACATTTCCTAGGTATCCTCAGTGTAAAGAACGATCAACATGCAGCTCATTCACAGCATTCTCCATCACTGCCTGAGCACGCTCTGGTTATTAAAGACAAGTTGACTCTACAGAACTACTAAACAAATGAAAATAAGAATCCCAAAATTTTCTGTAATTGCTTTTATGGAACACAGTCATTCACAAAGGAATTTTGTGCAGCTGGTAAATGTGGTGTAACTACTCAAAAATACAGCCTTCCTATAAATTCTCTATGATCCCTGAGGAAAGCTCAGGAAACAAGCTATTGCAATGCAGATTTGCATGGTTCCCTGAAGGATAATGCACTTCCACAAATCCTTCCCTGAAGAGATTTAGCTTTTCAACAGTTTACACTCAAGTGCAATTAATTTTGATGGCCCCTGCATGCTTACAACTCGAATGTTTAGATTTTGTATCAATTAGCACAGGAGTCTCACTCCCTAGGTCAGTACTTTGTGAGTTACCATGGCTGTACTTACTCAGAAGCTGTCTTCATCCTCTGTGTAAGTGGTAAGCTTGAAGCAGGCCGGTCTCTTTGAACCAGCTGAAAGGTAAAGAAGCTATCAATAAATAGTTAAGGGTTTTGCTGTCAAGTATTAGAAGTGTGGAAGAAATACATGGACACAATCTCATATATCCTAAGACACGAATTCAATTTGGATTCAAATAATGGAACTTGTGCCTCATAATGTTTGTGTAACTAATAAGATTCCCTTGCAAGAATACAGGTGAACCACTGTCACAGGCTTGTTTGCAAGCATTTAGTAATTCATGCTTTTTGTTAATGGCAAGTATTTGGGCAGATTAGTATTTGGGCAGTTACTCAGGATTTGTAACAATCTGATCAGCTTGTGCTAGGAGCGAGCTGTTAATTCCTTTCCCATTAAAAAAGTTTATCTGACAAGGAACCACAAAAGTTTGCACTCAAGGTTTTTTAAGTTTCCTGCCTTGATGGTCATCTGGATATATACATCAGCTATTAAACATTTACAGAGGAAACCTCTTAAAACAATGAAATATGAATGAGTCATTTGGTGGAGGCAGCGCATTTTTGTGCCAAGTGTTCCCTAGACTGGTATTTGGGGGGGTTTATGCAGGGAGAGGACAGTCTAATCAATCTGGCAGAGAGGAATCAATATGGGAATAATTAATTTAACTTCTTATTATTTTTCAAAGTGACAGATTGATGATGGGTCATGAAAAAAATATTAAGCATTAGCATTTTCCCTCTGCTGTGGGCAGACGAGGTAGCTAAAGCTAACTGGTCTGCAGCCATTCCCTCTCTGACACAGGGATCTTCTTACACAAAAGTTACAGAGGCATCTGTGTGAAAATAATGATGATATTTAAAGAGGTAAATGCTTATGCTGCACAAATGTATAGATTTTGAAGTAGAGACATCTCAATACTTCATTGTCTATAAAAATTCACAAATTGAGGCTGGATTTCCTAATTTAGTACTTGAGCATGTTGGTCAGAGAAGAGAGCTCTGACAAGAGGGAAAAGGCACAACTGAACAGGAACTGGTGATAGCAGGCAAGCAGGCTTGTTTATCTGATTGCCTTGAGCAGTTTGGGAGGAACAACCAGCAACTGACAGCTGTCACTAGTAATAATCATGGCACATGGGGCCCTTCCCAGAAAAAAAACAGAATCCAACCATACAGTTAAAGAGCAATAAGTGCACCTTGTGTGGCTTTTTTGTGGTTCTTTACTTTTATTTAACCCCATTCATGACACATTTGAATTGCTGTAATTTCCCCTACTGCTTCAAAATTGGGTTTTCTTTTATTTTTTCTTTCTTCTCTCCTTTCCTTTTAATGTAATTAATGGAAGGTCTATTGCAGCCATACCAGCTGCAGAAATTTGCTTCTTGTTTATAGAGGAGATGAAATGGAAGCACAAGAAATGCAAATCACCTTGTGAGCCTCTAGTGGAAAGAATGCAGTGGGGTAAGGATAAATTTAACACTGAGACAGACAACAGACATTGCTGGTATTTCAGGTAGGAGATTATTTTCCTAACTCCCACCCCACAGAATGGGTGTTTGCTCTTACCATTTGCTGTGCTTTGTTCGGGAGATGAACATCATCACTGTATTTCTGATTACAGGAATCAAAAGAAAACTTCAGCTGTGGTAGAAATGGAGCAAGAACATGTCTGGGATGGCTCAGGGCTGGAAGGAAAAGCATGACGTTTTTACCAACTCTGAATGCAGCACATTCATGTTGTGGGCCTAGACAACATTCTCAGCTTCACTCACGAATGTGACTGAAGATGTTTAAGTCTCTTGGTTTAAGTGTAGAAATCAAAGCAGTAACTGAGCATTTAAGCTACCACTTGTGGATTCATTCTCTGTCCCTTTCTCTAAGGACAGTAAGTTTCTGACATTTTGGTATTATATAATATCTTTCACTTATTCTCTTTTGCACTCTTTGTGACTGTAAGTATTTTTGAATGCCGTCTCTGTCGCTCCCCACGAAAGTTCCCTTTAGCTTTAGGCTTCAACAGCTCAGCTACCAACGCTATGAAACCCGGAAAGCTTAATAACCCTTGACACTTGACATAAACTCAGAAGCTGTTGCACTGCAATCTGATAGAAAGTGTTGCAGCTGCAGTATTTGGATGACTACATGAATTAACACGGGCTTCATTCCCCTTCTAGAAATAAAATGTCCAAGAATCAGTTTCCTGCAATAGTGGGGGAGTGTGGGGGTTGTGTTTGTCCTTTTTTTTTTTAAGCAATAATTTCCTTCCCTTCCTTGATCAAATTAAAGCATGTGAACAGCTATGATAGCTTCAATTCAGATCACTTTGGTTTTGTGATCACTTTCAATTTAAACTACATGCTTAAGTAATTTCTCTCCACCAAATGCAAAATACTTTCCTTTACAGCTGCCCAGAATAATAAAGGATTTGAGCCCTCTTAACTCTTACACTCCAAACTCCAAGGGGAAAATATTATTGCATGCTGAGAGTCATTATGGTAATTTCAGCCAAGTTATCAAAAAGCTCACTAGTTTTACTACTCCATACTGATATTTTCTGAGCAATAATGGAGATTTTGGAGGGCTTTGTAAATAACAGTTTATCAGCAAAACTGAATACATGCCTGTGCCATCTTTGTGCAAGTGTAAGGGTAACCATGCCACCCTGAAGCATTTTGTACCTTATCCAGCACCTGCAGAACTCATTTGTAGTTCTGTTTCACGTTTGCAGTGGGTGAAATGGCTTTCCAAGCCAGTAGGAAGAGCTCAGGTATTGCTGCAGGAAAGCAGAATGCAATCTTGCAAAGATGTAAAACCATTCTGACCACAGTGTGCCTATTAAACAGAAGTCTTACGATGTTTTAGTACTGCAGAATCAGAGTTTACAGTCTCATGAGTGCCTCTACATCTCACCTGCCTACAAATTCCCCAGCATTTCAACTAGATAGGCCAGCTTTTTCCAAGCACTTCTCCTAAGAGCAAATGACTGTAGAAAACCATCACCACTCCCAGCTTGCCGTATTTTCTCAGGAGAAAATCCCACTTGCTTAGATGCAACACACAAACCCAATATTAGAATGCATTTGCAATATGTGGTGGATACAAATGCTTGGCAATTTTGCCTTTTAAAACATTCTTTTGGTCACTGTCCTGTCTCACTGCTTAGAGCTTTTGCTGCATGAAGATGCCGATAACCCTTTGCACCTGGAAGACACAACACAGCCCCCTGCAGCATTTGCTGCTTCACATCATGACGTGTGCTGCAGAAGAAGAAAATTTAGGAGAATAAAATGCTTAAGGGGCTGTAAAACCTCTGGTATGGCCAGGGACAGAAAAGATGGAGTCTCTGCTTTCTAGAAAGAAATTCACAAGATGGATATATTAATCAATTAAAGAAGGTGACTCAGAAGCTTCTGTCTCTGCACCTCACCACCCAGAACAAGATGATACGCAATTAAATTAAAGGTGTGAAAATGAGGACTGACACAAAAATACCTCTCCATAGTAACTAAACCGTGGAACTCAATGCTACTAGAAGGCACCAGCTCCAACAGCTTAGCAAAACTCACATGGAGGGACTAGACATCTATAAAGACATCAAGATCATTGAGGTTTTATCACGTCAGGTGATATATACAGTGATGTAAGCCACTAAGAAACTTTTGCAAACTACAACCAGAGCCAGCATAGAAAGCTACAGGTTCTTGCATCCTGTCCTGAAGCACCTAGCACAGATATCACAGGAAAAAACAAAACAAACAAACATCAAAAACAAAACCCCCCAGAATTTTGTTTGGAAGTTAAACAAGTAAGAGAAGGGCATAAAGACCTTGCATGCTCACTTTTTTACCTTAACACAAAGACTTCAGTCATCCTGAAGGACTTGGGGGGTTTTGGTTTTGGGTTTTTTTTTTTACACCCAATTCAACTAGTAGCTCATCCATGCAGATCAGCTAGGTGAGAAAGAGCAAAGGTCATGACAATCAGGAACATTTTTAAAGTGCAATAAAGTATTTGTTAATTCTTTCCCTTTCTACACAATTACTATTTTCTGTTTGAAAGTCGTTTGTTGCAAGGAACTGATATCTCCTTATTGCTGTAATACCTTAAGAATACATTTAGATATATTCTTAACTTTAATATATTTGGAAATGTTGTTTCAGAAGTGTATTAGTTGACTTATATTTCAGTTTGACTTACCTACACTGTTTGACACAAGCCTTTGATGTAGCTATAATTAAACGCTATTAGTTAACTTCTCTCTGAATTGAACTGGAGCTGCATCATCACAAAATAAAGACAGACTCTGTGATGCCTTTTTGGGGTTGGTGCTGTATCCTCAAATGTTGGAACAGAAGTGTACCAAAATTATATTTCTATAGGTGATTTATTCTTCATGCTGAGGCCAGCTTTTAATTCTTGAACCCCGTGCCAGTTAGACTTTAGACACCCACAGTCATTCTTACTTACAGATTATACTTTCACTTACAATAAATTTACCAGCCAAGCATTTGACCATTTACTGCATTTTTCTGGCCACCATCAGAGCATTCTAATTTATTGTGCCAAATCTTTGCATTTTCACAGAAGTTTTATTCAGCACTTAATTTGCCTAGTGAATTTTATATTATTCCACTGTTACATATCACAAAATGAGAGTTCTGATTAAAAATTACTGATGAAAATTGTTGATAAACTGTTTCCTGCTGTGCCTCACTGTTTACATGTACACAATCATAGTGCCACGCAGATGTCTGGCTATACTACCTTGCCTTTAGGGGCATCCTGAGGAGCTTTGAAAACTGCAGCACATTACAGATAGCAGCTAAAGCTGAGTTTCTGTGTCATTCAAGGAAGGCAGCATTTAAACAGAAGGTGAACTCAGCCAATAAAGCTTTGAATTGCATTTATGCCCTTTAAATTCTTATATGGTGTCAGCACTGAAGCCTTTGTATTTTAATGACAAAGTCAATATGGGCTTGTCACAGAATCACAGAATATTAGGAGTTGGATGGGACCTCAAAAGATCATCCAGTCCAACCCCCCTGCCAGAGCAGGATCACCTAGACTAGGTCACACAGGTGACTCCAGACATCCAGGTGAGTTTTGAATGTCTCCAGAGAAGAAGACCCCACAACCTCTCTGGGCAGCCTGCTCCAGTGTTCTGTCACCCTCACAGTGAAAAGGTTTTTCCTTATGTCAGGACCTCTTCCATCTCACAGATGTTTTAGATGGAGTGTACAGCTTTAAGATGATATTTAAGAGCTTGTACCACTAACTGACTTTATTTCATTCACTGATGAAGCCAATCCACCTGTGCAGTAAATCTTTGCAGTTAATTTAGGCTACCTGTAAGAGTACTAACAAGGTTAACTCCCCCATAAATGTGTACATTCTCTTTCTTTACTTCAATATGCTTTCAGAAAGGTAACCTACAAGCAGTTACCAAAACATATCCTGAAAGCCGCCTCACTGTCCTGCCAGAACAAATGTGGTGATGCAAAGCAGCACTGGAGGCAAACCAGCTCTTCTTTGCTTACAGATGTTTGCCAAATGTGGCTACAAGAAACAGCAGAGCAACGTTTGCCCTTAATAATCCTTCCCCTTTGCATTCCCACCCTGTCTGGTGCTGTGCCTGCCAGACAGTAACTGGGTTCTTCTTCCCTTTTGATTTGTGAAACTTTTCTCACGGGCTAATTTTTTTACCTGTGGGCCATGATTGTGGTGTAATTTTGTCAAACTTTTCTGTCTCAGGTACATCTACCTCTGCAAGGTTCTGCAGAAGGGAAAAGACAGATTTGCTTTGGATGTCTTTGCAGCTGTGAAACGTGGATGGCAGTGTTGCTGGAACATAGTCTCTTGTGAGGTTTCCTGTACTTTCTGCTTGCAGCATTGCCAAGAATATTCCTAAGGCAGCTTTTTCAGAGTGACTTGGAATGTCACACTATAGATGAAAGCCATGCAAAAGCAAATGAGAAGCAGAGTTAGAAAGAAATAGAGTATTTCAGGTTAGCTGTGTTGAATTCAAGACATTAGCAAGCTTAAAGGCAAAGATTCCTTTTCCTCTCCCTTCAACAATTAATGATTTCCAATTTAACATTTCCCTCTGATTTCCCTGACATCTATCACCAGTGACACAGAGGTTGCTTTTACTTTATCTGCTGTTTACTCACACGTGCAACTCAGCCTCTCAGAAAAAGAGTCCATGAGCATACAGTTCATGGATTTCAAATAGCCTCTGGATCTCTGCTTATAGTTGGAAGCAGCCAAAGTGGCTTGGTAGCAGAGCTGGCTTATCCACGTTTATAAAAAGCACTGTCCCCTCTTAACTTGGGGAAATTTAGTCCTGTAGGACTTTATGTGCTTAAAAATTCAGCATCAGCCACTGTATCATATTTTACTGACAAAACTTAAGGCAGAGAACAGACAGCAAGGCAGCTCTGCTTCTCATGAGCCGGAGGAAAGGCTGCTGTCTCCTGAGAAGCCTACCAAAGCAGCCGCAATCCAGTGTGTGTCCCATTGCTCACATGATAAATATTTCCAACTTCAGCTTCTCCAAGGATATCTGTTTAACTTCTGACTTCTTTTAAAAAGCACCTTTTCCTCAGCAGCTGAAAACCCATGAGACGTGTTCAAGTGGGCTCTGGAGCTGCTGCTGAACTCTGGCATGTGCTGTGCTCTGTGCCAGTTACAGCACTTGGGTCTCACAGGCGATACTGTCTGTAGTGTAACCACAAGAACAGCTTCCAAGCCTTGAAGATTTAATGAGTCTGAGCACACTTCTCACATCCCAGAGCAGAGCAGCTGGAATCTGAAACACATATTGCAAGCCTCATTTCCTAAGAGCCATATGTATAGAGAGGGCATAGTGCTAGTGATGAACGCTCAGAAGACATCAACTTAGTAGAATATACAAATGGAAAATTAAAGGTGGCCAAATTCCAGGGTCGGGTTGCTCAATGCAGCTATCTGTCTTGCCATGAAAGCAGCTTTGCTAACATCTGATAATGCTTGCAAGCCTCTTGGCTTATCATTTATTGCCCAACTATCTGCTATTGTGCTAAATATACACACAGACAGTGACTGAGAATACAGGTTTTAACCAGTCATCTACCAGTGCAAAAAACCAAATGCTTTTGTGTTTGTTGGAGGTCTTCATTCAAACACAGATGAAGAACTGGATCAAGCATCAAGCTTTACACAAAGCAATCACATTGGTGCAGTCACCAATGTATTCTTTTTTCAGGCCCAGAGTGTAAAGTCACAGCCTCCATTTTCAGGGGAAAGAAAAGAACTCTTTTCGTCTCTTGCCTCCCTAATCCTATTATTCTGCATGTCATAGCCCAAGAGCTTTAAGGTCCAGCTGAACAATTCTCAGAGCCTGTCTCCTTTTGCCAGGAGCTGATATATTATTCTGAAGGTGCAGAGAATTGGTTCCAGATAAAATACCAGCTTTTCTCTCATGCTCCTCGGGTGCTTGTTCTTTACAGGAGCTGCTGTTAAACTTCTCTATGAGAAACACAGGAGAAAGAAGCCACAGCCACAGTATTCATAAAGAACATGAAAAGAAATATTGTACTTTTCAGGGAAGAACACAGCTTGGGAGGGAGTGAGAATGAATCACAGTGAATCATTTTCACTGGGGTGGAGGAAGGAAGATTGTGGAGATTTGCCTCTGTCATTCTATAAAGTAGCAGCTAAACCTTCTCAGGACTCCTTTAAGAGCTGTATGAATCATTTAGTGTAGATACATTTTTCTGTACAAGCACTTAGTACAGTGAAATCATAAAGGGAATAAACTGATGGGCTCATGTAACTGTGGCAGTGAGTGCTGAGATGACAAGATTTGGGAGGTGGCATCCAGGACCTGAGTGGTCTGCAGAGAGAGCAGTACCACACAAAGCACCAGGTGACATTGTGGGGCAGGCAGATTGACACAGTTCAAAGGTAATAGAGAAGTGCTGTAATGGTCAAGCACTTTCAAAGGGTGCAGGAAGGATTCTCTCCCTAATTTCAAGTAAAGCAATTTGCCTTACCATCAATTAACAGTGTTTACCCACGTCCATTTTTCACTGACTCACCTTCACTCAGCATTGCTACAAGTTGGCCTCTGCTCAGGGAGACAGCTTGGCAGGAAAAAGATCCCTCTGCTTGCTCAAGGTCTTCTTACTGACTAGCAAGGGCCAAGTTCTCTAGTGGAGCTGGAAAGTGTGCCAAGAAGTGTAACTCAGTTTGTTTTTCTTGTCTTCCATGGTCATAAAAAGGAGCTGCTGCCCTGCACCACAGAAGATGCAAGTTAGGACAGTACTGTGAATCAGACTGGGTAGACGGAAGAGAAAAGTATGTGCTGGATGTGCTGTGCATGTTGGCCAACCCAGCCAGGAGAAACCAAATGAGGAGTGGTTTGCTGACAAGATGAATGAAAAGAAATCCACTCTGCCAGAGGAAGGGGAAGGAGAAGTTCCCTTCTAGCTCTACACAAGATGAAAGCAAAGAGATCCAGAGAGGTTCCTAGTAATAGTAAGGGCTCCCCTGACAAGCCAGCTTAGAGCTCTCTATTTCCTCTTCCCTGCCACCATTTAATTTAAAATAATTATTTCACCCTTTCTTTGAAAACAAACAAACAAACAAACAAACAAACAAACCCCACAAAACAACAAAACCCCCCACCACTAAAAAAGAATCCACAAAGCATTTAATGACAAATCCTTACTGAGGTGAGTAATTCTTTGCAGGAGAGCAGCACCTGAAGTAGGAGGGTTTTGTGTTTGGTGTCAGTCACACAATCACAGAATGGCTCAGGCTGGAAGGGACACTAGAGATCATCTACTCCAACCTCCCTGCCATGGGCAGGGACACCTCTCAAATAAACTCAGTTGCTCAAGGCCTCATCCAATAGGGCCTTGAACACCCCCAGGGAGGGGACATCCACAACCTTGCTGGGCAACCTATTCCAGAGTCTCACCACCCTTGCACTTAGGAAGAATTTCTTCCTAAGATTCAGTCCAAACCTACTCTCCCTCAGCTCCAAATCGTTCCCCCATGTCCTGTCTCTAGACACCCCCATGAAAAGTCTCTCTGCAGCCTCCCTGTAGGATCCCTTCAGGTATTGGAAGGCAGCTCTAAGGCCCCCCCTGGAATCTTCTCTCGCTGAACTCAGCTCCTCCAGGCTGTCCTTACAGCAGAGATGCTACATGCACCTTGCTGGGGAACACACAAAGAATTATAATAGGATCTGAGGGCTAGACCATGAAATTAGAAAAAAAAATGATTAGAAAGAGGGTGCATGCTTTTAATGATCTGGGTAATTAAACATTGGACCAATTTAGCAAGATCAGGGTGGATTTTCCATATGGTTTAACATGTTGGTACTTAGGCTGCTTCATAACATGATATCTTGTAGCAAATTTGTAAACGCAGTTTGCTAACATGGATTTTTGTTTCAGCTTGCAGCAAGTACATAAAGAGATTTTAAATCATTAACAGGAAGGCTAATAAAAACAAAAGGAAATCAAGCTACCAGGCACTCTGGTAATCCCACCCACCTTTCATACAATGCAGGGGGATTTCAAATCATCTCCCAGAGGGCAGATTGGGTTAGAAAGGAAAAAATAATATTCATAAGAGATTTATAATTAAAGCCAAAGATTCATTTCCGCTTGAAGCAGATGGTCAGGCAAAGGCATGCTGGATAATTGAGCAAAAGCCTGTGCTTCAACTACCTAACAAAAGCAGCTATTTAATCTTCCATCTAGTCGCACAGGGTAACCTGTTTACTGATCAGGAAATGTCTGCATTGCTTAATAACTAACACACTTACAGGGCCAGCCCAGATCCAGAGTCATGAACAGCTTTACTGCTTTTGATGGAAATCGGTTTAAATGGCAAGTGCGGAGAGAGAGACAAACAAGACATAAAATTCTAGAGAAGAATGAGAGATTGAGGGCTGAGTGAATCAGGAAGAACCTAACATGATTAGAGTGAAAGGCAGAGAGCTAAAATATCACTGAGATGCTGCAGGGGCAGCAGTGCTGGGTAAATGCAGCACATTTGACAGACAACAAAAAGGAAGTTTTTCTTTGTTTCTCTAAAATAAACTAAGGAATCGTAATATGACAGAGAGTACTGGATGGATCCATTTCAATAATAGCACTAGAAACGTGCTTTCATACCTTGAGAAGGTCTTTGTCTCAGGAGACAATGTAGGAGAGAGTCATGGACATGTCTTTTCCTCCGGGAATGTAAGAGTGTTGGTTCTGTTACATCACCAGGAGTTTTTCTTCCATCTACCCTGCCTGTAATAAACAAATTGGTTTACTGCTGTCACATCTACATTAGAAATTCCCAAAATGCTCACTTAAGCCAGTAAGTATCTCAACTGGACCTGTAAACAGTACTAACGACACTCTCAGACCTGGCCTCTTTTCAATATTAAAGCTGTTAAATGTTTTCCAGCAGCACTGATATCCTTGCAGAGCAACTCTGCTTTTGATGATATCTGCAGAAAGCACTTGGTGAAAAACAAAACAAAACAAAACAAAACCCACAAACAAAACCACAAAAGACTGATCTTTGGGGCATCAATGGGCAATTCCAGAGTCAATCAATTCTGGAATTAGCAGACAATTCTACAAACATATTTGATATATCGTAGGGAAAATATTACTCATCTTATCAGGTACAGCAAAACATTTTAGGATGCAGATTATTAAGCCAGCCTGAGTGTTCCCCTACCCCCCGTTTCTCCCGGCTCCTTGACTGGGGGTGCCATCCTGAGACTGAAGCAGTAGGGGATGCTCTAGGCTCAGTGCAGCCTCCAGAGGGCAGATTTTGAACATTACAGCTGCATTCTATCACATGAGATTTAGGCTTTCAAGCCTCCTGGATGCCGAAGTGTTTTGTTACTTGAATCAAGCAATGAACAGGTTAAAATAACTCTGAAAGCACAAGGAGTCCATAAGCCAAATTCCATTACCAATGGCTCCCTGACAGATCTCCAGTGTAGCTGTCAATGAGAAGCCATCTTCAAAAGGAGATGTTTTCATGGGCAGCAGAACTGGGTCCAGCCCATGCAAAATGACTGCAGACAAGATCTGCAGATGGCACAAGGACTGCTGAAGAGGTATGCAACAAGGAGGATGAGGCAACCACAAAGTGATGTGTGTTTGAGAGTCACAAAGGACACACAATTTATTAGAGGCAGAGGAGCACTCTTTTCTTCTCAGGAGGTGCCATTTTTTCCGTTACATAGCTTGAATGAGACTAACACTGGAATAGTGCATTTACTTTCAATGTCCACATTTTACATCATCTACTGAAACAAAAAGGAGAATGTGTGCAAAAATCCTCAGTACCTCTTCAGGAATGGAGGAGAAAGGGCCATACAATGATTAGACTCCAAGGACCCAATCTGTTCAGCTTCTAAACAAATTAAAGATCGGAAAAGAGAAGTACAATCACAAGAGAAAAATACCAGGTGCCAAAGGACTCCGAGTCTTGGGGACGTATGGCTGGAATCTGTAGACAAACAAGAAGTTAAATTAGAAAGAAGGCATATTTGCTTTTAACTCAGACACTAATTATTACAAGAGATTTACAATGGCAAGTAACAGATTCATGATCACTCCCTGCTGCCCCTGTCCTGGCTGGATCCCTCCAGGCCCTGCACCAACTCTCTCTCAGGTGTTGAGGGCCTCCGGGCCAGGATCCCTGGCCTCAGGCTGGGCACCTGCCTGGTGTGGGCCTCCTAGGCCCGGGCAGCACCACTGCCATACCACAGCACCAGGAAGGTGAGCCAGAAACCATATTCAACCAGCCTACTGTATAAGCAGACAGGACAATGACAACTAGTATTATTTGTTTATGAATTTAGGATTCTGTTATATGAAATGCTTTCTTGTGTAGCTCTGAGGAGTAACCAAGAAAGACATGATTTTAGCTGGACTTCAAGGACTGCCTTCTAGTAGAAGTCATGCTGATCTTTGCTGGCATGGATGAGCAGGAAACAGATGTCAGTGAGATCTCAGCCTGCTGAACCTGTACTAGAGAAAATCCTCCACTAATTTCTAATTTAAAAATCCCACAAGTTTAGTCACTGCTTAGAAGAAAGTGATTGAGAATATGGACAGGAACCAGGAAAGGTTCATCTAAATTCACTCATTATCCAGGGATAACTTGGATTTTGGCATACTCACAGGATAAAACATGTAATGGCTTTCCTGCTAATAACTGGGTAGCTGGGGCTGTGGGAGGGTGAGGAGGGTGGTGTGAGTGGAAGCAGCATGATATGTTCTTCCTGATGCAAGCTAGGCATTTCTTGTTGTTCTGCTGGCATTCTACTCTGGCCGGGGGGGGAGGGGGGAGATGTCCAAGCAGACTTTCCCTTCCGATGTTGAAAGCAAAATGAATCTTTTTGCCTTTTTCCTTTCAAAGAGCGGGAGGGAAATCTAGTGGTAGTAAAAATCTCAAAGAAATCATGTTTAAAGACAAAAGGTTGTGAGTTTCTGAAGTCATCTGGGCTGGAGGCCAGGGCTGTGCTCTCCCTCTGTATCCCTGCAAACCATTCTTTGTGGAGGTTAACGTTTATTAACTGCAGATACTTTCCTCTGCTGTCCAAGTAGAATGGAAATGATTAATTTTCAAATCCTCCCTAGCCACATAGTAATAAGAGGTCGATTATTTAAGTATATTAGAACTAGGTTATGCTAAGAGATTGAATAGCAAGTACTGGAGAGCCTAAACAGTTTGGTCAAGATAAACACCACCAACCAAAAAAGCTCCAGTATGCTTTTTATCAACACTACCTATAATCACTCCATCCAGAGTGATAAAATGTAATGAAATCTGGTAATGAAAATCCAAATAAAACTGGAACCAATCACTATAAAAAAGCTACGCTGTCAGGGAAAGATTTATAAGGGTTGCCCAAAGGTAAGAGATTACTAGTTACACCCTTGGCCTTTAAGTTTTGCCAATATTCAGAGCTTTGAAGGTTGGGAAGAAAAAAGATGATGATCGATGGAGTATTTCTTCAATGACATTCAGTTTACTCTCCTACAATGTTCCCTTTAAGCAGCTTGGAATTTTTTTACTCCATGTATGATACCAGTCACAGCTTGGCACTCTTCATTCACAGGGCCATGTTGCCCCTCCTTCTCGAGCCATCTTGAAAAATAAAACCCCATATTGGTCACCTACAAGGAAGGAATGAGTCTGTCTCATTAGAATTTAGCAAATCTCCCCAGATGTACTGGAATCTGGCAGTAGTGGTGTCCTTTTCCAAACCATTCTTTTAGAGTCACTTTGACTTTGTCCTGTGCGCAAGTCTGTGCTGGCTAATCTTAACTAGCAGAAGCAAAGCTGCATTTAAAGAGGTAATAAACATGGCCCTGCCAACTAATTTTCCAAAGTGATCTTTTGAAGCATATCTAGGGAATGACAACAAACATCACAGCCTGCAGTGATTTTAGGTGATTAAATACTTGACTTTTACTGAGACTCTGATGTTGGTAAGGTACTTTAAAAACTATATTTTTCAGGCTATGCTGATATGACATTTCAGGACTATGTTCTCCACTCATTATGGAAATTCACAATAACAGTCATTAATCAGTTCAGTTACTTCAGCTGCAAACCAAACTTCAGCAACATTGCCCTGATTGCAATTGAAGTTAACAGAATTTAGGAGATAACCTTTAACCATATCATGGAACATACCTTTGTTGCAGCACTAATTCAAATCCAGGCACTTGATTAGATCTTCTTGCAATCTGTTAATAGTATCTATATCAATTATTATTGCCTTGCTTGCCAGAGGTGAAAATGAGCATAATTCAGGGAAAGAGAACAGTTTTGTGTTTTCACATTGGCCTGCCTTTTGCAACCCCTCCACTTCATCAAGGCCTTGACATATGTTTCACAGAAATGAAATTAAGTACATTATTGAGAACTGTGCTGAACAGGAATGGAATGCTGAGGTGAGGCTTGTGTTATCTGACTGCTAAATTAAATCTTAAGTTCTTTCTTTCTGTGGGAGTATGCTTTCTCTGCCTGGTCTGGGAAATGAGAAAATAAAAGAATGAGAGCAGAAAGAGAAAAGTTACTGCTGTTCTCAGAGCACAGTTCATTACACCAGTAGTCAACAGGTATATTATATATTCCAGCATCTCTCTCTGAGCTAATATTATCTTTTGGAAAAGCAGACCTAACACTGACAGTATAATTTATAGTATATATAGTATGAATTAATCTATATTTTACTTGGTTTCTTGGAACATTACTGATGAGTACTCGCTGGGTTTAAAACAAGATTGCAAAGGAACCTGTAGTTAGTCTGTGATTGTTACATACTGAAAATTACCAAGTGTTTTTTCTGGGACTTGCATATAATGCACCACAATAATCAGCAAAGGTACAATCTTTTTGTTCATAGATTTCCATATCTGAAAAAAAAAAGGGGGGGGGGGGGAGGGGGAAAATTTCCTATAAAACAAATGTCCTATAAAACATACCACATGTTCTTTTCTTCCTTTCTTTTTCTATCTTAGAGATTTTCTGAGCCACCTTTGGAGTAAAAGCTGGCAGATTCAGCACCCCTATTTGCACTGAAGAGTACCACTGGGAGGAATTCAGTAACTCCTTGGCCTTTAAGGAGAATTCAGTCATACTCATTTCCTTGGTTTAACTGCATTGGGGAAAGTACTCTTATTCCTTGCCATCAACCAAATTTGAAGCTCCTTCAATTGCTAGAAATTTTAACAGCAAGCCCATTCTGAGTGTATTCCCTAAATGCTGCAGCCTAGTATCTGATCTCATATGTTCTCACTTTTGCTGCTGTCTCACTTTCTGCTGCAGAAAGCTAATGCTCTTTAAAAAAGGCAACTTTCAACCTGTGGATCACTGTGCAAAAGTGTCAGTGTTGGTTGCTGAATGTGCAATACATGAAACAGAAAGAAAGGAAAAGCATCTTACTCTGTGCAGCATGGTCACAACCCTCTAAAGTTTCAGTGTTGTCAAGACAATATCTCAGATAACCCATTAGGTACAGTCCTGCACAGATGGAAACATGACTGCTCTTCCATCAGCTCGAAATCCAATCGGCACCCATTACTGCCAGGGAGAAAGAGAAGGTCGCTGGGTTTAATGGCCTAATTCTCTTTCCAAAAAGTCTCATGTCCCAGCAGACAGAGAACCTTTTGGACATCTTCAGACACTAATGATTCCCATTAGCTATAATAACTCGTATTGCGTGACTGAGCTTCACAACTACATGGACTTTCCCTCACGTCTTACGATATGACCAATCCATAAATGCTGCCATTTTAGGTTTACTTACCATTCTGGGCACTTTATTCTGCCTGTCTTTATCTGCAGCCAGGATAATGTTTTGTCTCCAACTTTGTGTCAAAGTAAGTAACAACAACAATAATAATAACAACAACAATAATAATAAAAACTAACATGCTAAAAGCATCTAACCATTAGAAGAGCAATTCAAAGAATAAAACTGAGACTATCTGAAAAGGACAACACAAATATTCTTCACACTTAAAAGACTTTAAAAAAGCAAATCAGTGTAATACTATGTTCAGGGAGCACAGATCATGAGGTTTGTTGCTTCTGGTTTGTTGTGGGTTTTATTCTTTCTTATGTTTTTCTTTATTCCTCTCTTCCCTGCAGTTATCCTTCTCACTCTTAGGGTTGCCTTGTTGTAGAGATGATGATCCCGGATCACAGCTATCAACAACACAACAAAAGGAAGAAATACTGTCTCCTTGCTCAGGCTGGTCCTCCCAAAGGTGTGGCTGTCCTGAGGCCAGATCAGAGAGTTACCATCAGACCTACCTTCTTATATGGAGAATAGAAGGCTCAAGACAACTGAAAAATAGTAAGTAAAACCTCCCCATCTTTCTTCCTCCCACCCAGTCTTTTTCTAGATCCCTTAAAAACGTGGGTAGAGAGACAAATCACTGACTTATACCAAATATCATTTGCTTTTCAGTAGTGCATTTGCACAAAGCCTGAGTGAACTGAGAACTCCTATGCTGCACCTGCCCAGCAGTTAGGAGGACTGTTGGTTTCCCTTCAGAGTATGTGACTGTGGTTGCAGCCTGCTTTGAACTGTTGGCAGTGTTTACCTATCATACCTTCCCTGAGACTGGGCATGTAACACATTGTGAGACATAAATAAGCTGTGAAATCCTGCTGTGAGAGTGTGTGGACTACTTACAACTCCATAAACAGAAAGTCAGGTTTGAGAGCTTTATGGCATCACCACAAACTAGAGACCATTGTATTGCTAGAGCGAAAAAGGTATTGAGTGAGAGCAGTGAGGAAAATTGCAACAGAGTTACTTTCACATTAGAATCTTTTCTGCTAGAGATTCAGAGAGGCTTCCAAGTGGAATGTATTTTCTAACCCACTCTAAATCCAACTTTTGCCCTATACCACATCAGAGTATCAATTTCAAAGGAATCATCCTCCACTAGAGCAGGTTGTCCAGAGCCTTGTCAAGCCTCACCTTGAATATCTCCAGGGATGGGGCCTCAACTACCTCCCTGGGTAACCTGTTGCAGTGTTCCACCACCCACATGGTGCAGAACTTGTTCCTAACATCCAGTCTAAATCTGCTCTTCTCTCATTTCAAACCATTGCCCCTCCTCCTATCCCTGCAGGCCTTTGCAAACAGTCCCTCTGCAACCTTCTTGTAGCTCCCTTCAGGTACTGGAAGGCTGCTATTAGGTCTCCTTGGAGCCTTCTCTTCTCCAGGTTGACCAACCCCATCTCCCTCACCCTGTCCTTGTAGATGAGGCTCTCCAGCCCCTCAGTCACCTAACTAAGAAGCAATGCAGCCTTAGAAAACATACTCCCCTTGTGCACTCTCTTCACTTACTCTTGTGGCACATTTATTTAGTATACAGGCATGCAAGAACTGATCCACTCTTCAGCTTTGCGCCAATTACTTTCAAGGACTCCTTTTTTTTTCCTGAGAAAGAACAGATATAAATAATTGTAGAATAAAAAATTGTCAGAGAATAATGCTCTCTGGTTGCTTCAGCCTAATAAAAGCCAAAGCAACCATAAAACTTGCACAAAAAAGGGTGATCATTGATTCTATGAGGATAACACTTTATTACAGTGCCTTTTGTTCCTATTATGGCTAAATGCATTCAAATATTTTAGTTCTTTAGGTATAGTTTGGCTCACATGTTGAATTTTAGCCATTTTTTAATGACCTTGGAAAGTCAGAAACATAACTATTTCTTTCTAATGCTAAATTCAGTGTGCAGCACAGGGGTATTTCAAACACAAACATCATGATTTATGTGTTAAGTTGTAAACTGGACAGTATAATATTTCAAAATCCGTTCCTGCTTCCTTCACTTCTGTCTTAATGTTTATTACTGAAATGTAGATTCTTTTCCAAACTAGAAATGCTAGATCATAAAAAGTCATCATTTCTACATTTATCCAGTTTGTCCATATATCTGTATACTGACAGAATAACTTTAAAAGTCTCACTTTCCCCCAAGGACAACAAAAGCTGTGCTTTCTCAGACAAGAATTTTGTACATCACATTTAGAGTGTAATACCTCAGGATGTTAGTATAATTTCTTGTAAGGACATCAGTGGTACATTAACAAACAAAAACAACCAAAAAAAAGGTGGGAAATTAAAGAACACTTGAGTTCCTGATTACTCATTGAATAGTCTGGATATTAAGTAAAGCTACACAGATTTCTAAGAAAATTAATTGGTCCCCTTAAGGACCACACAATATGAAAAATAACAGTGACAATATAATGCAGATACACATCATCCTTATATAATTAGTAATAATAAATAGCTATTCCAGAAGCCCCTTTCTATCTTATAAGAGGGACATGGAGCTGCTGGAGGGGGTCTAGAGGACAGCCATGAAGATGATCAGAGAGCTGGAGAACCTCCCTTATGCAGACAGGCTGACAGAGTTGGTGCTGTTCAGCCTGGAAGAGAGAAGGCTCTGGGGAGACCTTAGAGCAGCCTTCCAGTATCTGAAAAGGGCCTGCAAGAATGCTCATTTTTACAAGGGCTTGTAGTGATAGGATGAGAGGGAATGTATTGAAGCTTGGGGAAGAGAGAGTTAGACTGGAGATTAGGAAGAAATTCTTCACTGTAAGGGTTGTGAGACACTGCAACAGGTTACTCAGGGAGGTCATGGATGCCTCCCTCCCTGGAGGTGTTCAAGGCTACATTGGATGAGGCCTTGAGCAATCTGATCTAGGAAGGTTAGAACTAGATGATCTTTAAGGTCCCTTCCAACTCAAACCATTCTATGAATCTCTGAATCTTCTCCCCAGTATATCCATTACAAAAGTAACTCTAAGAATACATCTAACATGTTTCTAAGTGTTTGTTATTGACCATTTTGTTCTATAACTGAAATGATCACAATTTATAGGCTTTGGCAGCACACATCTGCAGTTAATTTCTTTCCAGTAGAGGTCAGGGGGTGCTGGAGCATTGGACAAAACTCAGATTTTAGTGGGCACTGATTTTACAAATGCTTAAATTTTCATCTGTAATCCACCTATGTAAACATGATACCTGAGTCAAGGCAGGTACAGCTGAAAAGCATGCTAATGTTAAACTCCACCAAAATATGTTACAGCTATTTCACAAATGCATCATCAATTTTCCTTAACATAATTCATCTTGAACCATGTATATATATATACATATTGTATCAGTTATCACAGATCACTAAGAATAGGCAGTCAATGCATACATTAATCATCCATGCAGACACCATGAAAAAGGGCAAAGTTTGAACCATGTCTTGAATTATTTACATATTGGGAGAAGGAATTCTGGTTCAGAAGCAAGCTGTTATAGAATCATCCCTGCCCCAAAAAGAACATCAACACAATAATCTTATGGAGTTAGTGTAAAATAAGGGCAGAATTGCCATCTTTGGTGAAAAAAAAAAAAAAAGAGGCAGACTGCTTTTATGGATGCCATAAAAATAAACTATTTTAATAGATACATAAATAAAAGGCTTAAAGTAGATTTTTTTCCCCCCCAAAACATAAAGGTGGCCTAGCTTCTGTACAGAAACTGAACAATATTCACGTGACTCCTAAATTAAATAATCACTTTGTTACATTCAAAACAACTGGAGGCAAATACATAAGGAAATGATGCACCTGAATCACTCTCCTTTCTCATTCTAGCAGTGTGTACAGTACCTTCTTGGTTTACAGTACTCTGAGGATATGGATCTGTTAAATAAAACTCTGAATGATAGAGTGGAAACAAAATTAATATAGAAGGGGGAAGGGAAGGGGGAAGGGAAGGGGGAAGGGAAGGGGGAAGGGAAGGGGGAAGGGAAGGGGGAAGGGAAGGGGGAAGGGAAGGGGGAAGGGAAGGGGGAAGGGAAGGGGGAAGGGAAGGGGGAAGGGAAGGGGGAAGGGAAGGGGGAAGAGAAGGGGGAAGAGAAGGGGGAAGAGAAGGGGGAAGAGAAGGGGGAAGAGAAGGGGGAAGAGAAGGGGGAGGAGAAGGGGGAGGAGAAGGGGGAGGAGAAGGGAGAAACCCAAACAACCCTTGCACCCAAAGGGGTACTTTGCATCACCCAGTTTTCATGGCAGAGAAATAAGTCTTGTGCTGTAAAATAAATTATGTTTTTTATATGTTGTTGGAATCTTGAAGTGTTTAAATATTACATTCACCTTGGTGATGTGTTTTTGTCTGTGCCTATAATAAATTATACATGGCGTGTGCTGGTTGTTCATCTGCGTTCACTAACAGCCTTCTGGGTTTACTGCAAGTGGGGGGACTTAGCACATCTAGCCAGCTTTCAAAATATTTCTGATTTCTGTAAGACAAAGACTAGTTCAGAGCAGCTTTCCTCCTATCATGGCCCCCTCTCCAAGCCTCTCTAAAAGGTTACTCCGATGACTTCACACTTCTGCTGTGTTGTATCAAAAAGGTCATAGGTTTGAGACCTACAGAGGTTCTCATGTTTTGTTTTTCCTTTCTGCCAGTTTGAGAACATGTGCCATTAACATCTCCACACTCTTCAAATATTCCAACTAATTTAGGCAAGGAGCCACCGTTTGTCATCCAAAAAGAGTTTACTGAACTCAGGTGTTTATCTGCGTTGTTCTCTGGAATGTAGCTATGATGGGTGAGCACCATGCATCCTGCAGAGGTGACTGTTTGTCATGTGGACTGAAGGTAGACCGTTGAGATACCTCATGCTGGTGAAATCAGAGAAAACACTAAAAGATGACAACTTTTGTCCATAGTGCAGAGCAAGCATTTCTAGTATGTCCTGTCAGAAGTTCAAGGCAGTTGGGCCAGGCTGACTTAGACCTGGCAGAAGAGCATGCTGAGAGTCTATCCACCAGCAAGACGTGACCGGCAATGTAGCGATTGCCCTTTTTTCCGATTTGCCTTTTTCTTGGTCTTGGTCTTGGTCTTCTTTTGCTTATTTGCACCTTTACTTTTATCTGATTTCTTTTTCTTTTCATCCTCCTTAAACCATGGACCCCAGACTCCTCCGTTCAGCTTGGGGTTACTCCGAGGGTCCTTCGGTGGGTATCGAACGGGAACCGCAGTCTTGTTGAACTGCGAAAGCCTCCGCAACAACTGCTTCACTACCTCTGGGTACCTGGCAGAGAGGTCCACTCGCTCGTAGGGGTCAGCAGTTATGTTGAAGAGCCACACGGTTTTGCCAGCTGACCAGGAAACGCGCTCGTTGTGCCAGCGGTTGGGGCCGGCATTGCTGAAGGCCTGGGGAGGTACCCAGTCGCTGTATCCCGGGTTTCCCGTCAGTAGTTTCCAGTGATTCACTCTGATGGCAGATTGAATGGCAGTGTTCCAGATCCCATAGCCAGCTGCCCAGGACCCATTTTTGGCTTTGGTGTAAATGGGGTCAATGTTGTGTAAGATGTCTACCCTTGGAGAACGTCTGCCCTCACTAATGGTTTCCCAGATGTCGTAGCCATCCAGCTGGATATCTTCATCGATCTGCCCTTCTGCCAGCGTGATCAAAGTAGGGAACCAGTCTGTGATGTGCACAAGCTCCTTACACACAGACCCTTTGTTTTTCAGGAGAGGGCTATGGACAAACCCAACAGCACGGATACCTCCTTCCCAGTAGGTCCCTTTGCTTCCTCGCAGAGGCCAGTTACTTCCTCCGGCCATTGGCTGCCCCCCGTTGTCTGAAGAATATATGATAATGCTGTTGTCATAGTAACCATACTTCTTCAAAGCCAGGGTTACGTTGTGGATGGCTTCATCCAAACAAGCCAGCATGGCAGCATACCTCCGCCTGTTGATGTTGTTTATCGATCTATAATGTTCAAAATACCTGCCTGGTGCCTGGAGGGGTGAGTGAACAGCTTGGTAAGCAATATAGAGGAAAATAGGCTTCCTGGGGTTATGAGAAGCTAAGATTTGCTGCACTTTTTGTGTGTACATCTGTGTCGAGTAGATGCCATTGTCGTGATCCCAGGCTGCGTTGTCGTTCTCATACAGGTCGTAGCCACAGATGCCAGGGCTGTCACATTTGAAGTGTGTGTAATAGTCACCACTGCCCAGCAGCGAGCCGAAGAACGTGTCAAACCCCCTCTGTGTGGGCATGCACTCCCTGCGGTAAAAGCCCAGATGCCACTTGCCAACCATGTGCGTGGAATAACCTACCTCCTTCAGCTTCTGAGGTAGTGTGACGTTATCCAGAGGTAAGCAGTTGGGCTGAGTTGGCCGTATTATGGAGTGCTGAAGGCCGGTGTGTATCTGGTACCTGGAGGCAGGGAGGAGACAGGCATCAGGCTGGGGATGAGGAAAGAAATGCTCAGGCCCTTATGCATGGGCACTCATGCTCACAACTGTGACAGAAAATATTCACAGAATCACACAGAATCACCAAGGTTGGAAGATACCTCAAAGATCATCAAGTCCAACCTGTCACCACAGACCCCATGACTAAACCATGGCACCAAGTGCCATGTCCAATCCCCTCTTGAACACCTCATGGGATGGTGACTCCACCACCTCCATGGGCAGTTGTGCATTCAGAAAATTTCTCTGGGAATATTTCAAAGTGCACATGTCAAAAACTAAGGATGTCATGCTGTTAAACCTATTGAAACAGGAGCGTGGCATCTGTTTTGTGTCACAAGTGGTTAAGAGCAGTTCCCCCACCTCCTTCAGCCAGTGGGGAACCACACTGAACCAGCTACATCACACAGCAGCATCACACACCCCTCTCTCTGCCATTTAAAATGTTTTCATGTCTTTGTAGCCATAAGCAATGTCAAAGCATCTCAGAGGCAAGGTGCTGCCTGTCAGCCATTGCTTGGGCAGTACCATTTTAAAGCTAGTGGCTTCACAGACCTTTATGGTATCCACATGTACAATACAAACCCTGGACAGCAGAACAATTGCAATGGTTTTGCTGGCATCACCAAGCACTACAGCAGTGACTGGGGATCAGCTCTCATGGCATGCACAAGACTGAAAGCCAGCTGTCTGATGTCTAGTCTTTCATCATGTGATGTAAGAAATATGGGGACAGCCTTTCTTTAGCAGAGGCTAAAAAGCAGAGGTTGTTTGGGGCTCTGAGCAATCTTCTCTAGTGGAAGACTGCAGACTGCAGAGGGGTTACACTAGATGACCTTTAAAGGTCCCTTCCAAGTCTAATCATTCCGTGATTCTACAATATGGGCTAGGACTTAGCAAAGATACTACTCATGTGAGAGCAACTGAGTCAGTCATTAACAGGCACATGATGGTGCCTTGCTCCACTCTCTCCTCAAACACCTACAGTCGCAGCATTTATCTCCTGAGTAAGGGGCATAAGCATGGGTGGATGGCAAAACCCCAGGCCAAAACTCAAGGACTGAGTTTCAGTGAAAGAGGTTTGTGAGCCATCATTCAAAAGGAAGAGATCATTTCATCCCAGGATCGCTTGTTCAGCAGTCATCTGTTCTTGCCTGATTATTCCATGAAATGCTTCCCTCCATGAACCAAGCTATAAATACAGGAGCACAGCTATTTTGAGGTACCTTTTTTCCCTCTACAGAAAACTTTTACATGTCCCTGTTTAACAATGATTATAGAAAATTCGGTGGATAAATGCAGTTTTTACAAAGCCTCATAACTTGCTAGTGATAAACATATCTAAGGCATATAAATACACTGGACTTGGAGCACGTAACAGCAGCATATTTAGAGGGTAGGATAATAAACTCTGCAGTGCAGTACCAGTGTGTAAAGAACACATTTGGCCTCCATATGATTAGAAAAGGAATTCAGCATGGGCAGTAGTGAGTATCGAAAATCAAGGACAAATCCATTTAT
This sequence comes from Dryobates pubescens, assembly GCF_014839835.1. Taxonomy (NCBI): domain Eukaryota; kingdom Metazoa; phylum Chordata; class Aves; order Piciformes; family Picidae; genus Dryobates; species Dryobates pubescens. The sequence goes on from NC_071635.1 coordinate 4,237,071, forward strand.
AGTAGTTTTACACTAAAAATTAGACTGTAACAGCACATTGTAAACCAAAGAAGACTTCTCCCCGAGTGTGAGAATAGATTAAATCCACAGTCATGAATAGAGGAGTGTAGTCCACCACTAATATGAATCCTCCACAAAACCATGCTTTCATTATTTTGTGGCAGTAGTTGGGACTTCCTGACACATTCTGCCAGCACTGCCAATCTGATTGGCCTCCTGAGCTATCTAGAAAATTAAAACCATTAGGCTCTGCCTGTCCATAAATAACTTAAAGTCTGCTTTTATATGATGTCTTCCTGGCCAAGATCTTAGGAGGCACTGTAGATGTCCTTAACGCCTGCCAATCTGTAATATTTGTGTAACTCCCATTTCATTCTTGAACTTGTTTCCACAGAACCAGAAGCTCCAGCCTAACTAATTTCTTGCAGAAGCTTTGGGTGTTGTACTCCTCTGCCTGAAACTCGCCCGTACTTGGTACACTGCAGTGCTGCTGCTTTTCTTTGTCTCCCTGGCACTTTTTCAGAGCACTGTTTCTGTTACCAATTTGTGGATCTGGAGGCCTGCCATCCAATTGTCCTGGGACTCAGAAGCTGGTGCTGACACAGGAGATACTGAGGTAGTTAAAGCACACCCTGAAAACCATGGGCTTCTGGGACCTTCAGCATTTTGCTTTGGCAAAAGAAATACACCCACCCCCACCTCCACCCCCTATCTTTGCCACCATTCCAGTATAATATTCTCTTTTTAAAACAGGTAAGGAAACCACAGTGACTAATGGCAGTGCCCCTTCCTGCAGTTCACTCCATCTCTCCCTCAGGGAACTATGTTCGCAAGACATTTCGTTTCCTTCCCCTTGTCTTTCCTCTGCCTTGTTAAAAATCTGTCAGCAAATTCTCCATATTTGATCCAACTGTCCCCACCCTGCTTTTAGTAAACAGCTTCTGTTTCTACAATTCTGACAGACTCCTCTATCTCAAGATCAGTCCCCAGTCCTAGCCAGTTTCTCCCCCAGTAAGCTAACAGTGCTGCAAGTCAGGATTTTCTCTAAAATGGTGTTGCTGTAATAGTGATCCTTCCACTCTTCTCCTCAATGCAGAAGCTGAGCCTGGGGGGGAACAGGCAACACAATTTGTGACACACTGCAAACCAATTTGCCTCTTGACAAAGCCTACACAGAAAATTTGATATTCATACAAAGTTAATTCTCATAAAGAATTCATGAACAACATGCAGATTCCCCAGCTAGGGCTTTTCAATGCTGTATCCAAGCATGAAATTCCTACCGTTAATCTGACAAATTCCAAAGCAACAAATATCAGGAATTAGCCTCAGTTATAGACAGGCTTCTTTGGAATACGTGGCCTACAGCAACACAGTCCCCTCAGCAGCTTATTCAGTATGCTGGCTACGATGCACTAACAGCAGCAGCCCTGCTGTTCTCTGCTGCTAATTCCATGAGGCTTTGGTGAGGTTCCCATATGTGTGTGTGTGCTATTCCTGGCATAGCTTCTGAACGCAGACATGCACACGTACAGAGAGCTGGCCACTGAAAAGGGACCTGCAGAAGATTCAGTTTGAAGTGAAAATATTCCAGCTGTAGAAATGCTTCAATGAATATCAGCCTCTAATGATCAGAATATTCTTCACTATGGTATGCTCACTTTTCTGTGCCTTGTGCCCTCCTAACTGATCCATCATGTGCTGACAGTACTTTTTCAGTGAAATTATTTGGTTTTCAAAGGTCTTGCAGGTCATCTATTGGAAAACAAAGTCATCTGAGCCAGTGACAGTGATTACATAGAAGTCAATGGCACTAATGGCAATAGCAAAGGTGTCTCATGACTGCTTTGAAACTGTGTTGAGTGGGCAAAAGAAGAAAAATGGAACAAGGCAAAACATAAAGGAAATGAGAGGTGGATGCTGATTTAGGGGAGCTCTTTAGAAGACAAACTCATGGGCTCTCTCATTGCCATGAAACGTCTGTGAAATGCATCCTATAGATTTCCTTGCTTTCTACCACAAGAGCAGCTAATTCTTGAGTATAAATTGGTTGAACTTAATCCCAAATGCAGAAAGCAAGCTATGAGCATGGAGAGCCTGGAATTCATTATGATAATTACAGCACTAGGAACCAGTTAAATATAAGCAAATGCTGACAGGCCGCAGAATCTAATCTTGTTGTTTTCTTAGACTTTGACCTTCATGGGCAGTATTTAGATGAAGGTAACAGATAGAGGCAATGTTCTGTATCAAGTAGAGGGCTTCATGGCTTGAGAATACTTGACACACATGTACTCTGCTCTCCTTCTCCCTCCTTCTCCAAGTTTCTAGATCATGGCTGTATATCTATAAGACACCTGCAATTTGAACTTCACAGAACAAGGAACTAAGTAAATGTATTTGAAATGTTTAGCTACTAAAATGCACACTGAAAATTAATTTCTGCTGGCTTTTTGCACATTTTCTGCTTTGATTTCTGTTCTATTAGTGTGGAAGCTGTTCAGATATTCACAGTAAGAACATTGTGATCACTGTTCCAGCTAAGGCAGCTGGTAATTCTAGTTCAGTGTTGCACCACTTTCTTTACTTGTTTGTAGTGGACTTGAAAGCAACCTATCCCAGTGGGAGTATCTTGATGACTTCATAAGTCCTTCGCTTCTAGGATACCAAGAGAAATATTTCAGAGGTTTCTTAAAATAAATAAATAAACAAATAAATGGCTTATACATTACTCCCACCTTCACTCTCAAGGTGCAGAGACCATTAAGTCGTTACAGGCTGACGGTACATTCAAGTACCAGAATCTTTGTGGATGTAAATCACCACAAGGACACTACAGTAAATTTGACCTGAGCATGAGGAATGCATTAACATTTGAAGGCTTAATTTTCCCTTTCTAACGTCCTCAGTAAAGCTAAATTAGTTTCCCAATTCTCATCTGGAGAGCAAAACCCAAGGAGAGAAGTGGATCAATGGCAGTAATCTTTGCACATTTTCACTACTATTCCCCTGAAGCAGAGAGCAAGACTGAAGGTCTGTGCAGTTAGGAGAGATTCTCCTGGCATGCCTCTTATCCCTGTGGTGCTTCTGCAGTCATAAACATATGTAGGCCAAACCAGTTTTCCTGAAAAAAGTTTCCCTAAGGAGTTTTCTATTGAGTATTTTCCCTGCTTAACTTCAGGGTGGGTTCTACAGTGAGCAAGAAGCTAGGATGTTTCTAATTTTGTAATGTGCATGTACAAAACGATGGATTTTGAGCTTTTTGGATGGTAAAATATTGCATTAATTGTCTTCAAACTGAGATTCTTTTAAGGCTCAGTGAAGATTAACAAAGAAGCACAGTTTGAAGTTTCTAATTTCAGGAACTTTTGCTAGCACAGTTCAAGTTAGCATATGTGGAAAATGTATTTTTATTATGCTTACATAGCTCAGGAGATGTTGAAAAAATGGTCTCCATGTTTAAAATAATAAACTCCAGCCTAGGACTGAGAAAAAGAGTCTTTTAAATAAAAAAAAAACACCAAAAACCAACAATAAAATCATTTGTCAGAAGGAGCTGCAAACAAAGTGATAGCACTCAGGTATGCATACAACATTAATAGGGTCATTAATGCTGAATATGCATTTCCTTGTTAAAAATAGTAAAATACACTAGGTAGATACCAGTCTATTAGGTAGGCTGAAGGTCAGTCTTTGACATCTTACCTGGAACTGTTGGTATAACACAAGAGCTGGAAATATGGCTGTTCCACAGGAGTAAATATTGAAACTGGTGACATTTTTTCATGGAGGTTGCCAGTCCTCCACAGACCAAGATATTGGGGGGATAAAAAACCCAATACCCCACTTTCAGCCAGCAAATCAAAGAATAGCCTAGGCTGGAAGGGACCTCAGAGATCATCTACTCCAATTTCCCCTGCTATGGGCAGGGACACCTCTCAACTAGACTTGGCTGCTCAAGGCCTCATCCAACCTGTCCTGGAACACTCCCAGGGAGGAGGCAGCCATAACCTCCCTGGGCAACCTGTTCCAGCATCTCACCACTCTCATACTGAAGAAATTCTTCCTAAGATTCAGTCTAAACCTACCCTCCCTCAGCTTAAAACCATTCTCCCTTGTCCTATTGCTTTATGAAATCATTAGAAGCAGGGCTCAATGACCAGCAAGAGAAAAGAGAGATAATAAAGACTTCCTTAAATGCTTCAGCATGGAGTCCACAAACCTTAATCATTTGAAAAAGCTGCTACTTTGGGCAGAAGTTTATTTACTTCAAAGTTGTTTTCAGCTCTTTAAGATGCTTCACAGGGGAAGCAGTTCTCCAGAAGCTTTTCTGCTTCCAGCCTTCCAAACAGGGTGGTGAATAGCATGGCAGATAGATGCAAAGTTCCTGATCAGACATCAACCAAGATGAATGCATGACAAAAATTATTTTGTATCAGAAATATTTGCCATAAAATCAAAATGTTTAATGCTGAATCTGCTAAGGATTTGTAAGCTAGAATCAGACAGGAAAGTTGGAGAAGGGGCTGGCTGATACAGGAGACAGGCCTCCGGAGCATTGTCTTTGCTCAAGTCTGCTGTCAATGTTAAATGAATGCCAGAAAGAACTCAATGGATCAATCATTTAACCATCTGTACCTTCCAGCTCATAAAGTGAAGATTGTGAGGAGAAAGAGGAGTTATGTGGGTAGATGGATCAGAGAAGCAAATACAACATTTCACTGTGTTGGCTCACATCTAACCAAAGTGAAGTTTTCACACGCAGGCATACACACACATACACAAACATTCATTTCATCTTCAGCTCTACTCCTTGAATTTTTATGTGCTTATAAATCAGAGCAGAAAAATATCCACTTCTAAACTGAGTGCTTACATAAAAAGTCTAACTGAAATTATTTACAGTTTTATCACTCTGGCAGTGCTACTGCAAACATTTCACTGGAAAGGTTCTGAATCTTGCCCTGCTTTCAAGTTTTAGCAGGTTGGTAGTGGGGGGTTTTGGTGGTTTTGAATCAGCAGAGGCTCTTCCATCAAATACAGGAAAAAAAGAGAAAAGTGATTTATTCACAGACCTCTTTTTTTTTTTTTTTTTTTTTTTTAATTACCTTTCTCCAGGAACCTACAGGAGTTGAGGTATCCTTGTTTAACCAAATGCCATTCAGGTTTTGATGCATTAACTCAACCTCAAAATCATTTGGAAATTCTGATCTCATGCAAGCCCTGACATTTGGTTATTTGACTAATGTCTTTACACCACTATAGTGCTTATACTGCCAATGTATTTTTATCATCCAGACCCTAGAAATGCCACCCAGAATTACGTGAACAAAACCAGTTATCAACAGCAAGCAGCAGAGGGACTTCCAGTGAACTCCCTGGGGTGGTTCAGAAGCTCTGGCAGTGTTAGACCCTGCTGCTCAAAAGCTGGAGAATCAAGCCTGAAAATGTTGTCTTTGTGCCTCTATATGCTGACCCATTTTGCATCTCAGGTGTATGCACTAGCTCTACTCTCTCTTATCTTCTCAACTCCAGCTGATGCTTGCATCCCAAGAGTGAGGCAGAGCTTGGTGAACAGTGAGGAAGAAAATAATTTCTAGAGTTGCTGGCTTGAAAGGAAAACCAGCTGCTCTGGAACCAAGTTGGGTGAAGCAAGAGAAACCTTGATCTGCATTTCCCCAGGGTTGCAAGAGGCAGTTAGTGTAGGGAGACATAAAAGTCATATCATGAAACTGAAGCGGAAGTTTCAACTTTCAATCACCCCAGAAATGAAGCTGTAATTAGTAATTTTATACACTAATTTTTACCAAACATTCTGCAACTAGTGGCATATCCTCTCCTAACCTTTCCTGTCACTGAGACAATTTATCTGCTGAAATGGGAGGACAATAAGGATGAAGGAGAATGTGGGAGTCAGCAGCAGCTGGGACACACATGTGTGTGTGCAGCTATTGTTTTCTTTGCTCCCAGTTCACTGCAGCTGTGGAAACAGAGCAGGATGTTTCCAGCTCTATCACCGAGTGTTACTTGTTTGGAAGCGAGAGGAAGAAATGTGTGGTTGCATAACCAGTGCTCCCTGTTTCATGTCTACATGTAAATGACATGAAAACAATTGGAATAAATGCTTCACATGCTGATCACAAATCCAGACATTGCCACCAAATTCTGGGCTCTCAGCAAAAGTAGATCTCATCAGGTATTGCACCAAATCAACACGTTACAGGGAAAAGAAATACACTGCCCTGAGTCCAAGAGTTTGCTGGAGCTACACTGACAGGAGGAGAAGCTCTCATAAACATATTAAAGGGCTTGTAGCAATAGGATGAGGGGCAACAGCTTGAGACTGGAGCAGGGTAGATTTAAGTTGGACATGAGGAAGAAGCTCTTTACAATGAGAGTGATAAAATACTGGAACAAGTTGCCCAGGGATGTAGTTGAGGCCCTATCCCTAGAGATATTCAAGATCAGACTTGATGTGGCCCAGGGCATCCTGATCTAGTTGGAGGTGTCCCTGCTGACTCCAGGAGCATTGGACAAGATGACCTTTGAGGGTCCCTTCCAACCCAATGCAATCTGTGAATCTCTAAAGGTTGTTCTCTGCTACAGAATCTAACTTGTGAGCATTGAAAATGTCTAAAAGTGGACTTATTTTAACCTGTGCTCACTGCTGTGCAGGAGACAATACAATCCCAGATACAGTTAACATAGAATCACAGAATGCTCCAGGCTGGAAGGCACCACTGAAGGTCACCTAGTCCAACCATTCCTGCAGTTAGCAGGGGCATCCTCAACTACACCAGACCTGGACTAGTCATCTCAACTTGTCTTACTGAAGCACTCTGCCCCAAAGAATGCATTAATTGCTAATAACTCAGAAATTCCTCCATAAGTATGAAAAAAAATTTGCCATGTGTACATGTGTAAAATATTTTTCAGCTAAAGATCTCAAGGTTGAAACTCATAATTCTGTAACAGCTTAGGAAAAAGAGTTCATCTTTCTACAAGAATTTATTCAGTGCATGCACCTAAGGGATGTGAAAGATTTATTCTATGTTTGCCTTTGATAAGACATCTTTTATAATATTGACATTCTTGTTAACAGTCCTTAAGGTGGCAGCCAAACAGCTATTCTCTTACCTTACACTTTAATTAAAGCACCCATTTTGACCATTTACTATTTCTGAAGTCATATTGTCCTCGTGTATTATTGATATATCCAGTATTGAGACTTTGTATCAATCTGAATGCTACAAAATGACCTTGAATTGCCAGCAAGGCTGACCGAGGACAGAACCACACAATGTAAAGTGCAGGTTAACAACTACCATAGCATGGCTTTATATGATATCACTTCAGTGAGATAATTGCTTTATAATTAAAGACCATTATGGCTTTGGAAAAAAAAAATCCAGGATTAGTCAGAGTATCAGAGACATCTTTGAGAATGTGGACATATCCGCATTCTGTGAGGGCTCTAATTTTCTATTAACCACTGAACAATGACATAAACATACCATTTCTGAGTGTGACATTGGAGAATGTCACAGTTTCATTTCTTTCACTGAGTTTAAGTATATCATAGGCCATTGAGTTTCTTTTGGAACCTCTGATTAGTCTTTAAGGCTCTTTAATTTAAAATTAGAGATAAATTATTATTGAGAGTATGCTAATCAAGTGGTAATGGCCACAAGCTCTCTGTAGTATTTAGAATATACCTATTAGCCTACTGAAGCTCAGCTGTCTCCAAGCACCTACTAGAGGGAGAAGAGATTCTAGCCCCTTCATCAATATGTAGCTGTGTAAATAGAAGGATCAAGTCCATTAGTTTCAATCAAACAGTCTTTTAAATAAATCTTTGCTCAGTGTTATCAAAATGAGTCCCTGAATGAACACAAAAAAACTCTTTTCTAGTGCAGAGATTCATTGTGAATGCTGATTAATGAAGAAATACCATGGGATGATTACTTCTGGTTCATCTCAACTTTGCTATTCTATTCCACAGAATCACAGAGTGGTAGGGGTTGGAAAGGACCTCGAAAGACATCCAGTTCAACCCCACAGCTTCTCTGGGCAGCTTGCTCCAGGGCTCTGTCACCCTCACAGTGAAAAAGTTTTTCCTTCTGTTCACATGGAATCCCCTCTGCTCCAGTTTGCACCCATTCCCCTTTTCCTATCATTGGACATCACTGAGCAGAGCCTGGGTCTGTCTTCCCGACACTGCCCTTCACATCTTCATAAACATGAGTGAGGCCACCCCTCAGGCTCCTCTTCTCCAAGCTCAAGAGCCCCAGCTCCCTCAGCCTTTTCTCACCAGGCAGAAGTACCACTGCTTTCGGCATCTTTGTGGCTCTGTGCTGGACTCTTTCAAGCAGTTCCCTTCTTGAACTGAGGGGGTGAGAATGGGACACAATATTCCAGATGCAGCCTCACCAGGGCAGAGTAGAGGGGGAGGAGAACTTCTGTTGACCTACTAACTACACCCATTCTAATACACCCCCGGATGCCATTTGTTCTACTTGTTCTACTTAACGTGGTCAGATAACATTGCTGTAAAACATAAATATTGCATCCAAAGGAAATGATCATCTCATCCTCCATCTCCCATGTATCACACAGCTAGAGCAATGCAATACAGCTGAGAGTTTAAAGCTTAATTACACATTTCTAGACCTTTGTAATTGACACTACTGACACATCAGTTGTATATGAATTGATAAACTGTTAGCCAGCTTCATCTGGACTGAGGAAAAAATGCATTTTGACCATAGATAGTCTTCTGGGCTGACATTTACTGGCAACAACAGTAGCACTGAATCATTAGTAGAAGGAATAACCTTGCCTTGAAAAGGAGGGCTGGGAGCCAAGAGACACACTTTCTTCTGGGTTCTGCATAGCTTTTAGCCTGAGCATTGCAACTGACCTCTAATTCTTCTGTCCTTCTGACACTTTCATATTTGTTTCTTAGCATTTTTTGTTTCTTATTGCTTTGAGCAGAGCTGGTGCTGTGGCCATTGTACAACTCAGCTAATGCTCAGAATGAGCTTTCTAATCTTCTGATAAAAAACACCAGCAGGACAAAGGAGCTTCACCTAAAGCCAGTCTGTAACAGGATTTGCTAAAACACAGCACTTATTTACCATGATTACCAGCAGTTATGTCACCCATTGCTGAACTAGATCCTACTTCCTCATTAAATCCAGACTCTTGTTACCACTACTGGTTTTTCTTTTCTACTTCCCAATTCAGAAATATTGAGTTAAAATCCATTTGTCAGAACTGACCATGACAAACAAGTCCATTTTTGACTGAGAAGATGGCTGGTGCTGAAGGCACTGTGTGTAGTTCCCAAGGAAATTATGTATTAAGATAATGTAGGATTTTATTAATCTGGGTCCCAGATGAAAGGTTCCTGATTGACAACATGGGGAAATGAAACATCTGTGTTTATTCACAGGGGAGGTTCAACATGGAAATGAAATGCTTTCGCTGCCATTATCTGAGTAGATGTAGATGTAGGTGTGCTTTAGCAGCAAAGGAAGGAGTGGGGAGCAATGTGTCGGGGCTGTCAGTCATTTCTGTGACAATTTTTAACTAACACATCAGAGACATTACATGCTGTATAATGTGGCATTAAAAGGAAAGGAAAATGCCTCTGTTCAAAGTGAGACTTTCAACTTTCTGTGAAGCAAAAGTATGAAGACAAATGGATCTCTTTTCCCATGTATCCTTATACATTGAGACTGATGGGGTGCTTGGTGCCATGGTTTAGTTGTTTAGGTGGGTTGGATTGGTTGATGGGTTGGACGCGATGATCTTGAAGGTCTCTTCCAACCTGGTTTATTCTATGTATTCTATGTATTCTATGTATTCTATGTATTCCAACCTGGTCTATTCTATGTATGTGTTACGGTCATCATTTCTTTCTCTCTTAAAAGCTCCATGTGCTGGAACTCAAAAGAAACAAAACAACTTCAGAATGTACCATGCCCAGCTCACCACAGCCCATTCCCTCTAAGAGGTGTGAATACTAAACTGCCTTTGAGATTCAGCTGCCTCTGTGTCAAGGCAGCTGGGTAATTCATCAGGCTGCTTTCCTGCTTCTGTACCAAATGGATTTGAGATGCTGCCTTTGTGTTTCGTCCAAATTAGGCAAAGGACAGGAAAAATGTAAAGCTGCTATGCAGTGGAATCAGAAAGCTCTCCACTTCGGTGATTAATGGTAGCCTATACATTTGATGGTCGCAAGATACCAGGGTGTGGGGCACTATGAAGCCCCTCTCCCTCCCCTCCATCCTGCTACACTTTTTCCTTCCCTTCGTTCTCCTACACCACTGAAGAGAACAAGCTAGAATTAGTAAGTCTGTTTCTAGGCCTCCATGCCACTGAGTAATGAAGTGATTTGGACAAATGCTTCTGTATTTCCCTCCTAAATCCATCTCAGCCAAACCAGTAGGGCTCTCCTGGATGTCACCACTACACTAATCCTTCCTAACGATCAGTAATTTCTCATTATACTGCTCCTCAGCCACATCTTGCTTTACTGTTTGCACTGGGGGGGCGTCCAAAAGCCTCATAAAAACTGAGGCCACAGTGCAACAGGTCTGGAAATAAAATGGAGTACAAGATAGGGATTGAATGGAAACAGGTGTCTAACCACTGTAAGTCAAACAAAAATCTAGAAACCACATCTCTCCTATGTATAGCAATTGCAGCTAAAACCAGACAAAGCACACACAAAGTATTTGCTATAACATCTTACATAGTAACAGAACTGAATTTGTGAAGATGGGTACCTGTGTTAAGATGGGCACTTGTGAGTCCATGGGGAGGCCTACTATGACAGCTAGGCCCTTAGAGTAGTATCATGGGGTATTTTAGAAGAAAACATGTACAGTGTCCAAAATGATTGTTTAGACACAGAAGGTCAGTAAATTGTTCTCTCTTTGGACTTGTAATCTTGTTGCCCCAGTAGAACTGTATATCCCACAACTAAATATGGGAATGATGTAGTCTTTTTGCCCCACCTCTTTTTTTCCCCTTTAGCAAAAGGGAAATTAAAAGGTCATACTCTGTTTTCCCAGAGGTTCCAAACCAAAATTATCATCATCAGAGAAACGCAGCTCCAACATATTTGATCTTCAACCTTAGGGTTTCTTGTGAGAGCCAAGCATTTGGAAAAAGACAACAGTACCACCACAAGCCATCACTCCTTTTCAAGAGCAGTTAACTGCCTGGAACATTACTCCATCAGTGGCAAATAACTTGTGGCTCCCAAGTCACTTCTGTCCTTTCAAGGTTGTGAAATTATGGATTTCAGTGGTTAATAGCCACAGCAATAACATCAAAATGAGAAAACAAATGAAGCATCATCATTTAGAGTCTGTTCTTGTTATTTTCAACATTCATCTCAGTGTGGGAAGAGGAATATAGGAATTGTGAGGATTGCAAAGGGAAAAGAGAGAAGGAGAAGCAGAAGAATCAGGCATGCTTACTATCTGTCATGGATGAGAAGACAAAGTATTTCTTTCCTCTTCAGGAGCCAAGGGAGTAAAAGGAAGAGAAGATCAGCACAACTGAGCACAGGCACAGCAATTTGCTGACACTGTATTGTCTGCATTACAACTGTACCACACCACACAGAGCTGATGAGTTGTGACAATACTGCAGAGTGATCTTCTGTTGGGAGAACGTGAGGATGTTAATAAAACCGCCGGGTATCAGAACATCACATCTGCTCATTTCTGTTTGTGGAAGACTTCTCCATTCACTACAATCTGTCTTCTCCCTTAGCTCTGTTGGGTGGTATTGAGGGAAGCAGCTCAGAAGAAGCTGTAAACCCTTCAGGGAGCCTGTCAGCTAACTCAGCAACAGAATTCTTACCTATATTTTCCTATTAGTAGTAACAATATATAGCTCATTGACACAGCTTTTCCTCTACAGTCTCCCAAGTGTCCCACAAAACAGATAAATCAAGATTCCTGTTTTAAATAGAGGCACACTGAGCAAGGGGGAAATGAAGCATGTCAAGAAAGGAGCCCATAAGCATAATTGTAGAAAGAGCCTTGCTCACCCAGTCTCAGCCTGAGGCTCCACAGAGGTGTAAGAAAAGTCCCTGATTAGATTCAGTGCCAAAGAGGTGGAAAACATGAGAGCTCTCAAAAAGGCAGCCTCACACAAGGGAAGGTGAAAAAAGCAAGAACACAGTTGGATGTGTGACCCTAAGTGATTTGCAGTTACAAACTAGATCAAGTTTGTGTCTTGACAGTTTTCTCTATGTATTTTTATCCATCTACATTATCCAAACCTGAAAATTCCTGTCCTGCATGTCTTTGGTATATACAACTTGAGCTTACTAAGTCATTGCCAAGTTTGCAAATGCTGAGAGCTTATGAAGCATCAATTAGCAGGTTTTTCACAAGGGTGGGTGCACAATATAAAACACATTTTCATCTTGGTATGTGAATGCGAGCCTGAAACTTAACCAAGCTGCCTAACTGCATCAGTTCTTCAACAACTGTCTCAGCTGACTTCAATACTCAGCACACAATACATTCGGAATTCTGGTAACCTGGTAAAATTCCTCCAAGGTTCATTTTATGCTGAGTTTTTTATGAGTAGTGGTCTAGCAACTGCAGGACTAACTAGCTTTGATTTGTGCTAAAATCAAGCATCTGCTTCTCCAAAGCAGATTTATGCATGCATGCTCAAAATCAAAGCACTAGAGGTGCGTGAAGAGTCAGCAGGAACAAAATGGGATAGCAGCAAAGGATCTGTAAAGCCCGAGCTCACATTTCTTGGCAAGCTGAGAGTCTGAGCTAAACACACTTTTTGGCTCTGCCATGGGAAAATGAAGTTTCTTTTATCTCTCTGATATAATCTATTTAACTAACAGGGTCATTTGAGTTAACTGCATCAATCTCTCCTTGTAGGAACGGTGACTGCTGTACCATATTAGGAAGAAAGGAGATGAAAGAAGGAAGAGAAAGATGAAATATCCACAAAACCACATTAGAATCAGAGTGGAACTCAGTGATTTCATTATGGCTTGATCCAGTTATTAACATCACCCGATGACATCAAACCAGTAGAGAAGGTATTGTTATATAAGTGTAGTATCTGAGAAACAAATAGCTACTTAGCTACAATCAAATTTGAGAAGCATCTAATCTAGACATGACAATATGTAATAACAGTGTAAAGGACACCATGAGCTAGCTCACAGACAACGTAATTACTTCTCAGGCTTTTAAGGTAATGTTTTTCCTGCTTTGGGGATATCGGTGGGAGTTTGGGAGGTTTGGGGTGGAGTTTTTTAACCACATTCAAGTTTAAATTGTCCAGTAAATTTTCTGATGTTGCTTCCCTCCTGCCCATTATTCATTTACAGAATGCATTATTATGCACCCCCAAAAAAGTCTTGTGGGAAACTAGTTTTCTGCACTTGATCACAATGAGCATAGCTCAGAAATGATGCATTGGCTTAGGGACAACAGAACAGCAAAGAAGTGGATTCTTCTCTTTGGAAATGGCATACTGGGTCAGTTGCAGAAAAAGCATGGCTTGAACATACTTCCTCCTGAAATGTGAAAGTCAGGTTCAGTTGTGTTCTATGAAAGAAAGTTTTATGCTGGCTCTTCAGTTCTCTGGTGTGTTACATAAGCTCCCTTTCCCCTTTATTTTCATAACAGTACATACATATTTTATGAACTCTGTCTCTTTGAACTCTGTTTCTCTAACCCATTGACTGATTCACATTTGTCTCTTTGAAATGGTATCTTATATGCTCTGAGAAATTCACTGTCAATGGCTGTCTGTCAATAAAATCCCAACAACCCCCCCATAACAGTGATTCTGTTGGTTGCCAATGCTGCAAGTCAACTCGACAATACATTTCCATGTAATGTTAATACCAAGGTTGCATGGAGATCATTGCACTCTGATAGATCAGAAGCAGTAAAGCTCAAACAGCTATTAACTCATTCTTTACATACCTTATCTTAGCCACTCCCAAACATACAATTAAAAAGCAACAAGGGAAGCAAATCTTCCCTTTCAGTGTGGATAAATGTAAATGCTGATTTTCATCAGGAAATACAAACATGGCTGCATATGTTGATGTCTCTTCCTGCACACCTGGAATTATAGATGAGTGATACACAGGCTGTTCTGAGGCTATTCCAAACCCCATGCTTGAGATGACAGTCAATTACAGTTTTAAAATCTAAGCTAGTATGATTGATTTGACAAGAAAATACCTGCTCTCCTATTGAGATTACCTCCATTCCCTGTACAGATCTGAAATAGATGTTCCAACTGTTTCTCAGTTGAACTCAGAATTAAGACATTAGCTTCACTATGATTTAGAACCCTTGCCTACGAACAAACATCCTTTTTATTTGATTTGCTCAGGAAAAATCCCTCCTCAGTATTCCTTCTGTGCATATAAATATCCTATGCAGCAGCTATATTGAAGGATTTTATGTGCTGGAATAAAAGCCTCAGTGGGTCAGTGGCATTCCTTACTAATATCAGCTTCAGAAACTGACCTATGAGAAGTCCAAATATTACCTTCTGATCTGGTTTATACAGTTTTCTTCTGCATGAATGCCTCTACTTTGCCTGAGCTTACCTAGTTAGCTCTCTGTATCTTCTAAAGGTTTCCCACATTACTAATATCTTCAGTAGACAGGGTGGACATTCATGCTGCTATCTTTTCCACTGCACAGACTTCTCATGCCCCCTAAAAGCACTTTTGAGACGTCAGAGTAATTAAATCTGCTCAGCTTTCTGCTGAAATAATATTTACATTAATAAAAGAATAAATTAGAAAATCAAGTGAACTCAACCTTTTGGTGGAAACAACACTACCAAAGTGTAAATTGGGAAATGGCTTAGAAGAGACAGACCCATCAGCCTTTATCATGAGCACCGTGGCCTGGGACCTGAAGAAGCCCACTCTCTTATCAGTTGCTGTCTAGCATGTTCACTGAACAGGGTCTCAAGCTACATTGCAGGTGACAACTTGAACTTGCTCTGCAGACTCAATCTCCAGGTCAAAGAACAGTGCAGCCCCTTTAATGATGAAATGGAGACTCATTCTTCTAACAGCTATAGGACTCACAAGGGACACTGGACAGGGTCAGGCTCCTGCATTCAGGTTCCTGATTCTGATCACAGTCTCAAATTTAGGTTCTTTAACGTTAGAGGTTAAGAGTCTAAGAGTTATGCAAAAAAGCATCCCAAAATTGGAGCCCACCACCACCTGAAGTTCTTGTTTTTCTGTCTCATGCATCAGTAGCAGTTGGGCCACACTTCAAATCTCAGAGGAAGTAAAATGAGAACAATACTTCTAGCTCTGCTGTGACAGAAGGGCATAAACAGAAATGGCAAAACAGGAGTTTGATCAAGGAGGTCACAGCTCTGACATTTACACAACCTCTAATATAGCTGTAGATATTGTGATGGTAAGAAACAGAATTCTGAAGCCAGCAAAATGAACAGCAGTGTATTTTACTCATCAACCTGATTTTCTTTCAACTTTTCTAGATGAAAAGAAAACCTTTTTCTTTTTTTAATTCCCCCCCCCCCTCCTCCCCCCCCATCTTCTCTTGGGATGGAAAAAAAAAAACCAAAACAAAAAGAAAAAGAAAAGTCTCACTCTCTCCTGGAATCTGCAATTTCCAAGGTGTGCTTCTGAGACAGGAGAAATGAAACAAACCAATAACCTCACAATGTTGAAAATTGTGAGTGCGTGACTGTTCTGGAGCTCTTGATTTGCCTAGAGATGGAACAGATAGATTTAAATGAACAGGTGGAATCATGTGAAGCACACTATGCCTTTTAATAAAACCTTCCAAGAGCAGATAAACTATTTTGTGCTTTCAGCAGAAAGAATGATTTCTCCCACTCACTCCCTCGGGAATGTGCTTACAAAATTTCACTTCTCCTGACTCAAAAACTCCTACTTCAAAATTCTTCCCAATTATGGCCATTTTCAGTTGCTTGTTTAAAAAGTATTTGATAGCCTTTTATTACCTGCAGATAGTTTATTTTCTGGAAAATAAACCATAAAAATTAAACACTCTGCCTCCATGTTGTGGTTTGCCATCATAAAATAAACTGTCAGCTGAAGAAGCAAACTGTGGATTCAGGAAAGCTGCAGCCTCTTGATTTGTCTCAAAATTCCATAGCACTTTGGGGTGTGGTTTGGTGGACATGGTAGTCTTAGGTTGGTGGTTGGACTCACTGACCTTAGAGCTCTTTTCCAACCAAAACAATTCTAAGAGATGCAGAATGAAGTCCATAGGACTCCCACTCTTTAAGGAAAGTGGCATCCTCTGGAGATCTTACTCTCTTCACCCTCTCTCAAAGGTCCCCACCCATGGTCCTAGCAGAAACCTAGCCTCAATGATAATTTCAGCTAATTTCCCAGACTGTTGTCTGAGATGGCAAAGCCAAAATCATATTCCCTTTTGCTTGCTCCAGCACCTGAGCTGTAACCTGTGAGTTCAGAAAGATGATGGATTTGAGCAAAGCAGAAGTATCCTAAGCCACATAGATAAGGGAAATTGAATTTGCCCATCACAGCTCTTCAGCCCAGAATACTAATTCAGTTCCCTTCCTCTCACAGTGCACTGTGAAGCCAACCTGTTTTATATCTCTAAAGCTGTGTGAAATCCTTTGACAGAAGCTGCTATGGAGGGCTGCAGCTTAAGACTGAAGTATCTGCAGTTTCCATGGTTCAGTGGCTTTCTCAGATGTCCATAATTACGATCACAGATACTGGGTTTCTCATCCTTTACCCCTCTGAAGATGGCTTTCTAAAACTCCCAGCACAAATCCAGGGTGGGAGGTAGGTTATAGCAAAGGACAGAAAGAAGAGGAATTCAGGCCCATCTTTCCTCTGTTGTCCCTTTTGTCATTTACCCACATCACTGAAGAGCAAACCGTTGCTGCTGGCACTGCTCTTGCCCTGCATGAGAACAGGCAGCATGAGGACAGCAGCAGGTCCTCCTTCCTAGGAACAATCACAATCTTGGCTCAGTCACAGGTTGTCCTCTTGCTCACTGGCTCTTGCATTATCATCCACCTACACAAATCAAGGCATGGTTTCTTTCTTTCCTCACTTCCTTAAACACTGAACGGATGAGGTGCCAATTTAGAAGCAAATGGTATCAGCAAACACACACAGCCTGTGGAAGGGTTTTGGGGTTTTTTTCTTAAAGGTTAAACCAACTATTTCAGTGAAGGGAAGCAATCTGTTCTCTCACTCTCATGTCTTCTGGCATGCCAATCTCTGCTTGCACCACACAAACTACTCAGAACAGTCCATTTTTTTTTCTATCAGAATCCTCAGTCCCAGCAGGGGACAGAAAACAGCAGGGGCCACGCAGTGAAGCTGCATTCAGGTGTGGCATTTCTGTGGGGGCATTTCTTTGCTATTACCTGCCTTCAAGTGTCTACCACTTACCTAAAGGGACTGTCTGGGCTCATTTAGAGTCATTTAACTAAGAAAATCCACATTGTTATTTGTAAGCACTCTACCAAGTTTTAGCTTTAAGGGAATGACATTTTGTGTCTAATGAGTCATTTCTATTTTAATAAGTCAAATATTTTTCATGAACCATGGCAAAACTGTGTATATGAAATCAAATCTTGTAAGTAACTGCTTCCCCAGCTCTTACATTCACATTCATCTAGCTAAGGAAACCAAGATATATTAATGTAAAATGCACCAATGCAAGAATGCTGCTTCTGAAATGTACACCAAATACTAGGAAGAGTGCAGTCATTAACAGTTCAGAAAAGTAGTAAATTGGCTAGGCAGGACTTCAGCTCTGGGGACAGATGAAGTTTTATCTCTGGCTAAGGTCATTTGTTTGCTGTTTCCACCGTGCAAGAGGTGGCCCCGTATGACATTACCAGCACATCACACTCCATCTGTGATTCCTGAACAGCTTTTTAAGGCTGTCCTGAACATCTGAAGAGTCATGATGAGTGTTGAAAATGTAAATGCCTCCTGTTTGTATATCACCTTTTTTACCTTCTTTCTGTAGGCATGGAGAGGACACTCCCACAACAGGAAGTGGCATGGGCTGAGCATGTTGCATTCCTAGTGCCTGAGGCTGACTGAGCATAACTTGCTCAACAGAATGGGAATGTGGAGGAAAACATGAAGCACATTTTCCCACATGAGTTACATCGGTTGACTCAGTGTGACCCATACACCCCACACAGGGCTGGGAGATGAAGTGCAGTTATGGGCTGGCTTTGGCAGAAAGAATGAAATAAACATCATAAAGTCAAAAAATATTACACTTTTGAACGACTAAGACCTTGTTTATAGTGATTTATATTTACAGTAAACATTTCTAGAGCTTGTTCCATGTGATCCCTTTCCTTTGCTAAGGTCTCCTCAAAGAAATGATTGAAATTTATGATACAAAGTCTCCAGTGTTTGGGCTATTTGCATAAAAAAATTTATTATACTTTTAAAGGCTATGAAGGCCATTTATGCTGTGAGCCTAGTTCAGTTAGGCTTAGAATCTGAATACTTTCCAGTATGAACTCACTAACCAGTCTGCACTGGACCTCTGTAAACCTGGAGTCAATGCAGTTGATGCCATTAACTGTGAAGGAGAACAGATTTGGAGGTTTTGGGGGTGAGATAGATTGACTGCAATTAAACGATAGTCGTTCAAGCCCAAACTGCTGAAAGATTTCTTTGAAAAGAAATCTGTTTGTGCAGGAAAATATTTTTGGTTTGGATCAGTGTAATCCAGACACCATTCCTGTGTGCCATTAGCAGCTGATAAGCCTACGGCAGACGGTGGAGGGGAAACGTTTTAATTCCATTCCTGCCTGGCCGGTGTTGTACCAGCACCAACTGTTTCAGGCACTGCTGCAGTGTGGTAACATTTGCAAGTGTTTGCTTCAAAACTGTGCAGAATTTAATTCCAAGTATGCAGCACTGTTTTAACACAACTTATCAACTGCTACCAAACAGAGGAGATTCAGACCACACTTGTTCCATTTGCTAAATTCAGAGTTTCCCAAATGCAAGCCAAGGGAGTTGGGCTAGACAAGGGTGAGGGCTTTGTACATTTGCTTTTTAAAGGCAACCACTATAGCCATGTAGATCTCCTGCCAGCAGACTGAAAGTTCAAATGAGACAGCAAATTAATTTTCCATAGAAGAATGGTGGTAGAGAAAAAGAAAACTTTTACGCCTCCCCTGCTAATCTTCCTCTAGATACTGAACCTTTCCTTGGCATTCAGCATTCCATTATTTTCCCTTTGAACTTGGACACAAGATAGTCCTTTCAAAAACTACTTCCAATTACATACACCATCACTTGGTATAAATAATTTTAAACCCAGACCTCTTCTGCCATCATCTTCATTTGGATGACAGCTTCTAATCCAGCAGTTACACGTTACAAAGAGCAGGTCAGGCAATGCACTCAGAAGACCAACAGACGTCTCTTCTACAGGCTGCTCTGTCAGCACTGTACAGAAACAACACTAATTCTTTTTAGGAGAGATGCATTTTTGAACATAGATGTTTTCTTCCAGGAAGCCTTTCTTAAAGGCTGGGTACTTCTTTAGCACCTCTTATTTTGAATAGTCAAGGTTTAAACACTTCAGCACTCCTGTGAAAATTCTGAGTGGCACTGATTTACAGTGCTGGGAACAGACTCTGACCATTTCACAAGGATGTTTTATGAATGTTAAAGATAAAAGACAACAAAACCTGCTGAGCACAGATCTTGCCCTCCCCAGTAATGCCATTTTAAATGAAGAAACTGCTAACATATGGGTTTTTTTTTCTTGGTGATATAATATTGATGGTTTCAATCTAGTAAACCATTATTTTTCCTACCTTCCTCATCACAGTTGTTACTTCAGTGCTCTTGATGAGGATTTAGAGTGCACCATCAGTAAATTTGCAGATGACACCAAGTTATGTGGGAATGTTGATCTGCTCCATGGTAGGAAGGCTCTCTCTGCAGAGAGACTTAGATTAGATCAATGGGCTGAGGTCAATGGCATATCCTTCAACAAGGCCAAGAGATGTGCCCTTGGGCCCCACGCAACACTCCAGGCTCAAGCAACTTCATCCTGAGCCACAAGGTTCGGCCCCATCTATGGAGCAATCCTGAGATTCAAACAATTAAGATTCAAACCAGGACAGCCTGCTTTCCCAGCTTGTACCAGACTCAATCTGCCGCCATCAGGACAACAACATGGCTTGAGAGAAATATAGAAACAAATTATGATGGAACAATGAACCCATTCCTATCTGCATTTAATACCTGCAGATGACACCCAGTAATACCCTTGCATAGGAGGATGCATTGGCAATGGCATGGTTCATTTGACATTGTAATGCCAAACCACAAGATAATTATGTTGTTTGATGAACCAGAAACACAGAAAAGGGAGAACAGAAACACCTTAAAAACAAACTAAGCAACACCTAAGAGTTCAAAAGCCCAAGGCTGAGGAAGAAGTCATGAAAAGCCTGTGTGATTTCCTTAACTAATCCTAATTATATTCAGCAAATTCAGTTTCAAGTTCTGAAGAATCTGGAATAAGCATATTTAAACTATGGGCTTAAAATACATCTGTGAGGAATAACTAATTGGGTTAATTATGTTTATAGTGACTATTTTCATAGGGATTATGAATACATTTTAAGGTGAAATTCAAACACAGTGAATGTCATTACCTGTGCAGACCAAATTTGCTCCAGTAGAACTGCTGCATTGCCTCTTGAAGAGGAGAGTTGAAATTGAAAATGAGCTTGAAGCAGAGGACTAGATTGAACTAAACAGAAGGCAGTTCACTTCCAAAAACTGAAAAGTAAAGCTCTGAGGAGGAAAAACCAACTGCACAAACCTCTCCCAGAAAAACAAGATCTGGGGCTTACCAATTACCCAGCTTCAGGAAGAGTCAGCAACATCTTGATTCATAGATTCAGAGAACGGCTTGAGCCAGAAGGGACCCTTCAAAACCACCCAGTTTCAACCCTCCTGCCATGCCACATGCAGGGATACCCTCCACTAAACCAAGCCACCCAAGACCTCATTCAACCTGGCCCTGAGCACTCCGAGAGTGTGGGCATCCACAGCCTCCCTGAGTAACCCATTCTAGTATCTCACCATGAACAGGAACAACTAATTTCCTCACAGGCAAACAAATCCCCACTGCAACACACAGCCTAAGTGGTATTTAGCTACCCACAGCACAATATTTTAGCAGGGTGAAAGGGAAGACGCAAGACTCAAAACCTAAACATTCAGGTTAGAAGCAAGTCTGCTTTTTCTGGGGGTTTTAGGACTAGAAAAGGTTGTGGAAAAATAAAAAGAAAGCATTGTCCTATTGGGCTGTGTAAAAGTGATTGGCTAAATAAAACATATGACATCTTGTTTAAAGTTAGGAAATGAAACAGCTGACAAAGACTTTTCAGGTCTGTCAGAGGAAAAGGAAATGCATTTGCTTTATACCCAAACATTCAGACCAGAGAAGGTATAGTCTTCACATTTGGCTGTGATTTTGCTGTGGTTTGGGGTGGCTTGAGAGCACTTTGACCAGCACTGCACCAGAATGTGGGTGTTCTGACAGGAACAAACACATCTTGGTTTAATTTTCAGATCACAGCTTAACTGGTAAAAATAGTACAAGATCTGTTGTTCCTGTGAGATTTCCTACCCATCAACAGTAAGAGAGTCACACACTCTGAGACACAGATGCTTTGGCCAGATCTTCTCTGCTGAGGTGAAGTCATGCCAGCAAAGGAGTTCATGCCCTGCCTTCCAATTACTCAACAATGAAAATATTTTAGAAACCCTTGGATTTAGAAGAAAATGTCAAGGCAGTACTGGTCAAACTTCAGATGGAACATTGCGTCCTATTCTGGGCATTGCCTTTCACAACAAATAGGCCCATATTGACAAAATCCAGAGGAGAAGATTAAGAGCCATCAGAGGTGTATAAACCAAGATCTGTGCGGACTGATTTTACTCAGGCTAGAGAAGGGAAGAGCAGAGACACGATAACAGACCTCAGACATACAGGAGATTTATCACATTTTGTAGCAAAGTTAAGTTCTTCACTTGGGAATTATCAAGAGATTACAGGTTTAAACTGCAGCAAGAAAAAGGGAAGTTAGACAATTTTAAAGCTTCTGTGACTGAAATAGCTACAACCGCCTGAGGCGGTGTGGAAATCTTGGGGGAAGATTTTTAGGAACAAGTTATTCCCACATATTTTAATAATGTTTTTGTTACCATTCCCTAAAGTAGGGTGGACTAGGAAATTAAGATTTCTGAAATTCCTCTTTTCTAGAGGTATCTCTATGGAGACAAAGCAGCAAATACCTGTGTGTTTTCTCCATTCCTAAGAGGCCAGAAGCATCCAACTTCAGCTCAGGAGCCAGAAAGGAAACCATCTGCAGAGCAGGAGCTGTGCCTAAGCTAGTCCATCCATCTGAGATGCTCTTAAACACAGCCCACTCTGCTGCGCAGCAAAAGCAATGGGATCTGCAGAGAAGAGCTGAGATGAACCAGGCTGAGCAGCACAGTGTTAATTTGTTCCTTTAGTACTACGACAGCAACTTTCTCCCTGCTACTGAAAGTCTGGCAGAGCCTGCAGCAGCCAGGTCCAGCAAAGCCAGCCATGGCAAAGAGGGGCTGAACCCAGGAGACTGCAGCTGGAGAGAGAACATCTGCTTTCCTGAAAACACCTTCTTCTCCTATCAGATTGCAAACCAGAGTGTAACAAATTTCCCTATGCTGCTGAGACAAGCTGGCAGTAGCAGAGAACTAAATTCCAGGACTTGTAGTAAGTCAATGATGCATGGTTTGGTTTGCATAAAGAAGAGTGAACTTAAAAGGTGAAGAATCCTGCCTATAGATCATATCACATCACGCAGCATCTCATATCTGATTAGAACCCCCTGAATCGTTTCCAAGTGCCTTAGGTTTGTTTTCTTTTTCAAGCATTCTTTAGAGTCCTACAGTCTCTTCTCCTTGTCAGCACACCACCTCTCTTCCAGTTTTCAAGTACTGTGCTGATAGAAAGCTATATGGCAAAAATCAAATATTGATTAGAAAATCCCTTTGACAGCAGGCTCTGAAACTGTGTTAAAAGATTTTCAGAGCTGTGTGAGGAGTATTACCTATGATACCCTTTAAAGTGTATTTACTACTGTGATCAACTATAACTAAGGCAGGGATTATTCACCATTGCTCATGTGTGATGGGCACCTTCACCGTGCAGGGAGAGCTTCCAAGCACGTGGACCTGGGCAAATGATCCCAAGGTCAGTAAGGACCCGATCGACTAAGCATCTGATCGACTGCTTATGTTTTTTCTCTCCTGTATCTGCTTCTAACCCTAAATACTTTGAGTATGAAGATCAATAATTTTCTAAGGAGCAGAAATGACCTCCAAAGCCCTCCAAACACACAACCATGGCATGAAATAATTTCACACAGAAATGCATTACTCTGATTTTTTTCCCTTTGAGGAACCTGCTTGAGCAGAAAGGTTGAACTAGATGATCCCCAGAGGTCCCTTCCAGCCCCTACCCTTCCGTGATTTTGTGATATCCAACTGTGACTTGTTTATTAAGCAAACAAAGCAAAAGAGCCCACAAAGTTAATTTTGCCTTACCAGAGCTGACTCACCATGGTTAATGGTAGCAAAATACATGTTTTTGTTACTGAAGTGAGCAGGTATGACTCAGTTACCTAGAGAATGAAGTATCATCTTGACAGGACAGTTTTTCAGATTCAAAAGCACTATGAGGACTTGCACAGAAAGGCTGCCTCTGTGCAAACAAAACCATTCCATCAGCTTACTGGTACAGATCATGCCCGGTTTGCAAATGCAATGTAGGAGATAACAGCAAGAATCCACACTATTAAACTCCAGTGCACTTCAAGGTCACATTTAGAAACAGCAGGCAAAGTATCAAAAGGCTGCTGTAGAAAGTCACTTGGCATCTAGTAGCAACACAGATAAGAGCCTTGAGAAGACATTAAGATGGTACTTGAGCTACATTTCCCCAGTGGGAAACAGCCAATGCTTGGCATGGGAGAACTAAAATTAACTATATAGAAAGCTCTGAGCTCATGGCAAGCAGAAGCACTTCTACTGAAAATGTCTATGAAAATAGTTGACTCCTCAAAATGAAAGCTAAAAAGCCTGCTGCTTCTGGGTACCTTAGCCCTGGCAGGAGTCATCACAGCCTCATCACTACCAGATAAAGCAGTCCTCAAATTTCAAATTGATATGAGGAACACAAAACCAGAAGCTGGTAACAATGGAAACCCAACAGCTAAACCATGGAATTGTCTCAGGTGGCAAAATCAGAGAACACTGAAAGCAAGAGCGAACGAACACTCTGAGAGATGCTACGTGCAGTTTCACCGTGGGAAGCACATTACTGCCAAAGATTATAAAATGAAATCTGTGACAGAGTAAAGACTCAACAGGGCTGTAACAGTGCCAAACAGTATTACCTAAGCTCTTAATCATTACATGACTGCATCCCTTACAGCAAATATACCCACTATTACCAAGACGGCCAAATATTCCTCGGTCTATCACAGAGGCTCATTCTTCTTAATCTTAAAAGAAGCCTTAAAGGTTTTGCAGTGGAAAGAGGGCCAAAATTGTATAGTTGCAGAGTTAAGAACCAAGCAATGTTATCTTCCTCCTGCACTGTATACAGGATGGAATTCTCACCCTCCTATTCAAATCAGAATGAATTTCAGCACAAATTTTGTACGAGTACAAAAGACAACAGCTCTGCTTTGAGAGAAATCAGCAAACATAGAACAGCTTTCTCTGTGGGCTCCTTAAAACTGGACCATGAAACAGTTAAGGAAGAAGCTGCCATTATGCTGTGGTCATTAACAAATTCACCAAACAAAGTTCATAGTGGGAAAAAAAAAAAAAAAATTCAAAGAAGAGAATCAGTTTTTAAGAGATGACTGGAAATTGTTGATGCAAGTTTTCTTACACCGAACTTGGTAACCCAGTACAGCCAGGGGATTTCTTAACAACAGTCTAGACTCCAATTTCTTGGATATTTTGCAATATTTTCTTATTTCCAGGAGGAAGCAAACAATAAGAGAGTGTTTATAAAGTCAGTGTGTCCCTTCTGTGTAATATAAGTTGGCAGGAGGCCTAATGAGACAAGCTCCAGAGGTCCCCTCAAACCCAGCTTTCCATGATTCGATGAGCTATGATACATGCCAGCTGAACCCAAGGATATAAATGTGATGGCAAGCATTGCCTTGACAAAGTTCAATTCAGGGAGGCACGATTTGAGAAGTAACAGTAAATCTATTAGAGTATATTTAGTCTAAGGATACTACATTGCTCTCCTTTACCCCAGGACTAATTTTCTCCTCCCCCTCCAGCTTCACATTTTCCTCAAACTGCTTCTTCAAATGTGTAATTTTCTCCTTCTTCAAAACAGAAGAGAACTTCATTTCTTATGAGAGCTTATTATCACAGAGATTGCCTCCACAAAAATACCTTGGTACCCACTTGTGCTCTCTCTTAAGAAAAATTACATAACATTATGTCATAATGGTTCAGTATTCTCTATCAGAGGAAAAAAGCCTCTCTAAAATGTAGAAATAAAGAGGAAGCCTCTGTCTGGAAATGGGCACAAGAGATTTATCTAGAAAACAGCTAATACTCTGATAAATGGGTGTACTGGAATGAAAACATCCTCCAAAAAGCTGAAGAAGTAAAACCAAAAGGAAAATAACTAAGTTGCTCTGGCTTCTAGAATCCTGCATGTCTCTATAATCAGATTAAAACATCATAGAGAAATGAGGACACTGCTTTACTTTTAATGCTGAATATCAGGTATTTTGAATTATTAGAAGATATATGTTTGATCCTTTTGAATATTTGAATGGCCGGCAATGGGAAAATTCAGTTTTGCAGTGTCCATCATGGAAAGTGCCTGTAGCCATCACCCTGTGCCATTAAATACAACAAACACTGATGAAGAGGAAGAGAAATTGAGAGCATTAATAAATTGTGCATATGTCACTTAGTGCCACGAGCAAAGTGGGGCAGGAGGAGGGAGTTCAGACCTGATTCTACACATCTGCTGAGTATTGTGACTTTAAGCAAGGTTAAGATTTGTGGGACCTTCTTTTATACTGTTTTTAATACAATTTAAAGCTTCCAAATATTGGAATAAACATTTCTATACTTGGGCTTATAAACCTTAATAACCAGTTACATTTCTCTGACTAAGTACATGGCTTTTAAAGAAGGCACTGGACCAGGTTTTTCCCCTGGTGCCACTTTGGCAGCCTTTCCCCTTCCTTCCACATCCCTGCCTGTGTGCAAAATGCTGTTCATCTGTGGATCTCAGTCACCCACCTACAAACACCAGGGGCTGTGACAGTAAGAAAGCTGTTGTAGCACAAATGTCTTTATTCATCAGGTGTTTGAGGGAAAAAAGGTGTAGCTTTGGTTCCTATCCATTGACTTTCAGCCCCTAGGTTGAAAATAAAGGCTCTCAGCATGCTTGTGGTATTAATAATGTCTACTGTAATGCTTCTTATCTAATATAGTCTCTCCATATATGCATTTGGAAGGTCATTTTGTATTTGAAAGTTATTAAAATGTATTCTGTGATCCCAGATTTGTTTTCTAGCTCCAGCCATCCTTTCCTCCCAGCCTAGAACTTGATAACATGGTGATAACAGCCTGAACTAATAAGCAGGTGAGAGCTGACACAGTTAATGAATGCTACTACAATTGCAGTTGAACTAGCCTCATGAAACATGTTTAACTTCTTATTATAAGCCAGCAGGCACAATAAAGTTCCCTATTTAAAATTTTTCAATTTCAGCACAGACCACAAAAAGTCAAAAGTAATTTTAGCCCAACCTCAATGGATAAAACATCCTTTATATTAATATTTTAAACTTCTACCCATTAGTGTTACCCTGATTCCTGTCTGACCTTTCCATATTGCATTTCAGCCTAGCAGTTTACACTGACAGACAAGCTGAGGCCACCAGCCAGATCTATTGTCTTCTAAGTAAGAAAACTAATAAATTGGGCAGCTATTACAAAATGACTGATGTAGAGGAAGCAAACACATCCCACACAGGTTCACTCACTCACACAGGCACAATCTTCATTTACCTTGTGCTATTTATATTCATCTAATGAATTAAGGCTGGTGAAATTGCCTCATTTATTCTTAAGGAGACATTCTAAAACTAAGCAAACTCACCTCAGGATAGAAAATCTGACTATGAATCAATACAAAAGAAGGCAAAATGAAAAGGAAAAGGAAAACAGGGTATCTCAAAGATTTACAGCTGGGCATTGATGGGGAAGTGCGAGATCCTCACACTGCCAAGGAATTGTATTGGTCTGGAAGAGAGCATGAGGAATAGCAGCATGAAGAGGCAATTGCTCTTATGTCAAATATTACCCATTAGTATACATGAAACATCAGAGATTACCAGATTATATTCCAGACTCCACAACAAACTGAAAACTTTCCATACAAAAAAAGAGTTCACAGAAATCACTAAAACCCCAGGGGGGAAAAAAATAAAACTCACTTCCCAAATGTGAAATAATTATTGTATTAGGTTGTGGAACAGAAAAGAATATTAAAAGATAACCACAAGTTCCCTAAACCAAACAGCTTAAATTCCATCCCCTCATCTTTCTTGATAATTTATAATACAAACTAAATGCTTTAGTAATCATAGAATGATAGAATGTTTTGGGTTGGAACTGACCTCCAAAGCTCATCTAGTCCAACCCCCCTGCAGTCAGCAGGGACATCCTCCACTAGATCAGATTGCTCAGAGCCTTCTCTAGCCTGACCTTCTCCAGAGATGGGGCTTCAACCACCTCCCTAGGTAACCTTTTCAGTGTTGCACCACCCTCATGGTGCAGAACTTGTTCCTAACATCCAATCCAAATGTCCTCTTCTCTCATTTCAAACCATTTCCCCTCCTCCTATCCCAGCAGGCCTTTGCAAACAGTCCCTCTGCAGCCTTCTTGTAGCCCTCTGCAGGTACTGGAAGGCCACTATAAGGTCTCTCCAAAGCCTTCTCTTCTCCAGGCTGAACAACCCCAGCTTCCTCAGCTTGTCCTCACAGCAGCCCCCTGATCATTTTTGTGGTACTCCTCTGGACCCACTCCATCAGGTCCACGTATGCAGTACTCCAGGTGAGGTCTCATTAGAGCAAAGTGGCAGAATCAGCTCTCTCAATCTACTGAGACGAACAGAGTTCTTACAACATAAGAGCATAGAGCAGTTCAGTACCTGGATCTAATTTTCTGCATAACAAAATCAGAAAAGGAAGGCCTTGCATTTAATTATTTACTCTTTTTCTGTGTATGCTGCATAGATCTATCTGGACAATGTCATCCTAAGTGAAAGACATAACAAGAGCATGGAAAAAGATACCTCAACATCTTTGGCAGCAGTCCCACAAATTGTCCTGAAAGAAGTCAGCAGAAATAATTACATACTGCAAGAGTTATGAAGGCCTAGAGGGGGAAATCTAGAAAATTCAGAGAAAATGAGGATATGGAAATGAGGAATTTCTAGGAGGAAACTGAAATGCAACTTTCACACAGACTTTCTCTGAGAATGGACATTGAAATTATTTCTAGCATCTAAAAATCCTTTATGAACACTCCTTCAGAATGTCTTCTGCAGTTAATGTGCTCTTCAAATGAGCCACAGATGAGTACAAATTGGAAGAGAAGCTTTCTTAGTTCAACCTTTTTCCCCAAGACAGAATCAACTACATTAGGTCATTCCTGACATATTTCTCTTGTCTGTTCCTAATGACTGTGAATGAAGAGACTCAGCAGTTTCCCAAAGCCAGCTCTTCCAGTGTTTCACAATCTTTACGACTGAAAGTTTTCCCTGTTGTCTAACCTCAAGTATTTGCTCCACTCAAGCAAGCCCCTCAGTTCTTGTACCATCCACCACAACACTGAAAGCACATGATGCCCTTTCTCTCTGTGCAGCTCTTAAAACAATGAAGATTTACCGTGGCCCTTCTCATTTTTCTCTTCTTTAGACTAAACAACTCCACTTCTTCTGATCTTTTCTCCGACATTATCATCCTGAGATATCTGATCACCCTTACCTGGACACTGTCCAATTCTGCACACTGCTGTTGGAGAGCAATGCCCAAGTTTGGGCACAAGTGCTCCAGCTGCAGAGCAGAAGGGCAGCCTCACAGATCTACAAGGCTTACACAAACTGGTACGATGTTTGCCTTTTCTGTAACAGCATGACATTGTTGACTTTACATCCAGTGCATGATTCACTAGTTCCAGCTACTCTGCTGCAGAAATGCTGTCTAAGCAGTTGAGCACCATCCTCTGCTTGGAAAGTTGTTCCTGCTCAGCACAGTATCTTCTATTTATCACTGCTGACTTTAATTCTGCCCTTTTTTCCCCCCCCTTCAGATTGTTTCTCTATTTTGTCAAGATGGTTTTCAGTGTCACTACACTCCCTTGATTCTGGCAGTCCCTCCTGTCTTGGTGGCATGTTTAATCAGAACATTTTATTTAACCATCCAGGTTTCTAATGGAAACATGGATCAAAATAAAAGTCAGGACTGATGCCTGCCAAGCCTCTTCAGGACAGAAAAAGTATCAATCCATGTCTTGATACTTAAGGCTGATATTCTGCAGTCCTTCATGTTTTGTTACCTACAGAATAGGGAATGCACATAGTGGAGTGTTGCATACATTTCCCAGTATTCCCATCGAGTCTCTGAGACCTTGCAACTCAGAGCATAGGAGATCACATCCCAGTCACACATCACTGCACTGGATCCTCCTCAGAAACTGCAGTTTGAACCGTTACACACCCAGGAGGCAGGGGAAAAGAAGCTCCACCGTGAAGTCTGGACAAGGTATGTCTGCTTGCTTGCAAGTCAAATTGCAGGGCTTTCAATTCCCAACTTTATTCTGTTTCTCTTTGTCAAAATAACTCTGAGTTTGCTGAGACAGTGCAATTTTTTTCTGGTGAACAATGTACTGCTACACAGGGATGCCTACCAGAGAATACATACTAAGGGGCTATATATATTTATAAATGTGCAATATTCCTATAATTAAATAACAGACATAAATACTCCTATTAGAGTAACACTTCGATTGTGCTTACTGACTGTACAAACTATTTCTGTCTGCTCTGGATGAGCTAATTATCAATATTTCATTTTATCCCAGGGAACAAAAGGATTTATTTCCCCAGCCCTTCAATATTTCTCAACACCTTCTATCTCCACATTCCATCCATCATGCAAAGATTGCTCTTGAGATTAGTGTAGAGCTTCCATGACTCATACATGCTCACTGCAGAAGGGAGCTCAGATTCCTTGGTGATCTGTAGCTCTAGATGTAGATCCCTTCTCTTGCATAGTTCAGGAACCCTCCTGTGACCCAAAGGGATTCCAGTGCATGCAATGGTCCTAAAGTTATAAGCCTGATGGTCAACAGAAAACTGGGAGCCTAGACAAGGAAGGAAGCAGTTGTTTGCTGCCTACATAATGCTGAGCAAATGTATGGCATGAGTAGATTCCTTCTGTTCTTAGCTGTCTTATTTCTACAATTCCTTCAGTAAATTAAGTACTGCTCCAGCAAATACAACCACAATGGGCCAGCTACCCCAGCAGATGTTCATCTCAGCTTATAGCCTTTTTGTCTCACCAACTCAAAGGAATACTCCTCCTCCTGGTCATCACCTTTCAAAATTTCTTAAGGAACTCTGGGAAACCTTCACACGCTGCCTATGCTTCAGTAATTCTTCATTTCAAAAGGAGATGACTCTTCTTGATAGTGTAGCTTAACAAATCATCTAAATAAGCAGTTCCACATGGGACCATAACAAATCAATCCCACTTTCTCTACCTCATCTCCATTCACTCTCATACATGCAGTGCAGAAAACTTTGCACACAAATAATTGCAGTTTCCTAGTACAATATGTGACCTATTATTGTTCCATAAATTAAAATCTTCTAAGCCATTCTACCAAACTGGCCTACAAGATTATTCATGCAATGAGCAATCACCAAGGTCATGAAGCAGATACAAGCTCTCTCAGGAAGTGCTTGGCCACCCTGCTGCTGGGACCAGGCTCAGCATCCTTGTGTGTTCTTAGCTCATTTTCATGAAGACTTGAAGGCTGAGCCACTACCTTTTATGTTTTTCTCTGTAAATTGCAATAACACAAACAACAGAAATATGTTTCTTTTTCATTTCTTTCATGGATGTGTTAAAAAATAGTCTTTTTGTTTTGCTGTGTTATGTACTGTGTTTGTGTCTCTGTATCTTAAGGATACTCCAGCAAGACTGATGTGCACACCCCCCCACATTTCTTCTCACCTAACTCAGTGCCTGTGCAAAATAGGTTTTGCTTCAGCTTAGAGTCAGGTATCCTGAGCCACTCTGCCCAAAAGGGTTGTTTATTGAAGCATACCTATTACTTTCAAGGAGAAAACAACAAAAAATAGTCTGTCACTCAATACAATTGGTCTGGAGGACAACTTATGCTCACACATATCATTTGGGAGGGAGGGCAAAAAAAAAAAAAAGGCAAGCCACACGTGCCTACAGTCCCTACAATTTAGCAGCAGGTCAATAACCTCTTGAGTACACACAGCTCACTGCCTCGCTCAAACCAGCAGAAATCAACACTGATGATTATGTTTTGAACCCAGCTGTAGCAGAACTGAGGAGGTCCCAGGGGCAGGACAAACCAAAGCAAAGTCCCTTGCCCAGGTCACTTCTGTGACCCCAGTGATGCAGCTGTGGAGCAGAGGCTGAGCTGCTTCCCAGGAGCCTCCTCCTCACCTCCCTGCCTTGGCCCCAGCGCAGCCGGCTGGGAGAGCACATCGCATGTGGCACTCAGCCCACTGGCTCACGCTTGTCTTCTCCCTTCCCAAGGTTCAGCTCAGCTGCAACCCCCTCCCCACACCCATAAATAAAGCCCAAAATAAAAAGCTGTGGAAGCCAGCCTTGCCATTAACCTAAAAGTAAGAGCTGTTGATGGAGTGAATGGGGAAAGAAGTCATACTGGTGGAAAGCAAGACATGAAACCAGGCCAAAACCTTAAGCGCAGGACATGAGAAAGCAAACAGTGGTCAGCAAGACAGGTCACCAGCTGTACGCCGTGGTATAGCATGAAAAGGAAAAATGAGCTAATTCTACCTCTACCTCTCCAACCCCCTGCCCCATGCTCACTCATCAGCAGAGACAGCTACCAAAAGAAGGGTCTCTTTACTAGCACAAGCCTTGGAGGGACTGTCTGGAGACCTATGAAGAATTTGGAGCATTTGCAGTCTCACTTCAACTTGGCAAGGTGAGTCAGTGCTCCCTAATGAGCCTGGTTTACATAAGTCCCTCTGTTTTTCACAGATCAATCAGGTAATGTTTGGAACACATTCAACAAGGTATGTGCATTGGGAGCACGGAGCATCCAGGTGATCCTTCACTGGATGAACAGGCTTTTAGCCTTGAACCAACACACATTTTGGATTCAAGAAACAGCAGCATTTCTCCTGGATTAGAAATTTCTGAGTGCTGGCATTTTAATTAAGGTGCTTCTGCTAAGAAAGCACTAAAAGTAGTTACCACCAGCATTTCTCTCCAGGCAGAATGAATAGTATCCTCTGGATCTGCCTTGTTAATACTCAACCCAAGCTTATTAACCCCTCAGCATCACCTCCCTCATTTCTCAGTCATGCGAGGCAGTCCTTTCTCTCTGGTGCTCCTTTTAACCAAAGTAGAACAACATGAAATAATAATAATAAAAAAGACCAGCAGACTAAGAAAATAAAAATGAAGTATAAGCAAATTTCTTTTTTTCCTATAAAACGTTCCAAAACCAAAGTAGGAAGATTTGAAGAACCACTTCCAACTGATGGGGGGGATGAAAAGTGCAGGGCTCCTCAGAACATGCCCACCTTCTACCGTGAGTGTGCATTTACACACAGACTGCTCCATATTCATGAAGAATGAAAACAATTAAATTGAGTTGTTATTCCTGACTTTTATCCTTTTCCGTGTTAGACATCCTCAGCAGTCTCCCAGAGCCAAAGCAGCACTCTGGTTCCCCTGGAACCCAGTCGTCCCATTCCTGCAGCTGCAGCGTGAGTCATTATTGTGCAGCATGACATTCCCTTTGTAAAGCACTGTTTCCCAAACCACCGTCCTCAGAAAGCTGGCTGGCTGCACGCTGCTGGCCCAGATCCTTGCTTCCAACTGCTGCATGGCTTACAGACAACCAGGAGGTATTCAACACTAGCCTGATACACCTTTCCCTTGTAAGCTTCATTTGCTGTGGGGCAACTATGTGAATGAGTGAGAAGGTGCCTCAAAACAACTGCTCTTCTAAGAGCCCACACAGAGAAAAAGTAAAAACAAACCCCACTACACTGAAAACCTGTGTGGGGAAGTCTTGCTCCGGATAACATGTCAGCTCTCCAGGCATGTCTCCCTGGTTCAGTAGGTCTGGGAACTAGAGTGTGCCCCAGAATTATCTCCAGCTCAGCCATATGGAGATGCAAGACACCAGGCCAGTTGCTTGTTTTATTTAAACATGTGTTTCTTTTACCAGCAGTATTAACATTGCCTTGTTCCTGTTTATACTTAAGGGAAGGAGAAAATAAACTAAGTAACTTTTTCCCTCTCATTTTGTTTTGCTCTGTTCCTGTCAAAGTGAGTAAAGCTAAACAGAAACAAGGCGCGTTTGTTGCAAGAGTCAATGTATCCACTTGGAGTTACTTGGGAACCGTTCCTACAGCTCAAATGCATATCCCCTCCTTAATCCTTATTAACTTTTACACATAAGAAGGTCCTTAAGTTGGGTAAAATTGGTTATTTACTTAGAATCACAGACTCATTTTGCTTTGAAAAGCCCTTTAAGATCATTGAGTCCAACCATTATCTAACTCTACCAAGCCTCGTGCTAAATCATGTCCCTCAGCACCACATCTCTGTATCTTTTAAACTGAGCAGGCTACAACAAAGCACAATTTACCAGAGATGGCAAAGCACACAATGCCACCCCACTGTTTTTACCATTTTGGTGAGGCAAATATTTTAGTGGCTTAGAGAAAAGTTTCTAATCAAAGCGGCAACCATGTCATGACAAGAGCGATAAGGCAGCTCAGAGGATCCTGAGAGTGAGCCTGGATTCCCTGCACTCACCCAGATGGGCCACACTGGGGACTCGTCTCATAAGCTCAGTATAACCCTCAGAGAGAACCTGCATCGAGTCCAGGCTCACTGTGAGCCGTGATTCAACATGCCAGCTGCAACGAGCATGCTGGAGAAGAGGCAGTGCTTCCAGGTCCCCAGCACCGACTCCTCCTGCAATGGCATGGAAAACCAAAGCTGATCACTTCCCAGTAACAGCACCAGTACTTGACGACTGGCACGTATGTTAGTCATGCAGCAAATGTACAGCTCCTCCGGCACGCTGCCGCGGCAGCCCGCGGTGCTGAATCCTGCTTGGCACGCCCAGCGCCAGGTTTTGTTTCACTATTTCAAACATACTCATTCATTTTGTTCTTGGTTTTAAAGTGAACCAGACCGGCACCTCTGTGCCCACAGGATAAACCTGAGGTGGATCAGGACAGGTTTTACCCCCTGCTCTTTTTGACAGGGACAGAGGTTAAGCTGGTGAGGTGAATGATGAAGTAGCAGTAAACTTACTTTCCAGTGATAAATTGGCTTCTGGATGGTGTGCACATAGGCTGAACATAGTAGTTCTCCAGTTTAACCCCTTCCGCAGCTAGCTTGTCCAGAGTGGGCGTCCTGATCTCCGATCCGTGGTACCCTACGTCTCGGAATCCCTGATCGTCAGCCAGGATGAAGATGATGTGAGGCTGGGAGCTGGGGCCGCCGGCCCCCGGCTCCTCTCCCAGCCCAGTGCTCGTCGCCTCCGTCTGCGCGGGGCCGAGCCCGAGGCTGTCCCAGGCCAGGTAGCCGTAGGTGAGCAGGCTGAGCAGCGAGAGGCCGGCCAGCACCCCCGCCGCCACCATCTTCCCCTGGCAGAGGCGGTGAGGCCAGCGGCGCCCACCGCGGGCCATCCACCTTGGCTGCGGCGAGACCCAGGAGAAAAGGAGAAATAAAAAGAAAACAAAAAGACCCGAAACAAACCGAAACAGCCTCTGAGGCGGGGGCAGGGGCCGTCAGGGGTCTCGCCGCGGGGGGGAGCGAGGAGGAGCCCGACTCATCGCAGCCACCCCCAACTCCAGCAACTTCAGCCGCTGCTGCGGGAGAGGTGGCGGAAGCCGGCCCGCACGAGGCTGCTGCTGGAGCCGGTGCCGGAGCCGGTGCCGGCCGGGTGGGCAGGACCCCAACGGGGTTCACAGCATCCTCGGCCCGCCTCCGGCCCCGCGCCGGGGCGCCACTGCCTGCCCGTCCCGGGGCCGCTGCCCATGGCGGGGCGAGCCAGGGCGCCCCGGCGCCGCGCCCAGCGGGACGGGCCGGAGCGGACCGGGACCAAACGGGCCGCCTCCTCCTCCGCGCACACCGGCCCGCCCGGCGCCCTCCGCCCGCCCCCTCCAGTGCTGCCGGGCCGGGCCGCTCCCTTCCCTCCCCTCCCCGCCCCTCCTCTCCCCTCTCCCCCCCCTCCGGCCCCCCGGCAGCTCCCGGCGCCGCGGGGCAGGGGCATCCCGGCCCTGTGAGGCAGCCTTTACCCTGCTGCCTCGCTGCAAAACCAGCTCCTGCCCAGCCAGCCCCCTAGGAGACTTTTCTTTCCCCTCCTGGCCTCCTCCCGCTCTCCCTATTCCCCTCAATTCCTCTCCTTACCCCCCCCCGCCCCCCCCTCCCCCGGCCCCGAGCAGCAGCTTCCAGCTACCTCCCGCACTTCGGAGCCGACCCCCCCCCCGCCCCCCGAGGCAGCGCCTGCTGTTATCTCCCTCCTCCCGCTGTAAAGGGCAGCCCTTCCCTCCGGGGAGTCCCACAGCTCCTTCCCAAAGCTAGAGGCGGTAGTTTTATCCCCGCTCCCCCGAAAGATCGTTTCTAACATCGCCACAAACATCTGGAAGGTATGAGTGCACCGGATTTGTTTTCAGCCACAAACCAGTTCCATCAGCCCGAACCCCCCAGATCTGGTAAGGCTGTGGCTAAGGCCAGGAATGCGCTTTTTCAAAGCACCATCACTGGCAAAAGTTTGGGTTGCAGTCTGACTGCTGCAGTTGCAAAACACAACTTCACCCCGGTCCCGACCGACACTGAAGCGAGCAGAAACCTACATTCATGCCTGATTAGGCTCAACTGGAGTCAATGTGCAGGTCTGACCTGTCTAACATGAGTCATCATGACAGGAACAACTTTTACTCAAAGCAGATTTTATAAAGCATTAACTCTTCCCTGGCTACCCTAAGGAAATCCTGCAGGTTTTGTGCAGAGAGCAAGGGCGGCTTCCTTTCTCCTGGAGCCCAACAGTGCTTGTGAAAAATCAGGACAGATGGAGGAACTGCTCTAGTGACATGTTCCTAACGTAGAATCAGAGAATACACTGGGTTGGAAGGGACCTTTAAAGGTTGTGTAGTCCAACCTCCCTGCAGTGAGCAGGGACATCCCCAACTAGATCAAGTGGCTCAGAGCCTCATCAAGCCTGACCTTGAGTGTCTCCAAAGATCCAGATCTCCAGGGATTTGGATCTCCAGGAATCCATATCCCTTGATGTGCAAGCAGGTCAATAGCAGAAGGATCCACATCCTCCAACTCCCACTGCCTGTGATCTACATCAGCACTACCACATCAGAACCAGTTTAGTGGCGCTCAGAGTTCCAGTTTTTCTTTCAGATGCTTGTAAGAAGTTTCCATGCACTAAATGCATAGCTCTGACCCTAGAAGCTGCTTCCTGACCAATAGCCATAGTGTGTGTATTAGCCGTCGAATGTTGGCTCGCACACTTCAGTAACACTGTCTAATACAAGTGTCTGTGGTTTGCCTGCCCAGATGTCTGTCAGTTCCTAAAAGCACTGTGTGTCCTTGTTCAGGACCCAAAAAAATCTGTCTTGAGGGAACTTTAATTTGGGTCAGGTCTAAGTGATTTTGTGCAACAGAAATGGCCTCACTCTAAAATTTCATCTGAAAAAGAGCTGTTCAGAAATAGCGAAGCATTGTGCTGCAGTTTGCAATGCTGCAGCAAGGAGAAAATGGATGTAAAAGCAGATTTAGTGAGTTTAATGTGCTACCTAAGGGCTTGTCCAGGCTGGAAAGTGATATTGATAGAATTACATCTGCACTGTAAAGCCTGCAAAGTTTAACTCCTGAGGTAGAACATATTCTGAAGTTAGAGGAACTTTACAGCATGTTAACTCAAAAGAAGACCCCAAAACCCTCCAAACCCTTAAACTGAAGGAGCCCTTAAATTTTCTTATACCAAAATGACATGCCCTTCAAAAGAATTCTATATTCACATTTTTTACTCCTGCTTTTCCTCCACATTTACAAGACCAAAAGAATGTTTATATAAGCCCAAACCCATACATGGTAAAACACAAATTGGATCAGCAGTGCTATTTTGCCTTTAACCCATCTACTGCAAAATGCCAAACAAAATATGATGCCCTTTGAACACAAGCTGTAACAGCACCCAGGACCCAGACAGACATTAGAGCATCACACTAAATATCAGATCAAAAGCAGATCATTCCCACTAAATGATGAACCTCAGTAAGCAGAACTATGGAATCATCTAAAAACCAGCTTGGAACTGGGATTGATTGAATAGTAAAGAGTACATATACATCAGGAAAACATCATCCTTGATATTCCTCACAGCAGTGCCCTGCTAGTCACACTGTAGGTCACCATCCAACTGCAGATGACAACACTGGAGGGCAATCTCTGTCAAACGTTTATAAACTTAACCTTCTTTCTTTAAGAACCTGGTGAAACTTTCCCCCCCACACTTTTGTAAAAGCAAGAGGAAGAAAATGTCAGCCAAATGCTCTGCTGGCCTTTAAGTGAAGAGGCTTGGAAGATAACATACTATTAATATTCCACTTAAGAAAATATTTGTGGACACTCAGGAGTTGCCAGCATGTTTTCTCCAGCCCATTCAGGCTGCTCAGGGAAAGAAGCAGGAAAGTTGTGAAGCTGGAGGAAGTGGTTTTCCCTTAGGGAAAAGAAATCCAGAACCTTCAGAGGTATTTAAACTTGAGTACAGTGAATACATTAATTCAAATATACAGTAGTTACAATGGTATTTATTATACCACTAGGAAATGAGATATTTTAAGTACTGGTTACTCAGTCTCTGCATGCAAACATGTACAGAGGATGGCTTCTACTGGAGACTCATCTGCAGTTACCTTCATTTAAGGTAGGGCCTGTTGAACCTGCCCTTTCTTGTTCCAGATCAGGCTGATATCTGACCTTTCCATTTCTGAGACTTGCCTGTTTGACACACAAATAGCAGCCCAAGAAGAACACCTTTCTGAAGTGAAGTGCAACTCAAACATTAAACGAGACTGTTCCTTAAACAGGTCACAGTAGAGAGCAAAGAGTCAGTACTAGCACAGACAAGGACTGGCCTGATTGAAGGATTTTCTGTTCCAAGCTGGGGTTCTGAGGAATGGCCCTGGGAGGTGTGACTGGGAGGTGTGTCTCTGAGCCACAGCTCCACTCCCGTTCCCTACATGCCACGAGCTTGCTACTGTATTGGGTCAGGTTCAGGGAATAGGGAAGATAAAGGGGTTTGGGGGACAAGAGAAACTGTTTTGACTGATTTGGGGGAAGCAGATAAAAATGCCAAAAGGGATTATGGCACATAATATATTATCTTTCTTGGCCCCAACTAGCCCCTTCTTCAAGCTGCTGCATCAATGAGACACTCCTGCAGTGCAGGACACTGGCTTACAGCTCCAGTGAGAGCAGCACAGCAAGGCTGGGAGGATGAAGGTTCTCATTCCTTAGGTCATTACACATCCCAGGAAGGAATCTCACACTGAATTCAAGTAAAGCAGGAATGATAGTGGCAAATGAAGTCTTGGGAAGACAGTTTGTAGGAATGAAGAGATGATAACATTCTAACTGCTCTTCCAACTCTTGGTTCAGTGTCAGAAAGGCAGTTCTTGACAGCTGGAGACTACGTTTCCCCTTACCTTCAAGTCAAAGCTGTCAGTAAGAAGGAAGGCTGAAGTTGAGGACCTGCATTCCACTGCTCCCTCTTTCTGCCTAGGGCAAGAAAACTTTATCTGCTTAAGGAATAGTTTTTTGAACTGTTATTTTTAGCTTACCAGCTAGTCCTACAGCAAGAGCACAGCAGACTGGCCTACACACACAATTGATATTCTTCATCTTTCCAAAAGCAGGAAACAACTTGTCATTTCCTTTCCCCCTGGCTGGTTATTGCACACCCCTGTCCTCAGTGCACCTCCTGGTGAGGACTTCTCTGCACTCTGCTCCCCAGGTGGATGCTGTGCTTTTGCCAGGGGCTCATCACTGGAAACAGTGGGTTAGAAACATGACTAAAAACCTGGTGAGTCATGGGACTTACATCATTCCCTTTGCCTTCACTGGTGGACCTGGTCATAAATTTACAGATGTGCTACTTGTGCATATTCAGATTCCACCCGCAGCTCACTCCCCGTTTGATGATGACATAACCAGACTTTTGCTGTTAACTCATTCTATATTTAACACATTTTCCTCAATTCCCTGTAGTCCATAGGCAAAGGTCCAGGTTCTGATCTCAGTTGCCTGCAGTGATGTAAATGTGCAGTCCCTCAACTTATGCCAGTAAAATCATCCTGGCAATTTAGGGTTTGACCTTAGATACACCTCTCATATCAGCAATGACTGAAACAGCACAGCTTTAGAAGAACTGGTGGTCACCTTCCTGGAGGACCCTCCAGTTTCCCAGTTACAAAGGAATTCTAATCCCAAATGAAACAGAAGCAAGTCTTTAAATTTGTACAGTGCTACTGAAAAACCTGCTTCTGGAAGCTGCAGCTGGATGATAGGCTGCCTAGTGTGCTTCCTGGGGAGCAGGGGACTTTTTAGCAGCAGAGGCCAGGGAAAGTCCTCACTGAAAAAAGGGTCACACCATTGTCAGTGACACGATGATACAACCTCTCTCCACATGAAGTGGCTATGATACTACTGTACTGCTCTACTGCTGTACATGTACAGCATGTACAGCATGTACATGGCTGTACTGCTACCATGCTACTTCACCAATTATGAAGCAAAAGATCTGCATTTGCAGTCATAATGGCAAAAGAGAATTTTACTTCCTCAAGGATGAGGACAAGAAAATTTATTTTGCATGAGCAGTGGAGTAGCTCCCTTAGATGTGTTTCTGAACAGCATCCCAGGCACCTCTTGGAACTGAAAAGTGAACAAGCTTGATAGACCCTGTCTGGTGGTCTGTCATAGTTTGTACTTGGCTGTGTACCCACATCTCTGATACCATCATCAACATGCTTAAGTCCACATGAAATACCCCTGGTATAGGGACTCTTTGGCTCAGCATTAATACAAGCACTCTTGGTGGGTTTCTGCTCCACCACCACTAGTTTTCAGTTAAGGCTGCCCTTAAACTCAGATACAAAATCTCCTTCAAATTTTCTTTTTTAATTCCTCAGTTTGGATGTCAGTGAGCAAGGGCATGGACATTATTCTGGCTTCACTATGTTTCTGAAGAGCCAAATAGTCTGAATAGGTTACAGCACACATTTAGAGGCTGCCATAGCCAGCAGCATACTACTGCTTCAAAGCCTTGGCTTGCTGTTGGTACAATCCCTTTGCCAGAGCAGCTATCATCTCCAACATGGTTTCCTTGCCACAATACTGCAAAAGAAACACTCTCAGTTGTTCCTAGA
Organism: Dryobates pubescens; assembly: GCF_014839835.1. Classification (NCBI taxonomy): domain Eukaryota; kingdom Metazoa; phylum Chordata; class Aves; order Piciformes; family Picidae; genus Dryobates; species Dryobates pubescens. The sequence goes on from NC_071635.1 coordinate 4,277,966, forward strand.
TCTTACACACAAGGTCACTTGTCTTGTTTAAAACTTAGTGCAGTTAAAAAGGGCAGAGCAATAGAACTGGGGCAAGGCACGGCCTTAAAACGCAGCATAAATCTAAACTATTTAAGCAGGATGGGTCTTTTCAGAGGGACTAAAGTTTTACAGTGGAAGAGAAATCTTCTCTTTGGAAAGAAAAATTCTTTTCTACTTTATGAGGGATAATAGCACAGCCAGCTGCAGAGGGTTGCCAATTGCCTGGCAGTCACAAAACAAGACATTTTTCCCCTACACAACAGTAAAGCTGAACATACAGATCAGTCAAAGGCTGCAACTGCAGCAAAACATAACTCTAGTATTTGCTGTCAAGGTTAGGGATGCACAGCTGCAACAAAGCTCTCCCTTTCTAATGAGAGCTTCAAAGGGGAGGGATGCTTTTAACCTGGAATGGTGGGTGGCTTTCAGAAGGAAGAATGCTAATGAAGTGCTTGTAAGGCTGGGGATGCTTTAGATGTTAAATACTAGAAATGGCATTTGGATGACTCGCTGCTCTACCAAATAGGAGCTTCAGGTCACGTATGCAGATCTTTACACATTGTCATGTCAGAGATTAATTTGGCAATAAATTTTCATTCTACCTTATAATGATTGGCAATTAAAACAAATTACATGCATTTCCAGAAGGTCCCATAGTGCAACCAGCTGTGCCTGACCAAAAGGGAGGTTATACCAAGCACATACAATTATGTTTGCACACATTCATAAGTGCTTCCTATAGCAACTGTCCTACACACAGCTGGAGGGCAATGGGAAAGATTTTGCACAGTTATGCCTATCACAGTCTTCATTCCTCCTTTCTGTAGTCTGATGTTACACTTCTGTTAGTTCTTAATTCTTTTGGAGTCCTTTTGTCCTTAGCTCTTTTGGAAATACAGTCAATATTAGTTTCAACCTTTCAGATGTATCTCAAAATGGTGACAAATATTCTGACACAACCCACACCTACTTTGATATTTATAGTTTTGTCCTGTCCCAAAACATTTTAGCAATTGCTGACCTCTTAGGAATCCTCAAAATTTTCAGGCTATGCAACTGCTGGTACTCCTATTACAGAAGATAGTGGCTTGGGAGCTTCTGGAAATTTCCCCTTCCTTGTGAGGAACAGCCATGGCATGTGATGAGCCCAAATTTACTGCAATTTCTGCCCTTCTAAGTGTACACTACTGCCATGTGCTTTCTTCTCTTGCTGTTTAATACTAGGCAGAGTGCTGCACGCTGAGCTAACTGAATCGTTTTATCTGCACAGTGCCAATATCACCCTGTGTCATGTTTTATAGAGCACTCTTCTCTCCTCCAGCTCCAGCTTGACAGTCTGTGATATACCCATTGAACAGCATTGCTCAGCTGAATGCTAATATTCAAGTAAAGCTTATAAACAGATTTATAAATATAAAACTCCTCCACATCTGGTCCAGATGGCCTATTGGATGAGTAGACTTGGAGCTAAAGATGGATGCATGTAAGTTTTATTTCTCTCATCCCTACATCACTGTCCTTCTTATGCCCTACTGCCCCTCAAAGAGCATTTCTAATAACAATTGGATTGCACATAATAGTGCTGCATCCCACCAAAGCCCCAGTGCAGGACAAATTGCTGGTTGCCTGGGAGAAGAGACCAGCCTCCACCTGGGTACAACCTCCCTTCAGGTAGTTGTAGACAGCAAGAAGGTCTCCTCCGAGCCTCCTCTTCTCCAGGCTAAGCAACCCCAGCTCCCTCAGTCTCTCCTCATAGGGTTGTATTCCAAATCCCTCACCAGCTTTGTTGCCCTTCTCTGGACACATTCCAGCAAGTCAACATCTTTCCTGAACTGAAGGGCCCAGAACTGGACACAGGACTCAAGGTGTGGCCTAACCAGTGCTGAGTACAGGGGCAGAATGACCTCCCTACTCCTGCTGGCCACACTGTTCCTGATCCAGGCTAGGATGCCATTGGCCTTCTTGGCCACCTGGGCACACTGCTGGCCCATGTTCAGCTTACTATCAACCAGTACTCCCAGGTCCCTTTCTGCCTGGCACCCAACAAGGTCTGACAACAGGTATGCTGATGTTTTAGGAGATCCTGAAGGTCTTCTGTAACAGCACAAGGAATTCAAAGGAGTGTTATTACAGTCTACTAATTAATTAGTTTAATTTTATGTATATATATATATATAGTTATTGGTTTCTCTGCCTGTGGAAAATGACATGATAAAGATCCTGTTGGAACTATCAGAGTTGTGCTCATTTTGTGGCACATAGATCATATAAAACAGAGGAGCTGGGTTGATTTGCATTAATTCTAGGCTAATACAGGAAAATGCAGTGACAGAAAATACTGAAGAGCAGGCCAAGGCAGAAGCAGTTGCCTGTGTTTACATTCAGTGTGCCAAGAGAGCATATTGCCAACCAGTAACACCTGCATGGAATCTAAAGTGCGCAGTTTTCAAAAGCTTAAAGCAATAATAACTCTTCTTTCCTTTAGACTTGCACTCTCACAGCCATCATTCTTCACACCAGTCTGAAATCCCCTGTCTTCCCATATCCTAACACTGATCAAACACTTTCTCTTGCTTATGGGTTTCTTTTGGTCTGGCAAGTCTGAAACACCAGATGGGTTCTTTGCTTCCTATGTGAATCTCTGAAAAGTTCTGAGTCAACTGACATAATCTCTTTTGTTAAATTAGTGCACCTGTTTCTACAGCTATGATAGAGTGAGCATAGAACAGACAAGGGTCTTCTGAACAATGGGACAGATGAACTTTTATCTACTGGAAAGATTAAGCAACAAATTCTCAGACAGTGTGCTAAAAAAGTATGCTAGAACAGTCACTGGGCTCTTGTTCCCAGGATGTATTACTCATATGAACAATACTGGACCCAGTGCTTCCTTTCATCCACTTCTCAATTCTTTTAATAGAGTTGGTGGACATGGAGCAGCAGTGTCTCGGGTGAGGATTTACATGGATTAGGAAGACAGTATTACCTCTAATTCACTGAAGTCTTGCAGCCCTGCAGAGTGTTATCTTTTGAATACACAGGCCCAATCACGGGCTGCAACGATTTGTGTGACAAAACCATCTCTTCTGTGGCTTGACCCTCAGTTCAGTGCACAATGGTAGAAAGTCAAAAGCAAGACTCTCCAAGTGAGATTTTTTTGACTTTTCTCTGAGCTGAGAGCATATGGTGCAATGGACTTGGGTGAAATGCTTGCATTTCTTGCCACTTCTTATCTTAGGCCTTCTTTTCAAGGGTAGGTGGAACAATCACCTTGCCACACTCCTGCCAAAGAGGTGTCTATCAGTGGGCTGGTGAGGGGCAGACTACATTAAGCTGCTGAATGAAATGGAGACAGATGTATTGTCGAGAACAACTGCAGTTGTTTTCTGAGATCTTTGCTGATTTCAACATCAAACTCTTGACATTAGTAACTATAAAAGTAGGGAGAAGACACCAAGAGATCAGAGGCATCACAGGAAACATTTTTTTTAACTGAAAAAGCAAAAAGAGGAAGAAAAGAACAAAACCCCCAACAACAAAGCTGCCAAACATCCAGTCTTCCCTGCACCACCCCCCCACCCCCAAATCCCACAACCCAAACCCATCCCAGCACCTCACTCCTTCAGCTGTGATGATACCATTTAGTTTAGCTGGTTTCTAGGTCAGAATTATTAACTGCTAGAATGTCATTCCTGTAGCAAAGTGTTAGGCAATAGATCATAAATGTCATCTAAGTATTTCAGTAGCTGGAGCTGCTCATAACCCAAACAATAGGACTAAACTCAAGAGCAGAACCAAGGAGTCAGATCAGAGAAACACCACTGGCATTCCTTCCCTGGGCACTGGAAAAAAGCAATAAAGCCTGACCTGGTGTGCTCCTTATCTACCTAGAGCCAGCAACAAATGCCTCTTGTCTAAGAACTGGGCTCCTTCCAGCAACCAGCAGTTTGGGGATTTCCTGAGTTAGAAGCTGTCTCACAGTCAATAATTGAAATGGAAATGATACAGTTTTATATCCAACCTGTTCATATTCTTGATCATACCTTTGGTGTGAGTGTCACAGCTCAGCTAAGGCACTGCAAGAAATTCCATCTTCTAGTTGTTTTTAACCCACTACCTGCTGGATTGCTCTGCATCCTTTTTGCTTGTACTGCATGACAGAATGAGTGACAGCTCAGTATACCTCTTCCCCACAAGATTTGGACCTTTGTGAATAACCATGATACTCTTCCAGACTGTAAGAGAAGACTGCTGAAAAGTTCAAGTCTATTTAGTGTCTACTCATCCTGAAATTGTTCTATATTCTAATTAAGTCATTATAAAGTGAATTAATAAAAAACTTAGCTTAAACCCAGCTCTTTTCAGGACACACAACCTCTTGTCATATATTCCCTGAATGCATGCTTGTATGAAAACAGAATGATAGAATTGTTTGGGTGGGAAGGGACCTCCAAAGGTCACCTAGTCCAACCAACCTGCAGTCAGCAGGGACATCCTCTATTAGAGCAGTTGCTCAGAGCCTTGTTGAGCCTGACCTTGAATATCTCCAGGGGTGGAGCCTCAACTACCTCCTTGGGCCATCTGTTGCAGTGTTCCACTACCCTCATGGTGCAGAACTCGTTTCTAACATTCAATCTAAATCCACTCTTCTCTCATTTCAAACCATTGCCCCTGTTTTATCACTGCAGACCTTTGCAAACAGTCCCTCTGCAGCCTTCTTGTAGCCCTCTTCAGCTACTGGAAGGCCACTCAGGTCTTCCCAGAGCCTTCTGATCTCCAGGCTGAACAACCCCAGCTCCCTCAGCCTGTGCGCAAATGTTTTGGAAATTCATCCAGACTTGATTTGAAAGTTATAATTATGGAGTATCCATCATGGCCTAGCTGAGTCACTACTCTGTTAATCACTATCACTTCTGTACTGTGTTTCTAATCGGAATTTGATACTGTTCTGTGTTGCACAGGAATCAAAAGGTAAGGAGGAAAAAGAATACATTCATGAAATCATCCTGCAGAAATTGGCCAGAATGAAGTTCAGTCTAACACTGTATCACACAGAAATGCATAATCTGTAGGCAGCAGTGTGTTCTGAACACTAGGACAATCCAAAATTGCTGATTAAGTTCAATTAGTAATTAAAAAGCATAAAATGTGACCTCTTGGATTCTACAGAGGGCAATAAGTTCCAGCTGAAATGCTGTATAAGAGGATGTCATGCAAATTAGAGCCTCAGGGCACTATTACAGTGTAAGTAATAACAATGAGCTTAAATTCTGCAGGTAGGGGGTTTCTGTGGCTTCCTCCGGGAATCTGTGAGCATTTGGAAAGTTAGAATAGCTCCAAACCTTAAACAGGATTTCAGCTGGGCTTGGCTGATTGCCAGGACTGATGAAAACATATCGTTTACTTCCCCAGCTGAAAGCATAATAAATTAAGAATTTTCTGAGACCCCTTTAGAGATTCCTGCTTTAGTAATATCACACATATCGCTGCTTGGATTAATTACAACCCCAGCACCGTCCCAGGCTCATGGATGGAGCCCCACTGATTCTCTCTTCCACAAACAGTGCCACCCCCCTCTCCAAATTCCTGTCAGGCATGTTTAATGGCTCGCATCAGGCTGTCTTTTCAATTACACACAAGCCTTTTGAAACATCTCCACAAGCAACTGTGGGGAAAGGGGACACTTAAATCCTATTTCAGGAAGATCGGTGAGAGAAAGGTTTCCTTTACTACAAAAACAAACTTGAGATTCATCACCATGGGCTGTTATCTTACCCTCTAACCTCAGCACAGATCAGTTCTTATCTAGTCTCATTAACTTCTCGTTCCTTCATCCTCTTTCCAAGCAAGCAGCATTGGACAAGCCTCATTTATACACTGGCCAGCTCCTGTGAGAGGACTTTAGACAGACACAGCCCCGCAATAAAACCAAGCTGCCCTCCCAGGTGGGTTAGCATTTCCTCCACCGCAGATAGGGAGTAATTGAAATGAAAACCTCCTGTCTCCTGGCCTTCCCGTTTGGGATGAATTACCCATGCAGATACTTCACTGCCAGCTCTGTACTACTGACAGTATCATTAAGCTTAGCTCCACCAGGGACAAATCTTTTTTGCACTGAACAGTAATACTTTTATGCTGCCTAATGAGTTTTGCGGTGTTGCACGTTGCACGGGGAAGCAGATACCTATCCCTGTACACAAAAAGCACACTTTGAGAAATGCCTTTATGTGTTCTATAGAGCAAACCCTTCCTTTTCTTTTAGCAGAACTCACCAGATAGAACAGGCATCTCCTAGTTCTTCTCTTTAGAGTTTGCAATAAGTATCTGAGGTGGTGCCACAGGCTGCAGATGAGAAAGTATTTTGTACAGGTGTTCTTGTGTCAGCAGACGCAGGCAGGCATACTGACAACCACAAGGAGCTTCCCAAACACAGCCTCAGGAGAAAAATAATTTACTTTGCAGTGTGCAACTAGGGACACACTATTGCACAGTGCCCACAGATAGGAGGAACTTATTTGAACTGTTAGTCCAGAAAAAAGCCTGAAGTGAAACCCACTGAAGCCCATGGAAACGGTCTTCCCCGGTGAGCTGCGTACGAAGCCCTTGAATGGCACAAGCCACTGTAGCCTCATGATTCTGCAGCTGTTAAAACAATTGCCGTGGCTTAGGGGGAATGTTACTGCTTTTGTTTTCCCTGTTCCCCAGTGCTAGGCCTTAGAAATGCTGTGAAATAGAAACTATCATCACATGCACCAGAGGAAAAAACCCTGAGAAACTGTAATTTCCTCAACCGAGTGTCAGCAGGTTTGGTATCAATCTACAAAATCTTGAGTTATTTGATTTACAGGTTAAGTTTCTTCCCTGGGAATAGACTTCAACTGTATGTATTTGACAAAAGCTCTTCTTAAATCTTAACTAATATGCAGCTGCTGGTAGGTCAATCTATATGTATATACATACATACCTTTTAAAACACACATATATAACATATAGATAAAACCCCAATTGTTTCTGTCCATTTTTTCTTTATTCCATGGGTTTTTCATCCACACTCTATGACCAATAATTCTTGCTACCATAAAACCTCAGACTTTTGGCTACAGTAACAGTATGTATGGTCTAAACATCCACTACTAGAGCTGCCGTAAATTACAATCATCAGTTATGTTTTGTGCAGCAGAACTGTGTGAAATGACAAGAATCAAGAAGCAATGTATGGAAATGTATACTTAGAAGTCCAATCCTCTTGGTTTAAGATGTAAAAAGGCCTCTTTCAATACTACAGAAAATTCCTTCTAATAGTGTCTCTAAGCTAAACACTTACGAATGTATTTGCAGACTGTTACAATATTGCCAAAGCTCTATGCCTTCAGATCATGGGTCAGGCTTGTAATTTTCATGGGATTTAAACAAATATTTTTCTTTAATACATTTTGGATCCTGTACACCCTCTGAATTTTGAGGTTTGAATGCAGTGTATTTTCAGGTTCTTGTTTGTTAAGAAAAAAAAGCAAGAAAACACACTCCCCATTTGTTACCACAAATAATTCCAAGTGATGTTTCTTTCTTCTCTCACACTCAGGTGTGAGTCCATAAGTAAATTTTCAGACGGTGATAAGACTGTAAAAGCTATCAGCCCAGCATTTAGCTGTGTTTCACCTTCTGTTTGTGCTCCTCTCTGTGGAGTTTTGTTAATAGAAATACTTATCAGAGGCAAACCCCCAATGTGATAGCCAGCATTAATGATAAAAATGGACTATTTTACATGGAAGCAAAATATTGAGTTCAGAACAATTAGAGAAGGAATTCCCTAGGTGAGCTATGACTGAGGTAAACTGTAAGCATTGATTATTTGCATGCACACATGCCCCAGAACATATTTTGATTTTACTAGCAGAATGTATACATTAAAATGAGTTTTTCTAATTATTATTTGGATGCTCAAACTCATCCATAACAATCCTGGTCTGCGTACAGGTGAACCACACAAGCTGCTTACTGAAAAGCAGAGAGGCCTGTGTTTGCTTAATACACAGACTGCCACTGATAAAGGACTGGCTTGGCAACAGTGTAAATGTGACTCAAAAATGCAATTGCTTGTTATGTCAGCAACCTGGAGCCAAAACCCTAGGATGTCTCTTCCAGATGGTCTTGCTTGCAACCACCTCCTGTTTTCCCCTTGTCTAGTTCTAACTGTACTGATGAAGACACTCATGTCAAGGTCTTGGCTTACAGTAAAGCAGACTAATGTCTTAGTTAGAGCAGACCTTTCTCAAAGATTAACAATAAATATGAAATCTCCAGTTCTTCTCTTAGATAGCTCATTTCAAATACACCAAGCAAATATCCCATGGTTGCAGGCCCTAATTCCACAGATACAGGAACCTGATCTGCTTGGTGGCATGAAACAGGAAACTTGGTTACCTTCCATATTCTATGACTTATACTGTGTTTGTATTAACTCTCAAGTGGAAGGTGTTGTGCTGATCAGACTTTGATCTAGAGCCTTGATCCAAGTCTACTGCTTCCAGTGCACAATCTAATACCCAGAAAGAGAGTCCCTTGCATAAAATTTGGAGGTTAAAAGGATTGAAGTGTGCATGGCTGGATATGACTCATAATAACAAGTGCTATACTGTCAGTGGAGACTCATCACTTCACACAGAGTTGCTGGAGGTTTAACTCCTCTGTAACTCCTGTGATTTCCAAACTACAGGACTTTCTCTTCCCCTGTTGGTTACCACAGCCTGTTGAACCACAGAATTCCAATGTATCACACAATGTATCACTGTCTGCTTAGGGATACACAAGAAAATTCAGTCAGAGTTAGTCACAGCTGGGAATGCTAAAATGGATTAAACTCCCCATGAGGTCACTTGCAGTCGAAGTTAAAATGACCTTAATTTGATTTAGATTGCTCCAAGCCTCTTTAGATGCACCCTGACACCTGAAAACTGCCAAGATACCCTAGTGCAACCAGTTTGTAATTGCTTGCACCAGAGAACCTGTCTCTGCTTTTCATCCTCTGTAGCCCCTTAACGTCATTCAAACAGATTATGCTGACTGGCAAGTCAGACTAGTTCAGCAAGAAAACAATTACAGGTTGGGTTTTTTTAATTAGAAGCGACAGGACCCCAAACATTTTCTGCTGCAAATTCTCTTTGAATCATTTCTATGCCTTGTAAAGAGCCATTAGTCAACAATTTGGAACCCTGTAATTTGCCTAATGCAAGCAAGAAATGCAAACCCAAAAGAACTGTGTGGTACAGAAAGCTGTGAACTAGGGACATGGAGCTGTGACCAAGATTTTGGGTTGGAAGTGACCTTGAATGGTTTTTGTCCGACGTAATTTAGCACTGAGATTCCAAAGTGTTTTCTCACACTTTGTTTATCCAAGTCACAGGTAACTGTACCTCATGAATAGCTCAGTTCCAAGGCACAGGAAAATTCCTGGTTTTTGGAATACACTCCACCCCTCTAATCCAATTTATCATTGGCTCTGGAACGCAATAGACTAGAAAGATGACATTCCCAATGGGATTTCACAGAGATTGGAGGTTATGCCACTGACTTTGATATCACTCAGGGTAGCCTCTTAGATCCAGATTATTTTGCATTTTGGAGAACCCAGTGAGGTCATTACCACAGCTTTATGAAACCCAAATATGTTTTCTATTTATGATCCTTTTCCCACATTTTGCATTTGAAGTGTTGTTTAACGATTTTTATTTTGCCAGTTGTTCACCCCTAAGGATGAACTATAAAACCAGTTTCAAACTGTAGATGGTTTTGTAATCCAACAAAGTTATGGGCAGCAGCTAGGGACAGTAGCACTCAATAAAATTTAACTAGTTAAAGTAAAACTGGCACCAGTATTTTCTCTGTTAATATGGTTAGCCCTTTGGCAATTACTGCATGACATATTGTGCTTCAAGCAATCTGTCTCCTTTTTTGTGTGTGACTGTACTGATGGTAAAGATTTGCTTAAGGACATATTTATTTGTTTTAGAAATTCTTCAGGAAGAAAATGTAACTGAAGACTGATGCAAATGGCTGTAATATCATGTACTGCACTGATTTTAGTGTACATCTGAAAATTGCTGTTTCTATGGTAATTGAGCACCAGTTTCTGGATGTGAAAACTAAATTCACATAGGCAAAAGCCAAGCACAAGCGCGCACACACACACACACAACTTGCTGAATGCTCTTGGAATCCACTCAGGATGATTTATTTTCCAACCCTAAATTTCCCTTGCATGTAACATTCCCTAAACACTGTGAACACTACGTACAACACTTCACAGGCTGAGCTACACCCTGGGAAGCTTTTTATGCCAAGACAGAAGAATGTCAGCCAAAAGGTAAAATTGGAGGAAAAACCCCCACCCATATTCCTGTTTTCAAGCATTGATATCCCTCTTTGTAAAGGGGGAGATAGAACAAGAATGCATAGAAATAGCTGCTTATTAGTAACAAATAAGCAATTTGAAGTGAACAGCTAGGAATGCACTTAAGGTCTTAGAGAAATCTGCTCGCAGAGCAGCAGAGCTACCAGCAGTCATTTACTTTCTGATGCTGTCTGTAGTGACACAAACTGTGATACATATAATTCTGTACAAAACAGGAGTGTTTTTGCTAATGCTTTGCTTTTTTGCCTTTTTTTTTTTCCTGACTGAGCTGTGCAGTGGCAAATGGTGGGGATGCACTTGAGGGGGTTCTTCTAGCATACCCAGTGGGAGATTTAGGAGTAGAACTGGATTTTCCTTACACTGGAAGTGGAAAAGCTGTGCAAGAGGTTATGAAAACAGGTAAGTTTGAAGCTGGCTCCTTGCTGACCTCAAGGAATTGGATTTCTGGTTTTGTATTTCTCAGGCAGCAGCAGTGTTTTATGGCAATCCCATGCATTATATGGTTTATGATTGAGACACATCACAGATCTATTACCCCCTATGACAAACTAATTATTTGGGGATTACTGTGGTGAGTAATGTGAGCAGAATTTGCTTTATTGCCTCAGCATATTTGAGCTGGCAAATGGATTATGGATATGTCTTAATTCCATGAAGACAAACAACTTTATAGTCATCATTAACACAGGTTTTAAATGCTGTACATGGAATTCTGTGGAAATCCTTACAGGCATGGAAGAAAGCTATTGCATCTCACATGCAATATAATACACAAATGTAAGCTCCTCAGTGTGCCATCCACAAAGAGGGAAGCAGCAAACACATTTCTGATCTGCAGCAATGTAGCAAGTTCATATAATTCAGTACATATGTAACCCTGGGGTAAGTCTGTCAGCATAATCAGGATTTTCACAGCATCTGAGTGCTGCCTCAAGGCATTTGGAAACACCTTCTCCGTGCTGGCTCTTAACAGTGCAGGGGAGTGTAATGAAATAGAAGCTGTGTTCTGCACGATCTCCTCTACCAAACACTGACTGTGACCCTGATGCTGAAATGCTTACATACATGCTAAAAATTTCTGTCATAAACAGTCCCACTACTCGTGTGAGGCACGTAAAATGCACATGCAGTTTCTGGCAGAAGTGGAAATCCCACTTTAGGGTTACCACCTTATTGCTGATGGGTTAGAAATGGGTCGGGTCCTTTCACGTGTTACAGTACAGGAGAAAATAACATGAAATAAAAGCAAATTACAGAATCTGTATTTGAATCACAAAAAATTACTACCAGCCTCAATGCCCTCACTAAGAGATAAAGACCTGTCAGAAAAAAGATTTAATAAAAGGAAAGCAAGAAATAACAAAATCTGACTAGTCCTGCCTAATTAAAACAGAGCAGGTCGCGCTGTCCTCTGTCTCTTTATAGATGCAAAGCTGGATGACACAGGCAGAAGTAAATAGTGGACATTCATTGGTCTTGTTCTTCATTGTCATTTCTGGCAGACCCAAATCATTTCAGCATGATCTCTTTCTGTGTTTCCAAACACAGTCATGGGCTTGGAGACCATATTTGGCAAAGGTGAGAAAGAAAGGAATGTAAAAAAAGTGCAAAGGGAGTTGTTAGCTTTATAAAGCAGTCATATTTCTTCTCCTTTCTTTTCTCCTTTTACAGAGTCTCTAGCCCGTGCTGCTGATGGAAAGGATGTGGCTGAAAAACTGGGCTGGGGTTTAGGATTCACTTCTGTGCTCTGGTACACATTCCAAGCATGATGATGAGCCACTGGATATTACAACAGTGTGAGCTAGTAAAGTGTCACCATGTGAATAATTTTGTTCACAGAGATAACTGTCAAAACCACCCCAAACATGGAACAAATCTAGGGATTGCCTTTTAGAAAAATATCTGAGTAATGAAATAATGATTGGAAGTAATTAACAGCATCATGTAAGAACAGAGAGCAAATTTGGCACACATTCTGATGCTCAAAGGTGAGCGGGCGTGAAAACCAACGGCAAGACAAAAAATGGCCAAGTTTCTCTAGTAAGAAGTTATATTAATGGACTAAAAGCACAACTTGGGAACCAGACAATATTTATAGAAAATATGTGGCTAATGAGAGAAAAGAGCCATGAAAATTTTCAGATGGTAAGAAAGTATTATGGCAAAGATTGAAAGAAAAACAGGCTTAATGACTGAATAAGGAGAAAAATCAGATCAATTAAAGGAAGTGTCGAGTTGATACAGTTCAATTACTGGAAGCAGCAAGAGCTTTTTAGTTGGCCAAATGAACTAGTAAATGAATATAGAATTGCAGAGGTTTCTGGGCCTCTAGAGATAAATTAGTGGCACTGGCTGGTACTGCCATTTGTTAAAATCTGTTTGGGGATTCTGTTAGAAGCACAACTAATTGCCTTGCATTTTCAAGACTAAGCAAAAGTGGAACAGGCTGAATTCATAGATGTCAAGAATTACCTCCACAATCTCCTGCTTTTCCTCTACATTTAATACTCTATGTAAGACCCAGTGGGTTCCACTATGCCTTTTGAGTCTGCAGTCTGTCATGGGTGGGCTGCAGCACAGGGATCACTGACCTGGAGGAAATGTTCTGAAGAAGGATAATTTCTTTTTTATGAGAGTTGCTGTAGTACTCTGGAAGAACCAGGGAATTACAGCATCATTCTGAGGTACTGCCTGAGCAGTGTTTTGTGAACCCTCTCTTCCATTTGGGAACATGGGTCTTAGGCACTTAGCAGCCAAGTGTCCTTTTTTTGGTTTTGTTTTTTTTTTAAACACACTCAATAGAGATCACATGGCTTTTTTTGAGGGGAAAAAAAATAAAAGAAAAAAAGACTAGGTGGTTCTGTTGGTTGTATTCTGTGTGCTTGAAACTACAAGTGGGCTCAGATTAATGTTTCAAAGCATGCGTAAGGAAAGAGACCGAGGAAACGGCTGGAAAGGGAGTCTCAGACCAGGAACGATGAGATCTCCAGAAACAAGCAGAGAGAGAAATGGGAAGGTTCATTGGGCACCATCCAGAAACAGCAAATTCTCCTTTCAACTGCAATAACTTCCATGTAGTTTGTGGGGCTTGCCCTCCTGACATAATTTGTTCCTGTACACTTCAAATTTCCTCCTTTCTTACTTCACTGTGCAGAGGCCCTTGTACGTAACAACTCCATCGCCAAGCTGTCAAACCTCTCTGTGCTTCTAAGTAACATTAGCAACCTGTATCCCTCTGGAGGAGATAAATCACAAATCTCCCCTTGCTCCTGACAGCTTCTTGCTCACTGCAATACCTATTCTCACTTTCTCCTGAAAGTAAGGCTGAGGAAAAAAGGGTCTTCTGTTTTGGTGGCGATTAGTCTCATGAGCAGAACCCCACAAGAATTGAATTCTTGACAATTCTTGCCTTTACAGCAGTCACTTAGTATCAGCATGTTTCATTTCCCCATGAACAATGAGGAAGCTTGGGTCTCTACCTGTTGATATGCAAAGAAAGGACATTTTGGAAGGAAGAGGAACTACTGAAGCTAAGCACACCATGTACACCCATGTACAGCCATGAATGCCACACGGGTTCTGTGATGCAAAGCATTATTAGGCTGAGTATGCGAAGGTCTTACTCACTTTGCAAAGCAGCATTTGAGGAACTCCTCCCTGGATTTCTGTCATTCCAGACCTCCTGGTAAGTGTGGGGGAGAGTGCAGGAGGGAGAACACAGATGCAGATAGTGTGTCACTGCACTGCTCTAACATGGTCTGCAATTAATGTGATTTGCAATTGCTGAGGAAACACAGTGGTGTCTTTTACTAGGAGTGAGAAGAGAATTGGCATCAAGAGGAGAATCCAAAGGGCAGATCTGATTGCTCATCCAAACTGATACAGTGATTTAGAGGAACCTTTTATGCAACAAATGACAAGAATTTAGAGTATTTTTTACTCTCTGAGGAGAAAGAGAATGCATGTAGAAATCCTATTAAAAAATCCAATAAAGATGGGATTATTTTTAAAAGTACTGAATTAGGTTAGCATTGCAGCTTTTCTATTCCAAAACAAGGTACAGAAAACCCCATATATTGTGAATTCATTTTTTCAGTGAAATACCACAACCATTAAAGAAATTATGATTGATAACTTCCCCAAATGAGAATACAGGGACATGGCCTGGGGAGAGATAAGGGGAAAAAAACTGCACAACATAAAGAAGCTTAAAGCTCAAAGCTTGTTACCTAGCTCTGCAGCTCCCAGGCCTTAAGTGAGATGCCCAAGTTTGCAAAACAGACTCAGGCATGCAGAAAGCACCTGGAGAAAATGATCTGCTTCATGGTGAAAGAGAAGAGACCCTTCCCTTCTCCTCTGTGTGTTTTTTTTTTGCCATTTGCCTTTAAATAACACAGAAGCTGACTACTCATGCAGAGAAGGAATGTAACCCAGGCAGCCCATGTCTTGTTCTAGCCCCACAGCTCCTGGATCACATTAGAATAGATCTCTTCTTTCAGGGACATTTGAAAAGAAAGCATTTCATCTGCCATAGTATGAGAAAAGCCATTAGGCCTAACCTATTGGAGTTACTTCACAACATTATACAACCTGTTCCAAGATAACCACAACCAAGGTGCCTATGTCCTTTTTTTCCACCAGTCCTTTGCAGTCTACATAGAAAATACGCTGACATTTCTTTCACTTTATAGAAGAAACTTTTAGTGACTTCCCACATGCTTCTGTCATCCCTTTTTAAATGATCACTGTGGACACAAAGAGATAATTTGTCCTCTTACTCCCTGTTCTTCTCCAACAAAAAGTAAAGTTTGAAATTATGATTTATTAACAGACTCCGAAGCTCCTCTCAGCTAGGATAGTATAAACATAGTACAATAGAACTATGGTCTCTCCTTATTGCTTCTCATGCCCTTAGGACAGCAGCTCAGGGCAATTTTATAAGCCCACAGCCTCTGGCCACTGGAGCATCCTGTGAAGGCTGTTTCAGCCAAGAGGAATGCTGCTGGATCTGATGCTGATCTAAACTTTGCTGTGTGGGCGTTATGACATAACATCCAACATCATCTGTCCAGAAGTCTAAACCAGATAGAACTGTGGATTTAATTTGTGAGTTACCTTTGATCACATGAAGTTGAAAACATTGAATTATTTCATCTCTACTTACAATGTAAAATCTTTGGGGAAACCCACTAACAAGAGGCAATGGAAATGAAGCAGTAAATGCAAAGAAAACATTCAGTGACTACACTAAGAGAAACCTTGGCACAGCCTAAGATAAAATAAGGAATGGTGTTTTAATTATGGGTTGTATTTGGTTTTTCAAAGCAACAATGACAGCTATCGTCGGTGAAAGAATGTGGTGTAAAAACTCCCCTGATGAACTGGCAGGCAGCTTCAAGCACAATCCCATTTAGAGAGCAAACCAGCATATACAGCCCCAGGCTGCATTTTCATGTTACAAAGGGTTTGGTGACAATCCCTAGCTTTCCTCCTGGCACTTGTTTTTTGACTTCAGGTTCCGGGGCATCCTCACTGTGAGAGTTCGAAAGGCTGTGCTCTGAATTGTCTTAGAGAAGTGTTGGAGAAAAGACAATAGAGATTTTAAGCCCCATCAGCCCATCTATATCATAAAAAGAGCCTGCAGACAGATTAGATTGTGTTGGCACACAGTGAGCTACAGCACCAAGGGCACAGGGCCATCAAGCCCAATTGCTGCCAAACTCTGGGCATCATGAAACCAGGTCCTCAGCTAGGAGAAATTGATGCATGTACATTCAGCTGTCAGCCACTGGAATTGCTGCACCTCTTTGCTCAGACAGCACCATGACTTAATTAAGTGTTGATGTGTTTTGGGTGGAAGGCCCTGGGCAGCACTGCTTCTGAATAAGCCATTTCATTTTAAAAAGGGTATGGGAACAGGGGCCTCTCCCATATTAGAGAACTATTTTGGAACTGAATTTGCATTCCACTTATCATTGTTTTCATAGTAGCTGAATTTATACTCCAAAGGAAAAAAAATGACATCACAAATTATATTCCTGTAACTCATTAAAGGTGATCATGAAATCAGTGGAAAAACTAGTACCAAATCTCCCAGTATGGAGGGATCATTAATTTGTTTTGCCTCTGCTTTGCAGGTTTAGGGAAGGGCAAACGTGCCTTGGTTTTTGCAATCTGCATAGACAACGGTCTCCAGTGGGCAGCGAGAGAACAATAAACAATTGCTGTAGGATATGTCCATTTTCCTTGTTCAAAATGTTGTGTTTTACATCAGCAAGCCTCTGGAGCAGATTAAAAATTAGCACAAACAACTCAAAGTGGAGATATACAGCTACTTCATTATGAGTTTCTTCCTCTAAAACACAGAAACCACCCCTCTCTCCTCCTTGCATATATCCTAGAATCTTTATAGTATCAAATGCAGGCCAAAGGAACATATGGCAGTTGGATTTCTTCTGGATGAGGTCATTTTGAAGAGCAGGTCTTTTTTCTACCTCTACAGACACTTACATGCCGTCCTCTGAATTTGGCCGTGACATTCCAGATAAAATTATCACTTTCCCAGTCCTTAGCATCTTCTCAATTTTCTTTTTTAAGTCAGTGCTGGAAGGATCACTATATCACTGCAGAATAGCTAACAGATTTCTTGGATTCTGGCCAAAATGCTGGGTTAGAACTTTTTCTTTTTTTGCTATGTTTTGGATGCATTTCATTCCTTGAGCTGCCAACGTAGTTGGACTTTTGGGGGGGGGGGGGCTTTTCAGGAATCATATAAAATGACTTCTATAGTACAGACACTCCTACTTTGGAGAAAATTCAGGCAGCTCTTGTTAAGGAAAAAAAAAATAAAAAGAAAAGAATTAAGGTAGCATTGCAGGAATTTGGTTTAAAACATCAATGTATCCCCAACAGTAAAAGCAGAGAACATCAATATAGGTTCCTCAGCCATACAGCATGTGAGCAGGTTGGTCTATATGATGTACAGCATACAGAAATATCAAAGTACATATTAAGAGGGACTGTTCTGGCATGTATGCTGTGACGCATCCTAGCTGTACCAAAAATATGAGGCATTGTGTAAAGGGAAGGAAGAACCACAAGAAACAGGGTTTTGTGCAAGCACTAATTACACAGATTGGATTAGAACTAGAATTGACAAGCAAACAGAGACTATCAACAAAGATGAAGTTATTCTGATTAAGAAGCAGGTAAAAGGAGAGTAGATCAATCCACTAATAACATACCTTGAATGATTTCTTTTCTCTCATTAGAAGACATCCTCTGTTTTCATGTTTCTGTAACCAGAAGTGAATAGTCAGGGGAGAAAAAAAATCCAAACATTGAACTTATTATCACACTTAATAAAAAAAATAAACCCAAGTGATTAGCAGTAAAAGGCATTGCTACTTAAATGCAGCTTTTAGCACATGAAGTCTTCTACTGAACTGCACATTGGTTCATGTTCATGGGGAAAGGTGCTCCACAAGGGCAGCTACAAGAGTTTGGGACTCCTCTCTACAAAGAGTGTTATCTGTGAATTTAGAGAACTCATTTAGCTCTCCCTACTTTATCACTCCCACTTGTAGAGCCCTGACCTGCCCCACAGGTGCTGTGAAGCTCAGTCAGTGCTGGTTAGAAGGACTGAGATTTTCAGCTGAAAGGCACTACTAAAAATATTGTGGTTGCCATAGAAACAGAGCATACAATACAATAGTGTGGCTCTTTGCAGGATATTGCCAAAAGATCAGAGATGAGAAACTCTTACTTCAACTGCCACAGCTCCAGTAGACCCACAAAAGCCCTTGTTATTTATATAACCTTGTCTTGCTCTGGTTTGTACCTTTGCAAATTTCTTCTTTCAGTGTAGAATTCCAAAGGTAAATTTTCCATGACCAAATAGTAACAGTACCAACAGTACCTAGTGCACTAACTAGTCTTCCTCTGGTTTTCTGCTGCAAGAGGATTGATAGTAGTTACCAAAATGCTCTCTAATTCATTTTAGAGCCATATCAATATTTAAACTGGAACTGTATTGATATTTTTGAGAGGCTGCTTTCACTGACTTCAATAACAGCATCATTATGATTGCTTGGGGTAAGATTTTGCATGTGTCTGCAGACAGGCTGCACATTTCATAACCTGTCCCCTAAATAAAAATTGAATATTTTAAAACTGCTGAGCACTCTGTAGCTCTTGGGATTGTAAATGGGATTTAGTGGGAATTACTAGAAGAAAAGCCACTACTGCAACTCGAACATTATCACTTGGCAGCCTGAGTGGATGTCAGAACTAACTTTCAATCCCATTCTTGAAACTCATTGCATAAAAACTGGAAGTAAACTGGGAAGTCTGTAACAATCTTGGCCTTTGCAAGAGCTGGGCTTGCTCATTATCTCTGGCTAACTTGAATAAACAGAGTTTTTGATATGTTATTTCTGAGTGAATAGTCTAGCTGGGAGAGAATTTAAGGAAGCTGCCTTCCAGTCCTTTTCTCTGAGTTATCCAATTCTCATGTCTAAAAATGGTCAATCTGCCAAGGCTTCATCCAAAAATGAAGGAAAATACATCTAAATGAGGACATTTCTGAGGAGTTTATCTTTTGTAATGATTAAAACAAGAGACCATTTGAACCAAAGTGCATCCACTATTTATTCTTCGAGTGGAGTGACTACATGCAGAAAGAGATATGGTTTATGTTATTGTTAGTCTGACTGGAGTTGAGTAACTGCTGGCAAATGTGCCTTGTTCAGCTATTCAAGAAACAGCATCCAGCAAAATCTTCCTACAAATATCTAATTGGCATCTCATGCTAATGTAATTAAATCAGCCTCAAACACTCTTTTAGTTGGCAAATTGTTTGAAGTACAGTAGAACACAGAGAGGTTGCCAGGGAGAAAATGCGGATTAGCAAAAGAAAGAAATATAAAACTTTAGGACTGAAAATAGCAGAATTAGACTCACAGAATTGCTTTGGTTGGAAAAGACCTTTTAGATCATTGAGTCTAACCATTATCTAACTATCAACTCTGGTGCTAAACCATGTTCCTTAGCACCATGATGCATTGCACTGAAGCAAAAAGAATAGGATCACAGAATGGCTGAGGTTGGAAGGGATGTTAAAGATCATCTACTCCAACCTCCCTGCCATGGGCAGGGATTGCTCTCAGCTAGACTCAGCTGCCCTAGACCTCATCCAACCTGGCCTTGAACACTCCCAGGGAGGAGGCATTCACAGTCTCCCTGGGCAACTGATTCCAGAGTCTCACTACCCTCATACTGAAGAGCTTCTTCTTAAGATCCAGTCTAACTGTACTCTCCTTCATCTTCAAACCATTCCTCCTTGTCCTGTTGATAGGCACCCCCATGAAGAGTCACTCTTCAGCTTTCCTGTAGGATCCCTTCAGGTATTGCGAGGCAGAAGTGAGGCTTTATCCCTTAACATCTGATTTCATGATAACATGAAAGCTCAATGGCTCTACTGGTGCAGAGAGGATAAAACTGAAGGGGAATCATGTGGGGACAGTAAATACATAACCTGTAATCTACCAATAATTTTCTGGTCTGGCAAAATGCTATCTGTTGGTTGTCCCACTGTAGTTTTGAGTCACCAAAGCACTTCATCATGTGATTTCAATGGGATGTAAGCACATACTTAAAGCTAAGCCCATGTAAATCCTTTGGTGGAAAGGGATAAACTTCAGCATATGCTTAACTGCTTATTGAATTGTGACCTACGCTCCTCTGGCATTTTGCCCACTCTGCAGGGTTAATCTCATGGATTGTTTCCTTCCTCTACAAGTGATTCAGTGGTTATCTGTGTAAAATACCTCTCTGCTTAGAGGGAGAGACCAACAGCAGGGATTAAAAAAAAAAAAAAGGTCATGTTTTAAGAACTTTTTCAGACTTGCCATCACCCATCCAAAGCAGAACCCCCATACAGAGGAATACAGTGATTTTTGCCTTGTAACTCTCTAAGCAAGGGCTCTCTGTGACCACCTGTTGCTGGGAAGTGCACCTTCCCCCATCTTTGCCTTCTTTGCACATTATCACCACTGTTATTTTTCTGTCTGACAACAGAGATGACCTCCCTCAACTCCTGACCTAAACTGATTTTTGATCCCAAGGTCAGCACCTTGAGGTGTATCCCTCCTGTCCTTCACATCTGACTGATTCTGGGGAAGGAATTACTGGGTAAAATCTGGCAGGAAATCAGACCAGAGTAAGAGCTCTTGACCATAAAAATAAAGAGTCAGTAAAGTTATTCCTGTCCCACTTCTTTGTAGCATTTAACTCTCAAAGTTAGGACAGCACTACTTATGATCCAACACAAAGAACCCTGAACTATTTTATTTCAGAATAGCATAGGACCAGAAGTGAATACAAAATGAATGTGCCTCCTTAATGCAAATACACTACCAAAAGCAAGAAAGTATTTTTTGAATTGTTGTAGGAGGATCAACACAGCAAAAATGAAAACCAGGAGAACAAAATATGTCAGAAAAATAATGAAAATCCAAACCTGAGCAATTGCAGCCATTTGAGAACTAAAAACTCTCAGCATCCCTGAAAACTGATCTTGCAAGCAGCTACAGAGCATTCTAAGTGTAGCTTGACAGGTCTTTCAAAGGCTTCACAAACACAAAGGCAATCACATGCAGGTTTTAAATATTTTTATTAAGAGCAACACATCCCATGCAAAGCCTTCATCTGCCAGTACCCAGCCTAGACTGAATTTTTACAGCCGAATTTGAGACTCTTCAAAAGAAGGGTTTATATAATGGAAAGGCTGACACAAGCTTGACTTCAGTGATGAGAACCATACCGTCATATTTGCCTCTTTTGCTGGAGAAATTAGGAATAAAATTGTGGTAAAGAAAAGATTAAAATTAACAGCAGCTCTTTTTACACATATCATAAAGAAAAAAAAAAATAAATCTGAGTTGCAAGATTATAATCCAGAATATAGTAAAGCACACAAGATAGATGTTTGCATCCTGGGAAACAGCGGGAAAGAGTTTTCCTTTTCCCTGAGGTACACCTTTGGAGACATTCTATGAAGGTAATTGAGCTTGAAACCAGTCAAGCTGCCCCCAGAAAAGCAGTAATAGGTGATGGTCATACCAGAGAAAGAGAAGATGTCCTCTTTCAATCATCTTTTGAACAAGATGGTGCATGGTATCGACCAGAAATCAGTAATTCTGTAACGTGACTGTTTGTCTCAGGCTTTCAGCAAACATCTCAAGGCTTCCCTGCAGTCGTTTGCAAAACTGGGAACAGGGCAACACTTTTGCAGCTCAATTTCTGCATGACAGGAAAATGAGATATTATTTCTAAGCTTTAATCTTTTAGTCTGTGCTTACAAAGACTTCATCTTCCTATGAAATACAGTGTGGCAAAGATTAAAAAACTCCAAACAAACCAACAACTGTTCCGTTATATTTGCCCTTGTCTTACATTCCTTAAGGAAATGACTAGATCAGGTGGTTTCTTCTGTGAGGGAGAAACGGCTCCTTACTCAGGTGGGCTGTGGGAGCATGCTTAAGGAGATAAGGTTCATACCACAAGGTAAATGAGACACAAGTGGAAGCAAATATGTGATAGAGAAGCTTCTGAGGGACGTGGTGTAGTGCTGCCAGTCAGAAAGTTTCGGAGTCCACTCAAATCCAGTCCACAAGCTAAGGCTGCCTAGTAAGGCTTGGTGGGCAGGGAGAGGCTTGTGTATAAACTAATCTTTTCTTCTTTTCCTGTTGAGTTTATATTCAAGGCCTATTTAAAATACTTCCTATTTTTATATTTAATAAATCTTTTTTGGGGTTTGGATTGTAAAATCATTTTTGTCTCCTTTTAGGGAATTCACTACAGCAGAGACCCTAGGATGTTCCAGTGCAAAGTTCTGGCTGAGTTTATATGCTCAGCATCTCAGTCTGTGAGATTTACTCGTCCCAGCGGCTTGGGGTGGCTATAAGAATTACAAAAAATCCATACAAACACAGAGATTTTAATTGTTAGCTTATTACACAAATCCACAATGGTGGTGATTTTCAGAAAAGCAACTGACTGAATGGAAATGGGAAGGTTTGTTTTGTAAATTCAGGACATGAGCTAAGCAAATAAACAAATGCTGTAGACCATAACATTTAAACTGGTGCCAAAATAAACCCAGACAAAAACTGTAGCAATTCAGCTCTGGAATTGTGTATGTAAGAGTGCTCACAAATGTTCTTGCTCTTAAAACCATAACACCAGAAAGTTTCCTCAAGCCCTGTATGCCTTATCTCACAGTTAATTCTCTAAAGCAGTAACAGCACAAACCATGGCTGTGCTGTGGAGATTCCAGAACACGCTGCTGCAGCACAAGCTTTCTGTATCAGACCCACAGCTAAGCTGGAATCTTCTACAAAGCTATCTATGCACACCTTGGCTTCAAAGCCCAGAGCTCCTCGTGTTCCATCCCCTAATTCATTTGATAACTACAAAATAACTGGAGACCAAATCAAAACATGTGATTTTGTATAAAGAAACATTTCTAAGATTAAATAGGATAGGACACATAAATGTCTTCTAACTTTTCATTTTAGACTACTTTTAGGACAGCTTCTGCGCACACCTGTCTAGTGGTGAACAGGTTGCTGAGAGGAAGGGCCAGGACAGGAGGTGAAGTATTCTGAAATGAAATAAAATTGGGTGGACAAAGTTGAAACTCAAAGCTTAGGTAAATTACACTGTTGTAATTACGTCTGTGTAACTTCACTGGAGCTGCACTAGCTTTTGTCCTTATATGGCTGACACAAACCTTCCTGGTGAGGAAATTTCCCCCAATTGTCTCCTAACCATGGGCATACAACAACCATTTGACATTCTGTACATTTATACTCCTGCATTTTTCAAAGAAACTAGATTTCAATGATTGCTGTTGAAAGCCTCTCTCTTTTTTCCCCTTTTTTCTCTTTTCTGATATCAAGCTAGAGGTCCATTTCATACTGTGCCTTTTATGCCTGTCTGGATTGAAGCATGGAGGAGTAGAAGCCACTTGGGAATGACAACATGAGCAACAAACCAGTCTAAACAATCAAAAAAGCAAATTCTCAGATTCAAACCCCATATAGTCTTTTTCTTCTTATTATTTATTTATTTAATCTATTTTTCTGCACCTCAGTTCCTATTAGGTCTGGCCATGTCTGGAAGCAAAATGTTGACTTTTGCCAAAAAAACCTACTGTCACAGGATTTCCAGTATATTTTGGCAGGTGCAAAAGGTAGTTGACTGCCTGTGAATATGTCTGTTTATCCAGTTAAATTGAAAACTCCAAGCCTACAGATTCCTCCAGGGTGAGCTAGAATATGACCCTAAAGCAATTTCCATGCTTTTATGGAAGAGTCAGGGTCACCTTTGAGTTGAGCAGAATCCAGAAGGATATTCAGCATAGGTTTATTTCTTGTCATTCCTATTTCCTTAGCTCCCTTTCTGTGTCTAGAGTTTACCACAGCAGGAGGATGCAGTCCAAAATAGGAACCTATGTTAATAATTCCAAATATTAGAATGATCTGATCTTGCTTGTTAGTTGAGGTTTCTGAGAAAATCAGTTTTCTATCTCCTCTCCATGAAGAGATACTTATTAATCACGCTAATACTTATTTTGCTAACCACGGTGATGTTTACTTTTCTAAAGACTAAAAATTTCATACTGCTTTTGGGTAGATGTACCATTTCCTTACTTTTAAAAAGCAGCATAATGCCCTCAGTTTTCTGTCCCATGTTACAGCTATAGACTGGATTAGCACCTGCATACAGAAATACTCTTGAAAAAATGCCAAGCTGAGCGAAAAAATTAAAGCAGCTCACAAAGTACATAATTTTCTGGGAAAACCACCAAGCCTACAGATCTCACTTCAAATCATTTATAAAACATTCTTTTCAAGAGGATTCTCCAGACCATCATTTACTTTAGCTTTTTGTTTGGTTGGGTTTTTTTGCACTTTATTTTCAGTAGCACAGAAATCCTTCAGAACTGTCCTGTAAAGAGATAGCAGATGGGCTTGCTCCTGACAAAAATGTATGTGAGATGTTACAGTTTTTCACATTTCTGTGTCTCTCTCCTACTTCAAAGTATTCTTTAGCAACCTTTGAAAATGCTCACTACAGTAATAGATTTGCTGAGATTTGCTTACACTGAAGAGTAAATGACTTGTTGTTGTCCTTGTTTGCTCTTGCTAAGAAGCTGGATAATTTCTCACTTTAGCTTTAGCGCTTCACTGACTCCTTAGCTCAAATTAAAGTTCTTAACTATAGTGTTAAGGGAAGAGTCTAAGAAGATTATATGTGGTCCACTTTGTTATTAAACAGGGCCTCACTTAGCCCCAGAAGTATTTATTATTTGAATTATAGGGATATATATCATATAAAGTCCATCCACATATGTAAGATGTGCTTACAAAACAGTAAGGGAAGCAGATTCATATGTTTAAGACTTCCTAAGCAATATAGTCATGTTTACAGTGGCAGAAAATGCTGTTCCATTTGTACCACTAAGATACAAACCTGATATATCTTTTAAAATGCATGTTGATAACTAATGTAAGTTATAATGTCTGCTTTTCACACTGCTTCCTAATATTGGCCCTTTGGAATTCACCGCCTGTTCTAGACACTGTATAGACTCAATTGTGAAGCATAATGTCTGTGTGCAATAGATTTCTTTCACTTCTTAAAGCAAGTCTCACAATAAAATGCATTTAAATGAGCCTAACATGCTTTTACTGACCTTTTTGGGTGGCACCCAGTTATGGCTGCTGACTATAATGTAACATTATTTCAAGTGCTACTTCCAGTATATGTAAAATCATTTGACAGATGTAAATGTAATTCCTGGAGGGCTTATGACAAAGTGTAAGTATTCTGCTTGTTGTCATTCTAAGAGGGTATGTAAGGAATGAAATTGGAAACAATATTAGGTACTCCCTGTGAATCAACACTATAGTAAAGCAAGGAAATATGAAGGACCATGCTGGTTATTACGCTGATTTTATTCTGTGAATAATGATAGCTTTTAGTCTCCAGGGTTAGCAGCTACTGAAGTGCCTGAAAAGTACAGATTGCTTGGGATGACTTACATGGAATTACCTCACAGGGCAAACAGAATCATTTCACAGCAGTGGTTGGAGCAAGAAATAGCTTGCTTGTACCATAACTGTGTACAAGCGATAGAAAGTGACGCTGCAGAGCTGAGGGAACCTTTCAAAACAGTCCCAAAAGTGGCCCACAATTTCCAAGTGTCAAAAACCTCTCAGGGTTTTAGAGCTTGACTCTTTGATTCTGAACGTGACATTTTTCACTCCTCTGTGCTCACTCTTCCAGTCACCAAGTCTAACTGGAAATACAACTTGAGCCTTAACTGCTCTTTGCACACTCACCACAACTGAAAAGCTTTTTTATTGTAATGGGAAACCTCCAGTAAAACCTGTGTTGCACTTCTGAACTACAGCTATGGATCTGTGAGAGTCACAAACCACATCCATCTCCTTGGGCCCGTTTGGGGTGCAGTCTCTGCAGTTACTCATATATGCAATACTTTCATAGCTGGCCTAAACTTTTGCTGCTTCTAAGTCTATCAAGATGCTTCTCATCAAACACCATTTTCTGTGTGTCCCAGCCTCTCTGTGCTCTGTTTTGTGTTCTCCGAGCCCTGCCTTCTCTCCAGTCTGTTTCTTCACACTTTGTAGGTCGCCCATCTCCATCAGATCATCAGCAATACAACACCCCTTCAAACAAAAGGGAAAATCCTGGTATCTTCAAACTGTTAGGGAAGCTTTGAATTATTCTGAAAGATTCCAGAAGAACCCTGGTAATTAAATGACTGGGTTAATGAACTCATAAAAATAACAGGAACCTGCACTGGAAATGTGTTCCTTA
Organism: Dryobates pubescens; assembly: GCF_014839835.1. Classification (NCBI taxonomy): domain Eukaryota; kingdom Metazoa; phylum Chordata; class Aves; order Piciformes; family Picidae; genus Dryobates; species Dryobates pubescens. Next base: position 4,304,307 of record NC_071635.1, read on the forward strand.
TTAAAGTCAACAAACTGCTCAGTAAAAGAGCCTCCTATCGTGAGATGCAAGTTCCCTAAAACAAAGTGGGTACGAAACCCCAGCTGACAGGAATGTCAGCCAGGCAGGTCTCTTCCCCTGAAGTTGATTCTCCAGTGAAACATTACCCAGAAAGCTGCCAGCATTCATTGCTGTGAGTCAAAGCAGATTGTCAGCCCCAACTAATCTTTTGAAAATGACAGTGAACCTGCAAGCAGATCTCAAGCCACCCCTCCTGCTCAGCACAGATGGGTGGAGGCTTTTCCATTCAGACCTGAGCTTTGCCACTTTGCATGCAGCAGTCTTTGCTAAAAGGCAGGAAGAGAGGAAGAAAGCAGAATGGGTGTCACTTCTTTGAGATTTGCCATTTGTCTGGGTGGTAAAAAGCTGAGGGCAAAGCATGGACAATATTGAGTCAAACAGAAAGCTTGTCCAGATTGTTCCTCTGTTTTAAAGAGAAGAGGAAAGGGAAGGGTTGAGTTTATGCAACTGATACAAAGCCAAATTGCTTGAAGTGTTTGGTGGTTCTACTTAAAGGCATTTAAGCAAGGTCTCTGACACCGCTGAGGCAGTCTGAACTACTGCCACCATAGAGGGTGGCTTTGACACTGCTGCATGGTCCCACCTTTTCTTAGGCTAGTTCTGGTCAAATGGGATGAATGTGACAGTGCAAGGTAAAGAGGAGGGGTGTACAGTGGTGAGAGAAGGGGATATTTCCCTTTGAGCAGCAATAATTCACGATCCACCTACAGAATTTCTGCCTTAGTTGAAATATTCAGAAATATTCAGACCAAGAGCCTTAGGACACTTAAGAATCATTAAGCACAGCTGAAATCAGAAGAAAATCTGCCTCAGAAACAGAGAAGGCTCTGATCCACATACAGCCATGGAAACCTCCCATTAAAAATGTGATTTGACCTACATGCCAGTTTAATAAATCATCTCTGGCTCCAGTGTCCAACTTTATAGCAGCTGCCTGTTTTGTGAGCAGTAACAGTGCTACAGCTCTTTACTGGTATCCTTCCCTACTGGAGAAGGTTCAGGACATGTGTACCTATTCAAAGGAATTTTGTTTTACTTCAGGAGCAGGGTATGCAGTAATTCTGGAGAGGAAATGAATGTTAGATATTCAGTCTTGGCCAGGAAACATCAATTCAGTGGGAGGAACCGGGGGTAAGAATAAACAAGGATGTTTAATCTACCTCCTTCTACATTCTCCTCTTTACAGTTTTATTCTTGCTTTTTGCCTGATTTACACAAAATGGTGTGGTGTGGTTGGTATTATGTTTTTACCAAGTGCACATTCTTCAGTGCTTCCAATGGGAATTGCTTTACTCTGAACTTTTTGGGAAGTCTAACAGCCCACATACAGACTAGTGACTTCAAGTAAGTATTGACTTCAAGAAATACATTGCAATACTAGTATGAAAAAGCAAAGAGCATTTCTTCAGTGGGCACACCACATGTTGATTTAGCTAACAACTTCACAATTGCTTTGGAATTCTCCTTCCCTCAAGAATCTAGGCTGCTCTTACTTCCTAGGGGCCCAAGGACTGTGCCCCATCAGCTAGTGGTCCTTGCCAAAACGAAGCACCTAGGTGGTGAGTAAAGCCTTGATGTAGCATGTTGGAAGAAGCCAAGTTTTTAAATATTTAACAGCAAACCACAAGGCATCCTGCCTTTGCAGACAGATACAGCAATTTGTTCACTTTGTAACAATATCCTGCCTCTGGTGCACCAAACCCAGTATCATCCCAGGTTTTTATTGAGCAATTTGAGCACAAGACATGTTGTCTGGTCTGTAGGGCAAAATATGTGGCAAGACTGTCAGAGACAAAGCTGAAGCTAATGTCAAGTTTCCATCCAAACAGAATGGCTTGCTGTTATGACCAATACGAAAGGCTCCATTATTTCAATACTGAATTACCATTGTGCATTTTCACCACACAGCAAATCCACAGGCATTCAGATTCGTGCAGTGGCAAAAATGGGATGTGTTTTGAGTAATGGTTTTAAAAACAAGGAGAGAGAGAGGAAGTCAATGGCAGGAATATTTCTGGAACGTTCACAGTGGCAAGACAGTGAAGAAAAAGCAAACCACACTATTCAGCTATTAAGTTTTTTACTTTGTCTTAGCAAATTGGATTTGCTTGGATTTGGAGCAATCCAGCCTAACCCCCAGGAGATTTTCAAAAGAGTAAATAATAATTCAAAGTCAACAGCACGAGCACAGGAAAGTGATTTTGGCTCAAATACTGACTGCGTGAGGTAGCAGCAATTTGCTACAGTCTCACAATGACATTGTTTGCATTAGAAAAGATGACAAGCTTCATGTTCCTCCTGCTCTGACAAGGAAGTTCAAGCACAAAAATGTCAGATTCATATATCCAGGTTTGTTTTATCAGCTCTGCATTCATGGGTGCAGCAGAGTCCCAAGTGAAAATATGCCAGAAGAGGAGCAAAAAATGGTATTTGTTTGAATCACCTTTACCAAATAAAATGGTTTCTGTTATTTTTTTTTACTTAGACTAAGAATCTCTTCTGCAAGTTCTTTGACAGACTTGGAAACTCAAATATAAACTGATATTTTGTAAAGTGCATTTGTTTCTCTTCCAAATCATCCCTGTTAAGTACTCATCCTTAACAGTTCATCAGACAAAAATAAACTGTTCGTGCCAACATGTTGCCCCAAAATATCTGACAGTCAGATATTGAACTAAAAGTTCAGGATTTGGAGGAAGGCATTGCCAGAAGCAATGAGCAAGGCAAGAGACATTTCTGTGTTTCCTATGAGGAATATCTATTCTATTCTATTCTATTCTATTCTATTTATGAAACCTTGCTCAGAGGATTTGCCCTGGTCTTCACAGGATGTCCTTGCTCAGATTTTTAAATGAGATTTTTGCTAAGGTGTTTTTGTTGTCCATATTATGGAACTTTGATGAAATCATGTTCCTTACAGCCTTAGCTATTTTCTGGTTCACAAGTCAAACAGCTGAACTGCTTTTAAGACAGATATTTGAGACACAATCCAGCTTGGGTATTTCTGTAGGAAGGACATTTCACTAGAAAGATTTACTTCCCTTTCTGAGACAGTATTCAGTTAAAAACATCATTACATCACTTATATTAACCAACCTTTCCTTTATTACTAGAGGCAAGAAGCATCATCATCAGAATGTGCCATGAGGAATCAGGAAGAAAAACTACCATTTGTGTGTTCAGTGGTGGCGGGGAAGGAAAAATGAAGAACAGAGCAAACACAATGCAGGAGAAAAATGCAGATTTCAAAGTTTTGTGAGACTTTACAAGGCTGGTGACTTTAAAAGAGAATGGCTGTAGATTATAATCCTTCCTCAACTGTAGATGACAGAATATGTGATATCAAGAGAAATTTTCAGTGTCAGAAGTGTTCTCAAATACTCTTTCATTTGACACTGATATAGTTTCAAACAGGTCATGCTGCAGAGTAAACCCTGGGAGTGAGCCAGCTGTGGGAATCTCTACCTCAGAAATGCAGGTAGAAACACTCTGAAGAAATCTAATGTGCCTAAATGTCTGCTTTTTTAAATAATAAACAAATGCAGCTTTTGGAAGCTGACCCAGAATTAGAATAGTTAAGGATGGAAGGGACCTGTGGAGAGCAGAGTGAGCTTCTCACAGATTCAACTATGTGTTTACTGTGGAAAAAACCAAACACAGGAATACAGTAAGGCATTGGAAGTATCCTATAATAAAATTGTACAGGGAAAAAGAGTTATAAACTCAAGCTCCAACTCCAACCAGCAACAGTCAATAGTTCCTCTCAGAGCCAATTTGCAGAGTTTAGCACAGACATACATTTCACCTCATCTCCTGAACTGCATGACTTATGTACATAATTTCCAGCTAGATGTAAATGGTCCCAATCGTACTGCTGGACTAGGTACAGAGTGGACTGGCAGCAGAAGCAGAGATCTGGAGTAAGACTGCTGAGGAAGTTGGTCTCCCCACATCAGAATTAAGGAAATTGGCAAACCGCTGGCAGGAAGTCAATCATTGTGGCTGCCCACATTTGGTTGAAATGTGGAAGTTTTGGGTTTGCTTCCCCAGCCTTTTCATGCCAGGTCTGTGACCGTGGGGGAGAGTTAGCACACTCCTGGTCTCCTAACTCCAGAGGCAGAGCAGGGAAGGCAGTGAAAAGTGAGTTCACCTCATACTAATTAGCACACTCAGCTCTTTACCTGAAAACCCTCCATACAAAGGGAACACAAGGGTTTGACATACAACCAAACTGAAATAAAATGGGGGGGGAGGGGGGGGAGTGGGGGCGTGTGTGTTAGGGTTAGGGGGGAGTGGTGATAGCTATGGAATCAAATTACCTCCAGATGTCTACTTACTACTCTTTAAAAGAATTTAGGGTAAGCCCTCATTGAAATCACTGACTGATGGGTTTTGGTGCCAGATGAGCAGCTAGGGATCTGACAGTATGTAGTCATACTTTACACCATGGATCCAGCTCCCAGAGAGCACCAGATGACTGCCCTGTCCCCATCACTATTTTCCATTCCACAAGTCTTTGTGTCACTGGCCGACTTTGTCAGCAATGACTCAATGTTTGCTTTCAAATCATGGCAGAGAATGTCACTTTGCCTGGTGACTGTCTCTTCTCCTTAACCCACACTTAAACAATCACACTGCTTGAGTAGTTAATCTGGAAGGTCTTTCTTGTCATTGTATTTGTTTATTGGGACCAGGTTTCATTAGCATTTCTGGAAGACAGAAATTACATCAACAGATTTAAAGGCTGCCAAACCCATAAAATCCAATAAAGGAAAGAACCCCTAAGGGGTAGAATTCAATGCCTATAAAGGTACCAAGTTCTGTTACCCAGCTGGATTTCTTTTATGGAATTCTCCTCTATAAAGCCACTTATGGTGTAATACTGGTGCCACTGGGTGAGACCTCATTAGCTGGGAGATAACTGGACTCTTTTACAAGGAGAGAGCAAGAGCTTAGGGCTACTGAATATGTTGGAAGAGTGTTTCATTTGAGAACTGTCAGGTCAAATTGCTTCCATTTCTTATGTTATCCAGCTGTGGCACATACTAGTATGTGTGCTAGCAAGAACAACAGGCTACATAAATAATAACAAAAAGTTGTCTTTCAAGCTTTGGGGTTTTCTCCAGTATTTGTGTTTAGTACTTAGACAAGACACCTGCTAGGAGAATCTCTCTCATTAAAAGTCAGCACTGAAAGCAAAGCTTGAGTGACTGAACTAAACAATGTCCTGGATAACTGCTTCCAGTCTCTCTACACAATCCAGTGTGTTTGCAGAGTGGAGATGAATGGAGGGGGAAAGAAAGGGAATATTCTTGATAGCATTGTAAATATTTGTGTTACACCAAAGTATCCTCCATAGCTTAGGTAGGGATTCATACAAAATGGAGAGAGAAAAGTCCTGCCTTCTGCCAGGCTGGGTTTGGCAGAACATGACCAAATAATTCACAGACTATATAAAGAGATTTCCTCACTCATCCTTGAAATACAGCAATCTCTGGACTGAAGAGAGGCAGCCTGCAGATGATGCAGTTACTTAGGAAGGGAAGAAAGATTCACTTAGGGGAAAAAAAATAATCACTGGTTAGCTACCCTTCTGTGCAAGATGTATTTTAGTATCTGTATTATTTCAATTTCCTCTGCAGAGCATGAAGGAAGGAGATTCCAGACAAATATGCATTTATAACTGTTACAGTTCAACATGCATCTTTTATGTGCTGCCCAGCACCAGTGCCTAGGTTACACATTACAAACTGATAGGTTTAGCAAGAGATCAGAGATGGAAAATAAGTAGAGAATGGAGAGGGACCTATGTCTGGTCATCTCCACAGAGCTGAGCAGAGAGGCAGAATCAAGACAGCAGACCTGATTACAGGGCAAGACAGTTATGGAAGGACAGTTGGTCTGACAGCCTCCCAGGGAAGCAGTGTGCCTTGTTCCCATGCCTGGCAACATCCAGTCCCAGAGGATCACTGGTGAGTGTTCTCAGAGTGAGATGCAGGCCAGATGGCTCCTGAGCTGTCAGCAGCTCCCTTCCCTTTGGAGGGATCCCTCTGGACTCCTCACAGCCCGCCACCTCCAACACATGGCAGGGAGGTGCTCAAGGCACAAGCAGTATGGACCTGGGCAGTAAGTCCAGTGCTGCCCATGAATGCTGGCCCCCTGCACAGGAGTGGAAAGCCCTGACATACAGAAAGGTAAAGATGGGGAAAGGAGAACATTATATGCTATAATCCCTACATTGAAAGAAGTGAAGGAGTGGTCTAAGAAAAGCCACCGTGGTGAGTGCCCAGCACAGACATCCTGTACTGCCAGCTCTGGGGAGGTCTGTGTGAAGTTAGCTTTGAAAACAAGCACCTCACTGGGGAAAGCGGGTTGTTTGCTTTTGGAGTCTGGCTTACCAGGTACAGTGCAGGTTTCTTAGGCTCAAATGCAATTACTTGAGCAAGACAGTTAATTAAAACTGTCCTGAGGAAAAGAAAAGGCCTGTCAGTTAAAAATCGGTCCTGGAAAGACCCGTTTAGAAACCTATCTCCAAACTTAGTGGGTAGAACAATGGAAGTTCTGCAGTGACCTCTGACCTCACTCCCTGAAAATTACTGATCAGTTTTTGTGAGCAAAACATCTCAGCTAAGTGTTGCTCCTGGGGAAGACTAACTCCTAATTTCCAGAAGAAATCGGTGCAGCAGGCAGCAAGCTGTGGCACGCGGTCACAGCCCAGCATCGCCTGCACATGGCGTGAACATGGGTTGAGAACACCTCTCTGGAGCACTGCGCATGTCACAGTGTGACAAGAATGTGCACCTAAGATTTTAATACATGCTAATTACATGCAATAAATCTACACCCTTGGTTACTGTGTGTGTGATTCTCGGATAAATAAACCCCAGCAGGAAAGTCTCTGGCTGTAAAATTCTAAGCCATTGCAAACAGGTGAGAGGAGAACCAAACTTAGTGGCTGTAATTTCCATGATGAACAGCATATGGCTGCCTGGGGGTGACTTCATCTGTGGTCAGATTGAGTAGGCTACAGAATAGCAAACATTCCACTCCAGGGCTAGCAATCTAGTCATGGAGAGTCTGAACAACTGGCCAAAGGCAGCAGTGTAGATCAGGGGATACAGTAAAGCACAGGATGATTTCTGCAGGATGTGCATATGCAGGAACAATACCCCCAAATCTCTCAGGCTGCTCACTAACACAGATTCATTGTCCATATCATCATTACATTTATGCTACAGCTCTGCATTCTCTTTTTTTTTTTCCCCCTTTTTTCCCCCTGATTAAGTCCCTGAGAAATGACTCAGAATATATAAAATTATATATTTTGTATCTGGTTCCTCATAAAAATGTTAACTATTACAAGAAGTTCTGATTCCTCATTATTATCTCCTCTATGGGTTTTCAGTTATCATTTTTTCCATTGGCACAACTGTGGGAGGTTGCAAAAAGGACACATTTTGACAGCTTTGGCTCTTTTCCTTTCTATTATGAAAACTAGCCTTGCAAAACAGAAATCTTCTTTGTTTTGTACATTATAATGAATATCTAGGAATGCAAATGAGCATGTGGGAACTGTGCCACCGCAACAGAAAGAACAAGAAGTTCTTTCGTTCTGAGCTGAGAAGAAACTGCCTACCTGGCAATAGGAAGCAGCACATAAACAAGTAGCAGTTTCCTTTGTGATTACAGAGGCCATAAAATAAGCAAATTCTGAATCTTTATATCTCCAAAGGGAGGCTCACATCACAGGCACAACACAACATCTCGCTGAAGAAGCCATTTGATTTTGTGTTTCTCCTTTCTAGCTCAGGGAGCAAGTCACTGATAATATGCCTGTTAACCTTATAAACCAGCTGCTGTATTTGAAGACTATCTTCATCAAATCTTCTTTATATGAGCAAAACACATCAAACTGCACAGATTTTGGAGAGGTGATGATACACATTTCACTGTATCATTTCCATGAAGAAAAAAGTCCACTTTTCTAAAGCCTAAGGTTGGATCAGTAAACAGCAGCATATCTGCAACTACAAAGTCATGCTCTAGGGGATGGTGGTGCCACAACACTTCTGCCAGGGACAAGCAAACAAAACACAAGGACCACAGAATAAAAACCAGTAAATTAAAGTGGAGTGAAGGTGGGGGGGGGGGGGGGGGGGGGGGGAGTGTGGAGGGTGGGGGTTGGGGGAGTGTATTTAGCTGGTACTGATAGCAAATAAGAATGGACTATTAAGATATTAGATCTCAAACACTCTGTACCATCTCTGATTTGGATGTGGTTGTGGTGGATGCCCTTCAGAAATTGGTTAGGTGAGGGAAGCTGCTATTCAGGACTGATGAGCCAGTTCTGTGGACCACAAAACTCTAACTTCTACATGAGATGCCAGTCTTCTTGTATTTTTAATTCTGTAGTGTCCTGCTAGACAGAAGATGCATTTTCTCCTGTAGAAAGCTTTCAGATCCACATCATATCAGACTCCATTCTCAATTCTGTTACTCTTTCTTTTACATGTAAAAGCTTTGTAAGGCCACCCAACACTTTTGTCAGAGCACAGACAGAGCTCTACATTTTCTTTTTCCTCTACACTGATGCAAATAAAAACCAGTGCTGTTTAAGACAGGCATAAATAAGAGGAGAAACAAGCACAACCTTCAAGTGAAAATGAATGGCACACTTTATCAGGAAAAAGAACCCCAAATCTCAGAATGGTTAACCAGGGACTGTAGCCAGGAGAAGGAAATGAATAAAGGCCAGCATGAATTTGTTAGGGAGAAATCTTGCCAAGCCAATTCAATTTACTGATCGAGTGAAGTAATGAGTCCTGTAGAAAGAGGACAACTTGCAAAAGCTTTCACCATTTTTTTGCAGTGGTATTCTTGTGAACAGGTAAAAGGAACCTGAACTAGAGAGCTAATACAGGGTGGTGGTGGAGAGGCTGTTAGAAAATTTTGCAGAGGACTGTAATAAAAAATTTATTATCAGTAAGCTCCAAAGGAACCAGCACTGGCTCTGCTGCTATTCAGTACTTCCAGTGATGGACTTGTATGGTGGGACAGAGCACATGTTTATGAAGATGACATCAGACTAGGGGTGGGAAAGGGAATGGACTAAATGATCTCTTGAAGTTGCTTCCAGCCTCCAATTTCTTGGTACATTCCTTTACACCACAGATCTACGTGTTTAACATTTACTGTTTAGAGCAGTTCTCTCAGGAATTATGTAACTTTCTTTTATTATTTACTCTCATTATAGTCCATTCACTTCACATTCAGTATAAATATTGTAAGATTGTGCTCTCCTACCTGAATTTTTTACTTTAATTTAAACTTTTCCCTGTGTAAAAACCCTTTTCAATAAAGCACGGCAGCAATAGTAAATGACCCAGAGCAAGAGGAGAACTGGAATGGGAATCATATAACAAGAGGAATTCTCTTGTTTCATAGGCATTCAATTAATTTATTTCCAAGAGGAGAACTCCATTTCCCTCTCACCAGTGCATACCCTGGGCCTGTCCCTACAGCTGTGGTTCAGGAAACGCTCTTACAGTACAGACTCAAATAAATACTTCACAATTTCCTACTGACACTTCCTCTATAGTTAAAGTGGTTCCTCTGCCAAATGGGTAAAGTCACAGAGTTCAGATTCAATTTCACTATATCCATCAGCAACACAAAGTGGAGTTTCGACATCGTGGGGTGTTTATGGAAACCAGAAGAAATTGTGCTGAAATGTAGTGGCTGCAAGCCTAACAGGTGACACCACTTTCCTAACCCCAAGGCACCACCCACTGCTGATTCACTCCTTATTCCCTGTGTATGATTAATAACACAGCATGCAGCTCTTCCAAATGCTCTTGGCATTCAGCTCTGCAACTCACTTCTGAGGTGCTTCCTGTTCCCTCTTTTCACCACACAAGTCTCAGACCCAAATAAAAAACTAATGATCAGCTTGAGCTCTCAAAACGTAGCTCACATAAGGACTGAATTCACACAGGTTTGTACACAGCATCACTTTTGCCTCATTTAAAGTACATTCTGTCTTTATTCCTTCAATAGCAGGACACTGCAAACTGAAAAAAGAGAAAGTCCTCCAGTCTTGATCCCTTATAATTGTAACTGCTTCAGGTCAGGGGCTAGAAAGTGCTTTGCTAATAATTATGAATGAAGACTCATTATGCTTCGGTGTTTCCCCCACACACAGATCACTGACAAGAGAGAAAATCCAAGAGGAGGTAAGTGATTTCTCAGAGTTACAGAATGAGCTTACAGGAACCACTCTACCCAGACCTTGCTATTGCTGCTGCAGCCCTCACTTAACATATCCCTGGGATGCTCAAAATAGCTTTAGCATGGAAGTCCTTTTACCACTGTGCAGGGGTCATTCCCTTTTACTGAAATAGAGTGTATGCTTATTTGTCTAGGTCACATTATCTCAGTCTGTTCCTTCTTTCCTGGAGTGAGTTTTCAAGGAGAAACCTTTAACAGTCCCCACAGAAGAATACCTTTTCTCAAAGACCTAGAAGTCCTGGGTTTCCATTGTCTTACTGAACAAATTCCTTCCTTCCAAATCTAGTTTTTTTTCTTGCTTTTGAAAAAACCCACAGAGATCAAAGATCAGTTTTATTACAATGCCAACATTTACAAAAGAGAGTTATAATTTGTTTTTTTCTGTCTTAAGAGAGCTGAGAGGGAAGAGAGATTTTTCAGAGTTTTCAGAAAAGCAGAAGCAATAGTCCCAGACAGGAGACCCCCCTGTAACCATCCACTTTTGGTCTGGTTTGATAAAGTGTCTTGAAATATAATAAAGATTGTTAGGGGTTTAGGGAATTCAGGTCCCATTGCTGCAACACTTGGATTGTAGGCAAGCTCAGAAAGGAGCTCAGAGTCCTTAACTGATTTCTTGTATTTCCTTCTGTTCAGTGCACAGAAGTAAAGGCTGCTGAAGGTCACCACCATATCAGCTATCAAGACACCAAAAGTGGTAACTTAAGGGGGTTTCCCTTGTAATAATTGTAGGAGGCTTAGAGTAGGCTGACATTTGAGTTTACCAGCCTTGAAAGCACTTGCTGAGGCAAGTTTTGTATTTTCCCTTCAAAAATGGTAAAGGGTCTTGACCTTTCTGTTAAAGTGCAGAGGATGAGTGCCTGGTTTTATCTTTAAACAGTTGTCAGAGCTTTTACTCAGATGCTGGAAAAATCACTTGAATTTGATGATAAACTCTTTACCCTACCAGGCTAAGAACTCATCAGTAGGTTCCTGCTGAATTTCCACTTTGAGACTACAGAACAGTTTGGGATTTCAGTTAGTAGGGGAAAGACTCATGTGCCAGTCCTTCCAGTGTATAACTGATGTTAAGCAGGCACTTTGACATAAAATACAGTGTCTGCCTTGTGCAGCCTGCATCTACTGGATCAAACTTTTCAGAGAAAACATGCAGATCACAGAATGGCAGGAGTTGGAAGGGACCTCTGGAGATTATGTAGTCTAACCTACCTGTCAGAGCAGGTTCACCCAGAGCAGGTTGCACAAGACAATGTCCAGGTGAATTTTCAATGACTCCAGAGATGGGGACTCCACTGCCTCTCTGGGCAGGCTGTTCCAGTGCTCTGCCACCCTCAAAATAAGGAAGTTCCTCCTCATATTTTAGAAGGAACTTCCTGTGTTCAAGTTTGTGCCTGTTACTTCTTGTCCTGTTGCTGGGCACCACTGAAAAAAAGACTGGTCCCAGCATCATGTGGAAGCTCAGGCAATTTGCTGTCAAGACAGAGCCATTTGCAGACTTGTTTTGAAATGCAGTGTTAATGTACAAAGTGTCAGATAAAGTTTTGGATGCTTTTAGAGCACTGCAGCAGAAAACAGAAGTATTTTAGTGTATTTTAGGACTTGATGGCCTAAGTGGGAACTGGACAGCTCTCAGGTGCACTGATCCTTCTATACATCTACCCTTAGATCCTCTCCTTGCAGGAACAAGTCCTTTTGTGTTTCTACACAAATATCCTCACAATTCAGAAACTGGGTGATCTGAAAAGCAGATGAAATGAACATATGAGGAAAGAAAAATTGGTGCCTATTGTGGAAAATGAGATCAGAGAAGTAACGAAGATGTTTGTCTGTTTCCTCTATCAAGAGAGGTTCTGTGAGCCGGTCATTTTGCCATCCACAGGGAGCAAGATTGAGATCTCTGTGTAAGATTAGATCTTGTGATTTTTAGCAGCTAAATCTATGGTATTTTTCTGATGCTTTTAAGAGTGAATGTCAGCTTTGGTATATTTTTAAAAATCAGTGAAGTGGTAAGTTCAAAGAAGCTTCCGACCACACTGTGCTTTAGAATGCTTAAGAAAACCTCATAGGCCATTGAGTCATTATTCTGATATTTATAACATTAAAAATAATAACATCCTGAGGGATGAGAGAACATAGAGAGCATGTACAGTCATCCTCTAACCAGCACAGCTTCGGCAGAGGAAGATGCTGTTAAAATAATCTTCCTGATTACTTTCAAGCAAGGACATAAACTGCAGAATGCATTGCATCCTTCTCTTTGCCTTTCGGGAAGCTGCGGAGGAATTTCAAATGACAAGCCCCTAGTGAAATGCTAGCAAAAGAACCCACAATAAGATAAAGAGCTTAAACAAACATCCTGGTTATGTACAACACCCAGTCAGTGCTAAGATCTTGGAGTTAGCAGATTCAGTAAGGATGAAGAGAAGATAAATCAGCAGTGAGGGGAAAGCCTCTGCAGGTTGTTTTAGACAGCCTCTGGTAATAGAATTTCTGCTGTGTCTTTGCCCAATGATTTCTCAGAGCAGGCAGTATTGTCTCACCAGTTCTTCATCCTCAACTTCAAATTTAATCCTCTCCTAACTGGACAGTACAATTCTTTATAAGTATCTTTCTCTTTGAAGTCTCTACATTGTGTAACCGATCCTGATCTGCAGCTGGAGCTCCTAGGGGCTGGCAATGCAAATCTCTCATAAGAGAAGCCTGTCTCGAGCAGATTTAGGAAATGTGTATTATTCCAATATTCAATAGTTTCCATCACTAAAGCTGTTCTGAGACTCTCTGATAATCCTGTGGGTGCTTCTTTTTTAATTAGATCCAGTCACCTAACTAGCAACTCATTAGCAGCATACGTGCCATGTTTTTGCTCAGAGTCTTCAGTTCAGTTCTTGACCCTTTTCCTTAAAAGATGTGGCATGAAAGGACTTCTAAAGCAGTCATAGAATCATATTGGTTGGAAAGACCCTCTAAGATCATGAAGTCCAACTATCAACCTAAGACTACCATGGCCATTAAACCATCTTCCAAAGTGTCATGTCCACACATTTCTTTCTTGAACACCTCCAGGGATGGTGACTCCACCACCTCCCTGGGCATCCCATTCCTATCCCTGACCATCCTTTCAGTAATATTACTATATTCAGTAATAAATATTAGTATCACTGCAGTTTCCCAGGAGTTGTAGAGCAGCAGCCCCAAGGATTCCTGCCACACAGCTATGTTCTTTTGCTGTGCCTGCACAAATCTGCTCCAGCCACCATCACACACAAGGACTCATTATGTTAAGTGCCCTAACTAGGAAAGGGGAGGGGAGCCAAAAGTTCTTGAAAATCCTCTGCTCCAAGAATTTTACTTCAGATCCCATTTCCAAAATGCTGAATTTAATTTATATGTCACTGTGCTAATACATACTTCATACATAGTTATTCCCTGTGGAGCCAAGGATTCAGTTCTAATCTTTGTCGGTAATGAATGGAAACACACATTCAGGGCTGGCTCTGTTTGTATGACAACAAAGGTTGCACAGACCAAACGCCCTTCCTCATGCTGGCTGAGCCATCCCTACAGGTGTGTGGAAGCAGAGGTGCAGGTGATGTTCAGATTCTTAGTGAAGAGAAGGGCTGGAGTTAGAATAGGTCACTGGTGTAATCGCTGATCCCCTACACCAAGGCAGCCAGGTTTTTCCATGCTTTAAACATCTTTCCACTGCAGGCTGCAGAGGTTCAGTGTAGTGATATTAGAGCTGAAGAAAGGAGGAGAGAGCAGGAATCTTCATGCTTTTCAAAGCTAGTTTTTGATTGCAGATAGAGGGAGTTTTAACACTATTGAGCTGAAGAGAAGTGCTCCATTTTCCTTGTTGCTTGCTCTACACAACAGGAGGTTACTTCACCATTGTTCACAGCTCTATCCGAAGGTCTCCTCTGAATCGGAATCACAGAAGAAAAGCACAGTCCAGCCTCCAAGCAGCCAGAAAAATCCAGGAGCCCTCCAGTGGTCAGAACTGCTTTAAACTGTGACACAGTTGCTGTTCCCTTGGTTTACCTCCCCCGTACAGAACTTAAATGGAAAGATGCACTATTTTTATCCATTTTGACACTGTTGATGGATGGAGTCCCTGGCAGGAGTCAAAAGGCAGCTATTTTCCTGGGACTTCTCCTTGGCTTTGAAACTCTCTTGTCCTGCTTTCAAACAGCCTGCTTACTGTGCAGGCTGGAATGTATTGCTTTAGCTGCAAAATATTGCTTTAGCTAGGGTTCTGGCAAATGGTGAATTATTTTCTGATTATTTCAATTTTTAAACAAAAGTGAATGACACTGGCAGAAAGCTCAAAGATGTCAGTAGAATTTTAAGTTTGCATACTAAGTATTGTAGGAGGCTAACACGTAACTTTGATACTCCCCAAACTACCCTCTGGTGACTCAGAATTTACTGTGTACTCTCTTTTTCATGATACAAAATCAATTCTGCTTCCACCAAAATGTAAAGGATACTTTTATTCCACAGGTTAAGGGAACAGGTCTATAAAGAGGACTGAACACTTCACACTGTGCAAGACAGACCTCTGTGGTTCTCAAGGGTCATCATCCCACTGACCTTTAATAACACCTAACCATTAACTTGAGGAGGATTAGTGGTCCCTTCTGACAGTCTTTCACATGTTGAATTGTGCTCTCCCCTGTGATACCCTGAGCTATTTCACCAGGTTAACCCAGGAAATGAGGCCCTCCCTTTTATAAGACTACACTCACTGAGACAACACCCCTATAGCATGGAGATTAAAATAACCAACCTTTGTCAGATCTCATCAAGACACAGTATAATCTCAGGCACAATGGCTTGAATGGGGAACTGCCACTTATTTCAATAAAAGTGAAATGGTTTCCCCTTTCTAGAGCTTCAAGGGAAAAAACATCACTCTGCACCCAGAGAAAGCAAATCTCCTCCCTGCCAACCAGCTCTTTATTTAATGTTATTTTTGGCAATTGCATACCTGCTAATGAGGGTCATAATTGCTGCTCAGGGGTTTGGTATGACAGTGACCAATCTGTGAAGTTCCTGCATTTCATTCAAAAAGACATGAAAAATCAAAGGCAAAGTGTCCTATTCCAGGCAATCCCCAAGTGGGAAGGATTTACTGATGTGTACTTTTTGTTGGCAAAGCAGCAGGTGATGCTATGCTACTGTTACCACAGTTTGCTGCTGTGTTACCTAAAATCCCCACAACACCCCACAAGCAGATTAGGGATTATATAGAGAGGAATATCTGTAATCTGAAATGAGCTGGGCTGTTACCTCTTCCAGGGGAACTGACTGACTCAAATTCACATGTGACTGCACCACGTTACAGCTGTAGTATCAGAGCTGTCTGTGGTACTTTTCAATCTTTTAGCTTTCTTTGGACCAGATTCTCAGATGATACCAATTTTTCACTGCTTTACTAAGATGCAGACCAAACCTGATGCCTCCTGTTTAACAGGAGATGAAGAATATCATTCTGTTCCCTAGCTAAATATCAAACTGGATCAAATTTTGCTCCTAGTTATGCTGCTCAGATGGGGTTTACGTGCACTCACCATGTACACTTAGCACCAAATTCAACCCACAGCTAAGAGGTACCCTAAGAATTCAACAGAGGATTTGAACTTGCAGCCTGTGACATTTGTGTGAGTCTTGTTTGACAGTCTGCTTTCTGTTAGCCCAGCAACAGCCTGAGAGGGCCAAGGTAAACGATTCAAGTGATAGACTTTCCCTGACATACATAGAGTCACCCAGAGGAGTTCATGTCAGTAGTTTGGAAGAAGACTTTTAGTCATTACAGTTGCTAAGTAAATACATTTAAAACCTCAGCAAACTATTTTCATCTGTTTGACACAAACGTAATTTATCAGTTTCCTTCAGCTAAGAAAGACTAATTCATCCCTTCCATTCTCCTCACTTCCAATTTAGCCTCATTCAAATCACTGGTTTTACACCAGGGGTGAATTTGCTCTTTCATCATTTGAGACTGCAGAGGAAGGCTAGGGAGATATAAAAGGTAATTTTTTCTCCAAACAATCCACATCTCCTGCCCTCTTTTTCTTGTTAATTAGTGTTTTATGAAATACTAACGTGTTATTCTTGGTCCAAATTACACATTGATATAACTACAAAGACTTGGAAGACTTTTGCCTACTATAAAAGGACTGAGTTAAATATTTTTAATCTTTGAAATGATTTTCAAGTCCTCATTTCCCAAACCCAGGGAAATACTATTTCAAGAATATATCTTTGAGCTCTGCAGGAGAATATTGTGTTGTAAATAAACAGTAGCTCTTTTCTACTTTATAGCATGCAAAGATTAGGCTTTTCCAGAGATTACTTGCTATGAAGTAAATATACTGGCGCCCTGCTAAGTCCATTATTTCTTTGTAGCTGCAAATATAGCCTGTTCCCCCCCAGATACCTTTGACAAGCTCTTGAAAATATGCTTTGTGCATCCACTGCCAGTGAGTCACTCACAGTATTGACCTAATTGTATTTGAAACATCTGCACTTTTGAGAGCATTTCCAGAATCTCAGATAATCTTCACAGCCTGTAACTAGGAGTCAAAATTTGATGAGGGGTTAACAAACTCAGCCAGCTGTCACTCAGCAATGGGAAGTGAGTTTCAAAGGTGTGTGGCCCTTTCCAAGAGAGCCTTTCCAAACAATTCAGTTTGAAACAAAATCATCTCTGTGGATCATGACTGCAACAGCAGCTCGTGCCATGTATTGCTAGTCTGTAGCCCTAGGTAATAGTTCGTTCTTCTCCAGTTATAGGTTCTGGCACAGACCTGAGGGATTCTATTCCATCACCCCAGGTGCAACTGGGAAAGAGACAAAGTTTGCCAAGAGTCCAAGAATTGTCAAGACAGCAAATACTGCAGGTGGCTCTTGACAGCAATTCAGCAGGGGCAGATTGTTTGATACAGGACCAGATCTCCTGCATCTGGCATTTGCTGGAGGACAACAGATCCATTCTGAAGGAAAGGCAGGATGTATCTTTCTAACAGTGCAATAAGAAAAGGTTTTATTTCATTTAATCAAGGGCTGCACCAGCATTAAGCTTATTGTTTCTGCCACTGCTGATGCATAGGGTGTCCAGTCTTTTGAGACTCCTGTTTCTGAGCCTTAAATATTATCTGAGTCCATTAACTGGTGTGTTCTCTGTTATGGACTCTGAACTCATGCATGGAAAGGCCAGGTGGAATGCTGAGGGAGGGCTGCTACCTGCTGACACTGAACAGATACAGAAATGGAGATGTGAAGGGAAGGATGGCACCAAAAGCAATAGGCCAGTGATTCTGATAATAGTAACGCACACACCTGAAGACAAAGATGCTGATCCTCTCTCACCCTCAGTTCCTTCTACCACTCAGTGCCTAACAGCCTGAAGTGTCTGTTCCAATGTTTGTGGGCTGAGACATCTTGTGATACTGGTGTGAAAAGCTAGACTCTGGAGCACACCACAGGTTTGCCACGTATGCCAGTAGCCAGTTCCTGTGCGAGCCATTGAGCTGCCCAGATAATTTAAATTGCTAGCAATGGCAGTCAGGAAATCAAAGGCACTGCTGAGGTGACATGGCCCACAGATAGCTTGTGATTTGGCTGACCATAGAATCATAGAACTGTTGAGATTGGAAGACACCTTTGAGGTCAAGTCCAACCACTCACCTAGAGCTCACAATCCCACCACAACCGCTAAGCTACTACCATCCTGGACAAGCCTGTACCATTCTGCAAGAGAAAGGTTTGGCTGTCAGGGTCTGGTCTCACCCTTCACTCCTGGATTCCTTCCATCTGATGGCTCTCAGGAGTGCAAAACACAGCTGAAGGAGCTCTGGTATATGAAGTCAATAGTTTAGCCATCCTAGATCTGGGAGGCTTCATTTCAAACAAGCAGCCACTAACCATATCTCCCAGTGACATCAGCCATACATGTGGTTTTTCAATGCCTCCAAAAATGTTATCTTTGTTTCCAGTTCTTTGAGTAGTGCAGATTTTTCACTTTTTAAACATGGAAAAGCATTGCATGCCAAGAAATGTCCTCTTTGTATTTCTTCAGACAAGTTGCTAATGACTATATAGCAAGATTGAAGAGATAAAATAATCTCCTTTCTATGTGCACATGTGGAAGGAAAAGGGCTAGCATCCCATGAATCCTGACTGCTGAAAGCACAGCCCTAAGGGACTAAGATCATACCACGCTCAGCTGCAGTGAGGCAGCACTGCTTGAGAGAAAGAACTGGAGAATCTTTGTGAATGCTGCCATTTCCCCTCTGTGCCTTTTAGGTATTTAATTCCCCACATCCTAACTGGTTGGATTGAAGTGATTTGCTCTCAAAAGGGGTGGGAAAGGATGATCTTTATTTTAAACATATGGTGAAAATCTTGAATATAACATTGGGAATTTGCAGCTGGAAACTGGATAGCAAGAGGGACATGATTTTTTTTTTTTTTTAAACCCAATAATTAAATCATAGCTCAAAAAGGGGTAAGCAATAAGGGAAGTCTGCAGCTGGAATAGGTCAGGAAGATAGAGTGGATTTGCACGCTCAGTTTATTTATTATTATGAAATAAAGTGCAAACAAGGCTCAGAAGTGCAAATCTGCAGCAGAGAAGCAGAAGGGTGGGCAACAGTTGAACAGAACATTTTGGAAAGATTAGTCACTTTAACATGCCCAGATATATATCTTCAAAAAATGGACCAGCTTCTCAGTGGGTGTAAGAGACAGCAGTTCATAGAATTACATTATTTATACTAGCTAATGTTTTGACTCCTGGCAAACACCAAAGTATAAAAAAACTTCACCAAAACACACACACACAGAGCAGCAAAGTGGGGAAGAGCAGACCTTGCAAAAAGTGCTTCTCTTCCTTGCTAAAAATACACAGTATGTTTTCTTTTAAGTTTAAAAAGATTTTGCTCTAGAGGCCTACTTTCCTCAAGCTGTGCAGCTAATTTTAGTGGCTCCCACATGTCACAACACTAAACATTTGTGCACACTTTAATAGGGGGTGTTTTTTGGTTTGTTTTCAAAACAGTCACAAAGGTGAAACCTACCCAGCAATGTTTATCATTGAGAAGAACACCAGCTCTGATACTCATATATATATATATATATATATATATATATATATGGTAGGTTCTGCTTTTGGAGAGTAACCAACTTAACCAGCTCCTTTTAAGAATGTCTCTGTGAGTACTTACTGTGTATTTTCCACTTCAAAGTGGAGACACCCTTGCAGTAACTCCAACTACCTTGGCTGTCCCATATTGGCAGGTCACCTGTCCTTCTGTGGTGGTTTTGGCCTTTTCTGTGTTTTATGACCTCCTCCTTCCTGACTGTGCTGTTATAAATTATCACCATGAGAGAAAAGACCCTTGCCTAGGTTATCCTAAATGTAAAAAATGGAACTAACCCCCACAGATAGCAATCCCTCTTGTTTTCTCTAATAGTGACCATCTCAGATAATACAGAGGAAGGGTTGAAGTTCAGACTGAGAAGCCATCCTTAGTGCAGCACTGTGCTGAGGCCCTGCAGAAGGGGTAAGATGCTCTTTTAAAATGCTTTGGCATGACAGGAGGTTTCTAGATATTTTACAAACCAGATGCTGTAACTTTAGCTTAGAACCAATGACTTTCTTGGCAACTAGAAAGAAGACAAAGTGAAGGAGGTGAATATTTTGGCACACAGAATAAAAGCTAGCAATTTCCTTGGCATCACAGGGCATGGTGTTCCAGAGAGAACACCTGAAATATCTGACAGTTGATGCTACTGGGGTGCTGGTTTGTAGGGTGAACCCAGTCCCAGTTTCGCCAGCCAGAAACCTTGCTGTGCTCTCTTCTGCTGAGGATTCTGTGCCCTGCTGTGGGCCCTGTGTGCTGCACACACCTACTTCAATTAGAAATAGGGTCATATTTTGTTAAAAGTAAAAGGATTCAGATTTGAATCCTTGCCAGCAAACACCTGTTTTTCTTCTCTGGGAAAAAGAAAACCAAGATACTTAACTGGTGGGTAATGTTTTGACTTATTTCTTTGGATACCCATTAGGAAATCAACATTCCTACTTCTAAGTTTCCTGTTTGAAGATAGCTATATATGTGAAACTCTAAACACAACTCACTTGTCCAGGATTTTCTCAGAATCATTTAGCAGCAACCTCAGTTTATAGTTTGCTTTAAATATAATCAACCAATCTCTTCAGGTATGAGTTCTCTTCCATCAATCTGATATATTGTGTGATCCTATGATCCTAATCCAAAACCACTTCCACATCACATTGCTTTCTTCATATTCCTTTGAACTTCATGTTCTCTCCACCTAAGACAGCCTCATACAAGCTGTATGATTTTCAGTTTTGAGTTTTAACTTTCAAAGCACACTTTTGCATACATGTGAGGCTACTATTCTAGCCTTGACCAGTGAGAAACTAAATGAGGGTGAGGAAGAAAGAGGAAAAGAAGCAGAGTTATAATGAAAACCTCATTAATTTATTAGGAAGACATTTCCTATTCTCCATGAAACTGACTGGTTTGGTCTGGTGATTTGGTTTTTTTAACATTCTCTTTCCTCTATTCAGTTACTTGTTTAGAGTGCTGCCTGGCAGCTAACAATAACAGGGAGATATCCTGGAGATTAAAGCACTAAGTAACAAAGGAAACATAATTATCAGACAGTATTCCACTGTTTCCCTGAATGAATATTTCTTGGATAAGTTCCTTTCCTTATAGAGAAGGAAAAAACCCTTACATCATTGTAAAGGACAATTAACATTTTGCAGTGGTATGAAGTGCTCTTTTTATAGGACTTGTAACTTTTGGGCAAATATCTACCAAATAAAACATCACATGGCACACAATGACCCAGATTTGCTTCTTATTTACAACCCTGCAACGATGGACCCAAATCCTCCTCAAATATGAAGAATTCAGTATCATTTCAAAATAAATCTACTCTTACATAAAGATGTGAGATGATGAACCTGCTTGAAAATTGGCATTACAACCCAAGAGAAAGGCTTCTTCTGAATAACTCTCACAAGGAATTTGGACAGCTGCTTAACAACAATATAAAAACTCTGCTAGCTGAGTTATGTTATAGTTTTGACTTGTGCTTCCAGCTGGCTGATGCCTGGTCTACAGGGAACAGAGATGAGAGCCAAAGATACACATAGCTCTGTGTAAGAGTCAGAAAAAGGAAAGGCTGAGAGCCAAATTATCCCCCTGCTTCTAGGTGCCTTGGGGTGGAATTTGCACAAAGACTGACCAGATCTGGCCTGGAATTCTGTAAGGAAATGTAGATGCAGATGTCATATTTCTATGCCTGTGGTCCAAGACCAGAGCAATTTCTTCATGTCTCTTGCATCTTTCATGCTGATGGATGGCCAACCTCCCTCTTGGGATGAGGCTGTTCATCAGAGAGGTTTTGACCTCCCTGGTAGAAAACCCAGCTCTGCAAACTTGCCTGGTCTCCACAAGTGAAAATGGACTTTGGCCTCTTCATAGAAAACCTGGACCCAATGTCTACAGCAGGAAAATGTTGTGGTATATAAAAGTTCATTCATATTTAGATAAACAGAAAGGAAAAACACAGCACGTCATAGGGCTGGGTTAAACCATCTGAAAAGGAAAGTTCAGTTCATACAGCTTGTTGGGAAAACAGCACTGGAGGCATGTCTTATTTGAATATGCAGACCTACTGAAGTCAAAACTGTGAAAACACATGGGCTTCATCTTTGTGTTTCAGGAGGAAGCAGAACAAAGCTGAAATGTATGCACTGTTAGAAGAAAACATTTTCATATTTAAAACACTAAAGACCTTTCCTCATGAAGAATTCTGAAGTGCTAGTATTCTGTTTAACTCTCTAAAGAAGGCAGCATGCAAAATTTCTGCACTTTCCACTGCCAGAAACTCTGGCTCTGGACAGTTTTTAGTCTATGTCCTGCAACTATAAGAGAGGAGAAACAAGATTGGCTGTCAGAACGCCTCATGCCTTATTTCTTGGCCCAGTCTTGCAGCACATACTGGCTTTCGTTTCTAATAATAGTGCTACTACCATGTGACAAAATTCAATATCAGCTCAATCCCTCAGCTTCTTTGAGACATAATCCTTGCAATATTGAGGGTGCACAGAGACAATGAACAGAAGCAGCACAGGGCGAAGCCTCTATTTGACCCAGATTGGCTATGCATGTGTTTTAATGACACGTGTTAGCAGTAACGGTATATTAAACCTCAAAATTATTTTGCCCTAACCATGAATAAGGGTTTGTGAAAGGAATAAGGAGATCTAGAAGCTGATATCTCAGTACATGAAACTTCCCTTTCCCCTTTGCTTACCATACTGATTTATTCAGACTTCTGTCTGGCTGCATTTGCCTGCTGCTGAGTCTCTGCATGACACCTTCATCTTTAATGAATGTTCAACAGAACTCTGCCCGTCATCATCACCTAGAAAGGGGTTTCCAGTAAAATGAGAAAACATATCAAATAAGAGTTTAATATCAATCAGGCATGATTTTATATGCTTCATATGGAAAGCCTCTCATTGATTTGGACTTTTGAATATTTAGCTTCAGAAGCCACATAGCTGGGTATGAATCTCTTCAATGTACAGCATGAACAGCAATGGTACCCTCAGAAGCAGTCACCCCAGGGACTGGTCTAGGAGAATTCACGCTCTGCAATGCATACTTAGAACTGACTGTGTGCCTTCATCATCAGCTAAACATTTATCTAGAATTATCTCTGTTCTTTTGTAGCCAAACTAACTAATATTTTTCAGGAGCAATTGTTAGTTTCCTCACAGGAGAGAAAAAAAAAAAAGGTCATGGTTCTTTTCTAGGTTTTTTGTGCATTCAGAAGTATTTTTACCATTAATGGAAGAATTTTACAACCTCCCCCGTTGCTCCTCCAAGCAATTTTTACCTAAAGTGCTTCTAAGTATCAACATTCCAAAGTTCTTTTGTGCATATTTGCTTCAAGGGAGCATGGATTAGTTATAGTGTCAAGAGTACCAGACCTGATAGCAGAGGGCAGCCACAGGGGTGGCACATTGACCCTCTGGTCTGAAGATATCTGCCTAATCATTTCAATGTATGCTATGTCCTCAGGAAAGACACCAAGAAATACTCCAAATTAGGATGCAGCCCAAAGTGTGGCAATACAATATGGGTAGACTACCAGTAGGGCTTCCATGAGACTTCAAGTGCACCCTGAAATACCAATACAGCTTATTTTTGACAGAAGCATCAAGCCACCAAGCCTGCCCACCCACAACTAACTGAATTGCCTTGACAATGCTTCACTAATCTGTGATGAGCACAATAAGACCTGGAGTGACCACAGGTCAGTGCTGGGCTCTGAAGGCTGCTTTGGTCATGGCATGTCACTCTGACTGTACTTTCTCTGCACTGAGTGGGAGAGGAGGGGAGGCAGGCAGGGTGCAGGAGACACAGACAAAGTCAGCTTGTGTGTAGGAGATGGTGTAGAAACAGTGGCAGGAAAGAGACTATGCCTGAACCTAAAAGGCTGAGCATCTGAAACAGGCTGCCCAGAGAAGCTGTGGATGCCTCATCCCTGGAAGTGTTTAAGACCAGGCTAGATGAGGCTTTGAGCAACCCGGGCTAGTAGGAGGTGTGGGGGATTGGCAACAGATGATCTTTTAGGTCCCTTCCAGATCAAGTCATTCTGTGAAACATATCTCCAGACAGAAGCATGGCTCACACCTTGCAGTGCTTTATGCCTCTAATGGTTGGTGCAGAGAGCCAAAGATGTTGCAGTATGGTGTCTTGTGGTAGTTTTAAGGCATGCACTGAAGAGCTGAATGGATACTCCAAGGACATAAAAAGTAGAGAAAATAGAGCTGGAAGTCTATTTTATGTTATGTTTAAGAGAGTATTTGCAAAGCCCAGAAGTACACAGAGGGTTCTCTCAAGGCTACTTTGTGAACTTTGCTGTTGGACTTGAAAAAGGATTGTTTCCACTGAGATGCTTTACAGCTAGTCTAGACTGCCACAGAAATAATGACTGCAGAACAACACGAAGAGCAAGCCATGAATAAAAGAAAGATTTAGAAGAAAAGAACTCTGCCAGTCAGCCTTTCTCTTTTTGCCACCCATAGCACTCTGTGCTACAGACCAAAAATGTTGTTCTATGTGCAGACTCATTTGTATTGAGAATGCTTTGTAGGCCTTAAAAAAGAGGGCAAAAGAGTGAGTCTTTTTAGTCAAAAGAGGTAATAAAATATAAAGACAAACTGACCCTCAAACACAAGCTTTGTTAGATCACAGTAACAGAAACCTAGGGAAGAACATCTAGAATTTATCAACAGCCGTAACAGGAAACAACAGAGTGGTTGAAAGAAACTTGTGACTGAGATCACAAAGAAGAGCCTTCATAGATTTTACAGTGACTTTGCCTGACTTTGGCATCAGCAGCAGAGTACATTTGGGATTTAGGGGAGGCCAAATGAACAATTGAGGCAGTAGAGAAATGAGGATGATTGTGCCATTTGCTTTCATAACTTCAGGAAAACCCCTCAAAAACATTAAAGAGGAGGTCGTAGTAACAAAAGAAGTAAACAGGATAAAACTCTTTGTTAGTGAATAAAGGGGAAAAAAACATCCTATAGGTTTGAATTTGGATTACAGCAGGAAGATGACTGATCTGATTTGTTTGCTCTGCAGCTCATAAACAATTTTGCAAGTGTCTGCTAATTCATACAGCTGGGTGGGTGAATACAGTGCACCTGAAACATTATGCAACAGGGGTCATGCTTCTCCTTTCCTTTGATTTAGGCATTTGGCAGAAGCTCTCATGGTTAAAAGCATCTGCAGAGCACACAAATACACCTGGTGTTCCAGCAGCACAGGTCTCTTCTGAACAATTTTCCACTCTAGTTTTCTGGCCTCAGCATGCCAGTTTCTGTTTCAGTTTGTTTTCTGAACATAGAGGAATAGGCCAGAGGAATCAAATTTTGCGAGTCACAACCTGTCTTTTGCTTATACCTGTAGAGAGGGTGATTCTGAAGGAACACAACAGCCAGCTGGCCCAAAAAGCTGCTAGTGTAGGGTTTGATGCACCAGCAAAATTGTTCCTCCCAGTGTTTTAAACCATAATTCACTTTTTTCCCCCCAGTGTGTTTTTTGCTATGCTGTTGTAAAAAAAACCAAACAAACCACAAAAAAACCCAACAACAAAAAATCCCCAACCACACAAACAAAAGCCACCCCAAAAACAAACCCAAAAAACCCCACTAAAACCCCAAACCAACATTATTATGAGCACTTTATTGTGAGCACTTTGCTGATAAATGGTTCCTAAACAAGTGAAATACTGTAATGACAGACTCTGCAGATGATAAAGTGGGAGATCAGAAAACGACTTGTATGGCAGCCTTATTATTTAGGAAGCTCATTTGTTCACCTGCAAATCCTTTGACACATATAGTTATGAACCAGTGGGAGAAAATGAATCAGTCTCACAGGGAACTGCAGCAATTTGCTGAAGACAGAGAGGAAAATGCAGCTACAGGAAAACCACACAGACTGAGAGTCTTAGGCTTCTCAAACCTTTGTGTAAGTAACAAACACGAAAGTGTTTGCTTTGTAAGGGACTGTGACTGTCCAGGAACTCATATTTATTGAGAAGGGGACACTGCAATTCCTCCACAATTTCCCATTTCCCCCCTGCGCTCTGGGTTGTTTATAGATTCAGCATCATCTTTTTGTTAGCTGATACCTGTGGGAAATGCAATCCTGATTTTTGGCCTGTAGTTTTACTGCTATTTCACTCCAAATAAAACTCAGCAGTCAAGACCTGACACTTTCCTGGTAATGTGCAGGCACAAATCAGGCAGCACATTTTTTTTGGTAGTATAATTATTTCTGTTTGCAGTTTATTCACCAAATGTTTCTGGTATTAGAGCAGCAGCTTGATGGTTTTGATAAACATGTTGTATTAAAGAGCAAGAACATCAAAAGAGAAAAGAACCCAACACTCTGAAGAGACTGATACTAAACTATTCATGAGGAAACAAGGTGCAAATCATGGAAGGTGCTGGACGTAATCCAAGAGAAATACAGTGCCTGGATAGCATTCCCTGATTTCTAGTTCTCTTAACAGTGATAGATGCAGAACTATTCTTTCTGAATGGTAACAGGGATGAAATCAACAAAATTCTGGAGACATTTTTTAGAGCATGTTTTTTCTGCAGCTCACAAACCACTGTGCAGATGTCATCATGGAATGAATTCTCCAGTAGAGAATTCCTTAGAACCCCTCTAAAGTTGTTTGTTTGACAGGACCTCAAATTCCATGTTTTAAGAACCCTGGAGGATGGCAGAATCACAATGTTATCAGTGTGCCAACTCCTGCTGCTATTGCGAAGTCATTTCTTGGCATACGACCAACTGGTGTTCCTCACAAAGCCTGCTCAGTTCTGCTCTGATTATCTATTTTGATCATCATGATAGATTTAGCCTGAAAAATTACTGGAGTGCTGCTTTTTTATGTCTTTTTCAGGCCAGCATCTAAATGTTTGGTCTGTATTTAATGCAGCCAGAATGATCTCACTTCTCATTTATAGAGACCTGTGAGAAGGACAAAAGAAAAACACCTCCTCACCAAAGTCCACAGAGAATTTTAGTCCAGAGTTGAAGAAATGAGTATGGGACTGACTAGGGGCACTGTATCTTTAAGAATGATGATCTCTCAATACATAGACATCTTGTGCAACTCACGCTTCATTTCTGTTCAGAAAACCAGAAAGGACTTCAGGTTAGAACCAAAATAAAGTGCTTGTGCTTAGTAAAATTTGCAAGATCAGTTGAACTCTTCCACTTGCTAAAAAGCATCTGCATATTTCAGTGCTCTTTAAAGTCTATTTCTGGAGCATTTGAAACAACATGAGTGTAATGCAGTTGATATTAAAGTTTCAAAAGCAAATCTGACTGCAAGGTTGACATTAGTGGTCAGACCACTCCTTACTGCTGTTGAAGGGAACTACACCAGGGGCTGTATTTACACGTTACCAGCGAATTACCAAAGCACACTAAAGAAACAAACAGGAATGCAAAAAAATACATTGAACAGGTAGCTGAGTTTCACAGCTCTAGTCATCCCTAGAATGTGAAGAAATCTGTATTTTTAACAAGCTGGGATCTGTGTTTGAACTTTGGGATCTGAAAATATTGTCCTACAGGGCTAAAATCCCATGCATGCAGTGAGGGTCAGTATCTGTCTGCAGGAAGGAAAGCTCCAAGTGAACATAGGGCTTTACTCTTTAGTTCAGCAAAGGACTGAAATGTTCCTTTTTTATTAACCAACAGAGTAATCTAAAACATTTTGCTTCCAGGTATTTACAGTGAAGGACAATTTTAAAACAAACAACTGAACAAAATTGTTTAATGAAATATGAAAATGAAGCATTTCAGTATAAAAAATGGGACTCAGATGTGCTCTCCAAACTCTTAGTTGAGATCCAGATGTAGTCTGCATCCCAATTCCATGCTGAAGCAAGGCTCAGAGTGCACTTTCCTTCCCTTGCCAGTCTACACACAGTTTCATTTCCCTGAGAAAGAAATCTGAGCCTCCAGGTCTGAAGACAGTCATGGCAGGCTGGAGATACAACCTCAGTGTGTAGGATAATGCAAACACAACCTTGGGCAACAATACTGGAGTACTCCTGCACAACACTTCAGAGACACCAGCTTACACCAGATGCCAAAGAAGTAAATCCCCACAAAGAAAGTTAATGTGAATGAGACATTTTTCTATGTCTTAACTGGAGTAGCATTAGGACACTGTGGCAAAGCTGAGGTCTCCTTAAATCATGTCTTCCTTTACCATTGTAGAGGAATTGAAATTTAGTTGACGTTATGAATTTTGCTATTTCATAATGTTTTTGCAACTCATAACACCCTACTACACTAGTCACTTTTCTTTAGCAAACAACTAGTGACCTTCCAGTACCTGAAGGGGGCCTTACAAGAAGGCTGCAGAGGGACTGTTTCCAAAGGGCTGCAGTGACAGGACAAGGGGCAATGGTTTGAAATGAGGGAAGAGCAGATTTAGATTGGATGTGAGGAAGAAGTTCTGCACCATGAGGGTGCCAAGGGAGGTAGTTGAGTTCCCATACTTAGAGATACTCAAGATTAGGAGGGACAAGGCTGTGAGCAACCTGATATAGTGAAGAATGTCCCTGATGCCTGCAAGGGTGTTGGACTAGGTGACCTTTGGAGGTCCCTTCCAACCCCAACCATTCTATGATTCTATGCTATAACAGGCATTTCACTGGCTCCTTTCTTCTCCCAATGTCATTAGCACTCAGCATAGCTTAAACAGATGCTTTAGATCATTTATCCTAACTTCTCTGTTATTAATTTAAGCAGAAAACTATTCAGGAGTTAAAAATCAGAATATATTACTTCTTGTTTTCTTGGAGTTGCATTCTGCTTTGGAAAACTATCTGAAGATCTCCTTTGATTGAAGGTATTCTGCCTTCATCAGACAGAATAAGTTCATGTGGAACAGAAGGTGCTTGATGGTGGGTGTATTTGACTGCTATAGAAATTGGCAGATAATAATGACTTTCAGGAAAGATTTGTCAAATTCAAGGTGGTACTTGTTAAAGTTTGTTGTTCCTGTGAACCTTCTAGAATAACAGAATATCTACTTGTCAAAGAACTACAAGTCATCTCTTTCCATCTACTTGGGCGTTTTGAATTTGGGGAAAAAATAATAAATACATTTAAGCTCCTTCTAACACATAATTATTTTTCCTCTTGAAGCCAAGAAACCCTAGTGAGTAATAATCAACACTTCTCAATTATTTATACCAACTAGTAACCTGTTACTATAATTGAAGGAGAAAGTTTAATTTCTCTTGTTTCATTACTGGCACCTGAATAATCTTGTCTTCTAGTGCTAATGTGGTAGCTAGAAGAAATTCCCTTGACACTGGAGAATTTTACCCATGACTGTATTAGGATCAGGATTTAACTAAATGTTTTTAAATCAAAGTCTAAACAAGGAAGAGAAAAATGTGCAAAACTGATTCTCACTGGGTTGTGTTTGCTGTATCCTGGTGAGTGTTTATACAGGATTTAAGGCTGAAGAATTGACAAAACAGTATGAAAACAGCTATGCTGGTGCAGTGGAGAAAAAAGGAATTGGTGATGTCTGTAGTTCAAGAGAGAACTGACAGCTGTCAGCATGAATTTTTCTTGTAATTTATAAAATAATTAAAGATTGGTTTCTGTGCTGGGAAGCAAAAAACCCAAACCAAAACAAACAACAACAAAAACCCCAAAACAAAGCAACCCAAAATCCACAACAAAACAACAACAAAACAAACGAACAAACAAACAAGCTTTTAGTTTGAAGAAAGCTCTGATTCCTATTTATCTGGGAAGAAGAAGCAGAGGATGTTCATTTTTAACCCTATCCCGCAGGAGTAGCAGTTTCTGGTCTGTTCTTGTGTGTACTTAGCTTCAAATGACTTTTTTTCCCCTCTCCTTATTCAGATTGTGAAGAGTTAGATATTGTTCTCTTTGAAAGACAACCCTTATGCTTGTGAAGAAAAGGTTTTAAGGACCGAGCACTAGAAAGGAATCCTCAAGTCTGCAACAAGACTCAGAGGTCTTTGCCTGCTCTTTAGGGATGGTTGTGCAGTCATAAGCCAGTTTCCTGCAGTCAGAGGCAAACACCCCTAACAGAGCAGGCAAAAACTTACCTTTTAGCTCCTGCAACATATTTCTGACCTTCAGCAAAGAAAGAACTAGAGGCCATAAAAGCTAGAATCTTATAGAGATGGAAACCAGAGAGATCAAGGACACTGCCAACAACATGTACCAACAACATCTCATGGCTGGTTTAAGGACTTAGCTGGATTTAGGTAGCATATTGAGCTCTAAAACCTGGTAGTTAACATTTTCTACTAAATATACTCTAAATAACTATAATGGAGGGGGAAAGTCGTGTTTAAGAATTAAATAGCTGATTGCTGTCAACCTAAAGCTTGACCACAACTAGACTAAATGCTCTCCATTCATGTCCATGTGCCAGGGCTTGTTGGAGTAATGAAACTTTTCCTGAGTAAAGAAGTTCCTCTAAGGAGCTGTTCGGACCAACTGCTAGCATGAACCATCCTTATCTGCTCAATTTATAAGCTCATTTGAAAAGCTCCTGCAAAACCCAGTGCATTGCCAATATTCAACTGGAAATGCTCATAACTCAGTCCAATAAAAACCAATTTTCTCTAGAGAATTCAAAAGCCTTTCTTCTTGGTGAGAGCAATTTTCCAGCCATATTTCAAGTTTCAACTTCCAGTGGTTTTGGCTGTAGGAACGTTTGAAAAGAAGTCACCCTCTATAAATATGAATGCATATAAATTATATACATATATATTTTACTTTGCTATAGAGATTTTTTTTTTTACCCCTCAGTTTAATCAGATTCAGGAACATCTGAATGGCCTTCACTCTGGACTTTCAGGCAAAACAAAAATACAGTCAGTTTCAGGAAGAGACAGAGTGGAATATTTGAGAATCAAAGGTGAAACTTCAGAAGGCGATTAAACCTGAGAGGAAGAAATGGAAATCTTCATTACAGCTTTGTCCTGCTTTTTCTGCGGCATAACAGCAAGCTCTTCCACTTCCAACACTTTTGGTCAGACTATGTAAACATGTCAATGTTTAGAAGTTCATCCAAACTCATACAGGCCAAAACCACTCTTGCACAACTGTCTGATAGATATCATGTTGCAGTTACATCATGCTGTGTGCATGTGCAGCCTAGAGTGTGCACATTGGCATGCAAAAATGTAGACAAATACTGCAAGTCTTGGAAAAGACTGATTTTGATAACTTGTTAAATCTGATGGGTCAAAGTGTCAAGTATTTTCTGCAATACTTGACAATAAGAGGAGATGCACACCACTGAAGATGATGATATCCACCATCCCTTCCTATAATTTTGGATCCTTCCAGCTCAGTGCAGCCAGTTGGCTAGTGTAAATTGTAAA
Organism: Dryobates pubescens; assembly: GCF_014839835.1. Classification (NCBI taxonomy): domain Eukaryota; kingdom Metazoa; phylum Chordata; class Aves; order Piciformes; family Picidae; genus Dryobates; species Dryobates pubescens. The sequence continues at coordinate 4,335,697 of NC_071635.1, forward strand.
TGAGTTCTTGCTGACCTAGCCATGCTGTTTTAAATAGGCAGGGTATGGCTGAAAAAGCTTTCTCTTAGTTCACTTGTTAAGAAGAGATTAATGGAACTGACATTTCTGAAAGCAAAGATAATGCTGAAAGTTGAGAGAAAATCAAAACATGCATCAGCAAAACATGCTATGACAAATGGATTTTTTTCTTCCATTCTGCTTGATTCTCTGGCCAGAACTACAGTTTTACAGGAGTTTTTGTCTATAATCTCACAAACACAGAGGAGGAAGAACCTCTAACAAATCATTTAATTTTATGCTGGAGTTCAGACTTGCTGCTGGAAGAGACAGGATAGTAGAAAGAGTTGTAGAGAAAGAGTAGTTACATTTCCCAGAATGAGTTTTAATATTGGAAGTTGTTACTAACTTGTAGGTGACTGACAGCAAAGTAAGAAAAGAGAATTAGCAGCAAGTCCCTTCATAGCCTAGCAACACAGTCTTTTAGAGTATTACTTACTTTAAAGCCATGCTTGGCAAGCCTGTGCAATCTACAGCAATACAAATCAATCTACAGAAAAGATTGAAGATCAAGTTTAGCAGAAAATGCAGATACTCTTTCCACCCTAAATGCCTTTTGAAGTTTTTCACTTGTTGGTGGCAACTTCAGCCTCAAGCAGAGTACTTGCTGCTGAATGAAACACAAAAGTTGTGGCTTCAGTACTAAGAAGTGTGTAATCTATAGGCCAGGTCTTGTAAGCAGAATCAAAACCAGTGGTTTTTTTATAGGCTAAATATAAAACTGGTTTTGCATTCATCTACATAAATTTGGCATACTGTAGATGCTTTTAGAATGAATACCTGTTCCCACTGCCAGCAGTAAGAGTAGGTCTAGCAGTTAAAAATGTCCCTGCAGTACATGTAGCTGCTCTTCTACCATCGTGTAAGCATCTGTATTACTGCACCTCAAAGAACACAGGAACATTTTTTAATTGTATTTTCAAACTGGCATCCTTCATGTTTATAAATCACTAAATAGAGATGTTTCAAAACTGTAATAAATAATAAATGAGTTCTATTTTGTTAACAGATTAGATGAATTAATTACAAACCCCAGGCTTTTAGAAATGCATATATATTCTGCATAATCTCCTTTGATGTGTTTTAGCAATTAATAAGTGGATGTTTATGGTTTCCCTTCCCCTGTACCTCACAACTAATGTGCTCATCTGTAAAATATAGCAGCAGGAAAGGATAATTATCCTTAATAGTAATACATAGAAAACAAGGCACAGAGAGAAGCTAAGTGCTTACAACTTCTCCTGCAGATGAAGCTGAGTTCAGTCTTTTTGAGTTATAAACTAGCCAGACACAAAACACTTCCAGACTGGGAATTACAGACTTCCCCAGATTTCCATCCCCAGAGAGCACACAGTGGAATGCCAGGTTCATATAATTACTTGTAGTAATCACAGCAAGACCAAGATCCCATACTTCTGGGCTAAGCCTGGAGGGAGTAAACTTGCATCTCTGCAGAAGACCACAAAAATATAGCCTATCCTCACAGGAATTTGGACAAGCAACCGATCCAGGTCTCTCAGACCCCAAACTCACATTGTCATCTCAGAATGGCCTTACTTACCAATAACTTTACAGAGAGCTTAAAGATTTCCATCTCATTCGATTTTTGGGTAGGCAGGAGTGGTACTTACTGCACTTAGAACTTTTGCTTGGTGCCACTTAAGGAATTGGCTTTAACCCAGGCTATTTGAAAGTGTGATACAGCAGGGAACACTCTGATCTTGATATATTTTTCTTTTAAATATTACTTATTTCTAATGGATAGCTTTTAAGCATTACACCAATCCATTAAAAACATCTTTCATATATTTAATATACTTAATACAAATATAAGCTACTGCAGTTGTATCTTGAGACTTCTGTTCTCATGCACAGAGCTTTTAGGAACAATTTGTTTGGCTTAATGAGATCTCTCCTGTCGAATAAGCCGAGGAGCCCTTAATGTACCATTTAACTAAATGGCCCTTTTTTAAATACTTCAAGAAGAAACAAATCAGAGTTCTACTTCTTTTTTCAAGCTTTGAGCCCCTACCTTTTCAGCATTCTTTTTTCTTGATCTCTTTCTAGCCCTCTCCCTCTTTCACGTCCCAGAGCTATACCATATCAAACATACCTTAGAATTCACACTACTAGAAAATTCAGTGGGGAAACTGCCACCCAAAAACGAAGAGAGAAGCCATTTCTTTGCACAGCTTTGCTTTCACATAGTCTTCAAAATCTTCATTTTAAAAAGTATATGACAGAACTCTGTGCAGAAAAAGCACATCCTTCATACTTTACCTGTTAGAAATGCCGTTTAGAAACTTTAGCTTTCTGTCTGTATCCATAATCTATATGAAACAGATCTCTTGCTGGGAGAAGTCTCCACAATACAACAAAAGAAACGGACAGGAGAGTCAAACAATTCTAGCCTTGATTCAGTAAAAGGAATCAAGAAGATGATGCAAGGAAAGATTTCCTTTCAGGAGCTAGACATGCCCAGAGAGCTCTAAGTTATTCTTTATATGGAGATGAAACAAAACAAAACCAAAATTTTCAGCTTCTGTGATGCTTTTGTGTAGACATGAAACGGCATGGGCAGGGATGCCTCTCAATTAGACTCAGCTGCTCAAGGCCTCTTCCAATCTGGCCTTAAACACCTCCAGGGAGGAGGCATCCACAACCTCCCTGGGCAGAGTGTCACCCCCTCGTACTGAAGAACTTCTTCTTAAGATGCAGTTTAAACCTACTCTCCCTCAGCTTAAAACCATTCCCCCTTGTCCTATTGCTAAACAGTATGGGAGTGAACAAACACTCCAAGAAACACTGGCTATTTTTCTTTCAGAACAAGTGATCCCAAGCTGGGCCACTCAGATCCTTCTGCAGCATTCCTGTGAGTTTTCTAGTACACAGACAAAAGATTTAGAATTAAAAACTACTGTTTGATAACATAAATTGTCCATGGGACCACAATTTTAACCCTGTTTCCCATGTGGCTCTGGAAACATGAAACACTATAAAACTCATTTGTGCAAGACTTCAGTGCTCAGGGAAGTTACTTTGAGTGCTTTATCATATCCTCATTAAAAGCCATTAAGACTGTGTATATTTGTATATAGTTCTTGTTCCTCATCTGAAATACACTTCACTTCTTACCATGGAATATTACATCTTCAGCGCAAAAAAGTCCTGCAGCACTTCACAAATTATCAGAAACCACTTTCAAGTACGAGTGTTCAGTACAGTTCCCGTAGCACAAATTCAGCTTTGTCAATAATGGCACAGAATTCCTTTCACACAGATGTTTTATATTGTTTGATATGGAAAAATACATCCAAGATTATCACTGACATTTTTAGCACGATCTTTGTGAGAAGCCCTGAATGTAACGTCAGAACACTCTTGGCAGCGGCCGCTACATCTGGCTATACTTAGTGTGAACTAATACCTCTTTGGCCGCAGAAAATAAAACCAGGTCTGTTTAGAGAGCTGCACCTCTTCTCAAAAATCAAATTGAATCACATACTAAAAAAATCAAATAATCAAACAATTAAGAAATCATAATATTTGATTTTTACATTTATGGACAGCCCCTAAGTAACCCATCCAAAGCGTGACACAGTTTGTCCAATTACTTTACCTGCGATTGACAGATCACAGCATTAGCATCAGGCAGCACCAGCTGGCTGATGCCAATAAATCCTGCATGAATTCCTGTCATTCTCCAGGGAATGGTAGTATTAAAAGCCTCAAAAAGAGATTAGGCAAAAGAGCTGACCCAAAGAACTGAAGATTCAACAATTAATTGAGAGCTGCATATTTGCTCATAAGTCCAGCAGAGTTGAATTTGTCCAGCTTGATCCCACAGCTAACAGAAATGTGAAGAGCTTAAGAGGCAAGGCTGAAAAATATTTCCTTCGCCAAACAATGGTGCAAAAAGTCAAACACCCACAAAACCACTGACTGAAGAAAACTCAGCAAGTATGATGGCATCACATCTCCACCCCACCCACCCTAACAAAAAAAGAGAATAAGTCAATCCTTCCAAATTAATTTTTAAAGAAAGAACATTTAGTGGGAATTTCATCTTCTTCTAGAAACCTCTGCAAATCATTTCAAATCATGGATTCTTCTGTGAATACCAGCTGTCCAGCAGGCAGCCTTGTGTCTCATTTCTTCCTATGATATCCTTTCCATCTTTCAAGCTCTCCCTATTTTTTTACTGCATCAAATTCTCGGGGAAAAATAGCCTTAATTTTGGGGCTGGAACAAAGTTTGTGCATGTTATAATGCCCATTTGAGAAAGCTATTGGCAATGCTTGCAATAGGAAATGGACATTAAATTCCCTTTCATGGGTTTACACCTGAAAGTTGGCAATAGGACATGGAGATTTAATTTCCTTTTATAGCTTTGCACCTGAAATCATAGCTTTTGTACCTTTGTGGCTGTAATTTAAAGGATGTAAGCCAGAAAAGGTCATGTTTCAGGATCATGAGAGATAAAGTTTGTGAGGAATGCTGAGAGTCATGAAGAGTGAGCGAGACACTTCAAACAACCTTCTCCTGTGTGTGGCAGCAACGTGGCCATTGCTGGCACAGATTTTGGAAACCTGCAGCATGCTGAAGAGCTGAGTGGACTGTTTCCTTAGCTGTCTATATCAGCATGTAGAAAACCTTCCGTTAGCTACAACTGTGTTGATGATTTGGGTACCACCAAAACATCTCCACTTTCCTTGATGACTTTTGAAAAGCAGCAGTATTGTATGTCCTAAACATATTATTGTTGCTACCTTCTCACATTTCCCTTTCTTTCATCTCTTTTACATTTTGATATGGAGACAATCCTTAAGGTAGTTGTGCAATGCAACACACAGCCTCCTATGATTCACAGTCACTGCAGCTTTCTGTATTAGTTGATGACAAGCTCGTGAATCAACATAGATCAAATAGTTTTATTTGGCTTAAATGTCAGTGCTCCCCATGCTAATTCCAGTTAGTGAGCCTCAGTTGTTATAGAGTTTTGTTTCAGTTTTCAAACTTGTCACAGTTTGTAATGTGAGACTTGAAAAACATAAAAGGATGACTCCATTGTTAAGAGGTGAGGTAAATGGCAGCACTGTCTACTGCTTGGCAGTACCTCCTCACTGCTAAATTTATTGACTGGCAAGATGACACCTGACAGGGCTAGCTCCACATACCTGAACTAGGATGTCCTCAAAGCCTGGACTTCACATTCATAGATTCATAGAATGGTTTATGTTGGAAGGGACCTTGAAGACATTCTCACTCCAAACCCCCTACCATGGGCAGGGACACCCTCCTGTGTGTTTCCACTTCGTTCATTCTTGTTTTTCAGGCTTCAGTTAATTCTTCAATGACTAGCCCCTAGAATTATAGAAATACATCAATTGTAGCATTTAGGTAAGAGTCAGTAAAGCCATTTCTTGTCTGACTGTGACACTGTGACAAGCTTAAGCATGATCACGTGCAGCAGAAACATCTTTCAGCTTTGTTAGTCTGGATATCACATTTTAAAACCTTTATAATATTTCAGCTGCCTTTAACTTTTGCAAATAACTTTTAAAACAAGCTTGTATTTTGGTTGCCTTGGACAATGTAAAATGAACAAAAAATGTCCAGATGCTCAATTTTATTAATCCTACCACTTAGTATCATTCTAAATATAAGAAAATACACAGAACAGATCTAAAGCTTTATGTGACTTTGTTTCATCCAAACAATCCAAGAAAATGTATTCTTTGCTTAATGTTTGGCACTAATGTCAAGATTGCTGTTCCAGACTTGAGGAAAATACAGTTACTAAAGATAAAACTGCATTTAGTTAATAAATGTTAATTAATACCTGGAGTTTGACTAATTATAAAAATTAAGCAGAATTCAGGCATGCTAACTTTTGTAGCAACACAGGTATTTTTAAACACTTCTGAAGTGCCCTACAGATGCTCCAGTGCATTCAAAGTAATGTTAGTTTTAATTCTGACATACACAGGAGGATTGCCAATAGATAGGAGATATTTTAGCAGATCCATCTCCTCGACAGACCGAAATGGAGGACTCCAAGAGCAGAATTTAAGCAGAATTAATAGTAAAGGCAACTGAATGAAGCAACTACAGGCTTAGACTGAATCTCAGGAATTACTTCAGCATGAGGGTGGTGAGACTCTGGAATAGGCTGCCCAGGGAGGTTGCAGATGCCCTCTCCCTCAGGGTGTTCAAGGTCAAGTTGAATGAGGCCTTGAGCAGCCAAGCCTAGCTGAGAGGGATCCCTACCCCTGGCAAGGTAGTTGGAGTAGATGATTTCTGAGGTCCCTTCCAAACTAATCCATTCTATGATTCTCTGACCTACAACTTCCCCACTCCTCACCATATACATATATATACATATATACAGAGTTACTGTATCTACAACTGAAAAATAAAGGCTGTAATAGATAAAAATGGAACAAACCCCTGAACCCACAGTTCTTCTCCCTCTCTTTATGCAGCATCTTGAAGTACAGTACCTTGATTTTCCCCAAAACCTGTTTCATTTAAGGATTTTTCAAATCGCTATAAGTTGATGGTTATTTCGAAGTAACAAATTCTATGGAGATTGCAACAAAAGAGTCTAGGAAAACTGAGAAGGGAAAGTGTCTTTTCAGATCACAATTGGAGTGTTGAAGACTTTTAAATTACATTTTATAATTTAAAATGCCCACAGATAATATAAAGCCTACAGAGGAAACAGCCAAACAGATGCTTATGATACTATGCTAAATTCATGGTGTCATCAGCCTAACAGTATTTGTGCCTTTAAGGATCTTGTCATGAACCTTCAGTGCACTTTTTTAATGAATGTGACTTTATTCTGATTGTTTCCTTTCCATTTCACTCAGTAAAATCTTTTCCATGATGGATTGCAAACAAAGGGAGGTAGAAGATGTTGAATTGCAGTTGAAAGTGCAAGAATTTGTAATAGAGAGGAAGTTTGCCTTATTGGATTAGCCTTAGACACAATACTTCAATAAGTACATTGTTAAAACAAAATTCTGCCTCTGGAAAGATGTGAAAGGTAAAGACAAAAGCTCTACTCATTTTAAAGACAAATTCTAAGCTTGTTTATCTTTTGTAAGGGATATGACTTCATCTCTTCCCATCCTGTATTTTGTAATCACATTTGTGTAGTACAGCATAGTGTAAGCCCTTAGTGCTATATGAACAATGAAGATTTAAAGAATATATGTCATCATTATCCAACAGTTATAGCATGATTTCAGTAGTTACCTGGAAACCGCCCTAGAAAACATCTGTGCAGAAACAGTGAAGAAGGCATTCAGAAATTAGATTTCCTGTTCCCCTAATTAGACTCTATCAGAGCCTCATCTCTTTTCAGAAGATAATAAAGGATCATTAGCAGAAGTGCAATTCTGCTTGACAGAACTGTTGAATTGCTTTTAATTTATAACCTAGACTGCATACATCTCCTAAGTCTGCAGTGAGCCTGTCTGATTTGGTTCTGTCTGACTTCAGACCCAGCTAGGAGCTGTGTGCCTGCTGCTGGCACCTACCGGAGCCAGGCTCAGCCATCTGGGCAGGAAGGTCATGGAAGAAGGGATAGCACTTCCAGCTGTGACACATACAATACAAGACCCTGTCAAGCAGAGCTAGCTTACAGTCACCAGCAAAATATTGCACTGGTGCACTCTGTACTGGGGGAGAGTTGGAAGATGTCACACAAGTCATTGACAGCTTGGTTGGTTTAGGGGGGTGTTATTTGGAAGTGGTCTTTCACAAGGCCAAATCTAACCTTAAACGATCTGGTTTTACAACTGGATGACAATTGCTTGCTTTTTCCTAGTGCACTGGTGCAAAGGCTGAGCCAAACAAGAAATTACATCAGCTGAAGTAGCTTCAATTCTCTCCAGGCTGACTCTGAAAAAAGGGCCAAGCGCACCGCTGCTACACTCCCTTCTTGGAGGAAGTTTTTCTGGGTTTTCTGAGAGCAGCAATTTCTGAGCAGTACAACCACATGCTCAGGAAAAGAAGTGCGTTAAGACATAGAGGCTGCATGAATTGAAATGTAATCAAACACTGCCCATAAATCCAACTGCCTGATTACCTACAAAATATGCCAGCCAGCCAAGAACTGGCAAACCCTTCCCCAGGGACATGGAGGTCGTGGAGACACAATGGTGCCTGTGGATCATTCTGCTGCTATCCTGCTTATTGCTATAATAATCCCTTTCTTAAATCTGGCAATTTCAGCACATTTTTTCAAAAGTTAGCAAGCATTCCAATACATTTCAGTGGTTCAAGGTTATTTCCTTTGTCAGTGATTTAAGTTACTCGAGACCAAACATTTCAGCCTCACTGAAGCCCAAATAAACGTGCAACTGCAAGCAGAGTCATAAGCAAGAGCACATGCCTGGAGATCTGGCCCTGCTTTTGGGGATGGAAAGCAGAGCAGCAAAGCAGTAGCGGAAATGAGAGGCAAATATTTGCCTTCATGCATGTAAACCTGAGGCTACATTTATGACAAATGACTTCTCCTGGAGGTAATTTATCAGAAATCATGCTGGACACAAAACGTTCTGTGTCTGCACCACAAGCATAGTTCTCATGCCACAAAGGGTGGGGTGGGGATAGGGAGAGCAGCTCTTCTAGCACATTAGGAACAGCTTAGAGGCCAAACCACAAAATGCAAATCTATAACCCCTATGAAAGCAGAATAAAATTCTAAGGGCCATATTAGGCCACTTCTTAAGTACTCGCTACTTGCTTTTCTTGAGTTTAACTGACACCAAGGAGTCCACATCTCAGCATCTGTCATTAGGGAAATAGCTACAGCCTTGCACTGCTCACATTTACGTAGAAGACATCACCACATAGTGCTGTCCTACAAAGGATGTGAAAAAAAAAGAATTTGAAGTACAGTGCATTACAGTTTCCCTTACTGCTGCTGCTGGATTCTGTGAACTTTTTACACTGTTCTTGATTTAGGAGGACAAGTGTGCTAGGCAGAGAATGATGGCCTGGACTCCAGTCACCTTCTACATGCCTGCATCAGGTCAGATCGTTACTTCTCAAGCTCACCATACAGAATTTACAGTGTAAATAAACACATGAGCAGACAGAAGGGCACATAATAAACAAGCAAAACAACGGACTTGCATTCTCATGTTCTATTTGTTGCACATGCTTTTCTTTCCCTTCTATGTTGGTCCTGATCCAGACCTTAACTTTCTCATTTTTAGAAACGTTGGACTCAACTTGGGAAGTACAAAATAGGAAGGGTAAAATTAATTAGTGGTGAAATGCCTTGCAAAGCCTCTCTCTGCCTGTTTAAAACCTGCACCTCAGCCTTCTGGGGCTTTATTTTCCCCCTTCACAGTGAATAATAAGCAAATGTAACATATTCAGAGTAATCATTGTTATCATGTCACCAGCATTCCCTGAACAAGGGCAGCTGGATTCTGTTGCACAGCTTGGGGTTTTTTCCAGATATACAGGAGCTCATTGGGTCTGAATGCAAAATAACTCCTCTGCCACTCTCCTGCAACTGCACAAAATCACCTCAACAGCTTTTCCCTTTCTGGAGACAGATCTCTTTTGCTTCTCTAGAAAGTAGAAGTACCTCTCTTAGTTTTGTATAATCAGTCTTGTATCTCAAGTGAACACATACAGCACTTCTACTTTCTTTTTTGGTCTGCTGTTACTTCTGCACTCCATCTCTGAAATCAGACTCATCAGGCTATTAAGAATGTTTCAGGGACTATGTGCATTTTTGTTAATCTCTCCCTGGCTCTATGGCTATGTAAATGTAGCTGGCAGTCTGCAGAGACTTCAGGCATACAGCATTAGCACTGAGCCTGTGAAAATGGCTGATGTAGCACAGCAGAGCAGCATCTCTGAGGCTTTTAGCAGCAATTTCCGTATAATACCAAACGGCGTAAAATCCAGTGTAATCCAGAATGCTCCTTTGATAGTAGAAGGAATAATTAATGTAAGCAGTTATTATGGAAGAGCACAGCCAGCCCCATTTGCATCAACAGTGCTCTGCCAAACTCTTTACTTTTGTGACAAATTGCAATTTCCAGGCCACTTTAGTGTCCCTTTGCATGAGCAGTGTGAAGGGCGGAAGGATAAATAAAAAATGAGGAAGCCTGAAATATAAATTAATTTTAATGTGAGGAGTTAGACTTTTCTAGGTAAATTAAGTTCATATTGAGCATGAAAACACTGAAAGAACCCCTGAAATTTGGTTCTGGTTTGATTACTATGTAAACCTGTCTCTCAGAAAAGGGCTCAAAAGAGTTGATGCTGATGATTTGCCCCTAACATCATGAAAAAACATTTCATCAACTTTCACTTACTTGGGACAGTTTGATCAAAGGCAGTTAAATCATTAATCTACCTTTTGGTGAGAAAATGTGTGAGACATCTGCTGGCAGCCCTTTAAAAAACACAGCTTCCTTTTTTTCTGCTGGTTAATGTAAGAGCAGATACTCAAGTCCAGTACAAACCCCAACGAGATGAGTAGAATCAGCCCTATTCGCTTCAGTGGGTATCTTTTTTAATCAGAGCCCAGAAATGCAAGAGGTTCAAAAGGCAGCTCATATGCTCAAGCCTTCTTTGGTTTGCCTTTATTGGCTGTTTTTAATGGTTAGCTATACCAGCTGCCCTTCCTTCTCTGCACTGATCAAAATGAAGGTGTGCAGTGCTACCAGCATGAGACAAAGAAGGACAGCTGAAGAATACAGAAGCAAACAGAATTGTTTTTCAAAAGACACAGACATGTATAAATGTGATCTACACACAGACAATTTCTTCTCTGGAAGAAAGGAACTGTAGAAGTTATTAAGCAAAAATGGTATTTTTCAAATACAATTTTCAAAGAAGACTGGGTTAAATATTGGCCAGGAAATAGGAAAATAGTTCTTCAAAGGTGTTCTCTTTTTTTGGTGGGTTATTTTTTCTACATGCTGCACAGTGTAAAACACCAAAACAAAACCCAACCAACCCATGCCAAGATTATAATTTGATTTTTTTTCCCCTTAACAACTGTACAAACTATGAGCAAGACTGCACAGAAGAATTAAGAGGCAGTAGGATTTAGTTCTCTGGACACTCATATTGTATCCCCAGCCTGGATGAGCTACTCCAGATAGTTCATTTCAGTCACACAGGAGCTGAAGATTTGCATGAGTGAGTTCTGCAATACCCAACTTCTACATAGCCCCACGCTGAACTCCCTGACAGACTCTCTGCAGATGCCTACAAAATAGGCCAGTCAGCTGGGAATGAAGTAAGGAAGACATGCCAAGAAGAGGTGAACCTAAGTCCTGCTGTTCAAAGGTGATTAAACAGTTCATTCAGTGATAGCAAGTAATGCTTGTCTTCACAACAGCCTTCCATCTCTAGGTCTCTCATGGAATTAGGCACTTGTTTGGCATCCATGGTTTTTCTCCAGTCTTCGAACCTCTCTGTTTTGTTTCAAATCACATTGAATACTCTCAGGAGGATCTGCCTGATTGGAAATGAGTTGATTTTATATATATCTATACACATATACCCCTCAGGCAAGCAGCCCATCCTGGAAAAAGCTGGTGAAGCTGTACAATGCCACACAAAATAGAAGACAGAGTGAGTCAAGGATTTAAGTCAAGCTCTTTAATTTATGACTTCAGAGTCCTGGCTTTTCTTTCTTTCCTACTCCTATAACTACTTCTTTGCAAAAAAATTTACTTCTTGAAAAAAGTCCTCTTTAAAATTCTTCAAGCATATTGGAATACAAAACTCTATTGCAATGAATGCACAGCAGAGTTAAGATCTTTAACATTTCTCATAAGCATAAAAATCTCTGTGCCAATGAAAATGCCAATTGCTGCCAATGCAGTAATGAGAATTCATCTCACCTTCACAGTCTCCACCAACCTGTCTTTCAGTTGGAATGGATCGTGCAGAACAAAGACAAGAGTTTATTATCTTTCATTATTATGAGACACCATTCCTTCTTGGGGTATATGACCTGCTTTCATATGTGCCCACTTATTGAGCACCACATGGCCATCTGAAAAAGCTGATCTGTCTTGGGTCTGAGGCCGTTGCAGAAGAGAATAAAACCATTCCAAGCTCTCATGCACATACTTTAGCCCTTTCACAAAAGAGTATTTTAAAGTATTGGATTTGTCTCAGCTGTTATTTCACACTGAGCACATTTGATGCTATTGTCAATTTGCCTCTCTGATTAAAGAGATTATTTTATGGTAACTGTGAAGAACTTTTTCCACCTCAGCCAGACACAGCAAATTGCTGGGCAAGCAACAGTGTTTGAATTTGACAGGCTTACTTCTCCAGAAGGCAGATCCTGGACAGAAGAGGCAAGTCCTCGTGTGGGAGAGCTGACTGCACACATCCTTTGTCCAATAACAAATCTTTCTGGGTTGAAGCCTCTGACTATTGCATTAATGCTCTTCATACTGAGTACTTCAAAAGACCTCCTTAATTTCACCTATCACAAGGAAGAAATAATGCATACCATGCCAAAGAGATTTTCAAATGGCTCTGCTGGATAGAAAGAACATTTCTAAAACACTCTGAAGAAAAAACAAAAAGGACCATTTCAGCAGACTGCTGAATAGACTAATGTAGCTTTGACTGACAGCAAGGTGTTCAGCTCTGCTAACTGCTGTTCCACCTCAGCACAGCAAATACTGACAGGAATGTGCATGAGTCTTCAGATCTTAGCAGTCTTATTCTTGTCTGCAAACAGGTCTAAAACCAGAATATATACAATTCTTGTTTGTGCCTTCCTGCGAAGAGTCAGTTAAAAGCACTGCATCCAGATGTTTCAATCAGTGTTTTGAATTTCCTTGTATTCATAAACCAAATGTCTCTTGGAGATGACTTGTACAGCCCTGTATACACTTCCGTATGACCTACTCCATACAGATATCTATTGTGTGAGGAATGCTTTGCCAAGAGGATTATTCCTAACATTAACAATTAAAAATCAGTATTTCAGGCCAATTTTGCACAATTTCAATCACAACAGAAATGTTTTCTTACTTTTAAAATTTATTTTTGTATTGTATACAGTGTGTGCTCCGAGAATAATGTAACCAGGTTCCCAGGACAACATGCTGTTAACTGGTTACATTTTTGTTCTAGCACATCATCATCTTTTTTCTCCACTGAGAAGCCTGGCTAATCCTGTCTCCTGTCCTGTCTTTGGGCTTGGTGCGAGGAAGGCTTCCCAGATCAACTAGGTGCCTTTTCCACCTCAGCCTATGGATTAAGCAGACTATTTTACCAAGGTTTGTTCCTTATGCAAAATCAGGATTTGGAGGTTTTAAGTAAGAATGGAAAACTTCATGTAAGTCGTGAGGGAACTCATGACCAGCAGTGAAGGAGGGACTGAAAGCAGTAGACATGCAAAAAGAGGTGAATCTGACTTTTTTCCCCAAACTTCTCGACTTGTTTGAGAGCAATCCTTTCTCTGATTAGGGCTTGGGGATGTTCTGGGATGGTGCATTTACACAGTCTTTGCTGACTATCCAGGACTAACCTCATACCTCAGATTTGATAAAACAAATTCTCAATGAGCTTTGCTAGTCACACTCTGCCAGGCATGCCTGACTGTACAAGTGATGCTATCTCCAGACTTAGTGCTTCTCCATTAGGCACTGAGGTAGTAGGGGAAGGGAGTTAGGGAAAGATCAAAGGCTGTAGCGTGTGCCACTGGCATTCACAAAACAACTCTCAAGCCAGAAAAACAAAATGGATGGAACTACATCAGGCCAGATGGGGAGCAGGGAGAAAACAAATGAATGGTGTGAGAAACAATAATATTCATAAGCAGATCCTGTGTGTTAGGATCAAAGGAGCTGGTAAATTAAAGCCATTCCATAGCAGTGACATTTATGAGTTTTTATTGTCCCAGGAGATCTCTCTGCAGCCTAAACACTGAATGCTGACAAATATATATATATATATATAAATAAAAGTAATGACTTTTTTCTTTAGAGATACTGTTATGCTTAGGTAAGATTCCTGCACATATGTATATGAATAACCATATTTAATCTATATGGCCACAGACTTCTTTCTTACTCTGAGAAACACCTCACATGTTTTTGGGTGCTAGATAAATGATAGCTTTAAATAACATCCACAATCTTCTCTGATTGCAGTGTTGAGTTCTCCATACCTCTTGTAATGACAAAACCACATGTCTTTGTGGTAACCCCTCCAATATCTGCCTAGGCTTTAAAGCTGTCAGTTTCTCATGCTGAGAAGCCAAAGATAGCCTCTGAAGGCTCTCTTTCTTTTAGGAATAGATAGAACATTCCCTCCTGATGCGAATTCAGAAGTGAGCTGTCTTTCTAAATCTCTTGCTTTTCACTGTTATTTTGGCTGTCACTTACAGTAATCTGACACAGAGAGTGGGTGAAACTCCACTCCACACAATTAATAAGTCAGAATATTTTTTTCTGAAACACAATGCACCTACAGTGAGGGAAAACATATTGCTGGGTGGCAAACAGCAGAAGGAAACATTTAGAAAGCTCAGGGGCTTGCAGAGAGCACAGTTCTGTTATTGACTATAGATGGAGATCTGGGTGAAAGCTGTCTGACAGCTTGTGTAAACTGGGTTTGGCTGCACTATGAAAGGGAAGTTCAGGCAAGTCCAATGAAGTAAACTTCTACTCTTATCATGAGAGGCTGATTGTAGTTTTTTGGTTGGTGGTGGTTTTGCTTTTTTTGAAAAAACATTTGGCACATAAAAGCTAAGCTTTCCTGCCTGGATAATAAAGCTTAAAAGTGAAAAGAATCCAAAGAAAGCAGCAACCCTCAATGGCCTTTATTAAAGCTGCTGATATCTTCTACATAAGACGACATTAACCTCTGAGTTGATATTTTGCAAGCTTAGTTTAAGAAACAATTCCTACCACAACACTACCCAGATCTACCAGACTGGATCTGTACAGCCCCATTAACTGCTGAGATTCCCAAGGATTTCATCAAGTGAAACAAAATACTATGAGGGATTTGAGAGTTACAAAAAATGCTGTACATTTCAGCTTTTCCTCCTGATTCAGGATTTTCTTCTTTCAAACAGTTCAACACTGGGCACTCAGGTTTTCCAGTCAACTGTATATGAAGGCAGCTATATGGAGCTAATTACCATGAGCAAGTAAAGAAATCAAAACCTATCATCTAAGGCCAGGAAGCAGCTGCCAAGTATTTTAATTGCCACCCACATCTTTTCCTTTTTTTTTTCTTTTTCTTTCTTTCTTTCTTTCTTTCTTTCTTTCTTTCTTTCTTTCTTTCTTTCTTTCTTTCTTTCTTTCTTTCTTTCTTTCTTTCTTTCTTTCTTTCTTTCTTTCTTTCTTTCTTTCTTTCTTTCTTTTTTTTTCCTTTGGTCCCCTTTCCTAAAGATGTTTTCTTCTCCCACATCATTGCCTGGAAAAATGACACATACAAGGCACTCAAAAGTGGGCAATCAAGTCTATGACTCAACCTGGAGAAAAGAAGGCTTTAGGGAGACTTTAGAGTGGCCTTCCAAAGATAGGAGGGGACTTCTTACATGAGCTTGTAGTGATAGGATGAGAGGGAAAGAAGTTTGAGGAGGGCAGATTTAGAGTGGAGGATTAGGAAGAAATTCTTTACAGTGAGGGTACCACAAGACTGGAACAGGTTGCTCAGGGAGATCATGGATGCCCTGTCCCTGGAGGTATTCGAGGCCAGGTTGGATGAGTTCTTAAGTGACTGATCTAGCACAAGGTGTCCCTGTCTATGGCAGGGGGGTTGGAACTAGATCACCTTTAAGGTCCCTTCCATCCTAAACTGTTCTATGAATCCATGAATCTATGAACACTGACCAAAGAGAAGAGAATAACATGATAAAACATGCAGCACACTCTTGAGCTTTACATGACTCAGCCTCAATGACATTTATACCATTTTTCCCCACTTAAAAGAAGTTTCTTTTGGTCAACAAATATAAATTTCTTCTAATAGAAATATGCTGAAGGTCTTCCGCTAAGTTTGGCATTTGCTTCAAAGCTCAGCTAGTAAAGTGTAGGGATAAGAGTAGGGATAAGAGTATTTTTATAATGTTTATCATGGCAATAATAATGACAAACAAGACAGCAGCCTTTGTTAATAGAAAATATTGTGTATTTAAGAGATAAATAATTTTGCAGAAAACCTGTAGTTTGGTGCATAGTAAGTAAACCACAAACCTATAGTTAATAAATTAATATTGTAATTTTCACTTTCAAAAGCTTTACTGTTCTGGAAGAGAGACAGAACTGAATTATGAGCAGCCATGTTTCTGGAGCGCCCTCTGCCGGCCACTTCTGGTACAACTGGAGCAGCTGTACCCACCTAGTATGGGGTGGGGGAGAAATATAAATCGGCTAATTCCTTTTCATATCTTTGTCATAAGAAGGGAAAACTGCTGAACTTTGAAGAAGAAGGGGATAAATATATCTGAACTCTCATATAAAATCCTGCTCCAGTGACTTCACCGTTAATTTTCAGTTTTTCCACTGATGAAATGAAAGTGATGATGCTCACTTCAGTGGTTATCTCCTGAGAACGTTGTAGCTAAGTGGATATGACAAAGGGATGACATGGTTACTGACGACTTGCTTAGTGACGACTTACTGCTCCACTTACTGACACAATCTCTTCAGAAACAGCAATGTTTGCAAAACAGAGCCTGCATGCTAAATCCAAAACCTGCACCCCTCCTCCAGCGTAGCAGGAACGCCCAAGGACTCGGCCATGATTATTCTGTCATTGTCACTTCTGTAAATCTGAGCAGTCATGTCAGCTACAATGCCAAATTACAAGGATTTCTTTTTCTTTTTAAAGACTGGCTGTCCCAGAATGGAAGTTACAGCATTTGTACCCTGCATCACAAATAGAAAGATTTAGATTACTGAATGAAAAGTTATTTCCTTTGAAACAAAGATTAAAGGAGGGAATTCTATATTGTCTTTTCTCTGTGGTTTCTACATCAATCTGAATGCTCAGTTTTACCATGAGATGCCTTAGCAAAGGGACAAGCTACTCGGTAGTTGATTATCCTCTAGAACCTGACAGCTTTCATAAAGCATTTGACAGCAGCCACCCAGATTTCTTTCTCATGCCTCTAGGTTCTTTAGCTTTTATATAATTTCAGATCATCAAAGATATTTGCAGGTGCTAAATAATCCTTATTTCTGCTTTTCAAAGCTTAACACAATCATCTACAGCAAAATAAAAGAAGAAAATTAGAGAAAGAATATAGGAAGTGCAATCAAAGAGGAATCATTTAAATACTTGTAGAATTCTCTCAAGAGCATATTGAAGAGTATTAGGCATTTATTTTGACAATACTTTTCAAGACTCTAATAATTTACACATTATCTATTTCACTGGGGTTTAGTTCAACAACTGTAAAATACTGACATCTTCAGGTGGAAGAGCTATCAAAGCACACAAATAATAGGAGAGGCTGAATAGAAAATATTCAAACTAGAAAAAAATCTTGAAACAGGAAAAGTTTTCATTTGAAGATGTTTTACTTTTTGGCTCTTTTCTCTTTGAATGAATTATGTGGAGCTGCTCTGTAGCTGCAGCTACATGGCATTTCAAAATGCTAACAGAGATACAAAAACGCCTGCAGCCTTTCCACTATGTGATTTATCTTGTAAATAGGTGCAGAAAGACCTGAAGGTTCTGCACAAAATGTCCTAGAAAGCATCAAGGAAAACAACAGTTCTTGATGAAAACATCTCTCAAAGGATTTATTTTTTAATGGGAAAGCCAACTTCTAATCAATTTACGAGGGAACAAAGCATAGTTTTCCTTGTTTCCAGCAGGGCTTTTTCATCTTGTGCACTTTCAATATTTGGATTAATTTGACTGAAGTCAAAT
This sequence comes from Dryobates pubescens, assembly GCF_014839835.1. Classification (NCBI taxonomy): domain Eukaryota; kingdom Metazoa; phylum Chordata; class Aves; order Piciformes; family Picidae; genus Dryobates; species Dryobates pubescens. The sequence goes on from NC_071635.1 coordinate 4,353,664, forward strand.
AAACAGACTTATTTTGCAGCTGAGCCAAATAAATTAAAATAAGGCTCTGTGATTTTGTTCATTTCCTCAGATTCAAAGGTTCAGTGGAGTGCAAAGCCAAGAGGAATCACTACCTTCTTATTCATAAACTACTGTCCATTCACAGATCTGCCTGGCTGCAACATCATAGCAAAATGCTCACACTAGCTCTCCATCTAGAGTGAATGCTGAAAGACACCCAGCTCCTGGAGAAAAAAAAGGCAACAAAACCAACACCAAAAACCCAACCCAACCAAATAAACAACAAAAAACCCCACACAGGCTAATTTAGCCTTAAGGGGATCTACAGCAGGATGTGAATAAACCCCCAAATTCTTACTTACCCAGGGAAAATGTATCTTTCAGTTCCAAATCTTTTTCTGTCCAGTAGCACTAATTACAGTTTAACTATGGAGATATCTTCAGTACATGGATCCTTATCTGATACTTCAGGCAGGTGTTGTTAGGGGAAATACTAGATTTTTCATAAGGACTTTTGGTGAATTTTAGTCTGGATTTGAGGGCCTTAATTTTACGGGCAAGCAAATAAGTGATGGTTCTTTGATGTCTCAATAAGAGATGGTCCAAGACAGGTTAACCTACAGTGTTAAAGCCTTTTTATAAAGTCCTTACAAGATTAAGCCTTAATATTTAATCTGGTTATCAATAATCCAAAGTATTAGCACAAACAATTTTCATCAAACCACAACAAAGCAAGCTCTCATATCTCTGAATAAAACTGCCACAGCCTAACTATAGGACTGTATGGGCACAGATATTGCAGATGTCTGATTGCACAGGACGCTGTTCGTGAGGAACTGTGGCAAATACTCATCTGCAGTCAGTTCAACAGAAAGTGTATTTTTGACTCCTTGTTAAGAACGACAGAATAAAATAGAACCATCTCAAAACCCCAAGAAAATGAAGACGATACTGACTCTTCCCACCAGAGGGTGTCAGTTGGCAGCCTGTCAATTCTGGAGGCGCTCACCTTTCAATGCACCCTTTCTGTACCAGGGCAGCTGCAGGGACACAACGAGGCTTGCTTGGACAACTTGGATGAATAAATCTCTAAACTTTCACAGGTGATGTTTCCTCCGTGCTTATTGGCTGTCTTATGATTCCTCTCAGTGAGCCATGTGGTAGATCAGTGAACAAAACACTTCTAATCACACAGCCTACAAGCCTCAGTGTTCCAGCAAAGTTCTCATTTCACACAGTAAAGGTAAATGACCACAAAGATGATACATGAATATTACTCTACTTATTTTTCAAAAGAGAACTACCCTGTAGCAACTCACCATATATAACTACTGCTCCTACCCTTGTTCTCACTCATTTTCCAATCATTTTCCAGTTTTGAAATGTGCAAGAGGAGGGAGGAAAAAAAAGCACAATAAAACCAAACCATTGTCACATCTAGAGGTAGTTTTACACAAAAGTTTCATAGTCCTCTATGCTATTTGTTAGCTGTTCAGACAACTTATTGCAAGACTACTGAGGTTGCTTAGGACTTTGTAGCTTTTCAGACAAAAAGTCAGTTGTAAACTGTGACTGACTGCAAAGTTCACTTTTTAAATCTTATGAGAACATGTAAATTGAGAGGTTGAACATATCATTCACTTCATAACAAAGAAACAAACAAACAAAACAGACAATGAAGGAGTTGAAAAAAGCATCTTAAAGACTGAGAAAGTCCTTATCCTTAAACATATTCTTAGTCATGTTTGCAATGCAGCCAATAGTATCCCTGGTTGTCCTGCAAAGATGCACTCTTCCTGCACCCCAAGGCTGCAACAGCAGTGAAGACTGGTAGGTTCACTTAGGTGATAGCAGTTAATGCAAGCTGTAATTCAACTGAAATCTTCGGGCATTTACTTATGAGAGTGTAACTGTCAGCCACACGTGAAGACAAATTCCAAGTACCAGTGCAAGTTGTCCAGATTCAAATTCATGGGTAATCACAGATTAAGGAAAGAGGTTATTTACATGCTCAGACACTTCAATAATTTGAAAACAATTTTGTATGAATCAGGTTTAGACAAGGAGGTTCAACTTTTATGTAAATATAAAAAAATCTTCAACCCCTCTGGATTTCTTATCATGACAGTACTGTGCAACCTGCCTCACTGTTCTATCTACTGTAGAAACACAGGAGACTAAGACACAACTCATTTTCTCTCTAGAGGAATGACAACATAATACTTTTGCTCTCTAGAGGTCCTCCACGAGTCGCAATTGTCTTAGGTTTGAAGTTCTGTAAGGATTTATGCTGATGAGAGGCATTGGAAGACTTACAGCTTCATGCCTCTCCATCTGTAAGATACCATCTCTCTTTCACCTGAGCAATTACTCACTGCATTTGCATTTTAATACGTGACCAATTGTGTGATTACAGCGGCAATGAATATCGCAAGTCACCACAACTATGTCCCAAACTAGCAGTTATCACTAGTTCAGAAGATGCCTTAGTGAACTCCACTCCAACAGTGGAAGGTGCTTTCCAGTCCTGCCTCATAACTTAATCTTTGGCAGCTACAACACAAAGGAGCCCCTGTTTGTATCAGCCTGGAAGCATTTGAGAGGTGAAGGTGTCTGTGGAATCCACTGAACAAAGTCTGGGAAAAATCAATCAGTCATGTAAAAATGTCAGTTTCTCTGACTGAATTTCGGCAGGAGTTCTCGAGGCTACATATAGCAAAGACAGAAGATAACAGTGCAGATCTCAGTAAAGACTGTAAAACAGGACATGGGGAACACTACAAAGATAACAGCCTCCATAGGATATTATCTGAGGACTGCAGACGTTTGATGATCAGCAGATAGCAAACAAATCCCTTTTTTGCCTTTTGCTTTTCATAGAATGTTCTCCTTTCATGTTCACTGTAGGGCTACCTAAATAGAGTCTCGGTGCTCTCTAAGACTGCTCACCATTTTCTTTCTCAGAGTCACTACTTCTGGTGCACATTTAGGATGTACTGACCAAACCTCATCTTACAAGCAAGACAAATGTCTAGAGACCTATCATAGGCATGCTGCAGTAGTCTTCCTGTTAGGGAGCCGGTCCCACTTTCTTGGGCTCATCTAGAAACATTCTGTTCACCACCACTAATGAAGTAGAAGTAAGTGGAACTGAATAATAATTTCACAGGAGACAGCTCCATCAACTTACATCTACTGATTTAGAGTTCATATAAACAATGAGATGAAAAAATGTAAATATGTCAAAGCAAGGCTTAATGGATATGGGCATTCCTGAACTATGGAAGTGTAATTACAAAGTAATATTTTTCCCTCTAATTCTCTGGAGTTGGAAGGTCTAACCTCATGATCTCTAAAGTACTCTTCCTTCCTCTTGACAGACTTGCTTCATTCATAGCTGCACAGCAGGAGTCCCACTTCAGGTCTCTGAGTGCCAGTTCTGACAAACCATCAGAGCTACTGCTCAACAGTGTAACATTTCCAGCCTGGAGCAGCAGGAACCTTGGAAGAGCAATCAGTTCTGCCTTGGTCATCTGGCAGGTGTTCCGCACAGCCCTGCATCGTGGGTGGTGGGTTGATGCTCCTCAGGCCTGTACTTGCTAATAGCTCTGATAATTACAGCCTCTTGCCCAGTGCACAGGGTAACCTAACTCGATCACACTGGCAATTACTCTTATCCTCAATCTCATCTTTCCCACCTATAATGTGTCATGCTCATACATCATTTCTAATTAGATGGGAGGAACGTGAAGGCTGGGACCATGTCTCTCCACGTAGAAGAGCCTGCATGCTAGGGTCTCAGTTCTCCAATACAAATGACAACCTAGGCTTCCAATTAACCTCCAAAACCTAGCCTCCATTTGAGATGTTAATGAAATGTTTCCTGCGTGTCAGATGATATTAGCATACTGAGCTTTATTTTTTAAGCAGATAACGTTCAGATTCTCATGACTTTTCACTTTCAAGGGATACATAAAATATTTAATGCAGGACTGAAAAAGTGATAAAACATTATTCAAATAATGGAAAGAATATCCAAACCTTGTTTCCTTTTCTATTTAACTGTTTAATGAACATCAATTGAACTTGAAGTTTCTAGTCATTGTTCAGCATCCTGGGCTGCATCAAAAGTAGCATGCCCAGCAGATTGAGAGGGGTGATTCTGTCCTTCTGCTCTGCTTTAGTGAGACCTCACCTGGAGTGCTATGTCCAGCTCTGGAGTCCTCAACAGAGGAAGGACATGGACCTGATGGAGCAGGTCCAGAGGAAGGCTACAAAAATGATCAAGGGGCTGGAGCACCTCTGCTACAAGGACAGGCTGAGGGAGCTGGGGTTGTTCAGCGTGGAGAAGAGATGGATCCAGGGAGACCTAATAGCATCTTTCCAGTACCTGAAGGCTGCAGAGGGGCTGTTTCCAAAGGTCTACAGTGATAAGATGAGGGGCAATGGTTTCAAATCAGAGAAAGGAGAATTTAGATTGGATGTGAAAACCAAGTTCTTTACCATGAGGATAGTGCAACACTGGAAGAGGTTGCCCAGGGAAGTAGTTGAGGCCTCATTCCTGGAGATCTTCAAGGTCAAGCTTGACAAGGCTCTGAGCAACCTGAGCTAGTGGAGGATGTCCCTGCTGACTGCAGAGGGGTTGGACTACATGACCTTCGGAGAACCCTTCCAACCTAAACCATTCCATAGCTCTATGATCATATAAGTTACAGGGTTTGTATCAAATGTCATAATGAAAACCAATATGTGAGGACTCAATTTTGCATTGCATCTTCTGAAGTGACACTTCTGAAAGAGTATCAGCTCAGTCTAGCTTTACAAGCAGTTCTTCCTTATTCATATATACACCCAAAGACAAAACACCAACAAAACACCACAAAAATCATTCATTTAGGATTTCTTTCTCTTTTTTTTCCATCAAGTTAACTTTCAGAGGGACCCAGACAACTACCTGACCTGGCTTTTTCTGAAGCTGTTATATTGACAATAGCATTATGAAATTATAAATATGGCAAAAATACGTGTAATATAAAAAGTGGCTGAGGCCTATGAGAACTTGTTCTAACTATTCACTGTCAGTGATAGCTTTGATGGGTTGAAATATTAGCCACTGCAAACACTGCAGCCTGTGAGGGCTGTGTTCAGTCTTTAACAAGAGTTGTCACACTGCTCAAAGTCACACTGGCAGCACTTCCCTTGGGGGAGGGAAGGTGCAAAAGACGATGAAGTGCAGAAAGCCCTATGTGAAATTACACCTGGAGTGCTGGATTGGCTGTGTCTTTTAGGAGTGTATGGATACTGAAAGGACATCTTATTGCCAAGGAGTCTGCGTGTGCTTATCGGGTTATCTATGACAACAGTGCAAGCCTGAGCAGCCTGCCTCAGGAGCGGGCACAAAGCAAACCGTGAGGATATACAGACTTGCTCACCACGCCGGTAGTTTTCTTTTTCTTCCTCTTTACATGTAGAAATGATGTACTGACAGACATCTAAGCTGTTCTGAAAGTATCATTTTGAAATGCAGAGGATTGTGCTTCGTCTTGCTCCAGAAGCCGGCCCATGCTCTTAGGTGTTGCACTGGTCTGTAACGAGGCCACTGAGCGCTGTTTGTTCTAAATATGGCGAAACTCGTTTTAACAGCTACTCAACATATGCAGCAAGCTACCTAAAAGCAATTAAGGCAAAGAACTCTAATAAGATTTTCTCTTGTATTCTTTCTCTCTTGAGCTTCACTATCATTCAAAACTAGTTTTAAGGACACACCTATCTTACCTAAGCAGTGTACAAGTGAGCCAGAACCTCATTCTATATTCCTTTGAAGTTAATTATCCTTACTCCTTAGAAGAGCAAAAATTTACTACAAGACTACTGTAACTCTCAAATGTTTTGACTTGCTTCATTATTTCTTGATTACGGAATATCTTAGAGCATTCCAAGAAAGAGGCTGTAAAAGAGAATTACTTATTCCCACAAAAAAAGCTTTCTTTTATATAGCAGGGGGGTGTAGAATATTTGTGATATTGACATTTGTAACTTTGTACCATGCCAGCCTACTCAGTGAGAATTCTCCATCCATATTTGGCTACATACAGGGAGACAAAAAGAAGCAATTTGATATCAGAACTGAAACTTTAAAGCAGGGTAGGGCAGCTAAATCCATGCCTTCTACATCAGCAGCCCAAGTCATGCATTTAAAAATAAAAAGCCAGTTTTCCAACAGTGCTGATAAGCTGACAGAACTATGCCTTCTACGATTCAAAATTGTGCACAAACATTGTGGTAAGGAAAATCCTGGGATCTGCAAGACTATGAATACATCATTCAGTCCATGGGGTTCATCACATGTCTAGAATTATATAACCATGGTCACCCCTCCAGTTAATCTGGGAAATGGCACATTTAGGTATTGAAGGCACCTAAAAAGAAAGATTATACTATTTGTTTCTTCACTAGGAAAGAAAGAGGGGTAAAAAGTAGCAAAGCTGCTAAATGAAGACAATTTTAGTTATGACTGCAAACGCAATTTCTGAAGCTCTTATGGATCCATTTCTGGATGGCAAAAATAATTTCTGAAGAATGTGCATGCATTTGAGAAAACAGGCACAGGCTCTTTATGTGTAAGTTAGAGTGACAGGTCAGACTTCAAAAAGAACTTATAAATGTTTGAGGTTTCTGTTCCAACCTGTTTTAAATAAGGGATAAACTGGCATATGTTCAGCAGTGTTACTAGAGATTAACAACAGTCATATGTTCTTCCTTCTGGAAACAACAAGATAAAAAGATCTAAAATAACCAAATCTAAAGGAAAAGAGTACACAAAAATAGCTTCCCTATATTTTCATGTCTTTTTCTTAGCAGTTTAGGATCTAATCTGCCTTTACTAGTGGTAGCTTCAGGAATAATGACTGACTATTCCCTGGGGTATATCTGCAGGTCAGCATTTTCCCTCCTACATAACAGTGCTTTTGAGATGGATTGTTACACATTTTGTAACACTCATGCTGATCATGTCACCACATTAGCTCCTTTTACCATTCTCCCACATGTACATAAATCAGTCTGTATTCTTAGGTGGACAGAGATTTGTCCCTGTTCTCTCTCATGCTGCTTTATGACCCATTGCCTTCTGCTCTGACATCTGCCAATGTCAACAGTCTTCTTCCTGATACCCCACCCATGACTTGATGGTCTGCATCTCAGTCTGCTGCACACCTGAGCACACCCACAGAGCATGTACAAAATTTCTGGCACTTCCAGCAGCTTTATTCCAAAAGGAAAAAGCATCCAGGTTAAATCTTCCTTGGAAGATCTCTTAGTCATTTACATATGCTGCATTAAACAGCTGCTAATTTGTTTTGGTGAGATGTGCCATCTTTGAGGGATGTCATTCCTTTCCTATGACACCATCTAGATGAGGGAATTTAGGAGGCCTTGCAGAGTCTGGATACTGGATGCACACCCTGCAAGCATCACCACTTTGTGTTGTAATCCAACCTTGTTACCTATTTTGTGGTGTGACCTCTGAGCAAAACAAACAAGCCAACGACTCTCTAGACACATAAGATGACAGAAGCAGCAGTGCTCTCAGGCAAGCACCTAACCTGGGTGACCTGGAAACCAAAGCGTAGGGGTTTGCAGACAGTGCCCTAGTAAGCAAAGGCAGGTATCTGCTTTCCAGAGTATCTTTGCTGCCATCAAAATTAGTTTAACCAAGGAGCTGTGTCTGAACCCAGCTAAGCCTTGGCCCTTGTCTGAAAATGCTGTGGAGTATCAGAATATGAACAGCCCAAGAGAAGCTACAATTTAGTATATGACACTGCTGGGTCCTTGTGTAACTATACAGGGTCCCCAAACACCATGCTGAGGAACATCACTGATATTTTCTGTACTTCTTTCTTCAGGTAGTTTTTAGGGAACAGGCAATCCCAGTCAGGGGACATAAGTTTGCTAAGTGGGTTAATAAATGAAAGAAGAGGACAGATGTCACCAGTCCCATGAGACAATGACAGCTAGGATGACAGCAAAGGTTATTTCCAACAACACAGTAACTGTACAGCTGCAGAAACAAGCTGCTCTCCCTCACCACAGGAATGTATGCTAATAGGCAGATGTCCTAATGGACCTTTACACTTCTTACAGGACTGGATATGTACAGACTGCTGAGGGAAGTTGTTCCCAGGGGAGCAGGCTGGAATACCTAGATTTCTGCCCTGTTTATCCACCTATGCTCTCCTGCTGTGCTTATCACCATGATTTCTTAATTCTCCAGTCCTCAAGAGGCAAATAGAATCTAATAAATGCATGATTAAATCAATTGTTCAGAACATTTCATCATGCTGACAGAAGAACATTTTATCAGAATACAGATAACAGAGAAATATAGGACTGAGAAAGCTAAGCCCAAATCCTCAGATGGCCATGTGGCCTACACACATTTTTCTGAGTTCATTTGCTCCAGTCTGGACAGGGGTGGAGAGCTGCTTTCCAGGACACCTACTCATTCTGTATGCAGAGAAACTAAACAATTGGCTCAAACTCCATCATAGGTGACATTTGTTTTAGTAAAGAGAAGAAATCTTTTATAAACAGATATTAGTGAATAGCATTAAAGCTTTACTCCTATTGCACTCAGTAAGTTCAGTTTTCTCTCTCTCTCTCTTTCTTTTGAAAAGTTTTGATGTTAAAACAAATGCCTCCAGCCCACTTGCTGCAGTGGGCAGCTGTTTCTGGCAGTTACAGCTACTAGAAATGAATTATTTTAAGTCTGTCAAAGCCAACAATCAGCCTATAAGTTCTGGGTCTTAAAAAAACTACCAAGTTTTTAAAATATAGTGACTGCCTCTATAAAAGAAAAACTCTCCCTAATTCTCTGAGTAATCTCCAATAGAGGCATTCTGTATTCTCAGAAAGATAAAGCAGCAGGGGAGGACTGCAGACATTCCTGTGGAAGCCCACTCTGAGTGTCTGGGAGGGAATGCGTGTTGCTGGGACATTCTTCAGGCTGTTGAGAGTCAGCATCATCTACAGCCTACTGCAAGAAACTGCAGAAGAATGACAGGCATCTGCATAGAAGCCCCTCTGTGTATGTGCACAAATGCCTGTGTGCAGAAATACAAATGCAGACACTCTGAAGTTACTTGGCATCCTGACCTCAGTTCCCCAAATATTCAGGTCTGACTTTTTTCCAAGGGGTAGAATCATACAGTGTGTGGAAGCAGAAAGACAGTAGTGAGGGTAGCTATATCCATAATAGGCTGGTTATGGCCTCAAATAGGTTATGGGAACCTAAATTCAGAGGCTGTCACTTTCTGTGGGAATATAAACCCACTCCTGAGGAAACGATTTCAATGCCTTTCCCCAGAGAGTTTCCATTTGATAATGGTATTATCAAGACCACTGACCAACTTTTAATATTAGAACTGCACTCAATTGATTTGATTCTGTGGCAGCCCAGCAAGTTCCACATAACTGAGTGATCTGTGGGACCTTGGAGCTGTTTATAACATACACCCAGCATAGGCAATTCATGTCATTTCACATTAAGTGCAAGCCCTGGTTTGTGCTCAAGGAAATAGCTTCTACAGAGAGAGGACAGTGGTACAACGTGAATGCCAAAGAGTTTTTTCCTCTCAGGAACATTACTTCATTGGGAAATGAGACTCTGAAGCCACAATAAGTTTTCTCTAATAGGCATGGAAATAGGTAACACACAAACAGAAAGAAAGTCAATTTTTCCTCACAAGCACTTAATTTACATCCCAATAGGATTTGCATACTCTTAAAAGGTTTGTGCTTATTAGGCTACCTTACTGATAAATACTCAGCAAAACAACAACAAATGTGCTATTTGTGTTCAGTGTGAAGGGTCTCCTTGATTCTCCATCTGCTCAGTGAACCAGGCAGGTGAACCTCCCTAAAGCAAAGCAAGGGAGACTGATTTCCGCAACCCTTTGTCACAAGCCTAGGAAGCCTCTGTGTACAGCAGACTTGATGACTGTTGCAAATGACAGTATCTGATTCACATGGGGCATCAGGTTTAGCAGACCTTTTTTTTTTTTTTTTTTTTAATGCAGCTACCCTTTTCCCACTATTTTTGGGTGGGTGTGAATCAAACTTGTCATCACAGTTGTTGACAGCAGTTAATGAGCTGGGAGGAAAAGAATTTGCAACAAATGTATTTGTTGAACACAACGCCTTGTTCATCATCTAAGACAGCTCTGAAGAGTTCAGACTAAGAACACAATTACAGGATATCAAAATTTGCCCTGCATTTTGTTTGGTGTAAGCATATGAATGCAATTCAGCTGATTTCTGAGTGTTTAGCCCTTCTCAGCATTGTGACCTCCACGTTCGCTTTGACAATACAACTTAGAGTTTTATTAGCATAAATTCTGGCACTGTACTTTTTATTTTGTAAAACATCAGAAAACAAGGCATGCTGTCCTGGGAAGGTAAGAAAGGCTTCAAGGTGAGTGATGAAGTCCCTCATGAAGTATATCCTCCCTACAAATGGCTTATGAGTGGCTTTGAGAATTATTGCTACAGGAGTGTTTTGTTCTACTTCAGTCTTGACCTCAGTCCAGTGTTTTTGCCATACCATCTCTTTCCTATCTGCAGGGATGAGGAATATATAGGACAGGGCTGTATGGGATAGAAAGAACGCAGGTGAGAAGTGGAGAGTACAACAGTTCAGTGGCAAGACAAAAGCAATACCTTCACATCACTAACCCTCTGTAGCAGTCTAGGCAGCAAGGCTGATGTGGTATCAATGACATGTGCTATAGCTCTCAGCTCCCACTTATCCTTGAGGTACATAGATTACATGGAACCTAGATCACTGCAGGGGAACAGGAAAGGATGTATTCACGCCTCATCCCCATTCCAGGTTGAGGAACACATACAGACCTCTGTACCTGGATGTGATCTCACCTCACACATAACAGGCATAAGTTTGTAGGGAGGTGCATGACAATCTAACTCCTTTGCAGATTTTCTCACTGTGACATCAGTGATGGCAACTACAAGAATGTAACAGAGTGTTTGATCAAGTCTAAATATTAATGTGCTAAAACAATTACAGTGTTTTACATGTCCTAGCCAGATTAGAGAATTCAGACATCATGTGAATACCTGGCAAAGACAGGAGCTCCTGAAGTATCTGTGACACAACACAACAAATCATAGAATCAGAGAGTTGTTTTGGTTGGAAGAGACCTCCAAGATTATTGAGTCCAACCGCCAACCCAACACCACCATGGCCACTAAACCATGTCCCCAGGTGCCATGTTCACATGTACATGAAAAACACTAATTCTCTTCCCTGCCATCATATAACCCCAGTGATGGCCCTCACAGAGCTCAAGCTGTGTTTCAGCTCAGCTGTGAATGTACAATGTGCCCTGTCTCCTTCCTTGAGGCACTGTTCAGCTGAAATCAAGTAGGCTTACCCTGACCAATGATTATTGCAGCTCTGGTGCTTTGCACAACCCTATCTTTGCCTCGCCCATTTTCCCAGGATAACTCTTCCTCTTTGCTGCACTGCCATGGGGGACTGCCTGGCATCTCTCCTCTGACTCCTGCTCTCTGCTCTTGCACCTTTGTGTTTCTCTCCCTAATGGCAGTGTTGAGAAACTGAACACAGGACCAAGCTGGTGTGGTATGGTTTTCCTTGCTCTCTAACACAGCATTTTCCCAAGAGTTTGGACTGTGCCTTTGAATTTCAGTTGATTTCCTCCCTCCTCAGCCACTGCTATGTATGTATTAGAGTATTCTCTCAAGCATGACCGATTTTGGTCACTGGAAGCCGCTGATTAGGTCACTAAAATCAGCACTTTTTAGTTGTTTTGCATTATTAAGTTATCAGTTAAAGCTGCATGCTCTCTTTTGCTCTCACAAAGGGTGGACTGTGCCAGACTTGAAGCAGTAACTGCAGTAGTGCTTACGTTACAGAGATCACTCTTGCTGATACACAAGAAGCAGGCATGGATTTGCATAACGTATTCCATCAAGTTCAATAGGATACAATAGTGCAACAGAATACAATATAGGGTACTAGTAGAGGGATACAAAAGAGCCACATGCTACTCCAAGGAACAATTCCAATTATTTTGGTAGTTTAAAAAAAAAAAAAAGAAAAGAAAAGAAAAAATAATTGTGTACATATGTTTTCAGGTGCTGGTTCCATTTAGCTAACAATGTGAGTCACAATTTAATTATGTAATAAACACTAGGTAGCTGTGTAGAGGCTGAATAAAATCTGTCTCAACTCCTGTTGAAGGTCAGGTTGATGCAAGTGTTATTTGTTGTCTCAAGAGTTACAAAACAAAAGACATGTTTAGGGATGAGAGGAAGCCTTCAGCACTGTAGGTGTATTAAGTATTTAACTAGGAGGGAAGTACAAATGTTTCCAATATTTAGTGCACAAATAAAAACCCCTCAAAACCTCAGTTTGACTCTGCCACAGTTTTACCCCAATAGTCTCATCTAGGTATGTGGCTGATGAGGAAAACCAAGGTTTCTGCATTCATTCTTTCCTTGTGACACTGGAGGGAGGTAGTCTAAGGAAAGGTGCTCTCCCTGTGCAGTCACTGGGTTCAAATCAGAACAGGTCAGTTTGTCAGTTCCCCCACTTGATATTATCCTGACATCAGGATGAGCTTACCAGTGCAACTGACTCAGCTTCAGACTGAAGCCTGCTTGTATACAGCTGCCATGCAAGACCAGCTTTTGTTCCTCTGCTGCTGGTGTAGATGTGCCCTGTGTTACATTCATCCACTGAGACACACTTCTGACTTCCCACTTCTGTTCATGTTTTCTCTTGAATGACTTGCAGCATCATGTCTATTTCCTTAAGTCATTGAACCATATTATTTAAATCAAATGGTATTTAATGCAAAGAGAATCAAAGCAAATTGAGAGGTGAATGATACAGTTCCTGTACTGTAATATCTTACCAGATAAACACATATATAAGCTCTGGTTAGCCATGGGAAGTGCTTGCATAAGTGAATGTGACCAACTCCTTCAAGCTCATTACCTCTTAGCATCTTGGAGATTATTGGACATAATTGTCATTTGTATTCCTTCCCAGCCTTATTTCTGGGTCAGGAGGAGAAAAAGGAACAGCATGACCTCCCAAATAGCACAAGATACAGAGTTTCACAGAACATCCCACTATATTTGTAGTTCAAACACATCACAATCTGCAAATTCCAAAGATAAGAGAGGGGGGGAAAAAAAAATATCTCTAGCACTGTTTCAGTGCCAAAATTCAGCTGCAGTTAAAATACAGCACTTCACTTATACTTGCAGTCTCTAACATTATGAATGGATTATTGGTAGTAGTTTATCTTTTGTTCTCTGCAGATAAACCACATTGGGATACGATTCCTGTACTTTCACAGCAAGTATTTAGAGGATGCTCTAAACTCTAAGGGAGATGAACCTGTTCTGAGCATCTGTTCTGTGTATGTACAAACTTTGGAACAGAGTCATCACTCAAATCCCTGCCTATAAAAGAAAAGCCTTTAGTCGTGCTCTTTGTGTATTTAACAATTTTACCGGATTAGTTGGGATTTGGAATGTCACCCAGCACACAAGCCTGTAGGGAACAGTAGTAGAAGCAGTGGCAGGACAGGGAGAAGAACAATCACTAAGTATCACCCATTATGTTTGGGCACATCCCATTAAGAAAATTTTCCTTAGCAAAAGCTTGTGAAAGATAATCCTACCTCAGAAACTATGACAAATCCCTGTGACATGCTCATTCCATTTCCTTTCCATTTCTCAATTTGGAAGAGAGCCTTTGGCACTAGGTTCCTGATACTAATCGTGTCGAGGTATCAGCAAATGAATGACACTGAAAATAACAAGGAAAGATCTCAGTGCCATCAAGTTTTCCTCCTACTTTTGGACTTCCTGCTGGTTTTCATGAACTCCCGCATTTTCTTGCAGTCACTTTCCATAGCATACTCGTGGGAGAGTGGAATAGGTAGACACCTAAGAACAGACATGCTTCACTACCAAAAAGTAGTTAAAGGAATGGTAACGTTCCAAAGAAAAGATGAATCATTTTGCTCCCTTGTATGTACACACCACAGCACAGTCTTCATTTACAGGCAGAAACTGATTCCTGGGGTTCTCAGTTCCAGAGACAATCAGTGCCACAATCACCTCTACCTATCAGGAGATTATATTGCAGGAAAAAGTCTTACTGACTGCAGTGCTGGGCTGTGCTCTACACAGCACACAATCTTAGCAGAATTTAGCTGCCAGACCCTAACACGGCAGAACAAAACATGCAATGATTTGTCAAGTTTCTGAAATATATATTTCAATAAACCATTCCTCTACTATATACCAAATTCTGCCTTTTCAGAAGAGAGCTTGTAGAACTTTATGGATCCTTTTGTTCTTTAACATTGCAGAATAATGATCTACTGACATCATACCCTACATATCGTAGCCAGAATTGCAACATCATTTGCCACAGCAGGCAAAAATACCTGGAAAACTTCAGATCAAGCTGTTGAAAAGAGGAAATACTGTCATGTGCTGCAAGCCAGGATTTATAAGAGGCGAAACACCAAGTGGTTGTAACAATAGATGGCAGTGTCAGTTTTTCTCTGTAATTAATATTACGATCTATGTATATTTATGATTACACTGTGCAGGACAAAGATCTAGATTTTTCATGCACAGCATTTTTTCTTACTACACAGAATAAATGCACCATCTTCAATAAAGGATTACACAGAATTTATTTAAGCATAGCTTAAAAGAAGGAAAAAACCAGTTTTCTGATAGTTTGGTTTAAACCAAGTCAGTACTGACCGGCATAAACCAGAAGCGGACAGACCAGCAAAGCAAACAGAATGCAAAAAGACAGCAAAAACATTTAATGTTTGACTGATATTGGACTGAAAAGGTGTTTGTCTTAAGTTACAGCATTCACCCAGTGATGAAGCAATCTGCCTGGCACAAGCCCAGACTGAAGGAAGAACCACCTGATGTGAGGCTGGAAGGCTGTGCCTCTCCTTCAAGACTCACATTTCCTGTTCTACTGAAAGCAGCACCCTGAAGTGTAGTCCTCAGTGCTGAAGTTGGAGACAGCAGTCACGACACTTTGGTGAGTATATCTAAATATACAAACCTAACAGACACATTGAAGAAGTATGGAGGAATTGCAAGTTGCAAAAGTTTTTAGGCAATAAAGTTCTGGAGAGCACTTCCCAGAGGTAGTATGGAATGGCATGAGAGAAAACAGACCTCATATTTACAGTAGGTTTGCAATGGGTATTGTGACAATAGCACTAGGAGTCAAAGAAATACCATTGATGTTTGACTTCAGGTCAAACTTGTGAAATTTATCAATATTTCCACAATGCCCTGAGTCACATTTCTTTCTCCATTGGTCCTTTACATAAAATAATCACACACTCCTCATCCACTTTGATACTCTCTCTGTTTTCCTGATACTATTTCACTGGATGATTTCTTGTATTCCTCCTGCTCATGCATTTTTAGCATTACCTCATGTATCCTGTCACTGGTTAATGGTTGTTATTATTTGGTTGGTTGGTGGGGGTTTTTTTCCTCCAAGACACCACAGGTGTCATCAGGATAAATTCACTTTCAAGCATGCCTTTAACTATTGTAAAGTTACAGCACCAAAGCTCTATCATTGTACATTTTCTCTCCAGAGGTATGTTGCGTTTTAGGAGCTAGTTGGCAAGTCTGGCAGCAGACCATACCCACAGCACAAACACCTTTTGAAACAAAGATATGTCTTACATTGATGAAAATATGCTTATTCCTAAAGGAGTCTCAGATTCACTCAGATTCTTTGCTTCAAAACTCACAGGAAAATGCCTACAACTACTCTTTCAATCAGTTCAGTATTGCTTTATAAGTAAACCGATCCACCTTTGTACATTTATGCTCTCCACTACTTTGGGATCATTCCAGCCAGGTATCATATCACCTGTGATGAGAAGCCACAGTAATTTTTGCCTGCTCACTAAAGCCACCCCTCTTCTCCTCCTGTTCTTCCCATTCAGTAATGAAAACAACTCCCAATTTGGCTGCTCTTACTGGAGTCCTGCCAGTTCAATCCCAGGCATAGAGGACTGTCTGGAATGCAGGTATTTCCAAGGTAATGTTCAGCAGACAAAAAGGAGGCACCTCTAAACTGCCTCTAATGACAAGTCAATGAAAGGAGCTCTAACAGCAACAGCAGAGGTCAAGAAGCTAAGAGGATCTTTTCTAGCATTGTAGTTTTGTGATCAGTGCCACCGTGAAGCGGCAGAAAGCTGCAAGGGTCAGTAATTCACACAACAGTCAAGGTAACAGCAAAAATCCACATCTATCAAGAAACCCTTTCATGCCATTGTGTCTAAACAGAAGATTTCAAAAGGGCTTCCATCACTGTTTCCACTAGTTGTAGAACTGCTGTGAAGGAAGGTCAGCAGCCAGCTTGGAAGTGCTGCTACAGGGAGCTGTGTAAGGTAGTGCTGTGTGCTCTATTTGCAGTTATGTGGAGAAAGAAGTTGTATGTATTTTAGCCCTCTTCTCTTTAAGTAGTCTGCCTGCTGCCAGACTGTATGGATCAAAGTGACTTTGTCTCCTCACCACTTAATACCCTTCCTTCTCATTCCTGCCCTCAAAACAGGTTCCAGAGACTCACAGATTAAAAGTTTATTTTCTTTCTCTATCAAATCAACAGCCACCAGTGACCTTTAACATTTCCCACCACTTCCATTTTCTAAGCTGAATGTTGCTCTTGCTCCTCTGATCTGCCCCTTCAAGCTTTCCCCCAACACTGGCCATGGCGCGCATGTCTAGTGCATTATCTGGTGCAAAAGAGGGCAAGGAAACCTACTCTGATTAACAGATTCGTCTTCAACTAAATGTCAGCAAGATTAATGAAAAACTAACCCAGTAAGAACAAAAGAAGCAGCCAGGACAGTTAAATTAAACTCCATCCCCAAATTACATCATCAGTCAGAGTTATATTTCTAAGCCACTAACTTACACTGAAACACTCACAAAAAGCACAGCCTTTCTGGAAAGTCGTTCTGCAAGCAGAATTTGCAACCTACCATCATCTTGCATCTCCTGTTCCATATACTAGGTATCAAAAGCTCTATAAAATGGAGGATGCCTATTGCAGGGGGGTTGGACTGCATGATCTGTAGCAATCCCTTCCAGCCCAAGCCATTCTGTGAGACTTTTTGGTGATGACTTACTGTTGTTAACACTTAATATTTGAGAATGCTCAGTGTAAGGGCCCAGCGTGAGAAGTACGTGAATCTGCACAGTATCAAATCCCTGCCTGGCTGATGTACAGCAGGTGCACTCCCCACTGCACATCTCCAATCTCAGTAGTGCTCCTTTTTATATTTCATAGAAATGTCAAACTGGTATCTCCAATTCCACACAATAAACTGCCAAGTGCTGTGCCTGAAGTGTTTCCTATTCCATCTAATATTGATTTCATGGGTACAATACATAGGTGACATGATGGTACAAGAACATCATTGTTACTTATCACTCAGCAATACCTACTGAGTGGAAACTGTTACTGCACTGGATAACTAGAGTCTGTTAAAAGACATGATAATTATTTAGAAAGGAAGTTGCACCCAGTTTTGCTCTGCTGCATATGGAACATTCATTGCCCATCACTCAGGAATTGTGCAAAACAAATATTTACCTGTCAAGCTTGCAGTCCTTGTTTCTAGAGAAGACATGCTGTAAGCTGTGTTACCTCTCATTAGGTTGCAAAACATTGAACCCAAAATAGCCTTTCACCTACAAGAAGGGGCATTCATGAAAGACTGTCTTAGTTTCTGTCCTGTTTGCAGTTATAACTTGGGATTTGCGGTAAGTGACAGATTAAAAAGCTTTCAACCACAGTCAGCTGGACAACAAACTGTAGATGAAATTCAGTGTCTGGTCTTGGACCAGACAGAGATTTAACAGGATCACCTTCTGAGATGTAACCTGTCATGCTTCTATTTGCAATACCTGATGACATCTGACCTGTGTGTTATGCAGTTGGGAAGGCAGTTGCACATGCCTAGGATTAAATTTTACATGGAACACAGAAACCAGAGCATAAGCAATTAAAACAATGATGCAGCCAGAGAAGGAATAGCTTTATCAATAAAAATGCAGCCAGAGATGGAATAGCTTTATCAATAAAAATAATTAAACAAAATAGTGATTTTAACACAAAATGCAAAAGGATAAGAAAACAATACTGTATCATTTGATGTTAAATGTGTATTTTTCCCCACTCTGGAGGACTAGGATGCTCTGTGCTATTTTAGTGCTCAGGCTATCACTTTCCAAAAGCACTTGAATGAACACTGAAGGACAAAGGTATCATTCTGAAGGGCGTAGCTGTTTGCAGAGAAGTAGCCCTGAGATCTTCATTCTGTTGATTCAGTGTCTCTTCAGATGAATGATGGGAAGTGCATCTCTCAGCAACTTTGCAAGGCCATTTTATTTCATACTCCTATGAGGAAGGGAGGTCAACAGGGTCTTAGTGGAACCCATCAATGGCCCATATCCTCACCACCAGGGTGGAAGCAGAACAGGATGCACAACATAATGGGCTACAAAATCTCTGATATGTACCTAAACATACTTCCTGAAGTCTCCCTTAATTTCATAAGTTTTGCCTTTGAAAGAAAACTAGAAGCTGACATCCAGCTGCTTTGTTTTGATGTCCCAGATGATGTTTTTAAACACATTTGCTCATCTGAGTTATGAACTGGCTTCTTTGGGGAAAAACAATTATGCAGAGCATTAAGACTGATTAGAAGATGCCTCCTTTCATTTCTGATTTCAGAGAAGTCTTGCAATGTTAAGAAAAATTGGTCTGAAAGATCAAAGGAGAAGAGAAGGCAATTAGCAGATTGGCACTTATCCCCCTTCAAAAGAAACAGTTTTGCAGCTTTAGTTGATAAGAGCAGACTACCACCATGTTTTAAGGGGGTCTTAAACTAGTATAAATCACAGGGGCATCAGTTTAAAGCTTGTGGAAAATGTCTGATTTTTAAAAATCCCAGTAGGCAAGAAGTATTTTCCCATTATGGTGAGGGAAGGAGTTCAATATTCTCATTAACAGTTAGAGATAAAGGGAAAACCAAAACAAACCCATAAGAGAATGGACAGTGCAGACTGCATAGAGGAAAAGTTTGGAAAGCTGACACTTAAAGAAGGGACACCTTAGATAGCAACTACTGCTTTTCAGTGAAGTTCAAGAAAACAATGAACCCTACACCCAGAAGAATCCCCCTTGCAGGACAGATAAGGAATTTTCATATTGAGGGTCCTGCTTCCAACCAAAGATACAAATAGCTAGGAGACAGACAAGAAGAGCTTACCTGATTTCACAAATTCTATCACTTAAAAAGAGAAGAGGCTGCAAAGTCACACATCGATTAAATACCAGTGTTACAGAATGATAAACCAGGCACAGATACACAGCCAGAAACAGTCAATGGAAACTCTCCTGTGGGACATCAAGCATCAAGCTGCAGACAATGAGACAATGCTTAAGAGGTGTAAACCAAATCAAGGCACTATTTGGTACCCCATAAAGGATGTTCTTTGTGGAAGCATGAAAGAGGATGTAATCAGGAACAGAACATTAGAGTATTGCTCTTGGTTTTGGTGAAATTTCTCCTCAGCACTCTTCTAGGAATAACAACATAGACAGGAGGTAATATTGTGTGAGTTCTGGTTTATTCTCAAAGGATTCAAGCACGTCTTGAGCAAAGCTAAAATACAGCTGATTCAGTAAGACAAAACATGCAACTGGAGCAGAAATGCCACTACCCCTTACTAGCTAAATGCCTCTAATTATCCTATTGAGTTTTGTCTCCGAAAGGGGACTTGTGGATAGCCTGGATCAAAAAATAATAAGGAAATGGGTGAAATTGCTGCAGTCCCATTATGCAAGAGTAGAAAAGACAATACAGAACAAAGATGAGGCTAGCATTTGCAATCTCAGGCACTGAATAACATCACATATTACAGAAGATGTTCTTCATTAAGCAAG
Organism: Dryobates pubescens; assembly: GCF_014839835.1. Classification (NCBI taxonomy): domain Eukaryota; kingdom Metazoa; phylum Chordata; class Aves; order Piciformes; family Picidae; genus Dryobates; species Dryobates pubescens. Next base: position 4,373,738 of record NC_071635.1, read on the forward strand.
AACTACACTTTGAAACAGAAAAAGAAAGATGATACTAGGAATAGAACTTGATGATATTAAGAAGGATAAACTGATTATTTTGTATGTTAGTGTATTGAGTACTGAACACATTGGCAACATAAAGCTCTAGTTAAGGGATGTCAGCTACTAACTTCCAGAGTGCTGAATACGTGTATACCCAAGCCTCAGAAAAAGTGACCACCAGGGTTGTGGAAGATGTGCTGCAAGTGTTTCACCCAGGGCTTCTCAAAACAAGCAAAAAAATAAACAAATAGCCCCACCCAAACCAAACCAAACAAACCCCCAAAACACACAATAAAAACCCCATGAAATTTACCTAGTAAAAAACCCAACAAAAAACCCCAAACAAACAAACTAAATCAAAACACCCAAAGCCAGCCAAAAGAAATCCTCATGGTTTTACGTTGCTGCTTTAGTCATCAAGTTGTCATTCAGGGAATGCTATGTCCTTATTTATTTGTATTGAGTTTTCATGTACTGTGAGGAAGGGCAGCTTTGACAAAAAGCAGTGCTGCACACAGCAGGATCACAGATTTAACTTTCTGTCATCAGCTGTGTATTGCAAACCATTTTGGCTCTCATGTGACAGACACTTTGACAGGCAAGGTGTCAGTGCAAAATGTTTGGACATATAATTTGATGTCATCATCTCAGGAATAGCCACCACCCTTTGCAGCCACAAAATTATGTCCAAGGGTGGGAAGTGGTCCACTCATTGCTGTCTGATATGGAGACTCAGTCTACTGGTTTACTCCACCCAGTTCCAGTTCCATCCAAAACCCAAATAATTAAAAAAATCTGATGTACAAATGGCCAAACATTTCTTTTTAATTTGAAATAAAATTAAAAAAAAATAAAAAAAGGGCTCATTTAAAGGGGAATAGTATAACCTGTCACCAAACAGCATCATGTAGTGTGTTTCCAGCAGTAATTCTCCCCTCTGGCATCCACAGTAGTCATAGGAAGCATAGATGGACATAAACTAAAGGCTGCTCCAGGCTGGCACTATGAACTTCCAACACAAGCACACAAACAGGTGACATTCTGAAGAGATTGGTCATTAACTACAGGATCTGTATAATATAAAACACAAAGGAGTCCTTTTCCAAACAATAACAACCTTAGCCACAACAGTTCTGGTGACCTTCATGAATGACAACAGTGTTGTATTGCCTTGGAGTATTAGCGATAGCATAGCTGAAATGGCACCCAGAACTTCCAGATTAGGGAGAAGACCTACAAGATCTCCAGCTCTTCAGTTCACTGGGATTCTCAATGGTTTTCACTGTTACTTGGGAAGTTTTGCTGTAGATGCCTCTGAGGGGATAGCTAAAGTGAAGGTGGTTTTGGCATTTCTAAACAATGGTTTCTGTGCTCCACACACTGCAGGGACCGCCACCTAATTATTGCCAAGAAGCCCCCTCCAGATATGCTTCACTTCACCTTAAAGCCCCGATCTGACAGAACTCTCCAGGTGCCCAGTCTGTATCCCTATCCCAATCCATATCACCACAAGCAACAATAACAAAATTGTGACATTATGGCTGATTTGCAAGTTTCTTGAAGATTTGCAGCTATTTCATTCAGCTGCAACCAAAGAAAACTTCTGTTGCTACCCCCATAGAGACAAGGCAAGCAGTGCTGGTCTGGGTGCTGGAGGACATCCCAAATGACTGTTCAGCTTGTACAAGTCTCATGCTCTGGCATTTGACACTGAACAGTCACAGAACCTCCAAAGACAAAACATTTTCAGCTTTTGGGCTTGCAATTGCTGTTTCTGGGAGAGAACAATATCAGATGGGATCTATTTATTTTGTTTCTTTCTACCATTTGAAAAGTCTAAACCACCTCCTGGGAAGTCAAATGCTGTCAGAAAAAATGGTGGATGGAGAAGTACCAGCAACAAGCTCTAAACTCACCACAACATTCAAACTGTCAGGCTAAAAATTTTAAAATCCAACAGGCAGGTGGTTACAGAGAGACATCTAAAAGCACAGAGATTGTTCTCCCAGTAAACACTGAGTAAGTCGAGTTTTTGTACTGGTCTATTCTAGAGGAAATTTATTTAACACAGCAGATCCATCAGTAAATATGGAAAATTGGTCGATATGCAGCTGTTCATGGAGTTTCACTTCAAATGTTCTAGTTACAAGTGAATTTAGAACGACACTGGCTTTGGAGGCACACACTAAGAGAACTGCCTAGATATGAAAGCTCAACTAGGCATGAAAAATTTAGTATCCCACTTATATTGTAGGGCCTGCACACCTACAGGATCCATATAATTTGCATCTGTTGCTGATAGTGGTCTTTTCAGTTTAGGTATCTAGTTTAAGGATCAGTAGACAATTAACAATTGATAACCAGCTCAAATAGCTCACTTGATATCTCTGTCTCTGAGACACACTCCCACACTGTCAGTGTCTCAGTTCACTCTCTCAGCTACACTGAACAATAACTCTAAATCAAAACAGAGGCAGCCACACTAACAATGTCAATAAGAAAAAGACTTCAATCCTGCCTTTAAAAATATGAATTAAAAACCAATCAGAATTGGCTACATTTCCTTCAATACTGAATTCTTATAACATGCTCTTGGAAACAAATGATTAGAAGTAGGTAAGCGGTTCATAATGCTTATGAATTGCTGCTTAAGTGGATTTTAATAATTGAGAATGGAAAATTTTATCATTGTGCACTAGAACCTTGTCAGGATGAAATGCTGGGGAGCTGAAATGTCCTTTACTTGGGTATTTTATTCTCATTTCAGTAGGATTAGAGGAAGTTCTGGCCCTTTGGTTTGCTCTATTTAAATTATTTAAACTATTTAATAGGCTTTTTAATTTTTCAAGGCCAATACACAAGTTAAGAAGTACCTTGGTAAAAAAAAAGGACAGGTTGGTTGGTACATAAATTAGACTGGGCACAAATCAAAAAGCAGCATGTGCAACCATCAATCACAGTCCAGGAAGCAGTAGACTGCACTGTGTGCCAAGTGGCTTGGAGGTCACAGTATCTACTACAGATACCTCTACCTTCCTGCTTGATGAAATTGGTGTTCCTTGGGTCACTAAAACGGCACAGATCGCATATGTGCAACCTCAGGGTCGTGTTTCCACAGAAAAAGTTTAAAAATCAGGTCTCCAAACTGAAAATGAAGACCAGCAATTTTTCCCTGCTGTATAATGTTCTCCTCTTCACTCATCCTCATTTTGGCTTTTGTCAATACATGTGTTTCCAGTCTTTCTGGCTTTTACATCTCTCTGGGGTTTTTACCACTTCTTACACCAGAATTCTTCCCTGGAAGACTCAAATTATGGGGTTTTGTCACTGGACCCAGCCCTACCAGCTGCAAAAAGAAGGCTTACACCTGAACTATGTGGTAGAACCAGAGACCAGCTACAACACAGACATGAAAATTAAAATTTAAGTGATATTTGTGTCAATGACCATAAAGAACAAAAAAATGTAACTGGAAAACACAACCTAGCATGATTTAAAGCTTCTAAACATGACTTGCAGAGCTTGAACTTCTCTCCTCTGAAGAAAGACTAAGAGAACTGGGGTGGTTTAGTCTTGAGAAGGCTGAAAGGAGATCTTATCAACATTTATAAATATATAAGGAGTGGGTGTCAAGATGAAGATGCCAGTCTTTTTTCAGTGGTTACCAGTAATAGGCCAAGGAACAAGCAGGTACACGCCAGAACACAGGAGATTCCACCTCAGCATGTGGAGAAACTTCTTTACTGTGAGGGTGACAGAGCCTTGGCGCAGGCTGAAAAGAGAAGTTTTGGAGTCTCCTTCTCTGTATATATTCAAAACCTACCTGGATGTGTCCCTGTGTGACCTGCCCTAGGTGAGCCTGCTCTGGCAGGACGGTTGGACTCCAGAGGTCCCTTCCAACCCCTACCATTCTGTGATTCTGTGAATACATACCCACTTGGCATCTCCCATTTACTTTCCCTTTTGCAAGCCACACACATTTTCCTATGAATATTTCGATTCCACAAGGCAAGAATCATCCTTTTAAGAAAGGCATGAAAAAAAGCAGTGCTTGGATTAGGCAGGCCTTGCTGCCCTTCCTTCATGAATAAACAAGGAGCTTTTCCAGAACTGGGAGAGAAAGTCATTCTACACAATGAATGCATTGCTCTGTTGTCGGACAAAAAAACAAACCAAAAAACCAGGGCAGTATCAAAGCACTTTGTTCTATGCTGATTTCACTTAGCACACTTAAATCTTGAACTCTTGGAGGGAGGAATTAACCCACCCAGACAAAGGGCTCAACACATTCTTCATATCCAGGTCTCTAAAATGACACTGAAACAGACTGCATAGAGCACATTTGCCTTTGTGAAGCTCTCAGCACTGGGGTGGATTTAGCAAAATGGGAATACATTAATTTGTTTTTCTCTTCTTAGCTTAGGAGCTTCATAAGAAAACTCAAATCCTTCCTGCTTGCTTTCTTCCCTAATTGAATAAAAGTGAGGAGGCATTAAACTACAGTAATTCCCATCAGTCAGATGGTTTACAAATACATCACTCTTTTTTCCTAGAGCCTAATCTTTCATTAGTGTTCCTTTTGTGCTTTCAAAATATCTTTTCAGACAATAATAGATTTTTCACTTCTCTCTTCAAATGCCTATGGAGCTGTCAAATGTAGCACCACAGACATCAAGTGATACATGCTATTTCCAAAAAGACTGCAGAAACCAAATTGTATTTGTGGTTTAGGACATTGGGGAAAAGCCAAAATAGAATGGAAAGAAACCACAGTGGTGTTGGGGCTGCTTTTGTCAGTAATGAGGTTTATGGTGTTTCCTAACATAAATGAAACGGATCATTATTTAGGGGTTTTGTTTGTTTGTTTTCACCCAGTGCCTCCAGAAAGATATATTTGTTGAAAGAAACTTTTTACATCATTGCAAAAAACAAACAAACAAACAAACAAACTTTTGCTGCAAGCATTTCCCAGTTTCAAAATAGAACTATGGTAGAGAGAGGTACCAGCTTCTCTGAAATAATAGATTAGGAGAAGGAGCAAGTGCTTTTCGCATAGTGGTGATGAAAGGAGTGCCCAGCTCTTCACCTTCCAAGCTGCACAACAGTATGCCAGCTGCCATTTATGGAGAAACATACACAAAGAGCATTCACAAAGGAAACAAGGCCTACCCTATCTACAGCCAACAGGATATATAAGGATATCAATATAGGAAGGATAAGAACCTGATATGATGGGTCCTGAGAAAGGCCATAAAGACAATCAGAGGTCTGAAGCACCTGCGCTATGAGCACAGGCTGAGGGAACTGAAGTTGTTCAGCCTGGAGAAGAGAAGGCTCCAGGGAGACCTAAGAGTGGCCTTCTGGTACCTGAAGGGCTACAAGAAGGCTGCAGAGGGACTGTTTCCAAAGGCCTGCAGTGATAGGATGAGGGACAATGGTTTGAAAGGAGAGAAGAGGAGACTGAGATTGGATGTTAGGAGCTTGACCATGAAGGAGGTGGAACACTGGAACAGATTGCTCAAGGAGGTAGTTGAGGGGCCCCATCCCTGGTGATATTCAAGGTCAGGCTCCAGAAGGCTCTGAGCAACCTGATCTAGTGGAGGATGTCCCTACTGACTGCAGGGGGGTTGGACTAGCTGACTTTTAGAGGTCCATTTCAACCCAAACCATTCTATGATATATTCTAAGACAGTCTCCTACCAGTACCTGTTTCTATAACCTCACCCTCTACTTTCACACCCGACATGCATTTTGGAGAGAGAAGGAGAGAGAGATGTGTTTTCCTTGCTTTTTAGGGGAGGAGTAGCTGAGGGGTGGTAGCAGAGATGGAGAATGAAGAGATCGACCATCCTGTTCTACCAGAATCTGGTGTTGCTGTTTTGCCTCCCTGCGATAGTCAAGAAGCAGAAACCAAAATCATTGTCTGTACTTACTGCTTGAATTACAAGTGTCAGTCAATGATTCAGTCCCACAACTTTGATATCACTACATCAGGTAAGTGTCTCAATACATGACCATGCTGTTCTACGCAGTTGCAAACTGCTCAATTCTGAGACAAATGAATAGAATAGAATAAACCAGGTTGGAAGAGACCTTAGAGCAAAAAAAAAAAGGATGAAGTCCTAATTCTTAAAAAACAAACAAAAACCCAACCAAAAAAAAGCCCCAACACAAACTCAAACAAACAAAACCCAAAACAAAATTAAACAAAACCAAACCAGAATCAAAACAATCAAACAAAACCTAGATGTCTGTTTACAGTGGCAGAAGAAATACTGTGAGGCTCTATCATTGTTTATTGAACTATGCCTCAAAAAGAGCAGCATATTTTTATCTCTGGTTGCTTATTTTGAAAGGTGTGATGCCAAGATGATTATCCTTTTGCTTAATGAAATATAAACTATCCATCTTAATTATCAACTTAGGGTTTTTTAGAACCTCTGTGTCATTTTCTATCCTATGGATTGCAACCTCTGTGGATATAGACGGGTAAGTGCTTGTGTATAGAATATTACTTACAGGACCTCTTATGTCAGTTTCCTATTCAAGGAGAAAAAGAAGTAAAAATGACAAGATGTAACTTTAATCCACCTACCTAACTGTTCCCAGAAACCTCAGTTCCAGTTCAGTTAGGCTGGAACAGATTTGACTTCAGAAATGTAGCTACTGCCCAGTAACAGTAAGGCATGTTTTCTGGGGAGTGCTGACAGCACTGAAACTAAAGTAACGACATAAATCAGACCTTTGCGTTCCTAAGATTAAGTAGTTTTGCCAAATTTGCTGTCATTTTTCAGTCACTTTCCAGAACCAATAATAATGCTTTGTAAAGATACAGAATTGCAGAGGTGAAGAAACATCTCTGACTATTTTAAGGTTCAAATTTTACCTATTAAAAATGAATACTGCTCAATTAATCACAGGAAAAACAATTTCCATTTAATTGATACCTTGTGACTTCATATGTCTTTAATAACAGCTATTTGTGATTAATGCATATATCATCTGTATCAGCAGGAATCACTGATGTAGTTGCATCTAATTATTTCTGCAATTTTGACCTATCCCAAGTACCTGACTCTGAATCCCCTGAGTATAAACAAGATAGAAAAGCCTGCCCACACATCATAATAACTAAACAAAATGCTGCAGTAAGACCTTGAGAGGACTGACCTACAGCCTGCTGCAATGCTGTGAGCAATCATGCTACTTGGGCTGCTCAGATTAGGCTTTTCCTGCTGTGACAGCAGTTCCAGGGTGCATGCATGACTGAACTTTCAGAATGAATGTTTTTGCTTTTTAAATGGGGACCATTTGGAAACAACTAGGACTAGAACTCTATAGGCATATTTTTTTCCCTAGCTTATACATGAGCAGTTGCACTTGGAACAAGAGTGCAGCTATATCTATAATTTTCTTCTACCTTGACTGATGCTGTTTTTACAAGAACTATGCAACATTAATTTAAGGTCCAGAATGCTTCTGTATGGTGAATAGCTCAGAAGCTGACCAGCTCACACTGAAGGAAAATAAGGCATCTTTTAACAGTTCCATCCAGGATCAGACAGCAATTTATCATCTGTGATATTTAACATATCCCACCTATGCCCAAACTAACCAGTAATAAAATACAATAGCTCAGGCAGGGCCCAAACTTACCCCAGAAGAATCAAATTGTGAAATTGCAATATTTATAGAGTCTGGTTTTGTAGGCCTATAATGTAACAGACTGCAGATGCATCCCAGAGCTGGAAGAAAACTGAAAGAATAAAATTCTGAGCAGAATAGGACAAAAGAGGAATTGAAGCCCAATTCAGTTAAGTATTTGGATACCAGTGGGTAGTATACCCATGATTCAATCAGGCATCCTAAAGCTGTTTTGGGAGTTCCCACTCAACTTCCAGATTTCACTGTTGAAAAGTATACACCTCTTCTAGGTCTTGTGTCATCTAAATGACTTTAATGTCCTAGGCAAACTCAAATTGTAATAGATGTATCTTTTTAAGTGCTCAGTCAGTTATTGACAGCTCTCTTAAGATCTGAAATTTCTTTGTGAGTCTGGCTCTTATTGTTCGCCTCTTTACTCTTCCCTCTTCTTCTAACAATCATTTTTAGTCCATGTAGCAACGTGATCAAGTTGTGAGAATAGCCTGTGCTTTTCTTACCTCTGCAATAACACTCTCTTTCAGACAATCCTCCTCAAATTTCCTACAAATCTCATTCAACTGCTCACCTTGCTGAGGAATAGGAAGCTAAGATATTGTGTATGCAACAGGAACAGAATTTTCTTTTTGCATGGGAACAAGACACAGAGTCAAAAGTAATTCAGAAAAATCAAACATTGAAATACAGCTCCTTCTACTAGATGTGGCTGTCCTCCTCATCAGATCAATAATGCTATTTTTTTTTAATCTTTTTAGGACATGGCAGCATAATAATAATAAACATCCTCAGTAATTACAGGTCTAACATCAAAACGGTGCAAACCAATAGCACATTGCGATTTTCAGCCAAACTACATTGAGAGAAAGTGTGTACAGATATCTTTCTGCAGGAATAGCCCCAAAAAGACAACTTTGGCTGTGCTTCTATGGATATAAATCTATCAGGCTGGATCCTCAGCTTCTGGGAAATCTTTGTGTCTCCACAGCCTCACAGCTCTTAGCAGGAACAAGCCCTATGACACACCTTGTTACCAGGTGTTAGACAAAGGACTGTAGATGAGTGACAACTCCTGGCCAAACCCAGAGTCCATAATCCTGTAAGAAAGTCTTCCTGCATATATATGATTCTGTGAGGAAGTTACCACAACACAGGACAGGATTTGCAATGTAACCAGGTCAGGCTATCAATGAATTATTTTGTTGAGAGGAATGCAAAAGGTGCAGGAGCATGGCAATGCTCCAAGTCCCTAACTTCAGGGGAATAACAACATTTTTAATGTATGTGAGTGGAAGTAACATCAACATTTCATTATTGGTATCTACTTCTTAATCTTTAAAGCAGATTTCCAAATAGTGGTATCTCAGACTCCCAGAGCTAGACCTGGAAAGGGAATGCCACGGAGCACAGAGCTGAAATAAAGTTTAAGACTGAAATTGGAGAGATAAGGGAACATCCCCTGGGGACTTATTCAGCTGTGTAGTGGCAACACCCATGAAAGCAGAACTTATGAATAGTCAAATTCAGTCTACACCTTTGGAACTATAGCTTTATTTACTTACTTCCAATAGCAAAAATCCTGGGTAAGGCAAGTTAACTGAGCTATGCAGAGGTTTGTGTTAAAAACTAAGTCTAAAAATGCTGTAACATTTATAAACAGAGCATTGAAATTTTGGGCTTAAACAGATAGTGTTTCTTTACCACCTCTTCCCTCCTCTGCTTACCTACCTATCTTTAGTGCCAAGCATTTATGTTAGTTATAGCTTAGAGCAGAGACATCAGACCTGACTCTGGACTTCTCAGTAACAGACGCTGAGGAACAAGAAGACATTGATGTCTTCTCTGCTTGCTCCACCAGCCAGCACAGCAGCAGAGCAAATCAGAGGCTCCACCATGGGATATGCAGAGGCTTTAGAAGCAGGTGGGATTATCTCAGTGGCAGTTCTGAACACACAGAGATTGTGCTCAGCCATGCAAGGGCAGAGTCCAACACACCGGATATCACACGGCAGTAGCAAAGGAATTCTTTTTTTTGTTTGTGGAATGAAGGAGCTTTACCAATACTGAGTAAGTTATCATATGTTAGAAGAAAGTAGTAAACTTCGTATCCTTAGACAGTCAAATTGCCTGAGCTGATTAGAAAGTTCGAGCTATGTCAGGAGTCCTGCCCGAATCCAGGTATTCCCAAACTGGTACTTTTACTCCAGACTACTATCCCAAGCTTGTTACTCTTTCAAGAGATATACAGGCAAGATCTCAAGGTATCATATATCTTTAGGGCAATGTTTAACTACAAAGGGACCTGGGCATAAAGATGTCACAGGAGAATCTAATTTGTTGGGGAGAAATAGGAGAAGGTATTTTCTTTTGTGGTTTGTCTTACATTCAGCTGATGTGAAAATTGTTTTACAATTGTATCAGTCACTTCCTTTCACAATCATCTGTACTGCACATTTCTTTAGTGCATATGGAGTATTTGGAACTGGAATTCTGATTTTAGAAAACCTTGCACTGGTCATAACAGTCCTGTTTCAAGAAAGTGATGGGAGGGAAGTTCAACAGGCAGCTAGAGATGGAATGCACTGTTCTCCGGTGCTGCACTGGTACGGACTTCTGAAGCAGATTATTATGAACTAGCCTCGATCAGTGCCCTTGGGAAGGGAAAGAGGAGCAGAGCAGTGGGAGCCCCTTAAGTTCTTGGTTTTTATGTTGGAGCCCAGAGGATCATTTGAACTTGCTCACCCATGGAGCTCCCAGTCCAGATATAGACAAATAAACAAGATAGGACATGAATGTGCTGAAATCTTTAGCTGCTTCTCTATGCAGTTGAAGACATCCTAGGAGTGCACATGTGAATAACTAGTATGTTACCTGTTCATTGCTATTTGGATGCTCTCAAGTTCAGAGCAGCAAGTACATAAATAATACAATGCCAAAGGATTAAAGACTTATCTAATGAATTTTTGTTAAGAATTTAATGATCTGAAAAAAATCCTATAAACTGCCATAAATGAGGTCATATTCTTTATTTTATAACCTTTCATTCAACAGGCATAAACACCACCTGCTTATCCTATACAACCATAGCCTGGGTGAATTCCAGGGTTCTCAGCATTTTGCTTGGGAGCAGCAGCAGTGTAAATGGAAAGTGGGTTTTTAACAGCTCATATGACTAGTTAATGAGTGACATTACAAGTCTGCTGTTTGTAAAACCTTGCAAAGTGTAACTTCCTGGTCTAATATAGAGCACAGTTTAATGACATAGTCAATGAGGGACAAAGAAGAGATACAACAAAAGGATTAAGTTAACCTTAAAAAAAAAAAAAAAGGTAGAAAGAATATAAAATAATATAAAGTGGCTGAGGTTGTAGATGTCAATTGCATATTGTATTATTACATTCTTGTGCTCTTCTTTTATAAGCACTGTCAAGGCCTCTAATTCACTTTAATAAGAGCAGTTAAAATTCTCCCTGTAAGTTAATGAACATGAAAGCTTACAGAGCATAGACTCAGGAGTTACTTGTATTGTCCTGACATCAATCCTCCTCATCAAAAGAGCAGTTTCATTTGTTCATGTGATAAACATCATAAAAAATATTTTCTCTGTGAGAACATGAAGTAACTTTGGAAAAAGAAAAACACACCAAACTGGGCAATGAAATTGCAAAAATCTTTCACTAGGGCATAAAGTGTTACCCAGAGCTGGTGTGCCCTCTGTGCCTGTCCTGAGGTACACACAGATGTGGCCAAGGCACGTCCCTATGCTGACTGCGTCAAATGGTCCCAGGTTTACCTGTTGTCACAGCATCTGAAACTCAAGATTCTGCCCTTTAAAGATTAAGAGGCCAGCTGGATGGCTTCAGAAAGGTGAAATAATTTAATTAGCAGCTCGTAGTCCCAGTCCTATTTTAACTCTGCTTAAAGTCACATTTCCCTGCCCTAATACATCAATTTGGCACAGCTATGTCAGAATCTCAGATCTTAAAGCATTAAAGCATAACTAATTTGGTCAGCAATGTCACACTTCACCAATCATTAACAGAAGCATAGAATGGCTGAGGTTGGAAAGGACCTCTGGAAGTTATGCTCTGATGCCTTTTGAGGATATGGTGCTGTCCCAGGATGCCTCAGATCTAGTGCTCTCACCTAGTAGACTTTACATCCTCTCTGGCCAACCTGTGCCAGTGCTTGGTCACCCTCACAGTAAAAAAGTGCTTCCTGATGTTCAGAAGGACCCTCTTTTGTTTCAGTTTGTGCCCGTTGCCTCTAGCCCCGGCACAGTGCACCACTGAAAAGAGCCTGGTTCAACAAAGCAAGACTAAGATAACTTTAGAACAAAGTCTCTTTCCAATAAAAGAATTTCTAAACTCTTGGATTTTTAGTTTTGTTTACCTTATATTTTAAACAAATAAATGTTCTTAGTCAAAATATGAAGTAGCTGCATACCTAGAACTGTCTTCTAATGTTGAGAGACACTGAAAGTGCAATTCAATAAAGTTTACATGACATTGATGGTCTAGGGAGCATTTCTTCATGTCACACACGGGCAAGAATCACTATTCAATACACAGATGATGATACAAGCTCTACTTTTGATCTGAGCCCTTTGCATTTTTCTCCTCAATAACTTTACTGAATGACATTGCAAAGTTGATGACATTCCTTCCCATCCCTGCTGAGGAGAACATTTAAAATTAGTAGTTACTTTTTATACCTCAAAGATTGGTGAGTAAAGTTTCAGGAAGAAATAAGCAGGTTTATGTTTATTTAAGGTGCTAAGTCAAGACAGCAAAAGATGAAGCAATCCGAATGAGGTCACAAAGATTTGGCAAAGGAAGACACTGAAACTGTATCTCCTGAGTTCTGACCTGGGGACTTTTGGACTTAAGCTATGAATTTGTTCATTTTACACAAAGGCAGCATATAGAGAAGCACATGGAATCAGCAATACAGAAATATGTCAAGACTTTACTGCATTGCAGTAATTTATTTTTTAGGAGGGTGTGGGTGTAGAAGCAGGTAAGCACAATTCCAATGCAAAATACTTGTACAAATACATTGTGGGAGCAGTTTCTATGGTTTTGCAGAGAGCTGAACCTAGAAGCCAATATAAAACCAATAAAGCTAATTTAGCCTGGTGAGCAAAGTATTTACAACACAGGATTTCAGTTTCACTTGAAAAATCCTGATATGGATCATATAGTTCTCACAAAAGATTGCAATGACTAAGCAAAGGGCAGCATGCTGGGAAGAGTCTGCTGCAGCGAGCCTGATTTATCATGTTACTCTAATTACCTTGACTTACTTATTGTTAGGATCACTTTACTGTTGTGGAAATCTTAGGCAGCCTCAAGCTTTGACAGACTTTAATATGTGAGTACTAACTGAAGGCATAAATAAACTTCCATGTCCAATGCTTTTTAAAAACATCTGCAGCAAAGCACAACGTCAGTAGATATGCTCAGGGAATACGTAATGCCAGGGATTCGCACTCAGCTTATACTCATGCTAATTTCTTACGAATTAAACCACTTTGTTCCTGCCCATGGTTGGGAGGTTAGAGTAGATGGTCTCTAAAGTCCCGTAGTCCCTTCCAACCCCAGCCATTCTGTGATTCTTACAAACTACCATTTTCAGATTGCTCTTAAGTCAGTATGAGTGAAACCAAAACCAAACCCCACAAAGCCCCCCAAACAATCCAAAACAAGCAAACAAACCAAAAACCAACCAACCAAAAAACCCCAAACCACACAACCAAAACTAACCAATCAACCAACCCCAAACACTTGCAGACTTACTACAATAATCCCAGTAACTAAAACCTTTGTTTGGTGGCTTCCTTATAGCCCAATAATTTGAACATTGTGCTCACCTAGAGTTTCAATTCTGTTTATGGGGAACATAGTCTCTATTTCACGTTCTTGTGCTGTGGCCAAGCAGGCTTTTACCTGACTTCTCCACCTGATTAAGGTGGATCTGTAACAACTTTGATTCACAAGAATGAAGGAAGACAGGTAGCAAGAAGGGGGTTGGTTGTCCTGATTTCATCTTGCTTGTCATCAGTTATACCTATGAAGCTCCATTTGATGCAAAATGCTGTTAAGGACACCACATTGCCCAGTGTGCTTTAAAGTGCCCTCTCACTCAGTATTTCATTCTGTAGTGGTTTTGTGATACATGTATGTTCAACAGAGCATTTTTTGAGATACATTCACTTATTAACAGGTAAGATATGACTTAAACATGACTCATACTCATCTGATGCTAAGCCTTATCATAAACCTGAGCTTCATTTAGCACTTTGAGACCTTTAACATGCAGGAAGATCCTCCACTTATCTATCACCACAGTAGCACACATTCAGCATAGACTGACCTGTTAGACACATTGAAATAAAATTCAAGAGTCATGTTACCTGACCCAAAGTTTGTGAAGTTGTACAGTAAGAGGAGAGCACACTCATATTCTGAGGCAAATTGCAGATAGTCTTCTAATATCAGTGCTTCTGGAACATTCTGCTTCATCAGAGGTCCCCAGTTTGTGACTGAGCCATGAAAATCTGCAGCATTTTTATTTTGATTTTGGTGCAGAATCTCTTCACCCTTCCCACCCTCCAGAAAATCATTCTTTGCTGGGAAGAAATGGTGTGTGTGCTGTTAAGATGACCTCCCCCCCACTAAGTACTCATGAAAAGAACAATGAATCTAATGGCTTGTGCTTTCCAGGTCCTCACAGTACTTTGTCACACACACAAATAGCTTGTGAATCCACACACAGGCAAAAGCTAACGCCTCTTAGGCTGATGCTGCTTCAACTAGATATGCATATTCAGAGGTGCAGATTAGTGCACTGACATTTCCAGGGCTGTCTGGGGGAGGATCCAGCCCAGCCACTGTAAAAAGATGAGGATGGCACTGATTGCCAAGGCAAATATCAGGCTATGAGAGGATCCAGGGATATTTGCCCAAAAGTAAGCATGTCAAATAAGAAAATTAAGAGGAGAATTGTCTTTACCTAATATTTGTAATTATACCACTAACAAAGAAAATGGAAATATTTGTGCAGATCTTCCTTGGGGCTCAGAGTGAGTTTCTGTAGACAGATGACTGACAGGCTAGAGGACTTGGAGGGTTGTTTAAAACCCAGAGAAAATTATGTGGTACCCAGTGCCTGATGTCCTTGAATACTGCACAGGAAATCTGAATGCTCAGCATGCCTCACATCACATGAGGTTGTTACTGTAAGATTCCTTACACAGTATCGCATATTAACAACTTTTTCCTTCCCTGCCAATTTTAAGAGGCAGCATTTAAAACTGTGGATTATAAGCAGGAAGTTTTCCCCTGTGCAGAGCCAGAGTTAAACCCACATTTAAACCTCACTGAAGTCTTTTTGGTATCTCTCAGAGTCACTATCAATTTCATGGGTTTTGCTGAAATTCTCATCCTAACTTCACCAGAAAGTTTCAGGATGAGAGGGAGCAAGACACTTGAGCATTTGGTTCCTGATCCATCTTTCAATTAAGATCATCCTCTCAACTATACGATGTATTTATAATTTCAAACTGACAGAGGATTCTAATTTAGCTTGTTTTGTGAGTCAAGTAAAAGTAAGATGAATAGAATTGGAAGAACAGTAGAGAAAAAACAGACCCAGTAAAAAAGTGGCACAGAGATATTTTGAGCAAAACAAAGAGAGAAATTGGATAGGAGTGGACAACGCTTAGCCTTTGAGAGTTCTACTTGATAGGTTTCTAATAAACACATTTCAGTTTCCCTCACAACTGATCTGCATTGAAGGAAAAGAACATATGAAGAGATTTTCCTCATTTATGCAATTTATACCATTTGAGCTCTTCTAAAAGGTATCAGCTTAGGTAGTCAAACAAGTGGGAGTCAATATTTCTTTTAGCCTAGATGCATTATAGTGGAATCAGACTCATGGGAATGTGTCACATCCTTCCCTTCTAATATGAGATTAGTGCTACAGAAAAAAAAAGAAAATAACTTAATCTGACAGCCTTCACACAAAGTAATCCAAGAAAGAACAAACAAACAGAAAGCACCAATGCTGCTATGATTAGGAAACAGGTATTACAAACACTACCTCAGAGATGAAAATCAACTCAGACAAAATAAGAAATTGCACAAAATCAGTTGACTGAATTGCAAACAGAACTGCAGAGAGCAATAGCCATTACTCCACCTTTACCTTGTTGACACACAAGGCCTTCAATAAATTATTTGGTTTTGTTTAGCCTTTAACCCGATCAGAATCTGCAAGTATATGAAGTGCTAGCTAGAACAAATGATCCTGCACCACCGAGCAGGTTTTTGTCTGGATTTTGTTGCTTCCATTTGAGTGTGGGTTTTGAAGGGAGGGGTGTTGTTGAGGTTTTGAAATAGAAATTAGTTGCATTTTATTTGGTTGGCTTTTGTTTGTGTTTTATTTTAAATTACCATTGTTGGGTTTGTGGTTGGTTTGTTTCCCCACCCTTCACACTGTTCGGGTACTTACATTTCACTTGCATTATTCCTGCCTCACCAATGTTTAAAAGTATTTCCACAACAGGTTTTGCTTACTGTGGTTTTGCCTTGCCTGTTTCATTCTGTGTTTCCTTTCATGGCATATGCTGTTGTGATAGCAGATGCAATGGGATGTAATTTATGCTGCCAATGCCATCAGTCAAATGGTGGTGGTGCCATACATTGCCTACACACTAAGAGATAACCTTTTCATCTCCATTATCAATCCCATCCCCTCTCTACAGTTAGACAAATGTGTCTTCTGCTTGTTTAAGTATGAATCTGAAAAGAAGTTGTCTATTGAAAAACATGTTGACTCTGCTGAATCGAATGTTTCTCCAAAGAGTAAATCACATCACCTACAGCGTCAAGAAACAAAGGTAGCTGTTTTCTGAGCCAATGTAAATTGCCTGGATAGCTGTACTTTCTGGCAACTACGGGTGATGATCAAGAACCATCCTCCAAGGACTGTGCTTGGCAGACGATTACTGAAAGGACATGAGAAGCAACATAAATGTGGGCTGGCTGAATTTTGTTGCCTAAGTCCACTGGAAGAGAAAACATGACATGTTGTACAGTTGCTCTCTACAGTAAACATTCAATATAAACTCACCAAAAGCCCAGCCTTTACAGCCACTTTTTCATTTGTTTGTTTGTTTGTTTTTTAAATCAGAGCTATGCTAGAAGTGAAAATCTTTAATACTCTTCTTGTGAAACTACTGTGATGCTGTTGCTGGAAATGACAAATCCCCTATACTAGACAAAGCCCACCTTTCCAAATTGCTAATGAAACCTTCTCCCTGTAAAGCTGTTAGAGTTATGAGGCCAGTATCAGAACACAACATAAATGTCTACACACAAGAAGAGCTGCTGGGGGATATTTAGAGATGCTCAGAAAGTTTAATGTAAAAGATTTGCCAGAAAAAAAAAAAAAAATTTTAAACAAAGTAATTGTTGCTAATATTGTAAGATTTCTCTTGAAACTCGTCTGTCAGAGGGCAAACTGAGCACTAATTTGCATTCACGCTTTTACCTTCAGTCAGAGAGCTTACAAGTTTTGTCTCTGTGGTAAGGAGCCCTAAGGATCCTAGCCCACAAGTCATCATCTGTTTTCCTACACAGTTCTTTTTAAAGTTCCCCCATTGGACAAACAATGCCAATAATCAGTAATGCAGGAGTTAGTTAAGTTTCTATTTCTTAAACTTAGGAAGTTTAATGGCTTAGCCAAACTTGCAATATCATTTTAAAGGAGAGTGAATTACTGTCATGCAGAAATTTGTTTGGAGCACCCCTAACAGTGACTGTGTTTAATAGCTACTGACTAGGCACACAAGATGGAGGACCACTATCATCTGCGGATGTTTCCAGCTAAGTAGAAGCAGGAAAGGTTGCTGTACAAGACTCACATCATTGACAGTCTTGAAACAGACAGTAATGCTTTGCTACTGTTTGCACTACTTGCTCAACTCCACACGCATAGGTTGATCAACATAAATTGCGACCACACGTACATCAGAAGCCACAGGTAACAAGCTTAATTTCATGTGCATTTGCTATGCAATTTAAAAGCATTTCAGCAGCTCTTCCTGTCTACAACTCAGTTGCAGTTCACTGTACTATCACCACATTAATCATCACACTTGCACAGTCTCACAGATGCTTTAAGGTTCTTGTGATAAGTCACACCTAATTATAATCTGGAGTCAAGTTTTGGAGGGTTATTTCTAATCAACACAGTACATCATGGGTTGCAAAAGCATTTCTGAGTCACTATCAGTATCATGTCCTTACTTGTCACTGTAAAGACACTTTCATTATTGGCTTTGCTGACTTGACCTCACTTATTCATGCGCCTTTTGCCTCTATCCTATCAGCTCTAGCAGAAAGGAGTGATCCCTTCCGATGCCTAAGCCAAGGATTAAAACCTGGTGACAGCTCAAAGTCTCATGTTATGAGGATACACCCTCTTTTATGACTTAAGTAAACAGGAGGAGGTACCTGCAGCTGTCTTTCACCCTTTTCCATATCTGTGCCTGGAAGATACATGGCAATAAAATTTTACAGTATTATGGCAGAACTCTGAATTCTTCATGCTAGCACTGAATCCTCTGCCTAAGTTAACAGATCTGTATCTGTCTTTGGGTTATACCTTTGCTGTAGTAAATAGCTGCAACATGTAACAATACAGCTGAGGAGTGGATTGGATCCCTACATTTTAGGTGTATTGTGTGCAGCACAATAGGAACGTAGCAAGTTTTTTCTCTCTGCGATAACTAAGAATCCACAATGAAACATGATATTGGTTCAAAACTGAATGCAGGTTAGGCTGAAAATATTTCTAGAATCATCAGCATTAAAACTTTCATTTTCATCTTAGTAATTATGTGCCACTTTCCTGGGTTAAAATAAGACAAGATTTCAAACCCTATGTAAAAAAGCTCAAAAAGCAGGTTACCATCATACCGTAGGACAAGTATTCTACGCTTTAGCTGTTACGACGTTTCGCTTGTGTGGTTTTGCATACTGATCAGCAGAACACACTTTCATTGCTATTTTTGATGCAATTGAAAGACATCTCCAGTACCCTGTAGTATGGTGCTGCTGAGAAGGAAAGGTGTTGTTTTTCTGGGAAACACATAGATGTCCAGTGACCCATTAGTCAGAGGAAGTATTTGATCCAGGCAAGACAGCAAAGTGTGACACCATCTGTTCATCGCTGCAGTTGTCAATTTTAATGGCATTTAGTTGTTCCTAAACATTTCTTCCTTTTTCAGAAACCCATCCCCCTCGCCTATTTTTTTGGGAGGGGGGTAGGAGGGTAAGGGGATATATAAGTAGTTAAAATATAGTATTGGTTGTTGGGCTGCACATATTTGTTTTGTTCAGTGACCAGAAGAAATCAGTAATTTATGCAGACTTATATTGTTGAAACCCAGCTGTCATATAGATAGACTAAAGCAACCGTTGCCAACCTGGGCACGTGCAAGTCATTTCACAAATTCTTTGATGGCTTGTGCTGACTTCTCAATGAACTCTCCATGCATAAGCACTCTTCTATTCAGCTGCTTTTAATTCACTGACTTCCCATTCATGTTCTCCATGATTTATCATTTACGCAGTTTCTTACTTTCTGCTTCTTGGTTGTTTCCAACCCTCCAGACTATGGCACTTGTTTTTACAATAGGTGGCAGAAGCTGTCTCCCCCCTACCTGCCATCCTTGTCCTTATTTCACATCCTGCTTCCCAACTGTGTACATACTGTTTCTTGAAGCCACCCTTCTAGTACACGTCTTTTTGCTGGGGAGATCACAATATCCCTTCATCTCATTTATTACTTCACTGTATCAAAAATATACAGAAATCACTTTACCCAAATAAAATCCAACCAGTTGACAGAACAGCAGCTCTCCTCCCTCTAGCCCTGCAATCTGCCTCCAGAGTAGAGGCAAGGGTCCCTTGGTACAGTACCTCTTGTTTATCTGACTATCACACAGCAATCATCTTTTATGCTTACCATGAAATCATAGATCACTTCTTGGTGATAGTTCCATTTGACTTAAGCTCCCATCAAAAATAAGCAACACAGAGATAGGATGCAGCCAATTTGTTGTCTAATGTAAACTAGGCTGGAGAGGAATCTGGGGAAATGTTCTTGAACTTTATTTTTAGCAAAGGAAAAACAAGGGAGACATTTACCACAAAAAGCCATCCCTGAAGCAGAAACTGAATCCTAGTCCTAAATCTCATGAGTTTTTACCACTAGATGGTGCTTTCAAAAAGACTCAAACAAACAGCCAAAGTCAAAATACCAGCCACGGTTGACATGCTTTATGAAGAGAAAAAAAGTACAACAAATCAAACTGAAGCCTGTCCCATGCACCATTAAAATACAAGTCCTAAATTTCTACCATGACTAGGCCACATTATGGTTCTGTTACAGAGAAAGAAAGCCTTAACACACTGTCATCACACAGGGACATGATCAACAACAACTCTTTAATAAATATTCCTAGCTTATAATTGCTTCCAAGCAAACAGCACTGGGGCATGGAGAGAAGAAAATAAACTAGTGCAGCCTCTGGGCAAGCAGATGTCATTTTGAGAACATAGATTTATTACACACAAAGTGACCTAAAGCCATCTCAGTTACCACCTGTCATATTCCCTCCAAGTGTAACACTGCGTTACTGGGCTCAGTGGTCTGGGAAGAAAAGAAAAATTTGGTGCTTGTCCTTGTGAACAGACACAAATTAAGGGAGTTTTGATGGTTATTGCCATCATTTAGAACCTCATCAGACAAAGTATGAAAAGCTTGGCAATGGCCTTTTGAATCATGTTGCATTAGGTCTTAAAAAGCATCTAACACTGCTAATCTCATTGGAAGTTTCAAGTCATTTTTTTGGCTTGTGCTTTAATCAGGTAATGAATAGAACATGGCACAGAGAAAAATGCCCACATTTTAATTTCTGCCTTTGCACTGTCTTATTGTTTGTTTAGGCCTGTCCAACTAAGACTCCTTGCACTATACGCCCCTGGTTGCATTCCATTTGAAACAAAGACATATTTCAGGGAGGTACCTCTCACAAAGACGTATTGATGAACCAGAAATCAGAGTCTGGACAAATGACCATTTTTCTATAAACACAGCTCTATTGTTTCAGCTTTTCTTCTCCCAGAGAATAAATATTTCATTATTCAAAGCAGTGGCTGAAAAGCAAACGACTCCTCCCCCTTCTACCAATAATCTTTCCCTCCTACTCCAAAGAAATGCATCTCAGTGGTTTCCATAGCTGCTCTCTTGCAACATTCATATTAATTTATTTTACTCTTATCTTGCCCACAAATAAACTACTGTGAAGTCAAAGAAGAAAAAAAAAAAAAGTAGTTTCCTAATCCTCTGTGATTTAGATCCATGAAAGCCCAAGCCTGTTAAGATGTATACAGTGGCTTCAGTGCCCACCACGCAGTAGTTCCAGTTTGCTCTTTGCATCATCTGTATTAATATTTGGTCATGCCCTGCTACTGCCAATGCCTTCATTCTCACTCATGCTATCTCCTCTTTTTCTAGCTCTCAAACTGACATCTCTGCAATGAGTTCCTTCATGAGTGTTTTCCCAGCTGCTTCATAAATACAGAGTAAATCAATGGGAAGAATCATTTCAGTCTTCCCTTCAGCCTTTGTGGATTTCAGGATCTGATAGGATTCAAGAACACAGGATCTAAATTCAGTCTTCAAACACAGTCCTTCTGTGAATCACTATGTCTGTTCCACATAACCCCCCCCCCTGCACCCAAATTTACAAAATAGGTCCAAGATCTGAAAATCTGTCCTCAGGTGAAGATGAAAGAACACTGGTGAACAGCTCCTTTCATGTCCTATAGCTCAAGAGAAGGCAGGGGAGAGATCTTACAGCTGTCTTCAACTATCTAATGGGATGGTACAAAGAAGGAGCTCAGCTCTTTTTTGGAAGTGAACAGTGACAGTATGAAAGGCAACAAACACAAAAGCCAATGCCTTTGGATACCTGGGAAAAAAAAGTTTGTTACCACAAGGGTGGTCAAACACTGGAAAAGGTTGCCCACATAGGCTGTGGAATCTCTGTCACTGAAAATGTTCCGACTCAGTGGTCAGGCCTTAAGCACCCAAAACTAGCATGATCTGCTCTGGTCAGGAGCTCTGGGCCAGAACTAAATTACTCTACAGTTCCCATGCTCAAGGATCTCTCTGTCAGTGGATATAGCTACTCCAGATACACAGAATCTCCAGAACTTCATTGCAAAACTTCTTCGGGGAAGCATCAAGCAGCAGACCCCTCTTCCACAGAAGGAAAATTCATGAAGGCTTCCAAATATTCAAACCCAGATGTAACAGTCCCACAATGGATTTTGGTACACTTCTCCATTCATGGCACAAAACTAAAAATCTCAGTTTATAATCACACATGGATGAGGAAATAACCCCAAACAATGCTCACCACAGAGAAAGGAAAAGTTACATTAGATGACCAACCTTTGCTATCCCTTATGAATAAAAGAACCAACCTTCCAAAATTACTGGTAGAAGTACAGTGTAGGAATAATTATTCATTAAGTGACAGATTTTCTTCCCTAAACATACACTTCTAATTGGCTGGTGTTCAGTCATTCCTAGTTGATTAATAGGATAATGGGACAATTGAAAATTTAACATGTCATTACTCCAAACACCTTGATTTTTTTGCACATATTTCACACAGTCTTGAAATGAAACGAAGATGATTCAATTTCCCTTAGCAAAACATTCAATGTATTACTCAAGATTCCCAAGAGGACTTTAATAGAAACATACACCATGAGAGACACTTACTAGCTTCAGTTAAATCACTGAAGGTTCAGTAGAGGACAAGGTCCTGCAGAAGATCATTCATATGAGGAGGAAATATAGGAAAAGTATCATTATGTGAAAGCATGGACACAGGACTGCAGAGGAGGTAAATATCTGCACTGAGGAATAGTGTGGCTGCTCTCCCCTCCGTCACAAGTTAGGGCCAACACGTCTCTGTCAGTAATTATCTATCCATGCTACTATTCCTGTCCAATTTTGGTTTCCCTGCTAGTTCATAAGCACAGATGGAGTTACATAATAATTGACTGTTTCTAAGCAGAGATGTCAGTGTTGGGTAGAAATAAATTCTTCTCTTGTTCCTCATTTCATTTCAAGCAAAACAAAACAGAGCTCAGATTTCCTGGATGTAGATCTTAAAGGACTTCAGATTAAAAATGTAAGCTTTCACTGTATTCAAATTAATACATCTGCTTCATTGTATTCTCTAAGTAAGGAACAGGAAATGCATGTTAGTGACTTCTCCAAAAGGAAAAAACAACAACAAAAATTAGACAGACTGCCTTGTTTGAGCAGGTTTACCAACATGAAAACTAAGGTACTTTATCCTCACCATTTGGCTAGGGCTCTTGATGATGCGTTTACAACAATGTTTAACTGTAAAGTTATAGGAAGGAATTGCAATTTCAAGACAACTTTAATCATTAATCAGTGCAGGAGATGCAGAATTATGCTTATTAAAAGTGATTAACAAAATTCTCCCTAGGTCATCATAGAGACAAGCAAGATACAGCTAAATAGTTCCATATTCAGACAACCATGTTTGAGAATCTTAGCAGAATGACAACCCAAGGAAAATAAATGGAGAGGAATCACACATGACAAATTTCTCTGCCAAGAGCAGAAAGGAAGAAGAAACACCTGGAAAATAAAAGCAGACAACAGGTTTATTTGAAAAGGAGGGATAGCACATTTCAGTAATGCCAAGTAGTTTTTTGCTGTTACTGCTTAAAACCAGTTTTCTAGAGTTAGTTTGTACAAAGTAGCAGCAGAGATAATATTCTAATACAGCCTTTTGATATTGTACTTTTCAGGATTACAACAAAATTGTTAAATGTATGAAATGAGTTCAGGGATTAGTGAACAGCATATTAATTAAAAGTCCATTTAAAAAAAATAAATTCATAGATTCATAGAATGGACATTCATGGACAGGGACATCTTCTACTAGACCAAGCTCAAGACCTCATCCAACCTTGAGCTGAACACCTCCAGGAACCATCCACAACCTCCCTGGACAATGTGTTCCAGTGTCTTACTACTATCACCATAAAGAATTCTTCCTAATATCCAGTCTAAATCTCCCCTTCTCCAGCTTCAGTCCATTTCCCTCTCATCCTATCACTACAAGCACTTGTAAAAAGTCCCTTCCCAGTTCTCCTGTGGCCCCCTTCAGGTACTGGAAGGCCACTATAAGGTCCTCCTGGAGCCTTCTCCAGGATGAACAGCCCCTACTTTCTCAGCCTGTCGCCATAGAGGAGGTTTCTCCATCCCTCTGATCATCTTTGTGGCCCTGCTCTGGACTTGCTCCAGCAGCTCCATATCCCTCTTATGCTGGAGGCACTAGAACTGGGCTGCCTGGACCATGTAGATACAATGATAAAAGAGGGACTGGTGCAAGATGAAAAGGTGCTTTTGCAGCACCCAAAAGAGAGCTGGACAGAATGCTTTTATTACCAAGGCTGCTTAAAAGGAGGGAAGATAGTAAGTAGTTCATAAAGATGTACAGGAATGAACAAAGATGAAATAGGGACAAGGAAATTCCATGAAGATGCCTATTACTATGGGAACTTAGGAAAAAAGGGTAATACATTTCTGGAAAGACTTCTCCAAATGAAACTCAAAGACATCCTCTGATTTGCACAATGGTGGATGGTGTGATTTCAGTGTGACATTCTAAGACTATATAATAATGTTTGCAGAATTAAACAGATACACAAGTGAGGAATTTGTCTGGAATATGTGGCATGAGGATGTGGTGGTGGCTACTCAAACACTGGGAAGCAACTTCTTGGTATGTGGTAGGTACATAGAGTGACTTTGGCAGGCTTCCCATCACACCCAGTGTGAGTTAAAACAAGATTAACAGGCATTGCTAGTGAAGGCCCACAGCTGTCACAAGGAATTTACTACTAGAAGTTACTGACTTACCAAAGTAATGCAGAGCTGTTGAGATGTGCTCATGGCACTCAAAACACCAACTTCTCTCCATGCTCTGGGAACTCGTATCAATGGCTGTACTTCACTGTCCTAGCAGTTTTGATTAGTCATGCTGTTGGGTTGTTTTATATGAGTTGCTGGAAATCACTGTTTCCTACTTCTCCTAGCTTTCTAAATAAGCAGGACATATTTAAAGAGTAAGCTGCCACTGGAGCTTGCAAATGTCCTAAGAAGACTAAATAGTTCTGGGTTGGTGGTTGGTTTGGGTTTTGTTTGTTGCTGGTTTTGTGGTGGGTTTTGTTGTGGCTATTTTTTTGGGGTTTTGTTGTTTTGTTTTTATGTCTTTCAGGTCTCGAGTCTCCAATCCATAATTCAGGATTGAAACAGGCCTGGGTTGAGACTGTTATACTACTATTGCAGGAGCTCAGCCTTGCCATGTCTTTCATAGACTCACCAAGCTCATCTTTTGTGACAAATGGGGATGGTACCAAAAATTACAGCTATCAAATTATCAGGTAGAGCATGCATGTAGAGCTCTGTCTGAGGAGACAGAAGACACACATTCAGACATCTAAGGAAGGAAGGACATGAATTCTTTTCTGCAGACTCTAATGCTGTTTAGCAAATTTTTCAGACTACTGCTTCGTCTCTTCTCTGACTACAAAAGCATAACAACAGTGAGCCAAATATGGCCTATTCATCTTAGCCTACCTCTAACAACAGGGGGAGAAAAAAAAGAGAAAAAGCAAAGTACCCACCTGCATGAGACAGAAGAAATGCGGAACTTCATTTAAAGAAGATTAATAACCATTTGTTTTGTCAAGATTTTGCCACTCTACAATTAGGGCTATGAATACTCTCTTAATAACCATTTATAAAACAGAAAACTGGGCACGCACACATCACACCACACCCTGTCAATTATCCCAGTATCGGATGACCAGCTAGATCTCACTTCAATTAACTACTTCCTTGAGTCCCTATTGAGGTTTTATACATTGGATCTATTCATTACTCTTGCCTTTCAGATGACGTAAGAACATACAAGATCCACAGAGCTTGTTGGGTATTTTTTCAAGTAGGTGTGGTAGGATTTGTGCTTTTAACAAGAAATGTTACAAGAATCCAATGTAACAAAAATACTGCTGGAGTAATGTGTCTGTTTTGTCGCTGTATTCTGTCAAACAGCAGTGTGTTTTAGCAGGGTATCCAAGCACTAGTATATAATTTACGGCCATTCTACTACACCTTTTTTGCTTACACAGGAAGAGGACCTGAAGCACAGCTTACCCTCACGTATGATATACATTACAACTGCATTTGCAAACCTAACCAATACTTCCTAAAACCACTTAACAATGAAATGTAAAAACAAAGTCGATTCAGTAATTTTGGATTGATTTACTTTCTCTGCAGACAAATTTTGAGCACTATTTCATACAATATGTAGATAATATGGACCCAATATGTAGATAATATGGACCCAATATGTAGTTAATATGGACCAGAAGAATGTCAGTTGCACCTAAAAAGCAACTTGCATTGCTACCAGCTGCAAACTTTACAAAGTATTTAAGAGATCTTTCTTTTTTTCCTAAGAGGAGACTTTATTCTAGTGGCATTCTGTAACTGCTTCTTTATGTCTAGCAAGCAGTTTCAGCAAGCCTTATCATGTAATAAATGCTGAATACCTTTTGATCCTTTAAAATGACAAAAGACTGTCCCCAATGTCTGCTGCATATTGACTTCAAGCTTACAGAGGTAAAACTGCAGCCCTCATCTTCTTTTAAGAGGGATAAGGGGGACTATAAATGGGATTGTTTGCATACAGTTTAGAAACCTGCAAAATAATTTGTTACATTTGTAAATCATAAAACATCTTCTACTGCAACTAAAAATACACTTTTAGAATCAGGTTAAATCCACACAGATGGTTTGTGAATTTCTACAAATCAGCATGGTCAGAGATTGCCTGGCATTTGAACCATCATCAGTGTGACAACAGTGGCTTTTCAATTTTCAGTTCTAATTTCAACTCCCAAAGAATTAGAGAAAGCATCACAGCTGAAAGAGAGAAGCTTATGGACAGAAGCAACACTGATAAAATCTTGTACAGTATTTTTCATCTGGAGATGTACTTAATGACTTCTCTTCAGAAATTGAACCTAAATGATTTTGTCAAAATGGGAACACAAACATCCATCTTGCTATTTCTTCATTTTGGAAAGCAGGAGGAGAAAGCAGTTATAACACAATTCAAGAAGCAACTGAGTGCACAATGTCAGTAGAGAGGCAGCAGAATAAAAGAATGGTACAGAGTTGCAAGGGTTTTGAACTGAGTTCAGTGAATCATAGCTAAGTGCAGAAGAAACAAAAAGACACAAGAATAGGCAAGATAAACAAAATCCTACTCAGTCAACAAATATCTACACCATACCCAGCACTTCTTGTCTAATTATTACATTTCAACCTAACATCTACATCACCTTAAGACTTTAAAGTGCTTATATATAAACATAACTTAATTCCCCAGAACCAAGTTTTGTAAAAACACACTCACCTTCATTGACCAACAGGAAGAAAAGCAGAATCTTTAGATTTTCCAACTACAACCTCATACACGAAACTCTGTTCAAATCAACATGGAACTAACAAAACCAACCAAACAACCCCTTAAAAATTAATGAATTTGTATGCTAATTGTAAGTTCTCACTGAAGAAATAATATATAAGCAAACAAAGTCTGTCAAGGCCACTCATAGAAAAACAAAAGAGCCTTTGGAGACAACACAGCCACTTTCTGTAATCAGTTCGCCTACTACTCACCCAGGATGCTCAGTTATTTTATTTGGACAGCTACAGGCTAAAACTCTACTTTTAGCAATTGATTATAGACTTTTGTCCCTGAAGCTCCTTGCTTTCTTTATGAACTTCTTCAAACAGCCTATCACCATAACCTCCTGTGGTAATAAAGAAAATGAAGGTCAGCTGCTTTTGTAGAAGAGCTTCCTTCCATCTCTTCAATGTGTTTTGATACTTGTTGCAGTTAGCATCACATGGTTCTTGGATTACAGAATCTAGTGAGTAACAATTGTGCATCTATCATCTGTACTCCCTTCACCATTTTAAAAATCTTGGCCCTATTCTCCTTCAGCTTCTTCCTTTCCACACAGAATAGCAGCTGCTTTAGTCTCTACTCGTAAGGCAGCTGCTTAATCTCCTTAAACACTCTAAGCACTTCTCCTTGTATCTTCTCTAACCACAGTATGTCCTTCATAACAAGGCACGTTGAAGTGAAACTAATAACTTTTCTACATGAATGTCCTGGTCAACAAACACTGTGGCCAGGACAAAAACCTCATCACAAAGTTACAGTACTGCCAGATGAGGAAGAGATCAGATCTCACATAAATTTGTTTGTAAATTATTCCTTCTTCCTTTGTTAAGATTTCTGCTCAAGGAAACAAAAAGTTATGTTTTGTAAACATGCTGGCTGCACTGAGAGAACAGCTGCAGGTGCATCACAGGTTTCTCATTTAAGAAAAACTGATTGAGAACCCCATATTCTGCTGCTACCCATATTTATGACAGGTAACTAGAAATTACTATTTCCTGCCTCCAAGATCCACACAACATTGTATGGTCACACAGTAGGTATTCTCTGTTAAGAACCACCATTTATAGCTGTAACATACAACTATAGGAGTTAGCAATACAAGTAGAATAAATGGCACTTTTATCTATCAGTTACATGAGATAATAAGGCCAACAGTTGCCTACAGCAAATGGAGACGCTTCTGAGCTTTATTGCATTTATGAGGATTTGTGAAGAAGGTCAAAATATGTGGCAAGCAGATCTAGATGAGATAGTTGTCCAGTAACACTGCAGTTACATTAGGTAATATATATTTCAGATGACTAGCTCCATCTGGCAAACTGGTAAGGCAACAGAACTGAAAACCTTATTTAAATCTATTTGTTTGGCTGCTCATGATCTCATACCAATGAATAAGCAAACTTGGCTAACACTACCTTAGATGAATTACAAGGAAGGTTACACTTCTACTTTGCTCTGTGGAAACTCTTGAAGTACATGCATGTAGAGAAAAAACACCTGAAGAACTGCATGTGAATCATCATGATCCAGAAATGTGGGGAAATTATTCTTTCTTTTGCCAACAGACCAGTGCAAATCAGGAGAAAAGCACAAGGGACATGATCTTCAGCTCAACTCACACACATTGACCAATCCAAATAACCAGATTTGAAGGAACACAAATCTGGACCTAACATTTCAATGTTTTTATTAGTAGGATAAAAACCTCTAGTGTGAAGAAAACACAAGAGGAAAAGTGCTCTACAACTGTTGCACTCTTGTCTTCATCTAAAAGCATCAAGTTTTAACCCCTCCTTCCCCTGAAACATTTCATGTCAAGCTGAACTTTTTGTTCCTAAGTTAGTAAAAATAACCTTGGTGGCAACAGTGTTCATCTGTAAAGCAAATTAAATAAATTCCTCTTTTTAAAACTAATATGGAGATGTCCCTTTTGACAACAAGAGGCTATTCAACAAACACTTCAGAACTGTGTATTAGCCCTGTAAAATCTTCATGAAAATGAAAAATGCTTCACATTTATAGAATTTTGTTACTTCGCTATTTTATGTGAAACTGGTTTCCTTATCATGACTTGGAATCCCAAGATTCCAACATTTTTCACAACACAGAATTTCTGGAATTCACTGGAGAACAAAAATTCCCTATTTCAGTACTGGGCTGTATTCCTTATATACCTTATATTTATAATAAAGGATTAATTAGTAATTCATGTCTTGTATTTACTGTCTCCACAGCTGGGTTGCTATGAGTATGTAGCAGGTAAGAAATAAACAGAAAAACATAGGAAAAAAACCCTAATAGTTTGGTTTATGCACCCTTTTAGTACAGAAACAATCTACAGTTCACTTGCCTCTCTTTAACGACAAAAGAAACAAATGAACATCACTATATTGTTTTATCAACATAACAAGACAATAAAAGACTGCAGCTGTCACGTGCAAGACCTGATATTCCAAAATAAAATACTACTTTACCTGCCAGCATCCCATAATTAAATCTCTGGGAGTGCTCAGCATTTCCAAGAGATTACATGTGACAAGATGCATCTTGGTATTGCATGTTAATAATGGTATCACACAAGTTAATAATTCTGGCTTCAAATATTTTGGAAAATGATTGTGATATGAAACTTTAGAAGGTTTTACCCAAAGTACACTGTATTTCTGTATTTAAACTCTGAAGGCAAGACAATCAACATTTAGTACCTCTGAGGTCATCTATACAAAGAAGTCATTGAGAAGAGGATCAGCTACAGTCACTATTTCAAGCTGCTTTTCTTGGACTAATGAAAAAAAAAATATATATAAAAAAAATAATCCAGGATTAGCTGCCTAGAAAACAGTAAACTGAGATTTTACTGAGTGTTCAGGTTTGAAGATACTCTTCCAATCCAAAAGCCAGTCTGAGAGCAGCTGCTACTGTAACATTAGGTACCATATATTTCAGTACTCCCTTTGAATAGAAAAGACCATCTTTGAAAGAAAGAGAAGATTGTTAATTGTGACATATATGGTGTTTGACAGAAAATCAGCTTTGCAATATCATGCAGCCAAAACAGGCAACGATGGGACAATACCATGCACTTTGAGTTGAAATATTTGCACTGAAGAAAGATTACTACATCACATTAAAATCAATGCACAATGTTATGAGGAAATCATTAACTCTGAGCACATTAATTTTCAATAAAATGTTTTGTCTGACCTATGCTGCTCTGCTGAAGATAGGAAACTGGGAAGGCAGAACACTGATAAAATCAAGTAACGCTGACTTGTTGCCAGGAAAAGTAGAAGGTGTAAGGAAGAATGCAAAAGCTCCTGGAAGTAACATTCTTTCCTGAGCTGGTATTAAATTGTCTATAGTAATTAAGTTTGAAATACTACCATCACTGTAAGACATTTGCAGTACAATATTCCATGAACAGACTGTCAAATTAATTCTTTAACAAGGTCTGATAATTAATTTTAATAAAATCCCCCAGGTAATCAATTGCTACTTCTCAGCACTGATACTTCTACAGCAAGGCCAGCTTTACTAAAACTGCTACCCAAGGAATAAAATGAATATGCAGAAACATGAAGGAGAATCATAGAATCACAGAATCACCAAGGTTGGAAGAGGCCTCAAAAATCATCAAGTCCAACCTGTCACCACAGACCCCATGGCTAAACCATGGCACCAAGTGCCACGTCCAATCCCCTCTTGAACACCTCCAGGGATGGTGACTCCACCACCTCCCTGGGCAGCCAACAGATCTCAGGGAAGTCTGACAAAACTAACATTGGTTCAAATCTAGACTTCAGCCCACTATTAAACTAGGTATGGTTCTGCTGTGTTTGGATTTGACTAGATCAGTTACCACTGGAGTAAGAAGGTAGCTTAGATCTGCAGAGAAGATTAATTTATTTGACTGCTACCTACTGTCTTCAATGTGCATTACAGTTTGAAATTTGCCTGCAAGTAACTAAAACTTTCAACAAGTACTTGTTTTGTACTCTTGATTAGGGGACATTTAACTTGAGAACCTCATTTTTAGAAGCTCAATACTTACCTCAAAGCCAAAGGCCACTATCAACTGGCAGGACTCGAGTATCACCCTTTAAAGCCTAACACCTCATTTAATATTCACTGGATGTCAAATGAGGCATGAGCTTTGAGAAATTTAATGATTTCTTTTATACGTGGGAAACAGAGGAGCTTTTAAAAGGCTCTGTAATGAGTATCATGAGAAATTCCACATCCCAAATAAATTGGATTAATTTGAATGAAAGTAGAGTTTAATTTTGCAAACTATTTTTACTAGAATGGAGATAATTTTATAGCTTATGTTCAGCTTTCTTACCATGTATTTCATTAAATCCCCAAATTTCATTAACTTTCTTGCTTTGTCTGATGAAACTTAAACTTTTAAGAAAGAATTAACTTAATCTGCCAAATCAGAAAGAGTGTCTGAAAAGCCTTTTCTTCTAAAGTTCATTACAGAAACTTCAACAAAAGAAGTATTTCCTTTGATGGATCCACAAAACACTCTAAAATTTATAACTTAAGCAGGAAAAAAGTTTCAATTTTTAAGTGTGTGGCAGGTAAAAAAAATTTAAAAAAAAAACCAAACCAAACAAACCCAAACCAAACACCACCACACAACAAACCACACACACAACTAATTGGAGAATTACCATTAGTATTTAAACTTTCTCAGGTGATGGCTTTGAAGATTACAAAGAGGTCTTTCTCTGGATGGTAGAGGATAGGAGAGTATGTCAGTGTTACATCCCTTTTCGCTAGCCTTCCCCAAGCCGGGAGCAGCAGCGAGTGTCGTTTCCTGCAGAAGAAGGAAAGGACCGTGTATCACTGGCATAGGCAGGATCAGTTAGGCAACCGCACTTAGCTCTAATGAAGGGATTGTTAGAGAGAAAATGCTTAGGCGTTTTTCAAGCACTTGTGCGCTCTGTTTTTAACCAAATCTATCTGACAACAAAAAACAAAGACTGATATTAGGGCACAGCTCTGTCCTGATACCCCTCCTGGTTACAACAGGTAGAGATCTAAATCCCCAGAGGGGGCTTGTAAATCCTCCACGCTTCGCAGCGCGCATTTCAACGCCTGGGCGGCAGCGTGCTCGGCTGCTGGCGAGCATGAGGAACCTGTGAAGCATGGAGGCAACACCCGGACTGCACGGAGCTGCGGTAGGGAGCAGTGGAGCTGCTCCACTGCTCCCATACGGCAGGGCCTCTTTCCCCCTAGACTACCGCAGCCGCCGCGGGCGCACCCGGCGATATCTCCGGAGGCATTGCCGCCGCGTCCGGACTGATTGGCGGAGGGCGGCCCCGGTCCCACCCGCCAGAGGCGGGCACAGGGGACCTGCCCCGCCGGGAGCTCCCCGCTGTCGTGGGAGCCGGGGCAGTGCATGGGGCGGGAGGGTGCCCGGGGACTAGGACGGCTGCTCTCCGCGCCAACGAAGGGGAGAACAGCGAGGGAAGCCTTTCCTCGTCTGCCCCGTAGTAGCATCTCCGCGGGGGCCGACAGCAGCGCCGGTGCATGTCTCCGGTGGACGGTGGGGTGCCAGAACGGAGTGCGGACAGAGGAAAGTGATGAGAAGTTGAGGGAGGACGGAGCGAGGGTGCCCTCTCCTCGGCCCGTGCCGCAGGAACAACCCAGCCCCGCAGCAGGTGCAGCAGAGCCTGGGCGGAGGGGACAGGCGGGCCCGGCGCTCCCGACGCCGCAGCGGAGGGTCTCCGGCGGGAGCAGAGCCTGAGGCTGGGCCGGACGGGACCGTGCAGCCCCCGCGCCCGTTCGACTGGAGGAAAAGAGCGGCAAGCGGAGCTCCGAGCAGTAGCTCGCTTCGATTTTCATCTCGTTACCAGAGGCAGCGACGCGGAGAAACGGCCCAGAAGGGAGAGCGGTGAGGGAACTCGGGAATCCCCAGGGGCAACGAGAAGGGCGCGAGGCGGACAGAGGTACCTGCCCTGGGCGCAGCCGGCAGGGAGATGGGCGAGGAGGGAGGCTCTCCTTTCACCTTGGTTGTTTTGTTTTTTTTTTTTTTTTTTTTCAGTTTTCCTCTCTCCTCCTGCTTTCTTTCTTTCTTTCCTACCTCCCTCCCTCCCTCCCGTAACGCAAGAGCAAGCCTTGGGCGCCTTGCATCACCCCGTAGCGGGGGGTCTGAAGGAGTGGGTGCGGGGGGCGGTGAGCATGGATGGATGGGCAAGAAGCCGCAGGGCAACGAGGCCGTGGCGATGCGGTGTCCCTGAGCAAGGGGAGCTGCGCGGTGGGGACGGTGTGACCTGGGAGTGGGGCGGCGGGCAGCGCCGAGTCCTTGCGGGGGTGCTGAGGGGCGAAGAAAGGACGCCTGTCTACCCGTCCTTACCCTGAGGTGAGCTTGGGCTGCTGCTGAGGGGAGAGAAGGGGCTTGAGGGGCGGCAGAGAGTGCGACCATCCCTACGAGAGGGTCGCTGCGCGGCAGGCACGGCACCTGTGTGGCACAGCCTCGGGGCGGGCAGCGGAGCAGTCAGGCGGTCGCCCTGCGGCGCCGCAGCGGTGAGTGCGGAGAGAGTCGCTGGAGAGGGGAGGGGGGTGTCGGGTGGGCAGGTGCCCACGCTGCGCCTTGAGGAAGTTGAGCGCCATGAGTCGTGTGAGGAGGAAGAGGAGGGAGGACGGGGCCGCAGCGGTGCTGGCGCTGAGGCAAGCTCTCAATTCCTTAGCGGAGGGCAGGCGCTCAGGAGGAGTTGGGGAGGATGTCAGTACGTGAGGGGAAGGGGCGAGGGGGCGCGTGCCGCGGCCGTTGGGCGCGGGCGCGCGTTACCTGCTGCTTGGGCACCGAGGGCGGGAAGCTCGGACAGGCGCTGCCGCAGGCCCCGGCGGGAGCGGTGAGGGGAGGGAGCCATGCGTTTCTGACACCGATTTTTGGCTGAGTTCAGCCTTGCGTTTCACTTTGCCCTTTCTGGATTAGCTAATTAAAGTGGTTGCTCAGCCGTCGCTATTGCCGTGAGGGGCTGTCACCCACAGCCGTCCCAAAGTTATGTAAGTCGGGCAGCCACATTGGCTTGTGGAGGCCGAGAAAATGTTTTATTACCCGGCTGCCAACTTGAACACATAATGTGAAAGATCTCTGTGTGAATGTTTGGCCTGGGACGCGCCTGCAGCGTGCTGTGCTTTCCCTGAATGCTAACTGAGCTTGGATCAAAACTGCCTTGCCTTTGAGGGGAGAACATTGCACCAGTGCTGCCATGCCTCCCCTCTGGGGTTAAAAAGAAGGAAAACGGTTAAGCAGAAACTTTTAAGAGAACATGTCAATAAAGTTGCAGCATTTAAACAGTTATTATCTTGTTTCTTTTATAACTTGTTCACATACTGCTTTTAGTATTACCTATGGAACAATAGGAAATCATTAAAAAATATGCAGCCTGTTTTGCATGCTCATCAGAGTAGCCTGGGGATGAACAGCAGCGGGTCACTAATAGTAGAGATCCTTGAAGGCTCTTCACCCCTCATCAAAGCAGACACCTGGAAAATACTATTTCTATTTTTTGTATTATGACTAGGTGGCTTCACTTTGGGAATCATTCACATAATAATTTTAAAAATCATCTTTATATTGCTTATCTGAAGCTGCCTTTCCTGCTTTTCCAAGGCATTATCACACAAGGTCACTTAACATATTTTAGCTGAGCTGGTTTTATAGCACCAACACAACATAGTATGCAGTTAACCTTTGCTTCACATTTCCTTGTTTTTGTTCTTTTGTTTCTGTCATTGATCCAGGTGGAATGTTGCATGCTGCAGTGGCTGTTTGTTTAGTTGGGTTTTATTTATTACTTTTTTCTCAAAACTACTAACCAGTTTGTGCTAGTCTTTAGGCTCTTTCAGAGAGCTTTCATGCTATTGTGAAAATGTTTTTGTTTGAAACACGAAGAAATGAATGTTTGGCCTGAATTGCTTGCATTGTATCTCTTACTTTTGCACAATGTTTGCCATCAACAGAAGCTTTTTCCAGGAAGCAAGAAAAAAGTGATTTGCTTTTTGTTGTGTCTGTGAAGTATACAGACTTGTGAGGATCGTGTTAGAGTGCTTTGTAAATGCCCTTGTACATTTTGTGTTCTTAGAGTGCTCTAAGCAGTTGGGTTGTTCTGAAGCGGGATTTGGGTAAAGAAACCTACAGGACTAACCAGGACTCGAAGAGAGGACAATCCTCACATCAGTTCTGCAGAGGGTGGTGTCACACCTGAACTTTGTCAGAGCCCTCTCCTTGCCTGTGTGGGTGGTGAGAGGGCAGCTGACTTGCTAACAAAGTAGTTGATCTGCTGGCAACTTCAACTTAGAGAGGGGCTACTAGCTGGTGTATTTAAACGGTAGTCATTGCAGCTACAGTTTGGGCTTGGCCTGCGATCAAGCTGGAACTATCAGCTCCAGATTGCCCTGTGATAAACAGATATTTTAGTTACCTTTAATTTTTCTAAAAGGTAATCAGAACTACCATGAAATGCTCATGAAATGTTAATGCCTTATTTGTCATATCTAAACCACTTCAGATATAGCTATCTAAATCAACCCTTTGGGATGATAACTATTAGTTGGTCCACTTGGAGGAAAAGAGAACCTGCCATAATTCTCTGCTGTACGTAATTTGCTACTGCTTGGCTTGGCTGATTTCTAGCAATATGTTTTATTTCCAGGAATGGGGAAAAAAAAATAAATCACATCTATCAAAGTTCTTGCTGAGTAGTAGGTGTGGTACTACATGTTCAGATACTAGGTGAGAAGATATTGTGGTGTGCCTCACTATCCACAAAGCAATACCGCTGAGCATAGCATTGTGTATGGCCTTTTCTGTACCTGTTGAGTCTTGAATAGAGCATGTGTTTTGCTGGAACACCCTTCCCACCACTTCAAAAATGCTCTGCAATTAATTGTAATAATGACTGTAACAACAATGCCTGTCCTGACTTTAGTTTGTAATTGACATTCTTGAGCATGAACTACATGATTTCTGACTTCAACTGCAGAGTGTTTCATTGCCCACACCGACTTTCCTTTGTGTTTTACCGCTCAGGCTCTTTCAAGTGCATCTTTCTACATCATTGTTTTAAGCTGGGTTGCTTCCCGTAGAATAGCTTCAAGAATCATCTTGGTTTATCTCGAGTCTTGCAGACAGTTTTATAGGGATGCAGGACTCATGGGTAGAAATACACTCTTTCCTGTGTCCACCCACTGGATTGGACAGTCTAGACAATGGGGGTCTCAACTTTTAAGGGTTTAAGGGGTTTCTTAAAGGCAACCAGCCTAAACTGCCACAGTTACTAGAAAGATCTCATTATGGTATTAAAAGCTACTAATATACTTACTCTAAGATCTTGAAGAGATGCTTAGCAAGTTAAATACTTTGTCTCTGTAGATCTTAACTTTTAATAGAAATACTTTTGTTTCTGTTTTAGTATTAGAGTGCTATTGAAAAAGAGAATGAAATTGTTTCAGAAATGCTGATACAGTGGAAGCATTTGAAATAATTAATCTTTTGCTATTATTATTTAAAAAAAGTCTCTATGGATTTATCTTATTTTGTTGTTTTAGAAAGTATCTTTGGGCTGACAACTGACATTCTGATGCAGCTCATTGTTTGTGAACAGACATTGCAGAGGCCTCTTTTCCCTATTTGCCAGGAATTAAAATACACTTGAACTATTTAATATAATTCTCTCCTGAAATGTGGTTTTTCCACTTTTCCTCCAGAACAACTGTACTTTGAGTGAATTTCTAAGACTTGTGACATTCGTTTTCTTGAACCCTGTTTTATAACATTTGGGATGTGTAGATCTTAAATGCTGTGTGGGGTTCTGTTAATAGTCCTTGCAGGGAAGAAGTCTTTTAAGTGGTCTGTAGCTTTTTAAAGAGCCCCTTAAGAGTTGATTACCACTATTTTTCATTGCAAGTCTATTAATTTTATTTTAATGACACTTTATCTAATAGACGAATTTTCAGCTCTGCTTTTTGCTGTTACATAATCACACCATGCTATTTTTGAATTATTTTTTTATTTTGCTAATTATATGAAAGATTTTGTGCTACAGTTCTTGACTTGGAGCCAGTGTGCTGGAATGGTAGAGAGTCCTTTTGGAAGCTTTTGGAAATGCTCAGTTTTTAACATTGAGTTTTGTTTGTTAATTCCTGGTTTTATGGAGTAACTTAATTGTTTAGCTGTTAGAAGCAGTACACCTAATTGACTATACCTGGGACTGTCCTTGGTCAGTCTTGAACTCTTTGAGGAATAGATTATTCTTTTAGGGAGAGAATTGCTAGCTACTAACCTAGTTAAAAACAATTATTTTTTTTCATATGGAAAGAAGTGATGGTAAATGGAAAAATTACCACCATACTTTGCATTTTTGCAGACTATAAATGTGGCAGTTAAGGTTTAAGGGGTTTGAAAGACTTTGTAGGTAACTTTTCTAAATTATACAGTTCAGATTTGCAACAAGTAGTTATAACCTGAGTTGTTTTGATACTTTCTCTTACATAGCACACTTGTCATGCACAAAATGTTGTTTGTGCAGGAGAGTGAGTATAGCTTTTTTCTTTCCTCTGTTGTGCTTTCTTCCTGTCAATGGGCAGCTTAACTTCATCAGAAGTAAGGGACTGAAGCATTTTTCCTTTTCTACTCAATAATTGAAGGGAGAGTTAATCAGAAATCTTTGGTCAGCTTCAGCTTCTGAACTGCAGTTCCTAAGAGAAAAGTATTTTTGGAAGAATTGTAAAAGTCTAACAAAAGTAAAGTACTGGTGTAAAAAGCCCCATGACCAGTACTAATGTGTTGTTACTTACCTCCTCTTCACTTCCTCTTATGAACACCATTGCTGTCCTCTCAATGTTTAAATTGAGAAATTCTCAGTTTCAGATATTTTCTAACTTCAACTATGAATGAGATAAAAAAAGCCTATCTCTTTGAATGAAATTTGGGTTAAAACCAGGAATTCTAGCTGGAATACTGCTTTAACCATTAGAATAATTTAAGTAGTATGTAGATGCACAGCTTGCTTTTAAGGTGAAACAGGGAGTATGGCTGAGGAGCCCACTCCAACTGGGTGGTAGGATGTGCTTTCTGCATGTCTCTCCTCTTGGTTACACCTGTCCTTGAACTGACTGAATGCAGATTCAGTTACTGGTTTGAACCTGGTTTGTTTCTTGGAAAATGTTTTCTCTATTTGTCTAAGATGAAACATGGGAAATAGACATAGGAATAAGAATGCAAATGTAGGAGGTGTTTCATAATGCTGGAAATTCTATCATGAAATACTATTTCAAGTGCGCACTTAATTTCTCCCTTCTCACTTCAGAAGCAGTTACTGAGCTGTGGTAGTAATTTACAATGTATCTATTTCAGATTAAAAATATTTAGTGCCTTTTTTTTTCCAGTTGTAGTTGTTAGAGAATGCTGTTTGCAAGTAGTTAAATGTTTATTTTGTGAGTTTGCTGGGGCAGTCAGTTCATCATAATGTAAACAGGTGCTGACAAGTACTTTTTTCATGGCATGGGTGTGCTCAGATGTTGAACTTGGACCTTGGTAGCTGTATCTTTCTCAAGAACATTTTAGA
The DNA here is from genome assembly GCF_014839835.1 of Dryobates pubescens. Classification (NCBI taxonomy): domain Eukaryota; kingdom Metazoa; phylum Chordata; class Aves; order Piciformes; family Picidae; genus Dryobates; species Dryobates pubescens. The sequence continues at coordinate 4,412,687 of NC_071635.1, forward strand.
CTAGAAGTCACTGTCAGTAAAGAGCTTGCAGATGAGTTTTGACAATGGCCACACTCAGGATATAGATAGCACTACCTCTGCAGGAATTAGCCTTGCAGCAATGAAAGGGTTAACTAGCTCTAGTGTCTGCAGTCAGTAGGTCCCAAAAGCTGGCTAGAAGGGCCTCTGGAAGGTCTTGTGTGAATTTCCACTCAGTACAGAGTTGTTGGCAACATAAGATCAGGTCAGTTGAGGCTCTTTTTCATCCAGGTTCTGGACACCTGCTGGGATGGAGGTTCCCCATCCTCCCTGGTAACCTTTCCTGGTGCCACACCACTCTTACAGAGGAAGAGGATTTTCGAGTGCCAGCCTGAAGTTTTCAAGCTGCAATTATCATTCCCTCCAGTAATGACAAACTGATAGGGAAAGAATTTGACAGTGAAGCTAATGGGAAAACCCAACAAGATGGACTGGCTAAGCTGGAAGCAAATGCATCTTCTGATTGTTCCTGGTGTGTGTGGTGGTGGGTGTTTTGGTTTTGTTTTTTTTTAACTGTTATTTCTATCAGGTTGCCAAGCCAAGTTTTTGTCCCTGATGGCCCTTGGGGCAACAGCTGAAATGGTATTCACAGCTTGCAGGCCATAGGTAGTGCTGGCTGCAGATGTTCTTGTGATGGAAGTGTTGGGTCAGTTTTTCATGTGGGAAGATTGCTGGTGCTCTGTGAGGTGAGCTACACAGACTGAGAATCTTGCTGTTGCTTGATACCTTCCTGGCAAAAAAGATCTTGATCCTTCTGCATTCTTTTCCACTAAGCTTCATGTCTGAGCCAAGTTGGAGGAGACTTGCAGTAGTCTGAAACTTGTACACCAGTGTACTGTAAATACCAAGAATGTTTTGTTAAGAATTAGATCCTTGATTAAACCTTGCTGGTCTTCGGAAGAATCTTATTTCCTGTCCCCAGGGTCAAAGAATCTGAACTTTGAGAGGTGTTGATATGAACAGTGTTTGGTCCCTGGACACAGAAGTCTCCAAGAAATTGAGCATAAAATGCTTGTGGGAAGTTTTATTTACATGTATTTTTCTTCTGAACGCTCTGAAGTGAAACATTTCAGGCGTTTTTTGTAACATGACTAGATAAATCAGTCTAGTGTTTGGGGCATCTGTTGCTTGTAGGTCCTGGCAGTTGATAGATGTCTTCTCATCCCCCAGAAAGTGCAGTTTCAGTGAGTAGGAGCAGACACATGTACACATGTAGAAGCACTCAATGTTCATCTGGATGGTTTGTGGTTGATTTGTTTTGGCTTTGCACCCAGATTATTCTCTGTGAACTGTAGTCTATGAATCATCTTCATCTTGGCTTTCTGCCCTCTGTGTTTCTTAATTCCTTAATATTTCATGTCATAGAATCATAGGGTGGCTTAAGTTGGAATGGACCTTAGAGATCATCTACCCCAGTCTCCCTGGCATGAGCAGGGACACCTCTCAACTAGACTTTATGAATTAACAGATTGCATTTAAGTTTCAGATTGTCCTAGAAAATCCACAAACCCTATCTTTAGACTCTTCTGAAGTTGAATTCTAGCCTTAGTCAACTGCTGATCCTAGAAATTGGCAGGAAGTTTCTGTGTATTTAAAAAAAAAATAATAAAAAAGTGGAGCTACTGCAAAAAAACCCTTAGTAGTCTCTTATACCTTGCTGGAGTGTATCACTTTTTAGAAGGGTCCTGAGTTAATTTGTCCCCTTTCACTTTAAATGATGTGGTCTTGCTCTTAAAATCAGAGTCTGAGGAGGAAAAAGCCACGACACGCCATACTTTTATCCTTATTCTAACAAGCAAATTCTACTAAGAGGCAATTCAAAGCAGACACTCCAAAACAGATCTAAAAGCAAAAGAGAATAATTGGCTGTAAAAAGACCTACCTGTAGATTTCGATACAGAACCTAGTGATGAGCAGACTGAACGAGCTACATGTTGGAGTGTGTGGTGGTGTTGCATACAGTCTTGAGCAATTATTTTAACTGAGCTGAATAAGAGCAAAGCATTAAGTATTTTAACTTTATTCAAAGTATTATTTCTTATTGCAGAAACACCTGCTATAGCTTCCCTTGTGATTCTGTTTGTGTGGCTGGTTAAAATGTAGTTATTTGCTATAGGATGAAGTCAGAAGTCAAACAAAGAAACTCATTCAGGGCTTCTAGGTGTCATGTGATGGCGTGATCAGGGAGAGCTTGTACCAAGCTGAAGCTAACTGTAGTGAAAAAAAATGAAGCATCCCTCCAAACAATTATTAAAGTTAAAATCCCAGTGAAATGCAGATAAGTTTAAAATTCATATTGTTTCGGATCCTGAGGCTTGTTCATGAGGCAAAATACCAGGCTTGTGTGGTGGTAGTATGTAACTATGTTGTGCTTGTTGCACCAATTAAGCTTACAACAAGCTGTGCTCTGCAATTTCTTCGAGCTCCTCCTTCAGAGAGTCATTTTATTAGAAGTTAATCTGTTGCTGATGGCAGTGTTTAAAAACAGGCTGAGACAAGTTTTTCCTTATTTTCTTAATTCCTTTTTGATACTTAATTCAGTATTTTGACTTGTCTTTTGATGCCAGTGTGAAAGAGAGCTTCCTGGGCAGCTTTGACCTCTCAGGGGAGTCATTTTTGTTTCCCTCAGCTACTGTGGCACTCATGCCCCTCCTCCCTGTGGGTAGGAGGCTTTCTTCTTTCTGAGCATGTACTGTTGACTGTGCATCATGAAACATTGCAATAAATGATTATGTTACTGGACTCTTCTGGGCAGTGTAGTGTCACAACAGGAGCAGGACTAGCAGTGTGTGAGCCAGTAATAACATCTTAAACAGCACTGGTGTCTAGGAAATGTGGAGTAACCTCGTCGATTTCTCTGTTACTGCCCCCACCCCTTGATTTCACCACCTTATTTCTGCTTGCTTACTTTCTGGTGCAAAATGGTTGCAGCAGGTTGGGAAACCTTTCTTTCATATCTCAGTGCTTGGTGGAAAGGTCTCCAGAAGTTGAGGGGACTTTGTCAAGGGACACATATGTTAGTGCCAAAATCTGCAGTGAATTCACAGGAGCTGTGAGGATGTAGAACTTCTCAGAACACATTCTCATATAGTTTTGAATGAACTGGATAAATCTCTCAACAACGAATATAGTTGTCTCACTTGCAAATAGATGGCTGCTTCACTACACACAGTCAGCATTTATCTTTCCAAGGTGCTGGGAGTGGAATAACCATGGGCAGCAAGGAGAAGACCTGCATAATGGAGCGCGCCAATGCGGAGAAATCTGAGTCTCTTGCACACTGGGTCAGGTTGCATTCGGTTGAAGGTGCCGAGGTTTTGGAGCAGGCTTTTTGTTTCTCAGGTTTCTGCCCTCTGCTTCCATCCTGAGGTCCAGAACAGCACATCAGCTCAGCTGCAACACAGTAGCTGAGGCGCTTGGGATAGAAGTGTGTTCTGGTCTTGCTGTAACGTTTTGGACCTAGGCCAGCAGCAGAAAGTTTTACTTCATGAATTGCTTTTTACAGTGATTCTCAGTATCACTTTAACAAAACATTGTCAGATTGCAAGTACTGATCCCCACTACACAGGGTGGGGAGTGTTAAGAAACCTAAGTGGTGTGAGGAGGATCCTGTCTTTGCCCTGGTGTAACATACTTCATGTTATGGAAACATTTAATTAGACCTGAATCCTTCTCACCCAGGTGAATCTCTTCTTGACTGAGGCCATCAGTACTGGAGTATTATAATCCTGAAGTCTGCAGGCCTTGCTTTAGTTTATAAGTGACTTGATTTTTAAATGTTAACATTACCAACACAAATACATTTAGAAGTCTTGAATATATTTAGCATCTCTTCATAGAATAATAAAGATAATATTTGTAAACCTTCAATCTTTTTAGATAGACTTCTGGAAAGATAGATTGTAAGATTGTTTTCCATGACCATCAGGAACCCAGTGGCAAAGTGCTACTGTGAATGTTACACCTTGGTTTCTTGCTATGAATTCATTTTACTGGGACATTGTGCCTTGAATAAGAGTTCTGTTTCTCTGTAACTTCTTACTGGCATGTCTACTGAAAAATACTTTGTTTACTGACTGTAAACCTTGTATTTTGAAAGAGAAGTCTGTCTGTTCCTCTACCTTTGCTACCTCTTGAGTGAGGCTTTTAAAAATCAGTTTTTCTGTAACTCTGAGTATAAATACTTAGGTAAAAACCCTCCAGTGTTTAATAAAACCTCTTGCATAAATAGGAAGCTGTTACTAAAAGGGGTTTCATAAACTGCATATCCTTTTGTCTCTCAACTCCTTTGTTGTTTGCATAACTGACACAATAAGTCTCTGACAGATGCTTACAGTGACATTGTAATGCCTATAAATCTTCCTCTCTTTTTATCTGTAACTGTGACATTCTAGTGCTTCAGTCATTGGAGAGTGGATGTAGTTGTTACTCAAGAAACTATACAAAGTAAATGCAAAAGCCTGTTTTTGTGTATGTGCACATGATTTCTTGCTAATAATTTCCATTAATTTCTTCATTTATTCATTTGGTTGTAATTAGAAGCCAAATCTTACCACTTATCTCAACCATTACAACACAAAGTAACGATCACTGTGTGCACTACCTCAGCAATTAGTAACAAGATGTGTGATAGGAAAAACTTTGGAATATAAATCCAAAGGTTGTGCAATACCTGTTAGCAATCTCTTCCTAGATAATGGAATGGTTTGCTGTTCCAAGCCTTGTTCACACATTTCTGATGCTTTCCTCTGTTTTATGGCACTGGGGTTGCTTAGTAGCATCTGCTTCCTGGTCCTGAACTGCAATTTGCTGCCTGAAGTCAGTTTACAGGCCTGACTTACTTTGATAATCCTAAAAGATTAGGGAGTAGTGTTTCCTATTATCTATGCAATATGTCCAGCACAGCAGACAGTATTCTAGGTAAGGAACACATTTTGTAGTTGCCATCTTAAAGAGTTTAGGAATCAAATTGTACTTTCTGTGCCCATGATAATTTGATCATCTTGTGAGACTTGCTGTTTTACATAAAGGGGTCAGTGTCTTTCCTCATGTGTAGCATTTCCTTACTTAGGTACTCAGCAAAAAAAATAGTGATGTTGACTAGTATTAAATCTTACAGAAAATATTTTGAGGGGGGCTTGAAAAAAATCATTTGTCTTGTTTCAAGTGGTGTCTTGGACAATCTCACAAATAGAAAGACAGACCTGTTTTCACTGTTTTCCAGTTTTGAGTCAATGCCACTGCATTCCTGCTTAGATGTATGTGCATATTTTGGTCTTTAATGCCAACTGCTTGCATGTGGCTTATACTACTGAGAATTTGTTTGGGTGCATGTATTTTATCATTGCATTGTCCTGTAACCAATGCTAGAGAACTTTGTCTTGGAATATTTTCTTCCTCTTTCAGCTTTATAATTAACTGTAAAGGCTTTTTGTTAGTCATTCCTTGCTATCTTAGGATTGATAAAATGCTTTGCTTACAGGGCTTTTGGTCATGCAACTAGCATTGTAGGGCTTGGTTCTGTATTTGTTTAACTGAAATGTTTCCAAGCCTGTGAAGATTGAGTACTTCGTTTTATCTGTAAACCCGTTTAATAACAGCTAAAGCAAACAGATTTGCACGTAAAATAAGTTCATGTCAATGGGATTTAGAGTAGGTAGGGCAAAACTGAAGCTTCAGTAAAACAGGTAACGCATCAGGTAACAATCTGAGATCTGTGCTCACATCTTTCTCCTCTTTAATGCTCTATTTTTTTATGAAGAACTATGATAAACTACAGCTAGTAGCTGGTTATGTGCTGTTGAGAGGGAGTTTGTAGTGCTCTCAGTGGACTTTCATTCACAGCTTGGCTTTTTTCTTACCATCCTTTTGACTGTGTCTCTTCTTACAGCTCCAGTACTTGATACCTTAAAAGAAATAACTACTCTCTATATGTGCATTTACCTGTGGTAGATGTTGCTCTTGAGCATGGTAAGATGATATTGGCTGCTGCAGTTTTTAACCTTGGATGGAAATACAGGCAGGTGGGATAACTGATGTTGAGTTTGAAAGAAAACAACCTGGCTCTTCAGCAGCCTGGCCTAGAGCCCACCATGGGCAGCTGTGGTCCATAACTGGTCAAGATCCACTCTGCCTGAGTGGAAACCAAATCAGATTTGAAACTTTTATTAAAAGCTTAGTTGCTGATAAAATGTACTTTTTTTGGTCATTGTTTCTGCCTTTTGTTCCAATTGGCCCATATCACTAATGTAAAATTTTGGGGAGTTTACAGCAGGGTTTGTTCTCCCCTCTGAAATAATGAGGGTTTATGTAATAAACTAGTAGTAAAGGGAGAGGACAATACAGTGAGCAAGATTAAGTAATAAATGTGCACATTACCTGAACTCTGGTGGCAGCTTGCAGAATGCAGGGTTTGCTAAAATGCATGCAAATCTCAGATTTCCCCCCTTCTGGATAATTGTGTGATGCACACTATTAGCTTTCTCCTGGGGCAGAGTCATTTCAGTGCTAATTAGCATCCACACGTGGGTCTGCAGAGGTGGAAGCCTGGTTGGTAAGCCTGCTCCTTTTAATGTATACCTGGTATCTGTTAAATAGTAATGAGTAATTTGAGCTTTTTGGGTAAGGTGAGAGTGATCAGCAGCTAGAAAGATTGCTCCTGAGCACTGCTCTTTAGTGTGAAGGGCACCTTTCCAGGCAGAGGACCTGGTCTTCTGACCAGACTGCTCAGGTAAACTCAACAAACCTTGATAAATCTAACAAAAGGCTGAGAGGAGGGGAAGAACTTGCAAGAGTTAATAGCATCACTGAACAAAATCTCTGTAAAACCTCCCTTGCTGCTTTAGAAGTCAGCGTTAGGTGTTACTAGTGATTTAAAAGGACTCCATATAGTTATGGTACATGTAAACACGTAAGAACTGTTTACTTTTAGGAGTGTTTGCATAGTTTGAATTCAAGGCATGCTGCATGTGAAGGTGCTTGAGAGCCTTTTTAGCTTCTAGAGCTCACTGCAGTGGAAGAAAACGCTGTCAGTGGTATTGCTGGCTTGAAAATGGTTATTTCTGTGAGGTTAAGAAATAGTAGGTAGGCAGCCAAGGATATAAAGCAGCAAAAGTTCCAAACTTACCTATAAATTTTAATTACAGAGTGATTAGCAGATTATTAAGGCTTGGCAGTAAATATAATCTTCAGTATGTATTCCAGTGCTGCAATAGGCTGCTACATAAATTATTAATTGGAATCACTTCTAAACCATTTTTCAGCTTGAAATGTAACTGTGGTATTAGTTCAGTTTTATAATACTAATTTTTAAGTAAATCAGGATTTGGAACTGTTTTGGCCAGCTGAAGACATCCCTCCAGCAGTCTGCTGCAGGTATGCTTACTTTTTTGTAACACTTCAAAACTCACACTTTCTCTTTCATTTGAAAACACCCCACATGTAGGTCATTAGCTGTATGAGAAGCTGTTGGAATCAGTGAATGTTTAACTAACTCTTGGTATTTGTTTAATCTTTAACTTTCTCTTGCTGCACTCCTATAGGCGACCTCTTTGCTGTTGGTTTCACTCATATAAAACCACTCTGCATCTCTTTTCCTCCAATTACTTTTAGGGCTTTTTGGCTGCAAGTAGTATTGGCTTCAGTTTGGTGATGATTTTGTGGGGTGTTTGTGGGTGATTTTGGGTTTTGTGGTGTGGGCTCTTTTTGTGGGGGTTTTTGTGGGGTGGTGGTTTGGTTTTCTTTAACATTTTTGAAAAGCAGAGTTTTCTTTTCACCCTCTATTATAAGAGGGTGTTACATACCAGGTTGGACACAAAAGCAATCCTATTTAATGAAGGAAAAATCTAAGCAGAACAACTTAAGATGGAGGTTGGAAATGGTTTTGTATTGTTCTTGGAGAAAAGTGTCCTCTTACTTTGGGGTTTGTTTCTTTTTTTTCCTGTTACAGCACTTGACAGTTCTTTTTCATGCTTCTTGCATTCAGAAAGCAGTTACATTGAGTGTTGATCCTTTTTATTTTAGCAAGTGATGTATTGTGGGTCTTTGCAGGGGTATGATTGGAAGCTAGTGTCGCTGTGCTCTGGTTTTGATTAGCTGTCTTCCAGCTGAGCACCACCTCCTAATTTTCCTCCTCCTGTAAATCCTCCACTGCTTAGGCACTGCTCACTGCTTTTGGAGAGGAGTCGAATCAGAAATTCCCATGGAAATAGGCAAGCCTCAGTGGCTCACTTTGTCCTGGTAGAAATACCTGGTGTGCTGGAGGAACTTGTTGCTGAAGGTTGGAACAAAGGGGCATCTTGGACTGAGCCTGGTGCTGAGCTTGCCTGATATTGTGATGTTGCCCTGCTGATGGTACCAAGTACCTACCTCTTGCCCCCTTCCAGTCTGCCAGATGGGAATTACGCTCATGATGAATTGGCTTACAAAGTTCTGTTACATATTGCCTTGTTCCTGCTAAACACAAACCTTCCCTTGCTTCTGGCTGGCCAGGGGATGAAATGATGAGGCTTCATCCTGCAGCTTCCTGCCAAAAGTTCAATATAAGGTCAGTGCCTTTTTTTCCCAGTAAAAATGTCACTTAACTGGCATTTCTCTAATAGCATCATGCATTTAATACCTCTATGGCTTGGCAGGTCCTGTACATAGATTTTCCTGTCCCTGTAGAAGATGCTTGCACTGAAAAGGAAAGTTGCATGATACGTTCTTGGGAAGTAATGGAGTATTTTGATTTGCTCTGAAGATACTGCAAGCTACAGACTGCTGGGGAAGCTTTTGTCTCAAGATGAAAAACTAATTGTAATTTGTTAAATTACTTGTAGTTTTGTTGCCAGATTTTCATGTTAGGTGGGCTAGGCTTTGTAATGCCATCATAAAGAGTAAAATACCCAATGTGCTTTCCATTTATGTGCCTACTTGTTGAGCGTGGGGATATGAAGTGGTGGGATGGTACTGTCATCATCCCAGGGATGTGCTGCTGTAGTCCCCATGCCTTTTGGTGGCATGTGCTTAACCTCAGCAGTGGAAAATGCACCTTAGGGCTAAGGATTGTATCTTCCTGCTGTGCTCTGGGCCTGTACTGGGGCAGGAAATCTAAGTGGAGCCCTGGCATGCCTGCAACTGGCAACCTGTTGGATCATGCTTAGCCATTAGGCTCCTGCTACCTTTGATTTGTGCTGCTGATAGGAACATTAACTGTTTCTGAGTTTCCCAATCCTACACCTCCATTCATGGTTTTGTAATACCACTATTGTTGACAGGAGCTGTAATTTAATACCGTGGGAATGCTTATAGTATGGGGAGATGTAATCAATAATGGGCTTTTTCCATGTCTGACTAAGCATTTTTCTTGGATATTTGATTGACAAACCATTATTTACTTGTTTTTTAAAACCACATTCACTTAACTGGAGTGTTTTCTTCCAGTGGGGCCCTCCTGAAGATAGCTGCACACGGCACAATGTTGAATGCTTTTAGAAGCCTCTGCTATGGTTTGAAACTGAGTTTTATGGTCAGGATTGAAGTGGTATGGTGAGAGGGCCTTGGTGCTGGCATGTCCTTTGAATGGGAGCTCCTTGGAGGCTACCTGAGCTCTGTGGGATGCTGTGGTTATCTAGAAAGCCTCCTGTGAAAGCAAAGGCCTAAACTAAAAAGTCAGATTTAATACCTTAAAAGTTTCCAGTAGGTCAGACCCTCATGATGGGAGGTTTCTCATGTAGTAAGAATGCTCCTTGGAGAGCGAATAGGATTGCTGTTTAGTTTAACTACTGCTATTTGCCAAGAAGGAGATGTTTAAGGGTAATCTCCAACACCCTAATGGAAACAGCTTAAACAAATCAATCACTCCTGATGTCAATGGCAAAGGTGCACTCTAATGAAGATCTTATGTGCTACTGGTGATATTTGCAGCAAGTGATTTCCTCCCTCTTGCCCTGAAGTGTTATCTCTGTAAAGCTGAGCTTTGTGCCTAGGAACAGTGAAGCCTCTGAGTACTAACCAGAAAGTTACATCAGCCTGTGACTGGTGGTGGTGTGGAAATCTCGGTAAATTCTCCATGTTCAGTTCCTCATAACTTGCCCCTGGGTTTTGCCATACATCTTCATTCTGGCAGCTTTGTCTTGGGAGAGGAAAAAAACCAACAAACCTGCTGTGAAATTGTATGTCAGCCCAAATGAATGTGTGTGTATAATGCTGCTGAATAGGAAATTGGGAGAGTTCTCATAAGTGGTGGTCAGCAATCTCCTTGGCAGTGGCTCACAGTTTCTGAAGACAGATGTGGAAGAGGCTTCAGATCCGGAAAGGAAACTCCTCATGTGAAAAACTTGCAATAGTTAGTGTGGCTTGTGGTGAATTTATAACTTTACACTGGCAGGCTTAGTTGCGATTCAAAATCAAACCACTTGCAGAAGCTGGAGTAGGAGAAAAATAGGGGCACCTTTCAGAAGGGGCAGTATTACACAGTAGCAATACAAATACAAGATTCTCTGTTTATGAGCTGGTAACCCATGGAAGGTTTAAAAAACCCACATGTCCAGCAAACAAATCTGAAGTCATGAGCAGCTTGTCGTCTTGTTGTAGAAGGCTTGTAAGACTACACTGTAAGGAGATAACAAGGACTGAGTAGCAACGCTCCCTGTTTCTGTTGTGCTTATTTATGAAGGACACTGCAACAGACTCAAGTTTCCATGTGGATTGTGTTGGCAGGAGAAAACAGCAGATCGTTTGGTTTGGCTTGCACTTGTTTCTCTGTCCTAGGAGGGTTAAAGTGACTGTGCTTTAATGGACTTTGCTTTCTTCTGGTGCATGCAGTGTTTTATTGGCTTTATGCAACAAACCCGGGGGTGGGGGGGGAAGGTATTTTCTCTTTCTGTGGCAGCCCGCTTCTGTCAGGAGCTGTGGGGCTTTCAGCATAGGTTAGAGTTCATGGTTGAGTGCATGCTCAAGTACTGGATTAAACAAGTTGAGAATCAAGTACTTACAATGGTGCTTCAGTGGCATCTGTGATGTTTACATATGAAATACTAACTCGTTCACTTGTTCTCATAGACAAAGAGTAACTTTTGAAAGCTCAAAGTACTTAAGTTGATAATGGCAGCATCTTCCAGCCAGATTTTGACTTTCCACTCCTATCTGTCCAACCAATGTTGGTACTAAAAAAAGTACATGATTTTGCATGTCCTTTTAGGAGAAAAATAATTACCTATCTCTTCTCTAGTCCCATTGACTGTGTGAAAATAAAAGAACAAAACCCATTATCTTTAAATTAGAACAGAGTTGCAACTTGAAGGGCAGCTGGAAGGCTGTGGGTGACAGTCAAACAGGACCTTCTGGTAGAAATGCACATAACCACATTAGCAGTAGTGTAATGGGTGGTGTGCTTGAACTGCAAAACCAAAATAGGAGTATTAGATGTTCCAGTTGAGGGGGCAAGACTGAGCTGTACTTACAAAGGAGTCCTCTTAAATCCTTTGCACTGAAAATCACCAATGCGTCCTTTGGGTCTTGTGTGAATAGATGCAGGACTTTAAGACTTCAGCTCTTTGAACTTAGTATCTTTTAGTAACGTAATATATTACTATGACAGTAGTGCAGTTGTGCTTTTAAATATAGTCCCAGATGTAGCAGGATCTGAATTCAAGATCTTTGAGCATATGTAATTCAAAGTGGTGCATGTGGCATCTTCGTGGAGGGTACCAACCTCATTGTTTGAACTGGTTTTCTTGCCATTTACTGCAGGTGACCTATTAGTACCTGTGTTGGAAGAAACCTCTTGTCTACCCCTAACAGCAGGGAACAGCAGGGGAGAGGGAAACGCAGATCTTGCAGGAAACCAAGCACTGCTAAATGCATTCTGGAGCTGAGCAGCTGCCTTGTTCCCCATGACTGTTGCAAAGATGTCTTTGAGATGGGGGGATGTGATATAATGTGGATGTCCCACTTGAAAGCTTAACTTTTAAAATTCCCAGGTAGCACACCAACCTATTTGCTGTTGATGTAATGCTTTTCTTTCTCCTTTCAGCTATGAAGCCGTACGCTCCAGCTCTCATTCTCCTGTGGAGTGCTGTCGGGATAGCGAGGGCTGCCAAAATTGTTGTCGTGCCGCCAATTATGTTTGAAAGCCATCTTTATATTTTCAAGACTCTGGCCTCAGCCTTGCATGACCAAGGTCATCAGACAGTGTTTCTCCTCTCTGAGGGCAGAGAGATTCCTCCATCTAATCACTATAGACTTCAGCGCTACCCAGGGATCTTTAACAGCAGCACCTCGGATGATTTTCTCCAGTCCAAGATGAGGAGTATCTTCTCGGGGAGGCTGACAGCCCTCGAACTCTTCGATATCCTGGACCACTATTCCAAGAACTGTGACATGATCGTTGGCAACCAAAACCTCATGCGTGCCCTCAAACAGGAAAAATTTGACCTACTCCTGGTTGATCCCAATGAGATGTGTGGATTTGTTATAGCTCATCTTTTAGGGGTTAAATACGCCGTCTTTTCCACCGGCCTCTGGTATCCAGCCGAAGTGGGTGCTCCAGCTCCCCTGTCTTACGTCCCAGAATTTAACTCGCTGCTCACAGATCACATGAACCTATGGGAGAGGATTAAAAATACTGTTGTTTATCTTATTTCAAGATTTGGAGTCAGTTTTTTGGTTCTGCCAAAATACGAAAGGATAATGCAGAAACACAAGGTTCTGCCGGAACGGTCCATGTATGACTTGGTTCATGGATCCAGCCTGTGGATGCTTTGTACTGATGTAGCATTGGAGTTTCCGAGACCTACACTCCCCAACGTTGTATATGTGGGCGGAATCCTAACCAAACCGGCCAGCCCTCTGCCAGAAGTAAGGTTTGCTGAGCTTTACAGTCATTCCTGTGCTATCTGCTTGAGCTTGTATGATGAATGGTAGATTCAAATGGGATCTGGTGGCTTTTGTTGTTGGTTGATGAAATCTGGTCTTGCAGTACCTGAAAGGGGCCTTCAAGAAAGTTGGAAAGGGGCTTCTTACAAAGGCTTGTAGTGATAGGATGAGAGGGAATGGATAGAAGCTTGAGAAGGGCAGATTTAGATATTAGAAAGAAATTCTTTGCAGTGAGGGTGATGAGACACTGGAACAGGTTGCCTGGGGACGTCATGGATGCCCCCTCCCTGGAGGTGTTCAAGGCCAGGTTGGATGAGGCCTTGAGCAACCTGGGCTAGTGGAAGGTGTCTATGCCCATGGCAGGTGTTTGGAAGTAGGTGATCTTCAAGGTCCTTTCCAACCCTAACCCTTCTATGAATCTATAACATAAATGGCACCACTGTTGTACTCAAATATGAAATTCTACCATACACCTGCTGAGCATCCAGTCCTGAACTTTAGACAGAGCTAGTGATAGTGACTGGACTGATTCCAGAAGTCCTGGCTGCACAGATTAATAATTAAGTTTGATTACTTCGGTGTACCATGTGGTCTTTGCTACCTGATACCCAAGGGTGCCTCTGTTTAGTAACACAATGGTGAGTGACAGGCAGAACAAAATTTCACAGAAAACCTTGTCACTCCCACTTCTATTTATGTATACATAAAGAAAGAGCTCTTGGAGATAATTATCACCCAGCCAGAAGTGTCCATTAATAAATAGGTAGGTGGACCTGCAGTGCTCAACAATTTGTTTCTAAAAATGGATTTTTCAGCCTTTGCTTCTTCACATGAAAACTGCCAGGCCCATTTTTTGCTGCAAAGTGGTTGTGGAAGGCTGGGTTTTCTTTTCTCCTTTTTATTTTATTTATTTATTTTTTTATTTTTTAATTCTTGGCACTGTTGATATTGTCTTGGCTTGGTAATATTTGCAGTATTTTCACCAACTCAAAGCATCAAACAATTCTCTGATTTGGGCTGCAGGATGTTGAGCACTGAGCCAATTCCATCATCTCTTCTTTTTCCCCTCCCCTGTTCATCCTCAAATGTATCTGAGCTGAATGAGAGCAAGCACTTGGCATTGCACTCTGAACGTGCTACTGGTTATAGCCCAAAGTATATTGTCTGTGCTCCAAGGCGTCATCAAATGACCCTTAAAGTGCTGCTTCTAACTGATCTTCCTGTGTGTACATTAATGTGGTCATGTTTAGGAAGCATCAGGCTGCATGGATATCCTGAGAAAGTTACTTAAGGTACCCCTGTGCCATCTGAACAAAACTCAACCCTGTTTCTCTTCAGGAAAAACTTCCTGGCTGGGTTGAGCTTCAGCTCCCGATTCTCCAAAATGGTCCTTGCTTGTTCTGTAGGAAGAAAGATGTCTTTGTTGCATGATAAATTTGGGCACTACATTAACACTGTCTGCTTTTTTTTGTCTCTGTAAATTGGCCTGTAGGGTAAAAAATTAAAAGTCCTCAGAGGTAAACACTCTTTTTGCTATCAAATGGGGTGGAAGTGAAATGAAAGGATCAGTCATCTTTCAGTGTCTGCTCTAGGGATGTGCCTGTGTATAAATATGTTTGTACCTACACATTTATATATTTGGAGCCTTTTGAGAATATATTTATCTACTTTCTAAATTTAGTCTGGAACCACAGATGTTAGCTTGTTTACAACATCGTATGCAAGAAGGTGAAAGAGTGAATAAAATGTTGAATATAGTAAGGCTCACAGTGACCTTGAAATAGACCTCTAGGTAGAGTACTTGCTGAAAAACATTTGTTACAGTGAGGGGAGGAACTCTCCTGTAGTTATTTGATCTGAAACTTAATTTGCCTGCTCTTCAGTTTTATCAGGCTAATTGATTCTTAGTGTTGTAAGCACGGCTTTTGATGGAATGCAAGAAAGACAAAGTGAGTGTGTTCATCTTATATATCATTTGTCCATGCCTAAACTGTTGTGCAACACTGTGGTGTGTATTGTAGGTAAATTATTAGGCAATCATTTTGTTTTTACTGAACAGCTAGGTAGAACTCATAAAATTGCTTGGTTCTGGCAGATGTAAATTGGATAGCTAGTGCTGTGACTTTTCAGCTACTGCTGCATCTCTGAGGCAGGAGCCTTTGCTAATTTATTTTCTGCAGCTTTTGGCCTGGTGCTATAAGGTAAGCCGGAAGTACCTTTCTGTGATTCTCATAAATAAAAGTTATGTTTCTGCCCAGAGATGATCATCAGAAAAGAGGGGCATGTGGCTGGATCTAACAGCATTAGCAGGCAAATTGAAGCTGTTCTGTAAGCCATTCAAATTTCTTAGGTTCTCCAGAACTGCTTGTGCCTAGTCTACTTTTTCTGGTAGAGAAATATAGGAGGGGTGGAGGGTGGAAATCCACGTTGAGTTTTCAAGTACAAAATAGTTGCTTGACACAAAATAACCAGGAACCTCAGCAATGGCACAACTACCTTGTTTTGTAATTACTTTTTACCTTTTTTGCCACCTCCCTGAAAAAACAACCAGCCAAACAAAACCTGAAAAGGCAGAGTGTGATAATTAAAGAGGAAACAAGGTCAAGGCCTTTGGAACTGTTAGGAGATGACTGTTGTTTAATTCTAGGGGATGTGGTAGCTCTGTTCTGTGGTTGCTCAATGGAGAGTTATATGAATTCCCCACTAACTGCATGCAGGGTCTCTTTATAGAGTATTTTTGGTGTAGGTAAACTAGATTTATTTGGGAAGATTTTTAGCTGGAATCTTTATTTTACCTGCAAATGGAATGTTTGCTGGTGTCTGATAGGAGAACATAAGGGTCTATAGCAGCATTTGGTCTTTTTAAGTGACGTGCTTCATGGGGGGATGTTAGCTCTGGGGCTGCAATCCAAGCTGCTGGAGTGTGGACAGTGTACGCAGAGCCTCTGCTGTGCTGGCACAGGGCTCGGGTAGGGCCAGGCTGCAGTCTCTGCAGGGACCGTATGTTACCTGTGCGTCACCCGTGAAGGGGACTGGCCTTAGGCTGCGGGGAGACCTCACTGCTCTCTACAACTGCCTGAAAGGAGGTTGGAGTGAGGTGGGGATGGTCTCTTCTCCCTACTGTCAGGTGATAGGATGAAAATAAATGGCCTTAGATTGTGCTAGGGGATATTAAGAAAAGTTTCTTTCTTCTAAGAGTGGTCAGGCATGGCAATAGGCTGCCCAGGTGCAGTCCCTCTCCAAGAAATGTGTGGACGTGGCACTTTGGGACATGGTATAATGATCGTGATGGTGTTAGGTCAATGTTTGGACTTGATGATCGTAGAGGTCTTTTCCAACCAAAACAACGCTGTGATTCTGTCCTTTCTGCCCTGCATAGGCCAGAAAGCGACAGGAGCTGATGATGCAGCTAGCTTGCGTGGCAGGCTGCTAAGCTTTCCAGCCACGATGGCTGCAGGGTGCACCACTGGGCTCCAGCACCCACGCTGCAAACGCGTCTTTGGGCTGCAGCTCGCCCAGAAGCCTCGGGCAGACTTGTCAGACTCTGATCCTCCTGTGAGGCAGCGTCCCGCGGCCGGGCTGCGCTTGGCGCAGTGTCCCTCGGCTGGTCGCAGTGCTGAGCGAGCCGAGGGGCGGGAGCCAAGAGCCTGCGAGAGGAAGAGCGGCGAGTCCTTGGGAGGTCACCGCTCTGCCCGGCTCCCTGCGGCGGCTTGCGGCAGTCTGCTCCTCAGCAGAGCAAGGCTGGGCTGGTCATACAGACGTAGGCTGTCACTGAACGTCCCCATCGTGGCACATTTCCTCCTGTGCTGCTCTTAGCCCTGCTGCGAGTGGATGGAGCTGAGCAGAACCTGTCACTTGTTTCATTGTGATGGAAGGGTTGATGACTGCTTGACAAAGCTTGGTGAAGGCAAGAGACACTGCAAATTGTCTTCTGTGGCAGCTAGCATGCTGTTTTCACTGGTTAGTGTGTGAATGCAGAAGGTGCTCCTTGCATGTATAGTATGCTTTGTGAAAGGGAGATGGTTAATGTAGCTGCACCCATCACTCCGAAGTGAATAGAGTCTGCTATTTGTATAGTTATCTCCAGGAAGTGTATTTTGAATTGCACAGAGGACAGCACCAGCAGAATTAGCCTCAAAAAAATCAAGAGCTGGAGACAGACTGAATATCAAGTCTTTAAGGTCATTGCTGACTTAAACTATTAAGTATACAGTGCTACCTGGCAGCATTTTGTAGGTAAATGCCAGTGGCCATTAGCAAAGTAAAAGGCTCTTCTGTCTCTTCCTTATTACACTTCTTCAGAGGGATCTTGTGAAGCTGGCTAAAGCTGGCTTTTTAAAGCAGCACGTTTTAGGAATCAATGGGGAAGCCTCTGTTACAGCACTTGTATCCTGTTACTAGGTTGGTAAGTAGACATTAATCAGTCCCATAGTAGACGTCCTTGAATAGGGTTAGAAACCCAGCGAGTGCTTCAAACAGCTGACTTGGGAAACGCCCTCCCTGCCAAGGAGGGGACAGAGGGCATTGGGAACAAGTAGGAGTCCTTGCTGCAGGAAAAGTGGCTGAGCAGTGTCTCCAAAGGACGCCTTCCCATCAACTGGTTGATGTTGGTGAGTTTGGACGTAGCATGGATCCTGCAGTTTGGATACAGTTGCACTTGAAAGAAACCAAAACACCCAACAACAGAACAACAAACTAAAATGCTGCATCCCCTGCAGTTTGTAAGTTGAGCTGTTGATTTTTCACAGCTACAGTTTTTAAAGTTCTTTTAACTACCTGTGTGTTATACTGTGCTTGTTTTAATGCTGCTTTTGAGGTGGTACTGTGGACTGAAAGCCATTTGTCACTGATAGGAAAAGAGAAACAAAAGACAGTTGTATTTTTCTTAATCTTCTGTACCTGAGTAAATGAAATTTATGCTACAAAAGAGGCTGTTCACATTTCAGAATTATAAGCTATCATGTCAGCCATTGCTGTCAACAAATAGTAATTACAGGAACTTACTTGCTCCTCCCTGTACATCTCTCATCTTGTTACCATATAGATCCAGATCTACGCTACAAATTGGTGGCTTTGAAATGTCTTCACTAGAAATGTTTTGGAGTTGTGGGGTTTTATTCCCCCCCTGAGTCTTGCTGACAGATCAACAGTTACATGTTTAAAGATGAATCTGCTGGTATTTAGTGAAATTAGGTGGAGGAATAAAGAGACATTTTAATCTTTGTATTTTCCTCCTTCATTCCAATTCAAGGACACAGTCTGAGCCCTTGCAGACTGTTGCAGTGGATTTTTGCCCATGGCCTAGCACCATCATCTGATTATTTGTTTTATTTTTTTTAACAATCTTTTTAATTTTTAAAGTCTGGGCAATAGTTCTTTTAGAGCTGCCTTTGACAGTTGATTCTTGGTGATATGAAGTAACTGTAACACTGTTTTAAAATGCATGTCATTGTCAACTGGGGAAGTCTTTTCAGGGTGATGATTATGGAGCACTATGTAAATTCTGGGCTGAACCCTATCATTATGTATTTTGGCGTTGAAATCTTCCATGTAAACCTTCTCCCCACCCCAGCTATACAAGTAAGCACTACCTGAGCTCTTCAGGCACCCAGAGACATAAAACTGCTGTAGTCTCAGATGCTCCAGTATGACCAGGTTGGTGAACCATGTCAATTTTTGCCTGACTGCTACATTTCTATTTGGGAAGATACACTACACAGGTAAGGTAACTGCTGAGTCATGCAAGACAGGGAAAAGGATGCAGGGCTGATGCAGAAGTCAGTTAACTCTCCAGTAAAATTTGGTCAGGAAGGCAGGATATCCAAGTATGTAAGCTGGCATCCAGTTGTCTGGGGAATGAGCACAAAATCTCTTCAGCAAGCCTGTGCTGTCCCTCAAAAAGCAAGTTTACTTGGCTCATGTGTATGCAGTGGTGATTTATCTCAAGTGATTGTGTGTCTTAGGAATGGAAAATGGTCTCATTCAGATCTTGGATATTGCATAGGTTGGATTCATAGAATGGTTTGGGTTGGAGGGGACCTTGAAAAACATCTGGTTCTAATGCCCCAGACAATGAGCTGGTGTTTTTGACAAGGTCCACTTCTAGCATACTCGAGGACAGTTTCTAATGTTACGTAGAGAAACAGAAGATAGGAACTTATTTGCAATGGCATATTTATTTTCTGTAGCATTTGGAATGTGCTTGAGTTTGTATAATTTGGGAAATTGGGATGTGTGCAAACCTGACTTTTAAGAGAAGCAATTATTATAATTTTGTTGTATTCAAGCCAACTTTTCAGATGTTCTAGTTGCTTAAAGGATATTTAAGTGAAATGGGTAACTTGTGTTCAGCTAATAATCTCCTTGAGAGTTTATTCTGTGGCTGGGTCAGTGCCAGACAGCAGCTGTTGTTTGGGGTGGTAAGGGGTCTACAGGAGAGGATGGAGGTTTCTGAGGGAGAGGAATGTGATTGGATGGGGAGGAGAAGGGACAGTCCCATGCCTGGCTCCCTGCTGTGGTGTTAGTGGCTAAGAGCCCCTGGTATGCAGCATCTTCCATGATGTGGTTTTAGACACCTCTTCCCTGACCTTTCTGAAGAGTGCTGGGAAAATCAGTCATCTATCTTTTCTGCCTAAAAAAAGCATCTGTCTTTGAAATAATGCTGTTCTGATTATAAGCTTGCCTTCAAGGGAATCCTAGGTTCAGGGTGTCAGTTCATGCTTGGCTGAAACCTGGTGTACAGTAATGTTTTTCAGTGCCCAAGTTCATTCGATGTACTTTACAGATGACCTGAAATAGTCATCTTTCCTATCCTGACTGAGCAGTCCTGACAGTGACCTTGTTGAAGGTTACAGCATCACCTTGAAACAGGAGTTCTGTTGTTAACAGTGTCATCCAAGTGGTTTTATTTTGTTCATCCCTAAGAGGAGGAACTGAGGAATTGCAGCTGTGGTGCTCAGTCTCCGTGCTTTTTGCCTAGGGGTAAGGGACACATACAGGTAGATGAGGCCCCTCCAAAGAGTTTGAGTGCAATTCTGGTCACCCCAACTAAGCAAAGGAGCAGAAAAAGAGATGAGGGAAGTCTTATTGAAGGATGTGAGATCTTGCCACTTAAACAGAGACTTAGAAGCTAGATGATCTTAAGCTTCTTAAAGAAGGGCTGCTGACTAATGGCCTGTTTAAATATATAAGTAATATATGAAAATATCTGTAATTGTTATAAATATGTTTTACAAAGAGGGAAGAGAGTAGGAAAGCTCCAGGAAAAAGGAAGAGCTATTCAATCTCAAAAGGAAGCTAAGAACAATTTACTTTTATTAAATCAAAGTTGCAGGTTAAAGTTGCATCTCCAGCCATCCACAGAGCAGAGGTGCTGTACCAGAGCAATGAAAGACACAATTTCTCCCCTGAATTAGTTTACACTGTGGATGAGGCTGTGTCAGGATCTGTAATGCAGAGGGATGGATTTGAAATTCAGCTGCTTTTCAGTTTTCTTCTTACTCTATTCACTTTCTTTTTAATTTGATCTGATTTTCTTGAAGTGGAAACGCTGTACCTAAAACTGCCTTTTCTTAACTTTTGCTTATCGGAGCATTGACAAATCCCTGGTTTGTTTTTACATGTAATAGTCAAGCTTTTCTACCTGTGCTTGCAAGTTATACAACAGGGCTTGCTGCTTAGGGTTTGTTGTTTGTGGGGTTTTTTATTGTTGTTGTGTTGTTGTTGTTATTGTTTTGGTATATTTTTAACAAAATATTGCTTCTGGGGTAACATCAACGAGGTTCTTGATTTCAGTCCTGGATTTGAGGATACTGCTGCACCTGCTCCTCCCTGCAGTGCTTTTACTAACCTCTCTTGAAGGGCAAGCCTCTTTATTTTCGACTGCCTTCCATTCACTTGAAAAGCAAGGTTGCTTTCCCAGGGTGCTTGCCAAAGGTCCAGTGAGTAATGGATTTTTGACGGAGAGCATTGCATCAGGGAAGTACTTGCATGGCAGTTTTTTGGTTGACCTCTAGTTGTAGGTAGGCTCTGTTCTTGGAGGCTTCATTGGATACGCCTGTAACTCTAGAGAGGGCTGAGGTACAGGGGAAAAGACAAAAGGCTTGTGGTACTGTTTCTTGCCTGTGTTTTGGAGTCTGCATTTCTTTCCTCTTTAAGGTTACGTGGACTTAAAGGGTCCATTTGCTTTGGATGTTAAATGAGAAAAGGCAGCAGAGCTCAGGAATGAGAAAATGCCATTTTAGACATTGAAAAGCTTCACGAGGCTTGAAAGATTTCCCCCTCCCCAGTGGATTTTGATAAGCCTAATACACAGTCTAAATACTAAATATAACAACTGTGAAGCAACAAAAGGATGAAGTCTGTATTTCAATCTGTCTGGTGCTGTTGAAGCAGCACTTTATCAGCAGCATTGTTAGATTAATATGTGATCATCATGCACTTAGTGCTCAGGGGTCTTGAGAGACAAACAGTTCAGATCTCACACTTTGTTCCCCACCAGAATGTTAGCATGGCTTTAACCAGCAAGAGGATAGAGGAATGTAGTCTAATGCCATAAACTGAACATGCTTTTTAATGTTTACAGTGTCTTGGGTTTTGGAATTCTCTTACTCTGTGCTAACATGAGCCACCAAATGTGAAAAAGTATCATGAGTATTAACTGCATGGATTTTGTGTAAGTTAGAGCTTATGAATAGAATAAGATTTATCAACATCTTAATAGTACATGACAGACATCAGCCAACATCAGCACCTGTAGGGAAGACAAAACATAAATGTGCTGAGACTTTACAAATGCTCCACCCTTTCTCTTTCATTTTGATGGCACACAGCAGATTAAATGGAGAGCAGGAGAGCAGTAAAAACATGTTTAGTTACAAGTTCTCAACAGAAAGAAGTTTTGCCAACAGCAACTTGTATTTGAGGACAGAGAACAATTAACTTTCAATGAATCCAGAAGGAAATAGTGGGGTGGGGAAGGATCATTTCTTGGTAGGGAGCAGTGTGGCTGCTGCTAATTGAACTCACTGAGCCTGATGGTACAAAAAGGAATAAACCTGGATAAAATGAGATGAGCATGCTTGCCTTGTTGCCCTTGTAAGTGGCAGGAATTTACTTAGAAACATAACCTTCAGTGTGACATCCATGCTAGCTGAAGCAGAGACCTTGGCTGAGGCAGCAGAAGGCAGCTGGATATGTTGAGTCAGGGAGGTGCAAGCCATCCTCTGCTTGGTGCGGTCGTTTGCTGTGGTGTCCCATGCCCTTTGCCTGTTATAGCAAATAACTTAAAGCCCTCTAGTTTTGGCTATAAAATGATTTACAAATTCATGGCAAGTGTGTACAAGGAGCATCCTTGGCCTAAAGTGGTGGTGCTTCTCTGGGTTTGCTGTGGACTGAGCTGATACTTTGAAACTTTCCAACGGTACGATAGGACCCTGTTTGTTCAGTGATAGGAGGGGTCATATAATGGCATCTATATGACCTTTAATTGCCTGTGCTGAAATGTGGGGGGTGTTTTAGTAAAATTCAAATGAGATTAAAAATGTCTTTAATATAGCATTTAAATATTTCACATGAGAGAAATGCTATTTAGATGATGCCAGAAAAGTTAGGCCACTAATAAAAATGGCCTGTGTACCTTTCTCTTTATTTTCCAGTATCTGCTTTCTAAAGGTCACTTCATGTGCCTTCTTATTTATTTATTTTGAAATAGATCTGGTTTTGTCTACTCTAAGCAGCATTTTGTAGTAGAAGCTACATAGTATGCCTGTGCTCTTCATTAGGGAAGGGTGGTTTGCAACCATATTCAAAGAACAGGCATTTGTGCTATTACCCATTTGAATCGAGCAGCTGAACAGGGAAAGCTTGGGGTATTAAACCCGGTGATGTTTGTATTTGTGTACTTCGTTGATCTGAGACAAAGCTCAGTATTAGGCACCACTGGTTACTGCCAGCTGGGCCCTCACTCTATACTCACAGCTGTGCATTTAGCATCTGAGCCTGCTAAGAATAGCTAATTAGAAAATCAAACAGAACAAAGCTCACACAGTAGGGTTGGCACAATAGCATTCCTGTCTGAGAATGGTAAAAAGATTTGATTTTATTTTTCATTCCTACCCCCCATGCCTGTAGTATAGCATAGATCAATAAGTGCTTATTCTTCCTGTGCAAGCACAGGGAGCACCTCAGTAAAAGGCCAGTACATCTTTAAAAAATGACCAGTGCATACCATAAAGGAAAAAAAGAAAAAAGGACCGGTACATACTCAAAACCTGCAGTCCCACTAATGTAATGATCTCTATGTGATGCTGCTGATAGGCAGCCAAATTTGTAAAAGAGAATGAGGCAAGGTCAGAATTACTGAATGAGAGGGGTTGGAAGGGACCTTTGGAGTTCTAGTCAAAAACCTCTGCCAGAGCAGGTTCACCCACAGCAAGTTGCACAGCATCCAGGCAGGTTTGAAATGACTCTAGAAATGGAGAGTCCACCACCTCTTCTGGCAGCCTGTTCCAGGACTCTGCCACCCTCAAAGTCGAGAAGCTCTTCCTCATGGTTAGATGGAACTTATGTTCAAGTTTGTGCCTGGTTACCTCATGTCTTGTTGCTGGGCACCACTGAAGAAAGACTGTCCCCATCCTCCTGACACCTACCCTTGAAGTATTAATAAGCATTGCTAGAATCCGTCCCACTCACTCTTACCTAGCCCTAAGTTCCTCAGCCTCTCCTCTTAAGAGACATGTTCCAGTCCTCTCATCTTCATAGCCCCTTGCTGTACCTTCTCAAGCAGTTCCCTGCCCTTCTTGTGCTGGGAAGCCCAGAATTGGACATAGTGCATTAGATGAGTTCCATTTACTTCTCTTACATAAAAAATTTGAGTTTAGAATGAACCTGAACATCCTTCAAACTGGGCAAAAGGAGGTCACTTTGCTGCAAGCAAGGAGCTGTAAAATGCTGCCTGGACATAGAAGGTTGCTCTTAAGGAAGGCAACTCTAATGACTCAGCCTGACTCTGTGTTTTCATATGGTGTGTAATTAGATCAGGAAGACAGAATATGCTGGAGGTCAAAGATATAAGTGGATTGAAGAAAAAGGAAGGCATGAATCCATAGAGAATGAGCCTACGTGTCTGTGGAACTTCTTAGTGTAGAGTGTTGGAGTGGTGGTTTCATTCTACACAGAGAGAGTGATTGCCCATTGGAATGTGCTGCCAGGGAGGTGGTGGAGTCACCAGCATTGGTGGTGTTTAGGAGGAGACTCGATAGGGTGCTTGGTTGCATGGTGTATTTGATTAGGTGGTGTTGGATGATAGGTTGGATACGATGATCTTGAAGGTCTCTTCCGATCTGGTTTATTCTATTGAGCCTAGTGGTTGGGATTGGTGGAATGGAAAGGAAGGAAGGTGATTAATGTTATAATGGGTGGCACAGGACAGTTTTGATGTTGAACTGAGTCAAAAATCATATTCTTTATAATCTAGCATCTTAAAAGATGATTTGGTTGGCCACGTATCATCTGGGCAGTCTGAGCAGTTCTACCTGAGCTAGGTCTTTGTTGTGCTTGTGTTAATGGGTCTGTACCTGTAGGATGGGAGGTGATTCACTCCTGAGCATCTTGGAGCATTGCAAACCTCATTTCACTTGTCCCTTCCTTGAGTGGCCCTGTCTGTTTGAGAAGCAGGCTTGATTTCTGAAGTTAAAAACATTCCCATGCAAACTTCTGTTGCTCAGATCCCATTTTGAGAGCTTCAAGTGGGCTTTGTTCATTGCCACACTTAGGAAGTGGGTCAGGAGAGGGAGCACTTGGATAACAGGCTTTAGTTGATACAAAGTACACTGTAAACTGGTTTGTATTCCATTGGCTTTATTTTTTTTCAATGTAATCCCATTTAATATGGCAAACAAATGCCATCGTCTGAGCCTGATGACAGGATCTTGTCTTGCCTGTCAAGATTGTAATTCCCTATTGTGTGTGTGATGTTCCACTGAAGCAGTGGGATTACCTTCAACAGGAAGAGTCACAAAGATTTGGCTATGAAATCAGCCAGAAGAATGTGAAGCAGGTTGATTTGCTATTGCACAGCCATAAAATGCAAAAGCCTGTTTGTAGGGGGACTGATTCTGTGGCAAATAGTAAGGTTCCTTTCTTTTTTCCCCCCTCTCCATAAAATTCTAAGTATTTAATAGCTATTTGTTACCATACACAGATTTTTTTGAATGCTGATTTAGAAATTCCATTGTAAGGAAGTAATTTTTTACCTCTTCTGGCTTCCCTGAGCTGAATGAGAAACACTTAAACAGTAGTGGCAGCTCTCCTCTTTTCATCCTTGATAAAGCAAGCATGCCTCTGGCTGGACTTTGTGCCACAGATCACAACCATTTGGGTCCACAGTTCAGCCAGGTTTCAGTCCCACCTCACTGTTGCTGTAGCCAGTACCTCACTGGTTAATCTGGGAGGCAGTGCTGAAAGCATTACCCAGATATACAGCACTGCAGGTGGGGTCCTACCAGAGTGGAGTAGAGCGGCAGAATCCCTCCCTTGACCTGCTGCCCATGCTGCTGGGGATGCAGCCCAGGATGCACTTGACTTCTGAGCTGTCAGCACGAGGTGCTGGCTCAGCTCCAGCTTTTCATCCACCAGCACCCCCAAGACCTTCTCTGTAGGGCTGCTCTCCCTCCAGTCTCTGCCCAGCCTGTGTTTGTGCATTTGCATTTGTGAATTTGTGCATGTATGCATTTGCAGCATGCCTTAGGTCCTTAAGCAAAATTCAAGGACAAACTTTAAATAAATCCCATAACCACTTGGAAACTTTCATGTCAGAAGTTCTGCCAGTAATAAATGATTCAGCTTCAAGGCAGGTCACAGACACTTCCCCTCCTTTCTCTTTTTCCCTCTTCCCTCCACATACATAGGAAAAAGAGGAAAAAAAAAAAAAAGAAAAGGAAGAAAAAAAGAAAAAAAAGGGAAAGAAGTGTACTGGAAAAGGATGAAGAAAAATGCAAAAGCATGGATTCTGGAGAAAATATCAATTCCTTTTTTCACTGTGCACCCTCCCAGTGTCATTTGCCTGCTGGTTTTTGTGGTGGTTTTGTGCTGAGATAGGATAGCACAGCGTTACTCTCTTAGTGTCCACCCTGCTGTTTATTGCCAGGACAAGAGGTGCATTGTGAACAAGGCTCTCAGTTTTTTTTTACTCATTTCCTATTGCTGTACTGGTGTTGAGCAGGCTTATGCTTAAGTTGGATGAGACCAGAATTAAACCATGTCCTGGGAAATACTAGATATTCTTCAGCAGGTTGGCATATTGATATCAGTGCTAGAAATTTTAGTTTCCACTGCCAGCAGCTGCATTGGAAAAACCCCAGAATTTAAATCTACATTTCCAAAAAGCAAAGGTTGCACTGAGTTCTTTACCTTTTTTCCATCATGTTTCCCTCTGCTTGAAGCCAAATGACATTGTTCTTGTTTCTGAGGCTTGTGTAGCTGGCACCTCCATGCTCTCTCTTGTATGCTTGGATGGTTTTTCCTCTGACCCTGCAGAGCCCTGCTGTCTTGGTGGCAGCAGGTGGTGATCCACTGGCTTCTCTTGTTGTCAGGGACACAAACCCTGTTACCACCAGGCCAAACCTGGCACTGGGATTTTGTGGTCTCCTTTGCAAATTAACTGTGGCTTGCCTGAAGCGTCAGCTGTGAAGGAATTGCCAGTGGCTGGACCCACTGAGGTGTTCAGTGCAATGAAACCTAGGACCAGCTGTGGTTGTATGTGGGGAGACCATGCATGCATAGGGTGAGCATCCCTTGGTGAGCCCCAAAGCTCTGTGCAGCAGAGGGCAGGGAGCTTGATCTTGCATTCCTTGCCTAAGATGAGACAGCCTTTGAGTTAAGATCAGCTAAAATGGTGTTACAAAGAGACTCAATTTCAGAGTAATTAGAAGTATGAGCTGAAGTGTGCAAAGGACTTTGGCTTTTATTACACTTGTGTCTCTTTAATGTAATTCTGCTAACTTGCTGTGGAAGAGGCACACATCAGTGAACTCTAGAATGGCTTGAGTTGGAAGGGACCTTAAGGATCATCCCTGCCATAGGCAGGGACACCTCCCACTAGGGCAGGTTGCTCAATGCCTTACCCAACCTGGTCTTCAAATACTTCTAGAGATGAGGTGTCTGCAACTTCTGTGGACACCCCATGCCAGTGTCTTACCGCCCTCATAGTAAAGAATTTCTTCCTAATGTGTGATCTAAATCTGCCCTGCTCTAGCTTCAAACCATTGCCCCTTATCCTATCACCACATACACTTTATCACTATCACCTTCTTCTTGTAGTATGGGTCCAAGGAAGAGGGACAGCCACCCCGTGCTGGCCATACAGATACAATATTGTTCCTTATTTCTTGAAATACTGGAAACTGAGTGGGTTTTGAAACCCTGGCTTCTTTCAAGTTACATTTATTATTTTTGTATAAATGAAAGAAACCCAGCCCTTTTGAAGTGCTCTCGCTTCCTTTAAGGCTAGAAATCACACAGTTAAGTCACAGACTCTTTCCTGTGCAATACTTGCAGGCTGGTAGTATGAGATAGGTCTGTTTATGTAGCTGAGTTTAAAATGTGCTGTGTTGACTTGGGAATGTGTGTTAACTGCTCATTTAAGAAAGAACAAATTGTCTCATGGAAGGGGTGCTTAATAGTGAACCTGGAACAAACCTGGAATAAGTCTGCTGTTCAGAGCCTGTTCTGAATGTCCAGGTCATTGTGCTTGGGCATTTCTAAAAGGTTTATGACTTTTGAAACTTGGCTTGTGAAGTAACAGAGACACCAACAATTGTTCTTTCTAAGCACTGTTTATTGAGTCTGTTCCTCTGTTTTAACCCTACTTCCTCAGTGCTCAGTACAAGTTTTCACTTTAACAGGATCTCCAGACATGGGTGAATGGTGCTAACGAAAATGGCTTTGTCCTCGTCTCCTTTGGAGCTGGAGTGAAATACCTGTCAGAAGATATAGCCAATAAGCTAGCACATGCTCTGGCAAGGCTGCCTCAGAGAGTGATTTGGAGGTAAGTGCAACGGTGATTTCAAACACCCTTATTTCCTATTGTGCCAGCTTGCTCTAGAGTTGCAGAAACTGAGATTGAGACAGTCTGGAGTGGTGCAGAGGACCTGGGTTCTTTTGAAAGACTCTTTCTGGGAACATTATAGTCCCTAGTAGTAAGGAGGAGCAATAATTTTGTGTCGGCATAAGACATAGGTCCTGTGCTCAGTTTGTATATTGTAGAAGGACTGGGGAGAGGGAAAAGAGAGACTGAGGTTACAGTGTTTGTGACACCGCCACTGGGTTCCAGGCAACTGAGCAAGAAAAATCCACCTGTCTCACAGTCTGATCCCAAACTGGTCATCAGTAGCTTCTTGCCTCTGAAGCCGAGCTGTCAGCCTTTACCTTCCTGGTTTTAGTAACTGCTTCTAAAGTGAGACAGTGGCAATTATCAGGACCTACAGGAAACTGGACAGCTGAAAAGGAATGTCTGGTGTTGATTAGTATATATGTGTGGGTGAGATGTTCATGGTGGAGTTACTTAGCTAGTACCAGCCAGAGTTCTCAGTAAAACCATGGACTTGAAAGCATGGAGAAGTTACAAGACCACCTGCCAGTCATAGTGCTAACTGATATGTTGTGAGAAGGAGCTATATGATGCTACTAGAAAACAAGGCATATTGCAAGGAAACCCAGTGGTGCAAACATGAAGTTAGAAGTTTTGGGCTGCATACAGCTTTTTGCTTGAACTTATTTTGCTATTTTTGTAATAATGAGTAAAGAGTATCCCATCTAACTGAAGATCTGCTTCAGGCTCATGGATTTAGTTTGATTCTCTGGTATGAGTTGATCCCTTTTGGACATCTTGATAGCTCAGCCTCTATTTTATTTTAATTGTTTGTAGGTTTTCAGGAAACAAACCAAGAACTTTGGGCAACAATACCAAGCTTATAGAATGGCTACCACAAAATGACCTTCTTGGTGAGTATCTGTTGTAATCATTGAATTATTAAGGTTGGAAAAGACCTCGAAGATCCTAAAATTCCAACCTTCATAACATCACTACTTCTCACTCAAGTTTAGGTGTTGCTCTTCTAACAATATTTAACTGAATTAGCAGTCATCCTAAAGCTAAGATGTTTTTTTGTAATGGAAGCCATAGAACAAGAATACAGCATTGGTCAGAATTCCAAGATGATGCTGGAACAGGTTGTTCAGGGACGTTGTGGATGTCCCCTTCCAGGAGGTATTCAAGGCCAGGCTGGACAGGGCCTTGAGCTACCTGATCTAATAGGAGGGGTCTCTGCCCATGGCAGGGCAGTTGGAACTTGATCATCTTCAAGGACCCTTCCAACCTAAACCATTCTATGACTGTATGATTCTTGTATGAAGTGAAAGACCTTGCTGATATTGATTATCTGTCCCTGGTGCTATCTCCATTGTTTTTCCCTAAGTTAATAAAGTGTAAGCATGTATTTATTCTAAAGACTGGTTGCCTTTGGCAAAGTGTCTTGTATACCATGGAAGTACTTTGAGACAACAGCAATTAAAGATAAATAAGTAGGAATTTTTTGTCAATCTGCCATTTTAGGGAATGGATGACTACAATTGTCAGTTTCTGTTATGAAAAAGCATGTCTCTGTTTAACTTGAGGTATTGCAGCTTTTCAAGTATGGAGATAAAATTTGCTGGTGTTCTCTCTTTTGGTAAAGACTGTTAGAGTCCATGTATTTTTTTTTCTCTCCCCCTGGCTCCTTCTCAGTCAAAGAGTATCTGAAGTGCAGAACCAAGAGAACCATAGTGGATGGTTGTATGTTCACACAACAATTCCAGTGCTGTGCTGGGTGCTGATGACTTCATTGAGAATGTGTCGAGCATCGGGGTGTGTGTGTGCATGTCAGCTGGAGTGTTTGTCAGAATGTAGTGATTAGGCAAAGGACTTTTAGAGCAGGTAGATTTGTTGTGGTTACTAAATTGCTCTGAGGCAGTCTCATTTTTCCATTACATAAGGTTATCATCATTATTGTCAGATCTTGCTAGCCTGAAGTAAAGCATGTGAAGCTTCAGAGAGAATGTAACATCATTTGTCCTGTTATTAGCCTGTATTTCATATGAATAATGAGGCAAACCACTCTCTTCTTAACTTAATTTGTACTGCTGAACTGCTTGTAGTCACCACCTGCAGTTACTTGGGAGTAAACAATGCTTTTTAATTAGTCCATTAATAATTTTGTTCAACTCTTACACATGAGAGTTTTCTTTGGCAGTTCCATCTCTCTTGGTGTAAGGAAGCCATCTAATGTATGTGAAATTTCAGCAGGTTAAGTTTAAGGAGAAATTCAGAATGAGTTGCATTCATTTTCACCTTCCTGAATTGCAGCCTTAGAAACCTAGTGAAAGGTGTTGCACCTAATTGCTTCAATAACTTTGCATTAAGGAGATGTAAATGGAGTTGGTTTTGTTGTTGGTTTGGTGTTTTTAATCTTCATGCCTCTTCTGTTCTCAGGTCACTCTAACATTAAAGCTTTTCTTAGCCACGGGGGTTTGAACAGCATTTTTGAAACCATGTACCACGGAGTCCCAGTGGTGGGGATTCCCCTTTTTGGAGACCATTATGATACTATGACTCGTGTGCAGGCCAAAGGCATGGGAATATTGCTGAACTGGAAGACAGTCACTGAGAACGAGCTGTATGAAGCCCTAGTAAAAGTTATTAATGATCCCAGGTATGGAACCAGCAATTGTTCATTGTTTGTGTTATAAGTTACTGTTACAGGTTAAAAGTGCATGTACAGAATGTTTGTGCATGTTGTGATTTATTTGTGTGCACAGTTGGGGCAAGTCTTTGGTCATCTCTTTCTTTTCAGGAGATTACTCAATTGTTGAGGTTTCTGGGTAGGTGCTAAGATCATTGCTCAGCACACCAAAACTCAACGGTCTGGCTTGCTTTTTGTGGCAGTTGCCATGTGAAGGGCAGAAGGGTTATAGAAACAAACCTGTCCTGACTTACTCTTTGTTGCAGGAATTCTTTCATGTCTTGCTTATTCTGTGTTTAGCAATGTCTGTTGTGCTTCTGAAGGGACCTGCAGCCAAATACACCTCTACAATTGTTTGGATTGTAGCTAAAAAAATATGGAGTGACTCTCTTCTGAAGTCCCATAAGTTGATTGGAAAAAAAAATCAAATATTACTTTTCTGGCCAGTCATATCTGTTTTAAGGTCAGAAAAGTCATTTGTGTTTGTTTGCAGTGACAATATTCTAACAAACTATTATGGATATGAGGACTGCAGTCTGTTTTTTATCATTGTTTCTTTATTAATCAGATGGAATAACAAAAAACTGACAAACTGGGTTTCATAACTCTTCCTAGTTCCAGCAGAGTAATTTGCCCAGGGGTATTCAAGTGCAAGCAGAGTCACTTCACAAGTTTGTTCTGAACTGTTCTGTTTTAAATGCCTGTGATGTTCAGACCATCTCCAGATTGAAAATCAGGATGTGTTAGCTGTTGGTTTATTGTTTTGGGCTGGGTGTAGTGTTGCAGTAGGGTCTGACAATGCTTCCTACATTCATGAGAGCAAAGGCTTTAGGGGGTGCTTGCCTTGGGAAGGAGCAAGCAGCAGAACTGCAGTGAAAGGGAGTGTTGCTAAAGAGATCCTGATGATAACATCAGTTGCATCACCTTTCCCTTGTGCAATTGTCCTGGGTATAAAGGCAAGTCTTGCATAAATAACCTGTCGACCCTGCGGCTGTGGTGAAGTGGAAGAGGAGGGATCTGACATGACCAGTTTCTGGGGACAAAGAAGAAGAAATTTGAGGCCAAACTCTGGACCTGAGCAAAAAATAATTTATTGTGCAATCAAAAATTTTTCTCTTTGTTCTGTGTTTCTCTAGTAACTCAGTTGCACAATACCATAAATGAGCTATGTATTAGACAGGGTATGTTGCCACTTTACAGTGGGAAGGACAAATGCGTCTCACTCGGTAGGATTCATTTTGGATTAGATAAGATTCCCCTCTGGCAGCAGGTCAGCTTGGCTCTTTATGGCTTTGCTGGAGGGTGGATTTCTGCCTTTAGTCACAACATGGGTCTGCTTTTCTAGTCACTCTTCACCTCTGAGCTGCAAGGACTGATTTAAAGGCAGATTAGCTGCCCTGTCTAGCCTGCTGCATGCTGCTGGTTGCGAGCGCCCCGCGGTAATGCGTCGTTTGATCTGGAGAGGCTTAAGCCTGTGTAGGTGTTGGCAGGCTCGCCTTGCTCACAGCACTGACAACCATTTTTCCTTTCTTTGCCTTTTCTTCCTTGTTCTTCCCTGCAGCTACCGCCAGCGGGCCCAAAGGCTGTCTGAGATTCACAAAGACCAACCCGGTCACCCCGTTAACCGAACTGTGTACTGGATTAACTACATCCTCCGCCACAACGGAGCCCAACATCTACGTGCCGCTGTTTACAGTATCTCTTTATATCAGTATTTCTTACTGGATATTGCCTTTGTCCTACTAGTGGGTGCTGCCTTACTTTATTATATTTTGGCCAGGATAACAAAATTTATCTGCAAACAAAGCAAACACCTTTGGTCAAATGACAAACATAGCGCTGTCAATGGACATTACCAAAATGGGATCCCGAATGGCAAGTATAGAAGAAATGGCCACATTAAACATGAAAAGAAGGTGAAATGAACCAACTGCCCCATGTAAAGTAGTCCTGAATCAGATCAGTAATCGAATTTTATCGCTGTAACTTAGTCTAACAACTAC
Organism: Dryobates pubescens; assembly: GCF_014839835.1. Taxonomy (NCBI): domain Eukaryota; kingdom Metazoa; phylum Chordata; class Aves; order Piciformes; family Picidae; genus Dryobates; species Dryobates pubescens. The sequence goes on from NC_071635.1 coordinate 4,445,343, forward strand.
TTAAAAACCTCAATAAGCAGTTCTAACACTCCCCTTCAGTATGTAATATTATGTGACAAGATCCTATGAAACTAAGGAAAGTCTTTTAAGAAACAGAAAAGGCAAGCACAACCTAAAATGGAACGTATTTTATTCTTAATACTGATGCAGAGAGGCTATTTTGGCACTGAAGTTTTTAGAAGCCTTAATTCTCTGAAGTTATCCAGTGATCATATTTATGGATTTTGAGTTTTTAAAAGCTAAATGTGTGTCCCAAAGGAGGAGAGGTTTATTTTTATTTGCAGAGTTGTTGTGGGTTTCCCCTCCCCCCCTACCCCCTTTTTTTTTTTTATTTTCATATATCCATCTCTTAGTTGAGAGAACTTTAGTGCTAATTCTGTGTTTTCTTTGTGGAAGGTTCAACATGCTGTTAAAAAAAAAAACAAGAACACCCTAATTTTTTTCCCCAGTCTTTGTGCAAAAAAATAGGAAGTTACAGACTGAGAACACAGGCATTAAAAAAAGGAAAAAACCCCAAAACTTAAAATGAGCACTGAAGAAAAATGGCAAAAATATGTACTTGTTTTACTGATAAGCTGCATGACTCTTCTGCTCACTACCAGTACGTTGGAGAAAAGGGTCTTGAGTAAGTCTACAACGACGTCCTAATTTTTAATGGATGCAAAGTTTTATTTGTTGCCTTTCTCTGCAGATACAAGTTTATGCAATGAAAATATTAGTGAGGTTCATTTCAGTTTAAAAGATGGCTGTGTGGGAAGTAGATTTGCATAATTAAGGCAAAGAAATGACACAGACAGCGGCAACAACAGAAAGAAAACGTAGCCCTGTGCTCGGTGCAGAAGGTGTTGTAATGGCCCAGAGCTGTGCAGAATAAAACCAGTATGACAAAAAAAAAACCCCAACAAACACCCCCTCCCACCCCAGAGTTGAATGTCTTTCCTATTAATTCTCATTCTTATTAAGTTCTTTCTAAATCACGATGTTGTGGATGTTCTCTTTCAATGGTTGTACCTGGAAAAAAAAAATACTACTACCTTTATTCATCTGGGCCACGCAATCCATGCTTCACATAGTTGCCAATATGACTTCTCTGACGTGGGAGGTGGGTGACCAGCCTTCCTCCCGCGGTGTGACGGGACGTGTGGGCTGAAGCCTGGCCACCCAGGCACCAGGTTTGCAGAGGTGGTCGTGTCCCCCTTTGCCCTGCTCATAGCCCCTCCCTGCAACAATCTCCTTCAATCATTGTCGCCGACGTGGGACGCTGGCGGTGGTGCGCACCAAGGGTGGGGAGGCAGGGCGCCGGGCATAAAATCACACCCGCCCTGCTCAACCAGCGTTGGCAACTATGAGTTTATTTCCATGTCATTCTGTTTACTTGGAATTTGCACTACACATGTTGTGAGTGTATGCTTTATTTATTTGTGGTTTGAAATCCCATGCCTGAAAGAGAAAGGAAAGCAACCCACTTAGCTTAGTGTCGTTCACTAACATGGGAAGAGCTGTGATGAGGACAGGATGCTGAGATCATCTTCATACACAGTGATGCAATATTTCACTATCATTCCATCAGGAGCCTCTATCCTATAGCAATAAATAACAGTACAGATATGTTTCTAATGTACAGTACAGCTTCTTGTACTGCTTTCTGAATACTTGAAGAAAATGGTATTATAAATAAGCCTATTAGCTAAACCTTTTTACAATCTTGCAGTCGGTGGCAACTAAAGGAGCACACAGAGGCGATGAGTGGTGGGGTGGTATGAAGAACTTCGAGTGTATGAATGACTTGGTTCAAATGTATTATTTTTTTCCTTTTTTTTTGGCATTGAAGAAGGTACAAAAGCACTGACCGGATGATTAAGCATAATTTAATCTCCACTGTGATAAAACTTAAGCAATAAACGTGGATTTAATAGAGAAATATGGCTGTTGGAAGTATGTTTTTTTTGTTCAAATGAATGCTGTTTATTTTGGAGTTCTCTGTGGGTGAATGCATGTAAGTGTGGATGCTTAGGAGGGTACACAAATTCATTCAGAGTATCACAGTATTACCAAGGTTGGAAGAGACCTCAAAGATCATCAAGTCCAACCTATCACCCAAGACCTCATGACTATGACATTCTTCTCAGCATATATCATGATACAAGCCCTATGAGGAGAGGCTGAGGGAGCTGGGATTGTTTAGCCTGGAGAAGAGGAGGCTCAGGGGTGACCTCATTGCTCTCTACAACTACCTGAAAGGTGGTTATAGCCAGGAAGGGGTTGGTCTCTTCTCTCTAGCAACCAGCACCAGAACAAGGGGACACAGCCTCAAGCTGTGCCAGGGGAAGTTTAGGCTTGAGGTGAGGAGAAAGTTCTTCATTGAGAGAGTCATTTGTCATTGGAATGTGCTGCTCAGGGAGGTGGTGGAGTCACCATCCCTGGAGGTGTTCAAGAGGGGATTGGACATGGCACTTGGTCATGAGGTCTGTGGTGACAGGTTGGACTCGATAATCTTTGAGGTCTCTTCCAGCCTTGGTGATACTGTGATGCTTTCCCTGGAAAGAACTAGATGCAGTACTCTAGGTGAGGTCTCAGCAGAGCAGAGCGGCAGAATCATCTCTCTTGACCTGCTGGCCATGCTTCTTTTGATGCAGCCCAGGATGCCATTGGTCTTTTGGGCTTCAAGTGTGCATTGTTGGCTCATGTCCAGCTTCTCATCCACCAGCATCACCAAGTCATCTGGAGGGCTGCTCTCAATTTCATGCCATCACCCATCTTTTATTGGTACCGAGGATTTCCCCAACTTAGGTGCAGGACCTTGCATTTGACCTTGTTGAAACTTGTGAAACTCCTCAGCCCACCTTTCCATCCTCTCCCTGTCTCTCTGGGTGACACCCATCACATAATTCAGTCTTACCAACTGCACCACTCAGCTTGGTATCATTAACAAACTTGCAGAGGGTGCCCTCAATCCTGCTGTCAATATCATGGATGAAGTTACTGAACAGCACTGGTCCCAATACAGACCCCTGAGGGCTACCACTTGTCACCCCTCTCCATCTGGACATCGAACCGTTGACCACTACCCCCAACCATTTTCTCATCCACTGGACAGTCCACCCAACAAATCCATATCTCTTCAGTTTAGAGAGAAGGCTGTTGTGAGGGACTGTGTCAAAGGCTTAACAAAAGTCAAGAAATTAAGCCAACATAAATCTGCAGATACTGTTTTTAGTCCAGGCTGAGACTGGAATAGATTTCACGTCTGGTGCACCTCTGTACCAAAAGTGACGAAGGAGATAAGGAGGAAGTTAGTGTGTGTGTCCATTCACTTGTTTTGCTTATGCTTGATGACTGCATGACATAAACCAGACTTCACTGGAGTTTTATATCGTTCATTATCTGAGTTTCATGGAAATAAACATTTTTACTGCATTCCTGCATATTTAAAGATCAGCTAGGACAGACTAAAGGTCAAAATTATAATTATGAGAAAAAATAATCATCAGAGGTCCTATGAAAGTGGGAGGTCACTTATGTAAGGATCCCAGAAATGTGTATCCATGGTTAAATGGTCATGAGGGTGTTAGGGCAGTGGTTGGGCTTTGTGACCTTGGACAGTTCTCTGATTCCATAGGTGTAGATTGTTTTCCATGGTGAAAGACTTTGAGGAAACTAATTGGTGAAGCTGAGATTAGGAAACCACAGGTGTGGGTGAAGAGAAAATATTCTTTTTGTAGTAGGAAGAATTCCTTGTCCCACTTTTCCTGACACTGTGTTCCACTGACCAACCTCTACAGTGTAATAATTAACTTGGGAGAGATCTAAGCAACGTTTTATGTGTCTATATGCGATGCAGAATTATATCAGCTGTTCAGAACCAGAAAGGGCAAAGGTGATGCAGGACCTTGTTAATTTAGGCATGAAGGTGAAGTAGGAGAGAGGAAATTTGGAGTAAGTGGCTGGCTTGAGATGAGCTGCAAGGGGCTGGTATAAAAATATTCAGCATGTTCTTGGATGTGTTAATCAGCTCATTGCTCAGGGACAAATCACTGCAAGTAAACTGATGAGAAGTATCTCTCATTCCTTGGGGTTTGGCCACTCTCAATAGATAAGTGGCTGAAGGAGAGTCCCAGCAATGAGCTAGAAGAGGAATGGCAATTTTTTTAGCCTAAGAAAGGGGAATAAAAAACCCAACCGATGTATATTGCTGGGATCATATTGGGGTTTAAAGGTCATTAACCAGATTGCATGTGATAAGTTTGGTCTAAATATTAAACCAAATATCAATATAAATTGAGGAAAGAGGTGCTAGATCTGTACTTTGAATGCTTCTGGGATTTTCAGTTGTACTTCTCAGAGGGTGTCAAAAGCTTAGACAGTCATTTTCAAAGTGCATTGTGGAAAGATGCTCTGAATTCCTCTGGCAGCCTCAGAGGAAGACTGTTCTCATTCCAAACACAAACAGCCTGTTTATTTCTTGAAACCAGCTAGCAGATATGTGATAGTCTCAGATACAGGCTTGGAATTAATTTTTTTCTTTTACTCCTGTGAGATCTAGAGCAAGGAAAACATTTTTTTTTGGCTCCAGGAGATAGCCCTCTGAGAAAACTCCTTATGAAGAAAGCAAATACATCTAGAAAATACAGAGCTCTATAAGGGATTCAAGTGTTTGCCTGCCTTATTAAGAGGTTCTTCTCTTGTGCTTTTCTACTCTTAACTGGTTGTTCAGTCTGGAGAAAAGAAGGCTCTGAGGAGACCTTCCAATACCCGAAGCGGGCTACAAGAAGGCTGCAGAGAGACAGTTTGTGAAGGCCTGCAGGGATAGGTCAAGGGGCAATGATTTGAAATAAGAAAAGAGCAGATTTAGATTGGATGTTAGGAACAAGTTCTGCACTCTAAGAGTGGTAGAACACTGCAACAGGTTGTCCAGGGAGGTAGTTGAGGACCCATCCCTGGAGATACTCAAGGTCAGGCTGGAGAAGGTTCTGAGCAACCTGCTGTAGTGGAGGATGTCCCTGCTGGCTGCAGGGATTTGGGCTAGCTGACCTCTGGAGGTCCCTTCCAGGCCAAACTATTCTATGATTCTGTATTTCTGTATTGTCCCTTCTCTCCAGAGTTTTTAGTGTGTTTAGTTTTTTGTGCATATCAAGTGTTGATTTGCCACTTGGCCCAAGCCCTGTGGCTTTTACCAGTCCTTCTGGTACAGCTTTCCTGTGTCATGCTCCTGGTGGTATAACTACGTCAGAAGCTGGTCCAATGGCTCCAGTTTCCATTTTTCCTTCTCAGATAATTTGTGAGCCCCAATTGTGGTGACTTGCAAGTGGTGACCCACAGAAGGCACTCTTTAAACTTTAAAGAGAGCAGCTTTTGCCAGAAAAGCAGCAGACTGCAAAGCTTAGATCCCCTTTAATTAAAACACTCCCCATCCTTCAAGTACATGATTTGCAGACATCTTAATAAGGGTATTTCCGAAGTGCCTGAAGTTTCCACTTCTGCTTATATGGAAAGCTTAGGAAGCTCCTATGTACCCCTTAGGGCCTGGCTGGGCTGTGTTGGCTTTCTGCTGGAGGATTGTCAGCCCAGGGAACATTTCCAAGGTGGGATCTAAGACCATAACTTCAGTAGCTTGATTTCATCGCAGATAACACCTTTCAACACTCTGAGCCTCACCTGTCAGTTTCCTGGTGAAAGAAATGTTTGATTTGCTTTTTCTTTCTGTTGTTCTTGGCTCTGCAGCTTCTGTCTGACATTCCAGAAGAAGGTGCAATCTTGAGTCTTCTGGTGGTGCTGAAAAAAGCATGACGAGAAGATGTATGAGTGAAAAACCTACATTACTGGAAACAGAAAGATAATTTATGGGGGTTTTAAAATAAATTGATATGGAATTCATAGTGAGATTGATTGTAGGGTACAGTAAAGGCAACATTTTGGTTTTATCCTGGATCACATCACTCATTGCTTGGGTGCAAGAGCTTTTTATGTTCCTCTCTAAGGACTCCTTGCTACTGGCTTCTCTTTCAGCCATGAGCTGCAGCTTGCTGCCTCCTCAGTTATGCAGACCCATCTTTTTTTTGTGGAGCTGCACCGTAAATAAAGCCAGTGAGAAGATCCAGGTTAAAAATAACCTTGGGGAAATAAAACTTGGGTCATTCCCTCTTTGTTCCTTTTCCAGAACATCTTACTAAAGGAGGAGGAGCAGTGAAGGAAGCAGTGGGTAAGGAATGACATATAATGAGAAACCAGGACTTAATAACTCTGTGCTTTGTCAAAAGGTAAATGACTCCACACCAGTGTGGGAGAGTCATCAGCTCTCTTATTTTTTCCCTTTGGTTTTTGTAAGGTCTATTTAATGGTCGTAAAGAGCACCTCAAGCCAAGAGCAGGAAACATTCCAGCCTGTCCATGGGACCACTTTGAAGTGTGTGATGGGAAAAAAAGCTGAAATGGTTAAAATGGGTAAGAGAATTCTCTTTAAGTCACAAACAACTTGTCACCACTGATCAGATCACATAGAAGCAGCTTCCCTTAGGAGAGGCTATTCCCTGATCTGTCACCAACTTCCTTGCACTATCTTGCCTAGTCCTCTGGAAGTATCCTGTCCTTGTCTTACAAGGTCCTGAGAAAACTGGGAGACTGTGCAGATTAGAAGACTCTTTTTGCATTACATGCTGGGGGCCTTTGGATGGGGAAGTGCCCCAGGAACTCTTGCCAGCAGCCTTTGAGATTACCTGGCCTTCTGTGACCACCTTCTCAGGTCACACCAGAGAAGTCGGGGCAGTGCCTTCTGCTTTTGTGGGTGTATTTTGGCAGAGCTGACAACCTGCTTGTGACCTCTTGAGTGACTCCAGGGGAAGAAGCTGTTTATCCATGGCTGGTGCTGCTTTCCTGCTTGCTTTTCATCATAGTGCCTGGCCAGGCCATATGTCAGTGTTTTATGAGTTGAGCAGATCAAGAGAGCACTTGGTTTTCTCAACTGTTGTTGATCAACCTCCTCCCAGCTGCTTCTATCTGTTGTTTGTGTAGGAAAGGGGAAGAAAAGGGCCTTCCTCTGGTGGTAACATCAGCAACAGCTGCTGGAAGGTAGCTCTGGACAGATGGTCTAGTCCCACCATGCTGGGCTTGGCCAGCAGCACCTCCTCACAAATATTGCTCAAGAGCAATAAAGAGCTGGAGACCAAAGCTGTGCTGACATGCCTCCTGGGAGCAGACACCCCTTTTCTTGTATTCATGCCTGGGAACATTGGCTAAACCCAGGCATAAGAGTGGGGAATAAAGGAGCTGTGACTATAGGTGGTATGAGAGCACCACTGGTGGCTGCTTGGCTCTTGGGGTCAAGCTGAAAGGAATATGTCAGCATTCGTGCTGAAGGAAGGGACCTGTTTCTTTAAGGAAGAAATAATTTCTGACACTCTCTTATTTCCTAAGCCTTTAGCCCTCTGACTACAAACTATGAATGTCAAGGATATTCTAGGTCCAGTTACTTGAATGGCTATGATCTTCATAAAATGGAGGTAAAGTTGCAGGTCCACTTCCAGTGTCCATTGGAGATCTGGGTGACAAGATCGCCCACCTATCTTTTTCAGCCTCCCATATCTGCGTGGTTCAGAAATTTCTAGGTACAAAACAATTAGTTCTCAGGTTGGGAGATGTGCAAGAACACTGTGTCCAGGCCCTGCCAAGTGCAGGACCACAAACCAGTGAGTTGGAGAGATTCTCATCCGTTGCAGAATGCCAGTCATGCAGAGCAAACCAGTTTGCCGATGTGCGGCTTCTGTGTCAGCCCAGTTCAGTCGAGCCACCTGTCAGTATTCCTTGAAATCCTGAAGCGTGGCTGGCTGCTTCTCCTCACTGCCTTTATTTGTGTTCTCCTCCTCATGGTTGGCCTTGCTTCATGAGCAGTCTGGAGACACAAGGACCTCCTGGAGAAGTCCCAGCTCAACGGACGTTCACCTCCCCAGCACCGATACCGTGAAATGCCGATGTGGACAAAAGCACACAGAGAGGTTTCACGTGTGGGAGAGGGGGAGGCTGCTGCCTTCCTCTCTTCGGTGAGGTTGTGAAATGAGGTGTTGAGAACTCAGTATGTCTCTTGTGCTGCTTGGGTTTTGTGGTTGGATTGCTACAATGTACACTTGGTTCTCTGCTTAACAAGCTGAAGGTCAGGTCAGCAGCCAAGGAGGTGCTTGGTGACTATCCAGCTCCCCAGGAAGGGTTGTTAACAGGTGCACAAGATAAAATCTTTGCATTTGTGGCAGTGACAGGAGGAAGGAGCCTTGAGATCCTCAGTGAACAGGGCATAGACCAGGGGCAGTGGATGGGAATTCATGGTATCTAAGGCATTTTCATAGATTCTCAGATACAATAGAATAGAATTAACCAGGTTGGAAAAGACCTTCCAGATCATTGAGTCCAACCTATCATCCAATACCATTTAATCAACTAAACCATGGCAACAAGCACCCCATCCAGTCTCTGAAACACCTCCAGGTTTAACACCAGGCAGGACAATGTTTAGAGTGATGATTTTCTGGTTTTATCATGAACAGGCTTTTTAATGGGGTTACAGGAGGAAAATGCTTCTTGGCTTCATCTTGGAGCTTGGATAAACTTGCACCCTGCACCTCATGTCACACACATGGATTGAAAAACCCTTTTAACTGCATTTCTAAGCATTTCTAGGTTTGAAAATGAGTTGGCCAAAAGTTTTCAGTGCTGAAACGTTTCCTGCTTGGTTTTTTTTTCCCCCAGCAGAACCTTTGCTTCTTTGTTTCACAGGTCAGCTTTCCTCAGCCGTGCCTGCTGGTTTGTGTTAAGAAGACATTTTAAAATGCCTAAAACAAAAGATGCTGATCTGCCTAAGCTTGAATGGGTTGGGTTGGAAAGGACCATAAAGGTCATCTAATGTCAACCTCTCTACCATGAACAGGGACGCCTTCCACTAGACCATGTTGTTCAGAGCTCCATTCAACCTGACCCTATAGTCAGGGAAAGGGAAAGGGATAAACTCCCAGTTTATGGCAGTTTTTGAAGTCTCTGTTTCTTATTAGACATTTTTGCAGTGAGAAGGAACAACAAATGCATGCATCCGTGTCACAGGATGCTGATGTCTGTGCATCCGCGTCCTCTGCGCCACGCAGTGGCTGTAGCTGCTCTCTCCAGGGACTGGAAACAGCAGCATCCCGCGGAGTTTTTCCCGCAGCAGGGCTGCTTTCCCGCAGGCAGCCCATTAGAAACCCGCTGCCTTTTTCCCCCCCTCCATCTTTTTTCTCCCCCCTCTTTTTTTTGGTTTATCCCCTCGCTGCTGGCCTTGGCCGGGGCTGCGCTGCCACCTGCGGGAGGGAGCCGGGAAGGGGCGATGTTCCCTAGGAAAAGGCTTTGCTGCTGCCTCTCGAGTGATGTTACGTTCAGAAAAACCCCAAACCGCTACCAAAACAAGAAATAACCACACAAAAACATCACGAAAAAACCCTGAAGCAGAAGGGTGTTGTTAGCGTCTCCCAGAGAGCTGGACCTGCCTGTTTGATTAGATGTTATTATGTGTTTTTACTGGGAATTATTAGTAGATAATTCTGTTGGGATTCAAGCCCTTCTGCAGTATCCTTTCCCTGTTCCCTTTCGTCTTTCTTCCTTCCTCCTTCCCCTTTCCCCTTCCCCTTTCTTTTCCCTTTCCTTCCCCATTCCTCTTTCCCGTTTTCCTCTTCCCACTCTTTCCCTAATGCCCCAGACTCTTTGCAAGCAGAGAATCACAGCCTCATTTGGATTAGAAGGAAACATTAAAAGTCATCTAGTTCAAACCTCCTGCAGTCAGTAGGGACATCTTCAACTAGATCAGGTTCCTCAGAGCCTTGTCTAACCTGACGTAGCATAGTTCCAGGGATGTGGCATCTCTCACCTCTTTGGGCAGTACCAGTATGAGTGTATCATCACCCTCATTGTAAAACATTTCTTCCTTCTCTCTAGTCTGAATCTCCTTCATTTAGTTTAAGCCATCACCCCCTGTCCTATCACAACAGGTCCTGCTCAGAAGACTGTCCCCAGCTTTCTGATCGGCCCCTTTAAGTACTGAAAGACCACAAGGTCTCTGTGGAGCCTTCTCTTCTCCAGGCTGAGCAGCTCCAACTCTCTCAGCCTGTCTTCACAGCAGAGGGGTTCCAGCCTCCCACCATTGCTGTGGCCTCCTCTGGCCCCACTCCAACACGTCCATGTCTCTGCTATGAGCTGGCCCCAGCACTGCAGCTGGAGTCTCAGCAGAGCAGAGCAGAGGGGCAGAATCCCCTCCCTCTACCTGCTGCTCACACTGCTGGGGATGACACCAGGATACAGATGGCATCTGGGCTGTGAGGACAGACTGCCAGCTCACCTTCAGCTTCTTGTCAGCCCCCACCCCCAAGTCCTTCTCCTCTCAGCCTGTTTGTCCTTGGGATTGCCCCACATCCTGGGTGCTTCCCTGCACTCCCCAGCTGGTGCTGCCCCAGGCACTGCAGGTTGTAGGGGTCCAAACGTGGTCTCTGCTTCAGTTGTGCTGCTAGCTGATGCAGTGCTGCTGTGTTCAGTGTAAGGGTAAGGGACAGTGCTTCATCCTCCTTCTTTGAGGCAGATTTCTGGGAAGTTGATAACCTTTGGGAAATGTCCAGCAAATTGAATGTGGCTAATCTGAATGACTGCTTGAATTAATAATGTGGAGCCCCCACATTCACCTTTCCCTTCCTGCCAAGCATGGCTGTGGTGCAGATCTGCTTTCTCCCTCATTTCACATCTTGCCATCACCTGGGTTGTGCAAGTCTCCGAGGGCAGAATTAGGACTTTTGTTGTCAGAGGTGAAAATCATAGTTGTTAGTATGCTTGGCTTGGGAGCTGAAGGCTGGTGACAGATAAGGACAATGTTTATTTTGTGAGCAGGATGTGAAATGATTCTCTTTTACAAGAAATCCACCCAGGGAATGCCAGCTGCTGGGTTCGGGTCTTGCTGGTCCTGCTGGTTTCTGGGATGGTGCCATAGCTCCAAAGACTCAACAAACCTTTTCCCTTGTACAAAATGCTGGCAGAGCCCTGCTCTTGAGTAATCAGTGCTAAGGGTGAACTTCCAGGACAGAGGAGGGATGAATCACCACAGTTTTTCTGAAGCATGAACTAACAGGATCGCTCCCATTTCCAGTCTGCTTCATAACCAGCCCACGGCACCTTGTGACAGCCACTGGTGACCTGTGATGTACCCGGTTTTGAACAAGTGCTGCCAGTGCTAAAGTGGAAGGCTGGGGACTAAATAGCTCTGCCTTCAGCTCTGCTCCTTCCTCCAGCCCTCTCCAGGCTTTTCTTCCTGGGGATGTGTTCTGTGAAGCTGTCCTGCAGAAGGCTGGACAATGCTGGGTGCTGTCTGTAACTGAAGACAAGGCGGCGATTCAGCAAGATGTTCCTGTTGATGCCACTGGACACAAAAGCACAATTCAACTGGAGCAGCCCAATCTGGGGGATGAAATTGCAGCCTGTGTATTGTGCTGAGGACAGGGCCTTGTTTTGCTAATCTTCTGCAGCTCTGTGAGTCTTCCATTTTAAATGTGAAGAAAAGAAAAGCTGGATGTAAGCGCAGCTGTGAAAGGAGATACTGATGGCAAAGAAATGTGATATAAAAATATGGCCAGGCAGAGATATGAGTTGGGTGGGGAATGATGCCCTTGTGTGCAAGCATGAATCCAAGTTACCAGTTTCCCTCATCTACCAGGAAAGTCAGCCTGAAGAAATGGAACAGGTTACCTAGGGAGGCTGTGGATGCCCCTTCCCTGGAGATGTTCAAGGACAGGTTGGATGAGGCCTTGAGCACCCTGGACTAGTGGGAGGTGCCCCTGCCCATGGCATGGGGGGTTGGAACTGGATGATCTTTTAGATCCCTTCCATCCCAAGCCATTCTATGATTCTGTGATTCTATGATTCTGTGAAATAAGGATAAGGTGTAGTGCTGTCTCCTTCAGCAGGGTCACTTTTAAGGTATACAAGATTGCACTTCAAGACCTGAGTGCATTCCTTTCCTTCTTATTCTGGAGCAAAGTATGCCCTTATTTGGGAAAGATGCAAATGAGTCATGGATTGGAAGTCACTGAATATTGCAAACAATATTTTGTTCCTGATAAATTAACACACTAACCTCCTCAAGGTGACTTTGAAGGCTGTCAAGGCCTTGGTGACTTTGTTGAATTGCTTTTCTCTGACATTCACCTTCAAGCCACATAGCTTCTGCAACAATGGTTTAAAAATAAAAGTGAGTCAATATTTTCCAAGTTCAAAAGGAATTCTGCTTGTCTGGACCTTGCCTGTGAAGAAGTACCTGGAAATGTTTTGCTTCCTATGGATGCCCTCTTAAAGAACTGTTATTTCACACCAATCCACAACAGTTTAGTCAAGTCTAGTTTAAAACCAGATTAAGCTGGTACTGTACTGTCAGGGTTTGCTTCTTCTCTAGAGGCTGGACAGAACCAGTGGCAGGGCTGTGGAGTCAGGGTGCTCCTCAGGAGTTCAGTTTTGTGAAACCCTCTTTTTGTGTCAGAATGAGGAAAATCTTTTGTGTTTAACCATCCTTGATGGTTTCAGATGCATTAAACTCCAGGTTTTCTAGCTTAAGCAGCACTTCAGATCTTTCATCAGCAGACATGAATCAAACCATCACAGAAATGGAGGGGTTTAACTCCAGCTTCTTATTTTGATTTAACCCATATACAAACCATGTCAGTGCAGTTTAGTGTGAGATGATTCATCTGGCAGATTTGATTCCCCCCAGGACACATTTCCTCCTGATGTGCTTTGTAAATATGTGGGTTTGTTCTAGCAGTGCTTTGCTTCAAGCTTTATTAATACACTGGGATATTTATTCCTACCAGACTGTGCTACTTGTCTGCTTGTATAGAGGAAAAATTATTGCAGAGAAGATGAAAACACATGCTAGGTATAGTCTGAAGCTCCAGGGGCTAGCTTCTACCCAAACAAACATTCAGCCTGTTGGAAAAGCTGCAGTGCAAAGACAAAAGCTGCAAACAAGCAGGTCTTTGGGAGAAGATAGAAAGGTGTGAAAGAGCACAGGGCCAAGTTCTTCTGCCACAGCCTTGCTGTGTGGAGGTGTTTAAAAGATGTTTGGATGAGGAGCTTAGGGATGTGGTCTAACAGTTGATGTGGTCTAACAGTTGTGTACAGGGAGAGCACAGAATGCCAGGTTGGAAGGAACTCCAAAGATCATCTGGTCCAAACTTTCTAGGTGATAGTATAGTTTAAATGAGATGGGCCAGCACCCTGTCAAGCTGAGTCTTAAACCTGAGGTGTTGGGTTATGGTTGGACTTGAGGTCTTTTCCAGCCAGGTGATTCTATGATTGCCTGAATGACCCAAGTGAAAACCTCATCCTCCCAAAGGGAATTCAAGCTTCAAAAGTTTTTGGGTGCAGGTGCTGATTCCATGTGTGTATGAAATCACAGTTACTGCCTGCCTGCTACCTGCAGTGAAGCTGCATGGGGTCAGGGAACTGGTGACAGAGGAGTTTTAAAGCTTTTAATAAATTTTGCATTGTGGATTGGCAATTTAATAGGCTCTGGGCTGGAAGTTTCATCTGTAAAAATGGATGTCAAGGGGCTGATGAGTATAAATTGCTGAACAATATAGGCCTGTGAGGCTGGAGAATGCAGGATAGGGATGTTTCTGCCTTCCATATTGAGGAACTGGACTGTGAAATTAAGCACATGGTTTTGCAACCTTGTTATTTTGCCTTTCATTTCTGGGAGTTCTGTTGTGGTGGACATATTCAATTTATGAAGACACCCAGAGAGCAGAAATCCCCTGTGACAAAGACAAAAAGCAAGCAAACAAATGGAAAAGCTGTAGGAAGGAGGTTAAGGAGAGCAGGAGCCTGGCATGGCTTTAGAAAAGCCCTTGATAAATCCAGATGTTATCCACATGCCACACAGGATATTGCATCTGTTTTATCTGCAGGAAGGATAAATACATGGAATGTTCTGCTTTTCAGTACCAGGCAGAAAACATTCCTCAACACATCCCTTCCCTGCCTTGCCCAGGCATGCTGGTGACACCTCCTCCCCATGGAGATGGTCTTGGGGGTAACCTCCAATGTGAACTGTGAGGATCAGACAAGAAGGAACAGGCTTAGTTTGGTGTGAGGAAGGTTCTGGCTAGGCCTGAGGAAAGCCATGGAATATCAAGGGCGGAGGAGCACTGCCAAAGCTTGCAAGGCAACTCTGGTGTTGGGAATTATCTTTGATTATTGAAGACAGATAGGTCAAGCACCTTCCTGCAATGCCAGGTGTGTCTGAATTTGGTTTGGGGCTAAAGGGTGGATTAAGTGACCTCTCGTGGTCCATTTCTTTCTCTAGTTTCTGGAGGAACTTTCCTGACCTCTTTCCTAGAGACCATTGCTCATCCCAGTGCCAAATAATCTCACTGAGTCTTTTGTCTGCAAAGAGCTGCATATCTGAGGCTGTCTTCCACACAGGCATCAAGCCACACATGCCCTGGGATGTTTCCCCCCAGCTGATGCTCCCCTGACAGCTGTCTTATTCCTATTGCATCTCTGGATATAAATTCCAGTGATCCCATTGGGTTGTTTGTGAAGAAATGCTCCCTGTAATTTCTAACCTGCAAATGGCTCTTTCCCCCAGTCCCTGTGTCACCAACACCTTGCCATCTTCTCCAGTCTGGTTTGGCCACTGAAAGGTTATTTTGGGCCTTTGTACTAAGCTTTGCTGTTTCTGTTCCAATGGAAACTGTTCAGTGCTGCTTCTGGGCCTTGTTCTCCTTTTGTCTCCATTTTATTCTTCTCTGCATCCTTTTCTGAGACTTTCTGCAAAGCCTCTCTGTAAAGTTTTTTTCTCCACCTGTTTGGGTGCTCAGAATAAGACAGAATTGTGGCTAGGGGGGCACATGTGCAGATGTGGGAGGACCAAAACTGTCCTGGACACTGTGTAGTCCTGGCAGAGCTAGATCATACCTTCTCAGATGCCTCAGGTGAAGAACATTTGCTTCTCCCATGCAGGAGAATGTGACTTTCACAGCTTTGAACTTTGGGTTAGTGTTAGCATTATATCAAAGTAAATGAGGTGCCTGATAAACAGTGATGCAGAAAGGCTTTTCTGGTCATTACTCTAAGCTAGGAAAGCAGCCTTTCCTGAAGGCTCTGCTTGACTGAAGTCTCAATGGCTTCAATAATTTAACTGGCCAAAGGCTTTGAGAAAAATATTTTGTCAAATTCCTGATTACAACAAAGCAGCAGAAGAGCCTGAGCTCCTGTTCCACAGGGAATTTCCATCACTCCTCTCCTCCAGAAGGAGGGCTTGGAAAGACAGTTGGCACATAACTAAATCCACAAGGAAAGCACAGATTTACTGTGTCCCGTTCTGGTCCTGTTCCTCATCATAAGAAGGGCATAGAACTCCTGGAGTTAAGTCCAAAGGAGTACTACAAAGATGATCTAAGGACTGGAGCACCTCTGCTGTGAGGACAGGCTGAGGGAGCTGGGGTTGTTCAGCCTGGAGAAGAGAAGGCTCCGGAGGGACCTTAGAGCTGCCTTCTAATACCTGAAGGGATTTTACAAGATGCTGGAGAGGGACTTTCCATAAGGCTGTCTAAAAACAGGACAAGGGAGGGAGAGTAGGGTTAGACTGGATCTCAGGAAGAATTTCTTCAGTACAAGGGTGGTGAGTCTCTGGAACTGGTTGCTCAGGGAAGCCATGGATTTCTTCTCTCTGGAGTTGTTCAGGGCCAGACTGGATGCGGCCTAGAGCAGCCGAATCTAGTTCAGAGGTATCCCTGCCCATGGTGGAGAGATTGGAGTAGATGATCTTTAAGGTCCCTTCCAACCTGAGCCATTCTGTGATTCCATGGTTTCATGCTTCTGGTGAGATGGAAGCCTTCAGTGTTGGGGCTGAGGCACACAAGGGAATGCAGACGTTTCGACATGGGAGATGTTTTTGGTAACATCCTCATTTACAAAGTGTTCTGCCACATCTTGGAGATGGACCAAATAGATTAGAAAGCAAAGGTTCATTTCCTCTGGATGGATGATGCTTTCAAAAATAAAATGTCATCAGATGGATTTTTGTCTGACACAGAAGCTACCTTGTAGACAAGGTCTTCACGATGGATGAATCTGGAGCTGGGAGCCTGAGCAGCTTGGCAGATCTCCCAAGACGACCGGAATTTCACCTATTGCAGCTATTTGCTCAGGGTTTAGCACATCCCACAGCTGCTGTGTGAGTATCTGTGCAACAGGAGCGTGCTCCAGGGGCCCGGAGGCCTTATAGTCTGCTTGGGGCAGCTTGCCTAAGATTTTCAGTGAGGATAGATATGGGGAGGTAGATATTTCCCTGCCATCTCACAGACTGCGCTGAATTTAAAGGGACCTTCAAAGGTCATCTTGTCCAAGCCCCTTATAGTGGGCAGAGGTACCTCCAAGTAGATCAGGCTGCCCAGGGTAACCTTAAGTCTTACCTTGATTGTCTCTGTGGATGGAGCTTCAACCACATCCCTGGGCAGCCTATTGCAGTATTTTAGCACTCTCAATGTGCAGAACCTCCTCCTTATGTCCAACCTAAATCTACCCTGATCCAGTTTCAAACCATTGCTCCTTGTCCTGTCACGATCTCCAGATATGGAAATGTAGTTATAAGGTCTCTTCCTTCATACTGCTGGCACCACCAGTTAAGGATGACAGAGTACAAGGGCAGTTAGTAAAAAGCCTAGAAAATGTGTTCCAAACTCTATGGCAGGTTTCTGTGCATTTAAAACCTTAGCAGAGGTCATTCAGCCCACCCAGGCAGGGAGTATTGATCCCCTGCAAGCTTGCCCTGCAGCACACCAGCAGTCCCACAGCCCGTTATGGGGAATATTTTCATGCCTGAGCTCCTTCCTAGAACAGGGTCTAAATGCTCCTTCTGGTAGGATCAAGCCCTGATTCGAGGAAGCTCTGGCTCTGCAGCTAACCTAGTGTATTTAATGTGTTCCAGCAATGAGAAAACGGCCAGGAGGTTTTCCTGTGTGAGGGTCACCAGAGTTACGTTGGTATCAATCCAGCTCTTGGTGACAGACTCTGGAAAGGGATCAGGAAAGGGATCATCAGCTGGATGCCATTTACTGCATGTTTACTTTCAGTCAATCATAGCATGAATAGAAACTCTTTTTTTTAATGCATTCTTACTGTGGTTCTCCCTTAACAATCCCATTTAAGTTGTGTTTGGAGGACAAAAAAAGAGGAAAGCACAAAAGATGTGTGCACCAGTAAGCCTCTTAGGCACCTGGGGATCAAGCAGTGAGGGAAGATAGGGACTGAAATAGGTGGGGAGTTGGATGTAGTGGTGAAAAGTAACCTTAAACTTAAGGGAAAGCTTCTTTAAGACTAAGATCTGTGTGAGTTCTTAATTTTTTTCCCTACAAAGTCTGTAGCTCTGGCCACTGCTGGGCTTTATGCTGATTGACAGAAGGAGGATTGACATCTGCTGAGTGAGCTCAGCGAGTGGCTTTATTCACAGAGAAATTAAGTGTGCAAAAACACGAGTCACATTTTCTACACAAACAAGGACAAACACACTCAGTGCATTGACCTGAGCCTCATGGTTCAGTCCCCAGCCTGCCACTGTCTTTTGGAGTGTCACTGCACACGTCCTGTTCCCCTGAATCGTTGCTTGCAAACTGGAGACACTTCTGATACGGATAATAAACCCATGCAGAAGAGCTGGGGATTTGCTGTCAGACAGAAGGAGGTGAAAGCTGCACTTTTCCTCTGATTCCTGATCCCCCAGAGGCAGCTGACAGAACAGTGACAGAAAGATGACAGTCTTCAGTCTCACAAAGGGCCACCACCACGCAGCACACCGGGAAAATGGAAAATGCAAAATGAGCAAGAGTCTGCAGGATACTTCCTACTCTTGCCACTTTGTAATATGTTTACTTGTCAAGAGCCCCATGGGTGGTATAATGAAACCCTGTCAAATTATTCTGCTGTGATAAACTGGGAATGTGGAAGCAGGAGTGCCCAGATTGCAAAAACCCCCTGGCAAAAGCCTGCTTGGTACCTGCAGAAGTGCTCCAAGCAGCTTGGTGAACGCCAAGCACCCACCACATCTCCTCGAGTGAATTCCTGATGGCACCTTAAACAAATATTCCTTTCCTTACAAATTTGTATCATTGAATCATAGAATGTGAGGGGGTTGGAAGGGGCTTCCAAAGATCAAGTCCAACCTCCCTGCCATGACAGGATTGCCTCGGGTGGGCCACACAGCAGTGCATTCAGATGGGTTTTGAAAGTCTCCAGAGGAGACACCACAACCTCTCTGGGCAGCTCCAGGCCTTCAGCACCCTCCCAATAAAGGAGTTTTTCCTCATGTTGAGGTGGAACTTCCTGAGTTCCAGCTTGTACCTGTTGTTCCTTGTCCTATATCTGGGCACACAGAAAAGAGACTGGCACCTTTGTCTTAACACCCACCCCTCAGATGTTTATAGACATTGATAAGATCTCTCAGACTTCTCCAGACAATATGCTCATTAACCAGGGGTCTTCGTCAGAGCTATGCTGGGAAATGCTTTTTAGCATTGAGAGCATCCCCTCTTAGGCTGTTATTCTCCAGGCTAAAAGTCTCAGGTCTCTCAGCCTTTCCTTCTCAGAGATGCTCCAGATCCCTCAGCATCTTTGTAGCCTCTGCTGGACTCCAGTAGTTCCCTGTCTCTCTTGAAACTGGGAAGCCCAGAAGTGGCCACAAGCCAAGGTGACTAGTTATATCCAGGGAACAATTTGCCCATCTCTTACAATATTTATTCAACCAGCAGCTCTGCTGGGGGTCTTCTGCTGTTACCTTTAAATAGTGATGGCTGGCTGGTGTCTGCCACAAGACACCTTTGCTCCTCCTCAGGAGTCTAGGTCCTTGAATTGTTGACTTGGTGGAACAGAATTTGGTTATGTTGAGAGCTCAAGCACTTTTGCCCTGCTGAAGTGTGGTTATGAAATGTGGATGGTACTTCCCTCTGCTTGGATCTGGTGGTGAGACTCTGAGTTAAAAAATAGCCATTGAATCCTGAATAATTTAAATCAGAGTTATGGAATCCTCCAGACTAAGGAAGCTCAGTCAGGAGTTCAGGAACCTGTTTTTTAAGGAAGTGTTTTGTGAGGTGACAGAATATTGATGACTATGGCTGATGCTCAGCCATCCTCCTAAGCAATGGCCAAGGCAGATGGTGTTTGGAACTGGATGGAACAAGGGAGCTCCAGGGCTGTGTGGATGGTTCTGTTCCAGCTGTAAATCTCTCAGTGCTTGTCTCCATGCGTACAGCGCTTATAATTCACAGGTACTGCTAGACTATCAGCACATTTCTTCCTCTTAATAACAAGTCTAAAATGGGTTTTATTTTTCATTTCTGAGAGTGGAAGATTTCAGATGGTGCTAAAAAGCCAGGTCGTGACATTTTTCTTGGAGGAGGGCTCCTGACATTGTAATTTTGTACTACAAAGATCTGTAAAGGAAGAGAGGGGATTAATTACAAGGAAAGTGCCTGTGCAAACCCAGGTCTTTTCCAGAAAATCATCTTTATCTTCTGTAAGGGATCATGATTCAGGTAGACATTTAACCATCTGCAACCTGACCTAGCCATATCTGCATTAGCAGGGGGGGCTGAACTAGATGAGCTCCAAAGTCCCTTCCAACCCCCACCATGCTGAGATTCTGTGATCTGTCCCACACTGAAGGTCAGGAATGTTCTACTGTCACATATTCCCTTGCTTTAAGCATGCCCTTTAGCAGCTAAGTGCCTTGCTTTGGAAATTGGAGAGAAATTTATATGGCTGGCTGCAGAGAAAAAAAATATCTCAGTTTGAAAATGTATGACCAAATTTGAGGGCTGAAGAAGGTTCTGCTCAGCTTGAAGACCCAATGGCCCTCAAGGGACAATGTGCCTCTTGAAAACTTTTCTCTCCATGAAGTGCTGAGGAGAGGAAGCTCTGATAGAGACTTGTGGGCAGAAGACAGTAAGCTTGCAGCAGCCATGCCCATGGCAGAGGATGAGGGAAATGTGGCATCACCCCAGCACCCACGTGTTTGCTCTGTTGGCACCATTGCTGCAGATGAGGATTAATAGGGGAGGGATGGGAGACTACCTCAGAGAGAGGGGAAAAGAAAAGGAACAAGATTTCTTTGCTCATGGCAGTCTTGTTGACCACTTACTAAATTACATCCATTGGATGATTTTCTCTCGATGGCCATCGGGATCGAAGTGGTAATAAAACTCTGTTGACAAGTGCCACAAAGGTGACTTTGTTTGCACAGCCCCTCTTCAATTTCTGCTTGATCAGAGAGCAAATAAACCCAGTGAAGTTCTCACTGGGTGATCTTAGGAAGAGGAGGAGTGCTGTAAATGCTCATTTTAGTTTTGGCTAGCTCTCCTGGAAGACAAAAGAGCAGATTATGTGTACAAGCAGAAGCCAGAAGTTGAGGCGGGGAGGGTGATGTACTGCTGACAGCTTCATGGAGATGACTCAAAGGCTCAGTCTGCTTAACCAGTGCAGCTGAAAGCCCCTGTTGTTGATGCTGCTTTGGACACATTTCTTACCAGGGCAAGACACAGAGTTGTGATGGGGCTCTGTTCTGCTTGTCCTCTGTCCCAAGTGTAGAAGGACTGTCTGAAGCTTGCAGCAGGAGATGCAGGAGCAACCAGCTGGCAATAAAAAGAAATGGCACTGTCCAGACTCTCCCTGGCACTGATAAGACTTTGCAGTATCACTAAAATGTAATCTCTGGTGATTATTGGCAGGATTCCAGTGTTGTGTATGGGGATCCTCTTCTGCTCCCACCTAACTGCACTGATCCCAGCTGATCTTCTCCCTGGGGAGGGAAGGAGCGATGGACTTACTCACAAAACCTGGGGGACTTAGAATCATAGAATCATAGAATCAATAAGGTTGGAAAAGACCTCAGAGGTCATCAAGTCCAACCTGTCACCCAACACCTCATGACTACTAAACCATGGCACCAAGTGCCATGTCCAATCCCTTTTTGAACACCTCCGGGGACAGTGACTCTACCGCCTCCCTGGGCAGCACATTCCAATTGCCAATGACTTGCCCTGTTGTGGCACAGGAAAACCACAGGTGAGAGCCAGCAATGATTTCTCCTCAGCTTGGCATTGATGCTACATGGGCAATAACTCAGCTCTGCTCAGGAAGAGCTGCTGCTGCTAGGCCTTCGCCAGGTAAAAGTCTGCAGGGGCAGGAATGCAGCAGATGTAGGAAAGGGCATCTGATAATTTTGGGACTGCTGAGGCTGGTGTACATTCACATCCCAACGTTGTGATACCAATAAACTGCTAATCACTGCCTGCCATGGAGGTGAGCAAAGAGAGCAGAATGAGGACCACCACACCCTGACACTATCTATGAAACATTCTCTCTCCATACCTGGTGAAGTCACTGGATAGTTTATCATGTTTTGCCCCAGTACAAGACACTTTGTAATTGGATTAGCAGGTGTTCCTACGAGAGCACAGCCTCCCACCTGGCAGCATGTAATTAATACATACAAAATAAAGCCAGGTCCTCTATTTGGCAGCTTAGAAGTATTCCAGGCATTGCAAAGGCTTGATTCTTTATGGCAGCTTTGAGCTTAAGGAATTAAGGCAAAAAAAAGAAAAATCTAGATTCGAGAATTTAATTCTAAGCATTTGGAGATGATAAACTGCAGGGGAAAGACTTTTTGCTGCCTTGCACCTTGTGTGGTGTCTGTGGAAAGCAGGTCTCAATCTCTGCCTGTCCAGTACAATAGGAGGGAAATGACAACCCCCCCAATTCCCACTTTAAGTGAATTGATGTAAGTGCAGAGCAGCTTCTACAAAATTGATAGAGATGGGTCAGGAGAGGAGCAGAAGGACCTGCTCCTGCAGCTTTGGGTGACAGGATGGGATGCTGCCGGTGGGAAGAGCAGCTCATCAGCATTCAGCTCCTGGCGATGATCTAAACACCGGTGTATTTCCTAGTTCGGTGACTTCCCCAGCTGCTCCCAGGAGAAGCCCCAGCGTGACCCTGTGCAATCTCTTTTTGCCAGGCAAAATGGTCTGTCGGTCGCCCGCTCTCGCAGCGCCTCGCTGCCAAGCCGGGGATCAGGGCTCACACACACGGGAGGGCTGTTGTGAGTCAGCAGATAAGAACAACTGAAGTTTAACTTTTATTTATGCCTTAAGCATTGAATGACTAGGGTGGGGTGGGGTTTTTTTAGTTTGTTTTGTTTTGTTCTGTTTATCTCCTTACATTCTTGGAGCAGCAGTTTTGTAGAGGGTTTGGAGTGGGCATGAAGAGCAGAGCACAGAAGAGGGTTTGAAAAGTTCATTAGGTGCTGTAGCTGCTCGGTGCCTCAGAGACATGGGGCTCCTTGAGCACAGAGTGTGTTGCTGAATGCTACCAAGTGCCCAGAGTCACAACTGCTGGTAGAAAATGTGGCTCCTTAGCCAAATCATCAATTAATCAACTGATCAATGCAACCATGTGTGCAGCCACCCAGTGCCATGGCCACGGGGGTACTATGGAAACAGTCATTTTGTTTGCTTCTAAATTTCTTCTTAATACTTCTAGATATCAACTGATCCCATCTGAACCACAGCCCTGGATTTCAGAGTGTCCTTTCTAGGGGCCCCTCTAGCCAGGGGCCCTGCCAGCACCTGCGTCGCCTCTCTCCTCCCACATCAAGCACAGCGCATGCTGGCAGGCTTGGAGCAGGTGTAAATCCTGTGTGTCCATGCATGTGCCAGGAGGCTCTCTATAGCTCCCTGAAAGGAGCTTGTCACAAAGTGGGTGTTGGTCTCTTCTTCCAAGTAACTAGTGATAGAACAAGAGGGAATGGCCTCAAGCTGCACCAGGGGAAGTTTAGGCTGAACATTGGGAAAGGTTTTTTCACTGAAAGGGTTGTCAGGCATTGGAACAGGCTGCCCAGGAAGGTGGTGGCATCATCATCCCTCAATGTATTTAAAACCCATGCAAAGGTGGTGCTTGAGGGTATGACTTAGTAGTGGACTTGGGAGAGAGGGTTAATTATTGGACTCAATGATCTTGAAGGTCTTTCCCAACCTAAATGATTCT
Organism: Dryobates pubescens; assembly: GCF_014839835.1. NCBI lineage: Eukaryota > Metazoa > Chordata > Aves > Piciformes > Picidae > Dryobates > Dryobates pubescens. The sequence continues at coordinate 4,468,424 of NC_071635.1, forward strand.
ATGCTTCTATTTGTAGTCCTCGAGATGTAGATTAAAATGCATTAACTATCTTGAAGTTCACCAATTTAATGCCAGATCATCTGGGACTGACCTTTCCTTACATAAGTTTCAAGATTTTATGGCTCTCCTACTTGTGGAATTTTTTTAAAGGACATAAGGAAGACAGCTCTTTTCTCTCACATGGCCCTGGAGAGCTGACCTTCCTGTGGAGAGAGCAAGTGCTCAGTAGGAAATGTTTGGGCACATTTCCCCTGCCCTTCAACTTGATTTTGCTGAGCTCATCCACACAGTCTCAAAGCAAGAACAGATTGTTGCTGCTAACCTTATGATGAAACTTGCTATTAACACTTGTATAAGTAGTGCAGAGATGATTAACAGATGTTAGCAGTCTCTAGAGGTCATGTGGCCTGCAATGTGTGTGGACAAGTGCTTCTGGATGGTAGGTATCACCAATCACCTCCAGTCACCTTTTTGACCCTATTTGACTCTCTAGGCTGTCAGTCATGAAACATCGGCTGATCATGTTCAATCTTCCAATACCAGATAGCAATGACAGCTTAGTGGGGGCAATGCTCCTCTGCACTGGTTTTGATGGAGAAAGAAGTAAAGGGAGTGGGAGCCATGAAGGTGTGGATGCAGAGTCACCTCCTGCACCTCTAGAGGACTCCTGAGCTCTTCCTCCCTCTGCACCTGGGATGCCTCTCCCAGCACAGGGCATCCCTTTTGGCTCTTCAGCCTGCTGTGATGTATGCATTATACATGTTACATGTCTTCATCCCCCAGCATGTAAAACCTTTGCAGAAGGTTTTACAAAAGCAGGGCTGGGCTGGGCAGGTGTGAGCCTAGACCCTGTGGATGAATCTACATCTGAATACAGGTTTTAGCTTAAGCTATCCCTGCCAGTAATTTTCCCTTTCTTGTGGTGAAGAGCTTTGTGTTCCCAGAAATTCTAACGGTTCTAAGCCAGCCCCAGGGATGTGCCTGCTGTCTGTGGGGAAGAATGGTTCCTCTTGGTGCCTTGCTGGCAACACCAGGATGCTTGCTGAGACTGGAGGAAAAGGCTCCTGCTCTCTGGTCTCTCTTGCTGCTGCACAATGAATGGGCAAGGTGGCACTGTGGAGCTTCTTACCCTGGGTGACTGAGAGAGCTTTAGTGAGAGCAGAAGGTGTATGTGGCTTTGCAGCTGTGCTTTTCTGTTTTGCTCACTGCTGCCTCTCATATCTGACATCAAATGGATCTGAAATACTCAGTGTATTAGAAAAAAGAAAAAAGATAAAAAAAGGAAGGAAATGCATTTGAACCTCACTAAGTTCAGCCAGGAAAGAAGACACTGGTCTTTGCTACTGAGAGGATTTAACCTCTTAAAGGTGGAGAGAGAAGAATACTGTACAAGAAGACAACCACTGTGTTAATTTTACAAAGGGGTGAAGTCAGGGAAAGGGAAAAAAAAATCTTCTCTTGAGGGTGTTTGTGCCTTGTTTTTCCTGGTAATCACGGGAAAGCTCCTGCTGATTTCTCATGTCTAATAGGAAAGGGCTCTGGCCAGCACTGTGAGAGCAGAAGATTTAGATACCTGAATCCATGGAGTGGTCCTTTCCTTTCTGCCCACATCTGTGTGTCCTTGCAGGCAAGGGGTTGTCTGCCTGTTTATTTGAATAGGGCTGCATCAGGATAGCTTTCCATTTCCCCCATGGCTTTTCTGATGTGCTGGGATGAAGCTGTGGTGCCTCTGGGGTGCTGCAGGCACCTCTCAAGTGATGAGGGTTCAGTGAGCTGGGTTGTCATCCTATGGTTTCACGAAGGAGCAAAGCTTTTCCAGCAGTGTTACTCCACTGCATCAAAGCAGAATGTCTTGTGCCACATGGGTAGATAGCTATCATTAGGATAATGATCCTGCTCAGTAGAAGCAATACTTGGTGATGCAGGTAGCCAGGTGAATTTTCATGGACCAGGGCAGGCTGGACTGGTGTTGTGGTTGTGTCTGCTGGAATGCAGGAGACGAGTGTAGCCATTTCCAAGGGTTCTGGTGTGAGCATAGTCTGATATATTTTGAAGGGAAAAAAAAGCCCAGCACACATGTATCATAGAGTCACAGACCCATAGAAACTCTGAAGCTGGAAGAGACCTATGAGATCAAGTCCAGCCACTCTCCTAGGGTTCTCAATTCCACAACTTCTGCTAAGCCACTACCACTAAACCATGCCACTAAACACCACATCCTCATATCTTTTAAATACCTCCAGGGATGGTGACTCCACCACCTCCCTGTATCATCACAGATCAGCCAAGGACTTCAGAGTAAACCTGTCAGTGGTGGCTTGTGGGGAGAAGAGTTTTCTGAAGTGGAGACAGATGATACCTCACACTCCAAACAAAGCTTCAGTCAGCTAAAATGAGCCATAGTGTTTATTCCCAGAGCTCTCAGTATTTATTCCCAGAGCTCTCTCTTCCCAAAATATCAAATCTCTTTAAGTATCAAAGGTGCTTCCAACCAAAGCACCGTGCCTTTGACATCAATAAATGACAGGCACCTATGGATAACTCTTCCAAAATGGTCTTATCACTGGTTAATCAATATATTACAACAGACATATTGCCTTTTCTTCTCTGCTTATACACCACCCAGGATCCTTGTGCAGAGCCTTGACACCAGCAGAAGCATACAAGAGCTTGGAGATCAATTTTAAATGCTTCTTTAGGTGTATTGATCACCAGCTGCTGAGAAAGGGGTGGCAATAAATTTGTGTATATTCCCATCCTGTCTGTGAGCCTGTTAAAAGGAGAGAAATGGCCTCCTCCTCTTTTCTCTTTCTCTCTTCTGAGAAGATGAAAAAAAGATGGCAAGAGCTTGAGGGTATTGGGTCTTCTTGTAGTTTTTCAGATGGTGACTTCTTGTCCTCTTTTTCTGTCTTGGCAGGAGAGAAAATGATGATGACAGCTAAAAGGGAAAGAATGCCAAAAGAGGGGAAAAAACCCAAACACAAAAAAGCCTCAGATCAGAAGAGGACTCCTGAAATTCTTCTATTAATCCAATCAATATTTGTTTTAGTATTGAATTATTGAACAAATGAATCGAGTTACTTTCCATTGCCATGGGAAGCAGGAGCTGCGTCCTGCAGGCTGCTGTAGTGCCAGCATCTAGCCTTGTTTCTGCAAACACCAGAGCCCTTTATTGGTGGCAATTTTGCCCACTCCAAATGCAGCAGCTCTTGGGTGTGTGCACAGCATACTGCAGAACTGGGCAGGCAGGAAGGCCACCAGCTCGAGAACACTGGTCTTGAGTTTATCTCCCCAATTAGACTGCAGAAGCTTGAGTTGCTTCCATCAGAAAAAGCCTCTTGCCTTCCAGAGAAGCTCTGTGAGAAGTGAGGGACCCAAATGAAAAGTGGAATATTCTGAGCTTGTTTATTTGTTTGGTTTGGGTTTTTTCTTTCTTTTACTTTAAATGGCTGGTCTGGGAGAAGAGAAAAAAATCTTGATTCTGTCTTATCCTCTGAACTACCTGTACTATAACCTGGTCCATGCATCCCCAAATTAATGAGCCAAGTTTCAGGAGCCAGGTGCTCTTTGGAAATCATCTTTCTTGGGTGTGAGTTTGGTCTTTGCCCATCAATAAGTTCATGTCTGGGGACTGTAGCTCTGCAGCAACACAAGTAGTGAATCAGGTTAGAGAGGAAGTGAAGCCTGGAGCAGTGAGTGACTTCGCCTAGCAAGGTCTTAGGAGGGAAAGAGCCAAAGCTTTGTGCCCTGGTTCCTAGCTCCTCATGAAATATTGCCTGTCACTGACAAGCTCCCACTGGAAACCATTGTGACCATTCACTGAGTTCCATCTGGAAAGCTTTGCCCCTGTGGAGAAATTACACTCAGAAAAAAATAACTGTCTATGGCAAGTTAGTGAGCTTCAGAGCATCATCCCCCAGCAAAGGGACATCCCTGAGCTGCTGTGTGCTTCTGGCTGCAGTGAGTCACATTCATCACCTAAGGAGGAGCATACACACAAGACCTTTCCAGAGCATCACACCATTGTCCTTAAATTGTTTTTGGCTGGACCTGCTGCTGGTGCTCTGCATCCCTGCATCCCTGCCCTTTCACTTGGCCTTGTGCTGAGCATCACCAGCAGATGGGATGCTGTGGCCATGCTGCATGACCTTGGATGAAGCTTTTGGGCAACCTCAGTTTGGAGATAGGTGGCTGCACCCAGGTCTTGCCCAGCCACTGCATCTATTGGCCACCCCATTCGTAACATCACTCATGTGGCTCCTATAATTGTTCACTGGTAATTAGATGTGAAAAAAACATGAGCTCTGATGAGAATTCCTGCTGGAAGGGTGGCATGTGGCTGGAGGGTGTGGGTGGAAAGGCATCAGTGAAAAAGATGGGGAAAAAAAGAAGTTTCTCTATTCCCATGGGTTGTGAGCAGGGGTTGCCAGTGGTATTTTCTGTGAGTGCCTGAGAACAAACCTGTCTGTCAAATGTGTGCTCTTCTAATAGCTGGTGAAGTCACCTCAGTTTGGTTTTTACACTGCAAACAGTGCAGTGTTAGGAGGAATTGAGGAATCTGGGTGAATGAGAGGCTGCTGCTGAAGATGAATGAGCCACTTTGTTTGACAGAGTTGAACTTTGGGATTAAAAGAAAAAGCTGGAACCTGCCAGGGGTGAGGAAGTTTACTCCATCTGTCCAAATCATCACCCTTGCAGAACACAGACTGCAATCACCCAAACCCTGAAAAACCTTCCCCAGACTAGTTTTAATCTTCAAACTGGAGGTTCTGGTGAGTCTGTTGTGTGGCATCTGTCAGCAAGTATCTGTCTGTGAGTTACCACCTGGGGAAAGACCCTTTCAGCACCTGGTCTGTGCAGCCTGCCTGTAGATCCTGTTGTGGTTTTTTTGCTTTCTTTCTTGTTTTCACAAGATAAATCTGCATGATTCTCCCCTCCCATAAATCTCATGTACCATGGAGCTTCCTCTGAGGGATGGTTGTGGGGAGAGGTTGCTGTTGGGGATGGGGCTTGGAAAAAAAATCACAGTGCTTTTTTTGGACCCTGTGGAAATTTCCTGAGAGGTTTCACACTCTTTGGACTCATTGTCCAGCCCCCCTGCAATGAGCAGGGACATCCCCAGCTAGGTCAGGTTGCTTATGATCCCATCAAGTTTGACCTTGAATACCTCCAGGGATGGGATGTCCACCACCTCTCTGGGCAACCTGTTCCAGTATTTCTCTCGCCTATTTTAATCCTACCTCCCCCCCATCTCCCTTGCTTTTTTTCATACTTTCAACCCCAAATAAAGGGGTGGCTGCTCTTTCACCCTGCAGGTGAGGCAGGATGGACCAGCACAGCCCTTCAGGCTGTTCAGCCAGGGCCAGCCAGCTCTGTGCCATATCCCAGGCACTAGGCAATCGTTCCCATCGGCGCAGCCCAGCTCCACGGGCAGGTGTCCAATTCATCATAGTCTGATCAGAGCAGGCCAGGGGTCTGGCTGCTTGCAGAGCAGTGAGGCAGTGCTGTGCTGGGGGTGTACATTATGCAGTCCAATCTCGGGGAGGCTGTAGGAAGGGCAGTCCATCAAAATGCCATTACACGGCGTGCACAGCTTGCTGCTGCTGCTGCTGCCTGGGCAGGCAGGGAGAGGGAGCTGCAGACTCTGCTTAATGACAGACGGAGTGATGGACTCCTGACAAATTACTGTTGATCACTCTTCTCATACTTGTTTCAACCTTTCTCCCTGCTGACATACAGCAACCACCCTGCTTTAAATCACCCTCCTGCCCTGGGCAGTGGGTGCAAACTGAAACACAGGAGGTTTCACTCGAGCTGAAGGCAAAACCACAGAGTCACAGAATGACAGAATGGCCTAGGTTGAAAGGGACCTCAGAGAAGATCTACTCCACTGCCCTTGCTATGGGCAGGGACACCTCTCAACTAGACTCAGCTGCTCAAGGCCTCATCCAGCCTGGCCTTGAACATCCCCAGGGAGAGGACATCTACAACCTCCCTGGGCAGCCCATTCCAGAGTTTCACCACGCTTGTACTGAAGAACTTCTTCCTAAGATCCAGTCTAAACCTACTCTCTCTCAGCTTCAAACCATTCCCCCTTGTCCTGTCTCTAGACACACTTATGAAAAGTCCCTCTCCAGCTTTCCTGTAGCATCCCTTCAGAAGAAGAACAGAAGAACAGAATCAGGTGTTGGAAGGCAGCTCTAAGGTGCCTCTGGAGTCTTTTCTAGACTGAACAATCCCACCTCCCTCAATTTATCCTTATAGCAGAGGTGCTCCAGCCTTGGAATGTCTTTACTTTGAGGGTGGTGGAGCACTGCAACAGGCTGCCCAGAGAGGCTGTGAAGTCCCCATCTCATGAGGCATTCAAAACCTGCCTGGTTGTGTTCCTGTGTAATTTTTCTCTGGATGACCCTGCTCTAGTAGGGGGGTTGGACTAAATGATCTTCAGTAGTCTCTTCTAACCCCTACCATTCTGTGATACTATCTGAAACAACTAAGGGCCAGCTGGAGATGGTCAGGTGTGGCTCTAAATTAAAATATAATAATAATAAAAAAGAAGATGAAAAGGATATATATCAAAGAGCCAGGAGAAGGGCATGCATGGGAGGAGTTAGAGGGGTCTAGGGCTGCCTGATGGGTTCAGAAGTGATCATCCCTTTGGGAGAAGAAGAGCTGGGAAACTCCAGCTCTCCCAAGGTAGCAACCTCAGGAGAGAGGTATCACAAAGGAGCCAAAGAAGTGATTTAAGATACTTCTGCCAAAAAAACCCCCAAAAGACCAAAAGAAGAAAAGTTTGAGTTTTGTTGCAAAATACATCTGCACATCCATGAGTGTAGAGTTTCCTGTTAGCTTATGTCCCAAATTCTCTGCTTCCCAGGCCCTTGAATCATCTTTGCAGAAGTACAACCCTTGGTTGCATTGTCTCTGCCTAGGGCTTCAGCCAAGGCAGGGGAGATGAAAGAGAGTGGGACCACTGGCTCAGGGGACTCTGGGCTGTTTTATGTGGACTTGGAAATTTCCAGTGGAAAAGCAAATCTGCACATGTGTGATAATGATGCCACAGCATCACATCCATGGGAACACTGCATTTTAAGTGACAACACAGCTATTAAAAATGAGAGCGTTAAATAAAGCTTTAATCCTCTACAGTGATGCTTTTGTCCCTTGTGGGAGAATCCTCCTTGTGCATGTGAACTCTTGTTTACTTTGTGCTCTGTGTGAGGGACAGCTTTGGGGCGGGGGACATGAATAACAACCCAGCTTAATCCTTAACCTCCCCTTCACAAGGATAAGAAAAGTCTGTGATGATGATTTGATCCCAGAAGGACTCCAGTCCATAGAGCAGCCCGCTTGAAACCAAATCATCTCCCATTACAGAGCCCCCTTGAAACTTTATCATCACCATTCCCAGTGTAGCTCTTTCACAACCCCTTGATGTTCTCCACTATGACCACTTCAGCTACTGAAAATAAATGGTCTGTGTGATCAGGGAATAAAAGCAGCTGAAATACCCTGGGAGCTGCTTCTACACAGAAAACCATAGACTTAGAAACTACTTTATTCCCCATCCCCCCCAAGATTTCAGGTTTGAGTTCATCTCAGTAAGATCCTGACTGCCTCAAAGCAAACTTTAGGTGAGGTCTGGGAGCTTCTATATATTGAGTCCACCAGGACAGTCAGCTGGGATGAATGGTGATGAGAGATAGATGCAGCTGGCCAGAGTCATGCTACTTTCCTCCTGATACCCAGTTCTGATGCATGGAGATTATTATTAAGACACAATTAGGAGCATAGATTTCAAAATAATATCATCAGTGCTGCCTGGGGTCTGGGGGGGGCAGTGTGGGGCAGGGAGTGTTGGATGGTTTTCTTTTAGGGACAGCCTTTTGCTGTAATGTTGTTTTATGGATTTAGGGTGGGTTTCTTTTGCTCATTTTGCCTTTTCTCTAAATGATTTATGAATGTCTCTGTCATCATTTCATTCCTTCTGGAAAAGCTTTGTTTTTTTGCAGGAGCTGCAGCATGTCAGCTTAAACTGGAAATACTCACTTCAAGGCACTAACAAGTTCTGTGCCACTAAGAGCCTTTGATTTCTGCATTTAATTATGTCTCATTGGATTATAATAATCCTATTCCTCCTTGTTTCTCCAGCTCAGTCTTCCATAGTTGTCTTTGCACTTAATTAAAAGTGCCTCCTTCGCTGCTAGGCTGCTGCTGAAATTAAGGCTGACACACAGGGAGGGGAACTTTACATCTGGAGGAATCTTATTTTTAACCTCTGCATCTCAGCACCTACAGGGCTCCTGGTGGGTGAACTTTCGTTCTAATGTTGTGAAATATGACAAGAAGGCTTTCCTACCTGCACTGCCAAAAGGACTTGTGATTGCAGATGTGCCCCAGGGCTCAGAAAATAAGGGGGAATTGATGCCACTGAGTGAGACCCAGTGGCTAGCAGGGAGCTGGGATAGAAACATAGAATGCATTGAGTTGGAAGGGGCAAAGGTTAGCTAGTCCAACCCTCCTGCAGTCAGCAGGGACATCCCCAAGTAGATCAGGTTGCTCAGAGTCCCATCAAGCTTGACCTTGAATATCTCCAGGGGTGGGGCCTCCACCACCTCCCTGGGCAACCTGTTGCAGTGTTCCAACACCCTCATAGTAAAGAACTTCTTCCTAGGGTCCAGTCCAAATGTAGCCTACTCGAGTTCAAAACCATTGTCCCTTGTCCTATTGCTCCAACCTTTGTAAATGGTCCTTTCCCAGCTTTCTTGCAGGCCCTCTTCAGGTACTGGAAGGACATCAGAGCCTGAACCACCCAGTTACCCCTGGAAGCTGGTGGTGATATGACAGTCTTTGGTGGTTGTGGTCCCTGTTGTGGGGTTGATGTCTGACCCCTGGCTGGACCATGGAGCACAGAGAGCTCCACAGGGCTCTGTGCTGGCTGCAGACTCAAGATTTCCTCTGGTAGATCCTTTAAACGCAGATTATATTGCTATTGTACTAATCTTCATCGAGTCTTGGTCAGAAAGCATGGAGACATGACACTTTGGGACAGTTTAATGATCATGGTGGTGTTGGGTTGATGGTTGGACTCTATAATCTTAGAGGCCTTTTCCAACCAAATCAATTCTATGATTCTGTGGCTCCTCATTTGCTGTCTGTTAATGTGAGTCCCATAATGCTTGGGAGAATGATGCCAGCCAGTAATGGTGCACAATGACATGGATGCCATCAAAACAGGCTGAAAGTTGTCTGCTCACAACATGTCAGAAGACATAGATGATCTTCAATTTCCTTCTTTATTGTAGTGCCAGTCTTTGTTCTCCTCCAGGAGTGCCTCTCCCAGACAGCAATGGGTGAAATTCTCAGATTTCCCTCGTAGGTTTTTAGGTTCCTCAAGGGCAACCAGCACTACAAAAGCTTGGTGTGCCTGCAGCTGCTCACACACATGTGCACACAAGGGGCCACCTTGGGTTTTGGCTCCCCATTGTTGTTTTCTGGGAGCAAAAAAATAGCTATATTTATCCTGGTTTCTGTTCTTCCCTGGTGTGAAAAAAATCCCCAACCCCCCAAAATCCAAACTCATAATTCTGAGTCGAAAAAACGTGAAAGGTTATTCTGGAAATCTGCTGTTAAACATTTGCAAGATATTTAGAGGTGCAGAGAAAGGAGAGGCTGAATGCTGTGCTAATTTCTAGCTAAATTTGGCTAAACTCTAGCTAAAGTCTTGGCAAAGCTTTCCCCACCTCCCTTTTTTCTTTTAATAGTAGCAGATTATGATTGATGATGAGTTTGGGTTTGACCTTTTTTTGTCACTGGGAAAGGAGCTTGGTTAGCAGAGCTGAGAAAAGCAGCAGCTTGACCCTTTTCTGAAGGCTGGGTGCCAGGGAGAGGAAGGCAGAGCTGCTGGGCTTTGCATAAAGCATGAAAAATGGATAGGAAGAAGGTTAAAAAAGTAAGTATCTTTGGACAAGCGAAAGAGCTTCTGTGTCCTAACCAGTGTTGTGTTAGCGAGAGGTCCCTGTGCTGGGGTGAGACAGTGTTGGGAATTTCTGTTGAATGCTTCAGTGGACAAGAAAATGACAGATCCAGGAACAGAAATTGGTGTTATTACAGTCAGACAGAGTTACAGCAAGGAGAAATTTTTGCCTGGTGTCTAAATCCACTGATTTATGGAAAATATTGCAACCCATGCTACAAAACACAACCCTATGAAACCCATGGCACCAAATGCAGATGAAGCTGGTGAAGGTTTCTGTGTGTTTTGTAAATGCAGCAGGTACAGGAATGCATGGGGGTGAGCCCATGCATTTAAGAGAGAGATTTGTAGTTATTTCACCAATGTTTTGAGTGCTGTCATCAGAAAACAGATCCCTCTGAATGAAGCACAGGAAATAGTTCAGGTGAGTTCCAAGCCATTTTTGGCAGGGCTCTACGACGGCGTTCTAGACTGCTAAGGAAATGATATGTTTCAAAGGTGGTTCTTGCATTACTCACCAGCACAGAATGCTGTGAGGAGACAAAGCAAAGAAAATGTACTTTTGGCATTGTACATATCTCATGAAACTTTGAGTTGGGAGTTGTTTTGAGGTGCAATATCTGACTTGGAGGTCTGTGTGATTTCTATCTAAGTTACCTGCTAACTTCTAGCTAAGGCAGCTGTGGAAACTTGTGAAGATGTTTCCAAGTACCTGCAGATGTATTCAGTTCAAATCACCTTATTTCAGCTTTATTCTATTCAGCAGAATGGATTTTCCTACGTGGTCTTTAACTTAAGACCCTTGAGTCATCCTGGCTTCATGGGATCAGCCAAAGGGTTTTAGGGCATTACAGTTCTTATTCCTGAAGTGGTGGTTTGGGAGTTTTGAGATTAATGCAGCTTTCCCCTTTGATCCCTATTTTCTCCTTCCTGTGGTGCTAGAAGGGCAGATCTGGACATGGTCCTTCTTAGCCCTAGCTGCACTTACAGCCACAAATCTGGGTTTTCAGGAGGTTCCTGCAAAGCATCCCCAGCCTGGTCTGATGGCTGTGCTGCAGGGATCTCGTCATCACGCTGGAGGATAAGGGAAAGTGTTTAAACTCTGCCACCATAATAGGATTACAGCCTTATACCTCGAATAATTCCAGCTTCAGAGAAGCATTTTTGAAATCAGATTTGGATTCCCAGGAGGTTTGATTATTTTGGGAAGCTGGCAAGTGATGGTGCCATTCATCCAGCTAATCACAGCCAGGCATACATGGTGTAAGTTTCATACTGGAAGGAGTGGAGCTTGCTGGGGAAAACCAGCTTTGGCTTTCCCAGGAAGTCTATGACCCCAAAAAATCCTCTTGCAAGCTGTCAGATGGATCAGGACCACCAAGCCAGTCCCTTTTCTGCAGGTGATGCACATGGTGGACCCCAAGATCTCCAACAGCAGTGGGAATCCCCAGTGAGACTCTGCCCAGCTGGCTTTGCTTCCAGCAAGGGGTTTTGTACGTGAACCCAGGTCCCTCCTGCTACACTGCTAAAGCATTTAATGATACAGAGCATTTAAACGTGCCACTTGCTCCTCTGATCCTGCAGAAGTACCTTTTAAGGTGGGACAGCTAATTTGTCTGCCACTAAATTCCCTTGCATGAGGACTCCTATTTCATGCTGCCACCAATTTTCTCCTGCTAAAATAATACATTGTGCTTGCCTCTTTAATTAGACAGAAAGTTAACCACCCAGCAAAGGTCACAAAGCCTGGTTGCTGTGAGGATAGATTTGAATGGGTTTTTATTTGGGAAATGCCACACCTGTCAGGTTTGTCAGCTGGCTTTAACATGGTGATGGTGAGGCTTGGTGCTCCCGAGATGGCTTGCTGGGAGTCAAGAGTTCTTTCTTTACCATTGATAAAATCTTCTCTCCAAGAATTGTTTCAGAATTCATTATGGTTTCCTAACACTTCTTGCTGGAGTTATGGTCTCCTCTTCATGAACACATCTCTAACTATAGTGATGATTATTAGCCATCATAGGGTTGTTTGGGCTGAAAAAGACCTCTAAGATTGTTAAATCCAACCATTGACCTAACACCAGCATGCCCACTAAACCATGTTCTACGTGCTTTTTGAACACCTCTGGCGCTGGAGACTCCACCACCTCCAGGCCTGTTCCAATGCCTGATCACACTTCAGTGGATTTTCATTCCAAGGGGAGTCACTATTCCAAGCTGGATCTCCTGGCTTTCCTACTCAGTTGTGAGCAGATACTCTCCTGCAGTTCTCAGCCTCAGGAGAGTGCTGTGGGAATGATCTCTGTAACTCAAACACACAGAACTGTAGCGATTCCCTTTGCCTTTTTATTACCCAGAAGAATGGGTCTCATATGCCCCAGAATTCAACTTGCCTTTTATTGGGAAAATGACAAAACTACAAAGGAATCCATTATTAGGGTAATCAATCAGGAAGTGGCAAATGAAAAAGGCAGCTGAAATGCAATGGAATTATCTGTGGACAAATGGATTGTTTTGAATTGGCTCCAAGCTTTGTTATCGAAGGTGCAAGATTGCAAACACCAGAGGATGGATGGAGTTAAGGTTGGGCATTTCTGAAAGCAGTTTTAGTGCACATTATCAATTTTATAATGTCTTCGTTGTGTCACTACTAAGTGTCCAGAATGCTTGTTTAATGGTATTGATCTGTTAGAGGGTAGGAGAGCTCTGCAGAGGGACCTCGACAGGCTGGACAGAGGAGCAGAGGTCAAGGGCATGAGATTTAACACATCTGGGTGCCAGGTTCTGCACACTGGCCACAATAACCCCATGCAGGCTGGGGTCAGAGTGGCTGGAGAGCAGCCAGGCAGAAAGGGACCTGGGGGGACTCATTGATAGTAGGCTGAACATGAGCCTGCAGTGTGCCCAGGTGGCCAAGAAGGCCAGTGGCATCCTGGCCTGTATCAGGAAGAATGTGGCCAGCAGGAGCAGGGAAGTCATTCTGCCCTGTATTCAGCACTGGTTAGGCCACACCTTGAGTCCTGTGTCCAGTTCTGGGCCCCTCAGTTTAGGAAAGATGTTGACTTGCTGGAATGTGTCCAGAGAAGGGCAACAAAGCTGGGGAGGGGTTTGGAGCACATCGCAATGAGGAGAGGCTGAGGGAGCTGGGGTTGCTTAGCCTGGAGAAGAGGAGGCTCAGGGGAGACCTTATTGCTGTCTACAGCAATAGGAGGTTGTACCCAGGTGGGGGTTGCTCTCTTCTCCCAGGCAACCAGTAGCAGAAGAGGACACAGTCTCAAGCTGCACCAGAGGAGGTTTAGGCTGATGTTAGGAAGAAGTTCTTCATAGAAAGAGTGATTGGCCATTGGAATGTGCTGCCTGGGGAGGTGGTGGAATCACCATCACTGGAGGTGTTTAGGAGGAGACTGGATGAGGCACTTGGTGCCATGGTTTAGTTGATTAGATGGTGTTGAGTGATGGGTTGGACTCGATGATCTCAAAGGCCTTTTCCAACCTGCTGAATTCTATTCTATTCTATTCTATTCTATTCTATTCTATAAAAGTGGGTTTAATGTGCCAGTACTAAATAGGTCCATGGAAAATCCACCTCTGCAAAGGATATTTCTACTTTAGTAGTCAGTATTTTGTCAAATGATGTCTTATGGAAGACAAGAAAACAGCCAGCAAGGAGTAGGCTGCTGGTAAAGGCTCCTCTTAATTCTCCTCACAGCTTGATTCTCCAGGGTGGTCTTTCTGAAGGAGGACAACAATTAGTGTTTGAGTAGTGTGTAATTAGCATGTGGTTATTAGTGTGTGGACATTCTCCCTCTGCACAACTCACCTTCTTGCCTGATTAGTGGTCGGCTCTGCTATGTGAACGTGCTAGAATTGAAGTGAGGGCACTTGGGCTTTATGAACATACAGAGCTATCCTCAAAAAAAAACCCCAAAACAATTTACAGCACAACAGAAGTTGTGATTTAGGACCTGCACTAAAACCTTCAGCTGCCAGGCAGGCTCCTGTGGTTGTAAAAATTCTCCCCTCTACAGCTGTTTCCCACCCCAGAGCAAAACCACTGCTGCAAGATGTCACCAATATAAAACATGTCTGTCAAAATCTTCTATCTCAGCTTGTCCCAAGTGGGGGGGGATAATATTTGTTTCTTATGAAATGGGCTTTAGAATGACCACAAGAACATGGTCTGTGTTATAGCACTTACACTACAGTGATCCAGGCAAGCCCTGGAATATTTCCTCTTCAGCCAGATATTGTAGCATGGGGGGAAAGGAAAAGAGGTGGCTTCATGGCTTTGCATCTGGCCTGTGGAAAAATGGATTTTGGAGTTGTGCTGCTTGTCCATTCCAGTTGTCTGGCTGCTTTGGATTGCCCCTCCCTCCAATATTTGCCTAGGCTGGCAATGTTTTTATCTTGCGGTATCAGGTCACATCTTTTAAGAAGATTGAAGGGAATGAGGTCTCCAGACTCAACTCTCTCCTCTCCAGCTGACAAATTTTAATATGTTCTGTGTGGCAGTTACTGGAAATAGCTGAAGTCTGCAGAGGATGAACTGGGATCCATAAAAATGTTCTTCCTACTTAAGATGGCAATGTATAATTTAAGTGCAGCTCCCAACTTAATGGTGGCAGATTTACACATGGTGCCAACCAACTCCACCTTGCTTTATCACTGAGTAGCTTCCCCGTGTCGGTCCTGGGTATCTGACAGTGGGAAAAGTGTGAAAATAAGGCAGGAAAGTGAGCAACACCAACAAAAAAGCTCAGTGTGCTGAGCTGTCTTAATTACCTAGGGTATTTAGAAGTAATTAAAAGGAGTATGGTTTAGGAAATGAAAGATGATGCTTACTTGGGAGACATGCAATTTTTTTCCTCCATGAAAGCTAGGAGCAGAAGAAATTAGGCCAGAAAGAAATTCAGTTGGTATTGAAATACAGAGATAAAGGCTCTCAATGCTGAGAAGTAGCCCCAAGGAGGGTGGGTGGGTAGGTAGGAAGAGATGGAGGGTAGACAGGATGCAGTATAGCAAGGAGGAGGCCTTTCAGGAGGAGAAAAAAAATATCTAAGACAGAAGACTGTCTCCTTAAATAAAATATTCATAGGCCCTGTATATCCACACAATAAACACACAGAAGAGAAGCCTGTTTCAGTCCATGTTTTCTGTTTTCTTTGCTTCAGTTCATGTTGGTTTTTACTGCCAGGTGCAGCATAGAAATCTCAGGCAGTGGTAGATGTCTGATAGCTCTCAAAGACGTGGGAGTCTTTTTGTCTGCTTCCCAGCTCTATGGAGCAGATCAGAGGTCCCCTTACTGAAGCAGATCCACCTCCAGTCCACGGATTTAGACATGGGAGTTGAGCAACTGCTCTGGTGACTTTTATGTTCAGGCACCGTATGGGGGTTAAGCACTTGAGAGCCAAGACATGGGCTGCCAAATGTAGCCAGGACACATGTCAGATTCCTTAAACCTTGAGTTTGTGCTGTGCCAGTTTAGATGTGCCTCAGGCTGCTGGAAGTGATGAGCTCCCTGAGCAACGAACCTGAGCAACAGCAAATTTGCCTTTGGTTCTCCATCTGAACATCTCTCCAGCTATGCAGTGCAGGGGGATTTCTAATCAATACATTCAGTGGGTTACTTCAATCTCTAGTCATGATGTGGTACCCAAAAGGTGATTTTTGCCTCTTTTTTTCCTTCTTAATCCCCAGATTGCTTATGAAATTTTAAAAGCTTCACGTTGCAGAACAATTTTTCTTTGCTTACTTGGTGTGATTACAAAAAGAGCTGCAGGAAGATGTGCTGTAACTACAATGTCATTAAAAAACATTCCCCATTGGTGGGTTTATTCTCTGCTTCATGTGAATATTGAATTGTCATTGGTGCTAACAGGAATTGGGGGTCTTTGGAGGGTGTGCAGATTAATACTGAGATGGTTGCCCAGCCAAGGAAAGCAGCAAAAAATGAAAGGAACATGTAAGAAAAATTCTGTAAATAAGTATCTGCCTCACAGTAAGGTCTGTAAAATTTCCCCCCCTCATTATGCAGTTTTCCCTTGTAGTTCAGATCATACTATGAAGGGAAGTTAAATTACACAGCAGGGGATGTGTCTTACAGATAGGTTCTGCAACCAGCAGAGCACCCGCCAGAGTTAGGAAAGTAGCAAGCACAAAGTCAATTGAATGGCACACAATTATCTCCCAGATTATAAAACATGTTTTTCAACCCCCACAGCATTTTATGGAATTGGAAGTTAGATTAAGGAATCCCACTTCACCTACTGCTGACCTTTCTCTGGCTGAAAATAACCTCTGGAAAAAATCCAGGGTGATTCTAACTACCAGCTCATAAAGCTAGTTGAGCCTCTGTGATGAGAGCAGATTTGTGTATTAATATGGCACATTGCTATTCCCAGAGAAATAGGAGCACTATGAAACTAGCCAGTGTTTGGTTAGAGTTAGCTCTCCCAGGACAAATGGCTTTGTTAGCCTAAAGGGGCAGAAATGGATTTATTTAGATATTTCAGATGCATTTCTCCCCACCCAACAGCTGCAGCTGACCAAAATGCAAATATCAATCTAGTTTCCCTAGGAAATATTTAATTCCTCATGAATGGAAATATGAGTAGAAATGTAATGTAGACTTCTTTTCTGTAGTTCTATAAATCCATTTCTAAGTGGAATGTGGCTATTTACATGCATGAAGTAGACTTCTTCTCCTCTCAAAATCTCCATAGAGGGAAAAAAAACCCCTTTTCACAAACTGAATCACAGAATCATAGAACAGTTTGGGTGGAAAGGGACCTCCAAGGGTCATCTAGTCCAAAGCCTCTGCCGTCAGCAGGGACATCCTCCACTAGATCAGGTTGCTCAGAGCCTTGTCAAGCCTGACCTTGAATATCTCTGGGGGTGGGGCCTCAGCTACCTTCCTGGGCAACCTCTTCCAGTGTTCCACCACCCTTACACTGAAGAAATTGTTCCTAACACTCAACCTAAATGTACTCTTCTCTAATTTGAAACCGTTGTCCCTCATCCTGTCACTGCAGGCCTTTGCAAACAGTCCCTCTGCGGCCTTCTTGTAGCCCCCTTCATGTACTGGAAGGCTGCTATTATGTCTCCGTGGAGCCTTCTCTTCTCCAGGCTGAACAACCCCAGCTCCCTCAGCCAATTGCTTTTTAGTTTCTAAGGCCCTGCAAGTTATTTTACTTAAAAAAACCTCAGACTTAAAGTCCTAAAATATTTTGAAAGTTTTACCTATCATCTCTCCCTTGTCTGAAAGCATCAAGCAGATCTGGCAAGAAGCCCAAAGTGGTATTAAGATGTCTATAATGTCATTCCTAATTTGCTGAATGATAAAAGCTCTAGCAAGGAGTCATTTGCTATTCTGTAAGGTTTGTACTAAGAATCCTTGACTCTGATAGGATTTAACCTCATTCTGACACAGAGCTGTAAAGCAAATGAATATTTTATAATGAAAAAGAGAAGCATTATGGTATTTGGGAGTGGGGGTGTGTGTGGTTCTGAGTTCATGGTTTGAGCCACCTTCAAGGCACTTTGCGGCAGCTGAAATCAGGCTTTTAAAGATTCCTCAAACAGAGCAAAAGCCTGGTGTGATAATTAGAGAAAAAGCTTGTGTGGGGCTGTCTGAATATCCACACCTCTCACTGAGGGCAGGCAGGGCTCAGGAAAGGCAGGCCCGCAAATCTGGGGCCCTGGAATGCATGGTAATGCGTAATGGTATATGTATATAATAATATATGTGTTATATAATGGTAAAACTTGCCTGAATTAATGTCACCTGCTGAGAAGGAGGAGGAGGAGGAGAAGCAGGGAGGCAGAGGATGAGGTCGATGGCACTCCCAGCTCTGGTGCAGCCAGCACTGTAAATCCCACACTGTCACGGCCGCTGCATTAAGGGCAAGGAAAAGCCTCGAGGAGAAGCAAAGTCAGTGCACGACTTGAAATAGCTGGCAGAGGTTATTGAAGAGCAGATTTTGGCTTGGAAGATGGGAAAGAGGTTTTAAGGAAAGAAGAAAAGCTCTCCCTCTAATACACCATCAGAAGTGTTTATTCTGTGGCAGTGAGAAGAACCAAGGATAAGGTGTGTGCACATCAATCTTGTAAAACAATTCCAGCAAATACAGCCTCTGACCTCCCTCACCACCCCCCCAACAAAAATACTTTGAGTGAACAAAACCTTATTTGACTCCTTTTTCTTCCACACCAAGTATTTGTTCAACTGGATTTGCTGCCATCACGTAGGAGGGGAGAGAAAAGTTGTGTGTGTGTGGGGGGAACCAAACCAAAAAGAAAAGAGCTTGAGCAAGAGAGGGAAGTTCTTCCTCAGCTCTGTCAAGAGGGTGTCTTTTGTTTTGAAATTCTACAGAAATGATAATAAGTCTTAAAAAAGTTTTCCAGTCACTGGGGCACTGAACACTTCAGAATCTGTGTCGCTTGCAAATCCTTGCTTGTTTTTTGTAGCTTGGCTAGATAGGATAGTGACAGAGGAATCATATCCATTGACATCCGTTGAATCCACCCTCTGCAGTCACATTAAAAGGATGAACTGGAAGGCAAAAAAAGATAAAACAGAGACAATGTAAGAAATGTTGTCCAACAGGGAAATTCCTATCCCAAGAACATACACTTAGATAAATCTCCAAAGCAGCAGCTCCTGGCAGAGATGTATGAACTAGTACAGTGATGGACAGGATGCTAAAGCTGAGTTTCATGATCTGATATGAACAAGGATAAATACAGTGAGGTGCTCATATGGGATTTCAGCCTCTGGAGAATGGGAGTATCTACTGGTAGGAGAGAGATGACACTGCAAGCTATGAGCTAGAATGACAAAGTTAAATTGCATGTACAAAGAGAGCTTCTCCTGACGCTAGCAGAGAACTTAATCCTACTTAACCGAGATAAAATTAGACACTTAGTCTCTGCTGATTTATATACCTGTGTTGTACCAGCTTTACACAGCTGCCACATGCTCCCACACCTATTGAAAGCATCCATTCTAAACCAGTTATAAGCATGATTTACTACTGATGGAAACCAAATGACCAGTTTGGACTCAATGGCTGACTTGAAGGTGGCCCATCTTAGGGAAAATGAGCACCTTGCACCCAATTTAATCACTCTGGAGATGAATAATGTTCCCCCATCTCATGGGCTCTGCCTGCCACATGCTTTTCAGATGCACTGTGCTGGCTCAACATTTAGCTGAATGGGAAGGAAAAGGTGGAGAGGGAAGGAAAAGGTGGAGAGGGAAGGAAAAGGAGGAGGGGGGAAGAAGAGGAGAAAACATTCAGTGTCTGCTTTTGTATTCAGGGCATGTCCCTGCTGCTTTATTATCACATCAGAGCCTGGACCCATCAGTGCTTTCATTACGCAACATTTTCCTCCCCCAAGAATTTCTAATTCCGCCATCTTAATTTGTTTTGGGGACACTCAGCAGTCTGATTCCCTATCAGAGAGAAAATTTGTTTTATTAGAAAACATCTCTGAGCAGTTAATCCAGCAACTTTATTTTAGACCTTGAGAGGTCAATGCATAATTTAGAAGATTTTGGATTCCGTTCTGATTGCTTCTCACTCAAAGACAACCTTGATTATACAGCTCAAGCTGCTGAGGGCCAGAGTCCTGCTTTAATCATCAGATGTGCTGCCACAGACCCCAGTCCCTCTGTCTGGTCTGCAAGGTTTTCTGTTGCTTGCAGACAGGGAGGCGGGAGGGTGGAGCAGACAGGGACCTGCCTGCTAAAGCAAGACCAGAAACAGCATATTGGCAACCTTGGTGGGGGGGTGCTGGAGGTGGAAGACAGCAGAGCACCAGACAATAGAGGTGTAGGGAAGAAATCAGCACTCAGTAATAGACATCAAACTAGTGATGGATTTCCAGCTGTGAATGGGCTTTGTGATGCTGGATCCACACAGATTGTGCCTTGTGAAACCAGCTTTTGGGGGCCAGCTGGGGCCTGCTGGAATTGATAGGAAATGAAGCTGGTGAAGGGTCTAGAGAACAAGTTTTATGAGGAGCATCTGAGGAAACTGGGGCTGTTTAGTCTGGACCAAAGGCTGAGGGGACACCTTATTGCTCTCTACAACTACCTGAAAGGAGGTTGAAGTGAGGTGGGAGTCCATCTCTTCTTCCAAGTAACTAGTGATAGAACAAGAGGGAATGGCCTCAAGCTACACTAGGGGAGGTTTAGGCTGGACATTAGGAAAAGGTTTTTTCACTGAAAGGATTGTCAGGCATTGGAACAGTCTGCCCAGGGAGGTAGTAGAGTCACCATCCCTGGAAGTGTTAATGAAATGTGTGGATGTGACAATTTGGGACATGGTTTACTGGCTGTGGTGGTGTTATGTTGATGGTTGGACTCAATCTTAGAGGTCTTTTCCAACCCAAACAGTTCCATGATTCTATAATAGGAGACTCACAGTGATCTCCACAGGCAGTAGGTCAGGTCCTCAGCATGCCAAGGCACCCTCAAACCTCTGCAGCAATCCATATTTTCAGGGGAATTGGAACAAACTGCAGCTGCAGCCCTCCGGTGTGTAAAACTCCTATTGATTTACAGCCTGCAGTGCATGGAGGGCTTGTGGAGATGAATCCTGTCAAGTCTGAATAGGGAAGAAGGGCTGGCATTATCTCAACAGCTACAGCCCCCTTGCCATGAATAAATGTTTCATTTTTACTGCATTTGTTTTGCTGGTCTTTACGAATCCCCACAATTACGCGGTCAGCGATACGAAAGGCATAAAAGGAATGGAGATCATTTACAGCTAGATGACAAAGGCTCCTCTGTAATACAGTGGTGCAGAGAAATTCTGTGTTGATGGGTCCTATTACAAGTGGAAGGAATGAAACTTTGAAATACTGTTATTTCATCTCTGTATGACACAGAATGAAGTCAATTCAAATGTCAGCTTTCAATGGGAGGCGAGATCTGTCGGGAATGGGATGTCCATTCAAACTCAAAAATAACAATGAGCTGCAGCCATACCCAGGGGGCTTTAAGGACAGGAGGCTGCAAATGAGGTGAAAAAACTTCTTCTTTTTTTTCCCTCCTAATTTTAAAGCTAAGAACAGGAAATAGTTCTCCAGATTTTACAGCATTTGTCTCATTTCCTTGAAAACCTCCAGAAAACAGTTTCATAGAATAGAATAGAATAGACCAGACCAGGTTGGAAGAGACCTTCAAGATCATCGCATCCAACCTATCATCCAACACCACCTAAACAACTAAACCATGCAACCAAGCACCCTATCAGGTCTCCTCCTGAACACCTCCAATGATGGTGACTCCACCACCTCCCCGGGCAGCCAATTCCAATGGGCAATCACTCTCTTGGTGTAGAATTTCTTCCTAACCTCCAGCCTAAACCTCCCTTGGTGCAGCTTGAGACTGTGTCCTCTTGTTCTGGTGCTGGTTGCCTGGGAGAAGAGACCAACCTCTGCCTGTCTACAACCTCTCTTAAGGCACTTGTAGAGAGCAGTAAGGTCACCCCTGAGTCTCCTCTTCTCCAGGCTAAGCAACCCCAGCTCCCTCAGCCTCTCCTCGTAGGGCTTGTGTTCCAAACCCCTCACCAACTTCGTTGCCCTTCTCTGGACTCGTTCCAGCAAGTCAACATCCTTCCTAAACTGAGGGGCCCAGAACTGGACACAGGACTCAAGGTGTGGCCTAACCAGTGCAGTGTACAGGGGGAGAATCACCTCCCTGTTCCTGCTGGCCATACTGTTCCTGATGCAGGCCAGGATGCCATTGGCCCTCTTGGCCACCTGGGCACACTGCAGGCTCATGTTCAGCCTACCATCGACCAGTCCCCCCAGGTCCCTCTCTGCCTGGCCCCTCTCCAGCCACTCTGACCCCAGCCTGTAGCACTGCATGGGGTTGCTGTGGCCGATGTGCAGAACCCAGCACTTAAGTGTGTTAAATCTCATGCCTTTAGATTCTGCTGTTAGATTCATGTTTATTTAGCTTTTAATCGAGGAGATACAAAGTCATCTTTTAATTAGTGATGAGCCAAACCTCATTCATTGTAACAGCTTAAATTTTATCAAATGGTTGATTTAGACATCCTTTTCTGACTCTCTTCAGACTAGTCATCTTGGGCACTATCAGTGCTAAAAGCCAATGTAACTAGGTTTTCCCTAAAAAAGGCATTGGAATAGGTTTTCCCAGGAAGGTGGTGGAGTCACCATCCCTGGAAGTGTTCAAGAAATGTGTGGACATGGCACTTAGGGACTTAATGGCTGTGGTGGTCTTAGGTTGACAGTTGGACTCAAGATCTTAGAGGCCTTTTCCAACTGAAAAAAAAAACTGATTCTAAAAATAAGGAAGGAGAAAAAAGCCCTCCAAAAACCTACATAAAGTTCCTTTCCTTTGGCACTTAGTTTGCCCTGGCTCATTTGAAGTGTTCTACAGTTTGAAACAGAACTAAAAGAATTACTTTAGGAAAACAAGCCAAACCCAAACCTTCCCTCAGACCCTCCTAGCCCCTTCTCATCTCCCACAGCTGTAGCCTGTGAGATAAAGCAGCATCCCCTCTTCAGCTTTTCCTCTGAACAAGTTGTCTATTGTTCTTTTACAATCGATAGAGAGGAAGAGGCAAGATTAATCTTGCTCATTTAAGGAGCCTGCTTTGTGCTGAGATGAATGGTGGCCTAGAAGTGCTATTTCCCTTCATCACCTATAAAATAAAATAGATGTCTCACTTAGGTGACATGAATCCCATTTCAATATTTAAAAGCAAACATGAGGCTGGGCAGCACTTGCCTTTCAGGCTTCCCTGTGTGCTCCTGTACCTCCCTGTGTGAGTGCAGCACTGGTGGAGCTGGGCATGTCATGCTCTAGCCACTGGTTGGTTGGTTGTTTTCCCTGAATGACTGAGACCCTCAATGACTAACCCAATCTCTTACTTGGAGGGCTTCAGAGCAAAACCATTGCTTTCCCCAAATTGGTGATATTAGGCTATTGTCAGTGCACTGCTTGCACGTTGTGCTTAGATTTTGACAGGATTTGATAGTGTTTTAAGGACTCCTAGGGGCATTGTGACCAAATATTTGATATGATTTCACATCTCGGTGTCACAGCTGCTGTAGGAACCCAGCAGAGGTGATAGTAAACCTGATCAGGGTGGTAAAGTAGCCATGGCCAAAAAGCAGGCAATGGATTTCACTGAGATCTGGGAAGAGGGCCACCTCCCTGCCTTGCACCTCACAATGCACATGGCTCCAGTAAATCCGGATGTATTTTGTTGTGAAGGAAAAAAGCCCTGAAACTCAGCAGAAGAAAGGTCACAGACTGACAACAGTTATTACTGCAGGAAGGTTGGACTAGACGACCTTTAAAGGTCCCTTCGAGCCCAATGCATTCTATGATTACAGGAATCTGTGATTTCAACCCAATCCAACCTTCCAGTCCAATGCATTCTATGATTGCCCTCCCCTTCCCTGGAGGTGTTCAGGGCCAGGTTTGATGAGGCCTTGAGCAATCTAGTCTAGTGGAACATGTCCCTGTCAGTGCCAGGGGGTTTGGAACTAGATGATCTTTAAAGTCAACCCAAACCATTCTATGAATCTCTGAATCCCAGGGAAGCAGGTGAGTTAAGGACTTAGCCCACCTCTTTCTGTGGAGAAAGCAATGATGGTGCATCAATACCCCATGTATCATACCCAGCAGGGATCCTACTGCAAAGTGCTGAATATCTCCTTATAAAATGGTCAGAAAACTTGCAGGGTAGGAAGAGAAAAGCAACAGAAAACAAATAAGGGATGACCAACCTCACAGTCCAGTGAGAGATGATCCCATCCTTTGCTTGTGTCCTGACAGACCACAGTTTGTCATGTAGTCATGAAGCCAATCCATCCTACACACAGTTTCTGGTACTTCCTGGTGAACAGAGGAACTAGGCTATCCAGGAATCCTGGTCTGGAGAAAGAGTAATGCCACGTAGCTCTGTATTATTTCCTGGAAGCTGACAAAAGGGGTCGATGCTAAGAGCTGTCAGCACGTGCAGAAAACCAGTTGTTGGGTTTGGGTTCCTTCATTCTTTTGTGGGCTTTGTTGTATTTCTTTTTCAATAGAAAGAGTGTTGTTCATGAGGTCCTCTACTGACGAGCACAAGTGAGTCGGAGAAGCAAGGGGTTTGACGGTGAAGGAAATGGTCCTTGTTTGGGTCCCCTGCCTTTGTGTGCTACCTGACCTTCTGCAGCTCCTGTCTCAGCCAGGAGGGGAGGGGCTGCCCCAGCCTGTGCAGCAGCTTGGACAGCTCCACATTGTGGTCTCTGTAGTAGCTTGACAGAAATGCTCGAGACTGAGAAGGGTCAGAAAAAAACGACAGTTAGGTGATGGAAACTGACCTGCTGGCAGGTCTGGGGAGCTCCCAGGAGGGGCTCTTGACAGGGTGGTTAATCTCTTGTCATTCAAAGCTCATTAAAAGTTTCTGATTTTTTTACAAGTATCAAGCCAGCAAAATTAATTAATTAATTAATTAAATAATAGTAATTAATTAATGGGTTGGTTTTAGGAGTCAAACACAAGGCCAATATGAAACAAAATTAACTTCAGTCTCCAGCAAGCCCTTACCTCTTGGTCCATGGGTGGGTATTTTCGACCTTTGCTTTTCCCCAGGCACTTTGTTTTCCCTCCTTCCAATAACTGGCACCAAAAGCCTTTCTGAGGGTCAAACCTAGAGAGAGTTCTATTTTGAGAAACATCTCACTGCAGAAGAATCTCCCAGCTACAAAGACATCAGTGTTAGCCAACAATTACTGCTGCATACATCTCTCTAGGTGACTGAAATACTGAAGGCAGAGTGGGAAACAGCTTTCCTCTCCTGGGAAAGCTCTGGGAATTTATTTTTTCCACAAATTTTCCTTGGGAGTGGCTCAAGGTGAGAAGTTTTTTACCTGCACTGCCTAATCTACATTCTAGTTGTCCACCATACAAGGTACAAGGGTTGGACAGATCTCTGAGCATACTGCTCATTGCAGGGAGGGTTGGATTAGATAATCTTTGAAGGTGCCTTGCAACCAAAACCACTCCATGATTCTGCTCCAGTTAAGTCCTGAACCTCAGTGTCAAGGACCTTACATGGCCCCACTCCAGCCTGTGACTCATCTTCTATTGTCTGGTTTTGGTCAGAGATTTTATCCATGTCAAACTGATCTCTTTATCCCCCTGAGATGTTAATGTTTTGATCAATTAACACTTGATCAAAGAATGTTTTGTTGAAAAAATATCTAATAGGTTCTTTTCCTGCAATTAGATGTGCTACATTCTCTAAGACATCATCAGCTGGGCCCAGGAAGGACTCTTCAGTATGGCCAGCTGGAGCTGATGCTGATGTAGGTCAGCACTGTGAAGGTGAGTGGGGCTCAAAAGGGCAAGTGGATCTGTTTGCTGACTTGGATAGGAAGGGAGTCATTTTCTGGGTCTATACAGAGAAGTGTGTGGCTGTTGCATGGTGAGGAATATAACACTGAGATGTTTGATGTTGATTTTTGGGTGAAATATGCAGCGTTCCGGTCTACTGAAGGAACCTCTGGTTTGTTGATAATTTAACTGCACCTGAGAGGATGATGGTTCCATATCATTAGATCTAAATATAATTCCCATTCCAGAGATGGCATTAGAGCATAAACACTGTCCTAGCAGTCTTCTCTGAGATATGCAATTTGATTTTGATGTTTGAGATTCAAGGAGATAGACATTTTAGATTAAGGCTTTAAGCAACGTTCTCACTGAGGAATGAACAAACAAGACGTGGCATTAAGTTTGGGATTTATTGCTGTGGGACTTGCAGCATGCATTAAACATTGGGAAAACTTAGGTTTGTGCTTCTCAGCAGATGTTTGGGAAGCAGAACTGGCTGGCACATGGTGTCAATTAGTCACAGCCTACCATTTTTGCCCTGGGTCTATCCCTACGCCTGCAATTGGCTGCTGTATGTAAGTGATTCTGCTCTGGTGAGACTTCACCTGGAGTAATGTGTCCAGCTCTGCAGCCCTTTACACAGGAAGGACATGGAACTGATGGGGCAGGTCAAGAGGAGAGCCATGAGGATGATCATGGGGCCGGAATACCTCTGCTATGAGGACAGGCTGAGGGAGCTGGGTTTGTTCAGCCTGGAGAAGAGAAGGCTCCATGGAGACCTAATAGCAGCCTTCCGGTACCTGAAGGGGGCTATGAGAAGGCTGCAGAGGGACTGTTTGCAAAGGCCTGCAGGGATAGGACAAGGGGCAATGGTTTGAAGTTAGAGAAGAGGATATTTAAATTGGATGTTAGGAACAAGTTCTTTAGCATCAGGGTGCTGGAACACTGGAAGAGGTTACCCAGGGAGGTAGTTGAGGCCTCATCCCTGGACATCTTCAAGGTGAGATTTGACAAGGCTCTGAGCAACCTGAACTAGCAGAGGATGTCCCTGCTGACTGCAGGGATGTTGGACTAGCTCACCTTTGGAAGTCCCTTCCAACCCAAACCATTCTATGATTCTGTGACTTATTTTTATTGCAGATTATTGTAACTAGAGCAGGTTGCTCAGAGCTCCAAACAACCTAACTTGGAATGTTTCCAGGGGTGGAGCATCTACCACCTCTCTTGGCAACTTGGGCTAGGGTCTCACCACCTTCAATGTGAAAAATTTCTTCCTCATATCTAGTCTGAATTGGGCAGTATGTGTAAGAAGTGACAGTCTAGTTGCTCATCTCAGCTGTGGCTCTTACTAACTTGGTGTGACCTCCACTTCCCTCTAGATGCTTGAGTCCTGCCTCTGCCTTCTCTCTGCTCTCTTTCCATGGCTCTGATCAGTACTTTCCCTCCTCCTGGGTTGAATTTACTCTCCTGGAAGACGTTCATTAGTCAGGGTGATGAACTTGTTGCTCACTGGTGTTTGCAGGCCTGGGTCCTGAGGCTGCTTTGTGACAACTTTAAAAATGTGTGGTGCACAGTTATTAGGCAGTAATGACTAGGCACCATCCTATGCAATCTTTTTTACTTTGACAGCCCTGCCATAAAGCAACTCCATTCTTTAATGCATTTTTCTCTTCCATCCTAAATCCATACTGAAGTGTGTGCTTCCACAGCACATTTGCATTCTTGATGCCTCTAAACAGTGATTGCATAATTTTATAGATCTGTTTACAATCCATTTTTCCTGTCCAAACAAATATGAGAGGCCAAATTTTTTTTTCCTGCTGTGTGACTCCAATGGATTTAATTTAGTTGCAGAAAGGAAGATCTATGTCTGTGGGTGTGTATTTTTCAAAAGCTAGCAGAAGGCACTGCAGATGTGCAGCAGCAGTTGTTCAAACATCACTAGTTCAGCTGTGTATTCAAACCCCTCCTCCTGTCTGTCCACTTCAGAAAGCAATGACTGACAAATTCAGTCTGAAATGCAAAATTTTTCCTCTCTTAAAAACAGAAAGAATTTGCCAGAGCAAGATGTTTAAGACCCAAAGCACAACAAGCACTCAACTCTCACTTTATAAGTAACTAGAATTCTCCCAGTAGAGGGAACATCAACCAATAAGCAGAAGCAGAGGGCAGGTGAAAAGACCTTGCTCTCATTTCCCCTCCGTTTTTCCTGGTACCAGCTTGCAGAGAAGGTGAGCTACAAGCTTTTTGACTTCCCACTCTACTTGCAGGCTTTCTGCTTGCACACAGATGTGATGAAACCTCCACCACAGTGTGAGGGTTGTCATGCATGTCCCAGGGCTCTCCCAGCCCAGCCCCATTAGGAGATGATGCTCCTCATACACAGAGGCTCAGAGCTAAAGCCGCTTACAGTTTTCTGATGGACTAAAAGAGAGATGTTCAGCCCACTCTCACCCCAGCAGGGACTCTGCTTTCCTGCAGGGGACTGAGGAGTGTCAGAGAGTGCCACCCAGGCTATTAATCCTCTTTCACAGGGAAAGCCTCACCCTCTGGGCAGCAAGTATGAGAAATGGGATCTGAGCTCATCACAGCTGCTGGATTCGAAGCAAAGGCTGTGGGAAGGCAGTCCAAGGGTTTTCCCTGTGTTCAGAGGACCTTGATTTGGGCTCCTGCAGAGCACTTGCAGTTTTGGCACCCAGGCTATGAACAGGCTTCTCAGTCTGAGGTGTTTGTGCTTCAAAGGCAAACACAAGTTTCTCCCCAGGCTCCAGGAGCCCAGCACTTCCAGGATAGGGATGTACTATTAGTAGCTTATTTTGTCAAGCTCAGGCTAAATTCTTCTGTGCCATGTGTCTGGCTGCTGCCAGGTAAAAGGCTGGCAGAATTTGTTCAACCATCTATGAAACTGGGATTAGGGAATGATAGATTTGGTCCATGTTAGAAGCAAACAATCAAAGAAACCATGCAACCAGATGAATCTTCTCCTACTGGGTGCCTCTAACTCTGTCTCTGTCCTCAGACTGCTATAGGAATGGGATAAAAATGTTCAAGGCAAACTTTTCACACCTGACACATGTTTTACATGAATCTGGGCTTATGTTTTGTGTCTAATCAAAAGACTCAGCAGTCATTTGTTCTGTGTGTTCTGCAGATGTGCTCATGCAACTAAATTCTGCAATGTATTGTGGAAGTTCAAGGGAAGCTGGGTGAGTGTTCAGCATTACTTTAAGGAAAGCCCAAGCTTCCAAAATTATCAGTGTTGGAATGTGGGGTTTGTTTGTTTGTAGTTAATGATGAAGTGATCTTGGTGGGAGGGGATGGACACCCTGGTCCCATAGGGCAGATGATAAAGGAACAGACTCACGTTAGAGCTTCGGAGTAGTTATAATGAGGAGTGACTCCAAGAAACTTCTGCACTTCATCCATCACAGTAGCTGGGTCACTTCTTAGCTGTTGTCCATCAATAATAAGCAACTGTAGGGATAAATAAATTTATTATTTATAAATAATTTACTGGAACAGGCTGCCCAGGCAAGTGGCTGAATCGCCATCCCTGGATGTATTTAAAAGCCATCTAGGGGTGCTCAAGGGTATGGTGTAGTAGTGGCCTTGGTAGAGTTAGACAATGGTTGGACTTGATCTTGAAGGTCTTTTCCAACCACAGTGATTCTGTGTAAGAAAGACACAGAATTATTCCCCTTCTGTGAGAACTTGGATTGAAATTAGCCCATGACTTTGTACAGTGCTAGTAACAATCATATGGGTGAACCTCTTGTCAGGCTTATATTTCACTTCACACTGTTGAATTTGTAAGGGAGGGCACCTTGTAATTCTGTGAGTTGCACATCATTCAAATGGAAGAGTTAAATTACACAAGCCCACGACAAGTCTTGGAGAATCCTGAGGAAAAGATAAGGAAGGACAGCAAAAATATTGTGAGTTGTGCGTGGAATAAGGAAAGCACCAAAAAGCTCGAATATATCTTAGAATGAAATGCTCAGAAACTTTAGGGCAACAAAGCTGGTGAGGGGTCTAGAGAACAAGCCTTGTGAGGAGTGGCTGAGGGAACTGGGTTGTTTAGTCTGGAGAAGGCTGAGAGGAGACCTCATTGCTCTTTACAGATCCCTGAAAGGGGAGGCTGGAGCTCGGTGGAGCTTGGTCTCTTCTCCCTAGTATCAGGTGATAGAATGAGAGGAAATGGCCTGAAATTGTGCCAGGGGAGATTTAGGTTGGACATTAGGAAAAATTTCTTCCCTGCAAGAGTGGTGAGAGATTGGAACAGGCTGCACAAGGAGGTGTTGGAGTCACCATGCCTGGAAGTGTTCCAGAAATGCATGGCCATGAAACTTTAGGACAGGGTTTAATGGCTATGGTAGTCTTAGGCTGACAGCTGGATTCAATGATCTTAGGGGTCTTTTCCATGAAAAGGTTCTATGATTCTATGGAGTTACATGTTCAGAAGTAATACTGTGGCAACGTGTTTGAAACTTGCCAGCAGCCTATCAACCATACAGGCAGGCAAAACTGTTAGCAAGGAGGTGGGGTTTGTTTTGTTTTTAATTAAAGATTGATGTGCTGTAAAGGTACATTGACTTCCAGCAGCAAATGTATCAGAAGTCTAGTGGAGTACCAGGCAGTATTACTAATAACTATTCTGGGCAGACCTGTTTTGTATTTATTGTGAGGGCTTATTATGAATTATTAAGTTTTTGAGTGCCCAGGCTGAGTGAATGCACGTTACTGAGTGCCCATTAGTAAGCGCCCCGAGTGCACTCTCTGTGTGCACTGTATTAAGAATGAGTGCATTTTGTTGTGTATCTTGTAAAATTAATCACCCTAACGAGGGAAGAGGAGTGGGTGCTGCTTTTACAAGAAGTATGTCAATGGGCCCCTGAATGTTTAATAAGGGGCTGCACTTGCTCTGTGCTATAGAAGAGCGATCTTCGTAAGGTGGGGCAGCAGTTGGGTGAGGGCAGAGGAGGGGCATGGGTGACAGGACATAGCATGTTCAGCACCCTTTGCTTGCTCCAAGTGTGCCAACCCCTTCTCCTTTGGAGGAGTAAGTCAGGACATGGTGGCTGATGAGCTGTGTCCCCTTTGCTACTGCCTACTACTGCCCAGGGATGGCCTTCCCTGTAAGCTCAGCCGCTTTTGAGAGTGCTCCTTCCCCGCTTAGGAAAGAGTAGAAAGGCCAGAGATGAAAAAAGAAAGTAAATAACTAACTGAGACTTTCTCCTGGAAATGGGATTGACCTGCTTCTCCTCTCTGTTGTACAACTGTATAAAAAGAAAAGTGAGGACTGCAAAAAGACAGAGCTTCTGTTTCTTCTTCTTGTTGGTTTGTTTGTATTTTTTTTCCAGGTCCCTGACTAAATAGGCAACACTGAGTTCTGCCTCCTCTCAGCAAAATTCTGTCCCACATAGAGCAGTCTCTGGAGACATTTGTTCACTTAGCTTGTGCATTAAACACCTTTTGACAACTTTTTCACACAGTAAATAGGCATGAACTGAACTTTGGACAATGCCCCTGGGGAAAGAAGGCCCACACATATATTTTGTAGTACTAAAATGTTGCTTTAGGTTTGTATCTGCAAGCCAATTGTTATTTAGTGGTGGGAATATTTTTTAGGTCTCTGTGTGTTTCATGGGCAAGATTACAAAGACAATTCAATAAAATGTCTGGAGGGAGATGGGGTAAAAAGAAGGATTTTTTGCTCTAACACTGAGAAAGGCTAAATCTGTATCAGGATCAAACAAATCTGAGATTTTCTATGAAAGGAAGTGAGTGGGAAGTAGAACCAAATTTCATTATAGAAAAAGCCCTGGCATTTCCTAAATGAACTTGTCAAACCTACCTACAGTATCTCATGATGCAGCCGCTTGTTTCATGGGACCTAGAAGCCATGATGACCTTGCTTGATCCTGGAGGGAAACCCCAGAGTTTTTCATCAAGCCCATGTGGCAGTTTGTAGAATCCTCCCGTGGCAACTTTTCCATCAGAAGACAGGAAAAGTCCACACATTTCTGCCAAATATCCTGATCTTGTCAAATCTGCATTTCCTAACAGCTGAGATTCCACCTGGGAATCACAGGATGTTAGAGGTTGGAAGGGGCCTCCAGAGACCATTGACACCAACCATCCTGCCAGAGCAGGATCACCTAGGGCAGGTCACACAGGAATGCATCCAGGCAGGTATTGGAAGTCTCCAGAGAAGGAAACTCCACAACTTCTCTGGGCAGCATGTTCCAGGTGCTCCATCACTCTCACAGTGTAGAAGTGTTGAGGTGGAACCTTCTGTGTTCCAGCTTGTACCTGTTGTTCTTTGTGCTGTCACTGGGCACCACTGAAAAGAGCCTGGCACCTTCATCTTGACACCCACCCCTCAGATATTTATAGATATTGATAAGATCCTCTCTCAGCCTTCTCTTCTCCTGACTAAATAGCTCCAGGTCTCTCAGTCTTTCTCCATAGCAGAGATGTTTCAGTCTCCCAGTCACCCTTAGAGTCTCTATTGGACTCTGTCCAGCAGATCCCTGTCTCTCTTGAACTGGGGAGGCCCAAGCTGGACACAGTATTCCAGATGTGGTCTCAGCAGGGCAGAGAGGGAGGAGAACCTCTCTAGACCTGCTGGACACAATTTTCTTAATGCATCCCAGGGTGTTGTTAGCCATCTTGGCCACAAGGGCACATTGCTGTCCCACGGAGAACTTGCTGGGTGCTACCCTCTAATGATGAGACCAGACTCATCTGGGGACACCCCAAGAGCTGATGAGCTCGGTGTAAGAGCAGGCTGGCAATTACCTGTGAAGCAGGGTAGTGTGCTAGCCATCGCTCGATGTGGACAGCGTACCAGCCGGGTGTCAGGCATCTCTTCTGCAGAGCCCTGATCTCGGAGGGGGCCCACGGGGTGGACGTAATGACTTCATAGAAATTGAACTTCAGGGCGGTGGGGTCCTCATGGGATCGCTGGTGCTACCAGGAGATAAGTAGACACATATCAAAAGGATGCTGAAAATGAAGCTGTGAGTGTCCCAAGAGCTGTTGGGAGGGCTGTGCTGGCACTGCCTCCCTACTAGGGCCAGTTCTGCTGGGTAGGAGTAGGGAGGTGGGTGAGGAAGCAGGACTGGGCCACCACTCACTCAAGGGACAGGCAGGAGAAGCCAAATTCCACCAAACTAGGGCACAGTATTTTTTTACTACTTTGCATCTTTCATCAGCAGTTGTAAAGGTGCAATTGAAACATCAAAAAGGGTGGAAATGGCAGCTTCAGGGCATGTTTTATTCCTTGCAGAGCTCATAATGACAGGGTGAGAACCAGTGTGGTTTATGCTTATTGAAACAGTATTATTTTGGCTCTGTTTTAACGCTGCTTTTAGCATTTCCTTTATCTGTATGACTGTGTGCTTCAACGTCTCTTCAAAAAGAGTGTTTAAACAGAGCAGATTTTGTTGGAAAAGTGTGGGCTCACTAAAAGGCAAGAAAGAGCATCCCAGAGTTTCCCTGGAAAAACAGTAGGCTTTCTTTTGTTTCCAAAGGGAGGGAGGAAAAAAACCCCACAACTCTCCAGACAGCTCTTTTTCACTGCTTGGAAACTTCAGAAGCCTTTGAATACATTTGTGCATCACTGCTCAGCTTGCTCGGGAAGGAAGGGCTGAGGCACCTGCTTCTCAGCATTAATAGCTCTGATTTTCTGGCTAGGCCATGTTCATTTTCTCTTCCCGGGTGAGGAACACTGCTTTTCCTCTCCACAGTGTCAGCTGTAATTGAGATTAAACTGTTTGTTTACAGCTCATGGCAGCCCTGTGCCGAGAAGTTTCATCATTTATGACACTAGTGTCACAGGTGCCAACTGCAAAAGCTGGCATTCAACATCCTTCCACTTCTACACAGCACAAATGCTCTGCAATCAATCCCATTCTTGCTGAAGGACACCAATTTCCCCTGGTGCTGGCCGTCATCACCCCTGCCATTGCTTTCACTGGCCTTTTCTCAAAGGCAAGGTCCATACCTGGTACCAGGAATATGCCCGATCAGAGGGGTCAATGAGGATGGTGATGATCTTGGCCTTGGGGATGAGGGAAGCAGCTCTCTTAGGAGCTTCCTCAGAGTGGAAATAGTTGGCACTTTTCTCAAAGAGGAGGTCAGTGGTGATGTTGGAAGGAGTGGGGAAGAAATCCATGTACCTGAGAGATGAAGGAACTTGTTAGAATTAGCAGTATGACCAAAGGGTTATATCCTTGTGTTTGCCTTTCCATGGAGGGTGAAAAGGTAAATTTTCAGACATAATTCTTAAGAAACAAAATTGAATTTCCCAGCTTGCTCCAGAACTGGAACAGGGAGAACACATCTTGGCTCTTACATGGTGCTGGTAATAGCTAAAGCCTCCATGAAGTCAGGTAATTAGATTTTTCCCTTTGATGGATGGGATTTTTGCTAGTAAGTTCAATGTCAAAGGGATATCTTTCACCAGTTTGGAGTGAGTTCAGTTTTAGCTGCAGAAAAAAAAAGGGGGGGAGGGGGGAGGGGAAAGCTTCAAAATGTCAACCATTTCATTTTAACATTGTTGAAGTATTTCATTTTGGACCTGACATATCTTTTCTTTTAGACATTTGCAGACTGCAGGATTTGAATTTTGGCTTTGGATGGCCTTTTCCATTTAAAATCATCAACCAGAAGGTTCAGCTGAAAGGGGGAAGAATACAAATGAAGGAAAAGATGAAATTGGTTTGAAGGCATTTTGGGGTTTGTTTAGTTTTGCTGAGCACTCCGGGAGGAACTTCCAGTTATGATGGGACTGGTTTTTGTGTCCTTTCTATGGAAACAAAGTATGTGGGGCCTCTCACCCTGCACACAAGACCTTACTGATGTTTGGACTTGCAGGTCAGTTTTGGAGAAGAGTTGCTGAAAAGAGATCATCATTGTGTCCTCTACATGGTTGTGCAAAAGGCTGCAGAGGCAAGCTGCCCTCTGTCACTGCTGCTTCTTCTCTGAGTCTATTGCACCATGTACTTTATGAAAGCTATAGGTGATCTTTTCCTTATGCAGCATGGGGAAACAACCTCCAAACATTTCT
The DNA here is from genome assembly GCF_014839835.1 of Dryobates pubescens. Taxonomy (NCBI): domain Eukaryota; kingdom Metazoa; phylum Chordata; class Aves; order Piciformes; family Picidae; genus Dryobates; species Dryobates pubescens. The sequence continues at coordinate 4,502,837 of NC_071635.1, forward strand.
TTTCCCTTATTTTCCATGACACCCTGAACTAAGAAGCTGTCTGATAATTGCAGGGACAACCTGCTTTCATGGGCCAGCCTCATTAACTGCTCCTCACGCTCTCCATACCCTACGTGGGCAAGGAAAAGCACTGGAGAGGAATCAGTTTTGGTGTGGTGTGATCTTTGTGTCGTATTTCAATTTTCACACAAGGATGAGAACTGCTGTTCCCTGTGGAAATGAAAGCCTGACAAAGAAATGCTTTTCTGAAGCTAAAATAGTAAAAGCAGTATTTAAAATGGTGAGAGGAATAGCAGCTGGAATGCTTTAAAGTGTGTTTGTGTGTGGGTTTTCTCAGGAAGAGATAAATCAAACCTTACTTCATGAAAAGCCACTTTTGAAGGAAAAGAGGATAATTCAGTGTAGAATTACTCAGTTATGAAAGACAGCAATGCTATTGAGCAAGAAGGGAGACATCCAAACTGAGCTGGCTATTGCATTCCTTTGTGAAAGACTAAGGAAATGGTTACTGTAATACCTAAACAAAATTAAGGGCTTGATGAAATGTCCCCTCATTCCAAATTAGTTTCTCTTTCTGTCTGATAATGCCAAGCACAACAAATTCAGCCAGTAGTGATGCTGGTGTTATGCATGCTTCTGGAACTGTTCCATTCTGATTTAGCATGCATGTATACTGAACACTCCTTTGTGGTTATTCTTCTTACCAGTCAATTCCTTTGTGGTAGTTGTTTCCATTGAAGAACTGAACTTCTTCAAAAGTTTTTGGACTAGGGAGGTTACTGATAATGGAAGGATGCATCAGGAGAAATAAATAAAGTGCTGTTGTTCCTACAACAATGGAAAGAGATGCCATTAGGAGAGAGGAAAAAAACCCTTTGACTTTATTCAATCAACAATGTGCTTTAAATCAATGCACATTGAGAGAGACAGGAAAATGAGATCACAGAATCATAGAATGTTATGGGCTGGAAGGGACCATCAAAGATCATCCAGTCCAACCCCGCTGCCAGAGCGGTATCACCTAGAGCAAGTCACACAGGAATGCATCCAGGTTTTCAATGTCTCCAGAGAAGGAGACTCCATCACCACTCTGGGCAGCCTGCTCCAGGGCTCCAGCACCCTCACAGTGGAAAAGCTTTTCCTTATGTTCCCATGGAACCTCCTGTGCTCCAGCTTGCATCCAACTGTCCCTTGTCTTGTCATGGGACATCAGTGAGAAGAGCCCAAGTCTGGCCTCCTAACACTGCCTTTCACATCTTTATAACCATGAATGAGGTCACCCCTCAGTCTTCTCCTAGCTGAAGAGCCCCAGCTCCCTCAGCCTTTCCTCAGGAGTGAGATGTTCCATTGCCTTCAGCTTCTTTGTGGCTCTGGGCTGGACTCTTTCAGTCAGTTCCCTGAGGTCCTTCTTGAACTGAGGGGCCCAGAACTGGACACAATATTCCAGATGCAGGCAGGGATCCCCTTTTACAAGAAAGTTTCCTGTTGATGGCAGGCCTGTGTAAGCACAAGAAGCTTTTAGGGGAAGGGGAGGAATATGTGCAAGCTTTCCTGCTCATGAAACATTTCACATTTCCAGACTCCACTGAATTCCACTCTCTGATGCAAGCATGCTCGACTGTGCTGTTCCCCAGGGAGGGGATTTGGCCTGAACATGTTGGTTTTCACACTATGTATATTGTACAAAATATTTCAAAAGCACTAATTGTGGGAATACATTCTTCTTGCTCCCAGAGCTGCACTTTTGCTCTCCCTCTATTTTTCTGGAGGCCTGCTGTTGAGGAATAAATTGTTTCTTTCAATGTTGACAAGTCTGTATGTGAGAAGTGTGCTTTAAAAATCCCAGTAACAGTACTTTAGATACTTGTGACAAAAGCAACTGGAAAAGATAAGTGACAGTAACCAGAATTTTGGAGATTGTAACTCTTAACTTGCTCTTCAATGATTTATGGACTCACAGAGTTGTTTTGGTTGGAAAAGTCCTCTAAGATCATTGAGTTCAACCACCGACCCAATATCACCATGGGCATTAAACCGTGTGCTGTGTTTCTTGAACACCTCCAGGGTGGGTTCTTAACCACCTCCCTGAGCAGCCTATTCCAATGCCTCACCACACTTTCAGTCAAGAAATTGTTCATAATCCCCAACCTAAACCTCCCCTTGAGGCCATGATTTTATGCTGTTCAATTACCATTGAGCTGTGAATCAAGACCTGCTGTCTCTGTCATTGTCACGGTATCTCTATATGGCCTTGGATTAGTCATTTAGTTCCCTACCTCAGCATCTACTTTCTATCAGATCTCCACAACAGTAATCACTGTTTTGGGACTGGGAATATGTGGCTTAATTCAAATATTGGCCTCAGACCCTTGGAGGCCTGCAAAGTGGGAAAGTAATGTATTGTCAGTTAGGGTCTCAAATGGTGTTGAAATAATTTGCCAGAGTAACTATCTGAAGACAGAGCAGCCTGACAGCAGGGGATGGATAATGGGGAATGAAGGCAATTCTACTATATAAAACAGTTGTCCCTGTCTGTTGGCAGTGGAGATCCTTGATAGGATGTCTTGATAGGAAAAGGAATCATTGCTTTAAACTGAAAAGGGGGAAATTCTTCACCGTGAGGGTGGTGAGACACTAGAACAAGCTGCCCAGAGAGGTTGTGGGTACTCCATCCCTGGAATTGTTCAAAGCCAGCTTGGATGGGGCCTTGAGAAACCTGGTCTAGTGGAGGTCCCTGGCCATGGCAGAGGGGTTGAAGCTAGATGATATCTTAGGTCCCTTCCAACCCAAACCATTCTGTGAATCTGATTCTATGATCTCAATAACATAGGGATCAAGAGTGCCCCAGTTCCACAGCAGGGAGCTGGTTTCAGTTTCCAGGACACAGAGGCTGGGTTTGGTTACAAATTCATTACCTCTTACCTGTTTTCTGGGGTCCTATCACAAGAAATTTGGGTAGGTGGTCACAAGTTTTGTCTCTGGACCAAATGTCCCTGTGTCGTTTATCATCACATGGATTCTGAAGAAGAAAAGGTGGTTGTAAACATCACTTTGTGGGGATCCTAGAGGTTTGCATGCACACAGGTCTTTGCAGGATGTAAATGTTGCACACTAACACCAGAGCCTTACACTAAGTAATAAAATCCCACATTTCCTCCTAGTAATTTACTCTGGACAGATATTGAGCACTCTGGTACGGATCTGTGGAAGCATTCAGGTACAGAGGGAACAAACTCCTGAGTATCCTTTAGGACCAGTCCTTCCAGTGGTCCCAGTGAAATCAGTAACGCTACAGAGTTGTGCAACTGTGGTTTCAAAAGCCACACTCTGTGAGACCGCCGCATTTCCTCCTCTCTGTTAATCAGGCTCATTTCATAAACTCAGAGACCACAGGCACCTATGTGGTCCCTTTGCCTAAAATTCAGTCTGTCTATAATGGTTTTGCATGACTGAGGATTAAGTTCAGTCATTAGGAAAAAGAAAAAAAAAAAGGAACAGAAGAAAAAAATAGATTAAAACATTGATTTAATCAAGTTTTCATTTGAGGTTAAAATGGAAACTTCTGTTAAAATAGCTTCAAGGCATTAGTTTCTTAGGTGACAAAATGGTTTCAGATGCACGGGACTTAGTGCCAATTTGAATTTACATAAGAGCCCAAAAGGAAGGACAAATTAGAAATGGGGGATGTTATTCATCTCCTTATCTTTCTGCTACCTGTGAATGCAAAATAAAGGCCCACGTGAACAAAAGGCTCGACAGAAAAGGTTAGGGCTGGCTGCTCTTTAAAGCACTTAATGTATAGATTATGCTTTGGCATAGTAGTGGCTGGTAATAGCAGATACACTTTGCTAGTAAATAAAATTAACAAAATATAATGGAGGAAATCATTAACTGATGTGAATCACTGCAGGTCCACTCAACTCAATAGAGATTTTATAGATTTCTACTTCTCTTGCATTCAGGCCAGAAATAATAGGGAAATTTTCAGCTCCTATTTTCCAGCATAAGCCCAAAATAACTGCACAGATCTCCGTGGTGTCACTCTGGATTTCTGCCTGCATAGCGAAAAGCCCAGTGTGGCACTTCACACTCTGAATAAGAGAAGAGCCAGATATGTGTAACAATGATTAGGAAATTACAGTGTTGAGATTACAAGCAGCACTATTGTGTGTTTGAAACAGAGACAGCAAAATGGTCTGCGTGGAAATCCTTTTCCACTCTTAAAAGAGCTGCCCATTCTGACCCCTCCTGCCCTCCTATTTCCTTACTGTTCCATTGAAGGGGGTTCAGATGGTGAGAAATCCTCCTTGTCCTGCAGTGATCCCACGTCAGTGATGCCCCGTTAAGTGGTGCAGTGAATCTTCATCGTTTGCTTTGTGGCAGCTCTGGCCGCCAGCTGGCTGTGAGCACCTCACTGATGGTACAACACCATTAGTTAACACAACACACTGCTTCAGCAAAACTGCACACTGGAGGGAGGGGAAGGGAAGTTTTCTCCCACTGAACTGGCAGTTAGGTGTTTTTCCCATGCTGGATTTTGTGTGAGTGGAAGCTGGTCCATTCCTAGTCAAAAGCAGCGGCCTCGCTGAAATAATTCAATAACCTCAGGAGGTGTGCAAGTTTATTTTTACATTCCAATCTCAGCAACCGAGATGTGAGGAAGAGGATGTGACATTACCTGCCAAAGAGGGTCTGTCTGCTCTGGGAAGAGCTCAAAGTACTTCTGAGCCAGCTGAACTGGGGGCAGGGTCTGCAGGTTCAGGTTTGTTGAGCTCTTAACAAAGCTGGCTAGGTTAGCAAAGGTGTATAACCCCAGGCGATCGTTCCCGTAATTAGACAAATGGGTCATGAAGATGCTGATCTGAGAGGCAAGAGAAAACTTTCAGTCATGGCACATCAGGAGGTAGCAGTATCTGGCTGGAAGGGCAGGTCTGGGGGCTCCCAGGAGGTTTGCCAAACCGTCTTCCCCCCACCCAAACCCAAAAGAAGACAATGAAAGCCTTGAATTTGTAAAGAACATATAGAGCAATCCATTCACTTTCAGGCTGGACTGGGTTCAGAAGATGAGCATGGGTTCTATGTGCCTGATTTTGTGCCTGATTTTGGTTAGGAAACTGGTTTGTACACCCTTGGGAGGGTGAACCATGGCTGAAGCAATAGCCAGCTGTGTTGCGTTACCCAGCAAGGTTACTCAGGCCTACAGGCAGGGGTAGGGCTATAGTTGAGGCATATTTTGTGGTCTGAAGCACCTGACTCTGACGAGACTAATCACCAGAAGTGAGGACACCTGCTTCACAGGGCAGCTGCTTGTTTTGCACACAGCTATGTCCAGGTGAATCTCATTGTGAGTGATTAGAAAGGGTGGGGCTGAGGGTGAGCTTATAAAAGGGGCTGCTGAGGAGGGGTTGGCGTGTGGGTCTGCCTCAGTTGGGAGCTGCAGCTGGACACCCGGGCTTCTCTCACCCCACCTTTTGTGTTAAGGTAAGTGAGCTTTTTTTTTTGCTCTCTACTGGTGTTTTGAGGGAAACTGGATGCAGTTTGAGTGATTCCTTGCACAATTGAGATGCAGGAGACAATGTTTAGAGTCACAGAACGCTGAGCTGGAAGGGGCCTCAAGGAGCGCCTGGTCCTGCCTCTTGAATATTTCGGCCGCAATCCTTCAAAGCCTGACACACATCTTAGGTAAAATGGAGATGTGAAGGTGTAAGCTGTTCTTGCTTGGGGTAGGCTATGGCTGGGAAACCAGATGGGTTCTCCTGGCCCCCCAGTCCCTGAGTTAAGTGCCCTGGAAACACATATCTCAACTGGGTGGCAACCGGGCTCCTCAGTAGCTAAGCTGGTGGAAAGTGCTGAGTCTGAAAATGACTTTCACACCTAAAATGACTGCAAAATGCCCAGTGGTGTCTCGGGGAGGTTGTTATCACTGATCCTTGGTCTTGCTGACTCAGAAGCACTTTCCAAAACAAACCACTGCTGTCACCTGAAGATGAAAATTGTTGCTTTGTGGTCCCAGGCTTGAGCTTTAGTAGAAGGAAGTAATGTGTTGGTAGCACACCAGGCTGTCCTGCCTTCCAAAATAACCACTGACTAAAAAGCCACAAGCTTTCCACTTCCACTATCTTGCTCTGCCAAGGGGGTGCTCCTTTAAGCATCAGCCCACAATGTTTAAAAACACATCCATTAGCTTGGTAAATCATTGATAAGGCTTTTAGTACTTCTATAAGGTGAGGATGGATGGTCCCTCGTGGCCTGTCTGCAATGTGTTTGTGCTGTGCCCACTTCATTCCACAAAAGGTAATTTATTCTTCACTTTTATTCTGCTCTGAGCCTCAGCTGAGCAAAGATTGGCAACTGTACAAGATCTTTTTTTTTTTCCCCTTCTGTTGGCTTGACTTTGTGGGTTCCAATGCCTTTGTGTTCTGTGACTGTTGGTGTTTGGCATAACTGGAGTGAATTCTAGAGTTGTCCTGTATCTTGTCTATCTCTGTCTGTAGTACCCTAGGAACTTATAAGCAAGGTAATGAATCTTTGCACTGCCGGTTTAGTGACCTCCCCACTGGAAAAATCCCAACAAACAACACAGCACAAATGTATTCCTCTCAGTTTAGAGTTCAGCTCCTCAATGTCTGATGAGTGCTTCCTGCAAACTATGTCAAAGTGATGAGAAGGAAAACTCTTAGGGGAGATGCTGCTGGAGAATATCATCTTGTCTCTGAAGTGGTTTTTGGTAAGGGCTAAAAGGTCTGTCAATGCCATTTAATATTGCACCAATTGAATATTACTGCAACAAATAAAGTGTGCAAGTAAATCTCCTTGCTCTTTTTGTCCTTCCCCCACCCCTCCCCCCCTTGAATTGGAACAATATTTTAATACAAAAATGGACTTACAGGAGATGGATATTGGCTTATTTTAAGAGTTTCATTAGGCTGCAGTCCAATTCAAAGGATTCAACTGACCACTCTTTATGGATTCAAAAGATCTTGGGCATCTCTCTAGAGTTTTTTGCTCCACTGATCTTTTTAAATTAAAAAACTTCCAAATGTGATGCATTATTGATGGGATAAAATCATGTCTAATTCTTTTGTATCTTCACATCAGCTGGGACAAAAGGAGATGGATATTAATTGTTCATGTTGGCAGCATGGGTAGACATACAAGCTTGTTTCCATGCTGCTGCACCAATCCATAGGAAGTGCAATGGTCTAGAAATGTGTTGAGGTGGCAAAATGCTGCTGTGTGCCTCGAGGCTGGAACTAGGGTAGGCAATGATGTGCTCGTTTGGTGGACCTAAAAATGCTTCGCATCCAGGGCAAGAGCCTAAGAAAAAAATATCCAAGAACTATGCTTTGTCACAGTGGTCTCAGTAAAATTGGTAAATAGAAGCCAAGAGTTTTTTTCATGCTTTCTAAGACCAAAAATAAGCTGGAGAACACAGGCTGATACTAGCCAGCAAGAAGCTCTTTGTCAAGGTGAGACTAATATTTCTGGGAAGGAGACAAGATGCTGCTCTCTGCAACCCTGTGCTACAAAGACAAACTGTTTGGAATTCTTGAGGCTGGGAAAAGGGCTCTGGCTGCATCCTATTACTTCTAAGACTCTAATGGCTTAAGCAATGTGCTGCGCCAGTGCACAGAGAGGCCTTGAGTAAAGCTCCTTGCTGTTGCTGTACAATTTCTTGTGTTGGGTGTGGGTTACTTTGGTGCTGGTTGTGTTCCCTCATCCAGTTGTCATTTGCTGTCTCTCTCTCATACCCCTTAATACGGTTTTCTTAAAATCACTTTCTCTTTTCTGCAACCAGGATCCTTTTGTTACAGAAACACTATTTGAGATTGTTGTTGTAGCCCTTCCTTTTATTGTAAGAACATCTACATGTCTTAGATATGGCTTTCAAAGACTTGACCTCCTCCCCCCCCCCACCCACCCAAGTATTTATATTTTGCTAGTGACAAAACTGAGGCAGAGAGCAGCCCTTCCAGGAGCATCCTATTTATATAGAATGCATTGGGTTGGAAGGGACCCTCAAAGGTCATTTTGTCCAATGCCCCTGCACTGAGCAGGGACATCTTGAACTAGATCAGGTTGCTCAGGGCCCCATCAGTATTTGCATTAACTAGAGAGCTGTGGCCCACAGATGGTAGGAATTCTGATTTTGCTGTTGCAATGGGCTTTTTGTAATGGAAGGCCTGTGAATAGATGGTAGGTATCATGTGGGAATCCTGCTCCTCTAGGAGCAACCTGTTGCTCACTGTCAACAACTTTTTTTCCTCCCCATGCTTCTGCACCTCTGAAATAAAATTTGCAAGAAGGAAGAAATTCATGTCAGCAAAATCAACCAAGGTATAACAAGACAAAGGCATAGGGAAATAGATGGCAGAGAGATCCTAGTCTTGTAGAAATGCAGTGGTGTGTTTACTGCTCTTCTCTGCTCCTCTCTTTGCATGAATGTTACCCAGGAAAATGAATTTTGCTCTTCCATCTTTTTCCATTGTGTTCAGCAAATGCTGTAGGGTTGCTCCAAGAGCCAACTCTCATAATTGGATCTAGATGGCAGCGTGTTGTATTTCTGGATGTGTAAATGGGATGTCACAGCTGAGAAATGCAAAACTGTCAAGTGTCCATTTCCTAATTCCAAGTAGCTCTATGCTAGGCTGACCGCAGAAATACCTCTTTCAGTTTCAAGTGTTTAATATATTTCACATCCTGACAGCCTCCCATTAGGGATTACAGACTTTTCTGGTACCTTATGAGCCAGAGCCCCATTCACTGGTAATGAATCCCAGAACACTGGGGCCCTTAATGCAGCTATTTGTGCAGCAGCACGAAAAGGAAGCCGGGAGTGAGATTTTTAGTGTTGACAAAGCACTAATTTTAATAATGACAAATTGTTTCTCTAGAATTCAGCACTATTCATATTCATGACCCTTCTGCCACTGAAGCAAAATCATTTATGTGCCTGAAAATCACTTTTCCCCCAGTTTTCCTCTATTTCCACTCTGCACATCTTTTTGTATTTTAGCATTCTTGACAGAACAATAAAATATTTTCCAAACTGGGAATCTCTAAGAGAAAGCAGCAAAGGCAGTGTTTGGAAAGAACATTTTTGTCTTTTATTGTAGGGGAAGCAAAATTCTGGGATGGTGTTTTATTTCCCATCAGTGTCTGTATTCCACCCAGAGTGCTCCCCAGTGATGGGAGGGGACAGTGCTGTTGGGCGGTGGTAGTATGTGGCATTGGGACAGCCCTATGCATGCTGCAGTGTATCTGTCTTGTTTTAACCTTCCCTAGTCAAAGAGCAAAATTGTTTCTCTTTTGCCTAGGAATGCTTTCTGCTTTTCCATTATTTACTTGGTATGACTGAATTCTTTATTATTGACAGAAAAATCTTGTGTGCTGTTCCTCTCCCTACTGAGAGTCAAGTTGCTGTGTTTCTTTTTTAATGTTTATTCTCTGATATCTACCTGTCTCTCACTAAAATAAGGTGAACTCATGACCATATTCCAGTACAGCAACTCTTCCCTTTGTTAATACATCTTTGACACATGGGGTCCTAGATGGTGAAAGCTTGTTGGAAGTCTGTTAGATTCATAGAAAGATTTGAGTTGGGAGAGACCTTGAAGATCATCTGCTTCCAAATGCCCCTGCTGTGGGCAGGGACACCTTCAATTAGACCAGGTTCTTCAAGGCATCATCCAAGCTGGTGATGAACACTTCCAGGGAGGGGGCACCCACAGTCTCCCTGGGCAACCTGTTCCAGTGTCTCCTCACCCTCACTGAAGAATTTCTTCCTAATCTCCAGTCTAACTCTCCCCTCCTCAAGCTTCAATCCAATCCATTCCCTCTCATCCTGTTGCTACAAGCCCTTGTAGAATGTCCCTTCCTGGTTTTCTTGTAGGCCCTTTTCAGGTACTGGAAGGCTGCTATAAGACCTTCTCTTCTCCAGGCTGCACAGCCTCAACTTTCCATTAGTTATATTTTCAAATTTTTTAAAGCCTACATTTTAAAAAGTAGCTTTTTAATTTTTGTTATTTTACTTTTTTTTTTTTTTTTACACTCTTAGGGTCTGCTTTCAAAGCCTGCAGAAAAAATTGCTGGTTGATGGCTTTATGCAATCAGTGCAGAGCTGCATTAGGGTGGAAAAACCTAAATGGATTTTTTTTTTATGTCTGTTCATTTGTCACACTTGTATAAGTGATCAGCAGCACATCTAATTGTGGCCAGAGTTTAATGAATTCTGCACAAATGTGGTGCTATCAGTTACATCTGTGGCTCCCATGAACTCTTTGCAGAGCTCTAGAGCAATTCAATCCTCCTCTTACAAGCAAATATTTGCAGTTTGAAGTGAAATTCATGATACAGGAATTTTGGTTGCCATCTGTGTTTTCTCATTGAAAAGACTTCCTTAGACTAAACTTCCTCTAAGAATAAAAATAATCTCTCAGCTCAAACTCGAGAATAACCCCAACTTCAACTCGGGCAAACAGACCGGATGAAAATGGATTTGGGTGCTACTGTCTTAAGTCAGATTTGTACACCAAGCTTTTCAGACAGAGCAGTAAAAGTACCATCAAAGAGATGGTTCTGGGAAGTCTCAGATGGGTTTGGTCTTCAGCTTTCAAACATGATCAAAGGAGTTTGTCTAAGGAGATAGCTATCAATAACCTATTTCCCTGATGGTGTATGTGTTGCCTGATCCCTGTTAACGTCTATGAGACAACTACAAAATGCTGGATGAGGCTGTCAACCTCTTTAGTCACAATCCTCTGCAGATAAAAATCAGCTCAGCCTCAATTATTTTGTGCCAGTGAATAATGTGAGCATTTCTTGGCTTCAGTTTAGGACACCAAATTGCATCCCACTCTGGCAGCATCTACAGAAAATTGCGAAGCTTTCTCTATTACTGCGTTGAAATAATGACAGCTCTCCCTTAATGTGACAAACATTGTCCTGACAGCACCCCCATCACAGCAGGAGGGCTGTTCTGAGCTTCTGGCTTAATGACCACCATGGGCCAACCTCAGTCTAAGGGCCTCTGCAGTGCCTTTGAGTGATGCACCATAGGCAGCACCATCTTCCAAGCCTGATATTTATCCCAGCATGGAGAAATGCAAAACCAGTTCTAAATAGCACACTCTCTTCTATACATGGGTAAAGTAAACATTTTAGCTTTTGGGATTGCAGGAGTGAAATAGTGACAGCCCTGATCATTTGGGCTCCTCACTACAAGAACATTGTGATGTTAAAATGTGTCCAAAGCTGGTGAAATATCTAGGGCACAAGTCCTGTGAGATGCAGCTGAGGGAGCTGGGATTGTTTGGTCTGGAGAAGAGGAGGCTGAGGGGAGACCTCACTGCTCTCTACAGCTCCCTGAAAGGATGCTGGAATGAGGTGGCAGTTGGTTTCTTCTCCCTAGTAGCAAGCATAATATAAGAGAAAATGGCCTCAAGTTGCAGTAAGGGAGGTTTAATTTGGATATTAGGAAAAAAACTCTTCACTGAAACAGTTGTCAAGCCTTGGAACAGACTGCTCAGGGAAGTGGTAGAGTTCCCACCCCTGGGGGAATTTAAGAACGGTGTAGCTGTGGAGCTAAAGGACATGATTTAGTGGTGGATTTGGTAGTGATAGGTTCATGGTTAGACTTGATGCTCTTAAGTCTTTTCCAACCTAAATGATTCTGTGGAAATATGTCACAGGGTGTTAGTGCTGATTGGTGCTGCACAGCAACCATAGGAAGGGTGGGAAAGAGCCATGGATCAAGCCTGTTCTTCCTGCAGGAGAGTGGGCTGGGGATGGCACTTTTGGACATGGTTTAGGGGCTATGATCTTGCTGAGGTGACAGTTGGACTCCATGATCATAGAGGTCTTTTCCAACTTTGTTTTAATTGCAAGGGTAAATAGAATCACAGAATCATTAAACCTCTGAGCTAGCTGAACTTCTGGAGACATGTGCTCATGTATCTACTGATGGTAAATAATGGTGAGCATCCTTCTTCCTGTGGATGAGCATCCATAAATGACTGTTTCTTTGCTATTTCTCTTTATGGATGTGCTTAAATAAAAATCTGATTTTGTGTTTCGAATGATGGAATGAATTATGTCTACTGTCAGTAATATGGCACTTCATAGTCTCCAGGAGGATGAGTGTCTCTCCAAGCCTAGCTGACATTCCCTGTGGAAATGGCTGCCCAGGACCCTGTGCAGCGCACAGTTGTGCAACAACTATCAATCATCCTCTTCAAACCGAGCCCTTTTATAAATACTGAGTAAGAGTTCTTTACATTCAAACTGCAAAGGAAGATATGCCAGGCACGTTGATATAGATTAGAGATGCAGGAAATCTATCATTTGTTTTTCTAACTGTTCTGCTGTCATGTTGCTATTCCAGCAGTTTTATGAAGAGCTGACTGCTTTACGCCATGGAGTATTCATAAATGATGATTAATTAATCCATTTTGGTGGCCTACTCTGAGCAAACAAATCTCAGAGTTAATTTAATTCTCCACTCTTGGTTTCAGAGGAGAGGAGAGGAAAAAAAAAAAAGGCAACAAAAAAAAATTCCACCATTTTCAGTTCACTAGAGGATATAATATTCTCAAATCAGCCACTTTCCAATTAATTTTGAATGGTGAACACAGCAAGGAAATTTTGTTCTTGTCCATTTACTCCTATTAAGGACTCATTTTCAATAATCAGGGAATTCTGACTCAGCTCATTTTTACCTTAAAGGCTTGCTCCTGACACTTTAATAAATTATTGTATGGTGTGTGCTTGAAGGTAACAGATTCTATTTCTCTTTACCCAATAACCCTCTTGTTGACACACAGTCATTTATTACTGTTTCTGCCATCACCTAAACCTGCTGGGAAGTAATTCTGATAAAGTACCAAAAGGCATGGTGTGGAGTATCAGCTTCCATAAAGAAGGAAAATGTCATGTAGGAAAGAAAGGAGATGTGTTCTTAAAATATTTTCTTCATGCTCTGCGTTTCAAGCTAATTAGTTTCTAAATATGCTGCTGAAGGCTTGAGTTTCCATGGGATAATGTTCTCCTATAGCAGCTCTTTGCAGCTGGGGTAGCCATGAGGGGTGAAGGAAAAAAAGAATCATGGAATCACTAAGGTTGGAAAAGACCTTTGAGTCCAACCAGAACCTAACTACCGTGACCACTAAACCAGCTCCTGAAGCACTACATTCCTTGAACACCTCCAGGGATGGTGACTTCACCAGCTCCCTGGGCAGCCTGTTCCAACATCTCAGCACTCTTTCATGAAAGAAATTTTTCCTTATATCCACTTTAAACCTCCCCTGGCTCAACTTAAGCCCATGATTTACAAAGGGGGAAGCCAGAATGATTTACAAAGGGGAAACAAAGGCCGATTCAAAAGGCCAGGCAAGGCTGGAGTGGATTTACTCATACACCTGGAGCTGCAAGATAAAGGTGGCTTCAACTTTTATGTTTGTATAATACTTCTATTGTATTATCAGTGCTTGCAGGACTTTGAGTTGCTGAAGGTGATGCACCTTCTGCAGGGTGCTGTCTTTCCAACCAATTGTGTGTAGGTTGTATTGAACCTGGACACCTGCTGTGGTAGGAAGACAGCTGAAGGGCTTATGATGCTGAACATGCAGGGGATGCAGAATCATAGAATTGTTGTGGTTGAAAAAGACCTCGAAGAGCATCAAGGCCAACCATTAACCTAACACTGCCATGGTCATTAAATGGTTTAAGAGGTTTTCTGAATAAACAAGAGATACTATCCTCTTCCTCAGGCAAAGGTAAATGAAAGAGTGGTCAGGCATTGGAACAGGTTGCCTGGAGAGGTGGTGGAGGCACTGGAGGTGTGTAAGAAATGTGTAGATGTGGCACTTTAGGATGTGGTTTAATGGCCATGATGGTGAGTGTCTGGCCACGCTCTCGTGCTTCACTGTAACACTCCATGCAGTTAAAATGGTCCTTCCTACAGCTATGCTCAGAGAAACAAAGTAAATAAAAAGGAAAATATTATCAGCACTCCAGATGCTTCACAATAACATTCCCAATTCTCTTGTGGAAGGTATAAATTAACCCCTCTCTGCATTTACTTTCAATCTTCCAAAGCAGTAATGTGTGATTCTCATCTGGTTTTGTGAGGGGTGAGAGCAGGAAACAAGAACAAAATGTCCTGAGTATGGCATGTGTGGTACATGCAGAACCTACATCTACCAGACTGGAAACCAACAGTAACCTCTTAGGTACAGAGAGAGCTTAAAAACCTAAACATATTGAAGTGGTTTTCAAAATGAAGTGTCCCATCACACTTGGAAAGAGTTTGCCTCTCTCTGCAGTGTGTGGTTACACCTTGTTCAAAGGAAGCATAATAAAGGCCCTTATTATGGACTGTCTGCAGTTTCTCCTGAGTTGAGTTCAAAGTTACCTTTCAATCACAAGTCTGACTTCACTCTTGACAACCAAATTCCTGCAGAAGAAGCTAATCTTCGAGATTCATATGCTGCATTTTCATCTCATGTTAAAGCATCTTAGAGACATTTGATTGAAGCAGGAAGAGGAGTTTTAAAGAGGTGTTGAACTTTTCCCTTTTTCTGCTACTTTTCCTTTCTTTCTTTTTAACTTCAAAAATGGCTCAATCTGCTGCTTGCAAATATGCTTCATTTTGTTGGCTTTGTGGACAAAGAGTTTTGTGCAGGGCATGCATGTGTTTCTAGATATGATATGGTAATACAGATATAAATCAAGAGTTCAAATGGTTTATGTGTACCTATAAATAAAATGCAGGAATGACTTATCAGAGCATCTCATGAGTTAAGACACTGGGTATAAATCATGATCTGATTTGATCCTTGGTAGAGATCTTCAGCTTAACCACCTCTAAGGATATCTGACCACCTCAGTTTGGGATACAGAAAACCTTCATCCATTGTGTTCAGCTGTGACCAGGATGAAGATGTCTTGACATTGTGAAGTCTCATATTAGGTTTTGTTTTCTGCAAGCTTTTCTGCACTATTTAAATGTGGCCAAGGATTGGGTCATACTTGGCAGGAAACTTTGCCCTTGCATACACAGCAAGGTCTACAGCTACTTTGACTTCATGGAAGGAAGGGTGCTGCAGGGAGGTGGGTGACAGGATTAAGTTTTATCTATTAGCTGTTTAAAGTGAATAGGTAACGAGAGAAACATACTTGGCAAGTAAATCAAATTAACTGACTGCTTAGCTGAGCAACTAAGGCTTGCTAGTTCTTCTCAAAGCTTGAAGCACTTAGCTTTACTCTTGGTGCTTGATTGAGGTGCCTTTCGTGCTGTCACTTGCTGGCTTAATAAAAAGCTTTCTGGTTTAAAGAGAGTTTCAATTTTATTTTTTTCCAGGAGGAATGTCTCTTGCTCTTGTTTGTAGGGGCAATAATATTTAGGGCTGTATTTATTAGCTTATCTTGGCTGTTAAAGGTTTATGACTGTTCTTTATTGTCAGTGAAGCAGGGGAGTAAGGGAGATGAACTAGAGAACAGATACTGGAAGACCTTGTGGATGCTGCAGATGTGATGTATAGGACAATTTGTGAAGGCACGCTTTAAATATGTAAGTGCATTCCCCAGGAGACTGAATGGAGGGCAATGGTCAGAGAGCATGGACTGAACCCACTTAGTTTGGAGCCTGACATTTGGATGTGAAAATTCTCCTTTAAATTTTGCACTCCACCAGAGTTCCCTTGCTGTTCTTATGAGAAAGTTGCCCTTTTTTTGGCAGTTAAAATATTTCTGTTTGGGAACAGCATGTCATGACTGTTTAATTATAGATTGTCATGGCTTACATTTTGAAGCAAAGCAAGGGATTTGCTCTGCTCATCCTATTTCCTCGCTCCACCTCATGCTCCATGTTCACGAGAGCAGATGATGTGACCATGAATGTGCCTTAGGAAACATGTTACTGTGACTCGCACATCCCAAAGCTCTCTTTTAAAAGAGTGTAGGGATCTTAATGCAGGTTTATTTTAATACCAGTTAACTTGTCTTTCTCTGTGTATGTTGGAAATGGAAGTGAATAGAATAAACCAGGTTGGAAGAGACCTTCAGGATCATCGCGTCCAACCTATCATCCAACACCACCTTAGCAACTAAACCATGGCACCAAGCACTCTATCAATCTCCTCCTGAACACCTTCAGTGATGGTGACTCCACCACCTCCCCAGACAGCCCATTCCACCAGGCAATCACTCTCTCTGTGTAGAACTTCTTCCTAACCTTCAGCCTAAACCTCCCCTGGTGCAGCTTGAGACTGTGTCCTCTTGTTCTGGTGCTGGTTGCTGGGAAGAAGAGACCAACCTCCACCTGTCTACAACCTCCCTTCAGGTAGTTGTAGAGAGCAATAAGGTCACCCCTGAGTGTCCTCTTCTCCAGGCTAAGCAACCCCAGCTCCCTCAGCCTCTCTTCATAGGGCTTGTGTTCCAAACCCCTCGCCAGCTTTGTTGCCCTTCTCTGGACACATTCCAGCAAGTCAACATCTTTCCTAAACTGAGAGGCTCAGAACTGGACACAAGACTCAAGTGTGGCCTAACCAGTGCAGTGTACAGGGGCACAATGACCTCCCTGTTCCTGCTGGCCACACTGTTCCTGATGCAGGCCAGCATGCCATTGGCCCTCCTGGGCACACTGCAGGCTCATGTTCAGCCTACCATTGACCAGTACCCCCAGGTCCCTTTCTGCCTGGCCACTCTCCAGCCATTCTGACCCCAGCCTGTAGCACTGCGTGGGGTTGCTGTGGCCAATGTGCAGAACCCAACACTTGGATGTGTTCAATCTCATGTCATTGGACTCTGCCCATCTGTCCAGCCTGTCGAGGTCCCTCTGCATGCAAAGTTGGTTAATGTTTGATGGGAAAGTATTTAAAGAAAAAAAAACTAAGGGGCAAAGTTGAGAAATAAGTTAGCTGAAAAGAGGGAATCTGTTCACTGGAGGAAGAGGGATTTTACAAACATATCCTGGAAGTGACTGAAATGCTTCAAAGGGGCAATTAAGCTAAGTAAATAATAAGTAGAATAAAAATAAAAAGCTGAAGGTCACTGAAATGTTGGACTCCTTCAGATGCTGTATTGTTTTGATAGTTATGTAGCCCAGTGAAGAAAACAGTCAAAAAAAGTTCAAATGGTCTCAAAGCAGTGCAAAAAGGTTGTAAAAATCACCAAGGTTGAGGAAGAGAGAAAAGGAAATGATGCTATTGGAAATGGCTTGCAAAGTAAATAAAAGTAAAAGATGACTTAGTTGTTGTTTTTTTTTCCTGGAGCAGTGGAATGTTGCACACCTGCAGAAAAAGTAAATATTTTTTTTTCACAAGGAATGGAGTTGCTACAACACTGCTCAGAGGCAGTTTTCTGTCATGGTTACATAGCTGGGTAGTGTTGTAGTCACATTAAGGACATGGTTAGTCTTCCCTGGTGCTCTTCAATTTGTGTTTTTGAAGATGTAGCTTGAACAGCAATGTGTTTTCTTGAATTATAAGCATAGAATCATAGAATGGCTTAGGTTGGAACAGGCCTCAGAGATCACCTACTCCAACTTTCCCTGCCATGGCACCTCTTGATTAGGCTTGGTTGCCCAAGGCCTCATCCAGTCTGGCCTTAAACACCTCCAGGGAAGGGGCAGCTGCAGCCACTCTGGGCTGCCTATTCCAGAGCCTCACCACCCTCGTATTGAAGAGCTATTTAATCCAATCTAAACCTGGATTAAAACTATTACCCCATGTCCTGTCTCTAGACACCCCCATGAAAAGTCCCTTTCCAGCCTTCCTGTAGGTTCTCTTCAGGTATTGGAAGGCAGCTCTAAGGTCTCTTCTCCAGGCTGAACACCTCCAGCTCCTTTAGCCTAACCTCATTGCAGAGGTGTTCCAGCCCTTGGATCATCTTTGTGGCCCTTGTCTGAACTCGCTCCAAAACCTCTGTGTTCTTATGCTGGGGATGCCAGAACTGGATGCAGATTTCAAGGTGGGGTCTCCCAAGAGCAGAATGAAGGGGCAGAGTCCCCTTTCTTGCCCTGCTGGCCACACTCCACTTGGTGCAGCCCAAGACACAATTTGCCTTCTGGGCTGCATAAGGGCGCTGCTGGCTCACAGAGAGCTGCTCACAACAATGACCTGTCTTGCTTTAAGACCTGACTGCTATTAATAGAGACATACCTGATCTGCTAGCACGGTGGGAAGAACCTTAGTCTTGCAAAAGGTTTTATTTTACTGTCAAAATTAGACTAGGTACAAAATCAGTTTGGTAACTTTTTTGGTTTGTTTTTGTTTTTACAGAAGGTGTACATGTCTTTTTCTCTCTTCCTTTCCTGCTTTCTTGTCATTGTGGTGGTTTTGCTGCTTTCTTTTCACCACTGACACACAAGTGCTGAGGTTATGAATGAGTTTTAGGAGATCTGCCCTAATTAAGATTTAGAGAACCACTGATTTGTTGATGTTTGTCAAGCCACAATGTAAATAACATTGGTAATAACAAAACACTGGCTGAACATCTACCTTTGAGCTGGCAAGGGAGAAAAGAATATTTCAGTTGAATGCTTCAACGCTTTTCTTGTATTGCATAGCAAAGGAAAAAAACAAGAGCACAGTGGTCTCTAAGTTTGTTCCAAACTGTGTATTTTTTACTTGTAAATACATCTGAAGATCCTTGATATTGTTCTAAGCCTCCAAATGAAGGAAACCCTCGAAAGAGAAGCAGAGTGATACTTTCTGAAAGAGCAGAACTGTTATTTCAAACATAGTCTGTTCACTGAGGCTTTTCCCACTGACTTGATTGAGCTTTGCTTTGAAGTGTTTATGCAAAGAGTAAGCACCCCAAACTCGAGATTTGAGCAGCCTCCTGCATTAGCTGGAGCTTGGAGAAGTCTGGCTGGGATTCTTGTAACTCCCTTTAAAGCTCAAAGGAAAGTTGGTTTGATTTCTTTGTCCTGGTGGAATATATCCCTCCTCTGCATGCTGCAAAATTGTCCCTGCCAGACATGACTCATGTTTAGGATTCATAAATGAGAAAGTGGAAATATCTTTCTGGGCCACAGAGTATTCAGCAGAAGCCATTTAAAAAGAAAATTCACCAGAAGATCCCCTTGGCAATCTCTGCAGACCCTTAATCCTAGTGCAAGGTCACTTGGGCATTTTAATTTAACCATCTCTGTGGTGTACTTTCATGGCATTGCAAACATTTTAGGTAGACAAGTTTAATATTTATTTCTAATGTGTTTTCCAAAATTGCCAACTCCAGCCTGAGGCATAGAGAGGGTTTGGGTTAGCCTCTTGCTTGTCAAGGCTTGGGGGGGGGGGGGGAGGAGGGGGAGAGATAATTTACCAGTAATATTCTTTGGTGGCATGGTTTAAAGTTAGGAAGAACTAGCAGATATTCAGCTCTCTTGTCTTTATCAAGGTTTGGTTGCAGATCCCTTACCCCATGTGACAAATTCATTGTTTCCCACCTGCTCCCTGCTGAGGCCACTTTGTGATATTCTAATATATGAAGTATGTGGAGCAGGCTGCCCAGAGAGGTTGTGGAGTCTCCTTCATCTGAGACATTCAAAACATGCCTGTGTGACCTCCTCTAGGTGGTCCTGCTATAGAAGGGTGATTGGACTGGAAGATTTTTTTTGAGGTCCCTTCCCACCCCAAATATTCAGAGAATCACAGAAGACAAACATCAAAAGCTCTGCTTGCTATTAACATTAAGAAAGTTGCATCTGACCTTAAATTAGCTGTAAAGAAATTCTTCCCATCTGATACATTATTTTCATTTAGTACATTTGCTTCCCACACTTAATTATTCTTGAAATGTGCTTCAGTAATCAAACTAATTGGGGGAAAAAAACCCCAATGTTTAATCAAAATTTAAGTTGTTCCTACTTGAACTTGTTTGGGGGGATGGGATAAAAGATTATCAAGGCATGTCAGAACAGCCTGCGGAAACACGAACTTCTCTGTGCTGTAGTTGTAGAAGGGGCTCTATGAAATTAGAGAGTCCCTTTTTGTATTTGATTGATTGTTGTTTTTATGGTTGGTGGTTGCCCCTGTGACTTTCAAATGGCACCTCACCCTACAGGGCAAATAACTACCTGCATAAGGAGATTTGTAACCTGACTCTGGACCATGGTGTTTGATGGGAATAACACACATAATCTGCACGTAACTTCAGTTGTCATGGTAGCCTGGCAGTGCTGAGAGAATGCACATGCTATGTCCTCCTTCCCATCTTAACCCTCCAGCAGAGCACTCTGGAGGGGTTGCCCTTTCCCTGTTGTAACTCATGCTGATGCCACACTTGACACCAGAGCCTGCTGAGCAGGAGACTTGTGCAGTCCTGTGGCAACAGAATTAATAGGAGCTCCTCTGTTTCTGAGAGTCTCCTCCCCACTAGGAATATGTCTGGCTGATGTTTTTAGGGAGTACATGGAAAATATTTGTGAACTATGTCAATAATGCAAAAATAATGGTTCAGGCAGATGTACAACAGGATAACGGAGTGTGTAAAGCAGCCCATAGAGAATGTATTGGATTGGAAGGGACCCTTGAAGGTCATCTTGTTCAATCTCTGCAGTGAGCAGGGACATCTGACTAGATCAGGTTGCTCAGGGCCCCATCAAGTTTGACCTTGAATGTCTCTAGGGATGGGCTCTGAGAAACCTGATCTAGGGAAGGATGTCTTTGTTGACCGCAGTGGGATTGGACTAGATGACCTTTGGAGGTCTCTGCCAACTCAAACCAGTCCATGATTCTATGATCTCTGGCCAACCTGTTCCATTATTTCACCATCTTCATTGTAAAGGACTTCCTCCTTATGTCTAACCTAAATCTACCCTGCTCTAGTTTAAAACCACTCTCATATGCTAGAGGGGACAGTGTATTCTGTTTTCTGGATATGGTTTCTATCTGTGGACTGCATTAAGTACCTCATTCTATGTAACTCAACAACATTTTAAATTAGGGTTTTGAAAAGGTCTTCACATTCCAGACTGTTCTTTTCTATAACCCAAAATACTAAGGAAGCTTATTAATGATTAAAGTATGTGAAAAGCTTCTGGGATATAAGATGTGAAGTGTCTTGTTGCTATTCAGTAAGAACTGCTGCCAGGTTGGAGAACACTTCACATTCAAAGCAGATTTTTTTTATTGAAGTGAATTTGTGACTGGCCAGTGGAATAGGCACTTGGATCCTTTTCTGAAGATGCCTTGAATTTTTAGATACCACTCTGTAACCTTCTCAAAATAACCACCAAAACACTCCACCTTCTGTTAAACTGCATAAAAGAAAGGTCTTCCCATGTGTTCCTTTGTACTGTCTTGGGGTGCAGTTCGTTAAAGACAAGTGAGGAGTCCTGCATCTGGGGAGGAATAACAGCAGGCACCAGAACAAACTAGAGGTCATGCTGCTGGAAAGCAGCTCCGTGGAAAAAGACCTTGGAGCCCCAGTGGACAGGAAGTATTCCAAGGGTCAGCAATGTGCCTTTGTGGCCAAGAGGGCCACCCTGGGGTGAATTAAGAAATTTGTGTCCAGAGGTCTAGGGAGTTTCTTTTCCCCTCTGCTGTGCCCCGCTGAGACAGCACCTGGAATACTGTGTCCAGTTTTGTGCTCCCCAGTTTGAGAGACAGGGATTGGTTGGAGAGAGTCCATCGGAGATCTGTGAGGGTGACTGGGGGACTTGAACATCTCTGCTGTGAAGAAAGACTGAGGGACCTGGGGTTGTTTAATCTGGAGAAGAGAAAGCTGAGAGGGGATCTGATTAACGTCTCTAAATATCTGAGAGGTGGGTGTCAAGATGAAGGTGCCAGGCTTTTTTCAGTGTTACCCAGTGATAGGACAAGGTGAAAAGGATTACAAGCTAGAATACAGGAGGTTCCACCTCATCACAATGCTACCCTTCTTTACAGTGAGGGCAACAGAGCATGGGAAGAGGGAGCCCAGGGAGGTGGTGAAACCTCTTTCTCTGGAGACTTTCAAATCCCCCCCTTCCAACCACTAACATTCTGTGATTCTGTGAATATAGCTGACTTTATTTCCTACTCACACCAGTTTCCTTCTGAGATAAGGCGAGGTTTTGCCTTTACTGTTGTCAGTCAGCGTATTTCACAGTGTGTACCAACCTGCCTTGAATGATGGTGGGAGCTTGTAGTATATCTTACTTCAGCTCACACATGATTAAATTATATTTCTTCCTGTCTGAATAAGCACTTACATTGGAACAGATTTTTACTGAACTGAGAGTTAGGCAAGTGCATGTCAGTATTTCACTTCTGTTGCTTAGCTCAATAAAATAGCAGTTTTGATGAAGTAAAGATAGAAAATCATAAAAGATGGAGGGGGAAATCAAACATTAATAGTATGGAAAATTTGTTCTTTGCAAATACCACCCAAAAACATGCACTGAACTCTCAGGTTATTGGAGTATAGCTTGGTCAAAACAGTGGCTTCATGTACTGCAGAAAACCAAATAAAATCTTCCCACTCTCCTCCTTTTTTTTTGGCTTTAGAAAATGGTCTTCTAACACTGTCAGGAACATCACAGATGCATGATTCAGTCTGGGGCATTTTGCCTGCCGTTGCATATTGCTTTCCTTGGACACGTCCTGTTTCGCATTGCTCCTGAGATCTAAAAGGCAGAGGGTAGAATTGTCTGAAGTATTTTGTGCCATACTCAGCAGGGCATCAAGAGCACCTTTCTGTGCTGCAGGACCTGCCTCCATTTTTCCAGGGATGATATTGGCAAAGATGGCTAGATGTTAGGAAAAAGTTCTATACAGAAAGAGTGATTGCACATTGGAATGGGCTGCCTGGGGAGGTGGTGGAGTCGCCATCACTGGAGGTTTTCAGGAGGAGACTTGATGGGGTGCTTGGTGCCGTGGGTTAGTTGTTTGGGTGGTGTTTGATTGGTTGATGGGTTGGACGCGGTGATCTTGAAGGTCTCTTCCAACCTGGTTTATTCTATGCATATGTATTCTATGTATGTTCCAGCACCTGGGGGACTGGTCTTGTTTGGGAGCTACCTAGAGAGCCCAGGTTAATGGATTATAGGGAGTGTAAGAAATGGTGGTATGTGCCTGTCCGATTTCATTCAGAGTTCAAGAAGTAGCTGCAGAAATATCCTTCCCCATAGCCTCAGCTTGTCCTTGGAAAGAACACTCGGTTATCTTGAAGTTGTGCTTTCCAACTGTAATGATCTATGATGCAATCGTTTTAAAGATCCAAAGGCTGAAATTTCTAACAAGCAAATGTGAGCTTGTGTCTTGCTTATTTGTTGTCCTGGAGAAAGAAAAGCCTGTAAGTTGGAGTGGCCTGAGCGTGTTCACAGGCTGGGACATGGTGACAGACTGAGGAATTGGGGTTGTTCTTTGCATCTCTCATGGGGTAAGAATGTACTCTGCTACAGACTGCTGCACTGCCTAAACCTGAGGAAATCTTCAGATTGCAGTGGAAGGTGCACAGGTATTGACCAAAGCATTCTAAAGCTAAAGATGAATTCCAACAGCATCCTAAGAAATTGATGAGCCAAGCTACACCTAAGGAAACTATAGGAAGAAAAGCTAGCCTGAGAGATCTGTGGGTAATAGAGAGACAGCATAAAGGACAGGGATATTTTTTATTCTCAAATTAGGTGTCACATGTATGGTCCAGAAAAATTCCTAATAGAAAGGTCCTATTTCTCTAAGTCCACTGCATCTTTGTCTCTGCTCCCCAACCAACATTTTTCACTTCATTATATCGTACCAAACTTTATATTTGGGACTCTAAATAAAAGTGACCTGGATTTGAGAGCTAGCTCCACCTGAAGTCTCCTTAACTGTGCAGAGAAGTCAGTGAGCACTACAATTTAAACCCACTGAAAATGAGGCCAGCTGGCAAGACACAAGACATCTATCTTGTGAGTGGTGTGGCTTGTTTGGGTGGAACACGAAGGAAAAACAATAGAGAAAAAATAATTAAGATGCGAATTTTTTTCTTGTCCTTTCTTCTTCCACCTCTAGCCTGCTGTTCTATATGGTACCAGACTACTCTTATTCATAGGCAAGAGAGTCATAACTTCAAAATACAGCATTTGCAGTCAGGTTGCTTTCTTCCTTATCTTTGTTAAGCCTCATCACAACTATACCGGCCACCTACATCATGTTGTGAGTGTTTGTGCATTAACACAGCAGAGTTCAGCTTACTTGATTAGCTGAGAGAGAAAACTGTGTGATAGTTGTGCAAGCTACTCTTAAAATCAATGGCACTTTTGATGCAACCATGTGTAGTTACACATGCAGTTATGTGCACACACACATACTTAGATGTAGTTTGATTCATGTA
Source organism: Dryobates pubescens (assembly GCF_014839835.1). NCBI lineage: Eukaryota > Metazoa > Chordata > Aves > Piciformes > Picidae > Dryobates > Dryobates pubescens. The sequence goes on from NC_071635.1 coordinate 4,527,140, forward strand.
ATGTTGAGGAAAACAAGTGCAGCTCTGAGCAAAGCCAATGTGTTATTTAAAAGGCTCTATACTGCTTGGGGTACCTTTTTTAGCTCCTCAAAACCTCTTTTTAAGACTCAGTGGTGGGGGAATGATATCAAAGTCTGAGCCCTGGGGTTTCCATCAAGCTTTATCAGGAGTGTCTGAGGAGCCAAGCTTATGGAAAAAAAGAAGTGGAATAAGATCACAGTTTCCCCCACTCTCACTGGTTTCTTTTAGTCTCAGACAAGTCCTTCCACTCTTCTCTCATGGGGACCTGGCTTCAGGTTGGGAAACATTATAGCTGAAATTAATGCATTTCCTAGTAACTTGTTGCATCCAGTTGTAGTTAAAAATCAGCAAGAGACATTCTGTTCCATTCCTTTTCAGCTGCTAGATACTTCTCAGCAAGTAGTCTAGATTTTTATTTCCCAAATGTGGTCAAAGACAGCAGAGCTCCTTCCCTTCCATCCTCCCTCCTCCCTATTAGTGCAACCCAAAAATAGGAAAAGAAGGTACCTACGGGATTCAGGAGAATGGTGAGAAAGAGTTCACCTCCTCGGATGCTTTTGTCCAGCTCCTGAGGACCCCCAGGATATTCCTTGTAAAAAATAGTATGAGTGAAAAGGCCACAGGTCTGTCGAGGGAGCACCTGAGAACAAAACAACAGCGCGGTGATATTGACTCCTTTCTGCAAGCTTACCCTGATGCAACTACCTGAATCCCTCCAGCAACTCCAAAAAACCACAGAGCAACCCCTCTGCCTCTCTGCTCTAGTGTGTTTATTTGTGGGCTTTTGTGTTTTCTGGACTCTTGTGGTAAGCAGGCCTGGTCCTGCAGATGTGGAGATTGCCGGATGCCAGCTCTGAAAAGCTGTGACATATGTGCCGAGCTTTCATGCAGCCTGATTTATTCAGCTCCTACACTCAGAATAAGTGCTTGCTTCCTGGCATTTGGAAGAAAACAAAAAGCTAAACCTCTCTTCCTTTAGCAAAGTTAGTTTATTAGCAGATAAATAGCACTTCCTGGCCATCTCTGCTATCTCAGACAATTAATCTTGGTGAACTGAATTTGTGTTCAAGGCTGCGGAGCACAATGGATCTGTTGCTTTGTATTTCCCTCAGTCCTGCAAACCTTACTGAGCCCTTCACTCCTGTTTCTGAATGATGTACAGGACTGGTGGGGTGCTCCCATGAGATCAGCCTGAGGTCAGCTCTCTGTCCTGCCCTAAATCAAGCTGCTGCCTGTCAAAATGGAGGGAAGGGAAACAAACCCTGTCCTCTAGAATGAGATAGTTTGGTCGCTTTATCAGCTAGTTACTATCTAAAGGCTCTGGTAAAGTAAAGCCAGAAGCTTTATGGGCTCTTGTTTATGGCTTTGAGTTTATGGGCATTGCCTAATCCATGAAGAGACTCGTTTCACCTGGGGAATGCTTTTTGTTTCCCTGCAGTCAGGTGGGTTTTTGTTGCTCTTTTACTCAGTTAAAACAGCAACTAAATGCTATATTCACCAGAGCATTTTAATATATGTGTAAATGTGCTGCTGTGTTTGAGTCTGTTCCAGCAGTAATTGGACTCTGGGCAGGAACTTCTTGGGCTAGATGAAGACACTCCTTGGCCTTGTTTAGTGGATCACAATTGTGACTTCATATGTCTAGGCAATATGCAAGTCAACTGGGACTTGAGGCATGCCCTGAAATATTTCTAACTCCACTTATGCATATTCAGTTTGTTTCACCCATCTGTAGGCTTATAGCTGTCTGGCAATGCAGTCTAAATTACAGACATTTTCCTGCCCTTCTGCAGCTGAAGTGTGTCTGTGAGGAATCTTCTCTATCCACACAAATGTATGGCCTGGAGAAGAGGCGGCTGAGAGGAGACCTCATTGATCTCTGTAACTACCTGAAAGGAGGTTGTAGTGAGGTGGGGGTTAGTCTTTTCTCCCAAGTAACTAGTGATAGTGAGAGGAAATGGTCTCAAATTGTATCAGGAGAGGCTTAGTTTGGAGACTGAGAAAAATTTCTTTGCTTAAGGAATGTTCAGGACTGCCCTGGGAGGTGGTGGAGTCACTGTCTCTGGAGGTGTTTAAAAAAAAAAGAGTGGACATGGCACTCTGGAACATGGTTTAGTAGCCATGGTGGTGTTGGGTTGACTGTTGGACTCAATCTCAGAGGTCTTTCCCAACTGAAACAGTCCTATGATTCTATGTCCTGTTCTTGGCTCTGGGGCTTTTGAAGCAAAGCTGGGAAGGAAACCTCTGTCTCGGAAGCATCACACTTGCTGGAGGAAGTTCCTCCTACCTGCTCACCTTCCCAGGTGGTGCATTTCTGATCCATTCGCGCATAAAGATGAACCAAAGCTTGCAACATAGGTCTTAGTTGGAATTTCAAAGTATGTAATTATAACTGAGCTGGTAGTTGATGGGACTACATTTAGTTTGAGGATCACATTTGCAATTGCTTGAGTTTGTGTGAGTTGTATGTTTTGATTTCCCCCCCTCTTTTCTTTAAAGCTAGCTGCATAACAAATGCCCTGTTCTGGCGTGCTCACAAACCCTCGATCGCAGGGAATTTTAATGACTGCTGCAAAAGTTGAAGCATTTTGGTAAAAATAGCATACTTCTGAGGGCCTTAAAGTACTATTGCTATGAAGCATGGAAATGCAGTGTACCATGATGCCATTGTGGATGAAGCCCCGTCTGTACCGTGCAGGCTTCAGGTGTGGGTATTCTTCTGTGCTGGTCACTCGGATGTGCCAGACCTTCTTCCAGGCCTCGTACAGCTGGATGTGAACTGGGTAGACCCCGGAGTGGTGCGGGGCCACCGCGTAGCCCATGCCGGTCGGTATCCCATGCTCCTGCAACGCAGCAGAGGGAGGAATATGTTTAGGAACAGAAGTACATGGAATCACTCAAACCTTATTTTTGCTGCAGACAGCAGCATTGGAGGAGCTGTTGTCCTTGGAGAACTTGTGTCTATTTGTATGCAGCACCAGCTGAAAAATGGGGGGGATGTCAGGGTAGCAGGAGACGAGGGGAACTGGAATTACAGTTTGATAACCGCAGAGTGATAAATAATCCTCTTGGACTGCGTTGAGTTGCTGCTACATGGAATAGATTTGCCTGCCTGTTCGTTGCATATTGTGGGTACTTTAATATGCATCCTACCTGTCTGCTGCCTTCTCAAAGGCAAGCCCCTAAGCTGATGCTGCTTATTTACTAAGCTATCAAACAGCATTAGAGCAGTAAACAGATTGGAAAACCACTTGTTGCAGTGACATATGTGGGATTTCTTATTTCTGGAATTAGAACATGATTCCTTCCATATTTTAAAAAAAATAATGAATAACTATCCCCCATGGCTTCTGAATCTGCTTATATTTTCCATGGTATTAAGGTAGTAGAAAAAAAAAAATTAAAAAGCTGGACTTGGAAGGATATATTCTTCATTTCCTAAATATTTATTCAGGTCCATTTCTGTGAGGAAATATGTGCATTTTCATGAGCATAATCTATAGGTTATCTTGAAAATATCTTCCGATGGCACAAGGAGGTAATGTGCTGGCAGAAGGAATTAAGGAAGAAGCTTAACTGCAAGCGTTGCCTTGAATGTTCCCTTCACTCCTGCCACTCTCCTGCCTTTGTTGTGCTCCTTATCCCTCCCGCTTCTGACTTAGCGTGGGCTGTCTGAAAAGCCCATCTGACGAGGCGGCCTGCTAACCACATCTATAGCCTGAGGTATCTTTAAAAGAGAGCAAATGATTTGAAGTGTAAACTATACATGTGAAAATGAGGTAATTAGCTTCATTGGTCTGAGTGACTGTTCAGAAACACATCCGGCATTCATCATCAGCTGCTCTTCTGCTGAAGCTCAGTTCCAGCAGGTCCAGTAAAAGCTCTGCTTAACTTTGCCAGGGCATCTCCACGTTGCGGGGTGACTCTTCACTGGATCCCTTCCCCTGCTCCAGGTATTTACTGAATGCATTTTACTCCTGGTACTACAGGCAGCATCAGCTGTTCTCTGTTCATATGAAATTGATGTTCAAAGGGAAAAGGCTAAAATTGAGATGGTGATTCTTTTAGGGGTTTAGGTCCATCCTCTTGCCCACACCATCCAAGAACTGTTAATTACTTTAATTCCAGGACCAGAAGGTTCCACTTGGCTTGTTCAAGTATTTCAAAAAGAAATGGGTTTGGTTTATTGACAAAAATCAAGTTAAATCTGTGGAGAATACTTGTTCATACATCATGTGATGCAGCCACTTAAAATCATCCATTCCTTATCAGTAAAGATCTTGGATCACTGGCTGATCTTGAAGAAAAGAAACCCAAAGTCACTATTTCTTATTTTACTGAGAGCAAAATATAGTTGCTGCTTATTAGTGGTGTTATCTACCTAAAGGCATGAGTCAGTTTAAGGGTGGAACAAAGAACAGATCTATAAAGGAGTGGTATGATATCACTCTTTTATCTATTTTTTTTTTTTTGCCATGAGGCTATATAATGGGAAAAGCTGTATCTAGAACTTCCTGATAAATCTGGCCATTTATTCCTGCAATGCTCACTGTCAAACACAGTGCTAACTTCAGCATACATAACTATATCTAAATATGCTTCATTTATTTATTAAGTGTCAACTTAAATATAATTAACTGATCGGAGGGCTGGAGCACAAGATGAGGACAGGCTGAGAGAGTTTGGGTTGTTCAGCCTGGAGAACAGAAGACTCTGGGGAGACCTAAGAGCAGCCTTCAAATACCTGAAAGAGGGCTACAAGAAGGCTGCAGAGGGACTGGTGCCAAAGGCCTGTAGGGATAGGATGATGGGCGCTGGTTTGAAATTAAAGAGGAAGTAGAGCTTGGATGTTAGGAACGAGTTCTTCAGTGTGAGCATGGAGGAGCAATGCAACCGGTTGCCCAGGGAGGTATTTGAGACCCCATCCTTGGAGATATTCAAGGTGAGGCTGCTCTGAGCGACCTGCTCCTAGTGGAGGATGTCCCTGCTGACTTCAGGGGGTTGGAGTAGATCACCTTTGGAGATTTCTTCCAACCCAAACCCTTCTGTGATGCTACACTATTAAACTGAATCTACAAACATATTAGGTGTATAGAGACATATAAACATAAGACAAATGTGTCCTGAGATAGTGAGCCCTGCTCTCAATGATCTGTCCAAGAGAGGTATCTGGATGAATACATGCAAAAGCCTGTTTTTCTACTTTGTATTTGCTGCTGCTATTGCCATAGTAACAGAATGGTGAACTGGTAATCTGCCACTCACAAATGAAATAAAGAAGCTTTTAGTAAGTTCTCAATATAAAAAAACTAATTAGCTACTGAAACAAACCTGCAGACTATGTGGCTCATCACAGAAATCATCTCAGTCACTCTGATACCCAATGTGATTTAAAGAAACAACTAACAAATACCAGAGTTTCTTTGGTCAGTTCCATCTTCAGTTTACTTGAGTAAATTAAACATTGTCTGTCCTCTTTTAGTGATTTCTTTGGCTCTGTTTTATTTTCTCCTCTCATTTTAATATTAAATTTGGTTTGGGAGCTAATCTGTTGAAGGAGGACTATAGATTTGAATCAAAGCTGTTGGGGTATACACTTGAGTGTCTAAGATGTATCCTTTGGGAGATGCCTGTAGTGAGTATGTTTTCATATGAATTCTAAGGAACAAATTCCCACATGATTTTATTGGGTGATGTTTCATTTTTACATTCAAGACTTCCAGAGAGTAGTTGTGGGGTGTTTTCTCTTCCAAAATGAGTGCAAAAAAGTTGTGTGTGTTTGGTTTGGGAAACTGCTGTGCCTTTTGGGCACTCAAAACAGCAGCATTACTTTTTTTGTGTGTGTGCTTAAGATGGGAGCCCAGAGCCATTAGTTTTAGACAGGCTAAATTCATATTACTTTTTTACTTGTGCATGAAGGCAATTTCAGTTCTGATTTCAAGGACAGTGTAAGCTAAAGCTGCAGCAGTGGAGGAGTTCAATAGTAAAGGAGATAAACTGTGAGATGGAAGATAGATGATTAAAACAGATGCGTTTTGGGCAGAAATTCCTTCAGCTGTTGCTGTTACCCATGCTTTGGTTTGCACCAAGGAGCCATCTGAGATCACAAAACTTGTCTTGTTTTAAGGGTTAGACCAGAGTAGAGGATTCTGTCAAGGGGCACACCTCCTGTCCTCCAGGCACCAGTGAGTTCATGGTATGTGGATGTATTTGGTTTGGCTGAGCTGGAGTTAATTCTCCCCAGAGCATCTTTCTAGTGCTGTAGGTTCAACAGTAGCAAAAATACTTGTGTGTTATCAGCACCCAGCTACAGCACTGCTAGACACAGCACTAGAAAGATGCTCTGGGGAGAATTAACTCCAGCTCAGCCAAACCCAATACAGTAGTGGATCAGACTGCTACCGGGTCAAAATAACCCTCCTTCTGATGGGCAGTAGATCTGGCCAGGGGCAGCCCTTCCCATCACAGTCCCCAGGGAACTGCTGTCTCATGCCCATGCTCGTGCACCCAAGCCAGAGCCATGGGAACTGGAAACAAAGTCCTGCCAAAGCCCTCTGGCTCATCTTTGCACCCTCCAAAGTTAGTTTGCCCGGAGGCTGTGTGTAGGACAGGTACTTCTAGGGGTGATCTGAAAGACTGCAGCCATCTCCCAAGGCTGCTTATCTCTCTCAATTATCAGCTTCATTCAAGTAAGTGAAGATTTGCTTGCAACTCCTAACCTCTTTTGACCTACCTTCCTACTTGAACAGAAACAAGCTGTGTTTGCCAGGAGTCAGCATGTGCTGTGTGTACTTACTCTGCATTAGCAAAAACCCCTCTCTGCTAAAGAAAGGGAAGGGTGGTGCAGGATGAGCACTGCTCCCCAGAAGGAGCTATATCCTCAGCAAGCAAGTTTGCAGTTTTGCTGTGAGCAGGTGTTGGAAATCTGAATGAAAAACATTGTATGGAAGATTGATTATTCATATTAGCAGGAGCTTGTCCAGCTGAACCTTTCAGGTTTTGATTGCACCAAATATTACTCGTCCTTGTTAAAATGCAGTTAGAAATAAAATGAGGCAAACCCTAAAACTATTGAAACCAAACCTAAAACTGTTGGCAAAAAGCCAGCATTCTGGTTTTTAAAGATCACTGGTGATGTGTTTTACAGTATTGGCCACTGTCAGGGAAAGAATAAGAAGGCAATCTTTTATCTTCATTTATTGAATCTTAGATAGTGTAGAACTTTACACCATCAGCTGAACTGCAGGATTCCCTTTGGTGTAAAGACTTTTATGAGATGAAAAAGTAAACAATACAACCTCAGACAACTTTGCTGAACCTTTTAACTTTGTCCAACAGTAGGTGGTAGAGTAAACGTAGCACTTCTAAAAATGCTACCTTCCAAGGCTAAGAGATTTTCATAAGCTTTGGATATTTTTAGTCCTGGGATATATTTCTGATCTTGCTGCTCATGGATGAGATTTCCTATAAGAGATTATATATTGCTATGGCAGTTTAAAATCTTAAGTTTCCCTTATTTGGTAAATCACAGAATGGCTCAGGTTGGAAGGGACCTCAGGGATCGTCTACTCCAACACCCTGCCATGGGCAAGGACCCCTCTCAACTAGACTTGGCTGTCCAAGGCCTCATCCAGTCTGGCCTTAGCTATGACCTGAAAAGGGGAATCCACAATTTCCCTGGGTAGCATATTCCAGAGTCTCACCACCTTGGTACTGAAGAACTTCTTCCTATGATCCAGTCTAACCCTCCTCTCTTTCAGCTTTAAACCATTCCCCCTTGTCTTGTCCCTAGACAGCCTTAGGAAAAGTGCCTCTGCAGCTTTCCTGCAGGATCCCTCCAGGTACTGGAAGACAGTTTTACATACATAGAATACATAGAATACATACATAGAATAAACCAGGTTGGAAGAGACCTTCAAGATCACCGAGTTCTCATATCCTCCCAAAGTCTTCTCTAGGCTGAACAGCCCCAGCTCCCTCAGCCTATCCTCATAGAGGTGCTTCAGTCCTTGGATCATCTTTATGGCTTCCTCTGGACTTGCTCAGCAGCTTGGTGTCCTGCTTATGCTGGGCACCACCAGAACTGCATGCAATATTCAAGGTGGAGTCTCACCAGAGCAGAGCAAATGGGTGCAATCCCTCTCTTCCCTGCTGGCCACAGTCCTATTGGTGCAGTCCAGGATAGAGTTTGCCTTCTGGGCTGCATGAGCACACTGCTGAGTCACGGTGATTAACTTGCTTCTTTCAGCACCCAGAAACATTGTGTTGTATTTTATCCTTGATTTTTTTTTTTTCATTCTCAAGGCTTACATGTCTGGGTAATTTTTATGGAACAAATATTTCAGCCTTCAATTACCTTGAATTCAATCCTAAAGTTTAGAGGTCTATTTAAAACTCTCTAACTCAGCAAAGAGATGATTGTTACGGAGATATAGGGCTCTGTAGGGGGGTATTTGTTCTCACCAATGTTTTTCCATCTCTGTGGTGAGCTTCTTTGCCTTGTAGCTGCCCAATGCATGAAGCAGAGAGTACAAGGGGTCTTAATGAAGCAAGTTCTCTCTTGTCCATCAGATCCAGGGCTGAAAAGGATTGACAGGGCCACGGGAAAAGCCAGCTTTTCATCCGTCTTATACTGGAGTCTCCCAGATACCACCATGACTCCTGTTCTAGGCATGCCTCACACTGTCAAGTAGCAGAGATGATGTTGAGATTTAAGATCTTGGATTTCTGAGGATGTGAGATGAAGAAAGGCAGCCCAGCACAGAGCAAGCTGTACGTGACTAGGAAACCTGCAGGCTCTGCATGCTTGTGGTACCAAATAGAGCTGAGAAAGTAGAGGCAGTCAGAGATGTGCTGTCAAAGCATGCTTCTGGCTGGGATGAAAGCATTAATGAAGATGGAGTGCTTCAGAAGGACCTTAAGGTTGGGCAGAATAAATCTCATCCTGTCTGCACAGGGCAGTGTTATCCTATCTATGCAGAGCATTTGCTGAACACTTTTAGAGACAATCTCCAGTGGTTCTCTCCTTTCCAACATTAATAATGGGACAAATTAGACTTTCTGCATCATGTTTGCCTTTGATATGTGATCTCTGATCTTTATATCTTTTGGTATTTAATTGGTATATTAAAAGCTCTTGTTTTCATTGTGGTTGAGCAGCTCAAAAGTTTTAGGCAGTGGGAATTGCATCTGTAGCTGGTTTATAAAGAGGAGATTGAAGCTAAGGAGTGTTATTGGACAGGCTCTGAATTGATTTGTTTGTTCTGTGTGCATCTCTGAATCAATGTGCTTGTTTTGTACATGTCTCTTTTTCATATCAGATACCAGCCTCCTTTTTACAGCTGATGGCAATTTTTGCCCTGTCTTGACTGTGCTCTGGGCACACATGCTTGTAAATGAGCACAGAAGATAATTACTGAGCAAACCAATCGAGAGACAAAATAAAAAGCTACAGGCTTTGGATTAAATATATTCTGTTTGGGTTTTGTTAGATAACAATATACCAGAGTGAGGAGGAAGAGTATCTTGTGATTCAAGGATGGCAGTGAAAACCTAGTTCATTTTTTTAAAACATGTACTCTCAGACTTCAGCTTGAGCAATTTGTTTCTCTTTTATTGTATTGATTGCATGGCCTGTGAACAAGGGGAATAATACTGCAGATATTACCAGTTTGCAAGCTTTAATCCAAGGCTTAATCCATTAGTGTCTTTAGAAGATTTTAGGATCTTCTGACAAGAAAAACCCCACCATATAATTAAGTAGGCTCCAATTGATAATCACAATAGATGTCATTTGCCATTACCTTATCCAGGCTCTGATGCATGCCTTCCATATCAACATAAGATGACACTGGGGTAGCAAAGTCCTGGGTAGTCTGCAGGTTACTTAAGCAGAGTTAAAATCTCTCCCCCCTGTTCTGAGGCTGAGGATATCATGAGCAACTGAGAGCTGTGGCAGTGAGGGCAGTGGGAATGAGGCTGTGGATAGGCCATCACTCAGGCATGTGTGGACATGGATTTTGCCAGGCAGAACTTCCTGTACTGTTTATAACATTTAAGACAGAATGTGAGAAAATCTCTTCCACTCATCAGCTAGGTGTGAAACAGTAGGAATAAATGTCAGGCACAAGCTAATAATTTGGAGGGTGCTTGTTAAAGGCAGTCTCCTGGATAACAAGCAATTCCCATGCAAAGGAATCCTTTAAAGACTGTTGATTTTACAAAGCCCCAGACACAGAGGTATACCTGCACTGAAATCAAGGCAATTAGATACCTAATTAGCAATTAGTTATATGTATACAAAGCTGTTTAGATATTCAACTTCTATATGCATTTTGTGATGCAGCTGTTTGAGGCAGGCTGCTGTAAGCCCCCATTCTATAGAGCAGCATTCCAAGGCATGGATATATCCATGTAAAACAGGATGAGCTCTTTTCTCTAGGTGCCAGCTGTAACAGCTGTATTGCTCACTGCTGTTCATCAGACTGTGAGAGAGCTCCTGCAAACCAAAGGTTGTGTGCATACAGTGCAAATACAAGAGACCATACAAATTGTGCTGATGTGCATCTAGAGCCCTGGGCAATAATACCCAAGAAATGCTGCTTCAGGTGCACTGCTTTGTGTTTAAGACTGACTTTCATCTACAATAATCAAGGGAAGGACATTCTCTTCATAAAACTTTTTTCCCCCACAGTGAACAACATCAATCCCAAGCCTGATGCCCTTTTTCATGGACAAACTGTTGGCTGATGGGATTTGGGTTCAGGTTGCTGAGCAGTCTGATCTGGTTTAACTGTTTTCTGAAATGATAAAGCCAGGAGAAGCCAACAGGTCTTCATGAACAGAATTTTTATTGTGCTATCCAGGATCTGAAAGCAACCTTGACTGTACTTCTCAGTCATGATGATGTGCTCTCCCATCTTGAAGACCCCATTTCCTTCCTACCCATGTTCAAAAACTGAAGAAATTACCACCTTAGGTGAAGAATGGAGGTGATGAAGGCTCCAAATAATTACTATATTCCTTGCAGAAACCGACACAAAGTGTCACTTCTACTTGCAGCTTAAAAAGGGAAATGCAGGAGAAAATGACATCACCATCAAGCTGTGTCTGAGTATAGCATTAAAGACACCAGAGCACAAATAAACATGTATAACATTAAGATGATTTTTTTTGGGGGGTGGTGTTCTAGATCTCTGATTTTAAATCTGGATCCACACTGTGAAAGTCAAGGAATAGTAACGAGGGGTTGGCTTCAGTTTTGGGAGATTTCATAGAAGCGTTGCTGCAGAGCAGCGAGTTCCTTCCCCAAATAAGATATGATGCTGAGAAGGAGAAAGCAGAGGAGGATACAGAGCTACTCTGAAGTCATGGCTGGGACCTCTCTGATGGCTATCAGGAAGGCTGTCATAGCGGGAAGATAAATTTCTCCCACAGAGAGGATTTCACAGGAAGCCTTTTGGAAATAGCTGTTCTCATAAGTAAATTGTACAGCTCATACAGATTCAAGGTTAAGAGGTTGGTACAAGCCCTGTCCAAATGTTAGCAGGAAATAAAACTGTAATAACAGCAGCCTTTCACTGACATCAGCTCCTTATTTATAGGCACCCTAAGGAGTCTCTACCCTTCAGTGATGATAGGGACGTGGGCTTTATCCTTCTGTAGCTGGAGTTGCAAACAGATTCCATTACAAGCTCTGTTTCCAGGCTATGCTATAGATTTTACTCCTAAAGGTTATTTGACCTGGAGGACTTCACGTTTCCTGCAAATACTAGGAGAATTTCCCTATGGACTTAAAGAGGATCAGACCATGTGCTTTTGAGAGACAAATGATTTAAAAAACATTGCTCTTGCTTTTAAAAATCCCAACTCTATTTGGGTGTCTGAGCCAGGCTACACAAAAGGCATGAGCAGGCCATGCCAGGAATGAGGGCTGACAGTAAAGCAGAGCTATAGAAAGGCAAAAAAGCCATCCAAACCGCCTCTGCTCAAACACCCTGCCAAGCAGGAGGTGGGAAGGGGGAAGTCTGGCAAGAGGAGTAAACAGCTAAGCCATTTTTAATGAATTTTCTTTAAAGGTTGTTAAGAAAATATTTTTGTAAACAAGAGAATTAATTGCTTCCAACTGCTTGTTCAGGCATCTGCTGAGTTCTCGATATGCCTTGGCTCACATGAGGGATGGGAGGAAGGGGCAGCTGCTGTCTTGGCCTTTATGAGCTATGAAGGGCTGAGACTTGCAGTCTCTGAGCAGCACCAGAAGCCCCACTATGTCACTCTGCTCTTTGGAGTGGCTCTGCTTGCTTGGCATTTCTATGCCTTGTCAAACACCACACAGTGTCTTATCCAATGTGAACACTTATGGATTTCAGGTTTTCTTTGTCATGCTCAATTGGCAAGTAGAATTACCCTTGAAAGACTCTGAATAGTTCCCACCTGACCTTGGAGTACAAGTACTCTGAGCACTGGGCAATGCTAACAGAATAGCTCTTGTAAGTTAACAACACAAATGAGCAGAAATGAAGCATCATTATCTATAAATATTAGCTACAGGTTAGCTATGTAAAACCAACATATTTTAAAGCAGATCATCTAAAAAAAACCACAGCAAAATCCAGCAGCTTCTGTCCTGTGCTTCATTAGCTTCAAGATTCCTCACAAACTATAAGCAACATTGGGGGATCAACTGCAGCTTTCTCCTTCCTGTTGAGGACATTTGCACCAGACTTCAGGAAGCTGGTAGCCTGTGTATAGACACTCCCTGAAGCTTGAAAAGCCAGCTGATAACTGCTGAGATTTCATTGCTTCTGGTCCCCCCCAAATTTGCTTGGGTGAAAGGCTGCTACCTCTCCATAAAGCCTAAGTCAGTGAAAAAGGGCAGGACAAAATTCAGGCCCAGTTTGGGTCACAGAAAGGCTTTTTGGGGGCTGAATGTCCACTTTTGCTGCCTTGTTTGCATATCAGTATAAATATAGAAATATATAGAATAATAATATAGGTGTATATTAATATATAGCATAGGTAGCTCTGCTTTCCAAGATGATTTTATGGTTATCTCATGGAAAGGTATCCAAGAGAGCTTTTGGTAACTTCTACTTACTATTGCAAATTCTTTGTTGAGGATCATCTGCTCCACCAGTGATGATTCATTGTGGAAAAGGTGAGGCTGCATGTGACTCCACATATGGGGAAACCACCAAAACTCATCTACAGATTTCAACAGCAGATCATCACCTTCATCTTCCTCCTCAGTTCCTGCAAAAGAAAGGAAGGAAGGGGAAAAAAAAAAAAAAAAGAGGCCAGTAGGAAATGCCCATAATTGTTTTTTAATCACAGGAAGAGGCTGACATAAAACCCAATTTCCTTGGCCTGGATGCCTCACTGTGCTTCAGATAGGTTCTACCATTTCATCTCAAAGAAGTGAGGTGAATTACCATGGATGGAGCTATTGCTCTTTATTCCTGGCATGGTGTTAACTGACAGTAACTCAAACAAGAATCAGTTTTTGAGGGCTGATTGTTGTGCTGGGTAATGCTCTGGGAGTATTTAGAAGTTCAGGCTTCCCATGAAGGTGGAGGTTGTATCCATGTGCTTTGGTCCTGCCAGCTACTTGTGCAGTTGTAGCTGGCCGAGGTGGCATCACAGAGAGCTGTGTGTCAGAGCCTTGCCAATCGCCCTCCAGATTGTGGCTACTTCTTTATTAGCCTCAGTAAGTTGAAATCTGATAATTTTGGGTAAAGTGTGAAACAAATTTGCGGTAGTTGCAAAATATAATTAGGTGTAAAACATGAAATTGTGATGACTAAAGCTTTCCAAATGGTTCAGTGTTCAGTTTTTTGCCAGCTATAATCTTGCAGTGAAAAAAACAATAGGGAGTCCTGTGTTGAAGAGTATCTGCTGCAGGCAGAAGCCAGCACTTGTGGTTAGAACAAAGAAAACCTTCCCTGTGAGAAGGGATACAACACTGCTTCCACCATCTGCAGACATGTCTGTGGTGCTTTGGTCATTTCAGCAACTTCACCTTCAAATTGCTCAACAATATTCAGGTTATTAGCAGCTTTCCTTCTTGTTCCTTTACCATTTAGGTGATTTTATGTAGCTTCAGTCAAAGAAATAGTTGTCAAAATCAGTTCTATTGATACAAACAGTACAAGTACAGTCTTCTTGCAAGGCTTTCAAGGTGGTGTAAAAGTCACTGGAAGAAAGTGCTCCATGGATATCCCTGCTTGCTTTTGTGGCATGAGGCAGGAACATACCGAGGCAGCTGCTTGGAGCACACACGTTGGCTCTTTAGTTTTCACTATTACAGTGGTGTTTGAAGAATGCTACTGCACAAGGAGAGCTTTACTTTGAAACTTTCTCCTGGAGTCACTGAAACACTTTATTTCCCTCTTTGCAGCGCTCTGCAAGTTCTAAGAAAGCAGCTCCTGCTGGTGGGAGTGCTGCTGGAAAAAGAAAACAACCTTGTTTTGTAGGTAATTCCTTACTGAAAAGCTGCTCCTCCTGTGAATGCCTGCACCTTTGTGCAAACCTTGTGTGCTGCTCCTCTTTTTTGAGATGCTTGGTTCACTTTCATTCACCCAAGCACATGGAAAGGAAATGTGATTGGGGGAAGAAACTTAACATAGGCTTTCAAAATAGGACAGAAGAGAGAGGGACAGGAGTGTTTGAAGCTATTGAAGATTTCTATGGTAACTCAAAGGTAGAAAACTGAAGGTAGGGATGAAGAGGTGGGGGGGGAAGTGGGTACTATAAATGTATAAAGAACTACAATCACTTGACATAAGATTTAGGTCAAAGTATAATGTAGTGCCTCATTACCATTTAAGGTAGAGCATGGTTCTTGAAATAACTTCATTATTAAAAGGTACCTTTTGAAATCCTGGCTTTTTCCTACCATTTCCTTGTGAACTTAGATGCCGCTGCTTATTAAATACAACACCTTCCAGTTAACCAAAACCAGCCCCACCCTGTAAGGGCAGAGCTGAGCTGAAGCAGGAAGGTTGGAAGTTAACATTTTGTGGTAGTGGTGTCACTTTGGAGGATAATTTGCTTTAGAAGCCTTTGAAAAGAATACTGTTTGGTTTTTATAAATTCTTAAGTAGTGCTGTTTGCAATAAGCCTCCTTCAAAGGATTAATGAAGCACTGGGTGAGTGCTTATATTTGTTTAAATATTTTTGCCTAATCCCTTAGTGTTGGAAGCAAAACATGGGATTTTGAGGTCTGCATTTCTCTTACAATCAGCATTCTTTATGTAACTTTCCATCTTCATTTTAACATCAAATCTGAAAAATGCAGCAGCCCTACACTCAAGGAGCTGAACATAGATCTGCTTTGAGATGTAGTATGCACTTTGCACAAGTAGGTAATAATTCAGAGTTTGTGCATAATAAATAAGCCCATATCTTCAAACTGCAACCATAATTTAGAGGTCTCTTTTGAGCTCAAAACTGGAATTAAGTTTGGAGTTGCTGTCAGTAATCAAAAGCAGCATGGTCAGCAAATTGAGACGGCTGATTCTGTCACTTTGTTCTGGCAATGCCTCACCTGGAGTACTGGGTTCAGCTCTGAAGCCCTCAGTAAAGGAAAGACTTGGACCTTTTGGAGCAGGTCCAGAGGAGGGCCACAGAAATGATCAGGGGGCTGGAGAACCTCTCCTATAAGCACAGGCTGAGTGAGTTGGGGCTGGAGAAGAGAGTACCTGAAGGGGGCTATAAGGCGGCTGCAGAGGGACTGTTTGCAAAGATCTGCAGGGATAGGGCAAGGGACAATGGTTTGAAAGGAGAGGAGACTGAGACTGGATGTTAGGAACTTGACCATGAAGGAGGTGGAACACTGGAACAGGTTGCTCAGGGTGGTAGTTGAGGCCCCATCCTTGGAGATGTTTAAGGTCAGGCTTGAAAAGGCTCTGAGCAACCTGATTTAGTGAAGGATCTCCCTGCAGGGGGCTGGACTAGCTGACCTTTGGAGGTCCCTTCCAACCCAAACAATTCTATGATCTTCTATATCTTTGATGTGAATCCTGAGAACCTCTTGATTTCTATTGCCCCAGAATTAACAAATAGAAAGTGTTTGCTGAAACTGCATGACTGACTACTAGTGCTGAGTTTACCAGTGCCACAGAAGGGAGAGGAGATGGTGAGAGAATGAGCAGCAAGGCTGATGTGTCAGCTATTGTCCTTGTGCACAGGCATACCAACTAGAACTGGTATTTCTAGTACAGATGTCGGCAACATCTTCTGATGAAAATGTATAACTGTTTAATCTGCCAACACATGCCTGTGCTCATCTCCCTCCTGCATCTTTGAAATGATTCAAGTTTGGGAAAGGAGAGCAAAAATCACACATTAGGGAAGTCAATAAGGCACAGCAGTTGCAGTGTGCTAATAAAACATGTTGAATATTGGATACTGAAAACCTCTCTGGGCAAACCATCCACATTCACAGTAATTAAAGAATACCTTTCCCTGTTTTATTTATAATGAGTCAATAAAGTATATATTGCATGGAGAATACTTTGAAACCTTTCCACTAAGCTGATGTGACAAAATGCCACCACCAACTTGTAAATGAAGTATTCACTTCAAAACTCAGCTGCATTGCTAAGTGCAGGCAGCAGCAGGTCTCTTAATGGAGACCATGACATGCTTCAACTCATTAAGTAGTTCTGGGCTATTTTTGTAAGCCTGGAGAGTCTTAGGAGGGCAGGCACATAGGCATATTGTCCTATTTTCTCTGAAATTGGTCAGCCTTAGAGCAACTGGGCAAGAAAATCTGTGACAGCAATCTGGAGACCATTGGCATGAATGAAAGAAAAATGCATTGGCGGGTCAGGGTTGATTTGGGGGAAAGGCTGCAGGCTTGGTGCCAGCCACTTTTCTGCATGTCATACTACTCATAATAAATTCTCCTCTTTCTCCCCTCCTTGAGTTACCTCTTTCTGCAGTGGACACTGGGATGGCTGATACCAGCTTTGCTCTGTACATGGCCACAACCAAGCATGCTCCTTTGAAGCAGCTCTGAGCCTCAGGCCGTTTTTCTTTCTTTTGCTGTATTACGTGCGTGTCCAATTAATCTCCAGAAGGAATAACGGCACAGGCAGGTCAGGATGAAGTGAGGACAATACTGGAGTTCTGTCTCTGAGCCTGCTCTCTAATCACAGGTCTGCCACTGCCTTGTTATATGACTCCAGGCAAACAATTCCATCTCTCTCTACTTCTCATTTTTTCTCAGGCTCTCCAGCCTGTGCCTTTAGCCTGTGAGGTTTCCTGGGCAGCAGTTGCTTAGCATTATGTGCTTACACAAGGGGAAAACAGTTTGGACTTTGAAAGCAATGGAGATACAAATACATAATTTTGGTTTACTTCTCTCTACTAGTCTCTGAAATGCTTGCTCATCTCTTTGTTCCAAGAACCTCTACAGTCTCTTAATGAGTGGTGAAACAGAGACATAAGACCTGGGTGAGGTCATGTTTGGTGTTCAAAGGCTGGCAATGAAGAGGGGAGTGTTGATACAGCTACACTGAGAGGAGAGACCTGCCTCACTCCCCAGCTAGCTCATGGCCTGTTACAGCTGAGACCTCATAGTTCCTGGCTTTTAAAGGTACTCTCCCAATCTCTTGCTGTTGTAATGCCTCCTCTGCTCCAGGTAACCTTCTTAGCTTCTCTAGCATTACCCAGTGAGGGCCTCTAAATGTGGCTGAGGATTTTTGAGCTGCTCGCCAAAGATGGGAAGAGTTTTGGGTTTGGAAAGGACAAAGCCTTCTTTGCTTTAGCGGTAGTAGGGAGCAGTGTGGCTCAGTGGCAGCAGAGGGAAGCCTGAGTGGAGGTGCAGCACAGTGTTAAGGCAAGGGAAGAGTTTAAAAAATATTAAACATTCCAAAAGACCAAAAATAAATGAAAAAGGGGGCATTGTGCTATGAAGAAATGGAGCAGAGAGAGAAAGGAGTTAGGAGGAGGAGGAGATGTAAAAGCATTGAATCTTTCACAAAATCACAGTGCAAGCATGCAACTTGTTCCTGAACAGAGTGTGAAAGGAGAAGGCTTTCAGTGTGAATTTCTTTTCATCTTGTTTTCCTTTTATCATCCCTCCTGATTTGCAGGCCTCTCAGACAGATTACCTTTACAGTCATAACACAATCTTGTGCATCCCATTCTAACACTTCTGCCTCTTCAGAGGTTAAGAGAGAGGATTTTTCTAATCTTTTGTCTTTCATCATATCCATCATACTGGAAAAAAAACCCCTTTGTGTCTTCTGTGCTGCCCTGTCTTTTGTGGGATTATAAGATCTATTAGCTATATATATAACCTTAAGATTTACTACCACACAGCATTTAGAAAAGCACCAAGGGCATCTACATGCTGCTGAGAAGCTCATCCATAGCATTGCCTCTTTGGATACTGAATTAAGACACTGGATGCTGAAATGGTGGAGGGTGTGTTTCCCACTCCTCCACTGAGTCAAGGTGTTCTTTACCAAGGGCCTGTTTAAAGCTAGGTTTTAACTCCTGTCAACTATTTAACATGTAGCTACTTGAGAGCATGAAATTCCTTCTTACCTGTGTGGTAAAATTTTCCTGAAAATCCAAGGTTGAAGGTAAAATTTGCAACCTGAGTCCGCAGTAAATTTTGAGTCTCTAGCAAAGCCTGAAATAAAGAAGACATGAACAGGTGTTTAGAAAAATGACTATTGGCTTTGGAAATGTCTTATTTGAAAATCTGTGTCCAGCTGAGGAGATAGAAAAAAGGTCCTGTGAAATCCATCAGGGTTTGATGTGGAGGATATCCCTGCTCACTGCACTGGACTACAAGACCTTTGGAGGTCCCTTCCAACCCAAACCATGCTATGATTCTTTGATGGTTTAACAATGCTCACAATAATACCTAAGCAGCTCCTGATTCTGTAAACTGGACCAAGATACTAAACATTGTTTTCAGTGACCCATGGCAGGACTTGAATCCAGCCATCCATAAGCAGCAATATGCTAAGTCATGAAGTCACACATGCTTTGGGTTATTAATGAAACTTGACAGTAGGTGTTTAAAATGTAAAGTAAAGTCAGGAATGCTACTTGGTGTCCAGTTGTGGAGGTGTTGGGATTTACTCACCTGCAGAAAGTTTTGCCTGTGTCTGAATACCAAGTATTCAGTGTGAATGAGCAAAACTCCAGTTTTGCCTGATGGTAAAAGTAGTGTCCATAGCAGAAATAAAATCCCTGTTCGGTTTTAGTCTTTTCTCCAAGCAAAGACAAGACCAGTCCAAATAGAATGGAGGGAAAAGATATTGCTTGCAGAAGACACAGATGTAGTCTTGACCACTTCTCCATTCTTTTTTGCTGGACATATTTCCAACCACCAGAGAAAGAAAAAAGATGGTTTGGCCTGTGTGAGATATCTACATTGACCATTAACTGTCAGCTCTGCACTGCTGCTAAGGATAGTCCTTGCTGCACAGATATCTGTCCACCTTCAGTCACCAGCCCACGTAATTTGGACGTCCTACATGTGAGATGGATAGTGCATTTATCTCCCTCTTGGTCTTGCCAATGTTGAATGGGTTATAAGCTCTATTTTCATCAATTTTCCGTGTCTCCATTATGTGGCTCTTGAGAACTTTCCCCATTATCTATTAATAACATTTCTATTGATTGAGTGTTCATGTTCTTGCACAGTTCAAAGACAAAATGGATGCAGTGGTGTACACACAGTCTGAGTCCAGCTAATGTTTCCTTTCATTTGGAAAAATTAATGTTTTGTGTGCTCATTAGTAATTTCACTTAATATTACAGGAAAGTAGCTCTAATTGTTGTTCAAGGCCCTGCTTTAATTTAAAAACCCACCACCACCACCAAACTCTACTTGTGACCATAAACCAAATGTGTCACCAGTCCAGAGTAAATGATGAAACCAGGGATTAAACAGCTGAGATGCAGATTGATGGCCTGTGCAGTCCTGCTCCAGAGCTGAGCTAAGCAGGTCAGGTTTCTGCAGTCTCATGGTTTATCATATTTCCTTTATGCTGCAGTGGGTTGGGAGGCGCTGTCAGCTCCTGTCAGCATTTGCTGTAGGACATTAACTACTTAGAGGTGCTGACTCCTTCTTTATTATGCAGGTATTTGGGCACTGTATGTGCTGGAGCACAAGCCTCTTCTGAAGTATCACTTGCTAACAGCCACCTTCTAAAGAGGCATCAGTCGTGTGCCAGGCAGTCTAGGAGTGGAGTACAAAAGACTGTCAGACAGAGTGTGTCTGCCTTCATCTTTTAAATAGAAACGTCTATTGGGTGGTAAGGAAGATGTAAAACAAAGTGGCTATCAGCTACAACAGTCACCAAGCAAATTCCTTTCCCTGCTAAAGGAAATAAAGTGCTCTAATGACAGTAAATCTGCTTGAGCATTAAATATTAAGATAGCAGCATGGTTTCCAGCCTATCTTGCCAGGCATTTAATAAGTTGATTATTTCAATGCTGTGACAATTTCACATGCGGGATTATATTTACATAACGCGTAACAACTGAATGTTGCTCAAATGGCGACTCTTAGAGATCAAACCACTGTTAGCTAAGACAGGGAGGAAAATCCTCAGCTGGTGAAAACTGGCACTGAATTAAAACCTGTAAAGTCACAAGCATAGAATGGGAGTCATTATATTTTAGGGTGTAATTTTGCAAGTTATCTAGAGCATTTTATATATGTTGAGAGAGACTGATGGGCTGAGCAAAATCAGTTAAACTTTAGAGGAAAGACTATCTTAAGAACACCTACCATACAGGGTAAGAAGGTACACAAAACAAGCATCACTTTATCACTTGGGGTTTTCTTTCTGGTTTCCTATCTCAGTAACATGGCAGAAGTGCAGGATAGGCAGAAGCCTTCTAGCCCGGTGAGGCCTCATTAAAACCACAGAGTGAGGATTAAGATGTAAATCCTGCAACCTGCAGCGTGTCAAACATTTTCCTCTGTCTAAAGGGCAAATCTGTCACTCAACTGCATTTGGCTTGGTCCTAAAGAATTAATTTTTTTTGGTATTGCTATTTCTCTATATGCTTAATAATTCATATAATATGCAGCTCAACTTCATTTTTGTGCCCTCACCTCATTTTCATACTAAGAAGATATTGTCAGTAATCAGTCCAAACTTTTGTCACCCTTTGCTTGTTTGTAGAAGGGGGAGGTAAACATCTTCCAAACCCTTGGTATAAAAATCAACCTATTGAGGTGATTAGGATCTGTCTCCCTTATAGTAGGGGGCATAATGACTTCACTGATCATGTTGCCCAGTAAAGAATGAGAACTTCTGTCTCCTGTAGGTAGAGACCTTAGCAGTGCACGGAAACATTCCCTATAAGTAGAGCAGACAGCTTTCATCTTTTAAAGTAGAGCAGGGTAGATTTGGGTTGGGTATTAGGAGGAAGTTCCTCACAGTGAAGAATGAAATACTGGAACATGTTGCTTACAAATGTGGTGGAGGCCCAATACCTGGAGACTTTCAAGGTCAAACTTAATGGGGCCCTGAGCAACCTGATCTAGTTGGAGATGTCCCTGCTCGCTGCAGGGGGCTTGGACAAGATGACCTTTGAGGCTGCCTCCCAAACTGATGCATTCTATGGTGTGTGATTTTTCCATCACTCTTCTTGCACTTTATTGGGTGAGTGAAGCCCTGTTTGCGTGCCTCTTTGTGAGGATGACTGCAAAACCTGCTGCTCAGATAGTCCTCCAGCTCCTGAATGGTGCAGGACGAAGGAGCTGCACATCTCTGGCACCCAGTGCCAGAAACCTCTCTGGGGCTTGTGCAGCCTTCACATGAGGCGGAAGGGATTTATTTGATTCCTAAGAGGTTTGTAGGATGGAGAAGAGCTATTGAATTTGCACAGCTGGAAATCCTCCTGAAAGCCAGGTGCAACCACAGCAATTCACACTCTGCTTGGTCCTGCTGTGCTTTCCCCAGCTCCCCTTGGCAGCTCTCCTTCCTTGTCCCATCCCTGTCCCTGTCGCATGCTGACCTTGGGACTTTGCTGCTTTTGCTGTAGGAGAAATGGTAGGGGCTGCCTGTAATTCAGCAGGAAATTCATGTAGAGGAATGTAGATAGGGAGGAGGGAGTGTGTGTAGAAAGGGTATGACAGATCTTATTTGGTAGAGAAGGTTTTTCTCCTGGATATTTTGCCCCACCACAGTATTTAAGTTCTGCCAGTGTTGTGTCTTTTCCTCAGTCTGTGGGATTAGGCTTTTCTCCTCTGGGTACTGGGGCTTAAAAAAGCTGTAAGTGGAGAAAAGCTGCTTGCATGTGAATATACAATTGGCATTCCCTCTCCAACTCACAGGGTGTGTTAAAGCAAGAGCTGGAACTTGGTGGTGTTTTATTGCTGGGAAGTTAAATAGATCATGCTAAATAATTATCATTCTCCATGGAAAGAACTTGCACCCAAGCAGCGACATGTCTCAGTGCCAGGCTAAGCAAAGTGTAGTGTTTGGGTTTTTTGTAAGGTGATCCAAGCTGTTCTTTCAGATAGAGACCTTTAATTGCCTGGAATCTCTCGGAACTCATGGGTTTCATTTTATTAATTGATTCTTTGTTTTGCCAATGAGGCTTCTTTTTGTGACATCCACAAGATCTGCTTTTTCCTTCACATTGCATTCACATTCAGCAGCCTTTTACATTCCTCCATACAATTACCTTTTGTGGGCTTGAAGTTGCCGTGTCTTTATTCTCCATAATTGGTGCATCTATTAAGAAGAAGTGATATTTTCCTGCTCTGTCCTTGTTAATTATAACTCTATCCTTCATTTACATAATAAACTTTTTGGGGCAATTTCTGCAGTAACATTTCATGCCTAATAGGAAGCAATTTGCTTTCCTTTATTAAGCATATTAAAACTTCATGCCCCAGACATCATTGACTGTAAACATTTGATTCTGCTCAAATTTAATGCACCAAGGCATTTTGCTCTGCCATATTAGGTTTATTTATGTGCCATGTTCTGGATTGTTAGCTGCTAATGAGACTTCAGCTCTTATTGCTCTAAGGCCTGAACACTAACCTCATTTTAATGAGTTCATTATTTGCTGCCTTCTGAATGGAAGACAACAAATTTTCCTTTTAATTAAAGGTCAAAACACCTCAGGCTAAAGAAAGCGTAGAGGTTATCAAATCCTTAGAGAAGGTAAAAGAGGACTTTTTCTGATCTTGATGGCAAGCATGGGCAAGCCAGGCTGAGGTAGGAGGTGTTTCTCTGGGGACCACAATTCCAAATCTAAGCCAAGTGATAACTACACTAAGATGTGGTAGTAGACTTCCCAAGGTACTGTTAAGAAATAAAACCAACCCAACTCCTGAAAGTCAGCCAAAGTAATTAAAGACGCTTTACTCCTAACCCAAAGGTCTGCCTGGATCAATATTACTGCTAAAGCCTGAGCCCTTCTTTGCATATGCAATGATTTGTAGGGTGCAGAGGACAGATGCCAGATTAATTGAGCTAACAAAAATTAATCTCATGTTTCTGAGCAGGAAAAGTGAGAAAAAAGGTGGTTGATATTGGGGGCTGTTTGTAGTCAGAGGTTTCATGCAGCTGGGTGTTTGTGTGTGTGCAAATGCACATAAAGGGGGTTGGTGATCAGACCTTGCTTGGAAAATACAGAGTGGAAACTTCAGGTACACCGAACAGAATTAATACACAGATGTTTGTCCTTTGTCTAGCATTTTATACCTGCTCATCTTAAAGGCAGGTTTCCAAACCTTGGTTCTTGTGCCTGTAAGAAGCTGCTCATGTTGCAGCAGGAAGGGTAATTGGGGAAGAAGAGAGCAGCTGGTGAAAACTTCAAATCTGATTTTGGAGGCAAATCCTAACAGTTTGTGAAACATAGATATTGTTTAGAGTGAAAACTGAAGTTATCAAAATCTTTCTGTGACTTCTAAATATTATTCCTGTAAAACTGAGCTCTTGCAGGTGTTTCAGGGACCTTCCCAGAAGCTGCTGAATATCTCCAAAAGCATCAGGAGGACCTGGGAGGGACACAAGATTTGCAGGATTCAATATTCCCTCAGTGTGGTGCAGGAAGCCCAATGTTTCTTTCAGGCTTCTGGTCACACATGTGGCCTTCCAGAGGCAATATTGTGAATGTGAATTTTGGGAACCAACAAAAACTTAAGATCTTGGAGATTTCTGTCTCTTGGGCAAGTATCTCTGTGATCATGGTGCTCAAGGAACTCAGCCTATTAGGGTGCTCCAGTAAGCAGAGCTGGCCAAGGAAACATGACGCCAGGTTACTACGTAGTCTGTCCATGAGGGCTGCACAATGTGGAGGGCAGATGAGAAGGGACATCATTCTTCACACAGTTTGGAAGGAGATCAAAGAAAGGAGGGGAAGTTTGACATTTCTGCCTTTCAGTGTTACTGTAATTTGCTGTCATCATGAATTATTTTATTTCCACAGATTCATTCTAGGAAGTGCTTCTGGCACAGGAGGATGTGCCAGTGTCTGGCATCCCAGGGCTACATGGCCAAGGTTATGTTTTTCCATCACCATCTGAGGGATATGACTGAGAATCTTGTCAAAAATGGGAGAAGCTGCCATTAGTCAAAGTCATCATTCATTTAGGAATGGATCCTACGGCTGGGCAGCGAATCCACTGCTGCAGGTATTGCTTTTACTTTCATCTGTGTGTACATAACATGTATCAATACAACTGCTCACTTTATATACATCACTGTTTATAGGTGCTCTAGAGATAAACTATGTGCCACTGTAGATGTTCATTGCAGTAAATCTTTCTCTAGGTGATATTTATATACATTGCTTAGTAAACTGGATTTTTGCCTGGGACAGGTTACCCAGAGAGGCTGGGGAATCTCCTTCCTTTGAGAGATGATCTGATCTAACTTTGAAGTTCCCTCTGCTTTAAGCAGAGGCTTAGACTGGGTCACCTCTAGAAATCCCTTCCAGACAAACTTATTTTAAGATCTGATGAAATTTTCCCCTGCATTTTTCACTTTAAGAAGACAGATTTCTGAGGCTTCTGTGGTACATACTTGTTATTAACACCGAGAACTCTTTTAACACATTGTTTCCTAACATCTGTCCTTAATGCTTTTGCAATTATATAACCCTGAAGTTATTCCTGAGTGATTCTATGCAGCAATTTGCTGGTGGTCTGTGGGAAGCTGGAGGGCTACAAAGTTTATTTCCAGCAGAAAACTGGGGAGGGGGGGGAGAAGGCAAGGAATACTTTCAGCAATGGTTCTTTTCACTGCAAGCAGCTGCTGTCACAATGTGATTTTTTGATTGCCTCTTCCTGCTCTTGCATCCTCTCTGAAATCTATGCTAGGGGGGAAAAAAATCTGACAAGGTGGTTTTGGCAATCTTCAAAGCCAGTGCAACCTTCACAACACTATCAAGAAATAGTAATAATCAGAGCAGCTATCATAAGGAGGTTGTGAAAGCTAGTCACAGTTTTTCTGATAGGAAAACTGGCTTATGTGCAGCAACAAAAAAAGCAATGTCTAGCCTGACACCACTGACAAGGGCACTGCAAGACCAGGACTCTAGGCTCCTTAGTTTCAGCTCTTGGATTGGAGCACAAGTTTTTGCTCCAAGGGGGACAATCAGATTGGCTCTATCTGAACTTCTTAAAACAATTTGGAGAGGGATTTATAAATCTGGTGTAGCTGAGTCATTCATTTCTACATGGTGAGCATTTCAGCCCACTGCATGTGCACAGAACAGAATTTTAATAGGAGATTCATTAGTGCCACAGTGTAGGAATTATAAAGAGTTCATATTACTGACTTGCTGGCTAGAGGGACAAGAAAGACATAGACCTCCTGTAGTAGGTCCAGAAGAGTGACACAAAGATGATCAGAGGGCTTCAGCACCTCTCCTATGAAACCAAGCTGAAAGACTTGGGGATGCTCAGCCTGGAGAAGAAAAGGCTCTGGGGAGACATTAGAGTTACATTTCAATATTACCTTATTGCTATCTACAGCTACCTGAAGGGAGGTTGTAGCCAGGTGGGGATCAGTCTCTTGTCCCAGACAAGCTGTGACAGAACAGGAGGACACAGTCTCAAGCTGTGCCAGGGGAGGTTTAGGCTGGATGTTAGGAGGAAGTTCTTCACAGAATGAGTGATTTGCCATTGGAATGTGCTGCCCAGGCAGGTGGTGGAGTCACCACCACTGGAGGTGTTTCAAAAGAGACTGGATGAGGTTTAGTTGATGGTGTTGGGTGATAGGTTGGACTCAATCTCAAAGGTCTTTTCTAACCTCATTGATTCTGTGTTCTAATATCTGAATGGGAGCTACATGAAGGCTGGGGAAGGACTGTTTAGAAGGGATTGTGGTGATAGGATGAGGGGCAATGGCTTGAAACTGGAGCAGGGTAGATTTAGGCTGGCGTCAGGAGGAAGTTCTGCACAGTGAGAGTGCCTAGGAATGTGGTTGAGGCCTCATCCCTGGAGACATTCAAGATCAGACTTGATGAGACCCTGGGTGGCCTGATCTAGTTGGAGGTGTCCCTGTTGACTGAAGGGGGGTTGGATAAGATGACCTTGGAGTGCCCTTTCCAACCCAATGCAATCTGTGAATCTGTAATTTTTGAAAGGAATTTAAGAGTGAAAATTAGTCAGATACTTAATGGGATTTTGAACTCACTCTTTATCTTATGCCCAAACCAATTGGAATTGGTGTTAAGCAGGCCCTGGATCAATGGGCAGCTGTCAGCCCTCACAGATTCACATTTCCTCTTAAGCCACTTTTCAGCCAGAGCATTACACAAATGGTGTCATTCCCAGTGCTGGCTGCAGATCACCCACCACCCCCAGTGAAGCAAGCAGAGCTTTGGTTGTCACCCTGCCTTCCTGAGCTATGAGACTTCACTGCTGCTTGTATTTCTTTCTGCAAAGCCCTATGCTAATCTATGGTGCCACAGAAATAATTGCTAGAAAGGGCTCTGCTGGTGCTGAACGCAGCCAGCTCTGTCTGCAGATCTATTTTTTATTATAGAGCTATTACTTAAGTCTGTTCAGCATGTCCCTGGAGTTGCTGTCTTAGTGTGAGGTCTGAGAGGATATGTGGCTTTATTTGAAGGAAGAAAATAAACTCATGTTTTGCCCTCACATGTAATGTATTTATGGCAGGCAGAAGAATGTATTTTTCCTTTGAGTGGACTACACAGTGTGTCAGACCTACTTCTGCTATTTCTGCTCTCTCTGTTCTAATGTCAGAAAACTACCAGGAGTCTAACTGCATTTAATTCAGCACAGAAGAATGTGTGCGTTCCAGGAAAGGTTCAGCTGAAGGAGATGAATGGGGTGAAACTGCCTCAAAATTCACTAGCTACTCATGACTAAGTGGCTAATAACATCACTTGAGAACTCAGAAAGTGGCTTGAGATGATGTTGTGACAGTGATACATAGTCAGCAGTGAGAGCACCTTGACCTTGAGACCACATGTGTGGGTGTATGTATAAACAGCCATGGCAATTCAGTCTCTCTTCCTGGAAGAAGGAATTCATAGCCAACTGTCATGTACTTGTTAGGACATCCACCCAAAAAAGCTTCAATGAAGAGCAAGAGGAGAGGCTAACAGGGCAAAAAGTATAAATTAAAAATAAAGAGCCTTAATAAAAAGTGAGGTTTGTTTTAACCAGGTCCACATAGATGAGTAAATGCAATGACTTCCAGTTCTCCAGCAGCATCTGACTGGGGAAGATCAAAGGCATCAGGCAGTGTGGTGAGCAGCCACAGGACCTGCTGCTGAGGCTGTGGGAGCAGAGTCTAGCTGCAGTGGTTTCCTGCCAGCAGTGATTGCTGCTCTGGGTTGGTGTTACTCACTGGAAAGATTTACAGCCTGTATGGGAAATCACTGAGGGTCTTTAATATAAATCACTACTGACCCTGGAGGAATTTTTTTGGGGGGGGAATACTAAGCAAATCTGCTGATAAATCCTGGAAGGGAGAAAACCAGTATGTGCCCAAGCTGAGAATGTTCCCTGTGGCCAGTGGGGACACAGCCCAGTGGCACCAGCCCCACTGCTGACCGAGGTCCCTCCCCACAGGTTCTATACAGCAGGGACAGGATCCAGTGGCACTTTCAGCAGGGAAGTGAAGGAGCTTACAACTAATTTCTTATCAATTCTGATTTTTTTCAAATGCTTTAAGCATTTTCAGCAATATAAACCTGTTGAAGTGCTAGCATGAGAGGCTAGAAAGGCAGAAGCATCATCTAGCTCTGATGGTCAGGCAAAAAAACACCCTAAAATAAGCATTGAACAAGGAAAGCATCTCAAGGCTTTAAGGGGACAACATCAACATTTCAAAGAGTAGGTTAGTGAAAAATGTCATGTTCAGCAGTGGGATCCTGTTGTAGCAAAGTGTGTTGGTGTCATTCCTTGTGCTGCCTGTTGCTATCAGCAAAACACAGAGACTGGTATTGACAATTCCTCTCAAGTTCTGCTTGGGCTGTGCCAAAAGGAGATCAAAGGATCTCCTTCTTTGGTACACTAACACATAGTAGCATTCCTTGCTGTGTTATTTTCTTGTAGTTGTATGCTCTCTGTCATTTTTTTTGTTTGCTTCTTGGTTGTTCAGTATTGCTTCTTTAAGCAAAAAAAACCCCTGCTGTAAGAAACTTTCAACCTGTGATAGGTGAGCACTCAGTTGTTATAAATTATTTAAGGCCTGGACTAATGGAGGCAACCTTATTTATCTTCTTTAATTTATGGATTTGGGTGTACCAAGGTTTAATCAGAGTGGTTTTCTGCTCTTTTACTGCCCTAGGAAATCATTTACTTGAGTAACCTTGTCATAACAGAAAAATCCCTTACAATTCTCATTATGGACATTAATCTCCAAATTCTCCTACCAGCAATCTCAAATTTCTGCTTTAAATTTACTGCTGAAAATCTAACTGATATATATCCTTTGTGGTGGAATTAAGCTTGCTTTTTTTTTTAAGCACACATTCAGTCATAAAGGAGAGACTGGAACTGAGGTGATGCATTCAAAACCGAGGTCTGTCCTGCACTTTCCACAATGTGTGTTTGTGTGATCACAGGATCACAGCATGTCAGGGGCTACAAGGGACCCAAATTGATCATCAAGTCCAACCTCCCTGCCAGAGCAGGACCATACAATCTAGCTCAGGTCACAGAGGAATGCACCCAGACAGGCCTTGAAAGTCTCCAGAGAAGGAGACTCCACAACCTCTCCGGGGAGCCTGTTCCCTGTCTGTGACCCTTACGGAAAAGCTCCCCCTTGTGCTGAGGTGGAACCTCCTGTGCTGCAGCTTACATCCATTGCTCCTTGTCCTATCACAGAGAGCAAGTGTGTAGAACCTGTTCCCTCCCTCCCAGATATTTATAAACACTTATTAAATCCCCTCTAAGTCTTCTCTTCTCCAGATTGAAAAGCCCCAAGTCCCTCACCCTCTCCTCGTAAGGCACGTGTTCCAGTCCCCTAATCATCCTCGTTGCCCTCTGCTGGACTGTCTCTAGTAGATCCTTGTCCCTCTTAAACTGGGGAGCCCAAAATGGAATGCAGTGATGATGGATGGAACAAGTGGCTTCAAGAAAGTGCCACCATGTGTTTAAATGAAGAGCTGCTAAAGCTTTAGGACAGGAGGGAGAACAAGAAGACCACAGCAGTTAACTGGTTTCTTTGTTTCTGCTATCAGTGGTAAAAAAGGGGAATGCCCTAGGCTCCTAGAATGGCTCAAACAAGAGGATGGCTTGCTGGGAAACTTCTATCACTCAACTTGCCCTGGTGGTGCTGGGGAGACATCCGTGTTTGTGTCAGCTATTCTGGAAAGCGCAGTTGGCAAAATCTTGACAGATAAGGAGGTGCTTTAAAAATCACTAGGATTAAGTGTTGCCTTTTAATATTTTTGAGATGTTTGATACTTCTCTAGCAGAGCTTAACCTTTTTGACCCTTCTTCCTTTTTCTTGATGCTGTCTTGCATTATCTAGGGAGCTCACTTCAGTGTTCTGATTGTCTGATAACCAGAATTGGAAGTTTCTGTAAAATGAAAAGGGAATTGCAAGGCAAATGTTCTTTATACCACACTCATCTCTTTCAGCAGAGGTCAAACTGCTTCCGCCACCCCCACGTCCTTCAGCTCTAGAGTTGAGGGAGATAAAGTCTGTTTTGTCCTGGAGGATGGGTTCAAAATCCCTCTGCCCCAGAAAATCCTCCTGCTTACCACTGCTTTATGATCCTTCCCAATGTGAGGACTGCATAGCCCAGACGAGGAAGCTGGAAGATCCAAAGCAAAATAGCAACACCTATGGGAAGATTCTACTCGGTTCTCTTGAATAGGAACATCAAAGACCAGTCTGTTCTCCAGTACAATCAAGGCAGATTACCAGAAGAGGCTGACAAATTTGCAGTCAACCATTTCAGAGGTTAATGGCCTCAAGTTGCATCAGGGCATGTTTAGGTTGGATGTTAGGAAAAAATAGCTTGCAGAGAGTGGTCAGGCTGCCCAGGGTGATGGTAGAGTGGTGACTCTTGAATACCTCCCTGGAGGTATTCAAGAAATGTGTGGACCTGGCACTTCAGGACGTGGTTTGTTGGTCATGATAGTGTCAACTGGGCTTGATCTCAGACATCTCTTCCAACCTTTATGATTCTGTGATTCCAGCCATTACTTTTATGTAAAACTAAGGAATTTTAGGCAAAATTGAGACCAAGTCTCTCTAAGAGCCAGAGGAAAAGCTTTAGGTCATAGATGTGCAGTTGAAAAATATCACCACAGCTTTCCAAAAAGCAGGAAAATTACTCAGAGCAGAGCTGAAGCACTGCCCTTCTTCAGATCCCTCTAGGTTGAAGGGGTGTAATTCTCAAAGGAGTCTCAGCTCTTCCAGTGACTTCCTAGGAGGGAAACTTCTGATAGCAGAAGGTGTTTCTACCTGACACCTCAAGCCAAGACAGAAGCAGGGGCTAAGTCTAGGCTTCTGCTGGTTATAACAGATGAAGCTGGATGCCCAGATCATTGGATGAGTTTCTACAGCTTGTGTTATTTAGGATGTCACATCAATTATCCTAATGGTCCCCTCCGGCCTTCCCAGCTTAACCTTATGTAGGTGCTCCTGGCAAGCCAGCCTGTCTTTGCCCCCTGAGTGAGGAAGAGGACCAGCTGTCCTGCCAGCCTCTGGAGGAGACCCTGAGTAAGGACAGTAGCTACTCCCTCCCCCTGCCAGGGGAAAGTCTGGCAGGGAATTTGAACCATCACAGAGAAAAAGAGGGTCTGGGTGAATTTCCTACCATCTGATGGAGCACATCCCTTTCTAGGTAGTACTAAATCATTCTTGACAGGGGCGACTTATCCCTAGGGCTTCTAAAACTGTTTCTGACAAGCAACCTCTTTTGGTATGAGAATGCATTGAATCTCCCCAAGTATCATGCCTCTGAAAAGTATTTCCTGCTAGAAAAGTAATGCTTGTGCTCTCTTCGAGCTCCTCAGCCCTGATTTTCTCAATGACACAGGCTGAAAGCTGTGCTATGCCCTAAGTACACAAAGGGAATTATTTGGAAGGGAGAATAAACATTTCTAGCAAGCATTTTTTAATCAGAGAGTGTTTACTGATGTCTCTTAGGCAATGTTTTCCTGGCTGCTTGGAAGAGAATGTGAATGCAATTTTGAGGTTTCTTATTCTTCTCCCCAGCTTATAATATTCTAGTACCTGCTGGCACCTAAATCCTTCCCTCTTTCAGCTTAAAGCCATTACCCCTTGCTCTATCACTATAAGCCCTTGCACTGGCATAGCACAGAATATTTTCTGAGGAAAAGGGAGGACAGGTACCTGTGGAAGAACATGGTTCAGCCAAACATTTTTCCCCCAGCACATTTAGTCAATTAAACAATTTCAAGTGACTTTCCTCTGGCCTGGCAAACATTCAAATGGTGTTCAACCATCCTATTGTACCCTCATGTCAATGGATGGACTTTGTATTGCCTGAGGAGAATGCCCAGTGTGGTATAGACAAGCTTGTTGGCTGTGCCCCCCCCCCCCCCCCCCAGCATAAACCATAATAATGATGGCAAGAAAGCAATAAACTCCCTTTTCTGAAGACAATTTCTTTTCCCTTATGGCTTAGTACACTGTGGTACCAGTTATTGGCACACGAGGGGAGGGAAAGGAATCTCCTCTTGTCCATCAGTGGTGAGATGCTGAAACAGGTTGCCCAGGGAGGTCATGGATGCCCCCTCCCTAGATGTGTTCAAGGTCAGGTTGGATGAGGTCCTGAGCAACCTTGGCTAGTGGAAGGTGTCCTTACCCATGGCCAGGGAGTTGGAGCTTGATGATCTTTAAGGTCCCTTCCAACCTAAACCATTCTATGATTCATGGAATCTGGGAAGCAGAGACAGAGTATGTTGAGAATAGGTGATTTCACATCCAAATCTCAGCAGAGATGCTGATCTTTGGGAGTTTCTAAACCTGCTTTTGGCATAATCCTAAACTCCTGATTTCAATGTGTGTATCTTCAACTCAAAATGTTTCCTTATCTTAGGCAAACAAATGACAAGCTGTCACTGCTCTGAGGCTTTGCCTCTTGTTGATGAGCTTTGAAATGTACCTGAAGGCTGAGAGTAAATCCCCTCTGGTCTGTGACAGAGCCACCTTGCCATAGTCACAGCAGTGATGGGTAGCTTTGATTTCCTGATAATGTACTGGCAGCATGCTCCCAGTTACCAGAGAAATAATAGTGAAAACAGATGGGGAACCTTATTCCCTTTCCTAATAACAAATACAGTGGAATTACAATTTATAATACCACAGACATATTTGCTCATGATTCATATGAACCTTGGAATATGTTACAAGGGAGACACATGCAGAGCTGTATTTCTTTATTAAAGCATTCACATTCTGCAGGTGAACATGTATCTTTTTTTTTTAGGAGAAATGCATTAATTATTATTATTAACCATGCAAAGTATGGTCTCAGCAGCTCACACTTATGCCTGGAGTGCCATTCAAGATTTCCTAAATCAGTAAGATTTTTGAGTATTTAGCCTTAATTATAGATATATAAAGACTAATGCTTATTTGTCTGTGTATATTCAATTAATTTCCAAGCCTTTGTGCTAATTTGTTGCAAAACCTACAGTAAATGTTATTACAAAGGAGATCTTCAGCCTTTATAACCCTTAAGGATTAAATACTGCTGGAAAATGTAGAGTACACAGCACTGATCCAGGGTCAGATATTGATGTTCATCCCTTGAGCCTCTGTCCTATAGACCCATAGAACGGTTTGGATTGGAAGGGACCTTGAAGATCATCTACTTACAACCCCCTGCCATGGGCAGGGATACCTCCTGCTAGCCCAGGTTGCTCAAGGCCTCATCCAACCTGGCCTTGAACACCTCCAGGAAGGGATTATCCACAACCTCCCTGGGCAACCTGTTCCAATGTCTTACCACCCTCACTGTAAATAACTTCTTCTTAATATCCAGTTTATATCTCCCCTTCTCAAATTGGAATGTGTTCCCTCTCATTCTATCTCTACAGGCCCATGTAAAAAGGCCCTCCCTGGCTTTTCTGTAGCCCCCTTCAGGCACTGAAGGCTGCTCTAAGGTCTCCTTGGAGCGTCCTCTTCTCCAGGCTGAACAGCCCCAACTCAGCCCATCCTTCTATGAGAAGTTCTCCAGCCCTCTGATTGTCTCTCTGGCTGTCTTCTGGAGCTGCTTCAACAGTCCA
Source organism: Dryobates pubescens (assembly GCF_014839835.1). NCBI lineage: Eukaryota > Metazoa > Chordata > Aves > Piciformes > Picidae > Dryobates > Dryobates pubescens. The sequence goes on from NC_071635.1 coordinate 4,560,855, forward strand.
ATGTTCTTCTTGTGCTGTGGGCACCGGAACTGGAACTGTGTTCTTGTTATTCACCAGGATCCCTTCTCCTGGTACAACTTGCTGCCTGTGGCATCTTACAGCCACTTTCCCATCCAAGATTCCTGCCTTCTCTCCTCACATGCTTGCAGCAATGAACCAGACAGAGGTGGCAGGTTGTGTGCTTAGAGCTGGTTTATCTGTGGCTATCACTTCAGGAAGGAGCACTCAGGCACCATAGATGTGGACAGATGTGGCCTCTCCACTCTCCATAGCCCTGACATCATGTCTGGAGCTGCTCTTGGAGAACATATTTTTGAGGTCAAACCCTCTTGTTGTTGAAATCAATATCAAAACTTCTATTGACTAAAATAATCTTGCTCTTGGCTTTGGGTCTACATTCTGCACTCTTAATGTGCAGACCTCTACAGGCTTCTGAGGAGTTTAAAAACCCAGGGAGTAGAAAATTAGAGATTTACCCTGTTAAAACATTTGGATCTCAACCAAAAAAGCACTTGTGCTTTCCAGAATCACTGACAATTTGAAGAGCCAATATTTCATGAGTTTGGGGGAAGGTGAGCAAATCCAGTGTGCTGTCAAAAAGAAAAGGGAGTTCAAGCAGTCTTTATATGGCCTGTACTTGATGGGCTGATTTTTTGGGGTGAAAAAACAGGTCCTGTAAAGCCCATGGCTTTGATTCAGTGGATGCAGATGAAGCATCATATCAAGACAACTTTTAGATGTTGTTATTTTGGGTTTAATAGGTAATGTAAAAGTGACATTAATAATTCTGGAGTTTACATAAAGTGAAGAGGCAGGAAACACCTGAAATGTCACTTTGCTGAGAGGCTCTTAGCAGAGTGTGAGTTATTTGTCCTTTATTTAAAACTTTCTATATCAGCAAGACCAAAATTACATTGAATTCTGATCTTTTGGTATTTATCTTTTAATATTCCTCAAACTGCCCACTTTTCCTTCAGCCTGCCAGAGCAGATGAGCTGGAATAATATAATAAACAGAGTGGTTTGGGTTGGAAGGGTCTTTAAAGATCATCTGCTTCCAGCTGCTATGTGCAGGGACACCTTGTGCTGGACCAAGTTCATCAAGGGCCCATCTAACCTGGCTTTGAATACTTCCACCCTTGAGCCTGCATAACTTCTGAGCAACCTGTTCCACTGCTTCACTGCTCTCACAGTGAAGAATTTCTTCCTATCATTTATGTTCTTCCTATTATGATCTCCAGAGGTCCCTTCCAACCCCTACCATTCTATGAGTCTATCATGTTTAAATCACATTCTAATGGAACACACTTCATTTAATAAAACAATACTTTTGGTACTGGAAACTGTTTCACTGGAGCACTCCAAGTGGATTGAGTGACAAGATATTAACTTCATTTTCCATTGCCTTCCCACTTTGCCAATTTGGATGGATTTTCCACCCATTTAGTCCAAGGATAAATGGCTAAATGAGCTGAAAGGAAGGAAAATTCAAATCCTAATCCCCAATTCTTTGATTTTTTTCACTATACTTTGGCTAGGAAGTATTGGGAAGTTGTAGTGGAATCACAGTCACCCATGACAGAGGTAGGAACTAGTTTTAATATATTTAATTTGTGGGTTCTTTCCTGTAATGAATGCAAAAGTGCCAATTAAATGACTGCACCAATTAAAACCATAAAACTCATATAACTAATTCAACCTTCTCCAGTCAGAGGTGTTAAAAATAGCATGGATGTCATGTGCTGGAGAGGCTGAGTGTGCACCACACCAGAGATCCTACTTCTGTTTGGGTGCTGTCTGGATGAAAACGTGAACAGCAGATTAAGAGGGTGCAGAGAATATGAAGACAGACTAAAAGCATAGGGAAGAGTGAGGTTTGCTGATATCTAGACACTGCCATGGCTTGTTAAATTGTATTTCTATTTTGGGCTCCTGAAGGGCAAAAAAGAAATAGTAAGCTGTGGCTTGGTTTTCTCATAACCATATCTTATGAGAGAGAAACATTGAGGGGAAATTCTGTTAACAGAAAATTTATGGGGAGGGGGAGGTGTTAGTTTCTCCCAGGTGAAATATGCAGCCCAGAGGCCAGCCATGTCCTGGGCTGTATCAAAAGTGGTGTGACCAGCATGATGAGGGAGGGGATTCTGCCCCTCTGCTCCTGTGAGACTCCACCTGGAGTACTGTGTCCAGTTCTGGTACCCCCAGCAGAAGAGGGATGTGCAGTGGCTGGACTGGGTCCAGATGAAGGCCATGAAGATGATCAGAGGGTTGGAGAACCTCTCCTGCAATGACACACTGAGGGAGCTAGGGTGGTTCAGGCTGGAGAAGAGAAGGCTCCAGGGAGACCTTAGAAGAGCAGCCTTTGACTACCTGAAGGGGGATACAAGAAAGCTGGGGAGTGACTTTTTACAAGGGCTTGTAGTGCTAGGATGAGAGGAAATGGTTTGAAGCTTAAGGAGAAGAGATTTAGACTGGAGATTTGGAAGAAATTCTTTTCAGTGAGGGCAGGAACAGGTTGCCCAGGGAGGTTGTGGGTACCCCCTCCCTGGAGGTGTTCAAGGCTGCCTTGGTTGAGGCCTTGAGCAGCCTGGGCTAGTGGAAGGTGTCCCTGCTGATGGCAAGGGGGCTTGAAACCAGATGATCTTTAAGCCCCCTTCCAACTCAACCCACTCTATGATTTTAACCACATTTGTGGGCTGTATGGACTTGGACCACAGACTCAGCTAAGAATAACTGGAGTCTCAACAGGCAAAAATCACTCTTAAACTCTCATATGTGAAGGACATAATTTTGCTTAGTTGTCTTTCTGTGCTAGCCTTAACTGGAAACAGAAGAGCTTTTTCTCATATGCTCTACTCATCAATGCTAACCACTAACATTCTAAATCAGAGAACTTTTTAATATGTGCAATGTGTGGTGATAAATCAAATCCTAATGAACAAAAGTACTGCTCAGAAAGCTCCAGAATGGCTTTCCTAGTACTCTGGTTTGTGGGGAATTATAACTTCCCCTCTCATTTTCTTGTTCATCTTGCAAATGAATTTCTAGCAAGGTTAAAAATAAAAGGGGGGAAAAAAAGTCTGATTTTCACCCTGCCATTTCTGGAGAGAAATTCTTAACTGTTATGAAGTATTCTCTATAAAATATTGCAACTATTGAAATTCTACTTCATCATATTTAACATTCCTATTCTGAGTTTAGAGATGTTGTCTGCAGAAATACGTTTAAATCACTGAATAGTCTTCTAATTGCTCATGAGAATATAAATTCCATAGTACTTATATAAAAAAATATTACTAGACATCAAAAATCATTTTAATGGGAGGATTGTAGAACTAGGGAGGGTTTTTTTTACAGTGTCATGTTCAATAATGAAAGCAAGGATTTGAAAGAAAGATGATCTTAATAAATGAAAAGACATTTATACTGTAAGGTCCTGCTCAGATGAATCTCATAACCAGTTAGAAGTGTTGATTTTAGGAGCACTGCATATTCTGGCACAGATAGAAGGCTAATTGTGAGGAGAAGTATTGATTTATCAGGACAGTATTTCCAGGATAGGAGGTTGCCATCAAAATAAAAGTGGCTTCCTCTCTGTGGGTGATGATGCTGTATGGGCAGCATGCCTTAAATTACATTTGCTTCTTATCTGCAAGGAAATCTTGGAGTGCCTTATGCACAACTCATAGAGTTGTTTCAGCTGAAAAAGACCTATAAGATCATCAAGTCCAACCAGCAACCTAGCACCACCATAGCCTTTAAACCATTTCCCAAAGTGCTTTATCTACACATTGTTTCAACACCTCCAGGGATGGTGGCTCTGTCACCTCCCTGCCAGCCTGTTCCAATGCCTGACCACGCCTGCAGGAAAGATATTTTTCCTGGTATCCAACCTAAACCTGCCCTGCTGCCATCTGGCTGTGGTAATGGAGAACAAGGTGACCTTCCATGTACTTCTGGTTCAAATAATGAAGGGTTTACCTATCACTTGACATGTGCAGTTTGGTTTTTAAGCTGGAGAGCCTTGATTTGTGTCTCCACAAAGGGTTGGAGAGTTGCCATGCCCATGGTCATAGGTCAAAACCTGACCATCATGTCTAACTGGTCAGCATCTGATGGAAAAACCACAGTGCATCACATACTGTTTTATTGCAGCTTATGCTTTCACAGCAGACCCTGAATGATTTGCACAATTTTATCTTGTCTTGCTTGGCCAGTCACCAGAATATTATCTGGTGACATAAACATAAAAGGCAGGATGATTTTCTCATCAAATTTGATTCTTTGTGTGTGCTTATGATCATTGCAAAAAGCCCCAAGAAGCTCCCTGATGCACAGACATCCCCTTCAGCACTCAAATAACTCTATCAGACTGTCACAATTTCAAATGCTCAGTGAAATCATTCATTTTTTGCTCATTTATTAAAGTAGCTCCACACAGACCACATGAAATTTCCTAAATAAACCAGATTCTTGTGGAGTGAATTTCTCCAGCTGAATCAATGTGTTTGTATGCAGGGCACCATTCTCTGCTGAAAGCAAGATGTGACTCATTCCAGTGATTCCAAGCTCTGCATGACTCATGTTGAACGATGGAGTCAGAAGGTCATTTATTCTTAAGTCCCTGTAAGAGTATTTGGTGTCTGTATATGTGCAGAGGAAAAGCAAGCCCTTATGGAAATTGTCCAGCTCTTTATGGAAAGGCTAAATCTTCCCATAGATGAATACACAGCTCACTACAAGCAATGATCACAACCAAATGTGGACTAAAGGCTTTTTTTTTTCTCCCCCTTTTTTTTAACTCTCCTGAGATACAGCAGGAGGTTTAGCTTGGAGGTTGTCCCATTATCTCATAGCATAACCTGCTTAGGATTTGCCAGTTTTGAAGTACCACATGCTGGCATGGTGCCTCCAGCATAAGAAGGGGATGGTGCTGCTAGATTGGTTCTGGAGGAGGGCCATGAAGGTGATCAGAGAGCTGGAGAGCCTTCCCTGCGGGGACAGGCTGCAAGAGTTGGAGCTGTTCAGCCTGCAGAAGAGAAGGTATTCCAGTTCCTGATGGGGGGGGCTACAAGAAAGCTAGGGAGGGTCTTTTCACAAGAGCTTGTGGTGATAGGGTGAGAGAGAATGGATTGAAGCTTGAGGGTGGTGAGACACTGGAACAGGCTGCAGATACCCCCTCCCTGGAGGTGCTGAATGCCAGGTTGGATGAGGCCTTGAGCAGCCTGGGCTAGTGGAAAGTGTCCCTGCCCATGGTAAGGGGTTGGAACTAGATGAATTTGGTTTAGGTTATGGCACAGAGGTGAACAGAAAATGTCTAGTTAACTATTGCTAAGTAGATGAATTTTCAAAGTTCTCCTTTCCCCTTTGAGATTTTCTCTGTTGTGTCACCTATTTGTCCATCCTTCCATCCAGCCACCCTTTCTCTGGGCATTGCCATTTTCAAATCATTTGAATAATGCTAATGACAGCAAGCAGAGCTTTTGCTCTGAGTTTTTTTTTTCCTCTGCTCCCATTTGGATGACAAAGGCATATTTAAACATCCTAAAGTAACTGCATTATATATGGCACTCAGGGTAATGTGTTTATTGCTGCATCAAGTGCTTTTAAGGCAATAATTATGACTGTTCTTAAAGCCTCCACTGGCTGGCCTCTCTAGAAAGGTATTTGATTATTTCATGGAGTGTTATTTTGTTGTGCAGGAAGCAATTGCTTTTGCTCCTTTTAAACTCCTAGGTACTGTTTTAAAACAGGTTAATGTAGATCTCTTGAGAGGTTGCTATAAAGCAGTCATGGTTTTTGGCTCCTACAGATTCCTTAAATGTTAGGAAAATGATTTAAATTAAATTAAATGAAGCTAAATCGAGTACCACATGTATCCTGAAATACACTGCAGTCTGATGTAACCTGTGGCTCCAGCATGATGTTGGAGAAGGGAGTTGAGAAATAAGTACAAATCCAGGCAGATGAGAAGCAGCACAAAGGAACGTGTCACAAGAGAGCATTGCTGTGAGCATCAGGTATTTCTGCATCACAAAACGTTAGGGACTCGAAGGGACCTCCAGAAATCATCCAGTCTGACCCCCCCCTTGCCAAATCAGGATCACCTAGGACAGGCCATACAGGAATGCATCCAGGCAGGTTTTGGAAGTCTCCAGAGGAGGAGACTCCACCACCTCTCTGGGCAGCCTGCCCCAGGGCTCTGAATAAAGATGTCTCCTCATATTGAGGTGGAATATTCTGTGTTCCAGCTTGTACCTGTTGTTGCTTGCCTTATCACTGGGCACCACCAAAAAGAGCCTGGCACCTTCATCTTGATTCCTATACCTCAGGTATTTATAAACATTGAGAGTATTTCCCCTCAGCCTTCTCTGCTCCAGACTGAACAGCCCCGGGTCTCTCAGGCTTTCTTCATAGCAGAGATGTTCAAGTCCCCCAGTCATCCTGATAGCTCTCTGTTAGACTGTTTCCAGCAGATCGCTGTCTCTCTTGAACTGGACACAGAGTTGCAGGTGTGGTCTCAGCAGAGCAGAGTAGATGGAGAGGAGAACCTCCCTAGACCTGCTGGCCCTCAGAATCTTGTTGAGCCTGAATCTGAACATCTCCAGGGATGGGGCCTCAACTACCTTGCTGGGCAACTTATTCTGGTGTTCCACCACTCTCATGCTAAAGAACTTGTTCCTAACATCTGATCTAAATCTCCTCTCATTTCAAACCATTGTCCCTCATCCTATCACTGCAGGCCTTTGGAAACAGTCCTTCTGCAGCCATCTTGTAGTCCCCTTCAGGTGTTGGAAGGCTGTATTAGGTCTCCCTGGAGCTTTCTCTTCTCCAGGTTGAACAACCCCAGCTCCCTCAGCTTGTCCTTGCAGGTGAGGTGCAGATAGACAGTCATTCCCCCAGACCACCAAGGAGAGAAAGAAACATTTTGCTGATGGCAAAGGAATTGTGTTTTTTAACCACACAGGGATGGAAATTCTGAATGAAAGAGCTGGCTGTAGTGAAACAGCAGAAGTATGAAATGTTTTGTGTGATGTGTCCTGACAAGGCACTTGAGCAGTATTCCACACTCAAATTCTTGCAGGAAGAATTGGATGATTCAAGAGACCTGAAGAAGGGAAATATTGAATGAACTGTCATCTCTGCTAAAGCAGAGTGGTGTTGACACTCCCATTTTAAAAAAGATTGTCTGCTTATTAGATTTTTACTTCCAATGCCTTCTCAGCTGCTTTTCCAATTCATTTCTGAAGTCTTTAAGTGGGAACTTCAGAATTTCACTTCATTGTGTTTTGTGCTGCCACTCCCCAGTGCTTTCAAAGGTGATATAAGAGCAACACAACCTATAATGACGAATGCTTGGCTGTCTCCTCCAGCTTCCTGTGCTCATACATCATCTCGTTGCAGTTTCTCCCTGTGTTGTCCATTGGCAGGAGTCTATTATAAAAAGGCTATAGGGATGGCCATTGTATCTCACATTAGCAGCAAGGAAGTGATTGCTGTTTGCAGCTTCTGCTGAAGGAACAAACAATAGAAAAATAGTTTGTTTCTAGTGCCTCTTTATAGCACCAGTTTCAGATATGGAGCACACTTGGAAGTAACTGGTGAAAAGTGAGGTATTGGGCTGTTGTACCTTTCATCTTCCCTACAGCAGGGTGTGAGTGTAAGATGGGTACAAGACTATAGAGCATCCAGAGAAACTCTTCAGTATCCTGAGTTAGAAATGCAGGTATTTGTTATAACCTTTCCTCACTCTCAGTTCTGGCCTTGAGCACTGCTGGCAAATTCCTGTGGAAATATTCTGTGACAGTGGATGACCAATTCTGTGAAGGGATGCAGCAATGTGTTACTGTGTATTGCTAAACAGTTTCATCACCCACGTGTCTGGCTTGGGTATCCCATCCTGCAGATCATGCTTTTGATGTCCTAAGTCATCTTCAGCTTGTGACCCACTGAGAAAATGGGATTTGTAATACATCAGGCAGTGTTATGTGAATTCTTGAAAGGTTGCTTTAGAGACCACTTCTTTCTTGGTACCTCCTGGTTTGCTAAGTTTGGTTTAAAAAATACTGTGAAAAACCTACATATTTATGGTATTTTTTGGTAGACTTTCCTTTGGTAACCAGGAAAATCAGCTTCTATAGACAATATGGGACCCTGAGCAACCTGGTCTAGTGGAGATGTCCCTGCCCATGACAAGGGTTTGGAATTAGATGATCATAGAATCTTAGAATAGTTTTGGCTCAAAGAGACCTTTAAGATTGAGTCCAACCATCAAAGATCAAACTTTAAGGCCCCTTCTAACCCAAACCAGTCTATGATCCCACCAACTCCAAATGGCATCAGAAGTAAGGCATCCACACACAAAAGAAACAGGAGTGGGCATTGGACTACTACTGCTTATCAAACTCCTTTCAAAGGACATTTAGACTTTGCATGGACAGGGAGGAGAGTTTGCACACAGCAGCATGGAGACCTTTACCCACCCTGTGCCCAGCTTTCTATTGACTATTGTTCTGCTGTGCCTGGAGATGTGGCCCAGGCATTTCTAATTATTCCACCTGAAAGCAACTGTCCTTGGAGAAAGATCAGAAAAAGCCTGTGCTGGAGATATTCAGTTACTGAGCTCAGCCTCCTGCTGAGTTAGTTCCCTTTAATCTGGAATTATCAGAAAAGATGTGACTCCAAAATGAATTCCTGTCTTGAAAATACTAAAATGAGCAAGAAATTGCAGCCTTTTAGTGTTCAAGGCATTTTAATGATGGTGAAGGTCAAAGACAAAGTGCAGACATGTGGAAGTGAGGAGGTGTCAGAGACTAATGTAATTCTTATTTCCACTGAAGTAAGTGGACTGAGGCTTAGAATAGAAGAAGGGGTGAGAATGCAAATGGGCTATTCAGTGCTGTGAGAAGGAGGAGGAACTGCAGTCATCAGTAACACAAGGGACATTCTTAAGCATTGCTCCATCATTTTATAGTGTTTCAGAAAGCACAAGGATGCTTCTGCCCTTCTGGTAGCAATTAGAGGGAATACAGAAGCTAGAAGCTTGTAGATAAAGGAGCTTTGTGGTGTGACAGTGCTGGGATGAGCAATTTCTCTTTGATTGTTAGGTTCCAGCTGGGAGAGTGGGGGCAGAGAGGGAAGCAGGTGGCTCCTGAGAGACCCCACCTGGAGTGAGGCTATAGAGGGGAAAATAGGTTGCAGTGTGAGTTCTAGGGTAGCAAGTGAAAGGCTAATGCTTCTTGGTTTGCTCTGTTTATTAAAGAGCAAGAGCCTTAATGATCTTGCAGGGTTTTCTGAGTTAACATTAGAAAGTGTATTTGTGACAGGTGCTGAGAAATTCCTGGTCACTGCACTGAGCTCTTCTTGGGCGACTGAATATTGTACTAGCTCATAGTATAGCAACAAAAATGACTTTCATGTTCAAAAGACTTTAGCAAGCTCTTACTGCCTGTTTGGGCAATGCAGCTCTGTTGGTGCTCAGTTGTAAGGAAACTTGAAAGGTAAGAGTTTTGTGTTCCCTCTGTATAGCAATCCCAGACACAGCCAAACCAAGATGTTTCTAGGGTTTTATGCTAAATCACTGGTGCCAGAGATCCTGGACTTGCTGTGTGCCTGAGAACCAAAATAATTTGCAAGTATGCAAGTTCTGGAATTCTGCAAATTGACTGATGGATTCTTGAGTCTTTTGCCTTCTGAGGCCAAGCAGTGAGATAATGTATTGGCAGGAGGGAAAAGGAGAAATTCATTTGCAGGGGCTTGGTAGGCTCAAGACAGATCTCCGCAAAGCTTGGGAAAATAGCTTTCTGTGGCTCTGCTGAGTTCCTGTTTAATTACTTAGCCAGATATGACCTTGCACAGCTTCTGTCACAGAAGGGACGAGGAGGTCTTTTGTGGTAAACACAGCCCATAATAACTCTGCTCTCTAATCTCTGTTTCTCCAGCTCATGCCACCCTTTATAAAACTATACATATCCCTGAAGCACCTAATTGAGAAATGGCTTTGTGAGGGGATAAAAACATTTGAGTTGCAGGAAGTAATTACACAGGAACAGTGTTACTTGTCTTTTTGTTACACACCACTACTGGGTAGCAGAAGGCTCAGCTCTAGTTGCATGTCCTTTGGGCTGGCAGTTAATCTATTCGGTGACTGGAAGGAAATGCCTAAGAAGTTGACCAGAGTGATGTTATTTAGTTCTGGTTTTCATAGAGTTTAGGAGGTGGGGAGCTGTTCATGTGAAGGTTTCTTGCACACAGCTGCATAAGAAAGTGTTCCCATGGGTGTGTGGCCCCTTAGGAGAGCCTAACAGCATCCACATACCTCTGTATACTGAGCTGATGCTGTCTGAGCACCAAATGTGAAGAACTGAAGGAACTGGGGATGTTGTGATGTGGCACAATGCAGTGGTTATATTGTGTTGAGAAATTGTTGCAATGCCAGCACTCCTTCATATGGTTCTCTTGGTTTGACTTTGACAGCACTATATAAGTAAGAAATGTTTTGTGTTGGTGGTGCTGGTATCTTAAACTTGCATTGCAGATGACAATTGGAGGGGACTCATTGCAGCTGAAATGAGTTCTGAGGTGCATGGCGTTACAAATGTGGAATATGGGGTTTTCTTTGTTTTTTATTTCAATGTAAATATGCCTGTAATGTGCAGTTCAGGAAAGAATGGAGATCATAAAATCATAGAATGGTAGGGGTTGGAAGAGACCTCCGGAGTCCAACCCTCTTGCTAAAGCAGGGTGACCTAGGACAGGCCACACAGGAATGCATCCGAATTCTGCTACATTCTTGTTGAAGAACAAACAGAGCCCGTGTTAATCCCTCTAGCTATCAAAGCCTGTCACACTCCCACCCTTTTCTTACAGGGCAAGCACAACATGCCCCTAAATCTTCCATTGTGTCAGCAGCAGCCCCTCACCTGCCATAAATACACAGCCTTCTCAGCACCTCATTCAAAATGCACAGCAGTACTCTGACACCACTTAAACACCAGCCCCTTAAATATTATCTCCCTTTGCTGTGTTTACCTTTTAAGCAGAGGAGCAGCTCTGCCCTATGGGGTGAAGGCAGGCCCACTGGTTCTTAATTGCCTCCTTCCCCAAGTGACTTGGGAGATTGTTCTCTTAGCAGCTGTAATTACCCTTTACTGTAAACTACCCAAGGTAGACTCCAGTTTCGGTCTTATGTTCATTAGCAAGCGTTCTGTTCAGAATGTTAATGCATCCTGGGAATGTCCAGTCTGTAAGAACAGACTGATTTGTGTAGCAAGCATTTGTCAAACACCCCAAGGAACAAATCTGTACCAGGGAACTGAAACCCATGATGCTAAGGACAGAATATCAATGCATGGATTTAGGTGTGAAAATTGTCTGAAAGAGAGAAACTTTTTATTGCCCCCAGGGATGGGAAGGTTGGTTCTGACCATGTGCCTGCAAAAGATTTCTCCCCATGGCTAACACTTGTGGCGTGATTACTTGTTTGGGATGAGGAGGGGATTTACCCCGTGAGTGGAGTTAGTGATGGTTTTCTGATGGAAGTGGGCTGCTAATTTAGCACTGGAGGTATGTGGGAAGAATGGAAGCTTCCCTTCATACCTTCAGTCAGATATAATATATAGAAGACTTGCCATAATAATAACAAATCTGTGTTATTAAGCAAGAATAATTAAAGAACTCTGAATCCCCTCAGATGCTTTTTTATCTTCAAGACATTCAGCAGCATGCACAGCTTGGTTTTCAGATGGGTAAAGGTGTGCAGCACATGAAAGTGCTGCTGAATGCTTTTAAAGGCTCTGATTCTGCCATCCAGCCCCTACTGAAGCCCCTGGATCTGGAATTTTCTGTTGTTTCCTATAATGTGGAGGGAAGCGTGGCTGCTCTGCCAAGCACTTGTGGAAAGGTTTGCCTTCTCTTGTTAATCACTGGGGAAAGTCCTGGCAAAAGTATGATTTGCATTTACAGGAGACTCTGTGTATCAGGTGATAGAACCAGAGGAAGTGGTCTGCAATTGTGCTAAGGGAGGTTTCGATTGAGCATTAGGAAAAAAATCTCTTTTCTGAAAGAGTGGTCTGGCATTGGCAGCGAGGTGGTGGAGTCACTGTCCCCAGAGGTGCTCAAGAAGCCTGTGGACATGGCACTTTGGGGCATGGTTTACTGGCCAAGGAGGTGTTGGGTTGACAGTTGGACTAGGTGATCTTAGAGGTCTTTTCCAACCAAAATGAATCTATGATTCTATGACACTTTTCTTACAGTGACTCTTTAACTGTGGTGGAACGAGAGACTTCCTTAGTGGAGCAAACCACCTCAAAAAAATCACGGGCAGAAAGCTGTCACCGAAAAATTTGTTCCACAATTGCCTTTTCAGTTAATTTCCTCTTGTATACAAGCCCTTCCTTAGAGCTTTTTACCATGTATTTCTGGAGAGAGAGAGAGCACTTGAACACTGAGTACAGTGCTCAGATCTCTAGGCACCAGGCTCTCGGAGTGCCTGGTGCTAGAAATCAGCTCTGATGAGCATTCATATGCCTGGTTGGGCTAACAGAATCACTCTAACTGTGCTGATGTGCAAAACTCTTAACTGCTGCTGGGGCTGGGTACTTTGATTTCTCTCTTCTTAATGCTCTGGATGAGAAGGAAGATCAATAGAGAAGAAGTGGAGATGTAGAAGTGGAAAAACGAAGCAAAATAGAAATCTAAGTTTAAAACAAAAGGCTTGTACATAAAAGCATTGGGGTACTTATAGGGGAAAAAATCCTCCAGAAGAAAGTCTTGGGAATGTGATGTTGCATGCTTAGGAACTTCAAGCAATCTTTGAATATGATAATTCCCACATGAGGAAAATTGCAAGCAATGCAAGAAGTGTGGCAAGCAAATTGAGAGGTGATTTTGCCACTTTGCTCTGGTAAGACCTCAACTGGAGTACTGTGTCCATCTCTGGAGCTCTCAACACAGGGAGGACATGGACCTCATGGATTTGGTCCATGAAGTGTAAAGTATGCTGTTTAAAAATTCAGATATCTCAGCAGCAAGCTTGCTCCAGAAACAGAGATCCTTTTATTTAGCTTAAAGAAAGGGGACTTTTTATCTCACAAAGATCTTAGTTAGCCAGGTGCTCTGGGTGAAGCCCTTGAGCAGAACCTAAACAAGCAAGAGGCAGGCAGGAGGCACTATGTGCATTGCTGTATGAGGCCATCTCTGTGCATCAGCATGTTGACTCATACATGAATGTACAGAGGCGAGGAAACAGACTTCCAAAATCATCTCAGGCTGTGGTTTCTGCATCTGCAAGCTGCATTTGTACACTTAAAGCCTTCACAAGGAAATGGAGCCTGACAGCTTTTTCAGGCTTTGCCTCTTTTCAAATACCCATTCACACATCTGGGATGGTATCTCCCAGTTCTTGCCTTACCTTCACATCATTGATGTTCATCCTCGTTCCCTCCTTCCCAACAAAGATATCATCAATGTCAACCAGAATGTACCTGTCCAAGGATAGTATGAGCCTCTTCCCTGACAGGAAAGAGATGGCATCAATGAAGATCAGTTTGTGCAACCAGAAGGTCAGGTTGTTTCCAAAGAGAACTCTTTGAATCCCATCATGGAGCCCCAAGTCTTGGATGACAGTTGCATACAGAGCAGCCTTTGGCAAAGCTGCAGGGGGTGGTCTGGAGGTCTGCAGTTCACTTAACAGCACAGGCTGGTAAGTGGAATGGTTAAACTGGAAAACTGTCCAGTCTTCGCCGGGCAGTGGACCTTTCTCAGCCCTTGGTGCTTTGGTAATGTGCAGCAGGGGAGACTGAGGGTTGACCACACAGTCTTTGAGGGCTACATTATTGTAAAGCATCAAGGGCAGTCCTTTCAGTTTCGTGCTGGGGGAGCTATTCTCGTTGGCTTTATGAAAACCAATTATGCTAACACTGTATTCCACACAGTATTTTTCCAGAAGCTCTCTGTTCCACGAGTCCATGGATACATACTTCAAAATGTTCTCATATATAACAATTGTGTATTTCCCTCTTCCATTGTCTGTGAGAGGGGGAATATCCCCCTTGGCTGGAGCGATCACCATGTGGTACTGAAACCTGCTGGACTCGAGGATGGCTACGATGTCCTGCCCCAGCTGGGAGTACTGGCTTTCCACAAACAGCAGGACAGTGGGGTCAGTTTTAGATGGGTCAATTGGCTTAGCTGTTTTCAGCTCCACAGATCTGTATGGGAGAAGCTTGATGTCTTCACATTCTGCTTCTCCTGTGGTTTCTATGAGGGCCATTTCCTGCTTGTAGCCAGAGTAGAGGTAATAGGCAGAGATGAGGATACTCGCCAGGCAGAAGGTGGCCAGGAGGATGACCAGTGTTCGGAAACTTCTGCGGAGCTTCACGGGCAGATTCATCTTTTGCAGGGCTTCCAGCTTCTGGGGGACTTGCTGCTTTTATTTGCTTCTCTCTTCCTAAAGTGCCATAGGAATGAGGAGATGCAGAGGTGCCAGCTCCCCTCCAAAGGCATTCATGTCACCATTGCAGAGCATTTATGAAGCTGTTAAGGAGGTTATAAAGCTGGTGGAGCAGGGAGTCAAAGCATCCAGAAAGCTAAATTGGAAGATGTTTTCTCAGAATGCAGCAGATGCCAATAATCAGTGAAGGAGACTCTTAGCATCATCTGCAACGAGAAGTGAAAGAGGAGTAAATAAAATCCATAAAGCAATTAAAAATGCATGTTGATAAAGACTGTGATTGATGCTGGTAATCTGAGCTAAGAGGGAAGTTTATGAACAGTTCAAGGAGCACTTGGTGTCACTTGCTTTTGTGATGTGTTAAATCAAATCTGCATTCAACAGCTCTCCCATGTGCTTAGGGGATAAAAATACAGCCTAAACAGAACTTTCTGGGGACATGTATCTCTTAATGTGTGGCCATTTCTTATCTGAAGTGGTTCATTCCTATTGCAGATGGGAATGACTGAAGATTGTAGGGCAAGATTTGGACAAAGGAAATGTTTGGGCTTGTTCCATGTCAAACTCAAACTAGATAAGTATTTTGAAGGGGGTGACAAAGCCTGTGTTGGGCTGATGAGAACAAATTGAAAGACACTTTGAGAGTGGAGTGATCAGTATTTTACAGCCTAAGGTCTGTCTTTGACATTAAGGATGGTGCATGGATTTTCCAAGTGAATGAGAGGGTTACTAAAACTGCAGGGTATGGTTGTGCATACCTCTGCCTCCGTCAGGGGTGAAAGGGAGGTGGTATGGGCAAGGAAAGTACCACAGGGGAGTAATTAGAGTGCTGGGTGGGCATGTAGGTGCGTACCCTGTGACATGAGGCTGGGCCTTGTTGAGTGCTCAGAAGGAAAACCTGAGTCAGGTAGGCAGAAGAGATGGCTCTGAGGAGATTTTATAGCAGCTTTCCAGTATCTGAAAGGGGCTGCATGAGATCTGGGGAGGGACTTTTCCAAAGGCTTGCAGTGATAGGATGAGAGGCAATGGCTTTGAGCTGGAAGAGGGGAAATTTAGACTGGATATTAAGAAGAAATTACTTATAATGAGGATGGTGAGACACTGGAACAGGGGTGCCCAAGGAGGTCATGGATGCCCCCTCCCTGGAGGTGTTGAAGGCCGGGTAGAATGAGACCTTGAGCAATCTGGTATAGTGGAATGTGCCCCTGCCAGTGTCAGGGGTGTTGGAACTAGATGATCTTTAAGGTCCTTTCCAACCCAAACCATTCTATCAATCTACCAATGAACCTCCAGCTGAAGGACTGGGACTTCAGTCTGTCCCTGCTCTGCTCTCTGCCTGAGGTACAAGGTGCTTAAATCTGAGTCTGGCCATCGATGAAACCCTTATGTAATTCCTAAACTCATGCCAAATTACCATTGGTAACAATGAGCTGTATGAATCAGAAGCAATTAAAACTACCTAACTAAATAGGCCATGCTGCAATATGGCTTTCAAGAGGAATTAACAGCTTCCTGAATTATTTAGATTGTTTGTCTATCAGAACAATGTGAGACTGTAAACAATAGATGGGTTTTGAACTGCAGGGAAGAAACACTCTTTCCAGGCAGATATGTGTCAGTTGATGTGTTCTCCTCCATTAACTCTGATTACACCTGAGTTTCATTCTGCAGCCTACTCATTCAACCTTCAGTTTACACCTAGGAGAGGAAAACATTTGTAAGAAACACACTGAAGAAATTTGTCTAACAGTGTATTTTATGACTCTGGTAGATACCTCTAAGGAACCTCTTGGTTGTGTCAGTTCAGGGTCTTAAAAATGCAAGGGAGAAGTTTTAATTTTGCTTGAAATGCCTTGTGTACCACTCCCTAGCAGAGTACACATTTGGGGGGGAGCTTATCGAGCAATGAACAGGATGCTGAAGCCATTGTTAATGAATAGGTGCCTGCTCATGAGAGGCTTGCTGCTGCCCTCATGTCTAGAGAGAGGAAGGTGTTGCTGAGGCCATTTATGGCCATCCTATGTTCAGGTTATCTGCATTATCTTTGAGTTGGAAGCTTGCTAGGGGATTCCTACCCCTGTATTGTGGGCTGCTCCATCAGGGACCCTGCTGTGTGACACAGCAGTTGGCCAAAGGGTGAGTGGGGTGGAGAGTTTATCCATGGACAGAAGTGAAGTGTTCTGTGTTTAGTAATACCTTATGTGTGAGAGAAGGAATAGAAAAAGGAATCAGAGCTATCACTAGGAAATTAAAATAATCCTGGTAATTGTAAGAGTATTCCCCCCCCCTTTGGTGCCTTCCTTGTTCTGTGGTTGTGTTTGCTTGCTGGGATTTCCCTTCTTATTAAACCTCCAATTAAGATTTTATCAAAAGATAAAACTGGATCAAGTGCTCCAGTTTTGGTGATGAGTCACTCAGCCTGAGTCTGAGGCTTTACTGGAGCAGGAGATTTGCTCCAGTGGGAAGAGCAGCCTGGCTGGTGGCTAACCTTTCCCCAAAACAGCTAATTGCAGCAAGCCTTAGTTTTGGCAGGAAGAGATAGGCAGCTCTCTTGGAAATAATGAGGAAACCCTCTTGACTGCATCCTCTGCGTCGCTTTCAGCACTAGAGGGCAATATTTTCTTGCTTTTTAGCAGCCAGCACCTGCTATTACCTGACTGGCAGCAGATAGCCCTGGCTGCGGGCAGGCTCTTTCCACAAGGGCTTCAGAAATCCCCCAGGGCAGGTAAACCACCTTAATTAAAGCTCTTATGTTTAAAAATCAGTAAAAGCCAGGACTTCTGTTTCAAGGAATCAGCCACTCTGTCACACTGAGGACTCGCCCAATGCCTCAGCTTGCACCCTGGAGCACATCAGAATAGCATGCAAAGAGACCTAAAACTGCACAGTTTTTCCTCCTTGGATCTTTCTGGACCCAAAGCTGCCACAAGAATCCGTTTCATGGGCCAGATCTTTGCTGCTCCTGTTACTTGTATTGCTAAAATATGAGAAGTCAATGACTTCATTCTAGGCAAAACAACAATGTGATCTGCATCCCCAAAACTTTGATCCAAATAGTATTATTAATAATATTATTAGGTCTGGTAAGACCTCACCTTCAGTACTGTGTCCTGCTCTGGAGACCTCAACGTGGGAAGGACATGGACCTCATGGAGTGAGTCCAGACAAGGCCCATGGAAGTGATCTGAGGGATGGAATGCCTCTGCTGCAAGGACAAGGTTGAGGGAGCTGGGGGTGTTCAGCCTGGAGAAGAGAAGGCTTCAGGAAGACCTAATAGTAGCCTTCCAGTACCTGAAGGGGGTTACAAGAAGGCTGCAGAAGGACTGTTTGCAAGGAGCTGCAATGATAGGATAGAATGAGGGGCAATGTTTTGAAATGAGAGAAGAGCAGATTTAGATTGGATTAAGAATAAGTTCTGCACCATGATGCTGGAACACTGCAACAGGTTGCCCAGGGAGGTGATTGAGGCTATATCCCTAGAGTTATTAAAAATCAGGCTGGACAAGGCTCTGAGCAAGTGGAGGATGTCCCTACTGACTGCAGAGGAGTTGCACTAGATGACCCTTGGAGGTCCCTTCCAGCCCAAACCATTCTATGATTCCATGGTAATATTTATCATATTAAAAGTAAACTCATACATCTGTGTATGCAGCTGTTATATCAAGTGCAAATATTCCCACTGATCTAGATGTCTGAATGTTAGACCTGATGAGGAATCCTGGCACAGAGCAGATCTTCTTTTCAGTTTGCATATTGTTTGAACTGCTCAGTTGAACTGATTGTACTGTTCAGTTGGAGGGGAAAAAAAAAATACATTAAAAAAAAAAAAAAGGCAGAAAAGGAAAAGTGTGAAGTAATTAAAGTTTATGAAAATAAATCAGCTATGTTAGCCATTAGTGGGACATTTTCCAAGGCATAATTGGAAGTTAAGTGCCATTTGTGCCTTTGAAAGTCTCCCCCTTAAAGTTCAACAGCTTTATAGTCACTGAAAAATTCAAATATCTGTGGAGTATTTCTGTGCTATATTAATTTGAGAAACATGCAAATAGGCTATATTTCATAATTAGTGTTACTAATGGAGTTTCATTTTAGAAACCAGTGGTTGAGGTTCTGTGTTCCTGTGGTTACTGGACAGCATTCCCTAACTCTTCAGGGGAAAAAGCCCCAAGCTGGGTAGATTTGATCAGGGAATCAAGGTTACATTCATCCAGAGTTGGTCCTTCAGTAGATGTTCAGTCTTGCACTCAGCTGACTCCCTAGACATGGGGCCTTTCCCCAGGAAGAGCAGAACTCTGCAGCACAACTCTTTGTGATGCCATAACCATCTGCAGGAACTGTAATTTTTCTTGAAATCAGGAAGCCAAAGAAACAGTGGTTTAAAAATTGCTGCCTCCTAGCTAAATAATACTTCCTGCTTCCCCCCCAAAATGCACTTGATTGATGATTAAAGAATGATGATTTTGAAGATGATTGATTGGGAGATTAGTGCTCAACTATTTAAAACCAATAGCACAATGGTGAAGGGAAAGAGCTATTTATTCGTACCATGTGTTAACGTGGCATCAGATTAAAGCTGATTCTCTCATGGTCCACTTCCTGTATGCAAACCTCCTCCCAGAAGTTAGTGATTTAACAAGCATCTTGACCAAATTAGGTGCAATTAATGGGACACACACACACTACAAAGACAGTTGCATATTGCAGATGCTAATGGGGGATTGCTGAAATGATGAAATTATTGCCTGGGTAACTGAAATGACAAAGTTATTGCCTGGGTAAATAGAGAAAACTCCTTGAAGAGTGAGAGTTGCCGTCTTCCATCATCCACCAGGAGTGATAGGTGATAAGTGAAGACACTTGTGTCACCACAATATGGTCATTTCCAGTCTGTCTGCACCAGAGTGCAAGGCTGTGTGGAGCTCTCTGTGGGTAACTGATCTGAAGGCAGGTCAGGGATTTCCTCTCATCTTATTCCAGCATCACTCAGGAGTCAGAATGTCTTTATTTTCTATGTATAAAACTTCCCTTTAGGCTAAACAAAATAACATAAAGTCTTTCCTCTTTTCTTTCCTTGCTAAGCTTGTATGACTCCTGCCATCTATTAGCAGCCCAATGATCCATGGTACCTGCCTGCTACTCCTTACATTGCTCATTCACTGCAAACTGAGTTGAATGGAAAATGACTGACCATTAGTTCAGGGTTTTGAATCACTGCAGAGGTTGAAAACAGCTGCTTTTTTTTCCTTTCCTTTTCTTTTCTTTCCTTCCCCCCACCCCCTTTCTCAGAAAAGTTTCCAAGAGATTTTTTTTTCCTGAGCTCATCAAACTTGGGTGCTTCTTGGAAGTAATTTTGTTCTTTTTCTTTTCAAGTTTGAAGTTGCAATGTGTTTTGTGTCTGTAAACTCTTCACTCTTCATCAGCTGCTAATGTCTGATTGCCAAAGACAGATTCCTGTAAAGCTAACAGTTTGCCTCTCTCCCTGACCACCAAAGTTGATCTGTTATCTGTTTTTGTTATGATTAGTGTTGTCAGATGTGATGGGAAGCATGCTGATGCTGGGGTTCTCTTTATTTTCAGTGTTTTACACATCTTTTAACTGGGCAGGGGAATTGTGGTTAGAGAAAACCTTGTAATGACTGCTTCTATTCCTGCAATACTTCCAAAGGTGTCCTGATAGCCAGCACTGACTTGCATCAAGTCCCACTCTCCTGAACACATGCGGTAGAGGTGCTGCCATAGCAGTGTGTAAGCAGACATAGGTAGTTCTCATGAATTCACATGTTATCTGAAGTTGCTGGCTCACCAAGTGTTTGGGGCTTTTCTCCTGATAATGCTTTTTGACAGGTGACTGTAGCCTTTGCTAGTGAGCCTCCCCCTTACAGGTATTCTCTGTGAATCAGTGGTTAAAGCAGGCTTTGCTGTTTTGCTGAGGCAGCCTGCAAACCATTCCCCTGCCCTCATGCAACAAATCTTCTGATCTCCCTTGGTTAATGGCTCTTCATCACTTTTCAATTCATAGTTTAATGCTTCAATGGAAGGCAATTTGAATTCGTTTCACTTTTCAAGTAAAACTTTTGTGAGGTGCTGTATCAGATGTTTTATTACAGTCCATCCATTCTGTTGCCATTTTCTGCTTTTACAAGGCTGTCAATTAGCTATCCACTTTCAATAGAATGATTTGTGTTGTGAAGTCAGTTGAGACACAACATTTGTGCAATATAATGGCTGCCTAACTAGAACTCCTTAAAGTCAATCGATGCAATAGGCAAACTCTGTATGTCTTGTTTGATTCTTTGTAAAAGCTAATGCATGGGAAAAAAAGATCCTTCAAAAACCCAAAAATCTTTTAATAGTGCTATTGGCAGCTGAATAACTGCAGATTTGCTGTATCTGGTTTGAAAATTGACCAAGAATTGCTTTGCCTTTTGGAGGTTTCTTACAGAAAAGTTTAACAGCTCCTGTTCTCAAGAAGGGGCCCTTTGCCTACAACACACAGTCACAGAATCACAGAATGTATCTGCTTGAAAGAGACCTTCAAGATCATCCAGCCCAATCTTTGACCCATCACTGAAGGGTCAACACTAAACCATGTCCCCACACTGCTTGAACACCCCCAGGGATGGTGACTCCTCCACCACCCTGGGCAGACCGTTCCAGTGCCTGACAAAGCCTCATATACAGCCTAAACCTCCCCTTGTTCAGCTTGTGACAGGCTCTGGAACAACTTGATAGAAGCTAAACTCTTTGGTCTTTATAATTTATTTTTTTAAGTAGTTACTGGCTTCCCACATTTTCTGGTTGCCTATTGTTTTTGTGGAGCCTAAAAATGTTTGCCACCATAGAAGATAATGGAAATGTCTCCACCCTTATATCAGTAACAATATATTTCACCAGATGATATGTTTTGTGGTCTCTGTATCCTGTCACAGGGACTAATTGTGAGAAAGTCTGATGTGGTCACATCTGTGTTCAAGGAATTAGGAAGCCACTCACTTATTTCAGAGATACTTCTGTTACATGGTAATGATCTATTTCTACAGCAAAGGAAGTCTATTTAAACCTAGGTAACAAAGACTTTGTACCTAAATCCTTCAAGCAGGGCCTTTACCACATGAGCTCTGGGTACATTAACTGCCTCTGGAACACCTTCCCTATGTTTATTTTTAAAGTGAATTCTGCTGCAGTCCCCTCTCTCCATCTTTCCCACCCTGGATGAAGAGTTTTGCAATCGTTGAGAGGATTTAGTAGGAAAATGGGTAGAATGTACAGTGAGTGAGCTGCCTATGATGAGAGCAGGAGTGTGGGCTAGGGCACCACCTAAGTCATCAGCACTGGTGACAGCCTGGCAGGTCTTAGCCAGCACATAGTGGTAGGGGCAGGCAATGGCTTTCAGACAAAGAAAGATTGAGGAGAGTAAATTAAAAGAGTGAGATTCCACAGACCTGCACAATTTCAGGCCATTTCCTCTTGTTTTATCACTTGATACTACGGAGAAGAAACCAACCCGTACCTCACTGCAACCTCTTTTCAGAGAGTGTAGAGAGCAATGAGATCTCTCCTCAGCCTCCTCTTCTCCAGACTAAATCCCAGTTCCCTATAGTATCCTCTGGGGGCCCTTGACTTTTTGCCAGTACTTCAGTTTTCCTGCCTGGGTTGTAGAAATCACAGCCCTCCTCTCCGTTTCCATCTGCATCAGCTGTGAAATGCTCAAAGGTGATCCTTGGTCAGTTCAACTGTATGCAGCATGGAGGGTGCAGACAGTGCATGCAAGGAAGCCAGTGCAAAATTCCCACTCTGATGTATTTGCTTGCTTCCTTTTTTGCCCCTATGCTTCATGCACTGCTTCAATTTCTTTGTATTCATTTCTGCTGCTATTTTATGGGGTTTCTGTGAGAGAAGCCACTTTGTCAGCCGAGTGAAAGATCTCTTCTGAGATTTCTGGTATGTCATCTGTGACCTATAGATACTGGTTTTTCTCTCTCTTTTTTTTGGATCAAAATATAAACAAATGTTTCCTTTCACAACAGCTCTTCTTTGTTTTGTTTAGATAGAGTTCAATTTAGAAATGCCACTAGTAGGATAAGGATCCTACTTGGGAATTCAAGGGATTTGTTGTGTGTGTTGAGTCATGCTAAGCTCAGAGACTGGAACTAGAACTAATAGCATTAGAGGTATGTGATGGAATAGTGAGGCTTTGATTAACCTGTTGTTTTCATGAAGAATCTCTGCTTATTGAACTACTGAAGCGTTAATTTATATTTGGAGGTAGGGAATGGAACAAAAGAAGTCCATCTGGCTCTCAAAATCTTTCTAAACACGCTGTCCCTGCACCAGGCTGGTGTGAGCTGTGTTTCTTTGCTACTGTTCTCTCCTCTGACCTGAGTGCACAGCTTTACTGTGTTTTCCAGCATGCGTCTCCAGGATGCATCTTGGAAGAGGAAATCCAGCCTAGCTTTCTGGCTCATGGAAGGGGCTTAGAAGCCAATAAAGTGATGGTAGTATCATAGAATCTACCAAATCTGATGGTAGATCACACTTGTTAGACCATGCCCATCAGATCCACATTCCTGCATCTTTTAAGAGTCTCCAGGGATGTTCATTCAACCACCTCCCTGGGGAGCTTGTTCCAATGGTAGAGAAAACCTTCAGTGAAGAAGTTTCTTCTAATGTCCAAGCTAAACCTCCCCTCGTGCAACTTTGGGGCCATTTCCTCTTGTCCAATCACTTCTTGCTACAGAGAAGAGGTCAACCCCACCTGGCACCAAACTCCTTTCAGGGAGTTGTAGGGATCTGGAAGGTCTCCCTTGAGCCTCACCTTCTCCAGAATGAGGTCTCATTAGTTGGCACTGCTACATTGTAATCTATAAAGTTCTCTTTTAGACAATATATGCATAAATACTTAATTTTCTAAACATAGATATTTTCCATGGAGGAGAGAGCCTTTTTGGAGGTACTTTAATTACCAATCTGACCATGCAGAATAACTCCTCATTCAGGCTGCCATGTGGAGCTTGCTTCAAAGCTGATGAAGATTGTGTCTCATGGGCATTGGAGAGTGTTGAGGGTTTTGAGGCAAGCACTGCTTGCTCTGTTTCTCATGGAATCATAGAATTGTTCCTGTTAGAAAAGACCTCTAAGATCATCAAGTAAAGCTGTTGACCTAACACCACAATGGTCATTAAACCATGCTCTGAAGTGCCACCTCTGTGCTTTTTAAACAGCTCCAGGGATGGTGACTCCTCCATCTCCCTGGGCAGCCTGTTCCAATGCCTGACCACTCTTTCAGGAAAGAAATTTTTCCCAATATCTAACCTAAACCTGCCCTGGTGCAACTTGAGGATATTTCCTCTTGTTCTGTCACCTGATATGAGGGAGAAGGGACTTATCCCTGTCAATTCAAAACAAACTTGGTCCCTCAGGTGCTAACATAGTTGTTGTGTGCCCGGTGCCCTGCAGAGGAAGGAAACACTGCGTGCATGTTTCTACACCTAATATAGGCATAGAATAGTGAAGCCATTTAAATGGCACAATAAATACAGTCTACTGACTAGTAATGAATAAAAATGCCCTTGTTCATTATAGCAGCTCTTTAGGTAGATAAGATGCAGGTGGTCTGGCACAAGGCAGATGGTCCTGTTTCTGTTAAATTTAAAAACCCCCAACAAACACCAACCTACAACTCTGAGAGCTTTAACATCAGAAGTGACCAGCAAGGGGAAAGTCTGTGTCTTTCCCAGAAGTGTAATCACTGCTGCAGTTTTCTCTCATTTCCCAAACTTTCTCTGTGAATCAGTGACCACCTGCCCTCCCCTCTGGTGATTTGGAGGGTGATAAATATCCCAGTGAGAGAGAATAAATTCAAAGAATACCCTGAGGCTCTGAAACTTGAGCTCTGGTGGTCTTGTAAAGTGCAGTCCCATGCAAAAGGAAAACACCTTGGATAAAACATCCCCTGAAACTAGAACATAGAAGTGGGTGCATATTTCATGACAGACTGTTTTAACTTTCCAAACAGTTGCCTTTTTTATGGCCAGTAGCTACTATTAATTATTTATCAGAACACTTATTTATACACTAAAAGCTAAATGCAATCCTTTCAATGGAAGGCTGGCAGAGTGCAGGCTGAAATAAGTAGACATGGATAGTCCTTCAGAAGGATAGGTTTTGTGCACAGCTCTGCTCAGGGAAGAGCCTGTTCACATTATTCTGTCTGCTGCATGTCTGATAATGATATATATGTGTGGGAGATTAAAACTCAGGCACTGGTAAAGCTCAATAGCTGTAGATCATCGAATCATGGAATTGCCTGGTTGGAAAAAAACCTTAAGATCAAGTCTGGCCATAACCTAACATCTCCTTGTATACAACTGTCAGACCAGACCTGAGTGTTAGCTCTGCATTCATTTCTTGGTGTTCTTGAATAGAATAGAATTAACCAGATTGGAAAAGACCTTGGAGATCATCAAGTCCAACCCATCACCCAACAGCATCTGATCAACTAAACCATGGCTCCAAGTGCCTCATCCAGTCTCTTCTTAAACATCTCCAGGGATGGTGACTCCACCACCTCCCTGGGCAGTCCATTCCAATGGCAAATCTCTCTCTGTGAAGAACTTCTTCCTAACATCCAGCCTAATCCTCCCCTGGTGCAGCTTGAGCACCATGACAGGATAGCAGATACTTCTCTCATCCTCTGACTGTGTAAGGGCTTACTGAAGTAGGAAGACTGTCCTAGCCAAAATGCTGCAACAGCAGCCTTGGGTGCAAAAGTATGCTCTTTGGGACATCATCTGGTACAACCACCTCAGCAGCTACATGTATCAGGAATAGTGTGGCCAGCAGGACCATGGAAGTGATTGTCCCCCTGTACTCAGCACTGGTGGGGCTGCACTTTGAATACTGGGTTCAGTTTTGAGCCCCTCACTACAAGAAAGACATTGAGGTGCTGGAGTGTGTTCAGAGAAGGGCAGCAAAGCTGATGAGGAGTCTTGTGAGGAGCAGCTGAGGGAACTGGGGTTGTTTAGCATGGAGAAAAGGACTCTGAGGGGAGACCTGGCTGTCTACAATTCCCTGAAGGAAAGTTGCAGCCAGATGGGGGTCAGTTTCTTCTCCTTAATATCAAGTAACAGAATGAGAGAAAATGGCCCCAAGTTGTGCCAGAGGAGGTTTGGCTTGGAGACTAGGAAAAATTTATTACCTGAAAGAGTGGTCAGGATTTGGAACAGGCTACCCAGGGAGGTGGTGGAGTCAACATCCCTGGAGATGTTCAAGAAATGTGTAGACATGGCACTTCAAGACATGGTTTAATAGTGATGTGAGGCTGATGAGAGGTCTTTAGAGGTCTCTCCCAACCAAAACAACTCATGTGATTCTGTCTAGGGGCTGTGCTAGGAGAACCTTGTCTTGGCATGCTTTGTGAGAGGAAGACAACTTGGGTTGTGAAAAGCAAACCAGAGATGCTTTCCCTGTGCCAAGCTAAGTAAGCCAAGGACAGGTCTTATTTCATCATCTTCCTTGGAACAAGGAGGAACCCCTTTCTTTTTGCTTCCTTTCTCATGAAAGCAGCCAAGCCTGCCCCAGCTTCTATGTCAGCAAACCCCATCCTCACAGCAGAGGGAGGACTCATCTGCTCCTCTTACCTGCACTTGGGGAAAGCAGCTGTGACCCTTCCTGCAGTCACAGGGATGGAAATGGGTTTAAATACTTCTCTGCTCTTCGCAGAGCTGAGTTTAAATCACCTCATTACAATCTATTACTTCAGTGTTTTCTTCATCAAATACTGACATGGTGTCTACACTGCTGTGCTGTTGCCATGTGATTTGGTG
The DNA here is from genome assembly GCF_014839835.1 of Dryobates pubescens. Classification (NCBI taxonomy): domain Eukaryota; kingdom Metazoa; phylum Chordata; class Aves; order Piciformes; family Picidae; genus Dryobates; species Dryobates pubescens. The sequence goes on from NC_071635.1 coordinate 4,587,131, forward strand.
GCATTACTGTTTAGATAAAATATTATTAGTTTTCTATAGCAACTGTTAATTTTGGAAGGATCTGTGATTTCATTGTAATCATTACTGACAGTCGATGCAAGAAATGTTCCGGCTTGACGTGCATGGCTTTCATTTTCTTCCAGCACATAATTATTGTTAAGTTTTTTGATAGCTCAAACAATTTTTCTAATTTAGATGTTGACATAGATGGAAAACAGATTCTCTGTCTGTCTCTAGTGCTCCTGGGTGGCTAGCACTTCCTGAGGGACATTGCTCTAACATCTCAATAGGAGAAGTAGACTTGTTGCTGTGAGACTCTCAAGACGTGAGAGAAGACTTGAACTTAAAGCTCTGAGCAATTTCCAGCTCAGAGACCCTCATTCTCCCCTAGTCCAGCTCCACAACTTGCTCTAATGGTCCTCAATTCCATCCCAAGTCTGAGAATAAGGGATTTTATGGGTAAACTGACACCTTACCCTGTACTCCTTGATCCTTGCAAATGGTTTTAAACTCAGGCTCTCCTCACCTTGGAAAGTGTGGAGAGCTCTTGGCTCACTTTAAGTATAGTGCTGTGTTCCTGAAATGACTCCACAGGCTGGGGAAATTGCAGCTTTCTGCACAATTCTGAGTTCTCCTTTTCTTCTGCCACCCAGCTCCCGGCATGAAATTCTTTGCTGCTCTTAGCCCAGGGTTTGGTTTGTTCAGAAAAGCCCATTTTGCAGGTATGGAAAGCAGTTTCTTGGGTGTACCTAAGCTTGAAGCACTATGAAAGCTTTGCACAGCAAACACTTGATGGAAGCAGACATCAGTTTGTATGTGCAGCTGAATCTCAGCCAGCACCGTGGTCCTAGAGGCAGTCAAATCAAAATTGTTTGTGGGATAAATCAAAAAGATTTAGAAAGGAAATTACTTTTTTTCCTTTTGCTTAAGAATCATGATATTCTTTCCCTTATTGCTTGTAGAAAAATTAAATGAGAATCATCTTTTTCTGGTGGCGTATGATTAAATGTAATCTTCTGTTGATCCGACTGCAAACTCAGTCACAACTGCTGGTACCTCATCAGCATTTTGGTTGCTCAGTGTTGCTTTGGCTTTGCAATATTTGACCACGTTTCTCTTAAAGTATCTCATTTCAGAATCATAGGATACCTCTGAGATCATTCTTGTGCTGTAAGTCTTCAAAAAATATTAAAGCTTTAATATTAGCATATTTTTCTCTCACTCCTGCTGAATGGTAATTGAACTCCAGAGAAGCTCACAATAGCCTCTGTGCAGCCCCATCAGCTGAGTTTGATCAGTGCCATTACAAAGAGCAATCTGACAGATGGAACAACCTCTAAACAGCCATAAAGTTCTAATAGGACTTCCAGAACTTTATAGTGCGAGTTAACAGGATGTTCAGACTGAAATGGAAGTGTATGTGGGGGTGTAGATATATGTGTCTGTCTGTGAGTGATCAGTCACTCAAGCATCCTGCTCTGTGCTTAAATCTCACCCTCTGTAGTTGATTTTCTCCAGCAAAATGCAAATTAGAGGAGCACTTCTCCAGCCTCACAGCAGACAGTGGTGTCAACAAGACGTTAAGATACTTCTGCTTTCAATTTTGAGGCTTTCAGACATTAGGCATTTGCTATGAAAAGAAAGAAAAAACAAGGAAAAGGAAATGGCCATGTTCTGGAAAGGGACACAAAAAATAATACACATCCTTAAACTTCTGCCCAGAGCAATGTCCTTAGGAACATCTCATCTGAGCAGATCATGTTAACTGAATTGATAATATTCAGAAGAAAACTGGAAGCCAAGAATTTCTTTAGTTAAACACGACTTGGCATTTCCCCCATCTCTCCCTTCTCTAGAGCAGCATTTCGGAGAGCAAGTCTGACAGGGCAGCTTGGCTGATAGTAAAATGTGCATGAGCAAAGTGTGCAGACACGATGAGGCAAGACAGGGAAGCACCTGGCAACAACCCCAACTATTTAAACTTTATGAACAAGGAGGTTCTGCTCTTCTTCCACAAACAGCATCTTCTAGCAGGAAGAACAAAATTAAAAACTACTGAAGAAATAGGGTGCAAATGACTGATGTCTCTTCATCTTTTGCTCTGGTAACATTCAGAGGTAGGAAAGACAGAACTACCTGCTACATGGTGTAGGCCAGATTCTGCAGCATTTATTGACAGAGAGAGAAGGATCCAGTCAGAGTGATTAAGAACTGCAGAAGTTAGTAAAAAATGTTGTGCTAAATTCCCTGGGGAAAGGAGAACTTACCAAGCGTGGTTTCTATATGTATGTGTGGTTACATTGGTGTAGTGCTTGTAGGAAGGGATTTATTCACCTCTGAACAGCTCTCCTTTGAGTGTTTATTCCCAGCAGCAGTGATTTGGAGCCAGTGTGTCAGCGGGAAGATAAAAAGCACTGGGCTGCTGCTGTGTTCTGCCTCTGTAGTCGTCTGGAGAGCAAACACTGATTTCTTCCCTTTACCTCTCGCTGCCTACAACAATCCTGGCTTCCACACTAAAACATCATGCTGTTCTCAAAGGCAATGCTGCTGGCAGATGTTTAGATACCTGTGCTGGAAGAAAGCAGATCTGTGGGTCTCGGTTTCCTCACAGGACAATTGCTCTTACTTAGTGCATCTTTCCCATATATCTGTGGAAAGCTTTCAGGCTGTCATTTTGATATGCTAGTTTTTCTTAACTTTGGTAGCTGGCAGCAAATAAACAAAGTAGATTGAGCAGATGAAAGAAGAATTGCACCCTTATCCTTCTTTTTCCCCCTCGCACAATGTCCCACGCTCTAACTTCTGTGATCTTTCATACATTCAGCCAGACAACTCTTTCCCCTCTCTTTACAGAGAGGGCACTTGCATGCAAACTTTCCAATAATCCTTTGAACACCAGGCTCTAGGCAGCTCTCTGAAGCACTTGCCATACATAATTAGGTTCTAGGCAAACCATTTTACACACCATGTGGATATTTATACCTGCTCAGGTACTGCTTCCTTATCTCTGAGTACAGGCAGTGTCTATATAGTCGGATGAACATATCCCCAGTAGTACAGGTTAATGTAGCAATATGTGCAGAAGCTGAACAATAGCTTACCTAGAGGAGAATTTCTCTTCCTAGCGTGCAGGTAAGAGACATCTGCTATTCAAATCTCTTCACATGGCTCCAGGTAAACTCGGGAGAGTTTTCAATGGATAGCAGCTGTCTGAGCAGCATCCCGGGAAGGCTCCTCTCGCTTCAGCCCCGGGAACTGAACTCTACCGGCACGGTCACATCTCATTTATACACAGGCTGTCCTTTTCAAAACAAGCGGCCAGCTGGAATGATTCAAACCTCGGTTCAGCACTCTGTTAAAGATGCAGCTTCCTTCTTGCACATGGGGCTTACAGCAGAGAGCAGGCAGGCTACAGCAAAAAGGCTGGGAGAACTCTGAAATCACCCGAAGCCCAGCTGCTCCCGTTGTGAGTGCCGGTGCTGCCGCCGTGCCTCCTGTTTGCCGTCTCAGCCTCCCTCTCGCTCATATCTACAGGAATATCGAGGAGGCTTTGCAGGCTGGTGATTGGCAGAAGCAGCCAATTCCTCCAGCTAATCAACCCCCAGACTTTCAAGGACTCGAAGCTGCTCTGATGTCATTCCAAGCGAGGGGGGATGCTTCACACGAGGAGGACGCGGCGACGGAGGCTAATTCGGAGATGAGCTGCATTCCTCTCCCGGCGCCGTGATTGATTAGATGCTCTGGGAGGGTTTGCATAATCTGTCATTGTGCAGTTGGACCACCTCCCCTTCTGCCTGCCGGAGGAAAATGCCACTTTCAGCCTCTGAGTTTACACCTGGAGCCTCCAGCTGAAAACCTGGGGAAAAGGAAAAGTTAGAAGAGTCATTTTTTTTTCTATTCTGGCAGGAGAATGCTTGAGCTCCCAGACTCCCACACCATCCTCAGATGCTAGAGGAGGCTCCAAAAAAAACATAGTTGGAAGGGACCTTAAGTATCATCTAGTTTCAGTCCCCCTGCCATGGGCAGGTGCACTTCCCACTAGACCAGGGTGCTTAAAGCTTCATCCCGCCTGGTCTTAAGCACTTCCAGGGGAATCAAACACTAGAAGACTTTTTGTCTTCTTCTCTTGTTAGGCCACTGATAAGATGACCTGGGACAGCAAAAGGTGGGTTTTAATGCATGGCCAAAATCAAGCAGAGGTCACCCACCAAGCTGGTCATGAATGATCTCCCTGACACCACCCCTGGGTGGGTAGCAGCAGCATTCAGAGGTGCAAAGTATTTTCCTCCTGTATGCGGCACAAATTCCACCTGTTTGATGCATAATTCCTTATTAAAATCATTTCTCTCATCCAGCTAGAAAGGCAACCTCCCTCACAGCCAAAACCATGATTGTTATGCGACTTTAAATGATATTACAGAGGAAAACCTAAATGCTTTCTACATTAAAAAGAATTAGATTTTCTACCAATCTAATTTTCTGTTCTTGCCAACTTGACACCTTTCAATCCAAAGCCGTTCTTCGTACGGCACACCTTGGAATTGAAATTCAGCCAATTCTGTGCAGCAAATGCGAGGAGAAAATAGTTTTGTTCAAGGAGACTGGAACAAACCCATTCTGAGATGATGAATGACGCTGTAAACTCAGATTTGAATCATAGGAGGGTCAGCTCAACCTTTCGTGTTTCCAAAATAGTATAAATAAATGGTGTTCCATGCAGTTTGCCATTTACATCCTTCAGCTGGGACCTTCTGCAGGAAGAGCTATTTGCTCCCTGTGAATATCCAAGTTTCAGAGATGGTAGATATTCCAAACTGGGAGCTAATTTATTTCTTCTGGCTACATTAGAAACTGAGGGGAAAATTAGAATTCAAAGTAAGTCTGAGTAATTTCCTGCAATTTCTAATTACAGAGCATTCACTGGGGGACTTACACCTATGGCTGGCTCCGGATGTGGGATTTGTTTTCCTAAGTTGGGTGTGGGATTCCCTCCTTGCACCCTCTGTCACCATCAGAAGTGGAGTCAGGCTATAAACTAAAACCTCAAAATCAATTGAGGAAGGCTTCTGGTGCAATAGGTTGAAAACCATAGAAAATGGGAGCACTTCCTATTCCTAACCTGATGGTCCAAAAGAAAAAATGTCTGATGCTTTTGTCCTTCTTTCTCCTGGTACACTTGACTCCTAACTGTGCTTTGAGCACCACAGACATTCCTGCGAGTGGAAGGGTTTGGCTGTGGGAAGTGAGCGAGCTGCAGGACAGCTGTTGGCTGCTGTCAGATGTGGGAGCAGCGGTTCGCTGCTTTGAAGCCATTGCTGCAGATGTTCCCAGCTTGGGCCTGTGGCCAAGTGGTTACACATACCCTGCAGAGGGTATTTTAATTCAGATGCTAAAGTTGCTCTTTGAACTTAAATCCTTGGCTTAGGAGCATGCCATGCTAGATGAATTCAACATGAAGAAGCATGGCTGTTGGTTTGGGCTGCCTTGGTTTCTGCTGTTAGTGATTCATTTTAAGAGGAGGCTTGGGTGGCTCCCTGTGCCAGGGTCTGCTCCTATTTAGAACTGTGAGGACAGAATTGCTCTAACTCTCTCTATGTAATAAAAAGACCACAGCAACCCTTGGGGAAAAGACAGTGCAATTTGAATTTTCACTTCTCTCTCCTTTGGGTAGTAGTGAGAATTGGACTCTTCTTGCTCTGACACAAAGGCACTGGAGTTACTTGGGATCTCCTTCCACTCATGATATTATTCTCATGCTCTGCTTTAGGGAAAAAAATATGCAAGCAAGAAAATAGGGCAGGAAGAAACAGAAATGAAGTATGAATGGAGAGAAAAAGAAGGGAAATCCTAGTAATCAACCTAAATACTTCTTTCATAGGGTGGTTTAAGTCCTCTGCACAGGATGTGTGTTTCTCTTGCTCTTACCTACAGCCCAGGTTTTTGCATCAGCCATGGAAATTCAGTTTTAGTCAATATTTGTCTGATTTATTTTCCACTCTGTACAGGTAGGTGATCACAACTGCCTACCTAGCTCTCTTATCCCAGTAGTTGAAAAATTATAGTTAAAAACCTACCAGTACTTGGCTTAAAATTGGCATTATCTTCCAAAAGTAACTTTTTAAGTTTATAAATGGGTTTGTTGAGATGGCTTTCTTTTTTCTTTTGGTGTGCTTTAGTTCTAACTCCCTAGAGGAAGCAAGAGTTGCTTTGTTCTGTGTAGATTTTCTTGAAGCTTACATACATTACAAGACATACAAATGCTTTGCTTTTCTAAACCAAGTGCTTGCACCTAGGCCCTGCTTAGCACTCTGCAAGTTAACAAGACTTGGAGCCAGATCTTTTTTCTTTTAAAGGCACATCTGTATTTGCACTAAAGACAGCTGCTGAAAACCAGCATCCTTCTCCTGTTTAATGCTGAAATCCAGACTTTAATGTGTGCAGTTACCTTTTCTAAGTGCTGCACTGTCACTACAATGTCTACACATCTCTTTTTAATGTATTTATCTTTCCAGCACATTATGAGGTAGAAAACCACAATTCCTGCGGTTCTCTTCTTAGAAACAGGGTGCAGCGCAAGCAAATCCCTTCAGAAATTAAGAGGTATAATATATGGTATCTCCCTGCTTTACTCTTCCAGACTGTTTGAAAGCTTTCACTGAAATATTTGGATTGATGTTCTGTTGTTGTTGTGGTGAGCTTCTGTTTTCTCTCACTGCCCCCAGTTTCCTCGCCTGTTATTACAGTGCTCCCACGACATTTTAATAGGTGTTCCCTACTTCTCCTCTCAAAAAACTACCTTGCACCACAAAAGCCAGGCTTCAAAACTGACTGCAACACATATAACTGTCTCAGCTAAAGACACCTTTATGGCCTGTATTGAAAGACAGATGGCTTTTGACACTGAGGTTCATAATGAGTTTAAAAGAACAAGGAGTGACTGGTGCTGAAAGGACCAGCTTTTGCTTGAGCTGTGGAGACTTCTGATGAACTTCCCTGTGATTAAGCAACAGTGGGGTTTTTATTGAACACACAGAGCGGTTCCTCAGCTGATGTAAGCTGTCAAAACATCCACTGATTTCAGAGGAAAGTATGACAACTTATAAGAGTTATGGATTAGTCTCTAATTCTCTAGGAGCTCCTCAAGATCTGCAGAACTTAATTACGCTCACATCAAAAGTGCAAGAAGCATAAAGGCATAGCAGAATGTGATTTTTTTTGAGTGTTCAAACATATATTTCATTGTGAAAAGTCTGTTTGGCTTTTTGATGTCTCAGTAAGTTGTTAGGGGCTTGAATCTGAATATTTTGGTTCTGACTCTTAATGTGTAAGAGGTTTTAAATACTCAGAATTGTAGGGATGAAATATAGATACGCTGGGAGTTGAGCTGCATGCATCACAGCTCAGCTAAGACATTCATGTCTTCTACTGAAAGTGCCTGCTCTGGCATGGGTCACTCTTGTTTACCAGTGGCAGTGCAGAATGTGCTGCTAGTGGTCTCCTTAAGCATGAAGCACTGCAGCAACATCCACAGCAAAAATCATGCAAAGTCCTGCAAGCAGTAAAAAAAGCCATCATCACCCAAACCCACAAAACCAAACCAAAACCAACCAAAAAGTACCCAAACCAAAGCCCACTAATATACCAAACCAACCAACCCCCCAAAATGAACTAGATTTCCCTGTCTCTTCTATTCAGATTCTTTTGCCCTCTCCTCTTCATGATTGGACACACTTCTGCCAATGATGAAGGTAAACCAGTGCAGACTAGCTCTGTAATGAACTTCATCTTAAACTTTTATTCCTTTGTAAAACAGCTTTAGTATCCTAGTGTGGTTTTTACCTGCAAGAGTTTAGATGCATTAGTTTCAGAGAGTGTGTTGATACAAACTGATGTTGAAGTATCTGTTAAACCAACATAGATTCATTAACATCTAGCATTAGAGCTGCTTCACATCTCTCTAATTACATTACTATTTTATGCCTTGAGTGCTTACTCAACCATAAAAATATAAACTCTGGTCTTTTAAGTGCTGTTATCAAGATACTATCAAAGAAAAAAATGAGTTGGCTCTGCTTAATCCACAGTCTGATCTGTGTCACCACTTCCCACATTACTGTGACACTGAGACGAGGGTTCATGTCACGTGAGAGGAGCGCATCCTTGTGTATCCATAAAACATTTTGGGTTCTTGCACATAGTTTTCCTTGCAGAATCCTTCCTGGCTTCAGCTTTGGCCTGAAGTCAGCAGAAAGCTCCTGGGGAGTAACTGAAGGTAGGACTGGAGCTCAGGAGAGCAGCTTTCTCCCAGGCTACACTTTAATGCAGTGGGAGAGACTGAAGCAGTAGAGAAGGTTTATGTTCTGTGCAGGTCCCTTGTGATTTGAGTTTGCACTTTTAAGGCCTCAGAAACACGCCAGAGCTGTTTCTCAGCTGGTACGTTTTCATGAACACTGTTTTGTGCCCTCTTCCCACAAAACTAGACTAAAAGCAGGTCCAATTCATCTTCTTGTCTCACTCAGAACGGCTCACTGCCCGTTCCACTGCAGTGCAAACTGTCCAGATATGGATGCTTGTTGATCTAGAAACTCCAGCAGCACTCCCATTTCCCCTTTCTGTGGAAATACGGAGAATTATTTGCTGTATTTCTTTCTCCTGTGACTCACAGATGTTATGCTCCACTGGAGATCATCACAAAATTTCTCTCATCTTCAGTACTGCAGACAGCAAAAGTGCTGTTATCCCATTGTGCAGCAGCTGTGGTGCAAGTCTCCAGTGCTCACTCATAACCAAGCTTCAGGCTGGAGAAGGGACTTATTTTAATGGGTAGGGTATTTTGTACAGCATTGCTTTACAGCAGCTTGAGGAACTCCTTACAAGAAGACTGTGTAGTACTCTTTTCTGGAATGAATTTCAGCAAACCTCTTTACCAGCTCCTGTTACCAGCTGCTGCTGATCTCTGGCCAACCCACCACAATTTGGTGGGATTTGCAGAGTATGTGCAATTCCACTCTGCCTCCAGCGAGGGAAAAAGCAAACCCAGGTCTGGGGGAACTGGTTCCTGCTATGTCACTTTTCAGCTGAGGTCCTTCAAGCCTTGTGTGAAAGCAGAGTCAGGAACAGCGAAGCTGCAGCAATGCTGTTGAAATCTCTAGAGGAAGGTGGCTTCTAATAGAGGAATTCAAACCAACTGTTAGCAAAGCCTTTATCACAAAGAGCATCACCCATAAAATCGAGTTATAGCATAGAGATCTTAAACCCAAGCATTTCTTCCTTGATTCTGAAGAACTAAGAAGCTTGAACTCTTGATTTAATGTATTAAGTGATTTTGTTTTAGTATTATTTTTTTTTTAGTTATTCAAACTGTGGAATGATTCAGAAAGTAGCTTAATTAGACCCTAACTCCAATGGGAGCTGCCTTTAACCTGTCTACAGAGGCTCTTTAAATACTCTAATCCACTACTGAATAAAAGGTGAAACCAGGAATGATATTTTCAAAGGAGAAACTACAAAGAGCATTTGTCTTTGTCTTTTCTCTTCTCTGTCCTTGCAATCTAGCTATCAAGCTCCTATTACATTGTAAGGATGATTTTTTTTCTAGGTTAGCTCTCACAAGGATGGCTTTTTATATATCCTTATTTTAAAACTCAAAAAAGCCCCCAAACCCAAAACCCACCCTTAAAGTGAAGCATCTATCACTGAACCACTTTCAAACTGGTATTCCAGCATTACTGTAATTAGATCCTCTTGAATAGAGCATTTTGGTTTTCCTCCCTAGTAAATTTCTTTTGGTTTAGATAATCCAAATATCATTTGTGTTCTTCTTCATCTGGTTTTATAGGAGGAGGTTTCATTCATAAAGGGCTACTTTTGCTCGTGCTCCAGCTAACATGGAAGATCTTCAAGCTTTCTTGATGCATCTTGAAGCTTTTGTAGATCAGGTTCTATTCTCTTCTGTGCTCTCCTCCTTTGCAAATCACGCTGCTCTGAGCCATGTTCATGATACTTCAAGAGACTTGGTCTTCCCTGTATGAAGAAAGCTGATTTCTTCCTAGTGGTTATTGAATACACAGATGTTCTGCACTTGAAAAGACTCTAGAATGTGTTGTACAGCCTTTTGGTTTAAGGCAAAATGTTAGATTTTAGGTATGAAAACATGTCTGCCTCAACTGAGTATCTCTGTTAGCTTCAGTGGGATTAATTATGCAGTGGTTTTAGGTTACATTAAGTGATAGCTGTTCACTATGGGAGCACTTCCAGTATCCTAACTTTCAAAACCATGCTGGGATTTTGGCATTCTCTCCAGCATGGCAGAAGGTCTCTCTTACTCTGGAACACATTTGGAGTGCTCTCTTCATTTCTCTTTTGAGCCACATCATACTATGCTGAACTGCACCAGTACAGACCATGAAACATGACCTACCAGCTGAAACTGGGAAGAGGGAAATATTCCCTCTGAAATCTGTATTTGGACTGGTACAGCTCTGAAGTGTTTCAGCATTAACCCCCCCTCCACAAACCTGGGCCCAACAAAAGGGGAGCTAACATACCTCAAGGAAATTGTAGTCTGACAGAGGAAATCAAGCTCATGGCACTATATTTACAGTGCACTGACTTTCTGTAGCAATGTGAAATCTCTTTGCAGTATCTGTGAGAAGCACAGAGTTAATAAGATAAAGAAAAGCTTTCCATGTTGAACTGCTATTGATTCACTTTTCTTGAAGCAGGAATTAGGTACAGACTTGCAGCACTGCTCTCCTAGAAAATCATGAGGGCACAGGTGCAGTTCTGTGTGAACAATACACAGTGTCCTCATTCTTCAAACAATCCTCTTTGGATTCAGATCCCTTTTTTAAATTACATTGTTCTTATAGGAAGGAAATAAAGATGATTTAATTAAAATTATCAAAGGAAAACATGGATTGAGTAATCAAGTGTAAGAGTACTCCAAGTGAACAAGCTCTTGATACTTAACTATTATACTTTGTCATGTTTGTTCCTTCTTTTCTCACGGAGCTCATGCTCTACAGTTTACATTTGAAAGTATCCATCTATAAGGATGTTTTGAAGTTGCCTCTCTCATCTCTGAAAACTTCTGGGCACTTTAAAAATAGTATTCCAAATGTTGTTTGCCTTTTTCTGCCACTGGTGTAACTGCTGGGTTGTGTGCATTTTGACTGAATCACAGAATCCCAGCAAGGTGGGAATGAGAAAGGGCCTCTGGGGATCATCTAGTTCAGCCTACCTGCTAAAGCAGGGTCACCCAGAGCAGGCTGCTCAGATTCACAATGTCCAAGTGGGTTTAGAATCTCTACACATAAGGAGACTCCACAATATCTGGGCAGCCTGCTCTGGGTCTCCAGCATCCTCACAGCAGTTTTGCCTTCTGTTCAGGTGGAACCTGCTGGGTTCCAGCTTATGCCTGTTGTCCCTTTTCTTGTCACTGGGCACCATGGAAAAGGGTCTGGCCCCATCCTCTTGGCGTCCCACCTTTAGCCATTGATCAGCACTGTGGAGTGTTAGGTTTTATTAAATCCTGGCAGAAAAGTGCACACACTTTGAGCAGTGACTGTGAACTGAAATGAAAATGCTAAAGCTAAACACCAGCAACAGATCTGTTTGTTACAATATAAAAGATGAAACAGAACCTTGAAAGAAACAGATTAAATGATGAGAGGGCCAGAGGCTGATTTTGCCTGATGGCACAAAACTTTTATGTTACAAAATGTTTGAAGAAAGTAGATATTATACTAAAAACATCTAGCTAAGACATGCTTCTGTCAAATCTGTTATATCTGGTGCTCCCATAGAGGGCAATATTGTATAAAAGATGGTTTTAGGCCATGTATCAGGGACCTGCCAATTCATCTGCGTTCACACACCTCGAGGAATGTTGCTCTTACAATAAATTCCACATTGCGTTCCCCTTCCGTCGGGCTGTGACTAATACACACAACAATGCACACCAAACCATGGAACAGAACCTCATTAAAGGTGAAGGAAATTAATTGTGTGGATTACCTAATTGTAGGTTGCAATGGAAAATCCCTCATGTTTTGGGTTCAGTAACTGAGTTGCACTGAATGCTTGTTTCTGTTAAAGTTGGTTGAACAAAGGCATAAGAAAAAGGACACAGGTTTGTGTTGTCAGTCCTGGGAGTAGGGTTTGTAGAGAGATGTGTCTTGGCTATGGTGAAATCATCTGCATTTCACTGTTGTCTCTGCTGTTTTGGGTATTTTCTGTGGAATGCATGTGTGAATGTATCAGAATTACAGAATGGTAGGGGTTGGATGGGACTTCTGATGATCATTGAGTCCAACCACGCTGCTGGAGCTGGATTGCCTAGAGAAGATCACATTGGAATATGTCCAGGCAGGCCTTGAAAGTCTCTGGGGTCAGAGACACCACCGCCTCTCTAGGTAGCCTATTCCAGTGCTCTGCCACCCTCAAAGTAAAGAAGTTCCTTCTCATGTTTATATGGAACTTCCTAGGTTCAAGTTTGTGCCCTTTACCTTGTGTCCTGTCACTGGGGACCACTGAGAAGAGTCTGGTCCCCTCTTCACGACACCCACTCCTCAGATACAATGTTCTAACATACTTTTGTGCTGTTCTGATTTTGATGTGTTGTCAGCACCAGGCTCTGGACTTCGGTCTTTCTCAGTCTCCTGGGAAGCCAAAGATGGAAAGATCCACTACCCTTTGAAATAACTTCATGCATTACATTTCTGTCCTGTCCTTATTTTCCTGCTTCACAGGTAGATAACTGAAAACTTGAGCTGTCAAGTTGTGTCATGATGAGTGGTCCCCATCATACCCTCAGTGATGAAAGAGAGGCAAGTTCCCCTTTCAGAGGAGTGGGAGCCCCATAGTAATATGTCTACAATTAAAAAGTATGAAGTGTCTCCACTCTCTCAGGTAATGTTGTTTCTGGCAAAGGCAATAAAATTCATATGAAGAAAAATCCTTTGCAAATGTCCTTAAATGATTCAGTTGGATTGGAGATGACTGTGATTAAGTCTCAAGAGGTGATAAGTTCTCAGACTTCAGCTGAAATTAGAATGGTTGATGTATTGATAAAGGCCTCCTGAATTAAACAGTAATAATTATTGCTCCAGCTAGCATACTGCTTACCTTCAGTCCTCCATTAAAAATTCAGTTTGTTTAATGAGAAATATTTGCTTATGACTTCATGGGTCTATTCTTTCAGTTCACTGCACTTGACTGACTTTAGGCATGTCTTTGAAATGTGTGTAGGTCACTTAGGGCCAGGGTTCTGTATTTTTATTGCTCTCGGCATGTAGCACTTTCTAAGAGGAAAACCTCAATGTCCTTTGATCAACCAGGCAGAAATGCCTGTTGGAGTTTGCTGGATTCTTCACCATCTCTGCTCATGAGCTGGTTTGTAGTTGAGCTCACAGCATCTGTTGATATGGGAGGGAGGAAAAGCTTTGCTGTGAGGGTGACAGAGCCCTGGAGCAGGCTGTCCAGAAAGGTTGTGGAGTCTCCTTCCCTAGAGATTTTCAAAAGCTGCCTGGATTCATTCCTGTGTGGCCTGCCACAGGTGGTCCTGCTCTGGCAGGAGGCCAGGACTCAATGGTGTCCAGGGGTGACTTCCAACCCCACCATTGGGTGATTCTGTAGAATCTATAGAGTTCTCTGATTTCTACAGAAGTATAGAATTGTTTTGGTTAGAAAACACCTCCAAAATCACTCTACTACTGAAGAATTTTTTCCTAGTGTCCAATCTGACTCTCCACAGCATCTCACCTTGGCATGATATGATTCCTGTGTGATCTGCTCTAGGTGATCCTGCCCTGGCATGGGGTTTGGACTAGAGGATCTTTTTAGGTTCCTTCCAACCCCTAACGTTCTGTGATTCTGTGGTGGTGTAGCTGAGTTGCAAGATGGGAAATACACTCTGTGGCCCTAGTGTGCCCATAAAGAGCCCTTCCAGGAAAAGATGTTCCACAGGTGTAAACAGAGGTATCAGCATTTGGGACTACTGCAAGTTGCTGTAGCTAAACACTAAAACGATGTGTACTCTGATCTGTATTTGAGTTATATGGGTGCAGTGATGGGTACATTCTTTTTTAAATCTATATTCCAGAAGTGATACTGACACCAAGCCCCACTGCAAATGCTGTATTCTACCCTGAAGCTCAGTCAGCCAGGCTTAAATCCATGCCACTACTTGTTTCACTAACTGTTTACCAACAGAAGTGGTCCAGGGAGGTTTACAGCAGTTTCTCATTGCTGTCATCTCAGAAATCTTCATGGACTAGGAAAGAAAAATCAATCAACAGGAACAGATACAAAAGTAGTTCTTCTGCCCACTGCATATGTTTCGGTGCCCCTATAGGGATGCAAAGCCCCTTTCCATCTGCCAAAGAACACCAGCAAAACTAAGCACAACAGAAAGTGTAGTTTAGACGTCTGCAGTGTGACCTTACTGGATGCAGACTAAGTGCAGAGTGTTTTGTGAGGTAAAGAAGTAGAGCTTATTGACATGGTATGGCCATCCATGTGATGCAGGATACAGAGGCACTGTCAGGGGCAAGAGCAGTCTACTGCAAAGACAGGGATGTAACTTGCATCAGAAAAGGGACAAAATGTCATAGCTAGATCAAGGAAAAGGTATAAGGGGGACTCTATTCAATAAGTGCTAAATAAATTCAATAAATACTGAACTAAAATTTCCATCCAGCTCTCCTATTTGGTCTCCACCTGTGGGGTCCATGTGCAAGCTATCATAGGCTGATGTTATCAAATATCAGCAACAGATTCAACTCAACTCAACCCATGGCGAAGCTGTAGGGGCTCTCCCCTTGCTGACATGGAAACCTGTGGTGGCAGCCAGCACCTCCTCCGTGGGGCCATGTGTCTCAGTTTCTGCCCTCCTCTACTTTGGGAATTTGGAAAGATCAAGTTTTGATTGTCTGTATTACAGGCTCCAAAAATGAGTAGATTCAACAAAAGAGAAGAGCTACAGGAATCTTGCAGTTAATATAAGGCTCTATGTTCTGTAAATACTATTTTCAGCTCTTAATTAATTCAGTATTCAGCAGACCGTGTTTTTCTGTGCTCCTGTGGAGTTCTTGTCTCATTAATTTGCATGTTCAATGATTATTTAAAAGTGAGTTAATGATACTTTGTTGCCTTTCTATCCATCAGTCTATATTATCCTTATTCTGTGTAGCGTAGCAGTGAATTCTGTACAATCCCATCTTGGAGTTGAGTATTTGTATGTCCCCTGCAGATGTATTGTTTAACACCACTTCAATAATTTCATCATTTCCAAGTTTCATAAATACAGGGGGAATGCATTGGGAAACACACATTAGATCAAAAATTAAACTGTTAAGAAATGAACTCCAATAGATTTACCTCAGGCTTTCTAGAAGGCCATGTTTTTATGGTCGCAGAGACTACTGAAAGGAAGGATGAGAAAGAAGGAAGCTTAATATGTGCTTTGCAAGTCTAAGTTCTATTCTATTTAAAGCTAAATTCAGGCCTGACATTTCCAGTGTAATGGAATTGCATCTGATTGCACTGGATTCAAACACTGTGTTGACAGATATCCATGTTAACCACTGAGCAACAGGTAGCTCTAGCAGTTAGCCATGGGAGAGAAAAAGAACAAAGATCTTTCCTGATGTCCAAAACCCTCTCCATTTCTTTCTTCCTTCTTTAGTCCTGATTTGCTAAATGAGACAAGAGTCTAAAAGGGTCTTCTGGGTTATTTTTTGTCTTTCTTTTTCAGAATCTGCCTTAATGGACTCTAATCAGCCTTTCCCTTCCTACTTCAAGATGAACTGTAACCACATTCTGATCTTTTCTTCTTCTTCCAAGAATTTAAGAGTTTCCTGGAAAATGTAGATATCTATGAGATAATCCCAAAGACTAGATATCAGATAGGATATATTTCATATGTATCATATATGTGTCATATCATATCATGTTTTGGATTGGAGGAGACCTTAAAGACCATCTAGGTCCATGGGCAGGGACACATTCCACTAGGCCTCATCATATCTAGCCTTTAACAGCTCCATGGAGGAGACATCCATAACCTCCTGGGCAACCTGTTCCAGTGTCTCATTACCCTCATTGTAAAGAATTTATTACTAATCTCCAGTCTAAATCTTCCCTCTTCCAGTTCAAAATCATTCCCCCTTGTCCAATCACTACAAGATCTTCTATACCAGTTTTTTTGGCCAAACGCGGGTTTTGGTAAATTGCAGCAAATCAAAGCACACATTGCTGCAAGATTGGATTAATTTGAAAAGTAAATAAATCTTCTAACAGGAATCTTCATCTTCAACTATAGAATAACTCCTGGCTCTAGTAAATACTCTTGTGAAAGAACATGAACACTTCATGTTTTTTGACAGCATCTTACTCAAAAATCGTTAGCTTTCCAACACTGGGGTTTTTTTTTATGGTTATTGTTTGAGTCCTATGAAGTCATCAACAATGACATTCCAATTGCAAACATAGATGGAAAGTGAAAGTGTGTCAATAGCATGTATTGGAAAATTATGTAAACCATGAATAAGAGCACTAATTAGGGCAGGGGATCTATCTTCCTTTAGGTATGAATGAGGTGTGGAGCAGGGAAGTTAGTGTTTTCTTCAGAGCCCTGCTCTGTGTAACCAGAGCCAACTTCAGAACCTCTGGGCTTTGCGTAATCCCACAGTAACATGGACAGAAGAATTTTAGGTCCATTGTAAAGCTCCATGTTTGGGTTTTGATTTTTTTTCTTTTGAGCTTTGTACAGCTTGGTGTGAAGTATTACAGCACTGCTTCTGCAACAACTGAAATGCTGCCAACAGAGTTGTAATTGGGAGAGGAAAACTTAAAGAGCAATTGGGTTAGAAATGGAAAACTAAAGAGTAAAGGGTGTCTTAGAAGTTATCATGGAAAAGATAGTGAAGCCACATCTGGGGTATTGTGTCCAGTTCTGCGTTTCCCAGTTCAGGAGAAACAAGGAGCTACTGGAAGAGAGTCCTACAGAGGACTAAGAAGATGCTGAGGGGACTGGAGCATTTCTGTGAGGATGAAAGGCTGAGACACCTGGGGCTGTTTAGCCTGGAGAAGAGCAGCCTGGGAGGGGATCTTCTCAGTTCTGATCAATAGCTAAAAGGTGAGGGGCAAAAGGATGGGGTTGGGCTCTTTTCAGTGGTGGTCAGCAACAGAACAAGGGACAGCAGGCACAAACTGGAACCCAGGAGATTCCATCTGGATAGGGGGAAAAATATATTTCTTGTGAGGGTGCTGGAGTGGGCTGCCCAGAAAGGCTGTGGAGTCTCTTTCTCTAGAGACTTTCAAGACCCACTCAGGTGTGTTCTTGTGTGACCTGCCCTAGGTGATCCTGCTTTGGCAGTGGACTTGTTCTCCAGAGGTCCCTCCCAGCCCCTACCATTCTATGACCTTTAGTGTCTGTTGAAGTTAATATATATCGGCAGGGAAAAAATAGCCTAATTAAAAGTATAATAGGGAATGCAAAAGGATTCAAGAGTAACTAAACAAAGACTCTAAGAAGAAACAGTGTAAAAGGCTTTGTTGATTCTGCCTCATTGCTTTTCTTGTTATGAGGTTACACAGGCATGCAGAGGAAATGTTACTAGCAAGAGATGCTATTTAAGGCAGCATTTCACATCCATTTTTCCAGACACCAACAACTTGTAAAACAAAGATGCAAATCCAAGATGAGTCACAGCCTTAAACTCAGTTTGGGTAAAGAGGCCAGATCAACAATGTGCCAAACCACTGAACTCTCAATCCCTCAGCTGTCAAGGCAGGGTTGACATTATTGTCAGACAGGGCACCTAGCCTTAAAATAGAGTTTAAAAATCACAGTGCTTATTGCTTGGATTTATTTGATGTGATCACCAAAGTTTTCCTGAGTCAGCAGCCCCAAATGGGTTTATTCTCATGCCCATTGTGGGAAGTAATTCTACTATATATCAAGGCCCCCCTTCCACTTCAAGGAAATGCTAATTTAATTTAAAAACAAAATTAATTCCTCCTCATTCCGAATTCTGCTCACCGTTGGTCGATGACCAGAGAATATTCACACAACCCAAACTTGCTTAATTGCAATTCAGGGCTGCTGCACAGCTTTCTGGACTGAAAGAATGAAGCAGAGAAAGTCAGCTGAACTAGAAACAGGTGTTTGAAACCTAGCAAGAAGATAGGAACATGAAAGCTTTGCTATTAGGGGAAAAAAAAAGAAAGGCAAAAAAAAAAAGCTAATTTTCTCAGTGTTTAAACTTACTTTTTTGGTGGTTGCTATGCTACCATCTCTGCACCTACTTTATGGTGCTTTGAACCATAGCAAAAAGAACCTTTTTATGAAAAGGGGAGGAAAAAAAAAATCAGGCCAGAACTAAAATGAAAGTTTTTATCATGGATAAAACTTGATATTTGGCAGTACTTAATTCAGGCAGTCTGAGGAACCAGCTAGCCCAATGGAGCAGTCTTGGTTTTCCAGCACTTTTTTTTTATGTATAATATCTTTCACTAACCTTGCACCACCAGTCTTAACATTATTTCTGTCAGGCTGCAAGCAAGTTGCAGCTACTGATAACAGTAATAGCTGTTATACCCTTTAATATACATGAAAACAGATCAAGCTCTCAGTAAAAATATTATTTGCATAATAGGGAAAAAAATAGGCTTCATTCAGATGATGTGTCAGAAGAGCACTAAGCAAGTTCTCTGGCAATCAGAAAGCAGCAACTTAATACTAGGCAAATGAGCTAAAGATATCCAGAAGCTTTAATAAGCATATTGGTGAGGTAAGAAATACGGGAAAGGAAGAGCAGCCTTTGGAAAACCAAGGGCTGCAGTCAGCTATGAGCATAAGATTTCATGAGAGATTCCTTTTAAGGCTATATTTCCAGTAGTCCTTTTAGGGAAAATAAAGATGTCATGAAAAAAGAAATGAGGGGAATCACATGTGAAATGATTAATTCTATGTAAGGGGAAATAAGCTGGAGCTGAAACTGAAGACTTAGAGGGAAATGAGCTAAAGGCCCTAGTGAACACTTGTGTATTTCTGGTCCTGGTTCAACCAGGTAAGGAAACACAACATAGCTTAAGATACGGCAGCAGTTATGGTGACCTGCTCTCCTAGAGCCCTGAGGCTTAACACTGGGCTCAGGCTCTAAAGCAAAGCAAGAAAATCCCAGTGTTTAAGGGCTGGGCAGCTAAATGCAGAAAACAAAGCAAAATGCATAACATTGCATTATTATGCAGTGCCTAATGGCACAGAGGTGGACAGGATCACCTCATATGCCTTACCTTGTATCCAGGTTGATTGTTTTTGTGAGGTGAAATAAACAAAATTGCATACTGATAGATCCATCTCACTGCTCTGAAAACACCTTCAAATAATCATTCCTGGTGGGAGAATACTGGTCATGCTGGAAATCCTTTCTCTTTTCCCTTCCTCTTTTACACACCTGTACACACACATACATGCTTGTGCATGGGATTCCTCTTTATGCCTTTGATTCCTCTTCATGCTTTTAAAATCTTCTCTCACATGATTCCTTAGTTTATCAAGTGGTGTTGCTGTTTACCATAAGCTTGTCACTCCCATGCCTCCACACTGAAGCAATAAGGAAGGGACATACTTGTCTATAAATACCTAACTATAGTGACACTAAAGATGGTCTGGAATTACTGGATACTGAAAATGGGCTTAAACAAGAAGAAAGTTCATTTTATGTGTCAGGAGAAAAGGCATTTTTAGGGGAAGGTCAGTCTTACCACTGAATGACTTAGCTAGAGAAAGTTCAGCATCACTGCAGAGGTGATGATGATGTGACTATTAGAGAGGGTAAGTGAGAAAACAGAAGGGTATAGAAAATAAAACTGTAGTAATTCTTTTGTAGGAAACATTAATGCACCAATGAGCAACCAGAGGGGAGAGCCTGGCATTTCTTTCCCATACTTTTGCTATTTAAGATTCTGTTCCTGTGGCAGTAGCAGTTGTTAATAGCAATGGGAAAGGAGACAGAACAAGATGATCTAGGAGGCCCCTTTCAGCTTTAACATCCCCAGGATTCATTTGGCTTCCTCCTGGCACAGGAGTGAACTCACCCTGCTCTGATTTATATATCCAAAGTTTTTATTTTAATACTCTTGCATGGAGGGGAAAAATATTACAGCTTGACAGGAACCTTAAAAAGTTACTTGCCACATGAAGAAGTGCATTCTTGCTGTTGTCACCAGGTATTGCTTATTTTCTGCCCACTGGCCACAAGTGCATTAAACTCTCAGTAATGGTAACCCCAGTAATAAATAATTATCGTGAGCTGCAATATATGCTGCGCAAAGACTTTTAGCCATCATAAAGATTACTTTCTGTACTGTCAGATTTCCGTACTGGGGAATTACAAGGATTTATTTTGCTGAAAAGAAAAAGCTGTCTGCTGATAAGATCACATATCAAAAATATGCAAAAATGTTCCCCTTACATTTGGCTAAGGCAGAGACTGCATTCTTCTTCTGCATCCTGATTTGGAGAGCCCAAAAGTACAGCAGTGCTAACGTAGAGAGAGCCTCACCAATCTGCTTTCCTCGCATTCAGCCACATCATCTACTAAAGTACAAGGAGAAAGGGAGTAGTTTTTCATACAGCACCATAACATTGGTGTGCAGCCTTGGGTATTTACTCATCTCTGGAAAACTGAAAAAAATCAGGCAGGGATAAAACTTGGCCTCTCTCTTAAGTAAGCACAGTGAGCCAAATGAAGACTAGAGTGGGAGGTGGGAAAAGAGGCACTGTGTCCCTCTGCCTTTTCTTGAACAACCTTGTGGAGCACATACACTTCCCAAGGGTGAATCCCTTACGAAGGTATTAACAAACATGGCTTTCCTGTGGGATGAGAAGGATCTGTTTTAACTCAGTTTTCAGCAGTATCAGTGGAATAAATGGAATAGTTTTCCTGCTCTTTTGTTTCTAAAACTGCCATCTCGGGGGAAAGCAGAGGTTTGCTTACTAGAGAAGGCATATCAGTAGGTGCTCTGAGCCATCAGAGCTTCGTTGACTATACTTTATGACAAAGAAGGGTACACCCCAAGGATTTTCATCTCCCTGTGCTTTCCAGACTTTCCCCTAGGATGGTAAACAGCAATTATTTGCCCAGTGCAGATAGACATATCCAAGATGTTCAATTTCCAGCAACTGCAAGGCAGCAGGTGTGGATAAATGTTGTTATTTCCTGTTTAGTTCTTGATTTCAGTCTTTATTTTTCCCAGAAGAACTTTCTTTTGTGCTTTGTTTTCCTTGGTGAAGCACAAGAGTTTGTAAGCTTTATCTGCACAAGCCAGACTACTTTGTAACATCGATATACTTCCCTGCTCTTTAAAAACTTAGGTAGTCAAAAATGTGTGCAATACAGAATTGGTGGGGTCCTTGCTTAGTGACCTTTATATCTTATCTCTAGTCCTTAAGCTCTGTGCTATCTTGTTGCTGTATTAGACATCCATTTCTGAATGATGCAGGTTTCTCAGATTTCTTCCCAAGCATCCTATAGAAAAACTCAGACACATCCATCTTGGTTTTAAATTCTTCCATTACTAACTAAACATTTCATACTGGGAATCCTTTCAAAGTTTTGCCTTTCCCCCTGTTTTTTTCCCCTGATTGTGAGGCTGCCATATTTCAGGTGACCTGATTGCTTTCTGAACTTTCAGTCTTCATATTCCAGCCTCCTTTCCCCGTTCCCAAAGCCCTAAAAATTAATAAAATCAGACAGGAGACCTCATTGCTCTCTACAACTCCCTGAAAGAAGTTGTAGTGAGGTGAAGGTTAGTCTCTTCTCCCTAGTATCAAGTGACAGAATGAGAGGAAGTGGCCTCACGTTGTGTCAGGGAAGAGTTACATTGGAGACTAGGAAAAATTTCTTTACTGAAGGTGTGGTCAGGCTGCCCAGGTAGGTGGTGGAGTCACCATCTCTGGAGGTGTTCATGAAACATGTGGAAATGGCATTCTGGGACATGGTTTAATGGCCATGGTGGTGTCAGGTTGATGCTTGGACTTGATGATCTCAGAGGTCTTTTTCAATCAGAACAATTCTATGATTCTGTGGCACCCTCTGTACATGATTATACCTTGAGGAGTCTCTAGGAACAGAACTACTCATTGTCTGGTGCCTTCTTGCCTAGAGCAATGTATAGGTAATTAATTAGCAGCAATGTGCTGCCCCAAGGAGGGAGGGAGGGATGCTGTTGTGCTTGCCTGAGGAGGCTACTTCCTTCCCTGGAAGCCAGGAGACACCAGTGTTCAAGATTGAAGAAACTGAAGAAGTGGTCGGGAGAAATTGTGAAATGATGGACTACAACGAGGGCTGAATAAAGTGGATGCTGGGTCTGCATTTCAACAGGCTGTGTCTGCAGAGGTGTTGTCAAGCCCTTGCAGTGAGCCAGGCATTTAACAGCGTGGCAGATGCAGTAAATTGCTTTTGTAAGCTGTGATTTTACACAGGTTTAAAAGTCTCATTTTCTGAACTCGTGCAATTTCAAATGGAATATCAACACTCCCATTTCACTGCTTTCCCTAGGAATTTGTTTTGAGACCATAAGCTTTTCTCTCCATTGACTATTGTGAGGCACTTCACAAGAGCTCTCAGAGCAGTATCTCTGTGACAAAACAACCATGCCACCGGCTAAAGCATTACTGCAGGCAGCTGCACTCTCAGTGATGCTACCACACTACATTAAGCGGCAGCTGCCACTCCAAGCCCGTGGCTGAGCGGAGCCTGAGGACTCTCATGCTCCCTCCATAGCACAACAGCTGCAAGAATAGCTGCACAGGCAGCAAATTTCCCCCTCTGAACTTCCGTCATGCTCAAGATTGAGACTTTGGTATTTGTGTCAGAGTGGGGTTGGAACTTGGACACAGACTGAAGCCGAATTTGCAGCTACTTCCTCTCTTAATCCTAGATAGACTCATAGAATCAATTTTCCTTTCCCTCCTGCAACATGTTAAGGTATTCCTAGCACAGCTCCAAAACAGAAACTGAAAATCTGTGTGTGTAGAATCATAGAATCACAGAATTGTTTTGGTTGGAAAACACCTTTAAGATCATTGCGTCCAACCATCAACCTAACACCATGATGGCCATTAAATCTTGTCCCCTGGTGCCATGTCCATGGGTTTCTTGAAGACCTTTGGGGATGGTGAATCCAGCCCATCCCTGGACAACTTACCCCCTCTGTGACCATTCTTTCAGTGAAGAAATTTTTCCTAATATCCAGCCTAAACCTTCTGCGGCACAATTTAAGGCCATGTCCTCTCATCTATTGCTTGATATGGATATTGATTGATTGCTTGATGAGGTGTTGGGTGATGGGTTGGACTTGATGATCTTTGAGGTCTTTTCCAACCATACCGAATCTATGATTCTATGAGACTAGGGTGAAGAGACCAACCCCTACCTGTATTGCTTGATACTAGGGTGAAGAGGCCAACTTTCTTATCACTCCAACCTCCTTTCAGGCAGTTGTAGAGAGCAATGAGTTCTTCACTCAGCCTCTTTTCCAGACAATCCCAGCTCCCTCAGCTGCTCCTCACCAGACCTGATCTCCAGACCTTTCACCAGCTTTGCTGTCCATCTCTGGACACACTCCAGCAACCCACTGTCTTTCTTGTAGTGAGGGACACAAAACTGAAGAGAGATCAGAGAGGACAAAATCCAAAGGGAGAAGGGAACATAAAGACGTACCCTCACCAGCTGTTCCCACCATCATCCTTTCCCCAGAAACAAGGAGCAGCTTGGGAAAACCACATCATTTTCTTCTCTACAGGGAGGCTGAGCGATGGTAAGATCCTGTTACTCTTCCCCTCATCCTCTGCTGATGGGTGGCTCTTGCCTGGGCTGCAGAGCCTGGCTGAGATGCCAGCATGTACGGCAGCTGAAGGCAGCCTACTCGCTCAGACTGTGTGCGGGTCAGAAAGCTTGCCAAGGTGTCCGCGTCGACACTCCGAGGGAGTTGAAGGCAGCAGATATGACAGCTTCTGTGTGCATGTTCCTTAACTATAGTCACTGTAAGTAGGTGTAAATTGCCTACATTTTAAGAACATTTTCTTGTTTTCATTGACATGCCACTGAATTTCTGGCAGTTTTTGAGGGGAAAAAAAAAAGGCCTTGAAGGGAACTCGCACATCAAAGGCGGCTTAATGTGGTGTTTAAAAATCCATTTGGCCTTTATCATTCTTCTTGTTCTGTGCCACAGTGTGTGTCCTGAGAGCAGTGGGCAAGTTAATGGAGCAGCATTGCTAGTAAATGTAACCAATGCCTGATCTAATCACATTATGCATTGCCACCCCCTTTAACTTTACACTGTGTTTCTCTAGGTTGAGGCCCAGCGTCTGGTTTCATAGAATGCTTTGGGTTAGAAGGAAGCCTTGAAGATCATCCTGTCCACCCCCCTTGCAGAGAGCAGGAACATACTCAACTAGATTAAGGTGGTCAGGGCCCCATTAAGTTTGACCTTGAATGTCTCCAGGGATGAGGCCTCAACCACATCTCTGAGCGTCACGTTCCAGTATTTCATTGCTCTCATTGTGAAGAACTTCTGTCAGATGTCCGTGCTAAATCCATGCTGCTCCAGTTTCAAACCAGTGCCCCTCATCCTGTTGCCATTCCCCAGCCTTAATGTAGGTCCTATTAAGATATTGAATTGTGTCTATTAGGACTCCCTAGAACCTTCTCTTCTCTTCTCTTCCAACACTCCCAGCCTGTTTTTGTAGCAGAGATGCTCTGATCATCTTTGTGGCCCTTCTCTGGACCCACTCCAGCAGGTCCATATCCTTCCTGTGTTGGTATGTCCAGAGCCAAACGCAGTACTCCAGGTGAGGTCTCACTAGAGCAGAGCAAAGTGGCAGAATCACCTCCCTCAACCTGCTAGCCTTGCTCTTTGTGATGTAGCCCTGGCTGCCATTGGCCTTCTGGGCTGCAAGTGCACATTGCTGGCTCCTGTCCAGCTTCTGATCCACCAGCACCCCCAAATCCTTTTCTGCAAGGCTGCTCTTAATCTCATCATCCCCCAGCCTGAACTGATAACAAGGATTGCCCTGACCCAGGTGCAGGACTATGCACTTCTCCTAAGTTTCTCCAGCCTGCCTAGATCCCTCTAGCTGACATCCCATCTCTCAGTCTTGTCAACCATACCATGCAGCTTGGTATCATCAAGTTTTTGTTTTATGAGTTTGGAATTGGTTCTGAAATGAGCTTATGGTTCTTAAAGGCTTTTCTTTCACTCCTCCTGTCAGCCTGCCTTTAAGTTGCACATATGAAAAGGTTTTGAATTTTGTTTCTTAGGCACTACTTCATTTTATTCCACACTGCATGAAAACATCCCAGGCCAGGCCCATAAAATTAGGACAATCCTTTGGAATAGCATGGTTTTGTTCTTATTTTTCTATGTAATATCTTTCAGTAATTAGACCAAAATTATGGAGCAAAGTCAAAATCTTGTCTTCATTACAATGATCTCAGCAAGCTACAGCAAACAAAGAATGAAAAATCTCCAGGGCTTGGGGAAGTGGGGAGCATACTGCACAACCTGAAGTCCAAGCATCTACCTTTTTTGTACAAAGAGAATGTGAAGTGCTAATGATACTTTGGACAGAGAAAACAGATGTCAGCAGGGGAATTTTTTTTACCTGCATTATTCCCACAGTGCTTTTGAAAATGATTATGCCTTTTCTGTATTATTTCAATGGATCCTCATGCCTACTGTATTACAACTGTGCAATTCCAAGTATGAAATCACTAATTAAAATGTATTCACAGCAAGGTTATTTATTGAAATGAAATAGCTGGGGTGGATGTGGAACACTCTTGAGACTAAATTAGCCTTTCACCTATCAATAAAGCACAAAGGAGAGAGGAAAAAAAGAAAAGATCCTGATTCCAAATTATTCTACTTTACTTGCATGTTTGAAGGGTTATAGGTGAGAGAATTGTGGTTTATTGCTGTACAGCAAAATTATTTAACCATTTTTCACCTTTCCACCAGCTACCTGGAGTCATGTTCATACTGGAAGTCTCAAAATGGAGGGAAAGGTAGAAGGGGAAAAGGTAGAAATGGTGTTGGAAAACATTGAGCTAAGAAGCTGCTGCTGCCGCCACATCTGTGAGAAGGAGCAGTTGTGTGAAAGCTGCCAGAGGACACATTGGCTGAGTGTGCTCCTTGTCTGAGCAAAGCATTTGCTGGCAAGTGGGAACCAAGGTCAATGGGAAAGTGGAGGGGGCACAGTTACAAGTGAATCCCTTCTTAGAGCTGATTCTGGCCTTGGAGTTGTCAGATGCGATTTCCTGTGCCAGTCCTGGTGAATATAGCCCTTGGACTTTTATTGTAGATGCCTCTTGTCAAATTTGTTGGAGAGTATTTTGTGTCCCTCATCCCCCATCACACATTCCATATTTGAGCCAACTGTGTTAGTTCATCTTGTGGGGTTACAAGCTAGGCAATCAACACTAGTCAAAGCACATGTTTAAAGCCACAGTTGCAGAGCTATTACAGCAATTACATTGGGAATTGTGAATGTGAACACCAGGACTCTGGTGTTCTGAGAACTTGCCTACAAACAGGAAGCATCTTGCTATTGAGAGTGCCAAATGTTCCATCACAATGTTTTTCTTCTTGAATATTGGTTGCTCATGAATACTCTGAAATCAAGGAAATAGTTTATCAACAAATAAGACCAGAGTATCTGAGTACCAGATATCTAACTTCAAACTGAGTTCCTTAGTGTCTTCTGCAAAGAGCCTGGAAACATGACAGAGCCATGCTGTGTTTTCTCAGTTGTGTAACTCACTGCTGTACTTGGTACAGCTTGGGGTAAATCAGGGTGGTTTGTTTTGCTAATTTCTACATTCCACATGCTCTCCAGAGCCAGGCTTAGCATACAAAATGATTTACTGACATATCTGCCAAAAGAAAATGTGCTTGTGAATACTGGAATAAGCTTTATCTTTGGCATTCTGCATTAGAAACAAAACAAAGTGTGGCTACCTCAAGTTCTAAGATACTTGTGGGTTTGGTTCCTCAACTTCCAGCATTTCAAAGTAGCTGCTTTTGAAGGAAGGGCACTCAACACTTTTGAAGGGCCTTGCAAGTTTGGCATCAAAACTTCTGGGACTCAAAACCATCACTTGCTTCAGACAGCCTCAGTTCTTGCTAACTGCATGTGAACTTACCAGTGAGGTGTGGAAATGCCAAGGGTCAGTAAGGAGAGTTGTGCCTTCATTGCAAGTGCCTCTTCTGCTTCATTTGGCATTCACAGGGAATCTTAGGACTGGATTATTTAGCTAGAATCATAGGCAGTAGGTCTACTACTCTGCTGAACCTATAGATGTCTTTGCCTTATAGGGAATTTACTCATCAATAGGGCTAAAGTAAAACTGCTTCTGTGCTTTAAATTCAGCTAAGGACACTGCTCCAGCTCAACTGATCTTGTTATATAAGCTGCACCAGTGTTTTAAAGCAACCTCAGAGAGCTAGGTGGAAGGGTTTCCTACACACAGCTCATAGCTCTAGCATTTAGGTAGACTGCTAATCCCAATCTTCAGTGCATGCTCAGGGAACCTTTGAACACCTTTTACAGTGTGCTCTTCTTTGCATGTGTCTCCTGGTGGCACTGCCTTCCATAATTACTCTTTTAAATGGATACAGATTAGACTGGTCATACTTATAACCTCTCACACCTAATGCACTAAGTATTGAACTTCCATTTCATCTTTTTATAGCTACTAAATCTGTGATGGTCACTATGAAATTGGTTTGGAGACTTCAAAAGTGTTTCAAATAACAGTAATATTTTTACAGTGCCTGTTACTTGGCTGTGTTGAGGTTGGACAGAGAACTACTGTTTCTGTATTATCTATGATTCCTTGCTTTTGGTTATTTTCCCAGACACTTACATTTCATCAAAATGCTGGTTTCCACCTCTAAATCTCATGTGAAACAAAGCCTGAACTGAAATGCTCTGGATTACATGGATGTCTAAAATATGGCACATCATATTTTTGAACACGCTAAGAAGAGACTTGGAATCAAATAGGATCAAATGGGGTTGCCCTTCATTTCCTGAAGAGTGGATGGCACATCTCTTCATCATGTTTTTATATTTCCATTAACCAAATCTTAATAACTACCTGATCTCCTCCCATGTTAGCAAATGAGCATACCTGAATATGAGTGTCTGGGTACGTGAGTAAAACTTCAGAGCCAGTGCTCTTCAAGAGAACTGAAAGACCACTCTTTTCCCCAACAGAATTACTTGGTAATAGCTGTGCTGGTTACAGTGATTAAGATGTACTGGCTAGCTACAATCATTATTTACTTTTTTTCCCCCACACTAGACATTTTGATACTTCACCTTACAACATGGAAAACTGCAGTTGGGCTCCTGCATCTGTTCAGCCTCCCCAGTGCAGCCAGGCTTCTGCCCAGCCACACCGTGCTGTTATCCAGCGTTGCCTGAAAAGCTACTCCTGGAGGATTTGTATCCACACTCAGGACTGCACAGACCCATTTAGCAGGTAAACAGGCATTGCCAGGGGTACTTTAGCACCTGATTATTCTGCAAAAACAGATAGAGCTGTACTTTTATGGGTGAAGCTCTAAAGGCTTGCTTCATATTTTTCCTAGATGCTTACATAAAATTTTCTAAACTCCAACAAATACATTTAATGTTCAGTCATGTGACAGTAATAGTGGTGCAGTGCTGACAAAAGAAGGGCTGTGGGTATACATCTGAGAATGGAATTTTCAGTTTACCTTTATTTACTGGCACACAGAGCAAGCTGTCTTTTTTTTTCCCCTCTCCCCCTTTCCCCTCTCCCCCTTTCCCCTCTCCCCCTTTCCCCTCTCCCCCTTTCCCCTCTCCCCCTTTCCCCTCTCCCCCTTTCCCCTCTCCCCCTTTCCCCTCTCCCCCTTTCCCCTCTCCCCCTTTCCCCTCTCCCCCTTTCCCCTCTCCCCCTTTCCCCTCTCCCCCTTTCCCCTCTCCCCCTTTCCCCTCTCCCCCTTTCCCCTCTCCCCCTTTCCCCTCTCCCCCTTTCCCCTCTCCCCCTTTCCCCTCTCCCCCTTTCCCCTCTCCCCCTTTCCCCTCTCCCCCTTTCCCCTCTCCCCCTTTCCCCTCTCCCCCTTTCCCCTCTCCCCCTTTCCCCTCTCCCCCTTTCCCCTCTCCCCCTTTCCCCTCTCCCCCTTTCCCCTCTCCCCCTTTCCCCTCTCCCCCTTTCCCCTCTCCCCCTTTCCCCTCTCCCCCTTTCCCCTCTCCCCCTTTCCCCTCTCCCCCTTTCCCCTCTCCCCCTTTCCCCTCTCCCCCTTTCCCCTCTCCCCCTTTCCCCTCTCCCCCTTTCCCCTCTCCCCCTTTCCCCTCTCCCCCTTTCCCCTCCTTCTCCTCCTCTTCCTTCTCTTCTTCCTCTTCCTTGACCTCCTTCTCCTCCCATTTTTTTTCCCATGGGTATTAATTTACTCTCTGGTACTTGAACACTTTGTCTGTGTCCACCCATCCACTATTCTTGCTGTGAATATGTTCTTAATTAGTGTTCTAAAATGTGGGTTTATAATTATGACACAGTAGGCGGAGAGGACTGAGGAGGAACAGTGCTCAAAGGGCATAATTATAGTCAAAGGAAACCAAAGAAAAATTGAAGCTTCAAATGTTTTTGCTTTCCATTAGGTTTTGCTATTGATTTCTGCATTAGCTCATTCACAGTGGTTCTGAGTTCAGAGTTAAATCATGTTGTCTAAGTTTGGAGCTTTAGGCCTCACTTCAGCAAGTCCACTCAAATGTTTAAAGTCAATCATGTGCTTAATTTCACCTTTCAGCTAGAATTTTAATAGCTTGTAGAGGTTCACAAGAACAGAATTTACACCTTTGTTTCAAGCCTGTCCTGGCTTTGCCTGACCTGAATCAAATAGTTTTGACGATGTCATGTCTTACAAAACCAAAATCAGCAAACAAGCCACATGCAGTAACATTCTCCTTTTGGAGGTGATTTGGGAGTCTTTGTGTGATTGTGGCTGATAATTTTGAGATAACCGAGTTGAATAAATGGAGAGAATCCCACAGAGAACTATGATTGTGACAGGGGGACTGGAATGTCTCTCCTATGAAGAAAGACTGAAAGAACTGTGTCTGTTTAGTCTGGAGAAGAGAAGGCTGAGAGGAGATCTTATTAACATCTATAAATATCTGAGCGTTGGGTGTCAAGGTGAAGGCGCCAGGCTCTTTTTGGTGGTGCCCAGTGATAAGACAAGGAACAACAGGTGTGACCTGGAACACAGGAGATTCCGCCTCAACATGAGGAGACATTTCTTTATGGTGAGGGTGACAGCAGGCTGCCCAGAGAGGTTGTGGAGTCTCCTTCCTGGAGACTTTCAAAACCCGCCAGGATGTGTCCCTGTGCAGCCTACCCTAGGTAATCCTGCTTTGGCAGGAGGGGTTGGACTGGATGAGCTCTAGAGGTCCAACCCCCAACCTTCTGTGGTTCTGTGAAACAGAAATCTTGAGCACAGCAGAATAAAACTCAGTAATGGCCTATTGTGAAATGAAATACTAGATCTTAGGATGCTGTATTAGTGTATATGGTGTGTTTAAGGTATATATTTGCTTCCTAAAGCACCAAGAGCGGGGTCTGAGGTATTACCTACAGAAAAAGAGGAAATCTGAGCCCACCGTGGTCTGTAATAAATAACACACAGCTAAAGCAAAAACTGCAGCTAATATCCAGAGCCCACAAAACTTAAGTGCAAATATACCTTTAAGACTCCGAGTAATTTACTTTTTTAACTCACTTTGCAGCATGATAAAGTAACTTCCCCATTGCATAATGGCTGTGAATCAGATTATTTTTGCAAAGGTGCACCTCACTGAAGTTATTGATCTCAGTGGCAAATTAACATCTTATACAGGAGTTAATACAATTTTGTCCTAATGGTTCCTGTTGCTTGTAGCTCCATAAACAGGATTGTACTCTAAAGGAAGACAGACAGTGTTTTCCTAGTGATTAGGTGACATTGTATCAGTGTCATTCTGTTTCAGCAGAACCTACCACTATTTGCCAGAAGGAAAAATACAATAAGGAAAATAGTACCCTGCCTAAAATGCTGCTTAAATTAGTTTTGTGAGGTTTAAGTTCTTGATGTGATAATGAAAGATAAAAAAACCAAAACCCTCAGTCAGATCTGCTGGGTAAACTTGGAAACAAGAATCATTCTGAAGCATATGATTAAGTGAAAAAGAAAACAAACATCTGCATTTTGGCAGTGAGATTGCTGACATCACTGTTATCTAGAGGGGAAAGAGCATGGCAGCCAGGTAGATGGAGTCCCCCTTAGTTCCTCCTCACCAAGAACAAGGCAGTACTGAGAATGTATTGCTGAGGAGTTTTCTTGTAAAGTTGCTGCCCAGAGCTCTGCAGAAATGAACCCCTCACTTTCTGATGCAGATCTACATTTTTGAATACTTTTCTGCTCAGGCCATGGGGCTACATCCCAACTATGTTTGGTTTCTGGTTTTAGAACTGGCTGTACCCAGGGACATTCACAGAGGATTGAGGGGCAGAGATCAGGCAGGAATCAGTGCCTCTCCTATGAAACCACCTGCCCATAAAGCCAGTTTATTATTCTCTAGAATTAGGCCAGAACAGAGACTGTATGGACATCTGTGTCCATATAAGAAAACTAAGAAAGGACTTTTTACAAGGCTTGTAGTGATAGGATGAGCAACAGTGGCTTTAAGATTGAGGAAGTTAAATTTAGACTGGACATTAGGAAGACATTCTTTACAGTGAGGGTGGTGAGACACTGAAATGGGTTGCTCAGGGAGATTGTAGATGCCTGCTCACTGGAGGCGGTCAAGGTCAGGTTGGATGGAACCTTGAGTGAGCTGGTCTAGTAGAAGGTGTCCCTGTCCATGGCAGGGAGGTTGGACCTAGGTGATCTTTAAGGTCCATTCCAGTGTAAACCATTCTGTGAATCAGGAATTGTAACCCTCAGATGGAATTCTTGTCCTGAGATCTCCAGTCAATATATAGGAAACTGGCAGAAGACCCTCATGAAATACTGGTATCCATTTCTTAGTTTCAGAGAACACAGAAAACAGAGCAGAAGGCTGCAGCACCAAAAAGGCACTCTAAATTTGCAAACCAAGGGGAAATAAATGCATCTTAAACTAATACCAAGACAGCACAGGATGTACCAAATCCCAATCTGGATTATGGGAATCTGTTGTAATGCAGAAAGTCAGAAGCAACAGAGTAAAGTGTCTGTGGTTTACTGTTTGTTCTACCTAAATATAAACTTCAGTTAATTTTTAACTTGATATTTGGAAGAGAAATATTCTGAGCATTTCACTAACTGAACCCTGCAGGAATCCAGGTGGTGGCTGGATTTCAATCTGGATGTGATGAAAGAGATAAATTTAGATGTCCAGAGTAGGCTGGAATGTGATTTCTCCCATAAAAAACCCAACAAAACATATTTAATGTGGGTTGCTGACAGAAACACTAATACAATTGATGCTGCCAACTTACCACCCAATGAAAGCAGCAAAAAAATACACAAGGAAGAAGCCTGCTGCTTTACCTCATTTGAGAGAATGAAGTTTACTATTACTCAGATACTCAGGCTAAGAGGAAAAAAAAATAACAAATGTGTTTTATTTTGTTTTTATCTGTCTGGGTCTAAAGCTGTTGTTTAAACAGCATAACCTTCCACACAATATGCTGAAGAAAGGAATGTTTGGTTATTTAGTCTCTGGCACACAAGCATGCAGAGTGTAGAAAATTTCTCAATGTCTAGCTGCAAGTGTTGAGTTCCATTCACTTTAGAAGCACAGAGAAATTCTGGTTTAAAACTCATAAGCAGGGCATAATAACAGAGCTGTGCTGAGCTGGAAAGAATGATCACCTAGCCTTTTTCTTGATTAGACTACAGCATGTTCTCTTCTAACTGTTCCACTAGGTTGTGGATCTGCAGCACTTAAGGCTGTCGACTCAACTCCTCTTGAGTTTGTTGCTTCTGTTGGTTCACTTGCCCTCAGAGTTCTAAGTTCTGCCAAGCTTACATGGAAATGATTTGCTGCAATGTTTAATTATAAAACTTAAGCTCATTTGCAAATGTAACCCAGGATGGAGAACTAATGCCAGGTAGATTCTTTTAAAGGTTTAAAGCTTGTCTAGTTTATCTGTAGAAACAGCTTGATTTTCCTAAATGATCTCAGAATACCTTCTCAGTTGTACAAAGTGATCTTTCTGATCCCTGTACCAATCAGAACTGTAACCTTATTTTCTAAGTTCTTGCCACATCAACCTGTCTTCCAGGAGCTGGGTTTTGCTTCAAAGCACATGCTTTATTTTGAGTGTACAGAAAGTCTCTTGTCTTCCTTGCTATGAAGATGAGAGTGGGACAATTGCAAGCCACTAACTTTCTCATAGTTTGGACATTCTGGACTATTTATGAAATCCCTCTGACATAAGGAGAATTTGATCCTTCCAGAGTAAAGCAGAATAAAACTGTTCTTGCTGCTGAAGCCTGCTGGTCAAGCCAGAATTAAGCAAGGTGCATGGGGTATGAACTGATGGGAGTATAGCCTTGCAAAATTCAGGTGAGAAAGTATAAGCAATCCATCCCTAAGTCAGGGAAGCAAAAGATGTACACTTGCTGTCTGGGTTTTGGGGGTTTTTGAGCTCCTTGTGACTACTTTCTATGTTGTGTTGTTCAGTAATAACTAAGTATAAGTCCTGATGATGACTAAAGATTAACATTCTAAAGCTGATGTGGGTAATTATATTTTGGTAGGAAACAGCCACTATCTGATGCTCTAGAAAACAGAAATCATTGTTCTTGTTTTTTTCACTACAGAGGATTATATATGTCTTGTTTTTCTGGGAGAGGATGCTAGGGATGACGTTGCCCAGATTCCTCTACATCTTGAAGTAGCCTTTGTTTGCTAAAATGGTGTTGGGAAGCTTATCAGACAGATACGACAAGGGGAGAAGAGATCTACTTGCTTTAATAATCAATAGATCCCAAACTGACCTACACACAATTTGTAGCTATTATTTAGGGAACATTTATCTGTACTTTAGCTGACATAGTCCTGCTTTTCTGCAGATTTATTTTTTCAGGAACACCTCATGTGTAGTTAATGTCTCTGAATGATTAGCTGTGAGAAGAGTGTGGAGACAGGACAAATTTGAACAAAGTACAGTGCTGGTTATCTTTGGCATCAAAGTAGAGGCCTTATTTGCTGGATAAACTTGTGAGGTCATGCAATGCTCAAAATAAACTCTCCCTCCAGGATTAAATATAACTTTTTAATTGTTATGTAGTTGATATAATATCCTAATCAACATCTTATCTTGGTTTTATAGAAATGTTATTATAAACATGCAGCTTTAACCTTCATTGATTTCAAGGACTCTGTCATTATCCCATTTTCCAGGGTAAGGTGATTTCTAATTACTGAGCATTCTGGTGCTTAATTTTGTGTGATAAGCCTGAAACTATATAGACAAATAAATGGCTCGCTTCATTCTGAGTACAAAATCATTTGCACTTTGGCCACAACAACCCCATGCAGAGCTACAGGCTGGGGTTGGAGTGGCTGGAGAGCTGCCAAACAGAAAGGGACCTGGGGGTGCTGATTGACAGCCACTTAAACATGAGCCAGCAGTGTGCCCAGGTGGCCAAGAAGGCCAATGGCTTCCTGGCCTGCATCAAGAATAATGTGGCCAGCAGAAGCAGGGAAGTCATTGTGCCCTGTACTCTGCTCTGGTTAGGCCACACCTTGAGTCCTCTGTCCAGTTCTGGGCCCCTCAGTTTAAGAAGGATGTTGAGACTCTTGAACGTGTCCAGAGAAGGGCAACAAGGCTGGGGAGAGGCTTTGAGCACAAGCCCTATGAGAAGAGGCTGAGGGAGCTGGGATTGTTTAGCCTGGAGAAGAGGAGGCTCATGGGAGACCTTCTTGCTGTCAACAACTACTTGAAGGGTGGTTGTAGCCAGGAGGGGGTTGGTCTCCTCTCAGGCGGCCAGCACCAGAACAAGAGGATATAGTCTCAAGCTGCGCCAGGGGAAGTTTAGGCTCGAGGTGAGGAGGAAGTTTTTCACTGAGAGAGTTGTTAGCCATTGGAATGGGCTGCCCAGGGAGGTGGTGGAGCCCCCATCCCTGGAGGTGCTCAAGAGGGGATTGGATGTGGCACTTTTCAAACTTCTTTATTACCTGTTTATTTACTGCAATATTTTGCTAGAGTGTCTTAAGAATCAGAGAATCACAGAATGGTAGGAGTTGGAAGGGACCTCCAGAGATCATCAAGTGCAAATGCCCTACCAAAGCAGGATCACCTCTGGCATTGGTGAATACTCTCTTTGTCAAGGAAAAATATCTCTTTACAAGGGACTCTGGTTTTGTCTATGTATTCACCTCCTGTCTTTCTTAACTGTATCTTTATGAAGATGTCTTCATAGTATATGGCAATGAAATTCTGCAGGTGGAGTCACCATCATTGGAGGTGTTCAGGAGGAGACTTGGTAGGGTGCTTGGTTGCATGGTTTAGTTGATTAGGTGGGTTGGATGATAGGTTGGATGCGATGATCTTGAAAGTCTCTACCAACCTGGTTTATTCTATTCTACTTTGGAATTAGTGGAACACCAGCAAGGAGCCTCTAATAACTAAAAGAAACTCTAGGTCCAGAAGCAGCAGTTTAGTATTTAGGAACTCTTAGAAGTCATACCAACATTTCACCAGCTGATAAAAATACAGCAGCTGAAAAAAGTCTGTAGGTGTGGTAGGTATAATATCCTTGAACTGTCCAGATGAATCAAAACCAATTTGGCTTCCTTTAGTAAGGACAATAATGCATCCTTTATGTGAAAAGAAAAAATCCTTTGGTACAGTTATTTGTGTCTTCTCCCTCCTGTTTTTGCACCACAGGAAGAGAGAACAGAGACTGAAGGCACAGTTTGTAAATACCAGAAAGAGTTCTGGTTTTGTTCCTTCAGTTATTCTAAAATCCTACCAAGTATTTCCTGGGTTTTCTGATAGTGGTGTAGGACACAGACTTTGTGATCAAGATCAGATGTTTTCCTTCAGAATGAGGGCCTTGTTTTTCCTGATAGCTAGCAAAGTTCCTGCTGGAGCTGGAGGGGCTGAGATTTATTCCCATGCCTGTCCCATGGTGTTTCAGGTATATATACAAGGGTCCTGCTGTTCATTACAGAAAAAAACCCAAAACCCTAAACAAACCCTCACCATGGAACTCCAAGTATTGCAAGTCCTAAATGCTCAAGAAATAGCTTGTCTAGCAAATGATGCAATGCTAACAGTGTGCTGACAGCTGTCTCCCACTGCTGCCTAACCTGTGCCAACAAAGAAGAGGAAAGCTGGCAGTTGATGGTGATGTGAGCCACTCCTTTAGCTCAGGTGTTGATGGCCGAGTAGGTTTTGTTGCTGAAAGTCAAAGAAGTGATTCCTGCTGAGCCTGATACAGGTCTGCATGCAGCCAGCAGCTGCTCAGTGTGCTGCACTTGGTCACATTTTTATGTGCTATACTCTTTGCATATATGCAATTAATGTTACAGGAGTGCAGACCCCTTGCAGCAGCGGGCAGGACCCTTTCCTACATTGAAGCCATGCTCAGTGCAGGAGGTTGGGGGGAGTATGTGTGTCAGCAGAATCTTGAGCATGGCTTGGATTTGCTATTAATCATTCATCTTTGCACTGAATCTTAAAAAGGACTTAGGCACTCCAGTGCCTGGTGTTTAGGAAGCAGGCCCTTGCATTAGCATGCAGAGCCTCTGCAGGTTGTCTAGGCTCTCTAGACATTACAAGGTTATAGTGAGGATGTGCCTGTGCTGAGTATCATGAAGAGAAGTGAGCATGAGCTGAGTACTGCAGGAAAAGGATATTTGGTTGGATGTCTAAAGGAGTTCAACACAGCCAACATGCTAAAGAAGAAGTCCCACAAAATAAGGGTAGCCAGTGAACAGCTGCTGAGGACTGCCCAAAGTGCAGGAAATGATGAGTTTTCTCTGGAGGTCATCCTCAGAGGGTTGAGATGATTTCATAGAATCATAGAATGCTTTAGGTTGGAAGAGACCTTTAAAGGTCATCAAGTCCAAGTGCCCTGCAGTGAGCAGGAACAATTTCACTAATTTCTCTGTCAAGCATAGCTGCCAGAGATAGAAGACATGTTAGGGAATTATTCCTCTTATGCTGAGCTCTTAAAGTATCTCAGTGTATAAATCACTCAGGCACAGAAAACAGAATCATTTTCATTTTCTGCTTTAGGTTCTTAAAACCTTTACTGTTTCTCATTCTTTGAAGAGAAAAGGCTGGGATCAATTTTGAATAAATGGCCAAATACCTCCCCCTGTGTTTTACTTCAGAATTTTTATCCAAATAAATGGGCCAGAGAGACACTACAGGCAAAGTAGTGTTTAGTGGTTCTGGCAGAATTATCAATGGGTTACACAGTAGTTTGATGAGAGCTTTTTATTGACTCTGCCTTGTAATAAGGAGCTGTAGATTCAGTAGCATACCTATCCTCTTAAATAAAACAGTGCATTACTTCTGAAAATGTTCTATCCTCTGTCTCCATACAAAAAAACAAGTTCTATATCTGAAAGTTTGTGAATGACACCAAACTGTGTGGTCCATTTGACACACTGGAGGGAAGGGATCCATCCAGAGAGACTTTGTGAATGACACCAAACTGTGTGGTCCATTTGACACACTGGAGGGAAGGGATCCATCCAGAGAGACTTTGTGAATGACACCAAACTGTGTGGTCCATTTGACACACTGGAGGGAAGGGATCCATCCAGAGAGACTTTGACAGGCTTGAGAAGTAGGCCCAAGCCAAACTCATGAATTTCAATAAGGCCAAGTGCAAGGGTTGGGTCAATCCCAAGCACAAATATAGGCTGGGCAAGGAGTGTCTCAAAAGCAGTCTTGAGAAGGAGTTGGGGATGTCAGTTGATGACAAACTCAAGATGAGCTGGCAAGGGTTGCTGGCAGTCCAGAAAGCAACGTCCCCTTAATATAGCCTTCCAGTACATGAAGGAATTCTACAAGAAAGCTGGAAAAGGGCTTTTTACAAGGGCTTGTAGTGATAGAATGAGAGGGGAATGGCTTTAAGATTGAGTAGGTGAGATTTAGACTGGAGATTGGAAGAAATTCTTTGCAGTGAGGGTGGAGAGATGCTAGAACAGGTTGACCAGGGAGGCCATGAGTGTTCAAGGCCAGGCTGGATGAAGCTTTGAGTGATCTGGTCTAGTGGAAGGTGTCCCTGCCATAGCACAGGGGTTGGACCTAGATGATCTTTAAGGTCCCTTCCAACCTAAACCATTCTTTGAATCTATGAATTTCAGATACGATTGAAGTGATTCCTGTGTACAATGCTTTTAACAGACATGAATCAACATGCTCAAGCATGTTCATACGGATAATAAAGTGCTTCAGGATGTTTTGAAGTAACAGGCACATTACTAAGGTGTTGCTGTTGATGACATTGTCTCCTAACGCCATTTGTACCATGCTCATATTGAAGGCAGTTTTCCACTGTGCTGAAATGAGGTGGCTGTTTAACTCCAAAATGCCACAGTGCCAATGCTCAGCACTGTGTATTATCAAAACATGCATATGCATGCTTAGCTGGAAGAGATGAAGAGCTGCATTTAATTCTTCTAAAGTGCAACCCAGAATTCGGTCAGAGCTGAGATCTCAAAGGCAGACTCTGATTTGGATTAGTGGCATTTACACACTGAAGCAGGGACATTTCATATTGTGTGATCCACATTTCAAGTCCATTTGGCACTAAGGTATGGTCATTGTTCCATGCATAAAGAACTGTAGATCAGATAAGAATTGATTGCATTTGTTGCTTTAATGAAGTAAGATAGTGGATTTCTGACTAATGCACTGGAAAGTATTTATGCAACAGAGAGTCCTGCTGTCATAAATCACTTTGTGGTGAATGCAACAATTATTTATTTTATTTTTTTTTACTGGGGGGTCACCAGAGGTAGCAGCAAAATCAATTCAAATCAAATCACCCAGCTGCTGTGTACATCAGAAGACTGCAAAGGAATTAATACACTTAGATATTTGCTCTCCATTCGTGCCTAAATTAAATATTAATGGTTTGCATGAAGATGAAGATGTCCTGCATTACAGGCAGTTAATATGCTGTTACACCAGGCAGGCCAGGTACCTCCTCAGGAGAACCTGGCTGGAGTTTATCCTGCCTAAAGCACTCACATATAGTGTTCAGAGAAAAAGATCTAGTCTTGGAATTGCTCTTACAGTTAAATCATTCTTTTTGGCAAGTAAAGTTCAGTTCTGAACTTCTAAACCTTTTTTCCTGTTGCTGGCATTAATACCCACGGAGCAAAATTGCTGCAGTGGGTGTTGCTGAAGCCATTTCGGCTTCCTCTGCAGCTCAAGTTGGGAGGCTGCTATCTCCTAATTATGTTCAATGAGCAAATTCTACAATACAACAAATATTTTCCTTCTTTTGTTTTGACAGAACCTGGCACAAGGATATAGCACTCAGAGAGGTAGAATGATGGATCTTAAATGCCTTTTTTTTTTTCCCCAATAAAACCAGTAGTGGTTCTCTGAGGCAAAAACTTAAAAACAAAGAAGCAAATAAGAAAACCTTTTTCTTCTTACAGCCTTTTTTCCTTTGGGAAAAATAAATGCGGGTTTACTATTCAGCCTGCCCAGGGAAATGAATCATTATGTATGTTTACATTTTCTTCCCTCCTTTATCTTCTCTTAGGTGGTAGTAATTGATGCAAATTGTCAAACAAGTGGGTTCATGGGTAGATTTTAATATTTCTTCCTTTGAAATGACTTGATGGTTCACAGAATTGTCTCAGTTGGAAAAGATCTCCATGATCATTGAGTCCAACCATCAACCTAACACCACCATGGCCATTAAACCGTGTCCACATGTTTCTGGGAACTCCTCCAGGGACAGTGATTCCATTACCTCCCTGGGCAACCTATTTCGATGCCTGACCCAATTGTTCAGCAAAGAAATTTGTCCTAACATCCAACCCAAACCTCCCCAGGCACAATTTAAGATCTCTTGTCCTATCAGCTGATACTAGGGAGAAGAGACAATTTCTTGTGCTCAGTTTGACCCAGGACTCCAGAAGAGATTCTATTAGAAAAGTAGCAAGACAGAAGAGTGAAAGATCTGTGGGACTGATTTATATCCTGCAGGATCTTATGGTTAGTTCATACACCAAAGTACAGCTGAATGACAAAGCATATAGGAGTCAAAATGGGGAACCTCTGAGCAAAACATCAATGCAGAAGTTAGAAGTATCATCTCAGCAGGAGAAATACCACTTGATGTGATAGTCTGATGGAGAAGACTCCCTCTCATATTTATGAGCATCTGTTATGCAGAGGATGCTCCTAGGTTCTCGATGTACAAGAGGGAGGGAGTTTATGCTGTGTGTCCTACTTGCCACCATGACACAGTTTTCAGTGTGAAAACTCTGTCTCAGTTGTGCTGAGATCAACACCGCTGTGGCTGACAAGCACTGGAATGAAATTAAGCCCCTGCCCGTTTCCATGCTGCTTTTCATAGACTTCAGAAACCTGAGGAAAGAGCCAATCTTATCAAGCATTTTCATACCAAACCTTCAGTGTCCTCGGGAACATGGAAGAGGTTAGTGGCTCTGCAGTGCCTCAAACTTACAGCTTGGCACAGTTCTGCTGCCTCTGCTGAAGGAAGGCAATGGCTTGCAGTATGTATATTGTCACAGCTTAATTGCTGGTTCATTTATCAGTACTGTTGTAGACCTAAGCTACACACTTGGTTAATAAAAAGGGCTCTGAGCAGGTATTGCTCTGAAGTGCTCAGTTCAAAGTTGTAAACTAAGTGACAGGAATAATTATAACGTCAAACAGATTAAGAGGCAGTTCCTGGCCACAGAACTACAGGACATATTTAATAAACCAGTGATCTAAAGTTAAGAGCACAAACTCCAGGCAAATGGGGTAAATTTAAACATTTTCCTGAGTTCTGCAATTAAATAAATGTAATTAAAGGAT
Organism: Dryobates pubescens; assembly: GCF_014839835.1. Classification (NCBI taxonomy): domain Eukaryota; kingdom Metazoa; phylum Chordata; class Aves; order Piciformes; family Picidae; genus Dryobates; species Dryobates pubescens. The sequence goes on from NC_071635.1 coordinate 4,628,233, forward strand.
AGAATAGCCACTTGGGGAATTACATAAGGAAGGAACTCACTCCATTTTTGCCTTTTGTCTCCAAGTCATGTAGAAGGGACATTTGGAACAAAATCCACTCTTGGTTTACACCTGTGTAGCTCCATTTGGCCCTAAGCCTGACAAGAAACAGAACTAGGCTGTGGCTCCTTGAACACAGTAGTACAATAAAATGGGAAGAAACAACATATAATTAGATCAACAAAATCTTAAACCCATTCCTGAGATCTGCAGGCTTGCCTGAACTAAACCATCACCTTTGTGTGTGCTGGATTCTTCCTTGTATTTCATCTCCCAGGGCATCCATGCTGCCATCTCTCAATACCATGTATAATTTGAGTCAAAATAGATCAGGCTGGTCATCAAATTTCTGAAGTAACTAGTAATGATGCAAATGAACTCTTCCTTTCAGAAGCTAAAACCTGATTGTATAATGATATATGATGAATTATAAAATTAGGTATTTTATCTAGAAACCAAAATTACTTTTTTTTTTCTCTATTATGAATTATATAATGAGGCACCTAAATAAGGCTTCAGCACCAACATATGCTAAATGTGGATTTGTTTCACCTTAAATAATGACAATGAGTGCGCCTTTTCCTCCAGTTATTCTTAACTCCTGCTTTGCTGGCAGGTTGTACTGGCCGAGAGAAAACTACTTAGAAATATGCTGTTAAAAATACTTTACAGGAATAAAAATGCAAATACAGGAATAAGGAAGAGACCTACTGGGAGCAACCTAATGGAGTATTCCCTTGCATGCATGCACTGCAGGCTGAAATCTAACTATTGTATATGGGACTGAAAAAAAAGCTGCTTCTTAACGCTAGAATTAATTTGACTTATGTGAAAAGTTCCTAACTTACCATCTTCTTTTTCATGTTTTGGTGGAAAAAGCCATGCCTGATGTCTTCTGCTCTAATACATTAAATTTAATGCAGCTGAACCTGATTCTGCAAAGTATTTCCTCTGCTAAATTTACCTCTAAGAGAGAGGTTACTCAAACTCAACCAATAGAACTCATCACATGATGCATTATTCACAGTCATGGATTTATCCTTAATCCTGTCAGCTTTATCTCCAAAGAAATGGGATGGTCCTTCTGAGATAAACTAATCTTAGAGATGTTCATAAAAACTATGCTGCTAATTGCTGTGAAAAGCATTGACTGAATGCTTGGAAATCTTTCCTTCAGAACTGGGTCTAATTATTCTCACCTTCACACAACACAGTTCTCTTGGGTTTATTGTGGCTTATTTAATCCTGCTTAGTCTTTCTTTTACCAGTTTTCAAGATGGGAGCAGGTAATAATTTTGCTTTTCCTCAATGTGCAAAGCACTGCAAAACACAGAGTAGAGAACATGCCAAATTTTGCAGGGTGTAAACCACTACTAAATCCTGCAATCTTTCTCTGTTAAAGCCTACACCTCCCCTGGTGCAACTTGAGGCCATTTCCTCTCATGCTCTCACTTGTCACTTGGGGAAAGAAACTAACTTCCACCTGACTCCAATCTCCTCTCAGGGAGTTACAGAGAGCCACAAGGTCTCCCTTCAGCCTTTTTTTTATTCAGGCTAAACAACCCCAGTTCCCTCAGCTGCCTCTCACAAGACTTGTGCTCTAGAGCCTTCACCAGCTCTGTTGTTTCTCTTTGGATGTGCTCTACAAAGAATGAGGAAAAAGGAAATGAAAACACACCTCTGTAAGTACAGGAAACATGACATTTGGGTATTTGGTAGTAAGGAAAACACTATATTTTGCATGATGGCTGTGAAAATATTTTTTCCTTTCCAAAGAATATTGGTTTTATAATGTAAATGTATCTGGCTGAATCACTGGAGTGGGTATGGTGGAGGGGAAGGAATTGGTACAGAAATGTACATCAAGCTTTTAGTACAAGAAACTTTCTGTTATGTCAACAAACCACTGACTTGGAGCCTTGAAGTGCTGGGTCCCTGGGTTTTGTAATGCCATTTCATATCCTATAAAGGCTTGCTACCTTCTTTGTAAATCCATGTTGGGGAACTTCCAAGCCAGACTTGTAAATCAATTCAAAAGATGTTGGGGGGGGACCCTTTAAGATCTGGGCTGCTCGGGCTCAGAGCCTCTCAAATTTAACAGGTCTCACTGAAAGCAGTCTGGCTCCCCCATGGTCAGATCCTATTAGAAACCCTGCTTTGTGCTGAGATCTATGCACAGTTGGGATGAGGCCTTGGGTTTGACGTAGCAAAATGAATCTTTATCTAAAGAAAACATATTTCTCCCTTTTGGATACAAATGTGAGAGCCAGAATCTAAAAAGTACTGACTGAACTGAACCAATTATGTGTGGTGCTAAAATGGTCCAAATCCCTTCCTGGGAAAGCTGCTAGAAGAAACTTTTCTGTCTTGTTTCTCCTGGTGAAAGGAGATGGCTCAACAGACTGCAGCAGGCTGGAAAGGGAATACTCTACCAATGGGAACTGACAGCTGTTTGATTCCATTGCCTAAACAATACCAACACCTAAACAAGACATATCATAAGATTTTTGAGGGTTTCCTGTCTTAAATAAGGTTGCCCCAGTGGGAAATGAAATGAGAGTCATTTCTTTTGTGCAAGGAGATATTACTTCATTGCCAGCTCATGAATTTGGCTAGAAACTCGTGTGTTGGTGGGCAGCTTAATGTGAAAAATAAAGGCACACAAGGCCAGACAAAACACCTATCGTGAGAGTGCTCTCCTGTGACATGCAGTCTAAAAGCTACAGTAACTGAAAATTTAATGTCCATTATGGTGTAGAAGACTCCCTTTCAATTAAACTAGGTACAGCACTTGATGAAAAATTTAAAGGAGAACAGTTTTCTCCATGACTCTTCTGCCAATGTGAGTGGAAGACTTTGCAAACCTACTGGTGGGAGCTGATAGAAGTTTCTGTTTCTTCTCAAACCTTCTTTTTTCAAGAGTGGTGGCTGCACACTTTCTTTTATATTTTGTTGTTGTTTCAATTGCTTCATCTTCAGGAAGGAGATTCTGCTCAGTGATGGTTTGCTCTGTTTGCTACCTCAGCTATTTGAAAATATTTGTGTGGCTAGTTCCTCAGCTACATCGAAGTTTGCCTGGTACATAAGTTGGTTTAGATTTTGCAAATACCACACAGCAAATAACAAATTATTAAAGGAGGGCAAACACATTTTTAAATGTCTAAGGTAGCTGAAAAAAGAAGTATTTTGCATGTTGTGAAAGGGTGCAGTGTGTTGTCTGATAGTCCTAGGATGGAGACAGTACCTTTGCTTTGATTTAATAATTAAGATGTGAGTTCTGTAAACATTGAACTTCAGATTGAAAGAGTGAGGCTATACAATGCACTTTTAGAAGGGCTTTGCATTCCATGCAGTGTCAGAAGGTACTTTTTGGTCACTTGATGCATCCTTCTTGGCTCTATCCAGCTTTAGAGGTCCTAGCTGCAGATAAGAGGCAGGTAGAGCCAAGCAAGGCTCTGAGTATGCTCAGCAGCTTATTTTCATGTGCTAGTGCTGAAGGACTGGGTGGTGCAGCTCTGCTACCTCCCATCCTTTTGTCCCTTTCAGAGATGAAAGAACCCTAAGTAATCAGTCCCATGAAAGAAATCCTTCCAGAATGGAATTAAAGGTTCCTCTGATGCAGAAGAGCTGGGAGGAAAATATTTAACAGTCTGTTAGTCTGGTTAAACAGCTGATGTACCTCTTCCAGTTTTTGCAACAAAGAAAGGTATCTGAGATATCATCCTAAAAAAGGTGTTCCTGATGGATTGTTTTGGAGAAAATAGATTCCCCCAACTTGTGTCTAGAGAAGGATTGGAATAACACTGAAGTAAATGCATGTTCAGCAAGCTAAAACACGTCTGAAATCTGATAATAGCTACATAAAAATAGCTCATTTCAGTACAGATGAAACAAAGTCTTCTAGGGTGAGGGAGAAAAGGAAAGAAGAGGTGAAGAGAAAAATATAATCTTTCTTGAAAATAACAGACTGTTCTAGCTGGAGCTTCCAGCTGAAATACTGGCCCCAGGCACTTGTCAGGCATGGACTATTACACTCCAACCAGTTTAGCTTTTGCAAAACTATCATCAACAGCAAGCACTGAGAAGTGTCAGTCAGTATTAGCCAGGATAGTAAGTGCTCCAGCTGAAACATTTGCACTTCCAGCGCTGTGTATGATGGTGATAAATGAAACGATTCTTTTAGAGCTAAACAGCATCCTACCAAGGGAGGGGAAGAAGTGGAAAAGGGCAAACTACTTGGCAGCCCCACAGTCTGGGGTGAGCAAATAAAACCATCATTTGTTTGGGTGTTTTTATCACCTATTCTGCTAACTTGCCTGTGAGGTTTGCTCTGGTTTTGCTATTGATTTTCACAGTTACACGTCAGCTGAGCATTCAGTATGGGAGTAAATGAGGAATATAAGATTCACCTTGTGTGAAGTCAAGAAGCCACTGTTGTCTCTATGCATAGTGCCTGGTTGATGACAGCTACTCAAACTTATAGGTATGACATGTTTTTGCATCTAATTTTTAGAAGAGCAGAAAGGCTGTTTGTTGTTCTGTTTTTATATAAGGCCAGAGTCTGCTTCAGAGAGTAGATGTGGGAACGTTCCAAAATGTTTCTGTTCTGTCTGTGAAGAAATTACATATTTTTAAACGTGGCTAAAGTCATAGTCAGGGCCATCTGTTAGGAGCATCTGAACCATTTTCTATTGTTTGAACATTATGCTGCTTCTGCTTCACAAATGCTCATTCATCAGATTTTATGCATCTGAATTTGAATTCAGATTTGCTTCTTTGTCCAACTCATTTTTCTTGGGAGGGCTTCCCCAAAATAATAACAAAAGTTCAACGGACTGCTATGGAGATATGTTTTTCCTAATGGTAAAGTAAAACTAAGGGGAAGAGGGGGGTGATCCTTGAAGATTTTTTTTCATAGCAATGTCATGAAAGGTGAGTTTTGTACACTGAAGATTATCATTATTCCCCCCTCCCCAATCTGAAAAGCATTTCAATGTTTATTTGTGCTTGATTTGGCAGAAAGTAATATTGAGCATCACATCAGCTCAGAGCATGTTGTAACCTACAGAATTGTTGATGAATTACTATTCAGGACAAAAAAACCCCATTCTGTACAGTTGTATGAAAGCTTCCACACTGAAGGAATGTGCAGGAGGCCCTGTCCCCCATGATTTCAGAGCTTCTGTTGTAGCACTTGGAAAATATGAAGACAATCTGATCCCATGGATAGATAAAATGGGGCAAACATGAGAAAGGAGAACCTAAATAATTTGGAACAACTAAACTGAAATTGGAATACTAGAAGCAAACAAAACAAGATGAAACAAAGCACCCAAAACAAACCAACCCAAATCCTATTCACAAAAAAAGCCTCCTAGCCTCCCCCTCTGCCAAACCAACCTCAAATGCCTGAACAAAAGTAGAGAGTTAGCAGGTACAGATACCTAGACTTAACACAGAGAACTGGAGTCAGGGGGTTTTGACCAGATGAGGCTGTATAGCAGAGTCTGACTGCAGAAGAATTAGAATGTCACCAAAGAATGAAGGAGCAGTTCAGTGGGTAGGATTTTTTCTTTAGTAGTTTAAGGGATCCCATTTCTTAACTGTAGAGAAGGTTTGATCACAACTGAACAGAAATCAAAAGCAACAGGAAAGCTTTTACCTGCAGCGCTGCTCAGCCCCTCCCGTCTGACATGCACACTGTCCTTTTCTCTTACCTTTTGTTAGCTCTTTCTGGCAGCTATTCTGTTATCCCCTTGGGACAGGGGGGATACTTTTCATCTCCCCTTCTGCCTGTCCCCTCTGTTTCCATGTTTTTGTCTCTATTTATTCATTTATCTCTTCCACTGAGATGATCAGGAGAGCAGAGCAAGAATTCCTGTGACATGCATCGTCCCAGTGTATGAGAAAATCAGGTGCCCTGTCTACAGGGGATGGAAAAGGGTTCAGTTGGTGTTCCAGAGGCAGCTCTGATCTGGTAAGAGACAGAGCATGAGGAACACTTGTGGAGATGGAATTCAAGTGGAGAAAGAAGTAGTTTAATGTTGGCACTGTAGGAAAGGGTTTTCCCTGAGATTTTGAGTGACTGCTCAGCTGTGCAAGCAGAAGCTTCAATACTATAGAGACAGGCTTCTAGCATTTACCAGAAAAGACAGTGAGAAACTGTTTTGTAGCTGCCAGGTCTTTCCATGCCTAGCTCACAAGAGTGGTTCAGCAGCCAGAATAACACTGGTTGCAGTGCACTGTATACCTTGGTTCCAGAGCACTAGTAACCTAGCAGGTTTATAACAAAGCTAAAGGAGTTGCTTCAAGAAAAGAGATGTTCAAGGTCAACATTTTTCTGCCTTGTTTCATTTAAAAGAGAAAAGTTAGAACAATTCCTTTCCTCAAGTTGTGCTGCTGGAAAATGTTACTCTTGTTTGTTTTAAGTTCATTAGAATTGCTTATGCAGATATCCATGGATATTTTGCTGCAGAATCATTTTCCTTAGCAATGAGGGAAAGTTACTTAGCCATTATCAGTAGATAACACATCTTAGAAGACTCAGTGCTTTTCTTGCCATTCTAATCTCTTTCTTTATCCCGGAAAGCAAAGAGCATCATGAATTCTCTCAAAGTATTAGGGAATTTTATTTAACCCCTCCCCGCCAACCAAGCTAGGTAAACAAGTGTTAAGTCCTTTAGTGATGGCTCAACTGCTACAGAACTCTGCAGTAGTGTGATTCCCTCCCCCCCAGCCCCCCAGTCAATGTAGTTATCTTATCCCAAGATTATCCAAGTTTCTATGCCTCACGTGGGATGCTTTTTCAGAAACGATTTGCAGGTTTTGCAGTCAGAGACCAAATGCAAGAAGCTCCTTAGGTAAAGACCATCTCTCTAACAACTGGATGGTGCAGGACACATCCTTAACTGAAGAGTCTGGAAAGTGCTAAGTGTGCTTGTGGACTGCTTGAGTCAGTCTCTTAAGGCGTGAAAGTGCTGAACACCTTTGCTCTGCTGTCTTCAGTTCAATGTCTCTGTTGTTTGTATTTTCTGCAAGACTGTTCTGTGTGACTTAAAATGTAGCAAATATTCTATCAAATGATAGAGAAGTAGCAGTTCCAATGAGAATGTTATTGAGTCCTAGTTTGGAAAGACTGATGCTTTTTTTTGCTGCCCTGTGTAATAACAGTTGGCATCTGTATGCTGCTGCCTCTGAGATTCAGACCCTCTACAGTCTCTTTGCTTGCTGTATTTCATTAACTTTTATAAACCTCTTGCCTTCAATAACAGCAAATGAAACTCCAGCACAATGTCTCCCTCTAGGCCACAGACAACTCCAACTTCCAATAATTCAGTGTTGGAGTTGAATAAAAGACAAATTATTCTGTCATGTGTCAGTAGCTACAATACATCACCCAGTAATGCAAGGTACTTACTGTGAAAGAAGCAGGGACATTTGCAATTACTGCTAGCTACTTAATTATCCACGGCGCCGGAGTGTGTGAAGCCGCGCGGCTCGGTGGGTTGTACAAAACACCGCTTCCTGTTTGGCTCCAAACCTTGGGTTTCCTGTGCTTGGGCACATGGAATCAGAAACAAAACTTGAGGTTTCAGTGGTTTGTTATGTTAGTTTAAGAAAGTACAACATGTGACAATTTTAGCTAAGTTTAAAAAAAAAAGGGGTTTTATCTTCTGGGTAGCTGAGCCGAAGCTGAGTGGAGCACAGCAACCACAAGCACTCCAAAACTTTTGCTTTCTTGTGAATAGGCTTTATGTCATCCTGCTCAAAGCAAAACAACATGTGATCCTTCCAGTGAGCTTGGTATAGTAAGCTCACTGATATCTTCTACCCTTCATTTATTTCTCCCCTGCCAAAAAACCTCCCAAAAGCCTGGAATTGTAAGCACGTGTGGGACCTTAGCGTGGGTGGATTCACATGTAAAGGTTCAAAAAGAATTCTTGAGTAAAGGAAAGGTTGATTTTTGGAGACTCTCACTTGTTCTGGAACACCTCTGCTTGTTCACATTTAGAGCAGGAAACACCTTGCTTGGTAGCTGTTGTCATCACATGTGTGTGTGGGGTGGAGTGACCATCCCTGTTAGTGTTCAAGAAGCATGTGGACATGGCACTTTGGGACACAATTTAATAGCCATGATGATGTTAGGTCAATGGTTGGACTTCATGATCTTAGAGGTCTTTTCCACCCAAAACAATTCTGTGATTCTATGGTTTTGTCCGGGGTGGAGTTAATTTTCTTCATAGCAACCTGTGAGGTGCTGTGTTTTGGATCTGTGACCCAGAAGTGTGGCCAACACCCCAATGTTTTAGTTATTGCTGAACAGTGTTTACAGAGCATCAAAGTGGGAGTAGGCAAGAGGCTGGGAGAGGACAAAGCCTTAGGAGGACTGACCCAAGGTGACTAAAGGGATATGCCATGCAAAATCACATCATGATCAACAGTAAAACTGGTTGGGGTGAGGAGTTTGCCAGGGGTTTCTGTTGTTCAGCACCTGGGCAGGCAACAGGTGCTGAGTGATTGCTTTTCGCATCGCTTGCTTTTCCTTTGTCATCTTTTCCTCTGGTACTTACTAAGGTGTCTTTAGCTCAGCCTGAGTTTTCTTGCTTATGCCCTCCTAATTTTTCTCCCCTGTATTGCTGGGTAGGGGGAAATGAGCAAGCACTTGTGTAGTGCTTAGCTCCTTAGCATGTTTAACCACAACAGGGGTCATGGCCAGTTCAGAAAAACTGCAGGGATACTGAGAGCCCGAAATTACCTGATCTAATGGTGTCAGTCCTTACCTTCCAGTGTGCAGAATTATACAAATTGCTGCTGTGATTTATTGCACCCCTGGTTATCAGGAGAGCACAAATATATTTCATTTCTGCTAAGTAATGTATGCATGTATTCATACAACAAGCTACTTTGTCAATGTCACATTAATTATCCGATAATATTGAACTTAATTCTTGCTGTAAATGTAGATGTGCATTTCCTTGCCTCATAATAAATTATGTGCTAAACCATACCTGTTACTGCAAAAATGTTTCTAGTAAAGCTTCTCCTTGGCAATTAGCTTAAAAATGAATAGCACAAGATTCCCCCTGTCTTCTATTTGTTACTTCAGCTGTTATAAATCATCTTTTTCACTTGCTCTACGCAGACTTTGCTGGTTCATAAGCATCATCATATGGTGGTTATGTTGCAGAAACAGCAGTCAAATTAGCGGATTCAAATGTTCTCTTCCTGGCCTAGATTTCAGTCAAGAAAAGCAGTGTAATCACTGCATCCAGTTCTCCTGGTCCTATCCTCTGTAAAGATAAATAGTTCAGCTCTCTTTTGTCTTTCATCAGGAATCTCTGCAGATAACCTTACAATAACTACTTCCATTTTGAAAACAGATTCACAGATTGCAGCAGCTTAGAAGGGATCCTTAAAGGTCATTGTGTCCAACACCCCTGCACTCAGCAGAGACACCTCCAACTAGAGCAGAATGCCCAGGGTCACACTGAGTCTGATCTTGAATGTCCTCAGGGATGGGGTCTCAGCCACATCTCTGGGCAACCTGTTGCAGTATTTTACCACTCTCATTGTAAAGATCTTCCTCTTTATGTCCAACCTAAACCTACCCTGCTCCTGTTTAAAACCATTGCTCCTCTTCCTGTTGCTACAGGCCTTTCTAAACAGTTCTTTTTCAGCCTTCTTGTAGGTCCCCTTCAAATATCAAAACGTAGCTCTAAGGTCTCCCTGGAGCTTTCTCTTCTCCAAGCTGAACAGCTCCAATTCTTTCATCCTGCCTTTATAGGAGAGGTGCTCCAGCCCTCTGATCACTGAAACACCTTTATTCAAGAATCATTCAGATTATATGTCTTCCTTTAAACAAACCCACCCAAACAATGACAAGAAGAAAATACCCCAAATCCAGTTCTCTGGGTATTTAACAACTCAGAAAATGTCATGACTTGCTGTTGCACTCCTAGAGGGAACTGTGAAAATTATCTTCATCTAGCTTTGGTCTTTGTTCTATGCTTGGCAAATAAAACAAATGGAATGAAAAAGAGACAAGTTATAAGAAATGTTGGAAGGGCTTTTTCTGCAGTTGAAAACTGGCAAACCTAGTTATTGGCTGACTATAAAAAAGCTTTAGATCTGTCAAAATACTACAGTGCAAAATAAGATGGACAAACCATTGCATGTGATGAACAGGAGCACAGAAAGGGAAATCAGGTTAGAGAAGCACATAAGAAAAAGGCAGGAATAATTTGTTTCCTGGCAACATACCTCAGTCCAGAAATGGTTCCCTGTAAATTCATTCCATATGACAGTGATGTGAAATCTTACAACTTGTATGCTAGGCCATCCTTTTTGTTCAGGCAATAGAAAGCTCTGCTCTTGACAGCACCAAAAAGAGACCCAGAAGCTCTAAGGACTTTGTTTCTAATAGATGATTTTGCATTTGATGCTGGTGCTAGTGATGAATAACCCAAGGCTATCATTAGGAGTGCTGGGACAGCTTCCCTGCTGCTCTGAGTTTCTACCTTATTCAGTAGATACAGAGGGACTATCAAGGTACAGCTTTAAGTTCTCAGTCTGTCTTGCTCCACTGTTCTTTAAAGTCATCTAGATAATTTCCTAATGTGGGCAGGCACACTTCAGGAACTTGTCAAATAAGCCAGCAAAGACCACTGGGCAAGTGCCTGCTATCCCTGTGGCTTTAGATGCAATATCTTCAGGAGTCACGGAAGGCACAATTCAGGGCATTCATCAAAAGGCAAGGCCCTCACTAAGCACAGGCTGCTTTCTCTTCCTGGGTTTGGCTGCTTGGTTGAGTGAGATACTTGCCCTATTTATTCAGTCCTTGCTGTTTGCTCTCTTGCTGAGAGTTGGTACTGATAAGATAGGAAACAAACACGCACCTTTTGCTTTCAGATGTGCGTGACCTGAGTGTCTGAGCTAATCTGGACACATCTCAGGAAAGTAATTTGTGCTGTACACAGTAAGATGCAAGTAAACTCAGGAACTCTATTCAGAGCTAGAGTCAGTGTGATTCTGCTATTAAAAAGCCCACAACCAGCCAAAGATATAACTCAAACCTGACAACAAGAAGAAAAAAACCCAAACCAAAATGCCCCCGACAACAAAACACACATAAAAAGCAAGAAACAACCACAGAAAAAAACAACTTCCCCCTAAAATTAGGCAAAGATGCTTTTAAAGTACTCTGTGTTCACTGCAGAATACCCCTTTTTGTAAATATTTTCCTGTGATCTTTAAACTTCTGCACTCTGTACAGAAAACCCTGCTGAGAGTAGCTGGCTGACCACGCTTGTCCTCTTCCATGCAGGAAAACCTCTTTGTCAGGCAATTTTTGAGCAGTGATGCCAAGATGGTCTGTCTCCAGCTACTCTTTCCTTGGTAAGGCCACATCGAATCATAGAAATGTCTGGGTTGGAAGGGACCTTCAAAGGTCATTAAGGCATTAAGCAGGAGCATCCTCAACTAGATGAGGTTGTCCAGAACCCTGTCAAGCCTCACCTTGAAAATCTCCAGGGATGGGACCTCAGCTACCTCCCTGGGCAACCTCTTGCAGTGCTCCACTACCCTCATGGTAAAGAACTTGTTCCTTTCCACGTGAAAAGATAGTGACTGGCGGGGTATGTTGTGTCTTGGTGAATGTTCTGCTCACAAAGATCACAGAATATGGTTAATCAGGCCAAGGAAGTTTTTCTGTGTTTGTCTGGATTTAACTGTGGTGTGAAAGTTATTGCACACTATGCCCTGGGGCATAGTTCTCTGGGGGCTGGCTACATCCTACTGAGACCTTCCCTTCACCTTGCAATGTTCACACAGTGGAAGAAGCCAGACTATTTGATCCTATGAGTGGGTTAGTACCATGTGCTTCTCTTCTTCATTATATCACTTACACAATGTAAGGCAGGATTTGATTAATGAGAAGACAGATTTTTATGTTGTTTTTTATTTAAGAATAGCTGAGCTCCTCCATGTCCTCCAGTTACAGTAGAAGGAAATCATCACAGCAGATCTGGCAGGACATGCTTCATTCATCTCTTAAGGCTTATTATCTGAGCAAGCTTACAGAAACATGTCAATGAATGCCTTAAGACTCTGGCAGCTCATTAATCATATAGTCGTACAATAAAAATAGACATAAAAAGCATTAATTACATCTCCAACAGTTACATTTGGTGTGATTTTTTCTTCTTAGCTAATGCTGAATGATAGCTGATTTTCCAGAAATAACACTGGGTTTTTTTCTGAATAATCAGTAAAGTTTTAACAGAATAATGTCTTGAATAACAACACAAGGAAATACAGATTAATGAGCTTGAAATTCGAAGTCAAATTCTGTGCTGGAGTATTTATTCCTTTAAAAAGGAGCTAATTAAAGGTTATTTTCCTGCAATTTTAGTATGTGATGTCACTTTGACAAGGGAGGAAAAGTGGTAAAGAATAAAATATATGTAGCTCAGAAGATGAGAGAGAGAGAGAGGGAATAAGGAATAGATACTTGGTTATTGATTCTTATTTTGAATCTTCTTAAAAATAATAAGTAAAAATCTTTTAATCTCTTCCTTTGATGCCAGTTTACTTGCAGTATCTCACTCAGGAACCATAGGGAACTTTGATGAAAAGCAGTACTGGGGGCTTGTGCCCTTAAATCACTCTGTATTTATTTCCTCTTTCCAATCCACAAGCCTTAAAACCAAATAAAAGTTAGTGTCTTGCCTTGCAAATGCAGCCTTTTGAGATCCTGAGTCATTAGACTGCACTAGTAGCCAACAGATAAAGTTTAAAAGCCCATATGTAGGGGAAGGAATATGCTGTGAACTGATAAGCCTTGAGAAACAAGTTTATTTAAATAGCTTGAGGGATTTGGGTGAATCAGTGGGGGCAAAGCTCAGGCTTACTCCTACACAGATTTTATTTTTTTAGGTGAACTTTGAAAAACTGAATGATAGAAATAGAAGATCTGTGTGGATAATGCACAGAATAAATAGGGAGAAAAGTAAAATTAATATTAAATGCCAAAGTTTTAGAACATTATACAATCATCCCAAGGTCTATTAAATACAAATCCAGGTCTTAATTGTTATTCTTACTCTGCACAGACCTCACCCCAGTAAAGAAACTCTAATCCTTTTGCCTGTAGCTTAAAAAATATGTGGCATTAATTCTTTGGATTTTTTTTGCCCCCTGTCTTTATGGGATTTTGTTCAGTAGCACATTCTACATTTGGTGAGGCTTTGAGGTGTGAAATTTAAAGTGAAACCCTGTTTTCGTGCAAATGAATAGCAAATAACCAAAGGTGCCTGGAATTCACCCTTAATGTTTATCAGAACCACCCTGGAATTGGATAAAGGAATGGTGATTTAGGCACAGGTTTGGTCTGAAGGATGTGGATGATTCTGTTGGTACCTCACTTTGTGAAATTGCTGGAGTCATCAGTGACATTGGAGCTCGAAGTCTAGCTCAGTAATCAGCTTGGCATTGCTTGCAAAGAAAGATACCATTCAATGTGAGGAAGCAAAATGTACATCAACCACTTAAAACCGAGGGAGAGTAGAAGCACTTTCATCAGAGTAAAATACTGACAGAATGCTGAAGCTCATTTGGTATGAAATTGATACAAACTTTGCCATTTATATATTATTATTTTTTCCTATGAACTTAGAGAAACATCTCCCTTCAGTTGCTGCTTGTGATGATTTATCAGTTCTGGATTTGAATACAGGTGTTCTGATAGTATTTACCCAACTCTGAAATAGGTTATCCTGGCTCCTGCCTGATAAGAGAAACTCTTTGTTGGTCTGCAGTAGAAATATGTATAAGCTGAGTGACAGAAAAACAAAGTAAAATGTACATGCATTGATGTTTCCTTTTGGCTTTTTCTCCCACATTCCTTGAAAAGAATATCTTTTGGTGCCAGAGCCGTGGAGGAGGCAGAAGGACGGGGTGGGGAGTATCAACCATGAGAGCACAGGATAAAGAAATAGAAAGGAACTGATCGAAAGACTAATCGGCTTTATTTTTTCAAATTCTCCAACCTTGATGCTGTCAGATGAAAGGCCCCACATAAAAGTAGAAGCAAGAGTAATGGGCAGAGCATAGCACCAGGAATTAGCCGAGGCATTAGGCCACGTTATTTCTAGTGGGGGGTGTGTGCAAATCTAGGTCAAGTATTCCTACCCAGATTGTGATCTCGTGTGTCACTGCTGATTCCTGCTGAGAATGAGAGTTGTACTTTATGCCTCTGACTACCTGTCCTGGGCTGTTTGGGTATCTCAAATTTACAGAATGATGTACTGTGTAAATTAAAGTTTATTTTATGAGCTTATTAAGAAATATCTTAGTCCCAAATCATGGAATAGTTTGGGTTGGAAGGGACCTTGAAGATCATCTGGTTTCAGCCCTACTCTGTCATGGGCAGGGATGCCTTCCACTAGCCCAGGTTGCTCAAGGCCTCATCCAACCTTGCCTTGAACACCTCCAGGGAGGGGACATCCACAACCTCCCTGGGCAACCAGTTTGTATAACAAACAGGAGTTCAGTTCTCTTTACACAGACTGTAGTCTATCACGTGAATTCACTCACTGCATGCTCAAATCATGAGCTTTGATCACTCAACTTTTGCACCTCTAACTTGTGTACCTGTGAGCAATTTTGCTTTAGTGTGAGCTGTGTTAGTCAAACTTGAGCAGAAGGTGAGTGAACAAACACAGCATCCTGGTTAATTTAGGCACTTCTACTGGGATACTGGAGGCATGTCCTGGGATAAGTGTAGAGAGTACAGGTGGGTTGCCTGGGCTGAATGTGCTTTTGAGAAACCAGCCCAGCCTCAAGGTGTGCAGAAGGAACCTGGGCACTGCAGAGGAGCCCAGACTCATTGATGTACCAATATTTTTGGAAGAGTAGTTCAAAGGTCTTTTCTTTCTTTAGCACCCTCCAGATTCCAGCCACTGTATAGCAATGGCTCTACACAGTCATCTTCTTGTGATGTTCCCCATTTTCTGTCTGCAGCAGGACATGATCAATTCAGACACACACAAATGGCTATGTATTTATGCCACTAGGAACAAATGTAGACACTGCATGGAACTTCTGTTAAATCAGTTTCACCTGGAGATGTATTCTCATCATCCTGCCTTTATCCAATTCCATTGTAAGTAACTTCCAGTGTTTTTAGATTCAGGTGGTGATGAACTTGCCCCAGTTTTGCTACCTAATTCTTACTGTTTCACGATAGAGAGACTTGATAGTGATTGCCTCTCCATTCTGAAATAGGTTCCTCATTTTTTATGATTGTACACTGTAAATTACTGTGTATTCTTCAGGATGGTTGTACTTACTCATCTCTTTGTAAGTCTCATCCATATGATATGAAAGCACCAGAGACTGCAAGTAGAGAAGGTGTATGCTTTATGAGGTAGTTGTGTCGCAGGTCTGTTGTAAGACACTAACTCTGCCTTGCTACTTTCCAGCTTAGGTTGAAAGTTTTCTGTGCTTTGATGTTGATTAATGGTTAATTTTCATAGGCTCTGATTCATAATAATTTCATTTCTGAAATGGGCTTCATGCAAGCTGAGGGAGACTGATTTATTTCTTGTATTATTTTATTTTTTTCCTTGTGCAAAATGCAAAGGATTTGGGCAAGCAGAGGTAATCGCTGTACATTTGTATGTTAATGGTACCAGGTAATCAGCCAGAAAGACTGGATATGATTAACACCTCGAATCATAAACCAGAGAAAATGTACAACACTTGACAGGGAGTGAAACATCTAACACAGTGTGAAAACATCTGGCCAGGAAATTGTTTTCCAAACACTGAAAATAATAAGCAATTATCAAGTATTTTACCTGCCTATACTCATAACTCTGGTTTTGTGACACTTTAACTGATATTATGCTTCATTTCTCAGCAGCCTGATTTTTGGATAATCACCCTAGATGTATGATTTACACTCTTTTATCTTCCTGCTTGATGTGCATAGCAAATATTTCTGTGGTGTGCATTAAGGGGGCAATCAAGGCTGGAAATGAAATAAAGCACTCTTGTGACAATTGAAGGGAAGAGCTTAATTTGGCAGCTCTCATCAGCGAGGGATCTGACAGGAAAGCCAGGTGGCCCTAAATCAGTTTGAGCTAAACTTCTATGGACGTGTGCCTGGATATGCCAATTGTCTTGGCATAGCCTAGGTGTCATTTTCAAGACCTTTTCTCGAGGTGGCTGTATGTACAGGCAAAGTTCGGATGTGGCAAAGTGTCAGAGTATGGTGGCTGACGTGTTGGCTAATAATAATGTAAGGATGACACATCCATGACATAGATACCCTTCATGACAAGAAAGGCCAGCTCCATCCTTTGCATACTCATTTACAGTCAAGTATACTGCTTTTTTTTCTTTCTATTACATGTTACCCCCAAAGAAAAGGCATAGCTAAGGGATATAGTTGAAGGATGCTGGGTGTCTTTGGACTCCAGGAATATTTGTAGCTCATAAATCCAGATGCTGTTTCTTACTTGGGAACGTGGCTGTGAACCCTCATGATTTTTATTGTGCTAATAACACTTTTCCTGTAGATAGCTTCAGCCACTAAGTAGAAACTGCCTTTTCACCTGGGAAATGGAGCTTCCTATTTCAAATTATTCCAGGACATGCCATCAAACTGGCCTCCCTGGTGGTTGTTTCCTCATTGCTCTGATGAAAGTTTCAGTAAGGAAAAGTGGCACTCTGTCTCTCAGTGAGGAAGTTCAAAGTAGGTCAGATCCTGGGTTGCAATCAGCATATTCTGCAACCATTCTGGTACTAATACAACACAATTTGCTTTAGATGACTTGCTATGATTTTTTTTAACATCTCTGTAAAATACTTGAAATACATAATTTCCTGCTGGAATTCTGCTGTATCGTTTGACAGCTGCTTTCAGATCTTATTTGCCTTACACAAATCTTATTTGCTCTAAGGCTGGTTTGCTTGCTATGAACTCCTTCTCTTGAAATAGTTTTAAGCAAGCAAGCCATAAGTAAATGCATTTCAGACTCCCTTGTGTCACTAGGGCCACAAAGATGATCAGAGGTCTGGAGCACGTCTCCTACAAAGACAGGATGTAAGAACTGGAGCTGTTCAGCTTGGAGAAGAGAAAGCTCCAGGGAGACTTTAGAGCTACAGTTCAATACCTGAAGGTGACCTACAGGAAAGCTGGGGAGGGACTGTTTAGAAGGGCCTGTAGCAATAGGACAAGGGGCAATGGTTTTAAACTGCAGCAGGTTAGATTTAAATTGGAGGAAAAAAAAGGAGAAAGTTCTTTACAATAAGAGTGGTAAAATACTGGAATGGGTTGCCTAGGGATGTGCTGGGAACACTCAAGATCAGACTTGATGTGGCCCTAGGCAGCCTGATCTAGTTGGAGATGTCCCTGCTTGTTGCAGGGGATTTGGACAAGATGACATTTGAGGAGCCCTTCCATCCCAATGCAAGTTGTGAATCTGTGAATTATTTGGAGAGAGAAAGCACAAAGTGAGATTCGTAATGTCGATGAACTTGATGAATGTTGGAACTACACAGAAGGGTTTGTGCAGTGGTCCTCTATAGGTTGTTGCAACCTTGTTCCACCAAGTTGCCCAGTGTTGGTATATCTGAGAGGTGACCTGCTCCTGAGCACTCTGGCCCCACAGATGTTCTCATGGAAAGCTTTTACTTCACTGCAGGAGCTGAAGTTGTCTCCATGCTTAGAGTCAGCGAGTGCTTTAGTGCTGGACAGGAGCCAACAGGCTCAGATGTGTTTTGCCATGAAGTGTAACTTTCCATGCTGCTGAAGTTCTGATACAGACATAAAAGTTGAAAACAAACTAGGAAGAGTTTCTGAGGGGAATATTTCAGAGCATGGATCAAAAGAAATGAGTTCTGAGTCTGGAGGGAGAAAAATACTTGTATTCATGTATTCATGAATTGTTAAATTTATAGAGGAAGATTTAACCAGGCTAATTCATCAACACTTCTGCATCAGAAGAAAAAAGTGCTAATTGAATTAAAAATTTGCAAATGAGAAGGCTAGTTTTAAATTCAAGTGAAGTATGAACACTGAATGCTCCAAGGACCTGGCCTCCTTACACTTCTAGTGGCATTTTCAGTTGGATTTCAACAAGGTCAAGCTAAGCACAGGGAACTGGAAAGGTATATGTGCTTCTGAATATTCAAACCAAGGGGAAAGCAGGAGAAACAAAGACTGTTGACTGATTGGTACCTGAAATTAAACAAAATATACATCCTTGTGCCTTGCTCAGTCTGAAATCTGATGCCTTTAGCGAAGTCTGTGCTTAACGCTAAGCACACAAAAATCACATACAATTTTTCTTCCTGAAAGAGTTTAGAATCGCTGCTTCATATTACCTGTTCAAAGTGGGTTTAGGTATTCTGTTTAATTCATACACTCCATTTAATCTGAAAGTTACATGAGTCCAAGCAGACTCTTTTAATCTCTCTAAACCCACAGACTTCAGATATATCTGATGTATGAAATAAGGTACAAATAAAGCAAGCCACGTTTGTTTTTCAGAGGAGAAAGACACTATCACTGACCTTTATAAAGCATTAAAGATCTATTTCTTTATAGATGAGGTAACATTACAGGATAGATAATACAAATAGTAACTGGTAAGTTACTATTGCAAGCAGTGTATGTGGGAAAGGTGTTAATAACAGCCTCATACTTAACAAGAGCACCCATAAATAGGTTGACTTAAGCCCTCAAATATTAACAGAAATTTGTATGGATTCTTCAACTTCTTAAAGCTGTGACAAGCAATATTACATAACTGTTATTACCCTGGGTGAGTAGAGAGGTTGAAAAAAATAGACTGTAGGTAAACCAGCAGGGAGGTGGTGGGGGACAGTAAGGGAAATCCTGGCCCTTTGGGAACCAATTCTCTTTTGCTGGCCAGGATATTGAGTTCAACTACATTGCAGACTTAATGGACTAAGAGAAAATTATGCTCTTCTTGTCAATCACCTCAAGAAATGGCAGCCCATGTTCTCCTCTATGATTTCCTGAATGAATCTGAGAGTAACATGTTAGATAATCAAAGCTTAGTGCAGAAAAATGGGGCTAATTGTGTCAATGTGTGCTGATGTCAAAGCCAAGTTTCAACAATGACATTCATAGGATGGAAGACAGTATTTATGTTACAATTTGCTTATTTTTTGCCTGTGAAGAGAGAAATTCTTTCCCTCTCAATTATTCATAGATGAAATTAGTTTAGCCACAGGTGATCAAAAGCACATCGAGGTTTGAAGATGAGGCTGAAGGCAAAAGGTGGCTTTGGCCATTGAAAAGAAAGTGCATTTAATTTACCATAGGGTTAAACACCATTACATTCATTGCATGTAGTGATCAAATAATCACAGAAGTCTAAAATCTCTTTCACTAGGTTTTCACTGAATGACTTTGTAAAAAGTAGCTTTAAAGGTTTTTTGTTGTAATTTGATTCATCTCAATGTCTTGTACTCATGCTGTACCTTCTCAAGTATTTGGAGATTTAATGAATTTTGACATATTCCTAGCAGTGAACACTGTGAGAAGATCACTAGGTGATATGATTTCTCCCTTTTGATAACTTACAGCAAACAGCAGCTGTATTTTTGTACAGCACAGCCCTATTGCTCTTTTAAACAACGTGCTGACAAAACAATTTCAATCTAATGAAACAGCTCACTGCAACTTCTCTAGAGAAAATAAAACTGAATTTGATGGCCTGGATGTTACTGACAAGACATTTTATCATGAATAGTATTCCACTTTTCTCATTAGATTAGGTTGGAAACAGCAAAATATCTAACAATTAGGTTGCCTTCTTCTTAGCATGAACTTTGCATTGCATAGTGAATATTGATGCAAGTAACAGACACCTACAGAACTGCAAAGCACTGAGTTTAACGATAATATTTGACCACCAAATTTGTACTAATTTAGCTTTTCGACTCAGTTGTCTGCAAGGTCAATTGTATGCTGTAAAAGATTTCTACATAAGAACAATATGGGCTGAAGGATGAGGTAATAGGAAGCGGTCTTCCAGAAAAGGACTTTGGATTTCTGGTGGATAAGAAGGTAGACATGAGCTAAAGATGTGCACTTGTAGCTTGGAAGGCCAATGGCATCCCAGGCATGACCAGGAGGCTGAGAGAGGTGATTCTGCCATTTTACTCTGCTCTGGTAAGACTTCACCTGCAGTGCTGTGGAGCCCTCATGCTGGAGCCCTCAACACAGGAAGGATGTGGACCTGATGGAGTGGGTCCAGAGGAGGGCCATGGAAGTGATCAGGGAGC
This sequence comes from Dryobates pubescens, assembly GCF_014839835.1. NCBI lineage: Eukaryota > Metazoa > Chordata > Aves > Piciformes > Picidae > Dryobates > Dryobates pubescens. The sequence goes on from NC_071635.1 coordinate 4,648,594, forward strand.
TGGAGTACCTCTGCTATGAGAACAGGCTGAGGGAGCTGGGGTTGTTCAGCCTGGAGAAGAGAAGGTTCCAGCGAAACTAATAGTGACCATCCACTATCTGAAGGGAGCCTAAGGAAAGGCTGCAGAGGGACTCTTTGCAAAGGCCTGCAGTGACAGGGCGAGGGGCAATGGTTTGAAATGACAGAAGAGCAGATTTAGATTGGCTGTTAGGAGGAAGTTCTTGACCATGAGGGTGATGAAACCCTGGAAGATGTAGCCCAGGCAGGTAGTTGAGGCCCCATCCCTGGAAATCTTCAAGGTCAGACTTGACAAGGCTCTGAGCAACCTGCTCTAGTGGAGGATGTCCCGGCTGACTGCAGGGGGGTTTGGACTGGATGACCTTTGGAGGTCCTTTCCAACCCAAACCATTCTATGATAATGGAAACCCCAACTATTTGTATGGGATATATCCAGGTAACCAAGGTATTTCTCCACTTTCATAGTCTAGCTGATTCAACAAATGAATAGTAAAAATGCAGAAAAATTGAATCATTCTGGTTATTACTTTGTACTCTTGAAAGATCCCCTCAGTCAGCTATGGTTCATTCATTCAGCACAGATAAAGCTTGGCTAAGAAACCAACTTTGTCAGTGTGGACTTGCTTGTTTTGAGTATTTGCATAGAAAAGAGGCTTAGGAAATCTTGTCTGTGTGTTCAGCTAAAACATTTACCTTGCTGCATAGTGAATGTAGGTGTTTTCTTATCTAAGTAAATAACTTTGACTTTTAAAATTCCAACCATTCTCTCTGAAATCTCCTCAAACTCACTAACTTGAAATATGAGTTTCAAGAACTCAATATAAAAAAACTCCAACCAAAACCCAAACTTCCAGCACCTCCCCCTCACAAAACCCCCAGTCCTAAGCATTGCAAGAATTGTGCTTGATTGCTCCTTCAGCTCTAGAGTTTATCTGCTTGTGACTTGCAGAGATCAGTCTTCCATAATCCTGTCACTATTCAATCAAAGTGGAGGAAGGGGAGATGGTTGTTTCCATCTGAGATGGGAACTAAATCTGCTGAGAAAGAATTTCACTTTTCTTAAGGTCAAAAGAGACTTAAATGTTATGATTTGGTTTGGTTTTTCTTTTCAACTTTGTCTAGAAGGGAATGTTATTAATGTGGCTTATGACAGTTTCTGCATGTGTGGTATGCTGTGCCTCGTTCTGATGAGAGTGTGTGGTTTTTCTAGTGCCTCTGTAGAAAAATGACAGAAACTGTTGTGTTTTATAGTTTGAAATAACTTGAAGAGAACACTGGATCAGCTTCATGCTTTGCCTAACATGTTCACAAGTCTCCAGCGTTAAAACCCAAACAAGTTCAGGTTCACAGACAAGGTTCGTGCTGTGGTTTCAGACTACAGGAAAGGAAATAAGAAAACAGAGATCAACATAATCAACACTGTGGTTATCAGGATGGTTTGAGCTCTTGAAAATACATCCTTGAGAATCTTTGGTAACTTGCTGAGAGCAGAGTATTTGTTCTGTTTTGATGTCCTTACGAAAACACAGCATCTGAGGTCAACAGATAGCTTTCAAATCTCATGCAAAATGCAGTCTTTCAGCTTAAACCAGGGCCTGCAGAATGCTTGGCATGTACTGAATTTGAACAAGAAGAATACAAATCTGAAGCCATTGTGCACTATAGCTCTTTGGAACATATTTTATACAGAGGGATGAGAAATAAGATGACTGTGCCCTTGTTTCTATCATAACCAGAGAGGTATACGAGGCAAGAGAGCTGTCTGGAAAGGAAAAACAGAACTCTGATCTTCTCAGATTCTCAAAGGATGATTTTTTTTGTAGGGAGGTGCAGCTGCCTGTGAAAGGAGTTAGAATCACAGCTCTGGGAACCCCTTGAAGAACTGCTATGAATATGTTTACATAATTTCCTTCACATGAACAGCCCTTAGACACAGCCCTCTTTCAGTATTGTTTTCCTTCTGATCTAATATCTTGATCTATTTATCCCACTATCCATCTCCTTGCCATTATATCAAGCTTAAAATGACTGCTTCTGCCCTTTTCTCCAAGGGACATTGTTGCTTGACTCCTTCTCTTGTGAGCTGCCTGTGATTTCAGTATCTATAACCTCAGTTCTCAGGGTTTCTTCTGCTGATTTAACTCAGGCCTTTCGGGTGCCTCTGACCGTTACAGATTCTTTCTCCACAGCATCTTTAAGATGTGTGCTCTGCTCTATTGCTCCCTGAGCAAGCTTTCAACACTCAATGTCCCCATTTTTGTAACAAATTCATGTATGATTTGGAAATACTGCCAAAAGATTGTGAAGTGTTGGTGACTTTGACCGTTTTTAACTTCTCTTTGTACTTGTCTCCAGATTCCCAATTTTCTCTCACAACAAACACTTTAACTTCACCTTCAGAGGACCTTGCTTCCCTTGCCACTTTTCACATTGCCATTTATCCATGGGTTGTGTTCTGCTTGGGTCCATTCTCTTCAAATAGACACTTTTGTGTATTATTTTTTCTCCCCACCTTGACCCCATATTTCTTGTGACAAAACTTCTAGAAACATCTGTAGGTCATATTCTTTCAAATGCCTGATTTAAGCTCTACAAATCCTGACAGTAACTCTTCTGCATACACATCAACTGTCCATCATGATGATCTGTGTCCCTTTATTTTCCAGTCCTGCTCCACTTTATCCCTATTGATCAGCCCTATCTGGTTTTACTTTCCAATTGCTTTTCTGCAACAAGTTTATAATCTTTGGTGTCCTCTTCAAGTGCTGCTGCAATGAAATTCTGGACAATGCTCTTTGCTCTGTAGGAAGGGTTTGATATTTGAATGTTTGTGTTCATCTCCTGTCAGCTGTTAGCTTTTTATTTTGAATGCTGACTGCTCAAAGTGCCCTGGGTCTGGATAATATTGCTTCACTTTCATCTCCTTTTTTTTTAATGCCTTTTTCTTAGGTGCTTCTCCATAGTTCAATTTTATGTCCTTTATCAAATCTTGCAGACTCTAAACAAGGACAATGTTCTCTCAAGCCTTTATCCCTAGCCTTCAGTTCTAGCCTTAATTAATTTAGCTATTGTAGACTGCATGGCAGTGGATTAGGTGATCCTTGTACATGAAGTCTGTTAAACTTTTTAAGGTCTTGTGGAATAAAAATGATTGATGATATATATTGCAGTTGAATTAAATGATCATTGTAGATCCCTTACAAATGAAATATTCTGCTCTCTGTGACTGCCAAGTCTTGCAGACAGTGGTGTTCAGAGCATTGTGCACAGGGGTACTTGAAAGTTAAATGAAACAAACTCTAAGGGGAAATAATCATATGAATCTTTACTGAATGAGACCTTTCAAGACTCACTATCCTCCAGACAAAGTCCACAGAAAGCAGAAACAAAGCAAATGTCCACTGTATAAATCTGTTTGACACAACTGATCCCCCTGGGGAGGGAATCTAGATGTCTGACTTGGGTGTCTCAGTACCACAATGAGAATGTCAGACCACAGCATTTCTGCTTGACCTAGGAAGCAGGTGTTCACTGGTTTGCCTGCTGGAGTGCCAGAGCGCTGGTTACCCACTGGGTGTTGTGGTTTGCTTTTCACTGGAAACCAGGATGGGTGAGAAGCTGACAAATACCAGCATCTCAGAAGGAAAATGGTTCTAGTTTTGCAGTTTAGGTCATAGCTACTGTTGCTTGTATTGTGTGGCATGCATGAGAGAGGTAAAAATAAAAAGTTTGAGTAGCAGTACTTTAAGGGGAAAAAAACCCCCACACTTCAGAAATGCTCTACATGTCTTGTAACCACTTTGGATTATCAAGCAGCTGACATTTTGTCAGTGCCATTAATATGTTTTTATGAATAATTACCTATTTGGCTGCATATGTTCCTTTCCCTGCAGCATAAACTTTAATAACCCCTAACCTAATCAAAATACTTTTTTTGTTAGCAAATGCCTTTTTAACAGTAGGCTCCTAATTTTCTTCTGTGGTAGCAAGGATGAATTTAACTGTTTCTGATCCCCTTAGAAAAGACAAGCCTAAAGAGAGAGATAACCACCTTATCAATTGTATCAACAATAATAAGTCTTGTAAGTTTTGCTGACAATTGCTGTTACTTGCAACAGGGAACCTGTTTTTTCTGCAGCAGAATAGTTAAAGGCAAAGGAAAACTAAGAGCTTCCCCAAATGTTTTAATCACCCTTACATTATGCTGGTGGGGTAGAAGAGATGCCACTTTTTAATTTAAAATAAATCCAACTTCTGCCTAATGTATGTGGTGGGCAATTTGCAATTATGATCTTCCTGATGAGATTCCTCCATGAAATGAGAGGTGTATTATAATTTAAATAGAGTTGTAGATCTGGTTGATTTTAATTTGTGACCCAGGGGTCAGTGGTTATTGGGTGTAATAACCCTGCAGTAATGTGACTCTTCAAGGCACATTTGTATAATGAGAAATCATAACTAGTTATGGGAAGCATGATGATTTTTTTCTTCCCCTAATCCAACTTGAATGTGCTGCTCTATCAGTCTGTGTTTTCTATGCTTAAAACTCCAGTTTACATGGTGGGGTTTGGCTATAAAAAGCTCTGGAGCTGTTAGCAGCATCTGATTTAGAGAGGTTCACTTGTTTCTCTTTTAGCACACAGCCACAGTCCATTGTTTTCCCCTTCCTGAGAACTCAGCCTCCTCTGTCAGTGGCACTACTAGCAGTTGTGATTTTCCTGGTGTGCTTCAGCTTTTTGCCACTGTTGCCTGCTCTTGTGACTTGGGGACTAGTTGGTGACAGTTTTATTAACTGAAATGAAACTGCAAAACTTACATGTGTTTTTAACTACCGTGAGACAGTCCAAACTGCTAAGAGACAGGGCTAGCTGGGCTTTTCACCTGTGCTTAAATGTGCTTTGCACTGAGACAACATAACTGACTTAATTTTTTCCTGCTGCATACTCATGCATCTGGCAGGGCTAAGAAGAGTGACAGCACTGCCTTAATCTGCTTGTGTTTGTCTGAGGAAATGCTGCTGCCTTCATTCCAGCAGCAATAATACTCGAACAAGACTGTTTGTTTGTTTGTTTCTCTTTGGTTTTACTTGTGCTGGTCCCTCAGCACTGTTTATGCAGACAGCTGGATCTTTCTGCAGGATCAGAAGATGGATTCAAGCTGAAGGTTGACACATCCTGTATAAGACTCTGCCCCAGGCTCCATCAGAGCCCATCACATCCCAGTTCTCATTCTTTATCCCCAGAGGAAACCTGAGAGTGGGAAGTGTGCCGTGTGTCAGGCTGCACCAAGCAATGTCTGCTTCCAGGGCTCAGGTGCTGGGGAGTCTCAAGCTGGTTGAGTGAGCTGTGTGTGTACTGTACCCTGCTACCTGCACCCTGCTTTCTCTGACCAGGGAATATGCTCAGTGGAGGCTTGTCCCTGTTAAAGCAGTGCCAAGTCTAAATGATAAATGGGATTCACAGAATTGCAGAATGCCAGGGGCTGGAAGGGACCTCGAAAGATCATCCAGTCCAACCCCTGTGCCAGAGCAGAATTACCTAGAGCAGGTCATAGAAGAGCTCATCCAGGAAGGTCTTGAACATTTCTGGAGAGACTCCACAACCCCTCTGGGCAGCCTGTTCCAGTGTTCTCTCTCAAGTGTGGTGTTTTAGCAATGTTAACTGGAGGTACTCAGCTTTCAGGCAGCTTGAAATGAGGCCAGGTCTTGATCCAAGTGTCCATATACGCCTGCAAACATAGAGAGCCTGAGATGCAGCCAGGCATCGATGTGCTCCAAGTGTTGCTGAAAGTTTGCAGGAGTGGATCTTGCTATTCCTGCTGGAAACAGATATTGATTGCCTCTGGAAATAGACGTGGGGTGGGCGACAGAAAAATGCTACATATGCTCCAATTAAGAAACACATCAGGGATTGTTAATCACCAGCTCAGGCAGCCTTTCAGAAATGCTGTTGACAAAGAAGATGTTGTAATAGTCTACACTGAAAATGCTGGAGGGAAAAATAACAGCAATATCTTCTGCAATAGAAAGGAGAAAGTGTTTGGGTTTTTTGTTGGTTGGTTTGTTTTCTTTACCACTTGATACCCTTATTGCAGCAGACAGTGCAGTGCCATCCCAGCCAGATGAGTTTATATTTGTAATGGGGCTTTTGAGGCACTCCAGGAGTGGTTCATGCCACTTTTACAGCTGTGACTATGGGACTAAATGATGTTTTAAAGTAATTTCTCTGTGGGTTTTTTGTGGGTTGGGTGGTTTTGGGTTTGTTGTGGTTTTGGTTTGTTTGTTTGTTTTTCTTTATTCATAATGGATTTGAAACGCAAAATCTAAGAGTGTTTTTGGACTTTGGAGTGAGTCTAGTGTGGACACATCAGCCTTCAGGGGCTGAATTTCTTCAGACTTTGAAAAAGAATGGCCTGAATTTGTTATCACACAATCCCAGCATGGGAAGGGTTGGAATGAACCTCTGGAACCCCTCCTGCTACAGCAGGGTCACTCAGTGCAGGTTACCCAGCAGGTTTAGAATCTCTCCAGAGAAGGAGACTCCACAACACAATCATAGAATCAGACTAGTAGGGGCTGGCAGGGACTTCTGAAAATCACCTAGTCCAAGCCCTTTGCCAGAGCAGGGTCACCTAGAATAATTCACACAGGAACACAACCCCTCTGGGAAGCCTCTCCTTTAGCTTATATCAGCCAGATAAAATAAGTAGTACCTGAAAAATTGTTAAGCACACCTTATTAGAGTTAATGGTGGAGACAGAAATGATTATCAAAGAAAGCTTTTTGTACTGCAAGATGTTTCACAGACACCATGCAGCTCATATCTTAAGAATGCAAAGTTCAAAGCAGTCAAAAGATTTGTTTAGCCAGGCGTAGTACGGCACTCTTGCTAAAGAAGTAGTCAAGAAGGCAGTTTTTACAGTACTGTCAGTTCTCATTTTACCTTAATTTATCAATGCTTATTATCAACAAGCTTCCTTAAGGACTTTATGGACCAAATTCTTCAATTCTGCCTTCAGCTGCACTCAGTGGAGTTGGAAATAAAAGCAAAATAACTCCTGCTTGTGTGTAAGAAAATATTTTCCTGCTACAGGAACAAAGCAACTTTAGTGAGCAGATTATTTACAACAGAAAATGAAGCCCAGAGGTCACATTTGCTGTTCAAGGCAGGTTTGTCTGCTCTGAAGAAGAAGTAATTTTAATGCTGTCTCCATGTGATTGACTCTCACTTTTTAATCCCATGGATTTACTTTTTTTCCCTTATTTTTTTAACTCTGTAGAAAGGATTTATTGGCTACAAGCCACTCATCAAGACTGTAATTATTATTTATATTAATATATCAGGGCTCTCATTGAAAGCCAATGCTGTACAAATAACAGGAAAGCAGCAATTCTCTCTGCAAGTTTTGTAACACAAGTACAGTTGGAAGCTGCATGCCAAGCTTGCAGATAGAAGGAGATAATGCTCTAATGAGGTTCTAAAACTAATTTCTGTTTGCACAACTTCCAGCTCAAGTTGGCAGCCACTCTCAAATCTGAATTCACACCAGAAACTCAGTTCATACACCATTTGGATCTCAAATATTTGCTCGGGGTCTCGCATGGGATTTTCCCTTGGAAAATACCCTGGTAGAAGTAAGTAGCTCAAATACATCTCTTCACATTCTGCTTTTGGGTGAAATATGGATGGGCTGAAGGCTGGATTCTGGTACCTTCTGACAGGGTTTTATTTGTTGCTGGATTTCAATGCCTTCTCCTGACAGGGTTTTACTCATTAATTCCTTGCTTACGCTAATGACGGCACCTTGTACAGAGTAGAAATGGACGTGCCACTAGTGAAACATGACTTGTCCAAAGAATAGCCATTGAGTACTTTTGTTGCTGTTCACAAATCTGGGCCTGGAGTCCTTTGTCATAAGTTAACAAGAAGTCTCTGAAATAATTTAGATATACTAAAGCAGGTAGAACGTGGTTCTGAGCTCGGTATGTTAAAGGAGATCAATAGAACAAATTCAGAAATAACAGCTGATCATCATTCATAGCAAGTAAACAAAACCCAAAACTGATATAAGTCATAGCCAGTGAATTAATAACTCTTTAAGCCACAAAAGGTGCATTAATCTTTTCAATGTGGGATATAGAGCTAGGTAAACTTTCCTCTTCTGTGTGACACTATACACTACAGTTTGGGATTAGGAATGGAGAATGGGTGTGTGTCAGCCCTCTCTGGTCACAGCTGGTGACCTGTGTCTCCCACCTTCTCCATCAAACTGAGGAAACTGGGCTGTGGTCAAAAGGAAGAGCCTTTGGTGTTGCCTACTGCAGTGTGTGCTCCCCTGTGGGGACTCGGAGCATTTCACGGTCCCCTGGCATAACTTGGTTCACCTGTCTGGTACAGGTGTGCCTGCAGGCAGCAACAGGTGAAGGGAGAGGTTGGCACTGGTGTAGAAACTGGGAGGAAGAAGTTGGCCATAGAGAGAACAACTCCTGTCCAGGTAGAAATGGTCCTGCATCCTTTTAAAGGAGTCTGCTTTCCCATCAACTGCTGACTAAAAGTCAGCTGAAACGTGTAAAACCCTCTCCATTTACCAGCTTAGTCTGACAAAACCCATGTCCCCTTGGCTGTGCTGGAGCTTGCAGGCAGTGCAGCAACCCCTCCTATTCTCTGCCTACTCTTTCTTCAGAGTTCATTAAATATTTAGCATCCTTCCCTGCTCTGTAACTCCAGGGGCCACCTCTGATGTTCTCCCATAATTGGACCAAAAAAAACAAACCCAGACAACAAAACCCCAAACTTTTTGTTTGCTTTTTTTTTTCCACCCTCTTAGTTTTGTAAGGAACAAAAATATACTGTTTGACCCCTTTTTGACTCCAAAAGACAAAGCAGCTCTGGGGCAACTGGGGTTGGTGTTGAATGGGAGGAAAAAAAAAGAGATCAAAGTTGTTGTTTTCTTTCCTTCTCCCCCCAAATATCTTTTAACCTGCTGCTCTCTGAATACTCTTATTTTACTCTTTATTTTTTCCTCCTTTCCACTGCTTTATCCTGATTAGTTTTCCTTTGCAATTATACAGATATTTGAAAATTATACTGCAAGGACTTTTGCTTCTGTCCTTGTTCTGTCCCTGGCACTTTTGTCTGATAACTGTCTACTGAAGACATTTTATCCAATATTGAAACGTTTCTCTTTACAATAAGGATTTGAGACAATGTGCTACAACTAAGATTAGTGAGGGAGGCCACAGAAGGCAGTTTGGAGAGACACAATATTGATCTAATGAGAATATTGTGATGAATGCTGCGGAGGAAGGATATTACCAATACTGCAGTCAATAAAAAGATGAATAAAGAATGAGTTAAGAAAATGGATTTTAATTACCTGCTTGCTTGTTTCAACACAAAAGAAATATTTAATGTACAAAATGTACTATTTTTCTATCAGGTTAAAAACAAACAAACAACAACAGCAACAAAACACAAAGCAAAAAGCAAGCAAGCAAACAAACAAAAAACCCCAAGAGATAACTGGCACTGAAATTTGAGCACTTTTACCTGTCCCATAGAATGATTTTTGGCTGAACACCTTTTGAGGTCCCAAGTCTCAGCAATGAAAGTCTAATGTTGTACTGAAGTTCAAATTTAATTTCTTTCATTAAAAGTAATGCACCCCAGTAAAACTTGGGGTGTGTGGACTTTGGGCTGCTTAATGGCTGCAAGTTTCCAAGCTATCAAAAATGTGTGCACTAATGTCCTTGTTTGCCTGCTAGAATCTTAAACTATAAGTTTAAGGGGGAGCTTAGAGCTGCCTTCCAATACCTGAAGGGATCTTACAGAAATGTTGGAGAGGGACTTTTCATAAGGTTGTCTAGCAATAGGACAAGGGGCAATGGTTTGAAGCTGAAAGAGAGTTGGTTTAGATTGGATCTTAGGAAGTTCTTCAGCACGAGGGTGGTGAGACTCTGAAATAGGCTGCCTGGGCAGGTGGTGGATCCCTCCTCCCTGGGGATATTCAGGGCCAGGTTGGGTGAGGTTGTGAGCAGCTGAATCTAGCTGAGAGGCATCCCTGCCCATGACAGTGAGGTTGGAGTAGATAGGTCTCTGGGGTCCCTTCCAACAAAAGTCATTCCATGTTTCTATGATTCTATATTCTAAGTGATAATAAAATAGATGCCTCCATGCTTATGCTGCCACTTCTTTACCTTGTTTCAAGAGAAATGATCTGGAAGAGGAATGACTTTACTGCTGCTGCTGCTGAGAACTGCTGCCTCAAGTTTCTTTATTTCTGTAATCAAGAAAATAAGTTTTCTTTTGTTTAGCCCTAGCTCACAGCTTCTTTTCCCTGGCTGAATGGAAGTGGCTTTGTGCCCTGGATTTAAATGCTCCACATGATATGATATGAATTTCTACACAATGAAATAGTGCTTTTTGCTGGAAAGGTTCCTGAGGATGTGGTTCCCTTCATCTTCCTCCCAAAGCCAAACAACAGCAAAACATTAACATCACATTTAAACCTCTTCAAGCAGCACACAGAATAACAATGCTCTGGTAATTCCTGAGGTATCCAGCACGATGTGGTGGCAGGAAGTGATCAGGCTGTTAGTACATCACACTGGGTTTGCACGTTCCCCTGGGAGTTCAACATCACTTGTCAAGCAGCAGTGAGATGATTAGTTCAGTTTTGATCATGGCAGAGCTCTAAATCAGTGCCCTCTGTGTTTTTGTCACTCCTCATTCTTCTGCCAGTTCTCCTGGGAGTTTCAAGATGATGTCACTTCGCTGCCGATGTGTCTGACTGCCTGGGAGGCTGCTTGCAGAGCTGTGACTGTCACAGCAACAACCTCCACAAACAGTCTCGGTGTCATGAGGGCAAAGATGCACACTGTTGTCTTTCTGTGGTTTTGTTTTTCTTTTCTCTGAAGTACCAGCAGCTCCCTGGATTTCACTCTGAATCTGGTTTTGCTGTGAATGTTCTCTCTACGCTTACAAACTTTTGGTCCTTATTTCTCCTGTGGGTAGGACCTAGTTCTGGTTTATCCTAACAAAAAGGATCATGTGCATGTGCCCTTCCTTGTACTGGTTTGGCTGAACTTAGGCCATGCCTTCCCACGTTGGGTCTGTCTTGTGCCAGCTGTCATTCACAGCCATGTTCATGAGCTTTAAAACATTTCTCACCAGCTTCATTTGATAGAGAGCTGCTTACACTTCATGCCCAGTTCTAGTGGGTAGGTATAAAACAAGCAAGGAAGCACACAGAATAAAATACTATTGATTAGCAGGGAGGGAAAGGAGCTTTGTACCCCATCTAACTGTTTTGGGGATATGGTAGGCAACATCACTACAAATAAAGTGCTGTGTGGTTTGATTATGGTGCCTGTTTGGAAACCAGGAGTGTGATTCATGAGAGCATGAGCACACAACAGAAGTGTGTAAACAGTGGCAGAGGGGTGGCATGCAATCAATCTGTACAATTTTGACCTTGAAGTTTATACCCCAGTGAGAGTTGTAACTGTGTTACCTGATTTCCCTCTGGACCCAACCCAAAGAGATGGCTTGCAGAAGCTGTCAGAAAATAGAACCTTCTGAAAATGGGCACAATTATAGAGATTCTTTTCAGTATAAAACTCAAAGTCATGTTGTTATATGGTGTGTGCTGGGTTATGACAGCAGAGTGCTGGGGAAGAATAGAGCATCTCCCTATGAAGTTGGGCTAGAGGGGTTTAGAAAGGCTCACCAACAATTCAGTCTGTTGGGTTAAATCAGTACCAATAAATTGCTCCAAAAGACTGTCATCTAGGTTCTTCAGAACAGCTATGCTCTTGCAGGGCTAGGAAATACTTTGGCTATTCTGTTGCAGACTTGGGTTTTCAAACATTTTCCCACTGGACATTGTAGGTGAAAACCCCAAACCTTATTAATCAAATCATCTGGAAAGAACTAAAGCCATCAAAAGCCTACTGAGTGAAAAATAAGTATTTATGTGCTGCAGGACAAAAGCAGGATGGAGGCTTAAACCTGGATTATCTGTGCTCGTTCTCTGTAAACCTGCTGTTACAGATCTAGTTTTGAAGTGGTTTAGATACATTCTCACTAAATAGGGGGTTGTTGTCGAGAAGTTTCTGAGGGTTTTCTTGTTACAAATAATTTCATAACCACTTGTTGCTCCCTTCTAACAGCAGTGTGGGGGCAGAGTCACAGCCTCTCTACTGGGCAGGCAGAGCACTCCTGTTTTGAGAGGAAGCCCAACCTCCCTTTCATGGTGTGTCTGCCAAGAGTGAAAGTTGAACTGCACTTTCCTCAAAGAGGAGAACTACACATGTACACTTTGACATTGTGGATGGATGGTTTTGCCTCTAGACTGCTCTACTGGGTGTAGAAGATGAATGGGAGCTGTAGGCGGAGTGGGGTGAAAAAATCTCCTTCAACTTTGATTTATGGTGGCTTAATGGGACATGTGTCTGGGGGCCATGGTCACACAGAGAAGGATTAGGAAAGGAAGATAATCCTAGGTTTAAAGCGTGACTGTAGAAATTAAAGTAGCTCTTGGTAAGCCTTGGGAACTTACTGGAAAACATCTTATGTACTGAAGAACTTCAGAAAGTAGGTGGGGAGAGACTGGCTTTGAAGGTCTAGTTTCCGAACTTGGGCACCTATGGTAAGAGGTAAATGGCCATAAAATAATTCTGCTTGTACCTCTTTTCTCTCATTCTCATTCTGGAGACTTCACTGTGCTGACACAGAGGCATTTCTCTTCTTTAAAACTGAAAGTAGTGTTGCAGGTATCCATTCTCAGAGCAGCAGAAATGCAGTAATTGAGCTCACAAGGCCAGGTTTCTTCACCTGACTTCTCTGTCCTCCTGTTTGAACATTGCACTTCCCTCCTAATAAGAGGCACCTTGTTTTCTAGTGTAAGAGAAGCTATTTTAAATGAGTTCTTGGATCATCCATAAATGATGTGTCTGCCTAAAGACTGTACAGAGCTTAGGGAGTCCAAATCTCACAGAGGAGTTCTGTGTCTCTGCAAATATTTGGTTGTGAAAGGAGCATTAGAAGTTTACTTTGATTAATTTGGAATGGAAAAAAGCACCTCAGTGAATAGAGAGCTGAGCAAAGGCAGTGAGTAGCCAGGACATTTTTTGAAGTAGTGTTGCAATTTATACTCTGTCACTGGCTGCAGAGGAGGGCATTATGTCTCCATGCCAGTCAGTCCTAGAGTTAGTAAGAAATAAATATTTTCATAGATTCATAGAATGGTTTAAGTTGGAAGGGACCTTAAAGATCATCTGGTTCCAGCACCCCCTCTGTGGTCAGGGACACCTCCTACTAGCCCAGGTTGCTCAAGACCCCATCTAACCTTGCCTTCAACATCTTCAGGAACAGGGTGTCCATGACCTCTCTGGACAACCTGTCCCACTACCCTCACTGCAAAGAATTTCTTCCTAATCTTCAGTGCAAATCTTCCCTCTTCAAGCTTCAATCCATTTTCTCTCATCACACCACTACAAGCCCTTGTAAAAAGTCTTTTCCCAGCTGTCTTGCATCCCTCTTCACATACTGGAAGGCCTCTATTAGGTCTTCCTGGAGCCTTCTTTTCTTCAGGCTGAACTACCCCAGCTCCCTCAGCCTGTCCCTGCAGGGGAAGTTCTCCAGCCCTCTGATCATCTTTGTGGCCCTCCTCTGGACCCACTCCAGCAGTTTTGTGTCCCTCTCATGCTGAGAATTTGTACATTTATATGCCTCCAAAAAGCAGCAGTGGAAACAGTATGTATTTTTCTGGGGTTAGTGCATGTTTCTATTAGAAGTTTATATAAATACACATTTCTATTGGGAAAAGTGTTGGCAGCTTCTGTACTGACACTTAAAACCTTTTTAACTTTTTTCTTTGTCTGAGAGATTATGAAGCAAAAGCAGAATTTTTGTGCATGGAAAAATATTCACAGTTCATTTTCTGCATTCTTGCTGTGTTAGAAGTTATTTATTTGCATTTCCTGTGTTTAAAGTTTTGAGGTAAATCTCTTGGTTTAGTAAAACCCTGAGGTGGAGCCTTCTCAGACCAAAGCAGTGATGGAATGGGCATGGGAATTGCTCAGGAGAAGAACCGATAGTGCAGTAATACAAATTTTTCAGCTTAGAGTAGGAAAGGGAGTCATTTGAAGAGGCTGCTTTAATAATATGTATTTCAAATGTATTTTACATTGCATGCCTGGAAAAGATGTATGGCTTCAATCCTTGGGAATTACTCCAGGACCAGGCACTTGAGAGATCTGCTTCATTCGGTGTTTGTTCCAATTGTCTCTGAATTGTATAACGCTAGTCTCAAACGTACAGTTTTCCAGTCAAACTTTGGCATAATAACAGTGAATAAATGACATTATGGAGCACAATTTAGAATATTTATAACCACTACCTGAGCTCACTGACACGATTCAATCCCTGACACAGCTTGGACTCCCTCACGTTATCAATGTTTTCTCGGCAGTATTGCACCTCTCCCTGCTCTGCCATGCATGTGCTCTGGGACTGTTTTGCCAGCTCTTACAGTACAAACAGTCACAAATTCTGTTGTCTCTCACACAATACTTGAGATCAGTCAGTATGGTTAAAAAATATTAGGATATGTTGTGTATAGTTTTAAGCTCTGAACCTTATTCTGCAGCTTTGATGTTTCTCTAATAGATCAGAAACTGAGCATGGAGACCGTTTGTTGCTGGTGACTGTATTGCCCCTGATTTTAATCACGACTCAGTTTGCACTCGAGTACTTTGTCCACAAATGTGAATTGTGGTGTTCAAGATAACTCTGACAAAGTGATAGAGTCTATAGTACTTTCCCCCTCTTCTATCCTTGTATTATCCTTCTCTTGGCATCTGTCAAATGTAATGGTTCATCTAGAGATGAATTCTGTTGTTTAACTCCTTGTTGGCCTCTGTGTGCTTTCCTAATGTCAGTGCCCTGCATGTAGGTTTGAAATTCCAGCTGTGCCACTAATCTCTGCTCTGAGTCAGCTGCCTCATGCTGCCTTGTCAGTAGCTAACTTCAGGTCTGTGTGCAATCATCATCTGAGGCTACTTGACATATCTCCTAGTTACCAACACTATAAAATATTGCTTTTTCCACTTCTGTGAGCTTGACTTGGACAAGAAAAATAATGAGATGATCCAAATGAATTTATTTTTTTCTCTCATAGTATATTGAATTGGAAATATGCAGACTTTGTTTATGTAGTGCATACTACAGTCCTTGAAGAGCCCCCTCAAGATCACAAGGCTCCAAATGTGGTTGTGTTCTGCAGTTGAGCTGAGCTGCAGTTCCTTTACCAAGCCAGAACTGGAACGTGTCTGAAGATAAATGGACCTTTTGCTTCCATGGGATTAAAGCTCAGGAAGTTACTTAAAACTTTCTTAATATGCAGTGATGGGGAAATGATGTCTCTAAAATAGTGCCTTCTTATTTTATTTTATTTTTCTTCATGATATATTAGTTCTTGATTAAGAGAAGAAAGCTTGAACAGTTAATCTTAAATTAGGTATCTATTATGCTCCAGGCAAGGAGGGTTTTGAAGCAGGAAAAACTATTGATCCCATGTCTGGCTTTATAGCACATGAATACAGAGTGCAATCCATTATGAAGTGAAAGCAAAACCATTAGCCTCCTCAAGCATTCAATTAGACTATTACTTTATCTACCTTAATTGATACTGCTAATAGTATCATATTTAATTGTTTCATATAGGTAGAAAACATCCTTGTTAGTGAATCTCAGCTAACTCACCAAATGACATTTAAGCAATAGCAGCAGGGCTGTAGGTGGGTTCCTGATCAATGTGTGACATATTGCCTCAGTCTTCTGCTGTGATGGTCTGAAAGTGTTTGTGTTTGCTTCACCTGAAAAGAAAACTAAAATTTTCAATGAAAGTTAAAACCAAAGAATAAGAAAAGGTCCTTGTTGGAATGGCTCTTTGCTGATGTTTAGGGAACAGCAGCCATTTTTTATAAGCAGTCTGTATGAAGATCAACCAAACCCATGTCTGTGTCTTTTGAAATGGAATATATCTATCTGGAAACATCTACTACTAGTCTGAAAGGCCATGCTTTCCATCTGAGTCTGTCTTGTCAGGAGTAAGCAGGGAGTGTTCATCTTGGACCTTCAGACATCTTCATGTTCCAAGTTTTGTCAGAAGTGATGCATCTCTGAAACGTTCTGCTTTTGAAACAAAACCTGTCAACACTGACAAATCTTAGGCTGCTTGGAGCTGTTGTGTTCTTCTACGTTGGTTTATCAAAGTTGTGCACACAGGACGACGTTTGAAACTACTGACAATACATTCATCATTTTATCAAATGATGCTGACTTCATATGAGTGATCCACAGCAAAAGTTTAATATTTAGTTTCAGTTAAGAAAAATGAATTAATATATTTTGACTTTTTTTTTCCTCTGTGGATGTAATTGTTTTAAACTGTAGAAGTCTTTTGTGTGTGTGTGTGTGCAATTAATTTCTCCACTTAAACCATTTTGCCCCCCCTAGTATACTATATAACAACACACAAAAAGCAGTTGTAGGAAAATATTGCAATAATACATATGAAGGTGTAAAGTTTACATTTAAACCCTTGTCAAACCAACTTTCTCTCAGAGGTGCCGATATTTTATCAAGTATTCCTGTCAATTTGTACTGCTGGAAACTCAGGAACAGTCAACTGCCTTTTACTGACTCTAAGTTTTAAAGCAGGATTATATTACTTGACTGGAAAATAACTGAAGAGCAAATTGGAAGCTCAAAGTCTCTCTATTTTCCAGCTCAATAAGATCTCTAACTGTTACATAAATTCTGAACTATACAGCATGTAATGTTTGAAAAACGCCTTTGACTTGAACATGAGATAAGTGGTTTTGTTCTTCTGTTGCATCAGTTTTGAAAGTCTAAAGGACATTTCAAATAATCAAATGGCAGCACTAAACCATGAGAATGTAATTATCTTCCTACAGCTATTCTTAGCTTCTCTTTCAACAGTCTGATAATTGAATAAGTCTCCTACCAATTTTAAGTCAGATACACAGTCTACATCACTGTGTAATGGCCTTTAGAATTTCTTTCTCTGAGTTATTTTGTTTAGCATCTGCCTTTTTCCTTTGCTGTGTTCTTTCATACCAATCTAACATACAAAGCAATCCCCCAGTGAATGATTGCATTCCACTGCACTGCTTCTTTTCTTACAGTTATAATTGCTAGGTGAAGTAGCATCACAACAACCACCTCTAGTAACATAACATCTCAATAACAGAGCAGAAATGTTGGGGTGGGATACCTGGTTTGCATTCACTACTACAGAACCATTGCAAAAGTTGTGGTCAGAAGTCACAATAGTGATATAGATCTGAATAACAAGGTCTGTGAGAGGAGACACCATCTCTCTCTCTCCAACTATGTGAAAGAAGATTGGAGCAAGGTGGTCTATCTCTTCTCCCTAGTAACAAGTGGTAGGATGAGAGGAAATGACCTCAGGCTGCACCAGGGGAGGTTTTGGTTGGATATTAAAAGAAATTTCTTTGTGGAAAGTGTTCTCAAACTCTGGCATAGGTTTCCCAGGGAGGTGTTTGAGTCCCCATCCCTGGAAGGATGTTTCAAAGACACAGAGATGTGATGCTGAGGGACATGGTTTAGAACCAAACTAAGGAGAGTTAGAAAATGATTGGACTCAATGATCTCAAAGGTCTTTTCCAACTGAAGCAATTGTATGATTTTTATGAACTCCACCTTGTTGGGTTTTTTTTTGATCCTATATACACTTAGAAAACAATTTACCAAGCTTTTAATTGTAACACATGCTGTTAACAGGTTGTCCTTATCCCTTATTGCTGCTGTTACAGTCAGTAAGTTAATTAACAGTGTGTAAAGCCCTGTCCAGCAAGGGTGTGAAAGCACACTTCCTTGACTGGTGGGTATATCTTCCAGAGGTATTGATTGACTGCCATCTGTAAATGATTGACTCATTTGGTTTTACTGCAATGTACTCATTTTAGCATCCCAGCAGTCATAATAGGCATAGGAGGGCAAGGAGCAAGTGCAACCAGCCTGACACTTCAATTTGTAAACAAAAAAACCCAACCCAAAACTACAGCGGTGAGGCTTATTTCCATGTTCTGATGTTATTGACCCCAAACAGTCAGAGAGGGTAACATGTCATAAACAGTGTGGTTCATGAAGCAGGTCAACTAACCCTTTATGTCATAAGCTTACCTAAGGGGCATCATTTGTTGATAAAGCCCTGGATGTTTCCTGCAATGAAAGCTTTGCTCCAAAGTGTTCCATTTGTAACAGGATAATATTTTATTTATGAGATGTCTTGTAAGGCAGGAATATTGCTGGTGTTTTACACAGCAGTTAAAGTCATACTAGGGACATTGGACTTCTCAGATAGCAAACATACATCGTATAAAGGGTGTAGCTGTGAATGCTTTGACCTACTGTGCTAGTAAACAGGTAACTTTTGACATATTCTAGTCCTAGTGCTACAGGCTTGCTGTTCACAGACTTTAGGATCATCTTGTCCAACCGTCAACCTAAGACCACCATGGCCACTAAAACATTTTTTCAGTTGATAATTGCATTCATACCTGAAGAATCCTCCATTCAGGTCAGAAGTAGCTTTGCCAATGAAGCCCAAACTGCTCTCAGCAGTAGTTTCACATCTTGTATGGTCATGTTCTGCTTGGCAGGGGAACTGTACCTATCTCTAGCTCTTTGGGTCACCTCTCCTGTGTCTTTTCAAGGCAACCACTTTGCCTGAGCTCTGAGCTTTCAGTTGCTCTGTTACCGTAAATGTGGTTCCATCAGTTTTTGCATTAACTAAATATCATCTCAAATGTTTCTTGATGTCTTGCTTTCATTTTGTTAGCACATTTATATCTAAAAATCTGTTAACTTGCACAAAATGTTTCAGTTGTGTGGAATTAATTGATCTTTAGCCTCCAAATAACCATCATAAAAAAAAATAAATATACCAAAGGCGGCAGAGCCTCACAGCAGTCTAATCCCCACTGACTTGCCTGAGACACTGAATTTATCTCCTTTCCAAAGTGTTACCATGTGTGTACCTAAAGAGAACAATTTTATTCCTAAGAGAAAAATATATATTCAGCCTGCCTGCTATCTTACATCTCTTATGTGGAGAGATCGTGCTTTGAGCTCTCAGTCACGTCTTGAGCATTTTCTGGTGCTTTCATCACTGTTTTGCACCTCTTGCCCTTGTTTTCCCAGTGACAGTGAGCTTAATTAGAACTTCCCTCAGACCAAGCTGGGCTCTGAAGATGTGAAGGTACTATTGCAAAATAGTGCTCTCCACAGACTGTCTTCTAAGGGCAACTAGCACTGGTGGTAATTATCTACTATATAGTTTACACCAGTGTGAAGGGCCTTAACATCACCTTGCAAGTGGAAAACACATTTGGGAGAATGTAGAAGTGTTCTAACTTTTGCCAGTGATCTCATTTAAAAGCATGCTGCATCCTGCATACCTTGTGTGTGGAGCTGTTAACTTGTACACACACCCTACATCTGCCCCTTTTCTAACCTTTATCATCTTAGAATTTACTGACAATGACTTTGTCTAAAACATCAGCACAGGCTGAATGATGACTGATGCAGTAAAATCAAAGTTCATTGGGAGCCTTTCAGCTGTATGAATTAGATTCTGCTTTCCAAATGAATATTTAAAGTTCCCACATAATAATATTTAAAGAGAGATTTTCAGCATTTAAGCCCAGATTCCACATTTGGTGACTGTTCCCTCATTTAAATACCATCATTTTTTCTCTTAACCCTGCCTGCTTGTCCTATAGATACCTTTCTATCTTTCTGCAGTGACACTGCTGTAATGCCTGTATAGATGAACTGGTGCCAAAACTGACAGGTTTTTCTCGTTCTCCTTTGACTCTCTTGAAAAGCTAAGCCCTGGTGATGTAGAGCCTTGTTAAACCATGCGATATATGCCTTGTTAAATGTTGAGCTGATCTGTGCAGCATTTGGATGGAAGTGTTCTGCCATCCTCTTCTTTCTCTCCTTTTCCTTGCCACCATTCCCAGATGTTTTCATTACCTGCATCACAATTTATATCAACAATTGTTATTTCTGTCAGGAACAGATGTTTTATATCAGTACAGATCAGGCATAATAAAGCACATGCCACTCTCTTACACATCAAGTGGTAGTGTAGAACTGATTCTGTGACAATTATGCTAAAATAATCTTTCCAGTCCCTTCTTTATATTTCAGAGAAATTACAATAAGTGAGAAGTTAGAAGCAACAAATTAAATGCTGCTTTTTACTTCACTGTGCTCTACTTAGCTGCCAATTGTGGAGTGATTTGCATCAAAATGCAATGAGCATCTTGCTAAACATTTCTGAAATCTCATGGTCTATACATCTCTCCTGCAATATGGTTATCATTTGGGTTTAGCAATACTAAAATATCTGAGATGGCTTCATTAAAAAATTATCTCAGTCACGTTGCCATTACCTACAGGGGGATATTGAGTGGTATTCCTTTAATTTCTGGTTTCAGTTTAATTCAACTATTGTTCAAATACTGTGGTAATGGGGCCTGTTATACAAGCTCTAATAGGGCTGCTGTGTCTGCCTGGGCTCGTGGTCAGGCTGGAGGACTGAGAGGTGGTCTTCTTCCACAGCTGAGCAGGTGTTGCTTGAACAAGTGAGTCATTTTTCAAGACAATAGGAGTGCTAACTGGAGAAAGGGAAAAAAAGGAGAACATGGGCTGTAAAACTCTTCTCAGTTTGTTGTAAGGAAAGATTTGAATCTGCTATACCTGTCAGTAAAGCTGTAAAAAAAGAGATGGACCATCTTATTATAGATTATATAGCTCTCTGAGTTTTTATGACTTCACTGACAGCCAAACACCAAATGAAGATTTTTTTATTTATTTATTCCCCCCATTCCCCACCCCCCTTCTATTGTGTATGGGATGGTTTATAGCCTAGCTCTTTTTTATCCCCTTATACTTTTATCTCTCCGTATTTGTTATGGCTGTGCCTCCCTTCTATTCCCTCTCTCCTACCATGTAAATGAGTCACCAAGATTTTCTGCTGAATATCCTAATACTTTGCCTTCACTCTTTCTTTCTCTTGAAGTAGGTATGTGTGAGCTGGTGTAAGGTTTGAAGCCATACTTTATCTGGTTCTACAACAACAGTTCTATCTGCTCAGTTAATCACAAAATAATAGGGGTTGGAAGGGACCTTGAAAGATCATCCAGTCCGACCTCCCTGCCAGAGGAGGATCACCTAGGTCAGGTCACACAGGAACACATCCAGGCAGTGAAAGAGTTTTTCCTCATGTTCATGTGGAACCCGATTTGCTCTAGCTTGCCCTCATTGCCCCTTGTCCTATCACTGGACATCACTGAGCAGAGCCTAGCTCCATCCTCCCAACACTACCCTTCACATCTTTATAAACACGAATGAGAGCACCCCTCAGGCTCCTTTGCTCCAAGGTAAAGAGCTCCAGCTCCCTCAGCCTTTCCTCATCAGAAAGATGTTCCACTTCCTTCCTCATCTTTGCGGCTCTGCACAAGATTCTTTCAAGCAGTTCCCTGAGGTCCTTCTTGAACTGAGGGTCCCAGAACCTTGCAGAACATTGCAACAGTTCTCTGATTTTGTTTTTGAGATATTGTTATGGGATCAGACCAGTGAATAAGAATCTCTGATATAGCTGCAGTCACTCACTGGGTTTCACACTTCAAAACAGTGTTTCAGAAGAGTTTACTATTCTACTCCTTATCAAGAGCTATAAATCCTATAGCTGGGAACATCTAGAGCTGATTTATATGATATGTTGGTACATGTATCCTTTCACTGGTGCTTCAGCACAAGCTTCTGATATTAATTAATTCAGCTTTTTTAAGCATTTATTAATTAGGTGCAGAATTTATAATGGCATGCCTAGGGAAAAAAAATCCCTGAGTGCAGCTAAAACCTTAATTACTTACAGGAAGAAAATATGAACACTGAAGAGGACTCATTTAGGAGACTAATTTGAAATTTTAGTCTCACTTTTCCCCTACCTCGTCTCTTATCTTGTGCCTGGAAAATATTTTTACCTCTTTTGGGTTAGAAGTAGGGAGTTTCTTTATTAAGCCCTGGAATTCTAAAGCTGATCAAATTGTGCAGAAAAAGCAGCAATAAGAACATGGAAGAGTTTGCTCAGTGTTTAATACTTTCAGTGTTTTTGCTTAATAGAAGGGCACATTTGGATCGTGTGATCCAAGAGTTGTGGTTTTGTCTTGGGTTACCAATGAATGTTAGGTAAAATGACTGGGGTTTATTAATGAAACTTTTAGGAGTGTTGAACAGTCCTTCACTTAGATCCATTTGCAGTATGGAATAAAGTGGTTTTTCTATTTGTCAAATCATGATGTGTCATAATGCAAATCTTCAAAACAACCTGGCAAAAAGAAAAATGGTGTGAGGAGGCCAACTGATTCACTGTAAAGACAGATAAAATGGAAGCACAAAGCAAACTTCATAAAAAAATCTTTGTTTTGTTTCAGAATCTTGTGCATAGCAGTAGAGAATTGCTTGCTGAATGCCTGATACATACTCCTTTGAAAGGTCTTTCCTTACAACAGTTCTTTTGGAGATAAATGTTCCTTTATCCTGGAGGGAAAGAATTATTTAAAATGCTTTGTATTAACCTAGTGGTTCCCCTTGAAGCAATTGGTAAATCTCTTCCCACTGTTAATGTGACCAGCAGTAGATTTGGTTAGTTCAAAAAGCTGCACCCTTTATCTCATAACGTTTTTGCCCCGAGGAATTGATGTTGGGGTCACTGTGCCCCGCATGCTTGTAGCTGCAATTTCCCTTTTGCCTCAAATGAGATCCAGTGAAACCATTTGCAGTGCCATTCCTATTTGCCTGCTGGCATTGATCAGACTTTTCAGCCAAAACCCAGCTCAGCCTTAAATCAGAATTGCAGGTTTCTGTCCAGTAGTCCAGCAGAAAAATCTCACCAAACTCAGCATGTTTCTGTTGTATCTTAGAGATACTAGGTAAGTAGAAATCATTGTTTCTTTCCTACCACTAATGATGATGCCTGATCTATGTGTTCTTCTAATGGATGAGGTCTTTTGTAATAAATACATCACTTCAACAAGGTCACCTCACTTTAACAGGAACATTTTGCAGCTAACCAGCAAAGAAGCAAAAAAAAATTGAGATTGTCCCCATCAGCACTTTTGCATCCTGCTGCCTTCCTGTAAATAGACCTCCAGCTGTAACTGACAATTTCCACCAGCACTCACAGCTAGACCTGTGGGATGCTCAGTTTCATGTGCTTGGATGCAGTTACCTTCTTTCCATGTAGATCCACATGGACTTGGCAGCATTAGGTTAACAGTTGGACTTGATAATCTTGCAGGTCTTTTCCAACCTTAATGATTCTATGATTCCATCTCGTTGGTGACTGGGGGTAAAATCACTTTATCCAAGATGACATCTGTTCTCTCTGGTAGGAAAAAAACCCTCAACCTGAGAGTCCAAGGAATGATTCAGGGGACTGCTGGGAGTATGGCATTGCATTGACAGTCCTAATGCTTCCCTTGTTCTTGTCGTACTCTATGCGTGCTTCACCCTCTTCTGATCTGATGGGTTAAAGTGTGTACTGATTGCCCCACAGCATAAGTGGCCCAGAGGATCCTCAGCTGTGCTGTGATATTGACAACTAGCCACTTAGAGACAAATATCCTGGAGCAGAGACAGGAATTGCCAGTAATTACATCTGTTGACTTCTGCACCCCTGATTGTGATACACAGCAAAACCAGGAGCTTGAGAAATGCCACTTGAAATTCAGGGCCAGCTGTGGAGCTCATGCTGGTGACCCTGTCTGAGGAATGCTGCTGGAATGGGCAGGAGTGCTTCTCTTTTTGTTACAGACTGGGTTCTTAAAGCTAGCTAAACCAATAATGTTGTCTTAAAAAGGTGCTAAATAGCTGAATATTAGGAAGTATGCATGAAATTCTAGGGCTGTCCTTTAGATCATATATTGCCTCACCTCTTACTGCACATTCAGAGGACATTTTCCTCAAGTTGTGTACAGGATCTGTTATCAGACAGCAGCAAGGGCCATGGGTATTCTCAAACGTGGCTACTTCTTTCTTTTCTTCATTCTACAATTCTAAGACATGATTTCTATCTTCTCTTTGCAAGTTTTTCTCTATTTAGAATCAGAGAAGCATGGAATTGTTGAGGTGGGAAGTGACCTTTGAGGTCAAGTCCTACTGCTCACCTAG
This sequence comes from Dryobates pubescens, assembly GCF_014839835.1. Classification (NCBI taxonomy): domain Eukaryota; kingdom Metazoa; phylum Chordata; class Aves; order Piciformes; family Picidae; genus Dryobates; species Dryobates pubescens. Next base: position 4,672,907 of record NC_071635.1, read on the forward strand.
AGCTCACAATTTCACTGCTACTGCTAAGCTACTACCACTAAACCACATCCCTCAGCATGTCTTTTAAATATCTTCAAGGATGGTGACTCCACCATCTCCCTGGGCAGCCTGTTCCAGTGCTTGATAACATTTCTGTGAAGAAATTTTTCCTAATATCCAGCCTGAACCTCTCTTGGTTATGAGACCATTTCTTCTTGTTCTGTCACTTGCTGCACATGAGAGAAGCCCAATCCCCCACTCACCCCAGCCTCCTTTGAGGTAGTTCTAGATGGTGATAAGTTCTCCCCCATCTGTTGTTTTAAAACAAGAAAAAAACCCCCACACCTCCACACTCCATTGCCATTAAGATTTTATGAAAGAGGTATTTAGAATTGTCTTCAGGCCTTGATCATCTGTAGAATGTGTTTGAGGCACCACGTTTTTCACAAAGCATGATGGTGCTGTTTATCTAGTGGGGGAAAAAAAATCAGCTCTGGGTGGGTGCAATATGAAGAGAGAAGCAAATATGAAAACCTCCCAGTCCTGACATATGGCAGAATCTTTTGACTATAAAATTCTCTTAGCAGCACAATAAAGGCACTTTCTTCAGCAATATTCCTTCTGCTAGATTTATTACTTCAAGCCCATTTCTGAATACAAGCAAATATCCTGGCTAATGTTCAGGATTCCTTCTAAGTGGTTTAATATAACTAAAGTTGAAATATACCATAAATATTAATGTATGGGAAGCTGGGGCTTGTGTGCCTGAAGTCTGAGCTTCACTGTGTCACCTCCAGCAATGCTCTTCAAACTTAGTCACCCGAAGCTGGAGAGTGGCTGCCTATTTTAAAATGTACATGAGTGCTTTTATCATGTGGGGGCCAAGAATGGGAGCCTAATTTCTGCTTTTTCTTTCTTTCTTTTTGTTTTTAATTAGGATATTAGCATGGAATAAACTCAAAGAACCTGGATGTATTTAAATAATTTAGAAAGAAAAAGCTGTAAGATAGAAACACAGGGTACTGAGAAATAGCATTGGAACTGCTTTCAGCCTGCTGTGTCAGGTATCCAGATAGAGATTTGTTCCAAGATCACAGGGGAATATTACAGAATCATAGAATGGTTTGGGTTGGATGGGACCTCCAAAGGTCACCCAGTTCAACCCCACTGCAGTAAGTGAGCAGCATCTTCCACTAGATCACAACTTTGTCCAGTCTGACCCTGATTATCTCCAGAGGTGAGGACTCAACTACCTTCCTGGGAAACCTGTTCCAGTGTTTACTGCCCTCATGCTAAAGAACATGTTCCTAACATCCAATCTCAATCTTCTCTTCTCTCATTTCAAGCCATTGCCCCTTGTCCTATCACTGCAGGCCTTTGCAAACAGTCCCTCTGCAGCCTTCTTGTAGCCCCTTCAGGTACTGGCAGGCTGCTATTAGGTGTCCCCAGAGCCTTCTCTTCTCTAGCTTGAACAACCCCATTATCCTTTAAGAGCTCTAACATATGAAATGTACTGATAATTAAAAGACAAAAATATTATCACCACTAGCAAACAGCCCTTGAGACCAGACTGCCTTTTAGTCATGGGAAAGACCAAGACTATTAAGAGTAATCTCATGATGGTTTAAATTAAAAATACATATATCAAGCATAAACATGTCTGAGTAATTCTGACAGGTAGCTGCAAGGCTTTCTCTGCACCTGTAATTGTTAGAATTACTGCCAGTTCTGAATCAAGCTGCAAGATTCTACATTTTACTTATCAAAACATCTCTCTTCTGTATTTCTGAAGTTCCTCATACAATAGCTACAGCAGCTCCAGGAGTGCAAGGTCATCTCATGCACAGTGATCAGTTATTTCGTTTGCCTTTTTCTGCCTTTTTTTATCACTCTGTTTGTAGTGGAATCAGTCTCCTGCTCCTGGAACTTGAGGTCGTAGTGATTTCTTGCTAGCACATATCAGATCACTCCAGCTCTGATTCTGAACTCAGGGTTAGACCTTCCCTCTTATCTTCACTTCCCTTTTTCATGAGTTCACTCATGAGAGTACTGAGCTCCTCGGGAAGTTTCACACTTTCATGTCCCTGCTAGCCTCACATGTTCTGGAAACCACCTCTGGCAGGACTGTTTTGGTGGGGAGAATCCTGACAATCCAATGTGGGCATTGTGGGAAGTGCCTGCAACGTGTGCTTTGCACAAAAGGACAAAGAAAGTTTGGCACTGAAGAAATAAAAGCTGAGTTTTATTTAAATAATTAAAACACATATTCAGCAGTAATGAGCACTCTGCTCTGACTGTGCTGCTGTGCGGCAGGCACATATCTGCCACAGCCTGAAGGGACTGCAGTCTCCTTAGCCTTTTGCCTCTTGCTGAGAATGCTACTTAGTGCTTGTTGTGGTCATGGCGTTTTACAGCTTGGATGCTTGCCAGCTGGAAATTTCCTGAGACCACAAATCCATTTCACTTAAGCCAGTGTACATCCATCAAATGCTAACGATATATGCTAGATGCTCTCATTTGTTCCATCCACTTGCTGTCTGTAGGGACATTTGGATGGAGGAGGGTATGGGTCTGAAGACTCTACTGGTCTTTATAACATAAACAATCTTAAAAAAATAAAAAAAGTAATTATATGGCATCTAATAACCTCTCCCTCAAGCAAAGTGGTTGTCAGGAAGGAGAGCTGAATTGTTGTGAGCATCCATGCATACCAAAATTCTCCAGTAAATGCCTAGTATGTAGCTTATTGAAACTGCTGTTAACTTTAGGGCAAGGCTCCATTTCTTATCTTTCAGGAGATGCATGTTTCTGCTGGTATGGAAGTAATAATTGACATCCTCTTCTTGTCCTTCTGTTTATCTGACTAGGAACTGGCTTTAGGGGCTTGACCAAAAAAAAGACAGATTTCCCACTTAGACAAAAAAGAGAGGGGAGGGGAACCCAACATCAGTATTTTAAACATAGCTTAAAAAGCAAATGAATATCAGATAGTGTTTCCCAAAATCCCTGTATGAAGCCATTGCTGATTTACAGTAAATATTAGAGCTTCTCAGAATTCCATCACCTGCAATCTTCTACCAGGGTGCAGCTACAGTAAGTGTCTGCTGAAAGACAGCATTGCAGCTCTTGGGTGGGGATATTTATTCATTATTCAAGCTGACAACATTGTAAGAATTCAGTTGAAAACTTCTGATCACAGAGCATTTTATTACTTGATGATGTGCCACTACATGTGAAAAACCTTTGTGATAAACTTTCCAAGAGAAGTTAAGCAAAGGCATACTGCTTCTCAGGCTTGCATGATAACAGCCTTATCTTGGCCCAAGTGTAGCTCACAGGAGCACTGCCTGTATCCACGATACATGTTGTAGAACATCAACAGTATCTCATACTTCTTACTTCAGTCACATCTTGTAGGATACATATTTTAAGTAAATTCCATACTTCTTTTTTTTTACAAGAATAGTTCCTCAATACACAATTGCAGAGATTTTTATGGAATCACACTTAATTGTAAAACAGTAGTGTGGGGGAAGAAAAAAAAAAGTGAAAAAGAATAGTAATAAAAATCTCTAAATCAGTGGAATTCCTACTCTGATTTCTTCTTTTCTCCTAACTTCATTCAATAGCTGTAAGTAGTGCAAGAAGACAGCCTGTTTTCTTCAGGGCAGACTGGATTTGTTAAAGAGCTTTCATTGTTCCATTTCTGCCTAGGAGTTCATTCCAAATTTCAGGAAGACAGTAGGACCTGTAAATACAGCTGCCAAGTATTTGTTCCCACCTTGGACATTTTCTGTATGACACACTTCTGGGTATTTCTGCAAGTTCTTACCAATGTGCATTAAGCTGCAGGAAATCCTGGCCAAGGCAAAAAAAAAGGTGATACCTCATGGCTTTGATAGCCATATTTTTACCTCTGGTATTCAGTCCACTTCTTTACAAGCAGCTGAGACCACTTTCTAAGTGAGCAAAAGGTGAAACTCTAACTGCATGAGCAATCACCTTAATCAATGCAATGTGAGACTCCCTTCAAAATACACTCACTGCAGAAAGGATTTTTGTCTTGTTTTAAAGGGAAAAGCCTTGTTAAGGAGCTCTTTTTCTTTGTAGACCTGTATGTTGCTGAACGATTTACAAAGCAAGCAGGGTGGTGAAGTGAAAGAGGGTGAGAGTGGGTAGCAAAAAGGAGAGCTGGCCAGGTCACAATGTCCAAGAGTGGATCACAGATGCAGCTGGTGGGTTGGCTTGTGTGACTAGCAATGTTTTACTCTGAGGAGGGTGAGACTCATTCCCAGCTGCCCAGAGAGGTGATAGATGCTCCATCACTGTTACTATTCCAGGTCAGGTTGAGCAATGTGATCTTGTTGCAGATGTCCAAGCTGACTGCAGAGGGGTTGGATTGGATGACTTTAAACATCTCTTCCCACCCAAACCATTCTATCATTCTGTAAGTTATCAGACAACCCAAGAGCTGCAAAAGATATTCAAGAAATGCTCTTAAGAGGAGTAGCTACCAGCCTACCAGCACTGACCTCAAGCTGGGATGGCCTCAGGAAACCCAGATGTTCTGTAATTCAGCAGCTGCCAGTCAAAAAGAAGTGGGATACCAGCAAGAACATTAGCTTGTGTGTTCCTGGGGAGGCAGCAAGGTGGCTCATCAATTCAGGGAGGTTTCTGCTTTCACAGATTGAATTGTTATTGTATTTTCCTTTTCTCCCAGTTCCAGTGAAGTTTTGCTCGATCAAGGCCATTTTATGATTCATTGCCTGTGAGGTGCTGGGTCATTGGGAAATGTAATTTAGTTCCTCAGGTTTCTAAGAAAAAGCTCAGGGTGGTGATCTTTAAGTGTTTTAAGAGGATCCTCTAGAAAGCGAGAGCTCATAAAGTTCCACAGAAGAGATAATCTTCCTGAAATATAAACCCCTGTATGAAAGAAAGGATACTGACTGATCTGCAATTTAAAAAAAAACAAACAAATATTTCCTCAAAATTTTGCCTTTGGGAGACAGTTATTTGCCCTTTTGCATACAGGAAAACCACGTCTGTCAACAGGGAACTGATTGTCCCAAGTTTTATTAGAGATTGACCTTTTCTTGTAGTAATCACTGGAATACTGCAGAAAATAATTTGAATGTGCCAAATAATCATAAGGAAGTTTTAGGTAGGAGCAGGTAAGCCTCAGTTTTTCAAGTTCCCTTGGCTTTGCCCAAAAGGTTCTATTGATAAACCCCCAAAATATTAATCAAGCAACACAACCCTGATCGGACAGGAAGGAGAGAGGGCCACATGATGTTTCCATCATCAGTCTTTACTGGGTCTTTGGATATAGCTAAAGGACTTTCCACCAATTTATCACTACTAATAACAGCCATGCCCTTGTGTCATGCCATTGAGGGAGGATTTTGTTTCAACGCTGCTGTTGGCACTTTGGCAATCCTTCAGGTAGACTGAAGTACTGCCTTTATTAGGGTAATGAAAAATCCTCTATGCATGTAACATTAGTATTTTTAATACATGAGCAGACACAGTAAGGAATCTGTTTGGTGTGTCCTAATGAACATCAAGTGTTGTAGCTAAAAGTGCCTTTTGGTACTAATAATTTGGAAAGGTGTTTGCTTTTCAATATTTCTTTTCAGGTAAAATGACTCTCTGAATGATTTCCCAAGTGCATTTTAACATGGCTAGCAATTCTTGTTATTAAAAGCAAATATTTAAACTGTTCTCCAGCACCTTGAGTAATAATAAATGGAGAAGGCACACTTCAGACAAACAACCTTTATTTTAAAGAGCCAGGGCCAACTGGGTTTTGCAGCACTTATAAAGGGAATATTTTGTCAATCGAATGATGTAATTGAACTAATAGCCTTTGATAATTGGGGAACAAACACAGTGTGCTGCTTGTAGTTAAGCAAGTCCTCTATTGACTTCAGTTGTGATTACCTAAGGCTGAAAATACCAGGAAAAACTTGCTCTTGGCTGTGGGAAAGGGGCCACAGCGTGTGGGGCATTGCCCTGTGAAATTGCCTGCCTGGGGCTGGCTTCTTGGCACTGGGTGCTGCAAGATTTTTCTCTGTCCCCCCTCAGTGAAGCTTTTCCAAGTGATTTCTTCAATTCATGGACTTAAATCCACAAAAATTTCTTCAGTGTCATTGAACACTGGAACAGGCTGCCTAGGGAGGTGGTGGAGTCACCATCCCCAGAGGTTTTAAACTTAACCAGAAATAAATAGGAAGCCTCTAAGGGATATTTTAGACTACATTAAAATCTGTATAATAAGTAATAATTTTAAAAAACATATAAAGGAAACAAGGTCTAAATCTTTTTGGTACTTTATGTATCTGTATCAGTAGTAGAATAAAGTTAAAGAGTGTTAGGAATTAATAAAGCATCCTGGAAAACTTTAATGTTTTGAAAACTAACATCTCCCATTTCCTCAACCAGGAAAGTGAAATGGGGAGTGAGGAAGGGGAGACCTCATCAGCACAAAGGTCTCAGCTATACAAGTGAGGAAACAGAAAACTGATGAATCTTCAAGTGATGTTGGGAATTGGTAGGGTTGCACAGGGTCATTTTTGGCTGAACCTGTTTTCTAGCTAAGAAAATATTAATGGCACTTAATATGGTGCAAATACTGCTGCAAAGTGGTCAAACTAATCCATGAGAACTGTTAACAAAGCAGAAAGGTCAAAGTAATTTCTGTGGAAAAAAGGTATCAGCATTTCTGTGTGAAATTGTTCATAATGCAGCCTCGAGAGGCTGTGATATATTCAGCTACAAAGAGTCTCAAAGTGGGAAAACAAGATGGTTGCGTTGATGTAGACCCCAAAGCCTTACCTTCCCCATCAAGGTCACCCCTTAGCTCTGCTACACTGCTCCTACACTCCCAGAACCTCTTCCTTAATTCTCCTCTGAGCAATTTTCAATGGGCACAGACACCTTTCCCTAGACCAGGTTGCTCAAGGACTTGTCCAACCTGGCCTTGAACACCTTCAAGTAAGGGTCATTCGCAACCTCCCTGGGCAATCTATTCCAGTGTCTCACCACCCTCACTATGAAGGGTTTGTCTTTTGGAAACTAAAAGAGAACAGGCCTTGCCTTTGCTGCATTTTCACACTTCCCTTGCCCTTTGTCTCACGGCTTTATATATCAACCTGAGCATATATCAGGCTGCCAGAGCCTCCTAATAGCTGCTTCACTCAAAGAGATTTACCAAAAGGCAGCTTGTGCTCTGCCAGCGTTCATTGCTTTGCTAAGCAGGACCCACAGAAACGTGGGCCTGCCACTGAGTGAGCAAAGAATTAACTTTAAGTTGTCAATTTTTTGACATAGAAGAGGCTTGCATATTAAACTTCCACTCCCCTGAATTTCTTGTGAAGTTTTACACGTTCAAGTACCTTTTGGTAGCTAGAAAATTAAATTAAAGAAACAGAACTATTATTACAGTTCTGTACAGGAGCACTAATAATATCGAGTATATAATTCTTAGGGGGAAAATTCAAATATAGGAGGTGATTAGGGTGGTATTACTGGCTGGCAAAGGAAAAATTACTGTAAGCTGAACAGCAGGATGTAAGGATATTGTGGTGAATTATAAAAACATTTGGCACATTGCTGGAGTTTCTCTCTGTGGTACCACATTATCTCATTTCAAATAGTGTAATTAAAATTGGACAAACTTGGAATTAATGTAGCTGAGACTTATCTTCCCAAAAGCACTCTAAAATTTGCCTCTCTCCTGATTTTGCATAAGAGAGACTGAGAGGAGAGAATTGTCATAATGGCCTGGAATTGCATTCTTAGGTTAATACACTGTGAGCTGAGCTAAAAAATCGGTGTTGTTGCTCAGGTCTTTCACAAGCACAATGTTTACTAAAGGGCTCAATCCTAAATGGTGGCGTTGGGATGATGGTTGGAGTTGATGATCTTAGAGGTCTTTTCCAAATGAAACAATTTTATGATTGTAAGGAAGGTGGGAAAATCACAGAACGGTTTAGCTTGGAAGGGACCTCAGAGATCACCTACTTCAATCTCCCTGCCATGGGCAGGGTCACCTCACAACTAGACTTGGCGGCTCAAGGCCTAATTCATCTTGGCCCTGCCTACCCCCAGGGATGAGGTATTCTCCCTGGATATCAAAATATTTTGGATTCATTAGTTTTGATTGTTTCAAAATATCAATTTCACTCAGCATCAAAGCCTGGAAAGGAGTTTCCTGTATGTTTATACCTTTGCAGTAAAGGAAGCCAAACCATCTTTGCATTTGATGACTAACCCAGGAAGGTTTTGAGTCTTGGAAGAGGTGATGGCAACAGCTGTAAAGGAAGAAGAGTTAAATATCTATTTTACCTGCTATTTATCATTTCTGTAAACTGAGCAATTGACAACAGATCATTTAGGAAAAAAGAGGAAAAACAGAAAAAAGGCAACAGGTAGTTTTGAAAAGGATCTTGAACTCTCAGCTATCAACTCTCCACCTAATCAGGAAGCTTTGAAAGGACCACATGCTGTTACCTTCCATCTTGCTGGAGACGGGGGCACTTGTTATGGGAGCGCAGTGTCTTGATTTATACAAGCAGGATGCCTTTCAGTGTGATAAATTCGACTCTCAATTTACATGGTAATTGCTCCTAACTCAAGCTGTATTGTAATGCAAATGAAGATGTTTATTTACTGCTTCCAAAATAGACAACGTTATTGCAGGTTTTTCTAGAAGATGTTTGAAGAGATGAAAGAACAACCTCATTTAATCAGCTTACACAAAGATTAGACTGGAGAGGTGGTGCTGCTCCTTGTAACTTGCTGACATGTGTCTTCTGTGGTGCTCTGTATTTCTGCCTGCTGTGTGCCTGCAGTCGCACACACCAAAGGAAATCCCCTCCACAGCTCACCTTCTTTTAGAAGTCCTCCTGTAGGTGGGATAAGACTTTTCTTTTTCTTTCTTACTCAGGAGCCAGTCTTGTCAGTTATGTTTCCTAAACTACCTTTTCCCTCATTCCTGAAGTTGCAGATGTCTCTTGATTAGATCTGATGCCATCTTCTGTCCTTGAGAAACCAATTACCTCCCTGTAGTTGACTCAGCATGAATCTGATTCTTTCAGTAGCAGGGTTTCCTCTGCTGAACTTCATAGTGCTTCAGCCTGAGTGTTTGTAAACATCTGAGATGTACTACTAAATGGGTTAATTGCTTGCAGCTTATTAATGGCTTGTAAGATCAAGCATGATAATAAAAAGCCCACTGGAAGGATAGCATGGCTGAGGTGATTTGTTCCCATCTTCTTTGTCCTCAGGTATAATTAGATATTTGAACCTCTGTCCCATTAGGTCCCAGCTATTTCCACTTACATAATCATTTAACCTTTGCATTCTTTCTCCAGCTTAAACGGGTTTAACACGAGAAGGCTGGCCTGTTAATAATAATATCTCACACTCAGGATCTCTGTTAGTGTTTTGAATTGATATTATGATAAAAATAGAGGTGATGCAGAACTAGGAGCATCAGAAAAAATAGCACTAAGGTTCAAATTGCACCATTTTGAATAAAGCTGCAAATATTTCACATACCCATGATCTCACAGAAAGGCCTTTTTCTACAGGGAAGATGGTTACTGAGGTGCATGGAATTGATTCCTCCTCCAGCAGTTCAGCTGTGAGCAGAGTGCCCAGATTAAATGAGCTTTTAAAGCCCTGCACTTACTGTGATACATTATGCCCATGATTTTTTTTAAACACTTGATTGATTTGATTATATTTATCAAATTAACAGAGATTGATTAGTAGTCCTCCATTTCAGAGAGCTTCCTGAAAAGAGCTACACTGGTGAGGAGGAAAAGTTGTTGTCTGTCAGACTCTGTGATCACAGAAAGAGAAAGGGAGGAAAGTCTGAGCTTGTTTTCATATTCAAATTGCTTTAAATACATGGAGATAATAAAGTTACTGAACTACTAAACTACTTTATTAGCCAAGTTTACCTAAGGACAAATAGCTTCAGCTACTGCAAGTGCTCAGAACTATTAAAAAAGCCTCATATTACACTTTCTGAATTAAAAGAGTGAAAAAAATAGTGGCAGATACAGGCAGAGGGTGGGAGGCTTGAAGGAATATATCTCACAGGAATATATCTGAGCTCTGTCATCTTTTTGAGTTTGGCTAATAGTGTTTTCCTCCTTACAGAGGGTGGGTAAAGCACAAATAAAAGCCAACCTTGTAAGTACAGCTGTACTCTAAACCAAGCTGTACAAAACAAAGGGGGATTAAAAGCTGCTTGACACTCCCTGTTGCTATATACTAGGCTTTGGCATTTGAAAAGTTAGTGACAAGAAGCAAGGGGATGATTTTTAAGTTAGAACAGAAGTGGTGGGAAGTGGGTTCAAAGAAGTTAATTTAATCTAAGTGAGGGAAATAGAGGTTTTGCAGTCTGTGTTGCAAGAAGCTTCATCTGTCTTTGAATGAAACGGGCATTAGGGCAGCTTAGAGACACATCACCCAAAACAATCTTCTTATTTTAGTTCACCATCCTCATTTGCTGAGGATTTCAGACTTCCCCTTGAGAATACTGAGAGCTGGCAATCATGAAGGATGTCACTTTTCCCACGTGCATGGAAAAATAACACGGGGTTAACTGTAGTTGATAGGCTTCAGAGTGTGCCAAGGGATGCCTGGGGGTGAGTTGATATCAGGTTAACAATCAGGAGATGAATAAAGATACCTCTATCTTGGGAGCCAGAGGCATGTGACAGTAAAGCACAGGAAGTGTTTAATTGGAGGGCCACCAAATATCCTCCGTGGAACCAGGTTACTCTGGCTGCCTCACACTGGGGGATGTCTGTGATGACACAATGGACCTGGCTTGGCCAAATGAGGTAGAAAAATTAATTTGACATTGGGACCTTTCAATGTAGTCAAACTTGAGCTGCAGCAGTTGATGCAGGGCAGGGGCTGTTGCCCCTGAATATAGGCAGACAATTTGTGGAGACCACCTGAGATCACAAGGGGACAAGCAACCTGATGAATGCCAGACATCCACCCTCAAAGTCAGCAGAGATCAAGAGAAACAGGGTTGTCTGAAGGCAAAAGCAAAACTGCAGCTTGCCCAGAGCACCTTTCTGTTCATGCTGAACTGGTTTGCTTTGAGGAGCTTGGTGCAGTTTGTGATGCTGGGACCCCTGTCCTAGTCATGGGGTTAGTTGAATAATGAAGGGCTGAAAAATAACAAGGTGGGTAGAATTCTGTGTATAGGTTGTAATGGAAATAGGTATCCATTTGCAGATATCCTCCAGAGAGTACTGCAGCAGAAAAACCTGGAGGATGTAATTTTCCTGTCCTTGCTGGAAAAGGACATGGTAATGGGAAGATGAAAATTGTGTGGTTGTCTGCAGGAAAATCTAAAAGTTGTTTTCATTATTGAAACTGATTTTTTTTCCCCCCATATTTCTTAAACAGACCTTTGGTGTCAAAATTCAAAGGGAGAAGCATAAAAACCATCTGCTGTGCCAGTCTACTGTGGATTTGGTTTTAGATGGTTATTGTACTTGATATCAAGTCATGTAGTAATAATCTGCTCACAATATTACTTAGGAACATTCTGGACTGAATTCCTTATGAAAACAGTTTCTCATGTAGATTCTGATTGTAAATATCTTCCATCTTTACCTTCTAATTAGATTGTTGAATTTCTTAGGCATCTTCCACAGATGTTTTTGTGGTAGAATTGTTTTGTGGTAGGACTTGGCTGCACTTGCTGAAATACCCCAGGAAAGAAAGCCTTAGGAAGGTAACTGCGGAGTACAGGGTCATTATGAGATAAAGGCGTAGTGGGTTTGGGGTTATTGTTTGGTTGGTTGTTTTTTGATTTGTTTTGGGGTTTTTTTTGGGGGGGGGGGTGGAGGTTAGTTCAGTCAGTATGAAGGAAAATCAGGCCAGAAACAACTGTTCCTTGGAAAGGCAGGGTAGAGCTGCTGGGCAGAGCCATCCCACCATCCTGTCAAAGGTGAAGAGGAGCTCTCTACTGCAGTCTCTAGGCAAAATTTTAACTACAAAGGGTTTGTGAAGTCAAATGTGTCTACTGTTTATAAAAGCCAAGGAACTCCTTGAATTCATCCATCCATATCAGGCTGGTGAGGGGTTTGGAGGGCATGTCATGAGAAGCAGCTAAGGGAGCTGGGGCTGTTTAGTCCCTTCTCTTCCCTTCTCTTCCCTTCTCTTCCCTTCTCTTCCCTTCTCTTCCCTTCTCTTCCCTTCTCTTCCCTTCTCTTCCCTTCTCTTCCCTTCTCTTCCCTTCTCTTCCCTTCTCTTCCCTTCTCTTCCCTTCTCTTCCCTTCTCTTCCCTTCTCTTCCCTTCTCTTCCCTTCTCTTCCCTTCTCTTCCCTTCTCTTCCCTTCTCTTCCCTTCTCTTCCCTTCTCTTCCCTTCTCTTCTCTAGATAGTCACCATAGTAAACTACAAATTAATTCTTTTATTTCATATCTAACCTTCTCTTATTAGGGTTTGGTTTCCAATAATAGAGGACAAGGCAGAAAGAGATTCATGGGAAACCTTCAGAAAACCTATAAAACAATCTATTGGGACGTTAGAGCTCTTTCACGTCGCTGCCTGTTTCTTTAACCTTGCTTATGTCTCTGCTACCAGAAGAAACTCAGCTTTTAAACTCCAGATGAACCTATAAATGGATCAGATTTTTTTCTGTCATTCTGTACAGAATAGCTGACAAATCAGATAAATGGCAATGAGGGACCACAGGAGCAGCACTTGGATTAAAAGTAGCGGTGTACTGAGAGCTTCTGGCATTTAATTTGTTTAAAATTGTATTTCTAGGTCAATAATGTGATTATTGATAATTCTTATCAAAGTGAACATTTGACCCAAATTTTTATTGATTTATCTTTTCTAAGTATTGAAAGCTGGTGTGCAATAATGGCACAAAGTTAGAGACAGGGGAGTTACAAACTTCTTGTCTCTACATAACTCATGCCACTGGATTATGCTTTGTGCCTTTGATACTCACTTATTGACAAAAATGGATGTTTTGTGTGTGTTGCTGAAAGCAGGATTTAGCTTTTTATATGTGAAGATTATATAGCATTAGGGAACAAAAGCAGGATTTCTTCTTCTCTCTCACAGTGCACAAATGACTGATTCCTTCCATGGCATGGCTGGGATACAGAAGAAGAGAGGAAGATTCAGGAGCAAGGTATGTTCCCTGTCTATTAACTAGTGGAGTTAAAAATGGGCACTGTTATGTGCATGCCATTCATGGATCTCACTTTTAAGCGTGAACCATTTCTGTTCCATTTATCATCTTTTGAGGACACTGTATCTGGGATTTTGCCAGCTCTTTGGTTCAGGTCAGAAGAACCTAAGAGGTTCCTTGGCCATGGAAGATATTCTGGGCTAAAGGTTGTTTAAACTATTTTGAAAAGCAGGTGAACCATTCAGGTCTTTCATAGGGTATAAAGGCAGGTGAAAATACTTCTTCTGTGTAGCTGCAATCCTAACTGCATGTTTCTAAGGGAATGTTTCACAAAACTTAGAGAAGTCTGGAAAATAAATCTCAATTCATTGTATTGTTCCTTAATGAGGAAACATGTTGTAGATGATGACCTGGAGTGTGATCCCTCCCTCCTTTATGACAGACTTGTAATTCAAAGCTGAATCATATTTAGGCTGGAATTACTATCAATCTAGTTAATATTTTTGTCCATAGAACATAGTTTTTTAATGTATTTGGATCTAAATAGCAAGCCTAAGTCCAAGTTTGTGCCAATAAACTGCAGCTACCTATCCCTAGAATGGTTATTGTGTCTGAGACAGTGAACTGCACTGTCTCAGGCATCAGAAGGGGGATGTGTGAAGCAAGCAAAATTAGCATAAAAAAAAAAGCAAATGTATTAGACTGCAATTACCCTAACATCATAACATGGAGACATTGCAGCTGATCTTGGAATGGCTTAGATGTCAATGGAATAAGTCAGTGAAACAACTTCAAATAAATGGATGAAGAATTTTAATGGCATCATATTGGTGGGCTCGAGGATTACAGCATTTTAGGGGTATTGAATCTACAGACAGCTATTAAAAAGGCTATAAAGTGTGGCTGCTGTGCAGGGCTGCCGTTTCTCAGGGTTTAGTGCTTTGGATGTTGTCATCTTTTTGATTTTGTGGAGATTGTTAACAAAGGAAAATTGTTTTAAGGACAAGCACATAATAAGTTGTTGGGGGTTTGTTTTGGTTGGTTGTGGTGTTGGTTTTTGTTTGCTTGTTTGATTTAATTCAACTTCTTTATTCTGCAATGTTTTGACTCACTGAAAGGAGAAATATTGTAAAAATAAAAGATGTTACTAAAATAACCTCATCCACCAACTTGGATCTCCCCAAAGTCAGCCAAAATCCGCACAAGTCAAACAAGTCCATCCCACCCACCTCTGTTTCACAATCAGAGAATGTCAGGAAGATGATTTTGGGAGACAGATGAAAAATTAATATGCGACACCAAGGTATCCAAGATTTTCCAATGGCTTCTTCATGATGGTTTCAGAAAGGGTTGTTTTTCCCTAACTTGCTGTTGGGAGATCAAAAATGTTAATACAGAAAGATGGATAAGCAGGTCAAGAGAGGTGATTCTTCCCCTTTACCCTGCTCTTGTGAGACCCCACATGTCTCCCCAGCATAAGGACAGAGAGCTGTTGGAGTGAGTCCAGAGGAGGGCCACAAAGATGATCCAAGGGCTGGAGCACCTCTGCTATGAGAACAGGCTGAGGGAGTTCAGGTTGTTCAGCCTGGAAAAGAGAAGTCTCTGGGGAGACCTTAGAGCTTCCTTCTAATAGCTGAAGGGATCCTACAGGAAGGCTGGAGAGGAACTTTTCATGAGTTTCTAGAGACAGGACAAGGGGGAATGATTTTAGGCTGAGGGAGAGCAGGGTTAGACTGGATCTTAGGAAGAAATTCTTCAGTATGAGAATGGTTAGACTCTGGAACAGGCTGCCCAGGGAGGTTGTGGATGCTTCTTCCCTGGGGGTGTTCAAGGCTGGATTGGATGAGGCCTTGAGCAGTCAAGTTTAGTTGAGAGGTGTTCTTGCCCATGGTGGGGAGTTTGGAGTAGATGATCTCTAAGGTCCCTTTCAACCTAAGCCATTCTGTGATGAAGATATTCAAAGGGTTGTGTGCAAATGCATTCAAAAGGGAGGAGTATGTACTTGTGCTTCATTGAGTTGCTGCTATACTTTACACCCTACAGGAGTTATGCTCTTAAAAACAGAGTTCATCCCAGACTTGTCTAAAGCAACCTGAGCTGTAACAAAGTAAAAGTTTAGACGCTCTAGAAAGAAAAAAGTAGTATGAAAAGAGCTACTTACAGACTGATTGTGTTGCATCTATCTCAAACAGAAAAATTAAAAACCCCATGAGGAATTCAATTTCAAAAGAGCTAAGGATGGCAATGTAATTAATATCAAGAAATCTTTGAAATGATTCTGTGTTTGCTTAATAAAATTACCTGCACGCTATAATGACATGAGATTTCGTAACAGTATCAGCAGTATCACATGGCATTTTGCTAATCAAATTGTACAAACCAACATAATTAAAGCTTATGTTAAATGAATTAAGAATCAGCAGCTGGACAGTCTTCATAAAGTCCATGTCAATAGCAAAACACCACTGAGTTCTAAAGGGAGAGACATTACACCTGGTGCTGCTTGACATATTTTCATCCTTCTTCTCAAAGTATATCACATCCTGCTGACTTGAAAAGGATGAAGGCTACACCTGCAGAGCGAAAAAAAGAGTCTCTTGAAAAGCAAACTGGCTCTGCAAGAGATCTGAAACACCAACTTGGAATGAGCAGTACAAGGTCAAAGCCAGAGAGTAGCTGGAGAAAAGTGATCATTTTATTACTGCCCTGGAGTACAGCACTGCTGATATTAAAGCAGCCATGCTCCATTCCTCCCTTTCAGGAGACTACTTTTTTTTTAATGCTGATATTAATGCAGCCATGTGCCCTTCCTCCCTTTCAGGAGAATGCTTTATTTTAATGATTGTGGACAAACTGGAGACAATACAGAAAGAAGCCATTATGGCGGGGGGGGGAAAGGGAAGCAAACCACCTGAGACTTAGCAGCTTAACACAATCTCTTTAAAGGTAATATTAGTAAATGAGGGATGACTTCCTTAGAGTGTAAAAGTGGGCAGTGAAGGGTTCCTTAGTTGTTATAACCAAAGAATCACTATTTAAAAGTTAGGGTATGCCTGTGTCCACTGGAGAAATACAACTTTTAAAGACTACTCAACTTCTTATGATAGCTGCTGCTTAACAGCTGAAATCATGGGGAGAGAAAAACTGCCTGATAAAGTAGAAGAGTAGAGCTCTGCCTTCATTGTCTAGACAAGGCTCAGCTTCCTCTCTGAAGCATTAATCCTGTTTAAATAGAAGTTATTTGGGTTAATTAAATTTGCTTGTGATATTTAAGATGCTGTGAGCTGCAGGAGAGCAGACTACAAATAATCCAAAGATGCCATGAGCTCTGAAAACTGTGAAAATTCTGGTGGTTGTTGCACTCTCTCAATCACCTGCTGATTAATCGTGTGTATGTGTATGGACACTGTTTGATCTAGCTGAAGAAGTGAGACAACACTAGCAGTAGCTTCAGGAGGTGCAAATTCCAGCTTTCCCTCTTGTGATACTTCTTCATTTTCCCCACACCTGTACTAAGGAGGTAGAATATGCTGGTTTTTATTGTCCATGTCAGTTGCTGCACAAGAATGTAGGAGTGTTTTGTTTGAAGGGAATGCTCTTCTGTCAGAAAGCTGACCCCACAATATCAACTGCTTGCTTGGCTGAAGGCATGAATATCCTCCTAAAGGAAATAATTGATGTTTACATCTCAGTCGTTACATCACAGATCCTTTCACATTTGCAGTTATGCAGCTGCCAGGGAAACTGGCACAAATAGATGCCTCCTAACAAATGTGCTAGTGAGGATCTTCTCTGAGACACAGTAGAGGAAAGGGAAGCCTTTCTGTTGATTTAGGTGGAAGCTGGAGTCCAACAGTGAATGACTGTTTTAAATTTAAGAAGGAAAATAATGGAATTTAAAAACATTAAATTTATTTATTTACTTACTTATTTATGTACTTCTGTACCCAAAGCCTCCTTTTAGCACCTCTGTAACTAGTAGAGTGTTTATAATATGAACAATCTGCCCTGTTCTGTCCTTTCACCTCCAACAGAAGTGATGCCATGCTCCAAAGGGTGACATCTTACTCAGAACGTAAAACATTCCAATGACAGCTTGTGAATTGGAAAGGGCCAGTGTCCTTAGTGCTGTATCACAGGAGGAGACAGAGGAAACACAGAGTACAGCAAAAATCAGGAGTGCAAGACACATTTGTCTGTGCCTTGGTGTAGCTACTCTCTATTCCTGGGATCCAGCTTGATTCAGACAATTCTAGTAGCTGGCCTTTTCCTTATGTGCCCCAGACTTTACCTAAATCAGAGCAAAACAGGCTGAGTACCTTGCTGCTCCTGCTCATGCACTTGCATACAGTTCAGCACAGTTCTGGTTAACGCATAGCCAGGCAGCTTTCAGAGAAGACAGCAGCAGGACAATCAGAAGTCTTAAGCTTTCTGATAACACCAGGCTTGCTTGTGTCAAAATCTCAAGCCCAATTCTTAATTCTGATACAAATATCAAACAAATTCTGAAACGCTTTGATTTTCTTTTAAATATTCTGCTTCAGCATAATGTAAAGGAGAAATAATCTATGTTGAAGGATAAGATTTGCTTTTGAAAACTGGCTAGAATTTTCTAAGGAAAATGAGCATTTATTTGAATGGCAGTGAGTGTGAGTGGATCAACATCATGATAATTTCAGCCACTGTGTTTCAAAACTCCTCACTCATTTGCAATTCTGTACTTGCTTTGCAATTATAATGGTTTGCAGCTCTGAGCTTTTAGTGGCAGGCCTGAAGCTGTGCATATAACACAACCATAAAATTATGACTCAGAGATGCTTTAATACTCCAATGTCAAATGGATGGATTTTTTAAAAAACCTTTTTTTTTCCCTATGATTATTCAGAGCAGAATGAGAAAAATCAAATGGAGATGAAAGTTATGCAGTGAGTATTCATTCTTCAGTTAGGAACAAGCAGACAGAAAGCTTTGGCTTAAGAATTTAATGACTTCTGCAACCAAGGAATTATTTGTAATTGTGTTCTTTAGGAGGCAAGGAACAAAAGCAAAGAAAGTGCTGAACAGGTGTCAGGTCAACCAATGCATTATGAAGCTGCTGCTTCACACACTAACCATAACTTCACCACCATGCAGAAGCTCTGAAATCCTTACTCCATTTCCCCTGTCTGCTGTAGCTCATTGACTGGCAAATGGGGCAGGAGAGGCTTTTAATCAAACTCATATGTGATGCTTCTGCTTTAAATTAGTGCCAAACAGCTGGGCTCAAGGTGGTGTACAAATTTTTTAAGCATATCTATCTAGCTCTCTTTCTCCACCTAAACTAAGGGCAGAGAGACATTAATCTCAATAAATACTGTAAGCACCTTTTTGCAAACAACAACTGGTAATGAAGTTAGAAATTCTCAACAAAGGCTTTTCTTCACTGTCTGTCAAAGGGAGGACTTCTAATATGCAGGATGTGAGTGTGTGCTGCTGATGCTGCTGCATAAAAATTGCTAAGTACCTCAATGTTTTTTGCTCTTTCTTTTCCCCCTTATCACCACGATCAAACAACAATTTCAGCTCTACAAATGTATGTTAAATTGGATAAGAATCTAAGCTCAAATTCTAAACCCTCTCCTACAAATTTATCTGTCCAGCTTTCCAAGGAAATTCTGCTTGATTTGACCTTTTTGTGTTTTTTTTTTTTCCTTTCTAGTTTGTTTCCTGCTAAACAAAAGAATGCTGTTTTCATTTGTACAAATGGCAAGCAGGGTCAAGTGCAAGGGCAAAAATAATTTGGTCCAGGTAGAATTTACAGCTCAAATGGGATTAAACTGTTCTAGTTATTAGACCCTATTACTATCCTAAAAGTGCCTTTCGTTTGTATTGTCCTTAAAAGACCCCACAGAACCCTTCCATGCTATGGAGCCTTGACTAGAGCAGTTTTGTAAGGCTAGGTAAGTAATCTTCCCATGTCCTCTTCTCCTTTCCTTTAAATCCAGCATCTCTGAGGCTTTGATTCTTCCCCTGAAGTTTCTTTCTGAAAGGAAAATGTGAATTAATGCAGTTTCAACCACAAAGTGATACTCTCCATTTTTGCAGTCAGGTTCAGAGATCTTTTCCTGCACCTGCTGGGCTCTGTGTTAGTTGTGCTACAGCAGCGTAGGTAAAAGGGCAGTTGAACATCTTACCCAGGAGAGTGCATCAAGGGTTCGGTTTATACTGTGAATACCTGAGAAAAGAAGTGAGTTGAGAATGTCAAGGAAGAGTCAAAATATAAGCAAACAGATGAAATGCAGGAATCATAGAGTGGATGTTTAATTTTATTGATTTTTTCCATATGACATGGGGTTTACAGCAGGGGAAGACAATCACAGCCAACATGCTTTAAGTATGACCTGTGTTACGAGCTCTTTGCTATTGTTGATGGGGGAAATTGGAAAGCAGGGTTCTACCCTCTCTCTGGAAGTTGAGCATAAAAATGTTTTTTTCTGTGTCCTTCAGAGAACAGAATTGTGTTCATGATGTTTGGTATCTTACACCAAACACATCTCTGCTTTTGGGAGACGATGAGCAACAAGTTTGTCTCAGGCTTCCAAAAGACCAATATGAGTGAGTCTGAGCCTGTAAACTCTCAGTTGTGTGACATCTGTCCCGGATCAGAGCTAAAGAAACTGCTGCTGTAATGTGCACAGAAACAAGGATTCTTATTTATTTTAACTGGGTCTTCAGCAAGTATTTTTCAGCAAACCACCTGTGCAACACAATCAGGGAGTTACATGAGAACAGCTCTGAATAAATGCAACTGGCTAAGTGAAAGGGATAAGGCTGGGTTGAGGAGATGTCTAAATGTTAATGTTTTTATGCAAAAGAAACAGATCAGAAAAGAACAATCATAATCCATAAATGCTACTTAGGGTCAAAATGCTTCATAGCATTCAAAAAGGGACTTTTAATGCTTTGTCTTCTTTTAAATCACTTTCTTTTCTAAAAGTTCAGGCTCCTTTTCAACAACAAAAAAAAATGTTGGTTTGAAACAAAAATTGCTGGTTTTAATAATAAACTTAAGTGCAGCTTTTTGTCACTCCCAGATGAAGCATCTCCCTTAGAAAAGCATCCAAACAAATTGCTTTTGACATTTCTGAAACGTTCTCCTCTCTACCATTTTCTCTAACAGCATTAGCAAAGCATATGCCTTAAAAAAAATGGTGCCCTTTTCATCTGAAGACTTGTGACAACAGCTTCAGAAGTCAAACCAGCTTTATAGACAGAGGAAATAGGAGAGCTGGGAAATCAATCACCACACCACAGAGTTTTATGTTATTTCCTCCCTGAGGCTTCTCCACCGCTCAGTATGGTCCGGCACTGGGGTTCACTTCTGGCTGGGGGAAGTCAAGCATATTATAGTTGTCTCAGGGTCCCTCTGGCTGTAGGCTTCAGTGTTTCCAGGGACTAATTTGCCTATTCACTCACTGTTTTACAGGTACAGCATTTTAAGGGTATAGTGGAAGGTTAATTTCCAAACCATATTTCCTTCTTCATTAATGTGTCATACTAGAATAGCTGAGGTAGGTGAGAAAAGGGAAATCCTCCACACTGGAAACATGAAGAAAGAAAGAAGGCTGCTTCTCCAAGAAGTGTTGTTACTATCCTTGTTGTCCTCTTGTCATCCTTTGTTGTTACTATCCTTGTTGTCCTCTTTTCATCCTTTGAGTATCACATTAAGTTCTGACATTCATGCAGACTGGACAGGGTGCTGGGCCATCTCATTTGGGCAGCCAAGTCTAGTTGAGGGGAGTCCCTGCCCATGGCAGGTCCCTTCCAACCTAAGCCATTCTATGTTTTCAACTATACTGTTTACTTAGAAAAGTTGGACCAGATGATCCTTGAGGTTGCTTCCAACCTGGCATTTGGTGATTCTATGCAGATCAGCACCAAAGCAAGTGATCTTTAAGGTCTTTTCCAACCCAAATCATTTGGTGATTCTATGATTCAAAATAGGAGCTGAAGTTGCAGAGAACCTCTTCAGTCTTTCTGTGATAGGCTCTCCTTTCTGCCCAGGTGAATTGCTGCAGAGTACATGCTACGGGTCTTCCGTTTAACTGTAAAGATTAGGTTGGTTTTCAGCTGATTGCATTATACTAATATCTAACAATGTTGGTGTATTTTCAGTCTGCCTGTCTCAGCAGGGGGGAAGGTTTTCATTGAAAATAACTCCTAGGAAGACTCAGGTCTATACATAGATTTTTTTTTTCTAAAAACTATGCAGTAAAGGTGATTGGAAAACTTTGACAGACATCTTCTTGTGAGGAATGCAAATGTTGTCAAAATAGGAACAGTTCAGGAAAATATTTTCTCTTGGAAATCTGCACTTCAAAATGAAAAAAAAAAAAAGCCCAAAATCTAGCTGTTTCATTCCAGCAGTGCAGAAGACTGATGGATTTTGTTTCATTTTTTTTATGCTTGGGAATGTCCTCAGAGTTGACTTCTTTCAATATGATTTGAAGTGATATTACAATTCAGTAGGGTTCAAATGAATCATTTCTCCCAGTGCAAACCATTTACTAGAGGGCTGGTTCAGAGGACATTTTGAATTTATTTTAGAATGCCTTAAGTAGCACTAAGACAAAGTGCTTTAGAAGGTTAGATTTAGATTGGACATTAGGAAGAAGTTCTTTTCTATGAGGGTGGTGGAACACTGAACAGGTTGCCCAGGAAGGTGGTGGAGGCCCTGTCCCTGGTGACATTCAAGGCCAGGCTTGGTGGGGTTCTGAGCAACCTGATCTAGTTGGGGATGTCCTTGCTTACTGCATGTGTGTTGGACTAGAGGACCTACAGAAGTTCCTTCCAATGATTGTTGTCCCAGTTGAAAGTGTTACTACGTTGAAAGGGGTTGACCTTAATTAGGAACACCACTGTTAGAATCAAGGATACAGGGCAATTTAAAGAGGGTGACCTTTCAAATGTCCCAGATCAAAAATTACAAGGCTTAGGTTTTGGTCACAGGAAGAAGTTTGTCATCAGCCCCACCATCCAGCTCCTTGATATCCCTCCCCAAGGAAAGACTCTGTTGAAACAGCGACTGCACTTTCACATCCAGAAAAATCATGTTGGTCACAGCACCATTATTAACTCTGAACTTACAATACTGCTGAAGCTGACAAAACCTTGGCAGCTATATTTCACTGCCACAGCCACCAAACCTCACTGAAAGAGCAGTGCTTTAGCTGTGATTAAAAGCTTGAGCATTCTTGCTTATTATTTCCAGGCTTTCTGTGAGCCATTTCCTCTTAAATACAGTGGTGGATTTTTCCTGCAGCAGCCATAGTTTGTTAACCCCAGGTGATGTAGGGATTTTTTTGGTGCTAAGCACTGTATCAACACAGCATGAAAAATGAACACTCTGCTGAAGTCCATATCAGATTTTTTTCCTAGGCAATTCAATACAGTTCACACTGTATCAATACAGATGCAGACCACATTCAATCTCCAGCAAGGCTTGGAGAGAAAAAGGATCACAGAATCACAGAATGGTAGGGGCTGGAAGGGTTCTCTGGAGATCATTAAGTCCAACTTGCCTGCCAAGACAGGTTCATCTAAAGAAGGTCACACAGAAACATGTCCAGGTGGGTTTTGAACATCTCCAGACTCTACCACCTCACTGGGCAGCCTGTTTCAGTGCTCTGCTACCCTCAGATTAAAAAAGTTCCTCTTCACATTCAGATGGAACTTCCTATGATCAGAACATAATGCAGTCACCTCTGCTTCCTGTAGAACTATTCCACAACTTTGTTGAAGTTCAAGGAGGTTAAACCTCAAAGATGTTGAAAAAAACCTCTTGATTGTACAACACAACCCCCCCAGTCCTTCAAGTGACTTCTTAAAGGGAAGCAAAGTCCTTGTTTGTCCTTCACAACAGTTGGAAGGGTTTACATTTAATTTCTTTTGAGTAACTGTTATACATAGAATTATGTAATATGCTAGTGACAAAGCTTGAACTTGTGACTTTTTCATTTTCAAGCCAGAGCCCCTCATGACTAGACCATGATGCCCATCAATAAAATGGGCAGAAATGAAGAGTGATTTATTAGCACAATTGTTCTGATTTATGTCGCAGTTTTGCTTCATAGTGCTTCACAATCATCTATTGCAATAAAGAAAGAGGTCTGTAATTCTGCAGAGCTCATCAGAAAGGAGGCAGAGAATGCTGTTGGTGAAAGGGAAAACAGATTGCAGGGGTGTAAGTGACTTTCCTGATGAGAACATATAAGGGACAACTTTTTGTTGTTGGTCTAAGTATACAGGGAAAACAAAGCATACTAAGAGGTAATACACAATGAGTCCATTTAATTTGTGCAAGGGTACACTGCATAATGTTCCAGTATGAAACAAACCCCTTGGAAATCCTTTTTATGCAACTTTTCATTTCCATTCTGTGCCTTATTGATGACAGTAATTGAAAATAGACATGCAAACCCTTTCATAATTCATTGTGTTATCATACATATTACACCAGTGTTGATAAAACTTGTTATTATAGTCTGAGTATAGTTCTCCTGCAGCTGGTGGAGTTTTGGGGGGATGAAGTTAGAGAGCATGTTGCAAAATCCCTAGTTAAACAGCACCAACTTTCAACAGCTGTTCATTTCAGCATGGTTCACATCCAAATTCCAGTCCTGGCCTCTGTAGTTACTGGTAGGTATGTCCTTAGAATGCAGCCTTTATTTGGGACTGAAAATCTGTTGGCACTTGCGACCGAATTTTATGTAACATTTCACATCACCTGATCGGGACTCTTATCACTGGGATATCTAAATATCTATGTGAATGTAGGTTCTGTTATTTGGTTCTCATCATGACAGTTTTTTTTTATATGAATGTGATAGAAGAGAGAGATTAATTCCCTGACAGGAGAGGGCATTTTGACTGATGGATTTTGCAGCATAAGTCAATCGGTCCTTATTTATCTATTTATTTTCTTGCCAGAGAGAAACAAAATTCTTAGGAAGAAATACAGCACATGAAAAGGTGACATGGAAGATCCTTTTAAAATTGAATTAATTTTTAATTGTACCAAAATATGCAAATTCTAGCAAAGCAGATATTAGGTTTTTTTTATTCCATCCTTCTTTTGGGGTTCTTTTGTCTCTGAAAGCTTTTGTGCTGGAAGAGATTGAATGTGGCAGTTCATAATTATCTGGAAACCCAGAAGTATCTTTGAATTAAGATTTGTCTTTTCTTCTTGGGTTTTAATGTGGGTTTTTTTTTAGTGGCTGAAGTCACTTTTGATGGCAGTATCCTTTTTTCCCACACAGATTGCTATTGTAACTCTAAGATCCTACTATTGTAAATCAAAAGCAATTTACTAAAACTTTAGAGTGACTGCAAACCCCATTGTTTTTAGTGATAGAAAGAAGGAAAAATAATTCATAAATATTATTTGTCTTTTGTTTGTGACAGTTTGAGGCATAAAAGTTTGAGATAGATGGTGGCTAGAACCAGAATTCACAGATTCGCATGTTGCATTGGGTTGGAAGGGACCCTCAAAGATCATCTTGTCCAAACCCTCTGCAGTGAGCAGGGACACCTCTAGCTGTATCAGAATGCCCCATGCCATATCGAGTCTGCACTGGACTCTTCAAAGCATTTCCTTGAGATCCTTCTTGAATTGAGGGGCCCAGTCCTGGACACAATATTCCAGATGCAAAGAAAGCAGCAGCCCTGTGTGATTCCACTTTGGTTTTATTTACTAAACTGTACAGGGAAAAAAAAAATCATGAAAAATGCTGTTGTCTTTCTTACAGTAGATTATGGGTGGAATACATTCTGAAGGCATATGAGTAGAAAGATGTTAGAGGAAGAGCTTAAACCCAGGTTTTCTGAACTCTGAACAGCTAATAGCAGAGTCTACCTATAGAACAGGAGTGACTGGATTCTCTTGCTACCTTCCCAGGCTTTCCTCAGGCATTTGTGTTGAACCAGTAGCCAAGACACTTGCAGTACTTCAGTGTTAAAAACAGCCATTAAAATACTTTCAGAACCCTAAGCATGAAGTGAACTTTACTAGAATGCTTTTAAAAAACAAGACTTCTAGAGATCTTTGCATCATCTTATTTTCTCATTCTGTGAGCAATTGGCATTCCTACAAGGATTTCTTCAGCAGAGCAGGTCAGGATTTGTTGTTAGCTGGTTTTAGCTGTGTGATACCTGTTGAAATACACTGTGCAGGTGGACTTCTATGCGAGGTAACGATCCTCACTTATTGCTTAGTGCTGAAAGATTGATGAACGGGCAAATCTCAAGCATCAAATCGTGGATTTAAAGCTGAGTCTCTTGCTGCCACCTTCTGGTGTTAATCCTCTTATAGGTACAGGCTTCAGGGAAGGTTTCTGCTAACATGCTTTAGTGGCTGTGCCTTCAAGATCTTGTGTTTTCAGCAGCGACATGGGTCAGAGTTGAAGTGGGGGATAAGGTCATGAATCACAGCAAATGCCTGCTAAAATTACACTTACCTTCAGCCAGCAATCCTTATCTCATAGAGGGGAAAAGGTTCTTTTTGAGCTGCAGCCAAAACCAAAGGGATATCTAATACTTGATGTTATTATTGACTGGGATTTTCCAGTGCCTTCATATATCTCTTGCATACCATGCATAGAACATAAAAGAAACTGGATTTCAGCTGTTTGTCTTGTTTGTTTCATAAGCACCATTAAAACAACCCTGCCCTGGGCTTCAATCCATTCAAAGAGCCAGTTTGTTCTTCAGAGGATTTAGGGGATACTTTTCTTTCTTGTTTTCCTTTTTGTTGTTTGGGTTTGTTTGTGTTTGGGGGATTTTGTACTTTTACTTTTTAATCTTTCCAGATACAAATGTTATGGATGAAATTTGGATCCCATTCAAGTTACTGGCAAGTTGCCATTGATCTGAGTGGGGTAGTGATTGTTTCTTTGCCTGGAGCTTTTGCACAGGCAGCAATAATCTTTTAATTGATAAACACTTTTGGCTGAGGCACCTATACTGCTTGTTTTAAGTCTTGCTTTTTGATGAAACAACCCAATGGAAAGTTCATGGGCAACAGATATCCTATGATCTAATCCATGTCCTTGGTACCAAGTGGGGAATAAATGAGTTGGCTTGCCCAGCTCAGGCTGCAGGTGCTTCCCGCTCTGCTGGGATAAAGCAGATGCCGCAGTGAGCATCATACCCGGTTCCTTCCCAGGGAACAGATGGTGTATCACCTTGCCTTGTTTACCCTCTCCATCACTTTCTGAATCACCATGTCACAGTTTCTGTATCTAGTTCAGTTGTACAGAGAATCTTGTATTGCCTCCAAAAGACACAACATGCATTTTGAGGTAAAGATGGATCAGCAGCTGATGGGGCTTGAGAAGCTGTCACTGCAACATGCAGTAGTTTCTATCAGCAGAAAATATTGCCTATCATTAGGACAGGTTTTGAGTCAGGCTTTGATTTCCTGCTCCTATCAGGGCTAACTTTATCAGAGGCAAGAAATGGGATAAAAGTTTTCATTCTTCTTGCTAGCATACGGCCAGAGGTTTGGGATGGAGTGGTCTCTGAAGGCATCCATTCTTACTGGCAAGGCTTTAAGTGAACTTAGACCAACACCCATGCAGAAAACCTGTTGGGGAAACAGATCTGGTATAAATTTGAGATAATGTAAATCTGCCATCCTACTTTACTGTTTTGTAATCTACTAATTGCTAAATTTGTCAGTGGTTGGCTTCAAGCTCAGAGTTTTCAATGTATGCTTTGGTGGATAGGTAGTTTAGAATCTGATCCTGATTTTTTTTGTTATAAAGTGATAATGAGATGAAGCAATATTATCATTAAGGATAACTCTACTGCTGGGGCAGAGATTTGATTTTATCTTTTGATTTTATTTTCTTTTTTGGACAATGAAAATGCAGTAAGTGTGCATTGCTGCTTTCTAGTGGCAGCCAAACTGGCGAGGAAGAAGGGGTAGCATTTTGGGCTTGGCAGGACATAGCCTGCTGTGTTGGTGGTTTCTGATCAATGCTGAGTATAAGCACAGCTCGCAGCAGCTGTGCAGAGTGCAGAAAAAGCTTGTGTCTGCTCACTGAAGGCAGTGCAGACAGTCTTAAAAGGTCTATAAAATGAACAAGTTAGCATCTTGCCTTTATAATGTAACCTCTCAAATGGGGAAGAGGAGGATAGTGAAGGGATGAAGACTCTGCACTTTGAGCATGCTTTGTGAGAAGGACTGGGTGGGTTAATGTATTAAAATGATATGTAAAAGACATACAATTGTATTATACAAATTCCACTCCTTCAGAGCTGGAAAGGAAATCATCTGTCTATACTTTACCCATTCAGCTTTCTCCAGGAGCTAGAGCACTCAGTGATTTTTCTGATCTGATAAAAAGCAACCATCTCTTTAAAGGAGACATTATCATAGACAACTGCCTGACACAATCAAGGAGGACCTGTGCATTGTTCTGCAGCAAATCATTATCATTAAAGAAACTTCTCAATTCTTTGCAGTAAAGGCCAAACAAAAAGACTTGTACATTAACTTTCTGCAGTTTGAATACACCAGGGGAAAGCTTTGTACTTCACACTGGCATCTGCTTTAATTCAGGGCTAACACCTAGTGGTCTACTACTGATGTGACTAAAGTAAGGAGTTTACAAAATATCTTGAGGCTGCCTAATTAAGCCACTTCTGTATTCAGAGAAAAGTGAATTACTATTTATTTATTTATTTTCTTCCTAACAGCTGTGGGACAGTGGGAGATAACCCCAAATTTCTTTGGATCCCAAAATGGAGCTTCTAGTATTTTGTACAGAAAAGTGTTTTCCTCCCAGGTAGCCAGGGGTCCTCCATATAGGCTTTTAAACTCTAGAATGCTTTCTGTTTCCTAGCAGCATGATTGGTTGTGGGGTTTTTTTTGAATCATGCTGTCTTTCTGAAGAAATGAACATTTTGACATCATGTCTCATTTTTTCCTTTGCTCTTGTGCTTTGCCAGCCTTTGTGTGACAAATACAGAAAACAAGATTTATCTTGTTTCTGCATCGTGATCCAGAATTCATCTTTCCATTCGACCTGTGTTTATGTGGCTCAAATAAAACAGGATCTTTCCTTGCATTACCTTGATGCTTAATGCTGATTGTTGAAAAACCAGATGTAACATGGTTAAAAGTGCAAATAATTCCCAGGCTGCAATCATAATTGTTTGACCATTAATATCTTCCAAACTGAATTATGCTGTGTATGAGGTCATTGGCAGTTTCTGCAACTAATATCTACTGTTATTTTAACCTATTTCTTCTGTCCAAAGACATAATTGATGTCACAAACCAAGACTGATTATTCTTTAGTAACTATGATGAATTATTTGGGATGCTATTTGTATTATAATGACATCCAGCTGCCTGTGAACTCTAAGCAGTTACAAAAGGCATTGTATTCACAGGGAGAAAGTAGCATGACCCCTTCCTTTCCCTCAGTGGTGCAATTATTAAAACTAGACCTTATAACTAATTTTTGTAAAGAATGGTGTAGCTGTTGGATGATTAATAGTTCTGAGAGCAGCACTGAAACTAATTGCAAGAGCTTTCTGCTCTCCAGTCTTGTGGACACCTGATTGCTCCATCACTGTGTTTGCAGCTGTTCAGGAAACAACCTCTAAGGCTGGCAGGAGCCAAGCAGGTCAGGCCCAGGTTTTTGCAGTTGTCTTCATGGTGATGAATATTGTAGCTCCTGTCTTCAAATCATCTTGGTCAGTCTTTTGAACACACCTAAATGGATTGCAAGCAAATGCAAACAAAATTTTGGCAGATAAGTAAATTCCCTTGATTCACTTTATCTCCATTTTTATTGTTGCTGCTAATTATGGAGCAGTTCAGGCAGAAAATCCCACATATTTTAACTTCATGGTGTATTTCAACCAGTAAATGAAATGTGTTCATTAAAAGATATCTGCAACTTGATCAATTGGCAGTACTTCATACTTTGAAGTGCTACCAATTTTGGATGATGAAAAATAATAGTGTTAGCTTATAGAATATCTGCTTTGTAAAAGAGTTTAAGGCAATTTTAGAAAGTAAAGACTCCAATTTCAATCTCACATGGGAAAATACAGGAGGAATAAAATAAAGCTTCATGGATTGTAATATTTTTGTATTTATTTTATGAATATGTTACAGCAGACAGAGCTGCTGCACATCCCACAGGAACAATTCGTGTCTCTAGGCTTGTGTTCTGTCCTCCTTTCAGATGAGAAGCAATAAGCAGCCTTACCCCTCCCAATGATTAGCTTGGTATGTTTAAACAGAAACTCTATTTTCCCACTAACATCTCTGTTAATGAAACCTGTTAGGAAAATAAAGATCTCTTTTATTTGGAACAACTCTAATTTATGTAAAGTGTGCAAGCAGTTCTGAGTGAATACAAGCAGAGACATACCTTGTTGGGGTGGTGCATTGATGTGTTTAGAAGAAAGAAAACAGCCAGAAATATGCTTACGTCCTTCAGTGATACAATTCACAGATTCATAGCATCATCTGAGTTGGAAGGGACCTTAAAGATCATCTACTTCAGAAAGGTGGCATTTACACAAGGAGTTCCATTTCCCAAAATGAGCCCCACTGATTTAATGAATCCATTTTGGGTGAATAAAGTTTCTCTGATAACTCTTAGAAGAGGCTTTAGCCAAGGATAATAGGAGGAGGGGGGGGTGGTGGAAAGAAGAAATTCAGTCCAAGTTATACAAAGAACTGAATATTTTAGAGACATTCTCTTTCTAGTCTCCACTCTGTGCCTTTTCTAGTCTATCAATTTGAAAGGCAAGGGCTCATGACTTTTATCCTTCCTAAAATATCTCAGGGCAGCGAAGCAGCATAAAATAGATCTTCCTGCATGTGTGTGTGCTCAGCTGCCAAGACCATTTTAGTGCAGCTGCTAAAGGAATAGTAAAATATTTAATTATCTGACACTAATTAGTGTTGCTTACAGGACCCTGTGAATATCAGGCTGTTGACTGGAATGTTTTATTTACTGATAGTGTGATGTATTTTTCTTACAGTGTTTCCAAATTTTGTTTGCCTGTGGCAGAATAACTGAAATATCAATGAAATAACGTGACAGACTGCTTGCCTTGACTGGAAGGCAGTTGTCTAAAATCCATGGGGTTTTGAGAGCTAGATGTAACTTAGATTTGAACTACAGGTTACCAGGCTCCAAATGTAATGCCTAATCAACAGGAATTATTATTTCATGCTTAATGTCCCTGCTAGGAGTGTGCTTACAGCTGAATGTTTTGTTTGAATGGTGATGCATGCCAAGAGAAAACAATGACTTAATTGCTGTACTGAGGCATCACTCACTTAGGTTTTAAAGAAAAAGAAATCACCCAGAAGTAGATGTAAGTAAAAAACTTTTATCTGGTTCTCTAGCTTTTAACCTGGGGTTCCTTAAGTGTAATTTCTGGCCTCCAAAGGCTCCCATCCCACCCAGATGTTGTTCCTCTGTTAATAAAAGCTACAGAAAGCTCTTCTCCTACCAGCACTACAAGTGATAGCAAGAAAGACAGCAGGGTGAAAACATCTTTATTGTTGGGTTTTGCTGAAATGTGTGAGGACAAAATTGTAGATAATGCAATTCATTAATTCCGCTGTAGTTCTAGGAAGGAAATGTGGCCTGTGGCAGCCCTATCAAATGAAGTCCCTCTCTTCAGTTTGCATAAACTCAAGAAGCAGTATTTAGGTTATTATTCAGATTATTATTTATAAGGTCTGAGTGGAAAGGAAAGGATAAATATGAAAAGCTAATCTAGCCAATAATTAAGGAAAAACTAGAAAGAGGCATGCCTAGTTCAGAGCACGAAAGTGTCATGCATGAGGGAGCAAAGGAATGACCAGAAGATGATGATGAAGAGCATTCAAGGACTAATGGAAATGAGGGTATTAATGACTTGGCAGGACTTAGGAATTTCAGCAATACATGACTTTGATCTCTAGGGGAACTCTTAGAAGTGATGAGGGCCTGAGCATGTGGCTTACTCTCCAAACAGATGACCTCCTCATGGTTAGGAAAGTAAAGCTGATACTGGCTGACAAGGCAAATTATGATTCCCAAAGCTCACACTGCAGTGGGAGCCCAGGGGATCAATTTCTGCCTCAGTCTTATTCCTCTCATAACCCCAGGTAAATCACTTAATGGAGCTTATGATGTTCTGATCTACCTAAAAGCAATGTTTTGCCTCTGTTTAACTCAGAAGGGTATAAAGATGGAAATATCAGATAGTGCTAATATGGTGGGAAGGGCTGCATCAGTTCTGGAGATAAAGATGTGTAGGGTGGGAGCCTGGCTTTGCTGAATCCAGAATACTAGAACCCAAGAAGTTACAACGGTGGTTTCACTTGGTTGTCATGAACTGCATGCATCTGCAGACTACTTGAAGAGGAAATGTTGAATGAAAGGAAATTAGGGAATTAGCTCTTTTGTGTTCAAAAATATCATTAGTCTTAAGATATTAATTAATAAATACTCAGCACAGGGCCATGCATCTCTTAAATGCCCTGCTCAGTCAGTGCTGTTCTAGGTTTTCTAAACCACCATACACAAAACAAGAGTCAGATCTGATAATGAAATGAGAAGTAATCAATAATCTCACACTCCTGAAAGAGGGATTCTCAGACTACATGATATATTTGCTAGTGCAACACAGCATATGGCTCTACCTGGCACCACTTGCTCAAAGACATCCCATATGTTTGCAGTCTGTAAGTTGTTTGCAAAAAGCTTTCCTTATTCACCCCAAATATGTAATCAGATAGGGGGGAAATAATGAAGAAGTGATCTCAGTTTATCACAGGTTAGCTTTTTATTTGTGTGTATTGAATTCCATAAAATCATGTCTCTAACAGATGAGAAAGCAATTGTGCTAACTACCTGGGCGTCACAGCCAGGAGAATCACAACATGGGTTAGCTGTCAGATTTTGCCTTAGCAGTTCTCAGTGTTTGCTGGAAAATTCATTAGGCAGGTACATTTTAAATAAAAGCTTAAATAACAAGTTTAAATACAGCTCATAAAGATGTGCAGGGTGAGAGCCAAGAGGATGGAGCCAGGATCTTCTCAGCAATGCCCGATGACAGGACAAGGGGCAATGGTGGAAGTGGAGGCATAGGAAGTTCCATGGAAATAGGAGGAAGAATTATTTCACTGTGAGGGTGACAGAACCCTGGAGCAGGCTGCCCAGGGGGGTTGTGGAGTCTCCCTCTATGGAGATACTCAAAACCTGCCTGGATGAGTTCCTGTGTGACCTCGTTTAGGTGATCCTGCTCTGTCAGGGCAGTTGGACTGGATGATCTCTCAAGGCCCCTTCCAGCCCCTAACATTCTGGCCCTAAAGTGAATGGAAAGGAGTATATAAGTCCTGGGTGAGGATGTGTGAAGTGCTTATAAAAGCACTTTTAGTTGAAAAAAATAAATTATGTGCTTTAGAAAAAAATTATTAGAACTGTGACTATGGATAACATGGATATGTTTGAATGAGAAATCTCTTGTGAATAATAGCTTCCCTTATGGAAGGCAGCGAAGAGGAGCAGCCCTCCTGATAGCGTTCTTGATCTGAAGTTCTTCTGGAGACCCAGAAAATTATGTGTGTGCGTGACATGATTAGAATTGTGTTCACAAAACATGACACCTGACCTTACAAAGAAGAAAATCAATGCAGAACAAGTCCTGATTAGATGTTTGTGGGGTTTTTTTGCCAGCACTGCACTTCTGAAACTAAAATGAATGTGCAGAAGGTGAAGCACAGTGTGTAAAAGACCGGCTTGTAGTTATGCTCCAAGAGGATGAATCAACAAAGAATTTGCAATTTGTTTTACCTCCCAAAGTCACATTTTTAACCTACCTGATGTAAATAGGTTGTGTGCATTTTGTTATTGGTTGGAAGAGAGTTTTGGCAAGTTGCATGACTAGAAGAAGGGTTTAGGTCCATCCTTTTAGAAGTTCAGGGACTAGGGCAGAAAAGTTTTATTCTGTCCCTGGGAGAAGCACATTTCACCCTTTCCTATTCACACGCACAGCAACTTTTGGTAGCAGTATGTGAATGATTTTTTTTTTCCTTCCTGAACCACACTTAGTTTGCTTGTTTTCCTATCCAAAACAAAACAAAATTAATTATTTATTTGCAAATGTTCTTTCAGTTAGTTTTAAGAAACATGGCTTGTTCCAGGAAGGATCTGAGTGATGCATGTATTAAAAATTCAGAACTTCGTCTCAGGTAGCTCAGACCTGCTTAATGCTCATAAACACATCACCTTTTTACTAATTAAGTCCCTGGATGACTAAATATTTGCCTCTGGGGGATGCTCAGACCACTTTAATTTTAAGTAGAGTCTTCAGCTAATTTCTGCTGAGATCCAAAACTAATCTGTGTGTATTTCACTTGGTCCATGGGACCAAGCTCTTGGGACACATCCCTGCTCTACAGCTCAGTGAGCCGGCAGGGAGGCTGTGAAGGAATGTTCTAATTGTGATGGCATTAATTGAAGAGTGAGGTGATATTGGAGCTGATCATTTTGGCTAGCCACCATTTCCACCCAGTATCATTTCCTGCATGATGATGTATAATTTCGTGTTTGATAAATGTGCAGCCTTCCTAAATTCAGAGAATGGTTATAATTAGTGTAGCAATTACAGCCTGGCACATTTAACTCTTGTAAAGAGCTTTGCATATCTGTACAGATGCCTAAGAGTGGAAAACCAGGAGAGTAAAATGCAGGTATTTTGTGGAAGCAATGAAGTTCTACAAAAGGTTCCTTTCAGCTTTTCAGGACACTAGCAGTCAATGATATAGCTTTCCTTTTTCCTCTAGAAATGGGGAAGAAAATGTGTAAAACCCACCCATTCCCTGCCTGTAATTGATATTTTGTAACGGTGTACTGTAGAATAAGGCCTCGTGCCAGGAGCACTAATCGTTGTCAATCAGTAAGACTAATCAGTAATGACTTTCCATAAATCTCACCAAGAGCAATCCTACTGCTCCAGCTCAGGACCTGTTATGAAAAAAATTGCCTGGGCTATCTAATCTTTGTGCTAGACAGAGCTGAAAATGCTGTCTCAAATTAGTTTGTGATAGAAGCAGATATCTCCATTTTTGACACACCTGAGCTTGAAAAGATCTCCTTTAGCAGAAAATTGGGGAAAAGCTTAAGATGTCTTAATCCCAAATTTGAGTTTTCATTTAAAAGTTTATAAGGACAATTTCTGAATTTGTATTTAATTTTATCTAAAGCTGCAGGAACTCTATCACCAGGGAGCTGAGCTTTCCCATTTTCTCTTCCTATTTTCCTGCTAAGGAGCATCTCAAACTTGATCCCCAAAAAAAGTTCAGACTGGGCACTTTCCACTTATCCTCTGTGTTGGGTTTTGTGTTGGATGAGGACTCTGAATGGAAAGGATTCCATCAAGCCATCTGCTGTGTGCAGTCTGTGCCACTCTCCTTCTATGCTCATATGCTCTCTCCATACAACTTTTAAGTGACTAAATCATAGAATGGTTTGGTTTGGCAGCAACCTCCAAAGGTTTTCTAGTTCAACCCCACTGCACTCAGCAGGGACATCCTCCTCTAGGTCAGGTTGCTCAGAGCCCTGTCGAGTCTCACAATGAGTATCTCCAGGGATGGGGCTTCAACTGCCTCCCTGGGCGACCTGTTCCAGTGTTCTACCACCCTCATGGTGCAGAACTTGTTTCTAACATCTCAGTCTAAATCTTGTCTAATTTCAAGCCACTGTCCCTCATCCTGGAAACAGTCCCTTTTTGTTGGCCCTCTTCAGGTACTGGAAGGCTGCTATTACATCTCCCTGGAGGCTTCTCCATGCTGAACTGACTGAAGTAACAAAGCTTCCACATTTTCCTTTGGGAAACCTTTTATGTAGGTTTTTCCTGACACTGTGCTTAAATTTGTCTTTAACCTGTCTTCATGCCATTGCTGTAGTGTATAGCCCTGTTTCCCTCGGCACTTTCTTTCTTGTTTTTTCTCCTCATATGCTTCAAATCCTTCAGAACAGCACTATTGCTCTCCCTCTTCATTGCCTTTATTAATGCTGTCTATATTTCATTAGCTCCAGTGTGGCATTTTTTCTTTCTTGGGTCAGTCCTTCCAAGCCAGCTGATACCATTCTGTAACTCAGATGTGGAGAACAGTATGTGGAAGAGAAATGTACCTGTTGGTGTTTCTAATACGGAATTATGACCCCTCAAAGCTGAAAACTAGAACTTTGCAGCTATTATTTTTGCATCTTTGAAGTGCTTTTAAAACCTCTCTCTTAAACAGAGGCATGTTTGGTTCCCATATGATGTATGACTCAATGGCTTCTCAAGGAATTATCCCCAGCTAGTGTAGGATGGCTTTATAAAATCCATTTTATGGTTCCTGTATAAAATCTCTCACTCTTCCTTGGTTCTGTCCATAAGGATCAAACTGATAATGCCTCATTTGATTGTGTGATGTCTCTTGGGAACAGTTTTATTCTGTATTGCTTTATACCAGTAAGAAAAATCTAGAAGTCACTTGGGTGTTCTGTGGTTTAGGTATCTTTTAAGAACCATCATCTATGTGCCTGATTACCCCTTCTCTTGTTGGCCTGTGACTTCAACACTGTTGCTCTGCCTTTTTGGAGGTTTAATTAAAACAAACTGGTTTGTACCAGCTAGATACACTAGTTATCCCACAATTAAAAGGGTTAATATACAAAAGAGAAACAAGACATTATTCCTACACCACAAAAAAAAGCTTCAGCTTATGTCACCTCCATAATCCACCACATATGTTACTGTTTCTCCCTCCTAAATCAAGGCTATTTACTAGACTTAAATGTCAGTGGTTTCTAGTCTCAGAAAAAATAATGTTTCCCTATAAACTGAGGCAGTGGACATTTTCTCTTTGCTGACATTATGATAGCAAAGATTGATTCATGTCACAGCAAGAAAGAAACTCTAAATGTAAGAAATTAACCAAGGATTTTAGGGCCCTGCTTTGTGAGCAAGTGTTAAAAATATAAATGAACAACTGTAAAATGGAAACCTAAACTAATATACCTGGTGGATGAGCGCCCTGGGGCCAGGGTGAATTTTCAGAGTAATAGAATCATGGGGCTTATGACCCTGTGCTTCATAACAAGATTGGAAATAGATTATTTGTAACTGTCCAGAAACAGAGAACGGTTGGCAAGAGCAATGTGTAGTTGGCCTCAAATATTTAAGAACCTGACTGATGAGACCCTCATGACAAGAAAGACATTGAGTTGCTGGAGTGTGTCCAGAGAAGGGCAATGAAGCTGGTGAAGGGTCTGGAAAACAGCTCTGGTGAGAAGCATCTGAGGGAGCAAGGGTTGCTCAGTCTGGAGCAAAGGAGGCTGAGGTGAGATCTCATTGCTCTCTACAGCTCCCTGGAAGGAGGTCATAGTGAGGGGGGGTTCTGTCTCTTTTTTCCTAGTATCAGGTGCTAGAATGAGAGGAAGTGGCCTGAAACTGTGCCAGGGGAGGTTTAGATTGAATATTAGGAAAATTCTCTTTCCTGGAAGAGTGTCAGGCATTGGAACAGACTGCCCAGGGAGTAAAGTTATCATCTCTG
The DNA here is from genome assembly GCF_014839835.1 of Dryobates pubescens. Lineage (NCBI taxonomy): Eukaryota > Metazoa > Chordata > Aves > Piciformes > Picidae > Dryobates > Dryobates pubescens. The sequence goes on from NC_071635.1 coordinate 4,709,682, forward strand.
GAGGCATCCAAGAAACTTGTGGGCACAGCACTTTGGGACATGTTTTGATGGCCATGGTGCTGTTAGGTTGACAGTTGGACTCTATGATCTTAGATTTGGTTTTCCAACCAAAACAATTCAGGAATTCTAGAAAGCATTGCAGTTTTGACAGAATAATATTAAAGACCTCAATTTGGTTTGGCTAAATAATGCAAACTAAACGTAGCTAGTGCCTTTAAAATAAGTTCTGCTAAACAAAGCAGAAGTGAAAGAAAAGAGCTTCTGGACATTATGGATCTAAGTCAGGTAACAGCTCTGAGTTCAGCAAAAGGGAGCTGGGATGTGATGCAGTCATGTGAATAAATGTACAAACATGTGGTTATCAGGGGCTAGCTACTGTGAGAAAAGATTATAAGATGTGCATCTGGGTGGTGGTTAACCATTATATAACCTAACAATACCTTTTAAAGCTAGACAATATTTTCTTTTTATAGCTTTCTCCCTCCTGGCAGGTGAAAGGGAATTATCAAAATTTATTTCATTTATGTCTCCCAGCAGCTTTTTTATCTGTCCTGCAGACTTGCTTTTGAATTCTGCTAAATCTCTTAAACTCTGAAATCTTTTACCACTGATAAAATCTGTTCTGCTGGCTGTTTAGGGAAATGGGTTTAGCTCCTATCCTCTCATAACTCCTGACTTCAAATACTGTCTGCTCTTCTGCTCTCTGAGAGCAATGGTTGTCCTGTAGCTAACATCAAAGAGCTAATACTGAGATAACAAGAAGCAAAACTGAAGTCTTGACAAAGCCAAGAAACACAAAATGCCTTCCTTATTTTGGAGGTGGCCTCCCACAAAAAGGAAGTCTTTCTGTGAAGGGACTGTCCTCCTGTCTCACTGGCCTGTGTCAGGTCAGCTTTCACAGAGCCAGGCCTGATGTCAACAGTCCTCTGCAGCTCACCTGCCCAGCCATTGCACACCAGCACTCAACAGCTCATTGCCAAGAAACGTGCTGCTCACATTAGGTAGAGCAGTAGGGAAGAATAATCTGAGCTGCAAACAAGAGAGCTATAAAGTTTTCTTCCCTCTGCTAGTTTTGGGGGTGTTTTATATCCCCTTACCTCTTGCTAGAATGTGGTTTAAAAGTGGCAAGTGCTGTTAGGTAGGAAAGGACTATGCTTTTCTGACTTCCCAAAGAGCTGGGAGTATTATCAGGTAGACACAAACACCCTTCATGATCCTAGAGAAAGATGGAGGTCCCTCATTGTATGGTTGAGATTTGGATGAAAAGAAACAGGGAGCTCTCAGACATTGAGGAGCAACGAAGAAATAATCAGACACAGGTCCTGTGGGCTTCATTGCAGAAGAGAAAAATAACATGTGGGGACTAAATACCATCTATGGAGGGCTTGTAGTTAAAATGCAGTCAGTGCTTCCTGTTGGTTGCTTCTCTGCTCGGTGTAATGGCCCTTTCCTTTAGCAGGTGTGTGTATGATATGAGTGTGTGATTAAGCAGAGTGGCCTCTTCAAGTGTTCTAAAACTATCTAAGATTTGCTTAAGCTCAGTTCCCTCATGTAAGATGGGTGTTCAAGCTGAAATGTTCTGCGTCTCTTGAGTCTATGTCTGAAGCTTCAGCTGGGGTTTGAGGCTGTTTAACTTCTACATCCTTTTCAGGCATGGTAAAGGAGCTAAAGATATGAGAAGGCAGAGGATAACTGCAAGCACACAGGTAAAACATGCAGATACTGAGCTGTCTTGTTCTTGCCAACTGCTTTGCAAACTCAGAATGATTTTTGAGCACAATGAGTATACAGAACTTGGCAAAATAAGCAGGCAGAGGTTTTCCTTCAAAGTGCCTCCATACAAATAGCTAAGAAACTGGTGAGTAGTTTGCACAATGCTCTGATGTATGCAGATGCTTTTACTACTTAAAAGCTTGAAGATGATTATTAAACACGAGGGAAATATACTCTAATATTTCAGGATAGCGGCTGTGGCTCATATTTCAAGATATTTTCATGTGCCACATGGTTCTGGTGCAGCTCAACCAGAATGTATTTGTGCTGTTTGCAAGAAATATCCTCCTCTCCTTTCTGGAATGCATAAGGGAGCAATCATACCTGGAAGAAAGATCTGGGGATGTGCAGAGATTGGTGTGAGCTATAAAGTGGAGCATCCTCAAATCTGCAAATGATGTTATGACTAAGAAGTACAGGAAAAGGCTTAGCTTTAAACATAAAAATAACCCTATATATTATGACAATTCATCCACCATAGAGCTCATAACATACCTTTTTTTTTCTTTCTTGAGAGCTGTGAAACATTATCCCCATGGAAAAAGAGAATATTCAGCTCAGTGGGAAATATGCCTTAATAAAACTAAACCATAAATGTGTCTTATTACACTTTAGCAGGTCTGTAATTTTCACTCTAATTCCGAAGCCACGAGATTAGCAGATAAAACAGTTTGTTAAAGCATCTTGACTACTGTGCAAGTACTCCAATATCAAATGGCAGAAATACTGCCTGCTCTTAGGAGCTAATATGAATATTGAAGTGTTCAGATTGCATCTGCTGGGCTTAAGCTAATGGGAACTGACTTGGTGGTGCTCTTTTATGGGTTCCTACATAAATAATTGATTTTTACTTAAGAATAAACATCCTTTAAAGTAAATTAAATAACAAAGCAAACAAACAAAAACCCCCAAACCAATCCACAATAATAGAATTTAATTTGTGGAAGAGTTTACTAGGGAAAAAGCAGCCCAAAGTGGTTTGTCTGTGCATTTATTCTCGCTCCTCTTAAGTGCTGCAGATTCTAGCAGAGAGGAGAGTTTTACCAAATAAATGAAATGAAAGAAATTAAGAAGGCTTATAAATATGAAGCTTCACAGAGAGATATTGCAACAGTGGTTGGCAAAAGGAGGCAGGCAGAAAATGTTGAGGTTAAACCATGGTGTGCTTTGTTCAAGCTCCTGTCACTGCTGTTTGTAAGATAAGTGAAATGGGGAGATAGAGAAGGGCAGCTGGTGCCAGGAGGCCCTGATTTGGTTCAGGAGAAAGAATAAGCTGAAATACCTCTCCCACATTGCAAATGGTTACTGAAATCATCAGACTGGCTGCTCTTTGATTCCATCTCTTGATTTCACTGTGTCCTTCCCACAGAAATGCCTCCCTGGACATACCAAGAAAGAGTTTTCCTTTTTAACTCTTTTGTTGTTGTTTGGGGTTTTTTGTTGTGTTGTGGTTTTTGGGGGTTTTGGGGTGGTGTTGGTTTTTTTTGCTTGTTTGCAGGGGGTTTTTTTGTTTGTTTTTTGTTTTGAGAATTCATTGAGACTTGTATGTTCTTGTTATAGAAACATAGAATGCCTTGAGTTGGAAGGGATTTTACAGATTTTCTACTTCCCTTGCCATGGGCTCAGGTACCTCCCACTATACCAGGTTGCTTAAAGCCTCATCAAGCCTGGTCTTAAACATTTCCAGAGATGAGGTATTCACAAATTCTCTGAGCAACCCATTTCTGTGTCTCACCACCCTCACAGTAAAGATCTTCTTCCTAATGTCCAATCTAAATCTACCCTGCCCTAGTTTCAAACCATTGCCCCTTGTTCTGTCACCACATACCCTTGGAAATAGTCCCTCTCTGGCTTTCCTGTAGCCCACTGCAGGTACTGGGAGGCTGTTGTAAGTTCTCCCCAGAGCCTTCTCTTCTCCAGGCTTAACTCTAGCCCTCAGATCATCTTCATGGCCCTCCCCTTATGGAGCTGCTCTATTTTCAGTGGAACAGGACCTTGTTCATCAGTTATTAGTCCAGACAAGTTGTGCATGTGTTGCCAGGTAACAGGGTATTCTCCAAACCTGGAGCTGTGCATTTTACAATTTCCCTTGTATTTTAAATGTTCAGAGAGACTCTGGAGAAGCTCAACAGAGGAGGGAATTCGATTGCTGGCTTTAAGCACTGCTGAACTTTTCAGCATTTGTACAGCAGTCATCAGGGATTGCTCCCTTCCAGCCCCTCTGTGTGCATCAAGTTTATCAGCTTAAGATGCTCAGGCAGTTCTGTCTCCCAGGAGCTAATGAGGGATGTGAATGGCAGAAGAATTTCTTGTTTGTTGTTGCTGTATTTACTTAGATCTTCATTTCACTTCTGGAGGCATCTTTTGCAACATCAAATGAACAGAAATAAGGCATTGCTGGTCACCAGTCATGTTTTAACCAGAATAACTTATTCAATCCCTGGTTTAGATTGTTTGTTTTTAACACATTACATTGACCACACTAATAACTGGTTAGTTAAAGGAAGGGAGTGGATTTTCTGGGAACAGAGAGAGTATAGAACAGATATCACACACAGGAGCAGCACAAATTGTGCAAAATACCCAGCCTAAGTTTTGTTTCAGTAATGCCAGCCCAAACCGTCCCTCCTGGCATTGTTATGAGGTAGAGCAGAGCTGGCACGAGAAGACAGGTGAAGAAGGCTACTGCTGAATGTGATGTGTTGCCAAATGATCTAATTAGTTTCTTCTGTCCCTCACCTGCTGTTGCTGTCCCCATGAATGCCCTCCCCCACTCCTGAAAATGCCATGTATTGCAGTATTATACTGGATGAGAGCCTGGCACATTATTATTTATAGTATTATACAAGGTCTGTGTTCAAAGTTTGTTAATGAGCAGAATTAATTTAGCTCTTGCATTCCTGGTCACCTCACTGAGTGTTGAGGTGTCCCCCAGGAACCTTCCCATCGGAGCTCTGAGTACAGTCTGAGACTTTCTGAAGCCTCCTGAGTTCACTGGAATAAAAACTGCATATGAAAATTGTTGTAGTAAGAAAACTGTTGTATGATCAACAAAATATCAAGTAGTACTCAGACTGGAATATGAAAGCCTTTACTGTCTCTGTGTACACCTCTCTTGGCTAAGGGAAAATTGCATAGGGGACACAGGAATGAGAGTGACAAAAGGGAAATCTGGAAGAAGAGTTCTTGCTTCTTCCACACAACAGCTTTTGATCACAGTTAGTGTGATCTGTGAAGTTCTGAGGCTCCATGTCTCAGAGGAGAATGAATGAATTTCAGACCCTTATTCAAGCACAGTAGAATGTTCTAGAGAGCAATTATTGGTATAACTGTGCCTTGAAGGCCTGATTGAAATCAGACTTTCTGCATTTCTAGCACTCACAAAACCCCCATCCAAACAAAGCCACTCCAAACTTCAACTCTGCAGCAGCAAACTACGAAGATAAGTCAAAAGATGTAAAAGGAGAGATTCAGCAAGTGCAGTGCTGTAAACTCTGGGGTTTCTGACTGGGCTGCAGGACCAGGCTACCTTCTCCTAGGCTGCCCTGCTCCTGCCCTTCAGATACTGACCCAGCAGCCTCCCCTTCAGCATGAACCACTGGCTTTGTAGCAGCTTTAGGCTCCTTCATTTCACACCACAGAAGGTTTTAAGGTGTACAGACATCGGTTACTGAGAGTTTTCAATTGCCAGCTACAGTTTTCTGTTGGATGAAAGCAGTAAGCTGCTACCTGGAGGTGAGGACTATGGCTGGTGTTTCCTGGGGCAGCCTAAAGGGAGATTTGTTGCTTAAATCCTACTCTTAAATTCTAGCAGGTTTCTAAATCCCATTCATCACATAGATGAAGGTGACTGGGATACCTTATGTCTTTGGTTTATGGTTGCAGAGGTATTTCTCTGTGTGCTAGCTGAACATGTTTGACTAGCACTTTGGGCCATGTTTTAATGGCCATAGTGGTTTTAGGTTGATGGCTGGACTTGATGACCTTAGAGGTCTTTTCCAATCAAAACAGTTCTATGATTCTATGACTGATGAACACAGGTGAACTTCTACTTCCATTTCACCCCCAAAACTAAGTCTTGTTGGAAGGGTATGTCTTCAGGGCAAGACTTTTTTAACTCTAAAACTTATGGAAGGTGTATTGTGATTTTTGGTACATGAAATAACTTCATTATTGGATTCCTAGGTCTCCATATTCCTAGTGAAACACATCAGTGAATTTTCTGAGTCTTTGAACTCTGCCATCATATCTTTCATTACAAATTACTTTTGCTGTATTTGACCTTAACCAGCAGGTTTTCAGTCTTTGTTTTTCACTTTTTGTTTTAAAAGAGTGACACTGCACAATGAAGAGACTGTACAAGGTAGTGTTTCAAGTTCCTTTGCAAAAGGAACAGTGGAATAGGAGTAATTTTTCTCTATTATTCACATCTACCATTCCCTTGGTAGCATCTCACAAATGGGTTTTGTCTCTAGCCAGTGCTGCTCTATTCTCTTACATGTTGTGCAAGTCTGAATCCTATTTTGGATTTTCAGAGACAGGCTCAGATTTTAAGTCACTTGGGTTGAAAGCTGGGTGAAGAAGCCATTAGAAGACATCCTGGTTTTGGGCTCCAACACATGTCTTTGTCTGGCAGATTAAAGCACTTGCCCTGGAAGGATGCAGGGTTCACACAGTCCTTTCATTAAAATACATCTCAGTGTCTGAGTCCCAGCCTGTATTCCTTCACTTCTTATTTTATTTCTTTTTTCTTCTCTTCTCTCCACCACATTTTGTTAAAAAATAGACCCAGTCCTTTTGCTAATAATAAACTCCACTAAGATTTGCATTTTTGTCTCATATGCAACACTCACTCATCTGTTCTTTACAGGTTGGGAAAAGCTTCTCACCCACCTCCCCACACCTCCCCAAAATCTGCTTCCAAACCACTTGATACACTATCCCTGTATGAGTTACTTGTATTTGATCACAATGGATGTTTACAGCTTGTTAATGAGCTATTAATATTCAGCATCTATGAATAAAGTGGAAACCAAAGTGATGATATAAGACCCAATTCAGTAAATCTGAAATAACTGGAAAAGGAATATTGTTATTGTTATTATTAGTGAGAATGGTGAATTGTACAAGCCACAGAGTGCTTCAGCAGATTTCAGGCTGGGGATTTTTTTTGTGTTGAGCAGGCAGTTAAAAAGTGTGGTTCCTCCCCTTTTGTTTATTTTAGTCACTATAATAAGTGCACACAGAAATACATCTATGTAGCTGTGGCGGAGTTGCAAAGATGCACTCAGTCTGCAACAGCACACTGTGTTTTAAACCCAGATAAACTCTGAATTAGGCTGGTGGCTTGGATGACTTGAAATCATCCAGGAAATAAGTTTGTACTCAGGCTGAGGACTTGAGTTTATTTTTGTTTCTCAGCCTTCCTCCCTGTTTTCTCAGGAGTAAACACATTTTGTAAACACACGTTAATTTAGCAGTGCCATCCGGATATGGGAATGGTGTCAATGTGCCTGTGAATCATACAGGACAACTCATTTGTAGGAGATCAGCATGTCCCATGACCATTAAGTTCCATGACTCAGTTTAAAAACTCCCTGAAAGTAAAGAACATCCAGCCACTACCTCACTCTGCTGAAAATCAAAGTGGGGAAAGATTTGGACTGAGTCACTTAAGTAGATGGTAAATGAACCAGGTAATTTACTGTGGGTCAAATGCATTGCCTTAAAGAAGATACCCTTAGCTGCACAGGTTGTGGTCCAGCGATGGTAGGTAGTGCTCCGTTCAGAAAGAGGGATGTGGGAAAGCAGTAGGGCAGGAATGTAACAATTTGAGAGAGAAGCCAGCTCTGGCATTCCATCAGATTCTTGATTAACGATTTCCCTGGTATTTAGCTCTTGTATTGCCATGTCAGTGCTCCCCTAATCAGAAAATCAAACTGCAAAGTGATGAACATAGATGATGCCTTGAGCACTGCTATGGGTAACCTTGAGGCTATGATTTAGACTATTATGCCCAAATCTCAGACGGTGTAGCCAAGCAAAATCTGCAGTGTCTGATATGGGAAAAAACACTAGGTCTTTGTGCCTGCTGTACTAAAATGAATCTCTTCTATTCCCAAACCCAGTATAGCGTTTGGAACAGTGACAGGAACAAAGCTTAGAAGTTCCCTGAAATAAGTGGTTGTGAAATAATTATTATATTTATTTACTTTAATCTGAGCTGGCCAAAACTTTGTCTTGCACATCTTGGAGAAAGTGGTGCTCATTCACTCCTTCAGTCTTCTTTTTTTTTATTATGATAATCACATCTTTTTAAGAGAAGATACAGCTTGTTTCTTATCCTTGCAGCGGGGGATTTCTGGTGCATTGGGCACGTGGGATTGTCTTGGGAAGCTAAGAAATAAAGTAGACTGTGAAAGTCATCAGCCATCTCTCAAAACCCAGCAAAACCAAGCAACTGAAAAACCCCAACATAAAAAACCCCAGCAACCCACAAGCAAACAAAAGGCATGAAAGAAAAAAATAACCCCACAAAACACTACCAACAAACATTTGGAGTCCCTTCCAACCTGGCTTTCTGGAAAACCAGCTGAGAGGTTTATCAAGATTCCTACAAGTTGGGCCTGAAACTCCTATATCAGTGCTGTCTTTCAGATCACTCTTGAAAAGAGGTGAATTTAAAAAACCCATGTATACAAAAGAAAAGAAGAAAGAAAACTGACATAAATTTGGTAACACTCATAGCTTACAAAAGGACTGCTATAGTCTTCAGATTGTTGTCACTCATACAAGTTGAGTAGCTGGCAAGAGACTAGAAAGACCAGAGGAAAAAGTCCAAAATACAGTGCTGGAAGCTCCCTGCTAGGCTAAATTCAAACATAATCTTCTTGTGCTGAATCTCATACTGAAGTGGTGAGAATGGAATTGGCTATCTGGAGAGCAGTCACAATCCACAAGCTAATATGAATGCATGTCCTGCTGGCAAATTGAGATCCTTTGCAAACTCCTGGGGATTAATGGTCCAGTCTACCAACCTGGAATAAAAATATGTTTTTAAATGGAGATATATATATATATATATATATACATACACACACATACATAAAAGAAATGTGGAGGGGGGTGGATAATAGCATACTGCTGTTTTTTGGCGTCACCTCAAACATGTGTCTAACATCTTCACAATCAGCTCTACTGGGAGAAGAATTAAAGCAGCTCCCACAAGAGAAAAACCACAAACAATTAAAAATCCATGTTAGTGTGGTAGCCACATAGAATTTATACTTATTATTTTTAAAGGTTGGATGACTTTAAGTAGCCTTTATGTAGTAAATGCTAGCTCAAAGTAAAATCACATCAAGTTGGAAATTCTCATTCTTGAATATCTTCTGAAAAGGAGTTGCAGTTGAAATTTTTGAAGTTGAGTTTTTGAAATTGAAAGCTCATAGGATAGTTGTGATTGAGTACAGAGTCTATATGTGAAAAAGAAAATTATTCCAGATCTTATGGATGGGTACTGTGTAGCTAGGACTGGACTATACTGAGTTATCTAGTCTGTCATGGCTTTAGTTTTGTAGATTCATAGAATAGTTTGGGTTGGAAGGGACCTCAAAGATCACCTAGCTCCAACTCCCCTGGACAGGGACATCTTCCACTAGACCAGGTTGCTCAAGACCTCATCCATCCTTTAATCAGGTCTTTCATCAAATCTCATTGCTCACCACTGCTTTTTCTGCATTATGTGTATCTACAGCTGAGAAATGTGGAGACTAGACTGTAGCTTGCCTAGGTTTCTTTTATAAGAGTTTGATGGAACTGCTGGTAAAATAGGGGAGGAAAAAAAAATCATCTTTGCTGATTCATTTTGCTCTTTAAAGGTGATTAGCTGCAAAATACTTTCTGCAGCAATGATAAATGCAGCACCACGCAGGTGGGACCCACCAGCAGTAATCTAGCTGGGGTAAAGGACCTTCAATGGGGAAGGCAGGCTGGAGCAGAGGAGACAACCCATTCATCTACCACTCCTAAGGTTAAAATTGTTTTGTGCCATGAGACTAAGTCCTCAAAGCATGTGTTATCAAATTGACATAAGGATGGGAGAAAGTATGATTATGACACACCCAGCTGCCAAGCCGCAGAGCATTTGTAACTAACTCTGTAAATATTAAAGGAACCACCATTCTCAGGTCTGCTTTTCCTCCTCAGTCTGTTTTTCACTGCCATACCATAAGGGCATGACTTTCTCATTTTGTGCTATAGCTGACAAATCCAGTCCAGCAGGAAAAATCTCATCTTTAGTTGTATCAAATAAAGCAGAGCAAATGTGTGCTAAGAAACTGCCTAATGTGACTGGAGCATATGTATTTAAACTATTTTCAGAAGAGCACTGATAATTGGGAATTCTCTTGTTTTGGTTCTGCAGAAGAAACAGACTGTTTCTTTTCTTCATAGGCTTTGCTCTTCTGCAGTCTTTCAGACTCTCCTTTTCCCCTGGGTATTAAGATTAATATGAACCTATGTCTGGGGAGAGCTTAGGATGTTCTGATTTCTCTTAGTTTCTTGGCAACTTCTCCCTGTCTCTCCCTCCCTCTGTACACATGTAAATAATTCTTTATGTGGGGAAAAGTTCATGAGCAGAGCCTTATGAACCAAAGTGTAATAAGACTTGTTCTGGAGGGGGGCAAAATTGTAGATCAGAGTCAGAAGGGTGATAGAACATTTTACAGAGCATCTGGCAAATTGGTTTTGTTTTGCCTAATGAAGAGATTTACTTTAAGGGCACAAACCTCAGCTTAATTTAATTTTTTCATTATATTTGTTTAGATCTGCTTAGAGCTGATAAAACATTTCATATTGTGTGTGACTTGCCAGATTAGCATTACCTAGATATTAGTAAGTTAACTGAGTGGACCATCTCTATGAGCCCGAAACAAAGAGGTATTGCAGTAACAGAAAATTAAATCCTAGTATCAGTTTGATATTTTTGTAGCATTTTATTTTTCTAGAGCTTAGAAAGTGTTCTGCTGAGCTCTGAGCTGCTTAATTTCTTCTCACTGAAGAAAAATGTGCTGTTGGTTTTCTTGTAAGTATGTTGCTGTGTCCTCTGTAAGACTATTCTTCAACAGAGGACAGCTCCTCTGATGCATAAAGCAGGGAAAGTGCCTTCTTGATGGGAAAGGATATTGGCCAGCAGGTTAAGAGAGGTGGTTCTGCCCCTTTACTCTGCTCTGGTGAGACCCCACCTTGAATACTGTGCCCAGTTCTGGTGTCCCCAGCATAAGAAGGACACAGAGCTGTTGGAGCGAGTCTAAGGGAGGGCCAGAGGGATGATCCAAGGGCTGGAGCACCTCTGCTATGAGGACAGGCTGAGGGAGTTTGGGTTGTTCAGCCTGGAGAAGAGAACACTCTGGAGGGATCTGAAAGGATCCTACAGGAAAGCTGGACAGGGACTTTTTGTGGGGGTGTCTAGAGAGGCTGCAACCAGATCATCTTTAAGGTCCCTTCCAACCCAAACCATGCTATGATTCTATAACTACTTTTCCCCCTTCCCACCCCTTAATTTGTTTTCCTTTTTTTTTTCTTTATATATATGATCATTCAATTTCCATCTCAAGCCAACAGCAAATAATAATCCTTAAATCTTAAATGACATTTTTCTCTACACTCACTCTGATTTCAGGTACGCCATTTCACTGTGAGATTTGCTAATGAGCTTTGTCTTTGTTGGGGTTTGCATGTCTCTTTGAAACCTAAAAATACCTTACCATTTGCTGGAGAGAAATAAGAGTTCCCATCACATTGGTGTTAGCAGTAGAGGTAAAGGAGTTGCAAGCTGTGGCATCATAAACCTTGTCCATTTTTAATCAGATCCCCTGGAGCGTTGAAAGTACTTTCTGAGTCTGGACTAATGAGGAGCAAAAGTGAATATGTCATCTGAGCATTCAGGTGAGGAGGAATAAAGTTTCTCATGACCCCAGCAGCATCAGGTTTTCACTTCCACAGAAGGAAAAATACGGTTGGCTCCTCAGTAGAATGGTGCATAAAAAACAAAGTGGCATTTAAAGGAATAAACCCAAAGCCTCAACCTGTGCACCTCTTGTTGCAAATTCAGTGATGGAATACAAAATGCTTCTTTATGAACAAACAGGCATCCAGAAAACAGAAGATTTGATGGGTGTTTTATTTTCAGACCCTTTTTTTATGGCTATGCATCTTACAATTATCCTGCTGACTGTTTGTATCTGTCAGCAAGATCGCAAACCGGCGCAGGTGTCAGCAGGCTGTGCCATCTGCCAGATGAGATTGTGCACGGTGCTATTGAGAACAATGCTATCATCTTAATATTCCAGATACCTTAATGAGTTTCTCAGACTAATTAAATGTGCAACTTGCAGAGATCATTGGATGCCAGATTGTGGTGGCTGGGAAAAAGCTTCTCGTTCAGAAGCTGCTTTATGGTGGTGGAGGCATGTTTCAGCTTTTAGTACTTGGGTACAAAACCAAGGTAATATTTGATTATAGATTAAGCAAATTAATAAGCACTTAAAACAACAAAAAGGCATGGAAATGCAAATAAATGCAGCAATGCTTTTCCAGACAATGAGAACAGATTAGGGAGAACCTGATGGCAGAAAGTGATAGCATAAGAGAAGTGATGCTGATGCTGTGATGGTGTGATCTCAACTCCTGCACTTTGGAGGAATGGCTGCTGCTCAGCTGGGGATTCCAAAGAGATGGGGTGGGGGAGAAAAAATATTGAGCAGTCATATAGTCATGCAGGGAAAATTTCAAAGAAATATATACAGCTAGACAGAAAACCACCTGCTATGAAACCAGGCTTCAACTTTTTTCCAGTTGTCTCCAGGCTTTTGTGTGCTGCTTCAAATCATTTCTGAGTGATGCTAACCAAAAACTTGCTTCATTTTACTGGTGCTAGGTGTTGCATGTTACACTTACTCAAATATAATGGGGGTGGAAATGAAAAGGGAAAATAAAAGAGAAAAGCAGATGAATAAGGTCTGTCAAATTTTAAACCAATCCCTCTTGGTTAGGTTTATGCTACACCTTGTTTTCCTTCTGCACTATTTTCTGCAGCAGTTTGAGTGATAGATCTCTCCGCAGATCAAAAATGGAGACAATGAAGAATAGTCTCAGAAGCAGTTTACACTCAAAATTTCTGTTGTTAGACCCAGAAATACTGATGCCAGGATTTTCATTTATTGAGATAGCACAGTTTAATTGTGTGTGTTAAACTACAGGTCTAACATTTGTATGTGATTATAAACTTAGACTATTTGGAGGAATAGAGAGGAAGGGGATAGAGAGGAGATAAGAAAGAAGTTCTTTACAGTGAGGGTGGTGAGGCACTGGAACAGGTTGCCCAGGGAGGTTGTGGATGTCCTCTCCCTCGAGGTGTTTAAGGCCAAATTGGATGAGACCTTGAGCAACCTGATCTAGTAAAAAGTATCCCTGAGCGTGGTAGCGAGGGTGGAACTAGATGATCTTTCAGGTCCATTCCATCCTAAACCATTCTATGAATTATTTATGTGGTCAGAAGATAAATGAATGTCTCAGCAAGAAATAAGAAAAATATTTTGCAGAGTCAGGGGCAGCTTTGTGTGAGCAGTGTGTGGGACTGCAGTGGTCTCTCTGCTGTCCATGCAGGCCTGTAAGTTTGTTTTGTAGAACAGATGGATAATGCTCATTGTGTGAAAGGATTTGTGATTCTCTTCATGATTAGAATTCCTTGGCTAGAGTGTTTTTACCTGATGGTTTTAAAGTGGTGCATCTTCAGGACATGGTGCATTAACAGCTAGCATGGTCAGGAAACCTTTCTGGTCTTTGGGGATCTTGTCCTTTGTGAGTGACTATGAAGTGGCAAGCTTTGAGAACCCTTATTTGCTGTTTTGCAAAGAACAAGAAAAATGGAGAAGCTTGTAACTGTGACTTTCAAACCAGGGAGCTTAGTTGAACATTTTCTTTCTTTCTGCATTTGAAGAATCCTGGCTGCAGGATTCAGTGTGTTTGGGGGCAATTAATGAAGACAAACGCCAACTCACAATGAATTTTAACTTAGTAGGACTTCTGTCCTCAATGTTGTTAGATTTGATTCAGTATTTCATTCTAGGATATGATTTGCATTTTACTTAAATAGTTATTCCTAGAAGGCATCTATCTCCTGCTTAGATAAGCAGGCCAAGTCCTTAAAATTCTAATTGTAATAATCACCTGCCAACAACAGGAATTTTAGTTGAATAGTAGTGTAACTCCTTGATTCAGGCATCCGAGGCAAGGTTGGGAGCAGAGTGGCACTGCTGGCATTTTCCACTCTGGCTTTCGCCCTTGGCCTTTCGCTATCTAAGCCTGAGTTTACCTGACAAGTTTTTACTCTCAGGTAAAGGCCCCATTTCCTTTGTTTCCTTTGGACAGAAATGTCACTTATCTTTTTTTGCTGATGCTTTTCCAAGTGCTGATGACATTTCCACTGTATTTAAGGAGCATACTAATGGCCCAGCACTAATGTGCACCTCCTTTCCCTGGCTGGCAGAGACTTGGCTAATAGCCTGCTATTGATAGAAATGAACTCATCAGAAAGATCAATCAATCTGTGTCTTCCCCCAGCAGTGAATTTAATTGGTTTGCTTGCAAGGGGTGGGAGAAAGGGCAAAATACATTTTAAAAAAATCCCAAACATGTAGGAAACATTAGTTTCAGTTGCAGATCTTTGGTGAGAAGAGGTGCAGAGAAAAGGCTTCCTCCAAGAACTGAACACCTGGCAGCAACTTCATTTGAATGATTGCTGGTTCTGATTTCTTTCCTCTTGGAAAAATACAGCTCTCCTCTTCACTCTGCCTGCTCAGAGTCAGAAAATTGAACTAAACTTTTGCCCTCAATCTGCAGAACATATTTAAGTTCATTTGTGAAGGCTCTTGCTATTCTTGGCAAGTGATGTGCCTGTAATCTGCTGGTCATTATGGGCTGCCTGATCCACGAGTCAGGCAACTGTTTTGTGGATCTGAAATAGAAAACAGCGTGAAACACCCCACCCTCAGTGTGGTAATACTGGGAAGAACCTGTTCAGGTAGGAAGGTAAGGAGCATAATCCTCCTCACTGGTTTTCTTTCAGTGAACAGCTCATACTTTTTAATATAACTGCTCTACTGAAACAGGAAAAGGAGAAAAGTGAATTATTCCCAAAGCAACTGGAGTTAATATACCATAATAGATGACCACATTACACAAAGAGTGATGATGACCTTTAGGAAATTTCTTGAGTTCATAGCAATAAAGCTTGATTTGCTTTGACTGACAGAAATATATATTAAACACTAGTTGTTGATGTGTATTGTTATGCAGAGTGGCCATCCTTGTAACCCCTGGCAGATCTTAAAACTTCACTGTCAAACTGTTCCTGGGCTTGCAGGGACAAAGCTCATAGCTCTTAAAATCAACTTTCTGATTCATTTCCAAACATCCTGGTTTTCCCTTATGGGGAAAGCACAAGCAATAAAATGACATTTGTGAGGAAATTACTAAGGCAATTTTTTATCTAAAAGCAGATGGTAGATACCAAGAAGCCAGTCTTGGTATCAGGAAAGCAAACTGGTGAGAACTGCATTTGGGATTTTAGAAGAGCTTTCAGCTGATCAGTTTTGTTTGTTTTTAATCAAGTGTCATTACATTACCACTATTTTAAAAAACCCAACAAACTAAGTACACATTGTGGAAAAGAACAGTAACATGTTCTAACCTGAAAAAAAAAGAGAAAGCCTCCAGTGGATGAACTGCTGGTTCTTGTCCATGCAGAGAAAGAAAACATACTCTACGTGCTCGATAAGTGGTAGTTAATAATACAATCTGCAGAATGCATGGAACAAAGGAGAGAATGAGTATGATGTATCTGTCATCCATTGTCCAAGTTTTGCTTTCCCTGGATTGTAGTCTGGGGTTTGAGCTGAAGGGACCAGGATTTTGTTCTGAGGTGGAGAAAACCATACATTTGGAAGTCTATCTTAATCAATATGGTTAAAAAACCAAGCTCTTTTGTGTTTGTTGTTATAAACCACTCCTTTCTTCCTATGGTTACTGAATTTCCTGTTTTAAAACAACAGAATGCAGAAAAGGAGAAGAGGCTTCCCACTTCATGCCATGGAAAGAGTTCCTGAGGCTGAAATGAACACTTGATTTGGAAAAATAAATTAGTGATGTATTTTACAGGGTCAGTGTGAGCAGAGATTTGAGCACACAGCAGTGCCACATCAGATCCTGTCTGACTTTACCTTGGCCTTTGCTGGTATATGTTCTCTGTTATAAACTTTTTAACCCAGACCTCCACAGCTGCCTCGTTTTAAAAACCGAGCTCTTACCCTTGACAGTTAATCGATAAGCAACAAACGAAAAGTAATAACACACGACTTGAGAAATATTGTTTTTATTGTAGCCCGAGACTAGGGCTTGCCAATACGTTAAGATCAATCAAGCTTCCCCCTCAGATTGAACTCGCATCCAAATTGCCAGGTCTGTAAATGGACCATGTGAAGAACACTGTGCTGTTTGCAGATGGAGTACAAGAGCAGTGGGCAAGGCTGACAACACTTTCTGCATCTCTTAAAGGTAGAAAGGCAAAAGGAGAGGGAAAACCTGTACTAAAGGTGGGAAGTATCTGAGTGAAGCAATCATTTTTATGATAAGGAAATTGCAAGTACTCTGAATGAGCTCAACTTGATTCAGCTCGGCATTAAATCTTCTCATGCAGAAGCGGAATGATGAACAAACAAGCAAGCACCTTAAATCCTGATCAATGTGATTCTCCTGCACGGAAAAAAAATGATGAGTTCAGTGTTGGAAAGAGTCATTTTTGATACAGAATCATTTGTTTTTCACAGACAGTAAGGAAACAGAATCAGAGTTTTGTGAGGGTTGTTTTTTACTTTGATGAAGGACAGGGAGAGGCAGCAACACAACTTTTCAAGTGATTGGATGGCAATGCTAAACTCTGCACGTGAACAAGTTGTGCAGGTACTTTATGGCAAATACCTTTGAGCAGCTTTCCCTGGGTAGATGGCAACTGAAGTGCTTTTCACAGCCCTACTTGTTAATAGCTCTTCCTGTGTGCTTCTGAGTTGCTAAATTAATTAGGATATAAACACACCTAGAAAGCCTGTAAAGCTTCATTTATGTCTGCAATATAGAACAGAACATTTGGCAATGTTAATTGAAATGATAAAAAGGTTTGTAAGACATCAAGAACTCTTTAGGTCAGCCCCTCCCTCCTTGGCTTTAATGACACAGTAAATGCTTGCTTTTCTGGATATGATTATAGTTTTAAACAATAAAGAGTGAGCAAATTCCATTATCTTATGTCAAGGAACTCTCCAGAGAAGATAAAAATGCAGTTAACAAAGGAGATTACTTTCCAATGGCAATTGCTCCATCATACAAAATTCACTTTCTAACCTTCTACTCGAGGATGCTAATCAGTTAATCAATTCAGTCCCATCAGAGTTGCTGGCAGTACTTTTTCCTCCCATTGGGACAAAAGTAAATGTGAGGTTTCTGTGAAAGTAAAGGAAGAAAGGAAGCAAACAGTAAAAGTGCTTTATTTCATTTGGAAGTGATTGCTTTAGGCAATTATGCACCTGCAGCATGGATTCTCTTAGCAAGCAGCATAAATAGCCTACAGTAAGTCTGCTGAGCCTTTTTGTTTTCTGCAAAGGAAGTTGAACTACTACATTTCTGTGTCTATATCAAAGCAGGGAATAATTTCCGTGCATCAAGGATTGGCACAGTTCCAACACACCGCTGTCTTTGGTTAGGTATGAGTCTGTTACATGCTCTGGTGTTACCTGGCATTGATCAAATCACTCTGAAATCAGTATATCCGTTGACAAAATTCAAAGGTCTGTCTTTCCCTCCACACAGAGTCTTTATATTTCATTGTTAATTTAGTAATTGATAATAAATTAAAACCTGCTGTGGTTTTTTTTCCCTAATTCCCTAATATTTTTTCCTTCTTAGATAACTTGCTTTATAGCAAAATGAATATTCCTCAAAATGAATATTCAAATTGTCCAGCTTTTTTTTTCCCAAGCACAAGAATACCCTATTAACAGTGACTTTCCTGTTGAGAATTGCTTCATTTTTATAATGGTTATTGTGGTATATGAGTACTTTGGTTTATAAAACTGTATACAGAAAATACTTCTTTTCTCATTCATGATCTGAAGAAATATTTCCTTGTGCCCTGTATTTATCCTCTTTTCTCCTTAGCTGTGTAATTCTCCCAGATGCTTTGAAAGCAGCCTTGATCTGATATTCAAGCATAACTGTAGCTGGAATTAACAGATTCTAACCTCTTCCTTTAGTCCTTCTGGCCAAGATTAAATGCCTTTAGTAATGGAGATTATTTATGTTATCCCAGAAGAAAAGTTATTTGGGAAAACCCCACCATGCTGCAAGAGAACTGTGCCTGTGAGAGAAGTCTAAAAGGGTGATTAGTAGTAGTTCATTCATTATTAGGGACAGAAATTAGTTTACTTCCACTTTGTTACTGCAACGATGGATTGAAATAGCGAAGAAAATCACCCTAGGACATTCAGAAGATTTCATCAGCTGGCTACATCAAGGAGAGACTGTAGAAGCTGTTTGCTTTGCATGTTAGAGGCTAATGTACCATCAGTATTTTAAAAGGGCAGCTAGGCTGGAATGGGGAATACTAGGACAGCTGGCTTAGTGGTGATCCAAGTGAACCTGAAGTGATCAGAGACTGTGACATGATTCAGCTCCTAAAGAGTTAAAAGGCAGCATAATTGGTAATGAGTAATTTGATGCTGTAGAACTTGCAGTTTGTCAAAGGAGCTGGATGTTTTGGGGTAGATAGCTGCAGTGCCCTGTGTTTGGATGGCTGTCAAGTCTTTGCCTTAGTATTACCATAAATTCTTTTTAGATAGCATGGAACCAAGCTGCATATTGAAGAGATTCAAAGCAAAATGACATCACTAATTACAGCTTCATCAGCATCGGAGAGGTTTCTGCAGTTCTGCAGACATCTGTCCAGGATGTCCCAACAGACTTTGTTGTATTTGTAACTAGCTTGGAAGATGCCTGACTGGGTGACACTTCAATTTCTATTGCTTGTGATAACTCCTTTCTTTTCAAAGAGTGAGTTTTAAGGCTTAATTTGCATACCTAGTTAGAACACTCTAATACATAAATAATTGATCTCTAAAGCTACAGTTGCAAAATATTCAGATGTTACCGCTGTGGCTTAAAGCTAATAGTTGTTTCAGAGCACAATTCCAAGGGCCAGTTCTGAAAACTTTGCTTAAATTGCATAATCAGAATATCTTGGCATTTTCATCTTCTTGAACTTCTATTAACCCTGCTCCTTTGCTGTGACTTCTGACTTTGCAAGTCGAACTTGCAGCTAATGCAGTCCATCCTGTACCTAAAGATGAGTGTCACTTACTACAGATACAATATTGATCTCTCCCTGTTGAATCCCTTAATCTACTTTTTCTCTGTACCTACTCAAGAACATGGGCTGTCTAGGACTCTGTGTGAGAACTGGGGATTAAGAAGAGAGAGCTAGTCCTGCTGTCTGCAGAAAAGCTGTTCAGGGCATGTATGGATCTCTAGAATCCCCTTGTCTTGGGGGTAATGGTGGTGCTTAGCCTTTTGATTCCTTTGAGCCAGCTGAATAGTGAATGTTGATGTTGTCAGTTGAAGTTACTTTTCTGGGGGGACCAACCTGTGGTGGTTGCTTATCTGAGAGGGACAGGAGCACTGTCCAAGGAAAATACAGTCAGTCCCAGCATTCCACTAGGTCTTTTTGCCCCACTTAAAACCCAAGCAAAACACTGAATAATATAATAAGCACTAAATATCTCCTAGCCCCCTGCTCAGCATAAGCTCAGACCACAGCCTGGTCATAGCATACTGCTGAATGGTGTGTTGGATGACTCATGGTTGGGCTTGTTGATCTTAAAGGTCATTTCCAACCCAAATGATTCTATGATTCTGTGAATGGTGATAAACACTGATGATGTGAATGTTGTGCTCCCATTTTATTTTCATCAGGTTTATATCCAGTGGTTTAGTTTAGAAACCACTGTATATTGTGGAATCCAACACAATCCAGCCTATTCTTTTGTCTTCCCCTCACATACATTCCTCTTTCTTCTCCAGAACTACTTAGCTGGTGTTAAACAAGCTTCGTTTAGTGTTTGAAATAAAAGCTGGCCTGCTGGCAAGAATGTAAAGGACTTTGCAGGGGGAAAAAAAACACAAACCACTTGCCAGATTGACTGCTAGCAATTACTTAGAGCTGCTTGTCATACAGTAGATAAAGCAATCCTTTCTGACTTCTTCATACAGAGAATTTGCTGTAATTGTGTTAAGGTTCTTAGTCACAAAATCATCCTAATCTAGAGGTAGAAGTTCCAAATTCAGTGGGTATCTGCACACAACCTTCCTCTACTACTTAAGGCTAAAAAGGCTCCTGCAAGTGCAGGGATCTGGAAACAGCCCAGAGAGATTTTCACAACAAAGTATTAAGAGAATTCTGAGTCTGGAGGGCAAATTGTTCTCTAAGGCAGCCATCAGCTGATGCCTGGGAGTCTCTGTATCCATTTTCCTGTTCAGCTGACCCTTTCCATCTCCTACTGGAAGGCTTGCTTCCAACCAAAGGCTAGTTCTGTCATTGCAAGGTCTAGAGGACAGCAGTGTGTGTTCCTGTTCCCCTGTGCTGAGGTGGTAGAAAGGATAAAGGCTAATACACAACGCTGTCTCTGGCTTCTGGAGTCATTCATACAGGCAGTTAATGAAGATTCTCTTGCTTAGGTAATTTACTTTGCCACCCCAGTGTGCCCAGCACTTGAGCTCCCTGTGACAATGTCATTTCTACTGTGTAGAGCTGGGATTGCACAGCACTCAGGTTACTGGACACCTGGACACCAGGAGCTATCTTTACTACTATGCTTGTTCTGGAGGCCAAATGGCATCTCAGCACCTGCTTGCCATTCTTCTGGCTCTATGTTCTCAGCAACCTCTGGTCACATCAGTAGCACACTGAAGGGTAGTGACTTCTGTTGATAAAGTAGAAGGTGCCTCTCTAATATGAAGCACAATGATTTGCTTCTGCAGGGCTAACAGGATTGCAGAAAACAGTAAAAGCCTCTTTTGAGTTAGCAGATGCCTCTTTGTAGTCAACAACAGAGTGTCGTTATATTTAGGGTGTTCTTTCAAGTTACAACCCACTGTATTGATTTATTTTAAACAAATGCTTTCAATTAAGTCAATGCATTTTCTCTTCACCTCCCACTTTCCCTGAAGTCAGACTGATTTGTATGACACACTGTTACTTTTATTAGCAGATCATAAAACCTGCACTCTCTCAAAGGTAAAAAAAAAAAACCAAACAACTGCCTCCTTTCCATAGGCATTTAAGTGCCCAGTACACAAAAATGATCCAAGGCCTTGGTCATCATGAATGTTTCTCTGCCTGAAGAATGATAAAAACCCCATTCCTAAGTAAGGTGGGTGATGAACTACCCCAAAAGGAAGGAACCCTTATGAAGATCTCTGCTGGTTTGAAGCTGTAGTGCTGTAAGGATTCTGCTGCAGTTTGCTTCCTGGTTCAACCTGTCTCAGCTCTTCTGAACTAATTTCCAGATCAGTTAGGCATTCAGGCAGAGAGAATAAAATGTAACTACCATTGTAGGGGAGATCCAAGCAATTACACAAAAAATGTGAACAAAGGCAGCACAAGAGCACAGAAGTGCTCAAGCATCCATTATAAACAGTTCCAATTTCCTCCTTAAATGTCAAGTACAAAGTATATATTTTACATGCAAATAACACTGGAGTGTGGCTGCTAATATACTCCTGAAATTACATTTTCTTAGCATGACCTTTCTGGCAAACAATAAGTTACATTTCAATTAAATCTGTGGCCATTCCCATGTTGTGCCAGACATTACCATGCTCTTGTGGCAGCAATGGAAGTTTAAAGGTCACAGGCTTAAATGCTCACTTGTGTTGAACCTTTTTAATAATCTATGAAAGAAATTACATGTGTGCAAGTCCCTTACTGGCTTGGAGAAACAAAGGTGTTTTTATTTTAGGCTTAAAACACTAAACCCAGTATGTCAGGATGAGAGAGAACTATTGGGCAAGGGTTTAAACTTCATTGAAATACTCTTCTTCTCGTTGCTCTTTGGTGCCTACAGGTCTATTGCTCCTTCACTAACATCTGAGGCTGTTCTGTCTCAGTAATGAAGACTCACATTCTGATTTTCTTTCCCAGGGAAAAAAAAACAATATTGTGACAGCTCTGCAGTTAAAAGGGGGGCAAGCTGTGTTGTGGTGTAAAGTGATTACAATCTGGTGAGAAGCTGAGTGGGGCTGTTAAGGTTGTACGCCCCTATTCAGATGGAAAGAGTATATTAATCTGTCAGGAAATTCAGGCTTCTTCATGCATACTTTCACTGCTGAATGGTCTCCCTGAGATAAATCCAGAATGTCACTTTGAGCACCTTCCTTAAAGGCAGGAGGTGTCGAAGATATGTAATGAGAATCTGCCCAGCACCCTTCAGCCAGGCATAGGCATGCGCTGTGCTTCCATGCTGCCACAGACATGGCATTGCTTGGTGCTGTGACTTAACAAATCAGCTTCTCACAGCTCTGGGAAACCCTGAACCCAAAACTTACTGGGTTTTCTCTGTAGGCTTCTGTCATGCTCTTATTTTTTATATCATTTCATTATGCATTCTCAACTCTCACCTCAGCCCTGGAGCTTAGCAGTAGAAGGTTGGTAATTTAGACACCTGTGGAGCATAAGGAAGAAAGATTTAGGTCTTGGCAGCTCAGCCTCCCTGCTGGAGCTCACAGCATTTCTGAAAGGCTGTCTAATCCTTCAGGTTAGCTCCTGCATGTCAGATAGGGAGCTTAGACCTTGCCTGTGGTGGTGAAATAGTCCCAGGCTCTGAGGCAGACCAAAGCTAGAAACTCTGCTTTAAGTTTTCTGTTAATTGACTTCTAGCTTTGAGACATGTACAAGCTGTGAAATTGTGTAGGTGTTTGCAGAGTCTTGGAAAGAAAATATATTTAGTTCTGGATCCAAAGAGCCACAAAATTAGACCTGGACTTTGGCTAGGCTGGTTATAGTGCACTTGGGAAGATGTTTGGAAAGGACTTCCTGAGACTGAACTCTGAGCTCAGCTGGGAATGAAGGGGAGAAAGAATGGATTCCTGGAGGCAGAG
Source organism: Dryobates pubescens (assembly GCF_014839835.1). NCBI lineage: Eukaryota > Metazoa > Chordata > Aves > Piciformes > Picidae > Dryobates > Dryobates pubescens. The sequence goes on from NC_071635.1 coordinate 4,732,719, forward strand.
GATCTTTGCAGTAATTACTGTATTGCTTGCTGCCCTTTTAATAGTACATTGACAGTGATAGTTTTCTTGTAGCAAGTTAGAATGCTGCAGCTGCTCTCTGCTAGGAGAGCAGACTGAGAAATCAAGAAAGAAGCAGAAAGAATCAATCATGTCTTAAAAGAATAAATCTCTTCCTCAAGGTTTTAAACAGCCACAAAGCTTAGATGAAGGGGGTTTTAGGTATCAAATGAGTTTACTATATGTCTGGGTTTCCTTCCTTCCTGACTATTAGATGTGCAATTTTATGAATACACTGTATCACTAAAGCCAGTGATAGATGGCCTGGGGGCAAGTAACTTTGTAGTATAATCTCCTGCTGTGTCTTCGAGATGCTGATGAGCTGCATTTACAACTCACTGACAATATGTTCTCAAGATCTGGAGCAGTATTTTTTGTGAAGGAAGTGTCTTCCTTAAGCATTGATAACAGAAGGTGCTGTGGGTTCCTGTTACGATAAGATCTCCAGAACTTTTTTTGATGACTCACAAGGAATTCATATGAGGAATACAAATTTTATCTGGAAAAGAGAGAAACCCAAACCAAGTTTTTCTTACTTGTCAGATATTAGATTGGGTATGTTTGTGTTCCTGAGTGTTCTGGTTTTGGGGTGGTTTTTGTCATTGTTGATGTCTTCCCCCCCCACACACCCCTTAAATTATACAACAATGAAACAAGGCAGGCAAAAGTCAACAGGAAAACCCCACTGACATGGGCACAGCTAGGCCTTTCCCTATCATAAGGGAATCAGCAGCCAGAGGAAGAAGATAAGCAATGAAGTGTGTACCACTGAGCTCTGGATAACTAGAAGCAATTTTTGATCAGCCTGAGCACTTGCTTCACATCAGTGCATCTCTAAATAATATAAAAAACACAACCCCATGGCACTGTGTTTATAAAAAGAAAAATATGAAGGGGGGGGAGGGGAAGAGTAAGCAAGCCAAGAGGATCATCCTGCATCTGCATCCAGTCGTGTGAATAGAAGCTTAACAGTTTAATTAAGCTTGTTTGTGGGCTGTGTTCTGATTCTCAAGAGCTTTGAAGGAGGGCTCCCATAACTTACTGTTGGGGCCAACTGGAAAATTTTCAAGAGAACTTTGGCTTCTGATCCAGGATTTTACTTCATCTTTTCAAACATCTGCAGTGGCACACTGGGAGCAATGCCTGCAAAAGAGGAAAATGGAGATGGAATATCTTCTACTTGCTGTGTTTTGTGAGGGTAGACGTGCCAAAAAAGTTAAACTTTCCTCAGAGTTTTGGGCTTAGGAGATATGTAAGTGACACAGCACTGGCTTGGGCAGTTTCCAGGTGAGGCAGCTATGTCTTGTAGCATTTCTGGATGAGAACTGAAAAAACAGTAAGAGGATGAGCTGGATTCTCCTCTGTTAAAGTAGCAGTTCAAGACTAAATCAAGTGAAGCATCCTGCATAAGCACTCATTCTACAGAATAACACAAGTTTGCTAAAGAATAATGGATCTTGAAGAATAATGGATGTGATCTAAAACCGCTGCGTGGCCTGCAGCCAGAACCCTATAAAAATTTTACTTATGCCAGTGAAAATTTGCCTGGCAATAAATATCTCTACTAATTACATTTTGAAAGGTGCCTTTAACCTTTTCACCTTATCAGAATATAGTGAGGCTCTGAATCTCCATTACAGCCTCCTAGCTCCACACTGTTGTGAATTATATGCTCTGAGATGCTAAAGCAAGTAAGCAGGGTCCTTGCAATTGGGCACAAACTTTGTGGTTTCCTGGGTTTGTAGCTTTCTGCCATTATTGCAAATGTGTGTTTCAGTGAAGGGTTTTTCCTAAGCTCCATTTAGATGAACTGTTATGGTCAAGAAACAAGGATGTGTGAAAGGATGGAAAAATGTCCCAAAATGTGTCTCCTTGGAACTAACAGTTCACATCAGGAGAGCAGCTTAGTGTAGACACTCCATGCTGAATAGTGGGCTTTATGTACTGTGTTGGCTTTTCCTATGATGCTCAAGAAAGAAAGAGAAAGAACAAACAAGCAAAAAAAGAGTAGTTAGGAATGTAGCACAACTACAATTAGCATCTCCCAACATGACACCAAAAAGTCAGCTTGGATGTCTTTTGATTGCTAAATGAGGGGAGGACTGTGGAGGTCAAACTTCATATAGATTGTTAGAAATTAAGCAACTTTGACAGGAGCAGGGGAGAAAAGAATGTAATTGCCTGTACATGTTATTCTGCTGCCTCATCATGAGCATCCCTGTGATGGTTTTAGACTGTGCTGAGTCCTTTTACCTTCTTGGGTAAGGAAGAGTCTGGTTGCCTAAAGCAGTTGCTCTTGGCAATCCTAGTTGTCTTCCTGAAAGAGAAGCAAGGAAGATACAGCTCTAAGAACTGCCCAGAAAAGGGAACTGAGCAATTTTACAACCTCTGAGATGCTGAAGCCACTAAGCAGGGTCCTTACATTTGATTACAAGCTTTGGAATTTTGTGGGCTTCCAACTTTGTGCCATTGTTGCAAGTGTGTGGTTCAGTGAGGTTGTTTGGGGTTTTTGTTATGGTTTATTATTCTCTGGGGAGAGAACTGATTCTGAATAAGCTAACACTCCATTTTCTTAAGATTGACAAGCTTTTTGCATGGATCAGGTAAAATATTCTGGGGACATGTGGCATATAAACTTGGCATTTCTCAGGACTCAGTATGGAGATGGCTGAGTCTGAAGGACCTTGATTTAAAACCAACATTTGTGTTAGACCTGGCCAGGTCACAAGAAACCATCTTCCTTTGTTTTCTCTAAAACATAATCATTAATGCCTCACAGATCAGTCACAGGGTTAAAACATTAGATTCCAGAGTTTCAAAATGTATGAGTTAATGTTATCCTGACACTTCTTCCCCTTTTGTTTGAGTGTGAGAGAAAAGCCTAGGTTAAGGCTGGGACTTTCAAACTTTCATAGAATCACAGAATGGTTTGGGTTGGAAGGTACCTTAAAAATCATCTAGTTCCAACACTCCTGCCATGAACAGGGGCACCTTCCACTAGATCAGGCCTCATCCAACCTGGCCTTGAACACTTCCAGGCACAGGGCATCTGCAACTTCCCTGGGCAACCTATCCAGTGTCTCACCACCCTTACTGTAAAAATTTTTTTCCTGATACCCAGTCTAAATCTCCCCTTCTCATTTTGTCTCATCCTATCACTACATGCCAGATCTTGGTACATTTGGACTGCTGGTTCTCACCAGATTTGCAAGGTTTTGAAAGCCACTAAATCAGATCTGCTGTGTGGTGCTTACTCCAACAGGAATTAAAGCCCAGTGTTTCTTAGGAAGGTGAAGTTCATAATGTATGCAAAACCCCTCCACATTTGTGGCATGGGAGGAAATACGTCCTATCTCCGATGGTGATCATTCTTTTAGCATGGTAACCTTTCTCAGGCAAGAACATCTGCAAGTGCCTTGGAGCACAGGGAACATTTATGGATCTACATAAATGCATAATAATAATAGTCAGTGCCCTTAGCTATGAGACTTGATAGACCTTATAATTTAATCTTAACTAATGCAGTGTGTCTGCAGATAATGCTCTATTTTTCATATGCCCAATCCTCCTGCCACAAGATGTGCTGTAGTAGTTCTGGTATCCTTCAAAAGCAGAAGGGAAGCAGGAGTCACCTTTCCACACAAATAAATATTCTAGTTGTAATAAAGTGCTAAGAAAAGTTAAATGGATCAAATTCTTTCTCTTAGTGCAGCATTTCTGATGTTTCAGAGTGGAACAGGTTGCCCAGGGAAGTGGTTGAGGCCCCATCCTGGAGATACTCAAGGTCAGGGTCAGTTAGGCTCTGAGCAACCTGCTCTAGTGGAGGATGTCTCTGCTGATGGCAGGGAAGTTGGACCAGATGAGCTTTGGAGGCCCCTTCCAACCCAAACCATTCAATGATTCCTGAAAAGCAGAAGGGTATGGTCTGCTAGGAAAAGTAGATGGGCCAAATTCTGTCCATTTGTGAAGCACTTCTGATGTTTCGGAGTGTCTTTTAGACATCTTCTGGTGGCTGGTAGCAGAATTTTGCTTAGGATTGTTTCTTTGCATCCTGTCTCCTGTAGAAATATCAAAGGTGCATTTAGTGTGTTAGGTAAGACCATGGTTTTTTGTGGGCACATGTCAACAAATTTCCAGTTGCTTCTTGCAGAAACCTGTTCATCTTCTTAATGAAATCCATGCTCTAAATTAAGGTTGGTCCCAAAGAGGAAGGTGGGATTGCAAGACTCTTGTAGTAATACTCAAAGTGATGTTATTACAGGAGACAGATTTTAGCAGCTGCTTTTCAGAAGCTTCTGCCCATTTTGGCATGTCAGTGTTAATATCTTCCATTTTGCTGTTGACTGGAATTCAGTGTGTTTGTAAGGGCAGGTCCATGCTTGGCAACCACTTTGGCATGTTAAATGGGTGATGGATAACGCGGTGCTCTGCAAAAGCATCTGCACAGCCTCTCAGGTATGCACTAGGTGGAAGCTGACTAGTAGCTTGGGTTTCTATATAGAAATCATGAAGAAAAAGCCATTCCTTTCCTTGCTACCATGGCAGTAAATTATTTTGAGTGAAATTACAGAAATTAGCACTTCTGGCCTTACTTTAGCAAGATACCTCAGTGTACTTAGCTTTAAATGCAGATCACAGGCTTCAGAAGCACTGCTGAAGTGCTTCGAGTTATGTCAGAGCTGAAGCACCTTACTAAATGTGAGTGAAAAATACTAACAGGTGTGATGTTTAAAGAGATGCATCTAAGGCTAACACTAACTGTGGTTTAATTCTCCTTTTTTCCCCTAGAATAGTTCTGTGTCAAAGTCATGTTACAAGTCAGACTCTGGCTGAAACTCTGTAGGAGAATAAGCCAGCCACTCTCAGCAAGAGAAATTATCAAAGTAGAAAGTTGCAGCCCATAATCTATGTATTAAAAACAAAACAACATCTCCACAAAGTCATAATTTCCATTGGTACAGTATTTTAGGAAAGCATGTGAAGCTAAAGTCCAAAAGACAAAAAAATCCAAAGTAAAACTAACTATTCAAACCTGAATATATTTTCTTTCAATAGGACAGTGAGAGTGTCTGAGTTTCCACATTTCTCACTTACAGAGGCAGTTCAGCAAGAAAATATTCTTGGTTTCCAGTGGCCTGGATGTGAAGAGTGAAAAGAGCTCTTTCTTACTTTTGTGAGCTCTCCTCTTCTAGGTTTATTAATAGTTTATCTTAATTTATTTAAAAAACCGAATTTCTTCTTTGATCTAAAGCTGATTTAAGATTACATTTAGAAAATGCATTTCCTAACTAAGTAGCTTTCCCACCTCACACACAGGAAGAATGTGATTACTGTGAAGCTGAGCTGCAGGGTCAGAAATAGTCATGAAAAAGCAGTTTGGTGCTGAATGCTTTGGATTAGATGAGCCAAATAGCGACAATCATCCTTGTTCAGAGATGGTGTCTTCCATGTCTCTCTGGTTTCAGAGAACATTGTTGCATAAAACTCTATATCACTCCTGAAATTGGTCTTCAGAGTCAAAAAGCTTTCTGATTGCTCAGGAGCTAAGGCTGAAAGAGGGGAGAAAAATACCCCAGCACCGCAATTTGTTCTTGAAACCTGCTGGTTTCATATTTCCTGAGCTGGGTGATCGATATGCAGGCTGGAAACAGTGACAAATACCAGCTGACACAGATGCAAAACAAGCCTTACGACCCGTGTGGACTTCCAATTTGAGAGCACTATGCTGCAGGAGATCTCCTTAGTGTGTGCTTAGGTGGAACAAAAAAGGGCGAGTCATTTGAATAACATTAACATTGTATTAAGCAAACCAACCTTAACCCTGCCAAGTAGTGTAGGGTGTCTGAGAGCATGCAGAAAGATGCATGCAGAAACTTGCAAAAAGAGATGTTAGAGTTGTGCCTTCAGATCTGATAGAATAGAATAGAATAGAATAGAACTGAACTGAACTGAATTAACCAGGCTGGAAAAGACCTTTGAGATCATCAAGTCCAACCTATCATCCAACACCTTCTAATCAACTAAGCCATGGCACCAAGCACCCCATCCAGTCTCTTCCTAAACACCTCCAGTGATGGTGACTCCACCACCTCCCTGGGCAGCCCATCCCAATGGCCAAACATTCTTTCTATGAAGAACTTCTTCCTAACAATTAGCCTAAATCTCCCCTGGCACAGCTTGAGACTGTGTCCTCTTGTTCTGCCAAGTCTGCACGTTGAACCCATGAAACTTTTTGTTCCCCATTTTTCTGTATATCTTCCAAGGAAGGGGAACAAAGATGTGCTAACACTTTTGCTGTAGTGATTAGTGCTGTTCCTGTTACAGTTAGGAGTAAGAAATATTTACAGATGTCCTTGGGGTAAAAGGACCCCTAAGTAGTTATTATAATTGCAGAAGAATTGCTTAAAATTGCTGGACTTCCCAGAAATGACTTTCAGAGGAAAACCCTGTAGCCAACTGCATTACTGCCTCCTCAGATCAATATTGCATTGGTCCCACTGCACAGATACCCACAGGGCACAGGAGCAAACTATTAGCATTTCCTTAGCATAAACCACGTTGCAAGTGGACTGCTCAAGTGATTGATTAGCCAGACAGGAAATATCTTCAAATCTTTATGAACAGCTTGTAATCTCTTTCTTTCCCTCCCCCCCCCCCCCTATTTTTTTCTCTTTCCCCCCTTCCCCCCCTTTATTCACCCCTTTCCCCCTCTTTTTTTCCCTCCCCTCTTTTCTCTCTCTTTCCTCCCCCCTCTTTTCTCTCTCTTTCCTCCCCCCTCTTTTCTCTCTCTTTCCTCCCCCCCTTTTCTCTCTCTTTCCTTTCCCCTCTTCTCTCTCTCTTTCCTCCCCCCTCTTTTCTCTTTCCTCCCCCCTCTTTTCTCTCTCTTTCCTCCCCCCTCTTTTCTCTCTCGTTCCTCCCCCCTCTTTTCTCCCCTTTGCCTTCCAAACAAAACTTTGCTGTTCTCCCTGGGGAACCTGCTCAGAGGAATACTTAAGCTAAGAAACCTGAGGATATAAGTGAAAGTGGAAGGGTTAAAAAAACCTGTGGGTATTAATGAAGGTGTCAGGAAAATTAATCTTGTGTTTGAATTCTGGTTTTGTCTGCTGAGCTCTCTGAAAACATTCAACATGTTCTCTCAGCAATTTTATCTCCTTTTTTTCAATCTAATTTATCCATATCCATTTACAGCAGGCTTCCCACTGTTCACTTGATAGTTTTGTTTTTCATGGCTTTGGTGAGCTATGACATTAACTTCCCTTTTATTGATGTTAAGTAGGCAAAAAATTCTCTAGAATGGATTACCACATGAATTCTGGAAAACACAACACATGCTTTTAGTAACAATAGGAGAAAAATATTATTAAGAAACACAGAAATCTGTCCTGGAAGAAGATGTGCCAATATTTGTCTATCTTAAAGTCACACTTCATAACATTAAGGTAAAAGCGTCTGTGAACCATAATGGCCAAGCAATTTGTAAACTGTTTGTTGGTCATCCTAGAGCCAGGCTTGGCATCTGCCTTCTCCAGCCCTCACATGAAAGTTGCTTTGCAGTGAGCAAGTATCCTTCATGCTGATAGCTGGCAATGTGAAGCCCTGACCCTTTGCAAATTGGGAAGGTCTGACCTGCTGCTGTGGACTTAAAGGCTGTAAATGTGCCCCTAATAAAAAGTGAGTTTGCATGAGAAGAAGAAATGAAAGTATAGAATGCAAAGTGCCACTCTGTTAAATTTGATTTACTTGTCAAGTACCTCAGCACATTTATTTGTGGGGTCTGTTATCAAATATACAATTCCTTTAATTTGCGATGTAGTGTAAATTAGATCCTGTTTAGACCTGGCTTAAACTGAATCTGATGCAGTAGCAAAGCCATGCTATGTTTTAATAGCTAATTCCATACACAGCATTAACTGAAAGTTCTTGTTAGATTATATTTGCTGAAACTAATACACTACAAAATTCTGAGTCAGGTCACATTCTGACCTTAAACACAAGACACTTACAAACTCTCTCACTCAAAGACATCCACCCTATTTCTATAATTATCCATGATAATAAGCAAGCCTGGAACAGCATCAAGTGAGTACTGGAGTTTATTTACTCTTGTTTGTACTAAATATGTAAGGAAATGAGAATTTTGTTTTACACTTCCACCAACCAGTGGAAAAACTTTGAGCACAGCCCTTTAAAATATTTTTCTGCCATTCTATTTTCATCAACCTCAGAAGAAAGATGAAGTTTCAGTGGCTCACAAATATTTGCTTGTTAGGGAAAACAGTTTGGATGTCAAGGTTTGTGGCAGGTGTAAATTGAATGATTCTATATGGTCTTAAAAATGACTCAACCACAGCATCAAATCCTTTGTTAAAAGGTTCTGAGAAATGCAGACCAACCTAATTTAGCATCTATCACTTTAGGAACCTTTACCTTTTCACTAAGATTGATGAACAGAGGAACCATGGCAGATCTGTCATATCCATACTGCTTTCACTGGAAAGCTATTAGACTCAGAGAAATCATCCTAGAGTCTCTCATTACTCAAAAAGCAGAAATTCTGTCAGTGTTCAGCCCTTCAAAATGAAGCAGACTTTCTTCATATACCAAATACCATGAATGTCACTCCAGAAGATCCCCCATTAGAGTGATTATCTCAGGCATCTGTAGGACTTAAACTCATGCTTAAGATTTCCAAGCCAAATTCATAACCAAAAGATACCCCTGCCAACTTCACCCACATCAGTTCACCCTCAGGAGGACCTACAAAGAGTAGGATCACTGGCTGTTTGGAATTGCTCCCCAAGATGTTTGTCTCATGCATGCCATGGCTCATAACAGCAGGGAGCAGTAGTTTTAAAGCACAAATTCATGGCTTTCAGTGCAAGCTTAGTGTGGCCTATATTCATCTGTGAGCAGACTCTGTAGATCACACAATACAGATGCTTATAGGCTACATCATTCAGGAAGCTGTGAATGTTCCAGGGCTTTAAAGAGAAAAGAAGGGAAAATTGCAGCTTTCATTTACTTTTGTGTGATATTAAAGCAGTAAAAGCAGTATTTGTTAAAATCTTAAAGCAGTGTTTGTAACAACAAATTACAATGATGACCCATTCTGTGCTCTTTTGAACCTAAGGAAAATTTGAGGTTGTCATGCAGTGACTAAAATATCAATGCAATTGTGCTTTACAATGCAAATTTATTGCAAGATAGGGGGAAAAAAAATGCTGTTACTAATTATAATCCTTTTTAAAAAGTCAAGATAGATTGAAATCTGCTCTTTAACCGAGGGATATAAACAAGTTTCTAATGCAGCAGCAGCTCAAGCTGGAGAAATTACTTCAGAATCAATCCTGTTAATGACAACAGGACCACTTCTTAATAAAACATAAAACAATTGCTAGCTATCATGTCCCAGCTCTTTCCCCATCCATGCCATTGAGGCATTCCTGCCCTGTCTACCACTGACCACAGCACAGAGCTTAGTTGGAAGTGGTATTTTTTTCTTTCCTTATCTAGCCAAAATTAGTTATTTTATGACCTTCTATGGATATATCAAGACTGAAATCACAGAGCAGTCCCTAAGTAAAACTGCTAAGAGTTTGGGATATCTGATTGTGGGGATTAGATTTTAAATCATGACTAAATTCTGTTAATGAGAACTGATATTTCCAAAACAATTTGGAAACGATAGTTCTGACTTCTAATTTTCCTCTGAAAAAGGAACAGTTGGATCTTGCAATATGGAGAGGAACACCCTAATGCACCACACACCTGCACAGACCAATGCCCTTGTTTTCCTAAACAATGAGAGAGGAAAATCTGAATCATCCTAGAATGGCTCAGGTTAGAAGAGACCTTGAAGAGATCATCTACTCCACCCTCCCCACCACAGGCAGGGATGCCTCTCAGCTAGATTTGGCTGCTTAAGGCCTCATCCATCCTGGCCTTTAAAATCCCCAGGGAAGAGGCATCCACAGCCTCCCTGGACAGCCTTTTCTGGAGTCCCACTACTTTTTATCTCATGTTTTGCTTCAGTCTAACAACTTCCTTTAATAATTTTTCCTCCAAAGTACAACTAAATGTTCCACTGATGAGAATATTGCCAAGCAGGAACAGAAAATGATTTGGCTTTTAGCATAAACATATATTTTTGAAGAAAGTGTACCAAGGGATCATTACATCTCATGAAAATGCAGTCAAGAGATGGTTTGATCTGTAGAGATAACCTGTCTCCCTGCTAGGTTTTAAGATGGGTACAAAATCAGATTCAAAATTCAGTGTGTCAAACAAAATGTATGCACGAGTTGGTGACAGCAGCATAAATGCTAATTGATGGGATGCTGGGAATGATTTTGTATCAAGTGCTAATCAGACTGTTTTTCCACTTATCAGCATAACCACTCAATAACTGACAACTTTCAGATTATCTGTAACGTGCTGAAAATCTGCTGTGCTTTCCAAGTCACTTTGACAGCTGCAGTCTGCAAGAAATCCAGAGTGCTCAAGCAGTAGGTTTCCTTGTAGCCTGTCCTCAGCAAAATAAACAAAGAAATAAATCCTTTACCATGATAAGAATGGGGGAGAACATCTGTAAGGAATGTTACAGCATATTGTTCTGGTGGTTTTTTTAATGTATGAAGTTTCAATTTGTTCCGATTACTGAGAAATGCCATTTTATGATTTTGCAAGTCTGATTCTCAACATTTTGGGAGGCTGGTTTTCCCCCCACCACCACCTATGTCCAAATAAAGATCAAACCCATTTATGCACACATTTCTGGGAGGGCTAAATGCTGAAATAACAAAAAATACTGAAAGTAATTTGTGTATCAAATATCAATATGTATGTCAGGAAGATGGGGCCAGACTCTTCTCGGTGGTCCCCAGTGACAGGACAAGAGGGTAATGGGCACAAACTTGAACATCAGAAGCTCCATCTAAACACAAGGAGGAACTTCTTTACTTTGAGGGTGACAGAGCACTGGGACAGGCTGCCCAGAGAGGTGGTGGATTCTCGGTCTCTGGAGACATTTCAGACCTGCCTGGATGTGTTCCTATGTGATCTACTTCAGGTGATTCTGCTCTGGGAGGGGGTTGGACTTGACCTTCAGAGGTCCCTTTCAACCCCTACCATTCTGTGATTCTGTAACACCATCTTTAGTGGAGGCCAGCCAGGGCATTGACCCATGGGACCCTGTGATTCACTCTAGGATTGGCACCCACACCAGGGCTGTGCAGGTGGAACCAGGGAATCACACAGAATCACAGAATATCTTTGGTTGGAAGAGACCTTCATGATCACCCAATCCAACCCTTAACCCAGCACTGCAAGGTCACCATTAAACCATGTCCCCAAGTAGCAGGTCCACACACTGTTTAAATACCTCCACCAGCCTGCAGCCATGAGGTGCTGCACTGTGACCTCTTACGATAGGCTGTGGAATGTGCTTAGAAATATGTGGGTGTTTGTTAACATGTCATAAATGTTGGGGTATGTGCATAGTGTGACTGATAGTGATCCTGAGTGTGGGTTAATTACAAGTCATTAGTAAATCAATAAACCTGACTTGGTTTAAATTACAACAAGAGAGCAGGTATTGCATGTGACAGATATCAGGAGTCTAATGCCATAATATATCAAGATCTCAAGAGTGTAATGATATTGCTGCTAAAGACTGTGACAAGTAAATAGTACTCAAGTAAATTGCTCTTGCAGAAATGTATAATGTTAATATGAAGTCTCTGCCAAAAGTATTACTTTTTACAAAGACATACTTTGGGTTAGATGTTTGGACTCTGAGGTGGATTGGATCAACAAGAGAGTTCAGAAGAGTTCTGTTTAGTGGTGTGGATTAGGGTTAGTTGGAGGCCTATGGCCAGTGGTGTTCCCCAGGGGTCAGTACTGGGCCTACTTTTGTTCAATATCTTCATTAATGACCTGGATGAAGGGACAGAGTGGACCCTCAGCAAGTCCGTTGATGGTACCAAAATAGGTACCCAAAGAGCCAATGGCATCCTGCGGTGCATCAAGAAAAGTATTTCCAGCAGGTCTAGGGGGACCACACCTGGAATACTGTGTCCAGTTTGGGGATCCCCAGTTCAAGAAAGACAGGGATCTACTGAAGAGAGTCCAACTGAGACCTACAAAAACGACTGGGGGACTTGAACATGTCTTCTACGAAGAAAAACTGAGTGATCTGAGGCTGTATAGTCTTGATAAGGGAAGGCTGAGTGGTGATCTTATCAGCATCTATAAATATTCGAGCAGTGGGTCTCAAGACAAAGATGATGGTCTCTTTTCAGTGGTGCTCAGTGATAGGACAAGGAACAAGGGGTTCAAGCTGGATCACAAAAGGTTCAACACCTCAACATGAGGAGAAACTGCTTGATGGTGAGGGTGACAGAGCACTGGAACAAGCTGCCTAAAGAGGTTGTGGAATCTCCTTCTGGAGACTTTCAAAACCCACCTGGATGCATTCTGGTACAGCCTGCCCTAGGTGATCCTGCTTTGGCAGGAGGGTTGGACTGGATGATTTTTGGAGGTCCCTTCCAGTCCCTAATATTCTGTGATTCTGTTGGAGTTTTCTAGGAATTCAACAATTATTCTTGCTTTGGATTGCTCCAAAGTGCTGGCAGGATTTTATTCTTACTAAGAAATAATAGAAACGGAATAAAAAGTTTGTAGTTTTCCAATTAGACTTTAAATTCTAATAAGATAAATATATGTCTGTGTTCTTTATTTTTTTTAACAAGATTAGTTTTCAGGCCATTAGCATATTTATATAACTAATGTTGAATGCAACTCTTAGTTAAAAATTCACAACAAATTGACTTTTCCCTTAATAAAAATACTATTTCAGAGCAGCTTTAATTGCTCATAAAAGAATACAGCATTCGTCTGAGATAAATTCTCTCAGGAAAAATATGATACATTTATATCAACAAACTTAGCTGTGTCAGTTTGACTTCAAAAGAACACTTAAGCCTAGAACTGGGTTCACAAAAAGTTTGAGCATTAAATTCATACTAAGGGAATGGAAAAATACTAAGCAAACATAGAATGCCCGTCGTGGTATATCATGGTGCAGATTTGGAGAGTTTAGGAATGTGTCCAACATTTGCCTGGTTAGATTTTTCATAGAATTACAGAATGGCTCAGGTTGGAAGGGACCTTAGAGATCATCTACTCCAACCTCTCTGCCATGGCCAGGGACACCTCTTGAACAGACTCAGCTGCTCAAGGACTCATCCAGCCTGGCCTTGAGCACCCTCAGGGAGGAGGTGTCCACAGCCTCCCTGCGCAGCCTGTTCCAGAGTCTCACCACCCTCGTACTGAAGAACTTCTTCCTAAGATCCAGTCTAACCCTGCTCTCCCTCAGCTTCAAACCATTCCCCCTTGTCGTGTCTCTAGACATCCTTATGAAACATCCCTCTCCAGCTTTCCTGTAGGCTCCCTTCAGGTACTGAAAGGCAGCCCTAAGTTCTTCCTGGAGTCTTCTCCAGGCTGAGCAACTCCAGCTCCCTTAGCCTGTCCTCACAGCAGAGGTGCTTCAGCCCTTGGACCATCTTTTGGCCCTCCTCTGGTCTCACTCCAACAGCTCTGTGTCCTTCTTATGCTGGGGACACCAGAACTGGACACAGTATTTGAGGTGTGGTCTCACCAGAGCAGAGTAAAGGGGCAGAACCACCTCTCTTGACCTGCTGGCTACATTCCTCTTGATGCTGCCCAGGACACTTAAAGCTTTTCTTTTTATTAGGTAAGCATATGTTTCAATGGATGAGAAAACAAAATACAACCAGGGAGTATTTCCAACATGATGCTTTGCAAATGCAGAGATATTAATTGGTGGTGGTAATTTATGAAACACACTTCAGCTACAAATGCCACATCAGAATGCCACAGAAATGAACGAAAATGCTGGTGTTTGCAAGAATTAAGTAGGATTTTAGTTTTAGCTCTCCATCTTTCCCCCCAGTAACTGAAATGAATCTGTAATGCCTCACAATAAAGTAGATTCCTATTGTACTCTTTGATAGCAGTGTGATTCAGAGAAGCATTAAGAAAGGTTGCTTCATACACAGTGCTGAAAAATCAGTACTTCTGGGGAGCATGAGAAATGCTGGCAGTTGCTGTTACAATAAAAATAATTACTGATATTTCTGCATGGTTTTGGCAGTGTTTTTCATTTATCTTTTGTAACATTGCTTCATAATAATTGCAGATGAAATTAGAGTTAAGGAAATTCTAGAGAGCCAACATTTCCAAGAGTCATTACAGCCCCAGCACTGGGGCTCTGGACCTAACTCAAAAAACTCTTTTTGCATTATTTAAAAGGGAGGGGGGGAAAAAAAGAGAGTAATAATATGAAGTTCTCAGGGGTCAGCATAAATACTGAGCAGGAATTCAACCATGATAACCTGGCCATCTTCTCATTCTTTCAGATGAAATAAATCCTACATGTGTTGGCCCATTTAGACATCTTTGAAGCAACTGCAAGCTTACATGCAGCAGGAGAGAGGCTATCCCCAATGTGACCTAGAGATGCAAAACTGAGTTCAAGGCCTTATCTGGTAAGAGAAAATCCATTCCTTGAGAGATTTGCTCCCAAAGAACACGAGCAAAAATAAGAATACTCCTGTGGGACAAAGTGCTTTGGTAGCAGAAGAGTCAGTTGGAGTTGTTTAGGCGTGGTCTGCAGGTGCTCCTCTCTGGGAGATGGAACAGGGAGGATAACTTGTAGATTAAGAAAGAAAATCATCACAGTCAAAGAGCCATCTTGTGTTCTGCCATTAGCCTGCTGACCTAGATTTCCTCTCTGATAGCATTATGATGTTAGACAAAGACATTACATACTACTTGGGTGTGTACTGGAGTGGAATTGGAAGCTAGAAGCAATTATTATATTTCGATGTGCATATCTGGGTTACATAAAGACTTTGGAAATGATTTAATCTTGAAATGGAGCATGTTATAGGTTCTCTTTCCATGTATACAAACACAAGGATTACAGATGCTAAAGCCTCACAGCCTAAAATGAATCTCCATTAAGACCCAGGCAGCAAGAAAAACTGCTGGAGCTGTATGAATTCAAGACAACATATAACCAAAAAGATTTTGGAGGCATATTTGACAGTCTGACTATAAAGAAACCATTTCCACTCTTAATTGGAATATATCATTGATATTAGAAGGACCAAATTCCCTTTCTGCTTTTGCTGAAAATTCTAAGCTGCAGAGATGTTATTTTCTTAAGGTAGACTTTACCTTAGGGAGTAGAGAAGGTTTCATCCCTGCACATATGCTGGAAGAGAATGAGAAATTATTCTGCCAAACAATGAATGTTTTTAGAGGTTTTTGAAGTTTCCCTGTTTTGTGTGTGTGCAAGAAATTTGGTAAAGTTTATCAGCCAGTAATTTGGGCATTGGCTTTTCTTAGCCCTGGACCCTGGCAGTTGCCCAGTGCTGAGTAGAGATGAACAAATAACTGAAGGACAGGAAGAAGAGGGAGGGTAGGATGAATTGGACCAGTGTTTGGAGTGAGAGTATGTAAAGTTACATTTCAACTTAAGAAACCCTTTATGGAGAGGCTTGATTTGAGAAGATGCTTCTAACAAAGCTTGTGACAAAAACACAAATGAAGTAAAAGAGGAGTTAAAAAATATTTGCTACATAGTTTGAAACACTCTTTCTTTAAATCACATAAACAAAAGTTCTGCTTACTACCGTGAAATAAGGCAGTGGTGCCGCTGCACTGTGATCTGCAAGGCCAGCATTGATACTTATGCTTAAGAAATATGAAACTTGGGTTCAAGCCATCCATCAGCCTGAGGGCTTTTGACTCCTGTCTAGGAAGTTGCTCAAAACATGATGAAGTGTCTCGTTTAATGAATTAATCTTTTTTTTTCCTATGAAACGTTGCTTATCAGCCTTCCTCATTGTGAAACGTGGTGTAGGGATTCTGTGTTTTGGGTTTTGTTTGGTTTTTGGTTTTGTTTTTTTCCTGGTTCAAGAACTTTACCATCTTCATTTCCAACAGAAATCAGCATATTTTAATATCAAACAAAAATCTTGACTTAAATAATTTCCCTGTGTATTAAGCTCATTAAGAAGTATCAGGCTCTCAAATCCCTTAATTCAGTCTGAGCAGTGTCGCCCGCAGGAATGCGCCTGAATGTACCGCTGAAAGATAACATTTGGATAAAGAGACCCTTGCTTTACAAATAACTTCTGAAAAGAAATCACTGCCCTTACAGAACCTAATTTAATTAATCTTCTAGATGAAGGCACTAGGAAGAATTTGATGTTGTTTAGCCCCGCTCTTATGAATATTAATGTTCAATAAAATGATTCTTCTATTTATTCATGAATAAGAGAAATGTGCATTCAGAACTCCAGCTCCAAAAGCTGCCAGCAGTTGGTTTTACTCCTCTGATCTCGTAAACAAGGGCTCTCACTTTCCTTCATTTGTTTTACACAAAATTGGAACAACAGGAATTACAGTGAAACTCAGGTTTAAGGGAGAAAAGGATTAATTAACGTGGACTGTGCAAGCCCTGAGCTGCACTTGAAGAACTCTACTGTGTGTCTGGGTGTATGATGTGAGAATTAACATCTACAGCACCTGACATTTTAAATTGCATAATTATGCTGGAATACATAAACAGAAATACAGTTTTTAGGTCC
The DNA here is from genome assembly GCF_014839835.1 of Dryobates pubescens. Taxonomy (NCBI): domain Eukaryota; kingdom Metazoa; phylum Chordata; class Aves; order Piciformes; family Picidae; genus Dryobates; species Dryobates pubescens. The sequence goes on from NC_071635.1 coordinate 4,749,455, forward strand.
CTATGTGCACAGAATCTAATTTCACTACAAAAATCGTAGAAGATGCCTCTCTTTAAGAGATGAAAATGAGCTAACCTTTATCTTTGTGCACACGATGAATTAGCACAAGGAGCAAATAATTTAAACAATATTAACCTGGATAAAACAAACTCAGACCTGCAGAGTCAGAGTAAAGTGTACCAGGGAAGCCTGATAGCATAGCTCTGCAGAGACAGCATTTCTCCCAAATTTCACTCCTTCAGGGGTTTCCTTCTGAGACAAACTATTTCTGAATCTTGTGATCTCAAGCATTCAGACAGCAAACACTGGAGTTTTATGCAGCAAAGCTGGACAAGCCTCTGCCCACACAGCTTCCATTCTCTGTGCACCAGCTACATCTTTGGGGCCTGGCGAGAACAATAAGAAACATATTTCCAAATGATGTAGCATTTAGACTCTCTAAAAATGAAGCAATGTCTTGATAAAGATTAGCTTTGTTTGAACCACATTAATTGAATATTATTAAGTAGGTTGTCCATGTGATCCTTGTAAAGAGCAACATCCCTCTAGCAAAACTGCATTAGCTTTGTAAGATTGAATTCAGTATTTCCTGAAAATGTGGGGATATAGTAGCCATTGACCATTATTTTCCCCCAAAATACATGTGAAGCACTTTGTAAACAAAATCAAACCAATTATTTTGCTTGAAAGTACTCTCAAAAGGCATAAGGATATCCAAAGTTGGATCTGAAATGGTTCTAGGAAAGAAAGGATAAAGAAATAGTTGAGAGAGTTTGCACTCAAATCTAATTTTTTACTGTAGTATTTTATTCTATATGTGGAGAAAAGATGATAGCTGGTAGAAAGGAGAAAGGGAGAGCCTGATGAATCTGAACTTTAAGAGTGAAAAACAATTCACAGATTCATAGGATGGTTTGGGTTGGAAGGTACCTTATAGACCACCTATCTCCTGTCCTCTATGGGCAAGGCCACCCTCCACTAGCCCAGGCTGCTCAATTGTATCTCTGTTTACAAAATGAAGTATTCTGGTGAATTTTCAGAGAATTTTAGAGAAATACTAAAATGTGGGTTTCATTCCTGGATTAACTATGTCAGCTAGCATGAGGAATCCCTCCAAGCCTGATGGTGCTGCATCCTGAAGGGCAAGATGCAACAGATAACTGTTTAAATGATGTTACGCCTTAATTGAACAAGACAGTTTCCCCTCTGACTTGGGTACAATCTCAGGAAAACCTGAGGGCCGTTGCCTTCAGAGTTGGCTCTGCAAAGAAGCTGTTGTTCTTAGTAGGAGCTGAGAACTCCCATATTGTGCTCAGATAAGATAAAAGTCTGATAATCAGCACTTTTGGTTATCAGCACTGTGGTCCTCATAGAAAGAGAATAACAACTTCACACTTGCCAGTGGCAGCAGAAATGTTTTTGCCCATCCTGTCCTATGCTGCACAGATCATGCAGAAACATCCACTTTCTTTTTTTTTTCAGCAAAATTGAATCTAGCAGAGCAGAAAACAACTGTTATGCCATGAGTGTGGCAGATACATGTTGTTCTGTGTGCTGATTAATACAAAATATGTGATGCCTGACCTCAAACCATACTGCAGCTTAATTCGCGTCTGCAGAGATTATGGTTTTGATGTCTCGATGCTGAGGCATTCACATGATGTGGGCATTTCCCAAAAGCTAAGGAATAATGAAAAATGATTTTCCCAGTCTAGTGCAACTGTTACAAGTGCTGTAACAGCTGGTGATCTACAGTTCAGTGAGAGATGAACAAACTCATCAATTAACCTGCAGAGCATAGATAAACATTAATAAGAACATGCAAAATTAAGTAATGAGGAAACATCTAAAGGGGAGAATCACAGAAACACAGAAGGATAGGGGTTGGAAGGAACATCTGGAGATCATCTAGTCTTGTCCCCCTAGCAAACCAGGTTCACCTAGAACAGGTTGCACATGATGACAGACAGGTGGGTTTTGAATGACTTCAGAGGTGGCGACTCCACCACCTCATGGTGCAGCCAGTTCCAGTGCTCTGTCACTCTCAAAATAAAGTAGACCCTCCTGATGTTTGGACTGAGCTTTGTAAGGTCAATTTAGTGCCTGTCACCTCTTGTTCTGTCACTGGGCACCACTGAAAAAAGACTGTTCCCATCCTCCTGGCCCACCCTTCAAGTATTTAGATCCCTCCTCAGTCTTCTCCAGGCTAAAAAGCCCCAAGTCCCTCAGCCTTTATTCAAAAGGGAGATGTTCTAGTCCCCTATTCATCTTCTAAGCCCTTTGCTATACCCTCTCAAGGAAGATGAAAGATGAGCAGCAGCACCTTCTGGTGTAATTAAGTAATTGGTAAAAATTCAGATTTCTATTCCATAGATAAATTACTTATTAGTAGGTGATTATTTGTGTTAGTGGATCATTCTTTAAATGGCCAGTGTTTTCTCTGACCTGACAACAATTCCATCAAGCTGGAAAACTTCCCCATTGAATTCAGTTTGTAAAGAGAACCCTATGAAGACTAGATTTATTACTCAACAGATGCCCATCACACTGCTTAATGCTTTATTCCATGGTCCATATTCATCATCCTTTTTTGATTCTTATATCTATACCATTTGTTTTTTTCTTTTAACATCTGGTGTTCTTTATTTTCTACCTCTGTAACAGAATAATTTGTTTGGGCAAAGTGTTCTTTCTTATAATGCTCTTAATCCTCATGGGTGTTTGGAACATAGGCAGGAGAATTGGGACTTCTGGGATTAAATGCAAAGATGTTTGCAAGATTGTTTCATTTTCCAATAAATAGAAATTGGTTCCTTCAGCAACATCATCTGTTGGCAGCCTTTGCCATAAATCTGCTGCTGCTGGGAACTGGGCAGAATGTCCTTGCAGAGGAAATTGTTCTGTGAGCAATTGATCTGTGTGCAGACTTCAAGGTAAATTAGAAAATAAATAAACTTGGATTTCCTTTCAGAATGAGCAGGAAACTTGGGAATGTAGTTTATTGCAAATGTACAAAATATTCCATGTGTTTTCACCTTAGCTCTTTGCCATGTGCCATACCTTACTGATTTGCTTTTTGGTAAGCACTTGTAGCCAATGGGGGTGTTGCCACACCACCATCTGAATGGCTGATACAGCAGCACTGAAGGGAAAGGTTGCACTCTTGATGTCTCAGTAGAAGGCTTTCAAATGTTGTGTTGTTGTATTTTGTTGTGTGGTGTTGGTTTTTTTTTTAGTCATAGATACTTTCTGTGAAAAACAAAACATGAATGTGGAAATTTTATGAATTCCCCATATCCGAAATCTCATTCTGCTTCTGTCAACCACTGCATGCTCTACTCAATCTCTTTACCCACAGCTGATCTGTTGGCAGAATGACTTGGGCATGGGGGATGTACCAAGTGATCTCTAGCTTTGCCCTTATTCTTTCAGTTGTCTGCAAATTTCTTTTTGTGTGTGATACCATGAAGCATTAAGAGGATCTTCTCTTAAAACTCAGCAAAGCATTTGATCTCCAACTGCACCATGAATTTTTAGTGGTACTGTTAAGAAGCTGAAAGTTATGGGAGTGTGGAACTTGACACAGGAGAAAAAAATCTCTGGAGTTTCTGTATTGCATTCTGTAATGCACTCACAGCTAATGCATAGATATCTGCTCATGGAAATCACTTACTACTGGACATAATTAGGGGTGATGTTTCAAACTAAAAGAAGGGAGATTAGGACCAAGATCTAAGGATGGTATTTTTTACACTGACTGGTGAAACACTGGCCCAGATTGCCCAGAGAAATGATAGAAGCCCCATCCCTGGAAATGTTCCAGGTCAGGTTGGACAGGTCTCTGAACAACCTTACCTAGTTGAAGATGTCCCTGCTGACTGCAGGGGGATTGGACTAGACTGTAGATTCTGTGATTCTATAATTTGGGTATGCTGAGTCACTAATAGTGTTTGCAGACCAACCATGCTGTGCAGATCTTTGCCAACCTGGGCTCTGTCTTCCATAGATAAAAAAAAGCTAAAGAAAAGAAAGCAAGTTCTTGGAAAACTTACTGGTCCTAGGGCTCGGTGCAGGAGTGTGAAACAGTTGTGTGACAGCTTGTCCTGCTGTATTCAGAGAGGGACTTTAATTCTACTTCAGGTGTTTTTAAACCTGGTCCGTATCAATTTGCCTCCCTCAATCAACAGGGAGGCAAGGAAAGATGTGCAGAGCAGGTCTCTCACATTCCCTCAAATAGCAGATCATCTAAGATGACATATACTGCTGTGTTTAACATGCAGGACATGGAGCACGTGGCACTGGAACTCAAATGTTAACAGAGAACATGATGAAACCCTTTCCACTTGAAAAGAAAACTGAAAGGATGGTAGACTTCTGAGCCACCCCCATGCAGAGCTCTGATTTTTTTGGGAAACTCTGACTGCAACTCTTGTGATTATGAAAGTAAGCACATGAAAAATCTCTCTTTTTGCAAAAATAGAATTTTGAATCATGTTAATGTTTAATTTTTTAATGTCATATTTGATAAAGCACCAGAAGGCTGGCAACAGTGAAGTCTCTTTACAACTTCTCATCTTGCTGGTGCTTTGTCAGCCTGAAATACATCAAAATTTACATATATTTTCCCAAGAGGTTGCCATTTCTCTGACAAGTGTTGAAATAGTAGTTGACATCTTTAATAAGAAAATGGAGCCAGGGAGCAGAATGGGTAAATTAAAAGAGCCATTAATTTGATTCTAGTTTTGAGCTAAAATAAAAATTAAAAATAAACTCTGGACATGAATTAGTATTTAAAAAACAAACAAACAAACAAAGGCTATGATTATAGAACTGCTCCTGGTCTGGAATCAGATGCTGGAGATTATTTGTGATCAGCCAGCACAGGTTCAGAATTCCACTGCTAAAAGCTGAATAAATAATTGGAAACTGGGAAATGAGCGAAAGAACTAAATGGTGTATGCACTGGGTGTGAAACAACTCTGGGTTATGGAACAACTCCTGTTTCAAAACAAGTGGTTTTTTCCCTCTGCAGAGAACAGCTAATCCCTTTTCTTTTTTAGGCCTATAAAATAATATTAGGCTTTATTGTACTTTTCAATTTTTTTTTTCTGAGTTGGTATTTTTATTTGCTTCTAAATTAAGTAGGTTAGCTTTAATAATTGCTTATTGATTGTTCAGATGCAGTGGCTCCTGTGCAGTGCTCATACTCTTGGCTTGTTCCTGTGCTCATGTTTTCTGCCTTGTTAGATCACTATGGATTTATTAAAAACCTTTTCCATACTTGAGCTACCTGAAAATATTTGGGTCAGCTGTAAAATTTGACAGTTGACTGCACGATTTCTATAAAAGAGTTGAAGGAAATGATGGGAGCAGCATCTATTCAGAGGCTTTGACATTTGGATTTTCAGCTGTTTAACTTCCTCTGGGTTAAATGGGTTTGAAGTACCTGTGTAGGCTGCATCAGCTTGACACAGTCCATCTTTTCCAAGTTACCATGGTTTAAAGTGAGCAATTGGTAATCTGTAGGGATTCATCTATTTAAACTAAGAAAAACAGGAAAATGTATTGGCAGTTTGTAAATATTTCCACATTTCCTTGAGCAGGGATGAAAAATGGTTAGAACATTGATTCATATTGGGTCTAAAATAGGGAGAATGATACAACTTTGTGATACAGCTTGGAGAAGGTGGTTGTGACAGACATCATGCTGCTGCTTCATGCTTTTATTGGAAACTCTAATCCTTGTGAAGTCAGGAAAAAGCTTGGAAATGCCAAGTTCTGAGAGACAGAAATAAGTTTGCATTCCCAAAGTATGACTTCTGAAGGTGCAACTGCTAACTCTCTGGATGCTTTGAATTGCCAGAATAGAAGCATCATTTAGAAATTTAATTTTCTTCCCTGGTAGGTGTCTTAATCTTGCTGTATTTTGAAGTAAAGAAAGCCTTTTTTCATGGGATTGGATTCTAAAAGTTTGCATACTGTAATGGCAAAGTGGGGAATAATGCTGAGATATGAGTGTTTGGAGTAACTGGTGCCTAAAGCAAACCTGGATAAGAGAATGCTCTAGCAAGACCTGATTGCAGCCTTTCGGTACTTAAAAGGGGTGATAAGAAAGCTGGGGATAGACTTTTTAGCAGGACAAGGGGTCATGAGTTTAAACTAAGGGGACATTTGGACTAGAGAGAAGAAAGAGACTTTTTTTACACTGAAGGTAGTGAGACACTGGCGCAGGTTGCCCAGAGAGGTGGTAGATGCCCTATATGTGGAACCATTCCTCATCAGGTTGTCTGATAGCCTGAGCAACTTGGTCTAGTTGAAGATGTCCTTGAGGCATTGAATATATGACCTTTAAAGGTGCCTTCCAAATCAAACCATTCTGTGATTCTCTGAAATGATGACTTATCATCAGCTAAGCCTTTTGTACGTAGTGCTTCAAATTGAGTCTATGTAGACTATCACACGAGCTTCGAGTGAGATTTTGAAATCAGTTACAGCAGCTGGAGAATGACTATAGCTCACTGCATCTATGTTTTTAAATGCTGTAAACTCAGTAAGTGTGTAACAGAGCTTCTAAATGAAAAATGGAACCACAGCTTGGCACATTTCCAAAAGATAACTGAGGGGCAGAGTGTACATCACTGAACGACTTTATTTAATTACTGTTTTTAATTCTATTGAAGATTACTTTGCATTTTTAAACTCTGATGTCCTTGCTCTGATCTGATCCTTTCATTCTTAAACTATCACAGAGCAGTAAAGTTTCATAGTAACAATGCAAAGAAGAGTTAACATTTTTTATGTGTTTTTTTTTATCACTGCAATTTATTCAGCCATTCTTCATCTTCCTCTTGTAATTTCTCCAAGTCAGTTTTGAGGAATGCATTGAGCCCTGTTTTGAGGTCTTCTACATGGATCTAATACCCACATGTTTATTTTTTTGTGAAGGAACAAACAAGGGAGCAATTCTGCAAAGGGATAAGGCAGTGAACTTTTTGGGGTATTTTAGCAAGAATTCATTTAAATTTCTTGCAAAAATTAGGAGTAAGTTACTGGTGACAAAGCAGCATCCTGCTGATGACACTCTTTGGATGCAGCCTAGGACAAAGGTTTCACTTTAAACTGAATTTGTGAGGCTTTTCACTGGTATGGCCTCTATCCCCTTGGGTATGGATGATCTTGGTTATGTTGAATATTCCATCCTGCTTTTTCCTCCTTTTCTCCATTCTCTGTGGCAAAAATTTGTAGCATAGCACAACTGGGATATGGCACTCAATATATAGAGAAATGTCTCAAAGCCTAAACCAAAGCATTTCCTTGAGCTAAACGTGGCTAAATTAATCAAAAGGCGTGAGTGAAGACTCTGCTGGGATGCTTTGTATCAGATCCAAACTTGGCACTGCTCTAAACCAGTAACCATAAAGGTACACCCATTAAGCAACAGGAATCAAAATCTCACTGATTGAGGCTAGAATTTTTTAGTATTCACAAAGACATTGAAATGTATAAAAAGTACTTTCAGATGACACAGTGCAAATGTCAGTTAGAATCCATAATATGGTGTTTGTTCAATGGGTTTCAAACACTTGAGTCCTATATTATCCCATTTCTTCATTAATGTAACATGTTTACCTGGTCAGACACTCATGAAGTTTATTTTTCTGTGTCTGTTTATTAAGTGAAACATGATAGTGGAGTCTCATGGGATAGTTATAATTTAATTCCTAATACTCTTTGCCTGAATTATTCATTTGCTGTGCCACTGCAATGATTTGGGGGTAAAGGTGATAATGCTGAGATATATTTCTAGGAGTTCTTACCAATAATTGGATTAGAAATCATGCTCTGAGAATCTACTTATTATTCTTAATGGTTCAGGACCTATTTAAGTGTTTTAATCAAGCAGTAAATGACATATATCTTAGATATCTTTCATCCCTGGTTTTTGAGTCACAGTTTGTAAGCACCAGAGCCCAAGCCTTTTCATTAGGCAAAACAAATTCTTGTAGCATTTTGGCTTTCTCATTCCACACAGTAGGAAATATAGCCCAGCCATTAATGTTAGAGGGGAGCCATCCTATGCTGTCTAAATAAATACACAGAATTAGCACATCACTAAACTAATGTGTTCATAATTAATCTAATACACCTGCAGAATGCCTTATCCAAATGACTCCTAATTGATTGCCATCGATATTTGTCTGAATTGCTGATGGAAATCCAGCTTTTAGCGAGGAAAGAAGCCTGCTGTACATTTTCATTAGACTTCCTGGGGCTGTATTGTACTGCACCTGCCTGCTCCCAAAATGCTTGTTATAGCTGTCATAGACTTTTATGAGGATGGGAGCAATGTTCTGGCAAGCTAACTTGACTCAAATTGTGTTGGGATATAAAACATGAAGACCCACTTGTGATTGCAAAGGTAGTAAGTCTAATTTGATTAGTGCTGCGGTGACACAGAGGATTACGAACGTCATTTGTCATTTCTCCCTGGTACTCAGGGAAAGGATCCTTTTCAGAGAAGGCACAAATGAAGCCCATGAACGTGCTCAGTGCCTTTCATGCTCTAAAGAAGAGCTGAGAAGAGGCAGGAAAGTAGCTGTAGATCATGGAATCATCCAGGTTAGAAAAGACGCCCAAGATCATTGAGTCCAACCATGCCCACTAAACTATATTCTGCATGTCTACACACCTCCCACATATCTCCAGGGGTGGTGACTCCACCACCTCCCTGGGCAGCCTGTTCCAATGCCCAACCGCTCCCCCAGCAAAGAAATCTGTCCCAATACCCAACCCAAACTTCCCTTAGTGCAAGTCAAGGCCATTTCCTCCCTTTCTATGGCCACTTCTTTGGAAAAGACCAACCCCAACCTCACTACAATCTCCTCTCAGGGAGCTGCAGAGTGTGAGAAGGTCTCTCCTGAGCCCCCGCTTCTGCAGGCTGAACAACCCTCGGTCCCCCAGCCACTCCCCACAAGACTACTCTCCAGACCCCCACCCAGGCCTCGCCGCCCTGCTCTGGACACGCTCCAGATCTTGACCAATGTCGTCTTTCAAACAAAAAGAAACAGAAAAGACCCCAAGCAGGAAATCTTATCTCCGAAAATGAGTGAATCTGTGGCGGGAATATGATTTTCTCCAATCAGATTTATACCAGTGAGCCTCAGCTTTTAACACCCCCCCAAGTGAAAACCTTAAAACTCTGTTGTTCAACAACTAGGCCTTGTTTTCTAAAAATTCCTCTTAAAAATCTTTCCACGAGTTGCTAAGCAACTGAGCTTGAGGGAAAAGGCCAGAGCCTCAGTTTATGTGAAGAGAAAGATTTCTGTGCATGCTATGGATATGTTATTGTAATTTTTTGTCGCTGTTGTGTGGTGGGTTGAAACTTCCCTCCCCCCGCCCCCCCAGCAGTAACTTTGCCAGACCAGCTCAGAAGCAAACGGGAGCTGTATTTACAAGCAAGACTACACTCTACAGTGGAATGCAATGAGTATGTACAAAATACACAGCGTTTGCAATATTATATAGATATTTACAGTTAGCAAACAACACCAAAAACAACCCTGGTCAGAGATCAGGGAAGCCGTTCCACTGCACCCCCCACCCCCGGTCCCACAAGAGAGAAAGGAGCAGAGAGAAAGCAGAGGGTTAGACTTAACTAAACAATGCAGCCAAGCCCGGGTCAGCTGAGAAGCAGGTTAATCTCTCCCGAGTGAAGCAAGCAGAGAGATCAGAAAAGAGAAAGAATTGTTTTGGTACAGTCTGTTTTATGGCAGATATTCCTCCAATTAATTTGTTCAGACTAATCTTTAGTTTTCCTTTTTACACCCAATAGTGATTTATTTACATTTTCCTACTTTTCTGCTCAAAATCTGTAACTAAATTTTGAAGGCATGGCCTAAAACCACCACACGTTAGTTGGGTTTTTGGGCCTTGAGCAGCCAAGTGTAGTTGTGAGGTGTCCCTGCCCATGGCAGGGACGTTCAAGGAGATGATCTCTAAGGTCCCTTCTAGCCTAAAACATTCTATGATTATATGAAAACCCATGGTAGCTGGGTTGGACTAAATGACCTTTGAAGGTCTCTTCCAACCCAGATCATTCTATGATTCTATATCCCCAGCAGCTTAGTGTTTCCTCTCAAATGGCTCTCCCCTGTACTGCTGGAAGCTGTTCTTGTCCTGTTTCCGTTAGATTTCTTGCCAGGAGTGTGCTTTGATTTTTAGAGGAGCTAGCAGTTAGGTGACGAGAAAGAAGAAAACAGTGTTACCAATATAATCATAGAATGGTCTGGGTTGGAAGGGACCTCCAAAGGCCATCTAGTCCAACGCCCTCTGCAGTCAGCAGGGACATCCTCAACTAGATCAGGTTGCTCAGAGCCCTGGCAAGCCTCACCTTGAATATCTCCAGGGATGAGGCCTCAACCACCTCCCTGAGAAATGTGTTGCAGTGTTCCATTACCCTCATGGTAAAGAATGCCAACGTTGTGTTCATCTTCCAGTGGATGCTGGTAGCATGACAACCTTAATTCTTCAGGGAAAAAAAAAAGAGTAAGTAAGTGTGAGGTCTATTTTCATTTGTTTATTTTTAAATTCCTGAGAATAACTAGTATGAGGTGATTATCACACTTTTTGAAGCCACATGTTTTGCATTTCAATTACCATCATATTATGTCATTTAATGCACTTGAATGTTTTTAAGCTTGTTCAATCCATTTAAGCATCCAGTGTGTTAATAAATTCTAGGCACTGATTGATACTAAATGACATATGTAGCAACCAGTCCATCTGTCTCTGTTGTGTCGTCCCATGCCTGCCTTCATGTTTCCATTACAAATTCTGTAATAAATAGCCTGATCATTTTGAGTGACATTTGGGATCTTTATTGGACAGGACATTTCAACTACAGCTGTCTTTTTACTGGTATATAGCTGACAGTTCGAACAACAGCTATTACCTTCCAAAAGGCTGCATTTGAAGTATTCTCTGTAGTCACCCTCTCAGTGCTTTTGTTTATTTCAGGGTGCACATTACTGACATTTTTAGTTTGTTGGGGTTTTTTTTTAGTTTCAATTCAGGCACTTTTCCTCTCTGTGATGATTTTATCACAGTTACATTGAGTCAGGCTGTATCTATCACTCCAAATCTTAATCCTAGTCTCTTTTGTCTAATCCTATCACTATCCTCAATTAACCTTATCACTTTTGCCACTTTATATCTTGGTGGATATAGCTTCCTCATTACTCAGACTTTCCAGCTTCTACAATACAATGTACAATGTTCTGCTCATGTATTTTTCCTCAGAGCCTTACTTAGCTGGCTTTTCCTATCTGTTTCTTGGGTGTTTGTGGGGTTTTTTTAGTATCTATTGCTTAGTTTTCATATCTGCTGCTTAGATTTCATATCAATTGGTTTAGAATATTTATATTATGAGATTTGTTTGCTGCAGATTTTATTATCTTCTAGACTTCCCAAACCAGAACAATTAAAGCTACCAATTCAGCAAAAGAGAATTAGATGTGTTTTACTCCCTAGATGCTCTAGTTGCCGTTGCCTGAAGTTGCTGTGAAATTTCCATGCACTTGTCAAATCTAATGGCTAAACTACCAGGTCATTTGGAGGCTGTTTATTTCTTTTCCACTTGGATTGCATTATATAAGAAGAATTTAAGACAGAAACTTCCTTTCCCTGCTCACCATCCCACTCTGAAATGACTTCTCTTCACTCTTGCTAGTATACTGTTTTGTGTCACAACACCCGCTGCTTTTTATCCTCTCATTCCCTCTTGCTTCAAGGAATCATACTGCTGACATAAGTCTGAAACATAAAATTGTTTAAATAATCCTCTTTTATGTGAAAACCAAACCTTAGCACTGATTCTGAGGATCTGCTGGATTTATTTTCTCTATCTGTGTGAGCAGAGGCAGTGGCCTGGACACAGAACAGTATAAGAAATGCTTCAAAAACTGGTTCTTCTAACCAGAGCTCCGTGCTTTGGCACTCCCTAGATTTTGCTGTGTATAAAACTGTACTTTCCTGAGTAAAGATAAAATGCATAGAGCTGAGGGGGTATCTCTTGCAGTCCTGTAAACGTTGCATAAAATATAACAGCAGCTGAAGATCTTTCCAAAGAAATATCTAAAAGTTTCTGTGAACATTGCTCTTTGAACTTGATTTATGCAATAAATACATTTTGGGCTCAAGGTGACCAGTAAAAGTGCAAAAACCAAAAAAGAAATCATCCTTTGTCATCCACATAGCTCAAAATTCAATTAGAATTAATCTGATTTTGGGTGTGGGGAAGTAAAAAATAAAGTCCTTACTTGTTTATCTTTTGTATGTCAGCACATTTAGTCCAAAAGTGCCGAACAGTAATCGTTAGTGACTAAACTGGAGCATGATAGATTATGTTCTGGGATTGTAGTCCTCTACTTTAAATATTAATATTTCATTATTACAACACTTTATTTTCAAGTCTTGTGGGGAATGCAGCATTATCATACATTTTTAATTGTTCAGCCAGACTCTTCCCGTATACGCACAAGTCTCACTGGTGTATTGGTTTCTCCTCTTTCAGAGAAGCCCTGAGATGGAGGATTAAGTGGTTCAAGTGGCCTAACAGCAGCTCAAGATCTTTTCACCTGAGCACCTCATCCAAGCTCCACTGGAAGCCATTGCTGCTGGCAGGTCAGTCCCTGGGGATGTCCTTATCGCATTATATCAATCAATCTCCTTGTTTGCAGGCAAACTCAGGGCAGGGGAGCTACTTTGAAGCTCTTTGGCAGCACTGTTATATTTATGGCTGAAACACTGGGTTCAGACTGCTCTTAAAAGCAAATGTATTTTCTGGTGTTTCTCCCCTCATGCGCAGTCATGTCATATATTGCCATATGCAGTTAAGTGGTTATCATAGAATTGTTTTGGTTGGAAGAGACGTCTAAGATCATAGAGTACAGCCATTCTCTAACTCTATTAAGTCTGATGTAAAGCACATCCCTCAGCACCATATCTCTGCCTTCTTTAAGTGCCTGCAGGGAGGAGGATTCAACCACCTCCCTAGGGAGCCTATTCAAAGGTTTGATAACCCACTGAGTGAAGAAGTTTCTTCTAATATCTTACCTAAACCTCCCTTGGTGCAACGTGAGGCCATTTCCTCTCATCCTATTACCTGGGAGAAGAAACGGACTCCCACATCACCCCAACCTTCATTCATGTTAATGCTGGGGGGAAACTTCAACCCACCACATTAGAGGGAGTGAGTATAGCAGATATAAAGTGACCTGTAATGGCACTGTAGGAATTCTCATTTCCTGGTTATTTTATTTATTTTTTTTTCCTTTTTCTAAAAATTCTAACTGTCTTTAATCAAAATATTTGCTTAGAAATGCAGCAATGGGCCATTGAGTTTTCTGACTGACTCACCACTTTATAGGAATGAGCACGTCAGCAGGGGAATTGCCAGACTCCTGCCTCTTTCTGTAAGAAGAGCCTTTGAATACCTCAGTGTCTGCAACAGTAAAAACATCAAAATACTCAGGCCAAAATGTCTGAGCCTCACCTCAAAATGAATGAAAGAGCAAGCTCAACATTTTCAGCTGTAATCATCATGGTTCCATTTTCCCCTCTCCCTCAAAAGACAGGCAAAGTTATGTGCTTAGAAGTCAAAAGGGATGCTTAAGTAAATAATATATAAAATAAGGCTGAATCAAGCCATATTTTATATCCAAGGAGCTTTAGTTCAAGGTCACATAATTTACTCAATTTTAGCCCTAAATCTCCAGATCAATAGCAGAGGTGGATGCTGATGAGAAATATTTAACCTCTGGCAAACCCTTCTATCTGCTTTGTATAGACCTTGTCAACATAAAATCCCAGCTCTGTGTGTTTGCAGGCACGTGTGCCTACAGCTGTTACCCTTGGAAGAAACAGAAATGACACAGCTATTAGGGAAGATTAAAAAAATGGGATGGGCACACAAACAAGAATGTTCTGTGGCTCAAAATTCCCACTTCATTTGATATGTTCTCAAAACTTCCAGCTATGATTCAGCTTTAAAAAGCCAATGTTTTTAAACACAAAAATATACTCCGATTTTAAGGCCTATTAAACAAACAAAACCCAATCAGGACAGCTTGACTGACATTGGAGATCTGAAGGTACCACAACTTCTCTTTTGTTACTATCTAGTGCTGCTCAGAAGTTATTTCTTTCTTTGACTACTGCATTCAAATCTTAAAGCATTTTAATTGTGTGACTCACAGAGAAAGATTTTTGTTACTATTTTCCATCTTACTGAAGGAAAATGAAGGTCTTTCCCCCCCACCCCCTGGTTTCTATTGTTTTCTGTTTCACTGAAGAAAAACACAAGCCTTCACTAAAATTATTTTGTCATTTAAAATGATGTTATTTTGGGTCTAAATGAAATGCTTTCTTCTCAGCTATGGGGGTTAAAAAAACATCTACAAAGCCCTCTCAAGCAGTACCTTGCTGATGAGTTGAAAAAGGAAGAAAACCAGAGTGAGGTTTGATTCTTGGAACTAGGTGGATATTAAAAAGAACTCTTTTAAGGCAATCTTTTGGAAAAAAAAAAAATCCACTTCTAGGTCAGTAACAAATTAAGGTAAACTTTCTATAGCTGTGATCACACAAGTGTCGAAAGAGGAAAACCCAGAGCACATCAAACACAATTTGCAGCAAAACCTGGGTACAGCTTGTCCTGCAGTCCACCCCAATCAATAGAAACCTTTCACTGATGTTAATGGTTGGGGATTGAGGGCTGTAAAGGGAACAGCTTGATCCTGATGACAGAGTTGTGCCCCTTTTCACCACCCTGGGCAGATATTTTGAGCCAAACTAGGGAAAAAAACCACCAAAGAATTGATTTGAAAAAGAGTAGAGCACTAGGAAGCCACTTGACGAACTGTAACAGGACTACAGCCTTGGTTAATTTTTGTACTATAAATATAAAACATTGACAATATAAAAGAGTAAAACTCTACAATGTAAAAATATAACCCATTGATAATTAGTTGTGCCTATATATGTATTTAGACTCATATGCCTATGCACACAGCTTATTGATTCTTTGCATCTAAAGAAATATCCAAATTGCACAATATTAGTGACAACGTTAAATGTCAGCTGTAAAAAATGTCTTGCTCATAAATTCATAGATTCATGGAATGGTTTAGGTTGGAAAGGACCTCAAGGATCACCTAGTCCCAATCCCCAACCTTCCACTAGACCAGGTTGCTCAAGGTTATCACCAACCTGGCCTTGAACGCCTCCAGGGAGGGGGCGTCCATGACCCTTGGTGTTGCAGAAAC
This sequence comes from Dryobates pubescens, assembly GCF_014839835.1. Lineage (NCBI taxonomy): Eukaryota > Metazoa > Chordata > Aves > Piciformes > Picidae > Dryobates > Dryobates pubescens. Next base: position 4,764,775 of record NC_071635.1, read on the forward strand.
CCATAATATATGAGCCACAATGCTATTACCTGTGCTCATTGATATGTATTCAATGTTTAATATATCTTCAATATATTAAACAATGAATATTTCCATCACTGATGGGAATTATTGGTTAGTGGAGATTTGATATCGCCCTACGAATCAAAAGAACATCCTGATAGACCGTGTGATATACTTCTGTATTTCAGAAATAGACAATATTGACAAAATAAAGGATTAAAATATGAATAAACACTTTTTTTTTTCCCTTTTCATGTAACTAAACAAGAGCTGAAATGCATTTAGTGTTGTTGCAGTTCAAGACCTGCTTGCAAATTCAGAATGTGTTTGACTCAGCTTTTGGTCAGAATTTAACAATGGAACATTTTGCTGTGTCGTTCCCCCCCCCCTTCCCCCCTAATGTTTATATTAATTATTCCTGGGCAGATTTGGAAGTATTCAATTATTTTCTACTGTTCCCATGACTGAAGCCTCCCAAGGAAAGTTCTTATTCCTGCTCTGGGTCAATACCTAGCAGAAAATATAAATGGACTTGAATGAAAGAATGTTTGGCAGAAATCTAGAAACTGAATATTCAGGTTGAAGATTCAAGCGGAAAAGCTGTAAAGACTTGTTTAAGTGGGGTTTTCTATTAGCTCATGAGCAACTTCAGAAGTAAAAATGCTGCTCTAAACTATTCAAATCTCAGAAAATGGATCAGTGAGAGTGTGCAAGTTGCTTTATTGTAAATCAATGAATATGATTGTCTGCATCTTAACTGGACTTTGACTTTTCTCAGTCAGCTTCTCAACCAAACGATCATTTGCTGTGATAATTACAGTACTTTAACACATGACAGGAAGTCTGAACCCCCTTTAAATGGCCCAGTGCTTTAAAACAGGTCTTCATATAACCTGCATCTTGACATAACACATACTCAGAGGCAAGGAGGAATGATAGTGGTAGAAGGGACTAAGGGCACAGTAGGTAGATGGAAATGAGAAGGGGGAAGTCACAAAGCAGGGAGCAGCTCTGGAAGAAACTTGCTGTGAAAGAGAAACTCTAGCTGAAGCAAAGTTTAGGATTTCTTAGGGTTAATTCACTTCTGAGGACACAAAACATAGAAAGGATTTCTATACTTTGTGTCCTCTTCTCCCTGTGAGGAGTTCTGAGTAGCTCATTTAGGAAGCACTTCCTTAATATTCAGTGGTTTGAAGGTGTGTTCAGTGCTTTGAATATGACATTTGCTTGGCTACATAACCAGAAGAAAGGGCTGCTTGCATACAGGAGCACACCTTATGGGTTAGATCTTGAAACCACAGGCAGTGAGGGTGCAAACCACAAAACCCACAGTTAGCCCATCTCATTATAAAAAGTTTGTGAAGCTTTGACCTCTACTGAAAACTAATATTTTAGGACCAGTATGTGCTGACACCCCAGTAACAGCTCAGGCTGTCTCATTTCTCAACAGGTTTATTTCAGTATTTGTGGTCTATAAATTCAACACCAGTGCATGGATGTTAGTCACAACATTGGCTAGATTATTCACAGTGAATCTGTATTCATAAAATTGAGGACACTTGACTTTTATGCAATGTTTTAAGCCCTTTCTTTACACACTATCAAGACCATTTCCTTTAATATCCCAGTCCTGAAAAGCCCACAGAAATACGAGGGGTGTAAGCTGATAGATTTCTGAAGGGCTAATAATAATTTACAAGTTGGGTTGGGTCGTTTGTTTGTTTGTTTGCTTGCCTGGTTTGGGGTTTTTTAATCAAGTTTCAGTCTTGTTAGATTTGCAGAATGTAGAGGACATACTGTACTGGTGGTCTCATAGACAGCTGGAAAAAGAGTGGGCATCTTATGACAACTTATAAAGGGGATTTTTGCTTTATTAAAACAAATCCTGCCTTGGATATTAGGAAATATTTCTTGACTGGAAGAGTTATCAAACATTGGAATGGACTGCCCAGGGCAGTGGTGGAGGCATTTAAGCAGTGTGTTGACCTGCTGCTTAGGCACATGGTTTAGTGGTGACCTTGCAGTGCTGGATTGAAGGTTGGACTAGATGATCTTGAAGGTCTCTTCCAACCACAGATATTCTGTGAAGCAGATGAATGAGTCAGAGTCAATTTGACTGTATCATACATATTAATGAAGTAGAAATTTATTTTGGAAAGACAATAATTGAAAAGTAGGTTTTGAATTCTTTTACCCAGGTCTTAATTTCACATCTCCTGTATATTCATACTTCTTTTTTTTTCCCAGACAAAAGTTTCACATATTCATTTACATGATGTTAAAAAGGCTCTTTTGATTTTTAAAACTGTAATAAAGTATTGGAAAAACAGTCTGTAATACTGAGGGAGGGAGAGGGAGGGGGAATAATTAACTGATGGTAGTAATCACAATAAATAAATATGAGGATGCAAGCTCTCAGATGCCATTTGAGATACTAATACTGTCATTATATCATCTTGTTAGGCTTGCAATATGGAAGAAGCTGCAAATGGCCATGAGGGAGAGAACAAAAGGCAATGCAATATGGTACATCCCCAACTAATTGGTCAGCAGAGAATTATTTCAAACCTAAATCCTTCACAGAAGAAAACTGCACAGAAGGCAGAAATGATTGAAATGACCTAGAGATGACAGAGCCTGTAAAAATGAGGTAAGCACTAATGATGCAGTACAGAGGGGAAAATGCAAACATACCACATTATGGATCATTGAATAGCCAATTTTCATCTCTGGGGCAGTGCTGAGACCATCTGAAAATGCTCCAATGGCAGAGAGTACTGAAGTTCTTCAGTATGAGGGTGGTGGGATTCTGGAATAGGCTGCCCACAGAGCTTGTGGATGCCTGTGTTAGCTAACCACTGCTATCATAGAATCTTAGAATGGCTCAGGTTGGAAGTGACCTTAGAGAGCATCTACTCCAATCCCCCTGCCATGGGAAGGGATGCCTCTCAACTGGACTTGGTTTCCTAAGGCTTTATTTAACCTGGCCTTAATGCCCCAAGGAAGGAGGCATCTGCAGCCTCCTGGGCAACTTGTTCCAGAGCTCTCCACCCTCGTACTGAAGAACTTCTTCCTAAGATCCAGTCTAAACATACTCTCCTTCAGCTTCAAACCATTCTCCCTTGTCCTGTCTCTAGACATCCTTAGGAGAAGTCCCCCTTCAGCTTTCCTGTAGCATCCCTTCAGGTATTGGAAGGCAGCAACAAGGTCCCTCCAGAGCCTTTTCCTCTCCAGGTCGAAAAACCCCAGCTCCCTCAGCCTATCCTCATAGCAGAGTTGCTCCAGCCCTTGGATCATCCTTGTGGCCCTCCTCTGGATTCACTCCATGCATTTGGCAATGATTTCTTTTTTGTAAGCAAAAAGTATTCTCCTCTTTAATATACTGAATTGTTCCAGTTTGGTTAAAACAACCTCAGGACTCAATGTTCTGAAGAAAGATTTGGCATTAAGAAAATATTTCCAGAAATATTTCCAAACATAATTTTAGTTACAATTAATTCCTAGTAGTTATCAATTTGAACTCTGTGTCAATATATACACCTGAAAAGGTCACCCTCTCTCTCTTGGGAACTGCTGGATTGCTTCTGTAATGCCTGTTTCTCATTAATGTGGAAGTTCTCAAGTGTGGGAAGGAGAAACTGAGAAGCAGAAGGGGTGCAGAGAAGACACCTACAGCAACCTGCAGCCTGGAAAGACAAGTAAAGGGCAATCCTGCAGCTCCTGGCTCAGTCATGCTAGCCAGTTAAGCAATTACATTATCTAAGGCTTCTCTGTGTAGCTTTTTCTGCCAGCCCATCTGGTCTTCCCTTTAACTACTTCTGCAACTTATCTATTTGCAGCTCTTCCATCTTCCCCAGAGCTGCTTCTCCATCACGTTTCTGCTTTCTGGCTCTGCAATTTCTGATTTCTGATTTCCCTATTATATTGATCAAATAACAGCAGCTCATCAGGAAGAACTGCAAGACAAAACACTTTGCATTTTTATGCCTGTGATTATTCAGTATGCTGTTAAGATAAGCTGCATTATTTATTTATTTAGTTATCTCTCTATCTTTATTTATTTATCTATCTATTTTTATTTCTTTGTTTATTTTTATCTGTTTTTAGGTACCCTCCTGCTTGTCCATGTGTGAATAATTCCTTTAAAAGTTTTAAACCCGAGTGTCTTAAGAACTTCAGCTAACTTTTTATGCAACTTTGAAAATTGGAAAGCAGAGAGAGGAACAATGTTGTGGAAATAATTGTACTTTAATTAGACTTTTAAAATATCTTTTCTTAATATTAAGTTAAACAAAAGGATTTATTGCTGAGGATTTATTTAAGTTCTTTTTTTGGTGGTGGTGGTTTGGTTTGATTTGGTTTTGTGGGGATTTTTTTGCTTGTTTTGTTGTTTTGTTTCTTTTTTTTCTTACTAGCAGAGACAGGAGTTTGATCATCATCCTTCTTTGCTCAGCATTTATCAGGTAGCACCAGGTCCAGTTCTAGTCCCCATAACTGAAGAAAAGATTTGGATGGACTGGAGAGGGTCAAAAGGAGGGTTGTGAGGATAATCTAAGGGGTGGAGAATCTACACTATGAGGGAAGTCTGAAGGAGATGAATTGTTTTCCCCCCTGGAGAAGAGAAGGCTCTGGGGATTCAGTTTTCCAGTACCTAGAGAGTGGCTACAAAAAGGAGAGAGGTTCTCTCTTCACAGGGAGACACACAAAGAAAATAAGGGTTAATAAGTGCAAGGTGCACTGGGAAAGGTTTCTTCTTGATATAGGAAAGAAATTATTCTTTTCATAGTGACAACAATCAGTCACTGAAATGACCTCACAGGGACATAGTGGAGTCTGCATCCCTGGAGGTTTTCTAGATGTGACTGGACAAGCTTCTAGATAATCTCATCTAGACTCCCTTTTCCACAAAAGATTGAACCTGATGATCTTTTGAGGTCGCTTCCAGCCTGGGCTGCTCTTTCTTTTTATTGATTGAACCAAAGCTAGAATATGTGACAGGAAAGAATGAAGTCCTTAAGACAGGAGGCTGCCTTTAAGAGGACTTGTGCACAGGCTTCACAACAGACTCATTCCAACTTTTTGTGGGGTGGTTCTTTTTCTACACCAGATCCTAAAATTCAGCAGCTGCAATACAGATTTAAGAACCTTTTATAGGTATTGTAAAAAAAACCTTTGGGCTGGGGGAATTTTGGTGTGAAATTTGGGGGCTATTTTGTTGTTTGGTTTGGTTTGGTTTGTTTGGGGTTTTTTTGGGGGGGAGTGTTTTGTTTGTTTTTGATTGTTGTGGTGGTGATGATGGTTTGTTTTTCCCCTCCCTTTAGCAGACCTTTTGTTTCTGCACATAGAAAATCAACCTTATTTAATGCATTGGGGAACTCTTTCTCTGAAGACTCACATTCTTTCACTTTGGGTTATCCTCTCAGCCAAATCCTGGGAGATTATAATTGATTTTAAAAGTCAGCAGCAAAAGTATTTGATCTTTAGGTGACAAACAGTCAAAGAGGAGCCCTCAGGATCAGTGTTAAATGTCAATGAATTTACATTCATGCTAGGATAGGCAAGTTACAAAAATTCAAATCCAACTTGTAATAGTGACAGTAATAAATGGAAACTCAGCAAAATGAAGCTATTAGTCAACAATGTGTAATGCCATACACTTGAACAAATTATTTTGGAGCAGCTGAGGCCTGAATTAAAATCACACAAGCTGAAACATTCAATATCATGGAGATGGATAAATACAGTTATTTGCATGGATATAATTACACTTCTATTAGAATAAAAGCCAAAGATTTAACTGATGTGTTTAAGATAATCTGGACATCATCACTCAAAATGGACAACAACACTGCTACATGTACCAGGATATGGAGTGTTGAATCCATAGATTCATAGAATGGGTTGGGTTGGAAGGGACCTTAAAGATCACCTAGCTCCAACTTCCCTGCCATGGACAGGGATACCTTTCCCTTGATCACATTGCTTAATACCTCATCTGGTCTGGCCTTGAACACCTCCAGAGAGGAGGCATCCGTGACCTCCCTGGGCAACCTGTTCCAATGTCTCACCACTCTTAATGTAAAGAATATCTTTCTAATATCTAGTCTAAATCTACCCTCCTCAGAATAGCACATTGTAGGCAAAGGTGTTAAAAATCTTCATCAGTTGCACTGTAACAAATGTGGGATGGAACTACTGCTGCTTAGAATGAGGTGACTTAACTATCTTTATGCTCTATTAATATTTAATATCTTAAATATTAGTGCTCTGAAATCTAGGTCTTCTCCAGACTCCATGAAAACCTGTGGAAGACTTTCCTTGTCCTCTCTCTCTTTCCTTGTCCTCTCTCTCTTTCTTTCCTTGTCCCCTCTCTCTTTCTTTCCTTGTCCCCTCTCTCTTTCTTTCCTTGTCCTCTCTCTCTTTCCTTGTCCTCTCTCTCTTTCTTTCCTTGTCCCCTCTCTCTTTCTTTCCTTGTCCCCTCTCTCTTTCTTTCCTTGTCCCCTCTCTCTTTCCTTGTCCTCTCTTTGATACAGGGAGATAGGCAATTGACTCAGACACAAATGACAAGGCAAACCAAACTAAACAAATCCTGTTCTTTTATTTAATATTTTTAAGCTTGTGATATGTTTTAGAGGGCACCTAGGTGACTTTGAGCCATCTGGTGCCCTTGTAGCACTCTGACTTCAGCCCTATTTTCAAGGGCTTTCTGTTGTTTTTCCCCTGGTGTACTAAAATCTGCTTTTTTTGCCTTGACAAATATTTGTTTCCATTTCTGTGTGAGTAAACATCTAACATGACATTGTTTCAAGACTCAGTATTCAGATGACTGCTGTGCTACTGTTTACCAGAGTTCAAAACCTGGGCAAATAGCAATTTGTTTGGGCTGAATGAGTAATACCGTATTTTAGAGGGCACAAATAGCCATGTAATTATTTTGAGTAAGGAAATTACCATATCATTGCAGGCTCATTACATGGGGAGTTATTCTCAGCAGATTATGTGCAGACTGTTACAATAGCAACTGGTGTAACTTTCGTTTTAGAAAGGAGATAGAGTACTCACAGAATCATAGAATGGTTTGGGTTGGAAGGAACCACCAAAGGTCATCTAGTCCTATCCCCCAGCAGACAGCAGGGACATCCTCCACTAGATCAGGTTGCTTGGAGCCTTGTTGAGTCTGACCTTGAATATCTCCAGGGATGAGGCCTCAATTATCTCCCTGGGCACCCTCATCCAGTGCTCCACCACCCTGATGGTGCAAAACCTGTTCCTAACATCCAGTTTCATCTCCTGTCATTTCAAACCATTGCCCCTGGTCCTATCACTGCAAGCCTTTGGAAACAGTCCCTCTGCAGCCTTCTTGTAACACCCTTCAGGTACTGGAAGGTCTCCCCAGAGCCTTCTCTTCTCCAGACTGAACAACCTCAGTGTCCATCATGCTTCTGTGCTAAATCACACTGTGATGGTGTCCCATGCTTTCACCTCCTTCCTAGCCTTCACCTCACCTCCCACCTTCCATTCATCCAAGAGAGCCTGACCATGGATAATGGGATTAACAACATCTGAAGGGCCTGATTCAGCAAACTGTCTTCAGGTCTCCTTCACATAGTTTGTGCTGAAGGATGTGCAACTGGCCAGAATCCTTCACTTCTCTTGTTCAGATTCCTCAAGCGAGTAAGATTGCTGTTGGGTTTCTTTCCTGATTATAAATGCTCATTTAACCTCTTTAATCTTCTTAGCACCAGCTGAAAAGACTAACACACAAAAATGTGAGAAATATTTGCTGTGAGGTAGCAATTCACCTAGTCATAAAATAATTGCTGCAAAACTGTTAGTCATTCATGCCGTGGTTCTAATTGCATTATACTTAAGGGATCATAATGAACCAGACTTCCAAATTTACCCTGGAGCACTTTTCCTGCAGTATTGGATTGGAAAGCTGTAATTTGAATAAATTAAATGAGTAACTGAAGACAGACTCTCCCCAACATGTCTCATTTAAAAAGAAAAAAAGAAAAAAAAAGAAAAAGAAAAAGAAGAAAAGGAGAAAACTGCATCATTTAAGTAATTAGCAAGATGTTGACAAAACGCAGGAAGAGTGCAGTAGATAGTTTGTATCTGAGCTGAAAACATTAATAAAGCAAATTTGTGTATAGACAGGCTAAGCTGGCTTTCAGGGTGGAAAAATTCTGGTTTCTGTGATTGGATGAAGATGAAAGAGGCAGCAAGAGAAGAAATGTTCATGAAAACCTGGCAATAGCTATGCTGTTTGTTTGTGAAAGTGAGGGCAATGATATTCCAAAAGGCCTTAGGTGTATTATAGAGCTGTCAGACCTTGGGTCTTAAGATACAGGATATAACAACTGCCATTGTTGCTCGGCACAGGAGAAACCCAAAGAAGTGTTGGGGGATGGCAGTATTTGTTATTTGCTGCAGTAGTTGTTATTTGCTGTGGTCTGAAACAAGAAGAAATTACTAAATTCTCTTTCAGCCCCTTGTATTCTCCTCTGCTTTCTTGAGATTGCTCTGTTTAAGCTGCTTCCTTCCGCCATTGTGACAGTTTCCTCAAGCTCACAGTTTGATCTTGGTTGCATGGTCAGGGCTCTGATGAAAGTCACAGCTCGCTGCTTATTCTGATTCAGTGCATCTCCTTCTTTGGTTTCCTTCCTTTACAAAACTGGCTTGATTTCAGTTCATTAATTCAGGTCAGTGCATTCCTTCCACAGATGGTTGGAAGCAGGCTGCTGTCCAAAGACTTTGAGAACGAGCATGTCCAGTGAGATGTGGCTGCTGTTACAGAACTGAACATTGGCCAACTCACCTAAACAGAACCCACAGAGGCCAAATTAACGATGTAGCTCAGACGTGTCTGATAGATAAGTCATTTAGTGGCAAGCCACCCCTATGGATGTGAATGTTGCCCTTCCTGATTGAAAAGTTAGCTCACAAATAAAAGCAGCTCATGACTTTACCCCATCCTCAAGCCATTACTGGTGTTTCAAACCACACTACTGGTTTTGATTCTCAAAATCCCTGTTTTTTTCTGCTGGGAAGGAGAAACATCTTTCAGCCTCCTCTTCTCATCCCTGGTATTTTACAGTGCTCTTAGAAAAGGTACACTGAAAATGTAGAGATGTGCACTTTTACAGTGACCCTTCACAAACATATCAATAGATGGCAGTAGCTGAATCTCATTCAAAAGAATGTATCTGGAAAAATGTCCTAATTGGCTTTTTCTGTAAGAAAAAGAAGAAGAATATATTCTTTATGGATGGACTAGAATGCAAGCTCTTTCTTAAATCAAGGCCAGAGTACAATTTCCCTTTTTCTTTCATTCTCAGAAGTATTGATATGAAGTTGTTCAAAACAGCACCCTCTTTACAGGAAAACATAAACCAAAAGATCCCACAGGTTCATAAGGCACAGTTCAAGGGCATGTGATTTAACACATCTAAATGCCGGGTTCTATACATTGGCCACAACAACCCCATGCAGTGCTACAGGCTGGGGTCAGAGTGGCTGGAGAGAGGCCAGGCAGAAAGGGACCTGGGGGTACTGGTCAATAGTAGGCTGAACATGAGTCAGCAGTGTGCCCAAGGGGCCAAGAAGGCCAATGGCATCCTGGTCTGGATCAGGAACAGTGTGGCCAGCAGGAGCAGGGAGGTCATTCTGCCCTGCACTCAGCACTGGTTAGGCCACACCTTGAGTCCTGTGTCCAGTTCTGGGCCCCTCAGTTTACGAAAGATATTGACTTGCTGGAACGTGTCTAGAGCAGGGCAACAAAGGTGGTGAGAGGTTTGGAACACAAGCCCTATGAAGAGAGGCTGAGGGAGCTGGGGTTGCTTAGCCTGGAGAAGAGGAGGCTCAGGTGAGACCTTATTGCTTTCTGCAGCTACCTGAAGGGAGGTTGTAGCCAGGTGGGGGTTGGTCTCTTCTTCCAGGCAACCAGCACCAGAACAAGAGGACACAGTCTCAAACTGTAACAGGTAGGTTTAGGCTGGATGTTAGGAAGAAGTTCTTCCCAGCAAGAGTGATTGCCCATTGGAATGTGCTGCCCAGGGAGGTGATGGAGTCACCATCACTGGAGGTGTTTGAGAAGAGACTGGATGAGGCACTTGGTGCCATGGTTGATCAGATGGTGTTGGGTGATGGGTTGGACTTGATGATCACAAAGGTCTTTTCCAACCTGGTTAATTCTATTCTATTCTAAGGAATAAGGAGCAGTTTACTCAGTAAAAAAAACATAAAACTAAAGAAATTTGTAGTTGGAAATTATCTCAAGAGTTCATCTAATCTCTGCATCATCTAACATGGCCTCTACATCCTGACCAAAAAGAATTCTGCAATGATGTTGCTCGGCCAGTGGAGAAAAAAGTAATAATTGCCCTGACATGAGTGAAGGTTTTCTGTAGCACCAAGCCTGAGTGTTCTTCAGTGACAATTTTTCTTCCCCTCTCATGACTTCTACTTATTTTTCTGTAGTACAAAGTTTACAAGTCATCATTGTGTTCCTGGAGAAGTTTCGTCAGCCTCAGAATCTCTCTTCTTCCCAAAGCTTTGTGCATGTGCATTGTGCAGCTTAAGTGAAAACTCATTTTGCAACATCACAAAGATTTTCAGATCACTTAGATTTCTCTCATCAGAAGCAAAATGTCAGTAAAGCATATGGCTGCTGATGTATCCAAACATCTTGAAGGGGAGAAAGAACCCCTCTGGCAGAAAAATTTCTGAGCACTGCATATTCTAAATTCCTGGATCCATGGAAATGTTTTGGGCTTTTTTTTTCCCCCCCTTTTGCAAAGCACAGGGGTTTTTTTTTAAACCCTGGTCATGATTATTTAAATTCTGTTGTTTATAATTCAAAGTTTTCTTTCTTCTCCCTTTTCTGCAAGTGTTTAAGGGAATGCTAAGAAGCATCCTGAGCAGATATATTTTTTTGTGACACCCATTTCTGTTAGCAGTCAGGGCAAATGCACTGCTTGGTAATTGGCAAACTGATATTTTCAGATTTCTAGTTCAGAGGACTGTAAAATGCTGGAAGCTTACATTCTGTGTTATCTAAGCTCTTGCATTTGCAAAACTGTTGCACTCTCCAAAGGAACCAATTTTTCCATGCTCTGTGAGGTGCCCTCTCTCTGGATAAAAATGTATTAGGGCAATAATTTTTGTGTGCTGCTGTGATGTACTTCTTGCTATATAGTTTTAAAACTGCCTTTGAATAATGTGTTGCTGTTACTGTTTCAGGCTTTGAAATACATGAAGCTCTGCCAGACCCCAGTGGGTTCCTGCCTGCCCACACCTAGAACTAAAATATAACTCCAGATCCCCACAGCTCCAGTTCAGTGCAAGTATGAGGAAAGACACCACCCATGGGCAAAGAGAAGAGGTAAGGAAGCAAGCTCTGTTGATTGATGTGATTGGTGGTTACCCCAACAAAACAGTGACTATAAATGAGTGAGTTTTTCCTCAACGTGAGGAAAACTTCTTTACTGTAAGGGTGATGGAACACTGGAACAGGCTGCCCAAAGAAGTGGTGGAGTCATCTTCTCTAGAAACTTTCAACACCCATTTGGAAGCTTTCCTGTGTGACCTGCCCTAGATGATCCTACTTTGGCAGGGGCATTTGACTTGATGATCTCCTGAGGTCACTTCCAACCCCTAACATTCTGAGACTCTGTGATACTTTGATTATGTTTTCTGACATGATCTTAAAGAAGCAACACAGTGAGGAAGAGAGGAAATGGCTTCAAGCTGTACCAGTAGAAGTTTAGACTGGATGTTAGGAAAAAATTCTTTACTGCAAGAGTGGTCAGGCTTTGGAACAGGCTGCAAAGTGGAGTCACCAGCCCTGGAAGTGTTCTGAAAACATGTAGAAATGGCACTTTGGGACATGGCTTAATGGCCATGGTATGGTGATTTTGGATTGACATTTGGACTTGATGATCTTGAGGTCTTTTCCAACCTTAATGATTCTATCATTCTGCTACAGTGTTTCTCACTGGTGAGAGGCCATTAAAGAGAGTGTGATCCTATCCACCCCAGTCTCCGGTTAAGCTAGAATGCACCTCTGTTACATACATAATGATTTTTGCACTTCTCGTTCTGGTCCCTCCCTGCTGGTGTCGGGTTCATCTTTGAACTCACTGATCTTAGAGCTCTTTTCCAACTAAAACAACACTGTCTTTATATAAAAAATCTATTGTGATAAATGTCATTCTCATTCAAAAGCAAATTTTACTTCTATGAGATGATATGGTGCATTCAGCTTACGTGAGGCACATTTCTAATGGTGCAAAAGAGCCTTAAGTAAATGGGTGAAGAATGTAATCCCTCATTGTCCCCAAAGCATCATGCATTTTTTGATTCAAACATCTGTCAACCACACAGCAATTCATTTTCCTAAACCAAACATTAGAGACAGATGAGTAACAATAATATTGCTCAAAGGAAATTGAGCACCCACTGTTAAATGAGGCAAAATAATATTATTATTGTCAGTAGCATGGAAGTCTAAATTCCTTCAGCTCTTCCCAGGTGTGTCCTGGTGTTTCTTCCTCTGCCTGCATTGTGACACCAGCCACAGTTTGTATTCCCAGATCAAAAAAAAAAAAAAGAGGTTTTAAATGTTCTTTGAAAGTGCAAAGCTCATCTTTCTTGAAATCACACTGAACGTGCGAGGATAGAAATGGAGAGATTTAGCTTAATAAGATTCATCCTTATCTACTTACAGTATCTGTCTAGAGCAGCAGACCTTTGGTCCCCCTTTTCAGACCAGTGTAGAATGGAATTTTGTGCTCAAAGATCTGCTGTGAAGAATTTAGCAGGATTTTTCTTTCCACAGACATTTTATACAAGTAAGAAAAATCTATCCTTACTTAACAAAAAGAATCTCCAAGCTAGAAGAGGAGAAGGTGGGTTTCCAAGGATTAAAAAACATCCAACATCTGAACTTTAAAGATAGTTGTCTGATTTTTCCTGACTTTTTTTTTTTCCAGCCATGAGGTGATGGAAAACTTTTCCCATGGTAAGAAGTCCTTGTCCATACTTATAACCATAGAGTCAGGAAGGGTGGAAAAGACCTTAGAGATCATCAGTTCCAACCTATTCCCTAACACCTCATGACTAACTAAACCATGGCTTCAAATGCCACATCCAATCCTTTTTTTGAACACTTCTAGGGACAGTGAATCCACCACCTCCCTGGGCAGCACATTCCAATGGCCAATAACTCTTTCTGTCAAGAACTTTCTCCTCACCTCAAGCCTAAACTTTCCCCTGGTGCAGCTTGAGACTGTGTCTTCTTGTTCTGGTACTTGAGCCCTTTCTCCCAGATGTGTACAAAGTTGTTCTGGTATAAAATTATTTGTTACTGCTGGTGCAAACAGGATCCCCTTTTCATCAGATGGATAATGCTAATTGTACAGACTATGGGGTACAATATTAGACAGAAGCATGTGTTTGAAATTCAGAACTCTCTTCATTGCAAAATGCTTGTTATTGGACAGCACCAAGATTAAACAAGATTACTTCCTTAAACAGAAATACAGGTGGATGCAGTTCAAGAGCATTGGTATAGACACACAGCCACAGTAATATACTTTTTCAAAATGTTTCAAGTTGTAGCTGCTAAAAAATGCAACCAGAATAAATATCCACCTGTTTCTATCTTTTCTTAGGTCACCTCACCCATAGAAGAGTCAACAGAGCAAGAAAAGAGGGGTAAGCTCATAATGCCATGAGTTATCTTTATTTCATACCATCTATCTCAAATCATGCTGTTATTTTAGCTTTGGAGTTACAGATGGTGGTTGCACTACAGAGCTCCTGAAAGCATCATGTGGATTTAAGCAGCAGACCGTCAGAATCCCAGCTGCTAGCTAACAATCAAGTTGTGATTTAATTTAATCTAATTTTTCTCCTCTTTCTAATTATTTTTCCTTCCAGTAGAATGGAGACAAAAAAAAGAAAGTACTCTGAGAATACAGAAGGAACTCAGGTACTACCAACATCTTGTTCTTCTCCCTGACTTCCCAGTCTGACAAAGATTGACAGCTTCTATTTTGTGAGGATCATTGGGATGATGAATCAATGCTACAAAGATTATCTCACAGGTTTCAAGTTTTCTGTTGGAGCTTTCAAAATAATCATTCAAATTTGCAAACTTTCACAGTCCTTTGGCAGCACAGCTTGGTGCTGTTCTACAAAGCAGGTACCTTCCCACAGAAGCTTTAATTATGCAAGAAAACTTCTTAGCTTGTGAAAAGTACCTTAGAGTTCCTCATAGATCAAACATCTGTTTCATGGTAGCTTGATTTGAATTGTATTTCCTTACGCTGACTCATGAGTGGTCAATAGGACTAAGATCTGTTGAGTTTGTCTTGACCCACTTGTTGCATTTTTCTAGTCATGGCAACTTCCCAAGTCCCAGCAATCTGAGTTAAAAATCTCAAATACTCCAGTGTCTGTGGGGGTACTGAATGTTATCTCCATATTTTGTTATCAAGGTACAGATGGTTCCCAGCAACTGTCCCTGTTCTCTGTAATTCTGCACCAGCAAATCCCAGAGGGCCCCTGAATCCAGACATCCCAGGTATCATCAACACTCTTTAAGGTGAGATCTCCTTTCCTCTCTCTTCCCAGACGTACTTGGAAGAATGACAGAAAATCAAAGTGTGCTTCAAGCAGACACCTGATGGGAGGAGAGGACCCTGGAGCACGCTGTGGAGACTCTGCCAGCTGAGTGTCCCTCTTGTCATCTCTAGACTAAGCGTCAGTGGCTCAGAAATGACTTCTAGCAATGCTTTAAACAATTTCAGCAGGACAAGTGATGTAAACACGTATTATTTGCTAGTGTTTCTACAACTCATTTTTTGTCCTCTCTGCAGACTGACCTATTGTCACTCTTCATAATGCCAGTTTGCTGCTTTTTCTTTCTGAAAAGACTTTTGCTTTATAATGACAAATTCACAGAGATCCTGCTAATGTGATTGTTTTAGCACGGAGGGACTTTTGCTACAGTGTTAGTTACGTGCTGGGGTACCCAGAGGCTGTAGAAGCAGTTCTGATATTATTGTTTCAATCAAAAGGAGTACAATCAAGACAGAAAGAAACCCATTAGCTAAGAACCTTGAAAACACCGTCCTGCACATGCCTTCTGCCCAAGCCATGAAATTGCAGCAACTCTAAAAAAAAAGGCAGCAAATGAAAATTTTATATTGTGATTAGCTCAAATGTCAGAAGATGCCTGTGGCTTTTCAGCCCTTAATTAAACCATACGTGCTGCTTTGTTTCCCCTTCCTACATATGTTTTGCTTTTATCAAGGTTGGAAAGCCTAAAATGCTTCAGAATTTTGCTTTGTCTCTGAAATGGCTCTGACCTGGCACTCTCAGAGTGATGGCAAGTCTGGGGTTTGTTGTGAATTAGCTTAGTGCATTTGCTGAGGCTGGAAATCATGTACTGTGACTAAGGCGATAGACCAGTCACAGGTCTCATTCTGCAAGGTTTGGGGAGCCTCCTGCAAAGTGCTGGCTTTAGTGGATCTTGGAAGGCTTCAAAGAACATGAAGGTTGAAGGGGGGAAATAGAGAAAAATACACAAATTCTAATGCATATATGTTGATTTCTGTGATAGGAATAGGAATAGAATAGAATAGAATAGAATAGAATAGAATAGAATAGAATAGAATAGAATAGAATAGAATAGAATAGAATTAACCAGGTTGGAAAAGACCTTCAAGATCATCGAGGCCAGCCTATCATCCACCACCATCTAATCTAGTCATGAGGTCTGTGGTGACAGGTTGGACTTGATGATCCTCGAGGTCTCTTCCAACCTTAGTGATACTGTAATCAACTAAACCATGGCACCAAGTGCCCCATCCAGTCTCTTCCTAAACACCTCCAGTGATAGTGACTTTACCACCTCCATTCCAATGGCAAATCACTCTTTCTGTGAAGAACTTCTTCCTAACAGCCAGCCTAAACCTGCCCCGGCACAGTTTGAGACTGTGTCCTCTTGTTCTGGTGCTGGTTGCCTGGAAGAAGAGATCAACCCCCACCTGGCTACAACCTCCCTTCAGGTAGTTGTAGACAGCAATAAGGTCTCCATTTTACAGCTTGGTCTTGAGGAAGAGAGCTTAATTTTCCAGGGGTATCCCTTTTAGATTTTTTTCAGGCTGGGAAAAGCTTTGGTTTATGTTTCATCTTTTAAAATAGGGTATGTAAGAGGAACTCCATTTCTTTTGTCAGGCTGCCAGAGTAAATACTGTGTATTACTTACACCTGCTATTTATGCAGGATCTCATGATATGATTTTGCTTGATTCACCAGTTCATGAAAATGTAAAGTATAAAAAAGGGACTGAAGCATCCTTGAAGATTTTTGGGAGCACAACGTCTGTGTTTCTGTCCCTTGCATTTCAGGTTTCCTGGAGCTGTGAATGTAGGCTTCATCCCTCCAAAACCATGCGTGGATGCTGGCCCATGTGGATGAGAGTTTAGCTATCTCTGCCACAGTGTCTTTCACGTGAGAAGGCTTTTCTCAGTTATTTAAGAGGGTTGTAAAGAAGATGGTGAAAGGGGCAGCACAAGCTGAAGATTTTGGCAGGCTGAGGAGAACACACCCCAGCTCCAGCCAGGCTGTGAGCACATCTCATCTGTCTGCACAAAGAGCTGACTCCTCAGCCTTGATTTTCACCTCTCTTTCTAAAGAGCAGCACACAGTGGTGTTTAGAAAGCTTGCAGTGCCACACTGATCTATTGTACTCTGCAGTGTTTTATCCACCTTCAGGAAAATGAGAGCCAAATCCCACGGTCCTTTTCCAGAGGGAATGCTGTTTAGTACCTGAGGATCCATAGTTCAGGTAGCAGGTAAGAAAATCAGTGCAAAATATGTTGTAATAATTGCTCCCAGCATCTCCCCAAAACTGTGGTTATTGGTTCCATCACCTCTTCTGCTTTACTCATAAGGCACCTTCCAAACATACAGTTGGTTTATCACCTGCTTTGTTCCATTTTTCCTCCCTATCAGTTACAAACTCAAGCAAAGCCCAGGCTAATTTGGAGTGGAACATAATCAGGGATTTTGCTTATTCATAACAATTCATTAAGCACTGTAAAGATAGTTCTATTTTAAAAGTTTCTAGATTGCATCTCTTATCTTCCTAAAGAGCAGTAAAATCCAAATGGCTTCTAAAATCCCCTGTATCTGCTTAAACCTGCTAAATCATAAGGAGTCATGTTACAAAACAGTGCAGAGCTGTTCCAGGCAACACTCTAAATTTATGACACAATGATGCCAGATGACAATGGAATTGCAAAGGAAGCGCTTAGTACATCAAAAATTAATACCTAGTGAGTCCATTTTTTTGGTGGCGATGATTATAAGGATTCACTCTGTGTTTGAACATAATCAGCTCAGAGCAGCAGCTTGCTAAATGTACTAGAGATTATTGAACAAAAGACAAGTTGAGGTCGTGTTTGGGTTTTTACTGGGCAAATAACTATCATTTTCTTCTCAATCAGGAAGGAAATTGCAATGCTACAGGAGGTGCTCAGATTCCGTGCGTACAAATGGGAAGCTGGTGTCTGTGCTCTGAGCGAGTCAGAGGTGTAAAGAGGAAAATAAGCACCTCACCCTGTGCTTTTCTTAGTGATGAGGATAAATGTATTAAGTAACCCCAGGAGCTGTTACTCAAATATTAAAACAGTGACCAAACATTGCAAGAGGTGGCAATGCTGCTGAGTCCCATGTGATGATGGACAGCTACCTTAACATAAATGCACACTGATGTAGGAAGGTGATAAATGGCCAGCCCTCTGCAGAAGAAAGCCTTCCTCTGCTCAGGGTTGACTCACAGTTCCTCCCAAACAACATCCAACCCTTACATTGTCTGCTTCAAATAGAAGTTTCACACCCTCTATCTTATAATCCATTTGCTGTATTTCACACCTATTTTTTTTCCAAGCAACAAATCTGTTATAAACATTTATTTTTAATAACAAATCACACCTCTGGGCACACTTAACCCAAACTCCTTTATCCTCTATCCAGTACTCCATGCACAGCTCTTTTCATTGAATGAAAAACATCCACCTTAACCAGTTATAACCTTAGCTATGCACCAGGAGGGCTGTTGATCCTAAGTGTAAAGAAAGCACTCTGACTTTATTTGTTTATTATTTCAGATTTCACAGCCTCATGCAAAATGCAGGAGCCCTTATAGTTTATT
Organism: Dryobates pubescens; assembly: GCF_014839835.1. Lineage (NCBI taxonomy): Eukaryota > Metazoa > Chordata > Aves > Piciformes > Picidae > Dryobates > Dryobates pubescens. The sequence continues at coordinate 4,783,007 of NC_071635.1, forward strand.
TTAGCAACAGCCATAAAAATTGAGTTATTCACTTCTAGACATGCTCTTTGCTAATTTGTAATGCAGTAAATTTATTTCAGTCAATTTTCTATCTTTTACTGCCCCTCCTGGTGCGCATTTACACACAAACCCAGACAAACAATGGCAATCAGCAGAGTCGTTGTTGCTCTGTAGTGTACCTTGAGTAATTAGGACAGCATTTACTCTGGGGAAACCTTAGAGCAGCTTACCAGTACATGAAAGGGACCTACAAGAATGGTGGGCAGGGACTTTTATAAGGGCTTGTAGTGATAGGATGAGAGGGAATGGATTTAAGCTTGAGAAGGGCAGATTTAGATTGGATATTAGGAACATGTTCTTTACAGTCAGGGTGGTGAAGCACTGAAATAGGTTGCCTTGGGAGGCTGTGAATACCTCCTCCCTGGAGTTTTGAAGGTAAAGTTGAATGAGATCTTGATCAACCTGGTCTAGTGGGAGGTGTCCCTGCCCATGGCAGGTATTTGGAACTGGATGACCTTTAAGGTCCCTTCCAACCCAAACCATTCTATGCATCTGTGACCTCTGTTTGTGTTAAACCATTAATTTCCTTCCTCTTTTTTGGCAATGCTGATATGGAAATTTCTCTTACCTGTGTTACTCAGGAGGTAATGTAAATGCAATGTAAGACATGAATGAGACCAGTCCACTTAGCTCTGAGGTTTGACTTTTTTATTCCCTATAGCTTCCTCCTAATGACCTGATAATATGTAAATACAGGAAAGACAGAAAGATGCATCCCAGGTAACTAAAGGTCAGATGCCCTGGACTGCTGAGCTGGTCAGACCTGGAGAGAAAAGAGAAGGGTGATGCTTTCTCAGTGTTGAGAGTGACCTCAAACCAGAAATGTCTTTAAAATAACACTGCTCTTGAAGTAGTGTGTTACTAACCTACCATACAGTGGTGATGGGGGAAAATAAATAAATAAATAAGCAGCCCAGGCCCTTGAATATTTAATGAACAAACTTGGAATAAGCTGAGGAAGATGAAAAGTCACACAAGTTAATGCTCCCAAAATACAGCAAAGCTCAGTAGTCCTTAAAAGCAATTAAAGAGCTTTTACCATCTGTTAAGTAATTACCCATCATCATTAGTTATTAGAACTAGGAAATGATGTAAAAGGCAGAAACATAATATAAAAAGAGCAGCCAGATTCTTGTGGGTTTCTTGAATGAGGTCATAAAAACTTGGCTATTAATACCAAAATAAAAATGACAAACACTCACAGGCGGTTTTGTAGCTGCTCCGCTTCAAAAATGAAAGCAGTTCAGTTGATTCTTGCGGTTGTTACTAGCATGATACGAACTTTATTATAATATTCATCTCCTAAACCAACATAACTTGAAGGAGATTTAAGGTTTCTCAATTCAGTGCATTATAGCTCTGCTAAAACCAATTATGGAGAACACAATTTGAGGATCACGACTTGGAACAGATTAAAACCAAGTAACCAAAAGCCCCCGAAGCTGTGTGTGCTTTTAAGTTGCATGACTCTACACATAAGAATATGCACACGTTCTTACTTATGTATCAATGTGGGCTTCTATTTCCCTAATCTCTAATTCTAATTTCTTTTTCCCCCTCTTCTTAGTCAAAATAGGTTCCCTCACATGGATTTCTTCCTAGGTATTAGCTCCGTATCTTCAGACTTCCTGCAAGAATTTAAGTCCACAGGTCAGAGGCTGCCCAGGGATCCTTGGGTATGTACTTTGCCATTTTTTAGTCTTATTTTGTTCAGAGTATTGGCAATGATCCAAGTTAGTACATATTCTACATAGGCATGAAAACTCCATTCTCTGACAGCTGGTTTTCATCAACTGATTCAAAAAGACTTCCTAAAAATCATGTGCTCTTCCCGTCAGGGAGGATTATGCTGCATCAGCCAAGAAAACTCAGCAGGTGTAGGTTGCCCAGGGAGGTGTTGGAGGTCCCATCCCTGGAGACATTCAGTGTCAGGCTTGATGGGATTCTGAGCAACCTGTTTTAGTTGGGGATGTCCCTGCTTACTGCAGGGGCTTTGGACTCAATGACCTTTAAAAGTCCCTTGCAGTGCATTCTATTCTATGATTTTTATTGCATTTAAACTAGAAATATGGTAGTTTTACCCATTTCTTCTAATTTATTTTGCCAGAAAATGCCTTGGAGGCACAATATCCAGCCCTATAAAACTTAAATTCTTTGCAATTAGCAAAGATCTGCTTGCAGGGGCTGAGTTTGCCCAAGCTGCAACTGAGTGAGTAACAAGAAAATAAATTTTCCTTGGCAAAATTGCTTGGCTATTTGGGAAAAATCAAAAAGTCCCATAAGAGGAAAAAGGATGAGCTGTGGCTGTGTCAAGATGCACAGACAAACAACCTGTCCTGAGAGTGTAGTTTGAGACAGCAGAGTGAGAAACTACCAATATCAAAAGCAAATAATGCCCAAGTGAGTGACCTGCCCTGGCCATGGTGTTGTACAAACAAGATAGAAATAAACTGTTGAACCTTCTAGAAATCAGAGAAATTCTTGCTGTCCAGGCTAACCCTGCTTTATGGCTGCAATAACAAGATAACAGTGTGAGAAATTGACAAATCTTGTAAATACTAACATGGGCAAGTAGTGGATTGCTATGGTGGATTATCAGAAAACCCATAAATACCAAAAAAGGGGGAGAGGACAGCAAAACCAGGGCCACAGGGGTAAGAGCACACAGGGGAAGCTGTGTAACTGGGAGAAACAAGGGGTTTGAAAGGGATGAACGTGGGAAGGGAAAGTAAATGATGAAAGAAGTAAAACTTGATGCTTCAGGCTGCTCTCAAGCAGCTCCATGTCTGATCAATGCAGTTGTTCCCACCATTATCCTGTCCGACTTGCTTCTCCACCCAGGAGGGAGCTGGTGTGTCCTCCTTCATCTTTGGGGAGTCTCATGAGCTCATCCCAGTACTGATTACTGATGGGAGCAATTCAGGGACTGCTCAGCATCATCTGTCCTTCATAATCCTATGCATGAGGCTGGTGGATCTGTGCTGAAGATGTGAAGGGCTGACGTGTCTGTGTATGCACCACCTTTGTTCTTTCTGGAAGTCTATTACAAAATCCAGTGAGGAATATCAGAGTATTTTTCCCCCCCTGTGCAGATTTATATTACTTGGTTTAATGTATGAAGTGTGCTATATATGAAATTACCACATATAAAAGGGGGGAAAAAAACCCAACAAGTAGCACAGTTTTAGTTTGGTTTTGGCAGCTACAAGTCTAAACATTTAGGTAAGGCACAGAGACGTTTGTTTTGCATTGCCAAAATCTTACTCATGCAGTATCTTAGCCCTTCCCTCCCTCCCCCAGTCTGTGTTGCCTCCTAGAGATTATTGCAGCATCTTAACAATTTGATTTATTTCCATGAAGACACAGGGAGAGAAAGTGAGAAGAATCAGAACTGCTTAAAACCACAGCCTTCGTTGCTAGAAATATTCTACCTATGAAAATACTTTCTGAATTTATGCTCAAAATCCTCTGCCTGATTTGCTGAACGAGGATGAAGAGAGAGCAGAGGATTTTTCCACGTCAGTTCTCCACCAATATGGCTGCATGGAATATTTAAATCCAGCATTTGCAGGCAGTGGATGTTGTCACACAGTTTTGTTCTGGTGTACAACAATCGTGAAAGATTGCATTACTGGAGTAACAAGATAAATAATCTGACAAGTTTCTTGTTATTAAAGACAGATTATCCATTAGCCTGATCAGAAGACTGTTCAGCACCAGTCATGTTGTCACAATGGTAAGGTGATGTGCTTGAGGCATGGGGGTTTGATTGTTTATTTCTTCTTCTACGGTGTGACAACAAATTCATTGAAAAGTAAGAGTTCATCTAAGGCTCTGTGGTGAAGTTTAAACACTAATTCTGCCTTTTCTTTATATCAGCAAGCACTTTAGGATTTAATACCAACATCAGTGTGAGGATTTAGAACCTGCCATCCTGTAGCAACCTTCTGTTTTTTTTGGTGAGTAGCTTGTTTCTATAAGAACCAAGAGCAAGTCACTCTGAGCCTGACTATAATCCTGAGGATAGCACCTCCTGTAATTTGGTACACTTAAAGTCTCTTTGTCCTGAAAAATATGCAAAAATAATGTTGGGCTAGATTTGTTGGACTTTTTTTCAGAGAAAAACAGAGACAGGTCACCTGAGCAATGGTTGAGGAGAGGACTCTTAAGTAGGGCATCTCAATGGCATTTGAAGGTCACAAACAGGACCACAGGATGAGCGAATCTGTGAACACCAAATCCCTTGGTGCATTCTCAGGAAGTTAGAAGCTGCAGTGTGTTTGAAGCTGTGACAAAGCAGGTGTGACAGCTAAAAAGTAAATATCAGAAATAAAACAAAATGAAATAAAATAAATCTTTGAAGAGGCTGAACCCTAAATAATTAAAACTTGCAAAAAGTATCTGAAGTGAAGCAGAAATCATTGTTGGTGCTTATATTTCAGAGCTATGAAATGCCTGCTTGTGAGCACATATCATTTTTTGATGAGATGTCACATTTCACATGGCAAAAAGTTTTCACCCCCAGACTGGTAGTTTTGGAGCTGCTCAGTGTCTAATTAGTCAGTGATAGTAATTAACAATTACAAGCCTGATGCCTGGAAATAAAATGAACATGAGCGCTCCTGCTGTGGACTGGGGTGTGCTGGCAGGTTGGTGGTGGAAAGCGATGTGAAGCTGGAGTGTCCCAGCTCATAGAACTTCATTCTGTTGGTAGCCTTGGAGCCAAGACCTCAAAAGCCACAGGGTCAGTGGCTTCAGTCATCAGGAATAGTTGTAAGGAAGGTAGAAACTGCTGTCATCCACAGTTCACATCTCAAAAAAGTGTGCTTGCAGCCTCCCCAGCTGCTGCTGGAGAGGGCCAGTGGAGACATGGGTGTGCAGTATTCACCATGGCTGCAGTGACTGCTCTGATATCCATCGGTGTGCTTCTTTGCTCGTTAATCCGTGCTCTGCTGACTGTTGACTTAAATACCTTTCTGTGACATTTGGGGACTAATGGAGCATGCTGACCCAGAAGGAGCCTCTGAAAGGTTGTCTGATATGATATGCATAAATCAGAGCCTATTCTTTCTTGCACACCATCCCTTGCTTGCGTAGACATGGCTTTTGTAGCAAAAAATAGAGATAAGGAGAAAAAGCTGCTTAAGGAGAAGACTCATTGTACATGTTGTGACAGTCAGGAGAGGGATTAATCCTGGCAGTGGTTCCCTAGTATTTGTTAAAGCAGATGATGCACAATGACAATGGCAGCTGCTCCTTTCCATGGCACTGCTGAGAAAATGTTGCCTGCAGTAGCAAAACGTCACATGGTTGGGCTGCTCTCAGAGACCACAGCACTTATAGTCTTTTTGTTTCTTCAGGGAAGGCTCCTGAAAAGTGAGTTAATAAGGTGTTAGACTTCTGTTTGGTGCCACAGAAATGCTCATACCTGTAGGCTTGATCATACCTGTGAACTAGAAGCTATGGAATATGTACCCCTGCAGGAATACACTTGAGATCAGGGGCTTGGGCCACAAGAAAAGGATTAGGTTGCTCATGACCAGTGTTAGGTTGCCTGACTCCTGGTGCTTCCATGTTAGTGAGATCAACAGCCTTTCCTGGAGTACGTATCTAAGTCCTTTCTTAGGTACTCTGAGGGCAGTGAAATACTGGCAACACAGGTGTGTTGGAGGCTGCATCCCTGGGAGATGTTCAACACCACACTTGATGGGGCTCTAAACAACCTGATCTAGTTAAAGATATCCCTGCTCACTGCAGGGGGGCTGGACAAGATGACCTTTGAGAGTCCCTTCCCTGATGCATTCTGTGAGTTATAACCTTTTTTGGTGGGTTGGTTGGTTGTTTGTTTTGTTTGCTTCAGAATCTGCAGAGAAACAGTGAGATTTTCCTCTGCTTCCCCCAAACATGCTGCTTTAATGCTCATGTGTAGTTTAGCTAAGGCAAAAGAGAGCTTGCACCATTCAAAACAGCACTCAAATCACTGGGCTTCTTGAGGAAAAAAGTATTTCCCAATCTTTCCTTTTGAATCTGCTTTATTTGACATAGAAATGCTAAACATGAGTAGGAGAGAATAAAAAGATGATTTCTCAAGCTGCTGATGAATGGTGGTGGTGATGGGAAGTCTTGGCTAATTGTCTCTAGGCTGGGGAGCTTTTTTCCCCCTTCCTTTCTTTCCTTTTTATATCCAGTAATTGAGCAAGCTGCTAAAAGAACCTTAGGATTAAATATTGAACAAAATGGTTCCTAAGTAAGTGTCACAGCTAATGCACCAGAGGGTTGTGCTAGTTTTGTCTCCATTTCTGGTGTTCAGGGAATGCCCTTGGTCTGGCTTTAACTCTCCTGTTTGGCAAACATATAGCCACTGAGAAATGGGAGGATGGATGGAGAGGCACTTCTGCCTGAAAATCAACCCATAACCCTTTCTGGATTGCACAGATCTGCTCTGAGTGAAACTTCTTTGTTCTCTCTGCAGAGGGGAATCCCAGGGAACAGGCAGTTTTCCCTCACCATTCACTACAAAATGGTGAGTTGCCATCAGCACAGGCTAAGTGAGGAAGAGAAACATAAGAAGCCATTTAAAGAGACAGGCATGCTGTGGTGGGAGAAAGCTTTATAATTCATGACATTAAGAATGTGAGCATCAAGGTTGGAAAATACCTCTAAGGTCATCAAGTCCAACCACCAGCCCAACATCACCATGGCTATTAAACCATGTCCCCAAGTACCACATCTGCAAGATTTTTGAACACCTCCAGGGGCAGTGACTCCACCACTTCCTTTGACATCTTGTTCTAATGCCTGACCACTCTTTCAGTGAAGATATTTTTCCTGATACCCAATCTAAACCTCCCCTGGCACAACTTGAGGCTGTTTCTTTTTGTCCTATTGCTGGTTACTCGGAAGAGGAGAGCAAGCCCCACTTCACAACAACCTCCTTTCAGGAAGTTGTAGAGAGTGCAATGAGTTTCCTCCTCAACCTTCTGTTCTCCAGAATAAGCAATCCCAGGACTCTGAATGGATTAAGAACAAAAGGAGAGATATTTTCTGTGGGAAACCTACTAACCCCAAAATGTAACCAGATTTGGCTTTTGGATGGAAACTGACTGTGCACCGATAAATAATTTCACTTTTTTAGTTCACAACACAACTAATTATTGAATAATAAACACTATTGGTTCTCCTCCCTGACAGCTACACCTGAGTGCTTTGCTGAAGCAAAACATTAAGAAGGAAGCTGAGACTGGGCATGTAAAGGCTTAAAACTGACTGAATTTTATTCTGGACTTTGTTATAGGTAACCATATCCTGATTTGCTGCAGAGTGGGAAGTGTCTGGGCAGCACGGAAGGAGCAGGACATCTGAAACGCTCCAGACGTAGACTGTGTTGCTTCAGCTACCACCAAGGGAAGGCACTGGAACTGTCAGAGTACTTTGTATGTAAATTGAGGGAGGTTATTTGTGTTTCACTGTTACTTAAAAGTTAAACAGCCTGTTTAGAAGGAAATGTTAGGAAAATCAGCACATGCTTTCCACCCTCCTCTAAATGGAGAAGCAATTAGAGACAAGCAAGGGCAGCATTCCCAAGCAGCTTAATAGGCAGGTTTGAAGTATTTGCTTTCTCTTTTAAAAAAACCCTAATAATAATACTGACTTGATGTCTCTCTTGTCTCTCTGCATTTCACTCCCCCGTGGTTTAAAACATTGACACTTCTCTTTTGTAGCAAATTAGGAGAATGTTGCTATCGCTGGTTTTGCTGCAGAAGATAAGTTGTTTGCCTGTTCCTAACTTACATACTCTCAAGAGCTCAATAAAAACCAAAAAGATCCAGAAATACAAATCTAAACTTGTGAGCATTGCTCATCAGGATCTTTGCTAGCTAGTTTTCTAAATATTGGTAGACAACCCAGTCTGGTGACTGTCCTGCCCTCTTTCCTCCTCACTGAACTGGTGAAGCTCAGCACTGACTTCTGCTGGACTGACTTCGAAATGCACACTTTTGTTTCTCAAGGAGCCTACCAGCAGAGTGGATTTCAACCAAGCCTGCTTCGGTAAGTACCTTTGGCTGTCACTGATACTAAGATGCTCCAACTTGGATAATTTCATTCCAGTCTCTTTATAAATACAGATTTGTTTTTCAGACCTTTTTTGCCCTTGAGACCACAAAGATGTAAATGTGAACAATGCTCTCTGCATGTCTCAGAGCCTAAGGGCAGAATTTCCCATAAACATTTCTGATTTTCAAACAAAACTAGGTTTTCACATTAAAAGCTCCTTTTTATGTTTGCAAGAAAGCATTGCCTGAGCTGGATGTGCTCAGGCATGAGCACTTCATTAGGTAATTCTTCTCTCAACTGTGTGCTCATGAATGATTCCCGTTTGACCTCAGAGAAGGATGTGCGTATGAGAAGTCAACGAGCTCCTGCAGTCCTAGGAGTCATCCTTTTGGAAACTATTAGCAGCTATATTAACAAATATAGTATTTTTAAAGGTGCTTCCTGAGGATAACAGCTAAAGGCTATTTGATATCCCTGCTCTATTTTCCATCAAATCATACTTAGAGTGGTGTGGTATCTAGAAAGAGTTACACTAGCCATAATGGCCCCACTTATACCCAGTAGAGCCAAGTTTGTAGCCACAACACTGCAATGATAAACCCATAGCAAAAGAGCTCTTCCTCCTTCTGACTTCCACTCCCCACCCCTCCAAAAACCCCCAGCCTCCAACAATTCTATTTTTTTCTATGTTTTTCTGGCTTTCACTGGTGATTTGAGTTCAGCAAGGACTACCCACTTGCTCTAAGCGTGTTCATCAGGGTAGGTTTGACAGGCGCAGTGAGCCTGCTTTATTTGACCATTTAAGAGACAACTACAGCCAGTGTCATCAGCAAAAAGCAGCTCAAATTCTGTTTCCATTTACAGCCTGCAAAGAAGTCTTGTATCATCTGCAGGTATGGCTTTATTTGCAGCCTGCCACTTGGAACTGGTATTGCAGTCGCTGTTCCCTGGCTTCACATTGTTCCTTTCAAGCTCTCATTCTGCCTGAAACAGAAATGTTATTTTATCTAATGGGATCTGTATTTTAGAAGCAAATATCAGAAACAGAAGAGACCCTGGATGTCACTTTCAGTGTTTTATTCAAACCAATATTCAGAACACGAAAGGCAGTGGTAATTTAGTGAGCTCTTCTCCCACCCTGGTGTTTATGAGAGATAGGCTGGGCTAATGGCTTACAGTAAACAGTAGTAAGTTTTTAGATTAAAGGGAAAACCCAGCAGGTGGTATATGTCTAAAGAATATTGCTTTTTCTAGTGTTGTTGGAAGTATTATAACCACTGGATCATGGCCAGAGTCGGAGCCTTTATCTTTATATGCTGATGGTATTGTAGACCAATTTAGAATGGCAATGATTTGGCTGTTGTCTGTTTAAAAGACAGCTGAGACTAATGAATAACCAATGCCAGTGACCTTTTAAATTTGCAGGTATCTTCAGCCTGCTGAAAAACAAGTCCTCCATAGTTTAAAAATCCAGTGCTACTGCCTTCACACGGAGAAAGAAAGCATGGGAGCATAAAAAGTCCAACCTCGTAGTCCTCACCTTATTCTGTGGGACTATTCTTGAACATGCAAGACCCCACATAATGTTCCTATGGGTGCATACATCCAACTAACTTTTAGAATATGGGGTGTTATCATAGATTGGTAAGGGCTGGAAGGGCCCTCCAGAGATTATTGAGTCCAACTCCCCCACCCAAAAGTAGTGTCACCTAAGGCAGGTCACACAGTAATGCATCCAGGTGGATCTTGAAAGTCTCCAGAGGAGACTCCACAAACTCTCTTGGCAGCCTGTTCCAAGGTTCCAGCACTCTCTCAGCAGAGCAGCTCTTCCTCAAGTTGAGGTGGAACCTCACGTGTTCTATCACAGGACACTGTTGAAAAGAGCCTGGCCCATTCATAGACTTTTGGTGACCAACCCAATATTTTCACTAGTCCAAGACATGATGCTCATTCTCCCCCTGTATCAGATTAATTGCACGAAAAGCACAGACACTAAATTACAATCAGCACTGACCCAGTTAATAAATGCCAGTGATGTCTTTTTAATCAGTAGCTAAAGAGAAGCTCTCTTGTCATTTTAGAAGGAAAAAAAAGGTATTGTGCACTGGTGTCATTTATTGCTGTTTGGTTTGTTTCGAAATCTTCTGAGGGGGACTGACTGAATTACACATTCTCTGCAGTGGTATCATCTTCTGATTCCATCAGACAGAATAATGTGACCTGTTGCTCTTATCTGTGTCAATTTTATTGCATTATATGGATGTCATGAACAGGGTTTGTGGCTGGAAAGGGAATTGTACTGCCACAGAATGATAGCTAAGAAGCATAATTAAGAGACAAGTCATGAACATCCTTTATTATGGTCTAACAGCCATGCTAATAGTCTAGCTTTACATTTGTGTCTAAGAGGCACTTTAAGAGGCAATGCTTTATGAAATAAAATTTCATTTTTGACATCAGGATGCTGTTAGACCTTCCATAACCTGTAAGTGATTGTCTACCATAAACCTCTCCTAGAGACACAAATTAGCAAGAACCTTGACTGAGGGGAAGCATCAGTAACTGTTGCCTTTAGTGCTGGGGTAACCTCTTGTACCTGATGCAACAATATTTTTCCATTGAATGAGGTAAAATCACAGAATCATTAAAGTAGGAAAAGACCTCTAAGATCACCAAGTCCAACCTCCAACTGTTTGCATAAGAGCAAGAGGTTTTCACCCAGATACACGAGTGCAAATAAGAAAGGGGGAAAAAGCTGGAACACTCACCTTCTGGAAATACGACCCAGGAGAAGGGATAGAAGTGGTGTTGCTATGACCCCTACACCTGTACTTTAGAAAGGCATGTTTCTACCACTCCTTCCACCCATCTGTTCATCACCCAAGGAATTCTGAGAGCTTTTATTGCTCTATATTACAGTGCCTATGAAACCAAAGAACTAAAGAAAGATGAATGACTTCTGTGGGAAATTTCCTTCCAGGGAGCTAACTGCAAGTTGCAGTGGTTATTAATAATAGTAATTCAAATCTAATCAGGGGAAAGTAACAAACATTTACTTTGCATCCTGCAGTCTAGGCTGGGGCTAGAAAACAAGAACTCTTTTTTCTTTTTGTTTGGCACTTGGTTTCATTTTCTTGACCTTATTGTTTGTTTAAGGAAAATCCTAGAAAGAAGAAGGCTATCTCAGGAAAGAGGAAAAATTCTTGTTATCATCTGGGATATGGAGAATCATGATGAAGTCCTAGCTCAAAAACTGGCAGAGAAGAGGCTTCGATGTCCAAGGTGGGTCAAGAGGGACACAACGGTTAAAGTACAATTTCCAGTAGGTTTTTGCTGAACTTGTAAGCAGGAATGAAAGGAGAAATTGTGATATTTTTAATCATGATGATTTTAATCCCTATTATAAGATATAGTTTCATGCAAGGGATTGCTTCATATTCAGGTCTAGCAGTGATTATATTCTGATCTAGCACAGATCGGCATTTTCTGTTTGAAAGTCTCATGGAGAAAGCCTACACACTGATCCTACCATGAAATAGTTAATTACCTTGTAAGAGGTAACACATTCACTCTGTAGCATTCCCTAGAGTATATGCATTGACTAGCATGCATCTTTAGCTTGCATTTTGCTGATTTTGGTATACTTTGATATTTTGTATACCATCCCTACTGCCTGCCCAGAGTTGGCAGTGGAGATACTTTACAAGCAACACTGCTTTACTTTTCTTTGGGAGTTTTTACTTTATAACCAGTCAGGCTGTGATTTCTGTGAGCTGCATCAAGGACTCACTGTCTTGGTGACATTTTTTGAACTAGTGCACTCCAGAAATAATAGTGAGGAGTTAAAATAGTTATCCACGACAACTGTAAAGTGCAGCTATCTAAAGAGATTGCTGTTTTCATTAGCAGAAAAACTAATAACATGAACTACATAAAAGTAAGTAACATTTAATAAATGTGAGGAAAGCTAGAAGCTGACTATTGCTCTGTATTTAATAGAAATAATGATATACATTATTTTGATAGAGCAGCTCTGACAAGCTCCTCAGATGCCTTAAACAGAATCGTTACACGCGTATCTGACTCTGTTACTGTTAAGAGGCTCAGCTGATTTATTAGTACAGTATTGCCTTACACTTGGGTTATTCTTTGGACATGTTTCTGGAGGGTTTAGTTTCACAGTCTCTTGGGCATCACATTTTGTTGACTAGCCATCATCTAAACTTGGCCAAGAGCAATCAGATGAGCTTTCCTCCCAAGCTCTGTAAGCTACATCTGTTCTCAATAATTGACACAGAGGAATCCTCCCCCAAAACTCCTCCTTGGGGCATGTTATATCCTCGTTTGCCCTGAAAAGTCATCACTTAGTTGGCTCTGCAGATCAGTCACCTTCCTTGGACATTATTTCAGCAAAACTTGCAGTGCTGTGGAAGAGAAGATGAGGTTAGAGAGAAAGAGGGGAGCATCACGAACAACACGAAAACAAGGGTATGAAAATCAGGGAGCATTTAGTTGTCGTAGGAGGATGCACCTCACACAGTCCAGGCTCGTGGCAGTTGCCCTCTTTTCCCCATGGAAGTCAAGGCATTTGGATTTCAGCTGGTCATATTCTCTGTACAGTGTTTGTACCCTTGTGTCCTTAAAGGGGGCAAACAGATGAGACTGCAGAGATTTGGACACATTTTCCATTTTCTATTAGTATGAGGCCTGGCATAAGGAAAAGAAAAGGAAATGGGCCACAGGTAACCAAAGCTTCATGGCAACTCATCTGGAAATCAAATCGCAGTAATTCAGAATCTGGAAGGAGAATGTAAACTCCTAGCAACAGAAAGTGAGATGGCAGGTTGGCCTTAGATACTCACCCTAACAGAAAGTTCCTTCATTTTTAATATTATATGAAGTAATAATACTATGTGAAATGGTAGCAAAGAGGTTTGTCTTACTTCCCATGAAGTCAGACTAGTAAGAGTTCTCTGGAGATGAGATAAAACCATTTTACTAAGGTAGCTTCACCATTCTGCAGCTTCTAATCAGTTTGTCTTTCATCTGAGCTGTTTGCATTGTCTCTTTCTACCTTAGTTAATGGGTTTCTCTGTTGGGAGTGTAATGGCTGAAAGCAACCTGCTGCAGTGGCTATACAAATTTGGAAATCTCTCCTTGCAATCTGTGGTGCAAACCCTGTACTATTGTGTGTCCAAATGGATTTAGTGTATCATAACGCTCCTAGAAAAACAAAAGGACAAAGAAGATGGGATTGCTAAGGGAGACATTAGATTTCATTTCACACTGGTAATAGTTTAGAGATGTCTGCTGACCAAAATGGGATTCAATTCTGCAGCACTCCTCTCTTTTATTGCTGTTAAGTGATTTCAATATCCAGTCTAAAGTGATATTGAGAGTGTTCAATAGAATGAGGATGAAATCAGGGAACGCTGGAGGCTCAGAGGCGGCCACAAATCTCAGGTTGACTCAACAAAGCCTTTCAGAGCCATCCCACCTGACCTTAACCCGTCTTATTTAACCTGGAGGCTGCTGGTAAGTACCTTGCAATGTAAGCTATCGTTTCGTGTTAAAGGGAACGATGCAGCAAGATTGTATTTTGGACATCAATTGATGCTGCTGTGGTTATGGCTTTGGCCATGAACTTACCACTTGCAGAAACATTTATGGCTGAAAGTTTATTGCTCAGCTGTTTCTGCCTGGTAGACATATCATAACTGGGAAATGGTTTAAACTCTGTAACCTTTTGATTTATGGCTGTTGAAAGCAGAGGAAGTTTGCTGTACAAACAAGGAGGCTTACCTGTTGTCCACGAGACAATAGTCTTGTACTTGGGTACTACTTCTCAACCTAAGGAAGCTCCGCTCTCTCATGAGCTATATTCTGCTTCTGATCAACAGGCAGCTGAAAAAGGGAGTGTTGTTATTTGTTCTACATATTTAGCAATATCTGTTATTGGAGAAATTGCTCATTGTCTTGAGCGTTAACTATTAATGATTTGCACTGAGTAGCACTGCGCAGTGTAGGATCCCAAATCAAATAGCTCCACAAGTGGAGCTAGCAAGAATCTTTGTTTCTGGCTTCTCCAGGTTCTGTTCAAGGACTGAGGAAGAATGAAAAGAAGGCAATGCAGAAAAATGCAAGAGGAAAAGGTAGTTTGTCTGTAGGTACCAATGTTTGTGACAGTTGCACAGCTATGTTTTTCTTCAGTGCAACAGGGCTATACAGTAAAACACGGGGGGGTTGTGCACAAGAGGTTCAGGAGCTACATGGTACTGTCCTCACTCTGCTTTTTGGAATCATTTAGGTTCCCTAGACATCACCTTATTTTCTGTCACAAAACATTGAGCTGTTGATAAAGCACCATGAAATTTAAAAAAACCCCTGAAAACCAACCAACATTTGAGAGGCTTTACAATTCCTGGCTCAGTTAAATAACCCTAGGTTTTGGTTGGGTATTTTTTATGGGACCAAAAAGCTACTAACCTGTGTAGCATAAAATAGTACACAGTGCTTTTATGAAAGTCTCTGAAAGCAAACTTCTGCTTTTGGTCTCCTCCTGTATCTAGCTGCATAATTCTTGCTGGTTAAAAACTGGTTAATGGTGCACAAAACCAGCTGTGGTTTGGTAAAGCCCTAATCTGGCTTAATTTGGTACATGACAGTTGGACTTGATGATCCTATGGGTCTTTCCCAACCTTAATGATTCTATGTTAGGTATTTATACCTGCATTCCTAAATGATGTTGTCACTTACCTCAACATGCCATGGTGTATAAAGAAGCAAAGTGAGCTCTCAGCATTTCCTCTACTTAAAATGCCTTCAGCAGCACAGTGCAATTTTGGCTAGCCAGCCGTTCAGCTTTCAGTTGCTGGTCAACAAGTTTGCTCCTAAGAACCTTGACAGAAGAGTCAGAGACACACTCCTGTCTGTTTGTGGCACTCATCCCAATGCTGCATCACAAGCTGGCAGGGCAGAGAGCCTGGTGCTCCTGCTCAGCCTGTCCTCAAGAACCAAACAGAGCTCCAGGCTACAGAGGAGCTTGAACCATTAATACTGGTTTCCCCATGAGGTGTTTAAGGGAACTGACAGCTCTGGAAGCAGAGATGACTTCTGCACAGTCATCAATGATCACTCCTAAAATGTCATTAAAAGAGTAGAAAACACTGACAGCAGGGTACACAGATCCAAAGTGGCACAGTTTCATACCCTTATATGTGAGCAGCTAATCGACTTTGTGCTGAGATACTTTGCATAAAGCCTGTGCCATCATTTATTGCCTTCTATAGCATCCAGGAGCCCTCTTCTGCATCTGTAAAATAAGTGTTGCTAGTATTCTTATAATTTTGAATTTGCTCTTGGCCACTGAATTTTCTTCTCTGCTGCAGAGAGTTATGAAACGAGATGGATTTGCTGGGTTCTAGTTTACTTTAAAAACAATCCCAGTGGCAATTTACATGTGTTTTACCCTTACATCCACATCTTGAATATTTACCATAACTGGATTAGATCCTAGTTATGTGCAGACCTGACTGGAAAATAAACTGGAGCCCTGATTTGCATTCCTTCTGCTCCAGTGACTTCCCTGTCAAATTTGCTCAGTGTGGCAGATCTGGCCAGGAGCTGGGTTTGTGTATTACCTGGTACTGCAGGCAAAAGCTGAAGTGTGTGCTGGCCCAAATCCATGACATCTACAAGAAGTGACACGTTGCTATACACAGAATGTTGGAATAAACACACACTGTTCAGTCAGGAAGAGGGTTGGGGGAGGGTTGGCACCCAGATAGCCAGGAAGCCTTGCTTATAAGGTATGAAAATAGCTGCTGAATGGAAGGTGACCTCAGTGGTCATTTCTAGGTGGCTTCCTTACACTGCTCAGCTTTTCTTCCTTGTAAGGTGGTGGAGGTTATTTCATTGGATGTTTGGGGACCTGTTTTGAAAGTATTTGTTTCTGCTCACAGAGCAAAAGGATCAGAAGTAATGGGTAGGTTCCTTTCACAAGAGTCCCTTAATGTGTAATGTGTGAGTCCAGTTTGGTTCCTCAGAAATAATAAAGGGCTTTTATAAAGGGGGAGTGACTTCTTAATAAGGAAATTGCCATTTAGCAAAGTGGCTATAATCATAGCAGCTTTGTGGTGGCAGCCCTCCCTGCTGTCAGCAGAGACAAATAGTGACAGCAGCACTGGTGGGATGAAGGAAACTTCTTCACTGAGTCCTATTTCTGCATCCTTTTAAGCATTCATTACAGGGTGCTCTGGGAGACGGGGCACAAAGGTAGTGGGAACTCCTGGCTGATTCCAAATAATAATTTATCTCTGTCCCTAACAAAGCTTTCACAGGCACAGGGTACAGAGAGGTGCTCATTAACTCTAGATGATGCCCAGATTTTCTGCTCTTCTAATACATCTCTCTTGTGTTCAATAGAATGGCCTGAAAAAACTTTGAATCAGTCATTCAGAAAGATCTTTTATCAGGAGGCCAAACAGATCTGAACCCTGTTTTAAAAGTCAACCTGTTATGTTTCATTTCCTGAGAAGCTGCAAATGAACTGTTTGAATACAGCCAGTAAGCAGCTGCATAGGTTTGTAAGATGCTGTTTAATAACCATTTGTTCAGGAGCTCTTAGTCATCTCCGTGCAGACGGCAAAAATGGTCCCTGCATGTGGTCCTCTAATTAATTGTGTAGGTAGTACATAGGCAACAGGTGATATCCTTAGCAATGTAATGAACGTGGATACTCATAAGCATCTGGTATGAAAAGGGTGTGATAATGATGTTTTGATATTATCTGAAGGCCAAGCAACCACTTCCAGAGAAACTGCAGATCTCCTGCATTCCTTATTGACAGTTACAAGAGAATGGCTTTAAGCATGAGGAGGGCACATTTAGACTGGAGATTAGGAAGAAATTCTCTGCAGTGAGGGTGAGGAGACTCTGGAATCAGGTGCTCAGGGAGGTTGTTGATGTGCCCTCAGTGGTGGTGTTTGTGGCCAGGTTGGCTGAGGCCTTGAGCAGCCTGGTTTAATGAAAGGTCTCCATGCCCATGACAGGGGGTTTGGAACTGGATGGTCTTTGAGGTGTCTTCCAACCTAAACCATTCTATGAATCTATGAGATAAGCATGACACCAATGGGAAATGAATTGATGGGGATGCTCAAAATTTGAGACATGCAAAATGAGACCAGGAAGGGCTACCTTAAATAGCAGGACAATGTAGTGAGCTGAAAAAAATACCTTTTATTCTCATTTCTCCTTGTTTGTTTCATGATAGGTTGGACTCGATGATCTCAAAGGTATTTTCCAGCCTGCTTTATTCTATTCTATTCTATTGGTTGGGTTTTGTTTGGGTTTTTTTGTTTGTGTGTTTTGTTTTTTATAGATGGTAATTCTTTTCTCCTTTCTATGTTATATTTAATCTCACAGTGTCAATGTTCCAGCTGGTTTAAACAGAGAACATTCCTGTGACCTGTCTCAGAGAGAAAGCATTATACATTTTCTAAGCTTTGCTGTTATACAATACACCATTAAACACCTGACAGAGACAGATAACCTGTACATAGATTAGTCTGGTATCAGGAGGGTTTGTTGCTATTGCTATAATGCAATAAGCCATGCATGAGCAAAATTTTACATAGTCATACTGATGCTTATGATGTTCCCACTGCATCAGAATATTGCAAAGAAATAAGACTTAAAAATCACTAGTTTCACTAAACTGTCTCTTTACTGGAGGCTAAGTGCTAGAATACAATCTTCCTGAGTCTATGCTACTGCCAAGAAGTAACTGGGGTATGAAGACACCAAGAAAAAGCTGTTGCAAAGGTGTTCTGATGGTCTACAGGGCTGATCAAAAGACTATCCAAGAGCTGGAGCACCTCTGCTATGAGGATAGGCTGAGGGAGCTGGGGTTGTTCAGGTTGAAGAAGAGGAGACACTGGTGGGACCTTAGAGCTGCTTACCAATACCTGAAGGGATCCTACAGGAAGGCTGGAGGGAGACTTGTCTTAAAGACGTCTAGAGCCAGGGCAAGGAAGAATGGGCTTCAGCTGAAGGAGAGTAGGTTTAGACTGGATGTTAGGAAGAAGCTCTTCAGTACAGGGATGGTGGGACTCTGGAATACATTGTTCATGTAGGTGGTGGCTGCCTCCTCCCTGATGATGTCCGCCTCCTCCCTGACGGTGTCCAAGGCCAGGTATTGAGCAGCTGAGTCTAATTGTGAAGCATCCCTGTCCATGGCAGGGAGCTTGGAGTATCTGATTTCTACAGCCCTTTCCAACTTCAGCCATGCTATGAATCTATGATCAGATTTTCCATAGATACAACATTGTCTCATTGTCTCAACTGTGTTTCAGTTCTGTGCATGAAATCAATCCTTCAAACCTGAAATGCCTGCTGCTTTTGATTCATCATGTGGTGGCACCTTTCAATTCTCCAGAAAGGTTAGTAACTTCATGTGTTCATTGTTTAAGCAATTCCTTAAATCCTGGGTGTTTACATGAGCAACTTTATGGGCTTATATTTTCTCTTTATTGAAATATATTGCAAGAAATACCTTAGAGCCCACTTCATTAAGTTTCATTGTGAAAAACTGTGTATCTCTGACAGAGAGAACACTAATCTCTAAGACTGTTTTTAAATGGAGACCTCAATTCTCTGCTTGAAAAATTGCAATCAGTATCAGCTTCATTAAAAACACCCTCAGATGCTCCTGGTTTGCTGCTCATGAAGTCAGTGGGGGGAAAAAAAGAAAAGAAAAGAAAAGATTTCCCTTCCTCAAGGATCACTGTAATGCCAGGATTAAAATGAAGTTAATTAAGAAAATGTTAATTCATTGGTATTTCCACCTCAGGTTAGGATAAGGAGGAAGGTTGGATGTTTGCTCTGAAATTATATGCACATTGTCAAACCACAGTGACCTCCACATCTACAGTTGTGAGAAGCTGCAGCAGCTCCCAGTGGTTACCCTACTTTGAGGATATCTTTAGGATAATCAAGCCCTGTGCTGGGAAATATTCCAGGTCAGGTTGGACAGGGCTTTGATCAACCTGATCTAGTTGGATTAGATGACCTTTAAAAGTCCCTTCCAAACCAGTCTGTGATTCTATGAACCACCCACAATGGCTGGATAAAACAAAAATCCCCTGAATTTCTGAGAATTAGATTGATTGATTTTTTTTTGTTTGGAGTACACAAAGATGGAACTGCATAAAGGTAGAGCTGAGATCCAGAGCAGACTGCGTGGAGCTGTACAGCTGATGGTGAAATGCTAGGTCATTTAAAGAGGATTGGCAATGAATATATTTGCTCTCATTGCTGGTGATTAGTTTTGATTCCTTTGCTGTAGCTGCTTTAGTAAACTTCTTTCACTGATGATACTACCTCAGTGCAAATGTACTGATTTTCTGGAAAGCTCATGTTAGGAGATGTTCTCACACTCTGGTTTTACATGTTTGCTTATAATTCCTTTGCTATACCTATAAACTACTGCTGATCCTGATGACATAGCTTAAGGAGCCATTGAAAGCTGTGGAAAGGTTCAAAAGAGATCTTTCAGAGAGCCCTGGAATTAAGTTTTTTTGGAAAAGCTAAATTCTGTAGGATTTATGTCAGCTTGATGCCTACACACCATTTGCACTCCATTGGACTTCATATTTGAGGGCTTACACCATTAAATTATTAAGCTCAGTAGGTCAAATGATGCATATTCAGGAGACTTAAAGACATTTGTACAGCTGAAAAAAAACAAGCCAAGAAATAACAGCTTAATGTCTCCTTTAGAACTGCTAAACCTGTAGAAATTCCTACAGCATAAAATGAAAAGCATTGCTGCCTGCTGTGCTTGGTCTGCACCTGAGGGAAATTTTGTAGTAGATATCAAATTAGGTTTTAAGAGGGCTCCTCCCTGAACACCATAATGCAAAGAACCCAGAGAGCTGTACTGCTTGCCCAGGAGTTAAGGAGCTCCATGAGAAGCTCTTGCTGCCTTGCAAAAGAAAATCATCAAATCCTAGGATGCACTGGGTTGGAAGGGACCTTTAAAGGTCACCTCATCCAACCCTTACTGTAGTCAGCAAGGACATCCCCAAGTAGATGAGGTTGCTGAGAGCCCCACCAAGCTTGACCTTGAATGTCACAGGGATGGGGCCTCCACCAGCCCCCTGGCCAAACCTGTTCCACCATGTTGATAGTAAAGATCTTAGAAATATCCCATCTAAATCTATCCTTCTCTAATTTAAAACCAGTGTCACTTGTCCTATTTCTATATGCACTTGTAAGCAGTCCCTCCTCAGGGCCTTGCAAAGACACATCCGCACTGCTCCTGTTTTCCAGTGAAGAAAGGAAGGCAGACAGTATTTTGGAAGGTTCCTTCACCTCTCTGTTCTGTGTGTGATATTCTCAGTTAAAATGGACTGGGGAAATGGACTTTCCTGCTCTCAAGTGGGGAAATAATAGAAATGATAAAGGGTATTATAAGAGATTGGGAGGATCTACCCCAAAAAGCTGAATGACCAACTACAGGTTTTCTTCCTCACTATGGCTGAAATTTTGACCTCTTTTTGTGTGTGTGTGGCATAGAAAGTCAGAAGAGTCAGTAAGACAGTGGGAAATAGAGGCAGTAGCAGAAGACCCCAGGTACCATGTAAGGGCAACCTGCAGACAAGAAGAAAAACAAGAGGCAGCCTCAGGAGCAATAAAAGGAAGAGAAAAAGGGCTTTTCTGAGTACAGCAACGGAAGCAACAGCACAGGTAACTGTCTTGGAGAATTGCAGCCTTGGTTTCTTGGTAGATCCAGATTTAAGCTGAGCCTGAAGGCTTTTGGCTTTAGAGAAAGTCTGAAACCTGCAAGCACACTGCTTACTGCATGCTTCACATGGAGGAGGGAGAGGGCAAGTTAAGAGAGAAATTAAAATAGATTTTTGATTGCTGCTTCATTGACCAAGGGAGTATTGAAAGGGCCAACTGTAGTGTTCTGGGGAAAAGGAAATACAGCAGGGATTTCTCTTACTGCATTTCTCTGCTTTCTAAAAATTCCAGGATGGATTGAGAAAATAATCAGGGAGACAGAATACTTGTCAGGTTTAGAGACACAGCTCTGGCTGGACATCTCACACAAACTGATTTCTGCCACAATAGCTTTATCAGAGGAAAAACAGAGATTCAGCACTGTGGTTACATGTGTGAGTAAGAACTGGACTGGAAACCACTGACAAGGGAAGGGAGCACACCAGGGAGGAAAAATAACATTGATTGTACCATAAAAGTTGAGATTATAAAACAGTGCCCAAGGAAAAAGCAAAAAAAGGGAAAGAATCTGTGCAAGATATGGTGAGCCATGAGTCTGGAGCTGTTGGTGGTGCAGATGGAAAGTTTATCTCCAAGATATCCCCATGATGAGGACACTTGCAGCAGGATCAGGACATGTAGATCATGAAACACTTGCTTTTGCTGGAGAGGGCAGCAAACAGAAGCTTAGACCTGCATGGGCAGGTCCATGAGGTGGGATGTGAAGCTATCAGCTGGTGGTCTGCACAGAGGGGTTTACAGTCCTCTGGAAGGCTGATACATTCATTTCATTCTTTTTCAGTAGCCTTGAAGCATGCCCTCACAACCCAGGTGCCATGAGTTCTGTGATGTTTCTCCCGTCATTGTAGGAAAGATGCAGGAAATACTCTGATAGCTTGGTAATTAGTTCTGAACAAAAGGTTCTGGGAAGAACCTCTGTAACTCTACAGCAGTGATTTAACATCTCCTAGGCTTATAGTTGTATTAAAGAGTTGACCATGAATTTTCTATGAACAGCCTTCCAGGGCAGCTTCTAGAAGCTTTGTGGGTCTGCTGTAAGGGCAAAGATGGTGGAAAACTATTTTATTTTAGCTATTGTTTAAATGAGTGATACAAGAGTGTGGTGCTAGGGACATGGTTTAGTGATGGACTTGACAGTGCTGGGTTAATGGTTGGACTGGATTATCAAAATTCTCTTTCCAGCCTAAACAATTGCATGAATCTCTGACTGTGTTATCCAAGGTGTTTGACAAGCCCATCTGCTGGGCTGCTCGCTTTCCTAACATATGTTTTCCCTTCAACTCCAATGGACATGAACAAATAATAGCAGGTCCCTGAAGTTGTCTGAGCAGAGAACACACAGAAGAGCCATGATAGCTATTGTCTGGAAGATGATTAAAGCAATTACTAATGCACTCTGTGCTTAATGATTATTTTCATGTCAATATCTACTACAGATTCTCCCAGACGGTGGAAATCAGAAGCACCTTGCAACGGCGCAATGCAGACTGTCGAGTGCCTCTTTTTACTTGATCTCATTATTTTGCTTCTGACCATACACTTTATATTTTACTGCTTAAACAAAATGAAGGTGTTATTACACCTGGGGTTGAATAGCAGTGGACCTCTGCTGAACTGGATATGAGGGAAACCTTCATAGAAACAAGGGCAGATAGGTCAATTTTTAAAAGGCTGGCAATGAACACTTCATCTCTGTAAATCATGAAAGCTGGGTCTGGACACCTTAGCTGAATATGTATTCAACTTTGGCCTGAAAGTTTTTAGATTTGATGTAAGAATTACTGCATGACATTTTCTGGCCTCTGTTATCCAGAAGGTCAAATCTGTCGATCAAGCTGATCCTTTTGGCTCCTAAAATCTTTAAATCTATTGCAAAGAAGCTAGCTGCTAATTACCTTTTGTGCTGGGAGTACAGATCTTCAGCTGAGAGCTTCACAGGCTTGTGCTGCTTTACCTTCCATTGCTAGAAGTTGTTTGGAATGGTTTTTTTGTTGCTTCCTAACCTCATGAGACCGTTTTTAGTTTGATTTGTATTTTATCATTAGATCTTCTAGGCCCATGTTTTTGTCTTAATTATTTGCTTTAACACTTTATTTTAGTTCTTTGAGCTTTCATCTTAGAGGATGGTGAACAAGGGCATGGGGGTATTCATGCTGAACTCACCCTTAAGTATTAGGATCATAAACTTTGTTGGTTTATCTCCATCTGCTTTGGGTACTACTATCAGTGCTGGAAGGATTTTCTTTGTCTTTTTCTTTTCTTTTTTGTTTTCTATGCCTTTAATATATCATGCATTATACATGGTTGAACCCCTTCTTTGTCCATTAAAAGCTCCCTGACAAACTGAGGTGAGCTTGCTGATTAAGCTGACACAAGGAAGAGAGGATTCATGTCTGGCAGCAGCACAGAGTTCTGCTGGCTGAAGATGAGAATGACCTAACACTTGTCATCTGTTGTTTATTTTCCTGTCCTCGACAGAGAGAGGAGATCTTGTTGTGGATGGCCTCAATTGGAGGTTTTAATGTTTGTGTCACTGTGTATTTATGGAGTGGTTTTGCACTTTGTAGGGAAGGTTTATGCAATGATCCTTGGAGATGTTGTGTCTTCAGCCAGGAGAAGGTTTTCATAGGAGAAGAAAGAGGTGACAGTGTTTACTGCCACCCTTGATATGAGCCGTGGCCCTAGACTGTGGAGCAATTGCCTAACACAGATCAAGAGCAAAAATATCTGCTTTGAAGATGCACGGGAAGGTAATATAAGGAGAAAACATCCCAGGTAGTCAAAACCAGTTTGACAGAAGAGGAAAAACTACAACTTCTATGGTTTGCATAAGTGCCTAGGTAAGGTTCACTCCAGAGCAACAGAGACTGTTCATGGTCGTGAGACCCAACCCAGGTCAAGGTCATATGACAAATGTCACTGCTAGTTTACTGGTCATATGTGATAATCTCTACCCTGTGAGGGGTCTGGAGAACAAGTCTTATGAAGAGCAACTGGGACAACTGGGATTGTTCAGTCTGGAGAGGAGGAGATTGAGAGGAGAACACCTTACTCCTGCATGAAAGAGAGTTGGAGCTAGGTGGGTGTTGGTCTCACCTCTCTAGTATCAAGCGACAGAAAAGGCTTCAAGTTGTTCTAGGGGAGGTTTGGGTCGGATATTAGGAATACATTCTTTCTTGAAAGAGTGGTCAGGCATTGGAACAAGCTGCCCTGGAGACATTCAAAAACTGTGTAAACATGGTACATCAGGGCATGGTTTGATGGCCATGGTGGTGTTAGGTAAATGGTTGGACGTGATGATCTTAGAGATATTTTCAAACTGAAATTATTTGGTAGAGTCATTACAGGCCAGTGAATCTCATATACAAATACCCTGGCCAACATCCCAGTGTTAGAACTGTGAATGAGGATTACTTTTTTTGCATAGGTATCTTGTGAGAACCAGTTCAGGCCACACCACCAAACCACCAACCAACCATAAAGGAAGAGAGAAACTGCTGAAGAAGCTGCAGGAATCTTTTTGGTTGAAAGCACAGAACAAGATAAATACTGTGTTAGCTTTTGGGTCAACTGCTTGTGTAGCTTTCTGTCAGGGCAGTTGCTAATGCCTGTGCATACTGCACAGTTGAGCTTGCTGCTTTTCCTTCTTTTTCCTATTTTTTTTCCCCCTCTTCCTTTTCTTAACCTTGCTGTTGAACTGCAGCAAAACGGGACAGCGTTGTGATTGCTGTAATCATACCTACTGCTCTTAAACCTTCTGAAGTGTTCTTCATCTTCTCATTTTCAGCTATCAGTAGCATTTATGACCCACTTTGCTCACCCTTGAAATCACAGCTTTTGAAACAGAGTGTCATCAGAGCTTGTCAGCAGCCTTTTAAAGGGTGAACTCCTGTTTTGCAGCATCTCCATATATTTTATTATTTTTATTTGCCTTGTTCTTTTTGGAGAGAAGAAGAGAGGAAGCTCTTTAGGGTCATGGCTGCTCCTTGCTCTATCCTAATTACTATTTTAAAAGGTGCTACAATTTTAAGGAATATATTAAAAATAACCTAAAGTTAATAAAATAATTGGCTGGTTTAGAATAGAATAGAATGGAATTGAGTTGAATTAAACAGGTTGGAAAAGACCTTTAAGATCATCGAGTCCAAGCTATCATTCAACACTATCTAATCAACTAAACCATGGCACCAAGCGCCCCGTCCAGTTGTCTTTAGTTTAATGGCAAGGTAGTGGTGGAGTCATGGTGCCTGGAGGTGTTTAAAAGATGTGTGGACATGGCAGATTGGGACATGATTTAATGGCCATGATTGTCTTAGGTTGATAATTTGACTTGGTAATCATAAAGGTCTTTTCCAACCAAAACAATTGTATGATTCTATGACTAGGTAAGTGCCTAGACAATGCTGGGTTGAAAAACCTACCCTACACTAATAAATGGTTGAGGTTTTTTTTCAGTCCTCCCTTATTCATCAAATATTTTATCAATAAATTTAATTAAACTGGCCACAAAAGAACCCAGAAATAGGAATACAAAAGACATGGGATTTTTTTGACAGTTATGAACGTTCTAATTAGCCTAAAGATGAGAGAGAATGGGTTGAAGCTTGAGGAGGAGAGATTTAGACTGGATAGTAGGAAGAAATTCTTTGGAGTGAGGGTGGTGAGACACTGGAACAGGTTGCCCAGGGAGGTTATGGATTCCCTCTCTCTGGAGGTGTTCAAGGCCAGGATGGATGTCTTGAGCAACCTAGGCTACTGGAAGGGGGGTTGGAACTAGATGATCTTTAAGATCTCTTCCAACCCAAACCATTCTATGTGTCTATGATACCGGCCACAGTACAAAATGAAGTCTTGAGTACACATCTCTCTTGCTTTTTGTTAAAATTAAAGAACTAGAAAAATACCAAATGGCAAAGAATAGATAATAAAGCTTCTAGCATATTAAAACAATATTGATACGGATATCTTACTGATATGCTGTTTATAAGAAAAAGAAATAGTGATGAGATTGAAATCTGCTTTGTTGACTCTCTCTCTAGTTGTGGGAACAAGGTGATTTAGGCTATTTCCTGGGGCTACTTAAATTGTTTCTTTTATGTCATGTGGCTTTGTGCTGCCATTATTTTTTCAAGTCATGCTCTTGTGGAGCTGCTTTCTCCTTGCTTCTTATTTGAGTGCTGAGGATCATGAGGAGTCAAAACCATTAACTTTCATATGGTTTTCAATCAAGACCTTTGCAAAATGGCCAATTTCACAATGGCTTTAATGGAAAATATAGATTGCTTCATATTTGATTTAGACCACACCCCTGTGCTTGGTCGTCTTCTTGGGTTACAAAGCCTTGTGTGATTTTTCTCAGCCTTCCCTTAGTATGAGTGTGTAACTTGGACAATTGGTCTGCCCCTAATTACTTTTAAACTGCACTGAAAATCATTAAGGTTTTTTCTAGTGATGTGCTTGCAGCTGACATTCTGAAAATTAAAATATTCAGTGAGAAATCCTGGCTCCACTGGAGTTAAGGAACATTCCCATTGATTATTTTTTCCTCTATGCCTGGTGGACTAAATATAATTAGACATTAGAATCCTGGTTTATCTCCAGCTCATCTTTAACAGGAGTATTGATAATCTCTAGTAGACATAATAAGTGCTGCTGCTACAGCTGATATTTTGCACTCTGTGAGTTTACTTTTCCCAGGAAGATTCTTCTGCCTGAGGTTTTCTCCTGAGTCAGTCCATGTGAAGTGAAAGGGACAATCCTGCTTAGTGATCTTATTTAAAGGATTGCGACACCAAGCCCCTTTTTACTGGTGTCAGAGCCAGTTTCTGCTGAGGCACTAACAGCATCTGAAGCAAGGAGAGTCTGACAGGACCCAGGTTTCCTTAAAAGCATTTCCTAGTGTTATCACTGCCTTTTATTACTGAGTGCATTTTAAAAATGCACTTTTCTGTAGTACCCAATATCTGCCAAATTTACCTAAACGGTACACAATATCTGAGCAAGTGACACTGTGGTTTTGATGGATGAGGTGGATTTTTACTGCAGAAGAGGTAATTTCCCCTTGTGTTGCTTACAGGTGCTGTCACTGCCTGGTAAGAAGAATACATAGAATAAAAATGCAGGAGAGATGCTGTGTGGATAGGATTTTCTCAGGAAATTATTTTGTTTGGGTTGCATCTGGAAGGCAGAGTTGCTCTTTTCAAACACATAATCTGAAAGCATTTGGAAAATTGAAGGTAATGGACTCAAGAAAGAGTTTGTTGGTTTTCTTTTCCCAGCGCTCATACTGAATATGTCAAATATTTTGTTGCTGTGTTGTTCAGGTGTTATATAAAAAGGGAAAGTTTATTTCATTTGTCCCAGTTTTGCTCTTAAAATGCTGTTTCCAAGAAGTCCCAGCACAAAAATAGGCAGGGCTGGTGATGGGACAGCTCTTTTTCTCCTGTCATGAGATTTTTAATGTAGTATTTGTGTGTAATTTATTAAAGTATGGGGTTTCATCATTACAGATGTGCTTCCAGCTTCAACATATCAAACTCACACTAAAACTTCTCAGACTGCCCACAGCCAAACACAAAAGTTTGCATGTCACAGGGTTTCAAAAGGGGAATAGAAATTATTGTCTAAATAGAAGAGAATTAAAGTGGGGTAAAGGTGAGAAAGAAACTCTGATGTAGAATCAGAGAATCATAGAATGGTTTGGGTTGGAATGAGCCACCAAAGCTCATCTAGTTAAGCCTCTCTGCAGTTAGCAGGGACATCCTCCACTAGATCAGGTTGCTCAGAGCTCACCTTGAATATCTCCAGGGATGGGGTCTCAACTACCTTCCTGGGCAACCTGTTCCAGTGTTCTACCACCCTCGTAGCAAAGAATTTGTTCCTAACATCCAGTCTAAATCTCCTCTTCTCTAATTTCAAACCATTGCCACTCATCCTCTCACTGCAGGCCCTTGTCCCTCTGCAGCCTTCTTGTAAGCCCCTTTCAAGTACTGGAAGTGCACTCTTAGGTCTCCCCAGAGCATTCTCTCCTCCAGCTGTGATCTGTGTGTGAATTGGGAGTGGCTGCATGGTTGGATGACTGGAATACACCGAGTGAACCTGCTGCTTCCATGGGATATTTCTGCGCACTTTCAGTCAATCACCATTTAATTTGGAGAGTTGCTGATTCTTGCTATAGATTGTTGAAAAGTCAAGATAGAGGAGAGTTTGAATTAATGGAATTGTGGAAATAGTCAAGAGGGGAGAAAAAGGAGCTCACTCTTCCTCCTCTCCCTTCACACATCAAGGATTTTTTGGATTAGGGTCATAGAAAGTCCAAGTGGGTTTAGCATCCTCAAGGTGAGGGTTGGTCTCTTCTCCAAGTAACTAGTGACATGATGAGAGGAAACAGGCTCAAATTGGGGGAGGTTTAGATTGGATATTAGGGAAAAAAAATCTTTACTGAAAGAGTGGTCAGGCATTGGAGCAGCTGCCCAGGGAGGTGCTGGAGTCACCATCCCTGGAAGTGTTCAAAAAAATGTGTGGACATGGATTGGGTGGATGGAAAAATGTTTGGGTCACGGATTGTTTGACATGGGGCTGTTGGGTTGCTGAGTTGGATTTGATGGTCTTAGAGATCTCTTCCAACCTTTATGGTTCTAGGAATGCCAGAAACAGAGTAATTGGATGATGGGTTCAGGCTGGGACAGGACTCTTTTTTGTCACTGCCCTCAGTGAATGAAATTCTTTTCCTTCCACATTCAGATCTAATATAGATGCTGTGATTTCACTGCAGCTGGCTTCACCTTTGAGCTAAGAAGCAGCCTGAGTGGTAAGGTATGTGTAATTGGAGCAAATCATTCAGGTCCCTTTTAAAAGCAATGCATTATGCATGCAGACAGTTTTAAAAAGGACAATTATAAAGACACATCTCTCTAAAAGTGCTTTTGTAGTGAATAAAACAAAATGATTTCTTCATGCTCCATTGCAAAGTGAGTGGCTACAAAGCATGTGCATAGATTCCTGGAGATACAATGCAAAGGGGATGATAATAATAACCTTTCTCTGTCGCCAGAGAGTCTGCACAAAGATTCCATCAGCATTTTGCACAGTGTGATAAAAAAAAAAATGCATTAAATCCTCAGCATCAGTGGAGGTTCAAAGTGAAACAGAATCAAGCAGAAGGAGGTACCCATAAAGAAAAGAAACTGCTAAATGATATTAAGGGAGCCAAGATAACTGCAAAATTAACAACACAATAGCTTATAGAGTCTCCTTCTGCTAACAAAAGGCAGTCTTTACCACCTCACTCTCCATTCAGAACTGGAAAGAAAAGGTAATTGCATTCTGGAATGAACTAAAGAGTAAAAACATGGTTTTACAACAATGATTTAGAATTTGAAGTTAAGACACTTCAACTCTGACCTCCCAATAACAGGAGAGACTTTCTGTCTGCTGACACTGTGTTGTTGCAAGATGCCAAAGGCAGCCTGAAGCCCAGAATAGGTCCCTGGCTAGAGTTCTTGATTTATTATCCTCCTCATAGCCTTGTTGGATATTCTTGGGGGAGCCATTGCAGTCTGCCCTGATGTGGTCAGAGCCCTTTGGGGCAGAGTTGCAGGCAGCACGGAGTGAGCCATCGGGCTGAGCAATGGAACAGGCTCCCCAGAGAGGTCTTGGAGTCTCCATCTCTGGAGCCATTCCAAACCCACTTGGATGCCATCCTGTGCAACCTGCTCTAGGTGATCCTGCTCTGGCAGGGGGGGTTGGATTAGATGATCTCCAGAGGTTCCTTCCTACTCCTATCATTCTGTGAGTTTGTGATACAGCAGAGAAAGCGCATGAAGGGATTTTCTGGACAGCAGGATCCCTTCTGGAAGGACTCCCCTGTCCCTTGACGAGACTATAACTTGGAAGGTTTCTGCAAGTGCTGTGACAGGATGTAATGATGGTGTAGATGTCACCTCTCAGACACAGAGCTGGTCTGAAAGATTTTTACAGCAGGACGGTGCCTTTGCTGTTTATAGAGTGAGCTTCTAGCAGGGAGCAGAAGCTGATAGAGCAGGTCACAAGTTTCATTCTGAGTGCAAGCTCCTCAGAAATGAATGTGCAGGTTGCTCTGTCAGCTCTTCAGTCAGGAAAAGAAATCAGCCTGGGGAGCAGGCAGTGAAATGCAGGGAGCAGAATTCTCCTTGACAGGGCAGTCCATTAGCTTGCACAAAGGTCTCCCAAAGGGAGAATCAGGACCCTCCCATCCAGCAGCCCTGAAACTAAGCAAGAAAAATCCTTTATTAGCAGCAGGTGGAGAGACAGCTGTAAGTGGCCACCCCCGTGACAGAAATCCCCTTTACTGAACTCAGATCTGACCTAAATTCATATCTGGACAGGTTGGACAGGGCTCTGAAAAACCTGATCTAGATGAAAGAATCATAGAATTATTTTGGTTGAAAAAGACATTTAAGCTGTTCCTGCTCACTGCAGGGGGGTTGGACTAGATGAACTTTAAAGGTCCCTTCTAACCCAAACCTGCCTGTGACTCTAAGCAAAATCCTCCCATTGACTAGATATCTGTCAACACACTTGTTGAGTAGTTAGCACTGCTGAGGTTGCTTTTGTTAAGACATTAGCAGTGGGACAGTAACCACAGGCTTAAAGCCCCCACAAGGTGCACACTACTCAGTCCAAACTGGAGTGGTGGCTTCACTCTGATTTTAGATTAAAATACTCATGACTCTCTAAAATCCAAACCCCAAAGGTTGTGTGCTCAGCTACTGCTCCACATCCTGGGGACATTTTCCCATGGGAGTCTCGTGCTTTGTGGTTGAAGCCAGCTGACACAGAAGTCTTTTAGATGTTGCTTTTTGTTATTTTACTGTTTACAGCTCCACATTTGTCTGCAAAAGCAAAGGTCAGAGGCTGGTATTAATTAGAAGGACTTCAAAAACTTGTATCTGAGAGCTCCTCAAAAGCCATAATAACAAAGAACAGGTGAGAAGAACTGCAGAAAAGGAGGTCAGGGAGGATAATAACTATTTCAATTTCTTTTTTTAGACTTGTTTCTGTTACCTGCATCTCTTACACACAGAGAAGTTTTAAATCAGGTAAATTAAGCCTTAACACAGTTCACCTCCTAACTCACTGTGGAGGTAGAAATGGCTCCTGAGGTCACCAAGCTATTGCAGCAGCCCAGCAAGAGCCAATGTCATTTTGTTTAAATTCAAAGCATGCTCTGGCAACTCATGCCCATCTGCTAACCCTCTGGCTAAGAGTCAGCTCTGCAAAAGTAATATAAAGACACAGCTCCTGGCATCCACTATGATTTTCTGGCCCTTCAGATGCCTCCAAGAGTTTTTCAACTGCTTGAAAAAAGCTCTCTAACAACACAAGAAAATAGTTAGTGAGTGCAAAGAAGCTTAAGGGAGGCCATAGTGAGGTGGGGATTGGCCTCTTCTCCCAAGTAACTGTGATAGGACAAGAGGAAATGGCCTCAGGTTGCACCAGGAGAAGTTTAGGTTGGACATTAGGGAAAAAGTCTTTACTGAAAGAGTGGTCAGGCATTAGAACAGGCTGCCCAGGGAAGTGGAGGGACTCACCATCCTTGGAGGTGTTAAAAAAACTTACAGATGTGGCACTTCAGCACATGGATTAGTGGGCATGGTGGTGATGATGGTTCGACTTGATGATCTTAGAGGTCTTTTCCAACCTTAATGATTATATGCAAAGGGGAGGGGTTAAAATAGGGAAAAAGCCTGGCAGAGAAGGAGGATAATGAAAAGAAATAGAGAAGGCAACATGTTCTCAGTGAGTTTCAAGCAGGAAGCTCTGTTGCTGTTAATTTTAGCTTTGGAATATAGATATAGGGATGGATGGGTTGAGGCTCTTATGGAAAGACCTGAGGCAGAAGGAGGATGCTACTGAGTTGGGGTGTTGAAAGATAGTGATGCTGATTAATTTATCAGTAAAATGTTAGAGACTCTTAAATATTCT
Organism: Dryobates pubescens; assembly: GCF_014839835.1. NCBI lineage: Eukaryota > Metazoa > Chordata > Aves > Piciformes > Picidae > Dryobates > Dryobates pubescens. The sequence continues at coordinate 4,814,891 of NC_071635.1, forward strand.
GGTGTACCTTCAAATGCTTTTGGCAGTTTTTGTGGTGCTTGCCTCCATCATGGAGGAAAAAAAACCAGGCAAAACCAGCCTGTGTTCCTGAGGAGTGGTTCACAAAGAAAAGAGGCATTCTCCTTCATTTATCCTTGTTTTGTGCTTATGCACTCATGTTACAACATGATGAATTAATTGTGTCTGAGAGTGCTACAGGTTGACTGCATCAAATTGGGTGAGTGTGAAACATTTTAGTGCAGTAATTACCATATGTTTCAAAAAGGCTTTTCTGCATGTGAGCTAGGGCAGGTTTACATGGCCAGAAGTAATGAAGAAAAGAGAATATTAATTAATATTCTCATTAAGACATGATTTTAAAGATGAGAAATAACTGAAAGGAGAAACAGGATAACAAGTCTGCTCAATAATGAACAGAAAAATATGGGATCAAAATACAGAGTCAGAAGTCAGTGCTGGGGAGAGAGGGAAGTGAGGGATGCAGAGTTAATATGGTGAAGACCTTCCAAATGTTAACATATAGATGTTGAAACTGGGCCATAGAACCAGGTGTATCTCCCTGAAGAAGGAAGCAAGTGTCTTGCAGGGTAAGTGTAAATATGCCTTACTAAGGACAGCAGCGGGGGGGGGTCACTAAGACTTTGGCCCCTAGCCCTGCTCTGGTGAGACCCCACCTGCAGTGCTAGATACAGCTATAGTGTCTTCAGCAACAAGAGAGACATGGACCTGTTGGAGAAGGGCCAAAGGAGGCCATAGCAATGATGTGAGGGTTGGAATCCTTCTGCTGTGAGGACAGGCTGAGAGGCTTGGAGTTGTTCAGCCTGGAGAAGAGAAGGCTCCAGGGAGACCTTTCTGTGGTCTTTCCGCACTTAAAGGGGCCGATCAGAAAGAGACAGGAACAGTCTTTTTAGCAGGCTTTGTGGTGACAGGACAATTTATATCTGAATGAGGGGAGATTCAGAGTGGACAGAAGGAAGAAATACTTTACACTGAGGGTGTGAAGCACTGATCCAGGTTGCTCAGATAGGTGTCCTGTCCCTGGAAATATTCAAGGCTGAATGGCATGGGGCCCTGAACAACCTGATCTAGCTGAAGATGACCCTGCAGAAATAGATGCAAGCATGTCTTTGATCTTCACTTCCAGTTATTCACCCATGAGGAGGAATCCATCTTTGTGAAGCATTCAGATTGTGCTTTGTGGAGAATGAAAATTTAGAGGGAATTTCAAAGGACATTCTTGCTAGAATAAATGTGCAGGAGCAAGGAGGAATGCAGAGTTTAAATCTGCAGCTTAAATCATTTCACAAATAAAATGGTGAATATGAAACTCAGGAAGCAGGCGAGGTTGTTTGTAGGGGGTTGGTTTGTTTTAGAAAGGGTTATTTTTTATCATTATTATTTTTTTCTCCCAGTTTGCACTACAGATGGGTCCCATGGGGTTTGCTTTCAAACATAAGGGAGATATTCAGGCTTTCAGATTTCATTACCACTTTCTTCATTATTGTGCCTTGAGGAGCTATAAATAACACATGGCTAATTTGTGAATATGGCACGTTCCAGGGGCTGTGTGGATTTTAATCAGGGCACCTTCTGACATTTGGTAATTGGTTTACAGATCTGTTATATAATTTCATGATTATTAAGTTGCAAAGTGGGGGGGGGAAGCCTCTAAATTTATGTGATTTAAAATCTGCTCTCATCAGACCCTTACAGCAGCTGTGCCCCTTGTAGGTCTAACTGAGGACAGATTTTAAGTCAACAGGCACATAAACTGCATCTATTGGGTTTAAATTTCTTATAGTTTCAGTCATGTGATTAGTAGTTATGTTCTTCATTACATCTTTCATTATATCTTTTATTTGTGTGTGTGTATCACTACTTTCAAGATGTATGTAAATGTTGGTGAGAAAGCTGGTGGAAGGTCCATGTTGCTGGAGGTGGTTTAGACCTGTTTTGTAAGAAGAATTCAAACTGTGAGCAGTGGTCTTGGATGCTGCAAAAGATGCTTGGAAAGTCTGCAAAGAGACCATCCACAAAACCCATTTTACTCCCAGAGGGCATGTAAGTTATTTAAATATTACAAGTATAATGAATTTCATGTTATGGCTTGATCCTTTGAATGAAGATGTTGCTACTGCTGCTAAGGAGCTGTACTCAGGCCTGGCCAGGAGGCAGCAGTCTCATCAGGTGTCTGCATGAATTTGCTTTGATTTGTACTCAAGGACATGGTCTCAGGGATAAAAAGACTCATTTTGTATCCTGCCTGTGCATTGCCCACAGCTGCACCTCACACAGCATAGAGCAAATCATCTTGAGGGGTGAGAATGAGCTGTAACCATGGCAGCTGCATGGTGGACCTTTCCCAGGAAGGGCTCATGGCCACAAACCAGCAGATCACAGCCAGCACCTGAAATTTGTGTCTTTGCCTGCCAGTGCCTGTCATCTCACCTGGCTGTGGCTCACATCTCACTACAGGCATCTCACTGAATTGTAGCCACCTGAGGACATCAACAGTAATTTTCTTTACAGCATCATTCCAGCATTTACATTCCTGCATTAACATCATGTGCCATCTGCATTTGTTCTCTGAGAGCATTTGCAGACAGATATTCTACCTTCAGTATGTCTTATTACCCTTCCTTTCTTCAGCACTCAAAATCAGGTTTCTTTGCAAAATATTCCAGGCTTAGGTGTTGGGGTTCTTTCAGTACTTTCAAGTTCTGAGGGCGTTTGTTGGTGTAATCCAGCTCCAGGAAACGCATAGATTCATAGAGCATTTTGGAAATAGGCTGGGTAGGGATTTTGAGACTCCATATGAGGACAGCCTGCCTAAAGTGATAGCAATATTGATTTTCAAATCATATTATCTCTTAAATTTTGTTTCATCAAGATTAGCAGTACAGACAGATGGGAGATTTTCATTTACATTTTCGTTATTGGGTGTCAATCATAGAGCCATAGAATGGTTTGGGTTGGAAGGGACCTCCAAAGATCATCTAGTCCAACCCCCTGAAGTCAGCAGGGACGTCATCCGCTAGATCAGGTTGCTCAGAGCCTTGTCCAGCCTTACCTTGAATATCTCCAGGGATGGAACCTCACCTACCTTCCTGGGTAGCCTGTTCCAGCGTTCCACCACCCACATGGTCAAAAACTTCCTTTTAACATCCAATCTACGTCTTCTCTCCTTCCAAATCATTACCCTCATCCTATCACTGCAAGCCTTTGCAAGCAGTCTCTCTGAAGCCTTCTTGTAGCCCCCTCAGCTACTTGAAGGCTGCTCTAAGTTTTCCCTGGAGCCTTCTCTTCTCCATGCTGAACAACCCCAGCTCCCTCAGCCTGTCCTCATAGCAGAGGTATTCCAACCCCCTGATCATTTTTATGGCCCTCCTCTGGACCTGCTCTATCAGGTCCATGTCCTTCCTGTGTTGAGGGCTGCAGAGCTGGACACAGTACTCCAGGTGAGGTCTCAGCAGAGCAAAGAGGCAAAATCACCCCACTCAGCCTGCTGGCCATGCTTCTTTTGATGCAGCTTGAGATGCCATTGGCCTTCTGGGCTACAAGTGCACATTGTTAGCTCGTGTCCAGCTTCTCATCCACCAAGAGTCCCAAGTCCCCTCTTTTGCACAGAATAAGCCATGCCTGTCTTACTTCTCCAGCTATACTCATTGCCACAGGATGTTTAGGGTAGCTGCTAATTAATATTTCAGCTATGGTTTGCTGCATGGTGGTTGTTCATTTCTGTTATCATCTCGCTGCATAAGGGCAATATGTGAAAACCAGCAGGTTCAGATGTGAGCATCTGCTCAAGAGCAGCTAGAAGCAGGCAAGCAGTTCACAGCACGAAGTTGAAGCCATTAATTCACTTTTTTATCATTCATAAAATAGTCACATGCAGACTTTTTGTTGTTGTTAGGTTTTTTTGGGGGGTTGGTTTTGTTTGTGGGATTTTCTGTTTGTTTGGTTGGTTGGTTTGGTTTTGTGTTTTAATTTGATAATCTGAATTTCGGACTCAGGTGTGCAATAGCCCTGCCTGCAGTCCTGGTAGAGCTTTCAGTCAGGGCTCTTAGTTTTGCTTTGGGTTATTTCTGTGTCTCTGTGCATCATAAACTTGCTTCAACAAATTACTTTTGAGAATTAGAATCTTCTGTCCGTGAATTGTTTCACAGCAGCGTCCCTGCTCACTGCAGGAGGGTTGGGCTATGTGACCTTTAAAGGTCCCTTCCAACCCCATGCATTCTATGATTCTGTGACTCTGTGATCATAGAAAACTCATTTCAAAAGCCATAAGAATTTCTTGTTTGCAGAAGCACTGTGTCCTCTCTCTGTAAGCTGTGCTATTTATTAGCTTGAGTCTCACACAGACTTCTTTGGATGAAACTCCACGTGAGGTGATCGAGGATTTTGTCCACGAGCATGATTTCAGGTAGGCCTGATGTGTATGCACACTTTGATATTGAGGTGGAAATCCACTGATTTTGTAGAATTATTCAAGGGTCATCCATACTTTGGCACCATTACCTCCAAAAGACTCCTGTGTACCTGTACATTCTGTCACACCATCTAATGGTTGGTAGCAAACTGTGCAGGAGATCATCAGCTCTTGATGTCCTGGCGCACTTAGGCATGTGGTCCTTGCCCCAGGAGGGTACATTTCTCCTGTGCCATGCACTACATTCATTTACCCAAGTTCCACATGACCTGCTGCTTACCTCACAGGAGGTTCTCATTCAGAAGATGCTTCCTTTGCAGTGCGGAAAGACTATTTTGGTTATGCTATGAAACAGGATCTTGATTCCTACTCACAATGTTGTGGGATTTCTTTTTTATGAGCCCAAAGAAATGTCATTAAGGAACCAATTGTTTGTTTTGCTTGAGATAAAGGCAGCATTTCCTTGTCATTATTATTGTTGATAATATTACTTTGCAAATAGCTTTTGTCAGTTTCTGGGCACTTTGAGGCTCTCCAGGCATCGCTGATGGGTCTTACTGTTCTGTGCAATGATATAGCTTGAAATATTGCAATTCTTTGGTGTTCACAGCTATAAAATAGAGACTTAGCCATACAATAGAGACTTTTCCATAAAGCAGATTAAGGGACATCTTTGATGCTTTCATTCAAATACCCCTTCCAGAAGGTGAGCGTTGACAACAGTAGTGTCACATTTCCATGACAAGGCTGCTAACTGAACAGATCATTAGAGAGAAGAGGATCAAAGCCACTTCCACACTTTACATTTCAGGGAGAGGTGAGTGCATGGCTGACAAAAAAAGCTTAAGTAGCAAACTTCACCTGAGAGGAAGCTCACTCCTCCTGCCTTTCTCTCCTTTGCAATTACCTTCTACAAACTTCTTGAATTTATTTTAAATAGTTTTGTTGTAATCCACCTTCAACTCTGAAAAGAGGCTCAGATATCAGAAAAATGTTGTCTCTCCTTTAATGCTAGTGGATGAGACCCAAAGAACACATTAAAGAATTAAGAGTTTAATTCTTCCTGGGTTTCTAGTTCTCCTTGGTTTGGAATTACTTTTTTCATTAGTGATTAAAGGTTACTCATTTAAGGGGGGAGGGTGGAGTATGAGACAAGACCTCATTGCTCTCTACAACTACATGAAAGAAAGTTGTAGTGAGCTGTGGGTCATAGAATGCCAGGCTGGAAGGAACCCCAAGGACCATCTGGTCCAACCTGTCTAGGTGATAGTGTAATTTAAATGAGATGACCCAGTACCCTGTTGGTTTCTTCTCACTAGTATGAAGTCATAGAATGAAAGGAAATGTCCTGAAAGTGTGCCAGGGGAGGTTTCAGTTGGATATTAGGAAAAATTTCTCTAACAGTGGTCAGGCATTGGAACAGGCTGCCCAGGGAGGTGGTGGAGTCACCACCCCTGGAGGGATTCAAAAATCATGTAGACATGGCACTTTGGGACATGGTTTAATGGCCATGGTGGTCTTAGGTTGACAGCTGGACTGAAACAATTCTATGATTAAAAAAAGACTGAATAAATTCAAAAAGCACAAAAAAAACAACAAAACCAAAAGCTTCTAGCTAGTGCAGTAAAACAGTTTCTGAGATTCTTTTGCACAATATTCTTCATGGAACTGTGATCCCAAACATGCCATCAATTAAACAGAAAAGCAAGGTAAGCTCACCTGTAAACCTACAGCTCTTCTCCCTGTATCTACTGGTAGGACTTTCAGTGTTTTTTTTTCCAGGGATACATATAAAGTAGAACCCGATGACAGGCAGCTGTTAGAATCTGATCACAGGGTATTCTGCAGGCAAGAAAGGCCCTCACTTTGCTTTATAAAGCCTGCTGAATTGGTTGGAGTCTCATTAATTACATTCATCTTTTAAGTGCAGATCAGCTCCTCCTGCAGCTCAAAGGAAGCAAGCGAGAGCAGCACTGAAATTCAATGTCCTACAATAGGACTGAGAGACACGTAGCCAAAGCGCCTCTCAAACGTTTCCCAGATCCTCCAACACATCTGAAGCATTTGACAGAAAAGAATAGGCAAGGGCAAGAGTGATTGATCCGTGTTTTTAAGGAAAAAATTGAAGGCATATTTCCATGGCGGGGTTCAGACGGACATTGATGTATTTAGCGGGAGGGAGCCCACGAGCGCCAGCTTTTGCATCACTAAAAATGTAGCCTGCTGCAAGAATTTACAGCTGTAATGGAAGATTCAGAGCCACGCTCTGTATTTATGGGGAAAAATCTCTTGCAGCTGAGTAAAGACATAAATAACAAATGAAGTCACCAAAACTACTTCCAACTAGTGCTAAGGATACTCCTTAAACTTACAGGGCTGCGATGACGCAGAACTGATGCTGAAATGCAAGAGGAGCAGTGGTTGGCTCCTCTGTTCTGTCAAACGTCCCTTTACAGCTAATATGTAAAATCACAGATTATTGCAGAGCATTCCCTATAGAAGCATCACAGGAGGACTCAAGGACAGTGCCTTAGACAAAGATACAGCCCTGGATTTCTGTCCTTATGATTTATAGTTTTCATGTCAGTGTGAAATTGTTTTTGTACTTTATTTTACCGCTGCATAGCGTGAGAGAACTTTATAAGCTCCTGAAAAATAGCTTCATAAATACCAGCAGTCTGTCACCTGAGTTCTTTGAGAGCACAGACAGGGGTATGAATGCCTGCATTAGGTTAATGTTTTTTCTCCTCTTAGGTCACTGCAGACATTGTAAGTGTCTGGGATACTTCAATATTCCTGTGATGTGTTATGGACTAATGTGGGACTTTCTGCTTTCTCAGTCTTCCCACCTTTTTTTTGCTAGTGATCTCAAGTGTGAAACTAAAGAATGGAAATATCTCTTGGGGATCATCTGAATTTTCCTGGAGTATGATATTCCCTGAGAGAGAGCAGTATAAAGGGGATGCCGGATGGTCACAGTTGTCAGAGGGAAGGGCAAAAAAGAGATGTTGAGGGACAAGAATCATTGTGTGGTGCTGGAGAGGCTCCCATGGCCTCAGCTCCAAAGCCCAAGGGAAGCAGGGCTGCTTTCTCCCTCAATCTTCCAGGAGAAAGGGGTCAAAAGACAAATCATCCCCAAAAGCAATTGGTGTTAAAGTGATGTTTCAGATAATGATGAGCCACAGTTTCTACATCATGGGTTTTCATCTCTAGATCTTATGGCTCTTTATCTCAATTTTGCAGGTTGCAAATCTGATTAATTACAGTGGCAGCATTAGTTTAATTAGTGCTGATTATTCTCTGAGCTTTCTCTTCTTTAATCATCCCTCTTCTGAACCTGTTAATTTGGAGCAAGTCCATATTATCATCAAATAGTGTAGATTTGAGAATCTGAAGACAGTGGGTTTTGCTTAAGTCTTTCCACCTTGAGCTCAGAAATTGTTATAGGAGCTTTGGGGATATTTCTGTAGGATTATACTGATCATAACCACATCAGGAGCTGGCTTGCTTTATTATATCTTTTGAGATCTTAATATTTTGGAAGGACTGCAGGGGGGAGCAGATCACAGTGATTTGATGTGTGGGCAATTTGAAGTGACAGGTTGTGTGTCCAGGATGCATACCCATTGTCAGACAAGACCATAGAATGCACTGGGTTGGAAAGAACCTCTAAAGGTCCTCTAGGCAAACACACCTGCAGGGACATCCCCAACTAGATCAGATTGCTCAGAGCCCCATCAAGCCTGACCTTGATGGTCCTCAGGGATGGGGGGCCTCTACCCTGGGCAACCAACCTGTTGCAGTGCTCTACCACCCTCAGATTAAAGGATCCTTTTCTCATCATTGTTTAGTTAGCTGCAGCAACTTTTTTCTCAAAGTGAAAAGAACCATAAGGGGAAAAGCCATACCTTGGTCTTGGATAGTTAGGTGCTTAGGCAGACTTGCAGCAGATCTTTTCTAATGGTTTGTTATAGTAACTGGAACAGGAAACATCTGGGGGCTGTGGCAAAACCCTTTCTCTAGCTGTGACCTCCTGCAGACAGCATGGCTGTGCACCACCTTATACTCAGATCTGTTTTGAGAGGGAGGATCGAGTCTCTTTAGAGTTGGTCCTTTGTCAGCACGCAGAGTCCTCTGAATCACCTGCTGGCTTTGTTCAGCTGAGCATCTCAAATACATGTGGACATTGCTTAAACTTGATGGTTAAGTTATTCTCATGATTCTGTCACTAAGGATGTGCTTAATTGTTCCTCTGTGTGAAAAACCATCCTCCTGATAAAGTGACTCATCTCCTCTATTTAGCATCACCATATGCTATGGATTGCTTATTTAAATGACATTAATAGAAAATGTTGAAGTTTGGTTTCAGTGACAGTATTGGGAGGGAGGTGGTGCATTAATTGTAATAGATGATGTTGAACTGTGCCCACTGGAAATTTAGCATGTATTCATTTTCATTAGAGGAGAAATACTTGCCCAGTGAACAAAGGGTGTAGTGAGGAGGAAAAATTATTCTCTCACCTTACAGGACTTTTATTTTGGGGGGGGGGGGGGAAGTATGATCTTCCCTTATCTCATAGAAATATAGAATCATAGAATTGTTTAGGTTGGAAAAGATCCTTAAGACCATCAAACCCAACTGTTAACCCAGCATTGCCAAGTCCACCACTCAACCATGTCCCTCAGCACCACATCTACATGGCTTTTAAATACCTCCATGGATGGGGACTCTCCCACTTCCCTGGTGGGCAGCCTGTTCCAGGGCTTGACAACCCTTCAAGGGAAGAATGTTTTCCCACTGTCCAATCTCAAATAGTGTTCAAACATTTGCCCTTGACTGTTTTCTTATACGCCACTTACATCAACTGAAGTTCTCTGCTTCCTTCTGTCCATGGTCCTTTTTCAGACCCAGCTCTGTTCTACAGATACAGTTTCTTCTCCTTTTCTCATAGATGAAATTTCCCTAGTTTTCTATCACTTGGTTTGGTGTGGTTTGGGTTTTTTTGTGTGTGTGTGGCAGAAGAAAGCCCAGATTTTTAAAGTGCTCATTTTCCAGCCACCACTTTGTGCTCCTTTCCTTCTAATTTTCCATGAGTCCAAAAATTCTTTCTTTTAGTGTCACTGCAAAGAAAAAAGCCTAACCAAATTCTGCTGAGTTTCCCCAGAAATTCTTTTCTATCTTAATCCTGAATATGAAATCTGATTTCAGTTTCCAGACCTTTCATAAAGACATTGAAAACAAATCAGAAACAATGAGCTGGGAGAAGCAGGAGGAAAGGGTACAAATGTATCTTCTTCTTCTTGTTCTCCTGACTTTCCAAATCTAAGATGCTGCTGTCTTTTAAAAGACAGGGAATGAGCTGGGGGTAGGCCATAAAATGACATCATGTATTCTATTAGCCTTTTATGCCATTTTTCTGATATTTCTAACCTTTCCAATTCCAGTAAATTCACCTGGGCTTTGTTGTTTGTTTGGGTTCCTTTATTAAATCTCACATCAAACCATATTACCATTTGTAGTTCTGTTTGTTCTTACTCCAAATACCACTTCACAGTTACCTGCTTTGCTAAACCCAGAGTTGTTGGCTTGTGGAACTCAGGCAATACCCTCTCAGCATCTGTGTATGGGGTCTCTAAAACATCCCCACAGGTGGATTTAAATGGTGAAGAAATGCAGACCTTTTTTAAAGGAGTAAGTAGGCACTGATGGTCTGAAGATCTTGACATGAAGTCTAGAAGATGAGAGAAAAGGTCTTTCCCCTGTCCTTGTGAATTTTAAAGTGTACATTTTCTCTTTATCTTGACTGGACATTAGGAAGAAGTTCTTTACTCTGAGGGTGGTAGGAGCCTGCAACAGGTTGCCCAGGGAGGTAGTGGAGGCCCCATCCCTGGAGACATTCAAAGTCAGGCTTGATGGGGCTCTGAGCAATCTGATTGAGTTGGACTAGATGGCTTTTAAAAGTCCCTTGCAACCCAGTGCACTCTATGATTTGTGGTAGGGTAATTGAATTTTTCCACAGTGGCTGATACTTTCTAGGTTAAGATTGTAAAGAGCTTTTGGCTACAGCAGTGGGGAATGCTTGGCACCATCTAGTTCATGGATGGGGCAGTTTACTGACTACTGGACAGGTATTTCATAGAATTACAGAACACTAGAGAGTGGAAGGGACCTCTGGAGATCATCAAGTCTAACCCTCTTATGAAAGCAAGATTACCTAGGGCAGGTCACACAGGAACATATCCAGGTGGGTTTTGAAAGTCTCCAGAGAATGAGACTCCAAAACCTCTGGGTTATTACTGTTGAATGTAAAATGAGACAGAGTTAAGAGTACTTTTTTCACCTTACTGTGGTAGTGCAGTCACATTGTGGCAATCTACAGTCCATTTCATATTTTAATCCAAGAGTTGGTATGCTGTGACACTGCCATCTTACCTCTGCTGATGGTTGGGTTGGCCCAGCTCCTACCATCTTGTCCTTCTCTAGGCATCTGAGCAGCCAAAGAACACTGTCCAAGTAGAATATATCCAGGACTGGATAACACATTCTTTGAACTGGCTTCACGACTGTCCAGATGTGTACCCAGGCTGTCTTTTCACTGAATCCAAACAGCAGGGTACAGGTCAGGGAGTCACAGCTGCAGGTAGGCACTGTTGTCCCTGTATTGATCTCTGCTGGGTGGGAAGAGAATAACAGGGAGTTGGTGTCCTTCAGTGTTAGTGGTGAAGTGGAAGCACAAGTGGAACAAAGACAGTGATATTAATCTATCAGCCTGGGATGAAGGAAGAAAGAAAACTATTGATTTATTTTTTAACATTGTTAGCATCAGTAATGCTCACTTCCTTATGAGAAATGACCCACCCTCCTCCCTTCCAATCCTGACACTTCTGTAATGAGTTTTGATTAGACAGCCTATTTTCTGTAAATTAGATCTGCAATATCAGAGCCCAGACATCTCAACAGACATCAAACCATCTTCTCCACAGAATATTCATTACATTATGTATTTCTGCTCAGAAGAAAAGCACTTGCAGTTGAGCAAGGATTGTAAGAGAAGTGATATTTCAAATAGACTTAAAGATATTTGGAGTCCTTGGTTAACTTTTCTTCCTTGTCATCTTAAATCTATCTTCAATCTTTCTCATTTAGGACTTAATGTCAAAGTCCATTGGTGAGATGGACATTACCTCACGAACTGATGCTGGATCTCAGCAGCTTTGAGAAAAATACAAGGCAAGGAAACAAACAAACATCAGATTCTGAAAGTCTTTGGTCAATAACGTGGAAGAACGTGATGTTCTTCTTCATGCCATACCAGTGCATGCTGGACTTAGAGTGCACTGCAGTATCAGTTATTCTTGCAAGGCAGAAGGTTCAGGAATTTCATCCTGGAACATTCCAAGGTTCCTATATGTGAAGTTTGCACTTCACTGTATCTGTGTCAGGACATGTGAAGTACATCAGAGATCAATATTGTTTGGGAATAATTATAGAGTGATTCAATGCATACATTTCATTTCCAATTGGGTTTATAATTAGCTGCTTTCTTCCTGGGAATCATTTCTTTTTCTTCCCCCTCCCCCCTACCTCCCCCAAAGTCCATGTATCTTCTTTAATCAGCCAACAGACATATTTGTCTCACAGACAAATGCATTATGTTACATATTTCATCACTGAGTGGCTTCCAGAAATTAATTTCCATATCCAGTCTTCATGAATCAGCAGAACACCTCTATAAATCTTCACTCCATATAAAGCTTTTTTCCCAATAGAGGTGTATCCTCATCTGATGTCCTATAATCAGCTTTGTCAGAAACACTGTGGGCCCTTTTTTTTCCTTTAAAATATTAGCTTACTAAAAATTTAAACCACTATTTATAAGCAAAGGAGGAAGAATCTGCATATTATATTATATTTTAAATCATTAAAGGATTGATGAGCATTCCTAACTGGAAAACCCTGCCAGAATAATTTCTTTGCAGCAGCCTTTGTCATTAAGTGGTGAATCAATATTGGTAAAAACATTACTCCTTACTTTCCTTCCAGTAACTTGAGGTGCACCACAGCTTATGCAACTGTATTTGTCTCTCCCATAATGGCACAGACAGGTGGGTCAGTCATAAGAAATCACAAACCATGGAGCTCAAGTAGTCAAACTGAAGGTGTGGACACAGGAACAGAGTGCAGGAGTATATTTTCTACCCACCTTTTGCTCGAGCAGTGGCTGCAGCAGAAGTAACCACAGGAGTGAACTTCATCAGGATGCAAATAGAGGTTTTGGCCAGGTTTGTGCACCTCTGCACTTTCCACAGTATCAGTTGTCCAGATAAGGAGAAGATGGGTAGTTGTAATGGAGTTTTAACCATGCAGCTATAACAGGAATTGCAACACTCCTTTCCACTTTGGTGAAAGATTTACACTAACTGTACATGTTTGGTTTGGTGGTGACTGGACACTGTGGTGATAGGTTCTTCAGAAGTGCTAAGAGATAGATAAAGTTAGGGGGAAATGATGTATTTTGTATTATGAGCAGCTGGATGAGCCCTGAACACCATACCCAAGTGATTAATTTCTGAATGGTGGTGAAAAGAGAGGGGGGTGCTTAAATAAATCAATGGTGATTTTAATAAACTGGGAGCTTCCAGGTACTAAATCTGTCTGCATCTGATCTGAATTGCAATTACCTGTCAAAAATTCATCCATCATCACAAGTTCCAGACAAACTTTCTGGCAGCAGATGTTTCAGGAAAGCTATTTCATAGGGGAGATATATGGTTTAGTGTACAGCATCCCCAACAACAAAACAGCAAACTGGAAAACATTGCACCAGCAACAGCAATAACTCCTGTGTCTTACCTGAGCCTACTTTATTGGTGAATCTAATTTGTACATGTGGATTCCCAACATAAATCAATCAATGAAATACTGTTCAGAATTTAGCTGATCTCACAGAGCTGGAGTAATTAATTCACTATTTGTGTGCTCATGAAAGCAATGGTATTTCTAATACCTTTAAATTCAGCATTATTAAATGCTGCCTCTAAGGCTGGAAAAGCTGGTGCTTGCTTTCCCTTGAGAAGAGGGTGTGACTCCACCAGCCAGGCTGTGGCAAGAGCTTTAAGAGCCTCCAAAACCACATCACACTCCCTCGGATCTGTGTTCAGCAGATGTGGGGCTACCTGAGCAGTCCACGTCTCTCTTAAACCATGACAAAAACTATATGAGGATGAAAGCAACTTGGACAGTATCATTAATGCAGGGTAGAATACATTATGTAAGTATCCTAATTAAGCTCCAGCTACAATCCTGAGAAGTTCCTACATTCTGTAAGTTCAAACATACCTGCAAATATGTCTGTCATCATGTGGAATGCCACAGATGAGGCACCTAAGAAACCTTCATCCCAGCCTGCCACCAGATCATACAGTACTCATACAGTACAGATACTCCTGTGACTTCAATATTTCCCATCTGAGAGTGTTAACTCTCAGGCATGTTGACTTTTCCTCAGCATTTCCCAAAATCATTAAGGTTGGAAAAGACCTCCAAGTCTTTTTCATCAAATTCATCAAGACTCAAGTTCATCGAATTCAAACATTAACCCAGTGCACCATATCCACTAAATATGTATACTACAGCCCTTGCTCACTTGAGGGCTATACTGCTCTCGCAGCCAGCCATATCTACAGCTCCCCTTCTCAGCTGGGGCTTGCTCTCTAACTGCTCTCTCTTGATGACTGGGATAATAACTGCTGGAGGAGAAAATTCCAAAGATCCGAAAATTCAAAACCCAGAAGAAATTGGGAGGGCAAAAATGTTTTCCAGCCACTTAAATTGGGCTCATTGACTTCCTGTCATAAAAGAGAAAGGGCTGCATATGAACTGGATGAAGGATTTAAATTCAGAACACCTAAACTCCAGTTTTTCATTGACGCCTGATCCACCATTTGATACATGACTGGTCCCTTCTCATGTGGCAAGAAGGCAAAGTAATGAACATTTCTTTGCAGCCATCAGAGAAATTGTCACCTAACACTGCTATTTCTCTTCTGGACCTGTACCTTGAAAATTACCTCTGAAGACAGGCTGGACATGAGATTAGAAGATTGCTATCCCAGCCAAATGATACCCCAAAAGCTGCTCTACTGTCACCTCTATCAGAGTCCTCCATTCTGTTTGCCAATTATCATAGCAGAATCTATCACTCTTTCCAGTTTTCATTATGTCAGGAATTTACTTTGCACATTTTCTTCCTCCATGTAGTACCTTAAAATCATATTTCATTAAATGCTGTTTCTAACATAATTGAGAGCAATTCACTCATAAAGTAACTGCTGACAGATGGATCCATTTATATCTTACACCTGATGTGCTGGGCTTTTTATCTTGTCACCCGTGTCTGGTGTTTGAGAATTCATCTTTTGTATTAGTAGCTGAGGAAGCCTCAGCTTGAGACCTTCTATCAAGAGGGTTAATTTCAGCGCTACTCTCATCCTCCTGTAAACTGATGGCTGTCAAACATTTGGAGAAAACATCTAGATTTGGCTTACCTTGCAGTGAATCGTTTCCAAAACTTCTCCAAGTGGATGCCTAAGTCCTCAGGGCCTCTTCCAAACCACTCTAAAGTTAATGGAAGGACTTCTGATGGCGGAACTGTCGGTAGTGATGCTGGGTGGAGAGGTGCAGTGTTGGTGCCAGGGGCTCGTGGGTTGGAATGGGTTTTTCTGGAGTTTTGGATCCACGAGCTGGTGTTACAGCATCATGGGACAGGTGGAGAAAACTGCTCTGAAGGGAAATGATATGGCCAGGAGGTGTGTGCAACAAGTCAGTGGTTGCTTCTTGTCTCGGTGGGGCATTTATCTCCTTGTGCCAGTGCTAAGGGGATGATCCTGTCCTATTTAGCTATCACCCGCACCTGCATTTCTCCAGGTTGTTTGATGGAGTCTTGTGAGATGTTCATTAGTTTAGAAATTACCCTGGAGAGGGCAAGGTGCCAGCACCAGGCACACAATGTCTAGCTCCTTAATTAGAAGTAAATTGTTTGAAGTTGGACTTTTTCCCAGCTGGTGATTTTTATTTAATTCTCATATTGTGGGGGGGAGGAGGAATTAAAAACAAACAAACAAACAAAATCCTCTTTCAGCTACTTTGGCCACTCATTTCTGCAGCTTTAAAATTTCAACTTAAGCACAGGCTGCAAATGTTTCAGGCCTAGATGCATAATGTACTTTAACATTGCTGAAGCATCTGTGACCTCAGCAGAGAGATACCAGGAAAGGGAATAGCAGAAGCTTAAACCAGCCTCATTAAAATGTATTTATCTAAGTTTGACAAAATAATGAGGACCATCCCTTGATCCATTTTCCTGAAAGCAGCGATCAAATGTTTTAGAAGCTGGTTTCATTTTTAATTAAGAAGGATGGAAAATGCCTCCTGTGCTAACTAGAAAGGTATGCAGAGTCTTTTCTTTATGATGCCCATGAACACTTCTTTATGGGATAAAATTACCCTTCAAGAGCAAAGTCCCCTACTATTGCATACCTAGGCCTGATTCCTTTAGCTATTGCTTTATAAATGTCTACCATAATGAAATCCTTACTTTAGGTGCCTCAAACAAACATAATCAAGGTATCATAGACCCACTAATGTGTGACCATATTTCTGTCATTTGTCACTATATGCTGTCTTTCATTAAAAGAGAACCACTGTGATACTTGAATCATTCAAAGGAATTGCTTCTGCATCACCTCTTTAAACTACCCACTGAAGGCAATTTAATCCAGCTCCTCTTCTCCCCCCACACAATGAAAAGACAAAATACTCAGCGTGCATTGCATTAGCCTTCAAGGCTTCTTAAAGATAAATACTATTCTCTGCAGGTCTATGTTAGGGATTAAGCATTCTCATTTTAAATGGCTGCAAATAAACTCAGTGAAAGGAGGCACAGCCTTTAGCTCTTTCCCCAGGTCCTCATTTCAGACTATCATTTTTATAGCACTTTTCATCTACCAACACTAGGCTGCAGCAGTGGTGCTTAAGCATGTTTGAGGACAAATGTTTTCAGAAAACATCTTCCTTTGCCCTTCCCCTTCCAATGTCTTGATAGAAAGATGAACATTTTTCTCAAGAATTCTGAGGCTGATGAGCTCTAGTGTGTGTGAACTTGACTGCTTTGCAGCTCAACTTTAAAGTCCCCGGTTCTCCACATATTTTGTGGTGAGGCATCTAATTCATTATGACATGTGTGTTACTGATACCTGTGACACTCAGAGGATGAGGTTTGCAATGCAGAATCTTCTCCTTGGAAAACACTTTCCAAAAGCACTACATCACTATGAAAATATCTCTGATCTACACCTTCACACTGTCATTACCGGATTTCAGTGCCAAATAACACCGCAAGCTCTTCTACATCTCTCATGTCTGCTAAATTAAGAAATTAATAAATTAAGTTCCTGTCTTATATACAAACCATAAATGTTTTTTTCTAAGCCTAGAGGTCTCAAAGTCCAGCTCACATATTCCCATTTTTCCTACACAAAATATAAACCACTGCATTTATGTTTTTAAGGTAGAGAGTAGCCTAGATTCTAGACCAAGAAGATCACTGTGTGGTCTTCCCAGTTCTCCAAACCTCATCAGTAGTTAACCAAAGAGGATGAAGCACTCTGTGAAGCAGGAGCAGGCAGCATACTTTTGTTTACATCTGTGATATTTTTACCCATATATTCTTGAGACTTCTCCAAAGATTGAGACAGCTCAGAACTGCTTCCAAATCTTTCACTCTAAATTGGCTTTGATATTCCTTTTTCCTTTATTTTCCCTCCCCTTTTCTTCTTCCCTGCCTTTCCTTTGGTTTAGTCTTTCCTTTGGTGTTTTGTTTGATTTATCACTGTTTTGCTTCGCATTAGGACTAAGTAGGCTTTTAATATTAACACCTGAGCACAAAAAAATCCAAATTAAGGAGCTGTTCCACTTGACTTAAAGCATTATGTCAGAGTGCTGAAAGGGTCAGGGATACCTCAGCTGTAGGAATTAGGTGCTGGCAATTTAGTATTCTATGAAAGATTTCAAAAGGAGTTGTGTTTCTTCTCACTTTGGGCAGGAAAGTGTTGGACTCTGCCTGGTTCATTGAGCTTAGGCTGCTCTGACAGAGCACAAGCCATGCAAAAAAAGAGTAGAGCAGCTGAAAAGTACTGTATAAAATAAAAGGAACAAGCAATTGTTTGTGTGATTTAGCAGCTTACTTGGAACCAAAAAAAATAGAATGCTGCTTGCTTTTATGGCAGATGAAGAGAGTTAATTTCTTGGTCTTTGCATATATCTATATCTGATTTAGCATAGCAAGGTAATAACTAGCCCTGACTGTAGAAAAGAGCATTTATATTACACATTTGCCTGGCTTTTTAAAATGGAAACTGTTCACTCCTACTTCTTCATTACCTAGCTTGCAACCTGTCCTTTTTCTTTCACTGGTTCAAGTCCACGGGCAAAACCTGGAACTGTCTGTGCTGGGAGGGGTTTACACAAGCAGGAAGGGGAACTGACATTGGTCCTTATCCCTGTTCTGCATTTGCAACAGCCACTGGTGCGTCTGCCTGAAGCTTCTGTCTGGGTATGATATTAATTCCCTTCCTTCATCAGGCAAAACTGCAGTGACAGACATTTGCCTGTAACAGTTTCAATCATGTCCAGTGATTCACCTAAAAGATTAAAGTATGTCCAGCCTCTCCCCTTCCCAACAAAACCTCCAGCCAGAGGAACCATGGCCAGATTGATGCCATTATCATTGATAAAATGGACATCTGCTTCCTTCTGTTAAATGTCCTGATGTCCAGTATAACATGGAAGCACCCTGCTTTGATGGCAAAGTGTATTCTTGATAACAGTGTGGGCTTGTTTCTTCTGTCTGCACAGAGAGACAGGCAAAGGTAATCTCAGTGTGAAGTATCTCCTCCCTCTCATCCTTATCTCATCAGATTTCACAGTGACACACACTAAGAGAGAACAGAAGGACTGAAACAATGCAACGAGCAGTTTGGCACATCTGGAAAGAAACACTGGGATGTTTCTGTCCTAAAGCATTGCAAACAGGTGGTCACTGCAGCTGTCTGAAAAGCTTCATCTTATTCCCACTCAGAATCTGGATTTAATTCTTTAAAGATCCCTAAAGTGAGATTTTGTTGTTGTTTAGTTTTGAGGTGGTTGTGATTTGCAACAAATTCTGTTTAAAGCAGAGAGATGCTGTAATAAAAAAGAACAAATAAAATTCCATGCAAAAACTATTTTCTAACAAAACACTATTAAGATGGAAGAAGCCTACCATAACCTGAAGAGAGTCTTCTAGCAGTAATTTCCAACATCTCAACTGGCTGTTATGACTCAGGAATTTGAAGTCTTCACAACTTTTAATGGGAGATACAGGGGACTGGCACCCTTGTGGCTGTACCTGTGTGGGGATCCCTGATCCATCTGTGGATTAATATTGAAATATGTGTTAAAATTCATGGAATCATAAAATCCCAGCATGGTGGGGTTCAAGAGACCTCTGGTGATCATCTTGTCCAAACCCCCTACTAAAGCAGGGTGACCCAGAGCAGGTTGCTCAGGATCACAATGTTCAGGCAGGTTTGGAACCTCTCCAAAGAGACTCCACAACCTCTCTGGGCAGCCTGCTCCGGGTCTCAAACACCCTCACATGAAAGAAGCAAGTTCTTAAGTTCAAGTAAAACCTTCCACACCCTAGTTTGTGCCCATTGACCCTTGTCCTATCACTGGCCACCAGTGAGAAGAGCACAGCCCCATCCTCGTGACCTTCACTCTTTAGGTATTGCTAAGTATTGAGAAGATCCCCTTTCAGTCTGATCTTTTCCAGGCTAAAGAGCCCCAGATCTCTTACCCTCTTTTAAGAAGAGAGATGATCCAGTCTCCTATACATCCTGATGGCCCTTTGTTGGACTCACTCCAGTAGTTCCCTGTACCTCTTGAACTGGGGAACCCAGAACTAGACGCTATACTCCAAATGTGACCTTATCAGGGCAGAGTATAGGGAGAGAACCTCTTCTCTACCTGCTGGAAGCTCTTCTACATGTACTGCAGAACATCTTTGGCCTTCTTGACCTTGAGGGCACATTCCTGGCTCATGGTGAACTTGTTTTCCACCATCACTCCCAGGTCCACAGCAATTCCTCCAGCAATGCATCCCTATGGAGATAAATGACTCTAAATGTACCTTTAAGCAATGGGGGAAAATTCTAAGCTAAGAACTTATTCATATGAAATTGTGATAGAGCTCTGAACATGAACTGAAATCTGAAAGCTGTAGCTTTTGGCTGCTTTTCAAGGCATTTTTTATTCCATTCTGCACTTGGCAATCCAAAAGGAAAACAGAAGTGAGATGGAAGGGTTACTGGGAAGTGCCGTGGTGCATTGATTGTGGAAGTTATTTTACATAGCTCTGGGCACGCACGAGTTGCCACAAGCTTTTCATGCTTTTATTTACAAAACCCTTGCAACAAGGTGGCTCTGGGCAGAGTAATAGGTGAGACAACTATTTGCCTTGTACTTGCAAGAAAACAAGCTGCAATGTCAAAACTGTTTCATGTAAATGGTGCCCTCGTGTAGGTCTAACACTTCTCTGTCAATTTTTTCTTCCCTCTCTCATTACTGTCGAATTTTATGACTCATTTTAAAATCATCAGCGTGAAGTTTTTACTTCTCAGCTTGTCTGAAAAGCACCTTAAAAGCCTTCAGGGGTAAAAAAAATACTTAATCAGTTACCTGGTAGTTCTTGGCCTTAGTATTGACATTGTTGGCTTCTGCCATGAGTGTGGCTTTAAAAATTATTTCCTCCTAGTCTCTGCTGTGGTGTCACATGTGATGTTTTGAACAACGTGTGCAGCCATTCAGTTTGCACAGTCAATGTTCTCTTTGGGAAGGTTTCAAATAGAACATCCTTTACTCCTCTGTATATCCTAAATGGTTGAATGGATTCAATCAGAGCTTCAGGTAATCCTCCCAAGACTGTCTCCATATGCTGTGTGCCCATTGTCCTTCAATGCTTTTCTTCTCCTCTCTCTCTTCTGGATGTTCTTCTTTTTCCTGCTCTTCATTTTCTCTTCTGTACCACCTACAGAAAACCAATTTACTGATTTTAGATGCCCACTCTATAAACAAGACAAGCTTCTTGGAAAGCACAGTGTTCATTCTAATTATTTTAATTAACAAATGTTCTGCCATAAATAAGATCAGCAGAAAAAAGAAAAATGGAGCAGTAGCAGTTGAAATTAAATATTAAGCAATATTAGTGCATATACATACTTCATGGGAACCACCAGATTTCATATTCTTATTATGGAATCACATATTATAGGGGTTGGAAAGGACTTCTGAATATCATCTAGTCCAACCCCCCTGCCAGAGCAGGTTCACCTACAGCAGCTTTCACAGGGTGGTGTCCTTGAGGGTTGTGAATGACTTCAGAGAGGTACTGGAGTTTTCTTCTTCTCTAGGCAGCCTGTACCTGTGTTCCACCACCCTCAAAGTAAAGATGTTCCTGCTCATGCTTAGATGGAACTTCCTCTTATAAACAAGTGACTTCTCATCTACTGAGCTTTTTGGACTAATATTAAACCAGCTGATTCTTTAGCTTGCTTTTCCTCCGAGCAGCAACCAACCGCTCTCTTTAGTTCCACCTCAAATTAATCTAAGTCTGGGGGAAAAGCCAAATAAACAAGGAAATGTTTAATGTTTGGATTTATCTTTTCATTTCTTGGCAGACGGGTTTGGTTTTCTTTACAGCCACCTTTTGAAGTCGGTAAGTCATTGTGTCATTTCAGTGTAACAGCGCCGAATCTTTATCATATTGATCGTTTTTACAAGTTTTCAGCTGGGGTCCAAGATAATACCCAGCATTGTTATTGCATGATTATTTTTCATTTGGATCCCATTGATTTGCTGCCAGTAACTTACAGGTCAATTTACAAAAAGATGGGGTATGATTTATTTTTTTTCTCTAAGAGATTATGCCAGAATGGGAACGCTTTGATAAGGTTGTCAGCTCTCTAGGCTTAGTTTTTCTTCTCTCGGGAGTGCAACACATTCATGGATTAGTGGCATGGTTCCACCTGGATTTACACACAGCATATCCCTGGCTTTCATATAACTCACATGAATAAGTGGCTGAGCACAAGGCTACACTTAAATTGGAATTTTACTCATGGGGAATGCTTCTTTTCACACTTCTCTCTTTATATCTCAGAAATAATACAGTATGGTTACGCTGATGTAAAAGAGATGGGGAGACTTTATGTATCTAATCATAACAAACTACCAAGGTTTAACATCTCCAGATGACAGGTACTAAAAATAGACATGAAAGATTAATTTTGGCAGTGGCCAGGTCAGTGTTGGCACTGATAGAGTGTCCTTTCTGTACGGGTAGTAGTGCGTCACCCTGTCCAAGGAGCTGCAACCATTTCAGAGTGCTAGTGTGGGACCATCACTCAGCCTAGTTCAGAGCCCTTTGAGCCTGATCTGCCATGTGAGCAGGGCTGAAGAATCATGAGTTATCCCTTGATAATAGCACCAGAAATGGTACCAGCAGGCCACACACATGCACATTTTCTATATTTTTATCCAAATCCCTCTGAGTAGTGTGCTGAGGACACCCAGGACACCACAAGTTTGCCATAGTAATTATAGTTTACTACCAACTAGTAGTCATCCAGTTACTACTCTGTACTTAGAAGGATGACTTTGGAAAGAATAAAAAGGACAAAGATTACCACATTTTCATTATTATTTATATTTTACTTACCATCATTAGAATGTAGCTGCTAGGAAAACAAAGATTATAACAGCATGTGAAATTACACAATTGCACATACTCTTTTGATTCCTACGCTATAAAACACCCACTACAGAATTTACAGGGTTTTGGTGTTTTAATTATCTAACACAAAATGTGTTAAATGCAGTAGGTTGCTGTATATATTCACCCTGATGTGGACTATTATTTGTCTCTGGAACCCACCCAAGTAAATCAAAGCCACAATGAGGTACGTCCAGTTCGTGTTCTCTCTATTGAATTTCCTTGGCACCTGTTCAACAGGAGCAAATTTACCAAGAGAATGTTTTTTATGGCACAGAAGACCTTCTTCTGCCAGTGAAAAATACTCAGTTTTGTAAATGGCCTAATGTTTCATATTGGTTTGTGGAGGCTGAAGTTAAACCATCATCTTACCAACACAGGTCGCTTGAATAATCTTCCCGGTTTGGGTCATTTTGTCCTGAATTACAGTTTATTCGTTGACCTCAAAATAAAGTCACTGTCTGAATAAATTTCAAACTCATAATGTGTCCCACGGCAAGAAAATAATCAAGTGGCTGAAGGGTGACCATCTGTTGTAGGAATATTTCAAAGAACATTGCTCACCTGTGTTTCATTTCATACAATCATAGAATAGCTCAGGTTGGAAGAGACCTCAGAGATGATCTACTCCAATCTCAAGAAAAAGGCCAAATCCTTTAATTTATTACTAAGGAATCTCTGATTTATTTTTTTTCCCATATATTTTTAGATGAAAAAGTTTCTGATTGTTACTTTCAGAACCTCTAGATTCTAATTTCAAAATGTGTCCTGCTTTGCAAGACTAAAAGATGTTTCCAAATGGTCAAAACCTACTGTTTTCAGAGACCTCAGGCACCTTTGTTACCTTTGTTGTTTGTCTGACATTTGAACAATCACAAGTTTAATGTTCCCTTTACTGTTAAATATTGTTTAATAATCAAATCATTTTTCCACCAGACCTTATTGCTGCTTTATTTCAGAGTCCTGCAAGAGAGCCTTGCATCTGTCAGTAATTTATGAGAACAAATAAGTTTGTGCTATCCCCATTTCAATTGCATTTAAGAAGAAATGAAGAATTAGCAAGAATTGCTCAGTGTTCAGACAGTCAAAAAAGATCCTAATTTTAAGGTATTTTTGGTCTTTTTAAAATGTTTTTACAGTGATGAGTATGGATATTTATTGTTTGGCTCAGATTTAGGAATAAGGATCTGGGAACATTCTGATCACTACAATAACCATCAGCCAACACTTAGAAGTTGGGATATTTGTGAAGAATCAATGCACAGAAAGCTGAATTGAACTTACTGCTGAAGATTACCTGAGCAAGCAGGAGGAAAACAAACAAACAAATAATCAGCATTTCTAATTTTCTGGCAGCTTACCTGTATTTATCAGGAGCCTTGCTTCACACTTTGATTGTGAGAGTAAAAAACCAATGACATATAAGTCACCTAGGTTGTCTACCTCTGAAAATTGTTCATGGGAGATAAATCATTAATTGCACTCTTATTTTATTTTTTTTTTCCCCAGCAGTAAAATACAGTCCCTGAGTAAAGAGGAGGCTCTTACCTTAGATATTAAACTCTCAAAGTTCTCTATTTAGTACACTTTATATAGATTTTATAGTCCTGGGCAATGTCAAACAGGTCAGCTCCCGTCAAGGTAGACTGCAGCCTTCCCCACCCAGTGGGTCCCTGAAGGGTTACTGATTCTCCGTCTGTTGACTTGGCTCTTAGAATGTGAATAATTCATGGCAAGATCCCAAATGATGAATAAAGGTTCAAATTTATGTGGGGGATAAACACATTTATATAGCTGTAAAGCAATTACTTAATGTTATTACCCAATATTAAGGTAGCTCTCTTGGAGATTTTTTTTCTCGGTGTGTAAAGTTTTTTGCTAAGTTAGGAAAGTGCATCACAGTGCTTTGGCAAAATAAACCCCTTTAATAGAGTGCTACTGCAGAACTGCCCAAGCAAATCAAGTTATCCATCTGCACACCAGAGCCTTATTCATCTGAGCTTCACTCTTGCATGCAGGAGCAAACATGATAGTCCTTCATGTTATAACAACCTCTAATGTAAGCTCTGGTGCTGCGGAACTAGCGAAATCTTTAGTTTCTGCTGCGGACACTTATCAGCCAGATTTTTAGAGGGCATTCAAGTCTCTCACCTTTGTCAATGCCAGAACTTTCTTTTGTTGAGTTTGTTTGGAGATAGAGATGATTTGCATAGATGCTATCAATGGTCCCTTAACTGTCAATCAAAATTTAACTACTCCCCACGTGCCACAGAACATCTCTCTCTCAGCTGGTTTTCTGCTGTAGAGAAGCCCAAATTTCATGCTAGATCAGATCACATAGATTAAATTTCAACAGCCATGAATTTCAAGTAGAACTTGGAAACTGGACCATTTTAATTCCTCATAAATCTTTTCTATGTCTTTTGATGTCATTAAGGAATTTCTATAATGTTAAAATCTTCCATGATCATATAAATATGAATAAAAAAAGGGACTAAAAATTAATCTCTTTTAATAAAACTATCAGGAAGCAAGTGCTGCCTTAAACTGAAAATTCATTGTCACAATGCAGAAGTGGCTGAAGGGAGGAATAGATGCATTAGTGTGGAGGGGACATCCTACTGTGATCATAACAGCAGCTTCTGAGTGCTCAGCTCTGTTTCTATTCACACAGAAAATCCATCACTCAGCAACCTCAGGGCATTTTGTAGCCAGGGCTTCCTCACGCTCTCCAATTCCACAGTGTGGCATGGCAGCCGTTACAAATAATTCTCTTTTGGGGTTTATATATTTGCAAATTTGTCTTCTTCCTTGTTGATCTGGAATGTATTTACTAAATATATGTGTGTGTCAAGGTTATATTGCTTGGGGTTTTTTTGGTTTTCCTTAACAAAATAGAAACTGTATCAAAAAGTGAAATAATTTACACACGATTTTGGTGGTGGTGGTTTTTTCCACCTGTGTGGAGAAGGTTACCTAATTTACCAAATGTATGGGTTTTTTCCTTAACAAAACATAAACTATGTTGAAAGGCTGCTTCATTTACAAAATATATATGTTTGGATTTTGTTTTTCTTTCCCTGAAAATATAAACTGTGCCAAAGACTCCCTAATATTTGCTTTTAGTGGCAAAATATATGTCCTGCTGGCTCCTTGGCTTGCTGAAAGCCCAAGCAAGACAGGAGTACTCCTTCAGATTTCAGTGGGGTGCACATATAGGATGTTTCTGGACACAAAGTTTAAGTGTGTGTGATGATTTATGTTTTTCCTTTAGGCTTCATTTCTGTGCCTAGCTCTGCCCAGCAGTAAGAGGAGAGCAGTCACCTGTCAAATTCCTCTTTCCTGCCATTATTTTGTGTCAGGAAAAATGTTTTTTAAATAAAGAAGGAAAAACTGCACTAGACCTGTGCTAGATTATATGGTTATGTGGTCCTGCTCTGGCAGAAGGGTTGGACTCAATGATCTCTGGAGGTGCGTTCCAACCCCTAACATCCTGTGGTCCTATGAACTTGAATTTAGTTGTTTGTGGCAGAAAAATACTGACAGTCTTACTCCACTGTGCATAATCTATGATTCAGGATCATGTCCTAGTACATCTCAGTTTCCCAGGCTTACTGTTCACAAGTGGGTTTTTATTATGTTCTGAATGTATCTATCACACGAGTCCATGTAGTTATTAACATTTTTCAGTTGTGGGGTGGTTTGCATTCCAGTTAGAAAAACCATTTTGCAGAGATTCTTAATTAGTTCTCTGAAAATTAAGCAAGACAGAATCTCTGACTACCTCACCTTCCCCCATCTCATCCATCAGCGTTATTAAATGATTCAAATAACACCAGAGCTGCTGGAAATTGAGTGGCCATATGCTACTCTGAAGTAGAAAAGAAAGGGAAAAACAAGAAAGAAAAGAAAAAAAAAGGCAGAAGGGAGCAAAACACACCTGAAAACCTGCCAAATACTGACAGAGCTTCCTACCTTCCTCCTTTTGCACCCCATGTCCCCAGGAGCTCTTCTTGCAAGGTGAGGACTCGCTGCAAGCAAGGAAGCAACGATACTCTGTGGAAAGTTGGGATCCAGGCATGTTTTCCATCATGAAGGTGTTACCAGCAGCCAGGCTATTTAATTCCCATGTTCTCCCTGCAATTCTCCCTAGGTTCAGAAGAGAAAAAGCCTAGTTAGTCCATGCAGTCCATTCCATTCCATCATGTGTGAATTTGTGCTGTGCAGCAATGCACGGCTCATTCTCCTCCTCTGTGCCTGCTTTGTGCTCTGTGAGAACAAATCCTTTGGCCCCTGAAGGATCAAAAACTGGGAAAATACTATCATTATTTTTTTCCAAATACAGAGATTTTAATCTAGCATGTATGGGTCTTTTTCCCTCAATTCCTAAACTATTACCTAATTTTTAGTCTTTGAATGCTTAACCTAGTATTTTCAGGTTTGCGTGTTTCCATAAGTAAAGATGCATTTACTCTGTTACATATTTAGTTATAGACTTAAATTGGTTGGTTACAGACTTACACAAGAATTTCACAATCTTTTCCCCATTGCAAAGACTTCGTTGTGGCCTTTGGCATGGTGAAATCTGTATGCTGGAGGGAAACATCTTCACCTGGTGGTACTGAAGGAGACCGTGGATCCTTCAGTCTGCAGTTTCATGGCAATTGGGATCTCTGGCCTCATCCAGAGGCAAACCAACGTCTTGCTTCTCTGGAGGTCACCAGCCCCTGCTCTAGAAGTCTGCATGCACAAGCCTGGAAAATCCAGAGTAAAAAAAGAAAACAAAGGAAAGCTCATGAAGTGACATTTAGTGTTGTCATTAAATTCAGCAAAGTTGAGGATTTGTTCACAGGTACTTAGAGAAGACTTTATGAATCCTGTCCCCAACTGTGCTTCCAATTTCTGCAAGGTCAGCTTTGTTCTGCATTTCTGATGCCCACACTTGCTTGCAGCACGTAGTTAACCAACAAATGACATTTATTTCTCGATTGTGGAAGCCACCAACTGTCTGTGAAACCTCTCATTCTAAGCACTTACTGTGCTTGAGGTAGAAACCATACAGGTCTTGACTGTCTGCAAGTCAAGATGTTGTGCATGGTCTTTGATTCAACACATGCCAGATCCTCAACCCACTGCCAACAGACAGCATCCTAGTTGGAGAAACTATAGATGGTCCATGGCTCTTTCAGCACAGCTACCTTGCACTATATCTGTGTTTGCTGGACTGTTGGTTTTTTCTGCACAGTAGCTTTATTATTAAACTTCCAGACAGAACATTTCCTACTCTCCTGTTAATACTCCCTTTAGGAATAGATGGTCGTGCTCATGTTGAAATATTTATATCACTTCAAGTATCCTCACCAAAAAAATCCCTTCTGTTCTTTTCCTTTCTTTTTTTGGCAGGACATCTTTCCCAGGGATGATGTGTCACCACCTGAAGACTGATCTCACAAAGAACAAATCAATTCTGAACTGAGTCCTAGAGATTCTTTTTAACAGTTAGCATTCCTGCTTCCCACAGCTCATCCTTTTTAATAAGGTCTAAACATGTCAAGTCCTTCTGGCATATTCCCTGAAGTATTTAACCACCTAAAGACAGACACAGGCATCTTCAAAAACTACTGAATTGGTTCAGGAGGCAGCAATGCACATATTTTATCCCCAAAACACCATACCAAAGGAAGTGTCAGATTTTCTTTCTATCAAGGACTTGTTAGATATACATCACACAAATATACCTGGATGTATTCCAGGGCCCCATGGTGAGGTTATTTACTGTGTGTTATCCAGGTGGTGAGTCTAAATGATCTAATGATTTTACACCTAGAAAACCTCTTACTCTACCTTACACTCTGGCCCTTTCCTCTGTCACTCATCTATTTGCACTCAGAAGAGGCTGGCAAATGGTTTATTTTATTGATGGCCTGCTGGGTGTCCTGGGGTCATTTTTAATGTGCAGTAATTCTTTATACAGTCATTACAGCACTATTAGAGACCTCAGACTCGTTCTTTAGATGGTCATTGGAAGAGGTTTGCACAGGTTATTGTTACTGGTGTGGTCTCCTGCACTGCTGAACAAATGCCAGGCAGCAATTTCAGAGCGGGTTACTTGCCATCAAACCTGTACACAGCAACTTGGTGAAATATGTTTCAGAGGTATAATTCACCCATCCACCAGAGCACAATAAAACACCATCTTTATTTCTGATTTTATTGATTCTGTCTGCTCTCATCTGGTGCCTGAACATTTTATCTGTTCACACTGGGTTTTTTCTAATGCAATAAAAAGAGCAGACGGGATTTTGCCCTTTATTTAAAATGTTTTGCCACATTTAGAGGTAAATAACAACCACTTTTTGTGTTGTATATTTGCAGTCTTAGCAGAGAAAGCAGCATTTTGACACCAGGCATGTTCTACAGGATCCTATCTCTGGTTTAATAAGAATAGTCTCTTCCAAACACCTTTTTTTTGGATTTTTTGCCCCTAATGATTTTGCCTCTCCACTTCAAAACCAAACTAAGGCTGCTTGGAGAGGAAGATAGGAATTGCATTTCCATACAGTGGCAGATTGGATTGCTTCTCAGAAGTCCCTGTCCCCAGGAAAATCTCCATTTATATCATTTGGTCCGTGAGGTCCCTTCCAACCTGGCATTCTATACTATTTCAACCTCTTCAATTGCTATGGAAGTGGATACATGTGCCCTTACTCCTCCAGCTGACAGCTGTTCCCAAGACAGCAGCAGCAGCAGCTATTAAGTCTGGTTCCTCATTCCTCCATCTGCTCCCTAGCTTGATGGGAAAGCCCCTCCATCCTCACTAGAAAGGTGGCAAAGATGGTGCCACCATCAGCTCATGCCCTGCTTGGATGGTTTCCAAAGTGTGGCAGTGCCCAAATGTAGGTCTCAGCCCACAAACTGAGCATTGAGTCTGCTTCCTCTGGCTTAGTAAGACACATCTCTGGGAGACAGACACCTGTGTTTTATCATGCAGATTAAAGGAAAAAAAGAGAGGAAAGATCTGGCTCTCAGTCCCTACATAAATGGAGTTTAAATAATTTACATTAGGAGTTCAGTGAGCAGCGATCCTCACTTCCTTCTCAGAAACAAGCTGACACTCTAAGCACCAAAACAGATCATGGGAACCACAATGAAAAGCAGACTTCTGCCAAAGCTAAAGAGAGAGGAGCCTGGCAGGGAAATGATGGAGCAAGAAGAGTGGGATTAAAGCTGGCAAAGGCAGGAGGAGGGGAAAAAGTGAAAAGCAGAAGAACCTGGAATAGACTTCAAGGGACATAATGCTGCTTAATGGGGCAGAAACTGAGAGACAAGTGACTTACCAGCCAGTGTGATTAGCATCTTTTCAAGACAATCTGTAAAAGGTGACAAGTTGTAGATTAAATGTGTTGATTTGCCTTTTCCTCACTCTGCCTGGGCGCTTGTGTCATTTATTCAATGTAATAACCTCTTCTCAACAGCCATGGGTCACAGCATATTTTTCTTGACCTTAAAATAAGGAAAAGTGACATGATTCTGGAATTTGAAGAATTCAGTTCTTTACTGACTAAAGGGTAAGAGAAAATATAGCTGAATTAATTATTGTTTACATGTCACATGATGACTAAAGGCTCATGTACCACAGGAAGTCTAAACCAAGTTGGTTCATATCATTTCAGCCTATGTATATCTCAATCCTAAAATTATATTTAAAGGAAAATTTTTACTCCTAATTCTCACTCTGTTGCTTTTAGATGAGTCTCAGATTTCAGGTATTCCCATAATGGAAGTTAGGGGGGCGGTTCTTTGTGACACAGAAGTACCTAGAATGAGAACCAGTAGCAGTTTGTGGCATTCTGCCCTATCCTTCTTAGTTCTCTCTATCCAGCGTGGCAGAAATACAGAGTGAGTAGTAGAAAGGCAAACTACATTAAGTGAGGAAGGGGGAAAAGTCAATCTTTCAGTCTCTATAGGATCTGATACTAGTAGAAAAACTATGCTTGCAATACAAAGCCAAAAGATATCAAACGTCGTAAGATATGCTTTCACGAACCAACAAAGTACATCAGCTAGGAAAAAAAAATGCATTTCTCTGGACTCTGTCCCTAAGATGAGAAAGAGGGAAAACCTGCAAGTGTAAAGCAAGTATGAGATGGTTGTCAGTGTAATGTCAGCTTCCAGCAGAACAGAAATAACTCAGAGGTCTTGGGATGAGTTCCGTACTGCCTTGCGCGCTGCATAGCCTTTTAATCAAAACCCAGAAGGAATGGTTTCCAGCCAGGCACAAAACACCACATGCCCCAGAAATGGTGCTTTACCAGCACTTAAGCTCTAACCCAAATGCTAGATGGAGTTCTGCTTGAACAAGGATCCCAGTTGCTTTCCTTTTTCCTTTTGTATGCAATATATTTTGGCTTATATTTTGCTTTGTCATGCTTCTGTAAATCTTCATCTTGGGAGCACTTCCGAGGCTTGACCTTTAGTATTGACAGGGGAGATGTCTCTGCCTGTATTCTCATGTACCATGGCATGTATTGACAGTAATGCAGCTTTTCCACTCCTTTTGTCAATGGATTATTTTTTACCTATTTGCATGACTTCATGATGCAGTTAGCCTACCTCAATACATAATATTTGTGCTGATTCTTTTAATGTAGGGATTTAAATGTATTGATAAACACATTACACCATTTAAACCAGTATACTGCAATGTCATTAACCAGCAATGAAAAATACACAATAATCCCTGATGTGAGGCTGTTAAATCTATCCACAGAGGCAAAACTACACGCACTGCTTGACTGATAAGCCAGCTCCTGTCTCTTGTGGTCAGAGGTAATTCGTTTTTTTCTGTATTAGCCATGTGTTGGACGCTGGGTTTGCAGATTTCTGTCACCGGTGCTGGATTAAATGTAGCAGCTTTGTTACACGGAGTATCCTCTGTTGAGGATGGCAAAGCCACTATCAAAGCAATTTCAATTAGCACTTTGATTAAATGTAAAACTCAGCTCCAATGTCTTACTCCTTTAATTGTTTTGTGCCCATGAACTTGGCTCCTTCGAACTTGCTCAGGGAATGATATGAGCTATACCTTTAATCTCTGTTTTTCTCTTTTTCTATGGTATATACCACATCAATTGAATATTACTCAGTTCTGCAAGCTGAACTTCTCTGCCTACACTTACTGAGAGGAATCCAACAGAAAAAGCTTTAGTCTTCTGACCTCTTATTAAAATCTTTTGATTCCATTTTTGTGAACCACACTTACGAAAATGTTTTATAGAAGTCTCCTTTTAATTCTTGACCATGCTCATCTACCTCAGATTGATACAAAAGCCCTAACTAACTTCTCCAGCCTCAGTGGAATGACTAAACACTCTTCCAAGTTTGCACTATCAAGCCATAATTAGAATTACAATTATAATTCTAATTAATTATAATTATCTCAAATTATATCTGGTTATAGGACAGCCTGTTTCCTTTTCACTCAGACTCAGCTCTCTCTCTCTGCTTGCTTTGACTCACATTTAAGGATGGGTGGGTCTCCAGGAATTTATTAGTCTAGAAATGGGGTAACTTGAGTTTAGTAGCATACTTTTGAAAGGGCAAGTAGCTAAGTCCATGAGCCACAGGATTATGCTTCATGATAGGTCCATATAACTGTCTTCCATACACTGAAATGCATTGAAATGCTGCATTGATGTCTGTGAGCATTAGCAATCGTATTAGCATTTTCATACACTCCCCATTTGCTCTTCTAACCACAGCAAAATTCCAATCAATGGGATTTGCTATGGATTGTCTATTTCTAGTCCACATCTGATACTAAACTACAGCAGTTGCTCTATTGCCTGGCGATCCCTCCCCGGCAGAGAAAGGGAATTGGGAAAAGTGGAGGAAACTCATGGATTTAAATGAAAACACATTCAACAAAACTAATACCAATACAAAATATAGGAAGCTATACTGAGAAAGGTTGGACTTGATGATCCTTGGGGTCTCTTCCAACCTTAGTTACTGTGATACTGTGTGATACTGTGAAAGGAGAAAGGAGAGGAGGGAGAGAAGAGAAGAGAAAGGAGAGGAGGGAGAGAAGAGAAGAGAAAGGAGAGGAGGGAGAGAAGAGAAAGGAGAGGAGGGAGAGAAGAGAAAGGAGAGGAGGGAGAGAAGAGAAAGGAGAGGAGAGAGAGAAGAGAAAGGAGAGGAGAGAGAAGAGAAGAGGAAGTTACAAATTAAAGGCATCATTCATATGCCAGTGTGGTAAGCAAAGAGCTATCAACAGAGAGAAGAGAGCGAGGTCACTGTCCTGTGGGAGCACACCACCAGATGGCTGTTAGCACAAATTAAGAATTCTGCAGATATGGATTTTCCTCTCACCTTTTTATTATTTTTTTTTTTTTAGCATAATTTGCTCTGCAGTTTATCTTCATGGCCATTGGGAGGTTGGTAAAGGGCCAGATTGCTCTAAAGGGAAAATATCTTCATGTGTACATAGAGTGGGATGTTCAGCAGTAGTGACCGCATTAAACCCACTCAGATCATTTCTGTCTACTGGGATGACAACAATAAAAAAGCCACCTGAGGGTCTCCTACATTCGAGATGCAAATACCCTCTCCCTTTCCTTGTGTAATTAGAAAGCACATGCATAGATCTCCTACACAGATACCACTTATGCTCTAATTTAACTGTGTTTCTGTGCTGGATCAAAATTTTTAATGGCAAAGTGAGAACATTTTGAATGGAGAGAGGAAGAGACATTTCTTAATAACTGCCATTAGCTGTTTCAGAAATAAACCAAATATTGACTGCACAGTCATACCTGGCACAAATAAAACTACTGACCTTCAGAGGGGATATGCAGAAATGTGCATTTGAAATGTCTGCATTTCCAGCAGCAGAGAATGAGTTTTTCCTCCCTCCAGGAAAGGTAATGTGGCATAAAAAATAGTTAGGTAAACTGTTTACGTTAATTCTGCATAATTGGATGACCGGTGTTGCAGATTTTTGTTTCACTTCAAAACCTTTTGAGTTTGTCTTCTGCTGTGCTGCATTCATTTTCTGGACATATTCAATTTTGCATTCACAGAAGATAAAAATAATGGGGGGAAAAAAGCTTATGGCAGAACAGCAGGAAACAAATCTAACAGCCTCTGAGAAATGACACTCACATTTTTCGTTGATCCTTGAAAATCAGATGAGCCTCAGATTTACTTCTGGATTGTGCTGGTTGTGCTAATGTGTTGGGTTGTTCCCAAAGAACCCTAAAGAAACAAGTTCTCTCTTCTGCCTCCTGCTTGTGGTAGGGGCAATGAAATTATTGACTCATAGAATGGCTTAGGTTGGAAGAGACCTCAGAGATGACCTACTCCAACCTCCCCACCATGGGCAGGGACTCCTCTCAACTGGACTCAGTTGATCAAGGCCTTGCTCAACCTGGCCTTGAAAACCCTCAAGGAGAAGGCATCCACAACCTCCCTTCCAGAGTTTCCCCACCCTCATACTGAAAAACTTCCTAAAATCCAGTCTACACCTACTCTCCCTCGTCTTAGAACCACTCCCCTTTGTCCTATTGCTAGACACACTAATGAATTCATAAGTCCCTCTTCAGCTTTTCTGTAGGGTCCCTTCAGGTATTTTAAGGCAACTCCAAGGTTCCACAAGAGTATTCTTTTCTCTAGGCTGAAATATCAGACTCAAGTAGGTAAAAAGTTTTCTGCTGCATCATTTGTCATACAATTATTAAGATTTAAAAACAAAACAAAACAAACAAAAAACCCCACCCCTCAGTGGCCTTTGCCAGAAATGGGATAGGAACATTAGTCTTAAAACAGTTACTCCTTCAGTCTTCCTAATCTCTGAAGACAACTAAATTAACACAGAGATGGGAGCACTCATACACCCTACAGCCAACTGTTCCCAAAACAATGAAACCCCTTATTGACTCAATTTATTACAAACTCTGTCCTGAAGCAGACAAAGTGACTCTGTACTTTAAACAGTACTTTTACCCTTTGATGGAGGTCTGCTTTTGTCTTGTATGGTGCTAG
Organism: Dryobates pubescens; assembly: GCF_014839835.1. Taxonomy (NCBI): domain Eukaryota; kingdom Metazoa; phylum Chordata; class Aves; order Piciformes; family Picidae; genus Dryobates; species Dryobates pubescens. The sequence continues at coordinate 4,849,232 of NC_071635.1, forward strand.
TCGAGAGCAGTGGAGAGCGGGAACAAGACTTATTTAATACAACATCAGAGAATCATAAAAGCATCTGCAAAGATTGATATGTTTTGAGCTTTTCTTGCCTCTTCTTACCTCCTGTATCTCTGAGACTGGAATGTGCAGACTATTTGATCTGTTTGCATATTTGATTTTAACTCTACAGTTAGAGATTTGCCACTTGTGACACAGAACACAAATAACAATATTGATACCTGTTTAATGTTTGGAGCCTATTATGGATGTGGCTTCATGTTTCTATATTTACAAGCAACTCTTAATTCCTGCCCTTACTGTGCATTATAATTTATGAACAGCGGGGGGGGGGGGGGGGGGAGAAAACCAAACATGGAATTGGTTGTGACAGACCCTTAAGATCATCGAGTTGTACCAGAATCCCAGCACTGCCAGGTCACCACCAAACCATGTCCCTCAGCACCACATCTACACAGCTTTTAAATATGTCCAGGGATGGGGACTCCACCACCAGCCTGTTCCAGGGTTTGACAGATTTTTCAGGGAGTATGTTTTCCCTAATATCTAACCTAAACCTTCCCTGGCACAACTTGAGGCCCTCCTCTTGTCTTATTACTTGTTACCTGGGAGATGAGACCAACCCCCACCTGGTTCCAACCTCCTTTCAAGGAGTTGCAGAGAGTGAGGTGGTCTCTGCCTCAGTGCATGCTTTGTTCACGCAGAGGTTTTGCACTTGGGCTCACTGAGAGCTAAAGACCTAAAGCTGATCCACCAAAAAAGAAAACCACCACTTACCCTTTTTTAGACTCCATCTGTCCTCTCTGTGAAGGACCCCCTTTCAAGATTCTAAAAATATGTCATATTATTAAGATTAATACTCTGGCCCTTCTCTTAAAGGTCATCATGCAAAGCAGATACCCCTCCATTTGGATAAGGAGACAGCAAGGGTCACTCAGTGTTCACCATTCTCTGGTTCCCACTCACCTGTGACAGTTTGCAAATCTTTCCCCGATGTGGATGGAGTGCAGACACAGATTTGTCCCAAAGTTCCATCAGGTCCCAGTAGCCTTCACTGAAGACCTCTCCTTCACTCCTCTTCATTGCACCTTTTCAAATTCTTCTGACTTTTGAAGCATCTTTCTGTCTTTCTTGTGACCTCTTCTCTCTTCCCAATTCTGGTAGTATTGTCTTTCTTGGAAAGAAACACAGGTGAAGCTGGTGAGGACACATTTCCTTCTTAAAATCATAGAATTACAGAATGGCTTAGGTTGGAAGAGACCTTTAAAAGTCACCTAGTCCAACACCCCTGCCATTGGCAGGGACCTCTTCAAATACATTAGGTTGCTCAGTGCCCCAGACAAGCTGACCTTGAACAATTCCAGGGATGGAGCTTCGGCTACCTCTCTGAGCAGCCTGGGCCAGAGTTTCACTACCCTAAGTGTAAAAAAACTCTCTTCTTTCTATCTAGTCTAAATCTACCTCTTTCAGTTTAAAACCATCACCCCTTGTCCTGTCTCAACAGGCCCTGATAAAAAGACTATCCCCAGCTTTGTGATAGCCGCCCTTTAAGTCCTGAAAGGGCTAACAAGTTACAACCCCACATTATGGGACTAGCGCCCTGCCTGTAGATACCCCACTAGCAATCAGCACAGCCAAGGTCATAGATGAGCTACTCTTTGAAGGAGACATCGCAGAGCTACTTTCAAGCCAGCTCAGCCAGGTAGCAAGAAGTTGCCCTGCCAAGAGCTGCCAAGTGATGAAGGCAAGCATGCAGGGCTGTCCTCTACCTTCCTGTTAGTGTTCCCCAAGCTGGGACTGATCCCACTGTAAAGCAGTTATCCACCCTGAGAGGGCCTGCAGCTCAGAAGCTAACATTTCTGGAAACAAAAAGCTCCAAAGTGTCTCTAAGATAATCCATCAGTTCTTGTCACTTTTTATTCAGTGCAAGTAAGACAATTTCTGCGATGAGCAATGAAAAGCAATACATAAAATGTAAGATAAATGATCATAAATGGCCCTGCTGAGAAACTAGATCATATGTAATTTAATGGAGGTAGAAGGTCATTCAAACCACATTAAATATCACAGCACAAAGCAAACAGCCACAGCAGATCCTTATGCCACTGGGTATGGAAAGATAACATGCTTAAAATAACTGAAAAAGGAGGGGTGAAAGTGTGAGGGGGGGAAAGGGGGTGGTAGGTATGTTGTTAACCCTATTTAACATTATGCTTTAAAAAAAAAACAAGTAGTAGTAGCTATTTGGCATATGTTTGAGGAGACTAGGACACAGACAGCTGCAAAATATTTGCCAAGTTTAAAAGTAAGTCAGACCTTTCTGCACCAGTGTCATGCTAGGCAATCCAGGACTGAAGCACCAAAGTCATCCATCACTCCCAGGAGTCCTGCATCCATCCTGCCTTGGTGTGTACACCAATAATTCAGATTGAGATCAAGGAGAGCATTTAATAAAGCAAGAAGAATGGGAGCTATTACCTATATTAAATATTGGCAGAGTAAACAGCAGAGATTGCTGCCTGTTTTATCTCCTTCAGGAGCAGAAAAGATCCCTGGGCATGTTTTCTGTGGTGGTCCCACAGAGTATGTGTGTGCATTTCCAGTCTCAAAGGGGTTAGGTATTTTAATGCAGGGGGGCTTGGGGAAGGGGTTCTGCTGTGGGTTTATTGTTTATTTGGGTTTTTTTTCAGCAGTGCTTGAAAATGTGTTTCCTACCAATGCATTCAGCATGTTAGAATGTTTTCAGGGATGGTGCTGAACACATGCTTTCAGAGCTGGTAGTTCCCCAGCTGCAAGAATGTGCTGTGGTTTTCTTTTGGTGCTACAGCAAATCTTACAGCAGCTACAGAAATTTACTAAGACTTCCCTGTTTTCATCCCCTAGAAAGTGTGATTTTCTTAATCTGAGCATGAAATGCATATTTTATATTTCTGGATACTTTTGAAGGAAATCTTGGCATTAACCCAACTTCTGTAACTCATTATTCCCTATTTATTTATTATTACTTTTTCATCTTTCCCCCACTTGTAGTTAGCCAGGCTTCTCTTTCCATGGTTTTCCCAGATTAAACATCTACCAAGTGTCAGCATTTAAAATGTCACTTTAAAATCTTCAAAATATTCAGCATGCCTAGAAAGCTAAAGAGAAATTCAGAGTCTTTGTGTAGGTGGAACAATAATGCAGAGGAAAATTAAAGAGAGAAAATAAATTACAATTCACAGTTTCACTGTTTATACCTGTTAGTCCAGAACTGCACCCACCAAAGACTGCAGAATCACAGCATGCTTTGGGTGAGAAGGAACCTTTCAAGCTTGTCTAGTCTAATGCTCCTTGTCTAGTCTAATGCTCCTGCAGTCAGCTCCTCAGTTAGAGCATGCTTCTCAGAGCCTCATCCAACCTGACTACGAGTGGTTCCAGGGATGGAGCATCTACCACCTCTCTGGGCAACCTGGGCCAGTGTCTCACCACCCTCACTGTCAGAAATTGCTATAGAATAGAATAGAATAGAATAGACCAGACCAGGTTGGAAGAGACCTTTGAGATCATCAAGTCCAACCTATCATCCAACACCATCTAATCAACTAAACCATGGCACCAAGCGCCCCATCCAGTCTCTTCCTAAACACCTCCAGGGATGGCGACTCCACCACTTCCCTGGGCAGCCCATTCCGATGGCCAATCACTCTTTCCGTGAAGAACTTCTTTCTAACATCCAGCCTAAACCTCCCCTGGTGCAGCTTGAGACTGTGTCCTCTTGTTCTGCTGCTGGTTGCCTGGAAGAGACCAACCCCCACCTGGCTACAACCTCCCTTCAGGTAGCTGTGGACAGCAATAAGGTCTCCCCTGAGCCTCCTCTTCTCCAGGCTAAGCAACCCCAGCTCCCTCAGCCTCTCATCACAGGGCTTTGCTCCTTCTCTGAACACATTCCATCAGGTCAACATCTTTCCTAAACTGAGGGGCCCAGAACTGGACACAGGACTCAAGGTGTGGCCTAACCAGTGCTGAGTACAGGGCAGAATGACCTCCCTGCTCCTGCTGGCCCAGTCTGAAATAGAATAACTATATTTTCTTTCCTCAATCAGGTTTCTTTTTTTCCCCACCACATCATTGGGACCATCATTTAAGTTCATTTTCTTCAAATTTTGCCAATGTCTAGATGGAAACAAAATCTAAACCTGTGTAGTGTAGTTCAAGCCCATCTCTAATGCAAGCGTTACTGTGTTAGCATATATCACTTAAGAAAGCACGAGAGAGAACATTTAAAGTTACATTATGTACATTATGGGATCGAAAGTTTCCCTATGTGTGAATTTCTCCCCTAAGCAAGTGGTGGTGTGATGAAAACTGGTTGTTTAATTTCTGCATTTTGAGCTGGCACGTTATAATCAGTCTATCAATTCTTCACAGCAAGTCACATTGAATTCATTGTTTCCGATACATGGGGAAGCGCGAGACTTTGTGCGAGCCACTGTGAGATGAGGTGCCAGAGGGAAAAAAAAGAGTCCAAAATAACTCAGATGGAACAGTTTTAAGAGGGACTGTTATTTTCAACACCTAAAAAAGATCAGATGTTGGCTGCTTGAAATCAGCACTTGAATTTCTGGATGAGGCGGCAGAATGGGTTGAGTCTAATTTATCTCGGTGGCCACAGACGAGAAAATTCAAAAGCAGTTTAAAAAACTTGACTGGGCCTCAAAAGGAACATAACTTACAAAAGGAATATAACTTACAGATCCTGCTGGCTAAAAATACACCCTCTATCAGTCATGAAAAATAAACAAATTAATAGTTTTCTGGCAAAATCTCCAGAAATTAAAGATTGCAGTTGAAAAGGACCTTTCAGATCGTTGAATCCTTGAAAAACAAACTATGAGAAAGAGTTATTTGCTATCTGACAGTTGTAGAGATCTGTGGTGCCATTTTCCCTCCTGGTTAGAACATCACTGTGAAAATAATAACCAAAAAAACCCAAACCAAAACCCCTCATGGAGCTAGGATTCATGTAAACAAGTTTTAGACAGCTACAAAATAGAATCATAGAATCAGTCAGGGTTGGAAAGGACCACGAGGATCATCTAGTTCCAACCCCCCTGTCATTGGTAGGGACACCTCACACTAGAATACCCCAAGATTTTCTTTCCCTGAAAACAAAATAGAGTGAAATAGCTCCAATTTTGACAGAAAATGTTAGAACTCTTGTTAAAACAGAAGCCCACACGTAGTCTGGCCACTGCTAAAAGACAGCTGAGAAAAAAGCAGCATGATCTGCCATTTACTGGAAACTGGTCAGAAGGCAGCTGACCACATCTTATTGTCTCTCATACAGTTCTTACAATGGTATTAAATGGGATCACAAAGATCACTTGTGGTTTCCCTAATATTTCTTTGACAAAGAGCTGGATTTCAGCCAGTGCAAACAGAGAAATACCCACAGGGAAGAGGAACTTGGAGGAGCTTTCCCTTACCAGACAATAAGTTCATGTTATGGTATTTAAGATATTGGCAATAGGCTAATTCAAGTTTATAAACGTTGTCTGGATACCATCACTGAGGGGGGTTGGAGGTGGTGATGGTGGCAACAACAGCTCCTGACTTACTGATTTATAGGCAAAAGGTTGCAGGCGTGACAGAATTTCTCTGTCAGAGATACAGCCATGGAGAATAAGGGGATATTTTTAAGCTCCAGAGGGGCTTGGCCATGGGGCTTGATACCTCTGTGCTCAACCCCACACTGTGGAATTTGCTTCTTTTCCCTTGACCAAAATCAGAAGGAGTGGTTTTCAAGGAGAGGTTCAGACTAAATAGGAAGAAAAAATATTTTATAATGTGGGTGGTGAAACACTGGTCCAAGCTGCTCAGAGAGGTGGCAGATGCTCCACCCCTGGAAACATTTCAGGTCACTTTGAGCAACTTGGTCTAGTTGCCGGTATCTGTGCTGCCAGCTGAGGGATTGGGCTAGATGACCTTTGATGGCTCCTTCCAAACCAAATCATTCTGTGATTCTATGAAATTGATTTGATGGCACCTTTCTTTTGAAGCACAGCAGACTTTGCAAAGAGGAGAAGGAGAATCAAAGTGCCCGAGCAGAGCCTGTTTTAAGTGAAGCTATACTGGCAGCCAGTGGTGCAGACAGTGAGGTAGAGAGCTCACTCAGTACTCCATAAGCAGTGCTAAGGCACTGGCCATAAGTGTTTAGTATTCATGTTGAGTTTAAAAAAAACCAGCAACTGATACCCATGTGCATTATGCAAAACAACCACAATATCTGCAGGCTTCAAAACAAAGATAAACACTGTTATTCTCCTTTTTCCCCCCCCCATACAATTATATATAAATGAGATTAATAACGCCTGCTGACATTTGTTTCCTTAAAACTCTAGGCCAATATTATGCTACTAACTAGATTTCAAAAGCAGGAGGAGATGAAAGTGATAAATTAAAAGTGATGCATATTTAACTTTCCATTACAGAAATCCCTGTATTTCTCCATGAGGTCTTCTGCTCATATTATCTTCTGTTTTGTCTCCCTCTAATCTCATTACCATAACCTAAATCTAACCTGTGCTGCTAAAGCCTGCTGCTGTCTCATGGCATTAGCATGAGACACATTTTTTTATCAAATAGATAACAGCAAAACAAATTGCATTCTGTTCCTCCTGCACTAAACGGTATGATCGAAAGTTCATCATTCTGGGAGCTGAAGCTGTGAAACAAGATGATAGAACTCCTGAGCAGCTTTCAGAATGATGAATAATGAATTGGAGGTTAGTTGTGGCTCCAAAGCTCACAAGTTTTCCGAATTCAGGATCAATAAAGAGCTGTGTTCTTTAGGAAGATCTGTTTTGTCAGTGCTTCTATTTTTCTTGTGAGCCAAAAATACAGCTAATGAGGGACAAAAAGTAGACTGAATGCTTGGCATGAGCCATAATATAGGCACTTATGTAAAAAGCCAATCTTGGCTATTCCTCTTGACAACTTTTTTATCTCTTTTATTTTTTTAATTATATTTTTTTTATCTGCATAAAATGATAATTTATAGTTGCCTACATAGCACAAATTCAGTCTTATTTCTGTGATGTTCATTCTTTATGGAGTCTGACTACTCTTGTTAAGGGGAAATCCCATTAAAACAGGGGAATGAGGGAAAAGATTAAAATCTCTTTGCCAACGTAAATATCAGCTGCTTCTTAAATATTCTTTCCATTTCTAGAGCTTCCTCCATCCACAACTAATAACTATTGTAGGTACTCAACGACAGGACAAGGGGCGATGGATGGAAGTTGAGGCATAGGAAGTTCCATGTAAAGATGAAGAAAATTCTTTTCACTGTGAGGGTGAAAACAGCATATCTCCACCATCAGGGAATTACAGCTGAACCACTATGGCTATCAGGTGAAGATGAACTGGACAATTTGAGAACAGAAATATTGTTTGGACAATATTTCACCAAGCAGAAGGGTTGCAATAACCTTACCTAACAAGAATGAATAGGTGAGATCTAAGATTTTTTTTAATCTGACAATAACAAATGATGTGAAGCACAGGATCCCTGGTCACCTCTACACCAGACCCTGTGGCCCTCCACAAAGAGGTCTGTGGCTGCTCTCTTTACTGCATTATCTTGTCTAACCTGAGCTGCTTCTCCTATCAGCTCAAACAGGGATCCGCTTTGGCCCACGACCTTCCAAAAGCTCCAGGATGACGACGGATAAGCTAAGGGGATATACAAAGGTCTCTTGGAAGACCAAGTATGCATTTCATTACTACAAAGCAAATGAAATGATCTTTCTATCTTCATGTTTTATATTTTCTTCTGCTTGCCTGGATTTGTTTCCTTTTTGACTTTTAACAGTCTTGGCAAATCTAACTTTCAATGTTTTCATCCTCTGCCTTTTCCAGGCTGCTTCTGGTTCAGCTCACTTAACAGTTGTTAGGTTTAGCAGGACTTGATTTTTTTCACTTTAGATGTCATCCCCAGCAAGGTAGTTCAATTCCCATCTCTGGAAGTGTTTAAAAGATGCAGAGATGTGGTGTGGAGGGACTTGGTTTGGCACCAGACTTGGCACTTAGATAATGGTTGGATTCAATGATCTGAAAGGTCCTTTCCAACGGAAATGATTCTTTTCTATGATCCATTTCCATTTACCGCCATTCCTAACTGCTCTATGATGATGAATTTCCCTTAGTAAACAAGCAGGGATTAGTTTCCCTGACCAAGAGAAGCAATCACCTGTGCACAGATTACCAACCATTAGCTGACACTGTATAAACCTTTGTCCCCACAGAGCTCACAGATCACTTGTAGTATAACATCTGGGGAGCTGGAAGCCTGTCCTAATGATCATTGCTCATGCACATGGTTACTGGAAAATCATTCATGAATATTGAATCCAATTATTACAAACAGGTGCAACCAAGTAACTACATTTCATGCTCACCGACATATCACAAACACTTAAATTTGATAAAGTTAATACACAAATATATACTCTGGTACACAACAATAACTTCATGTACATTCATGAGAATGCAAATATAATGAGCCTGAGTCTCCCTTCTGAGGTTGTGATCAAGGTTCATTTTCAGTAATTTTAAACAATTATTTCACCTCATTGCTTAATTCTTTCTACAGCTGGGAATCCAAGAAGGGGGAAATGAACACAGTCTGCTGTAATGCCTTTCCTGCTAGAAACTGAGGGCCTGAGAGAAAGAAAGGAAAAATCTTTCAGAGCTGTCCTGTGCTAAACTTGCCCACAGAAAAACAAAAACAAACAAACAAACATGAAAAACCCCCACCAACCACCAAAAACACACACACAAACAAACCTACATTTGAGCAGGCTGCCTTTAGAACACCCCAGGCTCCCTTTGGAACAAGACCAAAATTCAACCATGGGCACATACCAGAGCACATGCATGTCCAGCTACACAACCTTTATCAAAAATTACATTTTAGAACATACTGAACTGAATAGCAGCTTCTGGGTTTACCAAGCCGGCCTGCAGGTCCATCAGTGTCAAGCTGGACCCACCAGAAACTTCTCAAGATCCAGTTCAATAGATTTTCTATCACCACAGAAATTAAAAGACCAGTCCAAAGACATTAGCAAATGGGTGTTTTTTTCCTGAGTTTTCTCCCCAGATCATCATTCCTTTGCCAGCTTCATCTTGCATATACAAGATATGTATTAAAAAGTATGCTGATCCTTGTTTCGATTACCTTACCAAACTTAACTTCCTGAGTGTCTTTCAGAATGGCAGCCTTTCTTTTCTACCTAAAATCCTTCTCTGCAAATATTTTTGTTTTAATTCCTCCTTCCTGACTGAGGATGACCCAAACTGGACACAGACTCAACCAGGCTGTTCAGCACCATGAACCCTTTGCTTTGGAAGCACACACAGCGAGTTCCTGCTGCCACTGCTCTGCTGTGGTTGCACATTGCAGTCACAAGGGAAACATGTCTTTATGAAAATTGGTCTCATTATTTTTATGCTTCACAGTTCCCACTAAAATTATTTTGAGCAGAAATAAGGCTGTTGAGCATTGCTGAGCAGAAAAGGAAACATTCAGCAATCCTGATAACCTTGTGGAAATTGTTGTTGCTGACCTGAGCCCCGGGGTGAAAGTTATAATGATAACAGCAATAATAAGGCACCACTCATAATATCTAATAATATCAGGAAATGCTTCTCCCTACGTGTGGGGAAGATGTCTGTAGTGAATTTCCAAGTGACATCCTCAGTACTCACTTGGTCTCTGTATATAACAGTTCCTTATACATTCCTCACAAAACATCTTCATCAGTTCAATCTTCTGTCTGTTGGGCAAGATTCTCCCTCATTATTTCCAAGGTGAGAGTGAGGAACTTTGCAATTGGCCTTCACTGAGCTCTACTCACACTGTCTCTCAATCCTTTAATATTCTTTTTCACCAGCAGGGAGAAAGATTAAAAAAAAATAAAAATAGTGTTTTATGATCTATCCAAGGACTGCAAGTAGCCTGAAGAGACATATTCTGGATTAACTCTGATTATGTAAAATCAAAGTCAGTTAGGATTTCCTCCAAAAGGCTAAAGGAGGAGATTATTAAATTTATTTAAATAGTGTGATTAAGGTCTGCTCCTCAAGATTTTAGCTTTGGCATTTCTCTAAGTAATGTGAAATGTAGGCTATGAGTAATTGTGATGGACTTCACTGAAGAGTGCTTGGAGGATGAGTTCATTCCCCCATCCAAATCAACACCCACATGCAATTTGGAATTGACTTGGACAAGGGCAAGAATTCACTTTCATCTCTCAATACTGCCCAGTTACAAGAGGATGATTTGGACAACCATTTACCTTCTTAATATTTAGTGGGCATCTGCTGGACAGCTGTAAGATCACAGCTTTTAAATTAGACTTTGTGGAATTGCTGAGAAGATGTTGCTTCTTACTTTACATTTACCCCATCTCTCCTCAGGAACATAAAGCTATTCCCCATATGCCACCTGCTTGTTCCTCAGGAATAATGCAGAGCAGAGGACTGACTCCCCACTGTGGTACCTCATATCTGTGCTGCTGGGATGCTGTGTTGCATCAGTTCAAAACTGGAGTAGCATGGTGGTGAATGAAGGCATCCATACATTATACTGAAGCCTTTAGCACATCTATCAGTAAAGAGAAGCCGAGTCACAGATGGTCTTTGCACTGTTATAATTAATAATCATGGTACCATGTTAGTGTCATCCTCATGTAGTAAAAGTGAACCTATAAATTGTATTCAGCATTTTTACAGCATTTACAAGGGCTGCTTTTGGCAGTAGAAGGCTATGGCTCTGACAGTAAGTCTTTCTGAACTGCACTCCTAAAGAGTAATTTCAATTCACACTCTGTTTTATTTAATATTATTTATGACAAGGCACAGTTATTTTTTTTCTGTATACCATTTTTAGATTGATTCTTTACACAGTTAAACTACTTTTTTTTCCCCCTAATCCTGCATTTTCTTTATCACTTTTCAAAGCAGATCTCTCCTAGACAAGACGATGTGTACATCACTCCTGAGCTGGTCTAAATTCTCACCAGTCTGAAGTGCCCAACACTACATTATTTTTGTGGGCAGCTCAAGCCCTGTTTGATACAAAAATATCATCTGTCCTTTTTGAAGCTACTTTTATGATGAACAATGGACACATACAAACCCAATGTAACTATGGGTGAAGCGTGTCATTGCATGTACAGGCATTATGTCTTGCAATGCTTCCATGTTTTTTTTCCTCTTGGCTGGAAAATCGTGGGCACATTACATATTGGATACAGGCTTAGTGTTATCTCCAAACTCTTTAAAAGCATTTTGAATTTTGAGAGAAATCCCTTTTGCTTTGAATTTGATTCTTCCCACTCCATTCCTGCTTGTATGAACAAATCCTGCTGAGATGCTCCAGCTCAGATGCTGACAAAAACTGGAAGTGAAATGGCAAGTTGGGATCCAGTAAGGGATGGAGATGTTCTATCAGCTTATTCCAAAAGCTCAAAGTTTGATTAAAATTCCCTGGACTCAGTGATTTTAAGGATCTTTTCCAACCTAAATGATTCTATGATTCCCAAACTCATCTGGCTGTTGGGGAGCTCAGACTTGCAGACATACTGGAGGGAAAGCAATTTTTAAGAATGTTTATGGAAATTACAATTTATTTCTTTTTTTCCCAACAGATGGACTATTTCCTACTCAGCATAAGAGGAATGTGATTTCCTAGACAAAAGCTGCAATTTACCTCATGTCATCTACCATCCTCAATCACAGCAGTAAAATGCAGCCACAAGAAGCAAGAAAAAACACGTAGCCATATGACTGGCTTTGCCTAGCCCAATAACAAGTCTCTGGCAGTGGCCCACATTGATGCCAGGAGAGTTTAAAGCTACAGCCATTTTGTTGTGAGCTGTGGTCTGATCTCTCCCAGGCTCCAGACCTCCTTTTACTGGAAATTTACTGGGTCACAGCAGAAATTTCTGATTAGTTAGTATTGATTTTCTTTGTTGTTTTTTTTTTCCTTCCCATGAATGTCTGAGCGATTGCTCCTTGAATTCACGTGAGCTTCCTGCCTCCCCAGCAGCCTGGGGTGGTATGTTCAGTGGGTTAAGTACCTCTCATTTTTCAACCTGTCACGTGATAATTTCATCTACTGACCCTTCCTTCTCCTTGAACTGTGGAAAATAGAGAACCATTGTGTCTAGAGAGGTCCCTTGATAAGAGTCATGGACAATTTAGCTTGCTTTTCCTTATCTCAATCATTCTTGTTCTCAATCTTTTCATCCATATTAATTTTACTATATCATAGGATCACAGGATGGCTCAGGTTGGAAGGGACGTTAGAGATCAGGCAATCTCCAACTCCAATCTGCCTGCCATGGGCAGGGACACCGCTCAACTAGACTCAGCTGCTTAAGGCCTCATCCAGCCTGGCTTTGAACATCCCCAGGGAGAAGACATCAACAGCACCCCTGGGCAGCCTATTCCAGAGTCCTACCACCCTTATACTGAAGACTTTCTTCCTAAGATCCAGTCTAAACCTCTCTCCCTCAGCTTAAAACCATTCCCCCTTGTCCTGTGTCTAGGCACCCACATGAAAAGTCCCTCTCCAGCGTTCTGTAGGCTCCCTTCAGGTATTAAAAGGCAGCTCTAAAGTTTCCCAAGTCTTTTCTCCAGAGCAGACCAGCCTAGCCTGCAGTGTCACAATGGGTACACATTAAATATAATGAGTGAGTTCAAATTCTTTTTCAAGCTGTTTTGAAATTCCTATGTCTATTATTCAGATCCAGAAACTCAACTGGAAAAATACAATGTACTTTCTGTTTGGTTGTTTGAGCTCTTCTAACAGTAAAGTCCTTAAAAACCTGTTCTGGTCTGGAGGGCACCTTTGCAGATTCAGTTGCAGCCCAGTTCATCAACAGAGTAATCCTAGGTGATGGTGAAAACTTGGCATCTGCCTTGATCCCCCAATATTTTCCAGATTTCACATTGATCAGTTTTACAGTCTGTTATAATGGAAGCTTAAGTTGAGCTTTTCAAAGTCTCAGAAATGCTTACGGTGAATATCCCCAATCACTTTTCAAGAGCATCCCATCAAGTTGAGTTGATAAAGATGAGATTAACCTATTATGGATGTCATTTTGCTAAAACATTGATATTTTCCTTTGTCAGTTATCACTGGTAAGAAGCAGGTTTGACCTTTAAGACAGGAATATATAAGACGTTGTCAAAACGGATCAGGAACTCGAATAAAATATATGTGACACAGCATTACCAAGACTCTAGAATGAGAGTTCACTGCTCCTTATGGCCCCTCAGAAAACCCATTTCTTCTACAAACATCAGAGGCAAACACCAGCCTGCTTTATTTAAATATAGTTGGTGAATTTTAGCACCTTGCAAGGAAAGCTCTAACAATAGAATGAGGACTGACGTAGACAAAGCCTTGGAAGACTTCAGCTTTGGGACTCTGGATTGTTCTGTGCCATATTGTGTGAGTTTGTGTAGTAAATGAATAACTAAGGAAAGTGGCTGCATAATATTATGGAAGTATTTATTCTCAATTTCAGTACCTTGGACTTTTAGTATTTTAACTCTCAAAATGGAATTCAGGAGCTGGAAACATCACCATTAAGATGGCAAATCCACACCATAGTAAGAGAGAGTGGAGATTAACACTCAAGAGCAGAGTTTTAGCTAGAATTATATTCAGAAAAGTACAGAGATCTGCAGCAGAAGATGACATAGAGCCATGTTTTCATCCCTGACACTCCCCTCAGGCAAAGCTCTGCACAGCTGACACCCTGACTTCATGTTGTTAATTTATTTTGTTAAGCAGGTTTGGTAGTGAACACATCCTGCAACACAGTAACGTCAGGCTCTGCTTTTCCATTTCTAACATTGTGTTGTGTTTGCTTCCTCAAAGAAAACATTGCTCTGAGACACTACATCCATTTTCCTTTAGATACCACCCAGTGAAACACTGAAAATTAGTAATTTCAAAACCATAAGAACCTTCTTGGATGGGATCCTCATGTTCCTGAGTATGTAAAGCCTACTGAAAATCAGTAGGAGTCACACCTTACTTTTGCTCATCTTAAAAGACATGGAAAAAACCTGCTTGCTATGGATATTGCAGAGTTAAATATGCCCTCAAGTGTCTGTGGACATAACCCATTTCTCCTTGAATTTCTTGGGCTAGGTAGAGTTTCTCTTTTTTTGTGCAGCTTAGAGCACTCAGTATTGCTTCATCATGTGGTACTTGATAAGTGCATGTATTTTAAAATGGTCTTATGAAATATTTCTAGGGGAAAAAAAAAATCTATAAGAGATTGAACTGCCAGTGATGAGCTTTTATTTCATACCATCGCCCATCATGATAGGAGATAAGGTTGTCTATCTGAGTAACTGCATCCATCTTCTGAATTTCCTGACTGATCATCTACTGCTTCCTACTTTGGATGATCAAGCATTTTATTGATGAAGCTCCTATTGAGCTGGTTCAAAATCATACTGCAATTCAATGACAAATCTGAAATGGAACAGCTCTCTTACAAGCACCAATCATACACCTTATCAGCACGACCATCACCTAAGCAAACAGTGCTCCAAACCCAGTCCTCCACCCAGGGATACAATCTAAGCTCCAATCCTGAAGAAATACAACCCTCAGCTCAGGTTTAGTTCTTAAATCCTGTAACTGAATACAAAGGGCACGGACTGGTTTTCACCTATCCCCAAACTCTTGATTCTGTGATAACTGCACCCTTTAAAAAATAGTTTAGAGTACAGCATTTTTCTTCCTGCCAAGCTTCTCTCTAGAAAGCATTTCTTTTGTAGTAGCACCAAACAAAAATTTTGACTCAGCCACCACTAAACTTAAGAGAAAATTATTATTAACATGAAAGGTGGTTGGACTCGATGACCTCCAGAGGTTCCTTCCAACCTCTACCATTCCATGACTTTATGAAGAAAAAAAAAACCAAACCACAAATGGAGCTTCAAGGTTTTTTTCAAGGCAAACAACTCAATGCTTGATCCTTGAAAAGTTTGCCTTCGTTTCTACCATCCCTTGTGAATGCTACAGCCATCCTCCACAAGCACATCCCTTCCCACGCCTGCCAGAGAAGTCAGATGAAATATGTGCTGTCTCTGGAATACAGGCAGCCCCAGATGCTGGGCTGCCCACCAGCGGCGCAGGATGGCTGCCAGGCTGTCTGCCCAATGCCTGTCCTGGGGAGAGCTCTGCGGCTCATCCTCTGGCTCTGTCTGCAAATGTCTCCTGCTACCAGGCAGGCCCACGGCCAGCACCTGGGGTCACTCTTCCTTACATGTCAGAACAGGGTAGAAATGATGCATAGAAATGGAAAAGCCCAGCATGTGAGGTGGCTACTCCAGCATTTCAGGATGTAATGCAAGGACTTTTGCACTTTTTAACTATCTATACACACACAGACACATTTATATACATCTGACAGGATTATGAGTGTGCTACTGAAATCTTCAGCTCCCAACCTGTACTTCCAGCTGTTACCACATGCCATGATTTCTGGAGCTTTCAGTTGGCAGAATACAAAAAGTACCACTCCTGTGGTCCTGTTCAGTGCCCAGGACTTCATTCACACAGTATTCACCCAACACTCTGCTGATATCTTCCCACCAGTGACTGCCCAGCCATGCCCATAACAAAACCAGCCAGAGTCTGACCATAGCTCTTTACAAGTTAGAGCTCAAGAGGGCTATGATTCAGTTTTCTTTCCCATCTGCTAAAACACGTTCTCTCTGTTAAAATGCAAGCCTTACAAGACTAAATTGTAATCACACTTCTCTTTACTTCTTCATTACTTCATTAGCAAAGATATATACATTTAAGATTGCAGCCTCCAAAATAATTTTCCTTCAACTAGATGATATTTAAAGGTCCCTTTCAATTCAAGCCACAATTCTATGATTCTATGAGTTGATTTCACAGAATGGCTTAAGTTGGAAGGAACCTCAGACATCACCTGCTCAAAACCTCTGCCATGGGCAGGGACACCTCTCAACTAGATTTGGCTGCTCAAGACCTCATCCATCCTGGCCTTGAACACCCATGTGGAGGTGTTCATCCACAACCTTCCTCAGCAACCCATTCCTGAGTGCCAGTGCTCTCATATTAACGAATTTCTTCCTAAGATCCAGTCTGAACCTACTCTCCCTCAGGTGAAAAGCATTCCCTCTAGTCCTGTCACTAGACATCCTTGTGCAAAGTCCCTCTCTAGCCCTCCTGTAGGATCCCTTCAGGTATTGAAAGGCCTCCCTCAGTATAATAAATAAGTCTAATAAGCTTACTAACAAAGTATTTCATTTTACTTTTCCAAATAAAAACTCCCAGTTGAAGGTGATCAAAGTAATTTTCCTCTTCTGTCCCTTGCTTCATGACTTGCCTCTTCACTTCTTTTTTTGTATACTCCACTTCATATTTCAGATTTCAAGATGAAGAAAAATCCCCCTTTCTGGAGAAGATTTTCTCATCAAGTGAGCCATATATACTTTTTAATAAGGATATCAAGCCCAGCCTGATGGAACAAACACCTTATGACATCTTCTCTACACTAATGTCTCTTTAAAAATATCAAAGCTCTAGAGGTTGAATAGTTTGTAGGTTCAGCTGAACTGACAGAATAAGCAGCATTGTAATAAGATAAAATGATGACTCAGGTCTCCATGTAATATCCAATCAATTTTATAGGATTTCTTCAGCAGCTCATGTCCTTAGTGGTCTCCTCTCTGAAGCTTTGCTATGTTAGAACATCTTTACAGTATGGTAATTGTTCACAAACACTTGCCGTGCTGCACAGATGATTTTATTTATTCCTCCATTATGAAATACAGGGTTTGGATTATTTGGGGTTTGTTTTAATAATGTGCCTAGAGGGCTTCCAGTGCTCCTGCTACACTGATTCTCTGCTGGTACTTTCTTCAGCCCTTCACTTGCAATTCCCCGTGTCTAAACAATTGATTATTTAAATAATCCAGATTACGTTTAGCAAATATTGCACTTGTTTTAATCTACCAAAGTTAAATGAATAGACACTTGGGAAAATCCTAACGCAAACAAACATTGTGGTTTTACCACTGAATAAGACCTTAATTTTGCAGCCAGATTTAATATCTTTAGTTACTGTGGTGGAGAGTGGCCTCTGATACTCCTTGCTTTAGTACGATCTCATGGACTGAGCTCTGGTTCCCCATCAAAAGAAGGACACAAAGGTGTTGGAGTTAGTCCAGAAGAGGGCCACAAAGATGATCCAAAGGCTGGAGCACCTTTGCTATGAGGATAGACTGAGGGAGTTCAGGTGGAGAAGACTTAGAGCTGCCTTCTAATACTTGATGGGATCCTACAGGAAGGCTGGAGAGAAACTTTTCATAAAGGTGTCTAAAGACAGGACAAGAGGGAATGATTTTAAGCTGAGGAAGAGGAGGTTTAGACTGGCTTCCCAGGGAGGTTGTGGATGTCTCTTCCCCGGGGGTGTTCAAGATCAAGCTGGATGAAGCCTTTACCAGCTGAGTCTAGTTCTAAGGGAGGTTAAGTAGGTACTAAGCCATTCTATGCTTCTGCTGACCCTATATATATACACCAAATAAATATGGTGCTTTGTTTACATATAGATTGATGTAACATAAAGGTAAGGATTCTTTCTTCACCAAGATTCCCCAACCACAACATAAAATTTCTTCTCAAGCCAAAGAAAAGTTTATTTCACTTCTGGTAATTTTGTTTTGTGTGTGCTAGGTGGAAATAGTGAACTGTGAAAAGGCTCATTTTAGCAGGGAGAACAACTCTCCAAAGTTATTCTGAGGAATGGGGTGGAATGAATCATATTCATACGTGTGTGTGCTGGATGGCAAAAATCAATGCTTTCTCTTAGCAAAGACACTCTCGGGGATAGAGAAATCAGAGCTGCGAAAAACCTAACAAATTTTGCCTGACAGATTTTCCAGGCAAACTACACTGCTGGTGCACTGGGACTACGCTGAGGATGTCAGTCCCCACGCTAGCGGGAGCAGCCCATTTCACACTGGCTCATTTGGGATCCCTGGGGATGCTGATAATCCCACTGCACTCCCTCTCTCTGATGCACCAAATGCGCTGGAAAGTGGGAGAGATGTTGGGATGGCGGAGAGCAAGAGTCCAGAGTATGCATGCTGCAGGCACAATAGTGTGTGACAGCAGAGGAGATTCTGGTCCTCTGCTCCACTGTGGGAAGAACCCATCTGCAGTGCTGTGTCCAGCTCTGGAGTTCTCAGCACAAGAAAGTCATGGATCTGTTGGAATGGGGTGACATGAGGGATATGAAAATCATCCAAGGGCTAGAACCCCCAGTGAGGACAGACTGAGAGAGTTGGGGTTGTTCAGCCTGGAGAAAAGAAGGTTCTGGGAGACCTTACTGCAGCCTCAGAGCACTTGAAGGGCCAATGGGAGAGATTGGGACAATATCTTTAGCAGGGCTTGCTGCGACAGGACAAGGGGTAATGGATTTAAAGTGAAAAAGAGTAAATTTAAACAAGATATAAGAAAAAAGATATTTATACTGAGGGTGGTGAAATGCTGTCTGAGGTTGTTTAGGGAGGTAGTAGATGTCTCATCCCTGGAACCCTTCCAGGTCAGGCTGTCTGGGGCTCCGAGCAACCTGCTCTAGTTAAAGATGTCTTTACTTACTGCAGGGGAGCTGGACTAGACGACCTTTAAAGGTACCTTCTACCTAAACCATTCTATGATTCTATGATAAACATAAACCAGAAAACAGAGAGAAAAATAAGAAAAGTAAATGTGAAGGGAAAGAAAAAAGAAGTGTGATGTTCCAGGGTGAAAAGAAGGCCTGGCTAATCTTCTCATCCTATGAGCATTTTGTTTCCCCAGCCCAATTCAGCACTGTTACCTGTTGCAGGTATTCACTGGAGTCTTGCCACCATTAAGCCTGTGAAATTATGTACAGGCTCTGGAAGCCTAATTACTGGCAGTGTTTCATGGCTCCCTCTTAAAACATCCCTAGCTGAATCTTTTAACAATAGCCTGTTAAACAATAATCATGCCCAGATTGTGTATTCCTGCTGGCCTAAGGTACAAAGCATGGCCATCATATCTGTGTCCAGCCTCCAACAGCCCCTAAGGAACAGGCGGTAAGTCCTATTTCTGGCCAGAAAATGCTCTCTTACAAACAAGAAAAGCAGCCTCTTTTTGCCCACCATCACCAACAATTATATCCCTGCTTCTGTATTTATCAGCACTAATAATGGCACTGTTGTAGCTTAAGCAAGAGGAGAAAAGATGATGCATGATGCACATCTAATACAGTGGCAATAGCTTCTGAACTACCTTTAGTCCTTGTTAGTGAAAATTATGTGATCTAAATGGCAGAGCCTTATGCAGCCCCATCCCACTGCAAAGGGACTGTAATCTACACAGCAAAAATAAGGGAAGATTGGTGCAGCATGATGGTTCCTAGGCTAAAGCTAGCAGTAAGAAAAGAACTAAATGAAACTGGAAAATTACATATTTAAGAAGTGGTTAGGTACCAATAATTATTTTGGGCTGATATCTGAATTTGCCTCTTCCTATCTTGAGTTATTCATTACCTGAGTCCATCTGTTGATCTGAGTGGGATGATTTTCATGAAGCATGGTTGGACAGTGGAGGTGAGTGATTTACAAACCAGAGAGGAGACAAAAGGATTCCTCCCATCAGGACCTGATGAAGGTACCATGGTAGTGTATTTGCACAGACAATATACTACAGAACAAGATTGAAAGCAGCAGGTAACAACCTAGCTTTTAACCAGCAAGCCTCCTCTGGTTTCTGTGCTGTGGACCAGGAAGAAATACTGCTTTATGTTAAATACATAAATAAATAAAATAGAAGGAAAAAACTCAGTAACCTAAGGACAGGTACTTGCTATCAGCACAAGAAACCCCACATTTCTAAAGACAAACCTGCCTTGTTTTCATTCTTCAAAATAAAAGTGCAAGCCTCTGCTTGCTTCATCCTCATCAGAAGTCCTAACCCTTGTTCTGCTAAACAAGATCAAGCCAGTATTGATTCTACCCTGAGAATAACGTAGCTGAAAATTAGATGGTTTACACACACACCAAAATATAGAGCAATAATGAAGTTGCAAGAGCAAGGTTGAGCCTTAAGCTAGATTTGATTCGTACCATGAAATCATCAGGTTTTATAAGCTCAGGAGGGTTGGACCTCTTCATTATCTGGGCAGTGGACTTTACAAAAAGCCTCAGGAGCTGAAGGAGTGATAGAGGCAGCTTGAGATCAATACACTGGCATGCTGCTCAGTGCCTGGGTACACCTTGTTGCCAGAGGTGATATTGAAAGGATTTGAACACTTGTTGCAAGAACACCTCCTCAGTTCTCAGCCTACTATTTTAAAGATTCCTGGAGTTGAACAACCCAGTGAGGGCAGTGACCAAGCTGAGTAGGGCTGTGCCTGTCCTTGCCCATACACTGGCACTCATGGGCATGACACGCCCATACACTGGCTCACAGTCATCTCTACCAAAAGCCAACTTGGTGACCTCTGGTTCTAGGTGATAAGATAGGACCCTATGAGTGACAGCAGAATCCACACCAAGGTTGGGAGAACCCCACACGCTGGCCCAACCATGAAGGCTCCCATTCAACAGTTTCCCAACACTACTCCATACTTCAACTATCTGCAAATCAGGAACATCCACAGCCTCAGGTGGACTTAATGTCTTTTGGGTTGATTGGGATTTGTTTGCATTTTTTAAATAAAGATATCACAATCTTTTCTTCTTATAAGATTACTTAATTAGTTTTTAACCAATCTTTTCTTCTTATAAGATTACTTAATTAGCTTTTAACCATACAGAGTTTTGGCACTTAGAAGGTTCTGCAGAAAAGAGTTTACCAAAAGGTTACACTGAAGTATAGGTATTGCATGTTTTGAAAGATCCACTTAACCATTTCATTTAAAGCTTCTTAGGTTCATGTGATGAACAGCAGAGGGAAAAGTAGCCTTGTTAAAGTTCATAGAAGTCCATTGCAAACCTTCTCTCCTCACCACCTCTACACACACCTCTCACTCATGCCTTTCTGCAGAGTTAAAAGGTCCTAGCCTATCTAGTCTTGGCTTGCACTTCAGTTAGTTGCACTTTTTGACTACCTCTGCCACACCCATCTATACTTTCATTCTTCAAAATGGCAAAACTGGAAGTGCAGAGCTGTAAGCAGTGCTCATCATGGGAACATGATTTATCAGCACCAGTTTTGTCTGCTATTCTCTCTCTTCAAGCAGGTGAGAGTTCAAGTGGTTTAAACGACCGCGTTCATGTCTCTCAAACACTTATTGCTGCTGAAGTCTAAAAGCATGTATTTTAGATGAGATCCCATATTACACTTCTTTCTGCTTACTAGAGGAGTCGTTAATAAACCAGTCCATGAGTGAATTTACATCATTTATATCTTTTTTACTCAAAGTCTAGACATAAGTCTAGATTTATGTCTTTTTTACTCAGTCTAGATGCTCTATTGCAGTAAATTCCCTGCAAGAGTGCGGCACTTGCTGCAGGCACTAATGCTCGTTGCAGGCTGCACCATACTCAAGGTGACTCTCACAAATACCTGTATGCATCAATATTACACTAGCCACCATACCTTAAGATATACATAATGCATTACTTAGGCAAAGCAGGAGCATGAGGCAATGCATTACACAACTTACTGATATGGAAAGGGATTCGGGGCTCTTGCAAGCACTGGGAGTGCTTAGCTGGGGTGTGCTCCTGACAACAAGCATCACTCAGCATCCTGCAGAAGAGGGTTTAGCTGCTTACCCCAGAAATTGGAACGTCTTTCTTCACAAAATACATCAGCCATGGAGTTTCTCTATGTTCTTGTGGTGTGATTCAATAACTGTAGAAAAAAGGCCCAATGCTGCTCACAATGAGGCCAATGAATATTTTGCCTCTGGATGCAGAGAAGACAAAGCACTATTTCTTGTACTTTCCTCTAAAGAGTAAATCAAATCCATGTTTTTAATGAAATACACATAATCCATTTTCCACAGCTCTTATGGTGTGCTATTAGAGGCTCAGCCATGGATCACTCACTGTGCATGGCACGTGGGAGGGGTCTGCAGAACTACAACCAGGGCTGCTATCTGAAACTCTCAGCGTAATGTTTTGCATGTCCCACTGTCCCTCCACTGCCAACTCAGTGCCTTGTCAGGCTTTGGAGGGCATTACAGGCTAGGGATTTTAACTGCTCTTATTCTTCCAGCTCTCCCAGTTCTTCCTTTTTTTTTTTTTTTTTCAGAAGACCAGCAATCACCCAGTATTTGGAAAAAATAATTACTTCACTCTTTTGCCAAGTACAGTTTGACCTCTGTTAGAAAAGCTCAGTCTTTGAAAATATACCCCTCAGTAACCTTGCAGACAAACCACAGAGAATGTAAGTAGCTTTGAACCCTGAAGTCATCATAATCCACAGTCATAATTATGTGAAATGAATAAATGAAGCTGTATTAAGAGATGATCTTTGACCAGGTGCCAAGAAAAAACTTCCTGCACCTACAAAATGGAAGTCTTCTTAACACAGAGTTTACTATGAGGAGTGACTCTTGCATTACCAGCACCCTTTGCAAGTTCTCTCATCATAGAATCATAGAATTGTTTCAGTTGGGAAAAAACCCTCTAAGATCAAGTCCAGCCATCAATATCACCACCACATTCATTAAACCACATCCCAAAGTGCCACGTCCACATATTTCTTGAACACCTCCAGGACAGTGACTCCACCACCTCCCTGGACATCCAATTCACTGTGGTAATAGGAAACCAACACAGCTAACTCTAAAATAAGAAAGTCACAATAATAAAATAACCACAGACTGTGCATGATGCAGTCATTTCTGTAAGTACATAAAGTTCCCCTCCATTTCTTTTGAATCTTTCTGTGCCACTGGCACACTATTATCCTTATAACACTTCTAGAACGCTGTGATGAAAATGACAAAAAGTGACCACCGGAAAAGAGAGAAAATTGAATATTACAGAAAACTCAGTCTGCAAAAGTTAAATTGTCTGGTGAAATGAGTCTTCCTGCTCTGGAAGTGTCCATATGGAATTAGTGGGGGGATTAAATCACTAAACCACACAGTGCAAGATGCACTAAATCCACTTGAACCATTACATGCAGAGAAAAAGAAAAAAAATGTCTGCAGATAACTCCTACAAGTTACTTGCAAACATCAGAAATGTTGCCTGATCCTCATTGTTTCCATGTGAAGGTTCTGCATACATCACAGCAGTGTCTTTCATCTATAGGTCACTGACTGCAGGGCACCAGGCTGCATGAGAACTACAATCAGCACTCTTAGAACGCTACTTCTTTTAGCTCTTTGCGCCTTTAAATCAGGAGCACAGTGTCACAAAAGTCATTTATTTGACAAACACAAGCCCTTTTTTTAATTTTGTAATTATTTTTGTTGTGTGCTTCAGCTACCAGGCCACAAAGCACCCCCAGGGTGTGTGTTTCATGTTTCCTCTCCAGAAGCCAACCACTTCCCCCTTTTTAACAAAATAAACAAATGAAAAACTAAAACATTCCACTATCTTCCTCCACTCATAAACGCCTCAACTTCTCACTGTTACCCATAGTTCTCCTCCTTTTTTTCCTGTTGGATTTAAATTCTCTTCCAGAAAGTGTGAATAAACCAGTAACTCTTTCTTCTAGCACTATCATGTCTTTTCAAAGCCTTTGCTTGATACCTGTCTGGCAGTGCCACCAAACCCTGCAGGACCGCTTATAGACCTCAAAGCAGTGATCTTCATTCATTCTCACCAACCAGCACAACACTTAACTGCTGTGGTTCCAACACCCAAGGGGGAAAGACTTGCTGGTGACACTCAAGACACCTCAGTTTTCCTCTTGTTTTTAATTTTTAAAGTGCTTCTGCCTTTCCCATGAGCAAAATAATCCCTGCAGCAAGCAGTTGGAAAATTATCACATGAGAATTCTGCCAGTAAATTATTTGGATGCCTCTTAATACTTTTTACCTGAATGGAACAAATACTGTTGAAAAATCAAAGACCAGCAGGCTTCAAGGAAAGAATTAGCATATTTATTTTTTTCCTATTTCAATTGAAAAACAAACAAACTGCAAGAAAGGGAACCATACTCCTCCTAACAGAAGCCAGCTCTGGGTCTTTGAATAATGAGCACACACCTGCTCACATGTTAGGAGAAGAAAATGGTACATGAGGTGGATGCTCATAGTGCAGGACACATCTTGCCTTTTTTTGTATGCATGGCCTAGCTGCAGAAGAATAATTCACCAAGAATGATGTGTAGGACTTGTCCCACTCAGTGTCTTTCCTATTGTAAATGTCAAAGATGCCTCAATCTGGACTGCTTTTCACTTTTAATTTCCCAAGAAAGCACTTTCAAAAAAGGAAGATGAGGCAACTGTGAAAACATTGCCACTTCTTTCTGTTGGTGAGAGAACTCCCACCAACCATTCACAGGTACAGTAAACGTCTGCTTTCATTCACTGCTATAACGAGCCTCTATTTCTCCCAGTTTATATCACTGCATGCTATGCTAGACTAAAGAAACAGCTTTCCCACTCCCCTCCCAGAAACAGAGACCAGCTGGCACACATGGAAAAGTACACAGCCATGCCTCATACTTTACATTATTTAAATGGCACATCTTTAGTTAAAAAAAAATCAAAATCAAAACAATGTCCCAACCTCACTCCCCCAGAACCTGACAGCTAGATGTACTCTCTTCCATTTAAACACAGCAAAGCTAATCACAGATTGCATTGGGTTGGACACCTCCAACTAGATCAGGCTGCCCAGGGCCACATCAAGTCTGATCTTGAATGTCTCCAGGGACGGGGCCTAAACCACATCTCTAGGCAACCTGTTACCAGTCTCATTGTAAAGAACTTCTTCCTACTATCCAACCTAAATCCACCTTGTTTCAGTTTCAAACCATTGCCCCTAGTCCTATCTAAACTGGCCCTCCCCAGCCTTCCTATAAGCCCCCTTCAGGTAGTGGAAGGTTGCTATTAGATCTCCCCAAAGTCTTCTCTTCTCCAGGCTGTACAATCCCGATTCTCCCAGCCTATCTTCATAGAAGAGGAGCTCCAGCCCTCTGATCACCTCCTCTGGACCCACTCCAGTAGGTCCATGCCTCTCTTGTGTTGTGTGTCTTTTGTTGAGAAGATCAAGGCCATTATTGTTGAAAAATACTTTCTAATTTCCCAGATTATGTGTCTACAAGGAATGTATTGGGGAAGGAGGGACTACTCTCTTTCTAGCCCAACTTCGTGAATTGTGCACAAGATCTTCTCACCTCTGCAGTCAAGTTGCTGAACTTAAAGAAGATATGGCTGCTGCTGCCCTATTGGTAGAGCTGGTATTGTGGAACGAAAGCAGTTTAGGATTGCTCTTAATCAACAGGCAATAAAAGCATCTTAAAGCTTCTGATAAGAATATTCTGTCACTTAGTTTGGTATCTAAAGTTTTAAATCAATGCCATATTTTAGAAAATGACATAAGAGGGACTCCAGTTTCTCCAAACATAGTTAGAAGCAGTCACTCTTTTCCTTTCAGAGACTCTCAGGTTCTCCATCTCTTTTCATCACTGTTCTGTTAAATGTCATTCCTCACTAGCTGTCAAATACTGCATTTTTATAAAAAACCAAGAAAATTACTAAGGAACCTTACCCAGGTCTCCAGGACATGACTGTCAGTCTCACTATTTTTTTGAATATCAGTTGTTTTAATTCATTTTCAGTGTCGGTGTTTGTTGTCTTCTCAGCTACACTCGGAAAAATCCCAATTTTACCTAGTTCCAGGGTAAAATATGTTAAAAGTCTCTCATCACCACCTATTACAAATATTTAGAACACAGGAAGGTAAGGGAGGATGTGAGATTTGCTGAGGAAAATATATGCACTTGAAAAGTGCTTGAATCCCAGCAGTATAACTGGAAGCTCTCAAATTTGGGAAAACTTGCAATCACTAAAATCACTGAAAAAAAAAAGTTTCAGGTGTCATCCCAAAGATATGGAAAGCTTGGCAATCGGATTGACCTTTGTGTCTTTCCTCAGAGTTTTGTTGGATTTTAATTAAAGACATTTCTTAGATCATTTCTAGACCTAATTGTGGCCTTCCAGTATCTGAAGGGGTCCTACAAGAAGTCTGGGGAGGGACTTCTCAGGATCTCAGGTAGTGATAGGACTAGGGGGAATGGAATGAAGCTGGAGATGGGGAGATTCAGGCTGGACGTGAGGAGGAAGTTCTTCACCATGAGAGTGGTGAAGCCCTGGAATGGGTTGTCCAGGGAAGTGGTTGAGGCCCTGTCCCTGGAGATGTTTAAGACCAGGCTGGATGAGGCTCTGGCCAGTCTGGTCTAGTGTGAGGTGTCCCTTCCCGTGGCAGGGGGGTTGGAACTAGATGATCCTTGTGGTCCCTTCCAACCCTGACTGATTCTATGATCACAGGTTGAAGGAAAAGCCAAGAAGGCAGAGAATGTCACATCCCAGAAAGGACCAGTTTTACCCCTGCCAAGACAACTGCTGTGCTGACAGCATTTCTAGAGAAACTGCCTTTTGTCTCCCTTGGAAGAAAGTTCTCCTAAACAACATCTTTAAATCATTAAAGGAGAGAAAGTACAAGAGCTAAAAGCACTTGAAGAATAATTTTCAGGAACTGCTTTTGTTTTTGCGCCTCATACAAGTATTAATAAACATAAACGGTTTGGGGTTTGGTTGGTTGGGGGTTTTTTGGCTGCAAACCAATAACTCCTGGGTATAAAGCATATAAGACTGTAACTGCCTTCCCATGGAGAAAACCCAGCATATTAAGGGCATTTCTACAGCTAATAAACACCCGCGATACAATTATGCTCATGATTTAGTAGGCATGCAAAAATGCAGGTAGGAAAATTGGTGAATAAATACTAACAAGGCCAGAAGAAACTGGGAAGAAAAGCACTCAGCAGATGCATTGTAGTGCAGAATGGATCACAGTAAAAATAATTTCCTAGGTGATAATTTAACAGTGTATTTTGCTCTGATATGCAGCTCCTTGCCCCATTAACGTGCATGTGTTAGTGGAGGAAGAGAACTCACAACCCTTTGAAATGTTTTAACAAGGGAAACATTGATCACACTAAAAAGAAAACGGATTATAGTGATGGCAAACTGCACCTATATTATTTTATTAATTGATGTTTAATATCTAACAGAATGCAGTTCTGAAACTGATAGATTGCTGGATTGTTATCTCTCTTAATTTCTTTTAAATAAATTAAAAGCCACCACTCTGCTACAGACATCATTGCAGGTACAGGGATGGCACTTGATTTATAATGTTTCTAAATAGGTGGCACTGTGATGAATTACCAATTCAGAAGATCAGTAGATTATTGGGTTGTGAGTTCGCTTTCCTAGTTATTCAAAAAGCCATGATTCCAAGAAGAAAATCCTTGTAGATGTTGTTGGTTTTACAAGAAAGGTGGTACTGAAAATCATGGTTCCTTCATTGTAAGCATGGGCAGAAAAGTCACACAGTGGTTAGCCTCCAGAGAGAACTAGTGAGGAAATCAATGTCCTTGGATAGGTGCACCAGGGCAGTTCTTAATCCAAGCCAACACAATTTGTTTATGGAAAGGCAGGAACTGAATTTTAACATGAGGATGATGCAAGGAGATGTGGAAGAAGAGGTGATGAGGACATGCATCTCCCTAACATCCACTTTCAAAAACACATTAAGGAAGTTTCCATGCCTGTTCAGAAATGTATAGCTTTGCGTGTGCAGGTCTGAGCTAAGGGCAGATAGAGAAGAAATAGTTGGAAAGGACCTCAACCATCTTTAGCAACCTCATCCACTCCTAAAGTCTGTGTGTATGTTCAATAAGAGGGATTTCAAAGCTTTCTTAAGCAGCCACTGCAGTGCTTGTGTGCACAAATGTGTGCTAACACACATATGCAGATCCTGTCTTCAGCTTGGCTGCAAATAAATATTTTAAACAAATCTAGGACTTGTTATTTAAAACAGTTCTATTACAATATTTATAAATGGAAAGACTGAACTCCATTTTTCAAGCTGGCAGTGTTCTTCTGAAATGAATGAATTTTTAATGTCTATAATGGCACATTTTCCTATGGAGTAATAAAACCATAACCGAGGGGAACCATTGCTATCAACATGAGTCCTGGGCTTCGGACACCTAATTAATAGCAGATTGCTCTTCTCTCAATTAGAGTTTCTTTAAATGTGAAGATCTCCATAATTGAATGTCATGCAGAATATTATGCAAAGCAAAACCCTTTTGTTTTGGTTTTGGGTTGTGGGGTTTTTTTTCACAAGATCAGCAGGGGCTGAGTGCCATTGGAAAGGCTGTGACAGCACAGAGTTTGAGAAGCTAAAATGTTTACCCATTGAAAGGCTACAAATGCAAATCGCAGTAGGACTCAAAATGGAGCCCTGGGGGAATTGAAGAATAACTGAAGCCCAGCTGGAATGAAAAAAAAATCCTCTGCAGCAACAAATTCAATATGCCAGGATTAAAAAAAATAAAACTAAAAAGGAAAAAAAAATAAAGGAGAGAGATCTGAATCAAGTAAAGCCTTGCAAGCAGATTGGCAAAACCAGAACAGTCTCAGAAGTTATGCACAGCAACGAGAAGCAAAATAAGAGTGTGCACGGGAGGAGAAGGGAGACCTGAAACAACATCACTCTAATCCCATTCTCACAAATTAAAACTAGGACACTGCCATCTTCAAGGCCACACGTGTTAACAAATACTTCAGTCTCCTGTAGCCCATGTACAACTCAGCTTTCCACGTGTCTTCTTAATGAACTTTGTGTAATATCCACCTACCAGTCAGATGCAAATTAAAATACCATTTCCAAATAATAGGATCCTGCTAACTGAATTTCCAAGCGAGCCCTTGGCATAGCGCTTTAGGAGCATCTCTGCCATCCATCAGTTATTCTGCTGTCAGGTCTAGGGATGTGAGCTGAGCAGATGGACACGGATGCTGCTTGAATTCAGGCTGTGGGTTTCCATGCAAGCAGAGGAAAGAAGATGAACGTTTCCATCTAGAGCACACCTAAAATGACCCCACAAGATGGCACTGTTGCTCCAGAGAAATTTGGCAGTCGGAAGGTTTTTCTGGGCAGACATTGAGCCTGGGAGTGGGTGAATCGTCTGCCGTGGGGTTACTCAGAAAAGCTTTTGAGTGGTGCCACCACCCTGTAGGTCCACCGTTGTGCTAACCTGATCTCAGCTTCACATGCTGTGAAGTCAGGGAGCAGTAACCACCAAGAAACCTCACCAGAAGGGCACTGGGAGCGTCCCCACACCTACGAGGACATCAGGCATTGGAGACATTTTGCAACTGAGACCCTTGTTTGTTAAGGGCCAAGAAGGTCCTATAGTGTGGTCATGGGAACACAGCCCCAGAAGGTCATGGGGACACGGGGTGCTCTGGTCCACAGAATCACAGAATGACAGGGGTTGGAAGGGAGGCCACCTATTCCAACCTCCCTGCCAGGATCATGTCCAGGTGGGTTTTGAATGACTCCAGAGATAGAGATTCCAGCACCTGTTCCAGTACTCTACCACACTCCTCCTCATTTTTAGATGGAGCTTCCTATGTTCAAGCTTGTGCCAGATCCCTCTTGTCCTGTCACTGGCCCCATCCCCTCACCACTTATAGGCATTCATGAGATCTCCTCTCAGCCTTCTCCAGGATCATAGCAATTACTACTCATTGCTATCCTAGATGGTATTTCTCTAAGCAAGACCTTCATAGAGCTAATGCAGACAGAATCACAAACTGTGTAAAAGCTGGGTTTTAGGCCACTCCTAGCCTTGCTGTAAATCCCAAGGTCAAGCCAAAAGCTCAGAATGAATGGACAATGCTATGTGTGGCAAAATGGTTCTAAGTATGTCCACTTTGCATTACCTCTGTTTTCATCTGAATCTACTCAAAAATTCTCCAGGGCTGCATCAGGGCCTGTGGCCAGAAATATGTGCCTTTACAGGGCACATGAGACTTCCACTAAATAAATTACATGATCTCTTCTGGGCTGAGGAGTCCCTGCATCTTATTCACACAATGCCAGTGAATCACTGCTGTGTCATGCAGGGAGCTGTACAACACAGACTGGCAGGACCCCACTTACTTGATGTGGATGTGATGATGAAGTTGCTCTGCAGATCACTGCCAAGCACCCCAGTCACATATCATGCCAGCTCTGGCAAGGTGGCAATTCTGTTTTCTTACAGCAGGTTATGGCTGACATCAATTGTGCTCTGTGCCTGCAGAGGTGGCCTGAGGTTGCAAGCGTTGGGTCAGCACCCTGAGCATGTCTGCCATGTTACAGGCAGGCAAGGAGAAGAAGGAGAAAACAACTGGCAGCTGCCCATGGGCAGCTTGTGAATGCATGAACAGAGATGGTAGGGAGCTAATGGAGGAGTTCTGTTTGAAGGAGAATGTTTTGCCTGAAAGATGGATTAGTGCTGGATTAATATTTGGCTCCAGTTCCCTGAGCTGTTAATAGCTTTAACCTCTTCTAGTATTAGAGACAGAAGTGCTGTTCAGAAAAAAAAAACAAAAAAATCCTTTGCTGAGCTGGAAACTAGAGCTTATAAAGACTGGGAATTGCCTAAAATCATCACATCATTGTTTAGGTTAGAAGAGACCTTTAAGATCAAATCCAACTGTTAACCTAGCACTGCCAAGTCTACCACAAAATCATGTCCCTCAGTACCATATCTCCATGTCTTTTAAATACCTTCAGGAATGGGCACTCCATCATAGTACTTCGAGTTCAATTTCCCCATGAAAAAACCAGGTATGTGATATGTGAAGCACCAATTTCGGAGCAAGCTGGCTGCTCCACATTAGCACTGACCCAAGGAGGACCTCGCGTGGGTATCTGAAAGAAGCACCAACCACCACCTCCCACACAGGTGGCCAAGATCTGACCCAAGATGACAGAGCAAAACAATCAGAGGTCCATTCTGCATTACCAATATCTTGTATGGTCATCCAGGTGTTAGACATCATAAATCTGAATAGAAATACTTCTATTATGCCCAGCTCATAGCGATAGCTGAGAAACATCAAAGCGTCAGCCTTTCCCTAACCACAGCGACAGTCTCCTTGCACAAACAAATAAAAATCAGAATATTGCATGGCTCTGTGTTTTCTCAACATCTTTTACATTTAACTCAGTCTTTTATCAAAACTTTCCCGAGCCCTTTTATATTCCTTGTGCTTTTGTCAGTGGGGATTGCTTGCTCTAGAAGATCTGAAGAGACTTGGACAGGAAAAAGGCTCTACTCTTGCTTCTGACACTTCTGACCAAATCACAGCAAAAATCTGTCCAGAATGACATCTCTGATAATAGATAACAGCAAAGTGTAGGGACTTAGATAAAGCATACAGTCCTATTTCTCCTCTGTGCTCTCCCAGCATGCAGCTGAGAGATTTCACAAAGCAAAGATGTGATCTTTGAATGCAGGAGATGCATATTTCCTTCATGCATTTTTCTGATCTCATTTTGACCCTTATGGAAAAGGTGAGGTATTTGCAACTCTTCTGTGACATTAATTTCCATCTTAACTGCATACCAAGTAAAGAAGTCATCCTTAGTTTCATTTGCTTGTCTTTTTTCTGCAAGGACAGGAACTCAGGCTCCTCCACCACAAGCACCCTCCTAGTTCTTTTGCTCAGTGGAAGGAATCTAATCGGACCCAGAGTTCCTGCTTCAGCTTCAGCAAGAGGGAAAAGCACAAGAACTGGCAATGCCACATTCCTGATCCCAAGGTATTCAGAGTCAGAGATGAGGGAAGGAGATGGAAGAAAGGAGTAAACCCTTCAAATGATCACTGAATTTGCCTTTTTTTTCATCCTGTTGGTGGTAGATAGGATAGGCCCAATGTAATCCTTTCAATGGTACAGGATAAAAAGAGCATCAGACTGCTGTTTATCACCAATCCAGTCAGCTCAGCTAGTAATGGGTTTGCTGATGCAAACTTTAAAGAAGTTTATTTCAATGTGAACTGTCAGTTGTTACTGATGACCTCCAATGTCTTTGCATGAGTGCACATATTATTTATAGTGCAGGCAGAGTTAAATCCCAGGTATGAAATGGATAATTGATGAGTGAGTAAGTATAAAGACATAAAGTAACAATTTATCCTGGATTAAGCATCATGAACTGAGAACAGCTCTTAAAGAGCAAAAAAATTTCTTTGAATTTGATGTATTGCATTTTCCTGAACTGAAAAACACACTTCATCATCCTGCCAATATTTACCAGTATTATATATCTGAAAAATAAGTTCCCTAAACTTAAGTTACTTTAACCTAGTTATATACTTAACTTACTTTCACAATGGCATTATGAAAATGGGTTTATTCTGTCGGTGACAGATAGCATAAGTCAGAGTTGTTAATTCTCATGACACAGGGCAGAAAAATACCCAATTGGCTCCTGTTTATAAACAATACATTATTGTGACATGGGTAGCCTATTAGTGGCATCATATAAGCTGCCCTCAAATTCATGTAGTCTGTGAGGTTTTGTTCAGCTTTGTCCCTTGCTGTCTGGAAAATGCAGAGAAAACACTTGATTTATGGCCCACGAAAATATGAGCAGAGATTAATATAATAGGAGCACATTAAGATCCTGTAGTTTACTATTAACTGAGACTCCATCCCTGCAGGAATTTAAAAGCTGTGTAGATGTGGTGCTCAGGGGCATGGTTTAGTGGCACACCAGGCCCTTGCAGTGCAATGTTTCACATGGTGCTGTTGCACACGGTTTTAAAGAGTGAATTCCTGCCTCTGCAGGAATGTCTGTTTTCGCTGTTAATCCAGCAGCTCTCCTCCAGAGCTATTAAGGCCATCATAGAAGAGATGTAGAAAAAGACCCCTGGGATCATTAAGTCCAGCCATTAAACCTAACAAAGTTCACCCCTAAGCCGTATCCCCAAGCACCACATCTAAAAGGTCTTTAAACACATCCTGGGATAGTGACTCAACCACCTCCCTGAGAAGCTTGTTCCAATGCCTGACTGCTCTTTCTTTGAAAAAAACACTTCCTAATGCCCAGTCTACTCCTACCCTGTTGCAGCTTGAGGCATTCCCCTCTTTTTCTGTCACTAATTACCTGTGAGAAGAGACAAGCACCAACCTCTGTACAATGACCTTTCAGGAACAAGTATGTTGCACCTCGCTGGAGATAATAGAGCCACTAAGGGCTATCAGTCCTGCCACACTCATTGCTTTGAGGCAATAGAGGTCTGGGCTATCACGGACACTCCATGGAGAGGGACTAAGCCCCACAGTTTCACTCTTAGCCTTTGATGTGTGGTTAAAGTACCATTTTAGGACCTTAAGTCACTGCTACCTCTAACATAAATGCAAAGCAAGCCTGGGAGATGGTTTGGTGTAGAGAAGTGGGGTAGGACAAAACACCTCCAGTACTGAAAGATGTCCTTACACAGCTCAATGCCATGGACCTCAAAAATCCAAGTCAGGGCATATTTATTTATTTTTTTAAATACTCTAACACTGATATCATTTTCATATGGAATTTTGTTGTCATTCACTTCAGGCAGCAAGAAGTCTGTTATTTGAGTGTAATAAAGCAAGCCCCTGCTGTTCTGTGGTATGCCTTCTGATTTTCTATGAATCAAACCATGTGCTATCATTTTCTGTCTTGATTTGCTTTCTGGACCCAAGCAATGCTTGGTGGTAAGGTATTTATTTGGTAAGGTATTTATTTTGCTCAACCAGCAAGCAACCACCGTTCAGAGGGAAAATATCTCAAATTATTCTGGGAGTGTCACTACAAAAGGAGGTCAATAATTAATTAAAGCATTATTATGCCCAAATCCTGATGCACGGTATCCACACACGCAGGACAAATTTCCAATACAAAATCCTGACCCCCAGTAGGCCCTAATGATTTATTCCCAGTTATTTTCT
The DNA here is from genome assembly GCF_014839835.1 of Dryobates pubescens. Taxonomy (NCBI): domain Eukaryota; kingdom Metazoa; phylum Chordata; class Aves; order Piciformes; family Picidae; genus Dryobates; species Dryobates pubescens. The sequence continues at coordinate 4,883,293 of NC_071635.1, forward strand.
CTGCCCAGCAATATCCAAAATGGATACTCTGAAGAATAAACAACTGTGGTTTCAATTCACTAATTCCTGAAAAATGCCTAAGATTATCCAGACAAAAATTAACTTCCCCCCCCCCCCCCCCGCTTAAAGTTGTAGTGTCACATGAGGTCAAATCTCCTGTCAAAGGCAAAACTCAAAGCAACTTCAATATTTGTAATTTCTGATGGATAACTGAGCTCCTGGGTCCAGTAGGCTGAGAGTTATATTGAGATTACCCTAGCTCACAGTGTTCAGAAGAAGCCAGTTCACAGCATAAGTGACACATGGATATTATTTTTCAGCTAATTTGGGGTTAATTTCAATAACAGAAGATCCACCTCACAGAGACTTCTGCAGCACATGAGGCTTAAGCAGCCCAGGAGATGTGTGACCAGCTTCACATAACACTCAACCCCGAACTAATGAGCTGTGATAAGAGTCATGTCTTATTAATTCATGGAGCATTTCACATCTCTATAGGGAGCCCCAGCTATACCTTGTGGCTCTTTAGGACCAGGGCAGTGCCTGGAAGAAGCACAAGGCAAAGGAGGAGGAAGCAGCAGCTCTGAGTAAGTAAGGAAAGAGTTGTGCTTCTGTTCACTTGGAAATCACACTATTGCTGGGAAGAGTTATTACAGATGATAATTCTTCTTTCTTCCCCCCCACCCCCACCCCTCCCTGGGTAGTTTTGCAAAATATAGGTTTACATTTACATTTAAGGCAGCTTGTGGTCCCAGACTGGTATTAGAGGTTGTTTGTATTCCATTACCCAGGAAGGTGGTGGAGTCACCATCCCTCAAGGTGTTCAAGCAACTTTGGGACGTGGCCCAATGGTCATGGTGGTCTTAGGCTGACAGTTGGACTTGATGATCTATGGGGTCTTTTCCAACCAAAACGATTCTATGGTTCCATGATACTGATATTAGGTCAGCAGATTGCAGCTGAGATGCTGAAGGCCCATCAACAGCTCTTGCTTGTGGTCCATGTTAGTAATAAAGACATTGCTCATGCCTTGGTTTATAACATGAAATACATGGGGAAAATCACATTATTACCCAAGGTTTCTGCTTGATACCATAACTGTCACAAAAGCTTTTTTGAGGAATTAGTGTGGTTTTCAGTGTGCCATAAAGAACATATGAACAACATGTATGTAATCATCTCCACTCTCTGAGCTGGCCCAGCTGAGATTTTTGAACATATATCTAACCTGGCATTGTGCTTAAAATTGAGATGCTTGCATCAACCTAAATCCAGGTAAGTTTCACAAAAGTCAAAATTCAGCAGAATCTCAGCTTTAGTCTGTGTCCTAGTTTTGAGCCATCAGCTGCCCAGGGCAGAAGGACAGAACAAGCAAAGGCCCTGGCTTTCGTCTAACTACTGTTTTGAAGTTTCCCATTTGCTAAGTGTTTTACTTGGGATGCTCCTAACCCATCTGAAGCCTCAAATAACACAATTACCAGGGCAATAAAATGGAATTTTTGTAGATTGTTTAGCATCCTGAGGGAATCCATGGCAGAGGAAAGGGGGGCTGAAGCCTGGTGAATGGAAATATAAAGTGAAATTGCAATTGAGGCAGTTAGGGAACATTGCTGAGCTGAATGGCAGCTCAAAGAACCCTTACTAAGTGATGTATAAAAACTTCATTACAGTTTTATTTTAGGCTTGGCTGCACAAAGAACTATGTGCTAATAAACAGAATCATCAGAAATAAATTGTTTCAATGTTCATTTCTTTTGAATTAATATCTGTAAGCTCAGTTTCAGCACATTCATTTAAGCTTGTGTTCTGATGTTACACATGACAACATATTTGGAGGAACTCTGTTCTGCTATGGGTAGAATTGGGCTGCTTGCTTTTTTTCTGCAATGAGATGTATTGTGTTTTGGTTTTGTTTTGGTGTCTTTTTTTTCCCCCAGAACAGTAGTTATCTACAATGATGGGTTTTAATTAGGGACAACACTTTATGTACAACAGCGTTCAGTATTAAAGCTGCAGGGAGGAATTTGAAAGGACACTAAGGAATCTAGACACATAATGCCATTAGCTGAGGTACTGAAGAACATTGCTGAATTCCATTATAAGGAACCAAAATTTACTGGCTACTATTACTTACACTCTGGGGACTGGTAGCAAGCCATATTTAACTATGATCTAGTTGTGAGGTCTGTTGGAACAGGTTGGACTTGATGATCCTTGGGGTCTCTTCCAACCTTAGTTACTGTGATACTGTGATACTGTTAACTAGTCCACTTACAGCAGAAGAGAGAAGGTTAACACATCATCTGCATCTACAATCTGGAGGCAGAGATACTGCTGTCATGAGATTGGGAGGAAGGCACCTTCCTCCTCATCCTTTTTATTGCATTCTGCCATCAGCACATTGGGTAAGAGCTGTCACAAAAGATGTATGGGCTCTGTTTGAAGCCCCTGAACCCAGCCCTTTGCACCAGCTGGCACCACAGAACACACCTTGCAAAGAGCAGTGGAGTGAGGAGTCAGAAATGGACAGGTTGGCTTTTTGGCTGCACCTGCTTCAGCTCAAATTACAGCTACAGGTTACAAAACAGCTAAAGCAATTCATTTTTGCTAGTCAAGGACAGTTACAAGCACCTTGTGGACAGAATTTCATAGCAGGTTGAAAAACTGGTAACTATTATAAATGCTTTTAAAAAATAAATTAAAAATGAGGAGGGTTGGAGGGGGGAATCAAGCTTTTCACAATGGTTTTACCAGAAAGGAAAAAAAATGAGTTCATTTCATCTCTCATGTAAATAGCACTATCCTCAGATGAATGTTTGTTTTTTCTGCTTCAGACTGGAAATGTACTAGTGAGCCAAATAACCTGACTGGGTAATAGGTGACATAACCTCAGCATACAGGTTGGACTTGATGATCCTTGAGGTCTCTTCCAACCTTGGCGATACTGTGATAGTTCACAGAGACTGATCAGAAGATAATTTTGCCTGTCTTGGCATACCAAACTTCCACCAGCAAGGACATCATTTACATTGCAGAAAGCCTCCACAGTGCTGCAGTGAATTCTCTGGCCAAGAATTGCACCCAATAGCCCTTCCTCACTTCCTTGCTATGCGGTGACTCATTTAATGAGCACAGTCTCATTCTGATTGCTTCTCTTTGGAAGGGCAGAGGAATTTACACAAAGTTTGTTGAAATTCAGTGTGGTTAGTAATGCCAAGAGACAGGATGGCAAACCCTGAAGACTGGGTTAAGGCTGGTCTGGTGCCCATCTTAACACACCAGCAAGATCCAAGCATGCCTGTGTCTGAGACTGTTGATTAGGAAAATAAACTACACACGTATGCTTAAATGGTCCACTGTGGCAGAGCAGTATTAGACTTGGCTGCAGTGGAACAAAGTGCCTTCATTACATTTCTATGATAAATACCTCCCTCGCACTGCTGCAATTATCAACGGGCTTGATTAAGGGATTGATTTGAATGCAAACAGCATAATTGACCCAGGAGAAAAGATGAATGGATATGGCCAGCATAGCCTTTAAATAAGTGTGTTACAAATAAATGGTAGCATAGGGAAATGTCACCAGTCACAATTTATTATTTTGCCATTCTCCTTGAAATGAAAAGAAAAGAGATTTGCTTTTGTTGCATACAGTGTGTATGCAATTTCCCAGCATATTATGCCTTGCCACATAGTTTTCAAAAGTTTTAAATGGGTCATTTTATTTAGCACATCCATAAAGCCATGATATATATTAGTTGGGACATAAAATAAATTGTAATGAGCATTTAGCCAGAAGCCCTTTTAAAAACAACAATAAACAAGAAGATTATTGGAATAATACTTCAGCTTGTTGTCACTTTCGGCCAAGGAGAAAAAAATGAAACACAGTCTCACAACTTTTTGAAGTACAGAGACCCAGTTTCTGAAGCATTCCAAGGGGACTGAACTTTCCACACAATTTATCTATCAAATATCTGGGACATCTATGCTTTACTTACTGAAGTTTCGTTCTTATATGGACTTAAATTCACAGCAATTAACATTTCTTGTGCTTTTCATCTACAAATTAAACTATGCATAACATCTACCACATCTTCACAAACCTTTGTGAGTGGGTGTGCCCCATCTTAAAGATGGACAAACCCAAACGTGAAGCAGACTCGTGGAAGTTAAGCTCAATGAGTCAAATCAGGTTGACACTTGGGTCTAGCTGGATCATACTGATGGATTAGATGGAGAATCCCTTGTCACAGATTGTATTGAGTTTGAAGAGATCCTCAAAGGTCATCTTGTCCAAGCCCCCTGCAGACAGCAGAGACACCTCTAACTAGATCTGGCTGCCCAGGGCCACATCCAATCAGATATTGAATGCCTCCAGGAATAGGGCCTTAACCACATCCCTGAGCAGCCTGTTCCTGTATTTTACCACTCTCATTGTAAAGAGCTTCTTCCTTATATTCAACTTCAATCTATCCTGCTCTAGTTTAAAACCATTGCCTCTCATCCTGTTACTACAAGCCCTTCTAAACAGTCCTCCAGATCACTGTACAAACAAAACAAACAAAAAAACCCCACAGGAGTACATTTAAATTAGTTTGAAGTTAATCAATCAGGATGAAAAATATGCACCCTTTTCTCTTTGCATCATGGTTTCTTGGTTTGAAAAGGTACTGTTTCCATTTCTACTGCTAGAAGTCACTCCATTCTTAGCATCACTTAATTCATTTCAGCTACCTACTGACAAATAAATCTTTACAATACAGTCATTTTAGTCTATATCAAACCTAAATAGAATCAGATTTTTTTTGTCAAAAACAGAAAAGTAGCAACTGTGTTGAAAGCAGAAAGCCCTCAAAACTGAAACCCCACACTTGGCAAGTGTTTTTCCTTGCTGTCATCTCAACCATGCACACTTACTAGCAATGAGGTAGTTACAGACTAAAGGCTTCTTTAATCTAGACAAAAAATAATTCAGCCTGACAGCAGGCTGTGCTGCTTGGCACCTCACAAACGCTTGTGAAGATAAAGACTTGCTTATCCCTTCCAGTGAGCCTGAGCAAATACTTGTCACCAGCCCAGCAAGTGGACAGGTTGCTACCCAGCAACTCCACCAGCAGAAAGAAAATCAACATCATCATCATCATCATCATAGTTCATTAAGACCAATATGTTCTATTCCTGGACTACAAGGAGGACACAGTCAGTACAAGGTTTGTGTCTGTGAATGAAATTAATTGCAGCACATAATTCTCTTACTCACATTTTCCAATCCTGCCTCACCCAGAAAGTTGCCAAGTTTTAAGAAACTCCATTTTCCAGCTCAACACCAGCTACTGAAGTGTCTCTTTGGATGTGTAAATCAAGCATACAAAGCCAGTCAAGTCTGCTCCTTGTGAGCAATCACTCAAAATAAAATCAGGGTAGCTCTGCTTACACACACAATGATGAGGGGGAGACACAAAATAGTAGTAAATAGTATAGTCCCTAATAATGAGGCTGAAAGAAATGTGTTAATCCTTTCTATTGCATAACATGGTTAAGCATTAATTTAAGTAATACAAGGAATGCAGACCTTTCCTTTATCCCAGCAGATGACTCTGACTACAGAATCATTCATTGTCAGAGTTCTGATAAAAGGTCACATATTTTATGTAACTTGAAATGGACTCATAGAATAGAATAGACCAAACCAGGTTGGAAGAGACTTTCAAGAACATCGTGCCCAACCTATTATCCAACCCACCTAATCAACTAAACCATGGCACTGAGCACCCTATCAAGTCTCCTCCTGAACACCTCCAATGATGGTGACTCCACCACCTCCCCAGGCAGCCCATTCCAATGGGCAATCACTCTCTCTGTGTAGAATTTCTTCCTAACCTCCAGCCTAAACCTCCCACAGCTTGAGACTGTGTCCTCTTGAGAAACAACCCTTTTAAAAGTAGCCTACTTATTGCTGACAGAGTTCCCAAAGGTGTTAAATGCACAATGCCAAGGAAAAGATAAGCTGGTGCACCACACCTGCCAGAGAAATCCAACCCTAGACTTCAGAGTTTAATAAAATATGCCATTATTACCTGCAGTGATCTCAGCAGAGGTTTGCTTGATTTTTTTTTTATTCTTTTTAAGAAAACCCCAAGCACTCAAATAAAACAGCTGGCTTACATTTTGAATTTCCTGAATACTCAATAAAGTCAATTGATTTAACCAGATCTATAATTAAATCAGCCATCAAGAGTGTGTGGGCTTACTGATTAGCTGTTAGCTTGCAGATGGATTTCTCAGGCAACACAGCTCTGTGAAGAACAGCTGGGTGCTAACATAGTAGGAGGGGAGAGAAAAAAATGAGAACAAATCCAACTCACGTCACTTACATGCTGCATAGTGCCTCAAAATCCTACTGCCCATGTAAGGAACCAACAAAATAATAAGCACAAGAGCCCTTAACCAGATGAGTTCACCAGTCATTTAGAAAGAAATCCACCTTGAAGCACTTAATGCTCATTTTTTAAGCTAGAACCACCGATTGTTATGATTAATACAACTCCAACCAGGTTTCCCAGAGCATTTACTACCATATAGCATGGACAGAATTGAGCAAGGAGAGCGCAAACCATGAGGTAAGAACATTTTACAGTGTAGAGCTATGCAGACAGAAGTCAACTCACCACTCTTCGTGTAACAGCCAGCAGCAACGGCACTACACCAGATTAACACCCAACAGCAGCTGAAAAATATGGATAACCCAAATGAATTCCATTGCCTTGAGCTAAGCTACATGGAATCAAATAGAATGCAAATGCAAGGAGAACATTTTAAACTACTCATTTTACTTTGTGATCTAGTTCAGCAAAAAAAAGCTAAGCAAGCATGCTCACATCACCTGCCCTTAATTATGCTTGTAAGACCTGATTACTTTAATATCTTCACCTGCATTTTCCTATGCTCTTACTGTGGGTGTGGTGTTTCATTTAAAGGTGAATCCTGCAGTCAATGTATCTTGGATGCACCCAAACTTCCTCTTTAGTTTGCTGCTTCTTTGCTTGCTTTGTTCTCTTAACTTTTTTTTACTCCTTTTGCCTCCTTCAATCACTTGGAGACTCTGAGTTTAAAATATAAAGTATTTATTACGTGCTCATCCAGAAGAATAAACTAAAGATATGCTTTGGGGCTAGAGATGTTAGCTGCCCTCGAATCATTCTAGTCATGTTTTTAACTGAAACACTTCATGTATGGAAGCAGCCACCAATACCCAGGTGCTCTGCTCCTGCAAGTATTTCATCCTGTTCTGATCTCTGGTTGCCCTAAACAGGCTTAATTTACCTTGCATTACCTTTCATCTGCTTCATTTTCAAATGCATTTCAGATGAATAAATAATGCAGAGTACAAGATAAATGCACACAGGCTTGACAGCTGTCAAGTTTACCACCACTACCATATATTAATGTTCTACATCTCCTCATCCATCTTTTTTTTACGCATTACTCTTGATAACTGACTTTTGTACTAAACGTGTTCAAAATGGATCTGAAAAGGCCACTGCAGAGAAAATAATAATAATAAATTCAAATGCTAAGCAACTTTTTTAAACCTGCACATTCTAAACTCAAATTAGGCCTCCAATTAAAAATAAATAAATAAATATATAAGGCACCAATTTTACAACAGAGAATCCAAAATGTACTGACATGTCCTGCTAAGCTCTTGGTTGAAACACCAGCCTAATGCTTTCATTAACAATGTGAATGGCATTTGTTATAACAGTGATAAAGTCATTTAATTGCTAAGGAAAGACTTAGAGATGTGTGAGCTGCCTTCACAAAATGTGACACTTGATGACAGGGTGCTCTCACAGCAGGGCTGTAGATGCAGTTGGACAGTTTATAAACCCTGATTTGGATCTGGAGATCATCAAACACACCTCAGTCTTATTTAACGGTATAAAAAGTATTCTGAGACTTCAAGATTAGGCTATTTGAAAACTAAATAGATTACACACTCCTAGGACTTTCTGTTTGTGTGCAGATGGACTATTACTAATAAATTGAGTTTTCTCTGCTGCTTTGTCACACAATCAAAGCCTTTTTCAATGGCTTCAGACAATTCCTCTCTCTTCTCCTTTGGCTTCTCCACCTAAGAGATTGGAATAAGGATGCCTGGAGAGCCCTCGCTGAAAGCAGCCATAAGAAAAAGCATTTTGAAATCATACAGCTGGAAATGGGACAAAAGAACAAAGTTTTATCATATCTTTTCTGATTTACTCTATTATGCCAGCAGATTAATACCCTGAAAACTGCCAGCTCTGCTTTTAACACTGTGTGCTGCTGCACAATGCCTTAAGCTGCTACATTAACTGCATCATGATTCATAGATATTGCCCAGGTCACTTCTGAGAAGCCAGGTGATTGTATTAATTAAAGTAGGGGGAGAAAAAGAGAGAGAAAAAAATAAAAAAGAGAAAGAGGGGAAAAATATTCATATAGCTCAGTAGTGAATGGCATAAAGAAGCAGTTACATCCAGAAGACAATCTGTCAGGAAGAAGATAAGCTTATGCCACACTTCAGATGTGAAGCAAAGCAGTTTTTCATTATAATGACAGAAATGAAGCAATGCAATGAGCTTTACCTTGAGTAATGAGTATTAGTTATCATCACCAAATGGCTTCCAGGTAAATAGTTCAGTACACAATCAACTTCTTGTATATGATTTTGCATCTAACTGTGTAAACAGCTTGAAATAATCAAGTGCAGAAATTTCTGTAGAATATTCAGTGGTTTACCTGTGAGAGTCACAGCTGTTTATGGCAGTGAAACTGATTCTTTAATGTCACCTAATACTGATCATTAGTCTGGTATAATCAGAGGAAATTATCCGAGTTCATCACTTGGCTTCCAGCTCTGTTAGGAACAGGAGATGGCCAGCAGGTCCACACACAGCCTGAGTGAACCTGGAGCTGGTACTCATGTTGTGGGCCCACCCTGGTGGCAGCCCATGAATGTACTGCAGAGCATCTCCCCTGATGCTGGGTGCCTGGCTTGGGGCAATTTAATCTGTTTCTCTGTCTTTTTATACCACTGAAGCTACTTTGTGGCATCTTTATCCTCTCATCAGTTAGCTGAGAGCTATTTCAGAGTTTGGAAAGCCAATAGCTTTTTTTAGCCATCTTATTCTATAGCTTCCTCTTTTTATTCCTGATCTAAAGTCTATAGAAATCACTGCAAGGATGGTTGAGGGCTTTTTTTTTTTCGGTGGCGGGGGGGGAGGGTGAGTGGGGGGCCAGGAGGGGTGTGGTATGGTGCTGAGACCTAGTTATATTTCCTCTAATGAAATGTTATTTGCCAGTGTCATTGTGAGTTAAGTACAAACCAAAATCAATCTAAAGTTCTTTAAGTTCCTAAAGGTTCCCTTTTTTGCTTCTATTCTTAAGGCAGTTTTTATCTAACTACTGCAACATAATACTGACACTAATGGGTTAGCAAGCTTCAAGGATGAATGGGATCCATCCACAGATAATAAAAGCCTTTAGAGTTAACTCTTAACTATCATTAAACAGCTTGAAAAAGAATATAAAATCTCATACTACAGATCTGGAGGCTCTGGCTAACAATGGTCTGAAAGAAATTCATCCACTTGAGAGGTGAATCTGTAATTGCCTACTGCAGAATTTCTGTTGCTCTTCCCACACCTAATCCACACATCTAATTCCAGTCATCACCAGTGATCCTGCAGTGTGGCCCAGTTACTGAGCCCATCTTCTTCCTCAGATATATCTCCTTGTGCTGTATTTACAGCCTGCCCATTTTCTTGTCTGCTGACCTGCACATTCTTTTCTTCACCCCCCTCCCCCCCTAGTTTCTTTGATAGTTTTCTGAAGAACAGACTTCCACATTTCATTATTTCTAACATTAGATGCAACTAGAAGATTAAGGCCAGAGGAGTATAAGTGAAAGGAGTCATTTCCGTTGTCATTTATTCATATCCTTCCCAAAGTGAGGCTATACTAATTAACTAATAGTTAGAAAGAGACTTGATGGGGAGCTTGGTGCCATGATTTAGTTGATTAGATGGTGTTGGATGATAGGTTGGATTCAATGATCTCAAAAGTCTCTTCCAACCTGGTCTAGTCTAGTCTAGTCTAAATATAAACAGCGTATATTAAGGCTATGGAAAATTAATAATACTACAATGGCCAGGTTCACAGTCTGAATGCTTGGTCCTTTGATAAATCATCCAAGATCTGCAACATAGCACTGCTCACCTTTAACATGTCACTAAAGTTACAAATTTTGTGGATGATCTACTGGCAATAAAGTGGTTTTAATTTTGACAGATCTACCAGAAAGACTTTACTGGACAGTGCTCTAGTCCTCACTTCTAGTATTTCAAGCAGCTAGTCCTGCCAGTTCTACTTTGACTTCAGTTTTTTCTGAATGCAAACACTTTGTAGATGAGCTGGTAGAAGCCCCATGCCTAGAAACATTCAAGATCAGTCTGGATGGATCTCTGAACACCGTGATTTAGTTGAGGCTGTTCCTGTCATTGCAGGGGGACTGCATTGGACTAGATGACTCTTAAAGGTCCATTACAACCCATGCATACGATGGTTCTATGTTTCATTATTTGCAGCTTAAGACTTCATTTTGCTTGCTTTATCTATCTCCTCTGGCGTAGCCCATTGTACATTGTGAGTATGTGACATAGCTGAATAGAGAGCATCATCTCTTCACATCCTGCAGAAGCAGCACTGGCCATGGCACTGGCACATGCCAAGGGGGTTGAGTCCACTTTCTGCGCCTGAGTCAATTTCATAGAATCACAGAATGGTTTGGGTTGGAAGGGACCTTTAAAGGTCATCAAGTCCAACTCTTCCTGCAGTGAGCAGGGACATCTTCCGCTAGCTCAGGTGCAATGCTGTTCTTGAAACAATATTGCCTGGTCCATGCAGAAGTGTCATATGAAACTCTATCCAGTGTGATTTTGGGATGAGGTTTCTTTTTCACAGAATCACAGAATATTAGGGGCTGGAAGGAACCTCAAAAGGTCATCTAGTCCAACTCCCCTGCCAGAGCAGGATCACCTCTGCCAGATCACACAGGAATGGTGTGGGTTTTGAATGTCTTGAGAGGTATTTTTGCTTTTACTTGCTCTCTCTGAAGTTGATTTGATAGTGAATCCAAGAGATGAGTTTGACCACAATGAAGCATTTATGCATTAAAGTAGGAAATATTATCTGATACCTTTTTATGCCCCAAGATCTTCAGTCAGCAGCCTGAGTAGTCCTGTTTCTAGAAAACAGTGGAAACAGTGAGTTTTCAATCATTTACATTGATCACAATAACAAATGTTCCAAATACTACTTACTGCTAGATGGATTTGGGAGGATACAACTGACCTCCCATATCAGTTCCCAGCCACTTGTCTTGGAAATCTTTCAGCAGCTGTGAATAATTCTGAATCATTAGGAGGTTCCCTCCTCAGTCATTGTTTTTCACTCAGGCTCTCCAGTGACTGTAAAACAGATTGAATGTGGCTTATCCTTTTATAGACAAACACAAAATCTGTAAACCCTGTGACTGTTCCCCAAAGTTCAGTTAATTCTAGAAACATCAACCAGTATTTGAAGTGGCCTTCAAAACAAAATTGTAGTTCTTCTCAACTCACATTAATATTGGACAGACTTGCAAAACTCATTAGTGATGCTTTTTTCCTTTTATGTGCCTTTGATTTTACCATGTAGCCTGAATAACAGAGCAGTTGCTTGTCCAGTCTCTCTTCTCTGTCACAGTGGAGATAAAAGTGCTGGCCACAGGATGACATATCCTAGACAAAGGGAATTAAGGGTGAGATTTGAGGTGGCTTCACAGATCCCTGATGAAAGAGGGAGGGAGAGGAAACATGAGAGGAATAGGCTATGAGGGCTAGCCACATTATGGCATGGGAAGGAAGGTACAAAGGGCATGCTCACAGGGGTCCTGGAGTAGAGCAAAAATGAAAGCACAAACAGATTTTAAAACATGGATGAGAGAAGACCGAAGAAGAGGAAAAACAGCAGCTCAGCCAGAGCCTGAAGCAGCCATTGCTTCACAAAGGGTGTGCATGTGGGGGTCAGGCAACCTGCTTCTGTCCTGTCCTATGGTCCTGTGAACACCATTATCTGCAGCATGCAAAGTGGACAAAGGCATGCTTGCTTTGGGCACCTCATAGTATCAGAGCTGTCTCACAGGTGAATATTAATATTTTACCCACTACTGGAAGTTTCCTAAGTGTCTCACAGAGAAACAAATCTAAACTTCCTCTCCAAACTCAGCTTTCAGAAAGGTGAACATACCATTAGAATTACATAAATTAGAATAAAAGTCATGGCTAGCTAGCATGTCCCAGATCTCCTCAGAGATATTCCTGAAGCATTCCTACCCTGCTCCCACTGGCCAGAACAATTTGTTGCAACTGATATTCATTATTTCCTTATTTGGTCTGAGCCATAATTAGGTATTTTATGTCCTACAGACAGATCCAGAATAGAGTCATAATGCTGTCCATAAATAAAAATGATAAGAGTTCAGTAGTCTGAGAGTTTGACATTCCACAAATGAAGAGTAAAGGACAAACAACTGAAAATGGTTGTTTGATTTAGTGTTTAAAATATAATTAATTACATAGGTAAACACATTAGCTATGACTCTGCACTAGCAATTAGACCACTGATTACAGAGAAAATGGAGTTGAAGGCTCAGAGAGATGACCACCCCTTTGCTAGCCACCCCAGGTGCTTATGTGCTCTCTGGGTTATTTATTGAGGTGGGTAAAACCACATCTGTTCACAGAACTGAGTCGCAACTACTACATGCAACACACAGAAGTACAAGCACCCCACAAGCACCTTTTTATCCCCCTTGTTTTCTGCCACTGCTGCCAGCCCAAGAAACACTTCATGTACCCACCAAAGAATGTACACTTCAACGCCCATGCTGATATGCTGCCTGCTTTTCTTGGACATCTACTCCTTTCCTTCCTGTTATGGAACCATTTTCCCAGTGGGAAAAAAAACCTATGTGATAATCTTTTGCATGAGAAGGTGCCCTTTCTTCTGGACTGGTGTAGGTCTCTTCAGATCTGCTGTTTTACCTCACAAAATACAGCACTTGGGATTTTTTTTTCCCCCAGTAATTTATTCCCTTGAGAGAAGCTTACAGCAACTAAACTAATTAGGCATGAGTCTAAGCAAACATGAAAATGCTAATATGCTTCCAAGTGTCTGCACCTAATGAATTAGTTTTTAGTTTATATTTATCTTTTGAGCTGTATGAAAGTTTCCCATGCGGCACTTCATTTCCTGCCCATGTTCAATTGCCTCTCACCTTCTAGAGCTCCTGTCTCAGCTGGGATGGGAGGTGTTGCCCCAGTCTGTGCAGCAACACACATTAGACAGCCCAGAGGTGAGACTGATAAATGGGATTTGAGACTATTAAAGGAATAAAATAGTGTCATTAGGAAAAATACTCACTTTTGTGTACTTGTTCATTAAGTCTTCTTCAAGTTAAAAGTGCAAATGCAATTTTCCACTGAAAATCAAGTTACTTTTAAAAGACATTTAGATTTATTCTAGACTTTACTACACTATACTAGATAGTTATTGATTCCTACTTTTCATATTTAGTAAAACACTTACGACAAGTCTTTACCCAGTGAGTAAGAAGGTAGCCTGCTTTTAGTTATTGACTGCCCTGGTGACACAACATCCCTTGTTGGTGGAAGACTATTTTCCTAACGTAACAGACCAATTATAAGCATAACTGCAAGTCTGGTTCTGCCACTTCTAAGAAGCAGCAGGTAGAACAGGAACACTCTCAGTCTTTCAGCTATAATAACTATATGACTTTCTCAATATTAATGAATGCAATTTGCCTACCTAGGATCCTTGATGCTGAGTAAGGCTATTTGGACAGCAATTGTGCCAGATTAAATGGTTATCACTCTACTTTCTGCTGATCCCAATGTCCATCTCATTGTTACTGGAGGTTACAGGGTTCTCCGTTAGCTTGTCAGCTAATGACATGTGTAATTGCTTCTAACCCAGTTCTGTCTAAATGAAAGCAACAGCTAAAACACTTCCAGTAACAAGGGTTATCTAACACAGCTCAGCCTGGCAAAACTGGCTTATGGAGTGGCTACACGTGTGGTTACCCTGACAGATTGGAGAGGCTGGTAATTTAGAGGGAAGGGGTGATGAGCAGCTGAAGATGGGGTGTGGAAAACTTTAACACAAGTTAACTGAATCCAACATGACAATCTGACAGTGGTGTTACTGTGCTCTCTCACCTTTGCCTTTCAGATAGATGCACAGTCACTACTGATGCCAGGTCTAACTAAGCACTGCTTAGAGAACGTCAGTCTTCATCAGCTGGTTTCTTCTCATTGTTCTTCTTTAGATCTCAGAACATCAGCAGAAAGAACACATTTCCAGCACTATCAGTGAAATCTTATGGCCTTTAGTCTTGTTAATCTCAGAGGGAAGGGCACACCTGTTAAAACATGAAATATTAGAAATATTAGCATATAAAATGTGTGAGAAAGGCACTGATCTGAAAAACACACAATATGATAATATAGGAACTCCCACTGAAGTCAGACTGCAATCCATGAAGCTCAGGAAGCTGTCCCCAGAGGTGGCTGGGCAGTGTGCAGGGGTATATTTAAATTTATGAGAAGCACTGTAAAGAGAAACAGAAAGTGAGCATGAAAGAAAAACAAGCCTATGTGTGAGTGGCTTGTTGAAGATTTCACTGCAGCATGAAAAACAGTGATAGTATCGCCCCATGATAAATGTTGGCTTTCCCCCTCTCCTTAATTTTTTTCTGGCAGAGCTCCCCTTTTCTGAGGTGTGTGTGCAGAAATGAATCATAGAATGGTTTGGCTTGAAATAGCATTGTTAAAGTAATGAGCTGCTGGTCAGGGTTAACAAAAAGAGGACGTCTAGGGTGGTAATGATGTCATTTGGGGCATCCTAATGTCACTACAGAGGTGATGATGCAGTGGAGGAGCAGATGAGTGGGGAATGAAGAGGTCAAGTAGGACTCCCCACAAAAAAGTGGGGGCCATAGTCCCCAAATGCCTGAGAATTCACAGAGTGTATAAAAAGATATTTAAAACTGTAAATATGTGTGAGAGTTGCTGAAACACCAAAAACTCTCTCTATTTTATACACATATTGAAAAAATAATACTCACTTATACATAAAAAAGGATTTTAAACCAAACCCCTGTGAAACCCCATTCACCCTTGAACATGGAGTGAGAAGGAAAGGGGCAGGGAGCTGTTTCCTTCTGTTGCCTTCAGACATACACTGGCTCAGGATGAGGGTGTCAAAATTGTTGAACAGAGAGTTTGTAATCAGCTTTGTTCCAGAGAGCAACTCCAGGGAGCTTTTTAAGGCACTCTTCATTGGCTTAAGGCCTAAAGTTAATCAGAATGGAAAAGCATAGCTGGGATGGTTGGATGAACTAGACCTTACACATGTAGAGCATAGGAGAGCTTATAAATGTATTTCCATAATAACTCTCTCTACCAGGAGAATTCTTTTCTTCCTCTGCTGTGCCAGCTCAGTGCATCTACCCAGGGCTCTATGTCCTCTCTTCACGCATTTAGAAACCACCTTCCCACCTCCTGCAGGTACCTGTGCATCACCTTACAAGACACTTAGTAACTCATCTATCTGTAATTTCCTGTCCCCTGTCTCCTTTTTTTATCCCCCAGCCCGATTTTTGAGAATGCCAGAACTTCTCAGGAGAGTGGGACACTGGAGGGCTACAAAAGGTGCTTGTATCTGATGTTTCGGTAACAAGATCCAGAACTATGTCTCTAACTTCTCCTTTTCTTATATTTTCAAAGTTCTGTGTATCAACAAGCAAAACTTTGAAATTCTGTAACTCTCAGCTCTACTGCTTGAGGCTTTTTGAAGAGTTTTACAAAGAATCACAGAGTTAAGTAAGTGTCCCAGCTAATAATCTCTTTATAAAGACACCTGATATAAAGTCATGAAATTTAACAGCAAAATAAAATAATAATTGAGGGGTTTGTTGGTTGTTTACTTTTTCTTTCAATGAATAAAAAATTCTACAATGATGCTCCTGAGGACATGAAAGCAGAAGTAAAGAATAACATGGATTCTAAAAACAAACAAACAAAAAAACCAACCCAAGTTGCATTTTCAAAGGGAGAGAGTTGTTTCCTAGTCCATCTCTCTTTAATCTTTAGTTTGCACTGGTGGTTTTCTGGAAATTCAGTGCTGGAGACAATTTGTCAGTTAACAGTCTCAGACATCTTCTAGCTCCCCAGGGGGCCCCTGAAGTTCAGAATTCATGAATCAGGAAAAAACCTTGCACTTTGAGGAATGGTGGTTGTGAGTTTCTGAACAACCATCATAAGGATCTGGAAGTTACAGTCATACAAAGGCATCAGAATAATTACAACACAGAGAAATTCCAACAGACTTCTGAACTTCATCCATTTCTATAACTGCATCATTTTTTAGTTGCTGTCCCCTATAATTAATAGCCTTGAAATGAACATAGTATCTTTAACAAAATTGGCACAAGCCTGATTAAGCTGCCACAGTTACAGCTTTAACAGAAGAGAAAGAGAGAAGTAGTAGATGAGGAATTCTGGTGTGGTATATCTGAAGAGTAGGGGGGAAATGTTCTTTGGCCTCCATTGTACATTCACCCCCTTGTGTCTAACCCTAGATGTTTTTATCAGTTTTCAAGCCATATGTTTCAGTGATGACTATAAAATCAATGTGATTTCAGAACATGGCCCTCTCTTCAGCCAGACATGAGGGCATGGGGGCTCCTGCATCCCTGTTCACACCTGCTGAGAATGGTGTTTAAGGATTGATGAATATTCAGGTACAAATTGATGAATCCATTTACATTTAATGACTGTTTCAAGGTTAGTTTTACCACCTTTCAAACCAGAAACCTAACTACACATTTGCTTTCCGTGCTTCACAAGGAAACTTTCCCATCTGGAGCCCGGAAGATAGCATTCACCACAACTGATAGAGGCTGTGATGACAATTCTGACAGGGTCAGACCTGATCATTTGTGACTTAAAAACCAGCTGGGGTTTTCCTGGGAGAGCTGCCAGGGACCACAGCTATGACAAGTGATCAAATTATTGTATCAACATCGCTTTGCAGTTTGCGCTAGAGGCACAGAAAGCTTTCACAATGCCTGAGATTTTTACCTCTTCCCAGGCGTATGAGCTCCTGCCGCTCCAGAAGCCAGGTTTTCAGCAACCAACATTAAAGTTGGAGTTTTGTTTGTTGTTTGTTTGTTTGGTTTTTAAACTTCCTCCATACAGCATACAAGGTTTTAAGCGAAAGAGACGTGACTGCTTGAGTGGTGTCACAGATCCACTCCACGGCATCCTTTGTCCTTGTCCGTCAGGAAAGGCCACTAGGCCTTAGGCGTCGCTTGGCAACTGATACAAGCATCCCCTCAAATAGGAAAAGGAGGTACATCAGCAGCAGATAACCCCAAATGGCAAGAGGTACATCAGCAGCAGATGAAGGGCTCTAAGCAGCTCTGTGGACAAGGATTTGGGGAAGCTGGTGGATGAAAAGCTGGACACGAGCTGGGAATGTGCGCTCATGGCGCAGAAGCCAACCGCGTCCTGGGCGCATCCCCAGCAGTGTGGGCAGCAGGTAGACAGAGGTGATTCTGCCCTCTGCTCTGCGCTACTAAGACTTCAGTACAAGAAGGGCATGGACCTGCTGAAGCAGTCCACAAAACCTATCAGGGAGCTGGAGGCCCTCTTCTATGAGGACAGGCGGAAAGTGTTGGGGTTGCTCAGCCTGGAGAAGAGAAGGCTCCAGGGAGGCCTTATTGCAGCCTAAAAGAAGCCCGCAGGAAAGTCAAGAACAGACACTTAATAGGGCCCGTTATGAGAAGACCAGGAGTGAAGATTTTAAGCTCAAAGAGGGGAGATTTATACTAGGTATAAGGAAGAATTTTTTTTACACCGAAGGAGGTGGTAGAAGCCCCATCCCTGGAACCTTTCCAGGTCAGAGTGGATGGGGCTCTGAGCAGCCTGCTCTAGTTGAAGATGTCCCTGATGACTGCAGGGTGGAGGTGGACTAGATGGTTTTTAAAAGTCCTTCCCAAGCTGAACCCAAAGCAGTCTATGATTCCGTGATTTTGTCACTGTGAGGAGTTATTTCAAGTGCTTTTTACCCAACACTTGGCGTTGCAGGTTTCTGATTGTCATGGAATCTGAACATAAAGCGGTATGTGCAGGTGCACTCTAAACCAGCATTTGCTCATCACATTTTGGCTGACACTTTCATTCTTTTTTTCTTTTTCTTTTTTTTTTTTTTTTTTTTGAAGAAAAGATCCTAATTGAAAGCCCTGCAGAGAAGTTGTCAGGTTCAATTTATGACAAAGGTAGCTGCTTCTGCAGGTTGGTTTTCAAATTGCAGGCTGGAAATTTGACTGACACACGTGTCATACATGTGACAGAAAAAGAGCTTCTCTGAAGAACTTTTGAAAACTTGTGGCTTTTAATTGATGTGAGGTTCGTGAAATGGCAAGACAAGGATGCTTTGCTGTTTTGCAGAGCATTTATAGGCCATGCTTCGGAAAATTACTTCCTCAGGAAAATTTCTCTTAAGGGCAGCATTTAAGCATTAAGTTTAAGCCCCACTGAGATTTGAGCAATATTGAAGGCTGACTACAGATTTAAATGCTGTGGTGAGGGCTGACTTTCTGACAGGAATATGCATTTAAATAGAGGTTCACAGCTCTAAGCTGTGCAAACATCGCCAGCAATAATGAAGTGCTGATATGCAGACATTTCTGAACCGCGGTGTTCCAAATTTTAGCTGAGATTTTTTTTCATACCCTTTTGACTGAAGTATTTTTCTCACTACTAACCTTAACAGAAATTAGTAAATTGACATATATTTTCAACTACTGGAATTCTGCTTCCAATTTTAATTAGGATTTGGTCACATCCTCAAAAAAAAAAAAAAAAAAAGACAGGGTATTTCAACATAGGAAATGAGAAAGTCTCTGTTTTGTAAGGGGTATGTTAACAAAAAATTGAATGTATATTCATTTGCCCTGTGATAGTATTACTTTAAATAGAAAAAATATTTCTTCTTGTTTTCAGAAGCAATTACTATGTCTAAAGAATTTTCTTACAGATATTAAAAGTGTCCTTAGAATAATGTCTGTGGTGGTTGTTGGTTTTTTTTGTTATTTTACTGTCCTTATTTTTCCCTTCTCTTTAAGCATTCTGACTGAAAACTCCTCCTGCTTTCAAACCCTTTACTTTCACAAGTTTCCTCATTTCTTCCATGCATACTTTTCTCCAAAGCCTCTCAGAAAAGTCCATTATTATCAGAACTAGAATTTAAAATAAAAAGTTAAAGTATGCAGTTAAAAGGGTGAAACAGATGGGCAAATAAAATAAACCACAGCAAACTCTAAGTGCTTTCATCTTTCATTTTGCTTAAATGAAATAAAGCCTCAAAGAACCCAAATGAGGTTTTTCTTTCCCCAGTGCTCTTTTTCCTTGTCTTTGCACCTTTTTTTTTGGCAGCAATTCCTAATATTTCTGCCATAACTTCAGCCACTTGGATACAAAAAATATTGGGGTGCATTGATTTGACTTGCTGAAAGCAGGTTTTACCATCAGACTGTTTCTGATGTCAGTTTCTCTAGTCATTGCTATTTTTGTCATATACTCCAATTCCATTATTAGGAGTATTTGCTCTAACATGGCTGCCTAAATTAGGAGTTCAGTCTCATTCGGCTTTTCAACAGCTCCTTCACATCCTGGGTAGATATTCCACATCCATCATACATGCTGCCTAATGTCAGGAAGATAGCACACCCATTTATGTGGGACTTTTATTTCCTATTCTAGTCACCAAAAGGGGAAGGTGGTCACCAGGTTTCAGAAAGCACAGAAGGAGAATCCTCATCTGTTGACCTGAGCATTCATACAAAGCTGCTGGTCTGCATCAGAAGTAAGTATAACAGATGGACACAAATTATTAATGGAAATTATCACATCTTCCTATGTAAGCACTATACCACCCAGGCTCAAGGTATCCCTTCTACAGGATCTGTGTATCTCCATCTTCAGGGAAGGTGTGTTTTGGGGCTGCTACATCCTCAAGGCCACTTTGGTGCTGCTGGAAATTTGTTTTTCAAATCCTAGTGGATGGTTGGAGTGTTGTAACTACCACAACCATGCTAAATGTATTCAGTGGGTGACATTAACAAAGGCAACTGTTCCAGATATATCTGGATGGTAGGTGTCACACTGCACTCTTTTGATAATTTAACATAGAGTGAAAACTACAATGAATAGTACTAACAAGGAGCTACATCATTATACTGATAGCAGGAGCATGGCTGATTTGATGGATCAGTGAGAACAGTGATAATCTTGGCCTTGGGGGGCAGAGAAGGTGCTCATTTGGGACCTTGCTCAGGATAGAAATAATTGGCACTTTTCTCAAAGAAGAAATGCCTTGTTGCATTGACAGGAATGGGGGGAAAAGTCCAGATACCTGGACAAGTGAGAGAGAGATTAAAAAAGCAAGAGTTATTCTAATCCCAAAGCTATTAGCTATAAATATTTCTATTTATTTATTATAGGTAGGATGTATCTGTAGGATATATTTATCTGTGCGTGTAAATTATGAACATTAACTGAAATTAGACTGTAAAGATCTAAAACCACTAGGACTGTGTTTATAGAGAAAGCTTCAAGTAAATATATTGCCACTATTTTATAGCAGAGTAAGGTGAAAAGCAGATATCCAGATTTCCATTCCAGTGCTAGCAGAAATGCATCCTCTCCAAAGAGCCTAAAGTAATCAATTTATTTATCAGAGCAAAAAATATTTGAAATTTTATAATTTCCTTAGTATTGATTCCTGCTCACTGATGAGTTCTACAGACCTCTGATTTACATCACATCCAGTTAACATTTCAAACTTGTTTATAGTCTACACCCAAAGCAGCTGATGACTTCATCCATGCATAGTCACAGAAGCACTGATAAAATTAGGTATTTATGAAGTGCAGGTACTCATTATTGGAGGCTGGGCTGACTGAATGATGCCTTTTATCTACAGGGTGCCGCCACTACACAAGTCCAATCTGCTAAGCTTCGAAACTCGAGCTAGGCCATCCAATCACAAGCTAGCCTACTTCTCCCGGGGTGGGGAGGAAGAGAATAAAGTGGGGGGAAGTCCACAAATCTTCAGGTAATAGTTGACCAACGGAGACCAACCTGTCTCCTCCTGCTGAAGCTCAATGTTTTCACCATGTTGTAGAACCACTCATCCTCCTCACTTGTCACCTCCTACCTCAGATATGTACAGAAAGGCTTGTGGTTCCTAAAAAAAGTAAGAAGCACCTTCATTGCTGCAGTGATTTGGATTGTTTAAGGGATGCCTCCCTCCTGCTGGCACATTTCTGACCACAGCATCTAGCTCTTGCTGATGGGCAGCCTGAGGGAAGGATGCCTGCTCCTCACTATTTATGGCTTGTGGCTGACTTCTGACAAGAAACTGCTGGTGAGGCAGCTCCTGGGGCCAGAATCCTTAAACTAATCCCAACAGCTCCATTTTGTCTTAAATGTTTGTCATGAAATAAACATCGTTGGGATCTGAAAGGAGGCAGAAACAGCTGTGCTAATTATACCAAACCAGCACCTTTATTTAATCACCCTTTTCATCATTATTAACTAACTAGTAAATTGAGTATTTACACAACACACACACAAAAAAAAATGCATAGTACACATACCTCAAAAAACCCTGTGCCTGCCTAGAAACCATTGCCACCAACAGACTGACAAGAAAAATACAGTTAAAGTAGCCAGATTGTGTAAAGTGCTTGACAAGAATTCTCTCTCAAGCATTTTCTCCTTTAATTTATGGAATAATTACAGTTGCTACTGGAGCAGTTTTATTTATTGTTTCATTACTGCACAGCATTAATTGCAATTTCATAATCCAGTTTAGTACATTCTTCCTTTACACGTTGTCTTACAATAGTTTGATTCAATACCAAAGTTCTCCCCTCACTTGGGTTTACTTTAGCAATCCTCAGATCTAGTACCTTTCATAAATACACCATTTTCAATGTTAGTTCATTTTGCCCATCTTGGTGACCTTCTGTGAGAACCAAAGGCTCTGGGTCTTTCAGTATGCATTCTTTCAAGTAATTTTTCATAACAACTATGTGATGGAGAACTGCCTTTTTCCTATAAAAATCACAAAAGCTTTTCAATGCCTTTGGACACAACGAGCTCTTGCTACTTAAGGTGTAGACAAAACACACAACTGGTTGTTATGGCAGGAAGATCTAAACTCCTGGGGTATAAAAGATTTGGCCTGGCAAAATTATAGGAGTGAAAGAGAACAAGAAAACTATCTCAGTCAGTACAAACTTCAAGGAGTTAGAGGAGTGGGCTCTTAAGTAGTAAATGGCAGGATTATGAAATGACTGTAGGGTACATGAAAGAGGAGCAGCTAGCTGTCCCGAAACAGATAACAACTATTGTTCAATCCCTAAGGTTTAAGGGGAAACATCTTTTTCAATACATTAAACCAGTAACTACAGTGCTCCTGGACTTTTTTTTTTTACCTTTTTTTTTTCCTTTGGTACATCCTCTGAAAGAAGTCAATTAAAATCATTACAGCCAATACTCCAATGAAATATGTACCTCTGCAGTCACATTCACTATGGTAGTTTCTTTTCATGCAGCTCCTCAAAACAGAGATGTTGGAGGAATTCAGTGGTAAGAAAGGGAAAACACTGCTTTTCCCAAATTGGACAAGAGTTACAAGAGGCCAAAGACATTTGAGCAGTGCCTCTAACAGAGGCTGATAGCAACTTGTCATCCCCAAAACCAAAACCACAAATAGTAGTGATGGTAGACAAACACTGCCACAAGTATCTTCAAGATCATCTTGTACCTGGATGTGCTAGAGAGCAATCCTTCCCATTTTCATGGGGACAGACAGCACTATTAGTGTCATCAGCATGAAGAAAGAAAAAAAATAGGCAAAAAATTGCAGTATTTTTCAATTTCCTACATTTAAGTAATTTTCTTACTTACATTAGTTATCTCCATCAAATTACCTGCAGTTTTCCAAATGGTCTTGCTCCATGGAGATTACCAGCCCAGAGTAGCAGCACCTTTTGAAACTGTAAAACAAAACGAGCCAATCTCAAGAAACAAGAATATTTATTCTGCTTTCCCTTAAACATAATTATTTTGACATTCATGACAGAAGATCTATTCTTTGAACATATAAAGCCTCTATGTCAACAATGTACTCTAAAGATTTTAGACTATGAACAAGACATTAAACCTCTAATTTTCACCGCTTACCTTGTTTCTTTCTCTTTGTTTTGACACTCAAGATAATGAGCGAAATCAATTGCACTTTTGCTATGAGAGCTTGTGCTCCTTTGTTATTATATTCATATGATAAACAACAGAGCCTAACAACACAATACTTGGATGCACTCAAAACAGATATTGTCTGAAAGAGTGGCAGATTTTAATCTTGGAAGCCTTGAACTGGTGTTGAATATCATACGATGCTGCGTATCCAACAATGTCACCTCATAGCTCACTAGGAGGAAAACAAACCCAAGTTTTCTATGTGTCACCAAGGCTACACTAATTCCTTTGCCAAATTCAATGCTTAGAAGATCTTTTAAAACATTTTCACATCCTAAACAGTTAAATTCCCTTCACAGAAGAGTACAAACTCCATCTGGCCATTGCCATGGTTGGAGAAAAGGGTCTTGAAGATGCTGATCCCCTCTACAATGTTGCAATGCTTTTAGAAACATAGAATAGAATCACTAAGATCATAAAAAACCTTTAAGATTGTCAAGTTCAACTATATCCCAGCTATTGTGACCACTAAACTATATCCTGAAGCACCACATCTACAGGCTTCTTGACCATCTCCAGTGATGGTGACTCCACACCTCTCTGGGCAGCCTGTTCCATGCCTCACCACTCTCTCAGTAAAGAAGTTTTTCCTAATGTCAAATCTAAACTTCCCCTAGCACAGCTTAAACCCATTTCCTCTCATCCTACTGCAAGTGACTGGGGAGAAGAGATCAATGCCAGCCCCACTGCAACTACCTTTCAGGTAATAGTTGAGACATCATGATAACACAGGAACATCATGATAACACAGGGAAATCTTCTAGTACTCTAAACTTGGGTGGTCAAAAGCTAATGAGACAATGTCTTTGAAAGACTTAAAAATTGCTCTCACAGTAAGATGAGGCACAAATTTGTTTCTGCTACATTTTGCATGACAGTGAAAGAAGAAAGAAAAAAGAAAGAAAAAAGAAAAAAAAAAGAAAAAAGAAAGAAAAAAGAAAGAAAAAAGAAAGAAAAAAGAAAGAAAAAAGAAAGAAAAAAGAAAGAAAAAAGAAAGAAAAAAGAAAGAAAAAAGAAAAAAGAAAAAATAAATAAAAAAAAGAAAAAAGAAAGAAAAAAGAAAGGAAAAAAGAAAGGAAAAAAAGAAAGAAAAAGGAAAGAAAAAAAGAAAGAAAAAGGAAAGAAAAAAAAATAAAGGAAAAAAGAAAGAAAAAAGAAAAACCCCAAACAATTAAAACAAGTAATCCAAAAAGGCATAATGCTTATAATGTTTATAGAATCATGTTTGATAAATACTTTGGACCTGAAACTGGTGTTCATCCCAGCCTCTGCTTATTTTTAGCACAAATGTAGTTCAGCTGGCCTAGCCAGCCCAATGCATCATGCTGGACTTTAGGGATAGCATAACCCTATTAGGTGTAATTACTCCACCACTATATCCATTGAAATCCTAGCATGCAGCATACTTCAGAAGTAATTTTAAGACCATCATCTTTCTCAAAGATTTTCCAAATTATGGCACAGTGCAATGAAAATTAAAAAAATATAATAAATGCTCTGACAATCAAAGAGGTCTTCATATTCCCTCAGATTTATACCAGAAGTATAAATCCCTCTACAGTCCTGTGTTCCAGCTGTTAACCTGGAACACGAAAATCTTGATTCATATCTCCACTCCAGTGGGACTTCAAGTTAATAACTTTGTCTTTCCATGTCTTAATTACCCCTTTCTATAAAACAAGGGGGAAAGTGCTTCCCAGGAGCACAAAAAGTAGTTTCCAGGAGACTAAATCTAGCAGCTGATCTTGATACATCAGAACAAGTCCACTCCATGAGTAAAGTGTACATCATTGTCTTTTGGTTTTACTCTTTTGCTTATTTAGAATAGAATAGAATTAACCAGGCTGGTAAAGACCTCAGAGATCATCGAGTCCAACATATCATGCAACACTAACCATCAATTAAACCATGGCGCCAAGCGCCCCATCCAGTCTCTTCCTAAACACCTCCAGTGATGGTGACTTCACCACCTCCCTGGGCAGCCCATTCCAGTGGCCAATCACTCTTTCTATGAAGAGTGATTTAACTAGTTTCATTCCTCTTTAAACACTTTGACTTGTAAAATTACTGTACACTCATGGTATTTTCTACAGAAAAAAAGCCAGTATGGCCATGCAATTAATATTACCAAAATACAAATGGGGATAAATTAGGTATGCCCTCAAACTGTTAATACCAGCTCTTTCCTAATTTTTGAGACACTGACTGTTGATCTGGGTTTAACTGAATCCATGTGGATATGATATATAGGCTCTTGTACGTAAAGAGACGCTTTTCTCAATTATCTTCATATGCTATACTAACTTTACCTGTGTCTGCTGGGAAAAGAGATATTACTGAAGCTGTTATTTAATAATTAATCAGATTCTAATCACAATTTTTATGTTTCCAGCCAGCTCAAGCATTTCTGGGTTTCAATATTTACCAAGTAGTTCGATTTTTATACAGGCAGTCCCAGAAGAAAAACATGTTGAAAATGTACACAGACACAAGCTCTGTATTTCTTACCCTTCTACTTAATATTTATCTCTTCTTGTTTTATCTTTGCATTGCATAAACTCTGCCAGTTGGGGTGAGTGCTTTCAAGATCATATATATGGCTTAGAACACAACTCTCATTTGCAAAATCTGCCTAGATGTCTTTTAATTTCAGAGTGCAATTTGCATTTGCCATTTTAAATGACAACTCCTATTTTTAGGTCCCCGGTGTGCTTTAAATCATCTTAACCTCAATGCCTCAGAACATTATTTCTTTTTTCCCTGCTCTTTCTCTCTTTACCATAAGTTTTAGAGTCTGCTATATCTTTGAATTCATTAGACCTGGCTTCTCCAGACAGCTACATGCACTCTTGACTTTAAATGCATACTTGATTATCCTGGTTCTAAGGCTCACTGAAAATAGACAGTTAGTGAAGTGGAACAGAAGGAGATCAATAAAACATCTATCTGTGTTGTTGGGAGAGTACCTCATCTACTCTGCATATATGCTGTACATAAAGCAGCACTGTAAATGATGGAAACAACCTTCCCATTGTCTCAAACAGACATTATTCACCTTGCTTTATATAATTGTTGTCATTTGGTACGAGACCAGCCGATACCAATTCTGAGCACACAACCAAGAAAGGGAGAAAGATGGATGCACATTATAAATGTTAACTAATGCATTTTTAGACTATAAACTCACTTTGTATCCTCTTACTGAAGGATTAATTCTCCAACTTAGTAACTGTATCCATCCTACCCCATAATATTTCTCCTTCCAGCTAGCTGTTTTCTCACCTCATGACATCTCTTCCCAAGCTTCTTCCGCTACACCACCAAGCTGAATGCCGCCCGGAATGATTTTGCTATTAACAACATTTCAAATTATTTTTGAAGGTCCCTTGAAATGCCTAATTATTCTTGTCCTGATCCTAAAAACTTCAGCAGCGTGCAAAATCATTTGGTGAAATCAGGACTAGGGTGGAAAACAGATGTTGTGTCTGGCGCTGACCTTTTTGGTGAATAAATTATGCACAGAACAAGCATTCTTCCAAGGCTTGTGGCATGACTCCGCTGTTGGTATATGCCCCTGTGTATTCAGCTTTTTGCACAGCAGAAATGAGAAGGCATCATTATGCTCCTCCTCAAGGGAAAATGATCAGCTCCTCTGGGAAGACTTTTTCACTCTGGCAAAGGGGAGACATCATGTGCTTAAATCAGGGAAGGTGCCAGGAGGAAGGAACATGACTTTGACTCTAAAAACCTTCTGAATCTTTGGTAGAAGAAGGCATGCACAGGGTCACTAAAAAGAAGCTAAATGCCAGATGATTTCTGCATTCAGAACTTTTTATTCTTCCTTAATTCTAGCTGTATTTTTGGAGACATAATTGAACAGAAACAAAGTCTTCTTTGGGAAAGTTCTGCCAAAATAGATATAATGGGCTTGACCTCAAGCAGCAAAACCACATCTATTTTGTTATGGGTTTTTCTTAATTTTCAACTTGGGTTTTCATTCTGCTTTGTACATTTTTGCCTACTTGTTTGTTTCTGCATTTTCAGTTCTTATTTTGTAGCTTGCATCTGAATTCTCCAAAGGTCTTCCAGAGGATCCCAAGAAGGTGACTCCTAAATTCTCTATTCTAAATGACAAAAATCTATTAATGATTTCTGTTCCCAAACCACAGGACCATTTGAGAACAAATTCATTCTTAAACTATGGAACCTTTTCTTCCCAAAGATGTGAGATCACAGCATCATAGGACACCTTGGGTTAGAAGTGACTGCCAAAGTTCTTCTAGTTCAACCCCCCTGCAGTGAGCAAGCCCATCTTCAACTGGAGCAGGTTCCTCAGAGACTCATCCAACCTGACCTTGAACATTTCCAACATACAACCAAAATTATAAGTAACCTCTGCCTGTTTCAAATCATGCTGGTTGTGTATTTTACCTTCATTGGCTCTCTGAACCTTAGGAAAATACAAAATAACTTTCCTGAATCTTGTAATTAGGGAATTTAATAGATCTGATAGGCAGGTTATAAAGAAGCATGTAAAGTACCATGTTTCATATGAATTTCTTCTCTCTCCCATGAGCCTCTGAATCACAGGAAGCACATAAGTGTGAACTCCAGAATTTCATAACGATGAGAAAGAGAAGCTGGCTTTCCCATAAGTGAGTAGCAGAGGCAGACTTGCCTCACCTGCCTCAGTGAAGCTTGCCTGCATGCTCTTTTTGTCCTCCTCCAGAAGTGTTCTCTGAATTTAGGCATCTTTCATATTTCACTTCCCAGGTTTGCTATCTGTACCCTCATTTGTAAACATCCCCAGCAGCTGATGCTGCAAAACACTGTGACCAGCTGATGCCCTCTACATTCACATTCATTTGAAGAATGTGAGAAGATAACACTTTTAGAAAAGAATCTTTTTGTACCTCATCACATACACCTGAAATGTGACTGGGCTTTACCTAACACATTAGATTTGGTCAGTTCAGAGGGACAGTTGTTTCACAGTAAGAAACTTGTGGAGTTTCTCAATAAGATCAAATACATGTCTCTTTCATGTCTAGACTTCAAGTAGACAGAAGACTTTCAGAAGCTCATTACATTTGGAAGCATGCCTTCTGTTGAAAACAAATGATGTTTAAAATCCAAAACCAGCTGTAGTTTGAAGGTCACTGCCCACATTTATCACCTCTTAAAGACCTTGGAGAATGCATAAAACAGCAGCTTTTCTGGATGTTTTCTGAGAAGAATACAATAAGCTAACACTTGATTCAAGCCAGAACCTTCCCAGATGGCTTATAATATTGAAATCATTGCAGCAAATCTCCCTCTTCCCACAAAAACAATAGAATGGAATTGGCATGAACCACATAATTGTATGTTGAAAAGCTATGGTGTTTGGTGAGATTTTAGTAAGCAGCAAACATTTAACTTAACTCATAAGGGAGGAAATCATTGAAATGTGGTGTTAATCATCTCCTTGCAGTAAGATTGCTTTCCTGAAGGGCAGCCTCAGGACCCCAAAGCCCATAGACAAAGTACTGGAAGCACAAAAGAACTGATGCAAATGGAGTGTTGAAATAAATACCCAGATTGGAGTTGAGCACAACATTTGAAAGCTCACTTATATCTGGTAAATGTATGCATTTTCAAGTGTAATGGAGAGGTCTTTTCAAGTAAGGGCTCCGCACAGAAAACAATAATTACAAATCAGAGCACTCTAATATCCTCTACCAAGTCAAAGCTAACAAGTCATAAAGAGATTGAAAGTTCCTTCTCTCCATCCCACGAGCCCACAGGAATAAGATGCATTCGGTTTACTTTATTAAGAAATGTTATTAAACCAATCAATCCAGGAGCTGAGACTTATATGAATCAAAAATAAGCTTTGTTCCTGCATGCTGTAACACCCTATATGTCCTTTAAATTAGCTTTTAAATCAGAAAAATACACTTATCTTTGATCTGGTCTCCAGAGCAAAGCTTTATAAAAGAAGACTCAAGGTAGCTATTAATTAAGTAAAACTTGTGCAAAAAGAAGAAATAAATAGTAAGCAGCTACATTTTGACA
The DNA here is from genome assembly GCF_014839835.1 of Dryobates pubescens. NCBI lineage: Eukaryota > Metazoa > Chordata > Aves > Piciformes > Picidae > Dryobates > Dryobates pubescens. The sequence goes on from NC_071635.1 coordinate 4,912,851, forward strand.
CTTGCCACGTTTTCTGTGGAGAATTTGTTCAGAAGAATCCCTGTGGAGCACAAAAGGATGTGTCACAAACTGCCAGCACAGTGACTAATTAAAAACCACGTTGAGAAAGAATTGCCACTATAGTCACTAAAGTTTTCTTGCTAGGGCCTTGTTTCACCTTGGGTTTCTAGGCTTTTTTAAAAGAATAACAGTCTTCAGATCCAGCCTTCTACAAAGGTATGTGAAAGTAGCAGGGCTACAATAAATCCCCAAGAGAAATTTTGCTGTGGAAGAGCACTAAGTAGTAGGACATGAAAGCCAAGCAGCTTCTCAGATGCTGCACAGAGCTTCAATTATTTAGCCCAGATGAAATACTCCAAAAATGGATTAGATGAGAAGTACCAAGGCCAGGCATAATACAGATGCAGGAAGGTGGTTATTAAATCTCTTTCACTCTTAATCACTGGCAAAGAATGACTTGTTTCTGTTACTGACTTTGATTGAGTTACTTCCCATTCATTAGTTTAGAAACCTCACAACTGTCACTGCGAGCAATCAAAATACTTCTACACATCATACAGCATCACCTAGACAGGTGGTACTGAAGGTCTTATCAAGCTGGTTTCCCTTTAGTGGAAAGTTGGCTCTCTCCACACAGGAACACACTTAGCTGAGTTTCTATGAATATCCTTTTACAGCAGTTATCTTCCCATGGGCTAGAAGTCATTAACAAGAATAACAACACCCCCACCCCACCCCAGATTCTGATGTTGCTTGCTTTACTGTCTCTCATATTTTGCACTCGGGCAGCTCAATGGCCACAGTAGTTTTCACATCTCATCCTTTCTCACCACAAATGGCTTCAAGTCTCTTTGGCTGCAGGTCTGCATAAGGGATGAATGAAGCAGCTCCTGCAACAGCAATGCTTTCTTCTTGAACAAGCTGAGGGCAATTAAAGAGAGATTTAGCAGGGCTCTGCCAACATGTAAGTCAGCAAAAGACATAATCTTCATGAGGTGATTCACAAGTGGGATATATCACTCCTTATAATCCAGGCACTTTTGTAAGCTAGTGCAATTATGCACTGCCCCAGTCTCAAAGCCTCACTCTAAGTCTTATGCTACTGCAATAGAGCAGACTTGAGCTTATTGATCAGGTACCTACTTATTTTATAAAGGTGCTTTACTATATAAAGTATTTTTTTTTAATCTTATTTCTCTGTGGGAAAAAATCTATTGAATATGTTTTAACTTAAACAGAATGGTCAGTTTGAGAAAAATTAAGTAGTATGTCTAATAAAATCATAAAATGCAATTTTAAGCTACAGTGAGCTGAGTAAAATATGGAATAGGAGCTTGCATTTTTTATTAGAGTTCATTAATCTTGTTAATGACTTATTGAATATTGCTGCACATTATAAAAATTGATCCCAGTGGCTACATTGTTATATGCTTTCACAACCTCTTTCAACAGCTACATTTAGCTGACAGAGTATTTCTCCAGTCCATGCTCTGCAACATTGCAGGGAACACTGCAGCAGATGTGATTTATGGCTGGAAACTATTAAAAAGATTTAACATTGTTCTGAACCGAACAGCAATATTTACCTCCCCCCCCCCGCCCTAAATGGAAAAGGGAAGATATGGATACTCAAGAATAAAGTTACCTATGAATACAAGCTCTCAGCTTTGCTTTCTCTATTTTGCAGCCCTGAGTTTGGCTGCAATTCTATTTCAGATGTACAACATTTTAATATGTCATTAGTTTCAATAAGTTACAGGTTGCAAGAGAATTTCTGTCCCAAGTGAAAAAGTCTAAGCCCACAGCATATTTCACTCAGGATATCCAGCAGTGAAGAAGGACCTCTCAGTTAGCTCTATGCAAAAAGAAAGGTTGGATTTGAAGTGCCACCTTGGTCTGATTGTGGCGTTGTGCCTTCCCTCCTGAAACTACCTCCCATCTTCCTCCAAAATGGATCTGCCTATGTATGTTAAGCACAAATCCACAGGATGCCACCTGGGATAAATTCATATCCCTTTCGTGATAAAGCTTTATGACATCCTAACTCATACCAGCGTCTCAAACACACTGTTGCAAAGAAAGTATCCCCAAGTTCCCCCCAAACCAAGCTGAAATAAATGGTAATCTACTGTGGTTTGTGCATTTTGTGCACACAGTGGTAAAGTGTTTGATATGAAGTAATATAAAAAGGAGAAGGGTCACGTTACAGTCCACATTCTCCTGTATTATGGACACATAAAATATAATCTAACAATAAATAGAAGCTTGAAAGAAGCAATATCTACAATATAAACACAAATCCTGGAGGGCTGTGTAATGTAGCCAGCATTCCATATTAATGTAAACCACTCCACAAAGAAATCAGACACAATAATGTGATTTTCAATGAAGAAGAAAAAGCTGACATAGGATTACTGTTTGTAATGTTTTTGTTACCCAGGGAGGTGGTGGAGTCACCATCCCTGGAGGTGTTCAAGAGGGGATTGGATGTGGCACTTGGTGCCATGGTTTAGTCATGAGATCTGTGGTGACAGGTTGGCCTTGATGATCTTTGAGGTCTCTTCCAACCCTGGTGATTCTGTGTTACCCAACCCCATACACATTTGTTTCTTCTGAATAAAGTTGGTTGGTTGAAGAGTGGAAGAGAACATACCTCTATGTTTGTAATTCCTGGTTTAAATGAAACAAAGAGACTTAGGAACAACCTGGATACAATTAAACACAAATGAGGGTTCATAGTCAAGATTAAAATTAATTATTTCAAACCTTAGTTGATAGAGAAACAGAAATTATTGAAAATGTCACAAAATGCTATTATCAGCTCAGAATATTACTGGAAGGGAAAAGGACTGAGAGGAAAAACTTTCCTTAAAAAAGGACATGATTTACAACAAAGACAAACCCAAACCACTTCAGATAATGTATTGCTATAGGAAATACATTATTAACTGTACCATAATGCATTTAACTCCAGTAATGATTAGCTAAATACCCCTGGCTGGTTTATATTTTATTTTATGAAGGTGTATTTATCACAGCTGGAAGCTGTAGCCCATAAAATGTGATTATTTTAAGCAAGTCATTGGTCTTCATAGCTTTGTCATACCAACTATGAGGTATCTTCTTATGAAAAGTCTTTGGATTTCTCTAAATTCTCCAAGCTGAATTCTTTTAGAAACCCCTTTATCATTTATACTTTCATCTATCGTGCTCCTAGTTAAACACCTAAAGACGGCAATTAGTAACTAAAATATCCAGGTAGATTTAATAGGAAATTATTTTTTATCCCCGAGTTTTCTACCCCAACTACGGCAGTTTTTGGAAGGCTTTCTCCCACTGCTGTTTTTGCTTATGAAAGTCAAGGATGCTGACAAAACATTGTAGTCAGTGATATGCTTGCTAAAGCAGCTCACTAGAAAGCGTGCCATGCCAACTGATTTGTAGGTGACCCAACCAGCAGAGATTAATATACTCATTTATGTTAGAAATACAGGAATAAATCAAATGTTTGCAACAGCAGCCTAAGCAGAAATGATAGAACAAGCAAAAGCTGCACTCTTGTTGCAATTGTTTGAGAGAGATGATTCACATTTCCCTAAAATACCACATTTTATGTTCTTGAGATTAATCCTATTACTCTCTGGCTGGAATCCTGATGCTGCTCCCATTTAGCGGACAGCATATTTAATCACATTTTTATATGGCTCATAAAGCAGATGAAGTCTCTCCTATGTATGTCACAAAGCCTGTCGTATGTTTGTCACAGCTCCCTGGTACAGAGGACAGAAGCTGCTGGTTTGGAGTAAAAGCATTTTCCACCTAGCAAACAGTGGCAGGCTGCAGCATGACAAAACCTTGTGAGGGGTTACTACAGGAGTGATTGCAGGGCTGGAATAGATCAGCTCATTGGGTTTACCTTATTGCAGTGTATAAATTCTTTACACAAGTTGGTGCTTTAATCTCTGATAGTTTGGATACCATGATTAATCTCTTCAGAGGGAAGGACAATGGTTGCAGTGCTTGCTGCATTTCTTGCTTGTACAAGCCAGGCTGTCATTATAGTTTAGCAGTACTGTCACTCAGGGGATCATGTACTCGGTATTTCAGATCTTTCTCTGCTGAAGATGGGAAGTCTAATGGGTATTTACAAGTTGAAGAGATGCTGAGAAGTTTATTAAGGTATTTGCATACTTTTCTTTTCTTTCCAGTTAACTTTGCTTCCAGTATTTCTTTTTATTAAAAGTAAATTACCTCTTATTTATTCTCTTCTTGCCCTTCCCCTTTAATTTCTGCATTATCCTCCATTCTGGATGTACACAACTCCTCCTGTTTCTGCTGTGTCCAGCAGATCTCACCATCTCAGCACGGTGCTGAAGAAAGGTCATTACCTAAATCTGGTTTTGCAAGAATATCTGCTTTGGTTCCTTCATCAAGAGCCATTTAAAAGCAACACACCAAGCTAAACTGCATGCCATTCCTCCAGAATCCTCACTTTTTCATCTTCACCAAAGATCCATCTAGAACTAATTTGATACTTTCCACAGCCATCTAGCAGAAGCATATTTTTTTCTTAACAAATATATGAATTAATAAAGAAACAAAAAAGAAGTCTTTGAATTACTACTTATGTAGGATTTTCAATTAAAAAGTAGCTATAAAGACAAGGTTTGCCCCACTACATTACAATACCTCATACCATTTTGATCTATAAATTTCATAATCAAGATTAATTTACCAGAGCTTTTTTTCCACTAGCTGATTCTGTCATTGATCTGATACATGAAGTAATTTACATTAATAACCACAATATTATACAGATTATTTATTTTATAATGAAAGCAGAAAAGTATCAAAGCCTTGGCAGAAATTGATATTAAAGGGTTTCTGAAGCATCAGATTTAAGTAGCTGCAAAATAGTTTAACTGTACATCCTTGGTAACACAAATATAATGGCTTCAAAGGGATTCTCACACTCTGTAAGGCAAGCCAAGAGTAGGAAATAAAATCAGAAACTATGCTTTTCACACCCTATATAATTAGGAATTGTAAGGATATTTCTCTTAATTGGTAAGGGAAGAAAAGGGGGGGGAACCACAAACAAACAAAAACCACACACACAAAACCCAAACCAACCCACAAACAGAAAACCCCCAAAACCCAACAAAACTAAGAGATGCCATTACTGTCTTCTGCTGAATTTTTGTGTCAGTACTGTACAGCTGACAAGTAAACCCTATTTCAGGTGGAATGGGGGTTGTGCAAACCCTTGTAGCACACCAGCTGTTTCGTTGCCATTAATTGCTAATTATTACTCTAGCTTTACCTCCACTTTTCAGTCACTGATTGTCATGAGATGCATGGGATGGTTATCTTCTCTTAACTTGGTTAAAATCACCTGGTAAGCTAAAGAGAAGGAGGAAGACAAAGGCTCTCTGGTGCAAACTAGCAGGAGCACAGTCTTATTAGCGCCATCTCCTTGAGAAAGAAGGACAGCAATGTGTCAGATGGTGAGCAAAGTCATTCCTAACAAGACTGATACTAGAGGCGTCAGTTCCCAAACACCTCGGGAGGAGTTGGTCTCCCCTGGGGGTGCTGAACACACAGACCCTGTACTGCCATCATGTGGAGGATGTCACTTACCTTTTAACACTTGCTGAATATTTCTCCTGTGCACATCTTTTACAGGGTCAGTTTGTCCCGACCCAAATTCTTTCCCTCCCTTCAAGCTATCATCAGTGCTCCTGTTCCATGGGCTCTACTAAAATCTCATTGTGAATTGTTAGAAGAAAAAAAAAAAAAAAAAAGAAAAAAAAAAGAAAAAAAAGGAAAAAAAAGAAAAAAAAAGAAAAAAAAAAAGAAGACAGAAAAAAAGGAAAGTACAAGGTAAAAGTGGTGGGTTCAGTAGGGAAGATGTGAGATGAAGGAATTGAAGCCAAATATCTTAAAAGAAGTAAAAAGAGAACGAACTAATTGACATGCTAAGGATTAATTTAGCCAAAGAACATCTGTTTTCACATATCCCTGTGATGAGATCTAATGTGAAGGCTTGTGCTGGGTAGCTTTGAAGCTGTATTTTTTTCATCTAAGTTCTGTGCACAGATTTTGATAGGGATTATAGATATCCTAGTAACAGAGGAACCCCTGGGCCCCTTGTATCCACTACTCATAGTTTCTGTATTTCCACTTGACTTATATCTATCCATACAGCATCCTCCATTCTGTGTGGCAAAAATTCTCCACTGGGCACACTTTTACTCTATATTCCATTTTAAGAACATTAACTGATCCATTTCTCATTGCTTTCTCCATAAAACAGACAGGACATTTTAATTTTTCTTTCCCATATATTGTGCTACAGAGGCAGTTAGTAACCTAAAAATCATACAAAGCACTCACCCATTTCTTACATTCTTCTACATTTGCTGTTCCCTTAATTTAATAGCTCCTTCTCCAGTAATGTCTTTCAAATCATTTTTATACAGTACAAATATGATCCCAGGGCTCTAAAAATTAAAAAGTCATCTGTAACACTAAGGAATCTGGAAAAGTTTCTGAGTCACCTGCTTGCCCTCCTTTATATGAAATATGTACTGTTGGAAAAAGCCAGGAAAATGTTCATGCAAGACCTCAGCATGGACATGAACCTTTGATTCTTCTAGCCATAGTTTAAAGAATCGTTTCAGTCAGGATTTCTAGGCAATCTGCTCCAGCTCCTCAGCAGTGATCCCCTTCCCACCTTCATCCCAGATTTGCAAAAGTTATTTATGCAAATTTCAGTTATCTTCAGTTGAAGCAAACAACAGAATCACCTTGCAAAGCACAAATACTACATTTTGGCCAGGTGTGAAGAGCAGAAGATGCATAAGAATGCAGCATGTTTTAGAGACAGGAGATAAAGAAGATGGGAGAAGGCTTCTTTTCCTAGCTACCATAACACAACTTGCAGGTTATTAATTCTTCCTCCCACTAAAGATGATGATGCCATTAACACATGAAATGGTGCTAGAGCAAAACACAGAAGAATTATGTTTTCCATCATTCTATGCTATTTTACTAAGCATTATGGCTAAGAAACAAAGCACTGAATTCATAGCAAAAATAATTTCAGTTCACCTACCCCCAGCTATGCATTAATCAGTCTCTAACTTGGTCATCATACCAAAATAATTTCCCAGAACAAACTCTAAACTTGTTGACTGCTGAACAAATTGAGCAAGGAAATAGCTTTTTGTATTTTTAAGCACCTAATTGATTGTGTGGCTCTGTGGTTCTTAGTCAATACCACAGTAATTGGAATCACCATGACTAATGCACAGATCATTTTACAGGGCTTTCTTATTTGCATAAATATTTTCTCATCTGCCTTCTCCCTCTTGCCAGACTTCACAATATTTTTTCTGCTTTTATCCAAATTACTTCAGATGTGCTAGACAGGCTCTGTAGCCAGCATCTTTCCCCAGATGCATCATTCTCCTTTAATCATTCCTCCTCCACCACCACTATGGTACAAGGACTGATTTTCACCACATCTGTGGTTAGTTACTGCCATTCACACCTTTACTCTTACTTTGAAGCATTGTCTTATGAAAGCATAGTGAATAATAACAGTATTAGCAGTACTAGCAATAATAATAAAAATGTATTAAGCAGCTCTTGTTAGGCAGAGCAAAGCTTCATGCTTTAGTTTCTTAAAACCACTATTTTATTTGCTATTAAAGTATTATTTTGAGTATGTCTGTGTGATTACCTGGGCTCTTCAAAACAATTCAAAACTTCCTTTTTTACTGTGTGTGTATCATTAGTCTTGCTTGCCATTTTTACATCCAAGAACAAGTTCTTTACCATGACAGCAGTGGAACACAGGAACATGTTGCCCAGAGAGGTGGCTGAGGCCCCATCCCTGGAGATATTCAAGGTGAGGCGTGACAGGACTCTGGGCAACCTGATCTAGTTGAGGATGTCCCTGCTTACTGCAGAGGGGGTTGGATTAGATGACCTTTGGAAGTCCCTTCCAACCCAGACCATTCTATGATTCTATGAAAATCAAGATTTCCACAATAGTTTCTACCTTCTTAGCTATCAGAAGATGGCCTTGCTTCTCTCAGCCCTTTTTGGAAGTGTCACTTTGGATTTCTGGCACCTCACTGCTCACATTTGGAAAGCCTGCAAATAAAAGCCCTGTGTACTCTGTCCTTGTCAGAAAGAGACATTATCCCACCTAATGCATAAACCATGTGTTCCTCCTGCAGCTTCTGAAACTCTCACATTTATTAGTGGACAAATAATGTGTTCCTCAAAGACTTTTACACATTCCCTTGCCCTCAACTTGTACCTGCAAAGCAATTGTGATTCCAGTTGTGTCGCTGTTAAATATGCCATTAATTACTTCAGTAAGGCATTAGACCATACTTGGAACAGACTGTAAACATTTTATGTCATTAGGTAATGCACTGAGGCTTTTTTTAATGCCATAACAGCTCTATTTATATACTAGGTTCTGCATAATTAGCTACTAATGAGGCTCTAACTTTCACTGCTGTAAGGCCTAGATATCTGTTGCTCTTTCAATGAATTCATTTTTGCTGTCTCATTAAGACACTAAAAAACCTGAAAATTGTATTTTAATTAAAAGCTAAACTCCCCCTTGTCTGGAGACACTAATGAACAAATACGCTCCCCAGGAAACACAAGAACTTTGTCAGTCAAGAGGACAACTTTGCACGTATTGCAAAAAGAGTTACACGGGGTAATGAAGCAGAACTCCTGAAACAATATATACAGGTCTAGAAACATTCAGCAATAAGATTCAGTATTCTTAGACATAAGCACCCATAAGACACTGCAATTAGATGACAAAAAAAAAAAAAAAGGGGGGGGCTGTATTATTTTTACTGGAAATTCTGGAAAGAAACTGTATCAAAGAAATACACAAGAGGGAAGATCATCGTGCAAACACTTCTGGATTAGCTGCCTGCTTCCTTTGCAAACAGGGTTCTGAACCTGACATTTCACCTCACTTCTTGGGATAATCAGGAGCTCACTTATTAGCTGACATCAGCCCCCCATACACCAATATGAGTTCTTAGTCTGAAATTCAGGTATTTCATTCTGATCTCCTTAACTTGAAGAGTGCCTTAATCTCTTAGGAAAGCTTTTCTTAATATTAAGCTAAGTGATGATATTGTGAATGCTTAGCAGCCTGCTCTCCCTAAAGATGAAAATTCAAAGTAAGCCAACTTAATTAAGAATTAATTCCCTTTAAATCACAGCCTGAACTGTTCTTTTCTGCTTCAGTCTCTGATCAATTATTTGTGGCATGAGATGATTTACAAGACGTAAAGGCAAATTAATTTGGGTGACAAAAGTGATTCCATCACTTGTCAGAGATATTCCACTCTATCTTAAAAAAAAACCAGAAAAAAAATAGTGTATTAGTGAAAAGTTTCAGCCTGTTTACAAGGCTCCATGTTATGACTTTCACATTTCCTCACACAGACCCACAATGCCATTTTCATTTTATTACAAGCAACCCTCTTCCTGCTCAAAGGGATAATTGTCAGAGCTGTCTTTTAAAAGAATCCATTAACTCCTTAGGAACTCTCTGAAAGTCTTCTGATTTTAGCTGCTGAAAAAGTGCTGGCTTCTTTCAAACACTTTCACATGAAGGTGAAATGAACTTCCAGTTAATTAACATTGTTGCTGCCCTTCAGTGGAATAACTCAACCCAAATGTTAACTATTTTTTATATGGCCAATGATAGACTGTGCTGTTTCCACAGTTAAATACCCAAACAAGGCCACGCAACTATGCTAGAACACTTCAATTTCTGAATACTACTTTTTGCATGTCCTGATACAAGCTTCAGGTTCAAGCAGTCAGGGGTCATAACAGCTGCCAAGACTTTTTTGTTTAAAGCTTGCTGCAAACAAAAGGTAGACAAAAAGGAAATAATAAAAAACAAACCCATTTGGCTTTCATGTTCAACTATTAAGACTGAACAAATAGGATTAGTCAGCAAGCTGCTCTTAAAAATTAGTTTTAATGCATTCAAGCTATCAGTAGAGTAGGATAGGAGATAGCAGTCTTCAATCCAGGCTTACAGAGAAGAACCAGTCCTTTAAGAGGATCTGTGGCTTTACTCTTCAAATATTCTTTTGAATTATGTACCATATTGCACAAATCTGATCTATTACAAAGGCAACAAGATTGCCTTAGGAAACGTTTCCATCTCTCTTGTTGATGAGGATTTTCTGTGTATAAATTACAGGATGAGTAGCTGACAGATTTTAACGAGCGCCTCTTGTAAATCCCAAGGAATCCTTTTCGATATAGGACTGGAGGATGGTTTTTAAATGCTCAAGAGACTTTTAAGTTCAAATAAATGTCTCTTTTAATGAGTCACAAAGTGATGACACAAGCAGGCTATAACATATGATGAAGGGAAGTTCCAAGAGCCACAGGTGTAAGAAAGCATGGTTAGAAAACCTACGAAGCTTTAGAAAAATGTAATAAAACCTAGAGCTCTGTATCCACATTTAAGTCATCAATAAATTCATTAAACTGTTGCCATGTGATTTAGAAATGCAAGTTGCACTGAAATTAACTGGTGCCATGCATCAGTTGAACCACTAGTTTTCAGTCTGTGGCCCACAGACTCTTTGATGTCCATGGATTTATTCCAGAGTACTATGAAAGAATTTGCTGATAGACAGTAAGCACTTTCTGCCCAGGATTCAAACACCTGGATTTATCTTTTTCCTAGAAAAAGATACTCCATACTCCAAACCCCATCACCATGGCACCTGATTATTCCTTATCCATGGCCAGAGCTGGGAGCTGGAAGGATGCTGGTTTTCATGCAGCCCTTAGGCTTCTCTTATGCACTTTTCTCTTTTACTCAATTTCATCATCACAGATTGAAGCTGAGTTTAAAAAAGTTGAACCTGATCAGTTTCCTAAAATATACAGAAAACTTTAGTGGGTTTGTCCAAGCTCCATTTGCTTTGTTAGGCCCTCTGGGCTTACATGGCTGCAGTGTGAGAAGATATTTCATCCCGCCTCTGCTAAGCAGATGTAGGAGACAGTAAATGCTGACCTCAAGGTACTGGTTTGCACGTGTAACCCTTGAATTTGCAGTAGGCACTGAGAGGAGCATGGCTGAGCTGGCTTTGACAAAAGAGGATCAGTCAGCTTTGCTACAGCACTGGGTCAGGATGTGCTACTGGTGGTGGAGCAATGGAACAGGCTGCCCAGAGAGGTGCTGGAGTCTCCATCTTTGAAGTCATTCCAAACCCACCTGGATGTCACCTTGTGCATCCTGCTCTGAGTGATCCTGCTTTGGTTGGGGGGTTGGACTAGGTGATCACCAGAGGTCCCTTCCAACCCCTATCATTCTGTGATTCTGTGATGTCTGTCACAAGACTAAAACTGCTGCACAGAACTCTGAAAGCAAACTAGATGTTTTGGGGGATTTGCAACAAAAATACGTTCCAAGTCCTTAAATTTGCCACAGATATTTTTCTTTAAGCTACCCACTTTCCCAAGAGCACAAGCCTTAAAAGAAACCAAGGTGGGTTTAAGGTAGGAGAAGGCCTTGTATTAGTCTGGACTCACAAATATTCCTGATACATAGTTTTAAGAAGATTGTGTTGATTTGTCTAGGTAAGAAAAAAAATGTCTGTGTCCTTCCTCTACAACTACCACACCTTAGTGTTGTCTCTACAGCATTTTGTTTAATCCCTGTCATGTCAGGAATCATCCACTCAGGAAGGAATTCCCCTTTGCCTGCTGTACAGCACTGAATGCTGAAGTAGCCAGCTGGATGAAAAGAACAATTATCAGCAAATATTTTAACAAAGAATAATGGAGTTAGTATTTTTTCAGATGAGTAATTCTTATACTTGTCCCATTGTCGTCTGATTATGCCCGAGAAATGCCATTAGTCAATGGGACCTCTTGTGTGAATAAGGGAAACTCTCATGAGAAGCTGAAGAATTAATTCCTGAATAGTTAATTTTAATATACAATGTGAGCATTTCAAATGGCCTATTTACACCATCTTAATCTGAACAAAATAGGAAATGTCCCCTCAATGCTAATACAACATTCCTGTAAATTATGAACATTTTTAAAGCTAATGAAGCTGTCATTATCTTATTAAAATTTGGCATAGTGGTTATTTTAAAGTTATCAGCATGGCTTTGGAAACATTTTGCAATTAAATGACTTTAATTCATTTGTATTACTCGCAGGCTGCCTGAAAACTGTGAGGGTTTTTATCATGCCTATTGAGATGAATGATGGTATTATGTTTCATTACACATGTTCAATCACATTCAAATATTTGGCTACCTTCATTTCCCACATCAATATGGAATGTTTCAACCCTGGTCTCAGTGAAAGCAGAAATGATATTTTAGTTGATAATAAGAATAAAAATTATATTTAACATTACATCTTTTTAATAATTTAGTGGTACATTTGGAAAAAATAACCATGAAGAAATAGGCTGCTTTTAAGTTTAGATTTCGCTAGGTAAGCAGAGAATCAGAAAATCACAGAATGGTTTAGGTTGGAAGGGACCTTAGAGATCATCCATTCCAAACTCCACTATGGGCAGGGACTCCTCTCAGCTTGGCTCCTCAAGGACTCATCCAATCTGGTCTTGAATACCCTCAGGGAGAAGGCATCCTGGGCCCTCCTGGGCAACCTTTTTAAGAGTCTCACCACTCTTGTACTGAAGAACTTGTTCCTAAGATCCAGTCTAAACCTACTGTGCCTCAGCTTAAAACCATTCCCTGTTGTCTTGTTGCTAGACACTTATGAAAAGTCCCTCTCCAGCCTTCCTGACTTGTTGAACTTGACTTGTTGAAAGAAGTCTGTCTTTAAGTAATATAAAGAGACATATCTTCACTGGAAGACTTGATCTTTTCCCTTTATCTCAGTAGACATCAGCTGCATTTATAATCAGGAGTTCATAAACACAATGACAGTGTGTACTGTCGCTGGGCACCACAAACAAATTCACTTTGCTGGAGACAAATGTGAGAAAATATTGTATTCCTCTCACAGGGATGTGATGGATTAGACAGCCCCAAAGCATGTTCTGGCTCTGTCATGGTGCTGCTGTGCTGTTTGCTTTCAGATTCAGGCAGCTTCTTAGCAAAGACCTATGAGTGTCATTTGCTGCTACCAACACAGACAGCTGCAAATGTCCCCTGAATAATGGAGAGCTTTCAGTCACCAGCAAGAGTGAAGCAGCAATTCAAGATTAATGTGCAACTGAGAGGAAAAAAAAGGCATGCAATTAATCAGATGCTTCAATAATTCCTAAACACTTTTGCTTTGATTCTGCTTTCCTCAAGAATATGTAAATGAACCTTTAAAAATACATGTTTTCTTCTTTTTTTTTTCCCCCATTTTCTTTGCAATAAAGATAAAGATTCTGCTCAAAAAAAATGGAGCTAGGCTTGTAAGGAAAATGAAATTCAGCTTTAAAGTGTAGTGGTATTAGCTGTCTGCTATGCCACTGTCTATTTATTAGCATGGTAGATGCCACTGGTTAAACTGGAGAAGAAAACAAGAGTGAAAAATGCCTGTTGATCACTCATTTAAATACTTTGATAAGAGCTCATCTAAATCATTGGCCAGTAGCTGGGTCCATAGTATGACTATGTAGAGTCCTACAGGAATAAAACTTGATTAGAAGACTGCTAGAAGCACTTTGCAGGCTTCATTAAGCTTAAACAAGATACAAGCTAACCTTCTGCAATGGCTAGATGTTATTGCACAAGAGGCTGAATAATTTGGAACCCACAGGGTTTTCTATTCCTATCCCCAACAGAACAGCGAAACAAACCCTCAGTCTTGACAAGAGATGATTATCTGAAATTGTTGCTATTCTGGCTCCCAACTAAATTAAGCTTTGGTCATTTGAGTCAACATAATATTAACCATGATAATTGTTGCAAACCAAAGTATTTGGTTTTCTGGAGGGTTTATTTTGCTAACCAAACACTGTGGTGTTGCTTGGGGCCAAGCAGAGAAGCTTCCTCATTGCCATCCCATATATGCTGAGCACAAGAAAACACTGATGGCTTTTCCAGTTAGAGTTTATGTTCACTTACAGCCATTGCCAAGAAAACATGTTTCAGCTTCTGGCTTGCTTCATTTTTAAGACCCATATGTACAGAATTTATCACCTATTTGAAAAGGGAATGGGGCAATGACATAATCAGTCACTTTTGATAGTGACAATTTTGAAAGGCAAAAATTGATTTAACTTGTAAGAAGGTCAGCTACAGATTCCAGACATCATCAAGGCCTTCACTCAAACAGCTTAGAGAAAATTTCCAACTATGAAGGTCTTGCTTTTATGTAGTAGCTGTAGAACTGATTGCAAACAGTCTCAATTCAGTTCTGAACTGGAGACATGGGTCTGTTACCCACAACTCCATGTGGTATCTTGTTTAACTTCTTCTGGATTATGCTATGCAGTGTAATCACTCACATTTTTCAGGGGAGGAAATCACTGATATTTTGAGTTAGTTTTCTAATGCATTTCAAGTTCCTACTAGTTTCTTTACTGCATTATTTCAGTAACAGATGGTTTCTCTTTTTCTACTTTCTAAGGTAAGGAATACTAGGTAGAAAAATCAAGTTAAAACAAGGGGAAAGCATCTTCCTTTCATAGCCTTCTTTCAAGACACAACATTTTGGTTCCTCATCACTACCATTTATTTGGAAACTGGGGGAGGGGGAAGAAAAGATGCTTATATAGTAAAGATGCTTAATAAATTAATTCTGAAAGCTAAGCCAATCTCATTTACACATGGGGAACAATAAGCCAAAACCACCCAGGTGAACAACAAAACCACAGTTATCGTGCATGTTCTCTAACACATCAGAAATATGGAGATAGAACTGTTCCTTAAGGCCAGAGTCACAAGGACAAGCCAAACCTACCATATCCTCTATCTCAGTAGGTCATGCTGAGCACTGCACTAATTCAGATGGAAAAATGTTTGGTTAGCTTGCAAGAGGACAAATGAAGGAACCCAATCCTGCTCTCAATTTTCTAGGTAGACAGATTCAGATTTAACCAGAATTGCTTATTTATTTAGAACTGACAAAAGCTGCTTCAGTGACACAGCTAAGCTGTTCTATTGATCCCAGCGAAAATTACAGACTGAATGATCTCTGTAAGAAGATTGCAGAGTTTTTGATTTACCCATTTACCTATGTTAAGAAGCTCAGAAAACACAGAGAAATCCTGCTGACACAGTGTAATCTTGTACTGGAAAAATAAGGAAAGATACAGCTCATCCAAAACACATGCAGCTTGTGTAGGACAAGCTGGATAGGACAAGGGGCAATAGTTTTAAACTTGAGCAAGATGGATTTAGGTTGGATATCAGGAGAAAGTTCTTTACAGTGAGAGTGATAAAATACTGGAAAAGGCTGTCAAGGGATGTGGTCGAGGCCCCATCCCTGGAGACATTCAAGATCAGACTTGCTGTGGTCCTGGGCAGCCTGATCTAGTTGGAGGTGTCCCTGCTGACTGCAGGAGTATTGGACAAGATGACCTTTGAGGGCTCCCTCCAACCCAATGCAGTCTGTCAGTCTGTGTAGGACCGAGCATACTGCAACACAAAGGAAACCCCACACATTTGTGGCAAGAACCTCTCCTCAGTAAGATCAAAACCTCAACATTCAAGATTTCCAGGTACTTGAACTATAGGAAAAGATTAGTAAGTACTCATGTTTAAGCAACAGCAGGATATTCACCTCATTTACAGACTTTAACCTGCTCCACTGCACTCCAGAGAAGTGAAGACTCTGGAAGGATGCCAGTCTTCTGTGTTCTTCCCTCCGCTAAACACAGAGGCTTTGTTTCAGGAAGCCAGAGACAGGAGTAAGTGCCATAAAAAGGCAGCAGGCATCACTTTCACAGCTTCCTGGGCACCTTCTGTTTGAACTTGTACCATTGCTGATTTGCTGAAACCAAAAAGCTGTTCAGAAGGAAAGGGCTGATTCTGATGTTGGGGGTTGGTTTTTTTTTCCATTGAAGTGGAAAACTATTTTCACAACTGTCACAACATCCCATGTCGACATTTTCTAAATGGCAGGTTCCAAATTTTTGGCTTGAGATTACTTTTTGCTCAGAGATGTAAATCAATAACAGTATTCTTGGAATAGTATTTTCAGAAAGGTCAGCATCAAAATGAAATCTCGCAGTTCACGCAATAGCAAAACTTTCTCAATTATTAGCTTACAAGCACTTCCAAGATGTTGGCATTTCAACCCAACTTAAGCCAGAGTGCTGCATAACTGTAAGCAATGAAGCAAACAGAAGCACTGGATCCCCTTGACTGTCCACAAATATTCAGCTGCGATAGAAATGTTGAATCCAAAATGAGTGGAGAATGAATGTGAATCTCTATGTGTGGAAGCACCAACAGGCAAGGCAAAAAGGAGGGCTTGAGTTGTGGCACGTGTTGATGACTCCTAAAGTAGCAGGGTATCAAAATTCCAGTGTATCTACGTGCAGCTTCTTCCAATACAGAGATTCAGAGAGAAAGGATAATGAACAAATCCTAGAGATTCACAGAAGTGGTAGAAAGTGGAGACACTGATTACTGTTGGCTCTTCTATGGCTCCAAAAGAGCCAACCTGAGCAGCAATCTGAAGATGTGGTGAGTACTTCCTTCTATTCAATTCATACTGAACCTAAAGAACATAATTGTGATAATTGTCCTTGGGTAAGGAACTCATCCTGTATCTCTTCAGTACCCAGTAATGTACAGTGCAAGTTATATTGTTACTCTTCCTATGGCTCAAGATCTTTAATAATCTCTTTGAATGGCACAGACTCAAAGGATGAAGCAGGGTTTTTCCCTGTCCAAGCTAATCTCTCCTGGCATGTTGTTAGCTGTGATGAAGATGAAAGTTTTGGAAACTTGCACTGGGAAAGGAGACAAACCTGGGACTCCCCAGACTATGTGATTATTACATGGGGAACCTCTGAAAGAATGAAATGAATAACCTTTCCATCCCCCTTTCTGAGCAAAATAAAACAGTGCTTGGTACAGAGTGTGCCAGTTTAGATTGCTGAAGACACATGAATCCTACCCTAAAAGTCCATCCAAGTCATAATATACATTAGTCTTGGCTTCTCCTTTATGAGGGGTTCTTAATATTTACCTTCTGGTTTTCATGCATGTGAAGGGGTTGAAATCTGTAAGCAAGTTGCACAGTACCTTAATGAAGTCCTTGGACCTTACAGGTTATTGTGGATAGCTCAGTTCATGCGGTCCCCTAATCAAACAGTGACATGGGAGAACTTATAGACACGTACAAGAGGTTCTTAGATATGCTTAGCCTTTTCTGGAGAAAGTGCAATCCCCTGGTGTATATCTCTAATTGATTTTTCTCTGACAGGACACAAAATTAATGGACTCAAATCATTTCCCGCCCCACTATATTGGACTGTCCTACATAATTACTCTGAATAACCTTTATTTTAAATGCACCAGGAAATTTATGAAAGGTCCTCCTGTATATCCTTAAAGGCATTCAGGTGCTGCTGAAAGGGGCTTCACTTCTTAAATGATGGGAATATAAATCTTTTTTCTTTCTTCTGTCTTCTCAAAGGATCCTTCTCACTGCATTAAATCAGGCATAAATCTACAATGCTGACTCATCTCTATGCCTTCTATTAATTCAAGTTTTATATGCATGCATGAATGCTCATAGATTTTAATAAAGTCTTCAGCAGTAAATACCATCCATGTCAGAATCTCATTAAAAATAATAATAATAATTTTAAAAATTAATTAAAGCTGGGCTGATATCTGTTATTGGGAGAAACATATTAATTTGTCAGGTTGATATCCATTTAGCCTTGAACTAGTTTTATAAGTCCAGTTGTGCGTTGTGTGGGCTGCTACGCACATCTAGACATGGCTGCATAAAGTGCTGTAGGATGTTCACTTAACCAATGAGTTAATCCATGCTAGAACCTGGAAATACTGATCAACCTCATTACATCTGTAGTATTTTGTCTCTTAGTGACTTGTGGTCTTACATCAAACCTCACCTTCTAACTCATCAGTGCTTTTGGGAAGACTCCAGCTGGCTTCCACTTATCAGAGAAAGCGGTCCACAGTCAGCTAGTTGACAGACTATAGACAGATACTAGACAGATAATGCTTCAGCACATCATAGTCTGCAGAAAACAAAAAACCTGCTCATTTTCCCATCAGAAACACAATTATAGAGTTTCACTCTGAAATATCTCTGTCATCCTAAAAGGCAAGACCAAACCCTCCACAGCAAATGATTAAATACAATCTAAAGAGAGAAAAATTTATTCAGGCAGGTGCTGTTTTCCACGATACCAGACATTTTTCTTACCCTTTGTTCAATGGTTTTGACAGACACTGGGAGCTGAATTGGACTTCCACAGTATTCTGGATTTTTGATTTTTATTGACTTGTTGGAGGGCATTGTAGGGGAAAAGGACCTGGGGGTCCTGGTGGACAGCATGTTGACCATGGGCCAGCAATGTGCCTTTGCTGACAAGAAGGCCAATGGCAATCTCTGGTGTATTAGAAAGGCTGTAGTTAGTAGGTCAGGAGAGGTTCTCCTCCCCCTCTACTATATTGAAAAAGAGATTCTTGGAGTTTTAGAAGTGCTTGGGACACAACTGGTTGGAAGGGTTACCCTTCCCTGTGGCTAGATTTCCATGCAGGAAAGCCAGAGAAAATAATTCGCTTAAGAATAGTTGTTGCTTGCAGAGTGTCCCTTGGAGGTATACTCAGCAAAGCAGAAGCTGCAAATATAAATTAGCTCCTGGGTCTCTTTGCACACTCAGCCTCCAGTGTTTGCAACCCATTAGTCCCTTCCAGAAGCAAGGACAATTTTGGAAGCTTGAGTGACAAAAGCCTGCAAGAAGGTTCCTATCTTATTTTATTGCTCCATTCCTTCTTCCAGCTCTGCTGGAAGTTTTCCCTCATCTAACATAACAGGGGGGGGAAGAGAATAGTATTACCCCTAGACATTTTTCTGTCATACCATTCAATAACCTTCACATTTCTGCAAGGAGGAAAATCAGCAGCAGACTCTGAAAGCTTTGTATCCTCCTCTTTCCTCTGTATCTGCAAACACTTCACTTGTCTGGTTAAGGAAATAGCTTGTGCTCCAGCAGTTTTCTCACCAAGGCTGCTCTGCTGTTGCCAGTGCTCACAACACTGGAGCCCCGAAGACACCAAACTGCCAGATGTCAGCCAGTTTTGTGTCCTGCTCTCATGTAAAGTCACCTCACTTGAGCTATTGGAGCCTGACTGTGAGTGAAGAATTAATCTGGAAAGAGACTCAAGACATGCAGAAGGCAGAAGATATTATGAAGTGATTTTGTTTGTTGCTTTAACTGCACACAGTACTGCCTTTTTCAGAGAAGTCTCTGACCTTTGATTCAAGTCCTTTTATTTTCATTCCCTTGAAGCTCAACTTGAAGCAAGTGGCTCCCTCCCACCCGACCCCAGGGAGAAATTAGTTTAAGGGCACTGAGAATGGCAGCCTGCCTTCTGTTGTCTAAGAAAAGGCCAGGCTCTGTGGTCAAGCTTCCTGCTGTGAGGAGAATCATGGAGCAGGCAAGAAAGAGCCTCTGAACCTCTCCTAGTCATATTGAACTTTAGGCTGGCAGGTAGCTGAACTGACCCAAGCATAACTCAAGAGCAGCATTAAAGTTGCTCTTCATCTCAGGCAGCTGTGGAAAACGCCCACACGGTGGGTCTGGATTTTCATGAATAAATAAACCAAAATGCTTTACACATAGAAATTAACTAATGGTCTCAGGACTTCTTAGGTAATTAATGCTGGTATTGATTTTTAAGTAGTGCCAATACCAGGCTATAGATTTCTATTTAGCATTTCTTAGTTTTAAGCAAATATTTGCACTGTTTTCTCCCAAGATCTGATTTCAGAAGCTGAAACTGTCTCACTTGTTTCCCACTTGGTATATTAAGTCAGACAGCCCACATTGTCAGTAGGAAATGCTCTGAGGACTTGGTTTTGCTCTCTTGTATACAAAGAAAATACAAACATCTTTTCATTATGCCTTTCACATCATAGTAACCACACCACTGAAGATTAATAGGGTTGCATAGGTGTCACTGGTGGCATAATCTGAAGACAACCTCCTGGAAATGTGTTGGAGGCATAATAAAGCCCACAGAGACTCTATTACCAGCAACAAGACATGAAATGGCAAGAATCCAGGTGGACTGTCAAGAGCCTGGGGTAAATGTGCTGAGCAGGCTACCACAAAATAAAAACAAACAAAAAACACACACAAAGAAAGAAAACCATATTTGTGCTTGTAAGCTAAGCAAGTTTGAAGTGGAAGTCAGTGAGCTGTATCTAAGAAGGAACCCTCCACAGTGCCCTTCCCCTTTTGGCTTTCCCAAGAGTGTAAATCTCTAAAAGAGACTCCAGAGCTCACCTGAAACCACAGTCTGCATCTGGGGTGAGGTTCTGTGTGCTCAATACAGTGCAACTTTCAGTCCTGGTAACTAGAGGATTTCGCTTCACAAACCTGAACAGCCAGCTTGGCTCATTTCTCTCTATACACAGTTCCAAGCTGACTTTATTGTTTTCATTCAATAGGTAAATGAAAATATTGTGAGTATTTTTGAGTGATGAACATTTTGCAACTAATGGGTCTGGCCTGTGTGCTCTTGGCAAAGTCAAATTTTGATTAATTGAATATTAACTGAATTTCCATAAATCTTCATTTGTTTACTGTCCAATTCTGCATAGCAGAAGGAGTTTTAAATAACCTATTGTAACTACCTCTCTACTTCCCTGCCTTTCATTTTCTCCAGAAATTAAATACAGCACTGAATCTTTAATGTTTATTACAGAACAAATTTAACTTATCCAGATATAAACATATTTTGAGCCCTGCTGCTATATGTGTAATGGTATAATAGATAATCCAAACTCAGGCAGTAAATATGATGCCATAAAACATATAAATACATATATTTTATTGTGAGAAGCTCGTGCTCTTCAGAAGTAACTTTGATTTAATATCTGGTTTGGCACTGTGCGTTTCTGAGTTGGATTTTCATAGAGTTACCAATAGCTGTGCTATCTGAATAAAGTGCTGGCACTTTCTCTGTGTAACAGCACACACAAGAAGGCACTGCCTTTTGTTTATTAATTTAGGCAGACACAGATTCAGCAAGTGTAATAACACTGCACAGAAGCAGAACAGTTCCAAAAGGGATCCTAATGTACCTGGACAGAGGCATCAATTTCAGATGACTGCAACATGACTGCTATTTTACAATAACGCCAGAACAGGGACCTTCTTGTTATTTATGTGAATACAACTGCAATACAGGCAATAATAAACATCCACTTGCATTAAAATGGGCAGTAATTTTAGCCAGCCAGCCAGCCTGCTGAAGGGTCTAAATGAGCTACACATATACATGCACACTGACACCCATTCTTGAAGATGTGTCACACCTCCCCAGACCAGATGGGCTGAGGAAACACCATTCCTTTCTCAAGGTCAAAATAAAGCAAGAGAATTCACTGCATGAAGGGATGTGGCTACCAGAACATCATAGCTGAGTAACAGCTAGCTTTCAAGTGGCCTTCCACTAAACACAATCTGAACAACTGAACCAGCACAGCACTTCTCAGAACAGTGCAACAGAGAAACCAGCAGTGATATCAGAAGGTCTGCGTCATTAGGTCTTGCTATGCTTCAGACACAGAACTGACTCCTTTAGCCATGAACTGTGCCTATGCTTAACCAGGAGACAGATACTGATGGACTCAGCATGCTGAACATCAAACTGTATCTAAGCAGGTGCCAAAACTGGCTTTCAGGACTAGTGACACTTTTATTCCATAGTCTCTGTTGTGGCAGAAGGATTTTGAGAGGTCTGGAATTAAACACTACTGAGTATTTTGACAAATCTCACTATAATCCTTTTCATTTACCTTTCTCTCATGGATCTTGCCTGAATTCTTAGGTTTTTTTCTGTCTTGTAACATCTCCTCCTGAGGTTCCCCATCTGTGAAACGAAAGGCACTGTCAGCTGATGGTGCTGTTGCTGCTTTGAAGTGCTGCACACTAGCTACATGTGCATGCCAAACAAGAACGGGCTGGATCCCAGCCTTGCTTCCCTGGAATGAACCTAGAAAAAACTCAACAGTGTGCTGAACAGAAGCAAAATTCTGCTTACATAAGGAGATAAAATCAGAAATTCCTCAGGCAAGAAATTTCAGATGGGCTTCAACCTTGCATGAAGTCCAGGTCTGGAGTTAGATCATCATTCCAAATGCATTTGTGGGGTAATTCCTTAAAACATTGAGCCTTTACTAGTTTTTAAATCATATCCTTTATCTGCCATAAGACCAAGGGCTTGATGTTGAACAATGTAGTTTGCAGCTACTGAGTCAGTTATTAAAATCTCAATGGAGAATCACAGTAGGAGCATTCAAATTTCAAAAGCAGAATTGCAGAATAACCAACATCTGATTCCCAGAAGAGTTACTAGGTAAATTTCTAGTAAATGTTGTGGTTTTATTAGTTATTAACATTTTCACCAGTTCAAGATGTGTCTTCCTATATACAGTGACACTAGTTTAACTGATTTAGTGCAGAAGATGAGTAAGAGGTATTTAAAGTGTATGGTTTTCAAGCTGGAGCAAAATTAACTTAGTTACCTGATTAGTTTTGACTTGGAATAGTATTGCAGTGTTTAATCTATTACTACAGCAACAAGTACTTTGTATTGCAAATAAAGTAAGTGTGGGCAATTCATTCTATGAATTAATTTATATTTCTTCACACTTTCTTCTCATTCTTTCAGCAGATTAACAGAATTTATAAATGAATACGGTTCATACTTCATTGACTTAGCTTTAAGACAGGGGGTGGAGGGAAAGGAGGGAAGGAAGTTCCTTATTTATAATGTAAAAGTTTAGCTTCTGTCTTCATAGATCCTGCTCTGGCCCAAACAGTTGCTGAAATTAGACCTTTATAGACTAAGAATATTGTGATCATAAGATGAACTTTTGAGCAGATGCCAGAATTCAAGCATGTGTATTTAAAAGAATGGGGTGTGGGTTTCTGTCAGAATTGAATTCATCATCCTTTTGCATTAGAATGCAATCTGGTAATATAGATGAGGAACAAAGAGATGGATGATCCCTACAGTCATCACTGAAAAACTTCCTTGAAATAAGAGTGGTTTAATATTGCAGCAGCACATTTCTGATTTAATATTACTTTCTTAATATCCTTGACTAAATATTACAGGCTGTAATTTAGATATCCTCAAATACTTGATTGCAATATGAACAACATGCTATATACTTCGGAGAAACTAAATTAGTTCAAGATAGTTTTTGATTAAAACCACAATTCTTGATCTAGCATTTCCCATGGTTGCAAAGAAGATGTTTTAAATCAGGTAATTTAAGTAAGTATGAGAAGAAACACTCAAGCAATAGGAATTTGGCAAATCTTCCTGGTAGGTACTGCTGCACGTACATTTCCAAGTTCAGCAACAACCAATGCACTGCCAAATGCTGTATGGTGTGAAAAGAAGGAGCCCCATGCTCTGTCTTGTCTCTGTGATGAATGTATAGAAACAACCCCAACAACCCCAGCTTAGCATTCAGTCCACATTAAAGCATCATTCTAGTCTAAATGGAATACCTCTTTATTTAACTCAGCTGCTACCTGTGTGCTTTTCTAGACATGGCTGATCTCGCTTGTAACGAAAATAGATGGTTACTCATTTTAAGTTCTGCTAGCACTGAAAAGCTAATAGAGCCCTAGAAAAGTGAGCTGGTTTCAAATTTGGCTTATCAGTTTTGGCATAAACTGAACTCTCACAGCAAAATCTTCATGACTGGTGAGGCATAAAACAGACAATGCAGGACTTTGGCTTTCAGACCACAGACAAAGCTCCCAAAGAGCTGTTAGCATCTTTTATTCTCTTTCCCCCTCCGACAATTAAACGTATTTAATACAAAATCACAACATTGCAAGCACATACCATTTTTATACCATATAAAGGCAGAATCACAGTCTGAGTTGAAGGACTGAAGCACAAAAATAGCAAGCAATGCCAGAATTAGGACTACTCTCACTGCTGATACAGTCCCTTCTCATAGTCTATGTATTTTAGCAAGTCCTCTCCACCCCCTGATTACTGATAGCATTTCTGACATGACAGGAACCACCAAAGTCTGGTTTGATAATTTTAGTGTCTCTCTCCTATCTCTGATAGCATTTTTAGGATTTAAGTGATCTAAAAATGGCTAGGATCCATACCTTCTGTGTGTTAGTGGAAAGGAGAAGAGGGAAAAAAAAAGGTGCACTAGAAATAGTACTCCTGAAGAAACTAGACTTAAAGAGATACAAGGCATAGTAGGGAAATTCTGCCTTCACTGAAGTCAGAAGCATAATTCTTACATTCTGTGATTTTTTGATTCTTATCAACTTCATGAAGCCAGGACTCCATCCCACCTGCCACTTTTCTTCAACAGGTAATTCTTAATGTTCAATACAAACTATTTGCATTATAATCTTAAAAAGGAAAATCTTTTTTTCTAATAATCTATTTTAGAAGTGCACTTCCCATAATGAGAATTGGATTTTTAATATATATTCATAAAAAATATAACTAATGTACATTTAGATCTGCTACAATTATTTAATTCTTCTTGCTGCAACATCTGAGAGCAAGCAAAATATGATGAGTTTGAGACTTGGATTTCTGCTTTTCCTCTCCATTCTTGCAGTCAGTGTCATTACAATTAATTTACCTGGTGCCATTTTCCAGTCTAGTTATAACTCTTGCCTGTTCTAGTTATAATTCTTGTGTCAGAAATGAAGTATTTGAAACCTTTTCTGGATCATTTTTAACATTCTGCATTTGGGTTCGTTGGTAATTCCAGCTCCACATTCATCTGCAGGCACAGCCTCATGAATACATATGTAAAGGTTCACTGAGCCAGCCAAATGAAATATGGAATATTAGCGAGATGAAACTTCCTTCTCCTGGCTGGGTGGCATGTTACTACATATCACTAGTAGATCTACAAATTCTTGTAAGTCATGCAGTGACATGCATAAGAAAGAAGATGGAAAACAGCAGAAAACTAAAAATATCAGTAGTGTGCTTTTAAAGTAATGTTGGAGTCAGTCTTAGATGCCCACAAGTGCAATTAGACCATGATCCACATATATGTCTCATGAACCATGTAAGAGATTATCTTGATGCTCTATATTTTAACTTCAGAAGAATCTTCTCCAGATAACTGCACCTGCAAAGGGCACAGGCTCTGAAGTCGATGAATTCTAGAGATAAATGTGGTCTCTGCACATTGCTATAGGCACCACAAATGTTAGGATTGAGCTTTGTGGTGAGCAGAGTTACCTGGCAGCACTACGTTCTTCTCCCTGAAGAACATTCCCCAGCAACTTATGGATGATCTGCCAACATCTCATCGATGGTGCTAGGTAGTTGCTATTACAAAACCAGGTCTTGGATTCTTAGAGAATTCAGAAAGCCTTGCATCTGGAAATGACAAACATCATCATTTTCTTGATATGCTTGTCAATGGAGATCATAGAATCAATAAGGTTGGAAATGCCCTCAAGGATTATCAAGTCCAACCTGATGACCTGGTGGTTGAGGAAAATCAGTAAAATATCTATATTGAAATCTATCAATAAAAAATATCAATAAATATTTTAATTTACCAATACATATTTCTTTCTATATCAATAAATTAAGGACTTGTTTACCCTATAGAGTGCAGAGATGCTGGACTCTGTTCCCTTTCTGCTGTCTACTGAACTGGCAACACAGAGCAGAAAGAATACATCATGTTTCTCCTATCAGACTAGAAGGCATTTATTACCTTAAGCACAGGGATATAGTGCTATGAAAATATAATTTCCAGCTCTAGAAGGAATTCAGATGGTGATGGATCAAAACTATGATCCCCATTTTATCATACAGTATGGCCTTATTCATAATTTCATCAGAAAACCATCATTCCGTGAATTCTGCTGTGCAGAAAAAGGTCAGCAAATTCACCTTGTTACTCAAAGAGACTGTTAAGATTTCTTGAATTGACTTTTCCTGCAAGTACCATGAAGTTTCAAAACTAGATGGAGAACAAAGGAAGTACTCAAAAGCATAAGAATTTTGCAGATTTTATTCCGCAGCAAAACCCATACAGTTCAAGAAGAGGCATCTAAAGAAGGATTGGACTTCTGCACCTCATCCCACCTTGCAGCCTTGCTCCTGCACTCAGCAACTGGCCCAAGCACTCATCTGACCCAACTGACCAAGCACTCAACTGACCCAAGCAGCAGTCACAACCTAGCAGACAGAGTGAAGCACTTGCTGCACCCTCATCATATCATAAAGCTTTGAAATAGATATCAACATGGCAGGTGCTAGCAGGAGAAAGCTTTCAGTCTTTGTTTGGCTAATGAACTTGCACTAGTTAAATTTGCACTAGTTAAATCTCTCCTTGCAAAGAAGTCTTTTGCAAGACAGAGGTGCACTGTGTCCCTTTTTTATTAAGATGTCTAAGGTCTAATTCTCTTGACCTGCAGAATTAGTAATAGACTGCAATGATTATCACAAACAAGTTCCCACCCCTCTTCCCCCCAACATGCATCAATTAGGTATGAAACGCAAAGCAAACACAAGAACAAAACACTGGGCAATGCAAGAGGCAGACAGACCATGTTACCCATGTGCATCTGCTCTAAATACAAATTCAGCTGCCCGAGGACAAGCTCCCTGCTTCACTCTCCACACAGTGGTCAGATAAATGGGCAGCCAGTCAGCATTTTGTTTCCTTCCCTTTGCTTAATGTGTGGCCTCAGGCTGCCTTTACTAAGCACTATTCTGCTCCGAATACAGATTATAAATGTCAGAGTGATTCATGTCCATTTATTCATTTAAACAAACACAGAACTGCATATTGACATCTGGGGGGGTGGGGTAGGGGGGAAAGCAACACACAAGTGTCCCTCATAACATTAGCTCATAGTTTTTCCAATAAGAATGTTCACTGAGAACTCAGTTGCTTCAAGAGATTTTCTCTTGTTTAACAAATAATTCATCTATGTTTTCTGGCTGCTTTTAAACTCTTACAAATTATGGGTTTTTTTTGGTCACTGGTAACTCTAGCACTAAGGGATCTGAACAACTCACCACCACGCATGTGGGATTTACCATCCAATTCTAGTAATTACAACATTTCACAGACTCATTTCAGTGCTTTCTCACCATCCCTCTATAGAGTGGTATAAATAGAATCATAGAATCACAGAACAGTAGGGCATGGAAAGGTCCTCTGGAGAACATCGAGTCCAACTGCCCTGCCAAAGCAGGCTCACTTAGGATCACACAGGAACCTCTCCAGGTGGGTAAATGATGCAGAGTATGTAAGAATTCAATCAACAAAAAGGGGTAATTTGACAAACTAGATTTAAGAGATGCTTGTGAATCTTTCAGTACTTTTATTTTTCTCCTTAGAATGCTCTAGCCTTTATGTCCAGTTTGAGATGCAGCTTCAATGCTAGCAATGAGTCAGAGAAGCATTTGCAGTATCTCTGCTGTGCTACAAACTTTTATATGCTTGCAGATCCACCCATCCAGTTATCCACACGGCTATTGTAACTACTGTTTGTCATTTTTCTTTTCCCCAGAGGTTCATGACTTACACAAAGCTATCTTACAAAACTATTTTCTACTCTTACTAGATGGGTAACTGCAGAAAGTAAAGGAAACAGTATTAATGTAACTTCTTTTTTTTTCCCCTAACAGAAATAACATATATTGCTGGACTAGGGAAAAAATGGGTTTACTGATACAAGATTCATATGGTATTCTCAGAACAGAGGGAAGTTTACTTTTATTTTCCATTCTTACACATTAGCTTTGCAGTTTAAACAGTGTAGTGTTGGGGGGGGGGGGGGGGGGGGGGGAGGAAAAGGGGAAAAAAAAGAGCAGAGTAGCTGTGGGATATAGTTTTGCATTTGGACACTTTCATTTTCAAGAAGTGCCATCTCCATGACTGAATTTGCATCTAGTTTGGGGAGAAGAACAGCTATTTCCAGCACTATTGGTTTTAAACCTGGTTATTTTCCTCTTCCTTTGTTTACAAAAGCCTCTGAGAAGAAAAGGCTGCTCTGAATGTGTTTATAATCAACAAGATGGCCTATTGTGACTTGGACTTTCAGACATTTGGATTGAAATTCAGCTATGCCTCAGCAGAACAATTGATTATCACAAAAATGATTTTACCTTCACCCGAAAGTCCATCAGACCAGACAATTCAAAATGTCTTTTAAAAGCTAGGCTATGTTAACTACTTTAGTCCAGATGAAGAAAGAAAACCCAAGCAAGAAAATAATGAGATTACTATGCAAGTTTAAACTATGAGAGTTTCTTCATTAACAACAGCAACAACAAAATCTGTTGTGTGCATCTTTCACAGGAAAAAAAAAGTTGCACATTGCTATGTGGTGTAACAGTTGAAGGATTTTCATTTGAGAAAGCTATTTCAGCTAGACTGAACTTCCCCCCCCCCCCCCCCCCCCCCCCCCCCCCCCCCCATGTTCATCTGGGTTTTGCTGATGTTCCTATGGAAAAAAAAAAGACATATATATAAAAGAGCAAAAGAAGCAGTTCTGCTAGCACACAGATTAATGAAATCTACTGAGTTTAGTCTGCTAGCTGCTTGTGTCATTGCCAAAGAAGGTCTGACTCAGGTGTTAAAAAGAAAAAGGTATTTCTCTTAGAAGTGTGTGGTGGTGGCTGTTTAATCCACAGAGGCACAAGCTGCACCTTCTCTTTTGGCTAGGACGTTTCTGAGCAGGTACAATGACTTTCCTCTACTCAGCAGCTGTTGCATCCTACATCAAACCTGCCTGAAAGCAACGAGCACTTTTCAGAGCTGTCAGCAGGCAGAGGGGAGAGGACAGTCAGTGGCACAACAACGGGGTCACACAGACAGACTCCTTCCCATTCTTCATCTCGCCTGCCCTCCCCTCCTCCATCTCCTCTGCCGTTTCCCATGTGACTTCACAGGTCTAGTTTCCCTGGGAAACCATGCTAAAAAGTCTGCCAAAACAGAAATATCAAGATTTATCCTTCCCTTGTGGAAAGTGCTTAGCTGTACAGCTTAATGAACTGCTAGAAGGCAGCTGGGTGCTGCTATTTTCTGTTTCACAGAAGGAAGAATAAACATCACAAGCACCTTTTTTTTTTTTCCCCTTTTCCCCACGAGCAACTCCAGAGTGAGAAATTGCATGAAAAGAAGTTCATTTAATGGTGGGAGACATCATTATCATCAAGGGAAAATAAAGCTTTAGAGTTACAATCCAAGGAGGAATATTTTTCTCCTTCTTAACTCTCTAGCTGTGCCTGTGCTGGAAACTAAACACTGCCAGGGCAGGGGCCTGGGCAGAGACCCTGCCATATCATCACCTCTCCTGTTCCACTGGGGCAATGTCCATGGCCCGAATCTGGCCCTTACCAATTAATGCTTTTCAAAATAACTCCTGAGCATAAGTCAGGTGTTAGCACAGCCCAGGGACCGTTCCCCTCAGGCAGCCTCAATGCAGCCATCCTGTTTGAGAAGTTAAGATAGTTCAGCTCCATGAACTTGTATGACATTGTGTCATTTGGCTTCTGGGTGCAAAATGGCCTAAATTATTACCTTTTTTTTTTTTATCTTCCAGCTGTATAGACTGGAAGTTCAGCTCCTAAGGCTGCACAGATGCCATGACTAGCACACTGTTAGAAAGGCCTCTTCTACCAGAGGTCAAGTAAAGCAATTTGTGCTTTACTGACTTTGTGTTCAGAAGGCTATTTTGAGCAATAGATGCATTAGAGAGATTCCAAGCTCTCCTCATGCAGAGATCAAAAAACTTGTGTCATTCAGGCAAAACCAAACCCAGTTAGCTTGAAATCCATGCATTCTTGAACGAGTCCAGAGAAGAGCAACAAAGTTGGTGAGGGGTTTGGAACATAAGCCCTACGAGGAGAGGCTGAGGGAGCTGGGGTTGCTTAGCCTGGAGAAGAGGAGACTCAGGGGTGACCTTATTACTCTCTACAACTACCTGAAGGGAGGTTGTAGACAGACGGATGTTGGTCTCTTCTCCCAGGCAAGCAGTAACAGAACAAGAGGACACAGTCTCAGGCTGCGCCAGGGGAGGTTCAGGATGGATGTTAGAAAAAAGTTCTATACAGAAAGAGTGATTGCACATTGGAATGGGCTGCCTGGGGAGGTGGTGGAGTCGCCATCACTGGAGGTTTTTAGGAGAAGACTTGACAGGGTGCTTGGTGCCGTGGGTTAGTTGCTTGGGCGGTGTTGGATTGGTTGATGGGTTGGACGCGATGATCTTGAAGGTCTCTTCCAACCTGGTTTATTCTATGTATTCTATGTATTCTATTCTATTCTAATCCTCACCTAACACCTTAAATCTTGGCTTCAGCCAAAATTTCAAATGCTCGTTTCCTTTCATCAAGGTTCTTTGTATTTGTTTAGCCTGAAATGTGCTTAAATTCATACCCTTCTAAAGCCAGAATTGCCACCTCTCATGGTTTTTAAGTGGTTGCTTATAAGATTTGTAATGTTTACAGTAGCTCAGGTCTGTGTGGTCAGTGATTACAGATGTTCTAAAAGGAACCTATAGTACTGTGAGACTTCAAAATGTCTTGGCCTCACAGAAATTGATTCTTCCAGATGTTGAAAGTGAGACCGTTCAAGAGGCACATGTATAGGGTTTGGCACAAAGAATCAATGTTGAGTGAAGACAGCTACCTAAGAACTTAGCACATTACTTTTTTCCATACACATCCTATGATCATGACAGTCCCCAAAATGTAATTTCTGGCAGCACACTTTTAGAGAGTTGAAGTGTAACATAGCTTAAATGAAAATCCTAAAGCAGATGTAGATGAATCAGATGTTAGGCATGCTCTGCACATTTGAAAAGCATCAGAAACAAGCAAAAGGGATTCATATATCCCATAGATTAATTAAAACATGGAGCACTTTACTGCACACACTAAATCAAAGCTGTTTGAAATGCAGGCAACAGAAGAGGACTCTTGTTTTGACCTACAAAGTGCAGTATAAAAGTTGTAAGCCAAGGCAAACATGAGAATTAATTTGTTTTTAAGGACTTGAATTTCTAATGCTTTGCCATTAGCACCCAAGTCCTGAAAATATGAAATAGGAGATATTTGGAGGGAGGATCTAAAAATACTCTGCCATTTTATTTCAGTATTGGGACACTTAAAAAGTACAGAACAGTGCTGAAATAAGAGAAGCTATCCCAGGGAGTTTTTTATTTAACATAATTGACCAGGGACCTCACAGAAACTCAGATTAGGTGTCAGGAATTGGGTAGAAATACACCTCTTTAATTTATGCCCTCACATACCCTCTTGGTTTCACAAATCAACAGTTCAGATATGAGAGACTTAAGTACATATTCCAGTGTCTTGGTTACGTCTCAAACAGACTTGTCAAAAAATTCGGATCCCCACAGACTCTGATTTTGGCATAATATACAATAGCAAATATTGCAAATGATCTTTCTGGCATCTCAAAGCTCCAGTGGGCTTAAATAGAATCACATCAGTTTCAGCTTCCCCTTTGGCATATATAAGTATTTAAAGCTATGGGAGAATCCTTTCAACTAAGAGCTCCAAAATTAACCATCAAACAGAATTTCAATGCACCCACATCTTAGACTGATCAGGAAATTATGCTATTTACATCAGTTCTTCATTGAACTTCTGCCTCTCTTGTTCTTGTCCTGTACTCAACCACAATTTTCTTCTGCTAAACAGCATGCTAAAGTGTGCAGAATGGCCAAATTTGTTTCAATGAAATTCAATAAAAAAGCCATTACTATGCATTAAGCAGCCAATATTAATCCTCTCTTAATTCTTTTAACGTACCATTCTTTGATTAAGGATTCTTTTATTGCACTTTAACATTAAATCCTGCCTATCTGTTCAAGAGTACTGTCATTCTTCAGTGTCATGAATACACCGAGAAGGATTTGCTCTGGAGGTGTCTGTTGTTATCTAACACATTCATCACAACAGCTTCAATCCCCACAGTATATGGCAATTTGCAACAGATAAAGGAATGGCACTGATGGAACCCTAATGGCTAAAGCCTGGATTGGATGGAATGAGACAGAAAGTCTGGTCTGTTTCCCAGAAAAAAATTTCTTCTGTTGGTGATATTGTGATAATTTTCATGATTACAAGGAACTTATTTTGCTAAAGCAGTAAAAGTGCACCCCTGGAGCTTTATTTATGGCCCACTCTATTTTGTTATTTCAGTCTAACACATTTATGTTCCAAGCCTAATAGTAGTTTTGAATTCATGCCCAGCTTTCATTAGAAAAATTAATTTAACAGGAGGGCTTTCCTTGAATATCTACTGTCTTCTAAGAGGACAAATATGGCTTTAGCATTTTACTCCTCTAATCATGTGTTACTGAATTATGCAAAGAAAATTTGAGAGATTAATGTCATCTGGCTAAAAGAAGATGATTGTGCAGATATGATAGAGAGTCCTTGCCACCTACTACCTTAATTGAAAAGTCAAGATAATGAAGGAGATGAATGACAGCTCTTCATAGAGATGTCTAAGGACTCTACATGATAAAAAGTAAATATTAAAAAATCTCGAAGGAAAAAGAGCACAGAAGAAATTCATTTCAGAGTTTTGACAACAGTGGTACCACAACCAATTATGAGGATACTGCTTCAGCAGGTTCTAAACTACTCACTCTAAAGCTCAACTCACAGGTATGGATACATGAAACAGCAGAGTATTTATAGTCTTAGCTCCAGGTCACACAGTACTCCAGTGGAATTTTACTCTTCTACTTTCAGACCTCCATTTATGAAAGGTGTTTTAGTAGATAAACATTTAAGGATTATTACAAAATAATCCACTAAGAGCATCCAGGGATATGCTGAAGCCAGGAAAAGCTTTCCTGCTGCATTGTTACAAACCAAGACTGACAAAAACCCAAACAACAAACCCAAACCTAAAGTTCTATGAATAAGCCAACTGAGTTAGGAGGAGCAGAAAGAATGGCCATAGGTAAGCCCACTTTTTACTCTTTTCCTACATCCCAGACACTGGGGAAGAAGCAGGATGCTTCTTTCTCAAAACAATACACTCTGTCAGCAGAGAAAAAGCAAGAAAGGCTCAGAAGAGGAATTTGAGCCATGATTATTCCTTGTCAGCAGCACATATCTCATTTTCAAAGCTGTAGCTAGCCCATAGCAACCATTTATACACCTCTGTGTAGAAACACAGGTTTTCTGGTCTGGTTGTTAAAGTCTATTAAAGCCTAAAAAGAAGATTAACATTATGCAAGAAGACAGATGAAGGGCAATTAAGTTAAACTTGACTAGCATAGCCTGAAGAGTCCAGTTTGCACTGCAAAGGGCTGGCTGGGATTTGTAGGTGCATTTGTAAATTACCTCCACGATTTTTCATTAATATAATCTTCCTTCCCAGTGACTACTTTAGGGAACTCCAATTCTTTTTTAATTAAAATTCAGTAAAACCAAACAGCCCAAATTAAAGTGTGTCAATACCATTCATCCTTGCCAAGTAGTGCGATTTTAGACAACACAAATACATCAGCTGTCGTTATCAGCCAGAAACCTCAAATTAAGGTAAATTATTTAAAGATCACAAACATTTATTCCATTTTAGAGGCCCATATTTACTCACAGAGCACTCTTCCAGCAGATATAAAGTATCTGGCAAGTTCTAAATTGAGGTAAAACACCGTTCAGGGAAATATGGATTTCTTGGAGTTTAGACTGCCTTGCACAATGTTAAGAAAAGAAGTTCTTTATAATAGGGTGGTTGAGCACTGCAACAGGTTGCCCAGGGAGGTGGTTGAGGTCCCATCCCTGGAGCTATTCAAGGTGAGGCTCAGAAGGGCTCTGGACAACCTAATCTAGTGGAGGATGTAATTCTATGTATTCTATGTATGTATTCCATGTCCCAGCTCACTGCAGGGGGGTTGAACTAGATGACCTTTAGTGGACACTTCCCACTTGGGTGATTCTATGATGACATAGAATACATAGAATAAACCAGGTTGGAAGAGACCTTCAAGATCATCACATCTAACCCATCAACCAATCCAACACCACCCATGGCACCAAGCACCCCATCAAGTCTTCTCCTGAAAACCTCCAATGACAGCGACTCCACCACCTCCCCAGGCAGCCCATTCCAATGGGCAATCACTCTCTCTGTATAGAACTTTTTCCTAACATCCAACCTAAACCTCCCCTGGCGCAGCCTGAGACTGTGTCCTCTTGTTCTGGTACTGGCTGCCTGGGAGAAGAGACCAACAGGTAGTGGAGGTAGTGGAAGCTGACATAATTAATGTTTAAAAGAAAAAAAGGGCAGAAAAAAAGCAGAACTCAGAGCTGGCTCCCAAAAATGTGATATTGCACTGGTTTCTTATTCAGAATGACAATTACAGAAATGGGAATGTTCAGAGTATATGAGGTATTTACCAACAGGACTGACTGAAACCCTACCTAGTACTGCTCACAGATCAGCTAACACCGATGAAAAAGCTTTCAGAAATAGCTTATTAAGGGGTGCAAATCAAAACCCAGAGTCAGAAGATACTTCTCCATTAACTTCAGGGCCTTTAGACCAAGAGTAGAATACTGCTTCAGCAGTCTTCAAGAAACATGAAAAAAGAACACATCTAAAAGAAGAAGTTTTACTAAAAAGGGAATATGGGACCTTTATTCAGCTTCTCTCATGCTATAAGAACAATGAGATATCCATGGAAAGAGAGCTGTTTAACATTTCTTTTCTCCAAACTTCAGCTGTAAAGCACATTGTGATAATTATCTCAGTGTGTAGCAGTTGAGCTAGATTCTAAAAGGAGCTCAAGAATACTACTAACTGTTACGCTCCAGTACTTTCTTTCGAAGTAGCAAAACACATCTGAGAATCACTGTCCTGTGAAAAGAAGGCACTCAGTCTTGAGGGGCTGTCTCCTATGGAAACATCTCCCAAGCACAGCAGCATCCAGATTCTATGGGGAGTGCTTCCCTCTAGTACTCGACTCAGACTGATCCATCTGAATCACAGTGAGGGGTACTTCACAATCAGGAGTAAACCAAAAGGAGAAGGGTTCAAAGAGAGCTACAAAACACCTGAGTCAGCCCCTCCTGTGAGCTGCAGGTTCTGTGCCACAGTGCTTCATACAAATCACAGTTTCACCAAAATACGCTCAGGCCAGGACTCAAATGGGCCAGGACTCAAACGGGCCAGGAACCAAAGGGGCCACTAGGTGAGACAGAATTTGATTTTCATTTTTGTAAATCATTCAAAACACTGAAATTAAATGTAATCTTTCCCCAAAATCAGTGATTTGCCAATTGCCTCCTACAGAGGTTCTGCAAAGTCTACTGAGCATTCAAGTGTGGCTTCTGCTTTAAGTTTATACCTGTGCACAGTCATCACTGAGCTTTTGCTGGCAGGAAGCTCATCTAAATGAAGCCATTTTGAGGAGAAAAAAAATCCACAGTTCCCACTTATCCTATCCTACTGTTTGCCATATTTGCAGCAATTTTTACACACCCCTGTTGCTCATGTTAAGAGCTAACATCTGGATTAATTTTGACTAACACTTGTGCAGAGAAAAGTGCTAAATAATCCTAGCACACTATTTTTGGAATGGATCTAATTGTTTACATTTTAAACCTGTTTTTGTGGGACTACCATGAAAACTTTGAGTTCACAGCTAAGAAGAACCTCACGAAATTGGGTATTGTTTACATCTTAAATGAAGGGAATTTGGTAATTTTATAACTACTCTATCATTGCATTGCATTTTGAACTCCCATGGAAATTGTTCCTACATTCTTCTTCAGAAAAATAAACAAACAAACAAAACCAAATAAAAACAAACCCCCCCAAACAAAACAAAGAAACAACCAAAGCAAAGCCCCCAAGCTTCCTAAGGAAGAACTTTACTCTATTTGAATGCCTGAGAATCTGCCAGAGCTCTACTGCTGAAGTTACCATTCAGGGTTACATTGAAAGCAGCAGCTGAGAACAGAAATGAGAGTGCTTTGAGGCATTTTCCCTAGTCTTTCAATATGTTTGTCCACAACTTGTACAAGACTTAAAGCTCTGCTAAAAGAGTAACTGTTTAGTGTCATTGTACGAATGAGCATCCTCTAACTTTTGATGTTACAGGCAACAAATCTTTCTCATATCCTTTCCTATTTTGCTGCTTAAAAAAGAAAATCTTCCAAGGAGTCATTTAAACTTGTCAGGCTGGCATGGTTTTACAAGAGGACAGAGGAAACATGCTGTGCACAGCACAGGCTGTTTCTCACAGTCAGAAACGAGGGTCAGTTGGAGTGAAAAGAACTATAAGCTCCAAGCAAGGATTTAGGTGGAAGTAAGTAAGGTTTTTTATCATTTTCACCCTTTTCTCTACGTGCTTTGAGCCTCTGGGGAAAGGGGGGAGAGAGAGAGAGAGAGAGCAGTGTTTGAAATGCTGGGTTTGAGTCAATTTAATCAACTGGGAGTTAAAGAACTTACAGGTACCACCTTCAGCTGGACTGATCATAGAAACACTGGTTGAAAAAAGACCCAGTGCTGCAACAAGCAGGTCACGTCATGGCACCCTCTATGAGATGCCAAGTGTCAGGCTGGCGGCAAGAAGAAATACATGACCATGTTGTATTAGTGCTATTCACCTTTTTTGGTCTTCAAGTTCAGTCTCAGTGGCTCAGGTCACAAATAACACATGGAGAAACAGCCTCCACTTCCCTCAAGTGTCACAGCCACTGCTGGTTTAAGTGCAAACGCTGTGCTCCTATGTTTTCCCCTGCTCACCCAGCATCAGCATTTATTATTGTCCCATGAGGTAGAGATCTCATCTTCCAATGTCAGACTGTGCTCAACTGCAGCCTAACATCTATCCATCTCAAAGAACAGAGGATTATGTACTCTCCCTTCTCCCTCATCTTTGCTACTTAGACCTCAGGTCAAAGAGAAGTGGAATTTTTTTGTATAAATCATCATTCCCACTGATGAGTGGTAGTTTGGGTAGCTTATTTCACAGCTTATTTGACCACAGATATATTTGAGTCATTCTCTTAACACAGATCACCTACAGCTAGAGAAATGCTTGAAGCAAATGGAGAAATTACAAAAACACTCATCAGGGACTGCAGCCCAGATCTTATCCACAAGAGCTGTGTGATATGCACATTGCCCCAAGGGTTCAGACCTGAGAAGCTCTGTCCTGCAAAACCATTGCAGGAGCCAGCAGCATGCACTTCACACTACATGTGTTGCTGGAAACAGCAGCAGTACACACATGGGGGGAAAAAAGGAGCTTTTTAATAACTCTGCTTTATAGACAGAAGAAATAATAATGCTGGTTTCTTCCAGCTGTCCACTAAGACAGCTGAGTTCATAAACAAAAAGTTCATAATCTAAGTGTAATGGATTTTGCTTCTTCAGGCAACACAGTGCTATGAAAGTGTTTAAAAAGGACTTTTCTCTGTGTAATCAATAAAGCTTTCACAGAAAGATTGGTTCTCTTCCAAAGAGTTTTTTAGCTCCTTGCACAGGACTCCCAAACACCAAATAAGTCTTTTAGCAGTTTCCACCTTGTAAGTCTCTCTCACTTCTTCTTCTCAAAGCACACTGAACTTGATGATTTATTTAAATCACAATCTGAAACTAAAAAAACTCCAACCCAGTTTGCAACCCAGATTGACACTATAGGCAAGTTAAGATTTACTGACAACAATTATTTAGTTTACAGCATATTTCATTATATGCTTATTTAAAAATGCCTGCAGGGAATATTCTGGAGGTAAAGAATTATAATAATGTCCAATATAAGTAAAACTTAAAATGCCTCCCATGAACACACAATTATTTTCAAAGAGTACATGTGAAAGTATCAGCTTTTCCATCTGAGAGCAAAATGCAGGTTAGCCTCAGTTTCCAGCTTAAATTGAGTAGTTAAATCCCATTTAGCCTGTACCTGACTAAAATAGAAATTCACAGTGCCAGAATGCAACTAAATCATTTTGCTCTTAATCTTCTATAATAGTAGCTACCATTGAGGTGTTTTGTTGTTTTTTGCTTAGTGCAGACAAAAGGGTAATAGTGGGGGTCCCTCTGCTCGTCTTTGGTCTTCTTCAGCATAAAGGATTTGAAGATTCTGGAAAGAAACAGTTGTGCCAGCCCTATGGGTGAGCTTTTTCACCATGGAGGTACCACCTAACCATGAAATAAACATTTTTGTTACTCAATGCTTTCAGTGCTTTTACTCTAGTCCATAGCACTGCGGTGATGGCCACCTCAGGGATCAAAACTCCCCTGTGCTACGTCAGTGTACAATAGAACGAAAAACAGCTCTCAAATCGCCTGTGCTTGCCCATGTTCCTGTTCACATGCACTTTCTTCACCACTAAAATCAAACTGAATCCTCTGCTATGAGCAGTTTTTGCTGAAATCTGCTGAAATCATTATGCTAAATTTCACCTAGGGAAAATGGTGCAATAGAGAGTTTAGTAGATGTCTTAGCCCTCATTCCATAATGCTGATAACTGCTACAAAAAGCTGACTTCACTACTTTTATAATGAAAAGTAAGGGAAGTTTTATAGTGCTAGGACTAGTTAATGTGTTAATGTAATACTTGGCTTTCCTCATACACCAGCCACTTTCTCTAACAGAATCACAGCAACATAAATACCCAGCATTCATTTGTATATGGTCTCATTTCAGGAACCAAAAGCTTGTCTGAATGGGAAGGAAAAATAAGGGCCTATAGGTGTAATCCTGCAAAGTGCTAAGTGCTCACAGTTCTCATAAATTATCTACATTCTAAGCTTTTAACTTGTTCTTATTCAAGCAAAGTTCTCCTGACTTCTCTTGCAGAAGAGGTTTCAGTATTCAGTATCACTAAGGTTGGAAGAGACCTCAAAGATCATCGAGTCCAACCTGTCACCACAGACCTCATGACTAGAGTAGGGAGGACACTAGTGCCCACTGCAGGCTTGAACTCACGACCTTCCCCATTAAAGGTCTTATGTGCTACCAACTGAGCCACACCACTCCCCACTGCACATATGAGGAGTAAGGAATGATCCAGGCTTGTCTGCAGATGGAATCAGCTATGAGAAAAATTAGAGAGTGAATATAAAGTCCAAGAGCTTTTCTCCATTAATGCCCAATATGGCCACATTTAGTCCACACAAAATTATTCTTCATGTGGATTTAGAGTTCCCACAGGGGAGCTACTCTAGAGTTGTACACTCCCTGCCACAGAGACTTATTTTCCTGTTGCCTGATGCATTTTATACATATATTTTACAATGCAATTGCAATGGTGGTGAATACTGAGCCAAATGCAAAAGTTTATTAGAAATGTGGGCCAAGGAACATTCCAACAAAGACAGATATGATTATTATACATCAAATCATAAATTGCTCAAGAATCAAATATAAGATGCTTATACAGAAAAAGGGCAAATTCTACACTTTATTATATTAACAGTACCAGCATGTGTCAAACCACTACAATAATCTTTCTGCTCTGCTCAGCAATGCTCGAGCTCCAGCAGCAGGACTGATTGGATTCAGTTTGGGACATGACATTTTAAAAAGACAAATTGAAAACCAAGCAGATGAGAACAACAAAGATGACAAAAATGGCTTAGAAAATATGATTAAGTAGGGTTTATGTTTTGCATTCTTTCCACATGTATAAAGAAAATGGAGCTTGAGAAACGACCCTAAATAAAAGATGGAGTCAAAGAAAAAAATGGCACTCTCCTCCAAACTCAAAATTGCAGTGTTTATCACTTTCTGTTTAATAATTTGAGGGAAGAAAAGAAAGATGAATGGGCAGAAAAATGAGGTTATCTTCCCATTTGTTCTGACACAGTATCAAATAAAGATGTCAGAACTATGGAACATGAAGAGGTACTCACAAAAGGCAATCTGAACGCGTGAGCATGTTCATGGGTATGCTGTGCTGAGACCTGTGTGTTCTACAGTTGGTAAGTGAGCACCTCATCACGATTTAATTACCTACCCTCACTATATATCTAAACACACTGCTGAGTAAAAGGCCTTTCATTTCCTGAAAGGGCATAATTTCTCTCCAGGTAATTCCAAGTTCTAGTACAATGTTCAACACCATGATTAAAATTTTACAGAAAATTAATTTCCTTCAAAACATAAATAAAATAAAGGTAGAGCACTTCCCTTGTCTTCTACTGCCTCCTTTCCCTACTCTACTCCCTTTTCCCTTTTGCAGAAGAAAAATAGAAGAAATCCAATGCTAGTAAAATTAGACCCTGAATGTTTCATCTTGCCAGCCATCCATCTGGAAAGTCTTCTTAAATTCAGTTTTCAGAAAGTCAGAAAAGTGTTTCCAAGTACTTGGACCTGAAAACTTGAATCCAGTTAAATGCTATATAGTAAATTAGTTCAGTGCCTCTCTGTTGAGTTCTGTGTAGCCCATAATCCAGGGGACACTGCCCTAGACTACTGTCTCAGCATGTCCTGTAGTCAAGAACTGAGGACAGCAAGAACAAGCTAAGGTTAGGCATTCTGGTCAAGATGGATCAGACACTTCTCTTCTAGTACTGCAGGTACTACTTGCAGATGATGTTTACACAGTTAGTGAGGAACTCAGGCTCTGAGGGCTCCATGATCTGAATCCCTGCAGGAAAATGGATTGCAGTGGGGAGGAGTGTAAACAGCAACAGTCCACTCAGAAGCTGCATTTCTGGAAAAGGTTGAGTGCCAAGGGCATTTTCAAAGACTTCAGCTACCAGACTTCATATGTTTCTAGTAAATGTCTATAAAATGATACTTTCTTTTAGACTGGCAAATTGACAGGCAAATTTCATAAACATGTAAAAAGACCTCATCCCAGGCAAAAGATAGTTTCTCTGTTCTCAAGCCTCTGCTCCACCACACAGAGGCTTTAGGATAATTTTTATTAAACGCTTATATGATTTTATTAACATGGGTAATAAGAATTTTTCCTTAATTCAGTTTCAGAAAATGGCTGAGCTATTTTAGCTGAAATAGCAGGAAAAATATATCTAAAAGAGACATTCTGTACGTGGTGGGGAGAGGGGGAGAAGTCACACACATTTTAAAGATACAAAAGGACCTGGAAATAAGGTCTTACAGGAAAACTGATAGAGAACTGTGACAATAAGAAACACTATTAAGCCCACCTTTTCCTGCCTATGGAATACCAATTACCTCAGGTAAATATAACCTCTTACCAGCTTTTCAAACATGAATGCTGAAAATAGTCTACACTGAGTGGAAATCGAACTTCAGGTCTAAGAACACTGGCCCAAAGGTAGAAATATTAACTCCTGGTGTTTGGAGGTGGTTTTGGTGTTTTCTATTTAAATACATGGATGCAAGATGAATGTGTCCATTTTGAAGCTCCCCCCCCTTTTTTTTTTTTTGTAAGAGACTGTCATTAAATTCTGATTTTCCTATTATTTATGTGTGAACAGCCACAGAAAAGGTATTTTCAGGTCTGCCAAAAGAAACGTTTAGCTAATGCTGTATGCACACATTGTCCTCTCCCCACACGCTGACATTTATGTGATGCTCCCTTTTTTTCCCTTCTACTACCAGAGGGGACAAGAACATTATGGAGTGAAAATGCTCAGACTAACAATAGTAACAGATGCTTATTGCATCTGAGGAGTCTAATTCCCCTGCACTAAATTAAGTGTTACAAAATAAACAGGTAATAAACCAGGAGTACCAGAGCTTAGATTTGTCAAACCTAAACCAAAGTAACCACCTGGTAATTTCTGTCTGTTCAGTGTAAATAACTGGGTAGCAAATGTATTTGTGATATCTGAGAGCAGACAAATAGCCCTAATGCATCAGAGAGTATAATGAATAAATGTCTGTCTGCAGGGCCTGAAAATAGTCCCAAAGCATGAAAAGCTTCATTTTAAAGTCATTGCTCATAAAAGGTTAAATGTACATCATGAGAAAAACTAAAAAAAGAAACTGACAATTTTTTAGTCATCAGAGTGTAAAACCTTTTGGATGCTGTGCAGCCTTACACTGGGACAACTGCAATTATTCAACTGCTCTGTTTTGAAGACTCTTTCAAATGTTGCCAGCTTTGATGGTTAGAAATCTACTTCTAATTTTAGAGTAGATTTATCTATGGCTAGTTTAAATGTATTTTTGTGCGTGTGTGTCTTCTACCCCTCTATCATTCACAATTCTGACACATTTTTAGTATGTATGTAATGTCACCTGTCAGTATCCCTTGGCTCTAAGCCTGTCAAGCACTTTGCTGCTTCTGCTACACATTTTTATTTCCCTTCTACGCACACTGTGTCTCTCCATCTCCCATCTTTCTTGAATGGGTAACTCAGATTGTACATGGCTTCCCAAGTGGTATCTCAATCTTGTACAATAGTGGGAATCTTTTTCTGGTGGAAATACCTTGTTGGACACATTTTACAATCACATCAGCCTTTTCTTCACTGTTGTGTCTTGGTGTCTCACAGCCATTCTGACATTTATAGTAGGTTCTTCTCTATGATTTCCTTCAGATCATCTATCTAGTTTTTAATGCAAATTCTTCACCAAGAAAATACTGTGTAGTCTTTTATTTTGGCTTTGAAGGTCATCCATGCATGGTATGGATGACCTTGATATAACCCCATTTTCTACTTGATCAAAAATGCCCCTGATTTTATTTTTTATTTATATGGATTAAAACACATTTGAAGAATTGTAAAATCTTTCTCTGTTGTCAAATTTCACTTTGCCATTTTTTAAAAATCTTTTTTCAGTAGTACAATACTACACAGTCTTCAAGACTTCACCAAATGCCTCCATTTTGACCCACAGGAGCCCCAAATTAAAAAGGAGACTCCAGTTCCTGATGATACCCTTCAACTCACTCTGCTATTTATCTGGCCATCATTCTTATAACTAACAGGAGGTGTTGTTTCTATATTGGTCTTTCTCTTATCCACTAACATTTCTTCATCTATTGTCATAAACTCAAACTCACATGCCATCTTTTCCTTTACAAACAGATGCAGAAATTAATCAAAGCCTTTCCCAATCACTAGTCTTTATATCCTAAAAAAAAACCCACCATTGACAAGCCTCTGAGGTTTCAATAGGGTACCCCTGGGAAGTTTATCTCAAAAAAAAGGAAAAAACCCTCCAAGAGGAAAGTCTGTTTCTATGGATTGCTCTCAATGGTTGAATACCCTAAATCCCTGGTTATTGCAAAAGCTCCTTTCAACCTTAGTAACAGTTAAGGTTATACTCACAAGAAGAAAATGGATCAGGTAAAAGATATGGTTTATAAAGATGATAATTAGTATCCTGACAATTATTTATCAGAAGGGGGAAACTGTTGAAGCTGCAAGAACTGGTTTTTTTTTTCCTCTACAACTAAGCTAAGTTGTTGAAAGTTAAAAGTTTTCCTGTTGTTTTCCTGCTTTGTAATGAATATTGGTTTTAAAACAATTCACAGGGTAGAGAGAACTTGATGAAAGTCATCCCAAATATGGCACATACCTCTCAGTCCATACACAAGGACAGATCATTTCTCAAAGCTGACATCCAGTCACAGAAATAGTGCAGTGGGGCCACGCACAAGAGCACAGAGGCCTGAGGCACATGAATACATTGATTAAGCCAAAGCCACAGTTCAAAGTGACACTTACAAATAAACCAGCAAACTCCAGGCTATTTTCTCTAGAACAATCCTACATTTCTCTGCATTTTCAAACCATTT
The DNA here is from genome assembly GCF_014839835.1 of Dryobates pubescens. Taxonomy (NCBI): domain Eukaryota; kingdom Metazoa; phylum Chordata; class Aves; order Piciformes; family Picidae; genus Dryobates; species Dryobates pubescens. Next base: position 4,956,806 of record NC_071635.1, read on the forward strand.
TATCTGAGAATAAAGGACAGACACAGTTTCAGTCACCCTTAACTGCACATTAAAACATACCAACTACAAAATACCCACAAAAAATATTTATCCCTAGCCTTGCAGCACTGACAACAGTATTTAGGCTAGATCATGTCTGTTCAACAGCTAAATTAAGCTTTCTCTCTGTGTACGTGCCTTTGCACAAGCACTAGATGATTCTTATTGAAATTACCAAAACCAATAATAATAATCAAAAAATATTGCTAGTTTTAAAGAGCTAATCCCACAGTTCTTACAATACCACATGCACTACAAAGAGAAAACAGAGATAGAATTGATGGAAGATATGAAAGTAACTTTATTTCTCTTGGTTTAGTTTGTGGTTGAAAATAATAAACTGCATCAAGAGCAGTGTGGCCAGGAGTTCAAGAGAGGTGATTCTGCCCCTTTGCTCTGCTCTGGTGAGACCCCACCTCAAATACTGCATCTTTCATAAGAAGGACACAGAGCTGTTACTTCTGCACTAATGAAAAAACTTCTTCTCCAAGGAAAGTATTTTCATTAAATTCTTTACTCTCATAAATAAAGAAATATATTTTCCAATACAGAATGAGAGCTTCAGTGCCAAGAAATCTACCTACAGTTGACTGGAAAGTGCATTCTCTGAAGATTTATACTTGATTGTTTCTATGACTATCCAGATTTTTCATCAACTCTGAGAACTGACAGCAGTGTAAGGGTCAGAAGATTTTAAGCAGTCTAAGCTTATTTTCATATGAAAACTTACATTTGAGATAAGAAATATCCACAACTGATGAACTTTGCCTGCTGCTTCTTAGCTAATTTTGTACAAAACCACAGTTAGAAACTTTAACTTCATTCCAAGCAATGAAAACTTTTCATCTGTTTTAATATGGCCAAGATTCCACCTACACATTTTCACTTCACAGACATTCTGCAATATCCTCCAAATAAACTTCATTACATTCTACATGGGGAAAATGCCAGGACAGAGTAGTTAAGAAGTAAAATAGCCACTTTCATACTTAAAAAGCACCATCAATTGGCACAAAGCCTTACTGACGCAAAAGTCACGTTCCCTGATGCAAAAGAACAGCTAATGCTCTGTTCTAAAATTGGTTGTATGACTTATCAAAGAGCTCCACTGGCTTCAGCTAAATGCACTTAGCTACAATTACTTTCCCTGACAAAGTTCCCCAACATGGAACTTCAGCGTAGCAAAGTGAGCAAATTTCAGGGGAAGTTTTAACCAAGGAAGATTTAAAAATTGGCACATGAGGTGTGGGAGGTGGGAGTAGATGATCTCTAAGGCCCCTTCCAACCTAAGCCATTCTATGATACTGCTGACCATCCTTTAAAATAAATAACTAGATGGTGCCAAAAAAGAGACTCAACTGTTGTGGTAACCAGCTGGGACCATTGTAAGGCCAGCACAAGCTCCATGTGTTGTGCTTTAAGGAGGCTGGGAAACAACGCTGAAATTGATCATGCTGGAGTTTGCCAGCTTAACTAGGGGTAGGAAAATGGCCCATTTTTTCTGGAGTTCACTGACTGTGCAAACCATTCGCTTGATAATATTGCCCATTTTTCTTGCTTTATGCACATTGATTTCCGATCCACAAAGCTTTGGATGTTCTCATTTGTCTTCCAAGGGTAAATCTATCAGAAACATTATTGTCTTCTCCTTTGAGGGAAAGGAAGAAGGAAGGAAAATCACCCAGTACCTTTTGGGTGTTCTGTTTGTTTTTATTTTCTTTCCCCCCCTGTATGCTCTGCAAGAGTGAATTAGAGAAACCACACATTCATTACTGAAAGGACAAGGATGTGACATGGATGAAGTTGCTTGTTGGCTTTTTTTAATTGAGAAAAATGTAACAGTATCTCCAATTACATTGCAGAGCTCACTGATTTCAGTGGAGAATGTGACAATGGAAAACTAAATAAATAATACAAAAGGAAACGTAGCAACAGCAAGAGAGGCACAAAAAGAAGATGGAAGTGCAACAAAGGTCACATATAAGGAACAAAATGTGTGGGCTTTTTTATTCCTCAGGCTGATTGCTTTGGCCTGGTTTCATGTTGATATAATTTCATTGGTTATGCAAACTTATACTTCACTGCAACTGTAATCAGACAAATGATATACTATTGTTTTTATTTATGTTTGTATTTAATTTGATCTTAATAGGGAGTTATTCTTCACTGCCTTTAGTACTATATAGCTGACACAGAAGAGTAGTGAACATAAGGCACACATTGCTTCTTACACCCACAAACGAGTAAGGGTAGGAAATAATTTTGTTCCCAAAACTAAACAATGGACAAACCAAATCACCTTTAGGGACTGAACACTCATTAAAAACTCTATTACTGTTGGCCAGCATGAAGGGCTTCATCACCCAAGACCATTTGCAAACGTTACCTTGACCAGAGGAGGTAGCAATCCCAACAAACTTCTGTTAATACCTCTCTTCTATTAATAATCTCTTGAAAAATATTTCTTCTTCCAATTCATAAAATGAATCACTCTCACATGCATTTGGAGATGAAAATACTCCTCTCTCTGATTACTCCAGGCACACAGCTTGTAGTGCTCTGTTTTCTTAGGAGGCAAACTATATTATGTAATTATGTGTATGTATCGACAAAATGTTCCCTCTGAAAAAGGTTTATAGTAGGACTGTGTCAGTTTAAAGACAGAAGAAAACGAAGAGAGCTGCCTGCTATAATAGCAGAAAATCTTATCTTTTGTTGATTTGGGTTCTAGTAGGCAACACAATATGGAGAAAGAAAAAGGGAAAAAAAAAAAAGAAAACAGAAAAAAATAATTTACAACTGGAGAACCACAGAATCATAGCTGTGAACACAGAGCTCACAGCAAGGCAGGTACCAGATTGCACTGAGCACATCTTGCATGTTTCATGCAGAACTGATCCAGACATAACAAGGAAAATCCAGGAGTCCACTGGACCTTTCCCAGTCATGTGCTCGGAAACAACATGAACTTGATTTAATTCCTGAATTTATGCTTTAATTCCTCCATCAGACAGGGACCAGAAATACAAAGGTTTGAAATATGAAATGTAAACTGAAAGTGATAGTAGTGGCTCTGTGATCGAAGCCTAAATGAGTATCTATGAGTCTTACTATTAATGTCTTTCATTGTTAGTAGACATGTATTTTAAAGGTGAAAATGCAGAAAAGTGTCTTCAAGCATTTAAAAAAGAAAATAAATTAATAAAGCAACAGTGAATAAGTAATTAGGAAACTTAAAGCTAAGAAACATGCCTCTGCTGAAACCACTCTGGATGTCATTGTGATCAGAGTTCATAACAGCCATCTATGGTACACTAAAATGTAATAGTTTCCAACATACTGCACACTCCCTTCTTTCATAATTCAAGTCTTCTATCAAATATTTCACCAGTTGATGCTATGAGAGCTAAAAAATTTAAAAGGGAAAACCAAAGGGAGGAAAATTTGGACTGAACAAACCCACATGGAGCTGTCAGTGACCCTCTTCCTACCTAAGCTTGGGTTCTCTTCCACCTCTGTTCAAATTACTGTCACCTAACACTTCAACCAGGTGACCTGGTTCTAAGTCATCTGCCCTACAGTTCTTTCAATATCATTTTGACAAACAGTTTAAAGAAAATTCCAGCTACTCTGAAACTCTTCAATAAAGTATCTTCACTTAAATATAGCAAATGTATTTTTGCTACCACCCTACAGAACAAAGTGAATAATTCTTTCAAGTTTTCTATGAGCACCATCTGGTCGTGGCGATTGTTGCTATTTTACGTATCAACATGTTTTAACAATTTTTCTTTTGACAATTTAGTCTTTAACAGTGTCTTTTTGGCTGAGAACACGGGGTACTTTGTATTCTCACCACATTTGTGTTACCCACACGGAGGGCTGGAAGCTGTCACGCAAGATGGAGAACATATCGACGAGCTTTGTGCAGGGAAAAAATTTCAGATGGTATTTTCGTGGAAGCAAGGGAGATTTTTTCAAGTTCAGTGGTGGAGTGCTCTTTCTGTAGATGTTGAGGTACCCCTGTTGAACGATTCTGACAAGGTATTTGCTCCTTAAGTGAATAAAACTTGCATTGAATACAAAACCAAAAGGCTTTGGAATAGATGGGAATCTCCATGTCAAAGTAGTTGCTTATGTTTAGGGGATTCCTGTGTTTGAGAAATAATAAAAGAGGTTTGTGGGAGATTAATTTTTAGACAAATCTGAATTTTTATCAGAAGTACAAGTAGGTGAGACAGAAGAACTTAATATGAAACCAGTGGTTTGTGGTATGTATGAGCTAAAAAACATTAACATTTTTCTTAAGGTGACTCAGAGTTTTTGGACAAAATTAAATCAGGTTGCTTTCCGGTATTCGGCTCTAGTGGGCTACATATTTGATGAAGCCAAACAGAAACATCTGTTGCCCCAAAATAAAAGAGTCTATAAGGAGTGCCCAATGTCCTTCATGCCTTTAGAAAAATCAGGAACATTCCCTGTTGAGCTCTAGGAATTCAGTTTGAATGAGAAATCTTCCAGAACGATCCTCTTACTATTTATCTTTTAACAAAACCAGAGATTTTTGACAGAGATTTGTGACCTAATCTAAGTGATCCTTCCCTGGCAGGGGGGTTGGACTAGATGATCTTTAGGGGTCCTTTCAAACCCCTAATATTCTATGATTTTATGACCAATGAGAGTTGTTTAAAGGCAAATCTCTAAGCCTGTGATGCTCACCAGCACCTAACCACAACACAGGAAAGCGGGAATTCTTAACTACTTATTTCTTTTTAAGAGATTTCTAAACTCTACAAAATTAAATTAAGAAACTGAACAGAGAGCATATTTTAATCCATTTAAGGGTAAATTTAGAATGTTTTCCCAGAGACTGTGCTTTTTTCCCCCCTAATTTAGTGCCTGAGCAGGATGAGCAATTGGTGAAAAACCCCACTGAAACTGTAAAATCATTTCTCCACAGGATGGAAACAAAAGGTAATTAAGAAATATCTAGGAGAAAAACCCATCCAATCAGAAACACAAGACATTATGTACCATGTATTATCTTTATCACCAAGAATTCCCCAAATGAAAGGCATGGAGAAAACTCTTAATTCAGAAGGGAGAAAACAGTGAGATTGTAAAAGTGAAATGGACTTCTGACAAACAATACTGTATAGAATATGAACTCACAAGCTGACAAAACAGAACATCCCAGCACTAGCAAACTAGAATAGAATATATTCCATCTGAAGCTGGATATTTTGGTATTGAATCATTAAAAGTGGCACACTTACATGGCAAGGCCACTGAAGCTCATTTTATATGCTTTTGAGGGGTGGAGTGGTTAGCTTTTGTTAGGTTGGGGTTTTTTTTTTGGTTTTGGGTTTTTTTTCTGTTTTAAGTCTGAGGGTGGTTTGGAAGTTATGACTTTCCATTCTTAAATCCATAGATAACTTTTGAATTGCCAAGCCTGTTTATGTCCTCCCAGCTTTATCCCAAACAGCCCTATAACATTAAATCTTTATGTAAGTGTAAGGTTTTAATGACTGCTCCTTATAAGCACCTGTGGAAGTTGTAAGCTGCTCATCCAGGGATGCACTAGCAAAAGCAAGAACCACCAATCTGCTGCCTCCTTCCTCTGATCACAGACTGTGTGGTAACAAGCCCTACTACTCCATACAGGAAGCATTTAACTGTTCTCCATCAAGTAATGTCCAAGACTTTCTGCAGCTGTTCCAGTTCCCACTTCTGTTTCCTTCTCTAGCTCTTTATGGAAGCCACTTATTCTGATCAGATGACAGTATCTTGCTTAGAATCATGCACACAGACATACTTGTGGTGACTTTAAATTCCAGACAAACATTGACTTGGACTCACCCTATCTTCCTGTCCTCCAACAGTGATTCAGATATGACAGAACATCATTTAGCATGCTCAACTTTACATATGGATTCTGTCTTCTTGAGAAAAAAAAAGAGACCTCTACATTAGAGAGCTGCAATAAGAGATAAAACCCTCAGCACCTATAGCTCTTTAAAATCTCTTCATTCCGATAGCCATGCATGCAGAACGCTTTCAAAGAAAGAGATTTGCTATACCCTATCAGATCACTGGTGCATGGAGGCTGCTATCTTGCCTGTGCCAATGATTCAGAAAAAGGCAAACCAAAATCCCTGTGATACACAGTAGTCAGGTTTGTATCTGCTGTGTGTCTCAGGGCTGGGAGTTTTTTTCATGGCATTAAATCCTACTTATTGGCTAAGCAAAATGAGGCCTGAAGCTGAAGTTTGTTTGTATACACACAAAAAATGCTGGTGTCTCAAATGCTGCTCTGCTTTCTCATTTGTCCTTCACTCATGCAGGCATTTTTTTATTTGTTTACTACTTGGCATCAGAATCACAAAAATGTGTTAACACAACCTGCACTGCATTCTTAGCCTTAAAAATCATTTGCCTAGTGTAATAAGTGCCAAATTCAGAAGAAAGGGAGTATTGCTGATTTAACTCAATGGAATTTATTAAAACAAGCTGCTCCATTTCTCCTTTTCAACACACTTATGCTAGAAGACAGACTGGGATCAAGTGGCAAGCAGGAAGCGTGTCCTCAAAAATGGTGTCAGACCTGAGATGGGGAAGAATGCTGCTGTGCACTATTCGGTATCTTGCCAGGCTGTAACGCAGAGCTGGATCTCTTTGAACCACATTTTACCTTCTCTGTCATGTTGTGTTATGTACTCAAGGCAGCTACAAAGCTCTCAACTGCCACAAAGATCCAAAGTGAATTACAACCATAAATGTATGCAGCTTCAATTAAGGAAAAGTGATGCAATGTCTCTACAGTTGTTATTTATAAAATACTACTGGTCAGACACTAACAAAAAATATAGCCATAAGGAGTAAGTAGTGCTTTTGGATGATTACAAATAAGAATTACTGCTGATAAATCTGCCAGTCTTTATAGATTTATATCTATAGAAAAATGCAGAGAGACAAAAGTGCCTTGATGTTATTATTAAGGCTTGTTAAAAATTTTGATTAACTCGAGAGAAAGAAGAGTTACTTCTTTTTTATTGCTGAATGCTGGGAGAAAAGTTTTAGTCTTTGAAGATTTGCCATCAACAAGATGATAACAGAACAAGCAGCATAGAGGCTGTTTTTCTGGTATACTAAGAATTTCCTGATTTGTGCTAGTTATTGGCTATTCACTGGTTAGAATTCCATTGACACCGGAAAACCCCCCAAACAACCAATCAAAAACCCCCACCAGAAACCAGTGCCTTCTAATGGCTTTGAGATTGTGGATGGACAGAACTGTGTTGTATCTGATTTAAACATATTCTTGACCGCATCTCCACTTGAAGGTGTGGGAAAGAAATTTCTCTGGAGACATGTAACTAAGTTCTCAGTGCTCTGCCCAAAACGTTACCCACCCATACAAATCCACTAGGACAAAGATTACAGGTTACCCTTGGCATTTCAAAATTTGAGCTGCCATTCCCCTCAACTGCCACACAACAATTTCACAAGCAGCAGGAGTCAAGTGACTCCAGAACAGCACAGAAAACGCCTGGAAGAAGGAACATTCATTTCACTTAGATAATGAGCAGCTAGCAGCACCTCGCAAGCAAGCTAAGTTTTAAATCTAGTTCTAAAGTTCTCCAAGAGCAAGTTTGAACATGCAGATGGAAACATTTATACAGAACTACTACCAGCTTTGGTAGAACTTTTGGAATTTCCTGAGTTTTCTCTTCAGTCTTTATATTTTATCTTTCACCAAAATAAGAAAGAACAAACAAAAGTGACCTTTCAAGACACAGAAAAGATGTGGTTGGTCTTTAAGAAAACATTTTATTCTGCCTCTATAATAACCTACTGGGAGAAGTGTGAGCTTTTAGTAAAATGTCACTGTGCTGTCACAGTTGTTCTACCACTGTGATGAATAAGGGGCAACGCTGTGTGATTGCTGTAGTTCGCCCTGCACTTAGGGTCATTGACCACTTATCGCTGTAGGGATCACTGCGAATAATTATGGTAGAAGATGTGGAAGTAGCTGGATAAATATTTGCCATTTCCTGAGCAAGAAGAAAATAAATAAAAAAATAGAAACTGTGAAAGTAGTTTATCTGTGAATAAGCATCATTTACAGGAACTATTTCACTTCTGCATTTGATTCAACATTTGTCAATCTGAACTTCACTATTCATGAGGTATGAGGGTAAAGGTAGCTGAAACTTAAAATTAAATGCATATTTACTTGCACATAGCCTGTAATCAAAACACATTCACCACCACTGGTTTGCTTTAAATCTGGTTGATACTTGCTTCATTCAAAACAGTTCTATATTCATTAGCTGAAGGGGATACATTCTTCATTCCTTGGATAAATTCTGTAGCCTGACTCAAGAAAACTATACCAGTGGCAGATGGTGTTCAATAGAGCCCATAAAATAAAGAAGATGTAGTTGAAGGTTTTTCAAGTGTTCTACAGTTGGTAAGACATCTGCAGAAAGAGAAACAAACTAAAAACAGCACAGGAAATTGTACACTCATTTCTCTGGACTATCAGTGGAACTTTTGTTTTACTTTCTCGTGGGCCTCTGAAAATTTATAGTGCAGAGTGAAGTGGGGTTTTTACTGGTGAGTGATGTGAGTTATCTGCTCAGTTTTAACCTGATGCAGGTGGAATTTTGGAAAGGGTCATGTCAGCAATATTGCATTTCAATTATAATCACAGAAGTGTGTATTATTTTGTCTAGTTCCTCTCTCTAGCCCCTCCACCCCCCTCACTGAAATATATCAACAGGAAGGTATAAGAACATTAAGAACATTTTCATTTGAAAGAAAATACTTATGAAATTAGACATGATACTTGGACATATCAAGTTCATAAAAAGTTCTAGCAGAAAGATGAAGGAGAGAAGAATCAGCTGCTACCAAAGTCAATATGAAATCCACCTCATGCTTTCTGAATAAATTAAATGAGGTTTTGGGGAAGTGTAAAATATAAACTCACATAATGACCTTTCCCACCTTATGTTAAATATTATCATTCCTACCTTAAATATCCATCATTATGATGCTTTTCAGAAGGGAATTACAAAGCTGGAATGGAAGTGTTTGCACATTCATTCATTTAGGAAGCAAAAGTAATCCCACATGTCTCAGGATCAATAGGAGCTAACCAGCAAGACTTGACAAAGTATATTAAATCATCGATAAAGTCAATAAATACTTTCCACTGCAGAGGCAGATAGCACCAGCTTATGAATTTTGCCAGTAAAGCTTTAGTGAAGAAAAAAAAAAAAGTCTTTATTGCCAAATTGCTTAGAAGCTGTTCTAGTCTATTGCCAATGTGCTGTGAGTATAAACACTGTATTCTTCACAGCCTCACCTAGGATGAGTTCCACTTAGTTTAAAATTAAGTATGTTGGGTTTGATCAAACAAATAAACGTTACCTATCAAAAGGCAGTGATGGCAGCATGCTCACTCTTAGCATTAAATCTATTTTAAGGGCTATTCTTTAATAATTCTGAAGTCCAACATCACCTCCAAGATAGTCTTACAAATCAGTGATAATTTCTCATACTCAAACAGATGAAGTGAAGGTGGCAAGAAAACCTCAGCAATCATGGGTTACAGCCAAGTCTACCTTTGCCTTACATGACAATGAACATGTTTTGAATGCTGATCTCTGAACCAATTACAGCAAGCCAAATCCAAGGAAACCTACTCCAGAATGGTAAGTATGCACATGCTTTCTTTCAAATGTGGAGCAGATGGTATGTTTTAATTTTATGTCTGGATGTCTAGGATGAGTAGGTGATGATAAAAGGTTTCCCCTTTGGTGCAGTAAATCAGTGGCTAAAGTATTCAGAGACCTTTAATCCATAACGTATTCCAAAAGAGCATTTCATTAGCCCCAAACTCCTCTGAGATGAGGAGCAACATTTAAATTGTCTCAGCTCTTTTCTTCAAAGCTTCATTCAGTGTTATCAAGGCATCTATTACATCACAGAGCACACTCTCAGTATGGATATAGCTAGAGCTTCCATCCTCACATTGTTCATCTGGAAAAACTACCTGAGATATTACATGAAGCAAAACCAGTGGGTCTTGGGTGGACCTATCGTCTACCACTTATCATGCCAGATGTTTGTGACAAATATTGGCTAAACACAAACAGTAGATTTTAAATCAGATCTCTAAGGTCAGGTGTACATGCCCCACAAAGGGGCAGGGGAAGAATAAAAGAATGTAAGAAAAACAGGAAAAAGAAAAGGCTTCAACATCACTTCCAGGCTCAACCTCTCTTCCCTCCTTTTTGTGGTCACAAGTAACTCTCAGTCCCTCCAGTGAGGCAGGGGCAGTTGTGATCAGTACATAGGGCTTTTGCACCATCACTCTTTGATTCTCACTTTTCTCATGCTTTGGCATGAGTCCTCCGTGGACTTCAGTCCCTCTGGATTGCGCTGCACTGGTGTGGGTTCATCTGTGGACTACAGACCCTTGAGAGTTATTTCTACTCTGATATGACTTCCACCTGCTAAGGGCACCTCTGCAGCTCCCTCACTGCCAAATCTTTGCCATGGACACCCAATACAATTATCAGCCAGCTTTGGTGAAGCTGTGATGCCCTGCTGCTGAAGGTCAGATAGCAAGGCATTATTTGAGAAGCCACATTGAATCATTTAAGAGGTTATCACTTTATATGATTTCAGCACATCTGTTGCTGAAACTATTTCATTTTGCAGGTAATTCATTACTTTTGATTACCATATAAGGTAGAGCTTGATTTCATAGAATTGTGGTTAATTTAGCTTCAAAATTACACATTACAGGCTTGCAAAGGAGCAGGACTAGAGTAAGAAACTGTACCAAAGATTATTTATTTTCCAGCAGTGTCACACCTACACCACATATTTTGCCTTCAAAAGCACAGTCTGAAAAATGCATGTGAACACTGTGGAACTTAGATAGTCAGAGACAGCCAAGCTCACCTTAATTGTGCAGAAGCATCAGGGCTGGGTAGTGCACATCTTCACAGGAGCTAATTTACCCATCTTTCCAGAGTGACTTAACCTGCAGAGAGTTCCATTCTAAAACTGACTGCAAATATATTTTTCTTTCACTGAATGTCAAATTCCAATAAATAAACCATATTAAAGAAGAAAAAACCTGCAGCAGTTGATCGACCTTCAATGGCCTGAAGAGATTAAGAAGTTTCCAAATCACAAAGCAAAGAACTGATTTTTACAGACCAAATTTTAAATAGACCTGTAAAATTGCAATTCTTAGACTGTGTGTGAAAGGGGAAAAAACCCACATCCAACCCTCAGATGCAATTTTAGATCCTTCTTTGAAAATCTGTCTTCAAAAGAGAGGAAAGGCTACAATCTTCCCCTCTCCTCCCTTCTTCTTTTTCCCTTTTTTCCTATTTCACAGACACAGAGTACAGTCAAAGGACTGTTCCTGATTTGATTAGAAATGTTTCTTGTGCCAATTCCTCTTTCAAATGAGTCAAGAAAGACTCTTTTTGGCTTAAGCTCTCCTTAGCAGTGACTTTTCTCCACATGGAACTTGAAAAGCCTCAGAACTCTGCCAGCAACATATAAGGAAATCATGCAACAGAGGGTAAGAAAAATATTTCCTTTTTAGTGAAAGGCAACTAAAACATGAAACTACAGAATAATTTTTTTTTCTGCTGATTTAAGAAATATGGATAATGAAATTCCACCTACAGAAGGCAAGCTAAATTTTTAGAAAAGTTGTACCATATTGAGGAAGAATCTACCTGAATATAGTAGTATTAACAGTAGTAACTGCAGCTCCATTCTCTGCATTGTAATGAGTTCCTGATGCCAGCTCCCACTCCATTTTAGAGGGGAGAGCCAACACTGATTAAACAGGTGACTCACTGCTTAAAATCCTTGCTGCAAATGGAAATTCTTGGATCAGAACTAAGCAAAAGCATCTAAGGAGAAAGCCCTGAGAAGGCGCTGTACAGGCTGTTTCTGGCAATGTCTCAATTATCAGTAGTGCAGTACAGTAACAGAAGACTTGCTGATCAGACCTAGTAAGGAGGAGCAAAGACCACATCATACTCATTTCAGAAGCCTTTCCTTCATCTATGGTCTGGTTGCAAGGAGTGAATGACATTGGAGTGGTAGCCTGATACACCCATTTCAGAAGCAGACATGATTTAGTTTCATCTAAAAGGATTGCAACTGGAGTTTCCAAGACTGATGCACAATTGAAGTACAGTAAATAGGTAAGACTGGTAGATTAGCTTCAAAAATTCACTCCTGAGCTGAATTAAAATGGTAGTCTAGACTTACACTGCAGAGGGTGCTGTAGCAGTTTGGCACAGAAACAATTGTACATAGGAGACACACTGGGCTTTTAGTTTCAACAGGAAGTTAACATCTGATCAGAATTAAAACCACTTTGAATCTGGGGGGAAGGGGAGGGGAAGCCCTACCATGGTCCCTCTCAAATAATATTTATTTTCTTTGTTTTTTTTTCTCCTTATTATTACTTCAGAAGATTTTACATCTAAATAACAGCAAAGGAGGAAATTAAAGTTGACATTCAACTCTGGAACTCACCACTGCTATAAACCAGAAGCTTCATGTTCAGTACTCCACATCTAAGCCATTTATTTGCATGCCATTTGGCTGCTGAAGTTAAAACTTTCATTTCTACTAGCAGAAGGGCCTGGTTCTTGACTCACCCAGGTATATACTAGCAATGTTGACCCTGACGTTCTGGATAGTTTATGCTTAGCTGATTAAAAGTCTTAACCTTCCTCTCTCTAACACTTCTCTTCCTAAACCCAGCCCTGAGGTACTAAGCAGAGGCACACACTCTGAAGTTTGCATTATTAACATCTGCCTCTCAGTTAAGATGCTTTGCAAAACCAAGCAGTATCAAAGGTTGTCTGTACCTGCTGCAAAGACTAGCTTCTCTGGGGAAAAAAAATCCACACATTTTACTCCTATTTTTAGAACATTCCAATTCTTGTGTTAATGGAGCAAAATTACTTCATACTACCTGAGGATCTTCACAAAGATTATCTATGTAAATTTACAAATAGATTGCCTTAAAGACTCCTCCTAGTGGCATATCAGAGAATGTGGGTTAAAATAGTGTATAGTGCACATTCAATGATATATTCTCTTATGAACACATCCTTAATGTTCCTTTAATATTGTTTCTGGCAATAAAATGTTTTGCATGCTATGTGCAAGGTGGCCAAAATGAGACTTATGGAATTACATCAAATTTAAGGGATCTTTAGGAGCTTTTTAAGAGAAGCTTTACTGAGATGAAATTCTTCGTATTTCAGCTCGTCATGAATTTCTTTGACATTTCAGTGTCACATCTAAGACTCCTGATCAATAATGGACTACATTGTACACGAGATTTTACTGAGTGGAAAAACATTTTTGTATGCCTCAGTTATCTGCTGAAGTTATCACAGTAAGAAACTGCTGTTAACCTGTCTTTGGATTTACACTTCTTTTCTCTGCTTTTGATCAAATCTGTGATAATTTTTATAAGATAAAATAGAGATGCTGGAAGAATAGCTCATCTGAATGCAAATGACTTGGTGAGGTTTTTTTATATACCTCTCAGGGCTTATCTTTTTATTACTGTCTCAGAAAGCAGGACAGTCTGGTTAGAGCCAGGGGCTAAATCAGAAATGACTTGACAATCCACTGATAACATGGCAGTTTTGGAATATATTCTCTGCTCTAAGCTCCAGTGACTAAGAGTGAATCATAAATTGTACAAGTCAATCAGCTTAGGATTTGTTTGCTACATGAAGACTCATGAAAATTTAAGTGTGCTTTACATGAAGACTTGCAAAAACTTAAGTGTACTCTATTACCTGAAATGAACTTTTATCTTGACCATCTCTGACACACTAATGTCATAGGTCAGAAAAACAGAAATGCAAGAGAATACATTAAATAGGACTTTTGTTTGTTAGATCCTCTTCATTTGAGTTATTTTTAATAGTTTGAGTTCTACCAGAGCATTTGTGATGCAGCATTAATAGATATTATATGACTTTTAGGAAACTAAGGTGTTTGGGTTCTCTGGAGAAATGTAATTAAAGCACTAAATTAATCCATCATACATCAAAAACCTGGGGGGACACATATGCACACACACATATATTAAAGCCTGTCAAAGCACTCACTTTCAGCCTCACCTTCCATCTTGGCTGTTTGTACTTCTGCCCTGTTCATATTTGATCTTTTCCTTTGTAGGGACAATTTTTTCTACTAATATTGATATATATGGCTGAGGACCTAGAGCAGATTCTCATTCTGAGTGCTTGTGCCTCAAACTATTAGGCATAGATAATATTAAGGCACAATATTATCTTAGGCAGGTATTTTCATGTAGTCAAATACAGATTTTGGCCAGCAGGAAAAGTGTTTTTCTCTTCTGTGACCATGTGGAAGAGCTCTCAGGGATGACATCAAAGAAAAGCCTAAAGGAACATATGGACTAGTTGGCAGTTGCAGGTCTTATCTTTTTGAATCCTACACCAAGGTGGTAACAATTTAATTGAAAATGCATTCTGCATCTACTGTTAACTGTTCATGGTTGATCTGATATCTTTACCTACCACACAGAAGAGCCTAAATAACATTTTTTATTACAAAAAGCAGGGATTTGACAGCTTCAAAAGAGTGCAGGGGCTTGCTTTTTTCCAAAGCCTGACCAAATTTTTTTATCAAAAATGGAAGAAAAATAACCATGTTTGACATATATTATATATGTGTGGTATCACAGTAGTGTGATATCACATCTGGGGTTCCATTTTTTTTTATTCTCATTTAAGATATAGGCTAATGAAAAGCATTGAAATGGGATTTCAAAGCAGGCAATAGTTAAGGTGTGGGAAGGTATCCGATAATCCCCAATATCAGCAGACAATTTGGTGAAGTTAAATTATTTCTTCCAAGAAACATAACCACTTAGTGCCTTTATCTTTCCTGCTGTCTCCAGAGAGCACACTACTAGCTATGTAAGTACATCCACTTAGCAAAGTTACAAGCTATTTGAATATATGCATTTAGCAAACTGTACCACTTCTAAGACACTCTACTTAAGCAGTATTTTAATTCTTTGAGCAATTTTAACAAAAGACTAATTTTACTAAGGAAAAGTGTTTCCAGTCACAATTCAGACCTCCATTGTCCTTACTGAACAGCACTGATTTCCTACTACACATGTAAAATTGTTCAGCTGAACGTGGCACACATTTGTTGTGATGGCTAAATATAGATTCTGCTATGCTGTCAATTATCAGAGACAAATTAGAGGCAAAATATGCTGCTATGAAAATTAACATACATTATTTCTTCCTGACCTTCGAGTATTAAGGTTACTCTCCACCTCTTGTATTTTTCTACCCTCAGTTTGTCAGAACAGAGCAAGCTATTTGCTACTACACCCAGCTCATTTTTTTCCAATGAATTTTCACAGTGCACAGCTCTTCCCATGATCCAGTCTTGTAGGTTTTGTGTGCTTGCTCCCTTTCAGTCACAGGTAGCAAATGTTGCTTCACAAAATATAAATCAAGACAGCTATAGTGCATCAACTTTGGCTTTGGGTTTTCTTTTTCTGGATAGCACCAACTTCCTTACTTCTCTCTAACAAAAACCCACCCCAAGCTTCTCAAACTGACCATGAGCCAAGAAAACTGTTAATTACATGTAGACCAGTAGCAATAGCTTCAGTAAAGGGGAAAATTAAATGAGACTAAGCAATAGGTTAGCAAAAGGTGAGGATTAAGGTATCAGTGTATCAATTTAAGTGTCAAGTGTCCACAGTAGCTTTCAAGGGTGATAATGGATTTTAGTAACACCTTAGGGACAGATTTCAATTGTGCACTGTAACAGTGCTGTTCAAGCCATTATATCACTGAAGTATTACTATTTCTGAAACAATTTGAATATCAAACTTGACTCTGGGCTGAATTGTGGCACTTAAGGGAATCCAAGAGGAAATTATTTTACACATTCAACAGATTTTAATGTATTTTGCATGCCTGACATCCTTATTTGCCAACTTCAGAGATATTCTAGCCCGTTATTACTCTACAAGGACTGCGCACTTGGATACCACGTTCTAGAATCTCAGGACAGAAAAGGAAGGAAGCTTAATCATGTGTCATAAGAAGTCAATATCTGTGAGTTGAGTAAGAAAAAAAAAGAAGAAAAAATAGGAAGAGAATGAGTGAAGCAGGCTGACATAAAAGCTCTTTGCATGGTCAAGTTATACCTGGTTAGCCCCCCATGATCCATATGCAGACAGAAATTCTGCGTTAAACATGCCTTGAGTTCACCTTGCCTCTCCCAAGGCAATCAGTAAATCTAAACTTTTGAACAAATAAGAGAAATAAGTCTCACAAGGCCCAGTGGCTTCATCTGTATTGTAGTGACTATGTCCCTGACACACAAGGTTTCTTAATCAGTGTTTGTCAAAATCCCTTTTCAAAATCAGAATGCATGCATCATGTTCATAAAGCGGTGTTTCTGAAACGTAATAGTCTCATCCCAATTAAAATGTGGCAAACAGATTGGTTTTATTACTCCATGGCATTCTTTTTATGGACTCTTATTCCTACATGGACCACTTAGTTATAAATAATCCATGCACAGAGCAATTAGGCCTTTTCCTTGTTTTATGGCTTACAGACTCGATGCCTATGCAAGTAACATAACGTATTTTAAAGCACTACAATGCAACAAAACACATTTAAATCCCTATGTTAAGAGTCATTGACTAAATCTGATATTTAATAACTTCTCATCTGTCATACCATTACAGCCTTTCAGTGAACCACACAGTTACTGAGTCCAGACCAAAAAAATCACTGCTACCTAAGGCTATATTTAGTACCTACAAATGGTTAAATATGATGATGAGAGAGGATACTGACAAAAATACAAGGACTAACACAGGAGTAGCAACTCAGAATTAAACCATTAGAAAAATCTTTTCCACACTTTTCATGGTAGAGAAACAATAGAAAGACCTTTATTTAAAGAAGGATATCATGTACTTGCAGGATCATAGAATCACAGACTGCACTGGACTGGAAAGTACCTCTAAAGATCATCTAGTCCAACACCCCTGCAGTGATCAGAGACATCCCCCACTAGATCAGGTTGCTCAGAGCCCAGTCAAGCCTCACCTTGATTATCTCCAGCAATAGGTCCTCCAGCACCTCCCTGGGCAACCTGTGCCAGTGTTCCACCACCCTCATAGTGAAGAACTTCTTCCTAACATCCATATCATGGATAATAATAATAATAATGTCCAAGGATCATGCAACTGGCAAATGAGAGCAGGCCTTTACCAAGATTTACCTGTTTCTTCTACTCTATGTGGAAGGGTAAGCACAGAAGAGAGAGGCTATTTGGTTTTGCTTTCATTGTTCAACATTAAAATCATTGTTGTGCTTTCTCTTATCTTACAGAAATGCTATTTATAGCCTTTATAATTTAAACACAGAATCAAGTAACACTGAATTTTATAGCCAGTAGAGATGCTCTGGGACAGTTTGTAGCAACAGCTGCGGTCTGCCCTCCTCTATGCAGAAAAGATGCAATATTGCCTAGGGAATTACATGGCAGGACAGAAATAGAGTGAGAAAAGCTTCCTTAACAATTTCCAAAATAAATTCAGACTGTGAAAGACTAGAAAGAATATTAATCTGCTCTATTCATACACATTCTCCTTTAAGACAAATTAATTATGCAGCAGAAGCATTTAGCATAAAAATACAAGCTTTGAAATGTGAGTGTTAAGTGTAGTACAGGGAAATGAAACTGATAGAACTGATAGAAGAAGATTGAAAGGGGCTAATTAGAAAATGTCTGGGAGACTATAACCATTTGACAAAAAGTATGTAAGATAAAGCACTGTGGGCTTTAGCAGATTATTAATGGTCTGCAAGATTTATTATCCATTCACCTTTGAGATCAGCTTTTTATTTCCCCTCTCAATTTAGTCTCAACTACAAAAATGCAAAACAGCAAAAGCAACTGTTGGTTTTAATGAGGTCACAAGCTAATTGTGTTCTTATTTCAAATTTTAGAGTAATAGCCCTAGGAATATAACATCTTACAATAAACATTAGTTCAACCAGCTAAAGCTATAAACTGGGAAACTATGACCAGATTCTCATCTTTCTAAGTCTTTCATAAAGGGTGAGAATAAACATTTGTTCTGTGGCCCTCAATCCCATTAGAGGCATTAATGCTCTGAGAAAAATCCCCTTCAGTGGGTCTAAGCAGATTCCATTACTGCAATGATTTTTTTCCCCAAGGCAAAATAGCATAGATAGCGTATCACTATAGCAGTCACTCATTTAGTCATGCAGCTAAGGAGTATTACTTCTCTCTCTACACAGTGTTCTGAAACTAGACCCAGGAGAAGAGCGACTTCAGACTTCCCGACAAATGGAATTGATGTAATAGCAAACCCATTAGAAAGTGCATAGCACTTTAATGCAAAAATAGATGATTTTCAAATCATGTTCTCTATCAAAAGAAACAGATATGGCTTTGGTTATATAGTTTCCTAAATTAAGAAGAGGACTTCTGTGTCCCCAATGCCATAGTTTGCTTATTAGTTATCTTTAATACACACAGGAAGATGGAGAACCTGGTTTTATTGGCATTACACAGTTGGAATAGGGAGTCAAGCAGGAGCAGATGTAAATCACAGACCTATCAAGTAAATTTGCAGTACTCTGCTGTTTCCGTGTGCCAAGTCTTCTGATTTACCCAAGAGCTCACTACATAAAAAGACTGCAGGGTCCAGCTTTACATCTCTTCAGAAAATGAAGAGAAATGTGCTTTCTTTAATTTTCAAGTCCACCGGTTTACAGCTGAGCATCAATGACAACCTGTTATCTGTTGATAATCACTCCCTGGGCTTAATAGGTAATTCAATAATGTAGCAAGAATCAGATATACAGATTGAAACAATATACAGATCTATATATAATGTTTATTTAGAAATAAATATAAGTAGACAAGTGACTGGACTAGATTTTTACGAGGGCTTGCGTTTTACATACTAAAAGAGTGGCACGTTGCCACAGGGAATAGCAAAAGTAGACATCTTTCTGAAACCACAGTCCTACATTTGTGAGAACTGTGGAGTGCATGGATCCCTTCTGGACAGGAAAGAGCCTCTATTTCATCTGAGAATGAATGGTGTAGAAAGATGAAAACCCAGTATCATGATGGCCCTAGTACAGAACTGATGCAGAAGTTTATTTGCTAAACTGACTCCAGCTAGGAAAAAGGCAGTACCCACAGGTTTGCTTCAGAGAGCAAAAGAGCCCCATCAGCAGGATGTGGAGTCTCTGAAGTCTTTGGGAATGTGTATGAGAAAGGAACTAATTTCTCTCAAGGTCAAAGCTGCCAGATCTAGAAATCTGTGCTCATCACAACTTCCTCTGGAGTACTCCAGACCATGAGGTGACTAATGGGACCTCTGACTCACTTTGGAACAAATAATTTAGCAAGCATGGGTCTGAGCCTGGAATCTTAGCAACAAAATACAAAACAATGAAAATATGTGCGTAGCTTAAGAAGAATCTTTCTAAAAGAAACAAATCTTCCTAAAGAGAACCCAGAGGTACCATGGGCAGGAGCTGAACGCTACCACAGAAACTTATTTCCTTCAATCACAAATATTCCGGTTGTGAGAAATGACCAAAAAGATCAATAACCAAAAAGATCAATAACCAGGGCTACTGAAGGAAACAGCGAGTAGAAAAAGTTCCTAGAAAATCCAGGAGAGTAAAGTGAAACACAAATATATGTGTAAGATCCTCTTCACACTCTGTCATTTACTAATATCCTTTCTGGATAGAAGTTCTAGCTGGATAGGGCTTCTCATTTTTCTGTGGAAAGATTTACTTTTTATAAAACCAAATAAAAACCCCAGGCCAAAACCAAACCAAACCAGCACAAACCTGCAGTAGAACATTCCTAGCAATAGTTTAGGCGAGTGTAACAGCCATTAGAGGAAATGCTTGAATTATTTAGGCATCTCATGAAATACCCGAGTGAAACAGAGAATGCAGTAGAATGTCTGTCCCTTCTGTGAAGGGACTCACAAATTTTAGCTATTTCATAAACTGACTGGTTTCAGAATATGACCAACATAAATATGATTTGTCCTTTAATAAGGTGCACCTCTTTATATCTTATTTCAATGCACTGTGACATGGCTGATATACAAAATACTACCAGAAAAATATTAAGACATAAAGTTTTATGGATAAGGTTTCCATGTTTTATTCTTTATGGACGCTACTTATCATACTCACAGTGTTGTCAGCTGACCGTCCTTCCTTCTTCAGCCCCTTTCTCAGGTGCATCCATGTATGAAATAATCCTGCAAGAAACAGAGACATTTTTAATGTCAGAAATTATTTATGAGGGATGTGCAACAGAAGTTCTGCTGATTCCAGTCTGTGCTACCTCAGCTTTGTGCTGATTCATCACTGCATTACCCCACTTCCATAGTGTGCTAATTCCACTGATTTCAAAGCAGTTGGTTCAAAAAACTGCAGCAACACATCAGTGAATCAGACCCACACTTTGGAAACAGAAACCAAACCGCAACACTAGAACAAATGATCTTTCACAGGCCATGGACAGCATTTACAATAAAGAGAGGGAAAGGATGATCCAATACGGAGGTGTTTCCTATAGGAGAGATTAAGTAGCTATTACTGCAGCAGTAAATTCAGGTTTGCAAAATCCTGTTTTTCTAGAAGGTGGAAGGACTTCTAGAAGAAGGAGTGACTTTGTATGAGGGCTTGTATTGAAAGGACAAGACTGAAGATTGAGGAAGGCAGATTCAGACTGCAGATTAGGAAGAAACTCTTTCCAGTTAGGGGCATGAGACACTGGAACAGGATGCCTAGGCATGTGGTGGATGCCCCTTTCCTTTGCAGAATCACATCCCTTACTTTTCACAATTTAATACAAAAAAAATAAATCCCTGACTTTAGACATGAATAAAATTATATACACATAACTCCATTTAGCTTAGCCTTTGATACTTCTCCCACTGGAATTTAAAGTTACTTTGCATTTCTTGGGGGGGCAGTAAATTTAGATATTATCTTATGGATATTTCCCATTGAAATGTGTGATGTTCATCAACAATTTTAAGTTTAGTTTACTTAGATTCTGATTCTATTCTCGGGTTTATTAGGTTTTAAAAGCTGCAAGCCTGTAATATGGTGAAGTAACTGCAACCACGATTTTCCTTGTTCAATCCTAGCTATGGATTACAAAACTCAGGTGAACACTACTAAAAGTAACTTTGCTGTGCTGCTGGTATCTTGAATACAGGCTCTCCAGCTCCATCTTCTGGTACAAAACTACTTAAGAAAAACAGTCTCGCCATAAATGTCTTATATATATGAAAGAAATTCCAGCAAAAATGAGTTTATCATTCATAATGTCTGACAAGATCTGGACTGGAAGTTATTTTACTGAAAGGCAATCATTTTCTCTGTCAAATCTCACATATTTTCCCCATTTCTTCTAATCCCCAATACATAATATAATTAGTCTCAAAGAGGCTTCAATGTACAGGGACTTGATAAAAATCATTTTGGGATTATATTCAAGATTGAAACAGTCTCAAATCCAATCTTTAAATCTTGTGGGACTCACTTGCTGCAGATGTCACTTAGTGTGTGCGTGGTATTTGAAAATAAATCATTCCAGTCTGTGCCAGAATAACAGAACCAGCTCAAAACCTAATCCTTCACTCCTTAGAATTCAATATTTCCTGAGATTACTAAGGGTTTAGTCACAGAACTCACTCTGCAATGAACTTCAAGAATAAAAAAATCTCGGGAAGTCTTACTCCTGCTTCCTCTGGTAAACTGAATTTGCAGGTGCTGAATGTGCTAAACTATTCCAGAGTTAAAACAATCCTGTGTCAAGATGAAAACTGGAAAAGGCTACCACAGGAAATCATTTGACTGCAAAGATTGTAACCCCATTGTGGTATGAGAAGAGTTTTTATTAACTGTAGTGCTCAAGTGACATCAAGACAACCTTTCTGGAGTATTCCTCACTCTCTAATAATCCCCATTAGAACTTTTAATTTTGTCTATAATCTAAATCTAAATGCAGCTTTTTGTGACAGGATTTTGCCATTCTCTATTAACTGTTACAGATTTTAATACACTCCTGTAAAATAAAAGACAGCAGAAAAATGAAATCACAATTTCCCCCCCACCCCATATTTAAAGAATGAATAATGTTTCTGAAATGAGAATTCAGAGCCCCACCAAATTAATTTCACCTTTCTCCCTTTCCTTTGATCAGAGAATTTGCTATACCCACTACTTCTGGTTTCATTCGGTTTGAACTTCTGTTTGTCTAGTGATTTCCTTTTAACATTTTTGGATTTAAATTAGTCCCTGAAGACATAACTGAAAGAAAAGTTTACTGTGATGTCAGTTTTTAGAGCCTTTCTAATTATTTCTTCCCTCCCCCAGTACCTATAAACATCTAATCTTCTCCACTATGCTGCAAGCCTATTAAAATTAGAACCCCAATTAAGAATATTCAAATGATTACATTTTGCCTGGCTGATGGCACCCCTACAGCTGCTTGATTCATCCTTCAGACTACAAAGAAAATTAAAACAACAAAAAAAAAAAAAACCAAGCCAAAAAGTCTGGGAAAAGTGAAATGGAGCCATTTTATTTTTATATGAGGTAACTCAAAAGATTTGGAACAGGCCTCATCCTAATTATGAGTTCCTAAAGGAACTGACTTAAAGACATTACTTGGCATTGTATCCAAATGATTGCAGTTTGTTTTGACAAACACGAATCCACGTTTTCACTGCTACATGTGGTAGCTGATCATGTTGAGTCTGCAAGGAAGAGTACTGCAAGGATAATTTGTCCTCCAAACCCCATTGTTTTTATGTATATCAGCATCTTGTCCTCTTTACTGAGATTTACTATGAATTTATAATACCCTAAGAGAGCTGAGAGGGTATTGTTACAAGAGTATTTATCTACTGTATCACCAGGGTTCTTGTTACCCTAATTTCACAGTTCTGAGCAACAGTTATTTGATTTATGGGAAGTATCATTTCCATTTTATGGACAAGTAATTGAGCTCTATGATACATTAATTGATTTGCAGGGGGGATACATTAAAACCTGGCTGGAAAAACAAATTACTCAGGATCTTCACAATCTCAACGTCTTTTAAAACTGCCACTCCAAAGAGTGTTCACATTCTAAAATGAATGCGAGGTTAATGTAGTTTCATAAGCTACTAAACTGTAATTAGAGATTACTGTCTGCTCTTAATTCTAGTCACTTTTTAACTCAAGGTATATCTAGTGGGAAGGGCTAAAAAAGGATAAAATTCAATGAAGTAGTGCTGGTAAAAGGAGTAAAGAGTTATAAACCAAAATTCTCATAGAGGGGACCCATCACAACTCCTGCCTGCCTGAGATTCAGTGCTGCAGCTGACGATGCCCCAAGTGTCAGTGATCCAGCAGTTCAGGAGGAACAAGCTTTCAGATGACAGTCTGGGACCCTTGTTAATATTTAATGACATTTTAGTAACTAAAAACTTAAGAGACACAAAAGCACTCCATCAAATTAACCCTTAATGCAACTTCAGTGATATTCATCTAAACTCTCTAATTTTATTGCGCCTTTTTAAACAACCTCTGATGTTCCAGGACCAGTGGAATACAGCAGAGAATCAAAAATCCCTCTGAGAAAGCAGAACTCCTGCAGTGCTGACCTTCATTGTCACAGCAATTTCTGCCTTTGCAAAGAGAGAAAATCCTGTCCTCCTGTCAGGGTAGTAGCTTTACACTCCATTTGCACAGGTGTAAATCACAAGGCAAAGTATTAAACTGTAAAGACTTAGCTCCTGCTTTAAAATTCCTATTTTTATGAGCTTCTCGCTACAGGCTTTATTACTCAAAGTAGTGAATGTTAGAAGTGTTAATAAGGTGAATGAAATAAACAATTATGTGACATCTTCCCTAACAAGACACTTCAATAAAATCCTAACAAGTTCATTTATAGGGAAAGCAAGTACAATTCTCCTCATTCAGTATAGAGTCTCATCGTTAACTGTCACTACTAAGTCAGGATTATGCTGCAAGGAACTGAATTTTGTGAATCAGTAGGTACATTAACATACATAAGAAAATTTAAGGACAAAGAACCCATGGTGCTCAGATGCAGGCATACAAATTCTGTCATTTATCACAATATCTCTATTATATTTACTTGTGGCAAATACTACTCTTACCTCCATCCACTTAACTGGGCTTCCATAGTTCATTAGACTTCCGTATTTCTGCTTGTGACTTCTGGAAGATCAAGTGGACACTGCAAACAAAAATAAAACACTCTTTACATTCTGGGTATGTCTGTACCACTGTCTAAACAGCCTATAATGAACCCACACAAAACAGTGGCTAGTTTTCCAGGATACTGCTCCTGCTCCAGTTGACCTGATGGACCTCCAAGGCAAAAGGACAAGCACTTCTTTTTCCATAAAGTCCATAAAAACCACCAAAAAAAGGCAGAAGGACAAAAATGACTCATAAAAGCAGCAGTGTGTAACAAAAGCAGTGGAGTCAGCAGCTAGGTATTTCACTTATGGTATTCCACTTGCAAAAGTTCCAGTTGAGTACCTGCTGAAGAGCAGTGGTTGTACTTTATTTCTATTTGAAACTGTAATAGCCAGACTTCTGCTGCAATTTCAAAAACAGTGAAAAAAAATCTGGGGGGTTGTTACATTTTATTCAGTTTCCAATTTCAGGCCTAATAGAAAACAAAATGGAAATTATTACAAGTATTAGGACTTAAAAGCAGAAACATGAAAGAACATAAAATATTGTATTCAGGTTGCCTATTGCTTTTTCAGAACAAACTATACATAAAAACAGTCTTTTTTTTTCCCCCAGTGAAGAAAAGATGTATCTTATAACCTATAAGACAAGCCATAAACCCAAAGCATATCTGACTCCTCTGAATAGGAAATGTTCTTTAAAAATTCACTTTTGGGAGTATAAATATTTAATTGTCTTGAGCATGTCTTAGAAGCTCAGATTTACTCAAAATAGTGGCAAGAACAAACAAAAAGCAACCTAAACTATTTTAGAAAGGAATATCTTACCAAAAAAAAAAGTCTTAACATCTTGTTCTATTTCAGCATATTTAGATTGATAAAAATATTTTGATGTCTGAATTGTGTAAGGAACTCCAACTCATAACAACATCAGTACAGAGGGAGACAATGAAAGCTTTGAAAGACAGAATTTAATCGCTGACAAATAGGAAGATACACACAGAGTGTACCTATAACATATGGCTATAGTTAGCACAGCTGCTCATATTAGAGACAGTCATTTTCAATTCATTTACTTCAGATAGATATTGAAAATTGTGGACAATTCTGTCATGCAGTGCTTGTTTGAATGTCTGAAAAGACAGACTAAAAACAGTCCTGCTTCTTCCATTTCTACGTAGAGTTTGAGAAAATATGTGTCAAAAATCAACTCTCCATTACTTGCCAGCATTTGCTACTCTAAGTCATTCTTACTATGATTATTTAAATGATGCCCACCCAGTTTGGGCACAATTATTCAGAAAAGTAAACTACCTCCAACATTTTCAGTCTCTTGTTTTTAATGGTGATATTCCAGATGTTCCAGCTCTCTTAGACCTTGGGGTTATTTTTGAGGTATACTTTCAGAACTGATTTGTAAACCATTTTAGTTGGGTTGAATTAGATACATAAGAATCACACACACACACACACCCCTCAAACTTTATACTCAAAGCCTTTTTCCTCAGCAATGATCACTTGGGGTTTTTTTTTGCACAGGCTGTTATCTTTCTAGCAGCAGCAAACCTGTTTAAATGGTGAATAATTTTACACTGTTCCCCAGACACCACTAATCATGGTAATCTAATCTGTTCAAATTAACCCACGTGCCACAGACAATTAACCCTTGTATTTCAGTGGGTTCTGCAAATCAAATCTCAGCCACATTACCATAATCTTCACCACACTATGTAGATTGCTTCAGCATTCATAATTGTTCATAAATGGGTTTCCTTTACATGGTTTCTCCCAACATTCAAATAATGTCTAGGTAAAATTCAGAGGAAAACAAAACAACAAAATCAGTCTATCAGCTCAACAAGTCCCGGTGTCACACAGAAAATACCAGTTCTCTTTAGCATTGCAATTCAGCACTCTCAATATTTGCTGGATCTGAATCAATGAAGGCAGATTACCTTCTCTGAATCAACTATAACAGACATTCCAGAGGCTGTTCCTTTATGGCTCTGGTTTTTAGTCCCAGTAGTAGCATTTTGTCCCAGCCTGTGTGGTACCTCCAAGGACAGTGGTGGGCCCTTACACCTCAGAGGGCATCTCCCACTGTGTGTTGCCAAGCAGGGACCGAAGAGGAGCTCATCACAGGAGCTGGCATTCACTTCACTCCTACAGTGGAATGCTAAGGGCAGCTGGGACAGACCAGTCTGGATGCACTGCTGAAGTAAGGGCAGGTGCTCCTCTAAGACAGATCCCAAACCTGGGAGCTAGGAGGCAAGATCTGAAAGCAGACATCTTACAGACATACAAATAGGCTTTGTACTGGTTTGTGCATTCTTTAGGCTGGGTTTTTACATGAAAACACTGTCTATTTTATTTCTGTCCAGGTCAGTTCCATAAGTATACAGGGGAAGCAGACTGGCTTTTGATTTGGAAGGACAGACTAGGATGTGGGGGATGTTTTTCTAGTTCACTGTTACATGGCTGAAGACATACTGCTCAGACCATAGCTGCTTTGGGGGTTTCCTCTAACACTGCTTGTGCTTCACGGCCTGTTAGGTGGCAGTTTCAAAACACATTAGAATTGACCTGAAAAAAAAAAAAGACTATTAAGCTTCTTGACGAGTAATTTGACTTTCATAGGGCTCAGGTAATTAAAAATTCACTGTTCTGTATTTATCACTCATGAAGGGTCTTGTCTTTGTCCAAGATAGTATGAAACAAGAAAAAAAGTAGACTTCTTCCAGAGCAAAGTGAGCCAGAAAAGTTTGTGCCCTATTCGTGTGATTTCTCAGCTCTCTGATTTGGTAAAGGGTATTTAACTGCAAAATAGCATACTGATAACAGCAAGGATCCATGGAATGAGGGCTCCAAGACATCTTTTGCAGTATATAATGAAATTAATATTGATCATCCTTGGTAGTCTAGAGACATTCTGATGAGCTCATTATGGATGCCTGTAGAGTATTCTAGCAAAGAAGTGGGATGGGAGAAATCTCTGTGAGTATCTGAGTGATCCTCAGGTATTGATTTGGCACAGAAGTAGACACAAAGTTGACAGTAGTTATAGACAGTTGAAGATTTTATGATGGATACATGAGCCCTGTGAAACACTGAAGACTGTGGGCTACTTCTAAATAGCTCACAACATGAAACCAACTCTCAGAACTAGCTGCCACAAATCCTGTAGCCAAAATTTAACATTTTTTCTTGCCTGTGTGTTGCACAGAAGTTATTTGTATTGAATTTCTCATATTTGAAGGCTGAATGTCTTAAAAGGGCACAAAGATTACAGGTTAAAATCTATTTCTTGATTAGATTAGCAAAGATTGTGGAATTAGCATTTTAGCATCTAACTCAAAAACTGTATCTAATATCTGTCAGATTGTTATTTACATATAGTAAGCAGATTATATAAGCCCACTCAGACTAAAAATGTTCCTTTACAAACTTGAAGGAGGACTCAGAGTAACTTTCTTGCCCTACCTTGCAATCACAACATTGTCATTCAGTAAAAAAATATATAGTTATAAAACTAATATAGACTAAGATCAGCATTCACATTTGGAATGTGGAAGCAAATTGAGGAATTCCTTGTATTATAGCTTAGAGGGGCTGTGATGCTCTTCTGTAACACATAATTAGAGATGGATGGAGGGGAAAAAAAGAATAGATCAGATTTCAACAACCATTTCTTGTTTGTACTTTCACAGCCCAATAAAATAATTAGCTCCATCATGCCCCAAGTGACTTCAAAGTCCTCATTAGTCGATAGTAAATAATCAGAATGCTGCTTAAACTACAAAGTACTATCAACATATTCCAAATATTTTTAATTTAAGAGATTATTTGAAGATCATAGGATAATGGCTGAGTAAGTCCCTTGGTGATTTTTCCATCTGACAGTGCAGCCACATGCTTTGTCAGCTGAAACATACTCAGTTTCATGCTGCATTATCAACAAATTGGAACAGCAAATATTTTAAGCTAGTCTGAATATTTGGAAGTGCAGGTTCCTTCCTCACTCTCTATTCATAGTCATTCTTTCAATTTAGAAGCATTTACCATTTTGCAGTACAGAAGGGTTTTATATTGTCTTGCTGAGAGTTTTATGAAATCTCTCTGTAGGCAACAGTGGATTGCATGCACAGAAAAGCTCACATACTTCAGAAGATCATTTCAGAAGATCAGGAGGTTGAGTTGCCTATTCTGCATTTAGCTGGAGATGAAGATGAAAAAGTCAAGATTTTCTTGCACTTACCAAGCTAAAAGCAAGCAACAATGGGACAAGAAATGGAAGCAATGCAATAGCATTAGTATTACTTTCCAGTCACACCACATTTTATGTTGAACTTGAGTACAAGCTAACCTTCTAGGTCCCAATGAATAAAATTACATTAAAACTACTTCTGTCTTTCAATCTGAAAGACATATTCGCTTGCTTCTCCTTCATCAGGGATGGTTACTTAATCCTTTTGTTACAGATTTTCCTGCCAAATTCTTACAGTACACTTTTGTTTAATCCCCTGTTATTTGTCCTCCCCAAAGACCCAACAGCCAGGATCAAATGAAGCTTTTTTAATACTCTTTACTGCACTGCTCATGACTTAGAAAGGATAGCAGTGCAGCTTATACCACATTAAGCTTAACCAGACTTTATATGGAAGGAATTACACCCCACCAACATGCTTTAACTCTCAAAATCTGATCTAAAATACCAAGTGCTACAGTTACTACGGTCAGTCATCAAATTCAAAGCACAACAGTCAGAAATATTTTGAGCAACGTCACAAACCTTGAGTCTGGAAACAAAGAGAAATATGCAGCAGTACAAATGCAGAGCAACTGTGCAACTCTCAGGAAGACTGAGGTCTGTAAGATTTGATTCCCAGTGACATAAAGAAATGGTTAAGTGCTTTATAACATTGCATAAAAATGTTTTTCTTTGTCTCAGGAAATGTCCTGAACTAATTCTGCAATACTTAAATAGAAGAGCATGAGCAGAACCACTTCTATAACACATAGTTATGGGCTGAAGGACATGAAATTGTCACACCCATACAAACAAATCTGACAGATAGGTCTCAAGTACTGCTGCAGCTATGCCCCTAATAACCCCTGTATCTTCAGTTCACCTGTTTTGTTTTACTGGAAGGATTGCTTTAGCCTAGCCCCAGTATCTAACTAGACTCTATGATGTAAAAACCCACATAAAAAAAATTGGTCCCCACTGTAGAGTCTGCAATCTGAAATTAAAGTCAATAAATAGATTAGCATTACAAAGCACAAAGAAACAGCAGGACAACAGTGGGTACAGAAATGGGATGTAGTCTCAAAGTACAAGTCATTGAGACAGCTTCTTTTGGATAAAACACCAGAGAGTTGGGGGATAGGGTTTGAAAGAAGGTGGTTAAATCAGTTTGCAGGTATTTAAAAAGATCATAGTGGGAACAGTGTGCATTTTTTTCAACAGTTAATAAGTGGATGAGGAAGACTGGTATCCTAGGACCACTGGAGCTGGAATCAACATTTTAATGATATTTAAAATAAAGCTAAGCTGCAAAAGTCCTGAGGAGATGTGCACAAGACCCTTCTGGTACAAGATACCCAGAGGGAGCCAGTTTAAAAGAGCACAGAGGAGAACATGTGATTGAATACGACCATTAACAGAGAACCAACAGGTAGCTGAGAGGATAAGGCTGTATCTGTCTCCTGATACTGACCGGGGAGGATAAGCAAGTAGAAAGCTTCACTTACTCTTTCCCCACAGAGGTAGGAAAGACTAGATGAGGAACTTTTCCCTCACAGAAAATGTGACCTTGTGTTTATCTAGGAGTAACTTTTCATTCATATTGAAGCTGGTCAATTAACATTAAAAATGCAAAAGAAAGGCTATAAAGTCTGCCTTTGGGATCATTCATTTTTAATCATTCTTTTTAAATAGCCAAACAAAAGCAAAACCAAACTCTGTCATACTCCCTGCTTTGAGATGTGGAGCTGCATAAAACCAGCTGCTTCTCAGATTCAGGAACATGGACATTATGAACAAAATGAAGACCTCAGAGGCTGACCTGGGAGTTATGCTTGTGTGGAACCAGGGGAAATTCTGAAGTCAATGAGTGTGAGAGGACATCAAGATGTTCCTCTTCACAACTAAGCTTGCTAAGAGAAGCAGGTATTGATTAAAAGTGAGACTTAAGAATGCTCTTACAGGACTCTATGAGCTTTTAAAATCCCTCCTTACTTTCCTCTAGAATATCTTTATGAATAAATGCAACCCCAGCTCTTATTTCTATGACTACTAGATTCTAAGACACCAGTATCAGTTTTGGTCCGTGTTCCACATGTTCAGCACCTAGATTGCATTGATTTCTATTTATACCAGGGGTCTTTCTGTCAGTAAATCCTTGTCAAGATTGACTACAGTCCTTTGTTTGTCAATCCATTGCAAATGCATTTATCACTGCAAATACAATCTGGCTCTGCCTGCCCTATCCTGCAGTATTTACTCCATTTATATGTTTATGGAACAAAAAATTCCTAAAGGAGTTTTGTAACTAAGACATCATTTGCTAGAATGGTACTTTTATCCCGCTCTTCCATTCCCTATATTGTCTCTTCCAGTATTTACTTTTATATTTTAGACTTGAAATAGGAAACTATTGTTTGTGTAATGGAAAAACTAAGAGCATCATTCTAAAGGAATGAGTAATCGGCCCTCTTGTTAACAACTACTGCAAAGAACAACAAAGGCTCCTTTTCCTAGGAACAATGACTGAATTACTATTTAAAACAGAACTTCCTTTAAGAGTAAACTCAATGACAGTCAGTGGGCCTGAATCTTGCTCCCCTTTGTCTAGTAACATAATCTCTTGATGGATAGAGAGCCATATTGCAGAAAACGTCACTAAACTAAAAGCTGGCATCTTTTTCTGTGTATTTTTATAAGAGAACGAAGCTAAACATTTTTTAGACTGTCCATTAATGCTGAAGCTTCGCCAGAGGAAGGATTACAGAACATAAGTGCTCCAGTTGTGCATATTCTTCTATATTTTTTTTCCCCCTAAATCAACATTAGGGGGGGAAAAAATCCAGATGTAAACAAAGTTTTTATTACTCCATATTACGAAAACTCGGGCACGCTTACAATTAAAACTAAATTGCAATCATTCATGTCTAAGAACAGTTGCTGCCCTTCCTGCTACTGTAAGAAAAGCAAGTGTAAATTTTTTCCCATGTGCAAGTTTAATGGCTCTTTTAGAATTTTATTTCCCCTGACAACAGATGTAGAATAAGCTAACACAGCAGCGCAAATAACTGTAGCTGTTTCTCTACAGGCAGATAAAAAGTCACAATCACTAACAGTAAACTCTAAACACCAATGATAAACATTTCATGAGAACCATAAAAAAGAACTGGGCATTGTGAAGATCAGCAAATTTATGGCAATTATGCATGAAATTATTATTGTGTGTTTAAGACAACAGCATTCCACTGCAGGACAGCAAATGATAAAACATTGATTATCTTCTCATTCTGGCTGTTAAAAGGCAAACAAACAAACCAACCTCCCCACCCATTCTATCTGAAACTGAGCACTTTTCCCCCTTCTGCACATTCTCCAGCTGACCATCTTTCCTGCCACAGACATGGAATGTACCCTGCCCTCTCAAAGTCGTGCAAGCAAAGGAAAACAGGTTCAACTTTGCAACTAAGCAAACCCCTGACTAGCATTCTGTTCAATGGAGCAATTTGATCCATTTTTCACCACAAAGAATGGTTCTCAAGGCAAGAAATTACTTTTCTCCTTTCCATATGCAAAATACACTGACCAGATGGGTGGAAGCTGATTGTTTTTCTTGAAACACATTTTCTCTAAACAGTTATGAAGCTGGCTCCACATATTGCACAATCAGACAAAGACTCTTTCAGGAAGGCACTTAATCATTTCCCAGTCCCATTCATCTTAATGACCCATAGCTGTCCATTTCCTCAGCTACCTTGCAGAGCTGCAGTAAAGAAAGGCTAGAGGGAAAGTCAGAAGAGTGGATTCAACTGCAAACAAATAAACCAAAAATGCATTTACAGCTAGAAATCTTATGCCATTCTTATCCTGTACAGGTCTGCCTTGTGACATACATCGTGGAGAGTTCTACACAGCAGCTACATGGAGAAAAATAGATTTCAGACTTTAAAAATGTCTTAAGACCACACTACTACTTGCTTTGTAAATCAACAGTATCTTTTACTCTTGGGGGGTTTGGGGAGTTCAACAACCAAGTGATTGAAGAAATTAATTTTCTAATGTCTTCATGTAGCTGTTTATACCAACTGATAAAAATCACCCTGTAAACAGTGGCTTCAAAAAGCCATCTTCAACAGAGATAGCTTACTGGTTTGAATTCTGCTTGATCAAACTGAATTTCTGTCACAGATTTAAAGCTGTCATGAAGTATTTAGATTTCTAATATTAATTATTTCCTGTAAAGTGAATCAATAAATCAAATTATGTGTGTGTATATATATATACTTATGTCCAAATGTTGAAAGAGTGAAATACTACCTAAACAGAAGCAGGAATTTCAGTCATCCCAATTGTCAGATAAATGAAAAGGGAAAGAGAGGGGGAAAACAATATGCTCAACTAAGGTAGACCTGAGAGCTCAAAAATCATTAAAAAATACTTGTCCTGTTTGCTGTCTCAACAAAGACCAACCCAACTGCAGGGTGAGACATTGAAGTAATTAAGATCCCTATTTACTTTTAAAGTCTTTTCATTTTCCTGCTGTAGTATCACTCTTCTTAAAAGTAAATAGCATCTCCTCCTGTTAGAAATAATTATTTCTTCTATCATATTAAGATCTTGATGTATTTTTGAGCCTTCTTACCACGTGTATATACTTGGCACATGACCCATCAACAGTCAAATCACAGGGGTATTAAGGTTTGAAGTACATATAAGATATAATGCTTTGTCCAGAAGAGAAGCAATCTCACTATGCAATTTTAGAATCATAGAACTATTGAGGCTGAAAAAGGCCTCTGAGATCACCAAGTCCAACTGCTCACCCAGAGCTCACAATCCCACCACTACTGCTAAACCTCTTCCACAAAACCATTCCATTTTCTCCACCAAACCATCCAATTTTCTCCATGGTATTACGTATTTTTTAAAATCATGTTAATTTTCATTTGATCCGACACTGTCTTAAGATCCTTACATTCCAGAACCATCTGATGCAAAGAACAAGAAATTTTAGATTACAGAACTAAGATGAAATCAGTTGATAGACTTCCTTCGTATGCAGACACAGCAGGCTAATTTGTCAGGGACGTTCTCATGGTGCTATAGTGTTTGGCATTAATATGCATCTGTAAAATTCCACCCAAGCAAATAGCTGGAGAAAGTGTCAAGAAAACTGTTATCTGCTGTACTAATAACCATCAGGCTATACACATCATGCTGAGAAAACATCCATACAGAGCAATGTCATTACCTTAACATTTCAGGTTGGCTTGATGAGCTGTTTATTCCAATTAACACAGAAGGCAATTGCTGGATAACTACCACCTTCATTTAGGAAGTCTCTCTAATGTTCAGCTTATGATGAGTTCTGCAACACTTTTTTTTTTTTGAGGATCACAACATTTAAAGCAATATTAAATCACATATGGCAACTACCAATTTAATCTCTTCATGCTGTAATCCTTAGATAGAAAGAGCCTTCCTAAGGAGCTTTTGATCTTCAGGCAGAGGATATAAAATAGCTGATACAGTCTTGATAAGTTAAAATTTCATTTCACAAGAGGTTGTCATTCCCCAAGATTGGGGGTTTTTTTGTTCCTTAATTGAAAAATTAAAGCAGTTCTCTGTCCTTTTAGCTACTGGAATTCAAATCTGCTATCCTACTGCCAATCTGTAGAGTCTGACTTTAGCAGAGGTAATAGTAAATCAAAATCATATTCCAAGTCTCTTTAGAAACAGAGGCTGATTATAGGCTGCAGAACTTAACCTTTGCAGAAACACACATATTTGTCTATGCATGTTTGAGCAAGAAAATGCTTTCTGGATCTGTGTATACAATATTACCCTTTTTGAAACAATATAAAAAGGAGTAACTCTCAGATTCACAGATTGCATCAGGTTGGAGTGGACCCTTGAAGGTCATCTTGTCCAACCCCCTTACAGTGAGTATCTAGAAACAGGGATCAAAAAACAATTTCAGCTGCAGCATCAGCTGCTTTGCTTCTCAAGTCTGTTTATGCATGATTATTTGGAACAGATTACGAGGTACTAGTCTAACTCCTACAGACTGCACAAATTAGCATCTAAATCCTACTGCCAGCAGTGCTACACGGAAATCAAGTTGCAAATCTGCTGGTATGAATCAGATCTGTGCTACTACTAGTCAGAAGGAAGGCTGGATGGGATAGCTTGAGTGCAATGGGGATGGATGACATGTTGTTCCTTGAAGTTTAAATAGAGTTAGACTTAAATCTGGGATAATGTAGGATTATTTTAGTATATAGCCTTTGTGCTATCAAGCTGTGAGAATCAATTTCTGTTTGGTATAAAGAAGTGGCAATTAAAGAGTTTAGGAAACGCTTCAGCTGACAGGCTTGTCCCCAGAGCATGGCTGATTCAAGATAGTTCAAGAATTATTTAGATTTCAGAAGGCTTTCAAAAACTGGTTGGTAAAGTACTAGGTAGTGTATTCACGTTACCAATAACCCTCCTCCTCCAATCAGCCCTCCTACTGCAATAATAGCAGAAAACATTTACATAGGGTTAACTTCAAACAAAAAAAAGGATGGGGGTGTGTGCAGAAGTAGCTCATAATGAAATTTCCTCTATGAAAATTCTGGTATACAGCTGAAAGTCTTTATCACTGGTCGTACTACAGTCAAGCAAATGAGCAAAACACTGTAATAATAGTGTCTTTTTGCAAATGACATGACATGCTCTTTTCTGCCCTTTTTAATATTTATTTTTCTAAGGATTAATGAAACCAGAGGTACACATTGTGCATAACACATTAAATTATTTCAACTACTATAAATTAAAATCATTTTGTTTGTAAAAAGACAGACTCCTTTTCACAGGAAATCAGGTATTTGAAACGAAATCTCACGTTTGTTTTCAACAAAGTAATATACTAGAACACTCATCTATTCATCTGCTTTGTGCCATTATTTCATTCTCTTTGGAAGTTTGAAAAGTATTCCCTGAAATGAAGGCTGCTTTGTGCCAAGATGCAACATGTGTGTCATCGAATGTGATTCATTCCATTGCTCCTAAGCTGATCCTTGGTCAAATTAAGATGTGGAAAGCAATGTTCTTTGTAAAGGGTAGATGGAAATAACTAAACCCCTAGGATAGGAGGAAAAAGCCCATGCTGAACCAAGACAGGCAGAAGAGATCAGTTTAATCAATAGAAAATCTCAGATCAAAACATTGAGGGTTTTTTTTTTCCCAATAATATTAATAAACCAGGTTGGAAGAGACCTTCAAGATCATCACGTCTAACCCATCAACCAATCCAACCCACCTAAACAACTAAACCATGGCACCAAGCACCCCATCAAGTCTCCTCCTGAACACCTCCAATGATGATGACTCCACCACCTCCCTGGGCAGCCCATTCCAATGGGCAATCACTCTCTCTGTATAGAATTTCTTCCTAACATCCAACCTAAACCTCCCCTGGTGCAGCCTGAGACTGTGTCCTCTTGTTCTGGTACTGGCTGCCTGGGAGAAGAGACCAACATCCACCTGTCTACAACTTCCCTTCAGGTAGTTGTAGAGAGCAATAGCAATATCCACTGAAATACAGTGTGAAGGTGAAATTAGGACAAGACTTCTCTAAATGGTAAAACTTTAGTCTGACCTGGTTTATATAATCATCTACAGTTATCATCCACAATTTTGAAGACACTATCTGAACTTAGGAATCCTAAAATTCCAACAGATTGATTCTCTTGTTCTTAACAACTTCCCATCATTTTACCTACTCATTTCAAACTGAATTATTACCAATTTACAAACTGGAAAATAGAGAAGAAACAAAGGAGAGTTGCTGAAAAACTGCACCTTGTTATCTACTGCGACTTCCATACCGAGGCTTTGAAATAGAGCCTGTATTTTATCTCTTGGAAAATTTTACATCTTCTAGGTGTGAAATCCTCTGCCTCCCTCTTTAGATTAATTAACCGAGGCATACATCCTACTGAGACGTTTATAATATGGCCTTTTATTGTTGACAATTCTTCTTGCCATCAAACATATTTGCTACACAAATATCAAAACGAAATGTATCTCCTTCCCACTATTTGTAAACTGTTGCAAAGAGAAATTGTTTTGCTCTGTGCTAATTGTCGAGACCATATGTTACCAGGAATAGAACAGATATTGAGTAAGATTTTACACTGCATACAAAGTGAAGAATGTATCTAGACAGTAAACCCTGGATCCCAGCCCTGAAATCCTATTTTATACTCATTCCTTTGGCTTTGAGAAGATGTTAAGACAGCCTGTAGCTTACTAGCAATAAAATATTGACATTGACAATCCTAGTTTAAGCAGATGTTCTGCAGATGCAAAGGAAGATTTAGAATGTTTTCTGGACAAGCAGCCTGAAAATTACTCTCTCACAGATGAATAAGCATCAATAGAAAACATACTGTTGCAAGCCTTGTATTTCTGTACAACAGATAATGAAAAACCATCTGTCCATTGTAGTAATTTGCCAAAAAGCCAGTCTACCATAGCATTTTACTTTCTGTAGTTAAAATATTCTACTAATAAACAGTATTTCTTAACTTTTCTCATTCTGTCTGCACATAGTGAATAAAAACTTCATCAAGTGCCTCAGCTCTGTTAAGGTCAGGTATGTAGATAGCAAGCAGATCAGACTCTGCAAGCATAGTTGTGCTTCTTTGGATTTGGAGAAGAAACAGAGCTTTAAATTGAAAAAGAATGTTAACTTTTTTATTCTGAAGGAATTCCTTTATTTAAGCATTTGATGAACAAGGCATTTAAATATCCAGGCTGAAAAAAAGGAAGTGTGATCTAAAGAAATATTTCTAGGACTACTTCAAATAATCTACAGACATTCTTGTCACTATTCTGAATTTCCTGATCTTTAAATAATAATGACTCTGAATTCATATGTGCATAACCAGCCAAACAGGTAATATTCTGGGTTTTGATGGGGTTTCTATGCACTACTTTTAGCAATTAACTCAATTTGGCCTCTTCTAAGAGGGACAAAGCAATTCTGTGACAATTTCAAATAATGTTTCCATGCACTTTTTATGATCAACATCTGATGTTCTCAATATCTAATTCTACTCTTTATTGTCTTTCAGATGTCTAATGCCAATAAGTATTCAGAGATAGATTGTGCTCAGTTCTGCTTTGGTCCAACAAATAATATCAAGAATATGTTTGCAATTAAAATTCACACAATAAAATATTTTAAGTGAGCATATTTTAGTGTCAGTAGAACCATTTGTTGATCACAGAACAATAGGGCTTGGAAGGGAACCTGGAGACCTTCTAGTCCAACCTCCCTGGCAGAGTAGGTTCACCCAGATCAGGTTCCACAGAACGGTGTCCAGACAGGTTTACAATGGCTACAGAGATGGAGACTCCACCACCTCTCTGGGCAGCCCGTTCCAGTGCTCCACTACCCATGGCAAAGCCTAACCCATCACTGCAGCAGGGCTGACTGGTTTCTTGTGTCTCAATTTTCTTTCAAAGATGTTATTGCCACTTGTCTGCTGTGTTGAACACTTAGCATACATTACAAGATAACTCCTACCTCTCAGCTGCACCAGAAGGAACATACCAGAAAGAAACTGAATTCATCCTGCATCAAACAATGCAGCTGTTCTGAGAATAGATCAAAATGTTGTATTTCCCACATGGAATTATTTGTTCAAAGAAGCACTTCATAGTGGCCATGTTTGATTGCTGTATGGTAACCTGTCGGGATATCCTCTAGGTTATTGATTTTGCTGCCATTCATTTAGCTGTACTTTTCCTGTCCCTAGAATTTGTTGGTCTCAAGTTGCAGAACTACAGCAGCTGCAGTAGCAATGACACTCAGACTACCCTATATACCACTGTCAGTTGTGTCAGTCACCTTGATACACTCAAAATTAAACACTGGCAATTCCGTTGGAAGGTGAAAACCTGTAGAGTACTTAGTGTTGACAGTAGCTGCTAAAAGGTCACTTGGAGACATTCATTAGTTGTTTGCTTTAACAGACAGTCGTTATTATTGGCAGCAGAAATTGGCAAAAAGCAGTGTTACTGTCAGAAAGCATTACAAGAGTGTCACTTGTCAATACTTACTCTTTTTAAAAGCAGCAGGATAAGAGACCTCCAGCTTTAGAGATAAAAAGGGGGAAATAGCATAAATAATCCTGATGTGTTTTTCTGTCCTGGTTTGGGACCAGCCTACATGAGCAGCTGTGAGTCACTGAACTGCAAAGACATGTGAGAATTGAAAAGGAACTGCTGAAGTTGGACATTAGAAAAAAGTTCTTAACAATGAAGGTAGTGAAATACTAGAACAGATTGCCTAGAGATGCAGTAGAAGCCCTATCCCTGGAGACATTCGCGGTCAGACTTGAAGGAGTCTGAGCTAACAGATATAATTAAAGATGCCCCTGATATCTGCAGAGAGGTTGGACAAGATAACTTTCAAGGGTCCCTTCCACCCTGATGTATCCTGTGGTCCTATGTACCTGAGGAAACTAAGCAAAAGTGTCTCTAAAATAAAAATTAGGGTTGGTTAGCAACATAGGCAGCAGTATACAGCCACAGTGAGGCTTATCCTTGTCCTGCTCCTGATATTGTCACTGAAAGAAAGGAGAGAGAGAAGAAGTGCTGCCATGGAAGAAAGGGTATAAAGCACTTTGCAATACTCACACAGCAATGCTAGGGGCAACAAGAATAGAAAGATTTCTTCTTTCAGGCCTTCTCCTTCCTCCCATTCCTACCTAGGGAGAAAGCGCAGATGTAGGCACAAGCCCTTCATCTCAACCTCTCCTGGCAGCTTGGAAAATAAGTAGATATGATTCAATAACTATGGGAAGATCTGAGGTTATGATACTAAAAATATCTATTGGGATTCAATATCTTTTTTTTTTTTTTTTTTTGGTTCTAAATACTTGAGCAAAAGCTAACCTTTGGCTGAACAATTGAGTTCAGACTCAAAGTGGAAGAAAAGTACAAATCCAAGTTGCATCTCTTTGTAATTTGCCCTTAAGGCATTCCAATAATGGAATTAATGCACTTTTTTTTCTTTCTTTTCTTATTTTTTTTAATGCTGTCAAGTTATATTAAAAGCATTATTAAGTCCTCCCCAAACCTACATTCTAATAAATGTCAAGTCTCCAATTATTAGATATTTAAATATTTGTACTACCAGTCTTTAATAATGAGAACACACATTGCAGATGTGTGTGCTGCTGTACTATTAAAGTGAAATAAATCACCCAGGGCAATTATTCACAGAGCCTTAATAATGCTGAGTTTCTTATCAAATCCCCCTAAAATTACTTCTTTTTAATATGGCTACAATTGCACTACTAATTTAGAATTATTATTTAATAACTTTCAGAATAAACACAGAGGCACAATTAATTTTCTTGAAGACACTGGAAGAGCCTGGGAGGAAGCCACTCAACAGTGGCTAGTTCTTGAACACCCCTGGCTTTCATGTTCCCTTTCTAGGCTAAAAGCAAGGCAACTCATGCACCCAGGTAAAGCAGGCTGATTTTGTCAGGGGGTAGGATGCTGTGACTGATTATCAAGTTCCTTTTAGTTCCTACCCTTTCTGTAAAAGAACAAAATCAGCTAAGTTCTTGTAGCAAAATTTCCTTCTTTCTGTGCTTCATTTCATTGTATTAATGCGAGTCTTAAGTCTTCAGCGTTGCAGACAGCTTTGAGGACTAATTTTGACATTGACAGTAATTTTCTCCCTCATTTATGAGTTTTCTTCTTTGTTCAATTCATTTAAAATGATTTTCTAAATTTTTCTAAAAATTCATTTACATAATGGAAGAGGGCACCATCTCTTCACTTCAAAGATTTACATATTCTTAAGGGACTTGTTCTTGTTTGTGAATCACTGAGGAAGGGTTGGTGATTATGTTACAAAAGCAATAAAACATGCAATTTACTGAAACATTATCCAAAAATATTATCCATGGAAGAA
Organism: Dryobates pubescens; assembly: GCF_014839835.1. NCBI lineage: Eukaryota > Metazoa > Chordata > Aves > Piciformes > Picidae > Dryobates > Dryobates pubescens. Next base: position 4,997,464 of record NC_071635.1, read on the forward strand.
TGATTCTGATTAGCTAACAGCACCAGATAGGTTTATGAGTGCAGGTTTTACGACTATTTGATAACACCAAGTGTTATTTGCTTCTCAAAAGGAAGTCGCAGCACATAGTGCATTTGCCGAGCTGATGTTAGCCCTATAAATCACTCAACAAGTTGCACTCATCAGAAATAAAATCTGCATTGTATTGCTAACAAATTTACAGCATGCTAAGTAAAATGCTTGAGTTTATTTTTGATTTTCAATAGACAGTCAGAAGGCAGCTCTTAGTGCTGATAAAAATAAGAATAATTTTACCAGGTACTGACATTTAGTAATGACTGTAACTACCTTCAAGCAACTTGTTCTTTATATTTAAAATAAGAAAAAGATTATAACCTTTAGTGCTAAGTTACTGTTACAAGAAGTAATAACACAAGATAAGCACAAGATGCAATTGTCATTTTCTTCTTCATTTTCCTGATTGAAATAAACAAATGATTACTATTAAAATATGTTCTAGTGGTTCCTCAGCTTTGGGACAGGCTGAATTATTCAGCTTCCTCAGTGTGTTCCCAGATCACAGTTTCTTAGTGCTTGGTTCAAGCTTTGCTGTGTTGATTAATCTATCATAAACAAATACTAATGAAAGAGAGAGATACCTGGGGTTGTTCATTCGTGAGAAAAGAAGGCTGAGAGGGGTTCTTATTAAAATCTATAAATATCTGAGGGGTGTGTGCCAGGATGAAGGTGTCAGGCTCTTTTCAGTGGTGCCCAGTGATAGGACAAGGAACCACAGGTACAAGCCAGAACACCAGAGGTTCCACCTCAACATGTGGAAACACTTGTTTATGGTAAGCGTGATGGAGAACTGGAACAGGCTCCCCAGAGAGAGGTTGTGGAGTTTCCTTCTCTAGAGACTTTCAACACCCATCTGGATGCTTTCTTGTGTGGCCTGCCCTAGCTGATCCTGCTCTGGCAGGGGAGTTGGACTAGATGATCTTTGGAGGTCCCTTCCAACCCCTAACATTCTGTGATTCTGTGAATGTCACAATTTCACTTGCACTGGGGAGAAATCTCAAGGCACTACATCCTCAAACAGTCACACATCTGCTCTTCTGAGTTACAAGCACCCCAAACTGAAATGGATGTATGATGGGATCTTCCATACCCATATGTTTGGAAAACTGATGTATGAAAAGCTGTTCAAAATAATTACTAGAAAAGAAAGAAGTATCTGAGCTACATGTACAGCTTCTATGCCTGAGTAACCAAATATATTTGACATCTTCACAGTCCAAATCTCCTGTTTGGACAGTACAGTATGTGTAACAGGGAGTGAAAGGTGTCAAGAGATGAAGTGATTTCCACGAGGGTCTATGAACAGGCTAAAACGAAGCAGAGAAACATGTATCCTGAGATCAGCATGTGATCTGTGGAAACACTTGTTTTAAAGTACATTTCAAGTTTAAAATATTACAGCTGTCCACTGAGGTTAAATCCTACTCAGCTTATTCATTATGGAATGGGTTCAGCACTAGAAAATTTTTCCATACAACACTCCTGTACAGGATTACCCAGTCAAATAGTGCTCAGTTCCCAAGAACAAGACAGCTCCTGACTTTAGGAATAATAGTTTTTAATACTGCTTTTGCAATTACTACTTTCTTGTACTATTTTCAAGACTGATAATTAAATCCTGATCTAATTAGAAATGTCTTGATCTAGTTGGAGAAGTCCCTGCTCACTGCAGGAGGGTTGGACAAGATGACCTTTGAGGATCCCTTCCAACCTGTGATTGTGTGTGAAATAATGACTAGTAAGTGCTTGACACCCAAAGAACCTGGAAAAAAAAAGAGAAAAATTAGTGCAGCAGCATCTCTAAGAGGTAGCTGTTTGAGTTAAGCTTATATTAAGGAATAAACTAGACAGAATGCAGCTGAATAGCTTGTGGCAGATCAGGATAATCCAAGCACAAAAGAAAGGTATTGTCAAAAAATAAGCCAGCAGCCAAGGTAGTAGAAATGACAGGACAACCTTTTCCAGGTGTGTGGTCTGAAATTTCATTAAGGCACAGGTTCCCAGACTATTTTCAGTAGACATGCAGGAATCTAGACTGCAGATGTTCCACAGACAGCTCATTAGTCACACAGTGCTCACTTTGCCAGGCTTCTTCCAGCTGAGAGAAACGGCACTGGCATACAACAACAACAAAAAGTATTAAAAAGTGTGTTAATTATGTTACTTTCTCTGTAAGCAATTTTTATTATTGAAGAGAGGTCACAGGCCTGTGGCTGCCAAGGATGTCCTCAATGAGATAATAAAAGTGCTCATAGAATGATCTGTATGAAAACAAGACCCACACTGTAGAAGTCTTGAGCACCACTACTTATACTTGTTCCATTTGCCTCACAAAGGCATCACTTCAGCCACACGCAAGCATTCATTCAGTTAATCTCTGCTTCCCTTCTGCTCTACCTTGCATTAATTGCTCATCTTCTAACACCTATAGATCATTCTTACACCCTTCATTTAGTACCAGCCCAACAGAAATAGAAACAGCAACAAAAATATCTCTTGCTGGAACCTTTACTACAATTGCAGCTTTCCTGTATTTGTCACTGCACAACGATTTTCTCATTTTCAACTTCTCATCATTTGTTATCTGTAAGATAGCAAGGACACAAATATGATGAAGAGGAGAACAATCTGTTTAAAATATTACTAATTCACATGTTCTTCAGTGAAACCAGCTCTAAGGAAGAGAACAGAAACTACTGAATTCCTACAGCAAAAGCAGCCACAGCAAAAGGCAGGGAAGACATCTTGACGGGATTTTCCCCCATGATGCAATACCAATGGGGATCAGCCCCACTGCTTCTTCCCCATACATGTCCCCTTTACTCCAACACCTATCAGCAGTTCAATATTCTTTGGATATCAAATGGGTTGGAGGGTCCCAGAGATGTTGTTTCTTCTTTCAAACATCAAATCCAAAGCTTGTGCAGTGAACTACAAATTATTTTTAAGTCATTAATTCCTGAAGGAGCAGAATGAAGCTTATAAAACTTCAGACTCGCTGATGTTGGAATGATGAGCTGCAAACAGCTGGGGGAGTTTAACAAGATACTTTTGCTAAACTGAATCATGTTTATTAAGGTAAAAAAAGTTCAGAATCTTCTCACAAACTAATCCCAGCTTTACCTTAAAATGTCCAGGTCTGTCTGACAAAAATGTCCATGGATTAATTAGAGGTTTGAAAGAGCTACATAGACACCAGACTTCTGTCTAAATAAAGACTCCTTCCTAGCTGTTCTTCCTGTCTGTGGTTGAAGAAACCACCTGTTAAACTGGTACCAAAAGATAATTAGCCCACAACTGCAGCCACTTGCACTTTACCTGTTCTATTTGCAAGTCCTTGCAACTTCTGTTATGTCCAATTAGTTGTTTAGATTGTTTTTACCTTCTAGGAGTAAGAAGGGAAGAAACTCTCTTGTAAGAACTGAATGTCTCATTAGTCTTTCCACTGAATATGCCACTCAGCTATCACTAGGCTGCTGCTATTAAAGTTACAAAACTTCTTAACAAACCAGTTGCTTGCCTAATCTCGTACTGGTTTTCCCTGTACCTAATACTGAGATCAGGTGTATGCACTCCATCATGCAGGTACTGCAGAGGAGTACATTTAATAGTTAATGACCTGAAAGCTGACTTTAATTTAAATTACTCTAATATTACATTCACATTCTCCCTGAGGAAATGTAGAATCCTTGTGAAATACTCCTTTTAAAGTTCTTGTTTTAGTCACTGAACCTATTCATTTTAAAGAACATATTAAAGCTTCTGCAATTTTACATTTTGCTTCCTGGTTACATTCAAACAAAATGAATTATTTTAGTGTCAAACTGCATATTTTAACAGGAAGACTTAAAGTATGTGTTATCTTTACTAACACTAGAACATACCATGCAGGGGGCACCTTTTGCACACAGTAGATAAGCCATGAAAGAGGAATAGAATGTACTAATTTTCTCAAATTACAGGACAGTATATTACATACTCAGGTATATATGTTCCTCAGGCCAGTGATATTTATTGCCTGCACAGTAGTGTAAATCCAATGCCTTAACTCCTCCTGAAACCATGACTCACAGCAGTTCTGTCCTGAGCCATTGCTCAGACACATGCTGAAAGCCATAACCCGCTGTACCACACAGGGTTCCCAGTGCAGCCCCCAGAGAGAGCTGGCCAAAGAGCTATTCCTCTCAGTATGTGCTAGGTGGCAAAGGGTAAGATATCCTACAGGCAAACCCATGTGGCAGTTTTTAACAGGTATTAAGGAAGATATCAGTGTATCCAGACTAGAAAGGACTTTAGCACTCTCCTTAGAAGAGTTTACCCAACCACTAAATAAATTTACTCTCCTATCTGGTCCCCTTCTTCAAGGGGTTTCATTGCTTGTTTCCAGTGCTGAATTCCCACTGCCAGGTCAATGCCAGCTACAGTCTCACCAGTGACCTGGCTTTTTCGTTTTTGTTGCCTAGCAGCAGGTCTTGTGCTGTGTGACTTTTCTGCAAAGGATAGAGCGTCAGTCACCGTTTGAGCCCTCTGCCAAAATCTCTGGAACTGGGTGATGAGCACTGTCAAAGCCTCTGAAATGACAGGCAACTGTAGAAGTTGTGCTTTTGTCATTTTTCAGACACAATACTGCCTTTCTTCAAGGAGGTAGAGGTCTGCACCTACATTCTGGCTTTGGAGACATATTTTCATCCAGCGATTTGAAGAAAAAACAACATGCTTTCTGGCTCAATTTGCAAAACCACTTGGAATTTGCTTGCTCACCTTCAGACCCAGTGTCCAGGCTGTCTAATTTCTACTTCTGATGCTACTTTGACTGACCCCAGCTTACAGAGCTCTTTGCAGTAGATCTACCTACAGCTTGAAACCAGAGCAGGGTAGATCAGACATCAGGAAGAAGTTCTTTACAATGAAAGTGGTAAAACACTGGAAAAGGTTGCCCACAGGTATGGTTGAGCCCCCATCCCTGGAGATGTTCAGGATCAGACTTGATGTGGCCCTAGGAAGCCTGATTTAGTTGGAGCTGTCCCTGCTCCAACCCAATGCAATCTGTGAATCTGTAAAGTAACTTAGGAAAAACACATGTTGGTTGTGACATAAGGGGGATGAAGAGCAAGCAGTTGAAGTACAAAAAGAGTAGAATGATAAATCAGGTCAGTGGTGAAATTATGTAACATCCTGAGCCAATTTTAACAGATACTCTGTTAGTGTACTTCAAAAACACAGCCCTTAACAAAACGGGTTGTGCCCCACTGCTGCAACTCAAAGCTTTTGTTTGGAAAACTCTAGCCTAAAATCCAACTTAATAACCTCTTGGTATTGGCTATGGTGAATATGCATGTTTCATTTGAACAATTATGTCATTAAGTGTTTGGATTAAGCGTTTTTGTAGTCCATCTGCACAATTAAATAGCAGTGGCTTTATGGTGGGAAATCTCTAGCTCCAGTGAATGCAGCGGCCACTCTCATTTACATGCAAGCGAGCCATCATCTAATTCCCCACATAATGTAAAAAACAACAAAAAAAGAAAAACCATTTCAATGCTATCCCAAATGCACATGACAGCACAAATAAAGTGCTTTCCAGCTTTATGGTATCCATTACAATTAATTATCCATAAAGTCCTTGGCATAAACTGTAGAGAAAAAAACCCTGCCTTTGAAATAAATGGAATTCCATCAGAGTTATACAGGCACCTGAGCTGACTGCAAATGAAAGCAAATTTTCATTGGCATTTGTTAAAAACAAGGGCCTTTTCTCTGTGAAGATGTTTGACACGGGCTTTTTCTGCCTTGAATTTCTAATATAACAGATAGCAAAATGTTTTTATTAGCAGATAAAGCCAAGAAGGAATGCTTTATGATAGTTCAAGAGATAAGGCAAATAACAAAAGAGCAATGTTTTAAACATCATTTTTATGCCTTTATAAAATCAGCAGTGCTGGCTCACAACCGTTCAAGCAAGTTTGTTCAGGGTCAATTAGACTGCCCATTATGCTATCATAAATCAAGTAGCACAGAGAAGTCACTCAGAACCATTGATAAGGTGTAAAGAGAAACAACATCCAAGCAAACTACATTCTAGAGCTGGAAGTGGGAGGGATGAACTAAATTGGTGTGGAAAATGTACCTAAAGACTAAAAATTCTTACGTTTGGTTCAATGGTTACTCAGCTGACCAAAGCTCAGCATTTTGTAATGAATTCCTTCTCCCTTCAGGACTGGAATACCATCAAAGAAAGGCAGCATTTTACCATTTTAGTCCTGTGCTAAGTCCTGTCTTCTTGACACCTCATTTCTCAAGGTTAATATCTGTCTTTCATTGTCCCTGAATAAATTCTGCTTATTATATAGATACTAAAGTTACCTTTTATAGGAGAGTCATCTTCTGCTGTGTTATGAACTCTGCATTGTAGATATTTTAAACTCTATCCTTCCTCTAGGTGAAATTATTTCTGTAACAACAGCTATTCTAGGTGGCTATTCTGGGATAGACCTATATTAAAATGATTGCACAAAGCTGTCATTAAAATACAAATGAAAGAAAATTCAGCAGAACTATTACACTCCTTAGATCTCCTGTATTTGTTTTACAGCCTTTCAGGTATCAGCACTTATATTTGTACTGATTTTATAACTATTGCATCCAAGATGATGAAAGTGTTTTTCTTGCTCTGATGTGTTCACTGCTTCTCTTCTCATCTAAATGAGGTGCAGTGTCCCACCGAGCATATTTAAAAAAGGAAGTGAGTGGAAGTGGAATAAGTTTCTCTTACAGAGTGACCATTACAGCTTCTCTTCTAGATGTTACTAGGTTAATGCATTAAACCTCTGATTTAACTAACTCTACAATGCACAACCTGGATGAAATTACAGCTTGGAACACTCTTAGAACACATAGTGAACAACACTAACAAGCATGATGGCTATTCGCTCAGCCTACATACAGATTCAAGGGATTGAAGTGATCATGCAAAATTACTTTGTCTAAGAACTTCAAGTCATGATGGTCATGACTTGGGCTGGAGTCAGAGACCAAAACATTGCCAGTCAGAACTTTAGTCCAATTTTCGACTTGTCGAGGTCTCCTGGAGATGCTATTTACATTGAGATAGCATCTAAATCATCAGCAAAACTATTAGAAGACTGACAGGTTTTGCCCTTACTTACTAATAGACAGGGAGGTTTTGTAAGGATGTGACCTGTAGCTTTTTGAGGAGAAAGTTCTTCACAGAAAGAATAATTGGCCATTGGAATGTGCTGCCCGGGGAGGTGGTGGAGTTGCCATCCCTAGAGGTGTTCAACAAAGGATTCGATGTGGCACTTGAAGCCATGGTTTAATTAGTCATGAGGTGCTAGCTATTAGGTAATAGGCTGGACTTGATGATCTCTGATGTCTTTTCCAACCTTATTGATTCTATGATTCAATTCTATTCTTTTTCTCTGCCAGCATTTCAGCAGTATTCTAGATCTGTGCAGAGAGGAAGAAGTAGAGGTACTCTCAGTGCATTTTTTATTTTCACACATTTAAAAGTTTCAAAGTTCCATTGCCCATTTAAGTACTTCACCGTATCAGTTAGATTTAACTGCTCTCCAGATAAACTTACATTTCTGATATGGATGTAGAAAGCAGCGTAGTTGGGTCAAAATGCACTTGGTGCCCTATTATTTTATCTGTAGTTCTACCTGGCTTTTTAATAGCCTTCACACTGCTTTAGATCACAAAGGCAAGGCTAATTGGACTTCACAGAGGACAGAGAGAAGAAAACATTACAATCTTTTGAAAATAACTATCTCAAAAGCTTGTAATTTCAAAGTGCCTTTCCTCCCTCTTAAGAGAAGCAGTCCCCTGCTACCCTTCTCATAACAACAGGGCAGTTTAACTATGTACCACAAAACACAGCAGATGGTAACACAAGCTGTTCCATTACTGCTGTGCACTGGCAGCAATACCAGTTGTTCCACTACATATTTGGGGTTACTGGCCAGAGGCCCTCACTGGGAATCGAGAAGCACTACAGCGGGTGCTGAAACACTGTGTAATGGCCTCGCAATAAGATCCACAACTGAGAGTTCGACTGAACTACAAGAGAGCTATCATAAAAAGCCTAGAAAATCTACAATAACAATTGCTGCCTTGCTAGCCAGGGTAATTCACTATGGCTGAATTAAAAGTTATTACATCCAGCATATGCTTTGATTCAAGAAGGGTTTGTATGCAACTGCTCAGCAAACGGGAATTTTTACCAATCAAGGCATTTGTAAATTAACATAGAAGCTGGGTAGCTTGTTACACAGGAAGGTGTTTCTCGTCATGAGACAGACATAATGATGAGGAGGACATGTAGTGAGAGAAACAAGGACTGAGAAACAACTAGCAAAGTTGCAGTGAGTTCATGTTAATAAAAAATTTAGAGGAAAGTTAGAAAATTAATATATTAAAAAGACAGCAATTGGCCAGCATAAGTTACACCCTGCTGAAGTCCTTTAAACACAAGATGATTTTTTGTTTGGTTGGGTTTTGGTGGTGGTGGGTTTTTTCCCTAGAGGGGAAGGGATGTATTTTTAACAAGATCCAGGATTTGTATTAATTCCTCTTACTGAAAAAGCTTTATCTTAGTTAAATTGCATTAGTTGGACAAAGAACATCTCTGTAAACTCCACCAACTTACATATGGCTCAAACCTTTTAGTTAAAATGCCAAATTATCAGCTGCCTGCATGGCAGGTACATAATATCATGGTAATTCATAGATTCATAGTATCAGTCAGGGTTGGAAGGGACCACAAGGATCATCTAGTTCCAGCCCCTCTGCCAGGGGCAGGGACACCCCACACTAGATCAGGCTGGCCAGAGCCTCATCCAGCCTGGTCTTAAACACCTCCAAGGACAGCGCCTCAACCACCTCCCTGGACAACCCATTCCAGGGCTTCACCACTCTCATGGTGAAGAACTTCCTCCTCACATCCAGCCTGAATCTCCCCATCTCCAGCTTCATTCCATTCCCCCTAGTCCTATCACTACCTGAGATCCTGAGAAGTCCCTCCCCAGCCTTCTTGTCGGCCCCCTTCAGGTTACTGGAAAGCCACAATGAGGTCACCTCGGAGCCTTCTTATCTCCAGACTGAACAGCCCCAACTCCTTCAGTCTGTCCTCACAGGAGAGGTGCTCCAGGCCTCTGATCATCCTCATGGCCCTTCTCTGGACACGTTCCAGCACGTCCATATCCCTCTTGCAAGAGAGGCTCCAGAACTGGACGCATATTCATAGAATACCATGTTGGAAGGGACCTCAAAGATCATCTAGTCCAACCTTTCAGGGTAAGAATACAGTTTAAATGAGATGGCCAAGCAAGCACCCTGCCAAGTTGGGCCTTGAAACTGAATTTTGCTCCAGTAACTCTTCCAGGATTTTCTGATTAAATATGGTCTATTAACATGATTTTGATGAGAAAGAAACTAGCCTCTAAACCTGTATTTTCTAGACCATTTTGGGCAACTACTCCTTAAGTCTTTTTTCAGTTGTTACTCAGAGAAAGGAAGAGAATGCACCATTATGAGCTTGCCAGGGTTCCCAACTAAGGAGATTTCACAACTCAAATTCTGTTCCAGAAAAATCATTTGTTGGGTTTTTTTTCCTACTGCCTTGAAAAGAGCTTCCAAGATAACTTATTTCATAGATAAAAATTGTTGCAGCAAAACTGATTAAAGTGTATTACATTATTTATAGTTCAAAGTTCTCTCTCCTTCAGGCAAGGTATTTGTACCTTTCATCAGGATTAACTATTTTTACCAAGGATTTTCAAAAAGTACCCACTCTCACATTTAATTCAATCCATTACACCTGTAAGTCTATTTTGGAGAGATTTCTGAGCATTTATTTCACAATAAATGAGCTTAACGCATATTTCAATGGGACACAGGATGGGTGGTTGGAGAGATATGGAGAGATGATCCATGGATCAGTCTCCTAACAGAAGAATTTGGTATCACAAGAGAGAGAGAGAGGAAACAGACACACTAGCTGGTATTTGAGGCTTTTTTCCAATCTATCTTCTCTTTCAGTAGACATGAAAAAAATGCTGAAGCAAATCAGAACATTTCCTTTAGGAGCACATGTAATTACTGGCCATTAATGTACACAGAGTTGTGTGCTTTGTTAGCTGCTAGAGAATTCCAGTGGTGCAGCTACATCATGAAAGCAATTTCTGTACTGGTCTCCTAAATTTAAACAAAAAGCTAGCACAAAGCACCCAGGACATCAGGCACTGCTCCATTTATTTTCTCTTAGCTGGAGACTTACTATAACAGAACTAGGAGTCTTGAAGAACTTCCTGGCAATTCTAAATGTTGATTACATATTGCTAAAGATGGCTGGAAAAAAAAATAAATCTGGATTTCAGATCATACTTAGAAAGTGACAAATTCACTTACAGTCAATATAGCATCAATTCTTTTTTTTCCTTGTATCCATCAACATTCACAGCTACATTGTTTCCCTGTGATGCAACATTCACATGATGATTCTCCTTTAAATTGCTCATTCTGTTCAGTGTTCTCCTTTAATTTGTTCAATATGTTGCTGCACACTCTGAGGGATTTCTTTCCCCAAGAGTGAAATAAATAAATAAACCCTTCCTCTCTCTTGGGCACAAATGGAAATGCCTGATAGACATTAAAATAAATAAATTAATTAAAATAACCAGCCTAGTACATTTCTGAAAATGCCAACACGTTAGTTTTTCTTCACTCCAGCTGTTGTCAAGCAATCATTTGGCTTAGTAGGCACTACCCAACTACTTTGGTGTCATTTGCAATAAGCAGATGCCTCCTATGCTTTATAAGATCCATGCTAACAAATTACTATCGAATTGTTGTGTGTCATACCTGGCTGCAGAATTCCTCTGAACTGCTAATGAGAGAGTTGGTGACTTCAGGCTTATTAGGTGTAAAGCACAGAGGTTCCTCTTCAAAGTTTCTGGTGTTTGTTCAATGTTTACTTCATTCAGCCACCGTGCACTTAGTGTTTCAGTGGAGAAATAACAGCTGGCGCTGTGTTTTGCACAACATTCTCAGGCAGGGTAAGAGAGAAGCAGGATTTATATGGTCTTTTTGCTCATTTTCTTGTTTTGAGAGAGGCATTTTCCACTGCTTTCCATCTCTTTGCCGTACATTTTTGCTTTATGCAGCAGAATTTGTTTACACTTGAATGACACATCAAACACACCAAAAGCTCTTTGTCATGTTTTATCAATGTTTTCCAGCTCGTGTCCTGCTTCCACACTGACAAGCCTGACAAAGTAATTCTTGTTGGATAGGGAATTAATTAGACTCACAAAATTTCATCAAATTTCTGCAGATTGTTTGTATTCTGGATTACCCTTGAGGGACATACACTCAGAAAGCAACTGAATATATTTTTCTCTCAAGAAACAACTGCAGCAGGCAATAAGGACAAGGCAGTATTTTGAACCCTACCACTCAGAAAATAATCCAGCATGCTCTCCTTGGGCAGTCATCTTAGACAGGATTCGAGCAGAGCACTGAGTAAGGTTAAAGTGAAAACAGTAATTGCTCTCCTTTTCTGGTGAATGACATTTACAGCTCATGGGTAGCTGAAGAATACTGGCTCTACCAAAAAAACTCATGGGAAAGACATTGTGTTTCTAAGGAATAAGAATTAAATCTTTGTCCATCTGACAGGAAAAGTATCTCAGTATCTCACAGGAGATAGGTATAACTGTTACTCATGCTATTATCCAGCTTTCAAAGATGGGCTCAGACTGGATTTCCTGCCTCATACTGCAGACTATATCCTCCATGTGAAATGTTACACATCCACCACTATGCAGAAGCAGGCGCTGAAGGCACAGGGAACTATCAATAACATGAAATTCCTATTATTTTTCCGGAAGCTTTTTATTTTCACATAATGTGGATATGTTGTTTTCCAGTAGATTTTGGGGGTTTAGCAGCCCCCTGGGCTGCATGAACACACTGCCAGCTCATGGTGAGCTTCTCATCAGTCAACACTCCCAAGCCTTTTTCTTCACCTCACTCTGCACACAACCTGGATTTGCGGCTGGGGTCGGCCTAACCCAGATCCAGTGAAAGGCTTCTAATGGAAATAAAAATGCTGCTAAAAGGGAAGTCAGTCTGATTCATAACCCTGTAGAAATGAGAATATCAAAGCCTGATGTTGTCATGTGGATAGATGTATTTTCTTTCAAATATTTTCCCTTTCTGTTAAACACCATTTCTGTCACATGTAAAATTCCACATGTCCTGCATTTATGGTATCATATTTTATCCCTGTAAAATATATATTAATATCAAAAAATCAGCATTCCAGATAAAGTCCCAAAAGTTAAAATAAACACCAAATATTCTTCTGTAAATTCCTATAGCAAATATATTGAAGGATAGGGAGGAAATCCAGCTCTTAAGTAATTCATTCTCTAATGAAATTCAAAGAATACACATGGAAAATCATTGTAAAATTCAAATGAAGGAGAATGGATTTTAGTCAACAGTTATTGATTGTAATTAGACAATTTATTCCAATCAGAAAGTCATCTTTAGCTCCATGCAATGTTCTCAACGCTTCCTAAAAGTTAAAACTGAAAACAGTCAAAAACTGCAAGAATCAAGAGCTGTACTTTGTCAGTAACCTTTTCACCGATGACAAAAATGAGAGAGAAGTGACACCGTGCTACTCCTTGCATTAATAAGAATGGTAATAAAATCCAGCTGGGATTAGCAGCTGAGGAGCCAAGGCACATGGACCAAATGCCTGGTGAAAGTAATGCTTGACCAATCACTTTGCAACTGAAGTTCCTAAAATAATGAGAACTGGATCTGACATTTAAAGAAAAGAACAAGGACACTTGTCTACTTAATTATCCTAAGCCAGAAAGCACTTCAGTCCTATACTTTTTCCTTTCATTACGGCATTATATAAGCAGCATTAGAACAGGAGGAACACTAGGTCTTATACTTCAGTAATTCCACTGTCTAAAAAAAGGTCTTCTCATTATCTGAGCAGCAAAATAATGCACTAACACAGTTTAGAACTCCATTGCTTTCACGTATCAAACATGTAGATGGGGTTTTTCACTTTGTTTTGGTTTTTATGTTTTCCCCCTTGACTCTCTGTCCCAGGATAATTACAGCCTGCTAGTACCTGCTGTTGCTCTAGGTTTCGTAATAACTTGAAAAACATGAGTTACACACCACAGAATCCCAGCATTGTAAAGGTTGGAAGAGACCTTTGGAAATGATCTACTCCAACCTCCCTGCTAAAGCAGGCTTACCTATATCCACTATTTTTCAGTAAGCAATACCAGGCTGACTACAAAGTAAAACTCTGGGATTTAATGAAGAAAACTTTCCTAAGTAAGTAATTGCAAGATATCTGACGAAGTCAAGCTTATCTCTTAATTATTCATGTTTCTGTTTTCATTTTCAATGACTCTGGAGCTGCTGATGCTGGCATTCTCTACTAGCTTTAAGAATTCTTTCAGCTCAACTCTGCCAAATTAAACTGTCGCTTTCTATTAAAAAATCTATAGCAGGAGGTTTTTAATCTTCTGATTTATACTTTGTAATATGAAGTCAAAGTTTAAATGAGGATGATATCAGCTTATGAAATAAAGCCTAAGCAGTGAAGTGACAACCACCAGCAAAGAAAAACTTCCTGCTTGCATCACAGTGCACAGCAGAGCAGTTTCAGCTTCTTTTTGAAGGTTTTATTTTACAAAGTCTCAGTTCAGTCTTATCTAAACTAGCATGGCCTATAGATTGACACCACACATCTGAAGGAAGATATCTCTTGTCATCAAGTATTTGAACTGTACCTGACTTTACTGACCTGCTACACCTACTGCCTGTCGGCCATTCAGTGTGTTAACTACCAGGCAGTGCATAATTCAGTGGAATTAACATTTCCTTATGAGCCACTTCTTCACAAAACTTCACAAGGAACTCGAGGCTCCACATTTCACTGTGCTGACAATTAAACTGAACCAACTGTAGTAATGAAACAGCTTCACAAAATATTATTCCCTCTCCTATTTACTTCCCTTTAGCATTATCTTTCCTTTACAATTTCTCCTCCAAAGACTTTCCACTTCTCCAATGCTACCACTCCTGCATTTAATGCTAACATTCCTGTATTCTCAATCACTGTTTTCTACTCCTAATTTTTCTGACCTCTACCCTTCTGATATTTTGGGGTTACCTCCCTGTGGCAGTTTGAGGCTCTGCCTTTAAGAAAGGGGCACACTGGCTAAATGTTTATAAAATATTTTGGTAGTCTAAACGAATTTCATTGGCCAAGAATTCTGGGAGGTGAGGTTAGTCCCAGCGCAGCTGGAACTTTCTCTCAGTCTTCCTTCCTTCGCTGTCCTTTTCGGCTGTATCTGCTTCTGGGCTTCTTGCCAAGAGATAAGAACTAACTAACACCCAGTAACGGGCCTGTCCGCTTCTTTCCCTGTCCTGCTAACCATCCTCGTCTCTTCTTCTACCTCTTTGGGGGAGAAGGGAGGTAGGGGGGTGAAGGGGGGCACAGGGGGAAGCCCCCTCTGTGGGGGGGTCTGGTTTCTGGTTGAGTTCATTTGCTGTATATTCCTGTATATATTGTAAAACACCTGTATTTGTTGTGTTACATAGAATCTGTTTCCTTGTAAAATATAATCTCATTTCTCCGACTGGGTTTAGCTGTGGTCTCTTTCTCAGTGGGGGAGGGAAAGCAGAGCCTTTCCTTTCAAACCACCACACTCCCCCCACCCCCCCATTTCCTGACAGTTGTATCCCTTATTTTCTGTACAGGCACAATCACTATTTAATTTCAGTTCTCCATTTGCTCTCATGATACCGCAAAGCCAGTTCTTTCCACAGAGACACCTCTAAAAATGTGCTTTCTAATTCTATTTGAGACAGTGTTTTCCTCATTGCCTTCTAACTCAAGAAGACCATAAACAGGATCTTTTAGTAGCATTTGAATTCCACATGCCCCCCCCCAAAACTAAACTTCAAAGTCTTAGCCTCCAAGGGGCTACAATTTTACCTGTTTACCAATTTCTGTATTAATTTGATGCTGCAGTTCAGCAATGGTTTTTACTACAGCCTTTTGCTAGTTATACATCCACTTCCATCACCCTCTTTCACCCACTCCAAATATTAACTCAGTGACAGCTGCAGAACAGTATAACACACTTAAACTTCTCCTTTGTTGTCCTGTTCATTACAGATTCATCTGGTCTGTTTGTAATTTTTAATGTATATAAGCCTATACACATGCATCATTACCCACCAGCAATGGCTGCTTAGAATTTAAATGTAAATGTCCCTGCTAGATATGCCAGAGAGATTATTTAGTTAGAAAGTACTTACAAAACTATTGTTTGCATGCAATAACTGACAGAGAGATGTAAATAGTAGATGAGTGACTGGGATGTAAAATACTCTGCTCATCCCCAAAGAAGTCTTTGCTACTGAAATACACCAACAGTAATAATGTCAGGGGTGGTCTTCCTTACAAATAAATCTTATACTCTAACAGCACAACCTGCAAATCCTGCTCAACTATATGTGTGTGAGTGACTGCACATTTGAGGAATGAGCCCCAGCACATATAAAGCAGAACAATCACCCAAAAGAAAAATTTACTAAAACCAAAGTTGTGATCTTCTCTAAAAAGAATTTCAAACATAATGCTCCATGACACTACATGATGGAGGAGTATAGAGGACCACATGACAGGACTGATTCCAAAGAGCTTATAAAAATAGAACATCTATTCCCTCCTGCAAAAGAAATAGGATTTTTTCCCCTCCATTTACACTGAGATTATTGTTATAAGGTAGAGCTGGAGAAAATTTAGTCACAAGATGTGTTCCAGTCAGGGAGAAAGTGACCTCAACATGGGAGAGATAGAATGTATTATTAGGGTTACTGTAACACAATGGCTCATAAACTGATTATTTACTGCAATCACTAGTGCTCTCCTTTATCTCATGTCTCATGACTTTTGAGATCATTTTAAAATGAAGTTTAAATTGCCTAGAAGCATAATTTTGTTATGACATCTTTATCTTGTCACATGAAATTTTACTCCCATTCTTCTCATCTCCTAGGGCTCTATAGTTCACTCCTACTATTAATAAGTGTTAGACCCTCTGTCTATGCTGTATTTCACTGGAGCTAACAGTTAGAACTGTAGCTCAGCCAGAATTGTCTCCCACTTTAAAATTACTGCACAGACAGAGAGATCAGTGAGGAGAATACATAAGCTGACTGTAAAACAGTTAGTAAACAACATTGCAACATGGCAAGAGATAATTAAACTGGTTTAAAAACCTCATCTATACAATGATTTTAAAAAGGACTATTGAAATAGTCACTCTACAGCATGGTGTCCTAAATAATGCCAATTATATTCTATCAGGGTTTTAAAGGCTAAATCCTTCGATAACTGTGCAGAATAAATCTGCACTAAAAGCTAAAGTAAAAATGTATTATTTATGTTGTATATACCTGCCATAACATTCACATTTAATTCAGGCTATAGCAACTGGAAGGTTGCTAGGTATCTATTCAGGCACAAAATAAGCAATTACAACCTTTCATGTGTATGGAAATTTTAGGCTAAAGACAGAAGGCTACATCTGTCTTCTCTCTGCCACTTAGATGTTATGCACAGAGTGGAGACCTCTCAGAATATGCTGAGCACAGATGTGATGCAGGCACCTTCAGTTTCCTCCCTCTCACATCTTCAGTCCAAGCTCCTACAGGACACAGTACCAAGACTATTCTTGTTGAATAAAAATGAACTTTTTCCTTAAAGTTTACTATTGCACACATTATGGACAAACTTTTTAAGGTGGTTCTAAAAGTAATACAAACTTCTACTGCAGTAGAAGACATCCAAACACCCTTCTTAAGTAACAAGGCAACTGCAACATGAGGTAACTGCTGATTCCTATGCTTTGTTTATACTTAATTGCTGTTCTTTTGTGCTGACCAACATCCACTTTCTGTATCCACTTTTCCCTTTGTACTGACAACCTGATGATGCAAAATGAGACCTCACTTTTCTCTGAAGAAAGCCAAGTTGCATTTCAAAACTAGTTGCATTTTCAAACTTCATGGGGATTTACCTCAAAGAAGTTACACAGATTAGCCACACAGTGTGTCAAGAAGTACCCCTCCTTTTGCTACAAACTTATGACCTGATGCTTCACCTCTGGCATTTCTGAAGCGATTGCTTAAAACAGCTGTTCCTCACATGGAAGCTATTCCATAGTCCTGATCTTCATCTCTTTAAGACCTTATACTTGTTTTTGCCATTTTTAAAAAAAATTATCTTTTCACTCCTATTTCATAAAAAAATAGGAAGATCTCAATTTGTAGTGTGATTGGAGCTGCCAATTGCTGGCTTTAGCGAGCAAAATAGTCGAGAAGTGACTGTACCAAGACAAGAGTGAAATGCTGGTTCTCATCACCAGCACAACAGTATCTGACAAAGGCATCACGGCCACTCTTCTTCACCCTCCCTCTTTTAAACCTCACCCACACTATTCACTTTGCTCACATGAAAAATTGAGACCTCTAGTCATGTAGTAGAAATTAAAATGACAGAGAACATCAGAAATTAAATACTGTGATAACTGTTCCCTGTTACATTTTCTGCACTGGAGCAGCACAAATGGGGCAGAAAGTCACCATATGAATTACTTATTATTAACTTCAATTATTCAACACCAAGAGGAATCTTTTAATCAGAAGATTTAGACCCATTTTTCAAGAAGGGAGTAATTTAAAATACAGCTTTTTACTCAGCATGCCCATTGGCAAACTTCAATTCTTTACTCACATGAGCACAGGGAAGATTTTAAGCACCTCTCAGAGTGTATAACCTCAGCAATTGTATTCACTGAGACTGCTCAGAATTTGTTACTTTATAAACAGCAGTGAACAGGTGAAAACAATCAGCAATGCAATTCAGGCAACTCCTGAGGCATAAATTCCACTAATAAATGTGATAGACTCTAGCAGAGCAGACAGGATCTCTTGAGCTCTTTGTCCATTCAAGGGAAGTTTAAATTATCCCATCTTTGCAAGGGAAAGCTCCTCTTCACAGTAAGTGTTAATGGTCACAGGTTGGCTGCATGTTCCAAGCCTGCCTCTAGCCTGGCTTTCTATGTACTTGTTGTTCAGGGACCCGATTCAATATATGCAATTTAGGAGTTAGCAACAGCTTCCTTGCTTTGTCATTGAATTGAACTGAAACAGAGCTTCCTTAATCTTGGCAAATAACAACTAATAATTTAAATTCTACCCATACTAGTAAGCACTGACTAGAGGGGATAAGTAAAAACTGAGTTTAAGCACTCAGCTTGTTTTAAACTCCAAAGGTTCTCTGAAAGATAAAATTTAAAGTATGGAGGAAAAGCAAAACAACAAAACAAGACAAAACAAAAACACCAACAAAACAACACAAAACCACTAAGCAACAGTAAAACAATGAGATCTTAATGAGGATGGACAGGAGCCAATAGGAAGCCATTTTTTTGCTCTGAAACTATATTGTTAAGGATTGATTCTGTGAAAGCACATGATAGGAGACCTCCAGGATACCTTTCAATGGATTTTCAAGCAGGCTGAAATAATCAAAACTAATTTTTCCTTCTTAATTGGAGATGTGGAAACTGCTGGAAGAGTGCTTTTGGCTTAGATTCAGGTTTTCCTGACATTTGATTAACTGTCACTATGAAAATAATTTTCTTCATGCTCTGCTAACTGTATTCTAAAAGAATCTCTCTCTGAAAATAGCTTCAAGTGCCAATTGTTGTGACAGAGACTCTTCTCCTTTGAATTGTTTTCATCTTTGATGAAGACAGATCACTTTTATCTTTGCTGAGTTCTAAGGTGGCAGCTCTCCAGCATACTTCTGCCCCCATAAGGTATGTGTGATATTCTACTTTCACCAGGAAAAGATATCTGGCTTTTATAAAAAGGAAGAATAGAACTATCACTACATAGAAATGTGTTGGTGTTTGCTATTCTTTTGTATAAGCTAGCCTGTGTTATTAAATTGCCTTCTACTTCTCAACAGAGAAATCAACTAATTTCTCCAAGCAAATCCCATTAGGTAAAAGACATCTGCATAGATTTTCGCAGATCTATTGTGGGGTTATTGAGGACGTTTTATTTTTTCCTAACCTGAAGTTCTGACTGTCAGACAAGTTATTCTAAAAGTTCAGAAGAGGCAAAACTACAAAGCAGTCAAGTTGTTTAGGTCAGTAACGAGAAGAACAAGCAAAAGCAAAACAGTTTTCAAAGATGCAGTGTTGTCTGTCTAACACAACTCAGAAGCTTGAGTTCTTGACTCATAATAAAAGTGTAGCTTACTCAAAGTGGGAAGCAATTATTTAATTTCCTTGAAACATAAATAAGATTACCATTTCTGCCTTCCACATTAGCAGGTACAGATTTTTTGCTTCCCTGTGAGCAGCTGCAGACTGTTTCTTGGCTTTAAAAATCTCTGACATAATACTAATGCCCTCAAATCTTCTCATTTGGCTAATATAACAGAAACACCTTCTTTTCAAGGCCCAAGCCTCCAAAACCATCCTTTTTTACCATGAGGTGACAATATTGTGTAACATCTAATTCCCTGATTTAGTTGGGAGCAGAGGAACACATGTAACATTGCATAATTCCATAAGGAGAGTTAGTGTAAGCTGTAACTATCAGAAGAAAAGGGAGCTGTTTGAAATGCACACAGCCACATAAAGAAGGACAAAGCAAGTATGAACATCTGATTAAACAAGCCCTCATTTTACTCTTTCTTTATAGTAATATCTGAAATCATTTATACTGTCCAATAAGTTCAGTCTGGCCAATTCCATCATGGTATCATTTCTTGTACAGGAATCTGTTGACTGCATCTTATTTTAAGATGCAGCACACAAACCAAATCCACTAAGTGTCCTTTCATAATTTTATTTGAACATTTATCTATCCATCTCAACACTACATCTCTTCATGCCCTCTGATCAGACAGAAGAATTCATGGCTGAATGTATCAAAATAATTTTTCTCCCTAAGGACTCCACTGCCTGAATTCCTTGTGCTAAAAGCAGATTAAAACTGAGGTGTCAGAACACCTGTCCTTTTCATGAAGGCACAGAGCCACTCAATGGACTATTTTAGCTGTCTCTGCCTGTGGTGTCATCCAAAATAATACCTGGAAAACCAGTAGTGTGCAGGGGCATCCAGGCTACCTAGCTGGAGACGCACAACTAGACTGGCATAGAATTGTGCCTGTGCTGGTATGCCCTGCTTTTCATGCCCTGTTTGGTTCAGGAATTGCTTAATCCTCTCTGCATGGCACTGCTTTACGATGCCATTTGCATTCTCTTCATCTCCCTTTACAGGCTTTCATTCAATCAGCTAATTCATTCCCAAGATCACAACTACATTCTATTCACTGCTGACTCACAGACCTACAACCAGCTCTGACACATTTTCTTATATTCCATTCAATATATCAACATCCTTCTCTGACATCTCCCCAGGGATATGCCTATCAACTGAAATTTCAAAGGGCTCTAGGTGCTCGCAGCATGGCAATAGAAATTCAGTAGCTCACTGCAACAGTATTTAAGACAGGGAACTCAAAACAGTTCTGAGTCATCTTTTTCTCCTGAAAAACTAATTGTGAGTGCACAATCAAAGGTTGTGCTGAACTTGGGGAAACCATTCATTTATTAATATTTATTAGTGTTAAACTGTCAAGAAGCTGGCTCTGAAAGAGCACCTCTTAGAATCTGTGCTTTGGTATTGACCCAATTATCTACTTTTTCCTGGTGAAGAAAAATGCTAGATTTCAATTTAAAAGGAAGTAAGAAGAAAAATAATGATTCAACTTTGTTATTTTTTCATCTGGGAGAGTATTCAGTTTAAAATCTTGCATCTTCACTTTGAAGTCATAATCTTTCATTACTTGCCCCCAACTATGGCTCAAGTCCCATTGACTATTTACCAACATCAGTTACTAATATAGAATCATAGAGTCTTAGAATGGTTTGGGTTGGAAGGGAACTCCAAGGATCATCTAGTCCAAACCCCATGCAAAGAGAAGGGTCATCCTCCACTAGGAGGCTCAAAGCCTTGTAGAACCTGACCTTGAATATCTCCAGGGATGGGGCTTCAATTACTTTCCTGGGCAACCTATTCCAGAGTTCCATCAACCTCATTGTAAAGAACTTGTTCTTAACATCCAGTCTGAATCTTCTCTAATTTCAAATTATTGTCCCTCATCCTATCACTGCCAGCCTTTGGAAACAGTCCCACTGCAGCTTTCCAGTAGGCCCCCTTCAGGTACTGGAAGGCTGCTTTTACATCTCCCTGGAGCCTTCTCTTGTCTAAGCTGAACAACCCCAGCTCCCTCAGCCTGTCCTTGAAGAAGAGGTGTTTCAGCTCCCCAATCATGTTCATGGCCATCCTATTGACCTGCTCCATCAGGTCCATGTCTTTCTTGTGTTGAGGACACCAGCTGAGGTTCAACCAGAGCAAAGTGACAGAATCACCTCTCTTATCTGCTGACCATGACACAACATGGCTGGCTTCCAAAGATACAGATAAATTATAGCTTGGGAGAACATAACAAGGAACTCTTGATACAGCTGGTCTGCCTTCATTTCCACGATCCATAAGATGGGGGGTGGGGGGGGAAATCAGTCTGATTCTTCAATCCAATGTAAACATTTTTCCAGCAATAATTTAATTGTTAGTGCTGTTCATGAAAAGAGAGAAAGGGCCACCATATGTTAAGCTGTAGAAGTTTTGCTAACAATCACACCTTCAAGTGTATGAATTAAACCACTGTGGAAGAGATTAGTATCTACTCTGGATGTTTTTCCAGCTGAAGTGGTAAAGGTGATATCAATCAAGTTATAACTTTTCATGGGATTAAGCTTTTGCATAAATATTAATCCTTTTACTCTGCTTAGAGCTGTGACAAACTCCACAATATGAGCCATTTTCTGGTTTACATTTTAGAAGCATAAACTGCCTATGGTGCATTTTTAGAATGGAATCTGCACTCTTAATGTGAACACTTTAAAAATATTAGCTTCAGTTTTTGAGCTGCTTATTAAAATCTGCTTTTAATGAGAAAAAAGGCTCAAAAGCAGCATCTGTTTTTACAGAAATAACAGTAAATTTGAGATAGGAACTGTACTTTTATTATTTTGCTGGAAACTGAATGATTGCACTGCACAATAATTTACATTATGTAGGATGTGTAAATTATTTTTTGTGCCATTTCATTGCTATCTGAGTTTTTGAAGCAAATATCATTTAGAAGCAACTACCACTTACCCAGATGTTTGAATCATGTAATGTCTCAGAAAATCTCCAACTTTACCCGGAACTAGATAAAAAAACCCCTATCCTCTCAGGATTGTTGTGTCAGCAAAACAGCTAATGGTCAATTAACTGCATCATTCCATTGTGTTTCAGAACAATGGTAAATCTCTATTAACTGAGGAAAGGTAATCTCACAGTGTGGGTACCATCGCTACAAAAAGAACCTCACATCTTCTCTTCTGCTTCTCCAGTTTCCAATGTCTCCTCCCCTGTACTGCTTTCTCAGTATGTGGTAAGCAATTTGCAAAAGGTGCACTAGTCCAAAAATAAATGCAGCTTCAGAATATGTTTGATTACTGTTCAGAACAAAACAACTCACAATTAGCTGATTACAAAAGGCATTCATCTTACAAAACAACGTTTCTCACTGTGCTGAAACCTTGCTAAAAAAAAAAAGTTTTCAACATCTAAAAATTTCTTTGATACAAACTTCACTGTCTACATCTCTTCTGTGTCAAATAACAACTAGTTTCTGCTTTACAGTAACTGAAGAAAGGGCAATCATCATTTCAGATAAATATACTCATTGTCATGGGGCTGAATATCTGTGGGGAGACAAAGTTTTTTCGCTGCAGAGAACAGTAAATACCAGCTGTGTTTCCAATTACATGTGTCTGCTCAGGGAAGGTGGGATTTTTCTCTTCCTTAACGACTACTCCTTTAGGAGAAACAATAAAAGAGAAAGTTATGACTGTGACTGTGAGCCTAACAAACAGGATTACCCTCAATTTAAGGACTAATATCTTTAAAAAAGCCTTCTCCCACTCTCAGATGGTTGTGGTGGGTTGCCCTTGTCCAGATGCCAGGCCACACAGCCAGCCAGTCTCTCACTCCCCCTCTCCTTCACCAAAATGACTGTGGGAGGGTAAAAAAATTAAAAGATAAAAAAGCTCATGGGTCAAGATAAAGACAGGGAGATCATTTGCCAGTTATACTCACAGGCTAAACAGACTCAAGGATAAATTCATTTAATGTATCACTGATTAAATACAGACATGTACGGTATGAAACAAAGACATGAGCTAAAATATCTTCTCCAGCCTCCATCCCTTCTTTGCAGGCTCAATTTCAGTCCTTCATCCCTAGCTGCTTTATCTCCCCTCTCAACCACTACATGGCACAGAAGATATGAGGAATGGAGTGGTTGCTAGTCTGTAACTTGTCCTCTCTGTTGCTTCTTTTTCCTCTGATTTCTCCCCTGCTCTAACATGGGTCCTTCCCGTGGGCTGCAGTCCAAGAACTGCTCCAGCATGGTTCCACTTAACAGACTGCAGCCCTTCCAGATAAACTTAAACATCATTAAAAGTATAATCCCTACTTTACCTGAAATGGCATCCAAAAAAATATCTGAGAAATAGCTCAAGAAGTTCATTCTACAGTATAGTACTTGGGAGCTGGCTAGGAACAGGGAAAATATTTGCAGTGGTTGTTACCACATCTCAAGGCTGAGAAGTACCACACTGCAATCACATAAGCTTGTAAAATGTGGGTCTGCTTTATACACTTTGCCAGCAGCAACTCTACCAGATTGAACTGCATTTGCTCACTGAAATGGACCGCAAATACAGTCCGTCTTATTTCTATCTCTTTCTTCACTATGGCTTTTGTGAGCAAATGCTGTTCATACATCCTAGTTCCCCTAAGCCTAGGGATATATTTTTGTATTGATAAATGGGGGAGAAAAAATGGTAAAGATTTCAAGAAACAGACTAACAGTCTGACCTGGGTGTCAAAAATACCTGTCCAAGAAGTAGGTTACATGTTTGTAGATAGCAACTTTATAAGAGTTCACATGAGAAAATATAATATCCTTGGATAGGAACCAGGGTTCTGTACAACAGAAGAGAATAATACTAAGTGAATTATTCCCAAAATGGGATTAGAGGATGAATTTGTCATATACTATTGAGTCTCTCTCACTGCAAGGCAGGTCTTGTCATTTTACTCATGTTCGTGCAAGCACTTCAATTTCAGCATGTTATGTCAGAGAATTACAGCTTGATGCTTAGCTGAAGAAGCTTAGTTCATGACACTGCAAGTGTACAAATTCCTGAAAATGAGGTGCCAAAGAAAGGGATTTGTGACATTCACTGAAAGGCCACATGCCTCAGTTCATCCACAGGAAAAACCGAAGCGTGAGGAAGAGCTGAACACCTGCACCTCTTAGGAATCTCAGTGATCGAGAGTGTGATTCTGCTGCCTGTACTGCTATTGGGAACTCCCCAAGCTGGAAGCTCATGCAGTATACAACTAGATAAATGACCTACTAAGATTTTTTTTCAACTACAGTTCCATACAACCAGGAAAGATGCACAGATTTTTGCACAGAGAAATTTAGAGCACGAACATGATTAAAAGATAAGGGGGGAGGAGGCAGAAATCTGTTGAAGAAAAAGCATTCTTCAGTGAACTGCTGTGCCCACAAAGGAAGAATTGCAGGACTGGGACTTACACTGACAAGTTAAAAGTAGGCATCATCGACATAAGCCAAGAAAGTGTGTCAAAATGACACATAGATGGGGTTAGCTTCCAAATCTGGGAGAAAAATGTGGTTTCATTCCATAAACTACAAAATAAACTGGTGCCCATATAAAGTGCAAAGATTTCATACAGCTGTTCAATACTTCTGACACAGAAATGTCACTGAAAATTATTATCTCTAGGCACTGGCAACACTGTTTGCAGAACTAATTAGAAGTCTCCATGATAGTATCAAAGTTAGGGAAAGATGTTCAGGATGTGACCAATATATAGAGAGCTTTACAAGGAATATATAGAGAGCTTTACAAGGAAAAGAAACAGTGTTTTCCATCAGGGAGAATGTAGACTTGTGCTGTGTCAGCCACTGAAGTTCCTCAATAATAAAAAGAAAGGCCCTGCAGTAATGTTGAAGATCAAAAGAGACTAAGATGACAAAACATGAAACCATAGAAAAGAGGAAAAAAAAAAAGAGACAGAGCAGATGTTGACTGGTAACTTAAGCTGCTGAAATCTCTAAAGCATAACTGAGATGTCCCAAGACATTTTGTGTGAATATTTATGGACCATAGGTTCTATGAACAAAAGTCCCAGTTGCAGTGTGCAGTTACACATGTAAGTTTTAATAGAGGCTTCTCATCTCCTGAGTTTGAAGCAAAGTCTGCATTCAAATTCTTTGTACAACGCATGAACGGCAATCAAATAGGCTTTTGAAACAGAGACATCAATGGACTGCCCAAGAAAATCCCACAGAGCCAGCATGGTTCCATCACATACATCTGACAGCTGAACACCAAGTCTTTTATAGAACTTCTGTTCTTGTAAACTACAGTGATGACTGCAAAGGATGGAATACATGTAAATAGGACTCCAAAGTAGAACTACCTGCAACTGAACCTCCTGTCTCAGAAACCTCATTGTCAAATGGTAAAGTTAAAAAACAATAGAACCTAAACAATCCAAACCAAACAAAAAAACCTCTTCCTGTTGCATCTTTGAGCTTCACATCATAAAGATGAAGAGTTCACAATAAGCCCATTCTAATAAGATGACTAAACACAATCAAGTTGTGGTTGCATAATCCATGTAATAATGGAGCACCCAGCAGTATAAACACACTCAAGATCAGATGTAAGAAGAGGATTAAATGTCTCTGAAAACTGATGATATGGAATTTATGCCAACTTTACATCACCTTCATGACAGCTGTGGGAGAAGAGAATAAGGAAGGGCTGGACAGATGCTACCCTGATGAACATAAACTGCTTGCAGAAACTTAGTGCATCAAAACCACTGCAACATTTTGGATCCAACTCCAGAGCGAGTCGATATTGAAGCAACATTTTGTTTCATATGCATTTTTATCCAATTCTCTGAACTCTAATGCTAAATTTACCATATGATTTGCTCAAAGGCCACACAGCCATACAGAAAGTTCTCTTATCAGTCTGAATGCATAAATATCCAAGTCCATTTCCTTTCATTCAACACCAGTGATTTTCTTCTCAATAACTGAGAAATTCTGCATACAGATATTTATTCATCAAAGGCTCACAGAATTCTTCAGCTATAAAGGGACCTCTGAAAAGCAGTTAGTCCAACCCCAGCCCTCAAAGCAATACCACTGATCATAGACTCATCCTCAACTCAGATGACAATGCTCAGGGCCAGTCCAGCACAGCTCTGAACATCTCCAAGGACTGAGGTTCCCAGTTTCCTGACCACCTCTGCCTGTGTTTTCTCTCTCACACACAAAAGAAGTTGTGCCCTTAGACTCTCCCATACCAAAGTTTTGAGTCTGCTGCCTCTCACAGCACACTGCAGCAACTTTTGGCTTTGTTTTGTTATGCATAGGCCAAGTGTTAACATCTCTAACAGGCTGCAGTAATATGTAAGAATCTTACTCCAAAAGAGCATGTTCCAGTCATCACTAAACATCACACTTCAGCCCCTCTTTGTGATGGCACTACCTAGTTTATTCTTCAGACCTATCTGCTGAAAGGGTTATTTCTGGAAAACATCTTATAACTATAGTTTCTATCATACACCATCTGCTTTGGTGCTAACTCACATTACTTTCCAACACTGTATCTATTATACCTTTGATTAATTGTTGCTGTCACGGAAGCAGGAATAATCAAGTTGGAAGAATGTGGAGGTATAAGTCAACACATCCACACCTAAGCCTTATGTTCACACTGCAACACTTTGTTACAGTTTTCACAACAGTAGTAAGTTTCTCCTTCCAGTCTTGTCATGTAATTACATACAGCACGATATTAAAGCAAAACTCCTATCCCTGAGCTGATGCACAAAATTTAATGAATATGTGTGAAGGTAGCTCTTCCTTCCTTATAACTAGGATCAAACTACAGGAAAATTTATTTCCAGGATCCTACTAACAGGTTAGTACGTTAGGAGAGGTGCTTCTTCCCCTCTACTCTGCCCTGGTGAGGCTGCATCTGCAATATTGTGTCCAATTCTGGCCCCCTCAGTTCAAGAAGGCCCTCAGGGAACTGCTTGAAAAGATGCTGAAGCCACAAAGATGCTGAAGGGAGCAGAACATCTCCTGTATGAGGAAAGATTCTTTAGCTTGGAGAAGAGGAGATTGAGGAGTGACCTCATTCATGCTTATAAACATGTGAAGGCTCTTCCCAGTGCTGTCCAATGATAGGAAAAGGGGCAACAGGTACAAACTGGAGGTTCCACATGAACATAAGGAAAAACTTTTTCACTGTGAGGGTGACAGAGCCCTGGAGCAGGCTGCCCAGAGTCTCTATCTCTGGAGATTTTCAAAACCCATCCAGACATGTTCCTGTGTGAGCTACTCTAGATGATCCTACTCTGGCAGCGGGGGTTGGACTGGGTGATCTTTCAAGGTCCTTCCAACCCCTAACATTCTATGATTCTGTGAAAAGGATGACATATCTGATTATGAAGAGCAACAGGTGATTGTAAATCAAGACAGAAAGACAGAAAAGGGGGGGGGGGGGGAATTATCTTTCTTATCTTGACATATTTTAGCAAGAGTTAGATGTTGGGGCCTTCACAGACTACTTCTCTCCCTCTTCTCTTGACCTGAATTCCTGACACACAATGACAAAGCACAAACTAGCACCCAAATTGCTACACATAGCTTTTAAAATTCTGTTTGCTTAAATCAATGTTCATACTTTTTCCATCTTGTACTTAGCAAATAATCAGTACAGCCTCTAAGGTGTGATCTTAAAGCCACAATTTTCCATTTTTAAAAAAGAATTATTATAGATACCTGGGGGGGGAATTGGAAAAGAAAATGAAGTTAAATTGATCTGAATGTTCCATTAGAGTGAGTTTTAATCATGAAGACAGTTAGGAAGTGTACCTAGTAATTATGTGCCTTCAGATAACATGTTAATATTTTAATATGTTTTAAGAAGTGGGGTACACCATGGTGTTCTCCTAGAGTTCTATAAAAATTATAACAAGACATGGTTTTGATTGATCTTGCCGTCAGCTGACTGGGTGTCTGAGTCTGCCTTGAAATACTCACTGGCACTACCTCAAAAAGCACCAGCTGTACCATTTGCATAAGTAGGATGTTATATGGGAGCTTTTTTGTTTCCTTTCTTTTTTGATGATTACAGTTTTATGTTAGTAACCAATTTTTATTTAGTGATGAACAAAACAAAACAAGAAATCTTCAGAATCTTCTAGGTGTCAGTGAAGAGCTCACAAAGTATCTAAAAACTTAGCCAGTACTGCCAGCCATGCCCTTGTAAAGTTTCAGAATGGCTGAGATGGAAAGGGACCTGCAAAGGTCACCTAGTCATATACCTCTTCTCATTTGTGCCATCAGTACCACAGGGATCATGGGCTGACACGGACTATTAGCCATCCCAGACAGACTTTACATCTCTGGTGCAACACACTGACAAATTCAACTGTATACAATCTAAGAACCAAGAACTACTATAAAAAGCTACAAGTCTGCTAGAAAATTTCCCTGCTGACACTTTAGTGAAGATGCTGCAATTATCTTAAACCTGGTATATGCCAGAGGAGTGGGTACAGGTGTTCACACTGCATGGAGGAACAGAGCACGGGAAATGCAAACACTAGAACCTAGCCTCTTCTCCATGCAGTGGATAATGACTGTTGGCTTTCACCCTCAAAGTTACGAGTTAGAAGTGCAATTAGCACAGAACATTCTCCCCAGCAAATATGGAAAGAAAAAGACAGTAAAAGGAGATTACTGCCACAGATGCAGTGTATTTCATACTTGAAATCAAGTCCCAACCTTGCTGTGTTAATTTGTTATTTTATTTTTAATAGTCACTTGAGCTAAACACCCTAGTGTCTCAAAACCATCTAATTTATTTCAGGTTTCAAAACCTCCTCCAGTCCCCAAAATTGTAAAATAACTAAAGATAGCTTCACAAAATGATACAGATTTTCCTTTTAAAAATATATATATATGTACATAAAAGCTCAAAAAGATACCATGCTTTGGAATTCCCTTAGAGACACAAGCACATCACAGCACAGGCAAAGAGCTCTCTGGAACAGGAAGATGAAGAAGCTATCATAAAGCAGTAACCAGAGAAACACAAACTTTGTGCCAACAGGAGTCATTTTAGAATCCAATCAGGAACTTTTAATTCTATCAAGAGCACATCCCAAATCATTATCTTCATCTTATGTCCTAGAAGAAGCAAGACTGACTTCAAAGAAGTCCACCAATGCCGTGAAAAGGGATTCTCATTTCAATGGCTAGTTGGAGGAATTGGATTTCTGTCTTTCAAAGAAATATCTTTCCTTATGGGTGCAACAGAATTCCAGAAACAGTGCCTTACTAACTCTTTCTCCACTTCAATAGCTTCAAAATCATCACTTCATTAGAATTAGGGTAAGACAAGAGATTAATTCCTTTATTGATGATCAGAATAAGTAGTTATTATGAAGATAATACTAAAGTCATCTAAATAACTGGAATATTCACAAGAAAATGTTTTCATTATCTGTGGAGACTAAATTAATCACAAACCCCAATATTCTTGGACTATTTCTGCCACTAACTCATACCTACTGATTTCAAGGTTTCTGTCTGTTTTTATGGAAATACTATTTTTTAGGATCATATCTAACTTAATTTCTGCACTTCCACTAAGTCTGGGTCCTGGCTTCTTCATAGACAGGTAGCAGACCATGCAGGAAACATTTTGCCTTAGCTCTACCCTGAAATACATTGAAAAATCCCCTTTCAATTTGATTTGACAGACCAATTTCCTTTACTGTGTTAAACTGTATCAAGCATTGTGAGTCATCGCTGAAGTCAATGAGACTGCTTTTGATTGAGTTAAAATGGGTGAACATATTCTTACAGTGTATGGCCTCCAGATAGCGGAAAACCCCTGAAGATTAGCTGTTAGAAAGTGATTATGTGAAGGAGATTTTGTGTTCAGGCCTCATTCAGAGCTTTGGCATTTGTCAAATCTTTGCTTATTAAAAGGGGCAGGTTTTCATTCCAAATATAAGCAGGGAAATTCTGCTCCAGGCTTTGGCATACCAAGATTTCTCACGTGGACTTAAAGCAAAAGGCTCATGTAATGTTAATCAGAACAAACCTGAATGAGAAAGGAGCCTGAAAATAAGATTTGCTAAGATGCAACTTCCCATGAGAGTTTCCTGAGAAAATGATTAATATTTCTCTACTCATATGGAAAAACACTATTCAAAACCACTTTCCCCTTGCTCAAGTAGGAATATGTGAACTGAAATCAAAGCATATTAGCAACTATATAATATTAATGCTCTGGATTTCTTCAGCAAACTTTTTCAGCACTGCATTATTAATGACAACTAATTGTAGTGGAGACTGCTGGAGGATGAGTCAGGCTTTATATTTTTCACTACAGTTAAAACTCACCAATGCCTTGGTAGAATTTCATCATGCTTTCTAGGATACACATGTTAGTCTTGAGTAAAAATTGATAACCAGAAACTTGGGAAAACCTTGGCAAGCATTACAATGTTTTTGCAGTCCCTCTCTTTACAGTACCACCACCTACTCTTCTACAAGTGATACAGAAGCTGTATATGAAGGTCATATTGTATTTAACTGGAAATCCTATTTCTCCTGCTGCTTGTAATTAAAAGTGTGTACAGACAGCTCTGGACAGAAACAAAATGAAACAGAAGTTTGTTTTCAAGCAAATGGGAAATTCAGGGAACAAACATGACAAAGCACCATTAGTTAATTTAGACTATTTACATTTTAGAATGCAGACAGAAAGAAACAATCAGATCCAAAGCACCAAGTCAAAAGAAAAGCTCCTTCTTATATTAACAAGTTCCATCCAATGCTTCCAGTTTCAAACTTTGTCATCAGGACTATGCCTACGTCTAATGATAAACATCCTCTAGGTTTTGAAAGTGAAGCTTTTAATTAATAGAACAAAACTTGGTCTTCCACATTACTTCAAGTCATTTAATCCTCAAAATAGACCTTACCCTAGATTTAGTGAAAAGAAAGATAACATGGCAAAACAGGTAATTGTGTATTTAGTTAGAAGTGATGTTCTTTGGATCAGACATTAAAATGAAATACACGCTTCTATTCAGTAGAAATTAAGTCTTCTGTGGCACTTCAACAGAGTTACAGGCACCTCAGCAAATGTGTCTCCTTATTACAGCCTCAGTGCTAAAGGTTTGGCTGATGTGTCAAGAAACCAACTGAATAGCTTGAGCCATTTATGGCTGAGTTGAACAGTGCTCAGGGGAAAATAATGGAGCAAGCACCCCAGCAAAAAGAGAGATGTGAAGCAGGTACATTGTAATAAGACGGTTCCATTCCAAATCACTCATTTTTTACTGGCATTTTAGCATCTCAGATGTGAGGAATAATGAGAAACAGTTGCAGATGAACAATAAATTTCTGCTGGAATAAAGCCTCGTTCAACAGAATCTGACTTGTTTCATTACACAGATTAATAATGGATCCTTTCTACAATGTGCCTACACAGGATTTTTTATTAAGCAACTGCTCATTTCAAGTTGTTCTAAGAAAAAAAACCACTGAATCTATTCTAAATCTAACAGCCTCGTGGCACACAACTTAGTATATTACTAGCTGCTTGCCTCTCTCCCTTGTTACATTCACAATTATGGTGCATTTAGGTACAGAAGACTGGGTTTGCCTTAATTTGAAAGCTGAGTCATTTCAACAGAATTTCTTTCCTTTGCTTGCTGTAAATAGAAAGAACCCATGGAATCTATAGCAACAGGAGTGGGGGAAATTAAGTGAAACCAAAGAAGAGAGGTACTTGAGGAAACCCAAGATTATCAGGCAGGTGGTGGAGTCATCACCCCTGAAAGTGTTCTAAGAAAGAGTAGATGAGGCACTTCAGGACATAAACATGGAGATGTTGGGTAGAAGGTTGGACTGGAAGATCTTAGAGATCTTTTCCAACCTTAATGAACTTATGTCATTTAATAAAAGCCTTCAAGGTTTCAGAAATTTAGACAGCAATTCTCAAGAGTCAAGGAATGTGGGGTGGAGGGGGTGGGGGTGGCTGTGTGTGTCTCTATAAACAAGGCCCTAAAACACACCCAACAGATATTACTTGTCAAGTCTAAATGATTTTTTTTCCAACAGAAAAGGAATGTGGTCAGAAGAGAGACAATTGAAGTAAGAA
Source organism: Dryobates pubescens (assembly GCF_014839835.1). Taxonomy (NCBI): domain Eukaryota; kingdom Metazoa; phylum Chordata; class Aves; order Piciformes; family Picidae; genus Dryobates; species Dryobates pubescens. Next base: position 5,030,106 of record NC_071635.1, read on the forward strand.
ATTCCTGTTAATTTTTGCATATTCAAACATTATTATTAGACACTAAGTAATCCATCAGAGGCATCTAAGAATCAGCAGTGAATGTTTGGGGTTTTTTCCCCCTGAAACAACAGATTTTCCTTTTTCACCACAGTACAAGGCAGACACTATTCACTTCATATTGGACATGTTGGCTAGATAGATTTCCTTCTCTGTTCTCTGGTTTCTACTGCCTTAAGTAGGTCAATGTCACAAGGAGAACAAATTAAAACCCAGACAGGAATCCCCTGCATATGCCATGTAGTGCAATATAATGGCTAAAACCCAAGCATGCCAGAATTTTTGCAGTTCACCCCTTTTCCCTTTCTCTGCTGTATCAGCCTCTCTGTGTCCATTACTTCTGCAGCAGATTTGCTTTCCCCTATAGCACATATGCAGTACAAAACCTGCTTCTAAGTGAACAGCTAAATGATGTACTATGGCTCCTTTTAGTCCAACAGGAGCTAAGCTGTACAACTATCTCTACTCAACAACAGAGAAGTACAACGAAGTGAAATACTAATTACTGGGTAAAACAGCTAAAACAGTTCTCCCTCCACTATTCAATGTGTTATTCTTTCTTAATAAGAAATTTCAGGGAAAAAAAAACACCACCCTGTTACATATTACACTTACAATTAGTTCCTAAGTAGTCCCATTACAACTAACAAGCAAGTTAATTAGCAAAGAAAACATAAATATTTGTCTTATTAAAGTCTAGCACATTGTTGAGCCTAATGTAAAGGTATATTGCAGGTTAATGAGTGGCAGTAGCAAGAGATGACAATATAGTCCTCAAGGTGTATTCTTCAATTTGCCTATTAATCCCAAAAGCAACTGCTTATTTTAGACCCTCAGTTCAAAAGAGGACTAAGACTATGCCAAATTTTCTTCCAACCTTCTTTTAAGCTGTGAAAAAAACCCCTTCATTATTTGGGCATTCTAGAATGATGAGCCTTTCAGAAGACAACAGTAGTAAGCAATTATGCAGATGTATTTGTATTGTGGAACTTAAAGGTTTGCTATGCTTTCAGATGAATAAAATAATGCCCCTGTATAAAGCTAGCCAGTTCCTTTAAAAGTTTGCATTTCACATTTAATCTAGTCTTGTAATTTAATCATGGTATTCTTATGCATTATACCAGGGCTGAATAAGTGTGCAATTATCTGAATGCAAGATTTTTATGCATGAGATAATTACAGTGCTACAGGCTATCCCCACAATACAGACAAGGATAGATGAACCAATTAATTTTTTTTACTGTTGATATTTCATGCAACTCTTTCATATTCCTGGGTAAATACAAGAGATTATACATACTATCATATTTATATTAATTTGAATGCTTGCTATCTATGAAGTGAGTGCTTTTTGAATGTCACAGAAGTCTGGAAATGTTTAATTCTTCAACAAGAAATGAAGTACAAGTCTCTAAAGGAACAAAAGTTTGAGTCATAAGACTTGAAGACTTAAAAACTCAGCATAATAATGTTTACAGATCCCAAGACTATTTGCATGTTAGCAGTGAACCATGAATACACCTTTCTTATCATTCAACCTCAAACTCCCTTCTCCTAGCATTTTTCTACACATTGTATGAAACACTAGAAGTGAAATGCTCACTGAGAGTAAAGGCAATGCTTGTGTAACCTCTGTGCGAAGTGGAAGCTGCCTCAAGACAAGGACACTACATGAGTATCATCACTGCTTAACCGTTTGTAGGATGGGTTGCTGAAAAAATAAGTAACAAGAAAGGGAATTTCTGTCAAAGCCAACAATTTCACTTAGTGGTAACAAACAAAAAGTATTGCACCTTCACACTCTCAAACTGCCAGGAAGAAAGTGTGAGGGATTTGGAATCAGAGGGAAACGGGGAAGTTGAATCTCACATTTATCTCCTAGTACTCTTTCTTCTCTCTCATTTTTTCTCCAAAAACACGGTCTGTTGGTGAGACTTTCCTCATCTCTGGCATCTACACAGACTAGCTTTTTAGCAGAATTTATGAGGACAGAAGGATGAGAGACAGATTACCCAGGCATAACTACTCTGTGCACATAGCTACAGGTTCTCTCCTGCCCAATGGAGTGACAGCAAGGACATTCCACTGTAGTTGTATGAGAACAGTGCTAAATCTCTGCTTCCTTTTTCTCCACACCTTGCTCAGCAACAACAGCTAAGCTGGACTGCAAAAAGATGGATTCAGTAGGGAAAAAGGATTCTTTCTTGAGTCAGTGCTGCACTCTGGAGAAAAAGTTTTGCAGTACTCAAGAGCTTTAGAGAACCAAACAGGCAATGGTAATAGGTAGGGTATCCCTCACTGAACCTAAGATGTGGGCTGGGTTACGTAGGAGAAAACCATGCTGGCTGTGCAGGAATGCAAAGGAAAATGACTTGCAGCATGAATAATGGGCTTGAGAGTGGATTGCTAGGGCCTTGAGATAGACCAGAGAACACGCTGACAACTGTGGTTGAGGCAACTACAAGCAAAAACTACTTTGAGAATCACTGGTCCTAAACAGCACAGCTCAGAGAAGGTAATAAAATAACAAGAATAGTCTTAATAAATATTTGCCATGAAAACAAAATCCATCGTCTTTTGTGTTTGTCACAGGCATGACAGAATACTGGTCCTGTCACATACCCATCAGCTAGGAGAAGAAAAATACAGTGAGCTGCTTTAGTTTCTAACATATAATTTATTTTCTTGGCAAACAAATTATTTTGTTTTGTATTTGCTCAATATAGATTATACCCACTGAACCTTTTGGGTTGTTTTTCAAATAGTCTGAAAAAAACCCCTATCTACTAGTTGATAAGTGTGAAATAAACACTATTTTAATGTTTTACTATTTCTCTCTCCTCTCTTTTAACTTAGGAGAATAAAAGCAAGCAGAATTTTACCTGTATTTGAGGTTACCACAACAAGATCTACAACACAGCAGGGAGACTAGTGGGAGCATATGTTGATTGCTTTGGTATTTCAGTTCCCCGTGGTCACAGAGCATGAGACGGATTCATCACAGCTTCACACAGGCTTTAGGACACAATTTCAGGCGGAAATAACAATCGTGCCACACTCGTGGGCCCATGTCAAGAGAAATTAAAAACCCAAACAAAGCATACAGACACCACGTTCCTCTGCCTAATTCTAATCACCAGAAGGAAGAGCACTGTCCTAGAAGTTTCTATTCTGCACATTTAAAGAAATTTCACAGAGCTTTCACTCTGTAGCGCTTCAGGAGGACAATTCTGCATACTTGACTAAAACTGAGGAGAAAAAACCTGCAGCACTGATTGCTTACCTGTAATTCTGGCTGTGTAACCATGACTGTAGCAATACACTTAGGAGAAAGCTTAGAGAAGATTTGTATGAGTGACAGTAACAGGATAAAAAGACTCAGGCAGTTTCAACCAAACAAATGGTTTCAACACTGTTAATACTGGTGTAAGATGCATTAAAAGGCATTAAGCCACTTTGAACCCCTGAGTTCATCTTGTCATGTTAATGGTTAGCAAAGACTGTCTTTCTGAGGACTTCAATGACTACTGTACTAAAGATGCAATCACTAATTGTTTGCTTGTTTTCTGGTTTGGGTTGTGTTTTGTTTTGTTTTTTATTCCTTCACGTATTTCTGCAGAAGTGAATCTTAAAACCAGGCATGAAATAGCAACCTTTTCTATGCTGGTGCCAAATGACACCTAACATCATGCATCACCAAGGACCTGATTGCTGGATGCCCTTGAAAACAGTGACAGTTTCCTGAGTATCCAATTGGAACAGTGTGAATTTAAAACAATGCGTGATAAAAATTATCAAAATCACATAGTGCTACTGTGTGAGAGTCATTCCCAACTGGGCTACAGAAATAATAAGCATTTACTAATGGGGCAAACAAGCCTTTTTCCTCGTAGTGGGCTGTATTTGTTGTTCAAATATCAAATAATACAAGGTTAGGCAGTTTCCCATTTCATATCTGTAATATTTTAAGTAGCTATCTTCAATAAAGCAGCCCACAGAGCTCAAATAACGACCTGAAACAGCACTATTTTACTTCAATGCTTTGGTAAAGCAATGGGGCTGCTGCTTTTTTAATCAAATTTCATTTCCCAGCAATAATTTTAATAGCTCCTTTAAACCCATCCTGCTCCCTTAAGGGATGTTGGACTCCGATAAAAACAAAATCATGAACTTGTTTTCCTCTACAAGAGAAACAAGCTTTAGTAATAGCAGTTTCTTTTATTAGCACCCTGCTGTTCAGTTTATTAAAGGGTGAAGGTGGTGGGGGGAGAAATTCTGCCAACAGTTAAGGAAAAGGATTATCCCTTGACGAACGAAGTTAACCCTCCTCTGCCTGCAGATGCTCAACAGCACCTGTTCTTTCCTTGTAGGGACAGGGAGAGCCCAGGGCAGGGCATGGGCAGGATGTGGCTGGAGCTTGGGTGTTCTGGGGCCACACACTGATGGAAAGCCAGCTGCTTTTTCCAGGGAAGCACATGGGCTCAGGCAGGAGGGCAGAGGAAAGGGAATCCCTCCTGGTTGCACCACATTATCCATGAGCACAGACCCACTAACCTGGAAGGAGAAACGTGAGCAATGAGGTCCTAGCATCCCACTCAGCCCACCATCTAGCCTAAATCTCCCCTCTTTTGCTTTAAAACCATCAACCCTTGTCCTGTCACAACAGGCCCTGATAAAAAGACTGTCCCCAGCTTTCTGATTGGTCTTTAAGTACTGGATGGCAGCAATAAGATAAGAACAAGACAAAATGGCCTCAAGTTGCACTGGGGGAAGTTTAGATGAACATTAGGAAAAAATCTCTTTACTGAAAGAGTAGTCAGGCATAGCAACAGGCTGTCCAGAGAGGTGGTGGAGTCACCATCCCTGGAGATGTTCAAAAACCAGTAGATATGGCACATCAGGACATGGTTTAATGGTTGTGGTGATGTTGGGTTGGACTCAATGATCTTTCCCAACCGTTCTATTCTCAGAGGCTTCTCTTCCGCAGGCTGAACAACCCCAACTCCCTCAGGATTTCTGTTCCTTAAACACTGGTAGCAGGTCAGCACAAGAAGGGGTTTAAAACCAGGTTGGTGGCTAAGTGCAGAGTTATGAGGGCTGAGCAAGACCAAGCCTGAAGCCTGACTTTCCCCCTTCAATGGCCCTGCTCACCCAGCTGCACTGTACAATACAGCACTCTAATCTCAAAGATGTCTAAGCTAAATTGTAACCGCAAACAAGCTAACAGAATAAGTGAGCAATTATGATGTTTCATCCTTAACCACCAGTCATTTGTTAAGCCTGCACATCTACATTCTATGTCCAGGTAAGTTTGCTGTAAATATGCAGAGACTGAAAACAAAAACTCACAACAGCTGTGCAAACAGGCAACAGAGAAATAGGGTGACTGGCTTTGATTTCTTCGTTATTGGTAAATTGTTGAAGCAGAATGGGGGAACAGAATGGCAGCTTTGGTATGCAACTTAGCAAAGAAAGGATGGATTTCTCTAATGTGTGCTATTGTTTAGTCTGAAGATGCTTTTATGAAGCAGGTTATGTTTATAAAATACAAAATGTTCTTTAAAAGCGCTGAAGAAACATGAGAAAGTGGAAACTGATGATTCAAATCTGATGCAGTGTCTGCAGCACTGAACAGTAGTTTATGCAGTGCCTGTTTTTCTAAGTAATTTAAAGGATACATTTTTAAATGTGCAGTCTAATATCCATCTCCTGCACATTTAATGACTGTTTTATAGTCAGCAGTCTGGATGAGTACAAGCTTTCTTATACGTGGCTTAAAAATCTTCTTACTTAAACCAGAGCTGTTCCCATATTCAATCTGAGCCAACAGCAGTCAGTGGAAGCCTAATGGACTTGGTGATGCTTTGTTGCAGAATCTCACAAGTATCTCATCTTTAATAAAAGTCATGGAATTCTCTTCTTGTCCCATTTCTCTCTTACAGTTTGGCAAGCCCATCCTTTTTATTTCAGTCTGACTGCTTTTCATGTATTTAACTATCTATTCTTACTTTTGATTACTTTTCAAATCTCTGTTTACACTACACACATTATATGCTGCAGTTGTGATTGTTGCAGATTCAGACACATCAGTTTTACTCTTTAAAGGAATGTTTTTATTTGTGATTACTAACAGCCAGATGCCATTTTCTGACCTCAGCATCTGTTAGAGTTCCCAGAAATTAATAGAAGTATTGTCTGAGTAAATATGATTCATGGTCTTTAGCAGAAGTGAACTCACTTTGCTTGTTAGCTAAAATAGCTATGATGTTTTTGTGTAGATTCAAAGCCTGCCTGGATGCTGTCCTGGGCACCTGCTCTGGGTGAACCTGCTGTGGCAGGGGGGCTGGTCTAGATGATCTCCCAAGGTCCCTTCAAACCCTTATCATTCAGTGTTTCTGTGATTCTTTTCCACCAAGAAGTTGCTCTATCTCCAAATAAATTTAAGCTTTCCTTTATACTCTCTCCCCACTTTTGCACCAGTTTCCTGGTTCAGACTCTAAAGAAGAAACTGAAACAACTACAGTTAAGTGAAGGGACTTCAAAATGGTGGAAACTATTCCATCTAGTCAGTGCTGAACACAGAACTTGAAACTTTTTGTAAATAGATTTAGATTTCAATCAGTGTCCCTTAGAATTGAAAATTATCTTTCAGAGGCAGCAGTGAAGTTGCTGTTCAACGCTAAGAGATGGTTTAAGTATAGTAATCACACATGCCCAGTTTTCCCTTTGATAAAATTGCCTTTACAACTGCAGTATTCCTTGAAATCAGAATGCCTAAAAATGCCTTCATAAGGACAAAGTTTGAGTAAATTAATGACTTAAAAGGTATTTTTTAAATATATATTTGATTTGTAAATACCTACCCTGCACTCCTAAGCTGACAGATCAGTGTAGCTAATAGCAGATTCAAGTAGATATTTAGTAGCTGTAAAACTCTAATGATATCTGAGGTATCATTCTTCTTTATGTCACGAACATGGGAAACACGTGGAAATATCGTCACAGGGACACGGGAAGCTTTTACCTAGTCATTTAAACAGTTTAATCTTACTATGTGCTGATGTAACCATGAAAAGCTTCCCCTTGCATTCTTAATTAGGGTAGAACAGATGGTAAGGCTTCTAGTTTAAAAGCAGCAAGCCTATTTTTAAAAGTCTGTGGTGATTCTTCACTGTTAAAGGAGTTTACTCTGATCTACGTGTGGGAAGAAAAGGAGCCCTTTTTTGACTTGCATGTCGCTAACCTGGCATTCTAAATAACTTTGGTATATTTTCAGAGTCTTGCTAGACTAGAACAGTTCCCAGAGAAGAATTCAACTGATCAAAAGTATGATTTTCATGTAATTAAAGAGGAAAGATCTCATGACATTTATAACACAACATACCATGAACATTGTATGCTATGCTGAGTGCAGCTACAGCAGTGAGTTTTTAACATTACATGTAAAAGGAGAAGAATTCAGAAGAAGAAGAATCTGAATATTAGGTATTCAGCTGCTGGCTTGGCATCCCACAGATCATCTCAAGTTCTGAATAACCTTTAGAACAACCCTACACTGAGAAGTGGCTTTAATATTCTGCTTTTCATTCAAGAACACACAAAATAGTAGACAACAAGATTTTGGCTCAGAAATCCTTGTCTCAATGACTTTCAGATCTAAGGAAATGCTGTCAGCATTTTCAAACCCTCATGTATGTGATTCTGATCATGGCCGATGAAAATCTCTATGTCACAAAGAAAACCCCAGCAGATTTTTCCCTTTTATATGTAGGCAAAGTAGAAGAGTTCTTTTCAGTACCTAGTTTTCAGTCCCACTTTATTTCTCAGAGAAGTATCATGGTTAAAATCTGCTCTCAATTCTCCCCTTTCCACTGTGCATGGAGATCTTAATGGTGGAACTTAGCCAGTTCTGTCCATCTGCAGCCAGGCAGTTATCTCTTCATCCTAGCTAGATTGGCTTTGACTAACACAGACTTAGCAGCTTTCTGGCTCCAGTTCCATATTTGAAAGATTGTTTCCTAGATGATCAGGCAAGGAATGCAATAGTGCTTGAAAAAGAAAGGAGGAGAAGTGACATATATGTGACAGGAGAAGGAAGACCTACAAAAAATGAGGGCAGCAAGATCACCACTAAAGCTGTACCTTTCAGCTTTCATTCTTAGTTTCATCTAAATGCTCCACTTCTGTGGGTATTCAACTGGCTTAAAACCAGTGAGGGCAAAATCCAACATAGATCACCTAATTCTGATTTTAACTAAACTATAGGTTGATTAATATACTAGAACTCAGAATAACTCGAATAACTCAGTCAAAATTTTGGGTTTCCTTCCCCCCCCACCCCACCATGAGGTAAGAGATGTAGAAGTCCCTATGTTTCTCATAGTAACTTCTTAATACACTTGAGCTTTGTACTGTTTCAGTGTCTTTGGTTTATAAGAGGGCTCTATGAGCCCATCACAGTCATTGTGCTTGAGAGTTATGATAGTTTGAGGGTATTAGACTCATCACAATCCTGGTAGCACTGAGCTAGTTGTATCCACTATTAAAAATACTCTTCTCTACAAAACAACTCCTACTATGGCAGGGTGTTTGGGAACAGATGATCTTTAAGGTCCCTTACAACCCACACTATTCTATAAGAAAGATATTTTCATTTGTTCAAATAAAAATTCAACTTTTTCCTCTTCATTTACTCTAAAAATACAGATTTTTGTTCTGTATATTTGGAATCAGACTAATGTATTTAAATTACTTCCATGCCATCAGCTGACTTGGTAAGAACAAGTGCACACTTAACAGGAGGATTTTAAGAGGAAGCTAATGACAGGTGGTTCATAAACATTAGACTGGACCTTAGAATTAAACTTCTGCTAACTAAAAAGTGAACTGTCCTGCAGCAGAACACCTCCAGATGAGTGGTCTGCTCCTCCAGAGTGCATTTGGCCTCCCTGGTTTTTATTTCAAATAATCAAGAAATATTTAGGAATTATGTTTCTGCTGCTTTTTCATTAAAGTGTCCAGTGGGAGAGTGTGAACTTTCATGTCAGATTGCTTCCACTGGAGATTGCTACCACAGGCAGATGGGTTTTTCATTACCTGCCGTAATGGACTACATATTTACAAGAGCAGCACTAACACATTCTATCTTTAAAATTAAGGGCCAATCTACCTTTAAGAAAATTGTTTTTCATCCAGATGTTATCCCAGACTGAGGCCAACAGGAGGCAACTTTTAGATAGCTAAAGAATGCATGATGTGTAAAGTTTAATAGTATTGAGCTATTTGTAATTCATAGATGTGAGCTCAAAACATCAATTTCAATTTATGATTTTAGCTGTCTGATTAATTCAGTTCACCGGTGTGACACAGGCAGTTTTCATCCCACCAGGGACCAGGAGAGGGATGATCAGCAAGACCTCCTCCTCCTTAGTCATGCAAGCCAGAGTTCTGTGCTTGGCAGCTCAGCGTATACCTCACTGTAAATTATAAACATGGATCAGGAAATCAGGTTTGGGCAAGATAGGATAGGATGCAGGGAGTTCTGGCTTTGTATCAACACAATGTAATCAATCAACAGGACTTGGAATTAGAAATTATCACTGCATGACTAGCCAAGGTGCTGGAAACCAGCAGTAAGGGCTTTAAGAATGAGTTTGACATTGTAAGGCCAGTATATAGCTCATAAACAATGCCTGAAAGTACAAGAAAATTGATGTTTGTATTTTCTATTGGCATTCAAAAAGCAGACCTCCTGAAAGCGAAAGAAACAAGAAATTTAGATTAAACTGGTCAGGATAATGGGCTCCAGTTGTAATAAGAGTTTTAAAAAATGAAGACAAAAATCTCCAATGAATGATCTAATTCACTTTGCAATTTGCCCAACAGTCAACAACAGAACAGGATTTTGCACTGAAAAATATTTGCATTTTTTTTCCTCAGGGAAAAATGTTGTGTGTTACGGTTTGTCCAGACTATGCCACCCAACATGGACTAGAGTAGGGCTTAAGGCATTCCAGTCTGTTCCAGGCTTGCTTTAATGACCAGATGCTTATCCTAATATGCCTATAGAAAAGAAGTTTCAAGGGCTGGGAAACCCACTGCATCCTCGCTTCTCATAAATATAATTAACAGACTGAAGGACAGAAACAGGAAGATGTCAAAAGGAGGAGGAGAAGTCAAATTACAAGTGCAATAAATACCACTTTGGTTTGAGTTGTGGAAGTCTATGAAGACTACTAAAACTATACAAGCCACTCACAAGTAGAAGGCTTTCACTGCAGGGTACCAAGGTCCTCACAGAACGGCCTATCTTGGAAGGCATCTTAGATACCATTTACTCCAACCTCCCTGCTATGCATCCAGATGCCTCTCAACTACACTTGGTTGCTCAAGGCCTCATCCAACCTGGCTTTGAACACTCCCAGAGAGGAGGCATCCACAGCCTCCCTTGACAACCTATTCCAGAGTCTCATTGCACAGAAAATTTCTGAAGGACTACTTTGATGCAAAACTGCTTGATAGGTTAATCAGCTAGAAAGTGACAGCTCAAGTAAATATTTGGCTAGCATGTAGAAGAGAAAAATGAGGGCATAAAACTAGCAGTAGAAGGATAATTCTCTGTTCATTAAAGATTGGATAATACAAAATTGTTTAAAATTACTTCTGATTGTGAAGCACAGTTCATCAGCCTCTTACTTTCTCATTAATGCTTTTCTAAAGCAAATCATGCCAGTGTATTTTTTTTACACTGCCATTCTATTTTCATGCTCATCCTGCTTTTCTGCACTACTCTTTTGGAAGGGATAATTTCCACGTGGATGCTTGTCCTGCTGTCATTTAACTGTAAGCCTAAAAACACCACTTGAAGGCATATCCTTCATTTGCTGTGTATCTGTTTTTAAACAAATCTAGAAATATTAAGTAACTTCAGGGCCTGGATCCTCAGGCTGCCTCCCAGCAACTTCTTGAGTAGCATTACCACAATGCTTCGTTTCATCAGAACCAAATGCATTAAGTACAATTTAAATATAGGATTAATTAGGTGAATATAAAATCTGGAAAATAAAAAGAGGGGGTTTTAAATGCTTTTGCTTTCTGAAAAAAATTAGAACTTGATACTGTTCTGTTCCTTCCCCTAATTTTTATTATAACATCATCTGGTGCAAATATGGTGTGCTTCAGCTGAATACAAAAACATAAATGCAAATGCCATAGCATTAAATTGGAGATGAGAGTCTGGGTCACACAAGTTCTGCAATTCTATCCAGAACAATGGCGACCAGAGAAGTCTCCTGATGTTTCTGAGATGACTAGTTTCCTATCTCTTGGGAATGGACTTCTCCCTTCTTCAAAGTATCTGTTTCTTCATTACATATGTGTATCATGGCTTTTCAAGAATCCTCAGTTTAGGTTTCCCTCCCATAGCATTCACTTGGCCTGCAAGTATTAGGCATTCCTCTTTAATGAGAGCTTTGAGGATTTATCTCTTTCTGGACTGGAGTAGATCAGCCTGGCATAGACTTCTTTGAAATAGCTGACTACTTAAAATTCAGTTTTGCCTGGGTGGTTTTGCCATTTTACAGCGAGAAGGGAAATGTGGCATTAGCAAGTTTTAACACTTTGTTACAGGGTATTTGTTCTGGAATGACACCTGAAGTATTCCATATATCAACAAATTATTACTGAGGATGCATTGTAGTTTTGAATTCAGGGGATGATGTCGAATTTAATATTCATTCAGAAGCACTTGGTGCAATTTACAATGACAACCAAAAATAATGAATAATATATTTATATCATCAATTAATAACCATCCATCCATTTAAAAGTTTCATCCTCATGCGTTCTGGAAATCTGCAAATTAATTATGCAAAACCTTGAATGAGTATAAAATTGAAATGCTTAAGAATTTAAATGATGCAATTAAAAGCTATTGCATGTAACTCAAAGTTATTTTCTTCTAATACTTGCTCATCAATCTTCATTTGAGTACCATCATTTAGAAACAGAATCAGCTCTCATGTCTTGTCAAAATATTGGAAGTTTGAGTAAAGGTTGTATCCTTGCTACTTTGGTTACATTATTTCCAGACATGAATGTAAAGTCTTAATTTCAGCAGAAGTGGCCTTTTTAAAGGCAGATTACAAAATTCATCAAAATGAGGAGGGTGAGGTCAGTGCTGTCAATCCTGATTCCTCAAAAAAACCCTCAAACCAACAAATCCAACAAGAACTGGTCCCAAACTGATCCTCTTAAAAAGTCTAAGAATCATAGAACCACCTGGTTTGGAAGGGTCATCTAAAGGTCATCTAGTCCAATCTCCTGCATTGATCAGGGACATCCCCAAATAGATCAGGCCTCTCAGAGCCTTGTCAAGCCTCACCTTGACTATCTTCAGGGATGGGGTATCAACCACTTTTCTCCAGAACTGGCAAATCAATACATGGCTAAGGATACTTAACATTTGCTGACTAGGCTGCCTGAGAAGGTTGTATCAACACAGCTATTTTTATTACTTTTAGTAACATAGCAACAGCTTGTTTTCTACTCTTATTGCATAATACACCTTGAAGTACAGATTTACTTGCATACCAACAATTCTCAATGCTGTTGAGTCTGTGCATACTTACGGAGGTAAGCACTGAAATCTTCAGGTAGCATTCATTTATTTTACTTTAATGAAAACAATCTGATTTTACTATAATTCTCTTTTCATTTTTGCAAGCAGAGTAGCGAGTTCAGCAGCACATAAAGTTTAAAGAGCCATTTCCTTGCTGATTTAAAAAGGAATGTTTCCTTTTACTCTTTTAGTGAACAACACAGTGGAGGACTGAAACACTAGGGAAGGGGAAGCCCTTCTCTAATATATGGGTGTTGCCTGAACATTATAAAGTGGCATTGGACTCCACCAGAAAGCTAATCAAGGGTCAAGCTTCAATCTTATAGAAGTTCTGCAATCTCATCAGAAATGCAGAAATAAATATTTAGCTTCCTTCCCCTTCTCCCCCAGCACCAAGACTTTCTGAATGCACGGCGTCAGCCTTTGCATTAGTTTATTGATCTTTTAATGTGAGATCTAACTTGCTTCGGGGGCACTATAAATACAGTATTGCAGAAGTCCTGCAATATCAATATCCATTTATTTTTATTGATTAGTTGCCAATTCTAGGTTCTGTATACTGAATTCATGTATGCAGAATAACTGCTTCAATTAATGAAGTTCAAATTGGCTTTCACAATCTACACAAACTACAGAAATGTTTCCTATTACAAAACTATTTTTCTTTAATACAATCTGCAATGGGCTTATCCTTGGAACCTCACTGGAAGACACACAACAGCAAATCAAAACCTATTTATAAACTTAGATTATTTACTATCTCAGAGAAGAGCATCCTTACTGCAAGCATTGCAATTAGTAGGTGAAATTGACCGAGAATACATTTCAGGAAGTGAAATTTTAGAAGATGAATTTGAGCTGTTGCTTTTTAGTGTGGCTGGTTTGGCACAAAGAAAAAGAATATCTATTTCTATATGCATCTGTTACTCAAACACAAAGACATAGTCTTAGCCAAGCTAAAAGGCAGGTGAATGCATTCATGCTCTGAAATATGGTCTAAGTGTCATTGGTGTGTCTCCGCTTTACTGTTTCCTCTCGTGGCATCTTTCTCTTCACAGCACCTGTTTTTCAGTTAACAGTCCATCTTTATAAACTTGACATAACAGCAAATAAACCACTGGAACTCCGTAAAGGGAAGCCCAGACACTCAAATTAACTTCCTGCATGCAGGTAACATTAATTCACTGTTATTTTCTTCTGGTTGAATGTTTATTTCAAGGGTTTTCAACAAAAACCTAGACTTAGAGGTGCCCTTGAATGTAGAATATTTTTTTTTAACTGTTTTCCACATTTAGTAGCAGAATGAAACAAGTCTTGATCCCAATAAACCCTCCTTCCTACTTCAGATGAGAGGTTTTAAAAATCTTTGTGTTTTTTGAACCACATCTTGCCAGCAGTTTAAAGTCAAAGCACCACAACAGAGACACATACACAAGTAGCTCTGCAACCTCTGAAGAATGTATTGCTCAAGACAAGGACTCACTTAACCCTTTGTGGATGTTGATTCTTAGAGAGCATTTAAATCATTAAAAATAATCCTCTCTTTAAACTTCAGATTTGAAGTTTCCTGTCATTCTCACAGAAAACAGAAGTGAGCTTGAATATAAACATGAGGTGGAACAATCTAGGTTTTGAGCCTAATAATAATACATTCCTATCGCTAAATGCTCAGTAAATCCTAGTCCAGCTGGAACAGTTTGAATTCAGTATCCTACATAATAGTTCAATAATAGATTCAAGAATATACCTACAAATGTGTTCCATTTTATTGTGTCTTGTGTGCTACATAGGTCTGTCTTCTCCCCTGCCCTTTCCCAGTGGATGACATACAATGGCTGAAGTTAAAATTTTGGTATATATGGAACTAACAGCCAAGGAACAGCAGGATTTAATCAGCAGGTTCCTGTGAAGTATGAATCAGAGGAAATTTTTAAATGGATAACTAGAGCAAACAATTAGAACAAACAAGATTAAATTTCAAGTAGTTAATGTTCTAGCTTAAATATACCTACATAAAATGCTACTTTAGAACTGACTGTTTAGAGAAATGCTATTCGCTGAGGAGAAAGCAGAATATGCTGCATTTTGAAACCATTGCTCATGCTAAATTTTATTAAGACCATCTTCTGGTCTGCACAGATGCATTTTGTGTGTGTTAAGTGTTGACACTCAAACATTAAATAGAAGGAACTGTGCTCACTTCTTGGTGGGAGCAGCTACAATGCTTTAGGAATTTGTGGAAGCAGAAATCATTTGTTGCCGTGAACAGCTTAATCACCTAGCTGAACAAGTTTGTCAATATGAAACAATTGCACTGAATTTCAAAATTGTTAATAGAACCTTCAAGATGGTTAATAGAATTGTTAATGGAACAATTGCCTTGCACTTCAAAATTGTTAATAGAACAAATGGTCAGAACTCTGACCATTTCTCTGTGTATTTATATTCATTCCCTGAAACAAAAATTCATAATAAAGATGAGCTTCCTAAACTTACTCTCAATCCCCCAAGGTAATCTTAATCAATGTTGCTATGAACTAAGATGGAATGCATTAAGCTATTTATCATGGCTAGGGCATAACTGATGTAGTATCTGACACTATATTACAATGAAGTAGAGGTGGCAGTTTCTCTCATGTAATTATGCAACCACTTTACATCATAATTCTGCATAGAACAGATTTCTGGAAAAATAACAAAATTACAAACCAGCAAATAAAATGGCTGGAAGAATCAAACTTTATCATTGTTACGTGTTAAGGTGTAAAAAGAAGAGGCAGGAACCATCACCTGCTGCGAGTTCTGTTCTGCAGAAAGCTAAAGATAGAAGTGCTAGCACAATTAGAATTCGATGTCTTGATCCACAACTGTTTTCTAAGAGTAATAGAACAGATAAGAAAAAAAAACCAAAACACTAGTGCTACATGCCACTCCACTAAAATATTATTTCCTGTCTGTGGATACAAGGGTTACAAATAACAGTTTCACAAGAAATAACCTCAAGATGCATGTAGATTGAAATCTGTTGTAGAAAATATAGTGCCATACATCTCCTAATATTAGATGTGGGAGTAAGTAAGGAAGCCTTAAGACAGGCATTAACTGCAATTTGCTGAGGCAACTAAATCCCAAAACAGAGAGCAACTGCAAGGGTTATACTTGTGAACAATATTGATGCTAATGCCTAAATGACATTGAATATCTGAACATTTCTTGGAACTGTAAGGCTGTAAATAGAAAGAGTCCCTAAGGCTATGCCTGGGGTTCAGCATTTCTCAGCATAATTGAAGACTCTGGATGCTTCCTGACTCCATGATGGTGTAAAATGGAAGCATTCCATTCTTTCATTCCTGCATGAGAAAAAGGACATTTAAATGCCTCAGAATAAGGGAATTGTGCAGTGTTTTGGGCATGTCCCAAATCCAGATAATTGAGAGAATGTCTTTATGGAGAAAGACCATGAATTAATCACTATGTAGGACATACAGACTTGAGCTTTTATTTTGTAGTCTATCATTAGCCTACTAAATAACCTATTTCATTATCTCATGCCACAGTTATCCTATTGATAAAGATGCTGCTTACTTTGTAAAATGCTTTGAGATCAATGCATTCTACGAAAGGATTCGTTTATTACTGTCAGCAAACCTACTTCTGTTAATCAAAATGCCAAACATACCAGCAGTCATTTGAAATGTTGGTTGTAATTCTTTAAACAAGATCAGTTGTCTGCTGGTCCGCAAACAATACCATAGGTATTGATGCATCTCAGAAGCCACTCCATCTTTTCTCTGCTGCCACTGCATGTTGTGGTGTTCCTCCTCCCTCCTGTTCCTGAGAAACCCTCCGTTCAATTTCAGCCAGTCAGACAACTGTTTCCCAAACAATCTGTGAATGACGGCTTTGTAAGCAGTTAAGTGAGAAGAAATCTGCTGTGCAAAGCTGCTTTGTTTATTGCTTTTGCTGACTGGCTGAAAGTGAGATCACAGTAAGCTCAGAGGGCTTGATATAAATGAAATAATTTCACAAGAAAATACATCTTCAGACAGATGACAATAAAATACACTCATACCCTGCAAAATTTAATAGCTGTCATTAAAATGTGATTATATATACACATGAATGTAAATAGTTTCCAGATTTGTGCAACACAAGCATATTACTACTGTAGCTTTATATGAAGATGCATCAAGATATTCTCAGACAGCATCAAAGTTAACACATGAGAGTGGATAATTCCAATTCTTAGAGTCATCACAACTTCACTGATACTGGGAGTCCTCCCAGTGGCATAGCAGCAGCAAACAGGGGAAGCATTCTCATACTTCCACTGGTGTGTTTGTCTGCCTGTTTATTTTATGATGTAGTAAAGTTACAGGAATAAGAAACATGCTGCCCTTCACATGTGGGGGAAGAAATCAAAAGAGTTTTAAAAGGAGCATTCATATTTAATTTAATTAGCTTTATCTGACTTACTATGGCATTCAGGGTTGGTTCCTCCTCACACTAAGACACACCATCCCCAAGCAGTCCACCAGACATTTTCCTGACCTTGGAAGCTCCAAGAAAACTGCACTGCAAGGATTTATCAATGAAATGAGCAGCAGACTGAAGGCTGTACCACATCTATACAAGAAACTGGATTTTAGTCATCATCCCACCACTGTTACTGTCTCGCCACAGACTCTTGTCTTTATTCAGCAAGAACATCAGTTCTAGGAAGGACTTCAAGTCTTCTGGGAACTAGGCACCATGCAGAGAATTCAAAGTCATGTCTGGGTGAGCTTAGACATCAGCACAACAGAGGTATTGATCTGCTGTGGCTGGGTGTCAGCTTCATCCATTGATAAGGACATTGGCAATTAAAACATAACCACAGTTTTAAGGTTTTGGGAATGTGGGAATCCAAATAATGACACACTGGAAAGTGCTTTTCAGCAAGACTGTCTTTTACTAGAGTTTCCATGCAGAAGTTCATAAGGTGCAATGCTAGTTCCGGAAATTACTAGTGTTCCCTTTTCTCTTTCAATTAGAAGTGCATGCAATCAGCAATTGAAACAGAGCAATCAGTGTTTACTAAAGAGCTGGCCTACCCATATTTTTTTAATTAGAGCAAGAGAAAAAGGGAGGGGAACCCAAACAGATAAAGAAACCAGTATTTTTGTTAGCTATAGTGGGCATAAAAATTCTTATTTGTTTAAAGAAGGAAATTGTTACTGCAAATTTGGTGGATAGTGCCTCAAAGGAGAATGTTATTCAGACTTTTTTCCCCCCACACAGATTTGTGGCATTATGAGCATCTCTACTTCTTGGCAGCGTATCACAGTACATTAAGTTCAGGTTACCTGTAATCTTTATATCACAAATAATCTAGCATGGGTCATAAAGTCTGTAAATTTGAGGTTGCCTCAAAGAGAAAGCAAAAGAATCAGTCACTCTCATAACCTGATCAAGCCTGGGTAATCACAAAAAAAAGAGTTGTGACAGGAGGTAAAGGAAAATA
The DNA here is from genome assembly GCF_014839835.1 of Dryobates pubescens. NCBI lineage: Eukaryota > Metazoa > Chordata > Aves > Piciformes > Picidae > Dryobates > Dryobates pubescens. The sequence continues at coordinate 5,048,267 of NC_071635.1, forward strand.
TGGTTCATTTAATCCTTTATAAATTGATAGAGTCTTGCAGCTTTAAAGGAATGACCCTTTCAAAGCCAAATAATCAAATCCATCTCTTGTCAGTTTGGTGAGATTTATAATTGGAAGCTGAAGATTTTTTAAGCAATACTGTCAGTCTGCTTTTCAGATCAATGCCAATGAAATATTTTGTTTACAGTTTAACCTCCATTTCCCCTAGAATTTGAAAGTTTTAGTACCAAAAGTAGTTATGTCTAACTCCATTGATCCAGTGGTAAATTAAATGGCAAACAAAAGCAATCACATTGTTTCGTAAAAATACTCTCAACAGGAAGAAAAATTCTCTATTAAAACAGGATCTGTTGCACTGAAATGAAAGTTTCATTTCAGGAATAAGCTTTGTAAAAAACAGAGGAAGACCTTCACATAGCTAGATTGATTTCATGGGAATAGTACAAAGGTAATACAAATGAAATTATATATTGAATCCCCTTTCCTTAGTATTAAGGCAAAAGTGCTCCCCAAAAGTTTAAAACCAACCTAAAATGCCCACATAATAATTTTATTCAAGCAATGCGTCTCCTTTTTACTTCCAGTAGTTAACTGATAACTTTTCCATTTAGAATTATTTGATTTCTTTATTTCCTGCCACATCCTCTGCTGATCTCTGAAATATTGTGCATAGATTATTTATATTGTGTGCAAGAAATTGGTACGACACGGTGACACAATGAACACTTGGATAAAGAGTTTCAGAAGAAAAGGAGGAGCAATCTATTCAATAAAATCTCTTAAGAACTAAACCACATCCCTCAGCACAATGGCCACACATCTTTTAAATACCTCCAGAGATGGCGACTCCATCATTTGCCTGGGCAGGGGCGGACAGCCCTTTCTGAGAAGAAACATTCACTAAGCCTCTAATGTAAATGACAACAGATATCCACAAGATTATAAACCACTATTGAATTAATATGTAGGTCAACTTCAGACACTTCAAATGTATGCTGGCATTTGTCCAGATAAAAGTGGGGTGCTACAAGTCAAGAAATTAAACTGTCATTATAGAATACTTTGAATAAAACTAAAAAATCCCAATGGAAATAATGGCTGGGGTTGAGAAAGAAAGGAAACTAGACTGCAAGGTACATTACAGGGCTTATGAATGTTGTCTCTGTATTTATCACCCATACTAAAGACAAGCAGAAGCAGAAGTACAACATGATTGAAAACAAGCAGACAAACCATGTACCCTATAAATGTAAAATGTTAAAGAACTGCTTATGCAGAGAGCTCGTATTTTAGGAGCAGGTAGGACTTATCAGTTGGTTTTGTTTTGCTTCTCAAGGTGATTTCTTGTTCATACCGACAAACTCTGCTCTGTTTAACATGTGGACAAGAAAATGACTTGGCAATCTGTAACTCTACCTAGCCCTATGGAAGGATGAAATGATTTTTTTTTTTCCTTGCCATTTCAACAGATCTTTTTGGTGTGATAAAGCCAACAGAAGAAACAGGATTGTTTGTTCACAGGAAATTGAGATTTTTTTTCTTAATTTTGATTTTGGTCTAGATCTACTTGAAGTTGCCATTTCAGATTTTCCTATTAGGTAAGGAGGTAGAATATAAGTTTAAAACCACCAAAACATGTAACGAAGCAGACCCTGCAGCTTCATTGCTATTCTTGTCGGGTTTACTTCTGCTATTGGCACAGAAGCTGACGAGAATACCAATGTCACTGAGCAGGCAGGTTGTTCCCAAAATCCATAATTCTGGGAGGTTTATCCCAGAATGACATTCTAATCCACACCCTTTCCTTTGAAGCTAGAGTCCTGAAAGGTTTTGTGATTTTTACTTTCTTTATTTTCCCCATCCCTGGAGCAGGTGGACATTGAGAAACACCAGCATCCAGATGGATCAGTTAGACAATGTATGGTACTGTCCCACAGAGCTCAAATTTCTACCATTAACAAGGGTTAATGCCCTTCAGAGTTTCAGCCATGTCTTTTGGAACTCTTCTTGACCTTAACAGATTTTATTAGTTGCACTGATAGAGTGAGTTGCCTCTCCTTAGGGTTCCTATGGTTTTTGAATTGTGAAATACAAATTCTCAGTCATTGTAATGAGCACTGCTCAGGGTTTGGAGATTGTCAGACATGCACATGTCCTTTTCTTTTTAACCTCTCTGGCAAATCCTTTATCTCCAGTGACAGAAAAGGGCAAAGGTGGTGACAGAGTGACACCTGGAAATAGCCAGCAGCCTGTTACTGTCATTCACTCGTATCCACATGCAGTCTCCACCCAAATCTACAGAGGACATTTTGTTTGGCCATACTTGGTTTATGGATTGCCTCCCTCTGACCAGCCATAACATACAGACAGATCATAGGAACTCTTTAGTAAAGCACATCAACTGAGTAAAGCAGCTGCAAAACTAACAAAATCACAGAAAACATCCATTAGGAAGAGACTTCAAAGATCACCCAGTCCAACCTTCAACATAGCACTGAAGGGTCAATACTAAACCATGCTCCTAAGTACCAGGTCCACACACGCTGCTTAAACACCTTTAAGAGATGGTTACTCCACCACTGCCCTGAGCAGATCATTCCAATGTTTGATAACCCTCTCTGTAAAGTATTTCCTATCATCCAGCCTGACCCTCCCCAGTGCAGCTTGAAACTGTTTCCTCTAGTCCTGTCATTTCCACCAAGAAGAGGAGGCTGTGAAAGAGTCTACAAGAGAATGCTGAGACAGAAATAATGACCCACATACAGCTACACTGAGTCACATCTGCAGTAAACATTATGAGAGTTCTTACAGGGAGATAGTTCCCTTGAAATGGTTTACTAACGAGCCTGTGAGGCTGAGTTAAGGTTTGACTTGGCTCTCCTCACACACTTAATATTCATCTTCTTCAGCCTTCTCTAGGTTGTGATTGTTCTGTGCTCATTACTACCATGTATGTTTGCATTAGAGATCAGAGAAAAACTAAAAGACTTGTAACAAAAAAACCAAAACCACCACACCAGCTTAGTCACTTTTGATTTCCATACAACCTCCCTACCTCACTACCAGGAACAAATGTACTGCTGTACCAGTATAGGTAGTCTTTTTAAGAAGATGCCCGCTACCAAAATAAGATTAAAGCTGACTGTAGATCTTTCTAGTTAAAAATCTTCTTAATTATAAAAATTGCTTGTCTTGTACTATAAAAAGTAATATTTAGTGCAGGGTTAAGCAGCACATTCAACAAGAGTTCGTATAAATTAAGCTGCCTGTCAGGATGCCACTCAGTTTGATTCTAAATGGTTTACCAATTTCTGATGTGCTTAGTACTGAATTTGACTTCTTGTCAAAGTTCTATAAGTCAAGTGGGATTGATATTCGTACAACAGCTCCACTTGTTTTTCTTTTCCCTTTATTTAATCAAATAAGGGTGTCTGTGAAATTGCATTTTCTATCTTTGCCATGCAGACCAACAGAGTGAGCATAAAGCTGTCATTGATGTGCTATGAGCTCACGATTTTAATCTAGCCAGATAAATTGGACAACTACATATTTTATGGCAGTCACAGTAGCTAGCCCACAGAAGTTGTTTGAGAAGCATAAATTAGCCATATGCCTAGGTGTTTCATTAACAAACATCTTAATATGAACATTGATCTTGCTGAATATGGCATTGCAGCTATAATAACAATGTTCAAGTTGTTCTATTATGCCTAGATGAGCATTTTCATTTTCAGAAGCCATTAGACTTATTGAGCTTGCAACAAGTAAACCATGTAAGGAGAAACTAGAGTACATTAAAAGCCAACTCCTGGTCTGGCTTTGCTGACTTTAGAGAGGAGGATCCTGCCATCCATCTCTACATGAGGATAAATCTACAGTGGAATGCAAATAGCCATGTTGACTTCGATCACAGTATGAGGCCCTGTGTTCTGCTCTGGGTAGCAGTTGCCAGTTGAGGGAAAAAAAGTACATGTGTGCAAACAGGACTTAAAAAAAGTACAGAGAATTCCAGTTGTGCTAGGATAATGGTATGTGATTTGGGAACAATATCAGAGGTGGTTCAGAGCAGCAGTGTGTGTGCAATTTGCATTCAAACTTGAATATGGTGGGACTGGACAAAAAACTTCTGTTAGCTAAATGCTAACCTGCTGCTCTTATGCCACTGATACTGGTATAGAGATACCTACATGTGTTATCCTGAACTGCAAGGCTGAAATTTTCAAAATTAAAGCTGTAATATAAAACATAGTACACAGCTGAAAGTCAGTTTCAATCAAAGGTGCAGAAGTTGGTAGTGTCTAATAGTTATCTACAATTTCCAGAAAGGCAATTTTATGACCAATAATTAACATTTGAAGCTATGTAAATGGATAGAAGGAACATGCTATAATTTTAATGAGTAAAAAGCTAATTATCTATGAGGAGGAGGGAGCAAGAAGATCTTTCACTACTAGCATTTCAGAGGTTGTTTGGAGGTAGATGAACAGCCCCCATCACAGAAGTCATCACCCTTCTTTCTTTATGCCCTGTAAGGACCTCGATAGTTGATCATAGGACTTGGCAGGGACATTTATACCACTACAAGTTAGAGAGAAGCAAAGCTGTAGATGCAGTAGCAAGTTTTGTAGCCAGCATAGGATAATCCATCACTCAGATAAGAGAGCAGCCTATCATTACTTCCTATTCTCTTTAATAAGGACTTGGCAGACAAGAAATTATACTATGTGGTATCTAAACTATAAAAAGTTTACTGGAACTATTGGTGAAGTAATTGAGCTTTGGTTGATGCCATTTCCTGCTTCTGTCTAATGCTCTGCACATTATAGCTCTTTTCCCCTGATATGAGATGTTGCCAAGAGGACAATCTGTCAGTAGATGGACCAGTTGTCTGACACACATTAGCAAGTTCACCCTTTCCTTTGTAACTCAAAGCTACAAAAGGAGCTACTAGTAGCTTACACACATTTTCAGAACCTTTTAATTCCAGCAGAGAATTATTTTATACATTTCCATGATTTCTAAATCTGATACAATGGAATCTATCCTAGAATTAACTGTTTTTTTACAGGTGAATAGAAATTACCAACATACTTCTAAGTCTCCTCCACATCAAATGATGTCATGCATTCCATGATAAACAGCATATTACATGGCTAGTTAGCTGGAAGCAAATAGTCAATTTGGTATTAATTTGTTATCAAGCAACATTAGCAACTGCAAATCATGATGATGAAACAAATGCAAAGAAATGCTTGCTATAAAATTAAGATCACTGACAGTACACCACTATTGCATTTTGAAATATTCCTAATGCAGCTTTATTGCTGTCTTGGTAATGATCTAGCAAAGATTATTGCTCTTTCAATGGCAATATCAGAGAACCATTTGAAATATCTGCTATTTCCATGGTGAGCAGCTTAGAAATGAATGAAAATCCTGTTGCCTTTGGCTATATATAATTTCTTGTATGCTACAGAAGACCTACAGGTGAATTGAAAAGGAAAAAAAAAAAAAACCCGAAACTTGTTTGCTTTATGTCACTGTCATCTAATTAATGTGTAACTGTTTTTATTGTTTCCATTGCTCTTACTGTGTCATTTTTAAGTGCATGCATTTTATAGACAAAAAAGTTTTAAGAATTCTGTTCCCTTATGTTATGTTACAGTTGTTTTTATATCCTCTATTTGTCTTATATTTTTATATGTGAAAGACCAGTATGAGCAGCTGAGAAGCTTGGTCCATATAAACTGCAGTAAGACAGACTTCTGACTTTACTGATCCTTGGAGGACTGCATGCACACTTATCTTAAGCAAGTGTGAGGCCTCTCCTCTTCAAGAGTTGCATCCTGATTATCACAAATCTGGTTGCAATTTATATTGGGAAACCAAATTACTAGTTTTGATGTGTTTATTTACCTACAATATGGCATCCTTCTCACTGGCTCAGCCACTGTGGTGTAGAGCAAATAGGAGAGTGTGCTCACCAACAGCTGAGGTAAATACATATGATACAATGATAGTTAGATATGAAATGGTTCAGTATGTAGACCAATTTATGCTGGTACAGTAAACAATGCAGACTTACCTATTTTTGCATGTCAGTGGTAGTTGAAGCAGGATCTCTCAGCTTAGATGCCAGATGAATAATAAATACTCTTTGAGACTGAGAGCACTGCAAGATGTTGTAGCCAAAGAGTAGTCTTCAAAAATCCTAAAATGTAGTCCTAGAGAGATGTCACAGGGGGGTGGAAATTAGAATGTTTTTCACAGCTTGTTTCAGTCTTCATTGCTCTCTGGATAGTTTTTCAGTCCTCAGACAATGTTTTCAGAAGAAGCAGAGGAATTCATAGAATAGTCTGGGTTGGAAAGGACATCCAAAGGTCATCTAGTGCAGCCCCCATGCAGTGAGCAGAGACATTCTCCATTAGATCGGGCGGCCCAGAGCCTTGTCGAGCCTGACCTTGAATATCTCCAAGGATGGGCCCTCAACTACCTCCCCAGGCAACCTGCTCCAGTGTTGCACCACACTCATAGAAAAGACTTTGTTCTTAACATCCAACCTAAATCCCCCTCTACTTTCAAACCATTGCCCCACATACCTTTCCTGCAGGGCTTTGGAAAGTCCCTCTGCAGCCTTCTCAGAGGCTTCCTCAGGTACTGGAAGGCTGCTAGCAGGTCGCTCTGGAACCTTCCTTTTGCAGTGCTGATCAAGCCCAGCTGCCTCAGCCTGTCCTTGTAGCAGAGGTGCTCCAGGTGCTCCCTGATCACTTTCACGGCCCTCACCTGGCCCTGCTCCATCAGATCCATGACCTTCTCACATTGAGGGCTGCAGAGCTGGACACAGTACTCCAGGTGAGGTCTCACCAGAGCAAAGTGGCAGAATCAGCTCTCTTGATCTGCAGAGCAAGCTTCTTTTGATGAAGCCCAGGATGCCATTGGTCTTCAAGCCTGCCAGCACACACTGTCTGTCCCTGTCCAGCTTCTCAACCCCCAGAACTCCCAAGTCCTTCCCTGAAGGGCTGCTTTTTATTACCTCATCCCCCAGCCGTTATTGATAATGAGACTTGTTTTGGCCCAGGTGTGACCCTGCACTTGGTCTCGTTAAACCTCATGAGTTTCACCTGGGCCCAGCAGGTGACTTCTCCAGTGCTTCCTTTGAAAGAGTGATACAGGTCACTTCTCTAAAACTCTTGATTTTCCTCCTAATTTCCTCAAGCAGCTCTGATATTCTGCAGTTCTGTTTGTAGCTCAGAGCATGCACCACTGACACAGAAAAGGGCTGCCCAGTTTGAGAGGAATTCCTCCCAGAACACAGGTTACTTAGACTAGATGAAGTTCTCCGGGACCTCTGATGAGGCCTTTTCTTGGATATTTCCAGGTTATGAGAAAACCAGCTATTTTTCTCATGGCTTTGGGACTTTATCCTTAAAAGACCAGTCGATGAGACACATGGTTAAATTTGCAGCTTATGAAATTGTTAATTAAACTGTCTAGCAGTTTTCTTCCATACTGTGGCACCTCTTTACCAGACTTGCAAGCACAAACCAGTGGACAAACTAACACAGGTGGACAGGCAGAATTTGGAATGTGAACTTTCATGAATTCAATTTATTTCATAGGTATGAAGGTATGGATTTGTATTTCATTGCCAGTTTTTGTTTTAAAGCCTAGTTTCCTCAGGCTGCATTTTATACTGTAAACAAGGTTTAGACAACAATGAACTGGCTACTGTTGCTTTGAAAAAGTCTGATTGATTCATTTATCCCCTTGCTCATTTAATGACTGAAATAAATAATTTCCCTTAAAATGATGGGTATGTGGTAACTCTAAGGGACAAAGTAATGTTGTCCCTTTTTGGTTTCTCATTGAAAAAGTCAAAATAGGGAAGAAGAGAGAGAGAGAGAGAGAATACATTTAGGTCTGATTCATCTTGTTTTCTGAGCACTGTGAAAAATACTTTTAAAATTTTTCCCTTTTTTCCCTTTACTTTAGGCCTTGAACTCAATCCTTACTTTTCCAGCCAGCAGATGGGCAATAAATACTCCTTTAGAGCAGAAGAGGCAGTGAAAGGGGTCTGTAATAGCAGTTGTCTCCATCTGGTGCCCTTGCCTCATTTTTCATTGTAATATTCCTTCAGTAAGGAGTTGTTGTATTATTTTCCCATTCTGCCTACACTCCTCATTTATTCTGGAAAGGAAGACAGACAAAGCATGTAATGAAGGGAAATAGCTGTTTCTGCTTCCTTTTTGAGCCTTCAGAGCAACTTGTGGAAACTTTTCAGATATTCTCAATAGTTCTTAGTCAGGTAAACTTGCAAACACACTTGCAAAAAAAAAAAGGATGCAGTACAGTAATACTAAATGCTAAAATCAAATCAACAGAATATTGAGAATTACCAGACTAATATAGTGATTTTTATTGGCTTCTGTAGTTCACTTTCTAGATGTGTAACTAGATCCCCAGCAGAAGTATGAATTTCCTATGGCCTATTAAAACTGTCCTGCATGGTCTTACTATTTCCCTAGATTTCACAGACAGATTTGATATATCAAACCTGACATATCAAGGAGTTATTTATCTGAGAATTTGCTGTAAGGACAAGTGAATACATAGGTTTTCAGAAGGGAAAGCACAACCAGTAACATTTGCAGTGTGAAATATACTGCATTCAGCTTTACATTTTATTTGGGCAAGTAAATAATCAGAGGGGACAATATTACCTGAAATGGATGTATCAGAAGGATCATGTGGTGTTTTATACCAGTAGTGTTTGAAGTGATCAGGTCTCAAGACACATGACTGTCCTTACTATGTTACTGAAAGCTAACTGAGGGGAGTTACAGCCAGTAATCTTTAAAAGTATTTAAATTGTTATGCATTAAAAGTACCTCTGTGATGACAATTGAGAGTGACAAAAATACTGGAAGGAGAACTACTCAGGGTGTTAAAGGTACCTTCTGTTCAACTGTTAAACTTAATAATATTGTTTCACCCTATCTTAAAAGTAGAGTTTGGGAACTACAAGTTTCATTTTAAATAATGTTTGAATCCAGTACATCTGGATTCAAATGTTCTTAGCAAATGTCACCATTTTTTTAAGGGTGATTAGAAAGGGGCAATATGCATGAGAGATATATCTAACCAATCATATCATCCTGAGCACGAAGACAACCATTAGATATTCCCTACACAAGAACTCAAAGACTCATGAAAGTGAACTGGCAAACCTTTTGGTACCCACTCAGGAAACCTTTAAACCAATATGTAAGTGTTGCAGAAGTCAAGGATGCCCTTGACTCAAACATTTCAGTTTCACAATCAGCTTTCTCTCATTCATCCTCTAAAGGCAGGATTTCTCATCTAGTTCTCCCAACAAAAAAACACATTTATTATAATCTACTCTTTGTGAGATTTTCCTGCTTTTTTTTCATCATATTTGGCTTCCTCAGGCATGCATTTTCAAAATCAGAGAGGTGAAGTTTCCTACTGATTCAGTGCTGTGAAATGGCTCTCTGTCAGAAGCAAGGCATTTAAACAGCACCAGCTGCAGCACTCAGTATCTATGGCAGAGATGTTATTGGAGCTCAGGGTTATTTATTAACTCAGCATCTATCTTTGCCTTCTATTATCATAGGGTACATTAAGTTTACCAGCTACAAATTGTATCTTTCTGCTAGTCTGAAGTTTGCAGAGAGCAAAGATTAGGGTGAAAAATAACAATGATGTTACCCCCGTCTCCTTCCTCCACAATACAGAGACTGCATGCATGTAATACCTGGGCATGTAAGTGTTAATGATAACTGGCAAAGAGTTCTCTCCCTGGCTTGCAAAAGTCTAGCTTCTTTGCTTCCTGTTGTGGGAGTCACAAGGTGAATCCAAGTGCTTCTGCTGAAAGAGGACAAAGTAGACATTTCAGTGACTCACAGCATGAAATGACATTCCCACATTTTGCAGATGTTTCTCCTAGGTAATAACAGTGAGGGATCATAGCAGGGGCAGTCAAAGGGGCAGAGAAGAAAGGCAATTTGTAAACTGTACTAGCAAGCAATCTTCTTGCTATTTGGAAAGTACACTGCTGATAGCCTCGGTGGTTACTTTCTTCTTTGTGATTGTTTAAATTGATTCCATTTGAAATCCACAAAGAACAGCAGTAACTGTTTCTTCAGGGAAGGAGAGTGTGCCTGGGGTGTCCTGCTGTTCCTTATGCAAAGCTCTGTGACTTTCCATTACTGTGTGCCAGAGAAAAATGTGGTGGAGTGGTATTCTGCTTTCTCCTCACCCTGTTTGTTTTAGAACCTCAGAAAATCCTAGGCTTATAGCAGTTCCAAGTATAGAATTCACAAGAGATAATGTATGTCTTGAGGATATTTATGTATCTACTAATGCCTCAAGATTTTTCATATTTTCAGTGGGTGATTTGAGGCCTTATTTGCTCTATTGAGACATTACAAACCAAATACTGTAATCCAACTCACAGGCTATTGCTGCAACAAGTGCAGTATGTGAACAAGGATATTCAAGAAAAGATGTAGTAAAAGTAAGAGTTTATTACATGCTTGAGGCTAGTATTGGGAAGATTCAGGACCACCATCAGTAAAACCACCTGAAATATATATTAAATGTTAAACAAATTGAAGTGTAAATGCAGAGCATTACTGCAAGTGATGCATAAAGTCATATTCAAAATATATAAATTGCCACCATTATAAATATATTCAGCATTAAACTAGTTGAAGCTCAGAAGATGGGGTTGCATCAAGATGTGGTACAGCTTCCTGAACTAAGAGAAGTCAACTTTTAATTTGCTACCCTGCATTGCCAGCATTTCTTCATGGTCCAGCATCTCCTGGAACTAATCATTTTGCAGAAACAAACCCTTGATATGTACATTGTTGGCATGGCTTTAATTGCAACCCATTAGGAGCAAAAGTGCTTTCTAACGCTGTGGATGTGCTCTGTAGATCACTAGGAACTCAAGGAACAGTAAACAAAACTGTTATTCACCATCTGCATACAGCATTAGCAAGTGACTGACGAGATGTGCTTGCTGACACTTCATCAGTGTAACTATTGGAGGTCAGAGCAGTGACAGTAAAATGATAATTGCTCACATACAACATTGCATGGATAATTGGTTGGGTTACACTGTCTGTCAAGGTAAATGTTGAAAGTGCTTGAATGGTAGTGAATGTTCTCATGGATACATTTTTATCCCCTTAAGGGCCTGATTCAAACCCAGTTGAAGCCAGAGACTCACGAAGCTCAGTAGGTTGGTATCAAGATCTGGAAACTGCAGGGTGCCAAAGTTTATCTTTCTTTCTCTCTTTGGAGTAGCTGCAGAATACACTGTAAATGGTTTGTCTCTGCTACACACAGTAGTGGCAGTGTGTTTGCTCTTCAGTTTCCATGTTTGTTTACTCCTAGACATTTCCACATGCATTACATCAATTAATTTGTTAATTAATCCACAAATGAAGCATTGTCTTCTCTATTGGGACTGCCAGCTACAGAGAATCTCTCTTCTCAGTTTATTTCTCTTCTGTTTCCTTAGGTACAACACTTATCTGGCTTGTTGGACCTAGACGAGTGCATCACATCTTAAAGGTAACACAATGGACTGAAAATGCCTTTTTTGTGTGTTTTCCTGTACAATTATGCCTTCTTAGAATCCTTGAGAATTTTTATTGCTCCAAGGCTGGAATCTGCAGTGTGGGTTTTGTTTCATTTTTCTCACTAAACGGTTCACAAGGATGGAGTTTAATTTTTGCTTGTCTTCTGAAAATATGTGTGATCTGGGCTTGTACATCTTCAGAGTACTATGAACAGTTGAATCTACCCTGGCTGTAGATAAATTTGTTAAACAATCATCCATTTTTTAAACTCCTATTTCAGGTTAATAAAAAATATCAGCTGTAGCATCTCTCTTTGAGAAAATAGCAATAGAGAAGTATGACCTAGAACAGAGGTTTCTTCTGCAAGCAAACTTAATGGCAATTTTCTGTTACCTTCACAATTATCATCTGGGTATGCCTAAGCATTCACACTTTTGTATAGGTATTTTGCAGAGTATTTGAAAATACATTGTTGTTCCCCATGCTGTTGTTCCCATGCTGTAGAATGAACAATGTATTTCATAAAAGAATGAGTCTTACTTTGGAAAAAGAATTAAATGTTTAATGAACTCATGTTTGCTCCTGAAGAAGCATTCTTTCAGTGCTAAATGCATATTTTGAGCATGGTTTGGAATTTTCTCTATGCAATAGCAACTTTGCCTATTCATTAATCCCTTCTATAGCCAAGACTGCATGAGTGCATCCTTTCATCGGAGAGAAACCTTGTTATCTTTACTATGCTTATAAGCCTGAATAGAACAATTCACAGGAGTTAGATCTTTCAAAAAAAAAACCAAAAGTGCTGTCTTCTTATCAGAAGACATATATTCAGTACATTGCTGCAAACTATTAGTGACTTCATTGAAATATACGCTGGAAAGAGTCCTGATTTAGCTGCTGTAAATAATGTTTTCAGTAGGAGTGGAGAAGAGAAACTTGCAGAATGACAAGCTATTAACATTCAAGTTACAAATTGTTGTCACTGTGCATGACATTAATTAGAGAACAGTGTTTTCTTGTGTTTTCTTTTCTTGGAACATCGAAATCCAAGTGCAAGTATAGGAAAGGCAAACATTTTAGTTGTCTTTATTTGTCCTCTGCTGAAAAATCTTTGCTCCTGATGACTTCAGAAGTTTTACAGTTCAGAAACAATCATGAATATTAGCAAATTCCAGAAGACTGAGATTTGCCAGCTGGCACATTCTCAAAACCAGGTCACACAGTAGTATGGTGCAGATCCACCAACCAGCTGAGGATAAAGATGTGACAGCACCTCTTCTAGTCCCACTATAAAGCTAAACATTTAATGGCAAAAATTGTGAAATAGAGAACTGTCTGTATCTTAGTCTGATAGATGCTTATGTCTAACAGCAGCTGCTAAAGTGCATTGACTAAATAAGCACTTGATGAAAATCAAAATAGATCCAGATCTGGTCTTCTGCCTTTTTGGATATAGTTTTCATATATTTGCTGGTTTAATAATGCAGTTCTTGTGCTCAAATTCTTAAAGAGCAGAACTTTTACAGAACAGTTCAATTCTTACTTTTTTCCCCCCTTCTTTTTCCTGGCAAGAAATATTCTTAAATTAGACTCATTAAAAATCTATTGTATTGCTGAAAGTGCACATGATAGACTTCTTTTTCCCCACTAATGTGAAGTGGGAGAAGCAGAAGTATCATTATATTAACAGATTGCAGAGAATACACTCAACTACCACCCATCTTACAAAGCAAAATGTAACAGCCTGCAAAGCCAGGATAAAAGGAAGCTGGCTGCATAAGCCTGTAACAAAACTATGATAAATGAAATCCAGATGCATATGACCACAACAAGTAATTTCTAATGGAATTCACCTATCAAAACTCTGCTGTCTTTGGCAAGGCAAATAAAACATTGAAACCTGCCCTGGAAGGCTCAGTGATGATAAGGCATTGGTGGTAGAATTTCACTCAGTAGTAGGCACCTTCTGAAGCGTGAGGTTGAATCAAAACTGTTCTAATGATGAAAATGGTGGGATTTGCAACTATTTCCCTCCAAATTGCACATATTAAATCTTGCTGTTAGAAAAGAAAAGCAGCTAATTGTCAAGCCATTACTCTCTTCATTTCAATTATTCTTTAAATCATGTTTATTACCTCTAAAAGACCTGACAACTTTGACATACCAGTTGGAGCAGTGTACTAGTATGTATTGAAAGATGCAAAATTACTGTCTGTATTATAACTTGTGAAGTGAAATCTGTATTCTAAATTAAAGAAATTAATAAACCCATGTTGGATTAGGGCTTTGATATTTTTATCTTTTTAATCTTTTCAATGAGAAAGTAAGAGGAAGTTTTGTGAATCATCAATCATCACAGGAGCAATTTGGACCTATAGGTATGATTCCGTCATTATGCCAGTTTTCTCTGCCTTATACAAATATATTCCTTTATTCTTTTTTATGCAAGCAAGACCAACACCAAAACAACATGAAATAACTTCAAAATAAAAGGCAGTAAAAGTTGCTGAAAAAAAGAGAATGCCCTGATTTCCAAACCAAGACATCTTCGGGGTCCATATCTTTAAATTCAAGAATCATAGAATCATACAATCCATAAGGTTGGAAAATACCTCAAAGACAATTAAGAATTTGCATGCTGATGAAGATTTCAATTTTTATTTCAACCAGAAAGTGCAATAAATATGCCTGAGACAAAGTTTTTGTCTTGAAATATGCAGTTAATCCACTTCCTCACCTCTGTTTCCTAGTCTCACACAGCATAGTATTTCCCAATTAGACTTCTAGTTTAGTACTGCTTCTATAGCAGGGGACTTGCATAAAAGAGAAGTAGCAGGAGATTTTCAAAGCACTCATGCTAATTAGGTGTCCAGCTCTCATTGATTTTGAATAGGAGCTAGGTCCTTACGAACTCTTAATGCCTTTGAACATTTCTCCTGTAATTTCTGTCTGTTCTACTTGTACAGCCCCAGCATTCAAAGACTTCAAGTCTAAAGAAAATAAAAGACAGTGCATGATGCCCAGTCTAAATTATCCTTCAAGTCAGAACCACTAGTTACAGTTGGAAGGTTTCAAAAGGATAGCCAGTGTGTTGTTGACAGAAAGAAACTTCAGGGCTGTTAATATTTTATATATTAACTCCTTCACCACTACAGTGCCTGCTTTTGTGGAACTTTAGACTTATGGTTCCAGCAGATCTGTGTGAATTAAATGCCTTTGTCCTTGAAGGACTGCAGCACTGCTGCTTAATTCTCAGTGATAAATCATATTCTGAAACATAGTACAGAGGCCAAGTAACAGATTTAAGTGATTTCACTATTTTTTAAAACTGTAACTCAATTATAAGGCAAGTTGGGAATATTATGCCATGCACTGTGCTCCAATGTGCAATATTGAATGCCATATATTAAAGAATGCACATCTATTATGTGCCTTTGAAAAAAATCTGGCTTGTTGTCTAGTAGTTTATTTCTCCAAGATTCTAAGTATTCTCCTAGTCACTCAGAAAATCTGTTCAAATTATATATACCTATGTCTTGAGTCTTTTCAGAAAGCCCTTTCCAGCAAAGCATCTTGTTTATTCTAATAGCTAAAGTGACGTACTGCAGAGGGGATGTTTGCTGGCACATGCTATTGATGCAGCAAAGCAAAATTTGTTCACCTCTGACTCTTAACCCTGGGAGGCTTCTAGACTTATGGGGAAAAGGGAGGCAGAGAGACAGAGGATTCTTTCCTGCAGATACCACCAGTAAAAGTCACACACCTCCAATCCTGGAGATCTTAATAAGGACAGAATTTGCAAAACAAAAATCAATACAAGCTACAAGTCTAAATATAATGCATACAACTGGGAGTGACACAGGAGTGCTCCTCAGCAAAGGCACCACAAGTGAGCACATTCCAGTTCAGTGCAGGAGATGTTCTTCAAGGGGGGGGAAAGAATCATATAGGTAAAATTGTTCAAATGCAGTGAACTTTTCTTTTTTCAAGCCAGTAAACTGATAATGAGCTTAACACTAAAGAAAACAAAAAAAAGAACTGCCAAAAAAGCCCTCATTATGATGATGTTTTGAGGACACTCATTTCTCTCACTCATCTAGAACAAGAAACAGTTTAAATTGTGATAGCTTGCTCTATTCCTTTCTTAAGAAGTCTTCAGATCTCTGAGTGGGGGATGGGGAGAAGAAAGGTAGGAGGTGATGATGGCAGGGCAGCATCACCAATTCAATTTAATCTGGAATTCCAAAAAGCTTTTCAAAATCAAATCAAATATAGAGGGGGGAATTAGCATAAGAATCACCAGTAATAAAAGTAAAGAGAAAGAATAAAGTAATTGCTTTTCACCAAAGTTTAAAGCAAAGCAATAACAGAGAAAATACTGCAGCTTAGAAAATGATTTGCCATTGCCATGATTCATTTCTAGCCTATAATAGGTTTTATTTCCTTGCTTTGCAGTAATGCATTCATTACATGCCCAATTTAGAGCAGAGTTAGCCACAGAATTCTTTATAAATATACAACAGTCACTCTTCAGCTCATCTTCAATGCTACATCAGCATGACAACCCAGACCCATCAGTGTTGCAAGACAATAAAATGCGGACAATAGTTGTCTAATATTGTCTTATTAGCTGAAAGAAAAGGTTTAAAATGACAAGCTGTCTTTGTATAATTGATTGCTCCAGATTCCGGTCCTTTGGAGGCAGCAGTAAAGCACTCCCTGGTTTGAGTGTCTTTAATATCAGATGCATGCTTTTCTCAGGAGCATGGCTTGTGCAGTGATAAGTGTTGCACAAAGAACATTGATCTGATGGAGGTCTTTGTGTTTTGGTATGCCACATGTTGTACCTATTCACTGAGTACTCAGCCTAAATATTTCTAACTCCAGACAACTTACTCACAGGAATAATTGATAGGACCATTCTGATCTGTTAATGCTATTACATGTTCTGGTTGCCATACGTAAGGTGGAGGAAAGCTGTATCCATTTGAAACAACAAAATAACATCACAAGCAGTGAGTTTGGCACTAGCTACACCAATTAGTAACACACCACCATAAATTTTTACCCATTTAGTGGTTACTATTAGTAACATTACATTCCAGAAGAGGAGGGATGGCAGAGCTCGCAAACCCTTTTTCCAAAGGTAAAACCCCGAAGAAAGATCCCATCTCACTAATGTAGGTACCTAACTTTCTCATTCTTAAACTCTTAGGATTTAGTGCATTTTTCAAGGCAAACACTTCCAGTATCTATCCTTATAGTCCATGGATATGGTTTTGATATCTATAAAGAGGGAGGTTTTGGCTTTTAAGTTTAGGTTCCCAAGGCAGGCATACAGCAGTTGCTTCAAGCCGTTTTCAAAGGCATCTCCCCCTGTTACCTTGTTGACTATGTGTGAAATGGCACATTTATTTTCATTGCACTGTTCTTTAAAGACCTTAAAATTCAGGTGAAATCTATGTGCATATATAACCATATCCAAAACACCACATTTTGGCAGGTGAGTGGGTTACAAGAACTCACTTCCACAAAGTTGTCAAAGAAATGTTTGAAGTGAAACTTTTATTTTTAGGAAGCTTTTGAAGCACCTGCTTTTACTGGCTAACAATTGTGTATTGCATGTGTACTGACCTGAAAAGATGAGGAAAGCAGCATGCCAGCAGGTCAAGAGAGGTGATTCTGCCCCTATACTCTGCTCTTGCAAGACCCTACCTTAAATACTGCACCCAGTTCTGGTGTCCCCATCACAAGGACACAGATCTGCTGAAGTGAGTCCAGAGGAGGGACACACACATGATCCACGGGCTAGAGCATCTCTGCTATGATGATAGGCTACGGGAGCTGGTGTTGCTGAGCCTAGAGAAGACTCCAGGGAGATCTTAGAGTTGCTTTCCAACACCTGAAGGGATTCTATAGGAAGGCTGGAGAGGGACTTCTCATAAGAATGTCTAGCAATAGGACAAGGGGTAATGATTTTAAGCTGAAGGAGTGCAGGTTAAGACTGGATCTTTTGAAGTTCTTCAGTACGAGGGTGGTGAGATTCTGGACAGGCTGCCCAGGCCATCTGGCATCAGAAAAATATAACTACTGGAGATTTGTTTCCATTATATAAGTTGCTGGTTTGGTATTTTCATTTCAGCAAAACCAAACAGGTTAAAAGTTTTTTCTTCTAAGTTTATTTTCTTTCTGTACAATAGAGCAGATGGAAACAATGCTCACCCCACTCATCACTAAGCAGGAGGACAGAGTCTTATTTTGCTAAGTCTACCAGATGAAGTTTACAACTTCATCAAGAACATATTCTAACTTCTGGTATCATTTCTTGAACAACCTGCAGCTTTGTGCATTGTGTTCTCTCTGGGCAACATTCCAAATTTCAGAGACCTGCTCTCTACTAATTTACAGTGGATGGTGTTTGAAAAGTAAAATGTCTTTCTAATAAGAGGCTGCAAAGTCATAGAAAATAAACACTGTCAACAGTCCACAAAATGACACATCTGTGGCCAAGTACCCCTTTCTGGGAAGGTACTAACTGTTAATTAGGTGCCTAGGAATATCTGCTGCTATTTGACAAAATATTTTTGCAGCAGCTTGGCTACAAAATGGTATTGTTTTGACCTCCTTTATCCAAACAAACAACAACAACAAATAGAGGTAATATAACCCAACCAGCTGCACAAAAGCCTCTGAATCATCTCTAGCCACATTAAGTTTCTGACTCCAGGCATCAAGTATAAAATGAAATCAAACAAGAAAATACAAAGGGCAATGGCATTATGTCCAACTTTGATTCTTCCTTTCCCTTCCACTTCAGTTATGATTCATATGGATTAAATGCATTAATTCAGTTTTTCTCAACAGCTAACAAATATATATAAATCAAACCTATAACTCCCATAATTCAGAGCTATTACAAAGGGTTGGTCAAGTCAGTAACTGTTAATTTTCTTCCCAGGAGTGGACAGCAAATTGCATTCTAACGAGCATACCAAGACAAGAAGGAATATGATACATTTTTTTACTCGATTCAAGACATTATGAGAGAGGCTAATCCTTGTATTTTATTGTGTAGCTGTAAAATAAGTAAACATAACAGAAAAAGAATAACAAAATAGTCAGGAAACCAGTCTAAATAAGTTGGGCTGCATTATGATAGGTAACAGTATTAGGTATACAGTTAGAAGAGCTATTTTTTCTGAGGCATGTAGAAATGCTGAAGGTACTAATTAAACTTTTTAAGGTAGAAAAGTTTAAGTTTAGGCACAGTGATATTAAGAAATGGAAAAATGGCCTAACTATTGGAAACCATATCATTATAGCTATACACATTTGGCTGTAGAATCTATAGCCAGGAAAGGTACAACCCCTTCACTCAAGTGAATTAAAACACTTTAAAGATGAAGTACCATAGCAACAGAAACAAGGTAAGTCATGCAGCTCTAGGGGAGCTAATGACTGATTTTTATGCCTATGAAAACTGCACAATGGAAGAAAGTTTCACAGAGCACTTGACAGAGCATTCAAAAATCAGGTTGAATTAACTGGAACTGAGTTTGATGGAACAGGTGGAGTAAAATGGAACTGAATAAGTAAGATCCTCTTCCCTATTTCACGCCATTCCTTGATGGCTAAAAATGTCACCCAGGCAGACCAGAAAAAGGGCACTGAAAAATCTCTGTATCCCTCTGCCCCTAAAATCAGTTGCATAAATATTCAGGGGAGAGGAGGGTACTGTAGGAAACACTGAGAAAATTATTATTTTAGGAGAGATTTACGTGAGAGGTTACACAAGTCTGTATCAGTGATGAGAAAGGATGCAAAGAGATCTTTATCACAGAATTCACCAAAATTTCACGTTGTCATGCCGCAGCTTGGTTGAGTACTCAGACCACTGGATTCATTGTTTGTCACCAGCCTTGATGAATTAAGTGGTTAGCATGCAGCAGAAGGACTTAACTTGGGGTTTTGCAATTGTTGATCAGTGTGACACACAATTTCAGTTCTTCATAATTTCATTTCTCCATCCCTAAACAGAGGAGAAGACTAATATTTAAATGATGCATTTACAAAGGGTTGTAAATATAATTTATATGTGAAGCAGCTCTGCTAGTACAGTTAGGAAAGCCCATACCTTAAAAACTGCTCTGGCCCACTGGGACTTTGAGATCTCTGTTACCTGATGACAAAACCTGAGAAACTGAAGAACTGTGTTCACTAACTGCAATTAAAAGAAGGTGGGCTTTGTGCTCAGCTTCTGCAGTTGTCTGTAAGTTGTGGTTGTATCAAATCCTACCAATGTTAATTTAGATGTCAAGGGCTAATGTAGTACAAAGTTAAAGTTGTTAATCAAATTAGATAATGTGGCAACTCTTCAAATTACATTATTTTTCCAATGAGTACTTAATCTGCATGTGAAGGATGGCTATTGTTAGTTCATTAAAAGTCATTTATTGATACCTGTAATTAGTTTAAATACTAGTTAAACCATAAACAACACAGCCACAGAAGTATAATTTGAGATACCTTTGCATAGACTTGCTACTACTAGAATAAGACTGAAATTGTGTTTGACTTCCTGAAAATGGGACATAAGTGGCTGGTTATTTTTCTGGCTACAGTAGTGCTGTAGTAGCAGGACTGCTCTCCTTTACAACTAAGAAGCGAATTTGCAGCATACTGTTTAAGGTATTACTGTGTTTCCTGATTCAGTGTCTGAATCTGTGACACAGTGGGTATCTCATTTCTTTGTTATTGACATTTGATAATGGCAAAAGGCATTAGTGGGGATGCTGTCAATAGTAAGGATGATTACTTCCCCCTAGGCCTATTTTATGGCTAGAATATGTTATACGGACAGCCGTATATTTTATTTAGGTTTGGTCTGTTGTCCGATGTTGATCTTCACTGATTCTTCCCTACTGTGCATCCTTGAATTTGAATGAATAGACAGTTTATTGTGGAGGAGGAGGAAGAATATATGTCAGTGACTGAAAAGAGGGGAACTGGAAGGCTTTATGGCCTTTAAATTCTGTCATAACAATTTCATTTCTAATCAGAGACTTTATTTATTATCCTGGCACCATTTGTCATCCTGTTGAGGGTAATGAGTAAAGTGTGGTACAGAACATGATACATATGTACCTCCTCCAAACTAAAAATAGCCTCTTTTTAGCTCAGTGGCTTTTAAGTAGGTCTTCCATTTTTCTTTGACAACTTAATACTGTTCTACCTTTTAACTTTATAATTAGCTCATAAACTACATGTATACAAATTCTCCCAGGGAGTGTGACTTTGAAAACCATTTAGTGCTACACTTTTGGTACAGGGCTGGTGCATTTTCTAAATGTTTTGTGTATAAAGCAGCTATTAATCAAAAACTTCAATATGTATCAAACAGCAGAAACAAACTTGAAGTCATCTCTTTTATTGAGAAGGATTTATTTAAAATGATGTGAACAAGATGTATTCTGGCAAAATTCAATGCTCTCACTCACAGAGGTAAAGCATTAATTGCCAAGAAACTCAGGTGGAAATCCTTATTTTCTTATCCTAAACTTGGTGGATAAGAAAGTTATGATTGATATTTCAGAGGAAAATATGTTGAGAAAATATGTGTATGATATCTCTTTGAGAACAGACATATATATGTTTATTTCTGTTTGGTTTTATTTCCACATATATATGGATCACCTTGTGGGCAGGTGTTTTTCCATGTATATAATGTGAACTATGTTCTCATATATTTTAATGAACAGATTAGTTTAGCTTCAGCTCTGCATCTTCAACTATGTAACATAGTTTAGGTGTGATGGCGAAGGATATGAAGTGGCAAACAGGAAGAGTAACAAATTCCACCTGATTTATTGACAGCTATGCCATGAGGAGATAAGGACTCCACTCTTTTGCCTAATTGTATATCATGGGTTTCACTGTGAAGAGCTCTTCCTGGACAGTTTACTGATAGCTGCATCCAGCATTTGGTATTTTCTGAGGTAATTGGACTATATTGATCTGAAGGTTCAGGAACACAACTGTAGTGGCAGTTGAAGAACTGGCACATACAGCTGCCACAGAATACAGTTTGAAAAGCATTCTCAGAGTTTTCTCACTGATGTTAGCTTGATGTCATTCACATGAATATCTAATATTTGAAACTCTAAATGGCCATTTCCAACTATGTACATTTGGCAGGAAACATCCACATACAACATGATATTAAAGTTTGAATAAAAGCAAACTGGTGACAACACTTGAAAGGAAATTGTAATTAAATTCTACATTATTATTACTTCTATAATAATTTCATATCTGAACACTAGCTTATGATAAGAAAATCTATATCTCCTGGAGCTGTGAGACAAAGGCTTTCCATTAGTCATCATACCCTGCATAATGAGTGGCATTGCTAATAAAACACAACAGACTTCAAAGTCATTCAATCAGCAGTCTGAATAATGAGATTTTGTATGAAAATGTAAATAGTGCACATGCAACAAAAGCAATAAGGTGGAATGTAACATTTCCTTTTAAGCCACCACAAACTGATAAATTGAAGGGAATTTAATTACTTATAATGCAGAGCAATCCACAGATTCCTTGAAAATCAGAATAGGTCAGGGACTCAGTGTTTTAGAAGAATGTGAACTTCAACAATAGAAATCACTGCTGAGAATGAGCTTTACTGGAATCTGTAACTTTGCTGGAAAAATAAATCTGCCAAAAATTTCTTCTAATAAATCAGAAAAATGGTTACACCAAATTTGACAAACATGCCAGACACAGAGATCAGCCTCTGGTACACATTACTGCAACACAGAGTAGAGTAGAACAGAATAGAATTGAATAATATAATATAAAACAATTAATAAAACATACTTTAAATGTCCTTTAAGTATCCTTTAAGTAGAATTTGATTAATTCATACTGAGACAGATAATTAATAATGAGAGATCACATGAGCTAGTGAAAATAGATTGAAACTTGCACTTCTACAAGACAAGATTTGCAATTCAATTGGATTTTATCTTAGAAAGACACATAGATTCTCTTCTGGAACACCAAGACAGATGCTAGCATTGTTAGATACATTTTCCATGGGAAAAAAAAGGTAGTCATATTTATCTGCAAACATAAAGACTTTACCTACTGTTTTGGCTTATTGTAGTGTTTCCTCTGAGGAGGCATAAATTGATGGATTGATGATAAAACTATGGTGGAGTTCAAGAGCAGAGGTTGCTTTAACACCAGCTGTCTGGTCTTCTGCTTATGTTGGCTGATGTGTGGAAGTCCGGCAATGCAAAGAAAAAGCACAGCAATGACCGTTTCAGTGATGTAAAAAAGTATCTGATGTTCACTATGCTCTGCTGATATTTTGTGTTAAGTAATGTGTGAAACACATTTTTAAAATTCAGGTGGAGCTTTATAAATCAATCAGTAGATGATGATTTTTAGTAGTAGCAAACTGGATTTTACAGCAGTGTGCTCCCTTATGATCAAGCCAGCAGGTGAAAGCTTTGCTGCTGGCCATCTGCCATTCAAGCAGGCTACACTAACCTTTTACTTGTCAGAAAGAATACAGCTGCTCTTTAGAAAAAGATACCAGAATCTTATTTAGCAATATTACTTTGAGATGCTGGAAAAACAATTGTCAAAATCAGAAGCAGTAATGGCTACACTGTAACAGAGAGTGACTTAGTTATATTGCATTTAAGAGAAATCCATCAGATGAAACCAAGAAAAAGATATCTGTTGAGTAGAACAATAATATCACCTTTACAGCATACACTAAGAATGCCATTTTGCTAACTTACTCAGCACTAAAACAAAATGTTGGAAAATACCTGTACTCTTAGTAGGAATGCTCTTTTATTTCCTAGTCTGAATTTCTTATGAAATTCTATTATACTTTATGGGATTTATAAAAAAAAAAAGGAATTTTGTCTGAAAAAAATACCTTGTTAACAGAAACAGAAGCTTTCATTTTTGTGCATGGATACTGGCATAAATGCCAATATTTTGCAGTCGGATCACTGATTTTACTAAAATTCTTTTGGAAAAAGTAAAGCATAAAATAACTCTGGTTATCAGAAATGTTGAATAATCTTCTCACAGATTTCTGGAGCTAATTCTTTAGCTCATCAAAATGACTGGACTTATATTTTCTATCAGTGTCAAGTGTAATAACTTGTATCCAGCCTAGCTGTATGTGCAAAGTTCTTACATATATTTGGTTGTAAGAAGGTTTTCAGTAATTAAGTCTCATTATATGTGCAAACTGGCTGTATCCTGACTGGAAAAAGGTTGGATGTCCAGAGCACAACACAAAAAAGCCATCATAATGAGCACAGGCATCCTAATGATGAGCACATTTCTTGTGGCCCTGAGCTACCCAACTAGAAGGTGCTGATGTCAGGAATGACCTTAAATGCTGGGATACTCAGGGAGGCGGTGGAGACCCCATCTCTGGAGACATTCAAGAGCAGACCTGATCTGGTTGGGGATGCCTCCACTCACTGCAGCAGGGGTTGGACTAGATGACCTTTAAAGATCCTTTCCAACCCAATGCATTCTACAGTTCCGTTCTGTTCTACTCGACGATTCTAAATCGGACAGACCCTAGTCTGGAAGATAGGGGAAAGTAAGTTCATTAAGTTATTGTACATCCAGGAATTAAAACTGTACATCACATTCACAGAGCAGATTTCAAACTCAGAGCATTTGTTGAGGATTTATGAGTCATGGTAGATCACGCTTTCCCAGAGGCAGATAAAAACATTATGAGACGCTGAAGTAGAGAGCAGTATGATCTCATTAGTATGACTGGAATATCGTTTTACTGTTAGAGTTCTGGCTTCCTAGAAAATGTTTATTGAAAAAATTGGGAAGGTCACAAAACAATAAAGGACTGGAAAAATCTATGTTGCTGTTAAGTTCAGTCACACATACAGTCTATTTTGTTTGAAACTTGAGAGCTGATGAAGGGTTTGATGCATTACCTACACTGGGAATAGTGTGCTATCAGACAGTTCTTTGCTCTGGAAGTAAAAGGCAGATTTAGTGGCTGGAAGCTGAAGTCCAATGTACTCAGCCTAGCAGAAGGATACAGGCTCTGCTACTGATTAGCCATTAATCAAAAAAATACCAAATGAGGTACTGAGTTTATTAGGGAAAAAAAGTTCTTCTACAAGATATGATCCAATTCAAACACCTTCTGCCTGTGATGCAGCAGTTCCTGAAAAGGCGTCTTTCTAACAGTCAGACTGTGATTATAAAGGTTCCTTAAATCCTAAAATTCCTAAATAAACGTCACCAGTCTAATAAAGTATTAATTGAACATTCTAAAATTGGATCTCTACAAAGAACTGGACATTTTACTCAGGAGGAAAAAAAAAAAAAACAAGGAAGGGCTCAACAGTTTTCAGATAAAAATGCCTTGATAACACATTCGCTTCTAGAATGTCAGATGTCATACAAAAGCAAGGCACGATGTAAAAAGAAGCTGTCTTGGAAAAGTGGGATTCAAAGAGCCACTGAAAATGTA
Organism: Dryobates pubescens; assembly: GCF_014839835.1. Lineage (NCBI taxonomy): Eukaryota > Metazoa > Chordata > Aves > Piciformes > Picidae > Dryobates > Dryobates pubescens. Next base: position 5,073,422 of record NC_071635.1, read on the forward strand.
GAAAAATGAAATGACATTAAAATGCATGTAAATGGGTAGAGAAAGTATTATAGTGAAAAATGCACTCATGCTTCCAAATAGGCTGTGGTTTCCCTACTGTGAAAATGCAGTTTTAGTCCATCCAGTACTTCAAGAAAGAGAAGTGATTGAATTTAAAGTTGGTTAGTTTAAGGCATTCCATCAAGTGTTTAACATTAATGATAGCCCAGAGCTCTTCTTTCACTTTACCTACAGTAAAATAGAGAAAGACTATAAAATAAATTCATTGGGTTGTTTTTATTATTATTTTTCAATGGCAGCAATGAGTTATTATTACAGACTGAAATAGCACTATTCTAATTTAAGTTTGGTGGGGCTGAGGGTGTAATTGCTTCCTCATTATGGTTCAGAAACAACAGGACTGATTTTGAATTCTTCCCTCAATATCAACAGAAACATTTCAAAAGCTCAAGCTTTTTCCAAAGCAGAGAAAGGACAAAATAAGCTAATTTTGTTTCAACATGAATGCAACTTTACATGCAAACAATGAACTTAGTTTTACCCCGGTTAGGTAAGGAGCAATTCTACCAAAATCAATAAATAAGTTTCAGTTGTAAAAACCTTGTACAAGAAGAAACTGAGATTAGGCATTCCAAGTTTATCTGTACAAAAAAAAAAAAATAAGAAAAGAAAGAAGAAAAAAAGTTTACTACAAAGAGCAGAAAACTTCTTGAGCTTCAGACATTTTTTCTGCTGCTTATAGATATCAAAGAGTTGAAGTGCCACTCAGAAAACACATTGCTTCTCAAGATCAACTGCACTACTAGCTCAGAAGTATATGCTCTCTTACTGTGGAACACATCTAAACTGGACCAAGTCTTAAGTAATGACCCTATCATGTTTAATTCTGCTGATATTATAGTAATGGTATTAATCATGATAAACTCATTTGGTATTAATGTGATTCACATAAAATGCTTATACAGATGCTCTAAATTAATCAGCTTGACCTTAATTTTAAAGGGTAACCCATAAATACCCAGTATAGAAACCTGACTTAGAGCAGAAGGCAGGCTGTGAGCATGATCCTTGAGCATGAAGTTCAATCCTTCAAAATTTCCTTGTCACTCCTTGACCATAATTTTCTTGGATAAATGCAACACTGATCAGGTCTGCTGATTATATATGAATAATGGGGACTGCTAATGTACATTTTGTAGATCTTCTGTGTCTGTGGATCTTCTTAAGCTCTTTAATGTTTCATATAATTGAAGGATTGTAGCCCTTTTGACAGTAATAATGTTTATGCATCAGCACAGAAATGTTTCTCTAAGACTTTCTGATATAAAAGGGTACAGGAAAACAAACATATGCCTTAACAGCAAGTTTAAACATGAAAAAAAAATCCATATTTTGTACAGTCTGTACCTCTGCCCTAGACAATCCCTCCATGAAATTCTGTGGTAAGACACAACATTGTCAGAAGATGTTCAAATATAGTTAATCTTTCAAATGGCAATGGAGGTTTTCCCAGCAAATGAGGTTTTGAGATTTGAAGTATTGTAAGTCTGTGATCACTGAAATCAGTTACATTCATCTAAATTTTGATTTCTAATTAGAAGCTTATCATAAATCAAAATCAAGAGACATTTTAATTACCACTGGACATTCTTTTCCAAGGTGCTATCACATCTAGGATAGTTTCCTATTCTTAGGCATCCTGGCCTGCATCAAGAACAGTGTGGCCGGCAGGAGCAGGGAGGTCATTCTGCCCCTGTACACTGCACTGGTTAGGCCGCACCTTGAGTCCTGTGTCCAGTTCTGGGCCCCTCAGTTTAGGAAGGATGTTGACTTGCTGGAACGAGTCCAGAGAAGGGCAACAAAGTTGGTGAGGGGTTTGGAACACAAGCCCTATGAGGAGAGGCTGAGGGAGCTGGGGTTGCTTAGTCTGGAGAGGAGGAGTCTCAGGGGTGACCTTATTGCTCTCTACAACTACCTGAAGGGAGGTTGTAGACAGGCGGATGTTGGTCTCTTCTCCCAGGCAGGCAGTACCAGAACAAGAGGACACAGTCTCAGGCTGCACCACGGGAGGTTTAGGCTGGATGTTAGGAAGAAGGTCTATACAGAGAGAGTGATTGCCCATTGGAATGGGCTGCCCAGGGAGGTGGTGGAGTCACCATCATTGGAGGTGTTCAGGAGGAGACTTGATGGGGTGCTTGGTGCCATGGTTTAGTTGATTAGGTGGGTTGGATTGGTTGATGGGTTGGACTCAGTGATCTTGAAGGTCTCTTCCAACCTGGTCTATTCTATTCTATTCTATTCTATTCTATTCTATTCTATTCTATTCTATTCTATTCTATTCTATTCTATTCATTCCTTATTTTCCCTTCTCTCTTTCTTAACTAGGAACCTTCTATTAGAATTTTTTTTTTGGAAGAAATATTTAATATTACACATCTCAAGAGCTGGCTGACAACTTAAAATGTGTGTTCTTTGGCTACAGTCAAGGAAGGAATTACTTCCTGCCACAGCATTGATATGAAGTTTGTTTTAAACCCAGAAAGATTCTCTTAGACTCATGAAAAATGGTATTAAAATTTATTGTTAGATATTGCTGATTGTGATTGAAAATCACTTCATTAAATTACAGTGCAGAGAGATGAAGGACATCTTGCAGCAACTAAAACGGTTGCAAATTTAATTAAAACATTAAATTATTGTTGAAATAAAGGTCATAATCATAAAATGTAATTGAAGGGAGTACATTAGCATGTACCCTAAGGTATCCTTTCTATTTCAAAATATATATTACATATTTGACATTTAAGGAGGAAATAGGTACCATTTTATCTGGATGGATGAACTACGATGGTGAGAATTGTTCTACATAATACAATTTAAGAGCCCAATTCTTCAAAAAATCATTTGCTCCTTGCATAGGTGCAACACACTATTTTTATGTCTCTGACTGAGAAAATTCACCTTCTTATTTATCGAACATCATGGACCTGCACAGAGAGGAGGACATTGAGTCATATAGCAAGGCTTTATCTCTATGGAAAAAGTATGACTTATACCACTGACTTCAAGGAGTATTCCTGTCAGATTCTGGTTACATTTATGGCAATGTGTAATATTTATCACTGCATTTTCTCTCCCTTGCAGCAGATTAGGGAGGCAAACAGTGCATAGTAATAGAATAGAAGCTGCAAGAAGAGCAGACATCTATAAAACCGGTGCTAAAAGTATACTGATAGTGCTGCTACGGGATCGTTGTCACCTCATGTCCTGAGGAGTTCTTTTTCTAACCTGAAAATACCCTAGAACTGAATAAAACTTCTTCTTAATCATTTCTTTGAAATACTTAGCAACATCTGTTGAATTCAGAAATTCAGGTACAGTCTTTCAAAATATTCTGCACCTCTTTCACTGCCTGCAATACTAAGATATCTTTTTGAAAAGGCATCTGTTTGAAATATCTCAAAGGGGAAACTCAGGGTGAGTATATTTCAAACATTTTTATATTTACATATTTTAATGTATATTTATTATCTATATACATACATATTATTTTTTAATATATTTTTTAATATATATATTCACACATATATGTACCTTAATATATCTTTTGAAAGAAAGTCAGGTAATCCAAGCTGGATTTCAGCAGTGATTATGCTGATAAATTAATGCTGCAGATTGAGTGACTTCATTTGTTTTACTAAATCTAGTTTCTAGTCTCTAGTTGTCTCTAGATTTAAGAATGGAAAGTAGAAGCTGATACAGAAAAAAAAAGGTCATTTTGCTATATTATAAATCCTGTAATACAAATGTGTGCAGATGTACTTATTCAGTACAACAGGAGCTTTTCACATGCTAGAACAATCATCAATTTCTTCATCAAAATGCCTCAGTATGCATCTCATTCATACCCTAAAAAGGACCTCTAAGAGTATGAATGTATGGATACAGATTTTGGAAGTAATACACGTAGTCTAGGGAGGGGGTTAAGCAGTCTTATGGATTTTCTTACAATTATTGGAGTAGGATATGTTTTATTGAATGATAAACCCAACACTTGCAGCTTTCTTGTTAATTAAAGCAGCACACAGAATCATAGTCATATCTAAAGTCCGTAACCATATGGGAAGGTATCTAATTAAGGTTACCTCAGCAATATAAAATATTACTTGTAAAATGCTACAAGGTGTATCTTTGAAACATACCACAGCCAAATCTGCATGTGAAACGAACAGATGTTTGATGTGTCAGAAGTAATTATTCACTTCTGTTTTCTTCTGTTGGGCCAATGAGTAAATTCATATGGAAATGGGCCATACTTCAAATTAATTAATTGGTATGCAAACATTAAAGCAAAAGAAATTATTAGAAAAGCAAGTTTTAATTAATACTATCTGATAAATTTTGAATGCGATATGAGAACTTTTTGATTTCAGCTATGAACATTTCATAGTCAAAGATTCCTAAGCTTAAACATATTTCTTAAACTACAACAGAGACAAACACAAATGAAGAAATGCAAATTTATATTGAATTGACCAGCAATCCACAACTGCTGGATAATTCTACACTCAAACCATCACTATAAATGTGACACAATATGTATTCTTTGAACACACATTACCTGAAATAGTGTTGGTCAGTGCCTGGGGCATATTGCAGTTCTTAGCAATGCACAACAGATTTACTCATGGGCAATGTGTCTAACCTGCATGGGCAACATCAGCCTTGTTCCTCGTGAAAAGAACTGCATATAATTTGTATGAACACAGAGGAAATATGTTGTACTTGTTCCCTTGGACAAGTCTGATATGCCTTGGATAACATCATTTTAATTAACCTTGGCCAAAAATCCTTTACCTACGGGTCTGGCATTCATTTGAGGGCATTGCAGCAGGTAATTTTACACTGTGGAAATAAATAACCACCACACATAGCTTTATTAATTACTGATTGATTCTTAAGCACCTTAAATAGAGATAGAAATCTCCCAAATCGTCCTCAGTTATCATCATCTTTTGTTGCTGTTTCACATGGTCTCCAGACATTTCACACTGACCTGTAGCATCAAAGCCATCAGAGGAACAGTACCAGACTACTCAGACTGCTTTTTCTCCTCTTCTATTAGTTTATATCAACAGAATGAAGAAGAATTACAGAGGGGCAAGAGATACACAGACTGTCAAATAGAAAGACAGCTAAACTTTTACTTGGTGTTTGTAAATACTTCATAAAGCTGCTCAGAATTGACATGAAGGCTGTTGTTAAGGAATGGAAACAGAGAAGGAAAAGGTGAAATCTGGTAGCACATAGGGAACTGAGAGAGTGATGTTATTTCAGTGGGGGTTCAGTGAAATGTCAGGTTAAATTTTAGGAAAACCTTGCAAATCTGCACTGAAGCATTTAATGTAATAGAGATTTTTGAATGCTGGCAAAGAAAAAAATCAGGATACTTCAAAGAGCAATGTTATTACCTCAAAATTTACAGTGATTACAATTTTCCTGAGCTTTTTATTTTCTCTTTTTCATCAGTGTTTTTTTCCCTTCTAACTCTCCATTCATTTTCAGTCTGCTGTTAAACAGCTTTATCAAATGAAGGCTGTGTGGCTACGTAATGAGAATGTGTCCAATAAAAATGCTTTCAATTACATTTTAAAGCTGCAAAATATCAAATTACTGCTGTATGAGGATACTCCACTGAACACCCTGAGATTACAAGAGAGGTCATTATGTTTCTCTACAACATGACTTTGTAATATAATAGCACAGTGTCACCTTAAATGTGATTTATTGAAAGTATTGCAGTGAACAAACTAATTTTTCATTTCTAGAGCCCTGCAATCAATGAAACAGTTGATACAAAGTAAGAAACAGTCTAAACTTTTCTTTATTTCAATTGCTACTAGAACTTTTAGAAGATAAAAAAATCATTCAAAAAATGGAATCTAGTTTTCACTGTGATTTATCAAATTCTTACATTTCTCCTCATTGCAGTTATATTCATAAGTGCTAGTTTCATTAATCTTTTCATTCTCATTCACTAGGAAAAAAAAAATGGGTTGATGGAGAACTATTGAGTTGCAGGAGATGCGAGTTTAGCTTCTTATTTTCCAATTCCCATGACACCTTTGAGAAATTAGTGTTCCAATGCAGTTAAGTTCCCTTCCCAAAAGACAATTAGATGCTCAGAAAGCAATGGGGCAGAAGTTCTAAATAACTTGGGTTTGGAAATCTTGCCCCAGTCTCTCTGTAGTCAAGTCCCCAGTTTATGAATTCAATTTTTCTTAACCACTGGGATTACAAAACTTTCAAGGAGGGCATAAAAATCCCAGTGACAGCCATACTGATGCACAGGACCACTAATGTAAAACAATATCAGGCTGAAAATGTTGCAGGATACATTTTCTTACATCTAAAAAACTATGTCATGTTGTGTGCCCTAAAATATACCACAGGTACACCCAGGGTTATTTCCTTCCCAATGCAGTGAAGGTGGAAATGTCCTGCAGGATTTTCTAACATGCCTGAATCACAGGGTGGACATAAGGTCCTCCAGCAGTTTGCTCCTTGGTTGTGAGTGGGGTCTTGTTAGTGACTAAAGGGTTGTGTACCAGGTTCATATCATCAGTGAGTGTTCAAGAGAAGGAACCAAGGGAATTTTATTGCCAGTAAACATGCATTGAGATTATAGTTCCAAAATGCAGCAGCAGACCAAACTCCAGTTTCTTCTTCTTGGTGAAATGCATGCACCAAAGAAAGACCAGCAGGGTTCATATGTATGTGAATTCAGAGCTCTGCACACTGGGCAGGTCACTTACAAAGTTCTGTCCTTTTAGCCTGGGTTTGGAGCTTCCCACACAGGTTGAGGGAATTTCACCTTTCGAGCATCAGCCTAATGTAGTTTTCAAGAGCTTATTTTCCTTTTTACACACTTTTCTGGTATTACAGAACACCATATTCCTGCTGACAGATGGAATGGATGGTTTACCAGGATTAAAATAACTTTTAAGAGTAAATCTGTTTCCCTGTTTTACAGATTTTGCATTCTTATAGTTCAGAATTTAAATGGAGATTAAAAGCAATTGTTTTTGAATATGCATTTTTTTCTTGCTGGGGAAGCAAAGCAGAGAGAAAGTCTCATTGTTCTTGGGGAGGGTGAGACATTTTGAACAAATGCTTTGCTGTGTTCCCAATTGCTTCTTTATTATTTTTTAAATTGTTTAAATTGTTGTTAGGAACTGTACCTTTCCTGCCTTGAAACCATCTCTACTTAAAAAAAGTGCTAATAAGGTGCCCCTGTCAGATCTATCTATACATTCCTACACATTCTAGATCTCCTGGGATTAGAATTTATAAATCTGTGTTATTTGCACTAGGAACAATATGCCTCTCAGGCTGTGTAGGGCAAAAAGTCAGGTTAGCAGGGCCTCTGATAACTGGTTTGCTTCCTGTAGCTACTGGCCTAAGTGAAAATATAACACTGAGCAACTCAGTTTTCAGCTGTGATAACACAAACATCTGTTCTTTTTCTGATGTAGAAGGCAATAAAAATACCAAGAAGTGAACAACATGATAATTCCATATTAATTATTACCAACTCTCTTTCTAACACAGGGTTTGTTGATGGGTTTCTTTGGGTTTTTGTGGGGGTTTGATGGTATGAGGTGTGATATAATAGAACCACAAAAACAACACAAAAATTTAGGCTGGCTTTCTGGAGGTCATGTAGTCCAAAGCAGAGCCAGCTAGATCAGATTGCTCACAGCCTTGCCTAGTCAAGTCATAAATATCTCCAAGGATGAAAAGTTCTCAACTTCCCTGGACAAATTGTTCCAGTGTTTTACTAGCTGCAATGTGAAAAACTGGGAATTTATTTTCAGGAATTATATTGGCCATGAGGTGAACTGGGAGAAAAATGACCTGATAGTTCCAACAAAAGAAACTAGAAAAAAAAAAGGACTATATTGTGTGTGTCTAAGTTACACTTACTGTAACTTAAAACACAGAAATCACATGTCCACTGTAACTTTTGTAATTAGGGCTCTAAAAAGGTTTGCTTGGAGAATAAACATTGCTTTTGACATGCATTCAGATTTTGGATGAATAAAAGGAAATAAACTGAGTTGACAACATGAAATATCACAGACCTAGACTGACAACAGGTTTACTCCATATAAAATGCCTTTTATGCTTTAAATATTTGGCAGTTTCCCAGCAGTGGAAATAGAAATGCTACAATAATCTGCTCAGGTGGGGTTTGAAATTGAAAACAGGGAATACTGGAAATTTTGTAAGCCAGTGTGCCCAAGCAGTAATGAAACAGTACATGTGTAAAGAAACTTACAATTAGAAGTACAAACTAAGTAAATCTGCATGTGACTACTCTGACCTTCAATTCATTACACTACTGATTACCTTCATATTTCTCAATATAAAATAAGCATGTTTTAATTGCATTCGTGCACAAATTCATCTGAAGTTTGGATAAACTCACATGAATAAATTAGAAACCAAATGAAAACCAGACTTCATAAGAAAAGCACTGACAAAAGAATTCATTGTAGCTCTGAGAGTGGTTCTGATGCAACATCATGCCACCTAGCATAAGTTTTAAATTATATTTGATTACAATAATTATAACTTTTTACATAAAGCAATAATTTGACTGACAATTGTGTGGAAGGGAAAAAGGAAACCTAGCAACACAGCATCTCCTGTTATTGTAGCTGAATCCTTGCAAACAATATAATGTGTTTGAAAACTTTGCATTTAGCACTCGATGTAAATCAATCCAGTGACAAGGAGCCATTAAATCCTCAACTCCTCCACATCTGTGGTCAGGGGAGGAATTCTCATGTGTACATGCACCTCATGGATCACAGCCATAATTTCTGAAAGATTTGATGAAGGTTTTGTGAAGTCTTTTCTTAAATGATCTTGAATTTAAAATCTTTAAGCTGTACTATCACTTTGTGAGGTACATTGCTAGGTACCAAGGCAATCCTACAAGGAAACATGGACAGGTAAAGATAGAGCAGAGCTGGTTCTCTGCCAACAGAGAAGTCTACAACAGATGAGTGGACAGATCTATGATACAAAACTCTAGATATTACAAATTCAGTTTTATAAGGGTTTCTAATTTAGATTTCATCTCTTTACCTTATCTATAATGTTCCAAAGAGATAAATACTACTACTACTGCTGCTGGCATCACAAGCACTACAACAAGAGCAACAAAAACTGTTGCTACTACTACTAGATAACTGCTATTATAGCAGTTTAAATCCAGAATTTCTGTTCTCTACTTTGCATGGTGTTTGAACTATTAAGGCCAAAGGGAACAGGCTGTTTACAAGTTATATCAGATACCCTATGATTATATTGTTTTTAAACAGTTCCATCCTAGAAGTTCAATGCAAGACATCTGGGACAAGAGTACAGCTAAATCCAAGCTTTTGAGGAAAGAGTTACTGCAGAGAAAATGTGCACAATAAGAGGGCCAAGAATATAGATGCTGCTTGACAGCAAAGATGTACTCTCTGAGACAAAGTGCTTGCAATTTGTCTGCTATATTCAGTGTCTGAGTTTCTCCTGCCTCTGAATTACCAATTAAAAGTCACTTTTCATAACATATTTTCTCAAAGCCATATGACAGCAAATGTCACATGCTTATGGCCAGCCTAATAAGCAAAATGCTAAAATAAATATTCTAGGTAACTTGCAGTGTTTTTTTGGACTTGCTAGTGTCCTTTCTGATGTCAGTATTCTGTAAGTCTGTCTAATTGGACAGTAACTCATCCAGTCTGACTGCTACTGTCCTCACTTTTTGGTAGCCATTAACTCTGCTTTTCATTGTGGAGCTGTACTTTTCCTCAGCAGATGCCCATTGGGGCTGACAACCTCATAAACGTGAAGCAAAGGTCTTTTGAGAATAAATTGCATGTTGCAGTCACACATCCTCATCACAGATGTGCTCAGTGTCATTTTCTAGCAGAGCTGGCATCTTCTGGGACGCTAAATAATACTTTTGTTTGGCCTTATCCATGTCTCTATATATCTGCAAATCCTCCATGACACTGACATCCGTTTCTACTCAGTGCCAGTAATCTCGTTTTCAGTTTTCAGTTAAATGAAATGTCAGCAGGTGTCAACTCTTGCTTCACTGGTGCAATCTTGTAATTCTGCTGAGCTAAATACAGATTGCTGTCTCATTCCACTGTCACCTTTATAGGCACTTTATTATTTTGACACCGTTTTCTACCAGGCTATTGGGAAAGGGGATAGGAAACTAGAGGTCCCATGTCTAAACCCATATGTCACAGCAAACTGCTTCTTAAATGGTGCCCCACAGACTGACATTACAGACAGCCATCATTACTATGTCTGAGATGTCTGGTGAAAACATATCTGATGTGCATGGTCATCTGTTTAACTGCAGTTTCTTTTTTTCTAAGACTCTATCAAAGGAATTGGGACAAGAGTTTAAAGCAAATGCAGATACACTGCCATTGATCGTATCCAAACCTCTGTATCAGGCATTTGGGTTTGCTGTGTCAGCAGTGTGGATTAGCTTTATGAATTTGGCCTTCATTTTTGGCCTATGCAGTAGGCCTTGACAGCTTCCTCAATATCCTTGACCACCTGAGTCCTTGGTATAAATTATCTCTAGTTTGCCTCTTCAAGATTTTTTTCCATTCTCATTTCCGTTCTCAAAAGCCTGTTTTGTACCATCATAACGTTTTCAAGCTGTCTTAGGAATCATTGTCATTTAAGCAAAAGTCCCTCTTCCTTCCAGAGGAAGTGAGAGCTTCCTATTGATTGACTGTATGGGCTGGAAAATTGCTCTTGTGTCCTCTCTGTGCTAATAACCTAAATTGCTTTCTGCAGAATATTCTGGAAGTGTAGCTTCAGCAACCAGTGCTTTTCTTTGGGATAAAACCAGATAAGAATTTTAAATTCAACTGATATTCTCACTCTGAATTTGCCCTGGCATGGTGCTGCCAAATGCCTTTAGGAAGTCTGTCTGAAATCCTTAAATCTCTTCCAGATTTCTATTCATTTTGCAAATCATATTTGCAATTACAAAACAAAACCACAAGGATGACAACAACAAAAGCCACTCTCTGTTTTGAAGTGGTGGTTGTGAGGTGGCATTTGGCAATGGCAGGAGGTGGAACCCACCTAAGGCTAGACTTCAAGCCAAGTCCTGATCCTCAGTCTGAGTGTATTAAAATTCATTTGACATAGTGGTCATGGTATTTAAGCCAGTGGTCTCCACTTTTCATCTTAGTGTTGTGTGCTGATTACTTCCTGAAGGTGCCTAACAGAAGCTTAATCTTGTGCTTAACATCATGGTATTTGAAATTAAATATGATTCCATTCTTCTAGCTTTTTTAAATTAACATCTCATCTTCCAAGGGCTTTTTTTGTTAAGGCTTGACAAAAAAACCCAACAGGCACATATGTCCTACAAATTTACCATTTACAACCCCACCCACACCCAGCAAAGTGGGCATTCTAGCTGTGAAACATCAGTAAACTCTAAAGCTTTTAGCACCTTTGGAATTACAGGTTTGAACCTTTCAAAGCTGCTAAGAGATTGATTCAAGTTATTTTATGTTTTTCTCAGACCAAAATGTGACTCATGTAGTCACTGATACTCTCTGTGGCAGCATTCCATGGCAGGCAGGATTCTGGGCTAAACTGAAAACAATTTAAAAAGAGACTTTGAATGTATTTGAACTATTTCTTGATGTAAGTACATAAGAGTCCTTCTGTTACTGGACAACGCAAAAGTTTTCTTTGAACATTTTGGCTTTGAGGAGTTTGTATACAAGCAGTGATTGACAGGTATCCCTAGTGGATTTTTTTATTGTAACTCACACAAGAGAAAGGAAGAGAGCTTGAAGTTCCTGCTGCAAAGCAGTTAAGGAGATTTACTGAACTTTTTTCACTGGGCAGAGTTTTGTAATAGACTTTGGCCTAGGAGTCCATATGAGGATAAGGTAAGCAGGCATCGTTTCTTTCTTCTAAGAAATACTAAGGGAGACATAACAGAAGGTGGAGCTTATCTAATTTCATGGTCCCTGGGGTGCTGAGCTTTCTATCTGCAAGTGTTTGGTTTCACTGCTGATGGTCAGTATTGCCTCCTTTGAGACCATAGCCACTGTATAAAGCTTAGCTACCACATGGTGGTGTCGCAAGAAAAATTCAGAAACTGCAGAACTCAGGAATCTTCATTTTAGCAGGTTACACATTGCTCTGGAGAGCACTGTAGCTAAAACTTTAAAAATAATACTAAATAATAATGAAATAACTACTAAGAGACCTGCTGTATTGGATCATTAGGCAAATCACAAATATCTCCTGATAATTTTGCTTATCTGATTTATTTGTAGCAAATATATCACAGAAGAATAGGACAAGACAGCTTCTTCCAGCCTCACTGGGGGTAGTTAGCTTTCTTGTCAAGGATAGGCCAGCTGATATCACACACAACTGAAGTTTCAGAGGAACTCTGTGCTTACATTGAGATCTGAATTCTGCTCTTTTCATTTCAGATTTGAAAATTAGTCTAATTTTTTTAGTTGTATTATCTGGTCTAATAGATGTTACCTTCATCTACAAGCTTTATCTCCCTTATGTTCTTTAGACCAGTTGAGCTACAGCAAGGCAACTTTGGAGGGAAAAAAGAAAAGAAAACAACCTTTAATTTTAGAAATTTACAGTATGATTTCTCTTTTCTTATTCTGTTCCCATTATAATGTCTGTGTCATTTTACTTGTGAGATTCTCAAATGAATTAAACACCTGTGTAATTCTTCAAATGTAGATTCTGGCTTGCTCAACAGTACTTGATGTAAGTATATCTAATACCTAAGGTTGTAAGCTGATTTTAACATGTAATGAGTGGTTCTTTCCACAAGTATTTAAGTGGAAAGTTAGTTCAGATTTCTGACATTCTCTGTCTTTATTCACATGTGAATTAACTGACAGTTTTTCAAACGAATATGGATTTGCCACTTGAATAAGAATTGTAAAATCAAGCTTAATTGTCCTCTTCCTTGTGCATTTTGTTAACTGACAACTTCTCCTTCACAAATTTCCCTTCCAAAAAACCATTATGAAAAACAATCTACTTGTGTCCCCTTTGAAGGCCGCTTTTTGACACCACTACTCTCATATACTTCTGAGAGACCCATCTGGATGCTCATAACTACTAAGAATGTCATTTTGGTCACCTACTTGCTGAAACGAATAATCAGGTGGATCATTGAATTGTTTATGATCAGATCTTGAGGTTTTATGCCCATGGAGATGTGTTTATCTCTGTCAGGCAAGACTTATTTCCAGGAGTATTTCAAAGTTCTAGATGGTGAGTAATCTACTCTTAGGAGCAATCAAAAACTAGCAGAAATAATAAGAGTGTGATAGGTTGCTTAATGGGTTTCCTCTATTTGTCTTGCTGATGGAAAATTGTAGAGATTCCACCTTCCAAATTAATCCATTAAGGTTTGGTCACAGGTCTGCTTTAGGCAGTGTATATGAGGACAGGCTTATGTAAAAAGTGAAAAATACATCAATATTTTATCTTTGTACAAAAGTAACTACTATCACAACAAGAGGCTTCACCAACAGGGTAATACCTTCAGATAATCAGCTGAGAAAAGTGCTATTTTGCATGACACCTAGACAAATTTCCCCCTCAGGGAAAACAGTCAGTTGCCTTTGGATGAGTAAACTACAGTGACTGTGCTACTAATGGAACTGAGCATCTGCTCCAGCTTCTTCCTATCCTTAGACATCAAACAATTCAAAACACTATGGCAAAAGTCTGGCTTATATACTAAGTATCTCATACACAACACAGCAGGCAGCTCTTGTTGTGATTCCATTCTCTTATTCCCTTCCTGCCCACACCAAAAGGAACAGCATTGGGTTTAAATTTATTTCTTTATTTAGTGTATTCAAGAGATTCTCGTTTCTATGAACAAGTCTGGGCAATTTAATCCTCTGTGTCTGCTGTTGGGATATACTCAGGAGTGCTTGGAGAGCACAGGCCACAGCTCTCTACCCTGTAAGCTGGTTCTCCATGTAATCCCCCCACACTAGTACAAGCCATACATTTCCTCACTTTGTGAGACAGCATCAGTGTCACTTACGAAAGATTATGAGCAAGGACTCAGCCATAAAGTAGCTGTTTCACTGTGGTAGCACTATGTCAATCACAGCCCCTCACATGCCATTTCTTTTTGTGTTAAAATTATCCCAAGCTTAAGCTGATAACAATGTGGCCATTTCTACTGACTGTTGACCATATGCTGAGTTTAAAACCAGTAAGCCTTTCATAAGAGATTAAATAAATATAATGTGTTTGGGGGATGCAAGATTAAGCTAACACAAAAACTGAGCTGCTGGCAAAGGCAGCTTCTAAAGGCACAGCTTCTTTCCTGAGCTAAGTCATTTCAAATATGAATGCATTTTAAATTAAATACACAAAGGGTAGCTGAAAAATAAATGAAACTTAAATTTCAGAGCCTCATGCACTATTTGCTTTTTCTTTTTTGAGAAATGAAACCCTCAGTGACGTATTTACACCTGCAGCTGAAAATTCATCCCATTTGTCACAAAATCATTAATGACTACCAAACACCACGTGCTCTGGCTAGATAAAACCGATCTGCTATTGTGTGAGTCCCTAGGATGGAATTTCACTGGTTTTTAGATATGAGTAGCTTCACAAACATTTGGGCATGCTTTTTCTCTTTTCAAGTTCCATTTTGTTGCTGCTCTCCATTGGATAATAATGAGCTGCACAGACCCAGAAGCAGATTAAACACCAAGAGTCAGAATTCTCCTTAGCCAAGAAACAATAATGGAGAAAATAATTTGCATTGGTGAGCTAGTCTATGAAACACCAGTATGAAACAAAAGGAGAGGATTTGAATTCACCTGCAAGGTCATATCCTTTGAGCTTGTTTAGGTAAATTGATTTTGTGTAATGAAATTTTCATTGCTTCTGGAAATAAGGAGAATAATACATGTGAAAAGACATTTCCTACATGAGAACTGCTCCATTCTCATGACTATACTCATGAAATTTGTTGCTAGCTAAGTAAACATCAACTACAACATTTTTAAGGGGTGTATCTTAAAGACTTATTGACAAATAACAAACCTTTTCGCTTTAGAAAGATCATTTCATCCAACATCACTAAGATTTAAGGGGGATAAAATAAAGGACGATTTGGTTTTTTTTTGTTTTTAGCTTCAAATTTTCCAATTATTTTATTTACTATATATTTAATATTTATAGATGTGTAGCAAATATAAATGGAATTTACATTTCTGAGCAGCTCTATGATGTTGGTGTTTGACACCATATAGAAATAGGCAGAGGAGAAAATAGAAAGACAGGAGTCAGAATATTTAATGTATTACAATAGCCCATGGGAACCAACCAAGAATAATCTGTGCTAGCCACTCCACAAGTGTAGGTGAAAACCTGTATTTTCCATGAAAAACATGAAGGATTAAGCTGACAACCAAAGGACTGGAATCGTCTTCACTAAGTCAAAGTATCTATAGCTGCATATGCACCTCTAATTTCAATAGCAGCCAGCTGGAAATGTCTTAGAGAATCATAGAATGCATTGGGTTGGAAGGGACCCTCCAAGGTCATCTTGTCCAAATCCCAGGTTGCTCAGGTACCCATCAAGCTTGACCTTGAATATCTCCAGGAATGGGGTCAACCACCTCCCTGGGCAACCTGTTCCAGTGCTCCAGCAGCCTCATAGTAAAGAGCTGCTTCCTAGATTAAACACTTGACAGCTACTTCATGGGCAATGCTGAACTAGGACTTTGCAAATGACATTTGGCTGCAATAGAACGGTACAAAAGCAAACCAAACCACCAGCACAACTGTGTTCATACAATCTCCTTTCTCCCCAGCTTGAAGGAGATGTATCTGCAGTGAGGAGCAATTTTGTTGCACTTTGAGTACTTAGACATGATTGAGACACTTGGCTCAGGAAAATTCTCGTCCAGAAATATTAGAGGTTGTTAACTTTTGTTAACAACTTTTGTTAACAACCTTTGTTTTCTCAAGCATGATGTTTGACAGGATGATTACTTCTTCTGCATGAAAATCTTAAGCTCATATATGTTTGCGTTATTAGCACTTGAAAACTGCAAATAAAGCAAGTAAATGCCCAGCAAGTAAATGCCCGGCTTGTTTCTTACAGCTCTCTGTTCAGACAAGCTTTGCATTGCAGTGCTTATCTCTCTTTCACAGATTCTTGTCTTTAGTTGTGTCTCATTATGCAGCAATACACCACTGAATTGAGACTACGCACTTGACTGCCTCACTAGCACTTATTTGGGCTGATCTTTTGTTGGCTAACCTGCCTGAACCCGGTTAAGTGCCCTTCATGAAACACGGCAAGCCTGATCTAGGAACATTTTTATCAGAGCAGGTCTAGTGTGGCTTATTCATCCACTGAAAACTGGCACCAAATCATGCTTCATTTTGTTCAGGAGTCATATTAACATTGTTCAAAGGACTTAACATTCAGATATAGGGTCTTCTAAAAAGAAACAGCAATTCTAATCCTGTTGCTTTTATTTCACACACTCAATAGTAAATTGCTTCTGGAAAAAACCAAAAAGGTGCTTTTGGCTTTTATTGCCTAATGAATTAGTCACTACAAGTAGGAAAAGCAATTTATAGAATCTCATAAAGTGTATTTTAAACAGGATGGTTATTAACCATTTTCAGTCTCTTTCCCAGATTGTTTTGAATGTTTTATCTGTGATATGAGATCTTAAATATTGAACATATTGGGTGCCAGTGAATATTTCAGAAAACACAGAGAAGCTCTTCTGGATTCACAGTTTGTATTATTAAGCTGTCATAAAGTGGGGAAAGTCTCTCCTGTCACCAGACTATGTCAGAAGGGGAACACAGAAGTGATGGGATCTGCAGCAGTAAGGTCTGAAAGAAGGCACTGGAGAAAGAAAAAGAAGCATGAATGTAGTAAAACCAAAAATAGGAATCTGGCTGGCATATTGAAGAAGGGGTTCATGTTTCATCTAGTCACAGTTCTAAGCAGGAAGGTTGTCTTGGCAGCTGAATGGTACAGATTAGGGAACTCTCTATGTAACTGTCAAGCTGAAGGATTTAAGGTAGGATTCAAGCAAGTGTTTCAATCAGATAGGCAAATTCTGGTTCGAAGGGGAAGCACTGACAGAAAGGCCTCTCATAGTCAGGTGGATGCAGATTGTATGGCAGAGCTCAAGTCTTAATTTGAGGAAAATAAATGTTACCCAGTGCTTTCTATGAGCATTTTTGGTTTGTTCTTTATAATGAAAAGAATGATAACATTTAAAACTGAAATTTTAACTTCAGATACCAATGAGTTGGTCACAGCTACATGGAAGTCCTGACCTGACATATTATCAACCCTCGCAAAATCCTTCTACAAGAAGCAAGAGCTTTCCATGTGTTAGGCTATCCCAGGAAGAAATTTACCACTGCCAGACACAAAGGCAAGCATTTTTGGAGGGAAGGTTTTATCAGCAAGCTGACATCATGGAGTTGAAAGCATTCTCTGAGCAGAGAGACTGGTAACATATAAAGGGTTAACCATGGATTTAGCAATGTAAAAACAGAAAACACCTTCAACATTGACATTTCCTGCAGCCAAAATTTAGTTTGCCTGCATGAACAGGAAAATGTACAAGAGAAAACAAACAAAAATATTTAGTTGTAATTTACTGTTTAAGAAATCCCTTACAATGATGCTACAGCTGGTGTTAATAAAAACCCTGCTGCCTTGTAAAGCTGTGCAAAATTGTGATCTTTATGGCAAAGATCAGGCCTAGGGGAGAAGCTGAAATGCGACTCCACTTCACAGTTCAGTTGTGAAAACTAAAGTATAACATGAAATTAAATAAAATAACAGCATCAAAATAGTAAAACAAGTGACTGCACAGGAGGCTAGAGGAGCACATTGATCATAAATTTAAGTGTTACTGTGAAAACTAATTTGAACAAGGGTCATACTGGACCAGCCCAAGCAGTTGTCTAAAATAGCAGCTGGAAGCAGATGTTTAAAAAGACTGCAGCGTTAGTCCTCTACCTCACCATTTTGCAC
Organism: Dryobates pubescens; assembly: GCF_014839835.1. Lineage (NCBI taxonomy): Eukaryota > Metazoa > Chordata > Aves > Piciformes > Picidae > Dryobates > Dryobates pubescens. The sequence goes on from NC_071635.1 coordinate 5,091,573, forward strand.
TACCTTCCTGAATGATGTCTTGGCAATTTATTTGATACCATTTTCTGAGTTATGTCAATGTAATTCTCTCCTGCTGACAGAAAGTAAATTCATAGAATGGTTTGAATTGGAAAGAACTTTGAAGATCATTTGGTTTCAAGCCCCCTGCCATGGGCAGGGACACCTTCCTCTACACCAGGCTGCCTAAGGCCTCATCCACCCCAGGCTTGAACACCTCCAGGGAGGGGGCATCCATGACCTCCCTGGGCAACCTGTTCCAGTGTCTCACCATCCTCAATGTAAAGAATTTCTCTCTAATACCCAGTCTAAATCTCCCCTCTTCCAGCTCAAAGTCATTGTCCCTCATCCTACTACAAGCCTTTGTAAAAAGTCCCTTCCCAGCTTTGTTGTACCAGTCCCAACATTCTCAAGCCTCTCCCCACAGAAGAGGTGCTCCAGCCCCCTGAGGAAGCCCATGGCCTTGCTCTAATGTAAAGGGATGTAAAGAGAAACAAGTTTCAGGAATTAGCAGATATACGCAAATATTTAAAGCCTGTCTGTCTGCACTGCAGAACTGTGTGGCAATAACCTTCCTGAAGCTTAGGACTGCCTGGCAAAGCCTGCTGCTACATGATGTATGAGGTATAGGCTGCTTTTCATGCTAATCTGGAAAAAATCCCTTGATCTTGAATAGATAAAAGACATTGCAGGGTCTATCTTTTACTTTCATCTTCTCTGTTTATTATCCAAGTCTTTATCTCATAAGTCACCTTTGTCTTACCTGCTCTTTACCCCATAGCTCCTCTCTTGAAAGAGCATATTAACAGGATACACCAATAGCCTTTTCTTACAAAAAATTATGACAGTCTCTTGAGATCAAAAAAAGGATGATTGTCATTCATCTGCTATTTAGACATTCTTATGTGGCCATACTTTTACTGTCTTGGAAATTCATTTTAAGGTCAATACTGTGTGCAACTAATAACTTTCAGCTGAAGTTTAACTGACAAAAAAAAAAAACCATACAGAGGCTTTCCCATTGAGGTTCAAGATGAAACATCAATTTCTTACATACACTAATCATCCCATGAGCCTCTGCTCCCTTGAGATCCAATAATTTTCTAAAGTATGGGGGGAGGTGGGGAAGAGACAGGTAGTATTCTTCCAGTGGGCAGCTTTTCTCATGGTGCTTTGAAAGCAATTAGGTGATGAAGAAGTTGAAAGAGACAAAAGCAATTCTAAATATCTGGGCTTAGTTATTCAAAAGCAAGCTCTTAATAACAATGATGTTAAATAGTTGATACTGTTTAAACAAAACAGGGCTTGGGGAATTTTTAGACAAAGACTTGCATTAAACTGGAAACCAAGCAATGCCTTCAAAAGAGGATTTTTCTTTGTCATGAATCAGGAGTAGGACAGGATTTCCTAGTAATAAATGGTGATGCAGAATGGATTTTCCTGTCACACTGCTAAATTCTGCCTATTGCTGTCAATAGGATTAGCTGGAAGTTAAAAGCCTGAGGTGTTTACATCTGCATTGTAAGACTTGGGAAAAAAAATAATAATTAAACTGCCACTTCCTGAATGCAAAGGAGAAATGGGAGTTAATGCAGGTCACTATTTTAAACTAGAAAAATAGCACACTCTGAGCAAAGAAATGAAGCAGACATTTGTTTTGCTGAGAAAGCAACAGAGTATGCTTTTTATTTTCCACTTGGATAAAATATTTCTTATGAAGGAAAAAAAGTAGGCAGCATAGATGAAGCCTCTACTTTTAATGCTATACAAAATGTCACCTTGAATCCAGAATGAACCCCTCAGACTGGTGTTAAAACACCAGTTTATGCCTTTGTTGTCTTAATAGTATGCCAATAGCTGCATGGCCCTGGAGTTGGACAGACAGGAGTAAAAGGCAAAAATAACTTCCAGTAGTAAACAGAAAAGTATTTTTATACTCTCAGCAGACACAGATTTAGAAACTAAAACAGATAAACACGGGAAGATCTGAGATACCCTTTGAAACTACAACATGTACTGTTGAGCCACAGCATGCTGGGTTGTTTTACACTCAGCTGGTTGAATTTTCAAAGCTAGTCAAATGTGCAAATGTAGAGATATGAAAAAGGCTTATTGGCAGTTTGCAGATTGTGCAAGAAATTTAATTCTGTCCATGCTTCAGCGTTTGTAGACAAATAGGGAAAAAAAATCACAGAAGTGAGGAGAAGCAGGTTCTGCGAAGTTAAGCACTTCCCTGGCACCTGATGGAAACCAAGCTGGCACCAGACAAACTTATCTTCAGTTGGTAGGAAGGAAGGGAATTGAATTCTGAGGAATCAAAGGGACAATGTGCAGAAAAGATGTGGCCCTATTATCAAGGAGTTTTTCTTTGCATTTGTGATTATAGAAAAGCACAGCTGTGTAAGAGGAGGTGAGAAATGGGACTAATAAAATGTTGGGAGAATCCGGGGACTTCAAGTGAGTAACAAGAAGCCTAATATAGGGCAGGTCAAACAAAAGCTTTATTAGCTACCATCACAGAACAGTTGGACAGCGTTTCCCTCTCTGGTCCCTTGCTCTCCACCAACTAATTGCAGAGTCAGAACCACAGAATACATCTGGATTGGAAGACTCCAAAGATCATCCAGTCCAACCCTTGGCCCAGCACTAAGTGTCAACACTAAACCATGTCCACACAATACTTGAACACCTCCAGGGACAGCAACTCCACCACTGCCCTGGTCCAATGTCTGGCAACCCTTTCAGTGAAGAAATATCCAGCCTAAATTTGTCCTGGTGCAGCTTGCAACCATTTCCTCTAGTCCTGTCACTTGACACCAAGGAGAAGGGGCTGGTCCCCTTCTCATTCCAACCTCCCTTCAGGCAGGGAAAGATGAGGTCTCCCCTCAGCCTCCTCCTTCTCCAGACTGAACAACCCCAGCTCCCTCAAACGCTCCTCATAGATGGCATGCTCTAGGCCCCTCAAGAGGAGCTCCTCTACCTGAGCACATCTCCCACAGGTGAGCTCTGTGCTGCCCTCCTGCACCGATGCCATAGCTGAGAACACTCTGTGGTTGCAGGCCTTCCCTCAAGCTCAGGCTGAGTAGCTGCATCAGTGGTGGTGGCAGCAGCATGCGAGAAGACCATAGCCTTCTGCCGGGTAGAGACCATTGCTCCTGCACTGGGGCTGATCTCCGGTGAGAGAGACCTCCCCTGCCCGCTCGCCCTGCCTACACGAACTGCAGCTCCCTCGCCTCCACGCTCCAGGTCTCCAGCCCTCCCTGTGGGTGCTTGAATAGCCCCCGGAGGCTACGTCTCCGCTCGTGCTTCTCCCGCCTGTCTTGTGAGAGCGGCCGGCTCGGAGCTGGGGACGAGTTCCTGTCACGGTTTGGAAGGAGCGAGAAGGGGTGGGGAAGCAACACAAAAACTGTCAGCCGAATGTTTTTTGTTTCGCCGAGATGCCGCGGCATCAGTGACAGCTTTGGAGGCTGATCTCGGCCGATCTGATTAGAGGCTGTTCAAAAAACCCGCGGAGGCTGGGTCACTGCTCGCACTTCTACCGCCCCTCCTGTGAGAGGGACCCAGTCTGCAAACCGTTTCAGACCAAAAACAAACAAACAAAAACCACCCAACCAACCAGGAGGTGGGGACAAGCAATCATTTCAGTATTAAACCAGCCAGGTATCCAGCCCTGGAAAGGGTGGATTCCTTAAGTACCTTGCTGCCACGTTTGGAAGAAGGAAGAGAACAGTAAACAGTGTGACAGCATCGACAGCTCTCAGTGGCGCCTGCAGTGGTGGCACATCCAGTATTAGCTCAAAGGTGCGGAGTTGGAAACAACCACAGGCTGTTAGCTACATTTTAGCCTTTGGGCAGCTCCCTCCAAAGGTAAATATTCATATTTTTATCCGCACAAAGAGGAATCAGAGTACTTCTGTCACAGCCACGCTTTGCTGAGCTGCAGTTAGAATGCAGCTATCACAAATTAAGGCTGCTGTTGCAGTAACATTGTATGCTATCATGGGCTGATAATCTGCAGATACTGTCTAAAATTCTAACTCTGCCATAAAAACCTTAGATTAGCACAGCACAAAACACGATACATCAGTAGAGCAAAATTTAAGTACAACAATCAGGTTTTGACAGTAATAAAAGATTACTTGATGCAGATGCTCTTATTAGTTAAAGACAGGCTTATTAATGTTTCATTTCAACCACACTGTTTGACAAGCCTGCTGTAATTTTCATGCCACATGCTTACCTGCCAGCCATCTCAAACCTGTGCCACCAATTCGTAAACACTAGAGCAAAATTAGCATTTGACCTTTAGAAAGTTAGCTCAGAATGCAAGTGCATGTCCTAAAACTCACATAACTTGTCGTTTCTTGGCTGAAAACAGCAAGAAGCCATACAGCAAACTACTACAGGTTATAAACACGAGGAAAGAGCACAGAGGCGTGCAGTTTACAGAGCGTGCTTTACTTGTAGCAAAAAATATTAACCATGCTGCATGCACAGTGCACTGCTTCAAGAAAAAGAAAAATAATGAAGCATTTAATAACATCAGAATGGCATCTGGAATAATTAAACTGCTTCCTTCCTAACACTGAGGAAGAATGGGATTGAAAGGAAAACCTTTATTTCTCATTTTTTAGAAAACCAGCCTATTGTTTTGCTTCAGTTGTTCTGCTGAAACAATGCTTCCAGTTTTGTTGCCAATTTTCTTAATTTTTTGTTGTTTTCACTTGAGAAAATAATCAATACAACTGACAGAGTGAAAAAAAAAGTGTCAGAAAATATCCACTTATGTAATTGCCCCATCACAAATGTTTTTCCCTTTTTTCCTTTTTTTCTTTTTATTTTTTTTTTAATTTCTTTTTCCTGTGTGGTTGGAGGCCCCTAACAGAGATGTTTCTATCAAGGCTTTGCTTTCCCTGCACTGCCTCTATAGCCAGTGGAGAAAAAGAAAGAAAAAAGAAAAGAAAAGAAAAGAAAAAGACCTCTAGAGAGCACTGCAACACATAAATTCTGAATCTTCTTTTGTAGGTCTCATTCCCTTCTCTCTCAACGCTCAGCAAAGCCTTTGCATGTATTAACTGGGAAAAGGTAGACCAATATATTAGTTGTGAGCCAGCAAATTTGCTCCCATTTGCTTAAAAAGATTAGGTGCTTATCTAAAGTGACTGGAAACTAATTACTTCTTTCAAGGATTTTATTGATTCATAATATTTTTTATTTTCCCTAATATAAAGTAGACACACACGTTTTTGACAGCATCACTAGAATTCAGATGTTTTGGTGTGTTGAGCTGGTCAGGTTCTTTTTAAGACTAAATTAGAAGTGTAATAAGGTTTCCATTACTCTAGTTTCACAAATAATCTTTCAAGTTCACTTACAGAACCAGAAAGTTAGAACAAATTGCAAGATTTATCCCCAAAACATTCTTGAATCTTTAATCAAAGGTATGAACAGACACCACTTCTCTTTCATTTTAAAAAGAAGCAGTCACTTATAAATGCAACTGACATTTTAGATACTTTGTGCTACAGCAGTCAGCAGTCTGCTACTTTAGCAAGCAAAATGAGACATGACACAAGCAAAGTAACTCCATTAGAGGACAAAATATTTTCCATGTTCTTGTACTTTGAAATTATTTTAAAAGACAGAAAGAATTCTATTTGCATTCCATCTCCATAATACAGGTCTGCACTTTGCAGCTGTCTAGATAACAAATGGACACTCTGCAAATAAATAAATAAACAAATAAAAAGTGTAATTCAGTAGACAATTGTTTACTCTAAATAACTAGCAGACAAATGTTGTGGTAGAAAAACAGCATCTTCCTGAAGCAAGAAAATTTAGCCTTAGCTAAATGATTTTGCCTGGTATAGTAGGGTAATTGTTAAAGGCAAGCTTACAGGCTTTGTCATGATTAATGGAATTCCAACCTTATGTAAATATGATAGGATTATATTTAACACATTTAGCGTTTTATGCAACAAGGAATTGCCATTTTGATTTGATACCTGCTTTTTCAGTGGCAGAGAAAATATTATTGTTAACATAATAACATCCTTGTTTTTCTAACTTTATTAAAAGTAGCTCTGACATAGAAGAGTTCATAAATACATAATTCAGATTAAATCAACCAAATATATCCACCTTTATAAATAGAACTTCCTCTTCCACTGGCAATTTCAGTTAATGACCCTTTTGTGCTGCTCAAAATAGTTGTTAAATTGGTGAGACATACTCAATAAATTGAAATCCCAAAGGGCTAATGTTATTCTGTCAGGGTTTTATGAGTCAGTGTAAGAAAGGACCAGTGATAACTATATATAACTCAATAAACTTGCAGAAATACCAGCTAAATCCATAATCTCTCTCCACCTTTAATTTACATAGACATACTAGCATTCATTTCTGTGTCTCAAGCTTCCCTTCACAAGATCTACTATTTTCATTGGTCATTCCTTTTAAAATTTCTCCATTTGCTTTCCCTTCTTTACTCTCAGACACAGTGATCTTTTCCTCACCTTCCAGTTATGCATTTGTTTTTTCTACTGTAAAATTACTTCCAGGCTCTTTTCCAGAGAGTGCTGTTCCCAAGCACTTGTCTATTTGCTTTACAGCCATCTTGTAGGAAAGAGATTTTATTTGTTCTATTCAAATACTCTTTTTTCCTTAAAACTGTCTTTTTTACAAGTTAGCTCTGAGGCTTCAATGTGCTAAAAATTCATCATGAAGAACCTATGTAAATATTTTCAAAGTTTTACTATGACAATGTGACACATCTTTCAAGACTTATTGAGAGAACATTGAAGTAACAGTGCAATAAGGTGGAGGGTCTAGAAAACAAGAACTGTGAGGAGCAGCTGAGGGAACTGGGATTGTTTAGCCTGGAGAAAAGGAGGCTGACAGGAAACTTTCTTGATCTCTACAACTTCCTGAAAGGAGATTATAGTGATTTGTGTATCAGCCTCTCTTTTCCTAAGTAACACGTTAGGGCAAGAGGAAATGGTCTCAGTTTGCACCAGCAGATGTTTAGGCCAGATGCTAGGAAGATTTTCTTCTCTGAAAGGGTCATCAAGAAGTGGAGCAGGCTGCTCAGGGCAGTGATGAAGTCACCATCCTTGGAGGTTTTTAAAAGCCATGTAGATGTGGTGCTGAGTGGCATGGTGGTAGATTTGACAGTGCTGAGTTTACAATAGGACCCAGTGACCTTAAAGATCTTTTCTAGCCTATGTCATTGTATGATTCTATCAACCTGTGACTCTTAAGGTCTTTAACCTTGTTTACTCCATACTTCTGTTGTATTGCTCATGCCATGGAAATCCCTCTTGGCTTTGCTATTGTTCCCAGTTTGTGGTGAGTCTCTGGTGAGGCCATTACAAAGTGAACACACTGACAGCAGGTGGGAAGACTCATACCCCAAATGTAGCAGTTAACTTGCAGGAGTGAATGTACCATTCCCTTTCTTTCTCTATGGCAACATCTGCTTAGCTTGATGGAAAAGAAGCCACATTTAACTGAACTAATTTGGATCTCCTAGACCAACTAATCTCACTTAACATCCTTCCTTTAATTAAGATATAGCTCAAAAGAAGTGTGTGTGTGTGTGTGTGTGTGTGTGTGTGTGTGTGTGTGTGTAACCTGTAAGCAGCCACCAATTGCTGACACCCTTGAGTAATTCTCTTAAGCTTTTCCATCACCTGGGAAATTCCCATAGGTAAAACATTCAGGCAAAAACAGTCAGTTGCAAGTTACAGAAAGAGTCACAAGAAAACAAATATTAAAATGTGCCTGGAAATAAAATCCATAGAATACACATTGACATCAAATCACAGTCCACTTTCTACCCCTCAATAGCTGCAGAATATAGTTTCAGAGTTCTCTAGGGTGCTAATTAAAGGGCAGTCTTCCAAAAGACCTCAAACTACAGGTAGCACTCAAGATGCTGATTCTCTGGGTAGGATAGTAAGGCAGATGTTAATCCTAGCAACAGGAGAGACAAAGAGGAAGAAAAAAAGAGGTAGGGGGGGGAAAGGGGTGGGAAGAGAGCAAGAAAATAAGCTGAATAAAACTGTGTTTCTAACATGTATTTATCTTCTAAGTATTCTGGTTCAGTTTCATAAGGGTAACCCTGATTTTCGTACTTTGTAATGAAAATATTGAAAGACTCCTTTAAGAGTTTAACTGAAGAGAACTGGCCAAATTAATTTTAAGGGGAAAAAAAAAACATACAAAACAAAGCCTCAAAGAATAAAACCTTCACAAGCAAAATACTGAACCTTTCCCACTAACATTTTGTAGAATTTCCCATAGATAGCCAATCTACTTTGTAAATACACCAATCCTTTGCAGTCCTTCTCCCAGGGAAGCCATTTGCCCATGCATGTCACTGCAAGTGAAAATTCTTCAGAAAAGGAAAAAAAAAAAAATTAAGTTTTGAAAGAGTCTGCTAAATAGCCAGATTTGTAATAATTTTCTCTTTCATTTCATTCACCACCCACATCACAATCAAAATAACATTCATCAAGGAAGCTATTGTGGCAACACTGGCATCAACTGTGAAATATCGATCTCTTAATTGAATATAAGCTTTTAAAACATTCTTCCTGCCTGAAACAATTTAAGGGCTTGTTAAATAGAGATTAGAAAAGGAAGGATAATCTCATATTTCAGAATTCATCCTTCCTGTAAATCTTCAGAGTTCTTTTCCCAGAACTGCTGCAGGCTTCATTTGTGGTCCTGGAAAAGTCAATCTTCATCATCCATGGAAATACTATTTTGTTCCTTCTATCTGGTTGAGAAGTAACATCCATCTAGATTTTAAACTTATTGGGGGATAAATTGTCAATCATTATGCAGTGCTTAGGATTGTGGGAATGTTCTATTACCTGGAACATCTAGGTGCTATTATAGAGCAAATAATAACAAGTCCCATAAAAAATAATAGACACAAAAGGAATACATTAGTGAATGGTACAATTTTCATAGCCTCTGAAGCAGGCAGACAGCTTCCCTTGGCTGACAGGTACCTGCAGTGACAAGTTTTAACACTTAGAAGAGGATTTCTCATTCTTCTTCTTCTGCCTATGGTTTGGTGCCTTGCAAATTAAAGTTTCTCATGTGCATTTTTAAAATTCATACCCGGCTGAAGCATTAACAGAAAAGAAATGGACACAGGCAGGCAGCACTTGGATACAAAATGAGTGAAACTGCATCATGAGACATCACTGTGTCATTTCACAGGCCAGCTACTTAGCTGGTATTAATTGGGGAGCTGCAGTGATTTGGACAGAGTGCTGCCACAGACGTGATGGGATTTGCCTCAGTAATTTCTGCTCATGAAACCAGATTCATTTTAAGAGTAAAAAATTGGAGGGTTTTAAACCCTTTCCTCATCTATTGACAACTTTCATTATTAGTTGCTAACTTGCTGGGGTTTGTTGATCTGTGTGTCTCATTTGAATACATTCATTATTTTACTGCCAGAAGAAACAAAATTAAACTTAATTAGAGGTCATGTCACCTCCAGCTCAAGTTAATTAAATGCCTAATCAAACCTTTTGGGAAACAGTAGCCTGTCAGTAAAAAATGATAAGGGGAATAAACCACATCATGCTCACACTAAGGACAGCACTCTGCTTGCCTTTTATTTTACACACATGCCTTTATTTTACAACAAAAGAAAGCCCTAGCATAGCAGATACACCCTTCTATAACACTCATACTAAATAAAAACTGTTTTCTTGGAGTCCAGTAACCAATGCATATTGCAGGAAGAAATGCATGAATGATACCATGTCTTTATGCTTCCTAGCACATGGGTGCCAAGTATTACAAGGTCAACTTTTCAACTTAACTGCATTTGGGAGAAGTATGAAAACCAGCTGGAGGTCTAAAGACAGCTCAAGCTATTAAAGATGAGCAAGATAGAATTGTTAGAGTGCATAATTTGGCTGTCTATGTCAGGATACCTGTGTTCTCAAATTGCACTGACCTCCTGTGTGACTCAGAAAAGCCACTGCCTCACTGGCTATTTGTGTTGTCTATTTAAATCATCCTTTATCTGATCCAAGCCATATCTCTTCTTTAAGAGAGTGCACAGATCTTAAGTTGCTGATGCCCCAGTGTTAGTTTGGTTCTTTCAGTGCTGCCACCATCAAGCTTCAGGTTAATATCATCCATATACATAAAGGCAAAGATTTCTGCAAGAATGGTCATTCTTGGAATGATAAAATGCTCAGATGCAGTCATATTTGCACTGAAATACAATGTTATTACCTTCTGGTCACAAAATGTGTTGTTTCAGACAATCTTTACTTCTCAGTAATACATTCTCTCCAATTAATAGACCTACTCAGTGCTTCTGAACATGGGTTGCAATTTCAGTCACAGTAAGCAATAGTTAGAAATTAAAGTTGTTCCCTCTCTCTCTCTCCATGGTATTGTCAGGCTTTTGAACATATGGCAATCCCTGATGATTTAGGGCAGTCTGCTTTCATTTGTACTGGTAAGGATTTTATGGAACAGAGTGATTCCTCTTGTAACCATAAAGCCATCGACTCAGTAAAGGCTTCATCTCAACAGGTGACCACTGTGTCCTTACGAAGCCCCAGTCACTTCAGTGATTTATCTCAGAATCCAGAGTCTCAGGTCATATTTGTCATTGTGTGCATGAGGAATATTCAGGAATATGGGAATATTTGCCTGTATTTCTGGAAGGAAGCACCATTCATTGCAAATTAGCCTGGCATAATTTGCCTGAAAACAATGTCTTCAGAAATAGCTACTGTAAGGCAGAACTAAGACTCTGCTGGGACTGTGTTAGCTAGATCTGCTCTTTGCAAGGAGCCAAATGCACTTTTTTGTTGGGCTGGTGTTATAATTGCTTGTTTTGACCTTAAGTGGGATGACTTCTTTGAGTCATGGCAAACATATTTAAGATATCAGCTAACATGGATTGAACCATGAACTTGAGCCTAGCTCTAACACCATATCTATATAAAAAAAGTGTTTCACTGAATGATTTTTTTTTCTCCAGTGTATTTTATGGCATTGAATGCAGGTCAGTGTTCCCATGCACAGTCTTTTAACTCGGCATAATTCATTTTTCTATCTCCATAAACGATGCACAGAGAGCAAAATACATGTATTTTGGGGGGTTTGTCTTAGGTCAAGCTCTGCCTTCCAAAGATTAGAAACTGTGGAACAGTTAAGACAAGGGAAAGAAAACAGCAGCGTTAAATAATAATAGCTAGCTTCTAGTATAAAACAATCCAGAAGATGTCAGGAGAACTTAATACCAGCCATCACTGCTGTAAGGAATCTTACAAAGACAGGCATTTCTCACAGGGGAAGTCTAATGAAGGAAAGTTCTACTAACAGATGCAGCAGATTATCATGGCCAGTTGTTTCACATCACTAACAGCCTCCCATCAGGAGCCCACAGATGAAATTTATTATAAAAGAGAATTATTTATTTTTCAATAAAAATTGTTCATTGGACTTAAAAAGAAGCCCTGAACAAAAAGCAACTAACAACAAACCTGGGATATTCAACATATGTTAATTGTCTGTATTTCTTTGAAGCTCATTTTCTGAGTCCAGCAAGAACTTGTTAATTTTAAGCCCAGCTGCTTCATTGGGCATTAAAAAATAACAATCAATATTAAACATTAAAATCTCAGACTAAGAGTTTGATATCATGCCTGTTGTGTACTGGATGAACTAGAATTCATAACACTGAGATCTAAACAATGGTACTTTAGACGTTCTTGCTGCTTGTCCTTATTTCTTCCACCTGCAGGATGGTTAGGTGTTTAAGCTGAGCTGAGCAGGTTGTTTTCATTGAAACAACTTTTTGTGACAAACTTTCAGACATTGTGTGTTGATTTTATAGATTCATAGAATGGTTTGGGTTGTAAGGGACCTTAAAGATCATCTAGTTCCAACCTCCCTGCCGTGGGTAAGGACACCTTCCATTAGACCAGGTCACTCGAGGCCTTATCCAGCCTGAGCTTGCAAACATACACAGATGATCATCCACGGCTTCCCTGGGCAACCTGTTCCAGCCTCTCACCACCTTCACTGTAAAGAATTTCTTCCTAATGTCCAGTCTAAATCTACCTTCCTCAAGGTTAAAGTTATTGTCCCTCATCCTAGAGTATAAGCCATTGTAAAAAGCACATCTCCAGCTTTCTTGTAGCCATCTTCAGGTACTGGTGGGCCATTTCTGTGTTCCCTTAAAGAAAAATCTCATAACACTTAATTTTGAAACAAAAATCAAAATACTTGAAGATTAATTTAAAACTTCCTTAGTAATGTTCTCCATATTTGTTGTGATTTGCTCTTTACATCATTCTATGATGTAGAGAATATCATGAGTACTCCTTAGAACTGCCACTTAACACTAACTGAAAGACATTATCTGCTGAGATGAAAATATGCTTCCTGTTTGTGGACCAAATGAAACCACAAATACAGATGCATTTTCTTGGGTTGTCCCAGAGCAGATATTTTCTTCACTTACAGATTTGAAAAGACTTGAATCACCTAAGCAGAGTAAAAATAGCAGAAAACAGATCAGGAATAAATGGCTAATATTGAATACATCAATATTTCCTTCTAGTATTGTCTTTCTCTCATGACACATTTTCAGGGAGTAAGTATTAGAAAGCATACACAAATTTGTTCTTTTACCTGCTATCATTTTTCCTCCTAAATGTTACTCTCAATTTCAGAGCCAAGTAGAAATATCTCAGATGGCATACAGATGTTTACATCTAAATAAATGTTTAATACATGTGGGCAATCCAGTTACAAATCAGGGCTGAAATACAGATTTATTATTCTGGAACTCTGTTGGTTTTGTAAGCATTTTCATGGCATTTTCCTCTTCTCATGATAGCTCCCACCCAGCCAAACAATATGTATTGTATGCTATTCAAGAGCAGGATGCCTATGCTTAGATTTACGAAGGCAGGCACAAATTTCTTAACCACATGTAGGAATTCAGAGGGTTTCTCATCAGAGAAAAATGCAATAAAATGCAGGAGAATGTTGCTTCCATTATAAAAAGCATCACCAATGTCTACTGTGAATTTGGTCATACTTTCAATGGCAGAATCAGGCTGTCAAGCAAGAATAACTGAGGAAATTGGAATTTCTCAAAGATCAGTGTTCACTTTGTCCTGTGTTTGCTGGGACAGAATCCCAGGCTAGGTATAGCTTGCAGGCTATTAGCAGTTTGGAGTCAGCTGTGGCAGGTGGCCCAAATTTGCTACAGGTGAGTCCCAGACCATGAACTTCATGCTCAGTATAAAGGCAGGGGGGAGGGCAAAGGAAGAGTTTGGTGAGGGTTAGTTCCTTTTTGTTCCTTTTTTTTTTTTCCCTTGGTCCTTTTTTTTTTTCTGTCTGTATAGAGGCTTGTTTATGCTTCTGAGGACTCCTTTCCCATTTATTGTGGGTGCTGTACTTTTACTGGGGTGAGTATAACTTTGTGCACTTTGTGTCACCATTAGTATTACTATCAGCTTGGCTGTTTCAGTAATTCCTTTTTCTTTTCAGTCCATAACTCTTCTCACCTTTCCCTGTTTCCATTTTTCTGCTGGGGAGAGATCATCAGGTGATAGAGCAACTGCTGTAGCTTAGCCCTGGGTACAGGCTCAACTCACCTTTAATCATGAATTAGGCACTTAGAGTGAATTTTTTTTTTTTATCCAGAAGTTATAAAAGAAAACCAGTAATTGTAAAATTAATATTTATGAGCATTTATGATCCATTTCTGATAAATAAATATGTCATTAGATGCCTGTTATGGATAGCTTCACAGGATCTAAAAGACGTTGTAGAGTAATAACATCTTGCACATTAGCAAAATATTTTTGTTCTATCCCTATATCTTCCTTTCCATTTACAATATATAGTACAGCAAGAAAAGAAGTGCAGGTGAGGCTGATATGCTGTAAGGCTCTAGAGCAAAACTAATAGGAAAATTATGAGATTAGTCAGGGTTTAACTAGCTCAAAGTATAGTCTGAGTCACTGAGTGCGAGATCTAAACCCTGCTCTGACTGAATTCTTTGTCTGGTGAAACAGAAAACCTGACTTGTAAAAGAAAGTCTCCCCTAGGAACTGTTTTGGAATTGTGAGTATGTGTTTATGGCTAATACTTGGATGATAAGCAAGAGAAACTTGAATAACTGCATTTGAGACTAAGGGCTGTAAATGTGGGGAAGGGAGTATCTGGGAATGCTAAAAGGCTGAAGAAAAAGGAATCAGCCCTAAACCCAAGCATCCAGAAGCGGTGGATGACAGGAAAGAAAGAGAAATATGTCATGAAAGGAAAACAGATGCATGGAGATTAAAAAGAAGGTACATTGAAAAGAGAAAGATGAAGGAGGAAGTAAAAATCAATGGGAATAAAATATACATAAAGTGAGTCATAACACAATGCTTGTGTTTTGTCAGATGGATCCATCAATCTATAAAAAGAAATTAAAACATAAAGCAGTGGAATAAAGAGCCAGCAACGCTGGGCTGGAAATACACTGAGGCTTCCCTGGGGCAGCACAATGCCCGAGGCTTCCTTCAGCTCCGCTCTCACGCGATCTCGAGTTTTGGCATCTGTCAGTCTGACTAGGGGAGTGTGCTTCCAGAGCTTGGTGATCTCTGTAAACGTCAAAGCTAAAGATGCATTCTGCCTGTAAAAACTGTTGTCTTGAAAATCCAGAACCTGAGAGGACAAATATGGAGTGCTGTGATATTCCTCTTGTAGAATAACCCAATAATCCCAATCCAAGCAGTTTTAGGTTTAGGTGTTTGATGTTAAATGGTGCACCCCCATCCGCTTCTAACTTCCAGTCCGCCTAGTGCAGCACAAAGAATAACTGACCATCTCCAGTTGTAGCTGGGCCATAAAGCTGTTACTGAAATGAAACATTCTGAGGTAAGAAAGTTTTGTCTCCACATAAGAACATTTCCAGTGGACAATACTTGTTTTAATTTTTGTAAATCCAACCAAATCCTTTTGTTAGAGATGCAGAACTTCGAGCTGCTCATACACTGTTTATTCTTTGACACCGGCTTTAGCTCTTTGCCTTGCTTTGTCTCCCTAAGTGAACTGCTTAAATAAAGTGGAAGAAAATAGAAATCATTGGTGAGATTTTCAGCCATATCCTACTACTTGAATGATGGTTGGCAAGCTATTAGAAGAATAATGACTTTGATAGTAATGTAACAGAAACCCTCCTGCTCCAAGGGAGGGGAGTGGAGATTCCCAGATGCAGACACTGCCTTGTATTGATAGTTTTACTACTGTCTGTAGGAATAGGTTGTGTGTTTCCCCATTAACAAAGAGGAATGCTCATTATTCCTGTGAGTGTTTGTCTGCTGCAGTCAGTGTGTAGTGCTTCATCCACATGCATATAGGAATGTTGTTCTCAGTGTGTGATCTACTGCAGGATATTAAATCAGAATGTTCAGTAAATATAAGCTATCTTTTAGCAAATTAATGTATTCTGTAAAACTTCACATTCCCTGAGTGCTTAAAGCAGCGTTTCTGAAATTGTGGGCTGAGGATCTTTTGAGGTAGGACAGTGTTAAACATCTGCAGCTGGCAATGGTTCATTTGCCCTAAGGTTGAGAATGGAAAATTACTGGCTGTATGTGTTTATTCTAGCCAGGAAACTGCTAATTACTTCTTAATTGCCAACAGGAGATCATTTCCTCCAGGATAAGTGAACAAACATTTGTGACTGGTAATAATCAGGTTTCACTTCCTTGTCTAAATGAGTGCAAGCAATTCCCATTTCAAGGTCCTACTTGAAAGTTCAGAAGGTACTGACCCAGCTACTTTGGGTAGCTTCACACTTCAGTAATCTTAGTTGTTGCCAAGGCATTGCCATTTTACTATGGTTTCATGATGTGGAGCATATTCACTAATGCAGGTCTAAATCTGAATAAATACAGAACTTGGCTTTGATTCCTTTGAACAAGTGAAGGTTTCACACTGTAGAGCATTGGTTGCTTTCTTGTGTTTATTTACAACTTGTGCGGATCAGACAATATTTTCCTACCAAAATCTCCATGCATTTTAGAACTGGAAAGAATAAGTCAAAGTTATGGAAGTAAAATAGTAAATATGAACTTGTAAAAGTTCTGTCTGAACTGAGATGTCCTTTCTATAGTCTCTCTTTTCAGTTTCCTATTGTAAGGAAGCATTACTCTTGATTTTGTGGACAAAAGAGAACAAAGCATATTGAAAGCCAGGAATTTATCAGTAGCCCAATTGTGGAAATTCTAATCTAAAAATCCAGCAGCAAAATATTGCTAGATCAGTTATAATAATATTGACACTATCCGAACATATATCAAAAACCTCATCAATAATACCCTTATTAGTGATTGCTACTCAATTGTTACAGAAGAAAACTTGTGATTCCTTTTCTCTGTAGCATGCTTCCAGCATCCCTCTGGCATGTAAGGACAAGAGCAGCAGCCTTCCTCGGAGGGAGCAAAAATCCCCAGCACGTTACCAACATCCCAAGGTCTTTGCAAGGTGCACACAGTACAAACACCAAACTCCTTCCCCAAGGCACAAACTCTACTTCCATTTTTGTATACTCAGATATCACAATTTGGTCCATAAAGCTTAGGAGAACCTTCCCTAGCTCTGTTTCCCTCAGGAGCTGTAGCTGACCTCATGAGCCTTAACGAGGCCAGGCAAGTTCTTGAGATTCTGCCTTGTCTCACCAGTACACAGCCTAGGACCCTCTTCAGGTACACACAAGTTTTATGAGCTTAACAGAAGCTGCAGAAGAAGGGCTGAGATACTTAATTTGTCAGCAGAAAGAAACCAAAGACCACACAAATTAATCTGCTGCAATGTGGGAATCTCTGCATTGGTTTATTAGGACCATGAGAAACTAGGAGATCAAAACATTGCCTTAATTACTATCTCTTTCTAATTCTTGTAATTCTAAAATGAAAATGCTAGTATTTTATGTAATGGTGTACAGCAAAATTTGCTTGAACAATAACTACTGATTAAATACTTCAGTGTTTCCCCAGGTAACTAATTTCAGCTATGGCATTTTGTTCTCTCTCTCACGTGTGACTTTATGAGCATGTTCTCAATGGGCACACAGTGCTCATACTGTGAAAAATTGAAGTGGTTGGGACATTTTTAGAATACTAGAACTGAATGAAAAGAGAAGGGATATGTATGAAATGCAACAGGCAGTCTCTATATCTACTAAGACATGCATCTCTAGCATTGAAAATTGGCTTTAAATAAGTTAAGTACACCACAGCCTCATGTCCTCTGTGTGTATGTGCAGTGGAGGATGGTGAACATGCACTGTTGAAGCAGCTTGAATTCCTTCTATTTTAAATCCTCTGTAAGGAGGAATTTTGTTCATTTTGCACTGTAGATTTTATTGCCCTTTCATCAAACACTTAAAAGAAGAAATCTCCACCAGTATTCAAAGAGCTTTGTAGCTTATCTTAAATCAAGGTTCAGTGAGTTGATGTAGGTGAGGAGAGTCATTCAGTTATGGGGTTTGGCCTTTTTTGCTATGTATTACCTTTTTCTTATAAGGGTAACAGAGGAGTGGGAAGCCCCAGTATCAAGTGAATGTTCAATTCAACCTCAAAATGAGGAATAAAATAGAAGGAAACGAGAGACCGATTTTATTTACAAGGTTTAGATAATATATTTCTTTAATGACCCTGAATTGGAGGTTTTAAAGCTCAAGCTGTATGATCACCATTGTTTTAGCATAAAGGTTTTGAGCAGAGTGCTAATTTTTAGTGTCACAGATGTATTTTAGTTACACCAATCACTTGGACATGTACATACAAATCCAAAAGGGTTTTTTCAATTTGTTAGTTTGCCTCAATATATTACACAATGTTGCTTTGTAAGTCCTCTGCCAATTTTACTTAATGCACAGCTTCCATTTCTCCTGATTTTGTAGCAGACTTTTTTTTTTTGTCCTAAAGTCGTTGTTTTTTCTTAAGATAGGTAACTCCTTGCTCACTGTTAAAATATTTCTTCTGTCATAATTTACTTAGTGTGTTAGACACAGAGTGTGGTAGTGTGGTGACAGTCTTGTCATTTAGTTTTAGTTATGTCCAGTTCATATTCACACATGATTTCTCACTCCTCATCTGGCTGCCTTGACAAACAAGTGAGGGTTGGTTTCTTTGTGGATTGATGTAACTTGAGTTAAAAGTAGGACAGTGTTGCTGTTTGTGTAAAGCCTCAAGAAGCTGTAGGAAGCAGGAGGCTAAACTCTTAGTATTAGAACAACAGCAAATGATCTCTAGATAAGCATTATTTTGTGTTTTGTTTATATACATTGTAATATCTACATATGAAAATCAGTGATCTGTAAAATCCTTATGCTTGATGGGTTTAAGTATAGTTATTACACTGGCAGCGATCTCCTTCCATCCATAACTATAAAGCTATTTTCCTAATGACTGCTGATTTCAGGGTGGTTATAGATACACTTGAGCTTGCAAATAAGTTACAGAATTCTCATCATTTTCACTCAAAGGAGTTTTCTGGGGTTGTCCAAGTCTGAATTTGTCTTGATATATAACTATATGAATTGGAGATTTGTGCTAAGCAAAGTGTTTCAATGCTGGTATATTTTCAGGTCTCAGACTATCAGGCATGACAAGTGAATAGGAGTCAAACAATTTACAGGAATATGGCAGGCATTGAAATAAATTCAAGCCATCTGACAGAATTCTGTTGCACCACTATGAGCTGGTGTGTCAGCCTAAACACAAAGTTCTGTGTTTTAGATATGTCCTTTACAAATAAGAAGAAATAAACATTTTTAAGCCACAAAATCTTGTTCTGGCATCCTGATCTAATAGTTTGCTTTAACTGTCACATCCTTGTCAAAATTATTGTGCCATTAGTTGGCGAACTGCTGTGCAGCAGTGAATTTCTGATTACTCTTTTTTTTCCCCTCTGACTTCCTGCTCAAGATTTTTTAACATACTGGTGAGTATTGGATTTTTGCTAATTTGCAATATTAAATAATAATTCATTTATGAATCTCCACTATTCTGGTGTTATTTAAATTTTATTCATGTTACTTGCCCCTTACTCATCTTGTAAGTATCCACACAATCCCTGTGGATTTTCTGTGGGCAAAAATTCAACCATTGGTCAAGACATCTACCAAATACTTCCTCCACTGTCAAAATCAGACAGGAGCAGAGCAGAAGCTTTTGCAGTTAGCTTGCATTTTGCTTCTAGTAGGCATAAACTGGTTCTGTATAATGCTTGTGTAACAGTGTTGAAGGAATAAAGCTTGTTAGAATGGCGTGAAATCCATTAAATCTTCAAATGCTAATAAATTAGTAAAGGTAAACTTCCAGGAATATGACTGTTGTTACAAGTTCAAAATTTGCTTTTATAAATTCAGTTTGTGACTGCTACATCACCATGAGGCAGCATGTTGCATGTGGCTTTGAATCCTAAAAGTAGATGTATGTGCACATTCAGCTCAGAAGGGTGAGGGGCTTTAGCCTGCACCTCCACGGTAAAGTCTGAAGCGAAGCTAACAAGTATCACAGTATAACCAAGGTTGGAAGAGACCCCAAGGATCATCAAGTCATGATCAGTGTAGGGTAAAGGTACCCTCAATCACCCCAAAAGAGAAGTTTGCTTTGCTGGTTTTGAACTGGAGAATTACTAAAGCTACTCTAGTTCACAGAGGCAAAAGCACTAAAACTGTTGCATATTCTACACATGGAGCATGCCAAGAGCATGTTGTAAGTGCTGAAAGTCAGTCTTTAGTTCATTTTCACACGGCATGTCTCTTTGAACATTATGGCATGACACTCAGATAATATAAACATGTCTGCTCAAAAGCTGGTGGGAAAAATGAGTTGTCAGCTGTGATATATTTTACTTAGCTTTCATAGCTTTTATACTAAAACAATAATAGCTGTGCATGTTACTACACAAGTGCAAAGTATGTGCGTGCCAGATGGCAATTCGGAAATGCATGCATGAGCTGAGGATGTATGGAAGACTTTGCTCACAGCACACCTTGAATTCAAGGAGCATTTCAGAGAACATACTGAACATTAATTTATTTTTTTTATAATTATAATGAAACACTTTTCTTCAACAAAGGTGTTTTCTGTTAAGATTAAACTAGAATTGGAGTAACATCTCTCAAACAATGCAGAGCTCTGGTTTGTTCTCTTTTCAGTACTATATTAAAGCATTAATATTAAATGCTAAAATGGTTTGTGGCTTAGAGTGGTTATGAAAAAAAATCACAGATAAAATGTCTCAAATAACTGTAAGAACATAAATACTTTATATTTTTATTGGTGATAATGTCCTTCCATTATAACAAGCCAAATATCCTTCTTTTGCATTTAAACTTTAAATTGATCTTTCAAATCTTTTTCAATGTTTAGATTAGTGAAATGGAATTGCATATTTAAAGCATCAGTTGCTTATATTTCCTGAAATGATGCTCCCAAATGGAGCTCCCAAAAGGCACTGCAAGATTCTTCAAAAGAGTTAGATGTTCTGCAATAGAAATATCTTAACTTGCTCACTCTTGAGTTTCTGTTTACATGTCTTAGAAATATTTAAGACCCTACAAACTAGTGATTTGTTTTTTAGTATAAAGTATATCCATTATTTAAATCCCAGGGTATGTGCAATGCCTCAGTGTCTTCTGTCTCAGAATATCAGGCTGTGTAAATGCAAGGCTTGATTTGCTTTTTCAGCTGCAATTACACCCATCTAAAAATCCCAGCTGAAGTTGGGAAAAGGGCAGGTCTGAACCTTTGCATGTCTGAAGCAGCATTTGGGAACTGAAACCTCTTCCTTCCATTCCCCCCTAAATTGAACGTGAGACTCAAGAGCATTACACCAGAGAAACCACTGTACAAAGGGAATGGTCATATAATGCCACTCAACAGCACAGCAGCCTTCTGAAGGGACTTGTGGGATTTATTTTTTTTCCCTCTTTATTGGACAAAATTTTTATTCTGTCATATATGTGACCCAGAAAAATCTCTCCTCTGGCACCTTATGGGAGATAGTAGTGTGGTTTTTGCCTTCTTCAAAATCAGTAGCAGATGTCAGTGGCAAGTGCTCCAGCTGTCCATTTTGCCTGATTTTGGTATGGCAGTTGAGCATAATAAGCAGTGTGCTGAGCAGTCATGTTTACTCCTGAGGCCCTTGTAGTGGAAAGTTCTCATCTGAAGTTCTCCTCTTGTAGCACAGCAAGAAAGACACCTTGCATTTAAACAAGGCAGACTACAGAGCTGATTTGGTAGCAGAGAAGCAGCATCTTGCCAAGCAGGTCATGTGTGGAAGAGCCACCTACCTGCTGATCTCAGTTCTGTAACTGACTGTTGTGAGAGCCTAGTGACTCCCTCAAAACAATGTGTGACCTATATATAGCAATTGGATGATGTCTTGCATGAAACCTGTTTGTAATTAATTGGAACTATCTTGAGTAAAGCAAAACCATCTACTTTAAGTCTTTACTGAAGTATCTTCAGTGCATTCTAGTTCCTGCATTCAAATTCTACTATAAATGGCAAGACAACCCTGTTACCAAAAAAAAAAGGAATTACTGAGGTTTTTTTCTCAAAAATATATCTGCTGCCATCTGTTGACTTCTGAAGTACTTTCTAGTCTTAAATAAAATACAATCAGATTATTCAGATGTTATACATATAATTGAACCTCTTAACAGTGCTTTAAGATACTGCCAATTAGCCACTTGAAACTGAGCCATATGTTTCCATTTTGTAATAAAGCCACACAGAAAAGGCTAGAATCTGTGAAAACTTATAGCTGCATAGCATGGCACAAAATAATTTGTGTAGCTATGGAGGAAAATATTTAGTCAAATCAGTCTGAAAACACTGGGTTGCAGAGTAGTGCTCCCAGGGAGATACTGAGTATTTAGATTCAAGATGGATGGAGTAATAGCATGTGGCAAAATCTGCAGCCAGGTTTAGTTTGATTTTTGGGTTAGTGCTTATATACATATATAGGATTCATTTACAAATGCAAACAAGGGGGGAAACTGCTTTCAGGGTGGAGAACACAACAACAATGTAACTCTTCTGCATAAGCCCCATGTGTGTGTTGTGTTGCATGCAGAACTTACAATTCTTATGGACTCCTTCCAGGTTGGGGTTTTTTTATCTCTTCCCCAGTATTCTGTTTAGAAATATGAGTCTTAAGAGGGCATTTTTAACTCGTATTAATGGCATGTATATAGAATTTTTAAGGTGTCCTGTATCTTGCAAGTAATTTGAACTCAGATAATGAAATTGGTTTTGTTTTGGTTTTTGTGGGGGTTTTGGGTAGGACAATCCCCTATTAATTCCTAATACAATCACAACATGTTTTACAATATCTATGGGCACATTAAGCTGCATTTTGTATTTTGCATAACTTACATTGTACCCATCTCTGATAAACTTCTTCATCCAAGAAACAGTGATGCTATCATTTTCTTAATTTGTAAGAAGAAATAGGTGCCTTGGTGTGATGAAATTCTGCACTGGAAAATCATTCTTCCCTGTCTTTTCTCTCTGATTTCTTCTGTTTTGAGCATCCTCTGGAGAATGTTTTGATCCTTACTGCTGATAAGAGAATGGAAACATCACTGTAACGGGGTGAGAATCACAAAAGGAAGAGTGTCTAAAACAGAGTAGTTATTCTTTAACTCATTTTGTTATAATGAGTTGTGGCAGTCTAAGCAGTATCAGTCACTGCACCTATTGGGTACCTTCTGAAAAGTTTTAGTCCTCTGACAATTAGGAAAAGACAAATACAGCCTAACACCCATTGGTGTTTTAATACAAAAGTATTAAGGGCTCTAACAAGCTAAGAACTAGAGAGTCCTTGGCACTGGCCTGACTTTTACTGTTTGTCTCTCTTTCACAACAAACCACATCTCTGACCTAACCAAGCCTCCTGAAGTGCACAAGGATGTACTAGAATGTCATTGTGAACCAGATCAATGGTGTTCCACTGGGTAATGCAGCCCACCTCTGTGGTTTAGTGTCCAAACACATTCTCATTTGTTATTTGAAGCAGGTTTTCATTGGTGTGCTCTCTAGCTGCTGGCAATGTCTATTTACAGTGCTAAAAGAGTAAAACCACTTCTTTAAAGCTCTGTTCACATGGCAGACTATTTTGTAGATGTCAGTCTGATCAGCTGGATTTATTTTGAGCCAACATATATTTGTTGAGGTGTTTTATGGAGAAGTAAATAGCATGTGTAAAGCAAATGCACATTGGTTAAGCTGTCAGTTGCTTGTGCTTATATTAACCCTAGTTTGTTACAAGAATCACAAATGTTATGTGTAGTCTTGATGCCAAATGTCTCCTCAGAAGCGATGACTGCTTTCCCTGGGAGCAACTGATGCTGGTTGGCCTTAACATTTCTGCCAGGAAGTGACAGTTAACCTTCTACCAGAGGCTGTAGAGATCCCCCACCAGCAAAATCACTGCTTTGTTTTGCATCTTTTCCCCCCTAAAAAATCCCAAGCAAATACTTCAGGCCTTTTAAAGGCGATTCTGTTTAATATTCTATTAGATCAAATTTGGGGTTTAAAATGTTTTCTCTTTTGAGTTCACTGGTTGCATTTTCTTTATTCACTAGCTGTAGAGTAGAAACTGGGGACCTGCAAATAAGTGCTATCAATAAAAATTTACCTAATTAAGTTTCAGACATAATCCCTTATTATTGTAAGAGAGCTCAGTGAGATACAAGATAATGGAGTAATAACCCCCTGAAAACTGGAATTTAGCAAGGAAATAACAGAACCTGGAATGTAGTGTTGTGATCTCAACGATATAATAAATATTCAATTGGCAAAAAGACCTGGAGAGAGCAGCAACAGTTACGTTTAGGCATAGATTATTTGCAGCAGCTTTGCATTGCCATTGTTTTTAATGAAAAGAAAATGGAAGCTCTGATTTAGATGTCTTGAAAGAACTTGAAATGCTAAGGGATAGTAAAATCAGAGCAAGCATACTGGGCACCTCAATGCTTATAGTAACAAGTAGAATTTAGATGATCCTCTTTCCTCTATTCATAGCTATCATGATCTAAAGGAGTAACTAGCCATTAAATAGAAAATGCTGAGATTTCAGGTTCTGTGCTATCAGAACATTGACAATATTTTGACTCTTCTTGAACACTTTATTTCAAAGCACCATTGGAACCTTAGCAGTGATGTAAATGACCAGAATGTTAGACTTTTTCCCTCTACATCCTGCCTGACATACTACATGAAGTATTGTTTTGGTTAATCTTTTATGTTGGTTACACACAAATCAATTTCTTACATCATCGGCCAAGAGCAATTCTGTAGTAGTAAGTTCCAGAATGTTATGGTGCACAAATGATTGCAAATGTAGCCTGTTCAACCAAGATAGCAGCTGAAATGAAGGCTGATAATTATGTTTACAAAATGGCACATAGAAATTTTAAATAATCTTTGGGTTATGGTTGGCTTTAAACATACTTTAAAGTCTGTTTAGTAAATGGAATTACACTACTGTCTTATTAGACCCGGATTAGTATGTTACAGAGAAATTATTACTCCTGAATTCTGTGTTGTATAGCAATGTATCAACATAATGGGCTGTAGCTCTAAAGTTGGGAGATAGGGGGGAATTATAGGAATTATATTCATCCAGAAGCTGTAGAAAAATTTGTATCAATTAAGATATAAACTATATGTATGGAAAGGCTATTTCTGCTTTCCTGCCTCTTTCATTTCTACCTCAGGTTTTCCCTTTTTCACTTTCCTCCCTTTTCTCTAAGAACAGTAGAGTGCTCCAGGAGCAGGGCTGGTTTTTCAAAGAATATGCCTCTCCTATTCAACTTAGGTTTCACCTTGAAAGAAGCTGGTAGCTAAGTGAGTGCTTTCTGTTTGGCACAAGTGTGAATTTGTTCTAATATAAAGCAGCAGAAAGTTAATGGGCGGAAAAGCTTACAGATCCCTGTGGTCATCAAAGACAGATGCAGGTAGAATGCATGGCATTAATGCCATCTTCTGGGTGAGAGGAAAAAAAAAAACCCCAGATATTAAGATTTCATAGAAATGTTTGGGGTTTTTTTCTTCTTTATGCTCAGTTTTTAAAACGCCCCCCTGCAGTGTCTGAGTTTGCTTTGGTTTTGGAATTAGAGCCAACTGTAGCTTTCCAATGATTCATACTAATGTCAGACATGTAAAAGGTATTTCTTGTTCTTAATTGCCTGCCTTTCTGGCAATGAAATGCAATCCTACAATATGACCCCCAGAAGAAGTCTTGGCCAAGGGATTCCTTGGCTACTTGATGAGTGCCAAGGAGCAGCAAGAGTGGGCTGCTCCTTGGACCAGAGCAAGGCAAGCTTGGCACATCTAGTGACGAGGGTCAGCTGCAATATGAAACAAAACAAATAATAGAGGGGGAAAAAAAGCCAGTGGCAAGAGAATACCTAATCCTTGAAAGTGAGTGGAAACTGAGATTTGAGGGTATAAATCTGGAATGGAAAATGACAACTTAAGGATTGATATTTGTTTTAAGAGGAATTGTGGTATTTGCCTGACTGAGGTGAAAGGGTTCTCATCCTATTTCGAGTAGTTTCCTTTTATTTAGTGCGTTTCTTGCATTTCTAATTCTGAACAGTTTTGTGGTGAAGCATGAATGCAGGTAAAAGGAGCCTGTAAGGTTATTCTTACTGCTTCTTCTATACTGGAACCAAGTGACCTGATTATTTTGATTATTTTTTTTTTCCACTATATCACTAGTTTTGTCCATCTTGATACATGCAAAAAGATTGATACCAACAATTCAGCTAGGTTCTCATATCAGCAGTTCTTATTTTTCACCTCTCTTTCCCAACTGATGGTTGCTACTTCAACTACTTCCATTAGGGGAAGATTTTTACTTTTTGTTTTTTGTATATAAGAAAGTTCACTTCTGTTTAACTTGATACAGATGCATGGTCACTGTTTCAGGCAGTTTCCAGAGGAAATTAAATTAACTCTGGAGTCAGAATGTTGTTCATGGCCAAGCTTCATTTGCAATTCTCATGTGTACAGCAGAAATGATATATCTCTAAGGTTTGGGGATTTTTTTGTTTGTATGTGTTTTGGGTGTTGTTTTGTGGTTTGTTTGGGTTTTTTTCTGTGAAGTTATCTTTTACCTCAAAATATTTGTAAATATATAAATAGGTGATCCAGACCAGTATGTACATTTTTTTAGTTCTCCAAGTCTTCTGAGATTTACTACAGCTAATATTGTAGGTTTACTGACTTCAGGTGTATGCATATCTGGGGTTTAGGGAGCTTTAAAAATCAAGTTTATTTGTGCCTTACAGCTTCTGGTGCTGTGAGCACTATTGATCTTGTTTTGTGACGCTTCTGTAACTAACGTTATCAATAATGTGTTGCTTTCTTTTACTAAAGAACCAATGTGCAATGTACTAAAGAACCAACCAGAGCAGCCTGATTCCAGGCAAAAGGCTGCACACTTGTAGTGAGTGAGTAAAATGGAGAAGGTGAAATCCCTTATTTGAGTGTGTTAGAGATCCTCAAAATTAGGTGATTTTTTCTTAATAATTTTTAATTTTGTATAATTTCTTTTGGTTTGACTGATTGATTTATTTTTTAAGTTTATTAACTAGTCAGCTATTTCTCCAGGTAATTCAGTGAAGAAATACAAGGAAGGAGAAATAAAGCCAAATTGTCAAGCCATAACACTTCCAGTCAAGAGACCTGAGCTGTTTACATAGCTCTATCATGTAATGTGTGTAGCCTCCAGGAAACTTGCAGAAAGCAGTTTTGTAGGAAATCCAGATACTTAACTATTTGATTCTCCCAAAATGCACAGATAAAGGCATGAACAAGAGGAAAATAATTTTGTTTTCTGCAGCATGCTGACAGGTTGCTAAAGGCCCTGCTTTTCCCTTCTGACTCCGCTATGGCTGCACCACAGTGACCAGCTTAAATCTGCTCTTTCCACAAGATGTGCTGCTACATTTGGGTGATAAATTGTTATTCCCTTAAAAAAACTTTCATAATTAAAAAAATGAAATCCTTTCTCAGCTGGTGTGAATGACATACAGACCTTTCAAAGCTCTGAAAAAGGAATCCAGGAAGCCTGACACCATCACTGGTATGTATTAATATGCATTAGCCTGACACCATAATTAGTATACTATCAAACATAATATGCAATAATTTAATTAGTATTCACTGTGGTAAATATGTGTTGGGAAGAGTTCTTAAAATAGCTATGAAAAGAGAAATTATGCTTCACAGACCTTTCAAGGTTCTTTCAGGGAGCTGCCAAACTTATGCCAGTTGATACAGTCTGCTTGGGTAACTGGAAAGCATGTGGACACAATTCCTTGCCAAAATGCCATTGAGAATGTAGACAGGGAATAAGAGCTCCTTATGTAGAGCAACAACTGCTTTGGCTTGTCAGGATCCTTATTTCACTAAGATGTTATAATCTCCCTGAGAAGACCCCCCCCAACCACACACCACCTGCCTGTGGGCTGAGAACTTCACAAAGCCTTAGGCTTGTGCACCCGAAGTTATACTCCTGCATCCAGCCCTGTCTTCTCCAGGCTTGGCTGTCTTCCTGCTTTCTCCAGGTGAACTCTTGACTTGTGCTGGAGATAGGGACAGTGATAAGGCTATCTCTCTGTCTCTTGCTCCTTCAAACTGAACTGCTTGGGGAGTCCTAGAACAGGACCCATTGTCCTGTGTTGCTGGGGATTAGGACTGTGGAAGTGTCCTGGTTAGCGAGGTCAATATTCTGCCTCTGCTTCTCTCACCTGCAGCAGCTGCATCCTTGCTGTTCCAAATAGGGCAGCAGTGGAGAGGAGTAAGTGGTCTGTTGCGTAGAGCAGCTGTCAGTTGGAGATCTGGGCTCTGTTTCTGAAAATGAGAGCAAGTAAAAGGGGTTTTATGGTAACAAAGTTTTACAGAGCTTCAAAGACAAGATCTTGTTGAAAGAACTGAAGTGACCCTTATGACACTGAGCAACTGGGAGAAGACATAGCAGATTAAATTCAGCAATGATGTATGTAAAGTGGTTCACATAGGATGGGGGGGGGGGGTGGAATCTATGAAGCAATACTCTGAATCATTACCACCTGGGAATAAGACATTGCCATTGGTGTCAGATCAGCAGTCAGTAGTCAAAAAAAAAAAAAAGGCAAACTGAATGCTAAGTATTACCAGGAACCATGAACAAACCACAATTTCCTTCTGTCACTGTACAAGCTGTCTGTGTGCCCAGTTCTATCAGTGTGGTGTGCAGCATTGCTCTCAGAAAGAACATAGGTTAAAAACTTGCAACAGTTCTGAGGGAGTCATCAAGGGTGATCAAAAGTATGGAGCAGCTTCTCCACAACAAGCAAGTAAGCAACCTAAGACTTCTTCAGCTAGGAAAAATGACAGAAATTGTGCAGTTGTATGTGGAAGAGGAAACATTCTTCATCACCTCCAAAACACATCCTGAATGAAGGTGTTAAGGACAAGTTCAAAACAAAGAGGGAATGATCTTCACACAATGTAGAACTGAGCTGGGAAGTTTTGAATAAACATACACACCATAAAAAAGGAACTGCCAGAAGCCAAAAGGAAAAATCTATCAAAGGCTACTGCCAGACACTTTTGTTTGTTTAGATGGATCCTTCTTCAGATGCATAATGTCTGTTTTGTTATGATCTGACAAATGAACGCATTTCTTTTCCTTTAGTTTTGTAAAGCTTCCAGCATCATAAGTAGAATTTATTCTTATTTATGATTTGAAGTGAGTATTTGTCATCCACTTTCAGATGATCATTCTCATTCACTGACTGCTCATTTTAATAAGGAATTAATAATATAAAACACTATCAGTCATGCAATAGTTCAAACATCATTGATGACAAACAAACAAGACTGGTTTGTGAAAATGGCAACAAACACAACCCATGCTCTTTCTCCCTGTCCATATCATTAATCATTCAACTCTAACTTTTAGCCATAATTATCACACTAATTTTTTTCTTCCTGAGGAAATAGACAATAGCTATTACTTATGCCTTCTGGTAGTTATATAAAACAAATAATTGTATTTTTTGGGTAGTTGAGTCCTCAAATAGTTTAATCAAATCTTTCCTCTAGAAAGGTATTTAAGCAATTTAAGTAGGGAGCTCTTCTACCGCAGAATCAAGGAAATCTCCTTTAGTTTTGACAAACATTAGAAAAATCGTCTTGGAAAGCATATGCAAAAATCCAACATAATCCAAATGGCCAAACTCTCAAATTATTTTTTCTCCGCCTCAAACATGAATCAGGAACATTTTAATTGGTGTTTGTCTGAGGTTTTTCAAGACCAGAAAGGGCAAAATGGTGTCCTACTGAAAGTGTTTAACAAGGTAGCTGCGGTAGGTCTGTGTAATTTAGCAGAGAGATGATCAGCAGAGGAGACAGGACAGGGAACTGTTTAAACAAAACTAAAATAGAAGCTAAATTGCATGGATATCATATTGCACAACTTGTAAATGTTTTCTTTATTTATGTAGAGCTCTTTCTTCAGTTGTAGCCTACCTTAGCTATTTCTGGCTGGAAAACAGCACCAATGAATAGCACATTGATGAGGAACTGTAGGGAAAGGGTAGAAATTATGCAATTAACTACAAATCTGTGTGCAATGAATAAGAACTAATATGAGAGGGTGAATGTCATGGCAATTAATCCCCCACACAAACTTTAATAGTAAAAAAAACTTGTACCCAGTCAAACAGAAATGGGGTTCATTGATGTACTAGCATGGTAGCTCACACATGACTTTAAGTCAGTGCTTCCAGCCTGAGCTAGATAACCTGCTTGGGACACCTTGACCTCAATAGTTTTGGCTGGGTTTTTTTTTTCCCCCTGAAGGCAGCTTGGAAAGTATTGAATTATTGAAGCTGCTGAAACAAGAAACTATCACCTTTTAAACAATACTATGCCAAACTTGATTCCTGTACTATAGAATCTGGTCAATACAGAGTGGATGCTGGCTGCACTCAAATATTCAACTTCAGGGCCCAACCTAGTTATATATTAGCCTGGTTCTTAATTAGTATGAGTCAGCTTGTGTTGATTACACTACCTAGTTCTCAAGTCTCTGTACAGCATATTTACATTGCCAGGATTCTCATTTAAAGCAAACATAAAAGCACAGTGATGTATTATAAAACTCATGGCTACAAGAGAGAGTGAGGGCAGGAGATGTAATGACCAAAGTGTCCATTTTTGTGCTTTGCTTTTCTGTTTTGGGCTTTCTGAAAGCTTAGCATTTTCTGAAGGGAGATGATATTTACTGTTCATAGGATTTTCCACCATTTTAATATTTTCAAGAAGCATCAAGTTATGGCAAGTTTTTGGTCTAGCAGAGATTCAAAGTAATCCATATTCAAAACAATATCATAACAAGTGCCTTAATGGTGGGGAATTTACTCTGGTTAGCCATTTGCTTTTAGTTCAGAGCAATCTCTGGAGGAACATTGTATTCAGATGTTTTTACTGAGGTGCATTTTGAATCAGCTCCCCAGTTCTCCTGGCATTGAGTTAAATAGTGAAGCAGTATTATGCAATAGCTGGTGCGAGTGTCTGCGCATGTGGTATGTAGCCTGGCTTTGTTAGGAGCACTTGGGTCCTTTTACTACCCTTGAACAACATACAGTACATTCAGCATCAATTTTATTCCCCTTTTAATTTAGAAAGGAAAACTTCTGTTCCCAAAGGTATGGCTCGCTTTTCATATGAAGTATTGTATTTCCCTGATTTATTGAGATATTAACATGGAAATGGTGATGTTAAACAATACTTGGAATAGCTCTAAAAGTGTAGTGGGAATCATGATTTCATAAGAAGAAAATTAGTTATGTAGGTAACATTATTGTATAATTTCCCATAGGATCTCTGCATCAGGCAAGATTTTATTATATTCTAAAACAAAGTTGCTTGCACTCACTTTAAATATAAAGTACTGCTGAATTCGCCAATATCATAGGGCTGCTCACAGTACAAGTGAAGACATCTGTTAATGGTACCATGAATAGTTATGAACTGTGGTACTCAAATGGCTTTGCCAGCAAAGCATTGCCTCCTAATTTATTTTTATAGCAAATGGATGCCTCATTTTTCATGGTTTGGTAGTTTGCATTCAAATGTACCAATAACTTCCAAGGCAATCACTTCTACACAGTGTGTTTTGAGAGTATAAGATGCAATAGCTAATGGGGTGTTGGTGGGTAGGCTTCTCCATCAGCAGTTTTGCATGAAACCTTATGTTATTTTCCTTTGTTTAAGATGAATCCATGAAAAGGAATGTACTACATAAAAGTATGCTTATTGTATGGAAGATTTAATTTAATTTCTTATACACAAATGAAGAGGGACAAAAGCTGTGTAATTACATCATGTTTGTCATCCAAAACACTACAGCTGAGCTGGGTATTTCACATTTTCACTCATTCCTGGAGGCATCACCAAACAGTAGATGGGAGCACAAGTGGTTTCAGCTGTTACAGAAAAGTTCAAAAGCATCTAAAGGCTTCTACAGAAATCAGTTGGGAGGCAGCAAAAATTATAATTAAGCTCTGCTTAGAATATTTTCTCAGATTAGTGGTAGTTAATATAACCAATTCTTGAAACAGTTTGTGGGATGAATGATGATATGATTCACAGTCTGAAGTTACTTTTATGAGTTCATGTGGTATTGCCTTGTAACCAGTTTAAAACTGGTGTTGTGTGGCTGGGTAGATAGGGATGCTGTGGCAGTTGCCTGGCTGGACTGTTGTCACACGTGGTTTTGGCTGTGGTAGAAAAGTCAGAATTCATTGACTTCAGTGTTGAGGATCCTTTTCTGTGTACATGGCACTGCTGCTGTCTTTTTAGTTCAAACTCAGTTTCCTTTAATATGATGTCCTTAACCTCTGTGGTGTGTATGGCTGCATAAATCTAAGTGTTCCCCCTCTCTTTTAAGGGCAGATAAAATCTACTATCCAAAAAAAAAAAATTCATTTTATTTGTCATACTAGAATAATGTGAGGTCTGGAGTGATTTGGTTCTGAGAAACCTTGAGAATGTAAATTAATTTTTTTTTTTTCCTCATAGCAGAATGTTGATAAATTAAATTCATCTTACTAAAAAAACCAAGAATGCAAATATGAATTTTAGAAGAGCTTTTCTTTTATAGGTACACTGGTTTGGGATTTTTTTTTTTCTTTAATTGAGAATTCTCTAAGTTTGTCCAAGCACAGGTTCAAATTTCCTCATCTTGTCAGTCTCACAAAGCAGTCTCATGAGGCTCAGTCCCTGAATTGCTAGCTTTGGAGCTAAACACAAAATGGGATCCTGCTGTGCTGTGCTTTTGCTATCCCCAAAGGGACTCAGAGCTCTCCCTAGAGAGCTATTAGGTAGAGCATTTTCATCGACCAGTTAAGTGCCACTTCTCCCATGTGTGAGCCCAGTAAAAGCTCACCAGCACCCTCCAAACCTGTATATCCCACACTGGTGACCCTTGTGCTGCCACTACTTGAAAGCTGCATTATAGCTTAATACTGATAGTTGTTACAATTAATCTGTAGATTTATTGTGGATGTCCAAAAGCTTTGAATTTCCCCATCTTTTTTTTGCCCTCTTGTGATTTCATCATGCTTTGTGTAGTGTCCTCCACAGGATTCTTCATGTCAGATCCTCCCATAGCAGTGAAGCCTTAGTGTTAGGAAAGAATCACTTCCTCCCACTCTTGGGGGCAAGGGGGAGGGAAAGGAGAAAAAAAAAGGCAAACAAAAAGAACCATCCCTGACAAAATGTTTCTCAAGCCAGATATGTCACTGGGAAACCCTCAGCTTTGGAATTCACTTAATTGAAGGTTTTCCAATTAGGTCACCAAAGACCTTTATCAACAAAGCCCACTACTGCTTCAGCTGCAACAATAGCTCTACTATGATTCAAAACAACTTCAGGAAAGCTTCTGTTTTCCTTGCCCTCCCATTCTGTAAATCAAAATAACCACCTCAAGCTTCTGACTAGCTTTGGCAAAGCAAAGCCTATTTCAAGATACAGTTGTTTGTCGAAGTGTCCAACTCTCGCAGCAGAGTTTCAGATGCTTCACATGAATTCCAAGAAGCTTGGCAGCTAAATAACTGTTTACTGTCTCAATCCAGTTTTGATACTCCTCTCTTTCCACTGGCATCACCTTTATGTACCTGTGGTAACATGCAGGCTGTTAGTATGGAGATCTGACAAAAAGGATCTGAAATATATGATAACAATTACTCTGGTAGTAAGGCAAGTTTTCCATGTGATTCTGACTATAAGTTGTGATGCACTATAATTGACTGGCTTATAATAAGCATTTTTACACCAGTTGCAGTAACAAAAAGCTGGGCCTGCAAGCCTGTGTCCAAATAACACCATCCTTGCACACCTTCCTGCTGGAGCAAAACCATCACAGAAGCTTGCAAATAAAACCACTGCAAAAGGTGTGTTTGAGCTACTCTTGCCAGGCATGATTTGCTTGGTGCACCACTTCAGCCATCACTGCTAAATGGTGCTGACACTGATTTGTCACCTCTGAAGGCCAGAGCAGGATAAACACAGGAGCTGTTACACTGTGGGGGTTATCGATCAGATCTGGTTAGTGCTCGGTGACTGTATGCTAGTGAAATCAATTGGGCAGATTACTTTGTGCTCGCCAGCAAGTAAAGCTCAGCTCAAGATGTGATCAATCCAACAATCTATAGTGACAGAATAATACATTAAAACAGATTGATCCTTGAGCTACACTAAATTGGGTTAAATCCTTGTCCTTGGGTGAGTTTGTTTTACAGAAATGCGATTTATGCACGGCTTCTTGGGTTGCTCTTAAAATTCTCTAAACGCAGTATTTTTCTTTAACATCTTCCTTGCCAGAACTGCCTTATTTTCCATCCTGTGCTATGATGAATGCTGCCTACATAAATGTATGTAAGAGCTCTGTGAGCTCTGAGTTAGTTGTAACTATTCTTTATGAAATCCTCCTTGAATTTCAGCCTGCAAACTACATCTGAAATGATTTTGTGATGCCAGAGGTAGAAGATTTATGTCAGTTTGTAAGAAACTGTTTTATCTATCTCTGTCTACCACAGATTTGCTGTCTGTTAGGGTAACCAATCTACAGGTTCCACTTTTCTATCAAACACAGTTACATGCTGTTCATCTCACAGCTCTTCAGGGTGGTTTGAAAGCAGACTACTGCTTGAGGCCAGGGCAGCAGGGGCTTGAGTTTGGGGCCAAAAACATTTTGGGCTTTCTATTTTCTTCTCCTGGTTTTATCCTTTCTCTCCTTGTTTGTAGACTTGTTCTAGACTTGTGCTTCAACTTAGTTCTCATCTTACTGAGCTTAACTGAGCCACTGTTAAACATTTTCTCCTAATTTTATACTCTCTTTTCAGAGTCTTATTGTATCATTGACAAGCAGCAACTAGGTTTTTATCAACATTTGTAGTCACTTAGCATGCCTGAAGAAGACGGAGCCAATTAAAAATGTATATATTGACAGGGATGTGTGTAGGCATCTCAAGTTACTTGCAAACATGGATCCTGTAAATTTAAGTTGGTTGCTTTATTAGGGTAAAATTTCCCTGCAAGCCCCAAGATTTTTATGTCCAGGTAATCAATGATTGAGAAGATCAGCATAAATCCATCTAAACTGCATGGATCGAGTAATGTAGACTCTGAAATGTTGGCAAATGAAATGACTGAATGTGGCCCAGGATTGCTTAATTCTGTTATTCTTATCTGAGACAATTCTGCAAGTGTTTGATAGCCCACAACTTCAATAGCACTCAATACAAATTATTTTGGAATTTGGGGTGGTTCTCTAAGCCATCAAATTGAGAGGCAGAGGAGAAACAGATTGGAGAAGCTCAATGCATTGAAATACTTGCATGTGTATTCTTTAAAAGGCTGGCTTTATAGTTCAGAGTGGGATTCCAGACAAGTAAAATACAGACTGTTTATATCCTCTGTGATCTGTGGTGTTGTATAAAACAAAATGAACACACTTCTTCCTTCCAGTTCAGAGATGCCTGTGGCTCTTTGGATCCTCTCTGGTAAGAAAGAATTACTTTTGCATGTCTTTGTGGTTATGTTTTTGCAGCACTAATGCCTTTTGCAATGACCTTAAAAATACATTAATGCTGTTATCTTGACAGAATGCCAACTGTAACAAATTGTTTAGGTTCCACATAGCATGTTGACAAGCTCTAACTATGCCATGGAGATATTTAAAGGAGGGGTTTGGTGTGGTGCTTTTCCCAAACAGAGGATCTAATTGCACTGCTGCTGGTAACTGGGAATCTGGATCCTAGCTGTGCACCAATAGCTAGTCATCTGTGAGAGTTCTTGTCCAGAACTAAGACCAACCTGGCAAGTTTATTACAGCTTTAACTGTAATCATGTCTTGCTTCCTCAGGACAACAACAGAGATGAGTTGGATTCTTCTCTTGGCTTTCAAGCAAGTGTTGTAAAAAATGAAACCTATTTTCTTTCCACACTTGTATAGTCTAGTAAGAGGAAAACGTGCAGTGCTTAATTACAAATACTTCCAAATGTCAGCCTTTTAATACAATGCTTTTCATAGAGGGGAGGTAGCTGTCAAAGCTGGAAACGGGTTTTTCCTAACTATATTTTGGTTTAGGATTAAAATAGCAGAAAATAAACGAAGGAAAGAAAAACGCATAATGAAAAGCTAAAATATTATTGTACCCTGTACCCCATATTGTATCCTGAATAATAATTTATATACATAGGAAGCTAAAAAGTGCATTTGTCTGTTTTTCTCCTTTTGTTGACATTTATCTGTAAATGTTATACAAGAGGAACCAGAAAGCATCAGTATTTAGCAAATTATTATACTGCATCCTCCAAAAGTCAGGAACTAGGAGGCAATTTTCATTTTTCAAAGAACAGATCTAGAAAATAACAGCAGTAGGTGATTGTATATAAATACAGGTGCAAAAAGGTAATGCTTAAGTAAAATAGCTCCTTTTCCCTTCTCTCCACTTTAAGGATGTTCTCTAGTGTGCCATATATAGCCCAAGATTTCTAGTTTGAGGGCTTTTTACCATTTCCAGAAATTGCCTCTTTTAAATACTTATGCCTCTTTTTCTTCCATTTGTTTTGTTGCTAAAATTGATGCGATGATTTTAAAATAGATAATTTTTTTTTTTAAACTGAGTAAATATCCAATTCTTTTCTTGTTAGTTTAAGGGTTGTTGATCATTGGTGGTCTGGTGTCAGACGTAACCTCATTTCACGTGGTTTTTACTAGTAACAATTTACCAGCATCTATGTCTTGCTATCATACTACCTGCTTTGCTTCTCTTGGCAGACAGTCTTGCTGATATTATTTCTCTTATTTGTGTATTTATAGAAACTACTACATTTTAATATAGTGTATTATGTATTCATAAATATATAATGAACAATACAGGAAACTGTTTCTAGTACGTATATATTCAGATACCTATCATGTACAACACAGGAAACTGCTTCTAGCATGCTGGAATTCCTGCAATACTTTTTTGTTTGAAATGCCTGAAAGCATTTGAAGTGGAAGGCTACTGTTATCCAACAGAGCCTTAACAACACGCAGTTTCAGTTTAAAAAGGAATAAAATCTAAAGCAGTGAAAGATAGACACATGCTATTCTTTTATTTCTAGAAGACAGAAAAATCATCCGCCCACAGCATCACTTTGCAGGCCCCTGGGCAGCTACAGGTAGCTAATAAGTGTGTCAGAAAAAGAAACAAATGGGCAGTTGATGGGGACTCATTGAGATGCACATGGCGCTGCGGGAAATTCCAGCACAGTCTGTTTCACCCAGTGTCCTACTTCAGCTCCATTACAAGTGACAGGGCAGCGTTAAGGAAGGCACTTCCAGCTCTTACAACCACATTATAAGCTAGTAATCAATTATTTACTGAACAGAGGCAAACAAAAAGGCTTTCACTACCCTAGTACAGTATTCATCAAAGCTTCAGCTGCTAAGACAGCTGGAAGAGTTTGGAAACAAAGCACTTTCACCTTTTGTAGTTTCATTCTGATTTAAGGGTAACAAATTCTGTAAATCGTTTGCAACTGCCTGTGAAATTACCTTGCTAATAATGCTAAAATCGTCCTGCAAGCTGACCTGTGAGCATGTGCATGTATGTGTAGATACAGGTGCTTAAAACAGAAATTGCTGACATGGGTATGTGGAAAAGGGAATCTTTTTGAAACCTAAGATATAATGAAGCTCAAGGGCTTCAACTGAGAATTGCAGTGAACGTTTGGTGTAAATGTTAGTGTGAAAATAAAGGGAAGACAAGCCAGAGGTGTGTGAAATTTCCAGGACCAAGTCAATCACAGGAGGAAGCTGGAGAATATCAGATGTTGGAAATGACACTGGAGTTTGCTGATGGAGATAGTACCATAAAGTCCAGTTTGGATCAGGGTCATTTCATTTCCTCTAGATTCTACAGTATCTTTTTTGGCAGCTCACCTTAAACTAAGACAGCCTTTCTCGGATTGTCTTTTAATGCAATGATGAATGGTAACTTCACTAGGAAAGAGTAAAGACCAAATATACTATGGGCTGTCACTTCCTGTGACAGTCCCTTTGCAGGCCCACTCCAGCTGCAGCTCTGGTGTCTCTCCTAACCCTAGCTTCCCCCCTCCTTCCCTTCCCCCCCCCTCCCCATCAGAGTAACTGTCAGCTTTTAGCACTTGAGGCAGAATAGGGAAGGTACTGTCAGACCAGAATTATACCTGCTGCTTTCGCCCCTGGGCCTTGGTGGACCTTCAAAGCTGAAGCTCCCTTAGCTCCCTTTTCTTCTCAATGTACATCTGTGAAGTTCTACTAACTCTGTTTAACGTAACTGCTTCTGACACAAAATGTGGATGCCTGTGAAAGTAAAACTCCTAAGAAGTGGTGTTGTGAAATATGTTTTTGCATCCATTTAAAAATCCTTTTTAGTTTAAACAGTATTAAATCATTTCTTGTTCAGAATAATTATTGAGCTAGGATGAGAGACAAATTGCTTTCAGCAAAATGTCATATTCTCTAATTGTACTGATATTCATTCAGATGGAGAGATTTAGACATCTTAAATTTCTGAAAGTTCTTCTCCAAAGAATGTCAAGTTAAATATTTACTACTTTTTAGAACATGCTGCATATGCTATTAAGATTTATAGAGCAATAAGAGTAATACTAACTCATGGCATATCATTTAACATTCCCTGGCTGAGTCATCTATTATATCTGCCCTATATAACTTGTGTTCACTTTGTACACCTGGAAATCATTTGCTCTTGGTTGTGCATTTGGAGAACCCTCCTGTTCAGACAGTTTGAATAAGAAAAGGGCACTTAACTGATGTTTTATTTTAAAATATGTGAAGTGTGAAAACCTTACAGCACCTTTTAAAGTGAAACTGTCAAATGTTCCCGAGTCCTTGGTTTGCAGGTTGCAGAGACTCTTAGAGATTTATGTTTTTTATCTGTAATACATGGCAGTCATCAGAGGTAAGGACAGCAGTTGCCAACCTTTTCAAATATTGGACTTTCAGCTTCCTAAAATCTTCCAGACAAATGCTGTGAAACAGCTGACCAACTAGCTTCTGAAGCACTCTTGTACTTTGTATTCCACTTGATCACCAGAAGCCATCTGCCTGCTGAGTCACAGCTCTGATTTAAATCATATTAAGACAGTGTGAAACTATTTATTTACTGATCCGTGATTGAACTTGATGAGAATCTGAGCTTCTTTCCAGAAGATCCTAAATAGTATAGTATAGCAGGCTGCCTTTTCACACGATCCTAAGAACTACATTTAAAATTTGTACAGCAGGTATGCTGTTTTCTGAAGACACAAATAATCTAAAAGCAGAAAATTAGAATTATAGACAAATGTATCCAACTAAATGTGAAAGGAATTTAAGAGGGAAAAGTAAGCCAAAGTTTTTACAAGTGATGTTACTTAATATGTGAGATGAAGTACCACAGAACATTTCTGCATTTTTCTTGAATAATTCCTGTTGGTTTGTCTTGAACAATTGGTATTAAAGAGCTTTGCCCTGACTTCTTTTTGGTGGTGGTGGGTATTTTTCAGTTTTGTTTTTGCGATGGCTGGGGAATTGGGGTGTTTTGTACTGTGGGTATGTCTGTCTTGAACTTGGGATCTAATTGCCAGGCATTGAGTATTCAACAGGTAGACTGCCAAATAATGGGCTTTTATCTATGCACAAATGACCTTTTCCCCATTTAGTATGAACTGGGAAAACAATTCCACTTGCAGACCGTAGTATGGCATAGATCTGCTTTTTAATCTTGTTTCTAACTGATCCATTTGCTTTAAAGACTGCAGCAGCACACTCATTGCTTCTGAGTATGCAAGTTATTAATTTCACTAACCTTGCTTGCCACTTCAAATTTCTCTGAAATATATAAATAGTAGAAGACTTCTGGGGAAGACTCTGGAGCTAAACATGAGCAAATGAATCACCATTTTTCTAATTCTCACAGAGAAGGAAAGTCTGCCTCGAGAAACCAGTCTGAAGGTCATGGAATGGTGTCCTATGGGCAGCAGCAGTGTTGGAGCTGGAAGGAATTTGTGAAAGTAAAATTGCTCTGTGGAGCTGTGATCAGTATTTTAACCAAATTTTATGCTTTCAAAAGCCATTTTCTCTTCCAACAGAACCATCTATTAAAAAAATTTTTTACCAATATGAAAGAAGGACAAATCTATATTTCAAAAGTCCTTATGTTTCTGATTCCATACCAGAAATAACATATCTACAAAGCAATGCTAAGTATATAAATGTCAGTTAGCTTCTCTTACAAGTACAGAATATGAAGAATTATCCATACTTGATAGCTGCTTAAATTCCAAACCCATGCTTATTCTGCATGTGTTCTATGTATTTAGATTTCAGTTAGACAGTCTTGGTATACAGCAAAGGGAGAACATCTGAAAGTGTACAACTGAGTTTTTGCATTTTGGACCCGAGGGAAAAGGGGTATGCATGGGACAGGAGATGTCAGTAGTTTTATCTGACACATCTTCGCTGATCTCTCTGCAGCAAGGGGGGAGAACAATTTGTTGCATTATAAAGGGAACTGGGTTTACCTGCCTTTTCTCCTGTTGCGGAACTGTCAGGACTGGTGCAATACCATAAAGTTTAGCCTAAAACACCGCAGACTGTCATGACGTTTTGATTTCTGAGTGGAAACCATGGATTGCTGCCCATGAGAAGGACACTTGAACTGTCACAAATGCCAGAATAAAATCCAAATATTTCTCGGGCCACCTAGGACAAAAGTGAATACCAGATTTGGTAGAGCAGCACAGTCAATGAACACAATGCTCAGCCTTTATTTTTTGCTTAGTCTTCATTGTTAGTCTAATTCTTATAATTTGTATTCTACACAGAGTTAGGAATGTAAATGACCTTAAACTTAAGCAACGTTTAGTGCCTAATCCTGGTTGTTCTACCCAGCCCTGGCCTTTTAAACTCAACAGTTTCATGGTGGGAATCTTGCCCAGGCATTAGATAACCTTTCACAGATAAAGTTTCTTCTTTAATTAAACAATAGCCCTGAAAGTACAAATCACTTTCCAAGAGCTGAGAGTCTGCTGTAGACACACCAGAAAATAAATTGGGTAACTCCCATCTCCCCAGCAGCATGTCTAGCTGCCTTTTATACATCTTCCACTCAATTTCCTGATAAGCCCTGAAAATGCATATTCAGTGCAGCAATTTATCCTCAACGCTTCAGTGCAGAACTGCCTTAATTTGCCAATTAAGACTTCACCACCCTCCAGCAGGGCCATCAGTTTCTTTATGGCTGGTGAAGCAGCGGTGGGATTGTGCTTGCTCACTTCACCACTTGGTACTGCCAAGGGGGTTACGTAAAGGTGAAAGTCGTTTCCATTACAAAGGTCTCACTTGCAGAATGCAAGATTTGAAATAGCTTGTTATTGTCTCAGCTCCTCAGGCTGGCAGCAGCTACTTGGGCCCCAGCTTCTCTGAAACAAAACTGTAAGAGATTAATATCTTGAG
Organism: Dryobates pubescens; assembly: GCF_014839835.1. Classification (NCBI taxonomy): domain Eukaryota; kingdom Metazoa; phylum Chordata; class Aves; order Piciformes; family Picidae; genus Dryobates; species Dryobates pubescens. Next base: position 5,132,712 of record NC_071635.1, read on the forward strand.
AACAGAAGATGTAGTATGGCTCCTAAAATAGTAGGAATCAGAACTGAAGAGAAGAGGGAATGAGCAAACTACTGATTATACTTAACATTCTTATCTTATCAGCCTCCCCTGCTCACTAAACCAATATCAAGTGGGTTATTTAGTGGTTTTTTAACCCTCTTGATATTATTTCACAGCCTGGCTACAGAAAGCAGAGTCCAGTGTTCAGTCAGGCCATAGCTGGATTTCCTCCATTGGTTTCGTGACCTTTCTCTGCAGAGTTGTGGTATCTTCCAAATAATGAATTTATGAATCACAAAGGTCGATCCATGTGTACACCTCTTTAAGCAATTGCATGCCAATTCTTAGTGACTTCTCACGATCATATTAAATAGCTTACTTTAACAGTCTAACCTCGAGAGCAGTGGGAAGGCAATAGCCATAGTATATCTCTTTCAGTTTTAAGGTGATAATTTGCTTCAGATCATGCTCTGGGTGGTTTGTTTTGGTCAATGCTGTCTCACAAAATATGTCTGTAAGTTCCCAGCATGTTTCTCAGTAACATTCTCTTTTCAAAATGAGTGTAATTGTTCAGTTTTCCCTCAATACTTTCATTTTAAGGTAAAAAATTGCATAAAATTGTTCTCCATTCATGACACGTTTAAGTTTTGCTCTAGAGAAGTTATCTTCATGATTTTAAGTTTTATTGAGGGTAAAGTTAATTTTTCATCTGAATGTCTTAGTACCTGCTTTTGTTATCCAACAGTAAAATCAAATGTGGGAGATGCTGTGAGGTCCTAATGAGCTAATTGCTCAGGTCTTGATGATTGCATTCAGGCCACTCTACAAAAGGTCAGAGCCATTGGATTGTTTTCCTTATCTTCTGTGCACAGGCAGGAACTTGTTCTTCGTTATCCTGATCTTACAGAGAACTTGAAGTCAGAAGAGGTTCACGTTGATCCTGTGGTTGGTAGAGCCATATTTACTTAAACTGACACACCAAAACCCTTAGTGGAAATGGGGCGGGGGCCCAGTGAAGCCTACTGCTTTGTCAGACAAAGCAAAAACGTTTATAGGGAGAGCATGATAATGGCTTCTGCACCGAGCCATGCAACCCCAGCACTTCTTGGTTTAATTTTACCCAAAGGCAATCAGAAAAAGAAATGGGAGTTTTTCCTGTAAGAGACTTTACTACTTAAACACCAAGTGGTTGCATTCATGGAAGAGGAAGCTTTTGCCGTTAAAATACTATGGATAACCACTGCCTTCCATAAATGGGAGAAACTACTTTATTACTTTTGCACTACAGATTTCTTCTTAATCTCATCTGTGATGGGCAAAAGACTGTAAACAGATGGAAAGGCTCCTGCCAGATCTGTTAGACTATGAGGCTGGCTTAGAGCCAGTTCTAGAAGTTTTTTTGCAAAGCATAGTGCTTTTCATTGCAATCAGACTTCAGCTAAAATACATTTCTGAGATGAATGCAGATCTGTCATTGTCTTCTGTATCCGAGTATTCAGACAGCTGTTCAATTTGCAAATCATTTTAGTTCATTCACTGCAAATGTGTTCATAGGATCAGCTGGAGCTTCTATTCACTGGAGCAAAAATGCTCTTTAAAAATGAACACTATTTCTGTATTACAATTTCATTTCTCTAATTTTGGAGTGCAGATAAACTTACAAGGCAAATGGTTTGCTTTAAACTACTACAATATATGTTCTGAATGATAATGTGATAAATTACTGGTCATCAACTATTTATCATAGAAGAGTGTAGTTTTAATCTTTACTAATTGATGTTCAATGAGTTCTCAGGTCGTTGAAAAATGCTTATTCTTATGCAGCTTTCAATTGTACACTGCTTTTTGTGGCAGTGTTATAAACATGCTAATTCGACTGGAAACGGGTCAATTTTGTAGGTCTCAATTATAGCTTAAATAGCAAGTACAAGGACCAATAATTTTAACTGAAGCCAGCAGTAACTATATTATTAAACTTTCATGTAGCCATAGAGGTGGATCAACACTTGCTTGCGTCAAGCATTGCACGCTAGCTACAAGTTTAGTAGGAACTAGGAAACACTGGTTTTAATTTGTCTCACTAAAACCCCAGCATTCTGGGGAAATCATTGCTTCTGATTGCTTTCTCTCTTTTCTTTTTTTCTCCCAGCTTCTACAAAACAGGTCACTGGCCTGTTTCAGTCCTATGCTAAGCCTCCTCTGTGATGTCTTGTTTTATCCTTCAGTTGTTCATTTACTTTACCTGTCTCTCTCACTTTTCAGCTATTCTTATTGTCTGGAGTTAAATTCTGACATTTATTTGTGTTTTCCTTTCCTCATGAAGGGATGTTGAATAAGTATTTTATCATTACTATTAAACAGTGGCTCTTCTGTAGTCACATCTTGAAACATAGCTTATAGATGTGCTTATTAAAAATTCTTCTCTTGACGTTTTACGACTAGTGGTAGCTTTTATTTACAAACCAACATTTGTATTGTGCTATAACATTCCCTTGCATATTATCACTTCCATAACAAGGAACAACATATTAACATTTGTATTTAAAACCTGACACTCAGTTTATACTGTACTATAATTTGTTTTAAGGCAGTGTATTTCATTTTTTTCTGGTTTAGAGGATGTATTTCAAAGACTTCACCTTTAATACTTGCATAATTCCCACAGAGTTCGTTCCTCTATTTAGTTTCTCACAGGCAAAAGCAGGTTTTCTGTAATCTTTGGAGGGCTTCTTTCAGTAAAGCTTCAGCACCAAAACCCTTCCCTATCACTTAAAGTTCATCTCCCTCCACTCCTTCCTCTTCTAACACGACAAGTCGAGGATAACTCTGCCGTCATTCAGCAGCTTTGCCCACTGTGCTGGGGAATAGCAGTGGAACTTTCATCTCTTAAGCAGACCCCAAGCTTAGCTGCATTAGCAGCACCGAGAGGGAAATCATTCTGCCTGGAAGATTTTTGTTTGTATTTATTTTAGGCTGCTAAGCCAGATGCCATATTCCCACAACAGTGAGAAAGCTTAGGAATTCAAATGTACCTCCTACTTGTGGCACTGCTGAAAGGAAAAATCAGTCAAATAGCCAGCAAAGCAAAAGCTACAAGCATGCAGTTGAGCACAAGAGGAGAGGGGGAAGAATGTGAATAAACACTAGTAAACTCTTACTATGTTTCTGCCACTATCCATTACTTAATGTTTCCCTGGAGGTCTGCTAATGTGAATGGGCCTTCTGTCAACATTGACTTCCTTCATCATTAGGGAGAGAGCTTGGTCACACCTATACTTATTTTTTTAATCTGCTCTGCTAATTGCTTTTGGTTTTTCCATGCTTCATGATAAATTTAAGAAGCCAGTTTCTTTTAGAATCAAGTCTAACATGAAAAGCTTAATATTTCTAAGAATCAGTGAAAGTACAAGACCTTGACTCCTCTTTATCTTCAGCAGATTGTGGAAACTAAATTCCAGCAAAACAGGATAAGTGGAGACTTTGCTCTGTGTATTGGGTAAAAGCACATGTTTTACCTTTATTTCTTCTCCTACAGTTGAGTGGCAGAAACTTAATGTAAGCTGACAACTCTTACAGTGCCCTAATGACAGGACACTATGGATTAGAGCAGCTGCATATTGTTCAGAGATCACCTGGATTGTTAATGCTGCACAGTGATCCCACTAACTAGGTGGCAAAATATAAGTACTCATATTTTTGCCTTGCTGAATTCTCTGTAGTTTGCTATGATCACATCATTTGTCACACTAGCATACATTGTGTGATACAAAACATTATTTCTAGTTGGAATAAAATGTACCCCCCCAAGTTCAGTTCAGTTGCATTCCTTACCTAGCCTTACAATACCTTCTAACATTGAGCAAACAGATCTCATGTCATCAACCCAATCAACGTAATCAGAGTACAAATCTATCTTTATATTTTCTTTCCCTTCAGATTATTCATTGCAAGAGAAACCTTTCTGCTGCTTTGATCACTGTTGAAGATCTCTAAGAAAACAGATTTCTAGGAGTGCCAGAGTCTTAATTATTCTTTGTAAAATTTCCAGCAAGCTGGAGATGCCTTATTAAAACAAATATTTTCCAGCTGTTTAAGCCAGAAGATTACAGCCTTTAATAATGACAGCACAGTTAATTCTTGCAAATATTCACCTGTTTTTGTCTTCCTTCAACTGTGGCATTACCTAAGGGTAACTCAAGAAAAGTTGACAGGTATTTTTATTCAATAAGTAGTTTCCAACTATACAAGAGTAATTTGGATTCTTTGCTCCCTCTCTCTCTCCTCCTTTCTTGTTGCCATACTTGACATTTTCTTCAAGTAATTCAACATAAAATCAGATAATTATTTTTTTTTTGTTCCCTCCAATCAACTGATTGTGAAGTATAACCAGAACATGATCACAGTGAATTAGGTCAAGGGTGTAGCTTGTCCACAAGCAGATGCAAGTGCAGAGTACAAAAGGGCAGATCATGTATGATACTTCCTGTGATGTCCTTGCATTTCCATCTGTTTTCAGATTAGAAGATTTTTTTCCAAGCTGGTTTCTGTCTACATAGTAACCCATAATTTCTCCAAGTACTTGTCAAGTCTCCCCTTTGGCAACAAGTAATGCAGATGCACCACTCATTGTGTGAGAGCTCTCTCTGCTTCCGCAAGAGCTGAAAACTCAAAGTGTGAAAAAAACAGCTGCAAATTACTTGATGCCTGGAAGGCTGGCAGTAGAGAAGCCTTTTTTCAGCTGAATGAATATGCTGATTCAACAGACCTGCATCTTGTGTGGTGGTAAAAGTGCATCAAAACCTGTGAAGGAAACCAGGCAGCTAAATTTTCAGTCCTGTGTCCAGATGCTCAGTCAGCAGTTAGGAACACGGGCTGCCCTTCTCCATTACTGATTGTCTTGCTTTCAGTTCATCCTTTTCTGTAGAAATATTTCTTATCTGGAATTTGAAGTCAGGAGTTAATGGACCTCTAGAGCCTTCTCTGCCTGGTAAGGAAATCCTGGTCATTGCATTGCCTTATAGGCAGATGAAGTGATGTTTATAGGAGAACAGTATATGTAGATAAATGGCCAAACTGCTGCTAAAATCATTCTTTTCTCTGTGCTAGACAAAGGAGAAAAACATTTCCAACCCACCTGTAAATTAAAGAGATTTCACTATGAAATTAGAAACTATGCAGATAGTCTGAAGACTAGCTCAGTGTTGCTTCCACTTGTGTCAAAACGCAAAGGGTTAAGGTCTTTCTCTAAAAATCCATGGGTATATTCAGGCAGTTTGAAAGAGACATTTCTGTAACTGTAATTTATGCAATTCTGAATCAGAATTTAGATTAAAACTTTGAAATGTCTGCTACAAAGAGCTGTGATGTTAAAAAACTCCAGTTATTACTCTGGCTTCTTGCACATTGCACAAGAGTTTTGATTGTAATGGGATTTTCCTTCTTTAAGATAGAAGAAAAAATTGAGTTGTAAAGATTTATGTACTATGTCACAGCATTCTTAGAGATTGCTGTTTTTGTAAGATTGGTTCTTTTATGAAGGCATTTTTCTTCCACTCTCCATCAAAGTTACGTCTCTGGCTCTGGAAGTAAGGTTGTTCCTGCTAGCCTGGTTGTTTTCTTTTTCCTTTATTATTATTTTTTTTAATGTCACTCACACTTTGAGAGTGTTATTCTTTTGACTATTACCTGGCTTTATGAAGCTGTCAAAATTATGAAGAATATCACTAAAGAATGAGAGGAATGGTGAGGTAAAAGGAATGAATTTATAACAGAACTGTCCCAAATAAAACATTTTACTGCTTTTGTTTGTGAAAGTAATATCCTTATTCTACATCGACCCTCTTAGAAACAAGAAAATATATTTGGTTGAGTCACTTTGCTACCAGCCTGTACAACAGATTATTTTTTTTTAAAGCAATATAATCTTGGGATTAAAATGGAAATGCATCACCACCTCCTTTATACTTCCCTGCGCTTGTTGTTAGCATGAGGAATGCATGTTGGAGAGCAGGAGTTCAGCCAGTGCTTCTGGAAATAAGCTGACAGATTGCCCCTTGTGAGGCTGAAGTGAGTCTTCAAGCAGTTGCTGTGACTGACCCAGCAGCCACAGATGTTCCTGCCGTTGCCAGGTAGACAGGCTTCCAACGGTCTTTGACTAATCCCAGTAAGACTCAGATTAATGACACCCTATGATAATGCTGCCTTAAGATTACAGGGAAATTGGGTTTACATTTCTTTCAATCCTCAGTTTCATGGTAGATTCAGAGAGCTGATGAACCACTAAAAGTGTCCTGGAGCCATTTTTACAGCTCCCCTGAAAGAGCAACAATAATTTGGTAACAGTTTGTGGCAGCCATCTCCTCTACTTCTCCTAGCAAAGGGGGTTCCATACCACATGTGGTCCCTGATCATCTAAACTTGGACTAGCCTGGCCCTGCAGAAACAGAAGATTCTTCGTCCAAAGTCTTTAATTAGGTGTATGTTGCACTTTGAGGCAACACAATTTAAATTGCGGCTGCTCTTAGGATGTAAAAAGCTCAGCCTAAATTGGCAGCCCACTTCACAACACTTCAGAGGTATGAATTCTACAGCAGAGAGCTTATCAAGTTCTTGTGCCATTTATGATGAACCCAGCCTATGTGTGCAGTTGTGTTGGGCAAAGAGAGAAACTAACAGCTTTTAATTACCAGGCACTGCTTTGAATAGGATTCTGAAAGAGATGCCACTTAAGAGTATTTATTGTAGTATTTTTCCTATACATAGCCCTTCCTACAAACAATATTCATTACAGGACTTGTTAATTTCCAGCAGAAAATGCTGCAAGCCATTCCATGTTATTTATTAGTTAATCACAAAATCCATATATAAGTGATGCAGTATTAATATACAGTTCCATATTAAAATATTTCACCTGAATGTACAATGAATTTCCTCACAAGGAAGTTTGGGAATGTATAATAGTTTCACAGCTTTAATTCTGAAGTTTGGTGGTTTAATTGTTTTGGTTTGTTGTGGGGGTTTTGGCAGTGTGGTTTGGGTTTGGTGGTGGTTTTGGTTTGGTTTTGTTTGGTTGGGTTTGGTTTGGGTTTTTTTGGGTGGGGGTGTAGAAGCACTGTAGAAGTTGCTTTTGTTTGTTACAACGGAATGATGCTCTAAAGTTGCTTTTGGAAAACAGAATGATGTAAAAACTGGTAGGACAAAATCTGTGGATATCAGTATCAAGCTTTGTTCACTACTAGGGCAAAAGGAAGAGTCATGTTACCATCTGAATTATTTTGAAGATGCTTAAGCATTGTTTAGGAGGGATGAGTGTTAAACCATACTTGCCCCCAAGTAGCAAGTGACAGGATGAGAGGAAACAGCCTCAAGTTGCACCAAGGGAGGTTTAGGTTGGACGTGAGGAACAATTTATTCACTGAAGGGTTGTCTAACACTGGAACAAGCTGCCTAGGGAAGTGGTTGAATCGGCATCCCTGGAGGGTGTTTTAGACATGTAGATGTGGTGCTAAGGGACATGGTTTAGCAGTGGACTTGGTGGTATTTGTTTAATGCTTGAAGTGAATGATTTTAAAGGTCTTTTCCAGCCTTGGTGCTATGACTTAAAAATATTGAGTGGTGTACTGAGTATCATTTCAGTATCTTACTTCATTTGCAATACAAAACACTTAAGGGATGATATGTTTAACCTGACATGAACTGCCAGAAGGTTTATTTTTATTGCATTAGAAGATATGCAGATGTGAAAATGAAGCAGCTTTAGGCTCATGCACTGGTATTTGCTGTTACAGACCTGGAAATTAAGTAGGAAAAACTTTAGCTGCACATTTTCAACCCGAGATTGTGCACTGCCTTGCTTAACCAGAAGACCCAGCAGCTAGAGAACTTTTTGAACATTAAAAAAAAATTATTTACATTATAAAATCTTATCTTTTCCTTTGCCAATCTGTCTGATGTAGCACAGGTCTTAGCCTTCCACAGAGGTGTTCTCTTCAGCTGTGTAATCTATTTAGCAAGGAATTGAGGCGCAGCTCGGTGATGTGCAAGATTTCAGGCCTCTAACTGCTTAAGAATTATACCTTTAGTATGCAAATGCATCTCCTAGGGAAGTCCTGATTAAAGGTAAATTAAATAAATGTATGTGTCATTTAAAGTCAATGAGATGTATAAACCTGTAAAGTTATATGGTAATTAGTGTGCTGTGTCTGTCTATCAGGACCCATAATTCTTACTGAAATTAGAAACTGATGAAAGTTTAGATTCTTCTGTCAGAAAGAACTGTCACTAGTCTGCCCTTCCTGCCACATCACCAATCCAGAAATCCTTTGGCCATTTCCAAAGAGATTTGAGGGGTGTTTTTCAGTTATTTCTACTCTACTCTTCTACTTCATGAAACATTCCGTTGATGGCTGTGCCAGAAGCGGTGTTACCTGAACCTGACAGCAGAGTTTGTACAAGGATGCAATTTTCATACTGTCACTTTCTCCTTCCATCTTTGCCTTTCTTTCTTCTCACAAAAGTTTCTTCCTTTTCTTATTGCTTTTATCTTCCAGACAAAAGCATTTCTCTCATTATCAAATGCAGTAGGCAAAGGAAGGGGTTTTTGTGCTTTTAATAAAAGGACTGCAACTCAGCCATTCATTTTGGCAATTGGTATGCAACTCTGACCTCATCTAAAGACATCCAATTGGATAATCAGCACATAGCTTTGAAAAAGAGCTTATCTGAACAGCCAGACACAGCTCTCAATTATATACTGTGCATGATATAAAGGTGGCCCGACACTAGAATTGTTTGTTTGGCTTGTCTACTTCCCCCTTTCAATTTTTGTGTAGTGTTTGCTGCTTTCAAAACCTTCTGTTGGGTGAGAATATTGTAGGTTGGGTTGTTTCCATTTGTTGCTTGATGAGTTAGCAGAGTGTGAAAGAAAAAAATCAGGTTCCAAAATATGAGATTTAGGAAAAAAAGAGTGTTTCTAATGGCTTGGAATTGATCATTACTGGTTTTATGTGGTGAGTTGGGAGGGCTGAGCTCTAGAGAGGGCAGGGAAGAGTAACTAAGAAAGCAGCTTTATGAAATAGCTGGAGAAGGCTTCTGTGAGACAAAATGCTGCAAGGATTGTTTATTTAAAATGTCTCTATTTATTTAGTACTCTTTTCCATGAGGCAAACATACATCTTGGACACCTTTAGGACCACTTCTGTGTCAGATGCATGTGGTTACTCCTAGTCACAGGAATCCTATTCTAAAACAAAATGAATGTGCATGCCCAGTGCATTTCTCATTCCCAGCCTCAAAAGCACTGTGATCATGTTTTGTTTCTGGCTGAATATTGGTCAGCCCTAGTCCATATGCAGTATGCACCTGTTCAGTTCAGTGTCTGATGGAAGGGATGTGTATTTTAACTGGGTGGGTTTTAAATACCTGTCACTACTCCAGTCATGTTTTAAATTACTCCCGTTTGATGATTTTAAGGAATTATCTTAAATATAGATTATTAAACAAACAAAAAAAACACAAACCACAAAGCAAAGGAAATTGATGAGATTTTACATTGTAAGCTCATTGAGGAGATGTTTTTTATGTCATGCCAGTACAGTGTGAGTCTGGGCTCATCACACATGTCTTCTAACATGTAAATTTAAACCTTCTATAAGCAAGATTTAATCTGTACACTGAATATCAACATTCATCTATGTTCTTATACCTACTGTCTTGTTTACCTAGCAAAATTGCACCAGTATCTGTAACTCCCCTCAGTAAAGTTTGTCTCTGAGCACAGCTGCAATGTTCCTTTGACTGCAATAGTGGTGTGGTACTGGAACTTAGCTGGGACTGATGCCTGCCTCAGAGACAAAGGAAAATGCTTCTCATATAACAAGTGATTAAAAAGTGGATAAAGAAACTGCAGCTTCATAGTATGTCAGTAGTAGTTGTGTGATTATCCAGCTTGGGCTGGGTACCAAAGCCCAGATAAATAAAATTCTTTGCGAGGGTACTGGGAAAAGATGAGTCGTAAAGAGGAACTATGTGCTTCAGGACCCACTCCATCACTGTTTGGAGCCTGACTGACAGAGGTAACCAAAACTGCCTGATTACGCTTTATAAAGATCACATACAGGTAAAGTCTTCAACAAGAAGAAAGATATCCACAATGATTATTCTTACCAGAACCATCAGAAAGAAAGTAACACCAGTTTGTTGGTTGAGAGGAAAGCAACAGGTTTTTGCATTACTTTTACACTCTTCAAATGCTTCATTAAAGTCCCTAATTCAATTAATTTCAATTACATTTGATATATAATTTTTTCTCTAGTAACTAGACTTTTAATCTTACAGTGCTGCCTCATTTTATAAACATGGAAATTAATAAGCATCTTCTGAGAATTTACTGTGTGAGAATTCACTAAGTATTGACAAGTTTCACTAAGGAAGTGAAACTGGTGCTTTTCACTGGTTTAAGTGAATCAACAAAATTTGTTGTGAAGCTTTGTTTTAAATATTTATTGGTATCCAGAAGTCATTTTCTGCTGATTTACACATTTTGGCCTCAGGCTTGTTTTTACCCTGCAGGTTTTTGTGCTAACTATGTCTTCAAAAATTTGTTTGAACTGTCCTTTGCCAAGGAAGTTGAGAGGCTATTCTTATAACCATGTTATTTCTATTCTTTGCTAACAGAGTAATATGTCACTCTGTATTTGTCACTTTGTCATCTTTCTTTCTGACTTTATTTACTCCTAAAAATATGTACAAAATGCGGATGGATGTTTCAGAAGTATTTCCTGGTTTAATCATCGCTATCAAGTCCTTCAAAGCATTTACAACTGCAGGACCTATTAATGCCTCAGTTCCGAAAGAGCTAGCATGCTGCTGCTGGGGGAAAAAAAGCCAACCCAAACCCACAAACCCAGTTGTAGTAATTACACACTGTTTTCACTTTTTTACACCACCCCCCAACGCCATTGAAAAAACAGTCAAGAAACACTTTTGTGGCTTGAGATAGAGTGGGAATCTGGACATTCCTGTGGGGAAAGGGCAGTTCACGCCACAGTTCAATTAGCTACATCCAGCTTTCCAAACTGCTGCAATCTAGAGACTTTTGTTTCCAAATGGCAAGAAAAGAGCAGGAAAATCTCACTTGCTTTTTCTTTCCCCCTTCCTCTTGAGTGCTCTCTCTTCCTTTATCCTTATTTTTGTTTTGTTTCCCTGGCCTATCTGATAAATTGTCAGCCTGAGAGTGGCAGAAGAAAAATGAATTTTAGAAATTTTTTTATGACTGGAACAGCACCTTTATGAAAAATGTCATTAGGACATCAGCAATTTCAGGTCTGTTAACAGTCTTGAATCTCTAGTCTTCCTTACTCATGGAAGGAGTAGCTACAACTATACCAATTTAGAATAAATACCCACTTGAAAAGATTTTTTTTTCCACTCTTACATGGTCATTCAACATTTCCAGAAGTAATGAGCCAAAGGAGGTTAAAAATTCCATGCTACCCATATTGTGATAGACATACTGGGCTGTTCCCTCTACATTTCAAGATGTTTTAGTGTCAGGAATAGAGGTATTATTACTATTATTATTAATTACTATTTCACTTTGAATCAAATAAGGCCAATCAAAGGATGCTGGGATTTGGATCAAACTGTAGGTATTGTGATCCAAGGACAAGACAAGTGTTTTTACTTCAGGAATGGATAAACAGAGGTGTGTGTTTTGATTTGGCCAAGAGCTTCTGTTCAGCCAGAAGCAGGCTCAGAACAGAACTGCCACCACTATTTTTTGGTGTTTTCCCCCTTTTTTGAGCCATTCAATCAGCATTTTTCCTTGGGTGCTGACCCTTATTCAGATCTTTGCTATGAGTCTGTTTCCCTTTCTTGTTTCCAAGTAGAGGTTCCTGTATGAGAGGTATGGCCTGAAAGGGAGAACCAAACGAACTCGGTTATGGGTGGAGGGAATAGAGTTCAGAATTATTTTCAAGTTATAACGTTTTAAAAGCCACCTTTCTAAACAAAGTGTTAATTGAGCCACTCCCTTTTGAATAAGCATAAATGGTTTCTTTCCCACCTACTTGCCACTTATTTAGTGGATTTAATTATCACCTAGCCAGAAGGCAGAGACACCATTACTCCTAGCCAGAGGGGACCAGAGGAGAAAGTAGTCACTTTAATGAGCTGGAACAGAAGTAGGTCAATGAAAAATATATGTATAATTTACTAGTGTGCTTCTATGTGTGTATTTGTATGATTAGGGGACTAAAGGTGACATTGACTGTTGAAGTTTAAAACATTAAACTTCAGTTCATTGAATGATGATTTGTTTCCTTTCCATCTATTCTTGTACCAATTTAAACCTTTAGCTTTTCCTCAGCTTATTTATGCCCTTTGTTACTACAATATCTCATTGAAGAAACTATTATACAAGGATTTCAGTTTATTAGATCTTTCTGTAACAAATTACTAGCAATTCTATTTGCTTTTATTAAAATAATTGTTTTATGCTGATACTTTAATTTCTTTTCTTGAATTACAGGATATGCCTATAATATACTTTCCATTTCTTAAGTAGCTGTTTAGGTTAAAAGAAAAAATCATTCTCATTTTCTCAGAATCCTCAGTAGTGCTTTTTTTATTTCACATGATACAACATGCTGCTCTTGGGATGCATGTGTGGAAAGGACTGGAAATAATGGGAAGAAGAGATCGTTAGTGTAGATAATGTTCGGTTATGTTGGTCTGTGACTGAACAATGATCCTCAGGAGGAAGGTCTTCATTGATTTAAAAAAATCATCTTATGTAGTCCTTAACACCATTTTCTTGTGCATTAAGAGTTCTTTTCTCTTTTGTGTTTCCTTATTCACGTTATGTTCTCTTTTTCCCAACTGTAAGCCAGCTGCCATATTGCTATCTAACATCCTTCTGTGAACTAATGTTTACAGTGAAATATTTATTCTTTTTCAACAGTTATGTTAGCAAATCCCCTTGGATATGTCTTCCTTAAGTGAGACATTGAGAGGAACATTTGCTTTCCTTAAGGGTGGGTGAAACTGTGATAATAAGGACCTGATCCCCATTTTATAGTTGATACTTGTGGGATATAACATGATAAATTCTGATACTGTTTTGTTGCAAAGAAAATAGGAGAGGAAAATCATGGAAGGATTTGAGGTTGTTAATACAGATGCAGGTAACCATGCAACAAATTGCTAGCCTGTGAGAACCCCAAAACATCTTCTCTTCATTCTTTTCCCCCTGCCTTGGCCACATCACACTCTTCAAAACATGCAAAACACACCTTGGTTAAAAACACACACACACACAATCTTAAAAAACCCAACAAAACAAACCTAGAAAACATTATCTGCAATATATGACAAGATTTGAAAAGCAAGAGCTGAAGGATATTCACGTTCTGTATCAGGAATCAAAACAAGCAAACCAAAAAATCATCCTGTGACCTGTCTGGAGTCAGGAGGGAGAGGGAACCACCAAGTCAGTTTTCCTCCTGATCCCAATGTCAGCAGCTGATTTAACCATGAGCAAGGAGTGCAGATCCAAGAGAGGAGAGATTTTAATACTGCCTCTAGGAGGGCTCAGATATGTCCCTGTTTGTCATGAATGTCCGATGCTTCAGGGACACTGAGAATAGAAGCCCAGAAAGCAAGTGGAGCATCAGAGGGAGGTAATTTCCCCTCCCCTCCCCACCCCTGCCCTCCACCCCCCCCCCCACCCCCACCCCCCGCGGCCTGTCTGGTACCTAGCTGAAACTTTTAAACTTTTAAGTCTGCTATGGTAACAAACTGGTACAGAACAAACTATCTTTCCCCCCTTAGTGAGCCTGCCTTAGTGATACCAAGAGCATGGCTACCCAAGGGCTTAAATCCTTTGTTATGTATTAAGGGCTTAAATCCACTGTGATGTGCTGAGTGCCTCCTGCATAGTTCTATAAAATCTTACATTTGTGCTGAATCAAAATGTGATTTCCTAGAAACTACAGAGACCTAAAGATTTTCTTGTTCACATATACAAAATATCTGTAGGCAGTGTTGTGTGAGATCAAATGTGAGAAGCGTCCTTGCCAGTCTCTTCCACATTTGAATTGCCAGTGCTGGCTTCTCAAGACTAGCATTATTACTATAAATCTCCTCTTGGAATTGAAAAAATAAATAAATAAATCCTTGCAACCTTCACAAAGCACTGAAGTTTGAGCTTAATTTTTCAGATAGAAATAATTTACAGTAGCTCAGCTGCCAGCATTAGTACAATTATGTACTATGTACAAATAATGATGTGCAGACGTGGAGAACAATTTGGGGAAAAAATGAATTTAATTTACTCCTGGGGGCTAATGTTATTCAAATAAGTCTGTATGCCTGGGAACAATGCTGAAGAATCATCTTTGCTCTGTGCACTGAGCTTAACCAGACTGATGAAGGCCAGTGAGACAAGAATGAAAATGCTGTGCAGTATTCATTTAAACTTCACATCCTCTGGTGGCAAAGGCATAATCCTTTTTCCTGGAATTAAGATTTGTTGTTCTTTTTCTCTACGGCACCAGACAGGTTATTACACCTTTCCTGCTGTGATCTTAAAGCCTTTAGGTCTGACTTTCCCATATAATTTGCTTACTCTTTTTATAATTTCTTCTTTAATAACATATTTTCCAGCACAAGTCAGTTAGTTGCTCCAGAGTGTAGCCACTTTAAATGAGGTTACACTGAGATCTGCATTGATCTGTTCCAGTTTACTGATTCCCTTAGCAAGCTTATTGCTAACTTTGTTAATTCCCTAAAATTTGGTTTCTTGAGATTGAACACCTTTGTACTCCCATATTGTATTGATTCATTCCCAGCAGTATTAAATCCAAGTAGTTCCTGATTTCTGGTCTTGTGATTTCCCACTTAAATTCTTTATGGCTATTCCCTGCAGCCCACAAGAATAATTCCTCTTCCAGCTTCAAAGGTTAACCAATATCAGTTAAAATAGAAATAAAACTTTAGATTACCAGTAGTTTCTAAATAAGATTTCCCCTAAATTCAATATGCTGTTGTTTTAACTACATGGAGAAAAAAAAATGTTAGAGTGGTTGGTTCAGCTTTTTTTCAATCTCTTTAGTGAAACAGTCATTACAGGCATTTGCCCTCCTTTGTTACCAGTTGGGAAATCCATGTATAAGTTTCTGCACATTAAATCCTTAGACTTAAATCTCTTTTATCAACATCACTAGACTTCACACTGCAGCAAACAGTCACCCAGAAAGCTGAAAGATGTTCCAAATGTCATCTTTTCCCTCTATTTTGCAGCAGCAGTGTAAGTAGGGCTGTTAACCAATTTTGATTGAAGCTGAGGAAGCGCTAGTGCAGCCAGTGGGCCCTTTCATGGGAGCCATTCTGTATCCTGAATTATTCTGACTGCAAGGGAAGACCAGAACTGCATACAGCAGTAAAGATGCAACAACACTGCAGAGGATTTGCACAATGAGATAATGATTTTTTTGTTTGCTTTTCTGTTCCTTCCTTAGTAATTACTAACATTCACTTCTGTGTTTTTGCACTCCTGGGTATTGGATTTATGTTTTCACAGCACTATCTACAGTGACCTTAACATCCTGTTCCTACATATTAGTGGTTGGCTTATCACTCTGTAGGTAAAATTATTTTCTCCCTTGTGCATCATTTTACAACCATCCTTCCTGAATTTCATCTGCCATTATCTCACTCAGCTGCTTGGTTGCAAAATTTTTCTGCTGTTCTTCACAGTCAATTTCTATCTCTACCACCATGAATAACAGTAGCATCCTGAAAGTTTGTCATCACACTTTTCACTCCTTTTTTGAGATAACTTAAAAACATGCTGAACACCAGGGTCTCTAATAAATCCTGTTAGACTCTGCTGAGTATCTCTCTTCAGGGACAGAAATTACTTTTAAACTAACCTTCAATATCTTTCCTTTTAATCAGCTGTTTTATTCATGCGAGGACCTTCCTTCTCTTGACTGCTCAGCCTGTTTGAAACCTTTGCAAATTATTCTTGTAGGCAGCCTTTTGGAAATCCCTGGATGTTGCACTGACCTTCTCTCTCCCTTATCCATATTTTTGACTCCATTATTATTGACTATAAATATTTACAAAGTATCTTTGATACATGCCTTGTCTTTATATAAGCTCTGTTAATTCTTCTGCGATAGATCCCATTTATTGTGGCTTTGCTAATTCGCCCTTTTTTTTTATAGTTTCTAACAATTTCCCTGGAGAAAACTTCAGGATTATTAGTTGGCAATCTGGGAGACATTTTCCAGAAACTTTGAAAGCTTAGCCTTTCCAGTCACCTCCCAGTCTTCTGCCAGCAAGATGCTTATGTGGGGCATTGGACACCATGTTCCTAATAACTCAGTTATTTCATTTTTAATCCCTGAATTCAAAACACCTGAATTTGGTACCTTTCTTGTTTTTCATGCCACCATAGGCTTTTGATTTGACATGTCAGTTTGATACAGGTCCTCTGATGCACTGCCTGCAGAAGGGGTTATAGTGCTTTCTTTTGCTGTGGAGCTTTCTCTTCTGTGAGTGGTGTTTTTTTCTCTGTTATAGCTCTCTAGTGAACTTCACTTAAAAGGAAATGAGCATTCCAAGAATTGCTTCCTACTACAGCAAAGAAACAAGAATACAGCTCAATTTCCATTTCAGAGCAGCTCTGACCTTGCTGGGTTTTTGACAGATCAGTAAGCAGCGACGGTGTTTTCAGTCATATAAGGTTATAGCTGCTTTAGAATAATCTCACTTTGTTATTTATCCTTTTCCAAGTTACTAAGTGAGTACTAAATAAAAGTTACTCAGTTACATATCTCAGCGTAAATAATTGAGACACTTGGAAGTTAATTTGATGGACGTTTGTTGTCCTCCTTTACCTTGTTACACTTGTTGAAGGAGCAGACTCTGGAGGAGGACACACTGGGTTCAGCTCCCATTGCACACTACACAGATTTCATATTTTCTTTATCTGCATTTTGGGGAGTTGAGGGATTTGGGCTCTCAGAAGTGTTTTAAATCCTCTAGTTAACAAATATATAAGATGACTGAACATGAACCCTTAGGATTCATCAAGGATTCTCTCCTTTCTGGAATTCTGAAAGGAAACCAGTGGCATAATTAGATTTGTTGAAGTGTCTGAACATCTCCAGTTGGTAAAATGAAGCGGTTTGAGATTATAAAACTTCATTTGGACTCTTTCTTGCTTTGCCCAATTCTGTTTGAATTGAGAAGGTGTCTAAATGTCTATTTCATTATAAAAATGGGTAGTAGAGCAGAAGTATTATCTTCTATTCAAGCAAGTTTTGTTGCCTGCCTTCCACAAAGGCAAAGTACTGAAACCAAGGCATGCATAGGATAATTCTAAGAAAATTCTGTCCAAGGTGACAGAAAACATTCTTCTTGTGAGAAATTTGAGATTAAAGGAAACTTTTTCTATTGCTTTTGTGGGTGGAAAACCCAAGTTCTCCAAATGATCCATGCATTTTGGTTTGAGACCTGTATGCCTGGTAGCAAACTGTAATTCCTAGACATTTAAGTTTGTAGTGCTTTGCTTTTTTATAAAACATATGCAACACGTAGCTAATCTGAGATGACATCCTTGGCTGCAAATGTGTCTTGCAAAAACCAGAGCTGTGCAGGAGAAAATTAAGTAAACAGCCATGCCAACCACATAGCTAAGTAATGGGAAATGTTCTTCCTGCTAATTTACACATGCAAATTAGATCAGGCTCTTGTATCAATAAATCAATACTGCCTAATGAATTCCTTGGGTGGAATTCAAATATGGCTAACTGCAAGCCAAGTTTGTTTGGAAGAAACTAGTTTGCACCTTACTTGTGACGGAGGTTTCAAACCATGTCCTGAAACAGTGTTGTCATAGGATTGTTGCCATCACAAAATTCACTCAGCATTATAAGTAAACACTTCATTCCTAGTAATCCCTACATGTCCAGCCACTAATTGAAATGTGAAGCATCCTTATTTTTCTCCAATTACTTGCTGACTAGAGCCATCACATCAGTTTTTCCCCAACGCAGCTGTTCAGTCAACACCTCTGGTGTTTTTTTCAGGCTCCTGCTTGTACATTTTGCTACTTCACCTTCCCTTTCCTTCAGCACATATAGCCCACTGGATGGCTGCAAGCAACATGGAGCTGTCATTCACATCCTTTCCTTTTCTCTGCCTTGCATCATTTACATCATTCCATTCAGAAGTTATTTTAATGATGAAGACTTAATGGGCCTATAATTTTTCTGGTTTATAAGGGAAATATTCACCCAGCTAATAGTTATTGTCTCAGTTAATAGTCACCATCCTGCCAGTATCCTTGGTGAAGTAGAAGGTAATATCTTAAATATTGGTGTGGACGCCTACCATTGAGTTAGTGCTTCAGAAAGTACTGCATCGATCACTCCAGATAGAAAGTGATGCACTCCTCCTATTGTGAGAGTCATACTGACATTTTATGTATTTTATATAATAGACTGCACTTATCCATGAACAGAACAAATCTTGTTCCATTTCTTCTAATAGAGCTTTTGTTTTTCAGCTGCCTTTGGTGACACAAAGTAAGCTTGGGTCATCCCAGCTGGCAACCTTACCCAATAACCAGGATGTATTGATCTAATTATATGAAAAACATTATCTACAGAGAGATGGTTTAGATTACAAATGCCTTCAATTTTCTATGTAGCAGTGAAATTAATGACCATTTATTATCTAAATTAAGTTAGAATTATTTTCCACTGAGAAATGCAATTGACCCAAATGATATTACCTGAAATATTTTACAGGTGCATGGCTCTGTAGGTATCGCGTCCAACAAAAATCCAGCTCTTACCATGGCTATTAATGTATCAGACATCAAGGGTGAATTCCACAGGGTATGCCCAATTTGTTACTACTTAATTTCCTCACAGCTATGAGCGCTTTAATCCACAAACAGAACTGAAAGAGCAGATAAGGCCGTGTGCTGGACTGCTACACTGGGCAAAATGGATTGGCAAAATCCAGAGCTGACAATTACAGACAAATTCATCAAATTGAATATATGCTGCTTCTGCTTTGCATGAAGGAGAAATCTCCTAGAGTTTGAGGTGATTGATATTATTATGACAAATGTAGTGCAAGCTGGCTCTTAAGAAAGCCATTCTGCAAACATTTTTTTTTCCCAGTACTTAGGTATTCATTACCCATTTCAGTTCTAAACCTACAAATACAGTAATGTTTATTAGAAGATTAATGTCAAGTTCTTTGTTTTCTCTTATCAGTGAGTCAGCCCAGCTCTGTAACTGCTACCTAATACACTTTACTCTGTATTTATTGAAACACATGATGATTCAGCCTACTTTTACATCCAAAACGGGGGGGGGGGAGGGAAGTATAAATCACAATCTCAGCTTTCCAGCCTGTACTGCAGCCAGGTTACATTGTAAGTGATGCAGGAGGGCTTTCATGGATGCTCTCTGCCTGGCATAACAAACACTACTTATTTCATTCAGACACGTCTGCATTTTAAATTTCTGCATATTCAGGTCACCTCTACCAACATGTTTGTGATATTCCCCTCTCAGTGTGCAATACACATCGTGGCCATAATGCCTTGGATTGCTTGTGCTTGGTCTTCGAGTTATCTCATCTGATCAATATTCAACTTAATTCAAACTTCATGTTACCACAAAGAGGTACATAAATGTGGTTTTATCTTAAATGGTGATGGATGGATTGACTCTTAAGAGTAAGCTGCATGTGGGGGTTGAGTTTCTTTTATAAAAATTCAGGATTTTGTGCTCCTTGTTTTTTTTGGTTTGGGTTTTTAATATGAGATCACCATTCACCCTTGAAGCTACCTTCACAGCTGTTGAAAAGTGCAGACTTCATCAGCATCATACCAAAATTGATTTCACAGGCTGATATTCATGGAGTTGTTGGCTTTTTTTTCTTTTTTAATTGCTTATAAAGGCAGCATTCCCTCACAGGCTGGAATGTAAGGAAAGATAACTACTTGTCCCTCAGACAGAAACACCAAATGGTGTTCAGAATGGTTTCTGTAAAATCTTGAAAGAATGCTTCACTAGTAACTGAGTGAAAGATGCAGTCTTATAATATAATCCTTGGATTCAAAGGAACAGGGCTTCTTTGTTGACCCTTGATGGTCAATGTGGTGAAGGATGAGAGATTGTTTTACTGCAGGTAGCTGTTCAGAGTCAACTCATTTTTAATAGGACCCGCGTTTGTATTAGCATACAATAGCCACAAGGGTTATGGTGTTGTGTGGCACTTCACCCATGGAAGTATAAAGTAGTAAACTGGCATATTTGCTGAATAGAAATTTGGCTTGTATGTGAGACTTAATGGTCCCTGTAGTTTTTTTCTTGTCCTCTAAATATTTTAGACTCAAAGAAATGGTGTATTAGTGCCAGTATTTCCTAAAAATCCAGTGTATTGACTCTACTTCATGCAGTAGCACACTGCCATCCTCTATGTGGTTCAAATAGCACAGTGCAGAAATTTAATTATAACATCCTTGAGAATATTTGCAAAGAAAGTGGTGAGCTTAAATGTTCATTCTGTTCTTTAAAAGTGGAAGGATAGGTTTGAAGGATTGCACTCTTGACCAGTAAAATCTCTGCTCAAGATTATTTCCAAGTCCCTGCAGCTTCTCATGGTTTAGTAGATGAGTTGTGAGAGAGGCATCCATTAAATTCTGCTTAATTACATTTAAACAAGTGTTTTAAGAGACAGGTGAGAAAGGAGAGGGACAACTGAGAAACAAAGGGGAACAGCCTCAACTGTAATAAATGATGCAGCCTGCCCCTGCTGTCTGATAGAATTTGGTTTGTAAGAAGAGCAGTGAAAGGGGCGTTCAGCAATGCCTCTGAAGCATACTGCTGAAACAGCTATGCCTTTTCACAAGCTTTATGTTATCTCTGAGACTTTAAACTATTTGCTAAATTAATTTCAACTCTAGATTAATGTTAAGAGACAGATTCTGGGAAGGGTGATGGAACTGAGGGTGGCACTGTAGGTATCTTGACAGTCTTGAGTGAGACTTGGGTTGTTTTTCTTCTCTGTTCCCAGCTAGCTTCATGTGCATTCTCAGCTGAGCAGCCTCTTGATTATAATCTTTATGATTAAATGACTGAGCCTTACTGTGAAGGTTATTTTGTATTTTTGTGGCTGTTTGAACATGGCACTAGCAAACAGCCTGCTCCCTGCAGTGGCACTGAAGGCTGGAGTATTATTTTAAATGCATAAGGCTAGACCCTGCGGTGCAGTTACGTTGCACAGAGAGTAGAAAAGCCACGTAAGCCTCAATGCACTGTGGTAAAGCAACATGGGGACAGTTCTGACTTATTCTGGGCTTTTCCAAGGGGAAGAATGTGGAAAACAGCCAAATGTTACTGCAGAAGTGCACAATTCTTCATTGGGATAGATTTCTAGCAGTTTGGGAGTTTTCCACAGGAGGAAGTGAAGAAAGCATTCATTTATTAAATAGCTCATTCTGGCAGACATACACAAGCCCAGCTTTGGCACCCTCCTGTGTCTGAAGAAATTTAATGTACTACTTTTCACCTTTTATCATCACTTGCCTAAAAAGTACCCATTTTAGGGTGCCAAGAAATTAATTATGGTATTTTCATTTTTTTTCCTGCTCCTGCTTTTCCACTTTAAACTTCCAGTAGTGCAATGCATGGTCTAGTTGATTAGTTAGGGTTGGGTGATCGGTTGGACTTGATGATCTTTGAGGTCTCTTCCAACCTGGTTGATTCTGTGTGATTCTGTGTGAAAGTCTGACATCCCTCTTCCTACCTAGGGACTTGTCTTCTGTGTCCCTCTAGATAAACAGAGACATTGAGTGAGGTGGTTGATACCTCTGTAAACTAGGTACAGCCACCTATGACAAAGCAAGACATCTATTTTGGATGGAATAATTTGGAGGATGGAATCACAACTGAGAGGAACAGACCGTGGAAAAAAAGGGGGGTTAGAAAATGATGAAGTGATCTTGATGAAGAAAGAACAGGAATAGAAATTACAGTAGTGTAGAAGAGCCAACTTGTTGACTGTGGTACAACACGAAGCTGGAAGACTGAGAACTGAACAGCATGAAATCATGTCCTCTGTCCCCCCTCATCCTGGAGCTGCTGAACCAGGAAAAGAAGTGGGGCCACCAAGGTGTTTGGCAGATGAAAAGTCTGAAGCACACAACTTGCTCCAGGAACAACAGCAACAAAGGCTCAATGTGAATACCTTGGCTGTGTTTCTGTCAGAGCTCTGATTACTTCTGGACAGAGGATGGCTTTAAAGTGTATTCTTGGCCGGTGTGAAATCTGCTGGGGTTTTTTTTTCATGTGATTGTATCATCTGCTACCTTAAATAGTTCTTATCTTCTGCTTACTGTCCTGAAGCATTGATAAAGAGCAACCCCATCTCAACTCTCTTTGAGAGACTAAATAAACCTATTTCTTTTCTTGCATCCTAGACACTTTGTCCTTCTCCTCATCATAGCAGCCTCTCTTTGATCATCTTACTGTCTGAATTAATCTCATCAGCATTTGAGAAATCTCGCTATGATAGTACTCAACTGTTGCTTTGACAAAAATCAAGAATAGGAAAAAGAAAGTTGAAAGCTCTTGCTTCAAGCACTGGCAATGTATGATTAATTTGGAGAGCTCTCCTTCTACTCATTCCTTGTTATTCAGTTCCATGCAATTATTTAAGCACTGAACTAACAACAATAATCCAGTTTAAAGAATCCAGTGTACAAGTGTACAGTCTCCAAGCCTTCCTCAGTGCTTGAGTAATGGCTGATTTCTATTCCTCTGTAGCCACCTGGCATTCCTTTAGCAGTGACTGAAAGTAGTTGAGGCATATTAAGTGTTACAGGGGACACTTGTCTGTAGGTTTTTGTAATTGTTTTTCATCACTTCTCTATGGAGCTTTAGAAGAGCAGAAAAAAATACCATAACCTGATTGATATACTTCATTTTCTTGAGCATTCAGTTTAACCATTTTACATTAACAGAAGCCTTTCTAGGCCACATATCTTAAATTGATGTTGGTTATGCACTTTAGTTTTCTTCTTATACATGAATTATACGTATGTACCAGTTTTAGTATTCCTG
Source organism: Dryobates pubescens (assembly GCF_014839835.1). Taxonomy (NCBI): domain Eukaryota; kingdom Metazoa; phylum Chordata; class Aves; order Piciformes; family Picidae; genus Dryobates; species Dryobates pubescens. Next base: position 5,155,868 of record NC_071635.1, read on the forward strand.
TGTTCTAGCAAAGCACACAGATTAATTTTGCAGACATTGATTATTTAAGGGGTTTAGTCCTTGACCATTATTTCAGTTCATGCCCCCATTTAGAAGTAACACAAAAATCCCCTTTCACTGTATATCCCATCAGGAAGCTGTTAATTCATATACATAGCTATCTTTAATCATTTTCATTTGGTGGCTCTGTGTTAATTTAATAGCTCAGATACCCTATGGTATGCCCCTCACCAAAAATATCAGATTAAGCAGCAGGGGAAGGGATTTCTAAGTAGAATTTTGAAGGAGGAAAGGGAGTTTCATGTGGATTCCCACTGACTGACCTGCTCTCAGAACCAAATATGTGAGGGTTGATGTGGCTGTTAGGAAATGGGAAAGACCCTCTCTAGGACATAAAAGTGGGGGAGACAGGAGAAATTTTACACCACTGAAGGTGACCAAAATAGGAATAAGAATATAAAGATTGCAGCAAATATTAGATTTATGCTTCTATTCATTAGTCTGGTAATCAGCATCCTTCCCTAAAGTATGTCAGACCAGGTTTAAGGAAGTGGGGGGATTTGTTTGTTCATGAGTTTTGCTGTGTTCCTTTTTTTCACAATGGTTGTTTTTACACAAATGTATGAAAGGAAAAACAGCAACAAGAACAAAAAACAATAACCAACAACTTGCCTGAGACCCAACAAAATATTTAAAAATAAAAAAAAAATATTAAAATTAAAATATTTTAAATATACCAAATTGAAATATTTTAAATATACCCCAAAAAGCCAAACAAAACAACAACTACAAAAAACCCACACACAGAAAAGCCAAACACCTTAAAAAATATTTTAAAACATGGATTCTCAAAGGCATACACATGGCATTTGGAGAAATCACACTAAAGAGACTTAAATCTGAACTATGAGTGTTGTTTTGAATACCGATAGTATTTATTCTTTCACTGGATCAGTAGATATAGAATATATCTTTCCCCCCCCCTCTATTTTAGCTATTTCTTGTTTGTCACAGTACTGTCTGTTGTCTTTTCTCATGCTTGTCAAAATAAAGATGACATTAAGCATTGTAGTTATTGTTGGTTAGCTTGCTTAGCTGCCCACAACTTTAATTTTATCTCAATTCCCTGTTCTGGAAAGTATGGGACCAGCAGTACTGAAGTTCCCCCTTTCAATCCAACCATATACAAGCTGAATTTTCTGTAATATATCATAAAATGTGAGGGTAAACAGAAATTCTGTTGTTTCCCTTGAACAGTAAGGAAATAGGAGCAAATAAAGCAACTCTAAGTACTGCTTTTTCAGTTTAAGAAGGAAAAAAAAAAAGTAATGTTTTGTTGTTGCTGGTGCCAATGTAGAAACAGCTGGGTTAACTACCTTCTCCACAATGTAACCAAATATATTAGAGTGAGAGAGACCAGCCAAGGAAATAAAATAGTTACCTTGAGGGAGAACAGCAGTGGATTAAAATCTAGATAAAACAGGGGGGGAGGGGGGGAGGGGGTGGACGGACCCAAATAACACAACAAAACAACAATAACGCAAAAACAAACCCAACCCCTTCAGGTTAGCCATTTTATTTCCATCCATAAAATATAACCCCAGAATGTTTGGTTTTACCACAGCATAACAGATTTTTATCTTTCCTTAGCCTGCAGTAAAATGCACAGGTTTAAAAATCCATGAGTCTTGCTTTTGTCCTTGAAAACTTTCCAGAGTGTAGATAATAGCTGGTGTTCACATTGAACATAAACTTTACATTGCACATTATTTTTTTCCTTTTTCTCTAAACATTGGATTTTTTAAGTCTATTTACACTGAATTCTGCTTTTGACCCTATGTTTTAATATTTTATGCCTAGGACAAGGGAGTACCAAGAGAATGTAAAAGAAGCCAACACAGAAAATCAATTTAGTAGCAGAAAGACATATTCCATTGAGAAAGCTGTGTTAAGATTACATGATTTGCATAATTCAGTGCATAGTCATGAACTATGAAATTCAACATTTCAGACAATTCTTATTCATTCTTCTTTATATATCTCTTACTGTTAAGTCTTTAATGATACCATTTTAAAATGGCAAAAATGTGGAAGTTCTAATTAGAGTTTTTGCTGCATGCACACATATAGATGTGTGGCTCAAACTATTGTCAGAGCAGTGAAGCAAAGAAGGAAAAAAAGGGATAGAGTAGAAAGCACATTTTCTGGGTTTTTAAAAATCTATATTTCTATATTTTAACTGCAGATTCATTCAGCTACCTGTACAAAACAGAGTGCTCTGAAAATATTGGCATTAACAATTTAATGGATTTAATGGCAAGCTCATCCACTTGTTCTTTTCTAAGTAGCATCACTTCTCCTCTGAAAGTCTATGACTTTTAAATGTAGTGGAGGCTATTTCTGTCTTCAGTTGGTACTGCTCCAGCTTTATTGTCATTGTCTATGACTGACTGCCTCTTAAAATCTGTCTTCAGACCAACTGTTTGAACCTTCTCACTGGCTCCTGCCCCAGCCATGCAGTTCTGCCTACTGCCACAAAGCTTGAAAACAAGAACAAACCTCCTTTTTTTTTTTTAATTTGTAGTTGGAATAAAAATGTCTCTTTTGCCTATTTTGTGCAGGATACCAGCCATGTCTGTTCATTGTGGTCTTTAATTTAGAGCATCTGATCCCCCAAGCCTTTTTTTTACTGCATCACAGTGAGCTTGACCTGCAAAGTAACTTTGTTATACTGAAGAAGCTTAGAGCCCTTAGCAATTCTCATTTATTTTTCCTCAGAAATTCTGCAGTTTAAAAGATCTTCTATGTCTGATTTTGTTCTTATCTGAGCCTATCTCACAGCACTTCCCTGATACTCATTCATAAAACAGTAACTGAATGCACATTCCTTGGAGAAGCAGCCCCCTAGGAAGAGGGCTGTCCTTTTTTTTTTGTTTGCTGTGATTCTAGAAACTTTGCTTTTTATTATAAAGAGTAGCATCTTACAGGAGAAAAAGGCAAAAGCAAAGCTCTTTTGCACTGAAGCATAGCCCAGTGGTGAAAGTACTCTTCTGGAAAAGTGGTCCTGTAGAGAAAGAGGTTCTGTAGAGACAGAATTGGCTTTCTTGACTCTCTGATGAGGCTACTCATCAGCATGTTGGAAAGGGGATGGAAGCAGAGAAGTGCAGAGTGCCTCATTCTCCTCTGGCAGTTGTTTCTTGAATGCAAATGGGCTCTTCTTCCGCTTTTTTTTCTGACACCTATTAGGCTAAAATTACTTCAAGCAGTCAGTCATTAGTCCTGGGAAACCATCTGAGCCATTTCACAATCCTGTACCTCACCTGTACTGCAAGAGGTCATAGCACTCCTTCCCCAGGGGGATAGGAATCCAACAAGCATCCTTCCATATGTAACTACCACTGTGTTGAAGCAACTCAGTTTGGCTGTCAACCAAGAGGACTTTTACACTGTCATGCTCTCAAGCATTATATGACTTGTGCATCTCTCAGCATATAGTCCTAGAGAAGCATCCATCAACAGGCCTTATATTAATTTAATGGTACACAGCAAATTAGTGGATTTTACTGTTGCATTTGTCTCCATTTTGCCTGACAAAATTCAAGTCATGGATTTTTCAGTTTCAGATAACAAATCAAATCTCCATTCGGTCAGTGACCTGTAAGGAAAGTATTGCTTCAGCTCTAATGAGTCTAGTCTTTGCTAAATTGACCATAGACTTTTAGTGACTGATGCTTACTAATGCTGACATTCATAACTCAGCAAAATAAAAGACACCACTATCAGAATCAGACCTATAGAAGGGCTTGCAGGCTAAAAGCTTGTCCTTTTCCCCAGCTGCATCAGCTGATCTAGGAAAGTATATTCATTTTCCTTGCAAATCTTGTTTCATTTGAAAAAGAAGCTATTAAAAAAAGTAATGGAAGCACAGGGAGGATTTTGTAGGAACCTTCATCATCATAGCCAGAATTCCTTCTAAAGTATTCTGCTGAATTTTTTTTTTTAAGCCATTGAACAATATATTTTGACAATAAAAATATTGTGCACAGGGATATATATTTATCTGCAAACTTAACAAGATGTGAATATACACCTCTTGCTGCAGGCCAAAGTAAATTTGTAAGTTATTATGTGAGATTTGTGTGTGTGTAAAATGTTTGGTATTAACTACTAGCCAGTCTTCTTTCTTTTCTTGGCTGTAAAATCTCATAACAGGGGAAAAAAAGCAACATTAATAGCACCACAATGAAAGGAATCATATTTGTGACTCTAGGAGAACACTGGCTAACTCCTGGCAGGTAACATTTTACAGCTTGTGTTGACAAGTAAATCTTTATTTATGACTAAGATCATAGAACACCAGGAAGCTCGTCAATAAAGAAGCCTATAACAGCATGAAAGAAAAATTCTTTATAAACAGCATTTTGAAAACTTAGTTTAACTGGATGATGCCTTGTTAATTTTTGTAATGGATGGTGACATTGGCAGGAATAAGATTTATTGCTTTAGTCAAATGAAAGTGCCTGTGCTGAATGCACAAGTTTCACCGTTGGTACCTGCACAACAAACCTAATTAAACGGTGTGTCATTGAAGATGATTTAAATGAAAAGATAATGAAGCAAATCGCATGAAAAGTGTTTAACAAAATTTATTCTGAAAGAATTGGAAAGGTTATTATAATTAGAGAAGTAGGCCTCCATCTTAATAATCCTTTTGAAACTCTCTCATTAAAATCCCAAGCTCAATAAAAAAAGTAATGGAAACTCAGTTTTTGGTTTGCAGACTTTTTGCAGACCTGGACATTCTTACTGCTGAATTTTGAGCATAAGTTTTAGGTCTACATGGAAATTTATGGCTTATGGATGCTTCTTTCTATGTCCAAACTGGGTGAGCCCTTTATTCATGAAAATAGAGTCCTGTTGAGTCACCATTAAGTCACTGAGGTCCAGAAAGTTTTTAATCAGGTGTCTTATATCAAAACCAAAAATAGTGAGGAAGAGAATTAATGTAATTTTTCAATAGTAACACTGGTGGGGTATGAACAACAGAATGATAATCAGCATTTTACTAGGTAAGGGAGTAACTGTAGGAGTTCTCACTAGATACCTCATAGGGGATATTTTTCCCAAATACATGGCTAAAGAAGTGAAATTTGGAGTAGGCTTGTCTTGGTTTAGTAACCTTGGCTTTTTAGGTAGAAATATTTTTACAAGCCAATAATTGGGCAAACAAGTATTTTATTCTCATGGACTCGTAAAAAATTATGTAGCAGACTCCATCAGTGGTGCTCTATATGCAGCAACAGGAGTGGAGTAATAAAGAACCTGTTAATTCTGCTGTGAAAGTTACCCATAGAGTTGGGTATGAAACTTCCAGTGTCCCTTTGGTGACAAAATGAGTACAGGTAGAAAATTGGTAGAGCCTGGATTACATCCTGGAAACACTGGTGTGTGAAGAAAAGAACATAACTACTTTTCTCTACAAACTAAGGGAGTCTAAGCTCTGACTTTGAGTCAAAACTTGACTCTGTAGACTGTCATCAAAGACAGACACTCCCCTTGGGTATAGGGCAGGTTGCTAGGCTAGAGATTTATTCTTTTTTCCCAATCATGTCTTGTTTTCAGACAAGGCCACCACTTCTCTAAGTCTTCTCCGGTCTCTTGTCTGCTTCCCTTTTAGGACTGAAGTATTTGTATTCCTAGCTGTGAGGTTTTGGAAGCAGTATGGTTATGTTACTACTAACCACCCAACCTGCAGCACCTCTGGGAATATCCCAAATCCCTCCAGAATGTCCCAGCACTGCAGTGAGTGTTTACACACATTATCTACCACAGAGCTGCTAGAAAATTCCTCTAAATGCCATGCCATGCATGGAAAAATATTGTGGGAATTATACTCTTGCAAGGCCTCTTTTCTGCTCCCATTTTTAGCGAAGTTATCTTTTGCCATCTCCTCCTAGGGTCTTTCTTTTGTAGAGGGAACAGCATTTTCTCTCCCCTACAAAGCTTTCCAATAGAATATAGAACAATTATTCTGCAGACAAATGTGTAAAATAACTTATATCACTGAGTAGAAAAGAAAATTGGCATTTTTATTGAGACATCTGTCAATACTTCATTCAGAACACTAACGAGTAGAGAAAGAAAGGAACAATAACAGAAAAAAAAAAAAGGAAATAAAAAAAAATTAACATTTCTGAGCAAAGAAAAGCTTGTGCTTTTCATATTTCACCATGTTGTTTGTTTAGTGAAAGAGAGATCTGGCAATAAAGCAACTCTCACTAGGCTCTCTATTGCAGGTGCTTAATTGCCTAGGACAATCACTTATCTGTGAAATAAGACACTAAATGGCACTGGAGTTCCAGTCAGTTTCTCCAAATGCAGAATAAAATTTATTATTAGGCCCAAAGGTAGCTAAGAATGCTTTCTGAAGGAAATTTTAAATCATCTTCTGATTGATATCCCATAATTATAGGTTACAATGTGCCCCATTCCATTGTGCTGTTGGAGGAGTGAAGACTAAACTGCCCATTATCTATTTGTTGGCTGTATTGAACTCCAAGTGACAGGCATGCTACTAAGCCACGTATTTTGGAGCTAAGGTCTGAAGCCACACACACAGAACCCCACAGACATACGTCCTCCTTTGCTCTGCATGTGTTTGAACTATTTCCAACTTCTTCAGATCTTGATTGAAACAGATCATGGCACCTTTTGGACTGGAGGCTCATTTCCAGTTGTAACTACTTTTCCCCAGTGGAATCTGCCCTCTCAAGCACATTTGTGTTTGGGCCATCTGTCCAGCTCAAATGTATTTACTTTAGGTTTCCTTTGGGGCCTGTCTCAGCTGCATTGATATTTTCAGACACTGCTGCAATGCTAGTCTTCATTATTGCTGCTCTGCAGTGACTTACAGTGGATAGTACAGTCACAGGCTGTCTTTGAAGAGTTATGTGCAAGTTGTGTCATTAGATGAAAGCAGAATAACTTCACTGATGAAAACCTATACAGCTACTTTAAACATCATCAGCTGGATTAAGGAAACAAATCACTAACAATTGTAGCAGGTACAGCAGGGACTTGCAATTAATATTAACTATTGAAGGATATTTTCTGCTTTTTAAACAGATTTCTATCATGTTTATCCTTTCAGTGCTTTCCTGAAGTGAGACATTTAATGAGATCACAGTCATGTGTGAAGTGTGACCTGTTGGTTGGCAGAAGGCAGATACCTAAGGACAAATCCCAGTAGGTGGCTTAGTTTTTCAAATAAGATTTCATCTCCACAAAGATTCTGAGATCTATCAGTGAAAAAGCAGGAGAGAGGAAATTGCAGTGCACTTGCCTAAAATTTAATCAAGAAACCAAACTTACTGTAACAAACATAAAAGCTTAGGTTATAACAAAAGTACAGCTTTAAATGCAGTTGGTGAAAATTAATGGAATACAGGAAAGCCTATATTCTTAACAATTTTGTGTTGAACCTTAGTTGACATATCTAACTCAATTCATTATTATTTAGCTGATAATTAATCCATCAGAAGTGCTATAATGTCTGATTATTTCCAAGCAGAGCTTCAAACTGAATGCTTAATACATTTTTTTTTTCAACTCATTTCATAATCACAAACAATAAAGCAAAAAAATGAAAAGGTTCTTTGCAGGCAGAACATTTGAAGTCACTGTGGCTGCTAGTTCTGATCTTTGCAGAAATGCTGCCACTTTACATGAAAGCCTCTTTCTCTCTGATCAGGGATGAACACTGGAAATTTTAAAACTTGGCTCTACTCAGAGTATTTTTCCTCTTTAAAACCTTGTAGGTTGTGGGGTTTTAATTGTTGTTAGGTGGGGGGTTGTTGGTTGGTTGGTTTTTAAGGACAGTCTTCTTAGAGAGCTGCATCAATTCCGAGTGCTGTTTTCTGCCAGGACATGCTAGACGGCTCCTAATGAAATCTGCCTCAGGCTTTATTTTCTTAAATCTCTCCTCTAACAGGTGCTAGAGTAAGAACAGCAGAATCTGAGACTCATTATTGTAGAATCATCTGAAGTGTTCAAGACATTTTCTTGATGTTTCTTGTCCATTTCATTTGCATTTCACCAGTAGCTGGCTCAGCATCAGAAGAAAAATGTATGGTGTTCCTCTGTTTGCTGAGGTTCCCATGTATTCCTGCAGCTTAAATATTGATACAAAAATTTTGAGCATAAAAAGTGTGTCCATTGGCTTTGTGACGGCACCTGAAAAGAAGGTGCCTTTGGAAAAATCTTATGGCAGTCTTCAGTGTGAACAGTGCAAGCTTCTGTGTTAGTCCTCTCAATGTTGCATTGTTTTCTGGTGTTTGTGATCTCCTCCTGAAATGCAGTCACATGAAATATGTTACATCTTTTATTATGTAGTGCAAACATAGTTTTTATCTCAGTCAATACACTTTCAAACAAGAAAACACTTGGGTACCAATTTTGGCTGTGGCTTTTCAAAAAGGAAATTGCTTGCATAACTGTTGAATTTGCACATATTACGTGTTCTGCCTCTCCTGCTGATAAATATTCCTTGTAGTAATTTAGTTTTTTTTCAAAAGGAAATGTTATATTCCTTTGATGTAATTTTTAGATTTATGGTTAGAAAACAGTATTTGTACTAAACTATTAGTGCTACTAAAAGTGTACTAATTTGTATTTATACCCATGAAGAGTTGGACAGAGTGTTAAAGTAAATCTAAATAAATGGATTTAACTCTGTAAGGTGAATCTGCTGAAGAACACAGCTTTGCAGTCTGTGGTTAAAGGGAAGATTAGCTGAATCCGAGGGTGAATGTGAATAACTTTGTGAGCAAAGTGACATGATTCCATCTGCCTGATTTGGGTGACTCCCAAGCTGAGGCAGTCTTTCCCTTGGTTGTCTTTTACAAACAAAACATGGACATTTTCAAGGACACAAGTGGTTGGAACAGTTTATCTTTGTGCAGGCTTTCTGAGAGCTGGCAAGTCCTGCAGGACAAATGCCTCAAAACACAGCCTGGGAGACTTGGTCTGGGCCCTTACTCAAGAGGGAAGAATGCCATCTGCTGAAGCATGGAGTTCAGTTTTCCTTCCTCTTTGATCTCTTATCTACATGCAGAGCAAGTCTAAGGGTCTTGGTGGGACTGAAAATGGAAAGGTCAAAACAGATTGTGGCATAGCTACAGGAAGCAGTAGCTCAGCCTGGAGAAAAATCTCCCTAATCCAGGAAGAAATTAAGTGGTCTATTATGTGAAACACAAAGAATATATAGTAAATTACGTTGTCAGCCTTGCTTCCTCTCTTTCCCTCATCTCTGTTGCTTTTCCCTTTCTCTCCCTGAAGCTGCCCAATACAACTTTCACACTTATTCTTCAGAGGGAAAGTGAGTACATCTGTGCTTTTCCCTTGGTGCTAAGATTAATACTGTACTGTCAACATGTTGTCTACCTCCCCAGGCTGGTCTGGCCATTTCAGCAAGAAAGCAGACTTGCCTCAAGGTGGTTTTTTCCAATGCTTTCAAAAGGCAATTGATGTGATCTAGTACACTGAGAGAAGAGCTGTGTTACTACCATGGTTACAATTCCCACTGCATCCTGCAAAGCTGCAAGTGCAGTCCAGTTTCACAGAAATAGTAGTCTCTTCCCACTAAGACAATTAGTTTATCTTATAGACAAAACACTATCTAAAAACTCCCAAATGTCCATTGTTTTCTGCCACTAGCAAAGAGTCAGCATCCCTGGTCAGATAGATGAACTGGTAGTCTACTTTTTCCCTAGCTTCTTTTTAAACTTTCTTTCACTTTACAGAAGACTAATCCTATGAGTTTTCTTCATTGTTTATTTTTATAACATTTTTGCCTGACTATATAGAAGCTTTATTGAGGGGTATTTATTACCAGAGGCATGGTTATCACTTATTCAGTTGAAAATGCTTTTCATCTAAAACCAATCTGCTTACATCCTTTGATGCAGCTTAGCATACAAAATGCACAAAGTGGACAGGAAGTGTCTCCTTAATAATGACTAAGCATTGTGTAACCTCCCTATAGCTAAAAAATCCAAACAAACAAAAGCCCAAAACAAACAAACAAATGAACAAAATTGCTCTTTTTCACCCTCAGTTAAATTTAAGATTCCCTGGGTTTGCTGAATTATCCACACAATGTTCTAGAATCATCTCTTTTTCATGATGAATATGGTGAACTGGTGTCAGAGATGATTGTTCTGGCTATCTGTTTAGGCAGCAAGAATGACACATTTGCCTGTAGCTATTGATTGGACCTCTTTGATTTGCTGCTCTCATCATTAGCTCTCTGGTAGATGGGTTATTAATAAAAGAAAACATCTCTCCATCTTTGGTTACACTACTCTAGTTTTACATTATCATAACAATCAGCATTAGCATATTCTGTTTAATATTTAGCAGACAGTTTATTGATGCCCCCATAAAAAATAATTTTTGAGAGTTTATGGAACATCAAAGCCATTACTGATTTTGATATGTAGATTTTATGTTACAAGCAATAAGGAAGTATTTCTCTCCAGTCCATGCTGTAAGTGTTGCTTCTGTTAAGTACAAACCCTAAGGTAAGATGCCATAAAAGCTGGAAATCATGTGCCCAAGAGGGCATTTTCTGAAGTATAAACTTGGATATAAGAAGCTTTTGAAATCTGGTGCCCCTAATATGATCATTATAGTTCATAACACACAGGGAGAAGGTATTAGCATCCTGCCTTCAGCACAAGCATCAGGCTTGCTTTGTACCACCATGCTGGGCCTTCTTCTAGCTTTAACATTTGGCGGGAGGGAGAGCGACACAGGGCACAGGGAGAGAAGTCCTGGGCCTCACAGAGTGAGCTGTCAGAACTAGCAGAGGGGAAAACCCTCACTCCATTCCTCAGGCTCCCAGGCAGGGGTTTGGGGAGAGCTTTCTGGAAGCTGAATTTCACAGGATGCAGAGGGGTGCAGGAGTGGCACCAGGCCTCAGCCTCATGGGCCCACACCTCAGCTGACACAGTATACTTGACAGGGGCACTTGTGAAGTAAATTGGACCAAGAAGGCTCATCTGAAATGATTTTGCAGAACAGATTGTGGTTGAAGGTGTCACTGTTACAGGAATTTTTATATCACTCCACCACCTGTATTGATGAGGCTGAGCTGAGGTGAAAGACATCTCCAACCAGACCACTGAATTGTTCCAGGGTCATCAAAACCAAAAGGACTGGTTCAAGAGAATAGCCTCAGCATCATGGATTGCATTGGAAAACCTTTGAGTCTGTCAGTCTGATCGTGGTGCCAGGAAAGGTTACAGAGCAGATCATCCTGAGCGTCATTTCGTGGCACACACGAGACAGCCAGGCCGCCAGGCCCAGTCACCGTGGGGTAATGAAAGCCAGGTCCTGCCTGACTAATCTGATCTCCTGCTACAATAAGATGACACATCTAGTGGATGAGGGAAAGGCCATGGACTTTGTGTAGTGGACTTTACTAAAGCCTTTGATACTGTCTTCCACAGCACTCTCCTTCAGAGGAGGACAGCCAGGCCCACAGAGTGGTGGTGAATGGAGCTCAATCTGTCTGGCACCCAGTCACTAGTGATATTCTCCAGGGTTCAGCACTGGGGCCTGTCCTCTTCAATATCTTTATTAATAATATGGATTGAGTGCACCCTTGGCAAGTTTGCAGATGACACTAAGGTGGGTGGCTGTGTTGATCTGTTGGGAAGATTTACAACAGGATCTGGACAGGTTAGAACGATGGCCCAAGGCTAATTGTATGAAGCTCAACAAGGCCAAGAGGCAGTTTCTCCACCTTGGTCACAATCACCCCATGGTAAGTTACAGACTTGAGGATGAGTGGTTGGAAAGCTGTAACTTGCAGCTTGGAGAGAGACCTGGGGTTATTGGTTGATCAAGTCAACTGATCATGAGTCAGGAGTGTGGCCAAGACAGCAAATGGCATCCTGGCTTATTTCCTCTCCTCTTTCTCCACATTTTTCCTCTGCTCTGGTCCAATCTAATGGCCATTTGGTGTCAGTTTGCTTTAAGTACTCCAAGGGAATTTTTGAATCTTAGCACAACCTCCCCTGCTGCCCAGAGCTGGCTCAGGATACTGGGCCAAGGTTAGTGACAATGATGAGCACTGTGGAGTGGCTGCATAGAGGGGTTTGATGCTTCCCAGCACCACAGCTGAGTTATTGTCGTGCCTGGTTTATTTTAAATTTTCAAATGCTTACAGCTGATTAAGTTTGAACAAAGTAGGAAACTAATTGAGGCTAGTGGCTAGTTTATAAGAACATAGAAAATGTCTAGGAGAAAAATACCTTGATATCTGTAACTATAGAAACTTGCAAACTCAACCTGTCAGGTTTCTTGTCAGTTTTCCTTTGAAGCATCAGGTGTGATCTTTTTGTGTACGCTTGTTCTCTGTGGGATTATAAAACATGAATGGCCATCTTGGTTCAATTTAGAACTGAAGTCAGGAGCTGCACTTTCTCTCCAGAATAGCAACAACAAAGAATTTTGTTCTGACTTGCAAGATATTTCTTTTAATTTTGAGGGGAAATGCAGCTGAATTCAAAGCAAACCATAGCCCTGTAGATGTACTAGAATACCACACTGTGTGACCCAAATATTTAATGCCATGTATCAGAAATATTTACTGCAAGCTAAGTGCTGTTGTCATTATTCAGAAAAAAATATTGGAAGAACATAAATGTTGAACATATTTTTCAATAAGAGCAAATAGCATTAATTTTTAATAGGATATTTCTACTTATGTGTATGACAATCTCTGCCAAGATATGGACTACAAACATTTTCTTGAGCAACCCATGAAGCACACTATGTGCAGTCACTCCTATTTTTAATCATTCTTATTTAAACACTGCTATTAATTTTGCCATCAGTATTCAGGAATAATAAAAAAATTATTATACAAATATGCACAGAACCTATAAACAGCAGTGTGGGAAAAGGTAAATGAACACCATACAAGAAACAACAAAAACCCAAGTACCATCAAACAATCTGGCATAAAACTTCTCTGTATTTGCAGGGCAAAGCAGAAGACATTGAGAATTACCAGAAATACCACCATGATCCCTCCAAAAGAAACCCCAAACACCAAAATAGAATTGAAAATTTTAGCTTTAAATTAAAAAAATAGAAGAAAAAAAAGTATGGATGTTCTTGTAATATTCCTGTAGTTTATAGAATAAAGTGGATCCTAGAGAACAGGTGAAATAAGTTATTCAAATGGAACTCTTGTGAATAGTATCCAAAAACTGCCTATGCAGACCGATCAGATTCTATCATTTTCTGTTAGAAAAGAGTAAAAGTTGGATAAATGGATGGTATCATCAGCCTGTGGAATTCTTGAGAGACACAGAGGCTGTGAGCTTTAGAAGATTGAAATGATGCTACAAAAATCCATGAAGTGCAGCGTTGCTCCTTCTGATTTATTTTGGTTAAATAGAAGCAGAGCTCTAAATTCCTATTAGTAGATTTTCCTCAGAGTGAGCTTTCACTGAAGGTAAGAAGGTTGGGCCAAATCCATCAGTCAAGAGCTTTTTTACTGCTTGCTAGGATAAGAGGACATGGAACTTTTCTTTTAATACTTTAAACATTATAAGCAGCACGACACTTAAATTCTCAGTGTATACGTTGTTGCTCTGGCCAGAAGAAATACCAGTGTCGTTCTGACAGCCAAGTAGTACTTTATTTTGTGGCATATTATCAAATGCAGTGAGCTGTGCATCCTTTCCTTCCATCTTTAATTAGAGGCATTCCTGCTGTAGTCTGTGGCTACTGAAGTGTCTAACTTGGTTCCCTTGCAGTTGTTGATCGATCATCCTTCATCTGGTACCACATTGTGTCAACTGACTGTCATAACTTGTGAATTGTGACCTAGAGTAATTGTTGAGGATACTGCCTGGTGTTGTTTCCTAGGATCCTGGCTCTTCTGCCTCCACTGAGATGTGAGGCTGCTAATGATATTCGCATCGACTGCTCAATGGAAAAAAAACCAACACATGACATGTCAGCACTGACACCAATGCATAGAGCAGAGCACAAAATAGAAACATACTTGGCTTGTACTTGCTTCCTGTGACTGATGTGAGAGCAAAAGGGAGTCTTCAAGCCAAGCTGTGGCAGGCTGTCCTTCGATGGGATCTAGCAGCCAGCTGCTGGGTAGCATTCTAACTTGACAGCACGATTCAGTGGCACACCTCGTATCACTAAAACAATATTTCTGTACCTGTTTAATGCTCATTGCCTCAAACACTGTCCTTGATGTAATACATTTTCTTTAAATAATTCTTTCTCCCTTTTGAATCATCTGGTGGTTTTTAGGACCAGTGCACACAAAATAAGCTCTCATAGCATGTGCTTCTGCAGGAGCTGCTCTCAGGGAATCAAATGTGAAAGACCAGCCAGTTCAGCAGGTAGTGCCCTGTGGAGAGAGAGGAAAAGTTGATTATCAGACCCCCAGATGTGTTCTGAACTGCGCAGTTGCTACTGATACGTATATCAGAGACCATCCTACATTTTTGGTATCGTTTTCAGAGCCTCTGGGTTTGGGTTTGTTGTTGTTTATTTTTTTAATGGTGGATTCTTTTAATGTGGTTGGTTTGTTATTTAACTCAGACTAAAAATGGTTTGGATAATGTCTGCAATACTGCAGCATTTCAAGGTTCTTCAGAAGTGCTTTTTTAGTTATTTTAGTTCTTTTTTTCCTGTTTTAGGGAAAGGGTTGAAGAAAAAGAGGTTGAAATGTGGCCATTATCTTGTAAAAATAAAAAATAAAAGAGATATCTTGAGCACTAGTTGGCTTGTGACGTAACATAGGGATAGGTTTGTGCCACCAGACATGAAGCAGCAGCTGTCTCAGAAGTAGTCATTTGACTTTTCTTTCAGAGCTTCTCAAGAGTCTGGGTATGCGATGATGTCACATGCTGCGAAATGTTGTTTTGACTCCTTCCCCAAGCTTTTCCATGTTAAATATTGAACTTTTGGTTGCTTAGAAATTTTAACAGATTTTCAAGTTGCACTCTGAAATATTTTCAGGCTCATCTGTTCTCAGTGATTTGACTTCAGAGATTAGACTTTTACTTTAGTATATTTTAATCTTTTATCCCCTAAATGATACTTCTTAAGTTCTAGATACACACTGAAAAGAAAATGGTTTTGCTTCTAATATCATGAAAGATGTATATATATGATATCATTACTACAGAAGTAGTGAAGAATGAAGAGTGATAGGAAAAATACAGTACTCTGGTGCCTTTGGAAGTCTTAGAGTAGATGTGATCTGTGACTTTTTTTTTCCTTGTTCCTCCTTCTTAGTTCTCAAATAATCTAACTTGCTTTTATAAAGTACAAGTTTATTTACCTCTTCAACAGCATAAGCTATTAAGATTCACTTTTCCTTGGAAATATTGTGGTTTCTGTGATACATTTCTTCTAAAAAAAAAATCCAATTCCCAAATTTCAGCTATTTAAGAACTACATCTAATGTGAGAGCAGCATAAAAGAGATAGAAGCTATTGACCATATTGATGTTTGCCCAGTGCACCATGATTACAAGAACATCTCTTTTGAGTAGTGGTGTGCTGAACCACTGTGGAAATCCTGTGTTCAGCGGCTCTTAACACTCCTATTTTCTCCCATGTGGAGAAGTGATGGAGAGGCCAAAAATAGAGCTGTGGTTTAAATTACAGATGGACAATGATTCAAACCCTCGAGGGACAAAGAGATTGTAGTGCACCTGGAGTTAGGCATCTCTGTCTGCTTTTAAATATTGTGACCTTTTTTTGGTAGTTCTGTGGTTTTGATATCCATTCAATGAGAGGAAAATACACACTACTGTGGGTAATCCCTCACTGAGCAGGACTGAAAAGACTGAGTGAATGTTAAACCAAGATGGGTCTCACAGTCTAGAGTTCAAGTGGTGTACAAGAACAGTTTAAACAGTTTAGTAACTCCGCAGTGCTGGTAGATCACAAATATGTATTGCATGCCTGAGCAAGCCCAGCTGACTGTAACTGAAGTTCAGTTGTGTTCTCCAGGTTTGTAAAAGCCTGTGTCCTTGTTCTTTAAATCCAGTACGTTTAAGAGCAATCTGGTTAGCTTCAAAGGTTGAGCTGTTAATTTCTGGTGTCTGGAGCTCTGAGAAGTATATGCCATCTGGCTAGGCATATTGGTTGGCTATAGAGAGGCCACGCTTCAATTATAACATGATAAATTGAGAATGTTGCTCTGTAAGGACCGTTTGTTGTCCATAATAATGTTCTTGCTTTATGCTGATGCACCTGCTGCATGTTAGTTTGTAGTCAGAAGTAGCTTCAGAGACACACGCATCCCTACTCAAGTCTACATTCCAGTTTTTCCTGAGTCTTGTTCTGTGCATGACTTGGGTAGGAAATAACACCTGCTTTAGAGTCTTATGCCTTCTCTCTCATAACAATGTAACAGCAGGTGTTAAGAAACAGAGAGAACTGATCAACAGGCTTCATGTACATCATTGTGGCTGATGGTAGGCCAAGTGAATTGCTATTGCATCTAGCAAGTGTTTATGGGGTGCTTGTCTTGGAGATAACAAGCATCTGCCTCTTACCTCTGCAGCCAGACAAATTCCTGAAGGGAGTCAAAATCAAGTGTATTTACAGGCACTGGTGCTGCTTTGCATTAAAACAAGGGTTCATCAGAAATCCAAATCATATCAATAAAGATATTTGCTGTAGCTACTGCTGTAGACATGCAGCTTCACTGTTTCATAGATCAGATGTTCAAGCTCTCTAGAGCACAAGTAGCATTTAGTAGAATTAAATATGAATGTTACAGAATCCGTAGTTCTCCAGGCTGCTGTCAGTTCTTGGGAATATGAATGACACTTGCTGGATTTAATGGAATTCCTTACTTGTTTAAAGTTGAGCACTTTGGAGGGTGAAGGACAAAATGCTTGGTACTTGTTGACCTAGATATGATTTAGTGCCATGACTTCTGTGATTGATTGAGAAGCTGGTCAGGTAGGTTTGGGGACTTCATTATTCCATTAGTTGGTGAAAATCCTTAAAATATGGGGGGCAAAAAAAATGTGTTGTGAAACAAACCAACCAACTTAACCCTGCAAGAACAATCACAGATTTATTTAATCTGATTTAAAATCTTTGAAGAGAAGGGTAAGTTAGGTATCTGCTTTAGGTAGTTCTAACCTTAAATCACAACATGCTCCAATTCCTTAATAAATTTGGTAATAATGGCCCACTTTCATATACAGCTTGTTTTGTTTGTCAATATATTACTCTTAATCCAAAAGGATGTCTTGTAAGATAGTTAATGAATTAATCTGATTCAATAGTTTACATCGGATTAAATTATAGAAAAAAGGTTTTTTCAATATCAAACAACTTTGAAATAAAAATAATTTCCTATTTTTAAAAGTTATTAATTGCCCTTTCTGATAATGCTTCTGGGTAATGCATGACACAAAGTGAAAGAGACAAAGCTTTGTGGTTTTTTGTTTTCAGAGGAAAATGACCATCGTAGTATGAGTAAGTCTCAGTCCTTTAAACACTATAATTTTTTTCTTTTAAACTTATGGAGACAGTAATATGATATCAAAGAGAATATATTGGCTAAAAGATTAATTATATAGAGCACAGATATTTTTCAAAGTTCTCTCCAGAGATTTTTTCTTTGTCTTCTCAGTGAACAAGCACTGTGTTTTGAGGCTGAGCCTCAATAACGTTGTATCGTTTTGGACGTGGCACTTGATGGCATGGTTTAGTAGTCCTGAGGTCTTGGGTGACAGGTTGGATTTGATGATCCTTGAGGTCTTTTCCAACCTTATTGATTCTATGATTTTCACTGATTGTACCTCTTTCAATAATTGTATTCTGTCATTGCAGAACAAAACAGTGTTATCTGATTTCCTTCTGGCACAGCAAATGTCATAATTAGTTGTGTGGGGCACTGTGGGCTCTGAAGGCCTTGATCCCCTTCAGAAGTGAGCAGGGGAAGGCAGAGTGTTCATATGGAAGCTATTCTTTCTACATGCTGGCTGCCTTTCAACTGGATATATTCCCCAGGAAAGAGAGATGTCACTGATTTATATACTGGCTAAGCACATGAAGGGAGTGGTAGCTATGCTGTGTTCATCCCCCAAAGCATGGAACAGTTTAGCCCAGAGCATTATCAGTGTTTTTGCAGGCCTCCAATACTCCCTTGGTGCTAGATGGCTTATTTCATCTTTCAAAGCTTCTTCATATTTACGTTGCATTTGTTCAGGGTTTTATCCACGTGGATCCCATTTATTATTAGTTCCATTAGGCACAAGGTGAATATTATTTCTGAGCCTATCATGGTTTAACTTTTGTAAAGGCTTTTTTACTTTTTTTCACCCCACACACACTCACTCCACAGCATAACAGCCTTGATGTCACATCTTCTCTGAGTATTTTCAGGGACTGCCAGGTGGCCTGCTAACTTTGCTGTGTCCTCAGTCAGTCAATGTACTTATTGAGCCAAACTCCCTATCAGATAGCCCTAGGAATTCTGGCAGTCCGTGTTTGGGGTACTTGCTTTCTCATACAGCACAACCTAGATGTGTTTCACAAGATCCTGGTGCAGCTGATGTGTATCAAAGTCCCTCTGGGCTCTAAAGCTCATTTTAAAAAGTATGGTAATCTGGAGCTAAAGGATTTGTGCAGGTTCATTAAAAGAAATAATCACTTGCACTCCTGTTGTTATTCTAATCAGTAAAATATGGCCCAAGATTTTTACATTGGTTATTAACTTTTTAAAATGAGCCTTGCTTTCTTATCTAATCCCACACAATGGATTAGCAGATTCATTAGAAAGAAACATGTTAAGTGTAATTAACTAGTCATTCTTCCTGTACTTTTTTCTTCATGATTTACAGTCATGTTCACCTCAAAACCTTTACTGTCAGTTATCATGGGTTGTCTCTTAAAATGTAGGAGCTAAGTGTACAGATACTTCTGAGGTTTACTGGTGTTTTCTATGATTTCAGGCAGTCTGGCTGCAGCCATTAAGCCCTGGAAATCTCCTTCCCTTCATCTTCCAGTACAGTAAGTTAAATAAACACAGTAGGATTACATGAATCTTTAAGGTTATGCTTAAGGCTTTGCTGTTCAGCTGTGATAGCATGTTCTTCTAACTCCTACAAAATCTTCTTTTTCCCCAACTTAAGCACTTCTGAAGCTGTAAGTAAAGAATGACTTTAAATTTTTTTTTTTTTGACTGGCCTTCCAGGAAATGTTTTCTTTTAATACCAAAGGCAAAAGGTTTGCTGCCATACATATGGTAAATGAATCATAAATAGCACTTCACTTGGGCTTTTCATAGTTAAAATATTCTGTGTTTGTGACATCTGGAATGTGATAGGTACCTGCCTCATAAAGGGCCAAGTTTTCAGATTTTGCATTTTGTGTCAAATGCTGTCTATAACTTTTTGCTTGTTTGTTTTTAATTCATTGTTACCTATATTCACTATGAGTCATCTGTCAGTGCTTGACTTGCACACAAAATGTAGTCATTGCCTGTTTCAATTGAGCACAGATATTGTAGAATTTCTTTGCTTCACCTTACTAAAAATCGACACAGCAAATTTCAGCAAGGCACATTGTTCAGTTGCTATGTGAGAAACACACAAATTAAGTCAGTGCTTAAAGTTCATTTCATTAATCTTGAAACAATGAGACCAGTGTTAATTCATATCTGCAATTAATTCAAATAAAAGGTGGGAAATCCCTCAAGACACACCCCACCAAGTCTCTGTGTAACAATTCTAGAGGTGGGGTGAAAAGGAGGTCTTGTGGGGAAAATTTTTATAGTATATAAATTTTATGTTAGGGACTTCACTAACTGGTTCAAATACTGGCTGGAAACAGTAAATTTTATGTAGACTTTTGTAACTCTTTAACTTAGTAAAACCCTGAGTTTGGAGCTACTCCTGCCTCATCTTCTGGGGTGTTCTGTGTAGAAGTGGGCACGTAGCAGCGTGCCAGCAGCTTGGAAGCTTCTTTAACCAGAGTTCCAGAAAGTCTGGTCTGAACTTGGAATAACTCAACCTTGAAAATCATGAGCGATCCATTGCTGGGTGCTTCCTTGTCTTACTAACAGGGAGGAGAGAGGGGGCCATGGGGAGAGAAAGAGAGAGAGAGATTTAGTTCTGTCAATTATGTAGAGCAGACGGTGGTATTGTCAGGGCTACTTCAATTGCCTCTTAAAAGAACCAAAAAAGAACAACTGCAATTTAAATGAACAATTATGTTCTGAGCAAAACTTGAGCTCTTTATGCTGCTGACAGCTTAGACACCTTGATTTTATTTTCTTTACTTACATTTCATTTCTTTATTTTAATTTTTTCTCAGGCTCAGCCCAAATGTTGAAAAAATCTGAGTTTAACTTGGAAAGGAAGATTAGAAAAGGAAAAAACAAAGCTGTAATTTCAAATTTTTCCTTTCATGTTTTAAAAAGGAAAATAATACTTAAAAAGAATTAGTAGAGTTTGGATTTTCTATTGTTTAACTGTGGAATTCAAGCATATGCTTTAAATGAAAACTTGGCATGATATTTTGCATATCAGCTTTTCATGCTACTTTCAGTCCAACTCGATTATTGAAACATTTAGGACTGGAAAAGTTAAAACTTAATGCATGTCTCAAGTTTATGGATAGCAAAAAAAAAAGGAACAGGACCTAATGGGGAGCTCTTGAGCTGGACTTACAGGAGTAGAGTTCTGTGCTTCTGATACTTTGCTATTTTGCCTCTTGGCAAAGAGCCTTCACAGGCCAATCTAAGTATCTCTGCATCTCTCAGAGATAGTGAGAATTAACCCATTTGCTATGTTCACAGTAGAATATGCTCCTATGAAAATGGTCACCAGCATGTCGTCAGCAATCTTGGACTGGCAGGAAAGATTCCTTACTGATTGTTACAGGCTTTTGAAAATATTTTACTATTACTGGACAGGCTTGCACAAGTTCTTTATTGAATTTCTATAGTACAACTTGCACAGTATTATAATTTTCATCTTCATAAATGTCTTGCAATATGGTTGCATCTCCTAGGCCAGATCTGAGTGCTAGAAACCATGTAAGAGGCTTTTGAGGACTAAATTGGGAATGCACTATCATTACTTAGTTTGTTTTTGGATGAGATTGTAGTGATTTCCATCTTACTTTTGTCAACGGCTATGTCAATTGTAGAGCAAGAATAAGTATATTGAATACCAGAGGAATTGCATTTGTTTTTCATTTTCTTGATGTATTCTGTGCTTGAGTTGCATAGCAATCACTGGTCATGCATTGAGAGATGAGGGTATTGCCCTTAGAGGAATTTTGTAAGAATAATTTGTTTAATTGATTGACTATCAAATGCATTAATTTTACCAAATGCAACATCTGTTTTCTAGAAACAAAGACTGAGAGGGTAATACCTAAAATAGAGTGAGCTAGAATGGAGGGAGTGAAAAGGAACAGTGGAATTATATTTGATAATGAAGATTTGATCACTGCTGGGGCAAAAATGACATTAAAAAAATGTCTGTGTCCTGCAGTGAGATTCCTCGAGTAGTGAATTTAACTCCTGGCAATGAATAGCAAGACATGATTGTAACTCTGTGTTTATGTAGTGACTTCTAGGTGCTTTGCTCTATAGAACCAAATGGAATGAGAAATTAACTGTTGAAAGTGAACCCTGGATAATCCAAACCAGAAATCAAATGCACTTCATTACTAATCAGGAGAAGGATTGATTGGAACCAAGCACTTATGCAAAAGTCATGGAACAAATGGTTGGAATTGGACTAATAGTAAGGTACTTGCTATGTGAAAGTTGAAATGGTTATCCAGAGCAAGAGGAGTCAGGATTTCAGTGCTTGCATTGTGTGCTTGTGAGTTTACTGCATTGTACCTGCCCACTTATGTAATTAGAAAAGGTTCCCAGTGTTGTTCTTAACTTTCTTGTCACACATCGTACCCAGAATATGAAGAGCTAAAAGCAACTCAGAGATTCGAGGAGTGAAATTTTATAGTAGCAATAGAACCTTGTTTCCCATGTTGATCTCCAGCTTTCCCTTGGCTGAAAGCAAATAGTAGAGGGACTTCCAAGAGGACAGAGAACAAGGTGTTGTATTCTTCCTGTTGTATAATGAAGTTGTATGCAGCTGTGGGTGAATTAAGGTGGAAGAAGAAAAATAATAACCAGTGGAGAAAAAGAAATCCCTGAATCATCAGGGAACTGTGGGGTCATGTTGTCGATCACAGCTAATATGTGGTAATAATAGCCATGGTATGCTTAACATTTTGGAACCTATTGTATTTCCCATTTGGATTAAATTAAATACATACATCATTCTAACAAACCTATCCCAGCAGATTGTGAACTTTGGAAGCAGGGAAGGGAATTAATGGCAATGTATTTCATACTAGTGTTCCTCTGTCTAGTGATTCAATTATTTTCCCATAAAGAATTTACAGTTTCTACACAGCAGATGTTGGTCAGCTTGTGAATAGACATTGTTGAAGGTGGAGTGAAAAATGACCTTCAAATACAATAAACTAAATGGCTATTATTTTACTTATTGTCTAAGAGACAGGTCTAATAGCCCATTTCAACATAAGAAGGAAGGAGAACTAGGGCATGGCTGAATTACAGCACCAAAACTCTATAGTCAAGAGCTGATGTCAAATATAAGAGAAGTCTTAGATACCAAACCATGGTAGTTCATCAGCAAGACTCGCTGCCTTTAAAACAGATATCTGAATATGGGAAGGCAGTTGTGAAAATCTATCCCTGCTTAATGTCTTCAATATGAAGCTAAAGTCTACAAAATGATCTACCTAGAAAATGGCTCCATGGAAAGGTTTTGTTTAAGTAATTGCAAGTTAAACCAGTTATGATGTGTAAAGACACCAGAAGGGACCATGTAAGTAACAATGTATTCACAGGTGATCCCCATTTCTGTTTATAGTCATCTGTGACACACACAAAAAATTTTCCTTTTTAGCAATTAAATGCAAAATGGCTTTAATTTGTGTTTCAGAAACCTGTTCTTGCTGTTATGTATACATAACATTTAACCAGGTTTAGGTTCACTTAGGGATTCTTTTGGGAGAGGCTGAGAGGAACATTTTTGGTTTTTTCATTCTAAATATATTCTAGTGAAGTTTTATTTAAAAATTGGTAATGATGCAGCCTTCACACTTGCAAATCCACATAAAGCAGAGAGCCAAAATAAGGGTACTGTGGAAATCAGTACTGGAGTGCATCTTAATATATGGCTTGTGCAGATTCACAAACCTAATTCCTAAGCTTTGCATGCCCACCCAAAACTGCAGGTGTTTTAGACAAACTGTGGGTATAAGGATTGCTGCTTAATGAAGATATCCACATCTGTCCTACTGAGATGAGTTATGCAGGGGGGAAAGGTCTTGTTTCTGTTGAGAACACACGTACAAAGTGAGTAAATATTGCATTTAAATAATGTTTACAACTATCTGTCAAGTATTTGGGTGAAGATGCTGTCAACCAAACATTGCTGATGATACCTACTACGTAAGAAATGTAGGCAAGGGTGAAAAGAGTAGCAGCTGGACAATGCTTTTTATATTGTTTTCAGAGAGTGCCTTTCAATAAACATTAAAAATGGTTTCCAAAATTAATTTAACTTTGCAAACAGTAGGGAAAGATAGCTTAGAAATAGTGGGTTTGTTTATCTCTAGGATGTGCAGGGATTCTGTATCATGGCCATTAAGGACAAGGCTCTGCAACTGATTCAGGTTACCTGAGTTACATTGCAGCCCCTGCTGCTGGCCAGGATTTAAAAGAAAAAAAAAAAAGGTCTGCCACCCACTGAGGACAGGTCTGAGTGCCATTTGGGTGGCAGTGGTAAATCAGAGCAGTTCTCTGGACTTGGAGAAATTCAGGTCACAGCCCAAGATGTGTTGAGGAAGCAAAGATGGAACAAGCACCTGGTCAATATTAATTGAACAGCCTGAGGCCGGGAGGGGAACAGTAACCATGTAATAAGAAAAGTACCACAGGAAAGTGTAGGGAAAACCCTCCCATGTCTGCACATTTTCTTCTATTTAAACCTCTGCCTTATCCTCTTGCTTTACTCTTGCCAGATGTTTTACGGTTTAATGCAATTCTGAGCAGGCAATGGCAATACTATTCCTACTGAAAGCAAAGCAGCAAACACTTCTGGGTGGTTTGTGTTACCTAATACTGGTAGTTTAGAAATTAACACAGTTTACATCTATTTTGATAAGGATAGTAACTATTTGCTTGTGGCTTTTTTTCTCCTCTTAGGAATTATGTCAAGTATGTACACTCTTAGGGATAGAATATGTACAGTAATGTCAAAGACCAGGCTGGAAATGTTCCAACCTGTTGTGGACCTGCAAAGAGACAAAACTGCTTGGGTTTTGGTGGGTTTGGTGATGGTGGTGTTGTTATTAGTGCATTGTTGATTTGGTTTTTGGTTTTATTTAGGTGGTGGTGGTGTTCTGCTTAGTTAGGTATTACTACTAAGCTTTTCACTTGGCAGATTAGCAGCTCTCATCATTCACTTATCTCTTATCACTTCATGCTGCAGTGATGAATAAAAACTTCCATAGTTGCCAGTCCCTCAAGAAAAAACAGATACACTTTTCTATTCTCAAATTCCAGTTCTCCAGTTGTCAGCTACTAGAATAGATTTTGTTGATCAGAATTTGAGCAGGCTCCTGTTTTTCTAAATCTCTGCGCTACTGAATTGAGCTAAGACTTTCTTTACAGCAGTGTAGGAATAATTACTTTAATGTAGTTTCCCTAACTTTTTCTTTAGCTGAGCACCCTGTAGGTTCAAATTATCACAAGTATTCTTCAAGACCTACTCTCAGGGAATAACTTTGTGTTTCCCCACATTTAAGCAGCAAACAGAAGAAGGGACTGTAGTGATGAATGTGAAGGACTTTCATCTGTCACTGTCTTCTACAGCCTGTGAGGTTTTGGGCTTGCAGCATCCTGTTGAATAATGCTTGAAATGGAAGCATTACCTTTTGGTGTTTATTGCACATCAGAGCACTGTAAGGAGGGAGGAAATTAAAAGAAGCAGGACTCAGTTGCCTACTGTTATTCTGTGTGGTTGATAGGCCTCTAAACTGATGGAAGACGCTGTGTTTTCTGAGTGCCGACAGGTAAATTTTGCAAGGAGAGAGGTGTATTTATTTTGCAAGACAGAGTGCTGGGGAGTAGTGCAAAAACATAAAACTTCCTAACAAAACTTTAATAAAGCTGATTATGGATGACAACTTTACTAGAAGCTGTTGTCATAAAGTATCAGTTGCTGTCATCCACTCTTCTTTCTCCCTGCAGCTTACAGCTCACTTCTTGTTGACAGGCCTGTGCTGTAAATTGTGCCCTGTATTTGATTTAAAAATACATTTATATACTGCTGATGTTCTTTGCTGTTGACACTTTCTTGCTCAGCTGTCTTGGAGCACTATGGAGGTAGTAAGGATTGGAATGCCATAGGATTTTACCAGAGAAGGCTGGGGGTCAGACCCACTCTGTTCTGGTATGAAGTTGATTTTAAGGCATCGGGATGATAACTCAGTAGTCTGATGTGGGTAATCTATTGAGATGGGGACTATATTTACACCCAGGGATACAAGCTTGGATTGTAAGAGTTACATGTATTAGAATGCAGTATAACAATTCCTTCTCCTCTAAGTGCTGTGTGCTTTGTTTTAAAGGAAATAATCATTACCCCAAGTTTAGAAACCCATTATTTTCAATGCATATTGAGTTTGTTTCCCTCCCAGTTGACTGCGAATTTCTTTGTTGCAGCCAAGAGGTCCATTTAATGCCCCCCACTTGAACCAATTTCTCCTTTCTGCTTCAGAGGACAACCTCTAGATCTCATCAATGCCACCAGCAGGGGTTGCCTGGAAAAAGTCACCTTTCTGTGAGAAATGGGCATGCTTCTTGTGTGAGTCCTTGGAGCAGGATAATCTAGCAGTGCTGCATTTAGCAGCAGCGTTTGTCAGCGCACATATCCTGATTAAGCAGTGCCCCTATGGGCAATATGCAAGCAGTTTGCGTGGTGTTCGGAGAGTTACTTTGAATGTCTCCAAATGTTTAAGGTATTCTGCCAGAAGGAAGTGATAGCTCTGTTAATTGTGATACTGAAATGTTTTGCATGCACATGCAAAATGTGCAATGAAAACAGGGAATTATTAAAAATTAAAATAAAAAAAATGCTCTGAAATGCTCCATCTGAGATCAGTGGTAGCAATAGCAAACAAAATAACAGAGCAAAAGTAAACTGTGTTACCATGAAGCTGATGAAAAGAGGAGAGGCTAGGCTGACAAGTTTTAATTGCAGTTGAAGTTCATTTCTCATTTTTTAATTTACTACTTTCATGGAAGACTCTTTTCTTTTTTGGTAAGAGGTGCTTCTAATGTTTCCTACTGCTATTTCATCATTGCCATCTTTGTAAATTAGCATTGACTTCCTGACAGTAGTCTGTTCTGCACTTTTAAAATATGTAATTATACTCCCTAGATGCATTATCTCCCCCTATGGTGGATTTGGCCCATCTGCCTGTGTGTAAATCAGTTTCAGGACATGTGGTTTGAGATCATTTCTTATTTAATTTGAGTCATTGAGCTAGGAGATAAAAACAGAAGATGAGGGAGGCTGACATGGTATTGAAAACACTGGTTTAGAGTTTAAGTTCAGTTTTCACTGCAGAGAGTGCTGCTGTTTTCTGAAGTCATTGTAGCAAGTCACTAGGTATCTGTCTTTCCCTCAGTTTCCCCAAAAGATGATGATAACAATGCCAAATTTCTTCTATCACTCAGTGGAAGAAATTGGGCCATACAAGCACTTGTGAAGATGCAGTTCCAGTAAACAAAGCTGAAATTTTGTATGCTGAGTGCTGTAATAAATAATCACAACAAATCATTTATGAGTGGTCTTCAGGCATCTTCTGAATCACCAAATCTTTCTTTTAAAAAAATAAAAATCTTTCTTTCAAAAGTAATGAATATGTCTTTCAGCAAAAGAGGAAAAATAATACAAGTAGCCGTCTATATTTGTATTGGATGACTTGAAGTAGCTTACTCAGCCTAAAAGAGATGGTTTTGCAACAAAGCAGGTAGATCTCAATCATCTGTCCCCTGACAGCTGATACAGAGTGTTCTCAGAGTTCAATGCAGGGTGTCAGTTCTGGGTGAAGCTGCACTAGATGCTCTCTGCAGCAATATAACATCCAAGGGGGCTGACAACCCCTGCCATGTCAGTGACACACATTGATTGATGTCCTTGGCAGAAAGAAATTTGTGAGGAGGGTGGCGTAGGGACATTAAAGTCATTCTTCTTGTCAGAAGTAAATGCTGCATGGTCTTCTGTGCCCTTCCCACTGTTCTGCCGTCTCTTGTTCTTATAATCAAACTGCTTGTCATTTTGTTTCACTGATGTAAGCACAGAAAAATGGAATTTGTTGTGATATGAAACACATGAGAAATTAGAAACCAGTGTGAACCAAATTTCTCTGCTGTTTAAATCCAAAGGGCAATAGTATAATAGAAAACAAAGCAATATTGTGACACTCAGATTCAGCAGGCTCAGATGTTAAGAGCCAATTACTATTTGTCTTACTGTTTCTTGATGACAGTCTGTGCCTTTTGGTGTGTTTGTCTTGCTCAAATTAAAAAGAGGTGGATTTGGGGAATTTCTGGTTTGGTTTAGAGTTTTTTTGAGAGGGTTAAAGGAGTATTTTCTGGGAGGATTGAGAGTGTTGGGGATTTTTTAATAGGCATCATTTGTGACCTGATCTCTGTATCCATAGCATTGTGATTGGAGGGTTGCTTTAGGCAAATGCATCACTTTGTATCCAGTTCAGGATGTTTGCAACAATCGATGGGACAGATACTATTTATGTTTTTGTATTGGTATCCTCCAGCTCAGAACAAACAGAAACTAGAAATTACATTTGTTTTACTTTTTGTTTAACAGATGTCAAGTAATTTACCATTTAAAAAAAAAAATAATGGGAAAAGGATGCTGTTTCTAAGTCCCAGACTGCAGAGTTTATGAAAACTAATTTAAATTGATGACATTTCTGTAAATGCCACCAAGGGACTAGAATGAGCAACCCACCAATTTCAGCAGACTATATTCTGTGTATTGTAGTAAAAAGGCTTCAAAGTTCTCCTCAACTAGTGAGAACACTGGTGGGTGAGATCATTTTATATCATTCTCTTAAAATGGTTCTTTATAGCCACAATAATAGAGTGGGCATGAAATTGGCTTGAGGTGATGGGAGTTATGGGACAGCAATATATACTGTAATACAATGGCAGCAGAATACGTCAGAGGCCTGACTTTAAGACAGAGGACAAACTTTGGCTTAAAGTGTAATTCTGCTAAATGCATATAATCTCTATGCATTTATGTATTTTATATAAATTATTTCTTCTGAAGTGTGGTTCTACACTTTCTTACTGTCCCAGTCCACCCAGATTCTGTTCAGCATGCCTGTAGGGAAGCTGGCCTTTTAAGAAGCTTAAATGAAATGGCTGTGTTGCTCTTGAAGTTCAAGATTCCTTGGGGACTGGTATTAAGTTGATAGGATCAAGGTAGCTCCCTTTCTTTCCTTCGGAGAGCAGTACTTAAATATTTCTCAGTCTACTTGTTCTTAAGGTCTAGCCAATCACTAAGCTCCTAGCCCAACACCTCATTAGTCTCCATGAAAGAACATGGTGATAGCTGTGTCTCTGTGTGTGAAGCCAAGAAGCTTTAGCTGCTCCTTCCTCCCAATGGCACTTGATATATCCAAGAGAATTTAAGTTTCCTTGTAGTTGTCCAGAAGCTTTTATAGTGGATTTTCTAACACAGTATATACTTTGTATCTGATAATGAAGATAATACTTATATGCAAACAGCCTTGGCAGCTGGGGCAGTTTGACAGCCATCAGCGTGGCTATCATTTGATAGCCATGAATAGGAGGCACCTCAGAGATAACAGGTGAAAGGTCATCTTGCCTTTTTCTAAGAGAGTCTCTCCTTCAAGTGTGAGATTTAGATCATATGAATTGAAAAAACTGTTCTTTTCCAATAAGCAGTGGATGGGGGAGAGTCAATTTGTCTAAGGAAGATTAACACTCGCATGTCATACTCCTATTAGAGATGAACCTTGAAAGATGCAGAGAGGTTTTTTCCCCCTCTGTTTTTCAGGATGCTGCTTCAGAGGCCAATGACACATTTCATTCCAGCCAGATGGAAATGTAGATTGGGGAGTTAATTTTATTAAAAACAGAAAACTCTGTCAAACAACAGAAAGTTATCTCTAAGATGTTGGTTGGTCATATAGTAGAGTACTAATCAGGGCAAAACTATACAAGCAAAAAATACATTATTGTGTGACAAATAGTATTATTCCCATAATCTTGTTGTTCTTTAAAACATGAAAGCACCTCTTGGAAACTTCCCTGTGAAATTTCAGGCAAAGGTTAGCATGCTGAGGACAAGTTTTCATGCCTTAAAATCATCAGGCAACCATGTTTACTGTGAAGCCATGCTTCATTCTTTCCTTTCCATTAGACTGCCATCTTTTTGAGGTTTAGTTGTCGCACCTACCCAATTATCAACTGATGAAAGCACCCACCTGAGAATACTATTGGTGACCATTACCTGTGACTAATCTTAGACGACTGGTTTGGGCACAAATTAATGTTCTGTAAAGCAGCTATTGGACTATTTTCATTTATGCAAAATAACAATAAACTGTTGCTGACTTGGAGTGTATTTCTCAGGGCTTATCTGTACTAGAGAGAAACATCTCCTTACTCAAACTCTGCTGTTATTAGCAATACATTTATTCTCAGCAGATATAATTTCACCCAACTTGGCTTTTGTCAATTAGTTCTTGACAAGTGGCTTTTGTGTATGAATTTCTGCAAGCTGTAGCAAAACTAAAACTGCTGGGACAGGTGTCAGAAATCTCAACTGTCTGCTGCGCTAATAACCATGGAGTTCAGAGCACTGCAAAGGAGTTAACAGCCATTCGAATCAGGGCCATTACCTCAATGTTGTTCTATACCTTGATAAGCTTCTTGTTTCAAATGAGATAACAGAAGGCACTTGTATGCCAAGTTGATTCCTCACTGCATAATCCTGGATTTTCTCAACCAGAGTGAAGACAGCAAAATAAATGTATACCTGATCTCTAAGCTGCTAAGTGTCTTCACTCCTTGCTTTCTTGGGGAATGTGATTCTAACACTTACAGGTAACTGTTCAGGTACAGCACAGAAGGCACTTGGGAAAGTCTGCAAGTTGTTATGATCACTAATTTACTTAATTTTCTTTGCTATTGGACAAATCAGCAAAGGAATTCATTTTGCAAAGATACTTGAGAGGTCAATTTTTAACCCTGGACTGCCATCACTATCCTTAAGCAATGAATGGTTTGTATCATTTTGACTTTAGACTTCACCTGGACAGTATTTCAGCTGAACAGAAGCTGTTAATCATACTATATTAAGTATGGAAGCATAAATTGCAAAATACTGAAATATTGACAGATGTTATTTGTGAAATCAAAGCAGCATTTACAGGCAGCAGGGTGGTGTTGCTGGGCATGTCAAATTGCATCAGTCCTCAGTGTCACATATTCTTAACTACAGGTTGTTATTCCTGGATAGCTTATCTTGTTCTGTGGTTAATACCATAACACACTATCCTGCTTCTGCATTCAGTGCACGTAAGCCTCATGCTGAAGCTTGTGTGAGTTTTATTTGATTAGTAGAGATTTGGATGTTTCTGGACAGAAGAACTGTATGGTCTGTATAACTGTGTGGCTAAACCATCTGAGATTTCGTAGGGTATATCTGGCTCTGCTATATGGAATCTTTAAAGCTTTTAATAATTTATGTTGTCCATGACAAGCGTGTATTTTTGGGTATAAAAGGAAAAGGATAGATTTTGTTGTTGTTGCTCTTTGCTGTTGTGTAACTACCACACTTTGTGTTTTAGTTCCTCATAAGAATTATAACCCTATAAGTAGGAAAGGGATGATATAAGGTATTCCTATCTAGTATTATGGCTTGTACTTGCCAAAATCATAAGATAATGGAAAATATGTAGAAAAAAGCCAACAAGCACAAAAGAACCCTGGAATTAGTTTTATTCCTTGTCATGCTCAAACTATTACTGCATTAATTTTTAAAAAGAATGACATCAAAGTGGCATGATGAAAGCAGTTCAGTGGAAATCTGTAGAAAATCATTCAAATTCAAACTGTTATAAGGCTTGCTTGACTGCTGGCAAAATGTACAGCATGCATAGCCACTTGCTGTTCTACTGTCACACCAAAGTAAGGTCAGGCACTCAGCTGGTGTTCATGAGGGCACCAGACAGTGATGCAGCTGCTCCAAAAGCAGATGGTGGGGTGACCCAAAGGAAATAATCAGAACAGAAGAGGGCATTTCTACAGCCAGCCACCTAATCTTACATCTCTAGCTTAAAAATCAGGAGATGCTTGAATGAAGTGCTGTGAAGAGAGAAGGGCATTCTCTGCATGCATATGGAATCTCCATTACATATATGTAATGATACAGATCTCATGCTGTACCAGTGTACAGTATGAATAGAATACTATTTGCTTTACAGTATAATACATAAATACATACATTAAATACAGCATATAATATATAAAAAAGAAAGTGATGGGCAGTACTGATCTAGCAAATCAGTTTATACTTACAGTTCAAATTGAGAATGCTCAGTATCTCAGTCCATAAAACTGACCCAAGGTGTATGCTGGCAAGGAAGTTTTCTGAGCAAATTTGTTGAAGACAGCTTGTCCCAGTGCCACACACAACTCTGGAACTGTAACCTTAACAAATGTAGCTTTCTTGCCCATCTGTAAGAAAGAAACTTATAGTAAGCCATTAGGCAAGCATCTGGCACCAAGGAGACTAAAATTCTCACGCAAGCTGCTGGTGACACATTGCAGTGCCTGTTCCCGACTCAGAGCAGTATGGTGCTCAGTGTGCATTAGGGGCCCACCTGCATCCTGCACTCATGGAATGCAGGGCACTTACATGTTTTGTCTGCATGATTTTAGGTCCTCTGACTCAAATGAGAGAAGTCTGTGCTATTTACTTGTTCTCTGAGTCATTTACGTAATCATGGCCAAGGTAGTGGTCATGTCATTATCATAGAGGTAGCACTGGATGGCACTGTACCTATTTTACTAACAAGAAAGCAAGGACCGGTTTCAAACAAGTTTTGACAACTCTCAACAGGTATCATAGAGAGCCAACATTAGGTTCTCTATTTCACAGGAAAAAAAAAAGGTTTTGCTGTCACTCACCAAGGGAATGTGCAGGTCACATTGCCAGGCAGTAAGAAAAGAACCAAAACAAAACCCTTTCTTCAGAATCTCTGAAAAGATAATCTAATTGTATCAATAATGCTTTTAAAATAATAGATTTTTGAAAGCCTATGAACATATGGATAGCTTTGTTTTCTCCTACCACTGTTATTGACTCGTGGTTATTGACTTGCTTGGAGCCTTTTTGAAGGGTGGTGCATATATAGGAATGCAGAGGTTCTTAGGAAGAAAACAAGCAGGCTGAAGAGCAGTGGTGATTTCTGATGCCTACTGATTTGGAAAGGAATCATAGTATTTTCAGAATGCAAAGTAGAATTCTTGGTGGGGGGGAATAGGTTCTCTCTTGTAGTAGTGCAAAGGCTGATTTATAGATCAGTGTACTTCACAAACACTGCGACCAAGTCTTCAGTGCTCCTCTGTTATACACAGTGAGGGACCTGCCAGTTGAAGAAGATTCAAACTGAGACACAGAAATTTAAGTTTGTCTGGAGTCAGCAAGTCGATAGCAGAGCAGAAGAGGAGTAGTATCTAATATCTCTGTGATCTGCTCTCTTGGGTAGTGTAAAGACAAAGGAACTTTGATGGTGTGATGCCTCTGATTTTTGGATGCCTATCTCAACAGAAGTCAATGCTTCTAAAGGGAGTTTAGGAAAACTGGTTCTGGCACAGGAGCCTCCTTCTGGGCAGCGGAGTGTCATCTTTAACATTTTGAGTGGCAGTTACAGAATGTTTGAAAGACAAAGAACAGGTCTGCTAGAAAGAACCACAGAAAAGTGCTGCTATTTAATCACTGAATATTTATGATACCTATTGCCAAATATTCTTTTCATTTGAACTGCAAAGTAAGTCCAGGATGTTCTTTCATGCAAATAAAATATAAAGTTTGGGAAGCTAGATTATTCTAGGATAAAAGACTCGTGTTGTCCAGTCCCTTTAAATAGGATTCTAAATATCCACACATTTCACTTCTGTAGGGTCTCAAGTCAATCTTTCCTCCTTCTTTGCATTTGACACTTTGTCACACAGGTAGGCATTCAGAGCATGGTAGAGAAGGACTCCTCTTCTGTACCAGCAACCTTACTGTAGTGAAGGGACACCTCTGTTTTGGCTGTCTTCTGCAGAGATGCTTTGCCAAGACCTTTTCTCTGCTGCTGTGTTTACCGTTTAGCTTAACCACAGTAATTTTGCTATTAGAAAGAGTTGTTATATAGGAAATTCTACTGATTCCTGTATTTTGAGGTGCATTCACTAGTGTTGCCAGAAGATTATCATTACTTCTATTAGGGAGAGTGCTGTTAGTTCTCAAAGCACCACACAGGATTTTAAATGCCGTTTGAAAAAAATTCCAGGTTCTGACAGTATTCTTTGTGGTGAAAGTCTTTTAATGATCCAGTAGTCCTCAGAATTGACAACTCTGTAATTTGAAGACTTGATGCACAGATGTTTCATTATTGCTGTGGGCACAGATGATTTTCCTACATTTAATCTTAGTTGCTATAGTTACAGTCAATGCAGAAAATTATGCTTTTCAATAGGTGTTGGGGTTTTTTAAGCACAAAAATGAGCATTTGCTTGTATTTCCACTATGTGCATTCTTAGATATAAACCCTAGTGGAACTTCAGCAGTTTTGGTAATTTGCCAGTCTACAACTTGAACTTTTCCTGCCTGTTCCTTTTAGTTCCGTCATACCTCCCACCATGCTCTTTCAGATTTTCCCTTTATGCCATCGTGTCAGGCTGCTTTTTTTTTCTTGTCACTTTCTTCCTGTTTTGAGGAGGTAGGTGACAATTGGACAAGAGTGGCTTTTGTCAGCTGGGCTCACCTACTTAAGTACAAAGAGATGCTTCTGCATTCTCTAGGGTGTTCACATCTCCTTTTGGCTGAAATCTTTGTGGATTTCCTCAGCACTGACCCACTGTCCAATTTCTTCTCTGTTAGCAAATCTCACTTTCTTTCCTTTCAGACATATGTTACTTATTACTTTACTCACCTTTAAAGTAGAAAGCCTTCTGTTTTCTACGTTTTCTTCATTTTTTCACACACCTCTGATTAGACACCGGCGTGTTCTTAAGTTGGTTTGGCAGGGTTTGGGTTTGTTTTTGGGTTTGTGTTTATAATCTATTTACCATTATAATAGCATAGTGAAGTTTCAGCTTTAGATATTTATAGAACTAGGCTATTTTACAGACTGATAAAATTGAGTTCCACTGCAGATCTGTATTTCTTCTATTAACTTTGACTCTCATGCATTCAAATTGCCAATGTTGTAAGAACTTTGCTGATGCTTTCCAGTGCAGGAAAGGGATTTACAGAGCCTGTTGGCAGGGAGATGTTCTGATGGCACAATCTCTGAAAGATTGAGACATTGGCTAAATTTCAGGATCTCACCAATTTAAATCTGCATAACATGTTGCTTGTGTTATCAGTAAATCAGAATAAATACTGGGTATTGCTTTTGCTGGGGTTTTTTGGGGTTTTTCCCCCCTGTTCTACATTTGAGTGATTGTGCTCAGTGTAAGTACTCAGGCAACCAGTAGAATGCTGATCACATTTACAAAGTTTACTCAACAATCCATGTTTTTCTTTCTTAGCTAATGGCCAAAAAAAGCTAACTTTATGAATATTTTCAAGGAATTCATTATTGTCATTTTATTTTATCCATTATGTGAAATAGTTTAATGTAGTTGCAGATTATTCCAGTCACCCAAACTCATTCCAGTGACCAACTATCATTTCTTTTCCTCCTTCATAATTTTGTTTTGCCAAGTACTTACATGAATTAGAAAAGAGAGATATTGGAGACTTCAGCCCCTTGCTACAGGAGAGATCAAAGTGAGACTTCTGTAAAGCTTGGCATTTACTGAATAGAAGGGAAGAGTAGATACAAGGCACTAAATTTTATACCGACACCTTTTTTCCCTAGTTCTAAAAACGGGGTATTTGGGTTCATTGAGCCTGCAGATCTCTTTAGTGTAGCATTAATAGCCCTTTATAGAATGTAATTAACTGAAGTTAAAAGGCATATAAATATAATGAATCTATAGAATAGTGTTCCTTTAATGATAAATTAATGACTTGCTGCTGCTGTGAACTGGAGCTATATGTACAAATAGATGACTGTGTTTCCACAATCTGTCCTTATCCTGTAAGTTCATCTAAGAAGTTTCTCGGTGAGGAGACCACTGGTCCATATCTGATTTCAGAGTCCTGCCAGAAATGATGTTCTGTTCATTGATTAGCTGCTAAGAAAGCACAATTCAAATCATTACTGTCAAAACATTTTAAATTCCCAGTTTGGTTCTGAGAGCTTGAAAATGTGAACTGCTTATGCAAATTCAAACCAGCATGAATATCAGTTTTGATTTGAACCCTGCAACATCTGAACAACCATGAGCAAAAGTCAAATCAATTATTTTCTGCTTAGTAGCCATTGCATTCTTGGCATGTTAAGTTAAAAAGTAACAGGAGTGTTTTGTAAAATACTGGTCTATGCCAAACCTCTGGAAAAATCTAGCTTTCCTGTCCCTGCCAAACTTGATAGGCAATCTGCTAGAAATGCTTTTTTTTGTTTCACTTTTCTTTCTAAGAGAGAGGCTTTTGTTCATATTAAAAAATTTGACCAGAAAACTTGCTGGTACAAATTGGTTAACTCACCCAAAGTCATCAAGTTTGTATGAATTCATCAGCTATATTTTTTCCACTGTACAGAAAAATATTCTGAGGAAGCTCTTTTTGGACTTTGCTCAAAAATATGTCTCTAGTTCGTGTGCTCTACATCATATTTCCTTAAGAAAGGATACCCCTGTTCCTTTATTGTGTTTACAGGTATCTTGGTGATGTGACAGATAAAAGCTGTTCACTGGTTTATGAGGTGTTATGTGGTTTTATATTCTTGAGAATAAATATTTTATTAATATTCCTTTTCCATGCCCTAAATGTGAACATTAATCCTTCCTTGGTTAACAGTTTTAGGTGCCAGGAGAAGATAACGCATCGCAATGTGTAGTATTTTCCATATATATATTCTGTCTTTGGGAAACCTTCTTCTTTAATTGTCAAACCTCCTTCTTTAATTGTCAAAGCAGACTATTAGTATTAACCTGGCTAAATCAAATTTAAATTAATGCAGACAGCTCATCATATAAAGTGATTCATATGCAAAGCACAGTATCTGGGCATAATTTCGTGAAATAGAGAAGTTAATATCAAGAGTTTTAGGAAAAAGGAATTACATCAAATGTAATTTAACCTAATTGAGATTGATTTAGAATAACTTTATTTTGAAGGGGGATCTGATTTTTCAAAAGCTGTCTTTTTTTCCCCCTCACTCTACAGACTTTTCAACACTATGAACTTTCTTTGTAATCTACCTAGGTGTGCATTAGATAGATTAGTTTCCATATTACCCAAATTTCATCAGTTATCTCACACTTCCAGTAATTTCCTACAATTCTCCATATTTTTCTTCTTTCCTCATGCTAGCTCTCATCCACACAGACTTTAGAAAGCAAGACCATGCAGCATTAGTGCTAATCAAATCTTTAATTTGTCCATATTAAGATACAATTTTTTGACCAAGGGCACTTGTTGTATGATGACTTTTCATGCATAAATGAAGCTGTACACCTGGGTGGATGAGCTGCTGGCAAGCTCACCTTGAGTGATTCTAAAGTTAATGGATGCTGATGTTTGAGTTGTGGTGGTGGTGTTTGGTGTGGTTTGTATGTGGTGGTTTGTGGGCTTCATTTGGTTGGTTTGGTTTGTGTAGTGCATTCAGTTCTTAGTATTTCCCTTATCTTTTTTACTCTCTTCCATTTCCTGTCTGTTTGGTTTCTGCCACACTTCAATTAAAAGAGGTTTTTTAAGGACAGGCTGGATGTGGCTCTGAGCAACCTGATCTAGTGTGAGATGTCCCTGCTCATGGCAGGGGGATTGGGAACTAGATGATCACTGAGGTCCCTTCCAACGCTAACAATTCTATGATTCTAAATAAAGGGCAGAGGGAATAATACCACTCAGATTCTGGAGATTTGTTGGGGAAGGGCTTTGAAGTGTTGTACTAGACTGCTGCTTTTGAGGTTTATTAAATAATATTTATGCTCTAGGAGTGGGCGCTTAAGGTCATCAAAGATGTTGATTTTCCGATGAGTTAGCTTTAGGTGTCTGTGTGCTTCGAAGTAGCCTGGTGAAAGGCCACCTGTCCAGGGAGAAAAATAATCCAGCACATGACTAACATAGTTTTTTACCACAACAAGAAAAGACTCCACCCCAAAGCCAGAAACCTTGTAGCCTTCCTGAAGATAACTGTTTAAGGTCACTTCAGTCCTTCCTTGCCCTTCTCCCTTATCTCTCCATTACAGATGGCTGCAGGCACTTAGTTACCTAAATAGCACTATTTGTTTTGTGCATATTTTATTCAATGGATCCAATGCTTTGTTCACCTTACAAATTACTGACA
Organism: Dryobates pubescens; assembly: GCF_014839835.1. Lineage (NCBI taxonomy): Eukaryota > Metazoa > Chordata > Aves > Piciformes > Picidae > Dryobates > Dryobates pubescens. Next base: position 5,193,739 of record NC_071635.1, read on the forward strand.
TTTAAAACTGCTTGTTTCTTGTAATAAAGCTGGGTTTGCGATTATGGACTAAATAATAAGGGCATGGATCACAACTGTGCTGTGGAATCACAGGGCTGTCATGTTAACAATGAAAGAGATAGTACTGTGTTTTAATGAATGGTAATAGCAGTAAGTGAAACAGGAAGCTCTATTGTGTATTAGGAGAAGAGATGGTTTAAAACAGAAGTGAAAGAGCTACTGAAGCATGGTTAAATTTAATATCAAGAAATGCCTTTTGCCCTGCATGCCATCCTTCAATGGCAGCTGACAACAAGATGATCAGTGCCACAGTGAAATGATGATTGGCCTGCTGTGCAGTCAGTCAATACCAAATGAGCTGGAAAAGATAAATTCAAAGAAGCACAGAGTGCTGTAGCTCAAACACAGAGAATTTAATTACTACCAGTGAAATCTGGGCAGGCAGGAGGTAGTACTACTGTGGCGTTTAGCACAACCAAGAGCAGTCTTAACCACCTGTGACTGTTCTTCCATTTAAAGCAGTCACAAGATGGATGTGTTTTGGTGTGGTGTTTCCTGCAATATTCAAGACTAAGCATGGAGCAAGTCAAGATATTGGTTGTCTTGGGACGCTTTCCTCAGACAACTCAATTTTCTATTCAACCAATGACACAGCATCAGGATTTCAGTTGTGCCAACCAGTAAACAGAACAGCTAAGGTAAAGGGTGTTGGTATTTTCTGAGCAGCAGTGGGTGGGTCAAACAAGAAGTTTTCCTTATAGTCTGAATTCCAAAATGCCAAAGACAGTAAGACAAATGTCATAAATTCCTGGCAGTATTAGTTCTGAAATAATGCCATTTGTAAGACACAGAAGTTTACCTAGGCTTTCTAATAATTCCTTAATTTTGAGCCTCTCTTTTTCTTTTAAATTTATCTTTGTTTTCACATTTTATTTTCATTGTAAGCCTGGAAATATCAGTTGAGGAGGTGGGAAGAGGAGCAGACATGAAACTGGGCCTGATTCCAGTAAATATCATCAGAATTTTGATGCAATCAATGTGTTCCCCCAGAATGTTTGGATTCCTTCAAATTGGCATTTGCTCTCCTAAAACTGTTCTGTCAGAAGAGTTTTGACCAGCTCTGGTATCTGCAGGATAAAGCAAACTTTTCCTGTAAGAGGATTTATTCTAGTTGTGAATATAGCTCAAAGGCCTTGAAAGAAACTGCTATGGAGAAGACTGAAATAACAGGTTGGCATTTTTGCTCTTCCAAAAAAGAGGAAAGTATAAAGTGACCTGCTGCTGGAGAAGCTGGAAAACTGTGCTGTTTTGCTAAACAGAATTATTCCTACTTGATAATAAGTAGATGGAGAGACAGGAAGTGAGCTTTTTAATTCTTTTTCATTGCCCATCTTTTGGGATCTCCATTCATTTCCCAGACATAGATTTCCAATCTGCATTCTTTCCTCTTACAAAGACCTGGATCCAAGAACAGGGAAGTAGAGGATTCTTTGCATAAGAAAATATTGTCTCATTTCCAATTTAGAGCTATTAGAAGAACAGAATAGAATAGAATAGACCAGACCAGATTGGAAGACACCTTCAAGATCATTGCGTCCAACCTATCAACCAATCCAACCCACCTAATCAATTAAACCATGGCACCAAGCACCCCATCAAGTCTCCTCCTGAACACCTCCAAAATCAGTAAAAGAGCTGTAGAGTAACTGCACTACAGAAATAACCTTACCAAGCAGTATATTTCAAGAGAATAGTGGTCTGGGCAGGGAAGGGCAGAAATAACACCAGGTGAATGTAGTGAAGAGCTGACAAATGGTACTTCTCAACAAATGGGCTCTTTTTGTGGATAAAAAGCTCTGAACAAGTAACCTCTGAGGAAATCAATTCCCAGAAGGCTGTATAATCCTCTGGGGCCGGCTCCAGTGCTCTTTTGTCTCTAATTGTATTGACAGCTGGTAGTTCCAACTTTCTGGTAATTTATCTTTCCACTGCATATTTATTGAGAGGTTTCTTGTCATAGTATTGACCATACATTAACAAGGAAGTAGTGGATAATAGCAAAATCCCTATGGCCCTGACAGATGTTTTCTTGGCATGAGAGCTCTTGCTGACAGCAATGAGCCTTGTGGCATATGCACAACAAAGTGAAACTTAACAGTTTTGAATAAAACGAAAGCATTAGTTAAATGCAAGAAGTGAGTCAATGCTCTGTATTCAGCTCCTGATTGAAAACCAGATTGTCATGGTAATTTTTTTCACATAGACACATGCAAAATTATATGGAGATTAACATGCAAAGCTAAAATAAATGTAAAACAAATGCTGAGGAGATTATGGTGATTTCATTTTCTTCATAAAAAGATGATTCCAAAAGAGAAATTATGGAAAAAAGAACTTCTGGATTTAGGTGGGGGGTGTGTGTGTGTGTGTGTGTGTGTGTGTCAGGTCTTTACCAAAATTTTAAGTGCAGATATTTGAACCAGTAAGCAGAGTACTTTTAATGTTTTTGCACAGTGACTGCTGCCTTAATGACCTTGACATTCTATTACTATATGTGCATATTAATTTTTAATAGCCATATTATGCTCAAGCCATCCATTCAACTTTTGGCAAGTACTAGGAAAATAATGCTTTATAAAGTCAGCTGGGCAATGCTCATTTATTCCTTGTAACCATGGTGCTCTATAATAGTGCTTTACTCTTGCTTTCCTTATACATATCCTTTGCAGTGGCTGCAGGTTCCCCTGCTCCCAAGCCCAGCCCATGTTCAGTAAGTGGTTCTGTTTTTATCTGTAGTGCAAACTGTGAAGTTTGTGGCTGCAGTATGTTTGGTAAGGAGATTCTGCCTGCTGGCTTGACTTTGAGACTTCAGCAGTTCAGGAGGAAATGAACCCAGTAATGGTGTAGCTGATTAAGAGCATTATAGCTAAATGCTATTAAGAGCATAGGAATAAAGTTTTATTTAAACACTAACACTGAATTCCAAGCCTAGTATCCTGCTTCTGAGGTTTAACAACTTAGTTCCAGAAAGCCCTGCAGCAAAACTCTTAACCTGTTATAAGGAATTGGAAATTGTTTAGATGGAACAGAAACCAAAAGCCATAAGGAGCTACTATAGCAGGTTTGGCAGAAAAGATGCCGTTCAGATGGCCGTTCAGCTGGTCAGTCAGGTGGAAGAGGATTCCCCCAGAGATTCCATCTGCCTCTCTGCCCTGTGGATGCCACAAAGGGCTTAACTCAGTATAAGTTGAAAAAAATGAGCTTTTGGATTTTGCTCAGGCCTAAAAAGAATAAGCTCTTCTTTCTAGTACAGTATCCTGCTGAACTCATGGGCAATACCTTTTAGCATATATGGCCTCCTGAGAAAGTTGCATGAGAATACCCCCCCCCTGAAAAAAATACTATGCTGTAAAAGACAGGGTTATTTTTCTGTAGTGGTGGATGCTCCTGATGATTCGAGAGAATGAAATGTTAGGTAGGGAAGACAGGCCAAGAAAGTTACTGAAGAAAGCTAAGGCTTCACAAGTGAGGACAGTGAGGAATTTGCCACACAAGGCATTGTTCTGTCCTGCAAAAGGTTAAGCGTGACATTGCTATGCTTTGTGAGAAGGTCTTTGCTCTCATGTGGCCATCCCCAGGAATAAAGTTTGTGTAGCTGTAGGTTTCATGAAAATAACAAATATTCTGGATGCATAAACAGACTCTAGCAGTAACTGATTTTCTGGTTCCTATCAAATTTAATAAACAGAGCTTTCTGAACATTATTGGGCAAAATTCTGATGTCTTATCATGGCAACCTGTTTGTCTGAGACATTATATTATAGACCTTTCACATAAAGCTGCTTTAATCTCCATTTCTCAAACATCTATCACTGAATACATTCTGCATGTGCATCAGAAGAAAATCAGATTAGGAGCAGACAAGGAATTCTTAACAGCGTATTTTACTTGGAGAGAGATATTAATGTTGATTTGATTTTGGGGTTGTTGTGTTTTATGGTTTGCATTTTGATTACATCTGATTAACTTAAAGGGAGGCTAGGAGAGATGAAAGATTAAGTCATACTATTTTGAGGGAGATAAAGGATGATAGATGACACAAACTAAATAACCCACTCTACCAAGCTAATGTGCTCAGTAATCATTAGTCACCTGCGTGATGCTCATGGTGCTTCATCATCTATAAATGAGCAATGCAAGCCTGATTTACAAATACTTTTTGGAATAAAAACACTGATCACTGTCTGCTTTGATTTCAAATTACATTTCATTTGATTGTTTTGATAGCCATGAGGTACTTGGGAAAATAATAGTGAGTCTCCAAAGCTTTCTGAATTACAGCACAAATACTTATTTTTTCCCAAACATTTGGAAGTTCATTTATGATGTGACCATTTCTTTACTGACAGTGGAGAATTAGCAATTCACCAATGTGACAACCACGAGGCTGAAAATTACAAGGGAGAAGTAACTCAAACAAAATCATACAATTAAGACTTAATTTAAGATGACTCCAACTTTTATAGGCAATGTTTCTCCTGGAAACCCCCCACACACACACACAACTTGTATCACTAATGCAAGTGAGTTATAACTACAAGATTGCATCATCTAACTTCTTAAATCCTGTGAGTACTGGAAAGTGGATAGGCATTGGGCACCTACCTCCTCGAGAACACTTTTGGCAATCATCTCTAGTGTTTCTATGATGGAAATCATTTTGTTGTTGCTGGTTTTGTAGGGTGCATGGCTAGATTAGAGAGAGCAAGATCACAGGCTGGCCAAACTGGGCCATATTTATAGAAACTAATATGGCATCTTCCCAGTGTTTGGATTTGTTCAAACTTTTATAAGTATGGGGAGCATTCTGGTTCTTCTCTGAACAATTCACAGCTGCTGCAATAATTGCATTATTTTCAGAATGTCATTGTTGATGTTTTGTAATTTTATTTACTCTGGATTCAAGAACTAACAGCAATAAAAAGTGAAGGTTGTTAAGCAAATGATGCTATTTCAAAAGTTTCAAGAATCTGGCAAAAGGCATAAGGTTTCCTTTCAAATCTGGATGGACCTGGGCTGTGAACGAGCCTTTTTAATTAAAAGGGCAGCTTTTAAATGGAGTCCCAAAGGGTAATTATCATTTTCTGGGAATCTTATTAGCATGCAAAGTGGCACAGGAGGAATGGCAATATGAGCCTTGGGAGGCAGCTGAGGGGACAGTAATGCATATATTATTGTAGTGTGTGCAATAATATTTAGCTCTGTCAAGGGATACATTGGAAAGACTACTGTGGCTTATCCAAGCATTTGATATGATTCTTAATGCCATAATATATTAATTTATTTTATCTTGAGTTTAGAGCTTCAATGTGGATTTAGAAGGCATGGGTTGCACTTTATTCATTACAGAAAGTCCAGCTGCAGTAAACATGAAGTGATTTGAATGAGCTGGATCTGTGCTTTGCAGCTCTCCATCTTTGCAGTTCACTGGGGCTTGGTTTCTGGTTTGTTGGGGGTGATTTGTTTAGGGCAGGATTCAACTTTTTGGCTAGTAAAATGTCAGCTTAATCCAAACAAAGGTTTCTGATATTTTGTGGAAATGTCACCTTTAATACAGGACTTTAATGCTTTGTCATGAGGATTCTATGTTCACCTTCCTTTGAGTAGGAGGGTTGGGCCAGAAGACCTGTAGCAGGCTCTTTGAACCTAAATACTTTTATGATTCAGTATACCTGATGCCTGGTGCTACCCGCAAATACCTCACTGTTGCTGGATTAATAAATTGATTTAAAATAGGTGGCCATATTCTTCACCCTCATTTTGGGCCACTCTTCCTAGGAAAAGAAGTTTGAGCATGGAGGTGAGTGCTAACATAATGCTATTTATAGGCACGAGAGTAATTTATTCTGTCCGTAGGTCAGGCGTTATTTAATGTAGAAAGAGGCTAGTAAAGCAATTTTCTTTGGCCTAATTCTGTTCTGTAAAAGGCTGTCTTGCTGTGACTTATATAGAGGCTTGAGGAGATCCCTAGTCTGCTGTCAGCAGGGACAGCTCTGAGATCAGAGCACGTTGCTTTAGTCTTTTTCCAGTCTGAACTTGAAAGTCTCCATGGATGGAGGCTGCTCAACCTTCCTGGACAGCCTCTTTCCCTTTTGACCTGTTTTATGGGTATAAAGCTTCTCCCAATACCCATTGTGGATCTTACCTGTGCCAGCTTATAACTGTTGCTTCTCATCTTCCCTCCACAAACTACTGTGAAGAGCCTGGCTTATTCTTCTTACTGTGTCCAGTTCTGGGCCCTTCAATTTAAGAGACTCTTAAACGTGTCCAGAGAAGGGCAACAAGGCTGGTGAGAGGCCTTGAGCACAAACCCTATGAGGAGAGGCTGAGGGAGCTGGGATTGTTTAGCCTGGAGAAGAGGATGCTCAGGGGAGACCTTATTGCTCTCTACAGCTACCTGAAGGGTGGTTGTAGCCAGTCTCTTCTCCCAGGCAACCAGCACCAGAACAAGAAGACACAGTCTCAAGCTGCACCAGGGGAAGTTTAGACTTGAGGTGAGAAGAAAGTTCTTCACAGAGAGAGTTGTTAGGCATTGGAATGTACTGCCTAGGGAGGTGGTGGAGTCCCTGTCCCTGGAGGTGCTCAAGAGGAGATTTGACATGGTAATTGGTGCCATGGTCTAGTAGTCATGGGGTCTTGGGCAACAGGTTGGACTTGATGATCTTTGAGGTCTTTTCCAACCTTATTGATTCTATGATTCTCCCTCCCACAAATCCTGTTCACATATGCACATAATGTTTCAAGTGCTGCTTCAGAAGAATTAATGAAATGAAGTTTGATGAAGCTTTGTTTTCTACCTTCCTTAATGCTTCCCATTCACTAATAGAGATTCTCAGCTGGCATCATGCAATGTCTTGAGTGCCTTCAGAGAGTATTTCTGATTGCTCGCTTTAAAGGGATGGATGATTTTAATGGAAACCACCTGAAAAGGCAAAACAACACAGGATATTAAAGAAATCTACATAATAAGAATTCTGAATCAGTATGACATCATGCTGTTAATAGCACTTACTCCAAAAGTCTTGTGGCAAGTGACTCATGATAAATAAAGGAGGTTCAGTGGCTATTAGAACTAGCTGACTCCTGAGGATGCAAGTTAAATAAATAATGTGACTCCACAAGAGAATAATGTTTTTGGGAAAGGTCATGCTGGCCATCCCTGTACTTCAGGGAAAAGAAGTTACCCATGCTCCACCAAAGCATTCAAGATTGAATTTTGCTCCTATTATAACTGAGCATTTCCCATTTCCTAATCCCATAAGACTTTCTAGGCTCATATATCCTTGTTTTAATCTCCGTTCTTCTTAAAGGACTAAAGGTATTTGTCAGTTTGAATTTACAGTTTACAAACATGTTTTATGTGTGTCCTGAAACTTACAGAAGTTGTGGCAGTGAAGGAACATACATTTCCCGGGCTAATGTTTTTACTGTACTGAGATTTACTCAGATGAACTGCACATAGGATGCATTATATCTGAGCGAGTATTTTATTAGTCCTGCTGTAATGTTGCATCCATAAAAAGTGGTAGAAGACAGTGGTATATTAAGAAAATAAATCGTGTGGGAGATGTGTTTCTTCTTCAAACGCCATGGGGTTCACATTGTTGTTCGTGCCAGGGTTTTCATGATACGCTTTTATATTTCACGCCTTTTGACATTTATGGCTGGTCTTCATTGGGCTTTTATTGACCCATTCTTCTGGCTGCTTTTGAAAACCTCATTGGATGTTTTATTTTCTGTAATTTTGAATGCTTATAGTAACGCCAACAACTTTGTTCTAGCGACATTTCAGTGATTGCGTGTGAAAACCAGATGACTGGACAGGCTTGCCGACAGATCTGTGTGAATACTTGAAATTTCAAAGCAATTCTTCCAGTGTGCAATAATGAGCTTCATAATGAGATCATGCATGGACATATGGCATAGGGAGATTGAAATCCTGATCCTTAAGTGTTTATGGTTATATGTATTGGTATCATCACAGAACGTTAAGCGTTGGAAGATACCTCAAAAGATCATCTACTCCTACACCCTATGCCAGAGCAGGATCACCTAGAGGAGGTCATACAAGAATGCATCTAGGCAGGTTTTGAATGTCTCCAGAGAAGGAGACTCCACAACCTCTTTTGGCAGCCTGTTGCAGGGCTCTGTCACCCTCACAGTGAGAAAGTTTTTCCTTATGTTCATGTGGAACCTCCTCTGCTCCAGCTTGCACCCATTGCCCCTTGTCCTCTCATTGGACATCACTGAGCAGAGCCTAGCTCTGTCCTCCCACCACTTGTTATTCACATCTTTGTAAACATGAAAAGGGTCACTCCTCAGGCTCCTCTTCTCCAAGCTCAAGAGCCCCAGCTCCCTCAGCCTTTCCTCATAAGGGAAATGTTCCACTGCCTTAAGCATCTTCTTGGCTCTGCAATGGACTCTTTCAAGCAGTTCCCTGAGGTCCTTGTTGAAGCCAGGGGCCCATAATTGGACACAATATTCCAAATGCAGCCTCACTAGGGCATAGTAGTGGGGGAGGAGAACCTCTCATAACCTACTAACCACACCCCTTCTGAGACACCCTGGGATGCCATTGGCCTTGGTCACAAGACCATATTGCTTGCTCATGGTCAGCCTCCTGCCCAACAGGATCCCCAGGTCTCTTTCCCCTATGCTGCTCTCTAACAGGTCAGTCCCCAACTTAACCTATTTTCCCCTCCCAACTGAAAACTTACATGTGAGCAAGTTTGTTCCTGAATTTATTTGCATGCTCTTAATTTGTATCTTAAGATCTCTTAGTAAGGATCAAGAAGGACAGATTTCATCACAGGCTTGAATTCAGACTTAGTGATATGCATGCTCTCCAGAGAAATGCACCATTCACATTTTGAAGCTAACACTTCAGTCACTTCTTTTATTTTCTTCCTTTCTTTTGGAGCCACTCTTCTACTCAGGAGTAGTGGCAGACTTCTGAGTATAGTAAGAAAGCTTTAGGAAATGCTTCCACCCTGTTCTCTGTGCATCTTATTTATGTTCTGTATAGGGTAGATCTCATACTGTGTAAAAATACTGTGTGACAGATGTGATGCTTCTGGGAAGTTCTGGAGAGGAAACTTTCATTGATGATAGTGATAGACCTGGGGTGGCCAGCTGTAGATGGAGTGGCAAGCAGCTGAAATTATAGAAGCTATGGATTAGTATCTTTTTTTTTTTCCCCTTCTAGTTTGCAATCTTCTTTAAGCTCTGGTTTTGACTGAAATTAAATGTTTTGGATGACAGAGCAGTTGATCCTACTGTGTATCAGTGTGTCAGTGCTCTCTAAAGCTCAGAAATAGCCCCACAGAAATGGTCGGTTCTGTAATCGTGGGACCCTTTGAAAATCTGGGAGAGTTGCATATGAAACAAATCCTGCTAACATATATTTTCCTCTGTCTATATGTAATTTTGTAAATCAATTCCTACTTTTGTTTGAGGGCACACCCAAATTTTGTGCATGATATTTATTTTGTTTGTAGCTACTATTGCAACATACTGCACTCAATTTGAAATTGAATAAAGTAATAGTTAGTGAGGAAGAGCAAGTTATTATTTTGGGTTTCTACTAAGCAAAGAGGACATTTACTTAGGGCAAGGTGAGCAAAACTGCTCAAGAATGTCATAAGATAATGCTAGCAATGGAAATTTCACCAAGAAGGAATTTAATATCCCAAGACAATTTGATATTTATCTTCTGTAGAATGAAATAAAGCAGGTAAAACAGGTACAGAGGAATAAAAGTCCCATTGTGCTTACCCAAGGGAACATTTCTGTTGGAACATCAGATGAAATGTCAGATGGCAATGTTTGGGTATTTTTGATTATTATTTTCTATTTACATCAGTTTTCCATCCTTACAGGAATTAATAACAAGGCATTGGAATATGTTAGGTAACCACTCAGGTGGCTGTTTTCAGACATGTGGGAATGCCAGGCTGCCTTTCCTTTGTCCTAAGCACAGGGAAGATAAGGAGCGTGTGCTGCAGAGGTGCCTTTATGGGCTTGATTTAGCGTGTTTTGTTTACCCAGCTTAAAAGCTGGGAATGGATGCCACTTCTCAGAGTTTTTCCTTCCTCATACTGCTTCCTAATGCTTTCCCATATTCATTTCAAAAGCATTGACATTTCAGTTGGAAATCTCTCTAGAAAATTTCTCTGCAGTCTGTCAAAATATTTATCTTCGATATGACACTATATGTTCCCTCTCTGATTTTTGCTATTACTGCGTATAGAACAAAAAATACTTTATCTTCATCCATCTAACAGTTTTCAGGCTTCTACAGTCCCTCTGCTTAGCCATCATTTGCCAAAGATGTGCCTATACTAATGGAGATGGGGCAAAGTTTTGTTCCTGTGTGGGCAGATACAAGTGCTGGATCATCTTCTGAACTTCAGAGAATGTTTATGGCAGTCTCCAATGGCAGATACAGAAGTGGGCTGGTTGGGCAGAGAATAACCATTCTACCATCCCTACAATGTGACAAATCAAATGGCATGTTGCACTAGCAATGCTGTTTATTGTTGTTCACTTGAAACAAAAGTATATAGCTCTTTAAATGCACAAATTTCAATTCTAATTGTTCTTGTAAACAAAAATGTTATACTTTGTTCTGTGTCCAGTGGCAGAGGTAGTTCTACTACTGCTTTTTAGTCTTACACACAGCCTTAGGCTTTTTCTGTGCTCTTGCTGTTTCTTTCTAGTGTTTGTTTAAAGGAAACTGCTAATGTAGTCTTTCTGCTCTTAAGGAGCATAAAAGGTACACTAGGAGTAGTGAGTATGCAGGATGGCTTCATGATCCTTGTATTTCAAGTTTTGTGATGTTTTATATGAAAACCAGAAAGAATCTTGGGTTTCATTTAGTTGATTAAAATGGGGCCGACAGGTAATTCTTCAGCTATTAGATCTGACCATGTTTTAAATCCACTGAGAAGGCCTGAGATTAGCATGAAAGGAGAATGAATGCACGATTCATATGCATTAGCATCTCGTGGCCAGGAATCAAAGACAACTATTTCATATTTCCTTCCATGTCTTAAGATAATGAGCTTGCTAATAAATCAAGTTGGAGACTCTTCTGGTGCATTGGCCTCCCCAAGGATCTGCTTCAATGAATCTTAGTTCCTTTTGTGCATAGTCCAGTAAAGACTGTTTTGGAAAAATCTAGTGTTATGTTTAAGCAAAGGTTAAAGTAAAAAAACTTAATAGCAGTGACATCACTCCAGTGTCTGGATCCATAAGCAATTTGAGAGTATGTCAAATAGAGCCCATTGACATGGGGAGTAAGAGCAATTTATCTTGTGTGCTACCTTGCAAATACAAATCAAGAACTCAAAGATTAGCTTAAAATTTAAATTATTCCCTCTTCTAATGTCCACATTCACACCCAATGAGTTACACTTAGTAGACAAATTCACTTTAGAAATAAAGAACTACTTCTCTTAGAAATTAGAGGCTCCAATTTTTTATTCTGTTTCTGTTTAGCACTTCAATTTTAAACACCATTCAACAACTATAACTTAAATTACAGCCCCACAAACCCTAAGCTTCATCTGTCAAAATAAAACTGTTTCTTTAAACAGTTGTGCTTCTAGGTTCAGTCTGTATATTGATCTTTACCAGCTGAGATGTCAAATAATGCAAAAAGCTGAGCTAAAATAAGTGCTGGCTGAAGCTTTGCCACTGTACATTTGAAATGTTAAGGGAAAAGATTATTTATGACTATGAAAAATGAGAAGTGGTGTTTAGACACTTAAAACTTTGAAAGCTTCTTTGTAAGAAGGCAATAGTGTGACACTTGTGCAACATGGATCCCCTTTTATTTTGTCACAGAAACTAGTCTGTGACTGAAAATTGCCACCATCCATATCTGTCAGTTTCTATCATCTCCTGGACCCTTCTCTTGTTTTTAAAACCTGCCTCCTTTGCTTATCTTTCTTCTGCTTCCTTCATTTCTCTTTAAGCACTTGGTATGTTTGCTGCATGAGCTGCTACCACTGAACACCCCTGGAACAGTCTTAGAAATCTTCTGTCTCCTACTTGTAAGAGTCCTTCTCTCTTGGAAGAACACATCAGTACCATGCAGAAGACTGTTGGAAACATTGGTGTTTTTGAAATAAAGTCAGAATGTGTGTTGTTAAGTCTCCACTGAAACGGGAATGCGTTTTAAAGTAATGCTGCTTTCAGGGGGGGAGAAGAATCATTAAGCCTTCCAGAGGCATTTGCTTTCCCTCTCATCTGTTGTTTGATGTTTGAAATGTTCTCTCAGACACTGAAAATGGCTCCATTCTGTTTCAGAGAACACATGGTAGTGTTCTCATTTCTGTGCAGTATACTTCACAACATGTAAGGCCAGCATTTGGAAGCACATGATACATAGTGACAAGAATGAAAGCATTCTGTCTTCCACTGCTCATATACCATCAGCAAATTGTTGTTGTACTACTCTGATCCTCATTCTCTCTTTACCATGGGATTTGCTTGAAACAGTTTATTTAAGAAGTGAAATACAGGAGCCATCTACTTGACAGCCATAAGTCTCAGAGGGACTTGCAGGTCACTTATACAACAGAAATTAAACAGGTAGTATCGTAAGGAGACTGAAAAAAGGGTGGGTGGATAATCACAGCTTAATATCTACAAAAGCTGTGGTGTTTGTGTCAGATGCTTTTTTAAATCCTGGAAAATAAAAGCTTTATATCCAGTCCTTCAAGAGTTTCACACTTTCTTCTCTCAGAACAGTGATTTTTACTGAACTCCAGTGAACCGCTTACAAACAGCTGCTTTCAGCGCAGTGTGTTGAATCCATTCTGTTTGCACTTACTGTGTAGCATAAAAAAACCCTACCAAAACACCAAAAAACCAAACCACAACAACAAAAAGCACCGCCACAAACTCTTGAAAACTCTTGTAGCTTAATATTACCAAAATCTGAAATTAACCTGGAGAAGTCTACCAATTTTTGGCAAACCCACAGCAATGCCAAACCAACCAAAAAAACCTAACCCAAAACTAAAAAACAAAAGTCATTATAGTTTTCTGCAAGTCTTTTCCATTATCCATTTTTGTTTCAGCTGGAGGAAAAAACCCACAACAACCAACCATCAATTCCCAATACTAGAAAGAAAGAAAACAACAATGGAATGGGAAGAAAAAGCCATACAACAGGACTAAGTAGGAAAATTCTTTTACACAGAAAAGGTAAAGTGAGAGGGAAGCAAATGTGTTAAGGGAATAAGGAGAATGTGATTGCACTGAGACCAAACCTGAAGTAGGACCAATAAGCATTTTGTATATCTGCCAGTTGGTCTTGTAGATTTGATGCAGGGAGGTTCAAGGCAGGCTGCTTTTCCTATTCCATTTCATGTTGATAACAGATAGAAACAGAAACTCATTTTTAAAATGAGTTGATAGCTTGTGTGCTGTATTCCAGCTGATGGTGCAATACTCCATCCTGCTGCATGACTTCATATGTCTGCTGAGAAGACCCAAGGGATATGATGCCATAGCACCTGGAGACAGAGCCATTGCCTGAGAACATATTCTCAGAGTGCTAAATCCACAGTTCTAAGGCAGCATATTTGTTAAAAGCAAGCTGTTTCCTCCTCACACCACGCTAGTTTTGCAGTGATGGAATATCCCCTTGCCCAGTATTTTCAGCCTCTGAAGTTCAGCCTGAGTATTTTTATTTATGCAGTCTAAGATCAGCTGCTGGGATATGATGTGTCCTAACAACAGAATACATTTGATCTCAATGTGGACTGCAACATGAGCTGCAGTGCTTATGGCAACTGGTTTGTTCAGCTTTTGATGCTGTGCTCTTTTAAAAAATGTGTCTAGCAAAATCAATGCAGTGCCCAATGTGACACTGGTTTTTAGCTTCTGAAATCTACAACTCTCATGCTCTGTGTCTTGGCATACAGCCTGTCAGTGTATGTAAATGTCTTGCAGGTATGATTTTAATGCCAAGCAGCATGGAAGTTTTCTGTTGCTTCAGAGATCTGTGGATATTTTGAGAAATGCCAAGGATGGGTGTAGATGTCTGTGTTCTTTCCTAAGTTTGATTCTTTTTCCATAAATCAGCAGGGATGATTGGTATGGTTAGCCAGTGAGGTTTTTCATATGAAAATGTTAATCTGTTCAGTAATGCGGGCATTTGCTAAAATAATTGATACTCATTCTTCATGTATGTGTGCTAAGTGTTCTTACTGTGCAGGCATGAGGGTGGATGAACTAGGGGTGACATCTAAACTTTAATTTTTGTCAGCTTTCAGGCTACAAAATTTTGTGGTTGTACATTTGAGGGACAAAGAAGTAGAAGGTTAGAAAAGTGCACATCTGACTGAAAGAACAAGCAGCTGTCTTGTATTTATTTCTTCATTGTCTAACTAAACTTGGAAGAAAAACAAGTTACTGTGAATGCAAATTAAAAGCATGTGAGATCCACTGTTCCTGCAGCACAGGGCTTATGGTCTGCAGAACAAACCAAATTTTAAATAAATATTTGAAAACACCAGTTACAGTGTTGGACACAAAATGGGACATGGCCTCTTGGAAGACATGTTGCATGTTGTGCTGTTAGGTGTACTCAATCCCAGAGAAGTCAGATGGTTAAATGAAGTTGGGGAAAGTTTTAATGGTGTTTTAGTTTAACTTTGAGCACTAATTATGTAATTTTTCTTAGTCTGAGTCTCTCTTCCTTTCATATATCATTCAGTCAGTAAAAATATATACTGTTGCTGACTTAACGTGTCCTCCATTGTTTTGGCATATAGGCACATTCAGTTAGATGACTGCATTCTGTAGTCCCCAAACAGGCCTTTTTTGCCAAGTATCACTGACAAGCTGTTCCAGCCTGGCAGGGTACCCAGGCACAGCAAACTGCAGCTCTGCACAGCCTCTCCCTCTTCACGGTCACTGTATTGACAGAATCCACATCTCCCAGAAGGAGATGTGAGAGATGTTGGGTTCTGCCAGACAGCTGAGAAGAAGCTGTCAGCGTTTTCCAGCAGTGCACAAGTTCTGTGTAGCCTCGGATACCATTGTTAGAGCAGGGACAGGAGCACCTGTAAATCTGACTTCTGAGTGCATATTCAGCTGGAGTGCTACACAGGAATGAAAATATCCTCACTTTTCATTCTTACTCAGGATAGTAAACTTCCTTGGGTAGGGCTGGCCACTTGTATTATTGTGTAAATTACATCTACATTTTTCTGTTAAGAGAAGTGTTACTATGCCATGCAGCAAATTTGGCTCTGGGACTAAATGAAATCCCCATTTGGAGTAAGTTCTGGCATAGACAATTTCAAACCGAAAGATGAAGTTTGGAAAAGCTCTGAGTCTGTTAAGACAGTTACAAAGCTGTGTAAGGACCCCAATTCATAGGATTTTCTTACAATATATACTTTTAATTATTAGGCTTTTGCAGTGCTTTCCTCTGTCCTCTAGCCCTGCCTCCAACAGCCCTTTGGAGCTTGTGCAGATATCTGTAAGGCATTAAGAATTAGTAAGTTATAAGTAAGCCAATGGTTTTTTGTTTGTCCCATTTCCAAGCTGCTAGACAATCTCCAGCTCTAAAGATCTTTTGTGGCTGATTGAATAGTGCAACATGGGAGACAGGTGGAATCTTTGATGAAAAAGTCTGAGGCAGAGATGCCTCTTCCTGACCTTTTGATATTGAGATAAAATACATACAGCTGTATATGGCTAGCCCACTTCAAAAATTGTTTTCATATTTGCATTACAGGTTTTCTGCATCTCACTTAGCCTGAAATTTGTTTGTTGAACATGATTTTGAATGGCTAAATACAGTTCAAAACATTTTAATTCATTCTTTTATAGAATGCATTACTGAAATATTATTACTGAGTTATTTTATTTCCACTTCCAAATTAAATTACCAGTATTAAACTGTATTATTTGTGGATGTTCCTCTCAAGACATTGTACACACATCTTAATGTAGCAATTGCCAGGAATAACTTACAATTGCTATGAACTCCACTTCTGTATCAGTTACATCACCATATATCCTGGTCTTTGTTCAAAGCTGGAGCTTAAGAAGGACAAATTTGTATGACCTACTTAAAACCGCATCTTAAAGCAAGTTTATCTTCTGTTATCTGTGCTCTTCTGTTGCATATAAAAATGAAATGAGCTATGGCATACTGCTGTGCATAATGCATGAATCTTCTCATTATGGTAAATTTATGGTGGCTAAAGTGGTCTTAATTAGCTTAGCACATACAAAGAGGCTAGCAATGAATTAGACTCCATTCTTCTATCACATAAGGTGTCCCTGTTGTGTTTCTTTTATTCATGTTAAACCCTTCAAAGATTCCTTCTCTGAGCCCCAAGCTGTGATATGAGATTATTAAAGGGTCTTCACTTGATCCTGGCTTCTGGTCTTAGCAGAGAAAAAACAGCCAATGGATCAAAGAGAGGTGTTAAACCTTAATAGGTTCTGGCAGAAAGATCTATAGCGAAGTGGAGAGGAGCTGTACTGGTATCAATAGGACATGCAGCTACTCCAATAATCTATTCAGGATAGATGCCACTAAAGCAACATGCAGCTGGGGCCAGAGTAATCGAGTTTGCTTCTGGTCTCAAAGTTATTTACGTAACTTCCTAACACTGTGGTAGAGGAGGTAGAACTGATCAGAAGAGTGGATAAACAAGACAAAGGGAGAAAGGAAAAAAAATCAGTGCTGCCAAAAACAGGCTACTCAACCATAACTATCTCCTTTTACATTTGAAGAGAGTTAGTCTGCATGTAGTTCATGTAACAGACTGCAGATGCTGCAGAATGACCCTGGAAATGCTGCACTCATAGTCTTCAATCAATGTGGTTCACTCTCTTCTTTCTGAGCTCCACAGGCATTATTTGACCTCATTTGTACTTATTTCTGAGGCTGTTTTTTCATCAGGCTCCAAACCACTGAAGTATTTCCCACACTTTTTTATGATTGCAGGCATAATTAAAGTCATAAACACCTTTTATGGCTATTGCTATGATGTTTGGCTGTTTACATTTGGTGTCTTTGAGAATTCACTGACCTGTACGCAATATTGTGGATTGCAAATGCTCTAGATGCAGTGAATAGTAAAGCGTAGCTATTGGGTTGCCATAAAATGTAACTTTTCATCTGCAGGTTTAGGGCATAGAACTGCACTAAACATGTGGTTAATCTGGTTGTGTACACAATTATTGCAGCCTTTTGTTATATCTGGCATCTCCTACCTACAATATAAAAATTGCTCCTCGTAGCTAGCACCCCAGTTCAAGCAGATAATTAAGCTAGGAATGGGTTTAAGTAGTGAGCTGGCAGAATCCTAAGGCAGTTAAGGTATCGGTGCAAAGCAATAACCATTTAGCAGAATGAAATCTGAGACTTAATGAAATTAAGTGATTTCCTTGAGGCTGTGCAGTAAAGGCAGTAGTTTACACGACAACCAGGAGCATCAGCTTGTAAAACCCTGTTCTATTTACTAGTCCACCAGAGTATAGAATTGTCACTTTTAGGTGCATCAGGATTTGGTTTAAATATAGCTCTACTAATAGTAGAAATTGGTTGGAAGACTGGCAGATGTGAACAGACGTGGGGTGTGTGCCTTTTTTCTAATGCTAAGCAAGACTGTACATTTCTTGTAATTTTGTGGCTTAGGAAATTCCCATAATATCCTGACAGTCTTTGGGAACTGCAGCTCAAACTCATAGGCAAACATGGGTGGTCTTGTCTTCATGACCTGTACTGTACATTATTGAGC
The DNA here is from genome assembly GCF_014839835.1 of Dryobates pubescens. Lineage (NCBI taxonomy): Eukaryota > Metazoa > Chordata > Aves > Piciformes > Picidae > Dryobates > Dryobates pubescens. The sequence continues at coordinate 5,211,579 of NC_071635.1, forward strand.
CGTATCCAGAATACTACCCTGCCAAATGGTGATCCCATAGCCCAAACTAATCTCTGTAGAGCAGATGGGAGTTTGACAGGGAAAGAGACAAGCTGACAGCTTTTCCTCAAATAAGAGTCATTCAGCATGTTTCCAGTGCCAGGCTGGATTTGACATTTAATTTAAAAAGTAGCTTATAGGGGAAAAAAAACCACCCAAAACCAAACCCCACAACTCCCAAAAAGCAAACTAGCACTCACATGCACTGGTACAGCTACAGAATGAATCTGGTCTTATTTAAACCTGAAACCTTAGTGCCCAGAAGGCATATCATTTTGGGGAGAAGAAAATAATAAAATCCCTGAGGTACCACGGGGCATACAGACAGCATTAAAAATGTATTTTGACTGGTCTCTGTTACCAAATTTGGTTTGAGGCTATAGAGATGCTTAATAAGCAAAAGCAACAACTAGAAATACTAAACCTGAGCTACTATAATTAGAATAAAATATGGAGGGTATATATTCTGATAGGCTTGAGTACAGTAGTTGTGTTATTTTTATATGCATTTGTAAAGTCAGGAATATTAAAAGATACAAAAAAGCTTTGCAGAAAATACTTGTGATCATAGAAGATGTTTCTGTGTTTCAGTTGTCTGTTCAAGATCACATCATCATGCAAACTAGAGGTAACCATAGCTGCCTCTGGTATCTTCTACATTTCCCAGTATTTTTTTGGACATATTCTGCAGCACTTTCTATCTATGTCCTGTGCTACTCTTGACTCTGTTGCTGTCCTCTGCTTTGTCAGCATCAGTTGCTGGCACTCAGTTTCATCCTGAAAACATTTCACAATCAAAAGGGATAAAGAAACACCTGAACTGGTGTGACAAAAGGTGGTGAGATTCTAGAGGTGGTGTCCTGAACCCTTCACAACAAAGTATGTTGGTTTCCCTCAGCCCCTTCTTTGATTCATGGCTGCCCGCTTCCATGGGGAACCTGAAGATGATGGATCTGATGACAGTTGTATGAAAAATGAAGGCAACTCAATTAGGAAGCTGCAATTGTTCCTTTTGCAGTTAGGCCAGGATTATTAACTAGATTGTTATTATTAACTTGCAGATTCTATGCTATTTTCCAAGGGTTCACATTCTGTGTCACAGAACCTGATGGCTGGGGAGGGGGGAAAGCAGCATAACACACGTTCCTTGATGTTTCTGTGTGACTTGGCAGATAAATACATTATTAATTTTATTATTTAAATTTGTACGCCATACTTGCTTCTCTGAAAAGGAAATGAGGAGAGTTCATTTCCCAAAGGGTTTTTCAATGTAAGTGACAGATGTAGAGATGACAAGACAAACTAGTAAGCTGTAACTGTGCAGGGGTTTTGTTGTTAATATTTGAAGTAATTCTGTGCAGCCTTCTCACTGTCTCAAGTTTAATAAAAGATAAGTACAGAATTCATTTTTCATTACAGTGATAATGTAAACTGCTAGAATCCTACACTTATAATTGCTTCACTCTGGGTAGGAATGTAAAAGCAATCATTATTCCTATTTCATAAAGGGATTTATTAACTTTGAGAAAGATTCTCAAAGATGATGAGGCAGGTACCTTGTAATGCCTGGAATCTGAAAAGTGCTAAGCCAAGTTGCATCATTATTTCCTAATGCTTCTGGAATTATCTGACTGGCATTTTTGGTGACTTCTGAAAGCCTCCATAGCTGTTTATTGGTACTTGCAGACACATGAGTTTCTTTCTGATTCTCTCTGTGTGTAGCTCAGCTGTCACTGAGGTAAACACTTAAAGTGTGTGCATGTCCAGAGCTGCTGCTGACTTGGAAAGGCTGAGCAGTTCAGCCCTCAGGCATCTCCAAGCAAGATGTAGATGTTTCTCCAGCTGGAGTCTAGTGGGATTTGCAAGCCAGATCCCTCAATACCGCAGGGCAAAAGCAGGCTCTTTATGAAGCTCAGGCTTTGCTCAGGGCAAAAGTGATCATGCCCCATTGATGGAAAAGCAAACTGCTTAGACTACTGACTGCTTGTAATGTTCAAGTGATGGGCACACCCAGCCAGTGTCTTCATACCTCCTCTGTCATCAGCTGTGTTTTAGAAGCTTGCCTCTCTTGACTTTCTTTTTAGAGAAGAGCTTCTGAATGGGAGCATTTGCATCCACAGTCCTGCAGTGGACAATGATGGCTTCTGTTAGGGTCAGGTGTGGTAGCTTTATGTGAGAGATGTGGGATTTCAGAGCTGCTCTGACTGGAGCACTTCCTCATTTTCATTACTGCTTTTTGCATCCCTATTCTTCCAAGCAGTTTTCATGACTTATGTTGCCCTTTGCCCAGCTTGTTGGTTGCTTTGAGTCCCATACAGAGGTACATACCTCTGCCTACAGAACGTGCATTGAGCCTAGACCCTGAGTTCAGGTCCCTGAGAATTCCCACTAGGTACAGCAGTCCCAAAATTAAATCAGCTGGCACCAGACTTCAAGGAATACAGATCTTTCATTGGTAATCTGTCTCTAGTTGCTTCTAAGAGTAGCCTTTGAAGTCCTGTATAACTTCAGCTCTCTTGGAAACAAAATACCCTGTTGTATCACAGAGGTTCGTAAATAAATATCAAATTTCAGTGATTTTGGTAATTGTCTTTGCAGAAAGAAGCCTTTGAAACTATTGTTTCTACTTTCATTTAATCTGGGATGATATTATTTCACACAAATGCATACTAAGGAGGATTACTACTAGTTCTGGCTTTATTGTCTTAAAACACTAGCTGTATTGAGATTTTTAAAACCCCAGCAACAATAAAATTGCCATTTCTCTAGAGAGCCAAGATTAAGCATCAATATAATGTGCCTCTGTAGAAGATTCAAGTCCCATTGACATCAAAACACGAACTTTTCACAGCACCTTTGATAAGAGCTAGATAAGGCTTTGAGACACTGGGAATATATTGCCAGATGCTTGGAAAAGGGGAATATCACAGCCTGTCCCAAAATATGTATATGGCTACATACAGACAATAAAGGCTTTCAAGAGAAACAATATTCTTGGAAATCTAGAATTCTCATCAAGGGAATGAGTAGAGTCTTTCTAGAATGAATTCATGGAAAATTGTTGTCCATTGATTCCTCTTATTGTGTGGCAGTGGGTGGCTCAGTGCTCATCTGTACTAGAAACTGCTCATGGAACTAGATGACAGTGGATCACAGAAGATTTTACCAGGATGGACATTTCTAAAAAAAAAGAAAGCAGCACAGCTTTGTTATATTTTTGTCTAGCATTTAGATTTCTGATTATTTGAAATCTGTCTTTTATCCCAGACTGTACAAGGCATTAATTGGCAGCTTTATTCCTAAAGCACTAAGAAGTTTTTTAATCTATACAAGAGACCACAGCAAGGAAGAGTTCACAAAGGACCTTGAACATTCTTATCAAAGACTGCAAGTCATTATCACTAAAAATGAAAATGAAAAGCAATACTGAAGTCATAAATAAAATAAGGACTGTCCTAAAATTCAGGAATAACCTCTCTGTCTTTCTGTGCCTGCTGTAAAGAATTGAAATTATACAGTTCAGAGCATTTCTCTTATCTGAGCAGTAAGTAGAAAAGGTACTTCTTCCAAAAACCAAATGATGCTTGGATAATTGACAGCATTAGTGCAACCTCATGTAAATAGAGGATGAAAGGTGAGAAGGAGGAAGCAAATACCAGAATTTTTATGACTTTATCACTTCTCCTTGAGAACTCGGAGACATAACACTCATAAAACATTACAGACACCAAGAGATCTAATGAACACACATATAGCATCATAAAGAGATGACATTTGCATTAAAGAGAGCTTTATCTGTTGCATAATTGCATCTCAAGTAATGTAGAAAGCCGAACATAAGAGCTGCCAACTGAACTCACTAAATCAGAGGGAGGTTATACTGTGGGAACCCAATAACCGTGACATAGTTGTGCTTCAGTGGTGCCAGGATGGGGATATGGCAGCAGCAGCTGGTGAGAGCTCTTACAGCCCAGGGAGTCTGGTTTACAGTAGATTCTGGAGCTGGTCATCCTGTAAAATGGGCACTTCCCTTGATGTCATTAGAGATGTAGGAACCAACAGGAAGCTTAGCTCTGAGTGTTACCACAGAAGAGTTTGTGGGTACTTAGTTGTTTTCAAGAATTTCCTTTTGGTTTTACCAAACCTAAAACTTCCATTGGAAAAAAATTTTCTAAAATTCATTGACACTTCATACCACTTTTATAGGTCTTTAGTTTTATTCTTTGTCTCAGTTAAAGTCTTGAAACTAAATAATTGCTGAGACATACCCTGAAATTCTAGCTCTGGCAGCAGTGGTGCTTAGGTCTTGATATGCACTTATTCACAGCTGTAGTGTTTAACTCATAAGTTACCATTTTTAGGTTTTGTAACATTGAGAAATAATTCTGTGAAGAACCTTCCAGGGAACATCCCCTCATTTCTTTAGCATTTGCAGAAAAACTTCCATTTTTAAAATGTTTCTTTGATTATGATTGTGTGAAGTGAAAAGGGGGGAAAGTATGCAGCGCAATCCGCACAACATACTTTCTTTACCTAAGGCGTGGAGTTTCAAGTAGGTTTAACTCACTCTAGTCAAGTGTGATTTTTTGGTTTTAGAAGATTCTGGACACTGTGGCTGATAATACACTTTCCTCTTACATGAACTTGGGATTCAATCTATTCATTGTGCCAGTGCAGTTTTCTTTTATGAAGTATTGCAGATACCTGTGATTTATCATTTCTTTACAATCCCCTTTTTCGTATTGAATCTTACATGTGAACACGAAGCCAGCTTTCCAAGTGCACGAGAACCGGTAAAATTGGGAGATAAGAAACTTCCCATTTTTCACGGAGTCCTTCGGATGCACTCCGCACCATGAGATGGCAGCAGTGAGAAGCACTTGCCTGCTAACCACTGTTACCCTGGGACAATATGGATTTTACTGCAGGCTGCAATAGTTAACAAACAGGCCCTACATACACCTTAAAATTAGAACTCTTTATTCTCCAGGAAGCTTTTACTGAAGGCCAGAGAATAAAACATCAAGAGACAATACCGCTGTGCAAGTTCAGTAACTCCTGCAGTTACTGCTCCCTCGGAATGCCTCTATGGGTTTCACAACACTTGGGATTTTAGGACCTCAGAATATTGTAGCTGAACGGAAGGGGGAGGGGGGGTGGGGAACACGACGTAAAAAAAACCAAGGTATCACAGTTCTTTGTAGTCTCTATGGCAGGTGACTGAGCTAGGTTAGACACCGGTCCTATGAGCTGCAGAAGAGATCTGCCTTGTGACATCCTCACAGCAGTAAAGAGAGAGCACTGGAGCTTTCAAGTTTTGTTCAGTTTTTTAAGATTCTCCCAGCTGTTTTAAATAATTTTGGAAGTGATCTTGTATGAAATACATAGAAACTGTGGGAGTAACAGAAGGGCATTGCTTGTTACCTTGCAGAAAGAATATATTTGAAGCATGTTTGCTCTCACTTCCAAACGATTCAGTAAGGATCAGATTGGAGTGACTTGCTATTTTTGGTTAGAGAAGTGGCAGAATCCAGGCAAAAGAGAGAGACTAACTGCAGTCTGCTGGCTGGTATGTGAGGACCTCTGTATTAGTGGAACAATAATGTTACTCATTTTTCCCAATACAAAAAAAAAAAAAAAAAAAAAAAAAAAAAAAAAAAAAAAAGATGCAGTAGCTGGTGTTGCTGATTCACAGCTCCTGATAACAAGCAGGATTCTAGTGAAATTATCAGGGTGGCACATTACATTTAAGCATTGGGAGGCTGGAGTCTTAACACTGTCACAAAAGATTTCCAGGTCAGTTTTAGCTGGTTCTAAAAAATGGTCCTCCCTAAGGAGCATAGGAGACCCATGCCTACTCTTGGTGTCACTGGCTGTCCACTCCCTTGAGAACAGATTGGGTAAGCACAGGAAACAGTCCTTCATGGTGATTTTTTGTTACTGTTGTATCCCGCTGTGGAACACAAAAATAGGTGTGAGTGGAAACATGCAAAGCTCACACAGGAAAATTGTCAGGTAAATAACTCCACTGTTAAATGTACTTGTTAGATTACATCTCTGCTGGAGTTCAGTTAATCATTGAAGAGCCTCTGGTTTGTGTGGTCTTCATAACACATGAATAGAGGAGATTCTCCCTGCATTGAAGTGCACAGTTTGTATGACCAGGGAACATTAAATTGTTGTTAACCTGTCAGAAAAAGGTACCTATTTGCTCTTAGTACTGTTCAAATACAGCAGGACCTGAATTCTGTGTTGGTTTTGCTTCACTCTGGGTTTTTTTGGGGGGGGTTGTGTGTCAATAACACCAGAAAGAAGCAATTCAAATGTTGCACTTGATATTCATGGCTACTGAAACAGTGTGTCCTCTCTTAAAATAAAAAGTATTTTATGCCTCATATCCCACCCTAGAACAGTTTACTACAAAACCTCTGAGGTATTTTAGTTTCAGATGTTGTGCTTCTTCAAGAGGAATTCGCTGTTAGGTCTCTAACATTCAAAAGATCTTTCTAAGCCATTGATTCCGGGACTGATGCGTCATCTAATGTGTAAAATAACCTTGAAAACTAAAACCAGACTCTGAAGGCAAAGTTCTGTGGCTATCACAGTATCATACTACATCTCTTAAGAGTCTGTTTCCAGACAGATAGTTTACCCAGTCACAGAGAAGGCTTTCAAACCACTGAGGTCTATGTAACTTGTTAATACTTCATTGGAAGAAATTAAGAAAACAAAAGCTTTAAGGTATTTTTTGTCTCCCTATGCTGATATTGTGAGCAGGTTGTAGGGCATTCCCTCCTATACAAAAACCTCCAAGCAAAAAGTTAGCTAAGTAACATTATCTCCTGTTGTGTGTGTTTCACAGCTAGATATGGTATGCTGTCTACAACTACCTGAAGGGTGGTTGTGGCCAGGAGGGGGTTGGTCTCTTCCCCCAGGCAACCAGCACCAGAACAAGAGGACGCAGTCTCAAGAGGCACCAGGGGAAGTTTAGGCTTGAGGTGAGGAGAAAGTTCTTCACAGAGAGTTGTTAGTTATTGGAATGTGCTGCCTAGGGAGGTGGTGGAGTCACCATCCCTGGAAGTGTTCAAGAGGGGATTGGACCTGGCACTTGGTGCCATGGTCTAGTATTCATGAGGTCTTGGGTGACAGGTTGGACTTGATGATCTTTGTGGTCTTTTCCAACCTTCTCCTCTCTTCTCTTCTCCTCTCTTCTCTTCTCCTCTCTTCTCTTCTCCTCTCTTCTCTTCTCCTCTCTTCTCTTCTCCTCTCTTCTCTTCTCCTCTCTTCTCTTCTCCTCTCTTCTCTTCTCCTCTCTTCTCTTCTCCTCTCTTCTCTTCTCCTCTCTTCTCTTCTCCTCTCTTCTCTTCTCCTCTCTTCTCTTCTCCTCTCTTCTCTTCTCCTCTCTTCTCTTCTCCTCTCTTCTCTTCTCCTCTCTTCTCTTCTCCTCTCTTCTCTCTTCTCTTCTTCTCTCTTCTCTTCTTCTCTCTTCTCTTCTCCTCTCTTTCTCTTCTTCTCTCTTTCTCTCTTCTCTCTTTCTCTCTTCTCTCTTTCTCTCTTCTCTTCTTCTCTCTTCTCTTCTTCTCTCTTCTCTTCTCTCTTCTCTTCTCTCTTCTCTTCTCTCGTCTCTTCTGTCTTCGCTTCTCTCGTCTCTTGTCTCTTCTCTTCTCTCTTCTCATCTCTCTTCTCGTCTCGCTTCTCTTCTCTCTTCTCTTCTCTCTTCTCTTCTCTCTTCTCTCTTCTCTTCTCTCTTCTCTCTTCTCTTCTCTCATTCTATCTGCAGTCACCCTTAGCAACATTTATTCTGTACAGCAGCATGTGAAAAGCAGACAATCACACCAAGAAGTACAAAAGCAGCAACAGCTCCGCTGCTTTAGTGTAGTTACATTTGGCGTGTTCAGCAATATCTCCAACTCTCACACAGAAGTGGGAAAGCAGGCCTCCTACATGTGACTAACAGGTTTTTAGGCTGTACAAAGAGAGAACCGGGATATTTCATGCATATTCTGAGCCTGCAAAGAGGTGCCAAGTTCACCATTATTAATAGTTTGCTAAGGCTGGGTCACTCCGTGAGGTGTCTTCTTGTCTTCTCAGAGTACAAGCACATCCTGAGGTAGGTTTCCAGCAGAATGCTTGGGTTGTGTGATAAATATGAACTCCTCAGGAGATGCCATGCATAAATAACCTTCTTAACTCCACTTGTGTGCTAGAAGAGTAAAATAAAGAAAGGTTTCAAGATCTACTTGGGTTTAGGGACAGACCAAGCAGTGACAGCTGATGGCAGAAATCCTGCTGGACACAGTCCATTTTCTGATTGAAACATACTGAACAAAACAAGTCATGATTACTAAAATACACAGCTAGAAGGTTCTCTTTATTTTCTTCTCTTCCTTACATTATTAAAGGTTTAAAATGAAAATCAGAGGCTAGATTCTAATACTGTGGTGTGACTCTGCACCTAGGTAAGGGGGATTAAAACCTGACTCTAGGCCCATTCATTGGGAGCTGATGTCTAGTTTATTTCTTGTTCAGAAAACTAGGGGTAAAAAAAAATGGAAGTTGGCATTCAATGAATGAAACCTCCAGGAGCCCTTCATTAACACTTAAAAAAATCCCATCTATGTAGCTGACCTGTTAGAGTTTGCAGACAAAATCATTGTGTTTTATTACTGTAAATTTGATTTTGCCCAGAGATGAAGTGGGGAACATGACTCAAGAATGCTGGCAGCTAAATAGTTAGACTGCAAAGAGAGAGATTGCAAACCTCCTTCAATTCTTACTTCATTCCTCAAGTGACGATCTGCTTCTCCAAGAAATCAAAGTGGGCAATGGCTTCCAGAACCTGGAAGCATTTTCAAGTATAAAAAGATAGCTCTCTGCCGGTGCAAAGTTATAGACTTGATCTATCAAATTCAGCTGGCCTGCATTTATATCAATCCAGCTCAGGTGCTTTGTGACTCTGGAAAATTCCCAGAACTCATCAGCTGGCTTTTGCTTAACCTTGTGTCTGGTAACTTCAATTAACTGGAGTTAGAAGCTGTTGTAGTTCATTTTGCAGTCAGCGAGGAATTGAGTTGGCCCATTACTATCTCTAGCCACTGAACACCTAAGGAGGCAAAACCAAGTGGATTATGTGGGCATAGGTGACTAAAGACAAGTAGGATGAGTCCTGTACGTTTTTATGTGCTGGTGAATGAATAAAATGGGAGCAAAAATATTTGTGACTCTAAAGGATCTTGTGAGGCTTTCTGTAAATGGGGAAGAGAGCTACATGATTGCAGCTCTTAGTTGCTTCCAAAATAAAAAATCATACTAGCTAATGTCTTGAAAGCTGTTAATCCCTTAATGCTTAAAGCAATCCCCACCATCCTCAAATTAACAAAAAGCAAGGAACCAAATACCTCTGTTGCACAGATCTCCTGCCAGTGACTGTGTAAAGTATCCAGTGGTGGATAAACCAGCATGTAAGATCTTTTGGTCAGGAGCTGCCATATCTGAACATGGTTTAGCAGTGGGTTTGGACTAAATGATGCCCAGAGGTGCCTTTCAACCCCCATGCTGGGACTCTGTGTAGTTTCTGATGCAAATGTTCATCTGAAACAGTCAGAAAGTACTTTCTGCACTATCGCAGTATGACACCCTGTGCATTCCACTGTCAGCCAACATGGTTCTCCTTCCACTGCCATAACTCATTCAGCAAGAACATCTCTCCTAGGAAGAAAGACAGAGAACTGGGGATCCTTAGACTGGAGAAAATAAGGCTGAGAGTGGATCTTATTAATGTCATTAAATACCTGAGGGGTGGGCATCAAGATGAAGGTGATGGTATGTTTTTGGTGGTGCTCAGTGATAGGACAAGGGGTACAAGCTAGAACACAGGAGGTTCCACCTCAACACGAGGAGACACTTCTTTATGGTTAGTATGATGGAGCACTGAAACAGGCTGTCCAGAGAGGCTGTGGAGACTTCTTCTCTGGAGACTCACAAAACCCACCAGGATGTGTGACCTGCCCTAGGTGATCCTGCTTTGGAAGGGTTTGTTGAACTCAATGATGTCTAGAGGACCCTTCCAGCCTCTATCATTCTGTGATTCTGCAGTTCTTGTTCACAGTTCTGCTGAGGGCTTGGGCAACCCAAATCCAAAGCCCTGACTGTGCCTTCAGTGCTTCAATGGCTGAATACTGAACTTCATTTTCTTTGTAACTTGCCACTGAGTTAGCACTGTGCTGCTAACTTTTTCCTTGTTGCATTCTTTTCTTTGATAGAAATACTTTCTTTTCACCTGTGAGACTTAGTGCCAATATAGTCATTCCTGATTTCACAACACATGTCAAACTAAACTTAGAAAGAGGGGCAGCCTTGAGTCTGTTTTGATAAGCAAAATAATTCTGAGGTACAGCACTGGCGAGTCCAGATTTTTTTCCAGACATTGCACAACTTAGTTATTCAGACTGTAAAAGAGGAAGTTTTGCATGTTGCCTAAGGCAGCCTACAGACTGAGTGCGTGATGTAACCTATCCATGAGAGCCAAGAGCACTGAATTCCATAGCTTTGCTTAATTATTCAATCTGTGTCATTGTGAATAGACTATTTCTGTTGAGGTGAGAAGGAAAAAAACAGCTTTCAGAGTAGGTTTCTGTTGGTTTCATGGGCTGTTGTGTGACTAAACACTAATTGAGGTTCTGAGCTTTAGAGCTCATTTCCCAATAAACTCCTTTAGAAATTTCAGCTTTGGTATTTAAAGCTTCTGTGCTGATTTTAAAGGCTCATCTGCATTTGTAAACCAGAAAAACATTTCATTTTATCATTCTTTTTTTACTTTCAAATTAATACTTTTCATTTTCTGACCATTCATCATATTTTTCTCTATACAGGTTTTTTCTCTCAATGGAAAACTGATATTTGATAGAAGATTCATATTTGTACCCAGACCACTGCCTGGCAAGTGCAAGCTGATCCTGTTGATTAGCTCTGGGCTACTAAATTCAGTTGCGGTAGTATGCAACTAAGCTACCTCAAAGCCAGATCAGGTTTGAGAGGTGGTCTGTACCCCGATTACAGGATTGAGGCTTTCTTTGCCACAACAGGAGTAAACCAGTGTCAACAGAAGTGCCTATGCATGCTCCAGGCTGTGATCCAGGAACATTCCCAAAAGATGACATCCTGTTACACTGTATGATTCAAAGGGGCAGCCATGAAAACAAAGAACAGACAAATTTAAACTGGAGACCTACATCTGTTTGCAGTTTTACTAGCTGTTGTCCGTCTCAAGGGACAATATTACTGATCCACCATCTTCTGATTGAAGATTTTTCAAAAATCATTTTAAAGTGATAGAAACTTTTGAGCTGAATTAACTGGAAGTTCCTTTCCTTGTGGTGATGTTAGAGATGAAGATTGTAGAAAAACACATGTCTGATGTCCTTTAGTTATTGCTGGTTCCATCATAAATTATATGAAGAACTATTTTCCATAATCTAATACTCCCTTAGGTTGAACATTTTCCTCAGATTATGTTTTTTTCCAAGTATTAAGCAAGAGAGTGTAAGGGGGAAAGGGAGTATTGATTCTTTTCTGGAAGGGAGGAGAAACAGATTTCTTTCTTACATGTAGACCATTTTTACAGGTAGACCATTTTGTAGAGCAAGAACTGCTGAAGTAGGTTTATTTTTATTATCTATTTATCTTCTTGAAATTTAAAACTTCCTAGGAAAATGTCAGTTTATCAAATTCAATTATGCAACCTTCAGACTTACTAAAACCTTGCACTTTTCTACTTCCCACATGCTTTCTATATTTAAAAAGAGCCTTTTCTGCAGTAGCTAGCCTTGACGGAGATAATTGGGAAAGCAGTTTGCTTTCTTCCTACCTACCTAATTTATGTTTTTTTACTTTTCAAACTAGTTCCTCACTTCAAGACAGAACACCTCAATCATAAGAATACGTTGCTGGTCACAAGGTGTTCCTGCATTAGCAATTGCTCAAGAGTCTAGGCTGTGCAATTTGTTGCAATTCCAATGCCAGGTTGAGTTTAATGGCTCATTTTAGGCTGTTTTAACAACACTCATAAATAATGAGGAGAAGACTCAGCAGAGCCTGGATTAATTTGTAAGGATTTTACAGAACTATTTTATTTTTTAGGTTTTGTGGTTGTTTTAGGCAGCTTCTCTCACAACATGAGCCTGTTTTTCTCTTCGTTTTAACTTGTGTACTAACTTTGTATCCCATGGAGTACAGAATATGTGTAGTGGATGCCGCTATGTGCAGCACGGTGGCATGACTAATTGTGGCACAGGGTGGCACAGACTAGAGGTGCTTGGACAGCTTTGAGGATTTGCATCTCTTATGCTTTGTGTTTCACATGTGATTGCACTTCATGAAAGGGTTCAATCTAGGATTTCTGCATGTTGCTAGTTCACTGTAAAATACAAAGAGAACAAAATTGAATACAGCAGTTGATTACTTTAAATGACTCTCTTGCTTTCCTACTTTTAACAGGAAAGTTTCCTAATCTTCATTTTCCTACCTCTGCAGCTACAGACCCCCTGTCTTAAAACTTAGTGCGCAGAATTGTTGCCATAAGAATATACAGAATAATAGTAGTGGACATTGAAAAGCTTTGAGAAGGATATAAATCATCATGCTTACAGGTTTAAGCTGTGTGAAACTTGCCTTGAAAGCAGATAATGCCATGGCTGCCAAACTCAGAATGACTTCTACCACAACTGCCCTTAGCTGCAGATTGGCAGGTTAGGAAGGTCACTGACATATAGCAAGTTAGTTTTTATAGTCTTCACCTATCTTCTCTCAATTACACCTAAGGCTTGAATCCTAATAAGAGTGTAGGCAGGACAGGGACATTTCCATGGGCTGAAATTGTTGTTTTGAGTCAGAATCTACACAGCTTTTGACCAGTCCCATCCAAGACCGGCTTAGAGCAGCACCTAGTGCAGTTAGGCTCCAACTGACAGATGTTCAATTGCTACATCACTGCATGAGTCAGACTGTAATTTGGGATAAATATTAGGTTCCCATCTGCTGCATTATGTAGTGTTTTATGCCACGTACCTCCCACTTTGAAGCTGACGCAGTCCTTTTGCAACCAAGTACAAGTTTGCCTTGTTGCCTGTTACATTTAGATGTCCCATCTCTCAACCTCTTTCACTGAAAGATCATATCAAGGGTTTGCTCCTTTGTTTTGTTTTCTTAAAAGACAAGTAAACCTTTCAAACATGGAGGAATGTGGAACTGTTTTGAAGAGCCAACCAATACTGTAAAAATCTCTGCTCATATTGTAAACATGCGAAATTCAAAACAGGGGGAAAAAGGGATTCAAAACAGATAGGGAACAAAAGAGGCATGGGAAAATATAGGCAGTGTGCTACCGCTTTCATTTTTTATTAAAACCCACACCTTCATTTTATTTTTGATAAAGTATATCTAAAATTAATGCTACATGCAATTATATTCTTAAACTTCAGGCTAATGAAAATCTGACATTTGTGATTATATCCAAATAGCCCTGAAGACTGAGAAACTATTTAATAGTCTGTGCAGCATGACCTGTATTATCTGCTGACTGCTCTAATATATATGAATGCATTTTATAAACTGAATAAAATAACAGGTGAAAATGTATAATGTATGAACAATACATTGTCATAGATTATCTGTGTCTAATAATTAATGTTTGTGGACTTTAAATATTTAGCACCAGTCTAGAATTCTATCTTTCGGATTTCTGCCATCATTTTGTTCAACTCATGATTTAGTCTTCTCCTTCTGAAGTGTCGCTGAGGTTTTCATCACGTAGAGTATGTGGCTGCTGCTGTAACATCCTGTAAACTTCTGTATGAATGACTTGACTCTCACAAGGAAAATCTGTACCAGTGGTATTTCTCCTGTCTAACACATGCAAAATAATGAACCTGAATGGGGCCTTGAATCAGATTAGCTTTAAGTGTGCTTAAAAGCCTACTTGTTTCACAGTTCAAAGAGTTAAACTTGAATTTTGTGGGTTTGCTGTGTAAATAATTACTGAATCAGATGGTCAAGAAGAAAATAATTTACTTATTTAAAAGGCTCTGACTAACTACTACCTGATTTTGTTACTGAAAATAATTACATGGAGTTAGACTGTGTGACTATTAAGATCTCTTTAAATGTTTAAGGTGTTAATAGCTGATAGGTTGTTATTTTGTCCTCTGGGGGTTTATTTGGTTTTGTTTCCCTACAGGCATTTCTAGTTTGCCTAATCTTCTGTTTGTTGTCATTAATTTTATCACTTAGTTAACACAATTTTAACAGGAGTAATAGAGGAAGCAAACAGTGAATTTAATAATGTCTAAAGTATTTTGGAGTATATTTAGATAGATGAAGTCAACATGAGTCAATTGTTAATTGTTTGCATTATTAAGGAGTGTGGCCAAGATGCCTCTGAACCAGAGCAGTTAACTTTAAGAACTTGGAAGGAACAGTTTAGATCCTATCAGACCAGAGGAGGCCAAAGACAAGGCAGGGAACTAAGAAAGTAAAGTCTTGTGTGAGGAACTAGAGTATTCAGACAGGTACTAGAGTAAATTTAGGAACACTTGGTTTCTGTGCTACAACAGCAGGGTAAGGTTGTGAAAAATAATCAGCACATATTTGTTGAGCACAAATCATACCAAACAAATCTAGTTTCTCCTTTTGATCAAAAGGCAGAGGCAAAGAGTTGAATTTTCAAGTCCACAGTCTCAATAACCCTCTCATGTTCTTCAACCAGTTCTATTCAGCAGTTGCCTTGACAAGTCAGATGGTGTAATGAGGGACATGTATGTAATCCTGCATTGACAAGCTGAGAGGCCTCTTCAAGGACAGGAACAGGGTGTTCTCAGAAAAGGTGGAGCAATTGTGTGAGGTCAGGAAAATGAAATGAAGTACAGTGCTACTGTTAGGAAGGAGACTTGGGCAGCTGCATGCAAAATTCACAGAAATCAGGATCTGATTAAATGGTGAAAAATATGATGCTGTAGGCCAAGACAGGCAGTGTGTGATAACAGGATTGTTCTGTTTCAGTTAAGGGAGAATTTATGTTTTATATTCCTCTAGATTTGAAAAGAAAATGTCACACACAATTGTGTGAATGCAATAATGCTCAAAACTAGGGCCTGTAGACAGAATAATATGGCTAGGTCTGGGCACTGCTCTTGAGGAGAAAGATGATAGCAATGCTGATTGCTTCCTCTGGAAAATGATAAGGAAATATGGATGCAATAATAGTTTCATGGTACGTTTGAAAAATAAAAAGGTCCCTTCAAAAATGGCAGAACATTTTTTGGTGTCCCAAGGAGCAATGGCAAGGAGTAATGGATTAAAATAGAGAAAATGCCTGATTGTAAATGTAGCGAAGTATTGCAAAAGGCTGTGATGTCCTTCCTTTGGAACTATATTAGACAAACATCTCTGAGGGGATCAAAACATAATTAATCTTGTCTCAGGGCTTGGACAAGGGTTCTTGACAGCCCTTGTAGCTCTACATTTCTGTGATGCTACCACAAGTATTTAAAGACCTAACATGACTGTATTACTGTGTGCCTGAAACCTTGCAATATGTTGACTAAAAATAATTATATATCCTTCTGTATTTGAATCTGTAAGCACAGTCTTCCTGGCCTGCAGCAATGTAGACCAAAGCATTCTTCATGAACAGCAATATTAAAACTACTTTGTATGGCATACAAAGAGGTATTAAAACAAATACAGTGTATCATTGTCTGCCTGGACCAGGCATTGAGGAAAAAGGGAGTGCCCTAGGCAAGATAGCCCTTCTTCAGTGGCACTCAGCCCCCAAAAAAAGATCAAAGAGGGGAAATTGTCTCTTGCATTTGAATCCTTTCTAAATAGAATCTTTATGCAGAGACCTAAAATGAAAGCAAAGCCATAAAAAGGCTTTCCCAAAAGCAGTATCCTGAAAATCACAATATAATAGAGAAATCTTACAGAGTCACTGAACCTGAGTTTAGGCCCCTACATCTTGGCGTCTTAAAATTCATGGTTTCTTTTGGGTGGAAAGAAAGGAGATATTTCCACACCAGGCTCCCTTTTCACAAGCTTCAGCAGTCACCCTTGATTGTACTGTTTCAGTCAGATTTCAGAATATGATCTGAACTGTCTGTTGGGCTACAGCCTAAGTTAGATCAATACATTAATTTAATAACATAGCTTAGTGAGGAGATAACCCCACATTACAGCAGATATAAAAATCAGATAGTGAGGAGCATCTCATACAGGCACAAGCTTTCTGTGTGGAAAAGAAGCTGTTTTAATGCTGTTTTTTTTCCTTACTGTTTGCCTCAAAAGTGTTGAAGCCAGACAATAACTATAAAATAACCTTTGCAACGCATTTCAGACTCCCAGCAACATGCAAAACAGAAACAGAAACGAAATATTCTCCTTTAAAGTCCTCATTCACATGGAAATGAAATTCAGCTCATAGCCAGAATGCCAGCATGAGGCCATAGATCCAGAAAGCCCGGTTTAAACTTGAAGCCATCCAGAAAGAGTTAAGTGGAGCCAAAGGACATTGGTAGTGTTCTGCTACCTTCCTCTGTCTGAAAGTGGCTGTTCAGAAGGACCTGCTCACTGAAAAGTCCACAAGTTCCCATGTGTAAAGCAAGCCAGATACTCCTTTACATCATTGGTCACTGGGTGTTTATAGTATTTACCTCTGCTTTTGGTACTGGCAAACTCTTGAGTAAGAACAGAAATTTACACTTCAGTTATCTTTCTCCTTAACACTCATCACAGTGGTTTGCTTTTAAAAGAGCACACCTTTGGAGGTCCCTTTCAACCCAGACCATTCTACAATTCTACTCACAAGTTTCTCCTGTCTTCTCTTATAATTGTGGCAGCTGCAGTTCTTGTCTCACAGTTCCTGTAGCTGCAAGAAACATTTGTAATTTAAATAATAACTTACAATAGGCAAATGGCACCATCATTCCCTTTAGACATTAATATTCCTGTTGAAAGAAGAAGTTCATGTACACTGGTTGTCAGGGTAAGTGAGTTCAACACTTAACTTTTGTCGTTGATGGTTTATAACTCAGCAAGCCTTACCTCGCTTGTGCTCTTGGGCAGTGTTGGTTACAACACCACTATTTACCCAGTTAGATTGAATACATGGGAAGAACTTTTTGCAGAGCTTTTATCAGTTATTAGAATAAAGTGTTTAAAACAAAATGCAATTGAGCACTTAATGAAAATAGACACTCCAGGTTGTACGTATGTTTATATAGCTAAGTACACTGTAGTGGGCACTTTGAGTACTTGGAAAATTCAGTAGAGCTACTCTAAATTAAGACTTGTGAACTGCAACCCAGCAGGCTGCTCCAAAGAAGTGAAAGCTTTAGGGATTTTTTTTCCCTTTTTTTTTTCCTTCTTGCATAGAAAAGGCAGGCAATGCTGTTATACCCACCCACCCACCCCTCCTTCCCCCTCCCCCCATGGAGTTTGGCTAATCAGAGACAAAGTACAGTAGTCAAAATTCAAGTAGCATTTCACAAGTGTAAGAAAGCACACAAGTCCTTCAGCATTTGCTTTATTCCCTTCTTCATGTAGAAAATGTCAAGTGACACTTGAAGTGGAGATGAAGTTTGAAACACCCAAACAATGTTCAGTTTTCTGACTGCAGATCAGCTTCTGGGCGATTAGAGTATTTTAGATTCCTGATAAGACTGTATCCTCTGGACATAATGTCCGCACATTTTTCTGACTTCCTTCCTTTTGTCTTGAAGATGCTGTTTCAAGGTTATTTGAGATTATTACAGTTATTTCTTAAAGGAAACAAATGGCTGCAACCTCATGAATGAAAAAACAGTCCACTAATGGAGAGCCAGTTTTAAAAAAAAGCAATTTTTAAATGTTTCTCTAGTTCACCATATGTTTTACTAGCATTTGAAGGAATAACATCTGTAACCACACATTCACATTCATCAAGAGTTGCTGGGGCTGTTTGGGTGCATTCGTGTGTTGTGTAGTTACCAGTGGGTTTGTGCTTTCTTCAGATGATGTAGACAGGAGCAGGTTTGTTCGGTGCCAAAGGCAGTGTTTTCAGTTTCTGAGAGAAACAACAGCCTGTATAGATCTCCTTCCTTTACTGTAGAGCACCTACAAAATATTGGTAAAATTATATTGAGTTTTGTTGTTTCTGACTGTCTAGAATAGCATGCTGACCTTTTCCCACAGTGGCATACTGCAGATGGGAAACAGAAATGTCTTTCTCTTGCTCTTTCCATTTTAAGAAGTGAGGCAAAATTAAATGTGGATTCTGCCATCTATCTCCTGAGCCAGTAATCTACACTGTACTGCTTTCCTCCCTCCTCTCCAAAGTTTGTACTGAGTCAACCACCTACAAGGTGCAACAAATGTAATGTGGACAGATACACACCTCCCCAGCTGTACCTAGTGTAGAGCAGCATTCGTGATGAGGGCACATGGTGAGGAGTCTGCACAAGCTGTGCAATATCCCTCCCAGACTGTGTGCTTACTTAGGAGGCCATTCAGGCCATGCTGGCATGCTTACTGCTGATGATTGCTGATCTCATTAGCTAAGCTAATTAAATTATAGGTAGCACAATTACACCTATGCTTGTTGCAGTTGGACCACTGGGCATGTCCGTAGATCAATTTTCAGAAATCTTTGAAGCACTTAAAAGTGTCACCTGCATGGAACTGCCATGAGCCTTCCATTCCAAAGGCTCCCTGCTGCTGTTTGCAAGTTTACAGACATATTATTAGGCAGGAGAGTGGGGAAATTAAAATGTGTGGCTATATAGGTGTAAAAAAGAGGAAAGCACTAAAAGTGTGGCATGTTTTATTTCTGCAGAGGCCAGCAAGTATATTCAATGTCTTTAAAAGCCAAATAAATAAGTAAATAAACCAGACTGTCCTCTGCTAACTCTAGCACAGACAAATATGGATCCTGGGGCTGCAGGGATAGCAACATCAACAGGAAAAATCCTGCTGCTACTGTAAGGCTGAATTTTGATGGCTATCTTCACACGGCACGAATTAGGGAATGCAGGTGCCTCTCTGTCTGCTAAATGGCCACAGTGTTTTTATTTGTTTGTGTTTAGAATTACAGCTTCTGTTCCTCGGTATTTATCTGAAGGCCACCAAAGTTACCCATCTTCCTATGCACTTCTCTTGATGTTTGCTGTGCTTACTTTACAGGATTTGGACAGATTCAGTTTAATGTATAACTTAATTTTCACTTGTCTTTTGGTATGTATTTTCTTGATTCCAGATACTAACGTGTGTATGCAATGTGCTGCACCTTCTCCTAGCTTAGAAAGTTCTTTGAGCTTTTCATCAAGATTTTTCATTCTACAGAAAAAACTTCATTCTGCTACATTAACTTTGCTAGAAAACAGGATGGGTTGTAAGAAAAAGAATAAATTGTTAGGACTTAAAGGATGAAGATGAATTTTCAGAAGATTGCTCTACAACTCAGTTATGTGTTCACCCAAGCTAATGTAATCAATTTTTTTATCAATGTAGATAAACTGCTTCAAATCCACTACATTAATACTTTTCATATCACTTCTACTCCCCTAAGTCTGTTTTGTTTAATCCACTGATTAAAGCAGAAATAAATTGACAAGAAATTACATCAGTGGAAAAATTAGAACCAAAATGAAGATGTTAACCAAGACTATGTCAAAGGTGGAAATGGTGGGCTCTGGGTCATTAGTGCTGCAGCTTCTAGAGAGGCAGAGAATGTGCATCTCTGTTTTCAAAGTGTAGGAAGTGAGAGCAGAGTCATGCCACTCCAAGGTGGATTAGAGAGCCCTGATGTGAAAACATGTTTGAGATTTGCCTAAATTCTAACTGATAAAGCTGAAAAGCACTTTGAAGTAGAGGTTTGTCAGCTGCTTGATCCAGTCCTTCTGCTGCAACTCTTTATTACTTACAGCAGCAAACAATAGATTTGTGCAAATTAAGAAGTTAGACACAGCCACAGCGAGGAGGGAATCTGATTTAATAAATGAACAACTGCAGTACCTAAACAGATCAGACTGGCTCAAAGGTTCAAAGTGTCTCTTTCCTCTAAGGCAGTGATTTGTAAACTAAGGAAAACAAGCAAAAGCAGATAAACTGAGGCCAGAGCAGAACAGAAACAATGACCAGTGCCAGCAGTGATGAGACCAGGCTGGTGATTAAGTTAACAAGATTGCTACTATTCTGAGTTAGCTGTTTGAAAATACAGAATTACATGGGAAAAATTAATAAGGATTATTTGGTTTTCTCTCACCCATGTGAAATCCCTCAACCAAGACACAAGCAAATGAACCTCAATACATTTTGACTGTGTTTTCCTATGGATAAAACAATGTGATACAGACTCAAAAGTAATTAACGAAAATGTACATCAGTGAAGGGAAAAGAAGAAAATCCCATGAGGAACAACTCCCTTGTCTCAATATAAGGTTTAGATATAGGGCTTTCTGCCAGAGTCTCTAATAGTTCTAAGTTTTCATTAACAATTGGTGAAGTGGTTGGCGAGTTACATGATATGAAGACCACCACGGAAGGAACAGGATTCAGATTCCTTGGTCAGAGAATTTACAGTCTCTGTGACAAACCCTTGAACCCATCCTTCTCGTTCTTTCATTGCCAGGGCCTTATCTGCTCTCTACATTACTACAGAACTGTTCTCCTGCATTTCAGCTATTGCCATAGTGATGTTTTCCATGAGATATTTTTCCCCCTCTGGTAGATTTACAATCAGATATCTGTCATCATGGAAAGGGACATCCCAGCTTTGGGAAAGAGTGTGCCTGAAAGGATGTAGAATTGATTGCTTTTGGCAGTGCTGTAGCCACTTTTAAGTTCTAATTTATACCAGGCAGACAGAGAATGCCATCTGGTCATGCCAAAGTGATTTGAAAGGAAGCACAGAAATACACATTTGAGTCAGCCATCTGTCCTCATGTCTGTAACATCATAGGGGGAGGTATTGGCATGTCTGAGGCCAGTAGCTAAGGGTTTGTTGTTTTTCTCAGAGAGTAGGGAAGTAGGATCTGGCACAGCTCTCTGGTAGTAGAGGTCTTTGGAGTTTTTCAAGATTGATTGTGTAACTTAAAAGGGGCAGAATGCCAGCTGATGTCTGTAGCCTTGGTTTCTCACTCAAGCACTTACATGTCCTGGCAAGAGAATATGTTTGTGGCTGTGCATGGGGTAGGTAGGTAGATGTACCCAGTTCTGCAGTTCTGAAATCACTTTGTTAGACATAGTTGCCTTCTTACTTCAGACAAGGAAGTAACTCAGAGTTAACATCTCAAAGAAGTGAAGATACTTACTTCTTTCCTTTGAGTGCTTTTTGTTTGGATTTTGTTTGGTTTGTGTTGGGTTTTTTTTTTTTCCAGGCTTTGGGATTATATTTTTTTAGGGAGGTGGTTGGTTTGGATTCTGTTTTAGTTTGTCTCTTTTTAATTAGGGCTGGTAACTTTCTGTGAACCCACTTGAAACAATCACATAAAAAGAAAACTTTGGCTCCTCACTTCAGAGCTTTGGTGCTCACATGTCACACCAAGCACTGAGAAGCAGTAATTTTAGGAGTTGGATGGATGAGCCTCTCAATTTATTTCTTAAAAACACAATAATTGTCTGCCTCACAACTGGTGCCATCTGAATTGTCCAAACAGAGAAGAACAGATGAATTCTTTACTGCAAAGATAATCTTGGTGATTATGTCGTTGAGACTGTTACATTGTTGCTAAACTTGCTCAAAGCATTTTGTCATTCACAGATGCAGGCCTCTCGACTGATTGCTGGAAGTTAGATGGCGGGAAGCCTCTTTAGGTAAACCCCTACAAGTTACCAACAGTCAGCAGGGGGGAGGTTTTACTCTTCTGCGATTTTGGAGGTGTTTTCTGGTTGCAGATGAGGGAATCTACGTATGAACCTAATACTAAGAGACAGTTAGAGCTTGTATGAAGTAGTGGGAAATGTTATGGCAAATGGGGGCAGATGAAGGAAGTGCATCTTTTCCTGACCCTTCCTTTTGTAAATGTTTTTGCCAGGCTATTGGCTATAAATGGATATTAATAATCCATTCATATTCTTTCCAAAATGCATCAGGTGTGTGAGCTTTGCTGGTAGCATAACTAGCAAACTGAGCTTGTTGCTGGGTCTAGGGTAATGGATGTTTAGATTTGGATTCAGTCAGCTGTTAGCAGCAGATACGTACCTGGGCAGATTTGTGCCTGCTGATGCTGCCTGATACCACACATTTATGTGCATCTCGCATCTAAACAGGCTCAGGTGGGTTTCTCTGAACAGTTTTCCAAGCTTGGTATTTTTAACAGCTGAGTGCTTTCTTTGATCTCGTGTTTGATGATGCATCAGCAAAGCAAATGTGAGTTCTGTCAGTGATTCAGGTGGTGAATCAAACCCACAGAGAAAATTTAATCCTGATGTTATTAATGTTGATGCATGGATCCAGTAAATGCTACTATTTAGTGAACCAGAGTGCCTTAAACTCTTGCTCTTAACTCTGAATTACAGTCCTCTCTTATTTAGCAGCGGGAAGGTGTCTTGCATGTTTTTGAGATGGGATGGTGTGAAAATGGAAAAGGAAAAGATACCATGTCTGAATATGAGAGTCTTTTTGGGGGGTTTGTCTATATGTAGAAAGTAGAAATATACAGGAAGAAAATTAATGGCGAGACAGAGAATTCTGAATACTGTACTTGTGGAGAGCAGGATACTGTCCTCACATTCTGGAAAACTAACCCTGGGAAATCCAAAGTGCAGATCACAGCAGTTGTTCCCAGTGTGCTGTTTGGTATGCAGTGAATCCAGCAAGCAAGGCCCTAAGCAGCAATGTTTGGAATCTATTACATTTGTTCCACAAAGTCACTCTAAACCTATTTAATCTCCTTCATCACTGCTTCTGACGTCTGCATCTTATGTACAGTGTAGACAACTGAAGAAGGAGATCTGCTCTCAACTGATTCTTGGAAGGCCAGTTTTCACACTTTAGCAAGAGTAATGTTTCATTTTATTTTTACCTTTAGCTTCTTCCATCTTCTCCCACACTGGGTAACACTACCACTGACCCAGCAATACTTTCTGGTTTTGTTATCTAACCAAAAATGAAGTGGTGATGCCACCTCCTCAGGGATTACCTTGCACAGCACTACAGACTTCTCCACGTGGAACACAGAAATGCTGGGAGCAGGAAAAATGGTGAAGGACTGTGAGTTTTGTGTTTGTTCAAAGGCTTTTTTGAACCAGGCATTTAATAGCAGATTGGTCTTTTTTCAGAGTTCTCTTGAGGGCACAGAGGGCACAGAATCTGTGGCAGAAATCCTGAATGCAGCAGAAGGAGCAGCTTGTTTCACACACTAGTGCTGGCACTAGTAAATAGGTATTGGCAGGGTGACTGAGTGAGGAACTCTGGAGTGGGAAGTAAATCAGCAGCTTTCTTTTTCTGTGCTTTATTTTCTTTTTTTTTTTCAAAGACCAGTGCTAAGAAAAGGGAGAGAGAGAACATGGTAAACTTGCAGTGGAATTTTTAAAAGCATTTGTTATTGATCTGACACATTGAAGGTACTAAAACCCCTACCTGCAGTGAAAGAGAGAGGAGCTGATCCAATGTTTTGTGCTTTAAGAAGTCCTACTGCTAGAGAACAGTGAACAGACTTTTGCCAAGTAAGCAAGACTCGAAGGCAGTCATATTCCCAGCAGTAATGGTGATTTGCCTCCCTATTAAGGTGGAAAGATCATTATCAGGTCAGGCTACAAACCCTCTGTCACAGCAGTGTCAGAGGTCCATCTGTCTGGCATTAGTGGGACATGTCTCTGTGGTACGCCACAGCCTGGCTGCTTCACACATGCTTTCCCAGGGAATGGCTGGTGCTCTGGAGGCAGGTGGGAGCTGGTAGCAGTACTGGTAAAGAAGTACATTTTCCCTCAAGACAGAAAATTCGTAGTCTAAAAATGTTTTGAGAAGGCTAAACAAAATTAACCCAAAGTGTAAGGGGCCTCAGGAGAAATTTTTTAGAGAGAAATAAAAATGTGCTGAGCTCTTACTGTTGAGTACTGCTAATGTAATAGCTCAAGCCAGTTAGACTCAATTCTCTTACTTAATTGTATAGCGTGGTAAAAAGCAGTATTTTTATCAGTTTAATAATTATTATAAACGACAAAGTTGCTCTAAACCTGTGTTTTATTTGAAAGGTAAGTGGTATTTGGGCTTCTTCAGCTGATATTACAAGCTAATCTAGAGAGTAAGGAGTTCAGCAGGCAGATCATGTTAAATTAATCAGCAATTCCCAGGTGACTTTCCTTGCTAACCTTCTGACTTTTAACATGCATGCTTCACAATTCAACAGTAGAAACAAGTCCCTCGAAAAATCTGTGAGAGGTCAAATAGGATCTCAGTCCCAGGCTTTGTGGACCTGTAATTAAACACATTTCTGAAATACAGCATTATGTGCAAAATCTTGCCTGATTGCTATCCTATGGAATTCCTTCTCCACAGAGATCTAGTAGTACTTTGAAGGTTTCTGACTGTAAAAATGAAATGCCATAATGCCATCTGGTAAAAGAATCGTGGCAATACTGTCATCTTCAGTGCATCCCTTCTGGTTATTGTGGACAAAATAGAGTGAACATTCAGAAAAAAACAAGACAGGAACTAGTGTTCTCCTTTGCTTAGGTTCTGGTCACAGTGGCAGGCTCCATACAGGGCTGGGAACCCATTACATTAAGTAATGGGTGAATTTGATGTTGCCAGACTAAGATGAATTCATAGCGGAAAGAAGTTATATGACCTCCTTGAGGCAATCAGGGTTGCAGTAGTTGCATTTCTTCTTTCCAGATACACTCCTTTTTATTTTTATCATATGAAAGAAACGGAGAGGGGGATAAGAAATGCAGGAAGGGATGAGTGACAGCTGAGAATGTGTGAAAAGAGAAGGATGAGAAAGTGGGTTACTGTCACAGTAATGATGATGCTATGAGGAAAGAAGCCAGAGAGCAGTCTAGGTACTGTGTCACGACTGGTGTTAAAGAGTTTGAAGAAGATTAAGTGATCGTGTCATCCCTGCTAGCGAGCTCTGGAGTAGTATCTGTCATGCTGTTTCTGGAGATCCTAGAACCAAAGACTGGGAGAGATGAAATTACAAGTGACTGAGAAAATGCAAAAGAACATAAATTGTAAAGATCAATTTTTAGCTCTCTGTGAACACTGCACATCTGCTAGTGCTTTGTTAGCTCTGGTGCTGCTCTGTTATTTGTTTAGTGCTGTTTCCATTTAGGCCATTCCTCTTGTGTTTACCCTGGCTCATCAGACAAAAAGGCTGATGGGAACTGTATCTTCAGAGGAATATTCTCTCCAGTGGAATGAAATCCAAAGGCACATGCAAGCCCCAGCTGATCTCTGTTAGCTGTTTTTATGCTATTGTTCCAGGTAGTCCACTAGAAAAATCTTGTCCCTCATTCTGCTTCTCTTCTGTGGATCAACACCCTCAGTGTATTATTTCTATCACATAAGTGTCTTGTAATGAAAAACTGTAGAAGCCCTTCCTCCGTTCACTCCCTGTCAGGAGAGCATCATGGAGACTAGTAACGCAGGGAATGAGCAAATTATAAAGGCACATACGCAAAAGAATTCTTTCATTTTCATTAGAGACCTCTAAAAGGAATGGGTTTCTAATCAAAGTAAGCAAAGCTTCATTTTAAAACTACAACGTTTTCATGGATGAGGGCATGAAGTGCTTTCTTTGAGAGCCTTGCTTTCTCCACTTTGAATTTCTCAAGTCCTGTCATCATCACTATGTTGAAGATGCTGAGAGTCAGCCTTCTCTTTTCCCACCCAGAGAACAAGTCCTTCAGGTCCATCCTCAGCTTTTCCAGGAAGTAGCTGAATTTTACACTGTTTTTCCAGCTAAAGAAAATGCTGAGGTGTGCATGGTGGAGCTCAGCGTCACTTTTTTGCGCATGCTGTGGTGATCTTCCACGAAGAGAAATGGTTTATTCACTAATGTTTGTGTTTCTGGTTGATAGCTGAAAACCCTACCTCTGAGGTTTGTAGTCAAATCAAATGGATGTTTATGTAGAGAAAAAGACAAGTTCAGGGAAATACTGGCTCATATCCACTTGTACATTTCAAGGAGTTCAGTCTTGGGCAAAAAAAGTCCAATCACCTTTGTAACAGAATTTCTTCTGTTTGGCTTGACTTGTGTTGTATGATTTTCCCTCAGCACAATATAAAAATGAAATGAGCCAACATAGATACAGGCCTGAATACAAACACTGCAAGGCATCTAAGCTAAAAGTATTTGAGGGGATTTTATACATGAATACATGAATGTAATGAGTTCACCTGTTTCAAGCATTCCCTTTTGGCTGCCAGGGAAAATAAATGTATAGCTTGCATTAGGTCAAGGATCTGGTAGGGAGCAGAACGTGCAGTTCATCAGTCTGTACCAACATGCAGCTACAGCTCTGAAATGCAATAGTGCACCCAGCTTTTCCTTGAAGATGGCATTTTAATAAATGGTGACTTCTTTCAGAGGATGGGCTGTTAGATTAGACTAGATTCATGCCTGTGTACTTCTACTTCAGTGGGGAAAAAATAAATAGACTGCATTCAACCAGCTGACACAGGGTATTAACAGGCCACTATTCTAGGCTACTTGGCTGACATAATGACACTGCTCAGTCACACAGGGAAAAATAAACAAAAATTTAATAACACTTGGGGATCAAGTTAGCAAAGTCACACCCTCAGAAGCTAAAGTACAGAACCACAGTTTTGAACTTCTGAACTTAATGTGACACTTGTGTGTAAAACTTACCAAACCCTCTTATTTTCTCCCTATATCAATATTATTGCTATATATCAATTTACACTAATTTTCTCTTTATGATTCCTCTTTAAACTGCCAGTGACTGAGTGGCAGTTCAGGAATTTTGGAGTGTTCAGTGTCAGGTACACAGTTCTATTTACAAGACAGCATCCTAATAACACACTTGATTACAGATTTATTGCTATTCTCATGAGCTTTTCATGAAGTTCATTATCGTAGCATCTGAGTGTATCACAAATGTTAACAGGTTTATCTTCACAACTCACTCTGAGTAGTGGTATTATTGCAGGCTCCTCTGAGAATTTCCTTGCCAGTCTGTAATTATTTTCTACTGAATACTTGCAAATGGCAGCTTCAGACACTGCAATTCATTTAAAACTGGGCAGAAATTTCATGGACATCATCATGCATCTCCCTAATTCCTGAATATCACCTTTGCCATCAATCCAAAGATAACCCAGGGCATATTTCAAAAGTATGATCACTAGAAAGCTCATCAACTAAGCACTTATAAATATATTTGCTTGGTTTTGCCTCTGGAGGTGTTCTTGGAAAAAAAAGTGAGTTTGGGTTTGGTTTTTTGGGGTGGGTTTGTTTGGGTTTTGTTTGTTTGTTTGTTTAATTATTATTATTTTTCAAACTTTCTAAACCTTTTTTCCCCATGGCCTGTAGCCCAGGCTGCAAAATCTTAAGCAATTGTTAATGAGCTGTAAGAAAAGCATGCCAAAGAAAACCAACCATAAATGATACCACTTATAAACATTGTGCAGCTCAGGAGATTCAGCTTGGTATAACACAGTTGTTAAAGCGAATTGTGACATATTAACAGCATGCAAAGTATTTCAAAACTGTATCAAGACCATATATATTAATTTTCATATGTATTTTTAAACCAACTGCCCAGTGTTAAGTCAGATTTTAATTAGTTGAATCTTTTCTCCAGAATGTTGGCAGGAGCCCATTCCGTTTCCACCAGCCCTCCCATTGCTCTCATTGAACATGCTGACATCTGGTCTCCAAAGGCTACTTCCTTCCTCTCTGTGCTGCAAGTAGGTCATCTCATCACAGCAATAGGGAAAGCAAAAGGTAAAAGTGACAGGAAAGTAGCAAAGAAACTGGAAAAGGTCTGTTCAGATTGATAGAACTGACATAATCTGTCAATGGGAAATCCAAAATTTGCTGTCTTGAAGAACCAGGTTATAAGCCTGACATGTAAAAAGCTCCACACTCCACAGCAAGAGCAAAATCTTCGCAAGAACAGAGCAGGAAATTATGCACAAAGGGCTAAGTTATTGCCATGCTGATGAATCCCTTTCTTTTCTTGTGTGTGGAGGACTTATTTTAAAAGGTAGAAATCACTAATGTGCTAGGTGGATGATAGCAAGGGCCAAATGTGAAGGGGTTTGAAGGATTCTGTGATAGCAGGTTTTAGCACATATCCCACATTTGGGGTTATGTGCCTTTACACTTAGTTACTGATGCGAAACGTAATTCCCCTTAGATGTCACCTTGGAGGTGCTGAAATGGCTGTGAAAATCCCTAGGCACCAGTTAGCAGGATTAATGCGTGTAAAAGATAACATATCATGACATGACATGGTGGCAATCAGCCAGTCTCAGCTTTTTGGAGTGGAAAGCTCTCTGCGTATCCTTCTCATCTGACCATGTTTCACTTTATTTCAGCTTAAGTGAGTTTTGCTTTTATGAGCTAATACAATATTTTTATTTTCAGAAGCTGTCTTAAAGTATCAAATTCATAATTGTGTCTTCTCTATGTGTATGGCCCTTGGGAATGCTGATGACCTTTGGGGGTAGAGCTTAAATGTAATTTTTATATGAGTGTGCAAGAATTTTATGGGGTCTTCATTGGCTATGGAGAGGTGAGACATTTTATGGATACATACAGTTAAAGAAAAACTGATTGCACTTCTCATCAAAGCTTGAGAGGGTTTGAGGTCTGGCAGGAAATGAAGTCTCAGGGGGTAGTTTACATGAAAACTGCAAGAAGGAATAACTTTAAAGACCTGAAGGGATTCCTTTGCCTAATCCCCAGATGCAGGCAAGGGCAACAGGCATGAAGTCTTCCCTGGTTCTGCATTACCAGCCCTGGAGTACTGGGATGGAAATGATGTTGTTTCCTTCATTGCTGCCTTCCACAGAGCCCTCTGAGTAGTTAAGAACAGGGAAATTTTGCCCTTGACAGTATCTTAAATGAAAAGCATCACAAAGAATGATGGTCATAAAACTGGGAACAGCAGAAGATCAGTCTTTCTGTTTCCTTCTCTTTTTCCCTTTAGATTTTACTAACGCTCTCTTGATCCACTTCTTGCAACCCTTCTATTAAAGGAACATCCCAGATATCTTCAAACTCACTGAGGAAATTCCTCTGTTCTTCACTGAATCCTCACCCTTTTCTCATTGCAATGTTCAGTGGGATATTGGGATCTTAATCAAATGAGCCTGGATACTTATTAGATCTAATCTATACAGCTACCATGTATAACTTGCTTGTAGGCTAGTATGCTACATTTTTAAAACATCACCACAGTGGCAACACCTTCCTGATTTACAAATTCTTGCAAACTGAAAATTGTTTATGCAACAAGAAGATTCAAATGATCCTTGTGTTCATCTGATAGCATAAGGCAGGCAGATGGACTAGGTCTTTGGACACAGGTGTTTTGGACAACTCTTGAGACATCCTAAAAATGAGCATAAAATAGCCATAAGTGACAGTCTGGAAAAACCTTAGATAAGTTGTGTTGTAGTTTGAGTTGGGTGCCCCCCTGGTGCATTCACTTCCTGTGTCCAGAAGTCCAGCCCAGAGGGATGGACACAGGAAATTGTGTATTTCCTACCATAATTCTTTGCACCACTATAAGATCCAGTGCGGAGTCTGGCACTTCCTCTTTCCTTCCCTCTCTGAGACTTGGTAACTGGGGGAGAGATCTCCCGGCCATGGGCCTGATTGGGCCCAAGGCCACGGGGGGATGGGCAGTCTCAGGCCTGGCCAGCTGAGACTAGCCCAGCAGAGGGAGGGGGAAGAAGGAGCCCTGGGGGTTTTGCATGCACCCTCAGGTGGGGATGGGATCTTTCTTTGTCACTGCGCTTTGGGTTTTCTGTAACATTCACCGCTTTCTATTTAAACTTTCATCACTTTTGCAATCCGTTTGCCTGAGTCGTTATTTCTGCCTGTGGTGGGGAGGGGACCTGCCCCAACCCATTACAAGTTGGAATGCAGTTACAGAGCACTTACAGCATTGTGGTCTAGTTTTGTAGATGTATGGATGTTCTTACTCATACTGCAGTTACAAGCCTAATGCAAATTAGCTCTCTCAGCACTCCAGATTGCTGTTACTTTAATGGAATAGTGATGCTATGGATTTGAACCAGAGATCATATTTATTTGTAGGGACTGAGAGGAAAATCCATACTTGTAAAGTCTCCTGTAGTACAGGGGAATACACTGACTTCTTTAGCATCAATAAAATCTGATGTGCAGGTGCTGTTCTACTAATTTAGCATCCTGCTTATGGAGTTTTCCTCAAGCCGTGCCACCATGGAAGTTCTTTTCATCTGTTTCCAGGCCCTGCTGTGAGGTTTGTGCAACACACTTCCACTGCAATATTTTAAATTGGGCTTATTTGATTTTCTTGATTTTGTTACTAACCACTGTCAAATGAAAGTGGCGAAAGATCTCAGGTTTTTACGGACAAGACTGCTTGAATTGATGCAGAGCTTCTCTAGCTTGTTTCCTTGCTCAGAAGTTTTGCTCTTGTGAACATTACTTACTGCCTTCAGGCCTGAGAACCAGCCACTTTTTTCTCCACAAACCCAAACCCTTATTCTGTACTTCAATTCCAAAAGAGTCCTGTTGACACTTGAACAATGCTTGTGCCAGTGTAAGATTCAAATGATAAGTAATTTCAATGTCTTTTGAGAGATACTTAGATGACACTGCGTTGTGATCTTGACAACATCCTATGAGCCATTGAAGTACACCAGCATCAGAATGCCCTGGGTGAGACAGTGGAATCTCTCAGATTATCCAAAATGTTTCTTCTGCTTGTTACACCCTAACATTTTCTCCATAAAACAGTTTCTGTTTCAAGGGGTGTGTAGCAGACAGACATCAGAACTATAGATCTCAGCGAGCAGATGCCCACCCTGCAGCAATAGTTTCAGGCAGCTGAAGATTTGATAATGGAGGTGGACCATGAGAGGCAAAACCAAGGACAAGGAGGGGATTTAGACAAATAAGTTATCTAGGAAGCTGCCATGAATGGTTAGGGACCTTCTGAGATCTCTCCAAATCTTGAATCAATAGATGTCAATACCATTTTATTCACATGGAGAGTTCTCTGAATATGCCAGAAATTCCAGCTGTCTCCAGCTAGCTGCCAACAGGTCCAGCCCAACCTCTGACAGCTCTAATAGCACAGTGACAATTTACAATACAACATCTGCAGCCCACTGGCATTTGGAAACAAAGTAAAGTTGCTTGTGCTGAATATCAAATCAAGGAATATCACACAGAAATTGTAACTGTTGTTTCAGAAGGAAGTTTAGAGAAAGTGCTTTAAATGGGAGGGGAAAAAACCACCAAGTATTAGGGTTTCTGTCCATTCTTCATATTTTTCTCAAAGATCCACTGTGCTATATGATAAACTCTTGAGCATGTCTAGACTGGCCACATTTCTTCTAGCCAGGATCTGATCTTTAGGTTAGTTTAAAAAATATTTAAATTATTGGGACATGCACTTATGTATTTCCTTCACTTCTCAGATCAGCCTTTCCATTAGCCGCCCTCTTTTGAGGGGACTGTAAGCTGCTCATGTACATCTGGACAGTGCTTTGATGGCCCCCGTTCTGACTGGTGCTGGTCAGAGCTGGCATGGTTGCAAGGAAATTACAACTACCAAACACCTCAACGAATTTTGCTTGTTGTAGTTTGCAGATCTCAGAGGTAGAACATGCAACCTTGTGTGGAGCTGCAAAGAGATTTTTCAGGTTCCTCAGTGAACAGCAACTACTGTCTTAAAAATAATGATGTTGCAAGGTCAGCTTTTGTGCCAAGCAATTAAGCAAGTAGTTCTTTCGGTTTGGTTTTAGATGTATGGCAGTTTTCATCCTCCATGTCTCAGAAATATTTGCAAACATGAGTTATTGAGCTCCAGAGCACCAGAGAAGGTAAGCTTTTTCTGTTGTAATGGTTAATTCCCTTGTGATTGAAGCAGCTAATGTCCATATGGGTATTGTGTTTTCATCTTAGCTCCAACGTTGCTTTCTTGGTGTGTCATTTACTACCAAGTCAGCACTCAGTTGCTAGTTGGTTTTGCCAGAGCCATCAGCAAGTACATGTACCACACGTTAGGCTTGAGATGTTTTAAAATACAGGACAGCTTTGGTAATCTTTAGCTTAGCATTTCTCCTGTGAGTTAAGAGTTTCAATATTTGATTTCACCTGGGATTTGCAAAGTTTTGCTGATGGAAAAAGATAATAGCCAATTATTCAAACTCATTCTTGCAACTTCTTCGGTGCAGAAATCTTGCTAAGCAGGCCCCTGGTGCGTGTGTCTCAAATGGCCTATTTTCAGGGGTTTTATATTGTTCCATTGTCAATGAGCTGATTGCATAAACAGCCCATCCTAGCATCTATGCATGCATGCAACCTTCTGAAAACATTCTGTGGTCTGTATTGAGCACTTTCTGCTTTAAAAAGGCTATTGAGATTTAGTAACTTGTATAAATTCCAGCTTTATTTTTATGCGAAGTTAGTCAATACCAGTTCTAGTAGGTAAATGATGAAAAAAAGCTGAGGTTTGGGGGGTTTGGGTTGGTTTGGTTTTTGTTGGTTTGTTTTTTTTTTTTTAATTTTTTTATTTTTTAAAGGTTGAGATCCAAAGCTGTCTTCCTCAATTTTGGCACAAAGATAATTTGGAAACAAAGTTTTGTGTATTTTCATTTCAGTGTTTGTCCGAGAAAAGAAATAAAAACTGGAGTAGAAAATGAAGGAGTTCTATGGAAAACATTCAGTATTTGGCACTAGAAGCTTCTTGCAGTACTAGTAGATGCCATATAACAGACTCTCCATGTCCCACAAAGTTTTCATTCTATAGTCTTGTAGCTTAATTTTGCTCCGTCATTAATTGGGCATAGTCTGTCTCCTCCACTGTTGCTGGATTTAACCCCTGGTCACTCAGCCTTTTCATCTGTTTCATCGTTTTGCAAAAATACTAAAAATATTTGCAAATGTTTCCAACTGTTAACCTGGTTGTCTTTCCACACCTTACCCAGCAGTTCCTTGCTTTAAAAACCAGGCAGGTTGTTGGTTGGCATTTGAGTCAGTTGAATGTTATCTACTTGCCCATATTAACTGCTGTCTTGCTAGCTCAGTGACTCACCAATAATCACTTTGTCACTTATTCATCATTAAAAATCAACACACACATTTAGGATGTCTGTATCTGCTGATGCCCACCATCAGCTCAGAATCCAATAACACACTCAATTTAGGGACTGAAGAAATGTGTTTCTTTGAGGTGTTCACACCACTAGAGCTGATAACACTCAGGTAAAGTACTCGGTTCTACAATTACAGAAAAATTCTTTTTGCATCATCATTTCCTTTAAAGCTCTTTGACATTCCAGTTTTTTGCTCTTCTTTCTGTTCTTAGCATGATTCATATGTGCTTTTTTTTGCTCTGTGTGATACTATGTAAAATTCATCATGAAAAGTGAAGTGAATTGTTTTAAACTGTATAGAACAGGGAGCACTTAGCTTATGTACTGGAAATGGTCTGGTAAAATAAAATATAAGCTTCTGGAATGCTTACTTCAACTTTATCAAATACAGCAGTTCAGTTTCCCTGCTCCAAACTAGAGCTGGTCCCTGCGCAGATTTCTGTGTTTAAAAATTCAGCAGTTCCTCATAGCGTGGCAATTAGACATTTGGGATTTCTGTACCCCCAGTCAGAGTTCAGACTGAGTCCCAGTCAGTAGAAGGCACAGGTAGTCTCATGAACCTCACCCTTCAGAAGAAGTGTGCTGCAGCTGAAGAGGGAGAATAAAAGCTATAATCTTGCTGTGCAGCAAAGTGCTGGTTGAGGTTTTGCCCTGAGAGGTAAGTCTTCAAGACATTATGTCATTCTTCACCTCCCCAGTATACTGCTGACTGACAGGACACACCAAGATTATATGAGATTTAATTAGTTCTTGTTTCAGCTCCAAGGAGGCAAACTACCCTCTTAGAAACCAAGAAGTGGAGTTACTGACCTCTATTACTAAAAATCAAAGGAACGTTTTTGAAAAGCAGAGTCTTGCTACTGAAGTGATGAAAATTATTTTCTAAGTAAGAAATACTTGCAATTGGTTGTGCAAACTTGAATATTGCAAACAGAGGAACACAACTGTACTGTTGTGGAGGGGTTTAGCTTTTGAACAAGAAGTTTGTGCCCTGAAGAGGGTGTAAGTGAGAGCAGACTACCTTATGATGAAAGGGTTGGCATTTTCATGATGGAGACATTAGTCCGTCAGATATGTAACAGTGGAAGGGAATAGACAGTACAGTATGTTTTAATAAAATATCTTAGTAAGGAGCCAGTCTGCTCAAAGCCAAATCTACTATCACTGCAGGATCAGCAAGTGCCCAATTTAAATACAACTTGGTTTTCAGTCCTCTTTGTATGTACGAGACTAAGTTGTGGTAACTCACTCTGGTCCTTTGCCTTTCTTAGCCACTTTTCAGCTGCTTTCACAGTGTGGGTACAGATCAGTATACATTTTCAGGCCTTTTCTGAAATATTTCTAAGGGTCATTTAAAAATGGGTAGCATTTCATTGTGAGAAACTGAGGGAGCTGGATCTCTTTAGCTTGGAGAACAGTAAGGGGTGACCTCATTAATGACTGGAACAGGCTGCCCAGAGAGGTTGTGGAGTCTCCCTCTCTGGAGATATTTAAAACCTGCCTGGATGCATTCCTGTGTGATCTACTCTAGGTGATTCTGCTCTGGCAGGGGGTTGGGCTTGATCTTTCAAGGTCCCTTCCAACTCCTAACATTCTGTGATTCTGTGAGGATACAATGCAAAGATACTTTCTAGAGGGCATGGTGCTGGAGATTCTAAGGGGCTTTTCTGTTGAATTTGTAAACAGTGACTAGAATACTCTTTGCCTAAATGAGAAAGCTGAGTGGTTAATTTGTAAAATTTGAGTAAATCTCTGGCTTTAATCAGTCTGGGTAACTTCATGGAATCTTTTCAAGCATTTAGTAGCAATATCCATCAGAAAGATACCAGGATATTTCTGTTCCTTCTGTTCCTTGCTTCCTTGCCCATGTTGTCTCTTCTAGTCTGGTAATGCACTAGACCACAATATTGAAGCCCTCCTTCATTTCTAGACCCAGGGCTGCTGCAGAAGCCAAGGTTCATTCCCACACTGTCTAAGTGTGCATAGGGAGTCTTAATACAACTCAGAGAGATTAGGTGTGTGCAATCTGCAATCTGCCTGCAGCTTTGTGCCAGAAATGCTGTTTCTGTAAAGCATGTACAGTTCTGGCACAGGTTACCTAACTGAGTGTGTGCATACATGGCACAGAGGGAACACACTGAATTCAGCAAAGAGGCTGTCCAACTTGGAGTTTCATTGTGAAACGGGAAACAACCCAATAGCCTTGGGCCACATTCCAACATCTCTTAAAGATACTTCAGGGTGAAGCCTTTTCTCACCATAACCAAAGAGATTTTTTAATCTCAAGAAGCCCTTTGGATGAGTTAATGCAGTGCATGTATTTAGCCATTCCAGTTTTCTTAGTGGTTGGCACTAATGTTCTGATTTTTGACCTACTTTTGCTGATACTCTTAGTTTAGCAGTTGAATGTTATCATTTTGTTAATGGTAACAATAATTGTATGAATGAAATTGTAAGGAGAAGCAAAACTACATTCTGGGCTCTTCTGATTTTAGAATTCCATGCAACATTACAGCTCTACATATCAATGTGAATGCTTTGTTTTATCACAGAGAATAAACTAGATCATTATCTGAAATAAATAACTTTTCATCCACTTCCCTCCCATGGGATCTCAGTGATTTACAGCACTGTGATTCTTTCAGAGGCAGACCAGTAATAAATACAACTACATAGAATGTACTCTTCAGTGTAGAATGTAGTAGAAGAAAGGGTAAGGTGACCTAGCAACTCTGTCATCTCTCATTTTTATGATTCCTTAGGGGGCAGGGAAAGGAAAAATAAAAAGAAAAACTAAAAATCTTTTGAGCTGAATATGCTCACTGTAGCAAAATCACTAAGAAAGATTCCCATGGGACACTTGCATAACTGACCATTAGGAAAAAACTGGTGCAGTCAGGGGAATAGACCAGATACATTTTCTGTTCTCATTATTATCTTTGTCCCAAGTGTAGGACAGGGTTATATAATCGCAGTTAGAATCTGTCTTGCATTATAATGCCCCGATCAGCCACTGAGAATTGTGCCAAGCTGAGGAGATGGCATTCCAATTAGTTCAATCTTGGGACAAATGGAAAAATGCCTGAACAGAAACCACTGAAAGTGGGGCCCATTTACAGTGATGTTAAACTTCTTACAAATGTTGGAGACTGCACAAAAAAAACCCCTCAGCTAGCAGCTTCAAAACCGTTGTTGTAGCAGCGTAACATAAATGATATAAAAGCTGGTTTGGGCTATGACATTGCCTCATATCAGGGTTGCAAGGTATTGTAGTGACTCTTTACTACTGTATTTGCCTCTGTCAGATTGAAAATTATTAGTACTGATGTGTCTCAAAAGTACTACAGGTTTTCTCAGGGAATAAAAACCTTGAACACTGGAAATCAATGTGAAAGTTATGTTTATTTCCAGTGCAAACAGAACTGCTTTTAATCTCTACTGTAACTCATGACTGAGGTTCATTCTTGGCAGTGTCAGTCTGCAAGATGCTGGAAAAATCATGACCACATTTATATCAGTGGGAGTGGCAACATCTGGAATTGCAAGCAGTTGGACTTGATGATCTCAAAGGTCTCTTCCAACTTCAACAGTTGTATGATTCTATACACTAAATATGCATGACCCAAAAGCCAACTGAAATCAGTGGAAGGGGTTTCTATTAAATACAGTAAGTGATTGCCCTGGTCTTTTGAAGGTCTGGGTATTCCAATCTCCCCTCTCCCTCAGGATCATCACTAGAACTGTTTAGCTCTGGGAGTAATTGAGTCTCTTCCCAGAAAAGCATGTTAGTGACAGTGATTTTAATAGGTCATCTAAGAAGTCATTTAAGCTCTGCTTGAACCATTTGAAACAATATGTGGAAATGTATGGCATGAGGTAGTACTGCAGAAGGAACTGCAACACAAATGGCTAGAGTAGCTCCTCCAGCCACCAGACCATTCTGTTTCATTTTTTTGTTGTTTTTTTTTTTTTTTCTGTACCTTGTTAACAATTATTCTATATCAATATACAGATTGGTGAATTAACTAAAAGATCTGCCAATTCTCCCCTGCGTGGTCCCCAAAATGAGCCCTGAAATAACACTTTAAACAAAACAAAATAATTTTTAAAGCATTTTAATGGAGATGCCATTATTTATTTTTTTTCTCTTATCATGCCACAGAATGCCATCTCTTGTACTGCTAGATTTCAGTTACAGGTACCAACCCACCCATAACCCACTCATTCCCATAACTGCAACTCAAAGAATGGTTTTCTCTGTTTTGATGGACAGCTGCATATGAATACAGTGTGTGACTACAGGGGCAGAGCTGTTCTAGAACAGTTTCAAAAGCACTATATCTAAATTACCAAAGGCTCCTGAACAAACAGGTTTCCTGTTGGCTTTAAAAAAGAAAATAGGCTAAAATTAGAAGCATCAGTAGGGAATGATAAATATTCATTAACCTGGAAGCTGGTGCAGTCAAACTATATTGATTTTGGTTGTTAAGGACTACATTCTGTATCTATCTGTTTAACATTGACATTGAGATTAGTGTGTTTTTTGCCTAGGGATGCCCTGTGCTTTTTTCTCTGCTGAGGCACAATGGGGCAATAACATTGGGCATTTCCAGAGCAGAGAGAATTCCAGTCAGAATACCAAACCAACACAAAACTGGCATCTCAGAGTGCTTTTGTCTGTCTTCTATCCTGTTTAGCAATGAGGGAGCCTGGATATTGCTCTGTGGAACAGCAGTTTCTATTCAACACAAGCAAGTGACATAGTATATGATACTTGCAGCCCAGGTATGCTTCCCTGTGCTGTGCTGTTACAATAGATATACAAGCCTTTGTTTGTCCCTCCCTAGCTGCAGTGAATCCACCTTCACATTTGGAAGAGCACCGAATCACCATATTCCTCTCGTACCCAGCAAGACATACCATGCTGAGCTGCTGCAGCAGCCGTACTGCAGGCAGGGACTGACACAGGCTGAGGAAGGATCATCCAAAAACATTCAAGAGAATCTTGGAGACAGAAAGTTTTGTCTTTCAGGGAGTTCTTTGTGATCAAATTTCCTTATCCAGTCACTTGTCCTACCGCTCCCAACTCAACTGCAGCTCTGTGCTATAGATGATATCCTCTGAGACTTCCAACTGAGTTCACATAAAGTGCATTTGTGCACTGTTTAAAACTTAACGTGGAGCCAGGGAAGTGTGCTTAACTGTCACTAAGTATTCATGATAAATTTTAAAATGTTGCCTCTGTCAAAACTGTCTTCTTTAATAAACCACATTTATTTCTATGCTTTAAATTCATTAAATACATCTACATGCCTCAATATCCTGTTCAAAGTATTGTGAGTTAAAATGTAAAAGTGGAGGAGAAAAATGGGAAGGATAAACCCAGGTTTGCTTTTTAATGTTAAAGTGCAGGGTTCCAGGGCTCTAAAATTGTACAAATGCTTGGGTTTTTTTCTGGAAATGAACACATTTATAAACTTCAGAGATTTGTTACTAATGCTCTTGTATGTTACTGACAAACTTCTATTTTACTTTTGCTGCCCTTAAGGTCAATACCTATCATTTGTATTTCAGAACATAGAGAGTTCATGCTGATGCAAGGTGCAAGCATTAATGTTTGAGGCTTGTATTATTGTAGTGCCATATATACCATTAGGGTATAGTGCAATGAATGTGATTTCCCTGTACAATGTTTAGCTAAGTGTTACATGAAAGCAAAATCATACTTACACATCAGCAAAGCCAACATAATTTACTATCAGAATGACTGTGCTGATAAGTGTTCATATGGAGCAGAGATTGGTGTACATATTATGAGCAGACATACTATGCATTGCTTTTCAGAAGTTATAGAGGTTTTTCTCTGTTCTCATTTTCTATTCTACTGGTAGGCTAATAATAAAAATCGATATATGAGTTGTGTTAATAAAATGCAGTGGTGTAAGAAGATGTATCAATGAATGTAAAATTCAGCTGAGAAAGATGACTAAATGGTCAGCAGCAGGTGATGGTTATGAAATGGATGTGACTCTCATTGTGTTCTTTACTTCCAATAGCAACTTTCTGGCACAGGGAAAAACTTGGAAATATTGTGAAACTTTCCAAGTACAATTTAGTTTGACCTTTAATTAAATAATGATTGTTAGAAGGTAACTAAATCAACTTATCCCTGGGATGGTCACTTAAGATAGGTGGCATTGTTTGTGTGAGGTATTTGTGCTATAGTGGCTTAAGAAAAGCATGCAAAGAGTAACTGTTTCCTCTTCCTTCTGGTTAACTGCCAAGCCATCACTTTCCTCAAGTAATTCCACTTCTTTTGTGCTGATACCCAGCAGTGCATGTGTATTTCACTTGTCTGGAAAAGTCTCATTGTGCTTTTGTTGCATCAAGTCAATTAGAGATAATAGTAAATGATTATGGGGAACATCTTGGAAGCTGGAAGATAGCACAGCCCCTGTACGTTCTGTGCGTCCATTTGTCTCTTCTCTTTTGTGTAATTACTCCATCCTTTTTATGTCACTCATTTCTAAAATCACACAGAGACGGAACCCCTCTTGCTGCCTTTGTAAGTCAGTTCCACTTACTGGTTTTCTGCTGCACACACAGAAGTTCCTCCAAATTTCCCTTAGTGAATAGGCCTTTGTATATCCAGTTCACAATGCCATGTTTTAGGACAAACCCTCTTAACTAGAAGACCACCTAGGATGTGTAAGTTTGTGTAAGTAAGACTTTGTAGCTCTGTTGGAATGTAAAATCCAGCACTGGCCCTAAAGTCGAGTCTTCATACATCTCACCTGAAACATTTGCCATCAGAGAAACAATGGTGGAAAGAAGTAGGAAGGAGACTTTGAAAGGGAGAGGAAGAGACGTGTTCTTTTTTTTTTTTTTTTCCCCCTGATAGATGAGGCAGGAGAAAGCTGCTAGAAATATGTAAGATATTTTAGGCTTGAGTGAAAAGTATCTACAGTCTTAAGCCAGTCTCATGTGTATCACGGTGCTAGTGGAGAATGAAGACTGGAGAAGAGATGGAATGGGAGGTAGGAGTTGGCTGCAGGGGGTGCCTGGCCTAGCCTTTATTTTCAGTCACTTGAGGTTTAATTGAGGATTCTGAGGGAGTGGAATTGAGGCCTACATTTGGATCCCTGTCTTGTGGCCTGATGGGAAGGAGATTTAAGTGAACTGGTGGATGACTAAATGCATTTGGTTTGCTGGACTTAGTAATTGTGCTAATGGTTGAAAGAGTGACCATTTGAGTCAGAACAGTAGAGAGAAAATGACTCTCAGAGTGACATAACCTGTTCAGCAGAGTTTTCATCCAGGTTATTCCCACACCAGTGAAAACTTTACCAACCCAGATCATGAGGGACCCAATGAAGGGCTCGGGTCATGTGAAAAAAATGAAGTGGTGCTTTTTGTTGATTGCTGCTGGGTTGTGAGAATTTCTGTTTACTTTGAAGTGCTGAACAGCACTGGGCCAGAAGGAGGGCCCATGACAGTGGCCTA
This sequence comes from Dryobates pubescens, assembly GCF_014839835.1. Classification (NCBI taxonomy): domain Eukaryota; kingdom Metazoa; phylum Chordata; class Aves; order Piciformes; family Picidae; genus Dryobates; species Dryobates pubescens. The sequence goes on from NC_071635.1 coordinate 5,252,443, forward strand.
CTGCACAGCTCTCCTGCAAGGACTGCTCCACAGGGTCAGGGGAAGAATATGCTAAGTAGGAAACCACTTTTGAATTACCAAATCTGGATGTTTTAATTTCCCTGAATCTCTTGTAGGAAATTGACTCAGTTCCAGTCAACAAACACCAAATTCCTTCCATAAAATAAAAATAAGAAGAGAACTTTCCCCTGAAATACTGCTATGAAGCATCTGCTTTCAGTTAGACACAAAATTCTGCTTGGAAACATCCTGCTGGAGATGAACATCAAATTCACTCATTTAATAAATCCATGCCAAAAACAATCTGAAGAGATTTTAGTTGATAATTGGCTTAACAAGATTTCTCCTCCAGAATATCTGAGACCCTTTAGGGACTGTTGATTTACTTCATTGTATCAACTGTTGAGTCCTTTGCAGCTCAGGTGGAACCCAGTGGTGCTGGCATATGCAGACGTGCCTCTGACTCCGTGGCTGAGGAGGTGTGATGCTGACTGATACCTGCATACTGATGAGGCTCAGATGGGCAATCTCTGGGCAGCAAAGGTAATCAACATTCAGTGGGCTCCACAGTGCTCTTGGACTTGTGCAGCCCAACTTTCCATATTCTGCATATGTAAACGATTATATGAACACAGAATTAAAACTAACATGTAACACACATGTCATGTGTGACAAAGAGCATCTAGCAGAATAAAGGAATACATCTGCCTTTCAGTGTTCCTCTGACTGAGAAAACTAGAGCTTTTTAGATGCAACCAATCACATTTTGTATTGGGAGTCCAGATTTTGATAATCTTTATTTTTTTCTGTGAATTTGCAAATGATACAGTTATCTTGTGACTAGACTTTCCCAACAATATAACATGCATGGGGTTCATTCTGCCCTTTTCCAGAGAGTTGCACTTTGCAGTATGAATCAAAGATGCATGCTCTGTGCAAAGTTACCTGCTTTCACTCAGCATGTCATCCCTCTCCTGACACCAGGCATTCTGCTTTGGTTTCCATTAGGATTCAAAGTATTGCCTGCTTCGAATTTCTTCCTTGTTTCAGCTGCTTTCAGGAAGCAATAACAAAATGTCTCTTGATCAAGTGTATTTTTTTTAACTGGATGAAATGAACTGGCACACTTGAATCCAAAACAAACCTTTGTTTCAAATATGCTTAGACAAATTGGATGACTGTTGCACTATAATCTGTAAGGCCATTTAGTCAGGACAGAAATATTTGGGGGTTACTTTGTATAATTTTTTTTAATTGTTGTGTGTGTGACTTAGGAAAACCTGACACTCAAGCAGCACACTAGAAAAGCATGGAGAAACACCTCTTAGCTAGTATTCAGCAGCAGCATTACCAGACAGGTACTGCTTTATGCATTTTTTTTCATCACTTCATTTTCATGCGAATCAGTTCATGGTATTAAGACATTAAATTGAAAGATCTTGGCAATTTTGAAACAGCAGAGTCTTTCAAACACCGACAGGAAGCCTTGACTTTCTATGGAGCAAATACCTTGGGATATCCAGGATTTAGATATTTGCTGATAAAATACATTTGCTGAATACTGAAGAAAATATTTTTTTCAATTTCTACTAGAGCTTTTTAAAGGGAGAAAAATAATAAAAGAAAGAAGCCTCTCCCGATTCTCCTCCTCAAAATATGAAAGAAGGAAAGTAAACATTCAATTAAAGGGATTCACTTATGTCATACAATCTTCTTTACTAAATATCATCCCTTACATTTTGTGCAATTAGCCAGTTCAGTTTCCTCAAATAAATAGAATGTTAAGAACAGCACGCTCATTAGAGACAGTATTTCCTGGTGAAGAAAGTGGGTTTGGGTTGTTGTTTTTTTCAGCTGAAGTATATTTTTTAGTATCACTGAGAGCATTTAACATTTTCAAATGCAGCTGAGATTTTATCTGGTGGGTTATGTACAGTGAAGGAATGCTGGATAAATATGTATGAACTGGAGCTGTGCTGCTCTGCAGCAATGAAGATGTGTCCGTTTGCTGATGGGACAGGAGATGGTTTGTGTTGGCCAGAAAGTATCCAGGATTGCGGTGAGTACCGTGCTGCTGGAGTCATGTAACAGGGAACATTTCAACTTTATTTCTCTCTTTGTTGTGCAGTGTAATATCCTACCTCATTAAAAGTAGCAGGGATAAAAATGTTTGTTTTGGTGTATATCAGCATTGGCTTATCTAGCAAATCAGTTGCTGATTTGACACATTCTTTTGAGCTTGATTGTGTAGTACATTCATTTTTCATGTAACAGCCCCTTGCTGAAATGGCTTCAGATGACACATTGGCAAGCTACAGAAAATATAAGGTTTGGTGCCATTTTCTCAGCAAGCCTCACTCTCAGTAGCAGAACACTTGCACACATAGTTCTTCCAGACACATCTTCTGTAAAACTGAGTGTTGTATTTATAGAACTGCTCTTAAGCTAGAAAATTACAATCATCTACTTTTCAAATGTGTGTGGGTAGCAGGCTGCAGAATTCAAACAGAAGCTTCATTTCTGTAGAGAGAAAATCAATGACATGTTGAAAATGTAGAGCAAGTCTATCCCAAGGGATTCAGATTCTGACAAACAAGCACCCTAAGCTTATGAACTTATCAAGTCTCACTTCAAATTATTTTGAAAGACAATTTCAGATTTTACCATTTAGTTCCCAAAGGATAACAGCATTTTCAGCCATTCTCAAAGATACGAGCAAGGGCTTGAAGTATTGACTGCAGTAGTTGGGTTGCTAGCAGAGGTAAAGCAACAAGAAAATAATAAGCCAGCCATTTGGCCCTATGTTTTCTGAAACAGACTGGAGTGGGGGGGGGAAAGAAAAAAAAAAGAAAAGAAAAAAAGCTGATCCTGACAACCTGAATAAAGAACTTTTCCAGGAAAAAAGAATTACATTAAAAAGCATCCTAAAGAGAGGTAGACAGGTCTCAATCTGTGCAGCAGAATCATGCTCAAGAGATACCAATGCCTCTCTGTGCCTCCCCAAGTACTGCAGAGAGCTCAAACACATGCTCTGTAACAGCCAACACGAAGCAAGGCAAGTTCTGTCTTTATACCAGGACTGGGCATTTCTTTATTAGATTAGGTTCCTAAGCTCTTGCATTAATTTCAGTAACATTTTACGTGTGAATACAAGGCCTTATGATCCCTTTCTCTAAGATTTGGAAAGATACTTGATTGTCCTTCAATTTGAAGCACTCTAATTCCTGAAGCTGGTAGTGTTAAGTGAAGTTTTCCCACACTTGGTCACCTTCAGGGTTTTTGAGGCTCTGCTGCTAGGATGTTGGGAAAAGTATTTGTAACAGCAGGTATTTTTTTATAGTCTTCCTGATTTGTTCTGCGTCAGAAATAAGAACCTTTGTTGAGCAGATTTATCGTCTAGGCTTTCACCTACTGCAACAACTCCAGCTCTTCACTAACATTCAGAGTGTAAAACCACTCTCAAGAGACTGGAAAGGTTGCCAAGAGCATTGATAGAACTACCACTGTTGAAATTATCACCATAAGAGTTTGTATTTGTAGTCAGTGTCAACTCTTCAGTTTTAATACCAGCAAAATAACATTCTTGTGGCCTTAACTTATATTTGTGAAAGAGGAGTCTCATATAACATCTGTTAACACTGAAATAGAGACATAGGTTTTATGTATGCATCAGTGATAAAGGCTTAACAGAAACATTCAGAAGTATTGCAACTCCATTTTTGCATTCAAATCTGAATTTTAATCTACCAAAGCTGATCTACACAACAGATGTTTTTTAATGGCAGCAGCTTAGGGTCAAGTTCTGCTGCTTTTCATTAAGACTTGTTAGCAAGTTGTGCCACTGGGGAAAGAAAAGTCATAACGTGATTTTTAGAAGTATTCTCTTCACCTGGACGCTCTTGACTCTGTTTCTTGCACCAGCTGGAATAAACAACTCATGAGTGTGGTGTTTTTTCCCAGCAGCACAGCTTCAGCATTCAGCAAGCCTTTTTGCAGAGACTCCCTGCCTTCAATGATTAGCTCCAGGACAAAATGTGGCAAAATCTGTAAAAGCATGTTAGGGCACTCAGTTCACACAGATCCCCGAGTCTGGTGAATGCGACTTAGTACATGAGCTTTTCCCACTTAGCACAGCCCTTTGTGAGCCTGTTCACAGGAGAGGGCAAGTAATTTTCCCAGGACTTTTTTTCCCTGCAGGCTTAGGAAATTGAACCATCTCGGTGATGGATCTGACAAATTCCTAAGCTGCTGCTAGTGGAAGGTGGCTGGCTTTAAAGAGCAGGATGGGATCATACCGTGTGCCAAGGAGCAGAAGAAAGGAAGGCAGGATAGCAGAAGAGGGAAGGGAAAGAACATAACTTTCAGGGTTTGTGTCTCAGCAAATGAATTCCTCCAAGTCAATGTAGGATTCAATGCAATAAAATTACTTAAAATATATATATGCATTTTGAATAAATTACCCTTATGGAATTGCTGACCTAAACAAATTGAAGTCAGGATTTCAGCTAGTGTACAAAAAAACTGGTTTGCACTTTTAAGATCAGAAGGCAATGTGAGTTTCCATGTATTTAAATGCTAGCTATGTTTACTACAGCCTCAACAGCATTCCCTTGCATCTCATAAAGGCAAAGCAGCAAGCTTCAGGTGACAGAAAAATACCATAGCTGTGTAATAGTCATATCTCTCCCAGCATCCTAGGCAGGAGAGTTCTTTTTCAACAGCCTTTTCAGAATCTTTTGATTATGGAGCAGTGTGTGTAGCTGTTGACAAAAGCTGTTCTTGAGTAAAGGGCCATGACTTTTTCAAAGAATAAAAGAGGCACCACTTCCTGTCACAGTATATGCCCTTGAGTTTTTTTACACTCTTAGAAGTATGAATTCATGAAGATAAATCCTCAGCCAGTGCAAATGTACATGGCTCCAGTGAGCTCAGACAAAGCTGACTTGTGATATTTTATCCTTGGGTAAAATTATGTGTTGTGGCTGGGCCAGCCGCATTGTTCACTTCCACTGAAAGGGGCACTTCTGCTCTCAGGGCTCAGGCCTGCATCCTTCTTCATGCCTGCTCCAGTGGCTGCTGCACTCTGCTGAGCCACTTCAGCTGCCTAGGCCTGAAAAGAAACCCACCTACTCGGCTGAAGCCTCTACTCAGCGCTGGAATTGTTTCCTCCATAACTGCCTTCATAGTGTTAGTGTGAAGGAGCTCACTCAGCTGAGGGAAAAGAAACAGATTGTATTAATCTAGAAAAATCCCAAACCTTGGTGTTGCTTGCTGCACAAAGAAAATCCAGGGCACAGACAGAGATAGGGAACAGCTATAGAAAGGACTAATGTCAGATAATAGCAGTCTGCTTTAGTTATATAAGAGTAGCTCAGAATCACTTTAAAGATGCAGCTGCTTTTACATTCTATTAAACATCTGGGAATTTATTTGCCTAAAAGATTTCTGGAGGTGTTGAGTTCTGGGGAAGAAATAATCTAATTTAATATGCAAGTATTCTTGCACCATTTCATTAATATCAAAGCTCTATATGCCTTTAACATGAAGACTTCTGATAAGAAGATCTAAACTTTAAAAAGTTCTCTTAGTGTCTTTGTCATCTTTAGTAAGGATTAAAGAAGATGTTTTTCATTTATGAATGATAGAGCTGAATAATAAGATCTAATGATACAGTCAACAGAAAGCAATTTAATTCCTGCTACACTCCACCACAAAGTTTGAAATTCATGGAGCTTCTGTCAGTTTGATTCAAGATTATTTCATTCTCTAAATAAAGCTTCTTACATACCAGAAATGGGGGAGAACTTGGATCTGTGAAGTATTTCCTAATGATTCCTGAATTCATTGTTGTTATTACATTAATCAGGTTAGAATTTAAAAACCAAAACCAATCCCTCCCCCCCCCAAACACCCCACAAACAAACCACCCCACCAAAAAATCAAAATAAAACAACAAAACCAAACCAACCAACCAACCAAAAAGGCAATACAAAACAAAATCACAAAACCCCCAGTGGAAATTATGAGAATTTGACCCCAAGCAGAACTTAGTATTTTCTACAATGATAGGACATAAGTATTTAATGGAACTACATTGTCCAGTTAGTTACTGGGCAATGGGCACCATATACTGCCTGGTTTCTTTTCTAAGGGCTGAGAAAGCACATTGAAAGTGTAACAGGTTAGTAATACAAATATTTGCTTAATCCAATTCTTGAAAACAGTACTTCAATTCTCTGATAACCCTGTCACAAATCTAGGAACTACAGATGATGAAGCAGAATAATCAACACAATTCTTTTGGATAACTGGTGCATCCTTGAGAGGGATGGGATTTTTTTCACCTACTGATAATCAGAATTCCAAAAAATCAATATTTACTTGGTGCAGAAAGAATTTAGGTTTTGCAGCAAAGTAGGGCAGGCTATATTTCTTCCTGTAAAGGAGGTATCAGAAGGGCCAGTGTAGTCTCTTTTGAACCACTAATGTTCTTTCTAGCTGCTGTAACCATTATGCTAGTGCGGAAAGTGAATTTAATAATGCCTTGACTTGAAAATATCTCTGTCTACAAAAGGACTTTGTGCTGTGTGCACCTACTCCTGTGATTTGACATAGTCACATTTTGAGTGCATTGATTTACATTTGGCTTTAATTTACCATTGACACTGAGAAAACTTCAGTTCATCCCAGTTTGGTTCTCTTTCCTTGATGGAAATGCTGCTACTGTTCAAACCATCACAAAATACCTCACCTGCTGTAGAATCTAAAAAATCAGAGAAATGAGGCTTTCACAGTCCAGTACTCTCTGCCATGTGTGTGAGTAAGCTGATTCAGAAAGGCTTTAGCTGGTAGAATGAGCCTTCAGGCCTCAGAGTGAGAGTTTGATCTAATGATTGAGTGGTCTGACTTTTGAAATGATTTCTCTGTCGTAATGAAAACTTCTTCAGTTTCTGCTTAAGCCCATTATTGGTAGAGCTGGGCCTGAATGTTACATTTCAGGCTGTCTGCTTGCCTGAAGGGCTAACAGGCAGAGGTGGTTGGGCTGTAAACTCAGGCTGCTTCCTGCTCTTGGCAGTTAACTCAGATCCCAGTCTTGCTTGCTGTCGGAGAATCTTTTGCTGCTCATTGACATGAAAGAACTCAGCCAGAGCTCACTCAAAGTAGTAATAAATCAGACTGATCACCAAGAGTTCCCTCTGTCAGCAGATATCCAGAGTGCTTTTCCAGCATCATCATTTTTCAGGTCCCAGCAACCATGCAAGCACCAGTTGCTTCAAATTGTTTCCAGTCTTGAGCTCAAGGTTTTAGCTTTTATTGCATCCCTTAGCAGCATCATACTCAGAAACCTTCTCAGAAAAATCAAACCTTTGTAATTTCCTGCCTGCTCACTGGACTAGCAAGGCTCAGAGGGGCGATGGTTGAGATTCTTACACTGTTAATTATGCAAATTAGGATCTACAAAACTTTCTTTGGACTCCTCTCATTCATAAAAGGACCAAGTTACTTCAGTTATTCTAAGTGTTAAAAAGCCACTGTGGGGCTTTCAGCATCACTTTCTTGGCCTGTTGGCCAGCCTCAGCAAGATGAACAGAATGATAATGGAAAAGCCTTGTAATCACACTACCACTGACCAGCCTCATCCCTGGGAAGCAGTTATTGCAGCCTTTCTAGAAAGGCAAGTAAAACCCTGTGCTGGTATGGCTAACTGGATTTAGTAAGACAAGAGGAAGTTGGTTCTGCTGTGCCAAAGATTTTCATTCTTTGGTCCCAGGAATGCTAGAGAGCTGTACCAACTGTGGTAAAACCATACGGCTCCTGGTGTTAATGGCATGTGGTTCAGGAAAGTGGCATCACGAGTGACACGGTTGTCTCCTGATTGTGCACAGCTATGCACCTCCACTGGAAAAAGGGCAGGGAGGCAACACTGAAACAAGCTTAAGAGTCTGATGATTGCTGTGAGGAGCACTTGTTGAATTTTTCATCTCTCCACTCTCTTTGGAGATTATTACTTGCACACACAACCGCAGCATTCCAGCCCAGCTCCTAGTTCATAAAAATCCATCTTTGAGAAGTGCATTTTCTACTGGGAGCTCTCAACAGACCAGAGCATGGCAATGAGCTCCAAGAAAAATCATGCTGACTCGGCACCTGCAGTGTTTTCTGTGTTAATTGAGTGAAATAACTACTTTTAAGTAGAGAAATCAGTTATTAATGAGCTGCATCAAAAGCATCAGGTTAGGACTGGACAAATAGAGTGTAATGCCCTTGCTTATCCTTTTTATTGTTTTCATAATTTGTATCATTTTCTGTTAGATTGGAAATATATGTAGAGTTTAATGGTGTAGGCAGTCTTGATTTCATGAGAGTATAAGCCACTGTTTTTATTACATTTAATGACTTCATAAATTAACTGATTAAATTGTTCAGTAGATTTAGGTTTGGTATATAAGTAGCCAATCCTAATCTGAAATTTAATTGAATGTGTATCAGTTGTCCTTCATAACTTTCATCTAAGAACTTAATGGTTTTTGGTATATTATTTTTTTCCAAGTAAAATGAGCATAACTAAGATATTCCTAATTAGATGAAGTGTATTTTTTGTTTTGTTTTGCTTTAATTCCTCACAGAATTGTCTTTATTATCTGTTAAGGGAATTGGTCCCAAACCATTAACGTGGCACTTGGTGCCATGGTTTAGTCATGGCGTCTGTGGTGACAGGTTGGACTTGATGATCTTTGAGGTCTTTTCCAACCTTGGTGATTCTGTGATTCTGTGATTAGCATTTATCTGCAGCTGGCAGAACTTTCAGTCAGATGTACCTGTCTCAGCTTAAGGGTCACATCCTGGGCAGAGCTCAAATCTCTGCTTTCCCTGGGACAGTCCTGTCCTTACCTGTCAAAGGAGTCCTGGTCATGGGACTCACTGGATTGTTGGTCACTGTAAGGGTCTCCCTTGAATGAGCTTCTCACACAATGAGGGGGATGAACATGTACCTCAGCACTAGAATTCCCCAGTGTTCTAAGACTCCAGTGGAGTTAAGCATCATGGCTTGCCTACTTCAGAACAAACTAGAAGCTTGCATGCAAAAGCCTGGAATTCTAGAGGCTTTATTATAAAATTGTGCTTCAGGGGAGACTGGATGGTTTGAAACAGATGCAGTAGTACCATTTTGCAAGTGGAATTAATAGTTTCAGGGAATGTCACTCTATCTGCATTTGAATAAGTAAGTTTCTGTCCTAGCTGTGAGTTCTAATTTGAACTGATTTTTTTTCAAGTGGCTTGTGGCCAGCTTATCTTTTTAATGCTCTTACAAATGCTGATGCCTACATGCTAGAGAAGGGACTAAAGAAGACAGACTTAGATGACAGAACTCCTAACTTTTTCTCTTTTTGTTAAGTTGAAAGTTGTTTATTGGGATGGCATTTAAATGTTTTTACATAGGGATTTTTGTTGTTGTTGTTTAAAGAAAACATGGAAATTATATTGGGGTAAAAAATGCTAGCATGAAATCTTGTATATAGAATGAGAAGTAAAGAAAAGCACATCCATCTCCCCTTGGAGTATATGAAACATTATGATTTTAATTAACTTTTTGCTTAACCACTTCCAGTTGGAAAGTGCTGTAGAAATACAAACATTTATTGCTAGTTGTTTTGGTACATGAGTACCAAGGGGTATTTCCTACATACACAGCTAATTACTTCCAAAGGTATATCTAATTAAAAGAAACAACCCTGCGGTTTGTCAGTAGAGATTCTCTTCACTGCCAGGAGTTAATGAAGGGCTCCAACTTCAGCAAAGTGCTGCAGTGCTGAAAGAGTCACTGCAAGTGTGTAAGTTAGCAGTAGAGTTGTAATTCTCCTGAGGGAGAGATGCAGAAATTTAAATAGAGCTTCTCCAAAGTTCTGATACTGAAAGAGAGAACAGGCTTCCCACAAAGTGCTGGCAGGGTTCTTGCCAAGCAACTGAGAGAGCTCCTTCATTGAAAGAAAAACCCAGCAAAAAACATACATTGCCAAGTAGGTGAGTTAGGAGCATTGTATCGCCACAAAATTTCTCCAAGTTAAGCAAGAAATAGTTGAATATTAATTCTGTATTTACTGAACTGATTTCTTTCTTTTCTTTATCTGTGCAACTTGCAAAGTTTAGCTCACTAAATTGAGATGCATGAAACGGCTGGAAATGGTGTGCACTGGAGCACATATCATGCTTTTACAGAAGAAGCTTTTGCTCCTACTGAACACAACAGGGAATGTGCAGGTTTAGGCCAAAAATATTTTTCTAGGATGTAAGGTTTGTGATAGTTTCATTTCACTTATATATTTGTAGTCACTGGTTGGTCATCTAAATAACATATAAAATATTCTAGAGCAGTAATATAAGCTACAAGAAAATATGTATAAAGTGTGTAGCTGCTGTTCTTTATTGGAAGTGGATGAAGAACACAAAAGGGAAGCCATAGGTCAAGACACACTATTTAATAGCTGAAAGGGGATGCAAAGAACCACATGTGTTTAAAGATAAATTTCTTCCAGTAGAAGGATATAAAAAAGGAAGGGAATTAGTGAAGGATACTCAACCTCATCTTCAATATAAAATTAGAGCAAATATAAGGATTCCTTTTAGGATGTTTGTAGCAATACATCATCAGGAGAGAGCTTGAATGGGGAGAAAGGAACTATTAAAAGCTAAATTCATGGCTCAATTTCTATGATTATGCTAAAGCAAATGAAATTGTCAGATGTAATTACCTTTAAAGTTTGAACATAAGAATGATTTTGCATGAAAAGAACATTGTAATGTCTTTTCTTTATGTATAATTAACACAATTAGAAAATGTAGGCAAGCAGAGGTACATGGAGTTTGAGAAGTGGAGATAGCAAAGAAAAGTACAAAATAAGATAATGAGAGACTCATGGAAAAAAGCATGCTCATTCAGAGGAACTGGTTTGTGTATTGTGAAAGCCAGAGAATTTCTCCCATGGCTTTAAGGATAGGTGCATATCTGTTACACCATTTCAGGAAAGTATAAATCATAATTTCTAAAGGCTTTCTGTCCTTTGAAATACTGCTGAAAAGTTTGTGAGGGTAAATTCTCAAATGGTGATACTGACCTTAGAATAAGTTTCAAGGAGTTGTGTTGCCTCAACCACACCTCTTTTCCTATCATGAGACTGAGAGGAAGCCAGCCTGTAGAATAACGTGGTTATGGTGTCAGAAATTTCTCTCTTCACACAGAGGATGATCATTACAGAGTTGTTGAAATATCAGTTATTCCTGGAGTTTTGTTTAATAATGGCAGCCAAAACTCTGAGTAAAGGAATAAAGGATAAATAGGTAATTGAATATCAATTCCTCGTCTCAAGGTAGATTTTTCTGAAAGAACTGTACACTTGACTGTGAACTTTAGCTTTTCTTCTGCCCCTCAAAAATCCCATTTACTGCTAAAGCTGCCTAATTGGACTAGCATGAGAACAGCTGGCTATCCAGGCCAGCTGCTTTTTCATATTTAAATCTCTTTTTGCTTTGTATTCATTTTACCTTGCTTCTTTATATATTATTTTATATAGATTACAGTAATTATAGAGAAATATTGAACTAGATCTCCTACAGGTTGGAGATATGAGGTCTTGAAAACATCTACTTCTGATGTGTTTCTCAGCAGGATCTATTTCATTAATTATGAAATTACCACAGGAAACCAGAGACTTTTACCTGTGACTCCAGACAATAACATCTGACGAAGGCCCTGATAAAAGAACAGTAGAGAGCTAAGTCTGCTACAGCAAAATCTGCAGCTGTGAAAAACAAAAGTTGTGGCACAGTAAATAGGATAATATCTCTGAGCTTTCAATATCTTCAGCTAGAAGAATAACTTTGCTCTATGACAAATGTAGGACAAAATGAAGAATCAGATTAAAACCAAGAACATCAGAGTGCCAAAGGGAGATAATTCATTTGTGGATTGCTTGATTCGAAAGATACTTCATATCAGAAACTTTATGCAATGAAAAATCACACTGTTTTCAAAGCAGACAAAATAGGAAGGAGGCACAGGTGCTGTTTAGTTGAGATAGTGAAGATATGGAAGGGGCATTTAGCCTGATGGAAAGCAAAACAAGCTTTTATCCAAGAAGAGGGTTTTTTCCTTAATAGTATTTATGCTTTGAGTCAAATGTGGAGGGATCACTTTGATTTCTCTATTAAAAATAAAAATACAGACAGACATGCAGTGGTAGAATTAAATAAGTGATATTGAGGTGAATTTGCAATCTTCCTGCATGTGCATTCTCACTGAATATAAGCTCAGATGGAAGTGAACCAAGCTATGCTTGCATCCAGATTCTTGCTTTTAGCAAAGTCGCCTCATGTTTCTGGAGAGGAAAAAAGCTTCTGGGTTAAATTCCAAGCATGTTTTTAAAATATTATTTTCAACAGAAGAGTAGTAGTGATGATAACTAATAAAATATCAGAAATATGTGGAAATACCCCAGGGAGGTTGTAGACAGGCGGATGTTGGTCTCTTCTCCCAGGCAGCCAGCACCAGAACAAGAGGACACAGTCTCAGGCCGCGCCAGGGGAGGTTTAGGTTGGATGTTAGGAAGAAGTTCTATACAGAGAGAGTGATTGCCCATTGGAATGGGCTTCCCAGGGAGGTGGTGGAGTCATCATCATTGGAGATGTTCAGAAGGAGACTTGATGGGGTGCTTGGTGCCATGGGTTAGTTGTTTAGGTGGTTTGGACTGGTTGATGGGTTGGACGCGATGATCTTGAAGGTCTCTTCTAACCTGGTTTATTCTATTCTATTCCACCACTGTATGCAAACCATCATCTTAATGTTCTTGAGCTTTGTTGTTAGTACTACTGGAGACCTTGAATCAGGCTGGTGGAGCTTGTCTTCCCCTTTTTTGATACAAAGCATGGTACAGCATTCTTAAGGACAAGACCAAAAGGAAGTAAACTTCTATCGGCACAGGATTTATAAACCTGGTTATCACATTTTTTGTCAAAGCTTCTTTAAAGAAGACCTGGGGTCCCCAATTGGTTGTCATCCTTCATATCTTAAAGATTTTTCATCAAAAATCTTAGAATTTGAAGAGATCAGGATTTCAGTAGTGCGAGAGTTCTGATGGTCAGAGTGATGGAATTTCATTCTCCTGTCTAATACATGTGACCTGATTCTTAACCTGCCTTTTAGACTTCATCTGGTAAAGCAGAACGAATGCTCCCAATTTCTGTTTGTAGGCACTTTGCAGTTTGTTGCCTTGAAAGTCTCTGTCAGTTTTTTATCCATCTCTGCTCCTACATGTTGACATATATCTGTTAAGGTTTTGATGTATGTTTTGGTCTAACTATGTATTTGTTAAAAGGTGAACTTTTGATTGGAATGTCTGGCTCACTTCAGTGCTAATAAGCTGAAGGATGAGGTGTCTAATGAATCCTGTGTATAGAAATAATGATTGACGACTTGGAATTCTACAGACACAGCATGGCTAAGCATGATGAGTCCCTGGAACTGAACCAGTCTTACAGTGGGAAGCTTTATTGATTACACAGAGACAGGGCACATTTTAATCATTTTTACGGCACTGTACTGCCTAAGGTACTAAAATCCATTAAAGGAGGATTATAAACTTTGTTTTAAACTGGATCTTAAATTGTTTCTTGCTGTACAGTCAACAGCAACTCTGCGAGATCAGTCACAGTTACTAGCATATTAAAATCAACCTATTTAATTTTAATTGCTCGCACAGCTGACCCTCTGTGAGGCAGCCACTCATAAAGCTAAACTGCTTTTCTCCCAGACAGGAGTTTCATTTCACTTCCTGGTAGATTTTCACCTTGTACTCTAACCAGCATTTTGCTTTCCTTTCTCCCTCTTTCCTCCTGGCCCATGATTATCATTTATCTTCAGGTAATTTTCCTCTCTTATTTTTGCCTTCTATCCTCATTAGCAGAAGTTGCAGCCTTGCCAAGGAGCCAACTTTAATAAAGTAGGTGGATCATTTGGATTATTAGTTGATGTAAAGTTACAGACCTGGAGCTCTTTTCAGGAGTCTCCGATAACCTGTACTACATGAGGGAATATGCTTGTGGACTCCTAATGAGATCATAAACCCTGCTGTCTGCATTGAGGGGTGTATTGTGAACAGGTGCATTTGTTTTAAACTTGGATTATATTCTTTGTTTAGTTGTATGCATTTTAGTGTGCTCTAGTTTTACTTAAGGGAATTCTCTAAAGCTGTTTAGTAATTTCATTCTTGCTTTTGTATCTTCTCTCCTTCTGCGTTTTGGTGGTGATAGATCCCTGTTCAGTTTGCATCGATTTATTTCCTTCCACCAGTATCTGAAGTTACTCACAGACTATAGTATTAGAAAAGGAGTAACACTCCTGAGTCTCAATCTCACACATCATATATTAAATATCACTGTTGCTTTCATCTTCTTTTGGTAGAATGGATTTATGAATCCTTACTTGCTGCCTAGCATGGGCACAATGAGTCACTGCTCTGTTCTGAAGAGCACTGGGTGCTTCCACATTTCCAATTGATTTTTCAGGATCTTCTGTGTCCCTCAAGAGGCAGTTAAAGCTTTTATTCCTGGTCAATACTCCTAGGCTGATAGTAAATACAGGGAAATAAGGTTATATCTGTCTTCAAATACAAAGAGGGTTTGCAAAATACAGCAAGAGTTTAAAGGAGAACATACCACTGGCAAAGATTGTTCTGTAGAGTTCATGAGCACTTCCTCATTGATCCTAAATAGCCTGAATTTGTTAGTATGTTTATGGAATAAATAAACAGCTCTCTCAGTATGACTTATCTGGAAGGGAAAAATTTTAAACTAGAGGTCTGTTGAGGTGAATTTGCCCCCCAAATGAAGCACAAATTATCCTTTTTGGTTTTAATGGCTTGATAAGTTACTAATTTTATTTAGGTACAGAATAGCTGGATAAGAAAACAAATGCATAGTTTAACTGGTTTCCTCTGACTGGGCTAAATTCAGGAATAGCTGTTTTGCTGTAAGAAGGGGATGAGGTTTGCTTCTATGTGCACATAATCTAGGAAAGTAGTTATCATGAATAACGGACCATCTGAATCAGAAGAGCCCCATGGCTCACATACATCAACCAACTACCGTGGTGATGGACATTGGATAAAAATCTCACTAAAATAGAACTCTAGGATATTCTCCCTAGGTTTTATCATAAGTCACAGGCAAACACTCCGAGACATGAAAATACTCTAGGCAATGTTAAATGTAACTCAACTTTGACTTGCAGGAATTCATCTTCAGATTGGAAAAATTGTTTGTCTCTATGTCCAATTAATCCTTGACTTTCATTTGAAGCTGCCAGCAAGCTTGCCAATTCCAGTTTTGATGGGTTTTACTTACGTGATATAAATCCTTGTCGTCTGAGAATTAGTCTTACATATATTGGAAGGTGATTTTTTTTATTCACTAGCAACCTGGGTCAAAATGTACACAAGAGAACTGAAAATGAAAGAATCGGTCTCTCCTGAGCCACAGAGGCAGGCACTCTCTTAAACATCTTCAGACCCAGCATGTCCCATACAGACAGCAGATAACCCAATGACATACTGATCACTAACAGAAAACAGAATAGATATATCATCATCTTCCTGCTTAAAACCTCTGGTAGAAAATAAGTTTCTTGAATTCTTCAGCCTTACTTTATAGGAGGGGAAAAAAAAATTGTTTTCTGTACTTGCAAGATCTCTCCATTTCTTCTCAAAATGAGAAACAGTAATGGTGACCTGCACTCATCAAAATTGCTGTGACATTCTTGCAGCATGTTTACTCTCTCTAAGCAGAAAAATAGAGCTGTGTGCATTCTGACTCTGTGTATACCTTGATGTGATGTCCCAGTGTTCACCGGGAGAATCCTAAGTGTTAAGACTGGGGCATAAATCAGGAAAAAAATTCCATTGAAGTCCATAGAAATCAGTATTGTTAGGAATGCATGTTGGTCTTGTTTCAGGATATATTTGAGTCAAAAACCTATTTCACATTTTGCTTACTGATAAAACAGCCTCCATTAGCAGCCTGTCTGCCTATTTGATTGCTTCTAAATACTATTTTACCAAAAAAAGCTGGCGAGTTAAAAGCATACATCAAGAAAGTGTTAACTGCAGAAAAAAATATTTACTTTATACTGTTTCTTGAACTTAATTTGTGTTTCTGTATTGTCTTGTTAACTAATGTGCTCAAGAGAAAGTGAATGTGGAAGAGGAGTATAATTTACTGTATGGCAGACTTACAATTTCTGTACATAATTTGAACTGTCATAGGCTTCTGAAGAATGAAGAGGCAGTGATGGCCTCTAAACTGTTATCACAAAGCTGAACATCATGTCCATAAGGCAAAGTGTAAACCAAGTTTGGAGGGACTTTTTAAGTCAAATCCTATAAAGTCTCAGCAGAATTAGTTTGCTGAAAATACAGGGAGATGCAGGAGCAAATCCTAATAAGAACTGATAAAGAAAGGGATGTAGGGAGCCTTCATTACTAGAGTTCATTAAAAATGGGTTTGACAGTCATTTTTAGTGCCATTGCTGATCATGTCCTGGGGCAGAGAGGTGGCTTACACGGCCTCTTCATGTCCCTTCTGTTATTCTTTCGTCATCAGCTTCTGTAGTGAGAGCTCTTTTAGGGTCTGATTCCAAATACAGCTTTTGTTGGGGTCTTCTTATGGGTGAAATGGCAGTATAAAAAATATCCAAAGAAGGGTGGTTAGCTGATTCAGAGCATTTTTTTAAGCTATTCAATACCCTTCTCAATTTGTTCCTGTAGGAATTTTACAAAGATAAGACTTTGTAATATTTCTATGAATTCTCTGTTAGAATATTTCCATCTTAACTATATATGCAGATTATTTGAGTGCTATTAAAGTTCCTAAGACTGTCCTTAGTTCCTCAGGTTACCTTGAAAAAATTAGTTTTCTGTCTCTGCATTGATCTCTCACAGGTTTCCAAAAGGACAGGACAGTCTTTCCCTCAGGTAGGTTTTCATGGCCATATTATGTGTTGGCATAATCCCAGTGAAGCTCATAAAGTCACACAGCTGGAGAATTTGTGGTTAAATGGAGAGTACCAAGTATGTAAGATATTGGCTTGTTTACTGAGATGCTCCCAAGTAGTTGATACTAGGCTGATTAGATTTGTTTTACACAGCTCCTTGGGTAGCTAGTGAAGAGCTGAAACAGATGATTACCAAAAATAATTGATTTTCAAACTACAGTTCTTTCCCAATTAAATTTATCCTGAGGCACTCAAAAGCTATAATTTAAAGTTGTAATAGAAATCTAAGAAGGTCCTCACTTGCAGTGAGATTTTAACTGAAGCAGCCATTCTGAGTCATGCAAGCAGTATAAATTGTAAATTATTTAACTTGACACTCTTTGCAAAATTAGATTAAAACTGATTTCCAGCCAGGAAATTTGAGGCCATTTTTCATACCGGAGAAATAATGGATGAAAATCCCCACTCTGCTGTAACCAGCTGAAAGCTTACCACTGGCTTTGATGGCATCAAATCTTACCCAGGGCCCTTAAATTTTACTAGAGAACAACAGAGACAGTGGCAGCCTTGGTAATGTGAAGTACCTTACTTTGAATATATACTGTGGGCTACTAGTAGTTTCAGAGTGTTTTGTCCAAACCTGCTTTGTCTGGAGAGATGAAGCCAGTATGTCTGATGAAGAATTTTAAGGATTATCTCTTAAAACAAAGCTGTTACACAGCAGTAATATCCATAACACACATGCTGGGACCTAAGTGGCACATTGAACCCAAGCTCTTACCCTTCTGCTTTTGATCTATGCAGGATTATTCGAGTCCAGTTTTAAGACTCCCACTCATTAATTGGCTCAGCAGCCTCCCATTTTGCCGACCTTGCCTCTGGTTTGGTGCAAAATTTTATAAGAAATAATATTTCTTTGAGACAGAAATAAATTCTTGTCCAAGAAGTTTCCCACCCAAAGCCTTTCTTGTGGGCTTTATGAATAACTCCAGTGTCATTATATCTGCTGAGTGCTTTGCCTTTGCCAGAAAATATTGATCTGTAGCATGATCTGTCCAAGGGCAATAGCATCATTAATTGCCAAGTGATCTGCAAAACAATTAGAGACCTCCTGGTTGTTGTACAAATAAATGAATGGAGCCATCTACCTAATCAGATACAGTTGGATCTGTCTATGGACCCAATTGTGTTATTCAGAAACGTCTTCAACATCTGTCACTTGCCCGCTTCTCACAATAACATATGCCATGCTCTGCTCTGCAGGGCCCTGCTCAAAAGCCTTTGAAGAGAATTGCCTTGAGGGTAAGGATGTGCAGAGATTGTAAGGAAATTTTTATCCCATATTTGCATTCTCAGATTTGGGTTTTGGTTTTGTTTTTTTAGAGTCAAGCGGGATTAGGATTAAGATAAAGATTATAAACTTGCAAGATGTAATTCACATTTGCATTAAGATCATGACTGCAGGAGAAACAGATTACAAATTAATTCAGAGCCTAAATGCAGTGAATTTAGCACTCAAGGAAATGAATGGGACTGATGATTTCCTATGCTGTGTTGTTCAGCACCTAGTGCAGTGGGAGCCTGGCCTCAAATTGGGTCCCTGAGGACCAAATGGTAAATGATAGGAGTGAGACTGTGCATATATCAGTGTCATATTTCCATGCAAAGGAAACCAACTAGGAAGGAAACACACAATTAGTATCAGTCCCCTTAAAGTTTGATGGTAAATGTTGCATAAGTATCCCCTGCTTAAAATGTTTGTATTGAGCTGTGGGTAATGACTGGCCATAGTGACGCTGGTGTGATGTATTCCTGTGTTCATGCTTATGTTTCCCTAACGATTCCTGTTGTGTTTCTAGCCTTTGAAGGATTTAGTCTACTCTTTAGGGGAGGGTGAGTAACCTGTGCTTTCCTCAAGACAAGCTGTATTTTTAGTAGTCTTACAGTGTTTAAAAAGTAAACATATGCACTGTGTGGAACATGCTGACTCTATGTGATACTCAGTGTCTTTGGACAATTCACTGTTGAAGATTAGATGCTAACATTTGAGTTTCTTCATGTCCTTTGTGTTTTAAAGCTCTTTTTCTTGTATCTGGCAAGAGATTTGTTAGTGAAATTCCTGTGGCAGTCATTCCAGCTTGAAATTGGAGTTGCTTTTGGTTTAAATGATGTACAGATTTTAAGGCATTTTCCTCTAACTGTATTGGTTTAGTAAAAAATTAGTGAGAAATATACCCAGTGAGTAACTCCCAATATTCTTACTGCTGTATGTAGCCTAATTTTAGGCAGTAGAGTTCTACAGAAAAGCTGTTGATTCTTTTAGTATAGGCCTTGCTTCATGCAGTACAAGGGCCAGAAGATGAGCACAAGCAGGAAAGATCATTCTTGAGAACAGAAGTGTGTAGGCTGGTGCTTTATCTGTGATTTAGCACCTGCTTCTTTTAAGGAGTGGTTAATCTTTCTAAATTAGCAGCAGATCCACTGACCATCCTTCCAATCCCTCAGAGGGAAAAGGGATGAGGGAGTCCCTGCAGTGAGTGATTGAGTGTCTGGGTAGGGCACTGTGAAAGCACCAAGAGGATTTATCTGCTAGATATAAGGGCTGAAGGGGGAAAGTGATGCTTTTAAAACAATCAGAAAAGCCACCTGCTTTTTGTTGCTTCGAGAAGCAGTTACTAAAAGAATTGAACTTTTCTATAAAAGCAGCTGTGTGATGCCTGTTCTTATTTTGTCTTTCAAGCATCAGTATTCCACCCATGGGTACAAGCAATGCTATTTTTACAGAATGATCCCTCTTTCAGCAGAATGGTTTTGTGATGCTTTCATTGACATCATATTGGGGTTAGGTGGTGCAACAGAATAATAACCTGGCTCTCCACTTCTGCAGACAAGTGTTCAGATGCACTGTGAATGACATGTAAAAATGAGTCTGGCAGTCCTGTCCCTACCACTCTTCTATAGCCCAGCTAGGGGAAGAAGAACATGAAAAATACTTAATTCTTGGCAAGGTCTCAATTTAATTTTCATCCATCTATTCTGCTGCCCTCCATTCAAATGAAACCAAACACAAATCATAATGCAGGTCACAAGAAAGGTAACAGAGAGTCTGAAGCAATAGCCAAAACAGCACTGATTGAATTTTATAGCAGGGGAGGTTTGCTCTGTACTCATACATGATTTTGGTTTCCACAGCTACTGAGATGCTTAAGATTGGAGAGGATTCCTACAACTCAGCTCTGCTTTTCCTAGCACTGCTTCTGTGTTACTGGCAGTTGGATTTTGGAGCTGCAAAAAGCAGCAGTGGCATTGTACTGATCTATACATACACGAGAATGTGTAAGAAGGGAAAAATTAGGCCTATAAATATTTTATACAATGAAAACAATTTCCTCTTTTCCTGAAGAAAATGCTTTGATTTTTTTCAGAAAAATCTCCACTTACATTGGAGGTGGGCCCTTTTGGGACTGGGTAGGGATTGTCTGTAGGTCAGGCTCTGTATCCAGTCTGTACCTCATGCAGTGCAGTGTAAATAATCTCTCTTCCCTTCTCTCTAGCAAGAGTCCCATCTGCGTCTGTCCCAACAGTCCAGAACAATGCAGAAATGCAGGAGAGTTTCTGAAATGTTCTTCATTGTAGCTTAAAACATCAACCTTACATGAAAACTGCAGGTTTTCAGGCAAAACTAACTTCTTTCCCACACAAGAGCCTGTGTGCTCTTCTCAGGGCACATTCTTCCCAGCAAACAACTTGTAAGTTATACCCTTTGAGCTTTTCCTCCAGACTTTGCTGTGACTTGCCTGCAGTTGAATGGGGCTGGGTTCTGCCACCATTTTTTATGCTCAGGAAGTTTTTCCCATTTAAGTTATCCTGTGGTAGTCAGCTGGGCTCTCTGTTAGTTACTGAGGTACTTATTCAGAAGGTGGGAAATTACAACTCAATGGTGTATTGTACACCCTTACTCCTAAACCAAGCATTAAGAGGAGCCTGTGAAGCCGTCTGTGGCTGTTTAGGGTTGTGTGGAGCAGCATTTAGTAAACAAAATGAGTTGCACTCTCTGCGTTACTAACCAAGAAAGCTGAATGAAAAACTTGATTAAAAGCAGAATTAATTAGCTAGTTCAAATATTTTGCATCAGTGGATAGATATGGCTGGAAGAAGAGCCCTGGAAGAAGAAAACAGGAGTTCCAACTTTGAACAAGTTTTAAATGTTCCTGTGGGACTCAAAAAGAGAAATCAGAAAATGCATGCAGTTGTAATTTTTTTCCCCAGGTTGGCTCCTTTTAATTCAGCTGTTTGTCAGGCTGCTTAGGGTAGAACCTGCCTTGTTTGACACAGAAAAACTTTCCTTTACATTCCTTTACTCTGTTTGCCAGCTCAATGCTCCAAAGAAACCCTTTGAACAGACAGTGTTATCCTCCTCTTCATTTCTGTTTGGTAAACTGAATTAATAGCAGCTAAAAGTAGCTTTTTCTCAAAGGAAACCTTGTTAACTCTTTCATTGCCATCACTTTAAACACCTAATCAGCCAACACCAAAGTTGCAACTAATTTTTTCAGTACCTAATTCCCAGCTGTTCTGTGTCTACCAGCTGCCAAATCAACAAGCATTCTTCACGAGGATGTCTGTAATTCACTCATACATTACCAGTAAAATATCAGTACATTAGCTTTGAAAACTGCTGGTAATTTAGAGGGAATACTAAAATCAAATCATGGTGAGGTGATTGTTACAATGATTACTCATTTCTGTGTTAAATGCTGCAGCACCCTTCTGCAAACAGCTGAAGATTTTCAGGTTTCTCTTACTAGAGGAGAGCACATGTCCAAGATAAAATGGTCATTCTGGTTCTGAAGGTTACTGCAGGGTCTTTGCTGGGCACTTTTGCCTTCCAGGGCACTTTGGCCAAGCCAGTCCTGGAGTTGTACAGCACCTTGCAAGAGCAGACCCTCACTTTTAGGCAAAATGATCACAGAATACTGCTGTCCCCATGCTTGTTACTGTTACTCAGTGGCCAGCAAAAGTGAGGTGCCAGCCTGCGCATTTTCTTAACAGAGAACTTGCAGATTATAAAAAGCAAACAAAACCAACAAACAAAACCAGCCAAAACCCTCTGCTTGTTTTTAATCCACAGTGTTCCTGTTTGTTCATGTGTTTTGTATTCAAGTTGCATGGCAATGTATTATTTGATGTAGAAGGGGCTCCAGTATGGCCAAAAGAATTAAAGGAAATGCAGGCTTTTGAATTTTAAGACAGAACGAAAACTCTGCCAGTACAATGTCTTTTTAAAACTCCCAAATGTTTGCATCTCTTTTACACAGATACTTGTTTTAAAAAGGAATTAAAATATAGATACTATTGAAAAAGTGATCAAAGCTTTAACATTTATGAGTTCCAACCACTATCTTATAAATTCCAGGCTTGTAGGTCAGTTTTACAGCGCAGCACTTGGATGCCATAGTGTGAATTGAATTCAAAGATTAGATTTAATGTAAAAAAATATATAATATTTTTAATTAAAACTCTATTGAAATATCAATTCCTGTAATGCCAGCTACAATATCTATGCATCTATCCTGGTAACAAGAAAAGACAACTGCCCTAATAACAAAGTAAGTCTCTCAATAGGCAGGTTTAGCTTTTCAATTTCTGTACTTACTTATACAGGAAAAAAAATTTGCTGGCTGAGAGTGCTTATAAAAATCTCTTATCTGAGGAAGATTTGTTGTAACTTTTGTACTCTTCAGAACAAAATGTCTGTGCTGTACAAAAGCTTTACTTGAGTCAAGTATCTAAAAGACAATGAAGTACTACAAGATGATTATTTACTCCCCCCATAGTCACTTTATCTGAGAAGCCTACTATAAATTTGAGAGTTGAATACCTGATTTTAAATTTAACTCCTCAGACCTGGTGTGTGAAAAAAAAACCAATCCTAAAAACTCAAGGTGTTTAGCCATTGCAAGTACACATTGGAATTTCTTTCTTGTAAGCATATTTAATCTGCTAATATCAATACTGAAAGAAAAGATGGGCTATTCTAGCATCCATTCTGATAGCAACAGCAAGCATTAGGCAAAAAAATCTACTGCTTCCAAGGCTCAGTGTAGCTGCTGCTGTTGCAGAGGGCTGAACCATGAGAACTTCAGGCTTTGGAAGAAAATGTAAATTCTTCTGCCCTTTGCTTAGAGGAAATCCACAGTTGTTCCAGTGGGATTGTTCTACATTAGTTCTTCGTGTGACAAATTATTAGGCACTGTGGAAAGGCAGATTTACTTTTAGAAATGTGAGAGCTCTGCCCAGATCCAACTTCAGAATAATCTCACCTTAGAAAGAGGAAACACTTTCTGGAAGGTCTGTATCACAAAATATCCCTCTCATATTTATAGCCAGCATTTCCAGAAATAAGACATTCAGCTGCATCCTCACAGGCAGGTAAGAAAAGCCTATTTCTGTTTACAAGATTCTGGTAATGAACCATGAAGGATAGTGCTCTGAAGCTATCTGTCAAGCAGCTTCTCTTTTTTGGTAATTGAAAGTGATTAAATACATTGTAGAAAAGAAAGGTTGAATCGTGTGCTGTAATTCCTACCTTGTGCAGAGCTGGGAGGTAGCAGTTTCCTGAGGACAAGGAGAGATAGATGTGTTCCATATATGTCCAGCAAGTGCAAATGGAGCACTGCCCTGTGATACTAATTGAATGGATTACCAAATACACATCTGTGCTAACAAAAGACTTAAAGGTTAATTCTTTACAGCAGTTGCTGTCTTCTCCAAATAGATGTTCGCTCTCTGGTACTTGCAAGGCTTAAACACACATATTTTGTAAAAGTGAATTTCACCCAGATCAAGTTCCCTGTGGGAAAAAGTTTTTTTCCCTCTTTCCTGATAGTATCCCTCTGTGAATGATAACTCTATCAGTGCAAGCTTAGCATATCCAGACTTTAATACATCATTTCCCGCTGCCATGTAATGTATTTTCATTTTCACTGTGTGGGCTAGAGCTTCTCCCACTCCTTGCAGACCTCTGGAGATTGTAATTGTGACAGGGGGAAATATGTCTGGAAGATGCAGTTCTATCAGCCATCCCTGGAAAAAGAGGATGATTTAACTGCCAGTAAAGATGTCAGACGAGTCCACTGAAATGCAGGATTGTTAGCAAGGGAACTGGGTATCATATCCACCCATTCAGAGACTGGTAGCCCTGAGCCACCTCCCTGTGTGAGGTTACACAACAGAGGGAAGAGAAATATTTCCAAATTTTTCTGTCTCAGTCTAAATGATCACCCGAAGAAAACAATATAATCCACATTTTTAGGAGATTTTCTTCTGCCCTAGCCAGAGTAACAGGGAGTAAGAAAACAGTAAAGTGAAGAAAATTCTATGAAGGTTTTGGTTTGGTTTGTTTTCCAGACAAAGACTGATGGTGCAACTTTTGGCTCCCAGTATAGTCTGTCCTGTACCTGCCTCTCTTGCACTAATTTATGTGACCCTGCCAGTGCATACCACTAAACACTGGGGTTTCAGAGAGGAAAACCTAAGTGTGCTTTTTCCCAGGCTTGCAAACACTGTGACAAACTTAACAAGTTACAGGAAGGAAACTCATTACAATTTCTGTTTTATTCCTGAAAGGCTTTACAGTGTAGAGCTTTCCTTTGTTTTCCTCATGAAAGAAGATTTTATGAGGAAGAATCTCAATGCTCTCTGGTTTTTGGGAAAGGAGAAGTTGGCTGATGTAGGTCAGTGCTATTATTCATCCCATCATTACTAAAATCAGGAGCTTCTTGAAGACAGGCTTGAGCATATATGTTTAGAAAAGGAAAAGAAATGTGTATTAAGGATGCCTTCCATTTCTGCTTCTACCTTCATAATTTCTTTCCATGTTGTTATGACACAGGGATTCTGACAATTTGTGACCTTTCACCTGCTGTCCAACTTTTGAGCTCGTAACTGGGACAAACCTGCTGGAAACTATTTAGTCCATGTCCTTAAAAAGTGGATGGTACCTTTCTACCTAAGAAGAGTAGGATGAAAAATAAACATTCAGGAAAGGTTGTGGCTCTCCTAGGCACTATGAAAGATCAGTGCCATCAAAGCAGATGATTTCCTAAGTCAGTTTGCTAATTTTGTGATTAAATTAAACCTGCAGGATGTGTCAAGTTTTTCCTTTGTAACTACATTTATAGAACCACTCTGCCACTACACTCTCTTTTCTAGAAGCACGTTACGAAAAAAGACCAATTTAAACCAACTAAAACATCTTTGTTTCTTCCATCTTTATGCAGAAAAAACAGCTGAACAGTTTAAAACTAACTTTCAAAATTATATCTGAGACAACTTCCATGCCAAGCTTCAGCCAAAAATACTTTTTGCAGCCAAATTATCAAACCCTCTGAAAGATCATCCATAATGGAACTGCTGATGCAATGTTTATTATAGGGATATGAATAGCTACGATGAAGGCTTCAGCTGATGTTCTGGCAAGCCTACTGCTAAAAATTATCCTGAATTTATCTGGCATTCAGAAAATGCTTGAAGTGGCCAAAATGTTTACACCATCATTATCATTTTGACAATACCTCTTTTATCCCAAAGGAAGTCGGTGATGAACAAATTCAGGCAGCGTTCGAGATGTGTGTATTTAGCATCTGTTACACATTCTCTTGGCGGCATTGTTTGATCTGAACAAGCAGTTGTGTTGAATCAGACATTATTGCCTATTGTCTCTTTTTAAAGTATATTAGTGAAGTGCATTGTGGTTTTCCTGCTGATTTGATTTTGGTTTATAATCAGGAAATTCCTGGGTCTGAGAGAGAGTGTTAAATTCAGAGCAGCATGTTTTGGAGTTCCACATCTTTCTCTTTGTTCTATCATATCATCTGCAGTTTTGAAATACCATTCACTCTCTTATTTGTAAGAAAGTCCTAGAAAGCTTGATTAATCATAGACTAATTACCAATATGGGTAATTTTGGACTCCCACAGCAGATCCAGGTATATATCTAAGAATGGGAATTAATGGTTGGATTTTGGTGTCAGAGCTTGGTGGTGGTATGTCCGGCTGCTTCTCATAGTAGCCTCATCTCTGTTCTCAGTGTTTTCTATTTTCAAACAATAAAAGAGTGCCACTTGCTCTACTTCTGATGGTTTGGCTGCTTGTGAGATTGCACTGTTTAATCAAGTTTGGGTGCTAAATTGATTTTATTAAACTCTTGTTCAGGGAGCCATCAAGTGAATTAAATCTGTCCTGTATTGACTTCCCTTAAGTTGAGAAGGACTTGGCTTACACTAAATCAATATAAATCAAATTTACAATTATTTAAATGGGTGTTTGCACACAGAAGTGTTTGCACCAGTATAATGAAATAAATCTTAAAACACAGTTTAGACAAGTTCAATATGATGTAACTCAGGCTGCTGGCTGCATTTTCTAAGGATTTCAGTGCTAATGGCAGTAGAACCAAAAGGTCTTTACCAAAAAATTTCCACATGAACCTTCTTTGAACATACATCTTTTTTAAGAGCCAAATTTCCCTCATAGAATTTTCATACAGCAAATGCTAGCATGTCTATTGGGAAGTTTCTGCATCATTTCAGAAATGCCAGAAGAAAAACAACAACAAAAAAAAAGATTCATAGCATTATTTAGAAAGAATTTTGCAATGAAAGAAATGTTTTTGTTAAGTGTCAATGCCAACCACAAATGCTGGTTTGTGTCACATTGCTGAAAAGTAGCATTCTATAAAATTTGTGAATTCTTATTTTCTCCCTTTTTGCTTTCAAAAATCTGGAGAAGGAAACTGAGAATGTACAAAAAAAATGCCACTTTCATTGGAAGGCTCTAAATTGGTTATGATTTGAGGAGCTTTGCTACCAACTAAATCTGATGATACACTGGTTTTAACAAAGCATTTGTCTCATTGCAACCAGGGCACTATCCCAGGAGGAGAGAGCCTCTTGTGGTGGTGGAGTCACCATCATTGGAGGTGTTCAGGAGGAGACTTGATGGGGTGCTTGGTGCCTTGGTTTAGCTGTTTAGGTGGGTTGGATTGGTTGATGGGTTGGACACGATGATCTTGAAGGTCTCTTCCAACCTGGTCTATTCTATTCTATTCTATTCTATTCTATTCTATTCTATTCTATTCTATTCTATTCTATTCTATCCTATTCTATCCTGTCCTATCCTATCCTATCCTATCCTATCCTATCCTATCCTATCCTATCCTATCCTATCCTATTCTATTCTATTCTATTCTATTCTATTCTATTCTATTCTATTCTATTCTATTCTAAAGTCTAGTCTAGTCTATTTTCTGCTTGTCTTCAGATTCAAAACAGAAAGGTTTTTTTAATACCAAATCATTTTGAATGAGATGGAAAGCTACATGAAATTCATTTTGCGCAGTCTCTGTGCCGAAGGACAAAGGACCTACTATCAGTTAAGCTTGCAATGAGCTGTAACCCCTTCATGAAATAACAACCTTATGTTTCAGCTGGGGGGGAAAAAAAGGGAGGGGGGGAGAAGTTATTTTCACAAAAGCTTTTGAAAAGCTTGACTCTAGAAATGAAGAATAAAAGGGTATTTGGAAAAGAGGGAAGTTGGCATGAAATGCAATTCCTCTTTGTTGCTGTAATCTGCCCCCCAAGTCCTATTCAGCTCTGGAGTTTTCTTCAGTTGTTCATATTGCATTTATTTAACACCAGTTGCTTGATGTACCAGGTTACTGCTGCCATTTTCAGCCCTATCACCATATCCTCCCCTTCTCTTCCCAAGCAGTTGGATGTCTTTGCTTGGAAGTTTATGACTATAGATGAGAAAACTGGAAATTACTAGCTGAGTTGTTTAATTCTAATCTTTTCTTCAGGGGCATGCATTGCTTCAAGAAGGACTCTCTTGAATTAAACAACAATATAAAAAAAAACCAAACCAAAAATTGGCTCTTAATGATGGTACTTGGCACAGTTACAGCTCATTGCAAGCTTAACTGATAGTAGGTCCTTTCTCAGTGTGAGATTTAATTTTCTTTTTGGTAGCTAGCTGTGCTTGGTGTCAGTACATATAAACCATCTTGTCAGCAGTTGGGTGCATACTGAGATGGGTAAGTCCCTCATGGGAAGGAAGAAGAAAACCACTTCTTAGCATCCTAGCAGCTATAGGGCTCTCTGCAGCACTGTCATTGTGTCAAGGCTGAGCTCATATGTTATGGATACTATGCTGCAGGATACAAAAAGCAGAGGGGCACTGGGAGGGTGGGAGAGGAAACGCTAAGCACTGTCATAGTAATAACCCCCCAAAATTATGTGGGATTAGTCAAAATATAGTCAAAACCCAGCCCATAAAATAGCTGAAAGCAAACCAGAACCTGCCTGCTTTCGTTATATATGTGTGTGTAAATAGAAAGATCAAATCCAGTACTGAGATTTCTGTGAAATCTAATGGAGAACAGAAAAGTTATATGAGATAACTGTAGGTCAAAGCTGAAGCCACTTAAGAATCTTTCTCCTATAAAAATATATAATGATACATGTAGTGTTTCATAGGGTAAGCCTGTTACAAGCTTGGACTAGAACAAGCCAAAGGAAAAAAAATGCAGCAACCAAAAGAAAACAAAAGGAATGTGTTGAAGATATCAACTAGACCAAATACTCAGTATGTAATCCTTGGGTGCTCAGCATCTTTCAGGAATGTGTACTTTGAAACCACTTGAAAAGTCCAAAATTACATACACATCTTTTCCAAGGGATAATAATTTGATAGGTCAATAATTATCTTCATTAGTCCAAGCCTTTCACACTTGCCAGATGGAATAATGGTCACTGTGAGGTCCATGAATATACCTTACAGAAGTTATATTCACAGGAAAGCTATAAATTTCTTGTCTTTTATCAGCTAGCCTTAACTGCTCCTAAAATTCTGTATTTGGAAACAGCTTAGAACCCTAAAGGATGTCATTTTATTAGAAGAGTTCTCCTCTAAAGTGAAATTTCTGTCTCCCAGTAAAAGATATCCTTAGAGACTGGAAGCTTTTAGTGCCTTCGGTATGTTGCAAAGCAAACAGTCTTATTTCTAAACCAGGATTTCTGTTACTTTCAAAAGGAGTATTGTGTGCTCTAGATACTCTGTACACAGAGCAGACAAGTTCAGTACTTACACGGAAGAGTTAAGTTCATTAAGAAGTCATAAAGATCTCTTTTCACATTTGATGTAAGTTAATTTGGAAATTTGGGGGAAGGTTTCAATGGTTGGTCCTTCACCAGCCTCCTAGTTAGTGGTTGTTAAGACTAGTGTGTGTATATCAGCTGGCCGGAAATTTCTTCCTTTTTAATAGCGGAGGGTGCAGCTATTTACATGATTCAGCCTGTCAGTCAGCTGAACTGACAAAGATAACAAGATCTGACAATGTCTGGGTCAACTCTAATCTTCCATCAGCTTTGTAGCTAATATATATTGACAGCAAGCACACTTGGAGACAGTGGTAATTGGAAGTCTTGTGAATATTTAACAACGTTGTTTAATTTGAAGTGTGTTTCCTATGTTGGTATTCTGGATGGCTTTTCACAGCAGAGGGGAGAAAAAAAATCCTGCTTAAGCTCCTAAGCTGAACTGAAGAGACAGCACTAGCAAGAATAAGTCAGAGTGCTGTATCTTGTGTCTTAAAACTCCAGAGTAATCAACCCAAGGATACCTGCTGAACACTGAATCCACATACCTCATACTTTTCAAAGTGCAGCACTTTCTGCCACACTTCAGACTATTAATATGAAATGCTCCAAATGCAGAAGTGTTTTCCCTCTGGGGGAAAAAAAAATAGTTTTAACACTTTCATTCTGGTAGATTCATTTTGATTCAATCTCCTTTGAATGAAATCTTTTGCATTTGAGAGGAATTGTTTAGCAGAATCCCTGTCACATTACTTTGTGTAATTGCCTTACTAAAGCAGCAGTACTTCTTTCTACAACAGTTTTTCTACTTGAAAAACTTTTAAAAATTATTGGAATGCAATTGGTTTTTCAAAAAGCTTAGCAAAAACACATTGCAAGGGTGAAATATTCCCCTAATATACCTTCTATCATGAGTCACAGCAGTGGAATTACCCAGGTGTAACTGAGGGCAAAATTGAGCCCTCAGAGAGCAGGTGAACTTAAGCCTAACTTTAGACATGATAGATGCATTCAGGCAGCAATAGCTGTAGCTCATTGTATCATTTGAAATGCAGTTTAGTCACCTAAGTATTTAATTTAAATTATTCTAGTGCTTGTGATAGACAGAAGCAGGGAGGATGGCCTCAAATATTAACAGTTCCATTATTCTGTAAGCTGCCAGTCATTAGCTAACATCTCCCTTGTTAATAATAATGCCTGCATGATTGTGTTCTGAATAATGGATTGAAGATTTTCACCACCAGCAGGCAGGCCAGTGGGCAACTCTCACTTAAAAAGCAGGTTGGTAAAATTATATTTAGGGAGCAATAAAAAATGGCTTAAACAGAGCTTGAGCTGGCTTGAGATGCTTTATCAGGAAAAGGATGTTGACAGACAGTAGCAGAACCTGTCCTCCATTACATGCCTGGAGCTTTGAGATCATAGACTTCATAAAAGTAACATTTAACATTTGATGCACCTAAGCAGTTGTGCAATGACAAAGAAACAAGAAGGTAACACTACTTTCAATTTTCTTTTTTACCAGTGGCCTTTCACTGAAAGAAATATTGCCAACGTGAGCTGAGAGAAGGTATCAGGAGCTTTGCAGGAAGAGCTTCCCAAGAGAAGTAGATGCAGTGAAGCGAAGCATGATTGGTATGTAAGTGAAATGTGAATTTATTTACAGGCGCGCGCGCTCACAATGTAGTTACAGAGCCAACCTCTTCTGTCAAGAATTCCACACCAAAGCTGTTGCCTGCCTGCCAGGGGAGAACTGTCTCAAAAATTGATTGTAATTAGAAAGCTAAGTACAGAGCCAGTTGCACTGATTCCCTTACAAGTGCCCTTTACCCTGAACCTGGTAAACAAAACCTTATGTGTTCATCCTCAAAGGGTGGAATCCTGCTAGGATAATAGTGCTTCAGACTTTATTGGAAGAAGAAGGTTTGTGGGAAATGTGCTGCTTTCCGATGGAGTAAGGCAGGCTGGAGAATAAGAATAGATTAAAGCTTTATTGTATCTAAGCAGAAGAAGACCTGGTTGTGCTGTTTAATATTTTATGTTGGATGTGGCTGAGATGTCAACTTGCTTTTGTTTATTTGCATAATCATTCATAGAAATACTAACGTGTCAACCACTCTTTGAGGGACTCAGTAGCTGTGTTTCGCTGAATTTTGTGCCTTGCTGAAGTAAAATGTATAACCTGAGGCAAGAAAGTTGTTTGTTTGTTTTGGAGTCTGTTTGTCATTTTGAATTCTGCATACATTCAATCTGTCAGGATCTGCTATAGGAGGTGGTGAAAACCTGGTGGTGAGAATGCATAGTTTATGATGATAACAAAAACTTCCTGGAATTGCTACTGTAGAGTCCGCAGAAAAATTTGGGGTTGTTCTGAAAGACTTTTCTAGTAATAAAGATCATCATCAGTAAAAAGGAAAAGTCTCTGTGTAGTATGAGGAAAGCTTAAGTTACTGAGACTGGCTGGCATTCATTCCAAAATAAGTGAAGGTTGATCTCTGGACACAAGCTGTGAGCTGTGTAAAATTGCTTCTGCTAAATATATGCTAATTGGCATATGAATGAGATTTTGTTAATCTTCTGCTTAAATAAGTGCATAGAGAAAAGCTGGGAAGGAGTCCTCATTTCTCCCTTAAGAAAAAAGACTATCATAATAATTTATATTAGCAAATAAAATGCAAATATATATTTGTAGATACAGGAAACAATTAGCAAGCTTTATTTGGCAACAATATACCAAGATATGTGTTTCTGCTTTCCTCAAGCATTTCTGAGGATTAAAATTGACAGCAAATCAGGCAGATTATAGAAGTAAAGGTATTGGCTGCAGTTCTGGGTTCTGCTGGTTTCTGGTTTTACCTTTTTCTTTTGCCTTTTCCCCTCTTGTTTTCTTTTTGTTGTTTCCCCTTCTGGAACAAGTGCTTTCCTGTGTGCTGCATCATTAGTGGATTCCACACCTCAGCATTTCTCCATTCCCAGAATTTCTCATCCATTGCCTTGTTGTGAGGTTAATTAGCTTGTCAGCCTTATTGGCAACTCAGTGGAACACTCAAGGGTTAAACACCAGTCTTCTGACTTAGACTTGTTTCTTATCCTGTCTACAATCCTGTTAAGAGCCTGGTTTCCATTTTGTTAAATTAATGCCAAAATAAGAGCAGTGTTTTGAGACAGTGACCAGAACATTCAATAGGAAAGGATGTTACGGTTATGGTTCATTTGACACCTAGTGTCAATATCTTGTCCTATCTAGATCTTTCAGATTCTGCCTTACTCATAAATTACAAAAACTGCATTGTATCAAGCATTGTGTGGGAATTTAAACCAGATTATAAGCACATAATATCTGTGAGGGTATCTATCAGTGGTACTTCATACTGAGGACAAATCTCTGAGTCTTTAGGCTGCTCAGCCCTATAAGCAGGTCATATATTTTATCTTTAAAATGGGAAGTGATTTAGCTTCTCACAATACTACAGCATCTGCAAGAAGCAGAAATTCAAAGCAGGTGTGTGTGCATGTGTGCATATTTTTATGTGTGCAGACACCAACTACAATGAGCAGAGCCTTTGATTTGCATAGGAAACCGCCTGATGAATTCCTCTGGGACTGAGCTGGGTTAATTCCTTTCCCTTTGGGGCACTACTTTGCATTGCTCAATGACGGCCAGAAAACTTGTTATCCTCAAGACCAATTCTGGTTGCTTCCTACAAAGGTGAGAGCAATTGTATAACATTCTCTTTGTAAGAATAGAAGAAAAGGCCTTATGGGAAGAAATTCAGCAGTTTGCAGTTTGTTGGTCTTAAAACCTTTGCTTTTTGTAAACTGGCATGCCTTCTGCCATGAGGTTCAATGTCCTTTTTTTTAATAGCTTCTCTTTCATAGTGGAAAGAAATTGCAACACCTTGAAAAAAACTTGTTAGCAATAGGCTTCCAGGAAAGCCTAGGAAAGCTTCTAGAAAACATATATATTGGTTTAGAATAGGGGGCGGGGGTTGTATACAGAAAATTGTGAATGTTCTACACACATATATGTGCTTGCTATATTTAATTGTTCTTGTGGACTAAGCAGTAATAGGTGGTATCAAAGGGATAAGACAGGTAAAGCAAATTCTAGAATATTTCATTAAGAATCAGTCACCTGAGAACTGTAATTCAGTATTGGAAGGATATTTTCTTCACAGTAAATACAACCTAGCTACCATAATGAAATCAGTAGTACCTTATACTACCTATGCATTTTTTAGCACACCTAGGGCAAAGTTCATTAATTATGTCACAAAATTACCTTTGTGTAATTTCAAAGACAGCATATGTTATAAAAAAATGTTTAATATATGAACATAATGCTCTGTGTCTTATTAATACTCTGCTCATTAAACTAAACCAAACCAAGACTATACTTTTTGGACTACATATCTATGTATTTACATCCAACACTAGGTTTTTATAGTTGTAAGTATCAAAGCCACTCATCCCCTCATGACAAAGAAACTCTTTTTTTCCACTGTTAAATAGACAAAACTGAAGAATGGCTCATTAACTGCAAAGCACTGGTCATTAAGTGATTGAGGTAGCCCTTCCTGCCAGCATCGTGCAAGCATTGGTAATATTAAAAACCCCTCACCTTGACCTTCACTGCTGTCAAGAGTAGAAGCATTGCCAAGTACAACATTGAGCTCCTGACAGTAAAATCTCTTTGCTTTTCTTTATTTAAAATCTATATGTAAAGAACAGCACAGGGCTTTCATTTTCACTCAGACTCACAATTACATTCTCTGCTTATGCCACCCTTATGCCATTATCTGTCTGGTAGAGAAACGTAAGCCCTAGAGAATAAAATTCATTCAGTACTCCATATTTCTTGTTGAAGTTTCCCTGCAGGGCAGGTGAAGTGCTAAGGCTCTCATCACACTAGGGACCATCACTGAGATCCTGAACCCTCCTCTGCATTCCCAGGACATGAAAAACAGAGCATCACCTCTCAGGCATGACAGGATACACATGTAGTCCATCCTAACATACTGCTTCTTTTTCTGGTGTAGACTTCATCTTATGAAAATGACCAGAATTCCATTCTTTTGCCTTTGTAGGGAATACAAGAGCTACCCTCTATGTCTCTCAGCAGTCTGCATTAGAGAGATTAAATTCTGATGTCTGTGTTTCTTAAGGTATAGGCATCCATAGGGGAAAAATCATTTTAATCATCTTACTGTAACTTCAACTTGTTCTATCTTATATATTATGTCTTATTTTGAACTGGAATTGTGTCTGTTATTGGAAATTATGTCGGTATTGATGCAGCAGAGCACAAAATCATATTTAGAAAGAAATTGTTGGTAGTTACATTGGCCTGAGCTTCATGAAGGACCAACTGATGTTCAGTTTCTTCACAAGTTTTGTCTTGTACTCATCCAGTACAAGCCATGAATGCTAAATATGGATCTACAAGAGGGTCATAATGCTCTTGGTTTAATTTCCCTAATTGTTTGTTTTTCATGTGCACCTATTAAGTCTGAGCCTTTTCTAAATAATTTCAAGAAGTTCCAGTTGAGTTTCACTAAAATTTCAGTAGTCTTGGGGGTTTGAGGTCTGAGTATCTGCCATGACCATTCAGTGGGTAATGAGGACCTTTCCTAAGCTGCTTTCCCATTTCTAGTAAAGCTCTGAGTCTTTGGTGCAAGCAGTATGTGAGGGCTTGGAGACTTTATGGTGTGGCATGAAGATGCAGACCATAGTGAAGTGCCCTGTGGGGTTATGTTGACGTGCTCACATGCCACAAATTGTTTAGTGGTCTATGACACCTTTGGAAAGCCCTACAAAGACCTGGTGCTCCTGGCCTTCTGATGATGCAAGCTGTCATGGAATATGGCCTGGAGGGTACCATCAGGGGCATTAGCACAGAACAATACAGACAGTGCCAGAGAAAATGGGAAAGTAGATGCTACTCACTGAGAGCAAGAGCAGGGATGAATGGCTCCTAGACAATTCTCCTGCATAATGAAAAAACCTATTTGAAAAAGTCAACAGAAATCTAATGGCAATGAGACCAGGAAGCAATCCAAACAGCATGAGTTAAAGGCATTTTGCAAACAGAAAGTCACCCCTGGGAGCACAGTATATGGGAGCCCATTTTGAACTACCAACAGAAACAGAACTCACAAACAAAAGCTGCAACATGATGAAACCAAACAGTAGGGAAATGCTCAAGATGTAGAAAGGTAAATTGTAGCTAATGAAGTAAAATATTGCAGGAAAATATTTGTTTAACATAGTTCAAAAAAAAAAAAAAAGATGATTGGAGAGGAAAAAAACAACAACCCCTCCCAACAAAACCCAACAAACTCAAACAAAACAAAGCATATTTTTCAAGAGATGTAGGGACTAAAAGAGACATTTTCTCCATTCCTATCAAAATGTTCCTGCAGCAGGCTTTAGAATCAAGGAAACAGTAGAGGAAACAACCTGCTATGCAGCTGTGTGCAGAGGGGGGTCTTTCAGCAGTTATACCATGAACTGCTCTTCAGGTTAGCAAGAGAATGCTGACAAGAAACGTGAACTAGAGTATGAAGGTTTTAGATTCTGTTCCCTTCAAAGTAATACATCCTACCCTAAATGGAAGTGTGCAGTTACACCTAAGATGCTTCCATATGGATTTTGTTGTCCATCCATTTGTGCTTCACTCTTGTGCTGGGAGAACAGCTCCCGTCTGAAGACACGAAGCAATTAGTTATCCCTCCCACCTTTGTAATTGTGCTGTGCTACTTGTAGTTGAACTACATCTATTTGGTGATACACTGTTCTCCTTATCTTTCCCTCCCACCTCTCAGTTGTGTAACAAATTGGTCCAGCTCATCTGAAGCCCAAGGAAAAAACTGTGGATGGCTGTAAGTTCTGTGATATATGAATGCAGCCTGGTGCTGCTCTGCCTCACTCAGTATCTTGGCTGCACAGACCTTTTGCTGATAAATGAGCAGCATTTCTAAGAATCAGGGCAGACAGGAGACACTAAATAATTACTAATAGGATAGAGAAAGTATTGTACTCAGCAAGGAGATTTCTTTTTCTGTAATTCCAGACAGCAAACTGTATTAGTCATGCTAATGTAATACACTATTTGTGGCTGCTTTGACATTGTCCATTTAAATATTCAGGAAGCTACTGCTTTCACATAGTCCTGTGCAAGTACATTGTGCTAGATTAGCTCTAGTCAATTAAGCAGTGTGTTGTCAACTGCAGTTAAAACAAATGGTATGGGCTACTCCATCACCAAGTGACCTGCACTTGCTATACAAAAATTGGCATTTTTAAACAGCTCTTCCGTGAGATTGTCATTGCCTGGCTGGTGACTAAGGTAGGAGGTGACACCCCAGCAGCTGTTGTATTCAGCATCCACTAAGGCACCTTCAGCATCTGTGCTCATTCAGTTTAAACAAACCAACCAACCACCCAGCATCTGGACACTAGCAACTGCCATTTTGCTTTCTGGCAAGGCGTCTGCAGGGCTGATGTCACTTGTTTGTCTGGCAAACAGGGATCAATAAACTCACAGGGAATTCACAGCTCACACCACCTTGTGCTGCCTAGGGAGGATGAGCTGAAATGAAATGTCTGACAGCTCTATGTCAGCTTCTCACATTACAGACTGAAACATTCTTTTCCTTCACAGTCTTTGAAGGAAATGAGAGGGATGTTAAACTGTCAGTCACTTCAGTCTTGGCCATTCATTAAGCAAGAAATGCGATATCAAGGCAGTAATTTTGTCCGCCTGGAATAATCCACACATTAGTGATTACTTAGAAACGTGTCAGCCATTACTGCCAGGAGCTGTTTAGCTTGAAGATCAAGTCTAATCATTAGACCTACCATCTTTAGCCCAAAACCTTCCTATGTATAATGTTTCTTAGGCTAAGGGCTCGTATGCAGATTGATGTAAAAGCGCCAAAAGCTTCCAGAAATGTTCTGTTGCCCTTCACAGTTCAAATCTTCTTCATGAAGATTTTCCTTCTCAACCAGGATACATAGCTGGAGATTTATTGTCATTTTTCCTGCCTTACTGCTTGTGTGTCCCAAACAGATGTTTTAGGAAGTACAAAGGAAACTGAGGCTTTCCTAAAACCATGAGACAATATAAACAACCATGTTTCTAAAGTTAACACGAGGTCTTTCCTCTCTCTTGTCAAAATTCAAAGCATTGATGAAAAACTAAAAGGAATAAACATTGCAAATGCAAATAACACTTTTAATTATACTTTGTTATTTCACCTGGATGACTATATGGTCATAAGATATATTTCTAGGCCATAGCTGAATCTCCCACTCGTGAAAGTCTGTTCCCATGTTGCACAGTCAGTGGCCTCGCTTTACCATCACATGGTGTTTTTCTACCAGTTGTTGGCTTGGAATAGTGTGTTCTTTGGCAGAAACAGCAGTCCTCCAGTGCTGGAGATGGAACAGTGAGCATGAAACTGTAGGTAACTTCCTCCCACAATGGGAATGACCCTTCCTTCCTCCAGATGTGCTTTTACAAATACTGAGCTGAAGTAAATTATTCCCATTTACAACC
Organism: Dryobates pubescens; assembly: GCF_014839835.1. Lineage (NCBI taxonomy): Eukaryota > Metazoa > Chordata > Aves > Piciformes > Picidae > Dryobates > Dryobates pubescens. The sequence goes on from NC_071635.1 coordinate 5,290,202, forward strand.
ATGGATTCCAGTTAAAGCTTAGTCCTTGCTAGCTGAGGTAACTGGAAGAAGTCATGCCAGTAAGATGATATGCTTCTCTCTTTTAATGAAGACAAACTAATCTCTTACAGTGCTGTGACACAAACAAAATGCACTAAGCTTTTCTTTTAGGCAGGGTGATTTATTTTCCTCATTTTGGAGTGGAAGCTGGTAGGTGGTAGACAGCCCTATCTTCCCCTACCAACCTCAGCTGATGTGATTTTTGAGAAGCAAATTAATAAAAGTCCCTTAGGAGATGCAGAGTAAGACAACTAACTTATCCTATCTCTTTGGGGTTTTTATTGAGGTTTTGGGTGGGGGTTTGTTTGTTTGTTTGGTTTTGTAATAACTGCTAATGTAAAAATTCATCACATCTTGGTTATTGTATGTGCAAGATTCCATGGTGTCTTGCCTGCCACTGTTCTGTTCCAACACTGTGTTGAAGCTGTATCAGGACACAAATATATGACATACCATCTTCACATTGTTTAGGTCTTTAACTTCAGGATACGGGCCTTTACCATATTGTAGTTTTACCTTATGCATCCTCCACCTTTTGCCCTCCATCTGTGCAGTATCTTGGTCCCTGGGATACTTAAATTCCAGGAACTGTTAGAAGAGAGCTGGATGCTTGTTCACTGAGTTGTACTTTGGTTTATTCATAAGTCTGTAGTATTTTGACATCACATTTAATCATAGAATGTTTTCAGTTGGAGTGGTCCATTAAAGGTCATCTAGTCCAAGCCCCCTGCAGTCAGCAGGGACATCTTCAACCAGAGCAGCTCAGAGCTCCATCCAACCTGACCTGGAGTGTTTCCAGGAATGGGAACCTCTCTTATAAGGATATAGATTCCACAGTAACAGAGGTAATTTCAGGATTGAGCAATAAATGTCCGCTGCTTCCACAGGGCCTGAACAAAATTGAAGCAGCACCTTCCTGTGCTGAGGTGGAAGAAGAGATAACCAGATCCTTTTGTAGAAAGCTTGGTTGAAATGTTCTTCTTGAGGTCTTCTTGAAGTTCTTGAAGAACTTCTACTTTGTGTTTGAGTCACAGCAAATCGGTTCATCTCCATCTGGCTGAAACAGAATGGGCTGCTGTAATTCCAGACTGAAAATCATAATACTGCCACGGGGATTTCCAATGTGAAAAGGACATAGGAAATACACCAAAAGGTCTTATGATTTGGGTTGGTTTGTGTGGAAATGCAGCTTGGCCTATCTAGAAACCATTTGAAATTGTCAGCTTAAAAGTAATGGTAGTACTGGTACAAAGATGAGCTTATTTGTGAAGAGCTCCTTTACTGTCTCCTCTCCTGCATATTTTAGCAGTGAATAATTCTTAAATTAATTCCATAATAGGTGATGGGAAAGCACTTTAGAACACGAAGGAACATTCCACATTTGTTAGAAATCATTTCTGAGAAAATAAATTGCTCTATACATTATCATAAAAACTAGATTAGTTGCATTTTATTCAGTTTTGGTGAAGTTTCCCAGCTAATGGGGTTTCTGTGCCTATCTTGGGGTTATCCTGAATCTGAGAAAAGTAATTTTTCCTGGAAATTAACCCAGCACCACTTTGGGGTTTTTTCTCTCTTTTATATTTATTTCATGTCATGCTTTCTAAATATCCCCAGACTTTCAGTACCACCTACTGCTGCTAACTTGTATATCTTTGGGCAAATCGCTTGGCCTCTTTTTCAGAACTCTCCATCTGCTGAGTGGGTACAGTGCTTCCCTGTCTCCCTGGGGTTGCATTTAAATGGACTGACATTCATAAAATCCTTTCAATGCCTCCTGCCCAAAATTCAAAGAGGAAAATCATTACACAAAGAGCTGTGGATGCAAACTACACTTTGAAGACATTTCAAGCAACCTCTTTTGTCTCCCTTGCTTGCTTTTTCTTAAATGTTGATACACAGCAGAGTTGAGCCAGGACTAATAGGAAAAAAAAAAGAAGCTTGTACTCCCATTTGACAGATTTTTGCTGTTGAATTAGAAGTTCAAAGATAAAATGAAGGTTAAAACATACATTGTCTAGCTATCTGACCTCTTATCTTTGAGTTCTTGAAGTCGTTTCTGAAGTAAAAACATTTCATTCATACTTGTGACATTAGCCAAGTGTGACATGAAAGGACAAGCTGCTCCCATAAGATTGGATAGCTATCTTAATGGGAGCCTTTACCTAAGTTAAAAGAAACACCTGAACACCCTGTGGCCATGTTATTCTGTAATTACCCATCTTAGACAATTTGACCTTGCTTTGATAAATAAGAGTACCTAGGGGATACAAGCTTCCCCTTAGGGGACCAAACAGGAAAAAAAAAAGATCTCTGGATCCCAAGCTCTAGTTACACAGTGTGAATCCAATCTTAAAAGATCCTCTGATACCCTAAGAATCACAATCTGTTAGTACCACAGAAAGGTTATGTTAATTAATGGTGACTGCTCACAAAGATGGATTGTGTGCTGTTGTACTGATTCTGGTTGACAGCTTCCTGCTTATAGATGGGGCACAAGAAAGAGGTTGAATAACTCTTGGAGGATGACATCTAAGAAGACGCTGAAAGAACTAGGAACGCTTAGCTCTAGAGTCTGACTCTAAAGAACAGAGGGAGGTGGGAGGACAGAACAAGTATAGGTGACCTAAAGCTGCAGGAGGAAAGATGTGGGGTAAACGATTGAAAGAGGTCAAGATAATGAGGCTCTGGAGCACATTGCTTAGTGAGGTTGGGTAGTCTCCTGTGGATTATTTGAAAGGACATTAAGGAGTGCCATTGCTATTATTCATTTTTTGGGGGTGAGGGATAGCTCAGATGACTTCTTGAGGTCTCTTGTAATACTAATTTCCTTGCAGTCTATGAGTGGCCTTCCTAGCATCTTTATTTAGCCCGAAACATAACAGAATCCTTTACTTACATTAACTAGAGGGTTAAGATCCCCAAAAATAGCCACAATCCTGGTGGTATCTTAGGTGACTTGTTAGAATGATCTTATTAATGTACTAGATTAATACCTCACTATGGCTTCTATGACAAAGACGTAGAAAGTCCCAGTGCCACTCTGTAGCTGTGAACGTACATCTAGAGCCAACGGCACAGAAAGTTGTCACCACATGCAGCTTTTGTGCAGAAATTCTTAGACATCTGGATTGCTCTAACTTTGAAGCACTGCTGGATGTATACCCCCAGCAAGGACCACAATCCTTTTCCAAGGTCTTTCACTGCTGCTAGACTACCAATGGGAAATAACACACACTAAATCTAGAGCAACGTGACTTAGGACATGTATCTTTTAGACTTTCATATACACGTGGCTTATCTCTTTCAATGAACATTATACTTGCATCTCTGTTCATATTTATGTAAGGTAAAGCCTATCGGCACAGGTAAAAGCATTTAAGAATAAACTTTCCAGCATTCATATTAAATCAAGTAGAAATTGTCAGACCCTTACTAGTGTGTATAATGACAACAGGAATGTAGTGCTACAGCAGGTGGTTGCTCTCTGCTTAGCAGGAAAGCTCAAATGTAATTGTAAATGGCTTCACCAATCCAGCATTTTTGGACATTTATCTATTGTGACTTGCTTCTTTTGGCTTCTTCACTTCTTGTACTACTCATCACATACACAGAAAGTAAAACAGACAAAACCTGTCTGTCTTTCCCTCTGTGTCAAGCAAGTCAATCCTGAGTTCTAAACCTTTTACTTTTGTTCTTTTCCCTCCAGACTGAGCTTGAACTCCTCGGACTCTGACAATTTTCATCTTTGCTGTGATTTGCCTCCCACAGTTCCAGTATGAGCTGTATCTATCACCTAACTTTCTATGAAGTCCTCAACTGTGAAGCACATTCTGTTCTGTGTACCCAGTGGGTATCCATTAATTTCTGTTTCCTCTTAAAACACCCTTTCACAGGAAACTCTCCAACAGTGCTGTACTTTAGGAATGAATCTACAATAAGCACAAATATGTGTATTTGTCAATGAATGCACACTGCAGTTCAGGTATTTAAGTTCCATCCTTTTGCAGATGTGTTTTCCAAAAACTGGCTTTACACAAGATCAGGTTTTGCCACCCTTACTTGCACAAAAGTCTCTGTAGCACTATTAATAATGACTCTTATCTACAGTGTAAAAAATCTGCTTTTCTGCACCTTGCTGTTCATGCTGCTGTTTACTGCTGTCTCTAGGAAGTTGTGACTTGCAGCCTCACAAAGCTTTGCTCCATTTATAGACTACTGGCCACCCCAGGTGTGTATATATGAGATCAAAGGAACAAGTTCAAGATATTCCTAGTACTTAGACAGTAATGCATAAATTATATTCTCATTAATTTTAATTTCTAGGTATTTTAAAGCTTAGAAACTTATTATTTGAACCCATTTATGAGTTTTATGACTATGTTGAAGCAAACATGTTAAGGAAAGCCTGATTAAAGGTCAGGAGAAAAGCCTTGAAAACTAGGCTGGCCCCAGTTCTGGTCATTTTCCCTGAAGCTGGAGAAGATTTAGTCACTTAATTACTCAGGATCTTCCAAGCAGATTGTGGAGACTGCTTCCAGACCTAGTGACTTCCCAGCCAGACAGCATTGGAGCTGATAGTGGTGGCTGCTCTTCACCCCGGTGCTGATGCCTGTAGCCCCTGAGAGCTATGATGCTAATGGACAGGTTCTAGGTAAAGAAAGATGCTGTTGCTGTTTCATGCTGTGGATTGCAGCTACCACAGCTGGTCATTTGGAATGTGTGGTACTTTCCCAGAAAAAAATAAATAAATTGTAAAAGCTTTATAGCTTTTATTCTGAAATGCTGTGAATTTGGCATAGGTTTGGTGAGCCAGATTATAGGTGGGCTTTCTACTACTGCAGCAAAGTCAACAGATTAAACTTATCTTGATGCAAGTGTTAGAAGAATAACAATATTTGCACATTTCTCCTTTCATTAACTTGTGGTTTGATAAATAGGTGGCTTTTAAAAAGGCACAGACTAAATGTCTAAAGTCCATCTTCTGAAAAAATCATCCTTTCAGGAAAAAAACTCTTCCAAAGGCCAAGATGAAGCTTTAGCTGCAGGTTTCTTGAGTTGTTTTCTTTGTGTTTATTCCTTAAGAAACTGGCCTCTAATGAGTAGATCTTCTTATGAGCTTGCACTGGAAAATGTGAGATTTTTAAGCTCTGGGTTAAAATTTGAGTGAATTTCCTGAATAGGAATTGAGAAGGTGGATTTCTTTTTGCCATCCTTGCAGCTGAAAATATTTCTTTTTCTTGTTATTTTTTTGCCTATGAAGTAGAGATTTTGAGATGATGACAGTCTGGTTTTTTTATGTGAGCTTCTCTGTATAGCTTACCTTTTCCTCCAGCCTGCTCTCAGCCATGCAGCCTCTGAAGAATAGGAATGAGGCGATAACAAGCAATGGGTAGTCAGTGTCCTCACAGACATAATTTATTTAAACACCAAAATCTAAAAGTGCTTTATTGTGAAGATCATTAAATAGACTGAGGGCTTCAAAACATGGGCAGGCAAGACTAAGTAGCTAGCTGATTAGTGACTGAAATTATTATTTAATTTATGTATAATAAAATAATCTAACAGCCAGGTGAGGTCTTATTAGCTTATATTTTACTATGCTTAGCTATTTAAAAGCATACAGTTTTCTTCTAGCAGCCCCCAACTCCTCTGTGCATGTCTCAAGTAAGAGCATGGCCCTAAATTGAAATGCACACTGTCTTCTGCAGTGGAAATGGTGCCGAAACCTTTAAGTTTAGGACAAACCCAAACTTTTCTTTTTAGCTGTCACCATCCTCAGCTCATCTCCTGGCACTGAGCAATGCAAAGCTTTTCAATTCCACTGATATCATCTTTCCACTTTCTCATTGTATTTCTTTTAGCTGATTTTGGTAAACTCCACTAGATATGTGCAACCTCAGTAATAAAGATATATTTGGAGGAAAATACTTTATTTTACTTTACTGACAAAGGATATCTGTGAAAATGAAAACAGGACCTAGGCTGGGTTTATTTTCCTTTTTTATTTGTCTTTTTTTTTTCTATACTCTTTTTTTTCCTCTTTCTTTCCCAGAGAAACATAGCAGGCTTTAAAAGAGTAGAACAAAAGCTACAGGTTGCTAAGGAAAAAGTTTATCAGACTGTTTTGTTTATCTCTGTAGAATCATTTTGTGGAGAGGGGTTGCCAAAATGTCAGTCCAAGCTTAAGGCAAACCCTACAGCAATCTCCATGCATTCAAATTAAAAAGATAACTAACTTTGATGACAACCCCTTCAAGCTCATATTCAGTGCCCTTTGCATCCAGGGGACATCATCGTGCTGGATCTGGCTGCAACAGAGTTAACTTGCTTTGCAGTGGTGCATATGATGCTGTGTTTTGGACTTGTGCAGGTAACACACCGATGCTTTGGCTATGGGTGACCAATGCTCAAGTCTTCCAACGTAATGGTTGCTCAGAGACTGCCCCATTTACTTGTGAGTGTTGGTGAGCAATCGCCTTTGCATCATTTGGGTTTTACTCTTTCCATTTATTAAATTGTCTTTGTCTTGACCCATGAGCTCTGCTCTGGCTTTTTTTATCCTCTCCCTTGTCCTGCTGCAGGGGAAGTGAGCAAGCAGCTGTGTGGGCGCTTATCTTCTGGCAAAGGTCAACCCCCCCCACTTGAACAGAGGCCAGAGTATCTCGCTCATGTTGTCAGTGTCAAGGAGTATTTTAAACGGAGTCTGTACCAGGGCTCATTCTTGAATGTTTGCCACTATTCTTAGTGCTGACTCCAAAAATCTAGGGCTCCAAGTGCTAAAGTAACCACAGTTCATGTGACCACAGGCATTTCTAATGTAGCAGGTCAAATAGAGCTGGAGGCAGCAGAATCATTGTCAGCTGTGGAGCTTCAGTTCCACCAGGCAGGTTTTGTCAAGCGTTGCTCCTCTTTTTTGGGCTGATGTTTGAGCAGTCTGCAGTACACTTTAGTGTCTCTGAGAAAGTATTACAGAAAGTGAGCATACTCCCACCTCCAGTTTATTCTCTGTCCTGGGAGATAAATCTGGGGAATGATTATTTATTCAGATCTGTACAGATACTTCAAACATCTGTGACAGGTCATACATTAACGTGCCACATAAGCATTTTCCCAATAATAATGTGGAAATAATTACTTTTCATTGGTGGGATGACTGCACCCACTTTTGGTTTGGAATGGCAATTATGATGTGCTATTTGAAAAAAAGTATCTCAAGCCTTACATCAAACATTTTCCTGCCCTAAAATTTATGCTGAACTGTAAGGAAAGAAAATATGTATGATGGATGTGCTCGTTCACTCACCGCTCCTGCAGCTTCTCCTTTTTCCCTGACACTAGGTTCATCAAGACCTCATTATCTCGTGTTGCTGAGACACACAGTCAGTCCCTTGCTTAAGATAATATGTTGCCACAGACAGCTCCGAGGTAGTGGGGAATGGAGGCCATGTAATTCATAGCAAAATAACAAGTTCATGTCCAATTCACTTTGTCACACTGTCCACCAGAAGAAACACACCGGCTTCAGTGTGATGTGTCTGTGATCTGTTGATTATTTTCTCCTCAAGTCAGAAACAGAATCCCCTAATGTTTGGATTTAGTTGAAGTTGTGTGAAAAATTGATGGCCCCAGTAAAATCAAATCTCCAGTGAAAATGGCTGGGTTCTCCACAAACAGTCACTAACGTTTTCTTTCCTACAAATCAAAAAAATTTCCTGGTAATGAGGTGAGAATTGAATGTTGTATTTGTATTTTTTCATGGCACATGCTAATTGTTTTCTAGCCAGCTCTGGTAATAATTAGGTAATAATTAGCCAGGAGCTTCTTACAAATAGTTTTGTCAACCAATAGCAGACCTAATTCCCTGAACTGGTAAACAAAGACAAAAGAGTATTTTTCTTACTATTTGTACCAGATTTTAGGTGGAAGAGGTTTATTTGTGATTTGGAATTGATTTCGATCCTTTCAGCTTCAAAGGAGACCAGATTACACATTTGTTAAGACAGAGCTTTATCTGATAAAACATGAAGAAGGATTTGCACAGCCAGGTCCCTAATGACCCAAATGATTGCACTGTCAGTTACCAGCTCCCCAGCTTAGATGGCCACTCCATCTCTGGGCAGTCTGGGCTCTCAGTGTTTCTTGCTTGCCTGCTCTTCCTTGCTGCAGTGCATCTTTGCTTCTGCCCCATTACTCAGAGCCCTCATTGCACAAGAGGATGCACTCTCACTGATCTCTATTACCTGTCTACATGCTGATATGTTGACCTTAATTTAAAATTTTAATTTCAGTTACTGACCCAGACCATTTTTACCTCCAGTTTCTTGGGGATTTCAGTTGATTAACAAAGAAACACACATCTGATTTCTAAACAGCTTTTACTTTTTGAATTTATTTTTTTTCCTCAAAACCAAAGAAGGGGGGGAAAGAGTGGTGGTGCTTAATTGCATTAAATTACTTGAGATGGGAAAGCTTACTTTAATTTAGTAAATTACTCTGTGGATAATGATAAGGAGGATCGACCTGTTCTACTCATGTTCTGGCTTTCTGATGGCATCAGCAATAAAAAGCACAAAGGACCTATTTTAATCATTAAAATTGCAAAGGCATGTCAGAATACTCAAGCAAAACAGGTCTTCTGAGTAGATGGCATATTTATGTAAGTGCTTTCAAAGTAAAAAAAAAAAGCTTTTTATGGTTGTATCATTAAAACAATAAAACATGAGGAGTGCAGCAACAAAGTTTTCAATCTTAATTATAACACAGCTCAATTACAGGTACAATGTAACTTGTATTCCTAGTTCTCTGGCTATAAAATTAAATCATCTTTCCTGATATAGAAGTATGGTATCCATCTGTCAGGTAGGTGAGTTAAAAGCAGAAACAGCTTCAGATTTCTCCTTTTATTTCATGTTATTTTATTTTATTTGTAACTACATATATCTGAAGAGTAAACCACCACAGAATTTTTATTTTCATTTAATTTCTCAAGCATTAACTTAGCTCTAGAAATGAATTAACCCAACATGCCTGTCTGGGTTGTGAGCCTGTTAATTATTAACCAAGTAGAATTAATAAAATATACATATTTGTATAGTGGTTATAAGGTATTTTGCAATCTGATGTCAGTAAATATAATCTTAGTGCACATACAGAGGTGCCCTCTCTTCTAGAGCAGATCTCCTGTTCAGTAGAGAGCAGTGGTGAACATGTATGTAATGTGAAGAATGCTGAGCACACACAAGTCGTGAAGTTAATTCATTTGTTTTAAGGATCTGCAGGGGAACTAAAATTCAATCCCGTTAGACATTTGCATCAGGCCTCGAAAATAGCAGCAGGTTGATTAGATTCAGTACTGAATGCTTGGGTGCAGTAGGAACCAGACAAGAAAAACCCAACCTGGAATCCAAACTGAAGGCCAGATTGAAAGGACAGATAAAGTTGCATGATTCATCACACATCTCCTTCCAACTCTGTCACATATTGCAACAACCATGACTTTAGTATCTCAGATTCTGTTTTGGTCCATGTCTGAATTTATATGGCTGTGCTAATAAATATTGAGTGAATTCAGATTTATGGCTTGTGAATAAACTGCTGCTGAAGCCTTTTGTGAAGAGGGCAAAGTGATAACCAGTGTCTGAGTAAAATGGGAGCAGCACTGAAGGGTTACCTAACAGACAAATTCAGAGTGGAAACTTGTTGACAAACCTCAGAGAGGTTTCAAGCAGGCTGATGTCTTGGGTACGAGGTCTTGACTAGGAAGTAGAATGAGACCAAAATAAATTAGAGAGAAAAATCTGTGCAAAATGTATAATTCAGAAAACAGCTGGGGAAAGTACAGCTGAAAATCCCAGAGAGAACTGACCTAGTTTTACCTTTAATACTCTGCATAATGAATTGGGAGTTTAATGTGTCACCCGTACTGGGTTATTTTAAGTGGCTCTGTGTCTTCATAGTTCATGCATGTATTTATGCTACTGAGAGTAGTGACAGGGCATTGGTGGGTGTGGATTTTCAGCTGCTCCAGTCTCAGTGGCTTCTAATGAGAAAGGGGCAGTGCAAAAGCACCCAGTTGCTGTTAGCTTTTACACAGACTATCCCGTCTCTGTCACTGTCTAATAGTGTTCCATTTCAGCAGACATAAAGAGAATAATTTGTACTCTTTCTGTGGGGTTCCAGTCAACTTAGAAACATTATCCCATCCACACACCAGACTTCAAATGAAGACTTGTTTACCACTTGTGTCTAGCATTTGTAAAACTCAGAGATGCAACAGAATATTTCCTGGGCTTCTCAAGCACACGTCTTCCCATCTAGTCAGCAGGATCACCTAAACAAAACCATTTCAGGTTACAGCTTAGTTCTGTCTTCAGTTACTCAGAAAAGCAATGTAACTTTTCCAGACTTTGAGAGGAGAAACTTTTCCTATATGCTATCAATCGGAGAAGTTTAAAAAGAGCTTCATTTAGTGTAAAATTAACCCCTTCGACTTCTGATCTGTCCTCTGCATAGTGGAATGAATTAGCAGGAGCCACAGGGGAATTCAGTGGGGAGCTTTTGCCTCCCCCTCAGCAAATCAGCCAGTGCAGTCAGCATCCCTTCAAAAAACAAGAGCTCCCCTGCTCCATCTTAAGGAAGCATCATCAGACCATGTGCCAGCCAAAAGCCATACAGAGGTGGTCACACTGTAAACTCAGTCCATGTTGTGCCCTTCAGCTTGATGTGCTTTATCCCACCCCCTGCTTGCAGGTGTGGACTCTCCACACCATCCTTGTCAGCATTTTGTATTGCTGTCCAGCCTAGTGTGGAGACAAATACTTGGTTTATTTTAAAGTTTTATTTGAATTTAAGCTCTTTTCAATGGATTTCCTTCACCAGCCTCTAAAGCAGAATTTTAATCCTTCTTCTACAGGCATTTTGAGTAAATGTGGGGAAAAAGAATGGCTGATTACCTCTTCCAAAACAGGTTTTGACAGTTCACATAGCTGAGTCTTTTCTCATCCAGTTCCTCCACAAGCTTTGTAATGGTGCTTGGAGTTGTTTCCCTGACACCATTTGTGGCTATGCTTAATATTCAGCATTGTCAGGGAGCTTTTCTGAGATTTTTTTTTTCCATAACTTTGCTTTCAGAAGTCAGTCCCTGGAATAGCTATGCTTTTGTGATGAAGTTTTCTATCTGGATTTGTGACACAAAGCCTTTGCTCTTGTTTCTCCATCCCCTGATTACTTGCACAACTCCAAAGAGAATTTCACACATTAACTAAATCCATTGTTTTCTAAGGTTTAGTGAATCTTAATTATTTGCAGTGGAAGCTTTTCTGTGCTCTGCAATTGAAAAAAAAAAAAAAAAAAGAAAAAGGTAAAAGCATTTCATGTAGTTGACTGTTATTCTTAGGAAGGATTAACATTTGCTATATTGCTTCAACAGTCTCTCCAGTTTATTTGTTGGAAAGTTTTGTTACTGATTTCGGTATCTGGGTACCAAAACTGGGATCATGGCAGGCAAGAAGCCAGCAGAGTGGAGCAGTGGGGAGGTGAACAATGGAAGAATAGTTAATTACAGAAGTAATCTCTTCCCATTGTGCCTCCAGCATTAGTCTACCAGAGGAAAATGTTCTTTCAGCAGTGCATTCACTGCCCCATGTTTCAGGCATTTGCTCTACCTTTGGACTACAAATGTGGAATTCAAGTAGCGCAGAGAGCTTCCACCAGGCTTCTACAGGACCTGAGTGGTGTCTCTGACTATAAGGTGTTTCCTATGTCAGAATTGTCCTGATGAGACCTCCAATAAACCACCTCCTGAGGCACCTTCTCCAGTCTCACTGCTGGCTGCTCCAGTGCCTGTGAGAGTTTATAAAAATCTTTCCTTTCTCTTTCCTTTGGCAGTAATCAATGCCATGTCAGTGTGGAGGTGGGGAAAAACAGGTGATTAGCTTGGCTGGTTTGCTGTGCTTAGGATGTCAGGGGGGAGCATTCCTTCCTGATACCTTCAGTTTGCACTAATAATTAGAAATGCTGTAGCCCTAAAAAGCTCTGGAAATTTAATTAAAATCAAACATAACTCTTCCTGGGGCAGAAACAGGCAGTGGTATTTTCTGTTCCCTAGGATATATCCAAAGCAATAAAAACAAGCCCTTGTTTGTAGACAGATGGGAAGCTTCCTGTGTAGGACAGAGGAATATGTCTGGCTGTATATACCTTTGTCTTACCAAGAGGGACCAGAAGAGGAACGTTGTTGAAGTGCAGATGTTCAAGGAACTTTTATCTTCTTTATGGAAGACACAGTGTATCTGAGGGATAATTGGACAGCAGATGACAAAGCATGCTAATTTTATAAAAAGGCTGAAGAATCAAGATTTTAGTTAGCAGCTCTGCCTAATGCTGCTCTGTCTGCAGTAAAAATAAGAACATCTTTCTCCTGACATGGCCGTTTTAGCATTTATGTGGCAAATGACTGGCAAGCAACTTGATAGAGAAAGACATAAAACTTCTTCCTGTATTGCAGCCATTTTGATCGGGAGATAAAAATGACCAAATTGTGAAAGTAGTAATATCTGGGTCATTGAATCAATTTTGCACCAATTTATGACTGTGCAGGGAAATGAAAATGGAAAACAGACAAATAGTCTTTAAGGCCTGTTAACAGATTATATCCATCATTCACGCTCAGGTCCTTGTTTCTAGGGATGTGAATACTGTAAGCACTGAACATGGCTCCCAGCTCATAAATCAGCTTTGAAACAAAAACCTTTTGAGGTCTGCAGGGAATATTTACAGAACTGCTGTATAAACCAGCAATACAGATGTACAAAAAGCAGACGAAGATTAAATGTTGTATCTACAACCAGAGACTTCGGAGCGATTTAGGAAGGATGTTATCATTTCCAAGGCAGGAACATCTTTGGGTCTCTCCCTTGCTCATTCTTAAGATTTCTGAAATAGCAGAGTGCTACTAAATTTCATCAAGGAGCTGAAGTGCCAAATCTACCAAAGCAATTGAACCTGCTCATGAGAGCAGTGCTGAGTATTTTGTTAGAAAATCCACGTGCCTGTTGGATAGGAGCTTCAGTGTCCTTCTGAGCTGCACAGAAATTCAAGCTGATAGAAGCTCAGTAGATCCTGCTTACCGCCTGTTCAGCTGCTAAAGGAAAGAGCATGTCAAATCATCCACTGATAGGAAAATGTGTTGCCAAGACCAAGTTATTTCAAGCTAACATTTGCTTATGTACGGTGTAGAAATGTCAGATGTAAAGCATGTTACCACATTTCCTCATTAATTTGGGAGGGTTTTTGTTTATTGAGATATTGCTTCCACGGGCCCTGCTAGAAATGTAGAGCAAAAGTGTGTTGCTGCATTTCTTTCTAGAAGCTTTGGTTCATTAATCTGCAGGGTTCCCTGCATGCCACTGCACTTTAGCAGTGCCATCTTGGACCAGGACTGTAACTGGAGGTGCCCAGGGTGTTCTATGAAGTTATGTAGGCAATTTAAGTAGCTTTGATCTGGAAACCGTCACTGAACCAAGAGCTGACCAGTGCTCAACAGCTCCATGCCACTGGAGGGTTTGTCTTTTCCAAGTGCCCTCAAAACATTCAAACACACAGAGCTTTGCTGAACTGTGGAGTTAATTTCTGCCTATTTATAAGATTTCCTGGGAAACATGTTCTTTTTTTTTTTTCATTTGTGATCTCACTTGTTGAGTAATGCCTTCAGCTCAAGCTGTCTGTATTGCTATAAATAGCTGTATTTTGGCTGTGGCAGAGGTGATTGCTGATTATGAGCAAGGGCAGATGTGCTAATGCTGACCTATACACAGATGTTCCTTTGTCTGTCTTCTAGTGGGATTTTGGAAACAAAAAGTTTGTTTCCTCAGTTGTTTCTATATCAACAAATAAAATAGTCCCCCAAAATATTAAGCACGTACACCATGACAGTAACTGATTATGTTATGCAAAAGCAGCATACCAGTTCATGACTCATGGCTTGTTCCTTACATTAAAGGGAACTCAGCTGGAGGGCAGGGGGAGTGCAGGGAGCTGTATTTTCATCCTGTTGTACTTCCCAGTGTAAACAGAGCCCAGCCACTTGCTTCCCATCTGTAGCTAACTTGCACGTACAGAGTTCTTGCAGTTTTGTCCACAGGACTATAGTCTAACCAGCTGAACTAAGCACACCTTGCTGCCAGAGCATTAGTGCTTTGGTAAGGCTGTCTGGCATGCAGCTGGTGTGTGGGGAGGTGGTAGGTTCACTGAAATCCAGTCCTGCTTTCTGTGGGATATTCTAAGGTCTGCTAAAGACACATCTTTACACCTTTGCTACTTCTAGATTGCTTGGAGTTGAAAAAGATTGGGTTTACTTCTGTTGCTGACAAGTTTGGAGTACCTTTTATGTAGTCCAGTGGAGAACCCTTTCCTTTCTGTCACACACAGACATAATCTTGTCGTAGTGGATCGTTTGGAAAGGACCTGATGTGTAACCTGAAGGGACAGCTGGAGCTAGGGAGCTGTGCCAGGGCAATGGAAGTGGAGCAGTTGAAAGGTCTTTAGAAGGAGCCAAATGATGAAGGAGAAACACAGACTGGCTGGCTGCCTTGGGCCAAGGCACTGAGGAAGGGAATGCTGGTTTTGTGCTGTTCAGGGGTCAGTGAACATGCAGTTGTAGGAAATTAATCAGCTGTAGTACCTGTAGGGCCTGAGGCTCAGTGATGGTAATTCCATTCCTGGGACCTCCCACTTGGCCAGTGAGTTTCAATGCTCACTATTCTCCTTTTCACATAAAGCAGGAGTGGCCATGTTCATGCACTCTTTGTGGCCAGGGGTCTAGGTCTCTCCTTGCTGAAAAAAATGCAAGGCTTATTGTAGCATGAGGTGAAAACTTGAGTATTTATTTCTATCTCCTGCTACCTTGAAGTTTCCCATTGATGGGAACTCTGCAAATGTCAAGTGCACTTCTTGTTTTCTAAAGGTAATGCCTAGACAAAATGCAGAGAGGGAGAAGCTTGTAGTGTGATGCCCAGTTCTTTTGTTTTCTTGCCACAGCTGAACTCTCCTGATTTTGTGATTGTAACTCCCAAATTATCTGTAAATTACAAATGTTTGAACACCTGATCAAAAGAGAGTGTAAATTACATGTACTTACAAGTAGAACAAGTGAGGTAAGCATCCTCTTTTCCCCATTTCTCCTTCAGACTCCGATTCCCCTTTTCCAGCATACTTTGCTGCTTCTGTCTCCAATACCTCTGCCATCAGCTCTGATTTTGTGTGGGATTCTCAAGGCACCGGTTTAGGAAAGCAGGTTACTGACATGTTAACGTATCAACCAGTTCACTGTCTATGTCTGTAACTGCTTTATCCTAAAGAAGAATTGTTATTCTGTTTAAAGCTTAGTCCATCAGAAACAAACAGTGTATTATTTGCCAGGCCACATGCAGTGCCTGAAGAATTGCACTCTGCTAGATAGCTCTCGGGTACCTCTAAACACAGATCTGCATTACTGATGTATCTCAATACTCAAACAATCACTTAGCCTATCTCAAGGGCAGGCAGGTAGGCTTTTACTGTTCTCTGAGGGTTAGAACAGAAACACTGTCTCCACGAAACAGGAACAATGTTGTCATGTCATGGAAATTACTGTGATATGTTAAAGAATCATGTACTAAAGTTAAATGCTTGTAAGCTATTAGTGCTTCCTCCCCTCCACTTAACAAGCTGTTTGTCTTTTGAAGGGCTGGAAACTCTTCATTTTCCACAGCTTTCCTTATGGAACAAACAGTATAAATAATATCTGTAATATGTAACTGTGGAGATAAGAATGTCCCACGTCATGTTTCACATTTACATATGAAATTCTTCTCCCACCCTTTCCCATGAGCCTTGTTCATGTCCTGCTGTGCCCTCCCACACAGCTTGGCCGATACTAAAAGACCTTTAAATCTGTCACTGAAAATGTATTTTGGGAGCTACATTTTAGACAATATTTCTGTTAAAATGAGTTCCTAAATGTTAAAGAAATAAAAGATAGTGAAGCTAGGAGAAGGACAGGAGTATGATGTCTCTTCTGCAGGTAGACTGCTAGAAATATGAGGTATGTGTTTCTGCATGTAGCGTGCTTTAGGAATGACATGTTGCCTACACACAGATGCAGTTGGTGCTGAGGTTTCTGAACCCTTTATGATCTTTGCTGCACTTGGGACCTTGTCTTAGATTACCAGGTCATTTACTATTCTCAACAAGAATTAAACGTAAGGCAGAGAATCTTGCTCACTAGGATCTGTAGTGAAGTTACACATACAGCCTCAGCTGAAACTGAGGACCGATTTTCCTATGCATTGTACAGATGTGTAAACTCAAAGCTGTTTCTGTTTATAAAAGTGGGAAACAACTCTGCAGGTGGCTTTTGTAATTGCCCCAAAAGCTGAAAGTCCCAAATAGATTTTGTCTCATCACTCAGACAAACACTCTCACCACTGGAACAGGCTGTAATGCAGGCATATTTTAGCACTCTAGTAGAGAGATGCCAATCCCTGGGATTACAACTCTCTCTCTTTTTTTCTCTTTTTCTCCCATTTGTGATTTCTGCAGTATTTGACATTTTTCCTCATGTGTCAGCCTCAGTACTCAAGCAGCTGAGTAAGGAATCTCAACTGCATTTAGAAACAAATGTTTCAAATCCTCATGGTTGCAGTAATGTCCTTGAAAGCGAGGCTCACTGATTGCTTTGGTTTGGAAGAGCAGAACGTTTGCATTTTTTTCCCCAGCTTTTTTTAAACAGCTATCACTAATAAATACCAAATTAAATGTTACTCAACTTTCTCAACTAATTTGTGCTCATGTGGTCATTTACTATGGCTACAGTGCAGGAAAAGAGCCTGGTTGTTGGATGTGCCTCTCTCAAAAGGTAGGACTGCTGAGCCACACTTAGTTTGCAGCCCAGCTGCAGTAAGCCATTTCTGATGGTCCATCGCAACCACCATAGCATGTTACTTTTTCAGGCTATTTATTCTGTCCTTGTCTAAACCTCTTTCATTCCTGCTTTAAAAGCAAATACATTTTCTCAAAGTTGTTACCATTCACTAAATTCCTTTTCTAACCTAATCTGGAAAAACTGATCTGGGCTCCATCTTGCTGTTGAAGCAGCTATGGCTTCCATGTGGCCTGCTTTGGCAGAGAGGTTGGAATAGATGATCTCTAGACATCTCTTCCAACCCTTAACATTCTGTGATTCTGAGGGAAGAAAATCTTGCTATTGATTATTATGGTGACCATGAGCAATGGACTGTCCACACTGGAAGTACCTCTTGATCTCTTATTGGTTCATCGTCACCCTGTACAAGCTGCTTAAGTTTTTGCCTCATTTTGAGTGTGTGAGTTATCACCACAAGTAGAAATGAAGCTAATCCTTGCCCACCTTGCATGAGTGCTTAAAGAACTCCTTCGTCATCCTATCTGCAGCTTTGTTTAGTTGTGTTTAAGAAAGATTTTAGCTGATTTTAGACAGAGGTATGGATCTCATAGCTGAAAAAAACCCCTATATCTTTGCAAACCTCGAGCCCTTGTCTTCGGTGATGGTGGAAATGGCTTCATTATGCAGTACATAGTGTCAGTTCTGCAGTGTTTGCTTTTAAACATCCTCCTTGATCTTATGTTATAAGAAGGCCCATAAAAATGCATGGCTTATCTGCACAGTACTTTGTAGCCTGGTATCACAGCCTCCCTAAGATGTATCCCTTTTAATCAGAACAGTGCTGATCTTCTCTTCCCACTGCTCATTATAATTATCATTTGTGTTACATTGTAGTGAGCGTCGCACAAACAGAACATAGAGACCAACCCCATAACTTGCTAATCGTCCTTCATATGGAAATGTCTGCACTCCTTTAATCATTTAAATTAATTCCTTTAGAGTCTCCTCTCCTGCCCTCCTTCCCCCCCCCAAAAAAACAACTTTGTGTGTGTGTGTCTGTTACCAGTGACAAGAAATGACCAAGATGTTTTTGCAAAGAAGCACACTGCTGATTTACATAACAAAACTGCAGAAATATTTTCCTTGCCCATTTCTTAACCATTCTTGGAGGGTCTTGAAAGGAAAGGCTTTAGAGTCCTATGACACCTACGTGCTCCTACCAACCCCATTGTGAGACATGTGCTTTTGGAACCACCATGGCACAGAGACAGGAGGGTTTTACAGATCTGCCCTTAATGGCCTTCACTTACCTTTCTCTGGTAGTTAGCTCAGTCAACTGCCCAGAAAATGCACATAGCTTTCACTTACCATTACTGGTTACCTACTTCTCTGCTTTTACCAACAGCCATCTCCATCTGCTGTCATGCTTCACTTTTGCCTAGCTTTCCTGGGCTTCTCTGTGTCCTTGCAGACAAACAAAACTGTTTGCTTTCTACATTATACAATATCACCACATTTGTGCCATGCCCATTTTCCAGATGGCTGTTAAATATATTAAAAGCTTGTACTCTAAAACCAAAATGAAACCTTAAGACTCTTTAAACAAACACAGTTTACTACCTATTTCTACTATATTTGCCCTCTTCTGGGCTAGAGCTGTGCATCTTATCCATGCTGCCTAGGTCTTCTGAGTGCATTATCACACTGCCCTTGACTTGCTAATACAAAGCTGTACAGTTTTTAGCAGTCCTTCTCTTTCTATGTAATGTAGTAAAAGTTACTGGCAATGCTAAATTCATTGTGGTATTTCAGTGAGAAAATAAAAGCAACAGGTCCCTGTGAGAGATCCTTTGTTTCTGCAGCTGATTCCATTCTTGTTCCAAAAAAGCCTGGTGCCCCTTATACCTAAGGATAGAATGCATCATGCTTAGGCTTTGGGGCACAGGCTTTCCTTCACAAGTCTATGATACTATTTGAAGGACTTTTATGTACTGTCTTGATAATTTCATCAAATTGCTATCATTTTTTGCCCCCAAGGAATGCAATGTAATTGGAGTATTTAGGAAATGTTTTAAGACCTTTGTTCATGGACAGTCAGTAACTGAACCAGTTTCAAATTAAATGCTAGGAGTTATCTGTCTGGAAGATCTGAAGACCAGGTTTTCTTTGTTTTGCGATTCAGGAATACCCCTAGTAGATAATTACATTCTGTTAATACTATTCCTCTGGCGTCTAGTGGCATGATTTTTGCTGAAGAGAGAATCTTTTCTTGCTGAGGAGAGGAAAAGACTATTTCCACTCTGTGCAGCTAAGAGAACACCTGAAAGCCAAGAAGGCCAATGGCATCCTGGCCTGCATTAGGAATAGTGTGGCCAGCAGGAGCAGGGAAGTCATTGTGCCCCTGTACTCTGCATTGGTTGGGCCACACCTTGAGTACTGTGTCCAGTTCTGGGCCCCTCAGTTTAGGAAGGACATCGAGACACTTGAACGTGTCCAGAGAAAGGCAACAAGGCTGGGCAGAGGCCTTGAGCACAGCCCTATGAGGAGAGGCTGAGGGAGCTGGGGTTGTTTAGGCTGGATAAGAGGAGGCTCAGGGATGACCTCATTGCTCTCTACAAGTACCTGAAAGGTGGTTGTAGCCAGGAAGGGGTTGGCCTCTTCTCTCTAGCAACCAGCACCAGAACAAGGGGACACAGTCTCAAGCTGCGCCAGGGGAAGTTTAGGCTCGAGGTGAGGAGAAAGTTCTTCACAGAGAGAGTCATTCGTCATTGGAATGGGCTGCCCAGGAAGGTGGTGGAGTCACCATCCCTGGAGGGGTTCAAGAGGGGATTGGACGTGGCACTTGGTGCCATGGTCTAGTCATGAGGTCTGTGGTGACAGGTTGGACTCAAAGATCTTTGAGGTCTCTTCCAACCTTATTGATACTGTGAAAGCCCCCAACAAGCAGCAGGATGTGCTGTGCAGGCCTCAGGGAAGCTGTGTGGCATCCTGGTGTTCCCAGGTCCAGATCCAGTTGCTGAATGAAAACAGCACTGGGCAGCTCTGTGTTTCAAAGAACCAGCGCACTGAGGGACCTGTGTTTGCTTCAGAAGTATCCCACATATAAAGCATAACCTTCCATAAATATATGTACACACACTCTCCCCCCTCTCCCTTGCTCTCTAATAGGTCTCCCTGAGATCCTTGAACAACAGAGCAGATGGAAACCTTATTTAAATTTAGAAACCATGAATACCACATGCTGAGCTCAGTGGAGCCATTCAAGTCGGTTTCCCTTCATTTTATTTTTTGTATTTAATGCTGGATTCCACTTAGAACTTTCCAAACAGCATAAACACACGATGTAAAGCAGCTGAAGATGCCTGTGTTCCTTACCACAGAATGCCTCACTTGCATACAAGTGTGAAAATATGTCTCAAACATCAAATTTCACAGCTAGCCATCCTAAAGGACATTAACACTCCATTATTTATTAGAGCCATTATAAAGGAAACTCCTGCACTGTCCCTAAAGAGAGAAAATCTGTCATGGTTCCCAGGGAAGAGAAGCAGGGATTATCCTTGAAAGCAGTCAAAGGAGAGAATAGTTTTTACCAACTTGTCAGCAGAGTTGCCATGGGCACCAGCCAGGATCCTGGGTTTAAATGTCAGCTTTCCCTTCCACTACTGTCTTTTTCCTTTGCTTTATTTTTGCATTTATTACATTATTGTCTTTTCATCCCCTTTTTTAATAAGAACTTCTCTGCCCACATCCCTTTTTTTCCTAACATCCATTTCCCTCCTTTTAATGCCTGTCCTCAGACAACATGCCAATCCCAGGTATAGAAATCTGGGTTTATTTCTAAAGTAAGACAGTATGTTCTTGGATACTCATTTAAAAGGCCTTAGCATATTACTATTTGTCCAGCAAAGAATAAAAATGGACAAAAAATAATTCAATAAGAGGGTGACACAGCTGAGGAAGAAACATCAGCGTAGAGTCAATGGCAGCTCCACTTCAGCATTATTGTGCCTGGTGGTTTCATTATTTGCTAAAATATTATGGAGGGGGGGTAAGGGGAAGGAAAAGAGCAGAAGGGAAAAGCTCACATCTGTGGTAATGTCTCTGCAGGGGGAGAAAAAAGGCAAATCCTGCCGTTTGTGGGAAGTATTCATGTGTTGCCGGCTGGCTAAACTGCACATCAATTGAATTAATGTATCCGTTAAATCTAGATAAAAGCTTAGAAGAAGCAGTTTAGAAAACACTTTTTTTTTCCTTGTTCTTTTTTCCCCCTTAATTCCCCTAAGCTGGCACAGGACATCTGGGTTGGTTTTGGTTTGTATGGTGGGTTTTGTTTTGCCTTGTGTGTCTTCACCGTCAAAACCCCAAAACAAGCCCAGCTGCCTTAAAAAAAAGAAATCCATTTGTGTTTTGCTTCCTTGTAAATAGCGTTAGCATGTAAATGAACACATCCAGGCTCTGAAGTGAGCAACTCCTGAGTGGGAGGGAGCTTCACACCTCCTTTGGTGGTATTGTTTCAGGCTGTCTAGCAGCAAGCTCAGCAGGGCCAGAGGAGTACAGCCTCTTGCATAGTTTTGAAGGCAAAAGAGGGAATTTTTCTAAGAACCAAATAATTCTGTCATTGAATGGATTCCTTTAACTTTCATCTGGCCACTATGTTTGCCCTGGAGAACCAGACTAAGTTACAGTGCTAGCAAATTTTCCAGTTTAGATCCTAAGTTTAGTCTCAGAGTTTGTTTTCACACTGTGTACTTTACTATGGTGGTGGGGAATGGGATCAAATAGTGCTTGTGGTTTTGAAATCCATTTCTGAACAGCCTTCCAATGATCCTGCCTTGGTTTTAAGAAACTCTGAGTGTGCTTCCATGTGAATTGTTGAGAAATAATGACAAGACAACACTGACAAGAAAACTGAGTTGTTAAAATAGAGCTAGTATGATGCAAAATTTCAGGGTGCACATATTCAATCCAAACAGAGGTTCCCACAGTGGTTTTAAGCTATAGTATTTATATAGCATGGTTTAGTTGATTAGGTGGGTTGGATAATAGGTTGGATGCGATGATCTTGAAGGTCTCTTCCCACCTGGTTTATTCTTTGTTCTTTATTCTTCTTCATTCTTATTTCTTTTTCATTCTTGTGAATCGTTTCTGTGTTCCTGGTGCTCATAGTAATAAGGTTGAATGGTAGAAAGATGCACAATCATGCATCAAGCAGCTCCTGGAAGCTCTGTTACAAGCAGAAACGTCAGGTCCTTCTTCTAATGCTTTATCCAGCTAATACGGAGACTTTGAAAAAGAAGTAGTAATATTCTGGGATCCTTTGGAGAAACACTGAACAAACTGAGTAGAAGTATTGAAAGAGAAAAAGGAATCATCTCTTCTCAGTGTTTTCTGTGGATGTCAATAGAATGGGACAAGAAATAAAGCACCACAAGTTGCTGAACGAGAAGATTAAGTGTTAAGAAATTCTCTCAGATGGTAAAGGTTAGTCACTGAAATAGATTGCTTGGGGAAGCTGTGAAGTGTTTAGCATCAGAAGTTTAAAAAAAAAATTAAAAAATCAAAGGATACAATGTCAAGAATGCCTTGGGTGTAACTGCTAAAGAAAAGTGCTAAACATAACTGTCCTGTCATTGGATGGGGGAAGGACTGGAGCCCTACTACCCTAAGCTGCCAGGAACATTCAGCATTTCAAGGATCTGAGGAGAAGTCTGGCTTAGTGACAGCAGTGGTCTGTCTACTTTTGCTTTGAACCAGAAACTCTTCATGACCCTGATTCATGAAACCTCCACTCTTAAACATGCCTAGGAGTCAGGCTAGTAACAACTTGGAAACCTTCAAATCCAAAGGGGAAAAAAAAGGGGAGGGGGAGCTTTTTTTCCCAAGCCTTCTTGTTTCTTTACACACAAATTAAAACCAAACTCTCTGTTACTCATATGTATTATGCCAGTGAAATCCATGGTAAGTGCCATGTGCTGGGGCACCAGCCTTGTAATAGAGAGATTCCAACACTTCTAAGAGATATATAAAATAGAGAAGAGTAAGATTTTGAAGTCAGAAATCTCTTTTTCTCTTGTCTGTAAAGGAAATATATTTTCTTAACTCTGCATATATGATAAATAATGATGGTAATTATATAAAATCAGGTGTGCTATTCTTCATTAACAGTACAAAAGTGTTCTTCTTCTTCTTCTCTTTGTGCCCACTACTGTCATCTTGGAAATGCTTTGCTCTGGAGAAAACAGCTGCAGGTGTTCACACAACCCAAAGTTGACACATGGACATAGATTAATATTTCCAATATTAAGATTATTACCTTGTTATTAGCAGCAGTCAAAACCAAGAATTAAATCCTGATCCAACACTTAAACAACTTGATAGGCGAAACTATGAAAACTAAGGACTTTCTCTGAAGCATCAGTGAAGGCATAAGTCTGATATATCCGATTAATCTTAAACTCTTCTTGTGCAATGCCATTTACATCAGTAGAAGTTGGGGAAATGTCTGCTAAAATTGGCTTAAAATAGAAAGCTGCATCAACAAACCACTTTGTCTGGGATGTTATAAAGTCACTGTTTCCAAAGGCTGTCATTCATACTGTCATAGCACTGCAAGGTTTACGTAGTATTTAGGCTCTGTAAACTGTGATTCCTGCTCTGCTTTGATTTATTACGTGGCAGTGTTAGGAACTTTAGCAGGTTTTGTCCTCCTACACATAACAGGTAGTAACATAGGGGTTAATTTACAGCACAAAGCTCCTCACCTGAGGTGCAGTGCTAGGCAATCTCAAACGTAGCACATATGAAATAGCTTATTCTGCAAGGCATTAGCTAATACCAAGTGCAAATCAAAAATAGCATAAAATGCAGAACAGCTATTCCACAACAAGAAGACTGCCCACAAACTTCCTTGCCTAGCTACAGACACCAACATTCAGAGAGAAAGTAGAAATAAGTAGGAGAGGGAACAACTCCAACTCTGTGCTTAGCTAGGGAGGAGGGAAAGTGAAAAGCAGAAAGGCTGTCAGCCATAGCTGGGTAGCAGTAAACAGCTTTGACAGTTCTAGCATTGTTCCTGCCTGGTTGCAGCAGCTGTGTGTGATCCAAGAAGTAAATGCATACCTCATCACATCTCTCAGTGTGGCAGACTGCCTACAGCATGCTGCAGTGTCATATGGCCTGGGTTCCTTCCTTGGCCAAATGGCAAGCTCACTGTGCCAGAGGCTTGCCCTGACCTACAGCAAGATGTCACTGAGGTACATGCCCAAAGGTGGGAACTGCAGAATTAGCTGTTCCTGCTCCCTGACAGCACCTAGCTGGGTCTTAGAACTGTATGGTTTGATGCCATGGATGTCTTAATGTCAGGACTGTGACTTCCTGTGTTACCAGTTCTAGTATATGTTTGACAGCACATAAGTAATTCCTTTTTAATGACTGAAGACAAGCTTCCAGTAAGCCAGGTCCCAGCAAGAAGTGAGCAGGCTAAGCCATACCAATATGCTAATTAGAAGAACATAGGGATTGTCCTTACTGCTCCAATGGAAATGTTTCTGTTTAGATGCAGAGTTAGTCATGCAAAAAGAGTTGTGCTGTTAACTAACTGGGAAAGCAGAAAGTAAAGTACTGGTCTCTGCCTGAGAAAGGGAAGCTGCCTGAAAATGTAACTCTATGATAGGGGTCTGCATGTTAACTTCCATGACCTGATTGTTCTAAATGTGCTTCATCATATTGCATTTGCAATTTATCATCTCTGCCCATCAGAAATTAGCATCATCATGCACTGGTTAAACATTTGTGCACATGCTATAGAAAGTACTGGAAAATTTAATAGACTTTATGTAGTAACAGCTGCCCTTCTTATGATGCCAGTGTTACAGATATGAAAGATACAGAAGAGAGAGTGAAGAAATCTAAACTAATGGGAGAAAGGGGGAGAGTGGAATCACTACAAGATTTGTCTTTCTGAAAGTGCCTGATTGCTTTTCAGATCTATACTTTTTTTTTTTTCCTGTTGACAAGCAAAGCTTGGGAATAATAAATGCTGCATGAATTAAATCCATCATGCTTGGCTGACTGTATGCCATGTACTGGATCTGCAAACCAATCTGGGTCCTATCAGTGCACTGCTATTGATTTCTGTGCTTTGACAGAAAGCAGCTGAGAGACAAATGATGGGGTGGGGAAAATCTTACAAACATTTTTTTGTTAGTAGAGCTGTAGCTTGTTGCTAACATAACATCAGATCCCCCCTACCTAAACCAGTGCTGAGCATGTGAGCATGGGTTTGTACATTATCAGACAATACATTCAAATATTTCTCTGTTGATGCTGCACACTGATCTTTTGTCTCTCTGTAAGAAAGGATTATTGACAGCAAACCAGGAGAGCAGTTATTCTTGTCCATCTACAGCACGTCTGTTCCAAAGCACCATCAGCTTCCCCCTTAACAGTACAGTCATTCTGTGTCAGAAGTACCAGTCATGAACTGGGCTGAGAATGTAAATCCAGCCCATTGAAATGGAAATCAGCAAAGATGGTGCACAGGTCATTCACCAGTCACTGCTTACTTCGCTCTGGTTTTAATTCTCAGGCAAGTGCTAGCTTTGAAGAGTTAGAGAAAGCATTTTGTTTACTTTCACTCTTCCTTTTTTTCCGGTTTTCATTTGTTCCATTTTTACCTTGTTGAAAAAGGTCAAATCCTGTCCCTGGCTGGACCTAGGAGGAGAACTGGGACCCAAAACACCTAAGAGTTGGCTTGTGTGAGGAGCAGTGCAGACTCCTGGTGGAGTATCACAGTGTCACAGTATAACTAAGGTTGGAAGAGACCCCAAGGACCATCGAGTCCAACCTGTCTTGGTAGACCTCACGACTAGACCATGGCACCAAGTGCCACGTCCAGTCTCCTCTTGAACACCTGTACTGGCGGGTACACTGGGATGAAATGCATAACTGAGTTGCAAATGTTGAAATACTCTACAGAGTGCACTACAAATTGCTCCTGGGCACAGTGCTGTGGTTAGACAGCTTGATGCACACTAGCTTAACATTTTCAATATTAAAATTCCTTTATTTTAATATTGTCTTTAAAATCATACCGATTTCTTCAGCCTCCTCAAGTTACTGTGGTGGCTCTTAGGTTAGAGGAGTTTGCCTACATTGAATTAAGAATATTTCTCCATCTTCAAATGGACAGTAATGAAAAGGAGCTCTCAGCATATCTGGTTCCAGTAAGGAAAACATGCAAACAGAAACAACGATGTTTCCACTTACAGAGCAACTGTTCCCAAGACATGATTAAAAATGTTCACATCTCCAATAATATATATAACATACTCCTGTCATCTGCAGCATATTGGTAGGAAACCTTACACAGCAGATGCTCTGTGGGACTTTTAAACTGAAGTCCAATCTACATAGAAGACAAAACTTATAACAAGACATAATGTAGTTGTGACACAAGATATCACAGGCACTTTCCTGAAAGGAAGAGTAAGATTTAATCACTTTGGGATACTTTCTGCAGCTACTGCTGAGGCACGTTAGTTGCTCTGTTAGGGAGGAAGATGCTTGTCAAGATTGTAAGCAAACTGAAATGCTGCCAAGCACTTACTCACAGACAACAGATGATTCTCATAGAGCATTTGTTTTATTTGTTTTCATCTTGTGCTTTGCAGTCTTTTCAAAATCCATGCCTTTTCCATTGCAACAGCACGACATTAGCAATTATTGCTGCTCTCCACACATAAGCAAAGCACCCTCTCTGCTGTGTTAGTTACCAGAGCTCAGTTTGGGTATTATTGCTATCACTTCTAAAAGTCTTAACAACTTTGATTACATCAGGGAAATAATTTTACCATTTTTATTAGATAAAAGTAAATGTTCAGGTATCTGGGGGTTAGCCAATTGTGTAGGATTTGACTCTGCCTGAAGGAGACCTTCCAAGACATTGGAAATAGACATTTAATGGTGTGGAGGTGGCCACTGCTTCCTAACTGCCAGGCACAGAGAAGTGAGGAGGTTGAAATCCATATTATCTCAAGATATGTGTTTTGTGCAGCTCACATAAAATTAGCATTCTTGTTGCCAGTCTCAGCTAAGATTCCATTGCTGCAGTGTGAAGGAAAAGTGATACCCAGCAGATAAACAGTTAGGTAATTACTCAGGTAATTACTAGGCAGTCATTCCTAGTCCAAAGGCAGGACATGGGCTGTCTAACCAGCAGACCTTGGACCCTTATGCTAGGCTCCATGCGGTGTAGTAGCTGCCATTCCTCAGCACCATTTCTCTAGTCTACCTCCTCCTATCCTCTCCTGTTGGAATTATTTTCACCCTACAGTCCCCATCTTAGTTTCTAGGTTGATTGAAGAGATTGTAACTCAGGGCAAATTTGGCAGAAGATCTACAGGAAATAAGGCAAGGAGAAACAGATGGGCGAAAATGACATTGACCCAATCACCTTGTTTGATCTAGACAAAAAATTATATCCCTGTCCTGTCACTCTCCACATATCAAAGAAAGAAATTCAGTATTTCAGGTATTAGTTGACTGGCATCACCTCCATGGCCCAGGGATGAGTGTTCCTGAAGTCAGTGCTATCCTGTGTGACCATTTGAAGCAAGTCTTGCTGTCATCACCTTTAATTTTCTCTCTTAACACCTCCAGCCAAACTCTTGCCACTGGTTAACAGCACCAACTAAAAGGCCCAGCAAAGCTGTGCCTTGAATCAGCAGATGTTGGTGTGCCTCACTAGAAAGCTGTACTTCTCTGGTTGGGAACAAGTGCTTTCCTGCAGTCCAGGAGGCTGCAGCAAGAAGTCAGAAGCAAATTTTTGGTTTATTTGTGTTGTATGGTGAAGGAGGAAAGACAGTAATAAATTGCTCCTAAAATTATATAGCTTTATTGTAGGGCATAAAAGTGGATAAAATATCTACACTGTTTTTTTTGAAACATTACAGCTATTATCAAGACCAAGTCTGTTTTCCAGGTGATTAGCATCCTGCAGACCACTTAGCCTTATCTAGGGCCACATCATAAAGGAGATCCAAAAAGTGAAAAATCTGCATGTTCTGTGGGAATGGCTTCATCAGTTTTGGTGTAGAACACGTGGGAAAAAGAAAATATGGTCCAAAATATTATGGCTGGAGAAATGAGAGAGGGTAGATGAGCTGAAGACCCCATTTATCAGAAAACATGAGATACCATATTTTCCTTTTGAACCAATAGTTTTCATGAGAAACTCACTTCAGCACTCAGAAATTTGTTCTCAGAAGTGTAAAGGTGCAATAAGAGTGTGGAGGAAGTATTCAAATGCATAGGGCAATGAGTGTTGGTGCCAGAGGGACCTTCCATTCTGTCATCTCATCCAGTTGCAAGCAGCCTTGGAATTTTGATGTGTTTCCTTGGCCAAGAAACCCCTTGGTTTCCATGAGATTTAATCAGGCTGTTAAATTGTCAGGCTATCCACAATTTACAGAGATAGCGTTTTGTGTCTGATTCTTGGTTTCTTTTGCTTTTTTAACAACTAAAAGCAAACGCAATTACAATAACTCACATTCAGAAGAGCATTTTCCCTGTTACATGTAGCACAATTTCATTAAGTTAGCACAATCCAAATTAAAATGTGAACCAGATACTTGCTTAATATATCAAAAGCAAATTAAGTCTGGATTTGAAAAGGTGTTAAAGCTTTTCCTTTTATAAAATAGAATTAGTTCTAATTTGCCTCTGAAGTTTAAATGGAAATCAATTTATTTTCGAAATATAAGCCACTAGATTAATTCCAAGCCCAATGCAATTAACAAAGTGAAAAAACTTCATCAGGTTCAAATTAATATCGTTGTGATGCTTACAAAGCTAAGGAACAAAGCACTACTGGAATTACTAAAGCCACAATGGATAAACTCTATGAAGTTTATGACCATGGGAGAGGTCAGGAACAAGGACATAAAGAAATAGGCCAATAAGCAGAAAATGTTCCTATTTTTAGTAAACTTAGAAATTATGACAAGTGTTTCAAGTTTTAATATTTTGAGCATATTCTCTTAAGTCCAGTATTGGATGTGAGTGTGGACTAGCACTGCAAAGATGTCTTATTTGAGGGTTACAAATTCTCTCTTCCTGTATTTGCCTTCTTTTGTTTCTGTTTTTCACACTGTGTAATGAATGAGTTTACCGAGCCTAATGTGCACAAAATTGGCAAACACAGTATATAAGCATTTGTCTAAATTGCCAAAAACCAATTTAGAATTTGGAAATGTAACTATTTGTTTGAGAAAGTAATTCAGAGTTAATGGATAAATGCCATCCAGACTGTCAGAACTAAATGACAGAATACAAAATGAAAGCATCAGACACCTAAACAAGCAGCCCGATTTAGAAAATGTTGGAATTTGATAATTAGGTCACTCTGTAGGGCAGCTAATTCTGAATTTAATTGTAAATTGTAAGCATCTGGTCTAGGAAAGGTTTGCTCTCTCAGCCTCAGTTTTTCTTTTTGTCGAGTCAGAGTAGTGATACTTTCTCTCCTTACAAGCAATGGTAAGAGGATTAGGTCTTTTCACACTGCTTTGGTTGTGGAAAGTCCTATAAAAGAGTTATCTGAAAATTTCAGACAGCTCTAGTGTTATCCTATTACCCACTCATAGAGGCAAGTAATGGATAATTGGGTTCCTACTTACCTTCATTAGATAAGAGATTTCTCATTTAACTCCATCAATAGAAAGATTAAGAGTCCTTGTTACTCCAGGAGAATAAAGTTGCGTAGGATGGGAGAAGTGAATAATAGTGAGAATAAAGCCCTGGTTGTAAACCAATAGATCTGCTGCAATAAAGATGTTTCAGACTATGAAATACCCTCTTTAACCTTTATGGTCATGCTTCTAATTCAAATACATTACTCTCTATCATGTGAGGCAGAATAAAGCGGTCCATTAATTGCATCAAAAGTTTACAAGCTGACTTCGTGTTTTCACACCTATCATGTGAAGACAAATGATAAGACTCTCCTGTGAGTTAGAACAGAGCCAGTGGAAAGGCAGTTGGAGCTCATCTTTACTTCTGTGGCTTAGTAATCCCTTACTGTCCCTCTGCAAGTTTTACTTGTTTGTTATGGAATTGGCATGTTTGCTGGCACAAGATTTCTTCTATCTTAGACTTCTATTTCAATAGACTCCTTGTGACTGCCAAAGCATTTTGGAGATGTTTGGCCAAAGAAGAAGGGTAGAAATTAAGTTTTCAGCCTGACACATGTGTGTGCCAGTTTGGTTGTCACAGCCTGTATCATAACTGAACAGACTTTCCCATTGGAAACTTTCTGATGTTGCTAGCAGCAGGCACTAGATGTAACCAATAGTGTTTTCTGAAGATCTAAAGGTGATTTTTTTCTCTACCCCTATCAGGGGACCAGTTAGTTCTGTCACTCTGATTGTTTTCTTTGTCTTCTTGTATCCAGGGAGCAGACTGAAAAGTACTTAGCCAGCTTCCAGACAAAGTTGGTGGTTTCTGACTGTGCCGTCTCTGTAGTAAACTACATCTGACAGAGCACAAGAATGTTTTTTTCCTCAGCTGCATGATATTTCTAAACTATTCCCTGTATTTACCTGCAGTGACCTTACAAAAGTAATCCACCATTATGGCTACAAAGCTTAATTACTGTAATTCTGCTCCAGTTTTGCTTCCACTGGGGTTTCTCTGCCTCATGCGGCTCTAGAGTAGCATTTCTTGGCACACTTGCTCTTTGGAACAAATTGATGTAAGGGGTTACCATAGAGTGTTGCCTGCCTACAAAATGTCACATCTGCTATAGCTTGCCTACCCTGTTTATTTTTAAAACCTGTAGCAAAAAGACAACATTAAACTGGAAGGGTACCTTTCTGTGGCACCTCCCTAAAAGCTCTCTTGTTGTAGTAGTATCCATAATTCTCAGATTTCCACTGTGATGTCTGTAGCAACCAGTTTCCTGTTGCAGCTGGAATACTGGAAAAGCAATCTTCTGGTAATTTCTGTCTTATTTGGAAGTCACCAGAGGGGAAGGTTCCCCACACTATGCTAATTAAGGAGCATGCTGTTTGGGTAGTGCTGAGGTTGATATCATCTGCACCTAGGTTTATAAATAGTATCTTTGTTTATTTGCTCATTTCTCCTGGTAAATATAAACCTGCTATACAGTCAGCACTTCAGGAAAGCCAGCAACAGGCAATCAATGTGCAGATCAAATGTATGGTATTGATAATATCACTGTTAGAGAGTCATAAACCAAGGTGGTGCAAGGTAGTCAGGAATTCACAGTTGCCTCCATCTTTCTGCAAACAGGGACCTGAACATAGGTACTGTTCTCACAGATCATGTTAAACAATAGACACCATGCAAGTGTCAATGCTACAACATTTGAGTTTCCAGAGAGCAGGTCAGGTACAGACCCACAACCTTGTCCCATGTCCCTGTGTTGTGCCCAGCAGAACTGCAGAGCAACACAGAGCATCTTCCGGAGCTGAACTTCTCGGCCCCTAGAAGACCATACAGCCCCAGGTGGAGCTCTCTAAAGATATTATGTTCTTCTTCCCCCTTTCCAGGTGTCTGCTTTGCAGTTACTCTCCTGCATTGCTTACAACTGTAAAAATGATCCCAGTCAGTCTCTGAAGTGCAAACAAACTGTGGGGGTTTGTGCCATATGAGCAAGCCCTTAAATAACTAGGACATTGTATTGGTCATGAGAAAAGTAAGTATTTGCATAAAAAACAGCTGGCCAAACTTTATCAATTTCTTCTGCATTCAAGAGGACATAAAGCCTCTAGATTCTCCTAGCACAAATTTTAATGATTATTCTGTGCTGTGATTTGATATTGATATTTTCAGTAAGACTGTGGGAAAAACATGGCTTGTAATCATCTCATAATGGAAAAACACTCACACGGGTCAGGCGATGTCAGGAAGACTGGGAATAGATCAGTAGGCAGCAAAGGTCAGAGAGGTAGGAAATACATAATTATGATGTGGCCTGTTTAATGTCCATGGTCAGGGAAAAGTAGTCAGATTAGAAAATATTGTCCTCTCTTTTTTTCCTGATCTTGCTATAAATACATTTTCCTGCAACCTCTGTACATCTGTTTTAAAAATAGGGGCGGATTAGGAAGCAGCAGTGTGGTTACAGGGCAAGGACCTAGAGAGCAGCCATGAGAAAGTAAAAGGGAAAACTGCAAACCCAGCTTCTGAACTGTAGCTGTTTAACGATTTTCATTGGCAAAAAACAAAAAGCCCTTTCAGGAGGGCTTTAGAGATGATCCCCTAAAGGAGGTTTCCTTTGATAGCTCCCCAATACAGAGTATGATAGAAAGGGGAAAAAAAAATTCCACTGTGAGGGTGACAGAACACTGGAACAGGCTGCCCAGGGGGGTTGTGGAGTCTCCCTCTCTGGAGATATTCAAAACCCACCTGGATGCATTCCTGTGTGACCTTCTCTAGGTGATCCTGCTCTCACAGAAGGCTTCAACTAGATGATCTTTTGAGATCATTTCCAACCCCTAACATTCTGTGAGTCTGCGAAAAATGTGGTTCAAAATAGCCAACCATTTCAGTGGCATCCATCAACAAAAGGCAAGGACAAAACATGAATAACATCAGTTCCTGTCTTTATGCACAGAGAGCAAGAGAATACATCTACTTTAGGCTTCACATTGCTAGAAAGGCACAGATGCCTATGCGTAATCAGGGAGAAATTAGTATATTTTATGCGCCAGGTACCAGTGTGGACCAGTTCCTGTTTCCCAAGCTTCACAGTATTGAATTATGCTGCTGGTTTTCACTTGTAAACATTTCAAATTTATGAACCAGACATGATTAAAATACTCTGTAAAGGAGATAAATGAGATATTTTTTCAATTAAACAAAATGACTTTTTAAAGTAATTGTTTTAAGAGCTCTGTTGATCTGTTGGGGAGGATACTGAAAAAAAGCTGCACTTTGTAGAAGAGAAAAAAGAATGCTAATAAAATTTGTAGGTGAGAGGTGCTATAAACACAACAGGAACAGAAAACAAAAGAGTGCCTAGTGAGAAAAGTATATGCACTGGAAATGCAAAATGAGAATCAACCTGAAAAAAATGCAGACAGATCTCTCCTGGGGAAATTAATCCTGAGCAAACCATTCAATGAGCAAGAGAAAATTGGGAAATGGTAGTGATTAAAGAGACCCTGAGGTGAACCTAGTCAACAAATTAGTGGTAACAGTATGATATGGATAAACAATGGTGCAATTTGAGGATGCATCTTGTTCCAAATATGGTCGGTTTTTTGACCAGAGAACTAGTGCAAAGTTGAGGTGTTAGAAATGATTGTTGGAAACAAGATGACATTGGATTTCTGTGGTACTTAGAAGCCCTTATTCTGGCTTGCTGCACTGATGAGTTTCACTCCTGCTGATTGATGAAAATAGATTAATTTCTTATTATGTGAAACACAACAGCAACTTTCTTAATTATTATTTTCAATCAAATCTGTGGTTTTCCTCCGAGAAGAGGAATAATAAAGGCCTGAACCACTACATTGCTTTTAAATGTATTCAGCTTGCACTTTAGTCTGGGAGGAGAGCAATCATTTCTCTTTGTATTCCAATAAAAAACTTCCTCCCCACTCCACTACTTTAAGGGAAAAAAAAATTTAAAAATCACAATAATCTGGAAATCATCTCAAAAGTAAAGAATTGCAATCACCAGTATTATCATGTAGGACCAAGGCAGACAGGCACTGATTTGGTATAAAGGGCTGAATGCACAAATGCCAGATCAATCTCTTTATACCAATAAACTCCCTGGTCCCTGATGGAAAGAAAATCAGATTAAAAATTGAGTTAAAGAAACACTGAAATATCATCCCAGCACTTTACGTGCAATGCTTGTTTGTAACTTGGAAATGGATCCTGAGCCGAAGGCTGTTAAAATGCACTAGTTCACAGAAGGACTTGAGCACATGCTTAACATGGAGCACCACGTTGGACTCGGAGGTAATGATCTGCACTGAGGGCTCACGCGTGTTTTGCCCACCTGTAGCTTCAGTGGGAAGGGCCATCACCAGAAGCATCCAGGTAAAAGCAGACATCAACCTGCTCAATTAAAAACTTTCCACCCCAAACCCCCCAAATATATTTTCTGTCCTCAAGAAAAAAAAAAGTGCTTAGACATTGGCAGTCTCTTTCAGATAAAGTAAAACTCAGCTGGAATTTCATCCATGAGTAGTATTTCATAAATTTACCGAGTGCAGGGGAAAAAAAAATGTTTGCTGCTTTACCTGGGACTGTCACAGCCCAAACTACACTGGGGAACGCGTTCTGCTAAGCTTTGCAAAAAATGTTAGTTGT
This sequence comes from Dryobates pubescens, assembly GCF_014839835.1. NCBI lineage: Eukaryota > Metazoa > Chordata > Aves > Piciformes > Picidae > Dryobates > Dryobates pubescens. The sequence goes on from NC_071635.1 coordinate 5,324,493, forward strand.
GGAGAAGTTAAAGATCAGTGCTCTGACTTTTGAGAGCCGTATTTCCTTATCTCTATCTTGTGCTCGGTTCTCCTGCAGTGAGAAAGAGCCTGCACACATCTCTGGCTTAGGCTTTTTGTTTGCCTGTTTCACTTGGCAGGGGGGAAGATGCCAAACCAAATTTTGGTCCAGAATACATTGATCTAAGTCTCTTCCAAAACAAGAGTGAGTCACTCTGGAGGAATATTTTTTCTATTGTCTTTGTCCCGCTTTGGATTTGTGCTTTCCTGCCATTTGTGTCACTCATCCCACCAATTTCTTCTGATGCCTGTCACTCTCAGAAGGACAGCAGCAGCTTCCCATGCAGTCTGACAGTGCTTTTTTTTTAATTAGCTAATTCAGTTCAGGGAAGAACTGTGAGCCACAGCTGAGAAGTGAACCTGAAGGACAGCCCTTGCTCTTTTAATCCTGCTTGCTTATTTTACATAAGAACAGAGTCTTTGTTAGTGTCATACTGGAAGCTCATTATAAAAGAAGAATAAAATTCAGCTTCTTGGTTTGATGCTACTTTTGTAGGAGATGTATCACATATAGGGATCTCAACTATTAAGAAGCCTTAATGGAAAAGAAATAAACAATAGGATCAGGGACAAGCTTAACTGGCTTTTTCAGATGTTTAAAACATGAGGCCAGGATGTTCATGTATGTAATGTGCATGAGCTTCTGGTACAGAACTAAATGAAGATCCTGTAATGGTATCATGAGTATATATAAATGGCCAGGGCTAAAACATGATGCTAGGATAATACAGTGAGCATGATGCATCTTCAATAGCAGTGGTGAGTTTTACTGTAGTCTAATGAATCTGGGGGAAAAAAATCTCCTTAAGTGCAGATAAAAAATAACTTATTATCTGGGATTGAGGTCTGCAGAACACAGATCCTAGATTTCTCTCTGTTGGATGCAAAAACTATCAGGCACTTGAAGAACTCTGTCCTCTGTCCTCTTCAGGGACAGTCAAATACCTGCTCTTGCTTACACTGATGTCTATCAGCCCTTTGCAGTAATGTTTCTGAGATCCCTACATCTTTCACACAGGCTTTGTCCTGGAAGGGGCGGGGTTGACCTGTAGTCTCCTGCTAGCAAATGGCACGGAAGAGGTGAACAATTTTAGAATGTTGTCCCTAATTAAATAATTAGTGTGGGACCACCTTGGTCTCCCCAACAGCTTCTACTCTGTCTCTGTGTCACTGCAAAATATTATGTGAACTACAGCATTTCTTCCTTCCTCTGGCTATTTTTTGCATCCTGAGTACATTTCTGGAGCTTCATTGCACCCTGATCACCTTGTGTGAAGTTTTGCAGCTTACCTTGAGAAAGGTTTGTTTACACTTGCTGAGTAGCCTCAGGATTGAAGCCACTACAGCTCTAACAAACATTAATTTTACTTTCCAGTGTTTACTTTTAATTTTTCATGCTTTTCTGTATCAAGTTCCCTTGGTATAACAGCGTCTGAGCAGTGGGGAGTTTGACATTTGCTCACTGACACATGGAAATTCCAATTGACCTCAGCGGATTTCAGATTACACCTTCTATGGGAAAAAGAATCCGAGCTGGTGCAAAGGTGCCTCAAATGACAAGCAAATCAGTTATTCTCTAAACACATGCTCTCTTGAATAGATCCACATGATTCTTGTAAATTTGCACTGCACTCAGCAAATTGTTTGTCCAAAAAATGAGAAGTCAAAACATTCTGAAGCTTTGAAATTGACACGTGAGAAACATTTTCCATTTCAGGATTATATGATAAAAATCTAACAGCAGGTTCAGTTTGGTGAGGGGAAAAAACAACCAACCACCACAAAACGAAAAAACAAAACCCCAAACCTAACTACAACAGAATCATTTTGGGTCAATTCACAAGTTTACTGCTTGCTCAGCCACTCAAAAATATCCCAACCATTATTTCTTCTCAAGTACAGCTATTCTGACTAGTTTTGGGTGCAGGAGCATAACATTTTTGAAAGTACAAGCATGTGTTTCTGAAGGCTGTGGGTTTTGAAGCAGACATATTTTCATTCTTTCATCCATCAGGATAGTTCAATTGCATTCAAGAGTACTTTTCAAAACTGTCACTTGCTGTGTAAATGGTTAACAGATCACATTTGCAAGTTTGTTTGATTAATGAGGGAAAAAAACTAATTTCTTAAACCAAGCTGCATCCCAGGTGCTTCCCAAACTGTACCTGAAGTGTAAAGGTGAAGCTGGCAGTACTGGAAATGGCCAAACACCCATTTCCAGGGCCCTAGTCTGAAAACTACTACAAATTCTGGTACATATGCTGTAATTGCATGTTAGTTTTAACAGGATGTTGTTGGTTTGTGAACACTCTTCTCCCAGATTCTGCCTCCACTGTAGCTTTTAGTGCACAGCAGTTTTAATGTGATTTTACTGCTTTATAAATATCCTTTTCACCATTCTTTCCTTAATGTCTTAGCTGTACCAATATGCTTGCACATTGCTATTAGTTCTGTCTTAGAACCAAGGTTAAAGCAATCATAGTAGGGCTTTGCAGAATGAATGATAATTGAAAATGCACCTAGCAGGACACTCTTGGTATTCTGTAAACAAACAATGCAGAATCTTTATTCATTATTTATCACTCGTTCTTTGTGACACTTCTTTGCACAACGTATCTTTTTCCTTTCACAGAGCTGAGCCAAAACATATGTCAGGCCAGATGCATACATTTACCTCGCTCCTTTTCTCCCACCTTGAATCAGAATCTCTTGCTCTGCTTAGATTCCGTCTGTACATGGAACCAGCTGGTGCAGCACCAGCAGCCACGGAGTCATTTCATCTTGCAGCACACTCTGCTCATCCTACTCATCAGGCTGCCCTTTAATCCATGCTAAATTCTGTGCTTTGTGGGAAATGGCTTCTTGTCTTCCAGCCAGCACTTCTGGGTCTGGATCAGTGGCATCTCTGCCACCAGACTGCCTGAGGATATGGAGACTTTTATGCAGATCTGACTCATGTCTACTCTTTGTATCAGCTGAATCCTTAGCTAACAGTGCTGTTTGCTTGCTTTTTTTCCAACAGGGTTGAAGGTTAAAATGAAGCTATTAATTTTCTGTGGTGTTAGTTCTGAAAGGTATAGGTAAAGGCATTTTTGCCTATCCCCATATTTTTAACCAGAGAGGTTACTGGGCCTAAACTCAATTTTTATTTTTCTGGATTTGGGGGGAAAATAAAAAGCTGTTAATCTTTTGTTAAATTAAACCTGAAATAAATCATGTCTCTCTTTACCTCTTTTAATTAGTTCCTTTTGACACCTATCAATTCTGGTACCCTATTCTGATTCCTCTTTTCCTCCCAATCCCCTTCTCCTTCTCTCCCTCAGTTTCTGTTTTAGAACATTGCTGCTGCCAACTTTTCTCTGTCTGACTAGTTCCTCTTCAGTTGAACTCTGGGTCTTCTGTCTCCTGCACATATTTGTGGGAGGCTATTTAATGTCATAATTCTTCTTCAGCTTGCAGCTGCAGCTCAGCTGTCCTGGTCTCTAGAAGGCAATTTTGCAGAGTGTACCATACAGAGGTTTTAAAATATTGGCAGAAGATTTTGATACCTTAATGATCTATCTGTGCCCTGGTATTTTAAGATGTATTTAGAAAAATATATTGGTGAAAAGTTGCAGAGCCAAAATTTTAGGTTCCTGGGCAGAACTAATCTAGATCTCATTACTAAACAGAATTTATCCCTCATGATTTAGGTTTAGCATTCTCTCTGTAACTGATAGACCAGAAAACACCTGTTTTCAGAGGATATGGATACACCAGCTTGGTTTTTCAAAGTTCAGAAGAAATATTTGTGAAGTAATTCTAACTTTTCTGCATCTCTATTAATGGCCATCACGGATTTGAGGCTTTATGTCCTTAGCAACCCATATGAAATTTCCATACCTTTTAACCTGCAGTTTGTGTCCATCTAATCCTCACTTATTCCATCCCTAGATTTAGCAGTCAGCTTTATTTTTTGTTAACTTTATTTCTATACTGAGCCATAAGTTGCCTCCAGAATTTTCTTCCTTCTTCACAGCATGGTTTTGATTTTCAATATGCTTTATTCATATTTTTCTGTCTTAATTTTCTTCCCAACCTATTTCTCTCATATTTTCTTCTGCTTTGGAAACTGAAGCCCCTCTCTATGTGTTTTGATTGGAATGCTTTCCTATTCCCTCAAGCTGGACCTAGAAGTGTCAAGATCACAATTCCACAACCAGCAGCCATTGTCTAGTCCAGTGACTCTCCTGACCACCTGCATCATCACCAAGTCACAGCAGACTTAACCCAGGTGGGTTGCAGAGCCTTTTAGGTTAGAAAGACCCTGACTGAAGTCAATGGAAAAACGCCTGCTGAATCAAATAAGACTTATGTTTTAAACTACTTTTTGGCACACCAAACTGTTCTATTTTTACCTGCCTTAAAAGATAAATGATCCTTCAGAACAGAATTGGTTTTGTATTATTTTTCCTCTCTTCTTGATTAGATTTGATTGGGGGTATAGCTTTGCAGTTCTGTGAGGAGTAATGTCTCACTGTCCTTTGCTCTTTCTTACATAGTGAAGCATGCTGGTATAATTCAATAAAATTCGCCTATGTACATCTCTTCTGATCTGTGAAGAAACTAATCTAATTCCAAATTAACTGCTCTCAAAAGTACTTTTCCCCCCCCTTCTTCATTTTAACACATCACAAGGCTACAAGTAACTGTAGTTTGATTTTAATGAGAACAATTGAAGGAAATAACAGAGATAAATGTCAGTGGCTGTCAGAGTTAGGATTTAATGGACAAAAAGAAATGCTTCTTGCACTGAGATGGATATTTTCACCCTCTGTAGATGATTGTTTATTCAAATATATTTATGCTAGGCCTGATAAGTTGTACAGCCTCCTACCAATTAAATTCTTATGATGGTAAGAATCTTGTTTGCAGGATATCTGGAAGGGATTCAGATTATTCTGCACTCTTAATACATAAAGTAAATGAAAATGTAACCTGTTTACCTTGATGCTTCAAAAAGGGTATTTCTTATTTCTGATGGTGAACACACTATTAGTGACTAAAATCAGATGACTATTTATGTAGAAGGTATAAATTCTTTTTCCTTCTACTTTGTACACTGTTTACATGTAGAGTAGCTAGACTAGAATCCAATCTGTTACAAACCACTAGAAATATTAGTGTAACACCTCTTAACTTTTGTGGTTGATTCTGACTTAAGGCCAGCTTTGGGTGTTGCAGGACAAGCTTGGGTGCTCACGGGCAACAGGTGAATGGCCGCAGCAAAGAGCCATTCTGCCAGTGCTGGAGGAGACAGGAGACTTACCTACCAGAGCAGCAACTATCTCCTAAGCAGCCAGACTCTGTTTCCCTCTGCACAGATACACATCACCATCCTGCTTCCTTCACCAATTTCTTTCTCTATTTATTGCAGCCACAAACAAAGCCATACAGAGGCAAGAGTGCAGCTGTTGCTGGAGGATAGGATGGGGCTGGGAAGCTCTGCTACAGATTGCTGCATTGAGGGAGGAATGGGAATGAGAAGGGGAGCCCAGAAATACATTTCGAAGTTTGACTAGTTTAGTGCTGAAGCAAAGCAATACTGAATGCCATCCACGTCCATAAATCCTTTCCAGCTTCTCTTTGCACTTCAAAACACCACTAATCTTCACCTCAGCTTCTTTAACCCAAAGTCCTCCAACTTTTGTGATACTCCTACTTCAGCCTCTTCAGTTATTCTGCCCTTAATTTGCCTGCACTGCTTAGAAGCATTGAAATTGCTTCAGACAAGTTTGTGTCCTTGGTCTGTCTGTACTCATCTCTTCCCTGCTATTTGCATTCTTCAGCAGACACAGTCGGGTTTGTTCTGTGTTTGTCCAGCAGTTAACAAAGCGAAGGGGTTCAATGTCAGGGGCTTACAGGAAACAATTTTGGCAATAAATATTAGGATAAAGTGTTCAAATATTACTACTCCAGATTTTTTGTTAACTCTAACCTTCCTGTGGGTTCAAACGCAAGCATTTCATCAACTTGTTAACTTAAAGGTTTGCTGTCATGTTCAATAGGGGTAAGGCAAAACGATTAAGGCATCCACACAAGTCTTCATTTGAACAGTCACATGTCCTGGTCCTCTGGTTTTCTGTGAAGTTCTCACTCTGCTTTGTCCTTGCAAACTGTAGAAGCTTCCTAGCTTTGAGTAAAATATCCACAAGTCTGATCATATATCATCAACCTTTCAAATCAAATTTGCCATCTCAATGAAGTTTGCAGATTTATTCCTCTCTTCTTCCCTCCTTACACATTCAGAGCAATTTAGAGACACCATCTCCATTCATTCTTAGAAGGAATCATCCCAACATGCTAACAAGTTGGAAAGGTAGAATTTCATATTGTGCAATAAGGGAAATACCACCATGCACTTACTGATCACATAAATAGAAGAACCAATTTAAATTCCGCGGCATGAAAATACAGGGATACTGAACAAAAATAAAGTTGGTATTTCTAAAGCTGTCTCTATTGACCTTAGCTCTGAACTGTATATCCAAGAATCAAAGTTCTACCTGTCTTCTGATTCATATCTTGAGTGCACAATCCTGTGTCTATATTAAAAATAAAACCAAGAGAAACAGCTGTTTGACCTTCACTTGATTACCTTAAACTTGCTCACAGAAAGCAGGAGTTATTTCACAGCCACATTCCCCCACATACTGTTTCACAGAATCACAGAATGCATTGGGTTGGAAGGGACCTCTAGAGGTCATCTAGTCCAACCTCCTTGCTGTAATCAGGGACATCCCCAACTGGATCAGGTTTCCACAGATTCTGCTCCTCCCCACCCCCCCCAAGGAATTGCATGAAATAAAATATTTTAAGGAGATGTATAACTCCATGAACAATAAGAAGGACTTTGTGGTGATTTCATTTCATGTTTTGAAGTAGACTGTTCTTCAGGCTGCTCTTCTTGAGTATAGATCAAGTATCAACCAGAAGAGAAAAACAATTACAAGATTTGCAAGTAATGGGGGACAAGAGAAGAACAATAAATATCTTCATTTTTTCAGAGAATTAATAATAATCAAGACAAAATAAAACAAATCAGATTTACCAAACTCTTCCTTTAAATTATACAAAACTAGTAGCAAATAGGGTTTGGGGCTAGTTTGGGGTTTTGTTTTCCTTGAATGTAATTCAGTCCGATTGCCTCAGCATACAGTGCATCGAAACTAAGGAGAAGCTTCATTAGAATAATGACATATAGTTGTGCCTACCTTCCATAGTGCTTTCAGCTTTGACAAAAGAAAAAGACATGCATTTTGGTCACAAGGATAGAAAACTAATTAAGTTTTCTTTGAAAATGACTGCAAGCTTCTCTGAAATTAGATTTTCCCCCCCTCCAGCTTTTGAATTATTTCCAGTTATAGCATAGTCTAAAAGTTACAGACCAAGAAGACTGAACCAAGCAGAGCAGAACGTTCTTATAAGAACATCTACTGCACCTCAGAGAATTTGTTTGTATATCTGATGGTAACACATCTTGTACTTATTCAGGCCTCAGCACCACAGATTGCTTTTAAAGCAAAGCGACTCATAAAATTCAGAAGCTGGCAAGGCTGGGTAGAGCTGTCAAGCTGGCACAACAGAAGCCCATCCCTGAGAGCAGAGAGGCTGTATGGCTGCTCACATAGCACCAGTCTAAATTCAACTATCAGCTAGAAACACTGTGTTTTGGGTTTTAATCATATCAGCTATCAGCAGGAGGAATGGCTTTGCAGAAAAAGACTGCAGCAAGTGTATTCCTGCACTCTCAAGCATAAATAAACTGCAGAAAGCACCACAGGTAATTTGCTCTAAAAGCACAATTAGAAAAAAAAAGAAGATAAAAGTTTGATGATTTTCTAGGTCTCGACCCTGCCGTAATTATTGCAGCAATATTGTCATTAAAATCAGTGAAGGTTTTGCCTCATTGAGTAAGGTCTACAGGAGGAAGATAGTAATATAAGAAAAGGTAATGAGTATATGAAAAGAACTAACTAGTTCTCAGGAAGTCACACAAGTCAAACAGTTATCTCAGCAGTGATTTGAGAATTGATAAAAAATGAATGGAAGACATTTGTGACAGAATGTCCTCGTGGCAGTAGCGACTGCACAGTAAAATGCTTTGGTTTCACAGAATCACGGAACAGCTGAGGTAGGAAAGCACCTCTGAAGGTCAGCTGGTCCAACATCCCTGCTCAAGCAGTCTCCCACAGCAGGCTGCTCAGAACCAGTCTCCAGATGGCTTTTGAACATCTCCAAGGATCAAGACTCCACGACCTGCTTTGCCAACTGCTCTGCCAGTGTTTGGTTACCCTTGCAGTAAAAAAGTGTTTTCTGATGTTGAGAGGGAACCTCCTGTGCTTCAGTTTGTACCCATTGCCTCTGCTTCTGGCTCTAGGCACCACTCAAATAAAGGTAGGTGAACATTGTGACACACTTCAGGCATCTTTGGGATAAAAAAAAGAGTCTGAGCTGAAGTCAGACAATGAAATAAATTCTAACATAACTGAAAGCAATTAACAGCATATCACTAAGGCTGGTTGTATCTGCAGTTTGATTTTAGTTCAGCATCAGTTTTCAAGGCTTGCGACAATAGGAGGAAATAGTATCAGATGCTGTGACTTCAAAAACTCTTAATTACAAGCAAGGTCTTTCTGGTTTGTGTCCTTTTTCTTGTACTTTAGGTTTCCCATTATGTTTGCCCATATGAGACTGTTGCTGTTGTGCAGTCAGTTGGAAGAGGGCATAGAATAAAGCTGAGTTCTTGCACTGACATTGAGGGGTGAATGATTGCTGTACACCCACTGGAGAGCTCACAGAAAGTTTCAGTAAACTGAGGAGTCCAGTTTATAAGCAGAGCTCTTCTCCCTCTTGTACACAGCACAAGTACAAATGGCAGTACAGAAAATGTATAATCACGAAGAGCAGGAGGATCCCTTCTGAAATCCTTCTGCTTTTGGTCAGCATTTGCAAAAATGAGTTAAACTGAACAGGCACTGTAATTTAAATATCTATCTTGTCCACAAGCATTTGAGCATGAGGTGGCAGGAGGGTTAATGTGTTTTAGCTTCTCCCAGTTCTCCTGTAAGAATACTGCCTAAATGTCAATTTAATGCAGAAGTAGCAGAGTGACAATTTCCCAGTTCCTCAGTATTGGATTTTTCCTTCCTTGGTTTCATAAAATAGATTTAAAGACAAACCTCTGGGTAACTACCTGATCTCAAAACATCAAACTACTGTACTAAGTTTCTTAATGACTAGGGATATAAAAATATTTCATTTTCTATCTACCATGCAAAAATTAGCCCTGCATTATGCTGCCTCTTGGCTTGCTTCAGAAATTTGTGCTGCTGGCTGTTATGTAAAGCTGTCTTCCGATTCTTCCATTCTTTCACCTGGTAGAAGGCATACTGTAAATGGCAAAAGACAAACAAAAACCTTCCACCGACAACAACATCAACAAGAGAATGCTTCCAAATTCAATTAAGGCTGAAAACAAATGTTGCACTGGGGACTGTCTGCTGCAAAATAGGGGAGCATTTCCTGTGTAACAGTCATAGAACTTCTGCACAGCACACAAGAGTTGTCATCACACTCATTAGGTCATGCTGAGAACGCAGCCTACTGATTACGTGGGAAAATATTTTTCTTTTGATTTAAAGAGCTGGAGAAAAGGATGCAATTCATTATTTTTAAAGCAAAAACTAGATGTCTCAAGGGTGTCATTATGCTCATAGAACTTTCAGCTTCTAGAGCTGATATTTCAAGTTGGCTTGTGTCCACACTACTACCATCTGAGACCCGGTCCTGCATTTCTTGGCACACAAAAGATTCTCTTAAGTCAGTGATAACTTTGTATGCAGAAGGAATTCATAATATACTTCTCTTAATTGCCATTGAGTGGCTTTTGTGAAGTGAGAGTTGTCAGTTTGGTTCCCAAGAGATGACTTTGGCAGGGAGAGTAACCAGCATCACCACAGCCTAGGTTTGTCTGGTATCTTGGCTGGAACACAGTAAATGAACAGGTATCTGCTCACTTGCTGCTAGCTGTGACCCTGGAGCCACAGAGTACTGCAAATGAAGCTGTACAGATTTGCCCCTCCATTGTGCTAGCAATAAGAAGCAAGAAATAAGAAAAATTCATTTGTGGAGGATCTTGTCCATATACTTCAGTGCTTGGAGTTTTGGTGTGCAGAGACAGCTGGTTTTGAAGGAAACTTTGGATCACCAGGCAGGGAGCTGGTTTCACCTGCTTTGCCAGGCTGCTGCGTGTCGCTTTGTCCTTTGGTAATGCTGTTAGCAACTACAGCATTATGTCCCACCACTGATCCACCATCTGTCTGTGGCACTGTCTGTATCATCAGTGGTTCTGACTTCTTGGGCTCAACCAAAGTAGTTCCTTGCTGAGTATGATGAGTCACCCCATTTGGAGAGTGCAACATGTGCAAAGGGCTGCAAGCCAGTACCGCTTTCCTTCACGCAAGCACTGCTTCTAGCTGCTCTTCCTCTGGTTTTTGCTTTATTCCTTGACCACCACTGAATTGATCATTTGCTTTCCTCCTCAATTCCTGACTTAAATGTGTGACTTGTGGGTAGATGGAGAATGCCTGAGTGTTTCTTATACAGACATGTACATTCACATAGTAATAGCAGTACTACCCCAAATCTCAATATAAAATAATAACGGAAATTTCAAAACTACTGGAAAGTATTTTAATATGCCAGTCTGAGTACTAAGAGGTAGGGAACATTCTTCATTACTCTGCCATTTTCAGAAGAAGAGGTCTAGAAATACTTTATGTAAAGACTGATTTCTTAAAAATGGCAATGTGACTTGTCTCACCTGAATGCTGTCACTGTGTTACCTTTGGAAGAAAGAGCTTGAAAATATGCTTTATTCAGTATTTACTTAGAGAGGGAGGAGACAAATTAAATTTGAGTTTGATCACTTCATATTGAAAGATGAAGAAAATGAAAGGAGAAGGGGAAAAATTATCTTGCCTGTTTTTAATTTACTGCTTTGTTGGTTTGAGCAATAGCTAATATACCTGTCCAGTGATTTAAGTACTTTATTGGGCCTTTTCTGATACCAACTGAACACAGATCAACAGTTCATGCTTTTTCAAGTACAGATTCTATCTTAATGAAAGTTATATAATACAACTGTGCATATGACTTCTCACAAGATGCAGATCCTGGGCTTTCTGTCAAATGTCAACAGTTAAATTCTTACTCTGTGTGTAAATTGACAGACTCACCTTTCAGAAGTGACTACCAAAGCAGAGAGGATAGTGCATACCTATGGTGGTAGAAGGAAAGAGGGAGAGGATTAATTACTTCTCCTTAAATAACATCATAAACATCTGGCAGGAACTGGAAAATTACATCTGTCACAGAACATAGGAGTAGAATAATTTGTGAGTAAGTGATATAACAGGAGCTATATCTTGCGGCTATGGCAGCCTCCTAGAAGGAAACCTTTTGTTCTCCTTCATGGCCACATAGACTGCATGGTACAGCAGAGATCACACATGCTAACATATGCTTGCAGAAGGCACGAGGTTGGACACCAGAAATCTACAAAGATGGATTTTTTAGAAGAACATGTCCCTGTCTAGAATAGTAATTATCTTCATCTAATAAGCTGTAGAGCACAGTTAAATATGCATAAGTAATTCCTTGTTTGTTCCATTTGTACTGTGTGTATATGGGATGAGAGTCCTTTGGACGTTGTTTATGTCAAAGAGAAGAAATAGTGTAGCAGTAAGATAAAGAAAGAAGGAGAATGCTCCTGTTCTATAGGCAAAACATGCACCTTCACCAATCTGCATTCAGGAACAAGCTCCAGATGGCAGATATTGTCTGGAAGAGTAAAAATACTATTTTAGCAAATAATTTTAAAACAGTGTCCTATACTAACTGGAGGGCCTAGCAGGGGATAGTGCCCCTCAGTAAAAAATACCTGACACAAAAGCATACTGAGGCGGAAGCTCCTTGTTAGGGATCATAACTCTTCAGTTCTTCCCCTGGCTCTGGTGCTCACTCGCTAAACTCAGTATGCCTCAGCTTTCTCACTTGCCTTATGGCATTTAATAGATGGGTCCATCTTCAAAACAGTTAGGGATTCTGCCCCTGGACTCCAGTTGGATACTAGATCAGGGGAAAAAGTTTACAGGATAAATGTTATCATATTACTCACCTGAGGCATGAGTGAGATAAATAAATTGAGTAGTTAGATTTGGGAAACCTTCAGGCTTTTTCAGCATCTCACTGACCACAGCAAACCACTGTGTTTTGAGACTGAAGCGCATCAGACTGATTAGGGGGATTAGACCCACCACCCATTAAACAGAATGGTAATCAGAGACAGCAGTCATCAGCCTCCAATATCACAGTAAAGTCAATTCCCTTAACTGCTGCCTAAGGATATTGTGTCACAACCCTAGAGATGCAGAATAACAAACCTTTCCGGTGGTTCTGATGTATTTGTTTCTTGTACTTTAAAGTTACATCTTAATTCCTGCAGCCTCTGCAGGCTGCATTTAAGTTGGAGGATTTTATACTGATACCATTAAAATTATAAAACTTTTGTATCTGATTTATATGGAGACTAAAAAAGAATGGGTGGAGAGAGGACGAGAAGGTCAGCCTCCATGGAGAGATTTCTCTTGGTGCAGTGTCACTGACAGCCTCTGAAGCCAAGGACTGCTAGTCAGATGGTTAGATATTTTAACAGGGATGAACATGCTCAATTTACATTTGTGTAAATTGGCTTATAAAGGTCCATGCTGCCTCTCTGTATTTTCTTAGAGTGTTGGTTGTCCTTTTTTTTACCTAATGATAGCCTTGCTGGGATCAATATGATTCTGTATAATGTGTATGGGTTTGTTTTAAACATGTGCATCTTATTTATGTCTGGATTCCCTGGGGAAAGAAAAAGAACAAAAAAGGAGAAGAAAAAGGAGAAGAGAGGAACAGAAGAGGATGTGGAAAGAAAAGCGAGAAGGCAGGAAAATTAAGGAAAAAGAAATATATGCTTTCTGTTTCCTGTTTGCAGCCTCTTTGAACAGCAAACTCTTAGCTCCAAGCCATGGGGACAGTGTGCTGCTGGAAGAGGAATAAAAGAGCAAAGCAAAACATCCTCAGAGAGGTTCTGAGAGAGCAGAATGCAGCCGCTTTGCTGGTGGCCCCTTCACTGGTAGGAGCACAGTGTGGCAGTCACACGTGGTTAATCTCTGAGTTCTGCCCTGCTCACAGCAGCAGCAAATGTGCTCAGGGCAGGGAGAAACACATATGCTCCCTGCGGGACTGCTGCAGCAGCCCAGGCCTGTCTTTGGGTGTCTACCTCTCCTGGCCTGCCTCTTGAAGAGCCTCTGAGAATTAATCAGGGCTTTCACAATGGTGGGAGAATAATACTGCAGGAAACACAAGATTTGAAAGTAGCTTGCTAGTTTTGCCTGGTTTTGTTCTTTATTCAATAGTTATTTGTTTTCTCGAAGGGACAGACTATGTCCCACATAGACACAGCCCTTTGCACCCCGCTGTGTTGATGGGTGAGCTATGGGAACAGGCATTTGCCCCCGACTCAACCCCTAATTAATTCCTTTACTACAGTACTAGAATTATTTGCATTCTCAATTACTTGTCCAAGCCTCTGGCATCTCCCAGGGATTACCAGGCTTCACTGGCACAGAGGCTGCTCCTATGTATATGGTCAAATGCACACTTGATTAGTTTGCAGGATCAGGACTTTCACTAGGATTCAGCTGATTACAAATTGTGTTGGAAGATGCAATCTAGTTTTACAGAATCACTGTAGCATTGTCAGGCGACAAAGATACCAGTTGTGCTCCCTCTGCTGAACTGAAGAATCATAGACTCATCTCTTACTGTTAAAGACATCTAGACCACACCATCTCAAATGCATAAGAGACTTCACAGGCAAATAATGAGCAGAGACCCGTATCTGGATTTTGTGTAAGTCAGCTTCAATCTCCAGCTCCTTCTGTGCCCCTTCCTGTGGAGTTCAGACCTAGGAGAAGTCTCAGTGCACAAGATGGGGACAAACAAAATTAAGTGGCAAGTCTGACATTTGGGGCCATGCTGAAACATCATTTTCTAAGCACAGTTCCTGGTAAAATTCACAGGGAATTACAGACAAAATTCATGGCATTATAAAGCATTATAATTCACTGCTATTGTATGACCGCCAGCTGCTAGCTTAAACCTTCTTCTCCAGGACACCAGCTGAAAGGTAGAATGAAACTCCTCGTGACAGCAGCCACCTTTTTCATATATTTGCACAATACCCAGTGCAGTGGGGCAGTAATAACAATGGGAAATTTCAGCCTTTCATTTTAGTCTTCACTCTTTCTGGGTTAGCATTTACCTTTAAGGTGATAACTTTTCGCATGTGATCACAGTCTCTGGATTTTTGACAAAAAATTGTGTTGAGTTTTCTGAGTGGAATAAAGCACTCTTATTACCCCATACCCTTTTTAAAATCCTCCTCCCATATGGCATTCATATGGCATCACATCTTACAATATAGAATAATACCCTGGATAACATGTGCCATCATGGACATCCCTACTTGATGAACAGGGTAATTAAGATCTCTGTGCATGGTGCATGATTATGTAGGGGCAAGCTATTGGCATAATTCGTTGTGATTAAGTCAAAATAATATATGACAAAAGGAAGCGTTCTACCAGCATATCTGATATTTGAATCCATTTCATGTCTGGGGAGAACTGAAATATTAATAAGCAGAAAAATAAAGTATTCAAATTAATTCTAGCAGAAAAAAAAAAAAAATCACAATCATCCCCCTTCCCCCCCTCCCCCCCTTTTTTTTTAACCTGTTGACTTTTGGGACAGATGACAACTTGATACATTTCCCTGGAGGCTAACATCTTGTGTTCCAGAATACAAGCTTTCATTAAAAAATGATGACTTGGGAGGTGATGTTCATATGCATGTGAACAGAATGCAGGTGCTCTTCTTTGCCAGTGCCCACAGACAGCCTAAAACAATCAATGTGACAAACAAAACCCCGTAGCTGTATCAGCTGATAGCAACTTTAGACGTCAACGAGGAGGATTTATTGTCAGCCTTCTCACTGTTGTTGATCCCAGCACAATAAAAAAATATAGGGGCACTGATCGATAAGATCCTCTCAAGTCATCAAATCCAATCTCGTGCTCTGATGAATAATGTCCTGTTGGGGCTCCAGCTCCATCTTGAGGGTAGCCACGCTGTTTGCCCTCGCTGTGCACAGAACAAATCAGCTTCACTCCAATGATTTAACAGCTTCTTCTAATTACCAGCCTATGTGCAGTTTTTACTCAGCATTGTGATGCCCAAAATCTCTTTTGTCTCGAGCAGCTGTTAGCTAACACTGCATATTTGTCTCTCCCCCTACAATACCTTTCAACCTTCACCTTGCCTGCTGCCTGGCAGGCTGCATATTGTCCTGATCACAGTAATGGCTCTTCCCTCCATCTCTTCCACTTTTAGTCACTTTCATTCAACTTTAAACAACATTCCAGGTGAGGACTTACTGCAGCCTTATGCAACAGTATCAACACCTTCAATATTTCTACCTCTTCTTTTCCTCTGCAAGCACCACTTGTGGTATTTTCCAGACACATCACTTTGGCAGCTGACAGACATTCTCTAGCTTCAACTAGTACCCACGTCCTTTCTCACCTCAGTGATTTCCAACTGATGAGCTCCCAGTTTATAGCAGACATTCATGGCATTGATCCTGCAGCGCCTTACCTTGCATTCTGAATAACTTCCTATACCTCTGCAAGCTCCTCTGCTTATTACTCTGTGTTTGCTGCCTTCAAGGGCAAAGGGAAGCTGGGCTGGGCTTTAGGTGTTGCACATTCAAGGAGCAGAGAAGGCAGGAGGAATTTATTTGTATAGAAATAAGGGAAGGGCATGAAGAAGATGAAGGCAGTGCTGAAGGATGCTTCTTTGAAACAAAATTAGCTAAATGAGCCTTGATCTCCAGAGTTACTTTATCTGAGGGAACAGGAAGATGAAATTGTGGTGATTTTCCAGTAAATGCCATTCTGCTTTTGGATTATTGCTGGACTGAAGAGATGGGTACAGCAATTTATTTGTTTTTTCTTTCCTTTTGAAATGTAAACTTTTGGGTTTTTAGAACTTTTGTTATTGATGAGAAAAAATAGTTGATTTTTGGATAATAATGCAAATTCTTCTTAGCTCAGAGACTACCCCACTTTATTACATACCCTAAAATCAATTTTTAACAGAAGTTTTAATTACATATTACTTTCTTCAAAAGGGCAAAGATGCTTTAGAGTGTTGATTGTTCTTATAGCAACTTGGTTTCTTTTTAACTCTTTTCCATCCCCATTATCAATTTCCTGTAACCAATTTCAGTATTACTATGGAGCTTTCACTCAAGCTGGCACACATTCAAACCAGCTAACTAAAATTAATATGTTCTGAATCTATGCTGTTACTTTTTTAACATTTAGTAACTTGAAGCCTACAAACCTGATATAATGGGGAGGAAAAGTCTTTCCTCTCTTTTCATAAGAAAATTTCCTGGTAAATTGTGACAGAAAATACTCAGTCCTCCTCATTAAGGAATCTGTCTCACACTTCACGTGGCATGTGACTTGAACAGAAAATGATGGGTTTGCAGCTTAGAACAGAAATACCTAATGATTTTTTGAGCTTCTTGAATTCCAGAGCTGGCCATTTGATCATTGTACAAGGATGACAATTGTCTCGATATCCTGATTAAAATGGAACAAAACATATTTATAACAATAGTTTATGCTAAGCCTAGAGATAAGAATGCTTTCCTGCTGCCAAGCAGCCATCACCCACGGCATGTAATTAGCAACTTGCCTTCCACTGGTTTGAAAGATATTACTACAATGTATGCAGATAGTAGGATTTTAAGGATAAGGTATTGAAAAATAGCTAGAAACTACTGAAAAGAGACAATAAATGTGTTTCCCATCTGAAAGCTAGTGACTTTTCAGAGACACTGCACAAACCTGGCTGGTTTCCCATACTGTTGCTACAGAATAATCTTTAAACACTTCACTTTCTTCTCGTCATTATATAGATGAAACTTGTAAAGAAAGGCTTTTGCAGTTTAACTAAGGGGAGAAATGAGGTCTTTGTGTTTTAACATAGAACAGTATTTACTGGCTTCAGACCATGTCTGTTTCAGTACAGTGTGAGATGGTCTCCCAGTCTGCACTGGGCTCTCTGACTTCTGATCATAACCCTCACTGGGTCACTGCCTTGACCTTTGGCAGTTTCACAGAGTAATATTCTATGTCAGGTATGTGGACAGAAATGCTAATATCAATAGCCACAACAAAAATACCCTTTAAGGACTCATTCATTAATATTTGCATAGTGTTTAAAAGAGAAACATATTAGGCATTTTTAGTAATCTGTATTATTAGCTTTGTTATAAAATCTAGTTTCTGATTCATCTAAAGAGCATTGTGGCTCCATAGTAACTTTGCCTTTTGGCCAATAAGACTTTTTAATAGTTTTTAAAAAGTCACAATGAACTAGTTAGTAACAGGCAGTTGCCCAGGTGCTCCTTGTTTTTACATACCTCGGTCAGCCTCATGGCTCCCTGCAAGAAAATGTCAACAAAAATAATACCAATAAGAATTGGTGTGTGGATAAGAGATGCATAAAGTATTTAACTGAAAACTGTTGTTATTAAACGTAACTCTCCAGCCAATAACCTTTCCCTAGCTTATGGAATGATGCCCAAGGTAATCCATCTGTCTATCCTGTAGATGCAAATGGTGGTGGGAGTTGTAATAACAACCACCAGAACAAACATGCCTAAATTTTACACAGATTTCAGCTCTTGGAAGGACCAAGAGTTCATTTGCAGACTAAGAACCATGCAATGGTTAGAACTGCTCCTTGCAGTATCAGCCTGAAAGAGACAGGAATACAAGCCAAGACAGGGTTCGGTTCATTTGAGACAGATAGAAAGATTGCTGACTATGCAAAAGGAGGAAGCACTGTGTGAAGACTTGAATTTCAAGAAAAATGTGAAGGAGAAAGAGAGCATCCATGTGTACAGGCCAGCAGTAAGAAAGGCAAAAAGCTGAGGCTATCACCAGAGGAGGTAGGCTGCCTCTTTTTTTTCCTTTGTTACAAGAAAACATCTTTAAACATGCTCCTGAGAGAAGATGACTATAAAGCCAAGCTGAACTGAGATGGGATTGGTGCTGGAAGTTCTTAAACACATTGTTTCACCTTTTTCCACTGCAGTATTCCCACAAAAAGGGTATAGTCTGAATGACCAGCCTGTGTGTAAGTGTGCAAACATTGCTCTGAGTATGTACCAGGGCATAAGTAGTCAGCAGTGCTGTCAGAGCACAATGTTATTTATACAGATAGGAACTCATTAAGGTACAATTTTCAAAGTAATTAGGTTGAAAATAACCAATTTATCAGAAACAGGACAGATATTCAAAGAAAGGATTCACTGCCAGATACCGTCTGGCATTTCCATACCTGAGTTACACAGTTTGGTAGGAGAGTAAAGGCTGGCATGTACAAGCATTTTATTTTTCCCAGGTTTAGTTAATTCTATCCTTGGAGACAGTGAAAAGCTAACTGGACATGGTCTTGGATAGCCTGCTGTGAGTGACTCTTACTGAGCAGGGCTGCTGGACAAAATGACTTCCAACCAATCTATGATCTGTTGTGTCGGTCTATTTCCTAGCATCATCTTGAATCCTTCCCCTGGGAATATAGTTAGCTTGGGGCAACAATTTGAAATTAGTTCCTTTGGCAAACATTCCCAGGCATGGAACAGGGGACAGTTTGCTTCAATGTTTGCTCTTTACTGAAAATGTGGACACAAGTCCATATGTATGTCTGGGAGCCAGAGATCAGTCCCTGCCTTGTGTAACAGCAGCAGCAGGAGGCATGGTGCCTTAGCTCATGGTAAAAATAAGCAGTTGCCTGACAGTGCATGTATTTTGTGTGCAGTTCGGTGGCCCAACAGTTTACCTCCCACCTTGTTTCTTGTCTGGATTGACTACTCATTTACCTCTTCAGTTCTCAGGAGATGCACATTAGATGTGACCTCAGACATTGCAAACAGCCACAATGATGCCATGGTGGTAGTACTCCTATTATGCAACACCACATTACTACCGTTTGTTTTGTGAGGTACCAGGAGCTAGGTAGAAATCTTGGCCAGAAACACCTGCAACAATGTCTGAAGATGTATGGCTAAGATATCATGCCCAGTTCACCTTGCAGTGACAGCTCAAGAGCAAAGAACTGAAAAGTAGCACCAAGAAAGATCAAAGCTGTTAATATTCCTGCCAGAACTGCTTGGTTCTACAGCTGCTGACTGGCAGTGCAGAAGCCCTCAGCTGTGAGATGTCTAGCACATCTCAGTGAGCATCCAAGTGCTTATGAGGACAAGTGGTATGTAACACTTCTGTCCATGTTGGCCAGCGAGAACTCAAAACCAGTGCCAGTGACTCAGAAAGAATGGTGGAAGGGAAACCATGCACATTTGTGAGTTGGGACTCACATCCAAGAATTTCAGTCACTTTTGGCTGTCTTCCATCCAATACTTTGTAGCTTGTTGTAGGAAAAATCCATCATAACAGAGAGGCCCCAAACCAAGACTACATCAGGATATCTATGCAGTCGATAAGCCTAACATGGGAAAAAATCCCTTTGTTCAGAATAGTGAGAGGGCAGCAGGATTTCAGATGGACTCTCTGTCATTTGGGTTGATAACCTCTCACAGAGCAAGCCCCCAGCAAGTCCTGCCGGAAGTCTAGGTCACGCGGCCTGGGGCTTTGCACTCCTTTTTAGTTCAGAAGACATTAAAATGTAGGGGTGTTCCTTTAGAGTTTGTCATGAGAATAAAAGGGAGGAACAAAGAGGAGAAAGCAGTAAATATTACCAAATGAAAAGCTGTAACTTCTGCTGATGTTTAGAAAAAGAATGTTCAGATTACTTTAGCTTTTTTTACTTTCCTTTTAATTTTCTATCTTGAATGAGTCATAGAAAGAAAGATTTGGACAGACAACTGCCAGAGATGGAGTTAATCTGGTGTATTGAACTATCAGCCATTAGGTGAGCTAACAATCATCATGCAATTGTGGAGTAAATTAGCTAGATCAAGAGGGCGCTTGTAAAGTTTATTAATTTCATTTCCCATTTGTGAAGGCTAGAAGTCAGCTAATGCAGCTCAGAGAGGGAATCACAGCTCTCTAACCCACAGTAATGGAATAGTCCCATCTCCAGAGCTGGGGATGCGCAGTGGAGGTGCAGGATACAGAAGGACTAAGGGTGGGGAAAATGGGGTTACAAAATTCAGTAAGGGAAATCAGCAAGACTGCAAACACATGAGTTGGCGTTCTTTCAGGATTTTAACCCCGAATTGCCTTGAGAAAATAAAATTGACCTTAGGGAGTCCCCACCATTGTGCGCTATGTTTAAAACGATTAAACCAGAAAATCGTGATGGGGAGTGGGTCGCATCCTGAACCCACAGCGATAGCTTGGGGACCGGATTCGAGCTAAACTTCCCCTCGGCACTACTGTAGCAGGGGCTTGAGACGTTTTATTTTGGAGAAGCCAAAACATAATAACGCCTTATTTAGAACAGGGAGGGGAAACCCCCGCAACAGAGGGAGTTTGGATTTGCTAGCGACCTGACGGGGCTGCCGCGGGCAAGAGCTGCCGCAGGTGCCGCGCGCGCAGCTGGCTGAGGGCAGGAGGAGCGCGAGGGCTCGGCGCCCTGCCCGCGCAGGCAGCGGCAGTGCCGAGGCCGGCCCGTGGCGAGGAGGCGGCGCGGCGGCGCCCCCGCCCCGGTGAGCGCGGGAGCGGCGGCTCGGTGCCCCTCCTCCGGTAAGGCGAGGCGGGGCGAGGCGGGCGGCGCTCGCACCCCGGGGCGGGCAGCCCAGCCGCTCGGCTCCGCGCCGCTCCGCACCTCCCCGCGGGCGGGCGGGCCGCGGCTGGGGCGGTGCCGCGCCCGCTGGGTGCAGCCGTCTCTTGCCCGGAGGAGGCTCCGCTAGACGAGAGAGGAGCTGCCGCGGGCGCTCGCCCTCAGGCGGGCCCCGGGCCGGTGACATGTTGGCGGAGCGCTCCTGGAGGTAACGGTTGGGGCGGGGGCTGCTTTGCGCGGTGTCCCCGGGCCCGGGGAAGGGGCGAAGTCTCCCAACTCGGCGGGGCGGCCGGTGCGCGCTGCCTGGCCCTGGCCACCTCGCCGTGTGCCTCGCTCTGCTCCCCGCAAAGTTGTTCGCTGCTGGTAAGGCGCTGTCCGAGCCGCTCCGGAGGCTCTGAGCCGCCGCGGGCACCGCCTGGCCCGGCCAGGGAGCGCGCTTACCCGGTGTGTGCGGGGCGGCAGCGCTGCCGGGGCTCCAGCTCTAGCAGACGGGCGCGTTCCGGGTGTCCCGCTGCGCGGCGGGAGAGGACATTTTGGGGTCAGGTTTGTGTTTCTTCGGGATTTATTTTGTTTTGTTTCTGTACCGGCTCACTTAGCATCTCACTGCTGCTGTGGTACCCGCACCAAGCCCTCAGCGCTTGGCTCTTCTCCTCCCGGAGCTCTTCTGTGCGACGTTGTTGCCCTCTAGTGTTTGTGGACGTGGGTCGATTGTTGTGTTGAGGAGCAAAATTAGTCCTCGTACGGCAGTAATTATTAATAACTTCAGATGTTCGGAGTTACTTGTATCTCCAAAACCTCTTGCAGGTATTAGTGCATGTTACTGCTCATCTCAGCTGTCACAGGGAACCTTTGAGAGCGGACAGAAAACTTATGTAATCTTTTGCATTATGACTTGTGGTAGAGAATTGCTGCAGGTTTTTGTGTTACGGGGGTTTGATTCTTAATAAAACAAAAAGTGGAAGAAATTATTTTTTTCTGACTGCCATCATCATCACTTGGATCTCTCTTGGTGATGAACTCTGCTGTATTAACCCTTTAAACTTTGCTTTTGCTTGGGAGTTGTGGAGGGAGAGGGAGAAGTGATGGTATGGGCAGGGACACGATAACGTGCTGTACATTTATCTTAAAGACCTTGGGTAGATCGTTCAGCCTTAGACAGTGATGCTGCCACCAGTGCTGAAAAATCATTGGATTTGTCTCAGAAAAATTGTGTGAAGTGTAATGATACTTTCTTTGTAGAAGGTGTAATTCAAAGGTAATGTGGTAATTTGAAGATCAAACACAAGTTCTGTACTCTGTTACAAAGTCTTCCAATCCTTCTTTTAAAGTATTTAATCTTCATAAATAAAGTATATTTAATCTTCACAACTATTTTCAATGACAAATCCTGATGCATGAGCTCCTAGCCTGTAAGGTTATCTAGTAATGCACCATGAACCAGTGCAGGCATAGCTGCTGAAAACTGCTTGCCCCAAGCACTTGAAAAAGCTTGTCTGCCTATCAGGTTTTTCTTCTGCCTAAGCCATTCAGTTTGTTGTGGGTTTATCTGTATCTATATGGGAGAATGTTAGCTCTTCCATGTACACACATTACAGGTTTTGTTATGTGATACTAAAGGGGCTCAATGTCTTCCCTTGACAGTTCATGTCTCATCTCACCATCTCCTCAATCAAGTTGAAAATACCTTCTTAATAGGCAGTGGTAAGCTCTCATTCTCAGCCTGGGTTTGCTCACCTGAGTTACCACAGCTTGAGTACTTCAGCCAGTAGAGTAATGCTGCAAG
Organism: Dryobates pubescens; assembly: GCF_014839835.1. Taxonomy (NCBI): domain Eukaryota; kingdom Metazoa; phylum Chordata; class Aves; order Piciformes; family Picidae; genus Dryobates; species Dryobates pubescens. Next base: position 5,347,305 of record NC_071635.1, read on the forward strand.
ACAGAGCTCAGTGTTTGGAGACACAGTTTCATATTTTCAAAACTAGTTTAAAAAATGGAGCACTTCTGTCCATCTCAGGGTTGGTTGTTTCCAAAGGCACTTTGCAGCATCTTACCATGTCATTTGTATGTCCAGAGATTTCCATTTCAGTGACGCTAATGTAATGACTTTGGAGTACTTCTTTAAGGTCATATTTCAGCGTGACTGGCCAAAGCAGGTTTTTATGTTCAGAGCAATTAAGTAGCATTTAAATGCCCATATTAACATATTGTACAGTATGTCTGGGTTTTGTCTATCCTTCATTTGAAACTTGTTCTTCATTTAATATAGCAGAAGCATGGTGCTGGCACTGTGGTAGCGGCCAGTTTGCTAAGAACAGAACCAGAATATAATGATGGGAATTATTAGATGAGGAGAAAGGTATTTAAAAATACATCCAGGTCCATGTAACCAGACAAATCTAATGTATCTGAATACCAGTGATGACTAATCAGTCCTGAGCTAGCTCCAATTCTTGGCAGTTCTTGATGAAAAGGAATTTTGTTACCCTTTAATAATATTGTCTCTGTGTAAGTATGACTCAACTTACTGTTTTTAATCAAGGGGCACAGTAAACAGTTGCCCTTGCACAGGCCCGAGGTAAAGCTAAACCAGAGGTTTTTTACTGTGCTTTGGAAAATGGGATTTGAGAGCAATTTCTTACTGCTTGTGGATATTTTAGCTCAGCCCATTGTTTTAATCTTGATAGTTTTTAACACAACTGATTTCAAGAGGGATGTTTCTTATAGTTCTTAGAATCTTACTGATATTCTTGATACAACTTCCATATGTTTTTTGTTTGCAGTTTTAAGTCTATGTTGAATACCTGATTTCCTATTTGAGCATCTATTCATTAGTGTATTATAATGTGAACCTCAAATTGATACCATTAGAGAGATTTCTTTTTTTTTCACTTCCATAAAACATCAGTGCTGATTATGAAACTGAATGGTCAGAACCACAGTTTTTTAAGCTACTGAATGCAGGGGATGGCATGATTCTGCTGCATGGGAAAGCCAGTCACACAAAGCCCATGGAAAGGGGCTGTGTGCACCATGAAAATCTTGGTGCAAAAATTACACCAAGGAGGGCACAATGCTTGTGGGGTTGCCATGACAGAGCAGAGACTGCCAAAAGCTGCCCAGGAGTCTGAGCCCAGGCACTGGGTTCCAGCCTAACTGCAGACTTCTGGGGAGGCTGCTGTGGTATTGATAATACAAATTTTGCTGCTAGAAAACATTAAAATCAAGACTTACAATTTCATGTTCTTTATGTTCACTTACTGCATCTCATTAATAGCCCAGTCCTCAGCCAGTTTTGTGTCCTGTAAGTATTTCCATTAGGGTTATTGTGCTGAAACGAAGCCAAGAATCTGGTTATTTATGCTTAGCAAAGAAATAACAAACTAAAGAAAGCTGCAAATGGTAGGAACTCACCAGGCTTCTTTTGGTGCACTTCAGCTTTTTTGAGTTCACCACAGTATTTGTTCTCTCATCAGCACTAATCTTGTTAATGAATTACACACAAAAAAGAAAAACAAAACCCACATAACCCCTCACCAAAAAAAAAAACAGCACGCCAACCAACCAACCAAAAAACCCAACCCTGAACCACAACAAACCTACAGCTGAAGATCTTGATACTAATGCATCTATTTCATGCTAGCTGTCTGAAAGCACCTGTAAGTGTGACTATCCAGAAGTAGTGCTTAGAATTGTAAATCTTCCCATTAATACAGTGATATTTATTTCCTGTACCTATAAGATTTTACTGTAAACTGCCCTGGGCTACAGCAGTCACGTTTAGAGTAGATGGGAGTGATATTGAGTCTTGCTGTACTCAGAATAAAATGCAAAACTTACTTCTATGACTCAGCTTTCTCTTAACAAGGTCTCTGTAGCAAGTCCACAACTTAAAATTCTTAATGTTCAGAGATGGTAATTTTCACATTGAGGAGGCATTTTGATACCTCATACTTGGAAAAACACAGGTAAAAGCTTCCAGTCTGAAGTTTCAGGTGGCATGAAAAGGCAAAATGCTGTAGGATATCAAATGCCAATTCCTCTAAACTAAGAAAGCTCTAGATAAAAAACCAAAGAGGCAGCTTTTACTGCTTTGCTTGGTAGAATAGAATAGAATTAACCAGGTTGGAGAAGACCTTCAAGATCATCGAGTCCAACCTATCATCCAACACTATCTAATCAACTAAACTATGGCACAGAGCACCCCATGCAGTCTCTTCCTAAGCACCTCCAGTGATGGTGACTCCACCACCTCCCTGGGCAGCACATTCCAATGGCCAATCACTCTTTCTATGAAGAAGTTCTTCCTAACATCCAGCCTAAACCTCCCCTGGCACAGCTTGAGACTTTGTCCTCTTGTTCTGGTGCTGGCTGCCCAGGAGAAGAGCCCAGCCCCCACCTGGCTACAACCTCCCTTCAGGAAGTTGTAGACAGCAAGAAGGTCTCCTCTGAGCCTCCTCTTCTCCAGGCTAAGCAACCCCAGTTCCCTCAGCCTCTCCTCATAGGGCTTCTGCTCCAAACCCCTCACCAGCTTTGTTGTCCTTCTCTGGACACGTTCCAGCAATGCAAATTATTTGCTAGGTAAAACTTATTTCAGCATGACTTTTATGGAACATTGCATTCATACAATGTCAGACACCCGTTTTCAGGTGCTTTGAATGTAGGTGGGACTATATCCTGTTTTCATGGAACCTCCGTTGAAGGCAGTGGGCTGACTGCTTACATTAGCTACAGGTCTTTTTCATGGGTTTTCACTGAAACAATGCTAGCCAGCTTCAACTCTTCTGAATTGTTTCTAGACCATTTGATTTCTTTTTCTTTAGTTTTTTTTTAAACCTGGATGTTGTGGGAGTTTTGTTTACTCAGAGTTTTGTGGATTTGTTTCTTTGGGTTTTGTTTGCTTTGTTTGGGTATTGCAGTTCAAGCTATCATGGCTTCTTCATTCTTTTGTCATGAAAGTAAGACTCCATCAGTACTGTCCTGTTCTGAAATACTGCTTCTAGTAACGTGCCCACTGTTGATACGCTCTGAATTCCGCCCCTTGTCTGGTTCTGCTGTTGGAAGTGATACAAGGCCTGGACCATTTCCCCGGAAGCCACATCTAAAGTTGTGATAAAAGTCGCTGTAATAATAGTATTGATAGGTCCTACAGTGTGCTGTAGGTGATGCACCCTAAAGATACCTATACCACTGTCAATTCTGCTGCATAATGACTTAGTTTAGCATGGAACTGTAAGATACCACTGGAGTATCTATCACGGACTGTTGCTCTGATAAAAATGCTGCTGTTTCTCTTACACCTTGTCAAGGCTTTGAAAGTATTTTGATGTTACTAAGTGCATGTTCTCTCTGTAGTTGGTTGGTTGGTTTGGTTTTTTTCTATGTTCTTTTGAACTCTCACTGTGCAAAACAGTATTAGAGTAAGTGGAAGTTACATACACAAAGTTGATTCAGGTGAGCAGGCATTTAAAACTTGTGCCATACTCTCTTCAATTCCCCTTCCTTTCTGTCTTCACTGCTGAGTGGATGCCAAGTCTGTCTGAATCCTGCTGGGTCTTGGAGAATTCCTCATTCTTCAGTGTCAAACCCTACATCTGCTTTGGCATTTCCATCCACTCCTCCTTACATCTGTACTCTGTACCCTGGAGAAGTACCTGCAATTAGATGCTAAGGATACTATAACAGAGATTTCCTTGAAGGTTTCTGGAGTGGCTTCTGCTTCTCTGCGCCATGGAGCAGCATTAAGAACTGCATCATTGCTGCAAATGTTTCAAGTGCTCCTGCTGCTTACTTTAGCAGCCCATAGGTTGCAACCGTTCTGTACTTTCTTATTCAAACAACTCTGTTTAAATCAGCCCTTTTTGGCTATGAACATAGGTCACTAAATTTTTCTTGCTTCAGACAGGGTTCAAGTGACTGTCAGAAGCACAAGCTGGTAAAAGAAACTTCTACATCATGCTGACAGGAGCTTCCTCTCAATAGGACTTTGGTGGGGTTTGTCATAAGAATAGGGGTATTTAGGGGCCATGTTAGAAGAGCTTGGGGCTTAAAGAAGCAACTGGACATTGTTCTTGTGTGGTGGCTGACTGTGTCATTTCAAGAAGCGATCCATTGTACTTTTGCCAGCAAGAGTTCCACTTTGCACGCTCACATCCCTTTTGTAAAGCAGGCCTGAGTTCTCTGTGAGGTAAGCTAGCCAGGCCTATGGCTATTGAAGATAAGTAGGTGTATGTACAGCTTTTGTACAGAATGCAGTATTAATTTTAGCCACTAAAATCATGAGTTTCTTGTCATTCGGGCAGCTGAACTGGAAATGCAAAATGAAGAGAATCCTTTGTGTGTGTAATGAAAAATCAGCTGTCTGGAACCATCTCTCTGGTTTTACTCGTTCAGGACAGAGCTACTTCTTACCATATTAAAGATCTCTTTTCTGCTATCTAAACATATTCTTGAAGCTAGTGTGACAAGGATTTGACATCCCAAAACTTTCAGATCGTTGTTAGGTCTTTAGGCATTCTCTAAATTATTTTTTGATGCACTGGGATTGTTATTTTTGTCTAACACTGATGAACCTATATTCTTGGGTGAAAGGCAAGTCTCCTGGCTTAAAGCTATGTGCCAGTTTCTGTGCAGATGCTGGTGAGGTTGAAAGCTGGGTGTAAATCCACTCAGAACAGAGACTGAATTACACACTGCATTATTTAATGCCTTTTTTTTAAATACAAAGAACTTCCAACAATTTGCAAAAGAGTACACAGACCAGTAAAATGCTATTACTTTACCTGTGATGTTGCAGGAAAAAGTGTAGTTTTGTTTGGAAAGTAGTCCTGTAATACTTGTAGCATAGAGTGTATCAATACATGTGTATGCAACAGTTAAAATGTGCATTTTTTGATAACAGCTTCCTGGTTCTTCAAAAATTAATATAAGACAAAATATCTTTAGTCATCTAAACTGGTGTTCCCCCAGCTTACTAGGGGTGGAGGGAAGAAGATTATAAATCTTCTTCAATGTTTATGTTATCAGCAGTTAACTCAGAGTTAAGTTTTATCTTTGGGTAAAACATATTCAGAAAACCCAATAAGTTATTTGCCACCATATCTTGCTTTTCAGAGCCTCCTGTGTTAACCCCTCTTTTACTTGATCCTCTGGGCTAAGGAGCCTGTGAGACTGAGACATTCAAATGCATTTGGCACCTGGTGGTAGCAGGAAGAAATGACACTACTAATGCATACTTTCATAAAGAATCTATCAAAGCTTTGAGCTGTTTGCTTCTGAACATGCTGTAGTGATTCCTTTGCTCACCATTAGTTCAAGTGTGGTGATATTTCACAGGAGTGATGCCTCAATTAAATCTCTGATTTTCTTTTCTTCTAGACTATACCTTCTGTAAAGCCCTGTGGAAGATAGATGTGTGTGCTGCAATGGTGACATAAATATTTCAGAGGACTGGAACAAATTGTTGAGAATCTGTGTTGGTTTTTAATGCTGTTGTCAAGAACAATCTAAGGCAAGTAAACAACATGAGTTTTATCATGAAACTTCACAGACATTTTCAAAGAACAGTTATTTTGCTGGCCACTTTTTGTATGGTGAGCATAGTTATTTCTGCATACTACTTGTATAATGGCTACAAACAGGAAAATGAACTTCCTGAAGTCTCTTCAGAACTGGAATGTGGTGATCCTCAACTATTGCCATACAAGCTGATGGAGATGAAGACCTTGAAGCCTATTGATCCCCTGAGGACAGATCTTGTAGTGCTGGTGTTTGTGGAAAGTCAATACTCAACATTAGGCCAAGACATAATAACCATTTTAGAATCTAGCAGATTTCAGTTTCACATTGAGATTGCACCTGGAAAAGGTGACCTCCCGGTGCTTACAGACAAGAATAAGGGCAAATATGCTCTCATAGTATATGAAAATATTCTGAAGTATGTTAATATGGACTCTTGGAACAGAGGCCTTCTAGATAAGTACTGTATAGAATATGGTGTAGGTGTTATTGGATTTCACAAAGGCAATGAGAACAGCTTGCAGAGCTTTCAGTTGAAGGGCTTTCCTTTCCATGTCCACAGCAATCTGGCTATTAAGGACTGTTGCATTAATCCTCATTCCCCACTGCTCCATGTGACTAAATCTTCTAAGCTTGAGAAAGGTCCCTTGCTTGGAAATGACTGGGCAGTTTTCCAGATTAATCATACAGCTTATCAACCAGTGATATTTGCAAAAGTAAAGACACCAGAAAACCTTTCACCACCTGCTGCTCTAAGTGCTCTCTATGCCACAGTAATTCATGACCTGGGGCTCCACGATGGGATTCAACGAGTCCTTTTCGGCAATAACTTGAATTTTTGGCTGCACAAGCTGATTTTCATAGATGCCATCTCTTTTCTGTCTGGCAAGAAGCTCAGACTCTCCTTGGATAGGTACATTCTGGTTGACATAGATGACATCTTCGTTGGGAAGGAGGGAACGAGAATGAACACCAACGATGTGCAGGTAAAGTATGTGCTCAAACTAATAGTTATTGCATCAAAGTGCCATTTTTGGTCATAAAGTGCATAGTTATTAAGAGTTGGAATTTGGAAAATGCAGACCAGTAGGTACCAATGCAAAATGTCTGGGCTTTGAAAGAGAAGAAGGTCTGTCTGGCCTTGAGTAGTCACCAGTTCCAGGTGTAGCAGGTACTTCAGCCTTGAGGCTGGAGAAGAATCCATGCAGTGTCACTTGGAGCTGTATTAGAAACGAATGCAAGCTCAGACAACTCGCTGGTTACTATCACTTGTTTTCTCTCAAGTGATGTGCAAGTCCTTGCTGAGCTATGTTCTATAAACAGGTTGGTGAGCACCTCTGAATTCTCTTCCGCTTACTATATATGGAAAATAGTCTCTCAAAAGGAAATTAAAAATAACAGTTGCTAAGTAACTGATAAAGAAATGAGGGTGAGAGTGGTAGTCTTTTCACACTCCTCACAACCCACCCAACACACCCAATTCTAAACATAAATGCAGTGTTTAACTCTCCTATCTGACAATAGCTTTCATCTAAGCACATGCTTCAGTGGCATTTGAAAACGGCACAGGACTTCAGGGCTGGACCCAAGAGCTGCTCATATGTAATGTGCGTGTTGCTGGTTTTACAAGCAGGAGGTAAATGTGGTGAGCAAAAGTAAATGTCAGCACAAGCTCTGAAGAACAGACTGGACTAGTAGCTGTTTGGAATCGGTTTCAGATGTCTGGAGTTAGTAGCAACATTTCACCTTTCTTATCTCTGTTACGGCTCTTCCTTGCAAGCAAGGTTTGTGTTAATATTGGTCTTAAAAGCCCGCTCTGTCACTAAATGACTTGACAGTTTTAACATTTTAAGTTGCACGTTCCTGAAGGTCATTTTTCACTCTGTTGTGCCATTCGAGTGAGGTGGTGGTTATAGGTCAGCAGAGGTAACATCTCAAGGTTATTCCTTGTCACCTTGCACAACTGTACTTGGCCTAGAAGTGAAAAATCTCTAAGGTGCTGGTTGTTGCCCTGTTTGTGCTAAAAATAAAGGAGAATGTTTTGTTAAAACATTCACAGCTGAGAGGAACTGGGAAAAGGAAAGGCACTGACAGCACTGCGTGTATCAGTGTTAATCTATTTGTCAAGCTGCACTAACCCTGCATATTTGCTTCTTAAGCAAAGGTTTGAACTTGCAGTTACACTTTTAATTTGCTTTAAAGTTGCGGCATACTCTCTTTTCCTAAGATTCTCTGCACGGGCAGTTGGAACTCCTTCCTAAGTAGGTGTTTTCCTTCTGTACACAAATTGCACAGAAGAGAGCTGGAGTAAAAGGTGAGATTCAACAAATGGTGTTTCTAGGTAGAACACAATGGCAGCGTTTTACTTAGTTTGGAAAGCATGCTTTGAGAATTTCCTAAATGCAGACTCAAAAGTCTGGCCCACATCAGTGGTGGAACTCCTGTTCTGCAGAAGCAGCAGTTTCTGGAAACAGCTTAGATAGCACCTGAATAAATGCCTTACTGCAGTAGCAGTTTGAAACAGTATGTTTTGTGTTGTGTCTCTTTGTGAGTGGCACCTTAGGATTGTCATTTTAGGATGAGGTAGGATAATTAATTGCCAGAATTACTTACTAGAAACAGGAGGCTGTTTGAGACAAATTTAATTAAAGCAGATATAAAAGGATAAGCTGTATTGTTTCAGGAGAATAATTTGCAGTGTGTCAGAATGTTGTCTTCCCAAAATAAACCTGTCAAATTAAATAGAAGTAATACCAAAGTGGAAATAACTTTTAAGTAGGATAATTTCATTTACTCAGAACTGTGTTCTGAAACAGTGGAATCTGAAAAAGAGTTCCCTTCTGATTTTTCATCTACTTAAAGTTAAAATGTTCTATTAAACATATTGTTAGGACTGTCAGATGCAATGCATCTTCATTACTGTTAATATCAAAGGAGTTATCCTCTGTGGCACAATGGCATGTGGAAGGAATGAAATAAAATCAATTTGGGGCAGTTGAAAATCTGTTATTGTAAAGTATGTTTGTGGATAAGTGACATCCTATTAAACAGGAGAGGTGCACTGGGTTCTGCACAAGTGTGAAAACAGGTTGCTAAATGTAGACTTGTATAATTTCAGTAGTCATGATTAACCCATTTCTATTAAGCTTACATTTTAAACAGCAGTATGGATCCAAGTATAATGCTTCTTTGCATTTTAATTGGGTAGTCATTACATTGCCATTCACAGAATGACTGAGGTTGGAAAGCAGCTCGGGGTGTCATCTAGTCCAACCCCCCTGTTCAGTCTGGGCTATGTCCAAGCACCTTTGACTGCCTGCAGGGAGGGAGACCCTAACTGTGTGTAAGGCCAGGTTTTCAAGGGAATGTCTCCTTCAGGTATCTAAATGAGATTTGCAAAGTGGCCAGAGTGGTTAATGTTTGGATGTTAGCCTAGACTGGCCACTTTCTCAAAGTTTGTTAATTGGAGATGAGCACTTAAGAAAATTGCTACCATAAGGTTAAGTGGTAGGTTTTTTGTCGGTATTATATATTGACTTTGGAGAAGGTCAAGCCAAAAGCAAACCCTCCAGAATGAGTATCTGTTGCACCTCAGGCAAAGTGGTGGTACTACAGCATATCTGTAGTGTCAGGGACACAAGTGTGAAGAGCCCTTCTGAAAATCTTCAAATATAATTTATCAACCTGAATCCTGTGAAACTGAGAAATGGTTTATTTCATTCAACAACAAATGAAGTTTATTCTAGTTTCACCACAACTGCTTCAATTAAAAAAAGAAAAAGGAAAGCAAGCAAACATCTTGAAACTGTACTTGAGAATTTGAGAGTCCCTGATTGTTATAAATTTGCCTGTCACTGTGTGAAATCAGGACTGATGGAACATAGTTCTTCAATGTAACATAGTGAGTGGCTGTCACTGCATCACCAATAACCATCCATCTTCATATTTATTTACTTTATCTTTCTCTGGTATAATAGAAATAATGGAAGAGAACATTTTCCTGGTCTTAATTGCCTCCCACTTTGAAAATAAGCTTGGTACTGTCATCTCAAGGTTCATTTTTCAGTAACATTTTTCCTCTCCTAATGTCTGTCAGGCAGGAGGGACCATTATGCTGTGACAATGTTATATTTTATTTTCCTTGTGTCTTTTAGAAGGCTAAGAGGCTGTGCAGTGCAAATAATTCATTTAAATGGACATACACAGAAAGTCTATCTTTACATCCACAGAGTAAGTTTATCTTAATAGACCATGACTGTTCCTGGCTGATGGTCTACTAATTTAATATCTTTTTTTGTTACAATTACTCTTTGTGGAAATTTTTATAGTTATATTGAGATTTTTTCCAAGAGCAAAGCAGCTGGTAATAGAGGGGAGATTAAATACAATGTTTTCCATGCTGACAGTCAGTCTAGTGCTGGTGGTGTGGGCAGTAAGTTGGTACCTTTTTCTTCATTTCCCCAATGCAGGCACTTTCTGTATTCCCTTGAGAGTTGATCACAAATGAAAAATTAGAGCATTGAAATTATTTTTTCCAAATAATTGGCTGTGTGATCTGCTCTTGACTGTCTTGTCCTTTGTGTGCTTTTGAAAAAGAGGCATTTTGAATTGAAGTCAGGATGGGTATCTCTTCACTTTCTTCGTGTCAGTCTAATCTTTTTCTGCACTTGTAATTATTCTTTTCTAATGGCCAAGAAAAAGGCTTCATATTAACCATATTCATTATTGGGAGGGGGGATGCTAAATCTTATTTTTTTTTCTTGTTCTATTTTTTGAGCACTTAGGCACTGCAGTTAGTAGTGTGCATTGAAATGGGCAATGCAAGCTTGAATCTGCATTCTTTTGGCATTAGAGTATTGAAGAGTTGGACATCAAGTGCTGTCCTCTTTGTGTGCCATCTGTGCCAAACAGTGTTCTCATAATGGAGAGTATTTAGCCAAAAGAATAGACTTGTAGTGTTTTAGGCTCCATCACTTGCAGTCTGTCATCTTGCCCAGACTTTGATGTTTAGAATGTAGACAGCTATATAGGAGCTAGTCCTCTAACCTTCCTTAGCAGACAACATAGGAAAAATAGCTTGCCTTAGACAGACATTAAGTGAATTGTACCTTAAAAGTATGTATTTGTTTCTGTTGTTGACTGAGATCAAATATAAATATTTGCATTTGGTCAGATCAGTCTTCTTCCATGTTCCAAAGCCAGTGCTGTCAGTTCTGTATTATTTCCTTGGTGTACTGGTGGCCTAATCTTTCATTTAATATAATCCCATTTTGTTTAATAACAGATTTCTCCCCTAAAAGCTAATTGCATTCCAACTGTATCCACATTAGTTATCACAGATTAAATAACTACAGTGCTGTAAAACCCATGGAATGTCTTTTCACCCTGTAGAGCAGATGTGGAAAGAAATTAGAACTTCCCATGGTAAAGCTCACTCTTGGTTATAAATTAAAAAAAATACAGAGGCATATCTTTTTGAGTTACACTTGCATGGGAGTTACCTAAATATTTGCAGCAGAAGAGAGGCTTAGACATATTTTGCATTAAGGCAGAGTGGCTAAAAGGTGCAGAAAGCCTGAACTGTCACAGGAAGAAGTCTAGTTCTGTAAGTTAATTGCTGCTTTATCTATAGGATCACATGGAAGGTTATCAGTAAAGAAATGATAGATGTGTCATCCAATGTGTTGAAGAATCAGCAGAGATACTCATGTCTATTTGGCTGTACTGAGCTCTAATTAATTTTTTTTTATCTCCCCAAAGCAAAGATCTTTTTAATCACCTCTTTAAATTACATCAGGAATTAACTATTAAAAACTTTCTTTTTGCTAGATCATTTTCCATTCCCAGTCCATTAGCCATAGTACCTTTATGCTGCTGCTCATTGTGCTTGCTCTGTGTGCACATATATTCTTTCTTAATTTGACCTGAAGCTCCTGAGGTGTTTAATATTGACTTGGTTATAAAACACAGGTCCTAGATGTAGAATTTTACAGCTCACTACTGATGTGCTGCAGCCTTTGAGGCCTTTAGCAAAGCAGTGTAACTTACATTATTGAGGAGAATAATGTTCTGTGTATCTCTTCCTACCTGGTTTTGCACTGAGCCTAAAAGATGCCAAGTATTTCCTGTTTCCAGAAGACACTTGTGGCAGTTCTGCACATCCACGAGTGAGCACAGTCTGCACTTCAGAAGTGTCTTGTGTGAGAGTTGTGTCAAGAGAGCAGTTCTGTCCCATGCTCCTTCATTTGTATTTATCTCAGCTGTGAAGAAACTGAAGTGCTGAGTGCAGCGTGCTCTGGAGCACTACGACAAAAGAGATCTCAGAAGGCCAATGCAGATGGCTAATCATAAACTTTTTTGTGCTGATTTTTTTTCTACTTAGTTTTGCAGTGCTGCATTAACTGAATCTGTTTTGGTTTTGTTGATTTTTCTCTTTTTAATTTAAAAGCTGTGACATTATACACTTTCCTGCAAACCTAAATCTTGAAGCAGTGACTTTTTCAAGGGTTGCACCCATCTCCTCCTGTTGTGAATTCAGTGGCAGGGACCTAAGAAAAGAAAAATCCATCTCAGTTGTAGCTTTTTCATTGTCAAAGAGGCTGCAGAAACTGCTTCTTGCCATGGTAAATCCCAAGAGATTTTTGAGAGCAATAAGAATGATTTTCTTCAAGCTCTTCTACCGGAGCACCAGAGTTGACTTCTAGTTGCATGCTTCCTGATTCTTGGCTTGTGATCATGATAGAACCAAAGTAAGGCTATCTTGGCTATGAATCAGTTGTTGAGTTCCCCACTAAGTAGTTGTGCAGAATGGATGCAGTCATTTATATCTTTCCAGACAATTACAGGAATTACTTTACTTTGTAATTCCCCACATTTCTCCATAATGGTGAAAAGTTCACAATCCTGGGGCTGAATGGAACTCTGTTCACAATGGTGTTTGCTGATTCCTGTTCTTGATTGTCTTTTGTGACATAAAAGCTACTTTATTTCAAATTTAAGCAATTACACTCACCTGAGATCATAGAATCAGAATGGTTTCAGTTGGAAGAGACTTTTGAAGGTCATTTAGTCCAACCCCCTGTCAACATCAAGTGGGCTAACCGAGTACGTTATAACTCTTTCTGCCATTTCCTTTATTATGCAGAGCATAAGCTTCCCTTCCAAACAAATCCACACAAACACTCATGTCTATCCAGTGCACCCACTATGAGTGACAATGTTCAGAGAGCAAAAGAAGGAAGTTGAGAGAAGGCACTTGGGTGTAGATGTTGCAAAGTTAATGCACCAGATTGGGGCAGGGTTCTAGCTCTGCCATATGTCTAGAGGCACAATGGAGAATAGTTCTATGCTGAAAGTGCTTTCCTGCCTCCTGGCGTTGTATCCCCTCAGCTATCCTGTCATCCCTTTCTTTCTTTAGATTGCAAGTTCTCTTGGTCAGAGGCTCTTTTTGTTCTGTGCTTTTTGCTCAAAAAGAACTTTGATAATACAAATAATAATAATGCAACTACAGCTTGCCACAGAGCTGTCCAGATTCATCACCCTACTAGTGGCTGTTGCAGGATTTGTTGAGGGCTCTTCCAGGTGACAAGTGAGCGAGTGCAGTGGAGTAAAATCTTTACAACCAGCAAATAAAACCACACTGCAGACAGTGAGCAACTAACTGTAAAACATGGCACCAAACTCAGGCCTGCCTCCTTCTGCATCTTCGCATCAAGTCACATCAAGAAGACGCAGTCTGCTAAAACAAGAAAAATGAGGGCAGAAGTGGGGCTCTGTTCCATTAGTTTCTTTTACAGCTCAGCTGCATGCAAAGTGTCCTTTCTGTTCACTCTGGCAGAAGTCAGTGCAGCTACATGACTGGTTCCTGATTCCTGTAAGCATAAGCTTACAAAACAAAGTAAAAAGACAGGCAGTTCATCATATATCGTATTTCTCAGGGAATAACAGTGCCTTATCTATTTCCAATTCCAGGTTGTTTTTCTATGCAAACTTCAGCATTTGACCAAGGTAAATGTGTTACTCCCTGTTTAAAAATTATGATGTTTGACAGAGCATATAAACCTTATGACGGCTTTAAACAAATATTTACTCTTCAGGAGATTCTATCTGATCCTTTACAGTCCTGGAGATAAGTTAGTACTGCTCCTTAAAATGTAGTTTCATGTCTGGAATAAATCATAAATTAAATATTATTTCATGCTGCAAAACCTGTGCTGCAATAGATTTGCAAATGTGACTAGTGGAGAGGTGGAATAAAAAGTTGGTGACTGTGTAAAGTAAGGCTCAAAGGATTCATTCCAACCCAAGTCAGTAAATTCATGTGACAAAAGCCCCTCCATGCCATGCCGAGGTAACGGGCTAGCTTTGGGAATATTGGTTGTATTTTTGAGGAGCTAATGAGCCCCACAGCTCCTGTTCACTTGCCCTTTCAGTGTTCTCACTCCTGGGAACAACCCAAGTGTTTCTGCTACCACTTTAAAGCAAACTTGGACTAAAGATAACTCAGAGTTGCCTTTGATAGAACTCTAATGGTCTTGTAAAGGAGACTGAAAATAATTTTGCATTTATAGAAACAGTGTGGGGAGGTTATGGTGTAAAGCATGTCTCTTATCCCTTGTGCTATCTCACTGCCTTCATTAGAGGTAATAAAAACATTGAAAAAGTTGATCCTGAAAGTATCCTAAATATAAGATGAATGCTAAAATGCACCTGAGTTTGTAGTGTAAGCTGGTTTGAAATTTAAGCTGACCGTGGAAAAATATCATTTTACACCAGGAAAGTGCTTCATCTCACTGACAGAAGGCTTCTAGTGTATTGTGCTTAGTTCTGTACCACTAATCTGAAATGTGTGGAGAGTGCTTAGAGAAGCCAGAATAGTCAGGGAAAGTCTGAATAAAAACTGAAAAAAATGAAGGCTAAACACTTCAGTAAGTAACAATGGCCAAAGCAGAAAGCGGTAGGCTGCAGAGAGCTGCAGGGTATAAATAGTGAGGATGGATAAAAACTCTTAATGTAAGGCACAGAGATATGTAAGTGAAGGCTGAATAGCCAATAAGAGTTTCACAAGAGAGGCTAATATCCATGAGGAAGTAAAAGCATTATCTAAGTCTTTAAAAATTAGATTTTGCAAGAGGATATGAAATATGCTATTGGAAGGAATAGAATATTGACAGGGAATTTGTAAGATATATTGTTAATCTCTTACAGTATAATCAACTGCAGAGCTCAGCCTGGATTCCTGTGTGATGGTTTCTCTGCACAGGATAGAATTTGGCCAGCTGGGATATTTATCTGTGTAGATCTAGTTTCTGCAATGTTGTGTTTTAGAATTCATACAATCATAGAATGCTAGGGGTTGGAAGTGCCCTCCAGAGATCATCAAGTCCAACCCCTCTGCAATGCAGGACCACTTAAGGCAGGTCACAGAGGACTCTGTCCAAGCCGGTTTTGAAGATCTTTAGAGAAGGAAACCCTAAAGCCTCTCTGGGCAACCTTTTCCAATGCTTCATCACCCTGTCAGATTACTCAAGCAAGATTTCCCATTAGTCGTAAATCCATGCTGGCTACTCTTGATAACCTTCCTTCCTTCCATGTCTTTAGAGATGGCATCCAGAATGAGCTGCTCCATCACCTTTCTGGGGATGGAGATGAGGCTGACTGGTCTGTGGTTGCCTGGACCTTCCTTCCTGCCTTTTTGAAGACTGGAGTGACATTGGCTTGGATGAATATTTTGGACTGATGTGGCCTTTTTGGAAGGTGTTTTTATGACCATAGCTGAAACTAGATAGATTACTTTCAGTATGGAATGCAAGCATTTGTGTAAAACCAGGATGTGTGCAGAGCACCTTCTAACAGAATCATCCCCACCTTGTTTCTCTTGCTAACATCCTGTGTTTCACTAAAGTCTTAGGGGGGGGGGTCTCTGTCAAATTATATCCTAGGTACTATGTAGGAGGAAGTGAAACTCCACATTTGTATTAACTTCAAGTTCTTATGTCTCTTCTGTGTGGACCGCATACAATCCTGAAAAGTAGGGCTTGAGGAAAGCATTATATCTATTATTTTATGCAATCTTGTCTTGCTTGCTTTTTCTTTTTCTGTCATTTCTTTTGATACTGGTGCTGATCTAGCAGGGGAATTTCAGCAAGTTTGGAACTACTCACCAAGAGGAGGAAAAAAGTAAATATTTGTGACCCTTTGCTGGTGAGCAAGCTGAAGACTGAATTCCCAGGTGCTTCTGACATGGAGCTTTCAGGCAGAAAGACAAAATGAAAATCTTTTTGGTCAGAGCTCTTTTTTCTGTCAATAAAGATGTGGCATAGAGAGAAAAAGAGCTCTTGGTATGCCTCAGTGCACCCCAAATAGAGACAAAGGTAGCTAGATAGTTTTTATTCACGTGCTGTATTAACAGAAGCACATGAATCTTTTTGGCTTTTTTAGGGAGAAAAAAACCTGACCAAACAAAGAAATATTTGTGAACAAAGAGAGTAATATAGCCACTGACAAACTCAGCAGAGCACATGTGGTGACCCAGCTGCACCTTGCTGTGCAGTCAAGTGCGGCTACTATGGTCTCTGCTGCTGAGATTCAGCCTAGAAATTTATCCCATGTTGAACCTTCCAGACACTTTCAGCATTCAGTAGCTGTACAGAGCCAAATGTTGCCAACAGCAAAGTAAAAGGCCCAAAAGCAGCAGAGCCAAGCTGTGTTCGGTGGATAAAGGAGCGCAGGCTTTGCTGCAGCAGAAGCTCATGGCCAGCCCATGCAGTGTAAGTCAGTCTTGCCTGGAGAGTAGCCCTTGTCCTCCAGCCAGACTCTGCTTACTGTGCCTATTGGCTGGAGTGACAGCTAAAGTTGGAGGTGGTGTGTGAAGAAGCATTAAATAAGAAATAGATGTGCTGGTGATAATGAATATGGTGCGAGGAGCTTGGATAACAGCTCTCTTCTTCCCCAGCTGGATGACTATAAAATATATACATCATTGGACCAAAGAGTCATGCCATTAATGTAACCTCTGTGGCTTGTCTAATGAGAGGGTGCAGAGCCATAAACGCTTTGCAACTGTGGCTATTGTTTGAACCTCAGTTTTGGAGGCCGAGCATTTACTGATAGCTGCGCGTGAATCACTGAACAACTCTGACAATTCATCTGCTGCTGATGGGCTGTGGTAGAGACAAGGCAGACTAAGCACACACAGCAAAGTGGCCCAGTAGTGAACTGGAACAGGATCTGAACTATCTTGTCACCCTGAGAGATCATTTGTCATGCTCAGACTGAGCCAGCTGTGTGTAAGGAGTGTGTGGCTCTACATTACAGCTTGCCTGAGTGCTTGTGTTGTGGTTAGCAGACCTCAGTTTCTCACTCTGTGGGCTCATCAACAACAACCAGATCACAAGACCGTAACTGGATAAGTATGAAGAGATTTTAACTGCATTTTAGAGTCACTTTATTTTTACTTTGAGCTCTGTTATACTCTGACCACTTGCCTCGTTGTGCTTGGTGTTTCATAAGCAGATAAAGTGTTAGGCTAAAAATGCAAGAACCAAGTTTTCTGATGAATCATGTCTGACCAAAATCTGGGGGAAAATATCATAAGCAGCAGTGGGGTGTTTATTAGTGCTATTTTAGTTGACCTGAGGGGTTTTTTTTGCCCTTTAATTAAAAGAAATGCAGGATTTTATTTCTGTTAACTGCAGAATAACAAGATCATTTAGCTGTTTAGTAATAGTAACCTCTTTCTTCAAAGTACAGTTTAATTAAGAGCTAATAATACAGAATTTCACACAGAATCCTGGAAACAGCACACCAATTACTTTGTTAAATAGTATTGGCACCAAGTGTTTAAAACCTTACCTTGCCATAATTAGCTGACTTTCATTAGCTGCTATCTCAGATCTCCATGAAGCCAGAAGCTGATAAAAGAAGTTAGAAATAAGTCTTAAATCTCTTGGTTGTAAAAATTATTTACCTAGATTAAAGAGCCTAATTACTTGAAAATGTCTAATTGGACCATCATCAAGATAATTAATGTATGGGATATATAAAAACACCCACCAAAGGAAGTCTCAGTAACATTAAAACTGTGTTCTCATGAAAAAAACTGTTTTCTTGAAATCATTTGAGACATTTTCCAAAGTGGCTTCTTAGATTTTTCAGTCCATTAGTGGGCATCAACTTCAGATACGGTTACTGCATCTGTGCACATAAAATTGTGCCTTCAGAATTGATCAAGACCAACGTGTCTTATATTGGACACTGAAAAATCAAGGTACTCATAGTTGGGCTCCTGCCTGATGTCTCATTTTGTTGACACCGTGAAAGGAAGCTGGGTTACCACCTCATGGTGCTTACTGAATTTATAGAAAAGACTCACACTGACTTCTTGAGCTGGTGAGTACAGACCTTACTATGATAGGAAGTCAGGTAGACAGGTGCAGACCTGGCAAACAGTCACATCGACATAAGCCAGCAATGGGAGCCTTTCCGGTCCTGCATGTTAAAGAGCTGGGCTCCAAGGCATCCCTGGCTGATAGTTTAGACACAGTTGCTGCAGGTAGAATCTATCTGTCAGTAAACTACAGTAATGTTTAAATAAGTGAAACAGGTACTTTGTTCCTTCTGCAAGGAAGCTTTGCACACATTTTCTGGTTCAGATTCTACCATGCTACACTGTCCCTTTGTAAATAGATGTGCCACTGCCATGGGGTACTTCTGAACTCTTACACCTTTTAAAGGGTGTTTTTCGTTGAAAGAATGATTTGTTTCTTGAAGGTACAGTATTTTAATAAACAGTTTCCACCGTTGTGCTGTATGAAATAGCTGGAATAATTGACTCGGCTCACAAGGAGTCAGGTATTCATGAATTTGAACATCCATATTGTCAGCAGTTTCGCTTTTCCCATCCCTGCTTCTTCAGTCTTCTGTTGTTGCTGGATTGTGTCCTCTTGAACACCTTGCTGCCACCAAACTGTAGAGCAGTGCCCTTTCCCCATTTACATGGTTTAGGGTCTATTTATAATTTATAGTCTCTGCCAGCTAAACACTTTGCAGTAAAAGCTGAAGACTTTCTTTTCTTTTCTAGCTCTCCCTGTAGTGTCAGCTCTGTTAAGAGAGTGTACAGTCAAAGGAAATTTAAACATTCTTCTCCTTTTGTCTGAAGAATTTTGTCCAGATACAGCCAGTATACCCAAAGCAATTATTCTTTCTCCTGCATAGATTAAATGTTTATGGTAATGGGTGTCAAAATGCTAATCGTGGAAATCCAGAAAGAATAGACATTGAATTTTAATGATGTTCCAAAATACATAATTTATCATGAGGGAAACATTTTTCCTCAGAAGTGAGATAGTCTGTCTAATAAAATAATGATCCCCAGCCATTTGGGATGGACCTTCATGAGGCTGCCTTCTGTTTCTTCCTGCCATGCTACCTCTCACTGCCTTCATTCACCCCAAATTATTACCCACTGCCTTCCCAGCCCTGACTGCTGCCACAGACTCCTGAACACCTGCTGTCATTGTCTCATTGCTTCTCATTTTCAAGTCCCTACCACTGCTGCCTCCCCCTCATCTTTCTCTTCCCTGGGCAGCGTGTCCTCCCTCCTCCGTTTTCTGTCATCAACCTCAGCAGTGCTGGGTCAAACCCGTGACTGATAATCAGGCGCAACTTGTTAGCCTGGCTTCTGTTAAGTACCACACCACACACTATTACCTCTGATGTTGGACACTTTGCCTCTTTGGTTGTCAAGAAGGAAAGAGGCCATCTATATAAAGGCAGGAATTTTCATATATTTCCTTTGTGTGCTTATTTCAGTCTTGTGGGTCTTCCTGTTCCATTTGTGGTCTTAGAGTCCATTTTCTCCTAAATTCTCAGTCAGTCGAATCCCACTGGCAGTTACAGCAGCTGAGATTTCATCAGAATGAAACAGAAATTACTTAAGTGGGATGAGAATCTGGTTTTATTTACAACATACATGATTTCTTATATTCCTTTCATTAGACTGTAAACTTTATCAGCTGCAAGGATTGAAAGGACTCTTGTTTTGCCCTCAGGATAAGTTTTATCTGTTCCTTGGATTGCAACAGGGCTTTTTTTCTGAGATTATTTTGGACTGCTGGTGAAGAATGTGCTCTTCCATCATATACTGAATTCTCACACTTGATTTCTGGCATAGGGAATTTC
This sequence comes from Dryobates pubescens, assembly GCF_014839835.1. NCBI lineage: Eukaryota > Metazoa > Chordata > Aves > Piciformes > Picidae > Dryobates > Dryobates pubescens. The sequence goes on from NC_071635.1 coordinate 5,367,065, forward strand.
CTAAATCTAGCATGTGAGCTTAGGAAAAGTTGGAAAGAAAGTATTCCATTGTAGCTATGTACATTGACATGATTATGCAGCCTATTTCCCTTACAGTACCAATGAAAGTACAACATTTGTACTAAATAATTACTTATAAACATATGAAGGCTTTACTAAACTGTTTTTACAATAAAATCTACAGCAGCAGTGTATTTAGGTAACATTTCCTACAGATACCCAGAGGGGCTGTTCACAGACCAGTCATAACATATACAGAAAATATCACCACCTTCCTTTCAGCACAGAAAACAGCATTTAGAAAAGCAATCTCAGGCTTTTTGTCCCTCTGCTTTTCTCTCTTTTTGCCTTTCTGATAGAAACTCTCAGTAATAGGCCCTGCCATCTGCTACTATATATTTTTCATGAGTTTTAACATTTTGTTTTTAGAACCTGAAAGATGAGTAAAATGTCAAGTCACGCAGAAAATAATCATAGGCACGACAACTCAAATGTTATCTCAGCTTGTCTGTACCAAAAGTGGTTCACAGCAGGTCTGTGCCCTCCCTCTCTGCAGAGGGAGCAGGTACAGCATTGATGCTAGCTGATGTTTCACTGAACACCAGCACAGGGCTTTAGCAGAAGATAATCTTTTTTTGTTAATGAGAGTAATGTGGCCAAAACAAACAACAGCATAATTTTCAAAGTTCATCCTGTACAAGGCAAACTTCAAATTGCCTTCAGAGTTTTGTGTTATTTCAGTGTTACTTGGTCAGGGGAATTTTACTACCCTTTTCCCTTCTCCCATTTGCAAGGCTGGGTTTGTGACTCCTGTCAGCCAGGGAGCTGCAGTGAAGATCTCCTTCCAGGTCATCTTTCTCTGGTGTTTCCAGCTGCTCTTCTTTCTTCCCATTCTGCTTTTCTATCACGCTGAGACTAAACTGGAGCTGATGTGTTGAGAAAGTGTTAGAAAGGTATAGGATAAGACCTTAAGCTAAAAACTCCTCACAGTTCTTAACTGAGTTTGAAGGGAAACAACTGTGCAGTCCATTCATGCAGCTGTGCTGTCAAGCCTCACTCAGGATCTCTTTCATTTGACAATAAATGCTGTTAAGGTAAGAAGTGGGTAGCCATATCATTTGCCTCCTACATTTTTAACCGTGCAAAGATAAAATTATTTCATCCTGTAGGTTCCCAGCAGCTCAAGGATCGCTTTCATAATAAATCCTCAGCAGATTTGCTACCTTTCATTAGAATAAGAAGTCTCTTCCATGATCTTTGCACTCTCAGCCCGTGCAAAAGGCCTTGTTAGAGTGTTGCAAGAATTTTCTCTTAATACTCCACTTGAGAAGTTCCGAGCTTGTTTTCAATTATCTCTATTCTCTGCTTCGTTTTACTCACTCCTGTAGAAAGTCCCTTGTTTGCAAGGCATTTTCCAGGCTTTCCAGTGAAAAAAAGGTGATCTTTACCTTACTGGGACTGTTCTTTGAAACTGCCTGTACTGTTGTTGCTGGAGCTACACTGCTGAAGGTGACAGTGGGAGAGACAAGTTGCTTCCAGATCTGAGAGGACCCTAAAAAACAGGTGGCAGAGAAGTGATGGTTCTTTCACAGACTTGGTTCTGTGATTAATATATATTTAATGAATATGCTTAGGCATAATGTTCTGTTCTGCTGAAATGGTGAACAAGGCAAGTACTACTGGTGACTCAGGATTGAAACCACTCATATTTTGTCAGCTGTGTCAGCAAAACTCACATTTGCATCCCCCCAGGATGGAGACAAATGACTGTCTTTGCTACAGATCAGCAGCTTCTAGCTCTGGCTTCCCTGAGCTAGCCATAGCTACAAGCTTAGTGAGCTCTCTGAGGCCTGGTGTGCCGAGCAGCAGAGAACTGGAGAGCAGCTGTGTTCCTGCTTAGGGAACTGGGGCTGGGTGAAATACTCAGCCCTGGAAAAGGGAGTGTTGGGAAAGGCAAGCACAGAACGGGACAGAGGCACCAGCTCTGTTGTGTGGCCACCTCTTACTGGGAGCTCCACTGGGCCTGCTGCCTTGGGCCTCACTTGAGGTTGGTGTACATGGGAGGCCCTGCTCTGGTCACCCTTTGTCTGATCTTGTCATTGTAAAGTAGTTATGGTAGTGTATGGAAGCAGGCTTGACAGAGTTTGCAGATGAGGATCATTCTTTTATTAGAACCAATATAGAATAGAATACATAGAAGAGCTCTAGAAAAATCCTGAAGAGCTCGTGTGCCCAGAAGTTTCTCTGGTAAGCTGGATGTCACCTCCATCTGTAAAATGGGTCATATCCTAAAGGAAATACAATTTCAGTATGCTAGGTCTATATCTAAGGTGACCTTAACTTCTATGATAACATTTGCTTTAGCGTTTTGGTTAAAAAAATGACTGTGGGCAGATTGCTCATCTAATGCAAATGTCCAGAGAAATGGAAATTAACATTACTGGCTTGTATGTTTCAAGGCCCCAAATTGTCACTGGATTTCAAGAATGGGGAGCCAACTAGACCTCTAAACTTTTGAAAATCTCCAGTGATTTTAGTCTTTTTGTGCTTTTAAATAAATTTCCTTTCATAACATGCTTAGGGTTACTAAATTCTGACAACAGTAACGATTTTAATCACTTTATTAGAGTCATTGTCCTATACTAACGTATGCTGACTTAGAAAACTCTTTGATGACCACTGACATAAAAAATATTTTCCTTTCTTTCTAAAGTTCTTCATGTGTGCCTGTCTCCAAGCGTGGTGTGTGTGTGCTATAGCTGCCCATACACCGCTGGTGTGCTGTGTACAGTGTCACAAGTCTCCAGAGTGCAGTGTGTTCATAAATGATCTGCTATCAAATGCTCAGTTGAAGGCAGTCTATTTGGAGAAAGATTCACTCCAAATCTTGTTTTAGAGGAGGTTTTTTGGCTGTTATGTTTTGTTCTTGCAAAGCCCTATTTTGCCTTGGAAAGCAAGATACCTTTGTTACACTTGGAACACTGTGAGAGTGTAAGAGTTTTGGTGGGACTGCTAAAAATAGTAGGTAAATCTTGGGAGTAACAAATCAAGAAGAGCATATTGAAATGAAATAGTAATGTCTCTAATGAACAGTAGATTTCCTCTTTCATCCTGCATTCTGATTTTTTGTTTGTACTAATTTGGTGGGAGTATATGTATACTGACAGCCAGAGTGCTAACTGTCTGCAAAATGAGTCAGAGTTTGGGGGAATTTAGGTTTAAGTTCTGTGGAATAGGCTTTGTCTAGTGTATTCCTGTCTTTCTGGATTATTTTTCCTTGCCAGTTATTTTGAAACACAACTAAAATGCTGTGTGTATACTTGACCTGATCTAGAGAAACATAATTCTAATAAATGCTGTTCAGCATCTGGAGTAATGTTTTGGAGCACAAGGGATCTGAATTTCATTCCTGGCTGTGTCTCAGGTTTACTGAGTAATCAGTGGAAGATCTTTTCTCTGCTGTGTGTCTTTGTTTTCCCATCTTACAATTCATGGATTAAAACAGTATTTAGTAACTGGTCATCTTTATGAAATGATGGAGTTTGCATGCTGTCTTTAATCTCTGAATGGCAATGAAAATAACTGTTACTTCTTTGTCATATAAAGAGATATTTTTAACTAGCTAAACCAATTGAAAAGACATACATGTACAAATACTATAATGATTATATTAAATTTCTGTGCCAAGTGTGTTTTCTATGCATATGATTATAAGGTGGGTTGTCATTTATTTTTTTCAGGCCCTGCTTGACACTCAGAATCTTTTGAGAGCTCAGATTACAAATTTTACTTTCAACCTGGGCTTTTCAGGGAAATTTTATCACACAGGTAAGAATCAAATACTGAAATCACTTTAATTTGATGGTGTTCTTTGTAGTATGATGGGAGTAGGAGTGATAGAGACTCAGGGTCTAAGTAGAGAGAATAGTTTCCTTCATAATAGGAGAATCTCAAAACCTATTGTTCGTTCTTCCATGTTGCTTTGGGACATAGATTTGGTTGATTTATGCAATCAATTTTTTCTCCTAAAGTTATTATACCAAATTAACCTTTTGTTCGACCTGCAGACTGTTTAGAAATAATCCTGTAGGCAGAGTCCCTAAATACAATTTTGCAACCACATTTCTCTTTTTAATTTAAATTTGGGGGGGGAAAGGAATCAAAAATAAAAGGTACTTGTTGTTTGTGTAGTAAGTAGAATAATGACTTGGAAGTAAGAGAGCCAGACTGTAGTTTCTAAGAGAAAGACTAAGCCCTTCAGAAAGGTGTACTGTCAGAATATTAAGTTTCCTGAATCAGAGGAATATTCCTCCCCCTGGAAGCTGGGACACACAGAAATGGGAGAGTCACAGGGCTAGAAGGATACTTTGCAAGAAGCAGTGCCAACTTAATATGACAACTTTCCCCATAGGGATTATATGTGTCACTGTATACATGGCATTGGATAACAGTAAAGTCAATCCTAGGGTAAAGAGACATATCTCTTACTGTTGCTTTATCATTTCATTCACTCTGAGCTACTCAAATGCTCACTACAGATCCTGTCCCAGGAATTGAGGAGAGTGAGGCACATAGAACAGGTGGACTGGATTATTTTTTTCCACATCCATTTCCTAAGTACACAGAGAATTTAGGTGGCAATTTTAGCTGAGGTGGAATTTCTTGGGATGAGGCACCTGTAATTTTAGTAAGCTGTGATGCCTTCATTAGATGCCAGTGTGGAACAGATTGAATTCTTTCTCCTCTTTTATTGAAATTCAGTCCTTTGAACCTATTGTTGAGTGGTAAATTCCGCCGAGCAAATTAAATTTCCTATTGACTTCACAGAGAGATTTGTTGAGCTACTGCACTTTATCCTTTGGGGTAGTTTAATCTCTGCTATAGAGATATGGCACTATATATTACCCATTAAAATAATTTTATACTGGAACCACTGTAGAAGTAGGGAAAAATAAAAGATAAGGTATTAAATAGGATGTGGTATAGGAAAAAAGAAAGTTCTTTCTACTGTCAGACAGGAAGAGAAAGGCATGCTTGTGAAATAGGACAACTGCAGAGCTTGGAAGAGAGGGACAAAAGACAACACAAGATAATGTCATGGTTGGAGGACATTTATATGAAAAGTGCAAAGTGACGTGTTAGTGAGACTAGGACCCAAACTTGCATTTATTCAAAACCAAAGAAAGCTGTACAAAGCTTGAACACCTGTTAGTGTCTGAGCAGGCAGAGGTACTTTCTAGACCTTTTCTTTTGCTTCAGTTGAGAGTTCAGGTGCTTTGGAAGGAACATGCACATGGATTTCTTGGTTTGAGTAGGACTTACTGCATGTTTGTACTACAAACTGACCCAGTTACTGACTGTAAATTGAATGATTTGAGCCTCTCTCTATTATAGCCCATCCCTTCCTGTGTCCTTCATTTCTTGATACCATTTGTTCTCCCCAGTCTGGCTGTTATATGCTCTTTAGGCACTCAGGTTGCTTTCTTTGATAGCACATGAACATCAGACGGGGCACCATGGACTCTCATGCAGTCCTAAAGTCTAATGATCCTACAAATATTGACACATCATTGCATGTCTCCCCACATTTTTCATTCACTGCTGTAGTTCCCTCAGAGGTAATGAGGAATAAAATCATGACAGCAGAAGTACGTCAGACAAGATGTGCTGAAGGGAAAGGGGGAAACAAAAAGCATACGGAGTTAGAGTGAGGCAGTATGGATGCAAAAAGCATCAGAACTAATGTTTGGCTAAAAGACAGAAAAAAGAGAAAAGGAGAACTGCAAAATGCTGAGAGAGAGAAAGGATTTGCTGTGTCGATTGTTGGCAGCATTCGGAGCTAGCAGAGAAGCAGGAAGAGAGCACAACGTGAAGCTCTAGGGTGTGAAAGTTGGGCTCATGCAGTCTTTATTTGGTAGCCCATTAAGGGATTATTTAAATGTAGCTGCCTTTGACAGGACTTGGTCATTAAGAATGTACTGGGAGTAGGATAAATGTCTGAGCCTGGGGATGGAAGGGCTGAGCTGCCAGCCAACGAGGCCCTGACACTTCCTGTCCCAGAAGTGCTGTGAGATGGCCAGGCTGTGGCTGTAGGTGGTACAGAGCCAGGTCCAGGTCCAGGCACCAAGGGCAGGTTGTCATTGCCCTCAGATCACACAAATGGTCCTGGCCAGCTCCACAGCCTACACCCAGGGGAGCAGGGTCTGTCCCAGTGGGGATATCATAAATAGCAAAAGGAAGTTTGACTGGGAAGTGAATTTATTTTGGATAAGGAACATAATGAAAGTAGAGAGTTCAGAGATATTCTTAGGTTTGGATGTTGGTTTATTTGCAGGTACTGAGGAGGAAGATGAAGGTGATGACCTGCTGTTGAGGTCTGTAGATGAGTTTTGGTGGTTTCCTCATATGTGGAGTCACATGCAGCCTCACCTCTTTCACAATGAGTCGTCACTGGTGGAGCAGATGATCCTCAACAAAAAATTTGCCTTAGTGAGTTACATTTTTTCCATCTTACATTGAATTTCTCAGAAACCATTATTCTGATTCTCTTGTAGAATTTGTTTTAATCTCTGTGAATTGAAAACAAAGTTCTAATAGTGTGCTTTTTGGAATCACTCTATTTGGTGCTATCAAAGTTCTCTCCAATTTGGATTTGGTTCTCAGCTCAAGTGTGGAATCTTTTTTTAATTGCTTTACAAAAAATTTTTAACAGAAAAATTCTTTCAGAATGAATTAAGATGTTCCCATCTTGGAAAATCAATACACATTAAAATCCTTCCATTTCAATATTTTACAGAGTAAAATTTTGTCCAAATAGAATTGCTTTGATGAGAAGAAAATCCAGTTTTCTGAGAATAAATACTCCATCAAAAGATGTCAAATGACTATGAAATTACTGCATGTTAGGATTAATGAAGTGTGCCATGTTTTCAAAGATGCTTTTCTGTGCCAATACCTAATAACCTCTTGTATATTCCCTTTGGATCAGCTCTAGAAAAACTTGTTTTGAAAAGCATTGGCTTGGCTAATTATTTATCCATAGCAAAGCTCTGGGAAAAAAAAGTTTCAGTAAGAATCTAAGAAAAAATAAAACCAGGTCGTTAGGCCTGAGGACTTTCAAGAAAGAGACTCTATTTCTGCCATGTTGTATGTCTGAAGACATAAAGAAGTGTTATATCAGAATAACTCAGCATTCATTGTTCTGTTGTGTTTTAGGAACATGGTATTCCAACTGATTTGGGCTATGCAGTGGCTCCGCACCATTCTGGAGTCTATCCAGTCCATGTTCAGCTTTATGATGCCTGGAAAAAGGTCTGGAATATCAGAGTTACCAGCACAGAAGAATACCCACATCTGAAGCCTGCAAGGTATAGGCGAGGCTTCATCCACAAAAATATCATGGTGAGTTGTGTTTATGATGTTCCTGTTTGAGTTATTAAACACTGGCCCAGGATCCCCAGGAAGGTGGTTGAATCACCCTCCCTGGAGATGTTTAGAAGAGGCAGAGATGTGGAGCCGAGAGACACGGTTCAGCACCAGACTTGGTAGAGTTAGGTGATGGTTGGACTCCGTGATCTTGAAAGTCTTTTCCAACCAAAATGATTCTATGATTCTATGTTTCAATCCTACTACCACTTGCTGAACAATTGAAGTGGAAAACCATGGCATCCCTAAGAGGTTCCGTGGTGAGAAGCACATATTGCTATGCATAAGTAGCAAGATGTATTTGACAGTATCTTGTTAATTAAAATCAGTCTGTTGCTGATGATGTTACTGCTGATGAAGGTGGCCTCCAGGCACCCTGCTGCTAACAGTTAAGAGGCTGTTAACTGTTCTAGTCCTGCTGTTAGTACTGGTTCAGAGTTCTCAAGGAAAAAGTCAACTTTGCATCATTTAAGAGTATCGTGGGTAAGATTCTTACCGAGTTTTTAATTTGCATAGTACCATTAACTGCAAAAGTTTTGCCAGTTTATGCCACGTGAGAATCTGGATCTTGGTGCATAAATACTGGTTTTCTTCCACTTGAAAGGTGCACATTTGCCCTCATTTTGCTTCTTTCCATACAGAAATGGGAACTGTGCTTTGCCCTTTGGCTTAACCCTAGAGTCTGTATGCAAAGCAAACATTCCAAAGGTTGGGGGGGAAGGAAGACACACGTGCACACACACCCATCAAGCCCCTCCAGACTAGCAAAATGCTCTGTTGAGGCAACCACAAGTCAGCTCCTACAATCTTCCTGAATTACATAACTCACTGACAGCAGTGTTTGCCAGGAGGGTGACACACAACTGACATGGAAGGCGTTATGCTGATACCATCTGCTCTCTGGGGCCTAGGCTATTTCTGATTCCCTTATTGTCATCATTATCTAAGTGTTTCAAAACAACTTTCCAAAATCCTTGATGGTTTATCCTTGAGTAACTTTCTTTTGGAGTATGTAGGAGAGCCATGAATGGGAAAGATTCTAGCCTGTGTGCTGTGTTATACCTCTGTCTGCAACAAGCTGTTTTGGAGGGTCATAGTACCTTAGCACAAGGCTGCCACTTAGCTTATAACAGTATTCTGGTGTTCTCCTTGAGTTGCCATGGATACCACTTTTCTAAGCAAAATAATTATATTTAAAAGTTTTGATGTATTTTTGGATGAAACAAACTAAAACATTCTCCAGACATCCAGGAAAAAAAAATTGACACCATACAGATTTGCACTACAGTTTGTTCTCCTCAAAGCAATAGCTGCATGTAAAATAAGGGGTTTGTGGAGATGCTCAGAGGGTGTGAAGCATTGAGAGAGACTGATTGACTCAGAATCTCCCGAAATCCCTTTCATAAATTTTTGTGAGAACATGTCATTTGAAGACACATAACGAGATTTAACACAAGGACACTGGGGCCAAAAATCTATTTGCAAGAAGCAGTTGTATAAAAGCACCTGTGTTGGAAGGCTCAAGTTTTCAGTATTCCGGGGCAAATGCATTAATATTTTACATCTGCAGGCTTATGGTGATGAATACATTCAGTAATCAAATCATTGTGTAAGATTTGCCAGAGCATTTCCCAGCCAGTACAGATTCATTCTCTGCCTCTGTGAAGAATTGTTTGCATATTTTATCAGTGAAATCCAAAGGTTTTGTAAAAATATGCTCAAGTTTATAGCAGGCACACGAATTCTATACGTTTTCTAACAACACAGAGTCACCCATCTGTGGTCATGCTATCCTGTACCCTACAAAAAATACATTGAGAAATGAAATTACAAGAAATAAGAAGTGTCTGTGAATCCACAGACTGTCAAGTAAAGGATTTGTATGCTTTTAAAGTTTAAGCTGTCATCTTAACCAATGTTCTAAATTGGACTAAAATGTTTTAGAACAAGCTCAGTTTAAGAGCTAGAGATGAACATCAATACTCAGTTATTGATTTTCCATACAAAATAAAATAAGTACTCTCTATTGATGTATTTTTCTGAAGTTGGTGGAAAACATTTTGGTGTTCTCCTGGAAAACCTAACTGCATTTATTAATTCCCATTCAAAAGGCTTCTTCTTTGCATGTCTTTTAAATCCATCTGTTGCAACTGGTCTTACAAAACTAGCACAGATGAATTGGAAGCAACTCAGCATTATCAGCAAAATTCATCATGTGGCAGTGTAGATTTAATATTGGTGGGGATACCTAAGCCAAAAAGAAAAAAAAACCAACTACTACTTTCAGCCTTTAGTTTACATTTGCAGCAAAGCCATCACTCAGCTAAAAAGTGGAACTGATCAACTGATCATATTTCAGGCTATGTTTCAAACTTTAAATTGTTAGAAATCTCTGATGACCAGACATTTAACTTTCTTTTTTAATAAATTCAGGTGCTTCCTAGGCAAACTTGTGGCTTATTCACCCACACAATTTTCTATAAAGAGTATCCTGGAGGTCCAAAGGAACTAGACAAAAGTATTCAAGGAGGAGAGTTGTTCTTCACGGTGGTTCTCAATCCTGTAAGTACAGTGGTATTTTGAAATGGTTTTGTACAATTAGTTGACAGAGCGGTTACTGAATGCTTCAACAATAATCAGCTGGGGTTTGTAAATAGTGGTAATTAGTGACACTGAGCTCCTCTGCTTTTTCAGTAAATTAATTTTATGATCAGATATTATGGAAGTTCTGCTAGTTGTATAACGAGAATTACTTTTTTGACAACTGTTTTGTTGGTGATGCAGTAGCAGCAGCCTGTCTTGTTCTTCTTTTGTACAAAATAACAACTTTGAGATGTAATTTTTAAAAGAACTCAAGCATTAAGAACTGAAATTACTATGGGATGAAATAACTCAGGTGAAGTTCATTTTCCTGCTCTGCCAAAACCATGATCAGAAGTGTTGGGAAAAGTCACTGGTTAGAGGAAGTTGTAAGTGCAAGCGCTCCTTGCTTGTATCTGTTTTGAGACTTTTGCATTGATTCATAATAGCTTCAAAGAAAAGATCCAAGAAAAGGAGCCATGTAGTTAATAGTTCTGCTTAACCTTTCATTTATCTATAATGGAAAAATCAACAACAAATGAAGCTATGAAACTACAGAATACTAACAGAGCAGTGTAGTACTTCAGAATGGTAGGGGATTAGCTCAGATGCATCAAAACTGACCTTTCAGACAAGCTTTTAAGTCAGTTTTTATCTGGGGTCCAAATGAAACCTAGACATAAAATTTGCCTGGTTTAGACAAATCTCATTACTAGGACTCTTTATTCAGAACACCAATGGGGGCAAAAACTATTTCCACTCAAATCCCTCGGAATAATAGCCTAAATATTGTTGTCTTTTATGTATCACAATCAGATGTTTGAGTTATGCATTGCAAGGCAGACTGCATGGTCACCTACTTCTGAGACATACAATATCCCCAATACAGATTGAAAGAGTGGAAGTTAAATGCACTGTTTTCTAAATGCAACTGTAAATTAATATCAGGACAAAATTTGCCCAAGACAAATTGTTGCAATCCTTTCAAGGAGCGCCTTTGAAAAGATTATGAGGCTGGTTTTAAATAGCTGTTTATAAACAGTTTCTAGAGTTCTAAGTGTTAGCCTGGCTTGTCATCAATTTAAAGATTAGGGTTTGCATCTTTGTGGTTTTGAAGTATTACGTGTATTTATACCATAATTTGCAATTCAGAGTTGGGCAAAAATTAGGCATTAAAATGAAAACTAAATAGCTTTAGGAATTTGTCTGATTATGAAGTGGCATTTAGGATTTTGTTTTCATTGAAATGAAAAACATGGGATTGCTGGGATTTCTTAACCCAGCTTTCAGAGGATGCAAAAATTCCATTATGAGACAATTTCTAAATGTCCTTTTTCACTAATGTAAAACCATGAAAAAGAAACATTACCTAGGAATCATGACAGTGTCAGCTAAATGAGTGCATAAATATTTGTTTCCAAAAATGGAAAATGGGGCTGTGTATTAAATGTAAATCTTAACAAAGGCCTTAAGTTCATTTCCTGGTTTAATTTGGACAACTGATCTTAAGTGAATGTAGCTTCTGAAGCTTAAGTTACTAGTCTGAGGGTAAAAGATGAGTACCCTACACTGAATTAAATGCCCCTAAGAATAAAGCCCCAGATTTCTTTGTGGTTTGGCTGTGTAATGGTAGCTACTCGCAAGAGAGGCTCTGCTTCCTTATAGAATGCTAGAACAACCACAATCTGCAGAACAAACCACAAAACACCCAAGCACCATATGTTGTGCATCTGTAAGCTTTTGACATGAGAACCAGCATTACTGCCCTGTTCCCAGGGCACTGTGCAGTCAGAAGTCCTGCAGGTAAGACCAGCAGCAGGAAATCCTGCTCTACAAACAGTCTCTGCTAGTGCTGTTTTATATGGGAACTAAGAGTTGGGTTTTTGGAGTAGGTAATCTTGTGGCTGGCAAAGCTGTATTTGTGTGGTACACTTTTATATCCCTACACTGCTGCTTCAATTGTGATCTGATGGTGGCTGTAAAGTGATCATGACAGCTATACCTATCATGTTTCTACAGCATCTAGAATGCTGAAGTGCCAAGCTGAAAAAGAGCCCAAGCAGTAATGTAACATGCTATGTACTCTTCCAATACTGTGCCTTCTCTGTAAGGTTTTGCTGACTTCAGCAGCCCTTAGGCACAGTGGTACTATATCAGGATCTTGCACAAAATGTTTCACAGAAAAATAAAACAAAAAGAAGCCTTCAGCAGCCCTGTATCATTAACATATTGGCATTATTTTCCCTACATTAACAGTTAGAGGGAGGTTGTGTTTGCACTAATTTAGCCTGGGAATTCTGTAGCAAAGCCAGAGGGAAAACATGGATGGTAGAAGTCTGTAGCAGTGAGTGTCTTCTCCAGTCAGAGAGCTCTCTGGTTTATTATTCACATTGTTACTTTTTTCCCTAGCACTGTACTGACTTTAGAACTTTATAGCAAGTGTTTTTTCCGATGAACTTGTTAAAATCCTCAATGACTGCAGATTCATCTCTCCCTGTCTGCAATATTAGGGAAGTTCTTCTGTTAATCAAAGAGATTTCTGTTAAATGTCTCAGAATGAAATCATACCAGTCTCCTAAATACACCTTGTAGATGATGAAGGAAGTGAGCAATTAGATTTTGAGCTATATCTAATGGTGAGGTAGGTACAGCCACTGCCATCAACTGTATCATTTCTTCTCAGGTTTGCTAGTAAATCTTTATCAATACCCACAAGACTCTATTAATACTTCTGAACCACTCTAAAAATAGTTACACCTAAGAAGCTGAACAGAACATCCCTTTATAAAAACAATCTGAGTATGTATTTCTGTCTTCCACTGCATGTTTTTCCCCATCTGCAACTAGGAACCTATGCACCTATTGTTTCTTTATGATCTCTGTAGTAGTTACTGGTCTGTGCAGTGGCCAGTGTTTGTGTAGGTAAGTGATGTGGAACATGAACAATAAAATAAGCCAAGTAAGAACTGTGACCAGAACAGTTCAGAGAGCTAAGTTGCAAACAAGCTTCTTTTAGCTTATAGATGTGTTGCAGTTAATGTAAATACCAAAACTTGATTACCAGATAAATAAGACTATCTATTGCACAATTATTTGTTTAATACATAACAGAACTCTTCAGTCATTAACAGGAATTTAACCAATCTGACTTGGTGTATGCTGTACCTATTTACCATGATACATAAACATAAAAGCTTCATCCTTCATCTTTCTAGGAAGAGTAAAAATCATAACTGGAACAGGATTCTGCTAAGGACAGCACTGCACATTGCAGCATTTTCTCTAATGATGTGCATGTTCTCCCCTGAGAGCAGCTATTAGAGATGAGCTATTAGAGCAACTATTGTCAGATGAATGCTTGAAATTCACTCACCTGTCCCATGGGGCTGGGGAGCCTACAGAGTAGGAGGCAAACATGTCGAATAGCTCTTGTTCTTGAGGCTGTATGGGCAGCAGCCAAAGCTGAAGGAAATTGTGTCTTTGCTTATGTGGTGCTACACAGACAATAGGAAATGAGGTCACTGTTCTATGAAATTGCTTGTTTATCAATAAGCCAATTGTCAAAGGTGTTACTGCAAACAGCTCATTAGAGCCCAGTTTCAGAAGAGAAGGCTTCTTGTCTGTGTTTGTATATTTGGGTTCTGTGGAATGTAGACAAATCAAAAATTTCCATGTGAATCTGTACATTTTTCACAGTAAAGTCAGTAAGATTTCTCCCATTTGCATCCCATTGTCATTCCTATTAGTGAGATAATATGTAGGTATATTCATGTTCTTTATTCAAAGCATTGACACAATGGGGAAGGAATAGAGTTTAGAATAATGCAGGGAGTTGTACAATGAAGTGGAAATTCATGGCCCAGAATACTCTAGAGACTCAATCTTGTGTCCAAAACTGGAAGCAGTGGACTAAAGAAGACTATCAAGGACTGAGACATCAATTTGAAGATAAATCAAAACTAATTATGTTTGAAAAGAGATTAAAACCAGAAACAACTATGAAAACATATGAAGAACCTAGACAATAAACTCCTGTTACCTGTCTTGCAACAGATGTCCAAAGCCAGATGGGAATTGTACCAGGACCTTCCTCCAAGGTAGTGGTTTTGACATCAAGAACTTACCAAGATTTGAAATACAGAACTAAATTTGTTTGGGTATTCATGCCTGTAGTAGTTGGAAAGACATGAATTCCATATGGAGTTCTGTGCTTTAAGTAAACCTTAGGAGTAGAGACGACTTTCATTGAGGATTGGTTTTCACACATCTCCCAGCTGTACTTTCCTCATACATATCTTTGATGCCATCTGCTTCTGTAAACAGTTTGTTGCACTAGATAAACAGGCCAAACTCCGAACAAACCTGCTAGTTTTTATTTCTGGTGGTGGTTTTTTTGTTGTGGTTTGGTTTGATTTGTTTGTCGTGGAAAAGGTCGCTGTTTTTCTAATTGCAAAGTTTCCATACTAAAATGCATGAGGCACATCAACAGTATGAAATGGCATAGATCTCATTTGCCCTCTAGCAGTTCGTATAGATTTTATTCCAATTTGTTAATCTGTTTGGGTTAGTTTTAAGATTATGATATGGAAGGGGTATTTTGATTCTAAAATCCAAGTAATCTAGTAAACCAAATTTTCCTTAAGACTGCACCTTTGATGAGAGACATAGTCTGAAACAATACTGTATGCTTCTCCTTTTTGACTAGCACCAGTAAATGTTAAGGTGCCTCAGTTTAATGTAGAAGGCACACACAACCCACTCCTAAAATATCCTTTGAACTATGGAAGGTGCAACTCAGGCGCTTTGCTATCCTACAAGATAAATGGTTATGGGAAAACAACAGTTCATGAAAATCTTCTATTCCTTTCCTGCCCCCAAGAAAACCAAACAGAACAGAATACAGTAATTGCATTACGTGCACTTGCTTAGAAAGTACTGTATGGCTTCAGACCTACAGAAAAGGGAAAATGCCCTGTGGAGAGGAATTTGATGAAAGCCTTCAAATGGTTGACAGCCCAACAATGGAACTAATGTGCAGCCAGCTGTGTGTTCTGCATATGGATACAGCACTGCTGATCAAGAGGGAAGACTTAACAGCTTACGCCCTGTGTCTGATTGATCTTAAAATAATTGTAATCTTTGTATGCATTGAGTTCTAACTATTATTTTCTTCTAATTTTTACCTCTCCCAAGTTGCAGTGAGTAGAGCTGTTATTAAGCTAATTGACTTGCAGCAAGGGAGAAATTACCCCCTTTAGCACTGAAAATGAGAGGATTTATATGAGCATCAGCAAAATCTACTGTATTTTAAGGTGACCCTAAACTAGATGAATAGTCAGGCTTTGGAACTACAGAGGAAAATACAAAAAACAAAGGTTTTCAAGTTCAAATGTTCTCTTTTGGTTTGTCCTGCTTTGCACAACCTCATATTTAATCATACCAAGTGTGAGAAGCAGGGAAGATGTGTTGAGAAGAGCACTGATTTGCAGGTACCTGATCTCTGATGTCTGCAGATTATTGTCAGCATTCCGTGGTAGCACCACTGGAAGCATAGCCTGGCATCTCCAACGGGCTTGGCCCACTTCATGGGTGAGAGAGAAAAGCAGTGGTTCCATCTCTTTTCTATGCTCGTGTGCCCATTTTAGGAACTCCTAAATGAATGGGCAGCATGGAAAGGTTGTGGAACAGATAGGATTATCTGTTTCATTAGAAGTGATTCCTTGTAACAGTGTGCATTGAAAATGTGGGCAATATGAAAATTTTTCCCATCTCTGATTCTTCAGTGTTGTTAGATGGGAAGCCTTGCAGAAGTGGTTTACAGCTTTTAGTAAAGCCAGGCATTTGGACAGTACAGCTGATTGGGCAATTGAGTCACAGGGTAATGCGCAATTCACAAAGAAAGGCAAAAATAAGTTTGTGCAACCGCTGAAAATAAACTCCAGTTTCCTGCCTGTCAGGTTAATAATTCAAAAGTTCACCAAATATGTAATTTTATTTGAATTTTTTAAACTCCTGGCTTGTTCCATTATATTTATAGTGGAGTTGCTGCTATGCAAATCCAGTTCAACTGGTCAGCTTGCTGTCCTTG
Organism: Dryobates pubescens; assembly: GCF_014839835.1. Classification (NCBI taxonomy): domain Eukaryota; kingdom Metazoa; phylum Chordata; class Aves; order Piciformes; family Picidae; genus Dryobates; species Dryobates pubescens. Next base: position 5,383,158 of record NC_071635.1, read on the forward strand.
CAGGCGGACTGGCCCATGGCAGCTGTGAAACTAGCAGGACAGTCTCAGAATGAAAAAGGGAGTTCTAAGCTGGAATCTCTCTATGGTGGAGTTGAACATGTCTTTTCTGGTAGTATGCAGGTCTAAAAGGAGTATCTTGCAACTGTTACATATTCAAGCAGAGAGTGAAACCTCATTCATTATTCTCTCACTTTGTTAGTCTAATGGAGCAAAGCCAGCTGTTACCGAGTCTCTGAATACCTGAAACAAAACTGCTCTGAGTAACACAGAGACAGTATCAGAACTGTGAAGAGTGTGCACAATGCCAAACTAATTTGAATATAGGTGTTCTGAGAGTTAGACCCACTCCTGTGGCCTGTAAACATTTGTTCAGGAACTGAAATATCAGCAATATACTAAATTGGTAACACATCTGCTTCTAGCAGAGATCACATAATTAATTTTAAAGTGTAGTGCTTAAGTTGGGAGGCCTCAGTGCTGCCTTTGAATGTCATTGCACAGATTGAAGGGTGACAGTGCTCATGACAAAAGTACCATGATCACTGGTTTAATAGTTTCAATGTATTCAAGTCGAATTGCCTGCAATGGATTTCTATTGGCGGGGGGGGTGGGGGCGGGAAAGGTGTGCTCAGGCTGTAAGAAATGGTTATTGCCAATTTGTTCTTATACCTTATACCAAATCTACTAGTTCCAGATTTTAAATGCTGCAACAATGATAGATCTGTTTAACAACATCAGTCACTACATGTCTCAGTCCTCCCTTCCCTCATGCTTGCCAAAGAGGATACAGCTAACCTCTGAAAAGGCAGTCTTCTCTTTGCTCTTGACTTGCAGTCCAATCCTGACAGTTCAGTGCAGGGGTTGCCAGCATGGGGTATCTGCACCCCCTGGGGTGAACCCCATTCGGCTGTGGGAAGAAAATATCAGAACTTCAGTATTGGAAGTATATGATTTATAAATAAATATACATGCATTGGAGGTGCATGTGTGATCAAAATGTTTCAAGACATTGGTCAGTGGACTACTGTTCTACAAGCTTTTGTTGTTCTGTGCTTCATTAGTTTCAGTCTGCTGTAGACATCACCTCTTCTTTCTTTCATGCTTTATTATTGCAACTGAAACCAAATTGAAAACTCACAGTCTCCTGGAATGGTTTGAGTTGGAAGAGACCTTTAAAGGTCACTTAGTCCAATCCCTGTGCAACGAGCAGGGACATCTGTAACTAGATCAGGTTGCTCAGAGTGCAAACAACCTGACCTTAAATGTTCCCAGGGATGGGGCATCTACCACCTCTCTGGACAGCCCTCACTGTAAAATGTGTCCTCCTGATGCAGTACACCATTAAGGAAAGAAAACGGAAAAGGAGTGTGAAGAAGGATGATAGTGATGTGTAAGTGCAACTTAGTCAACTGCAAAAATATTATGTGAAACAGAGTTTGACTATGAAACATGAGATATTTTACTTACCATGATATTTGGAAGGGAGTGGGAATAACTGCAGGTTGCCCAGCACAAAGATACCCACTCTGCTGCTTTCCATCAGAGCAGTTAGTCTTGCTCACCATGCAGTCTTCTTTTAATTTTGTGTAAATTGTTTGTCAGTCTTCTGTTGTTACCTCAGTTCTTGATATATAAATTAGATCATGCTGGTTCATCTTTTCCTGACACCTAAGATGTGATAGCAGCAACTCAGTCTCAATCTCAACTGTAATTTGTTGACCTAGAAGCTGGTGCCTCTAATTGGGAAATGTTGTTGTAGTAAGGAAATGTGCAGCACAGAATGAGCGTTCAAAAAGATAAAAGCTCTTTCTCCTCAGTGCTTGTCCTCATTTCCCTACGTCTCTGCAGTACTATTCAGAATCCCAAGTAAAATTAGAGATTGGGAAGGAGAGCAAAACAGAAGTAGCCCTCTGCCTTTTCACTCATGGGAAGGAAGAGTGCAGAAATGGTAAGGGAAGCTGAATAGAACAGGTCATAGAGCTGCATATAGGGCTCTATGAGAAGGCAGTGTAAAACACCTTTGTGGCTGTGATCCAAAGTTGGGTGGGAGCAAGAAAGGAGCTGCTGCCCAGGGGCCAGATTTAGTCCCAGACCCATCATTTTTAAAATTGTCTGCATCCTGTTTCAGCCCCCTCATGAAAGATACTAAATTCTGTGGAGAGTATACATTGAAGTGCAACCAAGATGATGGTTTGTTTATGAGGAACAGCTAAAGAGAGTGATCCTTCTTCCACTGAGATAAAGAAAAAGATGAGATACCCTGGAAGAATTTATTTTACAAGAGGTCTGGAAATAATAAAGTCAAATAAGCTCTTTTTAAATGAAAGGGAGGCTAAAATGCTTGTTAGAGTAAATATAAATCCATTCACAGCTGCTTCCCTTTAGAAAAAGGAATAAAGAAATATATGAAGCTCTATTTATATTTTACAGCATTTCCCAGAGGTGCAAGATTATTGAACAAATAGGGTTATTTACTAGATTTGGTCTTCTGAGATGCCCACAAAGGATTCCTTTTATATCTCCTGATCTGTGGTTTTAAGAGAATAAATCTTTATTAGCATAGCAGGCTAACTATTACTTGGCACAGAAAGAGTAATCATTTTCATCAGTTAGACTTGTTTGAATGAAGCAGAATGTGGTTTGATAGAGCAAAAACAAAGCATCCAACTCGATGTGGAAGGCAAAAAGTAATAATTAAGTTGTTTCTTGGTGTGGAGCTGCAAATGGAAGGGTAATGGTATGAGTTTCTATCCTGCACAGCTTGGAGGGAAAGCAGGGAGGTGGGTTAGCAGCACAGCATCCCTGCAGCTGAGCCATTGCCAAGGTGAAATCCCTCAAAATGGCACTTGGATGGATCATGTTCTCCTTGTAGCCAGGAAGACTGGAGGGTCAGCTTATACATCTCTGCTAGGGCCATGGCTGTGTAGCTGATATCAAGAAACTCACAGGAACCCCTTGAGTAGGAGAGAGCAGGGGGCAGGTTGTCATCCCCAACTGTAAGCCATCTCTTAAAGGGATTGCTGGGATGCAAAGCGCTCCAGGGTCCTTCTCAGAGAAATGTGAGTGCAGCCATTGCAGTGTCACACTTCCCTTTGTTACAAAGGCTCCTGCCTTAGCCTGGAAGCAGGTTCTGCAGCTGAAGGCAAGAGTAAGTAGTTGTCAGGTCAGATCAGGTGAGTTAAGCTCTGGATCAGCAATATTTCATTGTGCTGCAAAGCACAGGATTATAGTTGGCTGCACAGGTAGCGGTAGTGATTTTAGTAGGAATTTGTTTGTACCATATCAACAGGAGGGGAGAGCCTTTTGTTCCAGTTCTCCAGGAAGATTGTCTCAGCTGATCTGTGATTTTATATGTATTTTTTTAAAATTTTTGTTTAGCCATACAAAAGCAAAGGAGACCTGTTCTACAATGTAAAGTTGCATGCTAGATCATGGATTTGCTTACACTTAAGTATGGACTTCTTTAAAAGATTTAGTCATTTATGTTTTAAACCACTGTTTTAAATCATTAACTATGAAGTATTTGACAGGGGAAAAAAAACCCAAAACAACAACTGTAAAATGGCAACTGAAGTCTCTTGATATTTATTTCCCTTTTGCTGACACAGTTTATATGCTGGAAATTATTTATGATGATACACCTGATCAATTTTTCAGCCTCCACTCCGATATTCTTAAAATTGCAGCAATATTCCCTTCAGGGAAAGAGTAATACATATTTTCCCCAAACAAGCAATCTCTTCAAGTTCTCTTGATTTTTTTTCCCTGTGCAGTGCTGTAGTTGTTGACAGGTAGGGAGCTGCCAGGAGGTGAACTGACATTGTAAATGCCAGAGGTCAGCCCACATGTAGGAAAGAAAGAGGCTGTCAAGAAAGCAACTTAACCTTTTTTTATGGAAACCCTCTGATTGCATGTTTGTCAAGAACAACCTACTCCAATGGCTGGTCTGTTCCTGCTTTGAGAGCTGAAATGAAAAGGGAAACTTGAAAAGGTTATGCATTTGGCAAAATGCTGGCCATAGGGAGAGTTTTGGGTGGCTTTTTAATAAGTTCATTCCTATCTGAATAGAAAAATTGTATCCTAATTATTTCTCAGTGTATGTCTCCTGATTTCACTTGAGTCAGACAGACTGAATCCCTCAGTTTACTTTAGAAGCCAAGAGATGTCACCAAATGACACTATTAATAAGACACATTTCAGTATCCATTCACTGCAAGCTCTCTGTAGTGTTACAGTGAGGTGTTCAAAAATATAACATTTTATATCAAAGGATGGCAGTGTTTTAAATACTCTGAAACAAAACAAAACAGCTGCAGATTCCAGATTTTCATTCTTTTCTTTACAAAATGTTAACTTCAGCTCCTGAACTAATTTCAGAATTACAGTCATGATAAACCTTGTTCTTTCTAAAGTAGCTTACATCAAGTTGTACTTTAAATTAAATTAAATTAGAAACAAAAAAAAGCCTATTCATGGCATTAGCAGATTTATTTATCAAAAGAGTCTTATTTCTTATTTTATTTATGGGAGTTAGTCTGGAAAATTTATCTTGGGAGAGTGCTCCTATTAAAAAAAAGATCAAACCACTTTGGAAATAAGTCCCTGCTGGAGAGGCATGGCTTTGCTGGGTTTAGTCTAGGAACAGACTTTTGTCAGTGAGAAATTACTTTGAAAATGGATCACTGTGCAAAACAGATGTCAGTCTTCAGCCTTTCCTCAGTCCCTGAGAGAGATCATCTTTGCAGTCTGTGTATTCCTACCTCTACTCATCAGCATGGTTTAGGTGCATCTAAACCTGCTCTTCCTGTGAGAAACTTCATGGCAGTCATTGGTTCCTCTGGGAGGTGAGGGCGCAGCCAGAGCAAGGGATGCAGCAGCTGAGCAGCAGTTTCACAGTAATGTGCTGGAAGAGCAAAATCCAAGCAGTCTTACAGCTGATGGGATATTGAGAGTTTTTAATTTTTATTTGGAAGTATTTTATACACAATTATTTGGAAGTACTCAGTGAGGCTTCAGATTTTGTTTCTGTGCATGATTCAACTATCTGCCCAGTGCGGAATACCTTTGTAGAAGAGATGAGCTACTTTATCCTATAAAACTTAAAGAGTTGGAGCAGTAAGATCTGAACCCCAAAAGCTCAGCTGTCCTCTTGGCCTCTGACTTCTTTACTCAAAGTCAGGAAGCAGAATTCACATTTTCAATATTGTATTTTTTTATTCCACTTGACGTAAAACCGTGGATGTTTTTTAGCTCTATTCTCCATTAAGTAAATTTAGACACAGATTATGTAACTGTTGTACAACCCCGGGGTAGGACTGCATATGCTGGTTCACACAGAGCTCATACTACTTATTCCATGATTTTCTTCCTTGGTTGCATTGCGCTGACTTGAGAAAGAGAGTGAAATTCAACTATGAGCAGCTGTAGTACACAAAGCTTGAGCTCTGAAGAGCAGAACGCATATTGTGTGCATCATCTGTGCTTACACTGCCACCTACTGGTACAAAGAGACAATGTATGCTTGTTCTGTTTTGTTCTCCAAAGATCAGCATCTTCATGACACATTTGTCCAATTATGGGAACGACCGCCTGGGGTTATACACCTTTGTGAACCTGGCCAACTTTGTTCATACCTGGACAAACCTGAAACTCCAAACACTGCCTCCAGTTCAGCTGGCTCACAAGTATTTTGAACTATTCCCTGAGCAAAAGGACCCTCTCTGGCAGGTAGGCAGGCTTGCTGATGAAGAGATTGGAAAACAAATTGTCTTGGTGGTGTGTTTTGTGAAGTTCTTTATTTCAGTTTCTTCTAGGGAAAAGCAATGGTATTTTCATGTTTACTAGTTGGCTCCATAAAACAGCTTACTAAAGCTTCAGCCTATGTGATTGTTTTCCCTGTTGCTCAAATCTCCATAGAGTGGTTGTAAAATTATTATGTATTAAGATGGGTAATTACAATTATTATATTTGTGACTTTACTTGCTTTCAGAAATGTGTGATTTTTCTTTTTTCCTTTTGGAACAAACAGGATTGAAGTGTTTGACAGAGAGATGTGGATGTGTATTTAAGCAATTTGCCATTAAAGAAATGAACATTTTTTTCCGAGTGTGAAAAGGCATCCAAAAACATAAAAGAGCATTAAGACTGTGGCTACCTTAATGCTAAAAGTAACTGGCAAGGAAGAAAAGGATTAGGTAGATAAGAAAGTTATTCACAAATGGCTGAGAACTGCCCAAGCAACTTGACCAGCATTTAATATATTGATGTCTTCTGCTTGATTATCCCTCTGTTGTAAGTGAGCAAATTGAATCTATCAGGAATGTGAAGACCTACAAAGGCTAAAGCCTGCTGCATTGACCTTGCAGTTGACACATCTTCAGCCCATCACCTAGTGCTAAGCACACAGTCCCTAAAGAGCAAATGCTCTCATGTTCTTTTTGCCCATGCTCAGCAACGGATCAAACAACTCAGTGGAATATCTGAGTGCTGTAGGCACACGTGAACCTACGGTGCTTGTACGTACCCCAAATACCATCCTGTTGAGGTGACTTGGTAGAACTATTCTAAGGAGCAAACTTCACTAAATCAAACAATAAAATGTATTTCAGCTTGCTTTGCTCAAATATTTTCTAGCATTGGATACCAAATGACCAGCTTGGAAACTGAATCTGAGATTGCAAATTTGGACTTAAATATACATCTTGAAATTCATGCTGTTGTTGTATAAAACATTGCACTGGGGGGGGGAGGAATGTCCAGAATTTTGCAGTGCATAAGAGAGAAGGCATTTTTTAAACAATTAGCTTGCATCCAAATAACTTGAAAAATTAGAGTTATTTAGAAAACATAGGATTTAACCACTGAAGTAATTCTTTAATGCATAACATGTTTTGTTATGCCATAGGGGAAAATTACATTTTCTAATAAGAATGTTTCTGCATTGGTGAAAAATTGGTACTTTATATAAACATAATTTGAGAACCTTATCCGGTGTAACTGCCAGTGAAATTCTTAGTTGTTCTCTTCTGTTCTAGAACCCCTGTGATGACAAACGGCACAGAGATATCTGGTCTAAAGAAAAAACCTGTGATCGACTGCCAAAATTCTTGGTCGTAGGACCCCAGAAAACTGGTGAGCTTTCCTCAGGATCTTGATCATCTAAAAGCACTTTTTAATTTGCAGGTATCATCTAAATACAGTTTAGTAATGGAAGTTACAACAACAGGTAGTTTGCATGCTGAAAATGAAGGGTGCAGAGGTGTGTTGGATTTCTTTGGCTTTATCAGGGGTGACCTCATTGCCCTCTACAACTACCTGAAAGGTGGTTGTAGACAGGAAGGGGTTGGTCTCTTCTCCCAGGCAACCAGCACCAGAACAAGGGGACACAGTCTCAAGCTGTGCCAGGGGAGGTTTAGACTCGAGGTGAGGAAAAAGTTCTTCACTGAGCGAGTCATTCGACATTGGAATGGGCTGCCCAGGGAGGTGGTGGAGTCACCGTCCCTGGAGGTGTTCAAGGGGAGATTGGACGTGGCACTTGGTGCCATGGTCTAGTCGTGAGGTCTGTTGGGACAGGTTGGACTTGATGATCCTTGGGGTCTCTTCCAACCTTGGTTATACTGTGATACTGAGTTAAAGCTTGGATAAAGAGATCAACGAGATAGATAAGGTCTTGTCAAAGAGGAAGGAGATGAAAACAGACACTTTTTCAAATGGAGTAGATGCCTAACAGCGAGTTCTTGTTTGTCCTGCACATTTCTTCTTTATATAAACTTGTTATTTCTTGGCATTTATTTCAAGTCAAGGAGTTCCTAATGGACAGTTTGAATTGCAAGATTGCAGCACTTTATAATGGTTAATTTCCTTCTCTGTAATGAGAAAATTGCATATATGCTTCCTTTCATCTTCACCAATCCCCAACAGCTACTGAGTGCAAGATTTTTAAATTAATTTTGTGACAGTCTTATAAAACCCAATAATTATTTTTAAAACAGAGTTATTAGAGGTGTGAAAAACAGATTTCAGCTTTGGCACTCCAGTTTCTGTGTTAAGTATTTATAGCTTTTTTAATGTCTTCAGTTTAAAAGTGCAGAAAGCACAGGTTCTTAGGTAAAGAAATCAGCATCCCCTCACTCAGATGAAATTGAATAAAGCTGATTTAGTCCATCTGTGAGTATGACCCCCCCAAAAAATGTTTCTGTATTGTTTTGAGATTTCTTTTTTAATCTTGGATTTTTATCCTATTTGCAGGTACCACTGCCTTGTATTTGTTCCTGATCATGCATCCTTCCATCATTAGTAACTCCCCCAGCCCAAAAACCTTTGAGGAGGTACAGTTCTTTAATAGAAATAACTACCACAGGGGGATTGATTGGTAAGATGGGTTATTAGTATAAATCTAACAGTTTATATATTGTGCACCATACAAAAATGACATTGCTGTTGGTAATGGTATTGGCTTGTTTAAAGTGAGATTTAAAAATAACCTTTAGTGTCCTTCTAAAATGATAAAATAATGCAAGTGAATATCTTATTACAGAACATCATCAATGCAACTAACTTTTGTCAGGCTTTCTTGTAAATGTTTGTATATTAACATATGCAAAACAGTAACAAAGTATGTATTTCTCATTATACATGTCCTTGAAGTTGGTTATTAGTTGAATATATAGAAGCAAAAATTACATTTGTTAGAAATACTGTTCTTAACTGAAAAAATTACAATATCATGGAGAGACATTTTTTCCTTTAAATAGGATTTAGAAGTAGCAATAGCAAGGAGAACGGGGAAAGCCTCTCAAAATGTTTTTCAAAGCTCTGGTAATGAGGAGAGTGTTAGTGTTTCTGTAGGGTTAGTAAGTAGTGCTAAAAAAGAGCATGTATCACTGCTGCCAGCTTCACTATGGCTCCCAGGGAATGACTGGACGTAACTGCACCCAGAAGGTCATTCTTGATCTCTTCTGCTTTCTGAAAAGTGCTGCAGTGTAAAGCACTTCTAGATGAAAAGTTGGTAATGTGCTATAGTAGCTGGGGAGCACCAGTAAAAGACTATTGATATTTTGTCTTGTTTCTTGATTTCCTCCCCCACCCTCAGCTTAAGGGAACATATTTTTATTGACTTTGACTTTGTATTCATCCATAACATTAACAGACTGAACACTGTTGTACAGTCTCGGTGCAGATAAGTCAGATCCAATTTCTTTTGAAGTCACTTATTTTGTACAGTCATAATTGTTGCAGCAGGTTGTACCAAGTGTGGTGAATCAGCCAGTTATTACCAGTGCTGGCTGAATGACTGGAAATTAGAAAGCTGACTCATTGCTGCTGAGACTTTCCAAGTCAGTGAAGCTGACATGCAACTGAGGTCCATGCTGATGGAAAAAGCCAAAGTACAGTGAGGCAGTTCTTCCAAAAAATCTGTTTTCATATTCTTAAAAGACCACTTTGCTGCTTCTCTCATTCCTTCTGCTTTATCCTGTTCCTTAAGATGCAGATTTGTTTTCTCTGCTAGACATCTGTCAAATTACCTTGCATCTTAACACAGTACCAGTGCAAAAGGCTCCCAGCGGTCAACCTGTATAGACTAGGCACATCCTTTTGACTGGTTCTCACTGTACAGCATGCATTTGGCTGTTTGTACCTCTGCACTACATGTCCCACTGACCCCTCCCAGGTTCTCACAGTTCTTGAATAGCAGAACTACCTGTTGCTTAACTCCTAGGTTTGCACTCTTTCTGCCAGATGGATCTCTCAGACCTTCAGTGTGTTTTAATGCTGGCATGCAATGACCTTACTGAATGGTAATTAGATACAAGATCTCTCCTCATTAGTCCATTCTTTCAAGACAAAAGTACTCACAAATAACAACTCAATTTCTTTTATGGTTGTGAATATACAGCTTTCCCTCAGAGCTGGCTCACACTTAATCTTTGTCCAAACTTAGATTTAGACCAAGGCTAACTCTAGAGGCAGGAAAGGGTTCTTTCAGCCTTCAGCAACCTCAATACTGTTGTCCTGAAAGAGGTTATAGTCTCCCAGTAGGGATAACAGAACAGTAAAGATGAGAGCTGATCTTTCTGTTCTTGAAATGAAGAAGTCTACAGAGACCTGTCATGCATTTCTTTATGTAAGCATTGTTACATATTTCTTAATCAACTTTCTCTAAAGCCTTCTCAGCTTTGCCCTTGTCAGGTTCAATAATTGTCTCATTAATGAGGCACTAAACAAGAGTTCTACAGTCTGTGTTCAGCAGACATTCTGAGCCTAAACTTTGGAACCTCTTGGTATCCCACCTGGTCCAATCTCTTCACCATTTTTCCCTGACACATTTTTCAATTTTGCCATGGTATTTAAAGAGTCAATTAACTTTTCCCCCAAATTCAGTGCAATGCTATGTTTAATGTTAAGTGTTTTCTTACAAGGTTGGAGTCCTGGTTGCCTTGTATTTATTCAGTCTGCTACCAGGACTTCAGTACAACAGCAGGACACTGTACATGAAGAAGAATGACAAAATATGACCAAAAATATAAACTATTTGCTTTTGTTTGGCAATTAGGCTATTATTGTCATTGATTACTCTAGAATAAAATTTACTTAACAGATTTGTCAACCTTTGTATGACTTTTAAGTTAATTCTGAGAATGATGTTTTCTTTCCTAGGTACATGGATTTCTTCCCCACTCCTTCTAACGTCACCACTGACTTCCTCTTTGAGAAAAGTGCCAACTATTTCCACTCTGAGGAAGCTCCTAAGAGAGCTGCTTCTCTCATACCCAAGGCCAAGATCATCACCATCCTTATTGACCCATCTGATAGGGCATATTCCTGGTATCAGGTATGCACATTGAAGAACAGGCACAAGTCAAGGTTTCTATCTTGAATCCTCTCACAGTATAGCCTCTCAGTTTAAATGTATGTAAATGTATTTGGACAATACAAGCTTTTACTCATCAGAGTACCATATAGGATCACCCTTGGGTTGAAGTTGCAATCAGTGTAAAACTGAGGATTTTTCAAGTGTTAGAATACCAGAAACCAAGTTTTTAAAAGTCTATCTGCAATATAAGCATGTAAAAATGGTTTCTGATGTGATTGTGTAATCAGCACACACAAAAATCTGATGTAGACAGTTACCTAGTTCATAAAAGCCATGTCAACCTTTGACTTTCAAGCTATTCTGCGAATGATGTTGCTTTCTGAGGTACAGGGCAAGGTCGATGGGGCAAGGTCAATGAGGCCAGGTCAATAAGACCAAGAGTTTTGTCATATTTTCCTAACTTTTGTGGTCTGTGAAATTCCAGCAATGTAACTTCTTTTACAGCATCAGCGATCGCATGAAGATCCTGCAGCTCTTAAGTTCAGCTTCTATCAGGTGATCACAGCTGGACCTCGAGCCCCATCTGAGCTTAGAGCTCTCCAAAAGAGATGCCTAGCACCTGGATGGTATGCAACCCATATTGAAAGATGGCTAACTTACTTCCCACCTTATCAGGTGAATAAGACTGTAACTTGACATCCTAATCTTATATATCTACTGTCCTAAAAAATTACCTTTGTAAAAGTCTTGCCTGCTGAATACTGATTCTCAAGAGATATCCTAGATATACGTAGAGCACCTTTTAAGACATTGATTGTGATTCTTCATAGCCATGTTCTAAGTAATTCATTGTCATTGCTAGTGCAGTCATGTCTTAGCACCTTACAGCTGGGAGCTTCTTCTGCAGAACTAGACAGAAGTCCTTGAACTCTCTTGTACCCTGAATTGCCTTTAACTTACAGCTGAGTTTCATTTGCTCATGCTTTTATTGCTCTGTGTCTGGCTCCTCAGTAGTATTGGGGAAAACACAACAGACATTCGGTGCATTGCAGTCTCATTAATATCAGATGGTCCATCAGAGTTCCCAAAATCTAAAGTGCAAGGAAAATAAAGGGAAGCTGCTCAATAATATTTCTGTCTACTCTGGGAGGTAGCAGGTGTCAGTGAGCATCAAGGGAAGTCAGCTGGGATATTGCCTTCCCTGCATGGATTAAGAAGAATTTTGGTGTCTGAACACTTTGGGGTGTAAAACATACCTTTTCTATCTGAAATGGGAATTACCACATGGAAATGGATGTGATCTAGTGGGTTTGTAACACCTTAATATCTAAATGCATCAGTGTTTCCACCCACTTCGTTGCCATTTCATGCAGTAATCTCCCACTGTCAACTTCCTTAGGCTGTGATTGTAGTAGTTAATAAATGTGTACTTGTGCAAGAGTTGAGACACTGCCTCACTGCTGTCCATACTGCTGAATTTTTAATAAACTTCTGGCAGAGTTTGGACCCATAGCAAAATGCATCTTGCCAAGCAGTTCAGAGCACATTTAGAGAGATAACAAGAATCATTATCATCAGAGATTGAGAACACAACAAATTCAGTTTTCTGAGTGAGAGGGTTTAGCAACATGAATCCAGGTCATGGTGTGGCCTTTGGCCTTGAGACAAAGAAGCTGTCTCTGATTTGTAGCAGTCAGCAATACAGATAAAGCCTTTGTGTACCATCAGCATGTTTGCCATCTCAGGCATCACTGGGTTTTAGGTTAATTTATGTTTTCCCTAGCATGAATTGTGTGTAACTGTCAAAGTACTGGGTCACTTCTGCACATTCTGGTTTTGGAAATTCCTGACACATTGCTGCCCACAGCAGTGCATCCACACATCAGAGCCTCTGTTAGCAGTCACTCATGCACTCCAGCAGTTTGGCATGTTGGTGCTCGTAATCATTTACATTTGGTATCTATCAGACTCTGAATCCTCAGTTTCTCTGTGTGCCTGTGAGCCTCAGAGTGTGTCTTTATGGACCCATGGGTTTCAGTACAGGTGGTACACAAGCAACATTAAAATTGAATCTCCTTGCAGGATTCTCTTGGCTTATCACATACAAATCATTAGCCTCCTTCTGGCCCTCTGCACGATCAGACGTCAAAAGGTGCACATCCTGAGCCTGTGATGTATATGACCAGGCAGACAGTGTCACATGATCAGCATCTCCTTGGTAGATTTATTTCTGAGATGGATTTTTCTGACATTAGCAGTGTGTCTGGCACTACTCCCTACCCAGCATTTAAAGATTACTTTAGTTGAGGGAGGTTGGCTGCAGTCTGAACCTTCTGTTTATCCAGGACTCACTTAGCTGGAAAAAGTTGGCTGGAGTCTGCACTTTCTGTTTTCCCAGAGTGTGCCAAGGAAGCTCTGATACATCTAGTTGCTCTTATTCCCCACATATTCTTTTTTGGGCCAGCCTTGCAGACTTCATGAGACACACAATACTGTAATACCATGGTACTTGTATGAAGTTCTCTACATTATGTTTACATTAGCTTTTCTCCAAAAATAGCCCATGAATGTTAAAGAGTATGCATTGCTTACAGATTTTTTGCCAGATTTTACATCCCATAGTGCCAGCAAAGAACCAGCCCTGGTAGCATTAGGTTTTCTCTGTAAAAGTACCAGGGGTTACCTTGCATTGCAAAAGCCTATTATGAGTGTGTCAGGCACCTGAAGAAAAAGGAGACACTTAGCAGTGCCTGGCTTTTGAAGAGATGTATTGCACATTCTGTACCTATCTACATCTCTGCCTTAAGGTCCTCCTAACATTTGCCTTTATTCATATTGTCAAAGACCTGTTTTTCATACAGTTGTGTTGTTGTATAGCCAACATCTGCCTACTGGTTTCTGCTCATTTCCACAAGCATTTCAAAATCACTGTACATTACTACAAACACATGTTTGTGTCTATGGCAATTACAGATTCTTTCTCTAGACAATACTTTTTTCTTTTTGTTTTTTTTTTTAGTCTGGACAAATCTCACTCAATTTCCCACCAAGATTTCTTACCTTTCTAGATCCTTTGCTGCTGTTTCTCTCTTGTCACAACAGCTTCCAAATTAATATCATTTATGATTTAATTAACATGCCATTTACCCTGCTCTCAGGTCATTAATGATGTTGACAATTAAAAGTGGAGCAGTTGTCATTCTCTGGGGCAGTACTCTCCGTATAATGCATGAGTTCGAAAGAGGTGGGAGTCTCAGTTTGAAGCAATGAATTTTAAACTAAACTTCTGTTTATTTTATGTGTTGAAGTTGCTAATTATTGATGGACAGCAGCTGAGAACTGACCCATCTACTGTAATGGATGAAGTACAGAAATTTCTGGGAGTCTCTCCTCATTACAACTACTCTGAAGCCTTAACGTGAGTGATTTTAATCATCGCTTTCACACATTCCTACGTTCCTAAAATACCAGTTAGTCTCTAAGTGAGCTCGCTGTAAAAGAAAGCCTCTCATACTACTCCTTTGAGCTGTCAGTAGGATGCATTCTTCAGTGTCTAGAAAGAACACAATTCAGGGTTAGATGTTCTGTGACTCATCCACTGAGCCACTCAGCGTGCAGCTTGACTGTTCCAGAAGTAGACCTCTGACAAATGGGCAAAACAAAAATTACTTTGTAGGAAGCGCGTATGAATATGAATAGCACATGGAACGCTGACGTGCATAAACTAAAAGGAAAGCAAATTAGTTTCTCTTTATTTTTGACATTAACTGCAAGACAGACTCAATAGTACCAATCAGTCAAGAATGTAACATCCATTCTATACATCATAAATAAACATGTACGTAAGTCCTTCAGATTCTGACGTTTAGATTTGGTTGCCTTTAAAACAAGACTAATAACCTTAGCTTTACTCTTTTGAAACTTCAGTCTAAACTTGGGAGATGCATCTTCCTTGCAGTATCTCACAGCCCTTACGCTGCATAATATTTATTTCAGGTTTGATTCACATAAAGGTTTCTGGTGTCAGCTCCTGGAAGAAGGAAAAACAAAGTGTCTTGGAAAGAGCAAAGGCAGAAAATACCCTCCTATGGATTCTGAGGTAAACCGTTAAGCTCACGGGCATTATACGGGGATGGACGCCGCACAGGCAAAATTGTGAGAAGGGAGAGAGGACAAAATTAAGCAGACGTTACTTGAATACCTTTCCCTACAAACAAAATATTTAAGATAGCCATGGAATACATAAAACTTTTCAGTTCTGTATTTAAGATGTGAGGAACTCAAGGCATTAAAATGGGCTTTTAAAATCTGGCACCCCTTAGAAAAATAAACTTGGCAACCGTGCAATTCCCTTAGAAACCTCTTCCCTTTACCTAAGTGATTTAACCAGCAGAGGCTCCATACTGCCTGTTTGGTTTTTTTCTCACTCAGTAATGATCAGAAGTGTGCATTTGTCTGTTCCCTTGTATTTCAGAGTAGCTAGACCATGCCAAGTAATCCAGACTCATATAATCCAAATCCAGTTTTAAGAGAAGTTAGGTTCTGTTTCTATGAATTTTATAAATACCTTCACCATACTAATGCTCAGATGAAGAAAATTCCACCAGATCAAATGCTGCAGCCTGTACCCAAGGGTGGTTTAGATTCCTGCTCCAGATGTTACTTCTGTGTTTATGCTGTCCTGTATTCCCATTTCTGGAATAAAACACAAATGGAAACCTAGAGTTTGAACAGCAGTAAACATTAATGTGGCAAAGTGTAAGCCAGGATTATTTTTTTCTTACAGCACTTAAATTACAAGCAGCTCCACATCAAAAGATTCGTACTGATACAAAGTCATCAAGTGAGAAGGCTGGTGGCCAGAGAAAAGACTGTGTTTGTTTGTTGTATTTTTCAACTCTAAATACTTCTGAAAATGGGGTTACTAATTGATACATGCCTCTGTACAAAGATGGTTTAGAAGCTTTGGTTTCAATCACACTTCTGTAAATTCAATGTAACTGCAGCAGTTTAATTGCAATTCTTCATTTACATGACTACCTGAGAGCAGAATCAGATGCTTTGCTTTGACTTCAGTGTTCATTTTGGACGCCCTTTTTTCTCTCAAAATTAATTTTTACAGTTCAGCTCCTAACGTGAAGAGATTAAATGTGCATGTGGTAGGTAGCATAGAACAGTAAAAAGTGCATAAGAGAAAGTAAAGTTTTAGCACAGGTAATTTTGAAACCTAGAACTCTCAGCAACTGCAGAACAACATTTAATTAAATAAAAATATCTCCTTTTGTATCCACCAGTGCAGGGCTTTTCTGTCAAGCTACTACAGAGATCACAACGTGGAACTGTCAAAACTCCTACACAAATTGGGACAGCCCCTGCCATCATGGCTGAGACAGGAGCTACAGAAAGTAAGATAGCATTGAAAAAAGGCTTTTTGAAATCTCTCTTCCACACTTCAGTCATCATACCTAAAGTCTCCAGCTACCAGAAGGTCTTGTAAGATATACCTCTCCAAAAAAGAGTACAAGATAGATTCTTTTTTTTTTTCTTTCTTTCTCCATGTGCTGGCATGTGGATTGTGAAAACATGTATTTCTTAGAGCTCTGGTGGGCCATATCTTTCTCATAAACATTTCTGGACGTGTGGACTACTGTGCACATATGTGGAAATTATTTGCAACTGGTTTAAGGTTCAGAGATACATGACCTGTCCAATTTCATGGTAAATATTTACATTTTTATATATCAGTTCAAAAGTATTGTGTCTCATGTATGTTTTGTACCCCACTGTTAGGCTGCTGACAGTTTTTTCTTACTATTTGATTTTTCTCTTGCCTAAAATCAAAAAACTCAATGTAGCACAAAATGCCAGGTGTATTTCTGCCTTTGGAATCAGCTTGCTAATACCCAAATCATATACTAACAAGAGGAAGAAGTACAGTTATCAGATATGGTTTAGATGTGCCCAGCAACAAAATAGACAAAATCTGGAAGCCACAGACAAAAATAATGTAGGGGGAAAAAACAAGCACAAAACTAAACTTTATCTGTGATTGTAGCCTGTAACAACAAACCTTGACAATGAGGTAAGGGCCTCTGTCCATAATTACTGTGTCTGACTTTGTACTGACTGAAATGGCAAAATACAGACTCTAGTCATTACCTGAAGAGAAATGGAATTGGACATGTGAAGCACAAGAGTTGCAGTATAAACCTTATAAGTAGTGTTAACACTTCGAGAGTTGTGAACCAGACTGAAGCAGTGCAATGCACAGGCTTTCACTGCTGGCTTCTAGGAGCAGCCAGGTCCAGATACTGCACTGCAGGCTTATATTGCTGTGAATCATGAATGGAAAACACATAAAGAGCAGAAACAGGTTGTTACTTAGACTGCCTTAATTTGCATCAATATTTGTTTCCTTAATTTATTTTCCTTCAGTCCATGCTTTGTGTATTCCAAGATCCCTCAGCCTGATCAAAATCTTTCAGTAACCTTTAGTTTACATCAGATGAGAAAATCTATCAGGATTTCCAGATGAAAATACTGGTTCTGGTTCCAGACATTTTCAACGTTTGGTGTTTTAAGGTAGGAATAGGCTTTAGGGGGAATAAACACAGTGTGTAATCATGGCAGAAAATTACATTCTAATAATGGAAAACATAACTATCCAGCCTTACATTTATGTGATACATTTCAATAATGCATCTCACAATGCATCAGCTTAGATGTGAGATAAAGTCTATTTGATAGCACTTAAAAGTTGAAAGAGGAGGTCGAGGAAGACTTCAGCTGAGTGTGGCCTTAATGCTTCTCCACTGAATCCTGGCTCTGAGTGTTTCTAAAGGCATGAAGAGGCAGTGGAAACAAAAGAGAACCACAGTACTAGATGGGATGCTTTTTACTGTAGCTCTGTAGTATTAACATGATTTGTTTCAGGGTGGATAGTTAAAAACACACATCAAACAGGTGGGGAAATTTCATATGTCTCAGTGCTGGTTCAGGACATTTATGGAATTATATAATTTAACTATCAAGGTAATGGGATGGAAATCAGTCTGTTATTCCCTAAATAGAAAGCAGATGTTGAGATCCTTACTGTACCTCTAACTGGTAATCTTTGTTATTTATTGATTTTGTTGATGCAATATGTGGTTTTGATAGGCCTGTAAAGAAAAAAATCTAGTCCAATTTGCTGTATATAAAAATATTCTTCACGCAGCACATTTTCTGCTAAGGGAATATGCATGATTGATGATGAGGAGCTACTAGAGTAGACATTTTTTAAGATGAACATCTTTATTATTTATTAGACAGAATGAAAATTTTCTTTTCACTTTACTCACTGTCATATAGATTTGGCCCAAAAGCTGCCTTATCCTAAAAATACTTCTTATTTGATAAAAGAAACATTTTGGATTCTGACCATCTGTAAAAGCAAATACTCCACATGCTATGGACAGCTCATGTGTCCTGCAAGCACCTTACAGGAATTTGTTACAACTAAGTAACTGGAGAAAATACCTGGAGTTCTCATCCTGGCATGATTCATTTTTTGATCTGGTAGAACAACACGAGTGCAGTCACCATGTAGTACTAGGAGCCTCAAAGCCCAACGTGCAAGGCCTTGGCCTGGGGTGGACTGGGCTTGTTCTGGCAGCTAGATACAAAGTTCATCCTCCCGGATGGAGTGCCATGATAACTTTCAAGTCCTGATGAGGAAGAGCAGGGTGGAGCTCTCCCAATGTCCCTCCTAAGGGAGGGGACTGGCAGCAAAATGAGTAAGCTTCTAGGGATATCTTCAGTGGTTCCTGAGGCTTTACCTGAGTCAGTACTATGCACAAAGTAACTCCACCTTTTGGTCCTGAAACTGCATCCGAAAGAGTGTGATCTTGCTAAGTCCAAGCTCCTGTTGCGATGCAGCTGATTTTTGGAAGAGGTGCTGCAGGGTTTGCTGCTTGTATACCGGGCAAGCTAGTTGCAGGCAGAAAAGCAATAGAGAAGTAAAGGCAAACTGCTGGTGCTCTTGGCAGCTCTGATTTCTGATGGTCACTAGCTACTTGTTTATACAAAGGTCGTATGAAGCCACTTCTTTTTTTTTTCTTCAGAACTATTTAATTTGTTCTTACATTTAACAGGAGGCTATAAAAAACAGAATTACTTTTAATGTGCAGTCAGCTTGGTGAAGAATGAAGAGTCTGAGCAAAGCATGCAGTCAACAGGTAGATGTGTTATTCCTCAGATCCTAGATGCACGAGTGCAGCCGAGTAAGAAAGTCATACAACATGAATTACCTGACAGAGTTTAACCTCTTCTTTTCACAGCTTACCTACAATCAGTGTTTGATTTCCAGGCACAAACTATCAGTATTAACATTCTTTAAAAATACTGCTTCATTACAACAAATTTGTATTTGTGAGTCAGTCAGATGTTTTACTGAGGTTGGTAACACAGCCATGGTTTTCTCCTCCCCTGGTAGATAACCGCATAAGCAATTTCGGTAAAAAATGCTTGGTGGTGTGAGCTTCACATTTATGTTCACAAATCTGATTCTGAATTTTGCTTTCTGCAGACATCTGTGCTATTAAAAATCAGGGTGTGATTATGAGCAGAAAGCCACCAGTAGGAGGGTGTAGACATATGAAATCACTTCGTTATTTTGAACAAACATTCCTAAGAATACTGTGATATCGTCCCAGTTCTACTTGTGCAGAAAGAATTCGTTTCAATGATTTGCAGACTTTCTTGTACAGAAGATCCTTTTTCATTGCTTAAAAAAAAAAAAATAATGTGAAACTTCCTCAGGAAGCAATTAAATAGATATTTCGATGTTTATAGATGTAATAATACTCTTGTCATTCACATTGAATGAAAATTGCTGGAAACATTTTTCTCCAAGTTTTTTAAAATAAAAGATAGATATTATTCTGATAGTGGCATGGTCTCTGAAGTGCAACAATAAACTCTGGTAAGAAAATGTAGTGCTGTGTGGAAGTGATTTTTATGTTCACAACAGCTGTCCTTTTCCAAGTTGGTTAGCAGCTATTGCGACTTTACACTGAGCTACAACACAGTCCAGGAGTGTGGGAGCAGCATGAAATGTTTTCAGAAATTAAAAACATTGCTTACTCTCTCTGTGAGTGACTATTACTGCTGGATGCAGCTGCTCATTTTACTGCTTTTGCTTCCTGCTTACTTTTCTTTTTCTTTTTTTCTGCCAGCAATTGCTAATGTGCTGTAGAAACAATCCAGAGTTTGCTATTTTTAAGATAACAAGCAGACTTTATTCAAATTACTTGCCTTGGGGATTCAGTAGTTGTGCCAATGTATCAGCCTACACAGACAGGAGAAAACCTTTCTTAGGAGAAACCTCTAAAGACAGTATAAATGTCCAAAGGAAAATTCAAAACAGATTAAAAAAAGTGAAGTGTACTCTGTAGCTGGGCAAAAGCTGCTTAATACCCGCATAGAGGTGTGGAAAACAGGAAACCTAAGTTAACAAAATATTCTGTTCATTACTGAAAAATGATGTGACCTGTCATTTAGAAGGCTAAGCTTCTAATAGTAGTCATAGAAGCACAGAATGTTAGGGGTGGGAAGGGATGCTGAAAGATCATCTGGTCCAACTTCCCTGCCAGAGCAGGTCACACAGGAATGCATCCAGGCAGGTTTTGAATGTCTCCAGAGAAGGAGACTCCACAGCCTCTCCAGGCAGCCTGTTCCAGTGCTCCATCGCCCTCACAGTGAAGTTTTTCCTTACGTGAACTTGGAACCTGATATGCTCCAGGCTTGTCCTAACATTGGACATCTCTGAAAAGAGCCTAGCACCGTCCTCCCAAAACTTGCCCTCCACGTAAGAAGATGGGGCTAAGTTCCACAAGTGAATTCTAGAAGTAATTCTGACTAGAACATGTGTTTTTTACTTAGGGTAGAGTGCAGCTGCCTAATCTCCTCGAGCTGGTACCGTTTGTGAGCAATGTTTCTGCTTCTCAAGCAGAGCTAGCAGCTTAGGGCTTGCCCAAGCATACACGCATGGATACCTAGTTACATGGCTCTCCAGCTGCGAACGGAAGCAGTTTCAATGTCTCGTCGAGCTGAAGGGAGATGCTTTGGGGACTGATTGCAGCCGCTTTTCCATGCGCGCATTAATCCTGTTTCCGCTGGGACGCCACCCAGTGGCATCAGCAGAGCAAGACACAGGGCGTGGATCCCCTTTGCCCTTCCCGCCACACCGCAGGGCGGTGCTGCTCGGGGCCCGCCCCCGGGCCCGCCCCGGTGGCTGTCCCGCCGCGTGGGTGGAGCCTCCGCGCGGCCAGCGGCCAGTTCCCGGCGGGGCGCGCGGAGAAGGGCACGTGGGGCGGGCGGCTTTGGGCGCGCGGAGAGCGGCCTGAGGGCGGCTTTGGGCGCGCGGAGAGGGGCGCGTGGGGCGGGCGGCTTTGGGCGCGCGGAGAGGGGCGCGTGGGGCGGGCGGCTTTGGGCGCGCGGAGAAGGGCACGTGGGGCGGGCGGCTTTGGGCGCGCGGAGAAGGGCGCGTGGGGCGGGCGGCTTTGGGCACGCGGGGAGGGGCGCGCGGGGCGCGGCCTGAGGGCGGCTTTGGGCGCGAGGGGCGACCGGTGGGCGCGTGGGGCGAGAAGGAGGCTGAGGGGCTGGCGGGTGAGGTAACCGAGGGTGGGCGCTGGCGCGGCCGTGAGGTAGCGCGGTGTGGTCTTCTCCACAGGCGTGCCTGCCCCCGAGCGGAGACGTCGCGGCAGAGGGGAGGAACGGAATGAAACGAGAAGCAGGTGGGCCCTGTGGCAAGGTGGGCGGCGAGTGCGGGTTCGGGTTGTGAGGGGTTTGTGAGACGGCGGCCAGGACGCGGCCTGGGCAGGGTTGCGGTGAGGGAGGGAAGATGGCGGCCGCCACGTGGTGGGGTGGGAGGAGGTAATCCATGACTCCATGGGAGCTGCCCTGTGGCCGTCTCCCTTCCTAGGCATGGAAGAACAGTTCCTTGCTAATTGGCAAAACTTCTACCCTCCTGTGGGTATTAGTCGTTGACTGTAGCAAGTAACACGCCGAGTTGGCCATGGGGTGCTCTGTGTGGACTTGGCCAGCTTTCCCCCTTTGTGTTTTTTTGGTTGGCTGGTTTACTGTTTTCTTACCTTTTCCTCAATAAGCAGCTAGAGCTGAGTCTGTAAACCTGTTAACGGTTTGGTTTTTTTTCTTCCGTAGGAGCGCAGAAGGTCAAGTATGGAGCTGCAGTGTGACTAGGTATGTGTTCTGTAGCAAGCTCTGGGAAGGAGGGTTTCGGGCGGGAATAATAGCGACTTGATAATTTCTATTTAGCAGCTAAACTGCTGAGACTTTTCTGTAGGAATCGAGGTGTAGCCTTGGTGTTAAGTTTTTAAGACGTACTTTCTATGTTTGGTTCTTATCGACATAAAAATAGAACTGTGTAAGTTAGTGTGAGTAGGAGCAACTGGGCTTGGATGCAGATGTATTAGATACACTGGGAATGAATGATGAAACGCGTGTTGCCAGAACTTTTCCCCAGCCAAACTAGAAGCATCCAAATCTACAGATTTCTGTCTCTGCAGGTTAAATGTCGTTTTCAATAAATGTTTCTTTGATTTCGTGAAGTCAGTATGAAGAGTTACTTGCAGCTGCAGGAGTAGAAGGGGAAGTCAGGTTGATACTAACAGCTTTGTTTCAGAATAGTTTACAACCTGTAGGAGAGCATCATACTGTTCAGTGTTTGCTGTCTCTGTATGTGTTTCCAGTAGCAATATTAAACTGCCTTAAACTCGTTTTTACAGGGGAAAAACACTGTTGGGTTGTGATGACAGAAGAATCACACAGAAAGTTAGTGGTTGGAAGGGACCTCAAAAGATCATCCAGTTCAACCTCCCTGCCAGAACAGGATCCCCTAGAGTAGGTCACAGAAATACCTCCAGGCAGGTTGTGAATGTCATCAGAGAAGGAGACTCCACAACCTCTCTGGGCAGCCTGTTCCGGTGCTCTTATCACTCTCACAGTGAAAAAAGTTTTTCTTTATGTTCATATGGAATCTTCTGCACTCTGGCTTGTACCCACTGCCCCTTGTCCTATCATTTGACATCACTGAGAAGAGCCTGGCTCTGTCTTCCCTACGCCCACCCTCCAAAGAAGAAGACAGGGTTAAGTTCCACAAGTGGAACTAGGAGTAACTGTGACTAGAACATCTAGTTTTTGCTTAGGGTAGGGTGCATCTGTCTAATCTGGAATTGGTGAGCAATAATACTTAATGCTTAGCAAGCAGAGCTAGCAAAAGCTAGCTTTAGGGTAGATCTTAATTTTGCTTTAGAATTGAGAGAAAGGAGCTGCCTTTGTTTTTGTTTCTTAACAAAATCTGAACTTGGATCCTAAAGGAGACCCTCTGCCATCCAGTCCCTTTACAAAGAGGGGCTGGAATGTCACTCTTTATGCCTAAAATCAGCCTTGACTGTTTCTATATAAATACAATTAGGAGGACTCGTTTATTCTGTGCTGCTTTCAGAGATCGTCTGCTCATGTCTTTGGGCTGTTGCCAAGCCACAAGCAATTGCAATAATGCTGTTGGTAGATTAGTGGCTGTGCTGCACTGCACTCACTGTGTACCATAACTGAGCATACTGCAGTATTATTAAGTCTGAGAATGTGCACCTTGGGTGGTGGCTTTTTCTGCTGTCCAGGTGTGTGTGGTTGCTACAAGGTACACTGCACAAACGAAGGTAAGTTTAGGGAGTGCATGTGAAAGCTACAGTTGTAATTATGCCTATATAAAGTATTCAAATGTATGCATGAGCCAATAAAGAGACATCAACTTTGACTGCCAGTGTTGCTTCTTCCTTACAAGACTACTGATAACCAAGATAAGTCACATGGTGATAACAAACGAGTGGAAGCTTAAGATGGGCAAAGGCAAGGTGGATTGCCTGGGCGGTGTTTGGAGCTGCTGTAAGAGCACAACAACAACAGATGGTCACTCTGAAGGCCAAAGAGTGGCTCTGCAGGAGCAATTAGTAGAGGAACTATAACATGATCACTGTTGGATGGCTGTGCTCCAAGGCCTTTGAAAGGGAAAGATCTATGAGATTTAAGCTACTGGGCAGGGAATGGAGGGGAATTCGGGAATAAAAGGTACCACCACCACCCAGAAGACATCGGCCACCTGGGGCACCACTGGAACCTGGAATGGTGATAATTTTCTTCTCTTGCCTCTGGTTTTGCCCCATTCTTTCCTCTGTCACATGCTGCATAATCGTCTCTTGGTGTCAGTTTCCCTCCTTAGGTTCACTGAAGAGCTTCCCATGAACCCTTCCTCTAAGGTTGTGTCACAACTTGGCAGATGAGGGGGTGTTCCTGTCTGAAGTGGATGGGGGTGGAACTGTGGACATGTAATTACAATACAAACTACCTCTAAGGAAGTTATTTCCAATGATCGTGTTGGTCACGCTATGGAAAAGATTGGTAGGGAGATGAGGGAGCTGTCAGAGGAAACATTCTCATTTGTGTGGGGTTTCTTCAGCATGTACACTTCCTGCCATTTCCAAGGTATAGCTGAAGGTATATTCTGTGGAGCTATAATAAGTGGTACTACACCTGTTCTAATTGGTGGTGTGTGATTACTCTTCAAACAGCTGTGTACAACCTGATCCTATGGCATCTTCACTGCTTGGGGTTCCATGTTTGTGGCTGCCAAGCCTGGTAGCCAGCAGTTGTGTGTGCTGTGATTTTCCTTTTCTTTAAGAGTGGAAAGTAACAACCTTGTGCCTCTACAAAGAAAACCCCACATCTCTTGTACTAGGGTGGTTATTTGCTGATCTTGTGCAAGGAAATGCTGGGCAGCGGCCAGGGGAGCTGCTGTGTCTCGGGGACAAGGGAATGCTGCCACTGTGGGTGTGGTTGCTGTCCTGCAGATGTCCCAAAGTGGCTTGCTCAGGTTTTCAGATTAATTTGTGATTGGCTTTGACCTCATGAAAAGCAGGGGTAGGCAAGCAAGTAGGAAGAAGCTGCAGCAGGCTTGAGGATCAGTTTCCAGAATGTATTAAAACACAAGACTAGGACGTAAAGGTCTGGAGAGAAGCTTTTTTTCTGTTGTGGTTACTGAAGTGATACTGAAAAATTAAGGCTTTTCAGCACTGATAAAATTCCATTTGTTAACCCAATTCCTTTGAGTTTTAACCTTTTGAATCAGCAGCTGCCTTTTAAATCTGTTTTAACATTTCCGTGTGTAACAACTGTGTTGTCATTTGACCTGATTGCCCTTTGAAACTCGACTGTTCTGCTTCCTATAAGGAGGATCCTTTTATATGAAACTTAACTTTGGAGAACAAAGTAACTGTTCTGCTAGTCCATTGTGTGAGCCGGGTGGTGAGGTCACTGATAACTGGACCTGAATAAACTGGCCTACTGGCTTCATCTGGCCTGCAACTCAGATTTGTGAGTGTTTCAGCTCTTCATCAAATATTTAGAACTTGGAAAGATGAAACTGGGTTTGCTTCAAGAGAAGGAAGAAATAAGATTATGGTCAAATGTAAAAGTATGAATGTAATGTTCACTGTGGGTATCTCTTAGTTGAGTGCTCAGAGAGGTTATGTAGCCTTTCCTATGAAGCTTTCTATCAGCATCTGCTCGCATACAGCATAGTGAAATCTGCCTTGTTACTTGAGTACAATAGAGAGATTCTTACAAGATGTGGCTTAGGATGGCTTGGTTTTCATTCTTTTTCTTAAAATTTGATTCCCAGTTCCCAAAGAACTTTTTCTATCTTCACGTCTCTTCCTGTTGTATCTTAGCTCTTCCCTTTGTAGATGTTCCTTGGTTATCTGCACCCAGTTCCATCCAGTGTCTGAGAAAATATCCCAGAGTTCATATACTTAGAAAATACTTTCAGGAGCACACTTTTTTTACTTGAGAAAGCTCACATGAAGTTTTACCCCGTGGATGTTCCTGCAGCATCTGCTCATGTATCATCCACAGGAGTAACATATACAAGTTGTAGTTAGTGTGGCAGTTTTTATTAGGTACTTTTACATCATCAGGCTCATTGAACAAAAATCAGAATGGTGTAACATAAAGACAACATTCTGTGTTTGAAACTGAAAAGGCATGCTCTCTGCTTAAACACATAGTGCAACATTTTAAAATCTAAGAAAGCATCCTATTAAACTAATGAGCTACTGCACTAGTACTGCATTTAGTATGCAGACCTGATTTCCACCCACACCACCACCCCCAGCCTGTTTCTGTGGTGCGGTTTCTAAACATGATTTCCCCTGTACACAATAGATGTATTGCACTATATAGTCTACTTGCCACAAGTCAAAATCATGGGTCTTGATGGTACACAGATACATTTTGACAGGTTTACTTAACACTTTAATTCAAAGGGTTATGTTGGAGTAAAAACAAAAATGGTTTTAAAGTTCACTAGCAAAGTGTGTCACATAGATCTAACACTAGGTAGTCACAGTACTATGATTTTTTGACATGTTTTAAAGTATTTCACGCTATTTCAAATGGTGAATGAAAATATATTAAAGCACCACAAGTACTTGTTTAGCACCAGTTCCAACAAGTATTAACTAGTCATGACCCGTGAAAACTTAATTTGAGGTTGGAAAGAAATGAAGGGCCAAGTCTTCAATTGTGTGTGCTCTGTGTAATACCATCACCACTTCTGTATGCCAATGGAGCTGTCTTGCCTCTGTTACACCACCAGAGAGACACAGAACCACACAGAAATGAATGACTGACTGCTCACAACAGGAATACATGCATCCCACTGTTCACAAAAGGCCACAGAACACTGTCACAGCCAGGGTATCTGGGGATAAGGAAACAGTCACTGGTGGTCACAGTTTGCTTAGTTGCTCTGAGGTGCCACGTCTGCCACACTTGCCACATGGAGTGTTTCACGGCCCACAGAGCTTTTGTTTCATCTTTGTAAGAAGCATGTTTGTTCATGCAACTAGAACACACTTGCAGGCAGAATGACCTTGGACGGGGAAGGTAGAAGTATCACTGAACTTTGTGGTCTCCCTCTTGACTGCAGATAGTTCCAGATACTTTCAAGCATGATAGCTGTTAGTACTGCACTAGGAAGGTGATTACTCTTTGTGTTCTGTGTGCTAAGTTCAGTGGTGTGGCCCTTTATAAAAGTATAATAAATTGGCTTATATTTGTCCTGTACACCAAGAGTAACTGCTTATTAGTGCAGTTCTATAATAAACCAGTAGGGTTTCCATAGTGTGGGGAACAGTATCTCTAAAGGAATTAAATGGAATCAAGATGTGTCAATACCTCAGAAGTCACTGAAAACTATCTGTCACCTTTCCTGTAAGACCAGTCTGAACCAGTTTAAGACTTTATAGACCTTTGTAGACAGGTTTTGGCTCAGCATCTCCAGTATTTGCAGTGTACGTACTTAAAACTCTCCTATAGGATTGACAGAGGCTCTTAGTGTTACTTGAATAAAGCCCTCCAAAATCCGCAACGAGATTGGTATGTTTGTTAGTCTGATGCTGTACTGACAGCTCGTGGGAAATAAGAAAAGTAAGTTCTCTTCAAAATGTTGTAGGTACTAAAAGATCTGAATTTCAGAAAGAAGACAAATACTTATTTAGAGGAAATTAAATAAGAGCTCTGATCTAGCTCTTCCAGCTGTGCAGCAGTTTTATGGGGAACCTAACTACTGTGCTAGCTGTTTTTACTTGGGAATGTACTTTCTGCCCACTAAGCTTTGAGAACATTTATCAGAATCACTGGGAAGCTGATTATTGACAATTATTTTCTGTCTTAACATTTAATACATACTTGGAATTGCTTACTACAAATGATCTCATTAGTCAGTGAAACAGGTCAAAAATAGAGGGCTGAGTGTGAGATCAGAGGAGTAAGACAACAGTCAGGAACTGATTAACTATACTGAAGATTAATTTTGAGATCTGTAATTCTAGAGAAGCTCAGAACAGAAATAGCTTGGAGCTACTACAGCCTTCCTGTGGGCAGTGAATCTGACAGTGAGCTCTCCAGCTGTCCTGTTCCAATGTTACTCTAAGCTGGCTATCACTTTTCCTCTTATCTTAGATGCATGATAACTTGTACATAAACTTCCTTAATGCAGAGAGATTTTATCTGGATAGTAATCCTTAACTGGAAAGGTTGTGTGTATACAGCTTGGTTTAACAAAAAGAAAAACACAGGAATCAGGAAAGTGTGTGTTTCCACCCACTGTGGGCCCCAGCTGTGCACTGTCTGTGCTGATCAAGTTGTCCTGACTCAAACTTTCCTGACAAAGTTTGGGTTTCGCCATGGATGTTCATAGTTTGGTCACACTTTTTATCCAGGGTACAAAAGAGGATACTTTCGTATAGACACCTGGAGAATCTTTCACGCCACAGCCATAGCCCCAGGAGGTCACACCATATACAACCCAGCTTTCCCCTGGCCGTTCACACATCAGTGGTCCACCACTGTCTCCTTGACAGCTATCAACACGTTTCTGTTCCTGGATGTTTCCAGCACAGAGCATTCTTCCTGTGAATCTTCTTTTGTAACGCTCTTCACATATCCTCTTGGGAAGTAAGGGAATGGCAGCCTGTTGTAGTGTTCTTGAATAAGCCCTTCCTGAAAAGAGGACCCAAATTACTGTCTTGTTATGATGACTGGTCTTGGAAACATAAATACTATTTCATTCCATTTTTGCTTTCAGTCCTGTCAGTCATTAAATGAAAACAAGCTTAAATACTGAAAAAATGTACTGTGGATTAAAAATAATATGAATTCCTACATAATGTGAATATGGAATAGAGGCTTGGTTTTTAAATCCTGGTAATTTCTGTATACCAGAGAACTAATGGGATTGAATAAGCAGTGCTCTGCTTGTAAAATGTCAAGATTTCAATCACTTGGCTTTTTTCAGTTGCTTGCACATCCTTTTCAGTTGGAAACATGGAAAATTAAAGCCAGTGCTGAGAGTTTCTTAAAGTAAAATAGTAATACTTGTGATTCATACAGTAGGTTTGAAATTTCAGCTGAAGTACTGAGATGATGTAATTTCTTACTGTAATTAAAGTAAATTATTGCAGTGGCTAATGTTTCCTTAAATAGATGTCCAAAGTAAACAGTACTGCAGAACTTTCAGTGAACTGTGTAAAATGATGGACAAAGCCAGGTAATGAATTAGGAACTGTTTTAGCAAAATCCCTACCATACAAGTCCTATCTCCTTTACAGTGACCCAGACATCTGTGCACACAGAGGAAGAGCTGATACTTGGCCTTGCCTCCTTGTCTCCTTGCCAGTTGGAATGAGTCAGGGAAACAAAGGCTCAAGTGTGGTTGCTGTCTTGCTGTGTATTCAGCACCATAAAAACGTGAAAGTAAAACATGGTTATTAATTTATAAAACGTTTAAAGGACAAAGGCCTTTGAAGAGGAAAAATCTTACACTGACCTAAAAGGTGACTAAAGAGTTTGCTCCAGATGTCTGGATTGCAGATTGCTCTGTGACTCTTGTAAATTCTGGCAAGATGTTCTCTTACTTAGATCTAACTGCTGATGGAAAAATGTCATCAGTAACAAGGGAGACTAAAGATGTTCTTTGAAAGTCTATTGTGTGTGTATTTTCCATCCATTTTTCTGTTGAAGTAGTGTAATTGACATAATCTTTCTAAAATATGCATCATACTTACCTTAGAAACCTTCAGTGTGTTAGAGCTGTTAGTTATGTTCTGAGGGGGTGATAAGCTGCTGTGCAGGGTGTGCCTGGCAACAAATAAGCTTTTCATTCATGTTTGTCAGGCTTAATGAAGCCATTTTACTGACTGGTTCTGTGGTTTAGGGTGACATGGTTAATCACCACTTTTCAAATGCAAACTAAATTCAGCAAATAAAGTGTTGTCATTCCTGGTTAAGGATCAGGAAAGAAAATATTCCCCTATATAAGAAGAGTACAAGTGGTCCATTTTGAGCATTTTCTTACATTTAATACTGGAGTTGTTTGAGGAGGTGGTGAGGTTTTGTTTTTAATAAGCAGCCTAAGTTAATGAGATTGGTGGCTGGAAATCATTGAAAATTTTTACCTGTGTCACCCCATCCAGTGATATAGCAGTTGGGAGCAGTTTTCTGTGGTCTTTCTCTCCTTAATGGCAAACAAGCAGGTAAGACATGGGTACTGAACCTGGCACACTGTTCCTCTGGCCCCTGGAGCCTCACCAGTGCAATATCATAGTCAGTGCTGTCAGGCCTATACTCTTTATGCATCACAATCTGTTGGACTCCAATTTCTTCCTCATATTCTTCTGGTACCAGTGTGTGGTAGTCTCCAACTCGCACAGCATAGTTCCGAGTGTTGTTGCCATACCTAAGATTGAGGTGAACACAAAGAGGGCTGGCTTATGCAAAATCAGATCCTAAGCCTGCAAACAGATTTGAGCAGGCTATTTAGTAAGAATGAGACAAAGTGACAGTAATCAAAATAAAAACCTGAGTACTAACATTGTGATGTTCCAAATAATTGCTAAAATAAAAACAAGTTTGCTTTGTAGGTTGGTTGAGAAATGCTAGAGGCTTAGACAACTTAATAAACACATTTTTATGTTAACTGAAATTTATGATAAGGAAAGCAAAGCATATATGCATCACAAGCACCTATTGTCAAAGTGACAGGAGGCCTGTAAATCATAGACTTGCTTTGCAGTCAGTATGACCCCAGTTTCTTCCGTGTCGTGGACTAAGTGGTAAATATCTTGGAGATCATTACTGCGGCTGAAATAACAAATTTCAGTGCATGCCTTTGGAGATTTTTGGATTACAGGACACAACCCTGCTCAGGAAAATGCAAACGAGAGTAGTGTTGGGTACATTTATTTTCAAATCTGGCTAAGCTAACCCAAATATTTTTCCTTTGACTTCTCCCTTTTCCTTGTAGCTTTCAACAGGAAATTCATAATATGTGTGCAGAAAATACGCTACTGTGTCCTGTCACCTTCTAACCTGTGATTGTTCATTTTATACCCTCTAGCAATGTGCTGATCTCCATAGCCTACTAAAGCTTAGAGGACCATCAGACTAAGCAGGAACATTACAGATTTCTTCTGAACAATATATAACTGTACCACTGAATATTTGTTCTAATTGTGGGTTGTGTTCCTGGTTACCTTCAAAGCTTTCCATGTCAAATTCTGCACATCTCCATCAGATGTTCTATCAGCAAAACATCACCTCTAGGCTTACAAGGACAGTTAGTTGCAGGCTGTGACCAAACATCTTTTCATCTGAAGTGAGGAGTAGTGAGAAGGAGTGCTTTCCTGTCAGCCATAGATCAGATAGTACAGTAGAAAACTTGCTACATCCTTGATTTTGACAAGAGGAACAGTTCCTTTAAATAGGTTCCTCCTGGGCTGGTGTGTTATAGATGATGGTGATTTTTTAGCAAAATAATTAAGAGATTCAGGAAAATGTATGTTAATTAAAAGTCCTGATTTTAAACACTTACTAGAATGAGAAGTGCTGTTTCTCATGCAGAAATATGAAACTTTAATAGCTGCAAGGCTTCTAGTGAAAAGCTTAATAAGCAGTCATTGCACAGACTTACATATTTTTGTGCACATCCACATACATAAGGCGTTCTTAAACTGATTTTTTTCATCAGTAGACAGTTTCTTCCCCTGTAGTACCTGGTACTTGCCAGGTGTGGAAATATTGTAATACAGGATCAGTACATTAAAAAAGGTAAAGAAACCTAGCTTAGGGGTGTCAAGAATTTTAATTCTGCTGTCTACTTCATCGTATCTTACTAGGTATTTGGTTCTTCTGTCCTCATGGTCTCTAGTTATCAAAATACAATTACCAAGCCCATATTGAAGTACACATGGGCATTCAGGAATGCCTAAAGAAACATTTCAGTAAGAGCTATATTACTAGAACAGTGCACTGGTTGAGTAACACAGTATTTCTAAAATGACATCATGGCCATTATAGTTTCCTTTTCTGTGCTTCATTTCTAATTATCCAAAGTTGGGGTTTTTTTAATGTATAGACCTGCATAGCTGTCAGAACCACTCAGGACAGCACTTACTAATAAGATAGGTGGGTTATAAAAGGAAAAACAAACATTATTTGGTCTTAAATGATAGTTTGTGAAATTACAGAAATGAATAATGCTGACATACTACTGGAATCGTGCAAAAATTGTATTTAACTTTTGTCCATAGTAGAGATGAGCCCACTTTTGTTACTTAAGCAGTGGTCCAATTTCCAGGATATGAGAAATGGTATACTGGCCTTGTCTATCTGTGGAAAGTATGTGAAGAAGCTGCTTGATCTATAGATAGCTCTTGAAAACCTAGCCCCTTAAAATATTTGATCATTAGAAGTTCAATCCAGTCTAGAGCTAAAGGTGCCTTTTCTCCTTTACAGTAAACAGTAGTTCACCCACAGGCTGTTGGAGCTGCATGCTCACATCTAGGTTGCACTGTTTTAAATGCAGCATCTAAGGCAAAACAATACTTAGGGGTGGGTGTGGTTGGGGTTTTTTTGGTGTGGTTTTTATTGTTGTGGTTGGTGTTTTGGTGGTTTTGGTTTTGTTGTTTTGTTTGTGTTATTTGAAGGGGAAAGAGGTTGGTTTGCAGGATTTTTAAAATGAAAGACCTACTCTTTGGAACAGTTTTCAGTGGGCTTGAGCTGGAATGTTTTTTGCCTATGCCCAGAACAACACAATACTTTGAAAGTACCCTTCACTGCTGAAGAGAGACCTACCGTTTAAAACAATGTGCAGCAGTGAGGACCCAGCAGCTGCTGATGAGAGTAGCACCACACAAGAGTCTTCCATCACCATGAGAAGACTTCAGTCGGAGTGCAACCTGCCATGGCCAGCCACCCCTAAAGAGGACAGGAGACATTGCCTTTGTGGTACACCAATGGAAAAGTAAGGTAGCTTGTCAGTTACCTTGAGTTTAAATCCTTCTTAGTTTTTTTGACTGACATAACCTGCAAACCACATTATTCATTGAGTGGCAGCTGAGAATGCCTTTATATTCGTGCAGCATTGACAATTCCATTTAACAGTGGTCAGGACTACTTTACAGATTGTTTGGGCATCCAGCACTCTGAGTGCTTCCTCCCACTGTCAATTATTTCAATTTTCCCTTCTCAGATTGCATTCATTGTGCCAAAAATACATTCTATGAGTTCCTTGCCAAATACCATTCAAGTCAACAAACCAGAAATTTCCTGTCAACTGGAGAGGGGAAAGAAGGGAATTTCTTGAAAAGCTTAAGTTTGCATCCTTTCCTGTCTGCATTCAGATCTTTGTCTTGTTTAAAAAGGGAAGCTGGCAACACAAGATGTCTAAGGCAGCTGTAGAAAGCACCTTTTGTTAGCCTATGATCATCTGGTTTATATTGTAGATCTGGGATACATATTTGCAGGCCTGTGAAGACAGGATGAACTCTTTTTCTCCCATTTAACAGATTAGCAAAATACGGAATCGGGGGAGAGAGAGATGCACCAGAAAGCAACAGCAACATCCAAGAAATAGCGTCAGGCAGGCTTAGGTGTTTCTGAGTACTGTCAACTTAAATAGATGTGCTGGAGTACAAGAGCTGCCCAAGACCTCACCTCAGAGTTGCCAGTGCCAGTCTCAAGCTGCGCCAGGGGAGGTTTAGACTCGAGGTGAGGAGAAAGTTCTTCACCGAGCAAGTCATTCGTCATTGGAATAGGCTGCCCAGGGTGGTGGTGGAGTCACCATCCCTGGAGGTGTTCAAGAGGAGATTGGACGTGGCACTTGGTGCCATGGTCTAGTCATGAGGTCTGTGGTGACAGGTTGGACTTGATGATCCTCGAGGTCTCTTCCAACCTTAGTTATACTGTGATACTGTAAATTCAGGTGGAGGAATTTCCTCCCTATAAACATAGAACAATGTAGACATTTTTTACTTCTGGAAGATAGGATTCAGTATGTCTTTCCAAAGTGGGATAGTTCAGCTTTGGGTTTTCTGGCATGTATGTAAGGATCCAGATCCTTTTAGAACTTTGTCTTAATGACTTCTTGTGACAATGAGTCCTTTTCTGACATTGCTTATCTGTTCCTTTCCTTGATTTTTGAAGTCACCTAAAGTCCCTGTGGTTATTTATTACAGGATCAAGGGTCTTGCTCAGACTTAATTGTACAATCCATTGTTTATCACTGTTTCGTTTCATCCAATATTCTTTGTACGCATACTCTGAGATGGTTCTTTTTCTGTACAATGCATTATTTATTACTCTTATTACTGAGGTAAGTAATCCTACTTTGCTCTGTCTGACTGGCATGTCAGTATTTTTCTGGGCTCCCTCTCCTTAGTGTTCTTTGATGCTCCTCCACTTAGGCAGTGTTTGTTTTGAAATGGATTGATTGATGCCGTGCATAAATTTTGAAATATACTTTGAGTAGATTTCTGCTGCTACCTCATGACAAGCCAAAAGAAAAACAAACCTACAGTGAAACTATAAATTAGGCAAACCTCTCACGGCAAATATATCTCTTGGAAGCTTTATATTCAGAAAGACTTGGCTTTACCAAATATTTACCGTAAGGAATTTTTCCCTCCAATTATTCGCTTTTGTCGACGATGGAGTAACCTCAATCCACAAACAGATGCAAGAGAATCTAAACCAGAAAGGGAGATAAAGACATTATTAAACTCAAAATGAAAAGTAGCCAATCTTCAATGAGATTTAACTGAAAAACAACTACTAAGGCTGTAGTTATTCTGTGTCTCATGGTAGTTTTTAACTACTACATTTTTCTCAGACATGGTGTAAGCAAAGAGGATTTCCCACCACTTCTGTTCCTGGAACTCTTGACAGAACTCTTCCCTCTGTGCTGTGGGATTTTTCACCTCCATGTCTTCCTACTGTGACAGTTTCCCATCCAAACCTGTTGGTCTGCTGCATGCAACAGGGCTTCACCTTTATTGCTGTTCCCCAGGGCCTTCTTGCTTAGGTGGTCGCAGATGACCCCTGCGTCCTCACTGTGCCGGCAGTTGTGCATCCCAATGTCCTGCTTAATGCAGTCAGCCAAGGATCTCTCACTTCCTGTACATTTCACGTTATCCACATGGATGGGGCCTTTGCCCTCCCCAAAATACGCCATTGTCCTTGCTCTAGCCGGACCTCTGGAGACAGAACATATATTTTATTAAGCATTTTGAGGCATTATTCTTCATTTTACTCAGATGAAATACTTCAGAGAGTAGTAAAATACATTGAAGTGTTATTATAGGTGTGTCTGAACTATGAGTTTACAAGTCAGTTAACAGTAATTTACTGATACTTCATTGTGATAAGAATATACTGAATAGCAGGTAACTCAAGTGTTGCCCTACATCATAGCTTTCCATTTTGAAGGCTATGTGATAACTGCATGTTGTAAAGGTCAGTACTTCTATGCATACAGAAGGGTAACAGCAGGTAGAGTGGAATGCTGGAGTAGAGCCATAAATTGCCCATAACCATATAAAGATGTAAAAGTCATACATACAAGCTTCCTCTTTTCTCTCACTGGCATACAGAAAGCCTTGCCCGTTTGCATTTTGTTACCACATAAGTGAAGGATAGGCAGGCAGGTTATCTAAGTAGGTAATGTTGGTTAGAATGCAGGCATTGTAAAATGCCGGTATCTGTAAAAAGAAGTGTCTGACACAGATCTCACAAGGTCAGCAGTCTGTTGATAGACCAAGGTCAACATTTTTAATTTCCATGGCTAGCATGTATTTACCAGATAATCCAAAGCCTTAACTGACTTTGGAACCAGTAGAGGACAACCTGCCTAATGAGTTTAGTATGATTTAACTTGTCAATCATAAGCAATGTGATTCTTCTTGCTCCAAACATTTGAATGATACTCTGACTACAGACAATGAACAACAAATGTCCAGCTCTCCAATACCTTCCTTGGCTTAACATATAAATTCCAAAGAGTACTCTGATAGCTTTGAGGTTGCATATGCAAATATTCTAGGTGAAAGAGATGTAGAGAGACATACAGAGATAAGGTGAAGGAGGGAACTTAGTGCATGTGGATTGCAATCATGCATTGACATGAGACTGAACTGCAGAGACTCTTCTTGTGTTTATACGAATTCACTAAAATGGAAGTGCTAACAATCTCTTTACAGATTCTATCAAAATATTTCTGTATGTTAAACCAAATCACATAGTAAATAAATACTTGAGGAAAGGTGTGTGTTCTCTTAGTGTTTGTCTTGCTACAAGTCTCCAGTTTTAAGGCAGTCTTTTCTTCCACTTGTAATGATAGATGGATTACTTTTTTTTTTTCAAGGAATATGATTCCCTTATAGGAAAGACTTGAGGATGAAACAGCATTGTGAAGGGAGTTAAATGATGCTGTTCAGTTTTGTGATCGGTCTTAATCAACACTGATATCCGCTTCAGTGTTAGATGCTTTTTGAATTAATCCCAGGAGAAGGTCATAATGTGTTTATTCCTAAAGAAATAATTGTCATCAACCCTCATGCTCAGGTACATGAACCCAGAAGTCCCAGCCTTGCTGTGGAACAGTCATGTCACTGCTGAAAATAATTTAAACTTCAGCAGATAGACCTGTGCATGATCTTCTAGGCCCAGAAGCAATTCCAGCTCATCTGTGACATAAGAGCATAGTCAGGTTTGTGGAATGCAACTGTCTAGGTGTAGAGTCACCAAGACCCAACATTTAAAATAAGCTTTCTGAATTTCTGGAACCTAGTTTTAGATTTGTAAAATGTGTCTACCCCTAGTCTTCAGGAAGCATGTGCTGTGTTGTATCCTATCATCTTAACTCCCCCATTCTGACATGATACAAATTGAAAACCCAGCCAACTGTTTGTCCTTGCAATAACTTAAAAACACAGTGGGGTAAGGGGTTGAGTTTGATGATCTGAGGGAGACATACGAAAGGCCAGAGAGGCTGAAGATGAGCAGACTAAATAAATGATTCGGTGGAAGACAGTACAAGTCAAGTTTTATAGTTTTGAAGCTACAGTCATCTACTATTTATAAATGTGCTGTACTGAATGAGTACCAGACAGTGTTTAAAAAGGCAGGTATTATGTGTTCAGACATAATTTGATTATACTCAGCTGCACAAGCTTTACATTGTTGGATACAGCAAGCAGATAAAATGATTTTTATTTTTTAAGCCCAGATTTCTTTACAGATATATTCAGAGAAGACATTTCACTAATTTCCTGTTGGATTTCATTAGTGTTTAAATAATTTTCAGCTCTTATTAGTTCTGCTATTTATATGTCTACCATCTAGTTGTGTTATCTTTAGTGCTCTTAGGTATCCAAAAAAAATTGTTTATGAGTGATGTAAGCCTGATTAAGTGACTTAGTTCAAAAGTGACACATACATTGCGGTGGTTTTAATTAGATGGTGTTTTTGTCCTGTCAGATCTATCCCTATATTAAATGAAGCATATTGAAATTGCTGTCATGCAGGCTGAAGCCAAAATCCTTGGTATAATAGTTCTATCAAATCTGCAAGCTACATCAAGTTCAGCTAGGTCAAAAAATGAAGTTAAAACCCCATGAAACTAGGAATTCAGTAACTGCTGTGCCTACATCTGAATCTGCAGAAAGCATATCCACATCTTGTGGCAATGGACACTGACCTGTAGCTGCATTTCATAAAAATATTGACAGTTATGTTCAATCCTGTAAAGATTTCAAAGTCATAATTAAGATTTCTAAAAGATAAATATTCACAGCATGCAAATTGCAACTTTCAATGAGAACAGATTCTGAACTATTTTTAAAAATACCACCATTACCTCTGAAAGTTTAGCTAAATTCCAGTCATAGGTTCTAAAAATTTCTATTTGCCACTTAAGTTACCAGACTGTGATAGGATTTTGAATATTAAAACTCCTTTTCCCAGTTATGTTAGTTAATGAATACTCCTTTTGAGGACATAGCCTACTGCTTGTTATACAAACAGAATTTTCTATGAGAATACCAAACAGACAACTTTTAAAAGGCATAAATTATGTTATCAGACATATGTTGATGATAGTTGGTTTCAGAAACTTAACATTTTTAGATACAGCAAACAGATAACTTGAAAAACAGCTTAATGAGTTTTCTTACTTGTAGCCAAGCTGTCGACAGACTACAGCTGCATCCTTATCAGACCATCCATCATCACAAATTGTGCCCCATTGGCCATTGATAAAAATCTCTACACGTCCTTCCTTCTTATTCTCACCATCCATCAGCCTGATGGGAGGACCTGGGAATAAATAACTGCTGTCAACTCACAACAACAGAGGCAAGAACTAGTACTTTAGGTCAGTTTCATCACATGCAGTATATAGGGTCAGCTGATGTTTATGTTCAACAAGTCTAATATCAGCTGTTAAAATAGTCCTATTTTTCCTGGCTGACAAAACAAAGCAGTTTGCACAGATTGCAAGGCAAATACAAAATATACTGTATTCCGAGTTTAAGAGCTTGTCTGGTTCCTTAATTTCAAATAAATACAGGACATAGCTTGGAATTAGACCACAATGTGCATAGAACAGTCTCCCTCTAATTGCAGAAAACCTGAGATCATTTGATGTGATAGCAATGCAAGCTGGACCCATTTTCCTTGCAGAAACTGTATGGGTGAATTTAACTATCCCTCAGTTCATATATCCATTCTCAAACTGGTTGCTACCACTCCTCTTAACCACTGTCAGCAAACAAAGTGCAGCACTGTGTTGAACTTCAGTTATGACTTAGTGTTACACGTGCTGCTCTGTAGTATACTTTGTGCAATAGCAGGGGGCCTACAAGAAAGCTGGTGAAGGACTTTTTAGGGTGTCAGGTAATGATAAGACTAGGAGGAATAGAACAAAAATGTAAATGGATAGATTCAGATTTGATGTTAGAAAGAAATTCTTCACCATGAGGGTGGTGAGACACTGGAACAGGCTGCCCAGGGAGGTGGTAGAAGCTTCATCCCTGGAGGTTTTTAAGGCCAGGCTGGATGTGGCTCTGAGCAACCTCATGTAGTGTGAGGTGTCCTTGCCCATGGCAGGGGAGTTGGAACTAGATGATCCTTGAGGTCCCTTCCAACCCTAACAATTCTATGATTTTATGTTCTACAGCATGTTGTTCTAGATTAATGTGACATTATTTTTCTATCAATTCACATTGATTGCTTATTCAGATATCTTCATAATACAAAATCTCACTGATGGGAATAAGTTTAATTAGTCCTGGTTTGTTCAGTGCTTGGCTTTTTGAATCACGAGGCAAAGTACATAGTACATAGTACATATTTTGTCCACTGAATTCATCTAACTATATAACAACAGGGGAAAAAAAGTAAATGGTAAGAATAGAGTCTTTGTCCACTTTCCAATCAAAAAGTCCTGTAGGAAATGTCAGGTACACTGTCTTCATTTTCTTATTGAAATGATGAGTTATTCTGGAAGAATATGATTTAGGTGAAATTTATATTACTCGGTTAGAGTCATGGGACAGTAATGGTAGCTATTTTATTAGTATATCATCTTGTGGTTTAGAATATATATATATATTCATGAGCATAAAATTAATACAACTTTCTGGCAATGGAGAATGTGAGAAAGTTCCCATATGGATGCATTTAACTGAACCAGACCTCCTTCAGCTAAGATTTTATTTTATAGGAATTTAAGTAAAGCAACACAGATGGTTTGCATCTGTAAAGGCAGCAGTCATGATTCAAATTCCTGTTATTTTTGGTCTGAGAAAAATCTTTCTGCCAAATATGATTTGACATCTACACATAAAGAAACTGTAGTGAATCATAAAACATTCAGTGGATTGTGAGAGGTCAGAAGGCTATGAAGAAAAAGACTATAAAGAGGAAGAGAATAGAAGACTACACAGGGAAATGCTGATTGTTGGTAGAACAGGTAGCAATGTCATGAAGTAAATTTGTGCCTTGATTTGCACAGCAGACCTTTGGTCTATGATTTCCAGAGAAATTCAGGCACCCAGGCACACAAATCCATTGCATTTCAGCAGAAGATGTTGAGTCTCACTTTGCTACTTAACAATTCTAATTTCAAAATCAGCTAAAATATACTTGGGTGAACTAAAGATTATTGGTGGCACTTTTGTAAAAAGCTACATACTGAGGAGCTACAAACTCCGTATGCAGCAATTTTTTTACGTGAAAGTGTTTTTGAGAATTGCTGAGCAAACCATTGTCCCCCTATTAATTTTTATTTTGCATGTCTGATAGCCAGTGTTCTTGTTTAATTCTCTCTATGTGGTTTTAGGAATCTTTGAGATTCATTTGTATATGTTTGGGTCTACAATGCCACAGTTAATTAGTGTATTTCTTTTCCTATCTGTCATTTTTTATTCTTTCTTTTTTTCATACAAGTTTGAAGGAACTGGCTATGATCTGTGTTTCCACTATCATTCTGCCCTGGTCAGCAGCTGGGGCCCATTCACTCAGGCACAATATAAGTGTTAGCCAGTAGTAGTAACAGAAATAATTTCATGCATCTCATCCTTCCTTCTTACTGGCTCTGAACTTCCCCTCTTTCTCCATATATTTTTTTCTAATTGACTGTAAAACTGTAAAAGGATATACTGTTGATTAATATTCCTCAGTGTTTGGCTATGTCTCCAACTTTTGATAGTATGAGACAGTTACTTAGGACTTGGAAAGTGCTGAGTGAAGTGCTGTACACCATAAGGAAGCGCTGAATCTGGTGAAGATTGAGAGAACAGGATCTCCAGGATATGACTTTGTTACCTTACAAATTTGTGACCTTTAATGTTCTGGCTGCTTATGTTCCTTTAAACAAAGCTTGATTACTTCCTATGATCTTCAGGAGAAAAGTGACCTTTTTCCCTTCCTGTTTTTCCTTCCTTCTTTGCACACATCTGCCAAAACCACATATTTTGAGCGTACTTAGATATACTATACTTGCTCAGATCTGTACTCACTGAAGCACTGCTTATGCTGTGATTTAACTAAAGAGATGCCTTACCAAGTGAGAGTCTATGGCTGTCATTATCTGGATGGCAAATGAGTCTGACATCCTCCTGATGGGTGCAGTCATGCTTTCCCCACTCTTTCCTCGAGCACTGTAGAAGGTTCGTTTCCTTCCCTGAGCAGCTGACATCATCCAACCAGATGGGCCCAGAGCCTCCTTCTGAGAGACTCTCCGGTGCAGTTTTTCCATACCTGCATAATACATATGTACATACTGTCTACATACTGTAGGGTTCATGTAAATGTTTGTCATCATTGTTAAGGCAAGGAGTTAGATATCTCATATAAAGTAATCTTACTTAAATCCCAGCTGCTGGCAAACCACCTGTATATTCAGCTCTGTCCACCCATCATCGCAGACTGTACCCCACTGGCCAGAGTAGTAGACCTCCAGGCGTCCCTCATGACTGCCTTTCCCACTCACTAGTCTTAATGCACCATCTGTCATGAGCAAGTATGAAAAAGAAAAATACAAATCAGTCTTTCTTAGATCCAGTTATTGTTCTACCACAAAATTAATAACATTGCTCTTACTGCATCTGATCAGCGTATCAGGCTACTAAATCTAGTGCTGATCACTAAGGTGTCACTTAATGACAAATGCAATACCATAATGCCCCCATCAGCTGTGAAGTGTTGCATAATGCAATTGGTTAAGTGCAAGAGAAAGAGCAGAAGATATTGATCCCACAACCCCTTATTACATGCCAAGCCCACAGGAGTGGGCTCTGGTTACATGATTTCACTGTGCATACACCTCATCTTTGTCTATTCTCTTATCTCCTCTTTGCTCTGATGCTGCAGTGCTTGCCACCGCTGATAGATGTGATACAGTTGAGGCATGTCCCACATAGTGGCAGTTGGCATGTTCCTGAGGAACCAAGGCTAATGAGATTTCTGTACCTGTAAATCACCATAGCCAGCAGCTGGTTTGGTCTGATACTGCCCAAACACTGTTACTGTGGGATCTGCATCTGCAAACTTGACAAATGCTCTTTCCAGAGCTGTGAGCTCTGCATTTGTCACTGTTTTCCAGTGTGGTTGTTGGTAATTGAAGTACCTGTGAGAGGTGTGCAGGAAACACCAGCATCTTCTTTGTGGCCACAGTTGTGTTCTTGCCAGGAGCTTTTTGGACACTGCTCTATCGAGAGCTCATTTCCTGTGCACTGCACTTCATCCAGCAGCACGGGGCCTGAGCCTTCTCCAAAGTAAGCCTGACTCCATGCCTTGGCAACACCCCTGTGGGAGTGTAGCAAACACCCAGTTGAGAGAAAGCCAGCTGAAGAGTCTGGGACTCAAGAGGGAGAGATGAGATGTTGCATATCCAGCTTTCTAAACCAGCAGACGGACCACCTAAAGAGCTGGCCATGCAGCCTGCAGCGTGTCATCTAATGCGCTGTGGTTCCACAGGCCACTTTAGCCTCATCTGAGGTTATGGAGTTCCAGACTTCTACTGTTCAAATGTATCTAGAACATCTATTTCTATTGGTTTGTATCTATGATATTTTCCTTTACAGTCCCTTTTGATTTCTAAACATAACTTTTCTAGAAGAGATTATGCAGCTTGGGTATGAGGATTCTAATTTAATTTTCATTTACTGTTTATATGTAGCAAAAATAATTCAATACCTCTTTCTGCAGTGGCTTTCATCTGTTGTCCTCAGAGCACTTTAATTAAATCTCAAATACCCAGATGAGGCAGACAAAAGTGATTGTTCCTCATTTAGTCATGTAAAAACCATGGCAAAGAGACCTTAAGTGACATGACAATGTCATACCACCAAGCAGTGGTGGAAATAAGAACAGAAAGCAGACCTGGCCTTGTGTGCAGACTGTATGTCAGCTTAGAGGATTTGGGGCAGAAAAAACCTGTGTAAATTGGAAACACACTGTTGCTTCAGCAGGACAGAAATGGTACAGGGTTTAACTCTTAACAAGCTATCAGAATGTTTCCAATTCTGTTTAAAATACCATGTCTTTCATATCCAAATGTTGTCAGGGTTTGGTTTGTTTCCACTTATGTGTCTCTCTGTTCATTTATCCAGTCTAGTTTTTATAGAAGTGTTCTCAATATCTATCTTATTTTTCAACTTGTAAGACTGAAATGTATATTCAAGTTTTTCAGTATAATGAATTGATTAC
Organism: Dryobates pubescens; assembly: GCF_014839835.1. Classification (NCBI taxonomy): domain Eukaryota; kingdom Metazoa; phylum Chordata; class Aves; order Piciformes; family Picidae; genus Dryobates; species Dryobates pubescens. The sequence continues at coordinate 5,426,134 of NC_071635.1, forward strand.
CTCCCTAAAGGTTTAGTTTAAATTAATTAACATGCAGTTTGGGTGCAGGGCTCTATACTAATTAATTTTCTTTAAAGGGAGCTTTCTATTACCAGCCATATGTTATCAAGTAACACCCAACAGGAATGGTGTGTTTAGCTTATACTGAAAACATGACAGGTCTTGACTATTTCATTTTGGGATGTAGTCATTCAGTATCTTAACTGGCTTTTGCAAGGGTGTGTCACAATAGTACATTTATTTTCCTTTAATATAAGTTGCAGTAGTACATGGGTTTAAGGCACTGATTAATCCGTGTATGGATCTAGATAACGTGGGTTTAATTTTCAGTGCTTTGTATACATACCTAACAATCTTTCTTCTCTCTTCTTTATTAAAGGAAAACAATACTAAATTTACTATTAGCAATCTCACAAATTCTTAATAATAATTCCAAAATGTTATAGGACTGCTGCAGCAAAGTTGAAAAGGTATGGGAAGCTTCTTACTGAAATGCTTGACTTTTGCAATTGGTGGCAGGCTTCCAGATGGATTAACAGTATGTAAATTTAGATTTTTATTATTTAATTGACTCTTCTACTGCCACTGTTGGTACAATTTCACTTCATATTAATGAGCACATTTGTTAAGAAATCTTGATTACTTGAGAAATTCTATAAATCTCTAGACATATTTCAAAAATATTTGGCACCATATTAATACCATTTATTTACTCAGAAAAATGAATAAAATTAGAAGCATCTAATCACATCTCAGGACTGCAGTTTATGAATGTTAAATATAAGTAATCAAATGTCTTAGTATAATCAGTAAGAAGGCATGTTAAGAGCATAACATTTGTCATTAGTGTACAGAAATGTAATGCATAGCTTGGTAATTCCCCAAACTCACTATTAGTGGCTCAGTTCAAAAGCAGAAAAGCCTGTAAGAAGATAGACTTGTTGTTAGGCATTCCCAATTGTAAATGTACAATAATATAGAAATACAGCACAAAATAAACTGGGGGAAAATGAAAATAGAGGAGCATGTTGATTCCCATGTGGCTCACCAGGAGATCTAGAAACTTGTAAAATACTGCACATTTCTCATTCTTTTGAGCTGATTTGTATGGAAGCAGCGGTTCAAGGCCTCGGTTTCATTTTACAAGTACACTCTGGGAGCTACCCATTAATGTCACAAAGCTTGCTGCCTTCAGTGCCACTTCATCATAATCCCAGCAGGGTTGACAGGTGAGTTTTGTTCCAGTCTCCTTTGCACTGACCTACTTAGTTCTCATCTAGTCCATCTCAGGCATAATCCCCTTCTCCGCCTTGGGTCTTCTCTGCGCCTTGCTCCTAGCTCTCTCCCTCTTCAACCCATCTGGCCTTTCATCTCAGTGTCCCCATCTCCTTCCTCTCTGGTCCAGCAGTTCTCTTTACCTCCCACTTCTGCAGCATCTTTCTTCAAATAGTGACTACTTATCTTATTTGTGGTATCAAAATCACCCCCAGCTGTTCAGAGGAGGAACAAGAAAATCCCGTTCTGCTCTGACTGTGTTATGGACCATGCTTAGTTCAGACAGAATTGCTGATAAGCTTAACTGTCAAAACTTCAAACAGACCTCTACTCAGTATATGCAAATATCTTCAGAGACTCGTGACTTAGATCTTGAGAGATTCTCACAGGGATGCCAAACGGCATCCTTTCTGATAGGGCAGTGCTCTTACTCCAAAGCGAGGAGGCTCGTAGACTCCTCAGTGAAATAGATGCAAGGATTTTAACAGTCAAGGCACCTTCCTTTTCCTCACCCGTGGTTTGTCCCTGAAACTTTACTGAAATTGTACTGAGTTTTCACTAGAAAGTATTTCTTTCAAAACAAATCCTTTGTTCTACAGACAAGATTGCCTCTATCATACGCCACTGAAAACCAGATCCTATAAATCAAAGTTTCAGGGAGTTGAAAGTAATGGCATTGTACCTGAACCTTCTATAAACAAACTTAGGTACTGCTTCAAAGTGTCAGTGTGATTTTAAGGGAGCATCTTTTTACATAGCTCCAAGCTATGTATCTCTCCTGCTTTGCTGCTGGAGTAGAAAATATGTAGAAAAACAAACCCAAGGCCAAGCTGCCGACAGACAACTTCAGCATCTGCGTCATCCCACTGATCATCACAGACAGTCCCCCACTGGCCAGCATGGTAGACTTCTACTCTTCCTTCGTGAGTGTTGGTCCCACCAGCCAGCCGGATCGGAGTAAAGACAGGGGCTGTGATCAAACACAGAATATAGGAAAAGGTCACTTATTTACCAAAATGTTATTTTGGTAGTAAAGAGAAGTGACGGCTTATTGGTTTCTCTGACATCACTCAAGAATCACACTTTATTTCTTCTAGTTAGATGGAAAACCTGAAATTGAACTTCTTAGAAATTAGTTCCCCTAAGGTCCACTCTCAGTAGCTGAAGAATATTTTACAGACAAGTAACCATACTGATGTGGAGTTACTGAAGTGTCAGAGCACTCGCAAATACTTAGGGCTGTAAGACCAAATACTACAGTCAGGAAAGCTGCAGCTCTGCCAGTCAGAGCAAAATTGTCTCTGTTTAGGCTTGTCCCGTGTTGCTGCTTGCACAGCACAGAGGGATTTCAGTTTGTGATGCAATGATTCAATCTGTTTAACTTCCTGTTTCAGGAAGTCTTAATATTTTTTTCTAATTCAATAATGACTAATTATTACTACTTGTATTTAAATAAGGGAAGGAGTTAACCAAACCATATGTATTTTCTTTACCCAGGGAAGAGCTACATGTGACAGCAGCTGCCATTTTTTGAGGACATGTTCCATCCTGCCAGATGTCTTTTTCACACAGCAGTATATTTTCCTCATCACCACGACAACGCACTTCACTCCAGTAAACAGGAATAAGGCCCAGTCCAGAAAATGGTATGTGTTTTGCTGTACCTTTTTCACTGTAAGAAGAATAATCAGGATAGGATATTAGAGTGGGAGGTGGGGAAGTGGAACATTTTGTCTTGTATAAATCTTGGAGCAGAAAATTAAAGACTTTCTTCAGCAGAGTAAATTCATCAGGTTTTCATACAGCTCTGCATTGTCTTCTGCACAAAGAAAAGTAACAGATGTGAGCCAGTTCGCACCATTTTACTGTGGGATACTCCAGTACAATGGCCTATGCTGCTGCAGGGCCAGCTATATGCCTGTCCTCCCTGTTCCTGACTACAAAAATCAACAGTCCACAGTCCATAAGTGAGTCCCACTGCAGCTATACTTCAAGGAGAGGTCATGCTAACAAGCCTCTCACCCTTATCCTCCCCTTTACTACATTCAATCATTACTACTGCTCTGCCCATGCACATGTCATAACATATGGTGTGACCATGAATGGAACCACCTCAGGCTCTGTTCGATCAGTCCCATGTCCTATATTCTCCATTCAGCCATTCCCATCCATGCAAAACATTTATAAACAGCTTTCCTTCTTTTCCATACTGGATCTACAGCAACAATTATTGAGCTATCTTTTCTTCCATATAATGCCTAACAAAATTAAAACCAAAGCACAAATACTGTAAAATCAATGTATCAGAGAGATGGAAGCACCTGAAAAGCACCAGTAACACTTGGTGAGTTCACCTTGTAGTATAGGTCCAAATTTCTGCCAAACAGAAAACTTTCGATTACCATTTCCAAGGGGCTTTTTGTCCTGCATTCATATTTAAGCCATTTCTGTTGAAAAGGCAAAACCATTCAGCCTAATCACTGAATTATTTTGCTAACAGAGGTCTTGTTTAACTGCAATGTTTAGGGTATGGAAGGCAAAAAGAACTTAAATGAAAATGAGTAAAGGAGACATTGCATGTATACAGCTGAAGCCATAAGCAAAATCAAAGCCTCCAGATGGCTGAACTTTTATCTCATCTAATCCTCATATATTTTTATAAGTTGGCTTGGTGTGTCCAGATTAGTACTGAACATTATAAACCAGCTTAGATTTAGTTCTGGCTAGCAGTCTTAAAAAGTAGAATAATCATTAGGAATGTCACATTGCAAGTATGCTATAGAAGCCCCTTACTGCTTGTAGCAAATCATTACTTTGGTATGTGACTGCAAGAAATGTTAGAAGGGCAATAAAGCCAGACATACTTTGTGGCTTATTGAGACAGTGCAAACTGAATGGAGTGCTGAGGGGAATATTCAAGCAATAGGGTTGCTAACTTGAAACAGCACTGGTTTTTCAGCAGCTGAAATTACTTTTTATTTTTAAAACTCCCTTTGGATATGGGCCTCTTCTTTCTTACCTGAGTGTTATCTTACTGTTGCAATTGCAGTATCACTATAGGCCTTATCTGGAGTTTAATAACTAAATTATGTTAAAAGGTCCTGTTCATTAACTCCATTCTGAAAGCAATGCAGCTTTCAAATTAAATACTGACATTCACAGCAACCTCTCTGAAGTACAACACAATTGAAGGAAATGAAGGATTCTGGGAAGAACAGCATCAGCATTTAGCAACTTTCAAACAGAAAAAAACAATCCCCAAACACAAAAAGCGTTCAGGATGTGCAAAATAGAATGTCCTTTATACTTAAACATCATGAAAGTAAGGTGACTGATTTTTACTCACTGAAACTTACCCAAGGGCAAGCTGGCGACATACGACCGTTGCGTCGTTATTGTCCCAGTGGCTTGCACAGATTGTTCCCCAGATTCCATTCAAATAAACCTCCACTGCACCTTCAAACTCATTTTTACCACTCTGGAGTCGTACTGATCCTAGTTAAGAAAATTAAAAAAACAATAAGCCACATTGCTTAATTAATGTATCCCATAGGAAGGGCTCTGTACCTGATTTTCCCTCTGCAGAGAGAGTTCATGCATGACCATGTTTGTGCTTTTTGGGAGAGCTGCTTCTAAGAAGCTCTCTGACACATTTAACATTCCTATACACTGAGGTACAAAAGATAACCATATTTGTTACACGAGGAATACATTTTGCTTCTTACACTTCTTTCACTCATTTCTGATCCTTCTGATGCTACAAGTATGTATAGAATACACATAAATATTGGAATGTTTATTTTAAAAGTGTGTGTGTATATATAGAGAGAGTGCTATACATTTATCTTCCACATAATTCCATCCAGCTTCAGGGAATCAGAAAACAACCACAAGGATTGCATAGCTTTTGCTCTGACCCATGTAACATTATGCATGTCATGGGTATCAGCAGTTTATTTTAGCCAAAGAATGCATTTGTTCATACTTGCTCTTAGACAGGAAAATGGATGTAGTTCTACTAATTCATGAGAGGTCTTTACCAAATTCCCAGACAAGCTAAACACGTGAAGAATCATCCAAAAGGAGTGAAGAAAATGTCTGCTTCTTAAGAGCTGCACAACACAGAAATCCAAGTAAATTAATAGAAGTTGCATTTTTTTACAGCAGTAGTTTAGTGGAGATGCCAGATGCATCTGCTCCTGCTGGTAGACAAGTGCCACTGGTCAAAGTGGGGAAAAGCTGGTGGTAGCTCTAACTCTGCAGCAGCAGAACAGTCATAACATAGCTCAGAGTTCAACAAGAAAGAATACATTGTTGTTAAATTATCAAATACAGCCTAATTGCATGCATTAGTATTGCCTGAAATCTCAGTTAATCCATCTGTCCCTGTTCTGTGATCTACTTAAAATCAGAAGCTGCACCATCATCCAGCTTGCAGGGTGTTCAGCAATGGAAGAAAACAGTCAATGTTTGTGCCTGCATTTCATTGTATATGTGTTCATGTATGTGTTGTTGTTAATAATAATGATAATAATGATAATGATGATGATGATGATAATAATAATAACAACAGCAACAATAGCAGCTAGATCCACTTTTTCTTCTCAGCTTGCACTCAGATTGTGTCCTAGTTTTAATTTAGTTCAGTATCTTGTATAAAGCTATGAAGCTAAACGACTGCCAAATAACTGGAGGAATTAATTAACCTCAAGCTTGGGTTTGTGTGTTCCTTTTTGCCTCCTATTTACTTTCTCAGCAGTAACTTACTGTGCAGTAAATTGCAAACAAAATTTATTCGACTCATGTTACAGAGTGAGCTATCATTCCAAATAAGGGGATCATTAATGAGTTAATTATAACTATTGGAGACATGTTGCATATCCTTTATCTGTCTTTATAATTCTTCTCTGTTTTTTTCTGTCACATACAGACAGAGGCTGGAATTTTGTTTATTTCTGGGCCTCACCAGATTGTTTTTATAGACTATTATTTTCACTTGAAACATCAACTGCAGTCATAGCACACTGATTCCTGACATGCCAGAAAGCAATTTTGAAGATGTCATCTCCAAAAATAAGTTTATTTTTGTACATGCTTACATGTCACCTACAGCATTTCCTGAGTACACATTACACAATATTTCTATTCAAATATTTGAGTGAGCACATGAAGAATAAAATTCTCCTCTAAGTCTCCATGGCCTCTTTCTGTATTTACAGAATTCCCAGTGACAACAGTGGAAGAATTCATTCATGTACACAGAGCAAAAGATATCACAAGTGATATCTTCTGCACATCAGCAACTCTCTTCCCAACAATTGAAATGTAAGCGATCTGAAATCCTTTGCATCTCTCATAGAAGCTTCAGGGAAGAAGTTTGTTCAGTGGTTCATGTCCACAGTGAGAACTCTGTGCTTTTCAAATAAAACAACCTGTGCCTAGCCACCCGCTCCCCTAAAGAACCCCCAGTGACTTCTCGTCCCTGTTAAAATGGGAAAACACACTACTGGTACCAGTTGGTAAGGAAAGGAAAGTGACCGAGGGGAGGGTACCTGATTTCCATGTGCCTGTAGGAAAAGACATGTACAGAGGCAATAAATGAGGATTTTTAAAGAATTCAACAAAATATTTTGGTTTGCTTTTTTCCTGCAGATGGACAGCTGTGCATAGAAGCACCCATGTTTTGTGAAGGGCAGTAGCTTTCATTAAGTGACCTGTGTTCATCTCATAAGAAAATACAATGCCAGATTCAGTCATACAGAAGAGAAAACACACAAGAAGATCACTGAAGGTAATTTTGGAACAAATTTGAACTATTCTTGATTTTCAGATGGTTAATCTGTTTAATAGATTTAACTGAATATCTGGTACAATACAGTACAATAATTCTAACACACTGATTGCATTGACTTGCTCCTCTCCTCATGGGACAGTGTTGGTATCTACATCTACCTACCTAAACCATCCAAGGCAAAATCCAGCATTCTGTCCTCAAGCAAACCAATAAGTAAACCCACTGTTTTTAAAGAAAAGTGAGAATTGAAACCCCTAGGAAAGCTTAATGTCTGTAACATATTTTTCCTTTGTCCACTCTTAAGTGTTTCTAGCTCAGTATTTCATAAACACTTTGAAGTATGTACCAATCTGTATCATATGACTAGTCATGATTATGAAGCAAGCAAATCAAAGAGCATGCTAATGAGAAAATTATTTCCCTGTTGTTTACTCAATACTTTGCAGTATTCCATTCCCTGGGAGTTGAGTTACTGGATCAAGAGATACATTAGTTACAGTAACATGGATACTTCCTATAACATCACAAACATAAACTTTAAAATATAGACTTCATGTCGGTAGCTTTTGTTTTCTTTATAGTAGCTAGACCTCTTTCTTCACAATGAAACATAAATCTGTGTTTCATGTGCAAACTGATCATAGGGAATTGCAAGATGACCAGCATCATCTACTATGATGTATGTTTATGCTGTATTATTCATGATTGAGTCTTTGTTATAAAAGAGTGTGTTAATATTTTAACTGCAATATAATCAGTATTGCATTGTTAAAATAACCAGGAAACACTCTTTCACTTGACAGGCAACAAGAAAACTAATATTTAGCAGGATTAGAAGCTAACTCTTTATTTAACTGATTAGGTCTCCTACTATTACATTTTAACACCCTCAAGCCCCTATGGCATCTCAACACCTGTGCTCAAGGGGCTTCTTTCCGTGCTTCCCCTAAGGCACCAGAAACTCTAGAGAAAAGCATCTGAAATACTTCTTAGAAAACAGGTCTGGCTTAAGCACATGGAGGCTCTAGGTTTCTGGAGTTGTAGATATAGTAACATCTCCAATTTTTAAGTTATAAGATTTCAGCTCTTTTAGTTGCTGATGGGAGTAGAGCTTGTGCAATAATATCTACTCTGGCTTTTATGCAATGCTCTAAGAAACTCACACTCTTTTCCCTCTCATCCAACTCAGTATGGTGTCAGTCCTCTGCTGGAAGTGCTGATCAGATCTTCACTGCCTCAACACCAAGCTCAACAGTGGCAAACATGTGGGATCCTGCTCATGGCTCTCAATGCCCTCCTCAGCACAGGTTGGTAAGAGAAAGGATGAGGAGAGAACTGACTCCCTGAAAATGAAAAACAAGAGCACCGGACCACAAAGGGAGCCTACTAGGTCACATACTGTGGTCTCCCAATGGACTTAATTCCGGTATTTACTGAAGAATACAACATTGTCTTGACAGAAACTCCCAACATTTATCCACACTCAAAAATATCTGTGTTTCTTCTAACTACGTTCTAGCCAAGGTTACAGACGGTCAGCTTATGTTGTTTACATACAGTTGGGTAATTTTAGTTGCCCTGGTGTCTGCCCAAGTCAGAGTCTTTCCCATCTGCTATCACTGTTTAAAAGAGATTAAGTTATACTTGCAAATGCAAGGAAGTAAGGGTATCCAGCGGGTGCTGCTGAGACTTGCTCTGCAGCACCTGCCATATAGGCTTAAGATGAGACACACAGGAAGAACAGGAGAGGAAAACCTCTCAGACAACTTTTAATTAACTCCAAAAAGCAGAAGAGCTTCAAAGGAATTGTGCTGTTGTGCTTGGCCTGTTTAGCTATACCATTCTCACCTCCAGAGATGGTGGGTAACTTCAAACCCTGTTTAATTTTCTGCAGTTCACTGAGAATAAGCCTTGTTACTGTGTGTGGCTGAATTGCAAATAGAGTAGGAATCCTCTTCTGCCATATGTTTGCCTATATGCTGCAGCTCTGGGGTTTGTGGTGTTGCCTAAAGATGGGCCAGTGGTTTCTTCATGAACACCTGTGTCCAAAGGTTTGTTGTTTGGCTCTAAATGTAGATTTGGAAAAGAGGGATCAGAAGGAGAGGTTGCCTGTGCCTTTCACCCTGGTGCTGGGCTCTCAGTACAGATTTAAAGCAAAGCAACAGAATTGGGAAATTTGGACATCTCTATAACAATAAATAGTTATATTTATGCTTTAATTTCCAAGCTGTTCCAGCATGAGATAGTAACACAAAAAGGCCCTGCACTGATACAATGCATCCAGAGAAGGGCAACAAAGCTGGTGAGGGGTTCGGAGCACAAAACCTATGAGGAGAGGCTGAGGGAGCTGGGATTGCTTAGCCTGGAGAAGAGGAGGCTCAGGGGAGACCTTATTGCTCTCTACAACTACTTGAAGGGAGGTTGTAGCCAGGTGGGGGTTGGTCTCTTCTCCCAGGCAACCAGCACCAGAACAAGACAGTCTCAAGCTGTGCCAGGGGAGGTTTAGGCTGGATGTTAGGAAGAAGTTCTTCATAGAAAGAGTGATTAGCCATTGGAATGTGCTGCCCAGGGAGGTGGTGGAGTCACCATCACTGGAGGTGTTTAGGAAGAGACTGGATGGGGCGCTTGGTACCATGGTTTAGTTGATAAGACAGTGTTGGATGATAGGTTGGACTCAATGATCTCAAAGGTCTTTTCCAACCTGGTTAATTCTATTCTATTCTATTCTATTCTATTCTATTCTATTCTATTCTATTCTATTGCCATGGAGGCAGTTAGGTAAGTCCAAATTGACACAAAGTGTGAGGGTCTGCCAGTGATACACCCTGTATGTCCCATCTAACCACACCGTAACTCATAGTACTTCAGAAAAGTAGTGGATCATGCATAATACACGTAAGAGAGTCTGTCCCAGTTTCTTTATGAAACTAATGCATCAGTTTGCATGAAGGGCTTGTACCTGTACTTGTAGTATAGGTCAGACCTAACACCTGTTCAGATAAACTGAAACTTTTCTACCCTTCCAAGATCAGGCCTGGCTAAAATTAAAGAAATTAATCCTACTGATTTGAGCAAAATTATGGATGATGCTCACAGTGATCAGTAAATTCTGTTGTCCATCACTTTCCTGAGTCCAAAAATAAAATTAATTTCTCCTGGTATTTTAACCTTGAAAAAAAAGATGATCCATCAGAAGTACTTTTCAAGACCCATCTAGAGAACTTTAGCAAATAGCAGGTTTGCATACCCAAGCATAAATATAAATACTGCATGTGCAATATAAATATAAATATTGCATGTACTGAGTATGTAATGTGCTGAATCGGTTCCTCTGCAGCAGGGAGATTGATCAATGGGTTAAGGCTTTGAAAAAATAAAGGGAAGTGTTAGGAAGGTAACAGGCTCTAAAGCACTGCAGTTGTCTTATGGGGTACAGAGCTGTAGAATATGAGGAGGCTCATGCTGGGCAGCTGTAATAGGAATGGTTCCAGAAGAGCTTAGAAGGAAAAGCAGACACTCATGTTTAATTTTCATAATTATTTTCTTTAACCTTCTGCTATTAAAAAGTCCCAGTTCCCAAAAGACCTTCCATCAACTGCCTGTGCTTTAGTATAACAGGTGGGGAGAAGAATCTAATGTTTAGACTACAAGCCAGAGGCTTGGTTCTTCTCTCACAAAGGTTCAGTGAAGCATTATTTGATTGGTACTAGTGGAATTACCCTGTGATAAAAGCAATTTAAATGGAAATAGTCTACAATCTGGCCATTCTGGAGAGGGGTATTTTGTTTTCAATTCTGCCACTGATTGGTGGGGTGACCTCTGGCAAAGACACTTAACCTCTCTTTTATTGTTTCCCCCTTTTGTGAAATAAAGAAAAATAGTAAACCCCCTTTTACATACTGAGGTAGGCCTCTTCTTCGAAGACTGAGTATGTTACAGGTAAGTTGTTAATAGCAGTAGCTAAAATACTTCATTCTGCTGGAGTTACCCTGGCTCTGTGTACAGAGTGCTCCCATACTCATTCATTTTCCCCTACAATTTCCTTGGTTAATCATGATAATTTATATATATTTATATTTGGTTTACTTGCTTTCAAGGCAAATAAATAATATTACCCAGATGTCTCTAATTTTAGAACAAAATTAAACACAAAACTAATTTTAGACTGGTTCCACGTAGCACAGTTGCAAAGGCACTTTTCCTGTAATTTTTCATTGTTAATATTTAAATATGAAGCAGTTTGATATATAGACATGCACAAAGTGTAGCCAAGTAACTTTGCAGATAAGTCTTAATATCTAAGCTGGGAAAGCCAGGAGATTTACAGTTAAGGCTTTGAATATGGTGTTGCATTTAGCTACTGTATGTGCCTAATAACTGAGCATGGGCTTCCTTAGCACATGTCCTTAAGCAACAGTGTAGTAAGTTTCTCTCTGAATGGTCTCTCCTTCTCTGGATATAAACTGCACCATTATCTTCCTTACATTTCTTTGCTTTTTGTAAGAAAGGCACATACTGCAGGGCAAATGTGAGAATAATGTTTATTTCTGAGCAAATGGCTGGATTTATGTCCATGCTCCACCTTAAGCCATCTCACACACTCTCCAGTGCTTTCCTATCACTTCCACAAATGCTTTGGGACAGAGGTTTGGGGTTTTTACCACTGAGTCAGATGACCTTTCAATTAGAAAGTATTGGCTATTGTTCAGTATGTGTCCTTCCTCTTAGCAAGGGCTAAGCTGAATTTCCATTTTGGGAAAAAAAAAAAAAAGCCCTCAGCATCCTGAAAAGACTGAAGAAATGCAGCTAAACCCAAACCAAGTTTTGGTGGGTTTTTTTACTTAAATCGTATTTGTGCTGAACTTAGAGGGGATTCTGGAATTCAGGTAAGTACAAGATTGGGTGCTTAGCAATAAAATGCCACATCCTTCTTCACTGCAACATATTAGACAAGCCCTCACAAAGTATTTTGGGAATCAGACTGAAGAATGATAAAAAAAAGAATGATGGGCTAAATTGAAGAAGCAGCTGTGGGACCCTTTCCCAAACTGAGACCCCTTAAAGGGCATGAAGTCTTCTGGGTTTTTTTTGGTTTGTATCTAGTTACCTGTTTTCTTCTCTACGGCATCAGCTGCCTGGTATTCTTTCCAGGGAAACATCTGTATTGCATAACATCATTCTGTCTTCCTGGAGTGCAACACTGGACTTGAACACAGCTTTGGAAGCTGCACTTTTTTAATGCAGAAATGATGGGTATAGACCTCGGTGCCTCCATATGCTCTTCATGTGATATTTTATATTGATATGTATAATGAGCACATTGTTCAAATTATCATCTTTTTTTGCATACACTTCTAGGGCTGTTGTTAGAAGAGAAACATAACAACCCTCTAAAGAGATCCAGAAGTAAATTAATAACCCAAAACAACCTAAAATCAAGTTCCACAAAACTAATAATGATAATAATAATAAGTTTCCTTGTTGACCTTGTGATAGTAAAAATATGTAAAGGATGGACAACAAATAAGGGAATTTTAATTTTCTTGCAGTAATTATGCTTGATCATGTTTACTATAGATGTAGACAGGACATAATTCTAATTTAAGTAGGAGTTAATAGCAGAGCACTGAAGGAGAAAACGTGAAGCCATTCAAAACCAGCCTGTACATAAATATACTTAATGCCGACACTGATGAAGTGTAAAGCTGATCAGCTGCTCAAGGGCTGAAAGCTGAAATTGCTGTTCAGTCCTTGTGCACTGAAAACTTCCACTGAAGTCTCAGAGTTTAGCCGGGAGTGTGTGGGGGCAGCACAGGTCTCCTGGCTGGCTTCAGAGATATTCCCAAGCACCAGTGCTACTTTGCAAACCCCCATTATCCTAAGATGGGGGGGCGGGGAAAGCAAGAGATATTAGGTGAGCCGTTGATGCTGAGGGTTAGGCATCCTTTTGCTTTCTTTTCTTCCTGTTCTGTAGATCAAGTGCTTCTCAGGGAGACGCGTCCGGTTAGGGTAAGAGGAATGCCCAGTACAGAGTATGCAGAATATCGGCGGCACAGCTTTGTAACGCCGTTTACCTCCGGATAAAGCAGCGTCGGGATAAACCCACGTAGCACCTTCTCTTGCCGAGGTAGCTGCTGATGTAAAAGTTTAGACAGCTCGCTTTTGCTGACCCTTTGGCAGGAGGTGCCTATGCTCCGGTCCCTGTGCCCTCTCCGTCCCGCGGAGCTCCACACAATTCCCGCTCCGCCGCCCAAGACTCGCCCCCTGCTCGCCCCGCGCCTCCGCCCCGCTCACCTCTCTCGCAGTCAGAGCGGCCCCGCTCCGCCGGGCTCCGGCCACCCCCGGGAACGCACCCGGGCCGCCCGCTGCTGCCGCCGCCGGGTAGGGCGCAGGAGCTGCGTCGGCCCCGCGGCTCCTGGCCCGCCGTGCCCCGCCGCGGGAGGCCGGGCACTGCCGGTGGCCAGGGGCGCTGGGCCACCGCGAAGCCCCCGTTGGAGCAGCCGGCGGGGGGCGGCTGGGCCGGGGCGGGCGTCTGTGGGGGGCGGGCGTCCGGGAGGCTGGCGGAGACCTGCCCCAGCCCGCGGGCTTCGGGGATCGTCCCTATCACCAGCGCCACCACGAAGCCGGCGAATGTCATGGTGCCAGTCCCGCCGGCTCGGGTCCATCTCCCCCTCTCATCGCGCCCGGGATGCGGATGGGGGGGAGGCGGAGCCGCGGCGTCCCACTAATCCCCCACGCCGTACACCCTAGCCTCCCTCCCCCCGGCTCCCCTGCCTGCGGGGGCAGGGCCAGCGGCGTTCGGGGCTACCTGCCGCAGCCTTCTCAGGCACGGGGAGGGGGGAGCGGGATTGCTGCCCGGCCCCATGCGGCAGCCGTTCCGGCAGCCCCGGCGGGGCTTTGGAGGAGACTATGTATCGACCTAGTCGCCGCGCCCCGCTGGAGCCTGGCTCCGGGAGCTCTCTCCTGCTCTCTCGCCGCTCCCGGGTCCAGTGCTGCCCGCGGTGCTGCCGCAGGCTCCCATCCCGCCCCGCATCTTCCTCGCACTTTGGGGCTCCTCTGCCAGCCACCACTTTCGCTGCCCTGGTCCCGCAGTTGCGGCTCCGCCGAGCCTTCTGACAGCCTCACAAGGAGCAAAGTCTGGCCCGGGTCGGGGGACAGAGGGTCTAAACGGACTCTCACAGCGGCTGGGGAGGCAGAGGGATGGAGAGCGCACCAGACGCGTCTGCGGGAAACAAAGGGGCTGGAAACAAATACCGTGAAGAGAAATGTCTTCGAGGGTTTAGCTTCAGCCCAGCCCCATGTGCTCTGAATAGTAATCTGCTTATTTCCCCAGCGACCGCGGAGTTCTGCATGACCTGATCATCTCTGATATCCCTTTTCTACCAAGGTCGCTGTCAGTTAGGTTTGTTTCTTTGTCGCAAATTGTTCAGTTGTTAGTTTGGGTTAGTTACTGGTTTTCAATTTATCTTGGAGTCTATGCTGTTCACATTTTGCCAAGTCCCACTCTGCCTGACAGAGCGCACACCCTTTATTTGGCAGTTGGTCTGTAATGTGGTCTGCAGAGCCACTGCTCCATAGGCTCTTTTTTCCTCTCTAATTTATTTGGCTGAGAGGTGTTACGCTGGTTTCTGGGTGAGCACACCAGTATTTCCACAACCTTGCATTGTGACCAGAGTATAAAAGAGAGAGTGTGTACTTTCTGCTTTCCATGCAGCATCCCTTGTGTCTCTACTAATCCTTCCTTCAGCAGCCTCCAAACCGTTCAGAAAGTGCAAAATACATCTTTACCAATTTAAGCTTTTGTTTGCAAGACCAAAAAAGCTCCAATGCTAGGGAGAAGCATCTCCTAAAGAGCTTGGTATTACCTGTAGTCATTTTAGTTCTGGTCCTTTGCAATTAATTCATTATTGCAACATTTCAGTTAGTATTTTAATCACAAAGTTAAAGTATACTCTGCTGGAGTTGCTACAGCTACATGGTAACTATGTCATCACATGTATCTGTTGCACTTCTGTGTGGATATAAGCACACGGATGGTCCTTTCTGAGGTTTCTTCTGGGATATGTATCTACATCACCTTAGAAACTGTCAAGACTAGTAAGAGTTTAATTTGTTTTCAAAATATTTGAATATGTACAAGATATTTGCCTGAAAGCAACTCATTATGGCCATTTTTTAATTTTCTGAAGAAGTGTTGCTGTCATGACAAGTTGGTTGCTTTTATCCGTTGGAAGGGCATGTTAAAAGCATGCTCAGCCTAGCTGGTTAAGGCTTCATTGCCCAGTAAACATGTTTTTGGCATCACAGTAACTGCAATGTTTCATTTTCTCTGACCTAAGCCTCTTCTCCCTGTCCCCTCCCCCACCCCGCCTGGAAGAAGAGTTCTGCTGATCAGCACGGGAGGAGGAGAAGAGATGAGTGTGATGAATCTTGCAAAACACTCGAGGCAAAGCTTTGAGCCTGGTACTTAATGTATGCTGATCTCATTTGTCTGCCCTAGGTGTGTGGGCCAGCAGGAATCTTGCATGCAGTGAACTTCCTTTGCCTGTGTAGAGTAGAGGTGTTTGTGCTTGAGGTTGCAAGATGGTACTAAGCAAGAGGTGGGGGGGAAGGGGTTACACAGGATAAAAGGTTTGAAAGTAACTAGAATTATAAAAGAAGCATCAAGACAGATAAAAAAAAGGATCATAGTAATTCCCTCCCAATATAGGATTCAGTATTAGTTGAATGATCCACATCTACAAATCCACTCTTGAACATTTTAATTTTTATCAAGATTGTTGGGGTTTGGTTTGGTTTGGTTTGGTTTGGTTTTCATGTAATTGTATAAAGAACAAGATCCTTAATTTATTTTAATTGTAAATTAGCTTCCAGTATGATGTGAGGTGTGCTAATGCTACAGGAAATATTTCCTTTGTTAGAATTTCCAAATCAGGAGTTTGGTCTGGCTTCCATCCCAGATATTGATAATAGTTTCACTGGATAGCAGGAGGGGACCTCTTCTAAGGAATACTGGAACTGATGCAGTTTGTTTTTCCAGGATGTCTGCTTTGCACTTTGGTTGCAGCTTCTGTCTTGGCTGGAGCATTTACAAGTGTCTCCCCCATATGGTTCCTCATGTGCTTGATCCATATGAGCTCATGATGCATTTTTCCTTTGGCTGTAGCACTTACAGGTGCCATGTATAAAATCACTCTTGTCCACCTTACTACTTTTATTATGCTTGTAGGAAGCTCATTGTCTGTGTGACTTCTGCCTCTGTCACAGTTCTCACAAACCATCAAAAGTTACTGAGAAAAGAAAAACAATAGTTACAGATACAGACAGCATGTTCTTGAGAAGCTTGATTCTTTTGGACCTCACACTTAGAATAACAGTAAGAATTACAAGTGTGCCTAAACTGAAACTGCACTATCTTTTAAGGGTGGATTTTGCCTTTGCATGTTTATAAACAAGAAACAAAGGCTTATTACTCTGATATAGCTGACACAACTTTTAAAAGATGCCAAATGTGAGATGCTCATAGTGCATTTGGTTGCCTTTAAAAAGTTTTGTTTCTGCTGTACAAAACCGTTGACAAATTATTCATGAGTTGGAAATGAAAAGGAAAGGAAAAAAATACTTGTTCAAATAGGAAAAGAAGCAAGTAGATCTTTAGAAACCCAAGAAGGTCTCAATGGATCCAGACACTATGTACAACTTTGATTCTGAAACTGCAGTATCCAACTTTCCAGGAAAAAAAAAATTGCCACAAAATGCTGAGAAAATAATAAATCTTTGGAAACTGTGCTAGTCATGCTCCTGCAGCAGCAGGGTGGCGTTTGAAGTTAGCAATCTGTTTGACAAGGCCTGCAATTTCATGTAGAAAGAAAGGCTTCTTTTGGTGTTTCTAAATTGGTAGTGAAAATAATCCATTAAGATGACATTGCAGTGGGATGACTGGCTCCAGGTGAAGCACATAGCAATCCTCCCTTTTGCAAAACAATGTCATATTTAATCTTAGCATTTATTCTGTTCCTTTTATGCACAGGGCTAGCATGTATCAGTCCCATGGAAGTCCATTGAACAACTCTTGTGGCAGACAGCAAACCTGTGCTGCCTACCTGATGGCTTCCATGGCAGCAGCTGTAGGAAATAATCTGCTAAATAGCTCTTCATTTCTGTACAATTCCACAGGATTGGCTGCCTTTTTCTCTTCTGGTATTTGACAGCCCCAATACCAAACCATTGCTAAAACAGCAATTAAAAATTCATAAGTATGAACTATATATCCACTCCAACACACACACCCCCACACCATGCCCCCACACTATTTTTGTGTATAGATTCCTCATGGTACCTGAGAAATGGAGATATCTGAAATACTTGCATTATACAGCAGCCGCCTGTGTTATTCCTATATGCAAGGCTTAAAAGGAAACACACAATGAGCTTCCTTTATCCTAATAGCTTTGTAAATGCACTGCATAGTTCTTCCCTGGTCCTGGCTCTGCTTTTACATGAACTGTGCGAGGAGGTGAGGGTAGAAGTTACCAGAGGGCTAATTTTTAGTAAATGGTTTCTGTAAATAGGTGAAGGTATCTGATGTGCAGATTATACATGCAAAAATAGTAGTCCTCATTTCAAAACCCTTTAATATCAGACATTTAAAATTCAGCTGGAGAATCAATCTAATTCTGTCCTCATTTAATCAATAGCAAAATTCACTGATTAGCCTCTTCCTGTGCTCAGTAAAGCTGCTTACCTTTATTTTTAAGTAGCTCATACAGCGTGCTCTCAGCATAGATTTTAGAAAAGCTGAGCACTTCCAGCTGTTGGTGGAATGCAGTTAAAATACTACTGACACATGAAGGCCTGAGTCAGTCTCATCTTATTGCCACTGATAGCCCTAAACCAGGGTATTCTCTCCTGCATTCCCTCAATGTAGCTGTGAGAGATCAGGGCAAGGGTTGACCTCAGGCAATGCCATATCTGAGAAATTCCTCTGGGAAATAAGTGCAAGTACAAAGCAGAAAGAATGCAGCCAAACAGCCAAACGTCACGAAATTGTTTTCAGCGTATCCATGCAGTAATTTCTTACTGCTATTTCTTCACATAGTCAACTATGCTGGGACTAATCAGACACTGGAATCAGTGGGGAAAATTATGTCCATGACCTAGTAGGCACTGAGTGAGATCTAACAGCATCAGAAAGATCAGAGGAAGGCTTCACACTCAGGAGATTACCGTGTGCAAAACTGGCCATAGAAAGGGTGCTGTAATGAGACAACAATTTTAGGACAGAAGTCAGTGCTCTTATAAAATAATTTTATTAATAAATACCATCCTTTTTAGCAAACATGGGTGGCAGAAATTTGAAATCCTACCAAGTCTGACTCAAAATTAATTTGGGTTTGTGCTTATACGGGAGAGAATAGGCCTTTTGTCTGTAATTATACGTAAGCTCCATAGGGTGAGCCTGCATTACACAGGATGTAACTGAACAGCCAGTAATTGATGAGGTTTCCATTACCACATAACACAGTGCGCAGAGTAATGAGATCATAGAAAAACCTTTTTAAAAGTGTTAAGTATTTTCTTGTATAGCAAGCTGAGTTCATCATATAAGGCAATAAGAAACCAAATTTCCTGGAACAATACAGTACATAGGTGCACAGGTACTAACACTGGGTTATACAGACATGATGAAAGAATTGCACTGAAAGCTAAACTGAATCATGCAAAACTGGTGAATACTTTTTGTTTGATATAGTGAGCAGAAAAAAAAAATTAAATGTTTCAACGGAGATAGATTTGTCAAATTCAAAGTAACTCTACATAATTTTTACACTACCACAGTTTTGTGCAGAAAACTATGATTTTTGCACAACAGTGAAATGTGGAGATACTTGTTGAAAAGTATTGTTTAGAAAATAAACAAAAAGTTCTGTATTCACCAGAGGTTCTAATTATCTAAATATGTATCCTTAATATTCATAGATTTAGAGATTCATAGAATGATTTAGGTTGGAAGGGACCTTAAAGATAATGTAGTTCCAACCCTCCTGCCATGGGCAGGGACACCTTCCACTAGACCAGGTCACTCAAGGCTCCATCCAACCTCTCTGGGCAACCTATTCCAGTGTTTCACCACTCTCACTGTAAAGAATTTCTTCCTAATACCTAGTCTAAATCTACTCTCCTAAAGCTTCATTCCCTCTCATCCTATCGCTACAAGCCCTTGTAAAAAGTCCTTTCCCAGCTTTCATGTAGGCCCCCTTCAGGCACTGGAAGGCTGCTATAAACTCTCACTGGGGCTGCCTTCTCTTCAGGCTGAACAGCCCCAACTATGCCAGCCCGTCCCCATAGGGAATGTGTTCCATCCCTCTGATCAGTTTTGTAGCCCTCTGGACCTGCTCCAGCAATTCCATGTTCCTCTTATGCTGGGGACACCAGTACTGGTCACAGAGCACCAGGTGGGGTCTCGAGAGCAGACTAAAGGGGCAGAATCACTTCCTTCATCTGCTGGTCACGCTGCTTTTGATGCAGCCCAGGACATGCACAGTTGGCCTTCTGGGTTGCAAGCAACCATTGCCGTCTCATGTTCAGTTTTTCATCAGCTGACACCCCCAAGTCCTGCACACTGTGATGTCCCTATGTAAAGTCAGGAGTACCATGGGTAAAACTTGGGAGGACTGGAGACATGATTTGTTCATGCTGTTGCTGCTATTTCATTAACATCCAAGAAGATACAACTAGCACAATACACAGTCTTGTTCACACAGTTGCAATGTGATGGTGTTTGAAGTTGTGTTGTATACTGTTTCCATCAACAATCTCCAAGCACTTTATGTTTCTCTTGCAGATTTCAAGTGTGCAATGCCATGTGGCTGCATGGGGAGTGAGACTCAAGTGTGAGAGCTGCAGTGCCCCAGCATGACTAAGTACAACAGAAGTGCTGCTTTAGTTCCTGATGCTTAGAATAGGAAGTAGGTGCTGCATCACGTATGTTACAGCCTGTGAACTAGGTGAAAGGTGAGTTTGTGTAGCTGTGCTATAAATAAGGATATTTAAAGAGGCAAGATTATGCCAAAAGAATATTTAGAAGAAATGGAATGGCAAATGGTATTTGTTGACAAAAAAATCTTAACAAATTTTTGCTAAGAAATAGAACTTTGGTTCTGAACCTGGCCACCTCAAGTTTGGTACGTGATTCATTGAGCCTGTCCCTTAAAGGAAGCTCTGGACACGATTCATTCTGTGCTTCTGTTGGTGAAACAACCCACCCCAAAACAAACAAACAAAACCCACCAATGGCCAGGCTACACCTTTTTAGAAATATTTAATATTTTGTGGAACATTTTGGTTTAGATCTAAGAGTGGAAGTACAACAAAAATCACAAACCACAGAATGATTAAGTCAATCAGGATTGGTGTGTGGTTTCATCTTCCATCTAACACAATTCTCACCTTCCCATTAGCAGTAATGAAACAAGGCACTTCTAAAATTTCCCGCAGAAATTTCCCAGTGTCCTGCATAAAATGCAGCAGCAACATACATGCAAGGTCTTAATAAGTCTTAATTAGACTTTGTCCCCAGAGTTTCAGAAGGATGCAGGAATTTCTTCAGTGTACTGAAGTACACTGGAATGCATGCATGTAATACATGCAATGATCCTTCAAGTATTTATGTTCATTAGCATAAGACTCTGTTACCAGGAATGAGAAAGGATAAAGTGAATTACAACTGTATTTTTATAGTTAGGAATAATGCAAGGGCCTATTACACAATTCTATAAATATAGTGTATTAGAACATGTAAAATAACCACAAAGAGGGGAGAAAAAATTACTTGGAGCAGGAATTGTTTTGTCCATGAAGCCATATTTAACATTGTCCTGTTGGCTGTATTAGTTAGTAATTCCATTAAAATCAGTGAGTCTTCTTAGGTTAGTGAATAGATTTAGTGCAGATGAATACATGCATTAGTTTGCCCATACTGATAACATTTAAAGAACTATAAAGCTCAGCAGGCTTAGCTTGCTTTCATAAATACCTACTGGTATTTGCTGCTGGGGCAGCAACTATTTCCCACTGATTAATACAAAGTGATACTCAAAGATGTACTCCTTTCAACATTTTAGCTGACATTTTAAAATACAACTGCACTTTAAAATACTCAAGGATAACATCTACAACTGCAAGGAAATTCTGTACAACAAGGAATCAGAGCTGACTTTGCACTATTGAACTATGACTCTTGTAGTTAGAACAACACTGGCATTGTGCAGACCTGTGACAGACATTTGCACTTGGATGGCCTTCATTACCACAGAATGTGGAAAATGTCAGGAACTGTAGGAAGGGCAGCAGGGAGAGCAGGGGAAGAAAGGCGGCAAAGAAGGCAAGATCCACTGCTGTAACTAGTGGCAAAACAAATCCCTTTCTTATAATCTTCATTGTTGGCTTAATCATCCCTTACTCTTTCTTACTTCTGACAGATGTCCCTTTCTTATCTCTTCTGATCCCTCTTGTCCCATCATTATGATTTCCCCATTTCTGTTTTTTCATAATCTAATGCTGATGTGGAATTGCACATTCCAATTTACTGCTTTCATAATTAGTCATCCTGGTTAGGACAATAATTTGTTAACTAAAGTATCAAAATTAAAATTAAACTCACTGGATTATGAAAAGCCGCAGATTTTTGCTATGGCTATAGCTATGCAAAAGATATGTAGTGACTTGTCCTGGTTTTATATTGATCTTCTTAGCATGCTATTTACTTATGTAAATAAACACTATGTCAGAGTACACACTACCTTTTGTACTTTAGACTTAAAAACACTGGAATTTTACCCAATACGTTCTAATAGCATGCAACTAAATCCTGCTGGACCAAATGCCTAGTTACATTAAGTAGAAGTACTGTTAAGATTATTGATCATAAAATCTCTAATCTCTCATTGTTACCTTTCCATTATTATTATCCTCTTTTGGAAACAAATCTCAGAGTTTTGCTATTAGTTTCAACAGACTCTTTGCTTGGCCCTTAGAAATCAAATCAGTAACTTCTGCTTGGAGCTGTAGGGAGAGAACTTCCAGCTTGAATTATAGGATCAGAGAATCACAAGTTGGAAGGGACCTCAAGGATCATCTAGTCCAATCTTTCTTGTCAAAAGCACCTGTCCATCTGAATCTGAATCTTAGAAGAGTCCAGTGTTGGAGAATCCACCACTTCCATGGGGGCATTATTCCAATTATTCCAATGATCACGAGTAGCCCATATATCCACTTTCTGTTTATACGTAGATTTTTCTGCCTGAACCGTCTTTCTAAATTTCCTAGAACCCAGGAAAAGTAAAAAGCAGCTGAATAACTTCTTCCTTTACGATTTGACTGCAAACCATCTTCATATTTTTTGTATTGCCTTCCATCTGTACTTCTGGTGCTTCTGAAGCTGCAGTTGAGCGTTTGCTGCAAAATAATCCGGACTGGCTTAAAATATCAGCCAGATCTTTTTCCTGATCTAGTGGCACAGCCACTCAGAAAACACAATGGATAGTGACCTGGCATGAATGTAGAATGTAGAAATAAGGTATCGATTTGCTTGGTATGCTATAAACTGAAAGAAGAAAGCATTAAGATCTAGTTATTGAAAGTATTGACAGAAGCCACAGTTAACCAGTGATGCTGTAAATACTCTGGAAAACATGAAAGCAAATGGGAGACTGGGAAAAGAAGATAAATGCAGAGATATGTTTTTAAATATTCTGTGCAAATAACATGCTGATGCAAAATCCTCTATCTAATTAGCTATCCAGGAAAACATTAAATAATATTGCAAACAAATTTAAAATGGAAAAGCACTGAATATATGAGGTAATATATAAGGATATGTTTTCTGGAATACAAGGTCTTCAGACAGATGAGGTTTTCAGTGTACAAAGCTACCACACATTGTAATACTCAGTATAGTGTCATTATCTAGTCACCCTTATTGCTATTTAGTACAAAACAAAACAGCTATGAGAAAAAGCAAGGGTACTGTTACCACATAAAATATGCACAAGTACCATATTGAAACATTAAAATGTACAAGATTGTTTTGCAAGCATGATAGGACAGAATTTCTGACTGCAAGATAAAACCAGCAGTGTAATTTTAACATCTTGTGTGAGAAACGTAGGGAAAGCAGGAAAGGGATATATAGTATGTTCTGATTTCAGTGCTTACAGAGTTAAGTCTGTAAGTCATTGAGGTGTAGGGAATATGTTTGTTATTCAAAGCATAACAAATTCACACTTCTTTAACACTTTGATTTATAATAATAAAGCCAGCAGATGTCATGTAATTAGACTTGTTCTGCCCATAAGGGGAGCAGATCAAATTCAGCTCAGTGGTTAGAACAAATGTCATTGAAGTTCACATAGTTACTAGAGATTTGCTCCTGCCTCACTAAGTGGGGGAGGGTTTGTTAGGAGGTAGGGGGGGGTATATGTGTGTTAAAACGAGAAAGGAGGCTGCTTCGGGAGCAGTGTTAAAACTAGAATGAGTAAATACAGATACAATACAACATATGTATGGCATATATGTGGGCATTTCAGTTAAAAAGCCGGTTGCATTTCAACACATTCTCTGAAGGTGATTGCAGGCCAGTAATGCTTGATCTTCAAGTGAAGAGTGACTTGAGGGCTTGGGGGACTGTTTTGGCTAATTTTGTAACTAATTTAGAAGGAGGATTGTCAATTAATTTCACTGATTGCATTTGTTGAAAGAATATGTGGTCTCTTTGTTAAAATAAGGATGTAACTGTTGGCAAGGTATGTGGATGACTCAGTAGTCACCTCCACATTAGTAAGGGGGCTGTGATCAGCAGGCCCAGAGGCAGCAGCTGTCATGCTGTGAGCAACATGCAACATCAAGGCTTCATGTCCATTACAAAGGCCATGTACAATGCTGGATCAAGTGGCAGTGAAACATGATCTAGATGAAGTGTGAAATCACAGCACATACCTGTCAAATTATCCAGAGCAGACAGTGGTGCATTTATGAAGGCTCTCTGCTGGCCATAAGTTAGCTTCCTGAGGACAAGCAGTGCTGGCCTAATGAAAACTCAGCTGCTACTGACTTACAGGAAATTTTTCAAGAAAATTTGAACTGCTCTGGTGAATTGGTGTAGATTGACAGTTGTAGTGGTTTTGCAATATGCTCATCAAGTCAGACTTGCCATCTTGTGGGCACACAGCCAAAGGCAGAGGTAGAAATGCATGCGCTGGGTGTTGGGGGTACTATCATAGAATTGTTAGGGTTGGAAAGGACCTCAAGGATCATCTAGTTCCAAACCCCTGCCATGGACAGGGACACCTCACACTAGATCAGGTTACTCACAGCCACATCCAGCCTGGCCTTAAAAACCTCCAGGAATGGTGCTTCTGCCACCTCTCTGGGCAACCTGTTCCAGTGTCTCACCACCCTCATGGTGAAAAGTTTTTTCCTAATATCCAATCTGAATCTACCTATTTCTAGTTTTGCTCCATTACCCCCAGTCCTATCACTACCTGACACCCTACTGGCCACAGAGCATATACAAGACTCAGAGAGCCAAACCCACAAAGTTTGGCAAAAGCAAGGAGCATTCTGAAAAAACACAAACTATTTTGAAACAGGATATGTATATAGTGCAACATCTTTCACAGCTATTAGAATTTGTAAAGATTAGCTCGTCTGGACTTAGCAACTGGTTCTAAAAATGGAATGCAGGCTCTCACAAACTTCATCATATCACATCCAGGAGGAAGTGATTCTGTTACTGTGCAGGGACTTCTACAGTATTGATTACAGCCAATGCTGTCAAAGTGGTGTGCAGCACTGTGAGATAGCATTTCTCTTTCTATAACATTTCCTACATAGGACAGTATAACTAATTATGTATTCCCTAAGGAATTAAAAGAAAATCACCCTTTGGGTATATTTGGGTTTTAACACTTAAAAGCTCCATCACTTTTCTAGGATGTTCTACTCTTAAGAAATGTGAGTAGCTGCAAACAGTTTCTTTCTGCAGTAGTCTGCACTGCAGAAAAAGTTCTTCTCCTCATGCATCTTTGTCAGTTTTAAGTTTGACATGCATAATGTCACTGGCATTTGTACCTATATATATTGCTTAAACCCCAAAGAGAGTAACAGCTCCCACCACTAGTGTGATGGTATCTGCAGCAAGATCCCAGCAGAGGGGACCTGCCATGTAACAGGGCAGAATGTCGCCTTTCAGATTGTTGTCCACATCTTTGGGTAGGACAATTACAGGAAAAATTGATCTATTTCAGGAGAGTAAGCATTAATTGTAACTGTGGAGACCATTTTTAATACTTATTTTTGCAAGACGGTAGGAACTGAAGTTTCATTGTACAACTTTTGAATCCAGACTGTGGGCCTTCGTTTCAATCCTCATTCTTCTTGCAGTACAAATAGCTGTCAGTGAAAATCAGCATGCAGTACAAATTATATACGTTCAGTGACCAACTACAAAATGTGAGAGGGAAAAGAGGATGCTGGAAATAGACCAAAAATCAGATGGAAAGCACTTTGAAGATTTTGCAGAGCTTCCTCTAAATGGAATCTGAGAGATGTAGGCTAAATAGAAAGCTTAATCTACAAGTAACTGCATTGGATAATGCAATAGGATATAAAGGAGAGACATGGGAGAGAAGCAGTGTTCTGGTTTCAATAGAGAATGACATGAAAGGTTGCATGTGAAACTAAGGTATGGGCTTCAGAATGCATCAAACCGCTGTGGTCAGAGCTGTGAAATAGGTGGAGAGAAAACCTTTTGAAAAGAGCTCGCTAAGATTTGCAGGGCTGGGTGTCTGGAGTGATACTTGTGTTGCATTGGTGGAGTGGAAATTAATTTAAGGGCCACACTTAAAATCACTTAAATGACATTAAAGCTGGTAAGCAGTCTGTTCCGTGACTCCTGGAGAGTCAGTGACTCGCATTTCCATCTGTCTGGTGGCTAACGCATTTCACGGTAGGACTCGGTTATCTGTAAACCAGAGCTCCCCCGTCGTTGTGAAAGGAAACGCTGCAGCGCGGCTCCAGCCCAGGGGTGCAGAGCAGTGCGGTGAGGCTGGGAACCGTCCCGAGCCCAGCCCGGCCCAGCCCCGCTGCCCGCAACCAACATGACCGCCACAACCCGCGCGTCACGGGGCTGCCGCAGCCGCGCTATTGGGCGAGGGGTCGGAAGTGACGCAGCGGCGGGAGCCCGGTAGCACGGGGTGGCAGTCGCCGACTAATTGGCGATGAACAGCCGGCTGCAGGAGATTCGAGAGCGGCAGAAGCTGCGGCGGCAGCTCTTGGCGCAGCAGGTAGGAGGGCCGGGGCGCTGAGGTGAGCCCTGGCTGTCTCTCGCCAGGCCGGGCCCTGCGGCTGGCGCGGGGCGCGTGGGCCCCACCCTGTCGCCGCGGGGAGGGGAGCGGGCGCGCGCCGCCGCAGGTGCCGCCGTCCCGGTAACGGCAGCGGGGCGCGGGGAGGGAGCGGCCCTGCTTCTGGCACCGCCGGCCCGGCGCGGGGGGACCCGAGCCACGCTGTCGGGGTGCTGCAGTACTGGCTACACAGTTAGTGGTTGTTAAGGGCCTGCAGCTAGCTCTGCGGGCGGGCCCAGCCGGTGGGACGGGGTGTACAGCTTGGCCCTTTGCCTCACTGGCTCCGCTTGAGACGGGTTCAGTCCGCGGTAACTGTGGCTCGAATTTGTTTTGGTCGTTGTTCAGTTGGGAGCGGAAAACGCAGACAGCATCGGGGCCGTGCTGAACAGTAAAGATGACCAGCGGGAGATTGCCGAGACGAGAGAGATGTGTAGGTCAGTATGGGGTTGACACTCGTGTTAGCGGGTTAGTTAATAGCAATGCAAAGCTGTGAAATAGGGTGAGCGAAGTAAAATCCTACTGTTTATGTAATAACATGGAGGTCAGTGATCACTGAAATCTGAACTTTAAATAAGGTGAGTAGTGTTTAGTCCTTCATTTCTAAGAGCAGTTACAAAATCAAGGCTAGCTTTTGTTTTTGCCGTTAAAAAGCTACTGTGGAGCGAAATTGAGGTGTGAATTTAAGAGTATTCCACCTGTGTTGCCCTAGGGCCTTTATATCTTTCCTAAGAACAGTTACAAGGTAATTAGTTCTTAGGGAGAATAGACATGTGTAGGATGGAGTAGGTAGTACTTATTAATTCTCATGTAACAGCAACTTTCCTTTGTGAGCAATGTATTTGTTTGGGTAAAACAAGCTGTGCCTTACAGAGCAAGGACAATGAGGAAGCAGAATATCTGGTTTCAGGAGTCCTGTCCTTAAGTTGTGCTGGTCTAAAATACCTTGAGAAGAGCAGCTTGTTGTATACTAAATTTCAGAATCACTTCAAACTTGTGACAAACGTGGTCAAGGCAAATTATCAGAGATTTATGAAAGGTTCTCTCAGGAGAGAGAAACTTTTGTATGAAGACTTTTTCTGGATATTTATAGGGCTGCTTATGATACTTCTGCCCCAAATGCAAAACGCAAATACCCCGATGAGGGAGAAGCTGATGAGGAAGAGATTGAAGAATATAAGGTAAGAAGAAAAGGACTAACTTCCTTTTTTCTGGTGTTGATAAGTGTGTGTGTATAAAAGCATAAAAATGTGTAGGGATAGTTTAAAATATGCCATCTTGGTGACATCTCTCTTTAGGTCTTCCACTGCAGCATTCTGAGAGGTGTCAGATGGTAAGTGGTTCCTCTCAGGTGTTGCTGAAGTGCCCTCTCAGGTGTTGCTGAAGTGGATTGATCAGTACCAGAACCCATTGTTTGGAGGCTTAATTTAGTGCTGCTTCTAGGAGGAGGCAGGCTTAGGTGATAGTGGCCACAGAGAATGGTAATGTGTTGGGTAGGAAGAAGTGCTAAAATGTGTCTGCGCTTGGGTACACTAAAAAGAACTTGATCAGAATCTGTCAGAAGGAAAGTTTGCCTTTAGCAAGAAGCACAGGCTATTGGATGAGCTGCAGGGAAACTGAGGGTGTCTTTCCAACCTGCATTGTAAGTGCAGAGGAATCCTGTTCTGGAAGAAATAAAGGACTCTAAGGGAATAGAATAGTGAGGCTTGGTTTCTGGTGTGCTTTAAGTATTCAAGCTATCCAGGGTAAGTTCAGTTAAAAAACACACACCCCTCCATGGTCACTGAAGAATTGTGGTTGTCCTTTTTCAAATGCTTATCTGAGGGTTGTGTGACAGCTTTCTTCTTTCATATCTAATGTGATGTTTTGGCAAAGATGTGTGGTAGAGAAGCAAGGTTAAACAAAGGCATAATTGCCATATTGCTGTCTTCCTGATCTGCTTTGTGATTGTGTTGCAGCATATATCCTGCCTTTCCTTTTCCCCTTGTCCTAATAACCTTGCTTCCACGCTTAAGCAGACTCAAAGTCAGTGCATTTGTGGAATAATGCTGTGTCTGCTGTTCTCTTGCATACCTAAAAATAGTAATTTTTAAAAATGTGGGGTCTTGGTAGTGTTATGTTTGTGTTCAGGTTATTATTTTTTCTGTAATAACATCAGTTTTCTGTCTTACTAAAATATATACCAGGACCTTTTTTGATGTCTGTTTTTTAAAGTCTATCTGTAAATGGACATTGTTGTTAACATGCTGAGAGTTTGGTTTGCTGAAAATGTCCAGTACTGAGTCACCATTTCACAGAAGGGATTTGCAGAGTACATGTGCTGTTTGTGAAGTGGGGCTTTTGTGCTCATGTTAGGTATCAGTTCATAGTAGTTTATTTTACTCCTTCACCAAGTAAGTGGTTAAACAACTGATTTATTTTCTGTGAAATAACATGTGAAGAAGTCATTCCAGTTGACAAAACATACGAGTCTTACAATTAGCATTTTCTTCATTAGCATGGAGAAGACTTACTTTAAGGTGGGCTGTAACCACTTGCTCTTATGATGTTGTTGAAATTGAAGAATATTTTAATAATACTGGTTTGGATCAGATGAATAGATTTAAGAAACATGAAACCCTCAAGTACAACTTCCATAGTGGTCATCAGCTGTTTTCAGTAGGCATTGCTAATTCCCTGTTGGCAAAGAGATAAGAACTTTGCAAAATCCCTTTTTTATGTATGTAACTTTTTCCTTAGTACTTTGAGCCAGTTTAAATTTAGTCTTGCAATGTGAACTGATTAAAAAATCAAGGGTAGCAAGCCCTATTGCATTGTATTACGGATTCCTTAGGCTAAAGTCGTAACATGCTTCAATGTTAGTGTGTGGGCTTGGGGGTCTCTAAATGTAGTTGTAGTTTCTAGTATTCCAGATGGAAAGTGAATGAGCTAATGACACCTAAATGCCTTATGCTTGTTTTGAGAGAAGGCTGAACAATGACATTGATTTTTCATTATGTGGGGAAGTGTGAGAGCAGGTTTCAAGGTGAAAAATGAAATATGTTAATCTTCCCTTTAGGAACATCTGATGCCAAAAAGGTGCTGGGTTTTTTGTGGAGTAACCTTAAGTATATAGTGATGATTCTTTAGCAACCATGAGGCTGATACAAAAACAAGAGCAGCAAGGCTGCTTGACTTGTGCTGTGGGGTCTGACCACCTTGCGGACTGCAGAGGTGGGAGGTATAGAAAGACTCACGTTAATGGCAAAGGTGGATAGTGGATATTTCAAGGTCAGAAAGCTGAATTGTGGTTCTACAGAAACTCAGCTATGCTCCTGGTTTTGTGGGCCTGTGTCATTGTACTAGGGTTAGTTGAGCTCCCTGCTCTGTATTTGGAAGTGACTATCTGCTGCCACTGCCAGGCTTTTTGTAGATGGCTGAGAGCTGTGATTGTTGCCCCACCCCTCCCTTTCTCCAGGTACATTTACTCAATTGTTTGAACCTGTGTGTCTGGGATCAACAGTGTTATGTGGCAAATACTGCTGGAGTTCTAACTTAGAAGTACAGAACCACCTGTGGTTCAAATTTGCTGTCTGCCAGCCTAATCTGGGGCAGCCCTGCTGTGCTTTGTTTCTGCAAGAGATGGCCTGCAAGCTTGGAGTGCTTCCATGCCATTGTTCTGGAGGCTGGAAACGTCTTCCTTTCCTGAGTCATGGTAATTGCTTAATGTATCTCTAGTCATTTGAAAAAATGTATGCGTGCATATTAGTGTTAATTTCATTCTGTCTTTGCTTTGGTTGTGCTTTTTCCCTTTGAAAGTTGCTAGTGTGGACTCTTTGTTGCCACAAGACCTTTTTGAAACTGACTTTATGAAGGCATAAAGAGAACTGGGATCACTGAGATGTAGGTATCTAATAGGCACTTAGGTGTAGCATGTGTTGTTTCTGCAAAGAAAATTACAGCAAATTTATATAGAGAAGATGGCTTCCGCTCCTGAGGTTGGAACAGAAATGATTGAGTGCATATAAATGTTCAGAGATTCTGCTGCAGAGGACCCTCAGCAAAATGTATCATCTGCTTTAGTCAGAGGAGTGAAATTTTGGAGGGACAACATTTTAAAGTTCATGGTGCCTTGTGAAGCACTGCCTGCACTGTCAGGGCCTAGGGTTTCCAACTTCATCCTCAGAGGCCTTTCCCAGTAATGCTTCCCTCATTAACAAGGTCAGACCTTTTGGGGATAGGTAGGTTTTTTTTTTTCCTCCCCCTCCAAAACTGGAGTTGGCTCTGTTCATGATCTGCTGCTGTAGATTATTTCTTTTTGTTGACAATTCTGTTTCTTAAAGAAAGAAGCAGGCTGTAATGCGAGAAACAGCATGGTCTTGTGTACTTACATCTCCTTTGTTTCCAAGGATGAAGTAGAGCTGCAGCAAGATGAAGAGAACCTGCCCTATGAAGAAGAGATTTACAAAGACTCCAGTACCTTTCTTAAGGTGAGATGGTTTTGCATTTAAACCTGTAGTCAAAGCTGGCATGGCTGTGTTAAACTGTTTCTGTGAGTCACAGAATCAGTCTTTGAGGTTGGAAAAGACCTTTAAGATCATCACATCCAACTGATGGTATTTGAAGTGACTGACAGGAATCCACAAGTATGGAAGCTTCTTGTGAAAGATCTGGCTGTAACTAGCATTTACATTGATCTGACTAAAGATCTGGATCAACTTACAATGAGCTGTAGTAATGGTGGACCTGCTTTGGAACTAAAACTGCGGTGATTTTTGCTAATGCCACTTATAGAGACATGTTAAAAATTAACAAGAAATAATCTTACTTTTTTGTTTGTCAGACTGACGTGCAGTGTATGTGTGCACATTCAGTTATCTCCCTGTTGCTTTCACTGAACTCCCTTTTGTTCTGCAGGGTACTCAGAGCTTAAATCCACACAATGATTACTGCCAACACTTTGTTGACACAGGACACAGACCCCAGAACTTCATCAGAGATGTTGGTAAGTCATAGTAACTGTTTGAAGGTAACTTGGTATATTCAGTAGCACCTTTTTCTTGCCCTTTTTAATTCACTTACTGGGAAATGCAGATGTGTGTACTTCATAGCTTTGTCTCTCTGGACTCTCCTGGGCACGCATGTAGCATGTAAACTATGAAAAATGGTTGAGTCAGTCAGCAATGTGGATAATACTTACCAGCTCAGTTACACAGCTGCTGACAACCCATAGGCAGGCCCACCACAGTGAGTTTAGAGGATGTTACTTTTTATGTTTATGTTCTTCCAGCCATCCCTGAACTTGAAATCTTACTTACCTGAATGTAATCTTCAAAAACTAAGGTATGGTTTGGTCCTGTTTCCCAGAACATGTGCCTGGTAGTTAATGGTTTTAAAGCAGGCAGGACAGCTCCCTCTGCAGTTTTCTGCAACAGTTCTCTGTATTTTATCAAGTTGAAGCTTGTCAGGGCAAGTGTGTTGTGTTTATAGATGCCAGCCCAAGGCGGTTTTATTTGCCTGTTGAGGCAATGTAGTCTC
This sequence comes from Dryobates pubescens, assembly GCF_014839835.1. Classification (NCBI taxonomy): domain Eukaryota; kingdom Metazoa; phylum Chordata; class Aves; order Piciformes; family Picidae; genus Dryobates; species Dryobates pubescens. The sequence continues at coordinate 5,458,117 of NC_071635.1, forward strand.
TCTTTCTTCTCTGTATTTTGTGAATGCTGAGAAACACAGTTGGATGTTGAGTATGAAAAACTGGTTGTTTCAAGTCAGTTACATCTTTATCTGCAGAGCATCTGGGCTTCAGTTCTGTGCTGCATAAAGAATTGGGACAGAACAACTTGTTACACAGGTCAGCAGCAGTTAGTCTAGACCCCTCATTAGAGATGAGGTATGCTACTTTATAACTGGATATGAGCCTACAAAAAGCCATAGGGTAGTAGTGGTTCCAGAGCACCCAGTTACAGCTCTTTGATGTTGCTGTTGGAAGAGAGGGAGAGACCTGTGGGTTTTGTCTTGGTTGGTTCATTCATTCATTTTTATATTCATTTTTATATTATTGTTTAATTTTTTTATTTTTAAAGCAACTGAAGTCATCCTGATAGAAAACTCTTTCACATCTGTTGCTGCTAACTAGCTTCCATTTCTGCTGGTGGGAATAATTGCATTGGACTGGCTTGAAGCAGCACAGTAGTGGAAATTAGAAAAACACTGCGGTTTTTAAGATGTTATATATTTAAGCAGAAGAATGAAAACAATCTTTGGGTATTATGTACATGTAATGAGAGATAATAAGGTTAGATGCCCAAAAAACTGCTTTTGCCAGTGTGATCTGGGGTTGGGAGTTTGGAAGTTTGAATTAAAGTATGAAGAGGCGTGAAGCGTTGTGGGTTTGGGTGGGGATTTTGTCCCCCATGGTTAGGTCCATTCAAAGTTTTACATGCACATGAAGTTTTGTAAATAACTCCTACTAAAGTTGAACAGATACTGCTTGGGAGGTGGGAATGGTTTTGATTTGCACTGAGCCTCCCACTAGCAGTAACAAAAACATATTGTGACTGCTTACTTTTTGGAAGGGGGAGTATAATACTCTGTTTGTTCTTGTTCTTTTTGTTTTAAAGTTTGCTGCAGAAAATCTTATTCTCCCTTTCGCATTCTCTGTGTATGAAAGGTTTGAAAATTAACCTCATAGAGCTAAATCTAGGAACACAATAAACAAATACGCATGTAGTCAAATCATGACTGACAACAGTGTACCAAATCTGTATAAGGGGTGCCCGCAGGAGCCAGCTACACCCCATTTGCTGCCATAGAAATCACCTTCAAAGCTTAAATAAGAATATTCTATAAATTAATGTTAATTAGATCTGAATGTAATCTTAGGGGAGGGAGTACAAAATAACTTTAAACAGTCTGGCACTTTTAGTTTAAATGAAAGATTGTTTCCTCCTAGAAAAAGGAATTGTGAACTCCTGACCACTGTAGTGCTCTAGAGTAGATTAGTCAATTGCAGCCATAGTTCACTGGGCCAAGGCAGAAAGCTTTTCTGAAGTACTGCTGTGAGGGGTTTGGTTTATGCTAACAATTTTTGTTATGCTAACAAAAATTGAGGCTAAGTATTAAAACATTTGGACCTATTCAAAATACTAGACAATGCTTAATTGATACAGATTTACTCTCAAGTAGTTGTTAACTTCATGTTTTCTTCTTCTTAGGCTTAGCAGATAGGTTTGAAGAATATCCAAAACTTAGAGAGCTCATCAGATTGAAGGATGAGCTGATATCTAAATCTAACACTCCTCCCATGTAAGTGTTTATGTGGAAAATGCCTTTCTTCTCCAGACCTGTTTGAAGTTGGCTGTCTGCTTTGCAAACCTCTCTCTTTAGCACCTGCTCAGAATTTACATTTTCTATTTCTGTTCATATATAGAAATTAATCAGTTGAAACTTCAGAAGAATAAAATCAGTTTGTTTTGCTAGATATTTAATATAGTATATGAACTAGATTTTTCCTTCCAGTGTGGATTATTCATAGTATCAAAAACTTTGATTTTTAAGACCAAACTGCCAACTGATGGGGCTTCAGGTTTTAATTTGGGAACTAAAAGAACATTGGTTGTGATTCTCATGATACGTGCAGTTTACAATAGCATGAAAGCTTAAAAAATGCCTCTTAATATAACCTTAGTTGTTTTTGTAACAGATTTACTTGGTAGAATGTTCAGCTGTTCTCTTAGTGCCCATCAATCAGATGTCGCTTTGCAGTTCAAGACCAAGAAAGTTTATGCTGGCTGGAAGTGATTTGAGAATTTTTGCTGAGTATCAGATGCAGTATGGGCATGCAGTGTGGTACGCCCAGGAACGTGAACCTATCTGAATGTGAAGCTAATTCTTTTAATGTACCATTGTCCCAACCTGTACTGAGTAAAACCAGCATTGTTTCATGATGGTCACATAAGCTGCAGTGGTTGTCTGAACAGCTGAGCTACAGACTGCAAAACTCAGCTGGCTGTTTTGAGGTTGGATGGATTTGGGCATCCTAGAGCACAAAAGGGGGAAAAATAGGCAAATGTTGCCTTCTGATAACACCAAATACACTTAAAGAATGATAATCTCTTCCATACACTTTCTTAGGAAAGGGATGATGGTGGTCTGCCAATCAGGTGTTTTTTTTTAAGGTGAAGCAAACCAGAAATCTGTCAGCCAAGCAGCGAGTGTTTGCTTTTTAAATGAGGATATTTTTTCCTTCGTGTTCATGGATGTATAGAAAATTCAGTGAGCATCTGTTCCCTGCTCGCTAAATTAGAATCCTAAAAACTATTTCAGAGAGAGACTAACTACTTTAAAAGTGTCTAATGCAGCAGCATTCATCTGAGGTTAGGTGAGACTGCATTGGGCATCTCTTGGGTTCAGTGTGTTTGAGCTGCGTGAACTGTACAGGAGACCACTTCACTGGCTACGCAAGTGCTGTGTGGAGTGTAATCTCCAGCCACTGCTATAACTTGTCCAAGCCATCTATAATATTTTCTCTAAACAGGTACTTGCAGGCAGACTTGGAAGCTTTTGATATAAGGGAACTGAAGTCCAAGTTTGATGTGATTCTCCTGGAACCACCACTGGAAGAGTACTACCGAGAGACTGGCATTACTGCCAATGAAAAGTGCTGGACCTGGGATGATGTAAGTGTTTTTCCTTCTCAGAGAAGTATTTCATAGGGGTTTTTAGGCAAATAGAGGACTTCATTTGGTGTCAAAATGTTTTAGAGAAGTATTTTAAGGAAAAATGGATTTTTTTGGTTTTGGGGTTCTTACCAAAACGAAGCTTTACATTTGTAGACACGCCTACACTATTTGTGTTAACAGACTGTGTTTGGAGGAGTTCAATGAATTAAATACATGTTTTTGTTCTCCCTGAGCCTTGTGGAAACTTGTTGAAACAATGGTGGGATTTCTCCCTACCCTCACATTTTTTGCTGTTGAAATTCAGAATATTCATTGTAAATATTCCTCATTGAAACCACCCCCACCCCCCCCCAAACCCTAAGACAACAAACAGCCCCAATCTGTAGTAGAGAGCAGCTGATGAAAACAATCTTGGCATAACCATGTCAGGAATTCTTAGGTTCAGGCCTATGGGTGTGAACATGCAACTAATAAATCCCTATTTTGGGGAGACCCTACTTGAACACAGGACTGTTTTATTGGCCATAACAAGAAAATTTCAGCCATAACCCATTCACTCCTATCTGTGCTCTATGCAGTTTGGGCTGGGGATGATGGTGCTGCTTTAGACTTAGTTTGTTCTTAGGCTGAAACCTGTACACAAGTGAATCAAAGTAAAGGACCACGAGAACAAGAGAAAATCCAACCCATCTTTAAGGAATTAATTTCAAAACAAAGGCATTTTTATGCTTGTGATAAGAGATTGGGTAACTATGTGTTAAGGAATAGATAGCTTCTGTGTTAGCCTTCAGTTACATCCAATAAAAATGATGCCTGGCAGCATTGCCTGGGGAAAAAACATTCTGTCCTAACAGAGCTGTAAGTGCTGGAGGCAGGAGCCATCCTCTTATCTTAGTTGGGAGTTATGCTCTCTTAGAATGGCTTCTACTGCATTATTTTTCTTCACAGCAGCACAGAATGAAGCCTGATTTGATGTGTTAGCAAGTTACAGATGAGTCTTTTCAACTTGTAATGAGTAACAGATGCTTTGCATCTGAAGTTATTTCATCCTGAATGTTGCTCATTTGTCATTGTTGAACCACTGTCCCGATAAATTCTTGCTGCTTTTTTCCTTAAAGTGAAAATGGAGAGAATGTCTTTCCTGTATAGTAATAGGAAATAAGCTGGGGTTTTATGATGTGTCTTCACAGAAATAACTCAAGGGCTGAAAAGAAACAGAGCCCTGTTTCTCTGTTGTTTTATCTTTTCCCTACCAATTGAATGACAAAATGAAGCAGGGATTTATAGGGGTGGAAATCACGTCGGTGTTCCCTTCCAGCTGAAATCTGGACAGGATTGTATTAGTTTTTCAAGTCTAGAATTTTCTATACAGATAGAATTACTGTTAAAATGAAAAATTACACTGGTCATCAGCTGTGTTGAAAACATGCTCTTGAGTGCTGATAAGGTAACTTATGCAACATACTCTGGAAAACAATTCTGAGGGCATGGCCATGAGTAGTATACAGACTGACTAATAGAAGTGCTTCCTGATGGCTTCTGGGATAATGCTTCAACGCTTACTAAGTATTCTTCCTGGTGTGATTTGTATTTAATCCAGAAACATTTATTACTGTTATTTTTACTAGATCATGAAATTGGAAATTGAAGAGATTGCAGCTTCAAGGTCATTTGTGTTCCTATGGTGTGGCTCAGGCGAGGGTCTGGATCTTGGCCGAGTGGTAAGGTGATGTTTTAATTCTGTTCAGCAGGAAGAGGCCCAAGAGTTTATTTTTGTCATTGACTTCTTCTGTATAGAATTCTCCACAGTAACTCCTGAGGGATGTTTTGTTACTGTGGTAGAGGATGTAGGATTTTGAGGGGATTAAATAAGTGTATCTGGCATTAACTGTTTAGATAACTGTTAGTTTTGAGATGTGGTGTATATGAGGAAGCGTGGTCCTACAGAGTTTAGAAAGCTGTACTGCTCTCTTGCTTTTGATGTTGCCATGTTGAGTCCATTCGCATTTTATTTCTTTTTAACAGAATTCTTAAGAGTTTTCTGCCAGAAATACTCATGCTAGTAGAAAGGTGCTGCTACTCCATAAAGTGAGATAGAATTGTGTGCAATAGCACTGCTTATTTCCAGAGAACACATGGAGTTTAAACAGGTTTAGTGCTAGTGAGCTCTACAAAGTTTTATAACCCTGTAAGATTTCGGAGTTTGAGTAATCTTTCTGTGTGCCAGGGTAGCACTGTTTGTGTTGAGGGGGTGGTGGAATAAGAATTTCCAGCTCTTGCAGTGCTGAAACATTCTTTGCTTAGCTCGAGCGGTGCTTTCTGTGGAAACAATATGGCATTTGTTAGAGGACCACATGTGGTTGCTAATCTGTTTCCTTTGTCTGCTGTTCGTTTTGAGGTTGGTTAAAATAGCTGTTTCAGAGAGAGATTTTGGCCACAGGTACATTTTTGGTAGCTGGGCAGATCCTGAATGCAGCAACAGCCAAAAGAGCTTAATGCCCCATTTGCTCCCTTTCCAAGACAACACTCTCAGAACTTAAAAACTCAAGAGCCATCTAACTTTGGGGGATTTTTTGGTGGCGTTTTTCTGTTTTGGTTTTGTTTGTGGGTTGGTGGGTGTTTTGTGTTGTTTTAGTTTTCACAGATACAGGAAAACACCACAAAATGGTAGCAATGGCTTTTAGCTATTTCTCTTCCTGGTTGTAGAACTCTGCGTTGATGTGAAAAGTTACCAGAGCGCAGGTATTAGTGGAGACGGGGACTGATTCTGATTCAATTTAAGTGTCACTAGGTAAAAATGAGTGCAGAGTTCCATTAAAAAGCTATTGAAAAGAGAATGATACACAGACAAGTTGATGAGAAACTGGACGTGAGCCAACAGTGTGCGCTTACAAGTCCAGGAGGCCAATGGCATCCAGGGCTGCATCAAAAGAAGCATGGTCAGCAGGTTGACAGAGGCAGTTCTGCCACTTTGCTCACCTCACCTGGAGTACTGTGTCCAGCTCTGGAGACCTCAACAGAGGAAGGACGTGGACCTGATGGAGCAAGTCCAGAGGAGGGCCACAAAAATGATGAGGGGGCTGTAACACCTCTGCTACAAGGACAGACTGAGGGAGCTGGGGTTATTCAGCCTGGAGAAGAGAAGCCTCCAGGGATATCTAATAGCAGCCTTCCAGTATCTCAAGGGGGCCTACACGAAGGCTGCAGAGGGACTGTTTACACAGGTCTGCAGTGATGAGGGGCAGTGGTTTGAAATTAGAGAAGGGGACATTTAGATTGGATGTTAGGTACACGTTCTTTAGCGTGAGGGTGGTGGAACACATGAACAGGTTGCCCAGCTCAATATTTGAGGCCACATCCCTGGACGTCTTCAAGGTGAGGCTCAACAAAGTTCTGAGCAACCTGATCTAATGGAGGATGTCCCTGCTGACTGCAGGGAAGTTGGACTAGATGACCTTTGGAGGTCTCTCCAACCCAAACCATTCTATGATCCTATGATCAAGTATCTACATGAACGTTCAGCTTAGGTTACTTAAGTGTTTGGTGTAGTGTGAACTGTTTTATCTGTCTACAACATTTAGTGTCTGCGCAAATGGGGTTACAGAAGATGTGAAGACATCTGTTGGATTAAAACCAATAAGAACAATCCTGGAAAGACCAAGACTCTAGACCCTAAGGCTGTTTTCCAGAGAACCAAGGTAAGGATTTGGTTCAATTTGTTCTCTGTTTCTATCCTGTCTCTTCATGCTAGTGAAACACCCAGTGTCCCACAGGATGAACTTTTGTCCCCTTTTAGACTTCAGTCAGTGTGAGACAGAGAAATGTCACCTGCATTTAACACTGGTTGGTGAGTTTTTATTCTCTAAATGTGGTACTTACTTGAGCCTTGTTGAAGTGTGGGTACCTGAGGAGGTTTTAGAGATTGATGAACAATAATGAAACAGAAACTGAATTAGAAAATATTAATGTATGTGGCAGTGGTTTTGACCTGGGAGATGTTTCAGTTATGGATAAATGGTAAATAAGCAGTTAGCCTATTAGCAACCTCCTTTCTAGGTTAGGGAAGAGGATTCGCAGGTGGAGGAACACCTACAGAATGGAACTAAACTTGGCAGTAGAATGTGACTAAATGTCGAAAGAAGTCTTCCAAAGTGTAGATTATGAAGTCCTCTGATTTAAGAGACTCCAGTGCTATTAAAACCATTACAATGTAGCTAGGATGAAGAAAGAGTTAGGTTGGGTGTACATGGGTGTAACTGTGGCACTTGTACTGAATGTGGAGTTGGGTGACAGTTTAATAATTTGAAGTGCCATTAACCTCAGGACTCATTCCACATTAATTCATTACTCATTGGTATTAAACATCCTCAGCCCTGTTCTCACATTTGCTGGTTTTTAGGAGTGTATGCTTCTCTTTCAGATACCTGGAGTCTTTCTTTCCCTTGCATTTACATTAATTAGAAGTTTGAAAGCGTGCTACACTGGTTATAAATATTCAGAAGTACAAATACTGTGTGTGTTGCACGTAGCGTTGCAAATATGTGCACTCACTCGTGAGGGAGAAGTTAAACCTAACACAGGAGGATCTGGGGAGGAATTTCTGTCTTTAACAGAGGATGGTTTCTGGTATTAGAGAATTTCTGTTTATTGAGCAAGGGGTGAGCTGAGGTCACTGTTCACAATAAACATTGCAAACCGAGCTATTTTATTCTGACTAAATAAATAGTCTGTTGTGCAATGTTTATTTACCAGGGATTCCAACAGCAAATGCTGTGCTGCTGTGTTCAGGTAACTCTAGGTGGATGCTTTATCCTCTGCCACCTGTTCTAGAATCTAAGGTACTAAAGGAATGACATTTCTCTAATTTACAGAAATAAAGTGTTCTAGATAGAACAGAAGAGAATCAACCAGGTTGGATGGGGCTTTGCTTGATGGCTAGCTTGTTTAGCAGTATTCTGCCTTTTTATGTAGCTAAATTTAAGATCTGAAAACTCTGTAGGTTGGGTGCAGTTGACCACCTGCATACATTTGGTAGGTCACCTATTCTGCCTTTCGTATTTATTCACTAGCTCTTAAAACTCTCCTCAAAAATCTGGAAATGATCATTTTGTCTGCAACTTTTTCAGAGCCATCTGGTGGTGTTTAATGAATCAGTGGTTTATGATACTGGGGAAAATGGCTCATCTGAGCTTTACATTGCCAGAAACAGAACTCTGAAATGAGTACAAGGAACCCTCTGTACATCCTGTACCAATTACAGTGATGTCTCATTCATGGATTCTATGTACTAGTCACTTAAAATGATCTATGGTGGTTTAGAGGAAAGGAAAGCAAGGCATGTTGCAGTTAAGAACACTTGGAATGCTGATGGAGTTGGCTGAGAGTGCATTTACAATTTGATAGTTGTTTGGTTTTACTTGTTTGATACAGTGATACCTTTTAGAAAGATCTGATGGTGAAGGCTGCTTCTGTAACAGAGGTACATGATGAAAAGTACATCTTGTGTTCACTGAGAGTTGTGGAAGTTATTTGTGTGAATAAAGGCATGATCAGAGTGCTGATACAAGCGTTGATGACAATCACTAGTGCCTTGCTCTTGCCAGCACCTCGTTCTTTCTTTCCTCATGGTGATTTCTCAGCGTTTCCAGCTTAAAGCCCTAACATTGCACTAATTGGAGAAGTCCATGTCCAAAACTTCTGTTTGAGTTTTACCACTCTATAGCATAGTTCAAGCCACATATAGCTGACATTGCTTTTAAAAGACTCTTTTGGTAGCTCCAGCTTGGTTTGTTCTTCATGTTCATGCTTCCGACTTCTCTGTACAGGAGAAGGATCTCCTCTGCCTAGAGCTTCTTTCTCTCTGTGGTGCTCAAACCACAGACGTGGGTGCTGCAGCAGCCGTGCAGCATGTGACAAGGTGCTGTGTCTATTGTGCATGTGCAGGAGCACTGCCTCATGGGCATTAAGGGAACTGTGCGTCGCAGCACGGATGGGGACTTCATCCATGCCAATGTTGATATTGACCTGATCATCACAGAGGAGCCTGAAATTGGCAACATAGAAAAACCCGTGGAGATTTTCCACATCATTGAGCATTTCTGCCTTGGACGGCGACGTCTTCATCTCTTTGGAAGGGACAGTACAATTCGACCAGGTAACTCGACTTTTGACAGATACACAGAAACTGTAATTTAATAACTCTTCCATCATCTGAGGGCACTTGATGGGGGGGTTCTGCTGCCGATCTAGTCTGGTCACAGAGAGGCTGGAAAGCATTGCTGTGGTGTAAGAACAGGTAGGAAGGAGGCAGAAGGGGTCTTGTGAAACCACAGAGGGAATATTCCCATAGCCAGGCATAATTAAAAAAAAGAAAGAAAAGAAGCCTTTAAGAATATCAAACTCAAATCTGAACTTCTCAACACCTCTGGCTTTCCTGGAGGTGCCCTTTCCTTTCTGATCAGTGCAGGTGATGTGTAGGTAAGTGTCTGTCCCTATCTACTTCAGTTGTCATTTACTAGGCAAAGGACAAGGCCCCTGAAGCCTGACGTTTGCTGTCGCTGACACTGCCTTTGTTCCCCAGGTTGGCTGACTGTAGGACCCACCCTCACCAACAGCAACTTCAATGCAGAAACATACTCTTCATACTTCACAGCTCCTAACTCCCACCTGACGGGCTGCACCGAAGAGATAGAGAGACTTCGTCCCAAGTCACCACCACCCAAGTCCAAGTCTGACCGGGGCGGTGGTGCTCCCAGGGGAGGAGGACGAGGAGGGACATCAGCAGGGCGAGGAGAAAGGGGCAGAGAGAGGAACAGAACTAACTTCCGGGGTGAGAGGGGTGGCTTCAGAGGGGGACGTGGAGGGACCCATAGAGGAGGCTTCCCCACCCGCTGATGACTGATAGATAATGATTCTTCCCCTAGTCCTGTGCCTCCTCTCTGAATCTTTTTCTTAGTCTTGTTTTGCTAAAGTGAATTATTCTGAGACTGAAGCTAGATAACTTTTGGAATTGTTTTTGGTACAAGCAGTAACAGGTACCTGCCTTCCAGTGACCAGCCTGGCACATCACCTCACCCAGCAGGCAGGTTCTGCACCTGACAGCACTGAGCTTGGCCTCCTGACAGCTGCTGTTTGTCCAAGCAGAGCACACCCCTGCTTCAAACCACGGGTAGGATCAAAGTGGAGACACTTGCTTTTCTGTTATGAAACTTCCAAGCTGTGGGGGCTGCCTTGACTGTCATTTTCTCCAAAACACAGTTTGCTCTTCCTTCCATGGAGTTTGGGGTTTGGACTGACTTGAATAATAAGATGGAGTAGGTATGAAATGCAGTTCTGAACTGCGTGGCCATAGCAGGCTTACTCTAATTCATCACAGAACTAAAACTGCTGTGTCTATACTGACACCTATTTTACCTTCTCTTAAACCAAGGAGCAAGTTGAATAAATAGAATTCTATTTTTCCTTACTTTATTTAAATTTCCCAAACTATGCCTGGGAATAGGGAACAAACTTGTCCTTCATTTGTGGTGTATATACACTCATTTCTCATGTGTGTAGTGGGGAGAGGGGTAAATCTGTGCCGTTGTGTGGTGTGCTTCATGGACAGCAAGAAGCTGTGTGTCCGTGTGCAGTCCAGAACTTCTGCAGAGGTCTGGATTGCTTCTGGAGTAGGGATTGTCATAGCTGGGAATAGCCTTGTTCTTTGGTAGGGAAAACCAGTTTTACTGCAGTGGTGGCAGTGTGAGTAGTAGAAAGGCCTCACTGGAGGCATTGTTAATGTGAGGTGCTGTTCTAAGAGCTCCTGAAAATACCCAGCTCGGTAAGGAGGGCACAGCAAGGGATCAGAAGTTTGCTTTGTCTGGAGATGTTAGGCAAATGGAAATATGGACCGTTGGTGATCAGCTCCGGAGTGCTGTGCAAGAAGGAAGCAGATTGTTGTGGTGTGTACAGTGTTTGGTTTTAGCAAACCACGGCTCTGAACTGCTTGGTCAGTTCTGGGTAGAATGAACAGAATTGCTGAAGTCTGTCTTAGGTGTTGGAAAATTGGCTTTTAAGTCTCATAATGTTTCACTGTTGAAGCCCAGATTTTAAGTAACTGTCCTGTAAAGCAGTGGATTATTAAACTTGTTTATCAAAGCTCATGGTTGAAATATTTTTCTTAATGTTTTGTGGGTTTGTTCTCTGAGGTTTGGGAATTGCTGTTTTACTGTGGTTTCCTCCCTACTGGTGTAAGGAGTAGGCAGGAACTGTTCTTCTGGTGCATTCTTTTTGGTTCTTCCTCAGAAAGTAAATACTGGACTTGCAACTTCAGGAAGGTTGAGTTTGTGCCAGTGACAAACAGTTTTTGTTTTTCTCAATGAATAGAAAATGTTAATTCCCATTTCCCCCTTTTAACTACATGTCCATAGCTGATGGTTCAGTGTGTGGGCTGCTCTTAGCAGAAGACTAGGCTACACTGAAGAGGAGACTCATAAATAACTGGTTGAGATGCACATCTTTACTGTTTTGCAGAGGCTGGGGTGCTGCTCAAGGCTTTAGTAAATTGGGAAATCAATTGAATGTGGTCTTGTTTAAAAAATCTGCCAGATCAATCCCTCTTGGGTATGCAGAGTTTGGGTTCTTGGGATTCTCCCTCAAAGCTTAAACAGCTCCAGACATTGCTGAGCTAGCTGAATAGGCCAGCTTCCCTGGGCAGTGTAATGTACATCTTGTTGACAAGCAGCTGACTTCACTGTTGTGCTGGAGGTTAATGGACAAGGAAATGGAACTTCCTAGGTGTCCTCTATGAAGCCAGATGCCTGCCAGTCCTGCTCTGAAGGTGGCTTCAACTGCAAGAGATTGTCTGTAAAGGTAAGAGTGTGGTGCCTGGGGGTGTGTACCCAAAGGCTGGGTGTGGTGTACTTGTGGTGATGGAGGCAATGGTTAGAAAATGCTGTCGTGAGACACTGTCCACTCTCCTTGCTGCCACCCCCTCCCCCCCGCAATCATACACTAAAAGCATCTGGCCTTTTTTAATCACTGTTGCTTTGGACCATATTTGAAGTGGTGTCTAGAGCTGAAAAGCTTTTAATTTCATTATTGGTTGTCAGTTAATGTCTCAGTTGTAAAGCTCGAGGAGGATAATGCTCCTGATCAGGGAACTGATGAATATTTCATTTACCACAAGTAAAGGAAGACTCGGTTGGAGCTTGCTGCCCTTGGAGATAAAATGCCTAACAAATTTCTTCCTTTTTAATTGTATTGAATGCATAATGGCACCAGTCTGATTTGGTGCCTGTCTAGATCTTGTCTCATCTTACCATTCTGGAAGAGGCTTACAGTGCTCTGAATAGCTTACACCCTCTAGGGATTAAGTGAAGGATTTGACAATTGCACTAATAAAAGATATTTGGGATGCCTCAGCATGTAGCTTCAAAGGGATGTCAAGATCTTGGTCAGCTGTCAGTCTTTGTGTGTAGATCCTGACATTGCTTTGAGAACATTCCTACTTTCAGACACTGTTGGCTGAAGTGTTGGATGTGCCCTGGGGGGTTTGAAGTTTTTAATGGCCACAGGCTCATTGTTTATGTTCACAGATAGTGAACGCTTTGTTCAGTGCAGTGGCATTTAGACTGCAGGGTAAAGAACAATTTTGATCTAACGATGGGATTAAATGACATTTTCACCCAGATGCTTTAAAATCCTTGGCAGGGGATAGAAATATCCAGAATGCACTCTAGAAAGAATAAATGTACATTGATCAGAGTTGCTGGTCTTGTTTCTTGAACATGGCTGAGGATACGCTGAGTAACTAAGAGATAAGGAGACTCCTCCTGGCTGTAGTAGAAAAAATGATTGCTGCCTCTCAAACTGGTGAAGTTGAACACTGCAGTAAAAACTGCCCAGTGTAATGGGATGAAGGTCCACAAGAGTGCTCTTACAGGTGAAAAAGCAAGCAGTAACTAAGGGCTGTAGTGAAACAAAGTAATTTTAATTACTGTACCAATAAAGCTTAGCTAGCCTAAATCTGAGTTGAGTATCACATGATGATTTTCATGATTGCTGCAACAGTGTCTGTACCTTGGTGCTAGTTCAGCCATGATGTCTTCATGTAGGCAAAATTACCTGCAAGTGAAAGCCTGAAGCACTGATGAATTACCTATGCAGCTGTAAATAGCTCTTACTACAACTTCATGCTGAGCAGCACCTCTGTGCCTGGAGTCCTGGGTCTCTGAAGACTATCCCCAGCGCACAGGTAAGTGACAAGCACACTTTGTTCCAGAACTGTAGGCGTAAACCAGGCTGCCCCAAAGCAGGTGGTCAGTGTTGCTTGGCTGGTCTGACCAGGCCAAGTAGAAGGTGCACACAGCTGTGGTGCAGAAGTGGTCTTTGGGCCATCAGCAGATGCCTTGGAGTAAGGTAAAGAAATGGATCTGAGCAGGAGTGGATTGGCAGGAGCTGTCTGAGAAGTCTGGAATTGCTTCTTCCTACTTCCCAATTCCCTTGGTAAGTGATTGTCCTAAACCAGTTCACTTTTCAGGCTATTTTGGCACATTTCAGACCTGGTTTGAGCAAGTGTAAGAACCGAAAGTTCTGTTTGTTTTAATAAGTAGATCATAACAGATGAGCTGGCCTCTCTTAAGAGTCAGAGTAGCAAAGGTGAGCCCCCAGCAGCCTTTACCAAGCTGTGAGATGCATGGCATTGTTTATGCTGTATAGGCGTGAGCCTTGCTAATTTATCTGCCACACTCCCTCTGTACTGAACTTTCTGTTGCCTTGCAGTGCTTACAGGGCAAGACAGGGAGGAGCTGCATGAACCCTGATGCCAGTTTCCATTGCTAGTTATCCTTAACCACCCTCTGTAGTGCCCTGGGGTACCAGGTGTGGTGCTGCTTTTCAAGAGGTGTTAGATAACTTTTGCCAGCAGCTGATAGCATTAAAAACTTCAACATTTAGTATAGAAAATAATACACACATGATTATTTTATTTAGTAACTGCTTAATTTTTTACACAAGAGTTGCTGGTGACATTTACAGAGGACCCTGATTTGGAATAGCAACAAATACTTCTTACAGGGTAACATCAGCTAAAAAGTGCTTCTCTTGGCAGCTGAATTCAGTCTTAAGATCCATTTGTAATATAGCCACTTATTTAACAGGATAGAACTGTTTTGATAGGCTGTCAAACCAAAACATACATTTTGCCTGCTGATCTTGGATAGTAAAGTGATTAAGTAGCAACACTAACAGGGTTAAAAAGGCACTTTTTTTTTTTTGAGGCCCAACTCTTATCCTTACCTTTGAGAAGGTTTGTGTTCTTGGAAACACTGATGTTTGTTACAACAGCTTTTCAAGTTTGGAGGCGTTGGTCCTAAAGATGCACAGACTGCTGAAGTATCTGAGGTAAATAGTGCAGCCAAAGGCTCTGGCTTTCTCACATCTGCCTTAAATATTGGTATGAGCAGAGGTTTGTTTTTCAAAGCAGTGGCTGTTGAAAAAAATCAGCCTTAAGAGAGGTCACCAAAAGACTTGGTATGAGGCAAGAGGCTGGCTTTCTATAGCACCACAAATACCCTCTGGTTAATGTGTCAGCTGACTTAGCTGACCTGCCACTGAAATTTAGAGGGACAGATGGTTATCTGAGTTGGATTGGGAATATTCCAGTTAGCAAAGGCAGTAATGAAACCCTGATTTGGAAGATGTAATTGAATAAGTCTGTTAATTTAATTGCTGCCCCTAACACTAGAGAATTGTACCACAGTAGTGTGGCACTGACTGCCGAACTCGGCCAGAAGGTTATGTGAGTGCTGTTCTTCCTGTGGTCCATACTGTTTGCTAGATTTACTCTGAAGTCCAGTTACAAACCGATAGCCCTGGGTGTGGAAGGTGACCCAGCACTGTTTCTGTGGAAGGTGATGCTTGTTCCTTCCAGAAAAAGGGGATTGTCTTTTTGGAGATTTAAACATCCTTCCTGCAAAAGTACACAGCCTGGACTACATGATTACTGCAATATGATTCACTCGATGCCCTCACTTAGAAAAGCAGTGAGTTGTTTTTTCCACTTCTGCGTAGACTTCTAGCATCTTTCCTGGCTTCTGTATAACTTAGGACTAGTAAAAGGAATAATTAGAGTTCTTTCTGTTTTCTAAATGGTATTTTAATAGATGCATACTATATGCTCCTAAAGCCATGACAGTTTGAAATCTGGCAGTTCGCTTGGAGAAAGAGTCAGGACTCTCAGAATATAAATACCTGAGTGCAGAACTTACTTCCTATTCTACAGCTTAAGAAAGCTAAATGCTCAGTGAGAGGTGGTGTGAAATGAAACTGTACAAAGAGAGCACAGAAAAGGAGCACTAAAGCACAGCAGAATGCCCAGGTAGGGTGGAGCTGTGGGCCAAAGACAATGATTGTCCCTCTTGCAAAAATCAAAGACACTGACAAAATGTTTGAGTTTCCTTAACTGAGCAGCTGGCAGATCTCTTTGTGAATGCAGCACAGGAAATCCACATAGGAAGCGCCTCCATAAATACTCTTGTCTTCTACCAGCAACTGGCGGAAGAGCATCTCCGGCTGCTCCCGCTGTTTCACTATCACCAGCTGGAAAGGTAAAAGATAACACTGAGGAACAATCACAGAGTGGTACTATAGGTTTCCTGGGTATTGTCATCTGCTGGGGTTAGGATAACCACCAAAACTGAATCGGTGTCCACATTTCAGTAGCTGTGTTTTTAAACTAGAGTGAATTAAGGTTTGCAGAATAAAATGGTAACCTTTGGCCATGAGCATTCTTAAGAATAAAGCACTGCTGAGGTGCTTGTGCCCATGCTGGAACTCCCTGCAAGTGCTGATAGGTAAAGCTTTCCACAGGTCAATCTTGTCATAGCCAGTACTGTTCTTGTGAGCAGGTATGAGAGGCGTTACCTTCATAGTGTAGGGCTTCTGGCTCTGGAGGTGCTCCAGTATTGACTTCAGTTTCTTAGAAACTGGATTGTCCAGGTCGGGTAGTGATGTCTGTTCAAATGACAGCATGGCAGGGTGTTAAAAGTCTAGTCATGGCTCTCAAGCACTCACTCAAGAGCTGCTGCTAGTTGATGCAAGTTACTGTGGATTTGATTCTAAACTGGGAAATGCTATTCCCTTCACAAAAATGTCTCATCTGTCATCTTAAAAAGACTCCCCTGCCTATGCCATTTTTCAGTGTATGACAAGCTCAGGAGAAACTTTTAACCACTGCAAATCCTTTGTTCCCATTTTAGCAGTACACAGTCAATAACTTTTATGTGCAACAATGAAAGTTTAAGGTGGTTAGAAAACTATTACAAAAGCTTCTCACTTGTAAGACTGTAAAAGCTTATTACATGTTTTTTGTATGTCAGACCCCTTCTTGTGGCTTTACACTTCCTGGTGCTTACCTGGTCCTGTTTTTAGCTGAATCCACCTCGCCTGGCCTTACTTAAATTGTAAATTACAGCAAAGAGACCAGTCAGTCTCCATCTACTCACAGCCTCGGTGCTGATGTGCGCAAAGGATGGCACGTTGAAGAGCCCCTGGATGAGCTCTGGGGGTGCGCTGACTCCCAGCCACAGGAAGAGAGTCAGGCCATTGGCCAGCAGGAAGGCTCCTCCTTCTGAGAGACGTTCCTCAGAGCAGCGGATGGCAGCTGGCACCACATCGCTCTTTGGATCCAGGCTGTGCTGTGAGGCAAAATTAAATTGAGTTGTAGGCTCCAGCTACTGGAAAAGCAGCTACTGAAAGGGTTACTACATCTAAGTGGTTCCTCTCCAGGTTACAGGCATTGGAAATCAAGACTCTTTCAGTTAACACAGTGTGCACAAGAAGGCCTGCTGTGCACAGGCCCACCTACGCTGACCTTCAGGAAAGTTAGCACCTTGCTGAAAGTACAATGAGGTTCTTCAAGGAGGCTTATGTCTGACTGATGATGTTGTTACCTTCTCACTTTCCATTAAGCCAGAGCTCCTACTTCCTCACCTCATTTTATTTCTACTAGCAGCTCCACCACAGGAAGAATGTAATCCAGCATGGTATAGCATAACACCTGCCCAGCAAGCACAATGCTTCCTGACAATGATAGTGTCACAGCATACTGAAGACAGTTGTGCACCATACTCACAATTGGCAGGAGCTGGGGATAGAAGAGCAGCTGTGTGTCAGCTACCCCCATAGACAGGACCAGCTGTCGTTGGTGAGCTCTCTCGTCAGTTGGGATCTCTGGCCTGCCCATGAGCACACAGCTTTTCAGCAGACAATTCATGTACACTGGCAGCACCTTCATGGCATCTGGAAGGATGAGCTGAAAGGCAGGGAAAGCTTGGTAATACAGCCCATGTGCTACAGACTTCATTTACATAAATCACTGAAAATGAGATGACCTAAATACAGGCCATGCTCAGGTTGTGGGGAGTAAGTGACCAGGTTCTTAGCTGCTTTATTTGCCAGAGGATCTAACTGCTTTATCTTAACCACGGAAATTTTTTCCTCCTCTAGCAGTTTGGCCCTATCCACACGATACATTTATCCCTCCAGCCCCGAATCACCTACATGCAAATTCAGATTATTTACTAAGATAAATCCTATTTTCATTTCATAACAGTCTTACTTGTCAGAAAGTGGAACACTAAAATGTTTTAACAACACACACAAAAAAAAGCAAAGCTGTGTGAGTCAGCCCATAATTGCTGCAGGAAGAAAAAGGCTGGCTGAGCATCCTCAGAGTTTGCTCACTGACATTGCCACTTATGCCAGAACAACAGCCTCCATATGCTGCAATTGCTATCCATGAATCCCATGCATTTGAAAGGAAGGGAAAAGCTTGCCCTGAACTTTTCCTTCCTGGCACTGGTGATAGTGCAGGGGTGGTTCTTTATCTGCTGCAAAGCCTGGCTGGGGAAGACAGAGCTGGGGTGGGTTTTACCTGGCTTACTGCTGAGGGGCTGGCACAGTTCTTCTTGTAGCAGGCCAGCATGTGAGCTGTCTGACTGACCAGGATGTCTCTCACTATCTTCAGGGGCTGGCTGAGAATGGCTTTAAAAGCTGCAGATACAGAAGGAAAGTACATTCAAGATGGGGACGTACTCGAAGTACCTACATTCCGGTAGCTTCTACTATTAGCACAAGGTCTACAGCTGCTGGATTTTAGTCTCCTAGACTTCTTGGAGGATGTTTAATCACCTTTGCCCAAACACCACCCCCTATTTCCCCAAGCCTCTAGCAGTGTTAGGATGTCCATTTCTACAGCTTTGCATATCGCATGTCTCTACTCACCCTCTCAGGTGTTACTTTCATGGCAGCATGTCTAAAATGCGCAAAATCTCTTTTCAGTTTCATAGTACTGCAAGAGCTGCTAAGGCTTGGGGCAGCACGTTACAAAACATTTCCCACAGGATAATCCTTTCGGCTCCCTTTCCTTCCCCTCCTTCTACCCCACAGTGAAACAACAACCAACCAAACAAAAATAAATCAGTCTGTTACTTTTTTACCTGACTTGGCAAAGAAGTTGATGAGTGCATCAGTCTCACAAGTCTTGTAGACATCAGCTAACTGGGAGCTGCAGTTTAAGCCTATGTTGTGTATGCGAAGTCGTCTTTGTCCACTCACTGAGGTGTAGAGGACGGCACACTGCAGCAGAGCACCAAGTTACCATTTATTGTTAAAGCAGGCAGGAGCCACCCACTTTGTGTGCAAGCAGCACGTTCATTACTTCTGAAGACAGCCTGGCATTAGGGTGCTGCTTCAGTGCTCCTGGCAGCTACAGGACCAACATACCTGTACCAGATGGCAGTCTACTGAATGTTGTAAAGCCTACCCACCTTAAAATTGTAAACAACAACATGATTGATTGAAAGCTTACTACTCATTTGCTACACACTGATGGGATCATTTGAAAAAACGACCAGTGATGATTGTCAATTCCCAAGTCTCACACTGTGTAATATTTGAATGGTTCAAATGGCTGTAGCTGAAGAGACATCACACATGTGGTGAGAAGCTTGCTGAGAAGTGGTCTGCCCATCACGCTACCTCTTGGCAAAACCCCAAACTTCCCAGTCTTGAAAAGCTGACTGATTCTTTTTACACGAGTAAGTTGCATAAGAGGTCCTGCATCTACTATGGGCTTAGAAATAAGAAGCTTGGCTAATTCTATGCCTTACATTTAAAACCATGCACCCTGTAACATTCTCTGTCATGGAACAAGCAAAAGGTCATGACTAAACATCCAGAGGAGTAAGAACAACCTCTCATTTATTCGTGTTTTGAGGTAAGATGCAACCTTTGGCTAGTCAAAACCTTTTGTTTGTGGCAGGCATTATGTCAGAGCCTGGGCAAGCTGTGCCTTGCTCCCATCAGTCCTACATCATAAATATTGTCATGACCTTACATGTAATTAAGATGTTTTTACCTGAATTAAGGCTCCACTGTCTTCACTTAGTTTGTCATCGTGTTTGAACTCCACAGTCACTGCCTTGTCACAGTCAACTGCTGCCATCTCTACATCCGTGGTGTTGTTCATGTAAATAGCACCAAAGAAGTCAGTAGCCCTGAAGCCTACAGGCAGATTAAAACAAAACCAAACAACCTCCTGTTTTAAAGTGGCCAATAAAGCAGGCGTTATTTCATTACTTTCTTTCTTTACTTCATTTGCTTAGTGACAGGAATCCTTTTCACTCTGGGATTTGCATTCTCGGGGTGCTACCAGCTGTCCCTCCCAGTAACATTTTTTGACAGTAGGGTGAGAGGGAAACTGTGATGGGACTCAGAGCACCAGAACCTTTTACACTGCTGACTTGGCCACTGCATGTGTATGTTTCTCAAATACTTGCAGCTGAGCTAAGCATGAACCACAGCAAGTAGGTAACAGTGATGTCATCGAATTATGAAAATGAAGGACCACCTAAGTGCTCAGCAGCAGCACTTGTGTATCCCACTTCCTTGCAATCCTAGGTGCATGAATTACCACCAGAAGCCTTGCTCCCATTTGATCAGTCCATCCGCTTACTTTTCAAGACGTACAGTACAATGAAGCTAAGCTAGCCTGAACCGCCAAGTTTTAAATCCCACACTGCCATGTGCATCCATATTTGTTTTGGCCCCAGTAGGTGCCGTTACCTGTACTCGTCCGAACCCTCATTATGGCATCAAATCCGGTCTTCTTCTCCACGTCCCTCCTGAGGTCGCTTAAGAACTGGGAGCTGTCGGCATCGAGCTAGTAACGCAACGCAAAGCAAAGCTGCAGATCACCACAGGATGGCAGCAGCACAGCACAAATACAACCCTCTCCCCTCCCTGCTTTTCACAGCTCTTCCTTTAGAAGGGGATGGCCCGATGTTTGTTCACAGAAAAACACACACGCCCAAGTGCCTGCCAATTCATCCCTAGGCTAGGAGATCCACAAGTTCTAGCCAATCGAACCAGCTCCAGTAAGGTTGGTTCTTGCACTTCACCTTGCAGCACAGCCTTAAAAAGTACAGAGCAGTCTTGCTGGTTTCTCAAAAGGCGGCTTCTGCAGTCAGGTCCTGACACAGACAAAATCCCCTGCCCAACAGAGAAACTGTCAGCAAATGTCAAAACCAGGTGACAGGACAGCTTTTTGGGTCTTTATCATAGGCATTTTTACCTCTGTGTACAGGAAGTAATTAACTTTCCTACTCAGATGCCAGCAAATTTAAGGGGATTCAATTTTAAGATACCAACCAATTTATTGTTGCAGAGTATGTATTTGAGCCTGCTCTGTTGTGGAGCTTTAACTAGAGTCACTTCTATGTTAAGCAGGGAAGCATAGTTTGAAATGAAAAGGAAACTAACAAAACCCAAGCCTTTTGTATCTGAAAGGAGACTTACCTGGAAATTGTTGTACTTGTACAGTGTTCCTCCAGTGTACATTGTGACAAGCCCCATGGAGGCTATGTCCACGTACTGATTTGGGAAGAGGAACAAGTTGACACAGCAGCCGTTAGCCACACAATCCTTAGCTAAGGCCTCGTAAGCATTTGCCTGGGGCTGGAAGAGTGTCTGCATAAAAATTAAAATACCTAACATTAGACACTGTCAGTAGCCAACCACAATCCCAGTGCCCCCTGAGCAAAGAAGCTGAAGTGGAAATCTTAAGTGAGGCATGGATTCCATGAAGAACCTGTTCCTCCTGTCCATGTACTGGTATGCATGGAACCAACTGCACATTCTAACGAAGGCGAGCTCACTAAGCAGGCTCTTGGCTGGGTGCAGTTATTGGCAGCATGAATATCCCTACATAACCAGGGAATATTACAGATTTAACACAGCTCGGTAAAAGAAACAATGCAAAAAACCCAAGGCTCACTTAAGAGTATAAAATACCTTTTCTTTATCTGTATTGAGTAGTTTTTTGTCATCTCTGTTTCTCAGCTTCCCTGGTGCTTCTGCAGTTGGCAATGAAGAGTGGAAGATAAACAATTTTCCAGCACATTCTGCAGCCTGTTTCAAAGACACCATATTGGCATATTTGTTACTGCTAAGGTAAACATTCATATGCTGTGGTATCTCAGAGAGCAGTGTAAACTTTTGGCAAGATCCTCAGGGCTAAGTGACTTGTTTAGAGACTCAAAACTTGATGGAAATAAGTCCTGAAACAAGCTGGGTCAGTAATGCATTGCTACAGTAATTCTACACAGGCATCAAAATCTTGATGGGCAAAACTAGGAGTACTTCTCATGGAGACTTTCCAATTGGATACAATCATTAGGATTCAAGCACCCAAAATACAAATACTAAACTTAAGAGGTGCTTGCTTTTACAGCCAGCAAAGGAAATGCAGAACTCTGGCCTGTGTTTGTTTTGTAGACGTCAAGAGTTAGGGAAGAGCCTCCTGACAGGCAATAACCAAAGGCTAGTTTTGCACACACTTCTGGCAGCATGAGTGACTAACAAGAACACAGGTATGAATGACAAGTTACTTAAGAAACAGATTTGAGGAATGTTGTTCAACATCTGCTCAAAGCTCCTGCTTTGCTTGTACGCAGCTCGCAGATAAATCAACCCCTTCCAAAAAGGCCACTGGTTGTTTTCTGCCCCCACAAATCTCGTGGTGAACCCTGGTGGCATTCTTCTAATTGGCAGCACTCCATGGAAATGTCACCACTTTGGAGGATGTCCTGGACATACAGAAAGTGACTGGGGATGAATCTTGACCTGTGCATTCATTTCCAGCTGTATTCAAACTGTGAGAACTTGTCAGTTAAGCAGAAGGCCTCCAACCCCTACCCAATTCAGTCATAAATAGCCATAAATATCTCGTTTTGCACAAGTCAGCGGGAGGAGAACAGGCAGGGCAAAACCATGTCTTGTATCAACTCTTTTCTCATACTTCACTTAGGCAAGGACTAGGTATCTGCAAACATCCCCAGTATCTGTTTAGTTCTGTCACAGTAACTAAACACTTTTTTTTTTCCCCTCTCAAATGCTGAACAAGAAACTGACTCCTGCTCCTCACCTCCCAAGTATCTGTTCTATGCAGAATAGACTCTAGGGACTGGTTTCCCTCAGTAAGCAAGATGTGGAAACAGATGTTACACTTTTGACTACAGCAGTTCAAATGTACAGTTAGAATAACAGAACATTAGTGCTGGAAGCCATCGGCAACTTCTTTGTTCCCAGTTTCCCGCGGTGACTTGCAGGATGACTTGCGACTGGCTTTAGCAAATGAAATTTCTGCAGCTTATCAAGTCTTAGTCTTCTGAAAGAGCTACTCCTCTGCAAGACAGAAACACACTCACCTTTAGTGCCTCCATGCCAGCCTGGATAACAGGAGCAAAGATGGTCTCACTCTCGTTAGTGTCTGCAAACATCTCTGGAATCTGGTCCAACAAACTATGAAAGAGTGAAGGATCAGTGTCAGCTGGTCAGCACATTTGGGATAATCCCCAGACATACCTTGTAACATACCAAGTCTTCACACAGGAAAATGTAAATTTGCATGGAAAACATTTCAGACAACCACAACTAACCACAAACAAACAAAAACACACATGAATTTTGATGGCTCAATGCCTTAGGATTCCAGTCAAACAAAATACCAATTTTTACATTCTAGGAGGTGCACTGTTTCAAAGCTGGTAACATAAAGGAACACATTAAATATAACTACAAAAATACAGAGTTGCAGTGTACTGTAAGGACCTGAGAGTCCTTGCAGATCCTACTCAGGTGTGCATCATACACATCACAAGGGGACAGACATGCACCATGGCACAGAGCCACAACCCCCCTCCCAACTCTGAAGCAGCACAGCTGAAGACACATGGTTTACACTTGACCTAAATATGCTTTCAAATTCAGCACTGGAGGGTGGTTGGTAGCACTCTCTGCCTCAGAGGTGGAAACATGAAGCATCTGCTGGCTTCTAAAGTACTGCAATAAATAGAGGGACCCCCCAAAATCCAATTATCCAATTGACTACAAGGCATGCCACACACAAGCTTTAAGATCTTATTCCCATATGCAAAAAGTATACTTTACTTGATAACAACAGATCGTGATTCCTGGAAGTTAACAAGGAAACCATCCAGCAAAGGAACAAAAACTTCTCCAACATCTGACACCACCATCATCTGAGGCTGGGCTAAGCTGCTTTTTACATTGAAGAAGTGGAGGACCTTGTTGTAAGTGACAAAACCAACTCGAATTGCTGAGGATTCTTCTTGATCTTCTCTGTAAGAAAACCAAAATCAACTGGTTATAATTCCAGAATTCTGACCCATGCAACAAAAGCATCCCTCTGAAATGCAAGGCTGCCTCCAAAATCCAGTGTCTGTACTGGAAGCAAACAACAACAAGCAGATGCGATGGCCTTAGTCCTTGCCTTAGGTCAAATTGAAACACTGATAAGAACTGTTGCACTCTTAATTTTAAATAATTATACATATCTATGTCAATGCTATCAGCTGACCATCCCACCCAAGCAGTCAAAAGTCCCCAGGATGAAGAATAAATCATGCTGTCCTCAAAACATGGAGAACAGGACAATTAGTTACAAGATGGACTCAGCAAATCAGATTCATTTAGAATATATGATAATTCAGTGTCACTGATGATTGATGCCTAGTAAGAACAATGTCTAGGCTCCAGTGTTGCCTGGTGACACCGATGGGTCAATTTCCTGCTTCAGAACTGCTTGGAAGCAGGCAAAGTACTGTTAAATCGCCCCTAGCTGTGTATCTTAAGTTCCCAGCCAACCAAAGGCAGCAAATCGCTGCCAGCAGACAACAGAGCAGGCTCAGCCTCTGTTCTGCACAGCTGCTAGTGAGTCTGATTAGCTGAGCTTATTAGCACACCTCTACACACATTGCTCTGGATTTCTCTGTATTTCTCTCTAAGCTTGGAAACATCAGTGCTAAAGTTTCAAGGAAGCAACTAATGTGTTTTCTGCTGTACTGCAAGTCTACAAAACCAGCAAGTTCTTCACCCCAGGTTTTTGAGCCACCTACTCTGACCCTTTCTTTGTTCCTCTAACTTCTCACTTCACAGCCACTTTCACAGGCTCACCTGCCACAGACCTTTATGCCTTCTTGTGACACAGATTGTTTTGCTACCCCAAGTCTTTCCTCTCCAAATTAGGAGCTAAGAGTGAATTCCCAGCACAGCACCTTGACCTCACATGCTAACAGCAGAATATTTTTGCAGGTGTCCTTGTCCAGCAACAGAAAATGAACACACAGTGACCTTTGTGTCTCAGCACTGAAATACAAAAGCTTCACCCCAAGTTCGGACAGAATGCCTTATGTGTTGTCTTTTTGGTTGTGTTGTTGGGGGTTTGTTTTGTTTTACATTAGTATTGTTTAAAGACAACAGAGATGTCTGAAGAAACCAGTGGGCCTGCCCTTTATTTTTTTATTGCCTTATTTTAGCAGACATGAAAACCTTGGGCCTGCAAGCAAATTACTTAGCAGCAGATCTCTGCAGCGTGCTGGTGAGGCGAACGAATGTGTCTTTTTTGTGAGGTAGACAGATTTGCTTTCATTTTTGATTCAACTTTCCCTATTCAAGCCCAGGTGTTTCTACATTGACAAATGCTTTTTGTTATTACACTCATGCCTTTTATTATCTTCAGTCATGACCAATCCTGATGGAAAGCTCTGAGATATGTTCAAGATGATATCAACCACTTGTGTCTCAAGTACTTTATCAGTGAAGATTACGCTGGAGAGATGGCCTTACATGGGCATCTGACAAACCAGCCCCCCGCCCTGGACTGGAATTTCTTTCATGCACAGAGATCCCAGAAGGACACAGGATAAAAGATTTTTAACATATCCCAGATTATCTCAAGGATCTCATCTCCCATCCTGCCTCACTTTGCTCTGCCCATTTCTTAAGTCTGTTCTCTTGCAAGCGTTGTTATTTGGAATGCATTTTCTTTATGTTCTTCAACGTTTTTATATGCCTTCAAGAAGCATCTTGTCTACTTAATTCCTCAGTCTTTCACTGCTCTTTTAAAATTTAAATCATGCAGACACACAATGAAAAATTATACTAACAAACTAGAAACTATACTAAGATAATTTCCTGTCATTAATATTGATCAGTAGCAATACTACTGCTGTGTACTTAATGCTCACAAAGCAAACGAGCTGTATTTGATAAAATGCTTGCTGCCTACAAGACTCGTACTCCTCCCAGACACGCATCAGGCAGAAAGAATCTTTCAAAGTTTGCTAACTAACAATAAAAGAACCAACCCTCTGGCTTTAGATATTCTTGCTGTTCTTGACCATTCTGGTTTTAATATTTCCCTATTTAATTTTCTGAAAAAAGCAGCACCGCAGTAAAGACAATCACAGCAAGTGACATCAACACCTACAAGCTGGGACTTAGCTGATAGTACCACTAGAGTTCACTACAAGAAAGGAGAAGAATGCCAGCTACATGTGCAGTCAGTCTGACAGATTTTTCCACTTCCACAGTAAATACAGACAGCAAAGCTGAAGAATTGCCAGCAATGTTAAAATTAACATTTGGTCGCTATCGGCCCCAAAATGCCTGTACTGTAAATGCTGACATATTCTGAGCCTGTTTCTATCTCTGCACATGCAAAGCTGCATGAGAACTGCAGTGCAGTCAATTAAGCAAAGCACACTTGTGTTCCTTTACCTTGGAAGTTTATCTAGCAGCGTCTTCAGTTCATCGCATATGAGTCTGACCAGGCCACTCTTGATGTTATTGTATGATACGTCGATCATGAAGATGTACGCTGGTGGCTTCGGAGGCTTGCTGTTCTGCAGGAGAAACGACCATCAGGGAAAATTAGAGTGTCCTGTTATATACCATGAGGCAAATTAAACAATCTTCAGTTTGAAAAATGCTATGGATCATAACCGTTAACTACTGTAGAAAGCTGACAGGTATTGGGTAAAGTCCACCTCTGGAATAAAACATTAATGTTAAATACGGCATCCCAAAAGAATAAGATTTGTAACGGCTCACAGTTCATTAGGTAAGACAAAACAATCATTTTGGGTTGGAATTAAGCGTTTAAACAAATTTGCCTTTTGTCTTTTTCCTGTACCCATACTGGTTTTGCATTCCCTCTATCATCATGCAATAACTTCTTATTAATGCTGAACTGAATGCTGAAATTCAGTTTTTCCTGGAATTTGCCTCTAACAACTGTTAAGTGATTTCTAGCCCATCTGGAATTAGCAAACAGCACTGAGGTACCGAATCAGAATTAAAGTAGCTCTGTTCTAAACAGTACTAAGTGGTGACCATCTGCATCCTGTCTGTCCTGCTCCAAAGCATTCTGATACTCCACAAGATAACCAAAGCATGAGAGTGCAACATTTAACGTACGTAAGTGCTGCACACACAGCAGTGACAGGATGGTGTCGATTTCTTTATGGAATTTTTCTTATCTGTAACGTAAGTGGCCTATAAATTGTGATAGGCTACTGGTGCAAGTCTCTATAAGTAAGGAAAAGATGAAGGTTTCTTATTTCTAAGTAAAGGAACGTGATGCTTAGATATGGACCCAGGATGAAGATCAGATAAAATAAGCATAGCCACTGGAATCATCACACTCCTTAAGATCAGTTTTCCTAACTCCCATTAAAGACAAGCAGCAGCCATTATTTGGTGTCAAACTCCAGCTTTTCCATTGTACTGTTTCACTGCCTTCATATACAGAGTTCTGACCACTTAACCACATTATCCTTGTTAAACTATACCTCCCAAAACTCTAATGAGTACAAAAATCATCTAACCCATAAGTTATGGCTTACCCATAGTCCCTGGTACACTTTAATGTCTGACTTTGTTTCAATCGTGTAAAAGTGAATTCATTCCTGTGAACTAAAACCAGGCGGTGTTTTCAACAGCTCTT
Source organism: Dryobates pubescens (assembly GCF_014839835.1). Classification (NCBI taxonomy): domain Eukaryota; kingdom Metazoa; phylum Chordata; class Aves; order Piciformes; family Picidae; genus Dryobates; species Dryobates pubescens. The sequence continues at coordinate 5,485,453 of NC_071635.1, forward strand.
CTGTACTTGGATCCTAGTTCCCAAACCTGTAGCTCTTGTATCACATCACCATTTGTAAAAAATTCCTGGGTATTTTCTGACAAATATATAGTAGAAATGAGGACTTGTGCTCTTGCCACATCTGCTTAGCTAGAGCACAATAATGCAATCCAGCTGTTATTTGTTAACATTTTTTGTAGCTCTTTCTCCTTGTCATTTGATAAGCACAACAGGAAATGACTTTTTAGTTCTGGTCTTAAATTGGATTTATAAAAGAATGAAACCTTTGGAACTTTCAGCAAAATGAAAAATTCATTATAAAATAATGTTAACTTCTGTAAAACTTAATGACTCAGCATTTCCAGTGTGAGTGTTCATTTTGGAAGAGATTTCCCCCCCGCCAAGATTCGGGATGGCTGGGCCTTTGCCGCAAGCACAGAGACCATAATGCATAAATTATTGAGGAAACGCCCTGATTTAAGCTATATGGCAGGAGCCACTGCACTGTGATGATGACTCCATCACACAAGGTTACACTCTGGGGTAGAGAAAAAGAACTGTGAAAATGGCACAGAGCCATTCAGTACATGAGTTTTCAAGATCTTAGCTGCCAGAAATCAGCAAAGCTTAAATCAATCTGATGGAGCTATGCTGGACGTGTGCTGAGGATCCCACACTGCATTTCTGTAATACTCTCTCCTGTTCTGGGGTTTAACCTAGATTTCAATAAACTCAAAAGGTCATCTCAGGGATTTCACTGGATGTTGGAGCAGTACACCAGTGAGGAAGAAGAATTACAGTTGTTCATTTTCTTCATGCCAGCAATAATTTGATGATGCTCTGAGGAAGTTGCTGGTATCTACTTCAAGACTGTAGGATCCAGTTGCCTTTCCTAACCTTATCTTGACTTCACGTCCACTGAGAGCAAGAAAATTCTGCCTGATTTCAGCACAAACAGAAAAACATGTCCATGCTGTGGACAGATGAAGTAGAGTGTGAAAACCGTAAGTGATTTATGCTTTGCGAAGTATCAAATAGAGTAATAAAATCAACTACAAAGCTTTACAGTTACTTGAGTGGGTTTTGGACTGAATTCTTCAGCAAGTTTGTGTTAGGAAAGAGAACCCATTCTGCTGTAACTTACTGGTCAGAACACAAACCCCACTATTAACAGGAAAAGATTACATTACAAGGTCAGATTCCCTTGCTAAGGTTTTCAATATTGGTAAGGCAACTGAGGTGCATGTCCATCTGTCTTCAAAATCAATAGAAGACATACTGTGTTTACATTCCATGTAAATATAAGGAACAAATCCTTAGATGACGTTCAAAGGTTCCTTCCAACCGTTCTGTGGTTCTGTGATCTACAAGGCAACAAATGCACCAGAATTTCAGCTATAGCCTCTAAACCAGTTAACAACTGGTGATATTTGACTTTGTTGTGCTGTTTGTTGCTTTGACTTGCTCATGCTTTGCTGCACAACACAATGTTGTAACCTTAAATTCTATGCATCTGTCCACATCTTCTAGAATGTTCCTGGCCTAATATGCAGCTTACAAGCATGTTTATTCTGCTGTAGGCACTGAAAGGACTTTGTTTGTTTTGACATTAAATTGCAACTTAGTTTATATACTGGAAATACTCACTCGGCAATAATCCAAAGTAGCAACATATTCATAAGATCCCAGAGACAGCTCAGGTCTTTCATAGTGGTCCACTCGCCGACCAATGTGGTCCAGATGTTGAAAGAAGAACGGAGGAACTAAAAGCCAACACAACAATAGGAGACAAGTTTTATGTTTTGGGGAGGAGAGGATCACCAACAACTTCTTTTAACAAATAAAATGTACTAAGATGGGCTCCTCTGCTACTGATGCAAGGAAGCCTTTAAACACCAAGACTGAAGGTGATCCTTTACCCACATTGGCTCACAACAAATCCCAGGCAGAAAAAAACAGTGTTCTAGCAACATCGGCTGCAGCGCAGGGCATAGTCCCCTATAGACATCCATGTTCTTCCACTTCTACACTACGAGGCTTGAGTAGGTAAAACTGCCCTACTATCTACCTACTTTGCTGGCTGGTTTTAGGCCTCTAAGTCTTTTTTTACGTGCTTTCTGACTTGGGGAAGAGACACTGTAGCAAGATAAAGCATTATTTTAATGACACTGCAACTTACATGGCTTTCTTAAAGTGTTCACAAAGCATTTACATTGTTCTGAGAGTTTCAATTGCTAGCAAACTATGAAATTCATTAACGGTTACACTTGTACAAACATCTGAGTGTCGTGGTGGAAAGAGTCTCTCAAGGTTGCCATTTCAGTGTTGAAAAGATGACTGTATTAGGGAAAGCACTGCTGAGATCCAGCTGAGGAAATCCAACTTGTTACAAATGTTGAGGAAGGCTACTTCTGGCAAAGACTTGGGATTCAGCCAAGAGCACAAGAACAGTTATGAGTCACATGCAGCACACTTGAACAAATATGGCATGGTATCTTCTGTGAAAACCAGCACTTGTGACAGTAAGATTAATAGGTTATTTAACTACTGCATCCACAGTCATGGACAGGGCTGACATGGCTCTAAATCTCTGCTTGCTAGATATTTAGATTTTTTTGTAAAAGAAAATCTATTTTTTTCCACACAGAAGTTGCTTTCAGCTAGTAATACAAGCAGCTTTGTATCCTATGCTGAGGTAGTATTTTTAAATAAAGCTTTGACTGTATTGGACTTCATGAATCAGCATTTTTCTTCATACAATTATTTTTCAGTTGTACTGAACAAATATTTTGACTTATTTTTCTTGAAATAGGCTGCACCTCACTATTTTCACATCAAGGCAGCAAGTCAAGAAAATCATTTCAGGAATGTAATTTGAGTTTTATGGAACTTGCATGGACGACATCACATCAAAGACATCACTTACCATCATTTACACAACTGCAAAATCCACACTGGTATCTTCTTCCACCTTCAATGAACTGCATGAAGGGACACATATAAGCTTTGCACCGGTTGCATCGGATTGGTCCAGTCTCTCCATGGTTTACAATGTAAAGAGGTGTCTGCACAAAGAGAAGTTATCAAAAGCATCACAAACCTGAAACCCCTAGAAAGACACTGCTCAGATACTGCTCGGGATTGGCTCTTGTTTAAGATCACCTGATCAGGAGATCACTCATTGTGAGCAATCTGCAGTACAGTTGATGTCTATCAGAATGACTAAAGACTCACACCAAAAGCCTGCCAAGCTTTGAAAGCATCGGAAGTTTAAGGCTCCAGGCTGATCTTCTCCAGCGAAGAGTTTTTACAGCTCTCCAAGAGAAATATGCTGGAACCAGGGGTTTTGCCTTGCTGTCTTAAGCTTTTCCTGAAGAAATCTATTACTGCTCATCTATTGCAAATGGTCTCTCAAACAGATACTTGCTAAGACAGCTTCTAATACTTTGCCCTAAACGCTGCTCCCCCAGGGCTGCCACATTACATGGTTAAATGTCACAGTCAGCTGGAGTAGGAGATGTGAAGAAATACTAATATTTATTGAAGGAAAAGTACATACAGCAAACAACTACAGTTCCTCAAACACTTGTCACTATAATTACAATGACCACGCTTGCTTACAGCCCCTGCCAAAACCCACAGCTAATGGAAGACATTTTCCAGATGCCTCTTTCAGTAATAGCTGTGCAGCAATTGAAAGATTCCTACAATTATACTTAATGTTAGAAGTATAAAAATGGAAGTTTGCTCAATTGTTTGTGAAAAAGCAATGTTTTGTCTTTTTCTTCCTCCCTTCACTATCAACTAAAAACCCCTCAATGTAAAAATAATGGAAGGAGTCCAGAGTTTGGATGCAACAGATTTCTAGAAGAGGAAAAATGCTGACAGCCTTTGAATGCTAAAACATTACCACTGGCATATTCACTTTTTTCCCCCCTAATTAGTCTGTCTCTTCTTACAGAAAGGACATATTTCAACTTTTACACACCTTATCTTCTAATGGAGCATCAGGGTCTTCAAATACCTAGAAAACCATTCCTGTCCTACCAGCATTCACTCCTTACGTATGTTTTGTTTGTATTTTTCAGAGATTATTTACTCATTCATTTCTCCAAAGGGTATCATGTTTTTAGCCAAGGATTTTATACTTATGAGTGGATTTTTACTACATGGTTCTAAGTGCTCCCTCCTGCTCACTGAAATATTATTTTGTGTTCTTTCTTCTATGAAAACTGAGTTGAACACAAATTAACCAATAATTTCAGCTGGCAAACTATCAGGGCCGTTTTTCAGACATGAAAGTCTTGGCTATAAAATCTGCTCACCAGCCACAATCGCTTAACAAGTTTTAAAACTTCTGGGTTTTGTTCATTACTTGGCAATTTTCTGATGGTCATTCTGCCATATGACTTTAATGAGGCCTGGATCTGGTTTGCAGCTCTTATTATTATAGTATCTGACCCAGCAGGGGGAAACAAACCCAAGACTAAAACAAGTCCTGATGCATTTATACACACTGATTTAGTAATTTCAAACCTTGTTTTGACACAATCAGTGTTATTCAAGCAAAGAAAAATTACCTCTGATCACATTTACATAAAAAGCATGAACAAGGTCAATTAAAAAATAAATGCCATGAAGTTCAGAGCCTAAGTTCCTACACATACTTAATAAATCACTTTTCTAAAGACAGCAGAAATAATGTGTGTTTTCCTTATTTTTTTCCATATTTGGAGTAGAAATTTTAGTTTTTCCCATCCTTTAAGTTTCTTGATTATTACAAAATCCCTTTTGAAATATGGGGTTCAGTAACCTAAGGGTTATGTCTGCCAAGATTCAGATGCATGTTTAAGTTTATCCATTGAATGGTTGTCTTAAAGCTCCTGAGATGATGTGCAGTGCATGAGGTTAAAACATGTGCTTAAGAAAACAGTATCATAGGCAAGGTTCTGTAAACATATACTAGGCTGGATTCTCTTTTGTCTTGCCCAGAGAAATAAAGCATGAAACATCAAAAAATTCCTACCACAGCACCTATTTTTTTTATTCCTAGTAAGCTTCCAGAAACTTTGAAAAAATTTTAAAGGGGGGAAAAATTATTTTAAAAAACAATCAATGAAGTAAAAGCAAAAAATGCACAGAGTAAGATTAAGGACTTTGTCTAACAAAGAAAATTTGTATTAAAAAACCCATCTATGTGCACCTTTATGAATTTATTCATTTGGAATTTTTGGAAATCAAATGAAATCTGTGCTTTAAAAAAGTAATTTCAAGCCCTACATCAATAACGAGCACATCATCATCATTTTGGAACAGGCACTCAGACCAAAAGCATCAGAAACCCAGAGCTGTGGAAGCAACTGCAGCTCAAAAAAAGCTGCAGTCTTCCAGGGCACTCTACCACAAGACCAGACATTCTACCCATCAAGAAAAAGAAATGCTTGGGTGTGTAAACTGCTAGTGCATTTCCAGTTGACAAAAGAACTTGTCTCAGAGTGAAGCAACTATGTTTTCAAAACCAGGCAGACTTCCAGGGAATGTACAAAGACAGATAATACACTACACACATCGAAAAGTATAAAATAAAGCAGTAAGTTTAAAAGGGAAAGCCTTGTTTGATGTACTCCACTCTCTGTAGAGGTCACTGTATACTAGGAGATAAAGCAGGGATCTATTGTAGTCCTATGGACGTCCACAACAAACTCATAAGGGCAGCAGAGTAAGACAAAAATCTCTTGGGTTGTTTGTGTTGCTCTTTGTTTGGGTTTTTAAACAAATGCAAATTCCTTTCTATTTTGCCTTTCTACCTATAAAGTATCAGCATTTTCTTTCCTCTTTTAAAATCTCCACCAATAATAACTGAATTAAATTAGATGTCTACCATAACTACTTGGACATTTGCTATACTTGTGGACTTGTTATGGCTTTATACTTCTCTTGCCCTTAAACCTTTGTCCAATTTGCCTATTTGGACCACCTAATCAAGAACAGAGATGGAATGCACAAAAAGGAACTCTTAAGTACTGACTGTTGGCATTCCAGAACTAGCAAATTGTAAGTACTTCTAAAAACAGTAACTAAACTGGTAGTTGGTAGCCTGAATTTGAACAGGACACATAAAAGTGCTTCCTTTTATTTAAGCTGAAAGAGCAGAGATGCAGAAAGAGTCAATTGTGCTAGGAGGTGGAACATTGTAGTTTCAGCTTAAAGCAAAGAAGGATTGGGCAGAAGAGATAGGAAATGCTGTAAGATACCTGCATAAAATTTTCCCTTCTCTGGAACTTCAGGGTCCCACTGGAAAGTCCTGAAAGCTGATCTGATAAACTGTAATTTACCCCACTATTAGTCCAAATATACCTGTGATCACGAGAGTTTTAGTTTGGAAATATTTCAGCAAGAACACCTCTAAGGACTCAGAACAGTATCACAAAGCAATAGACAGACATTGGTGGCACAGCGCCAGGACAAAATACATCCATAAAAACCTCCAGAGGGACTGTAACCTGTGCTTTAAAGTCTGAGAAAGATGAATTGCTATTGCTTGCTATAAAAATGAAGTCTGACACACTCCTGAGGCTTGCCTGTGATGCCTGTGAAGTATCATCATATTCATATTGCGTGATAAGGGCCACAGCTGGAAATTGTAAGTCTAGAAGTCTGGACTGTGATGACATTCAAGATCATCATGGCACATCTCTAGAAAGGGGTTGTAAAGAGAAAAAATCATGAGAGAGAGAGAGAGAGAAACTGCCTCTAGAGAACAAGAGAGGCACAGCAACTGCTGAGGGAACCTAGATATTTATGCCACAAACATAACATACATACAGCACCAGTTTTCATTGCCAGACCGGCACAGGGGCTGCAGGACAAATCTCTTCTGATAATAAAAAAGAATTTTGATACGTAACACTGATGTTTCTGGGAAAAGAAACTAGGTCATGAACCAAACTGTTTCCTAGGACTGCTGAAGGGCTTTGGGTTTGTTTTTTTATTATTATTATATTATCACAGACTGCTTTTGAGAAATATTAACCACTTTGAGTTGCTTTACTGATTCACATGAAAATGTCAAGACAGCATTTCCCTTTGTGGCATTCCTCCTGTCTTTTACCAGAAGCCATTCCTTCTGAAGACAAAAATTGTTTTACCTATTCTTGGGTTTCAGATGTTGAACACTATCCTCAGCTGATGAATCAAGCCAGCTGTGCTATCTTCTCTGCAAGGCTCATAGGAGGTTCAAGTCTTTTCTTCAACACAGATCTTTTTCAAGTTTCCTTGTTTGCATAAATGCAGCATGGCTAAAGCATCAACCAAGCGACACAGTTTCTCCTGGCTCTATCCTGATTTTTACAGGTGACAGAAGGGGGGCAGAAAGACAAAAAAGGAAAGGTTTACTATCCATGCTTAGGAGAGGCACCACAAGTTTCCCTGATCCTAGACCAGGAACACCAAGTGTTAACAAGCCAGCACTCTCCAGCACTTCTCAGCTTTGAAGTGCTGACTGTTAGTTGGATGTAGGGACATGCTGTATCTCAAGTGAAGGTCAGCAGCCAGGATTAACTGATGATATAAGCAGGAGCATGAAATTGGATGATCAAGAAATCACACTGAACAACAGACTTTCACAATGTTAGTTAGCACTTTAAAACAATGAGATCTCAAGCAAGACCTGCCTCGGTCTGTTCTATGCCCACTCTAGCAAAAGGGAGCTGGTGCAGAGGCACATACACACAAGAAGAGAGCAAGGAAAAGCGTAAGAGACAGATAAAACTTTCCTAGACAGTGTTGTGTTGTCATGGTTCTCCACCTCCCCTCTCATTTGCACCCCCTGAGGGTTACATGCACACATTAATCACATGACAGGACTCAGGGTCAGACCCCTACTAATCTGCAGCTCTAGGTTTAGAACAAATATTGCAGTTTGTAAATAAATCTAAAGGTAGCATAGTGAGCTCTGAAGCAACACACTTCTGGATGAAATTCTGCATCTGAAGAATACAGGATGTTCTACAGGACAGCATTAGAGCCTGCTGTGGTTAGGCCCTAGATGAACTGGTGCTATGTTAATTTGACACAACAGCTATACACAAACCACCTAACAACAATCCCCCCTGCCTCAACATCAGATTCCTCTTCAAATTTAAAAAGCACATTTTCTATTAATTACACACTTTAAACATGATTGTGTCCAAAATCCAATCCTGCATTAACATACAGAAGAAATACATGCAAACTGAAAGTGCAGTAACAACTTCAGGTTAAAAAGCAAGCCACAAACTTTTCCTCCTGAACTTACTAAATACCAGCATGTTCTGACTCTGTGAAGTTTCCAAGGTAACCAAGTAACATCTCTGACCGCTTAAGGTTAGAGCTTGCATAGTCTTCTAACAATTCATTTACTGCTGTTGCTATGATCAGTGCAGAAGAGGAACACAAACACCATTTCAGGAGAGCAACACAGAATCTGTAAAGGAAAATGCACACGCAGATACCATTTCAAGTTACAGAGCTGTCCAGTGATAGCCAAAGCAACTTTTGACTTAAGTACCATTTTCGTTGGCAAAACCCATTATTAATATTATTGGCTAGGTAATTAGGTGGATGTGAAGGTTCTTTACGTGCAGTTGCTTAGTCAGGTTTTACTTCTGGCATTACTGTTCTGAAGAACAGTCTCCAACACAGCAGCGACTAATTACAAGATCTTTATAAAAGCATTTTCCCAGTCGAAACTTGGAATTTGTAAAAGATTAGGAAACATTAACAGGAACTCTGATAACAATGTGAACCAAGTTATGCAAATGCCAATTTTTCAAGTCACCAGCCCCATCTCTTTCAGAATTACCTCCTGGTGCATGGAAGGTACCACTACTAAAATACTACTACGTAAGTATTCTAAAGAATACACTTTAAGGGTATTTTTAAAAGGTACACTGAAAACAAAAAGGCAAAAAATAAATCAAGACATTCACTTGAGAAGAAAAAGCTCTACTTCCAAACCCTTTGCTAAAACTTGCTCTGAAAGTTCATTCTAGGTACTCAGTGTAGTTACCACCCAAGAGGCTAACAACAAACTTTCTTGTAGCTGATGAAGCCTTGGGAAGCAATCCAATTCTAAACGTTCTACAACCAAATGCAGCCTAGCACAGGGCACACTCCATAAAGAAAGCCTTATCTAACACAGGATTCATGCACCTCTAAATTAGGCATTGTGAAACCTAGTTTAGAGGAACCAGCCTCCAGAGAACAGAAAACTTTCTGGGTGCTTGAGAGCTCTGGGCATGGGAGGAGTCAGGCATCCCAGACAACCTATGCAAAACCCCAGACATAACCTGGCACTACCTAATTGTAAAAATGAAACCCAGCATTGACAGAAGAGCAAAGACTGTCAAATACCCATCCTGCTCCATAGTCCAGGCAGATTCAGAACTGTGAGATCAGTCCCACTTGTGATCATCAGCATTTCTGAGAATTCCATTCCAATTTTATCTTTTAATTGGTTAATTGATGAAAAAATGACCAGTGAAAGATTAAATTCTCTCTCAATTAAAAAATGTCAAACAAATAGGAAAGTACACAGTAGAGAATGACAACACAAAACTACTAAGGAGCAAAGAAGAAACTATTTTAGATATTTAAATATTTTAAACTCCAAGTAATGACTCGGAATTGTTTACTTTTGCAACATGAAAAACTCTTTTAACTACCTTTTTTAGCAAGTAGTATTAAATGTTAAATTAAGATCATATGGTTTATTCAGGTTCTGGAAATAGTCATACATCTCCAAAACAAATTCATGTAGGGTTTGGTCTATGATGATAACTGTGAGATATAGTTTATTTTTATAGACTGTTGCTAAAGCACTGGTGGACTAAAAATAAGTTCTGTCAAACAATGATACTGTATTCTCGGTCTGTAACAAACAAATACTTTCCATAGATTATCCAAATCAGGAGAGTGAAAACAGCATCTTTATCTTTTTACTCTACTACATTTCTGTAATTTTGAATTTGTGCTTTCTCACTGCAGGGGCAAACTCTGTTTTGGGTTTTCTCCCCCCCCCAAAAAAACCCCACCTTACATGACACGCATGAAATCATTTTGTTTAGCATCCTTACCTAGTATCATGACCATTTTGCATTGTGTTATTTTCTCCCACAGGGATAATTTGTATCTCATTCTGCACTGGAAATGGAGCTCTCTGTGGTACATATTTCTAAAATAAGAGGAGGTCTGAGCAGTTGTGTTCCCTGTCTCATACACATAACTACTTCTATCAGTGTCAGTAGACTTAGCTAATTCATTGCTTTTTTCACTGAATTTTTGCTGCAGTCCTTACAGTTGAAGTGAGATAGGTGAGTTTTTCAGCTGTTCCTAGCCCTACTACCAGCTGCACAAACCATTTGTGGCCATTTCACATCCACTAAACCCTTGTAGCCATTGATTGTCTTCCTCCTTCGAAAAGAAACAGAATGGAAATTCTCTGGGTGCTAACACTAACTATATTAGAGACATATCTGCAGCTGAAGCTGCAAAGATGAATGCAGGACAACTATTCACTGAAAGGCTAGAAGAAAAGTCTATTTTAAATGGTTACTATGTACAACATACTGTTTATGAGAAGATAAGAGTAGACAGATTCCCACTTTGTACTGAGCCCTGTGAGGATGTGAGGAGCATCTCCTGCAGGCAATGTTAAAAGGCACCATCCATCAGAGAAGGTGTATTCCAAAGCAAAGAACATTCAATGCCTTGCAGCCACTAGTTCCAGGCAGAATGCACCCATACTAGGAAATTCAGAAACACAAATAAGCCTCTGAATGTATTTTACCTCTGTAAATAGGCCACTTCTTTGAAATTAAATAGCTTTTCAGAATTAAAGTTCTTATATATCCCATAAGGAAGACTACTTTTATTAGAAAATCTTAAGAACAAAATCTTATTTTGGCAGCAGCAGTGAAGACAAAGGGCACAGGCAAGCCTTGGAAAAACAGTCTCAGTTAAGATTGTCCAGCGCTTCCTACTGTAACACCATCTCTTCAAGTTCTTGTAACTTTACCAAGCTGTAATTGTTCAGACTAAAATTTTCCATGCTGGACTTCTGCCAGTTTTGGGAGGCATTTTCAGAGGTTTTTTTAGTCTCTTGCAAGGAACAGGCTAGAAAAAATCAGACTGCTCTTTACAGATTAATGAATTCCACTGACCTTTCTAACAGCTAGAGAGCACTAATGCCTCAGACAGGTGGGTCACTAAGTATATAATTTTGCCAGCCTTGGGAAAACCCTCCTGAACCTGGCCAAGCATAAGTGTTTGTGCACTCTGCTGATTTATGTACACTGAAGAGATTCAGATTTAGCAACTCATTGATCACCCTAACCAAACACCAGAGTAGACAGGGAAGCCATGTATGGGGGACATAAAGCACTGAAGGCAGACTAAAAGTGAAAGATGCACCAATGAAGAGCCAACACGAAAGCAGAATGAGTAAGTGTCACTTGGGCACAAAACCTGGGATAAAGAGGAGTACAGAGTAAAGTTGGCTGGTAAAGTGAAGAGATGGAGAAGCAGCAGCAGGAGTTTCATCTAGATGAGAATGTGGGGGGGGCAACAAGCCAAGTCTGTACATTCCCATCAAGAACTGGAATGAAACCCCAAACTGCTGTCTAGCAGACAAATGGTAAAACTCTGTATCTGCAGAACTGTAAATAATACATCCTATTTCCCTGTGGAACACAGAAGATAACTACATATTACCCTGCTAAAATAATATTCTCTAGTTTAGAGAGGTCTGTTGGATTGGAAGTTATCCATCCTGATAAAGAACAACATCTGGTTTTCACCCCCACAATATTTAAAAAAACCCCAACTCCTAAGAATTTACAAGTAATAAAACAAAGTTAAAGAAAAATCAAAGCCTGCAAAACCAAGCACTGAAAGTCTTTGCGATTTTAATTAGGCTTTTCTGTGCATGCATTTTATGAGGAGTTTTTGAAGACACAATCACATACTACAACTTTCATAAAATCTCAGGGTTTTTATCCCAGCAAACAGCTCTCTGAAAGGAAACCAACACAGCACATGAAAAGCAAACACATTCTGCAGACCTTCGTTGCACACTTTGGAAGCTGTGCACTGAAGGAAGCAGGAGCTGAAGCACAACAGAATAAAGGATCATCCTACAGATGCTCCACTTGAAAACCGTTTTCATCTCTACTACTGATAAAAATACAGCTCGTGCTGAGGTATCTGGGTAACTGTCTTAAGACTACAGGGTATTGCTAACCTGCAGGAATATTTTGCAGAAGAACTAGGGGTGTGTTTGGAACATGAAGAGCTATTAGAGATGGCGCTGTGAGAAAACAAATTGACCAGGTTAGTGCCTCCAAGAGAATGCCCCAAATGGGTGATTATATTTGCCTTCTTTCTGCGACTTAGCTCACCCACATACAAAATACCATTATCTTCTCAGTCTGCTGTGAAATGAAATTATTTTGTATACCACTAAATGGAAAAATGTCATACTTTGAATGTTACTGTCCACACCTTTAACTTGACACAGTTTCTGGTTGTCCTCTTAATGCCTTTGTACCTATAGTTCCAGCAGAGCAAACAATTGACAAAGCTGGCACAAACTAGACACAACCAGAGGAACACCAGGAACCTGGTGGTTCATATTTACACAGCCATCACTCTTTCTACCTTTTCTAAGCCAAGATCCCTTAAAGCTGTATCATGACCCAAGTCTCTCTACTGTTACTCTGTCACAGTTGGGGTAAAACACCTTCACCTTTAACCCAGAGAAGAACAATTCTGCAATATTTTGGAGACGAAACCACACAGGCCTACTATTCAGTTAGTCCTTACCTCATTTGGTGGAACAACAGCAAAAGGCTGGATGACTGCTGCTAATGGAATGCGAGCCTGTTTGGCCATCTCAGAAGAGGAGGGGAAGCAGTAGGTGGTACATCGGATGAAGCGAGGGCTAGCATGGCCTACAACACCCAACACAACATGCAGAATGAAAGACTGTAACAATGAGCCCGCCTGTCCCAAACACAAACCAGAAAAATCAAACCAACAAGTGCAGACACCAAGTTAAGTACATGCTTGCCTTCCTCACATGCAATCTTCTGCCCCTTGCTCCTTTTCATGTGTCAGCCCTTTGCCTGTCCCTGGGGGTAAATCTTTTTGTACTGTTTGAGTTCAAAGCAGAGATTTCAATGTATTATGAAAATTACCACAATTATTTTAATAAGAATCTGAATAGAGATTATTTTGAAGCATATCATATCTAAGATGTTGAAATAAAATAATACAGATCAAATCCCCAGTGAAAATGCCAACACTATATAAAGAAATGCTGCAGGGTGCTACCTGCTGTTAAGACTGCTCTAATGAGCTGGCTCTGATTCATAAAATACCCTGGGTTAACATCACCGTGCTCATTTATCTTGCAAAACAGTGTGCTGAATTTACCACACAACTTTCTGTAGCACATTTAGCTCAGTTCCTTAAACAAGAAACTGTGCTGTGCAGTGCAGACAAGAGCACTGAAAGGAGACAGAAGTTCAAATTGACTTCCTTATATTCTTTCTTTTTTTTTTTACCATCAAGCTGCAGCTCTGCTCAGATTCTTGGAAGGAATTTCTTTGTTCTTCAGAAGTGCATTACCCTGCTCTCAGATGCCAAAAAATCTTGATGTGTTTGCTCATTTTATACAGTTTATTCAAGCACTGATAAATTAATGCTGGACTTCATTATACCACCAAATTAATCTATATTAAAAAGTATGCTGTCAAGAGTAGCACATGGAATATTGTAATTCCAAGGCCCTAGGCAGAGGTAAAGGTGGACACACTGTCCAAAGGAAAAAATTAAGTCAGCTAGACAGTTTGTACATTTCCCTCACTGCCTGAATGGATTTTTCCAAATTCTTATCTTAAAACATAACAGTGCAAGTCTCCTTGCTAGCATCCATCTTCCAGAATATCCAAAGAACTCAAAATGGATTTTCAACTTGAGATTTAAAACCTTGAAAATTTTTAAGTTAAATAGAAAAGTTGTCTCAACTGTTCATATTATTTTAAAGGTCAGGAAGGGGAGCGGAGTTCTTAACCCAAAGTGTAAAGAATTCAACTCCCACTCCCCCCATGTTTTTTTCCTCTTTAAAAGGCATTTCTGATTTCACATCCAATATGGAGTAAGAAGCATCACTTTCAGAGGAGAAATCTGAGAATTAAACCTTTTGGTTTTGTAAAAACAAACAAAAACAAACCTCAAACTAAAAACATTTGATTTCACCTAGAAAAACTCCCAAATCAGTAACAAAGAATTACCTTGGTCTTGGATTATGCAGTCTGTGGTGACAAGAGGAGGAACCTGTCCTCTTGTGTTTGTAGCATAGATCTGCCCTCCCCTTGAGGCCTTATCATTTTCAATTACTTGAATCTGATGAATAAGGAGTAAGAACAGTATGAGGAAGGTAAGCCACGTATTCAGTTACATTCACACACAGGTATGCCAACTTCCACACCAAGTCACATTGTTGGTATTGTCTTACATAGAGAGACATTTAGCAGCTAGAGAAAAATGTTAGTCATTGCTCCTGAATAAGCTCCATGCATGGGTGGTTAAAACATGAACAATTAACCCTGATTGAGCCGTATTTCAGCACTGCCATTTAGAAAGCAGCACCTGAGGACAGCCTTGTCGGCCATTAGGTAGCATTTAAACACTGGAGCTCAGGGTTTTCATTCTCTCGGGCAGACTACCATGTTGTGAAGTTCCTCTGAGGAAGTTTTTCATTAAAATGAAGTGGTTCTGGTCACATGTATTTTTCCTCTGGCTGAAGCCTAGTTTTTAGCAACTGACAATGTAATGTCATGAAGTTGGCTTCCCTAGTGAACAAATTCTTCACCCATACACTTGCACCCCTGTCAATTCTACATAGCTCCTCAATACTGATACTTTTCAGGATAAAACTGAAGTTCTATAAAGCTGCATTTTGTTTCACATCATAATCAAGATCACTGAGAGGATGCCATTATTCCTCCTCTTCCCTGAATGAACCTATCTTTTTAGCAATCTATGCCTAGCAGCTGAGAGAGGCAAGAGGAATGAGACAGGGGATTCATGAAACTGGCTTTGCCACTGCTGCTAGTATCCCATGGAACTGTATCTTTACACTGCACATGAATTTCTAATAATAGCTAGGGAAGTTCAGAACCCTCTGTTGGAAAGCAAACAGAGAAGAAAAACAAAATTAGTCACATAGAGTCTATTGATCATCGTCCAAGAGGTATTTCCTAACACAATGGAAATAATCTGGGGCCTGTACATTTTTTTTTCTCCCATAAAGTTTGTATTGCAACCTAAACATACAATACATTCTTCAGAGAGCTTGTTATATCTTCTGCTTGATTATTTTTCCCTGCCTCCTTGGCTTCTATAGTCATTGTATACTTTTGCATTAGAAAGAAAAAGACTTTGCTCTAAAACACTCCACTGGCTGAAGCAAGCAAACCACTTTCAGACTTAGGTCTGCAAAGAATCACTGTACCATGGTATTCTGCAGCTAACTGGTCTAGATATATCACTGTTCTTGGAAATAACTGTTGACAAAGCCCAGATGTTAGCTCTCAGAGATGTTGTCAGAGCACATATCAATCTTTAACACATGTAAGGAAAATATAAACCAGCAATGGCTCCAGATAAGAAGTCAATTTATCTCGCAACACTACTGAAATGATATAATGTAAATAGAACAAGAGAAATACACATGGTCATACTTATTCCTCATTCTGAATTACCTTTCTGCCCTTTACAGACACTGAGCCAGATCATGCCTCTCAAACATGTCATTTTGATCCCCTCTGTGCTGCTTAAACAAACCTTTTAACCTATTTTAACATTGCTGTCACAGTCAAGGCTGTTTACTCTACATGTGCAATTGAGACAAGACATCAGCCCAGGCTTTTATGCCAGGCCTCCTTTTCCCTCCACCCTCATCCCCTCCTCCACTACTTTTTATTAGACAAGATAATTTTATCCTTCTTTCTGTAAAAATCACCATGCTGAAACACTAGGAATGACTGACCTTTGATTGGCATTTGTTAATTACACGCTCAGGGGTTTTTTTGTTGTTTGTTTGTTTTTTAACACAAGTTTTCATTTACACTTAACTTGAAATTTGCTTTTAACAAAGGCAGCTGTTACGTTAACCTCCAAGTGATTATCAACAAGCATTTTGTTCCAAAATTCTAGGGATTTTACATTAAAACCAACACCAAATAAAGTCAGTAACTTTTTCTAGAAGGATAAAAGAATATCCTAACTTAAGGAAGTAGAGCTTCTCCTTCTTAGAGTACCAAGCTCTTACACAAATGCTTTTCCCTCACCTTGGTGTAATACAAATTCTCTGCTCTACAGTAATCCTGTCCCAGCACAGAATGGAGATTCCTTCACCCAGACTCACTCACAGTACAGTGGTTAATACATTTCTTTACGTAGAAAGTTCTAGAAGGTCAAACTTGCAGGACACAGCCTGCTTCAAGAAGCCCATCTCTCTGAGGACCTTTGGACCCAGCCACATGATTGCCAAAAGCAGTACAGGTGTGTGCATCATGCGTTTCCCCATGAATTTAGCACATTTTCTCCCTCTATTGCAATCAGCTGCTCTCAAAGGCAGCCTGTATCTGCCCAGCTGTTCCTTTAGGTTACAATTAAGACTACTTAAGAAAGATAGACACAACCATACCCTTGTTTTCACTAACACCATTCCAAGAAGACAGACTGTCCCACCAGTGCATGTACAGGCATGCTTCAACAGCTGAGCCTCTTCAACCTCTATGAAGCTTAAGCATTCAGTATATTCCAAGCTCCTGAAATATTTATAAGGCTGCGGCAACTGGAATGATGCTAAGGCAAATAATTCTAGTTGCCTGGGAAACTCCTGAAATCAAACAGTGAGGTGGCTTTTAAGCATGGGACTTCCCAGCATTTCCAGGAATTGCAGTTTTAGAGTTCACATACCTGTATTCTGCACAAATCCTACTGTATGTGTCTACCTGCTACTAAGTCTTCAGACTTTCTGGAGTGAAAAGGAAAGGTCATTAGCTGCAGTGAATGCAACTAATCCTTCAGTACTGCTCACTGGCACACTAAGAATACTGTAGAGAGGTGAAGTACTCAGGTCATGGGTATGTCCCCATGCGAGATAAAAGTTACACAGCCTCTTCATTATGCATGGATTTAGCCAAAAGTGACAGGGTACAAAAATGTATGGAATTAAGAACCTGCAAGTTTGGAACACTTCTTCTGAACCAAGCCATTAAGAGCAATTTTATATTACTAAAAAGCCCCACCAACTAAAATCAATACAGCATTAGCATTGTTATCCCTCTATCTTAAATGCAGCAGAAATTGACTTTTATAAATCATCAGTACCATATTACTTACTGGGCTTGGAATAGAGTCGGGATCAAGCTTCTTCTGCGGTGGACCAGAGAGTTGTGCTGGACCTCCAGGAAAAGCACCAGGGTAAGACAGCTGAGATCCTGCCATCTGAGGACCATATTTTGCTGCACAGTTACAAAAGACAATTATTTCAGCTGTGTTATCAATTTTTAACAACAACTTTTGCCACACATCGTTCTTACTTAGCTAAATGCAATTTCTCCTACTGTTTTCAGCAAGTACAAGAATGGATTACTTTGGCTCAAGCTTACCTTTAAAAACACACATCGTATAAGACAACTTTGTCTCCAGAGTTGTCAGGTATGCCACAGCTACTCAAACCAAGCCATTGCATTAGTGAGAATCTCCCCTAACATGTCAGCCAATACAAACTGGTCTAGTTTGCTGGCTTTTCAGTTGTCAAAATAACAGTGTTACTCACCTATGTCAGGTGAAATAACTGTTTTCAGTTAAAATTCTGTATTACCTCTGAAAGCTGCCTACAAAAGACACTACGATAAGACAGCGATATACGCCTTTGCAGAGTAGAAGAAAAATTGCTTTCTGTGGTATCTTGTGCCTTTACCCATACTAACCAAATAATTTCATTAATGATCCAAATTAATCTCATTTTCTTGTTACAACCTCCAAGTGCTGAACTTGTGAGTAAAAGCATAGCCTGGCCTTGATTGCACTGACAAATCACCAGTGGTTCCCCATGCACATTTTGTTTTCAATTACATAACAAAATCCTTTCCTTACCTTGTTGAGGAGGATATCCAGGTCCTGGAGGCTGCCCTGAAAGCTGTTGCAAGTTAGGATTTGGGGGCACAGGTCCAGGGATCCCATCTTGTCTGGCCATAGGAGGCAATGATGGTTGAGCACAAAGGCTGTTAACAGCTGGTGGAGGAACCTGTGGTCCAGGTGGTAAAGCGATTTGCTGCTGGGCTGGTGGTGGCAATTGTGGACCCTGAAAAGATGCTGGATGCCCAGAGGATGTGTAAGAACTCCAAGTAGTGCCAGGACCTCAGCAAGAAACTGTCAGCTGAGTCAAAATTGGTAACTTACTAACTCTGTTCTACTTTTGCTCACTACACTTACAAAAGCAGTATTGTATCCCATACTGACAATGCTGGCTTATTGGGATTCTGAATGCCTGTTCACATAATAAATCTGACCTCACAGCTGAAGTCTGAACTGATTAAAACATTCAACTTTATTTCTTTTGGCTCTATAGTCAATAAAGCCCTGCAGCTGGGGTGGATGGAGAAAAAGAGAGGGAAGCCAGCCTTTGACAATTCTTGATTCAAATACACCTAAATGGTATTTGAAATAATAGTTCATTGCATAATGTGAAACAACATTATTTTTGACTAATAATAAATTTCTCTTTTGTGGCACTTTTTTGTTAGTCTGATGTTTGCATTTCACCATGAAAGGTTCAACGAAAGATAAATCCACACATTTTATCTGGATTACAAGCATCTTCTGGCTTTGATGCCAAAAGATGAAACATGTGGAAATTATTCTGTACAAGCTGGTGAAAAATAGTTTGTATTTTTATAGGATCCAGATTCCAATTAGCGTTAAAAGGACCTTAGAAATAAGGGGTAGGTTTGGACACTTACAATCTGTAACTACTTAATACTTCACAAAATCTAGATTTATTTTTTTTTAGTCAAATTTTGCTCCAAAGATCTACAGTCAAATAATTTTCAAGAAAGCTAAAAAAACTAAGGAAAAATTAGGTTTGGAGTAAAATGTGTTAACATACAAATATTGAAATGTATCTCCTGCCAGACATATTAACTGAAAAAAATTCACATACAAAACACTAGCTCAGGTTCTCAGCTGGTACAAAACATCACTCCAGGAGCTTTACAAGCTGTAAATTTCAGCACTCTGTCAAGTTACACCAGCTCAGAGGTACAGCTAAGGAAAAATCTGAAAAAACCCCAACACAGGGGCAGAGATGTAAAGGATTCATGTCTTCACTGGTCTGAAAGGTAGCTCAGCCTTGCAGCATAAGCAAGGATATTACATTTTACATGGTAATTGCTGAAGGCAGAGAGGGGAAAAAAAGGGTTTCACAAATGATTGTACAAACAGAGGGTCAGACCCACAGTAGCTCTGCAGGTTTCATTCCAGTCAAATCAGCAACTTGTAAAGCCAAGGTAGGAAAGATGCAGTATCAGTGCAGCCTAAAGTGAAACATTCACCTTTACAGATTACAAAGGTATCAAACACCAAGATCATCCTCATTAAACAAAAATTAAATTAAAAAAACCTCATCCTTCTAAACACAATAGGCTCAGCAAACCAAGCTACTAACTGACTTCCACTCCTTTAAAATTAAATAGTAAATTTCACCATAAAATACTCAGGGAAAGCAGATATAACCAAACAGAAAATCAGTGGTGGGCAGTAATTTACATGGAGGAATTATATGCTGACATCCTTACCTTATGGCTTAGATTTAAGGTATTTCAACCTCAAATTGGACAAAGAATACAAAGACAGTTTCAAGCCAGAGAGAAACTCTGATAAGATAGCTGACTTTTATGGAAAGTTCATCAAATATCAATTCAGAATTAACCCAAGAATACTGATTTTGGATGAGGTTAAAAACAATATAAGAACTTGAGCAAAGTTTTAATGTTCTGTTTATACAGATGTTCAATGAGCTTCTAATTAAACTGAGAAAAACTCAAACTGATTACCGTAGGTATTTAGCTGCATACTGCTGAGCTGGTTGGCAAGTTGTGTTGTAGATGAAGCTGATGCAGCATTTGGGTAGGCTGGTTGTGCCTGCTGACTGTAGGGAGGACAAGAAGGTCCTATATTGCTTGGAGGTGGAGGACCTTGAAACCTAAAGGGAAAAATCAGTGCAGTTACACAAAAAATTTACATCAATTGACAATTCTAGGTGATCTCATGCCTTCACAAGGGTGGTGCTGAAACAGCTAATGTGAATAAAAATTCATTTGTCTTCTCAGAAAACATACACAATATCATGTAGCACAGGGACACTGCACAGTTGTTTAAAAACAAACACAAAAAGAAAAACCAAAAAACCCAAGGAGACATCAGAACATGAAAGGTAATAAAACCCAACTTCTATATCAAACAGCACTTAAACACCTTATTGCTGCTTTAAGAGAACAGGCCTAAGTCCACAAAGAAAGAATAATTACAAATAGAACAATGCATGATGAAGACCTGACTTGCTGTAAAATGGAAGTTAATAACATCACAGATCACAATGTATGTCCTGGCAGTTTAACACAGGGAACCAGAAGATCCATTTCAGAACCAGAATAAGCCTGAACTACTGAAGATAAAAGAAATGCCAGTGAAGCAGTCAGAGAAAGGTAACAGAGGTCAAATAGCTTAGATCTCATGTATTAATTCTTGAAAGTTACCTATGTGGCTGTTGCCCTGGCACGCTGGGCCCATTCTGAATGTTGGTCTGGCTGATTTGATGCGTACTGGGTGGTGGAGGCCCAACAGGAGCTGAAGATCCAAAAGGCACAGTTGATTTCAACATGCCTGCAAAAGAAGCAGCAATTTTATGCAAGAACCCTGTAAGAAAGTGCAAGGTCACCAAGAAATACAAGTGCCCAGCCCTGCTTTAGAAATCACACCACCAGCTCTGGGTGAGCAAGAGGGCTGGTGATGAGACGACCTCCAGAAGTCCCTTCCAACCTCAGTCTGTGATTCCATAAAATCTGGCCAGCTATAGAAGCAGTTATTAAAGACAGATAGTAGAAAGGAGGCATACATTAAGTAGCTTTTAACTTTCCAGCAAAAGAACTCAAAAGGGACAATAACAAGCAAGCAAGAATGAACACACTCTGCAATTCAACCTGAGACACTGCCAAGTCCCTGTTATCTGGTTAGCTTTACAGACAGAAGCAAGAGGTCCCTTTCACTTCAGAGATGATGGTCAGAACAAAAACTTGGAACAACCTTTGAACAAAAAGCCTCCACATGCAGAATCTGTAAACCTATCTTAAAAGTGGTTCTGATTTCAGCTCTAGAACAGCTACTGTAAAGAGACTACAATTTATGTGAAGACAAACAGCTTTTCAACCTGTACTTCTTGAATTATTTTTCCTTTAAACTTGTCTAGCATCAAAAATTTGTTTGGTACCAAAACCATTATTTTTTGCCACACAGTCTAATAAGCAGAATACTCAAGTTTTATTTTCTGATTATATTCAGCACTTAATTAAGGTAACATAAGTCCTGCTGTCTTTAATAAATTTTAGATAAATAGGTAAAACTTCTTTTTTTCCCTGTTTTTGTAACATAAAAATCAAGGACACCACAGAATATTTGAAAAATCTTAATACATCTGAGTGGTTAGAAAGCAGATGGGCTCTACTCACCATGGACTAGCCAAATAAATCACCCAGTAAACAGGCTTAAGTAGGAGAACATCAGCTCATGATCATAGGCAAGTTTGTGCACAGGAAGTCTGCAGGGCAAAGGTTCTATTTCTGAGAGCTTACTGGCCATTAACATGTATTAGATGAGAAACATTTCTCTATTCCCAGACATCACCCTTCTTGAATTTGTCTGCATTAGGTATTTCTCATAATACAGCATTGAGCACCAGTGCTTATTGTTTCTTGGACAACCGAGTTCACACAGAAAGGTCAGATACCCACTAGCACACATTTACATCAACACCTGAGCACCAACAAGAACAGACAAAGCTAGCACAGGACCCTGTCACAGCAGAAGTGTAAAACTCAGCATTTGGTGCCAGCACAAGTAAACAAAAGAACCAGTGAAAGACTAGGTGCTGAAAATATGTTCCAAGACAAATTTGTACCTGGTTGAGGTGCAGAGTAGGAGGAGTTGGGGTCCCCATAATGTCCATAATGAAGTGAAGAACTAGGGGGTCCATAACCTGCAGAAAAGCCTCCCATTCCTGGTTGAGACTGGGAATATGGAGGAGCTGCAACATAACCTTGTTGACTCATGATGGCAATATTCTCATTCCATGTATTTGTATCAGGTGTTCTTTAAGAATCTGCAAAAGAGAAAGAGACACCCACTACTACTCTTCATTCATTGTCCAATTTAAAGGGCTACGAACCGCGTTCCCACAAAAAACACATCTGAAGGCAAAAAAGGACGTGGAAGTCCTTTTTCATATAGAACTTAACAAAATCAGAACTCTGCTAAGTTTCTTGATGCCCAAATTAAAACTGTTTTGAGAAATGATGAGAATCCAAACCCTGGATGAACACTTCCTACTCCTGAAAAGTCCCAAGTACATAGATCAGGCACCCACACAGAACACATAATATAAACCAGCATTATAGATGTTGTATGTTCCTTTGAAATCGCTTTCCCAACCTGCACTTCACAAAGGCTTCAGTCATGGAGTCATGTTTGAGTATTGAAAACAGATGAAAGTAAACTAGGGATTGTGCTCTAGCAGCAGGCACAAAGGCACCTCAACACTGCATGCAGCACTAAGAACACTGCAGACAAATTCATACTGCACTGACACATGTCAGTAGAGAACAGCTATCCCTATCAGAAAACCTGTCTCAAAGTTTTTCACATTAGACACACATTTGTGGGAAAACAAACCCAAGCAAGACAACAATTTTACTCTCTTCCACATCAGACAAGAACTCACTTTGCACGGGGTACAGGGCCCAGCCCTCCTGACACATTGCCTGTGCAACCCTCTAAATCACACTATTTAATGCAGCATATGATTTCCCAGTTGCAGCATTAAACTGCTTCAAACAAGTAATCTTAGGGAGTTGTCTTCTATGTGTTAACAAGATAAACACAGGGAGATAGAAAAAAATGTTTAAACAGAAGCTTCCTGCTGCCAGCCGTACTTTCTTCCCTCCCCCGCCCTCATCAGAAAAGACGTGGCAGTATGAGCTTTAGTTGCTCCAAAAGACAGTTAGCAATAAATTACCTACACCCTAGCATAGACATACATATATTAGATCTATATAAAGGAGGAGACTGTCATTTTGAGGCAGCAGTGACAGCCAACACCTTTAGCTGTGACAGCATGCAGGGGAAATGACTTCCTTCACAGCTTACACACACATAAAAATCTTGCCACGTCAAACGTCCCACAGACAGCATAAACACAGAGAGGCTGTGCTAAAGAGAGACATGAACTCTAACCATAAGCCAAATGATGTAGCTTTATCAAACACAGTTCCAGATTTACTTTAACACTGAGCATATTTAATCCCTTCAGGATATGCACATATACCAACCCAGGATGAAAATAGTTTGGAGGCAACACCCAGAATATCAACAGAAAGTGATCACCCAAGGTTTTCACCACCAGGTTCCAACGAGAGGCACACAGATTCACTCTGGAAATTGCATGAGAAAGATCACAGGATCTGCTAAACCGAGATAGTTCTCTGGGTTTTTTTTACTATAAATGTCACTATACAGAATGACATAGAAGGTTTTTTTCTGCCTCTCTTAACACTAGTCTACCTCACACCACATAGCCTGAGGAACACTAACAAAAGTTTTCCACAATTTAACTCACTGCTGTTAATGCACTGGTTGTTATTTCCTCCACTGGATTACTGCACCTGTGCAACGTTCTATTGCACCACCTCTGTGAAGATATAAAACTCCACTAGGTGCATGTAGAAGAATGGAATCAAAAAATACAAGACCACATTCTTACCCAATTGAAGGTGAAGTATTAACTTTATATTTCTTCAGAGACACTGTGCTGAGAACAGATCACCTAGGAAGAGGTGCTGTCCCCACCAGGGCATGCTGCAATCTCAATCTGGCAACTAACCTTTAGACAGTGTGCACGCATACACAGGATGGAAACGGCTACACACTTACCTTTTGTGGTGTTTTTTAGCAGCACATGTTGGAATACGCCTAAATTTACTCCAGTTCTGAGCAAAACTTGCAAATAATTAACACTTCTTTCCGCACCAAGATGACCGCAACAGGTTTCACCGCTCGGTCGGTGCCACGACCCCGCTCGGCGCAGGACACATTTGCAAGCATCGGGGTCCACCGGCAGCACCTGTGTGCGGCCTCTTCCACCGGGCTGCCTAAATGGCCGTCCCCCTCCCGCCCCACAGAGCACAGCGCCAGCACAGCGCCGCCACAACCCCCCCGCGTCCCCCCCTCCCCTTTCCCCCCGGCTGCTCACCCGGTGTCTCAGTCGCCGGCGGGGCCTGCTCCCCCCGCGCTGCACCCGGCAGAGCTCCCGCTCCCACCGGCTCCCACCGCCTCCCGCCCGCCCCTGTGGCGCCGGTGCGTGCGCCCGGGGAGGCAGTTAGCGCAGCTCGCCGAGGCCGCGCGCAGACCCTGTCCCGCGCGGGGTACTCAACTCAGTCACTCACACAAGTGCCACGTCTGAGCCTGCCCGCGCGCCGCGCCCCCTCCGCCCCGCGTGGCGGCGCCTGCGCAGTGCCGGCTACGAGGCCGGAGCCTGAGGGCAGGGCGGCGCAGGGCCGCTCCGTGCCCTCCCGGAACAGTATCGCCCGTGGCAGCCACCGCTACCGAACGCGACAGGGATCATAACGTGATAGCATCGTTCAGGTTGGAAAAGACCCTTGTGATCATCAGGTCCATTAACCCTACTCTACCAAGTTCACCACTAAACCATATCGCTAAGTGCCACATCTGAACTACTTTCAAACACATCCAGGGATGGTGGCTCAACCACCTCCCTGGGCAGCTTGTTCCAATGTTTGGATACTTCTCTCAGTGAATTTTTTTTTTCCTAATGCCTAGCCTAAGCCAACCCTGGTGCAGCTGGAGGCCATTCCCTCTTTTCTATCGCCAATTACCTGTGAGAAGAGACCAGCACCAACCTCTCTATATTGTCCTGCCAGGTGGTTATAGAAGATAAGGTCTCCCCTCAGCCTCTTCTTGCTCAAACTAAATAGTCCCATTTCCCTTAGCCTCTTCACCAGACTCATTCTCCAGGCCCTTCACCAGCTTAGTTGCTCTTCTTTGCACCTGCTTGTCTTTCTTGTATTGAGGGGAGGTGCTTTGCTGCTACTGTTGCCACTGTGTAACTGACAGGAGCACTGGGCGCAAGGAGATGTGCTGAGGAAGAGCAAAGGGCTCCAGAAGAAGCGGGCAGCACAGCTGAAAGGGCATCCCCAGGAGACAGGGAGCAATGCAATTAGACCAACTAGAAACTGATACAGCACATGGCAGCTTGTAACTCATTATCATCTCATTCCTTGTATACTAGGAGTGAATTTCCTTATTAAACACAGAAATTACCTAAAAATTATACTTTAAAACCACATTTTCATTCCAGGCTATATATATATGTAAAATTACGCCATCTGAATACCAAGAGTGAAATATGATACAGGTACTTCACCTGTTTGCATACTCTGGTTCTAATTACTGTTCAAGCACATTTAACAATACTACCTTGGTTACAGGATTGAGTCAATGTTCTCATTATCAAAGTAGAATCATGGAAGTAACATGAGAAAGATGTAATGGTAAAGTGACTGTTGCAGTCAAAAAAACCCAGACATTAGTTAATGATTGTTAAGGTCTAAAGGACCTTTAAATGATCTTCCAGCCTAAAGGATTCTATGACTGTATGCAACAAGAAAAATAGTAACTCAAACACAGCTTTAAAACTCATGCACATCTGGAACTCGGACTCCATAGGCTTCCTTATCCTTTGAGTGTGTGTTCTACACCCTTAACAAAGCTTTTGAAAGTAGTGAACCATTTTACATGGTGCCAAATCTCAGTAATGGGTACTTAGAATAGGGCTGTCAAAAGAATTCATTACTAGACAAAGTAATTCTGAACAAAAAATCCCTGTACTTTTGAAAGACATGACAAAAAGGTAGACAGAGGAATCCTTTACATGAGAGAGACATACAAGAAGCCCCAGAAAGCAACACAAAGTGGGTGACCTGTCTTCCTTCTTGCTATCTGGAGCTGGATTCACCACCAAATAACATAAGCTGGCTTTCTGTATGTTGTTGGAGCCAATACTGCTGAATGACAGAGAACACTGAAAACCTTTCAGATCTCTCACAGCTGTCTAATCAGAATGGAAAATTCAGTCCATGAGGTAAAAGCATGGCTGTGGAAGGACCAGTGACTGTTTCATAAGCAGGATGCAAAACAATGCCTTGCATCACTGCTGCACTGTAGTTTGACCCATTGTCCCTCCCTCTTCCTGGTTGTAAGGACACATACAACTACCTTCAGGTATGCACAATGCTTTCACTGAGGAAAATAATGGCTTTAAGTTTGGACATTCCCTGTTTTGCTGTCGCCACAGGTGGGTCACTGCCCTACCAGTCCTACTGTCTCTAGCTCATTGCTTTTAATGGCAAGCAGCTATGGATAATTCAGCACTAAAGAACCATGCATGGTGCTTGGCCATTGAATACTTACTATCAGATTTCTCTTCCCTGAAATCAGCTCTGGTGAAACTGAAAGATGAGATCAGAAGAGCAAGAATAAGCTACTGCATTGTCAGTCCTTCCCTTGCTTGAGGCCTGCTCTGGAAATGCATCAAGATGTCTCTTTTTTTGAAAATTAAGCTTTGCTTCTATTGTTCTTAAGCCTGTAACACAGAGATAAAAGCCACCCAACATGTCACAGACTGGATGCTTTGAAGCTACAAGTGGAGTTTACCTACAGTTTCAACCTGTTTCATAAATCTAAGAATCAGACTGGTTTCATCTCTTTTATCATCAGTAATGATTATCTTGTAGTTTAAATTACCTTTTTTAATCAGTTTTTCCTAAAGTTGTACCTATGCAGTGCTGCTGAAAGCAAATCTGATTTCATGTATTTCAGACATAATTTGGAGCTGGTACTGGTGAGGTAAACAGAAGAATTTGTCCAAATCTGTATTAAAAAAAACCAGCAGAACCTCTGGTTCTAAACCCTCATTTTTAAAACTCTCACTAAAATTTTCCTATTAGTTCTGAAACAGTCAGCCAGCCATCAGCTTGAGAGATTGATACGGGACAAACACAGGGTCTGTAGATGGCTAACTCAAATATTTCAGAGGCCAATATCAAAATAGTTATTATTATTTTAATCATTGAGATTGATCAATTGCCTGAAGTTGCTACTAGAGGTCCATAAAAACCCCTTGAGGACTGACAGTGCAGAGCTCCCTGTCTCTGCCTCATAGTACATTGCATTAAGGCAATGTGTGATTCCGGGAAACCTAAATCCAAACCTTTCCTTTTCATTTAGAGGGTATCCTTAAAATACAGCCTCAGCACAAGCTGCCAGAAAGAATCAGAACACCACCATGATGCATTTGAGCTACAAGACTGTATTTCTCACAATGATAGCTATAGCGCTGCTTTTGTAGCAGCTAACATTGATTGTGTTAACACACAGCTATAGCAAGAGAGCTATATGAATTTTTTTGAAAGTCAAAATATCTCCTAAACCATTCTCTAGAGAAAGAGGTGGGCAATGCTGGGGATGTTCTTTAAAGAAAAAAAAAACAATTTCATCATAAGGGATAGTTTATAAAACTACAGTTCCTAGACTTGAAAAGGCTTCTTTTGTTGAAACTGTTTTTCTCCTTTCATGTCCTGAAGATAAAACAACAGGCTTGATTTTGTATAACATCAGAAGGGTCCTAATAGCTGTTTACATAACAACAGTACTTTCTTTTCCTGTCATGCTTCCATATAATACTAAAATATTATTTCATGTTTTGTCTACGGTATAGTTAAGATCTAAGGAAAACAGTTTACTGTAAAGCACTTTACAAGCAAAATGGAAATTATATTTACAAAGGTTGCATTTGTTTAAAATGAAAATACTTTGGTAATAAAAGAAGTAGTAAAATCCTGAAGGATTATGACTGAGGTCAGATTAAAAAAGTGCTACAAGCAGAAAAAGGAAAGATCTAAAAAGAAGGATGTCAAGTTGGAGTAGATGACCTTTAAAGATCCCTGCCAGCCCAAACCATTCTGTAATTCTAATACTTCAGGAAACAGAATACTACTGTAAGAAGAATTAGTTGTGGCTAATCAGTGTTGTGGCTCAGTTACATTTCTAATGTAAAAACCCAAACAGCACAGAAACATAAATAAGGGTACAATAGGAGTGAATATCAATATTTTGCTTCAACAGACTCAGTGGCAATCAGAAAGTATTATTATTGAAATACACCCTTCAAACACTGCCCTGTAGCAACTGAGCAAAGGGGTTTCAGAATATTAGACTGGTGTAACTGCTGTTTTGCAGGAAAAATATAGTAATGTTAAAACTCTGTCACTCCTAGGCTGCCCCAACCCTTTTAAACATCAATGTCAACCGGTAAGCCCACAATGATAGAACATTTTATCTTCATGGCCTCTAACTCCCACAAAGATTGGACAAGAATCAACTGCCTCAGAGGGTATTCATTTCCTGCCTTGGAGTGCTGGTAAAGTTTGCTGGCATAGCTACAAAGCAAAAAGTAGTATTTAGGGAAGAAAAAATATGTGAATGAAAGAGTGATGCTATTATTTGCCAAGGAGAGACACTCCTGCCTGAAAGCCAAGATCCTGATTTCTTGTGTAGGTTGTTCCCTATTAGGTAGAACCACTTTCCCTGAAATTCATTAAAAATAAATTATTATAAAATATTCTATGATCCACAAGTGGTTAAGTTCTCTGCAAGTTATGCATCACAAAAGCGAATACACTTCATAAAGCTGAGCAGGGCTGCTTTCTTTACATAAGCCTTATGGCTAGTTCAAGCCTCCGAATTTTTCAGTATCTGCATACTGTGAGGCTCCTCTGCTCGCTCTCACCGATTGTTGCTATTTTGGTTTTCTAATTAAATCAACATTCTGGCAACTCGATCTGGAACATTTACTGGAGACAGATACGGTGTTCTGAGAAATCCTCTGTGATGTTTCAGTTGGGGAATTTCAATTATCTTTTAAAATTAATTTAGTACTGTCTGAGATGCATGAGAGTTGAAGATTGCATTACCAGTTCTTATAGAAAAGAACCCTGGACTTGATTACCCTGCCATAATTGCTACATAACAAACTGTAACACAAAAACACAGATGAGAACTCATTACAGACTGATGAATAATGTATAATATATAAAGTACTGGGAACAAACATGAAATCATCAGTCTGAGAAAGGACAGCAGAAAGTTACACAATCCTATCCATACTTGCTTGCTGAATGCATGAAATTTCTCATACTTAGATATATTTCGCTTTTACATTCTAAAGCATCTGAAGTAGCTTTAGAGTCATTAGCTTTTGTTTTATGTTTCCTGCCTGCATATAAAATTTCTGATGCATTAGCAGAGTCTTGCTGAACTAAAGTACTCAAATATGCTTCCCAGCATTTTAAAGAAGTAACTGCTTGAGAGAACTCTTCATAACAAACCAGCTACTTGACTGACTTACTCAGTTTTCTCATTGGAAGTCAGAGGATGAATTTACAGTGTTTTTTCCATTTGTCTATGTCTGCATTTAGCTAATACCCAAGGCCAAACTTCAGCAGTTGCTCTGTCACCCAGCAACCCCTCCCCAGCAGAGAAAGGAAATCAGGAAAAGGAGCCAAACTAATACCAATGCCAATATAAACATACAAAGTTATACTCAGCCCAACAAGTGTACAGCGACCACACAATATAGGAAAGCAGTTTGCAAGAGAAGAGGAAGAGCAAAAGCCCGAGCAAAAGACACCAACATCCATCCCCACCGAATGTGATGTTCATGGTCTGGGACATACCTGTAGCCAGCTCCTGTCAGCTGCAGTCCTGAAGAGCAGAAGGAAGAAGAAGAGCAGAAGCTCAAGCAAATGACACCCACACCCCAAGTGTGATATTCATAGTCTGGGACACACCTGTAGCCAACACCTGTCAGTTGCCCTAGCTGACTCCAAACTGCTAATGGCCTGCAGAATATGACTGGCCTAGGATTCTGTCCTAGTGAAGCCAGGACAGCCCTGTTAATGATGCAGTTGTATTTCAGCCAGTGCTAGTGATTATTCAGCATACTGTGAGTATAATCCTACTATTAATAAGTCCATATAATTCATTGTTCTGTATAATTGTTTACTACAACTCTTATAGTACTATTTCCTTTCTCTGATCAGTTGATATCACAAACAGGGTAAGTTGGTTTCAATTTGTTACTACTGACAAATACTCATAACATTTGAATTAATTTGTGGCATAAGAAAAACAGCTCTTACAAGTAGTTGCATCTTAAGTAGCTTCAGAGTGACTTTGAAGTTCATTTGCACTCACACTCACTGTGCTGCTGCTTTACACACTGAAGTAAAATATCTTCTACCTGAGCATGGAAAAATAATAGAGGCACTATGGTTTTGTGGCACCATCATCAACAAAAATATACACCAGAACTAAACAAAGTAAACCCAGTATTACATTAAAAAAATATCCATCACATTATTTGTATAAGTACAGAAGATGCAGCTGGCATGAAAATAACAGGAGCAAAATTCTACATCACGCTCAGTGTCACAGCACTCATACTACATTTGTTCTGCAGAGGCATGAAACCTACTTGTTCAGGATCTGCAGACACTAGCAGTTGTCTGGAAATCTAGCAGATCCATGCCAGCACCATCTAAACAGTGGATCACCACCAGCAGCAGAAGCCTGTACCAGAGACAGAAGGAGCTGAGAAGGCTGGAAACTGGCAGGAAGATGCAGCACAACAGGAGAGGATGTAGGGTCAGCAGGGGTTAAACATCAAGGTGTTTTTGGAGGGCAGGCTTTTCTAATATAATCTGTTCCATTTGGAAAAGAATTAATTATTAAAGCAGGGAGTTGGAATTCCTGTTTCTATAGTCAGGAATGAAGATAACTGAATTGCTTCTTAATTTATTGCAGTTATTTGCATGTGGGAGTAAGATTTCAGGCAGGGAGGTCCTTGTATCTTCTTTGTTGTTACTCTTTCTCTGGTTAAAATCTAAACAGAAACATCCAGATACAAAGAGCAAGCAACTCCTTTAGCTTTTTGCATACGTAACTTGATGCCATAGCAACTTTTTATGCACTGCCCTTTTGGTAGATGCTATAGTTCAAACCACCAACATCAGACTTGCTGGGGCAGACGCTGAACAAAATGCTTTACTGTGTTTGTGAAGTGAATGTTAGAAACTGCTTTACAAATCTTGAGGCTTTTGCAGGGCAGAGGGAAGACCGGGGTACTACACAAGGATTCAAACTATCAAATTACAATCAGATTTTTCAGTTCAAGCAGATTTGCCTAGGTTACACTGTGTAGTGGCTGCTTTCCCCATTTCACAGGCCCAGATCAAAAATTAAATGTGAATTTGCAAGTGTAAAAATGGAAGGCAAACTACCCAGGACGTACTGTATTATAAGTTACCCTGCTTCTCCCATTCTTGTTTTCAGGTATTAATAAATACAATCTCATGAGCCTTCCAAGTGACAAACAATACCTGCTTTAAACTGCAAAGCAAAAATTGGTGTTTTTTATGTTGGACTGCTGCCATGCATGTAATCAGTCACCGAGCTCTTTAAAAGCAACCAGTCGAAGGGAGTTAATCACTTTTATGGTAGTTAACAGGAAACAACATTTAAAAGATGAAACCTGATGCAGATCATAAGGCTAGAGTTAAAACTTCAAGATCTCTACAATCTTCAGTTCTGCATTAAACCACTATTTCCAATAATGCTAGTTAACAGGAAACCATTATTTCCAAATTTAGTAGACAGTTTGGGCCTAATTCATAGTTCAGCTATGATAAAAGAACGTTTTCTAACTGAATACGATATGGTTACTCTTGACTCATTTCACTGTGGTATGACAGAGAAGAGTCTTTCATGGTGTATTTGTCTAGCCCAATAAGAGGAGATGAAATGTTTGCACTAGGTTCTTTCACTAGGAATAGGGAAGATCATAAAAACGGACTAAGGTGAACAGGTAGACAAAAAGGGTGCTGTGCTACTTAACCATCACTCTAAACTGACAATTCAAAGAGCACAGTGAGGAACACAGAACTACTTACATGCACATTCCATTCAAGTAAACACAGGAGTGCTGTGACACCTGGCAACATGAACTCTATCCCAAACCCTTACTTCAAGATTAAAAAGAAAACAAGTAGTTTTTCCAGGGTCACAAACATTTCTCCATGTTCACAAATTTTACAGTGAATGTGGTTTACTTTTTCCTCACAACAAAATTTTAGGGGTCCCTTGGTAGCTATTTTGCATATTGATTCTTGGGCACATTCTGAAATCCTTGTCATTTCATATATGGCTGGCCCCTTTTCCAGGACCCCTTGGGTGCTTTCAGACTACTTGCACTTCCAAAGCACTTGGCCCATACAAAGGAGTGGGAGAAAGAAAGGTGCTCTTGTAGACCGCATCTGGGACGTGGTGGGGTCATGTAGGCACATCTGGAATCTCAAAAGACTTTGAGAGTCCAAGAAGCAAAAAAGTCTACTTATCTTCAGCCAGTAGTTCAGAAAGGTCTTTTCTGAGTATTTGGGATTGGCTGTGGTAGAAACAAGTAGGATAAACACCAAGGAAATATCTGAGTTCCCCAAACCCTTGGCTCCTTGCTTGAGTTCTCCATACATTTTTACTCTCTGCATTTAATGGTGACAGGTCTTTAGATACAGAGGGCTGGGAACATGTTTCCTTCTAGGCACATGTTTAGAGAGCAGATCTTCATTAACCTGCATCCTGACATCGTGAATTGTAGAGTTACAGGGGAACTTGCACCACATCAATTTCTGTTTATTGTGTTATCAGTTAGTAATGCTCAAGAATATAAACTTTCTTTCTATGTTTTGGAGGAAAGTGGTTTCTTTCACCTATTGGGATTTTTCCCCCCGCCATAGACCCTAAACCATAACAATAAAGCCATTACAAGCATCTAGGATGACACCCACTAACATAAGTGCTGAGAAATAGGTAAGTGACATGGCAAACTTTACCTTTTCAGCTGACTTAAGATTGTTGTCTTAGTGAACCACGTAAGTGCTGTGTGATCCGACTAACGCTCTTGTCAAGCAACAATGCCTGTTTGTAAACTGCATATGCAATCAGTGCAGGACTCACAGAAAGTCTTTCACTTTGTAACAAAAGGTATGATTGTGACCATTGCTAAGTCTGCCATTAAAGTACCATTTTCAGTACCTTTAACACTCCATGTCTGTATTTCCAGTCAGCAGACCCTCTTTAGCTGGCAGTGCATAGCAAAGTTCCCCCTGCAATCAAAACATCTGGATTCTATTAATTTCTCTTGTCCTACAAGAGAAATTAGATGGGAAAATATGAAGAGCAATCAGCTTTAATGAATGTTAGCTGGAGCCATGCATTTGGAACTCCCATCAATATACTTCATTAATTTTGTCTGTCATTTTATACCTTTTTTGAAAATTAAATCCATTCCATGTGGCTCTGTTCCTTTTTGCTCCTAAAGTCAGAATAAAAAAATTCAAGAGTATGGAATTAAGCAGAAATGTATTTTTCTACTTCTGTAAGGTTTGGGAGAAAATATGTTTGGCTTTGCCATCAAAATTTTCTTTTACCTTATACAACTACTGAGTTCTACTACTACAAATCAAGGAATGTTATTAGGGAATGATTTTGGACAATAACATGTGCAATGTTGCCTTACATTACCCAGCTTGCAAAAGCCACTTAAAAAAAAAATCAATCTAATTTGAAGGGATATATTAGAAGAGGTAATTTTCACTTCATTTGGAAGAGATTGTATGTCATGTTTCCTTAAGTGGTATGACTGTGATTTTATCTTCTTTCCCATTAAACTATCTATGTATTTACAAGTAGGTTTTTTTTCCATGTTATTAATAAACAAACAAAAAAGCACTGCCAATTTTTTTCCCTTTTTTCCCTCCCACTTCTGATTCACCCATTTGGCTAAAATCACATCCTACAATAAATTGGGTAGTTTATTAAATTGTTTACAGATGATACTGTTAGAATCTACCAGGAAGCTGTTAAACCAGGCATTTTAAGAGAACTAGACTATGTTGACTTCATGTGAACAAAAATCAGATAGGAAAAGAAAATGCAATGCATAAAAAGGAGGAAATCAGACCATACAGGTATTTACAGCAGTAGAATGCTGCCCATAAATTAGAGATCATGATATCCCCTTTCCCTCTCTCTCTTCCTCATTACTAAGGAATGGGTGGAAAGGTTTGCATTTTTAAAGAATCCACAGACCTAGGATACTACTGTAGAAAACTGTAGGTGAAATAACAGCTTTGCTTTAATTGCTGGGTGAAAGACAAACATATGTCTAACTTCTTCTCACAGTTGTAGAACGTCTTCCGTGCTCACATGATATAAATTAGATTTTAGATAAACACCCTTATAGTAAAACTGTGCAGAATCATGAATGATTATTACAATAAGAAAAGAAAATATATGGACAAGTGACAGTAGATGAGGCAAATTATTTTAAGTATTCACCAAGACCCCACAGATCTTTAAAGGAATTCAAGGCTGGAGTAGCTGACTCTCACCTACAACTGTTACCTGAGATTACAGAGTGCCATTTTTTAACAGAAGTATGCCAAGAGAGGTTCAGAAACAACAAGCCAGTCAGCCTAGTATATACAAAAAACAAATAGAGGGAAACTATAATAAGGAGCAGTGGACATCTGGATAAATATGACTTCTCTGGGAAGAGTTAAAAAGGTTTTCATAAAAGGAAGTTCTGCCTCACAAACATAAGGCAGGCCTCTGAGGGGATCAAAAAACACATGGATACGGGTGATCTGATTGATCTTGGATTTAGAAAAGGCTTTCAACAAATTCCTTCACCAGAGGCTTTTAAAAATAACTAAGCAGCCATACCATAACATGGCTTAGAAGTATAAGGTGATACACATTAGGGAAAACCCCATTAATTCACCTATAAAACAATGAGCTTTGAAGTGACTTTTGTCAGACAAGATTTTAAGATTTTAAAAGATAATTCCATGAAAACATCAGCTCAGCCGTGCCTGATAAAGCAAATCAGGTGTTAGCAATGCTTGGATTAGCAACTAGAAAACACAACAGATGATATCATGTTATTGTACAAATCCCAACTTTATCTGCAATCTATTTAGCCAGCTGCTTGAGGACTGTGCAGTGCTCTCTCTAGTCCTCCAGGTTAGAAAAGTTGTAGAACTATAGAGGTAACAAGGATACTGAAAGGCACGAGACAGCTTCTGTAGAAAATGTGACTAATGATTGTGTTCTTCTTCCCT
This sequence comes from Dryobates pubescens, assembly GCF_014839835.1. Classification (NCBI taxonomy): domain Eukaryota; kingdom Metazoa; phylum Chordata; class Aves; order Piciformes; family Picidae; genus Dryobates; species Dryobates pubescens. The sequence goes on from NC_071635.1 coordinate 5,521,131, forward strand.
TGAAAAAAGATGACTAAGATGACTGCCTGGAAATTGTGGTTGAGAATCACATGGTCACAGTTCCTTCTGATCCAAGAAGCAGGGGACATGAAATAAGTCTGTAAGATCCAGATTCAAAGAAGAAAACATGATTCTTTGTGTCACAGTGTAGCTAGGAGTGACTTCCTATGGTAAGTTATAGATACCAAAAGGAACGTGAGATCAAGAGAAAACCACATGGAAAGTTCATGGAAGAGGAGTTCATAACTCTTACTAAGTCTAAGAGAACTGCATCCAGCTTAGGAATTTTTTGAATGGAAGTCACTGAAGGCTGCCTGAGGAAAGTAGTATGCATTTTCTATTATTATTTCTTATTCTTATCTTCTATTTCTTATTCTTTCTCCTAAGCAACCACTTCCCACCTACTACCACAGACAACATTTTAGGGCAGATATCCTCACTTTGGTCCAAGTATGGCTGCTCTTAGTTTATGACAGCTCATCAAAGCTCATGTGTTGGATTTTTTGACTGGCAGTTCTTGAAAGCAAATGAGCAGGTAGGGGTTTGACCTGGCATTTTTTTCATACATGTCTCAACACAAAGATCAGGTTCAAGCCACAGTTTTACCTGCATTTGGGCACAGCTAGATGCTGGGTGAGTTCTGGCATTTGTCAGTTGCTGAGTGTATAATGTTATTTTTTGTGACACAGCATTTTTATCAGTTGCTGCCTAGAACAGGATCCTTAGGTTTTAGTGAAATGATGGAGATGGTGGCAGTGGTTAAGTGGCTGTGGCTGCCATTATCTTTAAGTTGTTCAGTGGATTAAAAAAAAATTATCTCAGAATTTATGCCATTTATTTACGCTAAGGAGACCGCAGAGACCAAAATCTCATAAACTCTGTGGATGACTCCACTTTTATCATGATAACCAGTTTCTGGCCATCATTTAGAAATCCCAAAGGATGCATAGAATGTACAACAAGATAAGACTAGTACTAAAAAGCAAGATATGCTGTAGCATAAGCATTAAAGGAAGCTATATAAAGCAAATGGGAGTTGTTAATGTCCATAGAGTATTATTTGTTAGATTAGGACATAGGAAGCTTTGGGTCTCTGCATGATGGAAATAGTTTAGTTGCAGACTTAAATGTTTTTCTTACTACAGAGCAAGCAAGAAATTATCTTTCAAAATTAAAAAAACAGTAATTGGTTTTTGAATTGTTGTTATAAATCCCCCTCAACACAGGGACTAGAAAAAGAGTTGGGTTTCCTACTTTCATTCTCCTGTCAGGACCACAATTCAAACAGAGGCTCAAACAGAGTACTACATGAGTTGAAAGGTACCAGCTTTAAATGTCCCCAAAGCTTTGAGCTTTGCTGTTATACTGGGCTACTCAAAGGTTTGGGATTTGGAGGGGGATGGGGTATTGTTGTTTCACCACTTGTTCTGGAGTAATTAGTACTAAACATAGATATATACAAACACAGAAGAAAATAAAAATATTTTTTTCCTTTGGAGAGCATAGATCGTACAGCACCAACCATGTTATCTGTTACTACCATTACTTCCATGTGATGATTTAACTTCTAGAGAACCATGTAACTTCCACAGATTAGAGGCCTGTAGAATATTAAAAGCCTGTTTACTTTTTCTAGCCATAATATTTCAGTTTAACAGAAGACCCTGTCTCTACCTTGATAGTTTCCCTAATGGTCTTTAAAAAACATTGTAGTGTAAGGAAGTTTCCCTCCAGGGACACTTAATTGACAGACATGTGGGCTTCAGTTTAAAGCCTCACTGGTTACCAACTACATAGATACAAAGTTTTAAATTCAATGCTGAGAGTCGGCTGTTGACCTGACATCTCTGAAGACCTAGAACCAGCCACCCAAAACCACTTCATACAGGAACCTCAGTGGAATTTAGGCTGATCTGACATCAACCCCCAGCAACCTGGATCTCAAAGCAAGAGGTGTTTGTTTCCGAAACTAGTCTGTTTGTTAAAGATATTTCTGCCCACCTGCTGAACACTCTCCTTTAGAACAGTTTAGTTCAAAATGCAATGTGATTTATGCCAAGCAGACTGACTTTGGGCTGAGGTGAGTAGGAACACTTACAGTGTCAGTTGCTAATGCTCATCTATGGGAATATTCAACCCTTGATGAATAGTCTTAAACCACTCCAACTAGACACGAAGGAGCTCAGCTGTTTACAGTCTGCATTAACACTAGTCAGCAAAGGGGAACAGAACTGAACCCAGGTCTTAGAAGGCACTGGTAAAATAACTTCCTAATGAATCTTTTTTACATGCTTATAGAAAGGTTCCCCTTTAATGACAAAATGCAAATCATCCATTGATAGCATCAGTAGAGAGATCCGATACTTCATTCCACTAATTCCTTCCTCTTTTCTGAGAGGATAGGCAACAAGCTGCATAAGAACAGGTATTATTAGAGTCCAATAATAATTCAGGTCATTGATAAATAGCAGTGCACATTAAGCTATACTGTGGTCAGAGAGAAACAAAAAAAGAAGCAATTCCATGATGTGAAAACTGCAAAACTTTCCTTTTTTTTAGATTTTTTTTTTTTCATACCTGCAGTGCTGCAGAAAATGCATGTGGGGTAGAGATGAAAATCATAACCCTAGATTAGTCAAAGTGTATCAGTTACCCAGAAGATGTACATGATGTTTCACTCAAGATTATGCTTTCTTCTTTGTTTGGAGTAGGAAGGCAAAAAAAAAAAAAGGGTAAATTAGAGTTTAAAACGTCTGGCACCATTTACTAAAGTAAACTTACATGCTAAATTGTCACTGGGAAATGTACACTTCTTTTTGCTGTTGTTTTGACTTAGCTGTCATGAGAGCCATGTTTAAATACAGCCTTTTCTGCCTCATGGTGAAGGCTCTTTGTGAGCATTTCCTCAACGTTACTTACTCTACTTTGAAGGTGGGCTGAGCGTAGAAATCTGACGAAAGAGTGGGCTGTGCCCTTGGAGGGAGTGCTTCTGAATGACTACATTTGCTAGTGCAGTACACAGCAGCAGCAACAGTGTGGTGCTCTGGGTCTCCAGCTCTGCCTGGCAGACAAATCTTCAGCTCGCTGAACATCTGCAAGACAAAGTGTTACATGTTCTTCTGTAAATGAATGCTGCCTAACTGCACCAGGAAAATGGGCACGGGGGATTATCTCTGCATTGCTATGAGCGGAGGGGCACCTTGGGGCTTTAGATTGCAAGGTGGCAAGGAGCAAAAGCAGCCTTTGCAAATCGCCAAGGTAGGATCATGAGAGAAAGATGTTATTGATGTTTTGTGGACATGAGAGAAGACAACAGTTTGTTTAAACATATACTGCTTCCAGGGAAATGCTTAGAGTGGGTCTTACTGTGATGCCTCTTTGAATTTGCTAAGAATCTCTGGTTTTGCTAAAAATCTCTGATTTGCAGAAATTCTCCAAGTGTTGATTAGGTCTGTTTCAGTAAAAAGGAATGATTTTTTTTTTGGTAGCTTGTGAGTATTGCATACATTGTCTTAAATGTTAGAGGTTTGGAGTTGTGAGATGGTGTTTGTCTTTCTGCTCCTCTTTTATTCACTGTATGTTTTTGAATGCAGTCAGCATATTGCAAAACTGAATCTCATATTAGGAAATGCTGTTTCAGTCACTTAGTTATGATACTTTTTCTGCTCTAGGCATAGAATAAATACAGATTTATCATGAGAAAATGTTCTTACTATTTTGAGAATTCTGGAAAGCATTACACTGAGTTATCTTTGGTTTTGGAAAGTTATCCAGCCTTAGAAGCAACATTAATAGATGCCAAAAATTCCCTCTTATATTTAATAAGCAACACTAAAAATTACTGTGAGGGCAAAACAAATAGTATGAATTCAGAATTAAAAAAAAAAAAAAGGAGAGAGAGAGGGAAAAGAATTGCCATCCTCAAATTGCAAAAACAATACTTAAAAGTAGTTTTGTTAGAAATCCATTCTCACCCTTTTGCAGCAGCTTCTCCACTGCTACAACAATGAAGATTTGTCAGAGTTGTTGAGGCTTATGTAACTGTATGGAGATGCATTCTGTTCCCATAGACAAGAGGGACAAATTTTGTCCAGCACCCTGAGGTCAGCAAAATAGCACTGGCTGAAATGATACTGGGACTGATCATCATACAAGGATTTCTGCCTTGTTAAGTTGAGACAGAGAGGTTAAAATATATCTTATTGCCTTTTAGCATCTTGGTAATGCAGCACATTGAGTGTTACATTTTTTGTACTTTGATACAGTATTTTAGATCAGTAGTTTAGTTATTTAAGTTCTAACTTTCCTAAGCAATGCATTTGTTAATTAGTTAAACTTAATTTACTGTGTCAGGTAACTTTTCCATGACTACCAGAAGCAGAAAGTCTACCTCATTTTATAAAAGAAGTTTTTTTTAGTTCTTCTGTCAGAACATCTTTCACTGTTACTTTTAGTGATTTCCAGCCAATAATATTAATCTTATTCAGTAACAGAGCTATGATTTACTGAGTGCCTGTATAATTTTTTTTCTCATCACTGTTAATTTTTTGTTTGTTTTTTGTACTTTGCAAAACATGAACATGCTTACGTTTTTTTCCTACCGATGTGCAACTGTTGCTTTGGAAGTTAAGCCCCTGATGATAGCTGCCAGTGGAATCCTGCCATCTAGTGAAAACTCCTAGCTAGAACTGAAAATATTATTAGTAAAGATAAAAGGCAAATGGCCTTGATTAGGTAAAGCCAAAAGTTAAAAAGCACAGTAGCTTGAACACAAGATTCTGGTTAAGCTTTAGCCTTCCTCATGACAATAGGCTATACCTTTATTTATTTATTTATTTTCATATTCACACTATAGGCTGTGACACTCAAGTCTGGTTCTGGTTCACCACTACAATTTGAGACATGAAAACTAGACACATGTTAACAGTTGTACCTTACTGTTAATGGGAAAATCCACTAGTGAAATATATTTAAGTTTAGAAAAATAACAATACATATTTTTAGGAAAAAAAATCAAAGAAGTGTGAGTTTGTTTTCTGGCAAATGAACCCAAGCAAATGGCCATGTAATACAATACTTCAGAACACCCTTTGTAAGGGTATATGTATATCAGTGTATATGTCTTTGAAACGTGGTGGGTTGGATGCTTTATGACTTCCAGATCATTCCTTTCTCCACACTTAAGAGCTGGTAAAGATCAGCGGGATTTGAAAATTGACAGGAATATCTGGCTGAAAACCTGAAGCTCAGACTTGACAGGCCACAGCTTGCTTTGAGACTCACACTGTCAGCAGGCTTCACTGTCCTCCCTGGGGGTCTCAGCTCTGGCAGAGATGTGCAGATGTGGGTCTCTAGGTCAGGCACCACCAGCAGGTCAAGGCGTGGCGAGGTGGGGGGTCTGCAGCTACACTGTGTGTGACCTTTTTGGGGGGAAAGGAAATGTTTTCATCTTTTAGTCTGTTATCTGTGAAAAATGAATCTAATAACTCCCAGAAGAAAAGGAATCACCATAATAATTTAAGTTTAGTGATTTTAGTTTTAATAATGCATAGTAATTCTCCTACTGGCTCCAAAATCCAAAGGTTGTTTCAAAAATACAATAAAATTGGTTTGGAATTTCCAGGGTTTTGTTTGTTTGGGTTTTTTGTTTGCTTGTTTTGTTTTTGTTGTTGTTTCCCAAATACATGGTTCAGCTTCTCCACTGGTGCATACCAACATATCTCCATGAGGTCATTGCCAATACACAACACCCACAATTTTGTCAGAGATGTCTTTTTCTGGGAAAGCTGCAGAGGTTTTGCTCACCTGGTTGCTGACACAACCTGAGCACAATATACCCCTGGACTGGTGCAGTGCACTCTAGCCATGGTGATGAGCAGAGCAGAAATTGTAACACAGATCTAAAGGGAGAGAGGTGGAAAATGGTGGGAAATGAGATAATCCAAGAAAATATGGCAGGATACAAAAATCCCAAATTCCTTTTGATAAAGGAAACACACTGTTTTTAAAGCTAATGAAATATGTCACTGCAGCTCACTACCAGAAGCAAGTTTTACTAGTTCATTTTATGCTTTTAAAATACTGTTTTATTACATCATTGGGGTTTTATTAAACCTTCTCATTGTTCCTTGCCTAGCTCTAAAACCATATATGCAAGCAGCGTTTCCACTAAAATCAACGAGAGTTTTGCCTGTAGCATGAACTATTGTTTTCCATCTTCATGCAAAGTATTAACAGAGAGATAGAGAGAGATTTGCTGCCTTCCTAAGAAATATCTCTGTAATTTTTCTCACCAGCACAAAATACAGGAATTTTTCATCAGCACATAATTTTACAACCGTTGAATTAGATTCAAGGCACTTCATTAATTTGTTAGATGTGAGACTGCAACAAAAGGATTGGTGGTTTTTTTAGATGTATATCAAAGTATCATTTTGTTTGTCTATATTTTACTCTTATTCAGTAAGTAAATTTTGAAAATATTTGACTTGTTTTCTGCAGTCATTTAACTGCTTAACACTATTCCTCCTTCCAACCCGGGCTCCGTACCTCAATTTACTTTATGATGTCTACTAATATTGTAAATACTCCATAGAAATTTATTTTCAGTTGAAATACATCTGCATATGCTGTATTCTGTCCACACACATTGTACTGACTTTAAAAAAGATCTGTTTTAAATATCATTCAAATGATATGTGGTGCTAAGAAGGATGTATAATAAATGAATGTAACTGGCAAAAAAAAAATATATATTCAGGAGTATAAAGCTAAGGAAAATGAGTGTGCTGTAAGAAAATTAGTTGTGCTGTGTTTGCACCAAGACACTAAACCATGTCACTATTGTGCTGTAGGATAGTTTCCCAAAGCTGGAGATGGTCAGGAAATCACAACAGTGACCCTAGATGGCTAAGAATTCAAGGTATATAAGAACAAAGTGATATGTGATGTCCTTTCTGTTTCCACTGTGAGATGTATGAAAGAATGGGGTTTTTACAACTATCACAGATATTTTTTTACTTGTAAAAGTCTTTGCTGGTTTTAATTTAAAAAAACATTAAACCTGTAAGTACAAAATAACAGATGGGTTTCTGGAGTAGCATTTGAAAGAAAGTCCTATGAGTTTTTCTACTAACATTTAACACTACCAGCTATGTTATATACATTAAGAAGCATTTCTTATGCAAAAGATAATTTAATGGAGCAGTCCTATAGAGGATTTACATTAATAATTCAACCATGATGTAAGTACATTAAATTATCTGGTTGCAGTGGAGGTTTGTTATTCACAGCATATTCGTTACCTAAACCAAACAGTAATTTGATGAACTCATTGTTTGTATCTGTCAAAGTCCTGTTAATTTGAGAACTTAACAAATAGTTCTAGTATTCAAGGATTGTAAGTTCCATGACTCAGACCTCTAAGCATTTCAAACGAAATTCAGTCCTCTCTTTCTGATCAGTAAAAATGAAGAGATGTTTAAGAATCCATCCTTAAGAATCTATCTGAGCTTTTGTGCTGGAGGTTTCCGTATTTGAGACACTGGGCAAATGAATGTTATTGCAACAGGGTGCCTTAGTTGTTACTGAATTCAGATCACACCAGTTCTGGAAGTACTCTGGTCTGTATGTAGTATACACAAAGAAATTTCTACACACATACCCCTCAGCAAGAAAGGTATCTTCAAAGGGAATCATGTTGTCTTACTTTATACCTACAAGAGCATTCATCCTGATCTCCCCCTGATTCAGCAGCAGCAGCAGAACAGTATGTAGATGTATGAGGAGAAACACAGAGGATATTTTTCTAAGTGCTGACAGATCTTCTGTACTTTTTCAATTAATTTTTTTTTCAAGTCAATTTTTAGAAAAATGAAAGGGCAACATTTGCCTTCCTTTAATTTCTACCATGCCAGTTTTCTAGTGCACAGCTACAGGTATAATGCCTATGCTCTCACATGTTAAGTTACTTACAAGGACTTAATGGATATTTTAAAACTCTTACCAACGTGATTTTGCAGCCTGAAATTTTTCGCTATGCTATGAACATTGTCTTACATCCAAACATGCCAAATATCATGCAGTTTTCTATTGTCTAGTAAATGTTAACTATAGTCCTAACTAATCCTACAAAGTATTTCAATAATTCAGGATTCAAAGCTAACAACCTCGAGGAGGCTTCATGCAAAACTTCTACAGTTTGTGACCATTTTGCCAGTTTCTGCAATACATTTCTGCTGCTGCTGTGCAAACAGTACTTCTACCTTTGGCTCAGTAATGACATGTGCCAACTGACTGCCTGGTCATTTTAGACTTGTGCAGTTGTCCATCAAAATGCTCAGATTTCAGTTTAAGTCTCAGTTTCATCATTTTGGATTCATTGGAACCTGAAACTGAAAGTGAAACTCAAAGACTTGGTAACAATATGAACCAACAGCATAAAAAGTTGATGTCTGAACAAGATTACTTAATGCTGGATGCACACAGATGTGGGCTCTGTTGTGGTTTGGCTTTCTCCCTGCATTTGTCTGAAATACTGGACATGTGCAGAGCAAACCTAAGTGGCTTCCACCAAGTTGACCTTTACACTTTGTGTAGTAGGGAAAAAATGGGGGGGTAGGATGTGTTGGCACAGTTATAGCATTGATCCTCAGGTAAGGCAAAGCATGTTATTGTCACATACATGGGAGGTACGTGGAGCAGACAGTTGACCTATCTACCAAGTACATCAAAGCTGCTGGATTTAAGGAGTATTTTCCAAGTTCCTGTTTTTCTCTTACATTGTCACTACTGGCAAATGCTCACATTTTCAGGCATAAACCTAGGTTAGTAAAAGCTGCAATTCTAGTCACCACATTCTTGTTCAGACCTGACCAGTACAGCTATGTTATACTCATGGTCTTGGCTCACTTCACTTGCAAAGTCACACAGAGGAGCATAACCCATGGTTGCTAAAGCAGTGGGGTTTTTCTCCCCTGCTTGCTTCTGCACTGATGGCATAGGAATCATCCTTGTAGTAAGATGAAGCGACTGGTGTTTCAGATAATTTCCAGATGACATTAGAAGTCATCCTGGAGTTGAGTTGATGCATTCTTGTCATCTGCTTCTGAAAATATGTTTGTTAATGCATAGTCAAGTAGGATCCTACTATCGGTCACTGTATTTGAAATTAAGATGCTCAGCATGCTGAGTAAAGGCTCAGTACTGAGCTAACATGACCCTGCTGATATTTCCTTATTTGTATCAATTAACATTTTAAACAGAATTTGAATACAACTTCATGCATAACAGTAGACAGAACAAGCCATGTTTAAAACATGCTGGTTGAACTCTGGCAGCACAAGGAGAGGAGTTTAGAGTTCACCTACATGATTTTAAACACAACTTGCCTTACTTGGACTGTATTTAAAACTGTTTGTTTAAATTTGCTGGCTAATACATTTCCAAACATAGTTTGTTTTTGCAGCCCGGACAAACTCTTATTCTCAAATTCACTCTTCAGGCTGTCTGACACAGCTGGTATTTGCTGATATTCAGAAAACCCTGTAAGGCATATTTACATATTTTTTCACATAAGGAGTTATGCAGAAAACTGGGGGCTTATCTATTCTATTTTTTTTTCCTGGAGGGGATTTTTACTGCATTATGAGCTTTGACCTGTTTTAAAACCAATACATTTTTGCACATGTTTAGATGACTTAGTGAAGTTTCCACATAAGCAAATGATAAAACTTTCATTGACAAACTGGGAAGAGGTTGAGCTTTATGGATGTCAGGTTAATTTATTTTGCAAAACAAAGGAACATACTGAAGTTTCTGAAACCTAAAGAAAATGTTCTATTTATACTGAAAATCTGCCATTGCTAGTTAGGAAAATAAGGGGGGAAAATATTCATACACCTTTAGCAGCAAAGGTTTATATGTACTTCCACAGGCTGGTTTCAAATTTTGCATTCCAGCTATTGTGCCAGTGGAAATGCTTAGTATTGAAGTCCCATCTAGTTGTTTAGAAACTGCAGGCTGAATTAGTACATGATTGTATATCCTGTTTTGGATATACAGAACTACTTACCAAGCTGGTTTTGGCACGCTTTGCACAGTATTTAGGCAAATACAAGCAAGCTTTGGATACATGGTAGCATTCATTTGTACTTGTTTCCAACAGATACCTTTCCAGCTCTCATGGCAGGAGAATTTTCAATGAAATAGAATGAACAACAGAATTCACACTGATTGAAACTAAACAAATGAAAAATCCCCAGTGTATTCCTACTAAATTATATTGGCTGCTTTGTATACAGCTTTGCTGCTGCTTCTTTTTTTTTTTTTTTTTTTTTTTTTTAATTTCTTGGCTGAGAACATTTAAAATACACTGCATGGCATTATTCTGTTTAATTGTTCTGTGTTTTCTGCCGTTGCATTCTTATTGTGAATGTGAATGTAACAGCAAGACTTTTGGCCTAGTCGACATTAAAATATCACAACAGGAAATGTTGTTTACAAAGCCCTTTAGGCTTGTGTCAGATTGTTTGAGAGAAGACAGAGATTTTTGCATATCATGGAAGGGCTTTCTTGCAACTACAGAACTCAGTGTTCTTCATATGTACAGCAGAAATATTTAGCACAGAAAATACTTTAAGGGGCCATATTTCATGCTTAGCACTCTATAAAACAAGACTGATTTGCGGAGATAGCTTTAAGTTTGAAAGGAACAATTCTCTGCATGGAATTAACCCTGGACAAAAATGATAACATTTAGATTGCAACCAGCACTTATGAGCACTGTTCACTGTCTGGAATGAAATTGGCAGTAAAAAAAACAACCTTGGATATCAGCTTGAAGGTTTTAAATTTCAGACCTAATGTACACAAGTTACACAGTGGATTTCTTTTTCCTTTTCTGTAATTTTTCCCATCTGTCCCATTTCATTAGAATCTATAGTCCCTACTCAGTGTGGGTGTTAGGATGAGTCTAATGCATGTTTAGACTGAAACACTTCAGTGTGCACCAAAATCAAAGTGCTCTTTTTTGGTTACCTGCCAATAAACATGGTGTTGAGCATGAAAGCAAAAAAAAAATCTTCAAAACACCTCAGCACCTTGCTCTCAGTGGGGTGCTAAGAACAGTGAAGAAGTGGCTGCTTTATTTATTGCTTATGTGGAAAGTAAATTATAATGAAAACCTGGCTCTAAGCTCAGGGCCAATGGGCTTGTTCCCTGAGCTCCCTATCATGTGCAGCAGCCCTGGGCACAGCACAGAATATTCTTTTCTTGTTTAGCAGGGAAACACAGCCTACAAGCCCTCTTTCTACTTCCACAGAAATGTATTTTGAATCCTTTGAGTCTTTGATATCTCCTCCTGCATCTGGGATGGGACATCAAATGCGCCAAAAGAGTTAGGTCATCTTGGACTACATAGCTGTAGAATCATTATTTTATAAACTTGCCTTTTTGTAAGTGTATTTTAGAAATATGGTCCCAGTTAAGAAGCTGGGTGCTTTGGGTTTTGTAAACATGTTTTAAATTACAATTCATTAGCAGATGAACTGGTGATGGGTCAAAACTATGAAGAAAGTAGGTAAGCTATAGTTTTCTATACTGCTGTTTTCATTTTGTCTGTTCTCTATAGAATAAACATGCCATGTATGGTATAAATTGCTACAAGATTGAATGTCAAGAAAGTTTCTAAAATAAAGATAATGTAACACAATTGCATGTCCATTGTTGCCCATTACAGTAACAGAAAGAAAAACAAATGGCATGACAGGGGAACATAATTTAGTAAGACCGAATTTCCCCTTTGTAGTACTCTCTGCCTAATACAAGGAGCATCAGAAACTGCTTGCTGTCTCAATATTTGTTTTAAAAACCGAAGAGCTGAAATTACTATAAGGGAAATCTTAACAAAGGAGTTCTCACATTTTTTCCCATGAACTCAATGGGAGCTTTGCCATTGGCTTTAAAGGGGAAAGGACTGGGTCTTAGTATGCATAATATAGTGGAGTTATTTAATTAGAAGCAGATATCATGAATAAAAATCCTCACTGGGAAGGGTGTAGCAGTTTTTGCTAGGGATCTACTTACTACAATTTCAGTGTCTAACAGAAGTCATTCCCCTCAAAAGAATAAAATCCCCTCAGACTTCAGGGTATGCTGATAACACTATTGTGCAATGTAACTTTTTTCCAAGTTATTTGGTAACTGTACATTTAATTTCCAACCTCTCTTGGAAATTTTTGCAAGAACAAAGATATTCAATTGAGTTTAAGGCATTTCAGTTTGCATATAAGAGAGTGAAATGATTGCTAACAATAGGTACTAGAGTGACATTGCTAGGAACTAGATACCATTTATTAAAAGACTGATAACATATAAGCTGAGGAGAAAATTTAGACTGTGGACGTATCTCCCAGCTGTTCACTGGTTGAGGGGACTAGTTGTAACTGCCCTCTTGCTTTCTTCAACTCTGCAAATAGACAGGTTTGTATTGTTGCAATGTGCAGGTTATTTCTTAAACAATAGAAACCTCTAGGTCAGGATAGGGAGAAGGAAAGAAAGTGTAGAACAGCTGTGGGTGGTGACACCTTCAGCAGGCACAGGTGTGGCCTGACAAGTCAGACAGTAACTCCTCATGTTGGCACATTCATCATGTTGTAGATGTATCTTAACAGCTTAACTGACATCACATTGGAAAGGCTCTAAGGGTCCTGCAAGAAAAGCCAGCAGAAGAAAAGCATCCACGTGGAGATTTGTGCAATGTATTATGGTTGCCTACACCTGTGTAATGTGAAGTGTTTCTAAGACCAAGGGACCGATGTCATGAGTTTTGTTAGCTTTACTAAACCACTACCACTAATGCTCCAGAAGAGACCATCTCTCTGTTTTCTTCTCTAAATCCCTGTCTTCTCTGACAGAAATTCTTAATCTGCTTCCTCTTACCATTCTCTTGGTAGTACTTATTTAAATACACAAGTACAGATACTTGCTTACATATCACTTTCAGTGAAATCCACTGGAAAGTGTGGGCAAACAATGCCTCAGACATCAAACCTTGTTACTTGCTTAGAATACTGCCCATCACCCCCAGTGAACTTCCTTTGTACTGAAAGAAATGTAGGAAACTTTCTGCTTTACGTGAAATTTCATGACAGAAATCTCTGAACTACTAGAGCTTAGCAGATGTGGCTGATGAGCATTCTGTTCCACAAACTGCATTTTCCTATTTTGCAGAGATCACTACAAAGACTAGCTGCCATAAGCCACTGATTTAATTACAGAGGATGCATATTAAAATAATCTGAATGGAAAAAATAACTTAATATATTATCACATATGCATAAGAATCTTCCTGCACATGGAAATAATGCTTGCAGAATGGGTAGTGTAAGACCTGCTTATGAAATTCTTAGAATTAGAAAAACAACTATCACTACACATGGAGGCTTTAAGAAAATTCCAACATCTAATACTACTCAGTGCTTAAGGTTCTTACAGAGGAGCAGCTGTTTGACATATTTACTGAAAGATTCCCAAGTTTCAGAATTATTTGCTTTCCAAAAAACTTGGTACCTTGGAAATTAGAATGGTTTTACCTAATTTCTCAGTCAGTGGAGTAAGTCTGATAATGCTGATCAATATAAAATAAGCCACTCACAAAGGTGGAGGAATTTGTTACAATAATATATAACAAAATTACATCATTGGTTTATGCAGCAAAATGTTAACGTGTTATCATGTGGTATCCATACTCTCAGCCAAAGTCAGTTTTAAGACGTGTTGTGCATGTTTAGGAGTGTCTAGGGGAAGATAGTAGCCATTAAACTGAAGTGGAAATCACAACTAGAACACTGTTTCCTTTCAAGCCCCCAAATCCCCTTGTTAAGTGAATTAGCAGTGTGTTTTTTATGTCCAGACTGAATAATCACCTTTTAATGACACAGGCATATTATTTCTTATTCACGCTCCCCAAAAATCAGAGGTAACTGAATGGAAAGACAGATACATTTTGGAGAATTTGGTCTGCTAGTTTTAACATTTTCTTACTGAAGCTGCTAAGTATTGCTGAGCTTAGTACCTCCTGGATCAGACAAATGTCTTATATGCAAATCCTCCTGGATTTCAAGACAAATTACAGAATCACAAAACATTAGGGGTGCGAGGGGACCTCAAAAGACCACCTAGTCCAAAGCCCTGCCAGAGCAGGATCTCCTAGAGTAGGTCACATGGGAAAAAAGTATCTAAACCACATTGGGAATCAACGAATGAATAAAATCATATTATTAATCATTCCATATCTTTCTTTCACTTCTACTTGTTATTCTCTGCATATGAATAGAATGTGATCCCCTTAAGGAAGGCTCCATACATTTGTATCAGGGTTTGATTGTAGTTTCACAACATTATAATTAGGACATATTTTTGATCTTTTAAAATCTAACTAAAAGGGAGTATTTCAGAAGGTCTTCAGAATGAGACAGTCACAGTCCTTTAAAGAGGAAACAAAAAAAATATTTCTGCACCTATTTTACACATTATTATGAACATTCAGTAGTAATATCACACCTGGCTATTGAATAGACTGTCAGGCATATCTTCAGTCTGTAATATTAGCTTTTTGAAAATAAGGTTATTTTGCTAGTCTGATGAAGAATAAACTCCTACAAAGTACACCAAAACCAAATCCAAGAATGCATCCTTGAACATCTAAGGTGTTGGAAATATACCCATGTTTTGCAGCTTAAACCCATTTTTAGACAATGGCTTTGAATTAACAGATCAGTACAGGTGTTATCCAACTCACTTTTCCATAACCAAATCTGTACTTGAAAGTCCCTGATTCTGCTCCAAGTGTGCTACATTTTAAAGCCATTTTCCAGATCACCAGGATAATGTTCCCAAGATTTCTGATTTCGTAACACAATTTGTGACTACAAAAGGAATTTGACTTTAAAACCTCATCAATCAACAAAAGCAGAATTTTTTTTAACTCTTAGGGTTACACTTTTCTTTCTCTGTATTCACAGAAACAAAGAAAAACAATCCAGTGAATCTAAATGTAGTGAGAGGACCATGAATGCCTCTCTCTCTGGCAAACAGCACTAGCAACAACTGTATGAAGGGTGCAATAATTAAGCCTGAGGAGATAGTTATCTTTGTGGCCTGTCATTTTTATTTGAGGGTTACTACATGAACAAATGGATCACTGAAATGCACAGCCTGAGAACAATGGTTCCCAGCCTTGGACCAGCCTTCTGGGTCATTTGCTTGTTGTTTGCTTCCAGGCCTGATTTGCATAAGAGGCCTAGAAAAGTTGCAGAGACTGGGAATTAGCCCAAATACATATTGGGTGCTAACTGAGTCAAGCAATAACTAAAGATGCATTGGCCTGTTCAAATCAGGCTTGAATTCAGGCCTTCTGGATTCCTGCATCATCTGGCTCTCAAGAATTAAACCCTGGCATGATTCATCAGCTGCTGAATCCTGGGATAAAAATAGAGAAGCATAAATGGGATAATGTTTTAGGACAGTCTTAGATGAAATTGAAAAGGGTGGGAAAGAACCCTTCCTCTAACAAAGAATATTTTCTTTCCAGGCAACAGCATGGCAAATCTTTCTCTAAAACCCTTTACTGTTCTGAAACCAACCTTGGTGGTTTGGTGGTTTTAGTTTTTTTGGGTGTTTTGTGGGTTTTTTTGGTTTGCTGGTTGTTTTTTGGGGGTTTTTTTTGGTTGTTTGGTGGGGGTTTTTTTGTGACTGTAGTTTCACTTAAAAACTTCCTTGAACTTTTTTGATTTCTTTGGTTTTATATTTGTAAGACACTCTCAGGCAAGATGATACTTATGTGTGCTCAAATTTCATTCTGGCTATTTCACTTGGCTCCCTTGTGTACCTCTAATTCCTCCATCATTTCAATATATCAAGTCACAACCTGAAGCAGTAACTCAACTGCAGATCCTACCACAACTGTGCTTTACTGGTCAGAAATGTATCTTTGCTGTAGCTTTGGACCGAGCACACAGCTAAGGAGTCTTTAAGGCAAAATCCTCTTAGCATCCTTCAGGTAGTACTGTGAAGCAAGTATGTGTCTGTCAAACCTGCTGAGGTTGTGTGGAATATGGGGTGGGGTGCAAGAGGTGAGGTTGAATTCATTCTTCTCTTTCTTCTCACAAACTGCAGTAATCTCTGGCATCAAGGCTTCTTTCTTCAGTCACAGAGGATGAGATAAAGTCTACTTCAGTGTACGTATTTCTGGTTTCTTCCATGCAGAAAAAGAACTGGAAAGCAATCCCTGTTGATATGCAGCTCTTGGTGCATGTTTTCTTTAAATTAATAAGAAAAAGTTAAGTTTCAGGGCAAAATAATAAAATGAAAAGGAAACTGGACACTGATGCTGACGCTGAATTTAATTTATGAAGGTGCTGACCTGTGACAGATGTTTAAAGACTACGCAATGTTTAAAAAGCGTGTTTCCCAGAGAAACTTGAGAAGATGCTAGGAGTCCATGTAACAGCACCTTTCCCTCAAAATTATCTTAGTAAGAGAAGTATCAGAAAAGTTCTATCTTCTGAGGCAATCCAAGGCAGATTATCTTCTTCCAGGTGAAAAAGAGCACTGTACATTTCTACATTCCTATTCAGTTGCTTAAAATGTCACTCTTGATCTTCGGCTGATTTTTAAATGACTTCTTACATCACCAGTATGCTGAAATTTGTATCTGACTGTAAAGGGCTTTTAAACAGACAGGTATAAACAGTGCCAGGAGCTAAGGAGTGTACATCACCCATCAATTTCCAATGAATATAGTGATGTGAATCATAAGGAAGTACTTGCTCAGGAAACAAGTACAAAATTACACAACGGACCCTTACAAATTGCCTTTTCTGTTTCTAACTGCTCTTTCACAAGTCCCTTCTAGCCTCTACTTCCTTTATTCAGTGTTTGGCATTCAGAAGAGTGCCACAGATCAGGGCTGCCTTTTGATTTTGCCTTTACCACAGGTTTCAATCACTCATGAATATCATGCTGTCATATTGTCAGATATTCCTTCAGATTATATTTCCTTTCAAGCATAAACTCTGAAAGCAGCATCATGCATACCATTTTTTATTTTCTTTTTCTGTTTTAGTCCCATACCATTTTGCAACTTTCTTAATCCTTATTTGTATTTATAGTTTTGGAAGAAGAGACAAAAGAACGGAAACTTAGCATGATTTCTGCTTCTAACATTGATTTCATTAACACTGTATAGAGTGACATAACTCTCCAGAAACTGATGGGGCTATGTTAGAAGGACTGCAGTGCATTTTCAACAAAGCTCAGGGGTAATAAAAATGGTTCCATGGGAAAATATAACTCAAATTTGAGACAACACAGTATTCTTCAGAACTATCAAACTCTTGTACCATGTTTCAGATCTTTAAGTTTTCAAAATATGAATGTTTGATAGCAGTAAAATCATAGAATCATAGAAAGGCTTAGGTAGGAAGGGATCTTAGAGATCATCTACTCCAACCTCCTTGCCATGGGCAGGGATGCCTCCCAACTAGACTTGGCTGCTCAAGGTGTCATCCATCCTGGCCCTGAACACCCCCAGGGAGCAGGCATCCACAGCCTCCCTGGGTTGGACTTTACTTAAACTAATTATCCAGGACTTTATTTAAACTAATTAAGCAAGTAGGTTTTTCTCTTAGGTTTTGTCCCCACTAATTGACTTTAATATGTACCTGGAAGTTTAGTGAAGTTATAAGGCACAGGAAATATGATGGATTTCAAAACCACAAAGCTTTTTATATGTGCTCCTCTATTATTAAAAAATCTAAGCTACTGACAATTTCACACTTCAGTTCCCTGTCTTCAGGAAATGGAGCCATACCCATGTACCTCCTATGTGTGACTAAATCAGTGCTCGGCCACAGCTGACTGATATGCCACACTTGTGTGTCAAGCAGGACAGTGAGCTACACATCACTTAATGGAATTAGCAACAGTGGTGATAGCTGTTTGTCATATTTAGTAGCATGAATTTATAAAAACTCTGCCTATGCTAAAAGTGTGCATCAAATATAAAATAATGCTGCTTAAAATTGTGATTTTGTTTATCAAGGCCCACCCTTCTTGTCATAAGCAGAGTGTTGCAGAAAGTTAATGCTGTGCATTAAGTATGTGGCTGTGGCACTGCTGAGTAATTTCCTGAGTGATCCTAGCAAGAAATGTGTACCTGTGGTTCTGACCACTGGCAGTGATTTCAGTTTACAGGAGAGAGACTACTTTCCAGCTTGTGCCCATGCTTTGATTACATTATTTACTCTTATCCCTTTCCTCTTTGCAATTTTTGTCAGGAAAAAATTACTTTACCTCCTACAAGAGAGAGACAGTAGTCCTCTTGCTATAGCATTTCTGTATTTGATGACTCTGTGGGCTGCAGCCTTCTATGTATAGAACTGCATCCTTGACTTAGCCAACATGTCTTAAGACTGGCACACATTTGGGCCAAAGGTCATTAAAATACTCCAGAATCTGTTTAGGACAAGAGATGCCATATTATGCTTGGGTTAATACATAATAATAAATAAAATAATTGAAAATACATGCCAAAGATATGTTTGAAACAATACCCAGTTTCTTATATTAAGAATTGTTAAAAATGGCAGCATTAAAAACCAACTGGCTCTTTCCCAAGCTACATGTCTTCTGAATTTCCTTAAAAATTGAGTCTTTACAGTTTCTGAATAATGCAACCATTGTAATTCAAGGACGCTTCCCTGCTGGTTTTGATTAATTTATTTTAACAACACAGAAGAAGTCTGCTGTAGCTCCTCTGGTAATATAAATCTGTGCTACAAAGAATTCTGTTGTCTCCATCTCTCTAATAAACGATGGTGTCAGGGGTTCAGGGCTAAATGGATGGCAGTACAACTTAGACAATTCATCTCTGCTTTTGCATCTGCATTTAATATCAGGGCTTTTTCCCCTTCAATCCTTAGCTAGTTTATAACTCTATTCTTATTTCATATCTAAGTAACACATCCAGTGAAATATTTTTAGTTGTATGCAGTAACACTCATTTAAAATTAATATATTGAAAAATTTTAACCTGTAGTCCAGCATCTTAGAAAAGATAAATAAAGTAACTGTGGCTAGCTGGCCAACTTTTAAAAATTTATTGGGAGTCTCTTGACATGTGCTATTTTCCTTACAGTACCAGATATTGAAATCTGGTTCTTACCTAAGTTCACTAAAATCAGAATACATTTCTGGACATTCTGAGTTGCAAAATGATCCCACCCACAAAAGGAAAAACCCTGAAACAAACAAAAAACCCAACCCAACCAGCCAACCACCACCACCACCAACCATACACCCCCCCCCCCCCCCCCCCCCCCCCCCCCAAATAAAACCCAACAAGTAATCCCAAGTTTTTAATGTTTAAACTTTTTTTTTTTTTTCATGTGGTACTATTATTATTACACTATTTACTAGTGCAGGGCTAATGGAAGAAGCTTGGAAGGACCTCAGCCTGAGAGGGAAATGCACAATGAGGTACCTAAGTACCTATTAGAGTTTCTGTGGGCAGAAATTGAGTGGATATATAACATAGCTGTTATAATTACAGTGGCTCTCAGAGGTTACAGAAGTTGTTACAGCCATGTGTGAGACACAGATCTTTCTCCCATTTGTAAGAATATGTGAATAGTATTCAAGCAGTATGCTAAGTTGTGGGACTCATGCAACACTTCAGTAGAAATTGCTAGCTTACTTATACAATTACACACTCTTGGGTTGTTTTCATCCCACATCAATATTAGGTAATTTTGTTTAAACTCATTTATTTAAAATATTAAATAATTTGAAATTAAACAACTTCCAAGATGTTTCTTGTAGATTTCTGGTAAACTAGCTGCTCGTTTGACAAGTCCCATGTGTAATTTCAACAGTACTCCAATGTGTGGCTGTATATACAGATGCTTTAGGCTAACATTAAACAATGTTCTATAGCTATGAATGTTTTTGTAATCCAAATAAAGTAGTTAGTGTTTTTACAGCTATCAGTTCTTGGGTTATGGAGAATGTCTTCAAATAGAAATGGAAAGAGGTTTATCATTACAAACAGGTCTCATTCCCTTAAAAGGAAGTTGTTTCTTTTTTCATCTGCTTCTTTGGAGAACTGGCTACAAACTAGGAATGGTTATTGTATGACTCATTTGAGAAGAATAGCTACAGTGTAAAAAGTTCAGAAAGGATTTTAATAAAACCAAACCAAATTATCTTCTGCTTTGGGCATGGTAAAGATAGTTTTCAAAAGTAAATATAAAAATTTTCATAATGCTGTCAATTAACCTAATACTGTAGTATTTTAAAGGGAAGGGGGGAAAGGTCAGGAAAGAATAAAACATTTACCCTCAGTTTCAGTTCTGTAGATAAGACAGAAATAACTTTTCATAAGCAAACTTTACATTTACTGTATTCTGGTCTGGCCTAGAATCAAGCTCCTGCACTCACCAGTGCAAAGCACTGACTGCCAAAAACACAACCCCAAACTTGGGAATCATCACTCACTTAGCTATGCACAGATAACATTACCTTTCTAATGCACCCCACGTACTTCAGCTACTTGGAAATTACTTAAAACACTAGTCAGACTGTTCATAATAATACTTTTTTTTTTTTTCAAATAAACCAACATCAATGACATAAGCAACTATGCTGTAAGCATTAGATCTGCAAATGCTGTAAGTAAATATTATTCCTTTGTTGATCTCCCCTCAATGGCTTAAAGAGTACAGTAATAAAGTTAGGACAGAAAAGGGCTCTTTAAATCTTAAACTTCTCTTCTTGTTTAAGATTCAGCATTTGAAACTTTTGTCATGGGACAAAATGGGTAGGCCCATATATTTGAGCTTTTGCTCACTGTGCCATTCATAGGCAGTGGTGATCAGAAAGCAGGAAGCAGTATTCAAATAATCCTTGTATCCTTTTGATACAACACCTGTCTTAGCTAGTTACGTCTCCCACATGCCACTTAAAATTCTGCGTTTCTGTGTGCTGCAACACTCAATTATCCAATCTTTCATCTACAAAAGGGAAACAGGTCTCCAAAGCTAGGTTTTAGTAGAGCCCAGGATTGTTAATGTCAGAAATATGCATAGAAAAAGTGCACACTAGCTGGTGTATGTATATTCAAGATGCGGAGTGAGAGAGATGCTGTCTCTTTAACAAATGTAAGATAGCACTGGCTGTTTACATACTGCTACTCTAGCAAGAGTATGAACCATATAACCCTCTCTTTAAATAGCTATGTGCTTAGAGGATTTTATCTAACCCCCAAGCAATAAGGTCAGGATATTCTATTTATTGTGATAATCAAAGACAGTTTGATAGTCAAAGATCTGCTGAATGGTCTGTGATAGTTTGGGAAGAATATGTTTTGTCTGTGTAAAGTGTGTGAGATTAAAAGGGCAACCATACTAATCATTGCATGTTGTTGCCAAAATTCTGTAGAAACCATCTGGAGGGAAATAAAATTTACTCAAAAACATTATTTTGCTTTACAGTTATAGGCCACCCTAAAGGAATAAAACTACAGTCAAGACATGTCTTACTGTGCAGTCCAAAGAATACCATGAATAAATAATTTACAATAATTCACTTGAACTCGTCAGTCACAACACAAAGGTGTTAGTATTTTGCAAGATTTTTATTTTTGACCTTATTTTAAAGGAATTGGCTGCATGCATCACTTGTAGCCAAGGCATATTCTGTGTCTCCTTAAATATCAAACCACCATTGTGTGGCTTCATTTTAAGGTGAAAATATTTGTCCAGTATTGGCCATTTATATAAATTAAAGTTTCCAAATGTGCTAGTAGAATTCCATTTATTATTTTTAAACTTTCTCTTGCCTGTAGCACTATGGAACTTTACCCTGAGTGTTCCTCTTAAAATTGCTCCAACTGAGGCTGAAGTTAATAGAAAGTGACCAAGTGATTTCAGTGGGAGTTTCACATTTAGAAAACAAAACCAGGGCAGTACTTTGCCAAGACTGCATGTATCGGAATTCCCGTTCCTAGGAAGTTTGCAGGAAAACCCTGAACATTTAAAATTGTCATGAGACTGACTGCATTTGAATCTTCTGAATATATGTAGAATAACCTGCAGTCTTCAAAGGCAAATTTTAAAAGAAGAAATTCTTCAAAGCCCTCTCCATTCCCCTTCCACCTGTCTAATCTTTCATCAGTTGAGAATGTTCTCGCCAGACAAGGTTCATGAACGTACCACAAGCACTCAGGTTTTTGCAAACCCAAGTATCTTGCGTAATTTCAGATGACTCTATGCCTTAGAGTATGGCTTAAGCTATACTACGCTCTGTGAGTTACTTTTGATGCTGAGAGATCTACAGTTGCAGCCACAATTAACCATTGCAGTAGATTGTGGATAGAAAAAGAAATAGAATTTGGATATTTTTAATGCATTTAAAAATACATGTATGAGTGAAAATCTTGCTGCTACTGCCACACAGCACTGCTCAGTATGGGGACCTGCAAGGGAGGCCAGGTGGAACAAGATCTTCTTTGCTTATCTAGTGCTCTGCCTGCTAGCAAGGGAACTGACACTGCACAAGAATGCAGAAGATGTTCTGTGCTTCTTTTAAAGGCTTTTCCTGGATATGGTTGCCAGAAAGCTGTAGGAGGGAGAAGGCTAGCAGCAGACAGGGAAATAATTCAGTTGAATTCAATTAGAATGCATCAGTAGAACTAAGGGAACTATTAAAATAAACAGGCCCCCTAAATCACAACTGGATATGATTGCAGACATCAGAGTCTTCACAGACTTGCTTTGTGGTATATTGACAAGTCAGACAGTTATTAGTGCTGTCTAGCGTGAGACAGTGCATAGCACAGTCGCAAATGTGCTCAGGATGTGATTATGTTCAGCATTGCAAACGTGGCATTGGCCCATCCTGGCCCTGCTGACATTGGTCATTTTTCAGGATCCATAGCAATAGCCCACATTCTGAGGACCTGCTGCCTTAGTTTGTGGATGAAAGGAAAACGGAAGCAACAGCATCAGAGAGCAGGACTGAGAGCAAACTCTTCCTTCCCTCTTCTGCTGAGGGCTCCTGCTGAACACCTGCAGAGACGGCTCTAGAAAAACAACTCCAGATTTAAAAAATATCCTGACCAAAGCACTAACCCCAATCCAGTAAAAATCACCCAACAATACACTAATACCTTCAGATACAATACCCAGCAATATACTAATACCTTCAGATAACCCGAGTTAAATGAAGGGAACTGAAGGAAACAAGCGTCTCAAAAAGGTTTGTGCAGGAAGGAGTATGTATTTTGTATCTGGAGAAAAATACTTCAAAGAAAGTGTGGTGATAGTCTATTAAAAAATGTTACCTGAGACTGTTCTTGCATTTGTGGTTAAGTTCCCCTTTCCTTCCAAGGTTCAAAATGGCAAGTTTTTGCAAAATAGATTTCTCAAAGTTTGCAAAAAGGCAATGGTTTCATTTATATTTTCCCCAGTGCAAAGCAAATGACTGACAGAGGTCAAACATACAATTTGAAAGTTAAGCCCTATTCCCTAGTCCCTTTCCTGTTGCTGTCTCCTCTTAGTGAGCCATTCCACAGCTTTCTGAGTTCCCTTACACATTACTTAGCAGCTCATAGCAATATAAAATTACACACAGCACCAGCAGAAATCCAACTTGGTGGATTTTGGAGGCCTAAACACTTCAATCTAGAAGAGCAATAAAACTGGTCCCAGGCTTTCAGTGTGTATTTCAGTATGTGTGAGAACAGGTGAGAATAGTTCTGTTAGTTCAAATTAATGAGTATAAATGTGCTCTTAAACAGGTTCCATTACATAATGTGAATTTCTATATAAAGGTTAACTTTTCAAGCACTGGGATTTAAACCAATTATTACGAAAAACTAACAGCTTATTTTACTGGAGGAAAATTTCCATGCTCACAATTTAAAATGTTCTTTTGCTCTCTTTATTTTTGCAATCATCAGCAGAAACCGAAAATGGTTCAAAGATTTTTTTTTTTCCCCTCCGAGTAATACCTTTTTTGGTTATGCACCAATGGTGCTGACAAATGCCTAATTGTTGCCAGGAGCTACACGGCAATCTAGTCTGGTTTTGACAGTACACAAGCAAGATATAACTACATCTGTAAACCACCACTCTTTTAGCATGCTCCAAGAGAAAGCATGGCTAATTTCGAACCTTCTGCACTCTGGGTGAGAAGGTTGTAAAATTTTGCACTTAAAAATTCTGAGATATTTGGATGCCAGGACCAAATTTTTAGCTTGGGCCCAGGACTGTTCCAGCAGACTCTTTTTATAAAGACGCTTAGCACTTGCATGGATGTGATCAGCAGGACATGACAATGGAATAATGCTGAACAGCTCCAGTAGAAGAGCTGGTTCCAGTGATTATTGCAGCAGACAGAAAGAGCTGATGAGGGATAGGGATGAGTTAAGAGTCTACATAGAATAGTCTCATTAGAACAGAATAGAATTAACCACGTTGGAAAAGACCTTTGAGATCATCGAGTCCAACCTATCACCCAACACTATCTAATCAACTAAACCATGGCCAGATACAGCTTTTTCTGGGACTATTTAAGACTTCTGATTTCCAACTACTGCTCTTTATCTGCAAATCTGCCTTTCATCACATTTGAACACATCTTACAGTCAGAGCCTCAAGCAGTCTCTCACTTTTTCCTCATCCCTTCTCAGGCTCTAACACCTGTACTGTGCTGCTCTTGTTTCCTTCTGACACAGAGACATAAGCATACAACCTCTGTCCTCACATAACCCACTTCTAAATAAAATTTGTCTAAAAATATGTCTTCAAACGTCTTACATTGCTTAGTGCCAGCTACATCCTAAAATGGGTCTTCCTCTACTTTTTTCTACTCTCCCCTTGTCTTTTCAGTCCTTTTCCTCTATTCTTCCTCATATATCTCATGACACTGTGGTGTTAGGGTCCTTTTTTTGGAAATTTCTACCATGTGAAACAGCTTTATTGTGCTTCCCTCCTGTTCACTGGCACATATACATCTCTCCTTACATTTCTTATTCCAGTCTCTCAGGCTTTTAAAGAAAGGAATTAGAAAAGCATATTTGAAAGAAAATGCTCTGGGTAGAGCTACTGGGAAACCATGTTGGGCAATGAAGATTACAGAGGTGCCTGGGACTGTGAGTGCTATAAAATATGGAAGACCAGCGATTTAAATGCATTAGCTGCTTTGCTACAAATACTGTGCACAAGAAGATATAAATGATAATGACAGTAGATTAAACTTGGTTCACAAGCCTTCAAGCATACTCAGTATGACATTCTTTTTCATTTATGCAGCTGAGCAAGTTTACTTCAGCCAGCGAGTGGGGGGTCTAAGAAAACTATTTGGACTGCATAACAAGAACACATCTGTACAGTTGAGACAGCTTTGAAGATGTGCCAAATTTGTTTGGGGATTTTTGTGGTTCGTTGGTCTTTTTTAATAAGCTTAAGGCTTTTCTAAAAGAATCCTAATATCACTTCTACCCCTGACACCAAAAATAAACCCCAAATGTGAACAGCATTGGGAATAGTCACATAAGCATTTTTATGGCCCAATACACAAACTGCTTAACTATTTCAGTCACAAAATAGCACAGTACACACACACAAAAATGGATTACTTTATGTATTATACATCCAAACAACCATCCATCAAACACACCTTTGAAAGCATTGATAGGAAATACAGAAGTTGCCAATTCCCAGCAAAAATCACCTATAGATGTTTGCAAACAGCAATGTCCAATTACAGCATGCATCAGTATTTAAGTAGGCTTGGAAGGGAGAAGTAAAACAAAAATATACTAATATCCTGACAAACTACAGCATGCTGAATCCTACAGCATTAACTGATATAAGCCTCTTGTCCTATTTAGGACATTTTTTTGCCTAGATGACTTTGTTTGGGTTCAATAACGTAACTGCAAATCGGCAGCTACCTTTCAGACATAATTTGCTAGCATTACTGGTTTACTACATCTGTACACAAAATTGTAATGTACATAAATTTCAAGACAATGGAACAAATTCTCATACAACACAAATGTTCTAAGCATTCAGTTTGGAAGGGCTGGATAATATCCAATGCACTGGAAAATAATATATTAAAACATTACAGTTCCTCCTGTGCAGCTAACTTTGGAAAGCAAGAGACCTCATGTGTGCTCTGCAGTGTTTTATGTGCATGTATCAAGATCATTACACTACTCAGTAGAAGTCAGGTCAATGCTGTCCCATGGCATAAGACACTGGCTTTCATATGCCCAGGGCATTCATGGTGCTTGCTGAAGTGACCACAGTTTGAACAAGTTGCCTGACACTAGCACTGGTGTCATCATTCCTTGCCAAGAACATCCAGACACGGCTGGGGCTTCCTCAGCAGTCTGCATGAGAGCTCCCTTACAGTGCTTAGTAAGTGGAGACACTTGGAAAATAGTTGTTAGTTTCATTCTATCTTCTCTGTTTCACACATAATTGTAAATTTTGATGTTTGATTTTAAATTGTTAGATATTCATATTTCCATATGAAGCCTGCCTTACTGGTAGCTGTGCTGTTAGTTTTCCTGTGGCCACTGTGAGGAAGATTGCTCCCATCCTCACAGAAAAATCCAACAACCCTCTTCCACAAGTAAATGGGCACTGCAGAGTTTGGTGGAAAAGTTACACAGAGGTCTGTCATATGTTATTGCAGTCTTATCTTTAAGCTTTTTCCCTTGGATGGGTTCATTTTTTTAATGCTAACATAATTTTGATATAAATTTTGGCCACAACCCAAGGCTAGTTCTATGCCAGAACAGCCCAGTATAATGTGTCAGAACCTATTTTCATCTGCTTATTTAAGTCTTCCAGAACAAGATTTTAGCTCTTCCCACCACAGAGAATTATTCCTACCTTGGATGGTTTGTTTATTTGCACTCAGGATAGCTAGGCAACAAATGGGCAACAATTACTCACGACCCAATAAAACTGCACTGTATGAAGCTGTACATGTCCAGCATTCATTTATTTCAGAAGATGAAAGCAAAATCTAGAACAAACCTATGAATTTTGTGATTCTGATGTTATCTTCACCTCTTTATCCAGCACCACTGACAGAAACAATGGTAACTTGAACTTTTGATCCAAATCCTGCAGACCCTAACTCATACCTGTCTCACCTAACTCCCCTATGCTTCTTTTATCATCAACTGAAGATCCAATTTTTTTGTCAACCTTTATCTACTCCTCATTAGAATACACGGAGAGCAATGCACCATGACCTATTAGCCACCTAAAATGAGCCCTTGCCAGAGGAAGTTTGTGGTACCTGATGAGCTGTGGCTCTGCACAGAGCGTCTAGCATCATCAGGCACACCATGGAGATGTCATGTCATTCACTTCATAAGGTTGATTCAGCTGTCCTTGTATCACAGTCCTGAAAAAGGGAGAACTGGGGAGCACAATGAATGGATACAGGAGCCACTCCTTCACGGTCAGTCAGGTGTAACCAGATTTATTAGCCCAAGCTCAGTGCTATTGCTGCACTCAGCAGAGGCAAGGAGGATACTACAGCCAACTTTGGGAGCAGGGTGAAGTAGATATAATAGAGAACACATCCTGCCAGGTTTTTCTTTTCAAGTATGGCTTGGCTACAGAACTGTTGAGAATCATTACTGTATAATATATTAGATGTGCTTGAACAAGTCACATTTATTGTTTTCTTGGACAATGAAACCATCTTCCTTCTTTAATGTACTGTAAATTATTGTCAAATACAAATTGAGATATTCTGTTGATATGTGGGTTTTCTCCCTGGTTTGTTTGGTTTGGTTGTTATGCCTGGTTTCTAACAAAGCATAACTTTCAGTCCACATTCATGTCAGCAATGGCCTTATTTGAAACAGCAATTCTTCTCAAGGTGCCTTGCAGGGTGGTGACCCTTAATTCCAAACATCCCAGATTTGATTAAAACCACATGAAACAAGTTCATCTTTGTAACCCTGCACTAGTGTATTGGCTGCTCTCCTGAAATACACAAAAAGCCTTTACTAAGACTACATTAACATCTTTATGTCAGTCATATTTTTGTAAAGTTTGTCTATCACAATTCAGTCCCCAAACCAGTTACAGAACTGTGAAGTACACTAGCAGCTAGATCGTAGAATCGCAGAATCAGCAAGGCTGGAAAAGACCTTGGAGATCATCAAGTCCAACCTATCACCCAACATCTCATGACTAACTAAACCCTGGCTTCTAGTGCCACGTCCAATCCCTTTTTGAACACCTCCAGGGATGGTGACTCCACCACCTCCCTGAACAGTCCATTCCAATGACAAATAACTTTCTCCTCACCTCGAGCCTAAACTTCCCCTGGTGCAGCTTGAGACTGTGTCCTCTTGTTCTGGTGCTGGTTGTCTGGGAGAAGAGACCAACCTCCACCTGGCTACAACCTCTTCCTGTCTTTTCCCTGTGGGTGATTGTTACCTTCATCACTGATACTTTTTTGTTTAGAGGTCCCCTCTGCAAAAGCTGTCAGACACGGAGGCTTTTTGTTTATGAAAAAGGTACAGACAGAAGATTCAACTGATAGAACTTAAGCAAAATGGGTTTTCTGATTTCTCTTCTGTCCAGAAGCATGTGTATGTTTTCTCAACATGTGAAGTGCTAATTAGCCCCCAGGCTAAAACCAAATTCTTCGTATAATAAATCCTTAGCATTATGTGCCCACTACAGTTACAACACAGTGCATAAATTCAGTTGATCTCTAACAGTTCAGATTCTAGCTGAAAAAATAGTTCTGCTTGTTGAATTATGAGACAGGAACCCATTACAAGCCCTGGAAAGCAATTCAATCTTACTAATTTTCCATCAGTGGAGAGCTTGTAACCTTGCCTGAAGATACATTTTAAAAAGTAAAAAACACTTCAAAAACAGAAAAGTAATTTAATATCAGTTTTTAAACTGTGGTTTCTCTTTTTGTAGGAAGCAAATTTTCCTGTGGGGATCCCCTGAAGGAATGCCAAACAACCCAAGTAGACTTGAGTACAAACCCTTCCACAAATAAGCAAGCTAGGAGAACCTTAGCTCAGTTTCAAATGTGCCTGAAAATGCTTTGTTGTTTCTTCAGTTTTCATGTGGAACCAAGTGAAACAGAGCAATTTTAATTGAGTTTTACAGGGAGATTTGGTTTAGTTAATTCAAATTCAACGTGACTTTCTAAACATATAAGCCAATGTCTGTGTCCAAACATGGACATATACACAGGAGGCAAAACTCAAGTTTTCACAGCCATGCCTGTGACTTTGAAATGTGAAACTATAAAAGCTACATACTTAATAGTTCATATTTAAATGAAGTTCATAATTAAATTTCCACGGTCATATACACAGGAGGCAAAACTCAAGTTTTTGCAGTTGTGTTTATGACTTTGAAACATGAAGGTGTAAAATGTGCATACTTAAGAGTTCATAATTAAATGAAGGACAAGTAGCCTATCTGCCTTCCTCTTCTAAACTTCCACAAAATATAAAGCTACTAGTATCAGTTTAACACAATACTTGTTTTCTTAAACATTAGCATTAGTTATGTTTCTAGAACAAGCATCTTTGCACAGGCTACATGACAGTGATTGTAGAATATCCATACAACAATACATGTGCAGCTAACCAACAAAGCATACAGTGTTACCTCTTGTATATGCATTTGAGAGCCCAGCTTTCTTACTAAATGGTTGGAGTTTTGGTTTTCATATCTTTTGGGGATCAGTCTACAACTCATAAAGACTGATTCCTATCTATCTTCTCAGCCAGAAGTAGCCTATGACAGGCCTTAATAGTCATAGCCCAGCAGAGTGCTCAAGCACATAATTTGTATAAACATACTAGCATTAATTAAGACAAAGGCTATCTGTTTATAATTAGATTCCTACTGCGATAGTTGGCTAAACCACAGCACATATAACTGTCAGCCAGTACACATTCACATTCCTGTGAACATAATGAAATATAAAATAGAGCCAACAGAAGTAAAAATGTCTTAATATGGGTTCTATTGCCACAAAACTGAATGATTTCATATGATCATATGAGATGCTCAACTTAATGGTTGTGATATTTGTTATACCAGTTCAAAAAGCACATCCTCTCAGCACCAAAAACACTCAGACCTTTTTTTTACCTTCTGCAAGAGAATCATAAATCAAGTTCTAAATTGAATCTGCTAAAACGATTCAAGTGTCTAACTTCTATACAAATTAGAGAAAGAATAGGACAGAATAAAAGGTACACAGACCACTAGGGAAATGCTGAGACCCACTGCCAACAGCAACAGGAGAGGTAGGTTTCTGCAGCTAAGATCTGGAGCCAGCCAGGTACATGTGCTGTGTTACCAGTGCCATGAATTTAGGTTTCCAGTCACAGGATTTAGAAATGGAGATGTGGAAAAAAATAAACTGTAAAGAATGACAACAGTCATTTCACATAGACTGCTCATCAGAACAGTAATAGGAAGGTTGTATCATCTCTCTTTAATGTTCAGAGATGGAATCATGTACAGAGCTCTATGCCATGTATCAATATATTTCTTTATCAGAATGTAAAACTTAAAAGAACCTTAAGGTACCCACATAAAAGATAAGCATGGAAAAGTGGAAAATAGAGCTGAGTGAAGCAGGAGACTCTAGTAAGTAAAATTATATAATGGTGCTAAAATAGTAAGAGTTAATAACCTTAGCCTTGCACAAGGAACACTGGTTCATGATCAGAGAAAAAGAGAGATAAAAACTCTGAGTCTTGTTAAACTTTAGAAGTGTAATGTAGATGTAAAGCATTAAAAATTATTGCCT
Organism: Dryobates pubescens; assembly: GCF_014839835.1. Taxonomy (NCBI): domain Eukaryota; kingdom Metazoa; phylum Chordata; class Aves; order Piciformes; family Picidae; genus Dryobates; species Dryobates pubescens. The sequence continues at coordinate 5,552,031 of NC_071635.1, forward strand.
TAATCTTATGCATGTATCACTTTGCACAGAGTTCATCTGGTGAGTTTTACATCAAAGAGAACTAGAATCAGGCCTGGTGTCTGGCAGCCTTCTGTGTGGCTGAGCCTTGGTTCCTTGTGGATTTACATGAGTGCTGCATCCCAGATCTGGGCTGGCATGATCTGGCTGCCAATCATAAGTTGATCTTTTACAGTAATGGTGATGGGAGCTCAAAGGCCTGGAGCTTGAGCTGAATTGAAGCTCAGAATTCCTGTGCACACACAAACCATTGAGCAATGCTGAGGATATAACTCAGGGTACTCCTTTCAGAGGATGTTACAGCAATGCTGTTTCTAATGCTGAGTACCAAAAGGGCAGTGACATATGAAAACACAGGCAACATGGTCTGTTAACTGCAGTTGGTCTAGCACTGACAATTATCAGAGTGGAAGCTTATACAAAAGTTTGGAAAGAAGAGTTTACAGTCTCTGAACAGAATGTGAAACAGCTGTATACAGCATGGTTTCTGTTCTCATGGTAGCCACTGCAAGCTTGATCCCATATTGCACATTTATTTATATCTGATTGATCTAGAGAGAAAAGAAAAAAGAAAAAAAAAACAATAAAAAAGCACAACAAAAACTCACTAGTGAGCTAATGAGGACTTCTGTACACTGTGACTTTACAGTTTTCCAACTTTACTTCTTGGCATGATTTACAGATTGGCATGCTTTACTCCTTGGCATGCTGTACAGATTCACCTCCTGTTGTTTAGCTTTAGTGCACCCATCATGAACAAGGCTTCCAAACAAACTGAATACTACTTGTTTGCAACATATTTAGACAACAGTTTTCTGGGGGTCTTCTTTCTTTTGTTCAAGTTCCCATTTCACTAAACGTTGTTCAAGGGCTACTGAGATGCATTGAGTGCAATTTTCCTACTGAAAGAGATATTTCTTTAATCAATTTGCACAGCTGTTTTCACCTTTTTGTGGAGAGTATTATGGATAATAAACTAAGTTCCACTCTCTCACAGTAGAATATGAGCAATTCTGACTCCCATTGGTATCTTTTTTCCCCTTCCTTCCTTCCTTCCTTCCTCCCTTCCTTCCTTCCTTCCTAGTATCCTTTGGAGGACTCAGCAGTGAGTCAGGTCCAATTATCAGTAGCTGGAGGCATTTTCTTTTCAGCAACCATTGTAGTCATCTGAAAATGTGTGTGGGTGTCTACACATAGATTTTTTTTCCCCCTATCCTTCAGAGAGGAACTCTCCCTGACGGCTTCAAGCAGTGATAAATAGGCCAAAAATATCAATAAATATCTTGATCATCAGGGTAAGTCACATATTTGAGCCTAGAGAGATCCAAGTGTGTTCCCTGATAACAGAATTACAAAGGACAGCCATCACTGCTAGGACCATGCTCTGTAATTATAGAATATTAAAGCATGTATTCAATACCTCATCTATTTACCTGAAGAACACATTAAAAAAAAAGGTATTAAATGGCAAAATACAGTGTAGGACTAGTCTAATATCACCATTAAATAAAAACAACAATCTAACCTGTTTAAAACAGCCCACATAGGTTCACCTCAAAGTTGGTATCTCCATTCTTTGTGGAAAAAGGAAGAATTAGAAAAACAATCTCTTAAGTGTGTTTCATTTGGAGATTCCAGGAAATGAAGAAATTTGTATTAGTAACATGTTTTGTGAAAAAAAAAAGAAAAAAGACAAGCCATGAGTCACATGGGATTGAAGTGGCTGGAAGTTTACATGCTAGGCTAATGCTCTCCAAAGACTTTCTGAATACTTCCTTGCTTGGCTTTTGTACAGTAAGTAGGCTGTGAGATTTCAGGATGACCTTTAGCATTTGGAAATGCTGGAGTCTGTGCTTGCAGAAGAAGCCTGCACATTTGGCTAAACAGAAGAAGGAAAACCAGTGAGGAATGTTTTGTTATGGGGTTGACTAATTTCTTTTAAACAAAGCAAATACTGCTGATTCAACAAACTAGAGCTAGAGATGTCTTAAGTGGAAAGTAGGGCAGATGTTTGATCTGGCAAGCAAAATCTATGTAAAGGGACATTTTCCTACAGATGGTTGACAGTGATGGCCATTACCTAGATGCTAAGTGAAAAGAGATTTCTTTTGCCTAGCCTTTTTGTGGGTATCTGCATTACATTTAGCTTCTACAGCCAATGCCTCTTCCAACTGCATGGAAAATCCAGATTACTATCCTTTACATTCTAACACTCTAACATAAATTCCTGATGATGGAATGGAGTAGGAGGGCTCATGTACTTATTGGGTGCAATCTGTTGTGGAGGAGCACATAACATGCAAAGAAACTGCCTGTAGCATCATCATTATGGTTGTCAAACTCCCTGCTAGAACTGCACTTGCAGCTGCTCTCACTTAGGCCATACTGAGGACTAGAAGGAATGATACCTGCCTTTTGCAGACCGCCTTTGGTCATTTCCTTATCTGCTGATATGATAGTGGGGTATGTATCAATGTCAATATCCATTGAATCTAAGGGAAAAAATCAACTAACGATCACTTCCATATGAGTAAGCAAGCTCAATCCTCCTTTGAGTTCTCACAAGTCTACTTAAAACTCTACTAAAATTAGAATGTTACCCTTTTTAATTCACCACAACCCCAAAAGGTTAGGCTGAGAAAACGCCAGTGGTTTTCAGACCCACTTTTCCCAGTAGACTGCTTTAAGGGACTTTCATACTGGGAAATACAACTAATGTCTTGTTTGTTCTCATATCTGGCTTGGGACAGCAGAGTTCCAAAAGAAATACAAGAGTTATTTGTTTATGTTAAGATATAGCCTTGCTCTAAGATGTCATCTCATTTATGATTTCCCTCATAAATTTACTTCACTCAGAACCAGATGCTTCTTATTCAGTGATTAATTGCAAGAAAACACATTAATATGTGTGTTTAAGATTGTATGTAGCAAGTTCTCCCTGTCTCTTGCTGTTATATAATATACTTTTGAATACATAGAATCATAGAATCAACCAGGTTGGAAAATACCTCAGAGATCATCAAGTCCAACCTATTACCTAACACCTCCTGACAACTAAACCATGGATTCTGTCACCTTTCCTTAACAGGAGTTTAAGCAAAACCTGGAGAGCATGTTCAGCTTCTCATCCACCTGAACTTCCAAGTCCTTTTTCACAGGGCTGCCTTCTGTCACTTCATCCCCCAGCCTGTATTGATAAAGAGCATTGTTCCAACCCAGGTGCAGGTCTGGAGTGTAGGGAGCATTAGAAAGGAATGCATTTATCTTCTTTGATGTTATTTTCTCAGACACAGAGGTAAAGTGGTCCTGCTTTGGCTATCATTTTCAAGGACTTGTGTTAAAGGCACTCTTTCCCTCAAAAATATGTTTGAGATGAAACAAGGCTGTGTTTAGAGTACAATTCAAGACATGTTTGTATGGGCCTTTTCAGTCACTGTGGCAACTGCAGCTTTGGTTGTGGCTTCCCTTTTCCCATAAGGTCATGCAGACAGTTGCGAGCACTGATCGTAGATGTGTGGGCCTGCTTGCACCTTGAGAGATTACACACTCCACTGACTTGAGCCATACTGACCCCACATCTAAAAATTCACTTGAGAACCACTGAAAAGCAGCTTCTAGCCCTGAGGTTTAAGTAAGCCTATATAATTCCTGACCGAAATGTGCTTAAACTCTTCTAAAATCCTCCAGTGAAGGAGTTTCCAGGAGCCTTAATTTAGCAAAGACTATCATGATTCTCAGAAATATTGAGTAAGTAAGCTAAAATTTTCTTTGCTGTAAAGTTGACTTCTTGCTGGTTTTAACCTAAATAAATAAATAATTGTACTGCCTTCTTATAACCGTTTCCTGTGGTGAAGAGGTTAAATTCTCCCTAGAGTTGTGTTTTAATTTGTTATTTTATTTTTAACAAAAGAAAAGTAGTGGATACACTAAATTCTTCTACAGCTTCATTATAGGTCATGCTTTCTAACTCTTCTACTACACGTGCTGATCTATTTTGGACCCTTTTCAATTTGCACACATCTTTCTGAACTTGACAAGTACTCACAGTGCCAAATAGAGATGAATAATTACCTCCCATGTTCTACAGATTGTGCTGCCCCATTAATATGGTCCAGTATCATGTTTCCCCTTTTTCTTAAGAAAAAAGCCCAAGGAACAACAAAACCCCTACCACCTACCTCCTGCTCCAGTCTTTCCTTATTTAGTTTAGAAACACTCTAAGCATTGTCCAAAAGCTTAGTAGCTGAACTGGTGTCAGCAAGACACGTTCTGTTTTCTAAAGGATCTAACCTTGCTAAGTTCAGCCAGATAATAATGATAAATGCCTTGAAAGGCTTGTAAGAAAAATCCTTCCCTGGTGTCTATGAGCACAACATTAATAGTTTTCTAATCAAAGATGGAATCTTGTGGCAATAAAGTATGGTATGCTTTGTGTAAGGAAATACAGAAGCTCATGGGAGATCTGTTATTAATGATAATATCCAATTTTCAGTCCCATGGGGATTTTATTCCTGCCTAGAGAGGTTTGGTGAATATCCTTATGTCCCCACATCAAAAAACATGTGAGAAGACAGTGAAGGACAAAAAATGCTGTATCAAAATGGACTTTGTGAGGACAAAAAAGAGAAAAGATGCAATATCCCTCTCTTAGTTAGACCAAACTTCTGATTCTTGCTATTAAAGAGACTGTATAAACCATAGTAAGAGATGTGAGAATGGTACTGAGTAAGTAGCAATACATTTAATGCGTAATGTGAATGTGCTATACCTTCAGCACAAATTATTTTAGGATGCTTCTCAATATAGCTACTTGGATATTCCACATCTAAATATTCCTCTTTGAAAAAATGAGTTTTAAATTCCGCACTTTTGGGGAGAATGTCTGTCTTGATGAGGGAAAGTCCCAAGCTTTCCCTTTTTTTCTTTTTTCTTAGATTGATTGCTTTTTAATTTTGCTTTATTTTTTCCTTTAACTCCCCTTTGCAGTAACTGAGCAGCTCATAGTTCACTTCTGTCAAAAAATATTCAGATAAGGAAAATGACAAAAAAGCAACCCAGAACTGTAGCTGCAGATACTATATTATTTGTGTTCTCAGTACTATATTCCCTGAGTTTTAATTTTAGCCTTATCTCCCATTTTTTTTCCATCTGTCTTGTTCCTCTACTCCTTTTTGTAATATATCAAGACAAAACCTCAAGCTTCACAGGGCAGTTTTAAACTATATATGCAGGGCAGCAAACAGTTACTTTAAAAAAGAAGTTTCTCTTATTGTGCCTGCATTGGTTCCATTAAATGAAAGAAACACATCATCATCATCATGCCTCACAGGTTTGTAATTCACTTTGTGTGTACCCTGCCATTCCTGATCGGGACTGACTAGGAAGTGGGATTGTAAGGAAAGAATAATGATTTTCCTAGGTCGGACAGCTTTATTTTTCTGTGCAGTGGATTCACTGCCCTCTACTGCTTGAGAGGAGAACAAAGCCGTTAGGGAACAACTTCTCTCAACAAGCCATCTCTAATATAATCTGACTTGAAAAACCTCTAATAAGAAAATGGTAGTCTCCTCTGCTTCCTAAGGAGAATTAAACTTTGTACTAGCAGTAAAGCTTTCCATTAGAACAGCATGCAATTAGAGTGAAGTCTGTGCTATTACCTGATTTAAGAGTCTGAACAACATTATCCTGCCTTGTACAAAGGGCACTGTATGTGTGTGCACCCAAGCAACAGGAATACAAAAACTTCATAATTATCAATAAATGGAGAGTCTTGGGTCTTCAGTATTGTTTAATGTTTAAAAGTCCACAGTGATTTCTGATCTAACAGTAAATGAAAAACTGGTCAATACATTAATTTGATAGAATAGAATAGAATAGAATAGAATAGAATAGAATAGAATAGAATAGAATAGAATAGAATAGAATAGAATAGAATAGAATAAACCAGGTTGGAAGAGACCTTTGAGATCACTGAGACCAACCTATCATCTAACACTATCTGATCAATTAAACCATGTCACCAAGCACCCCATCCAGTCTCTTCCTAAACACCTCCAGTGATAGTGACTCCACCACCTCCCTGGGCAGCACATTCCAATGGCAAATCACTCCCAAAAGTGCAAGGGGGTCCTGAGAAGTCTCTGTGTTTTTTTTATACAAGAGCTTTCACAAAGTCACACTTACCTAACACAGTTATTCCTCCTACATACTATGTATTAACTTACATGCTAATTGAAGAAAAAATGCAAAACCAACATGTTCAAGAAACAGTCTTATTCTACAGCTTGAACTTTCTAGATATTCCAAAACAGGTAGTGAGCTCATGGGAAACAAAACCTTATTTTTGAAATGAGAGGCTGAAGCTTTCTGACATGTGAGGTTGAGAAATGCAAGTTCAGAGTGATAAAATAGGATTAAGGCTCGACTTTTAGGGTGACAATCACATATTCACAACTGAAACCAAGACTTTGTGTTTGTCTATATAGTCCATTCCCAATGGAATGCCCATGTTCCAGCTCTGGACATGCCCTTTAAAATCCACTACAACTGTGTAATATCTCACCTTACATATGGCTCTATCCTGCTTTTAATACATAAGCTAGATAGTTGAAAAAATCTTGTAGAATATCACAAAATTAGTAGGGTTGGGTTTGTGGTGGTGTGGGGTGTTTTTTGTGGTTTGGTTTTGTTTTGTTTTAATAAAAGGGGCAAAGATAAGGTTCTCTGCCAGCCGAATGCATCACCAACAAAAGTCAGAATTAACATCTAGAATCTCAAGCAGTTACTTGTTTGGGAAACAGTGCAGAGATTTGTTTAATCCCAGAAGGAAACTGTTCAGGAACTGGGGAGAGGCAGCCTGGGATTCCTGCCTGAGACAGCTGCAAAGTAGATCAAGTTAGAAACATGTCTGTGCTGCAGAGTAAGCCAGCAGCACATGATGACATTTAAGAAGAAAGAAGGGCAGCCATGGGTAAGATTTCTTGGGTGATTTCTCAGGGAGCCGAGAGAAAGTGTGGAGGTACTTCACAGAAAAGTGGGAAAAGAAAGTTCCAGCTCGAAGCAGAGTTAATTGCTTTGACACAGACTGGGAAGGATGAGGAGCTGTTTTCTTTGGCACTGCACCAAGAATGAATATGACATTGTAAAAGACCTGTAGCAGAACCATATTGTGGAATTATGACTAAGTTCCTTCAGTTTATAGTGATTCATTCCTGAAACTACCTCAAATTTTTGTTGCAGCTGGCGCTGGGCTCCCCTTCTCACTTCAGCGCTGCAGTTCTCGGCCGTTGCCGCCTCGAGGCGGTGTTGCTCTGGTAAAAGCGCGGGAAGCTGGTACAGCTCACCTGCCCCTGCAGCTCTCCCATCTCTTCCCAATCTATTTCCTCGGGAAGCCGGGACAGCTCACCTGCCCCTCCAGTTACCTCTTTCTTTAGGTGCAGACACAGTACTATAACAACGCTCACAACGCCAGCAGTGCTATCTAATTGGCCTGTTTCTGCCCTATATTTAAAACCAGCACAGTTAGGAATTAAAGATAATTTCACCAATAAATCTGCAAATGTACCTGTGTACACAACAGTTTGGCTAAAGCAGTAGTTCCCCAAAATACCTGCTTCTCATACTTTTAGTACTAAGACAGTGCAAGTATGTCAACATATTCAAAAGCATTCTAAAAGCACATTTCAATCTCAGAAATTCTATTTATTCTGAATAACAAATGTTAAAGTAGAAAGTGCTATTTCTCCTGCTATTCCTGCTTCAATGCAGTGAGTGGATGAAGGAATTTCCCAACTTCAAACTATTCAGCAATTGCTGCCTGTGCTTCTGCTCTGCCACTGACTAGTCTGCCCTGTCTTACCTTCTGTACACCACCAGACAGCTCTTTATGTTACTGCAAAACAGACATTGCTTCCAATTGCTCTGTTTTTTTCACCCCTTATTTAGATAGTTGAGTTGTTCATAATTTTATTCACCTGAAGTTAAACAGATTGTGTCACAGCTAGCTAGACAATATAAAACCAGATGCAGAAACCCAAGAGAAGTTAAGATCAGCATCACTTCAGTCCTTCCTACAGCTAGAGTTCATCACAGGAGACGTGTCAGACTACAGCAGAAATGGATCCACTGTCCTTAATTTAGCTCTGTTACTTCATCTAGTCCTTACACAAGCAAAACCATATTTGCCCCAGCTGCTGTGCTAACACTGACAACAGCTCCTAAAGCTAGTGTTACCTGGGTTGCCTCTGAAAGTTCAGCCAGACCTGAAAGTTTCACATGCTACATAGACAAATTATTCCCTGGAAGCCAAACAGTTCATTTAAAAACTGCAGTAGAAATAACATGGAGAAAGTTAATCGAGAACAAAGATTTAACCAATTCTGCTCAGACCTTTTCCCTATATATTCATATGAAATAGGGCTGAAAGATAACAGTTATGTGTTTGCTTGATGATTCTACGTGAGAAACAGAATAGGCTTCAGAAGAAAGCTCCCTTGCAACCCAGCATTTCAGACACTGCTCCACTCTGTCACTGACTACTATTCTTAGCTCCCCGACCATGCTATCTGATTGTTTTTCTGCAGCGCCCAGTCACTTTAGATGCACTCTGTACTCAGGATAACTACAAAAACTGTCATTGGAAAACCTGAATCTGTAACATCAAGTTTTACCTAGATTCTCATGAAGGACCTGACAGTAATTTGTTGGGTGTTCCCAGTGTTGTCACCTGTTAGCATAGGACATCCTTTGGCACCAAACTATGCTCGGAACTCTCTTCCCTCTTGCATCATCACTCATGCCTTCTCTGACATTTTTATTGGCTTAAAGCACTTGTTTCAAGAACTTGAGGGAAATGAGAATATTAAAAACCAAATAGTAAGTCTTTAGTCCTCATCTCAGTTCCCTTTCCCCAAAAAAGAAATCCAAGTCAGAAATTCTTTCTGGCTTTCAGTTTTACATAGAATTTTTCTCCCTCACTGAGTAACATGTATTCTCATATATTACAAAAAAGTAATGGTCTCCCCAGCACAGCCTTATATAGCTCTTTGAGTAGAATCTCTCTCTAAAAATAGAAATCTCTTTGACATTGAAGCTCCAGGCAGCATGGAAACTGTTGCATTTCAAGCTGAAGCTTTTGGAAAGTGCACTCTGGATTTCCTTTACAAGTGTCCTGCAAATGTGCAAAATGCACCACCTGTCCTGTCATGAACCTTGAGTAAATGAGAGTTTGTTTGCAGCCAGTGCTGTTGCAGCAATAGCTTCTTAGAAACAAGCCATAAAAAAAGAATGCATCGCTGGCAAAAGGTGCTGGATTTACAGCTCTGTAAAAATAACTCTTTCTTCTCCCCACCCCCACCCTCATACACAACTGCCAGCCTTTCCCAGACTGGCTGGGCAAGATACCCTGAGTTAAGCCCAACACTGGCACTGAGGACAGGAGAACTGATGAAAACAAAGAGAAATCTCGCACATCAGTGTAGCAGTTTTTCCGGTTCTCAGGCACACATTGCTCTTGGGAACACACAGAAAGGAAAGGACAGGAGGAACACAAACCCTCTTCCTCCAGCTTTTGAAGATGCTGACATCTTGCTCTCATTAAAGTCAACTCTGCCAGCATGACTGAACTGGAGACTGTAAGAATAGAAGGTCTAATTCTTCAGAGCACTAAGTCCAGGAGTATTAAACAGAGCTCAGCACCTCTGTGTCAGGCTTGCTCAGACACAACTGTACAAGGGCAACAGCCACAGACAGACTACTGACATGGAGGACAGAAATCTGGCTCAGCTTCCACAATTGCAGTCTGAGTAAAACAATATTTCCTCAATGTTCTGACCACAACTACCCATTCTACATCTATTTGCCACACCAAAAAGAGTTATTCTTCCATCACTGTAATATTCCCTGGCAGCATATTTAACATGAAAGAGAAAGTGCTGTTATTTCCAAATTTACAAATACAACTGAGTACTGATCTAAATACCTACATGAGGAGATGGATATCCTGAGAGAGAATCTCTCAGCTTTCAGTGCCAGGCCAAATCTCATGCTCTTCTTGCATGATAGTTAGCTCTACTCTGGCTTTCCCCACACTGAAATTCTGTTACACAGCCTTACACAGTATTTTATTTGAGAGCTGAGAGGCAGTTCATGAATACCAACCCCCATTCCAATTTTATGAAACATGCACGAATTGACAAAGGGTTCAGGAACTGCCTACACAAGGAAAGACTGAGAGGGCAACAAAGTAAATCTTTGCAGTAGCCATGCTTATTCCTATTTATTTTGCAATAAATAGGACCACAACACTAAAAAAGTCAGAATTTTATGTGACTGTGTTGATCAACTTAATTATGACCATTTCAAAGCTTGATTAAATTAAACTAAGATACATTCTGAATATATTCTAATTTTTGTCCTCTAGTTCCCTGAAGGCTTGCAAAATTATTTCTTGAGAGTTTCCAGCCCCTCATTAGGGGCTCTAGCACATCTATTTTCCTCTGTTGGGAGACCAAACCAGAAGAAGCCACTGAATTCCTGTGGTAGGCATGGATATACTTGGTGTATATCTGCCCTCTAAGCCACCACTGCTGCTTTCCTGGCCAGCCTTATTTGGGCCACCAGGGAGAGGTGAGGCTGCTGAACAGCCGAGTTCTCTGATGAGTCATAGAAAAGGAGCTGTCCAGGACAGCAGCCAGGCAACACTGGAGGTCCTCTACATGAACCTGTGTATTTGTGTTTACAAAATATTCACTGGATTTGGCAGAGCTTTCCTGCCTAAGCACAAAGATGGGCTGGACTGATACTGCCCTTGCTTTTAAAAGGTTGTTTCAAAACATCACACCATATAAGTGTGAAGTAAATGCTAAGTAAATCAGAAGACTGAAACTGAGCTTGCATGCTTTTTTATTTGTTTAAATAGTGAGTCCTGGGAATTTTCTCTGAAGCTCTATCTCATAGCTAATGACCTTAGCCAATATAAATATGTCCATAAACTAAAATATGAGGAGCCAGGTAAGTAGAGAAATGGCAGGGAATAGTGAAATTGGGTGAAACAAACAATTCTAAAATTTGGTCAGTAGAGAACTTTCCAGGGAAGAGGAGTTGACATATTTTGACAAGTGAAAGAAATATTAAACAGTTCAAGAGAGAAGAATGTGGCAGAGTTAATGGGAAATCCTGGTACATAATACTACCAGCTTCCACAGAGGACCATTTTCTTTAGTCTAACTGCAAATTTTATTCATCTGAACAGATGACTGCAAGCAATAGGACCTGGAACTCAGTGCTTATTGAGCTCTCTTCTGAATTTGGGCCACTGTTTGATTCCTACCTCTCCAATGACTTGGAGATTTGTGCTTTCCTTTGAAGATCAGGCATTGGCATTTTATTTGTGCACAACACAATAACTGTTTAATGTACATCAGCTACATGCTGCATTTACCAGCTGCTTGTGTTATTTGGTTTCTTTGAACAATCTGACTCATTTGTGCTAATGCAGTCCCCAAAGCCCCCCTGCCCTGTAATTTGCAAACTTGGCCCAATTGTGCTGAGTCTTGTATGTGCAGAAAGCTCTCACAATAAACACAGTGCCACTACTTTCTCCAATGGACGTGAGGCAATGCTTCTAGTTACCTCTTCGTGATCCTTCTCATGTTGACTGTATTGCTGCCTTGGCAGTGAGGCAAGTAGCAAGAAATACATCATCGGGCACACATTTGGGTATAACCTTGACATCACCGACAGTGATAGCTGCAGCCCTGGCTGAAACAGAAACCTGCAAGGCGGCATTTGTTCCTTCATGCTGCCTTTGCTATTTCTTTGGGGAGAATGATCATATGCCATGCTTGTGTATTTGCAAACTCATGACATCATGTTAGGGGACTGTCATAAACAATACCATTTCAGGGAATGGACTGAGGAGACTGAATAACTACTTTATTTTAACTGTCACTGGAGTAGTTCTGCTCTATGGATTTAAAAGTGTCATCTCATACCTTGATTTGTAATGAGAACCTTCCCTCCCTCCTTTCCCTCTCTGCCTGTTCTCTATCCTCCCACATCAAGAGAATTTGGGCAGATGACCAACAGAGTGAAAATGAGACAGGGGAGCCACACAGGACAGAGTAATTGATACAGGATATGAAACTAGGAATGAGTGGGTTTGACAAAGTGCACACTAGTAGCTGAGTGGCTCATTTGCCTGCTAGTAGGATGGATTTATGGTCTGTATGTCACTAATTAAGAAGCCAGACATTCCTCCAGCCCTGTCATACACCCCCCTTCCTCCCCGCCCCATACCCCTCATGTGTCCCCCTCCCAAATATTGCCTAGTCTGAAAGGCAGATCACAGGCTAAATCATCAAATTACACAAGAGTGTTTTGGACTAAACTGAGGAAAGCACAAAGGTCTCCAGCAATCTGTATCCCTCAAAGCTCACCATTTGCCCACCAAGGCAGATTTTTCACACCTTAGCACTGTTCTTATCACAGCACTGGGCAACTTTCCAGCTGGTGATAGTGTTATTCAAATAGGCTCCTCCTTGCTACTTTTGACCTACAGGAAGGAAGGTGCTGAAAGTGGTCTGAAGGTCTCAGTGATGTTCCTGGGATGATGTACCCTTTACTATTCCTCTGGCCTCTGCCAAAGGGCAGCCAAAAGTTGTCCTAGCAGATAACTGCATATTATCAGATTCCATTTGCATCCAAGCACCTGAAACTCCTCCTCCAAGAGGATGGCAGGTGCTGGCATGGTTCAGGCATATCTGTTCAGTATCTTCCTCATTCAGTTATTCCACTTTCCAGTTCTCTAACTAGCCCTTACATCTTTGTTTTACAGCACTGCATGATGTGATACAAGCTCCACAGAATGGACTAAAATATACATCATATCCATTTATCTCACTGTTAAAAAAGAAGAATACAGGCACTTTCCCCCCTTCCCTCTCACTTACGTGAAGGAACAGAAAAAGAATCCACTCTTTTTTTTCAAGACACAGAGTTGCAGGTCTGAAAGCATTTCAGTTTTTAGCTACTTCTCACATACCTTTGCTGCTTTCTATTAGCAAGCTTGAACCAGTTAGAAAGTCTAGGCTGGAAATGCTGTTCTCTCCGTAACTGCATACACCCTATTATTATCTAAGTACCATTAGAGGACAAGTACTTTCACCTGTCTTTTGATTGATGTTTGGTATAAGAATTGTGCACTTTTCTATGGGAAACACCTAGTGCATGGTCTAAGGACCACACTAATAGTGCAAGTATGTAGCAGGTCCAGTGCTGCATCAGTGACAAGAGTTCAACCCAAGACCAAGCAGTGCATATGCTTACCGCAAGGACCATCTAATGTAATACTTCCAATGTTGCTTCACAGTGTTCAGTAGCAGACAATAGAGATACTTTTATTCTCTATTTATTCTCCCTTAAACTTATCATCCCAGAAATTCTTTTCTCCAGGGCATAAGCTAACCTGCAGCTAAAAGACTTTTGATGCTGTGTACTAAAGCACTCAGTAAAGGTGCATTATTTTCTCAGTCCCAAAGTAATATTGACAATTCTGTTCTCTCTTTGCACAGGGCATGGTGGGAAAGAAGAAATGAAACATAGCTACAATGTTCATGGAGAAATCAGAGTTGGTTAGGATTTAAAAAATAAGTCAGGAAGCACATAGCCAGTTACTGTTCAAGCAGGGCAAGAAGGAAAGGGGAATGGAAGCAGAGCAGACAATACATGACTACACTGTGAGAGTCACAAGGTCACCTATTCAGCAGCAGCACTGGTAAAGAAAGAAAATCAGTACATTTTAGTTTTGACACATCAGCTACAAGTATGCAGTTGCACACTCAAAAAAATATAATCCATAGTCAAGCTATACACCAGATGTGTTGTGCAAAATTAATTAACAGTGCTGTACCCAGGTTCACTACTGAGAAATCTGCTGCGTCGCCAGCATACCAGATCAATATTTCAGAGGTCATTATCTCATCCCTTCTTCAGCTGCTAACTCTGGATTTCTGCCAGAGCAAGGCAACCACTAGCAAGATGATACTAGTACATTAGGCAAAGCTTGGGGGAATTTGAGCAGGCTTTTCTTTTCACTGAGATCAGTCTGCTCTCTGGTTCCAAATGGCACAAGTGCTCTGTTAATATATAAATCCTCAAATGTGTTCTTTCACCCTCCCACAACAGTATGTGCAAGAAGTTGGACCAAACTGCATTTGCTGAATATACTATGAAGAGAACTGAACCTTTATGGAAGTTGTTCTCATGTTATGGGGAGAAGACAACAGTTACCAAACCAGTGCACTCAAGAAGTGTGATTTAACATGTACAGTGTAACAGGTGGACTAACTGGAGACAGAGTTAAACAATAAGTAAATCAATAACTAGATGGTACCACCATCTCTCTGTAAGAATGGCCCTGGAATGGGTTGTCCAGGGAGGTGGTTGAGGCCCTGTCCCTGGAGGTGTTTAAGACCTCCTGGCTGGATGAGGCTCTGGCCAGGCTGATGTAGTGTGGAGTGTCCCTGCCCATGGCAAGGGGGATGGAACTAGATGATCCTTGTGGTCCCTTCCAACCCTGACTGATACTATGATACTATGTCCCATGAAGTTTTACAGGAGTAAAACATGAGCAGAGTTTTGCTTTAGCTGTGGATCAATGGGGTTTAAATTTAAAACCCAGTCACTTCACTAAAAACCCTGTTATAACAGCAATTTCATTCACAACATACTTCTGTATCCAGAAATGTTTTGTAGCACAAAGAGACAAAACTTACACTTGTTCTTCAAATGTGCTGACAACAAGTGAGAAGCTGTAACTGTGCTCTCCACCTGCACATTCCCACCTCAAATTTAGTGTAAGGATCACATGCCATAACCTGGAGAAATGAGAAAAAAGGCATTAGAAAGCCCCTTGTATTAAAAATCCACTAATGATTACTTGGGTATCTGCCAACCAATCTATGAAGAGAAACAGTAAAATCTTAGCTCTGCATGCAGAAAATCGTGTGAAGCTGCGATGAGACAGAACATGCTTGTATAAAAAACCAAAGCACACAATTTCTGTATTATGGAAGGCTTTCTAATAGGGAAGCTGATAATGCTTTACTAAACAGAAAATAGCCCACTACTTTTGTGAGGAAAAAATGTAAAATACCTCACCACTACGCACATTTAAACATGGTGATTTGTTTATCAGTGAGACTGAAGTGACTGTACACACTGAGGGTTGTAAACCCAGGATTGAAGTTAATGACTATTTCATTTAGAAAGCCCTATTTAGCAGATGTTTCTTAAACACATTTCTGCATTACTGAGGATGGTAAGATGTCTAAAGGCAGTTTGCTGCAGTGGTAAAAAATACTGCTTTAAAAGCTGGCTAGTTTGGGGGTCTGAGAAGGTAAATTTAATTAGGAAATCATTCAGCAGGGGGGTAATGGCAGTCAAAGGACATAGGTTTTCACCCTTTGTTATTGATGTTTAATCACTAGTCTAAAAGAAAACATGCTGTGACTGCTAGTAAAGTTTGCAACTGACATAAGTAAAGTAGTAAACAACAATGAAGATGGACAACTGAAGTCCTGTTTGCCTGGTCATCTGTGCTATTTGGGGCAACACATTTCATCATAACAAAATATAAGGCCAGCTATCAAAGGCTCAGGACTAACACTGAGGAAACAGATGTGTAAGTAAGGTAAACTGAAACCAGCTTCAAGCCCTGATGGCTATACAACAGTTCAGAAGAGGCTTTAGGAATCAGATAGGATATTCAGCTGTAGAGGGTCTTCCAATGAGTCCTCAATGAAAGAAACTACTCTGTATATGCAAGGGACCTTAAATGGCAGGGAAATTTATTTTCCCTGCATCCAATGAAGTACTTCCTGTTCTGTTATCTAAAAGCTGTTGGGAAACTGCAAAACAATCAGCAAGTAGTTGTGAGAATAACTCATGGTTTACAAAGCTTCCTTTCAATTGAGAATATCTCTGTGCAAGTATATGTGTACTTTAAAGGCACAGAAGTCTTACTTCAGTAGATAAAGGTTTAGTCTGCATGGATCCTGTTTATGCTCAAATTGCTCATTTTCTCAGGTTAGTTGCTTAGTCTCAGCTATCATTGAGCCAGATTGCTCAGTCCACTACACCTGAAGCATACCACTTAGACCCACATCCCATATACAGCTGTGTACTCCTAGCAGCACACCACAATGACATAAAGATCTATTAGGTGCTTCCCAAAAGTCACTGGTAAAAGCAAGACTGTGAAATATCAGTAGTTTTGTAGTTGTACAAAAGCAGGACTGCAGAGTGTCCTCAAGTTCATTTGCCTCACTTGTAAACCACAACTCACTGACCTTGTTATCAGGTTCAACATACCTCAGCTCTCTGATCTGCTTATTATAGGGCTCACACACACAACCAAGATCATCAGCTGGTAAACTGAGCCCCAGTTGCTGTCTGTGCAGCCACTTGCAGCCACAACAAGTAACAGGTGCAGTTACTTTGGCTTTGTAGCTTCATCAGGATGCCATTTTTTGAAACAAGTTTTCCTATTCCCTGATATACTGGATGTTGTTTCATAGCACAAAACACTTTCAGGTTGTACAAGCTAAACTGCTTTCATATTAAACCAAAGGAGCAGATCTAACACCTGCTACCTGACAAGGAATCTTCAGGTAACTGGAGACTAGAGCCAACTTAAAGAAAGAACACTACAGCATACACAGCATGAAGGCTGGGCACTCAGCACTAGCTTGCTCTACAAGTCCCTCCTTTGCCCCATGCTAGCATGAGCACAGCCACTGTGTACCTCTCAGTTTATTTATCTTTCACTGGTTAAGAAGCTGACCAAACCTACCACGTGGTACAGGTACCCATGATTACTCCAGCCTCAGCAGCATCCCACAGCTACCACCAACCACAGTGAGTTACTGCCCCACATTTTCCCTCCTATATACCTGTGCATCACAGCACCCAGATGTTCCTCACTGTTTCCAGCCTGTCTTTACAAGCTCAGCTGAAGAGCTTCTGGCCAGGCCCCAGTGCCTTGCTGCAGCAGCTGCTTGTGAGTAGATGCCAGGCAAGGGGCTGAGGAGCCCTCCACTAGTCCCTGTGGCCTTCTGTTCTAGGGAGCAATGCTGCTATTGCTTGTGTGGTCTCACAGTGGGGTCCTGGTTTCTCCACAGTGCTTAGATAACACTGAGCATCCTTCACAAAGGAAGTTTCCCATAAAATTAACATCTCTGTGGACATCATAGAATAGTTTATGTTGGGAGGGACCTTTGAAGATTGTCTAATTCCAATCCCTCTGCCATGGGCAGGGACACCTTCCGTTAGACCCAAAGCCCCATCCAACCTGGTCTTGAACACTTCCAGGGAGGTGGCATCCACAGCCTGTTTCAGCATCTCACCATCCTCACAGTGAAGAATTTCTTCCTTACATCTACCCTCTTTCAGTTTAAAAACACTACCCCTCATCTTATCACCGCATTCCCTGATAAAGAGACTCTCCCTGTCTTTCCTGTGGGTGCCCTTTAAGTACTAGAATGAGGAATTGCTCAGCACTTGACATTTTAAGCAGCAAGGGGCACTCCCAGTAGCAGGAAATTCTGGATACAGGAGTAATTTGGAAACAAAAAGAAATTACATACTTCAGGTAAATTACCCAAGTGATCCAGCACCGCTCTTCACACCCTCTAGCAACAGCAATCTAAACACCTGAAATTAGAGAACATTATAACAAATGGCTTAAAATTACCTGAAGATTTTATTTGCCTATAACACTTTAATACTGTTAAAAAACCAGAAATCTGGAACTCCTTCTGGACAGAGCATGCACAGGATTGACTAAGGTCAGTACTGCTGCAAGGCTGATACACCTTGTACAAAGATTTCCTTAAACCTTATGGAATCCAGAGTAAATATCTCCATTGCCACTTCATTGGAAATTTAGTGATTTGAAGCAAACTGAAGCATTCTAACAAGCATGTGATATAGAACTTGAATAATAAAAAGTAAGAGCCCTGACCAAGGGGACCAGAAAAGCCCCACAGGCACACGCCCCAGAAGCAGCTGGTGTCTTGACAGGATCAGCACTAATGGTGGGAGGTTCAGCTGTGCTGTGTCATACCAATATTGCAAGCACTCAAAAACTAGAAAAATCTTTCTATATGTATTTTCTTTTTAGTAGTGAGCTCTCATTCACAAGTTTTAAGGAAAATCCACTTTTCCTTCCTAAAGAAAACTCTGGCTCAAGGCAGATAGGAGAAACAAGTAACCAAGGAACTGGGTTGCACTGTAAGGCAAGAGTTACCACTACTTCTGGAAGAATCTCTTCTGCTTTACAACCAAATCTGCCTTTCTTTAAATTCCCAAGAATAGGATAAAGGTTTCTTACTGTACCCTGTGTGATCAGGTTGTATTCCTGCTAACACTAACAATTTTTGTTTCCCAGTGGGCTTTCTGCCAAAATTTCTTTTGAGAGAAAACTATCCTCCAAACACTTAATTTACCAGGAAGATTCTGCTTTCCACAAGTCTTCTTGGGGGATTTTTTAATTATTTTTTTTTCCCCCCAGGAATATGAAAAGATTTGGTTTACAGGAGTAAATTATTTATTCATTTTATGGGTTTATAGCGAAGACAAATAAACAAAACCAGAAAATACAGCTTGCCTGGTAAGGCAGTTTACATGTTGCTGAGTAACCTGGTGATATCCTGAGGCCAAAATGGCACAAACAGTGATGGTGCATTTTTACCCTAGCAGCAGCCTGCTCTAATTTACTGTACAGTCTAGGTATCACACTATGCTACTTCAGAGTTCATATGGTTTTGAGAAAGAGACACTCATTTTTTCTTAGCATCAACATGAAATATTTACATCCAGGCCTAAGGTGTCTTCTAAAATTTTAATAGCATACTCTCCAATGTAAAAAACCAACCAGCTCTCAACCCAAATCCTAGCACATATATGAAACAAAACATTCTAAACACTGTTTAATCTGTCATTTCTTCCTGAAGTACAAGGATGTTTATGCTCTTGCCTAAGGGGAGATAAACAGAGCAGCATACCACTCCATATTTGTCAATGTTAACTGCAAGGTAGAAACTGGCTTCTGTAGGCACCAGGCTTCTGTTTCTTCACTGCTCCAAAAGCCATAATATGACATGAGTATGTGTAAATTGAAACAAAGACAGGTGGCCCCACCAAAGAGAAATGTGCAGTCTCACTCTTTGTTCCACCTATTATCCTGACCTCAAGAAACTCTTCAGAACTGCCCCCAGAGATGCATCTTAGGTACCAACCCAGTGTCCTACTACTATATTGGGGATAATTCCATGAGTCTGTGGGACAGACACATGCTCCGACCTGGAGTCTATCAGAAGCAGCTTTCCTGGAGTCAGTAGGGGTGACTCTGCCGCTGTGCGGTAGAACTACACAACTTCTTTAAACATTTTCAAGGCAATGCTATAAGAATTAATAAGGCTAAAGTATTAACTCAACAACTGAATATAGTATAAGGGCAAAGTACTAAGAAGTATAAGCAAAGAACCTAAGGACAGCCCTTTTATGTGTTTTTTGTTCTAAAACAGACTCCTGCAAACATCCTGGTTAATATAACATACTGTTTGCCAAACATGTACTTTAAAAATAGCAGTCAACTGTATGGCATACCTTGAGTGGTGTTAAAGCTGTCTAGGCTTTGTTATACAGAGGCTATGATAAGTTATAACATGCTGACAGTGGAAAAAGAAGTGAAACAGCAAAAACCGAGCTGCAGAAAATTCTTGAATGAGCACTTCACAGGGCAGAGTAAACCAAAAGAGGTGTGACTTTAATGAATCAAGGTGCTTAGTCAGCTGACTAAACATGGATTTAGGATTTCCAGTGTTTCAGATGTTTATAGTTTGGCAACTATACCTACAGTTGGGCATCTAAGGAGAAGTGTCCAGCATAGCAGAGGTCTGTGTCCCTACAGCTCTAAAGGCATGTAGATACTGACATTCTGCCCAGAGGAGCCTGAAGTTAGACAGCCTTATTCTAAAATCTTGGCATAGATTACAGCCCTGGTAGTCTTTTATTTTGGGAGAATCTAATGAGAACTTTTGCACTTCTGCTAAAATCTCTCCAATAGATCATTGGAGACTTCTGTGTCTTCCTTTCAAAAACCCAAAACATTCCAGCCTGTTTGACACCTAGCTCACAAGCTCAGTAAAGAAGGTGGTTTTGTGTTTGTTAATACTAGCCAGAACAGTATTAAGCTCTAATGGGACAGGTTATTAATCTGTATTTATGATGAATTACTGATCCTTTTTCCTTTGTACAGACAAAAGTAAGTTGGTGGCTGCTGTTTTCAACAGAATACTAATTGTGCAATTTGGCATTTGTACTTGACTCTTTGTAGGTCCGCAGCAAGAGCAAAGCAGCTAAGGCTGGACTCTGTGAGGGAGATGAGGTGGTATCTATCAATGGCAAGCCTTGTGGAGACTTATCCTATGCTGAAGTTATTGTCCTAATGGAAAGCCTGACCGACGTCCTGCAGATGCTTATCAAGAGGTACAGGAATGCTCAGAATGCTTTGGTGCAATTCTTTTCAGTGAACCATGTGGAAAATGCTGGGTTTGAATGCACTCATTTTGAAGACTTTCACTTTGAGCTCCTGATAGTCCTTTTATTAATGTCTGTAACGCTGCTTGTCTGTATTGAAAAGGGAGGGAAGTCAGAGTATTTGAGCTGAGGGAATTAATGTATGTAAATTGAACAGAATTAAGAATAGTCTCCAAACACATACAATGTGTCCACTACCATTCTGCATACTGCAGAGTCTTCAGTTCAATTTTTCTTTCCACCCCTTTGAAGTAGTGAAGTGCTGTTATTCCCCATAGATAGGGAAGTGAGGCTTACAGAAAGCAAAGGCTGCCTAGACAGAGAAAGTGTGTTACACAGATATGCCTTGATGATGACATGGCAAATGGTCTTCTTGGGTGGCAAAATGTGTTAGTGGTCAGGAGGGGGAGAGGGTCTGGAAGTTATGAATTCTATTTCTGTAGCTGTTATCACTACACTAGATGAGGTGGGGGAAGTCACAGCTCTCTGGGTCTCAGCTTCTCCATTCATAAAATAATGATAGTGCATTTTAGTTTTTATTAAAAATGCTTCAAGCTTCTTAGAGAACCTTCATTTAAATTTGCCAGGAAACCAGCACTCCTGCTCACTGCATATCAGTCTGTTCCAATGACTGTTCTCTAATTGTCATCAGTGTAATCTCTGCTATCTTGAGTTCAGAATCACCTACAGTAAGCACATCCCCCCAGACCCTGTGAATTCAACAAGGCAAACTCTGAATTGCCTTCAGTGTGGGTAAGAAGAGGAAGAAAAATACTGAGACTTCCACACTCCTGTAAGGAATTATGACACCCCTTGGGCTGCTGCAGTTCCCTGTGTCTGCTCTCCCACAGGCAGGGCCAGGAGGATAGGAGGGATCAGGATTCATCACAACAGCTATCAGAGCAGTGTCACTAGAAAGGCTGAAAGGACCCTGGTGCAAAAAACCAACCAACCAACCAATCAAAAAACCCCACAAAACAAACAAACAAGAAACCACCACCACCAAACCAAACCAATGAATTGTCTCTGATTACCAGGGATGTCTAAAGAGCACATGAAATTCCTCTGTGGTTTCTGCAACCTGTGCAAAGCAACTTTTCTGGAGTGTCTAGTAGTACACAGGTACAATCTGCCTTCAAACTAAGATGCTTTCAGGGAGTATTAATTTTATTTATAACAGATATTTTGCATGTCCTGACTGTGTATGTTGTTTTGGGCTGAGTAATGGATCAATGTGATGAGCTCAGGGAAACAGTGATAGCTGAGGATTACATCTTGCCTATCCAGAGTGCATAGCTCTTGATTGTAATTCAGCATTGTACCATTTGAATGCTCCTCATGTGATATCTGCATTCTTATGTGTTTAATTTGCAGCATGACTACTGGAACTGCACTTGTAAAAATGGTATTTCTGGCTGACCAGCTGTCTTCTTTGCAGCCATGGAAACAGCTCCATGTGCTTTGACTCCTGCCTGTTGCTGCTCTTTGATTGGTATTTCAGTGGGTCCGAAGGCTACAGTATGCTCTAACTGAAAGTGACAGCACATCTTTCATTCACTCCATTGGCCTTGCTTGAATGGATGATGAGCAGCATGACCTGTCCTGAAAATCAGAACCAAACCAGGGTGCTTAGCTTGCATCATCTGGAGTCTCTCAGAATGAAAGTGTGTCTGTTAGAAATGTTAAGAAAATTATACTTGCTCAACACTCAGAAAGTGACTAACATGTTTTTCAGAGATTCACCACGAGAATCTTTGAATTTCTTCTCATCAGTTCATCTTACCCAGCTCCCAGCACCTCCTGTCAGTATGGTTCAGGGTACAAGAGAATAAAATAGAACATTTGTGTTCCCCTACCACCTCCTTTGCAGGTAGTATCCCCCCTCAGTGCTACTACCACAAGGATTTTTTCAGGAAGTGTCTTAGCACCCTCAGAGAGCAATGAGAAGCAAATTCTTCCTTTTCTGATTAGCCATTTGTTAGCAGCCATCTCAAGAAAATGCTGGGAATCATGTGGAAAGAATAATGCCTAACTAAATTGGTGTCCAATGGTGATCTTTGTATCCAAGCATCCTTCAGTGGCAAGAAAAAATATTTCTCCTCAGGAAGCTTCTAACTGTTCCTAAACTATTTTCATGAAGGATGAGATTTTCACAGGCATTTGTTGTCACCCTAATTCTGCTCTTACTAAGCTTACTGAGAGGAAAATCTGGCTTGTAAAGTAGTTTTAAAAATGATAGCTGGCCTTTGAAGTCTACAAAATGTCTTTTCAATCCCCTGCAAAGCACAGTCAGTTACTGACCAGCAGAGCCTACAAAATCTTTGGTCTAGAGGATCAGAGGAAAGAGACATCCTGCAGGGCGGGGACTCTTCAAATGCCATGTAAGGGAGCATCCTACTGCCCTTCCCAGCAAATGCTGTGCAGATGTATTCATGAAACATAGGGAGCAGAGACAGAAACAGAAACACAAACACTGGCCTGCCCTTTTTGCATCAGTGTTAGCAACTCTGGGGCTACTGCTGAGTCTAGAAACAAAATGTCTAGGGGGAAGTAGTGAGTGTGTTCAGTGCATACCAAAACGAAATGCACCATGTAGGGAGTAAAACATGACTCTCAGACAAACCCTGCCGCGCTGACTGCATGAGTTCTGCTTCCTTCCTGGAATTACACCAGGGGTGTTGTTCCTGCAGTGAGCTGGAAAGACCTGAAATAAAAATATTAATTTGACAAAACAGAATCTTAAATGACAAAATAGAGGTCAGACCCAGTATTTTGCCTCCTGCCACGCAGATAGGCATTTATGTCTATATAGAGTAGAAGTATATCCATAAGTAACAAGGGCCTTTTAAGGTGGAAATCTTTCTCTCACACATACACACAATCACTCAGCTACCAATAAAGGCTAACATTTAGCTGGCCCAGCCCCCAGTCTCATATCTTACAAGGAAATGTTTACAGATTTCTGTAATTTATCTGTACTTCAGAGCAGTGCAATTGATCATCCAAACAGCATAATATGATGGAATCCAGCAGCACTCACAAGGAGCTTCGTAAATTAAAATCTGTCTGACCTTTAGGTAGCTCCCTATGTGGTTTAATGGATGTTGCACATTTTGTGCTATCTGAGGCAGACTCAGACTGTGACAAACAATATGCTGCATGACTAGAAAAGCAAGCAATATTGAAGTTTCTTTAGTGCACTGGCAGATTTATTTCTTCTGTTGCATCTCCCAGCCTTTCTTTGTAGGGGGTTCCAAAGTCTCAAAATACCCAGGAACTGCTTTTGATTTCAAAAATCTCCACATTTCTTGAAAAAGTGCTTTGCTGCCTTCTAGTCAGCAGAAAGCCTTCAAACATGCTGCAATCTTACTGGACAAAAAAAGGTTTCTTGTCAAATTAATAATTATCAGTATGTCCCAGAGTACTGAAAGAAGAAGCTAGAGAGCACACTAGGAGTCCTAACACCAGTAAAACAGCTTAACTGGGTCACAGGAATGAACAGTTTAAAAGAGCTACACTGAGGTCTATAGTATGCTTCAGGAAGACAGAGTAACATTTTCCAGTTGGAAACAGATACTTTTTTATAGGTTCACTGCCTTTTTGGATTGGACCATTGGAATAGGCCCAGAATGTTTTAATTATTCTGTGATATATAAGGGTGATGATCCTCACAAAAATTCTTTGAATGTGTATTTTAAGTACTTTTTCCCCTCCCTCTGATCCTTATCCAGTACTTAGCTATTCCTCAGAGATTAAACTATCTGGGAGAGAACCTGTATGTGAGGATGGTGCCTAAAACAGTTGCAGTAGTAGCCAAGAATAAACCACTCTTCTGGTGTCGTGCAAAGTTAATTTTCTCATACACATAAAAAATATGAAGAAGTATTGTTCTAGAAGTCTCAGCAGCACTTGTCAGGAAACACTGTAATAGAAAAGTGTCTGTGAGAACATACTGATGTTAGGAATGACGTCATTCAACACTTTAGAAGGATGGCAATAGGAGCATAGTTCTAGTGTAGTAGTGTAATAGCCCTCTTACTGAACTGCAAGATACAAAGATGCTTCAATTTAAGATCTCTACATTGTGGGAAAATTCTTCAATGGACCTGCTAGCATGTACCACAATTAATACAGAAAAAAAAATACTATTCAGAAGTTGGTTTTGTAACTATATTTATAATTGCTGTGTTTACAGCAGCTTATTTTCTTGAATTATTTGTTTATATATATGCAGATCCTCCAGTGGAATAAATGAGAACTTGAGTGCTGAAAATGGAAAGCACAAGAACATAAAAAATGAGGAGGACTATAGAGAGAGCACCACACTGCAAATTAACACAGCGAAAGAGATCCCCCATGGAGATTTATGCATCACAGAGATCTGCAGTGAGACTCACCAGGGAGCAAGAGAAAGCAACATTCACTTTTCTGAAATGAAACAAGAGACCACACAAAGCCACAGAATTACTCCTAAAGTGATAGGCACCTCCAAAGTACTCATGACAGATGAGGCTGCTCCCAGAGGGAAGACAGAAGAAAGAAGGCCAGGTACTATGGTTGAGCTGCAGCTGTCCCTCACAAATGATGTGCATAAGGGCACCAATGCTCCTGCTGTGACTCTGTTAGGGGCAGAAAAATGCATCCCTTCCGGAAGAGGACCCAGTGTACAAGATGGGACTAGCCCTGTAATCTCAGTTCCCCTGGGTGTGAAAGAGGGCAACATCCAGTGGTCGAACAAAGTAGTCCAGTTTTCTAGTAGCAAAGAGGTCAAGAAGATCCAAGGTGCAGCTCCATCTATCCCCAGGGTGGAGGTGATCCTAGACTGTTCAGACAGGGAAAAGGAAGCACCCAGGTCTCTAGCTGAGAGGGGGTGTGTTGATTCTCAAGTGGAAGGAGGGCAGTCAGAAGCACCTCCTTCCCTCCCCTCCTTTGCAATCTCATCAGAAGGCACAGAGCAGGGAGAAGACAACCGGCACTCGGAAAAGGATCACAGACCTCTCAAGCACAGAGCAAGGCACGCAAGTAAGTATGTCCCATCTAATCATTTGCACTGCCTGAAGGTATCTTTTGTAACTTGAAACAGAATTTCAGAATTCAGAATACATTAGAAAAAATAGGGGGGGGGTGTGTTTTGTTTTTTCCCTGCAGTTTTCTAACTTTCTCTCTTTTTCTTTTAAAAGTAGTTTCTCTTCTTGCTTTATATATTTTTTCAGGGTAATACAATGCTCCTGGTGTTGAGCCAAGAGTATACCCATACCTTAACTGTGCTTAATTACTTTGCTTAGTAGAATTCCACTTTGAAATAAACTCATGAATTTGTCCAAATAAAAATACTTACATCTCCAGAAAGAGCTGAATTCTGCTGGTCTTCTAATTTTGAGGCTATCTGTAAAATATTAACAAAACAACCAAGCTGCTTGCACGTGTCTGAAGTGAATCCTATGGATTTCTCCTTTACAGAAAAAACTTTATGCTGCCATTTGCATCATCTAAAATCAAAGCCATGCAACTGCTTTTAAAAGCTAATTTAAAAAGCTAGTATAAAAGTTTGATGTTGCCTGCAGAAGGGATTTTGACAGACACTAGCATATGCTTAACTGTTACATGATCCTTTCAGTTTTGTCAGTCTTCTCCAGACTGTAAAGTGAACGTGCTATTTCTTCTGACTTCCATAACCAGAGGTCAGCTCCAAAACGTGTCCGTGAAGTTTACATGAAAGTAAACTTGCAATTGGAACCAGTATTAACTAACTGAGTGTAAATATGGATTATTTATTTTTTTACCTGTTTATCTATTCATTATTTTATTCATTTGGGACCTCTCTGTCATCTGCTTGCTCTTTCCCAACAATGTTAAGAATCCTGTCTGGGGATTTAGTAGCAGTATGTCAAAGGTGCTTGAATGTGTGCAGTGATATACTGTAGCAACAAACTATTTCATATGCAGTGTTGGAATTAGTCTGCTAACCCACCGATAATTCTTCTGTAAGCATATTTTTAGCATGATAACCATTTGCATCTTATTGACAAGCAGGCTAAGCAGTTTACTTGTGCCTGAGTGTCTGTATGTAATCCACATATTTTTGGCATATTAAATGAAGCGTAAATGAAAAGTTATATTTTGGCTGTGAAGTTAGAACCAGCTGTGGGGCTGTGCCTGTCTTTTCAGAGAATTACTTGCAATGTCTGTCTGATAAGGCAAACATACAAAGAATGAACTGTAGGATAGATTCTGTCCTTTTCCTGTCTTATCTCTGGCAATCTCAGTTCCTTCTAATCTAGTGGCAGGTCACTTAGCAGCCAGTGATTTCACCTATAACAATGTTTGCTTTCAAAATTTATTTACAAAATTCTATCTATACATTGGAAGAAACAAATTGCCAAGACCAGGGGAATCCGTGTGCAGCAGATACTATGCATATTTTTATGAAAATTAGAAGTTATAATGCAGCATTTAAGTCTACAAGGGAAGAAATTTATTATAGATGTTTGACCTCTTTAGCAGAAACTTTCTCTGCAACTAGCCATCAGATTACATTGACCTGAATAGGTAACATCTCTTCTGCCTTCTTTTGAAACTAATGACTAACTAACTGCAGATGAATTGAGAAAAAATATGCTGGCAAAATGAAAATTCAATTTTTGCTTTCCCCAGAACTGTATGGGTACCACCAGAACCCTCTTCCCAGAAAAACACTGCTGATGCAAATAGCCTGTTTGAAAGCATAGCATTTACATGCTTTCTGTTTGCAGAGGCACTCTAACACTGAACCCCATACTTTCGGAAAATCTCTTCAGCAACTGATGCAAATGTTTGGATTGTGAAAGGACTGAGCCCAGGATTTCAGTATTTGACCCTCTCACAATAGAATACTACAGATTGCTGGCTTGGATGCCACACTCTTTTCTCTTTTATAGATTCTTGTGAGAACCATGAGCCCAGTCATGCTGTCATCTGGCATAATGGCAAAACTCCAATTGTCTTTAATAGGAGAAGTATCAGACTTCACCTACTGACATAGCTAAAAGGATTGTTAATAGAAAACACAACACATGGCTTTCACTAAAGAGGTTGCTTTATGCTAGCAAAAGATACCTCATCATTCTCTCTTCTATCTTCATGTATCAGAGGCACGCTTCTTCCTTTTTCAAATTAAGTGGAAGGAGACCATTTATTTAGGCAGTAACAGCTTTAAATTTTAGCTTTTTTTTAAAAGGGAGAAGCTATTGAGGCTGTTATTCATGAGATGCAGTGTAGAATATAATGAAAGGAAAAAACAGGGACACCACCTGACCAGCATTGCCCCATGGGGCACATTCTGTGTGTCACACAACAAGGAAGCAGTCATGCTGATGTGTGCAGTGCACCTTTCAGCTTTACAGCTGCATCTAGTTCTGTTCCACATGACCTGATGAAAAACAGTAATTTAGGCTTCAAGAAATATGTATTATTTACATATGCTCACCAGATTGCCAGATTTTCCTATACAATTATCCACACTGCCCTACACAAATGCTGAATTATGTTTTGGGTTGTTACACGATCTAAGCTCACTTTCATTGAGTACCATGGCCAAAATCCTGTCTTCCAAGGGTTGAAAGTTAATGCTAACAGCTTCTGTGTATGCCTTTGTGGAAATATACTTGCTTTTAAATAGCTAGTACAAAGAAGCATACTGACTTTCAGCAGCTACTCACATTTTGTAATTCATATGAGTAAAATAAACACAGAAATGTCAGAAACCATTACTACTGTCAGGAAGAGTACATCCAGTTTCACTTGGCCTTAGATGTTAGTCATGGGCCTGGCTGGCTGGGAGCATATGCTGTGAGCCTAGGAACTGTGGTCAAACACTCGGTAAATACTAGACCACAGAAATTGAATAAATGAGAACATATCATCTGCCTGTTGCTACTGAGATTACTTACAGGAATAAAAATCAGGAGTGACATAAATAAAGACACACATAATGCTCCTGGTGTCCTAATGACAGTGATGTAGCCTTTGAATTTGCATGGGAGTGACTCTAAGGAATGCTGGGTATGGAATTTACAACGAAGTTTATATTGTGGGAAAAGCTTAAGTATAATGAGCTCTCCATAAAGAGAAAATAAATATTTTAAGGTGGAAGAATAGGACACTGGTAAATTTCAGTACAGACGAATGCAGAACTATTTGTTATTAGTCTCCTTGTAGTTCCCTGGGCTCCATGCAATTAACTGTGTGCTTTGATTCTTGCCACAGGGCTCCGGCGAAGTGAGAGTCTGTCAGAGAAGCAGGTCAAAGAAGCCAAATCTAAATGTAAAAGTATTGCATTGCTGCTGACAGCAGCCCCCAACCCCCACTCCAAGGGGGTGTTGATGTTCAAGAAGCGTCGTCAAAGGGCTCGGAAATACACTTTAGTCAGCTACGGTACTGGGGAGCTAGAGCGTTACGAAGACGAAGGTGAAGAAGGAGAAGGTGAAGAGGGAGACAAAGAAAACGCCTTTGAAGTGAGTTTGCTTGCAACAAGTGAGTCAGAAATAGATGAAGATTTCTTCTCTGACATTGACAAGGACGGTAAGATTGTGACTTTTGACTGGGATAGTGGTTTACTTGAGGTTGAAAAGAAAACAAAAAGTGGAGAGGAGATGCAGACGCTTCCAGAGAGCACAGGTAAAGGGGCCCTCATGTTTGCCAAGAGGAGGCAGAGGATGGATCAGATTACAGCTGAGCAGGAGGAGGTAAAGGCACACACAGTTCACACAGAGGAACGAAGGGAAGCCACCATGTCAGAAAACTTCCAGAAAGTAAGCTCTTCAGTCTATCAAACAAAAGAGGAAGAAATGACAAGACAGCAGACCTGTGTGAGCAAAAGCTACACAGAAGTGAGCCAGAATCATAACAAAATGATACAACAAAATGGCTTTGGCTTAGCACCAGAAACAAACCTCTCTTTTCAGCCCTCTGAAGCTCAAAAATCAGCATCTTTGAATAAAACAGCTAAGCCCTTCTCTTCCGGGGTTCAAAACCGAGCAGCTGCACCATTTTCACCTGTAAGAAATGTCACTAGTCCTCTTTCAGATATACCAGCACCACCTCCTTACTGCTCTGTTAGCCCACCCCCTGAGGCTCTGTACAGACCTGTTTCAGCCCCTGTGGCCAGCACTGCCTCCTCTGTGTGGTCACACACTGAGCCCACAGAGCGCATAGCCTCCAGGGATGAAAGGATCTCAGTGCCAGCCAAGAGAACAGGGATACTACAAGAGGCAAAGAGAAGAAGCACTTCAAAACCTATGTTCTCTTTCAAAGAAGCACCTAAAGTAAGTCCTAATCCTGCCCTGTTGTCCCTTGTGCACAATGCAGAAGGCAAAAAAGGTACTGGAGCTGGTTTTGAGTCAGGACCTGAAGAAGACTACCTTAGTCTGGGAGCAGAAGCTTGCAATTTCATGCAGACTCAAGCATCTAAACAAAAGGCACCTCCTCCTGTTGCTCCAAAGCCTTCACTCAAGATTCCTCCTGCTGCTGGTACTCCAGTTTCACCAGTTTGGTCACCTTCGGCTGTGGCTCCTAACAAGGCTCCTTCTTTCCCAGCACCAGCCTCACCTCAGGCAGCGTATCCTGCACCGCTCAAATCTCCACAGTATCCTCATTCTCCTGTCCATCCCCCAAATACTCTAGACTTAGCTGGTCCTTTCAAAGGGCCTCAAGCAATGCTAGCGAGTCCAAACCACACCTCCAAGACCCCAGTCACACCAGCTGCTGAAGAAACAAAGCCACCCTTTGAGATGCCACCAGCCATGAGTGGAAAAGGAGCACAGTTATTTGCCAGAAGGCACTCCCGAATGGAGAAGTATGTGGTAGATTCAGAGACTGTGCAAGCAAACACGGCACGAGCCTCATCTCCAACTCCATCTTTACCAGCCTCTTGGAAATACTCACCTAATGTCCGAGCACCTCCACCTGTCGCTTATAATCCCATCTACAGCCCATCTTATCCTCCTGGTGCTATGAAGCCTTCTTCTAAGTCCGTTGCTGCTACCAAAAATACAAAAAGAAAACCTAAGAAAGGTCTCAATACTTTGGATATTATGAAACATCAACCTTATCAACTTGATGCATCTTTATTTACTTTTCAACCTCCTAGTACTAAGGAAAGCTTTGCTATTAAGCAGACACCGAAGTTGTCCATTTCAAAGCAACCTCTACCTTTTAGACCACCTGCTGCTGGCTCTCCTCCTCATGCTCGGGCATCTTCAGTGTACTCCGTGCCAGCCTACAGCACACAACCTTCGTTCCAGTCAAATGCCTCTCTCCCAGTCAATGAATCCTATTCACCTACAGGCTACTCTGCATTTTCTAAGCCAGAAACCACCACGTCGTCCTCTTTGTTTACTGCTCCGAGGCCAAAATTTTCAGCAAAGAAAGCTGGTGTCACTGCACAGGTGTGGAAGCCATCAACTATTGAAGAGTAAACCTTATAGCTGAAACTTAGTGTCCATTTTGCTTGCAATCAACTGCAGTGGTAAAACCTAGCACACAACCAGTGCCAAAGGTATTAGATATATCACCTCCAATCTGGGTCCAAAATATTTGAACTTTTTTAAGGAATCAAAATAGATAAAAATTTTATTATCTGATGTTTTATACACAGAACATCCTGAAATGAATAGATACCATTGCATTAAGTAAGCAGGACACTAGGTTTTTGCTTCAGGACTCCAACAACAGTAAGCCATACTCCTGTTATGTTGAATTAATAGAGAAGAGCTTTCTTTCTGCCCCCCTCTCCATCTGTGTTCTAATGACCTAGGGATTTGAGGACTTTTTTTA
The DNA here is from genome assembly GCF_014839835.1 of Dryobates pubescens. Lineage (NCBI taxonomy): Eukaryota > Metazoa > Chordata > Aves > Piciformes > Picidae > Dryobates > Dryobates pubescens. The sequence goes on from NC_071635.1 coordinate 5,583,462, forward strand.
AAAAGAAAAATGCTAAAAAAAGTGCCTTATTAAATTATATTAATAGATAGTAATATGTATTACTAGCATAGCATAAAATACATTCATAGAGAAAATAGATACTCTGACTGATCATTAGCAGAATACATCTGGATAGACTTTTGGCCTGCGTAAGCCTCACAGAACTCAATCAGAATCTGTCCTGGCTCAAAGGTCCTTCCACAGGAATCTGATTGATCAGCCAGGGATTTAGTTTGTAAGCTATGTGGATCAGCTGTGATCCAAAATCATTAATTGCCTCTGTGATTTCACAGAGAATGTGCTATAAGACATGCTGGAGTGTTTTGAAGTCTAAAAGAGGTGGAAAGACAGCTGGAAAAATTGCTAAAGATTTCCCATTTTGGGGAAATTTGATATCCCAAGTGCAGACATGTTTAGCCAAAGTGGGCCTTGAATCCGGTAAGTAAGGCAGAAGCCAGTAACTATTGAAGTCAGAGAGGTGAGCTGTGTTTTGCAGCTGCAATGTAATGCAATAGTTTCTTGTGAAAGCGCAGCGATTGAGACCTGAAGGGATGCATACATTGGAGAGTACTGATTCTTGCAACCAGAGTAGTATATGCCACAGAAGGTAGCACTTAACAGTAAATCATAGATACAACAATGTCTTCCTTTTGGTCTGTCATACATATTTTATTCTTTTCACTTGGGGCTTTATGGTGCTTCTTCCCTCTTTAAATCTTTTTACTCTGGTCTCATACTTTCACCTTTTACTTGTATTGGGGACTAAGGATTGAAATACTGCTATTGTAGAAAATTCTTTTGTCTGTGCTCTTGAAACCTGCTGTATGATACCACATTGAATACACAGTCTTGCTGAAATCAAGAAATAGCTCAGCATGTTTTTCAGTAAGCAGTCCTGTTAACATCAGTGATGATATGTCTAAAAAAAAGGTCGTTTCACACAACTAAGAGTACCAAAATCCATCCCAAGTGTGAAACTAAAGAGAAAAACATCACTCTGTGAGTAAAGATGGCAGAATGTGGTGATGTACTAATTTAAACTATCATTCAGTTAGCTACAGACCAGATATGGATCTTTTATATCACAGGAGTTTTAACAGAACTGTCTATCTTGATGAAGAAAACATTCCCCATGTATGAACAGAATCACCTCAGCTTGGTCCCAGGGTGGTAACTTAAAACTGCACTTAAAGTGGAGAAGAATGCATTTGGCTGTACATGAAGAAAGCAGACTTGGAATCAAAGTCTAATCAAGCTAATACAAATCACTCTGAATTTTGGGCCTCCAAAATCCTACTTTCTCCTTTAAATTTTGGATTAGGATACTGACTGTATTTGAAGAAAGACCAAGTGCTCTATCCCATTAAAATTCAGGAGAATGATGGGAAATTTGGTGGGTGTGGGGTGTGTGTGTGCAGGGAACCAATCTGTGAATCTGTAAAAAGAAAAGTTTGGAAAACTCAAGAAAGAATTACACTGTATTTACCTGGAAATAGAAGGTAGCAATATTTTAATCCTTTGGAGATCTCCCTTCTACCTGTTTTCCACTGTCAATATCTGTATTTTTCTTCTATCATTAAACGTGTCCCTTTCCTCTATACCTGCTTGATTTTTTAATTTTTTTTTCCCTTTGGCTTGGTTGCTATTTTTGCTTCATTTATATGCACAGTATATTTTAGGGGAAACCTATTTTCTATGCTACCCTGGTAATAAGAAATCTCCTCCCTCCTGTCCCTTTCTCTGCCCTCCCCTTCTCCTTCCTCTTCCCCTTCCTTTCTCTTTCCTCCCTCTGCCCCTCTGGTAAAAGTTTTATTTGAAGGTATATACACTATTTTAGGTAGAGGTTTAAGATACTAGTATCTACATGGAACAAAGAACCCTGCCAAAGATAAGTAGTGCTGCTAGAGAGAGACACAGAAATCCAATCTCATACTTCTTTACACATTTTCACTCATAGTCTCCTCCTGTAAAACACATCTGTGAATGATAATCACACTTCTGTACTTGTTCACCCAACTGCCTCATGAATATTTCCTTAATGAGGAGATTTTAAGCAAGAAGCTATGGCCTAAACCAGAACATTTCAGTTCCTGGAGTCACCTGTCTAGAACTAAATTCACCTGAAAGTCAGAAATACGTAATTGTCATCTTTAAAATAATTTTGCCATTTCTTTCACTTTCAGCACAACCCAAAATTTCACTTAGGAAGTCTATTAAATCATAAACATGTTTACAGTGATAAGCAAAAGGTCAGCTGCTGTTATAGCAAGATAAAATATATCTATTAGCCTTTCTTCTCATGACTTTGTGCAGAAGAAAAGGAAGCATACCTGGGCTGAAAATCTGGGGTTTGGATTTTTTTCTGTTACAAATACAAGTATTTCATGTGGCCTATAGCATGACAGAAGGATTTTGTAAAGTACTGATAAGAATTAAGAGCAAAAGCCCCAGTGAACTGGTCCTCTTAACTTGGCTCAGATCCCATTCAAAGTCCAACTGGGAATCCAATTCCATGTATACACATACCATTCTACATGCACAGTGCTTGGATCCAGCTTGGCTTGAAGACTATTTACCAATCAGGTAAGTCTGTAACTCTTACTAATATTTCAGAAGAGCAGTCTACTTAAAGTAACAGCTTTATCCAACATGGAATCTCTTGTGAAGCAGGTATTTAGAGAAAAGTTGAGCTGTTCATTGTCCTGGGTCCAAATTAAAAGCTAATGATGATGTCAAATATAGCTGAAATGTCAAGAAAATGAATGGTTTGGGTACAGAGACAGTATCTGAAATTTCACTTTGAAAGGACAGTGAGCTTTTGTAAATGGTTTCCTAACAAAGCTATTAGAGTACTTTTAATACATTATGACAAGTCTACCAAGACACATTTGTTATTTTGACCCGTAACCATATTTAACGGTTAATTTTAGTCCACCCCGAATAATAGTATTTCCAATATGTTCACATTAAAAGAGGAATTCAAGTGTTTTATGTTTGGTTTTAGCACATTTAATTATAGCACACACTGGAGGTATTATACTGCACCAGTTTGCATATCACTTCCTTTTCATGAAAACAGCTTTGTTTTCAGTTATTGTTCACACTAAACCAAATATTCATAATTTACACAAATTTGTATTTGAAGTAAAGAAATACTAGGAATTTGAGGAATCAGCAGGCTCCAAAAAGTACAAGGTGAGGGGTTGGTGAGTGGTTTGGATAGGAAGGTCTGAACTAAGCACTAAGCGGCAAAGCAGCAATTTTGAGAGGAAAAAGTACCAAGACTAAAGAGAGCCAAGGAGTGGGAAGGAAACTTCAGAAAAAAGCAAAGACTGCACAGGATCAAATACCTATCAGGGAATCATTAAATGCTGAAGGTACAGGGGAAGAAAGCAGTGAGCAAGAAGGGTTTAATTATTCTGCACAGAGATGGCTGAGTATTTCTAACCTTTCGTTGAAATTTTCTAGACTGCTCTTAGATAACAGAGTTCTTGCATCACTGGCCATGATTTTTTTCCTCTACTATTTACAAAATGATGCTGTGAAAGAACCAAAATGCTGCTACCCAGCAAATAGCAAAATGCTAATACCCAGCAAAAAGAGTGAGCTTTAAAAAATCAGGCCCTATTAATAGATCATTGCTCCGAGAGACAACAGTGTTATTATCCTAGATAGCTCCATGGAAGTACTAAGGTGAACTCTGCTGAAAGATTATTAGCAATTACAAAGAGAACTTGGCAGCATGTGATATGATGTAGGAGGAGCACTGTTTATCAAGTATCCAGGAGGATACCTCAAGAAAGGACCAGCCCTGCCATCACTCTCTGCTGTTCCAGCATCTCTGCTGTGAATCCTCTGTACACCATGAGGTAGGGAAATAACCAGTGAAACAAGAGCACTCTTCACAACTAACAGTCTGCAAAATCTCTCTCCTCTCTTTTTCCAGGATATTTTTACCAATTTTGTAGGATTTAGAATAAGAAACTATTGGTTCTAAAAAGACCCACTCTTCTGGTCTTGCCTTTTTAACAAAACATGATTCAACTTACTTTGCCTGAATTCAAATGCCCAGTATTCCACTGATTGCTTTGGCGGTTCAGCATGGCAAGTGCAACTCTTAACTACAAGGCTTGACATAATGATATTCTGTAATGACTCTACTCAGCTGAAACATAAATGTTATACAAGGAAGAAACATGGTAAGATCTTCAGAACGATGTGGATTCAGCAGCTCTGACTGACTCCCTGCTGGCAGATTTCTTGGGAAAATGTGAGCCTGACAATTTCATATCACAGCATCACAACTTCCTAGTACCCATGACAATGACTGCTCTTACTCTATAGGAAATGTTACCTTTGCATGTGATTACACAAGGGAGGAGCTGGAATCACTCATAAGCTCCTTGACAAGTGCTTTCCAGGCTGGTTGCATTCTGCAGGAGGCACTTTAGGGGTTTTATCTAATTATTTTAAAATTAGGACAAAGTCCTGAAGCTCAGTGAAATATTTTCTTGGAAACATCTCTACAGAAACAGACTTGAACTCTTCCATTATCAGCTAAAAATAACCATATGATGATATTTCCATGGTTTTAACATTTGCTTCCTTGAGTAAGGCAGGCAAAGACTTTGTCTTTATATAGCATGCTAATCAAGTCTCCTGTTATCCTCTGCAGTTTTTAAAGGAAAAAGAATCTATTCCTGTTTGTAATGATCTTGAGAAATTGCTTTTCATTTGTGTCTGTGTGAAACCTGCACAAACATATGTGGTAGTATGTTATAATATCTGAACTCACACTCCATTAGGCTGAGGAAACTCAGCTATGAGGAAAATAACCTCCTGAACCATGCTTACAGCTTGACTATCTGGATAAAGGCTTCCTGTGTGGGATAATAAATATAACAACAGTGTTTTCACCAAGAATCCTTTTTTTTTTTTAATGTCTTTAAGACAGACATCTTAGGTCAGGGAGTCCCTTTATAATTTCAGGCAATTAAAGAAAAGCTGCCATGAAAGTAACCAGGTAATTTCTAAATAGGTGTTAAGACTGAACTCTTGAACAGAGGGTGTGTTTCTCTTGATGTTTCCATCTGTATCTGAAACAACAGATTTTAACTGATCTAAGAATTGCACAACAAACAGAAGGAAAAACATTACAGAGATTAAATGCACTCCCAATCACTGTAACACATGTTGCATTGCAAAGGCTGACAGGCAGCACAATGCTCTTTGATTTCAGTATGAGCTTTAACTGATTGCAAAGCAAGGAATACCATACACTCATATTAGAAGAAAAATTTTCCTTACAGTAGCCACCTATGGACAAATATTGTCAATTTATTAAAGAATGATTTAGCAAAAAAATGTACCCTTCCCCCCCCCAAGCATCAATAATGGCTATTGATTTTTTCTTTTGATCTGAGGGGAGGCCACTTGTAGTCTCAATGTGCAGGTTGCTGTTGTTATGCAGCTTTACACTGTGAGCAGAAAAAAAGTGTGGGAATCTGTGTACACTTATTCTCCTTCCTAGAGTCTTGGTAATTTTCCTTTATTGGGCCTGTAACTTAGAGGTGGAACCTAAACAGGTGACAAGAAAACCTTAAAATCTGTCTGAAGTTTAAATGTCTTTGGTTAAGTAACAGTTGAAGATATGTAAAGGTATTTCTGCCACTCCAAGCCATGTCACCTGAATGTCCTTTATGAACTAAACTGAACTCTGTCTTCAGAAAAGTCTTTCACACAGTTCCTTGCAGCTTGCTTGGCTGATGCCAGAAAGTGCAGAGGTGTGACAAATAAGAAAAAAAATAAATATCATGATGATATTCCATTAAAAATTCAAAAGATTACACAAAAAGAGAGGCAGCAATGTGACTTTCTATGCTGATGTGAATGAACACCTGCACTGTACTTCCATGAGCATTTCAGATGTACAAGATCACAAATGTTTCTCATGGAAGATTGCTTCCAGGGAGGTGTTTTGGTAGAGAAACTGGTAGCAGACCTGGTACTGCTACAGGAACAGTATTGAAGCACACACCTGACACTATTTGAATATAATTATGAAAGAACTACATTAAACACTACTGTCTGGATTGCAAATAGCGACACTTGGAATTTATGTTGTCTATATCAGCTTAATCCAATCCCCCCTGGGTGGCTGTCTGGCCAAAACATCTGCAATCTGCCACTTTCTTTCTGCAGACTCAGTTCAAGGCACAGAATGGTACTTGCCCATCTGACAAATAGCTCTTTACTGTTCTGTGCTTCTGTTTCATGCTTAGCACCATTCCCTTCTTAATGTACACTCTTCAAAGTGTGCTCTTCATGCAGAATTACTGCCTCATAGATTTTTTCTATTAGCATCCAAGTAATTTCTACACTATAGTTCATTTTTACAGTATGAGTAAACAATGCAAGAAGTGTGTGGCACAGATGCTAAGACAGTCAGTAACTTTGGGTGTCCAGTTCAGGACACTTAGCATCTTCAGAGTCCAGTAGCATATGAAATAATTACTGTAGCAAAGGAAGTGACCCTTAACATCAGACTGTGAGGACTAAAAGACCATATATGCCCAGCTGGAATTCTAGTAAGAGAATCTTCAGTGACCAGCTATGAAATCCAGCCAGTGAAAGCACCTTTTGCACAATATACTCCTTCACTTTATAATCCTAGTATGTCCTGAATGAATCCCTGAAATGGCACTGGATGGGGCAGAAGTCCCAAAATTCCACCCTTCTGGGGAAGAAAATGTTACAGTAGTAGGCACAGGTTCTTTTCCCCAAATGTATCTTCCTTGCCCCATTTCTTCATCTTTTTCTTTTCCTGGTCTCATTGTAACCTCATTGTGAGCTACGCAGGTCAATTTTCCACTGCTTCAGTTTCTCACTGAAGCTCAGAAACCTTGACCATCAGGTGCTAGGCCTAGTGCCCAAAGACATCACAGCCTACAGCAGCTTAGGCCTGTAATAGGAAAAAAAAAGAAAAAGTCCTCCATCCTGACAGGATGTTACTGCTGCTAAAAGAGGTCTCAAGAACTAGCTGCAAACAGAAAAATTCTCCTATAGAGCCTATATAAAGCTCCCACTTTCAATCTATATAGGCAAGTTTCCATGGAAATATGAGAAACTTTGGATACAAAGATCAGTCTCAAGCCAGTTCTTAAATATGCAGTGGTACCACTTTTCTATGGAAAAGATACTAGAAATGTTTGTCATTGATAAATATTTTCCTTACTTGCACTCTTTGATATAGTTGAACTATACAGATTCATTTGGTTGAGATAAATCTGAAATGGTTGCATCATTTGGGATGAAGTGAACAAGAAAGAAACCAAACAGCTAAGACTGAAAATTTCAGTTAGAAAGATTTTATACAAAAATATACCCTTTACTTTATATCAACTTAAAACCCTTTCACTGTTCATACAGAACAGCAAGGACAGAACTTAGGACCAACTTTGCACTTGCTTTTCAAATGTTCGTTCACGAGATTTTGTAGCTGATCTTCCTCTAAACTGTGCAATAGAAAGTCCAGGAGGTGGCAGCAAATGTTCTTCCTTACAAGAAATTAACTATTCCAAAGAATGCTAAGATGCCTGTGACTGAAAAAGTTTCAGCCATGTGCTTTTTAGCAGGCATAGTTGTATTGTGCTTTGAAAACCATGTACGGTTGAAGATTAAATGCTCATGGAAAGCACTGCGTTCCTTTCATTTACAGAGGGGTAAACTGAGCCGAGGAATTAGTTTATGCCAGGGTTGGCAGCACCCTTCTCTTTCCTTTCCACACAGGCATTTTGATTGCAATGGACTGAACTGTCTTTCCTGTGCTTGTCATCCAAAACTCATTTTTCCTTCAATAAGTATTGTAGAAAAGACTTTTCCCTCCAAATATGTTCACACAAGGCAATGACAAACAAGTTAATCACTCTGCAGTGTTCTGGTTTGTTCTGCAGTGTACTTCAAGTTCTGGTACATCATTATATTGGCTGTTTTACAACAAGATTACAGTAACATAATACAGGATAATGTAATAATACTGGTAGCATATCCTTCTTCTTTCCCTTCTACTTTGATTTCTGGAAGAAAAACGGAAAATCTTTACTCCTCACTTTATGATTGTCTTGTTATAGCTTAAGGGAGAGGGAGAATAGAACAATTTTTCTCTATTTCATAGAATCATAGAAGGGACCTTAAAGATCATATAGTTTCAAACACCCTGCCATGGGCAGGGACACCTCCTACCTCGCACTAGACCAGGTTGCTCAAGGTCCCATCCAACCCGGCCATGAACACCTTCACAGAGGGGGCATTCACAATCTCCCTGGACAACCTGTTCCAGTGTCTCACCACTGTTACTTGCACTTTGTATTTCCTACTGTCTCATTTATGAGCTGAAGTTTGTGCATTCTTTCTAGTACTATTTTCACATCTTGTCAAAAGATGTATCTCTAAGAATTAAATATGAAGAGAAAATAACATAAGGAGTCACAACACCTGACTGCTGTAATCCAGTAAATGAATGATGAATTCCAGTGACTGTTGCCTGAATTCCAAATACTATGTTCTTATTTTTAAAGGTGCTGAGCATCAAAGTAGTGACAGAAATCAGTATATGAATAACAACCAGAGATCTGATTTGAATTTAGAAATGTTCAGACCTAGACTTTCAGCCTAGGAAAACCACTACCCTCCATAAAAATAAGCTGCAACAAAACCAAGGCAATATTTATCATCTCTCAGTTCCTGCATCTGAGATACACTCATATTTTAGAAAAATCATACTTTTCTGCAAGCGCTTAAAACCTATTTACCATGGAGTGTCAAAGAAATGTGTGATATTATATATTCTGAATCAATTTCAGAACAAAATTGGAGGAGATAATGGCTTTTATCTCAATAAACTATTGCAAAAGTAAGTTGCTATGTAATATACAAAAATCTGCTGTGTAGTGTACTGTTGGATTGCTTTTATTTTGACAGGTACTGCCACAACAGTCTTAGCAGTCAGCAAGTTTACAGACAAAATTTGTCCTCCTTGAGGTAAACACTGAAGCACGATGGCATACTGGACGATACTGATGCAGTCACTTCATTTCTTCCATGGGTGATGAAAGAAATCCAACAATTATCTGTGAATTGACATGAAAATTAGAAAAATATTCCCCCTAATCCAAAGGGTTAATAACTGTTTCAACTTGCAGCCACTTTACAGAATGTAGTGGAATTGTTTCAATCCAAAACCAGTCTTTAATTTTCCTAGATTTATTGGAAATAAAAATGATACAAATTTTTGTTTCCTTCTCTTGGAGCTCATAGGAAAGTATATCATGATGATGACAACCACTATGAATTTTAGGAAGAATGTAATTCAAAATAACTGCATCTCCCTTTGATAAGGACCAATTGAAAAGATATTATCACATTCTCCAGATTATCAATATTTGAGATTTTGCTTTTCCTATAACAATTCTTACATACTGAATTTCTGATTTCAAAGAATAGCCCTGTTATAAAGTTGTCAAAAACTCTCATTACATAATCTCTGCGTGTCACTATGCTATTTTTAAAAGAGTCAGACCAAGAACCACCAAACTGACTGAAAATAATGAAATCAGTAGTTTCCATCTCTCATATCCAAGGCTCATATTAAAAAAGAACTTAAAAGGCTGTGTGAAGCAGAGATCTTTGATGTTTCTCAAATGCATCAAGATCCTGTGACAGAAAAGCCTTCACAACATTTCTATGTGTCTCTTTCCTAAAACAGCTCTACCTTATATGATCAGATATGTATTGGCTGCTATCTAGATCATGCTCATGGTATTTTAAGTTTTGGAAGCTAATTAAGAAGTGTAACACAGGCCAATGTTGTTAGAATTAAATTCTAGCAAAGCCTCTGGTGAAAAAGCCTGGAATTTCACACCAGATTTCAGAATTAACAGCACTTATACCTCAGGACATGAATCAATGGATGGAAATCAAAGAGTTCAGGAACCACATGCATAGAGACTACTTGGAGAGAACAATGTCATTTGTCTGTGCCACACAGAGATTGTCTCTGGCTTGAGGAAAAGGCTGTACCTGTTTTATATGCTGCCAAATGACTGTTGCAGCAGAACCTTCTCATGAACACAGTTTTTGTTTCGAAGTGCTGCATTACTAAGAAGATTAGGATTTGCCAAATATGAATGGATTGCTCCTATAAATGGGTCGGAATGTACTGAAATTTTGAGGGCATTGCCTTTAAAAGAAGCCAGGTTAAGTAGCATCATGTAAGGGTATTAAGTGAATGATTGCATTAACGTCTTTAATACTTTTTGTTCATTTTTGTGCCCCAAAAGGTGAAAACCAGCATAAGTCTAAAATTATTAGAGTAAGAAATGCCACTGCTGTGTTCTCAGACAGATGTCTTAAGGTCTGTTATCAAATAAATTAGGCTGTGCTTGCATGTTTGAAAGAATCTTATAAACACACACAAAACTCACAAGATGACTTCCTTTTTCATTATTGAGAATGGTTTTGTCTTTTCAGAACAAGGCACACTAGCTGAGCAGAGGAAAAGCTACACAGTTCCTAACATAATTGTACCTTTTCAATAAAAGCCTATCTTTAATCTATTTACTTTCCTCAAAAATTCAGTTTGCTCTGTATTTGTTCCTGTTTCTTTCTCTGCCTCCTCTTTAATACCTCCTCTTTTTCCACTAAATTACACTATTAAAAAGTACCCACAGACATGCAAAGAGATTGCCAGCATGTCACGTGCTTTCAGGGTCTGTTGTTCCAGTTTGAAAGTGAAGAGAATGGACTACGTTCTTTGTTGAGTGATAATTTTAACTGTATTTGGTATTTTGTTTTCCTAGGGAAGAAGCAGTGGACGCTCATTATCACTTCCTGGGGGACCACCTTCATTCATTTCTCGAGCCACGTCTCCTACTTCTCCTCTTGTATTTCAGCCTGCCCCTGATTACTTCAGCAAGCCTGACACAGGGGCCGACAAGCCCGGCAAGAGACTGACTCCCTGGGAAGCAGCAGCAAGATCCCCTCTCGGCCTAGTGGATGAAGCTTTTGGGCCCCAAAGTATGCAGGAATCCATTGCTGCTAATGTAGTATCAGCTGCTCGTAGGAAAACACTTCCTGAGCCACCAGATGAATGGAAACAAAAAGTTTCTTATGAGCCTCCAGCCCCAAGTCCTAGTCTAGCTTTGTTAGGAGGGAAGCAAGCAGGTATTGTATCACCCCGCAAAAGCTCTCTGTCTGCCCCGAGTGCCACTACGCAGGCTGGCTCTCAGCTACAGTATGCTTACTCCCCTCAACAGTCCAGAACAGATCCTGATATAATGTTCATGGATTCCAGGTCTGACTATTGCTTGTCAACAGCTGATTCAAACTACAATCCACAGCCAAGGGGATGGAGGCGTCCAACATGAGCAGCTGAGGGGCCTGGTGCATTTTCCCTTCTTTCAACTCTAAAATCCTTGGATTTGAGTTGAAGAGGGAAAGTTTCTTGCTGGCCTGATGATCTCTAAGCTAAAGAGATAAGGAGGCAAAATTGAATGGAGCAGTTATCACATGACTGCAGGGCTCACAGCCTCTAGAATAGACTCAGTTTTACACCTAACCTAAGATTGTTCTGTTTGTCAAAAGTCAAAAATACTCATTCTTGGGGTGAGGGGTGGGATGAAAGTGGGGCAAGTAATGCTCAATACAAAAACCTAGAAAGGATGTAGATGGAGACAGTACAAGTGTTTGCAGTTAAGTTAATGTGGAAAAAAAAACAGTAAAAAAAAAAAAAAGGTAAAATAAGGGCATTTAAAGCAAGAAGTATTTTACAGGCTCTTGTTGGTTTTGTGGGCGTTTGACATCTGAGTTCCAAGGTACTAAATATAACCAGACTTGGGAAAGTTCCAGTGGAAGTGGAATAGTTGGAAGCACTAGCTTATTTGCCATATGTTTTTTACTGCATTTTAAAAATGAGCTAAGAAAGTACTGTGGCAAAAGTTAGAGCATGTCTGTGGGCATGGTACCTGATTCTCTAGAAGGTGCTAGATGCACACCATCTAAGCAGTCATCCATCCCAGATGGATTTCAAGACAGTTTTGATGATGCTTTATACATTACAATTAATCAAATAATCTGAACACAACAGGAAGAATGCTGTTGTTAACAGAGATCAGTACCGTGATACTTGGACAACAAAAAGGATGAGGGAAGTATTTAGAGCATATTTAAACTGGAATGCAAGTTAATTTTGTAATAAACTATCAAACAAGTCTGAGGCTGAACGGCCTTCATTTCTCTGTGAAGTGCACTACTTGCTGAGCAGTGCTGCAGTGTGGTAATCTGACTGGCTGGGCAGTTACTCTTAGTATCTAGGTAGCTCAAAGTACAGTGTTGCATTCTCAGTTGGGAAGACAAAGCTAAGTTGTTTTTCAAGAACAATACCTGTTCTATGTAGATGCTGGTATGTGACAGAGGGTTTATGACATGTGTTACCTGGTATGAGTCTAGTATGAGTAGCAATCTTTGGGTAGTTGTTACAAATAAACTGTCTTGAGGGATCTGAAGAGATGGGAAATAATTTTAGCTGGTGATACATATCTTGCATTTATAGCTTATTTAAACAATATAAATATGTGGCTAAAAAATTATGTATTCCAAGCTTATTGGGTAGTTTAGATGTTGTTGAAGCATTAAATGAAAATCCCAAGTTTTACAAAGTGCTCTGCATCCTCATTTTATGGAGCATTTGTCAAAGATCCGTTACGCAGAGACAACTAAAATCACTGCAGAAGCATTGTAAACTGTGCTTAGTTTCAGTAAGGTTGTCTTCTGTGAGTAAAATGATTAGATTAGAAAGAACTAAAGCATGAATGCATTAAGAAAGAATATGCTACAAAACATTTCCCTCTGCAAGGACATTTCCATTAGAGCAATTATAAAACATAATTGGTATAAAGGAAAGAGGAAAAGTAAACCCAAGGTCAGTTGAGCTAGAACTTGCCATGAGAATAAATAATTAGATGAAAAATACACCCCTAATGAGTTTAAGTTGGCAATAATTCTCTAGTCAAACAGAAGCCTCCCTGAAATCGAGTGATCCTATTGACCAAGCAGGAAATGAAGACATGGGAACTGTAAACCTTTAAACTGGGATCATATTGCTGCAGCACCTTACAAACCAATTTCACAAAATATGAAATTACAGAGAAAAGATTATTTAGAAAAATGACATGAACAAGGCAGCCAGGATATGCCTGAAAATGAGCTTTGCACCTCAGAGCCACACATGCATATAATTGGAGTAAATTTGCCTGCCACACAGGCAAAAATACCTTTTCCTCTGCAGAGTCCCATAATGTCTCCTTTTCATCATGACTGGGAACATTCCCACCAAAACCATGGGGCTGTGGTAGTCTCATTAGCCTTAAGTCCTTGTCTTTGTATCCTGACCTATCTCCCTGGAAATACATGTCGAGTTTTCACGTAATTTCAATGAAATTATTATTCAAAATGAAATTCAGTGGAATTTATAACTCAAAGTCACCACTGCCTTAACTCCTCCAGAAATCTTGGTGCATGTGTACCACAGAAGGCCTGAAATGGACACCATGATTATGTACTTTGCTGAACTGTGGCCCATATTACCATAATTAAATGTTTCCCTGTATCCAGGTCAACTTCAGGTTTCTGTTTTGAATTTTTCCTTCACTTTGTTAAACAGGAAAGCAGACAAATGTGTTTGCATTAAGGCATATTTTGACCCAACATAATTGTTTTACTCTCAAAAGCAGATCTCGAAGTTCTGAATTCTCATTGAAACTCATGCTGTAAATTCTAAGGCTGTACATCTACCAGAAGGAAATGTTGCTTCATTCTAACCAAAAATTGCTAAAAATATTTTTACATTTTTATATAAGAAAAAAAATTATGATACAAAATGAAATGACAAAGGATTTAATGCTGTGATAACACAGAGCAATACAGAAAAGCATACTCTAGGATCAATCTCTAACTCCTTCCCTTCAAATATGCAACCAACATGTAAGAAGGGCAGAATCAAGTTTCAGACAGAATCATTGCCCTTCTGCCAGTGTCCCAAGAGAAACAAAGCCTTAGTATTTTCTTCAATTTACAAGAAGAAACTAATCATTAAATACTTCTGTGAACAAGAAAATGATCATTGTTGAGTTTCATGTGGCTTTGTATCCTATCATAGGTTAACTTGGATGTTTAACATGATCTCCAGAGTTTTTGTTCCTCCTGCTGAGGATTTACTAGCCCTCTTTCCCATATGGATTCCCCCCTATTTAATAAGGAATGAATTCACACTGCAGCATTTCCCTCAATAGCAACACTGGTAAGTGTATCTGCCCTCCACCCAGCAGGCTATTTTTACAAAGTCTGTGGGCAATGGTTTGTCTTTGAGATCTATTCCACTGACACATAGAAATTAAACAAATGAACATTTTCAAAGTTCTTATGGGAGGACAGACACAAAGAGGCATGCAGGCAGAGTACATCTTCGATCACAAAGGAAATCAGGCTAAAATCAGATTGAGACTGTGCACTGAGTTCAATGGCAGCAGCAGGCCCCCACTACTAAACAAAACACCAAGGCCTTTGGCAGAGTTTCAGCAAGAGCCACACAGCATTGTTCACTTTCTGCTCTTCACCATGTTTCTCCACTAGCAGGACATGTTTCTGTCATAGAGTTGTGACTATTGTGTGTGAGTTCTGAATATATTAATGCAAGTATTTCTTACATTTCTTTTTGAACGCACAGATATGCTCAGTAAATATGAAGAAAAAATCTCCTGGTATTGTAGCTATGTTGTTTTTGTGTTCACCCTCAGAGGTGCCTCTGCTGATATACAGAGTATTTGGATACACAATATAACTGAAAATTTAGTTTCTTTAGTTATGTTAGCTGACGATACTCACAATTCTTGTTCATAATTTGTTTTCCTTTTGGTTTGCTTTTAATACATCCAAATATCTACTCACATTGTGTTTCTGCCTAGTAGCAAAAAACTGTATTCTCTTTATAAAAGGCTTTTCACGTCTAAAGACTTTTTGCTCACTGCAAAGGACACTTTATTTAAGAGTGCATGCCAGAGATGTAAATTGTATCATTTAATAAAGTGATTTGACCGATCAGATGAGAAACACAATTTTGTTTTCCCTAAATTCTTGTCTGTTTGTTTAAATAATCTGAATCCAAGTAAAGCCTAATCTTTTTTTTTTTTCTGCACCATTTTTAGATTCACTGACTTTGCCTGACGGTGACCTCGTGCTGATATGAGCTTCTAGAAGCTTAAATCAACAGCAGGTCAAATGTCAACTTCTCAAATTCAGTAGAATTTTGGTTTAATACTGACTAAGCAGAGGAAAGAAATGCAGTGAAGCACAATCCACCCAGGTAAAAGAATATGGTCAGAGCAGTTTTTATTGTTCAGACATTGTTATCCCCACTGTGAAAAGCTGCAACTAACATCTACCTACTATAAAGCCTTGTCTACCTTATGTGCATCTAAACCTCTGTTTAGTTCCTGTAGGTTGGTCCTGTGTTGCTGTATTCTCTTGCTGTTTATTCTTAACTGAAACATATTATTTAAAGAATAAATAAATATTGAGAATGAATTGTGAACTCAGTCTTTACACTATTGAGGCCGTTTGGGTCTATAGCTTTTAAGGACATAAAGATAGCATGTACAAACTATCCACGAAAAGCCAGATCCATCTTTCACTACTTATGTGAAATGAATCACAAAGCAGCTTTTGCATTTGTAAAGCAAGCAGGATTTTGCTCCCAATACAAAGAAAATGACTGATGCATGTAAAATTTGGGGGACTGATAAAGCTTGACAATACAATTGAATAGCTTCGCTCCAAGAAGGGTTTACAAGATTAGGAGATTCAGTATAATTCCTTTTCATGGCTGCATTTTTATTCTTCTTTGGTAAATTCTTAAATACATCCTAAAGAAAGTAAGCATAAGCCAGATTCACAGTTTAATAACTCCCTTGACTTCAGTTATTTTCAATAGCTTGAAAATCTCACTTCAGGGCAGTCATGGGGTTTTTGTGATGATTCACCCTCCAGGGAATGTACTTCGGGTTTCTTGAAACACCCTATATTTTCTGGTGTATTCATCCACACTTAAAGAGCATTTGTAAATGACTACAGTGTGGCAAACTACCTGATTACTGATTGTGAGTGTAGTGGAATGAATTTTTGGTGTAATGAATAATTTTAAGTTCAGAAAGAAAGGTGGATGCTTCCAGGCCAGTATTCAGTTTGCCCCAAATTGGACATTGGTGCTTCTCCATTATTCACTGAATGAATTAGTGGATTTCAAAGAGAAGTTTTGTGTTGCTGCTGAGTCAGAAGCAGCCTCAATAAGCTGTAAAATGTTTGCTGGTTGTTCACACATTTTCAGTCCAAAAAGAAAAAAAAAAAACCAGAAAAAAGGACTCAAGTATTTTATATTCAAACCAAAATGCCCTCAGGAGTGTTTGTGTGCACTCACACCTAAGTTGCTTGAAGTTTTGGTTGGTTGGTTGGTTGGTTTGTGGAGGTTTTTGTTGGGTTGGTTTGTTTGTTTTCCTGGAGAAAGAAGGGTAATGGAGAAACCTAAGGATATGCTAATGGCTGGGAAAATAATTCTGTATGTTGTAAACAATAATTTTAAGTAGTTTGTAGACAAGCAGGCTTTGCCCAAGGCAAAAATAGAAAACAAGTTTCTTTACAGCACTCAGAATCAGAATTTCAGGTACACTGGTATCTTTGCTCAGCATTGATGGCCTCACAGGACTATGGCAGTTATAAAACAATTGCCAATTTTCAGTATTGTTACAATTTGCTAAACCATCCTACTTTTAACAATTTACCTCCTTCTATTAATGGATGCATAGGAGTTTAATCTCAGAAAATGACTATTTCTGGAAAATAAGAGTCAGCATAAAGTGAGTATATGCTCAACTAATATTTTTTTTCTAACAGAAAAGCTTATAAGCATATACAGCACAAAGTATTTTTAATCAGGTGCTCACCAGCTACTTTGATTTTCAGGTCTGTTCAAAACAGTTAATATTTACAGCTAAATGTGATTCTCTTGCCTACTAAGTTGTTTGTGTATTGGAAGTCTGAGCTTAAATAGAAGCCTTTTTTTCAGAAGACAAGAAAGAAATAGATAACTTTTCTAGTTCCCAAGAAACTCCCCACCATGGACTCACATAATTTTATGGTATTATGTGAAAGTTTGATGTTATTCTCCACTATTTTTCTGGGGTTTTCTTCCATTCTTTGCTTCCTCTGGCAGTTTAAAACTCCATGAAATTTTCTATGTGGCAGTAAAAAAAATACAAAGATCAGTGTAGAAATGCCTCTGTGTCTGGACCTAAGGTGTTTTTAATGTTATTAGTATATAACAACCTGATCTAGTGTGAGGTGTCCCTGCCCAGGGCAGGGGGGTTTGAACTGGATGATCTTTGAGGTCCCCTCCAACCCTAACAATTCTGTGGTTCTGTGATAATGTGGTACAATGAATTCTGAGAGGACTTAACAGCTCTGAACCATGCTGCCTGGATATGCAAAGCTCAGTCTCAGAAGCCATATAATCCAGTTAATGCAGTGCCACACTTGAATTTGCTCCTCATCCAGACTTGATCTGGTATGAGAAACCAAGTTGCAGAACCCCAGACATATGCTTATGCCACTCCAAACTCATCTAGTTTGCAGAGGTCAGACTGGATAGTTCTGTACTTCTGACACAGTTGATCAACAAATCAGATCATCCACTGAAGGGTAATGAAGAGATGATTGATGTTATTTCAGTAGCCATAAAGACCTTGAACTTTAGGAAGATACTTTTCCAAAATTGACATGGAGGTTTCCCAAAGGAACAGTTCATTAGTCATCCCTTCCTGTGTTTTAATGAGCTGTTATTTACCCTGGCAGAATTAGATAGAGAGCACTGTGTTTTGGATGTGCATTACTGGAGTTAGAGGTGAGTCCTCTGTATTTACCCTCAGATGAATAGCAGTATAAATACAGGTTTGGATGGCAGCTGGTAGATGTTTAGATGGACACATTCAGGGAGTAGCAATAGTAGCTTCATTCTTCCTTGTGACCTTTGTAATAGTTTCAACTCCTTTGAATGCTCTGCCACAAACTGTACCAGAAAGCAGTGAACACAAAGTGCTTTAGGATGAAGTTCACAACTGCTATGAGAACTGAGGGCATTTCAAAGGCATGTTGTACCCCTTTCCCCAGATATTAATTTTACTCTGTCTTATTTTGATATTTATTATTTTCCCCTACTTAATGTTTTTCTGTTATTCATGATCTCCCTTTCAGACCCTGGAGTGTGAATGAGATGAATTATAATTTTTCACAAAGCATATATAGCACCTGAAAAAGCAGAGCATTTTAATGAGCACTCACCTACACATACACAGAATGTTCACAGACCACAGAAGACATGAGACAGGCAGAGTGAGTGGGAGTAAAGTCCAAGGAATCATGTGTTAACAGTGAAGCAAAAAGACACTATTAGATTAGACTTCAGGACATGGTAGGTTTCCATGCTCCTGTTTTCTCTCTGTATTTTAGGTGCTGGTGCAATCTTTGAAACACTTGACCCTGGTTCCTGTCACCCAGTGCCTAGCCTAGAGAGAAAGACAGCTGAGAAGTACAAAAAAACAGAGCTAAGAGAAGTTAGTAGGCAGTAGTGCTAAGCAGTACGCTGAACAGACTTGCCATTCCACAGTATCTTTCTGCTACTGGAGACTTCAGGCCGTGACCAAGTCATACTGGCATATCACAGAAGGAAAAAATAAAGAGACAACACTAATTTTTGATTCTCTGTTATGAAGAAGCTAAGCAGACTAGCATGTTTTGGACACTCAGCAATGTGAAGAGCCTATGCAGTCCTCTACTTAGCTGTAATAATTACACTGGCTAGTGAATTTAATTTGTTTCTGCTAAAAGATGGCAATTTTGTCACTAAAACCTTCAAACTTACTTAGAGAACATGTATTTTTCCAAAACTTGAGTTCTGTTTTGTTGGACTAGGCTGTAGGTCTTGGAAGCTCTTCTTTCCTTAGGTGAAAAAAATACACAAAATTCAGGCTTGCTGAAATGCTAAGTCAATATCCATGAACAATGGAATCTAAAGTTTTTTGCAAACCTTTGTTACTGGTAAGATCTCATCTTTGTTAATGGTTGAGGAAGTGGAAGGTGCTGAAGAGCACAGCTACTGAAGAAATGTTTAGTGTAGTCTTCCAGTGTTCAACCCACAGGCCCAAACCAAGATAAATACTTAAACTAAGCCTAGTGCTGTCCAACAGAGGGCAATGGCACACAAGCCCTATATGCTAATACTCTGCATGCTCTCCCTGACAGGGTCTCTATTTCAATAGAGAAGATACAGTACAGTTAAAGGAGATCAGTCTGCCCAGCAGAGGCCAAATGAAGTAATTATCAGCCAGTTAAATATATATTGCAGCAGAAAAACAACTCAGATGCCATATAACTTTACAGTTTGGGATGAACAGAATTATATATGAAATATATATAGCACTATTTAATAAGATACTAGCTAATTATTCCTGACCTCTACACCATGGGGTGGACAGATGTCATTATCAAATAGAAGAAAATATGAGAATGAAAGAACATGTGAATTGCTCAAGGCTGTTGAGACAGTGGTAACAATGGACTTCAATGCAGGCATTCCTGGCTCTTCACCTATAATCCACTACCTATTTATAGCAGTAGTGCAAACTTAACAACCAGTGCAATTACATTCTTACAGCTCAGAAAAGAAACAGCAAGGAAGTTCCAAATCCTTTGAAGAAACAATCTAGTAATTTAAGAAACTGCTCCAGTTATGGCCTGGTGCTGCCAGACATAAATCAACAAACTCTATGAGAGAGAACGTAAGTTGTTTACTGATAGTAACCATAGCAGAGTGAATAGGGATTGACCTCAAAGGGCAGTAGAAGGATTACTTCAAAAAATTGGAAGAAATAAAATATGAGTCTGCATTTGTCCCATCATAATGGATGCACCTGTCCTCTCTCATGTCCCCACTCTGGTCTCAGCTGAAGTCTACAATAAAGTAAACAAACCCCATCCAAATTAACAGAATCTTTGAGTTTCCTCATGAGCCACTGACAAATCATCACTGGCAATGTCTTTAGCCTTAAATTAATGAATTAAGACTTAAATGGTCATGATGATATCTGTTACTAAGAGGCACATGTTTTTATGTATCTAGCCTAAGAGTGATGTAAAATAGATACTCAACTGCTGCCAAGGTACTCAGCTGTGTCACCAAAGGGAAAAGAATAGCACAGCCATATATAAAGGCATCAAATGAAGGCATGTTTATGTCAGGAGTCTCTTTCATTAACCTGAGGAGGTGGTGACATACATGAAAAATTATGTCACAGAAGGTGGTGTAAGAGTTTCTTTTGTGACTCCTTGCAAACTGCTTTAATAAGAAGCTGCATGATTAGTTTAAAAATTAGTGAGTAAAACTTGTCAAAGTTGCCATTTCTTTCTCAACAAAGCTAACAAAGGAGTTAACAGTTAACTTCTGCTTCTAAACAGGTGACAGATTAAAAAAAGTTTGCTGGCACCAGTATTTTTATAAACAAGAAGCTTAAAAAAAAAATAAAAATCTGTTGTAATGCATTAGCAATTTGATAATTCCTGGAAACCGCCTAGAAAAAAAGAGCCGAAATCCATGAAAAGTAAACAACACAGCCATTGCTCATGAAGCTTCCATCAAAGCAAAGGAATGAGGAACAGCCTTAGGATAACTAACACAACTATAAGTATGTCCACGTGAACACACCAGCCATTTCTATGCAAGATACTAAGAGTATGTGGCACAACATAGACTGGAGAAAGAGAAGGAAGTTGGCATAATTAAAATGCTCTACATGGAGTGTCAAAAATCATGCAGTGTTTCCAGCCTACTTGCTCTGCATGCTCAGGTTATCTTCCACTTCCAAATAGTATAATGACAACATCATATAGCTCTTTATTTTAATTTAATTTCTAACAGTAAATCCAATGCAGGGGAAAAAACTAAACTGTGTCTGTTCTCCCTAAGATATCACTTGCCCATACTTCTTTACTATGGCTACAGATCATGGCCATCTGTTCTAAATCAAACATCACAGCATCAAGGTAAATACTTCCATGGGCAAAAAACTTTCAGCCTTTGTATTTATGCATGTACTCTCTATATTGTAAATATTCTTTTTTCCTTGTGAAATCACATTGAAGAACAGCATCTGCCATAGTTCAGGTGAATGGAAGTCCACATTTCTGGGGAAATAAGCTTTGCATTCCTACTTCTCCACTAACAAAGCCCTAAGTCCTGCACCAATGACTTTTATTCAACTGCATTTTTTGAGGGGTGCGGAACTATAAAGGTAACTTGAAGTTCCAGAACTCTGCATTTAATAGATTCTTGTTCCTTTTATTGTGTTCACTATCCTAAGCAAAAGAAGAATTTGAAAAAGTAAATAATCTTCAAACTCTGGCAGTTTCTATTTGATTTGACAGATAAGCTTTATCTGAATGAAGGCGTAGAAAAGTGCTGGTACAGCACATGTTATGCCAATGGGCACAATGCCCATAAAGAAATGGAGAAATGACTCAGTGCAGTTAAACACACATGTACAATTCCACACTGCATTCCCATATAGTGTAAGGACTTTTAGTTCCACATCTGCAGTGTATCAAGACTGAGAATGGAAAATATCTATGGCATGGTTGGACTCTTGGAAAGTGGAAAATATGAGATGGTTGGAGTTTTGTTTTCTGTTAATCATCTAACAAGAGACCAGTTGTGGAATGTTTCTAAAGTAAGAGAATCTGTGAAGAAAGAAATCAGAGCAACATTAAGAAGGCGTTAAAGATATTTCACGAGTGAGATATTCTTCATTCTCACAGCCTTTATGCAAAGACAGAACTATGGATCAACATTTGGTCTTTGGTTCTCCATATTTAAGAGTTATATACTTCAATTTGTAGTTATTTGGATATAGTAAATTATTTTTATTTTAAAAATTAAAGGGATAGACTGATCATGGTGTAATCTGGGTAAAGTAATCAAGCACAGATTACTACCAATGCTGTTGCTCATACTTGGTAGAAAAATAGTATCCAACCTATTTTACATCTTCCAAAAATACTGTACAATACATACTTACTATGACAATCTGCTCCCTGGGGGAGGTTCTGTGCAGGACTCTAATAAGAGCTAAAGGGAAAAAAATAAAAGAAATGCCAAGAATTAATCACAAACTTAGACCCCAAAACATCTGCACAAGTAGCGCAGTAGATGTGCTCTACTCAATGAAAACTGCTGCAATATTTTGTGTTTTATGGGGGTGACATTCAAAGATATGTTATTAATAATAAC
Source organism: Dryobates pubescens (assembly GCF_014839835.1). Lineage (NCBI taxonomy): Eukaryota > Metazoa > Chordata > Aves > Piciformes > Picidae > Dryobates > Dryobates pubescens. The sequence continues at coordinate 5,605,903 of NC_071635.1, forward strand.
ACTTCAGTTGTGATGTGTTACAGTTTTAAAGTTTATACTTACTTAAGTTAATGATATAGGATTCAGGAACAATGTAAAAGCTTTCAAAAGATAAAGGTCATGACACAGCAAGGAAGAAATGGTATTCTAATTAACACCAACTTTACAAAAGGAACAGCTGCTCAACTACAGGGTTTCTACATTTCAGTCATGAAGTGTTGCACTGAGCTCAGAAATTAATGGGTTCAACAGGAAATACTCAAACACTGAAAACATCACAAGGTACAACAGCAACATCAACAGGACCATGCAGTGAAAAATCACTAAAGATGGGTGCTAATGAGGTGCACCACTAAGTGCAGAAATCAGTTCCCTACATGTGAGATAATGAAGAAAAAAAAAAACAAATATGAAATTTGATGGATTTTTTCTTTTTTTAAGGTGGCAACAATAGTGTTCAATCTTTTTTGGGCTAGGCTTTGTTTTCTGAAAGAAGAATCACCATTTTCAGATGGAGGCTACTTTGGCGGTGGGCAAAGGCATACCTTTTTCCTCAGCAAAATTAACTGTGATATGACAGAAAATCGAGCTTCTTTGATAATGAAAATCCCAAATGGAAAACAAGTTCAGCCAGACTATAACTTCAAAAACAGGGTCTACATCTCATTTTTCATTCTAGAAAAAACATAGAACAAACAGCCACTGCATTTTCTCTAGGACTGAGTCTGCCTATACAAAGACACCTTGGAAATAACCTTCACATGCCAGAGGTACTCTTATAGCTTTAGAGGTGTTTCCTTACCAGTAATTCTTCTGCTACTTTATTTTAAAAAAATAGTCTCTGAAACCTAGGTGCCCCTGCTTCATAAGCCTGGATGTTAACTGACACATAATACCTATAACGTCATGGTTGCAAAAGGAACATCACTTGTTTGGGTCACATGATTGTCAGCTGAAAATCACCAGAAAATTTCGTTAGATGACTTCTGAATTTCTGCTACCTCCACTATGTGAGGATTTCATTTCTCATCACAAAACTGAAGAGTTCAGCAGGGAAGCTTGATCCCTAAGTATTTCATTATCTGATTGAAATTAACCTATTTTGCCCTAAAACTTTCAGGCTTTTCTGTATTTATTTTCCAAAATACAACATGTGCTTTTCCACAAGACCATTACATAAATTCATTTCTTTTCAGAGTCCAAATAAGAAACTCATTTTCCATGTACAAATAATCCTGAATTAATTTCTTAAATATACTTGAAAAAGAAGTATAATCTGTCCTGAGGATGAACCTTTCTCAGATCTCTTCACTGGAGAAAACTGATCTCCAGATACAGGACCTGTTCCCTGAGGATCATCTGCAACCAACTTTTAACTTGCTATCTCAGTCTTCTCAAATAATGTCCTGAATAAAAAGAAATAGGTACTGAAAAATGCTGGTACAAGTTTGCGGGTTTCTAAGCATTGTTTCAAAAGTCCTTTTGCCCAGTATGAGACTGTGAAGCCTAAAAATAACCTAGCCTCTATATTTACTGTGTGAGATAAGTCACTAAATCCATGATCAAAGCATGTAAATACAAATGAGTCGCTTTTCAGAAGCACCAAGACCTGAAAATAATAACATGCATAAGTGCCCACCATGTCTTAGAATCAGCCCACTGGTTTGCAGCCTGACTATGGTGCTGCATACATAATTTTAGACATCTATATTTTAATTACTTTCTAAAAACAGTCTCAATAAAGTTGCTGACAACCTTAAAAAGGAATTTTGATGCCTGCTGGGTTTTCCCAGTTGTATAGGTGCTTTCTAGAGAGTACTGCTTTTCCAGCCAAAGTGTTTTGGCTGTAGATAGGACATAATAGGCTGCAGCATTCACTATTACACTTAAGACTCAATTGCAGGTCTCCCTGCAATGAATGCACACCGTTTCCAAAGCATTCAAAGAAGCAACTCATGTGCTAAAGGAGAAATCTTATTTGGCAAGTGACGCTACCACACAGCATTGCAATCCACTGAGTACAGGGGCAAATCCTGGTTTCGTACTTTTGAAGTATGAAACACTCCCTTCTCTGAGCCAATCCTGCCTATAGATGTGGCTTGATTTAAATATGTTCCTGTGCAGGAAGAGCAACAGAGGGGAACTTATTTTCACAGAAAAAGATGAGCAGCTAGAATGACTAATGGGAATGTAATTTCTGTAACACTGGAATACTAAAAAGAGAAAGAAATGTGGGGCAAGTTATGTAATATGTGCTCGCTGAAATATGCTGTATGTCTCTGAAAGGAGGCACAATCCTGCTCTCTCTGAATAGGAGCTCTGCCACTGATGCCTCAGTGTCTTTAAACCACAAAGTAATTTCCCCTGATTTATTCTAATTTGCAGTAAAATATTCTCATATTGCCTCAGGGATATGTTAAGGAAGAAGAATTAAAAACTACCGCACCAAATACCAGATTATCCGCTGCATGACCTATTCCTACCTGATAAAAGTACCATCCCTGTGACACTTAGGCCTGAAGCTCAGCGACACCAACAATTCTAAGAGCTGCCTTGACCAAAACAGCCCAGGCTAAAGCAAGGTTAACACATTCCCTGTGTCAGGACCGACAGTTCCTCCAGACGTTGAGCCTTTAGTCTGAACCACTTACAAATAGCAGCTGTACCAGAGAAACAAGTGTCATGGAAAGAAATCACTGTTACCCAGGATGACAACTCTTTTGGAACAGTGCTAAAGTTTCCAGTACAGACTCAGTTCAAGGGATTGCAAGACATCTTCACAGCATTTTTTCCTCAGGGCAGTAAGAATATTTTCTCCATTTTTCTTCTAAAATAGGACTAGGAACCTGGTCAAAGGTGCTTATCCAAGTTTGAATTAAGAAACAGAATTTTCACCTCACCGGGGTCACCTTTCAAACCTGTATTACAGCCTAAGCAGTGACATAAGAAAGGGATGCAAAATTACCTATTTACTTTCTACTACAGGCTGCAACTCAGCAAGAACTGCTTGTAGAGGGGTGTTCTTCATCCTTCCTCTGTCATGCCAATGTGAAAAGAGAAGCATTGAGACTGTGGCGCCAGCAAGGGGCTGTGGGAGCACAGGCAGGCTGATACAGAGAAGGCTGGTCTCTCATTGACAAGGCAGTTGCAGATTGTGTCACTGCTACAAGAAGGAGGGAATTGGAGATGCTGTGCTTGTCAGTAACACAGCTCTTTTGTCCCTGAAGTCTGTTGCAAGATTACAGCCTAAACCCCATTTAGGGGACGCAGACAATGTTATGTGCATGGACAGAAGTTGGGTACCGCCAGTGAAATGCCACCATGGCAGATGTATTGGATGCTCCATTTCCTCACCACACACAAACGACCTCCTATGCCAGAGGAGGCAGAACTTGAACTTACAGCTTAACCTTCTGCATCTCACAAGTTTAGCCTCTACATCACTGGCAATAAGCATCAATAATATAAAAACATTTGCTTTACTAGCTAAGAAGGAAATTTAAGTTATATGGCACAGTCTGAATTTCTACAAGTAAATCTGTTAGTGCTTTTAATATCATACACTTCTGTTACAATCCACAACTCAGAATGCCCATAAACCCCACAGATACACAAGGCTTACAACACAGTGCATCCCTTTGGTAAGGTATCTAGCTGACCCTTAAATAGTACAATGGAAGAAAACACTTCTAAAATATTCTTAGAAAATACATCTGGAAAGTATGTAATTTGATTTACTTACTGCATTTATGAAAATAATTTGACCTACTTTTTCCTAATTTGCTTGGACATATTGTAAGAGAAAACAGAAAATATTGGATTAAAAAAATTACAAAAGCTTCAAGTAGCTGCTACATTAGTTATCATCAGCTCTTCTGGTGGAATGTTTGCCAATATAAATCACATTTATATTTAAGCTGTGTACTTATGATATGGCATACCAGGTGGTTATGAAGCTGCAAGACTGTATTATGATCTGGTTTCTGTATTTCTAGTCCTGGGAAGAATTCAGTCGAGGAGTATCATAAAACAGATGGAAGAGACATTTTTTAATTAGCAATAAAAGGATTTGTTACTTTCCTCAAGGGAAAATAGCAAAATCTTTTTCAGTTAATGGTTATAATAAAGTGGATACTGGTACACTCTAAGGGCTCATGAAAGTAGTAATCAGAAGTTGTGTTAGATTATATTCTTCATATAGACAAAAGAATCTGCCTGGAAGATGAATAAACCAATGTGTCTTGCTTCTTTTATTTGTGTCATCTCTATTACTCTGTTTATTTTCTATCTTACAGAAAACATGCTTACTTTGAAAAAGTGGTTAAAATAATTGAAACACATCAGCAATAAACTAGTTACTGTATTAACCTCCTGTAAAGTGCTTCTTGCCAGATGGTAATGGTTACCAAAAAGTATTAGTATCAGTCACAGAAATGTTTTCTCAGCAAAGCTACCCGTGGCCGCCAGCCAGACCGCCTGGTTTTGAAGTGAGTCAAAATATTGATAACTCCTCTTTCTCCAGGGTGGAAAAAAGGAAGCACTACAGTAAGCTTTTCCACCTTATTTGTACTGGGGTTTTTTTATACAATGGTCTTTTCTTGACATTTTTTTTTCTTAAGAAACCACTTGGCCACCTGATTCTTTTTTTATTTTTTTAATTTTTATTGACTATTTCCTGCCAACAGAGTTCTTGCAAATGCATTCCACATTGCTCTTCCTTAGCCACAACTTCATCTCAGCTTCTCTGCCTTTACACTCAGATGACACTCTCATCTTGGCAGCTTTTATGTTTAGTTCAGAATTCTTTCTGCATGAAAAGCTATATAAGCCACACTTAATAAACACGGGCTTGATATTGCTCATGCTTGGAGGTAAGAAAGATAGTTCAAGTAATCTTTCTGTTCAAATCTGTTTGTAGCTCTGGAAGCCCCTTTTTTTGTCCTGGAGACCATATTTCTTCTGAAATGTTCTTGAACTTGTGCATCAATTAGTCCAGTCTTGCTTTGGAACTCTAACCCCCCTAGCAATTGGCAGACCAAGAGCACATAAAACTGAATTGGTGTTTACTCCTAGGATGAGGAGTTTCTTTTTCTATACACACAAATTATTTTCCTTACTGACTATTTTTACCAATGTTCACCATTTAAAAGATGATTTTTTACTTGGCTTTTCAACTGAATTTTACTCCCTTCTTTGTTTAAGAGTTCACACTGTCTTGACTTAAACATACAAATACATTTTCCCTGCTCATTAAGTCTTTTTGTCTTTTCTGAGATACGTTCAAACCACAAAATTTATAGAAGTTAGAGCAACATTTTATGTCTGGTGACCAAGTTTAGAGTTGCCAAGAGAAGATTTTACACTTTTCAGATCATCAGAATATGCACTAAGTGAATTAAAGAGCTTCATCCCAGCTGCCAGCTCTGACAGTACAGACCTGTGCTTGTGGCCATAGCTCTTGGGATTAAATCCAGCTCTGTTTTGTGTTTTCTTAAAATTACAGTCTTTCAGCCCTCAAAGACTGGAAATAAGGCACAAAAGTGTGAGCCAACTGTAAGCGACAAATATTGAGAAGTCACCCTTAATCTGCCATTCTTGTCAAGCAGACTACAGCCACCCCTGCAATATACCACCGCATCCTTGGGGCTGCTGAGGCAATTGTACCCTTCTCAGTAAAGAGAAGGGGTAATTTTGCTTCCAGAAGAAAATTAAGCTCTGCTCCATCACCACCTCTGCAAAGAAAATGTTTTTAATATGCCTGCCCTAAATTCAGGGCTGTTGAAAAATTGCTCCTTGTTCTTGCACCTGCTATTATGGGTTATTTAACTTCCACCAAATATAGACCACAACCTCCAGTACCTATCAAGCCATGCACTTCAATGAGGGGAAGTATTATTTAACAAGAGAAGAGAAGAGAGGAGAAGAGAGGAGGAGCAAAGCAAAGCAAATGACAGAAAATGAAAGAAAATGAGGGAGAATTGAGTTACAGAACTGGGTGACTGTATGTAGTTTAGGCTTTTTCCACTTGCCAGCCTGGGCCTCCTCTCTGGTCAGTTATGCAATTCAGAGGAAGCAGAGTGATGGGAAACATCCCACAAGGTGCTGAAAAACACAAGACCAAAAGGAAAATCTCACTTGGTTAAACAAAAATGACCTAAAGGAAGAAGACAGACAAATATTGTCCTTGTTCACAGGCTGACTTAATCATCCTAGTCTGTCACTTGTTAGACAGTATTTCTCACTGAAGTGCAAGATTTGATTTTGTTATGATGTCACATAGTATTATAATTCTTTCACCTTTATTCATTATAATGGAATTGTACTAATCACAGGTATAATTGAATGATGTTTTAATAGCTTGGTATATTTTATTGAGCCCTGGATTTCTTTGAGCATTATAAAGGAAAGTAGCATTCAACAACATCAGTTCTAGTTGTACAGCTTTGACAGTTAAATATTCTTTAGCTCAACTGCAATGACATAGACTTATATCCAGTTAGTGGCAAAATTTTGACACAGTAATTAGTAGTAAATTAAATTCTACCAAGTTTTTTAAAGTTCAACTTCTAAATGATAACATTTACGGAAAAAAATATCTGTCACTGAAGTTTCAGTTTGTGTCACCTGTAAGTTGCTGTCACAGCTTTTTGTTTGGGATAAAATGTACTTCCAGTGCTCATCAATGGAGTAAGTGACAACAGATGACACAGAAAATTGTTTCAAAATTAAAAAGGACCAAAAAACATTTCTAAAACTCTGTAATCAGAAGAACTTTGCTGAACCACAGATACTGTTGTAAATATTTGGGCCTGCACACAAATAACACAAATAAGTAGGCTGGATCGAAAAAACTTCTGCACATCTCAGTGTTTGTGTTCAATGGTGACTAATATTTAATTTCTGATTTAAAACAGTTGCGGGTTTGGCAATTATCCCTCAGCTTCTTTCCCTGTAATTGATGTTGCCACTTTCTGTGCAACTACTTTGCACTTTATTTTTTAAAAACGTTATTAATTTCTTATTATGATGATAATTTCTCAATGTAATTTTGAATAGTAATTCTACCACTCTCAAGTGCCATCCAGAAATAACAGCTGGCTGTGCAAAAACACAATTTAGCTTACTAGTGTATTTTTATTTTATCAAGTAGTTAGTTAATGGAGACTGGAATAGACTAAACTCAGGACTATCCCATTTGGGAGGCCTCTTGATATTCCCTCCTGGATTTAAGTTAAAGAACAAGTTTGATGTCAGTCATTGAATGTCCACTGTACTATTTAAATTGGATGTGGCTTTAATTAATTGTTTGGGGTTGGTTTTTTTTACTAGTTTGTCAAATGAATTTAACATTCCAATTCTTCCCTGCAGGTCACTTCTAATTTTCCTAGCTTGGTATTTAATGAACATTCTCTGCTTCCTCACTGCAGTTAGTAATGAAAATACTAAGTAGCATGAACCCTTGACAGACCCTGCTGCAATCCCACTTGACGGCTTGGTGGTGAACCACTGAGGAGAATTTTGGCCTTCAGCTGAAAAGGTAAGATTTAGCCACGACTGGTACTGTCGAAAGAGAGTGATTCAAGCACACAACCTAGAAAAGAATTTCCAGTGAGTAACAGCAGCTGGCAAATTGTGATAGTGAGGATTAAAATGAACAGCTCTTTGTGGCAGAGATATCTAGGATCTCAGAAAAAGATGTTTTGCAAAGCTAAGCTTAGGAACAGAAAGCTTGAGGCAAAAATAATGCAGCATTTTGGTTGGACAAGCAGACTTCAGGACATTGCACCAGCTAGTTCCACTGAGACTGGAGGGTAAGGGGAGAATGTTCCCTTCAGCCAGTGTTTCTTTCTGTCCAAAATTGGTTGCTGTTATAAAATACCCATGCTCTACATATCACAGATTTCTTTTATAAACTGATCCAAGTCTTCTGGAATGCCAAATATTACCAAGCTTCAAATTACTGCAGCCTTCTGTTCCAAATGCATAAAGAAAATCAAGAGATTTTGAATAAAGTTAGCAAAGCATGTGCTTGTTGAGCAAATACTCCCTACCACATATAACACTGAAAAATTACTCATTCCTTTTCAAGTACAGACTTTGCATATCAACCATCTGCCATCAACTTTAGGCATCAGCTCCCATTGAAGCACGGTTTCATCTTTCACTAAAGGATTAGCCCATGCCATTCTCATCTGATATAGTCTCATCCATCCATATATTTAACACCTTATTTTAAAATGTCTCTTTCCTAGTTATAATATTATTATTATTATTCTCAGAGGTGATGAGGAGATGATCTGTATGAATATGAGAGCAGCATTCCATTAAATCTTCCAATACTCTCTGAAGGGGATATAAACCCTCTTTGTTGTGGGTACAGTTGAATCTCTTCTGTTCTCTTCTTTCGCCAGGAAGATATGAGTGGCTGGAGTGTTTGATTCTATATATAACTAGTTGATGTCAGCTGGATGCCAATTCCTTTGAAGAGGATCAGCCCCCAGTTTGCCTCAGCATTAGGTACCATGCAGATCCAAGCACAAGGGTAGAAACCATCCTGGACCAGGCAGGTCATCCCCATACATAACTAACTCCTGAAGCTTCAACTAAGGAGTTGAGATCGCTTTTTTCTGCACACCAAAACAGTAGGGTAAGTGTATTGTTTCCTGAAATATTTTGACATTGTCTGTCCTTCAAACTGTCATATGAAGGACATTTATGTAACCTCTTGACTCTGCAACTAAAACATTGTTTATTTGTTTACTTAGGCAGAAATGCACTTTCTTTCTTTCAAGATGCCAGAGCATCTCCTTTAGTTCCTCAAAATCTTTATTTGAGATATGTCAAAATGTAACATTTCTGAAATCATAAACCAAGATGTAATTAAAATACTAGTTATGAATTTACATCTTTCAATATAATGTGTAGACGTGAGAAGGCTTAGACCACTGACACTAATTTTGATACAGAATTTATGCAGCCAATTCAAAGCCCTTTCCTTCAAATCTTCTGCCCATCAAATGTCCTAACATCTGCCTGCAAGAAGAACTGCCAGTGCATTTTTGCACCATGAGAAATGCAGCGTTTCTAAATCAGAGATAACTTCACTATTCAGCCATTCTAAGATGAAATGAATGAAAGTTGGCTGGATTGTGCAAGCTGGCTCTGCAATGTAAAAATGTGTTGTTTTTTTTCAGCAAGGAAAAATCGTATCAGAAAATCACAATGTTATCACATTCTGCCCTGGTCAAAGAGAGGAAACAAGCAGCATCAGCCATTATGGATGAAATACACAGAAATGGTATAGCGCTGAACCCAGCTTACTGTATATGCAATGTCCTCTAGTCCTCCCTAATGTACTTCTTTAATCATAGAGTTTAACTCTGTTACAGCTTTGTCTCTGGGTGTTTTGCCATAAATAATCTTGTGGGAGTATCATGCTGCCTATGGTAACTAATCCTTTTGTAGTTGCCTCTTTTCATTTGAAAGCTATTTTCAGATGAACAACTGCTGTGGAGGAATGAAGTAATCTAGCAGCTGATGTACATTCTGCTAGGATAGCCTTTCAGAATTTTACTTGGGGTTAATAACATGACTTCATTCCATCTTAAAAGGCTATCATCTGAGAAACACGCTGATCTGTATCCTCTTTTTTTGCTCTGTTTCACTCTGGGTTTTTTTCTATGAATGATAAAAAAATTGAAACAAATGTTCTATCTCTCTTCTTTCCTGTCTTTGCAACTAACAAATTTTACTAGCATTTGGCAATTCTCTCTAATGTGCAGCCACTGATTAATCTAATCTGATGAAATTTTACTTTTCTGTTGTACTGCTGAGAATGCAGACACTTAGGAGAAGGCAGTCTGATTTTCTAAAACAGGTTCTTAAAATTACACTTCTGGCGTGACAGCTTAAGGAGCAATTAACTCAGTTGGGAATGCAAATCCACTTGGCTTTCATTAGGTATGTGCTGGATGCTTCTGGAGATCCTTCCAATTCTTCCCATGAAGACTTTTTTACCACCTATGTAAAAGATACTTTTTTTATAAGTGATAAGTACCTCACAAATCTGACTTGAAAAAACAGGGAGCTCAGTTAATATTTAGAATTTATTAAAACTCTAACACTCACATAGGATAACTCTCTGAACATTAAATTCCAGTATTGGAAGTCTTTCTTGTGTTTTTTTGCTCCAAAGAATTTGGGGATTTTTTCTTCATTCTCTCACTGATCACTGTGATTGCATGAAGAGTAGGACAAAAGTCATAAGGTTTTTAGATAAAGAAGCTACAAGTTTCAGCACCAGGTCCCAGTCCTTCTGGTATTTCCATAGTGTTTTATCCTGTAACTTCTGTTCCTTAGCAAATCCCTCTTTTCTCTTTCCATTCTCCACTGCACACACAGTTAAGTCTGAAAGCCAGTCTGCCCTTACAGATTTCATAGAACTCCACTATTTTTTGGTGTTGTAAACCCATATATGACTGAAATAGCCTGTAAGAAACTCAGGGCTAAAGAACCCCAGTTGTCTTTCATATGGGTTTTGGAACCAGGTATTTCACATGGTAAATGTCCCTGAAATCATTGTAATGATTGGATAATCTGTGCTGATGTTTGGCATTTGCCTCACATAATCTGCCCTTTTTATTAGGATCAGATTATTATGATATTCATACCCATAGGCATAACAACACTTTCTACAAGTTATGTTGTGGTATGTGGCCACTGAAGGCAGTATTACCTCTTTAAGGGTACATCTACTTTTGCATCTTCTTTGGATGCCTGGGATTTTTAAATATTAAAAAAATACGAAATTCCATGAACTAGGTTTGAAAAGAGTAAACTCACAGCTGTACAAGCTCAGTGAAATGAGTTAAGAAACAGAAGGATAACCAAAGATGTAACCACAAAAATATATGCTGCTTCTCTGGGACCAAATCTGAACCAAGGAGAAATCTGGTTATAAATGGCTAATTTCTGCTCTATTATTTTTTTACAGTTTATTTTTTCCCTAATTCTTAATTCAACAAGCTTAACCTGAGATCTGGAAAGGCAACTGCTGCCTTTTCAGGTTTTGCATTGCTTTTAGTTGTGATGGTCCTGCACCTGGCAGCCATGTAGAACAAAAGTACTGTTCCAACCAGTTTCATGGACCCACAAAACTCTCAACTGTTAACAGAGGTAGACAATAACAGAAGATGGGTGTGCCTCACAGAAAGCAAGACTACCTCGCTACTATTTTAGCCCTATCTTATTATAATGCATTCAGGTAAACAATCTCACAATCATTGTTTAAATGCTATTCATAGCAGAAACAGGTGTTGATAAGATACAAAATCAGCCATGTTTTCACCATTGTCTCAAAGATTACCAGTCATACGGTAAGACTGATAATGACTGGAAGTTTTTAAGGCAGGCTGGATGTGACTCTGGGCAACCTGATCTAGTGGAAAGTGTCACTGCCCAAGCAGAAGGGTTGGAACTAGATAATCCTTGAGGTCCCTTCCAACCCTGACAATTCTGTGATTCTGTGACTGAAAGCCCCATCTCCTGCTGGCTTGTGGGACATAACTGGGTTTGAGAGAAGTTCAACATGTCATAAAATGCTGCAGAAACAAGTACTAGCTATAAACACTCCTATGGTTTCAAAGCAGAAGCTTAAGTCCGTGTACAGATATTGTGGCCTCCTCGATCCCTTGGTTTTTCACTGGCAGACTTGGATTAATCATAACATTTCTAAGGTTACTTGGCAGAGGTAAACATATGTAAATATTTATGTATAAGGAAAATCTTGGAGTTCATCAGGTTAGCCTTCAATTACACTCAAATCTCATGTCCAGTTCTATCCTAGTTCTTAAATGCATTCTTCACTAGCTACATGATTAACTTTCACTTTATATTTAGAAAAGTCTTATTTCTGATGCTACAACAAACATATTATCTGATACTCATTATTAAAATTTATAATCCAGATTAAGGTATTTAGAAGACTGTAAACTGGGAGATTAAAGAAGGATTAGCCACTGAATGCAGAAGGAACTAGATCAATCATTTGAACCACAGTCCTTTATGATTTTAAACAAAAGACAGGAAATACTTGGCAAGAACAAATTAAGAAACAAAGCTAAAAGGTTAACACTAGGGTTAAACTATGAGTTAAACTTCCAGTATTCCTTTACAGTGTCTCTTTCTATCATCCTCTAAATGTCCTCCTTTTCTCATCCCTCTTCACCTTTTTCCGAGCTGACACTGAAACAATCCTTAGACACATCATAAAACTAGACAGATGATTAGATGTTAGTTGGCAAGGGATTCAGATGAACTTCACACTTACATTTTTGGGATGCTGCCTGGATACACAGTAGTACACAACTGTGGGTTACAAAGTACCTTGGAGCCTTCAGTTAACATTAACAAGAACAGTATGTATGTAAGGGAACAGCAAGGCCCAAAATAGATAACATCCAGCATGTTCCAGATGAACAGAGTTGTTTGGACAGAGATCTGCAGCCATCTTGGCACCCCAGCCTCTAAGGATGTACATACTGCCCACTCTGTATACAAAGAAGAAAAGCTTTTTCGACATGACAATGTTGCTGATTTAAGGGACAGATTTCTTACTAACATAAACCCATCCAACAGTCTGTACCCCTCCAGCAATGTGGCAAAATGATACAATCAAGATATGACTTGGCCAAATTTCAGGCCACAGGCCAATAACTAGTGCACTTATCTCAACCAGAGAGCCAAAACCCCGCCACTATCTCTCACTGATATGGCTACAGTGGGCAAGCTGAGTCATTTTCTTCCATTTTAAGAACTCCCTGTTTTGTTGTGTTCCCTCTTAAATAACAGGAGGTTGTTAGGATTCTTTGCACACTATTTTTAAAGCAGAAGTGCATGCCCCAGCTCACTACAGTTAGCTTGCTCCAGTTAAATCTATTGCAAACATTCAGTTGAAGTCAACACGAACACAAGTGGACCAACAGTGATGCACTCCAGGGCCCACAGACTTCTTTGATTTACTACACAGAAAACTCTTGTCTATACAGGTTCAACTAAATATTTAATATACCTGTTTCAATTAAGCTTTCCTATATGTCAGCAAATCTCATTGCTTTTCCAACACAGAGTTACTAGGAGACATATGCCATGTTGAACATACCATTTACTCAAAAAGAAGTTCTGCATATGCAGTATTAACACTTAATATCACATACATTCTACACTTAATGCACGTGCAATGTTTATTTTGAACTGGGTTTCCTACATGTATATTTTTATTTCAATGCATTAAAATAGATGCCAACATTCAGAATTTTAGACTATAAGAATACATGAGGAATAGAATGTCTTATTATTAAAGAAATAACAGAAAGTGACTTTGAACAAGTGGATCAAAGAAACGTACTAGACCAAAGCATCTTCCTATTTTTCCTCCTGAGGTTTATGAACAACTGATGAAAACAACTCTAATAAAATGATAAATATTATAGTAACTGCAATAGGAATTATTACCTTTAAAATTCTGGGTTTACTACATGACCCAATTATTGTTAGTTTTGTTAAACTGTACAACCTAAGAAGAAGAAATGAACTGGTAGAAAATGGTTTGTTCAATGTTGAAGCTACTGTATTCTGAGGCATAAGCTTTATCTGTAGGTTGAGGATGTCTAGTGAGCAATGAACAGCTTGGTCCTTGACACCAGCATCCCAGCATTCCAGAAGATTACCACAAAGATGACCAGAAGGTTTTCTGGCATTCAGAGCTCTCCCTTTGAAGTCCAAATTGATCTCCCCTTTCCCTTCTTAAGCATCTTCATTTTCAAAATCCCCAAGGTCACTAAAGACAAAGATGAAATTTTCCCCAAGTAGTGAATAAAGTAATATTGCAGCTAATAATTCCATTTTTCTTGGAGAAAATTAAAGCCAAAACGTTTTAAACTTATCAGTTCCTGGAAGCATGTTGTAATTCTTTATTTGGGCTCTCATTTTCAACACCTTGAGCTTTACTTTGAAACCTTCTTTAAAAATAGTTTTAAAATACCATGTAACAGAGACTTTCTATTGCAAACTTGTCTTAAATTACAAAACATGCCCTGGAGTTCAAAAGCAAGTAGAATATTAAAGAATAATTGGAAATAAAATATTTAGAAGCAATAAGAAACTGCTTTAAAAGGGTTTACCTGCTCATCTCTCCAATGCAGGACATAGAAAGTTAACTGGAGGTTTGATGTGTGAACCCTGGAGCGTTCCTGGTTTCAGCAGAAGCCAGTTTTAACCAGTCTGCTATGATTGGTGTTGTGTAGGATATTATTTTGATAAGCTGAACGCCATTCAACTGAAATAACTTTGGAGCTTGAATTGTTAAGCATCTGCATAGAGACAGGTCTGTCATGCTCAATACTCTGCTCCAAAACTTTGGAAGAATGATTAATTACTCTAACACAATGTGAAGATATGCTGCGTTAGATAAGTGTGCATTAGCCTGCTGTTGGATGTCAGGTACAGGGTATGCAACATCAGGCAATTAAGAAAAACAGAGGTATGTATTTATCCATTGTATTGCAGTTTCGCCCAGCTTAGACCTTGGGAAAAAAGTCAGCACCCCCAGAGACATCATGGTAGAGGAACTGTCAACACTCAGCAACAGGGGAGCAAGACTCTTCAAGAGACGTCAGCGGAGATCTGACAAATACACATATGAAAATTCTCATTATATAGCAAACAAGCCAAGAATTGTGAGTATTTCATTTCCAGTCTCCAAAATATTTTTGTTCCCTTCTCGAAGAAGGAATTCTCTGTGTTTGACGGTTGTAAAGGTAAACACATCTGTAATTATGTGGCTTTTAGATTTCCCAGAGACAAAATCAACTTTACTCAGGAAGAAAAGTATATCTTCACATCTTGTGTCAGAAGAAAAGCGTGAGGGGGTTGTTTTGTTTTGGTTTGGTTTGGTTTTTTAATGGTGCTGATATTTCAAATTTCTTTGGCCACTTACTCAACAGAAAATAAATTACAAGGAATCAGTTGGGATCAAGTCAGAGTTTGATAAATCTGCACAAAAGAAATCCCATATAGAAAAGCTGAATAACTCTACCAAACACCCAAAACTATTATTAGAGCACTATTATTTAGAAGCCTATATATGAATACTGTTCTCCTGCGCCCATATTCAGAAGCCTATACATGAGTACTGTTCTCCCTCTTGACCATTAGAAGCTGCAGAGATAAACTGTGAGCACAACGCTACCAATCTTGTCAGATTTTCTGTTTCCAGTACCACGCTTTTGCTGTGAAGTCTGACAGATCAGTTCCCTTCTAGTCTGCTTCCCACAAGCAGACATAGAGCACACATGCTGGCAGTCAGTATGACATTCTGACATGCGAATGCATGATGCCTCTTTGCTTTCTGTTCCACTCCCATAAATGCTTATTTAGCCACCCCTGACATTGTCTTCATCATCTTTATGGTTCTGCCTGCCAAAAGTCCTTCTGACATACTTCAGGACGGGTAGAAAATATTTTGACTTGATCTTTTGTTCTTTCAAGTTTAAAGAAGTATTATTTGTTTGTTCTCCTACTTTAAGAAACCAGTCTATATTTAAATTGCTTTTAGCCTATGTGTCATAGCTAAAATAAGATTCTGACTTCTTATGAGACTAATTCTATATTTATGTAACAATGATTAAGCCTTTGGATGTTTCCTTAGAACTGTTGACCTGATAGGAGGGTGGAAAATAACAGAATATCATGAGTCTCCAGAACGTGACCTGCACTGAAGTTGTTATTTCTATTACAAATAAAGGAAAAGAAAATCCCAAACAAAAGTAGTTCAATAAATGCAGGGAATTTTCAACAGATACAGGAAGAGACGCTTTGAAGAATCAGTGCTTTGAAACTCAAAGAGCTCAAACTTGCCATGTTTCTGGAATCTTTGGGTAGCAAGCGTGCTCTGTCCGGTATATAACAGCTTCTAGCACCCAGTGATCCAAGGGACACGTTTCATAGGCCCTGCTGCCAAAGCGCCCAGATCTACTCTTTGCTGTAAACCACACAGCCCAGGAGCCCAGGTGCCCAGGTAGATTTTGTGATGACTAGTGTAAGCAGCAGATGGGATGAACCCCCTTCATAGACTGCATGTCAATATTGAAATACCCCCACCCTTAGGAAAAGGTCAGATAACTTAGCAGGATAGTTATAAGGCTTCAGGAGTCATCTATAGATCCCAACACCTCCAATCCACTCAATAAAGCATTCACACCCTGTAATGAAGATGCACAATTGTGCTGGGCTATCATTTGTAACACCAAAAAATAAGTTGTTTTTCCTTACACAGCCACTGTAAGAGAGCTGTGGCTAGCAGCCAGAGAATCCTGGGGCTGCTATCTGGCACTCGGAGCACCAGACCGCAGGACAGGATGTCTTCAGATAGGGTATCCTGGGTCTCAGATCTGGGCTGTAAAGCAGAATATCACTACAACTCTCAGAGGGAATCACAGAGCCTTTTTTTGTTGTGCTGTCAATATTTCTCTATTTGGATGCAGCGTGGAGAAACCATGCAGAGTGTTAAAATGGATGGCCTCAGCGTGGACGGAATTCCCCAGCATGCCCCAATGACACCTCCTAATACACCTGATCCCCGGAGCCCACCACACCCTGACAACATTGCCCCAGGTAATACATGAGTTTAGACATATTAAATGTATTTAGTTCTCATTTCACATCAGAGGAAGGGTCTCTTTATAGAACAACAATTTGAGTAGAAACAATAAATTTGAGTCAGATAACAGAATCTCCCACAGAAATGTAAAGTGGTTTCTCTTCATTTTTAATGATTTGATATGCCTTTGTACTAATTCTCCCCAAACTGAAAACATAGACTAGTATGAGAATAGACTACTCCTGTATCTATTGGTTTTATAAACATGGAGAAACAGATCCTCAGATTTAAAACCAAATTAGCATACTGATTTTAGTTTGTTTCTAATATGCAACACACTGCTCAAGATTCTGAATGTTATCTATTGTAGTTTAATTAATTAGCCATAAATGCAAGCCTGAAGTCTCTGTGAGTTTTGCTAAAAAACCATCGCAGAAGAGTAACTTGAAAAGGGATTTGCCTCTGGCTACATAAACTGTTCTTTTTTAAGTCCTTAACTGTGAGGGCACTGTTGTCTTTATTTAAAGCAGTCAGCTACAAGAAGGCCTTAGTTTGTATTCTTTAAAGCCAAGAGAAAGCTAATTTGTTTTAACTAATTTATTCAGTGATATAGCCCTTCTTCCTGTTTATGAATTATCCATGAGCAGGCTGGGGGTTTTCACAAATTCATTCTTTGTTCAGAATTACTCAATGCATGTTTTGTGCAGACCTTTTCTTGTCTATGTAAACTAGGTCAATGCTACTCCGTTAGTGACTGCTAAGACTCTCTGCCTCCATTGGTCACATACAATGCAAACAGAGGTAATTTCCATTGCTGGGACATGATAGAAATCTTCAAGCCTTTCTTTAGGCAAAATGGTCTGGTAAAAGGAGTAGATATTAAACCACAGTGGGGTTGAAGCATATAGAAGGAAATGGTATTAATTTAAAGAGCTAGATATAGTTGAAGGGCAAAAGAGTAGTGTAGATTACCCTTGGATTTCAAATATTCATGTAACTCATATAACTGGTTAATCACTTCCTGGTTTAACACAATATTTATTCCTGCCATATTGCACTTGGCTGTAAAAGAAATCACACTGAGCATGGAATTTAATTAATAAAATTCTGAACAGAGGCTGATCCCCATATGATTAGGGAGAGAAAACAACTGATTCTTCACTTTTTCAGATGATGAAAAAGACCACAGAACCAAGTAGGTAGGATATATTAAAATATCTAAGGCAGAGGCAAAGACAAAAACTCCACTGTACTGAATGTGATCCTAACTCCTTTTAATACTTTTTTGAAAATTTCACCCATAGACTATAGAATTATCTTAGTCTTTAACCAAGAGGATGGTTTTAAAATATTTTTATTAATTCAGCCCAGAGTGTGTAGATCTAGTTTCAAACAAATGCTCATAATGATAGAAACAAATTTATATAAAACTAGAATAAACTTAGCCTCAAAATAGGGTGGAATACTTTGAGGCAATTATATAAAAGGCCACGAATTCTCCCTGCCAGCTTTCTGTTTCTGGGTAGCTTTGGCCAGGTGACTTGATCCAATTGTTCATTTTGCCTTACTATGAAATGACGGTGTGTTACTCCCTAGTTACACAGGGCAGTGGTGAGGAAGCAGAAACAGCAAAGTAAAATTAAAATGGTTTTGTCTTGACCACCCTGCAGGATATTCTGGACCACTGAAGGAAATTCCTCCTGAAAAGTTCAACACTACTTCCGTGCCAAAGTATTATCAGTCTCCCTGGATAGAAGCCATTAGGGATGACCCAGAGCTACTGGAAGCTTTATATCCTAAACTTTTTAAACCTGAAGCAAAGCCAGAACTGCCTGACTACAGGAGCTTTAACAGGTAATTCTGAATGGTCACGGAATTTTACAGTGTAGAGAAAAATTACTATGAAATGAAACCTTTCTACCAGCTGTAAAAAAAACTACCACCTGTGTTTGCAAGTCTATGCATAAACATGAACATGCACCTAGATCACAAGTGGCAAACAGGAGCATCAAGGAGGAAATTAGTCTCTTGCTAAGGTATGGAACCAAAATTAAACTGTAGAAACAGGAATGTAAGATGAACTGTTGAAAACATTCAAAGAAGGAAAGAAACAAATTATCAGAATCCAGCACACTCAATAAATGGGAAACATGGACTATGGCAATGCTTCCTTCTTTTTGTTTAAATACAACCCACATGGCTTGGCATTCAGGTAATGACAGTCCAATGAACTTTATCCCTCAACCTATCCCTCACACCAAATAGTTAGCAGCTTGAATATTTTTTTGCATTCACTATTTTTCTATCTTCAATGACCTTTGGTAAAAGTTTTAATGGAGAAAACACTACAAGCAGACTTAAACCCCATTTAAAGTAGAATGGGATTTGAGAGTGACTTAGTCACATATTATTTACATATTAATTTACATATATGAAGATTTTCAGCAGAACCTCCAGATATATTAGGACAATATTAGGGTATGAACTATTTTGGAAGTTTTGAAACACTTTCTTACTGATGTGTTTTGCTTTCAGTAATACCATTCACATTATCTTTATTTATTGAAGTATTAGCCAATTTTCCTCTAAATAACTCCTGCTGAGTGCCAGAGAGTTAAGCCTGACCAAAACCCTTCCTCAAAACCAGAGAGAACTCTGTTAAAAAAGAAAATGGCTCATGACAATATAAACTTAGCGAGACACACCTCAAACATCACTTCTGTTCCTACCCTTGAGGTGGGCCTCAACTATGAGTGTAAGGACTAACAAATTACACAATTCTACATCAAAAGTGGCACTGCAGACATTACTCTTAGTTCCTACAGCACTGTACATTGCCATGTTAATAATTAAGTCTGTGTGGCACAGCCTTCTCAGCAGACAAAATAGCAAATACAAGTCAGAGAGTTGTGCCACAGCTGCTAACACTGGAACAGTAGCAGCACAGTTTATGTACTATGGTTATTGTTACCAAAAAACCCACCCCAAACCCAAACAACAAAACCCATCAAAGATATATATACATGGAACAGAGACAGAATCAGTTCTACCTCTCACAAGAGAGATTCTGAGTCCAGCATATGAGCTGTTACTGTGAAAGACAATATCAGAGATGACACAGAGGCTCCATTAACAGGGAAATAGTATCTGATGTATCTTGAGATGATATCTGGTGGCTTCTTCATGGATTTTTAGCTGCTCTATTGTCCCATATTCTGTTAGTTGTACTATTTACAACAATAACTGCTTTGATTTATTTCTATGTATATTTTCTCTTTGTATGACATGGCAAAACTGTAGCTCAGCACAGTCCAAATTTCTTGCAGATGAGGGCATGCATAAAGGAGAGGTTAATATTCTCCCTGACATAAAAATCTACATCAGGCACATACACCCAGATCTAGACTGTGAAATTGGTAAATTCAAAACACAAAGCATACAAGTACAATCCACC
Source organism: Dryobates pubescens (assembly GCF_014839835.1). Classification (NCBI taxonomy): domain Eukaryota; kingdom Metazoa; phylum Chordata; class Aves; order Piciformes; family Picidae; genus Dryobates; species Dryobates pubescens. The sequence continues at coordinate 5,625,993 of NC_071635.1, forward strand.
ACAACTCTCATTCTCACCGAAAAAATTCACATCCAGAAGAAAATTAATGGATGCTTAGTGGATCCAGAAAAGCTGTTACATGCAATACACCCAGATTTATGGTTTCTAGCACGAGGAAAGATCCAAAAAGATATTGAGAATGTGCAATATTGAACTTTAAGATACTAGCCTCTTGGAGAGAATTTTACATCCATGACTTATGTGTTTACACTCCTAAAAATGCATGAGAGTGCAGCGTGAGATAATGGGATTCAGAACAGACAGCACACCTCATGCCAAACTAACCAACAGAAATCATTACAGAGAAGACTAAACGTAACTTAGATTTCTCTTTGCTAACGCCATCAGCACCTAATTCTGTCTATACATGAGCAGTAATGTCCACTCTTACCAAGAGATGCTCTCAGACTGTTGAGAATCCAAATCATTTACAGAACATCTCTGGTCACAGACATACTGTTATTTAACACAGAGATTCAACAGCCACGAATTTTGAGTGCCTTGATATGCTATTTTGCTTAAAACTTGCTGCAATAGCATATTATCTATGTTTTCAAGCATCAAAGTTTAGGCAAAAGATCATTAATTAGAGAATCACAAATGGAACTGCTGTGAGATAGGTGCAGCTAAGATAAGGCAGATCTGAGCATTTGAATAGAGAAGTCATTAGGTGTCTCAGGAGTTTAGCAGCCTATGGGCTTTGCACATAAGGTGAGATATCTCTTTGGACTTCTGTGTCTAGATTCTACTAAGTTATTCTGTGCATCTAGGTCACAGCATCCTTGACTTCTTTAATTGCAGCTTTGAGAAAGAAAGCAAATGCTACTGTATTAAACAAAGTGTGATATAATGGCACCCCTTTGTTATCACTGAGGGTTTCAATCAAGGCTTTCTATCATGCTTCACCATTCACTAAAGTGCCATTATGTTTGTTCTCCTGCAAAACACTGGTACAGTCATTATTAGTCAGGAAGGGGTGTGATTAACAGTAAGTGTGATGCACAGGACTCCCAAAGGAAATGGGCCTGAGATTCTTCCCAGTTCACAGTGGTATCTGTTAAAACAGCACTCAGACTTTACAGGCCATATTCAAGTTCCTTCCAGCTTCCCCTGTTACACAACAAACTAAAAACATCACAACTTCAGTAGCTAGGGTTGTCTGAGGTGTTGGAACAGATGCACATATGCATGGCTTAAAAGTATATTCAAAGTATATTCAGCACTAAACTGCATCAGACTTTTGCAGCTGCCAGCAATGAAGTGGCTCCTCTGAACTCTGCAGCAGTGTTGTTTTTATAACAGTAGCAGAATCAGAACTAGGGAATTCATAGAGGTTTTAGTTGGTGTCTAGCAGGCATTTTATGCTGCAGTAATCTTGCGATGCTGGCAGGTCAGTGAGGGAAAAACAAGTGCAACAAATGTCAGACACATTTGCCTTCTGAGGCAGGGCTTTGTGACACAGCCAGCAATAGTTTAACAGCACTAGACAGAGTGCATGATCAGAGAAACTGAGTATGGAGTATCTCTTAACAGTCTGTTCAGGCCAGGCTATCCTTCCTCCTTCTGGGACAGAGCCATGCCATTTGATTTTTTTCTTGGAGATTAATTCCTACTGGGATTAAAGAGCTAGTTACTGGTGAAAAATTTCTTGCCTCCTTTGCCAGTATGGAAGAACCTAGTAATCATCTGTGGGCAAGAGAGCGTGAATCTACATTTGTTGAGCAGTTTGTAATATTAATTAAATGAGTACCTTTATTTCATCTGCTTTCTTGGAGCTGGACAAAATGTCAAACGTAGGATTATGAGTAACATACAAAGCACTACATCTTACTCACACAAGACAAGCAAGTCTGACAAGTTCTTCCTCTCCTACCAGATAAATTCTTGCTTAACTTTCTCAATTCCCAAAGACTACTGTTTCAAAAGCACTACAGGAATCCAGTCCATCTGGACTGGGCTCTGGTTTTATTGATTAATTGGAAAAATGCTGCGATCTGGATCCTCAAAGGACCTTTGGGTGCTAACTTGAAGTGATGTGAGGTTAGTGCAAACTGGGTGCTTAGCCAGTTCCTTAGCACCTAAATACCTCTGAGCATTTTTCAGGGTCAGGTTCTTTGCTTCTATGTCTCCTTTTTGCATGTAATTAGCAATAAGCAGAATGTTTGAAGAATGAAATGTGAAACTCACTTTTGGTTTTTTTGTAATTATGTTATTGAAGGTGATAATCTTATACAGTTAAAACATATTTTCAGACATATCAGCAACAAGTAGTCTCCTGTGTTGTGACAAGATAATGTTCAATAAGTAAGACTGCAAGGAAAAAAAGAAAGAAAAAAAAAAAAAAGAAGAGAAGCCCTGCTAAAACAACAGCTAAAAATGAATGTGATTGAGCCTGCTATCGTTAAATTATGCAGCTACTTTTTAGGAATATGCAAAGTGAATATTAAACAATCTCTTACACTTCCTGTTGCCACTTCCTATGACTCTGAACCAGCGTTTCCACCCTTGTTATGAGCAATGACTACTGGAATTTGTTACACATGAGTTTCAGGCTTCCATACAATGAGTCAGACCTCAAGTGATACAGTTGATGTGTGCATAACACGGGCCATTACAACACCATGTTGTCAGACAAGTTGCTGCTCACAAAAATACACTGCGGCCCTAAAAGAAAATGAACATCTATTACCCAATTACTGTACTCTCCTTTATATCATCCTGTGCTCTGCCTAGCATGCAGGAATGCATCATTCTCTGAGGTCAGGCATTGTATAGGAACTACATGGGTTTTTTTCCCAGATAGATATTTGAATATCCATGAAATGCCCTCCTGTTTGTGTTACCTACACAAACTTACTGTATTTCAAATCCAAAAATACTACAAAGAGGAAGTTTTACACTAGAACTGGTTAGCATTTTATCATCAATGTCCTGCTCAATTATCCCTTGAACTTACATATTGATGAGAATTAAATATTACAGCAATGTGAGAATGTGTATCTTAATTAGAGCAGCAATTAAAACAATCTTTATTATCCTGTAAGATGTAGATCACTACATTCACTTTGTGGCAATTACCAAGCAATTATTTTTAATCAGTATCATACAGTATCCAATTTGACATTGTGACCTAGAAGACAATTTCACAAGAAAAGCTTGACACCACAGGCATGTTGTATAAAGAATTTCCTTTGACCTCAAGAGAGTTTAATGCCTGGACTGTCTGCTGCTGCAAAATCTTGTCTCATCTTCATTTGAGAAACAGTTTCAGAGCTTAATCCAAAACAGTGCTCTTCTCTCAGTAAACATGCATGCCCAGAAGCCTCATGATTTTTGTATCTTACAGGATTGACCCTTTGGAGTCAGCACCAACTCTCCTTCAGTAAATGCTGCTCATAGTGAAGTTCAATGAATTATCTTTGTAATGACACAGCAGTTTCATTTCTTTTAGGTCAGGGATGCATTTTCCTGAATTAATCTCTTCTTTTGTGTGTGTGTGTGTGTGTATTTAATTCTCCTGAGGTTTTGTATTATCTATAGCTATCTTGCTGAAAATCCTAACCAGATCTTCAAATTATGTCTCTTACTTTCTGTTGGTATTAATTTCTCTAGGCCTCTGCTGTAATATCTGGAGCCACTGGAAATACCTACCAGCAGAGCTCTCATTTTTTATCACACACACAAAACCTGGTGAAATTCTATTTCACTTTCTCTTGGCAATATGTATCTAGCTTTGCAGAAACCTGGTGCTCAGGTAGCCTAAAAATCTGACACTTTAAACAGGCAAAGTTATGCAGCTGATCAAAATGCAGAGCACATACAATGTGCTGTTTGTTCACATTTGCTTATACAAAGGAGTCTGGAAAAATGACTAAAAAAACCTGAGGTTGTTTATTTTTTCAGCCCAGAAACATGTAAATACAGAAGAATCATGGGAGGTATCTAGAAATACTGTTGTTTTAAAATATTTGCCAATGTATGAAAGAGTTTTTTAGTTTCTGGGGCTTATTGCCTGAGGGGACATTTACATTTAAGTAACATGAAAAATACTAGCCAAAGACTAGGCCAGTACCAGCCAGTGTTTCAAGGTTTCCTTACATAAACATTTTCTTCAGAAACAAAACTGGAGTACAAAGTCCTCACCCATTTTCCTTTCCTTTCCTTTCCAGAGCCTGTTGTGTTTGGCTGTTCCTTTCTGCTTCACACTAGGCTTTACTGCCTCCTCACTTGTATTGCTACAGTTGTTTGAACACAGTGATATAAACCAGATTGCTGAAATAATGTGGATTTTAAAATGCTCCTTTGTTTTGAAGGGTCTTTGTTTAACCCAGATCACATAAGTGATCCAAGTTTATAGCACAACCCACATACATTCTAACTGGTACAATATGGTGCTGAAATACAGTGCAGTGGGAGGAACAAGCAACTAGGGACAGGAGAAAATGGGGTGAGAACTTCCTAAACTAATTACTTGTTAGAGTAAATGTGCTGAACTGAGTTTTCAGACTTAGCACCAACAAAATAAGTTTAGTAACTATGACTCACCAATGACAAAGTTTTCCTGCAACACCTTTTCCCCTTGGCTTTTCTGATCATTTGAATTGACAAAGTCTGAAGGCTTTACCTATGGGAAAATAAATATGATTTTAAAGAGAATTTCCTAGAAAAATAGAATATTTTCCCAAAAGCTTGAAAATGTATACAAGAAACTGTACCAAATCTGTGTTATTAAAATATTTTCTATTCTTTTCAGCTCCTGGAAGGAAAACAGGCATTTTTAATATCGCATTTTACTTTTATTTCTCTAATATCTACAGAGTTGCCACTCCCTTTGGTGGTTTTGAGAAAGCATCAAAGCTGGTTAAATTCAAGGTACCAGACTTTAATCTACTGATGCTAAATGATCCCAGATTCATGATCCTTGCAAACCCTCTTGCTACCAGAAGATCCTTCAATAGGACTCCTAAAGGATGGACATCAGAGAATATTCCTGTAGTGTTCATTCAGCCTTCAGATTCCGTTCAGCCCTCAGATTCCAACAATGTTCCAGAAACAGAGGATCTGTGAGAGAAGCTGCACTCTGCATCATACAAAATACTGAATGCTGCACATCCATGTATTTTTGGTCCAAATATTACTAAAGGCTACTGACAATGCTTTTCCTTGGCAGCTGGGGTACAAATAATAATGCCTGATGCAGTGTCTCTTTTCTGGCACACAGTTTCACCTGTAAACACACTATAAATAAAGCAATTTGGCAGATGTAGCTGATCTATTTTCTGTTTGTGTTTGTATGTCTCATTTTCCTGCTTTTATTTCCTAAAATTGTTGCTTGTCATTTAAAAGCAAGTGTATCAAGGAAAAGAAAAAAGAGACACTACTATCAAAATACTACTATTTGATTTCCTAGGTATACTGATTATGGTAAAACAACCAAGAAACAGCACAACAGTCCACTCAGCACACTCCAAGTACTGCTTGCTCGAGATAAGTTCTGACAAATCAACCTTTTTTTCCCAACCCTGCTTTCAGCCAAAGCTAAGAATTAAGTGATTACTTTAGTGACAGCAAGTTTAGAGCCTTTTCCTCCTTTGTGACACTTACTCAGCTTTAATTATGGACATCAATACCCATGTCACCTGGAGCTGTATACAGAAAAGACAGTACATTAGCAATGACAAAGAATATGTACTGGTATGAAAATGTGCAGAGGTATTTCCTGGGTAAGTCTAGAATGTTTGTTTTAATCACAACTGAAAACTCACCAATGACTGGTTATGTTAAACATACCAAATTAGTACCACTGAGTTACGTTACCACAAATGCTTTTGTTATTAGAAAGACATTTCATAGACTATTCCCCTACAACCCTAGTATACACTCAAAAGCATGTGAGTTTTCTTGCTCTTGATATACTGTCAAGCTATTATGTTTTAAAAATAGAAATATCAGAATCTTATTAAGCATCTGTAATGACACAGGGAAAGGCAAAACTCTGTCAGGACATGCTGGTTTTCAGTGTCACTTCACATGACATTCTAGAAAAGAAGAGAAGGGCAACGAAGTCCAGAGAAGGGCAACAAAGTTGGTGAGGGGTTTGGAACACAAGCCCTATGAGGAGAGGCTGAGGGAGCTGGGGTTGCTTAGCCTGGAGAGGAGGAGACTGAGGGGTGACCTTATTGCTCTCTACAACTACCTGAAGGGAGGTTGTAGACAGGCGGATGTTGGTCTCTTCTCCCAGGCAGCCAGCACCAGAACAAGAGGACGCAGTCTCAGGCTGCGCCAGGGGAGGTTTAGGCTGGATGTTAGGAAGAAGGTCTATACAGAGAGAGTGATTGCCCATTGGAATGGGCTGCCTGGGGAGGTGGTGGAGTCACCATCATTGGAGGTGTTCAGGAGGAGACTTGATGGGGTGCTTGATGCCATGGTTTAGTTGTTTAGGTGGGTTGGATTGGTTGATGGGTTGGACGCGATGATCTTGAAGGTCTCTTCCAACCTGGTCTATTCTATTCTATTCTATTCTATTCTATTCTATTCTATTCTATTCTATTCTATTCTATTCTATTCTATTCTATTCTAAAAAGGCAAGCTTCTGTTCAATCCCTGCTTGTTTTGAAATGCCTTCTTGATTGAGAAGAATCCAACATCTGCAGTCTGGATACTTCCTAACTTCAACCAGTAGGCCACTCTCATACACCCTAGATGCTTCTCCAGGGTATTATGATCTCTAAGTGTGCATGCAACATCCAAGAGGCTTCTGAGTATCTCAGATACTAATTTGTTCTTTCAATCAGAATATCCATAAATTTTGCAAGCTCTATGTCAACATGCTTATCTGAAAATGAAACCCACAGAAAAGAATTATGGTAAGCAAACATAATAAAGTTTTTCTGGATACTTTCCTTATTAATGGTTTTGGTGGTGTTGAGCTATAACAGGATTTCAGAAAGAATCTTAATATCTGAAGACAAGAATGGTAGGGTGAGATTTAAAGTAGGAAGATTAACAAAAAGTTTTATCTGTATTTCTGTGGCAGTAATTTGTGTCTGTAAAAGTGGTTTCCATGTTCCAAACCTGATTTCAAGGCAGGTAGCCGGCAAAGGAAATTCTGTCACCTACTTTAATTTACTTTGTCACACAAACAAATATGCATGTCCTGAACAAATCTATAAAAGAGAAAAAAATCAATGTCATTGACTGGGAACACTTTCCTAGCAAAGATTAGTTTGGGGACCTTAACTGCACATGTGGCACAACAACTATATGGATAATGACATAAATGTTACTTCTTCAAGGCTAAAAATGCAATGGCTAAAGAAAAAAAAATATAGTGAGGAGCAATGCATAAGCATTCCTAAGCCTATTAGCACAGAAATACGAGGAAGCTGGTGCACAGCATATAGCAGTGAGGACTGTGAGGAAGGGACACATCATTTTTATGCTATCCTTTGTAAATACAACCTATACATGCAAAGCATGCCACCTTCCTTCTTAAACAACAGACACAATTGGAACTGTAGTTTCCTGTACATAAATGGATCCACTGGCATAGAATGGGCTCAGCAGGCTTAAGATGTTTGCAAAGTCCTGAGCTTGCTATGCACGTGTTCAACTGATGGCCCAAATAACAGCATTAGATTGGCTGGAAATTACTAGCAGCTCTTAAGTCCCCTAATTCTGCCTGAGATGCCTGAAATGAACTGTGGCACAGCAAAACTGGTAGCTCTGATTCAACACTCAGATGCAGTTACCAACTGCTGCAGCAGAGTAAGAACTCTGTGCCTGCTGCTTTTCTAGCTCTGCTACCACAGAGCTATTAATACACTATAAAGCAGATGTGCCCACATGGCTCTGAGGCCAGCTGTCAGAGAGGAGTCAGCAGCCATACTCTTTAAACTTCCCGTACCGGGTAGCTTTTGCGAAACTCTCTATTGGGAGCAGGCCCTTCACTGTGCTAAACTCTTGAACCATGCTCAGAAACTGCTTGGGAGAGTGTTAATTGGCAGTGGCTGGGACTGTGCAATGTACTAAGCATTCAGCAGCACCAAGGATCAAGTGCCAGTGTCCAGGAATGTTCCCTGGCTACATCAGCCTTGATGTAGCCTTATTGTGTAAGTCTCACTGCAATAAACAAATCTCTCTGCCAAAAAAACAATTCCTTTGCCACAAAGAAAGATCTCTTGTTAAGGTTGAGAATCCAGAGACTCTCTGTTAGCTTCAATGCGTTTTAGCACCTGCATTTATTTTGTGAGATATTTAACATGGCACTTGAAACCAAATGTATAACCAGAGGAAAGACTAGTTTTGGGTAGCTAATGGCAAACAACTTTAAAGGTCAAGATTTGTATCAATTTTTGCAGACAGAGATGGGTCTGAAGTGAGAGAATAAAGGTTTCTTCAGATATAGATCTGGAGCAATCAACAAATACATATTCATAAATTCTCATTGGTGCTTCTAAAAGCTTCCTTTAGCCATAAGGAATATAACTAAAAGCATAGATAAAATGGAAACACACATGGAAACAGCAGCTTTACACAAACATAAACACAGATGTATAAATATTTCAGCAAATGTGCATATAACATCACATACATCTGATTGCAAGACATTCACATTTGCTTCCAAAAGAGAAAGGGACTGTAGGGTATGATAAAAAGGCAGGAATGTGGTGAAAGTCAATATAGTTTTAAATAGCTAAAGTCTTTGTTCCCAAAGTTTTATTTGGCCTCATTTTCACTTATATTAAGGTATTCATTGCAGCAGTATAAAGGGAACTTCAAAATTCAGTTAAATATTCACACTAAAATTGTGGGGAATTGAGGAAATACAGCATCTATTTCCTAATTGACACAACATACTCTGTGGTGACAGTATGTAAAAAAGAAATGAGATGTACGCTGCTGAGTGCCTCTCAATATAAGAGGGGGTTAAAATATAAGCTCCTTAAACCTCTTTTGACATGAAAGGCCAGAGTTCATGGCCTGTATTGTCTGCACTGTTGAGGATAAATTGATGTCAGCAATCAGAAGCAGTCATCAGAAGGAGTTTTTATTTTAACCCTGTACAGTGACGGCCTGAACTATGCTTTCTGGTGTGACTTATGACATTATGACTTATGACATTTCACATAGTTTGTCCAGATTCATAAAAACTGTACATACATATTTCACTTTTTAGGTAAGCTAACATGCCAAATTACCCTAATAAGCAAGTCCTTCACTGGCAGCATTGAAATCATTTCAGAAGTAGAATAGATGGTCTGAAATTTATTCTTGAATCCAGCAGGCCACATTCTCTGATGTTGCTTTCTGATAATGTACTATTTGCTTATGTCTGGTACAAGGTATGTTTGCATGAATGGGGTAATAAAAACCCATATGTTCTCTCTCCCAGTTTCAACAAAAAACCTGCAGCTGATTTGTTTTCTGGTTGTTGTGTAACAGAGATTATGTGCCAGCCCCAAGTCATGTTGCTACTTTATTACTGGCCAGAAACATTTTGTTCATGCCTAATCTTGTACTTCAGATGTACATTTTTTGTAACTGCGTACTCCTTTCTTAGATGTCTTAAATATATCAGCATGTCTGGGCTGCTTTCCCTCCTGCATAATTCATACAACCCACAAATGTGGAGAGAAATTATTATTCTATTGTCTCAAAGTATGTCTGTGTTGTAATTAATTTAATACACTTTTTCTCCATCAAAAGCAGAAAAACCACAATGGAGATGGAATTCTGACCCTGGTGAAATCAAACAAGGGGTTTGACACTGACCTCTGTGCAGGCGGAATTTCACTATTCATGGCATATACTGCATCTCAAATGTGTATTTGCAATTGAAATTGATGTCACTACCAAAGCTCCTATGCTTCCAGCATCAGAATAGATGTTTTGGATTATAGAACTGGGCCTAACCACATGTGTAGCTCATTTTGCATTACACATATGATGAAATGTGAATAACTCTAGATGCTTCAGAAATACTCTGGGAAACCATATGGAACTGTAAGAAATGAACACATATCTACCATGAATTTTAAACACTATTTTCAGACCAGCCATGCAAAACATTTTCAGACCTGCACTCTGCTCCAGTTCTTAAATGGCCTAAGTAACCAGCACAAAATATTCTGGGCCACACCTAAGACAAAATAATTAAAATGTAGTTCCTTAAATATAGTAAGACTGTGAAACACAAAATCCCATGCATGTCAGGTAACAATTTCTCAATAGTTGGACCATATAAACTATTAGCAGAAATAGCAGAAGATCCCCACAGGGCTGACAAGCCCCATTGTGCTGGCCCCTTCATTACTCTCAGAAGCTACATACTGTTCAAACCAAACATGATGCTCTAAATTATTTCAGTGAAAGAATATATTATTTTAAACAGCCTGCAGGCTAAGTGTTCAGAGTAAGTAAAAATTACTACAGAGCTATAGCCTTTCCCTCCAAAAGAGCTGGCATGGCTTAAGAGTAGAATAGAAGAGACTCCGGGGGAGGGTGGAAAAAAAGGACAAAGCAAACTTCTCTGCAAGGAAACAATTAGGCTATCTAAACACAAACCAAGGAAGTTACGACAGAGGTCTCCACAAATGGTATGGGGAAGATCAGGAGGGAACAATAACACAGGAACAAACTGATTCTTAATAAAATGATAAGGAACCAAGTTTAAAATCTGGTTTGGAATCTGCTGCTATAGGATGTTATGGGTCAAAAACTATTAATAGCTTCGTAACAGGATTAAACAGATTGATACGGATAATGGCTGCTATGGGATCTGAATCTGGGGGTTACCACTGGGAAATAGAAAGTTGTGTGAGAATGATCAGCCCATATTTAGCCGATGTCTGTCTATAAATACGTCCTACTGGTCACTGTCAAAGATCAGAAGGATCTATTGGTCCTGTGAATACTTTCTGGCTGCCTTCCAAAATCATGTGTTAAAGTATCATGGCAACTCTAGCAAGCGCCCTTAATGCAGATGTTAGATTAGAATAGGATCAACCAGGTTGGAAGAGACCTTTGAGATCATTGAGTCCAGCCTATCATCCAACACTAATCAACTAAACCATGGCACCAAGCACCCCATCAAGTCTCTTCCTAAACACCTCCAGTGATGGTGACTCCACCACCTCCCTGGGCAGCACATTCCAATGGCTTCCAGTCATCTGAGACCTCTCCAGTGAGCCAGGACTGTTGAAAAATGACGGAGAGTGGCTTGGCCAGCTCATCTGCCAGCTCTCTTAGCACCCTAGGATGGATCCCATCTGGTCCCATGGACTTGTGGGGATCCAAGCGGCTTAGGTGGTCTCTAACTACTTCCTCATGGATCACAGGGGACCTATACTGCTCCCTGACTCCATCTGCCAGCTCAGGAGTCCAGTTGTCCAGAAGACAACCTGTCCTGCTATTAAAATTTGAGGCAAAGAAGGTGTTAGGTACCTCTGCCTTTTCCTCATCTTTTGTTAGTATGTTCCCCTCCGTGTCCAAGGAGTGGAGGTTGTCCTTGCCCCACCTCTTGCTATTAATATATTTATAGAAGGATTTTTTGTTGTATTTCACAGCAGTGGCTAGTCTAAGCTCCAAATGTGCTTTTGCCTCTCTAATTTTTCTCCTGCATGACCTAGCAACATCCTTAAACATTCCATGGGTTACCTCACCTTCCTTCTAAAGATGATACACCCTCTTTTTTTCCCTTAATTCCTTTAGAAGTTCATTGCCCAGCCAGGCTGGCCGTCTACCCCTGCAGCTCATCTTCCAGCACATTGGCACAGCCTGTTCCTGCGCCTTCAAAATTCTTTCTTGAAGTAGGTCCAGCCCTCTTGGGCCCCTTTAAGGGCTGCTTCCCAAGGTACCTTCTGAGTTAGTTCCCTGAGTAACCTGAAGTCCACCCTCCGAAAGTCCAGAGTGGAGGTTTTGTTGCTGCCCCTCTTAGCTTGACTGCATATTGAAAATCCAATTATTTCATGGTCACTGGACCCCAGCCAGCCTCCAACCATCACATCACCCACCAGCCCTTCTCTATTTGTGAAATGGAGGTCAAGCAGAGCCTTACCCCTGGTAGGCTCACACAGCTACTGGGATAAGAAGCTATCCTCCACACACTCTAAGAACCTTCTAGACTGCCTCCTCTCTGCTGTGTTAAGTTACCAGCAGTATCAGGCAGGTTAAAATCGCCCTTAAGAACAAGGTCTGGTGATCTTCAGACAGTCCCTAGATGCCTATAGAATAATTCATCAAATTCTTCATCCTGGTTGGGTGGTCTGTAACAGACTCCAACCAGGATGTCTGCCTTGTTGGTCTTCCCTCTAATGGTCTTCCCTCTAATTTTCACCCACAGGCACTCAACCTGATCATCCTTGATCTCTGGTTCCATGGCATTTAGTGCCTCCCTGATGTACAGGGCCACCCCTCCACCCCTTCTCCCTCGCCTGTCTCTCCTGAAGAGCCTGTAGCCATCAATTACAGTGCTCCAGTCATGTAAGTCGTCCCACCACATTTCTGTGATGGCAGCTACATCATAACTTTCCTGCTGTAACAAGGCTTCCAGCCCCTCTTGTTTGTTACCCATGCTTCGTGCATTAGTGTACATGCACTTCAGCTGGGCTGCTGGTTTCACCCCTGGCTCTAGCTTACCACCCCCAGACTCCTGTCTGGGGGGACTGGTTTCAGCTCCCTTCCCCTTTGAATCTAGTTTAAAGCCCTGACAATGAGACCTGCCAACTCCCTTCCTAGAACCTTTTTCCCTTTGGGGGACAGGCCATTCTCATGTGCTAAGGTCTTTCTCCTCCTCTGGGCCAGATGTACTCCATCTGTTGCTAGCTGACCTGGTGCCACAGAAAGTTCCCCAACAAAACCCCCAAATTCTTTTGGTAGCACCAGCCTCTGAGCTGGTTTATTAGCTTACATCAAAATACTCATTTTGGGAGCAGTTAGAGGAAAGTCAATTTCCACATGTGAATGAGAACATTTACTTAAGTTAGAAATACAGAGAGTCTTGGTTAACTGAAAACCTCACTCAGAGCATGGGTACTGCAGGGAACACAAAAGCCTGACCTCAGCTATGCCTTTGGCAAGACTCCTGATCCTATGCAGTGAGACCCCACCCTCCTGCATCCACACTCACCATGTTCCACATGTTTAGTATGTACCAGCTCGCAGCATATGAGAGGAATTTTTCAGTAAGTTATGATTATACAAAGTTTAAGGAAAATGGATAAAATAAAGTTTCTTTTTACTGATTAGAACACAAGAAGAGCCTTAAGTAAAAATGTCTGAAAACTCCAAGCTTTGTACCTAGGTCTATCACAAGTAGGTTTCATATACAACATACAAAATCTAGTTCTCAGTTTCTTCATTAATAGAATAGAAATACTAATGAAGGCTGTATAAGTTTGGGGGGGTTGCTTTGGTTTGTTTGTTTTATGGGAGTTTGTTGGGGATTTTGTCTGTGTTTGGTTGGGATTTGGGGGGTGTTTGTTTGTTTTTCCTCTTTTGTTTGTCTTTTTCTTAAACCAAGAAATTTCATGGTAAAAATAAAGTAAAACATGAGTACTTGCTTAATAATCCAGGCTATGGCCTATAATGAATACAAGAACTGTTACTAGTAGAGTAACATTCTACTTTCATTTCACTTGAAACAAGGTATTTAATTCTACAGTGGGCATATTTTAAGAGGTAAAAATATTAACAAATTAGTATTTGATGCTTTTAAATAGAAAGATTTAGCACTGGTTTTTAAAAAAGTCCAAACCAAAACTATAAACTAAAGTCAGGACAAATTCACAAATATTTTGTTTTCAGATGGAAACTGCATTTCCTGTGAACAAACTATTCATTTGAAACACCTGGCCCAACATTTGCAATGCTTCCCTACTCCAAAGAGACATTGTAAGAAAAGTTAAATGATACTTGCAAGAGGCAGAGAATTAAAAAAAATCTGTAAAACTAAGCTTGAATATCATGAGCCAACCATTCTTTCAAAGCAAATGGAGATTAAAATATTCAATGGAGTTTGTACAAAGAACAGCCTGAACTTTGCCAGTTCAGAGCTGGCTGTACTGATTAATGCAGGAATGTCCTCAGGCTGCTTTGCATGGAAGGTATAACTTAGAAATGGATTTCTCTGGAGTTCAGAAGGACATTCAAATCTTCTTATGACAGGACCCTTCTGGAAGAAAACATATCTAGTTCCTTTTACATAGGAGTGGGAAAAGAAAGGAGGAGGATTTAAAAGGACAATATAAGGAATGAGATCTTGGGTAGCATCTAGAGCAGCAGGCTAAGAATGCTTCTGGTGGAAAAGCAAGCAGCCATGCAGCAGTCTAGACAGTATCACTCTACTTCCTTTCCCTTTGTAGTTTCTCTGCAGAGCCAAGTCATTCAGGCCAGGCAAAATACTAACTTTAAACAGTAGTTAATGTAGTCATTACACTCAAGATTACTGAAAGATGACTATGCAAGATAACTACAAATGATTATAAACAAACATTTGCGGCATGACAGGCTCTTCCTAGGCTGGTCTACTGTACGTCAAGAAGCCAAGTAAGGCTTAATTCTGTCGGCTGAATTCTAGCAATATGTCATTCCTGAAGTTCTTAATGAGAACACTTTGACTATTTGCTGGCAAGGGAAAAACAAGAACATGCTGTTCAAATAGGAAGAATAAAAGCAAGCCAAGCAGTTACAGCAAACGTTACTGAACTTAAATGTGCTTATTTTCTAGCACGGTTTCACTGTGATACAAATACATTTCATCAATGTACTGCTGCTGAATACTGATAATACATCCAATTCAAACTAAAAAGAAAAAAGGCTCCATATATTTGGTGACACTATTATTCATTTAGATATGGCTTATAGAGCAGGAAAAGAGAACAGAAAATGTGGGAATCAGAAGCATCAGTGGGAAGGAAGAAATAAAGCAGAGCTGAAGCTCTACAGTTCTATGAGATGATGACTGCAGGCATTTGCCCCAGCCCTTCTTAGATGTAGATTTCCAGATCTGTTCTCAGTTGTAGAGTTTCACCAGCCACATGTACCATAAATGGCATTAGTACTTTATTTGTACAAGAAATACAGGGCTTAATTTACCTAGGAGTGAATTTACATTTTCCATAGTAAGATCAAATTAGTCTGTCACTCTGACTTAAACATTCAGATCTTCTAAATTCCCTCATCTTCCATACAACAAGCTCTGACCTTTTATCAGAGGTAAGTTCCCATTACTCCCCATGTACATGACCTTGTACTTTGTAGAATTCTATTTTATGCCATTTTATTTCTCTGCTCCTCAAGGTCATCCAATTACTCCAGCATGACAACAGCCTGCCTTGCTTCCCAACTTTGTGATGCCAACAAATTTCATTAGCAAGTTCTAGTTTTTGTGCCAAGATCACTAATGAAAATATTAAACAATACCAGTTTCAATATCAGTTTTTGGACAGAGCCCTAACACATTCCCCCTGCCATTATGCATAACATATTGCCACCTGTTCCTCTCAGGTATTTCTTTGCCCATCTGACAATTAAAGTACTAATTGACCTCTTCTTCAGTTTACCAATTTTGTTTGTCTAGAAAAGCATTTACTGTATCACAGAAAGAAAGCAGGAAAGCTGGGTACATTCTGTCTATGGAAAAATATGCTTTATCCTATTTACTTCCATGTCCTTACTTTTCCTTCCTCCTCCAGAATATACTGGGGTGGGCTGTTTGTGGGTTAAGTTTGTTTGCTTATGGTTTTGTTGTTTTGTTTTTAAATCTCCACAATGAGAAGTTAAAAAGTACCTTTCCTCTACAAAAAGCTTGTTTCTAATATTTTCAATTTTTAATAAGACAGAGTATATATTATGTGATGTTAACCACTGTATTAGTCCTAATTTTAGATTCACTGAACCCTGCTCTTTTGTCTTCATCTCACTTTATGTTGGGTTTCACCCAAAAAGCTCAATTTAACCACTGAAATTGCCTATGTGAATCCAAGGAAAGAGCTTTTTAAGGGAACCTCTTCTTACTCTTTTCTTTTTTTATTGTAGAGATCCAGAGAAAGCAATAAAGCAGAACTGCAAATCTGAAAGGATAGTGCAAGACCGATTCAATGCAAACAAAGATGATCATTAAAACTTTGTTTTCAAGAATACCCAGAGGAGGACACAGGTTCAAAAAGGTGCCTCATATATACAGCACACACAGAACTTTCTCATTCTTCTACTGTTCCAGAAACTAACTTTTAAAACAGAACAGCCAAAAATAGGAAAGGATTTCAGTTGCATTGTTGTTACACAGAAGTAGATTATGGGACTGGAAAGTGGATTATCGAAGAGGAAAAACACTCATCTGCAAGACTGACACAACCCCCACCCTTTCCCTGGCTCCTAGAGAATGAACACAATCATGTGCACAAAGATCTTGTTCCAGGCCTATTATCATCAAAAAGTCTGGAGAAGAATGAAAATCAATGTTTCTTTTTCTCAGGGTGAAATTCTAGATGACTTCAATGAAATTGCTTTTGCCACCCCACCGAACATTTTAGCACTTGAAAAACTACTGGGGAAAAAAATTGTAGTCAGGATAACACACAATGGAAAGTAAAAACAAACTATATTGTGTTTATTCCTGCACCCAAGGGAAGGACACTCAAAAAATAGTGGCTATTCTCTGTGAAAGTGTTTCTACAGTTGATTGGGAGGAGAAGGAAAGAGAAGAAACTTGAACAGAAATTGCAAGAAGTTTAGAATCTCAGACCATGGGAGCTATCTTGCAGCAGGTTCCTCCCTCTAAGTCTGTAATGCAACTTTATTTAAACTCTCTTGTGATCTCCTGTGTTTTGTATTACTTTTTTAAACGTAGCTAAAACAAACCAACACTTCCTAACACTGTCATTGCTTCTGAACCTTAACTTAGAGCTTTTAAGGTCAAAAAAGTTACGCTTTTTCAGACAGGCTCAATTTTCTCCTTTTATTCATATCTTATGTCCTCAATTTCTTTTTCCTTCCTTCTAGTTCCTGCTGATACTAATCCTTGTTTCATTAATTTATTCTGATTTTTTCACCCTTTTGTCACCATTATTCCATATCCTACTCTAACTTCTATTTCTGCTCTCAACTATCTCTGTTTCACTCTTGCTGACCCCTTTCTCAAGACCCAGTGTACATGGAGCAGGCTCGCAGCAGCACAGCCAGAAAGCACAAAATTCTTTTAAATGTAGTGCCCCAGATAGGATGAAAAAAGCAGCAGAAAACTAGCTGACTGAACATGTCTGCCTGAATGAGTTGTTGAAGAAATGCTCCACTAACCTATTTTGAAAAAGAAATTGGATGTGGATGTGTGTATACATTTTAGACTACAGGATGTGGCAATGACAGCAATCAGATGACTAAGCTTCATGTGATTGCTTGCTACAGGCTACGTAGGGAAACTTTGCTAGTATGTTTAAAAGGAAATAGGTACTCATGGCAGGGGAGACTGGAATATGGGTAAGTGAAGTTACCCAGGAAAAGAATGTGTCCTAACTTTGCTTACTGCAAGCTGAAGAGATATTTTTCACTTATTCTGCTCTCGTTTTGGATATCTTTTTGTTAATACAGCTGAGCACACAACCCAGAGAAATTGGACTAAAATGTTCTTAGGGCTTCCTTTCAGTCTCCCTAGCAAATGTAAATTATTATTATTTTATGTTGAAAACACTGTTTACTTTTTCTCAGGTTCCTTTACTCCTTTGTGGCCTGCCTCCCAACCAATCTGTTTTCCTTATTATGGGTAACTGCTGCAGAGAAGATTGAGCCAACTTGCTCAGTAAAAAAATAACACTGCTCCTGAAGAAAATCACAAGAGTGTCTTGGAATTTGAAAGATTTTTCTCCTCTCCAGGCAGAAAAGTTTAAATATATGGCCTGGTGATACCCCAAAGGCTTAGAAACAAGGAAAGTCACGTATTCTTCAGTAGTGTAGCAATACGCTCTTAGGTAACCCTTATCTTACTTAAACTTTATCCTGCTATGCAGAATAGGGCCCAGGTCCTTGGTATCTTTCAAATTGCAGGTTCTTGCAGAAGAATGATTTTCTTCATTCTGTTTCATCTGAGTAGAGTAGTACAGCCTCAGACACTCTCTTCAGAGCACAGTAGTTACCTCACAAAACCATGACGGCAGTTCCCAGATATTGAAATTAAACACACTTTCCAATTAGAATGTCTCACAACTGTCTTGAGGTCAGTGAAAATTTGTACTTCACCATGTAACATTCTGTGTGATAGGCTAGTAAAACACACTGGACCATACCAGGCAGTATAATGTGCAGTGCTGAATTGCATTCGATGAAAATAGTTTAAAACAAAACAAAACAAAGCAAACAAACAAAAAACCCAAACAAAACAGCACACCCCAAAAAAACTTCCAACCACCTTAATAAAAAAATCACTTTAAATTCTGCATTGGCCTGAGGAATGTTCAGTCAAAATTTGCTAATTGATTTTTTGTAGAATCCTCCAGTAAGTACAGACACAGATCATACTAAGTATGGAAGTTAGTTTCACATTATTATTATCTCATATGGAGGAAAAAATATTGGGGCAGAAGAACAAGAGGAACAACGACACAATCAATTAGCTACTCAATTAAATATTACTTAACTGATCTATTTAAAAAAATCACAAAATTTAGTCCTCTACCTCCCCAATCTGAAAAGATTTGAACCAAACATAATTTCTTTATGAATCACTTTAATATGAAGAGGATAATGACTGTTTGAAGAGGCTGTTGTAAGCATTCTAAGCGTTAAGAAGAAAAATGAAATAAAATACAGATAAGGTGCTCCACAACAGCTATGGGTATGAAAATGTTCATAGTAATGCTGTGTATACAAAATACATGATGAATAAAATAATTTCAGAGGAATGAAAAAGTTATTTACAGATTAGTCTGTGGCAACAATGGTATAGATGACAGTGGAACAGAAAAACTCTGACACAAAAATCAACTCTTTTGGGTCCAGCTGTGAAACACAGATTTGCAACTCATTTATCAATGAAAATTATGTCTACAGTTTCAAGAAAAAAAAATGTTTAACGAAATTACTTTTAAACCTTTTGATGTCTTACTTGTGTTAAGATTTTTCTTTTGCCACATAACTTTCTATAAACATGTTTTAACCTGGATTGGGCACGTGCAAACCCACAGCACCTTAGATATGCTTAAGGACCTAGATATTGCTTCCCTCCATTCTCTTCTAGCTCTGTGTTTTGCATCACTCCCCAACTGCCCCTCCCCAACCACTCTGCCACATTGTTCTTTCTTCCTTCTGAAAATCTTAATATTGGCCTCTTAGCCTGGAACCCAGCAGAACTGTAGAAGTCTATTTTACTTTACTCTGGATCCCTCTCCTCCAAGTTTAACACCTATTCACACTCCAGTTTAACGATGTGTTACTAATACTACCAAAATTTACAGAAACATCAGTACTAAAATCATGTAAACATTCCTCTGCATCCCTTCATCATGCATAACACATATCCTGCACTGACAATAATTGCAACAGGAAACCATTTGCCCTGGTAGCATTGTTTTGTACTTGCACCATTTATTCTAATTTTAAAATTCTTCTTTTAGCTCATCCAGGGCTTCCTGTGCCGCACCTGTGTCATTCTCTTCAGAACTGTGTGGAAGACTCTGTTAAGATTCACTGGAAGAGAATCTTAAAATATACCATAATTAAAGCTCATCATAGACTACACTTACTCTGAGGAAAAAAGGAATGAAAGAAACTGATATAAATCCCTAAGGGACTTGTAAAAGATTAGCAGTGGAAAACAAATCTGTGCTGAAGAAAGGCAAACAAGAAAACACAGGCCATGGAGAAGCAAAAATATCGAAACAAGGTCATAATCAGAATGAGGTCATAATCCTGCTTTGGGATTCACAGATGCCTTTGCTTGACTGGCTTTGCAAAGAAGTAATGCAGGGATCAAGGACTAAACTGACACTAACCAAAATTATAACCAGACATGGTTTTTATAAAGACACAAGATGCTCCAGTAAAAATTGGATTTTTAATGGCACAGTTAATGCACCAACTTCCAACATGTTTTTCTCTTCAAGTTCCTAGTGGGAACTGGAAATTCAAATACTAGCAATAATAGGCTAAGAAAGAACTACACTAAAATCCTAAGAACGCTTACTGTGCCAATATACTGTATGAATCTTAGGACAATTAATCAGATATTCAATTCTCTTCAAAAAATCACAAAACCTTGGAAGCTTTTCAGAAAATGAGGCAAACAAATGCAGTATCTGTTAGAAAATTAATAAGTATTTACATGTCTATTGCTTGCCAGAAATTCTGAAAGTCTCAAGAAAAAACACTTTCTACAAATTCTGTATAAAGTGACTCCAACTTGTAAATATGCCTATCCAGATCAAAGTGTGGCCAGGTACACACATATAAAACAAAAGCCTGGAGAATTTAATGAAAATATTCTCAAATAATTTTGGGTTTAAGTAAATAGTTGGCCACTTGAAAAATGTTGGGAGAGGAAAATTGCCTTTGCCAGTGGGCTTCTTACACAAGCAAGATAATGGAAGAAACACTACCAAAGATAATCTGATCCAAATGTATTGACTTTTTAAAGGAAAAGGATACAAGATCAAAAAAAGTGTAGTATTTAAATAAAGCAGTGAACCAATTTGATGCAGTCTCTTATGTTCCACAGTGCTGAAGTGAAACATTCATGCAATCTGGATGCCCTAAAGGAATTCCAGGAAGGGAACTTTGCAGGGAAATTATTTATTTTACTATTGCAGAAAATTTTATTGGAAAACTGAATATGGATTTATACACATAAGCACTTCTTCAGTCCTGGAAAAAAACATTAAAAAACACAACTGGAAGAGAATACAGAAGTTTTATTCAGCAGCTTGTGCCAAGGACTGCTGTTGGCTGAGGTAATACGTCAAACAGCATTACTGATCTAGAAATGTTTATCCAGGATGATAATAATAGTGAAATATTGAGGGTACTTGAGCAACTAGAAATACGAGTATTCAGCAACATCTAATTCATTTTGCCAAGCAAAAGGAAACACTTCTCCCTCCCCAAAATAATAAACCAGATGAAAATAGAGAACACGTCTTAGGGGCGATGACCCCAAGGGAGGGCGACACATAGCACAGGATCTTTCTGGGCAGCATGAACTCACGCAACACAGCTTTGAGATGTGGGGAATGGCTTAAAAGTGGCCTTCACGCCACCAGCCACCTGTGTGCCTGGGCCGCTCACAGGCATCTCAAGCCAATGTGCGTGGAGATATCCTGAAGTGAGCACTGGAAAACAACTGATGGAAAAACAACTGCTGCCTTGTTCATTTTAATGGGTTATTAACTGGATTTGGAAAAGCCCCAACCGAGGCTTCCTGGGGTGTGGGACAACTGTGTGTGCTGCTCCCAGTTACCTGAAGTGCTGCCACAGTACGTTTCACACTTGGGACAACCACGGCCCGTGCCAATGCTGGAACAGGGAGGGAGGAAGCTGGGGGTTGTGGCAGTCCCTTTCCTCACCACAGGCCCTCACAGGCTCAGCCCGGGCGGGCCGCGGGCAGACCCCACTCCCACAGCCGTTAGAGGCCTCGTGCCCTCGCGAGGGCTAGTGGAAAGCCTCCCACGCGGCCCCTGCGCACGCGCAGCCGCCCGCGAGCTGAGGTGACCACGCCCACCCGCCGGGCCCGCTTCGGACACAGCAGGAGGTGGAGGCGCTGTGATTGGCCCGGTCGCTCCAATTCGCTTCTCCTCCTCTGCGGCTGCCCTCCCTCGGCATCTCCTCCCTCTTCCTGGCACCGGGATCGCTCGGGAAGATCCGGGACACACCGCTGCCGCCGCCGCCTCAGCAGGCAGGCGCACTGCCGGGCGGGAGAGGGCGGGGAGGAGCGGGAAGGAGGAGCGCGGGGCTGCCCCCGCCTCCCGACCCGGAGCGCGAGACTGAGGGAAGGGAGCGGAGGTGGGGGGAAGCAAAAGTTGCGGTGAGGGCGGGGCGGCGCCCGGAGTCGCCGCCGGGAGGGGGCGAGAGAGGAGCTGCGGTGTGGGAGTCTACGGCGGTGGGGAGGTGAGTGAGGGGGTGTCGGTGGAGGTCGGGCAAGGGCCGTGTCCCGGGCGGGGCGGCGGGGGAGGCAGAGGTGGTCTCGTGCTGGGTAGAAGGGAGTGGGGTCCTGCTCTTCACCCCTGCGAGATGAGGTGTGCCTGGCGGCAGCGGCCGAAAAGCGAGATCCGCCGCGGGCCATTCACCTGCTGCCGGCTCGTCTGGCGGCGGCCGGGACGGGGGTCCTAACTCCTTTAGCCGGGATCCGCCGTCTAACTCAGGGCTCCGCTCAAAGCCCGCTGAGCGGCCGCTGCTCCGCGGAGCGGCAGCCACTCGCGACGGGGCCCCGCGTGGATGCGGTGCGGCGGTGGGCGGCGCCGGGGTGAAATCCCTCCTGTGGACGCTTGGGTAAGGGTCAGCCAATCGTTTTGTAAGCGGAGGGGTGGGCTGCTTCGGAGCCGGCGGGGACCGTCGTGTCTGGGGGTGCGAGCGCCGGTGTAGAGTTAATATTTAACGTGGGGGCACATGCCCGCCAGCGAGTTCTTCTGGAGTGTTTGCAAAGACTGCTTGGAACAGGAAATGCCAGTACAGGTAGTGTGGAGCTGTTTGAAATTTAATCACTTTACAGCGTTCGGAAGCTGTGAGATTTGCGACTTTCCTACGGAGTTTCAGAGGCACGTAGGTAGATGTATGCAAACTGTCTCCTTAGCGTCTGCTCTAAGTTTATCCTTTACTTTAATTTTCAATGCAAATATCTTAAAATCAGCTTTTCAGAGGAGAGGAAATATATCTTGTTCTCTCGACATGTATTTTTCCCTTCCCAACATAAATATGAGTTTTACGTATGTCTACTTAATACTTTGTTTTGCATATAAAAAAGAAAAATCCTGTCTCGCTTAACTTTGAAACTATTAGGATTATTATAAGAGCAAAAACTTAATCACATGAATAGTGTTATGTCTGGCTGATGATGCAGTATCCCCTTCCCACTCATGGCAATGGAAATTGCCTTGAGTGACTGTTTTTATGCATTCTTGCAAAGTGAAAGGATAATTTTATCACGTTATAATCCAAATGGTAGCCTCATCAAATGATGCATAATCCTTCCCCTAAAAAATAGTTGTAAAGTGAGATGTATTTCTTGGCTTCTTCTTGTTGTTGTTGCTGTTGTTTTGTTAAATATAAAATTACTTGTTTGAAAAGTTACTGTCCTGAATCAGTGGGATGTTGACAGTAAAAACACCTAAAATATGCACTTGACTTTCATATCAGAACTTGATAGTGCAGAATCTTTTCCAGTCATACAGTGTGTGTGATGTACTACTGACAGAACTGTTTGGGTATGAGACCCACAGGACTTCAGGGTCAGGACATTAGTACCATCACATGTTTCAGTTATGTTGCTTTCCAAGATCTTAGTCATTTTTTCCCTTGCTTAATGCCTCTTGATAGAGTAAAACAGTGTAGATGCTTGAGTGATGTAGTGAGGGTCATGAAGCCCATTCAAAGAAATCTTCTGAAACATCCTTATGATTTAAGGAGAAATAAGTTGTAGTTGTTTGGAGCCAGGTTAAATGATGTTGAGTTGAGGCTCTTACAGGGAGATAAGACTGGATTAGAATTTTAGATATCTGGTCTGAGTGAAATGCTCGTAGATAGGTTTATACAGCTTTTTTAGTGAAGAAATAAGTGTAAAAAGTCAGAACATTTTTTTTGTCTAGCCTATAAAATACGTCCGGGCTTAAAGATGATGCATATGTTGCCATTCCTTATAACTCAGTTACGTAGTTATTCCTGGAGCTTTAGGGAATCAGAAAGCTTTTTGGGTAGGACAGAACTTGGAAGGCAAAATGTTACAGTTTGGAGAAGCAGTTAATCCGGGATAAAAAGGCAAGTGTGAGAATGAATCCTTGTAAAGATGTGTTTTATCTTTTTGAGGCTTAAGAAAGAGGATGTGGTAATCTTTGAACAAAGCACTTTGTAAAGGAGTAGGAAGATGGAGAAACAAAAATCTCCTTCTCTGTAGTTTCTCTGTGATGATTCACTGTAAATGCTAGCCCGTGTCATGGGCTCGGAATGTGTATTCTTTAAGATCCTTACTCAGAGTTCCCATTGTACCTAGCCCTGAAGTTGGTTTCTAGTTGTAACAGCTTAGAGATGCTGAGCTGTGAACCTGTTTAGTTTTTGACGCAAACAAGAAAGTTTTTATTGGAACGGCTTAAAGAAAAAATTGTATGCTTGCACAAAAGCCATCTGGGATAGCATCTACAATTCTGGTTCTCCTGTCTTGAAAGGATACAGAGAAATATGACGTGCAGGAGCAGCGGTTTGGCATACGAGGGACATGTAAATGGGAAAGGGCTGGAGAAGAGACAATAGGCAGCTTAAAAATAGTGAAAGACTGGGGTTTAAATCTTCAGGGATCAGTTGGAAGAATTGCTAGAAGACAAACACCCCTGTTGGCTCCTGGTGACTTTTTGAGTCACTGACAGAAGGCAGAAAGAATGTGTCAGACCAATAGCACTGGCTGGTTTACTTGAGATCGACCATAAAAATCAAGGCTAATTGTCACTGCTGGGAATGTGGTTTTGTTGAGTTGTTTTTTTGGTCTTGTCTGAGTGGTGGTGGTGGTGTCTGTTGCAAGTAAGTACTATTAATGCAGGTGGGGTTTTTTCTCCATCTGATGTTTCAATTAGTGAGAATATGAATTCTTGTAAATACATTTCTGTGGTGGCTTTTGAAGTTAATACTAAGACAAAGACTTAAAAAAGCATTAGGAGTATCTTACGGCAAATTAAATCTGTAGACATATGTTCAACACAGTGGTAAAGATGGAAGGGGAAAGGATTTGTGCAGGGACCAAAAAAAACTTGAGTCAGCTTAACTGAGGGGAATGTAAAAGTTTATTAATTTCTACTTTCAATCTGTATGTTAAAAAAGAAATTTCACTGTGGTGTTTTTTGTTTGTTTTGTTTTTTTCCAAAGGCAGGGGGAAATCACTGCAACCTCACATTGTCACAGTACAAATCAGACTTTTGTTCTGTTGACAAAACTTGGCAATTTTAAACTACAGCCTTTTGAGCTGCAGAAAACATTCAGATTCTTACAGTTGCAAGTTGTTGAATTTGTGATAGATTTCATTCTGTTGAGGAGGACAAAGTAACCACACTACTAAAAACAGTGTCTCTAGTGGTTTCCCATCATAAGTCTATTCCCTTGCAATATATTTAATCACTTTTCCTTTCAACTTTTTCTGTCTTGTTATAATTTGGGATTTTAGATACATGTATCAGCTCAGAAATTGATTTGCCAGCCTTGTCAGACCATTGGATAGGTTAGCAGGCTCAGCACAGAGGCATGAACCACCAGCAGAAGCAAAAAGCTGTGCTGCTTAAAAGTAACCTTAGCATTGGGCATGAGAAAGTTTGGGCCTTACAACACACTAAGAGTGGTTGCAAAATGAAGCTGAGAAGAAGTAAAATTCTTCAGCCAGATTTCAGAGACACATATAGTCAACAATTTCTGAGCCCACTGGCAGGTTTCCACCCAATTTGACAGAAGGGATAGAAGTCTTAAAGATGATTATGTACTTACAGAGTGCATGAAAACAGGCAGCTGGCTGGGAAAGAAAGACCTTGTAAGATGATGTAAGGAGCAGAGTTGGCATATGCCCCAACTAGGGAGTAAACTCTTCAAGAACTCAGCCCTGAGACATAAAACTATAGGGAACCAGGCACTGAGAGTTCCAGTATTTGGAGAAACAACTATCTCATAAGTTTTATCTAAATTAATATCAAAGCCTAAAATGTACTTGTAGAAAGTGATTTGTTTTGATAGAACGGCAACTGCCCTGATTTCTAAGCTAATTTACTGACATTATTTCTTGCTTCAAGAAGTCCGTATCAGATGCAGCTACTTGTGTGCTAGGGTGTACCACCAAAAGAGGTGACAACAAGTAGTTTCGCTGATGTGTATTTATTGTTCTGGAGGTATAGAGGCAAGTTCCAAAATTTGTGTCAGGCATGTATTTTGTCCTGTGAGGCTGTACAACTAAAGGGAGCCAGCAGCTTGATGAGATCAGATGACTGAACAAAAGTGACTGAAGCTGGACAAGGTAGAAGAATTTAGGCTGATAAATAGATGTTGGTTTGAAAATTCCTTGCCCTTGTTTAGTATTTTTGGTTGAGAACAGTTATCCAAAATTGATCCCTTTAGTCTCAAGGGCAAGAATATTTCTTTAAGTCTCAGCCGCTAAAAATCTTACACAGCACATCCATAAAGTTGTATGAAATAACTGCTTTTGCTGAACAATTGCACCTGCTGAAGACTGTATGCATCAGCGACTTGGGATCAGTCACCCACACCTTAATCAAACCAAGAATTTACAAAGAACTGGTAAACCCCAGTGGCTAGTAAGTTATTACAGTGCTCTTAGCAATGCTGGCTTACCACAGACTTGTAAGAAAAGTCTTCAGTGCCTAGTTACAATCTTACAGAGTATTGAATTTAGGTTAAGGGAGTCAGTGAGCTGCATCCCAGCTTAACCAAACATGCTGGGAGGTGGCAGGAATCAAGGTTGAGAGGCAACATCACTTCTCTGGTTCATGGAAAAATCTACAGCAAGGGTAGACCTGCCAGCAGAGGAAAAAAGCTCTTGGGACTAGTCCAAATCCAGAAAAATTTGCTCTGACTAAAGAGCATTCATCCTTGTCAGTGTCTTCCACAACACTTTTCTTTGATCTTGGCCTTTTTTTCTTTCTATTTCTTTGAAAGAACCCAAGAATCTGTACAAATATCTCAAAGTTTGGTTTCAAAGTAAATTTCAAAACAAGATGCTGCTATAAACTTTCTCTCCTTAGGGAGAGGCTGTGATGACAAATGTATGAGAGGAGTTAATCCCATTGCGTATGGCACCATTGGAAAGCTCTTCTGCAATGCCCCTCTTACTGTTAGTGAATAAGCAGCTGTGCACCAAAGTATTTGACATAGATTAGTGGAGAAAGGAGAGGTACTGGAACTTTCTACTCCAGGCTAGAGCTTGCTGGTCACCTTGGCCGGAGAACTGTGTGTCAAGATCGTATTCTTTCACAGCTACTGTCTGTCCTTTGGGTTGTCTGTGACTGTTTTGGGGTCTAGTGTTGTATTTAAATTTTCAGGGAAAGGTGTGCTAATGTTGTGGGTAGTTAATAGAGGCCATATATGTATAGTATCACAGTACTTTGGAAAAGGAATATCTGACCCACATATGAAAACTGGACAATAAACGTCTTCTGCAGTTTATTGGAAAAAGATTGTATGCACTTACCAGGTGTGATAGATTCACAGCTTTATGGATGAGAAATTAAACAGCAGGCATCTTAATGTAATGTGCCAGTAACACAGAGCTGCTCCAGAACCACTTTGTATTAAGATTTTGCAGAGAATCACCATAACCCCCCCTGAAACTTGTCCCAACAGCTAAGTGCTTAGTACACGGGATTCTTATTCTGGGGCATCCCTGAAATGCAAGATAAAATTACTTTCTAGAAGCTCTCAGTGAATGACTGCTCTTTGACTTCAGTTGTTCTGGAAGTACTCTGATTTCCAAACCAGCACGTGTATTTCCTAACCATTAAAATACAGACTAGGTAAATTCAGGGATTCTCCCCCACCACATTCACACATAAATCTCTTGTGCAGAAACATGGGGAATATGTGCTTGAAAGTACGGTGAGAAAGAAATACAAAAGTTGATGGAATCTCTTCTACCCTCTTGACTACTTAGAAGTAAGTTCTGAAGCTACAGAAATAAAAATTTTTTGCCTGTTTTGTAACTTTTGTCTGCTGGTCTCAGTGGTCAGTTTCACAGGTGTGAAACTCTCTCTTTCACATTTAAAGAGAGGAAAAAAAAGAACACAAATGGTTCCCAAATGTAATGTGACTTTGGGTCTATCATGACGCTTTTCAGATGAGAAAATAACTTACTTCTGAAGCAAGGACTCACCTTCTCTCTTTCTTTTTTTTTGGCTGAAAATAAGTCCTGCCGTTCTTGTCTATCCTTGGATTTCTTTAAATAACCAATGTTAGTCAAACCTCACAGCTGAGCATGTGAAATCTGTTGCCAGATGAACTTTAAATACCAGAAACATGTCTTTTCCCAGTAACTTCTGTATTTTAGCACTGGCATACAGTCTATCTAACTTTCCATCTATTTCCTTATGGCTACCACAGGCCATCTGCGCTGTTCCAAATCCAGTCTCTTTCCTGTTGTTTTCCTCTTCAGTGTACTGAGTTTAATATTCGTCATTACCAAAAATGGTTCATCTTAACTTCAGGTTTGGCTTCTGGGACAGCAGCAGGAGGGTGGAGAAAACCATACATAATTGTCCATATGGAAAATTATATAAAGAGGATTCAAGAACTCTGTGTTACCAGAAAAATGTGTGCTCAAGAAGTTTCTCTGGTATGTGAAGGAGCACCTTCACCTCTCTCCCTGTTTCCTTAGAGTTTGGTCCATTGTGGAAGAATACCTGTTATGCTTTGGAGCACTTCGAGATTAGTGTGGGAAAAGAAGAAATTGAAGTTGATACTATTTGTAATAAATGTGAGGTTCTAATAGGATCTCGCATTGATGTACCTTTCCAGTTACTTGTTACATTTTTCCTTTTCTTCCCCTTTCTGGGTTTATTGAAGTAAACATAAAGGAAAAAAACCAATATTATCACATGATATTCTGCCAAGGTCAGTTTCTAGTTAGATTTCAGACTCCTTGCTCAATGCTGTCACAAATCACACTTACTATTTCCAGTATTATTAAATCAAATTACTTCCGGGTGAGATGCAGTAACATCAGTAAACAAACAAAACCCATCTCATTATGCATGGGGCAAAAGGGACTTTTGGTTAGCTTCCAGTTATTGATTTTTATTTTTATTTTTTGTACAAGCAGTTACCAATGTTTCTTTCAAATAAAGGAGAATGGTTTTAGGGGTGCAAGACTACCTGCAGCTATTTTTGAAGGTCATGCAATCAGTTTCTGTGGTATTCCAGCTGGACAGCATTGAACAGCTGTAGAACCATTTGATGTGAATGTGTTCCTGGTTGTTCTGAGCTGGGGAAGTTACCTTCCAAGTTATACAGCATTCCAAATACAAGATTTGGTTTATTTTTTTTTCATTTAAAATGCTGCTCACCAGTCTTGAAGGGCTTGCACGCACAGTGGACAAACATTGTCATGAGAAGGCTTCAAGTTTTCAAGTATATTCTCTAGTATTTATGTTCATGTAAAATTTAAGGTCTCTTGGTTGTAGTGTGAGGCCCAAATTTCAGGGATTTTTTTTCTTTCCCAAATATGCAGCCTTAATTGCTTTGGTTTATTTACACTTACTCTGTTCATTCTGTTCTGTGCTATTACTTCAAATGTTGATGCAGATGGTGTAGTAATGCCAAGCTGAATAATTCATTGTTGTTAGATGATTGCTGCATGGGCTTTACATGTGCCTGTGGTGGTGTTCTGGGTGATGAGTCATTTAACCTTAAATATGTGACTTCAACAATGAGAGAAACAACTCTTATTGTTGGAATGTGAAAATCTTGGAGTTGGTTATTGGAGCAGCTACCAGAATGTTTTTGCTATGTTTTTCTGGATGCTTTAAGAATGCAACAAGGTTAATGATGTATTTGTGATCTGCTTACTAGGTAGTACAAAATTTGAAAGCTGAGTACTAGTTGAGAATACATCTTTAACATCTTAGTAATGTTAAGACCTAGAAATACATATTAGTCCATGTGATTTAGTGGGATACTGAAATCAAAACCATCTTAGGCTTTCAAGTGTTACAAAATATTTATTTCTTGTTACTCTTTGTTAGACTTGGAGATCCCAAAATAACTCATATTCTATGGTGTTTTTATAAGATGTTGCATATTTTCAGCAGAACCTTTGGGGTAATTTTATGATGGTTTTTAGAGGTGTATAACAAGTTAAAAGATAATTTATTACGACAGGTAAAATGGTTTTGAGACACAAAAACTTAATTAGCTTCTAGATGGCAATTGTTTCTCCTGCTCTTCTCTGGGTATTGTATCTGCCTTTAGATTAAGAGATTGTTTTTTACAGATTAATAGAGTGGTTTGCATTGGAAGGGAATTTAAAGATACTTAGTTCAAACACATTCTATTAAACCAGATTGCTCAAGGCCTTATCCAGCCTGGCCTTGAGCTCCTCCAAGGTGTTTTGGCCATGATCATTTCTGATAGGAGGTCTTAAACATTTTCAAAAACCCTGGGTTTATATTTTTCTCTTTTTTTCCTATTTCAGATTCACTGAAAAGAGAATGAAATAAGCATGGAGTCTTCTAAACTGGAATATGTTTCCTGGGTCACAGTCAAAAGTAAAAAGAAGGAACGAAGTGAAAGAACAGGAGTATAATGCCCATCAAGAGCTTTTTATTTTTGGGAGATATATATAAACTTGCAATATAACACAGCTAATGATTTGTAGTAATAGATTATTGGTATCCCTGGAAGAAATCAGTTACTGTGCTACTTTTTAAATAAGAACTTTAATAACGTTTAACTGGACGCACTTTTTTTTTTAATGTTTTTAAGCCTGAGAGCTAAAATCTTTGTACAGCTGTATTTTGACTGAGTCTGATCCCGATAGATGGCTGGCAGCTGCTCATGGAAAATGGACTTAAACCCATGAATGGTTACTCTTCTACAGAGTTGGATGGAATGCCATGGCTTTAGAGCAGTTCTCATAGGACCTTCTTTTTTGCCTTGCACCCATCATATCCTTAAATATTTAACTGTAAACAATTGCAATTATAAAGTTTAAAAAATAATGGCATGGGTAAAATTCTTAAGGAAACCTGGAGGTAACCTTGGAAAAGTTTATCAGCCTGGAAGTATACTGTCCCTGGCCCCTACCAAAGGCTTGTTAAATGAACCTGGACAAAACAGCTGCTTTCTTAATAGTGCTGTGCAGGTAAGGAAAAAAAAAAAGAAAAAAATATTTATTACACAGTTCTGGGTTTGTAGCAGCTTAGATGGTCATAGTAGGGAAAGCATTTTCTCAACAATGCATTGTTTTGTTACCACTTGTCTTGTATTTTTCTGTAGAACACATGTATGACCATACTTTTAAATGGTGTTAAATTGTTTTCTCAAGTTCTGAATGATTCCAAGCAGGACAGAGTAGCATGTCTATTTTGGAATGGACCTTCCCAAAAACAAGCAAACAAAAAGAAATGTGGCAGTCACAGAGGAAAAACAAACAACCCCACAACTAGTGGAAGTCATTAGGGAATTGATTAAAATTAAATGTTTAATTTTTTGCAAAAAGTGACAGCATGTTCTTTTGCTTTCACACATTAGAACATCAGGAAAACTTCCCTTTTGTATTTGGAAACTTATGACTCAACTTTAAAACTTGCTGCTTGAATTTTGAAACTAATGGTTCTGCTAAACACCAGTTTTATTTCTTGGCGAAATTCACAGGACACTTCTTAGTGCGGGGAAGCCAGTAGTATAACTTCAATTAAATAGGACACTTTTGACTAAAATACCATTCTCTCAGAGTTAGCACAAGTCTGTAGTACTGAGGCATGTTGGAAGATGCACATATAGTTGAAAGCTTTGATTTTGATCTTGGTAAATACTTGTGGAATTAGAGTAGCAGATATATGTGATACCACAGAAATATAACTTAAGATTTCTTTTTACTCTTTGTTCCTATGCATGTGTATTACCAACCACCTTCTTGTGTGTGTTTGCCTGCGCGCCGTACTGTTTTCACATGAGCTCTACTTGAAAATATCTTGGCTCTTTAGATCTCTCAAGTATAGCTTAACAGTACACTGACATTAGCATGATAAAAAAATTGAGATGTTACAAGCCTCCTTGTGACAGGGAATGTGAGGATCCACTTAATTCTGTGACACAGCAGTGCTAGCCTTTCCACATTGTGTGCAAGTCAGAATACCAGTCACCATTTGGATTTTACTTTTAAATCTAGAAATTAGCATTAAGAGATTTCTAGACAGTGCAAATAAATAGCAGAAAAATATATGTGTTTGTAATGCTTAGATTTTGGACCTGATCATTTTCAAACTGGCAGAGGGCTTCATAGGTGTGTAGACTTCTAAAAATACGTGTCTTAAAAATGGTATAGATATAAACATAGGAGATAGGAAAGAGATACCTACATGGTATGTATTGCATCTAAACACGTTTCGAAATGTACAATAGATTTAGTAGAATGAGTTTGCTGGTTTACATTCAATGGGAACAACATGACCTATATTCTCTTGCAGTTTTTATTATTTTCCCTTAGGCTGCCCTAAAATTAAACCCTAAGTCATTTTTGGTTATAGTTTCAGACAGTCCTACTACTTCACAACCTACTGCTGTTTATCAAGCAGTGGGCTGATGATTCGTATCTGCCCTTTTACAAGGAGGAATATGTTCCTTTCTTTTCTCCTCTTTTAACCTCTGTTCAACCTTCAGAACAGAGGTTGCAACATTCATTTTCAGATGCATCCTAATTAGTTGTAGTTTGTATATTCAGAGAGAGGATTTCAATTTTTTTATCTTTTTTTTCCCCTGGATTTGTAGCTGTGGCGTTACTGTGCCTCATGAGAGCTCATTTTGGGCTTTCTTATTTTATTTTTTAAATGGACAGCTTTCTAAAGTACTGCACTGATTGTGTACCTAAGATATTAGATACTGAAAGCAGTGTAGTTTAGCCAACCTGACGTGACCTTTATATGGAGTAGTTACACAAATAAAAGGTAGAAACATACCTGATTAAGCACCAGGGTTATTTTGATATGTGGAAAAGTACATGTGTTTCAGCAATTGTTTTGTTAGTAAGAGACCATAAGGAAGTACAGACTTAACTTGGGGTGATGCTTGCATTTTACCTAGCAATTAATTTTTTGTGTTTATATTTTTTAATTTTATTTGGAAGAAACCATTGAGAGAGGGAGAAGGAAGAAATGAAGTAAACCCCTTTCTGCCTTCCTCTTGTGTGAAGCCATAATGACTATGACAAATTTAGCTTGCTGCTTGTTTGCTAAATAGTACTTCAGCTCTTTTTTCCATACGAAGTACCTTGTTTTCCATTATTTTAAGATCTTCAAAAAGATCTAAATTCTGAGAGTGGTGAATGCAAACCTTCCACTTCCACCTCCACAATTTACTAATGGAAAAGGGCTGCAGTTCTTGTAGCAGTGTTGGTGCTCAAGTTGTACATGTTTTAGATGACATTTTTTTTCCTTTAGTTTCCCATATGTTGCTATGTTAAATAGAGAGGCTTCAGAACTCATTGCTTATTTTCTGTAAAACTTCTTTGCAGGTGTTATGGCAACTTGACATATTTCGCCGAAGTTTAAGAGGTTTAACTGGACATGTGTGTCAGGGAGATGCCTGCATATTTTGTGCTTTAAAGGTAAATAATTTTTGGAAGAAGCATCCTTCCAAATGATGGGCAATTTTAATTTTGACTAATTTGTATCCATACATATGCTTGTGCCACTCCTCCTGTGTAAAGAAGCAATTTAGATTTAAGGACAGTTTTAACTCATTGTTACAGAAATGTTCTCTTGTGTTTAAAGAAACTGTATGCATCATGCAGTCTTTTCTCTCTTAAAAGACAGTGTAACCTATTTAAAAATGTCCAGCTAGTGCCTCAAAGATGTTTTTTTTTAAATGTTATTTGCATGCATATGCTTTTGTTCTTTCCTGATTACCGTCTTTACACAATGACTGCATTACTGTCTGTTAAGATCCTAAGATTCTTTCTGATCCAGTAATTGCTAATAACAGTGCAGGATGTGGTTGTTCAGTTTGCAAGTAATGAAAGTCAAGTAGTGGAACTAGAAAGCTAATGAAAGATGGCACCTTTTAATGTTTGAAACGAAGTCAGATCTGCATATCTTAAGTAATGCAAAAAACTTGCTCTTCAAACAGTTTTGTAACTCATCTGAAGTCTTGAAACAAATGTCAAATTCTGTTAAGTTCTTACTGCTTTTACTGCGCTGGTATTTTGGCTGCCTGCAGTTACCAGGTAAGTTACTGTGAGCATATCATCTCTGCTTCATTAGGGTAAAAATAACAATGCAAATTGTATAGGGATATTTTTTAGTAGTGTGCATTGCAACTGGACTGTAAAGATGCTTTTGGGAGTCTATTACAGGACTGTAGAATGTATACTTAAACACAGTAGTAGGTACAGTGATAGAACTGGGAATCACTCCTCTGGTGGGAGCTGAAAGGGACAAAACTGTTTGAAAGTGTAGCTCATTTTAGGAAGTGTTTTTGGCAATGCTAAATTTTAGGTAATAGTGAGCCAAGAATTTTAGAGTTTCTTGTCAGGGAATTGCACAGACCAAGCCCTGTTACTGAATAGGTCTTTTCAGGCAAGATGGTTGTTTAATCTTTCAGGAGGTGTACTGTGTAGGTTTTCATCCATTTTTACTGTTTGTCTGTTGCTGTATGGTATAGCTGGCTTTGAAATGTGTCTCTTTTTCCAAACAGTGCCATTTTATTTCTTTGGTTAATAATCAAACAAACAAAAAGCAAAACAAAAAAAAAAAAACAAAAACCAAAGAAACAAACACAAACCCCAGTTTTGAGACTGCACATATACAGACTAACTACTTGAGGCTTTTATTCCAACCTTTTTAAAAGTTCTTGACTCTAACAAAACTTGTTGAGACTTTTTGTTTCACCAGTGTTTTGATGTAGGTCATGTTCTTCTGTGTGCTAGATGCTTGATTGCATTTGTACATAATGTCCAGAGCGTAACTTGGGCACACCTATGTTTTCAGATAAAATCTTTTCCCTTTCTTGGGGTGATAGCTTTAGTTTCCTGGAGGCTTGAGTGTATAGGAAGTCATGCTCATATCTGATGTCATAATATAGAGTAAACTCTTATCACCTTTTCCTTTGACTCATGTTGCATGTGATGTTCTGATCATGTACAGTCTTGTTCAGTGCTGCACTGGAACTGTCTTTAAGAAATGAAGAGGGGTTGAAAGGTGACTATTGATGGAATCTGTGTAGCATTACATGTTCTTAATGACTAGTCAGGTCAGTGAAATCACAGTAAAAAATAGTGTGGCAGCTTCAGTGTGCTCATAACATGAAGAAGATAGTGCTCGTGGTGTGTTGCGATTGAACCTGTAAGTATTCAGTTGTTCCATTCTAATGGTGCACTTGTGAAGACTAGTTGCTTCCTTTTACTCTCACAATGCATCTTCCCATGTTATTTATCCAAATGAATTGCTCTACTTGAATGTATGGCCTGTCCTGGACTATCATGTGTTCCTATTTTGGCATATTCTCATGAGTACTGGCAGAAAGTGGTATTGCTGCTTTGACATTGGTTAGAATGGAGTTAGTTATTAACAGTGTAGTTACGATCTTTGTAACTCTCTGGCCATTAGCCTTGGTACTGAACTCAAGACATTGTGCTTAACTCATTTGGAAGTATCCATCCTCAGTCATTAGGTACACTACTGACTTTGCTTGCTTGGCTTTTGTAGATATTGGTTGATGATTCTGTTTGTTCTGTTTAGAACCTGGGGAGTTCTGATTTTCATACAGTGTGTGTTCTGGATGAGGATGCATTTTAGTAACTTGTTTGTGACTTGGGGGTAATTTTGGTGTGGTTTCTTTTGTTTGTGTGTTTTCTGTTGTTGTTTTTGTCATCTTGGGCTATTTTTACCCTTCTTATTTATATCTTTGCCTTCTGTCCCACGGATTTTTTAATTTTAAACCATAAGATCTCTGTATTTTACATGGCTGCTTCTGATTTGCTTTGCCTTTATTTTCTTCACTTTAGAGAGAAGTTTTACTTGGAATTCTTGGCAAAGGAATACACCCTTTCATATCTGGAAATGTTTTCTCATTAATAGCTTTTAACTTTCAGTTTTTTCAAAATCGACCTCCTTTACCTGCTAAATAGTGAGGTCACTTGCATACCTACCTCTGCTGAAAACAAAAGCAGTAGCCAACTATCTTTTGGGAAATGAAACAAAAATCAAGTACAGTTTGCTCTCATGTTCTAGGACAGCAGATATGGACCTGTTGTCTTGCATTGTGTGCGTTGGTTCAGCAGAGCAGATTTAATAGCAAGGATTATCAGTATTCTTTCTAATGTATGGGAGTGTTTTTATATAGCCATAATTTTAATAAAGACTGCTATTTCAGACAGGAGTATATGTAAATGTTAGACTATTTAATAAGTGATGGGTGATAAGCTAACACAAATGATATTCTGT
The DNA here is from genome assembly GCF_014839835.1 of Dryobates pubescens. Taxonomy (NCBI): domain Eukaryota; kingdom Metazoa; phylum Chordata; class Aves; order Piciformes; family Picidae; genus Dryobates; species Dryobates pubescens. The sequence goes on from NC_071635.1 coordinate 5,662,325, forward strand.
TATGCCCTAAGGAATCCAAACCATCTGCAAAGATAAGATACATATACATGAACTGTCGTTCCAGTGGCCAGATCAAGAAAGCAGTGTAATTCCAGACCAGGGCTTGTGCTTATGGGAGCTTGAGTCAATCACTTGCATTTTTATATACTTCTCTGTTTTTTTTCTACTGGATCAATGATCATTTTAGTAGCATAACTTCTAATAAGGGAATGAGTAACAGAACACAGAACCTAAGTCATTCTAAGTTATTTAGTATTAACTAATTCCTGAAGTTACAAACATTTATCAGTCTATGTCTAGCTATGTCTCGCTGTTTAGCCTTGCTGAACTGATGGATTTCTGTAGAACCACAGTGTCTGGTCAATGACTAGTGAAGCTAAATAATAGTATTCCTTCCTAGGCAATATTTTCCCAATTCCAACACAGTCGAGAGAAAGCACTCCCGTCAGATAATATGAGACATGCCCTGGCAGAAAGTTTTAAGGATGAACAGCGTTTCCAGCTTGGATTCATGGATGATGCAGCAGAATGCTTTGTAAGTATTCTTCGTGATAGTTGAGTAGAATTACACTAGTTCTGGCTGGTTGTTTTAGTAGCTTCAGCCCCACAGGTAGGATACAAATGACATAATTCTATTGACTTTTTTTTATGCCAGTGTAGGGGAACAGACACATGGAGTAAGAACAAAAAAGGAAAAAAGGGCTGTGCTCATTCATGATGACAATCATAGTACCTTCCCCTTCCCCTCCCCCTTTTCATTTAGGGTTAAAAAGTGAGATTTGGGATGGGATCATATATGTGCTGTCTATGAGCTTCTTCCCTGTTTCTGTCGATGATGCTGATGCAGAGAAAAAGCTGTGAGGAACAGCTAAGACAGAGGCCTGATCAAAAGATATTTCAGTCATTGCATGCAAGGACATTAATATCATGTCTTAGTCTAAGAACAGCTTTTTTAATTTCCCTGGAAGATTCACTTCAAAGGAGACTGCACTCTGGAAGATGACGTTTGGAAACCTTCATATGAGAGCATTCCCATCCAGTGGGTTGAGACTAGGGATGGAATTGTATACACGTTAAATCTGTAGGTGGACTATTTGTAGCCAAGGGGGCGTAGCTGGAGTATTAAACTGTAAAGTCACTCTTCTATTCTGACTTCCTCAGTTCAGTTTATATTTACATTATCATTTCTCTTTAGGAAAATATCCTTGAGAGGATTCATTTTCACTTAGTGCCAAACAGTGAAACAGATATGTGCACTTCAAAATCCTGTATTTCTCACCAGAAGTTTGCTATGACATTGTACGAACAGGTCAGACCTTTATTTGATTGCTCTAACAAGTAAGCTGTTTGCACTGTCCTGAGTGAATAAAACAGTGGTTTTGTTTTTGTAGTGTGTATGTCGCAGCTGTGGAGCATCATCAGACCCGTTGCCTTTTACAGAATTTGTGCGTTACATTTCTACCACAGCCCTGTGGTAAGAGCTTTTGTTCTTGTATCTCACTTTTCTGCACCCATCCTTCCAATAATAAACAAAGCATGCCAGACAAATTATCTGTGTTAAAAAGGAATGTGTATTCCTTTGTTTAAATGTGGTTTCGATGTCTAAAAGTAGCATTGACTGTCAAAAGCCAGCTGTAGAGAGGGCTTGACAAAATATGTATTGCTACTGATTTACCTCTGTGCCTTTACTTTTTAGTTATAAGATACAGTTAATTGGGAATTGATTGTAATACACTAGTTCTTAAGAAGGGAGATCCACAGGGCTTTGCCTTTATCTTTTTACAGTAATGAAGTAGAAAGAATGATGGAGAGGCATGAACGTCTCAAGCCAGAAATGTTTGCAGAATTGCTGCAGGCAGCAAATACTGCTGATGACTACAGAAAGTGTCCTGTAAGTAAACAAAGATGTTGCATTGCTTTGAGAAACAAGGGAGAACTTTCTAGGATATGAAATCAAACTAAAGTGTTCTCCTAAAACCAGGATTACCCATGGCCACATCAGTACAGTCATCTTAGGGTAGAAAAGCCCCTAAATTTATGTTTTATTGCACCAGTTATAGATAAACATGGTATTGTAGGTGCAAGTGGTGATGTTATTAGCTCTGTGTTTTGTTCTTCATTTCAGGTTCAACATTGAGCTCAATGGTTTTGATTAGTTGGGGCAGCTCTGTTTTCTGAGTGGAGCAGCTTTAGTTCATATACACTGACAGCTTGATAACATTGCCTTCTCTTGAAATAACTTTGTTTACCTTGTTCTCTGCAATTACTCTGTTCCTTAAATGGTTCTGTGTAAATTCTGTTAATTTAGGAAGTGTAGCAAAGTACACAAGAACCCACAGATTCAAACTTAAACGATGAAATGGAGAGGGACCAAAAGAGAAATTGTGATGGTGACTTGGGTGCTTTCAGAGATTCCTGTTGTAGTGGTGATTGGATGTAGAAGTTTGTGTAGTTTTCATCAGAGTGTTTTTATGATGAGGAATTTTGTCCTTAAATTGTTAGAAACAAATGGTGTCATTAAATTTAAGAATTAGAAGAAGTTTTAAAGTTGTTTTATTGCATTGTTACTTGCCTAGTAGCTCAACTTTAGACTTCCATTTTCTTAGATATCTTTGATTTCCCTCCCATCACTTTTTTTTTCTTTTCTCTTTTTCTAGAGTAACTGTGGTCAAAAAATAAAAATCCGTCGTGTTCTTATGAATTGTCCTGAGATAGTCACAATTGGCTTGGTCTGGGATTCAGAGCATTCTGACCTGACAGAAGAGGTCATGCGGAATCTGGCAACACAGCTTTATCTTCCTGGGGTATCTATTTGCTTACTATATTTTAGGTATCGATAAATATGGGCAAAATATGAACTATATATACATAGGTATTTTTTGTAAAGCACAGTTTAACTTCAAACCTTATGTCTGCTTTACCATTCTTTGTAATGAGCTACTTGATGTAGTTTCTGTGAGAGAAAAAAAGTTCTGAACTTATGTCTAAGTACAAAGATGAATATAGCTGAATTCCTAGCTGAAAATCTAGGAATATCATGTTCAGTTTAAAAGTTGTGGAATTATTCCAGAGCATTGTGATTTTACCCTTTCAGCTTTGTGAAGTGTTAAAATAGACCTAATTAAGTACAAGAATTGTTGTTTATACTCATGAAAAGTTGTATAATGCAACAGGATATGTAACACCAATTGCCTTGGTGAAGTGCTGGTAGTAAGTCTGGAAACTGAGGCTAAATGTTTTACATGTGTTTTAAAATATAACATTTTTTTCCCAGCTGTTTTATAGGGTTACAGATGAAAATGCCAAAAATAGTGAACTTTTTCTTGTGGGAATGATTTGCTACACAAGCCGACATTACTGTGCCTTTGCCTTTCACACCAAGAGTTGCAAATGGGTGCTGTTTGATGATGCTAATGTAAAAGAGGTAAATATTTGGTTTCCTGCTACCAGCTGTAGTGTTCCTTACTTTTCTAGTGTGCATTCTAAAGACACCAGACTTGAAACAAGTCAAATAAATGTATTTATTAAAATAAACATGAAGTTTTGTAAATCAGTTTCCACAAATGAATTTTAGGATTGACCTCTGTAAGGTTCTGCCTTCCAAAGTGTTTAATTTTTACTTCTTTTAATGAAGAACATTTAACTGCTGGCAGCTGTAATCATAGAGCTAATGTTCTTTAGCCCATGTAATACTGATTGTAGCTTTTTGCTGCAAATTACATAAAGTTATGCGCCAGAGCATTAGATTTTAATGTACCTGTGGAATTGGGCGTGTGGTATGTGTTGCTTATATTATTCTTTCCATAATTGGCTTCAATGAGGTTGATAATTTTGCAGGTTTTGTTTTGTTGTTTCTTCTTAGATTGGAACAAAATGGAAAGATGTAGTCTCAAGGTGCATTCGGTGTCACTTTCAGCCATTGTTGCTCTTTTATGCTAACCCAGATGGCACAGCTGTATCTCCAGAAGATGCTCCAAAGCAGATTATTCACTGGTCTCAATGTAAAGCAGCAGGAGGAAATGGGGAAGACTTGGGTAATTGAGTTTTTGATTGTTTAAATACAAGTATAGAACTGGATACCTTGGTCAAAAATTACCTAAAGGGTCTCAAAAGAAGATATTACTATGTATAGTCAATATTGGAAGTACTTGGTTTGTGTCTGGTAAAGGAATATAAATTGAGACTTCTGGATAATGGGGAAAATTTTTCTATTGCAGGTTATTCACAACCACACAACTTCAGTAATTTCGGAAGAAAATCGTAGTATATTTATGTGCAGTATCTTATGTGTGTTGATGCATTTAAAACACCTTTAAAATGCTGTAAGAAGATACTTGTAAAGATTCATACAAATATGGAGATAAATTTGGAGGAGGTGTGTTTGTGTATATGTACTCACACACAGAGGGAACACAGTTGAGAACTTTGGGAACAATAGGAAGGAGCTGCAGGAAACTTCTTTTGTCTGAGATCCATGTAGCATAAACCTCAATATGCAAGAGTCCAGTCTTTTGGTTCTGTAGACCAATTGAGTATGACACATTCCTCTTTGCATGATGAGTAACAATAGGACATAGACTGCTTCAGGGAAGAAAGAACTGAGGACACTTCCACTGGTCTACGACTATAAATACAACACTACATAAAATGTTACAGAATATTACTGCCTAGCAAATTGAGATGTGGTTTGGGATTTTGGTGAGGTACTTTCTGCTTGGTTGCTTGTTTTCAGTCCACAGTTTAAAGTATTTTCTTCTTTAGATACTGGAAACTTTAAATTTCTAAAGATACCTATGTTATTTGCTAGGATTTGAAAAACCGGCTGTTCTGAAGTCAGACCACATGAAAGAGAATGGAATTGGAGACTCCACTAATCAAAGGAGTAATAAAAAACTTCAGCCAGATAATTCAGCATTCAGTAGAAGCCACATTCAGGCTAGTGGTGGTAGAGGGCCAGGTATGTATTCTCCACCTCTGAAAAATCCCCAGATGTTTCTGTTTACGAAATATTTCAGTTGATAGTTTCAGATACATGCTAGCATCAGGTCTAGAATTATTTCTAAAGGAGGAAAGTCATCCCTGAATTGAACAAATCTTTGAATAGCAACTGATGTGTAAGGAATAGCTGCTATGGAGTGTTGACTTTTCTGGAGAACTGTAAATGCAAAATCTTCTTTACTGCTCGTTACTCCAGCATAAAGTGGCTCTTGAGGCCTTGATCCGTTTCTTAAATATTGTGCATCATACCTTTCAGTCATACTGTTGGTTAAAAGGCACTTGAGGCTAGTTGATCTTTTTGAGCAGGTGGTGGCTTTGTGAATCATTGGCTATTTGGGGAACATTGTTCCTTAGCAGTATTGTGATATACAGCATTGTTTGTAGTCCTGTGTATTAACAGACTTTATCTTATGTTCAAAAAGAATAGTAAAGGTCTTACCTGTCTAAAAATCCTTTCAATGTGTACACTAGACTTCCAAGCTATAAGGCATGAGGCAGAGTCTTTGAGCTCTGCATACTTTTTAAGGAAGAGATGCTGCCTTCTCTTGAGATGCATTTCTCCTCTGTCTTCATTGCTGTGTTCTTAAACTTTTGAAAACAGACAATGCATAGCTTGGTAACTCTTACTCTGGGTAGAGAGGTGTCTCAAAAGTGGTCAGTGTTTACCTTTCCAGACATAGAAGGATTTTTTTTGTTTTCATAACCAGTGTCTCCACTGTTAAAAAGAAACCTTCACAATGAGACAAGATTAAACTTAGATTCATTTTTTTTCAGTATAAGTCATAAAATGGGATGTAAATAGTGTATTTTTTCAAAATGGCTTGAGCATTTGATTTTAATAAGAGGTGTTGGTTCATTCTGTGATTCTGTGTTTGTAAGACATGATTGACATACTGCTGCTTTGGTTGTTTTAGTGAACTACTTGGAGATACCTATAGATGTACATATATATTAGACATCAGTTTCCTTAATTTGTGTTATGTCATTCATTAGTCTTTTTAAGTAGTGCTGATAGAAACAAGTAAATGTTATGGTACACAAATATACTTGTCTTTTGATGATTAATGACTTTTTAGTCGTGTTCTTTGACAATAAGTATTCTTTGCAGCTAAGTTATGCTACAGCGATCAAAAGGACAGGCTAAAAGACCTATCCAGAGAGTGTGCTCAGAAAGCTGCTGATATGAAAAGCTTCTCGTCTTTGCGAAAAGATGCAGACAGAGGACCAAGAAAAGAGTCTGGGAGACAAAGAGGTACATCTTGAAATCACTGGGTATAAGTAACTTTTAGCATCAGTACCAGCTGTGTGGAGTTTTCTCTCCTTCCAAGAGAACACACTATAAGATTGGAGATTCCCAGTTTTCAATATTCTGAAATACATACTGAATTTGTTTGGATAGTGTAAGAAACACAAATGCTGTAACAGTATCAGTTAAATATTAATGAGAACTTCAATGGAGCTTTTCTGTTTTTCTTGTTACAAGATTTGGTTGGGGAAGATCGTTCCAGTGTCAAGTCAGGGTCTCCTCCAGTTGGAAACGGATTTAGACACTGTGCTGATCAACGCATATACAGCAGCCAGGGGAAAGGCTCCTATAAGCACGACAGTGCCCCTCACCAGGCAAAGCTTTCTGCACAGGGGCTTGGATCACACAAACCAGAAGCTTTTCCTGCTGGGGAGAAACCAGTGATCAGGACTCGGACTGATGGTGTCACTGGCTATGAAACAGATGCCAGTCAAGACTCAAGGGACAAAGGAAGTACCAGCAGCAGAAGCAGAAGTAAAGGTTGGAAACCAATGCGAGAGACACTAAATGTAGACAGCATTTTCAGTGAGACTGAGAAAAAACAGCATAGCCCAAAGCACAAGGCAAATCCCAGCAGTAAATCTAAGCATGAAAAGGAGCGAAGTTTTAATCATTGGCCAAAGGAGAACTATATTCAGAAAGGTTTAATGACTATATATGAAGATGAAACTAAGCAGGATACAGGAAGTCGAAGCTCACTGGATTCAGAGGGCAAAGGGAATGCTGAAAAAAGCAAAGGATTTACAGAGAGGAAAGTTCATGGCGATAACTGGCAAATTCAGAGGACAGAATCTGGGTATGAAAGCAGTGACCATATCAGCAATGGATCTGCAAATCCAGACTCGCCTGTTATTGAAGGAATCATTCCAGCAGATGTCAAGAACATTAAAGAAAGTGCTTCCTGCAGGTAATGCTCTTGGAACTCGCTTAGCTTGTCTTTACAGAAGAGTAAGTTTGTTCTAATGTTCATTTGTTCTTCAAAACTCCAGAAAACATTCTCTGGAGCTTAATATGCTTGAAGTCAGGTATGTAGAATGCTAGGAACATATCTAGACAGAAGGATGTTAACCATGAAGTGTGACGTTTTACCTTCACTCAGAAGCTGCAGCACTGGCCCTGTTTGGAAGGCACTGAGCTGCATTGTTTTGGCACTGAGCCAGAACTGCTAAACCCTGCTGAGGGGCAGGGTGTGTTAATTTGAAATAATTGCTGCACTTCTTTAGTTACAAAGTTTTTAGACCGTGAGTAGCCTGTCATCTGTAATGGAATACAAGTGCCTGTATAAATCACATCTGTAACAATCGCCCCTGACAGGCCTATGGGAATGGCAGTAGGTGAACCTTGTATACTATTACAATTCCAGAGCAATGGCTAGTAAATAAAACCTACAAATAAATTGAATTAGGTGACAAGTGGTATCTATTCCTTTTGAAAACCATGACAGAAAGCATGTTTTCAATGCTGTCAGGCTTTCTTGGTGATCTCTTAATAAGTATGACTTGAAATTTTTATCAAATTCCTTAGTTTACAATGAGAGAGAGCAGTGGTTCTTACTCACAGATGACACAATTTTTCTAGTGTTTATATCTTTGGAGACCAGCTGCCTTTATTAAGCAGGCTGATGTGATACTAAGATCATGAAAATTCGCTGGTTTATGTGCTGCATATTGGGCATTCTGCTATGGTACTCTGGGTATCCACTCATCCCAGCCTTACTCTAATTTCCAGAACAAACTGGGAACACCAGCCTTGCAAACTGTGTGGGTTTTTTGTCCATCTGTATTAAAAGATACAGGTCATCCTATATTTCTCTGCATCAGTACAGCTTCTCATATGTAGGAGCAGTGTTAAAAGTATTAAAGGACCACCACTGCTCTGGGTATCTTCTCTGATTGTACATAAACCCTTCAATTTATGCATGTGCTTCTTTTACAGTGAACAGAGCTTGTCAACCAAAAAAGCTGACGGTGTGTTGCATTCAGTATCCCAGCAAAACAGAAACTTTTATGGTAAGAACTTTAACTTGTATAAAGAACAGGTTTTCTAAAAATAATTTAAATGTGCCAAAATTTTAACACTAACTTACTAACATTGCACAAGATGAACAGGTTTCTATTTAGCCTTTTTTATGTTACAACTTTGCTGCAGGAGTTAATGTCAGGAGAGGTGGTAGATGCCCTGCCCTGGCAGTGTTTAAGACCAGGCTGGACAGGGCTCTGAGCAACCTGATTAGGTTGAAGACGCTCCTGCTCACTGCAGGGCGAGGCTGGATTTGAATAATCTTCTAAGGTCCCTTCCAACCCAAAGATTCTACCATTCTATGACTTTCTGCTGACATAAAATATCCAGTATAATTAATTCTGTAAGCAGCCTTAATTGCTGGTTTCTTTTTAATTTGATGGAAATGATTAAATGCAGATCTCCAGTTCTGTTGCTCATATTCTGCTTCAAGAACATATTTTTCAGTTGGATGCTGTTTTTTCACCAAGTGTGCATGTGCTTTTCCAGCCTCTCCCCACCACCCCACCACCTGCCCCTGCTACCCCCCCAAAAAAACAAAAGGAAAGGAAAACCATGGTCATTTTGTCCACTCTTGTTTTCCCCAAAAGCATTTATCTCCATGAGATTTTTTGGTGGCTATTAAGGAAGACTTTTAAATGTCTGGGTGGACTATGGTACCATTTGTTTTCCTTCAAGATATGAAGCAATATCAGGAAGAAACACTTGCAATAAGGAAATCTACTTCCTTTTACATACTAATATGTCGGCTGGGTTTTTAGAAAGTTGATAAATGCTTTGGCATATAAATACTACAGGTCAGCATGAGGCCAGCCAAAATCATTATCTAATGGTGCTGAAACAATGGAATGGTGCTTTACAAAGAAGTGCAATAAATATTGGGCCACTTCCCCAGGAAATGTTTGATTTTTCTAGATACCGTACTTCTTTTCAAATAATGTATAGCATGGTTTCTTCTAAGGCTTAAACTGGGGGGAGGGATTGCCATACCTCTTTTATCTTTTCTGTCATCATTCCAAGTTAAGTTTTGGTCACAGAACTGTTCTGATGCTTCTTCATTTTGACTAAAAAAAACCCAAACCAAACCCAAAACCACAAACACCACAACCCACAAAAAAACCCCACCACAAATCTGAGCTTGATGTTTACATGGAATTCAAAGAACATTTAGCATTATTTTTATTCTGCTTTAGTTCTGTGCTATAGTTACTGTACTAATGGGGAAAATAAACCCCAACACTTGGATAGCAAAAAGGGGGAAAAAAAGCCAGCAGTGAAAAATACATAAGGGATTCTGTGTGAATGAAAAGTAGGTAGATTCAAACAATGGTTGTGCTTAGTAGTGAATATTCTCCAGAGAGAACCATGTCCTGTACATAAACCTTTCAGCATGTATCATGTGTTTTGTTTAAAAAAAGCACAGTGATTACAGGTGACCCTTTAGAGTGGTCATAAAACATTGATGTGAAGATCCCATCTATGCAATTATTCTAATTTAGTAATGAACTTCTGAATACCAAATGTACGTATTCTGAATCAAATGTGAAGCTCTCCCATGTGCATGGTTTGGAGAACAATACTTTTAGTAGAAATAATGGACTAAAAAGCTCTCTGAAGAATTTGATCATTTCACATTCATGTGGGGTGAAAGATTTGCTTAGAATCCATCTATTGGTTCTCTAAAATGTGTCTCTTTAGCATGGAGACAATGGCAGTCAGCTTGCAGGTATCAGTTGTATTACCTTATGTTATATCTGTGAATATTATGAACAAGACCTGAACTGGTAGGTAAATGCCAAACAGACTCCTAGAAAATAGTACTGAAAGGAATGCTCAGTCCTTTCTGAGGGAGGAAAAGTTTGTAAGAAACTTGAGGTAGCTTCTCATGGCAACTTCAAAAAATATCTCTGAGTAATTTGTTATGTGTGGAAGTCTCCTTAGGCAAATAATGTTAGACTTCTGTTTATGCTCACCATTTGTGTAACTGCTTTACCAGTTCCTCAGTTTTAACTGGAACTGAATAGCGAGTTAAAGCATGCCGCTACTTAATTCACTTAACATGAAACAGAACCAAAATACATGCTTTTCTGGAGTGTCTGTAAATAATAGATTAAAGTTACTGGTTTAAAAAAAACCAACCAAACAACAACCAAACCCAACCCTAAACTTTAAAGGCTTCCAAATGGAGACAAGCAGCATGTGAAGATTGAAATGTAGAGCACTCTCATATTTGTAGTTCCTTTATTAATGTGAGAAGTTTGCAACTCAAAGTAAATGATACAGACTTTCAGGAGTGGAATTTAGAAACAAAGAACTGAGAAACTTTTGAGATGGGCAGAGCAGATTGAAAGCAGAGTAATAGCTGGTGCTGTCAGCTATTGCTTAGCTTCAGAACTTAGCGAAACACACACGCAAGTATGCACCAACACTCCAATAAAATCAACAGAATCAAGTTTTCATTTTTTTCCCCCAGATGTTTAAAACCATTGAAAAAAATTCCAGTAATACATAAACTTACTGGAACCTTTCAGTCATATATTTGTCGTTTCAGCTGGGTACGGGGGATGTCTGGGTTCTGAGAGAGGAATTTGTTGCAGTACTTGTTACAGAAAGTGTTACAACTTGGGTTTTTATTTGCAACTTAACAAAAAGTAAATAATGTGGTAATCAGAAGTACAGGAAACATGAAGGTATAGCAGATTAGATGGAAACTGAATTTAATGTGGTTCCCACCCCCTCAAAAATTGGGCTTTGCAGATTTTTGCAAATGTTACAGGTTGTAAAGGGAGATAATAGAGGAGAACTTGTCTGTGCTACCTGCTAGCTATAGAATGGCTGTTTAATCTTTTAAAGTCTGGATTGGCTATTCAGTCAGAAAACTGTTACATTTGAATTGTTGGTAGGCTTTTTATGACTCATTGATAGGGATGTCTGTCTCCAGCCAAGCATGGTGCTGGTGTGTCCCATATTTAGGTTTGCAAAGAACGTTGGGCCAAAATTCCCAATCGAGTCTGTGTCTGGTTTTAACCATGCATGGATATCCTGTCAGCAGAAGAGAAAATAACACTTCTATTTTTAAGTTAGCTGGAATTCTGAAGGCGCATGCCACCTGGTCTCTTGGAGCAGCTTTGGATGAGTGTGCTGTGTTCACGCTCAGGAGAACCAGTGTCTGAGCCTTTGCTGCCGCCTGCTGACTCACTTGTGCTACTGCCGCTGGAAGGGCTGGACGGTTCAATCCCTTAGGAGTTTGGCTTGCGGTGAAAATTAATACATTAGTCTGTAATCTTCACATCAGGCAGTTTGGGGAATGAAAGAGCAGTTGTGTGGATTTCCTCTGAATGGCTTCAGAGGTGGTGACTGGTTATAATGGGCTAGTCGTTGCACTAAGAGGACTTAGAATATCTGTCTCTAAACAAATGGGCTTGTCACTTGCCTAGAGAGTGTTTTGGTTTATGTGGTGCTGACATGAACATTTCAATGCATCCTTTATTTACTGTTACCTAGGAGCTGCAATGTTCAGAAATTTTGTAGTTTTAGAGAGTGATTCTTTGCCTGTGAATAAAAGCTTCTAGAGTGTGAGTGTGGTAGTGCTGGTGCAGGCACTCTTGTCTTCTGTCTACTCCACATCTCTGTGAACCATGCAGTTTGCTCGTTTTACATCTATTTCAAACAATGCATAATACATTTCTTAAAACCAATCCCTACAAATAACAAACAAACCCCAAATGCCCCCACAACATAGAACAATATTTATTCCATCTAATTATTATTACATGTGAAATGTCAGAAAGGCTAAACATTTTTTATTGTAGAATTCATATGACTTTGGATGATTGAATAAATATTCATTGAGAAAAAGCTGCTTTTGACATTTTGCTTTTAATTAGATGAAATATTAAGATGACCTTGAAAACATACCTTCAGGACTTCAAAAATGTGATACTTGCCTATTTTTAAGGTAACATTTCAAAAAAGAGAACATTTTCTCCAGATTATTCTGGATGAATACAAGATCTGATCTGTGACAAATTGTCATCAAAATGGTTACTTTTGATGAATGTCAAATCTTGAAAATAACTAATTGTCCTGTTGTGTTGTGTGTCTTGGTTCTTTAACCTCTGAGGAATTAGAAAGAAGGAATTGGACTATATGTCTACTTACTTTGAATTTTTTTTTTCTACCCCCAGACCTGAGGAAAGACCTGATCAGTTCAGAAGTTAACTACAGACCTCATGTTAATTTCCCAGCAGAATTACATGTGCAGGTGCCCAGTCCTCCAGTGAAAAGGTAACTAATACTGTCATTACTACTGAACTACTGAATTCTGTTACATGAGAGTAATCAATATTCAGCATGCAGAAGTCAATGGATTGAATATTATTGACAGACAAAGCCTTATGTGTTTTACATAATTGACAGGACTAAATGCTCTCTGTCTTTATTGTGATTTTGGTGCCATCAGTGGAACCAACTGCTCATTTTACCAGTGCATAGGGTTTTAGTAGTTCTCTGTATTGAATTTATGTACTACAGCAGACAGTGATTACCAATTTGTGGTCAGTGCAGCAATCTCAAAGTACTGAAAAGTGTGGCTGAAAGGGGAGGAAAAGGAACCTTCTGCTTAGAAGCTGCTGTTGTATACTTGTTGTTTCTAATTTGTTTCTGATATGAACTACAGGTGCTTGGTACCTCCTGAAAACCAAGAATCTACATACAAATTTAGCAGTACATCTGGTTTTCAAATATTAGATTTGTATCAGACTGAGCAACAGGTATGCTCATAAGAGAGCAGAGGTCATGTTTGACAGTCCTGAATGTTGAAGGAGCTTGTTTCACCTTACAATCTCCTCAGTCTCCTGCAGAGATTTTTTGGGGGGGTGGGGAGGGGCACTTTGTATTTCAAATGAAAGAAACCTGGGACTGATTTAACACAACTTTAAATCAAATGGCTGTGTGTTAAGCAGATCCCAGTTCTGGAGTCAGTTCAAATATGTAGGCAGTGTTACCAAGGATCTTGGGGGAAAAAAAATCATTTGAGTTATTTGAGCTTTTTCTTCTGTTTTTATGGATGGATACATCCTGTGTGCTTTTGTATTTTAGAGTTGAGATGCCTGACACCAGCAGGAAACTTTTCCCATCATCAGCTCTACAGCCAGTTCTTAAAGAGATTATTAAGTCAGAAAGTAGGAGTAAGGTAAATGAAGAGAATTCTTCAGAGTGGCTCAATCCAGACAAATCTGAGAAGATGAATATGTCAGTTTATAGCACTGATGGCGTTTCCCAGCCCTATGCAGATATTCTCTGTGGAAGGAAGCCAATCAACAGTGACCCTCACTCCTCTTCCCAGCCACAGCCTCATCATGCAAGAACATTTGGTCCCAAGATGGGGTTACCACCATGTGTGCCACAGAACCTGTCAGAAAGGCCTGTGGTACTTCCCCCTCCTGGTGAGCATGCTGGGCACCCACCCCAAAGGGTGGATGCTCTTTGGGTGCCTGAAGCGGTGTACCAGAATCTTCCTCCCCCTTTACCACCGAAGAAATATGCCCTGAATACTTTCCCAGGATCAGAAAATAACTCGGCAGCTGATGTGAAATCGACAGAAGTGTTGCACAATAACCCGCTGAGGCAAACAGGGGCACCTCTGAAATCTGCATCAGAAGCAGGCATATTTACAAATGAACAAAGACTTAAAGAGCCATTGCAAGGGAATGAGCTGTTTGTTCACAAACCGGATTCTCCGCCTCGCTTACCAGTTAATGACTTTTGGACAGTGTCTGAAAACTTTCTAAAGAAAGGACCTCGGCATATGGGACCAAGTCCTGGCTGTGTGGATGGAAATGATAGTGTAGCCCTAACGACTTATTTTTCAGTAGATAGTTGTATGACTGACACGTACAGGATGAAATATCATCAGAAACCCAAGCTGTATTTTACAGATAGTGGAAACTTTCACAAGGAAAAGCATCCTCCATCAGCTGGAGAACTGACTGCAACATACCATGCTCCTGAGCCCAGGCATCCCGTGCCTGAGCAAAGGTACAAGGCAAACATTGAAGGCATCCACTGCAGTAGATGAATTCTTCAAATCCCGTAAAACCCAGATGTTACTTTTGCATTTCATGTAGTCTGTAAATGGGCCCAAACTCTGAGCCTCTGTGTGATAACAAGGTACCCAGTTGACAGTACTTGTCTTAGGAGTTAGGACTGTTTAAATGAATATGCAAACAGAGGTGAACAGAGGAGAAGAGGTGCTAAACTTGTGGTTCTTTGATTTGTTACTCGAGTTGCCTTAATGCTTACCTCTGTTACCCAGCTTGTCTTCTACAGCTTGCATTAAAAATGGTCCCTTTGGGCATATGCATCTTCAGCAGTGGGATCAGCTAGATGTTACTGATTTTCTAAGAAGATTCAGTTACAGTTTAAAAAGTGTTCCTTCAGATTGTGGTCACTACATACCTAGCCTAACAAAAGGGATAAACATACTACCACATGTAATGCAATAAATATAGTTGTAATAGAGCAATATTTGTCCCAATAGGTAGCAGGAGGTGACTTTTTTTTTTTCCTTCTTCTTTTTCAACTGACTTCTCTGAGAGTCTGTGCTTTCACAAGCAGCCTTCAAGTGTCTTTAATACAAGTTTACCCAGAGAATTTCTAACTTTTTATTTGAAAAGCCTTAATAATAATAATAATAATTTAAAAAGGGTTCTGGTTTGCAAATGTTAACTTATTTCAGAGAGAATTCAAGTAAGCTGCAGTAATAGTCTATCCTACTAACATACCTGTTGTATGCTGGTGTACATTTTTCAGCACATTTATCAGATCTGTTCACCCTATAAAACCTCCTACAATTAAATGTAACCACATAAACTACGAACTGATAGAGCAGGATAGGACGCTCATTTTAAAATAGAGTTATCATGCAACTAGGAAAGATTAATTTTGCAAGGTATTAGATATATTTACTGCTTATGTTCAGTTCTGATTTGATCTGCAAATGCATGCAAAGTCAATGCTGCTATTGACCTTCCTGTCTTTTGCCGGCTATGAGCAATGCTTAATGGGGATCAGATTTTACTGACAACAGTTTCTGATTTGGAGCAGTCCTGCACACATTCTGAATGAGCAGATCAGGCTGGGTGAAGCTGCAGCCATTCAGGCTGTGGTGGCTGAGGGGGCATGTAAAAAAGAGGTTCCTCTCTTCCTCTGCTCTAGCACTGCCCTGCAGTTTCGACAGCTCTGGAATTTACCACATCATTCGTTAACCTCAGTTTCAGTAACCAAGAGGAGGATTTATTTGGCTTTTATTGGATGAGTTAAATCAGTGCACAGGAACTATCTACCAAGCACTGATAGCCAGTACATGGCCTACAGAGGGCTGGGGAGGAAAGAGAAGAGGATTTCACCAGGATGGCAGCCCTGAGTGCTTGAAAGGAGCAACTGTGTCTTGTGTTGTCAACGGCAGGGAGTTGTTTCAGTCTTATCCTAACATTGAACAATGTGTAATTAGAATTCATGTCAGCAAAGTTTGACACAATCCAAAAAGGCTAAATTTTGCCATTATTCACCCTTGAGTGTTAACTTGAGGTGCTGCTGATTTACATCTAAAGATCAATGCCTTTTAGTTATGAAAATAATGCAAGAAGGTTAAATACGCATAAAAAACACTCATGCTTGTACTTGCACTGTTTAGTCAGAAAGGCTTTTTTATGTTTCTAAACCTTACATGAGTTTTAGTGCTTCAACCAAATGTTGGCAATTGTTTAGCAGTTATCCAAGGTATACATTTAAACAGTGGTTTGGGTTTTAAAACTACATGTAATTTACAGTAGAACTGGAAGATGATATATGCAACCAGAGGAATTTTACTTCTACCTTCTTGGTCAAAATTTGTTGTAGCACTTCTTAAAAAACCAGTTCTGTAATTTGTAGGGCAAATAACTATGCATGTTTAAGTGTGGCTGCTGGTGAACAGCAACTCGGATTTATCCTTTAGTAAGCAAATCAGCTGAATAGAGAAAGAACCCTGCAAATGGAAGATTCCTGATGGCAATATTTTTGAGGTATTTCAGAACCTGTAAATTTAACTTTTCTAGGTCATCTAGCGATGTTACACAATATGCACAGCTAGTGAATTAAAACTGTTGTCTAATACTTGTTTAAGAAAACAAAGACTATTGGAATTTGTAAATAATGTATGATTTGTAAGATGTTTTGCAAAGACCTTGTATTTGAAATGACAGTATTTTTATGGATGAATAGCACAGCGACAACTGTGAATGATAGTAGGCCACTTATTTTTAAACCTGCATAGCAATGTTGATACTTCTGTCCAAGGAGCAATATGAATGCCTATTACTGATACCAATGAATCTGGCTTACAGTAGGCACAACTGGTAAACTTATTTTTTAAGTAGCTGCAGTAACTTAGATGTACTTGAGTCTCCTTGCTTTGCTTGAAACGATCTTACCAGACATCTTCCTATGTGCCCCATGTTTACCAGGTATTTAACTAAATAGACAGCTAATCAAGGCACCTTCTTTTTTATATTTGACTCTGCACTCCATGTATGTATGTAATATTTTCAAACTAATATGTGGTAACTTGTTTTAATTTACCTAGGGTGCCTATTTATTTTTTTTATAAATGTCCTCTTCCAACTATAGATTTGTATCAGAGCCTAGACAATTTTTGTAACAGTAAAGACATTAACAAGTCTTGTAATTAATATATTTTTCAGTCTTTAGAAATTATTTTCCTGCAAAGTTCTGCTTGTCCAAACTCTCAGATAAAAATGTAAAATACCTTTTTGTCTGCTGTTCTTTTTGTACTCCACATTTTTCTGAAGAAGTGGGCTTTCCAGAAGGACAAACTGACAGGTAATGTTGCTGCTAATGGTTGCAAATTTTGCAGAGATGGTAGTTGTTACTTCCTTGATCAGTAAAACTCATCTTCTGAAGTACTTGTTTATAAAGCTCTTAATTAGATTTAGCCTTTTAGATACCTATGTAATGTGTAATTTCTTTATCATAATCCTACAGCCTTGTTAACAGCTGCCTGCTAAGTTACACAAGCCATCTTCCTACCTTACAACCTTTGCTGTCAGATCAGTAAAATTTGCTTGAATTATATATTTATGTGCTCTGAGAGCATATGAAATACTTTTGAGCCCAGTGCATCACAAGCCTGCACTGTTAGCTTTAGGTTTTCTGAGGCAAGTAAAAAACGTTCTATGTCAGATCTGGCTCAAAGAGAAAACTAATTTACTAGAAGGTACCTTGAAATGTCTTTAAATTTTCTAAAAGCTGTCAGGACATTCTCACCCATTTTCCTTGACAAAAACAGAAATGGAACAACATTACAATGCCTTCCTAGCAGGCTCTTCCCTTGAGCTTTCCCCAGTGAACTCTGTAACAGTTTCACTTGGCAACCTCATTTTTCTGCTTCTGTGAATTCAGACAATTCAGTGCTGCTGTGCACCATGAGCCCAGAACTCTGAAACTGCTTATTTCATCAGCACCAGCAACCAAGGTTATAAATGCCAGCAGGGTAAAGGCAACTCAGTTCTTAAAGCAGAGCTAGTCTGGTACAGAAAGCAAGCCTCTGCCCCTGGAAGAATTTCTTTAACAATCAAAGAAAAATAAAGATCCTATGCCTGCTTTGGCTTCCCAAATCCTATTTAACCTGATACTTCCCTGTTTCCTTTAAAGTGTCAGGACACACTGCAATGTTTCTGAAGTCTGGTTATTTTATTTATTCCTGAAAAAAACCCAACAAGCATGAAGTGTACCTCCCAGAATTAGGAACTAGTATTCACAAAATGCTCAAGAAAACTGACACACACAGTCCATAGCTGAAGATTGTCTTGCTCAAAACTCTGGTCCTGTCAAAGGCCTACTCCATGTGTACCTGGCTTCCTTTTTTTTTTTTTTCCCTCATGAGACTAGAAAAGACTGCTCAACACTGGAAGGTCTCCCTGTAGTGAGAGATGTTTGGATGGGGCACATAGAAGCTAAAACCTATTACAGTCGCCCACGGAAGGAGGGTATTTCACATCTAACCTGCCACCTACCCAAGAACTCCTCTTGTAAGCTCACTCCTTCAGTGTTCATAGCAGAGAAATCAGAACTACTTTTACCTAAATCAATAGAGAAAGGCAGTAGTTTGCTACTGCTGTTATACACTGGCACACTTCAGAAGGTATTGCTGAAGCTAGAATCTCATACAGAAGACCAACATCAAATCCTCATGCTGAACGTTTTTAAAGTAAAACAGTTGGGGAAGCTTCTTCTACTGAAGGAAAAGATCTGAATTACAGCTTCAGTCTACATAAGAGTTAGACTTTATTCTCTGCTGCTTTACAGTCTGTCCTCACAGCTGGTTTTATTAAAACTCTCTATTTTCATTTCTGCTTAACAAACCTTTCAACACAAATTACAAAAGCACAGTCAAGCTGTCTTATGTGACCTTTAAGGCACAGTTTAGAACACATGAACAGGACACAGGTAAAAACGGTAACAATACAGCCAGAGATATATTATGATACAGTGTGTGTATATATATACGTCTCTTGCATTCAGATGCGAGGGGGCTGTGTTCCCAGCTGCTTATGCTGCACAAATGGTCCTCCTGTGCCACTGCCTGTTTCCATGAGGTGCATCCTGTGATTTTACAGTGGCTCTAAAGAGAGAACAGAGAAAGCCTGATTACTCTTGCAGTGCTATACAGGCCTTTGGAAGATACAGCAGACATGGAAGAAGCACCAAGCATACTGATCGAAGAACTGATACTCAATTTTTTTGTAGAAATAAGTAATAAATACTAAAGCTGCTGGTGCCCTGAAATTAGCTTTGCTAATTTCGGAGCTATACAAGTGTTTTCTAGGCCTGAAGCCTTCTGGATCGCTCCAGGAAAGAAAACCCAAGGCTGCTGCTTCCAGGCCGTACCTCCCACCCAGCTCGTCCGCGGAGGTCACCCGTGAGCACTCCGGCGAGGTCCAGACCCGACAGCTCCACAGCTAGAACTGCCCCCGCCCCAATACGGCCATCTCTCGGCCACCCAGCGCCCCTTCGGGCTCGCCCACGCGTGGGTGGAAGGCCGCACCGGCCCAGAAGCGGGCCTCCCTCGCTGAGAGCCGGCCTTCCCCAGGCAGCGGACGGGACCCGGGGCCCAGCAGCTGACCTGGGCCCTGCGCTGTCAGAGCAGGAAGTATACGACGAAGAAGAGCGCCAGATCGAAGAAGATGAAGAGCCACACGTCCAGCCAGTAGGACTCTCCCGACAGCGACCGGCCACTATCCGCCACCGCACCCGGCTGCTCCCCCTGCTGCGGCTGCTCCCCCTGCTGCTGCTGCTCGCGCCGCCGCGCTACTGCCTCCATCTCGCTGCGGGCGCGCACCGCAACGCGGAGCGGCTGCCCCCAGCGCGCAAGCACCCGCAGCGGCACTTCCGGGCGGGAAGCCAATGGGAGCGGAGCGCACGTACCGCAGCCCCGCCCACCGGTTCGCGCGCGGCGGCACCGCCCTTGGCAGCTCGCGGAATGCCCCGCCCGCAATGGGCCGGCTGAGGGCGGTTGGGTGCAGGTGGAGTTGCTGCCTCGGCGGCTTGTTTCCCGCCCACTGCTGAGGGGCCGGGCTGGCTTCCCATGGCGAAGGTGAGGGAGTGCGCGCTTGTTTTGCTGATGTGGGAAGGAGTGGAGCTCGTGGAGGCTCTCTGACACGGGTGTGAGGTAAAGCAGGTGGTCAGTCCTGTCAAACTGAATTGGTTCTGTTAAGCTATACTGGGACTTGAGTGGAAATAAACGTTCACGAGTTCTTTCTGAGGTGGTTTCTTGGAGAGCAGATGATGCCCTGTAAGAAACTAAAAGACCTTTTGGGAAATCCTGTTATGATGAAGATATGGAAAATTTACATTATTTTAAGATACACTCTTATGTTTTAAGGTTACTTGAAGCTTGTACACCCTAAGCAAACATGAGACGTTCACGTAGGCAGTGGCACTGTGTGCTTTATTTTCACAATATGCAGCTGCATAAGAAGGTAAAGCTGCACAGCCTGGTGCTATGCTCACCCTCAGTCCAGCCAGTTCACTCAGTATTGAAAAGGGTCTAGTTGCTTTTATTGTGTCTAGAACAGTGACCAGAAACTTAGAAGCATACTAAATGAAGGCTTCCTCATTGTAGCTGTAAGCCCCTTTTAGCCTCATATTAAGAAAAAAGGCATTCCTTGCTGCAGAATTCAGAGCACATGGGTCTGGTCAGATGAACTTCTAAGCATGCAGTTAGGAGTAGGTATTTTTCTTAATGAGTTCTATCATTAGAAATAAGGATGAACATGAGCTTTTCTTCATATAGCAAGTTCCAGTTAAGCCTGCATGTGTTAGGTGAAGTATAAAGATTTTTGTAGGAAACGTCCTTTATGTCATAGAATCAACAAGGTTGGAAAACATCTGAGAGATCATCGAGTCCAACCTATTACCTCATGACTATCTAAACCATGGTTTCAAGTGCCAGGTCCAATCCTTTTTTGAACACCTCCAGGGACGGTGAGTCCACCACCTCCCTGGGCAACACATTCCAATGGCAAATTACTTTTTCTGTGGAGAACTTTCTCCTCATTTCAAGCCTAAACTTCCCCTGGTGTAGCTTGAGGTCTCAATAAGATCTACCCTGAGCCTCCTCCAGGCTAAACCACCCCAGCTCCCTCAGCCTTTCATAGGGCTTGTGCTTGAGACCTCTCACCAGCCTCATTGTCCTCATTTGAGCAAAAGGAGCTGCACTGCAGGTTTCTCCAGAGAAAAAAACATTTCCTATTAGGTTGCAATGTCATGTAATTCTGATGCTGCTGCCTAGGAAGCAAAAATCTTCTAGTCAAATCTACTAGACTATCTCACTTAGTTTCCTGTAATGCTCTCATTAGCTTGCAGAAGCTGTGCCATTCTTCCATCCCTTGAGCTGATGAACTTACATCAATTATTGGAGACTTATTCTTTAAAGATTTTTCCTTACTTTGAACTGCATCTGTGTAAAGTATTTGGAGTTGTTAAATACTTCTGAGATCCCATGTTTTCTGGTTTTTCTAAATGTAAATAATTATCATGTTACTTTTGGTTTGTGGCCTTGATTTTCATCCAGAATTAACTAAAATAATTTCTTAAATACTTGATGAACAAAAAATATCCTACTCATATTTGTAGCAAATCAGTCAAAAAAATCTGATAACAGATCAAAATAACCCTAAGTCAGGGTGTTACTGAGCTGTGTGTGGCACAGGTCTTAGTATTGGGTATGGGCTGGAGTTCCACATTCTAAACCTGAAGGATGCGAGACTCAAAGGATGAGCATTCTCAGGGAGAAAAGAGAGAACGTACCACTCTGAAGCATAACACAGCTTTAATTCCAGCCAGTAAAGTCACTTGTAGAAGTGCAATGGTGTTTGCCAATTCATGAAACCTTTGACATGTAATTGTTGAGATATTTCCGTGCAGTTTAGAAGTGTAATGATAAGCAGCTGGTAATGGAGGTCAAACTGTATAACAGCACTTCAATAGTTAGAGCTTCTGTCTTACAGTTTACTCTCCCTTTTCAGTGTGTGTAGCTCAGCTGAAAACCTATCACTTAGCTTTATTGCAAGCTGGTATTCTTAATCCCTTGCTTTCCTAAAGACTTTATCCATGGAAAGATGATTATGGAAAGAATGCCTACGCTGAAAGTTGGGTGGAGGAACTGGGGGAGGAACTCCAAATTCATGGAGAGCTGTGATCTGCCCTACTCCCTAACTCGAATAATGTTTGTGTCAGGAGCGTTTCGGCAGTAGAGGGAGCTGTGAGACGCTGAGAACCACAGAAATTTCGCCGTTTGCGGCCACCAGAAAGAGAATCAAGGAGAGCCATGAAAACAGGGGAGTCAGTTTTGTGAGATATTAAAAAAGAAAAACAAACATTGAAAACATAATGTGAATATACCATTTCAGAAATTATATTTGCAATTGGACCTGTAGCAGCATATGAATAAGCTTCTGGGCAGATTAGCTGTTCATCATCATCAGGGAATTCTGTGCTGAGGTGCTGTGAAGACTTGACAGAGCTGCACTTGTATCTTGGGTTAGACCTCAGAGCTCTCCTCTCTATGACCTTTTAGCAAAGCTTTACATGATTCAGTCTTTTTCTAACTACAGCTGTAGAGGCATGGGGACAAAAAGCTCAGAACCAAAAAAAAAAAAAAAAAAAGAAGAGCTCAGGGCATATTTGGGGAAGGACAAGAATGTTGGCAGCACACAGGTTCCAGGGCCAGGACGCAGTCATGGGGACAGGGGTAGCTGATCACCCAGAGGCATAGTTAGAGGGGCTCAGCAGATCTTAACTAGCACTGACCCTAGAGAGGCAGATTTACTGTAGCCCTTAGGAAACAGCCTAATGTCACCCCTCAGAAACACCAGTGTTTGAAGTCAACCTACTCTGACATCATTCTTTATCTTGTTAAGATACCTTAGATATTTTTATTCATGTCCTGAAAGGAACCCACTCAGAGCCTGTTAATTCTCTTCCTCACACAGAATGACTGAAATCCTAATAAACTGGAACAATTTAAAATCTATGTTTAAAACCATGGTCATACTTTCAGAAACAAACACAATGAAATTACCTTCTGTGGGATATCTGTATCTCATCAGTATGTGCTTTATATTGTTCCTATTGTTATGAGCAAGCTATCAATGGGACATCATTCCAGTCCTCCAAGTGAGCTGTATTACCATATTTTTATTCCATAATTACCATATTTTTATTCCATATTTATATTTACATAGAAGAGTCTTAGAGGCATAAATGTTGTCAGGTTTGTTTTAGGTTTTCTCATCCTAATTGTTCCATACTCAAGTACTTGGAGAAACTGAAATAAGGAAACTATTATTACATAACAGAAATATTATGGTAGGGAAACTAAGTTGCCATTTGAGAGCCAGTACAAAAAGTATTTAAGTTCTGCGTAAAGACAGTCGTTGCTGCAGCCTTTTGCAGTGTGGCATTCAGGCAGGACTTGGTCCAAATAACATCTTGGTTTTTTTATCAATTGTAATGTGATTTTTGTTTATTCAAGGCAAAACAGTAAACATAAGAAACTACCCTGTGTTTTCAAGAGGGCTAAGTAATTTCACCTTAGGAGGTGCAGTGCATGAATAAAAGTGGGTTACAAAAAGCAGAGGATATGTAGGAAAATGGTCCCTTTTTGTTGTTTTCTGATTCTAGTGCTGTTCTGGGTGTTCAGCCCCTTTTGAAGATTCTCTTGGCTTCAACTCCTTCATACACTGAAGTCTATTAAGAAATTAAGAAGAAAAATCAGTGGCTGCTATTACAAGGTTCCATTTCACAGCTGCTGTTGAGAGATGGTCAACAGGGATTTAATTACTTGTGGATGGTGGTCATGTGAGGCCTACCAGCCCCTGGGCAGGCTCTGAGTTAAAGAACGTTATCAATAAACATGAATTCTCTATGCAAATGTTTGAACCACTGCAGGACAGCTCTGGAGTGCTTTAGAAAAAACTCCAGGTGTTGAAGTGCTGTATTCCCAATACCATTTCTTAACAAGTTTAATCTGTATGTCTGCTTTTACTAAAAGCATGAAGAAGCACTGCAGGGTTGGACTGGATGTTTTTCATACCTCAAATCTCACACCTGTCCATGAGGTTGTTTTTTTTATTTATTTGTTCTTCTAAGGAGCTTGTGACCTGCTAATGGAGTTCAGTTCAGTTTGGGGGTTTATTGTAGAGCTGTGAAACATTTCCCTTTTGTCACAAACTTACCTCTCTGTGTCATCACCCCTGCCCCAGCCCCAAGTGTGGTTTTAAAAGGACATTTATCAGCCCCTGGCAGTGTTGCCCTGTAGAAACCTCCTGTGGTAGGGCTTTTACAAGGTGCACACTTGGAAAAGGGCTTTCAGCCACAGCACATCTCTCTCCTGTACACAGCTTGTATTCACCGGCTTCAGAGCGCATTGGTAAGATACAGCTTACATGGGTACAAAAGCATAAAAATCACAGAGAGTTTTAAATTTTGATAGTTTACTCAAAAAAAAAAAAGTAACTAAAGATAAACAAGTATATTTGGCTTGGAAAAAAATTCCTATTTTCAGAATAGCTTTAAAAAGTTATACAGTTAACTATATTGTAAAGTTATATGTAAGTGACTGCTTAACTCACCTGAACAAGTTCATCACCTACAATTTCTCTGCATACTTTAAGCACTTTTCCATTATCTTTCCTGGTAAATGATCCTACAAGTTTGTTTCCTTCCATGTTCCAAGCACCCTGTAAGAGGATAACAAGCCTCCAATATTTTGCAATAGATGTGACACTGATTTGATTTAAAGACATAAAAGTGAGAAGAGATTTTTAAAATGCCTAAAAGTGAGAAGAGATTACAACTGTAATAATGCCTTTTTTTTAATGTTACTGAAAAAGCTGTAAAAGTGCAATTTTCATAAAATCCCACTAGTTTATTTAATTACATAATAGCCAAGCTATGTGTTATTTTAGTTCTTAATAAATCATTTTTTCATTAATTGTCTCAAAACAGAAAAGGCAATTTTTTGTAAATACCCACTCTGCTATCTAGGTGGGGGACTTGAGTATATTTAAGAGGCAAAACTTCAATCACTTGGATTTCATCATGTGAATATTTGCTATATACTCTGCTTTTTGGTCTCTCTGAGTTTCATGGTACAGTGTTGAGCCATTAACAGTTAAAACCTAACTGATGTTTTTGTATAAGCTGCAAGTATTCCTGAACAGTCACATTTTAAATATGCAATTTAAATTACAAGCTAGGAAGATAAATTATTCATCTTGAAACTGTACTTCATAATGTTTTTCTCATAAGTAGATGCTTATATAGGAAAGTTTCTTACTGAAACTTCAGTCCCATCTGCCAGAGTGTACTCAAAATCGACTCCCAGAGTAAATTCAATATCTAGAGTACGGAAGTTGCTTGATTCTTTGATGATAAATTTGTTTCCATCTTGTTGAATAGTAATCTTCAGATTATCATGGGCTCCTAACTTTCTTTTCATTATGTTAACACCTGGAAAAATCAATTAGCATCAGTCAGAAAAAAACCAAAACAAAACCAAACAACTTAAAGGATTGTACTAGTCTCTTTTTAGTGACTTTTATGTGGTCAAGTGAGATTATGGCAGCATTCTGACCCAAATTTTTATTCTTCACTTTTTATTGAGGCCATATTTACCAGTGCTGATACAATGCAAACCACTATCCAACTGGAATGGTTATGTTTATATCCCTATAACACACATTTTTTACAAACTTAAAGTATCAGGGTGTTAAAGTTACTTGAATCTTGTGTTTCTATGAAATTGAAGGATGATTTCCTTCCTGTGTGATTTTTGAACTAGTTTCATGTTATCAGACTAATATTCCTGCTGTAGAATTCGGCTTAAAATTTATCAAATTCTCTTGCCTTTTCCTCAAAGTTAGACTTAGAGATTCTTTCCTATGCTGAAATAAATTGTTTAAGATTAACATAATTAAAATCAGAACATTTATCAGGATCTTTACACCCCTCACCCCCTATTGTAATCTTTGGGAAATAAATGCAGCACACAATGCAAGGGTAGAACAGCAAACAGTGAAGGCAGAAGTTAGCCAGAAGGTAGTTCACAGACTGCTGGAGTCTGTATTCAGCCATAGTGGTGTTAGTCCAGTAGAAGGCACTGGAAAATTAAGACTTACCCATGGCCTCCATCATCTTTTCATAATTTTCATTTCTGTCTACTTTCCAAGTACCATTAAATGCCATGATTCCCCTCTCCAATGGGACCAGTTTGAAGTAGCCAAGCTTTGCAAAGAGAATTTATGTACTGGCTTATCTTTAAAGCAATTTATGAAGTGATGTGGCTGGCTAAAGTTCACTGAGGCAGGAGAACTTTATTGTAGTTTAATCAAATTTCAAAACATGACCACACTGCTTGCAGAATCTCTCCCTTATTGCCCCCAAATCATGGAATTATCTTTATTGCTCATCCTAATAAAGATGCTAATGCATTCATTTTATTCACCACATTTGAGCTGTTGTAAAATTCAGCTATCTCATGAAAGCAGTAAGATGATTATTTTCTATTTGCTTTCATGCATGTGGGAGAGAAGCTTTATGCAACTGGAGAAAATGTATTTGTCCAACAGACTGAACACTAATCTACTTTGTTTTAATTTAATAGAGTTCTGTTTTTCTGTTTTGGTCAACATAAGTATGAGGCAGAGGGTTTGCTGATTGCCTGGAGGTTGTTTCAGGCAACTATCCACTCACTTCCCATCTAGAGGAGAGCTATGAAAATTGGGATGATACTCTATGTTAATATACTCACTCTTTAATATATATCCTGAGCAGCTGCTACAATTAATTTTTTTCATTATCACACATTCAGAGAATGCTGTGTGCATCAAACCCATTCCCCCAACATTAAAAAATATGCACACTAAGTGAACTTACTCAGTGTGGTTGATTTCCATATAACCTAGATGTTCCTGGTTCAAGGTTAGTGCAGAAAATTACTTTTCCCTGATTTAGCTGCTTCTTCCCCTACTCACCTTCCTCACTAATTGGTGCTGTTTGAAGCTAGGCAAAGCTATTGACCCAGCTTTTGTTTTAACCAAATTTAGGATTATAATTATTCTTTTCACATGACTGGCATCAGCTTTGTTATTTGTTAGCTTCAAAATGTAAATATAAATCCTCAACACTCAGTTGTATTTTGCTTAGCACATGCATGATGGGTAGTGCTGTACTTACCAAATAATAACAGTGCCTCATGTTATCATAATCTTGTACACCTGTAAATTGCATCCTGAAACCAGGTTTTACTGAAATGCAACTGCACATTCAGGGCTTTGTTAGTGACAGCACAATAGTGTTGCTTTTCACTCCAGTCAGCTTCACTTTGAAATCAATAGTAATCAGGCTAACAGACTGGAGAACAAAAAATAGCTCAACAGGTATTTCTTAATGATGCAGGGCAAAGTGCTATACCTGTAGCTAAAACAGGGTGCTAGAAGCTGACCATATGTTAAGAGTTGAAATTAACTTTTCCAGACAGACCCTTTGGTCTTTTGGAAGATGGGATTTGGTGCAAGCTAGTCTTTTGTAGCTGTGAACACCTCATGTTCCAACTACAGCTATTCCAGTCAAGACTCTCCCAGGAGGAATTTGCAGAGGTTATAGCGTATCTGTCAACAAGGTCATTTTATGAGTCTTTCTGAATTAATTTCATTTGAAGCATGCCACTTCTCTTGCACAGCATATGTTTCAAACCTGGGGCTTTGTCTCAACTGTATGGGGAAGTGAAGGGATATGAAGAACCCTAACTCAAAGTTTCAATGAGCGTCCAAGCCTATGCCCAGTGCTATGCTAATCGTCCATGTCCATCTCGCCCTTCAACCAGCTAAGAAAATGAGCAAAAGGAGCTTCTGTTAGAGTGAGATTATCTCTTTTTATTGCATTGGAGTGTATTTTGACCTTTGTAGCTATCACTGTCAGTCTATATTATTTATTTAGTATATATACATGAACAAAACCCCCTGATGTCTGGTTGTAGTTCATCTGGTTTATTGTTGCTTAACAAAATTACCAACTCTCTTTACAGACTTTGCGTAAGAGTTCTTTCTGGCAGGGGTGTAGTACAACTTGTGAACCACTTTGTATCCAGTAGGCGGCTGAGGCCTGAGGTAACACGAATGATGAAATCAAACAATCAGGAATTATTGTGAGGATATTAAGCTTTTCTCCTTTGTATGCGAGTTCCACATTTTCTCCAAGAACTTGCTGATTCATTTCATAGAAGAAATGCTGAGATATCTGAAGTAGTGTTTATATATTTAAACAAAACTAATGTTATTCACCATTTACTTTGTTTGAATCTAGTCTATCTTCTTAACTGCTGAAAAAAATAACTCAGAGTAGTGATGTTCTGCAAGTTAAGTATGAATTTCTACATCAAACTTACTGCAGCATTTTTTCTGGAGCGATTCTTCAGTAACAGAAAGGTCTCTCAGATGTGCACATCCTGTTGGTTATCTCACAACTTGCTTTTCCTTACTTGTGATTCTTTGGTCTCCCTCAGAAGTCAGGCTAACCAGCCAGTTCCAAACCTTTTCACCACAGGAGCTGCAAGTATCTGAGTTTCTGACTTTCACATCAAAGTTTGTTGCTCTGCTTCTGTCTCGTTTTTCCCTTCCTTAACATTTCTTTTCGCTGGACATGAACCCTTATGATCCTGTTCAGGTCAGCCCCAGAGATCTGTCAGTTGTGTAAGAATCCCCACAGGTAGTAAATATTTATGAGTTTTCTGGTGTTTCTGCATTGGTGTAGTGTTGACAGCATAAAGAACTGTTCTTTGAGGACTCATGGAATAGCAGTGCTAGAACAAGCGGCCATCTTTTTAATCTCACCATTTATGTGAGTGACTTAAGGTGATGAACACACTGAAATCTGGTTTCAGTTTTCTCACATGTACTAGAATCACATGGTATATACTTTATTCAGGGTGCTTTTGAGTTCTTACGAAAGCTGAATTTCTTCCTAAAATTGTAATTAAAAATTGATTTTATAGATTAAAAATATATTTTTTTTAAAATGTTGTAATATCCCACAACCTGTCTACATCTTCCTTTTGTAGTTTTCAAAACTACAATTTCACTTAGATGGTGCATTGTAACGCTTAGTTGCATGAAAGCCATGAGAGCTAAAGGTGTGTCTTTTTTGCCTTTGTGGCTTTCTCCAGTGTGCCAGCTTCACAGCGCTGAAAATGGACAAGCTTGTTAACTTTGAAGTTTGATCTCTAAATGAGCTGGATGGAAATAAATCATTAATTTATATAGCCATAAATCATTAATTTATATAGCCGTGGCAATCTCATTGTGCCAGTTGTGATAATCATTCCAAGTTGTACTGTGATGGTAAATGACAGTGAAATTCCAAAGATCAGGGTGACAACAATGCTTTTGCCATGGGTTACATTCATATTCATCTATCCTGTGTATTTTTTTGTGGCTTGTCTTCAAGTTATTCTGCCAAAAATTGGCTAGGCCAGTAGAACTCAGCTTTGCCATGGGGTGATTAAGGCTTGGTACAAACATAAACATAGGAGTCTTATGTAAATATTATCATATATAATACTATATATTAAGAGAGAGATGCATCCCTGCTAAGTGCAGACAAACTGGTTACTGACAGTTTTGAACTGCTTTGGTGTGTTTGCTACTCCATGATTCTTCCATATGTCTTGGAATAAAATTGCAAAGATGGCTGAGCACTTGTATCTCAATACTCTTCCTGCATTTTCCAGGCAAATACTTAGTAGCAATCAAATTTAGGGAAGTGGTTTATTTTTGTTCAAAATATGAAATATGATCAAGGGTGGGGCTGGGTTATGGACCAGTGAGCCAACAATGTGCACTACTGAAAGTCTGCATCAGTCTTTACGTTTTCTCCAAAACTGAACTGGATTTGTAGTTCATTTCTGCATCACTGTTTGCTGATCATACACTTTTTGCTTTTGATTATGCTATAGCTCCAAAATCCACCAAAGATTACTGTGATTATGTGATTAGTGACTTGAATCTAATCTCATCTGCAAAACAGTGAGCTTCAGAGTTCTGAGCTCATCATAATAGCAAGAGAGCACTGTATGTGGCTCAGATCTTTAAATATTTGTGTAAACGAAAGAAAAGACAATTCTTCATGTGTCATGTAAAAGCAGAACAGACACCCAGATGCAGGTTCTGTTTTACAGCTCAGAAATGGACTTTCTTTAGCTTCTCTATTTCTCTGTAAACTGGAACTTCCCTTTTATTAAAATGCTGTATGTATCGTAGAATGTCGCAGTGACTGCATTAAGTACTACAAAGAAAATTCTGAAGAAATGTGACTATATCATGTGTAAACTAGTGGTATGATTTAACCAGGGATGTTACTCCTAGTTTTTGTTAAAGATCTTTCATGATGTTCTTTACAAAGAAACCTGTCTAAAGTATAGATCTGTTACTGGCCTTTATGAACCGCTGTGTGGGCAGGTTGTGGCTGAATTGCTGACCCTCATACTTCAGCAGGAAAGAGGTTTTTATCTTTACTTGGTATTACAGGTTCAGAACATAATTCAGAAAGTAATGCAAAGTTTTGGAGAACAGTGCAGTCTCTCAGGAAGTGTGAAAATACATTTCCATGTTATATAAAAAGAGAGCTTTGGAATAATGGGGGAAAAACATGCCTCCAGGTAGTTCAAGGAATTCTGAATTGTAAATATGGAAGTGAAAGTTTACTGTATTTAGAACTTGTGGTATTTTTCAACTGAAATTGAAGTTCCAAAGGTTTACATGCTAAGAAATCTGTTCTTTGAAGGGCTGAAAAAGTCAGTGACTTGTCAGATTCCATCAATTTATATCCTAAAGCTTACTACTGAAACAAACTCACACATTTTAATTATTTCTAAAAAAAAATCTTAAGAGGGTGAGAGTCACGTTAATGTGAAAGACACATCAACAGTAACTGTCACCATTGTTACTGGAAACACGGCTGGAGGAAGAAGCTGTTGTCTTTTTCATTTGTTGCAAAGGCACTACAGTTATGCGAGATGTAAAACACCAAGTGTTATATTGGTTTTGATTTTCAATAAAAATGCCCTCCTTCAAGGTTGTAGTATTTTCTGGGCAGGGTAAGAAATGTATTGCAGAACTCCTGTTGATATGAATTCAAAAATTCAGCAAGGCAGTGAAGACCAACCAGGAGCAGGACTAGGCTAGGAGTGGGCTGCAAAGATTGTAGTCCCAACAGCAAATGGTTACCTGATATATGTCAATATACATAGACAGTTGTTCAGTTGCACTCATAAACTGCAGTTAGTTCAAGCAAACAGTGCTTGTGTTTTGTGCTAAACTAAATCTGGCCCTTCATAACTTTTTGAATGAGGCTGTTGTTTGTCAGGGTTGTACATACTTTTTGGTTTTGCCTAGAGCTAAAAAAAAGTCAGGCCTGAAGTGTAGCTGTGGAGAACATAATTGGCAAAGAACAGCAATTGCCAAGAAGTCCATTGGTCTAGAATTAGTTCTAGAATCAGCAGTTTGCACATTATGAGATTTTTGTTGTCAAAAGTATTTTTTTCATAGCTTGTTTGAAGTCACTGGGTTGGCTATTTCTACCTCTCTGACATGCTACCCCAGGAACTGATACCTGGGGGAAGAGGAGGAGGATGGATCTGTGTAACAGTTTATTTGCCAGTAAGTGTGGCTGCAATGCTCTCTAGTGGTTAGTAGCAGTGGATGATTTTTGCTGGTTTTAGTAGAAGTATTTTATCACTGATTCATCTCGGTAGTACCTATGTTACAACTATCTTCAGGACTTCACGGACCTAGAGAAGTTACTCTAAAATGTAAATTTATGGAAGCAATGGTGTGAATAAGAGAAAAGTGAGGTGTTGAAAAGTCTACCTCAATAATGTTAACAAACAGTAAAATTCAACATTGTCCTTTATTATTTTAAAAAAGCATGGAAGAGTACAAAGAGAAGAATGAGAAATAAGTAGTAAGCAGCAGTCTGACCATAGAAGATAACCTGACTCTATATCCTCCATCAGCTGTACATTTAGTAGGACTAATGATACTCTTCAGTAATGCAATGAGCTTTACTTAAGTAGTGATAGGGCAGAATCAAGGGAGAACAAATAACATTCAGAAGACTTTAATACTGCTTAAAGGCAAAACATAATATACAGAGTAACCTCCTTAACCTAGTACAAAAATACTGTGCCCAGAAACTATAGATTTGTTCAAAGATTTTGAAAAGATAAAAGAATACAAATGGACAAACTCAGTGGCTAGTGACTGTGATTAAGATTTTTATTAAACTATAATAGAAATGTATATTAAAACTATTTACAGTGCATTTCACACTACATTCTTTATGAGACACTTGCAAGTGCCTGCCATGTGAATACAAAGAGGGCTCAAATTCTAACTTCAGTTACATCTGTAAGGTACCTTGGGCATCAGCAGGAATTGCTGAATACAGCAAAGAGCAGGTGAGGCAGGTGTTACCAAGGGTAAGAGTTTGGTCCCTCTGTATAAGTAAAGAAAAAAAAGGTGGATTTGACCCATTATTTCACTTTCTGTACAGCTCAATCCAGCTCCCACTGATGTAAATGGGAATCATGTACTTGACTTCATATGGGCATATAAGCATGCCTTAGGCCCTGGCATGACAAGCTCATGCTGTGAACATTAGTGGAAACTAGCGATTATATAGCATTGCCACATAAATATACATTTACAAACAGTGGTACTTAGATACGAGTTTCTCTATGGAAACAAACTTCTTTATGTGGAAAATAAACTTTCCCGTGCAATTTCCATTCATCTAGCAGTGACAAAGATAAAATGTCTTGCTGTAGCAATTTGCTGTATTTAGCAAGTGTCACTAATTACCAGGCCAGATTCTGTGATGTTTCTTGGTCCTGTGAAAGTCCAAACCAAAACATCCAGACCTCAATATTTATCATGATTTGGCCAAACTCACTTTTTTGATTCAAGCTCCAATGTTCAAGCTTAGCTTTCAAATTAGTGCAAGACCCTGAAGGAGTACAGCAGGGAACTGTGAAATAAAGCTGAAACCTTGAGGAATGTAAACTCTATGTGACTTGACACAAAGAAGAAAATACAGCATCACAGAGACAATGCTTATAACTAAAGCTAATGTATAATTTTGCCTGAAGTACTTGGTCTCTATAAAGCCTTTAAAAATGAATGAATTAATTTCTTCTAAGTGAGGCATTTTTTCCATCAAAACTCTTTGCAATCTTCTCATGCATAACTGCAAGGACTACTAATCATACCACTTGGGTAACATCCTTCAGTTTTAAGAGACTAGATCTGACTCTTCCTAATCTTTCTGTACAAGGGCTTGGAAAATCAGTTACCCAGTAACTGGACAGTGCTCTGGTTTTGTCAGTTCCTGCCATTGCCTGATACAATGCATTGAATTAGAGTTCAGAAGTTTATATATACACAGTTGTCAGAGAGTGAGGCATAAAATCAAGCTTTAGTCCTCTTTTCTAAAGAGAGGTCAGCTAGTCATCAACAGAATATTTTCCTTTATCACTATCCCACTTGTATTCTGTGAAGATATTAGAGTAACCTGCTTTTAATTTTAAGCCACTAATTAAAAATCAGTATCATCTCTAAACCCCACGTAATTTCCTCCTCCTTTCTTTTGTTGTGTGATAGAATAGAAAACCTAGACATTCTGCAGCCAATATTGATGCTTGCTAACTTTTTGGAAGAACAGATGAAGAGCTTCACTGTTGTTTTTATTAGAATAGGTAGGGTTAATCAGTGATTTTGGATATGTTAATAGATTTTTTTTCATATTGTCACCTATCTCCATTACAAAAGGAATGATCAATTTCTGCAAACAGGTCACACAAAGCTATGGCAGAAACCCAACACAACCTGACTAAGAACTATATAAACAATGTGATCACTCTGAAGTTTCTTGAATTACAGCAATCTATGCTTATAAGGTTCTTAAAATAGTAGTTTCAAGAGTTTGGGTTTGTAGCAATATATACAGATAGAGGTGTATGACAATATTTAAATGATTTAACTAGGAACTGTATTTCTCTGTATGTTCTGCTCTTTGTAGTGGAAGAGGTTCTGCAGGATAAATGTGTACAGATATGTAAAAATATATTTACATTCTGTACCTCTGTATGAACCTTTGAAAAAAATAAAACATCCATGTCCGTTTTTTCAAGTCAAAGGGAGGCATCTATCATTCCTGTATAGTAGTTGTAGATTTATGTCATACTAAAGCTTTGCTGAACACACAGTACAGTAAAGAAATACTGGGATCTTCATGTCAGTGACACCTCACTACACTGTGATGGCACTATAGTTGATTTACTTTGTTGTTACCACGAATTACTAGTTTTGACCTACTAGCAAGAATACACCTTTATATACATACACTTTATTCATATTAAATATGTATCTCATTAGTTAATAATTATATTTCAGTATCTCAGGCATTCAGGGGAAAAAAGTATACAAGGATGATGCAAATCCTGAAGCAAAGTTTCCTATTTATCTGAGAATATTTAAAAACTTTTTGAGAGGTGTGTGTTTTGGGGGCAGACTGTCATTTTTCTGCATAGCTGTGACTTACTACGCACATATAGTCTACTCTGTATGCATATGAATACAGGTATGGAGCCCTGTGTAACAGTAGCCCTGGAATTCTTCATTGTTGAATTCCATGGTTTTGTTTTGGTTTGTTTGGGGAAGAGAAGAATCAGGAGAAATACTTTGGTAGAAAAATGTTTTCAAATTCTGCTGTAATAATATGTTATTGATAGTCATTAGACAAGTCTGAGATAGCACTTAATTGGTGAGAAATAATTTCACTTGGCAGAAATGCTGCAGACTATCAGAATGCCTTACTCTACATTTAATAACGGGCTATGAAACTCAGTATCATTGAACATTTTGAAACATTTGCTTCATCGTTTGTTAACTTCTGGTATGGTTTATCTAAATGCTGAGACTGATAAAAAGAGGTTGTTTTCACTGTCTGTCTGATCAGCCTCTTACTGGGGGGCGGGGTTGATAATGCCCTGGGAAGAATAATTTATTGCCGTTTCCAACCAGACTTTTCTGTGTTACTGTAATAGAAGCAAACTCCTGCACTTCAAAGTATGATCCTATTTGCCTAACTCTCCTGCTGACTTCAACTGAAAAATCATTACTACAGATTTAAAAAGACACTTTCTGTGTCTTTGCAGATGAAGTTATACCTATTGCTGACCAGTCTTAGATAGCTGACCCTCATCTCTTAATCCTGTCTACTCAGAGAATAGAACTCTATTTGTATTACTCTTTTGGGGGTTAAGGTGTGTAGTTTCTTAAACTGATTCCCAAATCACAACCATTTTTATTAGTCATCTTCATTTAAATAAAATATCAGTGTTATTTTACTAGTGCAAGCTAGTGGCTTTCTTACTGTTCTGAACATTAATGCCTCATGTACAACTGGCAAATCCTTGTGGCATTATTTTTTTCTACTCCTTTTATGACGTTGTGATTAATGATTTTTAACATCAACTAATCATAAAAAATATTTTGAAAAGATGTTAACATAAAACTGTCTTCAAAGTGGTCATAGCCATTTCATAACAGCACTGGCCTGAAGAATCAGTCACTGACTGTTGCTAGAAGTGTGCCATTCCTGCATCACTCTGATTCACATTTTCATCTCTTGTTCTTGCAGTAGCATTCTCTACTTTTCCTGCCCGTGATTCAGTCTGTTGATTATAATGATGTTAAGTTCAACTTCCAAATGAAATTAAAATCAGCATATGAAAATTATCCTGTTAAGTTTCCATTCCTGGGTGTGCTTTTTGCAGCTTTCTGCGTGAGCCATTCTTCCGTGGCAGTCTGTCAGTTATGTTGTAACATTTCCTCAATCTTCAAGCACTTTCCATTATTTATGGATAAACACTTCTACCAAAAAAACTCCTAAGACCCCCATTGTCTTGTAATTTATGAAGGTTTTAAAAATAGATCCAAATGTAAGACATTTGCTAAGACATTTCTCTAATACAAAAAAGAAAAACAAAACCAAAACCTACTCTGTGCACAGATTCTGGGGCTTTCACTCTTCAAAGCCCAGTTCTGTCTCCTGAAAGACATTAGCATAGTATATGCTGGATTAGGCTCCCCAGAATTAGTCTCAGTCTTTCCTCTAAACCTCTGGGAAGAGAACAGGCAGGACTGCATATGACTTCAAACATAACACAGCATAATTGGAAGAGGGCTAAAAAGGTGCAAAATGCAGTAGTCCTTAAGATACTGGCCACAATATGATCACTAACAACTATATACATCTCTAAAGTAATAGGCTCTCAGGGACAGCTGAGTAACTGCACTCATACCTTCTTGTGGAACAGAGTAGCAAAAACTACCCTTGCAGATCTTTTTCCATCTCATCTGGATGTTATGAACATATATCTGCATATAGCTTTGGCATATACATGGTCATGCTGCAGCTTGGCACATGGGAAAATAATACAGCAGTGGCAAAACATAAGCCAAATTCGTACAGTGTTTAGCAAGATGCAGTACTCCTACTGCTATGTCTTCTATGTGAATATACGCTTGTGGTTGTTCAGTGAGCATCTCAGTTCCGTTTGGCTTGATTGCTTTCACCATTAATCAGATTTTTCTCTTGTTGTTCAGCTAAGGATTGCCATTTCTGCCTATTTTTTCTACAGCCATCCAGTAAGGGGTAGCAGGCCTCTGACACATGTGTTAGGGCCTGAAATAAAGAACATGTAGAACAGATTACATTTTACAGCAAAGTAAGTGTTCTTAAAGATGAACATGAGAGAGACCATATCAAAATATGAGATTCCCTAAATTGAACCCTAACCCTAAATTGAACTGGCATTCTGAACTTCTAGGAGGGCTTCCTGCTGCACATCAAATGTGAAATACAATCAAGTATTTTTCATGATGTATCTGTGTTACTGTGTCAGAGTGAAGGAAAAATGGATTCCGATATTTAATGTAGAATTGCAAAAATTTATATAAAAGACGCTTATGAATTGTTCTTTCCTTTTCTGATAGATGTGATGAGATCTCCCTGAAGAAACTCTCACTACCATAGAGAAGTATTAAAGCTTGTACCCAAAGCATCTATATCTGTGTGCAGTGGAAAATCTTCTGTAACATGTTCCTCTTCACACTGACTCTTCTTTTTCCCTGTTAGCACCATTTCTAGCTGAG
Source organism: Dryobates pubescens (assembly GCF_014839835.1). NCBI lineage: Eukaryota > Metazoa > Chordata > Aves > Piciformes > Picidae > Dryobates > Dryobates pubescens. Next base: position 5,699,486 of record NC_071635.1, read on the forward strand.
TGAGGTTCCTCAGTTACTGAGTGCAATGCAAAACTACAAGATGACAATTCCAGATCATCCTTTTGTGGCCAGTGTTTTCTATCACCATCTGTTAGAAGGCTACAATGAGCAGTTTATCTGGAGCTAGATATTTGCAATTCTTTCTTAGGCACCATACCTCATACAGCTGCAAACAAACAGCATCTATAAATCCAACCTGCATGCTGGGAATTTTATTTTTCTTCTCCCTGTTCATTAGGTCCTGCAGATAAGAAGTAAACAAGCTCTGTGTTTAAATGCATTAGATAAAACAGAACAAAACAAAACCCAAAGAGGCAGTCTGGAATTAAAAGCAGGAACTTAAAAAGCACAGCAAGCTTAGCACAGCAGGTTATCAGTACATGTGTTGTAATGCAGGTAATTTGACTGCATGATTTGCCTTAGGAGATTGCCTCTGGACTGACAGAGCCCAAAAAGACAAGCTCACTGGTATTGGATAGGTTGCAAATAGGTACCAATTTAGGAATGTATTTTCAAGACAATTTAGTAATACCAATTTAGGAAGAAATAATGCTGTCTGCTCTTCTGGCTCAGAGATGACAACACACCATTGGTGTTTGGGAACTGCAGGGAAGACAGAAGAGGAGTTGCTTCTGTATTATGATCAATGGGAGAAATTGTGGCTTTTGAAAGGAAAGTGAAGTGCTCTTTGTAGAAGCAATTTTGAAAGGGGTGATTCTGCATGATTCTGCCACTTACTGTTGGTTCTATGTTGAGTTCCTTCCGCTCTTTATCTCCTTGATCAAAGAATTCAGTAGCTACAAGCTCAGCAATCTGTAAGAGATTTCATACATTAACAAATCTAACAACTCTAGAAGTTTGCTTGCTGCCTATAATCAAAACTGTTTCCTATGTTTCCTATCTCTCCATAGGATATATCAAATTGGGACCTCTCAAAATAAGACTCTTCAGCTTAACAGCTAGCTTTTAGAATTTTTCATGCACAGGTGTGCACAAATAGAACACCTGTTTGTGCTGATACTTACTCAGACAAACCAAAGTGAATAAAATGGCACTTAGGCACTGGTAACAGTTGGAACAATCAACACATAGATAGTGTGTTCTATCAACTGATTGCCTTGTTGGAAAGCACAAAGATTTCTGATTTACCTACAGATTATGGTGATACAGCTAAATGCACAGACCTTGCTACAAAGACCTGAGCAAATCTTCACTCCACATACAGCACTTTGAAGGATTGCCTCCTAAGGCTCTGCATCCCACCATTGGCTTTGCAATAAGGACTAAATGAAGGAAGGAGAAGCTGTTAAGTGGAATTTGTATTTAGCAAATCTTAAAGTTAAGCATATACCCGTTGCTGAACTGGCCATGGTTTGGTGATGGCTGATAAATCACAAGCAGTCATCAGCATTGCTCTGTTGAAAAAACAGAAAGAAATTTCTGAATGACTGCATTGTGAAAGTCAGGTGATTAGTAAAATAGAATATAAAGGAACATCAAAGTCAGAAAACCAAGAGAAATTAAAGCACAGTTATAAAGGTATCCAAGGCACTCAGTGATGTGGTAGACTTTCACCTGTCTGAAATGGGCATACAGAACTGAGTAAATGTGGACTGGCTGGCTCACTTGGAGACTTTGGTCAAATGAGCTCTTTCATTCTATTTGCTCCAGGACATACCACATTTATTTATTTCTGCCCAGAGAGGTTGTGGAGCATCCTCCTCTGGAGACATTAAAACCCACCTGGATGCATTCATGTGTGGCCTGCTCTAGGTGATCCTGCTTTGGCAGGGGATTTGGACTTGATCTCTGGAGGTCCCTTCCAATCCCTAGCATTCTACGATTTCTGACATTAGCAGTGACTTCCATCTTATTGACAGTATGAGGGCAAAGGATTGAGATAGAAATAGACGTAGAACATGACTAAATTAGATTGGTCTTTAAAGGCACTGATTTGAAGTAGGGCATAATTTCTTTCTGAGACAGCCTGTGTAAGCTTGCTCTTCTGCAGCTGTGTATTACAATATGTGTCTCTAGTCTTCATCTTTGTTTTTCACTACTGCCAGTAAAGAAATAGCTTCAAAGTAAACTACTAGTCCTGCATCTTTAGCTTTGGGTTTCAGCAATTCAGTATTTCAGTAGGACAGGAACTCTAGAGTCTTTCAGAAGAACATAAATGCTCATGTAACTTCATGTGCTACTTACTTAGTATACAGCTTGCAGACTTTAGTAAGTTAAAGCCAGGAAGTCATTCAGTGACCTGTGTGTCAGTCCCACTTTGTAAAGGGCTCAGAGAACACAGATCTGCTGGGTTTAATGAAATTCACAGCAAGATGGCATGGAAAATTTGGTACTTAGTAATATTAATGACTTCTTCATCATTCTGCATTTACTTACAAAAAAAGCTCTTTCTGTGTAGGATCTTCCCAATTAAATTGCTTCTTCCTTAGAAGTTCAAAAAATTCTCCTCTCCTCCTTTAAAAGAAGTAAACCAAAAAGATTTTGTAGGATGCTGACACAATCCAAACATCCAGCAATGACTCTCCAACCAGGCCGGCCTCTGACTTACTTTATGTATAGGGCGAGGTCTGTGGCAAGAATGGCTTGCTTTATCATTTTCAGAGTGGCCTTGTATTCTTCAATGGAAAGGCTGCTGAGAATCTGATTTCCCTTTACAAAAAAACCAAAACCAGTGTTAGGAGTAAAATGAACAACAGCACTTCAGTCTGCTAAAGTCTCTCTTAGATACTAAATCCTTATGAACTGCTTGCTGAAACCTGATGTCATTCTTCTGCACTGCTGCCGTTCACAGATTCACCAATTTAAAAATAAAAATTCCATTCTTCTTGAGTAATGACAGCCACCCAGCAACAGCTTAGTAATTGACTAACTCAAAATGAAACTGCAAGCAGAGCAGCCTCAAAGACTTTTAAGTCCATTTCATTCATCAAAATTAAATTTGCCACTAGCTGTATCGTAACATTTGTCTTTCCCCACCCTCCCTGAAGCAGATCTGTAATAGCTTCCAGCACCTGCCTGTACAATTCATGTAAATGATAATGTTGTCCTTTTCTGAAGCAACATATGTAACAAGCTCAGAAGCCCACTGTTAAAGCACTAATGGTGGAGCTGGTGAAATGGCATCTGGCCTCCACTTTTTACCCTATATTATCCTGTCTGAATAGGAAAGAATCATTACAACATAGAGGAGGCTGGAAGTGCCATACTGGAGATACAAAATGAGCAGTGAAAATATACTGCTTTGCAATGAGTGTGCGTGCTGAATAACGGCTCTCAGAATTAGTTAATATAAACCAAGAAGATTGCAGTTTTATTTGTATATTTACTTAACTTAGGTTTGGCTTCACTTTGGAATGTCAACATCAGCAGTGTTTGGCTTGGTCTCATCGGGACTGCTTTGTGTATGTGTAGGCCGGAATGCTTTTTCAAATGAGAGCAAGGACTTGGTTTGTTTGGTGATTCAGAAGAGGTCATGAAAATGGCAACAAAGCCTTTTTTCCCCTTTGCTCCAAGTAAGCAGGTATTCCAGAGGATATTAGCAAGGCTTCCCTTATCAGGCAACACTTGGAAAGGTTTGGTGGCACTCAGCAATGAAACTGTGATTTCAAAACTGCTGCATTTGCTTTCTTTACCCAAAAAGGAATGAAGATCTCTTAGGAATGTATAAGGGTGGGAATGTGTCCAAAAGCTAAAAATAAGGAGTAAAATAGGGAATAGTTTCCTTCAGCATACAGGAAAATGTAGCACTCACTGGACTGTTGAGGATCATAAGGCATTGATCAAAGTGATGATGCTCCATGATTGAGTGGCAATAGAGCTGAGCCAGTGGATGTTCGCTTCTGAGGATTAAAAGGACCCATCAGATGGAGAAATTAAGTTAAACATAATACTAATCCAGACATAACTTCCATTTTAATGTCCTCTTATCATTAGCAGTTTAGCCCTCCTCCCCCATGCTTGTTTTTGACCAGTTCCATTCCCTTTCTCTGTAACTGGCCAAACAAAATGAATGCACAGTTAAAAGACAATGCTGTCACTTTGGCAGAGCACCAGCAACTTTGTTTTTCTGCCTTCTGTTACCTGTAGAGACCAGGTGTACACAAGGAATTAAGAGTTTATAAAGTTCTTGTATGAAAAGGAAAGGTGATGGTTTGGGTTTTTTTTTAAAACATTTTAAACTCCTGCCTGGTGCATTTAGTCAGCTCAGCTACTGAGCTCTTAAGTCATACTGCCCGCTGCTACCATGGAAAATCCCTGCTGACCTCAGTGCAGGGCCCAAAATGTAAAGCAAGTAATCTCCCATCATTAGTAACTGTACTGGTACTTCATTCATCACTTCTCTCTTCAGGACCAAACTACTGCATTATCCTTGCCTACCCTTTGCCCAGGGTAAAATCCAAAAGGGAAACAAGGTTTCTGCTTGTAGGTTCTACTCCAGGCAGTGAAAACCATCACAAAACCAACTGTGTGGATGCAGAACTTAAAGCCCTCTTAGTCTAGAAAATAGAATTTACTGTTTGAGCAGCTTTAGACATAATACAGAAAGTCCTCCTTACTGAGAATTTCCAATTTACCCATTCCTCATTGCATAATACAGTTGTTAACTTTTGCTGCTGTATCTTCATTTTAGCCCCTGGTCCCACATTGTTTATGTCATCTCTTCAACTGAATCGAGATTCTTTTGGAAGTCTGTTTTGCTGCTGATCCTGAATCCGTTACTCTAATTATAATCTGACCCACAAATGTTTAATCATGTAAGAAATTCTATTTTAGCATATAGTTCCATGGGACCTTTTGTATGGTTAAGGATCATTCACATGAGTTAATGGTTGCAGGATTGGGTCCCTGTGTCAGTGAGTGCATACAGAGACTCAAATAAATGTCATAAGAGGAGACTCGGGGGATTTAAGAAGCACAAAAATGCGGAGAGAAAGATGGAAAGACAAACAAAAACACGGAAAGGGAGATTAAAGGCTGCAAGCCCCTGAGGATTATGGGCTGGCTGCCCAGCACCTCCTCTGAGACCACTGCAAGAGTATAGAGCAAGTATGCTTGCGTGTTTCTGCGAGGAAACAAATTGTAGGATGGTGCCAACACATGCTGGGTGAAATTCCCATTGAGTTAAGTGGGATGCATACTGTGTCCCCTAAAGTTCATCCTGACTGTGAAGAGAAATATGTGAGAAATAGCTTAGGTTATCTTCCCAAGTACTGCACCAAGCCAGAGCTTGCTCAGTACTTCCAGACCCTGGCTGTCTGGGAAGATGCAAATGCTACAAATAAACTCAGGTCCTTCTTCTGTAGTACACCACAGTTCTGTTAAACCACCACATCAGGCCAAGGGACACCACTGCTTTCTGAACACAGTAGTTTGGTTATTCAGTTTTCATACTCAGTCCTTGCCTACTTTACTTGTGGGTTTGGAAGCGAAAAAAAACAACGGCATATCTACCAAAAGACCTTTTAGCAGTTCATTTCCTGTAATTTGTACTGCCAGAACCATTTTAATTTTTGAAACCTAGTTGCATAATAAAAGAATCATATGCTAAGTATCCACTCTCACTGTCTCCGAGAAAGAAGCAAAAAGGATCTGTTCCTGGAAAAAATAACCTTTTGTTCAGATTTAAATGAGGGATTTAAAAACAAAATTCATACAACTTTCTATTGAATTATTAAGCTGTAGTCATCTCTGCTTGACAGTGTGTGTGAATGTTAGATTTTGCTGTCTATAACACTTTCCCAGGACATTTCTGAGAGGAGATGACGCATCTCCAGATGTCTTCCAGGAAATTTATTTTTAAATAAATAAAGCAAAAAATAGCTAGCTGGTTCCAATCACTGCAAGGCTGCAGTGACTGCTGGAATCCCCTACTAGGGAACTAGAAAAAGGTTATTCTTTTGTGGAGTTTTGGGGTTAGTTTGGGTTTTCATGTTTTACACATCTGTCTTAGTGTTATTCTTAAGATATATCTGAAAGCAGGAATTCTGCTTCAGCTTACTTATTTTCTGCCTTTCAGTATTCTCTGCCTCAAGTAAACTTTTCCTCCCCTAGTATCTTACTTTACACACAGCGAGAACAGCAGACCACTTCTTCCAAAGGTAGCTTCAAAACCACTCTCCAGCTCTGCCAGAAAAAGATACAAGTCTACATTTCTGGGTATCTTTTCCCCATCTCTGGTCAGATCAGGACACATTGCCATATCACAGTATATACCATTTTTAAGTCAAGCTGGTTATTTAATCAAAGAATCACAGACTGTTAATTGAAGTGAATACAAAATTCACTGGAAAATACAGCTTGGGCAGGTCTGAAACTGTTAATTAAAAAACCAAGAACTTTTAGTTATAAATTAAAATATGAAAAACATTTCAGAAGAGATCAGATTTTGGTAAGTTTTGAAGTCAAGCATTTGATTTAGTAAAAATACTTTGTTTCAAGGTTTTAAACCATATTTTTACTTTTTCACTTTGTTATGCAGAATTGATCAATGTTAAAGAGTACAGACAATGCCAAATCAATTTTTAATGTTTACCTTATCCAAATCAACGTGAAATGGCTAAATCATGAGTAAAACAATCAGAGTTCAAAATGGCAGGGAGACACCTTTGTGTCAGATGGCTGCAGATCTCAGGTCTGTGCTAGCCCAGACTGGACAGGAACCAGCTGGTTGGGCAGGGAGCAATCTGAAAAGCTGCCACTGTCCCTTAGAAGCTAGGACCTTCTGCTGTCACTGCATGGGAAGTGGGGGATGGGACATCCAGAACAGGAGCAGGAAGATGCTATCCCTGCAGAGTCTAGAGTTCCCTTCATCTGCCATCCCTGTTAGTGCAGCTGAGGTTCTGCATCTTTACTTTGGACCCCTTGAATGTTTCAGGCTGTTCCTGCACTTCCTGCTTCATACCAACCCACTCCTTTGTACAGCCTCACATCATCAAATCAATTCAGTTGTACTTAGTTTAACTGTGTGATTTTGGTAATAATTTCTTTAACTTCTCTCAGACTCACCTTTGTATATAAGAGTTGTTCACTCCCCTGTGATCCAAATCATGGCTTAGAGTTGCTATCAGCAGTGCCAGTGTTTCTAAGTCAGTCAGCTTGCTCTATATGTGAAGAGTAGTATAAGCAGTGAGTTAGCTTTGTGTTTCTCCTAAGAAGATGTGTCCCCCAGTGTTTGCTTTCTCCCTCAAACTATAGAAAATTGGGAGATTTATTTTCAATGCTGTTCTGACTCCAGAATCTAGGACCTGAAAATCAGTGTGGAGTGAATCCAAAGTAGTTAGGAATGAAGCAATTTATGGAAATTGCACTGGAGATGGACAGGGTTCCAAAAATAGCAAACAAGCTATCAGGATCATCAGAGATTGCTAGACTGCACACAGAGCAAACTACCATGCCCTTCAGTGCAGAAGAAATACGAAAGCCCTTGCCTTTGTCTATTCCAGCACCTTTTGTCTTGGTTTGTTGGTTGTTTTTTTTGAGTGAGACAAAGTTTGTAGAAGGGAATGCCTCTTCTTTGTTGCTATTAGGGTTTGGTCTACAAAGAACATTTAATTATTCTCTCAGAAGTGCTACTGTAAAATAGCACAAATAATTGGTTACAATTATCTGTAATAAAACTGAAGAACCACATTCATTCAGAACAGAAACAGTTTGCTTTCTTCAAAAATACAACCCCAAAACTTAAAAACATGCATAAGAAAAATCTTGAATCATTATCTTTTTTGAGTATCATCTAGCCCTTCAGTATTTGTAATAAAGAATGACTAGGTTGCTTTTAAAATTATTATGTGTCTATTATGTGCCTAATGCTGTAGTCAGCTTCTCTGTTCAAACTTAAAATATTTCCTGTTGAATGCCATAGGGAACATCTGAAATAAGGTCAGTCCTTATCTTCTCCACCTTTTTGACTTGTTCAAGCATGAGCATTAACTTTAAAAAGGACATAATCATTTACATGCCTTATATGAGATATTCCCATTGGGAACATACACCTGATCATTTCCAGGGGATTTAACTGAAACTGGGTACATAACAACACAACAATTTCACAAACCAAGCCGGTAAAGTCTTTAGCACAAATATTTGGATTACACTGGCAATACCACAGAATGATGAACATTTTACTGAGATGAGAATCAGAACTATGCATCTTTTATATAAACTATTTAGCTAAAAGACTCTTAAAAGTAGAAACAGCAAAATGTACCTGAATTTTACCAGATTTTAAAGCAGCAAACATGCACTGTGCTGTGTTAAAGGCATGTCTCCAATTGTGATAAGCAACGTTTTTCCGGTAATTTTTCTTTACACTTAAAATCCATCTGCAGAGAACCTTTAAGAAACAGCATCACAAGGTTAGCTGTAAATGTATTAGAAATCCATTTGACTATTCTCCTGATTTTCTAATACTGAAGTTGTCTCTTCAGGTGAAGCAGTATTTGACAGCATTTATACCTCATGCTTCATTTGGAAATTTTGCACCAGGTTGAGGTCTGTGAACATGCGAATTGTACACAATGTTGTTTCATAATCTGAGAGCTCAAAATCACTGAAGTTGAAGTCAGTTAGGTTGAGAGATTGTGCAGATGGTACCACAGCAGCCTAGAGAAGAATAAGAGAACACAGCTTAGCACTAGGAAAGAGAAAGTGTAACATAAACATCTGCTTTTTCAACACAGTAGTAGTGAGATGCTAAATATTACCTTCAGATTATACTGATGATTACTTCTCATTTATCTTTCCTTAACCTTTCTTGTTTAATGTTACTTGATTTCCACTGTTCAGTCTGTTAGCTAAATCACTCATGACAAATTGTAACCAAGAGAAATGTGTAAATGCATGAAACTGGGAGGTTGAGAAAATAAGGTAGTGACAGTTTTATGGATGTGCAGACATCAAAATCTGTAACTGTGGACATTTTTCTGAAGACGGTAAGGAAAGATGTCAGTAGAGCAGAATTCCTAACAGAATCCACTTTGAGTGATATGGTAATCAGAACATGTCTATAGGTAGAGCTTTCAGAGGGCTAGAAACTGGAAAAATTAGGGTTCACCTTTGGACAATGGTTTTGATGTCATAAACTGTGCTCTAGAAAGCTGACACTGATATGAAAACCTGTGTCACAATCTATTGTGACTATTGTACTATTAGATGTAGCATGCCAGTTAGCTCTCCCCATAATTACGTGTACCAATCTCTACTCCGTATGTTTGCTTTTATCTTTCCTGTGTGTCAGAACATCCTGAAAGATTATGAAAAATAGTATTTACACAAGAAAAACAAAACACCACATTCTTACACATTTGTTGTATTATTATTTTAGTGTCCCTCAGTTTGGATTCATGTACATTGCCTACAAGCATTTGAAAGAACCACCAGGCTCGTATGTTCAGTGCAACCTTTCAGGAACTCTAATGGCATAATTCTGAAAAACTGCAAGTGCAGTCTGGTATTTCATGGGGAAAGGGGCTGGAAGGACACAGGAGGAACTCAAGAGAACACTTCATGCCTGTGTACTAACTTCATTCATAATTTATCTCTCCGTGCCTTGATGTCCTGCCTTTGACAGCCACATTTCATTTCAGCGGAGGCAAAAAGACCTACAATCTATAGCTATTCAAGTATTATTGAACTGGATTAGATATTTCCTCTTTCATTTTCTGAAGCCAGTAGAGCCATCTGCCCCCATTTTACAGCATGCAAGTACATTAGCTATTTTAATTTCAAATTACTGAACAATGATCAACTTTTGTAGTCACTGACCAAACTACAACCTCTTGCTCAATTTCACCACCTGGTCTCCATGCTGGTCTTGTCAATGCCTCTTTATCAATAGGCAGCTGTGTGGTAGGACAAAGGTTCAAAATCTGTGTGACACTGATCATTCTAGAACTAGTGGCACCTTGTTTGTCCAGTCCATTCCCATACTACCCAGCTTGTGGTTCGTTATGCCTACCTTCCTCTGCATCCCTCCATCTCTCTCACTTTTCTTTTGTATGGCAGGAGCAATCTTATTTCTACAGATAGTCTGCTCCAACAGAAAAGAATTGGAGAGGCTAAGCAAAAGCTGTATTTTGAACTACACTAGAAATCCCAGTTGTAGTTATTCCTTAGGCAGTGGTTTCTAGACACAGAATTAAACATGAGCAGAACAGGACACTGCACAGAAAAGTAAACCAAAAAAAAATAAAATGTTGCATTAACAATTAAATACAGAACTTCTGTGTAAGAACTTCTGTGTAAGGGCATAAAACTGCACCCACACTTGGGATGCTGGGAAGGTACCAAAGATATAAAATATACAACACTCGGAGTTAGCTGCAGAAAGAAAAAGTTCTCAACATTTTGCTTCTACAATACTTTGTGAGTTGATACTAACATTCCATCAGCTGTTCCTGTCACTTGAACTCCTGAGGTACACTTCAGGTTCTCCAGTAATTGCAGTTCTCTGTATCTCCCATCTCTGTATCTCCCACTGTAGCATGTCCTTTTTGTGTGATATACTGATTCAACTCAGGAACTGCTTGATCTAAGCTTCACTGTAATTTTTCTTTCTGGAAGATGTGCTTCCGCATGTTTAGGGATCAGATCTGTGTAAAGACTGCCCTTTGTTGTATTTATGGAATGTTTCTAAAGTAATAGTAAAAAATTCAATTACCACTGTTACCTGCAGCTCCCTCGTTTCCTCCTCAGCAGCAGAAGCGTGGTAGGAAAGAACCTGCAGAAAGAGAAGAGCAGCCCTTAGTACAAACAAAAAAACCAATGTGATAAAGATGTATTTTTCCTAAAGCATAATTTTCAGCTTGCATCAGCATTGCATTTGCTGAGGAAATCTAGTGTCCATGAAGGGCCCACACTGGTTTTAAGAGAGGTATCTGCAAGCTTTCACAAACTTCCCACAGCACAGAATCATCTTAAGATAATTAGGCCACAAAACCGTAAATAGTTTCTATAAAAGAGCAAAGAACTCTGATTTTCTCATTGGAAAGTTTTCATGCCCCACTTTCAAAGACAAATAATACATGAATGTAACAGCTGTAATGATGAGCCTAACATTGTTGCCATAATAATCTTTTCAGGAGTTTATTTAGATGTAAAATTAAATTTTGCCCTAACTGAAACTTGGCAACAAAGTCTGAAAGACAGTAAGTTTGTTTTGAATTACAAAAGAAGCTCATCTTATTTAGCTGTTGAGAACACAGGTCATGAAAATGTTATGGAGGGTTTTAGCAACTGGAGACCGACTTTTGTTGTAAAGAAGCCATCTTGTATACCAATTTATAATGTCTGGACTTCCTGTATTATCTATAAAGTGTACAGTAGAAGAGAGATTTGCTATTTCACCAGATAAACAAGCAGCTCTTTTTTTAAAGCAGTGAAATTATGTTGACAATAATTTTACTGCCTTTTTATTTGACATGACTTAATACAGGTTTATTTGAGTTCTTGTAGAGGCTATGGTGTGCATAATCCCCATTTGAGGAATTTTGCAAACACTTTTTACATAATGAATGTTATGATATCCAAAGTCTACAAATTTTTCACTTTAAGCTTCCAGTTATCATCTCTGAGTAGTTTAGCTGCTGAGGCTAAAGCTCTCTTCAAGTATTAAACTTAACAGTACCCAATTCAAAGATGAGACCATATGACATTCATCCTGATACGGTTTGATGGAGTCTGAGGAAATTGCTGAAAACCTACAATAATGCTGCTGTTACTCCACAAACTAGTTTGTCTAAAGGATGGAGCCAAAATCATCACAGAAAACCTCAGACAAGAAAAGAAAGTCCCTAATCCCCCAAACTATTTCCTCTTCCTACGCAAGACAACAAACCCACTATGTTGCCAATGTGTAGCCTCATGGAGAGGAACAGACTGATTCAGCTCACCACTAAATCTTATGAGTAAACTTAAAATACAATACCAATAAAAGAGTCTGCTGGCAGATATGGGAAAAAAAAAAACCACAGAAAAATTCCTGTGCAACTCCACAGGCCAACTGATGTTCTGGGGGAGAGCAACTTCTCTGGCTACTTCTGTGAGTAGCCACACTTACGTATAGAACAGATAGGGTCTGGAGAAAATTCGGATCTGTTTAGGGCTAATTAAGGACCACCTAGATTTTGGGCTCACCTCTAATGTCACCATCTGTTTGGCCATGGCTCTCTCTACAGCTTCATACATCTGTGTATTCTGGATGCCCAAGCCACAAAAGATGACAAATGCTTCCAGGAACTGTTCATCATTTCTGTTGAAAGCTTTGATATTGCCTGAGTTTTCTTCCCTCTTATTCACAAGCTGGCAAACCCCTATGCCAGGACATAGAAATTAGAAGAAGTAATACATGTGACATATTATATAGAACATCAAGAAAAAAATTTGAGTCTAGAACAGTTTAGCCCACAGTGGAAACCACTAAGATACAAAGCTTTTAGAGTAATTTCACTGTATTAAATAATAGATGCTAAAATTCTGTATATGACTTAGTAGACTTGAAAGTATTCATTAGGGTTTGTAAATCAAAAAATGTAGGCCTTTACAGACTTGATTATCTTGTGATGTTCTAGGGTCATTTTCATCCTAACTTTTATTATTAATAATATTCTAGATTGATTTAATCCCTGAAGACAATTTCTCCTTTGGAGGCTCATTAAATTTCTGTAGCCATGCCAAAAGAATGTCTATGAAAGTCAGAACAGTGGTACACAAAGTTTTGACTTCCTTACTTGAGTCAGTGCTGGAAATATTTTAAAAAATAATGAATTAGACAGGAAGCCCAAGCTGAGGCTCAGAGCTTAAGTATAGGCACTGAGTTGATGAGGCTGTGATTGAATTCCAGCTTGCTCCAAGGAATACTGAAATTATTGAAAAGCGTCTTACTGAATTCAGCTGGTTAGATTCAAACTTATTGATAGTTGCATCTGTTTTCTGTTCAGAACTTCTGGACTTTTCTGCCCACGTGTCATGAAAGGTCTGATAGGTCATTTCTGCCAAACCTTGCTGCAACTTAAATCCCTGACACCATTTCAGGCAGAGGGAAATTCACACATATACCTCTCTATAGTTTTACCTAGCAGATGGCAATTTCTGCTAAGAAATCAGAGTATTAATTAAAGCAGCTGCATTGTAAGTATATGTTGATTTTGGGTAAAACTGCTGTGGGGGTGACGAATGTCTTAAACAAATCCAAATGTTCTCCCACTCTCATCAATGTGAGTACTAAGAGTTCCAGGCACAAAAGCTAGTGTTTCTCTGGCCAACTGCAAATAATAATCCCAGTGAAAATAGTAGCTTCAAACTAAAAATTCTGAGAGAAATTACTAAATGAAAAGCCTTCATTTTCTATAAACCACTGTTGCATACTGGTTTGTGTACCTTGCATGCTTTATGAAGAACATTTTGCAGGAGAAAGAATCAAATATTGAATACGTATTTAGCCGGTGAAAGAGAAGACAACTACTTAGCATGGTGTTTCCAGATACTTAAGAGCTTTTACATTTTCTTGCATCAGCAGAGCTACTCCTAATTAACACAGGATATACGAACAGAATCTGAATGCCTTACACTTCACCGTAAGGTCAGGGAGGCTGGATTTGCTCGCTGCTATGGGTAGGGAAGAAATTATAATGTACCAACAGTGAACATAATCAGCAGCTACTGTAAGGTCTTGTCAGTGTTAAACGTTTTCTGTATGAAAGGATTTCCAGCATTTTAGTACTCCATATGTACAGACTAAAAAAGCTCATTAAGATTTTTAATTAAAAGGACAAAAAAGTCTTTGAGGGAGCAAATGTGCATCTTTCCTGATCCAGTAGGTAGAAAAACTGAAAAAAAGAATGATCACACACATGCAAACTGTGTTTTTAGAAGAACACTGGCCTTGCAGGTAGAAGTTTTAATGTCTGTTGACAAAGTAATGCTGTCCTGTTTCCAGATTGTGTCTATTTAGGGAACTTATTTTAGTATTACAGTCTCCTCTAAAGAGATCAGTAAAAATAATATAACTGTAGCTGTAAACTGTTGTGGCAGGATTCTGAACAGTAATGGACTGAGATGACTAGATACTTGAATGATAGTAAAAATAGATAATGCCAGCAGATCCTCATCTGCTGGCATCTGTTTCACTAAGAACAAGATAAACTTTCCCTGGGAAAAAGAAGCTAACTTATACAACTCTACAGGAAAACCTCACAAAACTCATTTTCAGATCTCTCTTTAGTACTGTTTATGACATTTTAATTATTTCCATAGCAACTGTGATGTAATGAACGCAATATTAAGACTCAACAGAGAATAAGCCACAAAACCAAATGAATTCTTAAAAGAGACATCATTTGGGTGCACATGAATGCTTCAGGTGGAAGCAGGCACCTCCAAAGGACAATTCATAGCACCCAAACTGCACAGCAGCAGGCACAGATCTTTCTGTAGCTGAGTTACTTGAGGAGACTGTCAATGTCTGTGCAGTTCAGCTTGCCTTTCCACATGCCAGCACTGTGCCAAAAAGTCCAGCATTACAGACAGCTCAGGCCTCAAAACCTTATTTACTGATTTATGTCTTCCTTCCACTGCCTTGTAAAAGATCTTCACAAACCACACTAGTAACTGACACTCTAAACAGGAAGCAATGAAAATTAATTTTACTTACAAAAAATTTCTGAATGCAAAAAAGCTATAAAAATGGTGAACTATCACAGGAGTATTGTAGGTACTTGGTTCCTTATTAGGTAAGCAATTTACAGCCAAGGTTGCAGTGGACTTACTAGTTAAAAACAAGATAATTAAGGATCTTTTCTCCTGGATTGAAATTCCATTTTGCTGAGATTTTACTGTGGAGCACAAAAATGTCTCTATAAAAGGTATATTTGTTTTAAGGTACCTACCTATCACTTTATTCTTTTTTCCATTTTTTATTGGTGTGCACAGCAAACTCTTTATGTGTTGACTTTCATTTTCTGCGTTATCATTCTGTTAAACAAACAAACAAATACAATTTTAACGACCAATGTTCAAGTGGCTGAAAAATCCATAGATCTGGGATCTACAACTACTGTTGGCTTACAGAGTTTGCACATCTGTGTCTGGACGGTCTAATAAACACTGTCTGATACGGGCTTTGGTGAATGGTCATATGGTGAATGGTAGTGATGCTAGTCTTTGTTCATTGGGAGTTTGGAGTGACTGTGCAATTGTGCTAAAAATGTGCTCATTGGGTAATAGATTCTTCCATTAGAAGGAACTACTTGCATTAAAACTTTTCACCAAGACAAAGTGTTCCACTCAGTGCAGCTGCAAAGAGATTTGATGGGCTTTGGGACACCTTTTTACCTTCATCAGGGAACTGATCTCTCCCCTTCCCAGCAGGTCCCCTCACTTGCAGTATGGTGATGTAAGGAACAGATGGCATAAAAGAAGAGTAATACCTGACATTAAGCTAATTGTGCACTTATGGCACTGAAATTTTCAGAAAATCTTTTGGTTTGTTTGAGATGCCTTGATTAGTCCACCAACACAATGAAAGGGGGCTTAGTGGAGACTGAATTATGACTCAAAGAACAACAGGAGAATTACCACCAACTAGGTCTACCAAAGACCTTTTATCATCTCTCATGCTCCAAGATAACAGAATTTACTGGGGGGATGAGGTTACAGGGTAGAACAAAAAGACAATGCATTTTTTTTTCCAAATACCTGGTGAGAAAAGGACATACTTCTGCTCTAAAATCTCCTGGAATAAAGTGAAGTACATTTGGCCCCCTCTCTAATTGTCTGTGAGACATAAATGGATACACACTACCACATCAAAAGGTTATTTTGTGGGGGGTATTTTTTGCTGTTGTTGCTTTGCTGACTGGTGCTGTGCACGGACTGTAGACAGATTCTCTACAGTCAAATGCACAAGAACTATAATGCCTACAAGTCACAAGAGGAGATGTAATTCTTTAAAACATTAAGTACCCCTACTTAATAGTAGCATACAGAATAACTCAAGAGTAGGATTTGCTCTATTCTGAACTGTGACATACCTGTGAAATCAACTGTGAAAAAGGATGTAAGATTCAGTATCTCTCCCTAGACCCCTCTGTAAGGGCAGCTGAGATACAAAGTCAAGCTTGCATGAAAATTGGTTTATGGCTACCCTGACAAAAACCTGCTGTTTCATGGTGAAGTTCAGATACATTGAAATTCAAACTATACAGGAGTGGAGATAAGACCACAGTGCGCAGTGCTTAATGCTTGTGCCAGTATGAATGAACAGGAAGGGGATTAAGGAAAAGCAGGCATAAATGCCTTTAAGGAGTCTTGTGGATACTTGAACTTTGTCTCCACTGCCCTCTTTGTTGGTTCAGGGAAGAACTCCTACACAATTGCTGAAGCTTGTCATTTGTCCTTCTAAGTGCCCTGAAGCTCAGGCAGGCAATAGCACAGCTCTTACAGCCTAGGTAGCTGGGGCCACCAAAGCATTTGTAAAGCACAAAGTTATTTCCATAAGGTGAGTGAAAATGCTATTGAATGTCCTCCAAAGAGGCAAGCCAGGGTTTCTAGGGCACTAAGTACGCTTGGGATTTTCCCCATGTTCATCAGATTTCAAAACATTTAGCCTGCAACCTTGCCTTAAGATTTCTCCTGCACAGTAGTGGAGATGTAGCAAGTGTGTGTTGAAAAACAGTATCTAAAAATCCTTCTAGTAGTACTGTATTTTCTTTTTATTACTTTCTCTCACATGCATAAGGTGTAAGTCATCTAGATTCCAGGGAAAAAATGTGAAAGAACTCTAACCCAACTGGCAAAGTGAAAGACCTGTTTCAGACAAGCAGTTGTTTAGATGACTCTCGAGGTATTCACTTTATTTTAAAATGACTTCAAAATAATCACTGTTCAAATAGTATCTGTCCAATTCTCTTTGCACTTTCACCCCTGCAGTTAAGATAACTTTGGGCCCTGTACAGCAAAACAGTGAGCTTTCAATTCCGGTGTTGTGCAATCCTTCATTGAAACTCACTCCAGAACATTCATAAAACCTTGCACAGAGGAAAAGGGAAGCAGCACAGCTTCCCCACCATGAGCCTGTCCTTTCTGGAACTGTCCACTTACTGGAACAATCACACTGAACACTTCTGATGTTTTCAATGTTCATCTCAGAACAGAGTTTGGTAAAAGCTCTCTGCTGGTCATACCTCTCCTCCCTTTTATTACCCTCTCCCTGGGCCTCTCTAGACAACAATCTTAAATACAGTAAAAGCAGACATCTAATTTCTGCATTGACAGAATAATACAGAACTACAACTTTGCCTTTTGTTGATGATGACTTTGAAGACCATCCAGCTACCTCTCCAGTATCTGTGTTCAGTAGTACATCATACCACAAGCTCCCACTTAATGAAGCATGAAGCAATTTTCCAAATCAAGGTGTAGTTATTCTTTCTCCGAAACAGCAAAGAACTTGCATCTATAACATCAACATTTGCTAGAACATGAAGGGAAACGAGAGGCTAAAAGGAAAGGAACGTCTGAGAACTTCCTAACACCTGCAGTACACTACCAAGGACTACTGTGAAAACCTCCTACTGATCTGATCTTCAGTGTTTTCCACAGAACACACTGCCAGCTCTCCACTGTAGGGATAAATCCCTCCCATGGTTCACTGTGACAGTATTTTACCTTTTCTTCACAGATAATGAATTTTATCAAGCAAATGTATCTTACTTTGTGTTTGTGTAATTCTAATTGCTGTGGCCATTACATTAAGAGAAATAATAGGGGGGAAATAAAAAAAGGGTTGGAAGGTAAACAGGAAAATGTTTTCCATTTCTGAATCTCAAATCTAAGCTTGTTTTACTTACTGTCCAGGGAAATCTCCTGTCCTTGCAGACATCTGGGATGTTGAGAGGCTCCATCGTATTCTTGACATACTGAGCATACATATAATTGATTTTGTTTCTGTCATAGTCCCTGAAGGATACAGCAACATTATTATGTGCTTAGTATGAAAATGGGACATTTTGTTATGGAAAGCAAGCATTTGGTGTATTTTTCCTGTTTGAGGAAAGGATATATCCAATAGATACATAATAGAGTTGAGTTCAAATTCTGTATCATGATCCAGCTGTCATCCCAAAATAGCAGAGTGGATTGACATTCAATGATAACACTGAACACCAAACTTAACAAATAAAGCAGTACAGTTTATACAGATGACAGATAAAGAATAAACAACTGGGTTTACACTGAAACAAACTTCTTGAAAACAAACTCCATTCACAAATCTGACACCCCTGAAAAATCAATACTGGGTGAAAGTCACATATTCTTTAAATGGAGTGCAGCAGGTAATAGTGGTGGGTTCTCTTCTTATAAGTCTTTTCAAATCTGTTCTAAAAGTAAAGGCATGATCAGTTGCCTGGGGATTCTGTTACTGGAACAGAATTGTTTATTCCAAATCAGGATGTAAAGTATCTTTACAGTATCAATCATCTACACTTTTGTTGTTTCAGTTTTTTTTTGCCACAGTGTATTTAATTAAGGTGTTTCAATTCTCCTGGACACTTTGCCTGCTTTGGACAAGGACATATGTCCTAATAATAACCCCAGTCCTATCAAGCTGCTGTGGGAATAAGGTCTTTTGTAAGCATATTGTCTTCAACATTCTCCTGGAATGAACAGAAGTTTGAATTCATTGATTTACCTGTTCAGATTTTCAGCTGACTCTTCTAATTCCTCAGATTCCATGTGAAACACACTAGAAAATGAATCCTGGAATACCAAGAGGATATTTTAACATATATCGGTGTTGTAAGAAAGAATAGTAGCATTCATAAAAAGCTTGTTGCACTTATCAAAAGCTGTTTTGTAACAAAGTGTAAAAATATTTAACTTCTCATCTAGTAGCAAGTGTACATGATCTTACCAGAAAAATACCTTTTGATACAACTTTTAAATGCAATTGAAGTGCCTTGAATCTCTATTGATCACTCTGAGAAGAAATGCCAGAGTTTATAAGCTGTGCCAAATTTATCTGTCAGCACAGAACTTCTTTTTAACTTAAAGAAATACTATTGAGCCAGAATTGAGGGAAGCCCCCACTGCTCCCAAGGAACAAGCACTTCTGCCTTTAGATGAACACCACACTCACAGGACAATCTTCATCCACTATGAAGATGGTACACCTCTGCACTTGCATGAAGGATATTATAGTAGCAGCTATCTTCTTCAGAATCACTTCCAAAGACTGCTGTTCTTCAAAAATCAGGCTGGCAAGATCGAGAAGCACCTGAGGAAAAGGGCTTTTATGAAATTTTGGTTAATTGTGATTTTAGCAATAATTATCATTACTGCTGTCTTTGATTCTTCTCTTCCCTGAATCAAAGAAGTCAACATGTATGTCTGCAACCAAATTTTAAGTTTTGGCTCTCATGCAGACTGCAAGGTAACAGAAAATAATAGCCAGTTTGACACCTTTGATGGAAGAAATAAATAGCATAGTTAGCTTTCTGATGCTTTTGGTCAGAGTCACAGAATAGATTTTAACAGTTCATCAAATGAAACCTGAGAAAGCCAGACAACACACACCTCTTTGTGCTTAGGAAACCTAACAGCTTCTAACAGATCCTAATGAACTCATTTGGTGAAAACTTCATTTAGAGACAGTCTGCTGTTATTTCAAAGCTGCTGCCAAAGGACTCAGCTGCTCAGATGTGCTCATATTCTATTCCTTTTATCCTCACAAGAAGCATGGAGCCAATTTAAAAACTTTATCCAGCTTTCTACCAATTTACAAACACTGATAGTCACTTGGAAACTCAGACCCACCGGAAAATTTTTAAAACAACTGCTGCCCAGTTGTTTCTCCAAAGCCTTTTCATACCATGTATGGCAGACATATTCACCTGTAACGGTCATGGCATTAATAACCCATCAGTTATAAAGATGGCTGCAAAATACAGTTACATAAATGAAAAGGAATTTCAGTTTTTCATTACTGGAATTATGGTTAGTGACTATTTATAGTTGTAGGAGACTAGAATAATAATCTGTATAACCTCTACTGTTCTGTAGGGATAATACTATCTGAAATTTCTGGAATATATTCTGTACCTCTGGTTGTATAAACTCTTCAGTAAGCCAGAGGATAACTTCAGGCAGTATCAAGTATATTGACATGGAATGCATGTTCTGACACACAGCTTTACCTTCTTCCCCTTGACAGTTCACTTCTCGTAGCCCAAGCTGAAATGTGCCCAGCTACTTCTCCATGCAGTTAGTTATAGCTTCATCAGAGATGCACAGCATTCAGTTAGAGCAACTACAAATAGCCAAGGAATAACTTCCATGTGAGAAATACCAGGAACAGGCACTGATTACCAGCTAACCATGGTAATTTCTGTATTCCTGGGACAAACCTTTTGAGCCTACCTGATTGCGCCTGTTCTCAAGCAAAGAGGTCTCATACAACTGAGCATTGTGAAGAACAATTCCACAAAATGCCAGATACGCAGCAAAATCCTGAGGATAAATGGACATCAACACCTCATGAAGATAATGTCTCACAGCATCTAACCTCTATTCAAAGATAAGCTACTGCAATTTTTTGTTTTCACAGAATCACAGAATATATCTAGTTGGAAGAGACCTTCAAGATCATCCAGTCCAACCTTTGACCTAGCACTGGGGGCCAATAGAAAACCATGTCCCTAAGCTGCTTAAACACTTCCAGAGACAGTGACTCCACCACTGTCCTGGGCAGACCATTTCAATGTTTGACAATCCTTTCAGTGAAGAAATATTTCCTAATACCCAACCTAAACCTCCTGTGGTTGGCCCCCTCCTCACTCCAACCTCCCTTCAGGTAGCTCAGCCTCCTCTTCTCCAGTCTGAACAACCCCCCTCCCCCCCCCCAGCTCCTTCAGCTCCTCCTCACAGGATGTGTGCACAAGACTCTTCATGAGCTTCATTGCCCTTCTCTGGACATGCTCCAACACCTCAATTTTTTTCCTTTAGTGAGTGGCCCAGAACTGAACGCAGTACTCAAGATGTGGCCTCACCAGTGCTGAGTACAGGGGGATGATCACCTCCCTGTTCCTGCTGGTCACAGTGTTTCTAATACAAGCCAGGATGCCACTGGCCTTCTTGGACCCCTGGGTACACTGCTTACTCACATTCAGTCAACTATCAACCGGTACACCCAGGTCCTTCTCCAAGTTGCACCTTTGCAACCATACATCCCCAAGTCTTCATTTTGAACTATTAAGTAATCTTTTACACATGTTCAGGGTAGTTGGGGTTGTTTTCAATTACTCATAATTTATTTCCTTTCATTATTGAAACTCAGAGTTTATCCTGTTAAAGTAGGATTGACATAAAAAGCAGCTCATAGGAACCAGCTCATTTTGCAGCAATGCATATTTTATCTAGAAAAACTAAGTGCTGAGGGTTTAGTCAACTTTTTGAGCCTGAATGCAGCCTGGTTTTTTGCTACAACAATCTGAATGGGAAATCTGGAAATGTTTGGAAAGCAACTGCAGTGTGAGAATTAGGAATCAAGGTGCTGTCTGCTCTGCTCACTCCTACATTGTTCGTATTTTATCCAAAGCTTTTTCTCAGCCTGTAACTGCTGTCTTGAGAGGTGATAGAATATTTAAGAAAGAATCACTGCAGAAATGTTAATACTCAAAAGTGTCTTTACTGGGGATGCCAGGAAAATGAGGACCAATTCCTAAAAAATTATATCAATTAAAAGTTATGAAGGTGTTTTACAATGCATTTCAGTGCAGTAATAAGCCTGTGTTTCAGAGATGTATGGGAGATACCATGCTGACCCAGAAATTAAACTATTTCACATCCATGTTTCCCATGACCTCATAAAGAAAGAAAGAAATTTGCAGTATTACCAGGAAATTGTACTTCTTCGGAGGTGTTTAATTTTTAATAACTTTAAAATCTCTGATAAGCATTAAAAGTAATAACGTATCCATCCCTCATTCCCCCAGGAAAAGAGACATTTCTGTCCAGTTTTATACCTTTTCATCTTGTTCAGTGAAAGTGCCACCGATTCCAGATTTCTTATTGATTGCTTGAGCCACACCAACAACCTAGTGCATTCAAAACAGAGTAATTAGATAGCTTTTAGGAATCTGTCTTTGGTTTCTATATCTAGACATACTTATAGAAGACCATTACAGGTATTCATTTGGTTGGCCTTTGAATAACAAGATATTTAAGTATGTTTTCCCCCTAATTTATTCATGTTACAAATAGCTGAGCATGAACCTACAAAAGAAGTGACATGTCTCCTGCACTCCCTTATAGTTACACTGAGCATGTTATATGGCTGAGTCTCATCTTGTGCTAGGCTCAACGAATCTGTGCAGTAAACTCACAGGCTAGGATGTGCTAGCTCAGATGAATCCCACCTAGCTGGGTATAATAACATGAAAAAGCATGAAGTCTGCACAAAGCTTTCAATTCTTTTCAGATTTTTTTGAATGCTTGCTTTGTCAAATGATTGACAAAGGTGCAAGGAACTTTGTTTGAGATCCAAGTACTGTAAGACTGATGCAAGGCATTAATGACAGCATTTTTACATCTTGCCTTTTTGAGATAACAGTATCAGAAGGAAAACTCTCTGGTGTGCATGTTTAAAAAGCTATATGTAACTGTTAATCATTACATTTATAATTGCTAAACAGATGGAAGGCATACAGTTTTATTCTTGTCATGCAAAAGAAGACAATTTACTATCTCTCAGCCTTGCCTTCCCAAAACACTAATGTTACAAATAAGGTCATTGTTCTGCAGCACGAATCACTGCCAAATGTGGGTTTGAATATGGCTGTCTGAAATAAAGCTCAGCTGTCAGCTCAATTCCATACAACCCACTTTTTCCCACAGTCAGCCTCTCATTTACTTCAGTGAGAAATATTTCTTATCCAGTGAGATTATTGTAGTAACAATGTGCAACTAGCCTTACGTACTTCTACAGCTGACTTGGAATAGCAAGCAAATCCTTCAACCAATCACAATACTTTTGTGTTAACTGACATGTGCAGATATTAATAATTGGGCCTTTTCTCATAGCACTGTCA
The DNA here is from genome assembly GCF_014839835.1 of Dryobates pubescens. Classification (NCBI taxonomy): domain Eukaryota; kingdom Metazoa; phylum Chordata; class Aves; order Piciformes; family Picidae; genus Dryobates; species Dryobates pubescens. The sequence continues at coordinate 5,722,588 of NC_071635.1, forward strand.
TCTGTGGGTATTTATTTAATTTCTTTTACTTTTCAGTTTTGAGCCAACGTGTGCTAAGACAACTTTAATGAGGTCAGAGGCTTCGAAGATGCCCAAAAGGTGAGTACTTTCATCTTGTGTAAACACATCACAGTATCACAGTATCACAGTATCACAAAGGTTGGAAGAGACCTCAAAGATCATCGAGTCCAACCTGTCACCACAGACCTCATGACTTCCCCTCCATGAAAGGGAAGTCTGTGGTGCTCTAAAAAAAAGCTATTAAAAAACAGTAAAAGAACCACATGAATATAGCAAAAAGGATATTTAGCTCCCTTTATTAGCATTGCAGGCTTCTCATACAGTAAGACAGGCATGTGTTCCAAGTGAAATGGTAATTTTTTTATCTTTGTTAATGTCTTTCAATAAAAGGTTTTAACTGAAGAGGAAAGGAGTAAAGAGAATAAACCTACTCAAAATTCACGTTCATCGTTTTGTGCAGATGCAAACTCTCTTGTTTTGGTGGCATTCTGAGCTTTTAGTAACTTTGTGGTATGTGCCATTTTTTTCACACAAAAAACAGTTTTAAAAATTAAGCTGGTCCAAATTCTGGCCTCATTTATACCAGTACAAATTCCAGTGATCGTCACTAAACTCTTTAGAACGAGAAAAACCTGAGATGGATATTATTTAGCCATTGGAGTCTTGCCTGCAACCAGTTAATTAGGAGAACATGTAGGAAACTCAAGAGGATCTGCTCCTGTTACTAAACTAATTATGTAATTAGGGCAAAAGTAAATCATGTGGTAGCACTTTAGGCCATGGAGAATATATGCCAACATTTTAGAGAATACTAAGCACAGTATGAAACCCAAATCCTCATTTTTAAAATGTAGTGTAAACAAATATGAAATTACAATAGGTCTGATCTGTGATCTCTAGCTGGGAGTTATGTTCACACCAGCATAAAAATTGAACCGAAGGTGACCAACTGTTCCGAGCTCAGCTGTACAGAAAACTTACTCAGATAACAGGTACATTAAAACTGAAATCCTTGTGGCAATAAACGAGACATATTTGAGATAAAGATAATTCTCCCTAAAGCTTGGAAGAATCTCAGAAAAAATGACAGTCCACTCAAACACCTGCTCATGGAAGTACTGTTCCAGTCTAACCAAAAGGTGGGGTTTAAGTTATGTAGGCACAATATTTTGTGTCTCTTAATTCTCTAACAGGCAGACACCAAGTGAACTTTTTTGAATGTTGAATCCTGTAGTAATAAAGCAAAGATCTGTGTGTGTGTTTGTTAAGGATTATAGTTGTTTTCTTGTAATTCTCCTACTTTGCCTACTGAATTATCCTGTATATTCCTTGGTTACCCAAGACAATACTAGTAGAGAAGAAAGCTAAAAGCAGCTGTGAAAGGGGATGGCTGCTAGAAAAGTTGAGGATACTATTCAGGACTGAAGACAACCAAGATTAAAGCATAGGAAAGACTGAAATACTTAAGTTTCTGCTTATAGTTTGATACCTGTGATCTTATGGCCTAATCCTTGAAGTAACCATTCAGCTGCTGAGAGGTACACACTCGTTTTGATGAGCTTTATCCCCAGTCTGACTAGGTAGGTGGGATTACAGAAAAAGGTGTATCTCTAGTAGTCATGCAGTTCTTAACAGATGCCACCATCCAGGTCTGCTGTATTGAAAGCACACAATGTGTGGGCAGAAAGAACCAAACTGTACATAAAGGACTTTACCAGTCCAACTTTGAAGTCATCTGGAAAAATTCCCCTTGGATCAGCAAACAAGCGTTTGTTATTTTCCATTCAGATCAGGTAAGACAGGCCATGAAAACAAAAAGCAGTTTTGATAATGGAATTGTTCTCTTACTTTCAGTCCCAAATGGCGGGGGGAAACCCTCCAACAATTGCTGAGTCAACATCCACATCTGTTTTGCCACATCTGAACTCACTTTCCTAACTGTATTCTTGCTGGCAACACAGGTAATCTTCCTGTGCTGCTTCTTGTTCCATAACATCTCCTCTCAATCTGTGGCAGTTATCCCATTTATTAATGCCCAATCCACACTGCAAGCAGAGACTCCTAACTTTCCAAGACCTTTATCTTTACCATTTTCTTGCAATAGTTGCCTCTTCCCTTTTTAGTTGGTTCTTACTTCAGATTATGTAAAAATGTAATTAATATAATTTTGTTTCCTAAGAGTATATTTTTTTTGCTTATTTACTTTTCTGGCACTTGAAGAAAATTACATTAAGCCAAAGAATGGTAACAGGAAGAGAGAAACTCAGTTTTATCTCATTTTGAAGATGGGAACATACTTGAGAAGTGGTTTTAACCTTACTTTCCTGTCCTGGTCTTGTAGATGTTTGATTCAAGCTTATAAAGTTATCCTGCAGGGCCAGAACTGTATTTACAGACTTTCATTTTAATCAACAAAACTTTCACATCCTCTTCTCTCATTCATGCCAGCAGTAGCCTGCATGGTTTCCAGCAGTCTGGCAGCTATAACATGTCTCAACATAAGCTGAAAATCCACCCAAGAAGCAAATTACTGATTTCCATAATCCTGCAGCAGGAGCTACTGGAAGTTGAGTTAGTTTGTTTAAAGCTTGGCTAGATCTACACTATACTGCAGTGACTGTGATGTATTATACCCAATGTGGTCACTGCAGGAGGAAGTAACTTAGTGGGCTAACAGTAGCATGCCTGCTCACATTTTACACAAGAAAATTCAACAGGATAATTTCAAAGGCTGTTGTCAAAAGAGTAGCACCCCTCATTTGCTGGGAAGAGCTTCCCACTGATAGGAGATACGGTGAAGTAAAGAACAAACCAAACAATGAAGAGTGAGCATTGCCAGAATAAAACATTTCCCTGGGTGATCAGTAGGAAGTTCAGTCTTACACACTGAGAGCCTGGGAGATAGGTCTCAGTTAATTCAGCTATAATCTCCCAGATGAGAAAATCCTACAGATTTTTGTAAAAGTTAAACTGAAATAGAATTCAAGGAAAATTATCTGAAGACAGAAAAACAAAAGCAGTTACAACAGAAAACTGTCACATAATCACAGAAGGTTAGGGGTTGGAAGGGACCTTGAAAAAATGTCTAGTCCAACCCCCCTGCCAGAGCAGGTCCACCTATATCAGGTCATTCCTGTTGATGTTCTACAGCAGCTGTGATGACTGTGCATCAGAGACCATGCATATCATCCATTCCACAGATATTCCAAACCAGTTAGAAAGCTATATTGTTTCAGCTCTAGATAAATCCCCAAGTTCATTTAAGCTAAGGGCTTCCATTTCTTATTCAGTTATGACAAATTTTGTCAGTCAGTTTGCATTTGTACATTTTTATGGGAAAAGGAGAACTTTTCATAAAGCTATCACCACACAAGCCTCAGTGATCTGATCTTTAAGGACATAATCAGCAGAATTTTCTGCATCTGAAGTGCAGTGTTTCCAAGGCATTTCTGTCAACAAGAATGGGTTGAGTAGGGGATTGAGAAAAGTTCTTTTACTGTTAAGGATTTGTGCAGAGGTAACGTCTTCTTACTGCACTGCTTTTTTTCTCATTGTTACTAATTCCTGGGTCCTTTTTATGAGCTCTCCGATGAATCAAAGAGTTTTCTTCTTTTCATCAATGGAATATCTTACTAGCTGTTATTTTTAACTGAGACTGGTTTTTCACATGCCTCATGGAAATATAGGCAAATGTGAAAAACGTCTACTGGAAAAATCTCCATTCTTCAGGAGACCCAGAGGATTTAATAATCAGCATGAGATTTTCTTCCTCTCAATTACTGACTCTTCTGGTTTTTTAAAAATAGTACTAATACTCAAGAAACAAATGGAACACCCCATTTGCTTCTCTTTCTCAGTCTTTATTTTTGGATGTCTTCCAGACAGTCTTTTGACTGTGGTGGCTGACATCCTGGGCCAGGGCAGCATTCACCAGAGGGGCTTTGAGGATGTTGTTGGTATTGTTGGGTTTTGGGTGTGTTGGTTGGGTTTGGGGTTTGGGTGGTTTTTTTAACAGAAAGGAGCCAGTATTCTGGGTTTGGGGTGTTTTAAATAAAATAAGCAGGAGAATGCAAATGGAAAATTAGGACTGAATCACTGACTCCAACATTTGTCCAAGAACATGTCAGCCATGTGTTACGGTGAGAGGGAAAAAAACCTTCTGGTAGAGACTTTAAAATCAGGGGGGAAAGTGCTATTCTTTCCTGTAAGAAATCTGATATTTCAGCCCCTTCAAATTATTGCATGAGTAGAGTGTAACACTCTCCTCAAACTTCAGGTTGGCTGAACTTCTCAAAATAAACAAATTCCTGCTTCATTTCCACTTGCTGATGCACTTAGGAGAAGGAAGCTGGCAGAAGATACGGCCAATTGCAGGTTTATTCAGCCTGTAAGTCATGGAGTATTGGTCCAACAAATGCCTTCCCCCTCTTATTCCTTCCCCCACCGACCATCAGGACCTGGTGAGAAATAAAGCACCTTCACGCTCCCTGGCCAGCAAGATTTTGTAATTCATTTCTAATCCAAATTGCATAGACCACAGCAATTTTTCCACTCAAGAAAAAGAAAAATGGGATGGTTTGGGTGAAATTTAAAGCCTAGCATGGACCACTGGTCCCTGACAGCTCTTTGCACAACATCTGCTTTGCTCATCAGCTGGCCCAGGGCCAGCAGTGGCTGCTGCTGGTTAGAAAGGGGAAGACTTTTAGTGAGAGTGGGAGCAGGAGAGGAGCAAGTGCTGTCCTTGGAAGAACTGAAGAACAATTTTTAAGCCAAAATTAACAGTACATGAATAAAAGAAATCCAGCTGATATCTGGGTCAACTGGAGAAAGATTCAATAAAGAATTTTAATCAATTTATTTAATGAAAAAACAGAATAGTTCAGTGCAGTAAGAGTCAAGGTGACCAAGAAAAAGAAGGTATGATGTCGTTAGACCAGTCTTGGCAGCAGTTCTTTTTGGAGTTTGAGCTCTCTGGAAGCAAACAATAAATACTCTGAAAAATAAAGAATTACAGAAGAGAAAATTTTAAAGCTCTGTATAGAGAGCCTTACACTTCGTGAGTATTCTTAAAACTGGTGATGTGGCTGAAGGCTACATTCAGGATCAATAAACCCCAAACTTAGTTTACTTACTCCTAAATAAAACAGTGGACCTCACTTTGTTCCCTTTCATTGGCTTTACTGAATTCACTTAGAGTACTCAGTGCAAGAAGTCATTGTTAGTCCATAGTAAGAATTGTCCCTACTGCAACAGCATCAGACGGGAAGAGAGAATTTCTGTGAGAAGCCCCATGGGTGGGAAAAATGCACAAGAGTTCAATCAGCAGATTCACATTTCTTGAAATTAGCAGTGGTTTAAGTTGTATGATTTGTGGATGACTTTTCTGAATCACAGCGACACTGTATATTTTTCAGTGCCTGCTGATAAACACCTGTTTCTTAATTTATTACTTAAAAACTGAGTTACTAGCACATAACAAACAGCCTTTTGGACACCAGTTTGTGTACTCCAAAGAAAATAATGTAGATATAACCTAAGCTGTGGTATTGCAATCTGAGTATGCAGTGACCAGTAAGTGTGCAGAGAATTTCAATGCTGACATACTTGGTATAGAAACCAGCAAACAGCACTTCTAAAGTTAAATACATATATTCTACTTCTGCATCTGGTATTAAACTCTTCTTGACAGTTCCCATTGGCTTACATTACTGAACTTAGAATTCAACCCACCACAGTAAGATAAACTTAAGAGTCCAAGCAAACATAAGCAATCGTTTTAAAGAAGAGATGGTCTTATACTGTAAGCTAATGACTGCCAGCTAATAAAGCATCAGCACAGCTGGAAACAGTATTACATGAAGTGATCCCAATACTGTTACTTACCTCTTCCCTGTGATTCTTTATTGGCATGCAGAGAATACTCTGAGTCTTGTACCCTGTGATCTGGTCAACTTCTGCATTGAATCTTGGATCCTGATACAAGAAAAAACCCACAGTTATTTGACCAGTTGCCTAAAGACTAGTTGTTAGCAAACAATTACAGAGATTTTCTGAGGTAGCAAACAAGTGTTTGTTGACAATGAAACCATACTGATATGTTTGCTTCTGAAAAAAATCTTGAGTAATGTTGCCTTATTTTGTAAACATGCTCAGATTAACTGAGAAATGATCAATCAGAAGAGGTAATTTTCAGCTCTGTATGCCTTAATCGAGTTAATTAATCAATTAAGTATTTCATCAAAATTTCCATCATCCCTAAATTCAGAGGACAAAATCAACATATCTGAAAAGCCTGGAATGAAGAGATGTTAAGCTCAGTTGTAAAGCATGTCCTCCCCCAGTGCTAGTTCTCTTCTGTTTGTCATCTGGCCTTGCATTAAATAATTCAAATCACAGAGCACCATTTCATTTGGGAGACAGCTGTACAGCTCAAACCCTCAACCTGTTCTTGTTCATTCAGCTCCTACTCTGTGCCTTGGGTATGTTAAAATTCTCTAAAGTCATAGGACTCCACTTTTGCAGACAATTATACTTTTGCACCAAAGTTAACAACCTTGTCAATATAATTGTGTCCAAAGCTAGGAATACAAATACTGCTGTGCACATAGCTGGAGGCAACAGGCAGATATCTGACTGCTAATGTGAAACTTACTGATGGATGTTAGCATTCGTCTAGCATTAGTCATAATTCCATGTTTCTGCATATGCATGTATCTATAATACTTGTATTATAACCACAGCCATGGTGTCGGGGTTGCATCTTGACTGGTTTAACCAATACAGCTCCAAATACATACACTAAAATGGCAATATTCAACAGCTGATAGAATATGGCTTTTATCAAGAATCGGTCAAGATAAATTTTCATGGTTTACCTCATATGCATTTTTGATGTTCAGAGGCTGGCCTATAGCTGCTACATGACCCACAATGCCCTTGTTCCACTCTAGCCGAATGCAGTTGTTGGAAGCTTCTTCTAGGGTGGAGCCTTCTGCCACGTCAAACAGCCTGCTCACAAGAAACTTCTCATTAGAGCTGTCCTCACAGACCAAGAACAGGGAATAGCGATCGGCTGCTATGAGCTCATGGATATGTAGGAAAATCTTATGGCAAAGTGCTGTGACATCTAAGTGACTAGAAATATCTTTCACAAGTTCCAATAGTCTTGAGCACTGATCCCCTGCACTGGTCTCAATCCTTGGAGATTGCAGAGGCATCTGTTCCTTCTTTTCAGAGCCAGAGAGGAAGCTCACTGCTCCTACTGAGTCCTTGACAAAAATAGGCCTTAAAGGTCTGTCAAATTCAGAAGCAGAGATTTTCCTTGCCGGTGTCCCAGAGTTGGTGGTCTCACCACAGGCAGGCTGGTGACAAGCACAGGATTCACTCTGGGACTTGGTTCCCTCTTTGCAGACTGGGATGGTATGAACTCTCTCAGCAAACCATGCATTAACCATTTCTCTGTAAAACAAAAATAAAAATACAGTGAATGATGTAAACTAAAACTCCTCAGGAACGAACATGTTCGAAGAGGACACTGTCAAGAGGAAAACCTTCAACCTTTACATACAGTGAGCACAAGTGCATCTCTAGTGCTACTCTGTGTCAATATTCTTGAATTTCACACAGCACTTGGACTAGATTAAGCAGTAATGTTTTATGCACCATAAAAAGGAAGCCATTTCTACCTAAAGGAAATACCTGAACAGGGCAGAGGAAGGCTGCTTTATGCTGTGGCTTTCAGAATATAGATCAGAAGTTTATGCCATAATTTTGTGCTTGAAAAAGTCTGCTCTTTCCCACTCTAAGATTTAAGATTTCTGTATAAGATGTACATGTAGTCATATGAAGACAAAACTTTCTGGTTTAATTCTGGTTTTCTTGGAACTTTTTAAAAGGCATTTTTGAAATTTAATTCTGACAAATCACCTGCAGCCCCTCCTATTTTCATGGCACCTACACACTATTTTAAAGTTAACTTCCCCTGTTCTCTCAGAGTTAATGAAAAACACTGGTTTGACTCAAAGCACAAAAGTTTTCCTGAAAAACTGTCAGAAAGAAACGTGAATACTTCTAATTCAACCCCTTTTAAAATAATGAAAAGACAGACTGTTTTCATACATCTCTCCTCCTTCATTTCCTTGCAGATAAAACTCATTGCCTAGATCAACCCAAAATACTAATACCCCCAAATTCCATTTTTAAGAGTTTGCCATTCGTTAAAAATGGTCATGTATCTCTAGTATTTATTCTCAATTTAGCTTTGCACTAGAATGCCAACCTTATTCATGTCTTTATTAAATACAGCCTATCTTGCATTATCTGTAAGCAGACATAGCATCAATAACATGAATATATTTGTTCTTATCAGTATAATATTTTATTGTCTCAAATCTGGAGGGGGTTGTTTATGTTTTAATATAAGGCAGTTTATTTCATTTACTTAGCGTTAAGGATTCCTCACAGCACACAATCTGCTCTCAGAAGAAATGTGGCTTTTTTCTGAATTACATAATGTGTGAGCCTATGAACAGCAAAAATCCTATTAAGAAGTCTGATCTTTTGGAAACCTTTCATGGTGGTCATGTTTTAAATTTGGGATTTTTTGTATTTGCTCAGCAGACCACAGGAATTTCGAGAGTGAAGCTGAATGAAAGCATGGAACTAAGTCAGGTTAGTCAGCTGCTGATCGGTTACATGAGTCAGTATAAGTTAAATATGAAAAGCACTGTACACAGCCTTTTTTGCCTTACAGAAAAGCTTCATCCATGTTCTAGAATGCTATACTGCATGTGTAATTAACCACTAATTCAAAGCAAGTGATTAAAATCTTAAGTCCACCAATATTAATTTTATTAGCAAGCAATCCACAACAGGAAACTTATCTGTCTTCCATTAGGAAGGTCCAAAAGAGCCTTTCAGATTTTGCAATCCCCTGTCATTTGGAGACCTCAACTGCATGCAAACACTCTATGAAAAATTGAACTGATTTAGGAAGTAGCATGAGTGTAAAGGGAGCACCTGGGCAAAAGAAAGTCATCACATTACTGTACCCATTCTACTTCAGTGCAAGCTATTCTGAGGGGGATTTTTTTCCCCTTCAGAAAACTATGGCTGAGGTAAGTAGTACTCAGTGTAGCACTGTAAAACCAAATTCATATCTTATTCACACCAGCCCAACTCCAAATAATTGGATAATAGACTATTCTTTGACTTCTGTCTGTATATTTGATCATGCCAAACCTTATATAGAGGGTTAATATAATTTATAGCCTCAGTGATCTTCAAGGCTGAATGGTCAGTGTGGCTACATAAGATGTATGTGAATCTTCTGACAATGAGAGCCCAAAACCACTGAATGAAACATTGAGCACAATTAAAGCAGTGAAAGTTTCGCCAGAGTTCCACAGAGCTAGGATTTCATTCCATGTTTTCACATTTTCCATGAATCCTCTGCAACAGTGCTTGCTGTAGCAATAATATACTTCAATCAACATTTATTATATATTTCCCAGCAATCTAAAGCTAACCCAGTTGCTGGAAACATGGTGCCAGAGAACACAATGAAATTCCATTGTTATTCTGAAAGCTTAGCTACTTATTTTTAAAAGAAGTAAGGTCTGCTTTTTAAGTACATTTATATCAACTACCAATGACTCTTCTTTATTATAGCAGTGACACTGGGTTTTTTTGGTGGTGTTAACCTCTTCTGAATGTTTCTTGCATTGCAAAAGCAAAAAGAACAATTAATTTATTATTACAACCAATTTTAACAAGATTATAGTACTTAAACAGGATAAATATGAAATGTGGGACCTGGGACCACATATTACTGAAATGCATAATTCACATAGGACAGTATTGCATTTACAAAAGCTGTTCTAATGAGTCAAGATAAGAAGCTAGCATTTGATGACATTTGGAATTTTTGTTTATTAAACTGAATGAGAAAACAGAATAAAAGATTGTGATGAAAATGACCAGAAGTATCCTAAAAAAAAATAATAATGTTTAAAATGCAAAAGTTTGTAAGTAAACTCAGTACAACCTGATCACTCTTGTTGTCTTGTTGATATATGCAAGTTCTTTTTGTTTGACTCTTAATCTCAAGAAATTACCTGAAATTTTTAGCTTTTTCTAAACAAAATTCAGCATCTAGCACTAAGGCTGCAGAAAAAAACCCGGGTTCATCAGACACAAGAGAGAATAATATAGAATATATTATAGAATATCAGTATAAAAGATATACTGATACTAATATGTAAATTATAGGATAATCGATAGTTTTAAAAGAAGGCTTGTGACGACCCAGTTTCATGACTGTGTGTGCTGGCATGATTTTTGAACATTGAGGATTGACATTAATGTAAACTAGGATTTAAAAGTTACTGTAATAACCTGTTATCAGATGAGAGTGCTCTTGAACTAGCAAGTGATAAGACACAGGAGGCTGTGTACTTTGGCTGGGCATGCTTGAAAATGCAGAGGCATGAACTAGTACTATTGCTAAGTGACAGCAATTTGTAGAGCAATCTGAATCCTTGATTATTTACTCTCAAGGAAAGGAGAATATAAAATGCTACCATTTCACTTAGTTCTGTGTTACACAGAATTTACATTTGTCACTGTGTACCCTGTGTGGACAAAGCTAAAGCTGATTGGTTATCAGATGAAACCTGCCACGGTATGTGATCTGGAGTGTTGTGTAATGATGTCCTCTGCTCTTAATGGTGCAGTAATCAGTAAGAGCCATGTATTCTGACTTCTAACACCAGTTTGCAAAATGTAGCCATAATTTAGTTTTTATTTTCTTGCCTTTTTACTATGTAAAAATAAGCCTTAAAATTTCTGCCTTATGGAGGTTATTAAGGGATGTGGAATATAACTCTAAAATCTTTCACATGACAGTAACTACATTTAATCAGAAGTGAGGACTAGTTAGGTAGCAGCTGTACTATTTCTGAAGCACTTTGATGTTGAACAGAGCTATATGTCAAGATGCATAACTCTTGAGTAACATATTCCTATCCCCTTTAACATCTCTTGGAGGAGGGTCCAATAATTTGCCTACATAGTGTGTGATTCTCAAAAAGCTTTGTATATTAACAACAAATACTTAACTATACCATTTAAAGCATGGTTCTTAACTTCAGACCATTTAGGCATTTTTATTTGGGCAACAAGAAGGCTGTTCAAATTCAGCTGGAATAAGAACAGCGTTCACTGACCTTTACTGAATGCCTCTTCTAACAAGGGAACTATTTAGCTTCCTTTACTCACAAGAACCAGCATTTCACAGTAACTAACGTCAAAGTCTTGACGTGCATTCGCTTGTCAACACTCAATCCTATTTAACAATGCACAACAAGAAGAATGTCATTACTAACAAATACCTTCTCAGCACAGAATTAGCTCAACAGATATCTGATACCAGACACATATGAAACCACAAGTGACGTTACTGGAAATTAGTAACAAGTGCTTTGTAAGATTAAGATGTTATTTTGAAAGGACTACAGGAAGAAACAAACACTTGTTACTGTTCACATGAATAGGCCTCTGTAAGCACTGGCATTGTCAAGAGCTGACTGTAAGAACTGCTGTAGAAGTAAGTTTAGAAGTTGCAGGGCTGTATTAAACAGGAGCAGATACAGATCTCTACTAATCTATGCAGATCAGAGAATCACAGAATATCAGGGGTTGGAAGATCATCTAGTCCAGCCCCCCTACCAAAGCAGATGGTCCAAACCAAACTAACCAAGAACAGTTGGAGATGAAATAACCGTATTTTAGTCTATCAGCAAATCCATAAAGCACAATTTCCAGAAAGCATGACAAGAGTGACTGATGAATTTGCCTGGTGACCTCATCATCAAATGACAAAACTTGAGAGGAATTTTGAAGAGATAAGGATGAGAAGGGGATGAAAATTCAATGTCAGGTAAAACACATGAAGAAAGAAAATGACTGTGTGGTCCTCGGTAATCACTTACACACAAGTACATGTTATCTGCAGCACATGAGAACTCAGGAACTTCAGAGGAAATTAAGATTCTTTGTTCCTGATTTGTTAAACTCCTGTCCCTAATGCCACAAGTTTTCAATAGGCAACAAAAATGGAAAATCAATGGGTGAGGAAATACAGACACAGGAAACCAACATGGCTTGACCCAGGTCATGCAGAAGGGCACAATCAGACCTGAAGACAATCTGGCTTTACTTTCTGTGCCATATGTATCAAAGCATTCTGACCTGACACTCATTACAATCCTACTCATTCACTGGGAATATTAAATAATTTATTGTACCCATCTTCAAAATACACAGCACACTTCTCAAAGGAAACCTCAAACCTCAGTGAAGAGGTTTAAAGAGTAACAGCTAGATCATACTTTTCTTGCTCACCCATGTAACCATGCTACGTAGGTAGGACCATCCATACCCATGTGACCATTCAGCAAGCATTTAGTATCTTTGGAAAAAAACATGCAAAACCAGACCACAAAAGTAATAGTGAGATGCAGCAGTGATAGTATACTATATCTAACTTATCTTTCACAAAGATGGCGTAATAATGACTGCACCATAAGAGTACTGAGTGATGGGTGGCTTTCAGTGAAACCACAAATAACTCTCTGTTGCTCTTGAATCTTTCATATGGAATGTTGGTGTAGTTGTGTGGACTGTTCTGCTAATTTTCAATGAAACCAGCAGTTACTGATACTACACGTCAGGACAGGGATTCAATCCAAATTTGTCTACTAGAAAATGCCAGCTTTCAACTATCTCTATTCCTCCTAGTGTTGAAATCAACAATATTTCAAGCCAAGCTTTGTAATTTTCTCATTTGCTTTCCTTAAAATAACCACTAGATGTCTTCACATTTTTCCCCACATCTTGACGTAATTCAGAAAACATTTAGAGCAATAGCAAAAACTATTTAATTTTTAAAAATTAGTTTTAAAGTCAAAGTCACTTGGCTATTGTGCTTGTCCTCCCTTTTTCTTTACTGTACTCCCTGTTTCACAATCACGTTCTAAGTGGCTTTGCCTCCTTTCTGGTCATGGAAAGATTTTAATGGACTGTGTAAGGCCTCATTAGATGGAATTGGTGAACTGACTAAAAGAGGTCTTTTCAAAATAACTAAAAAAAAGTAGACTGACAAAGACAATACTTGTTTTTCCTTAAACCCTTTCCAATTATAGCTACTAGGAATACTATTTTTAACAGGGCTAGGCAAACAGTGTTTGAAGACAACACATGACAAAGCCAGTGCCTTTTTTTGGGCACAACTCGATACATTTAACTTTAAATATGTTAAGTGGCCTAACTGATTTTGTTTGAATATTGATGTAACCAAAGAACTCTAATTCTTGATTCAAACCATGCTCGTGAGATGGTGAAATAACCTTTTAGAACTATGAAGTAATGCAGATCTTGTCCCAGCACTCGTTTTTTAAAACAGAGGTTGCTTTTTTATTTGAAGCTAAAGTATTTGAAATGGAGGACTAATGCTAAGAGGCTATTCTTGGCTATTTTCAAGTTTTCCTTAACAACCAAACTGCAAGCTTAATTTTTTGCAGGAAAGCATTCTTCCAATGAAGGGACTTTCTGTTCCACTGTAAAGAAAGACAGAAGAAGGTCAAATGCTAAAACATGACTTTTATTTCTCATCCAAATGCTTACTGCTTGTTCCAGTAACTGTGTACCTATGTATGTTTCTGCCAGCTTCAAAATAGGATTGGTATTTTTATTTTATATATGTAGTCTCTGTCCTAATCCTGTACAAAGAAATTAATTTCTTCTTCCTATCACGATTCTGTAACAGATGCCCAACACAAAACTTCCATGAACTTCTACAATTTAGAAATAAAAGCTATCTAACTTGTCTCTCACAGAGGCGACATTTTGCCTCAGCTCCACTTCTCTTCCCAGTTGCCAGATACTTGTCCCCATTGTCTAAAGTTGTCTTAGTATGAGCAAAGAAATGGAAATGAGATTTCAGATGCCTATTGGCATTCTCCAAAGTACTGTAATATGATAATAAATTTCCCCTGAAACAAAAGAAAGCAAGAAAATACTTTGACTGTTGCAATAGTTTACTCCATCCCATTTTCTACTTGTCTTCTAAGGTTTACCAGTTGCATTTTAATTAATGTATTGTGCATGCCCATTTGTTGCTTTAGCACCTACGGCAAAAAGTACATAGTATAAGCACATTGTCCTTGGAACTGCTTAGTACTTTCGGCTGAAAGCAGAAAATACTGTGTAGGAGTTCAGGTTATAGCTTTTCGGGAATGGAAGAGGTAAACTGCTACTAAGTGGTTTCTTACTGTATCTCAAATGACAGGTTCTTCAGTCTATAGTAACTGCTGGTTTACACATTGTTTCCAGAATACTCAGGCACACATCTAGATTTATTTCCAAGAATAAATGCCAAAAATACTTAATCATATTTACAATTTCACGAATGTGGGTAACATTCCTTACCTTCCTAAGTGCTTTTTGGGACTTTAAAATATTTTGGGATGATCTTAATGCTGTGCAGTTATCAAGAAAGGCTAAGGATATGGACACGTTATTTCTATGTGGGACAACTACAGAGATCATTAGCCTGAGAAGAAAACTTTCCAAGATTTCATCAAAATCCATCATTTTGCTGTACTCCATTCTCATAAAAGCTCTGTAAACATGCAGTAAAACCAAGTAAGTAGGAGAAAATATTCTGATCCCAGCATTAACGCTGCTACTTCCTGTGGTTGTCAAAACATGGTCCAGAGAATCAGCGGGTTTGCAGTCCTCTTGGAAATGCTTTGCATAGGAGAACTGACAAAAGCAAGTCCCCTTTCAGCATATTTGACCAATCTGCATAGGATTCAGTGCCTCCACTGGAAAACTATTAGGGGCCCTTCAGTAACAGAGGTTTAAAACCCATTTGCCCGTTTGCCAAGGTGATATTAGGGATGGTATAACACAGGCCAAAATACATGTCGATGCAGAACATCTTCAATATCTCTAGCTGTGAAAATCTGAATTTTCCATACACTTGCTCCCAAAATGAATTTCCTTCCAATTACAAAAAACTAAGCACAGACACATTACCAAACAAAACAATGTCATAATGCATATGACATATTTATGAGATTCAACATCAAATAGCCAGCTCAAAATGAAAGACATTTGTTAAAAGTCTGCAAGGCACAGAGATCAGAAGGCAAAAGTCCTAAGTAATTTAGTACTGCAGCAGCACATTACAAATTGACTGTTCATCAGCCATCAAGAAGAATAAAAGCTCGACAACTGTACTGGAATTTTTTCACGTTAATAAATGTAATTGATATATTCAAGTTATGCAATCTCTGAATTCCAGCAAATTACAGTTTCCCAGTAAATGCCACTTCTGGAATCTTCAGTGAAGCACTGTGAAGTATCATGCTGTTAAGGACATCTATTTTTCCAAATACAATCCCCCTTTAATTAATTCGTAAGTATTTCCCAACCCTCTTAATAAGCCAAGACGTATTTATAACAAAATAATCTTACTTCTAGTGAAAGGAATACAAGACTTGGGTTAAGAATTTTTATCAAACGTCATATATTTAGGAAACCAGACAAAAGCTGCTTGAAACAATGCAGTTGCTTCTAACCAAGAGGAGAATTTTTACTTTGGCTGTTTTCATAGTCTGCTGCTTCTGATCAAAAAGAGCACTGGGAGAGAGTCACTCCCCTATATTTAAGAGTAGAGACAAACAGGAAGTCAGAAGTACAGAAGTATTCCTTAGGTGGGTAAAGTAAGTCTAAGACGTTTGCACGTGAGAATGCGTGGATTTTTTTTCAAGGAACACATAACACTTCAGGAAAACAAAAAGGATAATGAATCCAGCTGTAAATGCAGTCCAATTTTGTGACAAAAAGGCTGCAGGTATAGGCATATAATGTCTAACTAGAACAATTTTATTTGTAGCAGCAGCTACAAAGAACCTTTAACAACAGTATGGGTAAACATAAGACATCATCTAAAAGAAGAATTATTTTACTTCAAAATGTTTCTGTGAGCCAGAAAATGAAAGAGGAAAAATAACAAGAGGAGCTGAAAAAAATGAATAAAATAAACAGCTTAAATTTAGCAGGAGCTATGCATTCAGACACTCTTGAACCCACAAGTGTGCAGTAACAAACTCTCCAGCCAGAAGGCTTGCCACCTAGCACACTGTATTACTGAGCAAACCAAATTCATCTTGTCCCAAGCATGCTGGTGACAACTTCCCGTCTGTTGTTCTGCACTTTGATCATACTGTAACACTTCATGGATAATAGCTATTTATATTATCTCTGAATACCACTCGTCTCCCTGGTACAAAAATAAAGTAATAAATAACTGATTCTGTAGCTTCCTACTCATCAGTTTGCACTTGAAGGAAGGAGCAATTTAAAACTATTCCCCAGGGTTACATGCTTGCAGGATTGCAACCTTGCTGCTGTACAGGTAGAAGTCAATCAGCACGGCTTTATCTCAGAGTATGTCACTTCACCTAGCCATCAGAACCCTGGGGAAGGCAGCAATATGGACTGTCTGGAGATGCTATCAACTTCAAGGAACTGCAGAATCAAAATACAAGGTGTAAGCCATTTGTATGTACTTACCATCTACAACATGTTCTACAGGATGAAAGCAGGTGCAAATTTAAGTAGACAACCTGCAGCTCTTCCTCCCAAAAATCCAGAATATGGACTGGGGAGCTTAGTGACTTGAATAGTTGTGACATTTAATGAAAACTAACTGTGAATATCTTTTAAAGTGCCACCTTGCCCAACAATAGAATTTTTATTTAAACCATGATCTTAGTATCAAAATGACCTGTGCAAAATGGAACAGGTAACTATTTTACGGCTGAGAAGATGTGGCTCCCATACATTAAAAATAAAATCAACAAAACAAATCTGGATGCATAACCTCACCCAAAGCATTTATTTTAGACACTGAATTAATTTTTTTAATGTGAGAATTACCAAAGGAACTACTGTATAAAACACCATGGGAATTAATTAATTCAAGAGAAAAAAAAAATACAAATTATTTAATACCTATCATAAAATTGCTAAATTAGGTTCTGATTCAAAGCTCATTATTACCAGAGGAAAGGGCTTGTATTGCTCTATCATAAACAGCTGAGCTGCTGCCCTTTTCCTATTCATCTATATAAAGATTTGATTAACAGATACAGAAACTATCCATTAGTGACTGTGGATCCCAACATGAAGCAGAATACACCTCAGCGCTCCACAAGATACCAAATTAATTAACTTTTGTCTTTTCTACTAAATAAATAAATAGAACTAAATAAAAGTAGAACTAACTTCTTGGGCTTTTAGTACCTGTGAGGACATTGGCATACTACAAAGCAAACCAAAAGATGAGCAGCGGTAACTTAAGTTTAGAGAACAGTTAAAATGGGTTTGAGGAACTCTGCTTTACTTGACAGTAATAAAAAACATTAACAACATAGTGTTTGCTCAGTATATTGCTGTTGTACAAAGACTCAGCTAAAACAAAGCCCCACAGTAAGTTTTAGGGGTTTTCTCTTTTCAAGCTTGAAATTGCACCAAATTGTAGAACATCGAATGTTTTTACAAAGTACATCAGTTCTTTCAAACTGCCCAGCCTTATTAGGGTATCATTTCAGTGAATAAAATCAGAAGTAACATACAGTCAAGTAACTTGTCATTTGTCTTTACAAATACAAACTTGCATATAAAAGAGGTATTTCTTATTATATACTTTTACATTTATACACAATGGACAACCCCCCCCCTCAAACATTCCGTGCCAGACAAAAGAGAAGAGAATTTTGAGACTAATGCAATGTTTCCATCACTTCAAAAACATCACAGAATTGTTGCCAAGCAAGGACTTGAAGCCAACAGTTTTTCTGCTAACCCCTCTCTAACTGCAGAGGCATGGCCATCATGGAGACGTGCCTGAATTGTATTTTGTGAGCCACAGCCTCTTTCAGACCCACACAAATAAAAAACTGTGTCTCAGCATTAAAAAAAAAAGAAAAAAAAAAAAGAAAAAAAAGACAAGACTAACCAAACTTCTCCATGGGGAAAACAAATCTGACACAGCGGTTACTATTAATTAGCATTCCTATTTGTTCAATACTACTTCCAGTTTCCAAAGGAAGTGTGACAGGCTGAACTAATAAAATGCTACCTCTCAAAGCTGCTAACACCCTATTTCCTGGGCAAACAAGCTGCCCTTCAGTCACACACCAATGCACTAGTGTTCTGAGGAAGATCAAGGTTAACGGCTTCCACCTATGCATCCTGCACCTTAGCGCTGCCTTTTTTAAAAAGTCAACGGTTAAGAGACATTTTAAAAGGCATTTTTATTATTTTTTTCTGTTCAATGAACCTAAGGAAGAATCAGCAGAGGAAAGGAGACTGCATGACAGATGGTCACAAAAAAGCAGGTGACCCCCGAAGCTTTCTAGCTTGCTGCAAGTCAATTATTAATGGGGATTTCTCTTCTTACCGCCCCATGCCATGCAGAGAGGAGCAGCAGCAAAGCCTCATTCAGAAGGCATCCATCCCTGCTGAGGGGCTCGGGAAAGCAGGGAATCGCCAGCGGAGAGCAGATGGTGCAAGCGGCTCAGGAACAGGAGACGGTGTGTCCGAGGAGCAACCCGCAGCACTTACTAACCCGGGCTCTCCGCTCAGATATACGGCGGGAGCTGCCGCTCGCCCTGCGTTCTGCATCCCCGCGGCTTTGTTTATCGGAAAATATTCCAACTGGAAACCTGACTCTGCTGCTAAAAATAGCCGAATTCACTCCACTGCAACTTGCGAGTCCCACTGCTGAAGTGTGACAACGTTGAGCAAATACCTCGTCTGATCTCCAAAAGGCAGCATGGCAAAGCAGAGGGACAGCCACAGCCCGGAGGAGCTCCTCAGCTCTGTACATCAGGTCTTCTCTGCAGGACAGGCACCGGGGGGACGCGAGAGCGGGCAGCGCTCCCAGGCAGCCCCGCTGCCGCCCGCCCCGCGCGCCACGGCCCCGCGCTGCCCCCTGCCGGGCGGGACGGAACCGCTGCCCCGCGCTGCCCCCTGCCGGCTCCGCCGAACCCCCGCGCTGCCCTCCGGCACCCGCGCCTCGCTTATAGCACCCCGGGGTGCTCGTCCCACTGCACCGCCACCCCTCCGCGTTCCCCCTCCTTGGGCGGGGCTCCGGTCTGGAACGCACACGCTTCGGCGGCTGCCTCGGCACTTAGCCCCTGTCCTGTGGCTGCAGAGATGTCAGAGGTGACAAGCCCCAAGGCACTGAGCTGTTCGAGAGCAGCACTTTGTTCAGAGATGGATGACTAAGGACATAACGCTCCATCCTGGGGAGCTTAGACCTTATCTGGGGCTTCCACTACTTCTATCTAGTTCGCAGGGCTTGCTACCTCATCCATTGCGTGCCACTCGCGGCAAGTTGCCTCTGTCAATTTTAACATACAGACATACAAACAATAAACTACATCGAAGCCCAGGGCGGGCAGCCCCGGGGCTGGGGAGCCCCGGAGTCGTGAGAGCGCTCGGCTCGCCTTGACGGGCGGGCGCGTCTCTGCAGCACAGCGAAGTGGGGAAGCGGCTACATGTGCACAGCGCGCTGCTGCGCGGCGATGTCAGTTTTAGTTCTTTCGAGGGTGCCGGCAGCGGGGGGGCGGGGGGGAAAGGGAGGTGTGTGGTGTGTGGTGTGTGGTGTGTGGTGGGGGTGGGGGGCGGGGATCGCCTTTTTATTTTCTTCGGCAGAGGGAAATGGAAGAGCGGCCTTTTGCGGGCAATATAGGGTCGGCCTCTCTCTGCCGCCGCTCCAGTCTTACCTTGTGGCTTTTCTAACAAAGTAAGAGCGGGTAAAGTCGCCGTGATCGTCCAGCCACGCTTCCACTGCTTCCTGCTCCGGCGGGGGGAGGCAGCTGCGCTCCATGCTCCGCGCCTCCACTCCCGCCGCCGCGTTGCCTCCTGCTGCTGCTGCTGTCGTCGCTTTCCCCCTTCCCGGCCTTCCTCCTCTTCCTCCTGCAGGCGGTGCCCCCCGCCCGGCGTGAGATGGAGAGGACCGGCTCCCACTTCCCGCCTTCGCCCCGCTCCCAGGTGTGCGGGCGGCAGGAAGCCCGGTGCCTGGCCCCAGCGCGGCGCCGGCGGCACCTCAGCGCATCTCCAGCCGGCCGCCCGTCCCGCCGCGGCCAGCCAGCTCCACCTCCGCCACGGCCCGCAGCGCCCCGGGGGGCTGCCGCGCCCCGGCCCCGCCCCGCTTGGCCCCTCCGCGCTGGGCATCGGCAAGAGCCCCCGGGCTTGGCGATGCCCAGCGCGGCAGCGGGGGAGGGCAGAAAGCAGAGGGAGGCGGTTGTGTGCGCGGCTTGGGGCTCAGCGGCTCCCGTGCGATTAGAGAGACTTGGGGCGGTTTGGTCCAGGCGGTCCCTCGGGACTGAGAAAAAAAGGAAAAGCCATTAAAGTAAATTCTTCTCCCGACTCTGACAAATGAATCTTTCTCCCTTGCCCCCATCTCACAGTTTTGGCTTTTTTTTTCAAGGTATGGCCTGGTCCAGGCTGCTTCGAACAAGTGGTAAATGGGGTGTGACTTAGGAGCATATCACTCTTGGGTGTCAGTGTATGATCTCTGACAGACCTCAGCCTGGAGAGGCACATGAAAACTCTGACTTTTCAATCCTTCATGCCTACAGTGAGGCTTTTACATAGGTTATAGACACCTAATAAGCACAGCCTAGCTTTGAAGATGCTCCAGACTCTCAGCTCCTACTTTCTCTGATGTTAGCTAGGATCAAAATTTTGATTATTGCTGAGCATCACTGTCATGTATTGTAGTTCCTTTCTAAGATAGGCTTTTATGATAGTTTATAATATACATTCACAATAGACCTTGCATAAAGTGTGATGCACATGTATGGTTTCCTGTGATATCACATGCTGTACCTTTGAAGGTAAGATATGAATAACAAATAGCAGCATGTTTCTGGCGAAGGGGATATAGAGGGTCTTTAATATTATTGTCTCATGTAATCAGTTGAGAAATATCATACAAACCATTTTTGAGCGGACAGCCCTGCATACCTTAGCATTTTTTTTTTGCAGTGCTTACAGAGATTTGATTTACAGAGAAATGGGATTCTGCAGCCTGAGAAGAGGCAGCAGCATAAACTTCACAGCAAAGGAATTAGGAACATGTCCATGAGCTTGAGGGGAAAGTTTTCTGTGTGTTTGTGTTACATTTGTGCATACCATTCACTTGACTGTCATTTGGCTATAAGAGTTTGTGTGCATTGTGAAGCAGACAAGAAGAGTAGTTTTACTCTAATAAAAGGAACCTCAGGAAGAATGTGTCTGGTGACCAAAGAGCACATATGAAGGTAAAGTAATAACCAGTTAAGATACCCTGCAAGAGTCAAGCAGAGTTACCGGTAGTCAAATGCAAAATTACCAAGCAAACAGCATAAACAGACAAGATGTCAATACTTGAAGCTGAATTTTAGTGTCAAAACCTGGAAAGTGGGTATGTCTGAAAAAGAAAAGAAGTCTGTCATGTAGCGCATAGATTTATAAATTAACCATTTCCTTCCAAGCAAAGGGTTTTGAGGCTACTGTAGATGTGGCAATAAAAGCTTTTGGAAAATACTGCTGTGTTAGAATGCTGTAGAAGTGTAACAGAAATCAAAAACATTATAAAATGCAGATTTTATAAGTATCTGTAATGCCATTCTGTGAATGGTTTCATATGGAATATTGATCACAATATTGCTCATGCCATCTCCAAAGGCAATTGCAAAATTATCAGAGGTGATCTAGACAGGAAAAACAAGAATAGGAAAATATCTCTTCTGTAAAGAGGCAGAAAGGATGAATACAAATATATATAATTTAATTACTGGTATTTAAAAGGTAGGATAGCGTTTTCTCCCTGTCTCATAGGAGAATAACAAGGTAATGGCCAATGAAATTATGTCAGCTGCAATACATAGTGTCTCATTTAATGTAATTAGAAGCAGCAATAATAGCAATGAGCATTTTTACTGTAGTAACATCCAGTAAGCCCCAGTCAAGAGCAGATACTGTACTGAGCACTGTAAATATGTAATGTTAAATACTAAGCTAGCTGGGAAGCATGAAGTATCCCTATATTCATGCCACAAGGTGCTGGGCCCCTTGGGCAAAGTTGCCTCTGCTGTGGACTATAGCTTTGTGACAGAGTACCAGAGGAGGCTGGGCAGGGGCACAGCTCCGTGTGCTTGGCTTCGCTCGGGGTTGTCAGCTGTTCCTTAGCCTGCAGATAAGAATCAATAAAGCCAATGCAAATTACGGTCTTCCTGCGAATTCAATGGCAAAGCAGCAGTTCAGAAGATTCCTACCCAAACAGAGACTAGCGCAGTCTTTCCCAAAAGAAATGAGAGTGGAACAGTGCGGGGAAAAAGGGATACTTTTCCCATATCCAATGAATTTCCATGAATAATAATGAACATGCTGTTTTCATTTTTAAGGTGACAGGAGGGGATGAAGGCCAAGCATAACAAAGAAGTGAATAGTAAAAGTGGAAAAAGTCTTCCATAATTTTGGCTTCCAAAGTGCTCCGAAAAAGCTTCGTGTATCTTAGCTCACGCCCAGCTTTCCAGTTTGTTTCCAGAACTCAGATGACAGAACTGATGTGCAGTAGCTATAAACCTGAAAAGGGTTTGTAGTAGTGACATTCAAACAAATATGTCCAGTTGAAGTTTACAAGCTGCTTGTGGCAAAGCAGTGTGCTTGAGAGCCCAGTATAGAAGCCAGAACGCCTTGCCAGCAATAAGCCATGCTGTAGCAGGATAGGTTGAGGGAAAATAGCAGGATGGGTTGAGGGAAAAGGCTTCTAGCTGAAGTCTTTCATTTGTGTGTTTTGCAAATATTGTATTATAAAGACAAAAAAGGTGGGGAGTGGGTTGTATGTTCAAGGCACATAAATTAGAAATGCTGCTAACTCATGATAATTAGTAAGAACAAATATGGGAGTAGGTAAACAAAGAGTAAGTATTTCTGTGGTATTTTGTGCTCAAACTTTATTTAAACTTATTTGAAATTATTTTATTTCTGTATCCTTTCCATTTAGAAAAGAAGAAAATAAGGTTTCAGATGTCACCATAGTTGACTTGTTTGCCTTACTCATTAGATGAATTGGAGCAGCATTTAGCTTCACTAAGAAGTAGGAATTGGCTTTCTTTCTACCATCCCTTAAATCTGGAAAACAGTTGGTCCATTTTGGCTCCTAAAATAATCTTAGGGCTGTACTGTATTGCCAGTGAGGCTGGACTATGATAAGGTAGAGGAAACTATTCCACTTTCTTACTAGCAAGCACTTTTACACATACATGCAAACACACACATAGTAGAAGATTTATAATACTAGTAAAGCAAGCTTCCATTTCCCTTCCATTATTTAAGCTGCATAAAGGGACTGAAATAGCAATCAAAATCCAAATAATTTAAAATCCAATGGTGACTCCAGTGATGAAAATGCTAAATTATGAGAATGTCTTACCAGTTTATTCTCTCAGTCCTTTCCAAATAATTACTGGAAATGCTTCCCAAATAAACATCTATGCAGAGCTGCTCCCTCATTGCATAACCTGCCTTGTCCTCTGGGATAATATTGCATATGTCCTTCAGGAAGCCATGTAAAATAGTAGCTTCCTCCTATTTTCATTTGAATGTGATTGAGCATTTGCGTCAATCAAAGTACCATGCAAAATTATTGTTAACCTCAGGAAAGCAGCAGCTTCTCAAAGTTGTTTGTAATACACAGATATTTGCTTGGAAAATACTGTCTAACTCTACCTCCTGAAAAATGTCATTTAGAATTTGCAGTTAACATATTAACATTTAATATGCCAGCTGAGCAGCAGGCTCAACTTTTAACCATTTTTGTTTTCTATTGGAAGTCTCTGAGAGATCTGAAGACTGTTACCAATCTCTCAGCCTTCTCTCCTTCAAGCTAATTAGGGTCATGGTTTTCAATTCTTCCTTGCACATCATGTTTTCCAGCTCCCTGCTCATTCTTTCTCACTTTGGACATTTCCCAGGTTGTCTCTATCATTCCTGCAGAGGTTCTCCAAACTAGGATCAACTAATACTAAATGAAGTGGAAGGGACATTTTGGGTACCTTGCAACTAATACGGCGTGTCAGAAATGGGACATGGGGGGAACACTCTTGTGGGGAAAAACAAATAAATCCACAGCAGTTTGAAATACTTTACTCCTGTGATGGTATCCACATGTTTTACTAACGAAAGACCGTGGAACCTCACTCGGAAATTCAACATTATGCAAGGTTTTAGAAGGGCTATGGGGTTTTTAGCACATTTTCCCAGTAATGATCTCTCTGAAACCACAGAGAGGTGTCAGTCCTGCCAGCTGTTCCCCATCTCGTACAGTAAAATAACTTTTGCCTACACTTCGCGCTGAGAATGCTGGAGTCTGCTGTTACTGTTTCTTCAGTCATTGCTTTTCACAAAACCATTCTCCATCCTGGACATGAGACCAACTTTCTTTTTTTCTTTTAATGAACAACTTTACCTCCCTGGTGTTGAAATACAGTCCAGACCTTATTAGGTGAACTTCATTGGTCAATAGTAATAGCTTGCTCTTCTCAGAGTTTATCACTGTGTAACTTTTTGCAATTTGCAGCATTTTCAAGCAGTAATTTGGTTGGTTGGTTGGTTTTTGTTCATATGCATCAGTATGGTTTGGGCCATTTAGTATGGACCACATTAATACTAAACATTGCTGGGTTTTTTACCAAAAATGCTGTAAAGTTGTGAGCCAAAGCCCTACAGGAACCATACAGAAGTCTCCTTTGTCAAGCTAATTCTTAATCTCATGGGAAAATAGTAAGGGGATTTTTTTTTTTCCTGCCAAAACTGATTTTCTGTGTTGACTGGCATTAATTATACTATCATCCTTTAATTGTACACTGATTTCTTCCTGTACCAGCCTTTCCATCAGTTTTCCTGACATTGATGTCAGGCAAAATGATCTGCAATTTCCTTATTAAATAATGGAGCAATGCTTGCTTCTCCTGTCTTTGGGAATGCACATGGGATTTCAAGACATGTTTTTCTTAGTTTGGTTCCTTGTAATTTTATCTTACTCTTATTTTACTTCCTGATATTTTTGAATCTTAGTAATGAACATGGGAATTTCTACTTTGATAGATCACATGAGCAGTATTTGAGATAGTTAATTTTTCTAGTACTGTTACTATTGAGATGAAATCTTCATAACCCAGGATATAGCAATCACAAAAGTGTATATGCTGTTAATTACATTATTTTCCATCTAACCATAATGAATAAAACTGCTGTTAAGTCATTGCCCTGGAAACTCTGTGAAGCATTTGCTGAATACTGTCTGAGGTGCCCAGAAGATGTGTATCACATTGCAGTCTTGTTACAAATAGGTAAAAGTAAGACATTTGGCCAGTGACAAAGTTTTAAAGCATTTTTGTGAATCTAAAACTGTGCCCAATGACATTATTTACTTAGAGTAATAGAAGACTTGATCTTGTCCAGACCCCAAAGTAATTAAACCGTTGATAATTTCCTATTGATTTATGTGGAAGACATTTTTGAAAGATGAAGTGTTCCCCTGACCCAGCTTGTACTGCACTTAACTGAATAAATTAACTCTTTTTGAACCATTAGGAGGAAACATACTTTAGTACAACAACTGTGATCTACACATGAGGTTACTTTGGGATTTACTCATGAGAAAAAAGCATAATTGGTATTCCAAATGCATCACTCATTCTGGAAAAATAATTCTGAATGAAAATCATCTCTATAACTTCTAAAACCCACAACTTGAGTCAGGACTTCTTTGTACTAGAAGCTGGACCAAAATCATATCTCTTGCTTGGGTGGGTATGTCATCAAATAGTCTCATATCATTTTAATTTATGGAAGGAGGAAGGGGAATAGAGGTTTGTACCCAGTCCAAAGCAGAGCCTACAAATAAACACAGTATATGTCACTCAAGTATTATGCACTATGGGCATAAAACAATTTTTTTCCCCCCAGAGAGTTTTAGGAATGCATAGGCATATTTTGGTAATTAAGTAAAGCATTAATCCACAATTATAAAAGATCAACCAAAAAAACCCCAAACAAACAAACAAAAACCCCCCACAAAGCCAACAGTAAACAAGATAAATAGAGAAATTACTCTTGTATGACATTGATATTATGACCTAAAGGTATAACCACAAAATCTTCACTGTTCTGAACAGGCAAGGGAAATGTGTAAGAGACTGATTTGTAACTGAGGCACTGTGTAGTGAATATATTGGGGCTGTATGGCATGTTATGTATGAGGTCAGATTGAAAAGAGGTTGTTATACTTGAGTGTGTGTCTATTTGTGGATCCCATTTGATATTTTTTTTCAGAAGGTTACGGCATAGTCAGGATCCTTCAATGTTCTTGTTCAATTTTCATGTGTATCTCTTGAAACATCTGTGGTGTAGACATTTGTCCAGCCAAGGGAGTCTGAATGAGTTTATTCACAGCATACCATTGCTGATCCCAAATGAAGCTGCAAGCTGATGAAAAGGAGTTCCCCACAGTGGCTGCTGATGCTGCCTCATCTCTTTACTTAAGTTCAGCTGATCTGAAGACCTGCAGCCTTCAAACCCTTTTGATACAAGGTAACTAGTTTCTGTCTGGTAAATAAAAGAAGAAAACTATTAGAGCAAATCAGTGAAATGAAGCTTTAGACTCTCCCTTCAAATAGCTTGGGGTCAGCACCACCCTGGCCTTCCATAAGTGAAGCTCTCAAGATAACAGTGAGTGATCCAACAGCTACCATGTTTACATTATTATGGCTGGATATCTTTTCCTGGTGCTCTGTTTCTGAAATTGTTACTTACAGTCCATCACTGGCAGGTTGCACACTGCTAGGGTTCTGAGGCAGGCCATGTGCCATGTGCCATGTATTTCTGCAGCATTTGGCATAGCTGGTACTTCATGTCCTGCTGTAAAACCAATGCAAATGACAAAGTAAAATGTTGGGGGGGTTTGGTTTGGAGTTTTGGGGGTTTTTTGGTTTTTTTGGGGGCAGGGGAAACCAAATACCATTTGCATCTTTTAAAAGCAGTGTTTCCTGTTAGATCAGTGAGGAGTGCAGTAGTTGGTTCTATACTACAGATGGCTATAATAAAGTGGAGAGATTATGTGGTTTGACTTAGGCTATAGAAAGAGTTTCTGTCATAGCCAAAATTACATCAGATGAGTCATTTGTTTTCAGCATTTTGGTTAGTCTGCTAAGCCACTGGGGAGCTGATTTTCAATCTATCTATGCTTCCTATAGCCATGGAGGTTACACAATTACATCTGGCACAATATACCATGTTCTAGGAGAGATAAAAAGCATGGCCACAGCATGTTGCAAGCAACACTGACCGGTTCTCAAATGTGGCAGACCTGATTTGGTGTCTTTGCTCCCAGCTGGATAATGTGAGTGTCTGAACCAGTGAGCTCCTACCTCACTGATGACTCCTACCTCGCTGATCTGCTGGCCTGTGGACTTGTGGTGAAGGAGAAACTCAATAAACCAGCCCTGAAAACAGAGTTCATCCCTCAGCAGGGCCAGCCTCATAGGGGTTCTCTGAGGGAGCTCAGCAGCAGGTAGTTCTAGAGTATAACAGGGATTTAGAGCCTGAACAGGACACCTGTATGGATGTAGGTGGTTCTGTTTATGTCTTTAAGCAGTTGACCTTGGGATTTAAACTTCCAGCAGTGCCATATGTAAGTACTCCTGGAAGCCACAGCCAAGCATCAGTGACTAGCTACCTGAGATTTTTCACTTTAAAAATTTAGACATAAATTTGTTTTGGTGGAACATGAAAATGCAAACTGTGGCTTTCATCCTTCAAGATTAAAAAGTCTCATATCTGATAAAGGAGGCAAGAATCCGCATGCTAGCTCTTGTGGCACCCCACTCTTAAGGCACTCAGCATTGATTTTAGATGAGGGAGAAGCAAACTGAGAACAAAGCTGCCAGAAAGAGCTAGGTAAATGGGGACGTTGGTACAGAGCTAAGCACATAATCATGCTAAACTGCTCTAGTTCAGAACAACAATGTTAAGGACACTATTGATGAGCCCAAAACTCCTTCCAGCTGCTGGTGAGCTACAAGCTGTGCCTGACATTCCTGCTTTCTGGCTGCAAAGTCTCCTTTTAGAAGTCCAAAGGAAAAACATTTAATTTTTATTTGAGCTTATTTAATTCATTTTAATTTTATTTATTTCCCTAGTAAAATGGTTATGTGGTAACAGAAATTTGTGTGCTGTTCTCACAGCTTGAATACGAGTACCCTTGAGGAAATTAAATGTGACACAGCATGGGCCAGCCTGTGAGGGCAGCTGGCTTCTCCATTCACCCTGCACTGAACACATCCATATTCCTTGCTGTTGTCCTCCTTCCCATGCAAGACAGAATGAGAGAGGTGCAAAATGGACTGAAAGGCAGGATTTTTGTGGGAGTGGTACATGGCTTTAATCTGTCATTTTGTTTTCCTTCTTTAGTTCTCTAGATGAGGGACTTTCTGTGTTTTATAAGAATGTGGATGGTAAGCACTGCCAGTGCCACAATACCAATAAAAGTATATGCAGAAAAGCATTGCAGTACTGGGCTTCAATACATTTCTGCAGACTTCAGATTCATGTAGACTGCATGATCTGAAATTTCACTGTATGCATTTTGATTCTAACTGCCAAAATCTGTTTGATCTTTGACAGCTGACTTTGAGGGTTTGTGAGGAAACCTCACTGTTGATTAAATTTGCAGTGACAGGACTGGAGTCTGTATTTACAGGAAAATGACTACTGCAGATTCCCCTGAATCACATCTGTACTTCCTACTTCAAGGTTCAGAAAACCCAGGATAAATCAGGAAACATTTGCTATCAAATGAAAGAACATCTGTATGCTCATTCAGCATAAAAGAAACTCAACATGTTATTGATACTGATCAGAATAGTTCTTGTGATAAATTTATGTGCTCTGTCAATCTGCTGTTTAAGTGTCTTTCAGATGAGGATTGATTTATCCTTCCAACTTTTCTGTCTTAGGCGAAATCTTTTTGTTAGTTTGTAGGAAATAAATCACAGCCATTTTCCTTAGTTACTTAGTGTCTCTCAATTTTTTGATCTCTGTATGAGAATAACAATACAGCCTTGTTTTGCTACTTAAAAATAGTTTGGGAATATAAGAGAATACAAAGCTGTATGGAGAAAACCAGAAAAAGGAAGAAAGCAAATAACCAACCAGTCTTGGTGGTTTAGAATTGTTGAGATGTTGGAAGACGTTCATTTCATATGGACTAAAACTCAGTTTAAGTGATGCATGGAGTAATATGCATGATGCATATTACTGCTAGGAAAAATAAATTTTGCCATTGCTGTAATCTTGTACTTCTATTGCTTACTGGAGTGTGAATTATTTAGAATAGAAAATGTATAACAAAAAGGATATAAAAATATATAAAGGACTAGGAATTTGATTTCTATAGTGCTTATAGTTATTAATAAGGGAAGGGAATAAATAAATACAAGTTGTTCTTAGACTAGTCAGTGAAGTTGAAAGTGAATGCTGCAAGTTCTTCCAAATGCTTTCCAGCCATAAACTCTTGTAGAATAAAGATTTTAACACAGATACAACCCCGCTGAGCACTGAGCTGAAACATGCACAGTACTATTGTTTTCGTTTGCTAACAGTCCTTACTTGCTGCTGTGGTCCCTGAAGGTTCAAGCTGCTTTTCATTCAGAGTAGCTCAAAGCAGTAGGACAGTTTGGTCACTTTACATCTCAGCAGGAAATCTTTAGATGGAACAACCTCCCTGATTCAAAAATAAAGCTTCTTTCTTTCTTTCTTTCTTCTTTTTTCCCTCACTCCTCCCCAGGATTCTTGCTGTTTGACTACAAGATGATTTTTAAAAAGAGTGAAATTTCTTTCAGTATTTATCTGTGTCTTTCAATATCTGTCAGTTCCTTTAACTCAGGGTCCTTCAAATCCACTAGCCAGCATCAGGCAAATCTGAGGGAGAGATAAAGATAACACATAAATCAATGTGAAAAATCTAAAAGAAAAACAAAACCAAAAACAAAACCAAAAACAAACAAACAAAAAAACAACCCTGTTGAAAAGAGATACAGTGTGAACACCCTCATGGATAATTAGAGTGTCACTGAACATCTCAGGAGAGGACAGTACTGTTGCAACAGAGAGCCTTACAGCCTGGAGCTCCGCCGGGCTCCAGACGGGTGTTAGACTGTGAGGTCTCTCCTGCACAAGTTCTTCTCTGTCTGCAGAGTTAGTATAATTAATTTGAAAGTCTGTCAGTCACAAAATAGATTTATTCTGGATTTATTTTGGCTCTCCCAGAACAAGCAGCTCCCCTGCTTCAGGTTAGAATCTACCTGCTCTCTTTCTTCTTTCCCTCTGCTATGGTTGAGCTTAAACATTTGTTACCCACTAATTCAGAGAATAGTATGGAGGCAGCCTAACTTTCATTCACCCTCCTATTTTTAGTTTCTTTTTGGAAGGAAGGAAACAAAGATACATCTATCAACATATTGCCCATCACCCCATAATTTCCTTTCCAGCATCCATGCCAAGAGTAAAGTTCTTTGCTGGTTCCCTCTAGTGTTCTCACCGCATTTCACCATATTCCCTTTCATATGCACTCTTTTCATCACCAGTGCTTGGAAATACCTTACACTAGTGCAAAACCACAATATCCTCTACTATTCAAATCTCCCTCAGAAAACTCTTCTTTCTCAGCATTTAGGAACACAAGTTAATAGAGAGACATCATTATCTGAGTGTGCACACTGGTGGTTCTGGCTTGTTGCTGTCCTTTTGATCTCAGATCTCTTCTGCTCGTAGATCTGTGCTGCTTAGTAAAGGTCCTTGGAATGTGGACCAGGCCTTTGTGCTTTGTACATGGTGTTTCTGTTCTCTGGCTGAATGTCCTGACCTTTAAAAGGCAACTCTGAGCCTGTCAAAATGTGTTTTATTTAATCAAGAATCTAATTCAGAGATAGCAAATTTCTGTTACAGGCCTGAGGTTCTCTCTGTGTACTGACCATGCCAGCCCAGCTTTACCCACACAAATGTTCATGGAGCTCAAATAGAGAGCTATAAACACAGAGGAAAGGCCTTTGAAAGGATGAGAAAAGCTTTTCTTTATATTTATTTTCTTTCTTGTTGACAAAATGGGCAATTTAGGTTCAGGTTGCTCTGAAGAGAAAAATATAACTGTTATTTCATTCCTCATCATAGCAGATTAGTCAGTGAGCTAAGCACCACACAATGAAATGAAACAATTTAGAAAGCCATTAAAGGTAAAGACATTTGTGTAATCAACAGCAATGTTCCCTTCAGTACAGGACATTACAAGAAATCTGGCTGCACTGGCTGATTTTCACAAAGTAGAATAGAAACTTTCTACATAAATCCTTGGGTGCTAATGCAGGAAGGTGGCTGTGTAACCTGAGCTGTCTGACCCTGGCAGAGCAGCAGACTGTGAGCTCACTGCCTAAAGAAATTATTAAAAAAATCAGTGCTGGGAGGAGATCTTGCTGTTTTATTAATGTTTGTCAGACTAAAGAAGTGAAAGAACTGAAGCAACATGAGCAGTGCATAAAAGCAGGGGAGTGAAAGGAAAAAATGCTTTTGAAGTATGCCATGGCCTCTCTCATCGATCTCCATCCCAGTTCACACAGCTGGCATGGCAAGTGCTCCACAGGCAGACGAGCACATCAGTCACACAGCTGGGCTAGCTGGAGCATAGATGCTTTTGCTTGCACTTGGTAATTCCTAACAAGCTTCCAGAGTTTTGCAGAGTCATTTACAGATGCCTGACACACAGAGATGGGACAGAAACTCACTGAAAAGGGATATGAAATTAATATTTGGACCTGTCTTACTCTTGTCTTTATCAGGGTTTACAAAGTCCATCTCTGTGGATCTGGTAGGAAATTATATATGTATATTGCATTAAAATTCTGTCTTGAAAGTTATATATCCCAGAAATTAAAGAAGCATTTTCAGCTTTATTTGTATGTGAGAGTTTTCATGTGCTTGTGAAAGACACTGATCTGCCATTGCTAGGGCTGAGGTCCTTGTCCATAGTGTGGTGCAGGGCACATTCTTCTAAGAGCCCTTTTAATGTGCCTGAAGAGTGACTTAGATTTCCTTGTCCTAGACAGTCTGCCTGTTCACATCCCTTGGCTCCCTTCGGTTGCTGCAGTTTTGCCAATAGTGAAAGTTGTAATGACTTTCTTATGTTAACACAGTCTGCTGGAAAGTGACTGGAATAAACCCCCTCACTTCTCACAAGCTGCCAAACAGCCTCCAGATGGGTGGCGGGCTTAGTTCCTACCAACTAGAAGATTTCATTGAAAGAAGAAAGCTTGAGGCAGCACATACATGCTATTTGCTGAAGTGCACGTTCTCCTACTAGTTGTGATTTAACTCCTTCGCTCTGCCTAGCTGCTCTGCAGCCTCTGGCCCTCTAATTCATTGCTGCTGGTGGGCATCTCAGCAGCCTAGGAAAACTGTGAGGTGTGGCATCATGGAATCAAAGAATGGTTTGGGTTGGAAGGGACCTTAAAGATTATCTAGTTCAAACTCCCCTGCCATGAACAGGGACACCTTCCACTAAGTCGTATTGCTCAGAGCCTCATCCAAACTGGCATTGAACATTCCCAGGCATGGGACATCTACAACCTCTCTGGGCAATCTGTTCCAGTGCCTCTTCACCCTTCTTTTCTCTTCGCTACCGCACACTGGCTGTGGTTGTCTAAACCTCCATTCCAAGAGCTTTACCCCCAGAGCAGTTCCACAGAATACTGCCATCTCCCTGGTCCTCCTCAGCATTGCTGTCAGTGGTAGGAAAATTGCTCGGGATTCATGCCAGTACATGAGAGCACAGGATTTAGACTATAGACATTTCTCATTATTCCTAAGGACTAAACTTATCCTTATTGAGTCAGTGGAATCCAAGGTGGCCCTATGGGTGCATTTATAGGAAAAGAGAAAAGCTAGTGACAGAAAACAAGTATTTTAACAAGAGAATCTAATTTTTCCCTTTTCACCATGTATTATGCAATGTACAGTTACTGCTGTATTTGCTGGCAAAGGAGGGAGGTCTGGGCAATCTATTCATTTTCTTCCACATTAAACAAACACTCTCTCATAACCATGACCAAGAAAGGAAGCAAAAGTACTTAGCAAACTTATATTAAGTGTTCTAAGTCCATGTTTATATTTTGTTCCTGAAAAATATACTGACTGTATTGATAGCATAGTAGCATTCAGCTCCTGCAGCCTGATGTGGGAGAGGGCTCGGGGAGTATTTTTAACTTTGTATGGAAACTTAATTTTGTTTTCAAAATACCTGCAGCTCAGAACAGTCTGAGCCATTCTGAAGCAAAATATCATGGCCTTCAAAGCATGTTCAAATGACTCCCATGGGGTGGTCATGTCTGGCAGAAAGAAAAGACTAGCAGTGTCCAGAGACAGGACTCCCTTTGAGGAAATCTATCACTTCCCTTAACTTTCTAGGATTTTGGTAATGTGATCATAAGATACAGGTCTTATGAACACCAAGGAGACTCCTGTGGGAAGATGATTCTTTTCAACCAGATAGCTGTCTCAGATTAATTCCAAATCTAGCATAGCATAATGCTTCTGCTGTCTAAGGTGTTACAGATTTGTGTTTGCTGGATAAACCTCTGATTTCAATTGCTAATCTGGAGGCTTCTGAAGAGAAACAGCAACATATATGAAATTGTACTTCATTCCCATAAGTCTGTCTTTTCAGATGTCATGTCAGAAGCTTTTATTTGGGAAAAGTATATACATGATCAAAAAGATTATTTGGTCTTGAGAAGCAAAATATTTAAATGTTGTTTACTTTTTAGTCTCATCTCATTCATTTTGAACATTTCATGCTACAGTTCCCATGTGTATAAGTAAATTTTCAATAGTTAAGGATGAGCTGCAGCTTCCAAATGCAATCTCTAAAGAAAAAGGAAAAATAATGAAGAACTGTTGCTGGGGTTTTAAGAATATAAATGAAAGATTTGAATAAAAGATTTTGATTTCATTCCAGAGTTTATCATCTCAATTATCAAGACAATGACCATCCTGCCACAGGGAGGGTAAGTCCTACACTGCATTGTGTGGCAGATCTGGCATTTTATTGACCAGTGTTGTCACTGTGTGGTTTGGTCTTCCTCAGGCGAGTCCCACATCTCTTGCAGAGCTGAAATAAAATGTTTTGCTTTCACTTATTAGCTGCCTTGAAATAAATTCAATTGATTGTAATAATGGAGAAAGGAGGAATTGTGAAAGACAAGCATTTTATGACAAGGAGAAGCTCGTTGTTTCATATTTCTGTGATTACAACAGGATATGATGCATAGATTTATTGCTCCTCATTAACCTCACCAAGTGCAGCAACGCAGTAAAAACATCATAGGCTTAGAGTGAGGGCTGGCTGCAGTGATACATGGATTCATCTTTGCTGTCCACTTCAACATCATGTTCTCATCACTACTACCAAACTAAATTAATCTGAGAAGCACAGTCACTCTTCTACCAGGTTCAGCTTTTTCTAAAATTCCATTTTTACTTCTTGTGTACCACAACAGTTTGTGGAAACAGTCTTGTCTCTGTCTCAGGTACTGTTATGGGAAAACTTAGTGCTGTCCATCAGGCTGAGTATCTCTGAGTGACTAATACAGTGGATTAGTAGGTCAGTCCTATGAACTTTGCTACCACCAGGAAACACAGTGAAGTTCACCAAATTATAGAATAGTAGGGATTGGAAGGGAGCTCAGTAAGAGCTCAGTTGATACAAGTTATCTGTATGATCAAATGAAGGCAATAGATACCATCTGGATTCAAGAATATTCATTTTGATGCTTTAAGGATCTTTTCTCTGTAACTCTGTGAGCTTAATTCAGATCCTTATTGGTAAGGAGAGGAGATTCAGGTCATTTTTGCTCAGAAATAACAGGTACAAAAAGGGAAAAAACAAAGGCTCTTGACAATTATTTCTTGGCAATTCCAACTTCCCGTTCAAAGCAAACACACATGCTTTTTCCAAAGTGACGCAGATGTCTCCACACATCCATAGCTTGGGAAGACACAGATGGACTCATGTTTTGAGAAAAAACAACAGGCAGGCAGTTTGGAGAGGAAAAACAGCCTCTGATTTTTTGTGGCTGTTACTTTTTGATGGAGGCCCTAACAGAGAGCGAGCAGGGTGGCCAAGCACAAGTGTTTCATCCTGAGTCTCCACGTCTGCCAACACTGGTCTCAGAGCCAGAATGTGCTCTGCTCTGGACTTGTAGGACAGAGGGAATGTGCAGGCTGCAGTGAGAGCTAGCTGTCACCTCTGGCCCCACAGTTGTGCTTCAGGGATGGTGGGGGTGATGCTAAGGCACAGCCAGAGGTTTGTGAGGTGGGGGGCTGAACATGGACTGGGAGTGCACCAGTCTCGCTCAGCCCGCTCTTTTGTTTGAGTTGGCTTCTTCATGGAAAAGAAGAATTTCCATCTCACAAATGGCTGCGGTGCAGACACCAGCAATAAAATACCTGTGGAAACATGGCTGGAAAGCTGGAGCTAGGAACCAGAAAGCACACTGAGAAAAACACCAGAGAAAGGCTCAGGTTCTTAGTCCCATGAGCTAGACTTCCAGCAGTGCAATTTCATCCCATACACAAGTAGATTATAGTTATGTTCCCTTTTGATTTTCTACCATTTTTGTCTAATTGGCTACTTTTAGTGGCTTGATATAGCAAAGAGTCAGAATTCCTTATCTCCATTTCTACCACTGCCAAAGGCATTGAAAGCATCCCATCATTAATACTTCAGAAGATAAATAAGTGTGTCATAAGGGCTTTCTATAGTATGACAGAAGATATTCCGAGTGGAAACCTAATAGTGTGGAGACCAAATAGTGGCCTTCCCGTATCTGAAGGGGGCCTACAAGGATGGAGAGAGACTGTTTACAAAGACCTGTAGTGATAGGATGAGGGGCAATAGCTTCAAACTAAAGAGGAGATTTAGATTGTATGTTAGTGACAAGTTCTTTACCATGAGGGTGGTGGAACACTGGAACAGGTTGCCCAGGGAGGTGGCTGGAGCCCCATCCCTGGACATATTCAAAGTGAGGCGTGACAGGGCCCTGGTCAGCCTGATCTAGTTGAGGATGCCCCTGCTCACTGCAGAGGGTGTTGAACTAAATGACTAAATGGAGGTCCCTTCCAATGCAGAACATTCTATGATTCTATGAAAATAAGATGTTATGACTTCCATTGTCCTGAGCACTGACTTTACATTAAAATTATTTCCCCTGAAAAATGGGTGGATAATTTATAGCAGAAAGGGATAGGTTGAGCTGAAGTGTTCAATACTAATGAATATTTGCTGGTTCATTTCCTGTTCAATACTAATGAATATTTCCTGATTCATTTCATATCACAGATGCAGGACTTCTTTCTGTCAGCCAATCAGTTAGTGAGGTTGCTGAGCTGCATCCTGTTCAGGCTCCGGCTAGCTGGGCCGATAAGGTTAATGCCCCACCGTGCAGATTAGTTCAAATTTCTCATAAAGACTTGCCCTGTCTCCAGCAGGGGTTACTGATCCCTGAAATTTGGTGACACAACTATTCATGGAATTTGTGCTAAACACCATTCGTTTACAGGAGAAAAACACGCAACTCAAACTACTCCTAGTAATACTTAAAGTAGCCTGGATTATTGTGAGATATCTGGTTTAAGGACTTAACTACCTGTGAATTGTGTCAACAAATGTAAGGAGATGGTAATCTAGACGTGGAGCATGACAGCTGTTTTGTAGCCAGAAGCCGCCAAGTGGAATCTCCCTTTCTTTGTTTTCAAGGACTTTCAATGCTGTTTGAGAAGTAAGGCTTCTCTGAAACCAAAGATAGCCAGAAAAAAAAGAACAGTTTAATCTACAATATAATTTACAATTTAATTTATTGCTGTGAAGGTGTTCTGAGATGCAAGGTAGTAATATGGCTGAGTGAGAGTGAGATAAATAAGCTTGCCTTGATGTCAGCACTAACAAGGATCCTGTTTTCAGCACTTGGGGTAGTGTGTTCAGAACCACCTCAATTATATCTGTGCAGTATGTAGTACAGCGTGCAGTGCAGATAAAAGCAGAAAGACATTTCAGTGTCTGTGTTTGAAGGCTAGCTCTCCTGGCAGCAAAGTGAGACTATTACAGATGTGCTCATAGGGAATTTTCACAAATTCTTATTTTCAGCTTGCAAGGAGGTACAAAGCTTTCTTTTAGCGACCCAGAAGAGAGTTTTAAAGACTGACACACAAAGACATTGAGCCTTTCAAAGGCTTTCATGACAATGTAATAGTCGGCATATTCTGTTGTGTAATGCACTGGTTTGGAAATCAATAGAGCTGGTTTCTACCTTTTCATCTCTTGGAGCTTATTTCTCCTACCTTTAGACTGTTAGGAGCTACAATCTAAACAAGACAGTCTCATGTTACAGATAATTGCACAGTTATAAATATAGTGGGAACAAGTTATTCAGGTTCTCAGGTGCTGTCATAAGACATACAATAAATAATATTAAAGGCTGCATTGAGATGTCACTTCTCAGTTTTATGGTGAAAACAGAGGTGCCAATGTGAAATTATGGTGAGAATAGTGGTGCAAGTGTGGGACTGAGCTGTGTGGATGAAGACTTTGGGGACTTGAGAAATGTGAGTTGTTTTAAAGCTGTAACTTCATCTGGGAGCTTGCAGGCATCACAAGTAAAATGCTTTATTCTTTGAAGCAGTGTGTGTGTGTGGATATAATTGGTCAAGTCTGCAGGGGGGGAAAAAACTACCTACAGAACTTTCCTCTGTACTTATTTAGGGAAACAGAGAGATTGTTTCTATAAATTATAATGAAATGTATAAATTCTGTAGAAAATGACAAACATTCTGAAATGTTGACTGAAACATTCAGCCAAGCACTAGATACAAATTGACTTTGTGTTCCAAGATTCCAAACAAACATATTTTTGCTTCTCTAGATTTATATACGCTGTTCTCGTTCTCCGCTCATTTCCCCTCAGTTCTCAGGGCTGTTTATATTTGGTCGATTTGGCCTGCCTGAGCATCCTTTTCTGCTGGTATACCCTAAGCTGGATTTTTCAAGTTGAGTACTCTTCTGCTGGAGCTTAGCACATCAGTGAGGCCTACATTTGGAACTCATAGTGTTGTTATGATGAACTGCCTTTCCAGTACATAGTAGTGTGAGTCAAATGATGGATTTCCTAAAGCTTTCCAAAGAAACTTTTTCTGCTTTAGAGCAGGGCACATGCTCTGCTATCTGTTTTATCAAGTGACAGAAGGAACAGTTGTAGTCAGAGGCCAGAAGAGGAAGGATTATCTAGTCAGATAATTTGAACATCATTAAAAATTGATTCCAAAGCACAGAAAAGTATAATTTAATTTTCCTCCAGACATTAGAAATATTAATAAGAAGTCAGTATGGATTATGAACAATACAAAGTGTTCAAACCAGCTCAACTATAATTTTCTTCTGGAGAAATTCCAGAGGACTAGTTTAGCCTTACAGAAAAGATTTTTGGTGTAATATTGTGCTGCTTATGCAGTTCTTTGTTTTAGTGCCAGCAAAGAGAAGCAGCCATTCTCTTTGAGGCAGAGGCTGAAACATCAAGATACTATCTTTGAAAAAGAAATATCTTGATATTAACTTTGAAAAAGAAATAGGCTACTGGCTAAGGTCAGGAGTAATGGGCCATGAGTTACTTCATAACTAGTTTGGATATCTTCCATGAGCTGGTTAGAGAAAAATGATATAATTCTGAAACGATCACAGAGAAAGCACAAATAGCAAATCAGTCTAATGAAAGGTTTTGTAGGCAAAGCCTTTCATTATAGCTGTTGAAAATGTGCAAAAGGGCAAAGTAACAAGTGTAAATACATTTTGCTTTTTCTTTGAAGCAATGCCCAGTGTCACTTGAGCTTCATTTGTTCAAGTAAGTAGGAGTATAGTGATACAAAACCAGATGGTGTTTGCTGTTATTGGATGACAGATGTTCACTTATCCTTGAGATTATGCCATTAAGTGTAATGCATTTATAGCTGGTTTATGCAAAATACTGTGCATCCTCAACTCCCATTGACTGCCAGGCTAGCTGGAGGGTCTTCATGCCTCCCAGGAGGTACACAGCACTTAGGAGTCAGGGACCTTATTATCTTAACTCTTCAACTAAACACGTGGTTTTGAGATGTCCATTGAAATCAGTGTTCAGCATCTTTGGCTTCACTCTCTAGTGACCCTTGTTAGGCCTGAAATCAAAGACCTTCCCCTCTTTACAGGAAACGTGTCAAATGCCAAGGAACTGTGTCCTAAAATGGTCACTTCATTGATGCAATTATGTAAATGTGGTAATCCCACTAAGTGATAACATTACTGAAACACATATATACATTGTGAGGAGGTAAGAAGGAGACAGATAATCTTAGTGCTTGGTAGAAAACACTTGGTTCTGGATACTGGACAATCTCCCCTTGGACTTAATACTGCTGCAGTGTGAAAACTTTGGGTGAGCCCCCTAGCCACCCTGCATCCTGAGTACATCCTGAACGCAGCCATCCTAGAATTATCAACGAGATACTGGTTTTGTCCTTCAAAGGAAGTTTCTTCTGAAAGGGCAACCAGCATTTTTTAATTTATTACTATAGACTCTAAGATGAGGCTGGGAAACATATAAAAGTCAAAGTTAGCTTTAAAGAGGCATTGTATGAGTTTATAAAAGGGAAATGTAAACCTTGAGTGTGCTTATCAACATATTCTTTATACATGCATTGTGGGGCTCTGGCATCTGCATTTATTAAACACAGACACCAAAAATCAGGATGACATCATAAGAAGTGTCTGTGAAGTTATTGTTCCCAGATTTTAATATCTCTGTTTGAGGTGAATGGTCTCTTTTTTTCAGGAATGGAGGTGATCTGCACCTTCTTTTGACAGCATTGCAAGTTTCGATGGCTTTGGGTGCTGATCGTTCTAATCTGAGCTGGGCACTCTGAAGGGACACACACAATTTTAGTGAGTGCTTCTGAAGGTGTTTGTTCTTTTGTGTCATATTAAAGCACAACAGCACATTCTAGAGTTAGAGACTCATTCAGGTGTTTGCTTGTGGGTTTTGTTTTTTTACATTAGCAGGAAAGATAATCTGAGGATCTAAATATTGGTTTGGGCCAATGTGTATAAAATGTTTTGGAGGTAAACTAGGAGCAAGTGAGTCCTAAATTTATTTGTGATTAATTGAATGAAGCAGTAGTTGCAAACAAAGTAGCAAACCACTGAAATTATCATGTGCTTGGCTCTAGTAACCTATTCTGGTTAGTCAGGACTAAAGCGACTGCTAAGGAATGTCAGAGAATGATAAGAAAACTCAGTATGTGGATAATGCAACTCAAAGTTATATTAATTTGTTGATTAATGCAAGTACTGTATGTTAAAAAGTGACTTTTAGAATCAGGAATATGTCTAGCCTGGCTCCTGAGTACTTTGATGGCATATATAGCAGAGTAGCTTAACATAATTTAAGAAAACATGGCCCAAGGGTTCATTCATTCTTGCCATAAAAGTTCCTGTATTCAGCTGAACCTCAGCTTTGACCTTCTGTGAACAGAAACAGGAGACAGTCACTTCAAGTTTAGATTAGCACATATTAAAACAATTTTTCAACAGTTAATTCTGCTATTATTTCATTTTATATTTAAGTGCTACAAATATGAGGATTTCTTTGTATAAAATTATGAATTTGATTTCACTTGGCAGTTCTCTGCATTTTGCACAGCAGATTTGTTTTTCTTTGTAGCCTGTGAAATACCATAGTTTGAAAAAAAAAATCTCCAAGGAATTGCTTTTGAAAAAGAGGGGATCCTATCCTAGCTGCCTCTGAATTTGTCTTTTTTTTTCTTTAAACAATGCTGCATTTCTGTGTAAGCAATACACTTGCCAGAGACTTGCATGAAAAATATGATGTGTATAGTCCACTTCATTTATTTCTTGACATAACCACATAAGTTGAAAAAACACAGCTGTTTGTAGGAATTAAGTTATGACATGAAACAGACTGTTTATGTCAAGAGAAGGAGACAATTTGCAATTAAAAACAGAGAGAAGAGGACTGGCTAC
Source organism: Dryobates pubescens (assembly GCF_014839835.1). Taxonomy (NCBI): domain Eukaryota; kingdom Metazoa; phylum Chordata; class Aves; order Piciformes; family Picidae; genus Dryobates; species Dryobates pubescens. The sequence continues at coordinate 5,763,908 of NC_071635.1, forward strand.
AGAGTTCATGCAAATCTTGTGTGAATTGTATAAATGCATGAAAGCAACTCGCTCTGCCCATGTGACAATGTGCAGGACACTGACAGTATGGAGTAGTGTTTCACTACAGAGGAACCTAAATACTAGATTTAATAACTCTACAAAGCTCATTGCTTGTGGAAGTCCTGGCTGTGCAAGTGCCCGATCACCTCCTGTGACCTGGTATGGGTCTAGTGGCAGTACTCACTGGTAGCACCCTATCTGCAAGGGCAGGAAGTCAGCTACTTAGGGACTTCAGCAGGCACTGGTAGGAGTTATTGCATCATGTTGAACAAAACATATTGTCTGCCTGAAATGACAATGTAATTTCAGGAGGAGCAGACCGGCATGGAATAAATATTTGAGGTTCAGTCCACTTTTGGCAATTTGCCCAAAATAATAACAATGGTTAAAAATTGCAGTTGGTTTCTCCAACTACCCATCCAAATGCATTCCACTTGGCAGCTTGACAGAATAGTCAGTTTTATGCTATTAAAATCACAGACTGCATGCAGTGTAACTATCCAAACATGAGACTAATTATTAGTACCCCATACCTGCAAAGGTCTTTGTTCCCTGTCAAGTCACCTTGACATTTTAGCAAAACTATTGTAATTCTTGTCCCCTACCATCCCTCTCTTCCTCCACCCCAAGCCACACACAAAGTGCCATTTAAATAACTCTTCACACTATGTCATAAATATTAATGACATGAAACTCATGGCTTGGCATTTTTCATTAATGGCACTCTTCATCACTGGTTCACACCTGGACTGCAGCCAGCCCCTGTGTAACTGGCTGACAGTTTTTAAAAACAATGTTCATATTGATGTGAAACAAAATACTGAGATAATTTTTCAGCAGTTACAGTTGTTGGCAAACCCTCTTTCCACATTGTGTGCTTGGGATTTCACTTGGCATGACTTCTTGAACAATGCCCGTGTTGGCTTGGCAGGGTTTGGCTTGTAATTACAGTTTGCACCTTTCAGTTGCTCCCTACAATACCTCCAGATGAGCTGTAGATGGACATTTGATATCACACTTGGACTGGTTTTAGAAAAATGAATGTGTTTCACCTCACACTCCTATTTTTCTAGTCATCTCCAGGGAAGGGTTAATGCCATTGTTGGTAATACAAGAAAATTTCTTTCATAGTTCTGTGGTCACTTGAATAATTTCTGTCCTTTTGGTTTGAGCTGTGCTAAGTATTTGAAGTAGTAAATCAGACCACAAATGATGGTTCAGAGATATTTATGACAGTGTTAAAGATTTAATTTTCTGTTTTCTGTCTGCCTGAATGAAATACTTGCAGCTCAGGCTCTTCTAGATAGTCACTCAGAAACTGGCATTTCAGTGAAACAATTGGTGCAAATGAGAACAACAATAATTTATCTTTTGCCTTCAGTAGAAAGGGAAAGTAGAGAAGCAGAAACATGTACTGGCCTCTTGGAAATAGCATGGGTTTTGCAGAGTGGTCTATGTCATGGCCTTCAGTGCTTTGAATTAAGCAGGATAAAAAGCAAACAGAAACTATGGGATCATAGGGCTAGAAGGAACATGAAGACACTTAATCCAAGGCAAAAACAGCAGCCTTGGCATCCTTATTGGTAGGCACTTTTCAGCCTGCCTTGAAATCTTTGGAAGGAATACACAAAAAAACAGTCAAACTCTTCTGCTGTTCATGGCCCTTTCATTAAAAAGTATTTCTGGAGATAAAATCTGAATCTTCTTGATGGAATTTTATCCTGTTACTTCTGTGGACACCTGAAGTAGCCCTCTACATAACTGAAAGACAGTTATCAAGCCTTTTCTTGATCTTCCAGGCAAAAAAATCCTACTTTTCCAATATTTTATCATCATTCATATTTATAGGCTGTTTATAATCTTTATTGTCATCTTTGGGACTTCTGTGACCAGTTCATAAATTTCTTGAGAAGTGGTCCCTGACCTAGGCACAACAATCCAGTGAGAGCCTTATCAGTGCTGAGGAGTGTTCAGTAGTTTGAAAACAGAACCGGTTCTGTACTCTTTTTTTTTTTTGTAGGCAGAGGGAGTAGGGAAGTGTTTAGCTGAAAGTGAAAATGCAAGGAAAAACCTATGGTATATGGTTTTAGGATATGCTGGAGTAACAGTGAAACAAAATTTGACTTGTAGTGAAATTGCCACTTTTGGATGACAGAAGTCACTGTTCCCTGGAAATGGTAAGCAGATGTGAGTGTAGAAAACAAAACGTTGGTAAGGATGCATGACACCATGCCAACCTCACTTTCACAAGAAGCTAAAGATGAGATCTTCTTGTGTGGCTACATAAAAAAACCCCATATCTTCTTATACAGTTGAGGATGTGTGCAGAGTCTTAGTCTCAAACTTCACCAAGCAACTATTTCTAAATAAATGGATATGTGTTGGTCAACTGTTTATTATATTTTACAGGGGACTTTGCTCCTTCATAGGAGAAAAGCAGCAAAAACCTTACGAGAAAGCATTCACCCCTTTTCCAGCAAATGCTTGCAGTCATTTTTATTTGCTTACTGTGACATGTGAATGTTAGACTGTAAATGGATATTCATTTAATGATGGGATAGAGCTTGTTTCAAATGAATTTAGCCTGAATCCTAGCCAGCTAGGAAGAAGAAACAGTATCAAGCAAGTTGAGCAAACAGCTCAGACACTGAGTTGCGAGTACTGAGCACTCATAAATTTTTCATATGGGTTGACATTGGTTATCTTGGCAAAATGAATAGTGAGTCACTTCTTGAATGAAGAAGGCTGAGTACTTTGTTGACCAACAATTCCTCAGCTGACTCCACTTGGCTCTCTATTCTCTCCTTCTCACTCATGTTTACTAGTGCTATACTTCACAGAACATTCCATTAAAACTAATTCTTTTTATAAAACAGAATAAAGAACATGGTTTGGAGACCACTTTCATTCTTCATTCTCTAGAGCTTCTAGCTCTAACGAGCTGTAGAAGCATCCCATTTTCTCATTTTAATGTAAATTAAACTCAAGTAAGTAAAGTTCATGTTGTGTATTCCCTTGGCCTACCTTGGAAAAATCATTAGGGCCTGACTTTTCCACAAAAAGGAACGCAGAATGGTGTCTGCTTGTAAGTTTGTGATTCATGCCTCCTGTCAGGGCTACCAAACCAGTAAAAACACTGGAATGTAAAAAAAATAATCATGATTATGTATTTCAGGAAAACAAGTTTCTCAAGAATGTTTCTGGAACAAATCTTAAATGTTTAGCTATTTCTAGTTGATATTTCAGTGAAGGAATGCCTACTGGCATCAATTTGCATTATGGAATTGTCCCACAGGACAATGCTTTGCTTTAGTGTGTTTAAGGTGTCTTTTTTCGGATTCTTTGTAGCAGCAAATCCTTTAACAGCTCATTACTTAATGGAAACTAAACAAAGCTTCTTCCAGGAAAAAAAAATGTTGATCTCCATCACCCCACAGTGAACTTCTTAAATACATAACACATGCTTTCGCAAAATATCTTCAGTTTAATCTGGACACTGTAAACTCCAAAAACAAAACTATGTCCTTGTTCATCCATCTTGCATAGGTCAAAACTCAAAACTTTCTGGGAAAAAAGAAAAGGAAATGCAGAAGATACCTTTTGTGTATAGAAGTCTACTTGTGTGATATGACCAGACTTTTGTCTGTCATTCCTGTTAAAAATAGCGGCCTACATAACAAGAACTCAAGGATAGGCTCCTCTCCATAGGTCTCCTAAAGGCACTGACAGACCTGCTTTGCTCTCCACTAACAGATATTTCTTCAGGTCTTTTTCCATTTCTTACGAAACTCATTTTACTTTTTTACTGTCCATAGAGCTTAGTGCTAGCTGATCCCTCCATACATGGTGGCCTTATTGCTCTGCCTGCTGTGGCTGTCAGAGGAGTATTTTTCACAGCTTTTCCTTTCCACTAGAACTGCTGCTGAAACACTGGTATGCAAAAGGTAGTACAGTGGTAATTCAGACACAAAAGCCCTGACTTAAGCAGCTGATAACTTAATGATAGGGTTGTAAAAATACATAAACCCATTCTTTGTTACAGAATAGTGTACATTTCATGTACAGTCTTCATTCATTTGGAGCAAGTCTGAATCAGGAGGAAAGATCTGTATAAGATTATACTGCTGCTGTCATTTACAAAGTTGCAGAGCACAGTTTCAGTGGTTCCATGCTGGAGGAGTACTTCCACATTGACTTTTGCTTATGCTTTTGCCATTCTTTCTGCAGGAAAATGTTTCTGCATAGAGTTGAGCAACCATAAAGCATAATGGCCTGAGTTTTGTGGAAGCAATGAATAAAAGAAAATGACAAGTTATTCTGAAAATGGATTTTGAAAGCATACTTTCAAAATATTTGTCCTTTCAGAGCATTAACTTATAAGGTTTTATATCTAGTCATTACTGTTCTGACTTTACACTGGAAGAAGACATCTTGCTACATTTGTCCTCACTGTATTAGAGAGCTATTCCCACTGGAGTAGTCTCAGAACATGGAAAAGAAACTATTCCTGAAATTAGTGAGCTCTAATTTAAACTGCCAAAGTGAGGTGCTCCTATTTCTCTTTCCACTTAACCCATAATTCCTGAAAGTACACAGTTCCCAGATATAAATGCAGAAAAACAAAAATTAAGAACAGATCACTTGCCTTTTCTTTTGAAGATTGTGAAATTGCATACTTGGTGTTTATAGAATAGCTACCATCTAAATACAGAATATATAGCAAAATACTGCCTAGTCCTTATGCCAGGTTTGTATTTCTCACTTTTTTACTTTAATCACTTGTGCTTTACAGCAATATTCTAGTAAAAAGTAGGACACAATGTTTTCTACTCTAAAGAATCTATGCTTGAAATAATGAATAAATCAAGCAGTTAGATAATGCACAAGATCTGCTGTATTCAGTTCTGAAGTTTTGTACTGGTTCTTGGATTACACTGAGATAACTGGAGGACCATTTTCCCAGTACTTCTAGCAACTGCTTGTTTTTTTAGAGGCTGCTGTTTTCATTTTTTAAACATAACCACCATATAAGCCTAGGTTTCTCTAGAAGTTATGTAAATAATTGGTGCTATTTTTGATTACACTTCCTTCATTGGTTTAACACGGAAAGGCTTTGAGTTCAGTAAATTTAAATATAATGTTTAAATTCATGCTAGGATTATTTGTAACTTGTGAGATATATAGAAAGTAAATTAGAGCTTATTTTGAATATGCAGAACTAGAGGCTTTAGGAAACATAGGTAGGTCGTAGTGACATGAATAGGATGACAAGCACTCAGTATGCATGCACAAAGACAGAGAATGTACCCCCAAACTCAGAGGATCTGATCTCCTTTCCATAATTTGTCTGTAACATCATTCATGAAGGTCTTATTACTGCTTAAGCCACGTTATCACTGGAAAAATATTATGGTTAAAGGGAATTAAATACAGATCTCTGTATTACCTTCATACTAGTTCTCATATTTTCTTTAAAAATTAATATCAGTAATCAAACTCCATGACAATAACACATCTTACTAAAATAAATGATTTTTACTCTCACAAATAGCTTTCTGCAATTGTGAAGGTTGGCTGCTGAATGCTCCCTGATAGCTGGGGATGAAGGGTGAACTGACAGGAATGTGTGCTTAGAAGATCCCTTATCAAATCTCAGTCTAATTAGTTAATGGCCTAAAATATAAAGAAAAATTATTAAACCAAAAAATTGAAACAGCTGATATTCCAAAAAAGAGTAAGAAATTAGTATTGCTGCAGAATGAAGACCTTGTCTGTGCTGTAACAGCTTTGATTCAAACCCATTCTTGAGGAAAGGGCATTAGACTGCTCACATTTCAGTGCTTTGTCATCCTGATAAAAATTCCAGATGCTTTTGTTTCTTCAGATGCATAAACAATTTGTTGTATAGAATCTGTGCTGTTCTGTGGCACTCACAATGCTGTTAGTCACCTTTAAAGTGCATGATGAACTCATTGCTACACCTTGGGAAATCTGTTGCCGGTTCTACAAGAGTTCCCTATTGGGCTGGCAATAACATAGGGCATAAAGAGACTAAGATAGATTATTTAATAAATGCCAGAGGAATTATTCCTTTTCTGTTGAGGATGAATGTCTTTTGTTTTTCCCAATGCCATCCTTCCACAATGTATGTTTTTATCAGAACACACTGAAGGTGGATATGGAAACAATGCCATTCAGACACCATGAGAGAGAAAAGCAAAAGCGGTGATGGTGCTTTGAGCTGTTATTTAAATGCTCCAATTACCTGACAGGCATCACAGTGAAAAAAATAACAGAGTAGTCCAAGGAAAATAATGTGAGGACAGTAAGATGAATGTTGTGCGCTGTGGAGGTGAAGATGCCCTTGTTACATTCCCTCATTCTCTGAAGGACTCTGCAGTGCGCCCTTGCCTCAGTGCAGTAACACATTGCTGTGCCTCAGGTCAGGCAAGGACTGCACAAACTCAGGGGATCCCTCTCAGTTCCATCATACTTCCAGGCAATGGCCAAATTGGAGAAGTGTAATCTCTGAAATGTCAGGTGAAATTTAACAAAACCCACATAGCAGCTGGTCTGCTTATCTTTTTCAGATCTTTACAAGATCTAAAATTAGTGATCACCCAGACCTGTCAATAGGAAAGTCAGAGGAACTACACTAAAGGTGGGAGAATGAGGTTTGCTAGCAAAGCCAGGGCAGGATGTAGCAAAACCATACTGCCCTCCTACATGTTCTTCAGTCACTAAGGGAGCACTGGTCCCCTGGCCTGTTTTGAAAACAGCAAGTAATGTAGAATACAAGTCTTATAATTTAAGCACTAGCTTATCCATTTTCCCTTCCTATATCCTGGGAAGCAGAATGGAGAAGAAAAAGCAGAAGCAGAACTGGGGGAGGTAGAGGGGAAAACAGACTGATATATAAGCTATTTGTCTTTGAGAACTTGCTTAGCTCAAGCCTTGGTCACAAAATTATCTTTGACAGCCCTCAATTCTTAAAAAGCCCAGTGTGGTTAGTGGCAAAGTTTTCTATTCTCACATTCCCTGATTTTCAGGGTTTATGAATTCTTAAGTGTATTGCAATGCATCAAAGTTAATCTCTACATAAATAGTTCATGTGTCTGGCTGTGGCTCTCTCTAGCCTTTGTGGAAAAGCAGAGAAGAAATCTAAAGTGCTGGGTCATTTCTCTCACCATGCTTAGATGTGTCACTTATCCACTTCCATAATAAATACATTTAGTATATGTGTCATGAAACTGACACTAAATTAGCAGCAAAAATACAGATTCAAATCACTCACATTGCTCTGTTTGCTGTAAAAACAAGCCTTTTTTAGCAGACAGTCATAGTAGTAACTAATCCCTTACCCAGATTTGATTTTGTAGCAGAATTCTGTAGGTTCATACTAGTTTAAATATTAAATTTCCATCTCAACAGATTCTTTACACAGGCTGGGCCAGATGTGCATCTGGTATAAATTAACATTGCTCTGCTGATGCTGTGAGAGAAAGGAAGATTTCCATCAAGCAGTGGTCAGTTCCTGTGTGATTAAACCTACATTATGTCATACATTTGGGTGTAAATTGCTTGTGAAGCAGGATGGCTTTGCAACCGCCCTACAGTAATGACAATAGAAGGGGTAAAGCACTGGCCAGTCAGGCCTGGGTGACCTTAGTGATATACACTCAACTGGAGTGAGAGCAAAAAGAAAATAAAATAAAGAGGGTGGCTGCAGCACAGGGTACTCTGAAGGTATCTCAGTGGGGGGAGGTCATCAGAAAGGCAAATAGGTGGCTAGGAAATTGGGAGACCAGTTATTTACTGTTTATGATGAGAAATAGCAAGTATCATCAAACAGCTGGTTAAAAATCTGTTAAAAGGAGATGGGTTTCAGACAGCTGTGGTAGTCATTGCCACTGCATCATGCTGAAGTGAAAAATAGAAAGGTGCTCATAAAGCAAATGTCGGGAGGGTGAGACTGTCAGTGGGTACAAAGCATTATGGGCTGGATGCAAAGTGTGCCATGGGAGGTCACTAACTCATTAACTGCTCCTCATAAAGCTGGAACCCTCCAAGAGACAGCTCACGTGATACATTTACAGTTTCTTGTGCTTCTCTCTGGAGTTCCCATGACTGACCACAGCTGGGGATGTGCCTTTGGGCCAGCTGTCCCTACAACTCTTCTCAGGCTTTGTTTTTAATGATATCCATGATGTGGGCTGTACTGGTAGAGGTATATATGGAAGAAAATACATCAGGATATGATCCAGTGGAACAGATCATGGCTGCTGTTAATGTAATTGCTTTGGTTTCAACAGAGCTGTGCTAGCACATAGCAGCTGGGGAACTGGCTCAAGACAAGCTTGTCTGTTCCAGGACTTAGCCACCAATGTGCTATTAGTTACATTCTGGGGTGGTAGTGTTGAAGTTAATGCAATTATAGAAATGTAATAGTGGAACAATATAGTCATGAATTGCAATCTGTATGGATTATACTTTGTTCTTTAGAGTTAGCTCAGATAAAATATGCCATACTTAGTTTTGAGTATTCTCTTACTAACACTTTCAAAGAGCTAAAAGTAAAGTGAAACTGAAAGTTTGTTTTGTTTTTTTAAAAAGAGGGAATATTGAGAGTCAAAATAATTCCTATCTGGAACAAGTCATGAATAATGAGAAATAAGGTTGTTTCCCCCCCTTTTCTGTAACACTTTAAAAACATACATTTATTGCAAATGTCTAGCACATGTCAAACAGCAGAATGAAAAGTCTGATGCATCAGACTACATAACTGAAAGCAGAGCTAAACATTAAAGTCACAGCCTTAAGTATGATAAATGATTGTAAGTTAATTCATGTGTATTAATTCAAGCATGCCTCTCTGAAAAGAGGTGATCCAGCATAAAGTTTGTCCCTGTGGAACTCTGGGTTTGACATTGTACTCTTCCTAACTGTCCGATGAGAGAAAAAGGTCAAATAATTTATATTTAAGACAAGTAGTCTTTCCAGTGTGAATATTTCCCATTTTTATTAGTTTTTATTTCCAGTTTAGGCCTTTTAATATGTTACTGTCAGCATAATTATATGGTCCTGCTCTGGCAGGGGGGGTTGGACTCAAAGATCTCCAGAGGTCCCTTCCAACCCCTAACATCCTGTGATCCTGCAATCTGTAATATTCCAAACAGTCCTAAGAAGAAGCTGAGGTTGTAAATGCAACAATTATCTACTCAGTCCGAGGTCTGTGCATGGAAATGTTACTCTGGAATTAGGACTGAGAAATTAATTTGATTTTTTGTATTTTATGGGTTCTATGGACAATCCAACTACAGAAGTTGTTTGTCTTAATGAATATGTAATCATTTTGCCAATTTTTTTAGTGCTTTGCTGTAGGGTACCTTGACAACTAAGCTCATGTGGAGTACACAGTGTAGAGAAAGACATCCAAAGGAAGGTCTACAGTCCACCCCTTTCTGCTGATTTCACATCAGACTTGTGAGGTCCTTTCAGAGCATCATTAGTCTTTTTCATTAAGCAGTCCCTGGCAATAGTTAGGGTCTAAATTTATTTCGCTGAAATAACTAAATATACTTTTCATGAATAGATATTGTAAAAAACTATGACACCATTCTACTAAAATACTCTTTTAAATGCTCTCTCTCTTTTTTTTTTTTTTTTTAATGCTTAATGGTCTTCTAAACCTTGATTTTATCTCTCCATGTTTTTCATTAAACAATACCTACTTTTGCTCTGTTTCATGTTTTTCAAACTGCAACTGGTGCCACGGCACATTAAGGGTTCCCCTAGCAACACAAAAACACACTTTTCCTTGGAGCTGCAACTCTCTAGTCTAAAGCACTTAAATCATGACCTTTTAGCTACAGTTTGTTCTGAGATTAATTAAGAGCATTTAAAAATAATAATGATAATGTTTAGCACATTCTTTGGTCTGCTGAAAAATGACCTAAATGCTCCCATTTACACTCACGGGAGGGAGCCAGACCTTCAGCATTCTACATCCAGATTAGCAATGAAATACTTTCATCCTGGGGTTGGTATCATATACATTAAAAAGGAATTAGATCCTTGTTTTGGACTTTACATTCGGCTTTTGTCAAATCCTGTCTTTACTGAGGCTGGCATTACATGGATGCATGAAAGCTTTATCTACCAGTTGCAATGAAATCTGTTTATACAGTTTTGTCTCTATTCCCTGACACAATACGTCAGCTCCTCCAGAGTTCTTAGACTCTCCATAAACAGGAGGATGTTTGTATGCACACACTTCAGTTCGCTGAGGTTTAACCAAGCCTGACAGCAATGAAACATAACATGTTTGAAAGAGTCCAGTGCAGAGCCGCAAAAATGATTAAGGGAGTGGAACATCTCCCTTATGAGGAGAGACTGAAGGAGCTGAGGTTCTTCAGCTTGGAGGAGACTAAGGGGTGACCTCATTAATGTTTATAAGTATATAAAGGGTGAGTGCCGAGAGCGTGGAGCCAGGCTCTTCTGGGTGATGCCCAGCGACAGGACAAGAGGCAATGGTGAAAGCTGAGGCATGGGAAGTTCCATGAAATCATGAGGAAATTTTTTTTCACTTTGAGGGTGACAGAACACTGTAACAGGTTGCCCAGGGAGGTGGTGGAGGCCCCATCCCTGGAGGTTTTTAAGGCCAGGCTGGATGTGGCTCTGGGCAACCTGATCTAGTATGAGGTGTCCCTGTCCATGGCATGGGGTTTGGAACTAGATGATTCTTGAGGTCCCTTCCAATCCTAACAATTCTATGATTCTATGATCTAACCTGGATCATTTTACTTAAGATATTAAAAGCACAATGAGAGACAGCAAATAATTCAGTTTTTCTTCATTATGATAAATTCCTGGAAAGTACCTTCTCCAAACCTTTCCAGCACAAAATAAAAGCTGACAACTTTGCTTCTTGCAGCTTTGCTCAAATTTGTAACAGAACTTCACTGTGCTTGGGGATGGGACTCTCTCATCCCAGCAGAATGCTTGTCTTTCATTACTTCCCTTTACCATTCCTCCAGACATATCATACTATTTATTTACAATAATCTATGCATATCCTACCCTTTCATTAGTTTTGCACCCTGAAAGTACCAGACTCGGCCAGCTTCTTCAAACCAAATTTCAAACCACTGCTTCCAGTATGTGGTCCCAAATGCATAAAGTAATAGGCAACACCTGTTTGTAAAACTTCCCAGCACAGGGAAATGGCACCAGCTATCAGATAGCTCTGAACTATAGCTCTGAACTGTTCTCTCCTATTTTCTCTCCTTAGTCTTGTCCTCTGTTACTAGGCAGTAAATATTCAAAGCCCTGGATATAAACAGTCTCTGATTTACTCCCATAGAAAGGCAGATAGATTTGTGGTGATCTCATTGTTTGAGATGGATAAATGGAACTGAAAGATAAGTTTTCATACACAAAAAAATTGTAAAACCTCCCAATCTGGTAAACTTCTATCTTTGGTCTCTTTCTGTAGGTAAGCCCAGTTCACTCAAAGCCCCCTGACACAACAAGGCTCCTAATCTTACCGAGTTGGGAGCTCTCTCAATTTGGGAGGATTCTGTGTGTCTGAGTGCCTATGCACACAGGTCTGGTTGTAGAAAAGCACTTTTATGTGTGAGCTTTTGGTAACCAAGTTTTTATTTACAGACTTCTGTGCTAAAAGAACTGTCAATACCAGTTTGAACAGATGAGCAGGGAAGATACCTTCAGGAGCAAACTTTCATCTGGTCTTGAAATGCTGTTTTATTTACACAATAGATTAATTGAACAGACACAGAGCTGCTGCTGAAGGGTTTGTGACCACATACTGGCCACTGAAAGCTGCAGGTGATAATTAGATTTTACCTTTCTGGTAGCATTTAGCTTGAAAACAGCCCTTGTGTTGCTGCTGTATATGATTTCATTTTGGTGCAATCAATTCCAATCACAGAGAACATTGTCTTTAAAAAATAGACAACATTTGGTTTTGTTTCACCTTTCTGTAACAATATTTTTCTACATAAGGTTTTCAAGCATAACTGATTGAATTCTGAGAAAATTAATTCATTTTGGAATAAATCTGTGTGAAATTTATTCTAGAACATAGTTCTAGAACATAGAGCCTAGAACACAGATTTAGGGTTAGGAGAGTCGGTAGACAAAACCCTGAATATATCGACTCATCTATGAAAAATATATCACAACTATTACTGTTAAATCCTGCATCTACTTCTGCTCACCATTCTTCAGACTCCCCAGGGAATGTTTGTGTGATGTTCTGTTCTAATTTTGTTTAAAAAGGATGGATGACTGCATTCTGAGTAACTTGAGAGAAGAGTAAACTAAACTTTTTATTGTACTTAAAAACAAGTAGAAAACAGGTTACTATGGTATGGAGACAGGAAAAATAAAGTGAATGTTTCTAATAATAATTTACCAAGTCTGTTAAACAGACAAAGAACATTTCCAGTTCAATTCAATTTGTTGTGGATATTTCCCTAGAGATTCTTTCATTATGATGCAGGGTCCTTCAAATATTAGGATAGCAATGGCAAATGGCAAAAAGCATGAGGGATCACATCTGCTCATGGTGGGAGTGGTTCTATACATTTGTGAGGTGGAGTGAATGAATCCTGACATTTGTAGCTGGTGCTAATATATCAGAATCTGTAGGCTTGACCCAAAGGTCCCTAAGCCAGGGAATGCACTCTACTGACTTGTGATGCAGTCCCTGCCATGCATTTTCACATTGGATAGACTCAGCTGGTTGATGCACAGTGCCATTTTTGTGTTGTCAGATGCGTTTCTTGCATTTCCTTTAGATATTGTTCCTATTCTCTGTGGGAAAGCATAGTTCTGCCTCTGTCTGAAAGCTAAGTAGCTCATTCCTTTCCAAAACACTGCCAGTGGTGCAGGTGTGCACAACAGCTTATGCTTAGGATCACTTGGCCATTCACAGTGTGGATTTAACTCAATGTCTTCTCACTGTGACTTCCCACCCTCATTAGTACTGGTTTTGTGTATGAGAACTAATCATCTGTCTGGTTCTTTGCAGCTTGTCAGCTCCAAAAGTTAGTTCTACTTTTGCTCTTCTGCACTTTAAGACTTTTATGACACCTGAATCTGAGGATGCATTAAAATATCACAAAAGTACCGAAACAGGCATTTCATTTCTGAAAGAATAAACTGAGGCAGAACACATCTCAAGAAAGTTTCCAGGAGAGGAAGTAAAAAACTAGCTGTTTATTCGTAGCCAGATGTACTTGTCTCTTTCTCTGCCTGTTTGCATTAGTCCTGGCTCAGCTTTCTCCTTGTTTCTAGTTTGCAAGTATGAATGAATATTATGACACGCTGTCTCCCAGTGGTTCCATGTAAATAATTATGTGGAAGGGAGAGGCAGATGGAGTTACACATCCATTTTGCATTTTAGCAGATATTCTGAGATTTTATACTCTGATAAAACATGACATACTGCTTAATCTGTGTCACTGCCTTCATTCATCCAGCTAATTTTCGGGTGTGTGCAATAGAGGATTGTGGCAAGCTGTTCCCAGCTGGAAAGGAGAGATTATATCCTGACTGCCAGTAAGGATAAATGAAGTGTGTGGGGGGGGTTGTGGTGTGGGGGGGATTTTTTTGTATGTTTGTTTGGGGGTTTTGTTTGTTTGTTTTTTAAAAAACAAAGAGCAAGAAGATGCTGTTCCTGTTGTTCCTTGTGAAAAGAAAGAATGAAAGGCTACGGTTAAGGGGGAAAAAAACCAAACACAAGTTATGCAGAAATTCATAATTAGACAATAAATATTGTAATGAGTTAGTAGAGATTGTCAAGCTTTCAGTTAGGAGCTCTGAAAGGTAATTGAGAGATAAATGACCAAGCAGCACTGAACTTGAAAAATCAACAGGCTCTTAATCTTCCTATTATATTCTGGAGTCAAAGCAGCTCTAATCAGAAGTAAAATGCCAACATGCAATTGTGGCCACAGGGACTTTCAGTCGGGGCAAAAATGACAATAACCCCTGCACACAGTTGGGGAATTGGCACAGGCAGCTCCCCCCCAACACTACCCCTTCAAAATCTATGACTACCTGGGAAGTATTTGGCTTCATGCTGCTCACACCTCAGTTGTGTCAAGAAACACCATTCTGCAGATGAGTACAGCAGGTTCACAGCCCAGTCTTCAGAGTTAGTGGAAGAGTCCAGCCTAGTCTGGAGAATAAGGCCTGTGAATCTCCAGAACTTTGCAAACTGAGATCCTGGGAGTGAGGAGCAGTCCTCACTGGCTGGCCTGGGGACCGGATGTCACTCTGGTAATGTGCAGTGTTTTAACCACAAAGCACTTCCACTTAAACAAAGCAAGACCCAGGGGGTGATCAGGACAAAAGACTGGCCTCTTCAATCAGCAGATTGCAAAACTGATTATGTTTGTTTGTCTGAATTATTTGTCCACCTCTGGAAACCTGGGGAAGACTGAAGAACTCAGTAGACAGTGTGACTGAATGAGTTCAGTGATATTTTTTTTTCATTGAACTCGGGAACATTCGGGTCACATTCTTGCAGTTCGGTTTCCTCCAAAATTGCTTCTTGGACCAAATGTCCCTGCAACTGAAATCACAGAGTGACAGGAAGGTAAGCTAAATTCTTTTAGCAGATCTCAGAATTTCACTCAACAATATTGGCAGGGACCAGGCCAGCTGCAAATGAGGGACGAATTGAAGCCAGGTGAAAAAATGCCTTTTGCCCTTGCAGAGGCCAGTTTCAGTGTTAAACTGCAAAGGCCAATAGTGCCACTGTGCTGATGTCTGCGGTACCCTGAAGAGGTGAGAACTTTGGTCAAATGATACTGAGATTTGGCTGTAGTGCTGATTTTAACCAACTGTGTATCAAGTGCCTATAAATGCAAAGATCATCTGACTTTGATTGGGGATGCTCAACAATTTTGAATATTGGAGCAAAACTGACAGCAAGCTGAACATCAGACAGGGATGCCCAGAGCTTTGAGAGAGTACAAGTAGAGACTTGTGGTCACCTGTTTGTTAAGAGCTCTCCCACTGTAATGAGGTGGAAGAACTCTCTAGTTTCTTAGCTTAGTGGGACACAAGATCAACTTTTCTTGCTGTCTCTTTTCTTCAAGTGAGTGGCCTTGTTTCCATCATATATTACCTTTTGGCTGATTTCACAAGATAAGAATATAGTCCCCAGCTGCTTAAAGATTTCTTTTGTTTGACACAAGAACAGTGCTCTTTACACCTTAACATTTCGCAGTTAATGAACTGTAAAGTGGTTTTTCTCAAGAAAACCAGAGCTCAATTTTTACACATTTGGAATGCTAATAATTAAAAATCTCACCCAATGATTGCACTGCAGCAGCATGAAAAACACGTTCTGTTACAGGGAGCAGCTGTGCAGATTAGTATGAGAATTTCTGACTTACAGTAAAGAGTAGCTGCATAATGTGAGTGATAATAGAGTGTGTTTTGATGCTGGTTTTACCTTGTAACTGATTCATCAGGTTAAATAAATAAATAAATAAAATTTAAAGCTGGCTTGCAGGAACTCAAGTATAGTTCAAAAACTCTGAGGAAAAAACATCTCCATACACAAAAGGAACAAAAATATCCCTAGAGCATGCCCAGACTTCATTTACTATGTCTCCAAACAAACCTTTTCCTCTGTGCACAGCTATGTAGCTGCACATATTCATGTTAATGGTGTCATTAATCTTTCCTACATTAATCTCTACCTCACAGCTTTTACACATTCAGCACCTGGGTCAAATTTGACCTGACAAGTTTGTCCTTGAATACTATCATTTACAAAGTCCATGTTAAAAAAAATACCTATGCATTATCAGAACTGCTGCATTTTATCAAATAACTGCCAACAGCTCTTGCCTGAAATAGTTCATTTGTAAAGCTGTTACCACCAAACTGTGGAAACCAACCATCAGTCAGAGGCTTGATTTGCTCTTTTTTATAGCAATAGCAAATGAACTGCAGATGGAGCACTGTTTATACTTTCCCATCATCTCTGGAGTGCCTGGAACTGTTGTTGTGATGTCATTACATTTGGGCAGGATATAGAGAAAGCAACACTGGAAATATTTATTGACTGAGTTAAGGCCAGTTTGACTTGTACTATAGGAAGAACATCAAGGTGTTTGAAATGGAAGCCTATGTGACCTCATGCCACCTATATTGGAAACACTGCTATGGAAACACATGAAAGCCAAAAGTTTGATATGTCTGTTGATCAAATAAGAATTAGGAAGAATTTGTTCTTAGATTTTACATAGCTTCATGTCAGAAGGAACTTCTGTTTGTTTGGGGTGTATGTCTGAAATCTGTCATTGAACTATTGGCCTCTGACTATGACAGATTAGTTCTGTCAGGTTAAGGCATATGGTTTATTGTCTGCCTCTTGTTTCTGCAGAATTAACATTGCAGGAGTTGCAGAAGTGAATGGCTGCAATTAAATTTTCCAACCTGCAAACTGCAGAAGCTGCAGAACTGGTGTTCACCATGGGGCAATCACCTCTGGCAGAGGGGAGTGGACAACTGAGAGTAGTAACACCTTAGATTATAGCTAAATCTATCAGTGCCCATCTGTCCCTGATGGAGATGGAGATAGCAGATGGAGATTCAGATGTGATCTTCTATGATTATTACAATGTTTTACTGCAGTATAAAAGCCCAATAACCATGCTGACTGGCCTGTACAGGGGAATGGGCAGTGAGGATAAAGCAGAGCTAAAAAGGCTGGTGCAGCAAACCATGCTGGCCAGCCAGCCAGAATTGTGTAACAGCAGTTCTCATCAGCACAGCCTCTATGTTGGCCTCAAAGCCGGAAGCAGTGCAATGGCTTTGCTCTGGGACAATTGTTTCTTAGCATTATGTTGATAAAATGTAATTTGCTTTATAGAATCTTGGAATGGTTTGCATTGGAAGAGACCTTTAAATGTCATCTAATTCAGCCCCCTTGCAGTGAGCAGGGACATCTTTAACTAGATTAGGATGCTCAGAACTCCCTCCAACATGTCCTGAAATGTTCACAGATGCGGGGCTTTTACCATCTCTCTGGACAACCTGTGGCAGTATTCACCACCCTCATTGTAAAAAATTTCTTCCTTATGTTTAGTCTAAATCTCCCTGTTTCAAGTTCAGAACTATCACCCTTGTCTTAATACATCTTAACATAAAGTTTAATCCTAAGTGCCACATATACAGCAAACCAGTTCTGTCTTCCACATGGTGCCACAGCACCTCCACTACTGTGTTCTTTCTCTAGCACAGGGCATCACCAACTGACACTTGTTTGAACGATATACTTGCACATACCAAATGGCGATCTTTGCTTGATAGAGAATATTGCAATAGGCTCCCATGGCTTATTTGCAACTTTTACAATTAGCAGTACAAAGCACTCAGTAGACAATGAGGAAGTAATATTGTAAAGAAACTGTTTTCTGGCCCAGCAGACAAAGTTCCTTTTGTGATACCATAACCTTGATTTGTTTTCTTTATCATTGCTTGCGCACTTTCCAGCTGTGTTATCAGGCTTTCACAATGGCTGCCTCAGTCGCTGATGTGACTTACAGAGTTCCTGCTGCCAGTACAGATTAATGGATAAAGCCTGGTAGAGAAGGCAAGCTAGTCTATGATTAATTTCCTGAATTAATGCTGTGTTGCTTTATGCACAACAAATACCAGCTGACTGAAATGACTGTGTCTGAATTCTCCGAGGGAAGAGTCCCCTCACAATATACATCCAGGATGGCCAGTTCCATAGCAGACCATTTGCAGTTCTGGCTGACAGTACTCAGGCTCAGCCCTGGGTGGGGTGCTAATGGGTGGATTAGTGCTGCCTGTAAGGACACCTACCAGGTGTACCTGAGATTAACTATAAAGCTGATCTCTCACAACTCCCAAGGTTAGCATGTCTGTGTAGATACAACCAGGCTAGCTGACCTGATTGGGGGTGCTGGTTATTTTACTTCTGAGTTACTACAGCCAATCCTCTGTGGCAGAGAGGTAACCTCTGACAGTAGCAGACTGCTGAAAGGCCTAATCACAGGTAGGAAATTAAGACTAGTCTGGAATGAACTGGTAAAATAGTGAAAGTTTGCACAGAATCATAGTGTTAGGGGCTGAAAGGGACCTCAAAATATCATCTAGTCCAACCCCCCCTGCCAGGATTACCTAGGGTAGGTCACAAAAGAGAGTGGCCTAACAATGACTTCCACCAGCTTGCTCAGCACCTGTGGGTGCATCCCATCAGGACCCATGGATTTATGGATTTCCAGATCACTTAATTGATCCATAACCTAGTCCTCGTCAACCAAGAAAAACTTCTTCTTTATCCAGACTTGCTCTGGGGCTTCTAAGTAGATTAGTTTTAGGTTTAGGTAGATTTATGTTGAGGTAGATTTCACTCCCTTATCTCTAGTAAATTTCAAGCTGCTTCATATCTAATCCTTCTTCTCTAAGCACCGAGTTCCTCTCAGCTCAATCAAGCCAGTCTATAGTAGAAATGTGGGAATGAGTTCTTCATATGGCATCCTGTGTATATGGATGAATATCCTTTGATTTTATCTTAATAATGAATTTTCCAGGCATCTGTGCTAAATTATTTTGCTCTGACTGTAGTGTTTAGTACTCAATTGCATTGCTGTCAGTAGGAAGGTGCATTATTATCTGTTTAATAGTCACTTAGGACTCAATGGCTTTATTACAGCATGCTTTTTAACAGTGCACAGCACATCTCTGGAGAGGTTGTTCCTCTATTTGCTTTTAACTGATGTTAAAACAAGCAAGAAAAAAGAAGTGAAGTTCTAAAGATGTTGGTAGTATCTCCGAATATTTATGTTGGAAGGGATTTCAGGAAGTGGTTTAGTCCCATTCCTCTGCACCAAGCAGAGCTAACGTCGACATCAGAGCAGAATGCTCATGGCCTTTTGCAGTCATATTCTTGGTGTCTGAGACTTGAAGCTTTGCAGCCTGTTTGGTGCCTCTCAGTAGGAGCTTCGGTGAAGTGTACTCAGTGCAGCCACTTAGTTTGGTTCTCAGGCAGCCTCCAAAAAAGCTTGCTAAAGATCCTCCTGTTGTGACCAATGGTTGCAAGTCTGTCAGTCTGCTGCTGAAAACCTTTTTGTGCTTGCTTAGCTTTAAGGCAGAGGAAAGTAAATGTTCAGTAAGGCTCCATAGGGGGAAAGAACAGCATGGAATATAGTTTACTAAAGGTCAGGAGAGAGAGATATGGAAGATATTTTGGCAGCCAAACTAACCTTGAACATGCTTTCTGTTCACTTCATCTAGTTTCTTCTCCTCCTACTTCATTACCACCCTTTTTGTCCCTGATACCGTGTCTCCTTCCCTGAATAGTTTGACTTACATTAGTCCCTTTGGCCTAGGGTGGGGTGAATCCTGGTTTTAGAGTACACCAGAGTATATACAACTTGTATTTTCTTCTCTCATAGTTATTTTTTTTACTTCCACACTCAGAGACAATGTAGTTTATCCTGCCCAGTGGGTTTCTCTGGTTCTGCCCAGCTGTAGATATATGCAATTGAAAGTGAAGAAAAATGAGTTAATATGAGAATGCTTGAGGAAAAATACCCTTCACTGAGCAGTCCTATCATTAACTGTGACCCTCAGAATCTCTCCTCCTGTGGTTAGAAGGAAACAACAAAATACCCCAGGTCACAGGAATAGGTACTGTGCGAACAGCTCCAAAGCTGCATGCGGGAGGGCTAGTCTGGGTGACTTTAAAGCCTGTTTAGCCTTAGGCTAGATTCTAATTTTAGTTATGCTGGAGTAAGTTATGTATAATGTTGCCAACATCAAAGGCTCTGGTCAAGATGATCAAGCTTTATGCTCTTGAAACGGAGGCCTAACCCACTACCTTTTCTAGGCAAGTTCTGCCCAAAATGAATGGGTGGAGGAAGGTTAAGCCTATGATTTTTTTCTTTCCAGAGGGCACTTGCATAACTCAGTATTTACAGCTGGCTTTGTCTTTTAAAGGACTTATTTGTGGCATGTGGACTGGCAGTTGCCTGGCCACAACTATTCAACTGCCTTATTCTGATGTGATGGGTTAGGCGTAAGTAACCTTGCAAAATTAAGATACAAAAGGCTATGAGATGATATTTATGTAACTTTAGGAAAGACATCACGCTCTAGGAGTCAAGATTCAAGCTATTATAAAAGTTCAGCCTGCACCAATTTTCTTCTAGCACTTTAGTTAGTGAGCTGTACATAGAGCATAGATGAAAGGCTCAAAGTAAATGACTGTGAACTTGTTTTGAATAATCTCTAGCATTTTTCTTTATTCTAAAACACAGGCATCAGGCCACTGCTGAGATACAGATTCAGCTTCAGGTTGCTGTGCTTAGCTATATGCCATTAAGTCAGAAGCTTACACATACACCAGGGATGCCTTTTCTCACATTAACATTCACTGCTTTGACTTCCAGTCTTTCTGTTCATAATTGTATCACATCTTGTAGCCAGAACTGAGTGTCTTGCCCCCAAGCATAAGCACTATCAGTGCAAGCAGCAACTTTCTGTCAACACGCTTTGTAATCATTCTGTACCACTTGTCTTTCTCGGGTCTCTCAGTGTCTGCCTGACTGCTGGGAGGAACTGTGCTAAAACTTCCATGGGAGTCATGCCCTCTGACATGTCTTATTTATGTGTGGTTCCATATTGCTTTAGAATCAGGCACTTTCTCTAGCAACATGCGCCATAAAACATTTCTAATAAATAGAAATCTAGCTGATGGCTTTGCTGGTTTTGTGCCTTGCAGCTTTTTTTTTTTACTATGGGAAAAAGAATAATTATTTTCAGTCTTGTTCACAAACCAACAAAAGTTCACGTTGCTGGTGTGGGTGTTTAATGCATTCACATGCAATGTTAGGGTAAAGGACTGTCCTGGATATAGTGAGTGAGTTAAAAAATATTATCCTCCAGGAACTATTTACGCCCCAGGACTGCAGGCCGGATGTATTAACTACCGTTAGCCACTAGGTGGCAACAAGATGTGGCATCGTAACTGGAAACACGAGGGCCAACCACAGTAGTGTTGGGAATGGGATGTGAGAAGCCATATTCCTATGAAGTGCCCAGCACCATGCCCTGGGGCTTCTGACAGACCTCAGCTTACTACCAGTTACTCTAAGCTCATTTAAGACCCAGCTGATGTGAGTCAATTTCATTCCCTTTTGTCATTTGCCACTTAGCAATGTCATCTGTAGTATGCTTAACGTTCTCCAGGTCCTTTGGCAAGCAACCAACTTCTGTTACTTCAGCTGTGAGCCTGATAATCTACGGAAGTGATAACTGGCATTTCCTCAAAGCCATCATCTTGTGCAGTTATGCTGAGCTTGAAATCTTAGGTTGGTGTATGATGTTTCCAGCAATGAGAAATCAGAGCATGTGGGGTTCTCAGTTTACCTAGCAAAGAGCTGCCAAGAATGAAAGAATGAGTTCTGAAAGAAGTATTTGCTCCTGGCCTATCCTGTGGCTGCTACTTTTACAAAGAAAGGGGTAAAACATTCTACCAGGGTTTTTTTCCTGTTGAGTCAAGAAGATAACCCACAATAACACCAGCAGCCCTCAGCAGCAATTGCCCCAGGTTGCATTAAGGTAGGCATGAGGAAATTCATTTTAATGGATGGTCTGGGAACTTTTATCTGTTTGTAGTAAGGCATTGCTCTGTAGGTATTGCATTTAAGCTGCAACAAAATATTAGCAGAAGAATACTATTTCAGCAGCAATAAGGGCTTCAGAGGCATTTCCTTCACATGTAAGAAGAAACTGTTTCTGAAACAGCCCCAGGTTGTATTCTTCATTTCATTCAACACTTTTAGTTTGTGGTGGGGGAATCAGTCAACAAAACTGACAACCATGTTCTGCATGAGGTACAGTGACTGGTAGCATGTGCTGCAAATGGCTGTTACAAAAGTTATACTGGAAAGGAAGTTGCTGTAGCAAAGTCAAAGGCTATAAAGTAGCAGTGTTGGGGCTGTCCCTGAAAATTTAATTTCTTGCACGTTGGTTCTGGTATCAGTATTTAGACATATGATCAGTCCCATAGGTTTCTGCTTATTTCTTTGTGCAAGTGTATTCAGCTAAAGCTCTCTCAGAAACACCTTGAGATAACAACGCTTTTATGAGCAGAATTGTGCTCAAAGGTCCAGTTCCAATCATTTTGTATGTTCATACAATAAAAGTACACTTTCTTTGGTAAAGTCATTTGATCTTAACAGATAAAGATGAGAAATCCCCATACAAAGTTCAAAAAGGGCAGGGAGTTAGAAGCCAGAAAAAGGACAGGGAAACAGTGGAAAGATTGAATTTCATATAATAAGAAGCAGTCTCAGCATGCACATTGCCTAGCCAAGGTAAACCACACAATATGTCACTCTATAAACAGAGACCCATTAAGTATACGATCCTTTAATCTTGAGGTGTCATCAGGGCAGTTCTCTAATTACCTTTAGTATGGATAGGAGACCCTAATGTGGTCCCAGTTCCTGAAGAGGTAAGGTAACTTTTAACTGTTGGAAAATGAAGACAATTCTGGTTTCAAATGCGCGCTTAAAGTTCAGCTGTCAGATGTATTTCTGTTTAGCTCTCTTTTGGAAGGTGTTTAGGGAGAACAGGAGTATAATAGAGCATCTGGATCTCATTTAAGGCCTGTTTTTTTGTTTTTGTGTTTCTTAATTTATTGCTACGCTTTCCAGCTGGGCTGATGGAGACACAGAGAAGACAAGACACTGCTCAGTCACAAAGCACTTTGCAAGTGTGAGTTTCTGTTCAGCGTTTTGCTTTAAACTTTGGATATAAGAGCTTCCAATACTACTTGCTAGTACTTTTAATTGTCACTTAAGTGCTACTTTTAAAATGTAATAACATTTATCACTTTGGATACTGTTTTTTCAAGATGTTACAGGTTGGGAGTTTTAGGGTTTCTTTTTCAGCTTTGTTTTGATCTACTGATGCTATTTTGTGGAAATAGTTACCTGATTTTCTTATTCAAGAGCACATGAGGGTGCACATGTCTGGTTAGATAAGACTCCTGGTTGTATGCAGCACTGCTTATGTGTCTAGTGTAGCACATGCTGGTATCCCACTTCATCACAGATGTCCTTGTGCTGGAAACAAAACCTGGAGCTACAGTGTCAAATGTGCTGTATGTTAAAGATAATCAATACTTACTTTGTAATACAGAGAGAAAAATAGTGGAACACGCCAGCTATTGACTGTACCGTGTTGTTTATCCTAGTTAGCAGCCTTCCTGCTGGCTGTTCATCCTCTCAGGCTCCATTTTCCAATTATTTCTGACTGAAACTTTTGCTTTCAAAACAAAGAGCTGCAGTCATATCCATGTTCTGATTGTTGCCTGCTGTATTCCTCCCTCACAGGACCATTTACATTTTTAAGGAGTCTGTTGTCCTCCCACTCCGTTAAACTCTGCCAAAATGCAGAATGTAATTGAGAAATAATGTATTCATCCTCTTGTAGGGGAAGAAGGAAATCCAAAAGGAAATTCCACTTGTAAGCCTCTTTGGTTCTGTTAAGGCAAACTATAATTTTTGGTTGTCTACTTGAAGAGGAAACCTGAACCCTGGCCATTTAGTTGAAGCTGTGTGTATTCTTGGCCGTGCTGGCTGTTTACCACTTAGGTGAGTTAATGCCATTTCTGACATCTGTAGTTCTGATCCTTTGCACTGCTGTGTAACCCAGCCAAATAATTCCAACGGGCGTGAAGTGGAAAGGCAAGAAATTTATCCAAGGGTTTAATCAGAATGCAATTCATAGTTTTAAAGGAGAAATGAAGAGGGCTCTTGAGACAGTAAACAGAAATACATCAAGAAGCAGCCCTTTGGGTCCCAGATCTTCAGATTTATATTCATGCTCGCAGATCTAATTACCACTAGTGAACTGGAAAGATCCATATTGGCTCAGCTCTTCCTTAACACGTTGCTGATCACAGCTATGTAAGCCAGTAAGTGACAAAACAGAAAGAGCTTGGCAAACTTCAAACACTGTTTGGTTCACCTTTTTTTTGGCTAATGATCCACACAGAAAAAGGCATGGGTGATTCCAATTTACTTCTAATCACGTAAATGAGATCAGACAATCTCCTGGTCTTTGGTGGAACAACATAGTTCCTAATGCAATTTACAGCAGCCACGTGGATGTTTTATCAGAGGAGCCATTCTTCTAGCTGGGATCACTGGAGTACTTTCTGCTCCCTTTGCTCCTGCCTTACCTTTGAACTGCTCTTGTGCTCAAGTGGTGTGGAGGGAGAACCACAAATCTGCAGAAGCACAAAGGAGCCTTATGAGGGCTGTGGATTTTATCTACTGATTTAGTGACAAATTCTGACAGATAGTTAGTACTTTATCATAATACACAACTTGTGGTTATCCTACATGCCGCTCGAAGTGTGATGGCTCCTCAAATTCCTGCCCTTACTGCAGCTCTGACAGCATCACAGTATCAGCCTTTTGGCCTCTGTGTCTTTGCTCTGTTGACTAAAATTCTTTTGCCCTAACCAAAGACTCACTCACCTGGCAACACTTAAAGAATTGTCAGGATTTGAAACCCTTCAAGTCACTGGACACCCATCAGTAAATGCACAATTTCTTGCTTTGGAGAACTCCTTAAACATTTGGGATGGGTATCAGTAATTCTACTCATATCAGTCAAAAAGGCAGTAGACAGACAGGCTTGGCAAATGAGAGCATGCAGAGCATAGTGCTTTATAGAGTGGTGGAATTAGTTGCTTTCTTCTGATTTTCTGTGTTTTGAAGGATTTTTTTATGAGGCTGTAATGGCACTAGAGACAGCAGTGATGGGGAGCTAGAGAGAAACAGAGTTTGCATGCAAGTCCTTAATCTCAAAGTTTTGAAATCTGAATTGTTTTCTTCTGGGAAAACTTTTAGTGCCAATTATGTTCCAGCAGAATTTCTGAGGCAGCCTGCCTGTACAATTTGTCTCTTTCAAAGCATATAAAATAGGAAACTGAAAGTGTGCATTCATCCTTTTGACCCTGCAGAGCATGATAAGGCAATTGGAAAGTCATTGGGCTGCCCCTGGAAACTGGGTTATGGATTCTAGCCAAAAGCATGGAAACTGTAATTGGTGTGGAAGATTTTTCTTCTCTTAATCAGACATTCATATTTGATGTCCTTCCAGTCTTTCCCAAAAAAAACCAAGTCATTAGCCACTCCTCTGGAAGAAGAAAGGCTTGAAGCAGCGCAGCTTGAAATTTGCTTGACATTTCAGGTCTGGTTTCCTTTGAAACCAGGATGGCTTCTGCTGTATGCAATTTGGATTATATAGGGATTCCAAGCATCTAAGAGTGAGGCAAATGACAGTTTTAAGGTCAGATTTTCAAAGGAGCCTGGCTCCAGTGACAGAGACAAGGAATGAGACTTTTAAGGAACCCTTGTATATTGGCTGGCATGTTTTTTGGAGTTTGATAAGTGTTATCAGAATAGTTGCTGAGGTTACTTGCATGAAAATCTGAGCAGCTTGAACAGGAGGTGAAACTTCTAGCTGCTGGGGACAGGTCTTAACCTTGTGTTGCATGTTGAAGGCCTGCTTACATCAGGAAAACATTTGAGTAAAACTTGAGTATGTAAAAGAGTTTGATGATCAAAACACCTTAAGAAATGAGCTATAGTTATCTACTTTGACTGTTGAACAGAAAGATCACATTGCTTTCTTCAGGCTGCAAAAGGTTTTGCAAGTCTGACCTTTGAGAGAAGCTGACCCACTGTATCTAGAAACAAGATTGCTGAAGGAGTTGCCCTTGCCAGAAAAGGAGCTGCTCCTTTTAAATGAAATAACACCATACCAGAGAAATCCAATAAAACAAGAACCCTACTAACTATACCATAGGATGGTTAACACTTAAATGTTCAGACCATTTGTAACCTATAATTAATATAGCTACTAAAATCTGTGACTTAAGTTACTATATATTATTATGGAAAATACACCCAAAGCTGCAGTATAACAGCAGCTTTTTCAAAACATCCTGGAGCCCAGGTGCACATTAGGAACAAAATGCTGCCACTGAAGGTCAACAACACTAATTTGATAAGCACAGAATGTCATCCGATGTATGGCAACAAAAGTCAACAGCTGATTTAATAAAAAAAAGATAGTGAATTTAGTTATTATCTTGTAGTGATTAGTTATTTTCCTGATGACAGAGTTTGTTTGATAAAATCCAAACGTAAATACCCCTTGTACAATGTAACCCCGGTCAGAGGGCATTTGGCTTTGATCTTGAGTAACTGAGACAGAAATACCAAAGTACAGTAAATCCAGCATAATACTTTCTTGCCCCAAAATACACATTCCAAATCACTAGAAGTACACAGCATTTTTTTCTGAATTATTTACTCAAAACAGATGAAAAATAATAGCTTTTCATGTGGCAAGAAAAGTACAGGTCAGGAAGGGAGCTCATGGGTGATCAAATAAATGTACTCTGCGTGCATCTTAATATGGAATGTATATAGTTCCATCTTGCTTCTGTATTTGTGCATGGAGTCAGAGGAGAAGAGATCTCTACAGGCAAAGCAAGAGTTACTGTAGGAGCCTAGAAACCAAGAGGAAGATTGCTTGAAAAGCAACTTTATTTGGATTTTCTTTCTACTTCACATACAAGGTTATAGTATGTTGGAATCACATGTGCATACATGCAGTATTTCTTTTTAAAGTAACTATTAATATTCTGAGGAAGAGGATTAAGATGCACTTGAAGTCTTAAATAGCTGCTTGGGACTTCAGGATACAGCTCCCCAGTGTAGACTGTCCTGTAGCCAGGACAACATTTTTCTTACATGTAGGTAAGGAGACTGAGGCTTGAGCAGATGTAGCAGCCCTTGGTGTACAGCAGACAAGTGACACGGCTGTTTGTCCCTCTCATAGCTGCCAGACTGTGCTGATACCATTTTCTCTGAATATGCTGCATTTCTTTACTTGCTAATCAATCTCAAAGGATCACTAGCAATGTCAGGCATCTGCATAACTGTTAGAGTGCGTAACTTTTATTGAATTCTCTATTTTCAGCTTCTGTTATCAAGTTATTTTTCCTTCAGAGGCTTGTATAAGAGAACATGTCTGCTCCCAGAGAATTTAAATTGGTTGTCTAAAGCATATGACTAGTGCAAATTTTAAGTGCAGAGAATAGCCTTTTTGTTTGGGTTTTCCTTTGATGTGTATCTAGGGGAAGCATGCAAACCACATTTCTGGTTTATCTGACCTCTGTGGTTAAGTTCCAAACAGATTTAGTTTTCAATTAACTATAAAAAGTGCAGGATTTTAAACGCTGTAATTCTGAATTATTCCCAGCACAAACCCCAAACAGCTGCATATTGTGCTAGGAAATGCCTTGGAGGCTGAAGGAGGGATGCTTCTCTCCAGGCCATCTAGATGTTTTACAGCTGTGAATATGGCCCTGAGGTTAAAGTAAGTTCCTTGGAGAATCCGTCTACAGATGGACTGGCCAAGCAATTTTGCAGTTACGAAGCGTGACCTTGGTCTGTTCTTCTGAATGCCTGCTGTGGTGGAAGAATGTGATGATTGGAGATCTGCACATCTTCACCTTCTGAAGCTCTCTTTTCAGCACTCTGTCATCTCTTTTTGCATACACTTACTGCATTTTGGAGCCCTACTAACACATATGGAGAAGTTTGGCTAACCCAAACGTGAGCATGCCTGTGTCTGGGAAACAGCATGTGCCTGCCTGGGTGTGAGGTGCTGAGTGGTCTGTTAACTGTGTGGGGAAGAAGAGGAGTGCTGGGCCGGAAACTGCTGATGCAAGTGTCTTGTTTCTGGTAATTCAAGTAGTGAATGTTTAATGTACCCTAAACTTTCTGAAAGCCTCAGCTCCTATGTCTGCTTTACAATTATCTGACAACTAATTTAATAAAAACTCTACAATTAACTAGGTGAATTCATGCAGCTCATGTTCTTCAGAGCTTCATCTGAAGACTTTGCAGTTACTGATGGGCAGAACTTTGCAGATGCTGCACTGATCCACTGAGCTCTGCTCTAATGTTGTTTAAAAAAATTAATTGCCTCTACCATGTTGTTTCTGCTTTGCTATTTCTAAACCATGCAAATTCAGGAAGCTGCCTCTTGCACATGATTATAAATTGCTGGTTGGGGTAAGGTATCTAACAGGCTACTAAAATGTAATAAAATATTAAATGCATTTTTGTATTATATGCATTCTGATTACATATTATTCACCAGAGACTCTGAATTTGGTTCAGAATAATAAACATGAAGGGAGCAAGCTCTTTTCCCAGTAACAGCAGCAGATACAGCAGAAACTATTTGCCCTATAGTTGTTTCCTTGAGGAAATTTGCTTGAAAATTATGAAGAAAATATCAATAAAATATCCAGATTTGACCTATTGATTTTGTGAGAAATGCACAGAAAAGAGTCAAGGCAGGAATTTAATAATAAGAAGGAAAGTAGAGTGCAAAGTATATCCTTAAAAATCAGAATTTTCTAATCTGTAAGTAAGAATAACAGCAGGTTTTATTAGTGGCTTATAAACAACACTGAAGCCTGTAAGTGACAATTAACAGCAGCCCATGGCTTGTTAAGTCATGATAGAAGGTTATAATTCATATGCCATCTGGATGCAGAAATCTTGTTGAAAGCAGCTCTTAAAATGAGCTCCTCACTTGATGCTGAATGCTCTTCTGCAGGAGTGGGTCTCAAACAGCAACAGACATGAGGGGCAGCAGTCTTCAGAGTCAGAAATGATAAATTCTGTAGGGGGAGGAGTGCAACTTTATTTTAATCTTAGACTAATTGATATTAATCTGAATCCAAGAGTTTCAGTTAGATCCAGAAGTCTGGATGCTGTATGGCTGCAATGGAGCCATATTTGGTGAAGAAGGTGGTGACTGGGGAGTGGAAAAACTACTAGAGGTTTTACTGGCAGAAACCAAAACCAACCATGCTTTTAGGATTAGAGGTGAATGAAGTTTGGAGACATAACTGAAAAAAAAAAACCATCCTCATCTTTATCTGTTTGTGGACTTGTGTAGGTTTTCAGTGATCCAAAGAGAATGAGGAACCCTCTGCTCCTCAAAAAAGGCAAACAAAAATTGTTTGGGAGGAGTGTACTCTGCTTCAGCCTGTGCATCATCAGAAGCAGTAATTAAATTCACAGTAATTACCACCTTATACCTGCCTAAATCAAAGGGCCTGTGTAGAAGTCTACCTTCAAAGTCCCCATGCTCTAGAACCAAGCACAGTTTCTAGGGAGTGAACCAAAGATCCTAAAACAGTGTTCCAGAAACTTAGGCTCAGGAACTGCCTGAAGCAAACATGTTTTATTTAGCACTTAATGCAAAAAAAAATGCACATAAAAGTGGCAGCAGTAATTAAACTTCTGAGACTGATCACAAGCACAGCTGGAATCATGTGATAAGCTCAGTTTGTTGAACACTACACACTTACAGAAATGTTAAGATGCATGTCGTGGACCTGAAGCAATCTGATGTTAATTATTTTTAGCAGTTAAGTTTTATAATTAAAATCAGACTTTTCTGTTCGCTGTAGCTACGCTCCTTTAAAGTGTTTGATCTTGAGTAATATTTGTTGGGCTAAATTACCACAGCTACAGTTGGCACCTGGCACATTTTGAAGTGGTGGAAAGGGAAGCTCGTAAAGTGTACACACACCCAAGAGCCTGATCCATGGGCAGTGATCACTGTAAGCACAGATAATCAATTTTATTTCCAGGTGCACTGAAGCCACTCTACCTGCATTCACATTCAGAGATGCTCTTGACAGAGTAAGCCATCAGTTTTGCTACTCCATCTCATCTTTATAGTGGCACTTCGCAAAGATGTGCTGTCAGCTGAAATTCACACCATCAGTCATGTTGATTCAGCCAGTCATACCAAGTCTGGGCTGTGTCTCCTATCAGCTTCTTCCCTATGTATTCTCTTCTTTCAGTTATTGCTGAGCTAGCACCATGTACATCAAGTGTATTTTGTAGTGATGTACAGATTTGCTTATTTTGCTAAGAGCCCTCAGGAATAAGCTTTCATCACTAAAAATGCTATACTTGTTAAAATTGCACCTCCTGCTGAAAACACTGGGAGTTTCCTAAGAGACCATTCAGCTGTGAGATTAAGGTCTATGGGATTGTATCCTCAGCATGAGAAAGATGTCAGAGAAACCTTAGTTGTTTCAGTTGAAGCCTCATTCCAAATGAGACTCACTGCTACACCATATCCATACTTTTGTTGCTTATAGAACTTATAGAACCAACACCTATTAAAATCAGAGTTATGAGAACCTCAAAGTCAATTAATTTTTGACATTTTAATAATTGCATTTATTTGGGAAGAATGACATCATTAATCTGTGAGGATTTACTGTGAGAATAGCAGCTTCGGTCACACTAAAACCAAACCTTACAGAAAAATTCTTTGCGGCTTTAGAGCCATGAAGCAATTGGATTTCTTGGGAGTTGGGAAGCCAAAGTCTGTTTGGAATTCCAATTTATTTATTTATTTATTTTTATTAATCTCAGAAGTTTTCCTCTTGAATTTGACAACAAAATGACAAAGTATTTTAAAAATACTATTCTGTTTAGTATTCTGCTTTAATTGGTATTGTATTGTTTTATATGGTATGTGATACAGCACAATCTGCTCACACAAATTCAGTTGCAGAAATCATGTTTGTAAGTGCTAAGCTGGGAACTTCTGATAAATTGAAAATAGCTCACTTGGTAAAAAGATAACTGGTATTAAAAAGATAACTGGTATCTTCTGAATGAAAAAGACATGTTGATTTGACATGAGTTCTTGGTATCTGCTGCTCTGAGCATTTAGGAATGCTTCAGAATATGCCAGAACTGAACAAAAAGAACTTGGATGAGTACATTCTCTTGTGGCTCTTTAGGAAGTTATAATCTGCAAAAGAACTTCAGTTGCAAGGAATCTCTTCTACTTAGAAGGCAAAAAGAGAAAATGAAAAGCTCCTATTGCACACAGCTTCCTATCTGGTACTTTTTTTCCCTCCTGCATGTAGCCAGATTTCTCCAAGGAAAAAGCTTAAATGGTAATTGTGGCTTTTTCCATAGCAGTGCAGGAATTTGGTGAGCAGATGCTGACTGATTCTGTTCTATGCATTTGGATTGGTGGCTCCAAGTATTTTTTCAGGCTGCCAAGTTATGAAATGTTCAATGTTCAAGCCGAGTGTGAATAAAGATTTTATTACTTTGAACAAGACATCTCGGCTCAAAATTCCCTTGCTTACATTTGCATGGATATTAATGACCTGTTAGTTAAATGTGGATATAAAAATGTCAGATGGACTAAACCCGATCAAATAATATTTATTCTTGGGTTTGCCCTTTAGATGTTTTATGGTTACTGTCACTGGGCTTCTCTTCTCTTCTCTTGATGTGTGTTTACTGGTTGTTACATGGTCACGTTCTTAAATAGAAAATAAACCCACAAATCACCCAGCAGCTGTTACTGTGATTTATATGAACAGAGCTGTTGTCTCTGCTTTCATAGGTGAAGGCATAGTTTCTAAATGGGGTGTGTGCAGAACTCCTTTTTACATTTTTATATTTGAAATGATAATTCTAAAAAATAGCAAGATTTCCAGTGTCTGTTAGCTTCAGATATACTAGGCAAAACTTATATTAATCCTCTTCAGGTTTGTCTTGAGTCTTAAAATACTACTGGTGGCACATTTTAAAACTTGTAGATTATACCTGTACTCTTGCCTGTCTTCAATTTTGTAAAGAAAGATTTATCATTTAATCTCACTAAAACTGGGTGATATGATATGATTGGCTATTTATGTTTCCTTTTTCTCTTAATGTGGATTTTTTTTAAGTGAAGGCAACTGGGGAAGGCAAGTATGAAGAACTGCACTTCAGAAAAGAAATTGATCTAAGTATAGTGAAAGAAAATGAAGTGTCAATGTTTTATATTAAATTACTTTCATTCTCCACAAGATCTAGTTACTAACATTTAATCATGATATTACTTAGCTGATTACACAGCATTTCATAAATAGCTAGTGCTAGAAATTCCCTAGTAAGATTACTTTCTCTCACAGGGACACTTCAATCATGCTGTTTGCTTCTGCAGTACAAGGCTGATGTGGGCAAACATCCTTACACCTGCAAAATCCTTGCAGAATTCTTGCAGACTTGCAGAATTCTTCTGGAGGAAAAGTAGCACTAGATGACAGTAAAACTATAAGTGATGCCCAGATGTACATGAATTCATGGGGCTAATATCTCCTCTAGCTGCCACACCATAGCCAAATGGTATTTAAAGAACAACTCCAGTAACCTCTAGGCATAGAAGTAGTTTTGCTGTTGCCCAAAGCCTTTGCACCCTTTTATTCTCCTCCTTTGTGAGGAAATTAATAATGTGAGAACCAATTTGATTGTTTGGGGATCTGAATGGCTTCAAAGATGTAGTACTGAAACCTTGCTGGCTCCTAGGCACTGATGTTGAACAAATAAAGCCTTACAAGCAGCATGGTGTTTTGCTCTGTGTGTCAGCTAAGGTTTCCAAATGCTGTAAAATTCTCTGTGTTTCTGATCCTTCTCCTAATGTTGTTGTATCATACTATAATAGTACAAGAGTTGTGTCAGCACCCTGTGAGCCAACAGCTGGAAACTATTAAAATGTTTCATAGAGCATGAGATGGTACTGGAGCAAGCAATGCATCTGGAAAGATCAAAAACTTTTTGTTGTGCCCTGGCAGGGTAAGTGATCAAGATCCTTCAGACAAACCTCTGGTGCATATAAACAGGGCTATGACCAGATACCTAAATGCTCCATGTGAGAAGGATATGGAACATTGCTGTCCTGGTTTGATTTTGTTACAATCAATTAGTGGCAATCCAGGCTGTCAAAAAGTGACAGCTACTTGTGTGTGGATACATTTCTGAAACCAAGTATTTTGAATCTGATTGCTTGTCTTGTGTTTCATTTGTACTTGTGCATGATGGCTGTAGCATACGGCGTGAGTCATAGGTAGGACATCTTGTCACATGTGACAAGAGATGTACAGTAGTATTTTTTCCATGCTGATGTAATTCATCTGTTCAAACTTAGGGAGTTCATATAGCACAGCAAACTAATTTTTCATCTTTATTTTCTTCTTTTGTACTGGTAGCTTAAACTCATTATTCAGTTCCAGTCCAAACCCAAATATTTCAAATGCACATCTTTTGAGATGATTTATGCAAAGCCATTTGTGTCTGGTTGTTAGGTATTTTCCTATAGAGATTAGGAAAGCTCATTTTAAAATTCAAGATGGACTGTAGCTTTATATTACTGCTTTTTCTGCACTGTTACTTTGTTTTATTAATATCATAGCTAGCAAACCTCATCAAGGCTGAAAGTACGTATGTTAAGAAGAAAAAGAATTTAGAGGGGCAATTCAAGCACTTACTGCTTGGCAGCATCCAGGGCTGCTGTTCCCAGGTATCTACCACTGGTACCAGAGCTGATTCTGGTGAGCAGTTAGTAAGGTGTGTAAGCAGGCATTGCTTCCCGCAGTATTCTGACTCTTTGCATTTATGCAATGAACACCAGGCAGAGCAGTGGGAGTGTTTTTGAGATGCAGCATGATGACATCTAGGCAGTGTGCAGCACTAGTCTGTAGCTATGTGCTCTGTCCTGTCTGCAACTTGTACCTGTGCATGAAGAGAAGGCAAAGGCTTAGTTCTGGTTTTGCTGTGCCTGCACCCTATGGTTCACACAAGCACTCTGTTTGGAATGACTTAACACTGAATTTATTCCTCTGAAATGTAATAAAAAATGGAGATTTGTCTTACCTGACAGAGCTGCCTATGTAAATATGTATCATCACAGTTCCTGTGTTTATCACTAAACACTCTATTTGTCCCTTTAGCCCTGCAAAGCAAGGAAACAAAGACATAAATTGTATTTTCCCTAGATTCCAGGGAAGTTGGACCAGGTGACCTCCTGCGGTTTATTCCACTCTCAGCCATTCTGTGAAGTTATACTGAAATGAAGCTTCTGCATATGCTTAGATTTTTAAGAAACAAGTGCTCTTAATGTTTTTCTACTATGAAATACTATTAAAAATGTATCTCATTGTCAAAATTGCTTGCAGGCTAAATAAGAGCTTATTGGCACTGATTATTAGAGAGGAGGCTTCGAGCTCTAACCAGCTAGTCTTTTTTGGCTTTACTGTAAGGAAGATAAAGTCCTGTTCTTCAAAGTCTGTTCATGGATTGCTGGCATGAATAAAAGGAATCTGACTTTGCACAACTGCTCTTCTTTAATATGCACCATTACAACTGCTTTGTGCTCTGTTTAAAACAAAGTGCAGAAGACACTGGCTTGCCTCTTCTCTTCTCTTCTCTTCTCTTCTCTTCTCTTCTCTTCTCTTCTCTTCTCTTCTCTTCTCTTCTCTTCTCTTCTCTTCTCTTCTCTTCTCTTCTCTTCTCTGTTTTATTTTATTTTATTTTTTCTTTTCTTTCAGAGTGCTGTAGCTATAATTTTCCACTTGGGAAAGATTTTGACGTGAAAGAATGAAGAGTAAGCAGACGCTCAGAGAACATCAGAGATAAGGATCTAGGAAGATTTTAAGCCCTGTAGTTCATGACAAACTAAAATCCTTTACAAACAGATTTACTATTAGCTGCTTAGCTATGTTCTGATGAGATTTCTGAGGACTCAAGGAATTCTTGGTGGTTCAGAAAGAGAACTTAACCTTCCTCTAATAAGCCTCATGTTCTGACAGTTATGCAGAGGCAATGGAAAACATTTGTCAAAACAGATGGCAGCATTAGCCCCCTGCCACTGAATACAAATCGCAAGTTCAAGGTCCAGGTAATGGTGGGTGAGCCAAGAAACATTTGGAGATTTAGTTTAACATTGAATATACCCCAAAGAATACACTGCTACAATTCCAGGACTTCTTGGCTGTGGCCAAACTCTGAATACTGCAAGAACAGGCATTTCATAGTTTACACTTCCAGCCAGAACAAAGAAGTGCTAAGGTGCACAAAAACTAGGTTGTAGCAGTTAACATGGGCTTCAAGATTTTGAGAGGAGCTGTTTGACAGCTGCTTCAGTCCAGCAGAATGTTTCTTGCCCAGTACTTTCTGATAGTCTGCTATGCCATTCCGTTGTTTTACATACAGTAAAATAAAAACAATTAGGTACAGAATATACTAAGAGGCTAACTATGAAAATATCTGGGTTTTCTCTTAAAATGCTGGCACATTACACTGAAGGAAATGTCACAGGACACTTAGGTAAAATGTGGAAACTACACAAAAATTATTTGTGTAGTGTTTGTAATTGCTGGTGGCATGACTATTAAAAGTAGAATGAATGTGCAGAGATGTTATCTTACATGCATCTAGTGAAACAGATACTGGGGTAATTTGTGCTGAGTAAGTTAATAGTGCAAGAAGCTCTTGCTATTATTTAAATTCACTGTTACATAAGCAGATGTTACCTGAATTTAAAATATGAACCTAGAAAAACCTCCTCCAAAGTGTTTGCAGCAGTGACAACAGTGCATTGTATTGATCCTAATCAAGATCCTAGTTGTTTAATTATGTGTCATGCTGTAAAGGCAGGGAATGGATACAGTGCTGCTCACTGCAATGCAGTGAGTGCAATCTTACACTGCACCTTGCCTGTCTCTACCTGTGTATCCTTTGCTTACATTTTAGGAGTTAGGCTCCAAGACCAGAAGTGTAGCACTGTTGAAAGCATAAAAAACTACTTGCTGTCCTCAGTTTAACATTAATGACTTCATATGGATTAGTTAAGCTCCCAGCCCTACCTTTTTTTTTTCTCTTCTAGAATTTCTTGAATTTATGAGTGAGACTGTTAAACTGATGAGTGAAAGCCAAGTTACTGTTAACTGTATCTTAAGGTAAGCTGTTAAGCAGCCAGCATTATTACTTTTTATTTGGAGTTGTAGAGGAGAAATCACATGGACCCTTCTGTGACTTGCAAGTATGAAATGATGGCAGATACTTCACTTCTATACCTGTGGTTTCAGACTGGACCAAGAGCTCATACTTAAAATTCAGGTAATCTTATAAAGATGTGAAATTCTTCCTCAAACCCCTTGTATGTTATGTAACAAATTTGGCCACTATGTCACATTACTTTCCTGCAAAGCACAAGTGGGACATATGTGAAAAAAGCTGTTAAGTTTTCTCTTAGGAATTAGGAACTGATGATCAGTGCAAGAGCAGTGTGCAGATTTTAATATGCCTCAGCTGGCAGCAATATTCAACTTTTAAAACATTGTGTGTTCCAGATAACTGTGGCAGATGTACAATGAAGTGCATAGAGATGTGGGAGCTAATCATTAATACTAAAGATCTTGAGGATCTTCCTGACAGATGAACAGCTTGCTGCTGCGGCTGTCCCGGGAGGATCTGTTACTTGGAAGCAGCACATTTCTGTGCCTCTTTTCTTGACAGTACCTGGAATTAATTAAGTCTGCTGTTACCCAGGTCTCTACAGGCTAGAGCCTATCTTGAAGGAAACAAGTGCAGAGATCCAAATCAAATGGCAAAGAATTATAGTTGAATAGTTTATATAGATTGATTTTTTTTTTCTTTAGCTGAGACTTTCACTGGGTAGATTCCTAGAGCAAAGCATTTGGAAACAGTGTAAGGAAATGAAGATGGATGTACAAAATTAGAAAACATTTCTTTTAAATATATCCATCGTTTAAAACAGGAAAAAAATATCAAAGTGAATTGTGTGTTTTAGAAGTCTGGCTAATAAACAAGGTGTTTGGTGGTTTTTCATGAATGTTCAGTACAAACAAAAATTATTTTCTCTTAACAGCTCTATAAATGTGTATTAGTCCACTTTAATCTTAGTGGCAATAGTACAATGTTTTATTTCATAATTTTGCTGTGTCTATTAATCCTATGAGTTTAGATCACTGAAATTTAGCAGCCTGCCTCCCTAGTCAAACTTGTCTTCATTTAACAGGGCTTTACTTACTAAATTCTGTGAGAAAAATCAAAGGAGACTTCCTGTTTCTTATCACACAGAATGAACTGATCAGATAGTTCAGGATCCAATAAAATCTCATGGTGGATCCAGATGTGTGCAGTAAGCATTACTGTTATTAGGCCACGTTAAAAGTACAATTCCCAGTTCTTTCCTCAAGAGTATCAACATGCTGTGCTTAGCAAGTACCTCTTTCTCCTGTAAAATATTTTTGGGGTTGTTTTGAATTTTAAAATGTACCATGTCATTTTAAGTTCCTAAATGGTGTGATTTACTAACTGTTCCTGATAGATTGTGTTGGCATCTTGTGAGGACAACATTCTAGCTTTAAATACTCTCCCCTTAAAATACAGTCAGTTCTAAGAAAGCAGCATTGTTCCTGTGAAAACAGCATTTATGTATTTTTCTCTTGCATGTTTATCCTCGGCATCATCTTACTGGGAACATGTTTAATCTGCCAAAAGATCATCTGAACTCTGACTGCAAACCATTCTACTGTTCAGATTTCTCATGCAAATCTGTATGACTTCAGGTAGGTAGAGAACTTCAGGTTCGCTGAGCACATTATCTACAACCAACATTACAGTTTTCTGCCACATATTCAAAGCACTGATCATTTGTTGTATTTGTCATCTAGTTATACATCTAGACTGTATAACTTCTAGGCAGTTTGCTTTCAATCTTACCTCAGTATTCACAACCTCATCTTGCTGAGAAGTCTTACCCAGGCTCCTTATCCTGAAATCTTGGGGCTTTTTATTTGTTTGATTAACTTCCATGTCTTGCAAGCAATCCAGCTTTTGTTCAGTCAGTGTTCAGTGGGCTGGTGCATGCCTCTGTGCTGCCTGGACTTTCTTTAGTCAACATATGGACTATAATATATTGTTTGTTTTACATCTGATGTCATGGGAAAAAGTGTTGCTTGAGTCAGTATGGAAACTTGCCCAGATACATTCAAGTTGTTTCTTCCTTGACTGTAGTATCTGTGTGAAACTTTTCACTTGCCTTCTAATGGTTATTCCTGCTCATCCACAAGTTGTTTCCAGTCCAAATATAGTGCTACTTGATTGAAAAACTCCAAGAAGTGGTTCTCTTCTTGGCATGTGTTTAACAGTCCCAACCAATTCCCTTCTGAAATGTCACGGTCCAGTTTGTCACAGAAGGTCACAGGCTTGCTGAGCCTGTCCCTCTGGACATTTCACTGGCTTCTGCATCCACACAGCTAGAAAAACTCTGCTGAAATCTGGAATGTTTTTCAAACCCTTTTTTCCCCTCCCTCTGAAGCTGCTGTGAGGAAGCAGTGACCTAGAATACCCTTGTGAAACTCCTATTGACCTGCAATTTGGAATGTGCAGCCAGCTTAGGGACGTGCCCTACATCATAGGGTGCTGTGTTTTGGGTTGGTTTTTTGCACTGAAGAAGCTGTTCAGGTGATACTTGGGTATCACTTTAAAAGCACAACCAGAGAAATTTTATTTGCTTGGCTGCTTAGATAAAGAATATTAGTCAGGGCAAACTAATGTAACTCCACTGATATTAATAGAGCTATGTTACAACAACCGAAGAACAAGCCCTTAAATTCTAGGGCAATTATCAGGCAGGCTGAGCTTAAAATGTTCTACTGCTCTCTTACAGAGTATAAATAGTGTTAAGAGTGTTTAATGGCCAACTAGTTCCTAATTAGCTTTTTTCCCTGTTAACTTTTCTGTTGTACTTGTCTCTTCTGATATCATAGTTTTGCTATCAGAAAATAAGAACTCTGTTCAAGAAAAAGCTGTCCTGAGCTGTACCTTCACACGAGTAGTACCTGCTCAGGACAAGAGGCCCAGCAGGCTTCAGGACTTGAATATTCCTCTTAAAATGTTTAAATAACAACTGGGATTTGTCTGTAACTTTTAACCCAGCTGATTGAGAATGGATTTTCCTGGTGACAAAAAATATAGCATTCTAACTTCAGGGTTGTCTTGCTGCCAGATTTCATGCTGCTGTTATAAATCATTATGGCTCTTCAGAAAAAAGATAAAAACTATGAATGTTGGCAAAACCATCCTTCACTAAATGTTCCCCAAATGGCTGAACTATTCTCTATCATACTTAAAGAATTCCAGAGTTTGAGAAGAAGACATTTCAACCTGGCTGACTGAAGACTGAACATACTCGACAAATGACATATGCAATGAAATAATCCGACTGAACTGTCAGTATCACCATGTGCTCACCTTTCAAAAGACACATGCACCTTTGCATTCAATGGGTATTTCTCAGAGAAAAGAGCATCTGGCCCTTAGGAACACCACTTGGCAATGACAAATGTGCACATATTCTGACATTCAAACTGAGACTTTTTCTTAGTTACTAGTCTGTGTGACCAGTGTTTTCAAAACAGTGGAGGCAATATCCAGGATATTTTTGCTATTTATAATTCCCATTGTTGCAACTCTCTGGGGATGATTAGATTGGATGACTTCAGTGGTGTGATAGCTATTGATATAAATAACTTTCCAGAAGATTTCCTTATGACTTCAGAACAAATTAACCAGAATAAACATTTCTGAAGATGTTTACTTCCTAAGCTCTTTCCTGAAAATCACATTAGAAGAGCATGTCAGTGTTCATTTTGAGTTCTACTCGTTCCACCAGCTAAATGTGTAGGAGCTGTGGTGTTCCCATCATTCTTCCAGCCTTCATTTGTCTGCAAATTTCAAAAGACTTGAGATGGCAGAGTGTGTGAAGTGTCCCTAGTAAACACAGAGCTATGGCTACTTCAGAATTTAGTTTGTGTGATGAGCTCAAAAGCTCTCCATTTCCACCCTCTTTAACACAGGTTAATATGGGTACCCTTACCAAAGAAGGCACCTCTCATGTGAATAGATAATAAACAAGGACCTTTCTTGCTTTTCACTTTATCACTGAATGCTCCTTTATGAATTACTCTACCCACTTGTCTGCTTCTTCAAAACTTCTCTTTCCTTGTTGAAGTCACTGATTAATGACAATTATTATGCATTGGGGTTTTTAAATTAGTTTCTACTGTGGTTGACACAAGCTGCCCAATCTCTTAACTGGATCTTGTGCCAGAACTTTGCTAAACAATCTCTTTTGCCTATCAAACTGGATACTGGACAAGGGAATTATTCACCTGAGATTATCAGGTACTGCTGTGAACTAAAGCTGTCCATCAGAGATCTGTAAAAGGATGAAAGAAGACATTTGGCCAGGGGATTATATTCCCAGTCAGGTGTCATAGTAGGATATATTTGACTGGGATTTCACCACTGGAAATAAAGGAGCTATTCTTCAAAGGAGATGTTATCTAAAGATATCAAGAAGGAGTTTTGTTACTTTCCCTGGCATCTTTTGAGTATCAGTGAGCTAGTGGGATGAGACACTTGCAAGATCATTTGCTGAAGAGAACTGGCCCTGAGAAAGCTGCCACCTGGCAGTGTTACTGCCTCCTTTTCTTGTGCTGCTGCTGCTCCCTGGTGTGAGGGAGAGGTCATGGTAGACATCCATAATTCATTAGCCACCTTAGGTACTCTTATGTTTGTTCTACATTGGCTGTGATAACGGCAGAGAAAATAAAAAGTTTTGCTTGCCCTCTTGTATGTCCTCTTAACTGTGAGATTTTGGGACCTCTATATGAAGTTTCATACAGGCTCATTTTTAAAGATTTGTTCAGTGAAACCATCTAGGTTCCTCAGAAAATAAAATCCTACTTTTCAAGTATCAAATCTAAAGTTCAACATTTTTTGCTGCCCTGCTTGATCTGGACTTGCAGCTACCAAAAATAAAGACTTCTATTTGTATGATTGTACATGAGCTAATTCCCTGTAGCAAGAAGGCAAAATATAGTAAAATAAAGACAAAATTAGCACCATTTTCCCACTCTAGCTCTAGCAAAACAGTTCTCAATTTCATGTCCCAAATTCTGAGAGAAGATACTTCCGACAGAAGATACTTCCAGATGTGGTAGAATAAGTTGATTATGTTGAGTCTAAGCTTCAGAAGAAAGTATTTTGGTTCCCTGTTTTTGATCAAAGATACATTTTTAATTAAGAAAAAAAAAATTATACAGCAAATAAATCCTTTATGGTCAATCTCAAGGGAAAAAAGAGCTTTGCAAAGATGTTTGAGTTGCAGATTGCTAATGCACTCAGTGCTGCCAGGCTTGAATTGCAGATGGCCATTCTTTTGAAAGCTTATCAAGTTACCATTTCATCCCACTAACAGATGGTGGAGTAGCACAAGGCAGGTCTCACTTTTCAGGGATCTGTCCTCTGGACTATCTTAACCACAGGTTAAGAGATTGAAGGTCGTCCTGTGGAAACATGGCAGACACTTCATTACTTGAGTGTAACTCTCCTGACTGACATTCAGAGAAAAACCACAAGAGGTGTGCAGCAAGGGTCCAGTTTGCTGTTCTTGCACGGTCTGGGAAGATTGTTTCTCATGTGAGCTACCATTTCTTCAAACACTGAATCCTCTAGCAGAATTTTCTTTGGCTTAGAAAGATTTCTGAAGGATAAATTAGTTTTTGCTTTGTTGTGAACATCTTTAACCACACGTGCCTCTCTGGAAGGCCTTAGTCCCATCACTTCAAATGATGGAGAACAGATTTCACTGTAGTTCTTGTAATATACCTGTCTGTGGGGTGTCCTTCCCTTGCTTCCAGCAAGTAATTTTACTGTAAGTTAGAAAGCAAATTAAGCCCCTTGTGTCTTCTCTGTGAGCCCTCTCTGTTGTGGTGTGTGGGGTTGTTTTCGCACGCCTTTTCTAGGAGACCTTACTAATGCATTAATAAGATACCACAAACACTGCAACAGCTTCTAGGCTTTGATATATATGTTGGCTCCCAATACTTTTTGAGTGAGGTTTCTCTGCCTCAGTTTAAATTATAAATTATCATGGAATTTAGTCCACAAAGAAAATGTGCAAGGGAACACAAGAAAGCAAAGTGAAAACTTGGGGGCTTCTGTGATGGACTAAATAGCAACATAGGCATAGTGGTGGCTTTGTGGAAGTGTGCTGCTCTGGATGGGCCATGAGGATGGATGAAGAGATGAAGATAAGAGGGAGTTCCATCACTAAGATCACCACAGAGTGTATGAAAACTATATCACCAGAGTGGAGAAATGGGTTTCTAGTGTTTCTGTTCTCCACACTGCTGTGATCAAACACATGTGGCCTGGTGCCCCATTGCTTTTGAGACTATCTTTACCTTCATATCCAGAGAGGCTCACCTGTGCTTGAGGACATCCATTATCCTCAGCCTTAAGGCTCAGGTTTAGGGGTATTTTTGCCATGAGGGAGACATAAAAGCAGATCTAATAAAACCAAGAATCTTTCCTTTAGTGTTCATTTTTGTTCATGCTGCAGATCTGCAGCCAACACGTGTGTGCTTGTTCTGTTATGACCTTGCTTAACAATTCAGATGTGTTTTTCAGGGCTTCCTCTCCTGCTCACACTCCAGTCAGCTCTCACTGGAAGGAGCTGGCATGTCCCTACATTTTTTGCAGAACTAATGTTCTCCTTTTGAAGAGGTAAATCAGAAAGTAGTAAGAAAACAATAAACCAGGCAGCTGACAACATTCTATAGAAGCAGCTGAAACTGAAATAAAAAGCTCTTCAAACTTGTTTTCAAACTGCTCATGTTAAACATGTTCTGTAATTTCTGCCTACACAAATGTAGTAGGAATTAACCTTTCCTTGTGCCACTCTAAGACAAACACCACTCTGTGAAAGTGGATAGTTCATAATGTGTGATGTTCCACATGTATGCAGTCTTTAGACCCCAGTGCATATAGCAAACTCCTTTTGTGCTGTATTCCTTCATACAGTTTAACACACTTTCAAACTCCATTGTAAATTAACTTCATACCTTCTTAGACGTTCCCCCTCCTTTCCTTTTAAAGGATCTATTAGATTTTAATATGTCAGAAATTATGGAGCTTATGAAAACTCTTCAAATAATTAGAAAAGTTTTGAAAATTAGTGCAACAAAGTCAGTTATCCAGAATTCAAATGTGTGCTTCAGGCTCCAATGTGCTCATGGATCACATCTGCAGCTCTTTATGAACAATTTTAGTCTATCTTTTCATTTCAAGCTTATGATAGTGGACCTGGAACATCTTTTGTTTATGATATCCACCTGAAGGGTGGT
Organism: Dryobates pubescens; assembly: GCF_014839835.1. Lineage (NCBI taxonomy): Eukaryota > Metazoa > Chordata > Aves > Piciformes > Picidae > Dryobates > Dryobates pubescens. Next base: position 5,807,169 of record NC_071635.1, read on the forward strand.
TGTAGCCAGGAGGGGGTTGGTCTCTTCTCCCAGGCAACCAGCACCAGAACAAGAGGACACAGTCTCAAGCTGCACCAGGGGAAGCTTAGACTCGAGGTGAGGAGAAAGTTCTTCACAGAGAGAGTTGTTAGCCATTGGAATGTGCTGCCCAGGGAGGTGGTGGAGTCACCGTCCCTGGAGGTGTTCAAGAGGGGATTGGACGTGGCACTTGGTGCCATGGTCTAGTAGTCATGAGGTCTTGGGTGATAGGTTGGACTTGATGATCTTTGAGGTCTTTTCCAACCTTATTGATTCTATGATTCTATATAACTTCAATTTATCTGCTGCCCTACTTGGATTCCCATGGCAACATCTTTCAGGAATTCTCTTGGTTAAAAAAAAAAAAAGCTTTGATAGATGACTAAATGCTTTGAGGCACAGAAGAATGGCTCTTCTGCCCTCATATAAATGGGGAATGACAGCTGCAGACAAGAGGAGAAAACTTCAGAATGAGTGGTGGGAAATCTCTAGATGCAATCTTTTCACGATCAGTTAATGAATCGGAGTGGAATACAAGGCTGAGTCTTTCAAGTTACTTCTAAAAGTGAAGAGTTTACATGACCCACATAGAATGCTTTTCTTTAGGTGCTTTAAGGAAAGTTGTTGGAGGCAGGCTCTTCTCAAAATGTGGTCCTAAGTCACTGTAGTTCTGAAGTAGGATTGAATCAGTCAGGTGAATAAAGACATGATTCATTCTGGTAATAAAATAACACTGTGTATCTGGGAGCAATCTGAACATGGGCAACTTCATAAATAGGAACTGTATGAAATAAATACAATAGAATTGGTAGTTTTGTAACAGGACAGAAATATGTGTAGACCCCTGTGACCTCCCTGGAAATTAGAAAGCAGATGGAGACTGGTTCCTGTAAATGCTCTACCTTTTATGCTCAAGCATAACCTTGGCATTCACTTCCTTTATCTTAGGAATCCAAGTAACTAAATATGACAGAAAATAACTAGAGCTACACATGTGACAAATCACCACTGTGACCTTGATCATACCTTGAAGTATCAGCTTCCTGTGGTATCAGCTAAGGCTCTGTGTCATGATTTCTCATTTGTGTAGCTGCCAAATACTCACAAATTTGATAACAATGAAAGATGACAATAAAACATTGTGGGAAGTCATTAAGAAGTCTTGATTTGTTTGTTCATCTTGATCTTATCACACACAATCTTAACTATTTTTATACATGGCTGTTTAGAAGTTATTGAACATAAAAAAGCGAGGACACCCAAAAGTAATTATTGCAGTGGCTAATCCATTCCTAAATGCCATGTAAAAACCTGAATGAGGAAGTTCTATTCCAAAATGGAAGCACAGGCTGCAAGGATTAATCATTGTATCTGTTAGGAAACCATAGCAAACTGATACTCACTTTTATAGATACCTGTTTAATAACTTCAGTGCACCAGTAACCTAATGCTTGGAAGAAAGCAATATCTCAGCAGTACCTCCACAACTGAGACCTCAGTTCCCAGTGTCAGACTGTCTTTGGGGATTGTGCTGTCATGGGTCTAGACACATTTTTGTGATACCTGATATTGTTGTTTCAATGGAATAGGCAACCTCACATTCAGTTGGAGCAGTGCAAATGATACTATTATGGCATGACAACATTATGTTTTTGAAGGATGGTTTGTGCCTCTAACAGGGGAAGTCTTATGAAATTTGTGTTGGCTTGGTTTACAGAAAGGATACATTTAGTGGCTGCCTTTGACAGAACTCTTCTACTTTACATTATGGCTTGGTACAGAGGAACAGGATTGTTTAAAAATGTTTTCCTTTCCTTTATTTTTCTTGCTTTTGTCTTTTAAGAGCTCTGAAGAATTTCTGTGTACAGTGTGGTTAGAAATAGAAAAAGATATTACTTTTGAACAGGCATTTTGTTTTTGTTAAGTATTCATTTCAGGACTCTGTGTATTTATTGGTGTGAGTGGCACAGCTTCAAAGGATAAAGATAAATACTTCATTCTAGCATTGAAAACAACCTACTGTCAGCAGAAAAGCTTTTTGAACTGGTTGGAGCCTGGATCTGAGAAATTATTAATTTCTGACATGTCTTAGGCTATCTCTTTCTTCTTTAGCTTGCTTTACTGAACATCATTTGCTACAGACAAAAAAGTGCCACTGACTTGTCCCAGGTGGGAGGCTTGGGGCCAGGAAGAATCAGCACTAAGTATGCTGCTATCTGCACCAGAGTCCCAGGGGTGGGCAGAGTCACATGGGGACACCCAGAGAAGTAACCTGCCTTTCAGAAATGCCAGTATCTTCTGTTTGCAAATCCTTGAAATATGATGTAGGGGTTCATCTAATTTGTGAGCTTTGGAACTTATGTCTGGACATTTTGACTTACCCTTTTTCTATAGTGGGAATGCCCATCTGCTCAGAAACATGAAACTGAACCCATCTGAAAGTGAGCTGTAGCTAGAAATGTGACCTGCAAGGATGCCCTTATTTTATTAAAATGCTATTTATTTTAAAAGCAAGCAAACAAACAAACAAACCACCACCACAAAAACCAACCTTTTAATTTTACAAAATTTAGGTCAGGATGTGAAGTTGATCTATGCCCTATCTGCCTGTTACACCCTCCCCTAAGAAGGATCACTTTGCAGCCTACAGAACAGTACAGAGGCAGACAAGAGCCTCAACCTTGTGACACTCACACAGTCCCCACAAGTGACAGTGTTGGAGGAAAGTGATCATTGTGGGTGTCCCAGCAGGGAAGGAACCTTCCTGGTGCTTCTCTGACCAAACTCTGTCCTCCCCTTGGGTTATCTCATTGTGAGCCCAACAAGGGCATTGTGTGCACAGCACAACTCACAGTGTAATTGTGCTTTCTGCAGAACTCCAGGAACCTTCTTGTGCTCTGAAATTCTTCTCTATTTCAGTAATATGGACCATAGCTTAGAGATGCTGGTTTGTCTTGTTTGCTGCTGTGGTACTTCCCAGGTGAAGCAATAAGACTGGTGTATGTACAGAAGTATAGTGATAAAGTATTTCTGTTGTAAGTTGGCAGTTTTGATGAGAGGGTAGCACAGCTCCATGCCACTTCCTGAGGGCAAGGAGGAACTGCCCAGCACTGTAGGAACTTGGCTTGGTGATGAAGCATCAGCAATAGCTGTATGGGTCACTGTTTGGAAATAGACTAAAAAATATATGTATATTAGAAAAGCTTTTAGAGGTTTTCTTTCTGTCCAGTTCAAATTTCAACTCTGAGCATCCACAAAAGACCATTCTTGAAAACAAGCTCCTATGCCAGATTTGACATCAAGAATGACAGTTTGTCCCAATTAATGAACTTGAAATCTATTTCTCTCTGGAAAATGTTTGATATCATTCCTTATGCTAGGATGAGTTGACAGATCACAGAAGCGAGTAACATTTTCTCTAACATTATGTTCTTTGCTTCTGGGGTAATACTAAAGACAAAATGTTCAGTGTATTCATCCTCAGAATCCCTGCTGGACTCCACAGACTTCTACAGCTAAGGGTACAGGAAAAACAGCCATGGAAATTTAGAGTTCAGGCTCCTGAAAAAGAGCAAGAGTCTTCAGTTCACTACTTAGTAGATTCTTCTTAACTAAGAGTTTATTGTAATATTGCAAAATAACTTTCATCATAATGCAATGTTTTATTGGGTAGTTTACAAAATTGAAATATCACCATTTACATTTTTTATTTGATTCAACTTAGACTAAAACAGTGATAACAATAAGTGGGTTCACATTCCTGGTTTGAACAGTGAGTGCCTAAACAGACCTTTTAAAGCAATTTGGCTTTGTGAAAAGTTTTTCTATAAGTGAAACTTAAGTGTAATAAGTATTTAGTGTGTACTTTTTGTCACTAAGAATGTCTAAGGCAGGTTATGTACAGGTAAAACACAACAGAGACAAACAGGGTTTTGTGACTTATTGGGTATTTCATATGTAACACCTGAGCAGTAAACGGTCAGTAAAAGGCCAGTTAAAAAATCATGGTCTTTCACAGTTGCATGTGGGAAGAAAATAAGCTGTTTAATGGCAAAAGAATAAGAAGTGGTTAATCTGAGGAATGATTTTGTGGCCTTGCAAAAGGCAGCCTCCATCAAATGCACACTGAACAAATCACCCAAAGACACTGATACCCTAATGCAAATGAGTTCCCGTGTTTTGGGAGACAGATGTGTCACTCAGTTCCCTTGTTTAATAACAGAGGAAGCAGATCTATGTAGGAAAGGTGAGGTACAGCCCAAACTTGGCTCCATGTTGGCAGCAATGCTAGCTTAATTTCTGGCAAATGTACGTGACAGACAGAATGACAGGGACAGAGGTACTGATTGTAGCTAAATCAAAGACTCCTTCCTGGCTGTGACCCCTTTTATTCCTCTCTTGAAGGCTGCAGCTGCTCTTCTCATTCATCAGGAGACTGAGGGCTTAAACATGTCAACACTCCTCCCAGTGAGGGTTCCCTGCCCAGTGTGTTCTTTACTCAGTGGCCATTGAGCAGGGACAGTACCAGGGAGCACTGCTCCTCACACTATGGGGTGGAGAGGGAAAAGAGCTTTCATTGTGTTTCTAGCAGAAATCATGGAGCAACCCTCCTTAAACCTTTACCTGTGAGTTGTTGGTAAGGTATCTGCCGGAGACATGAAAACACAGCAGTCCTGTGGAAAATGGGGAAACCAGCATCAGCGTAAACCAGGAGTAGCAGTGCAAATTAGCAGTTATGGTCTCATCCTTTTACAGATAGCAGATCTCTAACAACAGAAATAACCTGTACATCATGCTCTCCCCAGGTACGAATTGCTGTGTCACCTCCTAACTGAGACCCTCCTGTGACCCTTACACATTCTAGCTCATCAGCTTTTTCGTATAGGGACAGCGATGTGCATGTCAGCAAAACCCAATGGGTGGATGAAAACAAGCCTTAGGCAGGAATTTAATCTGACTGGATTTAGACTTCTCTCCTTCTGTGTTTTCCATATGCTTTCTCTCCTGCTCCTTTTTTCCTACATTCTTCCCCCAAGCCATGACATCTTTTAGTTACAATGAGAAATGACATATTGTGAAGGTGCTGTGTTTTCCAACCTCTTCCCATATTCACTCTGAGTTGGGAGCAAAATGTTCCTGGTGTGCTGCCAGCTGAACCTCTTGCCGTGCTACAAAGCTGGCTCCCTCCCATGCATGTACTCCGGGGATGCACTCCCACAGCATGGGCTTTTGTTGGCTATTTCCTACATGGTTGGCCTTTTCTTCCCTTCCGGCACAGGACTGAGCAATTATAAATCAAACTATTTAGAAAAAGACCAGGAGTAGCAAATCCCTTTATCATAACCCACATCTTTCTGGAGAAAATGGTAAAACCTTTGCTGGGTGCAAAGCAGATGTGCGCTATTGCCGTAGACCTCTTTGTGACAGCAGTATTCACTCCTTTGGATGGGTTGGGATGAATGCCACTTCATTTGTGTTTTATTTCAGCTTCAGGGTTAGATGGGGATCTAACTGCCATCTACTTGTGTTAAGCAGGCAAACCCAGACTGTCTTCCTTACAAAATATTTAGAAAAGGCTTAAGCCTTCATGCTGCTGTAACTTCTGCCTTCTTTGTTAAGCAGCCGTTCACATCTTTTATTTTAAGCTTGTAAACTTGTTACTTGATATTTATTTGCAAAGAACAACAGATGCTATTACCCCTTCTATCTTTAAAAAGCACTTAAGTCTTTTAATGTATTCCTCTAATTACTTCATTTTTAAAATATAAATTCTTCTCTCAAGTGCACTCTGAAACTGTGCAAGTATGTCTGCAAACAGGGAAAAAAACCCCAAGAACAAAACATATTATTGGGGGTGGGGGTGGTGGTGAATGGTGTGGTAGAAGCAGCAAATAGAGCAAAATGCTAATTTGTAGTTTTAAATCATGAGCTATTGGCCCAGATTCTGTCTTTTAAATGAGGTTCTTTAAATATAAAGAAGCAGTAAGATAAAATGTGTTGTGTTTGTAAGTGAAGGGGAAGGCATGAGGCTTGAAGTGTTACATAACGTGTCCTATAAACACTTCTGTATTTATAGTACTTTATTAGTCCATCTTTCTCCTCCTGCTGAGATTGCAAGCCTGAAGATCTATTCCTTATAAAGCAGGCAAGCATTGATTTACCTCTGGTGTGCTGTCAGTGTTTAGGTGCTCTCAGTGTGTCCTGTTCTTGGCTATGGGCTCAGAGAAGAGAGCTCAGCATGCAAATGAGTCCCACATCTTCACTGAACTTTCTGACACAAAATCAGCTTTGTCTTTGCTATTCAGACATTTTGGGGAAAGTTTAACTATTTATCTTGGAGTTAAAGGACATAGTGACAGTGAACACCTTATCTCCTTTTTTCATTGAGCCTGTTTCTTCAGGTATGTTGTTTCTAGAACTATGATAAGATGAAGAAAGTGCAAGCCTGCGATAAGCAGCTGAAATCTCTTCTGGGCAAGGCTGGGAACAGCCTGGGTGTGTCTGGGCAGGACCTGGAAGCTTCCTCTCTCATGTGCTTTGGGTGTAGCAATACAGCAGGCACTTACTGTCACATGCCACATCTGCCCTAACAAGACCATCCTTCCACCTCCCATGGGACCCTAAAAACTGGACCGGCAGGGGCTCCTGCTGGAGCAGCCCAGCACAGCACCAGAGTGGGTTAAGTATTCATTGTCTACACTCCAGTTTGTTTTAGCACAAAACTCAGAAGTGGAGTATTTTAGCTTAAAACCAGCTGCAGATAGTGGTGGCTGAGGCCAAGGAACAATTCCTGATCTGTTCCCAGCCACTCACAGCTGCATTTACAGAAATGTCTCAGACAGATGCAGCAAAATCCAATGGGATTCCTCTGTTGAGATCTTTCATCAAGCAACGCCCATGTCCTACATATAGCTACTCTCATTTGGGGATTTATTTTCTTGGCTTCTGGAGATATCAGTGCCTGTGACTTTTCTGGCCTTGTGCTGCACTAGAAATCTCTGCATGTTCTCTACTGCCTGTGGTCAAATCCACACTGAGCATATGGTGCATCCCCTCAATCCTTTCAATTACTCTTTTACAAGCTTCTGGCTGCCTGGTTGGACAATGCCTTCTCACGGTGTGGGCTCTAGTGCAGCTCCGTCGCTAGGAAATTCTGTGTCACACCATCTAGTTTTAATTGTCCATTTTTTTCTCAGGAAATTCAAAACAGAGAACACAAATACATAATGCAAGACCATGTGAAGCAATGGGGTTCACATCTCTGATACGCCTGTAATTAATTTGCTCTTTAACAGAGGCAACGGCCCACATGAGTGCACTGAAAACTGGCTACAGGGAAGAGATTGAGGAAAGGTTGAACTGGGTCCTATTCTTACACCCTTTAACTCCAGCCTCCTTGTCAGTTTCAAATGGGACATCTACCTATTATTTTGTTCTGTTATTAATTTCAAAGCACACAATTCAATCCTTTTGTGCTTGTTGCAAGACAAGAGCAGTGGACTGGAGGAACTGCCCTTCAGTAAAATGTAAGGCACTGTTAGCACAGGAATTAGCTCCACAGCTGCAGGGAAGAGATTTAAATATAGACAATTAGCGTTAGGTTGCTAAGGAGTCATTCACTCCAAATAAGAATAGTAAATTTATTTACTTATTTAAATGTAGTTAAGTTTATACTTATACTATCTTAGCACGTTAAATAACAGAGAAACCAGATGTGTTTAGAGACCACTAACTTACACTTAAACCATCTTGTGCCTGTATTTGCAATGGCAGCAGTTCCAACACTTCCATTGTGGGAAGCACAGGGAGTGCCCAGGTTACCTCCAAGAAAGGCACATGAGGTGAGGTGGGTCTGCCTGTGCTAGCCTCGAGGGATTTAGATTCCATGGCAGTGGCTGGAGGACCACGGGCATTTTGTCTGCATCAGGCACAGTCTTTCCAGAACCCCTGATGGGTGTCACGAATGTCAGCACTGTCCCCCACCAAGAGGCAGGACTTGTAGTTGGAGCACCATCCCTGATTATAAAACAGAACAAAAACTTGGATAACTAGAAAAGAATTCCTCTTTTGTTCTGTAAGCTCCTTGGGTCAAAGACCTCACAGAGATCTCAATTATTGTTATCGTTTAATATTATTCTTGGTAGGAGATGTGGGCAAATTCCTTTCAAAAAGGAAGTTCTTTTATGGCTACCTTCTGAGCAACTCTAATCACATTACAATTTCTCCCTCTTCAAAGATCCCAGAAATATCTCTGTTCACATTTAATGTCTGGGTGTTTGTTATGTTAATGGGAATTTATTTGGAAAACATAATTATGGCAAATTCCTACAGTGTGTGATAAAGTGCACAGAACTAGTTACCACAGCAGGTTTTCTCCCCATTTTCAAGTGACCCCTCACTCATTCAGAGATGTTGAGGAATTTTCTGCAACTGTGTCAAAAGTGACCTTTTAAGCTGCATTTTTAAGTATAGAATTTCTTCCATAAGGAAGGTGCTATCACAAGATACTGTAGGTGATGAAATCTTCTTATCCAAGAGTCATGAGATCATCTGTTATTTACACTTAACACAAGGTGGAGCACCTTTTGAGCTGTAAATTCTCTCCCCCAAAACACCTTGCTTAACTCAGATTTCAGTTAAACCAAGAGGCTATGTTTCTGAAAATGTAGCAGGTATTAAAAAGAACAAACACCAAATATCCCCCCCCGCCCCCAAAAAACCAAACCAAAGCCAAACCACAAAGAATTATGACTGTCATTTAAGAGTGAATAATCTTCAAGGCAAAATTAATTGCAGTCATATATCTGTGGGAAGACTTTTTCATTTAAAGATTTTAAAACTTAAACCTTTCTTTTGTCAGTTATAATACAAGTAATTATTAACTATAACTCAAAATGTTCATTTTACAGAATTAGCATGGGCTTCCAGTTATGCTTGGAAGAGCACAAGTTCACCTGAAATTAATTTTTGGGGTAAAAATGTTTCTATTTTAGCTGTCCTGTAATAGCTCCCTATTAAATCATTGTTACATAAACTAAGTTTTAGCATAGTTCTACTTTTTATCCCTTTTTACATTCGGTACAATAAAGATACAGTACTTGAGGACAGGAAGTAGCAAAATACAGGCTGTGAGAGCATGTGGCCAAACCTTCATTCTCAGCTTAAAATGCATTTTTGAATTGAAGAGCAGCTCTAGAGGACTGTTGGGGTTTCTGATTCAGTGGCCCTGTCAGGCAAATGAAATATGAAATCTCTATAAAGTGCTCAGATACCACCAGCATAAAAATGATACAAAAATATAAAAAGTCCAAGAACCACCAGGCCTCTCTGAATGAGAAATGGTTTTCTAATTCTACCAGGCAAGGCTGAGAGAGAGGGAAAGACTTGCACCAAGCTTGAACCCAACAGTCTGAGAGGAAATGCCTCAGAGAGAGGTGCTAGAGCCTGGGAGGAAAGAGGCCACGACCATCTTCCTGCTCAGCTGTCATGACTGAGAAGGGAGCAGCAGCTTTCTTAGATGTGTTGGGATGCATCCAAAGAAGTTTTAAACCATGCACAGCCAAATGTCACAAAAGATGCATAAGCTGTAAAATATTTGGGACTATTTTGGTCAGAGAACAGTACAGTGACTCCTGCCTTATCAGTAGCATCCTATTAAGTAACACGGTTGTCTCATTAAACATCCTTATGACTGAAGGCATGGATGAGCTTACTCTGTTAACAGGGATTTACTGATATTTATTAGGTACAAAAATGTGCTGGCTCACAATAGACTTGATTCATGCTTGTCATATATAAGCCTTCCAGTACAGATAGCAGGTTTAATTTCTGCCAGGAACCAGCAGAAAAACTGCAGGCCCAAAATGGATGACAACCAAAGCAGCACTGTCTTCTCTTTCTTACCTGCACATTATCTTCTCAAGCAATTCCAATTTAATGCCTTTAAGCTGTTACACTTGCACCAGTGGTAATTATTATTCTTAATGTATTCTGAGCATGTGTCTTCCAAAGGGTATGCCAGAGCAAGGAAAGGGATTTAGGAGATGGATGAGATAAATTATAGAAACAAAATAAGCATGTAAAACTTGTTAAAATGGGTTAAGCTCAGGGGAATGGTACCTTAAGCCCTAGTTTTTAAAGTAATTTGGAAGTGATGGAAAGGAGTATTTCACACCTCATGAGCAACAGCCACAGACCCTATCAAGCAAACAAACAACAAAAAGCATACTTCTAAAATCAAGTTTAAAAAAGAACAGGAAGAACGCTTCCTGTTGCACATATTTTTGTGGAAGACTCTTAATGACTACTTAGGAAGTAACATGAGAAAAAAATTTGTTACTGACAGGTAGTGCAGTTTCCCAAAGGACTGTATGGGATGGCAGTAGTTTTCAATGCCACTGCTCTAGAAGAATATATATTCAGAGAACTCAGGTGAAGATGTATTGTTCTTGGTCACGTTGCTTTTGTGTAATAGAACTTCTGTCATTAAAGGAGAGCTGTAGGAACAGGCTGAAGAATTACACCTGATCTGGTGCAAATCCAGGTTTTAAAGGCAAGGTGACCTGAGTGATGGTTACTAGAGGAGCTGTGATGACTCTGAGAAGAGATACATATAAGGGAAGATAGATAACAGACAGCAAGTATCTCATAGAGCAAAACTGAGAAAGAAGTGAGGCTAAAGCATTGCTGTCTTTGCTGCATAGTTGTTGAAGCCCATATGGCCTTTTATCAGGAACAGTCAGTGATCACACATACCATATGTGCAGCAGCATCTAAGCTTAACAAGCTGGAAGTTTGAACTATGAATTTCCTTACAGTTAGTGGTGTTAGTGTGAGCCAAAGTGATATTAATTTTAATTAGAGATGAATGAAGAAAAAAAAATAAATCTATTTGTTCCACTCAAGCCCCAAACTTCCATTTTGACTCTGTATGGAAAGACTTAATACATTAACTTTCCAGTGAAGTTCTGCTTGTTGAAAGGCAAAGCAGGGGAAAGGCCCCTTGTGTACTGGCAGAAGCTTTCACACTCTGCAGGTAGAGTGGAAGCAGCTTGTGGATTTGGTGGTTTGTAAACTGGAGAAGAGAATCAGCAAAAAAACCCAAACCAAAACCACCACACAAGGGACTACTTGCACAATGCAAATTCAGAAAAGCAAAGCTTTAAAGTGACATGAAGAATTCATGAACCATTCATCACTTGAAGTATTTTCATTGAAGCCATCTGGTGGGTGACCTGTTCTAATAATTACAAACCACCACTAAATCCAGGTGTCTATTCAGATCATTGCAAACAGATAACAGGTTTGCATTCCAGTAGTGCCTTCCAGGTTCTGAAGTATCTACGGAGAAATGACCTCTTCAAATTAAATCCTTATCCGGATCACAATGAAATCCGGGGGCTACACCGTGTACTTGGGCTGTACGCTGAAATGTAGTCTGCAGTCCTTCGGCATCACTAGGATGGGGAAGGAACGTTTTGTGACTCTTTCCTGACTTGAATGCACATTTTTTATCACACAGAAACCAATATGAAGGGAAGGATCAAGGCTTGTCCTGGCAGGCACAGCTACAGTGTGTCCCCAGAGCTGGAGGGCTGCTCCAGGCAGCCCCAGCCTCAGAACGGGCATTTGTCACTGTCCCATGTTCCTTCCAACCCAAGAAGTAAATCATGCTGGAATGGTGCATTTTGCAAAGCCATTAGGCTTTGCCTTCTTATCTCTGCACTGAATCCTGCAGATAACATGTTTTTCATCCAAACTTATCTTCCCAAAAAGCCTGAATTTGAAGAGAATGAGAGATGGAGAAGCCACCATTCTCCATTCTTTCATCATAGTAGATTGTAAAGTGTTTCTGAACTGAGCTTTTACGATTCTGGAAAGGGGTAAGTTTGAAGATATTTATTTCCATTTTCCATTGCTTGTCTAACAGGCTGAGGGAAATTATTTTTCTTTGAAAGGGAGATACTGAAATCTAAGTTGAAGCACTTAAATTAAGCAGTATGAAAATAGACAAAGCCTTTCTACATTGACTATATGAGGACTTGGGCCACTGCCTTTAGGAAAACTGTGAAAACATTTAAAATTAAAGCATTGGTATATACATAAAGCAGGTCAGAGCCTTCTCTTCCTTGATAAAACCTACTTGGCTAATTAGCTTTGCCTTTTCACATAGCACTGAATCTCACATCAGGCAGTGACTTGACAAAACTGGTTTAGAAAAAGACCTCTTCCCACAGAGAAGGAAGGTACTGTTTTGAGAACAAACATTTGTTTGAAACCCACCTGCACCTGAATGATTTCTTTCACTGCCAAGCTTGTACACTGACAGGAAGGAACTTATTCTTACCATGGAAAAATAGGTAAAAATGATGATGTATCTTTTCCTTTGTCTATATAATGTATCAAACCATAATTAACAGAATAATTAGTATGTGTGTGGAGAAAATTGAAACTGGCAAGACACACTTGTTATCCTGCTGACTGGTTTAAAAATGGGACTCAGATTTTCTTTATTAGCTCTTCCTCAGTATAGTCCCTTGAGCCAGAAACTCTCTTAGATGTGAGAATATAGCATCTGATATAGAAAGGCCTTGATCCTGCCAGAGGCTGTGGAAAAAGTAACTCTTGGTGAGGACAGCACAGCGAAGCAGCCCAGGTGCTTTGAGTTTTTGTGCTTTATTCCTGTTGAGGCATGCCCCTGATTTTAGATCCCCATACCACTAGGCTGAGCAATGTGAAAGCTGTTTTCTTTCAAGATGAGTGAGTACCCTTGCAATCTCAGTCTGTCAGCAATTCGATCAACATTACAACTGGAAGGCTGACATTCCACCACAATGGAACCAAGCAATTGGTCATCACTTGCTGCGAGTGCTTTCCACAGCTGTGGCCCAGATGCAGTACCTGGAGCTAACTCCAGCACCTTGATCCCCTTGTCTATAATTCCATCTGTTCGTGGTGTTTTGGCAAATTTTCTCATCCTTCTAGCTGTCAGAAAGTGGTGATAATACATCACTGCAGCAACAGATTCATTTATCCAAGGCTGTTTAAAGATCTGAAAAGGGTGCACTTCAAAGGCTGGAAAATGGAGCACAGTGCAGGTGAACAGGGGAGATAGACAAGCAGTCAGATTTAATTAGCCCTTCTATATTCAAAGAAACTGATTTCAGCCTGGCATCTTCATCGTGTATGATTGTCTGGCAGGTGTACCAGTCAGTGCTTTTCTGAGACTCAGTTGTCTATGATAGGGTAAAGAAGTTTCTCTCCTAATTTTGGATTCACCTGACCTTTCTCAGAATCCAGTGGCTAAGAATCCTGCCTTAACTACAAGTTCATCTGCTGGAAAAACCCATAATTTATTGTGAGCCTGCCACCTGCTACCTTCCCTCTAAGGTTCCCTAGCACTTGGGCAGGAAGAAAAGGGGGGGCAACTACCCCATCACTGATGATTCTACAGACTCTTTCATCTTCCCTCAGACTTCTTTCTTCCAGCCTGAGGGTCCAGTCTATTTAACTGCTCCACAGATGGAAACTGCTCCCTATCTTTGATCTTCTTTCTTTGAACCTTTTCCAAGTGTATCTTGGGGAGAGGTGGGTGGAGGTATGGGATGGACAGATGGAATAAACAGGTTTGACCAAAACTGCAGCATTCAAAATGTGGGTGTAAGGGGCTGCAGTATATAATGATGGCCTCTCTTCTTCATCCCTTCTCTAATAATTCTCAGTTACTAATCTGTTTGTTCTATCATCTGTCATTGAGATGATATTTTGATTTATCTATAGTCATTCCAAAATCCTACTCCCAAGCTTATTAAAAAGCCTAGAGACATTATTTAATATATAAATTTTTATTTACTGGTTTTTATCTGCCATCTTACTGCCTTATCCTTCAGCCTTGTAAGGCCTTCTGCTGTGCCATGAGAACCCTTCAACTACCTCCTCCCTTCCTTTGCTCTTGTCATGTGTAGGCAGCGCAGAGGAGCTGGGACACATCCCCCTTCAAATAAAACTATGGGTGACCACTTTCATCTTTCAGGCTCTGTGTCTCACAGCTTGGTATTTCCTGGTCAATACAAATATTCTGTATCTTTATCTCGACTAAGCAGCTGTCACAAACAATTGTAGGCAAAATAAATGTTCCAACCAAAACTTTCCCTGCAAAAAAATTATTGGGGAAAAAAAGTGAGAGGATCTTTATAGCCCTATTGCCATGCACCCTTACAACATTTGGAACCACAGCTTTGTTTAGAGCTCAAAAGTGCAATCTACAAACCAGTAAAACTTCTGCTGTGGTTCTACATAACTTACTGCAGATCATTTCTCACTTATGATGTCTTGATTCTCTTTCGATTTCTGTTTCTGCTTGAATCAACTTCCTCCCCTAGTCTCCAAAACTGAGCTTGTTAGAGGATTTTAGGTAGTTTGGTGACAGTGACCAGAGCCATAAAGGAAGAATAATTAAATGATTGTTTTCTTTTAAAGATAAAAGTCACTGTCTAGCACTCACCACAACTGTGTCAGAACCATTGACATTCAGGACAGAAAACATATCTGGGTATACAAAATGTTTCCCATTAAGCTGTCTACACTGAAATGATAAATTTCCTAATTAGGTCATTGCATTCCACCTCTCTTTCTGGCTCCCCAGTCTGTAGTATTTTTATGAATAGTTCATGCTGTGGTGTACTTATTAATATGCTTCCACAACCTAACTGGCATAATTAGTTGCATTTTTATCTCAAAGGTTCAATTAAAAAGTAATCTAGTAGGAGGTAGGATTCCCAATTACTGAACATGGGAAAGACACCTCTTCTGTTCTCACTTTCATCTCAGACATAATTCAGTCAGTGTTTTTCCCACATAAAATGTAGCTTTTCATCCCTGTGGAGGAAGAAGACAGGTCACAGAGACCTGTGGAGACCATATATAATGATGTCTATTTTTGCCTACACATTTTCTTTAAAGCTACAGTTGAATTTGTAGTACACTCCCATTGTAGACACTTTGTACACTGCCATGTAGATGAGACCGAAAAAGAAATCATTTTCATGGATGACTATTGTAATTGAAGAACATTTCCAATTTTTCTCTTTCAGGTTCATTAATCAAGCTTTTACAAATACATTAGAAGTAAAATGAAATTAATTTACATTTTATTTATTAAATGTGTTTCACTTTGGAAACTTCTAAATAGGTATCACCCCTCCTTAGAAGATGTCAGAACATTCTGACAGATGTAAATCTGTAATTTAATATTCATAACTGAAATCTCCAGAGATAATTTCCAAGGGCAATAATTGTAAATAGTGGGGAGGGCTTATTAGTAGTCTGCTTTTCTTCTAGAGAAGTATTCACAGTATTTATTATGAAACCAAGCTTTCAAAGTTAGTATTTTCCATTAATGATTGTAAATGAATTATGCTAAGGAAAGAAGTAATGGCAGTGGTATTTACTGAAGAAGTTTGGCCAGCCTTTCTACTAGGGCAGTGCTAAAGCACTTGTGCAAATGAGAAACTCCACATATTAAAAAGTATTTTATTGCTGCCAGGTTTTTGCTTCTCACACAGAAGGCAGCTTGAAGATGACAATGAAGCAATAATTTCATGTGCAGTCCTACCAAGTAGAGGACTGTGTGGCTTTTGAGGGATACAGTGTTCCTGTCTCACAGTCACTTTTGGCTCATATCAGCAAATACCCCACAGCTGGAGAGGTTCAGAGTTGTCTGTAGGGCCATAGAAACCAGGGAGATTTCTCAGGGAAATAGGTGCTGGCAAGATGGATTTGTTAGTTATACCACAATGCAGGAGACTCACTGCAGTGGCTGTGTTATTGTTTATCACCCTGTCATAGGTAATGGAGTTTGTTTTATTTTTTTTCATACTTACTTGAATCTATTTCTAAGATGCATACTGCAGAATATTTACATAGTAGTGTTCTAAATTGTACTGGGTTCCTATCCACCTACTGGCACTCATCCACATTTCTGTATTAAACACAGATTACTCCTTTTGAGGCATGAAATAGATCTGATGTTATTCAAAGATTTTTATGAAATATTTGTCTATCTCCATATGACTGTTGTTTTCATGAAAGTAAGTCTTGGACCACCCAGCTTTTTTCTCTGTTAAACATTTTCCTTAGAAGATCTGAAAATGGAAATAACAAGGTATTTTCCCCATTAAAATGTTCCCAAGATTAGATCACAATTTGGCAAAATTAGCAGAATTTCATTATTTGGCTTTTTTTATAGGGAGTTCATTACAGACACATTTCAGATTGGGCAAGATACATTTCACTGGTGAGGGTGACAGACTTCAAGTGTGGCTCTTGCTGTTTTGAGATTACACAGTGTCAACAGAGATTCTGTGAGATCTGAAATTAATTTAATGGGGCTTTATGCTCTTCTCTTAAAGTGTGATGATAAAATAAGGCAAGAGGTTTCATGGACAAGATGCTTCTAACATCTTACCTCACCTCCTGACTTTAGTTTTTCGAATCATCTCCATGTTGTTATCCCCTCTTTGTTTCCTGTCCCAGCTGTCCTCTCTGAAATGCAGCCAGTGATTCTGATCAGCATCATCCCTCTTTTAACTCTGCCTTATAAACTGCATCACAAGAACCCTGAAAGATTCAATGCACAAATGTGTCAATTCTTGACATACTCTTAACTATATTTAAATTTTATTCTGTTTACATCTGTTTACATAAATTCACATATATGCAATTTATATCTTTTGATACACATTTGTGTGTACAACTAGCAACATGGTTTTGTTAGTTTTTCAAGCTGCACACATAGCACTTCCAAACCACAGATCAACTACCAGCCTGAATATGGTTACAGCTTCACAGACATGCTGTCTTGCTTTGTATTTCTAGAGGTATACGGCTTAGATACAGTTATGGAACTATGGCAGTGCAATATATCACATTACGGTTATAGAAGTGTAGGGGTTGGAAGGGACATTTGAAGAGCATCAAGTCCAGATTTCCCTGCCAAAGCAGGATTAACTATCCCCTCCTTATAGAAATGTTAGGAAAAGCTGTAACGTAAGAACTGTAGCTGGCAGTATCTAAACAGAAGCATAGCACGTATAGAGAAAGGGTTGGACGTTTGCATCACAATAGGTATGTCGTAACAAATTCTTTGGGGCACATAAAGTGTTGCCTTGGACTAAAAACTTCAGAAATTTAGAGCCTGTGATTGCTATCACTGCACACCTGTAGGAACATGGTAACATAGATGACTAAAACTTGCATTTATGTATGACTTGGTCCTTCCAAATCTGTGTACAGTTCACCATCAAAAACTATGCATCTGAAAGCAGAGGTCTGTACACCAAACATCTCAGCTGATGGGAGGGATATTCAGATACTTTTGGAATGCTAGGCCTTTGGCATAAAGAAAATGAAAACTTAATCTGTTAAAGTTCATGCTCTTTATCCCTACTGCAGTGAGAAAATAGCCCTAAATCTTGAATCCAAGCAAGAGCTGTGGTCACTTCATCTAAGAGGACCTCAGCCATGCAACAATGGAATGAAGCAACAAAATCTCTTTTTGTGAGAGTCACACCATCACCATGAGTTTGCTATTTTTTAATTTTCTTATGTCTTTGCATTTGTATCTGTGAATAAAGTAATATAAATAGACTTTAAAATACATCACATAAAATAGGAATCTGAAGTATCACAGTGAAATGAAAGCCATCAAGGCACAATCAAAGAGAACATGAGTCGTGTCAGGCCTGCAGGGGAAAGAAAGGGAGATCTGCCTTTGTTGGCTTTCATTTACTCTAATCATCTATCAATGTCCCAAGCATAATGAAAGGGCCTGTGTTTGGCTGGCTCTGGACTTAATGGTATTGTAAAGGCATTGTGAAGAAGTTTCAAGCCAAGGTAGGCAGAAACTGTGACAGTAATTTGTGAGTGTGCTACCACAGCACTCCAATATGGGACCAATGTGATTACAGCAGGGTCACACTGTCAGCTGTAAAATATTCCAAGTTTTATTTATAAGGACAAGCATCTCCTGTAAAGCAGCCTTCTGAGAGATATTTTTTTGTTTTAAAAAATTCTTCCTTTCCAGGCTGGAGAAAAATCCTGCCCATTCTGGAAAGATACCTGCAGTGTTTGGATTTTGATCTCTCTTCAACCTTTCAAACATCATCTTTTCAAAACAACACAGAGCACCTGCTGCAGCTAGTATCAAAAGGTAACATGCTTTGCTAAAAATACATATTCTAGGGTTTGGGGTTCTAAAAAAAAAATTGAAATGAAAGTGCAAAAACCCTCCATGCTGAAGATACCTGTTTTCCTGGCTTTGCTTTATGGAGGACTTATTTGTGATACAATACATTCAACTTTGGTCCTTAAAGGTGATCTGTGCCGTCCCCTCTCTCCTTCCCCAAGCCATCAGGCCTTTTTGAACTATTAATTTCCTTGGGTGACCTCTGAACCTCATATGAAATGTGGTGGAGAAAATGCACTCACAATAGAGCTTCATCAAAAATACTGGTTGGTGAAGTCATGGAATGGCAATTATTGGAAAAGTTTTAACTAGATACTTGGGTTCCAAAAGGATTTTACTTATCATTCTGAATAACCTATAAACTAGGAGAAATCATTTAATCCATCACCGATAGTGACTATTGTCACTGGATTTGTCCATAGGAGTTCATGGAAATCTCAGAAAGATCTTGTAAGAAAAAAGAAGAGAGCAGGTATTGGGAGTGCTGAAGATCCATTTATAACAGCTCACTATCTAGGAAAGTGAGAATATTCTTCCTGAAAAAACTGCAAGCAAAGGCATTTGAATAGTCATTCATGAATATAACTATTAGCTAAAGTTTAACAAGCCAGCCCAGCTATGCGGCTAAGCTGTGTGACAGTTCATAGCAACAGCACTTGAAATATTTACTGACTTACTGTTTCCTTACCATTAATAATGAAATACTTGAGATCGTGTTTGCATATCCCTTCTGTTAAACAAAGCACATTCATTTGTAAATTTAAATGGGCCAGGTTTTCTGACATGAGCTACCAGACATTTCAGCTATTTTTACATGAAGCTATTCTTACATGAAGCTACTTTTACATGCTTCTAGTTTCTTCAGTGAAAGTTTCATATGACTTATTTAATAAGCTTGTTATTTTCTCTCTCATAATCCAAATGGCAGCACCAGAGAATAATTGACAAGAAGGTGGTTTTGCTCACCGAGTGGTGTGTTCTTTGCAGAGCATACACCTGAGCAGGTACTGCAATGTGGGATCACATTTCTACATACAGATATTCAACAATTAGGTGCCAAAATAGAACTGGCCTAATTTACACCTCATGAAGGTTTGCAGCTTCCTTGAAGTGAGCAGTTAAACACCAACATCACTTGCGCTTTCAGGTGAAAGGCTCTAGCTCTCAGCTGTTAAGTTGAAGAGGAAACCTCACTTGGTGTATATCAAATTGGTAACAGTCACAATGAAAAACAGGTCCAATGTGTAGGCACACCCCTGTTCTACCCTACCTGGCAGAGGAGGAAACAGAGCATGAAATCAGTCTCATCAGTTGCAGCATCCCATTAGGGTGAGGCTATGGCACCATCTATGGGTGACATCGCTGTCCAAACTACTTGTTCCAGTTTGTTTTTTTCTGCAAGGCTTTGCAGTTCTTTCTGAATGGCAGCTCCCTGTCACCAGTGTGTTGCTAAATCCACAACCGCTCTGCTCTCCATCACAGCTGGATGTGGTGTGCTGCTTTCCTCGTGCTGCTCGGGCTGCCTGAGAGGCAAGCTCAACATCTCTCTTCCAGCTCTACAGGACCCTGGCCGTGTTCGAGATCTTTTCTGCAAAAGTGACTGTGACCAGCTGTCCGCCTACACTTCAGGTGTGCTGTGTGTCCCATAAGCCCTTGCATAGAGCAGCTCAGATCCTTCAGGCAGGCCCTGCTGGCTGGCGCCAAGCCTGCTGCATTTGGGAGGCAAACTGCTGTTTCTCCTAGTGAAGCTCCCCAGGACATTCAGGAGCAGGGCTGAAAGTCAAGTGCTTTTGATGGGCTTTTTATCTCTCTAAGGCTTCCGGTGCGGTAAGCTGTCTCTCACACCAGGAGAGTTGGGGAGAGGGACACATCACAGCTTGAGTGTCTTCTGGGTGTGGCTGCAGAAGTTGTGGAAGGCAGTTAGACCCACGGGCCACAGCTTTACCAGTCTGTTATTTCCGGAGAATAAAATCGTCTCTCCGCTCCCCGGGGAAACGCCTTCGTGCGCTCCACCTTCACCGGTGACCGAAGAAGACAGACATGGGGCAACTGGGGACACACAGCCCTCCCTTAGACCCCCTGTAACTCCGCGACAGCGCCCCGACCCGCGCATGCGCGGCAGCGGCACCCGGCAAGATGGCGGAGGAGGAGTGAGTGCGGGGGAATGGTGGGACTGCATCCGCCGCCATCCGCGGCGAGTGTGCGGTCATGAGACTGGGGGAGGCGGCGGGGAATCCTTGGGGCGTTCGGGTGCGGTGCTGCCTGATGTGACCAGGTTCTTCCGCCCCGCAGGCCAAAGCGGCGGATTCCGCTGGTGCCGGAGAACTTGCTGAAGAAGAGGAAGGCCTACCAGGCCATCAAGGCCACCCAGGCCAAGCAGGCCCTCCTCAACAAGCGGAAGGTAGGGGCTGGCCGCGGTGAGGTCCCCGGTGCGTGGAGGAGTTGGCGTTGTCCGTCCGTATGCAGGGTTTGGTCGGCTGGGAGAGCCTGGCCGTGAGGTGATGAAGCCTAGGGTGGATCTGCAGTGCTGCTTGTGTTTCGGGGGAGGGAACCGTAATTCCCTGCAGTCGTACGGAAGAGTGAGAGGCTTCTCAGCGAGGGGGGTGCCGGAGATGAGGAGGCAGGCACCCGGTGCAGAGAGTGCTTCGTTAGTGATGATCCTCAGGGTTATCTCTGAGGGGAAGCTTGAGTTCAGAGCATCTTCCCCATCTGTCCAGAGCTCTGCAAAAGGGACAAAATTCGACTTGTTGTACTGAAACGCAGATTTATCAAAGCTGTTCCTCTTAGACCGGTGACTACAAGGATACTTGTGTGTAAAATGTAATGCTGCAGTTTGCTTTCCTGAGAGTGGGTTTAGGGTTAGCTGTCCCTAGATAAATCAGATGGTGCATGCACAGGTGATTGTAAAGCCTTTTTCGGTGTGTAGTGTGGCACAGGTTGCTGATACTCCGTGCAGTGTGTGGCTTCCAGGCTGGCAGAGCACAGCAAACCTTTCTGTTCAGGATGTGAGATCTGTTCTGCTGTATGTCAGATAATATAGCAAGTTCCTGACTTGGAAATGGATTAAAGCTTTCCCAATGAATCTGTTTCTTTGGAATTGGTGGGATTACGTGCAAAACTTCTGCCATTTTGCTAAATATTCTATGTTTTTAAATGTGTTACTGAACCTGCTGTTTTTCCAAAGTGGAAGTGGAAACACAAGCAATACTGTTAAATAGTCACCTCTTCAGAAAATTACCTTAGAGATGAGAAACTGATCAGGTCTGTCTGCTTTAAAAATCCATGCCATTTCATGAGTGATTTACAAGGTGAGATAGAAGAGAAGACACACAACTAATTCTTTAATTTAAAATGGCCTGATAATTTAGCCAGTAGAGTACCTAAATTATTACTGGGTAGGTGCCATGCACATTCAGCTCCTATTCATATGTGGTGTGGGTGGGTACTTGCTCCTGAGCCAAGGATAGGTATTTAAACATCTTTCTAACTGAAAAAAATCCCCTGTGCATTTCCCTGTAGCTCTGAAAAGATGTTTTTTGCAAGTGAGCTGGATGTTCTGTGTTTGAATTAGTAGTACTTAATAGTTATTTGAATGCTTGGGATTTTTGTTGCATGTGTATCTTTACAGAAAAGGAATCTAAACCCAGGTACTTTCTGTTGAATTGTAATTTTGGGCCACACTGGGGTATTGCTGAAGTATCTGTTTTGCCCAGATACAGATGTGTTTTCTGGCTTTCCCAGTGTTTGGCTCAGCTGTGTATGTAGCTGTGAAGATCTGTCTGTGGCTGCAAATGATCGCATGTGCCTAGACGTGTCTTGGGTCTTGCTGGTTTTCCTAATTTATTATTTTCCTGAGGGAAACCTCTTTGTTCACTGTTCCTAAATTCTAGCTAGCTGCTTGTAAATTCCTATGTTGTTCCTCAGTTGTCTTCATTAGGCTTAGGTTATTCCTCTTACTTTCTTCCAACTGCTGCCAAAACTGAGTCATCATCAAGTTCTAAATTTCACTCGGCCTTTGAGATGCAAACCTTTATGGCTGTTGTGTTGGGAAGGGTGATAATTTCTCATGCTTTTTTTTTTTTAGCTCCAGAGGGGAAAACAAATCCAGTTCAAACGCCTTGAGGCTTTTGTACGAGATTCATGGCGCAAGAACCGAGATGTCACCCGTCTGAGGCGCATGGAGCAGAGGCCTGGGCAGGCAGCTCTACCTCAGGAAAACAAACTAGCCTTTGCTGTACGGATTGTAGAGTAAGAAGCTTCTGTTACTGCTTGCCTTTATTATTCTTACTGTTTGTAGCTGCCACATAATTTCTAAGCAAAGGAAGGTCTCTTTGCAGGTTATCTGAGAGCTTTTGTTGCTATATTAGAGCAACATGGTTACTAATAGTATTTTTTTTCACTCAGCATTAAGGGAGTGAGTAGGAAAGTCAGAAGGGTGATTGAGTTGCTGCGGCTGAAGAAAAACTACACTGGAGTATTTATTAAACTGACTCCTTTATCGCTGAAGATGCTGCGGGTTGTGGAACCTTACATTGCATGGGGGTAAGTACCAGTCCCATGACTTGGTCGCGGTTTGCATGTAGATATTGGAGTTTTTTGATCATCCATCTGGTATCACAAACCTGGAGATGGCTTTTCCAGTAACACTCAAAATTTTGTCAATTTTGTATCTGAAACCTCTTATTATCCCTTTTCTCGTTGTTCTAAACACGACTTGGTTAGTTTCCCACCTCTGTACAAAGAAGTAGGGTGGGACTTCCCACTATCATGTCTCTACATTACAGAATCTGATTCTTGTTTTTGCACAGACATCCTAACCTGAAATCTGTACGAGAGCTCATCCTGAAACGAGGCCAAACCAAGATGAAGAGAAAGAAGATACCTCTGACAGACAATAAGCTGATAGAGGAACATTTAGGTGAGCAAGATGAGAAAATTAATTGAGGAAAGAGGTGGATGCTGAGAATTTGTAACCTGACCTAAAAGGGAGTGGCCGACCTCTGTAAGAGATGACCAGCAATTCTGGAGCAGTTGAACATCTTGTGTTGTTTATGGGGGGCTTTTAGTTGTTTTGTTGAAGTTTATTTTTTTTGTTCTGCAGGGGGTTGTGGTATTATTTGCCTGGAAGATCTTATTCATGAAATCTACTCAGCTGGGAAGAACTTCAAGAGAGTCACGAACTTTCTGTGCCCGTTCCACCTGTCGGTGGCTCGCCACGCTTCACGTAACAAAGTGGGTTTCCTCAAGGAGATGGGCAAGCCTGGCTTCAGAGGTGATGCAATCAACCAGATCATTCGGCAGCTGAACTAGTCAGGTGAGGAACACCTTCATATAACTTCTAAACCTTATCCTTTACCTGGTTTCCTAAGAATAGCTGTACTGCCATCAGAGATAAAGGGGGTCTCCTTTTTACTTTACAGAGTATCTTCAAGTTAGGGGAAGCTAGTCTTGGTCCCATCATGGATCAGCAAATCCTACAGGACACCTCCTTAAAGACTTGACTGTTGGGAGATTGCAGTAATATGACTGGTTTTTCTTTGCTGTTCTGCAGGGTGTTTGTGAAAACTTCAGGATTTGCAGCCTGTGCCTTTTCACATGCATTTTCCATGGACATAATTGCTATGCAAGGGTATACTAGATCTGGATTGTTGGTGCCTCTATAAAAGAAGGAAAAAATACACAGATGATGATGATGGAGAGGGACTTGGAGCTGGTCATTCTTGAAGTATTTGGTACAAGAAAGAACTTGGAACTTCCAGGAGCTTTGGAGATGACTTCTGCATCTCCAAAAAACAATTTTTTTCTTCTTTTACACTCATTACTGCTGGCTCTCTTGCAGTCACCTCCTCAACCTGCATATGGTGTAAAGCAGCAGGGGTGAGTTCCTGATTTAAATTTTGGTTTCAGTTGACTCACACTTGCTGCTTTCATCCAGTCCTACTGTGGAGTGATTGAACAGCTTGAAGCACACCTCCATCTAGGTGTAAAGGGTTAGTACAGTCACCTGTTCAAGAGGTGGCGAGAGGCAGAAGACAGGAGGTATTCCTCTCCTTACTGCAGTGCAAGCCCAAGCAGTGAAAAATACAATTTTGTGTAATTTTTATTTAAGTACCAAGATGGTATTTTTTTTTTTTAAAGGAGCCTTTCCACATCCAGTGGACTGGGATTGCTGAAGAAAAATACTTCCTGGTAGGAAAGCACAGAAACTCTGTGATAGAGTGGTGGAATCCATCTAATCAATACTTTTAAAATAAACTTTTTTGATTGTTCTGTTGTAACTGGAAGTTGTACATGAAAAGTTAAATATACTGAAGCAAAGTTGGTGAATGAAATTAACAAAAAAAAATGGAAGAGCTTACAAGTTCTATTAATAGAGGGCTTCAGTACAAAAAGGTGTGAAGAACACATGAGAGTCCTATCTTGGCCTGATGATTAAGAACAGCCTTCTTGCTAGGTGTGACTATACTGTTGTTGGCCCCTCCCCCCCCCTTAAGTGGGGCAAAAATCCATGAATAGATTAATATTTCATATTAACCATAGCTGGTTTTGAAGCTTAGAGGAAATGGTTTGAGTAACAAGGAAGAAGGATGCCTTTAGGGTATTAGTTCTGAGACAGTTACAAACTAAGATACAGCATTTATAAAGAGATCTAAATTGCGAAGTACTACAGATTGAATTAAAGAGCACAAGAGCACTATACAACTTTATTCTGTAAAAACAAGAAACAACCATAGGAAATGCTTGACAGACACTAGAAACAGACACAGACTGAGACCACCACCCCCGAACAAGAGTCCAGCACTCTAATGTACAAGCCTTCATATATATATAACACTTTCCTGATAAACAGCTGCTTTCATTGTAAAGAGGTAGAAGTAACTTCAGGATTGTTCTGTTCATTCATCTTGGGCTTGCTGCTGGCACTGGAACAGCCTAGCCTTTTAGCTTGAAGAATTGGCATGGCAGGAGTGAGATTTTTTTTTTTAGTGCCAGAAAGAACTTAAACCTGCTAATGGAATGCAGTTTGTAATAATCTTAAACTACAGAATCTGAAGACAGTTCTGGCACTTAACCCTAGATTCAGGTAGTTTTTTCTAGTGAATGTTGTAGCTTAAACACCCATTAGTTTAGCTGATACAGTTAAGAATGGAAGTACTGTTAAAATACTTGATTTAGACCTCTTTAAAAATCAATGCTAGCACAGTCTAGTGTTACATTACATTATCATAAATATGTTGCCTTTTTTTCTGTATCATGCTTCAGCCAGAGCAACAATAATGATGTGTTCAGGGCATATCACCACTATAAACAGAAACTATACAAAATGACAAGATATATACAACCCCCTGGCAGTGTCTCAGGGGAAGGAATCCTTTTTGTAAGCCACCATGCTGTTTACTTTGTGGATTGTGGTAGTGAAGGAACGAAGACGAACTTCTTCTGAATTGGCTATGAATTGTGGTCCTGACTCTTCCCATTTTTCTGGCACTGCCAGATCTTTATCTGTGTAGATCAGCAAGTCAAAGGCACCTGTAAGCAAGTGGGAACAAATTGTGTGTAAGAAGATGAGATGATCTAGATGTTGAAATACGTACTCAGTAATTACACTGATAATGTAAAAAAAGTAGTCAAACCACGAAAAAGTCCTGGTTATGTTCATGTGTAGCTGTTAAGCCATTTTAGTTTACTCAAATGAGTGTGATGGAAATGGTTTTTAAACATGCTGAAATGCTGTGGAGCGGAGCTCTATGAGTTCAGTAGTTATTTACACAAACCTCTCTGCAGCTGGAGTCACAAAATTTACTATAAAACTCAGAATACACATACAAGTTTAAGTTATCTAAGTCACCCTGCATTGTATTCCATTTCAGAAAAAAAAGCAACAGAACCTCCAAAAAGCAAACAAAAGATTTCAAGCATTTTGTGGACAAAGTACCATTGGTTCCTTTAAATGAAATTGCCATGCAGTATGTTTTCCGTGGCTCACACAGCTGCGAGACAGGACAACAAAGTGCTGCCTCAGAAATGTGTAATAATAATCAAAAAGCCCCAGAAAATTAGCAGAAAGGATTTTCTAAAATGGAAAAATTGTTGAGGTTTTCCAAAAAGAAGGGTTTGATTTTTTCAGTCAAGTTAGAAGTACTCACAAGCAGTTTCCAACAGTGGCAGAAAAGTTACTGTGGCAGTTATTTGTCTTATGACAGATCGAATTTCATCCTGAATAATTTTCTGAGATTTTTCTCGTGGTGCACTGGAAAAAAAGGGAAAGCTGTTAGAAAGCTGCTACTATACTGACACTCTTCTTGAATGCAGTTCTATTAGGCACTGTTAGTCTGTTTGCTATTGGGTTTTTTATAGTAGTGACACTCTTTTAAGGCCTAGGCAGACAGGCTTAGAAAAATCTGATAGCCTGTTTCCTTTTATTAGTGAAGCTTCACAGAATTTATAAGAAATGTTACTTAGTGTAGAGAACATTTGGCACAAAAGGAAAGCAGTAAGTTCTTCAAGCCGCGTACCTTATACAGGATTTTATATACTTTGTTGAAGATTAAAAACCAAATTTTGAGATGATGCTTTAAAAATGTCAGCACCTGAGGATTATGCCTACTTCACTCATGCTTCAAACCACAACCAGTGTACAGACTAACAGAAGGAACAGCAGTAAGAAAGGCAGCAGTAAGTTTAGTAAGGTCTGAAGGAACATCTTCCAAGCTCACACCAAGGAAGGGCTGTCTTAGCCACTCAGGAAACAGAGCAGTGCTAATGCCCATAGTGTTTATAGTGCCTGTACAGCTCCTGCAGGAAATAGCAGGCATAAAGGAACACTGATACCTCTCGTCCTTTGCCGTTTTGTCACACTCGATGTCAAACTGCCACCGCTCCAGAACCTCATTGTTATCGATACTTGAGATGACCACCACCAAACGCTGCACAATGCACTTGTAAAGCCACTCTGAAAGAAGCCACAGGAGTTACTTATAGTGCGAGGAAGAAGCAGCATCAGAGACATACCATGGAGGGCAGTGCAGCCTCCCACCAGCGGCAGCACTCAGGCTGTTTGGAGGAGCCCACTCGGTTTCCCAGCCCGGTCGCGCCCCGCGCCCCGCCACCTTTCATCTGCTCCACTACGTTGTTGAGGTAGTTCTTCAGCTCGGGGTCGGTGGTGACAAGGAGGGTGAGCCCGTACTTTTGGACGCGGGTGAAGGTCTCTGGGGGGTAGATTCCCCGCTGGTACAGGATGCTGTTGATTCCATAGGCTGCAACAGGAGAAGGGGGGGGGGGGGGGGGGGGGGGGGTAGAAATGGAGGAATGCGCGTGAGGCGGCCATGTCGCCCCGCCAGAGGCCTACCAACCGCCCGCCTGTACATCTCTTCTCCTCCCTGCTCCCCATCCACCCAGCCCAGTCACCGATCGCCCTCTCGTTCCCTTACAGAAGAACTCGGCGACGATCTCAGCGCTGCCCCGCAAGGTGATGCCCTGCTGCTCCCGGCTGCCCTGCCTAGCCATGGAGGCTACGCGTCCACCGCTTCCCCGCCGCCCGCTTCAAATCGAACCACGCCCCTTCCTGCCTCCTCGGCGCGCCCCGCGCACGCGCGCCAGCCTCCTCCGCGTGCGCCGGCCGTTGGGGAGCCGCGCGTGCGCTGGCCGTTAGTGGGAGGGGCGCGAGGCGGGTCATGGCCTCAGCGTCTGAGGGAGGGCGGGGTGCTGGCGGGAGCGGGCCGGAATGAGCTGGCTTGCCCTGCGCCACTGCGCCCCGCTGTCGCCGATAGAAGGGGCTGTGGGGTGCGGGTTCGGCAGCTGCCCCTTAAAAAAAAAAGGGGGGTTCTGTGTTAATCTCCCCACCAGCTCCGTGTCGCTTGCGCGGGGGCAGAGCCGCCCCGTGGCGAGGCTGAGGGAAGCAAAGAGATGGCCAAGGAAATGCTGTTGGCGTTTCAAGTTCAGGGTTTATTTAGATCCGTTCGTCCGTGTGAAGGAGCTTGTGAACTTAAAAGCGATCTTTTCCAGGTACGAATGAGATGAAGCAAGCCACCTAATTTATGGGTGTTTTTTGGTAGAATTCACTATGTAAATCACATAGTGGATGTCTGAAAGAAAAACGGCCTATCCTGCAAGCACTGTCAAAAGGCAGGCGGGGAAGACCTGGGGAAGACCTGGGAAAGCGTGATGAAGCAAGATATTTCTATCTTAAATGCGTAGGATAGTGAGTAACACCCAAAAAAGGGATTAAGAAGCAGGCAGGGAGAACCTGGGGAAAGCAAGATGAAACAGATGCTTTCTCCTTGAATCCATAGCCTAGTGGGTAATACAAAAAGAAACGGGTTAACAATAATTTATAAAGGCAGGGAGCCCACAGGTTCACCCCTCTGGGCATAACCACCCCTTCTGCCAGGCTGCCACAGTGAAGGGCAAATGCTCTTCCCTCAAAACACTTAAATCCTGTTATTACAGAGACACCAAGGAAGACACTGCAACTAGCGGTGGCTAGCAAGCGGAGGAAGCTGGCGGAGGTTAACGGGAAAGACAGACGAAGTGAAACAGTAAGTAAGTGTTAAGTGTTGAGATATGTAAATAGTATCATGAAGAAAGGAAGCTGTAGTCTGCTGGGACAGGAACCCGGTGGCCAGCTAGTCAGGTAATAATACAATACACATGTAAACGCTAAGTGGAAAGTAAATTGATTTTTTTGGCATGGAAGAGCTGCAAATAAAACTTCCCTGAACATAATTATCCTGAAGTATCTGGAATGAATAGATGTTACCATTTAAGACAAACCTTTTAGATGACCGTATTGACCCTGAAAAGGATTTGCCTTAAAATGAAGTGACATTCAAACCACAAGTATTTAAACTTAGGATAAAAACGGTATGGTCATTACACAGTGCAGTAGGCCAGCTGCTAAAAGTGAATGGATAGTGTGATTATTTATTTTGTCATAATAAAAGACTCTCTGTCGGTTCCAATTTTTGATTCAAGAGGAAGCACAATTTGTTTCAGGGGTCTTACTGCTGTGATTAAAACATGTAGCGTAGTCCTAAAATCGTGTGAAGTTCTGAAAGGGTCTGAATGATTTACTTATTAACCTAAAAAACTTAACTAATCTTCAGTCACCATATGACCATAGCCCAATCAAGTGTGATGGAGACATGTACATGAGTTCTTTTGTCATGTTGCTGCATGGGTGTGCTCCATGTGGTGATGACACCTATAGTTAGGGCACATGGCAGGAGGAGGGCTGTGGGGCTCTTGCAAGGAAGAACAGCAGGGAGACTGCTGTGGGTTAGTGGATGATTTGTGTGGCTGACAGACTACTTCCTGACCAACTCCGAGGGACTCTCCAGAACGAAGATGACAGGTTGAGTTATATGTTCTGGCGCACCAGGAGCTGGCTATCCTTGCTTTAATTATCTCATGCTAAATCCTTAATTTTCATAAGGAATGTGAAATCCCAGTTGTATTTAATTTAGGTCTCCTAACGATTCTCTACTCATTGCTGTTTCTCAATTATGGCTTGATGTAATGACAGAATGTTTTTGATTCTTTTTCTGTGGAAGGAAATGTCCCCTGTTTAGCTTGGCTTTTCTGCAACATTTAATGATTGCTTCCCCACAGGAATTGTCAGTGAACCTGGGACAATCCAAATCACTGATATGCCATCACTTTTTTTTTTAAAGCAACCAAGGTCGCATTCCCATAGTCATTCAGCAGACAAGAAGATGTAGCCTACTTGTGCAGTTCATTCCTTTTTTTCTTTATCCTCAGGGTGATGTGGACAGGTCTCTCGGCATAGCAAAACAACCTATCAAATGAAAGTTTGTTTGCTACAAAAGCCCATTTCACATTAATAAATAGTCATATTAAGCCTCAATGAAACCAGTTTTTCCTGTGGGAGAAAGGAAATCTTACCATGTCTTAAAGCCTGCCTTTTCTAGTAGACCTCAAGCTCTTGAGTCATTTCTTCCCACACTGTAGGAGGAGATTCTGCCGTTATAAGCTTATATTAACACTTTTGTGTTCTTCCCTCATATTTTTTGTGCACTGCCTTGATTCTCCTTAGGGTTTTAAGAATGCTCTCCCTCTCTGGTTCTGCCAGCACTCAGAATTCCTGGCAGGTGTTAATCTCATTTTTTCTCTACAGGTTAGATGTGTTGATTCCTCCTTCCTCACCCCAACTCGTGCTATTTGTAGGTCAGATGCTGGGTGAGGCAGGTCTCAGTTAGCCGAGCTGCCAAGATTTCTAGTGAAACCGTTACTTTTATCTGTCAGCTGTGTAGTTTCTGTACTGTAGGGGAGTGTGACTTTTGGGTAGGTCCCAGGAAAAGCTTTCCCTGCACCTAGGGTAGGCTATCAGCACTGTCAAGACCTGTCACTATTCCTTTATGTAAGAGGTGGTTTTGGATTTTTTTGTTTTGGGTTTGTTGGTTTTTTTTAATCTTCTAAATCTTTAAATCACTTTCCTCTCTTTAAACTGCTTTGCTGTGTGTGAGCTGCTTTACTGCCTTCTATTCTGTCTTCACAGCTCTCATCCAGGATTCCTTTGGGATTTTATTATCTGGAATGACTGTAAAATACTACACTTTTTGACAGCTGTTTTGATTTTGGGGGTTTTGTGTGTGTGATTGTTGTTGGTCACGTTTGTGTTCAACAGTCTTTATAGTGTTACAGTTTGCAGGATAAGTGCAGGTACCTTCCATCAGCTGTCAAAATACATATACCATTGCTTTTCAAGTTGGCTAATGCTATTTTTAAAAACATAAGCCATGGACTATTATGACAAATTGAAATACTGTATTTTTTCACTAATTGCAATGAGAGTGGTATGATTGTTCTGAATTTTAAGTATTCATTGCAAGAAATTGATTTTAAAATCACAGAATCATTTCAGTTGGAAAATACATGTTGACCCAATACCACATTCTGAAGTGCCATGTCTACACATTTTTTGAATTTCTGTAGAGAATGGTGACTCCCAACACCTGCCTGGGAAGGTTGTTCCAATGCCTGACCAGATTTTTCCTAATATCCAAACTAAATCTTCCCTGGTGCAACTTCCCCCTCCCTGAAGACCTGGTGTTGTCTAAGGGGTACGTACTGATATTTCTGATGGTTTTACCTCTAAACTACCGGGAGATGGCACCAGGCACATATATTTTCTCTCTACCCTTTCAGTTTAATCTTGAACTACAGCCACTTCACGTTTCTGTTAATACGTTGGACAAGTTTTAGATGCATTTGCTAGTTTTAAAAACATTGTGCCAGAATTAAGGAAATACTTGATGTCCATTTTTGCTGTTTTACCTGTGTTGCTATTGCACTAAAGAAAATTAAAGAAACTTTAACTGATGAGCAATGATTTTTAAATGTTTCAAGTGAAGGCAGGAATCATTCTTTGGAATCAGAGCAGAACTTAAATGAGTTTTCTGTGTTTTGAAATCTCCCTAGTATGTGATGATGTCATGTTACAGTGGTAACAAAATCCACTGAATCCTGCTCTTTATGACTGAATCCCTTTACTGCTTATTCCCCAATCTGCAGGCTGATAATTTGAAAGATGTTACTCCAGTTCATGTTAGCTCCTGTCACATCTGAAGTTTCCTGATAAATAAATTGATGGAAAAGTAGGAAGTTCTCAGGTAATTTAGACTTACTAACCCAGTATAGCTGAGTTTAGCTTTAAATTCAAAACAGGTCTTCTAAAGAACTCTAGAACAGATTATCAGTGGGGATGTTGTAGACTGTCACAGTGGCTCATCAGAATGATAATAGTTAGTGAACAAAGACAGGCAAATTAGTCAAATTATTTCTCCAAAGTACTAGACATCTTAAGAAAATGGTAAAGGATGACTTTCTCAATGAGATAGCTATGCCTGTATGGAAGGAGGGATTCTTCAGAGAACATAGCTTATTTCAAGAACTATATCCTTTTTCACATAGTGTGAAAAATGTATGCATGCCTTTCTTTCTAAAATGGAAAGAAAAATGACCATCAATGTGTCATGTTTGTGAGATGAACTAAAATACTTGATGAAGCATCCAGTGGGACTATACCCTGAGCAGTTCTACTTCACCTTACTACCTGCACCTCTCACTGCACATTACTGATTTGGGACTCTAAACTTATATCATGGAGACAAATGCCTGACTCTAAACTTTCTGTGATGTCTTCATCAGAATGGGTCTGCTATGTTGCTTAGCAGCAGAAGAAACATGAGCAGTCTGGGACACTTCAACATGGATTGTTGAAAATACTTTTATCAGTAGTATTTCTTTGCTAACATTGATAACTTAAATCAGTCACAGAAGATCTCTTTGCACAGAACAGCACTGAGCTAGATATGGGTTGTATAAGGTACAGCCCAAAGCTTATACAATTCCATTTTAAGTGTAAAGAAACTCTTCTCTCTCAATTCAGCACATAGATCACATGAAAGGTGAAATGTCCTATTTCTTAAATAATTTTAATGACACTCATCAAGTAATAAATACTTTCTTAGAGTTTAGTCACTGATTCATCTGCTGACTGGCAGCCACTTAAGAAACCAGGGAAGACTATTTTAGATTCTGTTTGCATTTTAAAAAATCACTTAAGGGTAGACAGTGACTTGCAAAGGAGCTTGGAAAACAAATGAAGGAAAGATTTGTTTATACAGTTTGAACAAAATGATTTTATTTTTCCAAGTCAAAGATCCAGAAGGGCATGCTATTTACTACTTGTTGTGTTACAATTAGCAAAAAATTTAGTAGAAAAAATAGAGGAGTGGAACAATATTTGAAAGTTCACATTAGTTATCTGCATCTCCTGCACAATGGATGGCCTCATCCAAACCTCATGATCTGGTGCTGCTAGGAGTGTAAAAATGGAAACCAGATGGCTTAGTAATGTGAGTAGCAGCTTGATGCTAATTGTTCTTTACAGTCCCCCTCCCTTGAAATCTGATTTGAGGGAAAACATGGAATTATTGCAATAAGCAATGCCTTAGCTGTAATCTGACAGTTAGTCAACAGGTAAACCAAGAGTAGATACTTACTCCAAGGTTCAGGTAATTCTTGTCACTGAGGAAAATCAATTGAGCTAACACAAAGTTGTACTTCATTTGTGTATGCTGAATGATTTGCACATTCTTTGTTCTGATAACTTTCTTTAAGCCTTTAAAGATGTTAAGAAGTGGGTGTCAATACTGATCACTCAGTTATATTGAGGGGTGCCATCATTGCTTTGCTGTGCTCTTTGCTTTAGCTTCATAGTGGCCCAGGGTTTCTTCTTTTAGTTACTCTCTGCAGGGACTGTGCAGCACAACTTGGCAATGTCTTGACAGCCAGGTGACACTCTCCCTTGTGGCTACTGCCATGCTCACTGCCATCCTTTTGTTTGAGAGAGATGACAGTGATGATGCCCACATTCACTCATTAAATACTATGCTTTGAGAACAGTTGTCTAGCATTG
Organism: Dryobates pubescens; assembly: GCF_014839835.1. Lineage (NCBI taxonomy): Eukaryota > Metazoa > Chordata > Aves > Piciformes > Picidae > Dryobates > Dryobates pubescens. The sequence goes on from NC_071635.1 coordinate 5,840,873, forward strand.
AAAAGCTTGAAGTTCAGTAACTTCTTCATCCCAGAGATGTCCAAACCTTCATCTCCCATGCTCAGGGAAGAGTTCTTGTCATCAAGCTTTAGACTAGTTTGTCTGTGTGATGTTCTTTATCCCATCTGTAATTGTGCCACAGAACGAAAAAGAAATTGAAAATTTATGTGAAGACAGAAAGGAAAAAGGAAGAATATGAGTTTTATTGGTCATACCTGGCAAAGCGATTCCTGAACCACAGTCCAGCTGCCAAATTAGTTTGTGCTTCACATACTTTATTTTCCATATAATTTCACTTTCCATAAGCTTTTCAATACTGGCAAAATCTAAAGTTACACAGATTTCCTGCTCTGAATTAAACTCATGACAGCAAATCTCTTGGAATATTTATTTTTAATGCCTGATGCATTTGTTTATATGACATTTTCATTGTAAGCAGTGTTAAAAAAAAAACATGCACAGAAGGATCTCAGTGGGAAACAATAATAAAGACAGGCTGCCCTAGTGATTATAGTAAACTTCAGGGGTCCCTATCTCCTGTTGTCATTACCTAAACAATATCCTAAAATGCTGCAGAGCGATTCACTCTATTTGATTGCTGCCTATGCTAATTTGCTAGATAAAATGCCCTGCCCTGTGTTCTTTCCAACATGTCCAAAGTTGCATGCAGCTCTTTCCATTCACCAGCATGACCAGATTGCTGAACTCTGTCTGCCAAAAGCTTTATCTCACTGTGAACGTCTGCCTCCAGTTGCTGCCACACACGTGCTTTGCCTTACATGGATGTTTAGATTTCAACTCCCTAGCAGCCATAACCTTGTTCTGTCCTTGAGCACATTGTGACCAACCAGGTTGCAGGTGAATTTAGAAGTTGTAACAATCTGTGCTGACACATTACCCTTGCTGATTTTCCATTTTATTTACCAAGCAAATGGCGCTGTTATTGGTAAAGAGGGGGAAACATTGTACCTAAGTTCTCTGCTGGCAGTAGAGGACATGCATGTGATTATTCCATTTCCTGTGACAACTGCTCTGATATTTCATGAAAAATACAAAAAAAAAAAAATGCTGCTAGTAACTAATCTGGGCATAGGAACCTGAAAGTCATAAATTTACATTTATTTCATGAGGTTCCTACCAGCCCATTTCTGCAGTCTGTTGAGATCATTATGGATGGCAGCATGGCCTGGTGCATCAGCAACTCCTCCCAACTTTGTACCATCAGCAAACTTGTTGAAGGTACGCCCTGCTTCATCATCCAGACTGTTAAGACTGTAAGAGCTTCACTAAACAGCTCTTTTTCTGAGGAGGAAGCCACAAAATTGTAGTAGATCAGTTGGGTCTCCTCTTTTCTCATTCCACAGAGTCCCATTTCCTACCAGTTACTCAAGTATTATTCCTAGCCTCATCCCAGCTTCCCACAGTATAATGTGGCCTCTTTTCCTTGCATGCCAATAGCTGGTTTACAAACCAAAGCAGGTAACTGCACTGTTACAAACCTGGGGATCTGTTCTGGGTCCAGCTGTAGCTGGGGTTCAGAGGTAATAGTACTGCTTGATCCTTTGTTGAAGCACAGGAATGCGTTACGCTTGATTCAAGGATCTCTTTACAGTGGTCTGCTGCCCAGAGCCCTTGTGATCAGAGTGCTGTACTGTTTGGAAACCTCACTGTATCACTTGATTGGTGGCCACTACATAATTTCTACCCCTTCTAGTTCAGTTGTGCAGTTAGTCTCCTTGAGCGTGTGCGTTTGTCTTCAAAGAGACTGTTGGTGTTCCGTCACTGTTGGGTGTGCTCAAGGTTTCCCTTGAGCATGTACAAAAGGCATTTTCACACATGCTATATGAGGCAGTGCTCCACAAAGGAGAGGTCCTTTTCCTTTGTGAATGGTTGGTTTGGTAAGTGTTACCAGCTTCTCTCATTCTGTTGTGTCCATATGTTCAGCGTATCTTTCTTAGGCTGTTTAATTAATCCCCAGTGCCTTCGCAGCACTTACACGAGGGAGAAGTTTGCTGTAAGAAAATTGGATTCCAGCAAGTTGGGATTCTTTCACCATTCAGTTACTTTTAATGTCTATTTTGCTGTTTTGCTATGAAAAACTGTATTATAATAGTAACCACATCAAACAAATCTGAATGAGAATGATTTGAATTGCCATTAACTCTAATTGGCTTTTTAGAGCTCAGTATAAAAAACAGATTGTGTCTAATTAACTTCCAAAGTACCCCTTTTGCACAAAGACTGTCCCAGGGGACGTTTGGCAGACCTCCCTGTTGAGCTTTTTTGCAGATTCCTCTCTACAGCAATGCAGTAGATTATTAGTGTGAAGCCACACCATTTGTTGCTGTGATACTTCCCTTAAATGCGAGTGCTTTCAGAAGGATGATCTTAAGGGAGTGGAACTTCTGGTCATGCACTGAAGTGCAGAGTACAGTTTGAATTACAACAGAAGGATAGTTGTGAACGTTTATTGAGACAAGCTCTGAGGAAAGCAGAATACATAAAGACATGCCAGTACCTCAGCATTTGAAGTAACTTGATTAAGACAAAGTATTGTCTCTATCTGATAACTAATTTGAAAACAACAACAAAAAAAGGTTTGCCTGCTGTCTTAACTCTGAGGAGGACAGAGACAAGCCTGGATTCACATTTGCTTCTCCTCCTTCTTACAGTCTGTGTGTGTTTCCTCCTGTTTGTCCCAATTTTTGCATGTTTCTCTTTGGTTTTTCAGGACGTGGTGGAGGCAGCATGTCCTGTAGACAAAGATTGCCTGAGTATGTAGCCCTCAACCCTGCTAAGAGCTGCTTGTGCTACTGATTCATAGAATTAGGGAGGAAAATAATCTGAAACAACAGGATAAGATAGTGCAGCAGTTTGACGTAAGGAATGTTGATGATTTCTAAGGCTTGCTGTCCACAATATACTTTCTGAGAGAAGTAGAATTGTCCAAAGCAGGTATCCCTTGTTTATGCCTCTTTTCCCCACTTTGCTGCTGTGGTTTTCTTCTTTAAATTAAAAAATGTAAAAAGCTGGTCTGTGCTGTAAAGGGGTAACATTAGTCATGTGGGTGTTTCTGGTACAAGTCACAGGATGTAGCGAACAGTTAAGAACATCTTCCCTTTCCAGCCCAAAGTTTTGAAGCTGTTGTTTTTCCACTACTTACCATGTCCCAGTCCTGCAACTGATAGCAGTGAAATCTTCTGCATATTATTTGTGTTGCCTTACTTAGCATGCCTGACAAAGCAGAAACGTGAAGATGGTACTTCTTTACAGACTGCTTGTGTCATTTTTTTCAGTTTAAGTAGATTAAGTAATTTTTACTTCGATGCACCATAATACCTCTCCTGAATCTGCGTATGTTCCCTTTTGTAGTGTGGAATGTTTTGTTTCCCACAGAAAAAAAATATTTAATAAATAAACAGTGTATTTATTTACATGAAGGATAGACTATACAATTCTAATGCTTTTGTATCTTCCCTAAGGAGACAAATATGTCAGATTTTGTGTATTTATTTGCACGTTTTTCTTCTGATGTCCTTTTGCCTTGTAGGAAGCTGCCCTTCAGTAGGAAAGCTATGTTAAAAATATAGTTGAAAGAAAATTGATCCTAAAGTAATCCTTTGAGTCGATTAAATAATACTGATCTCAGTAGAACATCTATTAGTGTACATATGATGTTACTACTAATACAGCATGAATTTATTACAGCCAGGGGTAGCCCAATGAATTCCAGATGAATTCACCATGGCTGGATTCTTAAAATGCTACCAGGTTTACTTCAGGTTTTCTGTATGTGTAATTAATACCAGAAGCCAGCACTGCTACCTGCTTCTATTTAAAAAAATAAAAATAAAAGGGTTGTGTATAGGAAATCAAACTGAAAATTTTGAAAGGTGTGCCAGAGTTTTGGAATTGATAATCTAAAATAACTGTTTTAGAACCACATGAGGACACTGATTTTTACGTGAGCAAAAAATGTTACTGGTTTTTCTTCTTTAGCAGAAATCCAAACAGCCAAAATACTCCAAACTATGTTCATATAACTAGCTAGATTAGTATCTTGAAAAATTATTCATACCATATTCAGAGATACTGAAGTGTAAGATTTAGTACAAAGCTATACTTCAAAGATATCTAAGACATCTACAAAGAAAATATATTTTCAAAGATTGGTCAGAATTCCTAATATCAGGTAGAAACCTAGCGACTTCTTTTAATAGGATTGACAAATTCTGTTTAAACTGGTTATTTTTTGTAAAAAGAGACATGGAAACTTACACATTTTCACTCTGTCAGTGGTTTTATTGGAAAGTTACTGGTTTGGAAGTGTCATATGATGTCATGTGAAACTTCACCTAGTGAAGTTCAGCGTTTCATGTGGCATGTTTGGTTTCACAGTGGAATCTCCTGCTATGTTTGTGCCCGTGTAAGATCACACATTTTTAATTACATTATCCCAGCTTGGTACAAGCCATAACCAGAATCAGACCCCCAACTTTGGCATATGTATTTAGGTTTGAAGGTTTTACTGGTCTCTTCTTTTTGTCAGCTCTTCCCATATGGTTCACACAATGTTTCCATAGTTTAATAGACCAGGTGTGTGTTTTGTGCACACTTCATTAGAAGTCACTGCACCAAGGACATGGCAAAAATCATCTCCAGTAACAATTTAATGTATTGGTTATGTGATGATGTAAATCAAATTGTAGTTCCTAAGTGCCGTTTCTTTTTCCATAATGTAGAGGACATGCGCTGATAATGGGGAGTGAGAAAATTTCCACTCTTGGTTGAATCCAACCCCCTCCTGTGTGAAACCTCAGGGCAAAGGCAGAAAATGGGTTGGTGCACTGCTATCAAACATCAAGAACATTGGACGGGATGTGTTGATCACAGGCTTCTATCAGTAACCATGATCTGTTAACATCTATTTAAACACCTCCCGTATGCCAATGTTTCTTTGATTCCCTTGAGAAAAAGATAATGCACTGACAGGTTTAGAAGATGTTTTGCAGCTAATGCATTTTGGTGTGGACAGAACAAATTTTCTATGTACAAGGTTTTACATTGGCTTGATGAAACATTGACCTGAAACTACTGGGAATAATTCCAGGTGGACTAGTGGGTTTGTACCTGATTAAAACAGGCCAAAAAATGTAGCTTTTTTTTTTTTTTTTTTTTTTTTTTTAGACAAAATGTTCAGTGATTTAGGAGCTAGTCTGTTTTAGAAAGGAGTTGTGAATATTATGGTTTCAGAGACTTCAGCTCCTAAGTGCCTGTAACATGCTCTGTGAAACATTTCAACAAAACATTAATGCTTTTGAGAACATTATCCATTACATTTTCTACAGACAGCAAAATAAGCAGGAAAGGATAATAATTGTTGGCTTGAACAAGAGGAACTTTGGGTTTCTGTGCTAACTGGGAACAATAAAGGGAGAGAATGTATCCTTATTTTGTTCAATACAGCTACTTGCTAAGGTTGTTCTTATCCAACATATTTTTAAGGATGATCCTTACTGTCTTCTGAAATAAATACTTTTATCAGATTTCCAATCTGTGTGGCAGAACTGTAGTACAGTCTGTCTCACGTGGCAGGACTGTCTCACTAAGCTGTCTCCTCCTCATTCAGGACAGTACAATGAGTAAAACACTGTAAAAGCTGTCTCAAGTGACAAAGTAAAAGACAGAATACCTTTTATCATGGATTGAGTTGAATCTGCTGCTGTTATTCATACATTGCTGCAGCCATGCCAGCTTCAAAAAGTGAAAGTGCTAACTGGAGCAAAGTATTATGTGGCTTGAAGTCCAGATTGCAACATGGGAGGCTTCCTGTTTTAGTTGCTGCTTCTGGGTTCTTGATTCTTGGGTGTTGACTCTTTTCTGCAGGCATGGCAGCAGAATGAGTGGGAGTTGGGTAGCTGCTGGCTTCGTTTTTCTGTTTTATAATGGGTTTTGCCCCCCTGTGTATTGCACTGCATTTTGTCTACAAATATGCAAAGATAAGGTGCGTTGTATTTTTGTATTAATGAGATTATTAGCTAAGGTAGTTACACATTGTGCTTATGATAGCTCATGTTATATTGAACCCTTATCTCTTTATCTGAACCCTGAGTTTTGTGTGTTACTCTTCCCCTCACTTTTGTGTTAGGGGAGCAGGCAGGTTAGCCCTTGTGCTAAACCATTATACCTTTTCCTTGAAATGAAGCTGTCTGAGAGTGCTCCTTCTGCTAGAGGAGTTTGTGGCTATCTCTGTAGAGGTGTTCTGGAGTGTCCATTTTCAAGAAATGAGAAATATTTATAGATTCTGGCTTCCTAACACATTTTTTTCATAATACTGCTGAAAATGTATCTCATTTTAATGCAGAAAACCCTCAGAATTAACTACTGAACATATCACTTGAAAAGACTGTGAGCTAATGATACCCTGGCCTGGGACTTTCTCAGTCAAAACCACATGCACATTAAATTCCTGTGTGAAGGTTGAGCCACAGAGAGGATTAAACACAAAAATCGCTCCAGCAAACATAAAGATAGAAGAAAGCAAAGGCATCTGGGTTTTGCACCTTTTTCCTGTCATGCTAGAGGAATGAGCTATAGCCTGTTGATTTAATTGTACTAAGTGCTGCAGGCCTTCAGCTCTGTGAACCATGCTCTGTATGGAGCAGCTGCACAGCACTGAGCATGCTGGGTGGGAAGGCCAGACCTGTAGCAGCATCCCTGTGCTGCCTGGGGCTGGGGCCGTGGGGTCAGGCTACAGGGCATTTCAAAGCACAGAGCTTTGCTGCTTAAAGAGACGGTCTCATTTTCTTTCATTTTATACCTGCTGTAAAATCAATTACAAATAATAATATCTAACCTATTATTGACACTTTATCCTGTGGGGAATAGCTAGGTTTGACTATTATAAGCAACCACTGATTTTCCCCAGGCCCTCAGGGCCTCCTGTTGTGACTGAGGCAAATGTTGCTAATAAACGCCTCCTTCAAAGTGACTTTTCCAGCTGAATTGGAGAGATTCCAGTCGCCTATTTGATGGAACTTTAACCAGAAGTGTGTTGGACAAATTAAATATGGGTTAGCCTCTTGCTCTGGTCTATATCAAGAGCCTCTAAATGCAAAATGTTTGAGTCACAGAAGACCGTGCTCTGTAATTAACTATTGTAGCTCTCCTCACAAATCAAAAGCAGCCTAACCTGTGGAGTTCAATATGTCAAGACTCGGGCACTGAAATAGCTTAGAGAAGGAAGAAGAGGACTGAAATAGCTTAGAGAAGGAAGAAGAGGACTGAAATAGCTTAGAGAAGGAAGAAGAGGCAAGAAGAATAGGAGGGAAAGGTAGATAAGATTTTGCATATGTGCATGTTGCTGTTAGTCAAGACCAGGAGCCTTGAACTTCTCACCTTGTTATGGAGATGAAGTGCTTTACTGTGTGGACTCAAAATGAGTCCATGTCATTTATCCTACTGGGAAAAATAAAGGTCTTCAGGCTTATTGACTTGGAAAATAATGAGTGGGAAAGGTTTTGCAAACTACACGTACTGAGATTTCATTCCCTTGGACTGCTCCTGGAATAATTACAACTTAGTTTGAAATAGCTGGTCATTGGGCTGGTGGGATAAGTTCAAAATTGCAAAGCTGATGGCAGCAAGTATGACAGAGTAAAAAAGGCAGAGGTCTGCTCATGTTTTCAGACCTCAGAGTGGTAGGAAGGATTTTTTGGAGTGGATATTTTTTTGTCTCTATTTAGGAGTTTAGTGTTTCAAAACATGAACTCTTAAATAGTTTTAAGAGAGAAAAAGGGTTTCATGAGCAAATACTGAGCCTTACATTTTTATCTGGACCAAAATATAATTTTAATCATAAGTATAATTAAATACTTATTTAACAGGATAGTTGAAGAATTTGTGTCTTAAATTGTGTCTCAACATTAATTGTAAATGTTCTATAATTCTTCGTCTTTCTCTTATCAGCCATCATCTGCCAAACATTTGGTGTTGTTGATCTTAAGTTAATCTTAGGTCTTTAGTTATGACCAGGTTTCTTGGAAAACCTGTGAAAGTGCAGTTTTCAGTGATGCTCATGAATATATTTCATCAACAATAAATCTGAAAGAAATGAGACTTCAAGCTGTATGCTATGACAGTGTTTGTGCACAAAAAGCTATTTATCAAAGATGAGAACCTCTTTGGTTATCTGTCTTAATTTTCAAGTAAAAGTAGCTGACAAAATACTAAGGAGAGAATGACAGAATAATGTGGGTTTTTTTGTATAAATGTGCTTTGTAAACTAACTTAGAGTGATTTTTTTTCCCCCAAATTTTGTCTTAAGTTCTGTGGATTGTAAAGCAGGATTCTTGCTGAAAACATTCTGTTGTTGGCTCACTTCCCTTGTGGTTTGTAGACGACATCTTTGTCAGCATTGGTATGTCCAGTGAGTAGAGCTGGGAGAAAAAGCAGCTGAGGAAAGACAATTACTGTGGCAGACTTATCTGAATCATCCTAAATCTTCCTGGATAGGCACTGAGATCTTGATGTGGATGTGGACGGGTACCTCTTGCAGGGCAGAAAGCAATGAAGTACTGTGTTCTTCCATCTGCCCTCTTCGCATCATAGGCTCACAGCTAATTAATCAGTTTTAGTTTCCAGATGGCCTTCCAGATCAGCCTTAAGCAATGCCAGTAAGGGAGCATGACAGAGCTCCAATAGCAGTGTCTTTGGTGAAAGAATTCTCTTTCTGCTGTACTTTGGAGGCTGAAAAGCTAGGAGCTATAGCTGCAGGGAGAACAAATTGTTCAAACACAGGGAAACCAAGTATTTCAGCAGTGATACTTGTTATGAAACACTCTGATGTGCCTACTTTCATAAATAAGTTCTTCTGAACCACTTGTAACAAAGAAAAAGGACCTTTCAGAAGAATACTAGAAAACTGCACCATTTCTTTCTCCCCTGCACTGCACCATACTAAGGATAACTATGAAAAGGCAGGTTACTCATTGTTCTCAGATTATTTTGGCAATGGATTACTTTGGTTGGGTTACAAGAATGTTGCTAACAAGTGAAAATCCTAAACTGTAAGTTTCAGTACTGTTGTAATTATTTGAAAACTGAATGTTAGCATCTGTCAGTTTTGGCTTCATTCAAGTAATTGAAGAATATGTACTAATGTAAGAAAAAATATCAAGTGTGGCACAGTTCCAATGGGTGGACATGGCAGCTAAATTTGTTTTGATGTATATAGTCCAGAAACTCAAATTTGTTCATGGAAACAAAATATTTTTGAAAGATCTATTGTATTTTACCATAGCTATTCTGTTCTACATATAGAAGGCATTAGCGTGAACAGTGTTTTCTTCCTTCTCTCTTGCAAAAGGATGGGTTTATAGAAACCTTTTAACAAATCTTTGTCCAAATAATGGTGCTATCTCTTATTAAACTCAGGACCATAGAAAATCTTTTAGGTTAGATGTCGCTGGAGATGTTTGTTATGAGAATAAAGGTTTTGTGAGTTTTGTTTTTGAAAATTACATGTGGGGGGATGAAAACTCCCACAGATATGAAATTGAACAGAATGTTTAAGCTCTTGCAAAGGAAAACCACCAACTCTGAACATGACTGTTGCATAGTCTGATCTTTCTGTGGGTTGAAAATTACCCCTCAACATTAAATTTTGCCAGACCAGCTCAGTTGGGAGCAAATGAAAGCTGTATTTACAAGCAAAACTGCAATCTACAATGAAATGCAATGAATATGTACAAATACACAATATTTACAGGTATTTACAATTAATAAACAGCACAGGAACCCCTCCCCGGCCAAGGACCAGCTAGCTTCTCCCTCGCTGCCTCCCCCTTTTCCTCCTGCACAAAAGGGACAAGAGACAGAAGCAGAGAAGTTAATACCAGTCACAACAAAAACAGTGTGGTCAAGGTCAAGCAGAAGCAAGTTAGTATCTCCCAGCCCGAGGAAGTGAGAAGAGAAATTGTTTTGGTACAACTAGTTTAAGTTCCTTATCTCTCCAATGGGATTGTTTAGAACTGTTATTATTTTCCTTTTAATACATAATAGTGATTTATTTACATTTTACTACTTTCTGTTCAAGATCTGTGAAAAATGTTTAAAGGCATAGCCTAAACCTACCACACTATGTTTGCTATTTTTTCATGCTAGAGGCCTTCATTTGCTGCATAATACAGTTATGAGAAGACAGGACACTGAAGAAGTTCTGGAAGTATCTTTCCCTTCGGCCATGAATGATAATAAGCATTTTAAGTTGAGTTTTATCTGGCTAGAAACCCAAAAATTCAGAAATATATATATTTATAAGGCATTTTAAAGTAATACAGTGATTCTGAGCTTCTCTAAACCACTTTTAAACTTTTAAAACTGCAATGCTACAGGAGCACAATTCAGGGAAGTATTTTAGTATATCGAGTATGTGGTCTTCATTTCATCCTTGTGTAGTAATAAGGAGTTACCACTCATAGTAGTCAGTGCACAGGTACTATTCAGATAGGACTGACATGGTGTGGATTCCTAAAGAAACATATTTGTGCTGCTGCTTGAATTCTGTGACTGCCCAGGTTAGCATACTAGACAGTATGGGCTCTAACTGTCTGGGCTACTCTACGAAACCATTTAACAGAGAAATTTACTTTTTCCTCTGTATTTTTGGTATATGGTTTTTGAAATAGCTGTCCATTTTTACAGTAAATAACATGTTTCATGAAAGCTTTTGAGGAAAAAAATGTTGGTTCCTTAGGGTCTTGCAGCTATCTAAGGAACTATTAGAGATTATGAACTGTTTATACATTTTGTGACAGCTGGCACCACTGCTGCTCAAAGCCAACAATAACAACCAAATGCAGGTTAATATAAATTGATGTGTCCACATATTTTACTATTGTGCTGGCCCATCTCTATTGTCGCTTGCTGTCCACCATGGTTGTTAGTAACAAAAACAGTGAAATCATGAAAATGTATTATTTCTTTGCATGCTAAAGGATATAAAAATGTGTATGTTCTTGGCAGATTATACTGACCTGGCATTCATTTATTTCTTAAACGTGTACTGTTAATGTAGGCTATGCTGGAAATGAATTGGCAAGAAATTAATATTGTGGTAAAAAAATTTTGCATTCTTCTATAATTTCTGGTAGACGCCCAATAATTTTTACTTTCCTTCTTCAAACTTAATTTGCACTTAAATTCTTTGTTAGATAAAAATTCAGTGTCAGAATGTGGCTAACTAAATGGAAAAATGTTTCTGTTCATTTTGGGTTTATTCAATATGTTATCTGGAGAGAGCTTCCCACACCAGACCTAAGTGTGGACAAGTTGCTTATTTGTTCTGAGCAAACATTTGTGTGTGAAATCCCAATTTCCCTTGTATCAAAACCTAGTCTCAGATTTCCTAAGCATGAGATACAATTTGAATCATTGATGGAACTTGGGGCTATTCAAATCTCTTTCTCAAAAATTATAATGGGTAACCAGGCTGATGTAATTTTGTAACTATCAACACAGAGAGGTTTTTGTTACATGCTGCTGCCGTAAATGTTACTCTGTCCCAAACCCTCAATCACATATGGAAAAATTTACATTAAAAGAAGAGTACATTTTTCATGAGCATGCATGGGTGGGCCAACACCACTACTGTAAACAACAGAACAGCTCTTGGACTTAGTATGGGTGAAAATGTTTGATGTGGAGTGGAATTTTTTGTTGTTTCCTCTGGGAGTAGCAAACAACAGAATTTGAGTTTCTTTATCTCTCTGCTCTTTGTGCAGTAACTCACAGATCAGCATAACTGAGATAGGAAGATTTTAAGTATAGAGCAGTGGAACATCCTAGACATTGAGATTTTAATCCTGCTTGTACTAAAGAATCAAAACAAGAAAATAATGTACTGAATATATAATCAGGCAGGGTATTTAGTAGATGTGATCCGTAGAAAAGGATAGAAGAAAGTGATGCCTGCCTTCTCATGGATTTACCCATGGCATAGTCAGTGGTACATTCATCTGTTTATTTCCAGGCCTCAGTACTTAGGTGGAGTGAAAAAATTTACTGAACAAAGTTAGCAAAGCCACTTGAAACCTGTTTTCCAGCCTCTGCTATTTCTACTTTGTCATGAGATCTACAGAAATACTGAAAGCAAGAATGCAGATGATGTGCTGGCATAGTTGGTAATACTGTTGACTAATCTTAGCTTCTTTGTTTTGTGGTATTATCTATTTTGCCCGTATTTGGGTTCAACTGTGTAATTCATATTTGTTTGTTTAGCAGCTGAAGTCCCTGACTTTGGACCATGCTCTAAGTAATACAAATAATTATTAATAATTTTATTTTTTTATTACAATGTCAATTAAATACAACATGGATTTCTAATCCTAGGGTATTGTGAGTTATAGATATGAAATGGAGACATGCAAAAATTCAGTACATGCTGAACTCTATCTATATTCCACATGACTTTAAGCTTTTATTTATGTTAGCTCTCATTGGCTGCTCTCTGCTTTTACTCCACCTTAATACTCTGTACAGTTGGGGGAGACTCTCTAGGGGTCACCGTGTATTGCTTTCAGGTTCTTTACTAATGGCTTTCACTTGCCTTTCACAGTGTTTTAATTCATTGGCTTGAATCTATCTCTGTTTTTCCTTAAGCCTCTTAAAGAAATGTCTGCACTAGTCTTCTTGTTAAATTTGTAAGCCAGTTGGACAAGGAACTTTGCCAGGTCTTCCAAGCTGATTTATAGAACTGAAATCTCCCCATCCTCCAGGGCTTGTGCTCTGATTTTTATGTATAATAACCTTATTTACATAGTTCTTACTTACTTCTGGCCAAGGAATTCTCTTATTCTCCCAAATGGAGTACTAGGAGTGCTGGAGCACAGTGTATCTTTCTTAGTTGGCTGGCCTTTTTGAAATCTAGGAGTTCCTAACCACAAGGGTTTTCTGAATGATTAACAAACAACACATCTGTCCCTTAGACTCCTTTGACTGATAAAGGGCTGCTCTACTAAACACATCTGGGTTTCCTCCATCTGCACAAGATTATTCCCATTGAAGTTTCTCTATTTTTCTCATCTACTTAGTTTCATCAAAAATGAAATGTGAAAGGAAGTGAAATTTGGACTAAATTTACATTAACCTAACAGCTCTGTTGTTACGAGCGACATAATAAATCAGTATTCTTCAAGGAAGTAAAGCATGTTTTGATCCAGAAACACATACTATTGAAGACAGGCACAGCAGTAGTGTTTAAAGGGGAGGCTGAAACTAACTAAATTTAAAAAAAAATATGAGTAAATCCAGTGTGGTTGACTACTGGGTTCCTACTATATAACTCTTAACACAAGGTAGGCTCTTCTCACCTTCTTTGTAAGCTTCAACTGTCTTTAAAAATCTTCTTTGACCTATCCTGTCTTTTGTAAAGGGAGAATGATAATAAAATTACTCTATTCCAGAAACAAAGATCTACCACCAAAAGCCTAGAAAAACCTCTTTTGCCTGAGAAAATGTAGCTTTTGCAATGTATCTACTTCCAACACCAGCAGGAAGAGGGAAAAAAAAAAAAAAGAAACAAGGTAAAAAGAAGGGTTATCAAGGTGGGGAAGGACAATGAAAGAAAACTTTTCAGCAATGGGCAGTATTTTTCTCTTCTTTACCAAGCAGATCCAAAAATTGCAACATTTATGTGCTTCCAAAGCTGTTTCCCCTTCAGATACACTCTTAAGGTCTCTCACATGGAGTAAGAAGTCATCTTTCATTCTTACTACATTGTCAGCTAAAGACACTCAGACTATTTAGGAGAAGCAAGCATACACAGTCCTCATAAATTTACTAGGGCAAGATGTACTCAATCTGTATATCATGAATAATCCCTGAAAATTCAATAGCAAAAATTCTCTGATGCATGTAATAAGCAATAGCAGGGAAGGCTGAATTTGATGTAAAAATGTAATGGAGAGGTCCTAAGCCTCAACACCAAAAAGAGACAAACTGAAAACTTCCTGGTGGCAAATATTAAAACAGATTGAATGTATGATCCAGATGAACATCCATAAATCTATTCTAGTCTGCCATTGTTTGCAGGGACCATTTTTAAGTTTATTGCTGTTTTATCATGAGGATTAGCACAATGGTGTGGTCTAGCCCTAAAATTTATGATTAATTGCAGAAAGCTTGTTTGCAACTGACAACAGGCATTTTGAGCTAAGACCGAGGCTTTTTGGACTTGCCCAGCAAGCAAGAGAAATCTTGCATTTCAGCAGTTACAGCTCTGGATGTTCTTGACTGTATAATTAAGGATGCATGGTGATAATCAGATTTATACAACATACAGCAATACCTGCCTCAAAACCAGCCAATGTGTGAAATGAAGGATCATGATAGTGCGCTTTCTAGTGTACAGCACTTGGGTTACAAGGCACAGTAATGCCAACGTTATTATTTGTGCAGAAGTTTGGGATGTAAGCTATTGCTAGAGAACATATCAAAGTCCATGTGAAATTACATGTGATCAAACAAAAAGACACAACCAATCAGGGACAGTATTAGTCCCGTCCAGGTTTCAAAACCCGCTCTGTTTCTGCCCTTGTAAAGGAGAAGACTCAAAAATACAGTCTTTGGATTTCATGTTGCAATTCTCATATTAACATCCTCAATAATTTTATGGCAAGACTTTTAAGGAGTCACTTGAGATATAATGCACTGTTTACTCTTTGGTCAAATATTCTGCCTTTACTGGTAAAAGGATACCCTGATGATGTTTTATTGATCTTCTTCCTTGCATTCGGTTAGGTGGTGAACCTATGTACTTTATAGTTGAACATCTGGGGCAGTGTTTATGATGAGAAAGCCATAAATTTTACTTTTTATTAGCTACTCCTGGTTACAAACAGATTCTCATCTGAAAATCTAACCTGCTTAGGTCAGAGGCACATAAATGTTTGGCAAGATTTGCTATCTTACATTACTCCCATTTTTCAAACCCCTTCCTCTCCCCTCCAAATATTTGAGTCATTCCAAACTTCCATCCTCTTTTATAGTACCAGCCCTACTGGACCCTACTGTAATTTGCTTACAGGGCATGGACTTCTCCCCATTTTTTTCTGTTAGTATCTGCCATGCTCTCTGGAACAGAACTTACTAAACAAGGTAAATGTGTTAATGCAAACTCCTAAATTTGACACCAAAGAAAGCATTTTGGTTGTTGAATTAAGAATGGAGATTTGGTGTCGTCAATAGTGATCAGTCAGGCCTAGCTCTCTGCCAGCTGTCAAGAGTACGGCATACTCCTTTATCCAAACTGTTCTTCCTCTTAGTTAGAAAAGACTTTTTATGAAAACACATATCAATGTGTATCATGCTTCAGGCCAACATGGGTAAGAACTTGTAAATTCTTAAACCAATAAAACTACAAAAGAAATCAGTGTCGTGTATTAAGAACCGTTTCACCCTGCTTTTCTTCAGCCATCAACTCCTGTGTTTCTCACAGCCATTCTCATGCCAGTAGTCTACTCTAATAGGAGCAAATCCTAACACTTTACTTCCTAGGAGGTATTGTACCAATATGTGCTATCTGGCCACCTTCTTTGCACAGAATTCCCAAGGTAGTATCATGGTAAAACTGATTGCAGGAGGGAAGTATAATTCTTTTTAAGTACATATCAGTATCAGAAATGTGCCCTCTTTCTTCTGTTATTTTACTCTGTATGGTGTGGTAACATTTTCAAATTTAAAATAGCTATATTATATTTTAAAATGTGGGGTTTGTCTAAACTAAGTAGCTGACAGTGTCCTGAAAATTTATTGGAGGCCTGTAATTTACTTCATACCTGTCTGAAATTACCAGATGCTTCAAAGTGGAAGTTAAAAATATGAATAGAGAATTCTAATGTTTCCATTGGTGTTTCTCGAGAAGCTATGTAACCTGTAGTGTACTATCACAAAAGATCTCTTATGTCAAAAGTACTACATTAGTAGTCCCATGTGCATGAATTCAGAGAATAAGAATGTCTGAAATGTATTGTATCATTGCAGTCCAGCCTGAGAATCATTTCATTAATGAAAAAAGAATCACCATTTTCTGAACTCTGTAATCCATTGAGGGTAATATTGGATGTGTGAGTTGCACGTTCCAGCAAAAAGGCCATTTTGTTGTCATGGCCAGGTGAAAAAGATTGAAAAGTTACGTGAAAAGCTGGAGTCCAAGTTCTGATCTGTTGTGGCAAGGTATGGAGACATTGATTCTGCTCCAGGACTTAGAAGTTTACATTGACCAATGAGCTGAGTCTACATGAGGTCCAGGAAGTGTTTTCAGACAGTGTGACACAGACAAGCTGTGAAAATTGTGACAGATACAATTATCTGGTTTAAGAGGTGGTGTCTCTCTAGACCCACTGGTGAAGGGGTCTTAAATACTTTGACTTTGTGGCTATGGTGCAATGTCCAGCTATTCGGATTGCTGTGTGGGGACATCTGAAATGCCTAAGGGCACAGATAAGAGGGTGATTTAGAAAGCTGAAGTTTATCAACTGGTGTCCTGTGAACTGGCTTTTGTCTTGAGCTTTTTTTGACGTTTGTTGCTTCTCTGGTTTTATTCAGTTGTTCTGAATTGCACATCAAGCATTCTTTTATGGAATTTGGTTTTGTTATGGGTTTGCTAATTCAAAATAAATTTATGGACCCTTCACTTGAGAAACACTTTAACTTTGTTCTTTTGGCAATAACTAGGTTTAGATAGTGTGTGCCATATGGTCCTGTACAGCTTCCAACCATCTGAGAAATGCTTACCTGTCAGATCTTTTGTGACTACACTGTCTTGTGCCAAGTTTCATCCACTAACACCAGGACTGAATTTGTCCCATACTGATGTTTATGGATTTGGAAGCTTCCAGCCAAACAGTTGTATATGATACTTTGGTTTCACATAATCTGAACTGGAGTATTACCTAGAGCCTAGAGAGAAAATGCAAATAATTCTGAGATCAACATTTCATTGAAACTGGACCTTGAAATATTTCTCTACTTTGTTACTAGGACTCAAAACTTATGATAGCATGGCATGTGTTTGTGGACAGCGAACTGACATTCTGAAGGTTTGAAAAGGTTCATTCTAGTCTGGCTGGAGAGCACTTTTAGAAAAAATTTCTTGATGCTTAACAGTTGCAGTTGAAGTCTTTTGAAAGTTTCACAGTGACCATCTCTTCCCTCAAAATAGTTTTGGTCATGTGTGGCTAAGAGCTCAGCAACATTAGGATAAATTTGACATCAGTATCCATAATGGAGCAGGCCTCAAATCACACACAAATAGTCATTTCAGATACACAAAAATCTGTTATCACCAATGACCATTACCTCTTTACATAAAATAACTACTCAATCTAGCTAGTCAAATCTCCTTGTAGTGGATTCTCCTTATAGGGTGACTATTGTAGTTAGTTCCTACAGTCATTCTTAAAATACTAGTGTCTGACTTACATCACACCACCGTGAGCAGGTGTCATTTATGTGTTGACAGTTTCTGATTGCCACATTTTGTCCAAATGCTGCTTTTAATTTTTTTTGGTTTGGTTTTAGTTTCTTTCTGCATACATTAAATAAGTGACACAGTTTTAGTCTGTAACTCTATCCTGTACCTTTGTAAACTTACAAATCCAATTCTAGGAAAATATGGTAATTATTGTATGCCCCTGTGATCTGGTTCAGATATGACAAACTAGAAGAGGACATCCCATTAGAAGAGACCACCTTGCTTTCTTTGGTAGTCTGTCAAGATCTTCATTCTGGTGGTTTCCACTCTGGAGCACAGACAGAGATTGGCTAAGTCTTACATGCATTTTATAGGATATGGTCTATAAACCCCAAACACAGCACCAATCAATACGAGTTTTCATTCCTTTTCCCCACATTGATATCAAGAGCCTAAGTAGTACATGTGCAATTGTACTCCCCATTTCCCAGCAATTGGAAATAGTGCCAGTAGAGCTTGAAAGACAAAAAAATAAACTGATTTGGAGTCAGGATTTCAGTCCAAATAAAGTGGGAATAACATTCAGTGATTCAATGGAGTTACTATGATACAAAAAGACTTGAGACCAGGAATCTCTGCTCATTTAGCTAATCATGAAATGTGTACATAGGCACTATTTTAAAATTATTTATTTATTCTCTCCTGTAATACCCGTTAATAAAAAACTTCTA
This sequence comes from Dryobates pubescens, assembly GCF_014839835.1. Classification (NCBI taxonomy): domain Eukaryota; kingdom Metazoa; phylum Chordata; class Aves; order Piciformes; family Picidae; genus Dryobates; species Dryobates pubescens. The sequence continues at coordinate 5,859,077 of NC_071635.1, forward strand.
TGAAGTCAGGTTTCTGCATTATGAATTATGTCCAATGATTTCCTAGGCATAGCTGTTTCTTTTCTGCTGCTTGGAGATTTGGAGTGTATTAACTTTATGAACTTCATGGAAAAATTATTGCTTTTTAGAGGGATTATTCAATTACCCACTTCAGGCAAAATGCAATAAATCTTATGTTACACTAAAGCCAAGCATTAATCAGCAGACCCGGAGAGCATGACGGCTCTGTTCTTCTGAATGTCCAGCAGGCTTAAGACAATATTCGTTGTCTTCATTTCATTGCTCAGAGGTACCAGGTGATCAATTCTTATTATGCTGCAGCATTTCTTCTTGCTAACCTCTGTCTTCATATTCTGAGTTTGCTGTAACCTCTAGTTGTCCTTATATATTTTGATTGTAGTTTAAATTCTGTTCCACTTTTAAGCAAGCACTGTAAAAGTATACAGACAAAGGCAAAATATTACCTATTTTCTCCTTGTCCTGGCTTCACTGGAACATAATCCCAGGCCAGCCATTGTCTGCAGGCCATTGGCAGTCTGGAGTCAGCCAGGACAGCTGACCTGAGTTGATTGCAAGTGTGTCTTATACCATAAACGTCATGCTCAGTATAAGAGGGGTTCCTTGGGTGGCTTCTCCTATGGACTGCCTTCCTGTTTGTTGTGACCAGTGTGCGTTGACTGGGCTGAGTATAATTTTGTGTGCTTTATGTTGGTATTAGTTTGTCTGTTTCATTTCAACCTGTGTGTCTCCTCTCCTGTTCCCAATTCCCCTTCTCTCCTGTGGGAGGTCATTTAGTGATGGAGCAACTGCTGTATATTAGCCGCAGATACAGGCTAAACTCAGACACCTCTTGACTCCTGTACTTGTATTTTCAGTATTTGTTTAAAAAAATTGTCTGAATACTCTGCTTTCACTAGTGGCAAAAATTTATGAAACTAAACTTTGGTAGTTTTCGGTAATCATGATAAACAGCTGTGGTGGGTTGAAACGGTCACAACAGCTTTTCCACATGGTTTCATATTTTCACCAGTTTCAATTTTAATATTAATTACAAAATACAGTTCCTCATAGTTTATAGTTTGCTTGTTAATGCATGGAGAATGTATTATCTCTAGAAAGGAAGAACAAAAAATTTAGAAAGGTAAGAAAACTCTTTTCTAAACTAAGCCTTTGTGTGAGCAATTTTTGCATTCATATTTTAATGGATTTTTGCACAGCTAAGAACATTCCTGGCAGTGACACTGCAATGGCTTGTTCCTCCCTAGCATCTGTGTGGTGAAGAATTGCTTGCAAAGTCAGGGCAAGCAACTTTTTGTTTATTTGTACTGGTTATCTTACAGTCTAGCAAGATCTAATTACATTGTATCATTGCACTCTGATGAATGTCAACAGTAATAAGAAGCTAAGAAAATATTTTTCCAGGATGTAAGATGAAGCCTTGTTGGCGATGAGAAAACAGAAATACTAACACTGTAAGAAAAAAAATGGGGTGTATTTTATGATTAATTTCTTAGTCTTGTCATCCAGGCACTTCTATTCACTTTTCAGTAGGTGGTGCCAGAGTCAAAATAACCTCTTCTCTCGCAGGACTATTTTTATGTTTGCCAGGGGTGTTAAAATGTAATTTCCAAATATTATAAAACTGCTGTTAGTGGCTATAGATACGAGGGTTTGTGTCAGAAAGCTCTTTTGGTGAATTCCAAGATACTTGGTTTCATCTTTAAACCCTTGATAGAAGCTAAGCTCAGAAAGCAAAGAGCTGGTATGTCACAGTTTAGGAATAAGCTAGTCTTGAATCTGCTTTAGCTGGTTACTTCAGGCTTTGTATTTGATTCCATTTTATTCAACGTGGTAGCTATTAAACTTGCAAAACAGTGGAATATTTCATTTCCTGATCCACAGAAGTATGTGAGATTTGGAATGATGTTCTTTTGAAAACAGTATTTGAGGGTTAAAAAGAATAGGAAATACAAACATTTCAATTTAAGAAGGCAAGAGATTTGATAAAAGGAATATAAATGTTTTAGAGGCTTAAGGTGAAAACTGAGAACAACAAGCAGCATTAGTCGAAGCCATTTAGTACTTTTCTGACGGGGGGTGAGGAGCCAAAAGGAGAAAAGGTTTTGTCAAGAATTCCAACGGTGAAAGATCTAGGAAACATTTTAACAGCATTTGTTTATGTAAGTTTGTCCTCTAGTCTTCTCAACAGATGCTGGTTTTGGAGCTGCCCAGGTCTGCCTCAGGGTAGAGTTTTAAACTCACCTACTAGCCTGGTTTTGCGACATCTGGCATTCTCAGGGTGAGACCTCCAGTTGAGAGCCCTTGAAACGGCATCCCTAAGGCAGGAGCAAGGCCTAGTTCTTCCCAAAGAAATAAATACCCACCTGTGAGGAATGTCACTTTCAGGGAAAGTGAGCGATCTCTCAGATCTTCTGGCATGGTTTCTAACGAGCTCTCATTGGAAACATCCCTACAAACACAAATCCCTACTGTTCTGAACATCCTGCTCTTCAAGGAGATGTTGTCTTTGCTCCTGGTCTTATTTTGGAATTTCTTTTGATATTTCTTTGCTTCTGTTTCTAGACAACCTACAGCTCAGTGTTCCAGCTCACTCTTAGAGCGAAGAACCCAGCCAGGCTACAGGTCTAGGTGCAGCAGTACAGATGCAACAGTTCTCATTGAGCTTACCTTGTTGCCATTGCATCCAGATGATGATCATCAATTTACCTTGGTAAAAGCAAGTTGCAACTAGTTTGATAGCTACAGTAAGGCAAAATTATTTGTTTGCTTAAAACTCTAAAACCAATTGAGGGAAGATCAAATACCTCCCTTGGCTTTTTCTTCCACACAAGAAGGTCATTACTTCTTTTGTGGAGTGTAAACATTTTTAGCACTCATTTACTTGCCAGGCTCTTCAGAGGGAGAGAATACAGTGCTGGCTAGGTGAACAACATTGCTTCAGCATCTAGGCTTTCTGCCCTGCTTCTGATTGCTGGTTGTTTATTTGTATAACCTTGGTTCCTTCTACCTTCCCACATTTGGATTGAGTTAATGTAAGGCAGGACAAGCAAAGACAAGCTGCATCTTCAGTCCTGCATCCTGGCAGCATAGCTGTGCTACCAAGTGTTCTTTCAGTGTAGTAGCCAGTGATATTTGCTCTATAGTGTCTGATCTGTCATCTCTGTGGTAAAGGTCAGTTCAGAGGCTCCAAAATGTTGCCATGCATGTAGCTGTCTACAAGGAGTTACTAAAGTTTGGCCACAATTGCATAAGATGACTTAGTTTGTGACAGGCAGAACCGGCTTTTCCCAATAATAAAACACTGGTTTTGACTGATTTCAGCAGCATGTTTTTAAACCTTCCTGCAGTTTAGTGGAATGTGAAAAGAATAGTCTCTTTTAATAATAATAAGGCATTTTTATATACAGCTTCCTACCCATAAATAACTGTACTTTGGAAAGAGAAGTAGTGACATGAGAGGGAAAGTCATTAGTCCAGGACTCTTCATCAGCTGAGCAGTGACACCTGGACTAGAATGCCCTCTCCAAATCCTCTTAAGTTACCCTCAAGGCAGTTTAGAGTTACTGCTCCAGCCATAAACAGGTAGATTTACAAGAATTTATAAATAGAATATCCATACACTAAATGGATTCAAATCCATTAGACCATTTCCTTCTCTGAAGAGGCTTGGATTCAGTACCCTGTGATTTCTTCAAATCTCTGCATTCCAGCTGCTCTTCCATTCTTTGCAGAACATCTAGAGGAAAGAACTGTGTCTCCTGCATGTATGTAAAGCATTGCACAAAGTAATACCAAGATAATTAAAACAATCCTACAAATATTTACTGGCAGGCTTCAGAGTCAATGACAGTCCAATTTATATGGAAAGGAAATCCCTCCATGCTACCCTGTAAGTTGTATTAATGGAGTAAAATGGCCACTCGGGCACATTGAGTTCAGTGATGGATTAGCAGAGTCAGTTCCTGAGAGCCCAGGAAAGCCTCTAACTAGAAAGGACCACCCACCTCACTGGCTGCAGTCTCTCCAATCACAGGCAGTCACTCAGGAGCTGAAATATTCCTAACATCCTCAGACAAAATTGAAACTGTAGTGAAAGGTCAACAGCCAAACCTATAATATCTCAGAGGCCTAGCAGGAAACAGAGCAGAGATGATGGTGTATATTTCATGTTGTGCTATAGCATGTGACTGGTAGGTTTTGTGGATAAAATTTGCTGGGCTAGGTAAACTTCACTGAAGAGCCGTAATCACTTAAGCCCCCTTTAGACTCTGAGACTCGGAACCTTTTGTGGCTGCAATACTGTAATGGAAAATATTTGAGGACTTGTTACATTTATGACCATTGTAATTGAAGATAAAAGCAATAATTAATATGTTCCTGTTGTTGTCCGGCACATTGCTGTCTGCATGAAAGCATGTGGAATCTTCTTGGTAGACAGTGGAGGTGTCCACTGGGATGGGAAAGAGGGTGTCACTGGTTGTAATTCAACTGTCACAGAATGCCTGAGGTTGTTCTAGCAGACAGTGTGTACAGCTTCAAGATCTGAAAAGGCTTTTCATGATGTGAAGGATGCAGTTGCTAAATGCTGGATTTGATTTGTTTGTTGGAAGCTCAGAATAAAAGGATAACTTTTAAAAGAAGTGTTAATTCCTTAGCCAGGGACAGCTGCCATCTCACCAGAGGCACATGTGTGTAGGATTAGCTCCTCTCCTAGGCTCCTGAAACTGATCTGTAATAGAAAAATTTTGAAACAAGCAGAATTTGTGCTGACCTCCCATATGAGGAGTAAGACTGGGCAGTGGCTCTGTGGGTGGTAGGGTGGAAGTTTCCATGAAGTACGGGTGGGAGTTTCTCTGATAATTCACATTTATACTAGTTCCAGTTGAAGAAGGTTGGCACACTGGCAAGGTCAGGGCCCAATGCATGATTATTCCTGCTTGATTGCTTATGTACCATTGTTTTGGGTACCTAAAAATAACAGCCCTTCTTAAGAGAGTGAGACTTCATGTAGCACTGATATGAAGATGACTGGGATGACAGTGAGCAAGGTGCTAATCTGTCAGTGTCACTGCTGTGTTCATTCACTTGGAAGCTGTAGCTGAGTTAGGAGATACAGAACAAATATTTAAGCCAGTGTCAGAAATGGCCATGTAGCACATGCTGCTCATCAAAGCATATACACAGCCCAGTGGAACCATGATTCCTCTAGGAAGCAATGAGAGCAGGTTCACAGCACTGACAAAGAGATAAAATACGGTTTCCTGAGCGTACATTGCTGCTTTGAAAACCCAGTGTTTAACTATCATGAAATCTTCCTGGTGGAGCAGTGCTTCAAAAGATGCAATGTACTGATGGTCACTGTGGGCTCACATCACAGTAAGGTTAAGGTGAAGTATTCTCATTTGCTGTTATCCATGGTTAAAATGGGGGAAAAAAATCTTTAAGGGGCAAATAAACTTTGTTTGTTTTTTTTTTGGTGAAAACATGGTTGCTTTTCTTAAACTGATCCAGGCTTTTGTCTCCTAAAGCACACATATGGACACGATCAAATGTCTTTTGACTAACTTTGAACCTATTTCAGTATTACAAGTGTGAAATTGTGACCACACATGTTATATTAACACTATGCAGAAGACACTTGTGTGTATGTGAGAGAAGATTCAGATGCATATATGAGGTGAAAATGGAACTAGTTAAAAGATTGGAAAGGCAGTGAGACAAAATAACAACAATTGTATTATGTATTTTGCTACTTACAGAGTTTTTATTTAGATATAGATCATCTTCTAGTCTACCATTTGTGACTATATCACAAAATATGCTAAATAGTTTAAAAATAACTGAATTACTCTCATAGTAGAGTAATTCTACAGTAATACTATAGTGATTCTAGAACAGTACTACAGTGAAGGTTTTTAATGTAGAGGCAGCAAAATTATGGCAAATTTGAGCTAGATTGAGAAACGTAGAAATTGGAGCTTAAGAATATCAATACTGTGCAAAGGTCACAAGGTTTTTCCATGTTTGTTGTAAGAGAAATGAAAAATGTCTGTGTAAACCAAGAAAAAAACCCCACAACAGCTGAATTTCACTAAATTTTGAAGAATAGGTTTTGTCTTTCTACTTCCTTTCAACTGTTTAAGCATACATACAGTTCATGCAAAAGTTAAGCGTTATCTATCAGATAACCTCTTTAGGTTTGGGGATACTTTCCTACTTTTTTATTTCAAAGGTCACGTCTATCCGCTGGGGTGGTTTTTATGTTTTATTCAGTGCCTCTGAGAAAGGCCCCTACATACTTGCACAAATCCACAATTCTCCTGACTTTTGCAGGTTGGCTTTTGAGTAGACTTTGCTGGTTCTGTGGTTTCAATACACATGTATTGAAATGCATTTAGTATCCACAAAGCTGAAGTCTCTTTCTATCCTGCTCCTAGAAAGTTGTGGTTGCCTTTTTTTTTTTTTTAATTTGAGATTAGCCTCAAGCGTGGCTTAAGCAACTTTTTCATTGTAGCACTGCTGAGTACATCTTTGAGCGTTCCCCCCACAACATAGCCACACTCCTGTTTTGCAGGCTCCCATGGATCAAGGCTTTTTGAAGCCCTTAAAACCACTAGTGCTTGATAAGACATCAGATGTTCTATGAAATTACCAAGGAAGGAAAAAAAGAGAAAAATCAGTTACTGTCTAATAGGGGGGGAAAAAAAGAGACTGCAAAAATCAATACTTTTGAGTCTCATATCTTCCTGCACCTGAACAAACTGAGAAACACATAAACAAATGGCTTATTTAGTTTTTAATTTCTGGAGATGAAGCAATCTCATGGCTTTTTTTTTTTTCTAGGCTGTTAAGTAGTCATCTGATTAATGATAAGTTGATCCATACTGCTCATAGGGAGCACAGACACCTGACAAATCATTCCTGAAATTTGCTTCAAATTGAGCAAACATTAAAACTCATTTGAAAAAAAGTTGTCATTTTAGGCTGTCTCAAGAACTTTAAAGCCACTACAGCATTGAAAACCATGAAGACATCCACTCTTGCCAGAAACAGTTTGGCAATGAGGCAGATCTAGCTGTGATCTAGCAGAGATGGGTTGTTGTCCATTTAGATATATTTATTGAGAGGGAAATACCCAGCAGCCATCAGGCATGGCTATGGGTGGTCCTTGGTCACCTGTCTTGCTTAGGACATGATTTTAAACCTTAGAAAAGGCTGAGGTAGCCTTCTGCAGACCCTGCTGCAACCACACACTAAAGTGATAAGTCCTGGCATCTGTAAGCTTTCCAAATAAAGAATTTTATGGAAAATGGAGAACATGCAGGGAAAGAGCTTCCAGACAGAAGACAGGGAAGGGAATAAAAATACCTTTCATTTTTCCTCTTCTCTGAAATCGAGAATAAAGCAAGGGCAGTAACTGTGATAATAAAGGCAAATGATAAAGAAGGGGCACTTCAGCATAATCTAGATAACAGGAAAATTTTAAATGGACAATTTAACATGAGGGTCTGGATGGAATTATTTTTCATTAAACAGTCAAAGCTTGTGCTAATGCAAATGAAACCCATTTTTAGCTGCAGGAAATGCTGAGAATTTCAGAGGAATAAAAAATATGAGAATAATAATATCATGATGGTAATTCACAATAATTATAGAAAAGCATAATTGCACAACACAAGCACTAATCAAAGCTCAGAAGAGTACTTTGGCAATCATTAGGATTTCAGAGCTATTAGCATTTACCTTTGTCATCGGGCACCAGACAACAAGAATTATTAATTTCATATCAATCTAGAGCGTAATTTCCCTGATCACATACCAGTTTATAATAACTAACCACAAAAATTAGCTTATCTAGCATTGATTTTGATAGCTTGACCCAGAATGAGCAAACTCCAGTTTATATTGCAGTCTTCCTTCAGTTGGACCATTTCAGATCCTGTTTGACTAACTCTGTCACTGCCTGCCAGATCTACCAAGTTCAAGTGGGATACCATCACTGCTCCATCAGAGCTTGCATTTGCAAGTTCACTTCTTTCTCTGCTTTCAGTGATCATTCTGAAGATGGTGTGAGAACGGCTGCTGTGCCTGTTCATTTTTGTTTCTCCATAATGGTGATTTTTCCTTCTCTGACCCATTCCACGATGGCTTCTGGGGCAACACAGATCTAGTGGAGTCCCTCAGGGATCAGTGTTGGGTCCGGTCCTCTTCAACATCTTTATCAATAACACTGATGAGGGGACAGAGTGTCTGCTCAGCAAGTTTGCTGGTGATACAAAACTGGGAGGCTTAGCTGATACATCTGAAGGCTGTGTGGCCATTCAGCGAGACTTGGACAGACTGGAGAGCTAGGCAAAGAGGAATCTAATGAGGTTTAACAAGGATAAGTGCAGAGTCCTGCACCTGGGAAGGAATAATAAACTGCACTAATATAAGCTGGGAGATGATCTGCTGGAGAGCAGCCCTGTGGAGAAGGACCTAGGAGTCCTGGTGGACAAGTTATCCATGGGACAGTGATGTGTACTTGTGGTGAAGAAGGCCAGTGGTATCCTGGGGTGAATTGAGAAGAGTGTGTCCAGCAGATCAAGGGAGGTTCTCCTCCCACCTCCACTCTGCCCTAGTGAGGTTTCACCTGGAATATTGTATCCCGTCTTTGTCTCCCCAGTTCAGGAGGGACAGGGCTCTACTAAGAGAGTCCAGCAGAGGGTTATGAGGATGATTAAGGGACTGGAGGAAAGGCTGAGAGACCTAGGGCTTTTTGGTCTGGAGAAGAGAAAACTGAGAGGGGATTTAATAAATGTTTATGAATATATGAGGGCTGGGTGTCAAGAAGGAAGGGACAGCCTCTTCTCACTTGTGCCCTGTGACAGGACAAGGGGCAATGGATGTAAACTACAGCACAGGAAGTTCCACCTCAACTTGAGGAAGAACTTCTTTATTGTAAGGATCACAGAGCACTGGAACAGGTTCCCCAGAGAGATTGCACAGTCTCCTTCCTATGTGACCCACACTAGATTATATGGTCCTGCTCTGGCAGGGGAGTTGGACTCGATCTCCAGAGGGCCCTTTCAACCCCTAACATCCTGTGATTTTTGTGAAGTATTTTAGAAAGGAAGCTTTACTGGTGATTGCTTTGGAAGTAGCAGTGTTGTCCTTGAATTTCCCAGGGTTTGTGACCATCAATTTGTTTGCATCTTCCCCCCTAAGAAAGCTTCAGGCTGTTGTCCATGCTTTTCTGCTTGATCCCTTGAACCCCCAAACTTCCATTTGTTGTTCAATAAAGCAAGATACAACTCATGAACATGCAGATGGGGGTCATTTGCCCGTGCCAGAAATAGTATATGTTCCCTTCCTTAACTGACTCACTGTCACAGTGCTTTTCTTTGGCTGGTGGCAGGATTGTTTTTCTGTTAGCAACTTATTTTTTAACACACCATTCTGACACCTTGACAGTTCATGTGCTAAATCAAACTTTACAATTACTGGCAGGCAGTTATTAGATGTATTGCACTTAATTAACTTTGCACCTAATTACAAGCAGTGCTGGCCGATTACAAAGGGCATAAATATATTAGTGCCCTAGCTGTCACATCGTGAAAATGGCTGTTTGAACAAGTCAAGCAAATGCAATTACCACATTGTGTGCATGGCGAAGTGGAGTGGAGTGCAGAAAGAGTAATTAACTGGTTTACTGTTAGGAGAAATTTAATTTTGCATTTCTGGTGACCCAGATGAGCAAAGAATATGATAAAAGATTTCCGATCAATTGTAAAAATACTTCAGGAGGTCTTCATGTGTGTGAAGGGAAAACTAAAGTTGCATGGAAAGAGCTGTCTTAGGTTTTGTTAGATACCCACCCTGTGTATCTGTAGATGATAAAGTGTGAGAATTCCAGCATTAAGGAAGAAAAGTAGTCTAGCATGAGAGATATTCTACAGATCATAAGCAAAACTTGTGATTCAGAATGGTACTGTGCAACTGTTACTTATACAGTAGTTGCCAAAATGAGAAGGAAAGCAGAATTTAGTCTCATCTGTAGAGGGATATGTTGTAATGAACAAATGTTAGCACTCAGCTAGTGTTCAGGGGAAATCTGTCTTGTGTTAGCACAGGAAGAAAACATCTGTATTAGAAAAGTAAGCAAGACATTCAGAGCAATTAAAAAAAAAATCCTAAGTGCCTTTATAAGCAGTCTATATTAGAGAGATGTTTTCTTCTGTATCAAGCATCTGTTCTAATCATCACATACTCTCTTTTGCATAGGAAAACATAACATGTTACAGGTAGCTTATCTAATTGTTGCTGCACATACAGCCATCAAGGGATGTTGTCTCAATTTTAAAAGAATCCTGGTTAAGGAGAAAAATGGAGAACTGTTATAGATCTTATAGTTTTCTTTTTATTCCTTAAAGATATCCTTTTTCTGCTAAGCAGGAGAATAAGCCCTGAATCATCAATGTTTTGCAACAAAACTAAACAAAATATTTGTTTCCCTTTTCAACAAAACTTAGTCCCACACTTAATTATGCAGTAATGCATAGACAAAACAGTTTAAGACCAGTCATAGGAATTTCATGGTCAATAGACTACTATTTGCTTCATAAGAGATACTTAATGCTTTGTACAAAACAGTACCAAGGTCACATGAAAAGATCACTAGAACTTGACTTTGCTTGAGGCAAATTGAAACAAACAGAGGGATTCACAATATGGAGCTAAATTAGTTGGATGTAGGGCTTGTATGTTGTTGTTATTTACAAGCTCTGAACAAAGCTTGTTGCCGAGCCACAAAGATGATGAGTGGAACATCTCCCATATGAAAGGCTGAGGGAGCTGGGTCTCTTTAGTTTGGGGAAGAGGAGACTGAGGGGTGGCCTCATTAATGTTTAGTAATACGTGAAAGGCAAGTGTAAGAGGACAGAGCCAAGCTCTGCTCAGTGATGTCTGATGATAGGGCAAGGGGCAAACAGGTGCAAGCTGGAGCAGAGGAGGTTCCATCTGAACATAAGGAAGAACTTTTTCCTTGGCAGTTGTGCTTCATGAAAAAGTCAGTTGACTCCTGTGTGTGCGACAGCATAAAGCGTCAGATGATGTGTTTTCAGATACAACCTTACATCACCGATGAAAAGATTGTTCAATGTATTAAGACCTTGGATGGATAGCAATTTTTACCCTGCGTAAAATTAGAGACATTGCTGTAGAAAAATAAACCTGTGCAGGAATTGTCCCATTGGAATGATATGGGGGAGACAAACACCCTATTTTTTATGTACCTCCAGAGAAGTTGACTCATCCTTGCCACATAGGTGCTGCTTTGATCTGACTGCTATTAGTTAAAATATTCAACGGGAATAGTCAGTTTATATATGTATTTATATGCTTTCTGTTGTATCATAAACCTCTGGTGAGGGGTATATGCAACACTACACATCACCACTTCTGGCTTTGTCCCAGCCAAGCTCTACCTCCAGCAGTTATGATAGATGAGGGATTCAAATTCATGACCCCATTACTTGAATGTGAAATAGGCTACAATGTTCTGGGCAAACCTGATTGTTGGTTTTTTCCCCATCCCCATAAATATCAGCAGGCACCATGAAATATGACCTGTTTTAGCTCAGATCTGATACCTGCCACTGATGTGCTGCTCACAGTACTTCCAGAGGAGGGTTATATTGAAGTGTGTGCTGGAGAGCTTTACAGATTGATAATACCAGTGCCAACATGCATCAAAAGAATCTCAAAACTTGACTATTGATACAATAATTCTCAAGAAAATGAATCCAACAACAGCACAGAGTGAAGAAAAAGCTGTGAAGGGTGGTGGGGAAGCTGGGAGGGAAAGAAAACAAAAGAGGCTAAAAGGTTTGGAGTTGGTATTCACTGTTATGACTCTTGCCCATTTTTTTTTTTTTTACCAAGAGCTCTCCATTCATAGATCATGCAGGATGCTTAGTCTCATAACTGTAATGGTGAGGGAACAAGTCCAGAATTAGTCAGAGAGAATCTGTCAACTAAAATGATTCCCAAATGCTCTGATTCCTTGCAGCCTGGCAAGGAAACCTGCCTACAGATAGTCTTCTTAACATCTGGTGGTGTGGTGATTCTGAATGTGTGCTTGTGCATTCACACTCAAAGACAGAATATTACCCATCCTGATACATTCTCTAAAGCAAAATTCAAACAACACGTTACCAGGGATGGGACTCGCAAGGAGCATTTTCACTTCACTGCAATACTTCAACAAAATACAGCATTACATTCCTCTTGGCTCTGGATGAACTGCACAACACATATAGGGCAAAGGAGCTGAAATACAAAATACATCACCTGAAAATTCAGAAGTGTTGTGTTTCTTAGAGCAGGCCCAAAGCTGCACAAAGTTGTCCCACCATGAAGAAAAAGAGAAGGAGAGAGGTATGAAAATCTGTTGCTATCACTGGCAAAGTCTGATTGATAATCAGGGAGGTTATTAATACACACTCACATATACATACACTTACTGTACTTTGAAAGTGAAATTCAGTAGCAGATAATTGCATTTAGGCCTAATAGTAGTGCAAAATCAGAGTTTTAGTGTAGCTAGTAAAATACCCTTCTTGCAACAATCTAATTCAATTGTCACAAAGAAAGAATTTAATAAAGGCCCAAGTTCCTACTTTGCTGGTTATTTAATCATGCAAGAAGCTATCCTGCCTCTCTTTAACCTCTGTTAACAGATATTAGCAGTTAGATTCCAGATTTAGTCTGCCTATAATGGAGCTCTCACTTACTAGGAATACTTAGGGCAGTTAATTGACAATGTTTTGCTCATTTGTCAGAGGTAGAAGTATTTTGTTACTAAGTTTTACTTTGCCATGGCATCTACTTAAGATTATAGAAAACTTTGCAGTTGGTAGAATGTGCTAAGACTTTTGTGCTCCTATGGTTAGGTCTAAGTCTTATTAAAATTAAAAGGGTCGTTTCAGTGTTTTCTGAGTCAGGTCTGATTACTTTAACCTTTACTTGTATAAAAAACAAACAAACAAAATACTAAAAATAGTTAAGATATAAATATAAATTATTTCTTTTTAAACCTGCAATTTACTGTGACATTTAACTCATCTTCCCAGAGCTGCAATTTGATAAGCATCTAATTACATTTGACCAGTGATAATCAGAGACAAGTAAGTCATATTTAAGATGACTTTTCTTCATTGATTTTTGTCTGCAATTCATTATCCATTGTCTGTATGTAATTTAAAATCAAGAAACAATTTATAAGAATATAACACAATTACAGTATATTTTTCTAAATTAAAAATTTTATAATGGGCTGCTGAATTCCTTCCATTTAAACTCAACAGATGTGAATTCAATATCAAAGGAATAATTTTCTGCTTTAAAGGAATTTGGTTTCTAAAGTGAACTCAGTTATCAGTGAATGCATTGTGGCTAAAACAAAACACTGGCCATTTCACAGCTACCAACTAATAAAAGACCTAAGCAACAAAAGCAGGTTACTACAGAATAGTGACTGCTAGTCTGCAAATAGAAATCACTTACTTTCTGGGAGTAGAGCTGAGTTCTATATTGCCCATTTTCAGCCTTAATTCCTTCTGTTTATTTTTTTAAGATCTTGCTTACTTTGAATTCCCTTTCTTCCTGACCTGTCTATAATAGTGGCATTATAGTGCAAGATAAAAAGGACAGCAAAAAGTCTACAGGAGCTGTAAAGAGTCACTTAGAAATACCTCAGAATAGTTATTTAGGCAGCCTGTTACCAAATGCTTACTTAGCTCCAAAAAGAACTTTCATTGCTATCGGAGAAATATAACCTGCCTCCCTAATTTGTCCTCTACAAATACTGCCTAATATCCCTACCCTTAATAGAGTAATTAATGAAGTCTATGTAAGTCTTTCCATAGATTTCAGTGGTCTGCAGCAGAAGGTTCCAGCCCTACCTCTGGCTAAATGGAATTTGTTAGCTCTGCAACATTAGTTACTCATTTATCCTACCATGTTTGACAGTGTACCTGGGAGGCAGAAAGGCTGTCATTTAATAGTTTAAGGTATGTTATTGAATTACGTGTGTAGATTAACTGAATGTGGAAGTTAAATTATTTTTTATGTAATAAGAGTACAGTATAAACTAATGAGAAATAAAGGAATGTTAGTCACCACACCATAACAAAATATTCTCACATCTATGCATAGCCTGGAGAATTGTGTGTGTGATGGATGCTCACCAACAGTGAGTTTTGTTGTTTGAGGTGACTCAACCTGAAATTAGTTAATGCATCTAAATGAAGCCAAGGAATCTTAATGTTTTAAAGTGCTCAATGATACAATAACTTCTTACACTATATTTACAGTATTGGCGTAATATTTAATTTTAGTATGTGTAATGTTTTTCCAGTTTACATCTTGAAAAGTGGCAGAGGGGTTACAATTAAATACTAGAACATCCCTACACTTCTAGCAAAATCTTCTTTTCCTTTTGTAATTCCAAAACTAAAATGGCTTTGTTTTCTATATTGATGTTACAACAGCATAAACAGATATGTATCTTTAAAGTTATATTCTACAATATGTAAAGTGGCACATCACAAATTATTGCAATGACACAGAAGTAAATGGAAGAAAAGATTCTTACAATCTATATTGCTGTTCCTATTGGATATTAAACACCTGATATTTTTATGCCTTGTTTATTTCCATCTTTAGTGTAGACTTCTTGGGACAGGTGATTTCTTATGCTATCTGAAGACAGCAAATTCTGTAAATATTTGCACACAGTAAACTAACCCAATAGCCACATGGGCTGGGCATAAAACCTATCGAAACCCAAATGAATAGTGTAAATCAAGTTGCTTTGGACCAGTCCTTAAGTGCAAACTACCTTTTGTAAATAAACATTTTAGAATGTTAAGTCATAAAATACTCCTACTTTCTTGATCATTACAATATCACCTTCCTTAGATTATTCACTGCCCGAAGCATACACCTTTTCCACAAAAAGGGACTTAATATATTGAAAGATTATACCTTTCTCAGTATGCTTCATGTTCTCTCTTTTGCAGTTGTCTCTAATGGTCTATTCTTAGCCCTTTTTAAGACACCAGCTAATCTAATTGCACCTCGTGCTCTTGCGTTATAATGGGCTCTCTGAAGTGAATGATTTCTCTCACCTTTGACTGAGATTCAGATCAGTGGCAGCTCCACATTCTCTTATCAGAAAAAGAGACTGCTACCTGAAGGTTCTTAGGCTTTGGGCACCAAAAGCAAACATCTAGTAGTCTCTGGGAAATTGTATGCTACCATACAACTCGGAAATGGATTTTTCTTACAGTGCCAGTGGAACCTTGCATTTTTAACAGCTTTCCACACCAGTAGCCCTGGAGAGAAAAATGTCCAGGTAGTAGCAATAAGCACTATAAATAGATATTCATTAATCATACTATTCCATGATACGATATATGAATTAATACATCTTAATGAGGGCTTCAAAACCATGTGCCAAAAACATCCATCTGTGCTGGTATACATTATTCACATCACTGAATACATAGAATGGGGAAGTACCAGTGAAAAATTACTAAACAAGTAGCTTACAAGTCACTTATATGTATAATCTTTATAGTAAATACGATGCAAATGTAAGCATAGCAAACAGTTCTCCACCGCTCCCAATGGAGAAACTTCATCCAGGGTAAAATAAAATAAAATCCATTCTTTTCAATCTGCAGTAGAAGGAAAAGTTACCTATTATATAACAGCTAGGAAGCCTATCTGATTAACAAGGCCTCTGTAAGATGTGCCGGGGTTTATCTGCCAATTATCCTGCAGGGGAATGATGCTGATGGAA
Source organism: Dryobates pubescens (assembly GCF_014839835.1). Lineage (NCBI taxonomy): Eukaryota > Metazoa > Chordata > Aves > Piciformes > Picidae > Dryobates > Dryobates pubescens. The sequence continues at coordinate 5,874,945 of NC_071635.1, forward strand.
TGTGAGCACAGGTCTTGCCACTTTAACTGCAGCACTGTTTCAGAGCTCGTCTCAAATGGAAACAAAACCCAGTTGTGACCATCAGAAATCTGATTAATTGAGAGTGGCATTCTGAGCCTGGTGCTGGTGACCCAATGACTGGGAATTGCCCTGGAGGTTTAGAGTCTCGTGTCCTTCCCAGGGTAGCAGTCACACATATAACAAAACTGCCTAGTTAAATTACATTAGCCAACTACTGTTTACAAATTTCAGGATCACATACGGTCTGCTCATTGTTTGGCACAGATAAAACACAATCAACACTGGCATTTGAAGCTGCTGACAGATTGCCAACACTGGTGCAGATGGTGGCAGCACAAGAGCGCTAATTACTAATGACATTAATGATGAGATAACTTGTCTCTCTTCAGCTAATAAACAGATGGAATGTGTTTTCTATTTTTCCACCCCCCCAGATAACAAATTGTTTAGCTTTAATGGTAGAGAGCAACAAAACCAAATTATCTGTTCTTTGGAGAAATTTGTTTTTTGCAAATTGCTCCAAACAATCAATAAAATAATTACAATTGGCATTATCCCACTGAGAACAGAATCAGAGAAGTCAAAGTCAATTAGCTTCCTGTAGTACAATGCACTCAGATGGAAAGAGCCATTACAACAGAGTGTAAAAGTCAAACTATAAAGTATGCAGTCCCAAGAGCAAAGCAGACTTGGATGGAAAATCTAACAGAGGGGTTTTACATATCTTTCAGTTCTTCATGTATCACTGCAATTTCCAGTTTAGTCTTTAGATGTGTCCAAAAAAAAGGGTAAAAGGTAAGATGACATCCTGGGATCTTAGAAGGCTCTATGTCTTTGGTGGGTACTGAGGCTGTAAGTCTTCAGAAGTCCTGACTCTTAAATGTGTCATCTGCAGCATAAAAAGAACAACTAACCCAGTCAGTTTTCTGTTAATGTTCCATATATATATGGAAAAGCTAAGGACTCCACAGTGGCTAGTAAAATATTATGCACATGGGCTGCCGTATTTGACTTCCCCACCTTTTCTGCACTATTCTCAAGGCTGAGGGGGCAAGGAATGAAATAGGGCAAATTTTGTTGCCACATTATCAGTGCTTAATACAACAGTCATGCGTCAACTGAGAAGACAGCTTCATAAGACTGGGAGTCCCTGTCTTGTGCAAGCACCGGATACTATCAATGTGATGAATGACTGGAGCCTCTCTCCCCTCAAAGACTGCACTTCAGGGTTTTACTGAGGTCCCAAAAGTTCTGAGGAGAAGTGATCTGCAGGGCTGTGGCTCCAGACCCAGTCAAGCAGGGTCTCTTGTCTAAGTCCACAGGAGGAAGCAGCTAGGAAGCAGTGTCCCCCCCATTGTCTCCCACAGCCTAGCAGTCTCTTGGCCCGTTGTCCTGCTCTGGAAAGCCCTGCTGCTTTGGTATGAGTCGGAGTTGTGTCCTAGAGCCAGAACAAACTTACCTCAGGTCCTAATGATCTGGATTGACGTATTCACATTACTGATATCTGTGGCAGAATAGAAAACTGCTTTTCATTTTTGCCTAAATAATGAAAATTTTGAACATCACAATCACTCCTCAAGAGATAAAACACCACTCACATCCTTTGAGATAGAGCGAGTTTAGAGTGAGTTTTGAACATCAGCTTGTGGTGTGCAATTTCACAACTGCAGGCCTTGGGAGATTTCACCAAATTTTTTTGCACAAATCTGCTTACTTTTGAACGCTACCCTTAAAACTCCATACACATTATTTACAATTATCAATCTAAGCTTTGAGAATACTTTTTTAATGAGGCCAATCTGATACAGGAAAAGAGGACAGCCTTTCCAGTCTAGATGCAAAGATTGTATATGTAAACAGTAACAGAAATTGCCTACAGAGCCTTCATGCTTCAAGTGCACTTTGTGATTATTTTTATAGTCAGCCATGAACACGTTCTGTGGTAATAGTCCACTCCTCTTGTTTTATGGTATCAAATGAAGGCTGGGACATTAAAAGCAGGGCATAAGAGAAATGAAAAAAATATCAGTAAAAGCAGCTGATGAAAACCTTATTAAAAAGCTTTGCATGTTGGGCCATGTTCTTTCTGTAATGTGTTATGTTTGCAATAATGGCTCTGAATTCTGCAGGGACCTATAAGTAATGAAGAAAATTGGTCAAGCAAAAAAAAGGAGTTATTGGAAACTTGAGTGCTGTTGACTCCCATTATATGCAAACTGAACATCTGCATAAAATAAACCTGTGGCCTGCTGATAGCTCTTATATTGTACCCAAACCACAATTCTTCGTTTTTTCTATACACTAAAACTGTGTCATTGGTGCTTAAGACCAGGGTACACAAGAAAGAGACATGCTTTGAAATCTGAGAAAGGGGAAAAAAGATTGTACTGCACTTCAGCTAGATTTCAGCTCATCCTTAGGAGCTGATTTTGCACAGATCAGGAGTCGTCTCAGGACAGCGTCTACACTTGTCACCAGTCTGTATTTTAGGCAATAGTTGCGTGAATGAGTATCACAATGGAGTAATTTGTAGACTCAGTTACTCTGCCACTGAGCAAGTGAAAATGGTTTCAGACTTGCAGAAACAGGTCAGACTATATGAGAAAGTCCCAATATTTCAAAGGTATGTTTTACTGTAAAGCCTCCTGAGGCTGTTTTGTTACCTAGTACAAAACTGTATCCTCCACTAATCTTGCATGAACTGTCTCCAAGACCTGCTAGTCAGGCTCTTGACTAGTGTTCCCAGGATCAGTCATCCATCAGATGCTGTGGGCCAAATCCACTGCTTCTGTAACTCCACTGACTTCAGAAGTTCGCCTGAAGGAAGAGTTTGATCCATTTTAACTAACTATAGTATAGTGTTCTTTGCAGGTTCCCTGGTACATAATTCACATAGCCTTCTTCCATGGAGTAAAGGAGATTAATTTTAGAAACCGTAGATTTTACAGATCCCAGGATATTTGTCCTAACCATTACTTTGCTTTGAGTAAGTGGGCTCTCCAGCTGAATTTCACTTGAGGGGAGTTATATCACAGACATCTTAACAGCTTATACCCTAGTTTGAGTGTGTACCACTAGGGATTGTCCTCAAGCCTTGCTGTTATTTCCTATCTTAAAATGTGTGCTAAGTAATAAAAATTGAAAATAGATTAAAAAGATGGGGAAAAAAAGCTTAGGTCACACTGCAGCTGCAGTCTCTTTGGGAACTCAGATGGAAAACACAAGCTATTCTATACAGAACTAAGACCTAAAAATGACACCTGATCAATTTTGAACATGAAAGAAAATTGTAAAAGCCCCACAATCTTTCATAATGTCTTGCAAGTTATGATCACCCTTGTGATGGGCAGACAGAAGGATGTTTGGTTAGAACCCTGTCCTGTTCTGGAAAGTCCATAAATCCATGTTTAACTCTGTGCATATGATTAAGTAACATTCCCGTCATGGCCAGTTAAAGGTGTGTTGTTGCCTTACCTATTTGAAGAACGAGTATCTTGGTTCCCACAGAGAGCCAAGAGGTGTAATGTATTCTCAGGGGCAGGGAGGAACTGCTGATTCCTTGTTTCTATTTTGCTTCCCTGGATGTCCTCACCAGGTGGCCTACACAATTCTGTAAACTTGCTCTTAAGACAACTTAGCTCCTAAGGACACCTTGATGTTGCAAGTAACCATGTGTTTCCATAATTAATTATAATTGAGCTGATGGGTAATTGGGAGCAAAATTTTAATAATTGACAATAGACTTAATTTTAAAAGTAGGATTCCATCAATGAATTTGATTTTCAAATGATGAGGGTATTTCTGCAATTATCAAACAACTATTTTTGCAATTATTACATGTATTTTTTCCTGGGTTCACACATTTCTCCTCTATAGCCATGTAACTAATTTTGAAAATCCATTTCCCCTGAGCTAAAATGGGAGGGAAATTAAACAAGCAAGAAAAAGGAGGAAAGAAATGGAAATGTGTAAATGATGTATTTCTTTTAAAGTGCTAAAAAAAAAAAGGTGAAAGACTTGGAAATCAGGATTTAAAATCAAAACCAAACAAAACACCACTTTGTAAAATAAAGTGAATCACAAGCAGGAGAAACTGGAAATTATTAATGGAATTGCTTTCCAGCTTTCCTGCCATTTTATCTTGGCAAATCGAAATACCAAATTGTGTCAGCATAGTTCTGAGATGGACATTTAGTGTCCATGGAAGAAAGATTCTAATTTGTATTGAATTCTTAGACTTAGAAATATGCCCTTTCCCAATGCCAGAGAATCAATCATGCACTTTATTGTTTTTTCAGCTTTCTCAGCAGGGAAGATTTGCCTCTTTACACTGGAAGACCCCTGTGGTGTGTGCGTTTTAGAACATTCCCACCTGCTTTTGACAAGATGGGTGAAATATATCAGTAAGTAACACGATTTTGACATAGAAGTATGTACTCAGGAATTAATGAATAAGAAAATTCACAGTTCAGTTTGAACAAACCTATGACTAATAATAATTCAGTCTTAATAGATTATTATTTCAACATTTATATACTCATAAGGTCATGGAGTCTGCTCAAAATACCCTTCAGATTGTGTCTGAATTCTGATCTTACAGGGACTTAACAACTTGGTTAATTTTGACCATCAAACATGATCAGAGAAGTCTGTTTTAAGCCTGCCTTGAGAAAGAAATATGTGGACAATATATTTAAATGTTTCATTTCCATATGGTCTGATCCAATGAAGTCAAATTAGCACCTGTGCGTTAAGAGAAATGCAGCCGAGTGCTCAGCTAGAATATTTCCCCTGAAATTAGGATCTGAGGTTTTTTGTTTTCATTGCATCCTCTAAGTTACATATACCATATCAGTTGTAAGAGATTACATTTGAGTCCTACCATAGTTTGGAGTTCATTTTTTTCCCCATCTCTGCTGTTCAGCAGGGAAAGGAACAGTCCTTACCAAGTCACAAAAATATAATGCCCTGTACAGCATGATCTTCTGTCTTTACTTACCTGGTTATAATAATGACAAAATTGTTGGGCTCATCAGATAATAATCTGTTTAATGCACTTGGAATGTTGCTGCTTTTATTGGGATTGATTGTTTCCAGTGGGACTAAGCATTAGTAAAGGTAAGTCTTCTGTCATCAGGGACTAATTAGGACAAGCGCAAAAGAAATAAAGTACAATAAAAATTGTTCTTACTATTCTTAATCTTTCTATGTTCTGAGCCTAACAGCATGCTCTGTTTCTTGCTTGTAACATTACCTATCGTAAGACTTTTTTCCTTTAGCCATCCTTTTTTCTATGCATTGACACAAATGTTGCTTTCAGTGGGGAGCCACAGTTAACGAAAACCCGGTAGGTAAACATTGTAGTGTCTATTTGAGGAATGTAGCCACTGCCAAACAGCTTGAGGTTGATTTTTCCATGGTGACTTTACCTGAACATGTATTGGAAATTTAAGGTGTATGCAGTAGCTAAGGAGGAACTATATTGGTTATTTCATTTTCAGGAGTTCAGATAGGAGAAGTCTGAATTCTATGTAAGAATAAATAGGAAAACACTGCTGTAAAGAAACAGAAAAATAGCATAGTTTTTGTGAGAGACCTCAGTGATGATTCTTTTACCAGAATCATTAAACCTTCCTGTAATTAAGTGAAAAGCCTGTAATGTTCACATACTCATCTCTGTAGGAATTCCTGGAATATTTTGTTTAGCATGCAGAGGCATAGCTTAAATTGGCCAATGCTAAAAGAACATTGTTTTATTTTTCACTGGGGACTTCTACACAACACAGGCTTTCTGTTTGACCTTTACATTTTCTTCAGAGGACAAGAGGTTGAAGTCTGCAGGATAACCAAAAATACCCAACGTGGCACAGCTGCTCTGGAGAAAACCTAAACTGCTTTTGAGCACAAGAAGTAGTAAACATCTGGGGATCATTTGAAACTGTAGCTGCTCACTCACTATGGAAGACATGAAAGAAGCAGTTAATGTTTCATTTCTGGGCAGGGGATTGATCTTTATCACCACTTTCCCTAAACTGTATTAATAACAATCACCAGGGACAGAAGTACGCATATTTTAAAAGGCAGCAGTAGTTGCCCCAGGTCACAGAATTAAAGGAGGAATCTGAATCTGAGTTTTACTTGTTTTCTATCCAGAAGCATGACCCTCTTTTATTGGAAATCATTTTTGTGTGAAGTTTGAGTGAGACTTCTAAGAATACATGTAAACAAATCAAGTTAACAAAAAGAAAGACAAACTCTCTCCTGTAAGCCTTCTAAAATAATTCTCTATTGTACCAAAAAAGCCCTGCCCCAGGCTATTAAGTTTTAATTTAAGATAGAAGTATCTGAAAAGGCAGTTCTTGCTTGCTAGAACATTTGTTCTAGCATTTTTAATACCAGGTCACTAAGGCTGCTTCTTCCTGTGGAGGCAATAATCTCTACAGAACCCTGTGCTCCAGCCACCCAACATGCATGGCTGCTTTGTGTGGAAATCAGATAGAAAAGTAGAGGAGAAGGGGTGGTGGTCTGCAAGCATACTTGGTGAGGCTGCTTGAATCTATTGGTATGTAGTATCATTGTGGGAGTCCTATGCTCACAAGACCATGTAAAGTGGGACAAAGGTGTCCTCAATTGTGTGTTGTGATTCTGAGTCTTCCTGTATTGACTGGAAAATAAGGAGAAAGAGGTGGCATCCAATTCCCTCCAGCCTCTTTGTTGAAATACTATTACCATGGAGCAAGTTGTCTTAGGAATGACCTATGTGCTGCTCAGCAGCATCTTCCTTCTATGACATAAGGTCTTATATGTCATCCATACTTCTTGGAAGCTCATGTTAAGGATGGATTAACACAGCAAGGGTCTTCTCAGAAAGGCCACAGAATTTCTGTCCCTGGAGACTCTCAAAACTTGACAGGCTCTGACCAACCTGATCTAACTTTGAAACTGACTGTGCTTTGAACAAGGGATTGAACTAGATCCAGTAGTTCATTCCAACTTAAATTATTCTGTATTTCTGCTTTAAGTACTAGAAACTGTGCATCTCAGTAGCAGATCTGATGGTAGAAGTAATGAGTATTCTTGCTGGCTGCAGAAGCCAGACCCTTGGTCAGTAACAGCTGACCAAGAGGCTGTCCCCAGCCTCTGAGCTCACCAGGTTACATTCCTGCCTGTCTTGGTCAAAAACATTTTAGGTCCAAGTGCAACTGTAAGGCATTGCTGAGCTCAGAATTCACCTATAACCACTTGATGGCCACTTGCCCTTCCATGGGCGAATCTCCAAGGAGGGCAAGATCTAGTGTCCTTCCCAAACTGGAGGAGCAGTGGAAGATAAGGATCATCCCTTAGAGCTCTTGTCCCAGGGTAAAGCAGCTGCTTTTCACTTGCAGCTGCTCTCGAGTGTCATTCCTTCCTCTCTAGCTCTTGGAAGATGTGCTGTGTTGCTCTACCTGTCTTTCTTACTGTTCATTCCACTCTCATAATGTAAATGAAACCTTCCTTGTTCTTTCTATGCAGAGACACAAGATCCAAGGGAAAAAAACTTGGGAATCTTCTGCTTTTTCTATGAGTGTAAATGAAAATTTGGGTTTATGCCATGGAATTCTTATTGAGGAAAGTGTGAGATGCTGCTTTTACTGATGTGACAGACTAATGCAAGTACTAGTCTAGATCTGTAGATGTTCCTCTCTCCAGAGCCTGAACTAATTTATGGAGTGAATCTGTCATCTCAGCAATCTAACATACCCTTTGGGGCTTTATGTATCTTGGGGATGTTTTCTTAGAAAAACTTTTACTTTCCTTAACTTTCAGATTGTAGTAATGCACAGATGTCAAAAGCAAGCAATGCAAGATATTAATGATGTAGGAGATCATCCAAACTTTTCTTGACTGTTTTTAAAGAAACCTTTTCTGCACAACCATGGCATGGCAGATTTCCAAAACAGCATACTTGGGTCTTTCTGCTGTTACAGATGTTAATGGATGTTACTTGGTTGGGTCCCCCTGTGGTGCTTTGAAAGGGAACACTAGTCTGTCTCATAAACTGGTTTATTTCCTTGTTCACAGATTTTTTTGAGGAGTAGAACTACAAAAGCATTCTCTTCTATAAGATAGAAGCAAAGCCCACATATCATACTTCCATCCTTCCAAATGAAGGATGGATATTTCTTTGCTGCACCTGGAAAGAATGCCAAGATTTCAGCTGATAAAAGCTGGATTTCAGTAAAATCAAGAGGGGAACATGAAATCACTGAAGGAACAGACCCCATATAAACCAAACAGCACATATTAAGGAGAAGTTCTTATCTGTCACAGACTAATTGGCCGGGGCTTACTGTTTCACATCTCAGATCTGTCCCTGCTGTTCTGAGAATCTTGCGTAAAATAAATCAGTGCCAGAAACAATTTATACTTGTATGTGTGTATCTGTTTATAGATCACACTGTGGCATGCTTCCTATGCACCTCTTCTGTTTGCAAGCATCACCACTGATTGAAAACGAGGCTGTAAGCACCTACACCAGAGTAAGCAGCATCTGTAAAGTTAGACACCACGCTCATTCAACTTTATTGGGTCACATGTCGGGAAGGGTTTTGTTAAGTGCTCTATTATTTTGAAAGTCAGTTTAACGACTGCATACTATAAAAGTTAAAGCAATTATATGTGATGCATAATAAACAATATGACTTCCAAATGTTCACATATAATGCATGTCAGATTTCAGTTGAAAAGCAAAATAAAACAAATGCCTCAAGGTTGCAGTCTGCTCTTTAGAAGAGCCACATGTTGTAACCTCAGAACCTCAAAATATCAGCTGGTTTCTGTGCATGATCAGAGCAGTGGAATCCACACCATATTCTGCCCTTTATTTTCTTGAATCTGGCTGCAGTAAGGATCAGATGTGCATTTCTGCCAAAGGCAGTCAGTGTTTGATCTGCATACAGATCAGTGAGTTATCTATACATTATTTTTTTCTCATGCATTATCTCATTCTGACATAATTTTTCTTCAAGATGTAGCAAAGACAGATATGCAAGTAAGGAATGACCTTTTCTAAAATTCATCTGTGGTTACTTTTCTTACACTACTATTGGTAAAATGAAAATAGCTGTAGACACCAAATGAGATTGAGGACCACTGCACTCTCATACTGGAAGAGGGAGCCTTTTGTGAAACATTCAAAATCTAAATACTCTGGGACAGACAAAAGAAGCAGATTTACACCTTCTTCCTAGAAAAAAAAAAAAGAGTAGAAGTTAACAGTCACGATTGCCAAGAACAGAATAGCCCTTATCCAGAAGAACCTCTTGAGGTGGCCTGTAACTCTTATTGCAGCCCTTCAGTAGATTTCCATGTCCCACACATCTTTCCTATCCTATTTTCTGTGTACCTGCATCTGATGTTCTTATCCATGACTGCTATCCATGCTGCCTTTACCATAGAGAGTGCTAATTTTTTAATTATCAGAACTGTAGATGTAAATTACCATACTTACCTGAGCTTGAGCCATTTGGGAACTGCTTAGCTGTCCCTTCTGGCTTATCTTTTCCTTCCCCAGAGGCAGTGGCACACACCAAAAAAGGGCTAAAGGCAAGGATAGCAGCTGCCCCAACCACTGGATTCTGGTCTGTTTGTATTTATGAGTAGGCACTCTGAAATTATACACCTATTCAGTCAAAAAAAGTTCCAGAAAAGATCATAACATATAAAAAGGGCAGTAGCAAAGCCTGGCAGGACCAGGCAGATGTCTCAGACTGGACTTCTCTGAATTCTTCCTTTGCAAGTGAACCTGTTTATATGAGAAATATGGCCGCAGACTTTGAAGTTTTGAACACTTCATCAAAATGCATTGGTCATTATTCTACTGAGGCTTGCAGTATTTCTTATAAAGTTCTTTTGAAAGGTTTGAGACTTTTATTTGCATTCAAAGAAATGTTGTCATCTGTTCTGCAGCAAATCAGCTCCTGGGAAACTTTGCCACTATTCAGATTAGTTTCATGTAAATTGCTCAGGAATATTCCCTTCAGATAAACAGATGAACAAAGCATTTGAGTGTTACATTTGGAAACAAAACATTTTTTATGTTGAAATAAACTTTTATGGATGGAATTTTATTCAATCCAACATTAATGTGATTTTTTTTTTGGCAAGGCTGTTTAACAGTGCAAAATGAATGCTTGGAAGATTTTTTAAATTTTACTTCTTTGCTTATAGTGTTGTTGGTATAAACTGCTTTTGTTAGTTTAATCACAAGGGTGGGAAGAGGCCAAGCACTGGAAGATTAATATAAAACCTAGCTCAGAAGAATTAGTCACAAGAGAGCAACTTCAGGGTGTCTGGCACGTATCAGCATTTTATTTCTTTGTAACCAAAATATTGCACATGGATTCACAAAACACATTTGTTGGGTTTTCTTTTAAGTTTCATGGTTTGTTCTTGCTTTTTAAACCTGTGGTAGGTCAGAATTAATGGTAGTAATTTCCTTTGCTAATGACCTCAAATACATTCCTTTTAAACCCAACTAGATGCCTTTTTAGAAATGGGCTGGAAGCTTTTCTAGCAGTATCACAATAAAGTACGAAATGACACTTCTAAACTATGGATCTACATTTCTATTGAAAACTGCAGGAAGCAGCAACAGAATTGTCTTTTTAAACTACTGCAAAATATAGTGTTCATGGGCAAAAAATTATATGTTAATATGAAGACAGTCTTTGTGCAATGATGCTAACATCTATCTGAATATATGAGACTGTAAAAAAATGCAGTGGTTGCAGGAATGTAACAGAAACTTCATCAGGTTTTAAAGATATTATCACACATGGTTTCTTGATCAATCTTTCACCCTTTTGACAGACATGGAGAAATATCACAGAATGTTAGGGGTTGGAAAGGACCTTGAAGGATCATTGAATCCAACCCCCCTGCCAGAGCAGTATTATCTAGAGTAGGTCACACAGGAATGCATCCAGGTGAGCTTTGAATGTCTCCAGAGACGGAGACTCCACAACTTCTCTGGGCAGCCTGTTCCAGGGCTCTGTCACCCTTGCAGTGAAATAGCTTTTCCTTACGTTCAGGTGGAATCTTCTCTGCTCCAGCTTAGTCCCATTGCCTCTTGTCTTATCACTGAGAAGAGCCTGGCTCTGTCCTTCCAATAATTGCCCTTCTGTTCTTTTGTAGTGGTATATGCTGGTTGCTTGCTATCTGTATTTTGAAGGCTCCAATATGGTAGTAGAAGGATTTGTCAACGTTGTCATGAACCTCAAGGACATGTGTATAGGGGATCTCTCTCTCTGCAATACATTTGTGTCCTTGAACAGCTTGAAGGCATTTCCATACTACGAAGTTCCACAACTGGAGATCTTATATCCACTTATGCCACAGTTTAATCTGTAAAAAAAAAAAAAAACCCAGTTGTTTTTTCACTTTCATAAGTTAGTTTCAGTATTCAGTTTTAGTATTTAGAGCATATGAGCATTATTAATCAGATTCAGATTAAGTGGCAATAAACTCCACAGGCCTATAGGACAGAGGTGTATCAAGTGACTTTGTCCTACAACGATAAGGACAGTAAGTGACTTCTTACACTGTGCAGTTTCAGGGTGTGATGCTGTAATTGATAACACAGAATCTGCTGATGCAACAGGGGGCAATGGTAAAGAGCTTGATTCAAGTGAGAAATACTATACATTAGAAATCAAAATAAGCATTTTTCTCTTAATGAAAAGAAGGTCTTGGTGTTATAGGTGTGCTTTGGTGATGAAAATGCGCTATTTGAACATTAGTTTCCAGGTTTTTTTCCCTCCTTCCAAATGACAGCTTCATGTTTCATCAAGATCGCATCAACACTTCATCTTTCTAAGAAAGATTAATAGTGTGCCATAAAGTTTCCTGTGTGTCTGCATCTATCTGAGGAGCCTTTAAAACATTATCTTTTCAGTGTTTTTTTTTGACAACCCAACAAAAACCACAGTAGGGGTTTTGCCCCAGTGACCTCAACCAGTTTCTTTCCAGAGTCATAGCAGCTTGTTCTCTGAGTGATGTAGCACTGCACTTCAGAGGTAGCTGCTTTTTAATTAGCTTAGTACTGTTTGTGAAGGAAAGACCTAGAAAAAGGTAAGGGATTCAGTGAGTTCTTTCAAAAGATGTGACTAATAGTCAAAACTCTGCTTATTGAACCAATTACAGGCTTTAAGAGAACCTGAGGCAGGGCATCAGTGAGTGTTTATGAAGCATCCATCCCTACACTGTTGGGTTATTTTGGCATGAAGAGCAATCAAATACATCTTTGTTTCTCTCTTCATTGCTTCCATAGGGTTTTCTAATTAACAATGACTGAACATAAATTATTCACCTCTCCATTTTCTAAGCATGCAAGCAGACTCTCCCCTTGTTGTAGGTGTTAACATGTGAACTACTGTTTATGTCTATAGCATGTCAGTTTCTGGCATCTGCATAAAGACTGGCTAGGGTTTATTTTCAGGTACTGTTTACATAGTCCCTCTGGAACTTGGTTTAATGATAATTCTCTTGATTCATCTGCAGAACAAAACATCTTTTAGTGATTTTCTATAAATGCAATGATTGAAAAGTGAAATGTCAGTTAAATGCAATTCTTTACATTCCTTTGGCCACTGCCATTTTTTTCTGAATCACCCTTTGTAAAGCAGTGGAAACATTTTTCATGGGTATCTGGATAGCGCAACACACGCTTGGTTTTATTTAAATACACTTACTGTCAGGCATTTTGTGCAGGTGCCATCCTGGGGAAGCTTCCTGTAAGACACAAGCTTTCTGATGCAGGCCAAGTGCTACCTCTGGGGAATTCATGTCTATTAAGAGTACAGCTCTGATCTGAGTTTCTTAGGCACAGCCCATATCCCACCCTAACATACAATCACAAAGCATCCTTTCAACAGAAATCCCCACATGCATAACTAGTGTTTTGGAGTTTTTAACTTCATTTTTTTTAAATTAAGCTCATACTAATGAGGGTTTTATCATATTCCTGCAAGCTTTACTGTTCTTCATTTGCTCTTTAAACCTGGAGTGAACAAGCATAACGAGCGATGAGTGGGAGAAGTGTGCCTCCTTGTCAAGGCATTTTAGAAGAATAGAGTAGTAATCAGTCCATCCATACCACCCTCGCTCTTCCAATTTTCCTATCTTTACTGTGTCTTAAGCTTTGAGTTCTGAACTATTTTCCTCAAATAAGAAAAAAATCTTACCAGCCAGTCTAGGAACAAGCTTTGATGCTTTGAAGATTTCTATCTCATGATGGGCATGAGTGTGTACTTTCCATCCCAAGCTTCCAGGACCCAGCTAACGTTTGTTTATGTCCCACAAAGGCCCACAGACTCACAGCACACAAACAGAGCAAAGCAGGGACTAATCAGAACTGCATCAAAGGCCTTTTTGTGAAAATATGGACAATGCTATAAAACTAACTTTGTGTTAACCTACTGAGGAACAGAGGACAAGAATTGTGAATGCCAAAATATAGAGAGAAGCGTGAAAAGGAAAACTTATACAAAAGTAGGCAGACTGAATAAAACTCTTTATTTTTAAGCCACACAAGTCATGGTAATTAAATTAGGTCAGGCTGGCTATAAAGCTATGAAAAAGGGCTGTAACTAATTTAGAAAAAGACAGCGAAGACCTGAAAACAGACTGACAGCCTCCTATTATTTTTTTTATCTAATCAAGGCAACAAATCTTAAGAAAGAGGAAAAGAGAAAAAAAAGCCAAAACAAAACCCCACATTGATTTATCAAGATTTTCTCTTAAACCATTAGGATAGACAAAAGCACGTAGTCACATCTTTGATGTGTGAAGGTTTTCACATTGTTGTTAGTGCTAACTGAGGGTTACATGCATACAGATTTTACCCATGAGAAAAAAAAGAATAATTGAATGCCTTAAAGTTCAGAAAGGGGTGGAATATCTAACAAAGAATAAAGCTGATCTGAGCTTTATCATTATAGTATCATTTCACTGAATCATTCTGAGCATCCTTATCATCTGCTGCTATGTGAAGATAAATCCTAAACATCTATGAAAAAAAAAGACAATTAGACTTTTATTTAAAACTATTTCCTCATAAAACCTACCTGCAATTTGTGTTAAAACAATCCTTTCTGAAAAAGGTCTCAGCTATTTGCATCAGGTTCCATAGGATGTGAGAACTACCATTCTCAGAAGTTAAAGAAGGGAGAGATTAGGAGTCTATTTATAGGTGTGGATCCAAGCTCATTAAACAAGATTTAATATCATATTTCAGTTGATGTCTATAATAGTTTTTATTCGCCAAGTGATTAGAAAAATTAGCATTCGAAGGCTGTCTGAAGGGTGAAGAGGACTGTGTGAAAAAATGGGGGAAGGGAGCAGACAAAAAGCCCATCTTGGTTTGTGTTGGTGTTTAATAGCAAACAACCCTTTCCCACCCTGCTTGTCTTTTATGCCTGTTTTAAGTAACTTCTAAAGGTTTTTCAGCAGCAGATGACACTCAGCCACTGCATGCATCTGAAACAAGATATGGACTTTACCCTGTGAAGAAAATATTTGAGCTTTTCAACACAATTAAGGGGTTGCAATTTCTCTGTGAAAATGGAAACACTCTTCCTTTTCTACCACTAGGTCCCTGAGGGTGAAGTTTTGACCCTGGTGAAGTCAATGGAACCTTTGCTCTTTTTCTTTAACGTAAGAGTCATCCCTCACCCATCTTGCATTTGTGACAATGAAATGTGGATAGTAAAGGAGAAACTGTCACATTTGCATATTGCCATTTTCCAGACAATGAGAGACTTGGAGAGATGATCAGAAAACTTCACCATGTCAGAAACAAGGAGCAGGCAGGGAAAAAGCAACATTAAAAAGGAGGAGCAGGCAGGGGAAAAGCAACATTAAGCATTTCTCCTTCCATACTCTAGCCCTGGGTCTGGCTTGACACCTTGGAGGCAGAGAAAGAAGGAAGAGACATCATTTGAAAAAGGCCATAAGAGGGAGAGTAGAGACTGTTCACTGCAGGAAAATGTACTATAGAGAACAGCAGTCAGAGCTGGCTTGTCACTTTTTCAAAGTTGAACTAGTACCAGTAAGCAGGGCTTATTGCTGTTGGAGAGAAGAGGAAGCTCTCACCCATAACTTGAATACTCAAAGCTCTTTATCAATAGAAAGATGGAATTTTAGCAAGTAGTTGCAAAATTAATTAACAGAACCCCAGAGCACTGGCCTAAACACAGACTCAGAGGTCCTGAGTTTTTGTACCAGGAGTTGATGGCAAAATCTTCTCACTTCCTTTCATTTCTCCTCTCCTTTCCCTGTGCCCTTAATCCATCTTCCACCGCATCACTCACTGCTTACGATTCCACACTGTTTCATGCTCCTGCCGTCTCACCTCTGCCCCCTCTGCATATCTGCTGTCACTGCCAGAGGTTCCAGGGATGGCCCTTTGGCCCCATCCCAAGCCAAGCCAAGCCAGATCAGGACAGTAGAATTTAATTTCTCTACCTCATCACCACTGTACAAAGGGTCACTTTAAGTCATTTGTGTATAAAGAATTGCTAGCAGAATGGGTCAGCTCCAATGACACGGACATTTCCTATGGCTTGTGCCTCTGACTTTCCTCTGATTCAATTAATACATTGTGAAGATCACAATATTTTTCCTCCTATTTTTTTCTACTTTGAGAATGGAACACATTTGGAAATGTTTGCTGTGGTACTTACTGGAACAAGACATAGGGCAGAAACAAACCTACTCTATCTACATCATGACTAAGCTTTTGGTTTTGCCTTGGTATATCCTAATTTAAAGTGTCTTAAAGCCACTTATGCTTGTCATAATTTCACAAGGAAGGCAAGCCACCACTTTCATAAATATGTCTGACATTCTGCCTTACTCCTTTACTTGAGAGCCTATTTAAATAATTACTTCATGTGCTTAATGTTTAGTGATGGGCGGAGGCACCATAAGAAAGAGCTGTTATCAGGTGCAGACTCCTGCTAAAAATTGCTAGCCAGAGAGTAATACAGAACTGCATTTGTAAAGATAAACCACACAACCAGGTTTGAACTCCAGGATTTCAGCATAACAATTTACTGCTCTGTGCACTGTTCACATGTAGCCAATATGAGCCAAGGGACTGAATTAAACCTGCTGACTTCTGACAGATTGGCTTTTACTTATTTTTTTATTGCTTGTAGGTGAAAGGGGACCTGCCAACCTACTACAGATTACAGATCTACAGGATTTGCACCATAATGTCTTATGTTTTATTCCATTTTTTTAAAAAAGACTCTTCCTATTTAATTAGAAGCTGAACTATTATTTTTTTCTATTTTATTTATACTTAAGATAAACTGGAGAGGGCACAGAGTAGTGGAAGAGCAACAGCCTTTAGAAGCACTCTCCAAAATTAGTGTTTGTGAAATACTTTCCAAACATCTGCAGGAACAGTGCTACACCAACCTCCCAGCTGACTGGTTAAAAAGAGAGTCCTTTAATCTAAACCATGTTCCTTGGGATTTCGTAATGTAATTAATTCTTCATCTTCTTTTTATATTTTGCCAGTGAGAAAGCAACCAGTGGTTGTTACCTCTGAGTTGTTTGCACTAACTGTTTCAGTTTTGGCATGATGCTGTACATTTTCATTGCATGGGGATCTCCTCAAACAAAGGAAAATTATGAAACTGTCAGATCAGATTTCACGTATTGCTCTTGGCATTGCACTCACTAGACCTGGTACACAGTGCATTTTGAAAGCCTCTGATCTTTTATAACTATTTCCAGTCTTTCACACACATTTTAAAGGTTCCTCATCTGCAGTCACTGGGAGTATGAGTATTAAAACTGAGGTAATTTGGTTATTTTCTTTCTGTAATGATATAGAGTGAGCCATTACATCATAAATAATTTCCAATGTTTTATTATCCTTTCTGCTACACTTCTTATTGTTTTATTAAAACTCAGAATTTATTTCTTTAACTTTTTTTCTCCCCTTTTCCTGCAAGGGATATATAATGTTTTAGAATTTAAAATCAAGGTGCTTGATAAGAATAGATTAATGCAATTTGTTACATTTTCAGCCTCTTTGGTTTTTACATCAGATTCAGGCCTCCTTTAATTATGGTTTTCACTGTGATTTTCTAAAGGTGTTCTTCTATCTCAGTGCATCTTTGATTAGTTTTACATGCTTATATAAATAGCAAAAATATTTAAAACTATTGTTTCTGCATCACCGATATGCAAGGCAGTATGAAACAAGTGGGTTTGTGACTGCTCTCACGGAAGGGCAGAGTTAAGGTACTCAGGTACTGGTCAGAGAAGTGTGCCTATGGGAATGTGCCTCTGAAGAATAGGTTTAGAATGGTGAGCTCCTCCTAGATCTTATGGTACTGTAAAAGAGACATCAAGGACAGAAAATCCTTTTTTCTCCTCCCAGACTGCTGTGTCAATCTGAAAGCCTCATGATCATGCATTCACACCTCAATTGTTAACCATCCTGTGGGTTGGGATGAGTGTGGTTTCGCCACACTATTGTGCTCCTCCTCAGTTCAGGGAAATCAGCCAAACTGGAGATACATTGACCTTTTAAGGCTTAACTAGAAGGGAAGATCACTTGACACAAAAATCCTTTAAGTGTATTTATACACTGATTCCCCATGCCAACAAAATGGGCCACACAAAGGATTTCAGAGCTGAAAGCATGAGCCTTGACAACTACAGTCTAAATTAAATGAAGAGGCTAAGCTTGCTGGAGAACATTAACAGACAGAAATCGCATGTTATTTGTGGGATTGTAACTCAGCAATTGCTTCAGAGATCAATCATGCAGGACTGCTTTAGGAAAGAAGTAGTTTTATGGAACAATGGGCTGAGATGACAGATTATTCATCTGTCTTTTCTGAATGCAAACAAAACCATACTATCTTAAATGCTTGCATTAGAAACAACCTACATCCGCTTCTCCCTCCCCCCTCTCCCTCACTCACAGGAGCACTTTAGAAGGTGGAGTTATTTTGTAACTCTCAAGCTTCTAATTGTTCTTCTGTTTGTACTTCTGTTCTTGTACAGCTCACGGCAGTAAGAACAGAGTATCTGTGTTCCTGTTATGAATACAGTGGACTTTCTGATTGCAGCTGATACTATTTCCAAAACCAGTTCTTAGTGGCCTTTTCATCCTGTCTAGGAGATTAGCAACTTTCTTAGATTGTTTTTATCTTTTCTGGGATTCAATTCCTTCCAATTTTTCTTGGCCATCTAGCCTACTACTCAAGTTCCATCTGCTTTTTTTAGCTCATATGAAAAGTCCTTAGTTGCATATGTACCAAATGTTGGTCTCTTACCCCAGTGTTTCTTTTGACTGATCCTGTTATCAGTTCTGTAACCTGATCTTTTGAAATTTCATGTAGTGTATTCTGATAGCATATAATATTTCAAGGTAGTTATGTTTATTACTTAATACGTCATCCTGATGACACTAACTATGTCATCTTGCTTAGTGGAGAGCTCTGCATGAGGTGCAAGTAGAGTTTCCCTCAGTTTCTGTCTTCAGCACAATAAGTTTTCCTGCCTCTATCTCCTGTTTGATTTTTTTTTTTTTTTAAAGCAGATTACTATTACTTCTCTCCACACTGAAATACCACTGTATGTTAGTGAGGGTAAGTCTGTTATTCTTGCAAGGTAATGAGTGACTCCAACCCAGTGATATACCCAGTGGTATGCCTGGGTTGAGTTGGGACATGTTGAAAATGAAATAATTCCCAAGACATCAGAAAATAAACGTGCCTCTGAAAGAAGGACGTTAAAACATTTTTCCTTAATGAGGTTTCCTTAGTATTGCCTATGCTGGTCTTAACAACAAGCATAAAGAACCCATTGCCTAGAGAAACTCTGCAATTCATTAGCTACTTTTATCTTTATTCCAAAGAAGAAAATAATATGTCCAACTGCTATCTCCATCCAATACTCTCTGAAAAAGAAACAAGTCTTCAGCCAGACCATTCCCTGCCCTAATAACAAAGCCAAACAAAGAGAACTCGTGCATTAACTTTATTGATTCTTAAAGAAGAAAGCCTGTAATCCAACTAAGAAATGGTTTAGGTTTAGCAAATATGATAGATTTTGCTTTTACAGGCAAATACCAGAGCACTAAAGAAAGGAGAATACACGCAAGTAAGAAATATGGCAAGGTTATCAGTGAGCATAATGTAGAGGAAAGCAGTCTTTAATGAAGAAAAGGAAAGTGTCTTAGGAGAGGGCTCCTGTGTTTCACAGAACCCTAAGCTTTTCTGTAAGTGCTATGGGCAGAAAATCTGTGAGGCTTGTTCAGAGTGGTTCACCTTGTGACCAAGCACATTAGGGAAGCTGCTATATGGCACCAAATTCAGTATGGAGATTATTACAACACTTAACCTTATCCTCAGGTCAGGCCCTCCTAGATCCATTAACTGTCAATTTTGTTTCCTCTTGCTTTCAAAAGCCCTTGAGATAATCTGAAAATAAAGAGCCTGTTTTACTTCAAATCCTTTAGCATGGCTGTAACTTTGATCTCCCGACCTTCAGCAAATCAGGGTACTGTAAGAGCAGTGTGGTATCATGGTGGTACACCATAAGCAACCCCCTGTGATGCTGGTAGCCCCAGCATCTGAGACACCATTCATGTTATCAGGACTGTAGTCATGCTGTTAGCTGGTAGAGTTAACAATTTCAGCTGCAACAGGCAAGTAACATTCTTACAAAATAATGAGTGAACTTAATTATTTTTCATTTGTTAAACATTTCTTGAAAGTACTCCACCACAGTTTAGGAAGGGAAGAAGGAAAAGATTCACTTACCCAAAGGAATGGAAATGTGAATCGCAGTGGGCTGAACGAGGCATACATTGCACTGCAGCTGTTCTCAGCTGCAATATTGTCCTCCGGAGGCTGACATAGTTTTGAGTCTCCTGATACTGTCTTACTTTATCCTGGGATCCTCATAAAGAATTTGAAAACGGGTATTAGGCAAATAGCCTTAAACATGGCTCTCCTAGAAATAAAATGGGACCACTTACTTAGCCTAGAAGAGTGAAGAGTGAAGACCTTTAACTAGTAAGTACATATGAAGTATTCAGGTTGAAGACAGTATAGCATGCAATAACAGGATGACTTACCATCTAACCAAATTAATTGATCAGCCTTTCTTAAGACAGCAGCAAAAGGAAAAAAGCTTTTGTTTATGTTAATACCAATATCTATTGGTTTAATTTGCTATGATGTTTTAATACACTTCATTACTAGAGGGTGGTGTTTAATACAAGTCTCCTGGTATCCTTAAGCTGTAACTCTTGGGATCACCTTATTCCTTACAACTCTTCCTTTGGGTGGGAGCACTGCAATAGAGCACAGTTCAGCACTACCTGCCCCATTAAAGGAGCTTATATAGTAGCCTATAGGTCCAGTGGGAACCTTTGCAAACACAAAAATACTGTGGAAGACTGTGAGAATGCTGATGACCTGACATTGAATTATAATATTGCTTTAGAAAAATAAATACCTGTATAATATGGCAGAACATGTCAGGTTGGAAAAAACAAAGATTTGCCACTAACTATGCTGCATGGCTTTCCAAACCACTCAACCTGCTGCTTCACCTAGGTCTCTATTTTCTCCAAACCCTCCTCAAAATTTACTGCAGATGGGTACTAAGAATCTATAGGAAAAATCCTTCACTCTTCTGACAACATCTCTGTCTTATGACAGTCTTGAAGTAACTTTTCTCCCTCTCCCCCCATCAGGAGTAGTTTTTCTGCAGCCCAACATAGTTTAATCCTTTCTTACAAATAGCAGAGAAAAAAAAATTTATCGGCCTATCTGGGATAGCCAAGGGATGAAGTACCACAAAGCTGTCCATGAACAAGAGAGGCTTAAATCACATTTGCAATTGCAGGCACAGGTTCAGCTGCTGTATGAAGAGCCTGGACACTATTCTCAGCCCAGGTATTATTTTGCTCTGGGGGCTGATGGTAACTAACTGCCCAATATATCAGAATGAGACAGTTTTGTGTAATTTGGCTTCTCCTCTGCTATGCATTCATCAATACATCGGGAGGGAAAAGAAGCCCAGCTGAAAGCAAACGTGGGTGACAGCATGATTTGGAACTGACTGAAGGGTGGAGTAATGGGGCAGTGCACTGACACATTGGGGACCAGGACTTGGCTTGTACCACATCCTTTTGTCCCGCTCGCTGAGCAGGAAGGCGTGACAGATCCGGCTTCAAGACCCAGCTGGACTGGCTGTACCAATAAATCTCCTCTCACACTGGTGAACCCAGCACAGCACAGACCTGGCACTGGTGGCCGTACACTTGTACACCATTCATTTGTGCCATCCTGAACGCAGCAGGTTTACAATTCAATACTGGAAGCTGTGGGCTGCTGTCACCCAACCAAGGCTGTGCTGCCCAGGAGCCGAGCAGAGCCCTGAGCCATGACAGTGCCTGCAGCAGCTCCAGGAACTAGAGTAAACAAAAGCAAGTATCCTATGCTTTTCTGTGCTCACATGTGATAGCTCAGCTCTACATGAAGACAGCCATAGCTATGTCTAAATTACAGCACTGCTTATTTCAGAGCAGTACACAAGCAACCCAGGCTCTCTAGAATTATGACATTTATTATTTTATGATGTGAAGGCAGAGAGCTGTCCCCTTTGACCTTGACACAAGTACCTACCTACTTTTAACCTAAAGATGACCAGTCTAAATCTTACTGACTATCTATTTTTCCTGCCACTTGCTGTAATATACTAGTGACTCTACCAAGGAATTTCATTCTGCTGAATTTGGTTTCTTGCTCCTCAACTGGTAAATTCTGAGAACTGAAAGCCAGGCTTTCTGGAAATGTCAGGAACTGGGTTGTGGAATTCAGGACACGTGAATACAAAAACCAGTATTAGACATCTGTTCAAGCTGTGTTATTTTCCAAATATTCATTGGTATGGCTTGTTTGATCAAAGATAGTACATTTATTTCATTGGTAACAACTGTTCTTTGTCATGAAACATATATGAAGTTTAAAGTTATCCTTTAGATTGTTGCAAGTGTTGTTTTTTGTTTGTTTGCTTGCTTTTTGTTTGGTTTGTTTGTTTGTTGTGGAGTGGGGGTTTTTTTAATTATGAAGGGCTGAAAAATCCAAAATGGAAAAGAGGACTTTTTAAATGTGAAAGAAACGTGACAAGCATGCACAATCATTTTGAGACCTGACTGGCATTGCATAATGAATAGCATGAGAATAAATTATAGTGAACCAAAATCTTATTAAAGGATATTGAAAAGCAT
This sequence comes from Dryobates pubescens, assembly GCF_014839835.1. Classification (NCBI taxonomy): domain Eukaryota; kingdom Metazoa; phylum Chordata; class Aves; order Piciformes; family Picidae; genus Dryobates; species Dryobates pubescens. The sequence goes on from NC_071635.1 coordinate 5,897,278, forward strand.
AAAATCTCCTTATTAAAAAGCAAGCAGTAAGACAAGTGCCAGAGTTAACCAAGTATCTCATTCGGTTATACACACCCTGAATCAAGACTGAATGTGTAAAGATATGTTGGTGTGATTTTAACATTATAACTATTTTCATTCAGTAAGAGGTTACAAAGAGATAAACTCTTACCTCATGAGAGAACATTTTTCACTGTATTATTAAAGCTACAAATCTAAGTAAATTTTATGCCGACTGTGAAGCATGCTTTGTGCATTCCTGGCGACAGTAGGTTAAAGCTCAAGATAACCACTTCAGACTGGCTGCATACTTTACTATTTTTCCCCCTTCACAGTTGTTAAAACTTTATAGAGCCTCAAAACATATCCAGATGGACAGTAACTGTGACTGCCACTTACGAAACCAGCATAATCTAGCACAATACACAAAGTAGGGTAAGTGTGGAAGAAAAACAAGTTCTGAATAGAGGACCTCCTTGGAATATTGGATCAGCCATCAGACACACCAATTCTGTTTAGACAGGCCTGTTATACACACCCAAATGTTCCGCAAAACAAAGCACACCCCCAACCTTTCACCACTGCAGTTCCTAAACACTTCTGCCCAAGGGTGGTCTTCACCCTGCTTGAGGCAGTATTTGTGCCTACATCTTTATTCACAAAATGAGGCATTGGTTTCCATAGTTTTTTGGCAAAGCAGAGACACATAAACCATGTTCTTTCTCTCAGAGGAATATTGTATCTTGGCAGTTTTATTTGGGTCTGACCTTTTTAAATATGCAATAGCAAAATATGAACAAATAGATCACTGTACCATTGCACTGTTCTGTCTCCAGCGGATTTCCCCGCAACACCTCCTTCAGCCTGCTTGCATGAAGCCAGGATTGTCCTACATAACAGAACTATAGGATAGAATTTGGTCAACACCGAACTATGGGTCTTTGAAGTTACAGTCTTTGTTCACTTGTTGGATGATGTCTGTTAAGCACACCAAAGAGCAATGTATAGTGGCTTCTACAGATACTTTGTTCTGGGCACAACAATAATGCATACATTTTTTGTGTACAGTACCTATATATCACAACAGGATGATTAGATAATGGAGCCATGAAGTAAGAAAGAAACCCCAAACCCTGGCAGATTTACAGCAACTAAATCTATAGCTTCATTCCTCACTCCAACTAGAATAGGTGCTTAATTGATCTGAATTCTGATGCCCACTTCTGCTTAGGCAGATGTTGACAAAGATACATCGGAGTGCATCAGGCATTCTCAGTTATTTCCTTATTTGTCATATTTCATGAATTCCAACTTACATGATAATATTTTTAAAAAACACTGTCTGGGAAACTGGGATTTTAATTCATGGTATTTCATGCCCTTCATGCCTTTTTTTTGCCCTTTCCTTTTGACTCGCTGTGGTCGCATTATGTGTTAAAGTCCTGGTGCAATGGTTCAAATTGATACCTGCTGCTTGTGGTGAGAGTGGGGCTTTAATTATATCATGCAAAAGGACAGTGTCTCTTAACACATGGTAGTAGTGCTGTGTTTTAGTTTGCTGTTCTGCACAAAAGGTTGATTGCCATATGTCTTAACAGAGCCTGCTCTTCTTTTCCAAGAAATTGGCTAATGGAGCTAAGATATTTTTTTTTCTTCCTTTCTTTTTGTATGATGATCAGAGATTGGCATGCAAAGTATTTAATTAAGCAATACGCAGCAATATTCAGAGCTAAGTCTAATGCAGTGTTGTTCACCTATCCAAAAGTAACAAACTTAATTAAAAGTAAAAATAGTAAGGCAAGACCTCAATAATCTTGGAGTCTTTTAACCAGCTGATACCCAGCGCTATTCTAGTTAATGAGGAATCTAGCAGTAAGGCTTTTGTCAAAGTGAAAAAAAAAAAGTTGTGATATTTTTGTTTGGGTTTTCTTCATGTTGTAAACAAAGCTCCAGCCTTTAGCATTTCAACTCAGCTCCTTTTTGTACTAGAGGTGACTGAGCCACTTGAACAGTCAGTTGCATGTAAATGTGCTGAATGAGAACCAGATCATAAACAAAAGCGTGCTGGGGCTTCAAAAAGCGAAGCACAAGAGCAGAATATTAACCACTAATCCTGCCTAGGTGAAAATGCCTTTTGCTTGGTAATGGCATATACCAAGGTTTCGTGCCTCTTGTTTGTTTTTTTTTTGGCATGTCTGGTGCCACAGACTCCCCAGGAACCTTATTTCATTCAGATGTCTGCTTCTTAATGAGCTGATCTTCAGAGGAGCAGCTATTTACTGATTCATTGCTGGGTTACACCTTTAACACATGATTTTCTCTCACAGTGGTTCATGAAATAGAGAACTCACTGCATCAGGCAACTCAGACCACAAGCAATTGCAGGAATGCTCATGCAGCCACCACTGGGAATATATGGGACTCCCTCATTTACTGTATAAAGTATTTAAATATAGAATAATCCCTCCAAGTGGCTTAAGCACCAATTAAGGGTCTCTAGAGTACATTAGAAAATATACTATACCATACCATTAAACAATAGTGTTTTAAACATCAGTACATACAAAAAGGTGATAAAAGTGATTGAAACATGACTCTATCTTCGTGCCTTGCAAATGTATCTACTTCACCTTGACTAGGAGGAGAACACCAGGTATGGAATATTTCTTTTACTCATTCATTCTGTCTAGAATCTTGCAGTTGTGGACATGTTCCAAAACACTCCTTTAGTGAATTGTGGCTGTATGAGGAAGACTAGGAAAGGAGAGAAAGAGGAGACTTTATGACTTGACTCCTCCCTCTAGCTTGTATCTTTTAATTTTTCAAGTCCTGATTTTGACTCTCTTCTTATTCAGCATGTCCCCTTGAAGGCCAGCTACCTCCTAAATGTACAGTGTTGACAAAACAACCAAAAGTTTGCTATTTTAGATCAACAACTAATGAATCATTTTCCCTTGATATTTTTGCACTAAATTCGCTTCTTGAAGCAAAAAGTAACACAGCTGAAGAACAGCTGGAAGCACTGAGCTAGCAAAGTATGAAAGCTGTCCACGAGAGTGTTGACTCTTTGATATATTTATGCAGTAACATCACTGACCATCATAATTTGATCATGCCAGCAGAAAACAGGATGCATTTCATTTGGAAATTAGTATACATAGCTGGAGGGAATGCTTTCCTAAATGTCATTCAGTCATTAGTGAACTCAAGAGAGCTAGATTACAGGATGAAATTGTATTCTTGCATTAGATAGATCTGTTTAAATCTAGGTAGTCTCTGATGATTTCACTGAAATTGCTTGAATTTAGTTTGCAGTAATTGGGATTGGAAATCATCTATGGAATGAGCACAGTTAAAAGGTGACATACAAAAAACCTTGGCTTGATGCAGTATACAGCCACAGGCTAGTGAGAAAGACACATTTGTGTATAAAATTGCTCTAACAAGATTCTGAATCTAAAGTCATAATTACTGTCATTTTGCCAGATGAAGGAGAAGGATTTAGGATTAATGTAAAGATGAGTTAGTTCTGTCTCCATCACCTAGAGAAAACTGCTACAAAAATAAAGATTTAGGAAAACCAAGAGGAGAGAGTGATTTTTCTGAACCATAGCTAGTCAGAAATCTTCCTGTCCTCTAGCCTCCTGGCCTTTTCTTTTCCTTTCAGGACAAACATCAGTCAATCTCCTTTAGTCTTTTTTTTTGCCTATGTTCTGCGGCTCTTCATTCCCATCTGTATGTTGCCTTTCTCAGTGAATGGACTTTACACTCGAGTGTCTGTAAATCCTAATGCCCAGATGATTTCTTAGCTATGTCTTTGTTTTTCTCACTTTTAATCCTCCTGTGACTTTAAGGACTTTAATATTGAAATTAGAGATGATACATTTTTTAGTGACTTCTTAGAACACAACACTGCTTCAGTTGGGTAACAGACACAACCCATGTGTGGCCCACATGTAGCCTCTGTCACTATCAGTAGGTGCTTAAGATATTAAATGCATATCAATGTCTTCTGCAATGTCTTCTACGGTGGCTGGAGAAGGCACACATTAGCTTCTTGTAAGCAATGCTGTTGCCACTGCCAGGAATTGTCACCTCCTCCTAGTGAAGGTAATAAAGGTTATCCTAATACTTGTGAGGCTTTCAGAAGTTTTCAGAGCATTTGAATTAAGTTCAGACAAAACTCTGACTTTCTGAGTATTTACGTATGAAAAAATCTTTCACCTATTTAAAATTGTCACTAATATATTCTGGTTTTTTTCAGTCAATGGGATTTTAAAAATTCAGGTTGGAGCAGCTGAGGGTGAGAGAAAGTTCACCCCTTATCGGTCATCCAAAGTTGCTGAGGCAGTTTTATGAAAGTAATGCAGTGAATGCAGACACTAAAACCAGGGACTGCTTGATAATGCACTAAGCCAAAAACAAAGCAGGAAAAAAGAGCAGGCTTTTGCTACTCTAGCTTACATCATACATACCTTAAATGAAAGGGAACAGGATCAATATAAAGTGTGCAGGTGAGGCAGGCAGACACATGGCACTGGAGATACAAGGTCAGACATGAAACTCTTGCTTCTAAATTGAAATTCAGGGAATTGTCAACAAGTCCCCATCCACAATGGAATAAGTGAAAATGTGATTGTCAGGGGCCTGATGATAATCCTTGGATAAATGCTGCTCTCCTCCAGCCTGGCGTCAAGTCAGCTATCTTCTGGCTATGCTGGGACTGGTTTGCATTGCTGTTCAATAGAGCTGGAGCAGTTTTGCCTGGTATCATAAGACGTTTATCCCCAAGGTGAACGCATGCATCTGGTTTTGTATTCAAGTTTTTTCTTAGACAGTTCAATAGTTTCTTGCTATTAGCCTCAGGGATATTTACATAAGATCAACCCTTTTACCTACAGGACCATAAAAAGAGAAGAGCTAACAAGGGCCTATGAGGTGTTACAGCAAAGGTGATGAGGTGCCTTTATGGGCCCTCTGCAAAGTGCTTGACACCCCGACTATAATAGGCAATATTCCTCTTCCACTGGTGTCTCAAGGAGTATGGAAAAACAAAGCTTTTCCCAACCACTGCTCCTCTGCGCACGTGTGCACAGGAAATCTTGAGGCACCGTCTACAGCACGTTAATGCTCTGTACTCAGCCAGTGTTCCCAGTTCCCAGCTGAAAAGTCATGGAAATCCACTGCTGGCAAACCTGAGGCTGTCAGGGATTTAAGCCATTGCACTCAGTCATATTTATATTCTATTAATGGTAGATCAGTCTTAATAAAGACAAGTTCCGCCGCTAGTTTCAGTTACAGCCTATGTGGTATAACGACATCAACTGCTATACAGTGTATATGGAAATTTCTCACCAGTGGGAGGGCATGGACAAATTCTCCACAGCCATCTTTTATGCATGATGGATGTATTAGCTGCTTTCCTTGCCAACAAGATCTTAGGAACTTGGCTTCCAGACTCTTGAAATTTGGCTTGGCCCAATCATTGAGCATTGAAATCTCAGTAAGCAGTACTGTGCTGATTCGCTGTTTAATCAGTATCCAAACTAACCCATCAGGCTCTTACACAAGGCTCACATCCAGCACCTCCCTCTGGAAAAAAGAAGATCCAGCATATCAGTCACTGCTCCTTGTGTAGGACTGGCAAGATGGGATGGGCAAACATGACCCTGTCTGTATTTCACTTTTTCTAAATTAGTCAGAATCCTTTCTTCTACATTAAAGCATGTTTCAGTATTTCTTGAGGTCAGAGGGAGAATACTGAGTGTGCTTGAATCAACAATCTGAAAATAATATATTAGCGGAATGAATAAATACTTCAGAAGATAAATTTTACGTGGATATGTAAGCTGTGATGTCTATGTGGATTTTAAAGTGAGAAGTATAGTTAAAGGAAAATTTGGTAAGACTCTCCCTCCTGCTTTAGTAATTAGAGGAATACTGCATAAAGTTTAGATCGGCAACTCAACTTTGCAGCCTCCTCTTCCCAACACCCTCCAGCTTCAGAGTCCAAAACTGGAGCAGTTCTTCCACTCTAAGGCTGCAGTGTTAAAAACAAGTGTACATATGCCTGCCCAGGAGACATGCCGAGCTCCTAACCAGAGGATTCCCAGAGCCTTCACTGAGGAAAGCTTTCTGAAGAGCTTCACCCAGCAGACCATTTTGGGAAATCCAATCACCTCAAAGTCATTACAGAAGAAATGCTCTTTGCTAGCTGAACTATTAGTTGTTGCCAAGAAAATTACTCAGGGGGTGCAGTGTAGAGCATAAGAGGTTTAACTTGGCACTTGTGTGCCTCATGATGACATAGAACCATGGGTGGGCTGGCAGTAAATACGATCTACTGGTACTGTGTACTACCCCATACTTCCCAGACTGCCATCACAGAGGCCCATTTGCTCGGGGCTTTGTTTCAGAGATACCAAAGTATCAGCAGAGTGTCTCTAGAGGGTTCTATATAGCTGAAGTTTTGATATATCTACATTAAGTGTTCAGCTCTCATCATGTGCCTTTGATCTGTAGACAGAGGGTTTTGGACTTCATCTGACCATTTCTAATCTAGGAAAGGACTGGTTTAATACTGTCACAACACAAATAATGAGCTATAATCCTCATGGGCATCGGTGTGTTTGTTAGAGATGGAGGCAAGATGGAAATGGGAGCATTTCACCCAGTTTTATTCTGGAATTCCTTAATCAGCTATTGGGAAAAATCACATCATTCAAAGTCAGAGTTTCTTTTCCTATTATAATGTTACATTATCAATGAAGTAGTTTAAAATTATAAATTAAATGGTAATTTTTTAAAAATAAAAAGCTGATTAGACTCTTAAAGGGATACTTGTAGTAACAGGACAATTACTAACAGCAGAAGGAGGAAAGTATGGCTAAAACTCTACCACAGATTTTATTCAGAGCCCTTCTGTCAGTATTGGTTATAGTACTGGAGTTAAACTACTGTGATTAGGGTTTCACCTCTTCTGAATTATGATCTGAGTCCTCTTGGATGAGCAGCAATAACTTCCACTTGCTCCCACATTTGTCATATCCTGTTTTACCTAGCATTTATAAAATCCTTCCATAATTTATGATTAAAATGTATTTCTGTGAGTAGTCCTTTTCTGTGTTTTCCAATTTGTTTTGTAAAAATCTGGTAACATTAATTAAACAAAAATACCAAATAAACCATGAAAAGTAAAATACAAGGCAATGCTTCATAAATTAAAGATGGAAACATTAAAAAAGAACAAGAAAAAATATGTAAGTGACTGTGAGCAATTCTGCCTGGCAGTATAGGTGCTGAGGTGCCAACTTAAGCTAAAAATGGTACTTACAGGCATGCTGGCATTGGTCCTGTAGGTGTTAGCCAAGATGGTGTAGTATTTGCAGTAGGTCTGCTACGCAAATCAGTTTCCCTGTGTTACCTTGATTAGAATCTGAGTCCTCATCACTGCTGCAAGGCCTGTACATGACATGAAGTAAGAATGTGACCAGACACAACACTATCCCAGCACATCCCTCATTGCACCAAACCTTACAGTCATGACTCCAACACTGAGGGAGACAAAACCATCCTGGAATAATGTACTTTTTCCTCTAAGTGATCATAAATACATCTAAGAGCATAATACACTAGGTATTTGTATGATGGTGTTTGAAACTGTGACGTGTATTTCCCAAAGATAACGCAACAGTTAATGTTTTGCTTTAGTTCCAACATTTTGCCTCAGCACCAGTTGCTACTAAGTCAGTCCCTATCGTTTTTCAAGGGTGTAATTTGCAACAAGACAGCAGTAACAATTACATATTGTTTTCAAATAAGATGCCATTTTCCTTTCTGGCAGACAGCAATGGGCTTTTAATGTGTAACATTTGTTTCACAAAACTCACAGATGCTTCCTTGACAATTGCAAAGGAAGAAAAGAGAGGAAAACAAACCTAAAGAAAAGGCAGAAAATAAAAAGAGCAAAGGAAAGACTCAGCTTCTATCACAACTATTCATCTTGTGTCCTGGGCTGATTATGCACATTTTGGCAGGCATAAACATCTCTGGTGACCCTGTGCATGGCAAGGAGGTGCTGTGATTTGAGGCCCTGCTTTGCTGAAGTGTCTCCATTTCCCACAAATGCGAAGAAATACTGTGTGCTACCAAGAGGTCCAACTTTATGAAGGTCACAGCATTCAGCATTTGTATTCTCATGAGGCAATTTTGCTGAGCAGGACAGATTTTTCTACTGATGAAACAAGGCTACTGTATCTCCAAGGCCTACCTACACTTTTTAGGTAATAGAGTGTGTGAACTGTAGCAGACAACATTTCTTCCTTTGCAGCAAGAGATAACATATATAAACTTTCATTGATTGACTGTTTTTGTGATAAAATGGGGGTAGTGCCAGCACATAGAGACGAGCCAAGACACTAGCTACAGTCATTGCTTTTTCCATGTCTAGTTTTTGAGCCCTGCAGCATATTGGTGAGTGGCAACAGGCACATTTTTCCTGAACAGACCCAAACCATGAGACTTTGAGCAGAGTCCACCAGCACATGGCTGGTGCCAAGGAGCAAGAAACATGCAACTGCAAGTGCCTCAGTATAGGTGGCTAGACAGAATCCAGGGTCTTCATGTATTCTGCATTACAAAGTAAATTGATATTGTCATTGTGGATCTGTTAAGTCATCCTGTCTGTGCACAAAGATCTTGTTCCCTAGGCCCAGGAGGAGTCAAGCCATGGGAGGCAGTTTCATTCATGCAGCTCTAGGTCAGGTTCAGCCAAGAAAACCCCCCAGGCCTCTCCCCTTCAGCATGCCACACTTTTTCCATCTCCAGTCTGAACTATTTCCTCACTCTCAGCTTCTCTGCCATATAGCAAATGCCTGAGCAGAAGCTGGTGGCACAGCTTTCCATAGCCACACACAGCCTCTGCACTGTTACACCCAGTCCATGATGCCTCCTCAGGCATTTCTCTCCTGAGGCTTTCCCTGATGTTAGTTTAATTCTTCACACTGTGGGACTCCATCACTCTCCTTCCTTGGGAGATCATTCCACAGTTTAGTAGATATGACAGTGGTTTTTTTTACCCTGACAGTCATTCTAAATTTTACTTTCCTAATTTAATTCTGTTCTCCTCCTCTTTTCCTTGCCCCCTCCCCCCACTAGTCCTGGTTATTAAGGTGCTCCTTTTTTTATTCCAGATAAAGTCAAACTCTGAACAACTGGAAATTTATGTTATTCCTTAGCTGGAGAGACCTAATCTTGAGCAGGTATAGGTCATTATGGATTGTACTTGGGGGTCCACTAAAGCTTTCTGCTTGATTAACTACCCCTGCAGTGATGATAATTGCTGTTACACATGGAAGTATCAAGCACAGAGCAGAGACCCCTCTGGCAGTGTATAGGGCAGCACTGACAGGCTCTGAAAATGGCTCTATGCAGTTCCTGGGCTGGCAGAGAAAAGGCAACTGTGTCCCAGCTCTTTAAAACACTGCACTCCAGACCAGACCCATAAAACTAGAGGACCATGGTTTGGTGATCTTCTCCCCAGGCTACAGAAATGGGGAAGTATGGCTATTTCAGGGGGAAGGAATGGGGTATATGCTGATTTGAGATTTGTTTAAATCAGGAGCTGCCCTAACCCCCCCATGGACTTGGATGGCTGTGAGCACCAGCTAAATTCAAAGGCAGCTCAGGCTGAGGCGATATGTGCTGCCTGGTTTGCTTTTACTTATTTAATTATTTTTCCACCAGTGATGCTTAAATAACAATCACAACAGGTACTAAGGGAAGACTCCAGGAGCCTTTCCCAGCTGTTCTGAGCTGCAGCCCCTAAAGCTTGACTCTCATAATTCAGTTTTAGCTTCAGGCACTTTACAGTTACTATGCTCATTTGAGCAAAGGGCTTATTTGAAATCCACACTGGAAAAAAATGAACATAAATGTGCTAGTGCCAAGCTATAAACACTTTTATATGGTGCTATAAATCAATACTCCTGCCTTTCCTTGAAGACACCTGGCCAATTAAGACCAATGTACAGGACATGATGATGGAACCTGTTCAGCTTATTATGGGACCAGTAGCCAAGACTGGAACCATACTACCCTTCTGAGCCTCATTTTGACATTCCCCAGCCTGGCCAAATTTTAGACCATTTGCCTTCAGCTTGTCATGCATTGACTACTGGAAGAAAAGAGAAGTATGTTTTGGAAATTATGTGTTAAAAAAATTTTGGGAATCAAAGAAAGGATTCAGGGAGGATGATAGCTTATTGCTTCATTGTCCAAAACAGTTTAAGGTTTTTCACTGGAAGAGTCATTCAAATACAGCCCAGGCTATGAACTATGCAGCTTTTTCCTGTAGCCACCTGCTTAAATTTTGGCCTGTGAGGAGTCAAGTCTGTTGAAAGGTTTGTGGGTTGGCCGTTTTCCTCTGGACTGGGGTTAAAGATATTAATGTTGTGAACCCAAATTGCTCTTGATGAACATGCAGTGCATGGAAGATAGGGAGAAAGACAATGAGAAAAATATGCAATGAAAGGCATTACAAGCCTTGTGTGGGCGCAGCATGAGGACAAGCAAATGGGAAGAGGCAGGAAAGGTGATGCCTCTCTGCATCTTCCACTAGTACAGGGTCTACAAACACACATGATCTCTCACGTGATAATGACGCTATGCTCACTTTCACAGATTCCTACAAAAGTGGAGGTCATATAATCTGACCAGTAACTTTCTCCAAACAAGAAAATGTTCTGGGTTTATTATTGGAGAATATCTGCTTAGTATTTCTGAATAATTGTCTTAATTACAGGGCTTCCCCCACCTTTTACGTTTAATGCAAAATACAAACCAAGGTTGTGAAATAAAGGATGTGGTGTTATGGAGAGCTAGCTAGCTTTTGGTGCATTAAGTCCTTGAAAATTACTTATATTTTGTGTTCATGTAAAATCTGTCATTAACTATTAAATGCAAAGTTGCTATTGTCTGAATAGGTGCTCCAATCATAGGAAGTTTAGTGTAGCTGGAAGGTTACAAAGCTGTCATACAAAAACTCTCTAAAATGCATTAGGATGTGCACAAACTATTTTTTTTTTCATGAGAGAAAAGAGGAAGGAAAGAAGCCCTATGTCCCATGTAAAGGATGAGAATTCAGACTTTGTGAGAATAAAAATGCAGGATTTAAAATTTTCTTTTAGGGGTTCTCCTTTTCAGGTCCTAAAAGTTCAAGCACACTTTATGCTGCCCTAGCCCCTAATGCACGATGGTCCTGTGTATACCTCCCATGTGTGACTCTGCCAAGTTAAGTGCCAAAAGGCAGCTGCCAGGTCACCAGCAGTGCCTGCCCAGAAAAGAATTGTACATCTGTGAAGAGAAAACAAACTCACTCACCTCATAAGGTTATCAACTTGTCGTTATCATCGTAAGCCAGAGATACAATCACACTTAAATCTTGACTTTTGGAAAGCAAGGAGAGGAACACCTAAGCACAAAACACGTAACACAAACCTGAAAATCCACAAATACCTCATACTAGCAGTGCAATACACTCCTGGTACTGTCCCCGATGGGGAACTGCCCATACCTCTGAAGATACACTCACAAACAGCTCTTTACTTGGCAGTCCTTTGTAGAAGAAATGCTGTCACCAGGAGAAATAAAGGAGATAATTTGGCATAGACTTTGGAAGCCTTTATTTCCACAAAGGCTACCCGATATCAGTGTCATCTTGGGGGGTAAAGCACACAGGCTCAAATGCAGGATAGTCAGTGGCCTCTGATTGCAACTTATTTCTCAGAGCACCCTGTCCTTATGTTTCTACTTACCTTAATCCATTTACTTCACCAGTGAGGCAGGAGTATATTTTTCCCACTTCATGGCTCCTATACAGCACGAATTAGTGAGCTGGCTATACTCCAGCAGAATATATCCCAGCTCCCATCCTCCCTTCACCAAAACTGTCATTATCTGCAGAGCAAAAAGAGGGTAAAGATAAAAATCTCACATGTAAGCTGTTAATAGTGAAAAAATGGTTTTCCCTGGCTGCCTCTGTGGGTTATGTCAGCCCAGCTATTCCTCTCTGTGTGATACTTACATTATTGTTCACAGCTTCTTAATATATTGTCTGCTTCTTCCAGGACGTTAGTCACATTTGCTTTTACAGCTAGGATCTCTAACCAAGTTCATTTGTTCTCTTTAGCATTCTGAAGTAATTCTGAAAGGTAACTCAGAACATTATCTGACTTTTTCCAAGTGTGCTTCACTATTACAGCATCCATTTACATTATCCTCAAGTCTACAAGGCAAGATAGTTCATTCAATGCAACTCCTTTACAACACTGTAACTCCTTGAAGGGATTGCCAATACATTTCATTACTGATAAGTCTGCATTTCAAAGCTACCAAAGGCTTCACACAAATACCAGTCTGGTGTGGCTCCAAATTTGCTTTTTCAGACTCACATTCAAGCTTTGTAGAACATCAACTGACATCAAACTACAATCAGTGCAAGTAAGTTTAGCATCATTAATCCTGATTCTCACCACAGCAAATGAGATCCAATCAGCTCCAGTGAGCACACCCCCAGAATAAGATACATAGTTGATTATTAGCTGCACATGAAACAGCTTAGCTTGGCATAGCCTCCTTACTTTCCCCACCTGTACTACCAAGGGATGGCACTAGCAGATGATACAAAAGGGGCTGTCAGATATAAAACATTTCAAACAACCCCCCAAAACTTTGAACAGCTGACTTAGAGCACATCATGTGGCATTGTATGGAAATTAAACATCAGGGTTGTATTTCACCACCAAGTCCACAAGGGGTTAATAAAGAACTCTGCTTGCTGTTTGTTTTTCTGCCATATGAACATATAAAAGTACATTAGGTCCTCATCAATTGGCTATTATCTCTGAATATTCCCCAGCAGCATTCCCAACAGCATTGTGGGGAGGAATGAAATGGCCACAGGGATTTTTGAACAACTCCTTTGCAGAGAAGATAATAATTTACAATATGTACATTTATTTACTTCCACCATAATTGCTACATCTGCTTTATTGACACTAATTAATTAAGCCTCATTTAATTAATTGGGTTCTCTGAGGAAGGTAGCGTTGACATTTTGCAGCTGGCGCTTGAGAGGGGAGCTGTGGAAGACAAAGTTCTTGACAAAGTCCCTGTTTTGAAATCTTCCCACTCCCCATGTCCCTGACAGGGCCTGTGGACTATCTGGGGCTGTGCAGCTGGAACACACTAGATCTGATCCTTCAGCCTTCCTGAAACTGCCAAAAATCCTTCAGATGGGGAAGGAACAATCCAAATGTGAGCTGACTCTAAATAAACCCCAAACCCACAAACAGATATGGAGATAGCATACCTTGTGTTTCCTTTTAATGCTCTCAGTGAGACCTCCTCCTCTATTTATTTACTCATTTAGAGTGATTTAAACTTCCTAGGGTTAAACTTGGATGTGATGGGATAGATGGTCTGTTGTTCCGAATCAACTTAATAGCAGCCCCCCATGTCTGACTTGCACATCATTCCTGTGTGTGGCTTCATGTCTTGTTTTACATAGATGGGCAATCATGCATACAAATGCTCCTATAATCTATCCCAGAGTTGCTGAACTGTTTATACAGGCAACTTTCCATCTACTCCTAACACTCCACATCCTACAGAGGTGCTTTCTCTTGTTCCCAAAATATTATTCTTCATTAATTAAATTTCAGTAAAACAGCTATACCTTTGAGAGCTGGAGATTCTTAATCTCCTACCAGGCTCTTTTGTGGTTAGGAGAAAAACAACAAAAAGTTTAATATTTCCCACAGTGCTATGTCACCCACTAATTTCTTGTCAAAATGTCTGTTTACCACCTCTCATCAATGCTCTGACTTGAGTTTGTCAATAAAACCCTTGCCAACAACCATTTCACAAGCAAAACCTACACGTTTCTCCTTGAGAACCATTTGAAAGAACCTTTTATTTAGAGACGTTTCTTTTTATCATTTCCTAGCTTAAGACATCCTACTCCCAGTCTAGCTTTACTGATTTCAGCACCATTACACCAAGAAAGAATGTGACTCGCACGATTGTTTTGGGTGGCATGATGTCACGTGCATTTACTATATCCCTGGCAACAGCAAGGCTGCCCTATGGCCATCTGAGAAGAAAGAAATGGAGTGAATCAGAATAAGCCACAGTCCCTACAAAAAGGGGGAAGAAAAAAAGAAAGGAAGAAAAGAACAGCCACGGAGAAGGGTCTGGGAAGATTAGGCACTGGTTTGAAAATAACAAGGCAATGAACTGAAACCCAAAAGATTACTTGTCTACTTTCTAGCTGCACCAATAGTCATTTCTCTGTTAATTACCTTCCCTTTTGTGGTCTGGGTGCCATTAGCAGTATCATAGCAGTAGTGCTGCTGTACTCATGACAGTCCAAGGGTATGCACTGGGCAAAGCTCACAGAATGCATGTGTTTGGGGTACGTGCCATGGGATCAGCCACCAGGCAGATTTCAGAAATGAGTGCCTGAGTTTATTTTGTTTTGTCTGCAAACATCTGAGCTCTCAGATTTGGCAAAAATAAAAGCACTGCATGTCATAGTCTTTAGGGTTCCACATAAAAGTCATACCAGTGGTTTACAGATGGCAGCATAGTATTTTTCCCAGCTTCAGATACTTTCCTATTCCTGCTACACATCCAGATGGAAAGGTTCTCCAAACAAAAGCCCAGTATGGTGAAGGCACGTGTGAGTTTGCTTCCAGCCACTTAAGTTTGCAGATACTTGTACTTTTTGCTGTTAGCAAAGCTGTCCTTGAAAGGCCTAACTAGAGATTTATTAGAAATGCAAAAGAACCTCTCTTTTCCTCTTTCACTTTGTCTTTCCTGTAAAGTAAGTTATTGGCAAACAGTTGCCAACATTTGATTGCTGCAACACAGGTGATTACAAGAAATATTTGGATTTTTTGGATGTTTTCGGACTCAATCTGTACTCAGGGTGCCACTTCCACTTGAATCTGGTTTTCACTCTTGTTATCTGAAGCCAAGAGCTTATAACGAAAAGGGCTGATTATGTAAAAACAAAGTGACATTGTGCTGTCAAAGCCCAGCATTTCCCTCTGAAAGACTTTTGATGTGTAATAGAAGCCATACTGCTCTGCAGCACTGAATAAATTGTAACCCTAGAAAAACCAAAGACTTTTGCTAAGGGTTTGAATTTTATATATTAACTCTGTCTCATAGATCAGGTCTAGAAATGCATGAAAAGAAAAAGAAAAAAACACCACAAAACAAACCAGAAAACAAACAAACAAACCCCCAACAAAACCACCAAAACACCCAAACCACGTATGATCAAGTGGATTCTTTCTCTTTACATGAATGCAGGCATGCTGCCGATATCCACAAACTTCGTTTTACATCGTGTCACAGAGAGCTGTTTTCATTCCTTAGCCTTATAATCCAGTATAGGAATGATACTCCCAATAGAAACTATTACTCAAAATTGGTACCACATAACCCAGGGCAGAAATCAACTCACATGAGTTCAGGCATCTAGAAATGGGGCATTGAGTCTAAGCTGTTTAGTTTGGCTTTCTTTATACTGAATGGAAACCCAATTATTTCTCCATAGGGCAGAAGTTCCCTCCATAGCAAGGCTGTCACATAGACAGGTCTTCCGAGGTATCTATTTTCTCTTCCTCTGCCAGCTTAGGGCAAACAGTGAATCCTTGACTCTTGCTCAACTGAAGCTGGGTAAGATGCATTCCCGGTTGTTGAACACTGAATAACTACAACATATTAACCTGATGTTTGATTGGATAATTTTGTGAAACTCCCCTATTTTATTACAAGATGGGTAAAACTCTTCCCTCTTGCAGGGTAAGTTTTTAATTTGTAATTCATCGATAACACAAACTATAATTTCAGAAAGGCCGCTATTATTGTTAAATTAGGACATCAAAAGGCAGTCTTAGGTAGAAGTATTTGGTTTTCAGTAGAGCTTATGAGAATTAAGATGTGGCCTTGCTAAATTTGGAACACACCAAAATGACAAATCAGAGTTTT
Organism: Dryobates pubescens; assembly: GCF_014839835.1. NCBI lineage: Eukaryota > Metazoa > Chordata > Aves > Piciformes > Picidae > Dryobates > Dryobates pubescens. The sequence goes on from NC_071635.1 coordinate 5,913,337, forward strand.
TGTTAGCTTCTAAAAACCCTCCTTCTCGGCATGCAGTTGGATGACTTTGGGGTTTTTGTTTTTTCCTCTATTTTTTTTTTCAGAACTCTTGGCAACTTCTGCACTAGCTGTGCTAGTTAAGACCAATGGTATCTGTAGGATTACTGCCAGAAGGAAAAATAAATAAATAAATTTTAGATCCTTGTTTCAGAGAAGCCCTGTCATGAAAGGGAGCTAGAGAGATCTTTCCCCTGGAGTAAAGAAAATCACATGAAAATAAAACAGAAATGCAGTTCAAAGCCAAGATCATACCCTGGGACAAGATCAGGACTGGAAGGTTTCTGAGTCTTTGTAAGCTAGGTTCATAGGAAAGGTGGTAAACCCTCTTTTAATATAAAGAAGAAATCTCATGAAAATGGAGTTGAATGAGTTTATATTATCTACAGCATAACTGTTGGCAGTACGTTATGGAAAATTCTGAGTTGTATTGGCCTTGCTATGTAAGCATTCACTGTCAAGGTGGGTTAAACAGGCCCATGAACTGCTGAGAAACACTGGGTTTTGCAAAGGCTGTGCAAAAACCTTCTCTTGACTCCTCAGCTGCCAGTAGCTGCTCTCAGGTGATGCCTGGCTGTGTGACAGCTGTCAGCCAGGCAGGGCAAAGTCACACAGGCTTGTGCAACCCACATCCGGTTCTGGTGCCTGGGTCAGAGTTTCCTGGTGATGTGTCAGGATCATTTCTGCAGGCAGCCACATCTCATGTGGCCACGGTTTTTTTGTCTGCTGGACACTGCTATCTTCAGCAAGAAACAGATACGGCATGATGAAGAACCCCTGCTCTGGTTCTGTCTGGACCACTTGATTACTTATACTTGCAAATTGCTCTCAAATACTCATCCATAAAATGAAACCTGTATCTTCTGTGGTTAAGCTATTAGGCATTGTAAGGTATTAGGCTAAGCTATTAGGTAAGCTTTAGGTATTGTAAACTCAACAAAATGTGTTATTTTACAGTGGAATGGAAATCATCAGTATCTCAAAATCTTTTCTGAAACAGAAATCTTCAAAGAGCAGCAGTTCTTTGTAATTATGTAAAGAGCAAACCACTTTTCCAGGCAAGTGCAATGTTAGACTGTGGTTTATGCTCTTCTGTTGCCTGTTATTGAAGGAAGGGTGCTATGGCATCTGCTAGAAAAAGCAAAACTAATTGTGGTCTGGCACCCTTTGACTCACTAGGCCCAGAAAGAAATATGGCATGAGGTTTAAGCTGAAGGAGAAAATAAAAAGTATGTGGTACTCAGAGGCAGGTGCACCACAGTGAATAAAGAGCATGATGAACTAGGTGAAAGAGCTGTCCATCCAACCAGGTCTCAGACTGTACCCACACAAGTATATAGCAAAAATGCTGCCAAGTGAGATGCCACAAAATGGTCACATGAAGGCCCACAGGCCTGGAAATACCCATTTTAGTATGACTCCTGATAGTAAGTTTGGTTAGTAACATCTCAGAGAAAGCAGCAGCAAAGTTCTAAAGTCTCAGCTTCTCAGTTCCTAGAGTTGTTCTTTCAATACAGTAGATAATAGAGAGATGAAGGCGAGTAGCCAGAAAGTGTGTGGTTGCTTTTCATGCCCAACCTCCAACCCCAGGAGCGCTTAACTTGTATTCCCACTGTTCATGCACACAGTATTTATGTGTGAATGACAAGAATTAGCCAAAAATCCCCCTAACAAACAAACCTCAAACTATTAAAATTGATCTCAGTAAATGGATTTTTAAAAAGGCATTTTCAAGTTAAATGGTACAGGATCATGTAGGTGGTACCTGTGCAGGTGCTCCATGGCCATTTCCACATATAGCACAGAGACAAGCAGATCAGAATTCTCTTCACCTTCAGTGGAGCTGAGTCAGCCTCCTGTTGAACAGAAAATACACGTGAGATTTTGCGTCTTGCAAACAGCTTCTTGCTAGTGGAAAAAAAACACTTATTTGTGACATCTCTGGCTCTAGAAAAGTGCCAGGAATGATTAATATTATTTCACAAAGCATTTGGCTTGCCTCTGATGAACAAGAAAGGTCAGAGGCTGGTGAAAGCTAATTGCTGAAGTTATTTGTCTGTCTTGTGTTAAATGCTTGGACCCTGCTATACAAGTTAGAAGTGCAGAGTGCCCTAAGTGCAATATTTTAATGTAAATGCTTATAGCACAAGAGAGAAACAGTTCACTGATCATCTCATTAGAGGCTTAGCTATTTACATCTGGACAGCTTTTCCTCTTTGATCTTGTAAGAAAAATGAATGGAAGTTTAGACCATGTTTATTTGCTTTTGTAAAGGCTTGAATCCAAGCAAAACACCCTTATAACTGGGAAATAACAATGGAAGGCTGTAACTGTATTAAATACCTTTGAGCAGCTCTAGATACTAAACCCAGATATTTCCGAGGTTAAAGAATTCAAGAGTGCTGACTTCTGATTTCCATTTGACTCCTATTACAAACCTCATTTCCATGCCACTAAATGAAACAACACACTTCTCCCTGTGGACACATGAATGAGTTAGATCATCATTGTTTGATTTTCTTTCCCCATGTGATCTTCAAAAAACCTGCAAGCACCATAGCCTGAAAATTCCATGAGTCAAGAAACCTCTGCTCCCATCTATGGGTAAGCAAGAGAAGGATTCCATACAATCTCTTCAGATATTTTACCTCTATCACTGCATGGACAGTCCATAGAGGTAGGGGCTCTCTCATACCTAATTCATTAATAAAAAATGTCACCCTTCTTTGTCTTTCACTCCCCAGTCTTCCACTGGCACTTTGAAGAGACATCGCAGCTACCTATCTAAGACCACAAAGTCCTTACCAGTCTTCTCAGTATTTGGTACAGGGGAACCTTCTCTGTAAGAGCTCTTGCAAAAGACATAATGAGTAGACATGATGGAGTTCAATAAAGGACCATGGCAACAGCAGCAGCAATGTGATATCTTTCTGGTTGGATTAGATGATTTCTAAAGATCCCTTCATTCTGTGATCTTCATTGAAAACTTTTACTCAGCCAGGAAATAAAATTAAACTTTCAGGCTAGTTTTCAAGAAGGAGTTTCCCAAGACAACGGAACACTGATTTGCAGGGAGCTGGAAAGTAGGCTTTTCAGGCAGGAGTCGTATCTCCAGAGCTAAAGTGTCCAAACAGTGCTAATCTCTAGGGAATTTAGCAGATAAGGAAGGAGAAAGGCTGCTCAGAAAGAATGTATGCCTGCAGGAAACTGACAGCATCAGCTAGTGACCAAGTCAACGGACCACTGCCAAAGGTATTGAATGAAGTAGATGATCTTATTTGTTGTGCACTTTTTTCCAAACCTAATGCCATCTTTGCCTTACCATTAGTAAAGATTTCTTTGTTTCAAAGAGTTTCACACTTGGGAGTGGTGAACTAGGTGCTTGGGAAGGAACCCAATGCTGTATGCTGACTTTAAAGCAAGGCCATTTTTTTGAACATGGTCTCGTTACTCGCAGGAACTCCAGCTGGGTTGTGGGTACCCAGTGATTAGACATGGTGGCAAGATCCCAACTAGGTGGAGGATAAAGTAGTCAAAAGAAAGTAAATTGCTGGATTCATATGGAAAGGTTGAATTTCTGAGCTCATCAGCTTCTTTGCTTGAATTTTGTCAGCATCAGAATCTTAAATGAAGTCTCACTGCTATTGTTACAAGAAACATTCAGTTCTTGCCACAGTCTCATCCGTGGTCATTGTTATTCCAAGATCATTAGGAATGAGGTACAAGCATGGTAAGGAATGTAAAAGAGGTTTGGAGGGTAAAGATGCTGCTGAATAAATCCAGTGCTGGGACAGAGTATCATTCAGAATGGTTTATCACTGCAAACTGGCATGTTGCAGCTGAACTGAGATCTTCTATAGAATATCCACAGACAGCTGAGTGATGAGTTCACGTTATAAAAGACTGTTCAGGGGTTCAACCACTGAAAGGCTATTTATGGGCTTTACTTTCTCACGGTCCCATTCTGGAAAGAGTAACTCTGCTTGTAAGAGTTACACAGCCCATGCATATCCTCCCATTGTTTCAAGTTAAGGGAACATCAGCTAGTTTTTCTATTGTGAACTGGTGCCACTATGGAGGGCTAATTGGGTCTGTCCAGTTAAATGTCTGTTTTATGAAGCCAGGCTATTGCATGCACCAATGCTGGACAATGGCACAGTGGTCTGAATCTGATCTCTGTTAGACAATGAGCATTTAGGCTTCTGAGGGATCTGGCAAGAAAACTCCCTTGTTTCTTTTTCCACACAATAAAAACTTCCAAATGATAATTAGGCAATTCACAGTGGATAATGACGATCCGTGGTTTGGAAGGAATTTCTTTTTGTCAAAACCTCCTCAGCATCTATATGACAAAAAGATTTTACCAGAAACTTGTTATCAGCCAGAGGAAGCAAGAGAAACTTTTTAAGCTGTGAAGCATTTGTTATCTTGTTAATGCCAAACAGACACACAAGGATATATAAAAGTTAGTCCTAGCAAGCTGAAGAAAATTAGTACATCTCTACTACATGATGAGACCATGGTGTTCAGGTACGAAAATACAGTTTCATAAAATAATGGGGGGTTTTTGGTGTTTCTGGAAGTTGTTTTGAAGCCAGTGATCATGTCCCAGGTTCTCTAAGAGGAATGATGAAGACCAGCTCAGAGATATCATGCATTTGAACTAGAGCTGCTTTCGTATAACCAGGGCAAACACTTCTCCCCTGGACAACACAGAACTATTTCAATGATTGATACTTCAGAACAAAAAAGTGACCTTCCTTTTCATCCATTCTTCTCACATGCTTCTCTGAGCAGAAACAAGCCCAGAGACCAGAGCTTGGGTAGTACAGAGCCCAGATAAAAGTCTGCAAAACACAGTTTAGATCATCATCGAAATTCCAAGCAGTCTGCAGGAAAAGCTCATACTGCTTTTGCTGGGAGCATATTTGTAGAAGCCCCTTGTTACTTTTTTAATATCCCTTATTTTGAGCTCCAGCTTGGCTTTGGCCTTGTGTCACAAGTACCCAAGCAATAATTTTGTATGTGCCCCCTTGCTTGTCTGCCCTTGTTTCAGCTTCTCATTTGGTCTTGTTTCCATTTCAGACCATTAAAAAGCCCCTTGCTTAGCCAAGAGGATCTCTGCCATAATTCCCTGTCTTCCTGCACAAGGGTGAGACTGGTCCTCAGCTTTCAGTAAGTTTTCTTCAAAACCCAGCTATATTGTGCACCTTTACCTCTTGTGGCAGCTTCTCAGAAGATCTTAAGTAATTAGGTAGCTACACGGCCCTGTGTAAGTTATGATCTGATTATTCCTGCAGCTGGTTTCAATAATGCTTAAGAAAGATGTCTGATTTATCTGATAGGAGAACAGGAGTTAGTTTTCCCAGTTTTCTCCTGTTCTCAGAACATTTTTTAAATTTGAATTCCAAATATTTTTGCCTTTCCTTTTCAAACTAAAATATCAGGACTAATGAAGGCTCTTAGAAAAGAATGTGCTTTATCTAACTTGTAGTAAAATGTAGTATTTTCAGAAAACAGCATGACTGTTACAAATTAAAATGACAAAATTCAAGCACAGTTCTTCCTCGTGTCTAGTTGTTGCCACTAGAATGGGCCCAGTCATAAGTACAAGGAAGAAAATTGAAAACAGCGAAAAAGCCACATGTGCCTTTTGTCCCATACTGTGCCTGTGGCTTAATTATACAGCTACATTGTGTGCTTAACTAAAAAGCAATAAAGGCGCTGCAAGAAGTGCTATTAATGAGTCGGCATCACCCCCTGAAGATCACTTTAGTTACTGAAATCTTTCTGGTGGAAATTACTTTTATTTCTTATGTTCAGCTTGGTCTCCAGTGGTCCATATCTAGAGTCTCCAGTTTGTTGGTACTGGTCTAAATAGCTACCAAAGGGTGAAGAATGAGGTACCAAGCAAGACAACCTACCAGTGCAGCAGTATGTATCCACCATGTAGAGAGTAAACTCAATGAGATTACACTAGCACAGAAGTAACAGCTCAGAGATGCTTTGTGTTAACAGGAAATGGTAAAGTTGGGAATAGTCTACCATGGGATGAAGACACATGGTAAAAACATGAAAAGCATGATGTCACATGAAGAAAATATGCAGAATGGGGATGATGCAGAGAGGACAGCACTAAATTATGTGTATGTTGTGGAACTTCTTGCTATGAGGGATTTCGGGATATTAGACATTCTCAAGATACTTATTCCACCCTGAGAGCAGGGTAACATGTTAGGAACTGATGCAGGATTGCTCTGCACTTTCAACTACAGCACAGTTAAAAATAACATTTTTATCATGCTTGAATGAGATTGAAGGAAAGCTGCACAGTTTCAGGAAGACAATGGTTGGGGGTTTTTCGCCCAGAGTTGAAAACAGCCCTTGTGAAAAAGTCTGTCTTGGAATGGCCTCTTAACACACAAGGAAGGCACGTCTTCTCTCCACGCATCTACCTGTTGAAGACCACTCCAGTAATGCCACTTACCTGGATTTCTCTATCAAGATGAGCTCCTGCATCAGTGCAGTTGGGTGATCTCCAAATATACCAGTACATTTCTTTTCTGTAGCAGCCTTCAGTATGCAGTGCCATGGGTTGTTGGGTTCCTCCTGTGGCTTTGGACACATTGTCAGTCTCCTGTGGATTTAAACACCTTATTTCAAGGAGCTGATGCTCCATCCTGGTGTTGCCAGAGAACAGTAAATACAAGAAACAGCTTTACCCTTCTCTGAAAGTTTGATAGTGCACTGGATAATCTCCATCCTTGGTGATCAAAAAGCTGAAAGCTATAAATTGTATTTTAAAAGTTCATTGTAAACACAAGGTGCTGCAGGAAGTAGTGAGCTTATCGACAATCTGTATGTTGCCGACAGTATCAAATGTTATGTTCACAGGGAGACCAGACAAACAACTTGGCAGGATACGTCAATAGAATCTAGACTGGAAAAGGTCCCCTGAGAAATCAATTTCCAAATCTTTTATCTACCACATTTTATATACTTTTATCTACAATAGTGTAGATTTTCATACACTGACACTTTAGGAAAAGTGTAGTTAAATACCATTGAAAAAGGAAAGAAGAAAAAATGAATAGAACGACTGTGTTCCTTTTAATCTAACTGCATGCTTTCCCAAATGCAGCCTGAAGCTTCATTGAGCAGAATACTTACATATGTGCCTGTGTCTTTCAGATTGCCCACACACTTTCTGTACTCGCTGGAGCTCACCTGATGCTTGGAACTAAGTGTTGAAATGCCTAATGAATCAGAGCCACAATTTCGATTTAGCAAGTAGGTGTCATACATTGTTTTGAAACATACGCACTGTGCATGCTCCTGGACATTCTTCTTCATGCTCACATAGCCATTCTACATGTATTAAAAGTGGAAAAGCACATCCTCTAAGAGATCATTAGTATTTTATTCCTCCCAATATTTTTTTTCCCTTTCTCAGTGATACATATCCAGTTGTTCTAGACAGGATGTCTTACCTACAACTCTTCTTACATACAAGACACTCACCAGTGCAGAACATCCTTTCATCAAGTTGATTCTGAAATCACTGTGATCTTACGCCACAGCAAGACACACCAAATTGAAAGAGCACGTATTTCCTGTTACAAACACCCACTGAGCGCTCCTCACAACATCTGGGGAACCTGTCTCATCCTATTGCCACATTCCTGATTTACAGGGTATTTCACTAACAAAATGAGAACAAATCAACTACAAGCTTGCACTGAAAACCCACAAATTTTAGATGTCAATCTCCAATTATCAGTGACAAAAGGGCAAAGGACCCCACTCCAGTGCCACACTCAATATTCCTCACAGGTGAGCTCTTTCTACAGCCCTCACTTTGCTTTGTCAACTCTTTTCTGACAGCAGAATTAAAAGTTTCTGGGTTTATGACTTTCCATTTCGGTTGCATGTAGCACTTTCATCTGCCCACCGCCCCATCTTTGCCAAAGAGAAATGATGCCTGACTTCTGCTGCCAAAATAGCCAGCCCTTCCTTTGATTCTTGGAAAACGACCTTTGTGGTTCTTTTAGGAAACCATGGTACTTGTAGGAACATCTTTAAGGTGGCCATTTCATTCTATCCTTGTTGAAAAGCAGCAGTAACACTACTTAGAACAGTATGCAAAGGAAAACACATCAAATACCTTGAATGATGGATTAGTCAAGGACCTGAAATTCACAGTACTGCTCCATCTTTTTGGTGACATTTCTGAGTCTGGTGTGTTGCTGAAAGATAAAGGTGAGATATGAAGAAATAAAATAGTTAATAGGCTCCTACCAGCACTGAGCAGTTCCAACAGTTCATTGCACTCTTTGAATTTATATTTTCAATCTGTCATTCCACAGTCATAGTTCTTCACTTCATGTACTTTAGTCTCCTAATGCATCCCTTCCATGCCAGCGTTCTCTTTAGAGGTGCTGTCTGTGTTTGAAATGTTGTGGAAATAAGACTTAGAACCAAGCAGGCTGCCTGAAAGAGTGAAATCCTGGGTCTGTTACAGGAGTGCATCTAAGGAAAAGAATTCTCTTAAGAGCTATTTTTACCATCCCTGTGAATCTGAAGCAATGGTGGTGTTTTGTGGGTTTCTACTGTGTAATTTCAATATGCAACAATCTCTCCAAGTTGGATAATTTGGAATCCACGCATGCTTTGCAATTTCAAGATAATTTGATCTGAATAGCAGTTTCATGTAAATGTTTTGGCAGTAACGAAAATATCCTCAACATTACTGCTTACAGCTTGAAACACCAATAACCATTTTTACATGCTGACAATGAAAGAGCATGACAGACAGGTTAAAAACATTAATTCCTCTGTCTGAAACTGATATTTTCTCACTGCATGGTTTGAAAACAAATCTGATTTCAACAGGTTATTTCTGTATTAACGTGATACCAGCACCATCTGTGCTTCTACCTCTCTTCTCCTGTGGGCAAGCGCTGTCTGAAGGAGCCTGCAGGAACTCAGCTCTTGCTTGCTTCACCCCACAGCTGTGGGGTAAACATGGGATACAATGTTTGAAGTGTTAAATAATTGGAGGAAGTGAACAGAGAATGATAACAACAGCAACAGGGATATTTCTCAAGCGATTTGAGAAGGTAGTCTGGTGCAGGCTGGATGTTTGATTATGTATGCACTGGATACCCACTTCTCCCTACTTGAATAATACATGGGAATCAAGAATTGTTTACTTTAAAATTGCAAAATGAGAAATGACCATGTTCTGAAAATAAAACCTGGGAGTTTCAACTCTGCCACCTCTAGGAAGGCCCAGTGGGAGGGATAGGATTGCTCGAACTAGGGGAGGCCTCTTTTTCCTTATTTGTTATCATTTAACAAAATCTGAAGGTATTTTCCTTTGCAGAGAGCTGGAAATAATTCCTATGCAGCTCCAGGGCCACGCAGAGGTTAAGGTGCCCATTTCACTTGTGGTGTTAAACAACAGAGGGCTTCAGGAGAGAACTGGGGCTGTATTGAGTCTTCAAACACTGGACAAGAAAAAACAGAAGAGCACATGTACCGTGGAATGTTTCTGACTTAGTAGGAGATGAAAACATAAGGCTCTTCAGCCACCTTACCACCAGTGTTCTCAAATACAACTAGTTGTGTTCCATCACTGGGGAGGTTTTTCATGGTTGCATTTGGGAGCACATGGTCAGCAGATAAAAAGTTCCAGCCAAAATGTTTCTGTTAATTGGTGATTGTCTTTGAGACCTGAACATTGTGAATCTATGCTGCATTCTCAGCCTTTGCCCCTGGTCTGCTTGGAATTAGTAACCTAAAATTTTATGGTGACAAATTGCAGCATCCCATCAAGAAGGGCTAGTGTACATGCTGTCTACATATTAATAAATGCAACCATGCTTCTGCATGCCACTTAAAACCAAAAAGGATGGTGTACACAGCACATATATAGTACAATGTGAAGATGTTTGCATCTGAGAGACAGATTGTAGTTGCTGCTTCATGCCAAGCAGTATCAAGAGCTGAGAGGTCCTTGCCTTATATAGAGCGAAATGTGGTGTCACTGACATCAGTAGCAAAAGTCTCAACTTTTTGTTTTGCTTAGGATTCAGTGTTATTCCTCATACACAGAAACAAGTACTGTACCAGCACAAGCATGATTCACTGAGGCAATCTGCAACAGTATTTATGGAAAGTGCTCCTCAGTTTGATTTTGCACAAATACCCTTATTTTTTCTATCCAGAGTTCCTTGTTATGGAAACTCTGAAGACTGTTAAATATCGCTTGATTGACTTTTACACACTATTATGAATAGTGTGCTTGGAAAGGTCTTAGAAATAAACCTGGCTACAGCCTTACAGCAAATCTTATGGCTTTATCAAGTACAAACTCAACCAAAGCTTCCAGGGATGGGGACTGAGCTGTGACAGGACCCAGCTTCCCTGAGCCTTGCCTGTAGCCACCTGTTAATGGGTTTTCCACATCTGTCTGAGCTCTAAGGTTCCAAGCAGGAAACTTGCTTCCAGGATGGGGGCCATCCCACTGAGGATCTGCATCCCCTGCAATATCTCAGGGAATACTGAGTAGGAACTGAACTGATTTTAAAAATCCCAGAACTTCCCAAAGCCCCTTTTTATGGGGTTCTTTTTCTCCATGGCTTAGCTTATTCTGGGTTGATACCCTTTACAATATTAACCTTTCTTGATCAGTGCTTTTAACACAGCTGTTAGAGTCACCCAAGGAGTATGTTAAGAAATCTTGTCTGCACTGCTGCCTTACAAAGGATGTTTCAATACAAACACAGTCCTTTTGATCTTAGTAAGCTGGGAGGTCTTCTACAGCTTGTACCTCAGCAGAAAACACAACGATCTGTTTGTGCTTACTGGGAAAAAGATATTGTCACCTTGCCAACATAATTATATTGGTGAGTTAGAGACTAATGAGTGAGAGCAGATGAAATATTTAGATATAAATAGTCTGCTTGCATGTGCTGTGATTTTCACTAATGAGGCAAGGATATGTGGTTTGTGGTTCAAGGGACAGGATGAGGAACCAGGAAATCTGGGTTCCTTTCCCAGTTTTACCACAGTGTATTGGAGAAGTCATCAAGCCTCTTTGTCCCCCCATCAGTTGGAAGTGGATAATAATGCTCTGGGGACAAATTCTTTAATGCTGTCATTTTCAGATGTTCAGAAAGGAAAAGCAACACAAGTGTATGACTTTTACGTACTAGAAGTCAGTCCAGCTAAAAATCTAAATCCAGATACCTAGAAAGCTTGTGAATTAATTTACCCTGTCCTGACTTTAGGAACCTGACTCACTTGCAACTTCATAGCAATGACAGAAAAAAACAAGAGGAAAATTAAAAGCAATACAAAGCATTTGAACAACACCCCGTATGAAAGTGTGTGACCTTAAGGTTTCTGGGACAAGTTTTTTCAGCTGTACACAACCATCTAAAGTAGTTACAGTAACAAGGGGAGTGCCGCATACCTAACAGGGGATGGCAACGATGTCCTTAAAGACTGACAGGTGCTCCTTTGTTCAAAGCCTGTGAACTACTTAGGCCTTAACTCGTAAAGCTTTATAGGATTCAAAAAGGACCTACAACGGCCTTCTACAAAGGGATGCGATTTGCCTAGACTTGCTCACTGCAGCTGTAACTAATAAATCACTAAACCACAGATTAAAAGCATGTAATTGGTATAAAAGTAATTAAAGCTAAGATTCATTCTACCTAGACATAAATAAGCACATTTAGCATGTAAATCGTTGTGGAAAAGATACTTTTTGTAGTGTGCATATGCTAGCAGAGAGTCCAAAAATAGAGTCACTCCTTTGGCTGAGGAGGAAAAACAACCTGTGCTAGGGACTTGAAAGCCTCAAGTTTAAATCATGAGAACAACTCATTTTGCATGGGCATTATATTATTTTAGGGTTTCCAGAACTTTCTTGAAACAATTTTAGTAGTAAAAAGAACAGTCTGTAATGCAATCATCATTTTTTACCTGCTGATGGATTCTGGGCCTCAGATGACTGAATCTATGCTAGAAAGCTAAACGTCCAAATGGGAACAAATCTACAGCTGGTAATGAGGACCCCATATCCATATTGTAGGCCTGTTTGAGTTTTTCAAGTCTTATGTCCTGACTGGCTAGAGTACAGCGATTGTCCTCCTGGAGTGTCTTTCTGATGTTGGTTCCACAAAGAAGTCCAGTTCACATCCTCTGACCTGTGGTGCAAGAAAAAGCATGGTAAGTGGGAGAAATTGGGACATTTGCTTCAGAAGTGCACTTCTGATCTGAACCTACCCCCACAGACTGAAAAAGGCAATATAGGGCCTTCACATGCACTCAGCATCCAGCTCAAAATTCCCTCAAAAATGCAGGCAAGGCTTTGCTCTAAGTTACTGCAGCTGGACAATCCTAAAGCAGCAGCTGAAGTACTTATCACGTAGTACAATTTTAGACTTTTTGGAAAGAGGTTTATGGTTATGCGTAAGAGAAATTGGCTTCAGTTTGCTGATTTTATCTCATTTGAGAACAGTTTAGTCCACTGCAATATTAGCACAGGAGGAACAATGGAAATAGAATTAGCTCAGCTCCATCACTCAAAGCCAACACCATGTCTTCTGTGATACTAAGGGAAAAGTGAATCTCCTGCTATACAAGAAACTCTCCAGGAACATACAGCAATTCATTTCTATCCTTATTGACTTGTACATTAAAAGAGAGGACACCAGGTTATGGTTAACCAAGCCTTTTCCCTGCCTTTTCCCCTCCCCTTCCTATTGCCAGTCCTTGCTTTCACCAGGAAAAACGTGGGCACGTGGCCTGTCAAGGAATCTTAAGCACAACAGTCCTCAGTAAGGAGAACTGGGGAGCAGCATCTCAGAGCTTAGTATCGAGTGCTCCCAGCAGAGGTGAAGCACTTGCTATTCAGAGTAGTCTAGAAAGTTACACAGGACATGGAAGAATTAATGAGCTATCAGTTGAGACCACTCATCCACCTCCAAACTCTTCGAAGACAACTGTGCTCAGGGATACAGGAACAGGTACCAGGAGACTCATCATCTTTTCATAAAAATTGCACTCATCGTATTTCACATCATCGTAACACCTTTCACGCTGTCTTCCCTAGGAAGCCACCCCAAACCAGCACACACGCGTATACAAACCTGTATCTAGCTGTACACCTATGCATGCAAAGTCAAGGAAATATCTGTCTTTCTAGTAAGAAAAAGCAGCCTGAACAACCAAAAAATTTAGCAACAAAAATTCTTTTCCTAAGGCATAAATGGCACTAGTAGCAATTTTGTCTCTAAAAGGAAAGCGTAGTATTACATTCTTGGAGCACAAAGGCCAAATTTCCCTGGTTGCCAGTTAGACCCCAAGCTCATACAAAAGTAGCAGGAGAAACCTAAAATGAGTTTGTTTCCTAGTGGCACTAATTCCATTGCAGGAGAAAACGTAATTATATTGACATTACAATGATAACTTTGCAGGCCAGACTCCACTCTGTCTCTTAGGTCAGATAGAAATGAATCACAAGCAGAGACCTAAGGAATTTCTGTTCCTTGGTGGCCACATGCTTGGCAATCCAGCTCATAATTTCAACAATCAGAGGAAAGTTCCTTCTGTGAAAACCATAGTTAAGATTTAATTTTGTCTTTAACTACAAAACCATTTTGTACTGATCACAGCACCCTCAAACTCACTCCATGTGGACTTTGCAACATGCAGAGTAGGCTTTTGTCCTGTCTAGCTGTGAAAGTTGGAATCTCAACAGAAGATCACGTAGTGAGTTCTCTGTGTGTCCATGTTTGCAATGTGGGCTTAAGAGCAGAAGAGCAGGGTATTCATCATCAAGGTTGTGCTAAGGTCAAAGCATTCAGTTGTGATATGTTAGTGAAAATGGCTGATTTCTCTAACACTGCCCTTCTCATGCCCAGCCCAATTTGCCAATCCCCCATGGGATAATCAGGAAAATCCTTATGGAGGGCTGCTGCTCAGGTACAGGAGTGCACGTTTCTGTGTTATGTACTAAATTGTTTGTAAAGAACAACAAATGAAAAGTATTTCTATCAATGGAAAAATGTTTCATGTTGTAAAAATTGTGTGTGAGGGTTTTTTATTAACTTTGTGTACAAGAGAAGTAATTTTCCTTGTATTATGTGCTCAGTGTATGTTGCTATATTACAACAAAATGCAAAGAAAGATGTTAAGCAGATTTATAAAGTTCTGGTGAAGAGGGGTGCCACCATCCCCACATTAAGAGCTGAATTTGTTTTTTAGGGAAGCAGAATAAAATACAGATTTCGGTCACAGTGATGAATTTTTCAACCTAGAGCTGATAAATGATGGCAGCAGCCCCAGAACCCTGGAGATGCTGTGCTGTTGTGAGCAGTAATTGCCTGCTGGCTGTTGGAGGCTGTCAGGAGCACATACAGTAGATTCAGACTGGAGCCTGGCACCATTTCACTTGTGGTTTTGCTTGCTTATTTATCAATCTCAGTTGCTGCTGTATTAAAAGAGAGGCCCTTCAGGAAAATGGAAGTTCTTTCCTGAAATTCAAGGAGGTGGGAATTGCAGTCATTCACTGCAGATACATTACATTGATACACAGTGGCATTTTTAGGTATTTATCATGGCTATATTAATTTGATATATTATGGTACATGCGCCAACCTATCCCATTGTTTGCTCAAGGCACTTTATCAGTCTGAGATATTGCTAGTTCTGAAGTCGAGATCATGCAAGTATTCATTAATTCTCTAGCATAAATGGCACCACTGCCCACAAGAGAAGCCATACCAAGGGTATTTAAATTTATAAAGAAAACAGCTGTAGAGAGGACATTATATGCAAGCTGGAACTTAAGGAAACTAAATAATTAGAAGATGGAAAGAGTTAACTAATCTAGATTTTTCAAAAGTCAAACTTTGGTTGAGAAGAATATTCCAGGAAAATCAAAACATGCAGATACGTTAACAGGTTAAAACAAAACACAACACAACCAAACAAACACAAAAACTCTTCTTGTTTGAGTCAACTGAACTTAATATTCTTTGGCTTTTTCTTTGATACTCAATACACCAAGATAAACCTCACAGTTATGATACCTGTAATCAGGATACCAGCAGACTGATTAGTTAGTCACTGCCCCAGCTAACTTTCGTGGGTATTCCTGGGAAAGTCGGTTAAGGTAGATTAATTTTTCCTCATTTAACCACATAAAAGGGAAGCACTTGGTTTAACCTGCTATTTCATCTTCCTCTGCCTTATATGTGGAGAGAGAGGAACAGAAACAGAAATCTGGGCTGGTACATTTGAAACTCACATTTCTCTGTTAACCTGAAATTATCACTCATTGCTGCACAGAGGAGTTAGGAGGATGGCTGTGGGACACACACACACATAAAAGCCATTGATTTTGCAGTTTGTGAACTCTGCAAGTGGATGTAGCTGAGAAAGTTTGTCAGTGTTCATGGTCCAAGGCTGGAGCACAAACTTGGCTGAGCTTGTTTCTCTCCATTTTCATCAATATTAAAAACATGTCCTGTACATGGTACTTCTGGCACTCACCACAGAAAGGCCTTTGGAGGCACAGTCCAATCCCTTCGCTTTGTTGTAAATGCTGCACAAAAGTGTGCAGATTTCACAAGCTTACATTGGCTTAAACAGGAGGAATTTTATGTGTTTTACCAAAGTCACCTGAGGAAATAGAGCTCCCAAATGGTGATTATTCTTTTTTTCCAAAAAAGTGGTTATAATATGGGGGTGAATGTGTGTTGGCACCAGGCCCAAGTTTCTTAAAGGATACTTTTAAACCTGGTAGATAAGGAGCTTTCACAGCTTGTTTGTTCTTGACCAAATTTTACTTTTGCTGAACTTCTAAAACTTGGTTAGTATTTTGTCTGAATTAATCTCTGCTCCAAGATTAAATACTCGGATATATATGAGATTAAATATCTCTACTTTACCGCAGTCAGTTTTGTTCAGTTCTCAGCCTTTCAGATATGCCTGAAAGAAAGGAGAAAAGGTTTTTCTGGCAGGGGACATTTCTTTCCAGCAATGATGATAATCCTGTGCAAAGATACCAAATACATAATACTGAAATCAACAGAATTAAATTGCCATAAACCCATTGTTATTGAAATCATACTTACTTGCTATTAGTCTGTTTTGGTTTGGGGATTTTAGCAGGAAAGGTTTAGGAGATCAATTTTTAATATGTAACACATTCTATTGATAATAGATGTGGTATGACTGAATTTGTAACTAGTAAAAATGTATTAAAGGCAGGGAATAGCTTTTAAATTTAAACATAATGTCACCAGCAAATTCTGAACTTACTACCTGAAATCTAATAGGAAGCCAGTATATGAAAGCACTACAGTCAATATATGGGTCACCTCTGTCTAATGTAATTTGGAATTACAGCTATCTTCCAAATTTAACTAATTTCCTAGTATGCAAAAATACAAGATGTGTGCATCGATTTGAATGCAACAGCAGATAATGTAAACTTTACACCTTCATCTCTACAGAAGCCACTTTAAAAAAAATAAAAGAAGTAGTTATATTTTGTGAGCTGCTCTAAAATTTAAAACATTTCCCCCCCATGTTTTTCACTCCTTATTGGAACTGAGTTAATATCCATAGTGCAGTGATGCTTTAGCACAAGGGAGAGTATTTCTGCACAGATCCTGCCCTGTCCAGAGTACTGGAAATTGTGATTGGAAGAGTCCCACTTCCTTTTCTAGAGGAGGTTTGAATAAACATCTGTGCATTTGGATGATCGTCTAAATTAAACTGAGTATGGCAGAGACTTCCTTTAGCAGTTTCCCTGTCACTAAGGAAATGAGAGTATAATTTTCTAAGTCAAATTACAGGATGACTGTTTAGCAGCCAAACATCAAGTCAAATGCAAAGTAAAAGACAAATGAGAGACAGCTCACTGTAGCTTGTACCCCTCAGTACTTAGAGCTGTACTGTTATCATATATAAAGCCTTGATCCTGACTCAGAATTCAGTCTGTTTATATGACATACCAGATGGGAAGGGAAAAGCATATAGCCTTTCTTTGAGGTCCCATTAATTCTAAAGTAATCATAATCTGAAGCACAAATTCTCTTTGTTGGGTTTTGGTGTTTTTTTCTTGTTGATGTCATATTTTTTTCATATCATCTGGTGTGCCACCTTACTCATTCAAGTACCCACCCATCAGAGAACATATAACTTAAGATGAAATATGAAAAGATAAAATATTAAGCTAATACACAGGTGCTTCAGGCCCTGAGACAGAATGAATCATTCCCTCCTTCTTCCTGAGCAATGATGTCTTTACAAAGATTTGCTGGGGCAAGAATTCACTTTCTATCTAGTCTATATCATCTTCATGCACTTCATCAGCTACTTACTTTCTTTAAGCTACTATACAAATATTGAATACAGTATATGAACTGTTTCTTGGGACGTTCCTTGTGTGAATACATGGGTTTGATATAGTAGACAAGCAATCAAGAACAGTGGAGAATGGCTTCAGATAAGTCATCTCATAGCAAGCTCTCATAATATAAAACCTGAGCTGTTCACAACACAATTTTTCACTTCAGCCACCTCAGAAAACTGTTTTGACAAGATAGAGTGTCAGGCAACCAAAAGGATTGTGGCTGGTGAAGGTATCTTTTCAAGGAGCTAGGAATGGTGGTCACCCCTGGGGATCCATTCAGAACCTCATCAGCTGTGTCTATGCTACTCCATACCAAATTCACCAGCTGCACATAAGCTGCTTGGATCAGCTTACAGGAGGCCTTAGTTAGTGTGCAATGAAGACATGGAGGGAGGGCTCAGCATTTTTGGGTTCCTTCCAAAGGCATCCCAGACAATCCAGCTCCACACAAGTACCTTGGTTAGAAGCTGCCCCACAGAGCAGTGCCAGGGTGAACAGCAGACATCCTCCCACCCTGTCCAAATGCAGCACTCTAGTGAAGATTTGTAGTGTTCTGAGTTTCACATTATTTTCAGTGGGGTACCTTTCCTACAGAAACACCCCAGCATTTCTGTTTTCAACATCACATTCCTGTGAACAGTCAACTTCCAGCAGTTTACAGCACAGTGAATGAAAATCAGTGGTATAAATCAGGTGACTCAATTACTTCAAGAGAGCTGAGCCATGTTGTGCCAGTAACCATTTTGCAAATATTTGTATATGAGTATTTATGAGGCGTGAACTCTTGCCTGGGTGTGTTACTCACATACTCAGCCTGAATCCAGGGGAGATATGCTAAATCGCTGAGCAGCTAGTGCCTCGTGGCAAAGCCTGCATTTGCACTCACTTAGACCACAAAGGCATCCTGGATTCAGATCTAAAATTGATGTTTGACATCTAACCATAGAACTTGCCCCTGTAGGACATGCAGAATCAAACTCTGCATTCTGTTCCTCACTGCTCAGTGTCACACATGATCTCTGAGCTTCTCTAAGTGCAGAAAGCAGGCATGTAAGATCAGCAGAACATTACAGTCACTTTGCACAAATGATCATGACTAGAATAATGCTAGAGGCAAGGGGAATGAGGTCTCATGAGTATAAATTTTGAGCTAAAGAATTAATTTATGTTTGTTTGAAAGAGCTCAGCGAGGCATAAAAACGTTCAGGAATGTTTAATCCTGAAGGGAATTAGATTTATCAAAGCAATTTGAAAGGATAACACATTCATTTCTGGTTCTACAGGCAAAGAAAAGACGAGTCCAAAGCATTAACAACTTGGAAGCTATTTTTCATGCTGCTATCATTACCTCCAGTTTGACGCTACAGTGGAAGGCAAATTTGGTTCTGGTAAGCAATTATTAACTTGTGATAAGCACTAGATTTACATTTAAAGATCAAAGCAAACATGCATAAAGCATTTTGAGTTCATACACATACACTGCTTTATGTTCTTTCTCTTGATTTTATATTTAGTCATTACTGGGTTTCTCTCTTGCCTTCTTAGTGAGTCCAGGAGCAACTAGAGTCTGTATGGAATAGCAAATGTAATTAAATTAATTCATACTAAAAACTTCAGGTAGAGATGATCTCAGTTGGTGTACTAGACCAGAGGAACCCATTAGAGAGACAGCAAAGCACTTTCCTAATTGTGTTTGCTCCCCTCTGAAAACAGCTATCACCCAAATGATCTAATAACAGACATGTACTTAAACTTCCCATTTACCTGGCAAATTCCCTGTAACTAAAACTGCTATTCCAAAGTTACTGTTCCATGAGACAGTGGAAGGTTGGCCATTTTCTGCATTGCTGGGAACAGGTCATTACTGTGATAGATTCCAGCTACTTTTTGCAGAGGTGAACTCAGTCTAAGCAATCTGCAGGTCACCACTGTGACCAAATCCTGATATCTTTACTCATGATTGAACTCCACTTGGGATCCACTTGTGCAGTTTTTATGCTTCAGTGCCCATTTGCTTATGTTTGTCCCATGTTCAGTTTAAAGGTTTCAACTGGACAAAAATGATTACATCATTTTGAAGACCATTACTAAGAAGTCTCTTTTCCAAGTATTTTATGAAGAACTTAAAAAGTAGGGACTTCAGTTTGAATAATACTCACTATATCTTTACTCTAAGGTGCAGTAATCACAGAATTTTAGGGGTTTAAAGGGATCTCCAGAGATGATCAAGTCCAAAGCAGGACCATGCAGGGCAGGTCACACAGGAATGCCTTCAGGTAGGTTTAGAAGATCACTAGAGGAGACTCCACAACCTCCCTGGGCAGCCTGTTCCAGTGCTCCATCACCCTCACAGTAAAGAAGTTTTTTCTTATGTTGAGATGGAATTTCCCATGATTGATAAATGTCTTCATGTCACGTCTTAGGACAGGCTGCTAGATCTGACTTCTGTACAGGAATTTTAACAGGTTATGAGCTGTTCTTCTCTACTCACATGCAGCAGGTTCTTCTAAAGTTACATGACTGTACATATAAACTAGCAAATCATTTTGCAAATGGTAGTAAATGTACCTGGGGAAAAAATACCTGAATCCATTTTATGTGTTGTAAACTACCAAAAAAATAAAAAGAGGACACCTGACAACTCGAAGAAACCAAGCTCACCTCTCTAAATGCTATTTCCAGCTATTGGTCCTAAATCACAGCAAAGCTGCGCTAATGGAAATGCCTAAAGCTTTCTACCAGTCTTTGTGTCCACTTCATGATCAGGCCTTCCATTAGCTCTACTCTCCACCCTGTACCACCAATTTGCTTGTATGGAATATGCCTGCTTTTGTGCCATACCACAACAAATTGAGACAGGCTAGTATCTAGATTTACAAAAGACTTGGCTGCAAAACTTCCAGTTAGTTCCAACCCACTCCCACCAGCTCTCCCAGATATTTAACATCTGCAGAAATCTCATCCTCTGAGTCTTTAGTCTCCTCTAAATTGAATGATTATTTTTCACCTTATTATCTGCAGAAAGAAAAGTGTGAAGAATTATTTTTATTTTCCAAGTACCTGTAGAGTTTTAGTTTCTAATGCATGTAAACTGAAATCATTGTCATTTACATAGTCCAGGAGTTTCTTTTTAATGGCCTTATGTGTGCTATTAGTTTTACATGTTCTCATACACTGGTCTGACTTAAAACTAGTCTAGCTGTTCTGTGACAAATGATTTTGGTTTCCAAGTAAATGAAGTGGCAGAGCAGTTCAAAACATACTGAATTAATTTGAGATACTAACATCCATAACTGACTCTAAATTGAAAAAGAATTACTTTAGACTTAGTGAGTTTTCTTTCTGACAGTTCTTGTTTCTAAAATACAGTAAAACATATTTCATCTATTCACTTACTTTAGCAAATCAACAGCACAGGGACTGATATACACTTTTAAAACTCATGTCTTAAGGGATATCTTTGTACAGAAGAAAATGCTTGATTTCCTTTCCCTTCAGTGCAAAATTAATTCTGCAAATGCACTTTTTATGTCCCAATGTGTAGCCACTTTGGTGAACTTCTAGCAAATAGACAAATCAGATTTCCTAGTGAAGATCCAAAGCTGCAAGCACAGTTTATCCTCAGTTCACTACTGATAAGGGGCAGTCACCATCTTTGGGCCAGATCCTGCAGAGTTGCACATGAATAGTTTCACCTGTACCAGCAATGACCATCACACTGTTGGTATGAGCCAGGCTCTGTCAAATAGCTCCCTGGGATAGAAAATGCCTTCATCTTCTAACAAAACACAGTAAAAAGATTGCATACTGAAATGAACTGTAGCCAGGAATATCAACCCTCACAACTGGGTTTTTTTCTATCATTTTCCCCTATTACATTAAAGATGTCCCACAGGCATGACAAGCCTCAACAGTTAGCTCAAAACACTAATACAGGACACTTTGCAACTGATGCCAACAGCGGGGTGATGCACAATGCTACATGAGGCCTTTTGCAAAACTGGGTCTGCAAACAACATCTGCTGGGCTAGAAGTCAGTGTGGTCCTCCTGCCACAGTCCCAGGTGAACGCAGAAATGAAGAGCAAGTAAAAGTAGCCCAGAGAAGGCTTCTGATGACTTACTACACATCTCATAGATTGGAAACTGGTGCAGGGAAGATACCAAACTCCATGTCAACTGGTTGCAAGGTGTCTGCACCCACATTTCAACGAGTCATGCTCCTGGCATGGCCTGCAAGGCAGGATGGTGCTTGCTCTTGGAATGGCGATGAGCAGTGGAGCTGCACTATCCTCCCTTGCAAGCCATGCCAGAAGCATTCAAGTGTTTGTTGGCACTAGGTCACCAAGGTCCCATTTTGGTGACCTTGACCTACAGAGATGGAGAATGCTTCCAATGTAGCATTTACATCGCAATTAGTTGGTCTCAGAGCGGCCACCAGGGAGTCAGAAGAGGTAAGTAATCTGCTGTCTGTAGCTATACTGGTTGCCTGGAGGCTGGCCAGCAAAGCTCACTTTAATGGTGCCCTTGAATAGCCCCTGTGTTATCACAATTCACCAGCACTTTATCCTGCCTTTTGCTGCTGTACCTTTACATATGTAATGCCTCCAGAATTTGACCCACACAGAGGCTACTCCCACAGCCTGTGCCTGTGACCTTTCCAGGAGTGTTAATGATCTAATGTTAATGGCTATCCACTTCAGAGAGAGTTGTGGAGACTGGGGTATAAGAGGTCGTTATTGTTTAAACACATTTGTTTTGTCTTTCTTCTCAGAAACTTTAAATTAGAAGATGTTTCCTTACACAGAATGCCCAAACTGACAGCTTTAGGATGTGTGAGAAAGACACAGTTAATTTAGTCCAAAAGATAAGCCATTTCC
The DNA here is from genome assembly GCF_014839835.1 of Dryobates pubescens. Lineage (NCBI taxonomy): Eukaryota > Metazoa > Chordata > Aves > Piciformes > Picidae > Dryobates > Dryobates pubescens. The sequence continues at coordinate 5,935,691 of NC_071635.1, forward strand.
TTGGGGAAGCACTAATACCAGACCTACTACTCCTCAGTGTCATTTCAGATTAGTGTACTACAGAGAAAGGGATTCTAAATCTTTTTAATTGAAACATATTTATCTTTTCCTTACTAAAATAAGTTTCTGCCTAGAGGTTAAACAGTTTTAAAATTACTTGTGAACTACATCAAATTTCTGGACAATTTATCAGAAAAAGGAGGACGCAGTTTCTCTGTTGCCTTGTTAATTCATGTCAGAGCAGAGAAAATGGAAATCTATTTCCTCAGTGACCCAAATGGGAAAAAAAAAAGCTGACTAGAAACACAAAGCCCACTCATGTCTAACCTGCTAAGATTCACCAGCTGTCACAGATGCATCCACATATGTGAATAAATGTCCATACATGTCATGATTACACATGCAAAGTGGGGGCATAATTATCCAGTAACAGTTGACAGAAGAACTTCACTCAGCTTTTCCCTCCCTTTTTTCTGGCTGGAAGTTTGAAAAGCATCAAAATCCTAAGCCATTAATGACCTCACAAAAAGAAGAAAATGCAAATATCCTTTTGTCTTTAGCATGTTCTGAGCAGAATATCAAGACAAGAATTGCCTTGGACCAGCCCCATTTTGTCCCAAAACTGAAGGATGAGATTTGAAGCAAAGCCTTGGCTTTGACTGGCACATGCACTAAGCTCAGAAGCCTCCTGAAAAGCACAGTTCCTCTCAGTGTACATGACACACTGGCAGATTTGAAAAGCATTATATAGAGATAGATAATTACATTTATAGAAGGTCTTTTAGGTGAAATGTTGCCTCGTTATCTGTTTAGGGATCTAAACAGAACAGCTTAAGTGCACTCTACTCTGAGGGATATTTGAAGTGGCACTCTGCAGAGATCCAGCCTGCCCACAGACTGGGTAACTGCACAGCTCACAGAACACTTGTATGTTAGTGTGGTTTGGGCTTTTCTTTCTTGAAGATCCTTCAAAACAACTGTTATCTTTTCACTTCATCCAATGTCTGTATAATGGTTTACTGAAGAAAAAACACTTCCCTTTTCTAATTCCACAGCCATTGTTTTCCCAACCTCTAGTTCTCAAGAAAGTATTTCTTAAAAAAAGAAAAAAAAAAAAAAGAGAGAGAGAAAAAAGGTCCTAATTAAGTCATTTATCAAACATTTCCAAGTGGCTAGAGTGACAAATTAGTCCTATCTTCCACCAACAATCTGATGGATGGGAAGATAAAGATGCAGAGGCTGTTATTTTAGCTGGAAGCTCTCTACTATATCAATTGTTTGGCCCCAAGCCAAAAGACCCTAAGAGATGACAAGAACTAATGATGGGTCCATAAAGTTTATGCAGCATGAGGCCTGAGATCAAAGGAAGCTGCCCTTATTAGCAGTATCTCTGTGCCTTCATCCTGGAAAAATACATTTGGTGTTTTTGCAAAGTGTTTTACTTCATCATCTTACTCTTAGAGCAAATGGAAAGAAAATACATCCTGTAAACGCATTTGCACAATAATACATTGCTGAAGACTTACTTTTCTCTAATATTATGAAGGATTTTTATGACATTACATTTAAGTCCACCAAGAAGAGTGTAAGACAAGTAGACTGAAACTAAGTTTCTCAGAAGGCTTGATTTTTATGCTGTTCCTTCAGAAGAACTAGGCTCCCTGACAGCCCCTACACCTGATACAATCTCTGCTTGTGAAAACAGGCATGGAGTCCTGTCTGGGAAGAGTCAGTCAGTAGGGTCAGCACCCCCAAAATTGCCCTGGATTCCAGCCCACTGAAATCATGTGTACAGAGGTTGTTGCAGAGTCAGGACCAGAATGACAAAAGTTTCTTGGATACAGAGAGGCAATGAGAAAACTCAAAGTAAGATTCATCAAGAGTCACATCAAGTCTGCACCAATTCTGCTTAGGAAGATCCTAAGCCATGTAGCAGCAGATGCCAGGAAAGAATTCAGAGGAAATATCCTGTATTTGTCTGTATATACTTACCCTCTTTTGAAGTATTCATGCTTGGTGGGTTTAGGATTCCTTCAATTTATATTGCTTTCTCAGCTGTAAGAGTGTCCACAAGCTCTGATGGGTTTGGGGGAAATAAAGAAGAGCTTGGAGTACATGAGGTCAAAGATAAACAGTCATGGAAAGAATATGAGAGAACTTCTTAATGTTAAAACCTTACTTGGCAACTTCAAACCAAGCAATTAAGATTCTGGATGAGAAGACAATGTGAACCATCCCATACCACATAATTCCACTTCTTTCTTCCTCCCAATGTGCTTGATATCTCTAAGTACACAGTGTTCTTTCTCAGTTGCTTATTGCTAAAAAGGCAGCTGAGGAACCACACTGTGGGTTCTCTGTATGCCACTCACACTTGCCACTCTTTTGATAAAGATAATGCATTGGCTAAAGTTTTCTACTCAGAGCTGTATTTTTCCAATAAAAATTAAGTGTAAACAATATGCAATGAAGTGTTCAAATGTCATGGCTTCAAACTCAGGAAGGGAACTCCTTGAACAAAGAAGATTAAATGCAATTTAGCTGGAAATTAAATGTTGTTCAGCAAATGAACCAAACTCTGCTTACTTATAATTAGCAACATGGTCACTGTCTGGCTACTCTGGCACACTGTAAATATTAAATATGTCTTGGCACACTGTGTGATTTAAGGCTATTTAGAAGACAGTTACTTATTGTCTCAAGAGACAGGTAAAACAACTCCTCAGTCGCTTAGTTTGGCTCAGGAGGGCAGTGGCTACAACTCAATCCTATTTAGCCTTTCTCCAGCAAAATAAAGGATTTTTCTTTAAATATGGCTCCAACTACTGACTATAACGAGCTCATTCAGAACTACAAGCATCAGATTTTTCAGTCTCCTGAATTTGTCCCAAGCATTTTAGCAAACAAAGTTAACAAATGTTGTTCTATAATTTACACTTTATGACTCGATTCAATGAAGACTTTAAAACAAGTTTCCTCCAAAATAAATAATAACCAGAAATTTATTCCACCCTGCACTTGTCTTTTACTTGCCAGATGACCACTTTGCTTCATGTCCTTTCCACAGCTTTAGAAAATACAGCAAGTCTGTACACATGTACTTCCTGCTGGAAAGCATAAACTACAGCAGTTAACTCCAAGTTAAAATACAAACTCTTCTTTCATTTCTATTTTAAGATAATATTTAATCAATTAGGGCTGAAGGATACACACAAAAGTTTGCCAGTAAATCACTGAATGGGTTGGAAGGGACCTTTAAAGGTCATGTAGTCCAACCCCTCCTGTTGCCTGGTAGATTTTGTGGAAAGTAAATTTGTTAGAACAAAACTGGAAAACAGATAAACCACCATGGTGCTACTAAAGCTACACAGACTGACCTTGTATGAATTAGTGTTTTTCCACTGTGCCTGTGAAACTGAAATGGGAAGCTGGTAAATGAATCTGAGTGCAGAGATACTGCTCAGCTACAGCAACGGAAACACAGATCTCAGCTACCAAAGGGATGTGGTTTTCACTTGTCTTGATTTTTCCTTCTTCTAAATGATGTTAATGTCCTTTTTCAACTTCATTTTAGTCTCTTGTGCTTGGAACAGCTTCTGATTTTAAGACTTTCACAAGAGAGAGATTTTGCTCACTAAATGATACATGAAGAGGACTAATAAACTCAGAGCTATACGTCCTATTTTGGCTGTTTCCACGATCACATAAAGATGAGTTGACCTACTTGTGTTACAAAAATAGTCAAGGATCTTTAAATTAAATCAATATCATTGAGCTGAACAGAAAAGGAGACGCATAGTGTGCTCACAGCATAACCTGGTTTGGTGCCTGCCCTGGCAGTGGAAGCAATAAACCCATCAGAGCCCACCTATGTTGCATTTTGCCCAACATGACTTTGGGATTATTGAAAAATCTCAAAAGCTTCTTTGTTAAAAGTGTTGTTCAAGTTTGAGGCCAAAGAACTTCAGTGAGGATTTTGGTAACCATCACTCTGTGGACTTGATGCTATAGACTTGAAGAAGAAGATGTGGGCCAATAAAAACACAAGAAGAGGCAAATCAGGAATGCTGAGAGGTGTTTTTGAAAGGATGGAATGAACTACAGCTGCTCAAGATAGAGAAGACTAAAGACCTGCATGACAACACTCTGAAAAAAATGTGTAAATGAAGAAAGAAGTAACAGTTTCTTGATTGTAAGCTAGATTTGGGGCAGGGCAACGCCCAAATGACCTCTGAGGCCCCCTTCAGACCTTAGTGAAGGGATATGATATGTGAGAATAAACATTCTGTAAGGCTCTGGAAGCCTTCAGTAAAACCAGACAAAAACTTCATCAAAGACTGAAGTCTTTTGGGGTGGTTCACAAAACAGACTGTGATTTTGTCACAAGAGTTACATTTTTATTTCTTAAGTGGTTTCATCCCTAGGAAGTTTGTGTGCTTTCTTCAGACAAAGCCTGAATTTAAACCAGCCTGCAGAAATTAGTCCTTGCTTTATGTAAAGTTTTGTGGTTAGGTGTTCCATCACTTCTGCTCTTCCAGTAGTGTGTGTAAAGGCTGCTGAGTATCTATCATCATACCTGTAATTAGAGTTCTGACTGAATGTATTATACTTAATTTATTTTGTACTATTTGATCTTATCCATTCTGCATTTGAACTCTATTTTCTGCTCAAAATTCTGCATGCTACTAAGATGTTAGAATGCTCAGTTGGAAGTTTCAGAGCCTTTACACAATGCCATGACTTCACTAGATGGCAGTAGAGAGAAATACTACTTCATATAATTTTCTTTTTTAATAGGGCAGCAAAAGATCCCAGTAAATACTGAAATCTGTTAGTGTTGTCTCTGTTAATGCTGGATCACAAGGCAGCAATGTTTTCACCCACACAGAAGTCTGGGAACTTCTGTCCAGATAAAGCTCCATGCACATTTGCAAGAACATGGATATATGCACTACTCCAGCACCAATTCTGAGTGGCAGACAGTATCACATGCTCATCTTGGTTTGTGGTTTGTGTCACAATTATATTTATATATGAAGATAGAGGAAGAACAACATTTTTGTTGTCTGAGTCACTAAAGCAATCCCAGAAAAATAATTCATGGCATGGGCCATTAACCATAGCCAGGACTGGAAAGGGACAAGAGAGGGCTGCTTCCTCCCCGGTGTTTGTTCTACGTTTGGGGAGAACAGACTGGATGTGCCCTGGTGCAGATTTTGAGAAAGGAAATGGAAGCCTTTGACAAATCAACACTGACACTATAGAAGTACCATGATGCAGCTTCACATCAAGGGCATGGACAACTTTTTCATAAGCCCAGCTGTCCCATGATCTTTCCTGATATGTGAAGTGACAGACACTGTCCCTCAAAGAATCAGAACACTGCTGCCATAAATATGAAGAAGAAAATGAGTGAAGGGTAAGAGTAAGCAAGCGATTTGAAGACCTATCAGAAGAATGCTCTCTGCATTCAGTAAAATACTTCTTCATTCTCAAGAAGCTTCCTTTACAAATGCATGGTTGTTGGGAGAACTTAATGTCCCTTACAAGTGACTCAAGAAACAAAGCATAATTTTTCAGACTCCTGACGAAAGACCAAGATGAAATACTTAAAGCAGCAAGTTCTGTAGCTTGCAAGATCTGAAACATTAAAAAGAATTCCATCTTGTGAATACAGAGGGGAGCTGATCCCTGCCAGTCTCTAGAAATTAATGCACGTGAACAAAGGTAAAGCACCAGCATGGAGTGAGTGATCCCATCTAAGACCACTACTTCAATTAAAAGATTATCAGAAAAAAAATCTTCAGAAACTATGGAGCTGTCTGCCTTTACTCATAACATCCAGAAAACAAAAATTAGTATAATGAGGAGATGGAAAAAGTTTGGTTTCTTCCAGCATCAGACACACAAAAAAAAAAATCTTCCAAGGTTTTTTCTTTTGGAGAACTGTTGTATATATAAACCCAATTCAATGCCCAAATCATGTTTCTGTACTACATTTTGCCTTTACCTTAATGATGTCCAAGACTTTCCCCTTAGAGAGAGATAGTCTGTCCTCTGATATCTCATCTGCTTGCTCACCAGTTTGCACTAGCTAGCAGAGATTCAGGATATTGCAAGTTAACGATAAAAACCAAACCCAGTTCTGTTGCAACTGACTTCTTGACTTTTGCCTGCTAAGCACAAACCTCTATTCAAAGGCTTGAACTTTTAAAGGCATAATTCTCTGCGTTTGTTTTTGTGTAAATATGAACAGATGAGAAAATTCCTTATGGCATTTATTCTGTGAGATTTCCCTTACTTTTCCCCTCCTGGCCATTGGGAAACCAATATATGGAGGTGCAATGCCCCAATGTTTCATTAGTGACGCAGCGGGTTGGACTCTCTGCTCTGCAAACCTGCACTCAGCTCTAGTCAAACAAACACGCACAATACACAGGGCTGTCAGATATACTACAACTTCTTGCTGAAAGCAACCTGATAAAATAAATGACTGGTCCCTAATCATTGAGTGGTAGGTAAAAGTAAGGAGTGGATTATGGAGATTCCTGGGAAAAGAAATACACTTCAAATGAGCCAGGTGAATTTCCTCAAATGGAGATGTAAATAGCTACAACATGATGTGTTTGTGGAACTAAATGCCTTCAGCAGGAACAAAAAAGAGCAACATGACTAAAAAGCGATGATGGATTTATTGGCCATGCAGAGCAATTCCGAACAGCCAAGCTGGTCATTTAGCAATGGATGATACTTCTGTCTTTGCACTATCATAAATCAAGTATTTGCCAATGAGGAGTTAATTACTTATCTTAGAAATCAGCAGATTCTCTCCCGTGTATGTCCTCAGCCAAAGCAACCAGAGATTCCAAGCAGATTTTAAAGCCTCTCAGCTATTCAATGATGGGTATACAAGCTACTTCTGTGCCCCACCAGGTCACCCAAAAGATTTCTGAAGTTTGAAGCTCTAATTTTAAATGACCATGTAATTTTACAGCAACTGTACTATGCATTGATCAGATTCTAAAGCTTAACTATAACAGTGAAACAGAGCTGAAAACAGAGTGCCAATTAATTGACTAAACTGAAGTTTTGTGTATCAGTAAATCCTTGACCAAAGTGGATTGTAACATAAACCCTGATAGACAGTTAGAATGCAAGCAGTGCAATAAGGCAGTATTTTTATTATCAACCCCAAACCAATTCTCACAGAAATATATTTCATATCACAGTCTGTCATTTCTGCTCAGATTTGTATTTGCCTTTCTAGCTAGTATTTAAAAAGGAGTATTTGAGTTAGACATATACACATCTTATTTCAACATTTTGCAACCCTATTATTTCACCAGCAACAAAAACCTGCAGTGCTGTGGTGCTTATGAGCCCTAGATGTGAGTTTTCAGCTTGAACAGTCACACTCCCTTTGTTTACTATGCAAAGCAGTTACAGCAGTATGTGGGAATGCAAAGCCATCATTTCTGTGGACCCGAATGAATTGTATAAATTCTACCTCTGAATTGCTCTAGAAACTTGAAATTGTTATGTAATTAAGAAACCCATTCAGATGTCTTTCCAGTTTTTCATCTTCTGTCTTTGATGCATTTGCCACTGGGTTTTTCCACAGAATTTTAAACTTTCCATACGGTTTCATTTAATTTCTAACACAAGAGACCTAGCTGGCCATCATATATATTTAAGGTCTCAACTGTAGGTCACATCTAACTAGGGGACATCTACAAAATGAAAAAGTCCTAGCACCTCTGTGGTTAGCCCTGCTGAATAATTGCTGTAGTAGCTGAATTTTGCTCTACAGATGTTGGTAATTTGCTATTGAAAACCACCAGTATCAAACTGTCAGAGTCAAGAAATGGCTTTAATTATTTCCTCCCTGGAGCAGTAATAGCCACGACTCGAGCACTGCCAAAGCTGGAACATGTGTGTGCTGGTGATTTCTTAGGACATTCAGTGAAGGAAGTTTACCTGCACTTGCCAGCCCTGCTGCTGCTATGGGGTTGCTCCCTCTTTGGGAAAACAGAACCGTGTGATTGCTTTGGCGGAGGCCAGATCATCTGGAGGCTACCTTCATGAACTTTGTTATTTTCCCCAGCTACCAAAGACTAACATTGTTTTTCTGCTTCATTGAACACTGAAAATAGAAAATAAATCAGACAGAAAGCTCTTGGAAACCAGGATACAGGAAAAATCTTCTCTAGAAGGGAAACTACAGAGAACTTGGTGGAAAATTGCACTAAGAAAGATGTCGAGGTCAGCAGGAGTGTCCTCCTGGCTCTGCATAAGCACTGCCTGGGCTCCCATCCCTACTCGCAGCAAATAAAACCATAGTCAAAACCACACAGCTTAATAAAATAAATTCAAGAGCAGGTTGAAATATTTTTTAACAGCTTATAGCAATTTTGACATTATTCTCTGCCTTCTTCAAATAGATCCAAACCCCAGAAAAATTAAACACCGATGTTAATATGAACATTTCCACAGGAGCCTGCAATGGGCTTTGGCTTGTGCTTCAAAAGAAAATAAAAGGCCCTGTGAAAATAACCCTTGAGCTAGGACTTTGTATTCCCCATTTCCATGCTGCATCGATTTGGAAAGACAATCTAACCTCTGCATGCCCAAGAGCTGTCTTGTCTCTGAAGCAGGATAAGGTTATTCTCCCTAAATGATTGCAGAGCTTTTTGGAGCTTTCTGTCCTGACAGAAGGGAGCAAAGTCCTCCTGAAGTCTGGAGGAGTTTGTCTCTTAGAAGAGCAGAGAATTACTAGGATGTTCATGCAAGAGCCATGAACTTGGCCAGCAATAAACTGCTCTTCCTTTGCAGTGCACACTTCAGTATTTGTGCATCTGGACAGAGTATGCTTTCCTACACACAGTAACCTCTTCTGCTGCTGCCTGCACCTCACGGATCAGTACATCACAAATACAGTCTCTGGGTTGCTCAAGAAAGAAGGGTGAAAGCCAGGGAGAAGCAAAATACTGCTTGTAAAAAAGAAGGAACATTGCAAGGGAGGTCCCTTTGGAAATACTTGCTAGCCTCAAAGTCTTGTAAACCATTAAGAACTTACCTCTAAGTTGTGCAACACATTTGCTAATTTATTTAATTTATCATTTATCTACTATTTGTAAGTACAGCAAAGAAGAGGTCAAGGAATGTTTTAACCACAGCCAAGTTTTCCTTGACTTTGTTTTTTATTTCCTTTCTTTTTAGGTCTGCAATAAAAATAAAAAAATCTTTAGAAAATCTTGGAGAAGAGAGAAGGAAAATTGCTCTCTTCACACCCCAATGACATAAACCCTTATAGATTCTGTTGAGTTATTGATCAGTTATTAAGATATTTTTCTAACCAAGCTTCTATATTTCTAAATATTTCTATGAGGTGATCACTGCTGCTAGCATTACACCAAAGCAGTGCTAACAAATGCTCTGTCAGTATCACAAGCTGCTTGACAATTAACCAAATAGGTTATAATATTAATATTATATTAAATATTAACCAAATAGGTTATAGGTTTGTGATCCACGGCTATTGAAGTTCTGCTGTTGTCCCTCCATGACAGCTAGGAGCATAACTGAGTTATGGGATGCTCTCTAGTGTCTGTGCATGGGCAGGAATCATTTCATTTGCAACGGGCATGGCTTGTGTGTGGCATATCTAAACCACAAACCCGCTCTCTATGTAAGAGTTTGGTGTCATCGACATGCAACTCACAGCTGAATCTGTTTTGGAGTTCTGTTAAGAATGACAGGATTTGATGAATGGAGATTAATGATTAAAACATTTCAGCCTAAGTCCTCGCACAATGTGATGGCAAATAAGTCTTCAAAGAGATTTATTTTTGTTCCTAGCAGCTGGATATCTAGAGCCTGTCATTCCTGAGGGAGTCCCAGAGACCTACTTGATGATGGGAGTGTTTCACAGCTGTAAGAGACTGGGATTGTTAAACAATGACTCAAGCTGTAACATATTTTAGAGACTAGACTCTTAAAGCCACGAGAGCCAGCTCGATTATCACTGGAAACCTGCAAGCTCCTACATTGTAACAAGAGCCAGTGAAAGGCTGTCTCAAACACGTAATTCAATTACAAGGAAATTATTCCAGAAAGAAACACCCTTCCATCCCATTTTTTCTGCTGTCAGAGGTGCAGGTGGGCCAGGGGGCTTGCTGACATAAGTAAGATGGCATTGTTATTGCCAGACCCCTGCCTGGGTGCAGCTTCCTGAGCGCTGTTTGAGAAGGCATGGATGTGAACAGACCCCATGATGAGAATAATCAGTAAGTAGTGCATGCTGGTTCCTACAGAACGAAAATCAGCACACAGCTGTCCTCCAGGGGATCCTTCCCCAAGGTGCTCACATACAGCAGTGACATCCTGTGGTCAGTGGCAGGGAGAACTAGGCTTTCACCTGCATGATGGTGTTGGATTTACAGCTGTAAGATCAGACCCCAAATTAGCTCATCAGAGAAGAAAACATCTGAGATGTGTGAAAAATCACCTACACCCTGTTCTGCAAGGCACAACAGCATTAATAGTATTAATGGCCTTTATGGTCCCTGGAAAAATATTCCTTCTTATCACTTATGCAGGAAAACAGGTGTGAAAATTAATTTGGTTTCCTACCTACAGAGAATATTTATTTGCAAAGCAATTACTCAATTACTCTTCCATTTTGAATTTGAATGAAAATTAAACTTGAAGAATGCCAGAGAAACATTTGTCAAGTCATGATGACAGAAGCAGAGCTTTTGTAAAGCACTTTTTATAAGCTGTGTACACACTTTAAAATCACCTTGAAATTCTCCTCAAAGATTTAATTGAAGGCTCTGTAGTAATCTCTATTACCAGGCCTTGATTATTTCTGCAAACTATGCTACATTAACTTACATATGACAGAGTTGTAGATTTAAATAGCTTTAAAGTATTATAATTAAAATTAAATAACCATAAACAAAATGAACGAGTAACATTTTCTGGTTCGTATCCCCAGTTTTTATGGACTCTATTCACTGGCTAATTAGTATGCCGAAAGGAGTCATTTTCTGTCATACAATCATAATCCTGCACGGCTGCACTTGTAGATGTCACTCTGCTCAAACCCCAGAGGATGGAGAATCAAACTACACAAAGTTCCAACACCACCTTGAAATTTAAGTAACTTGGAATGAATGTTTTATAAAAGACAAAGATATTAATAAGTATTCTGGGGAAATAAAAAATGCTCCCTAAATCTGTCGTTTCTTAAAAAACAACTTACCTTTTACAGTATTTAGGACAGGTTTGCAGATTATTTTTGTTTGTTTGCGGTTTTGTTTAGCTTAACTTTTATTTTGTGGCAAGATATTTTGGGGGATATTGTTTCCATTAAACACATTTCCTGAAAAATGTGATTTTATCCGTATTTCAAGTAGACAACAAGAGTAGGATACAACAGAAATAGCTACAACTCCTCGGGAAAATTAATCTTTTTAGACCCTCAGGGCTAATTGCCAGATGATAAAACCTAGTGTGACTTTTTGGGTTAATGTGAAGCAGTGTTTTGTTTGACAGTATTTATTACTCTTACCTTGGTTTGCTGTGTTTTAGTGCCACACATGGGTTTGGCTGGTAATTTCCAGGGAGCATCACGCTGTCTTGCCTCAGCCCCTCAATTCAAGGAGGAGTGGATCATCTCCCACATGAGGAAAGCTGGGTCCCTTTCACCTAGAGAAGAGGAGATTGAGGGGTGACCTCATTGACGTTTATAAAGATGTGAAGGGTGAGTGTTGGGAGGACAGAGTGAGGCTGTGCTCAGCGATGTCCAATAAGAGAACAAGGTGCAATGGGTGCAAGCTGGAGCAGAGGAGGTTCCACCTGAACAGAAGGAAAAACTTTTTCGCTGTGAGGGTGACAGAGCCCTGGGACAGACTGCCCAGAGAGGTTGTGGAGTCTCCTTCACTAGAGACATTCAAAACCTGCCTGGATGCATTCCTGCATGACCGGCTACAGGTAATCCTGCTCTGGCAGGGGGGGTTGGACTTGATGATCTGACCCCTAACAGTCTCTGATATACAGCAATTTGTCACAAAGCAGCTGAAGTTCTGTTTTGATTTTCTCTTCCCCAGCAATATTGATCATAGAATGTCTGACTTACTGTAAAAACAATGATTTGTTTATACGGGTTCCCAGACACCACACTTTAAAGGCAGAAAAATCCAATAATTTTGGACTTTAAAAAAACAAAACAGTAACATCAAGTTTGAAGCCATTAGTTTTGGTGTGCCAGAAATCAAACTGCTGGCCCCTATGTGTTTTCATAGCAGCTGAGGGAATATGGAGAAACTTCATCTCCAAAGGTGGAGGAGATCAGTGTGTAAGAATTCTCTAAGCAAAATAATCAAGTATGAAAATGTAATTGCCATGAAACAGGGGAGATACTTTAAATAAACCCCACAATCTGGAAATGCCACTGTTTGGTTATGTATAATGGATGAATGGAGTATCTCATGGCACTCTGGATTTTAAACATTTTTTACAACAAAGGGATACTTTAGAAGGAAAAATTACAGTTCCACAGTCTGCTTTCTCCAGGGACAACACTGAGCCCAGTTTTGGTGTAGGAAAGCCTTAAATTCTTCAGGAAACTAAATTAAAAAATCACACTTACATGTGTTTTGCAGTAGTCTGGCACACTTTCCCTGTGTATTTCATGATAAAAGGAGTTACTGGAGTTCCTGCCTTGAGCCCTGTGGCTGTGCCTCAAGTGAGAGGGAAATTTTCTTCAACCTAGGTGGGAGCGAAGCCGTCACCTGCTCAGGAGACTGGCTGCAGCAAACAGCCACTCAAGCTGATCCTCTCTCCTTTTGCAAGGCCTTGATGGCTGTAAGAAACTAAAAACCAAAAAATAAAACCAAATCTGGATGGAGAAGTGGGGGAGCTTTCTTCTCTGTGAGTGACTAGCTACTGCATGTTTCAGTAACTGCTGGCCTTCAGGTGTTTTTCCTCTCAAGTGGTTTAGTAAAAATAGATGGAGATGATGAATTTAATTTCCACCTGAAGCTTGTACAGGATCAGGTCTACAGGGAAGGCGATTCCAATGTGTCCTCAGCTGCGGAAGGAGAGACAGGTGCAGGCTAAAAAAAAAAGCTCATTATAATCACTCCTCTTCAACACAGCTGGTTTAACAAGAGCACAGAGGTTCATTTGGACCATGCTTGGAAAATGTAAATTTCCATCTTTTTGTTCTCTTCTTAATGTAGCATGCAGAAAGGTCACTTTTTTTGGCAGTGGCTAATACCTGACATCTGAGCAGACCCTTAACAGGGGTAAATTGGTGTAGTTCAGTGGTATAAATAGCGACAGCAGCACTCACCATCTGAGGATCTGCTCAAAAATGCTTTTGATTAATTTCCTGTTACCAGGTTGGTCTTCAAATGCCTCTAGATAAGTTCTTGGCAGCCCAGTTAAGCCCCCATTTGCAGAGTGGCATTTCCGCAGTTCAGCCTTTGATTTGCAAGCCAGCACTTGCTGCTTCCTATTGATTGCATTCACCCACCTCCACTGGGGGCCTCAGCAGGGAGCTGGCTAGTGAACCTTCCCTGGGCAATTTGTCCTGACACAGTGCAGACTAACAGTGGCATTAATACCTCCTGTCCTCCACCTGCCTACTTTCCCTTGTGTATTTAACCAGCTTGTGGAGCCCTCACCATTTGGAGGACTCCATACTCTTTTTCCTCCAGCATGTAGGGCTGGATGACACAAATGTGCTGCTCTTTCACTTCCCAGTATGCATTTGTGGCCCTTAACACTTACAAGGATTTGTTGCTCAATTATGAATGCAACTTTTCAGTAGTATTTTTTGTCACCAACAAATACTAGTTAAAAAAAAAATTGGCAACCATCTCTACATTATATTTTATGAAATCCTTAAGGATCTTCTTCATGTGTTCTTACTCGGACTAAAACTGTTCAACTGTAATTTGTCTTCTTTAATACAGTTGTAGCACAAGTGAGGTTTATAGTCATAAGATGCATTTACTAAGAAGCAGGTGAAGAAAAATCCATGCTCAAGAGAGTTCAGTGCCACCAAGTAATCTACTTTTTGTATCCATACCATCTAGCTGAGGTTTTACTTCCAGTCATATGAAGATCTGTGCACAAACAGCTTAAGGTGGAAAAGGACCATTGCTTCAAAAATAAAAGCAAGGGGAAAATCACAGCAGCTTGAAGGCAGAGGGAAGGAGATGCTCCAAGGGCTTCTCTCAAGTCCCAGTGATCACTCCCAAGTCTCCTGCACTAGGGGTTTTAGGCGTAGTCTTTGCCACCTGTCTCACAGCTGTTACTTCCAGACAATGCGCTGGGGAAGTCACTGACAGAGACATGGGTAAGAGGGCAAAAAGGAAAATTAGCATTTTGGGCCACACAGTGATAGTGTGGAGAGGGAAAAGCATTCATGTCCCAGCCTGCCTGTAATCAGTGTGGTTGCAACAAGATACTCAGTCCCTGTGTAAGCAGAGGGAAAAGGGATGGGTTTTGGTTTGTTAGGGTTTGGGGGTTTTTTGACACATTCATGTAGATTTTGAAAGGAGGAAACCAAGCAAGCTAAAATTAAATATAATTTTCTCTTTTTCCCCCCATAGACTCAGTCTGGATGGATGCCAAACCACATTTTGGAGGGGTGAGAAAGGCCCAACATCTGCTTTGGGTGTAAGTGTTTGTATCTGTGCTCTAAGAAAATTAGGTTTGAAATAATCTCCAATTGTCTGACACCTGTATCCTATTAGAAGTGACACATGGAAACACCTTCAGCGCACCGAATTTAGCACCATGTCAACAGTTTAATGTTCACAGGAGAAAAACGGGTAAAACCCATTGCTTCCCAGTTTCTGCTGAAACAGATCTTGTGTCATTTCACAGGATCATACTGCAGGCTTGAGCCATAAATGTAATGGGGTTTGAACCAGTAATTACCACAGGGTTTGTGTCCCTAGGTATAGCTGCAATTAAATTCAGTGTGCACCTCAAGGTGACCTGTGTACTATGTTTTGAGCTCAGCAGAGGCACACCTATGGTTTGGGTGCCAGCCAGGACCTGGGACACAGAGACACAGCAATGAAAGGGACATTTTTTCTGAAGTTCTGTTAGGAATCTGAAGTTTGGCAACTTAAAGAACTTTCCAAAAGAGTGAAAATTTCACTCAACCTGATCAAGTTCCCTCCTCTCCGGCAGCATTATTGCTTTCTGATTTATGGAAATAATATTCAGTTCATCTTCCTAAAAATTCATTGGATTGGATAAACAAAAGGGATTTTTACTTTATACTTTCAATGGGAAATGTTGATGACAACATGATTATGGAGAAAAAAATATAAGCAGACCCATGTATAATAATAATAATGGATGTGTGATTTTCAGTGTTATTGATTGCCCTGGGTTTTTTCTGTTTGCTTTCCAAAAAGGCTCAAAACAACTGACCCCATTCACAGACTTAGTGAAGTCCTGGTGTTGCTCACAGCCATGTGAGTTTGAACTCACCAAACTGGAATTTCAAGAGTGGCTCCCTGAGTTCATTTGGAGAACAAGCCTGTCTGAGTAGGGCTGTGCTGGACCAGCCAAGCACATGCTTAGATTGCACAGAATGCATTCAGTGTCTATTTGCCGGGCAGCAGTTACTTGGCAGTTCTGCAAACTTGACCACAATGTGTTATCACCAGCAGAGATTTTTCTCCATTGAACATGGAAATCAGCTTTTTCTGAGAAAATGGGGTTTTGTTGCTTTCAGACAGTCTCAGGACAGATTGCTTCTACACTGACAATATGACCAAATATTGATGTTCATGTTACTTGGAGAGCAAGCCCATAACATATTGCATCTATCAGACAATTACGTTGTCACTAGTTCTCGAAACTCTGGGAATATAGATATGCACAAGCAGCTTAGTTGATGCCTGTCCTTCCCCACACCAGTAACTTGCAGTTGACAAACTACCAACCTAATTTGTACCTTGTTGGGCAAGATGTTCTGACAATTCCTTGTGTAGAAGAAACCCGGATTTCTAAAAGCACACCCTGGGAGGACCAATGCATCTAGTCTACTGTGAGTTTCATCTTACGCATATCAACATTCTTCCCTTTACTTTCTCTAACCTAAAGGTCTAGACACCTTATTCTTCCTGGCTCAGAAGAGCTAAATTTCTGTTACAACCATACAGAAAATCTTCATCAATCTCACCACAATAAACTGATTAAATGGATAAGAAAGAGACATTCAATAATTGCATGAGACATCCCTTTTCTTTCCTTTTTTAAATTATCTGGGACAAGGCTTCTGCTCCTCAGTAAGTTGAAGCAGTCAATGTTAATTTGTCATTCTGGTAGTAACAATAACATCCAAAATATTACCAACCACATGATGTAACTTGCTGTATCATGATGATGGGTTTGGATAGCAGCTGTCAAGTTGGCATTTTTAACAGTGTTTCAGGATTTATAAAGAAAACTGTGTTCCTTATCACACCAAGATTACCATTTTGCTAGTGACCTGCCCAAATTTTGATACTAGAAGCAAGGACACTCTCTTAAATTTGCTCTTATTTTTACAAAGGAAGGTAAAGGCTCTGTCAATCCAAACAGAAGTGGCTTCTGACATTGCAGTGATTTCACAACATTGAATTTGGATGTGCTTTCAAATGCAAGCAGTTAAAAACTGCTGCAGAATCATCCCCGTCTCCAGTAGCTTGCTGGATTGTGCTGGGAGATAATGGATTGACGCTATTCCTGCTCTTGGCCAAACACTGCTGGTACAGTGCTGAAGGTCATTCGCAGCTTACCTCTGCGTGTGCTGGGTGATGTACAGCAGAGCTCAGCTGCACTGATGGGTTCATCCTTCTCCAAGGCAATGACCAATGTTGAACAGCTGGCTGAAAGGCTGTTTGATCTTCCCACTGCTTTGCAGACAATACCAAACTGCTCATGGAAAAAATATAACAAAAAAAGCCCACTATTGAAAAGATTTATCAACAAATGTAGTAGAGCCATGCTTGACCTCCCTATCTTCTCCTGTTCCCCACAGGCAGCACGTGCAAGATATTTCCTGTCTTTCATGTTACCGACTGGAATGCATCGTGAAGTCCAAATTTGCAACCTGCTGTCTGTTTTAGTCATTAGGCATGGCTTTCTCTGTCTCTTGCTGAGAGCTGCAGCCAACTGTTCACTGTTGTAATACATAATTTTTTTCTGTATTCCCTCCCTCCCTTGAACAAATAAACAAAAAAACTCAGCCAGGCTGAAAGCTCAAATTCACTCATCAGCTGAGGCCGCTGTGTCTTACAGTATCTTATTTCCCCATCAGCACATCACATACTGCTCTAGCCCACAAAACGGTAGTTGCAGAGTAAATAGCCTCCACGGCTATTCAGGGGCAAACTCAAAGGTTACAGAGTAACAATTAAAAGCAACTACTAGATGTCAAAAGAGCTGATCAGCCCCAGCACTTGTCCAACTGAGCACTAAACTTACTGGCTGCATTCACTGCCACACCAGGAACACAGACCTTGGTTCTGCACTCACTGCTCTGTCAATAGCATCCAAACCTCATGATCTTTGTATCTTTTTTTTTTTATATCATGTCCACTCTGCAGAGACACAAATCATGAAGTGGAGCTACTGCATTATCTTCAGCAGCTGCTGTCTTGGAATATTGTTCTCAAAATAGTTTCTTGGTATTTCAGCCTCTCTGATCACCTTCAAACTCAATGGAAGATAACTTACAGGGACATGAAAATATACGTAGAGTGCAAAGCACCAGCTGGTTATGTTGTGATGCCCTCAAGTAGTACACAAGTAGAGATTATGCCTTCACTACACTGGTATTTTATAGATAGATAAGTATTCAGTAAATGTCTTTAAAGAAACTCATAGAATCCTTCTCATACTTATCTTAGGGCTGTAGCAGAGATAAAAAGAACTAAAAGAAGGTGCACATGCCAAACTGATACCTAATCTGAAACCTAGACTGGGGTGAGAGAGGTCTGGCCCTAACAGTGTGACCTGTGCGGCTGCTCTGTCATTCCAATAACAAGTTTATTCCACGAGCAGCAACGTAAGTAGATCTTGATTTCCTAACTACTTTTGCCCTTTGTCTCCTAAATCTCCTTCCAGTGCAGTAAGTCTGGCCATCTGCTCTTCGCCTACACCAGCCCAAGCTGCAGATACCCACAGTGGATAGTCTGGAGCTGAAGATACAGGCTAGCCCAGCAGCTCTTGTCAAACCCATGAGGTAACTGATGGTTTCTGATGGCACTTCTGCCAGTGTGGACACCAACATGAATCTTTTCCTTCAGTCCAGCTTCCAGCACTCACAGGCTTCATAGGCAGTTAAGGTGATTAAATCCCATCTCAAATGTGGCTGAAATTATTGAGCCATTTGCAAGGTAATCAAGGGGGGACCAGCCAGCAGATTGGGAGGCAGACCACAGAAGGCTGGCCTGTTAAGTTAAAAGAAGCCCAATCCTCTGATCCAGCACAAATACCCAAACCCTCATACTAGAAGCAAACCAGCCTTTGACTATCTTGCACTGTTTGGCAGCTACTCTGCAAATAATAAGGCTTTTTTTTTTTTTGTATACTAATTTGACACCAACCATTGCAAGCAGGTGAAAAGACCTGAAGGTCAACTCAGGCATTCATCTGCAAATACAGCTGGCACTTATCCATGTCCCACCTTGTAACTCAGAGGCAGAGTTATTTTTAACAGTTTGGAATTCCAGGCCAGAAAACGGACAAAATATCTGCCAGTTCTCTTGTTCAGTTCAAAATGCTGACATTTTTATCAAGAGAGGGCAAACACTGAAGTCAGTTATTCTACAGCAGCATGACTTTCAGTTTTTCCCTTTTAGGAAATGTTGCAGGATCCCCAACGTGAGTCACCTCTTTGGAAGAGCAGGACGGAATATTACAAATATTTTTGCCCAAGGACTTCACCATGAGGTAAAAGGCTTTAATGGAAGTGTATGATCATGCCCTGCATCTCTCTCGGGCTATTTCCAGCCTTTGCCTGACCATACACATTTCCTGTGTAACTTGTGAGCTGTGGTGGAATAGAGATGCTCAGGCAGGTCATGCAGTTGTGTTCCCAGTTGCAGAAAACACTGTGCAGTTCAGACCCTCAGCTGTACGGCCACAGGTTGATAGACTAAACTGTTCTGTTGGTAATTACTTTCCCTATAGGTTGAAGGAATCAATTGACTGTCATTACCTGTTTTAGTTCTGCATTTTCTCATTCATTTTAACCAGATACTAAGCAAATAATTGTAGGGAATTACAAACATTCTTAATGCAAGAAGATTCCTGCTAAGAGGCATTTTCTTCTAATTCAGTCCATTAAAAAAAATGTCTGAACACACCCAATAGAACAGTAAGATTTGTTTCACTGACAAGCCAGAGCAGGTTACCTTACAGAGCTCACAGGCATCACTTTTCTGCAATTTTATATTTAAAAAAACAAAACCAAAAACCAAGCTAAAAATAAAAGTGAAAAATAGGAGCTGGGGTGTTAGAGAGAAGTGCCCACAGACTGAAGCGAAGTTGATAAAAAAGTAGCCTTTGTTTTCAGTGAAATAAATGACTGGGCTGTGGGAAAAGTAAGACTGGCACATTAAAAATCACTGTTAGGAAAAGGATTTGGGGTCTGTTTGCAACTCCCATGTGATTCAGTCAGCTGCCTGTAACCATACGATTGACACTGTTTAAATTCACAGCTTTTCAGGAGGATGAAGCTTGCTCCCTATTCATCTTTGCCACCACATAAAGAATTAAGAGAGTGGCTGGTGATGAAGAACAAATTAATCAGGTTTATTGTGACAACCATGACTGTTATAAAACAGATACTCTTACAGCACATGCTAACCTCCCCCATGCTTTTTTCTTTTTTTTTTTCCAGACCTTGTTGAACATTCAGTTCAGGTCTCCTGAGACTTATGTTTAGGGAAGTGCTGATTCTGGGAATAAATCCATCTCAGGTACATGCAATAGAAGCTGCCTGTACTACACCATTTGCAGTTATGTGTCCAGATGTACTGTTGTTCTCACATCTGAAATCATGCAGTTTTTTCTTAAAAAAAAAAGGCTTTGAACAGTCTTCAGGAGCAACCAGCCATGTAGAACAAAAAGATATTTACCTTTGATTTAGTTCAGTATTTGATCCTCATTGAATATTTGCTCTTTACGGTGGAAGCGGCCAAGGACAGGGAGCAATTAAGACATTTCTGAACTACAGGCAGCTCAAGCACAGTCAATATGAACTGACTCACACCAACATGTTAAGTTTTCAAATGGGCTAAGGAAGGATATCCTCCATAATCTGACCTTTAGAAACAGTGACAATATTAATGCTGACTGTTCCAGTGGGTCATTTTGAAAAGATCTTCCATCATCATAACATTATGATAAAACTTATTTATCTGTCCTGTGCTTCAGCCATTACAGGCAGGGAATCCAAGAGAAAGTTTGAGAGGGAGAAAGCAAATCACTACAGAAGTAGTAGTGTACACTGGACTGAGCCTGTAAGACTAAACTGCATCTAACTTCTTACTGGCATCACACTTCCTGGTCTCTAACAGAAGAATCAGTTGTGCCATATAAGCATCAGGGATCCAGATTCCTAAACATTCTTACCCTGCTCTATTTGTGAAATTGCTAAATCTCCTTTACAGCTAGAACTGTAGCCTGCTTTGATTTGTTTCCACCCACCATTAATGTGATGCAATCCTGTGCTCACAAGTTCCACTGTAAGCAAAAGAACAGCTGCAGTCTTGCTAAAAAAAAATGCAAGGAGGGTAATGATGTCACTCTGTCATTTGGTCCTTTAAAACTGTCAAAGGGCCAACTACATTTTATGCACTGGACTCCACCAGCAGGAATGAAAATGTCACTTCTAGGCAAATGAAAACATCACTTCTAGGCAAATTTCTTAAAAAAAAGCTTAATGAAGCAAGGATTTCACCACTAAATGTTTCAGTGTACCTTGCTGCTGAAGGCATTAGAGAGAGAACTCAGCCTGACAGACTATTGGAAAGCAATGAAGTTTTGATGCAAGACAACCAAAGAAAAATGAGTTCCTAAATGTTAAAACCAAGTTATTCTCCCTTGTGTGGAGAAAGTGAATCGGAGGCCTAAAGTAAATATTTGAGTCATCTGATCCACATGCTGTAGCCAGAACTCATTAGGTATCTGCTAATTACAGCTTTGAAAGATGCCATGGAGTGACAGAAGGCAGCCCTAGATGTATTTAAGTTAGTTTTACAACTGTGGAGCCTGAAAAACCCTTGGGTTCTTTCCTACAGTCAACAGCTTCGACAGAGAGCCTTTGCATTAATTACAACCACATCTTCTCCTTTTTTATATATGAGAAACACTACAATCCTTATATAAACTATAAAACAGCCATTGTCATTTAGGGATGCTATTAATCAAGGCATTCTCATGTGTTTCCCCTTCATGGCTCCCTTGCCTAGATTTCAGCATAACAGCTCAATGGTTTTTAACTGAAAGCAGCATGGCCATGTGCAGCCATTGCAGAAGGCTCGGGACTTTTATTTCAGTACAGGAAAGGCTTAGCTGTGAAACCTCTGGCAAAGGGGAAGCCCTGAAGCTCTGCCAGCATTGGCAGCATAATGATCACTGAGAAAAAGGAACAAAAATAGCTATTTCAGCCTGAAAGTAACTTTCATGTTGCTTCTTTCCTCCTCCACTCCTGGGAAGTTAGTGCAACAAGCAGAAAAACAGATGAATTCTTTTTGCATTGTTCTGAACAGGTTATGTCTGGGATCCAGACATGACATAAATGACAACTGGGAATACTTAGACTCAAGATTAAGAAAAATATTAAAGGTTAGCAGCTGCCTAATGAAGTTAAAGGGCTGTCATTATTGGAGACATTTAAGGACAGTTTAGACAAGCACCTATTGGGAATATTAGTGCAAATATTCTGCTCTGGGGCAGTAGCATGGATTAAATGACACCCTAAGATCCCTCCTGGTTGCATGACTCTAAACTCAGCAGCCTTCCATCCCAAGTTACTTGTTCTCCATTTTATGGCCTTCTGTATCATTTTTAAACTCCTTCACAACACTCCCAGGAACTCCGTGCAGATGTGCGTGCAACCACGGAGGTAATCTGAAATCTCAGTTACTTAGTAAAATGGTTGGGGGGGAAGGATTGCTATATCATTGAGAAGTAGAAAACAAGGCTGAAAAGGCACATGACAAAGACACCCAAACCACAGCAGTATAAATTATGAGTTACAATAGCAATAGAAATTCAGTTAGTGGGATAGCAGAGACCTGACATTTTTCATTTCTCCATGCCTATTACATGTCTCCTGGACTGAGAAGTAATTATTTCTGCCAGTTTGAGTCATAGCCAATTTAGGCAAGCTGCAGAGTTGCCCTCTCTTTGGGTCCATGTTAGACACCTTCACTCTATGCTAGCTACTTCAGTGCTGCAGCAGATCAGCATTGAAACATCTGCAGGTGAAACATTTTCAAGGTGCCTAGAAAACAGTGCTAGAGGACAACTTTGGAGTAACAGCTTTTTTTTTTTCCTCCCTTGAAAAATAAAATAGGAACAATTTAGGTGAGATTCACTGCTTCAGGTTCCCAGTTTGTTACAGAAGTCCTCTGAGCTTGACTTCAGCAGCCTATAACCCGGTTACCAGTTATCACAGAAACACAGAAGAGAGCCAAAAGAGACCGTGGTTAGGATCTTTCTCTTGCCCAAAAGATCCAGCACACAGGAAGAGGATGGCTGAGTAGGACAAGCCAGCAATAGCATAGTTCTTCCATGTGGCTTTATGGGGCAGTTAACTTTATTACCTGGTAATTAATAAGTAAGACTTCAGACAAGCTGACTCTACGTCCCACACGGCTACAGATTTGTGTGGGCAGACAACTCACAAAAAGCATGCTGCAAGATGAACCTTTCAGAGGGGAAAAGTCAGTCCATTAGGAAAGTCAAGTTAAGAATACAGTGTAGCCATACCTTAACACTACCATTGAAGAACATAAATATCAGCTCTCAAGTTTAAAAAAAAAAGCCAAAGAATTGGAAGAAGTGAAAAGAGGCAAGCTAAAAAGACAAAAAGTACAAAATGCCTTAGGAATAAAAGGTTGGGGGACAGGTGAGCAGGGATCAGATGACAAAAATATGTCTGTGAACAGCAATGCAAAGGGCTTTAGCGCTGAAGTGGGAAGGTTAATATCCATGCTGTAGAACAGACACTTGCTTATAATACCACCACTTTAGAAGAGGAAAAAGGAAGGAATGTTGAGCATGCACATTTTTCAAAGCAGAAGCAGCATAATCCAGGGGTGCAACAGCTGTTGCTTTAAAGCATTGAGTACTGCTACCAAGGAAGTTGGTTGACAATTTTTCTTCTTTACTGTTTGATTCTACAATACTATCTCTTCATGTAGTCGGTAATATGAAATATGTGACCAGAACACTTTAACACCTGTAAGCTCAGTACTAGCATTCTCCTCTGTAGAGGCAGTGAATATTTTTGAAACAAATGCTTAGGTGAACCGGGGCCTGCTTTCTGTGAACCGACCCAAGATAACTAGTTTTGATCACATATACCTGTTATAAACTTTATTTAAACCTTAAAGCTAAAAAAGATATCAAACAATCCTAAACCATATGATAAACAGATGCCAAAGTAATGTAATTCACACTCTCTTCTGTTCATTTTTTTGGCGATAAAAGGCAAAAACTGTGGTTGATTTACTGTGCACTCAAATATTGGGAGAACCCAGGAACATGTGGGATCAGTTTAGGTCAGGATCAAAACCCCGTAATTTAGCTGAAAGCAGCTTCCAAACTAAGCTCATACTGTATTTCAGACTGTATTTATAGTGCAGTTACTATGTGCTAGTACATCATTAAATGTCCTAAGAACTAAACAACCCTACTTTTTACTGGGAGGGGTTTCTTCCCCTTAAGCTAAAAATACTTATTTCAGTATAATCCTGTGTGAATCAGCCACACTCATAGTATTCAGTCCCCATCCGATATCCAGATCTGATGGCTGCCAAGCTGCCTACAGAAATTTCTCACTGCTGGTAAGTGATCACAGTCTCCTGTTCTCCATTTCTAACATCCACCTCAGCCTGACTATGATCACTACTCCTCCCTGACCAGTTTGAAGCAGAAAGTAGATTTGGTAAACAAACCGGAAAAGATGAGATGAAACTGCCTGGTTCCTTCAGGGGTACGTCAGCTTCAAGGAGATGGTTGAAAAGAGGGAGGGGAATAAGCTACAAAAGCAGAGGGGAAAAAAGAAAAAGAAAAGAAAAGAAAAAGAAAACAAAAAGTCCCAAAAGCTAAACAAAGCAATCTTGAACCGTTCATGCTGTTGTCCAACCTGCTGCTCAGAATGCAGAATGGGGACCGAGAGGACTGATTCTGATTTCCACTACCATGTCTGTGATATAAAGCTCTCTGATGGGCTGCTCCATCTGTGTAACACAGATAATGATGCCATTTTCAAACACTCTGGGTTCTGTAGTGTGTGCCCAGCCATGTGGTATTTGAAAGTCTGTTTCCAGTCCTGCTGCATTCAAGTAGTAAACTGAGAAGAGCACTGTGCAGGAGACAAATTGGACATGGATCAGAGATCTTAGTTTACCACACTTTGGAGAGGAATGGTGTTTTTTGATGAGTGTTCAGAGCCAAAGCCTACCCTTATCGCACAGAAGTTGCTGTCTGTAGGGAAAGGCATGGGAAGAGCAGTGCTGACTGAAAAAGCAGCCAGCTGACTTGGTATCTCTCTCAAACAACACTGGGACATGCTGAGCTCAGGAAACAGTGGAAGAATAAGCAAAATCACATCACAAACTAAATTAGGAAACATTTCTGCTTTGCAGACTCTACAGCTGTTACATTTACAAACTTACTTGAAACACAAAACACAAGCTCAAAATGAGCTATTGGAAGATTTTTTTTTCTTCCTTTCCCCCCCTCCCCCTTTTTACCACTTGAATGTGTGCAGAAGATGTAGTCTGTGTATTAAATGGTTCCCTATAAAGAAAATGACAGACACAGGAATAAATATCCTGGGATTTATGCAGCCAGCACACATTAAATGGTGGGGAGCTTTGCCAGGTTATATGTGTTATGATATGATCTCCAACATCTGACTGGAAAACAGTGCGATATTCAGTGGGGTGTACTGAAAGGCAGCCAACATGGCATCTTGGGTACTCTTACAACAATTAGCTTTATCAAACTTTAACTAGTGATGTCAAAATATTTTTAACTTGTAGTCATGAAATAGGCAACAAACATACAAGTTTGCTACTTCATCCTAACATATGTTTGGTTTCAAGAGGTTGAGTATCTGTTTCCAAACTGTGTTGAAAAATGAAAACAAAAATACCTTTTCTTCTTGTCCAGGCTTCTGAAGCATGTCAGCCTGCACACAAATTATGGTTTTGCAGGACTTCTTATTTCTCATCATACAATGGCTTCTGTGTAGACCTGCAAGGTAAACCACACTTTTAAGCATGTGTAATAAAACCGAGCCTTCAAGCAAACAAAACAACCCAACAAACAAAACAATCACAAATCCTCAACATTTTTGCTGAGCTGTAATAGATTAAATCACAGATATGAGCCAACAGTATCATGGGAAAGAAATAGCAAAGCATTCTGGGACAAATGAACAGAATTATCATCTGTAAAGCACATGGCAGAACACTTGCATTTGGTCCTGCGGTGGGAAGCAGGCAGCTCAGCTGTGGGCACCATCATCCCAAGAGGATGTGGACAGAACGAGTAAACCTGGATAACAGGAACAAGGATGTTGGGGGGTCTGGGGAAGGAAGTTTATTAGAAAAGGATGATTAGGGCTGCTTGTTCTGACAAGCAGAGAAGCAGTTCTCTTTGTGGCTGTCTTCAGATGTGTGAGGAGCAGTTAGGAAGAAGTGAACAGTTTCCTCCACACACCACCAGGCCCTTTGACAGCATTAAGCTCACTGAAGAGCATGAAGTGCCAGAGACAAGACTGAGGCAAGCATCCCTGCTGTGACTTCAGTTATACAAGGAATTATAAATTTCTGCAATACAACTTGGCTGCATTCTGAAAAATCCAGCACAATCTTGCTAGCTGATGCATTCCTTGTACACATGTAAGCGATTGCTCGAAAGCTATCTTCTCCCATCTCCCAAACAAGAAAGTGCTCAGCATTTCCTTCTGGTGTCCACCTGGCCCTCCATTTCAAGCTGCTCTGCTTTGATCTTCCCCCTTTCTGTTTACTGTTATTATCTCATCAGTGGTTTGTCTTTTTCCTGATACTGCTCCACTGGCTGTTGGGAAATGTGCTGGGCTCCCTTTGCTGGCTCAGAAACAAGCTGCACTTTACTAGGAGCAGCAAGAAACAGGAGCAGTCCAGTAGTTTCCACAGACACACCAGGTTTCACTTAAGATGTGCTGCAAATTACCAAGCAATTCAGTTAAAATAATTTCTGACTGACAGATCTTCTCTCTTGGAAAACAAGGGAAATATGTTTTATATGAATGGAAACTATCTAGAGCTTATTTGAATACAAAGCAGCAAAACCCGAAAGCCAAGACATCCAGAAACAGAGATGTGTACACTTAGTGTCTGTCTGCAGCCAGCACAGGCTAAATCCAGAGGGCATCCACCTTTCTATCTGCCACTTGGTCAAGCAGTTCTCTGACTATATTATGAGGGTTTTTCCCAGAGTAAATGAAGAGTTTCTCACTATGAATTCCTTGAAAAACAGACTTTCTCTGCCTCCTCCTCCCTCAAACACAATGAGTGAGTTTTTCAGGATTTAGCCTGCAAAACGGATATTGGTAGCAGCTGAAAGGATTTTCTTGCATGGAAGCATAGCAGTGCTGTTTTTAAAGAACCATGTCTTTTTGAAACTAACAATTTTGTATTTACATGTTGCATTAGAGACTTACATTGATTCCAAGCACCACTGTTCACTTGAAGCAGTACCATTCCCATTTGAGATTGGGGGAAAATAAAAAGGCAGTGGGGGAAGGAGAGAAAGGAATAAATAAAATCACAAACCAACCAACACCAACCCCCCCAACTTTTTCAGAATTGCATGTTGATAAATCCAAAAATGGAAGCATTTTTCAAGCAGCTTTTCTATGTGCAAGTATCCCAGTTTCCCAGCAACTCTGTCTGTGACAGAACGTCAACCTTGTGGGAAAGCAGCTTTGCACTGCACTTGCTGGACAAGAAGCTAAGAGCTTTCCTGGAGCTTATTCATAACCCTGCATTTGCATTTGATAAATTGCTTCATTGTTATAGCAATTTCCCTTTAACATGATGATTAATTGTTCTTCTATTACACACACACAAAAAAAAGAACAATCTGTTTTAAAATACTGATCTGCAAGTGTTTTCTCTGACATTAGACTAAAAGTTCAGTCAAAGTATTTCAAAACTTCCAGGAAGTTGCTTAGGTATTTTCCTCAAATAAAAACCATTTCACATCAGCCAAGTTTCTTCTACATTTTATGTAAGATTGACACTAATTGTTATGGTGTGATTTTAGTAGCTTTTAGACCAAATAATGTAGCTAATTATCTAACCACTATCTAAAGTTTAAAGAGAGCTATAATGTTGGACTCGTAACAACAGATACCAAAATTTTGTCTTGGTTTCAATTTATGCATTGGATATTTGTCAGTTTCCAAACTGCAGTCCCAATTTATTGAACAAAAGGCACAGGATCTAAATTTCTTCTCATTTACACAGCTGTAGTTTTTTCTTGGGAAGTTTTCATACCAGAGAGAGCACCCACACTCTGAGCAAGATGGATCTTAAGAATACATGCTCCTACCCAGTTATCATCAAGGTGAGTGCTTCTTTGAAACTTTTTCACAGAAATCCATCCTTACAAGCCTCCTCAACACAGCTTCAGCAGCCTTTTTGGGACAGAGCATTTTTAGCTACCCAGGCACATGAGGTGAGAAATCAAGTGGAGATCCAATTTCTGCGACCACACAGCATCAGTGATTAATGTTTGTGTTGGCAAAGGTTTCATCATTGCACTTGTGGTGAGGAGCACAACACAGCCCTGCATCATGCTGGAGTATTGATTAAAGTGCCCTCTTTTGCAGAACTTTCTGGGCAGTGTCTCAGAAACTGTAACATATGGCAATGAGCATTCACCTGTAGCTTGAGAAACACCCAATGCACACATGATTCTGCTCCTCTGAATCCTTGGCTACTTCAAATTCACTTTTTCCTGAGTAGTCTGTACAATTTTTCTCCACTTAACCTTAAATTGCCTTTCTCCCCTGCTCACAATTTGAGTTGAAAAAAATAAGTTTGGCTTGTCTTGGAGTGTCAAGAAATAAAACCAGCTTTGAAACCACTGCAGAACAGCAGGAGTAGGTTTCAGAGGGACTTCTAATGTGCTGTGAATTATACTCGTGCTTAATTAAATTACCTTGCTGAATCAGGTCCTAAATTAAAGTGAGAGATACTCTGCTATGTTTATTTGGCTTGGATGATTAATGAAAATAACAAAATGATGTTTCAGAGCTCATGTAAACAACAATTTTGGCACTTAAATATTTTTTTCCAGTATCTTCATTCAAGTGCCTGGTATAGCTCTTTGGTATAGAGCAAATGTAGAAATAGGTGAACAAATTTCTTCAGCTGCTATCCTCTGCTACAGAAACCAAATGGGGAAATTCTTCAGAACCAATCCCAACTCATCCTGATGCATTTGGAAATACTTCTCTCAAGCCATTAAACAGACTCTTGTGTCTCCTCTGTACTCCCTGGTTTTGGGTTCCATTTGAGGCTAACAAGTGAGAGCATGAGTTATTTACTTATTTACTTTAAGCTTGGAAAAATGGGAGAGACTTTGAAAAGACTGGTTTCTTCTGGAGAAGAGGATTGAATTTCATACTGGCTCTTACTGGAACCAGTTCATGTATCCCAGGCCTTTTCTCTTACTACCCCCATCTCTCCCACACCCCCATAATTTGCCCATTTATGCATCAAATCTGGTATAATAAATCAGACTCCCCAAAGACCGAGAATCTGTTTCTACTCCATCACGAGGGCACCTCTACACAGGGCTGTGAAAAGGCATTAGGGTAGTAGAGAACAGGCTTTGCAGTATTGACTTGAATTAAACTGGAATTGAAAATAAAGCCCCTTGAACAGAGTTTCTTTTTGCAGCAATAATAAAATCTGTGTTCTTGGCAGCAGTGACCAGAAGCTGGCTGACGCACTGAAAACAGAAAGCCTTCCTCTGGCTGGTGTCGCCCCTTTCCTTCCCAGGGCTGCCAAGAACCACAGGTTGCTGCTGGAGGGGAACACGCATCACTACTGGGCATCCCATCTCCTCCTTCCTGTCCTGCCACTGCCTCACCTGGTCCTCCTCACTCTCCTCAGCCAGCACAACTCTTGCTGTGACATGGGAATGCAGCTTTCTTGCAAGTTGATGAGAAAAATGGCACAGTCATCCAAAAATCATTCCCCAAAGGTTCCTCTGTTGTGTGCACGAGAGTTTAATAATGAGTTATCACTACAGCAAGCAGTTCAACATAGCACATCCCAGTGTTACTCTCACCAGTGGCTTTTGGTTTAGTTAATATAGCCACATAACTCTCTGGATCACCATTACATTGGCCAATCACATGCTGAAAAGAAGGAAAGTAATCTGTTTCACCAGTTACAGCACATGCAGTAACCCTAATTAACTCACATTTTCCTCTATTTCCCTGGGAAAATTATTATGCTAGCTAATAAACTGCAGAGTTTTAAAGCTTTTATGAACTTACAAACCCTTCAGCATTTCAAAGTGCATGTATGGTTTGCTCAGCTGTTTGAACACTTCTCACCTCAGTCAGCCTTTCTCCCTGTGAACTCACACCCCAGAAGAGCTTTGCATCAACGATAAATAGCTGTGTGACTGAAAGTGTACGAGAGTCACACACATTTATTCCTTCCATGAACAATTAAAGAGTTGGGGGATTATTTTTTTTCTGCTCAATGGTGCAACATTGCCAGAGGAAGAGAGTTGAGGAGTTCAGTGTTTAACATGCCATGGATTTATTATCTGATTTTCAGGTGAACCACTTAAACCTCTAGTGATTTCATTTTACCAACTGTAAAACAGAAGCAGCAATCATCACCTACCTTAAGATGTCTTCAAACATTCCAGTCAAAATGCCATATAAAGGCACATTGACAGTATCCACTGAATCTGTTGTACGGTGTGATCAAGTCCTTTTTGCCAACTTCCCCCAGGAGTTCTTGCCTTTTGGAAAGCAGCAAATGAAAAGCACACCTCAACACAGACAAGAGGTGCTATGTGAACAACTTTGGTGCCATGCTGCCCAAAGCAGCTCGGCGCAATTGTCACTTTTCTGCAGGAAATCTGTATTTGGAATACCAAGTGTTATACAAGATAGTAACAAGCTGATCAAGAAGCAAAGGATCTGCTTCTGTTAGCTAAGAAGAATCCACTCAACACTAAAGGGTAAAGAAAAGAAATTAGTGAAGGAAACAGGGCACTTTGGTTCTCTCACAACACTGTATGTCTTTCGCACAGCACCGAATATTCTCTAAGGAGCCTCTCTGAGGAACATCCTACCATCTAAACATCACAAAGCATTTAGCTCGTACGTGACTGAGTCAACATACTGACAACTCTACCTTCATTCAAGCCACTAAAAAGACTTACAGTAAACTGCATCAAGTATTTGCCAAACCATTCCAAACAAACAATGCACCTATTTCAGTAGGGATGTTGCAGAACTTGGGGGGAAGCCTGAATAAATATTTCTAGATAAAAAGGGAACTGATCCATATAACAACTTGCATCACTTCTCCATCTGACAATACCTGAGAATAATGAATGAGACCATGGTGCCATAAGAAGTGAGAGCTGAAAGGCTGATGTATTCCCCTTGGACACACAGTAGCTATAAATTCCCTGGAACACAAATTTTTATTTCATGCCTCATTTCCTTAGCCAGTGTGAATGTGATACCTGGTACTGTGTGTTTCTGAAATGTGGGACTGGTTTTAGGAGTAGAAATAGCTGAGGAAAGTGAATCTAAAATGATGTAAAGCAAAACCAGGACATTCATCCTCCCTGATGCATGGGTGTTTCTGAATGCTAGAAAACACATCACACCCCAGCACATTTGGAGAGTTAAACTCGTTAGTATCTAGAATGCCAACTGAACAACTTCAGCTGCATCCCTTATCTAGCATTCAGTGCACAGAAATAGACTGTTGTCTTTTCCCTGGCAATTACTTCAGGCCAAAGTTTTTTTTCCTCTTCATTGTTCAAATCAGAATTTAAAACTCTCCAAAACTCCAAAGTATCAGCCTCCCAGAAGATACTCACCATTATCAACTCTTTTGACAATGAACGGAATAATGAGAAAAGCCATTGAAATAATCTTCAAGTAACTCTCAAAACCAAGTAAAGTTATACACCAGCCTGAGGAAGTGCCCACAGACTTAACACATCTTTAGGAGGACATCTTTAACACAGCCAAGCTTTTCACCTCTGGGAGCTACAACACGGACATTTGTATCACGGTGTTTCAGAAACTACAGCAACAGTGGGCTGTCTAGGCAGATCAGCAGCAGTCCTCACAAGGGGCAGTACCAGGTTGATTAGCAATGGAGAGAAAAGCAGATGCCAGAAATATTCTGGCTAAATAGGCAGCTGAAGCTGGCAGGAAAAGAAAAAAGAAAATAAAATATCAAACCACTTTCTTTGATTTTAATAAATGAAATAGTGGCAGTACTTGGGATTCTTTTCTTCTTTCTGGAAGGATTTAGAAGAAGTGGTTGGGGGGGGTGGGGAATCAAAGGAAAGGAGTAAAATCTGCCCTTTTTGAATAGGGAGATGTGCTTTCTTGGTGGCACATGACTGCAAAAGAGAGATTAAAAAAAGCATTTCTACAAATAACATGGTGATCTCTTCACTATCCCACACTTGGACAAAACATTGCAAACAGTTCTAAGGCATTACAAACCACAGTCACAAGAAGGAAGCTTTGCACATCTATATTCCAGTGCACACAAAAATCACACAGCACCCCTCAATGTATTTGCACAACACTTGGCAACAATGCCTTAAATCTAACTGTGGGTCCATGTTGGCTCTTTCTTCCTATACTCAGAGGTGGAAGACTTATGAAGTGGTGTCTTTCATCTTTTCAAGTTGGTAGGAGACTTTTTTCTTTAAGTATACACATTACAAGGTTTGGAGAGAGTAAAATCAACAAACTGTGCCCAGCAGCTGGACCACAAGAGCAGAGAAACTAGTTCCTGTTGGGGTTGGGTCTATAGCTTCAGATTAGTCACCAGGAAAGCCTAGGCCTCAGACAGAGGCGCTTTGTTCTCATCACAGAAAATCCCATCACACTCTGAGAAGCTAACACT
This sequence comes from Dryobates pubescens, assembly GCF_014839835.1. Classification (NCBI taxonomy): domain Eukaryota; kingdom Metazoa; phylum Chordata; class Aves; order Piciformes; family Picidae; genus Dryobates; species Dryobates pubescens. Next base: position 5,968,144 of record NC_071635.1, read on the forward strand.
CTCAGAGGCCTCATCACAGAGTTTTTACAGTTCTGTTTATAGCTTTTTTAAGGCTGGGAAATTCACAATGACCTGAAGTGCTATAGGCCAGCATTCTTCTCTCTGTGTTGAGCTGTCAGAAGTGGTGTAGGCTGCCATGATTTACAGAAGAGTGAGTTAACAAAACTTCGTAACTTGTCTGACTCTAGTGAGCAGAAAGATGCAGATAGCAGAAGATTACTTGCTGTGTCACAAGGCCCTGTTTGCAGATGTCAATCTGAGAAAGAGACCAAGTTCCCACCACGCAGGTAACACCACCACTGGGCTACACAGTCAGATTTTCACCAGGCTGCTGAAAATTACTTAACAAAGACAACTGCTTTACCAGGAAAGTAAGATACTAGCAACACCTCTGGTGCAACCCGTTACTTCAGCTACTTACCCCAAAACAGAGACAAATTGCAATCAGTCTTCCATAACCAGGAGAAATAGCCTCCAGTGCATCACTTAAGTCTTCTATTGCATCCCCAGGATGTCTTGTTGCTCTAATTCACATTACTTTGGCCTGGTGAAGAGCAAATCAGCACAAAATAGAAGGGTCTGTCTCAAGGAAGGGTCTTTATTTATACCCCACAAAATTTATACCTCTGAGAGAAGGACACTAGAGTCAGAGTCCATATTCCTACTTAAGCATACAAATGACAGGTGACAAACTGGTACTGTTGTCATCAGTTCTGCAATCAGTCCTCTCCCCTTCCTGCATTAAGTCGCCATATCCTGTAACAGTTTTCCACTAGTGCAAGAGATTATCAGTCAGTGAAAATCATCTTTTTCACTGGAAGAAAAAAAGACTTTCAAGTTAATAAAGGACACAGAACAGAAAACTTGCAGCATATTATTTGGAAACATCCACCATGAGAAACAGTTTCATTCACTGCTCACAAATGTGAGTGAAACTGGAGACACTGACTTGGAAGAAGTACACTTACTCTTCATGGCATACAAGCATGGCTGAATTGGCTTTATCTGACACTTACAGAAGTATAAGCTTGACAGCATTCTCTACAGATAAAGATGATATCCCCATACCAATCTGTATCCTGAACCCTGAACTCAAAGGCATGATTGGGAGTCTGTCCTGATCAAGCAGATAACCTGAGCAAACTTGCTACTTTGGACGGTAAGACCATCTGGACAGTTCACTCTCTTACATACACAAAATGTCCCTTCAACAGCTTCTTGCCTCATTTGAAGTCCACCCTGAATACTAGACGAAGGCTGTTTAGAACCAGGAGGAAGCAATTAAAGGATGTATCCAACAAATTAATATTTCTAGAAGGAAAAAAAAAGGCAGCTGTGTAGCAATCCTTCACCTCTTTAAGAAAGAGGATGCATGCCTTGCCCAGTAATACATGTTTAATGGCAGTTATCTTATGTGCTGCCAGACTGATCCCCACATGGGTCATCTGCTGGACTGGAATTCAAGACATTTAGACACACAACATCGACCTGCAATGTGCAGGCTAAAGTCATACCTGGGAACAATAGTTGGCTGTTAGCTTTTTAGAAAGGTTATCAAACAATGATTGCACTGGTTAAAAAAAAAATAAAAGGCATTTACACTTTCTGGGGAGGTAGAGAGGTTTTGGAAACCAAAAGTCCCTTCTGATGCTGGATGGAAAGAAGTTACATCATTACAGGCCCCACAGGAGGTAAGATCTGTGTGCATCCTGCAAGAGATCTAGCGGCAGATCAGAACGGCTGCTACAAGCTATCCTCTTTGTGTCAGCAGGACACAAACAGGGTTGGATGTCCGCAGAACAGGATCACTGCGAGGTTAGAGGATGCCAAGGAACGTGCTGTTCCGGCAGAGCCCAACCCAAAGCGCCTGCCAGGGACAGGCAGTGTGTGGGAAGCGATGCCTGCAGCAAAGGGGCTTCACACCAGAGCACCTTGGCTCCGATGCAACAGGGTCATTTGGTACTTTCCCACATGGTCAGCCAGCTCTCCTGGAAAGCAGGAGAGATGTAGCAGAAACATCTTTTAAAGGATTATTCCTGGCTCTGGGAGAGGTCTGTAATTTTTGGCAAGCTCTGGATGGGTTATGCAAAGAGAAAAGGAACCCCTTTGCTCCCTCTCCCACACCATGGCCATGCAAGGCCCAGCCATAACGTAACTCTTAATAAAGAAGCACAGATGTGCCCTGTAGGCACTTCAAGACTAAAAGGTGGTGGCAGGGGTGGTGAAACAAAATGTTTCTTTGTGTTTCATAAATTGATGTGGAAGCATAATGCAACCTACTATCCTAGATAGAAAAAGAAGTATCTTAAAAAGTATTGAATCCTTGGTGAATTTTCTCAGTGGATCGGCATGAAGCTATCTAGCCCAGATGTTTCTGTAATTCTGATGCATTAGGAGATGCACAGCACTGTGGCCAAGTGTAAACATAGCGAACTATAATATAAACCATGTAAAGATACTGGCTTCCAACGTTATTACAAGTTTTCAGTCTACCTACTCTGTCTTCTTATGCAGTGGTATTTTCTTTAAAATATGCACTTATGTTTTAGTACACATGAAAGAAGAATAAAAAACCATCACTCCCCCCCATCAAAACCTAGTTCTGTATGTTCTCTGGAAGAACACAGAGGTCAGCTAAAGATTGACAGAGTCTTCCAGAAATGGAATGCTCACCTCTGAACAGCCATGAACAGAAAATCTCATACTACAGGCAAATGCAAGGCCAAGAAAGCACAGCTGGGTACCACATGGGCAGGTGAAGAAGTGATGGTGAGATTTTTGATGACAATTTGGTGTCCAAAAGACAGTGTTCTCCCTGAATGGTTTGCATCTGTCATAGATTTAGGGATTTGCAAGAGGTAGTTATAAAGATATGTAAGCAGGTGTAATGTCTATGTTGGAATGATCTAACCAAGGCAAGAAGCAATAGTGGGAATATGAGGTAGCACAGAAAAGGTGCTGAGAAGGATGCAAGACAGAGTGCAAAGCAATAAACTAGCACTCTCCATACAAGAGTAATGGCATACCTTGCACTGAGAGTGTTCAGAAAAATCTCTGTTGCTGGAATTAATTATTCAGATGAGCTGAAAATATTTCAGAGCTCATTTCTGTATGATCTACCTGCCAGGACGTGAGCTGAGAGTTTTGTGGTTATTCGAGGCCTATTTAGCTTCAAAGACAAAAATGCAATCTGAAATTAATGCAAATGGACTCCTGCAGCTTTGAACTTGCAGTCACCATTCCATTTTCATATAGCTGCATCCACTTAGACAGAAAACCAGTACTGAGAATGGAGTAACTTCCATTGTGGGTTGTGATCCAGTTTTTTTCTTGAAACAAAATACACTGATATTTCAGTTAGGTCTGGAATTTCTCATGCCTTTCCAAGACAAACAAATGCTACTCCCGTTTCTGCCACATAGAGCATACTGGTGCAACCTACCAAAGAACATCACAGCAATCACTAACAGACTGCTTATGCACTGTACTCAAGTTGGCCATAGAGGGTCTATTTCACTTCTATATGATAAATGTTTGGTAACCAAATTTCCTGTATGCCACTTGCCAACTATTCTGCCTTCCCCCCAACCCCCCATGGCTATACAACAACTTGTCATCAGACTGTATTTCCCAGCATAACCACTTGAATTCACAGTTCTAGTTGTTACTTTCACTTCCCAATACTTTGGGACATTCAATTAGTCAGCTAAGAAATCTGGATTTAAACAAAAAACAAAAGAGTTTGTAAAGCACTAGAGCAGGTGACAGAATTTGCCCTCCCATTTTACAGACGTTAATCCCAAACTTTGTGTTGTTCATGGATCATGCAAACCATTCCGTTCTTTTCAAGTTGGATACAGTCCTTGATAGCTGTTGGACAAAAGCTGATGACATCTGTAACCGCTAGATCGCTCTCTCGAACAACCAGAGAATTAGAATGCATTTCTGCAAACAGTCAAGCATTCAGCACACACTGAATTGTTCTACTTTGTTTCTAAAGCTGTGCTCTACAACATAAAAGCTAGTTTTGGTATCATCCATTTCATCGTTATCTATTTGCCAGCAAAAAGGTCAAACAAAGCACCAAACATATAATGTGTCCTTAAACCATACCTTGAAAAAGGAAAACATATGGGTTTTGAAAGCTGTGACCAAAAAATCCGGAATGAGAAAGTCCCAATAATCAGAAGGCACATTTGCCTTGGGTTTACCGACTTCCTCTTCACTTCTGCTGTACGAGTTTGCATACAGAAGTCTGAAAATTTTTAGGCTTAGTCCCTGAACTTTTTAGGTTTAGAAACAGAAAAGCTCCATAGGAAAGAATGCCAAAAACTATGGCAAGAGACAGACTTCTGCTGAGAACTCAAAATTAATGTGCAGAAAACACAGGACAACTACTTCGTCTGCAAATGCTACCTAATCTTAGTTCTGAAAATCCTGAAGAGCCTGTGTTTTAAAATGACCTCAATGTGAGTAGGTTCCTGTTCTTACAATTTAACTGAAAAGCACCTTGGGGAATGAGGCTGACTCAATTCCTGTAATTTAGCCATTGATAACAAAAAGCCATTATCCAGCAGCACCTGAACATTTCATGTGGAAGCACTATGCATCTTTGTTGGTAAACAAAGGCAGTTTTTCTCTACTTGAAATAAAATTCTGAATAGCAAAATAGCTGCCTTAAAATTGCAATTATTACTTGCAGAGACTCTGCAACTGCTGATGTCTCAATTCTCTAATTAGACCATTGTCTTTCTCTGCCCAAATAACAGACAGTAAGGACCTCACCAGAAATTATCACTTGCAGTATCCAGTTTCTACACTTCATTTTGCAGAATTACTCCTTTCCTGTGCAATTTTCACTGATGTTCAGCTAGCTCCCAAATGGCTCAGTGTCCACTTTGCTCAGCTAGCTTCAGTTTCTTCTAGAATCTAATTGTGCCAGCAAGCCCATTTTTGCCCAAACTTCTTCTTTGTGTTTGTATGTGAAATATGAGGCCAGAAGAAATACTGCATTTTTTAGTACATATAGTGACAGAGATACAGCAAAATGCCTGCAGAGGAGAAACAACAGCTCCACATTGCTGAGCTGAGAGAAGCTAACTGACTAATATTTCAAGAACGTGTCACCCAAAAGCATTGGAAAAGAAATAAATCACCACAACTAATACACTCTGCTATTGCTTTGTCCATTCTCAGTACCAAGACCTTTTCCCTCAAAATACTCTTGAAACAAAAGTAACCTACGACGTAAACATTGCCTCTGTGTGGCTTGAAAGCTCCCATTTTGGTGATCAGCCAGCCTGTAGATTGGCTAGCCTATAAATGTGTTTAAATACAGCTTATCTCTGGGTTGACTTCAGTGTTTCTTGAAAAAAACATTTATCTTGACTTTATTTGGTTTTTAAGAGCAGGAATTTACTGCTGAGTTGTTGTGAAATTTGTTCCATGAAACTCCTTGCTTTCTTTACAAAGATCAGGGAAAGGATAGCAGTGACTTTTGTATGAAAAGATTAAATAAAAATAATTAAAAAATACCCCTACAGCACATGCATGGGAATGCCATTCATCACTGTTAAAAAACAGTGATGTGACAGGAGCAACTGCAGGCTCTCTCTTTCAGTGCATGTTGTAGTGGTTTTAAGTAGTTGGTCCTGTCAAGTTGGGTTAGCTCTGGTCCTATTTTAATGATTCTGCAGCACTTTTTAAACTGTGTCTGCCTTATTTTCAGCACAGGGAACTGCAACGTTGATCATCCAGAGAGATAAAGATCAGTGCCCATCAGATGTTTCTGGGGACCTCTTCCCACAAATAAATATTGATCCATTTTTGTCACTCCCAGGACATAGAGCACCACTCTCCTATTTGGCAGGGCAATATTAGCATTCATTATAAGCATTTACACCAGCAGCAGCCATTTTTGAGAGATTTCAAGATCAATTGATGGATTAGTTGCCATATTAGATCAGATTCAGAATGTTTAAAGTTTGAAAGCATTATTCCACTGTGGTCTTGCAATACACTGTAACAATACTCTGCGGCAATAATTTCTCCCAGATTCCATTAGGGATGTGGGGTTTTAAAATATTTACTATTAGAAGTGGGAATATATGTCAGAGCCACTTTATCAAGCCAGCTTGCTTTCTCTCAGACATACCAGTAGAGAAGATTGATTCACATTACAAATCCATGCTTGCCATAGAGGTTTCCTACAGTGACAGACAGACTTGGACAACAATGAAGCCAAACACAAAGTTCTGATTTTTCATATTTGGCATGTCTTCATTTCCTCTTCCTTAACCCTTTCTCCTCAGGGATTCTATGCATCCAGTAGAAGATTGCTCACCTGGAATATAAAACTCGGGGCCTCCACATAAGAACTCGTATTTATTGATTGCTCTTCTGTAACAGCAGCTCTGAGGGTGGCTGTTTACATTCCACCCACACCACTAATTTCTTCTTCATATCCTTACTCTGTCCTACCTACCATGTCATTCCTTTTCCTGGCTTTCTAAGCTGCCTTTCTTATCCTCCACCAAAGCACATAAAAATGTAACAAGCACAAGCTGCTCAGCTTTTGATCATGTCTCTTCCCCAATCAAATCCATAGAATTCATAGAATCCACCTGCCAGACACTCATCTGCTCCCACATAAAATTTGTTCCACTTCAAAACCTGACATGGCACTTTTTCTCCTTATTGTCAAGCTTTGCACTGGGTTAGCCTTCCCAGACCATCACCAAAGATCAATCCTGTCTGTTTGTCACATTGCCATACAACCTCTCCCTGTGCCTTTCCACACAGAACTCATGAAAGACACACAAGTGTCTTTTAAAGACCGATCTCTACTCTATGGTGAGAAATGACTAAAATGGGCTTGGAAAGGACATCTTGTTCTCCTTCTCCCGAGATAACCCTTCTTTTCCTCTCATCCCTTAGTTTGGAAGCACGGCAGAACCAGGTAACATCAGAATACAAACTACTTCATACACTCTCACCAAGGGCAAATGCACTGAGCAGAATCAGTCAGATACACAAAGTTATTTCCCCTTCACATAGAAAATGCATGGGAAAGATGAAAACATACTTTGGAATTTCACCCAGCAAAATACTGCCTTCTTGTTGCATTCCTTCCAGTTTTATGTATTTTCCAAGGCACCACATCTTCCACTCACGAACAGAGAACCAGTCAATGTGGCCACGTCACATGTGCTGACACCTACCACTACCTTTACGAAAGCAGGGTGTCACACACAAGGAACTGAGACCCACGAGATGCTTCTTTTCAAAGCACAATGCAAACCATGAATTAGGACGGCACTGAATTTTTAAAGGAATTTTGCAAATTGTAAATGAAACAAGTAAAATGTTGAAGGGAGAGAAATAATCTTTTTCCTAGAGGGAGCTCCAATACACAGAGTAGCTATTCTTTCTCTTTTGCAGCTGAAAACCACAACACAGTACTTAGCACAGCCCTAATAAAAATGCTCAATTCCACTTACAAGTCATGAAACAGCTGAGTTTTCAAACAAGCCACACTTTATCAAGAAACCAGAGCCATTACCTTGCAAGAGCCACCAAATACCTATTATTAAGTTTATAGAATAATATAATCAGGGCCTTGTTTAAATAGTTGGCTTCAGCCTAGCCAGTGTTATGTTTTGGTTTGTTTGCATATATCATGCCTGCAAGTAAGTCTGGTCTCACAAACTATACAAGTCTCTGCCCAAACCTACTGGCAAATTTTGTATCTGTTCCCAAAGTACACATTTTTATCATCTTGTTTATGAGACATTTTGGATTCATTAGGTAAATTTGACTGGAGCAACAAAACATTAATTAGACTAATGCTAAGTTCTTGGTTCAACTCACGTGATATGTTGCCGTTTGCCTACAAGACTTTCACACCACATAGGAGCACTATAGCTATCTCTTAAGAAAACAGGTAAGTCAAAATGCAACACATTTCTTCAGAGTTAAGTGTTTGAAAGCTTGATTTCTGGTTTATATCTCCTTTTTTGATTCAACATCTTCTGGCAATCACATCCCTGTGCCTCATACCACTGAAAGTTTTACAACACATGGTTGATGCACAGATTTCTCATGATGCCATAGTAGGTGTAAGAAAGCTCATTTGGCATAATTTGTCACCTGAGAACTTGACAATAGGTCACACTAATCACAGAAAGCATGAGAACCTAAGCACAGGTTGTGTCAGCCAGAAGCCTGTATGAAAGCCCTATGAAAACAATGTGAACACAGCCAGCCAGAGAACCATGGGCAGGGTGACGGCAGCTATCAATTACTTAAGGAAAGTCTGCCTGCAGACAGCCATGCCAAGCACCTGAGTCCACTTTAATGGTGGAAATGGACACACATGCTTGGGGACTTAAAATCCTTTCTGAGTAACACTTACTTATGATATATGAAGAGAGCAAACTTTGAGGAAGATTACGGTTAGTGGGTGGTGTCTGGGGGAGTGAGCAATTCAGCTGCCTTTGCTCAGCCTGGCTGTGCTGCTGCTGTTAGTTTTTGGCAATGTGCAAGACCTATAGTTCAGTTTGTTGCTGCAGAGATGAAAAGTCAGGACTTTCAAGTGATCTGGCATAAATTAACATTTCCATACCACAGCTGCTTGCTTTAATAGTACTTACATTAAATGGCCTAATGAAAAATTAAGTGAATAATGTTGCATGCTGGAAAAAGTACTCCTTTTGACAAACTGATTAACTAGAAAGCCTCCACCAACACTTCTTGGATGCATTCCCAGGAAAATCTCTTGTGTTCCTGCTATTTCTCATCCTAGATAAATAAATGAATACAAAACATTATTCAAAGATGGAGAAAGTTGTTTTCAACAACTGATAGGAAGCGTTTAGATAACAGTGTACTCAGTGTGAAAAATACATCTCTCAGCATTTACAGAGAATGACACCATTCCTCATGCTGTATTTGCTCTCAGCTTCACAGAACACTTCAAAGTTCAGCAGCTGAAAATGTAATACTGCAGAAAACATTACTCCTAAAATATTTTTTTATGTCTACCAATATTCTTTCATAATAATGTGAAGTGAATGGAAAAGAATTTAATTTTGAGTAACCATAGTTTGAAAATATTCAAATCAATTCCCACTTCCATGCTTTTATAAGATATAAATCTTCCCATTTTAATTTTTTTTAATGGGATGTTACACTTGTTACCTGAAGGCACAAACAGTGTAGACATTTGCTCCACATCAGTCAGTGCAAAAGGAAACATCACACATGCACTAACAAAATGTAATTACAGAAGCTTGTAGGAAAAAGCTGCACAAGACAGCAGTAAGTAAAAATAAAATAAAGTCAACCAAAAAAAAAAAGGATTTAACAGGAAATGAAAGAGGAAAGACTAGAAAAGGAAAAGAAAGAAAAGTGAACGCTTAGAAAAAATTTAGTTCTAGCACTTTACAAGCAGAAGGCCTGATAGTAGAGAAGCAGAAAAATGTGGCAGCAAAATGGAAAGAAAAGCCCCAGTGGGACTGTGACTGGCAGGAGGGAAGAATGGCAAAAAGGAGAGTAGAGGAGGAAGAGAGCCTGGCCACAACACAAAAACCTTGCCAGCCACATGTGTTGTCATGGCTAGTAGACAATGCAGTTAAATACAGCTCATGAAGATTTGTCCAGGCAATGCAGTTTGTGGGGTGAAAGCATCTGCAGCTCTTCTAGGAGAACCTAAATTAAGTTAAAATAGAGGTTTTAATTATGATTATGTCCTAATTTTAGAGCTGTAACAATGGTGAAGGTCTGTATTATAGTCCTGCTCTTTCACCACGCTGGTGATCACTGCCCTGGCCAGAGTAGCCGGATGCAGACTCTGCTGTGCCATGAACTCATTCAGCACGCTGGAATCTAGGACACCTGTTTACGTACAGTGTTCTAGTGGGTACTCTGTTGTGCTGAAATGCAGAACAGCAAAACTGGCATCAAACTGCAAAAGGTGAAGAGTGCTGTGATTTGGGTTCCTTTACTAGAAAATTTCAAACATCCCAATCCAAAGGGCATACAAGATGCATGGTAGGAGTGATCAAGCTAAATTGCCAGGGATTAATCTCTGTGATTCTGGCAGTAACTAGCTTCATATGATCCTGCATAGGTATATGAAGTTAGATATATCTAAGGTGTAAAGACCTGTAGGTTGTCAACATTTCCCTAGACAGATGCCAGGTTTGCTACTACTGTTATGCTTTGTTCTTCTTACTGGTGTTTCTGCTCAGAGCAAGTTCACCTTGAAGCACATTTGTCCTGCGAAGTTTTTTTTGTGCTATCCTGAGAGCCATTCTGATGAGCATTCTTCTCCGCTTGTATCAGACCACGATGCCATGTGTTGCAAGAATCCTTTGGAGGATTTTATTCCTAACATTAATTTTTTCCTCCTGTGTAGTTCAGTAGCCTTTTATGCTGTGATCTTAGGATATGCTGTTTTTCTTTGCCATGGCATAATGGTGGAAATTACATCTCCCTCTGTGTTTAGTTTGATGAAGCTCATAAAACACAGATACATTACGAACAGAACACGCCTGTAACTCCACAAGAAAGAATTACTTACTTTCTGGATCCTTGTCAGCACTCAGTGGTAATGGGACCAGGCTGCCTCTTCTGAACACAAGAGATACTAACAGAACTCTTGGCCATGTAGCACAAGAACTTCTGCCCAATCCAACTCAAGAAACATACAGTCTTTTGCAAGAAAGAGGGGAAGAAACATTATGGTAAAGTCTTATTTGGCTCTTTTCAGTAGAGCTGACAAGCTGTTGTAGGCTGAGTGACTGTAGGCTGAATAAGTTGGCAAGAAAAGAACAGTGTTCTTCAAGCTGTAGCCAAGTCTGATGGGTAGCATAACATACTGTATAGCCTCTAGGCAGAGCAAAATCCATAAAATGAAAAATAAGCCCAAAAACACCACAGCATGGAGACATCAAATCTATTCATACGTTCAGGACTGGCTACATAATCAAAGGAAAATTACTTCATTGGGCTCGCTGCCCAATACTGAGCTGGAAAAGGCAAGACTTCTATTTCTTGGATTTAATTGTAGGCAATCAGGATGACTTTTCTAACCCTACAAAGCTCATGTTATTTGAAGAGTTTATGACGACCTTGTTTAGCACAATCCTGGAAATGTAATAACACAAAGGAAATCAGAACGCAAGTGATGCTGCCATCATGTAGAAACTGCACACTTAAAAAGGAAGAATCTCCCTGATTTGAAACACAGCCCATGTTTTATATTTCAAAATTACTTTCCAGTCCACAATGTCTGTCCTAGTTCAACATGCATTTATGTTTCAACCTACATACCCTTTCTTATGCCTGTTACTTAACTTTTATTAAATTAAGAGTGGTTTAGGCAAGAATGTCACTCCTTGGCTAAGCGCACCTTGAAGCAAGTGACTACTGCCTTCCTTCATACACAGCTCAGCCTTAGAAGAAAGCATGTACGTGGGCAGAGAAAAGGTGCCAAGTAATTTCCCCAGTAAGAGGAAGTATATCCCAGCACTCCTGGGAAAAACTGTTGTGCCTTGTTCTTAAATATCTTTGAAGGAAGAGACTCCATAGCCACCTCAAATAGCTAGCTAGCTGTTTCAAGAGATCAGCTTCCCAGCTGAACTTGTTCCATGATGGTTTTATTCCATGAGGTCCCCACCTGAAATACTAACATCTGCATTGCAGTTATAATCTTGTTGCCTCTGCACACTCCATTAGACCTTAGTAAAATGTTTTAGATACCAAAGTAGGTGTATCCACTACAGACACATGGGTGATGTGCTGAGTGTAGTACTTTGATGTGTAGAGAACAAGTGAAGACCTAAACATGGCAAAAATGATGGATAAGATTCCCAAAGCAGGACATTCTGAATGGCAGCTGAAAGTGGCCTACTCTTTGATGACTACAGTTGCCCAGGTCCTTGTTTTCCCTTCTCTTAACAGAACCTCCTTTATCTGCTTGTCTCAAATCTCCCAAAATCATAGCAAGACTGGCTCAGTTCTTGGGAGACAATCATTAAGTTCTAACAGACACTACTTCAGTTAATCTTTCACGTGTTACATATTTCATCAAACTCTGATGTATGCTTAAATTAGCTATCTATTCTTAAAGCTTTTTTTCAGCATTTAATTACTGGTTGTCAAAAGAAGATTAAGGATTTTATTTATTTGCATGGTGCCAGATGAGATCAAATGTATTAAAATGAATGTTCACAACATGTAACAGTTCTTAAAATCTGATGCTGGGACTACAACAAAACTGATAAACAACAACAAAAAAAGTCTTGTTATTATCTCTTAATGAGAACCACTGATTATTTTTCACATTTCATTTGACAGTCTTCATCTTAATTAATTCTACATGGCAAAGTTAAATGACTCTGGTTGATGAAGATCATTCCGACTCCAAAATATACTTATTAAATGAAATTAAAGCATGGTGCTAATCAGGCAAATGAGCATGTGTTACTAACCAAACATACAAACCCTAACAATGAGATAATGACAGGTACGGTGACAGACACAAAGCACTGCTATTTAAAGTCCGTAAAATGCTCTGAGCTTCCTAAAGGGAAAGAGCCTCGTGGCTTTAATCTCTACAGTCTTCAGAAAGAACATCCTTTGCTTTTTGAAGTTATGGGGGTTTTATAGCTCAAAAATAGCAACTGTTCAAAACTCACTGAAGAGCACAAAAGCAGTAGACTAGGAGGTTGCACCAGAGGTAGGCATGACTCAGCCTAAAAGGAGGGCTCACTGTTATATACTGCAAGGGCAGGTTTCTATTAATGACTACTATGTTTCTGAAGTTTTCGTACACTTATCCAGCAAATTATCTTCAAAATGAATAATGTCTGGATTCAATACTGTTTTCCAACTGACTGTCACCAAATCAGGATCTATTTGTTAGATCTTGAGTCAAGGCAATCCAATTGATATGCATGTATGAGAGTAACAGTACACAGGTAAACAGAGCCAGCAAACTGCATTTTGATGTGATGGAAATATCTGAATTAGCTCCAACTTCTCTGTTTTGCTCAATGACAACTGAGATGATTAGCGCCAGAACTACTTGCATAAAACAGATGGCTCTCTGGCTGCAACCATTTATAATTTTTCCTGGCACAAGAAAGGGCTGAAGACCTGGCAGTCCAAACCTGTGTAATTTCAGGACGCAGGCTGACATGGCAACTTTGCTCTTGCGGAGCAAAAGAGATTTCCAGGCACAGCACAAACATCTTTGGTGGGGCTGAGGGGACATGAAGGTTTCTGTACTTGACCATCCTAGGAGCTAAGCCCACTGCCTGAGGGCAGTGTACCCAGTAGGTACCCAGCCTGTAAGGTACCTACTGGCAATCTGGAAAACGTATTTTTCAGAGTGATACAGGTATGTTCAACAAGCCCCACAGTTCAATTTCTCACATAGCTTTTCAAAGATGAGGCATAAGCACAAGTGCCATGTGCTCTGAAATACTGCAGATTAAACACCTGAATATACTGTTTACTACTTCTGCATACCAATTACTCAAGGGTTCTCTAAGGAGAGGAATAGTCAGCTTATGTTTCAGATAAACTTATGCTTCTCCAAATATACAAGGGGAAGTTCACCCAAATATTTTGCTCCCTGAAGCACCCTCCTTCCTGCCTTTACTTATTTTGCATGGGTTCTCCAAGAATGTAATTAAAACCAGATCTTATCTCCCAGTAACAGGTTATATGTTACCAAAGTAGGCAGTGGAGAAGCTAGAACAGCAGTTTGGATCCTTCAGGCTTTATTACTGGTCTTTAGAGGTATGCACTGAAATACAGTGTAATAAAGTCCATCTTTCACTCTGAGAAGATTAGAGCCTAAAATAAGTGGCACACAAGAGGACAGAAGATGGATGCAGACTATCCAGTGATTTAAATTTGCATTCAGCTCAATAGTCTCATTTGCAGAATAATTTGCATCTGTATTTTGCATGAATTTGAGCCTCCATTATTGGGTCTGCAGTTGAATTTCAGAGAGGAGGTATAATGAGAGATACATCTAACTATCTGTTTAGATAGTTCAGATATTTGGCTAGTTGTGCATTAGAATTTCTGCCAGGGATAATTCACGTTGTGTCAGTCTGAGAGTGCTTTTTTTATTTGTAGAAGTCACTTGGATGTAAAAGCATAGATTTAATTATGTCTTTTTCTTTCCATAATATGGCACTTAACACAAAAAGGATATATTCCAACATGGGTATAACCTTCAATGAATTGTTCCAGTTTACCTTATCTGTTGGGAATTAACATTGAATTGCATTTGCCATTTTTCAATCTGGAATTACTTTCTAGAGGTGAGGACTGAAAACCTAGGTTTAAATATATCACTTCTGGTGTAGGAGCCTGATTTGATTCAAATTATAATGACATTTTTATTACTATTGTGTCATTAATTTTCTAAAATTGGATTTTCACATCCAGCTCTTTGCTTATGTTTCCATCCAACAGTTGTACAAGTGCATTCTGTCACACAAATGCATTTCATTGATGCTGACATTTTAAGAGCTATTTTTCCCTGATTTTTAATCTGGAGATACATCTGATTTTTGTGGCTGGCTTAACACAATCATGTGAACCAGTGTTGTACATGACTATTCTTTACCCCAGCTTCCAAATACAACTCCTCACAGATATGATTGTAACATTCAAGATAAAAAGAGGGCATAGATAATGTAAGACATCATCTTGGTACTTAGTGCAACATATACTTTAGAAGAACTGCATGTTTTTATACCCAGCATTGATTTACCCTGCCATTGTGCTAAACTGTTTGATAAATACAGTGTTTCACAACACCAACATTTTCTGGAGATGCCTTATTGGGGCAGACTCTTTTCTCTCAACAGTGCCTTAGAACAACTGAATATAGATGCCTAAAATAAAGCCTAGTTATGAATCGCGAGCATAACAAACCTGCATTAAAGCCAGTGAGAGTTTTAGGTGCAGGATACATTATAGAAACAGACAAGAATCATATTACTAATTAGCAACTCTCCAAAATAAACAGGGAACAAAGACACTGTGGAGTTAAAATACAAGGAAAACTTACTCAAAATGCAAACCAAAATGTTGAGTTTTGTAAGTCCAGTTGATCAATAATTTCTACACCCACTCTGACAGCCTTTCTAGCACAATCAGTAATCATCATCTGCTTTCCAAGCCTCCAGGTAAATGACTTCTTTTAACTACTTCTTTTTGGAGGCAGAGAAAGAAAGAACACGTGTGAGCAAGCAGCTGTTAATCAGCTGGATGAAGCTCTGCATAGTTTTGGCATGGTGGAGTACACCAAAGCTTTCTCTCCTATGCTGTCATCCTCTGCCAATTCTACTGTCAGATAAAAGAATGTTGTTTAAGCAGCCTGCCAGGACTTTTGTTCAACAGTACAATTAACCTCCATTTTTCAAGGTCCTCAGAAGCAATCTCTTAGATGGTTGAGTTTTTTTCAGTGTCATCTGTATTCTGAGGAGCAGACACCCCATGTTTATCAATAAGGGATGTGGTTGCACATCCTTCACTACCTCTGTGGGCACAGCAGGCATTCACAGGCCTGCTCTCTGAGATGTGGAGTCTTACGCTGAAAGGTTTTGCCTTAATGGAAAGTTGAACCTCACCTTTTCAATCTTTCATTCGGGAGAATAAAGAAGTTGAAATTGCAAATTCTTAACCCACTTGCATATTAAACCAAACCTTCTCCAACATTCTGCTTCCATCCTTTTGAACACTTTCAAAACCATTTCTCTCCACACAGGCCTATCCTTCTCTTGACTTCAACTTACTCCTGGGAATCATTCAGACGAGGGAATCAGTGAGAAGACATTTTAACACAAATCTCTTAGGGACAGAGAACTAAAGAGGTTCTTAATGTGTAAAGACACAAACATCTCCTGCATAGCTGTCACTGGTAGGTCAGCTCTGGCGGCACAGTTCGCATGATCTGTTATGCCAAGAAGCTTATTTTATACCTTTTTATGCCACTACAAAGCTGCCTAAGGTGCAGGATTCCAGCAAAAGACCCAGAGTATCTTTCACATGCAAATGCAAGAATAGGAAAAGCTACAATTGAAGGCAAAGAGTTAGACAGAAATATAAATGCTGAACCCTGGCAAGTCCAGCCAAACACAGTGTGCCCCTGGCTCCACACACCCAAACTGAAACTTTCTTGGCTCAAAAGGTAACTTGTCCTGGAGGGAGAATGTGGAACCATCATAACGTCACAAAAAAATCCTATCTGAAACCCTGCTATCTTGCGAAGAAAAAACGTTGTGGTATTGAAGATGGATTGTATGAAAGATGGGCAGCAGACCACAGGCAGCCTATGGTTTTCCAAGTTTTTACCACAGCATACAGCTCTTTGCCAAGCTGAGGAGGAAAACATGCCAGTGAAAATAGTTCTTCCTCCCAAGATGAGGCCAATTACATTTGTTTTGTTCAAAGTCAACAGCTTCTGGTTTCCCCCAGGTTCTGATCTGGGCGAGGGGGAAATGTCACCTGACTCCTACAGATGCTTTCCTAACAGTCTGCTCTTCTGACCTTCTGACCAAAACAGTGCTGTGGCAGGTAATTCCAAGTATGCCCGTGTGAGCTTTGGCTTGCATCAGTTTCATACGATGCTTTTATCCTGTTAAGTAAACCCTATAAAGCTGTGAGCCTTGTTTCTAGCAGTTTGCAACTTCTTGTATAATTGGTACCACAGTTAGGTTCAATATGAAAAAAACTTGGGTGTTTTTTTTACCTATTTCAAAATAGGAAACAGCTGAGGTAAACCAATGAAGCTTTCTAGATTTCAGAGCAGTGGTGCCAATTCATACTACACAAGGATTTGACTGTACTGTTCCATCTTAAATCCAGAATTTAACTCAAGCATTGCAAATACACCTTTGACTCATATATAAAACAAAGAAATAAGACAGGCTTGTAGTACACATTCGTACAGCACTGATAGCCCCCAAGTATTTTCTCTTTCTCAAAGAAGTCACATGAATCAACCTCATCCTTCTTGCACCGCATTTCTATCCCTCTTTAATTCACTCTTCTGCTTCAAAAATTTCCTTTTGCTGTCTCAGAACACGAGAAGACAAGCTTAGAAAAGGGATCTGCCACCTGTGACCATTAGAAGCTTACTCAGAGGGGAAAAAATACCACCTGACAGCAGTGCAGCCAGAAAAATTGGTACTTGCCAGTTTTTGGTGTCCCTGTTTCACACGTCAAGCTGTGCACAGGTGTGTGTATATCCCCAAATTGTACAGGAGGCCTCATTCTTTTCTGCATGACTCTCCTGGGATCCTGTAACAAAAACTTCTTACTGGTAACCACTTGTTTTGTTTTCTGCACAACATTTCTAACTGCTAGCTTTCCTTATTCACATGACTGTGCAAAGAGCTAGACAGCTGAGGCTCAGAAATGATAAGCTCTTGCTCTATCATACTGAAACACAGAGTAGATAGGCATGTGGCATGGCTACAGGCAAACTTTACTTCAGAATGAGGTGCTGCTTCTGTCATTTTGCAAACACACACACTAATCTTGGAAATAGAAAGGTGATTTTCAAAGTTTTGCCATTAGCTGTGATCTCAGCATAAGCGTTTGAGAGTTCCAAGACTGTCTTGAATACCTGGAAGTACTGTCTGTGTGCTACCGGACGCACAAATCTGTTTCTTTCTGGCATGAGCCACCAATATCCTTATGGAAGCACAAATTTGAAGTAAAATGTTGGTATTGGAGGAAAAGAAGAAAAGCCCCTACTTACACAAGCACATCTTCACCAATGTATCTGTACTAAATTTTTCAGTCCGCAGTGGATGACCACATCTGGTGAGAGAGAAAGAGACAAAGCTCAGAGCCACTCGCATAGAGGAGGAAATTTGCTACGATCATCAAATGAATGCATTATATACATGAAGTAACTTATGCCAGTGGCCAGACTGGCACATACACGTGGATAAAACACTATGTCTGTATGATTTACATGTGTTTCAAGGGAGCTAGTATTTCATTCAGTATATTTCTTTTCTGTCAAAAATACTGGAATACCTATTTATTTTCAATTAATACAGATATAGGCAACAGCGGTCAAAAGGTTTTATCCAGTTCGTAGGAACAAAAACTAACACCACTGGAAAAGCATGAAAAAACATCCTTGAAATAGTGTCAAATCACATATCCGAGAGATATTTACTGACGCTTTCTTTCTATAGAGAATCATGTAAGAAAATGAACCTGCAAAGCTACATTTATTTTTTCTTGTTTAACCATAATTAGATTACCCTACTTGGGTTTAAAAGACTTAGCTACACCATTATAATCTCTATCTGCCAGCTTCAGATTTTTGCTTTAGAAGATAAACAGCACATTGAAAAGTTATTAGCATACAAACTAAATTACTTTTAGAAAGACCTAATTTTTCAGGTCCTGTGTATTCCTGTTTATAGATAGATACCCATAAACACAGCTTTAAATCCTCTGATCTCTTGTTTGCTAGCTAACAAAAACTTTGTGACATGTTTTCTTTTGTCTTGTTCAGGAAAAATAAAACAAAACACAGCCAACACTCTTGCACCATTGTGCTCTTAATGAAGGCTCACTTTCCCTATATGCTCTTGGAAGAAGAGCAAAGCAAATTATCAATGAAAGCAACCTGAATTAAAAAATAAATATACACTTCATTCAAATGTCTGCCCATACAATCATCTGAAGATTGAGTCTTGAATTGTACTTGAAGGGAAACAAAATTACAAGATCTGGTCTCAAAAATTTTGGAAATGAACTTGCCTTAATGCTCAAGATCTGCATACATACAATTGTCCCTGACCTCAAGTCAGTAAGCCTGCCACAGTATGTAAGATGCCACTCAATCATCAAAAGACAATGATTTTTTTTCTTAAAAAACAGAAGTTATTTCAATGGCCTTTATGAACTACCAGCAAGCACACACTTAACTGACCTGTTGACTCACACCAGCACTTAGTTTGAAGTCAAAACACCCACCACCTATTTTCTGTTCTCATTCATAAGGCAAGATTTACAAAACATTATGTTGATGGCTTATCAGGGGTGTTTTTCACTGAATACAACATGTGTTTTTAGCTAGCTGAAATCACTGTAAACAAAAAGAAATCAATGGCTGACTACTGAAGCAAACAAAGGTATTTTTCAACTTGAAGAATAAACTTTTATCTCCTGACTAGCTAGGAGATGTGGAGCTTTGGGAGGTATCTTGAGAAAACAGATTGCGCAGATCATTTTTATTCAGAGGTTCTGTTTTCTGTGATATCTTCAGTAAATTACACCATCTTCCCATTACATAGATATATAAATCAGACACACACTTGCTTAATTAATGTAGGGAGTGGCATTATAAATCTCTCATTTTCCCCAAGATCTACAGCCTCATAAAATTAGAATATCATGCATCATCTCTCTTGCATAGCTTCTGGCATGTTGCTTTCACTCCCCTCCCAGTATAACTGAATACTCTGTGGGATATGTGTAGTAATAGTCATCAGTCTCTCTAATGAAAGAAGTCTGGGGGGGAAAAAATGACAGTTTAATTATCAGATACTTTTTCATAAAAATAAATCCTAATGTTTCCCAAACACGCATGATTTTCCTAGTGTCACTGCATTTGGCTGTGTTGGTGAAAGCGTTTGCATACTGGGCCATCAGCAGTGAAGCTAAAGCCACGTGCAGAACGTAGGTGCAATTTACAGTTAACTCTACTGAATTCCTCTACCACTGAATATCTCAAAGAGAAAACTCACTAGGATCTCCTTCTTCTCATGTGTCCAAAGAATCCACAAGACTGTCTGGGGGTGGGGGGAAGTCCTATTTATCCTTGCATCCACTTTTATTTCTCAATGCTACTGCAACTCTCACCACAGCTTTAGAATACAATGCATTTCAACATAGCAATGATCTTGCTTGCAGTACAAAAGACATGCAAATGGACGTCTTGCTTGCCAACAAATGCTAACAGAAGCCCACAGAGGCCCATGTGGAGCTTTTAGGGATTTCCTGGCTTCTTTTCATCACTCTCACCTGCTTTATTTTTTGAGTGCATTTACTCTACAGCAAATTCCTCATTTTTACAGGTATCAGTCACCAGGCAGACTTTACCCACAGCCAAAAGCTTCAGTGTCATGTTCTTCCCTTTCTCTCCATTTGCAATTCTTTTCTTGTTTCTGAACTTCAGCAACTCTTGCACACTGAATTATCTCCTCTGCTAACCCAGACAGTGAGACTTGCAACAAGTTTGAAGGCCGACTTCTGTTTTGTTTCATGCAATACTAGTTCTAGAAAATAGTAAGTATTGCCTACACTGTCAATCTATAGACTCCTAATGCTAGGTGGCATTTAATTACACAAGCATCCCTACTGATTTTAGTC
The DNA here is from genome assembly GCF_014839835.1 of Dryobates pubescens. NCBI lineage: Eukaryota > Metazoa > Chordata > Aves > Piciformes > Picidae > Dryobates > Dryobates pubescens. Next base: position 5,988,574 of record NC_071635.1, read on the forward strand.
ATATTTAATATGGATAAGAGGCTACTCTTCATGAAAAAAAGTTTAGAAGTCCAAAGAATTCTTACCTCCTATTTTTATTGTAGCCACTCATCATATTCATTATCCTGTATATTTGATCACATGAACCACCATGCTCAGTAGAGATGCAGTAGGAACAGGAAACCCATTCTTCCAAGCTTCTCCATGACAAGTATGGCATTCAACAAAATTATTCCATCGCCTGACCTAGAATTTTATGCTCCCTCTGAGGATGACATATTTTGCACCTATGAAGTCAATCAAATACCAGTGTTATTTTTCCTTTTTATTACCCAGGGCTGGCAGAGCAGTTTCAGTAAAAATAATTTATACCAACTGTTTCCGGTTATGGAAATTCAAAGTCTTCAGCCAGTGTTTTTTATTCCTGGTGCTTGAATTCTCAGAGAAATAGTGAAGTGTAATTGATACCATATGCTTTTTATTGTTTTCCACATGAAAGAATCATGATTTTCAGCGGATCATGGAATTATGCTGTGGCCCTGTTCCAAATCATCAAACAGCAAGGTCACATGTGATGAAGGTGCAGTGTTCAAAACAGGAATAGCATGTATCAAATCTCTGAGCTGAAGGTTCAGTTCAGTTTGTCTAAGTAAAACCCAGCCAAGAAATTTTCTGGGGTTTTCCACAGTCTACAAAAGCATCTCCTTGTAAATTAGTGGAAGCAGTCCAAGAAAATGTGCAAATATTCATCACCAGACAACAGGATTACAAAACACTATCATTTCAAAGAGTACAGTAGAGCCAAGCCAGTTGCTTCAGCTTCAGAAATGTTAATAACAACCAAATATGAAAATAAGTGCACTTACTGTGTTTCAGGAATACTGTTATCATAGGAAACTAGTCTCTTTCTCCCACAGCTGTGCCTGCCCAAGCATTATGTTTACTGTTTTGAGTACTAATTTACCTGCTTTATACATCTCCTTCACAAAATCACAACCAAAGGAATATTTTTAGAAAACCCTGCACATTCTTCATATTTGGGAAAAGAAACTTTTCACTTGGTATGCAAATCTAGATCAGGTTTGCTAACTGAATCCTTTACCATTCTTTGACATGTTCTGTGATGCTCCTTCATACCTCTACCTGTATCATTTCAAGTTGAAAACTTGCTGGATGGAGAACATCACCTTCAGCAATTAGGCACACATCCAAGAATTAGTTCCAGCACTAAGTGACTGTCAAAAAGTCTCAAGGTTTGCAACTACCAACAAAGTCACTTCAGTGCTTCTAGGTTTGGACAGGGCTTTAATATAGAGAAGACATCATACATGCTCAGAAAGTCTGCTTTTCATGTCAGACAAGGAACAACTTCACACAGGGAATGCCCAGGCAGCAGATGGCTGGACTCAGGAAGTCTGAATTTACAGAGGATATTGCACATGCACATCTCATTGTCCCAGAAACTTTTCTTTTTCTCTGATATACAAAGCTGTTTCTACAATAATGTACATGGCGCCAAAGGAATTAATCAGAGGCTAATTAATTACAACCCATTTAACAGTTCATGATTAAATATTGCCATCTAAAAGTGCAATTGGCATAGTTTATCCAATAGCAGGGCTTCTGAAGAGAAAGAGGAAACAAGGCAGATTTTATCTCTCATACTTCTCAGGCAGGAAATTTAATTTTTTGCCTTCTGGAAGGGTTTAAGTTGCAAAGACTTTTGAAGGAACACAATGGTGGTATGACCTAAATTAATGGTTTTGAAGAGAGGAAACACGAAATTTATGGCAGGGACTATATTATAATCCGTGATCTTGGCCTGTGTTAGAGACACAACAAGAACTGCCCCAGGGATTGACTGACTCTGTGGATGATTTTAGAATCTCTGTCAGGTCACAGGGAAATTTAGGAAGAGAGCAACCCTCCCTCAAAACCTGGACATGCAAACAAGACTGAGGCAGAGCCTCATTAGTCCTTCCTGCACACAAAATATAAAATGGGAATTCTGCTGCTTTAAGGTTCTCCCTACTTTGTGGATACTCTCTTGTTCAGAAATAAATTTGCTGTATTGAAAGACTCACTTGCACCTAATCTGTACCAAAACTCTTATTGGCATATTTCTCTATGGCTTGGTAAGCTCTTTATTTGCTGCTCAAACCAGGAGGAGAAAGCACAAACAACAGGATAAAAAAGCAACAACAAAACCCACTCTAGCGGATGCTTATCCTACAAGGTTTGGGATTTGATTGACCTTGAAAATTGAGCCACACTACAATCAATGACCAGCTGCATCTCCATGAGGAGAACATCAGATGTTTGCACAGGCTGGCAAGCCTCACTAGAAACGTGTGAACTATTGTTGGTCTATCTTAAACCAATCCTGGCACATCCTGGGCTCACTCTTTGAAGCATTCTGCACACATAGGCATGGAACATCTGCACAGCTGTGACTCCAGCAGCCCTTCTTCTTCCCTGCCTAGACACCTATCCTGCAGTCATGTGACCTCCACAGGGATACATGGGAGGATAGGCCATGAGGTTAATTGCTGAAAACATGTAAGGGAAGTTCTGGGATTTGCTGGATGAATGGAGGTAGCTACAGAATAGAACAAGGCCACCAACATTTTCCATTAAAAAAATGAGAACTTACACACCCTGGGACACATTCCTTTGCGTTTCATGGGATGTTCATGGCACGAACAAGCATGTTTCCTTTTTTCTTCAGGAAGCTCATGACAGAACAGTATCTGTTGCAAGACAAAACGAAAAAAAGATAATTTTTTTTGTAGCATGCATTTATGAGGTACAAATCAAATGTTCACCTACTAAATATGCACATCTGCAAATATCTATCAGTGCAATATCTACCTAAAAACTAAGTTTTTACACTCAGAGGACATTTTCTATTTGCCTCTGTTTTCTGGAACTAGTTATGAATACAGGACTACCCTTCACAGTTCTCTTATTTTCCTTTTCCTCCCCCACTTTTCTTTTTTAAATTACACATTCCTGGGTGTCTGCCTAAGGGAATTTGGACATTTTCAAGGAAAGGGAATGGTTAGGTCTGTCTCATCAAGGGGAAATAAGATGTGTTTTTGCTGGAAATTGCTACAGGGGAAAGAAAAGGATTGGGGAGGAATCTTAAATACTAAACCCCATGTAAGTCCAACTCCCTGTTGTGAATTCAGGAGCAGTTTACAGCCAGGTTCCATTTGTGGGTCTTGCCCTCATTTTCAGAAATAATTTGCATGTATGGTAAACACACACCAACTTCAACCTCTAAAAATGTTAAAACCTCTCACAAATGAGCTTCTGTTTAAATACCGTTGGGTAAACAATACTCAAAGAAGTCAAGACACTATAACAAATAACTGGAGATGATGACTACAGCCATGAAATGCTTTTGCCAGAGGCAACTAAATTAATAATCTTGCTGTTGTCCCATAGCATAACTTATGCAAAATGCTTGTCTTTAATATTTATTTAGACATGTGCAATGAGATATGAAGCTATGGTTTCTGTAAGATCCCCTGGAGGAAGCTTACAGAGCCAAAACATCAGGGGATTCTTTTGATGATCTGTTCTGTAATACCCTTTGTAGGCGTTTCCCAGCTCTACATACATAAGATTAGAAGCAAAACAGAACAATTCTCCAGCAGAAATTTTGCCACGTGTCTTGAGAGGTGGCAAGGCATTCCTTACTGTAGCCACTCCATAGTTCCCGACTCCTGCAAATTGTTATTTGAAAGGAGACACTAGAAGTAATGATACATGACAACAGTGAAACATCAGTCTCAGGGTGCCTTCCACTCCTTCAGGTGTCTTCTGGGGGTTTACTATGAGGGCCTATGCTAAATGTTCTTTCAAGCTGTAAGGATACTCTTCATCTCTGTACATTGGCACATTTTTCTTCTCACAAATATCCCACAAAGTATCTTCCCATTTGCAACACAGAACCCATATGGAAATGCCTCCAACTGCATTTTCTAGTTTTTTAGTTGAGTATATTTCGATTTCTCTATTTATTTTTTTTTTTAGTATATTCAACAAAATAACCAAAACAAATGAGGAGAAGCACAAACAAAATAATTACAAACAAATGAAGCACAACGCAGCCCTTCTCAGATTCGTGCAGCTCGTTCAACCCAGCTAACTAGCTGTATTAACAACATTTTTACTGGACAACTAAGGGCTTGCTGATTTTCATCTATTCCTAAGCAAATTATTTAGAGTGGAATATTTAAAATGCTATCCATTCTGTGAAAAGGGCAATGCAGCTTCACCTTGATACTGCTACACATCCACTGTGGTCAACTATTTTCTTTGCATCACTTCACAGCCTTTAACAACTCTGGACTTCAGGGCCAACAGCATGAACACAATTATCCATCTCCCTTTTTACTTCATGCTCTCCTGTGAGAATGTTCTGAGCCATCTGTTGTCAGCACCAGTAGGTCACCAGTCCCTTTGTGTGTGTGAATTATTCAAGGTCAAAGAACACAAAAATCTCTTCTCTCAAATACTGTTTCCTTCATTGTCTTGCAAGTCACCTGTCACAACAATCCCAATCCCAAATATACTCTATGCCCACGAGTCATCACAAGAGCCATGAGTTGCATGGGTCTAAGACAGTAGGGGGTTTAATGTTTTTTAGAGTTCTCACCACAGATCCGTATAAATGAATGAATGTTCTGTTCATTTTCAAAAGGTGTGTTTTTCCTTGAGGATCTCTGATTTGGTACTTAATTTACTTCAATGCAATTAACCCCAGGGAAGAAACATCCCTTGTGAGCACGAAGGAATGATTCCCAGAGACTGCTACCATTGCTAATAAGCAGAGCTGCCACCAAAGCAAGATTTAAATCCCAACTGGGACACCAGGAACTCCCCAGAGCAAGGCATGGAGGAGACAGACAATGAACTAGCACTCTGCTTCCGAGCTCAGCTATACTATGGTGAAGACAATCCTGATAGCTTTTGTACAAACAGCTCTAGTCTTCAGTGAGATACAGCAGGCTTAGTGAACCTAAGCAAGGCCCTATAGGTGGAAGTGGTCAGATGCAGAGTGGTGTTTTTTCCCCCCCTTCTTCCTGACAGAGGTAATATCTTACTGCTATGAAGACTAATGAAAAAAGACCTTGGTGCCAGAGAATGCTTTGTTCACTTTCACAAGCAAAGGACCAGTCTGGGACTTCGGAAAAATGGCCTCCAACAAGGACCTTACATCCTTCTCCATAAACTCTGCTTAGCTTAGAGAACTGGAGATTATGTATCACAAATCAAAATGCCACAGTTGTCTCCAGAATAAGAACAGATTAAAATACTACTCTAACATACTAATGAGAAGATCAAATTCAGTTTTGGCACCCAGAACCAAGCTCTGCAGTATCAGCACATCTTTTGGCTCTCTTCTGGTTTATTTAGTCAGTAGCACTGACTCTGCAATTACATATTTCATTACTGCAAACTAGTAATTATCTCTCTTTTATTCACATTTGTCACAGCAACTTCCAATCAAATGCAGAACCCTTTTACAAGATAAATGTGACTGAGCACATCTGAAATTCAACATCACTTCTTCTCTATCAAGGCAGCAGATAAAGATGAAAAGTGTTCCTGGAAGAGCAGCTTAATTAATAAAGACTCCTTCTCTTTTACTAGGAAATCTGCCTATACAGAATAATAAATTTCCCATTTTCCTAACAGAACAATATGAATGAAACAGGTGAGATATATACTGTTATGTATGCAGAGAGGTTAGGGAAAAAACCCTCAAGATAAACTAGAAATGTAATGTTTTGTTAGTGGAACTGACAAAAATTGATGATACTAGAATAGATGTAAGAGAAATACTTCAATATTGGCACTGTCCAGGCCAATTTGAAAACTCATCTGATTACAGTACTCCCAAAATAGATAAAACAGGAAACCATATCAGGGATTTCCAGCTAATAGCTATCCTAACTAGATTTCAAAGGTAGCAAAACCTCATGGCTGTCAGACTGCACTACCAGATTTCCATAGACATAAAGAAAGGTCAAATGGGTTTCAGATATCGGGTGGTAAAAGGAATAATATGGTTAATGCCTGAGGCCTGGAGCATCTGAATATTCTTCATCTGTGCTACCACACATTGCCAGAAGGATATTTGATGGCCCTTACAACATCTTTAAGCAGTTCTCAAAAATTCTGTTTGGGAATACCAACATGCAAAAGGCCTGAAATAGTATATAAAATGCATGGATAAAACAGATAGACCTAAAATCTGTCCCTTTCAGCAAAAACTGTATGTGCTTTAAAAACATGTACCCCCTCTCCTTTTAATTTAACCCTGGAGGCAGACACATAAACATACTATGTCCAAATTGTGGGTTTTTTTCTCATATATAATATTGCTAGTGTGATCTTAGGCCATCAGACTAACTACAATTGATGCCATAGCTGATATGACATGACTCACAGGAAACATAAAATGTACTTCCAGATCTTATCTGTATTCTAAATGTTCTAGTTCACTTAAGCAGACTTCCCCCACTAACTTCCTTTATTGTTTATTACATAAATTATATCAGTATTTTTCAACCATGCATACTGTGGAATGAATCATTGCAGCAGATGGAAGGATTGTAATAGGAGAATGATGAGACAATACAAAAAAGCAAGAATAGCTGTAGATCAGGAACAAAACAAAGAGTAACTTCTATCTATGAGGGATTTTTTTTTTCTTTTTTTGAGATAAGCATCTACATTCTCAGCATGTATTCCACCCTGTTTCCCTTTTCCCTCCATTTTTGTCCAGCAACAAAAATTGTCAAGCAATGCTTTTGGTCAGCACACACCAGTCACTACATTTCTCAGTGCAGAATTCAGGCATCCATGTTTCTTAGCAGCTACTGACAGGCTGCCTGTGTACCAAGTATTTAATTCCTACCTGCTATCTATAAAATTATGAATCATGTGATTTGTTTTCTTCAACAGACTGACTATTGTTGTCCAGTCTCAACTTCCATTACACCCAAGAGAGTCTCCCTCGTGTCTTTAATAGGACTAGACTCTGGCCAACAGAGCCTTTTTGAAAATCCCCTCCTCAGTGATGGGAGGGAAGCACAAGCCACCATAACCACATTAAGACATATCAGAAACACATAAGCTGTCTGTTACCCAGATCTTCTCAAAGTTAATACCCCAACCAGCAGATAGACAGACAGACCTCTGCCCCCATGTGGAGGCGATCACAGGAGCAAGGGTTTCTAAATAAATCCTTATGCACTCCCCACAAAGGCTGCACAAGGCAAGACAGAGAACGAAAAGAAGTGGCCAGAACAGCAATTTGTTCCGTATTATTCCAGGAATGCATTCTCTTCTGTTTTAAGAGTCAACTCGTCTTTACCTTCTCATTACTTGCTCTAAGATCACTAAAAAAACAAGACACAATTATTCCATTTCCAGATGAACTCATATTAGAACAATTTAGGGTTACGACAGGAAGACAAACATTCCTGCTATTGCTTGTTATTCTGCTAATTGTTCCCATTTTGTTGTGCTTTTTTTTCTGGCAAAATTAGGATTCACAAATAGTGGAAACCATCCTCCAAACAGCACACCATTCCATTATAAAAGCAAGGCTTCGTAAGTGGTGATAATGTACAACAGAGCACGGGAGTCACTGGTGTAAGCTTCTCCATGAAACTGGTTGGAAAATGTTCCCTTCCCCTCTGGCAGTGTGCGTGTGGTAAGCTGTACAACCAGGATTTCATTGGGAATTCTGCTCGCAGGAAAGGCACATACCACACAAAAGAATAAATAGAACGCCCATTTTATGTCAAAAAAGCCCCAAACTCACTCATCAGGAAACTTTCTCCCAACCTTTGTACAGACTGCAACACCTCACTGTGGGTGAGATTCAGTTGTGTAAACATAGGTGTCCCGTGGCATTTCAGCTGCTTTGGGGCATGCGAAAATGTCTCCTTGAGGCTGACAAATGAGACAGGACCTCTTGCCCTCCTAGGCAAATGCAGGCCTAAGTGAGGGCATCTTCCAGAACACAGTAAGCCTTGACGCTTAGGCAACTGGATCCAATACACAGTGTATCCTTCAGCATCAGAGTCTGCATGTTCAGATGTGTTCCAATAAAGTTAATTTTTTGTTGCTGGTTTGGGGGAGTTTGTTATGAAAACAGGAGAGAAAAACCATTATTGAAGCATGGAGAGTGCAGAAAAAACTATGAAGATTAAAGTGGACTGAAGTGCAGAGTCCAGAGATCTCTAGACAGGGATCCTGAAGAAGGAAATCCTACCCACAAGGCTCTTTGGCAGCCATCCTCTCCTGCAATTATCATTCACATTTCCATTTATTTTCTGTCTCACCTTGCAGAGTAGAAGAGCATCTGAGCTCTGCATGGTGGTATTGGGTGGTGATAATCCAACGGATTTCCTTGAAGATATTATGGGAAATGAAGTTTTCACTGCCTGGCCCACACTACTAATGAAAGAATGTGAGCAAGAGTACAGGGTACAGCTGGGAGAGGAGGATCTGCTTCTGATTACAGGAGAGGAATATTGTACACTTTTCATGAAGGCTCCAGGACCAGAAATCATCCTACACCAATGTCAGCATCTCCCTCTGAATGTTACTGACTCTCTGGCAATATAATTCCAGCTGATGTATTTAGGAACAGCTAATGGGTAAAAAGCTTTGCTCTCCAAACACAAACTCTGCACACAGTAATGGTTGTTTTGGAAGCATTGTACACCTCCTGCACTTGGGACAACCAACCAACCAAGTGACCCCACTGAAAGTAAGGAACTTAATTTTTTCATCCTGAGCATGAAGAATAACACCAATATGTAAAAGGTATCAAAAGGCTTATTTCCTGAGAAGTATTTTCTGAATTACTTCAGAATGATTTCCTAGGAGATCAGTACAGCTCATAATGGAAATAAATCAAGTTACAACCTACACTGTACAAAGGTCTTTAGTTAAACTGCCAATTACATCTGGGAAGACAGGTAGTACACATATAGATGCTCTAAGTTCCCAATTTTAAACAAGGGCAGAATATTACAGTCTTTATTCACCATTTATGTCCATGAAGGTACAGTGAGCATCATGACTAGATACTGGAGTAAAATGCAAGGCAGTAAGAATCCTGGTTCACCCATTACTCAGTCTGGGCAGCCTCCCTGGGCTGCCTGCCAGAGCTGCTTTGCACTGGAAACTCTGCTAAACTCAGAAACATAGACAGAGCCATAAATACAAAAGTGAAGTGCACTCCCAGTGTGAGCCATGGGTTTTACACCCATTTTGCAGTGGTATAAAATGGTTACATCCAGCACAGGCAAGCAATGAATCAGCCATTCCGTGCTGCATATGCACTCAAACAACAGGAAGCATCTCACAGTCACTGCAGTCACATTTTATTTCTAGGAGCAGACAATGTTTCGCCTGTCCTTCAAGGAAATCACAGAAGAATTTAAATTCAGAATGGACTCCAAAGCAAATACCTAAAGCCATGAAGCACTGAGCTGCCTTCAAACATAGAAACTGTAGAGCTGAGACTGCAGGGCCCTTTCTCAAATTAAGACCTGAAATGTGGGTTTGTAACTCAGGCTAAGAGGTAGACTCTGCTGCTTCAAGTATTAGTGCTAGTTTACCTACACAGTACTGAGTTGCACTTCACTGTCTCTCCAAATCAGAGTTAACTTAGCTTTTTCTAGCTACTTATATAGAAACCTCAGCAGCAAATTCAAAGGGTTGAATGGCATGAAGCACTAAGCTCAATGGGTGTGCATTCTGCTTAGTTCAAGAAAATAAAATGGTAAGTTCATTGCAGACTAATTTGCAGTGGTGTTCACTAGCAGCAAATAGATTTGTGCATTTAAATACAACTGCAACAACTACTGGAATTCTAGCATGCTCTTAGGCCATTCAGGAGGGAAAAAAAAATAAAGAAAAATGCCAAATGATATTTAATACATGGGTTTTCATTAAATGCACATTAACAGACCCACAGATGTAATAAATTCAATCACAGAGGTAAACAAGCAGCAAAATACCCCTAAGTATTTGCAACTGTGCCATTAATGCCAAATCTCCTCCAGTCTGAAACCATTTTAAGAGGTTCAAGTTCAGACTGTTGGAATGCCATGTATTCATGTTTGATGCAACAGCCAGAAAAATAGAGACATTACCAGCTCCACGTCCTCGTCTCAAATGCCTTCCGTCCAGCCTTTTGATGTGGATACAGAATACACGCCGCTCAATTTCACGTCAGTGTTTCAGTTTACTTTGCTTCTTGCTTTACATGCAACATATGTTCAGTTATTAGAGGTTTTCTGCATATTACATCACTTTTACAAGTGACCTCGCGAACTTGCTCCACTAATTCAAAAGGATTAGCGACATTTGCTCAACATTTCTTTGAACTTACTTCTACTGAAGGATGGGCTGCTGAACAGAAGTTCGTCCTCCTGCAAAAATAATAGAAAATAGGCCTTGGTATCTGTTAAAAACATGTGTATCAGCAGGCAGTCTCCTGTTACAACGGGGAATTACTTTTGATAATGCAAAGAACTTTGATCAAACCCTCATACTCTCTTGAAATACATTCACCCCCATTGCCTTATGCAGTTCCAGTGGCTAAACTACTTCATCTTAAATTACTGCAGTCAGACTCCGACAGATCACAGAATAAAGTAGCCACAGAAAATTATTCAGAGTTCTAGATAACAGCTCTTGCCAAAGTATTCCCACTGAACTTGAAGATATAAGGCAGTTTTACAGTGCTCAAACAACATTTGGCACTGAAAATAACTTCTTCTTTCTTTCATAGAAAAAAAAAAAAGAGGAATGTTTTGTAATTTAGAGAAAAATACACCTTTAATTAAGCAGATAAACAAACCATGTAGCCATTTTTAGTTCTAGGTTTCTAATGTGTTAATTTCTGGTGAGGTAAACATTTAGAGTTTTGGTTTATGTTCTCTCTTGAGAAATTAAGCAGCAATAACAGCAAAGAGTTTGTTTTCACATGTATGCTACAAAGGTAAGGAAAAAAACCCAACCAAAAAACCCCACACCAACCCACCAGAAAGTGTACATTCACAAAGCGCGTGCTACACCTTCTACAGCTGTTCTTGTTTCTCTCTTTAACTGCAGGGAAACAGCTTTTCTTATTGTGTACATACAGCACTTAGCACAACTGTCAAGGACCTCTAGACTTCACTGAAATAGAGAACAAATAAAATAATGGAGCTCACACAGTGTAACATCAACAAATCTCTAGACTGAATGTTTTCCCTGAAACAATCAGCCCTTTAAGTAAGCATGCATCTTTCACCTCTTTGCTGTGTTTTATAACACTGGTTTTATATACAGAAAGATGAGGAGGGAGTGGAGTGTTACAATTAACTAAGTATCATGTCAGCCCAATTTTTTTTTTACATAAAACAACACAATATACTGTTATCATCTACATCTAACCCAAGGTGGAAATAGGCCAGTGCTGTGCCATTTGAAACACAGTTTGCACATTGTCACATATTTTAAATACATGGGTAAAAATGGACATTAAAAGTAGGGCTTTTTTCACATGGGGAAAATAAAATAAAGGGAGAAGTAATTATAAAAACACAGCCAAATTTTAAGTCAAACCAAGTCCAAAGCATAAGCCCCAAAGAATCATAAGTTATGTGGTGTCCTCTCTCAAGTGAAAAGACACTGCTGCATCTGTGGCTTGAGGGGCAGAGAGGGAAGAGCTCTGTTATCAAATAAACCACAACACTTAATATTATACAGGCTTTTTTGAGGAGATTATAGGTCAAGAATGTTGTTTTGGCACCATGGTATGCAGCAATTCCCTCCATTGTCAAGTGCTTTCTCATCATTTGGATACTGCTGGCAGAGAAGAAAAAAGCCAAGCAATGTCTGAAAAGACAAAGATCCTCTGCACCCTCACTTATCCAGTGAAGGCTGACCAAACTCAAGAAATCTCTGCTGAAGCTGACACTCACCAGCTGGCTATTGATTCAGTAATAACAAAGGAAACTAGAATCAGCATTCAGTTCAGTACATAACAAATGTACAATTCCATGCTAAAAAATAAAAATAAATAAAATAAAACAGCACAGCACTGTCCTCTCCTCTCATGCTAATAAAAGACAATTCACAGTGTGTTTGTCCTAGCCATTAGTAATTCACATGTAGGTCAGTAACAATCTGCTGGTCGATTTTAGGCAATCTTTTTTCAGTCAACAATGCCTGTGTCCCTTCAGCTGGGTCACAGAAACTTATCTTTGGCTAACAAAAACCTAACATAAGTCTCCTGAACTCTGTGCCTGGGTTAGTTGAGAAACTACTCATAACTGGAGTTGAAAGTTTCATTTTGCAGTTCAGTTTCCTGATTTTTCAGCCTTTAAATTCAATTTTTACCCTATTTTGCCTGGATGCAATTTCCTTCAGAAACTCCATGACAAGATAAACTTCCACAAGCTGTAACTCACCCTAAAGAAATCTCTGATCTGGGAGGACTTTTAAGTCCATAAACAAACATTTCAAACTTGATTATCAATACCTAGGTTCAGATCACTGTTTACACACTTGATCCTCACAAGAATTGAACATGTTTGAAAATGGCAGAACTTATAAGAAATAGTTGCAGAGCTTCCTGATTGACTGCCTCCTCCTGACATCTTGCTGAGTTTTACACCTTTGCGAGATACAACTGAAGAATAGTATTTGAGGGAAATGAGTTTGTCTTGAATGGCATTGACACACACTGAACCATAGCTGGATAAAAAATACCAAACAAATTATTATGTTTCCATGAGTTTAGTGGAACATGACTTCGACTATCACACTTGACTTACTGCTTTCATTTTTCAAGAGACTGACTGGTAAGCAGATTTCAAGTTAGACGCCTGAAAGCACAAGGCAGATGAATTCTGAATCACCCACCAATCCCAACCACAGAGCACACACTCCTTTCTCCAGTAGGAAAGGGAAACAATGCCACAGAACTTAGGTGAAATTCAATGCTGTTTGGATTTCAATCATGAGATTAACACACCGAAAAACACAACCACTGAACAGCAGAGAAGGAATGTATCCAGCCTCACAGAGACTCCTTCAGAGGATACAGAAGTGAAATTATTCAAAAAGATACTTGCTGTAGAGCTTTTATTCAGAGCTAGTTAAAATGTATGCAACACTTAAAAATTTGTTTGTTTTTCCTCTTCCTGTGTTATGCAATGTACTCAAGTTACACAAGGCTGTTTTTTCAGCTGGATCACAACATGGTAGCATTTGCAGAGCAGTGCTGATGGTTCATTAATGATCTCCATAACAAGACGACCATTGTTTCTTTTTATGTAAATGCTGGCTAAGTTAGAATCACATTAAAATCTACTACATTCTTTTTGGTGGCCCAGTATCAGAGAGAAGGTCATACTCCCTACCAGTAAGGACACTCCAACAATGTGCAAGCCTATTTTGAGTGAGTGTCTGGTGATTAAAAAAAGCCACACAGTTAATGAAGTCTGCCAGCAAAGAAATCTCAGTTGTTCACATAAAAACAAACTAAACACCTTGGTTTGTTAGGTGACATTCAAACTACTCCATGCAAAACCCATTTTGTACAGCTGACGTTCTTCCTAGTCAAGGAGTCCCACCTAACAGCTGATGGAGTAGTGCTGAATTTAAGCTTTGCCCCAGATTTCAGAGACTTCAGGCCAATTCATTATTTCATTCCTCATTTATCAACCACATACTAGAAAAGTATTTTTCTTTCTTTTAACTACTGATCTAAAGTGTAAGCTCACTACGTAGGAATAACTAACTAGGTAGGTGCAAACCAGTACAAAGTAAAGTAGAACAAGCAGAAGACCACAGCACACACATCAACTGTAATTCTTAGAGTAACACCTTCAACTCACAAGAGAGGTTTCAGTTGCAAATCATTCAGCACATGTCACTTCCCAAATCAAACTCTTACCATAATAATGAACTATTACCATAGTAAAGAAAAAGTGTGTGGGGAAATCACAGTTTCATGTGCGAACTGGCATGAAAATGCTGACCATGTATATAATTCCCAAACACTATGCCAAGCTGAAAAGAGGGTTTTCAGAACAAATGTTCTTTTACAGTGTTAATACTACCTTTAATGAACAGAAAAGCATGCACAAAAATCCACCCAATGCCCTTCCCACATACAAGCCCTGACCAACACTTAGAAAAGCAGCATTCACACAAACAAGATGTTTTAGGGGAAAAACCACTGAAAGGTATAACAAATAAAATAGCTGTGATAAGGGCAGAAAACAACAAAAACCCCACACCCCCAGCACACTAGTATAAAGGTATTCAACGAATATGTCACATTTAACCTTGCAATTACCATTAGTAGTTTCCTGAGGCAAAAACTCCTATTAAGAAAATGCTGCCACTAGCTGCAGCCTATAGAGGGAGTGCCATGCAACAGACTCCTCATCACTGCAGGGAAACAATCCTAGAGAAATATAACACCTAATCTTCCCTAACATCTCCTCCCACTCTCATTAACTACTCATGGGTCTCATTTGGCTGCTTCTTTTGCAAATACTGAAGTGTTAGATAACGACAAATGCAGTAAGGATCTAAGTATTTCAGTATCTACATTTCCAGTAACTGCTGGGACACTTAACCACAACAGTCTCAAGTGCTCTTCTGAGTGAACCCATCATTGCTGACTGCTTCTATTCATGCAGCTCTAAAAATGTTAGAAAAACCTGTTTTAAAAAGCATGGTACTTTAGCAGTAATGGCTACATCACATCAAATGCAATGCATCAAAGATACCTACGGTATCCTAGGGACCTCAAATTCGGCATAATTACTGGTAACAAACTCAGATGCAAAGAAGTGTTAACTTTTCTCTACACAAAAACATTCCTGCTTTTACCACTTGCAGTCGCATTTTCTTTGGTCACATCTTACCCTAGTAATCCACAGCAATGCACAGCCACAGCAGTGAGAGTTTCAGCGGGGATCAAGATCTGGCAGGTGCCTCTGGAGGAAGGCTGTGAAAACACTGAAAAATATTGGTTCAAGTTGTAAAATCAGCAGGGAATACACCACTCATTTTGTGCTTTTGTTCTTCTGCTTGGAAGGAAAAGAGATGAATACAGCTTTCCAGATTTCTTGGAGAAAGATCTAAACAGAGAGGAAGACAGCCAGGAAAGGAAGGGTTGAGAAGCTGACATGTGTAACATCAACAATAACCTGAAGGGAAAAGGAAAAGAGAGGAAAAAAAACCCCAATAGCCGCAAAACCCCCACAAACTTATAGGGAAACAGATTTTTGTCTTTAGATCTAATCTAAGCCAAGAATTCTATTAAAATAAGAGAAAATGTTCAGTGGAATAGAGAACACAAGGGTAAAATCTTCCAGGGAAACCCTCTTGGCATTTGCTAGGACCTGAGCAACAGCTAAAATTCCAGATGCCTCTATTTCACATGCAAACCCACTTCATCTTAGATAAAATGATGAGTTCCTCCTGCATCTCATTATCCTGTTCCTTGTCTCTGATATATCCTCTCGTAACTCCATACAAAGCTATGGAAACCTACCTGAAATTACACAGATGGCTCTTTCCTGTAGTCTTTCTGTGTGTAGTCTACACTTGAGTCATTCACCATGCACTCAGAAAAATGTTCCTTTACTAATATTAAATATAGTAAATATGAAATGTGACATGAAATGTATGAATTTCTGCTCTTCTCCCTCCAGGCACAAGCACATAAACACTGGAGGGCTCTTTGGTACCTGACAGCAAACACTGTTCCAATAAAATCAGCAATTTTCAGCAGGTAATGCAGTGACAATAGCAGATGGTGCAAATAACCTGGGCTGTCAGGAGCAAAAAAGCCTTTGAACATCTTTACTTCTACTAACTCCAGTGTAAACTGTGGGGTCAAAAAGACCTTATTATTAGGTGGCAGGCTGGATTAAACTTCATTAAGATGGGTTGAAATAACACTGGCCTTTGACTGAAGATAGCTTTATTAAGCCATTAAAGCTGCTTGAGGGACTCAAATAGATGAAACATTACACATGCTCTCATGAAAAGCAAAACTACACTCAAGGCCACCTCAACACCTGAGCCACACAGGTGAAGGATATTTTTGGCAGAACTGTGTATCTCTACATCTGAAATGAGATGGTGAAATAGTACTGACAAGAGAAAAGAAAACCAAAGCCAGTCAGGAAGTCTGATTATGAATTGTATGCATACACCTAAAGGGAAAAAAAAAAAAAAAAGAAAAGAAAAGTTTTTGAAGGAAAGCAAAGTTTTATACTTACCAGTTCCAAGAACTTCCTGGAATTGCACTTCAAGAATTTTTAGTCCTTTTTGAAAGGATTTTTTTTTCTAATTCTGCACTGAGAAAAGGAGTTTTGTACCTTCCTTGCAAACAAGTTAGTTGAAAATGTTCTTCACATCCCAGCCTCCTCTCATACTGGCAGTTCCCTGCAAAGCCCCACATTTTGGCTATTTCTGCTACAGGAAAATAACTTTCTTAACAGTCATAAGTCATTCTAGCAACAGCACTGCAGTATCAGACCAACAAGAATGGTGTGAGGGAAAAAAATTCAGGCTCTGAAGTGGTAAATTTGTGTTCAAAAAGTAAACATAGCCAAATGGAGGTAAGGAAAAAAATCTGATGCTCAGCCAGCAATGCCTATAGCACTTTGAAACTCTGGAGAGAGGTTTAAAATAAGAAAAAGGAAAAGCCCTCACAAGCTGGAGAGGAAAAAAGAAGGGCAGGGAGGGAATGGAAAAAAAACCAGGAGCTGGACATTTCACAGAAGGAAGCAAAACACCTAATGCATTTAACAATGTTCTCTGTCAGTCTGAAGCTAAATCCAGACAACGTTGTAGAGTGTGTCCGAAAGAGACGACCTACATTCACATACCATCAGCAAGATGGGAATCATCACAGCCCTAACCCTGTAATGCTGCATAGAACAAACCATCCCTGCAGGCCCTCCTAGATATGCAAGTTGCTGCCTTCACTACAGCTCTAGTTGTGGGTGTGCCAATATCCCAAGTCCACTACTTGGCAGAACAATTTAAGATTTTTCAAGGCCAAAAAGAACTACTGTGAATGCTCCATTCTTGGCACACTTATGCTTCAAAATCCATCAGATTAGACATAAAGCGCACAGATTATGGATTGATGGTGGCATCAGCACAAAATCAAGACCTGAATTGCCACTGTCATGGCAAAGGATTTTAGCAAGGAAACACCTGATTCACAGGCAGTAGTCCTCTTTTGCCCTCCGCACATTTCTACCTAGACTTCCATTCCTGAATCACTACAGAGGCTGGGCAAATCAGATGTAATCAACTCAGTTCCTGGAGGTAATTTCTGCAGCTCTTGCTCCAGTCAAAGGAAGCTGCAAGTGTTTGGATTATCAGTAAATAGGTCAATTAACTGCCTCATGCTTCAGTTTCCACACCCATAACACGGAAGCAATTATTCCTTCTTTCCACAGGGCCAGCAGAATCTTGCATGAAAACTGCTGAACACTCCCTCTTTCCTCTAGACCACAGTGGTCTGTTACCATGCCACATCCTTTATCCAGTGTTACTGCCTGACTAGCTACCCTTCTGTTCACTGAAACAATCAGAGCAATGAGCTGGAAGTTCTCAACACTTCTTCCTATTCACCCATTATCCTACACAGCTATTTATTCTACCCCTATCTGGCTACCTCCTCTTTTTCTCACAGCTGAGGACACCTGTTCAGCTGCAACAGAAAAGAGGTAGGAAAGCAAAAAAGGAAACCCTCAGAGAGCTTGTTCAGAAAGAAAGGAGTTTGAATACTGTCTTACACAGTCTGATAATTACAAGTAAGTGGCAGCAGATCCAAATCATTACTGGGTAGGAGGTAGCCCTGCCAGCAAATATGATAGTTCTAGCAGGCTCTGTTCAGCAGCTCTTTTGCTGTAAAAATAATATTGCAGTGAATTGAAATATTTTGGCCTCACTCCAGTAATAACCAAGGCAGGCTATTGTTGCCCTGGAAGGAAATTTTGCTCAATGGGATGGAAGCAGCTACTGCCTACTGAAGAGAAAATTGAGCAGAAATCTCTTTCTTCTAGTATTTTGGACTGAGCCTTGACTTCTCTCCCTGCTGTCAAAAAAAAAAAAAAAGCAATACTCTGCAAGAGGGAGTTCAGAAGCAGACAGTGGTCTGAATATATGTTGCCTTGGTCTGGCACACTGCCTACTAAAACAGTTGACATTTTCTTACAGCCTTAAGACCTTCTGGCTTTACTCTGAGTCAGACAAGTTCACTTAAAACAAAGCACAAGGAGCAAGTTAGATGCAGTCAGAGTGCACACATTTTATTACTGGAATCTACTGGGCATTTGAGAACTCCTGACAGTCCAGACTAAGAGTATAAGATGAATAAAAATAAGGAAAACATGGTAAGAATTCGACTGTCAAGCAGAAAAACCTAACAAATGCACTTCAGATACATGTGCATCAGCCTTTTAGCAGCCAATACACCGAAAAGAAAACATCAATGGTTTGCAGAAACAGGACACAATCAAGACTCAGCCAGATAATGCGCTGACTGCTAGACTCGTACTTCCTGGCTTGTCACTGACACTGTTACCTTATAAAGCCAACACTGGGCAGCAATTAAGTAGAGCCGTTATTCACCACTAACTTAGCAAAGAGAAAGAAATGAATGAGCTTTCCCAGGTTGCAGTAGTTCCAGATTGTCTCTCAAAGGGCTGCATCAATTACTGTCACT
Organism: Dryobates pubescens; assembly: GCF_014839835.1. Taxonomy (NCBI): domain Eukaryota; kingdom Metazoa; phylum Chordata; class Aves; order Piciformes; family Picidae; genus Dryobates; species Dryobates pubescens. Next base: position 6,007,355 of record NC_071635.1, read on the forward strand.
TATTTGTCAGCAGTGTGCCATGATTAATTGGCAAGCTCCGCATTTTTGTATGCCTTACGTCATGCGCGGCTCTGCTCCCTCATCTGTTTTTACTGGTGTTAGAGACCAAAACGTTCCACACCATGTACCTTGTCAAAGCTGTATTAATGTCTCACAATGGACCTGAGCTAAAACAACTTAAAACACTACAGATTACCTAAATGTGCTGAAAATAAAGATGTAAAGAGAAGTGACTGAAAGATTTAGTAGAATTGAAAGTTCAGATGCACAAAAGAGCAACAGACTTAAAGCCCTCTTCAGCAAAACAAGACTGCTATGTTGGCAGAGTAAGGGAATTTGTTGTCAGTCCTAAAACACGTGGGACAGTTTTTATCACTCATTCAGAGCAAGCAGCATTTTACAAAACACTCCCATTTATAAAGTAGACTGTTACTTAGCACGAAACAGCCTGAAGTTTCAGTTCTTCACATCCTTACTTCGCTATTTAGGAGGGTGTTTGCCTCTTCCTTATTTTCTACAAACCATCAGCGCCCTATGGACATTCACAGAAGAGATAGCAAGATACAGTGTCTGCACAGAGGAGGTCACAGTATTGGTCCTCTGGGCTCTGACAGCTACTCATCCCATGCTGTTGTGCAGAACAGAACAAAGCCTGGCTCTGAGAGATCTGTTCTTTATCTGGGGGTTTATGGGTCCAAGCAGGCAAGTCCCTACTTTCAGGGCGCAGAGGTTGCCTACATTTCTCAGGTGCCATCAGCACCTTGGACAGTGTGAGCCTGGGCCTGACAGTGGCACTTGCTGATACCCACAAACAAAATGCAATCAAAACAGCCTCTGTGGTCACATGCTCACACCCCACCACAGCCTAGGGACATAGCTGCTATGTTCTTTTGCCTGAATTTTCATGGCTTGTACCAGAAATATGTTGATTCTTTTCCAGCAGGCCACTTCATGTGCATCCAGGAGAGAACAGGATGTCAATAAAACAGTGCCATCAATGCAAGCTCTTGCCAGAGATAGTTTTCTGGTATCACTGGCTGCTGTACTTGTTAAGCTGCTGATAGCAGCAGCAAAACAGAGAAGGGAAAAAAAAAAAAAAGGATTAGACTGAGCTTTTGTCTTGACCTCCATGGTATTATACAACCCTTTAGATTGCTCTCTGCTGCTAGAATACCTCCTCCTGCTAGGAAACCAGTAACCTATTTCCAAGTTCTGTGCAAGAATTCACTTTTCACACTTACTAATTTCTGACTTTGACCCATACGACTTTTCTCTCCTTTCCTGTGATCTGTTATATTTTACAAGACATAAGACAAGAGGCTACCTAAATTATTTTACATTGACCATTACATTGCCACAACAATAGTGCCTGAGAGGTCATTTTACATTAGCTGAGTTTTTCTGTTCCCAGCTGCACAACACACATCCTTCTCTCAGTTCTCTAGCAAAATTCAAAGCTGCATTGGCTTGAAAAACAGAAACAATGAAAGTGACAGATGATTTGAATGACTCAGAAAACCACAGAATGTATACATGATGTTTGACTATCTGGGCTTGGATTTCCATTTTTATGCATTATTTACTATATTCTCCCTTGCAGGCTTACATACACTAATCCTGCTGGATGTATTCAGCACAGGGAGAGATCCCTGGCCTCCAGCTTGGAAGCAATTTAGCACTTCTGCGCACGCAGCGATATTTTAGATAGAAATTACAGGTGGTATTGGCAAAGCATGATGTTGTAGAAGGCTCTGATGTGTTCACTTTACGACCTCAGCAAAAGGTCCCAAAGCATTGAATAAATCAGTGTTATCTCATATGCCTTGTCATTATCTTTCAATCTATGGCTTCCCAAGATGGTCAAGTTTGAAGAGCAATTCTGTGACAATAAAATGATCCTGAGAAATGATAACAATATGCAGATCTAATAGCTATGCCAGTTCAATAAATACAGTTTAAAAACAGACCATCACAAACCAGAGGGTAGGTAAAACAATGCTTTTAGTCAAACAAAGCACTCAGCATAAACGCAGAACAATCCCAGAACACACCATCGTGGGTTCTTTCCTAGATAATGGAAATTAGTCGTAAGATCATTACAAAGCCCTGTAGTCTTAAAACCTAGATAATATAAATGTACAGTGTTTAACATGTTTAAAACCCACAAGGGGGCAGAAGCTTAGGTAAACTGATGAATGTAAAAAAAGACACACAGAGCCAGCAGATAAAATGAAGCTCAAGACTCTGGTGCTCTGAAATACATGTGCTTTGTTGTTCTGTTTCCAAGGGCAATTTAGCCATTCTGTAAGGGAAATTAGGTTCATAACTCCATTTAGATTTCTGACTGCATTTACTTAGACATGTAACTTCGCCATATGGTGAAAATATGAATCCTATTAACCAGGTTCAGACAATTCTTCATTTATTCTGAAACTCCCCTGCTCTGATTCCACATATAATCAAAATTACCACAATTTAGTCATCCATATTTGTTCACTGATTTCAGCTGGAAAGTCATTAATTGCTGCCAGTGATATAATGACTTCTAAAAACACACAGAGGAAGCCTGCATCCTCAGTTTGGCAGCAATATGACAAGCTTGTACAACAGCTAACCCAACTCAAATAAAGCTGCAACTGAAGTGTTTGGTTTCTCATATACAGTATCTCATGCTGTTTGTGGACATGACAAAATTGTCTTAACCAGCTTGGAAGTCTAAAACTAATCTTGAAAAGATATTCAATGACTCAGGGCTACAGCCATAAATAGACTTACTTTTAAACATTATTTCACTCAGCAGAACCTACAGTCTCAAATTAGATGCCAAGACCCATCTTATAAAACACAAACTTAGGAAGACAAAGAGGCAGGTTAGCTCCTGTAATCAGTATGAAGTCAGAAGAAAGATCAGGCACTTCATTTTACAGCAGGTAAACAACTACCTGATTAGGATCTTCTGCTATAAATCCTTTTGTCTGTGCTGCCTAAGTAAGGACACAACTAGACATGAGAGAACTAGGCCCACTACAGCCTCTCTGATAATGTTACCACTATCTAGAAGATAAAAAATTTCTTTTCAATTGTCATTCTTCTCTGTTAGAGTAAGGACTCCCAACACAGCTTTTTAGGAATCCAAGTCACAGGATCTAAGTAAGTTAAATTTTTAACTCACACTTTGGAGAAGTCTATTCATGCACTGATGCTTCTGTTAGTCTGAAGATGTGGAAGCCATATATCCTGTCTTCAGCCTTCTCACCACTTTCAGTTTCTCCTCACAGACACAAAGCAGACAGACTGCTCTGAAGTCTGAGACATGACACAGAAAACCACCACAGTAAGTACCAAAGAGTTAACCCGGACAATGCTGAAGTGAAGGTCCCTAATCCAACAGCAACATTACCTGTTGTAGCACTTCCTCCTAATTTTGTTTGAACAGCTGTTTCACTGGAAATGAATTAATGGGCTTAAGGGCTTACAGTCTTTTCCTTGTAGAAGGATAACCAAAAAATACCAACAAACCACAAACACGAAACAACTTTAATTAATATTCCTTTTTGCTGAATGCCCTTCTCTCAGAAAAACAGAAATGAAATTAACCTCTCTTCAATTACTGTCAGTAAGTAACACATTGCTTCTTCATGCAACAAATGGAACAAGAAAACTGTAAACCAGTTATTCCATGTTCTACTTGCCAGATCTGCCTGAGACGGGCTGCTATACTAACATGCTGAAAGACACTTTACTTCAGAGATTTTATAACTAATGCTATGAATATGTGATCAATGATATTTGAAGTAGAGGTGTTTAAGGGGAATAAATTGCTCAACAGCTGAAACATCATAGCTGTGTGCATGCTTGTGATGCAAGATGTGTATGCCTCAAGGGAACTTAAACTTTCACAGAACCAGTATGACACATTAATACAAGGTTACAGTTCTGATTGTTGTTATAATAGATTTTTTTTAAACAAAGTAAATATCAGACTAAAACTGGGACATTTTCTGATTGTTTGTAGATACATGAAATTCACAGTCCTCAAACAGTGGTTTACTACCCTGCCAGTAACTACCAAGCAAAACTTCTATTATTACTACCACATTCAGTACAGTAACTAAGCAAAGGCAAGTGGCTGCATAAGCAGAAGACCCTGTTGGGATGTACACCAGCCACTGAAGGACTTGGACAATGTGAAAACATCACTGGATACAAGGAGAGATGGTATCTTTTTATAACTGTAGCAGTAAGTTAAAGTTCTCTGGACCTAGAAAGATACTAGTCTGACAAAGTCTCTAACAAACTGTCTTCTGCTTATTTCCTGGAGAAAAGTAAAGACTTTGGAAAAGACTATTACTGGGATGCAGTGTTGGGTCTCAAAACTGAACATATAATGTACAGATGTCCATGAAGAAGAATGGGATCCAAACTATTAGTAGAGAAGAAAGTGGTAATCAATACATACATCAACATCTTGTGTTGCTATTTCTGTCACTAACAATACTGTAACTGTTATTGTTTTGTTCTTCACAGTAGAAAAAAAAAATCTATCCTGTGATAAACAGATTTGAGTAGTAAAGAATTATGCTGTTCGTTTCAGTATCATTGTCCATAATGCCATTAAGTTGAATTCTTTTCCCATGAAAACTTGAAGCAAGATGTCCAATGCAAGTTCGTTTTACAGAACACTGAGAGATCCAAAATGAGCATGAATAGTTTACTAATGACAGAGCCTTAATATTAACTACTGATAAGTCAGGAAATTCACACAAAATCACCCTCTGAAGTTAGTATTACTGTCCTTGTAAATAAAAATTCTTGGTTATCTAACTGTGGTACAAGAGGACCTGTGGGAACATTTTGATAACATGAAGAATTTGATCGTTACTTCATTGTAAAGCAGCTTTTTTCCCAGTGCCCATTAACAGAATTTAGAAAACAAAGGTAGTTAAGTGAGATGAAGAAATCCAAAGTATCTGATTCAGCAGGAAGAAACAGTCTGGGAACCAGTCATTCACCAGAAAATCAAATACATGTTAACTAGGCAACTGTAGATGCTCAAGGCACTCTTAATGTGTCTTTTCCACTTGCCTTGCCAGTCACAATGATGACTATGAATATAGCATTAAATTGCTCAAAGTTTTCACTTCAGTCTTGTTTCTATGTAACCAGAAGAAATAAATCTTCCTCAATGCTCACACAAAATTACTTAAAGTGACAGATTTCCACAGTTCCTGTACCCATACATTTTGGCATCTTAAGAACCAATTCAAGTTAATGACTTCTGTCTAGTAATGAGAAAGATGTAAATAAAATGAGACAAAATCATGCTACAAGAAAATGCAGATTTTAGATCCGAATAAAAATGAGCCTGGATGCAATCAGCAGCCAACCAGAATAACAAACCCTGTGTGGTTTCAAATTAAAGAATTTTAATGGAGTCTTAAAGCTTAGATACAGAAATAGAGTTGCAGACAACCAAGAGTTCAGTTTCAAAAGGCTATGATTTCCAGGTAATATCACCAATATCTACACTTCTAAAGCTGTAACTGAGGAGGTGAAGCCTACTTAAATATTTCTTTTGCTTTGTCTGTTGTTTTTTTTTAAATAAGCATAAGTTTATCAATGCTCCTTTATCTTCAACTTTTTATTTTTCAAGCTATGTTTTACTTCAGGTGAATGTCTGTCTTTGTTTTTTATCCTGTTAGTGTATTTTTTAAAGTAGGAAAAATAGTACGTGAACACACCACAGTGTGCTAAGGAGTCAAGTGAGAAGTCTGGAGTTTGCACACATACAAATGGAGCACTTTGGAACATGAAATCCATTCTTCTCAGGCTGCAATTAGCTGTCAGTTTCACCATGGACATTTTCCATGTGCACTTTGAGGTAGTCATTTCTTGTAAACTTCTTGTGGCAAAGCTGGCACTCTGCCATCGGTCGATTTGGGTTGTGAGTCAGCTTGTGTCGGATCAGCATTTTCTTCAGGCTGAAGGACAGATCACAAACCTAAGGCAGTGAAGACAAAGGAAGTCTTAAAACTTCAAGCGCATATAAAGCTCCTTAAGTTACATCATTGAGGCCACAGCCACACATACCTGAAATATTTAACAAATGAGCTGGTCCTTTGGAAGAATAATTCCTTCAGAGAGCACCTTAAAGACTATTAGTGTCTGGCACCTTTCAATGTTGTACATTAACGGTGGTAACAGCGTGTCCCAGGTCGGCTTGGTGTTTTTTTGGGTGTTTTTTAAATGTTTTATTCTCTCTTGGATGAAGCAAAATTTATAACAAAACATCACAAGCCTCTGTCAATTCATGCTCAAATGATGTATTTCCTTCCTGACCTGCCGAATGACATCTGCCAGTTCCTAAACAATCAGTTAGAAGGATGGAGGAGGAAAAAAGAAGAGGCTCTGAAAGCTGCAAGAAAGGTTAGTAACTATTATAAAGGAAACTGCATTGTTCCAGTCTTCTTCTGCCTGGCCAAGAAAATAGAAGATATCTTGCAAGTGAATATGGAATTCCTTTGCTATATTATCTGGTGTCCTGCTTCCCTGCTTCCACTGCACTCCAAGTGGTTCAGTTCATTCTGCCATTTGAATAAATGAACACATGGATGAGGGGCTCTGCCATGCTAAAACCACTACCACTTACAAAAATTCTAGTATTGAAGTCAAAATGAAAGGTTAAGAACAAGTTCAGCCACGAGAAGTTAGAATGAAAATAATCTGTAGGCAAGACATCGAGTTAATTGAAATTATGCAGTTACACTGTCACATGCATGTACCAATTGGGTACCTACCATAGGTACAAACCTCCCAGAAAATAAATATTTAGAAAACATGGTCCTGAATTGGCTAACTAAATAGGCAAGGGTCATACAATTAAGAATGAACATCCATAGGCTTGCAATCTTAGAATTCCATGTTCATTCCAGACAAAAATGTCTTCCATACAGTGGAAACCCAGGGAACCCAGCAACATTTGTCTTTAAGAAATGAGGTTATAAATTCATACTGGTATCAAACTAAGAATGAAAACACCAAATGACTATTCACTCCTTTTGGAACTAAGACAAACAGCTGACTATTGAATTAGATAATCCTGACCTGCAGTGTATGTATTTTATGCCAGTTAAGGCAAAACTATACAATGATCATAAAAAGGGTAATTGCCAGAGGCGTGTTTTGTACCCACAGTATGTTTTGCCAGACATAAGCACTGAATGTGCTGTTGCAATGGAACAGTTTTGAATTTATGACATGATGTGATATCAAGGACTTTTACACAGCAGCTGTTATTCTCCAACTTTTTCCCCTCAAGCATAATCACCTCTTTCAGACCCAAGCAACAGTCACCCTTTTTGTTATGCTACAGTCAATGTCACTTACAGCATCCACCGGTCAGGTCTTAATATTGCCTTTGCCAAATACCATTTTCTATTCCTCTTCCACAGAACACACAAAGCAAACTCGTAACATTTCTCTGATCATAACCATCATGCTTGCTCACGAGTCACAATGTGTTAAAAATAGCAAATACTTGCAAGCAGAACACGTTCCTTGAAAGCTAGAAAGCTGATCCAGGATATACACACATCCGAGACGCGTGTGTGTTCTGTTTATCTTACAAATGCCTCTTCACTTTTTAAAGCAAACTGCTTACTGCACAGCCTTAAAGTACAGGTTTTTTTCATTTATAATGATTTTTTTTTTTCACATTTATATTCATGTAAACAGTGTAATGTGTCCTGCTGTTCCTTCAGGGCTCTGGCATGTTCTATTTCCCAACTTCCATGGAATGCACAGGATTGTTAAGGATACACTATATCTTGTGCTGCGCTTATGCATTAGAGTTTTGGGTATGGGTTTTTTATGTTGCTTTGTATTTCAAATGTCTAAGCAAGGGTGACGTTTGTAGATTTACAACCATGTGTGCTAATGTACACTTGAACTCTAATCAATCTCTTCAAAATGATCAAAGTTTTGATCAAGTAGGGAGGATGGAAAAGACTGACATTTGAAAGTAAGTGTAGGGTCAGCTAAAGGCAGAGTGGAGAGAAATACTCCACTGGAAAGAAACCAGGACAGGCAGTACTTGACCTTTTTGCCCCCAAAGAATAATCTGTTGTCTCTAAGGCAACTGAAGTTCAATTTGCATTCCAGTTAAAAACAGTCCGGTTCTCACAGGACAGAATTGCAATATATTAGCAAAAAAAAATTTTTTTGTTTTAGGTATTTCCCCATTTCAGTTATTTTCACTTTCCTATGCGATACAGATTAGAATTTTCATGTCAGAATAGAAATATTTTGTCTCCACTGTCAGTGGGATGAGAGGGCTTTGAGCCACTAAGTTCTAGAAATGCTTTTGTTGACTGACAAGGACATAAACAAACTGCAGCACCTTCATCACACAGGGTACAAGGATTATTTTTACATGTAGCACATTCTGTACTACAATTTCTGTTCCACATGCCTGAAAGAGAGGTAGAGAAAATATGACTTTTGTTTCTGATTCTGGAAGAAATAATGGGTATATAGTGGTTTAGATTTGGTAGGGAGAGTTGTATAATCAACTGAAGTCTACTCCTGAGCCCATAAGGTACTTCTTTTTTCCCCCCTCTCTCGTTTTTGGGGCTTTTTTTTTTTCTTTCCATTAGCCAAAGTTTCTCTTTCTCCAGTCCTTTGGCACTGACAGCATTTCCCATTTGTAAATGCCAATGGTACTAAAAAAAGAAAATTCTGGCAGGAAATGTTAATATGTTATTTAGAAGAAAGAGCTGAATAGTTTCTATGACTGATTCTAATGCCAGGGAGGAAACAAGACTGGATCTGTCAATCCTTTTAGGACTTTGGTCTGTCAGTGTGGCTCCCTGTACGATTACACTTATGAAAATCCCAATCACTAAAAGCACAGCCTGTTTTTCATCTTTAAGAGTTTCTCAGTGGGTCTAGGCATTGAGCTTACAGACTTTTCCAACTGCTTTAACGAGTAAGAGTATGCCAACATATACCTTCACCCTGTAAAACATGCAATGGAAATAAGGGAAAAAAATCCAGAAAATGGTAACAAAAATCATTATGAACATGGGAAGTCATTATGCAAAGTGCTGCAAAGAGAAAAACTTCAGAGAAGTTGACTAAGAAGGAGTATGGCTCAAGCACAGAAAGCAATGAATGGGAAAGCTATTAACTCTGTGTGTTAATGAAAGAGCTAAAAGACAGTTAGTGAAATTTCATTGCAGCAACCTGACTCACACTCTTCTCCACAAAATCTGCAGTTAAAAATTGATGGAAGTTGTTACCAGAAGTGAATCCCAAACAAAATAGTCAGTAACTACTGAAAACAAAACTTTTAACATTCTCCAAGTGTGCTGTAAGCAGCAGACCATGGTAGGCACTTGGGCAACTGAGGGGTGTATGAATGAACTGTAGCGGCAACTGTTCTTACTCTCTAAAACCACTGCGGTGTGCAGCTGGCAAAACACTAGTGCTGAAGAGTAATTTTGGTGAAACATGGTAGTAATGTAAAGTATAAAAAAAAAAATTTAAAAAATTGTCCAGTAAATGAAGGTATATCAACATCTCAGAGAAGCACCAGGGCTAGACACAGTACAGATGGGTTTAGAAACACTGATTTGGGAAAATACAGTTCTAACTAATTAGTGAAAACAACGGAAGGAAGAGTTGAAGCAGGAAAGTGTGCTTTCATACAGCTCATATTTTCAATTAAATAAAATAAAACAGAACCATCACCCCAGACTGGTCTGAAAAAGCACACTACAAATCCAACATCAGTGAAACTTGGATTCACAGTGTGGGAAAATTTGCATTTACACTTTATCAGCTCTTGGCTAGCTTGTACAGTACAGCAATCTGAAAGCTGAAATGGTTATTGGCAATGATTTGGAGTTAGAGAAATCCTCAAGATACTATCTAGAGCCAGGTCGAGGTTATCCCAAAAGAATACAGTAAATCTCTCAACTTGCAGACATCAGCAAAGTATTGTAGCTTAAATTTTTCATTATAGTAAACCATTTTATTCCCATTGAAATGTCACCACGTTGTTTTTTAAAAGCCAGATCAATTAACAGACCCTTGTGTCTTTTCATGCCAAGTGGTTATTGTAATTTTGCATCTAATTTTAAAATCTGTAACAAATTTACAGCTGTTCAGCCTGAGCTATCAAAGATAAATCTAAAAGCTGGCAGTTTCCCTGCGACTAGTTCATTAAGAGCTATCATACAATAAAACACCTATACTAATTCTGTACCCAGTGATCTAATGCCCTCCAACTAAACCACAGAATTGTTTTGGTTGGAAAAGACCTCCAAATCCAACCATTGACCTAACACCACCTTGGCCATTAAACTATATCCCAAAGTGCCATGTCTACAAAATCCTCAAGCAACAACTTGCATTCTGGCATTTGATAATTCTGAAAGACATTCTTTTCCTACACACACAGTTTCACACCTACCTTCCAAACACTGTGAGATATGTTGTATACAGGATGGAGTATGCTGAAGGAAAGGTACTTAACAGTGATCTATGAACTGCAATATGATACACTATTTCAGCAGAGCAAGCATACACAGCATCCATAATTTCTTCACTGAATAATAAAAGAAATCCCTATGAGCAGATGTTGAAAATATCAGACCAGATTTCACTAAACACAGACTGGAAATTCTGAATTCATGTGTGTCAGTCAACAACACCAGAAGCATTCATATTCCATGTAATGAATTAAATACCTTTTCCTGTATAAACTAATCTCCAACTATTAACCTGTCATACAAAATATACAGGAACCCAACCAGCATGAATTTGTAACTTGCAACATCCAAATTGCATTAATAATGGTGAAAATAACTCTTAAGGGATCCAAGCCCATAAAATAAAAGGGTGTGCAATGCTCTTGGCAACTGAAGAGGATACATAAAATTCCCTGAATGGTCTTTCATTAAAAAGGCAATCAAAGACCATATAAAGTGTAACTTTATGCCTCAGGCAATAAGTGCAAGACCATAGTTTCACCACCGTTAAGTTCTGCTGCTGCACTGGAGTCAAGAAGAGACAGATCAACTCACATCACACTGAAATGGCTTCTCTCCGGTGTGTGTCCTCATGTGCTCATCTAGGCCTCGCTTCTGACTGAAAGCCTTGTTACACTCTGAACATTGGTAGGGCTTTTCCTGTATGAAACAACAGCAGTGAGTGAAAGTGAGTCAATGCAGAGCCCAAGTCATTAAAGGAGTGGAATTCCATGCTGGATGGTGCAAGTTTTATATTCTCTCTAAGGGATTACAGTCAGTGAAAGCAACAGAAAATGACTTTCAAATGATTAAGTGAAAGCTGGGAAAGCTGTGGCCTGACAGTTTCCACTTCAACACCCACTTATGAATTAATTATCTGTTCCAGTCTTTCAAACCCAGTCATTTTAGGAGTCTGGTTTTTGTAACGTGAAAGGCACAGAAACATAAAATTCCAACGTACTTTCTTTTATCCTCCATAAAAACCTAAAGCATAAAGACAAGAAAGATGTCTATAAAAACCTCAGGTTTGTGAGAAGGTTCCCAAGCAGGGGAAGAGCTGAGGAGAGAAGAGGGAGTACAAGGAAAGCTCATGGTAGAGAAAAAACTTATTTTGAAAAGCAGTGACAGCAGGTTAGTCACATGTTCATTGCAGAATCTCCGAAGAGGTGCAGATGACAACACAGCCATCTGTATTTTTATTACAAGTATTGGTTATCAGCTACTGTAACACATGCTATAACAGTTGCAAGCTCATTGACATGAAATAAATAATGAGAGGTAACTATGGAAAATTGCTTCTATGGAGATCTTCCTCTTGAAGTTCTCCCTTAATAGAGAAGTTTATATAAGGTGCAAGTCATACTTTATTCTATTAAAGTTACAAAATAACTCTATTACAAAAAATATCTAAAAGTTTGTGCTATGGCACTGCATCATTAAGATGTTGATGCTTTGTAATCAAACAATTTCATTTCATGCTCATTCTATGCCTTCTGTGGTCCCTAATTCTGTATTGCTTAAATTTGAAAGATGAGTAATTTAGGCAAAATAAACGTATTTTACTAAATTAAACTGGGAAAAAAAAGGCAATAAAAATGCTAAGCCTATGAATTAACAAGTAATAGGCAGCACTCTTAACAGTCTTTTGGAAGACAATGTGGGATTTCACAACACTTGGAGAAGGCAACATTTGTAACATGGAAAAGATGATGCTGGCTTGGCATAATCACCACTGCTCTAAATCTGTACAAAAAGGAAATAGATAAAACCCACAGCAGTAAGTCTGCATGAAAGTCAATGCCACCACACAAAGGGGCAATCAGGACCAATGACAAGATTAGAAGAAAGCCAGACAAATTTTAAGCACCAAGCAAAGGGGAAAACCTGCTGTCAACAAAACAGGAAATCATTGGGAAGATCATACAGGTCTGACTTCAGAGGAGTTAACAACTGCCAGTATTATAAATCTACTCTCCGTTCAAAAAGCATATGCCAGGCCATGACTATGGTAGTAGCAAAGCCAAAGGATTACATGTGTTTTCTTTTATTGATGATATAAATGAGGAAGGGAGCAGGGATCGTGAAAGAGACAGGACACAGCTAATACTGCAGTGATTTAATATTACATTTTTAAGTACACCAGGTATAAATAAAAATATGTAGATCAGGATTTACAACCGTCCTGCCTCTAAACAAAGAAAGGCCCAGGAGAGCCCAAATGGGACTTGGTATTCAAGGAAACGCTTCACTCTAAGACTGGTATGCTAACTTTGAAGCCCTTATTATGATGATTTTCACTTCACTGTGTTAAAAATGAGAGGAATTCAACATTTTAACGGCTATGACAAATGTAACAATGACAGTTAAAATCCCAGGACTATCTAGGATCTAATATTTCTTAAGGTTTTGATTGTGTGGGGTTTTTTCTATACATAGAATACATAGAATAAACCAGGTTGGAAGAGACCTTCAAGATCATCGCGTCCAACCCATCCTATCCTACTGAATTCAGCAGATTTACTTCTGATCTCCTTCAGAATTTCACAATATTGTGCACTTCCTGTGGAGTGTGTTCATACACCTAAGAAAACACATGAATTACTACTATCCTGGGGAAGACATACTGATCACATTAAGTTGTGGATAATATCTCTTTGGAAGCATTCAAGGCCAGGTTGGATGGAACTTTGAGCAACCTAGTCTAGTGGAAGATGTCTCTACCCATGACAAAGGGCTTGGAAGTGGATGGTGTTTAAAGTCCTTTCCAACCCAAACCATTCTATGTGTCCTTCAAGCCACACTCAGGAGCAATTCAGCAAGTAGTACATAGCTTGTATCAAAGATGGTCACCAGAATTGGTATTGACCTGTCAAAATCCTACCTGAACATGAACTGAAGGTTCAAAGCCACAACAGCCTGAAAAAGCATGATCTCAAGGGCCTGGATAAAAGCCCAACCAGGTGGGCTAACAGAGTTCATGATGCATACCCACATGCAACAGCCTCACTAACACCAAACTTCTACCAGAAGTTACACACAACAGTGATGGATGGGTAAGAGAAGTCCTAGAGAATCAGTGAGGTATTTCTTCTTCATCTAGAAACTCCCCACAGATAGTGTCAGACCATGCTGAGGGCCAGGTCAATAGGTTCATTCTTTACAAGAAACCTGTTAGACAGCAGCTGTAGTAATAGACCTTTGAGCCTCACTAAATTCCAGTGTCAATGCATTGGTTTCTTTTACATTTAACAAGAGCCATGGGCAGTTTCACTACCAATGAAGTGGTGACTGCAGTATGTTGCTTGTATTCTTTTTGAAAGCTTTCCTCTGAATCAAAGGGCTAGGATTTGAGGTACAGTGCAGGAGAAAAAAAATTAAACAAGAGTGACTTATGTAACTGAGGTTTAGTTACAAATCAGCCATAAAAAATAAATACTAAGCTGATTAATGTCAGGAAAAAAACATCAGTGAGACTTTCCGCTAGATCATCACCACTAGCAATACATCCCCTGTTGAGAAGAGAGGCTAAGTCACTTAAGATCACAGATGGTGCAAGTTAATGGAGTTCAGCTTCATATCTCAGTGTGAAAAATATGCAAGACCTAACAAGATGTTCTCTCACTAACTGGATGGTTTGTGGAAGATATAACAAGTGGCTCACCTACAGAGGCCTAATTATACTACCAGACTTCCATTAAATTACTACAGTAATGTTGACACAGGCAGAAAGGCTGATGAGAATTTACAACTCCATAGTAGTAGGAACTTTAATCTTATGACTAAACCCCGATAAAGTCCCTCAGGTGAGGGCCAAAATAATTCTTTGAATTATTTGTAGTAACTGGAGCAAGCACAGAAAGTTTCATGTAAAATTTGTAATGAAAGCATGCATCTTACTGAAATGCCTGCCAGAAGTGTATTAGTTGAAAAGCTCTAGTATTTGCCATTAGGTAGACTTTACTATGCCATTATCTTCCCCTTTCCCAGAGTAGCTGTCTCTCTGCTACCTACAATCTGTGTGGTTTTTGTTTGTTTTGTTTTAAATCACTGAATGAACAGCTTTAAGCTAGAGGAGTGTAGATTTAGACAAGATATTAGGAAGAAATTCTTTACAGTGAGGGTGGTGAGACACTGGAACAGGTTGCCCACAGAGGCTGCGAATTCCCCTTCCCTGGAGATGTTCAAGGCTAGGTTAGACGGGGCCTTGAACAACCTGGCCTAGTGGAAAGTGTTCCTGACCATGGCAGGGGCGTTCGAACTACAAGATCTTTAAGGGCCCTTCCCACCTACACTATTCTATGAATCTATGAAAATTAATTTTTGCCTAAGATGTAATGAAGGAAGGTTCATTTAATCAGCAATGATGAAAACTCAACAGACGTTCAACTGTTTTCAGAAGAACAGTATCAAAGTAAACAAAAAAAAAAAATTCACTCTGTGGGGAAAAGATATCAGTCAACATTACAGAAAAAAACCAGCATGAAAATTAAGTGCAGTGGGATTCAAACCTTGTGTATTCTGTGCACGAACACAGATTCCACAGGCAAGGATACCACAGCACTAGCAAAGTCATCATCCTCAGACAGACGTTTGGGAACTCACTCATATGTCACCAACAGGGAAATAGAAAATCTAACAGTGAAAATAAATCAAAATTCAATCAACACCTCATTCTGTTTCATTACACACGGTCATGTGCATGGAAGACGGTATTTAGTACCAGTGTTGGGGTCTGTAGTTGGTTTGTTGTTTTTCTTTCTTTCTTTTTGGCAATAGCATGGTACACTGTAGAACACAAGACCTTTTTGCAAAACTTTCTAAAACCCAAATATTTCCTGGGAAACAAAGAGCAACTGAAATTGTCACATTGGCAGTAGTGTTCACACAGTTTGGGTTTTGTTATTTGTTTTCTTTTTATATTCTTCTGGGTTCATAAAAGAATAGAGGAGGTTGTGTAAAGCTCCAAATGAGCGCCTTGGAAAGTCTGTTTATTAAACACCCAGATGAGGAGAGTTTTCTTCTTGTACTGTTCCAGCAACAAGCTGAAACACTGACAACAGACTGCCTAGCTTCCATATTTATCATAATTTATTCCCATTAAATTAATAATTAAAACTTAAAATTAACTCACAGTTGGATAATTCTTGCATATACTGTACCAGCTACCATTTTTGAAGTAATGAAAATACCAATTTGACATGATAATAACTCTGGGCACCCATCAGTGATCATATTTCCAAACACTAACAATTATAATTGTGTAATATAATGTCAGGCAATGAATCAAGCCTTAGGGGAGAGCTGAAGTTTACTGCACTGTGTAGGTTGGAAGCTCGCATGTATTTCCTAAAAGCTGATATGGTCTGTAAATTCATTTCATCAAGAATTTCAGTGAGTTCCTCATTCATGTTTTCTTAGGCTGCTTTTTTTCTTCTAAAGTAAAAAATAAATAAATAAATAAAAGAACCAAGCCATAAACCAAACATCTATTTTCATAGAAACAAATCAGTAGTCAGGTGACAGTATTAGGTGGTTGGTATTTTCTTCTTCTTACATTGTCAGTAGGGGTTTTGGCTTACCTTCTCTACTTCCTCCAGAGTTTGAGTTGACACCTGCGACCACCCAGGCTGTGCTCAGTTTAGCAGCTGCCAGACCCTACTTTCTACAATGATTTTTCCAGCAACGTGCCCTGATCCACAGGATCACATTTGGCATTTAATCCCACTGGTAAAACGTAACTAAATTTAATCTCTACAATGATATGTTCCTTGCTGAGTATCATGTTATTACTTTTACACTACTCCATAATTTTTCTGGACAAAAGATCAGACTTTTTTCCAACGTATTTACAAGCACAATCCTGGAGAAGGGTGCTATGATTATGCTTATTTCCACATTGCTAGGCTTATCTGACACAAAAATAACTTCTGGCTTTTTACATCTCGCTATTTACTCTTTGAATAATTCTTTTGCGTGAAAGTGTAAGTTTCAAAATCAATGTATGTGTACAAAGGGTAAGAAAAGGAACAGCCAGTATCCTTATAATCTTTTCAAAAGTAAACACATTGGATGTCTAATGAGAAACTTCAAGTGTGACTTCCTAGCTTTTCTTCTTCTTAGAACTAACAGAAATAAATATTGGCAAACACACTACATTTTTTATATCCTCGTTTCATCTTTTTTTAGGTGGCCTAGGATCACAGAACAAGTTCTAGTGAATGAATACCATGCTGAGGAGTTTCAAGCTACTTCTGCACAGGTAAAATCTGTCTTCACTGGAAAATTTCTTACACAGCGCTGTTCAAAGCTATCTCCCTTAGTGTTTATATTCAGATCAGATATGTGCTTTTAAAGCACACATTCCAAATGTTCCCAGTTACTGTGAATTGGTGTATACTTCCAAAATGCTTTGGGCTGCATGATCTCAAGCCGCACCAGGGGAAGTTTAGGCTCGAGGTGAGGAGAAAGTTCTTCACAGAAAAGAGTTATTGGCCATTGGAATGTGCTGCCCAGGGAAGTGGTTGAGTCACTGACCCTGGAGGTGTTCAAGAGGGGACTGGATGTGGCACTTGGTGCCATGGTTTAGTTATGAGGTGTTGGGCGATGGGTTGGACTTGATGATCTCTGAGGTCTTCTCCAACCTTATTGATTCTATGATCTGGATTACTTCTGGAAACAAACCAGAAGGTTTAATGCTTTCCCGGGAGTGCTATTGTGCATTGAGTCTGTAGAACCAGACAACACAATCTGCAGTTAAATCCTTGAAACACATACAAAATACCATGAGTTAGAGGAAGAAGTTAGTACTGCTATTATTTTAGCATATACAAAATGGAATACAGGAAAAAAGAGAAGGTCAGTAAGGGAGTCATAATTAGAATTTAACAGTTAATGACTTAAATCTTTTCCCCTTATTTTTGTAAGTATAAAGTATCTTGATTGGTACAGCCTAATCTCTACACAAACAGTCAATTATTAACTTTTTGCCACTGATGATTCATAGACAATCCTCAAGTACCCATAAAAACGAAGCCACACTCACCTGTGTGTGGGTACGAATGTGCATTTTCAATCCATCATTCTTGCTGAAAGCTTTGTCACAGTAAGGACACTGATAAGGACGCTCACCTGAAAACAAGAAAATATTTGAGTCCATAAATATGGCCTCAGTATATGAAGGTCTTGTAGCATGGTTATTTCTCAAATGGAAGTACTTGTTAATTTTTTTTCTGGTCTTTTCTTCCTACTCAGTTCAAACAAAAAGAGATTTAAGCATCTGAGCAGGATACAGAACTAGACCAAAATACTACTCTTTACTGCTTGGTTTTGTTCAAGCAGATGATCACATAAGAGTGCCTTGGAGAAAACAAACACACACACAAGTGGAGAGGGGAAGAGAGGAAAAAAACCAAAACACCACAACCCCACCAACAAACCCAAAAAACTACCAAGATATCACCTACTGCCCTTACCCACACCACATTCTACAGTGGCTTACACATGGTTGCTTTTATGGTTAGGCATTAACAGCTCCCAAATATTTCTGCTATTTCACATCTGGTCATTTTCAGAGCCCTCTGGGTGTCAGAATCCAAATGAAATACAAAATCTACTCTTTTTTTAATGCTCTATGTGAGCTAACTGTTAGAAGGTAGTTAATCAAAAGTGTCTGCGATTTTTGTGTTGCATTTTATAATTGAAAGAGAAGCAGAAGGATCTTAGCATCTCTCTCGCAGCATCCCGTATCTTAAAGGTATTTAGTTTAATGCTCCATTAAACTGGTGTCATTTAGCATCTATTTTCCCAAACTTGCATTAGTGTAATGTGGATACTGAGCTTTTCAGAGGCAAACAGCCAAGAGTTTCTAAGCTAGCTCCATAATTTGGAAGAAGTGATAAAAAGCTTTATAAGTTCTCAGTGGCATTTTAACTCTTCAGGCAATGCACTGGAATCTGAGTTGACTACCTCCTCTTTCTGTACACAGTGCTTTAAGAACAAGCATCAGGTTGCTTCTAGTACAAAACCACAGTTCAACATATAAAGATACAATAACTATTTTCTCACTACATGTACTTTTTTCTACAGTCATAATGCTGAAGGTGTAAGAAGCATGTACTGAGAAATACAAGTAAAGCAAAGTGTGTTCTAAACCCATGCATAGCTTTTTGCTCATAAAACAATCTTTGCACATATACAGAGATTTAACAACATCCAAATGTCAAATACTTAAGACTCATATTCAATGCTAGAGAACAGGTAAAAAAGTTTTAAAAAAATAAAATCAAACATATTCCACTGATACGACAAAAAATCAGAGTGTAAGAGAGCAGCAGTAACAGAAACAAGTATTTAAAACTCCATGGCTCCTAACAAGTTTGATATTCATCTTTACTTGGAGAAAGGAAGCCTCATCCCTCTTCTATTCTCTCTGCATGAGGTGTTTCTCCATGATTGCTCAAAGAGAAGATACAGGATGTTTCCTTTCTTAGGAACAATATGATAAAGGATCACAAAAAGTATCTAATGGAGTGTTCACAGAAATAGCTCTTCAGGACTGTGAATATAGCAGACCTGGTCATCTGATAGTCACTGTGGTACACAAAACCTCCATATAATCCCAGGTTGAGATGGTTACTTAAGTAAGGAGATTAAAAGAACTCAGCTATTTACTAGATACGCTGTTCTGTTCTTTGCATTACTGTTCCAATAACTCTGGCAACAACAGCAGCAAAATGCTGTGTAACAAAATAGATGAAAAATACAAACATTTTTCTCTCTGCCATCTCTCAGAAAGCACAATTGCGTGTTCCAGGATATGGCGTTTAAGCCGTGCTTTCATTGAGCAGTCTGAAATATGATACTCTCTCATGACCCTTGATGTCTTCAGTCCATGCCTCAAAACTAAAACACTCCAACTGTTGTCAGTAGTCGAATATTTAATTAATTCAGACGACATTTTTATGTTTTAAGGCTTTTGAATGTAGAAGTTAAAGCTTTCAGCAGTTTGTAAGCAGATAAGTGTCGACAGGTTAGAGTTTTACCCCTTCTCCCTCTCTCCCCACATTCCTGAGTCTCTTTAAAGAAAAAGACTTTTGCTTTCAAAGGATGGCTTTGACTTTCTCTGAAATGGATTAACGATGTCCTTCAGAAACTAACCATGGAGATCAAGGACTTGATGATTAAGGCCTTAAGAGCTTGCAGCAGATGCCAGTAGAGGGCAACAGTATGACTTCATATCAAATGCTACACCTGAAAAAGACTGGCTTTGAGCAGCATCTACGTAATGTAAGATATCAAAAATCTCCACTGTTTCAAAAGCTGTTTACTGTGTAATACAGACTGCAAGCACTGGCTTGACATTGATGCCTGGTGACATCCTTTGTCTAGATTATATCAACAACTTCTCATGCACCTGTACTTTTCACTAAAACATTCCACCAGGCTTTCTGATTTAGTACAGTATCAAAATCCAGAAAGCATATTAAATAGATCTTAATTTGACAGCTTGTCCAGTCATTGTGCCCACAATTAATGCAAATTCAACAAAAATAATAAGAACAATTGCTGTAACAAATTGTTGAAGTAGGACAGATGTGATAAACACTGTTTACCCCCAAGTCACAGCTGACTGTCATGTTCCTGCTGTCCAAAACCAAACCGTTCAACACATTAATGGCACTTCTGTACAAATAACCCCAAATAAATAATCCTTGGATAAACTGCAGTGGATTTAATGTAATTCAAAGTCTAGACGTTCTACTGCCAGATTTCATACCAGCAAAACCAAAGCTTTTAATGTAATAAAAATAAATTTAACCCCAATACAAGGATTATGAAAAACAATTCCATGATTGAAAACCATATGGGATTTTATCTAAAAATACATCATGATAGAACAGAGATCTTATTTTCCTTCTGGTTTTTTTTTCCCCTTCAAGTGTGTACATCTCTAACTTGAGATCACAGTACCTAATGGACCTTGATGTAGCATAAGAAGTTAAATACCAGATTCTCCCATTCCAGCTCAGCTCAGGATGGACAGTTTTGTATAAGACATCTACAATCAAAGGCGCTCTAAGACAGTATTTACAGTGAGGTTAACACCCAGATATCCCTGGTCATTTGGGGTACTCTGCAGCAGTGGTCTAGGTCACTACTCACAAACAACAGAGAAAAAATTATGAGACACTGCACCAAACATCAGCTCAAGTGCAGTGTATGTAGCTTCAAGTTGAATTGTTTTCTTCAAAAAAAATAACAAATAACCATGGCAATGTGGTCTCCCAGAACCTTCCACACACTACTTGCCATTTTGTAAATATAGCACCTTTTCAGATGTTGAGCTACCTATTATAAGGATTAAAGCAATTTCTTTAAAAATAACATACCAAAACAAAATGTGTGTATTATTTCAAAAAATCAAATTTCAGAACAGTTATGGTAAAATAAAACCCTTTTTAAAGGTCTAACTTAAGACTGGTGTAGAGGAGAGGAGAATAAAGGAGACTCCACTGCTCCTCAACTGTGGTGGATAGAAGGCAGTACACCTGGGGAGGAATTTGGAAGCAAAGGGGGCCATCTGGATCACACATGCAACACTCCCTACCAGGTGATGAACAGGGCAGCTCAGAACAGGAGTTGCAAGAGGCCTTTTTTAGCCAGAGATAATCTGGGGTGATGACAGCATTCAACAGCAAGTAAGGATGGGCAAAAGGTTAACGCATACAACAAAATTATAATCTGTGACATATGCTTTAGAACATTATCTGTTCATAGAGAGCATTTGACACATTTACACATCTATCCTCAGCTGCTGTTGCTCCGTATATGACGTTCCCATCAAATTAAAAAAGGAAGTCTGTGTCCTCTACTGTACAGAATTCAGCTAATGTATCATATGAACATGTACAAAGAAGCCTAAGACACAAAGAACTGAACTTCTCCCACATGCAAGGAACTTCATTAGGAATTAAAGTAAGTAAAATAGCACCTCAAGGAACCAAGTGATTTCAACAGAACTTAAATTTGAAAATGCCAGAAAATCAATTATTGAATTAAGACTAAATATTCACACTTTAAGAAAACATTTGATAAATGTCACCACTTTGGTGCTATACAGCATGTCAAATGGTCCTTGCAAAGACAAACACTTCTTCAAAATGAGAAATTTCATCTTCAGCAGAGGTGGCAGTTTTCTGGATACCACGCAGCATTTCTAAAATCATTTAATAACCTAAATCTCCTCAGCATTTTTATAATCTTACCTAGGGAGTCTAGGAAGGGAAAATAACAGGAGAGTAAGCAAGAAGGCTGGCCAACTGCAACAGTTAGATGCTCTCTTTATGACACCTAGACTAGTCAACAAAAAAGTGATCTGGACAACATAAAAGTCTGGCCTGCCTGACTGTCAACCATTAAACAGTCAAAATGTAGCACTTCAGAAAGTATCCACACAGGAGCAGCCTTCTCAGGCCATGAACTAAACAACTTCATAATTTAAAAGATAAAATACTCGTGGATATCATCTGAAACATGACATAGAAACACCAAATAACCCTCAAATGTTACTCATTTCAAAATAAGGGAAAATCAGACTGCTTCAAAACTTTTTTTTATTAATATTGTAAGTACTCAGCTGTGTCTTATTCTTCAAGGCCTGTAAGTGGTATTTTCACAGCTGGGAAGGTTTGTTTTCTTCAAAGTTTTGAGATTATTCAGAGTATGGAGATTACTTGTAGCTAGAACCAACAGTTAAAACATTTATCCTATCTGGTCCATAACAATTATCATGATATAACTGAGGGTTTAGCGATGTATAGCTAAATGAATTATCAAGACTATGAAGTAAGAAGGCTACCTGTAGAGTAAAGCATGAAACAACCCCCATTATTACTTACTTACAGACACTCATCAATTCTACAGTGGTATTAAGATTTCAGTCACAGAAAAGAACCCAACACTGACTTTAAGGAATAAATCAGTTTCATTCTTTGCATCTATCGGTGGAATTAAACAATTTGATTTCCCTATAAATGGAATTAATATCCATAACTTCAGTGAACCCAATGGTCAACCAAATAATTTTAAATTATTAATGCATATGCATTAATCAGTAATTCATTTGATCTAAGAATGTCACTAGCAAATTGTCTGCCCCTTATGACGACATTTCTTCATTCATGGAGGAGACAACAGGAAGCTGACAGCAGCATGAAACTTTACAGGTACTTTTAAAGATTTAACTGTTGCCTGGAGATAAAGAAGACAATGATGTATAAAGTGAAAGGTTTAGAAATGCAGAATCCTTACCTTTCAGGTCTTCTGCAAGCTCCTTTTTAAATTTGGTAGATAAAAGAGAGATCATTTATGAAAAGAAACAACCTATCCGTAGACATAAGCAAGCTGTTCACTGACTAAATACAGCTACTTTTTACATACTTCATTGTGATATGAGAAGAAGTTACCTCAAGCTTCCCTTTTATGTCTTTTTTTTTTTTTAATGTGAGAAAAAAATAATTACTTCTAATTTACCAGAAGATTTGCTAGAATGAGGATCCTGGTAGTACATTATTTCTTACGTACATGAACAAACACTTGTCTGTTTAGCTCTTTAATACATTGAAGACACATTTTATACAGTAATAAACATGAGTTATACTGTAATTCAACTGTTCACTTCCTTCCACTACTTTGAAGTGTTTCACTTTCATAAATGATTGAACTACTGCTAAAAAACAATTTTTTTTTTTATTTTAACTCCACAACTAGTATTTTGTTTGGTTATCCTGGAATTTTTACATAGAAGTGCAAAATTTGGACCCAGATTTTTATACAGTTTGACCTTTAAGCATGCTAAATTGCCTAGTTAATCAAATTGTTGAAATGTGACTATCACTGCAAAGTTAGGACAGTAACACCAGGCTCTCAATGCAGAGGAGGAGGCACCTCCAGAAGGCAATCAGCACCTAAAGTTACAGGGGACAAGTACGATGAAATGTTTTCCCAAGCTTATAAAACAGCCTTTAATTACGGAAATGGAAATTGAAACAGTAAGCTTAACTGTGTTGACACAAAGGCTATGGAAGCCCATGGTCTGAATGCTTTTTGCTGGTTTAATGTAATCGCTTGGTATTATCTTTTATTTATGTCTACGGAAGCACATTTACAAAAAACCTTATCAACTCGTGCTTAAACATAAAGCTGCTTTTCCCACACACCAGAAAATATCACAAGCAAGAATGCCACATTAATTCATGGCTTTTAGATGGTACAGATAGAAACATTCATCTTTTCAGAAAACATTCAGGATAGATGTAAAGTTACAGATATCTTACTGGCTTTGACTGGCTTTATCAGGGCTTTGACTAAATGTGATGGAAAAAGCAAAGTAAGGTTATGTTTTAATCCTTATTTGCATGTGTAAGCATTTTCTGAAAGAGCTGTATGGTCACTGGCTGTCCCTCAACCTCTGTGTAACAGAGTAGGTAAGACAGCAACACATAGAATTAGTTAAAACACACAGCTCTTTTAACTGAAAAATAAATTAACCTGCTAATATAAACTACCTCACAACTTCCATTCTTCCACAGCTTGATGTGCTACATCCCAAAGATGGAAGGGATTAGGGTACAAGCGATTAGGAAAGCAACAGTACAAATATCAGACAGATAAAATATGTGTATATACACACAGTACATAGGCACACAAACACAGGAAATGGCAATTAACAGATTTGAATACCTCTGTGCAAGGCAACTGCACAAACCCCAGTGAGTAACTGTTAACACTGAAAGTTGCTTGAAACTTGAGGGAAGTAATTAACCTCCTGGCCCCCAGGTTTTCAAGCCCAAGGAGCAGACCATAGAATTTCTTTCACAATTTATGAACAAGCCAAGGAATTTATATCACAGCCAGAGGATTCTTTTGCTGAATTAACCCCAGCTCCCTCTGACCCTAAGAAGTCATAAACCAACAGGATACAGCAGAGGGAGAATGTGCTATAGTGTTTCAGCTGACCTAGAGAGCGCTGTCTCTGACATGCCAAGGCTGGAAACACAGATGATGAATTACAGAGCAATATGCTAGGTTCAGATGCAAACATCAACCCCTTCCCTCTATACATGCACATGCAGACATGTTCACTCACCCCAAACCAGCTCAGTTTCTGCAAAAGGCCAAACACTGTTAGGGCTCATTTACAGAGTCTTAGTCTAAGATAAAAGAGGGAAGAAAATTGCTGATCAAGGAAGCATGCATACATACATCTGTGAGTAACAATATTCAAGAACACATGCTGCATATTAAATAAAAGCCAAAACCCCACCAAGCTTCTCTTATTGTATATGGATTATAAAGCAAATAAAAAATACAATTCCAAAGCAGAAGGGCACCTAAGAGCCTTGGCTTTTATAAAGAACAGCTTTATAAATAAAAAAGGATAAACTGATACACAACTCTCTTGAAAAGAACTCTGCCTGGCTTTATTTTGTAAATACAAAGCAAAGCCTCTTACACAAAGTAGCTAATAAAACAAAGGCTATCTGACCATGTGCACTGAAAATGGGATAACACAAGCATCTGCACAAGGACCTCAAGCCTACTCAGCTGTAACCATTAAGATATGAAGGTTTCTGCAATATTTGTACTTATGGTGTACTACTTAGTTGCACCAAAAGCTGAAGGCGTGTTCAAAGATGAATCATCTTGAAAACAGACAGTGGCTGGTTGTTTCACTTCTATCTCAGAGTGAAAAGTTATACTTTGAAGTCTGAGCAAAAAGAAAGAGGACACAGTTTTGAGTTGATTAATTCAAACCCACAGGATTTAATAGTCACTGAGAGCATGAATTACTCCACACTGTAACATTTAGAAATCAATCATCCATCAATAAGTAAAGTCTGTGGCTCCACTGATGAACCAAAGACTTCCTACTGCTCAGAAAATCCCTGAAAACTTGGTCAAGGTTTTTCACAATATGGTGAACTTTATTGCCAAAAGCCACTGTCTGCAGCTCACACAGCTCCTCTTAACCAACTACCTCACCCTTCTTTGGAAAGGTTATCATCTACTTTTCAGAAAGCTATGCTTCCTCAGGCCTACTCAACACTGGACACCAGTTTCCTTTTGACATGAGCCTGCACGTATCATGGCCATGAACAACTTGGCTGAAGTCCAGGCAGAGCACAAGTGAAAACCACCTCTCCCAGAAGCAGAACATGAAATCTAACTATGGCATTTTCTACCTAAACCTCACATGAAGCATTTTGCCATCTAACAGATTTTTGTTCTTTTTTAATATTACAAGTCGCAAAGTAGCTACAGCTCTCCACTCCTCTCTTTTCCCCTTTCCCCCTCCTCCCCCCAATTCATCAGAATAACCAAGAAGCAGTCAGGAATCATAACAGTACGGCATCAAAAATAACCATGAAAAAGTGTTTTAGTTGACTCTCACAGTGGAGGATATACAAAACTCGTACCACAATAGCAGCTAGAGTAGTAAGTGAAAAGGATTACAGTTTATTTAATCACAGGTCATTCTAAATTAATTTAGCAAGGCATTTGTCTAGAATTAGTAGTTTAAAATGAGTGCTTCCAGAGAGAGGCCTTGGAAGTTTCCATCCTTCTGTGGTGTTAAAATTCTAAATTGCATATTCCTGTAATTCCAACCTGTATCACCATCTTGCAAGCTCATTTCTCCCACCACATTTAATTTAGAAATGTACTGGAAATCTCCAATGCTTTGTTTACTTCAAGTAAGTTCAAAGTGTGATCATTTACTGTTTCTTGCATATTAGTAGCCACAAATTTTGCAAGGCTCTGTAGTCAAGGTTAGAGGCCTCTGGTGTGCAATTTCATGAAATTGTCCTTAGGCTAACTCCTGAATTTCGGAGTGCCTGTTGGAGAGAGCTGAAACATTAAAAGTAACTGGGAGCAGTACATGTGTGAAAAGCATTTTCACTCAAACAGCTATAAAGCTTTTTCCCCAAGAGCTATCTGTACTATCAACTTAAAAAACTAGGGCCTTTCTTCTCTGTGCAATCTAACGTACAACATTGAAAGTACACAGAAGTTTAAGAAAAGGGCCTATGAAATAAGAAAGAACAAAACCACTATGCTAGTACAGGCAATAAAGTAGACTTGACTGCAATAATGACATGGAAAGATGAAGGTAAAGAAATACACATAATTAAACCAGCAAAATCATTTCATGAAAATGTTAACACAGATTAGAAATGGAAGAAATTCAATGTATATGTATGTTTTTATACAGCTGCTATGGGGGATAGATGTTCAAAACATGGAATTTAGTAAAGAGTAACAGCTGAAAGTCAAGTTTAGCCTTTTAATCCAGCTACAGGTTCAGGATAAAAATTTGCTAGTGTCTACAGCAGTCAAATCCAAAAATTGCACTATATCAAAAACTAGTAAAACTTGTCACCTTCAGAAGGGGTCTTCAGAGAATGAAGTGATTAAGACTTTTCTAAACACAGTAGAAGGCCAGATTATTAAAAACACCAATTCTGTCATCTCCCTGCAAATCAAACTTACTTATGCAGTGAATGGAATGTCATAGGAAGGCTATTTGTTAACAGCTAAGCTTCCAAAATGAAACCTATCAACATGACAAATTTATCTTCAGTGTGTTTACAGAAGAATATATGTAATGTGGCAGGGAAACACTAAGGTAATTTGAGTGGCAATATAAAATAAGCTGCCTAAGTCAGACCCAGGACTATTAGGAGACCTGCAGAATGAGTCCAATACAGCAACAGCATATAAACTGACCTAAATCATACTCAAGGTATAACACCCTAATTTGAGTAACGTGCAGGTTGTGTAAGGTCAAAAGTTGTATTAATATGAAATCAGAGTTTCAAAACACCTCAGTAACCATGGAGATGAATGAGCTATATACATACAAATATTTTTTAATATATATACACACATATATGCATACATAACACACACATTCACACATAATAAGAGTTGAGAGTAGAATCTGGGTTTACACATTAAGGAGATACAATGTATGAAAATGTTGTGTTAAGCCCACCTGAATATTTCCAGTTCTGTTTGTATAAATGGTGGACATACGTGAAGATACTTTTTACATATTTAGAAAATCTGCTGTGTTCATTGCAATAAATAACACTGTACCTGTATGGCTTCGAATGTGGACTCTCAGAGTTCCATTGCTTGCAAACTTCTGTCCACAGTATGGGCAAATCTTCTCTTTTTCACCTGTGTGAGTCTACATAGGGTGGGAAAATACAAGAGTGAAAGCTCCAGCACTGCCTTAAAAGAAGGGAAATATAGAGTATTTAACTGCATTGAGTATGGTGAGAACAGTGCAGGAAGTCCCACCCTGACACACACATGATGCTGGAGCAGGCTGATACATGTGCACCCACTGCAGATTCTACACACCACCAATAATCACACTGTTGCAATAGATATTTTGTGATGTTAAACATCATCACCATGGCTTTCTACTGAAAAGCCAAGAATTAATAAGTATCTGGGAATTTTCTGTTTAGTCACCTTAAGGACACAGAAGGAATGAATGCGACAGAACTAACTCTACTCACTTTTTTGTGACTCTTCAGGACTGATGGTGTTACAAAAGCTTTGTCACAGAGATCACACTTGTATTTCTTATGTCCATCGTGTACAACTTGAATGTGAACATTTAACGTGTCCTTTCTTTTGAAAGTAGCATCACAGTGATCACACTTGAAGGTCCTCTCACCTTACAGAAAACAAGGTTTAAAGATACAAGGTTTTTGTGGAAATACACTAATGCAAATTGTTTCAGAAAAATTACATAAAAGCAGTACAGACAAATTAAAAGCTGGGTCCTGAGAACAGAAATTCAAAAGAACATCACATCAGGTAAAAATGTCATTGGGAAATGAAGGAAGTAGTCATGACAACTTCATAGCCAGAAATGTGAGATTCAGCTCTGTGGCTAGAGGTGAGTAACTCTTCTGAGTTATTTCAAATATGAGAAACTCATTATCATGGCAGCATAACTTGTCAGTCTCACAGTTAGGTCATGAGGGGAAGAGTTCCACATTTCTTCACTAGGAATACAAGCTCTTCTCAGACAACAGCAGAGCCCCTTGTTATAATCACAGCCTTCAACTGAAAACTGTTTATTCTTCAGTTCATCTTAGTAATGACTTTTGCTTTGCTATTGGTCTGTCAACGCTTCTTTTATAGAACTCTTTTCTGCAGAGGGATGCACTATAAAGCTTTACTTATATTCTGCTGTATTAAGGCTTCCTTGTTAAGTAAGCCAGCTGCTGGAGTGGGTTTTTTTCCCCCTCAAGTAAGGGAGGAGCAGGGGAAGGTTTAGAAGTCTTCCCTGTGATTAGTAAAAAAGCACCAAATATTATTGGTTTAAGGTTTTGACTCATTCTACAGACAATTTTAGGAAAGATGGCAGAAGTTACCACCTTCGTACACCTACTATGTCCTTCAGAAAGACATCTCCTTTTGCACCAAGGTGGACTGGACAATGTCTGTGCCACAACAGTTAAGTCTGATATATTTAAAATTTACTTCATGACGGTTCAAGAACAGCTAAACTTGCCACAAATCACAACCCTATCTCAAATTTCCTGATCTCACATCTTCTTCAAAGTCTGTATTTTTAAAGAGATCTTTGCCAGGCCCAATAGAATACAATACAATAGAATAGGTTGGAAAAGACTTTTGAGATCATCAAGTCCAACGTATCACCTAACACCATCTAATCAACTAAACCATGGCACCAAGTGCCTCATCCAGTCTCTTCTTAAATAATTCCAGTGATGGTGACTCCACCACCTCCTTGGGCAGCCCATTGCAATGACCAATCACTCCTTCCTAACATCCGGGCTAAACCTCCCCTGGTGCAGCTTGAGATTGTGTCCTCTTGTTCTGTTGGCGGTTGCCTGGGAGATGAGACCAACCCTCCACCTGGCTACAATCTCCCTGAACTACTGCTTTTGGATATTCTACAAATACATTAGGGAACAGGTGTTTAACTTCACTCTCCCCATAATTCTTAACACTGGAAAAAGATTTTGCAAAATTAAATGCTTTGTGAAATTGTAAAAGCTTGTCTCTTTCAAACAAACTGAACGTGCCAGTGTAATAATTAATCTAACAGAAACACTGGTGTCCAGGATTAACAAAAGAAAGTATGGGGGTTTCTTAATTATACCAACGTAAATACTGCCCAAATTAAAGTACTGTTATCTAAGCTACAAGTTCTAGGCCAGAGGTAGGAAGCATTAGCCTGGGCTGGCACAGGCAAGAGAATCTCAGTTTCAAGCTCTAAACCAGACTATCTAACATAAACTAAACCAGCCAGCAAGTTATTTCCGCCTTGCATTCTTCTTCCTTAAAATGCAGGCAAAACTATCACAGTTAATACAAAAATTAATCTCTTGTCATAAGAGACTGTCAAATCATTACTAGATTTTATACAGCATATTGGATTTAAGTGTGTTTAAAGCAAGGTTCGAATTTGACTCTGAATTTTCTAACTCCCTGGGGTTAGAGTTGAATCTTAATACTAATTTAATATAGCAAGTTGCATATTGGAGCAAGGTGCCCAAAATCTGTTTTTTCTCAGTCAAATGTGAGAGCTGAGGAAGTTGTTTTTTTTTCCCCTCTGACTTACGTTACTTACTGTTATGGATTAACAGATGCCTTTGCAGAGAGAATGGGGTTCGGAACAAAGCTTTGCATTCCTCACACTGAAATGGTCTCTCTTCAGAATGGGTCTGCAGATGAAAGACAACATGTCAGAGGAAAGACTCAGAGAAATCAATTAGCTGTCATTACAGTAATTATGACTAATTTTCTAGACTAGATTCAGGAGAGGATATCATAGCAATTTGAAATATCAGGGGATGAAGAATTAAAACAATCATTCTCCCATTATCCAGAATGCTGGAAGTCAGTATAGCAGCTGAGTAGATGTACCTTCCCAGTCCTCAGAAGTGTTACATGAGGGATGCATATGAACAGGACCAAAAATAAAGAATAAGCAAGAAAAGAAAAAAAAAAATATCCACAAACTTATAAGCTCAGTTGCACTAATTCAGCAGTACTGACAATGGCCTTAAGTACTTACTAATATGAATTATTAAAATTAAATCCATGTACACAAACTCCTTTTTCTCAGTTAAGTTTTACTGTCAAACTGATCTGACTGTCTCATGACAGTATCTAAAATTTGGCGAAGAGAACTTCCAAAATCATAAGGTTGGTCTTGTATATCCTTGCTTCAGCTTGTCTCAATAAAAGGAATAAAAGAAAAATAAAAAAGGGCACAACATAGTAAGTTTCAGTACCAAGGGGTTTTTTGCTGTAGAAAATTTTGTCATAGCTGAGGAAAGGCTTCAAAGCCATAAACAAAATAAAAGGCTAACTGTAAGCTTGGATGATTCTCTCAAACTGCAGAGCTGCTGAAGTAGATTTCTTTTCTGTAGCTTGGGAAATAGCTTCATTGTACTTCTGTACATTTCAAAGCACCTTCCCTGTTTCTCAATATTACTAAGTGCTGTCCCACTGTAGATAGGAAATTAATCCATACAAATAGTTATCTATCAATTGCTTACTGTTTTTGCAGAGGAAAGCAAGTTTTCCAAGAATCAAGTGTCTAAACACTGGACCTTAAGCAGAAGCTCAGAGGACGTTAAGCAGAAGCTACAGTGCCAAGAGGGAAAGGGGATGGACAGTAAATATTTTATTGTATGCACAAAATTAGGTAAACTAGTTGAATGTGTACACTAAGGGTAAATACTAGCACAGTATATATTCATACAATCTATTTCTGCTATTCATAATACCACATGACATTTATAGCTATCTCTTAACCTACAGAGGAAAACTGAACTGGGAGAAGTCAACATAATTATTTAGATGGTGACTAAGAGAATCGAACCTAGACTGTCTTCTTGCATAACAACAGTCCCACAACATTGGAGTGCCTGCAATGGTGTACAGAGGCTTTGGATTCAAAGTCAATCCTTTCACCTCAGCCTGAGTCACTTCAAGCTGGGGCACCATCAAACGTGTGCAACATAACACACATTACAGAGAGTCTGCTCAATATTCCAGTACAGCTTCTACAAGCTTGTATTATAGTTTGCATTAGTGGACACCCTGCTTGGCAGACTCAGCAGTCAGGCCAAAGATTGACAGGACATGAAGAGACTGAACTACCTTCTCACCTCAATAGGTGGCTCCTCCAGAACAGGGTTGAGACATATTGACGAGACACTGTGCGGAAGCTCGCAATGCTGCTGTCTGTGCTGTACCTGTTCTGTGGATAAATAGAAGGGTTCAGTCTCTAGGGCTGTCAATCTGGCACCTGTCACAAGCGCAAAATTCATGTTGTTTAAAACATGCCCTGTTTTAGAACACTCACCACTTGAGTGATAGTTCTCCAGAGCACAGTGATTTGTTCAGAATTCCTTCATAGCATCAATTTGACAGTTCTCCTAGTCTTTTGATCAAAATACAAGTAGTATACTGTGCATCTTAACTTCACTACAAAATAAAACACCTACTTAGGCCTTAGGCATACCCACATGCAAAGGCAGACAGATCACCTGCCTCCTCCGTGAATGGTCTAGAAATGAGCTAGGTCTGTACAAAAAGCCATGTAATTCTTAATGAGGAGAGGCAGTTCCCCAAAACAAAGAAAGTGCAGTACTAGAACTAATTTGTTGGGGGGTCTGTTGTCCTACTAATAGGTTCCAGATCAAAGACGGCTTCCATTCAGTCAGAGCAAGGGACCACCATATAATCAAAGCAACTGAGGATCGGCTCTTACAGAATATATCATGGCAGGCTTTCCTGAGACAGCATTTGGGGAGCCTTAAACCCAGCCCAAGGAGACTTCCCAAGAGGGAAACTTAGGGAATAGAGTTGTTTCAATTCATTATGCTCTCCTGGACCAAACAAACATGGATTAACCATAAACCCTTCAAAATCCTGTGTCTGCTGACCTATTTCTGCTCAAATTCACATCCTCATGTTTTATTCTCTGTACTCATGATCTATACACATCAACAAAGGAGAAGGCGGGGGGGCAGGGGAGCTTCACTTTCTTACGTATGGAATTAATCTGCATTATATAGCACCTTCATCCAATCTAACCTGCATGAAAGGTGACTACTTTTCTCTGCAGCACAATTCCATACTACATGTGCCTCTCAATTTCAGATACTATTCTCTTCCCTTGTCACAAAAACAGAACTGTATTCTCCATATGATCACTTAATAACATAATCTGAGCTTTTTCAAGACATCTGAGCTAGTTCCACATCATATAACACTTCCCAGTGCTGACATCTCAAGCAAGTGACAAAGCAAGCTTGCACATGCCCAGACAGAGCAGTGTAGTACTTGTATGCAGAAGTGGCACATTAGAGAGTTACCACAGGAAGACCAACAATTCCTGGTACTCAGATCTCTAGCTGTAAGGCATGATAAATTAGGGTTCACATCAGAACACTCTGCTGAAAACAGCAAATATCTCTCAGCAACTCCACAGACTTATCTCCCAATGAAAAGTACGGAGCTAACCTCCTTCTGCATCTTTGAAATGACCAACATTTATCAACATGTGAAATAAGTTTAAAAGCACATATTGTGGGAGCCATTTCTATTCTAATCTGATTTTGTGTTGGGAGTATCAAATAACCCCCATAAAGGAATCATAGAAACAACAGTAACAAGTTTTCATCTGACACACAAACCAAGAATTCAAAGGCACAAAATGCTTGTGCATCCTGTTTCTTATTATTAATAAAAAGCACGTAGCTCTGCTGTAAAACAAAAGTTTTTCAAGCATGTTGCTATCAAACTTGAAAGCATGTTTTCTCTTTAAATGCTATTGATTTTAACTACTTCACCCATCATTCCTACTGCAGGTTTCTAAGCTCCCTGCTACTAGTACAGTAGCTGCACCCTAGAACTCAATGAGTTATTCAGAGAACAAATTCAGCCCAACTTTTCTCCCTCCAGAAGAAAATTAAACATAAGAGGATGTCTTAAAGGAATACACATCTAAAGAATCACTGAAATCCCTCAGCAGTGCAGTGCAGCTCTTCCAAAATCACAGCACTGTAAACTGTTTTGGGATTCCCAAATTACAACATCCCTTACAAGTGGTGGTGTGCATATACACTGCTCTCTGTATCTACTCCTTCTTGTTTATACTGTTTACTCAATGGAGAGAGGTATGTCAAACAAAAGGCAATTCAGGAGATCTACATCAGTCTCCTGTCTCTTGTGCTCACCTCTACATTTACTAAGCAAAATTAAAGACCTAAATGTGTATGTGTGAATATTCACAGCAGTTGGGTAAACTTAGTGTATACACAAGAGTTGAGTCTCTTGCATTACAGGACAGGGTTCATCTTCAGCCAATATTATGTGCAAATGGATCCAGGAACTAAGTATTCCAATATGCTTTAAGGAATTCTGTCAAAATTAGAGACTCACTAAATCTATCTAAATTTTAGTACTTTCCCCATTAAGTGGAGCCTCCAATCCTTGCTTATGCTAGTGGTGCTGCTGCTGCTTTAAACACAAAATTGGGTGAAAGTGTTTACTCATTCTTAATCTTCAAGTCCATTTTCAGCCCAAACTCCCTGCCAGTCATAAACTACAAATTAACTTAAATAAGTAATTTCATGTTTTCTTAAGACATATAAATTACTATCTGGAAAAATACTTCTATATTTTCCTTACAATATATCTTATTTGTGAGATTCTGCCCCATTTTCTTGAAGTCTACAACATAAGATAATCACAGCATATATGGGACCTAATCTCGTCCTTCTGCAGGCTTCTGCATGCTTTCTATTTTAGGCAGTCAACACTGTTTCATCGTGTGAGAAGCATTACTATTATTCTTACATGATTTATAGTTGAAAGTGCAAGAGATGGTACAAAGATCCTGTGCCAAATTACCAGATGGCATATAACAGGAGCCAAACTGTAAAAGACTTCTAAGTATGGGTATACCCATTTCATCAAAAATGGGAAAGAAAGGTGTAGTATTTTAAAAATGTGAAGGAAAAAAAGAAAGAAAGAGCAAATGGTTCCAAATACTGGGCACAAACCCAGACAGGTAATGTTTGTCTTTGTTTCTCTTCCAGAGTCTTGTAATTCTGAAACATCATTCATGGATACAGCCTTAACATTAAAATGCAACTCTGGGTTAAAAATAATGACAGACATTACAGAAATTAGGCCAAGCAGATTTGAGCTTAAATAAACAGAAGTAAAGCATCCCTTCATAAGCCTATTTTTCAGGTTCTTATTGTTTCAGTTTGTTTTAATGTGTGAACGCTATCCTGTGTAAATACAGTATTGTTTGAAAGCATCTGCTACTAAGTTCATCAATGATTGCAACAAGACTACACTTAGTTTTATTCAAATATGGTATTTTTTAAAGAACAAAAAAACTGAGGGTATTTTTTTTAATCATTAACTTTACCTCAATAACATAATGTCAAAAAAGGCAAAATGGGGATTTATTTGATGCTTTTCACCATGTGACTGTGATTTACTCATGCTTTGTTTTCCATTTATTTTATTTTTATTAGAATTAATTTAGTATTTGGATACTATTTGAAAATTTGGATATAACAAAGAATACTAAAAAAAAAACCAAAACAAAACCGTTCTTCAGTACTTTAATCCCATGTTTATAAGCATGTCAGAGCTTAATGATGAACCACTTAAAGGAAAAAAAACCTGCAAATCTGAGGCTGGCAGACCTGTAAACAACAACAGCAGAGTGCTTTACCTTCTTGTGATTCTTGTAAACATTTCTGTGGGCAAATCCCTTTCCACAAAGCTTGCATTTATAAGGTTTATCTTCACTGTGTATTATTTTGTGTGCAGTCACTTGATCAAGTCGTTTGAAGGACTTATTGCAAACCTCGCAGGTGTAGGGGCGTTTTTCTGCAGAAAATGAGTGGGGGACATTTAATCTCCTGTTTATACAGGGGGAGAAGATGAAAGGCAGAGACAGTCATCTCCTCAGAGAGATTTTTGCAATTAAGTCAACCCAATTAAGATTAAACCAATTAGAAAGACATCTAATGCCCTTTATGTTAGACAGTTAAGTCACTTTACAAAAGATGAGCCATGGTGTATCTCAAGAAATTGGCACATTCTTTGCAATAATCATTGGTAAAACTAAATTCTGATTAATTAGCTTAAATCAAAAGAGAATGACTTCAAAGAGGAAAACTCTGTTTCCAGATTACAGATGTGAAAGAGGGCATGACAGTTTAAATGTTTTAAAACTTAATTAATAATATACATATTAGCTTCCCAAACCAAAAGTTCCTACGCAAAAAAGCCTCAGTTGGTGACTGCAACTTATCTACATTAATGCTTATCCAAAAGTGTCAAAAGGAAACTAGGAAGCCTCTCAGATACAGATTATGTTACCAGAAATGAGCTTTTGGTGCGGACTGATACCAAGAAAATAGTTCAGACATAAGCCTATACTGCAAAAAGCTACATTTTTTTAAATGCTAATGGATTTAATAAAATGTTTGCTTTCCCACTGTGTTGGCTGATATTTCTAATCACTGGTCAAAGACAGAAAAACACTAGATACCAGTGATCAGACATCTTGGCAGATCCAATTTGTGTCATACTGCCAACCCTAAAGACACTCCCTGCCCACCATGACCTCTTGTTCTGGCACAAAGAAACATTTATGTGTGGTCTATGAAATGGTGTGGAATATGAGCTGCTTTCCTATGACTGGAAACCATGTGCATAAGACAACTAATACATGTTCACTAATTCATGTTTCCCTTTTTAACACAGGTCTGTCTGACAAGCATACCCCAGCTCCCATCCTGTTCCAACACGGAATTTCAGCCACTGAATCTTCACCTTCCTCATAAACCAAGGCTCAATCCCAGCTAACTGGCATCATCTACCCCAGCTGGCATGAAAAGACTGCTCGAGAAATCCACAACTGGAAGACAGCTATAGCCTTACAGTTGAGTTTCTGAAAGGTTTTGAAAGGAGAGCTTAGATGGTTTCCTTTGAACCTCAGACTTGCTTGAAAAGCTCAGGACAGCACAGAATTCATCCAGCCTTCTATAAGAAACTAATTCAGGTAAAATTCACTATACATTAAATAAATATAAAGAGATCTATATATACACAAACACCTTTGTGTTATTTTTGTACATTACCTGAATGAGTTATCATGTGGCGTTTTAGCTGGTTAGCTGAAATAAATTTCTTGTCACATTCCTGACACTCAAAGATCTCATGGACCTGCAAAATGAGTGTTTAATGATAATTAAATATATATCTGAAACATGATCACACATCTTACATACACAGAAATTCTCTAACAGACCGTAAACTATTTCGTAGCCAGTAGCTATCTATACTAATATTCATGAATATTCTGTGATTTCCTGCTTTCTAGTCCCATGGTGAACATCTCTCAATAAATTAATACTCACATATTCCAAGCTAAAAATTTTCACCAAAACTATATTTAGAAAAACACATTCTGCAAATTTGCACTAAAAGAGCAATTTAAAACATTATTATTATGAAAGCGTAAAAAAAAAACATCAACAAAACAATCCCCCCCCCAAATATCTTTTCAGCTGTTTCAGACATTCCCTCTAGTCAGTGAGACAGAAGTAAAAATAACTTCATAATTGCTCTAAGAGTTAAAAAAAAAAAAAAAACAAAGGCAAGCACTACCAAACTCTTTCAGGACTGTTTCTCTTAAGCTTCTAGAGGCAACACAGTGGAGGAGCAGCAGCATCTCTAAAGCGTTAACATGGTAACAATTAGCAGGATTTTTAATGTGAAAGCATGTAACATCACCAAGGATGTTGGAAAAATAGAAGAGGCAGTTGAAAGCTGCAAATTTTGATAATTAAAAAAATACTAATTAAAACCTTTGTTATTTGCTGCTCCCCAAAAAAATCACAACACATATGTTGTTCTCCACCTGTCAGGATTACCATTCACCCTCCACTCCGTACTACACTTCGTCCTTGGCAGCCTCTGCTCAACCTAGCTGCAGTGCATTTTTGGAACTGCAGCCTCAGAGAGTAGAACTTTTGGGCAGAGATCACATTTCATAAAGCTTTTTTGGAGAACTCCAGAGACTTTCTGCAGTTAAGCATAACAAATATCAAAGGTTCAATACAATAGTCTAATGGAAAACATTTGTGGACAGCAAATAAGCTCAGCTATGACTTCCACTTAAACCAAAAATCCCAAAAAGATGCTCCATTCATATTCTGCCTTACCATATTTCTATGCTGCTACTCAAACTAACTTTAGAGGAAAGTATATGTTTTAAAAAACTCAAAAGTGGTTATTCCATTTCCTACAATCGCTGCAAACTTGCATACTTTGGACAGTGATGCTTAACAAAACAAAATCAGGTGGTAAGCTCAATGAAGATCATTCATTCTAAATATTCTCCTTACCCAGCTGCATTTCAGATTTCTCTCTTAAGGCACACAGAGTCTAGTATACTCTACCCTTTCCCAAAAGATCTAAGTATTTACTGAAATTATTGACCGCAGTTTACACAATTCTGCAACCAAGTCCTAACAGAACTTTTCCCCCCCAGCACAATTACTTGAAATATCTTGTAATGTATTCTTAAACATAATATTTAATACATCAGAATCCAGAATGTGCTTGAGCACTCCACAAAGATCCAATTTCAACTTATAAGCTCTGTTTAATAAACAGTCTCATTGAACACATGCACATCAGAACAAAGACTTCCATGCACGGGCATTAAAAAGGTACAGCTATCAAATGTACTTTTTTAGCCGATGCTCTTCAAGAAGTCCTTTAGAAAAGAATCAGATACAGACTTGCATGCAGGCCTCACTGGTGAGGCCTGGCAGCCTGGCTATTCATGCATATATGCTCACTTTCAAGTTTAAGCACCTGTGAGCTATTCAAATCCAAAACTGAGGGACTTGGATTCAAAGCTACAAAAGGAATCCTTTAGCAAGACTCCGCATCAATGCTCACTATCATCATTATTGGATGATTGAATTTTGCATTTTACTTTAAACTTCAGAATACAATTCAAAACATACTTCAGACTGTGTTTCATTTGCTCTGGATGCAGACATGACAAACTGCAGAAAGAATACTTGACAACAAACTTCTAAATTCTGTTACTTAGTCTTCTGCAAGATCCTGTATAGCATTTCCTAAGCTGTGTTTGCTGGGAATTTAATTAATTTTGCTGTAATCACTAAGGAAGACAAGATCAGAATCCAAATGATTTCCACCTCTGATAAAGCTCCAAACACTCAATATGCAGAAAGGAGAAGCCAAATGCACAAATGCTACATGATGACCAACAGTTTACATAACACTATTCTAGAAAACATAATTGATTTCAAACCAAGCATGGATAATGAGATTGATGCTGCTATTGGAAAGCACTGCCATTCTGAAATGTAATACAGAGATACTCCTCATAGACTTAGGACAATCATTCCACCGCATCTGGCAGTACCAAGGGCTGAAGTAAGCATCTCCACCCTTCTCATCTGGGCAGCTGACTTCTAGAAGCATGCAAGTACAAAAGACTACCCACGGGGGGCGGGGGGGGAAAGCTTACTAGAAGTAGTTTGGAAAAACAGATGCATGGAAAACAAGTTGATGTAACTGTACAGCATAGGAGATGCAAATGGAGTTCATGACAACTCTGCAATATGCTAATTGTTACAAAAAAAACAGTTGTGAATTTTTCTTGGCATTCTCTCAGCTCGAAGAGCAATTAATTCAATTTGCAGCAAAGAAGATTTCAAGTAGGACATCAGAAATAAACAAACACTGTACTAATGAATGCATTCAGAAATGCTGATGGCATTAACACCAGATGTCAAGAATACAATTAGACACCAATGGCAGTGGAATAATCTTCTTTAGCAGAACTTTTCAGAAGGTGAGACGGTGCATATCTAGGACAATTTAGGTACATGTCTACTCCCCTCTACACAACAGAGTGAGGTTTTCTAGCCACTGAGGCCTTTTCTAGCCCTGCCATTTCCTTGAATGTATTGAGGTAAACAAAACACATAAAAAACGCTGTGCCACCAAAAATTAGCATGATACAAGTAACAGTCTGGAAAACAAGTAGACTAGGGTACAGAAGACAACAGCAAAGTTTAATTATGCATGGCTATGAAAGGGTTTATCTTTAGACACTTAAGAAATAAGCAATCTGCAGGATACCTAAAGCTAAAACTGGGTTTGAATCAAAGATGACATGAAAGCTACAGATCTGAATGATCATGATTTCAGAGAATTGATCTCTTGATTTCGCTAGAACACCCTCTTTACCTGTCCTCTAGAACAGGATGACAAGCAAGCCCAAGCCAGAACAAGATCCTCTGTCCTCAGCAAATTTCCCATTTTATACTGAGCATGAGGTTCCTGATCTGGGACACACCTGTAGCCAGTTCCTGCTAGCTGCCCTGGCTGACTCCAAACTGCTAACAGCCTGCAGCCCATGGCTAACCTAAGATTGTCTCAGTGAAACCAGGATATCCCCTCCCTCTCTCTCTCTCTCTACATTTCTCTCTTTCTGTTTTCCTGTACTTTACCTATCTATTCTTCAATTTTATTTCTTTACACTGACAGGAAAAAAATAAATATCTCTTCTCCTGCCTCTTTCACCTATTACTTTACGTCTTTTATTTCCTCATTGCCTGTCTGAGTATTTTTGGTAGTGTTGGTGATGGATCCCACTCCATTTCCTACAAAAGCGAAGTAACTCACACAAACAGAAGGCATGAATCCTACATGCAAACTTATTCACTACCTTATGCAGGTGTGTGAATCTAGAATGTCTATTTTCTGGATTTCCCAAAAGAGGAGATAATCAAGAAAAGCAAATGAAAGTTTTCTGCACAAAATCTCCATGGTGATTCTTAAGATGAGTAAGTGCTCAACTGACCTACCATCAGTGCTACCTGAGAAGTTTGTTAGTGTGTGTCATGGTATCATAGAATCACACCTACTGAAACAAACCAAACATTTTAATAAAATAGACACACTAACCATGATATTTGGATTTTCAGGGACAACATAAGGTGTATTGATGTGTAAAAACTGCAATTAAATGTGGCAAGGCATACCATGATTTAGTCTCAGGAGTTAGAAAGTAGAGTGCTGTTAGACAAGAAATTCAGGGCATATTAATAAATACAAAACAAATTAAAAAGGAGGGGCTTTGCCATTTCCTTTGCATCAACATATTTTAATTGATAGAATCTGTATCCTCAATGGATTCAGGTTGTAACCAGGACATTATTAAAGACTTACAGTTAATCTGATAAACAGTAAAATGTAGCTTTTTGTAAAAATAGAATCTCTTGAGTTTTAGTGATTTATCAAATCAATCTTGCAGGGACTTCCTTTGGGTATAATGGATTCAGAATCTCATATTCATAGCCCATCTGTATTTCTGTATGAAACCCCTTATTTCCAATAGATGCTTTTCTAACTGTTAACCCCCCCTGTTCTGGTTATAAAAGATGATATGCATAAACAACGAGAGATTAAAAATCTCTCTTTGAGGAAGGAATTTGTTTGCTACTGCATAACTAGATTATAAATAACACCCTTACTGGTATGTCACAAAATAGTACGGAAGATGGATTGCATTTTGTACAGAAACTGAAGGGTCACAAAACTATTTTATGGTCTGTATCTTATCATTACATAAAGTACTTGTACATTTAAGTTAGCATTAAGAATGCTGAACAGCTGGCAATTTTGATTTAATGTTGGAGCGCATAAATGATACAAGCAAAACACTTTTGTATTTGGTAAAAGATGCATTAAAAATTTAGGAAGATTTCTGGTCTAATATATTGTGATTGCAAAAATAAATATCCACAACAAATTACATTGGTTTTGTATCCATAAAAGAGATTACCCAAAGGTTTGCATACCAGCAGCTTTCAAGTGACCTAAGCACCACAGTCTCACATCTTAGTGAAATCAAAGCCTGCTGTGGGTTAGCCTTCATCTTACTGACCTTTCGATGCTCTTGGAGATTTGTTGCTGATGAACATTTCTTATTGCACACTGAACACATCAGTTTCTTCCTAGAATTTCCTGAAACAGAAACAAAATACCATCAACATCTTAAAAAGGAAGTGTTAAGAAAGAACCTAAATATTTCCACTGAGTCTGTGACTTTTCACAGGTCATTCGACTGACACCAGATTTTTACATTTGTATCCCATCTTCAAAGTGTTCTGTATCAGAAGTTCTCTGTGGGTGTCCAGCAAACCAGTTACTGATGGAATGTAAATCAAGAAAACTAGAACAATAAAGAAAAAACCCTTCAAAATAGATGTTATCACACATCACCAGTCCAAAATGAAGAGCACCGTTCAACTTTTTTGTAACTGAACAGTTGATTTCCTCCAGAAGTCAGCACAGGAGTTAGTGAAGCAATGACAAGAATAGATCCCAAACTGAAGTCAAAAGCACCATTTCTCATTTTTATGTATTCAGAAAGCATTAAACATTCTATTATTGACATTAAGAGTCTTTAATTTAACATAACAGGGAAATCATACAAACAAATCTCCTCTAAAACGTAAATTACAAATCAAGCTACGGGTCTGCTACCAGATTGCTTCTCTTTTCACAGGTCTTTTTAAAAAGTCAATTTAACTGGATTTATCTATTATTTACCTTTTGAAATTCATTATAGCAACCCACAGATGTATTTAATTAGAAGACACAAACCTAATTGTTTACATGTCAAAAGATAAACCCTGGCTTATGTAAAAAATGCTGACATTACATTGAATGCTACAAAGAATGGACACAGAACAAATGAGGAGAGTACTGCTTAGTAGAGCACAGAGGAAGTATGGATCATAAACTAACTCATTTCATAGCTTCCAGCCCAATTTTTCAGAATCTCAGCTCCCTGTATCCTTCCTGCTCTTGCTGTCTGAAAGAATTCATATTACATTGACTCTTCCTACTACAATGTACCTCATGGGATGTTAGAGGTTGGAAGGGACCTTCGAAGATTTGAGTCCAACCCCAATCAACGAATGGTTTCAATACTTAAATTTATAGTATTAAATAAGCACTTAATATCATGTGCATTTGATGTAATAAAGCTTGTAAGTATTTATATACACTGATATACACATAAATACAGGAATATATTTAGTACTTCAACTTACAAGAACATTAATGAAATTTCTTCAGAAGAGAAAAAGGTGGCATCTGTTCATAGCTTTGCGTAACGGCCAACACCTGTAACAATCCCATCTACTTTTCCTTGCCTCCAGGTAACACAAGGCAGGAAGAAATTCCAGAGGATCCCTCAACATTGGTAGTTTATTTCCATTCCTGCACGAACACTGGTTGTGATTTCTATGATGCTCGAGGGGCAAAACAAAAGCTCTGCTCATTGTGCAGGCAGAGCAAAAATATCCTTGAGACATCTACTCTCAGCCATGTCTGGAGCGTCCATTCCAGAGAATTGTGGAATTTGTATACCACTACAACTGACAAAAGCTAAGCATAAAAATGCTCATGGATGAAAAGAAATTCTTACTGATACTGGAAAGATAGGACTATTTTTTATAAGAATCATTATGTAAGGGATTCTGTACTCTTACAGACTTCAGCAGAAGAAAGACTTCGCATAATAAAAATTTTACAAAGCATCTCAGTGTTGTCATCATCAGCTAAAGACTGTTTTCTTTGCACTTGGGTGTTCTGCTGTCCCAACACATACTGACATTGAAAGGAGACACACAGGGAGAGCAGAATGTCAGAACTGCATTGTGAACCCAAGAGCAGTATTTTGCCCTGTCATGAAGACAGAGTGAAGTCTGACTCAAAACTATTGACTCACAGGGCACAGATACAAAAACACTAGGGCCCAACGGGACTAGTGGATTGTCTAGTCCAGCTTCCTGCACAACAGAGGCTATAGAATTTTATGCAATACCCTCATCGGGCCTAATCAATTGTGAAGCATGTCTTCAGGAAAGACATACCATTGTGTCCTGAAAAGACTAAAAGATCAAGAACTCACCACTTTCTCTAGCAGTTCATGCTAGTGATTAGTTTTCCTCACTAATGAAATTTTTTTGCTTTGTCTATTATTTGCCTAGTTTAAAGTTCCCTAGATTCCTATTACATTTTCTGCAGCAGACTAATGATTCATCTGGTGTATGGTAATTTCTTCCTGAGGGAGGAGAAACAGTTACTCTTTCAATTAGTTAGTTTTTCCATTTTCTTTTTGATACAAATGAATCTATTAAAAGAAAGAAACCAAAGACAAAGACTTACAAATTTAAGGCGAGGAACATGTTGGGAGGGAGGGGGTAGTGTTCTCAAGAAACATTTAAATTCTTCCTTACCACTGTGAACATTTTCTTTATGTTTTTTCAGAGCATCCTTACTCTTGAACCTCTTGCCACAGCTATCTGCCTTGCAAACGAATCTGGCATCCCCTCTGCATGCCTCCTTGTGCTGTTCATAACTATATGGGATAACCAGCAAAGAAACAAAAAAAAACAAAACACAAAAGGCAACTCATCAAAGCAGTATCTACAGAAACCAGACACACAACAAGTACTCTGAGCTGAACGCATGCTGCACTGCAGAGTTCCAAGGCCACCTCATGCATTACTTACAGCAAACAGGAATGAAAGCATTTGACTTCTTTCACTGTTAGCATTCACAGACACTAGCAAGCTTGAAAGCTAACATGCAAAGGGAGGCCAGCAATGATATGACAGCAGTCCAGTAACTCGGACACAAAACCTCGATTCTGAGCTGAAAGAAGTATTGCAAACAGAGCACTGAAAACTTCTTGAGGAGTCTCCAGGGCCGATATTCTCTGTGCACTGCAGTACACTACAGAAAAATAAATTTAAAAAAAAATTAAAAACAAAGTAAGGTGAACTTTTTACAACTTAGAACACAGACTTGCAGTAGGTAAAAAAAA
Organism: Dryobates pubescens; assembly: GCF_014839835.1. Taxonomy (NCBI): domain Eukaryota; kingdom Metazoa; phylum Chordata; class Aves; order Piciformes; family Picidae; genus Dryobates; species Dryobates pubescens. Next base: position 6,051,941 of record NC_071635.1, read on the forward strand.
TATATATAGCTCTACAAATCTTTAAGTAGATAAGCAATCTATTTCATGTATGAAACTTCACAAAATTTAGTGAGTATAGTCAAATGCATAAACACCAAGAGTCACAACTGCTGGAGACAAATGGCTCTGCACCAAACAGCCTACAAACTAAGATTTTAAAAAATAAATAATTAGTGACATTTTTGCCATTCAAATTGAGGTCTCCAGCAAGTACAAGAAATTTACAAATACACGAAATGAACATAGTAAAAGACTAATGTACAAGGTAAGGGTACAAATACTTACGCATACACATTAAAGTTTAAACTGTGAGAAGTAAATGATTGAATGAAATTGATTTAAAGGATCCCTAAAAAACTCACTCCTGTTTCTACTCACTGTCTTTGCAGAGCTTGTTTGACAGGGAATTTCTTTCCACAGTTTCGGCACTTGAATTCCTTCTCCTCACTGGGTTTTTGATGCAAAGTCTGAAGATGTTCAGCTAAAATCTCCTGGCTAGAAAAACTGGATTCACAGTTTGGGCATGCATGGTCCTCTTTACAGGTGAGGGGATCTGCATGATTCAAGGTGAAAAAAGCAAAGGAATAGTCTTCAGGGAGTATTCTGGATACATTAAGACAGTCTTCCAGAAACATATTATGTAAAATGGCATCACAAAATTCACAACAGACATTGTCTCTGAATGGATTATAGACAGTCTATCTTCAGTGGACTATCAGCAGCATTATTGAAACTGGATGCAAAGTATTGAATGTGACTAAATTAGTCATCCAGGTTGCCTCTATTTTGATAAAGACACTGAGAATTCACTAGACAGCTCAGGTCACATACTCTTAGACAGCTTACACTAGGATTGGCTGAACAGCTTTATGAAAAGGTTTATTTCTCTCCCATTTAAGTAAGAGTAAACCACCCCTGTTTCAGCAAAAACTTAAGTTTTCATAAAACTGTATGCCAGATGAAATTAACCCTGTCTTCAGTACAAAATTATGAGACAAAACTCATACAAGAGCCTTTCAGCTCTCCAGTCCTACAGAGTTACTGTTTTCTCACTTCTTGCTACTTCTCAGCTCTCAAGTTATCCCATTTTTTACACATTGCTTACCTGCAGTTTTTTCACCAGCTGGCTGCACTTCTTTATTGTTGCCACTGTCTTCATCTTCTTGGATAACAGTTACTTCCTCCTCCTCCTCCTCCTCCTCTTCCTCCATGTCACTGTCCAAGTACCCAATTAGAAGTTCTGTGTCTGTTTCAATATCTTCCACAGCCAGATAGAAAATATTTTCCCCCTCCTGTTGCAAACAGCAAGCAGAAGCAATGAAGTTATGTCAGAGAAAGTAAAATCCAGAGACAAGACTAGTATTAACCCTCAACTATGGAGGGACTGGCTTTATTCCTCAAGTAGCACAATGCCAGAACAACCTAAGACTTATTTCCCAGTGTGGCTGCATGGATGAAGTCCCCTTCTATTCTAGCATTCTTGAAATATTCTCCTGCCTCAGTTGTGAGGCTTTTCCAGTATGCACTTTGGCCTAGGCCAAGGTGAAGGTGCTGTTCTCCTGCCACACTCTGCCTGACAAGAAAATGAAACATTTGAATATCAGAAAAATAAAAGAAATTAAATAACCATTATGGCTTTAGCTCTCTCCCCTGCTGGCTGCATGAATTATAACCCAGCTTTCAGTAGCATGCTTACGTAGTCTTATTTTCTCTCTCCTTGAGATTCCCAACCTTCTTAATGAACTGGCTTTCACCCCGGGCAGTTATCTTCACTATCAATTTAGCAAACACATCTGTACAATGCACTTTAAACCACTAGACTAAAACCCTCTACTAGTTTAAATCTGTGTAGATACACAGATCCACAAAAGGCAGAAGATGCAGGCCAGATTCTGCATGAGAGACAAACTATATAATAAGCAGGTCCAAAAACCTCTTCCACAATGAACAAACAAGCTTCCAAAGAGAGATATAAGCTAACAACTTTGGTCTTTGACAATATTTAATTGAAGTTACTACAGGTGACACCAAAGCAGGGTTCCACAGCAAAACCAGCTCTCCCCTAAACTAACAGAGCTGCTTGTTTTTGCCAGATGTGAACCTGCTGCTTTAGGTACTACCCAAAGCACCAAAGGACACTCACTATTAAACAATGAAACCTTCCAAGTCCTATCATAGATACTAAAGCTCATCGGATTAACATCCAAAAAAGATAACTGAAGCTTCTTTGCACTACACCAAGTCATATTTTGTAGCAAGCTTCTAGTACAAGGACAAGAAAATTATTTCTAATATACAAAGATTAATTTCAACTGTCAACAGGGTTGCAGTATTCCTCCAGCTTTAGAAGGTCTATTGTATTTTACAGAAAATACATGTCACAAGAGTGAAATTCATCTAATTCAATAGATCATACTTCACACATCTACACAAGAGACTAAATCTGGGAGAACAGGAACCAGAACTAATTATTCAGATTAACCTAGACCAAGTGCATGAATCTCAATCACCAAGCTTTTATCAATACTGCTGCATCCTCCACATCTTTACACTTCCCTTATGTGTATCTGTGACTTACTTTAGATCTCTGTGTCTAAAAACATCCTGGTTCTCAGCTGTGTACTTTCAATTAGCAAATGATTAATGGAAGAAGTAGTAAGGGTTCTCAGTGTTCTCCTGATTCAGACAGGCATATAGTCACCTAGTTATCTTTTTTATTTCTACAAGAAAATAACTACGTTCAGGCAAAAGCTTATCTTGACTGAGTAAGACTGTAGTGAGAAAACTTAATTACTGTTACAGTAGTGAGTTAACTACTCTGGAAATAAATTTGGGAGGGTTTTTTATATATATATATAAACTGTTCACTTTCTTTTAAGCCAGGAGAAATAGTTCATGTAAGGGCTTCAGTATAATTCCATCACAGTGGATTAACATAAACCTTTCAAAGAATATCAGATTCTAACTAAGGACCTTTATAGTCTTTTGCCCTACTAATCATATTTATGGTATTACATTTAAGCACATGAGCTCACTTCTAAAAAGGAAGGTAGGAAAAGGAAAGCAGTTCACTACTTTGTCAGATCTCTCAATTTTACTGCAAGAAATAAGACCAAAGAGGAGTACAATTAGTAAATCAGTAACCGGAAGCAATTGGTAAGAATCCACCAAATCTACCTGGATGGCTGCCAGGTTCTTCTGATCCTGTGATGGAGCCTCATGGACAAAGCGTAGCCAATTAGAGTGGCGCGGATTGCTTGCATCTAGGATATAAAGGACCTCACCTTTACTCCCACGAACCTGAAACATTTTTTAGAAATAACAGATAAAAACTGATTACCAAACACACACAAACAAATTGCTCAGCAAGCAAATCTTGCATTCAGTGGTACACATTCACTTTTTTCTATAAGCATATTTATTCACCTGAGAATAGAGGGGCACCTCCAATCCAGCAACTGGTGTCAGCTTCCTTTATTGAGCTCCTCTCTTTTCTTAGCTTTTCCCTTATTAAATGAACAGTATGACTGACTCCCAAGTCTCCCTAATCTGACAGTATGATGGTTCTCATGCTTTTTTCCCCTCAATCTTTGTTCCTTCAACTCATCTTCTTTATGATCTTGTCAGAAACTACTACAGTCAGAAAGGTTCTTTCCTGTTCCAACCTATCATTCTTTTTCCAGTTTCTTTCCTGAGTTCTCATCATTCATATGTTCAAACATCAGCATGTCTCCTACAGTCTAATTCCAGCTTACATTGCAAAAATAAAATAATAGAAATAGAAACTTAATAGTAATCAAGTCATTCTTCCCCCTGCCAACACAAAGACATACCGCTGAAAAAAGTACATTTGCTGCTGACGTGTTTTGTTCATGAACCACATGAATCTCCACTGATAAAGAAGATATGAGACCCATGCACCAAGGTCACAAAACCACATTGTTATTCCATGTGATTTATTTACATAATGAACATATTTCCTTCTCCATCTGTCAACAGTAAGTATCCAGAGCAGGTATTTGCTAAGAGCTGGGGATTTCAGCTATGTAACATCAAAGTAAGGTTGACTTCATGTCTTTGTATTTAAATTGCTCACATTCTTGCACTATTTGTTTTTAATAGATGCAATACCATATTTCTTCAGTATGACTGCTTAAATTGCTTAAGCACTTAGGATGTATTCCATTACAATAATAGCTGATGACATTGCGTTGTTCTCAGATTAAAGCAACAAAAAACCTACTGTAGTTCTGCAAACAAAAGTCTTCAAATTTTATTACTGGTCCTCCAAAGGAAGACATCATATTTTAAGGAGTCTATCACGAAAAAGTGCCAATAATTCAAACTTTGCAAGCTGTTCTACTTTCAAACACACACATTAACCACAGTGAAAAATGTCAAACCTACACATTTAAATCTGATCCTTGTGGTCCCTTCCAACCCTGACTGATACTATGATATGCACCTGGAAACATCACCTAACACTAAGCACTGCAATGGATTTCCCACACAGGTGGTGCAGTTATTCTCAGATATTCAGATACTCAACACCTGTTCTGGGCACCTGGCACTAGGTGGCCCTACTTGAGTAGAGGGGTCTCCTTGGGAAGCAATGTCTGCTAGTTATTTGAACTATTCCTTTTATTAGAAATGTGGGCAAAAAGAGTGCAATCAAACCATAAAAGCAAGCTCCAACTTCGCACAAAAATACAGTTCTAAACAGGTAATCCACAAAGCAGGACTTCACTCTGAATTAAAATGGTTAACACTGCAGAGGACCACCTTTGAGTAACTGAAGTCAAACTAATGTCTTTGTGATTTAGCTACCAAAGCATGGTTTCTGGAAACCCACCATGTAGGTCCTATAAAGGTTTCAATCACATCTTGATTTCAGCTGGAAAGAGAAGCCATCAAGATCCTATCATAAAAAGCATACGTGACACTACCTACATTTTGTCCATTCTTCATCTTCATTTGTATGGTCCTTAAATTATGTAAGATTTTATATTCATATCAATGATACATATCAGTTGTGCTTTCTCAAACAAAGCCAAGACTTAGCACATAAGGAACCTATTGACAAACGAATACAATAAATCCCTTAAAGACGTGCTGTATTTTCTATTGCTTTTTTCACCTCATAAAGAAATAATGCTGCATCATATACACGGATGTGAGGAGGAAAAGTCAAGAAAAACAGCCAGAACACTGTACTTAACATGGACTACACTACTGACATTTACCACTCCTTTTCCTCTGGTTACATGAATAGGTGAGTTTCCTAAATGAACAACCAATCTTTGAGCACCATGGCAGTGAAGCCCAAGCATAATCAGTATTTCAAACAAACAAGCTAGGAAAAAGACCAGCTCTTCCTCTGCAAACACATTTCTCAAATTCTAAGTTAGTACAAGCTAATCACGATAGTTAAATGAAATAAACAGCTAGACTCTACATTTTCAGTTGAAAATAATTCTATACTGAATTAGTAACAAATCTAAATGAAGCTTGGAATATGTCCCAGGGTGCTCCCCCCAATAACAGTCCACTAAAGTGCCTCAGTCATCCCCCTGCTTTGTGGCATGATTACCAAAGAAAATCCACTATTAAAAGACGTATCAACAGCCAACTTCACAGTAAGATTAAATACCCAATAGTCCCTTTGACCACACAGTAAAAGTCACTGAAATATGCCACATTTACAAATGCCACATCACTACACAATTATGTGGAAAAAAACCATGTTGAACATGTTGAACTTCATGTTCGTGGCAAGGATACCCATGTCTTCCTGTATGATCTTTTTTAACACATTTGGATTAGAATACTGGCACCTCAACCTATCAGCATCTGTTTTCTGACATTTTAAATAAATCACATAACTGCAGACATTCTCAGTCAGGAGTAGATTCTTCTCATGATCAAAAGCCAAAGATCATTAAGGCACCTGTTCCAAACATTACCAAAATTAATACCAAGTCCTATACTTAACACAAATAAAGATCATAAAATCAAGCTTTAAAGGGGTGGCTAATGAACTTTAGTTAAATAAACAAATGGTAAGACTACTAATAATTACTTTGCATGCCTATCTAGCCCAGTGAGGATTAATTTAATGAAACTGAAAATCAAGGACACACACTTGCAACTGAAATAGGGCATCAATGTCTCACTTGAGTGGCAAAAGTTATTTTAAATGCAACTTTTGTAAAAATTCAACCAGATGCATTTATCCAAGAAATGAGAAAACCAAAAACATTTATGAAGAATAAACAGATTAATTAAAAAAAAAAGCAAACAATTTTAAATGTAAATACCATCTGAGGAGTAATGACTGGGAAGGTAGTCTTCATACAGAAAAAAAAAAATAAAGACTATATTGTTAAAAGCTTGATTTCCAATGTCAGATTCATCTGGAGAGCAAACACAGAACTCTTCAAATTAAGATTTATCATGAAATTTAGAACATAATTCAACTTAATGCCTTGTATGTAAAAGCCTTCCTATGCCAGAACCACATTTTACAGGCAACATATCAAAGAAGAGTATTTTTTAAAAAAGGTACCACCACTAGCTTAAGGTGCTTGGCTTCTCATACCTCAGTCCTAAACATTAAAGCTCAGATCTAAGACTGGTGGTAGCCAATAGTACATTTCCTGTAGCCTTCACTAGTTTTCAGACAGGCTTATTTAACTGAAAATAATTGTCATTGTAACAGTGACAAAAGTTAAGAAGTAGAAACATAAGTTCATTTCATTTTCTCATAAAAATAAATATGAACATTAGTTCCCAATGAAAGACTGGTTTCCAGCATGTGTCTGTTCCTCTTGGTTTCAATGTAACAATGAAGAAAACAATCTTGGCAGATAGACAGAAACCAAACCTGAAATATGTAACATTCAGCATTACACAGCGTATTATGTGCCATCCCATTCTGACCAACTTTCTTCATGGTATGTCAGAATATTTGGAGAAGGACTAAGTCTTTCCAGCCCTCCCTGTTTTAACATTTGCCAAAGTCATCACCAAAAGTATATGCTTGCCACAATCCAATAGTAATTAAATGAATGCCACTTTCTTGGTAAGGGACAATAAAATGAACTGAACAGAAAACTTTCCTTTGTAAAGAGACATCTGAGCCTCCAGAGGCAAAAATTGCTGTGAACTTTAATAACTAAAGATTATTCTACTCTTGCCTCTTCCAGTAAATACGCAATTGCTGTACCAAACATACTAATACAGACCAACAAAGTAGTATTTAATCAAGGTGTTAGTGGGATGCAAAGAACAAAACTCTCCATTCATAACCAGCAACTAGCTGCATACTTAACTAGAACAACATGCAATTCAGTCTGAGACATGAAGATGTGCAGGTTGGGGGATAATGGGGAGGTGGGGATTTTGACAGAAAAGAAGCAAGATAAGCAGGTAAGAGCAAGATTAAAGATACTCCCGACCTCCAGTCCTCTGGAATCTGTTGAATGAGCAAGTGTTAAGTTCCCAGTTTCTTCAAAACTACAGAAGTTACAGACAGACTAATGACATTCTGCTCTATTTAATTTAAAGGCAAACTCTAACATTCTCAGAACTTTAACAAAATCACTGGACCAAATAAATGTTTTGTGTCCCACATTTTCCCAAAGACCAAAAGAACACATAATGTGTAAAATTCTGCCTCAGCACGATGTCTTAACGAAGCCAACTCAGAATGCTGATCTCGGGGTGGGGGGAAAGAAAAAAAAACAACAAAACCAACTTGATCAAAACAGACCACATCACAGACCACAACTCTACACAACTAGAAATTTCATGCTTCCTTGCAGAAAACTATTCCATGAAAATTGAAGCTCAGATACCAGGGATCACATATCAAGAAATGTACCATTAATGTTAACTTTTATTTGACTTACAAAACACCTCTACTACTCAGAGTTCTTTCTAAAGGACTCTTCTCTAAAAGCACATTTTTTGACTGCATATAAGTCTGAGGTCAAGCTTTAGCCTTCAAATTAATTAGTTTTCATATCTTTGGTACAGCTGACTACGCACAAAGTTGCTGTGACTGCCTCCCACAGTCTCTGAAATACCCATCTACTTGGATGGCTAAACTTATAACTTTCTGCATTCCTGGTCTCGATTTGCAGCTTAAGACTGCTCTCAGTATGATTTAAATTATATTATAAAGCTCACATTCAGATCAACTTCAGTAGACATGAACAACTTGGGTTCAAACATTCAGGAAGTCATAAAATCTGGTATGCAAGAATCTTTTCAAGGCTCTCAAAACTAGGTTACAGTAAGATAGGATGAAATAGTTTTAGAACAGCTCATAAAATACTCCTTCTGGTTTGCTGTTGATGGAGTCATATTAAGTGTCATCAATAAATACATCTACTTGCCTCTTCTGTCTTGCAGAAACAGATAAATCTCATTTAATCATCAGCAATGCAGAATCTGGAAAATCCTATGGCTTTCCAAAAAACAATAATCCACCCACCATCCATTCTGAAAACCTCATTCTAGCTCAAGTATTTTACTCTTTTAAAATAACCTGCAGAAACAACATGAAAATGCAAGTGAGCCAGGACCTATTAACATGTACTGTATTCAGTGATTCAAATGTGATAAAAAGGACATTGTACTGTTTTGTTTTCAGCTGAGAACAAAGCAGATGAAACCAGCTGCTCTGAGTATACAACCAAGGCAATGAACTGTCCACACCTTCTCAGAGGGAGAGGGAAACTGCTTGTCTAGGGGTTGGGGAAAGGAATTCTGCTTAAAGAACTACAATAGAAAAGAAGGATTACAAATATGGAACAGAAGCACAGAAAAGCGGGTGTTTACGCTGTTATTGCAAGTATTTTTCAGTTAATCTCCTCAACTAGTAAACTCAGACCTTTGCTATAGGCATATACAGCTATGACGCAAACTAGGATGGGGTAAGGACCTAAATACAACATCTAGTGTACAAGCTACCGCTGCCACCTAACACACATAAAAGGGTTAGAAAGTCCCGAAACTCATTATGCCATTGTCTGCCCAAAGATCTCACATTACAAAGTTAGTAAAATTTAAGAACTTCATTTACACAACTGCCAAACTCTAGGACAATTGTCACGGCAGGAAATGTTTTATACTGCAGCTGACACCTGTTGACCAGCATAAATCAGTTATCTCAATAACACAGTTATCTTTACATATTCAAATTATTTACTTACTATTTTCACTTTTTTTAATGACTTTTCCCATTGTTGTTACATTTTTGTGTTTTGCTTGACTTGACATTTTTTGTGCTTTATTAATTACAAACTATAATATCTATAACTATTTCTTTGTATTTTAAAGAAGTCAATCTCCCTCCATCCACAAAGCATGTTTTAAAAGGATCAATAAGCACAAAGCATTCCCTAGCTACCATATCTTTAAGCTAGGGAAAAGAGGGGGGAAATAAGGGATTTGTTACAATAAAATCTTAACTCTGAGAACACCTTTTTCTAGGTGTGATGATTGACTTTAGACTACTTACTTCCCACATGAGCCTGCAGTCGGTGTCCTCATCCAGTTCCTGCGGCATTCTCTTCTCCCCTGCAAAGGGCCCAAACTTTTCACCCTAAGCAATAATTACAAAAGAACACATCAGTAACAAAAGCAAGTGAATAACTAAAGTGCAGCAGAGGTATCATTTTTAGCTTCCAATGGAAAAGGACAGTTTTCCTTTGTCATTCTGCTATATGCCAAGGTGCATGTCCTTGAGGGTTCAATTTCAAGCTCATTCCCATTTTCTCCATAGCTTGGAGAATCTTAAAACCACACTTTTCCTCCACATGTTTATCTCCCCCTTGGGAAATATCATTTTTCTTCATTGCAAACGAAGCTGAAATTTACAAGTCAAATTTCTTAAAAGATTTACAGGAAGCACCTTGCAATAGGCATCCAACTAAAATGTAAAATATTTGGCAAGCACAAAGTTGACATTAGATTTATTTGCAAGATTATTTGCAATGCTGCTTTTTGAAGTGCCACAAATCAAAACACTGAATAACTGGGGTTTTGATCATAGAGAGATTCGTTTAAAAACAGAGGGAGTATGCACGTGTCTATGAATTAAATCAAGCCTTCATAAGCAGAATTAAAATGTTATACCACCTGCTAGTCATAACACACGCTGTGAAAGCATCCATTGATACATTCTTCCAAAAGCACTGGGTATTGGTGTTTTTTCCCTTCACAGACATCACACTAGCAGCAGTGCAAATTTAAATTGGGCTTTCTTCTTACACAGGCCTAACATATTTCTTTTTTCCCCCTCTCCCTTTGCAGCAACAAGCCTTACAAACCAGAACACAGACTGGTAAGTTCCTTTGGGCACTGTCCAGACTGAAAAACTCTATGTATTTTTAAGCACTAGAGATTTCAAGTAAATAATGAGAGGCAAATTTGGTGTTTCTTGAAAAATAATAGTATTTTGGCTGATCAATCTGGTCCACACATCCCTTCCCCCAGGCACATTCCATGATCCCAGAAACAGCCTGCTACGTGTTTTTCCCTCTTGCTTAGTTTTGACACACTGCATACAGGTAGAGTGGAGAGAAAAAGGTGGAATGACAAACTTCCAGTATCATTCCTCTTAAAAACAAGCAACAAAATTTTAAATAAATAAATAAAAAAAAATCCTGATGTTTAAAATTAAACCTGAGGAGGTAATAAACACAGGAAAATAAAATGTCCGTCACTTCTCAGTAATCTTCACCATTTTGCTTATCAAACGTGGTCAGAATTCCTCCCATGCCAGCCTTATAAATACTGGGATTTAATACCCCAACTGCAAGTTCCTTCTTCTTTTACCTCAGGAGCACTGAAGAAATTTTTCAAACACAAGTTCAAAACCTCAGTGAAAAAAATTCAAGCCAGCCGATATGAAATTGCTTCCCTTCCACCCCGCCATTAGCACTCAAGGACACCTTAAAAATGAGAGACTTCTACCTCATGGTGTCTAAACTTTGTTGAAACCACCAACAAACTAGGCAGCCCTCACAACTCACATCCCAAATAAAGATGGGCAGCAAAACACACAAAACACACACAATGCAGAGTTCATAACTTTAGGTATGCCTTTACTTCGACAACAAACCACCTGAAATAGTACCACCTGGACTGTAATAAGGAGGATTTCAGATAATCAAGACACTATTTTCAATTACAAGGTGTCAAGAGACATGACCTGGCTAAGGTATGAGACCTGCAGTGCAGCTGAATTGCATCTTTCTCAGGCCCACCTTTATCATCCCGAAACAGCTAATTAAATCACCCATTCCACCGAACTCTAGGAGCGGAGAGGCGACAGGAGCTTGCGACCTGTCGCAGGGGGATCCTTCTGACGCAGGTACCTCTGAGGCGCCCCGCGGCCTTTAGTCAGGCGGTAACCAAGGGGGCGGCCCTGTCCACAGCAGTTTTGCCCTCAAGACACACGAAGTTGAAAGTAAACGGGGCATACAAAAGCCCACAAAGAAAACTCTTCGCCAACTCCACAGATAGTCGGCGGCCCGGCCGGCCAGGCCCTCTCCCGCCCCAAGCGGCAGCGCCGCGGGCACCGGGAGGCTGCGGGTTATCTGAGGGGGGGGCTGGCGGGCGGTGCCTCCTCAGAAAAGAAGGAGCCCGGGCGGATGGAAGCGGGAGGCAGCGCCAACAAAGCGAGGCTGAGGTAAAGTTCTAACCCAGCAGCAGCGAGGGGCGGAGGAGCCGCCTCGGTCTCCTGTGATACGTGGCAGCCGCTCCCCGCTGGGCCGGGACAGGCCGTTACCCCGCTCGCCCGGCCATCACCCACCTTTTTCACTCTGCGGGCCGTGTAGAGCCCCATCCCGTCCTGCACTTTTGACGACTTCAGGGCAAACCTATCCGGCACATACATGCCCAGCATTTTGCATCGACTCGGGCCGCCGCTTGTTACCGTGGAGAAGGATTGTCGGGGACTTCCATCCCACCGAGAGAGCGAGGGAGAGACCGGGGGAGGGGGCAGGAAGAGGGGCTGGTTGCGGGGCTTTCCCAGCTCCTGAGGAAGAGGGGAGGAGCCAGGCCGCCGGCGAGGGCCCTCACCGCGGCGGGGCAGCGGGACAGGGCAAGTCGGCGGCAGGGGGCGCGCGCGTCCGGCGGGGCAGAGAGCGGGATCGGGGGGAAGAGCCCCGATGCTCGCGCTAAGGGGCTTCGTGCCTTCGAGGGTTCGTTAAATCGATTCGTGTGAAATGTCGTGACAGGAAATAGGACACATCGGGGTTTCTAACACATCTAGCTGGGGAGGCCTGGCCCCAACTATGCACTCTCAGCAGAAGGCACACAGCGCTGGCAGGCTTCTAACATGGCGCCGTGGGCTAACAACTCACGCAGCACGCACTGCCTTGAGGCACCAGACCACGTTCTTCACCTAGGCTGGCGTTCGTTTCCAGAGCAAATGGCGTTTCATCACCTAGGCACAGCCTCGTGGTCTGGCATCATCCTGATGATGGGCTTTTGTCAGCAGATTGGCTTTTCATTCTGGTTTCTACAGCAACAGTAACCTAAAGTGAGAGGAGAGAGGTAAGTGGGCAGTGCCAGATCTCGGATTTGAGAGATGAAGTTGATTGTGAAGCCTGACAGCAGCAGAGAGGCTTCACCCTGTCACAAAAGTCCAGAGCAGTTTCCTTTAGTGCTGAGATTTCTCACATACCTACCAAAATATTTATCTGCTGGTACTTACAGTTAGGACCCATTAGGAGAACAGGGATATTCTCACCAGAGGAAATACCCAAAGACACTTACATGCTACATAACACTTCCCATGGGCAGTTATCTCAGACCTGAGATTTATCCTCATTACTTTTGTATTGCCATAATGGGTGAACCCAGATTTACATTCACTTTTTAAAACATCCAATCCTTCACTTTTGGAGATTGTTTTTGAAGGAACTCAGGTGGAATACCAGGAATTTAGCTGAGTATGAGACTCCCTTTGGCTACTTTCTGGTGCCCTTGTGTATTGTGCACAGTGACGCCATTTTGTGTTTAGTATCCTCAGAATCATGGTAGATATCATAAACCTTCTTTAAAAGAATATTAACAAAGGTAATGTATGTTCTTGCCAAGACACATACATACACAGATACGTATACAGAGCTGCATGAAATCATATCAGCAACTTCTCTGATAAATTAGATGAGCCCCTCACTTTGATATGAAAAACAAAAGGAAGAGACATTCCAACAGCATGGCTGGAGGAATTACTTTGAGAATGAACACAGTCACACAGGTTTTGCAGCTAGATTGATAGACTGTTAATTCAGTTAAAAAAAAAATCAAAATGGAGTGTCTATGTAAGTAAGAATTCTAACTCCTCAAATACAAGTCTATTTCACAGAGGGGAATTAAGTTGCCTGGGGCAACACTTCAGTTTTCAGAGTAGTAACAAAACTTAACTATTCTTTTAATTAATATCCAGCTCTGAAACTTCCATATGCATAACTCAGCATAATATTTTTATAGACTAGAATATTTTCTTGAATGGAGGCCAATCTGTCTTAACATATATCAGATTAAAATGGCATAATTTTCTCTGTCTCTGACTATTTCTAAGAATTATATTTAGAAATCATTTTCCTTCAGGCCTCAGTATTTTTCTCTTCCAAATTAAAAGAATGTAGAGATGCTTCATTTTTAACCTTAAAAGATTACTTTTCATGTCACATAAAAGTGCAGCCTAATTTGCAATGCATATACATGCTTTGCTTTTAAGCTCTTGAATTAAGCAAGACTTAATTATTTTCATTTATAAACATTATTATTACAATACAAAATGCAGTTACCTGACTCTCATTCAGTTTAAGCTAAATAGTAAAGATGCTATAGCAGTGGACAAAACACTCCTTTTGTATCATAGAGTGCTGTGGCATTAATCAGATATTCACAACTGCCTGACTACCTGTACCAGTATTTCTTTTATTTGAAATTTGAGTCAGCCATTGATCATAGGGTCTTCTAAGTGGGTTTCATGCACTGTTTGTGGTGGTATTTGTCCTTTCAGGTTCATACAAGGGCCACTGGTGGGGATAAAGTCAGCCATATTAAGCATGAAGCTGAGAACTGTTATTCAAGCAGATGTGTTAGAGCTCTGTTCTGTTTTGTCCTAGCTGCAGTTGCAAGGAGGTTGAGGTCTGACTTGTGTCAGTGAATCACATCAGACAGAATGAAGATGAAAGATACCACATCATGCTGAATGTACACAATCACTAGTCAATGGCAAGAGCGGAGCCCTGCAAGTTTCAACATAGCTCTGTCTTGTATTTAGTACATACATAGTGTAGGAGTGTAGCCTCCTGTAATTCTCTGGTTGTTGTGAACAAAACTGAGAATGCAGCAAACACCAGTGAAAGGATTTTCTTGTTGGCATAGCTAAGTCAGTGACCTACTGTGACCAGTGATCTACAGTGACCAACTGAACCAGTGAATACATGCTTCTGTTACAATCAACACAAGTACACCAGGGTTTGCTAACATAGCTGGCAGCAGCTTGGGAGCATGAAGGTAACTGTGTGACACAACCACACTGACAAAATTTGTCAGAGCTGACCAAGTCTCAGACTCATCAACCATGAAACCCTAGTATCCAGCTATCAGATAGCATAGAACAGTCAAAGAACTTTCTACTTTAGTCTTAATAGGGATTCTGCTGAACAAAATGTGGGGTGAAACTTTTGTCAGCCCGTTTCCAGCTCATTTTCCCAAAGACTTTAAAGTATTCTGTGGTGGGCACCTTCCAAAGGCACTCTTATCAACAGGATTTTAGTTTCTGATTGTGATTCACACTGACCCATTGATTTCTTCTCAAAAGGTCACTGCCAGACAAAAGGCACTATTTCAGCAGGTTCCCCACACTGAACGGCTTGCTTTCTTCAAATTCCTCATTCCTAAACCACAGAAACAACTGCCCAGGTAACTTTCTTTGCTCTATTTTACAAGTATTTGTTTCTTGGCACGTGCATTGAAATGTGTGCAGTTAAGGGGAGGTTGACAATCAATCCAGGAATGTTTGTGCTGACAGAAACGACCAACTTCCCTGCTAAAATGCTGTCTGGGTGGCTTAACTGAACTGATGGGTGGCACTCATACTCTAAAACACTGTCTGAGAAACTGGGTTGTGTGCACAACTCGGACAAAAGATCACATGCAGAGACCACAGTCACCAAGAGAAAACACAAATTACTTGTTTGAGAGTCCTTAGGCCAGATTAATGACAACACTGTCATTATTCAACAGAGCGGATCTGCAGCTAAACAACAGTAGATGTTGTTCCAAAAATAGGAGGAAAGTGGCTTGATGTGTACACAAGATAAAGTTATTAGTACCTATAATTAAGACTAGACATACTCAGTACTGTCCTGCAAGATGTCAAATATCCATTTTCTATTTAGCCAGAGTGCTGGAAAATGTTGTTAAGAGACTTCAGTGTGGAGCAGATGCTGAATATGAAAATACACACTGGTTTTACCTCGTGTTGGAAACTGGAATTAATCCAGAGTTTAAAAAAAAAAAGTGAAAATTATTACTGTTTCGTTGTGAAATTAAAGCAATCCAGATGTACAAAAATCTCAGTGAGTCCTTTCTTGAGGCATCTTTAATTCAGGAAAGTGGTCAGGACTGTTGTTTACAATTCTGCTGCATGTCATGCACTGGATTCTAATCATAAAAAGCACACTGGTATGTGTGTGAGAACAGTCACCTTTTGAGATGGGTAAAATGCATTCCAATTAACACAACTAGGAGGTTTGAAGGTAAAGGATTTCTCCAACTTAACACCAGTCATTGAACAAGCCTCAAACACAGAAGTTTTCTTTCCCACACCTTATAGCCCAGAGGGGAGGGCTTTGGATTTGGGTTTTTGATTCCCTCTTTTAAGCTAAAAGTGTCTTGTACTATGCCAGTGCTTGGCTTTTGGAAAGATCCTGAGAGGTAAGTTTCGTCATTCTTCCCCAGATGCTACCATAATTTGCAGCATTTCTGCTTAATCTGCTTTGTTACAGTTTTAATTACTTCATGTACTCTGTTTCCTAGTGATGTTAAAGTTGTGTTGCATTCATAACTCAAGGCACATCCTTCAGTTGCTATTTACCAAAAAAAAAAAAAATAATAAAAAGAGACAGCTGGGTTCCATTTTTATTGGCCTAATTCTTTTAAGAAAAATGCTTTGATAGTTTCAGCATTCATTCAACTGAACCAGGCAGACGAATTGTTTGGGATCAAAAAATAAATCTGAGAAGCATATCTCAAGTACAGTTTACTCTGAAGTAATGCACTGAATGAAAAAAAAAAATCAAAACCACATTTTGGTGTCAGTGTTAACCAAGTAACACAGCAAATAATGAAGTACAGTAATAAAATTATGAGAAACAACATGGAGAAATGCTAATTGTTCTGAGTTTGAGATTCCTAATTGCTTCTCTCATTGTCTTACATATTAAGTAAAGTTACCTTTAATATTTATATAGTAGGTCACACACATGGTAACAGTGGATGCCTTTCTTAAATCTTGCTTTCCTGTGGTGCTGCTTTTTACTTGCTTACTTGCTTGGTCATACATCGAGTTAGTTATGCTAGGGTTAATACGGAGCTAATAAAGCTTTCTATGGCATATCCTAGTGCGTCTCCACAGCCTGCGCAATGCCACACACCCCTCCTCAAAGAGCAAACACTGAGCTGTAACTCACGTGCAGTCTAGCACAAAGAAACTGAACATGTTGGTCCACTGTTTTTATGTTGGTCCATAGTTGCTTGTTTAGAATGTCATGGAACACTAAAGAAACACAAAGTCATCCAGCAGCCTTCAGATTTGAAGCCTAATGGTGTCATAAAGAGAAAGAGGTTAGTCATGGAAGCTGCCATGCCCCAGATGAAATTCCATGGCAGGAATCCATGTGTGGTTACAAACAATAATTGGAAGAATTGCTTGTCTGGAGTTACAATACTTGTTGCAACATCATGCCAGAAGTATGTATGATACTCCCTCCACCAAGGAACAGCTAATTAAGGGTCATGCTTAATAAATTAACATGTCACATTCTAAGAAACAAAAAGATTTAGGACAAAAATGGTCTTCAGGACTCCAGAAGTACACATGCCAGCCACTAAAGTATCCAGCATCTTAGAAGGAAAATGTGTCCTCAAGAAGAAAGCATGGCTTCTCATAACTAATCCCTTGTTTAAATGGCATAGTATCATCCCTAACTGTTTTCAGCAACTTCACTTTTCTTTATTCTCACCTCCTGCCCCTCAGGCATCTGGACTAAAATCAGAGAAATTTATTTTATCCTTCAAGAATTTCTAAGTATTGGGATATTAGTTTTGGCAGAATCTATAGCAATACCAGAATTTGATTCTGGCAGCTAAAACACCTGAGAACGGGTGTTTGGAGCCATCATCACAACCTTTTCCCAGTTTGTACATTCACTGGTGCCCAAAACATTTCTGCACTGCAGATTAATCATGTTTGCAACTTCCTTTCTGGATCTATATATCTCCTTTCCAGCATCATCCACTTTCTCTTAATCTGGTAAGATTAGGAGCAGTACTTTAAAAACCATCTGGCATACCTGGATTGCACCCCCTTTGCAGAACACTTACGATATTTTCAGACTATTTCCTCTTTGTTCATGTATATCTGCAGGTTTCCAGTGTGCAAATAACTTTTAGCTTTAACGAGATATGCAAAGCTTTCAGTCAGATACTTCCCTGGAATTTGCCAAGCCCATTTCTCAGACTGGGTACAAGGTCATTAACTTTGTGCTCCCTTCTCATTGTAAATGGCTTGCCAGACCTTCTACACTGCAGTATCTGGCCCACTATGGGAAAAGGGCTTTGTGCTTTCTCATTTTGCATTGGAGTTTTCAGGAAGCAGAGGTTTCAGCTTCTCTAATGACAGAATCTGAGAGGAATATGGGAAGAGGAATAGCATACAGACCTCTCAGGGGTTTTTCTTCTTTCCTCAGCTGCACAAAGTTCAGCCTAAAAATATTTTTTTTTTTTCACTGCTCCATTCTCTCCCCCAAAAAGCACTAATATATATGGGAAAAATCCTCTTCTTTAAAGCAAATCATAATAACTGTGATACACAATGCTGACAAGCTGAATGTGAAACCATATTGCTTTAGTTCACACAACATACTAGCACATGCAGACACAATGACCCTTCTACTGTTTCTGAAAACAAATCCAATAAGTGTAATACTCTCAAATGAAAGATTTCGAAACAGAAGCAGCAAATTCACTAACAGAGCTTAGTAAGAGCCATGTATGTCTTTAAAAAATCTGCTCTGCTCTGGGGGCAATGGCACCCTTGCTACTAGTAATCACCAGGCACAGTGACTTTAAGTACCTGGAACAAATTGTGTTGACATGGAGTCAACTTAAACCATATGTTATACTACCAACTGAAAACTCAATTTTACATCTCAGACAATCCAGTTTCCTAAACAATTAAGCATGATTTTTGTAAATATGACAATAAACCCCATCTACACAGTGTCTTGGGTTTTTTTCCAGTTCTGTTTGTTTTGTCTGTATTTTCTGGTGATCTGAAAAACTTAAGTTACTCTTTCCCTAATACATTTTGATTAGCTGAGGAAAATTCAGTTTTGGGTGTTTTTTTGTGGCTTGTTTTTCCTGCACTGATTCCTTCAGAGCTTTCTGAAGTCAGTAAACATTCCAACATGAATTATTTCCCCACCAAATCTGTCTTCTAATCAATGCACAGCTGGCTTTTTGGATTTTCCATAAACCAATACATGCGTCTTGTGTTTCAATACTCCATGTCATGCAAAGCAGTAAACGGTAAGATTAGTTTTTAACTTATGTATCTTTCTCTGCTTGCATGTACAGAGTAGTTGCTGTCCAAGTTTTTTTTTTTCTCAGCTATTTGAAGTCCTGGAAGTTAGTTCCAGGATTTCAGAATTAATAATTTTCTCCTTCCCCTTTGGAAATATTGAAATACATACATGTGTTTTCATTTCCATTCCCAAGCTGATTGCATACTGAGTGTTTATTCCTGTTGTTTCAGAGGTTTTTAAACTAGGGTTTAAAACAATTCTTAAGGCAAAATTATAAGTGAGTAAGTACCAGATTCAGCTAGTAACTCAGGTTTCATTGTAATATATTAAGTAATGACCACTTAATCAATCCACATCATAAGGATCTAAAAGAAGCACAATATAATTTGACTATAGGAGATTTTTGCTGATTTTTACCTCACAGAATTTCACTACAGGAAATACAGGGAAGCAGTCTAAAGAACCAGTAGAAAATGGTTAAAAATACCAACTAGTATCTCAGTTTTAGAGTAGCATGCTCTGCCCTGAGCCCTTTAGTCTTTACTTTCTTATCTTGAGGAATTGAAGGTGTGAGCTGATAAAACAGGTTGCAGATCAATAGTGAAAAGATAACTATAAAACATAAGCAAAAGGGATAGAGAATACAATTGTATAGGTAGCAACTCTTTAGAAAAAGTACTGGAAGCAATAGTGGGTCTTAATCTGAACTTGAGATTGAGTTATTAATGCTGGTGTGAAAATACAATATATACTCCCAACAAGAAAGACTGCAAGATAAAACCATGGAATCAGAGAATGCATCGGGTTGGAAGTGACCCTCAAAGATCTTCTTGTCCAATCACCCCAGGGACACCTTGAACTAGGTGAGGCTGCTCAGTGCCCTGTCAAGTTCAACCCATCTTCAGTATTGGTTCAGCCTCAGCTGAAGAACTGGGTTTATTTTGAGGCATCACATTTCTAGAAAAAAGTGGAATAGCAGTCAAAGTTCTAATGTGGTTTTGTAAGGAAAATCATGTCAAGTGTATCTAATTTCTTACTATAGCAGTTACAGGCTTTATGCACAAAGGAGAAATCCAGATGATAACTGTAGACATGGATCAAAAGACAATCAGAAGAAAGATTTAAGACATTCAGGCTTTAAATAATCAGAGAATGGAAAACTTCTGGATAGTTAGCAATAGTCAAACAAAAAATACTTGAAAGAAAAATGGGGGGGGGGGGGGGGGGAGAAATCATCTTTTAGTGACCACTGTGGACATGAGAAGAAAGAACAAACTGAAGCAAGTCAGGATTTTTACCTTGAAAATACTTTCCAAATAAGTAAAATACCTGCACAGACTGCCTGGTGAGGTCACTGGGCTTTCATCAACTTACATCAGTTTCTCCTAGACACCTGCTATTGGATACTGCCATGGAGTGACCTCTGATATACTCACATGTTACATGCTGATATAAAAGAAACTAGAAAAACACGAGCTTAAGGAAGCTTAGAAATTCCAAAATTGGAGCTCAGACCTCCAAAATACTTCTTTAAAAGTATTTAGTGTTATTTCTATCAGTGATAGGAACTGACAGAATCACTTTATGCAGCAGCAGATGAACTCTTGGGCAGTATCCTTATAGCCTCTAAAAGTGTTGTCCTCAAGATTGACTGCCTAAACTGATCTCCACCACCCTGTTTCTCCTGTCAGCCCCTTCAGGATCAACTCTCCCTTTTTTACCTCCATTACTGGAAAGTGACTTTCCAGATCCAGCTTCCCCCTGATGAGCTAGTTCCTTCAAGCCTTACCGTTCACATACATGCCCCATTGCAAAGGGTTCATACCTTCTCAGGCCTCATTTCTCATTAGCCCCTGCACCGAGTTGACCATATGCTCCTTCTGGGAGCAATAAGTCTTAAACTTACCTACTTCCTCTCTCCTCTCCTACTTACAACCTAATCTTGAGAAGGATCTTCATGTAACATGAGCTCTGTCATGAGGCTGATTCCTACTTTGTGCAACTATTTTTATTTGTTGAAAAAACATAGAAATTAGGCTCCCTTTCAGTACCTGCTCTGTGCTGGTCATTTAAGTCATCATATTTGGCAGCTCAACCACACTATAAATTCTTTATAAAACCTTGAAAGAGCTGTAGTGCTCTGAAGTATTTTTCCACCATTCCTGAATGGGACATGGAAGCTGGAACACCATGTTGGGTTTTCCTGCAGCAGGAAGACAGCTGACTGCTGTACTATGAACTTACAGTGGTTTGTTAATGTTGTTATAGCAAATGGATGACAAATCATATTACTGACCTCTGCCTTTCATGTCTGCCACATGGTGCTGGATATTCACATTTTCACTTCTCCATGAATCTTTAGCACTCCACTATGTAGGGTATCATAAAACTGCTAAACAGAATGTCTTTTAAATCGTTGGAGAATAGCTACATAAACACAGAAGCTATTTCTCAGAACTGCCAGCTATGGAAAACTCATTCTGGCACTACAAGCACATTTTCAAAATCTGTTGTGGCCTTTGCTCAGGGAATTGTCTCAAGTCATTTTCTTAACATCACTTGGTGAAGTTCCTGAATTTTGCAAGCACTGAGGAGATCAAAGACAAAAACTTATTTTTTTGCATATAAAAGTTAAACAAAAATCTGAGACTTTTATACCTACAGGTCTTTGCAGAACCAGCTTCACCAGCACCCATGGTTATGAGCTGGTTGGTATGACTTAGGGCCTGCATGATCAAGGGTACCATGTACATTTATGTTTGGAATGAACTAAGACCCCAAAAGAAGCACACAACAAACCAACCAAAAAACTAAACCACCACCATTTGTCAGGAATTCAGTTTTCATTAAGCCATGCAGGATGAATATTTGAAAATGGCTTTTCTGTTGAATGCTTCCATTTGAAAACTCTAATCCTCATTATATTTGACCTGACACCATAGGTTCTCAGCAGCTCTGTCCCAAGCACTCAGAATTCAAAGTCAGCTGACAGTGTAGGCTCGGAGACACACAGAGCTGCAAGTTACTTTTTGGTATGTCCTGTGCATACTTGCAGGGTTTGTTTTGTCTTTAAAGCAGCACATCCAGCAATATGGCCTATAGTTTTGCAGAATTTCAAAGAAATAGAGAAGAGTCATCTTTAAAAACAAAGAAACTGTGTATTGCTGATGTTAAAAAAAAAAAGTGATATCCTAACATTCTGAAGAACTGATTTCAATAACCATTGTTCTGATTCACAGCCACCCACTGAACAGCATCAATTTCAGTAAAATTGTGCCCTCTATTCATCTTCACAGATAACACTTATTTTTAAATTGCAGCTATCTAAAATTTCACTGTCCATCAGACAAACAGAAATATTTCTTGATGCCATAATGTGCAAGTTTCTGGCTACTGCACTTCTTGGAGCACTCTGTTTCCTGTTAACATTATTTAACTGGGAGCCATGAGGTAGATACAAGATTGTGAAATGCACTTTTTTGGAGATCGCATGCCAGACTCTAGAGACTGCCTAATTCCACTCCCCTACCCCCTGGATACAATAGCAAATAAGAAAACTACAAACATAGTACTTCTATTGTTATTAGAAAGAAAAGTTACACAAGAGAGTCTTTCACAATATTTAGTAGGATCATTTATTTTACCATAGCAGTCTTATTTCCAAGTCTCTATTGTACTAACCTTTAAAAAATCCAGAGTTTGGAGGAGTTGATTTTGAGAGTATATTAAAGTCAGCATGAGTTCTGTAGGTATCTGAAATCGATACAGAAAAGGGAACAATGGGAAAATGTATGCATGTATATGTACAGATAAATCTGATGATTACCAAGAGGACAAATGTACTTTCCAAAACATGCTCTTCAAAGAAAAGTAATAGCTGTAGAAAGACACCTGAAAGATGTCTGCCACTATGTTGCTTCCTTTCTGAAGTATTTATCCTTGGTTAACAAGACCAACAAATCCTACTGCTCAGTATCTACAGCTTCAGAGCTGTAGCTGGTTCTGGTTTCCCATGCGCAAAGCTTGCCTATATAAATGCTTTCCCTTAGCTCAAGTGGGTACTCCTCTGACATTTCAGAGAAAACAATGGCACCCCTCTGGGTCAGGCTGCAGAGAGTTTGGGTTTGATATTGTTTGTGGGACGCTCTTCTATTTATCACACAGTAGGGTTTCTGTTTCTCCACCAGTTCTATTCTGTTAGATCAGATTGCTTTTTCAGAGTTACGTTGTAAGTTACAGCCTGTCAGGCTCCCTGAGGCATCCAGACACTGGGTGCCCCATAAATTTGAAGTTATTACTGCTCAGTATTGCTGTAAATGAGTTAGTCATCTTTTCTCATAAAGCAACAAGGGAATGGACTGAAAATACAATGCAGCTGCATCTTGTTTAAAAGCGTGTCTTTGAAGAGGTACAAGACATCAATGTGCCCTTTCTGAAACTATACGAAAGTGTGCCCCAACTATAACAACTCATCACAGAAAAGCTCAATGAAGCCCTGTCTACACTTGAGAAGCAGCCATAGTTTGCCCATGTTGTACAGTGTGGCTGTGGCCAACCTGCATGCTGAACATGCTTCATTGTTCTGTTAATGTGGATACAACACAAGTATCATGGTTTTGCCTCAGCAAGGTTATTCTTCTAACATGAAGTGACCCTCAGAGAGAAGTGGGAATGGAAGCAGAGTGCTCGGTGTGCAGCTACTACTATGGTCCTGGCTGTCAAATCTAGATTTTTGAATTCACTCAACCTGCTCCTTCCTTAGGCACAGGCACCCCTCTATACACACAGACCTTCTCAGCAAAGAAGAGCAGAGTCTCCATTTCCCTTCTAATGCTTTCTTTGAAAATAAATATTATTTTTTTTTTCTATTTGGAATTGCTGAATTTTATCATTTGTGCAACAGTTCTTGACTCTGCATTACTTACATTTAGTTTACCAACTGCACAAAGCAATCAAAAACTCTATCATCATGTAGATCAAGACATAAATCCATTTCAAATGCAGTATGACATTGAGGAGTGCTACAGCAGCCCAGTATCAGTAGGAACTAGAGCTTGCTTGGAGTAAATTCAAAGACAAGTCATTCTGATCAGCCTTTAAGCACACCTCTTTATGGCAGATCATTTAGTAACAGTTTTGTTCCTGCCTTCTTCCCCTCACTTCCCTTCTATAAAAACAATGACAAGGATAAAGAAAACATCAAATGAGAAAAATTCACATTCAGTGGAGAAGATAGGTGGGAACATGGATTTGAGTAACCTTCAAGATTTCACTTGTCCATTCAGCCAAAGAGTTTATACCCAAAAGCCTTGTCCAAGGGACAAACATTTGGACTGAATTAAGCTTCCAGGGGGTATGTGTGCAAAGCTCCAGTATGAGACAGTTTTTCAAAAGGCTGCATGTTTGCTAGTTCTATGGTTTACCAGAAAGGTCATTCTTTAAGATGTTTTCATTTAATGAAAATGTGCCTCTATTCTTCTTATTGTTGTTTGATTGTTTCTTTCATGTATGTTCCTTCCCTCCCCATATCCTTGTTTGTCATTGTATTGTGAAGTATCTTGCTGTTCCTCTAGTTGCCATGGAACTGGTTGGATGTAATAGATTTGTACAACTTTTCATTACACTAGTGGTTAGCTCACAGATGGGTATGTTTCCACCATAACATCTTCTCTGAACTCATTAGGAAGTTTAAGACTGGAGTAGGATGAAAGCAGCCCTATTCATTTTACAAGGTAGTATGGAAGCTGCACAGCTTTAGCAGATGAAGACTTGTTATACTTCTTAGGAGCTCCTCATCAGATCTTTCCTCCTAGTCTGATACACTGAGCAGACACCTACACTTGCATTCAACACAGGATGTCTACTACAACAATACCAAATGTGAGCAAAATTATTCATCCTGTGCAGAAAATACATCGAATACCAAAGCTCCACTCTTCATCTGTTGACCTAGCAGAAACAATCAGCCTAGGCAGCAAAAAAATCAGCAGCAAAGGACTTGAAGGCACAAATTCCAGTTGCAGTACAAGGCCATCAAAAAGATTTCCCAGTTAACCTTTGCACAAACTGGAAGCATGGATAACTGTATGTTTTCTCCATTACGTGAGAGCTCATGAAAACCTGCTCTGTCTGCTTTAAGATGGAAAAGAATACTAGAAAAATAATGCAAAAAAGCACATAAACAGCTTGGAAAAGATAGACAGAAAACATCAACATATGATTTAAGAGTAAATAAATATTTATATTGTACACTTCACATTTATCACAAAATACCCTTTTTCTTTTTTTCCAGAAAAATGTCTCTGTTAGAGGCCAGGACAGACAGTATCCAATTTATTTGTTTCTCTTGGTATATTATCATCCTTTAAAGAGAGTGACAGAGCCAAGTGGGCCCCTCTGCCAGCAAAAGGATGCAGTATCTTCATTTGAGAGCTACTGGGTATACTTAAAGAGGGGAAAAACAAACAGCAAGGAGTTATGGTCCTGCAATTCAGGCTCAGGAGATAGCCAAGGGCAGCAGGAGAAACTAGAAACAAGCCCCAGTAACAATGGAAAAATACTTGCTAGGGACCAGAGTGAACTTGAAGTCTGCTTCAACCCAAAAGCCACAGAGCTGACTGAAATGAAGACTGGAAGCGAGGACAAAGTGAGCAGCAGGAGATTTGTTTATAAACCCTTCCCCATGTCTAGTCTGTCTTTTCTCTCATCTCTGCTGTAAGAGGTTTGTCTGATGTAGGTTTTTTTCAAAGAAAACCTGAGGTTGGAGTTTATAAGCTCTTTGAGGGAAGCTCTACCTCAGAGTTCCAGTCCAAGATTTTATTTATGTTAATGACAGAGGTTTTTTGGTGTTTCATTAACTTAGAATGACACTTAACTAATATGTGCAGCATGTAAGTCATGGCTTTGGCAAGCTGTACTTCTTGGAGAAAGGTAAGTGAATGACAGAATCACAAGCTATACAGAAGGACACAATTTGAGCTCAGAATCAGCAATGATCTCAGAAGCACACTTGGATACAAAGTCACCATGGTGTAAGAAAGTTTTCATAACTTCACAGACTTTCTCCCATACTTCCTCTGAACGAGAGGCTGCAGAGCAAAACCACTGGGTAGAGCCTCCTACAAAGCATGCTATGAATGCTAGACTGAGTTATTACACAATCAGCTGTAATGCCACTTAAGCATGGCCAAAGGAAAGTGATCAAACATCTCCAAAACACAATGAGAAAGGGGGCTTTGTCAGTATCAACAGGGAACCTACAACTAAACAGGGTCCAGAAACAGTTGTAACTCATTTTAACTTACTGCCCAAACCAAATCAGCAGGCACTGCCTTTGTGTCCTTTAGATCTGCTCCACCCAATCTGGAGAGGGCATGAGACAAATTGGTCAGTACTCAGCAGTCCCCAATTACAGAGGAAACAGCACCACTGTATTGTCTATACAGTCACGCATCATATGCCTGCAAACTCTGTTGCACCAGCCATTGTCACTGTGCTGTCCTCCCCAGCAGCCAGCTGCATGGTTTGAACGAGAGAGGGTGAAAAAACCATAAGGAAACCATTAGATGTTAAGAGCAGTTGCCCAACATGACTCAAAAAGGGATCTGAGGAAGCATAATGGAATCACTCATGAGCAACTGTCCATCCGGTGAACATCTGCAGGCAGGCTGCAGCTGCTCCTGCTGTCAAGATGGGCTTTTCTCCAGAACTAGTCTAATATATGCATTAGCTTAGCGTACCTGCTCATTGGTTTTAAACCTGTCAAACAAAGCCAACCAAAACTTTTGGTCTGTGAAAGAAAGGCTATAAAGTGACAGTACCTGGGAAAACAAAAACCAAGAGGAGGAACAGTGCCTTGTTATTGAACAACAAAGGGAGATAGTTGTGCATCTTCTAATTATAAGTCTACACAAAACAACTTGAAGTAAATGTATTTGTGTTTATTTCACATTCAACTTCCCAGTTGTGTGATGGGAAATTAAGGAGAATAAACACCATAGTAGTAATAATGGCGCCAGTCTGCAGCTGGCATATGTATGGGTGTGTGGGAGGAAAAATACCAGAAGTGCCCACAGCCTATGTGCAAGCTCTGCCTACACTCAGCAGGGTCTTCATCCTTGTATCCTCAAAGGATTGATTTTCCCCAGGACACAGAGGATTCCACCAAGGAGCAAAATAAGAACCATGCTTAACTGCCTGAAGGGAAACACCCTCCCACCAATACAGTCCCTCCATGGTAAGTTATTTGGCTTTGAGATGTGTATCTGTTAAGAAGGATGTTACTGGTTTGTGTCTATGAACAGCAAGTATTCAAGAAATAGCATTTCCACCTGTTTTTTTCTTCACGGTAGATGGCATCAGTAAGGAAAATTTTCAGAGGAGAGGATGTCTTTTTGAAGTTGAGTGATAAACATTTATCTAACAGTTCATCAAAAGGTACCTCAGCTCTACACTTTTCAGCAGGCAGAAATCAAACTGTAAAACAGTGGACTTTCCATACACAACTGCTGCAAGATCAGAATGCCAGCTATATATTCATGATTCACTCATGACTATTATGAGATAGAGAAGTCCCTTCTTTGTCAAGCCTACCATGTTACAGTTGTGCTGGAAAGTAGTAACTAGCATTCAAAAACCTATCAGTGTCATCACTTGCATTTAAGAGCATTTATTTTATTTTTTTTTTAAAGGAAAACCAAAAGAGTATGTCCCCCACACCCTGGTATCAGCAGTGGTTGAGTGGTTGCCCAGGCAAGCTGAGAATAATGATTATTATAACCAGTTACGTGGACTTCAGAGAAGTGATAAAAGCATTCTTCCAGTGTAGGCTTTGGAACTACTTAACAGATGAAGTAAGAGCTTGCATCTCTGACAGGATTAATACCAGAAGTTTATAAACCAGTCTAGACACTTATTTAGAAGACTAAACCATCTTTGAATTGTATCAGTTGCTCTCCTAGTTTTTCACAGATTCACGGAAACTCTAAAAAAGACTCGATGTAGAGTACCTGAAGACAACAAATGAAAGGCTCTCCTCAATAACACAGAGCTGCTGGGGAAAAGGTTTAGTATGTAAAGGATGTGAAAAGCTCAGCTTCTCCTCCACATATAGATTTAAATTACACAGCCAGAAACAGCTGCTGCAGCTCAATAAGAAAATACATTTGTGAAACAGCAGCTTGAAAAGGCAGAAGAGTGAGGAAATGAAGTAGAAATGAATGTACTGTAAACATCAGCATTTAAAGACACTGTAGGGGAAAATAAGTTCAAGATATTTTACTTTACAAAACATTTAAATCTCAGGGTTTATTCTCTATCCCTCTGCTTCACCTGAAATAGTGTGCAAACCCAGGTGTGGAACAGTACAGGTAACAAAATAGGCATGAATGAGAATTTAAGTTAAACCACTGAGCACCAGACATCAGATAATTTTCTAATCCAGACCCTCTGATCTTTTTCCCTCATGTAACCCCCCCATACTCTTAGGAATAAGCAGGATGAATTCTTACCTCTCATTCTAGAAGCAAATGAAGCTGAAACAGTGTTTCTCAGTTGTGAGTTAATGAAGAAACAGTCCCACTGTACAATGAAATTTCACATGGACAGTCAGACCCCTGTCAACATTTATTTAAACTAAGCCACTGGAGCAGAAATTTACAGTTAGTTCTTCTTACTGTTGCTACAAACACATTTCTCTTAATATACTAAGTGAAACAACTAAGTACACACCTGCTTACTTCTAGTGTTATACTAATAACAGATGTTTCACTTGCAACATGACACAAATAGCATGTAAGCTCTCCTGTCAATACCACCCTGTCAAATTCTGTATCTGCCATTGCTTACTTGGCATCCAGAGTACCTAAATGGGGGGTTCCAAAATGTTCAGTGATGGCTGGACCCTGCCACGGGGGAACCATTTTATTGCTGGCTTCTGCTGCTGCTCCTGCATTTTGCGGCGCTTTTCTGCAAACAGGCCAAGGTAACTGTGCATTGGGTCATTTCCAGCAAAACTCTTTATCTCAGCCCAGAATGGGTTTTTGTGTTCCTTTCCCTCCCATCTATGTGGGCGGAGAGGGGCTTGTGAGAGCAGGCTGTGTAAACCCAGGACAGAATCTTACCCTTGCTGCCATCTGAACTCTCACCTGAACCCAGAATTAAAATACAGGCATAGCAGGGGTGGGCAAAACAGGCTAATGAGAATCAACATGTGTATCAACACTGTATTAATATTTCCCAAAGCCAGCAATTAATCATGTCCTCTGTATCATCCTTTAACAGCCTTGCCACTGTATTATCAACACACATTTATGATACAAATTACTTATTGATCATAGACTCAGAGCAGAGAAAGACTTCATCTTTTGCTTGTTTGCTGAAGAGGACATCAAAGTTTGTATTAAACCTCTTATGCATGAAGGTAGCTATCTCAGAAGACCTAATATAGGCACTAAGTAGATGCACTTTTCAGACAGAGGGAAGAACAAAATGTTTTCTTTCATAGGCCCATATTTATAAATCACTCACAAATAACTGGCTCAAGTTCCAGTATCACAATAAGACAAATACTCTTTGGCAGAGCTAACTCCCAAACCCCTACAGATCTGAAAATTCTCTTTTTATTTAAAAACAAAAACAAAGACAGACTGACTCACCTATCTAACAACTTACTCTTATCTTCCCTCCTCCTAAGGCATCTTTTATAGTTCATGTTAAAAGGCTTGTTAAAGGAAGCAGGGTCACTTGGCCCCAGTGGTGGGGCTGGTAATGAAGCCCAGCTGCATCCTCCTTGGCTTTGCAGGGCTGAGGGGTAGCCACACGCTCTGCAGAGCAGACAGACATCTCCCTGTGGAACACTTTGTGTAGTGGCTCCGATCAGTGAAAGTGAAGGAAAAGCAGATAGGAAAAGCCATCATCTTTGGTGTACCCATATGACCATAAAGTCTATGTAAGAAGGAAGACCTGCAGAAAAAGGGGTTTTACAAGATTTTACTCAGGTTTCTATGGCTTCAGTAGGTGACTTTGCTGATATGCCACAGCCACATTTCTTTAAATACCATCATTGTTACTTTCCTCTCAGAAGAGGAAGTCAAAGTGCTCTGAGTTTATGTGGCAAAACCATGCATCTTATTCTGCTGCACCTTCTAAGCAGATGTGTTTGAGTGAAAACCAGCAACAACAAAAAAGAAGTGCATAATAGGAAGAAAAACATACACTTATGTTCCTCTACCCTCCTTCTAACATGACTAGAATGCCAGGAGACCTTTTAAGTAATAGCAAACATGGAATGGGAGCAGACATGAAAGAAAATGTTAATGCTGCAGTAGGTCCTTCCTAACTACACGCACTGGGGAAAGAACTTCTGTATACTTTGGCATCCAGAGCCTTATCAAATATTTTCTTTACATGTGCCAAGACTTTATCTGTTCATTTTAGCTTGGACCTGCAAGAATGCTTGTACAGTGAAAATGGAAAAGGGGAATCAGAGTGGAAATACACAGTTAAATTGTCCACTTTATTTCACCATAAACAATTAGTTTGTGGTTAAGAAGAATATAGATTACTGGTGGAAAAAAGAAGCCAAACAGCCTCCCTTTCCCAAATAGTCAAACATATTCTTTGCCAAAAAAACAATTTAAATTCATTCATGCACATTATTTGTCAAATACTGACAATTCATACCATCCTTGTACTCTCTAGAGGGCCTCACAATTTAAAGCCCAAATCCAGCCACAGCAGGTCCCTGTGTGGACATAGAGCATCATGTTACAAGAGAGTGACCCAAGTGACATTAATTGTGCCAGGTATCTACTGATAAAGTTGATACACAAACCAGGGGAAATTGCCAGACTGCTTCGAGAATAGTCCCCTGCATCAAAAGACAGATTGCAGTGCATTCAGCAAAGTAACCCTTACCAGCATAGTTTCTTCATTTACTAATCTAATTCATTGTGTCAAGAATGAATTTGTTTGACTTTGGGAAACCACCTTGCACTTCTAAAGCAGACAAAAACCCTGTGAAGAGATACTTGGCCTGGTGCTGGCCAAGTGAAAAGATGAAATATGCATTCATGCCAATAATGTAAATTTGAATTCTTTCATTTCAGACATAAAAAGGTCTCACTGGATTAACACTTTGACCTGAAGTGCTCATTGAAAGTGGCCTTAAAACCTCAGAAGGCTCACTGACCAGATTAGCAGAACAGCAAGACAGTTGGCATTTAAACTAAACGCTGCACTGCAGAGCACAAGGTTTGTTGCTGGTTTTAGTAGTAGCAGTATATTTTTTACAAGATAAGATAAAAATGAGTACCACTTGTAGAAAATGGAAGAGACAGCTTCTCTGAGACTAACAGGGGTGGGAGGATGCTGACTATTCCTAAGCCTCTGTCAAAGACCAACAGATTGCTAGTATATGAGTAGTATTTGGTGACTGTTGGTCTTTAATCTATGGTTAAAGTTTTTCATAGAATGTATCAGCTTTCAGTCTATGTTTTCTACTCAGTACAAAGCAAGTGTAAATTATATGCTTTAATGAAATGTATCTTTACTTCTAAGTAACTCAGAAGTCACAGTAATTAAATTAATAGGTGTACTGAGAACTGAAATTACTGGCTATGCTGTGCAGGTCTGAGACAACATCCATGTTGTCAGTCAAGCTAAAGATGTGTATTGCCACAAAACTTGAGGACTATCACAAAGGTTTATGAATAGGTTGCTAAGCAGAGAGAGTGAGAGAATAGTTCAAGATTCCTGGTATACAGCTGCTCCTTATTGTTTATGTACTGAATTAGATACCAAGCATTTTCATAACCCAGCTAACTGAACATATTCAAACATAACTTAAAGCTAAATATTCAAAGGACTTTGAGCAATTACAACTACTGCATTTTTTTTGCCAAGTGCTAAGGTTTACTGTTCCAAATAAGGATATTTTTTCTCCCTGGTATGTTAAGTCTTAAAATTGCTACTCACAACCCAAAGAAAGATGGCACTGAGACCCATACTTTGTTTTTACAAGTGGGATTCTTGAAAGTAAGTTGCATGTCTGTGTGTATAACTGATTGATTTATCCTGCAGTTTTGCCACCATCATAACCCTGTGTTCTGTAACTCAGGGACCATTTTGTCCTTTGGGCTCTTTGAAGCTTAGATTGTAAGGCTGCTGTCAGATTTGTCAGTAAGTAAATCAGTAAAATTAGATAAGCTCCACCTTGACTGATGAAGGTGTTGAAGATTATCTTGCTGGGGTACGCAGTGGCTCTGTGACTCTTTATTCATTCAGAGACAACAGAAAAATCTCTTCTCTGCTACATCATGCTGCAGTAGATATGCCTTAATGAGGGTGGGGCATGGTATACTGCTTCCCTATATCCCTGCATGTTTCTCAACTGCACAGTCCAGCACGGCATTTTTTTCCCAAAGGGACACATAGCATCAGTACAAATGCTGAACTCCATTTAACCCTCCATTTCCAAGCTTATGTTTCTACTTGTGCTTAAAAAACCTCTTTTATGGGATACATATTTGTATGTGTATTTAATATACCAGCACTTTATGACTCTTTATGCCAAGTATCCACTAAAGAAACCTTTCATATAAGTTCTGATGTAAAACTAGGGATACCGATATGACAGTGGATTAATAACAGGATCCAGAGCTGTGACTAAGTCAGGCCATAAGGTAACAGTTCAAGGATACTGTAGTTAGTGGCCTGTGTGAAACGAGGCTGTAGATTTATTTCTCTGTAGACAGAAAGCTGTGTATTGGTGATGAGGTAAACCAGAGGAGGAAGACATGTAGTCTGAACTGCAATCACAGCCAGGCTGACTGGCACTGATAGGGCAAAAGTAAAGCTCTTCAGTCACCCATGCATGCTGTGACTCCATTCATGGGCTCACAACCAACACTCGACTCTGGACTTCCCCAGTAGATGATACATATTTAACACCCACTTCAGTCATCTCTCACTTCAGGGTGATTTCTGTTTGCACTGTGTAAAGACTGGAGCTTTTACTTTTACTCTATCTTTCACATTCAGAACTGCCTCTCTCAGGTCCACTTGTCTCCATTAAGACCTGAATAAGACTAGGAAGATTAGTAGATGTGATACTAGTATGGTCTCAGTTTCATGCAGAAGAATAAATAGAGCTAGTTGTTTGGAAAAACAATTCCAGTAGGAACAAAGACAAATATTGTGACATTTTTCTTTGAAAATGTAGTGTTCAGACATAGAAGATGCATGCATCTTGGGAAATTTTTTCATGGCACAGTCATCTAGCAGGCATGTGTTAATGAAACCACCTGCTTTAAGAAATCAAGATGTTTTCAAGTGAGGAGAGGAGGCATCTCTGGAGAACTAAATTTCAGTTACTAAGTTCATTATATAATTACACATCTTCTGATCAGTCTTCATATGTTATCTTTCTGGGAGAACTGTCACAGCAAACCGCACATGGAATGCTGCTGGGAGTTTGCACAGCCACAAAACCCTGCTGCTGCTCCCATCACTCTGCAAACTGAAACGCTCTGAGGGCAGCAAAAAGGACAATCTGAACAGTTCAGCTCTGTGGGGCTGTGGAAAACTGGAGCTCACCTCTGCAGGGATGGAGAGTTCTTGTCTCCCCTGAAAGCAGCCTAAGAGGAATCTGCTTTTGGCCTTTATATGGATTTTGCTCTCCTTCCCTCATCTTCAGAGCCCCAAGGACACTAAGTGCCAAAGTCTCAGCCAGGAGATGTTTTGTGGAGCGACACCTAAAGAAGAGACAGAAACTGGTTTTGAATAATCCCTGACATGGGCTACCTGAATGCTGCGGACTGATGCATACAATGGGACCAAGATGAAAGGTCTCTGTTACCTGTCCTGAGTCCTTGACCCACACTATAATACTGGGGCTACAGCAGTTATGTATCCTGCTCTTGGCTTCCTGAAATGGGACTGGTCTAGTTGCTTCCAAGAAGTGTGTTTTCCATTAAGCAGCTAAAAACAAATTTTGTGAGTCAATGAAGGTGACATGTGGAAAAACAAATAAGCAAATTTAGAAAATATGAGATCCAGACACTCAATATTTTAAAGAAGCCTACACTATGGAAACAACTGCAATTGAAATGAAAGAACACGGGGGTTTTTCTTAGCACTACCATTCTTGTCAATGGAAAAAACGAATCTCCCCAGCTTATTATTGCTGCGGTCAAAGGCAGCAGCATCCAGAAAGCAAATGTTTTCAATGATAATCTAACAAAAATAACAACTGGGTCTCTGGTGTGTTGTTCATTTGTATTGTACGGTCTCTCTAACTCAGCCCGCAAGCTCCTCGCAAAGCACGGGCAGCACTCACAGCTATGACAAAAGAGGATCCATTCTCGTTCTGGGCAAGGGATGCTCCTCTGTGCTGTCCTGTTCCTTTAGTGCCTGTATCACTGCAGACCCAGAGTGTGCCACAAATAGCCCTCTTCAATGTCCTGTGCTCCCTCGCAGATTTGAACTGACTCAGGAACGTCACTCATTCTACTGGACTTCAGTCACCCTGCCCAAAAAGCTGAAGAAAACAAAAAAGAGGCACATCCTATCTGAATTCAGTTCAAGTTTTACCATGCTTCTGCTGTGCCCCCCTTAGAATGTCAAGAAAACAGAAACAATATATAATCTAATCTTTTTAATTTTATGTACAGGAATATAACGTTATGGCAACTCTGTACATGAAATACATACAGTATTTAAACATGAAAATCAGCTAGGTAAGAATTTACATTAGCAATGAAACTGTTCCATGTGCAGCCCTGTTAATACTTAGTTTAGATCTGTATTTTACTGGGGAGAGATTTTAATAGTTTACAATCATAGAAACATAAACATTTAAAACAAGACTCTATAAAATAATTTACAGAAACCCTACCATCTACACTGAGAGAAAGGGTGCATGTCTGGGAGTTTCATGTGTGAGTAACAAGGTGGACGAATGATGTATCTCAGCTTTTTAAGTATAAAATAATTTAGAAGCAGTTCATGCAATATGGAAGCAAAGGAGTGCCAGTTCCTTTGAGGTTTCCTGCTACCTTGGACACCTACTGAGCATCACTTGTGGGTCACCAGACACATGATAATACCACTGCCAGATGCTACCAGAGAGCACCAGCCTCAGTTCCTCCAAACAATTACTTATGTAAACATAAATATACAAGCTGGTATCTTTTCTACACAGTACAAATACAGGTCACAACTTCTCAGCTGTGCAAGTAGTCATCCATATACTTGGAAGCAGGATAATGTTCAGACTGGAGTTCCATTTATTTCTATGTACAGGGGCACTAGCAGAACTTCCTTGTTTTCACCAGTTTGCTCTGGTATTTCACAGAGTGCCCACCATGCCCTATGACATAAACATCCAGCAGGTAGGACTTGCCAGGCTGCAGGCCTCTGATTGTCTCTGTGGTCACTGCTTTCTGGATGTTCTGGCTGTGGAAGTATTTACAGAGAACCTTTTCTGATTTCTTCCTCGTGTCTGGACCCAAGCACTGGTTCTGTTCTCTTTTCTTCTGCTCTTCATTGTAATTTTCATCCACTTCCCTTTTGTAGATGCAGAATTTGTTTCTCTCTTGTGTGCCCAGCCACGCCACTGTGACCGAAGAACAGGTGCGGAGTTTGTCAAAGGCTTTAATTCGTGTATCTTCAGGAAGAGAAGGAAATGACTGCTTGTTAGGCCTGGTTGTAGCCAGGATCTTCAGCATAGAAGCACCTTTTCTGCTTCCTTTCAGCCTAATGAGATATTTAGCTTTTGCTTTTCCCCGAAGCTGGAACTGCCTCACACCCTCCACATTTTGAGACAAGAGAAGTTTCCCATCTCTTCTAACTTGGACCTGAATAGCATTCAGGCATGAATGGATAGAGAAGGTGACTTTTTGGTGAGAAGAAACAGGTGCAAAACGTAGAAATTTGGCTCCCTTCCTCTTGATGAACACATCTGTAACTTTGCCATCCTTCAGTTCGACTGTTTTCTGTTTAGCCTCCTCCTTTGTTCTGGCAAAGGTGCCAATATAGGCAGTGCTCATGTTAGTGTTGGTATTTACTGCAAACATGTCAAAGTAGTACTGTGTATCAGGCTTCAGGTCTGACACTGTGAAGATGTTCTTGTTCCCAATACAAACTTTATGCAGGTCGACTCTTGGCTTTGAGGGTGTTTGGCGCCCAAACTTTGATGATTTTAGGAAACTGTGCTCTTTGCCAGAGTTGTTGTCTGAGGGAAAGCCAAAATGGGCAAAGTCAAATGGACTGAAATCCAGACCTGGTTTTGGAGCCATCATGAAGGCATCATCAGAACTGAGCTTGGCTTCAACAGCACAAAGACTTTTGAAATTGTGTTCTTTATTGATGACTATGCAATACTGAATTGGCTGCTTCAGTAAGGAGGCGGTGGGACTTGGTTTCCACGCCAGAGTCACTGTTGTGCGTCCCAGGGAAGTGACATCAATCCTGGGATCATAAGGCAATTCAGGGTAAGGTTGGTCTGACTCTGGAGTAGTGGTTGCATACACTTTAAAATGGGTATCTTTCTCTGTCGACAGCAGATCTAATTGGTACAAACCAGATGGGGAACTAGAGGACACAAAGTACTCAACATCATTTCCTTTGTAAGAGAACAGCTCTGTGCCTTCCTCATTAGTAATCTGCTGTTTCTGTTGCTCAAGAGGTTCTGGTTCACCTAGGTTAGAAGCACAGAAGAACATTTGTACAGACATAATCCACAATGTAAGAAAATAAAACTCTAGCAGACATTTCTACAAAAAATATGACAGATGAAAAAGATGGGATTATCTTCTGAGGAAGATATCATCAATATTTTTGTCAATCAGAAAAGGAAATTAGTTTGGCACTTGGGTTAAAACTAAATCCAATAGAAATTGCACCCAAACAGTATAAAGAGTCAATGGCAACCAGTGTCTTCCACTGGAGTATTTCACACACATAATTTGGAGGTGCCACACACCTCCCCAGGGGGAAATGACTCCACTGCATGTTTCTAGACTTGGGCCCAAGTCAGCAAGAGATCATAAATATGGGCCTGCTGCAAGAGGCAGCATCTCACCAAGGTTGATCTGAGGGGCTTTGAATTCAGGAGGAAAGCAGATGACTGAAGTACAAAGGATGTGATTGATGGTTTGTTACCTGAACCTTCTCCACTAGTTTCCTCTGGGAGCTCTTGCACACTGAGTTTCCACTCTAGAGGGGCATCACATGGTGTCACTGTCACTGCCAAGGGAGTGTTGTCCTCTTCAACCACAAAGAAATACCTAGGGAACGGTTAACAAATCCATACATCAATAAATCCTGATGGCAGCCAACTGGCAGAGACTGACTTGACATGATCAGGGTTTGTCTTGGTGGGGCAACAGAGACAAGTGTTACTTACAGACAACTGTGTGCAGAGGGAATATGGAAATGCCATTGGGCTACAGTGGAGGAGGGGAGGGGAGTCCCTCCACTAATGTGGTGGTGCAGAGGTCACACTTTTTTTGTCAAGACTGACTGTGATAAATGGTCACAAAGGCAAAAGTGAGGGAAACAGGGTCATTCCTGGAATTTAGGGATATGCTTTTCAAAGCAGGGCACACTGTTCATGCTGCGTCCAGCACATAAAGATACATACACATTGAGCTGTCTTCCCACATCCCCCCAAGCACTACACATCACTTACTGTAAAATGTTTCTTGGCAATGGAGGCTGAAGGAGGTAAGTGACATGAGAAGGAAGGTGGAAATGTTGGTCTTCCCTAAACTTTTTGGAGCCTCAGGTTCTTTCCCAGTCTAACCTCAGTATTTTCTGACTCACAGGGCCAAGGCTGGGGAGTGGGGAGTTCAGAGCAAGCTAGTTTATGTTGCTTCTTTAAAGCACAATATAAAATAATGAAGAGGGACAAGTGTGGTGGTGTAAGCCTGTAGTTTTAATTTTCTTCCTGCTCCCGTTGCCTCCGGACATGGTTAGCAGCCCAGCTTCAGGGAACTTCTGCGGTCTGTGGGAGCCCTGGGCTTATCCCAGAAATCAAATAAATTGGATAGCCTCTCAGCCGGGGAGGCCACATTGGGATGGAAACTCACATAGTTACTCACTTCACCAGACAGAACACTGGCATTCCTATTTTTCTGGTTGGGATCCAATTTTTATTTCAAAACACCCAGCAAAAAACAGCTAGTATCGTCAGAGCACAGCTTCCTCACTTGAACCAGACAGAAATACCTTTTAGGAGTGTCTCGGAAGAGGTAGCTGCTGATTTCGGCTCCGTCTGGGATGACTGATGAATCGTGAAAAAAAGCTTTGTCCCGGATCTGCATTTGGAAGAGTTCCTCATCTCTGGTCGGCAGCTTCTGGGGCCTGGAGCTGAGCGGCAGCAGCAGGAGCAGCAATGGGCAGAGTAGCAGGAGCATCCTACAGCAATGACAGGGAGTGTCACCTGAGAAGACTGCACCACACAGACCAGGAGCTGTTGCCACTTGACCCACACCAGTGGGTGAGACTGTGGCAAAGCGCTGGTTTACTGGAGACTCAGCTAGCTGCAAACTTGTGTGGGCTGATTTACTGCAAATCTAAAACTACAGCATGTGCACTGTGTGTTTTGACAGCACCTTCACTGTGCTGCTGCACAAGCACTAGGAGCACATACTGTAAGGGCTAAGCTTGTATCATCACAGCGATGGATATGAGATTTTGCCATCTCAAACCATTTCTGAAAGCAAGCCTGCGCTCTGGTTGCAAATCGGTGTCTCTCCCTGTCACTAACAAAGAGCAAAATGAGGTCTGTGGTGACAGGTTGGACTCGATGATCTTTGAGGTCTCATCCAACCTTGGTGATACTGTGATACTGTGAAAAGCCTTCCAGACACTTTGGTAAAGTAACAGTTTGATGTTTTGCCATAGCAGAAGTATTGCTTGCTGGACATGGGGGTTGGAGCAAGCACATAGCAGATGAAGAGTACAACAGCTTCACTTTCATTAAGAGATTCTGGTTGGGCTTCCAACAATTCTTTGATAAATAAATATTTCCAGTGAAATTGGTCTTCATAAAAATAGCAAATTAGGAAAACATGATATAAACCCACACGTATTCAAAGCACACTGGTATTATTACCATGCAATTCAGCAGGGTTTAATCCTCAAGCCTGACAGGAATTGCAAAACACAGAAGTAGAGACTCCTTTACAAATTGGGCATAATAATTCATAATCTCAGCCTTTCATTATTATGTCTGCAACTAGGTCAGTAGTGGCTACCCTCACATATACAGCAGGACAAGCTGGAAATCTCCTTTCAGTACAGTAGATGATCTCATATATAATGGCTCTGGTATGGGGCAGGTGGTGGGGGGAAATAATACCCATTTCTGGTAGGAGGATAGCAAGCTTAAATTGTTAAAATTACAAAAAGAAGTTTAGGCCATTCCCTAAACTGTTAACCACTGGCTTTAGGGATAAGCATGATACAGAGCCGAGCTGACAGGAAGAGTTTTTATCTTCTTGTTACTTGGCTATGCTTTTTTAACAAACTTCACTGACATCAAATCTGCTCTTGAGATTGTTTGGGGGTTTTTCCCCTCCATTTGATGCAAAACTGGCAAACAAAGCTCCTTGAGAAACAGCATGATGTAATCTAAGCCGTAACAAAATTGTTCTTCCCCTTCAACACTTCATCTAAGTATCAACAGGCACCCCTAAGGAATCCCCAGCATCCTCTTCTTTATCCCTCCCATGGCTTCACCTTTCAAAAGCCCCAAAGGAGCCACAGGAGGCTGATACAAGTCATGGTGTGGGACCTTACTCCCCAGTCTCTGGGGGCTTTCAGCAAGACCCACTCCCACGGACCCTGCCCCTTATTGCTCTCCCCTTCACGGAGGCAGGTGGTCATGGGCCTGCCAGCCTCTGCCTGTCTCATCATTACCACATCCCTGCCAAAGCTTGCTGTGGACACCAGCAGCCCCAGTGCAGGAATTCACTGCCAGCAGCAAGAGGTCTCATCTTCCTCCCCTCAAGCTCATGATAAAATCTTCCCATATCGCATTCCCCACTGCCTCCAGCTCCCCTTCACCATGTGCAGAGAGGAGGCTGCATCTGCCTGTCCTGCAGCCCATCCTGCTCCCAGCATGGCTAAACACAGCCATCCATGTGCAGTGCTCTGCCCTACAAAAGGATAAGGAGTAAAGAACTTTACCTACATGTAAATGCTACTGAAGAGTTAAATCCTGATTCAGCTTTCACAGAATTTGTCAAAATTCATCCTGACCAGGTCCTGACTTAGCTTTTGATGACAACAGACATATTTCCTTAAGTTCAGACTGAAGTGTTGATACTTACCGGCAAAGTTAATGACATTAGACCTTTTGAAGCAAAGATCAAAATACTTGCTGACTTGAGTCACCCAAGTCAGCAGAAACTTCCCCTCACACGAAGCAGGATGAGTTTTGTGTGCT
This sequence comes from Dryobates pubescens, assembly GCF_014839835.1. Lineage (NCBI taxonomy): Eukaryota > Metazoa > Chordata > Aves > Piciformes > Picidae > Dryobates > Dryobates pubescens. The sequence continues at coordinate 6,092,240 of NC_071635.1, forward strand.
CTAACATGCTGTTTATTGATTTTAAAAGTATTATCATTGGCCAACAGGGAAGAAATTCTTTCCAACTTAATCACAAGATTACAGCAGATTATTTGGTTAGGTAAGACACTGACACTTTCTGCGGACAACATCCTCCACATGAACCCCCTGAAACTGCAGTCATGTATATTCCCATAGCCAGTTCCAGTGCAATGCAACTTCTACTAAAATAAATAGGTTTTGCTTAGAGGACTACCCAGGCTAAGCTTCTCAGATTTCTCTATCTAATTGATTTCTCTACCTGATCATGACCACGTATTTTGGCTTAAAAATAACTACAAAAGACAATAACTACCAAAGTTAGTTCTGTGATCCCTGGGCAGGCAGGACCAGCCCACCCAAGAGCTTGAAAAGCTATCAACTGGTACTAAAAAGTTTAGATGTCTTTGTTCCTTTACAAGTGAATAAGGATTTGATGCACTTTCATTTTCACACCCCAAACCTCAAAGACTTAAGATGAGCCAAATTTTCATGCGCAACACTTAGGGAAGTGAGATACCTCAGCAGCAAAGAGGCATCCAAAACTCACTCTGTTTTTGGAACTCGTGCTGTCAGTGTCACACCATCCTATCACACCAGTTAAACAGATTTTCTTTTTTGCAGCACACTTATTATAATTTGGCAGAGTTTTAGGCTAATTCCTCTATAGTTTAGCTCATGCAAAATATCAAGAGGAAAGCAAAAAAATCTCTTATTCAGTCTATGGTTCTTTCTGGGCAAGTTTATTGCTGAGCAGTGACTTCAAGAGAATCCCTCAGCAAATGCACTTGCTAGATGTGAGCACGTGAATTCATGCTCTCCAACCCAGCCCTCAGAAATTCCCAACAGACAGTTTTCTTGTCTCAGTGTGCTGCACTCTGAGTCGGTTTCATTTGTAGAAGCCAGGTATAGCTGAGGCCTAAGCACTGAACTGTAAAGCCTTACAAATTGCCTGAAATATGTTCTGTGATTTTTTATTCTCCAGACTGTACCACCTCCTAAATGCCTTTTATTCCCCTTTCTACAAGTTTGTCGTGTTTTCTTTTCTTTTAAACTCTGAGTCAATATTTTATTGATATATTCCTGCTGACTGGAGGGATTTGCCTGCTGTTTATCACTGAATTTAAGAGAGTGCCAAAAAAAACAGTCCAAAGTGAAATAATAAGCACCAGTTTCCTTCTCCAGGATTGCAAAAGTGCCCTCTAATGGCCCATCTTTACCTCTCACTTTTTCCCTAACTAAACCAAGCCTTAAACCTGAGTCTGTAGGTAAACCTGCTGCCCTGTCCCCTTAGGCAAGGCTGACTCTGGCTGTGGTGTAAGGAGCAGGGGCACAGTGGTGGGTACAGGCAAAGCCAACACCACTGGTCCCCAGGAGGTCAGGACACTGACCTTCCCAGCATTGCCAGAGGTGAGGAAGATCCCAGGCAGCAGCCATGAGCACAAAGGTAGAAACCCACCGCAGCTTGAAGGAACCAGTATGGCACATGCAGACACCAGCAGCTCTAGGCCAGCACAAAAAACAACACCAGAAAACATGTTTTAGAAAATAATTACTTGTTGTGTATTCTTCAATTTCTAAAAGAAAGGGGGAGAAAAGTTTTCTTTTTCCTTTTCCCACCCTTTCTGTTTTTGCCCTTGTCAACTGACCCACTTCAGGCATCCAGGCTGTGAGCAGGGACCATCCAAGCAGTCCCCATCTCCTCCCAGGTAGGGCTGCTCCCAGCTCACCTTCCAGCTGGATGGGGCCACCCAAGTTTTGCCTGCTGGCTGCTAGATACCAAGCGCCCAGAAAGACTGAGGGATGTCAGGGCAGCAGCAGTCATACAATCATAGAATGCTTTGGGTTGGAAGAGACTTTTAAAGGTCATCTAGTCCAACCCCCCTGCAGTGAGCGGGGACATCTTCAACTAGATCAGGTTGCTCAGAGACGTGGTCATGGCAGCTGGCCAGGGTTTCTTTTCCTTTTAAGCTGGAAGGCAGCAGTCCCGTCCCAGGTGAGCAGCTCCTGGGCTGCACAAACACTCTGGTAGCAACAGCCACACCTTGGAAGAGGTTTACTTAATGAACCTATATATGTTTACTTGAATAGATCAACAGATGAAAAATGCAGGAGTGGAATATACATTACTTTAAACACCTCAAAATTTACCACTTTGCCAGAGGCTTGTGAGGTGTTTTTTCTTCAGAAAGTAGAAATAAACAAAAGCAGTGGTCTGGCCATTTTAGAAATGTGAGCTGTAAGTACCTATATAAAAGTTATGGTTAAATGGGATCACAGATGTTGCAATGATTACAATCCATTTCTATTTTTTAATGCTTTCCACTTGGGCAGTGAGCTTCACCTGACCTTTCCAAAATCTCACATACACAAGCCCTCTGTCCAGCCTTTAAGACCTTTATGTAATGAACTTCATCTATAAGAAAGGCCTGTGAATATCTAGGTGAACTGCAATTATAAGCAGAAGCAGCAAGGATAATGGGATTTGCAACTGGCTTAGGTTCTAAGTTGGGCCATAAATTAGCTAGAGCTGCAGCAGCACCTCATGGGCTCTTCCTACAGGCTGTGGGATCAGCAGGGGGGGCACATCCTCAAGCAAAGTCAGAAACAGGCAGCCCCAGGGGGTGATAAAATGACCCCATTTTTGATTCTGCTGATCAAGCCTACAGTATTTTCTTGCTGCCTCATGCAAACCATTTTTAACCAGCAAAATATAGCAGTTGCACACATGTACCCCATGAGGTATAGAGACTCCCCACCACAGAGTTCCCATCCAGAAAGCCAAGGATCCATTGTTTGGCTGTGTGGGATCAAAGCAGTCGTGTCTTCCTGCTTGGGTTTCATTGTGCATTTGTTTCACACACAGACACACACACTCACAGGAAGGCTCAAAGCCATCAAGCATGCCCAGGCTCTGCAAGAAGGGAGCAAGAGTACTGCATTCACCACGTGCAGTGCCACTACTACTCACAAGTCATCCTCTACTACCTTGATCTAGGGTAATCAATTGCTTTAATTCTCAGCTGTCTGCAGGTCACAGAGACCTGTAAAGAATTTACTGTAACAAAACAAAAGGTCTGTTTTCACTTGAAGTAAATGCATCTGGAATAAATAAACCCTAATGTTTAATTACAGAGAGTGGAAAGAGCACAACTGTAATTTAGTGAGGATAATTTCAAGGCACTGCCTGCCACAGTGCTTTTGTGTTGCATTTCTTCTCTTTTTATTGTATGGATGGGTAACTTTTTTCCCTCCTTATATCCTACTTTTAAACTCTGGAGGGCTGGGTGGGTTTTTTGTTGTTTACATTACCCATGCTGCATCTCATAATAAGTCTGTAGATTTATTGACATGATTTAAGTCCAGCTTTAGAAATAAAAGGGCACTGTGTGACTTCCTTGACTTATTGTAAGAACACTGCAAGTAAAGAGGCTGTGAGCTTTTCCATTATACACTTCATTTCCAGAGATATTTAACACAAATATATGCACCTCAGCACAAAGAGTTATCACCTCTGAGGAGTTTCACAGCACCTAGCAATTCTGATTGTAGTACAATTAGTTACTCTTAATGTGCAAACAAGGAAAAATAATGCCTTGGAAACTCTAGGTATTTACAAGGAGCTGCTCGGGTTGGTTGTTTAGGGGGAGACCAGAGGGGAAAAGTGAAGGCTTGCCATTTAATGCTTACTATTCCCTAAAGGATCTGGAAAATGTTTGGTATGCTTTTCATTTGGCTTTGGGGTTTGGTGGGTTTTTCTAAAGTGCAGCACTCTTGAAAACTTGTTGTCTGGTCCTGCCTCATGCCTGGGAAAAAACACAGGCCACACAGGGCTGGTGGGCATGGCAAAGGAGCTCAGCCAGCACAACCTGAATCAGCTGGGGACAAGCACCAGCCCAAAGCCGTTCCCTACAGAACACAGGGGGTACGAGAAACGCAGCCCCCCCCAGGGCTGTATCACTGTCTCTGTGGCTTTTAAAGGAATATTTCTGTGTAGCACCACAGCTGGCTTGACGTGGCAGCTCCTGTTGGCAGGACTTACTGTTACTGGGAGGGCAGGAGCATTTATGGACCTGTAATCCGTGGATTAAAGCTCCCTAAGTACACATGGACACGATGGACTATAATGGTGCCTTTGAAGCATTTAGGGTCCACGGTGTCAGTAATCTGTGGATTAACTGACCGCCTCTTGCAATTCCAATTCAACCCGGATTTTCCTTTGCTGAGAGTATTGTTCTAGCAAAGCAAATCACAGTAGCATGGGGGGGAAAATCCAACTATGTAAAAATAAGAAGGCATTAAGAAATAAGGATACAATTCCACCAAATCTTAATGAACAGTGACAACAAACTACAACTTAGGGGAGAGGTTAACTCTGAAGGGGGGAACATAAAATATGGCGCTGTCTCAAATTAGATATGTTGAAAAGCAAACATACTCAAGGAGATATGGTATCAGAAATCAGATTTTACATGGACTATTTTGTTTCTAAACTGAGCCTTATTTATTTTTCCACTTTTAGTGGAAACAGATTCAACTCTGACTACATCAAAATCACCATCCTGGAGCTGGATGCTTCAAAAACCATCAGAGCCAGGAGATGCCGTTTGGGACACTTGAGGAAATGCCTCGTAGTTGTTTTTTTTTTTCATCAGAGACCACATACCAGTACTTCTCTCCTTCACAGCCATCTCGACCTATGCAACTCAGCAGTGAGTATCAAAACCAAACAAACACTGAGTCTCCAGTGCCCCCTGTTACAATGCTCAGTTGTTCTCTTGTACCTCTACTTGCAAGGGATGGCAGCAGCACAGGAAGAGGTGACATGCTGGAGCACTGAGGTTGCAGTCAGCTGCTGGGGCTCACTCCCCTGTGTTGAGCTCCACTTCCCTTGGCCGCTCCAGCATGGGCTGGCCTGTGTCCTTACCATTGTCCCTGTCTGCTCTCCCAAGCCCATACAAAATCCTCAGGTGGCTGGATATAATTTCTGGAGAGGGCAAGCATCGTGGGACTGGTGTCAGATACCCAACACAGAGAAGGGGGATTTTTCCCATAGTCTCAGCAGAGGTTGAGTCCCAGTAGGATGAACAAGATAAGGCAAAGATATCTTACTTTGCACAATTCCAGGCCATGTAAGATAACCAACCCTGCCACACAGCTCTACCACAAATCTTTCATCACAAGATGTGGAGGTGTTTTATAAGAGAGAATAATTACTGTGCCCCTGTTACAAGCAATAAAAGTGGGGCAGCAACTTTCCTTGTTCAAGGAAATCCCAGTATAATCCCTTCCTCTAATCATAAAACAATAGCTACTCTCCTCAGCCAAGTCATTCTGCCTTCAGCACAGCTCTCTGGGTGTATGTTACTGTCTCTCTGTAATGAATTTCAGCAAGAAGATTAGCAGGGAGGAACATACAAACAATTACAAATTACAACCAACACAAGCATGCTGGTATTTGGTACAGAGTTTCCTACTGCTTCTCAGGAATACTTCTGAATGGCATTATGAGCCACTTCCCTTGCAAAAACCCACCAGGGACAGGGATGGCTGAAGTGTCAGGCTATGATAAAGAGCAGGAGCAGAACTGGGGCCCATGCATCCTACCATCACATCCTCAAACTGCCAGGGCTTACAACTGGAGGTCAGAAAGACCTTTGGAAAGCGCTAAAACATAAACCCAAAGACATTAACTGCATTAACTACTGAAGGAGCTACAGTTGCTTGAGCCATTCTTAGGTCTGAGGAATACCCTTTGCCTGGCAGCTGCCCACAACCAACAAGGTGTTTGTGAAAGGGGAGAAAACAAGTCACTGGTGCAGGGCTGCGGGGGAGGCAGTGACAAGCAAGGGGTGGCAAGTCACCGGTGTGACTTGCAAGGCAGGAGCAGAGGAAGCCAAGCCTCTGGCAGCTCCAGCAGCAACTGGGAGTTCTCATGTTTTGTGGAAAGCTGTGCTGTGAGCATGCTGGAATTGCTTATGTGCTTCTTGCCTTCTACTTTTCAGTAGATGAGTGACAAAGGGGAAACTGATGACTACTCTGAAACCTTTTTAAGCACACAGAGCCAAATCCCTCCACTTCCATCAGACAGAGTTTTCAGTGTCACACAACCACACATAGGATTACAAGCCACAGCCAGCCCAAGAACATCAATATTCACACCCACTGCCCTACCTTTATACACACAGTTTTCCTGCAACAGTTACTCAGAAATTCTCATTTGCAGTTTTGGATTGCTGGGCCAGTAGATATCTCAGAGCAAAGACTCACATAGAAGCTGTAGCAGACATACAGCACCAAACGTAATGGTAAAGTTGGATTTCAAGGCTTTTTTCAATCCAGGAATGCTCATAGTTGACTAGATATAGGTCAAAGTCAAAAACCAATTTATATAAACAGGTAGAAAAAGTTATTTCTGTTTTATGCTGTTCTTTCCTGTACTTTTTCAATCTTATACCAGTGTTGCATTTAGTTACACCTGAATCATGTCTTCCAGATCCTCAGCAGACTTCAAAGACACTGACTTTTTCTACTGAATTGAGAGTCTAGCCCATATGACTTATGACCACAGTAACACATGTTATGCTGGGCAGTGATTCCCCCAAATTTCCTACTCCTTAATTATCATCAGAATCTAAAATTGCTCTTATTGAACTTACTGTCCAAAATCAGATTCACTTCAGCCTTAATGCATGCAAAGGAAATCTTAGGCCCTACAAATCCTTAATGAACCCTTAACACGCTCTCTCATAATGATTTGTTACATATCGTAGTAATTTACAGATGCTGTGTCTCACTTTCCCTAGTTGGAAAAGGGTTGCTGAAAATATGTAAACATTTGTCAAGTGTTTGAAAATGGAAAGTATCAAATGTAGTGCTAAAGATATTGATATTTACATATTTCTACCAGTGTGCTCAGCTTTAGACCTGGCAGATCTCAGCCACTGTTGCAGCAGCAAAGACTTCCCAAGCCCCAGTGTAGATTTTGTCCCCCATGCTGTTCCCCACCACCTCTAGGAAGCAGCACACACCATTTCTGAGTCACACCATTAGCTCTGGTGACTTCCCCAGAGGCTTTGGTGGCTGACAGCCCAGGCTGGCCCATCACAAGTGAACCACAGGGAAGACAATCAGCTTCACCCCTTCTCTCTGTCATTCAAAAAAATCACCTCTTTGGCATGCTCGCTTCTGCAGACTATGCGGACAGGGATGAGAAAAAGCAGGAATGCTTGGGCTGGCTAAATTCTGCCTACTGACATTCATTTTCATAGCACCCTGCTTTACAAAAGGCACAAATTCCTGCAGAGGGCAACTCGGTATGTTAGTGAAAATGGTTAGTGAGGGACGTTAGCTGCTCTCAATTCTTCAGTGAAGCTACCTGTGGTCACCTGCTGTGGTGCCTGACACTTCCCACCACCTCCAGAGAAAATCTGAATTTCTGCTTTTCTCAGTGGCCTGATCTCTGAATGGCAAAGCATGTGAGATTCATCCTGCCTGGACTCATGGATGGAGGCTCCACCACCTATCTATCTCTAATTCTCCCACTAGTCACTGGGACAAATGAACAGCAGTGAGCGTGCCCTATGCTCATGAGGGAAGGGGAGTCCTCACAGGAGAAGAGCACCTATATAGTGCACAGTGGTTCCCAAGGTTGATCAAGGCTGTTGCAGAAGTGGACAAAAGATTTGGGACAAGCGTGGTCAGGCACTGGAAGAACTATGGACACACGCAGCACACATGCTCACCCTGAGCCAAATGCAGGGCACAGCTCTCACCCAGCATCACTCAATGTCTCCAGGGCTGAGGAGCCATGTGAGGGAGAAAGGATGTGCCTTTAAAGAGCAAATCAGTTGTGTGCCCAAAGAGACAGTGAAGCATAGCCACAGGTGAGCCTACAGTGAGAAGTGACACATGCATCTATCTGAAGAGGTTACAAGACAGCAGAAGTCCAACCACAGCTCACCAGTCAGCAGCCCATCACAACAAAGCAGGATAAGAGTGTGTTTGGGACCTGCCAGTCTTCAGGGTGGCTTTCTAACACTTTGAGTTTTCTGAGCATTGGACTTCTACATGACCAAGCTGGAAAGCCTTTCCCAAGTGTGAAAAGATGGGTGCTCTGAGGGGACGTGCTGCAAGAGCTTCAAACCTGCCAGGGTCAGCTGCAGAGCTGTGTTAAAGGACCTCAAAACCAGATTACCAAAAGGTCGGCTTCAGCTTCACTTTGCTGCTGGGCCACTGTTTATTTGTGCAGGCTGGCAGGTGAAAGGTTAGTCCTTTATCTGGTTACTGCTAGCAAAACCAGAGGGAACACATACAGGCAGATAGGTCAGACTGTCATGGGTGAGCAAACATCCAAACAACCCCAAAACCTTCAGGCCTTCTTATGGTAACCATACATCCCTGTGTGACAGCAGGGGAAAGAAGGGAGAAGGAGGGAAATGAAAGAAGGAAAAATAAAGGAAAGTAAAGGAATTTCTGTATTCAGAGATAGCTGAAACACATCAAGGACATTTCCTTTCCCAAAAGGGGAAGATGTGGTGACAGCTGTAGTGTGGAACCTAGCACTGCTTTCTGAGGGTATGCCTTCACTAGTGACTGGAAGCAGCTGCAAGATCCTTGGGTGAAAGTTACTGCTAAAGGACAAAAAGTCATTTCAACATCACTGTTCACTGTAAAAACAAAACCCCTCGAAGTTCAAAAAACATATCTGCTTGTTGGTGCTTTCTTCCTTCAAGGCATTCCAGCAGGTCTAAGAGGTTTGGACTGGGGCCGGGCAAGGAGCTTTGCCCATGGGGTCGATGCCCCCATGTCCCACTTTGCTCCCCATGTGCACATTTCTCCAAGGGCTACAAGTCAAGGTCTGCACAGATCCCAGATGATCAAAACCACACTGAACCCACAGTGCCAAGTGGGGACAGCCATGAGCCCAGCAAGCAAAAGACTGAGCCAGAAGCATATCTGGGCCTTCTGGAAGAGTATCTTGCTGACACATAGGAATTTTGCTTTTTCTAGTTAAGGCCCTAATTGTCTGGAGTTTCTTACAAGCGCCTTGCAACTGCCCTTTTCTTAAATGAGTGGGAATTAGAACATGTTGTCAATTAACATGGCACATTTCTTCCCTTGAGCCTGCTGCCTTGCTATCACGCACTTGCAAAAGATGTCTGATACTCTTGTTTTAATAGACCTGCTTAATTTAAATGTTCAAGTAAGTTAGACTGGCTCACATGCGAAAGGGTCTTAAAACCTATTTATTTTTCCTCTAATATTTTTCAACTATTGTACTGTAACAGGATTATAAAAGTTTTAATTGACTGACATTAAATCTTCCCAGCAAAATTGTAACTTTAATACCCCCTGGGACCATTAGGTTTCTATTCATTATTTCTCATTACTGAAAAATCAGTTTGAGAGAGCCCCCAGGGTCTTCCCCAAATAAGAGTAAGAACCTATTAGTCCTACAAATCATACTCAAGTAAGTAATTCTTACCCAGGAGAAAAAGTCTGTGGGGAATTAAATGCAGATTTAGTAGCCAAAGGAAGAGAAAGAATGGGGACTAGAATCTGTTAACACTGCTCACTGGTGTTTTCCTTTGCATCCAGAGACCAGCTGGCAGCTCTGAGACACTTGGCTTTCCCACATCATCATCATCCTGATCTGTAAACTGCTTAATTTGCATCAGGTTTCTGGATTTCAAAATGCTGAGGCACGTTTAGACTGTTTGACTATAAACAAATTAGCTGCAAATCTGCTGCACCTAAACAAAGTAGCAAAAGAGAGAGAGAGAGATCGTTTCTTCACCATATTCTGGTTGCTTTGTAAAAACCATTTCCCCTGTTTAATAATCCCTGCAGACATGTGTGAGGAACCTGCCATCCCACCCCCCCGCCAGCCTTTGCAGCAGGACTGGCAGCTGGCCTAGCACTGGTCTGCTTCAGTACTGAGCAAGTCAAAAGTGAGAAAGATGAAAAGCATTATTTTTCTCACATCCTAATAAAGTTTCAACCCCTTTAAAGTTACCTTTTCCTTAAATAAAAAGAAATACATTCAATTAGGTGAACAATGCTTTTCCCCTGTAAATCACAGGGGAAGTGTTGGCCTCGGTGGTGTGTCACATTGTGAGCGTGCAAGGGTCACGCTGGAGGGGCACTCATATCCGGACCCAAGGAGGGGGGGATTGAAGCAGGAAAGATAAATTATTGCCTTTTATTTTTCAGATTTCCAGGTGCTTGCAGTAAGTACCCACTGCTTCTTATCTCAGCTGTCACGCAAGCAACAAACCTCTCCAGCTACTGAATGCAATTACTCTTAAAACCAGAGTGGTCCCAATTCAGGCCAAAACCCGAACAACTCTGCATGCGCCTGAGCAATCTGAGAGAAATGCTGAAAATGCTGCAGTCTGCTGAGCACTCTTGCCTGGGTGGAAGGACACAGCCCACTGAAAGATGCTCAGCACAGGACTCACCCGCATCCTTCTAGTAATTCAGGAACATTTTTGTTTATTGAAACAGATGTAGACCAGAAGCCAGGTTCTCATACCACTTGTGCTGCTGATTACTCCAACAGCATTTAAAACCCATTCTGTAATATGTCCCCCAGCAGGTCATCACCTTTTCAGTGCAGCTACAGTACCAACTATCTCACACACAACCTAGAAAAGGCGACACTTTGCCTGCTTCTGACGTGTCCCACACAACCGATGTGCTCCCCAGGCTGCAGTCAAAGCCATCTAACATAGTCATGAGATTTTTGGCTGGTTCCCATTACAGCTCTGTCATCACATTCATCTCCCTCCTGTTCAGTGGATGTTCTTGCATACAGCAAATTAGAAAATTAATTCTGAAAGAACAAACTTCTTATTCTTATTTACCTTCTCCCTCTTCATTTATTTCCAGCTTTAAGCACATCTTCCTGGAGTTATGATTTATTACCCTCACCAACTTCCCGCTCTAAAGGCAAATACTTCCTCTCCAAATGATGTCTTGTTAAAGTTTTCAAACATAACATCTCCTCAGCCTTCAAAGCTCCTTCCATCCATAAGCATTAGGCTTATCTCAGTCATTTTCCCAGGTGGAAACTATCCCTGCCTGATCTAACCAAGACTTTTGTCAAAGCAGCAGAGTATTCTCAGTCACTATGTAACACAAAGAGTGGGGAACACAGCTTCTGTACTGTGCCTCTTCTTCAAGACAACGCTCACTCACTACACTATTTGTTATTTATCAGCGCTCAAGCAGTACCTGAGCCCCTTCTCTCTGGTTTTACCTAAGATATTCTCTTTCCATTAATTCTGATGTATTCTCTTTTCAGTCCTGCCTGCACAGTCAGTGACAGCAAAATACAGAGCTCAACAGCATTTGGGTTCTCCCTAAGCAAGGTAAACATTAGTCTTATAGGCTGTTTATACACTCCCATACAAGCTTATATTCCAAAGAATTATTTCTTGATAAACAATGAGTGGAGGTTATCATCCTCAATTCTGGGCATTCCCACCAGCATGTGCACCCTTTGTAAGGGCTTGTAAACTTGTTTGCTGACATGATGGAGGAGGCCCTTTCCCTTCCCTCCTTCAGTCAGGTCTATCCTTCTCCTCTGTATTTTATAATCAAACAGGAAAAGAAAGCAAAAGTTCATCCATTATTTTAACTGGTTTAACTGGCTAGCAGTGGTTGAACCAGTAACAAAGTGCAGCTATATAGTCCTCCACGTTAATAACATCAGCTCCCTCGCACGCACTGAACAAGGAATGTGCAGTTTTCATTAGACTGCCCTTAATGCAGAAAACGTGCACATTCGGCAGGGTCGAATGGAAACTGCCATCGCTGGTGTGTCCAGTGCTACAGATTAGTAAATCTGCCTCCTGCGAGAGCAACCAGGGACTGAAAAGATAAATACCCACTTAGCAAAGCACAATAAAACCAGTGCTAGAGAGATGTGAGACCCTGAAGGATGACTGAAATAGCCCCTTGCAAATAGTGAAGTAATGGGCTTAGAGTTTTATTATTCATATAAAGTTTAGTGACTTCAAAATGAAGGCGAAGTCTAACAAGACTTGTTATCCCACTAAAATCTGTGCTGTAACTGAAGCCAGTACCCAGATGTTCTGTGGTAAAATCTGCCTCTTCGCTGCATAAAAGCACCACATACCCTGACGTACAGTCCTGGCTTGCCTTTATCCAAACCTACTTAGATTCTGGATTATTTTTCTAGCAATCTTTTAAACTGCCACGGGAAGCATAAAAGGTGGCCTCCTACAAGACCGCTTGGTACCAGCTTGAAACGTAACCATTAGCAGAAATAAATCAGGATTTCTCTTTAATAAACTGTTTATTACCAGCCTTTCAGAACATAAATTGTAAAAGGAAAAGCAGAGTCTGAGTTTAATAAACATCTCATCTTTTTATATATTTTAAGGCAGAAGACTCTGGCACACTTCAGAGTGAAACGTCCAGCAAGCAGGCTCCATCCAGCCCTACTGAAATCATGGGATGAGGAGCAGGCCACCGCATAGCTAGAAACTGGAAACTACATTGCACAGCCAAGGTGAGCCCCTGCTCCCCTGACACCATTAACCCACCCATCACAAGCTTTGCTCTCAGGTCACATCACAGGAAGGGGTTTATCCTTTCATATTCTAGGGAATTCTAAGGAGAACAAATCTTAGGTGGACAAACCTTTAAAGGAGAACAAAGCAAACTTGAAGAATTCCTCACCTACATACAGTTTTGGCATACAAGCTGGGACACTTCGGATCAGCCAGAGCTCTTATTGAGCTGGCCAGGAGCTGAAGGAGGCCCTGGGCTCTGACGAGTAGGTTATGGCACAAGCCGAGTCATGGAATCAGATCCTGCCCATGCCACCACATCCCCAGCCCAGCTCACAGTTGGAGGAGGAGAGGCGTGCTGGGAAAACCACGGCAGATGGGCTGGAGCTGCGTGCCGGGAGCTTTAAACATCAGATGAACGCCGAGTATGTGGTGAAGGCATTCGAGCCGAACAAGGAAGGCAGCGCAGGCGATACGTGATTTTGAACAGCTTGCTTGACAGTTTGCACCATATTGTATTTATAAACATTGGGGAAACCTAAATGCTTCTCCTTGGTGTTTCCTAAGCAGTCATCCACAACAACAGCACAAGCGCGGGGGCGATCTACACAGCTCTGCCTCACCTCTGTGACAACCTTCTTCTAATTAAAAAGAGGTCCCTATAATCTCGGCAGGCTCAGCATCCCACACAGCCTTCAAATTCCCTCTCAACTCGTGCATCTAATCTCCGAACTCCCCAAGGGGTGTGGAGTAACCTACCAGCAGAACGTCATGTGTGTGCCACCACCTGCCAAGAAGCAGCAGGCTCCACTCACGGAGCACCGTCCCCGGGCGAGTGCTGGACACGCGCGGTGTCACCTCGCTGGCAAGGCTGCGCTGATATGCTGCAGTGCTGCAGCACCTAAATGCCACAGCAGAAATGGGTTTTCTGCCTGGGCCATGCAGAAACAAGGAGAGCATGATGCATCCACAGTCCTTAGCACAGAGATGTGACACAGCTGAAGACATTTTTCATCAGATGTGTTATAAAGCTCTTTGAAATGCTTGTCATCTGCTGATACTGAAAGTCCAGAAGGAAACAGGCATCGTTCTCCTCAACACAGGGTAAAAGACAGCCACAAGCCCCAGAATATATGTCTGTACAGCACTCACACATAGCGCACGTTTCTGCTTCATCACATATTTTAATGGTCCAACTAGAACACAGAAATCTGTCAGTGTTTTAAGAAGTACTCTCCTCCTCTTTAGAATGTGCTAACAAGTTTCACATTCTAGGCATTGCTCTGAGTACTCACAGAGGCTTTCAGTGGTACTAGAAAGCTGACCTGGGCAGCTCTCCTCTTGCAGGTATGTGGTTTGCTATGAGGTAGGAGAGCAAAGCCAGGAACATGAGGCATTCCTGACAAGAAGCAATCCAAAGTGCCATTCCTAAAATAGCTAAGAATCAGCAATTTTTCAAGTAAGCTGAACAGAATCACTAAGTTTTTCTCGGCCCAGGGTGCTGATGATGTCTAACACCAAGTGCAGTTTTTACAGAAACCAGGTTATGGCCAAGCCAGCAGTGCTGAGCCAGGGTCACCAGCCTATAAATCACTCACCACCAGCTGCCTAGGGAGGAATTCACCTTCAAATAGCTCTCTTCTCTTCCAGTTTTACACAGATAGAACTCCACCAGCTCAACCAAGGTGCACCTAGGCTAGAAAGCCTATCATAAGACAGTGCTGGCTACGGCTGCCAGTGTAGCCTGACTGCAGGATGCTCCGATGGTGCCACACTTCTGTCTGCTCGCAACAACCAGCTGGGGCCAGGGAGTTCAGTGGATTTATGCTGGGAACCTTGCCTCCTGCAGCACCGTCAGACTGTGACAGCAACACTGTCTAAATGCTCTAATTTAAGATTGTAACTAGATGCTAACCAGAGCCTTTGTTGGGGAGTGAAGGTCGGAGGGAGGCTGCAAGCTTCACAACCCACTCTCTGAAACCAGCCTTACAGGGGCTGTCTCGCTCATGTAGGTGCTCACCAGGGTGATTTGCAGACCTGCCCTGGGCAGCACGGCACGGACCAGATTACGCTCATCCCGGGCTCCAAGATAACGAGTGTGAGACAAGCAGGGCGTGTTATCGCTCAAGTGTTAAATACATACGAAACAGAACCGCTCAGAGAACTGCTGCTTTTCAAGAATCTGTGTTGGCCCTTAACCGTGAAGGTTTAAATACATAAAAGTTGTACGTGCAGCAAGTGATTAAACCAGGCTTTCAAGCCATTGTCTCTGCACTGTCGGAATAAAAACACCACCCCAGCTGCACGTAGGAAATCTCGGCACTTGCATCCCATGGCTGAGTTTTCCATCTACTTTTTTGGTAGCCACTTTTTTCTTTGTCTTTCCCCCCCAGAAAAACAACCAACCAAACAAACAAAAGCCACCAAAAAACCCCAAACCCAAACGAAAAAACCCAACCCACAACATCTGATGCTGGTGAAGAGCCATTGCCGGCCTGGCACACACCCGCACTGGAGAACGAGCCGGGGCTCCCGGCAGCAGCCCGGGCACCGGCCGCCGCGGGCTGAAAGCGGGCAAAAACGGGGAGAAAAAGCCCCGAATCTCAAAGGAGAAGTGAGGGGGATCCGAGATGGCACCGAGGTCCTGCCAGCAGCATCCCGCGAACGCCGCGCCGGAGCGGGTGCCACGACGAGGGACTCGGCGCTGCGGACGGAAGGACCGCGCCGGGGTAGCCTCAGCTCATCCCCAGCCCCGCTTAGGCTAGGGGATCCCCTGGGACCGGGTAAGGGGCATCGCGTCCAGAACCCACTGCCCCGACGGGGCTGCCCCGATTCCCCGTCCCGATGCCGGCGCCTTACCTTGCCGCGTCCGGTCCCGTCCCGTCGCTCCCGCAGAGAGGGGGGTTTGTTGTTTTGGGTTGTGAGGGTTTTTTTAAGGGGGGGCGGTTGTTTACCTAACCCCCGGCTCCGGCGGGGACAGGCTGCAATGGGGACTGTGTCACGCACGTCCCTTCGCGCTTTATAGCCCCTTCCCCTCCCCACCCCTCCCCGCGGGGCGGAGGGGGGGGTGGGGGGGGGTGGGGGAAGGAGGAAAAAGCAGTTTAAAAAAAAAAAAAAGGAGAAAAAAGGAGCTGGGAGCCCCCCCCCGGGTACCCACCACCGCCCGGGGCGAGGGCACGGCCACCCGGGAGAAACGGCGGGGCACGGCTGAGCGCCGGGAAAAGTTTGCAGGAGGGGCGCGGAGCAGCGCGGAGGGGCGCGGAGCGGCGGCGCGCCTCGCTGCAGCTGGCGGGGCGGGCGGGCAGAGGTGCCCCGCGGGCGCGGCCGCCCCGCCCCGCCACCGCGCTGCTCCGCGGAAGGGAGGCACGGCGGGACGGGGAGGGAGAGCCCCGCTTTGACGGCCCCGGGTGGGGCCGTCCTTCCCCCGCGGCAGAGCCGCGCAGAGTAACGCGGCTTTCTGCGGCGCCGGGTTCCGCTGCGAGGAGCTATTCAACATCCATCTTGGAAGTGTGATCCTGCCTGGAAGTCGGGACGGGGTGACTCGGGGAGTCTGTGAGAGAAAGATGCGGGAGGCAGCGCTCCTCACTTCCCCTTTTCACGCAGCTGCTGCTTGAAGGTTTGAGGGAACGCTGCGGTACATCCCAACAGCGATGGGCGCCGGAGAAAAGGGATTTGTGAAACCCGCCTGCAATTTCGCAGAGGGGTCTCGAAGCTGCATGTGCAACCTCTCACCTTTTCCCTCGTCACGTTTTGATCACGGGCAGCTTTCTGGTTCGGGGACCGAGGGACGTGTCTTACTGTTACCTGGGATCTGCAACGAAAAGGCAGAAAAAAGTATCCTTTGCCATTTAAAAACAGACCACTCTCTCTTTTTGTTTTCTTCTTTTGGCACATCAGCCATAAAACCATCAAGTGCTACAAAAGCATTAAACAAATTATCGCCACTAGCAGCTGATGTGTAATTTCCCTGAAGGTGATCCTTTCTTCCCTACTACTTCAACAGATTTGGGAAGCAAAAGTAAAATAAAACCTCCTATTTTTTGCAGGGCTTCTGAGCAAATCTGACAGCAAAGACTCCGTGAAGGGATGCAGACTGTCATATTCTGTAGGGTGATGATCAGCTCCACTCTGCAAAGACAAGCCCCAGAAGAGCTCCTGCCTTCAGGGACCTCTGCTAATTGCAGTTAGTTACTGCCACTTACCTCTGCTCCTGTCAGCTCGCAGAGCAGCCGGGTCACTCACTGTGAGCCAGCCAGCACTGCCCTCACCTCTGCTCAGAAATAGGAATTCACCAGAAGAAACTCAGGATTAACAAAAAGAGCCCCACGGGAGCCCCCCTCCAGTTATTCTCTGTTTTCATGTCCCTATTTTTAGGTATTTCACAACTATATTTATCATTTTCAAATAGGTTTGAGGGTAAGAGTTTGGGGAGGGAAGGAAAGACACACACACACATTTAAGAACCTAGAAATACCTGCTATTTGCACACAGAATCCTGACTTCTTCCTTCCTAGAGGATCGTTTGCCTCCAACTGCAACACCTCAGTAAAAAAAACACCTCAGCAAACTACACGTGCTCCTCTTCTGCTGCAGAAGACACAGAGATTCAGTCATCCAAAAATGGGAGAGTCTGACTAAATAAGAAAGCCAAAACTAGAAGAGGAAACCCAGTGTGTTCTGGCTCTTCTCCCCAAGTGTCTGCGGCGTGCAGGAGAGGGATGTGCTCAGGTGAACGCAGGCAGCTACCTTCAGGTATGACTGGTGGCACAGCAGTGCTGTGTAGAGACTGCACAAATGGCTGACTCTGGTTTGAGGTCATTAGAGGTAAAATATTGCTACCCAGCCAAAGAGCTCTTGAGACTCTGCGCCTCACACACAGGCAAACCGATTATTTTTAACCCGAGGACAGTTTTAGTGCTATTGTTCTTAGAGGGTATTACTGTTTGTGATTTCAGGGCAAGCAAGATGACATCCCCGGGATATTATTTACTGAGGCATGTGAGTACCCACTAGCTGCCTACAGATAACTCTTTTTTGGATGCTGGCAGTTTTGCCACTATCAAGCTGTAAATCTCTGTCATGATTTAAAGCACAGCACGGAGCAACTCCCAGCCAGAGGAACAGTTAAAACACTCAGACCGAGATTCACCCTTCTCAGCATGTGCACGGCACAAAAATATTAAACCTGGGTATGAAAGGTGGATTTGGGATTGAAATAATGAAAGTTACATGGATGCCTGGGAGCTGGTTTAAATGGGGACCAAACAATGAAAGCCCAAAGTATGGAAAATTCCTGTAAGTAGGGGATTCCTTTCAATCCATTTACTTGTTCCAGGTACTATCCCAGCACCTGGGAAACTGGTATTGGAATGGTCCCCCCAGAATCCAGAGAGGATTTCTGTTTATACAACTGTTACAGGAACAGGTCCCAGGCAAGGGAGCATACAGAAGTCTTTGACTGTAAAATTATGGGTTTATGCTGATGTGGGAAAACTGAGAAAGAAGATTTGCACCTCTCTGAATGACTTGGTTCTGGGCACTCTTCTTCCACCTTCTCAAAGGCTTCCAGGGGACTGAGTTTTACCATCAAAAATGGGCACAAGAATGAATTTCAGGAGCTGAACCCTAAATAGTGCTGAGATCCAAATTATTCCTTCTCATGCAATCACAAGCTTTGTAGCTGTGGCTTATTTACTTGGGGACTGAGACTGGGTTGACTTAAATATCCAAAATTTGGAACATCTGTAATTGGATCACCAAGGCCACTGAGAACTGTCTGGGTAACAACTGTGCTCTTCACAGTTTCACTGTGCTGGGAGACCCATTGGAGCAGATGGATAGGTGCTAACAGCAAAGAAGATGCATATTATGTACTATGGAGAAAAAGGGGAGGAAATGTTTAATAAGCTCTCCAGCTTAATAAATCTTTCAGAAACAAAAATGGAAACGGGCAATTGGATATTCTAGGAGGAGAGAAAGAGGGATAATTCATCATATAAATAATTCATGGCAAATTTCAGCACCCCATGCTGCTGCACATTTGGTATGGAGGACAGATGACACTGTGTGTGCTTGCATGTCTGCTGTTCAATTGTGTGTATATATAATTTTTTTTTCCACAATTAGGAGGTTCTCATTGTGATGCAGAGCTGAAGAGCTGTTATCAGTAATCCATTGATTAACATTAGTTGCTTGGGAAAGGGTATCATTTATTAACCTCAGAAACTGAGATACTAAATTGGATTTCTCAATCAATTATGCCTCATAGGCCATGATAGGTTTTAGTCATGCAGCATCACACCATGCTCTCTCTCTCAGAGGAGGACTGGGATGGGCAGCAGAAGCCTCCAGAGGTTTCTTGGAAGCATCTGGCTTTATAGTTGGTGCTGCTTTCCCCAGCAGAGCAACACACAGATACCCAGGTGGAGGCTGAGCAGCAACAGCTTGCAGGTAAGTGATAAAACGAAAACCATCTGCTGTAAGCAGAGATGATGCTCCAACTTTTAGCAGATTTCAACTCTGATGTTGCTTACTGGATTTTGCTTGCCTGAGGCTGAGCCACAGGTTTCATCTGATTAAGAGGTCAACTTTCTCCTCTGCCCATTAGGCAGCAAGTTAGTGCTGCTTAAAGCAGATTGAAGACCTTCCAGGGCTGGGCAAAGCAAGACCCTGTGAGAACATCTTCCCCTAGTGTACTGCTACTTCACCAAGCACAGCCAGGGCAGGCAGGCAAAGAGCAGCACACTCAGCACACCAACACCCAAATCCTAGAGTCTTCCCACTGCAAAACCAGCAGCAGGGCAGTCTGAGAATCCTGCCAGAGCTCTGCCAGCTCCCTTTTCACCTCTCTTACGGTTTCTTGTTTTAATAAAAGATGTTTTCTTTACCCTATCTTGAGAAAAATCAAAAGCACATGCAGCAGCTGGCAGACAGCTCGTGATTTAACTCAGCATTTCTCCTTAAGACTGCTGGTGGGAGAAGGACAAAACAAGACACCTCAACAGCCAAATGTGGTTAACACACTTTTGTGACACTCTGTTACGTGCCCTCCAGGCTTTACCCAGCTGCAGTGCAAAGGGACACATTGCCACTGACCCAAAGAAATGACACATTTGGGCTGCCCTTAACTCATTATTTGCCTATTTTATCCAATTACGTTTTATTTATTAAGCTAATCTTTAAAATCTTATGGTGTTGACTGATTTACACCTCCAGTGCCTTCTTTTTAATCCTACTGTTTTATGAACTGATTAACAAGACTTTTTGCTCCACCAGCACAAAAATCAAACACAAATTGAACATACAAGTCCTACTGAATCCAGAAGCCAGCAGTGACATTTCCCGTGTTGCCACTGGAAAGCACCTGCTGTGAGACACTGCTGTAGCACTTGTTTTATTTTACCAAATTTGATATCATACTATAAAACCAGATTAAAGATGAATGATGTCACTAATATCCCAAATCTGCATGTGAAAAATGAGAAGCAGAGCTCTCATGCTCCAAGTGTTATTTCTTAATCACAACTTTATTCTACTGAGAAATGAAAAATGATTTCACATCATTTAAATAGCCTCATCTACCTTCCAAATAAAACTGTTAACAAACCATTGATTTCATCTCAAGTGCCAAACAGACCCCTTAAATTGATGCAAAGTGTCTATTCCTCTAATTAAAACAAATTAATTTAATAAAGGAGAAGGGGATGATAATCAGATACTTTGATCTAGAACATGCACCCTTTAATGCTTATGTGACTAGGTGCTCCCACAGACCTAAGTTCTTGTTATATTCCAGTCTTCAAAGAAGATTTGTTTCAGACATGTCACTGCAAAGTGTTTATCCAAGTCACTATTTTTGACCACTCACACAATGGAGTGAGAACTTCCTTGGCAACAAGAATCAGCTGTTCAAAACCAGGCCTTAAAACCAAACACTAACTTTTTTTCCTGGATTTAACATTTCACATGCCCCATTCTTCAGCTGTACAGACAGCTTCTGCACTCACGTGGGCAAACAGAGCACACTGCTCCTCATAAAACTTCACCGCAAAAGCAGTCATTGCAATCACGACCAATTTGAGGACTGTGGACATTACTTACCTGTGGAACACAAAAGATGGTAACTTATGTGGCAGTAAATTAGAACAAGTTTGAAGAACAGGTGTTTGGGTTTATCTGATGACAACTTAGAAGGATTTGCCTTTACATAGGACAAGCAAGGTGAGTCTGTGTCCTAACAAAATGCAAAGCATCAACCTCCTCCTTTGCCTCTTCTCCTTCCTTCCTGAGTGAATACTCAGCTCCCACTTCCAGACTGAGACTTCTTCCTTTCTGGTTAACCAACAAGAAGAAAACAAAAATTACAAGCTCTACTCTGCAGAAACACCTACATCACCCTCATGACATCATCTTTCCCTCAAGATTTTCCAGTAAGATCCCAAGCTGAGTATAACGTGAAGATGCTCACAAATTTTGTACATTGAGGACACATGAGGTTGCTGTGTGCAGCAGGCATGGTGTTCTCATGGTCTGATAGCCCCAAATAGGCCTTGCCCCATGTTACTGTATGTATTTAATCAGAGACATCCATGATTCCCAGAAAATCAGAATATTCCATTTACTTAACAGACAGAAAACACTGAGCAAAACAGAGACTGTCAGTCATTGACCACAACATGAATTGCTGAGAGAATCTGAAATACATCAGAGCTAAGGTTTGATTCTCCATAAGGACAAAGGAGGACATGAACTCTCATCCTTCCTCCTCTGGGGTGTTCCAGGTTACAACTTTTTCCATTGTCAATGCCTGCATTATGGGCTGTAACAACACAAAAAGAGGTTACATTAAGCATGGTGCAATGTCTGGCTACTATAAAACTACAGCTGGCTGCCATGCAGCACTCAAAGCATGCAGCCAGCTCTGGGAAGTCTGTATATTAGTTTCTTCTTGTCCAAGTGTGCCCAACAGCACCCAGCCATGTCTTGTGTTCTGACATTCACTTACCCAAAGCACAGCTCCAGGTAACAACCCTTGGAGTGGGATGGTAAGCTATAAAATGATCCTTTGAAAGGTGTTATTGAAGGAAAACTCATTCCGCATGATTTAGAATAAAATTATATCTGGCTGTTTGTTATCTCACAAACCCAGAAATCCCATGGCAGAAAGCAGTAGGTCTGCTTCATGTTGTCTGCAACTACAGGCTACTTGGTATGAACACACTATTTGGTTGTCTGGTGGACCTTAAAATAAATCCAATAGCAAGTGAGTGACATTCAGCTTTACATCACCCCCCAGAACACCCTCAGTGCCTTCAGGATGGCTTTGTTGTGTTACAGAGATGGGCTGCAATGACTCAGCTAGAAGATGAAATTGGTGATATCCATTAATTTTGCTTTCCAGGGAGAACATGGCTCACTACTACCTCACACTGCATGGAGCAGGGGCCAAATCTCATCGGTACTTGTACCACCCATGTTGAAGATATGCTTAATGTCCTCATAGTTGGAGTGTTTACATTGCTCTGTGATGTATTACTGTAGCTGTTTGATTACATGAATAACAAATGTGCCTCTAAAAATGTGGACTTAAAAGCTTTCGAGGCACAAATCTGAGTGGTGACATGCATACCAAAGTAGTGCTGTCCTGGTGGCAATGGCATGTGGCTGGACCTCTGAATTCATGGATTATGTCTTTCAGAAAACTTCACAAAGACACTCTCAATTCTGCTTTCCTTGCCACACTCCAAAGTTTTATTAGCTGTCTTTTAGGTAACTAAGTTTAAAGCTGAATACTTTTCCTTCTCACACCCCAATCCTACATTTTTTTCCTCTAAACCATTAAGCAAGTTTTCCATTGCTTTGATTTTATATGGGTTTAATAGCTAAGAGGTGTAATTGCTATAATTAAATATGGGAAGCAAACTAAAGGACAGAACAATTAGTGGGAACGAGCGTTAAAAAAGCTCTCCAAAACAAGTCAGCCTCAAGAAGAGGAAAACATCTACAAAAGTTCCAAGCACTTCCAGCCACAAAAGCAGATTTCCTTTTCTCCATCCTTAGCATCGAACGCTGTTAAAAGCAAGCGCTTGGGAAGCTGGGCGTGCTCAGTGCAACCCCGCAGCTGAAACAATCCCAGAAAAACCACCTCTATGTTCCAGTTCCTCAGCTTCTGCCGCAGCCTGCCGGAGCTTTATCCCTCAAACACGAGCTCCATCTGGTGGACTTTACCAAAACATCGAAGCATGCATCCAGCCCTCTGGGGCCAAATTCAGGTGCATAGCGACACAAGGGAATTTCATCCATAACTAACTTACAGACTTTCACTTTGGCCTTCAGGGTCAAACGCCACCAACAAGAACTGAAAGGACTGGCTGTCAAGTGCCAGCACTTTGCCAGAGCTGGTCTTGCTTTGGTCCACCCGGACTACTTGGTTCAAAGGACAATGAACCAAAAGTTCCCCCTGCCCAGCTGTTCAACTCTCACAAACAAAAGTCCTAACCAGATTCATGTCAGAGTCTCTTTCTGTGCCCTGAAAATAACCTATGCATTTTCCCATGTCAAACCTTACAACATCCTTGTGCAACCAGTATCAAAGTATTTACTGATGGGAGACCACAAGACACAGGGAGATTAAAGGCTGCTTCAGCTTCTTGAAGGAAAGCACCTCTGAGACATCTCTGGAGGTCCTACTTGGCCATAGAGGCTCGTACTGAAAGGTGTAAGCCTCTCATTGCCCAGTACCATAACTGCAGAGATTTTGGATACCAAGAGGCATCTCAACTGGTATGAGGAAACTGTCTTTAGGCAGGTGAGAATTTCATCTGCTTAATCCCAAAGTACCTTCTCCAGCTATTGTACCTAGCTGCATTGGTGGGTGACACCACACCTCAGGAACAATAAAGTTCCCAAGTTTGCACTTTCTAAGATGGAAGGTAGTTTTTAATCCTCTCTCATTAACCACTGGATCCCATTAAAGGTATTTTGCTGAGTCTAAGTAGGACAACTGGTTCAAAGATCTATAATTGCTTCCCATCTAAAGGGAACAGATGATAAAGACCAATATAGAAGAGTAAAAGTTAATTGTAATAAATTGCATTGGCCAGGAGAGGAAAATTTAAAACCACACAGGATGCAAATGATCTAGAACACAATTATGCTAAGTTTAAAACTCAACATCTGTAACAGGAGGAATTTATCTCTGACTAAAGAATACAGCATGTGGGAATGTATGTGACTTGTTTGCCTTTTGAAACACTCACTGTGCTGTCTCTGGTAGGTTGGGCAGGGCAACAGGACTCAGGGCTGTGTGAATGGCTCACACAGCCTCAGATGTGCCTGGCTAGTCAACAAGCCCATCTACTTTGTCTGCTTTTTCATGGTATTCATATGCTGTGAGGAGCAAAAGGCACAACAGAATCGCTTTCTATTTACAGTTATTTGTGACTCTTTGTAAGCCCAAGGACTGCTTGTTAGAAGATAGGCAATTAACAGAAAAATTCAAGAAGAGAACTGAATGTCTGTGTGTGGTCCTCAGGAAAGCCCATGGGAGAGCTTGCCTCAAGATACTAAGAATTCTGTGCAGATGAGTTTACTATCAAAGCTGTAAGGGCCAAGGAGGAATTGCTGGGATCCATCTATTTCATCTTCCCTCTCATTTTTACCACACCAGCTGGAGGAACACAGGGAGTCACCTAAATCAGGGAGTCAGAGTAGAAAGAGAAGCCCTGAACTAAGTGACTGGAAATACTTTTAGGGCTTCACTATTCCAAATGGCATTGTTCACTTAAAGAGAAATATGTTTCTCAGCATTGGCTTTAAGATTTTCATACAAGCCAACACAGTATTTTCCAACAGCTTCTTCTCCTACCCCTCCACACAGACTGGCATTTATTGTCTGTAAACACCATGACCTGCTGTGCTGGAAGGCTCCAAGGAATGTTACTAACATCATTGCTTAAAAAAATACAATACAGAATACAAGAAAAATGCAGGCAAAAATTCCACAAACCCCAAGTTTCCTACTGAAATTTACTTTCTCCTGGGGTCCACAGGTAGCTCTTCTTTTTTCCCTTCCTCTTTTACTGAGTTTTCTGGACATAAACAGAATCCCAGTTTGGAAAGTGAGGTGCCTCTGGCATACATATATCCCTTAGGAGAGGAAAGTGCTCCATCACATTGTGTGCAGAGAACTTCCACAGTGCTCACCAGCTAACACAGGCAGACAGGGCAAAGTCATGGAACTCCTTTATATAAAACCAGCAGGTGATGCTACCAGTTGTCCTAAGGACATATCCTAGAATATAAGGACATCCATAACCTGGCAACGTCCCCTGTGCTGCTGAAAGAACAGGTCTTTCAGGGGTGCAGGGTTGCTTTCTAAGAATACAACACATCTGTTTACAAATAACATTTTGCTCCTATTCAGAAAGAAATGAGACAATGAAAGAGGGAGACAGTGGTAGCCCCAGCTACAACTTAGCCCTAGCTCTGCAATGTTGCTTCAGGAAAAGGCTGGCACTACGCAGACAAGGCAGCATCCTCAGGTGCCGCTTACTATGTCCCACTCTTCCACAGAAGATCATGTGGCTTCTCTGTGAAACCATCAAGATGGTGATGACCATGTCCACAAAAATCCTATTTCTGGCTGAAGACCAGCATCCACATACTTCAGCCACACTAAATTCACACAAATAAAAACATTTCCATCTATTGTTTAGATTAACTGCCAGCTCATCAACTCATTTATCATGCAGTAATTTATCCTGTTCTCCTGCTTTATTGGTAATACCACAGCTTTCCTCTGAACTAGCCTGGATCTGGGTTACCAATGTTCTATATTTTACCTGCTAATTCCCTCTAGAATCAATAAAGCTCCTTCCCAGCCTAAGGTCACATCTGCAGTTGTTGGAAGAGTTGTGAGATCTCCCAAGCAGAGGTGAGTCTGTACAGCAGGGACTACATTTTGATAACCCTCTTCAGTAAAAGTTCCCATCTCTGAAAACAGATTGGACCATCTTCTGAACATGCCCTGATTTTTATGCATACATACATGAACATGCATGTATATTACTGACATTTTATGTTCTCATTTTCATGTTCTGCTGACATACAATTTTATTGATGAATAACTACCAAAATATAAAAGCCTCAGTTCCCTAAACAGAGGAATGCACCAGGCTTAATTTTATACATAAGTTTACACCCCCCTCGTGATACACATGCTGAATAAAGCTGGAGCTCTCCCTCACTGAAACACCAGTCAGCTGGAAACACTGAAAAACCAACCTATCATGTTATATGAGTGTAACCTTGTGTGACCCTGCCTTGTGTTATATGACCATAATGGAAATAAAGATTGATCTCTCTTACCCACCACCCATCTGCCTTTTATGGCTATATCAGGCAGCCCTATGAAAGGCAGCTCTTCCTATACAAAATGAGGAGTGTGAAACAAAATACTCCAAGGGAAGCAATTCATAGAAAAATGTCTGCATAGTCTGATGTACAACCACTCAGGCAGGTCATTGTGTGTCTAACTGCAAGATTCAGGCCTTACAGACTGCAATATCAAGAAAAACATCACACTAAAGCCCTAATTATCTGACTGTCCACAGTGCGTAACATGCATCCCAAACTGATTCATTATGGCTTACCCCTCTCCCTCAGAAACATCTCACCAGCTTTGCAGCCAGTGGGATCAAAGAGGCAGCAAGGCCCCACGCTGCTGAAGCTGGGTCTCCTAGGGACAGGTCTCACCCAGCTGAGATCTTGTATAGATGCTCTGCTGTCTAGCAAGATCAGAGATCTCATGCCAAGATTTCCTTGAGCTAAGAGGTTCCCCTGTCTTCTGCCTGCCCACCTCTAGGAAGCTAACACCCCTGAGACCTGCTGGCTTTCTATCAAATTCAACTGAAGCTGGCAAATGTGACATTTCCTAGATGTACAAACTCACTGGGAAGGGCTGGCAGACACATGCACACAGCCAGCACAGCTTCATAAACACTGCTCTGTGGAAAACAAGCAAGCATGGATCTATTCTGCCTAGGTCACTTCCCCTCTGTGCAAGAGTATGGCAGGCTCATGCTAGTGTTTGGGAACTCCTTAAAATAATCCAATCCCTATAATGAATTTGTGCTTTGCACAAGGGAAACCAGCTCTGCGAGGTGAGGGAATGGCCTGGGAAGCTTTCAGGGAAGGCAGTTTTTAACTGTACTTTCTCACTACAAAAGAAAGGTCTTTAGGTTGCCAAGAGTAGCTTTTAGGATGGTCTAAAATTAGGTTATTTCAGGCAAATCCAGACTTTCTCTTTGCTGGAGAGACACTGACCTTCTCATTCCTCCTGGAACACCACACCATCGCTGCCCATCACTGCTCCAGAGACACTCACAGAGGTGCTTCATGAGCCTTTCTGCAGCCTGTGGGCACAGAGAAGATGATGGTTTAGCTCTGGAGGCCCCTCATCCAGAAGGAAAAACAGAAGTGGAAGAACAGTATGGATCTGTGAGCAAGCCAGACCGCTTTAGAGCCCAGTTAAACTGGTCTAGTAAACTCAAAGTACACTTATAAAAGAGTAAACAAAAATCACAGGAAATGTGCTTTTCCCTCACCAGTGTATGAACTTCCAGAAAGCCAGGCTGAGAAAGCAAGCATGGTGGCAGGAGTAGACTCTGCAGTCCTGAGTACAATGCAACATTAACACAGGCAAAGCTTATCAGCCTGCAAGGCCTTAAAAATTAGAGCCTGGTGAAGCTTGAATTCCAGATTAAAAAGAAATCTTCATTTTCTATTATTACACCACTCTCCCCTGGGGACTCAGCACACTGACTCTTGTTACATGACCAGATTCAAGGTTTTAGTGATCCTGCTACATTTGTTTCCTTGACAGAAGAGCATTTGTTTACATATTTAGCTTTTACACTCAAACCTTCAGAAGTGAACACTTATTTTCTATGTGTACAAGCATGCAAATGAGCACAACCTGGGATGTGCCACATGTGCATGAACGTCACCGCTTGCACGTACAGCCCTGAGACCACTTGGTAGAACCTGAGTTATCAACGTATTTTTCCTGCAGAGCAAGGAAACTTGCGCAGTTTAGCACAGCCAGAATCAGTCTGGCTCTGCAGAGCCCCACTGGGTTTCTGGGGACTTCAGAGGCAGCAAATCCAGGAATAACCTATAGAAGTTTAAAGAATTTAATGGAGATTTAGATGCCTGCAACTGAAATGTAGTGGGTTTGAGTCATAAATCATGTCAGTATTATATCCTACTAGCATATATGACTAGAGGTGTAATGTCTGCATCACTTCCTTTTCAGATGAAGAAAGGCTGACAGTCTTCATAAGATTACGTTGTCCAAACCAAAATGAAATACTGCTCATAAGCAGCAGTGATGTTTACACACAGAAGCCAAACACAACTGGGTGAAAAAGGCTGAATGAAATCAAAATAAACAAGGAACGTGTAAGGGATGTTCCTCCCTTATTAAATCCTTTCCCTGGTGCTACTC
This sequence comes from Dryobates pubescens, assembly GCF_014839835.1. Taxonomy (NCBI): domain Eukaryota; kingdom Metazoa; phylum Chordata; class Aves; order Piciformes; family Picidae; genus Dryobates; species Dryobates pubescens. The sequence continues at coordinate 6,120,308 of NC_071635.1, forward strand.
AGAGGGTTGGTTTTTTTTGTTTGCCTTTCCCACAACTCATCCATGCTTTCAGATCCAGAGAGTCTCACAACATGCTATAGCTTGAATGTTTGCATTCAAAGTGAAAACTTCTAACAGGAAGAATTTTTTGGACAGGTTTCCTGGTGGCACAGCACCACCTTTCTAAGTCCTCCTACAATGGGAGCTTCCTCTATCTCATAAAATACAAATAGATGGTTTGCTGTGAAGGACTCCAAAGTGAAGGACTTCAGAGAAACAAGCATGAAGAGCGGAGCCTGTCACAAGCAGGAACAGTAGGAAGTTCTGGTAAGCTTGTGAATAGTAGCACTGTCTGAGGCTCCCCTAGGGAATACTATTAAATTAACAGTACATTCACATTAATTGCTTTGCTTTTTTATTTTTTTTTTAATTATTTTTTTTTCCCCCCTGGAGAATTTTTTTCCCAGTTGCCCAACAGGTATCTGGGAATGCAGAGTTCTGGTTCAGAGAGGTCACCCCCTCAGAGAGGTCACACAGGGGGTTTGATGTGGTGGTAAGGTTCTCTGGTTTTGCAGCTTTTTCTTTGCTGTGTTTCAAAGGCCCAAGTTATTAATTTATCAGACAGAAAAGAGCACTCTGACCCCACCACACTCAGGTCCTCAGGGAAGTCAGCTGTCTCTTCAGAAGTCATGAGCAGCGAGATAAAACTCCCCACTATTAAGGATTAGGGACAATCCCTCTAAGCAACCAATTTTGCTGGCACTTTTCTGGCAGACTCAGGCCTGCTTTTAGCTAACTGGTGGCTTCAAGTCCCCTGTTGGTATCTTCATCCTCATTAACCATTGACCACAGGGGAGTCATGACAGGGAATAAAGTAATCCCTCCCTTGCTACTGCCAGTGGGAAAGATCACTGATACAGCAATTCATAAGTGATCAGTTCTCATCCCCATATGGCAATAATGTTCCTTCTGAAAAGAAAGCTGAAAATATGGGGAGACTGACTGCTCCTCCAAAGCTGTTGCGGTATCTCAACAGATCATTTATGCTGAAAGAATATTACATGAAATACCCTGTTCTTTGGTGTTGATGACCATGGTTTTCTGGTATCATTGCTAGTTCTTCTGTCCAGCACAAGAAGGACTTTTTCTCCTGACACTTTTTTTCCACAGATTCCATGATGGGTCACAAATAGAAAAGACAGGGTGCAAAATCTGGCACTGCAAAGAAACAGGGGAAAATAATAGGAACTAGAAAAAGAGCAGCTTTTATTTCATTCTTCAGAAAAGTGCAATCCTTTCCCAAGGAAATAATCTGGCTGGTGCTCTATGCCTGAAGTAACAGTTCTAAGTGACTGCTGTATTTAGCCAAAGAGATGTCTGGTTTTCTGAATAACTTGCAGAGGACTGGCACATGTGTCAGCTCTACAGGGTAATGCCACTGCCTTACATGGATTAACTTGGGATTTACACAACTAAGAGCTGAGAGACACAGGATGCCTGAACACAGGAAGGCAGAAAATGAAAACTTCCTCCAAGAAAAACAAAACATCTGCCTCTCTCTTCCCAACTAATCCAAACAGTTAAATGAAAGAAACCAACCTGGTGATGAAAATGCCAACAATGGAGCTCCACCCTTCACCTTCAGCAAAGCTGTCACTTCTCTTATACAGGTCATGCAATACAAACTGCAGCAGCATACATCCTGCCTTCACTCCATGAGATTCCCCTTCTCCAAATCCTTTCCCTTGGCCACAGAAAGTGCACCAGATACCTCCTTGCTCTGATACCTCCCATCAGACCAACAAAGTTGCAATCTACAGTCTCAGTCTTGCAAGATGATCCTGCAGTGATCAACAGATTGTATCAGGGATCATGTCTCATTGTGTACCCTACCTGTCTGCCCACATTGCCCTCAGCCCTGCTCTCACCACCATGAGCCCATTTCACGGTCGGTGGCCAGCATGGGCCCTTTGCTCTGGCATAAGCAGCCCTTGAACAGGAAGCACCTGGGTGTTCCCCATTTATAGGGCAGGTGGAAGCAAGGCTGTTGCTGCCATAAGTGAAAACACAGCATTAGCCAGCATCCTGGCTCCTGGGGGGAAAGTGTTTTATTAATCAAAAAAATACTTTCCACCCTGTGGTGTCTTGCAGACCTTTAAACTTGCATCTGCACAAAACAGAGGAATTCTTTTGTCATTCTCACAACAAAGTTAAAATACAGAAACCATTTTTAAAACTTGAAGATTTATTTTTTTAAAACAGGAGAGAGAACTTCAGCTGAATTAGAAATACTCTGTAAGTTCAGCACATTACAGTAAGGCCTTGGGCCATGTTCCCAGGCTGTTCTAGAGGCAAACAGAAGGAGCTGCAGCAGCTGAATGTACTTGACCAAAAGGTATCACCGTACCACGCTGGATTTTTCTCATTCTATTCTAGACTACAGAAAATGAGAGAGGGATGAAGACTGGAAATGTTAAGCACTTCAAAATCCTAATTTCCCTAAAATATGTTGTCATGGAAAGTGTAGGAGTTTGGGAGTATGATGTGGAGCTAATGAAGTGCAAGTCTTTGGGTGTGGAGAACCAGAGCCCAAGGGTCCAGGTCCATACTTTCATCCAGAGCGTTCACCAGGCATTTCTAGTTGTACTATTTATACAATTGATTTTATTTCTGAAGGAAATGTTTTAGTTCATGAGACTACATCTAAGAATATAGGGCTTTGCATTGCAGTGGATAATGTGGCACCCATTGTCAGTGGATGAAGACCTTCTCCTAAGTATTATTAAAGGTCAGACAAGAAAGGCATGTCAGAATCTGAAAGGCCATTGCAAGTAAGGAAGATTTTAAAATCAGTCATGGAGAGAAGAAGTTGGGAAGTGAAATTTCAGAAGAGATTTGAAAGAAGACAGAAATGTTTGTGACAGGCAGAAGCTGAGGACTCTGCAATAGAAACATCTTTAATATATAGGATGCAAAAGCTATGCTCTGGAAGGCAAGAGGAAAGATTAGAAACTGGGTGAGCCTGAGAGAGTGAAATGTTAAGCTGGAGGTGAAAGAGAGATGAAGGTTTATTATTTGGACAATAAATCTAATATTGATGTAGTAAAAGATCAATAAATAGTGAATGGATTAGAGGAGGAAAGTAATGTGATCCAGGATTTTGCTTGTAATCAAATCATCTTCAGATGTGACATCTATGCTCCCTATTATAGGATAGGGTAGCTGTATATGTGGGGCACCCCTATAGCATTATCATGAACCCGCTTCCTCTTGTATCCAGAGTTTCTGAGGCAATTAAAACAGCTCTCAGCTTTTACTAGCAATTTCAAAGTTTTCCTTCCTAAAACAAATGACAGCCTGAGACTAAGGAGGGCTGATATTTAGATATATAAAGACAACTTATCACCAGTGAAATCTTCATATCATGCCACACATTAGCTATATACAAGACTAGAAAAAAATGTATATAGAAATGGAAATAAGTATGACTGCCACCAACAGTACTTCAGGCCTTCAGAAGAAAAACACAATTTGAAAACAACATACATTTTTGACAAGGTACAGAGCTGGGAAGTAAAATAGTGGTGAACCAAAATAAAGAGCTTCAAGTCAGCAAAGTGCTAGTGTCACATCTGTTAGCTTCCCAAAATCAAAGAAAGAAAGAAAACAGGATGGGATAAAAATTCCCCAAAGACCCCAAGTCTTTAAATACCTCATTTATGTTAATGACTCCATGAGTTCAAACATGCTCCTGTTTTTATGTTGGATAATTATTGTTACTGTAATCAAAACATCATTTAGTGAACGCAGCATCAGACATTGAAAACAATGTAAAATCATATTGTAAGCAGATAATTTAGCATGACACATGAAGATTTGCTCTCATTCACAGAAATGAAAATTTCTCCACATCTAGTATCCAACAATGCAACCAAATGGGAAAAGTTTAGTTTAGGAAAAAGTCTATAGAAACTCATGTCAAAACATACATAAAGTGTTCCCCTACATCTGTTATTTAATAAGCTCGTGTCTATTAGCTGTCACAGCTTGTCGCTTAGAATCCATGCAAATGTGCAGTCACAAGTGTGTGCTCCAGCACAACTAACATGGGTTTCCAACAGTTAACTGCAACCCACACCTGGACCTCCTCCTCCTCATTTTAACATAGCAAACAATTAGCTTCAGTTCTTTATCATATACCTAAAAGTTCATCACCTCGTAAGCATTTTTAATACGACGGTTGAGCTGGTCACCCAAGGACATGAGTGAAATGCTCCTGCTACATCTTGCTAGCCAGCATCAACGCATGATGACACATTGGTCTTTCTGTCAGACAAGTGAACACATCACCTTAAACTGAAAAGTTCTGACAGAAAATTACTTCATGCTTGTCTTGTTTCCCAAGCCACTGTGAGAAAGGGGGAAGACTGCACGGGTGTAGCTCCCTACTACTGCAACACATTCAGGTATTAAAATAAGTGCCTGGTCTGGTATGAAAAGAAAGTTATTCTGTGTATGAATTACTCCTCTTGTAGTATGCACAGCAATTCCAGCACTTTCAAACTCTGAGCAGTTTCTACAGGAAGAGAAAAAGAAAAGCCCCTTCACAAACATATCAGCCTTTCTGTAAAATCAGTCCACTCACCACTGATACACAAAAATTTCAGAAAAAGGTACTAATCTGGTGGAAAATTTGGCAGGTGTTTGGAAAATAAATATGAAACAAAGATTAGGAAAAGCCAGAAGCTTCTTTAAAAGGCCAGAGGAAGAAGAGGGAGTGCGATACTTGGTTTTGGCAAAACTTGTGGAAGGAAAAATACTCATTGATTTTAACTAAAGTAACTCACCCCCTTCAAACTGCTCTGGGTGACTGCAGAAAACTTAGCCTTTGGGGGTGTTTGGGTCTGACAACGCTAATTCAAACAGCACCTGCACATAGGAAACGTGTATCGGTAAAAGAAAATAAAGAGGAAAACAATCTGTACAAGCATTTCATGTGCATTTTTAAAGATACAACTTCTCTGTCATATAACACAAGGAATGCCTCACACTCAGCATGATTAGGCTCTATGTGAATCAAGGTTTGCAGTCTTGTGCCCAAGCCAGCCAAACATTAAAAGCCTCTGACTAAACAGAAGAAAAATGATAGCCCTGCAAACTGTCTTTATTTTCTTGCTGTGAATGGCTCGGGCCAGCTAAAGCTTGCACAAGCTGTCAGATAATGAGTTAAGCACCACAAACGGAAGGCTCAAACCTTCGTGATTAGTTGGGGGAAACAGCAGCAGTAAATGAAATGGGGGGTTGCTGCCTCCCACACCAACCACACAGAAGCTTGTCTGTTTGGAGGATTCCCGAGCTCTTTGAGCACAGGGTGCTGTGCCCACAGCATTGGTCACCTGCTGAGAGCTCACAGTGAATTAGGTTACATTATAATTGGATTTTCCGAAGGCAACACATTAGCATTTTCCATGATCTCACCCTTATTAGCCAAATCACTAATCAGGAGTTGCGGGTTGCATTGTTTGCTGGTTGAACTATCTGCTGCTAGAGCGTCTGGAAGCAGCTCCAAATTCGTGCAGAGATAAGACCCTTGCCTAACAGAGACTGGGGAGTTCATTCTGTAGCTAATACTGCAGCCAGACTCCAATCTGAAACAGCAGCTCCTCCCCAGAGCCTGCCTCACTCCCTGCTTTGCTCATGTTCTTCCCCAGTCTGGATTGTAAGTGTTTCTTTGATCAGTGTGGGCAAGAGCAGGATCGCTGTAAGATGTTAACAGCAGAAAAGTCCTTTCCCATGGACTGTCCCTTATTGTGTCCAAAATGATATGCTGAACATGTTTAATTCTGTAAAGACTGTTTTTATGCACAGGCCTTTGTGTATTGATGAGAATGGAAATACCTGTTCTAAAAGCAGAAACAACACATGTGGGCGATCTCCTAACTGGTCACTCTGTCTTTGCACAGCTCAAAAAGCTGTGTAGCAGCTCACACTCCTATTAGCTGTTTCTGAGCTACAAAGAAAACACACAGCACATCTCATGCAGCCTTATGATGCAAAAATCTCAGTTCCTTCTTCCATGTGGGATCCCAGCAGGTGTCTCTCTCAGAGCTGTCTTCTTAAAGACCTGAAGGGAAAAGACAATCTTGCAAGTAACTTACCAAGTGATGTTTGCTGAACACCCAGTCAGCACAGTTTGCTGAAAAATTTCATGGTCTTAATACAGTTTTGTTTTAAGAAGCCAGGATTTATTCTCAGGTTAGAGGTTACACAACGATGTTCAGAGTCATTACAAGAATCATCTGGAAATATAAATTCATTTTCACTGAGAAGTTAAACCCACTAAATATTTCTGCTCAGATGATTCTGATACAAACACGCACATACAGAGAAAATTGATGACATTTTTTGTAGCATTCTGCAGCCAAAATTAAAAGGAAAGCTGGCCTTGACTCAACAAGGGGAGCAGGTACCCTCTACTTGGCATGACAGTGGTGGTACCCTGCCTGCAATTACACAAATGTGTTAAAACAGTGAAGCAGATTTCATTTTTACCAAAGAACAAAGTAAAAAGAGCACAGGATTCAAGATGGCATATCAGCCAGTCATTCCCTGCAATCAAATTTTAAAAAAAAAAGTATAATTCTCAAACAAAAAAAAAAATATCACACCACCATTGGGCATATAAACTCTTGAATTCAAACCAGATGTGCCTGTCTCAGAAACCCCAGCAAAAACTGCAGCCTTTCCCGTGTGGGTTTTTAATAGATTCTCACAGGCAGAACAAAGGACAGCAATGCTTCCCAGAGGAGTTTAACTGGATCCTGAGGATCACTAGCTGTATGATCTGCTTTTCTATTGTCCTCAGGGGGATTTCACTGGGCATAAATAGCATGCACTGAAGAGATAAGAAGCTAGGGGCAAAATAAATCACAACAACAAAAAACCTAACAAAACCCCCCACACAAAGCAAACAAAAAAACCCAGCAACCAAACCAGAACAAAACAAAACAATGAAGTTGCAAGACTAGCTTGCAGCCTTTGGTCTACACATCTCCAGGTCACAGGCTGTCAACGATGGGCTCCCTTCTCCAAAGATGAATCTACAAGAGTAAATCAATAGAAATTGTTTTGCCATTGAAAAATACAACTCACTTATGTTTAATTTCTTTCTGTTTTGTAATACACACCCCCGCACCCCTGGAGCCAATACCCTGCATCACTACAGCTTGTAACCAACCCAACAAAAACTGCACTAAGTGTGAAGAAGAAGCAGAGGGTGGGGATATCATACAGTGCACTAGCAGGTTTTGTGTCTTCACCTTCCTCTAGTCTTGATTGTTGGTACAAACAGTAGGGTCTAGTAACCTAAAGGCTCCATGTAAAATCTCTTCTGAAAAGAACAGCTGAGTTTCAACAGTGCTCACAGGTATACACTAGCATTAGGTGCACCCAAAGGAGTAGGTAAGTATGACAGAGGGAAGAATTAGGTAGCAGTACCTATGGCTAAATAGGTGTCTGTGGTTCAAGGATCTGTTTGATAGTAACTCACTCGAGCTAGGAAAACAAAATAAAATGGAAGAAAGGAAATCTATTGCTAGTGTAACACACATTTCCTGAAGTTTAAAAAGTTCTGGAAATGCTGGGACATGTCACTGGTAGCACAAACCCAAGTATACACAGTATTTTGGTTACAAGAGAAGCATCAGGAGTGAAATATTTCTAGCAGAGTTTAGAATTTGCCTAGGAGAATTGTTCTGCAGCTGCTACACAGTAACCCCATCATTCACTTCCAAACCCACAGCGCTGATGGTACCCAAACGCACACGAAAGAAAACTTAATCCAAAAGGTCCACCTTGGTAGCAAGTGGCAGTACCAAGAACCATTGATTTTATTGACATCTTTTCCTTGCAAGGTAGAGCTAACATTCATGTTACATGTTCACAAAAACCAGGGAGAGCAATTAGAAGACTGGTTCTCTGTGCAAGTTAGGTGAATACAGACATTTGTGTACTCAGTTCATTTTGTGCAAATGTAACAACAAAGATAGTGGAATAAAACTTTTCTAATGAGAAATGTGTTTCCAAGCTTCACATCAAATGTTGGCATTTATACATAAAAATACAATTCAGGGCAGGGGAAGAGAGATGAGGCAAATATTCAGACACCTACGGTTGGGATGCCCTACAATTAATTTTGTTCCTTCCAAGACCTGAGCTTCACTGGTACACTCTGAGGTCACCCTGCTTATGCCAAGATGCTCTTTTGCTCCTAAGGTTCTTGTCCAGCTTGTGCAAACCTGCAGATCCCACAGCACTGCAAGCAGTCTGCCAGAGAAGAAAGGCAAGCATGCTAAAATCTGCTCCCCAAACCAAAAAGTGTCTCTCACCTAAGACAACATTAACAGTTCAGAACAGCTGAATCTTTTGCAGTATGAGCAGGCTTCAGAGCCCAGTACAGGGTACAACTACACTTAAAACACACAGAAACATTTAGGTTGGAAAAGCTTTTTAAGAGTCCACCTGATAATCCCTCAGCACTTCATCTAGACATATTTTAAACACCTGGTGACTCCACCACATCTCTGGGCAGCCTGTTCCAGAGTTACAATCCTTTTGGTGAAGATATTTCCCCAGTATCCAACCTAAACCTCCCCTGCACATCTTGAGGCTGCTTACTTTTGTCCTATTTCTTGTTACTTGGGAGAAGAGACCAACCCCCAACTCCTCTCAGGTAGCTGTAAAGAGCAAGAAGGTCCCCCTTCAGTCTCCTTTTCTCCACATACACAACAGGCAAAGGAAGGTGAACTTCATATAACAAGAGAAGTAGCACTTGGCTGCTACTTTAAGCAAACAGCATGGGATGAATCTCTGTATGGCTTCCTCAGATGACCAGTATGGGACTAAGGATATTTCGAGACAGCACATGGATTCTTCACCAAGTCACCAGGAAAAAGAATGATTTAAGAAAAATAGCTATCACCAGAAGACCACCATCAACATTCCCTTTGTCAAGTTCTCTATGTTTTGTCCCAAAAGCAAAAAACCAAAACAAACAAACATACAAGCCAAAACAACCCCAACAGCCGGAGTGTGTTAAACCATTTAAAGCCTAAGGGGTACTGCATGATAAATCCTGACAGGCTGTTTCATAGAAATAAAATTATCAAACATTCAAATTACAGATCCTGCTCCTCCTCATAGGAGGTTTTTCTGACAAACTACAACATGTTCTGTAATCTTTAGCTCAAGCAGACTTTTAAAAGCAAAGCCTTCCTTCAGAAAAGCCCATTCTCAGGTTCCAGAGCCAGGTTCTGATGCCCTTTTTGCTACACTGCAGTAGCAAAAATCAGGTTGTATCAGTAGAAACCCTGAAAATAATCACATTTGCATTCCCATATGGATTGCAAGCTGCTAATTAAATCTGTCTTGACTAGTTGAGAGCACTGATAATTTCTCATATAATATATGCACCAAGGGCAGGCTAATACCAAAAATATTTAGGGTCTGGGATTTTTTTCCAGGAAAATTAAGATGTCAGTTAATTGACTTTTTTTTTTTTTCTTTTTTTTTTTTTTTTTTTTTTTCTGTCAGGTTTTGTCTGAAGACCTCCACAAATCTGTTTTTCATTCCCCCTCCCCCACCTCCCTACAGATGTCATTATTTTCGGAGGAAAACCTCACACTTCTCCCTCCTGTTCTTCCAATTAGCTGTAATTATAACAACATTAGCAGCAAAGTAGGTATCTCGAGGGCAACAATCTGGAAAGCAGCAGAGTGTGGAAGGGAACAAGAGATGATACTACACTGAAAGTAAGCAGATGTGTCATGCTGCTTCTTCTGCTCATCTGGGCATCCTTAGGGCTTTGCAAGTTGATTTCTGCTATCCCTAGGTGTGCCAGAACAAGGTGGTAACCAGCTGCTCTCACCTCTCCCACAAGCCTCCAGAGCTACCTCTTGAACTGAGAGGTAGGTGGAGGGCTACTCCCCGTGACTGGCTTAACTGGATCCAAAATAAAAGTGTACAGTTTAGGTCAGACAAACTCAGTAATTAAATCTTAAGTTCTGAAGGGATAACTGGGGGTCTGAAATACAAGCACCAAGAATCTATCTGCTAAGAAAACCAATACAGTAAGATTAATTTTGGAAGTGAAAAAGGCAATACATGCCAGCAGTTGTGGCATGCAAAAGGGTTCTTGCTCTGAGTAGACTTTGAGCAATAAACCTCTTTTCCAGACATTTTTTCATTATAAACTTGGGTTCAGGAAAATTCTCCAAAAATAAATTTTTTTTTTAACTGTCTTTTCAATTCTGCACAGTTGGAGAAGGAAGGAAGTCAACATCACTTGCCAAATAAAGTGACATTAAGTACACTTGCTGGAAATCTTTCTGCCTTGCTCCTTAAACAGAAATAAAATCATAACAAAACCAAAAAAATCACAACCAAGAACAAAAAGATTGGAAACCAGTCCCTGGAACACAGAGTGAAAGAGTATGGACAAACTTACGAGCTCATGTCCCTCCAAATGCATCATTGCTGGTCCAACAAGGCTAAGCTGGAAGAACTGAAGCACAGTTTAGAACCAGGTTTTCTGCACTGCAAAGTACCTGGGGTGGGACCAGCCCAGAGGTGGGCAGGAAACACATTGCTGGTGAAATAAGGTAACTCCTCATCTCATCATCTTCCTCCTTAATCCCTACCTGCCAGCCAACGCTTAACTTTCCACACTTCCCTTCTCTCTTTATTGTGACCTTTGAGGAAAGGATATTTCATAGCTCTTATCTGACCAGCTCCCTTTAGCTAGAGTCTCTTCACTCAGAAATGCTGCTGCACATAGTAGCTCATTTAAACCCACCACTGTAATTAGCACCGGTACAAAAGAGAACAAAGAAGGTGGAACATCAAGAATACTTTCATCACCACATTTCTATCTTTGAAACCTTTCTCAAAACACTTAAGTGCAGACTTAATACAGGTGACTACATAGAATACATAAAGCCAGGCTAATGCCTTTTAATTGATAGAAGCTGGATTTCCCTGTGATCAAAGGCTAACAAAATAATCTTTGTTTTATCAGCCAAGATAAAAAGAGTAAGAGCCCCAAAGATCTTAAAACAGACATCCTACACAGTGCTATGATGGGACTCCTTAAGAATTCCTCTTTATGAAGACTGAAGGGAAAAAGGAAGGGAAAAGCCTTCCAGTATCCTACTCACTGTCCTACTGAGAAGGAGGTATTCAGATGTTCTGGACAAGGAACAGAAATAGAAAGACAGAACACTGATTTTTAATTATTTTTTTTCCAGGGAGTCAAAAGTCAAGTCACAGAATCAAGCAGGCTAAAAGAAGAACCCTCTTTCTTCAGATCCCTGGACCACAGCTGTGGTTGGTGGTCGGACTTGTTTCATTCGCAGTTATAAACATCCTCCCTGTATTCTCTGGTACAGTAAATCACTTTGAGTTGAAGTGGGAGGAACAACAAAATTAATCTCATGTCCTCTCTTGCAGTCACAGCGCTACTTTCCCTACAACCACATCAGAACCCTCCAAACAGTTACCATGTAATTAGGGGGAGCTCATCCTCCATTTCAGCAAGCTATATTCCCACCCTATCCTCTCTTCTGTGCAAATGTGGATGACAATAAACAACAGAACAGTTCCTCTGTAGCCATCTTCTAGATGTTACAAACCAGCTTTTGGTGCTGAGCCCCTGTCACCCCACTCCCACCCTGAAATGGCAGACGCATGAAGCATACATTCTGCTACAGTGCACACCAGCAAACATAGGCCAATGTTATCACTCATCTGAGATTGTATTGCTACAAAGGGGCCATGAGGCATGAGAATCAGCCAAAACACAAACCAAATAATTCTCAACCACTGCTGCGAGAAAAGAGGCGGTTTAGGGGAGTTTCTGAAGGAGAAGATCCAGAGGAGCAGAGGCCATCCAGAACAACATCCCTTCATCCTTGTGGTTTCTGGTATCCATCTTTTGAGTGGCCTAAAATGACTACTTTGAAACCCCCAGGAACTTGTCATGCTTTCAAATGATTTCAAATACAAATATTAAATTAAATACTCCTTCTGGTTTTCCAAAAGATAGTTTGCACTGACACTCTGGCAACTAATGAACTTTGTCCTTCCAAATTATTTTATTGGTACCTTGAACTATCAGAGCATAGCAATGAACATTTTGCCTTTAAGGTGAAACAACATCCTAAAGTCTGTACTTTGTTACCAAGACTTCAAATACCTGCCCCATCTCAGCCTCCAGGTTTGGCACATTACTAAAAGTTCTCTTAGCTGGCACAACAGAAGCTCTGATGACAACTCTGAGGATGTCTTTTCTTTAGGACTATCACTAGGTGTTTAATGAGGCAAATGCGTGATTCTATTATGTGCAATAGAGATGTTTTATGGACTGCAATGAAGCTGAAAGCTGTAATGTAGATAGTATTACACTAGCAACCTCACCTGTGTTGCACATACACCAGCCTTGGCTCTCTGAGGCAAAGCTGTCACATAAGCACTCAACAGATAAATTGGGAAGTTTATTCTACATCCCTCCAAGGCCCCCATCTGAAAAAAAAGTACATTTAAAATACGCTCTGTACAGCTGTTGTCTTACCATTTGCCTTGTGCTGCACATCTGGCGGAAACTGGTCAGGAACATACCACTGATAGTCTGGCTGCACAGAACAATAAAACATTATTACAGCAATATGGACTTCATAGACACTTCAAACAAAAGAGCAGTGACATGATAAAACTGTAATTGTGCTGTGAAGTTTTTTATTAGTCATACAAAAGTAGTTTACCCCCAAAAAAATCTATTCAGCTTTACATGTCCACTGATTGAGCCTTTCAGCTTGCTTCCTTTTTTTATGATGTGTGGTTTAGATCCTGCACTCAGAAGTATCTGTGTAAACCTTTCTAGAGCCCACAAATTGAAAGAAACATTAGCAGAAACAAGTCACATTTTAAAAGAGATAAGGAGTAAAGTGCACCAGAAGGTACTAACAAGCATCACATTCTCCGTACTAAAGAACCCCAGCGAAACCTGGCATACATTGACCTGACAGGTAAAACTGTTCAGTCTGAATACCTGCAATGTCTGTAACACTTTTCAGTGTGACAGCAATAACCACTTTAATAAAGTTCTCTCCCTACCTCCCTTCCCCACAGGTTAGCTATTAGTGTTACCATAACATTAGCTGTTATCAAGTAACTTCTTGAAAATACTGTGGGAAAGGGACAATTCTCATGTTTCTTGTAAGAGGAAGTATTGGGAAGGTTATGAACATGCAGGTTTCTTTGTCTAGGGAAATCCTGGAGGGAAGAAAAACTACGCTGTAGTTTATACCACACACCATGGCAAATGAGCAGCAAATTACCGCTAGAGGAAAACAATTTTGGTACCCAACATTTCAGTTCAAGCTGTATTAAACTGTCTATCTGCTTCAAGTAGTACACAGAGACTTGTCAAATGCCACATCATTACTGCTTCAAATTAGTTAAACTGGGAAAATAATTCTTGTTTTGCAGAAATTACTCTGACAAGATCCTGAGTCATCCCAAAAAGGCTCTTACAGACTTCAACTTGTAGGGAAGAAATGTCAGAGACTTCTTAAGTTTTGCTTAAACTGAGATGGCAGGATGAAGCTGTAAATACAGAAAGCAGATTTAACTGCCATGCACATTGTCACTCATAGCTACATAGAAGCACTCAATCTCATACAGTCAGGAAAAAGGAATTATCCTATTTTCACTCAAATTTTACCATCCCCAGAAATTTTAGCTAATTCTGTGCTTATGGCCAAAGCAAGACTCCGCTTTGCTTTAAGCACAGGTAGTTTTTCCACCAATAGCTCAAAATACACTAATTTGTATTTGGTTTTTTCAGTTTCTGTTGAATTTACTGCCCTCTGTTCTACTCTTCTCTTTCATACCTACTTACACTAAGGAAACTTGAATGACTTTCAAAAATAGGCATAGTTCATCTCAGACTAAACAAAATGTTTCTCCTTACAATGGAAAAGGAATGACAAAGTGCAAAATATAAAAAGGAACTAAAAAAGCAAAAGAACAGACTAAACACACAGGATTACATACTTTAACTCAGGATACTCATCAAATTCTAACACCTTTCTTCATTGCTAAACAAATTGCTCAGGGAGGTATCAAAAGCTCAGAGCAGCAATGCTGCAATCACACAGACAAAGAATTTCAAAGAAAACTCAGAATGAAACTGGGAGTTCCAAAGCAACCAGTCAAAATGACCCCAGCGCTCCAGCAGGAATGGCAAAGTTGTAAACCCAGTGATCCCGTGCAGAATTAGAAACCCAGACAATGAAAGTTCAGGGAGAAGAGCCAAAATAATCTGGGACAGCATCCAAATTGCAGTAAAAAACATTCTGCAATACTTACAACTCTGATAAATAGGCAGATAAGCACACTCCCAAAGCACAGAAATTACTTGTTTGACCACAGCTTTTCCGTTTGATTTCTAGTCTGAAAGCCTTGTATGTGTTTTGCAAAACATTCAGCTCTAATTCCTGACATAATGAGCATCTTTCCAGGTGTGACAGCTTTATAACCAGAAACACGTATTGTGTATTTAGAGTGACACTCGCCATGTTTAAATGTGTTCTCACTTGATGTGAACAAGCACAACCCACTCGGATAACCCTAAGCACTTCCAAAACATCCTTCTTTGAAGCAGTATTTGCCTTGAAATGGATTACTCCCCCTCATATAACCTGCCCTAATGCAAAGTTATTCTTCTTCATGCTGAGGAAGACAGGTCCCTGTTGCGCGCCAGGAAAAAACAAGCAAATTTCCATTTTGTGAGCCACACTCAGATATAACTTCTACTTCTGCTGATTTATTGTATTTATTTATTTGCAATACACAGGCTTGCTTGGGAGAATTGCAATTCTAAAGCATTCACAGCCAGAGTGTCTCACCTGAAGAGGAATCATATTTTTCATGTAATCCCAGTTTTACAGCAGTGTACCAGAGAGGAGATACTACTGGGTACAAGCAACAGCATCAGGGATTTTGCCCTTACAATTGAATAGCAACATTGTGAGTCCTGCTGATAGTTTGCCTGCCTGCCCCAGCAAGCATCCAGGGAACCTAGGACTGTGCAGGCTGGCTGCAGTGTTATTGCCTGATAGCAGGACAGTTATCTTACCTATGAATTCAGAAGCTGAGTGAAGAAGGAAAGTATCTTCCAAACGACCAGAGAAAGAAATACCCAGCACAAGACATGGAAATAAGACATGCTAGTCAACAAGCTTTCTCAGACAGAATAGAGTGAAGAGACCAGCATAATGCTGACCCTGGTGACATTCTCATTTTTGTCACTCCCATTTTTTTTGGAGGCCCAGAAATGGGCTCCAGAGAGCAAACCCCCAGTTACAAATTCATGTAACTATACAGCTAGACTGGGCTTTGAATGTGTGCTGTGGAAGTACAAAATAAGCAAGAGTGCAATCAACCAACCTTATTGTTTTAATTAAGGGATGACCACCAGTATCATTGAAAGCAAATGTATTTTAAACCCCTTTTTCTTCTTAGGGGTATTGTAGATAAATAGTATTTGCCAAAGTAAATTTCAAATTTCTAGGAATATATACTTCAAGCATATCTCATCAACCACTTATTTAAATTGCTGCCATTTTTCCTCTCTGTGCAGAGATTTCTGTTAGTTTTTAATTTGCACACGGCAGCACACTGTGCAACTCAGTATCAAAGACACTGGAGTAGCAAAGAAGAAAAGAACACAACTACTGAGGAAATCAGCATTTTGGGCTAGATAGCAAGGGCAGAGGCCATAGAGAGATCTCCAAGCTGTTCCAGACCTCGGGTTAATTCTAAAACCGGTACAAAATCTTGATCTGGAAGTGGCAACAAATTGGGAAACAACAGAGACAGTTGCTGGTGAGGATGGCCCAGAGATAGCACCATGCTATTCTTCCATGTGATGCCATGAGAGTCAGTGCCCTTGAGAAACAGCAGATGGTAGGAACCTTACTGAGTGCGGTTGGTGCTCAGGAGCCCCGCGAGACGCTGGATGTACTTGAGGATCTTGATAGTGAAGAACCAACCCACAACTCCCATGATTAGCACATGGTGAGATGAAGAGGGGAGGCGGGTAGCTGGGCCTCTCAGACTGCAACGAGAGGTCTTTGGTCTGTCAAAAAACAAGCAAAGCAAGAATTACATTAGCAGTGGGGTCCGCTGACCAAGTGAATATTCACATATGAATTCATCAGCAAAAAGCCATGGGGAAGAAACCTCCTCTCTCAGCACAGGTCACAATGCTGCTCGTTTAAGCCCCTTCAAGCTGCTTATGACTTTAAAAATTCTTTAAGAAAGCTGACTCGTGCTCTCTACACTCATGGCTGTGAGAGGTTCTCGCTGTGTCCATTCGCCAGTTGGGGTTGTGCAACACATGTAGTCTTTCACAGTTTCTAGACAGTGCAAAAATATATAGGAGGATGGTACTCTGAGTACTCTGTCTTCTACAAAAGCTTTGCTTTATCTTACTGAACTGCTCAGGAGGGAGCTGGTGGGTGAGGGAAGTACACCTGACAGATATTTCATGCAATGCTACAATGCTACTTGTCCAAGGTATTTCTATATACCTGGGATGCAAATCATGGCATTCATTCCCTCTGGCATTGCTTGAAATGCTTCCAAGTACCCATAAAAGGACTGATAAGTCTGGGGCCCTACTGCAGCAATGCCCAACATGACCCAGGACACTCAATTTGCTCCCCACTCCTGCTGAAGTCAAGGGGCAGAGAGGTGCTTGACAGTACCTTGCCTCTGGTTTTACAGCAAGACTCTACTAGTATCAATGCATGGGTTGGGCGAGAATAAGCCAATACTGAAATTTGTTTCACAACAAGGTTGGGGAGGACAATAAATCATCACAGGACATTCTGGCAATTGGCTAGTCTTTGAAGATATTGAAATATTTTGTCAAGACAGGAAACCACAAAATTTCATCATTTTGAAATGGGGATTGAGAAAGCTCAGAGTTTTGCATGTTGTGATTTTACTATGGCTTCCTGAATGTCTGTGACCAGAGTACTGACACTACTGACAAGAAATAAAAGGGTGTTGCAACAAAAAAAAATTGCAGAGGCTGCTCAGCTAATTTAGATGGAGACAGTTTTTTTTCCTCAGTGATATTAAGAGAGCTCTGTAATTCCACTGCAGAGGTCAGGATTACAGAAGCTTTTTATTTCAAAAGTTGGTTTGATGTTACAAGTCTTATATCAAGTGCCAGTGAAACAACTGGCAATAGAATAGAATAGTTCTCCCCTCCTCCATTTAAAGATATGTTTGAAGAGTTTTTGCAACAAATACTCCCTTCATCTACTTAATTTGGAAGTCACCTCAAATCATTTCTCATCTTCTTAGTGCGTTACTTCAGAATGATTTCATCCCAGGTGGTGACCCCATACAAAATCCAACATCAATTAATGGAAGCCAGAAAGTTTTGGGTTGTGTAGAAAGTGAGAAAACAAAAATAAAATACACATGTGCTGGCAATGGTAACTTAATTTTGACTCATACCTGAGAGTTTAGTTTATTCAGTTGAGACTGTAATCTCTTGTTAATTTTCTGCAATGCTTCTTTCTCCTCACTAAGTCTTTCTCTGTCAGACCTCTCCTTTCTGAAATCTTCTTCATATATTTGTACCTGCAACCATTATGACCAAATGATGTCAATTTCAGCAGAGCCTCAATGGAAGTTTTCATCCACTTTGCTGTTCTTAAACAGTGGCCAAGAAGTTGGGTACATTCTACAGGGCTCCCTCCCCGTAGAATCCTGCAACCAAGTTTCCCTCATCTTTTTTATTGCCAATACCAAATCCCAAGCAATGGCTACTCTCCAGTGGAACTGGTCAGTCAAGACAGTCCACAGTTGCAGACTACATAGACCCTTGCAGCTTAAAAGGGTAACTGGCAGGTATCAGTTTTAAATGTTATAAATAAGATAGCAAATACTAAAGACATTTATTATTTTAAGGGATAAACATTAGCAGAACAACCATTTTACTAACATTGTTTGAGTTTTCAGTTATCACAATTCTAAAACCATAGAATGGCTTAGGTTGGAAGACTTAACTCTGCCCTGCATCTCAGATGCGAGCAGTTACAATTTTCATGGAGATGCTGACACAGCATCGAAACCTGACTTCTTGCACGCAGTTTGACAGAACATTATCACCTTCTCTACCCTAATGATGAGCCACTATCATCAAATAATATCCTGCCTTTTTATAGCACACTGAATGTCAGTGCCCTTGAGCCTGCCTCACTTTTTCATAGCTGTCTGCAGCTTTACCTTACCTACTGTACTACCTGTCTATCCAAGGTGCGGCCCAAAGGACTCATCTGTGCAGAATAAATGATAGTATTTAGAGCTGTGGTCACATATTAATGACCTGAAGAAGAGCTGAACTAGTCAGGACTGTCAAGGAATTTAGACTTTGGCTGTAGCACTGGGGAAATAAACCAAAACTGTAAGAGGTTGTTGTGCCCCAGATGTCACAAAATGTGTCTGAAAAAGATAATTCACCCACGTGCTTAGATCTTTTTACATTGCCAGGAATCATACTGCATCGTTCCATTAAAAATATCTAACCACCCCAGGCACAGGCAGTGAAGCAAAATGCAAATCCATGCATGAATTGGTGTTAAGCTGGCCAGTTTAGTTCTTCAGCTAAGGGGCAGGTATCCACCTGGTACAAAGCTGGAGTTTGGTAGCACTTCTACTGACAAATTAACAGCAAAAGGATGTTGGAGTGGGAACTACCACCAGAACTTTCAGAAGTCCTTTTACAGTCTCTTGTTTGGTCACTAAAACCTACTGACAGTCTATTTCCAAAGAACTTGGGGCTCATGCCCTGCCTGGTGTACAGATCCAGTTTCCTTTTTGCAGGCAGCAACACTATAACTTCAAAAGAGGACTGAGAAAATGTTACTGCCCCAGTGAAAGAAAAGTCAACATGAGGCTCAATAAAATATTTTCACAACTTGCCTGTTGTAGCTAATCTCTGCATATATATATATCTCTGGATATATCCCCTTCCTGAACAATGCTGCATAAAAGGTAGAAAGGCTTTGTGTGGCATTATGGGGACTTGGCCATGCACACCCCTGATCCTCTGAAGCAGAGGAAAAGTTGTCACACAAATCTAGATCTCTTGTACTACTCATCTACACTCTTCTCTCCTCAGTATCCCTGTCCATCTGCACTCCTTTCTCCTCAGTATTTCTTCTCTCCTGATTCTACTCTGCTGTCCCACTTCCCACCCACTCCTCAGCTGTATAATCTGCTGAAGCTGCAAGGGAAACTGCTTTGTCAGTTTTGCCATATATTCTGTTGCCTGAGAAAGGGGGGGGACCCTCTCAATGAATGAATCCCTTCATCTCTTCTGTCTTGGTCAGTGATGGGCTGATGACAGACAAGCTCTGGTGAGACTGTCACGTTGCTGTTTGTCCCAAGAGTCCCTCCTCCATACAGTTAGAGCCTCCTGCTCCATTTTGTGCAGAAGGAAGTCTGGAGTCACTGTACTGATTTATACAACTAGAAAAAGACATTCATAAAATGGATACCCCATGAGAATTCTGGAAAAAAAAATTGATTTACTCTATTTTATTGTGTAGAATGAAATAACTCATTACTGTACAATCAAGTGCAGGATTTTACTCTCCAGCATGTGGCAAGCATTACATTAGTGAGCAAAATCTGGCTCTGCTGTCAAACGTGACAGAAACAAGTATTTTATTCCCACTGAATAAAATTCCCATTCTGATCACATCCACTTGTGTGTCAATAATGTTAACCATAACCCTGTCCTAAAATGTGAAATTATCTAAAAAGTATCATGCTTTTGAGCAGATTCCCTCCTGTGGAAAGGAAAAAGAGTGCACAAAGCACTTGAATAGCTGAGAACAAAAATAAAATAATAAAAGAAATATACTCCTCTGTAGTGATCAGTATGCAAGTTATGGATGCAAATGGTTTGCCTCACACTTGGGAAGACTGTAATGCTGACCCTCTAGTTTTCTAAGACTAAGATTCTTAGAGAACTCACTGAACTTCCAATTTGTAAGAAAAAAAGGAGCAGAAGACACAATCAGTAACTCATTAAGGTTAGCATTCCCTCTGAATGAAATTCAGCAGAGAGCTGGCAGGGTGTTTCCAAGAGTCAGAAGGGCCATTCTGCTGCCTCAAGTTCCCCAGCAGTCCTTGTTTCAGTTTTTTGCAAGGACTCGGTTTCACTTCGTGGACACTGCTGTGATGACAGCATCTTGGGAAACACCATCTGAATGGGCTACAGATAAACTGGTTCCTTTAAAAAGCTCTGCATAGCAAGTCTGCCAGGCACCATTCTTGCGTGAAGACCAAAACTACACTGTATGAAACTCATTCAGGCTTACTTCTGGCTGTTCTTACCTGCTGTCTGAGAACTTCAAGTTGAGTTCTCATGTCCTCAAGGCTGTTCCTGTCACCCTTCTCTGAAGTCTGAAGGACAGGCATATGTTGCTTTTTCAATGCATCCATAAGGGCCTACAACATCAAACAGCAGAATTACTAAAGAGAGATTCACCACGTGAAAGAAACCTAAACTTCTAAATTATTAGAATGTTTGCTCTCTAACTAAATAGCTTAGAGTGAGTCAGACTTGTGATGGTTTCCCTTTCATTTGCAGTTGCTTCAATTATATACATTGGATATAAACCCCATGAAGAACATAAATGCATAACTAGGTCCACAATTTCATAGTGCCTACATTCCATCCATGAATTTGAGTCAGTGTCATTTAGGGGGACCCAGCACTGACCTATGGAAATCACAACTGTAAATCTCATTCATTAACACCATTTCCAGTCAGAATTTGGGAAAATAAAGACAGGTGTCTGAACTCAGATGAGGCCAAAACCAAGCGAACAAAAACTACAAGACCATAAAGAAATATTCAAAGTTGGCCTAAAACTGTGACTACAGTGAAGTCTGACTGAAACATTTTTTGCAGTAAGAGCATGAATTTCTTCAACTGAGAGCAGAGAAGAATTTATGTAGACTCTATAGCATGTCACTAGAGGGAGTTCTGAATACACACACCACACTGGTGATGATCTTACTCCTATCTTTCAATCTATTTCTGCCACAGCTCTTTGTGGATTTTGTTATTTTTTAACAGTATCACCCAGCTCTCCCTTTAACTGGAGTAATTTTTAAATCACTCTTACCCCTCTTTGTCTCTAACAACACTGTTGGGTTTTTTTACAATAGCACAAATAATTTGAATTTTTCAACATTAAAAACGTAACTTTATGATTGAAAAAATCACTACCTTGGTTTCCAAATCTGCAAACAGGATAAGTGGTCTGGTCCATGCACCTACAAATCTCTTAATCTAACCTTGAGAATGTGTTAGGCTTTGGAGGATATTTTGAAGAGATTTGCCTTCTAAACTGAGAAATGGGATGAAGTAAAGCACTCTTCAACATCATGTCTTTCATAAACTCCAGATTTTGTTATCAGAGTAAACATATTAGAACTTATTAGTCTATGTTTAAATAACAACTGAACAGCAAAGTTATGAAGTAAGTCAGAAATCTGGGTTGAACTACATCATGGAGAAGGGAACAGCCACAGGAAAGTGAATAATCTTGGAATATAGCCTTGCAAACTCTTATGGTATTGCAACATCACTTTTATGCTGCAGACATCAAAGTAAGACCAGATCAGACTTGATGCTTTGACTGTGATAAAAACAAAAAAACATGGGTATTAACAGGCACAGCTGTATTTGAAAAGACCAAAAGAGCTGGATCAGCTCAGTTAAACTGTCCACTAGTGAAAATACAATTGGTCTCTGTAGCTATAGGGAAAGAGCAAATGCCCCCAAGAGCAATCACTGGATTAAAGTTCTGCTTCACAGGAGCCAGATCTGCTTCGCATGAGGAGTGAGGCAGAGGTGTTTGACACTGCTACCAGAAGAACAAATGTGTATCATCTGGCCAGAATAAATTCAGTCCAAATGAAATAGATGAAAGCATCTAATGAAATAAGGATTACAGTTCCAGAACAGCTTTATTTTTAAGGAAAAAATTGCTTGATTTCAGAGTTTTGAAAGAACTTGAAGTCACTGAACCTGCAATATCATAGAACTAGACTTAAAAGGGCACAGAAGGCCCCTTCCACTCTTACAGCAGTCATTATTTGAGATTTGAAGGGTGCGAGGACACAGAAAATCAGGAAATTATGCATAGGAAAACGTTACATGAAAGTGGTGTTTCACTTGGAAGAATTGTCTATTAACCCATCTGTCATAGTTCACAACAAAATAAAACATTGAAGCGTGTTGCTTTACAAACAAGACCTTGAATGAATCTCACACTGAGGCTTTGAGCTCGTCCTCTGAATGCCTTTCAAAAAGAACTAGAGATGACATGTTCTGCCAGACCCTTTAACATGGCAATATTCCATTTTTCACCCTGACTTTTGCACATCATGGCTTGTGCATCACTTAAAGTTACACAGCAATGATGTACTGCAGTGCATTTCCTCAGGAAGTGTTTGTGGTTCACCATGAAATACTGAATTGCTAGAAAACACCCACTGCTTTATATGATCTTTTGATTTAACAAAATTACATTTATTGCTTTCACTCAGTTAAAAAAAAAGATAAAATCCCACTTAGCTATTTTTTGGCAATCTCCCCAAAGAGACATATACATATAATACCTAAATACTGGTATGTATGCATATAAAAAGTAAGAGAGCAGCATGTCTTGTGAGAGAAGCCATTATTCTCAAACTCAGGATATATATAAAACAACAGGTTTTAAACTGTCTCAATTTGATCACAGTGTTCCACTGGATGCATACAAAACTGTCTTTGTGCCATTTCCCTGTTGTACTATGAGGGAGAATGTAGAAAAAGCTTAGATAATGACATATAGGGAGTTTTCACAAGGGAAGCCAAAATTTCTTTTAGCTTTCCTCTTTGCAACGCAACCCTACTACTCGCCAAGAACAGCACGCACAGCCATTAGCTAAAGTAAGCTCTAGCTTGTTCCTCCAGCTCCCAAATGGTGATCGTGAGTTTGCTACCATGAACAGGTTGTTCACTCCTGATTGAAAATAGTGCCACTGCTTGACAATAGAGACTCTAAAATCAAAGGAAGAGGTCCTGATCAGTGGCTGACTCTTGTTCATACCTCATTGAGACGACTTATTTCACACTCATAGTGTTCCTTCTTTCTGATCATTGAGGCATTCTGCTGCTTCAGGAGCTTGTTCTCTTCCCTTATTTCAAGCAGAGCTTCACTAAGGACTTTGATTTCTTTCTGGGATACAAAAATACAGAGAGATACTGCTGAAATGCAGATGGAACCATTTTGCAAGAACAGTTTTCCAGAGTATCTTCTGTCTGGCAGATGTGCTGCATTTTTGTTGTCCCAAACACAGCTGGGAAGGGAGGCAACAGGAAGGTGGATGGTTAGTTAAACCCAGATATGATAAAGTCTGTGGAAATTGTTTTGACCACTCACCACATGATGAGACAGAGACAAGACACCAGATTAAATCTCTGTTCTTTACAGTCTGCAGTTGCACAAAGGCCTGAGAAAGTTGGCAGGCCAAGCAGATCAGTACCCTATAAGTAACTATTCAGAATTCCTCTTAGGTACTCATAGCCTCAAGCCAGGACTAAGCTGGTGGAGTCCCAGCCACTGCCAGTGTCATACAACTTTAAAGACAAAGCCACATCTCAGTGGTGTGAGGGCTTTTTCCATTACACATGAGACTGAGGCAGGTCTCAGCCTGCTCAAGATTTACCAGGCTATCAACCATAGCTTAAAAATCTACTTCTTTGACCCCATCACAATTGTCACTGACTTAAGCTTGATCCTTCCTAGCACATACGCCTACACTACTGCCACCCCAATAAACTACCAGGTAGATGTCTGTATTTGCAAGAGGATTTACACACTGATCTTTCAAGATGGTACTTGAAGAACAGCTGCTGACGTGGGTGTTACAATCCCTGTCGCTCACTCTAAAATCTCGGCTTTTAGCAGCTGCTTCTGCCAAGCTGTAGATCCCCTGCATGACATCCAAAAAGTAAAGAAATTGAGAGTAAACAGAATTGCTGACCAGCTGAATATATAATTTGCAAAGAAACTGGTGATTTAAGGCTGAATGTCCATGCAGGTTAACCTGCCCCCGTAAGAGATTTTTGGATTATATTTGTCATGTAGTTCATTATTCATGTATGTAGCAAAAAAATTGGGAGAGTGTACTGCTTGTCCTTACCTTTTCAAGCAGCTAGAGCTATTTTTCCACAGCTATCACATATCAAAGAACAGTCAGTTAAAACCTTAGTAATACGATCAGGAAGATAGGTTGCCTCATGCTGAATCCACGCTTCGAGCAAATACAGGCAGTGATTCAGAAAGTACGTAATGACAAACACTACTTTAAAGCATGCTAATGGTCCTATTGGCTGCAAATGTTTAGCTATGACCATACCATGATTGATAAGCATGATGAATGTTCTGCTTCTGAAGCAGAAGCTAAGGGTGGTGCATTTCTTCTCCTGCAGCACCTACCTTACATCTTGCCTGAGCCTAGAAGCCACGTGATTTTCAGGTTTCATGTTATCAAGCACGCTGAGAGCATTTCAGATAACAAGTGCAATGATGTTCTTATTCCATTTGAAATGGCTGTAGCATTTTCATGCACAAAGTTCACCCCAAAATGAGCAGTGAAAAAGGAAATCTCTGTGGCATTCGTATCGGTCTGCTCTTTACTCCCACACACACACAAATGCTGTGCTCTCTGCCAATATCTACTGAGATGGTTCTATACATAGTTTACTGATCAGACAGAACATCAGCCACTGCCTTATGTACCATACTGAAGAGCACTCAACCCCACAATCTCATCTCACACTGTATGACAACCTATGCTGGCCACTCACAAGGAGAGAAAAAGGAAAGGCAAGAGAGTGCTCAACACTGAACACAAACAGGGTAACAGAGTGCACCCTCCTACCGTTTCCTGCAACGGCCTCTCTCTGCCCAGGGCTTGCAACCTCCCATCTTCTGGATGCTGTCGGTGTCTCTCTTCCTCCAGTTCACCCACTCTCCTCTCTGACATGTCCAGTTTTGCTTTCATTTCTGCCAGCTGAAAAGCAAGTGACAGTGATGGCTGACTGGGGCTCCTGAAAGGCACTGCACCTCAAAGGTGCCTTCAAATTCTGTCAACTCTCAGAATATCAGTGTCAAGGAGTGGATCTGGTGTGTGTAAAGTCCCCAGCCACTAACTTTCCCCTCCCCACCTCTAAAATCCACTACTCTGTCTTAATGATTCTGGGCAAATTCTCTGTTTTTTGCTGCCAAAGAACAACTAGCAAGGGTCTGTCCCTCCAAATGAATATTCCATTT
Source organism: Dryobates pubescens (assembly GCF_014839835.1). NCBI lineage: Eukaryota > Metazoa > Chordata > Aves > Piciformes > Picidae > Dryobates > Dryobates pubescens. The sequence continues at coordinate 6,145,771 of NC_071635.1, forward strand.
TATTATTTTTTTCCCTTATAAGCAATTTGGACTCCCTGTCCAGTGGTGCACATCCAAATGGTCTAGCCAAAGAATGGAGGGAATGAAAAAAATAAATGAGGAAAATGAAAGGGAAAAAAAAAAAAGTTATCACAGAAATGCTCCAGATGTCAGCTTACTGGAATATATTTGAGACATTTTTCCTGATAAGGACGTGAGGTCACTCTGCAAACTTCCCTTTCATAGAAGGAAACAGGAGATGAGAAGTGTCAGTCAAAGAACCAATGTGGGTTTTAGAATACCACGCAAAATTGTAAGCAGCCAGCTTCAGCAGGCAGCTGATTGTAACACCCAAAGCAAAGATGCCATGCAGCTGCCAACAGGGAATGAAAGCTGTGCCAGTGAAATCTTGACAAAAGACAAATAAATTTATTTACAACATTGTTAATTTTTTAATGAAGAGCTTTCGTACAGAGCAGTTTCTCAACAGTAAACAGGCTCTCTGCTTATAGAAAGCAGCATTCATGGAGGATCTGAGAGCTCCCCCATTATAAGGAGCCCCGGTGAGTTTGCAGGCTTCACAAGCCAGCCACAAGAGATGGGACAAGAACCAGCAGTTATGTGATGATGCAGATCAGTGGCTGGGCACACCAGGCACTGAGAGCTAATTTTCAGCTAATTGTTCTCTGAAATATGAGCAATTTTTATTACCATATGGAGGACATGAAGATCTCTACTTCCCTACTATTTCAAAGATGCCCTGCTTCTCTGGTTATTTTGTCCTACTGAGGACTCTACATGTGTTACCTCCACTTCCGTGTGATGAAGCTTTTTCAGTTTGTAAGCTAAAGACAAAGTAAATGTGATGGCTTTCCCCCTAAGATATTTACTATAGCCGTGGCAGGTTGGTATTCAAGCACAGACTTAACTATCAGCATGGGGCATAGGTTCCAATAGAAATAGTAATCTTGTTACCTGTTTTACATAAAGCTGTTTCATACTCCTAAATTGACGATCCCATTGCTTGTTCACCTCCAGAAGCTGGAATTAACAGGAAGTCACAGTAAATAACCCATATTTCAATACTGTCAATAAATGAAAATATAGACTGGCATGCTAAAACTCCAGCTATGAGTGCTCACAACCTCCTCATTATCTGGCCAGTTCATTTCAGAAACAGCAATGTTAAGATTTGGCAAGCTCTCCAGCCCATCTGCCAGTGCTTTGGTGTTTCAGTTGAAGTACACAAATGTTCAGGATGTTAACATTTAGGAAACATTCAAACACATGATAAGCTACAGGTGAATCATCTGCAATGCAGTACAAAACCCAAGCTGCATCTCCTAAATGGCTAAGAACTTTCTTGTCAGCTTGCTTTACATTTGAGAAACATATTTCCAATTAGAAAGTACCCAACTTCCAGAAAGTGAATTGAAGACTTCTATTGACTGCAGTTACTGCTCTGTGCAAATCCCTCTTGCCTTTCTGCAAGTGTACACATGCAAGATGGGAAGATCATCTAACACCATGCAGGTAGTGCTAGGAGTGAAGCCAGTGTGTGTGTATTTTTATTGCTGGAAACAGGTCCTTCTGAAGCATTTTGCTTTTAGGCAAAAGCAAAAGCAAAAGCATTTTGCTTTTACTGAGCAATCTTTAGGATGCTCAGTAAAAGAATGGCTTCCAGTTTGCTCCCGCCTGAGATCAAGACACCACCAGCTACTGCTCACAGGGGCTCCTTGACCTTTACATTAGTGATCAGTAAGAAAATTTGCCTTTGTATCATTTAACTGCTTCTCCAAATATAACTCAGCTGTGAAGAAATGCAAACCAAAATATTTCCATGTAGAAACTGTCTCACAAGAACCCAGCATGAGAAAAAAATGGGCCTGGTTGGACTGGTAGGTAAAAGCAACCAGCAGCATAAACACAGTGGAAGTAACAGTGATAACACATTCAGTGATTTCCTGCCTCAGGTCTATCACTGATACTGTAATGTCTATCTTAGAGGTTATATTTGTAAAGGTTAAGGGTAAACTTAAGATCACCTCTTGTCTCTGTCTTTCCAGTGAGAGGATCTGTTGTTCCAGACAACTGGTTGATAGTGTTTTCTTTTTGGTTAATAACACGTGCCTTGCCTGGAGAAAAGGAAATGTTAAACAATGAATGGCATCCTCTCTTCAAGTCAATACTATCACATAAAACTTCTACCCACCCTGCCACGTGCATCTAAAGAAACTGAAAGAGCAACGTTTTGTTCCATTGCATCTGTATTTCAGTACCTTTACACCTGCTGATATCAAATCCTGAAGTGTACATCTGCTCTAACCCTGCTTGGTCTCTGTTTTAATTGAAACGTTATGCAAATGGACACTGAAATAAACAAAATTATGCCTGTTTGTACCATCTGAGACAGAAAACACAAAATAGGATTTTAATCACCTTACAGATGGTAATACAAATGAGCAGAACAAGCCACAGAAGTTGAGCATAAGTTGAAGTGGGCGTAAGTAATTCCTTTCATTTACAAGAACTAGAATAATTAGTATTATTGCCCCGGTAAGTGCTTGCAGGCCCAAGGCAATAAACTTTAGCACAATGGCTTCAAAACAAGCAATACAGAAAATGAATAGGTCATTTGGAGAAACTGGGAAATCAGTCTGCAATTGTTCCATTTTTTAAAGTGTGGAGTTTTCCCCATGCAGGACAAAAGCAACTAAGCCTTTCCTGTTGTAATGGCAGCATCATAGATCATAATTTCCAAGAAGTTTCTATGAGTTATCATGAAAAAAAAAAAAAAGGCATATGATCTATTAGACAGATATATATCAAGAGTTCTGTACTGGAAAAAAAGATACATGCTCATAAAAATAAAACTTGTTATGTTCAGATACCTGGGCCAGGATTTATTATTTTTTCTCCCTCAATTCTCAACCAATATATGAAAAACTAGAATAAAAGTGTCAGCACTCCTGAGGTCTTACATATTCATCTAAAAAATGTAATGCCAAGTATCAATGAGGAAGATCAAAGAATAGTTTTGTTGTGTCTTTTGAAAGCGCACTTCATTCCCATACCAGAAAACACACTTCTTGTAGAAGCATGGAAGTCCATCAACATGTTCAGCTCAGCTTATGTGAAGCCATTATCCAGCAGTCAGCAGAGTTAGTTACATGAATTATTTCCAGAATCTGGGCCTCCGGCAGGTATTTAAGTGCATATTTAAGAGTTCTATTAAAGTGAATAGCAGAACTCATGAACCCAACAGCTGTACACTCACTTGGTACCAACTGACCCAAACACTGCTCACAGAAGTTTTTGGGTCACTACAACAAACCACTTTCTACCCTTTATATAGTAACAAATTAAACAGTTTAAATCATTCAGACAAATCTACTGGAACACAAAAATGAGGCCATAATTCTCAATCTACAAAGTGACATGCATGATACCTGCACCACCTCAAGCTGTTCCTGGTAATCAGCTCTTCAGAGGACAACCAAAACAGTCACTTACTTCCAATGGGTCTGCTGAGGCTTCCATGTCACTCACACCTGTCCACATGCATTCAAGATGGCCTTGAGCATTTGCTTCACTCTGGGTCTTTGGAAGAAGAAGAGCAATTAAACAGGTATTTTGCCTTGGCTAAAGGAGCAGAATTACATTAAGACCCAGAAGGTCTGGGAGTGCTGCTTGCGGAAACAGCTGAGGTTCTCAAATAAATGGTGGAATTTTGATTTTAAGCTTTTCCTCCTTCCTGGCTGGGGCTTCCCAGCCAGGCTGAAGCACACTGCCTATGACTAATACGCCAGGCAAGGCAGCACTCCTCTTGGTGTGCATGTAAATCACAATCCACTGGCCAGTTCAGCCTGACAGAGGAAGTTGCACGAGTGAGGGAAGAAAGGGTAAGTTTTTTCAGTAAGTGAGAGGACAGGGGTTTTGCCCCTGCTTCCAGTTGTAAAAATGAACTTACGCAAGTATGACAAGTATCATACAGCAAGACTGGGTGAACTATCACAACAGAAAAAAAATCAATGAGTAATAGTGCAGTCTGGTAACAGCTATTGGGAAGAGGTATTTAGAGGAAAGCCATAGCTGGAAAACTGACTTACTTTCCCTGAGGAAAAACTGCACAGATGAATGACAAGTGGTGGTGGTGTTCTCCTAAAGACACTGTCTTTGCAGCTCTAGTACTTCCCTTACCTAAATTAGGATCAAGCTTTAAGCTGCTAAAAGTACTTGGGTACTCAAGTTACCCAACACTTCAAACTTGTGTCTGAGTTTTCCATTTGGAAAATGAGGTTCAACTCACAGGAAAGACTAATGAAGAAAAGGCTTCCATTGATTTGACGTACAAAGTCAGGACAAAATAGAAAAGTGCAAAGTATCGTTGTCTTTGGTCTTGGAATTCTGCACAACGATGGACTTGAGAAGGAAGCACAAAATTTCCAAAAAAGGATTTAGACAAAGTAAAAGTAATCCTGTGAAATGCTGGAATTAACAGCCACATTCCAGATTTCTGGTTCATAATGTGTGACTAAGCAGCTCCTCTTTTGCAAGACACAAACCCCAGTTTGGAAGCAAGCTACTATTTTATATTTGCATATGAAATATATCATCCTTACCCTGATGTTCTCTTTATTTTTTCTGGTTTATGGAGTATTTAGTTCAATGCACTTTCCTGGAAAGCTAGGTGGACATTAAGACACCAAGTCCTCCTTTGCTGACATCTTACTGACCATATTAACAACTACTGGAAGCAAATTATTCTCTCTGGGACAAGAGGTTTTGAAGGGTTGCAACACTATTCCTTTCTGCTCCTTCTCCCCGTGATGCTGTGAGAGAGCTGAGGAGCTCTAGAGGGAAAAGGCAAAGCTCCTGGAAGAACAGAATCTAGAAGAGCAACAGCATCTTCACATCCCCCTGCTTTTCATGCCAAACTGACCCGAATATTTGTCCATTTTCACTAGCTGTGAGCCTACCACAGCAACTGCCATTGTCCCTTTCCACACTAGGCCCACGCACAGAGTTTTGAGTGAAGTTTTGCCGTTCGCACCATCAATTATAGCAGCCACAATTTATAGTGGCTTCACATATTGAATCATTTTTTCACCTAACATCACTGCCCTGTTTGAAAGATGTACTGCTCCCTGCTAACAATCAATAAGCTCTGAGCTAGTGGGCAACAATGTGCTGTTGAACAAGCACTCTTTTGCACTGATTGCTATGTAAGAACAGTACAGGGTATAAGAAAGAGAAGAGTATGTCTGGACTCTTTATAAAGAGAAGACATGCCAATGAGGAGGGAACAGAGTCCAAGTAAATAACCAAGTGAAAAGGTGTTTGACTTGTAAGCATAAATAGAACATAGCCAGTATATTTATAGTGCAGAAATACCATAAACCTTCCTCCTTTAACCTATGAAAACCACAGACAGATCTTACGCAGGCAGACAAGTGCACAAAACACTACAGATTAAACACTGCCACAGTATTCTGTGTGAAGTGCTGAAGGACCACAGAGAAACAGCTGAGGTGAGCACCAACTTTCTTTTTCCTCCCTGTACCCTACAAATCCTTTCCTACATCCCCTTCTGCTGGAAGGACACTAACATGGGGGACCAGGTGATTCCACAGACCATTTGTGGCTTGCTGTTCTGTTTGTAATTTCACAGCTCGATGTTACTTGATTCTGCACTGACTTCTGTTTCACTGTGCTTATTTCTCCCCTGGGGCTGGGAATCCCCATTCCTTGCTGTGGCTTCTTTCTAGCTGTTTCTAATCACAGTAGTCTAACCCTGGGGTATCTCCTTAGGCTAAACTCAGCTTCATGCCCTGAGGTCATGAATCATTTTGGAGATGGCGGTTTACATGTGAAAGGATCTATGTGTGATTTCAGATTTAATAGAAGAGTCATCTGCCTTTTACCTCCTCAGTTTCCTGCCTAACACCTCAGGGCACAGGCTTCAGAGGTTTCCTTCCACCCCACAGAGGAGTCACACAGACAGGTGAGTGTGTCATCTCTGGAAGGTGGATGGCATTCATGGCTTAAGCACTCCTACTCCCTTTCCCAGTTTGCAGAAAACAGGCATTTCCTTTTGTCCTCCTACTGCAGGAACAAAAGCAGCTTTCTATTTCAAGGGAGAAAAGGGAAACTGAGAGGGAAACCTAGAACAAGTTTCTGTCATGCTTGTTAACCACTGCTCCCCTGCAAGCACACATGACCTTCTTAGCAGGTGGCTTACAATTTTCTGTTTCTAATACCACAGAAGTATGGGTTTGAATAATCATTTTTCTTCTTCTTTCTTCCTATTTATCTAAAAGCCTTTCTGACACTCCCAAAGATCTTTCTCCCCCTCACCTCCACTTGTTCTCTGTTAAATCAGAACTACCAAACGCAACAACCTAAAGAATTCCTAGTGCTCTTGGGGCATGGAGTTTCTTGGATCGTATCCACAAGCCATAGCTTGTTACAGAGGGTGACACTCTGGGTAATCAGATTTAGTTGACCTTTTAGAGGACTATAAAACATATCTTCTTATTCAAGTCTTCCTCATAGAAGAAAGTAGCTGTATCAGGAAAAACTGATGTGTGTGTAGCAAGTTCGTTGCATCATTTCAGGAATCAAAATTTTTCATGTATAATCAAGTCACCCAGGGAACATCCCCTGAATGTTCTTTCCTGGTAGACAAATGTTGCAAAAGCAGATTGTGCTTACCTTAAAGGAACACAAAGTTCTCTGAGGGTTTGGACTCTCTTGGGCAATAGGTTTGGGGTCCTCACAAAACTGGGAAGTGTTGTTCTTCTCTATCAAGTTCCTTATTTCAACATCAAGCTCTTTACTTTCACACCTGCATAGAAAGAAATAACAATGTTGTTTTCTTTCAGTCTTTCTGCTAAGGACACACAGGACTTTGGAGGCAGTTGAGGCCCCATCCCTGGAAATATACAAGGTCAGGTTCCACAAGGCTCTGAGCAACCTGATCTTGTGGAGGATGTCCCTGCTGACTGCAGGGGGTTGGACTAGATGGCCTTTGGAGGTGCCTTCCAACCCAAACCATTCAATGATTCTACAACTTGCATGCATTTCAGTGTTAGTTCTAAATTCACAGAACTAATGAGCAACTAGGACTGATTCACTTGATACACAATAATGGTGGGATGTGACTTTCAGAAAATGAATGGAGACATAATTAAAACCAACCCCAAAAAGTCCCTAGAACCAACCCAATTTTTCAAGAAATACTTACATCTTTTGCAAGCTCAGACCTTTGTCTCCTGATCAGCTGAAACCAACCCTAAATGTAAGCAATGCATAAGGAGAGAGCAAACTGCAAAGCTCAGAAGTATTACCAACCTGTTATAGCAAGAGGACTCTTAGGATTTAGGCAGAAAATACTACATTCTTCATTTGAACTACCAGAAAAAACTTGAAAGCAATAGAGAATGTCAGTTCTACTTATTTCAGTCTAGACAGGCAATCCACAGGGATTTCACTGCAAATTCTGAGGAGACCTTGAAGGGTAATTGATAGAATTATCCAATAAACAAACCCATCTATCTTAATCATAAGAGTAAATAAGTGTGGTGAATTTTTGTGCTGATAGCATAAAATTATTAATTTTATTCTTGATATTTACAACACAAAGACTGTAATAGAAATGTGTTCTCATTAAGTATGAACCCAAAATCATTTGCAGAGGTACTACAATAAAATACCAACAGTACCAAATAAGGACAAGTAAAACTTGAGAGAGAAAAAAAAAGGAGTCTAATGGCAAAACCAAGATAATTGGATGTGTTTCAAGAGCTAGACCTATGGCACAGGGAAAAAGGGTTTATGCAAAGGATCGAGACCAGCAGTTTTTAGTGCTAGAAGGTCCTGAAGCACCTGAATACACCACATGATTTTTCTCCTCTGCAGAAAGTTATTTCTTTGCACTTTTGCTTTTGTCTCTTTTTAAAAAACTAGCACAGCAACTAGTGCAAGTTCAATGAAACAGAGAACTTGACTGAAGAGAGTATTGTCACTTCAGCTCCCTTTTAAAGAAAGACCTTCTGGAGGCACATTTGCATGAACCTCACGGTGGTGCAGCAGGCTGAAACTGCTCTGAAGGCTCATGGCAGTTTTCAAAGCCTCAGCTGCGTGTGGGTGGCAGGTGAACCCCAGCAGCTCCTGAAGAAAACTGCAGGAGAACAACAACCAGCCTTGCGAAACAAATCCAGCCCTTTGCTTCTCACTAAATATTGCAAAATCCTGGACAGACCATGCCAGTGGCACTTTTTCTTTTTTAAGCAATTCTGTGCTCATGTTCCAGAACAATAAATTCTCAGGCAGCAGCATGACCAAGCACTCTGCTTACAGCCCTCACGTTTAATCAGCTACATAATGCAGACTTTGCAACCTATGTAGTAACATCCCTTTTTTTCTCAAGTGCCCCTCCCTGGGAAAGAGCACCTTCAGCTTGTTTGGACTCCCATGCCTAACCAAGCCTGAGAGTGCTTTTCAGAACAAATTGAATGCAGGATGTGCAGAGCGTGTGCAGTTTTGGAGAATGCTTGGAAGAACTGAAAGGCCACAGTGCAAAAGCAGTCACTCAAAATGCAGTTCTCCTAAAACTTTCCCTAAAAGTGCATGACATTGTATTTGCATAACAAGAGAGAAATTATCACTGCAGTCTCCTTAGAGCCCCTAGAAATGTGGCAAAAGGAGGGAGGAGGTTAAGAACAGCAAGGGAAAATGTTACTGAGTGGCACCAAGGGATTTCAGACAGAGCTGCTAAAATCACAAACCAATGTTTTCTGCCTGAACTTTCAAAATTGCATTTATTTATCTGTGCTTAGGCAACCAACCAAAGGTAGGCCAGTTGTTGTCTTTGCTTCCTCCATACACCTCCTGTGTGCTATCAGTGGAGCCAACCAGCTTACTGCTCAGCTGAAAGAAAAACTCCTGTCTAGGAGTGGCTTCTGGTAAAGAGTATTTCACTCACTGCCCAGGCTTGCAGTCACACAGCCTGCTCCAGCAGCAGCAAAACCAGGCAGTGTAACTCAGAGGGCCCCAGCCACTATCCACCTCCTCTACGTGTCTTCTACAAATGACCACCCCCAACCGTCAGCACAACCTGTTCAACCTGCTTGGTCAAAACAGGCAGGTTTTCCTAAGGCACCCTATTTTCAGCAGTTGTTTTAGTCTAAAGAAGCAATGTCTAGGTGCAGCCCTGATGACAGTAAAAGACATGCAGCAATCTCTGGCAGGAGTGCAGCAGCAAGTATTTAGCAGGCTGCACTCATCTCTGCTGCTGGTTCATCCACAGCAAGAGGAGATGTGTTACCACAGCCTCCTGAGATCAGAGCACAAGTCAAGATGGGAAATACCCCATACAGATGGTGGGCTGGCTTCAGATGTTTCTTTCTAGCCAGGAAGTGTTCATCCCTCTGCTCTGCTCCCCAGAGTTTGTCTGATGCTGTGGCCGTAGATGATGTTCACCTCTGGCTGCTCCCACCCTGTCTCTCTGCCTTCTCCTTCCTAAGAATACCTGGGTAAAAGCAAAAACCATCTGTGCTTGTGCAAAAGAAAGGGAATCAAAAAATATTCAAACCCCTATAAACTGCTTGCTGCTGTCTAAAACCCATGTGTTTTCTGTCTAAAACCCATGTGTTTTGACATGACCAAGAAAATGAGAAAATTACTTTGTTGACTGGATTTCTCATTTGGTTCTCCTTCTGACTAGAAACCATTACTTATCTGTTGGGTTTTTTTTTAAATTAGCCACTTTGATAGTTGGAAGGATATATTCATTTTAATATAAAATGTCAATCCTATCTGGTCTGTAGATCCATTTTACAGTCCAGACTGACAAGGCACACGGGCGATCCAAGTGCCTGAACACGTCTTCAGGATAGTGGTGATTAGGACCTACCCTAGAGTAAGACAGTTCCTGATGCCGACCTGAGCTTCCCGCAGTGAGCTCTAGAGGGCACACAGCATTCAGCTTCCGCAGAAAGCACAACTCCAGACTAATTTTGGTTTTGTGAAGTTCACAGATATGTCTTCTACACCATTAATGCCCTTAACTGATCTACATTGTCACCAATATCTTCTAAAATCGGGTGGGTTTGGGTTTAATAATTAAATTAGGCAAATAGGCAATCAGAAACATTAAATCCATTCAAATTTGCAAGATATGGGAAGGGACCTTCAAAGATCATCTAGTTCACTCCCCTGCTATAAGCAGGGACGTGCTCAGAGTTCTGTCAGACCTGACCCTGAATGATTCCAGGGATGGGGCATCTACCACTTTTCTGGCCAACCTGTGCCAGTGTTTCACCCTCACCACAAAAACATTCTTTCTTATATCTAGTGTAAATCTCCCCTCTTTCAGTTTAAAACCATCACCCTTTATTCTGTAGCAACAAGCTCTGTTAAAATGGTTTGTCCCCAGACACTGTCAGGCAATGAAGTTCTGGTTGTACACGCACAGGAGATTTTATTAAATTATGCATGTAACTGCATAACCTGCATTTGGTCCAGAGCTATCACTGAAGGCAGAACATGATAGCACAAGAATGAAGCATGAGGTATGGACACCCATGACTTCTCAAAGTGTCAAGAACAATTCTTGCAGTCCATCTTTTCCTAGTCAGGAGAAGCAGAAGACAGAACAATTCTCACTAACACAATTTTTCATAACAGAGCAGCAACCAGCTCAGCTCCTGATGGCCTGCCCCATGCTCTTTTGATGAGCCACATTCTTTGGGCTTGCAGCAGCATAGACTCATGGCCAAGAAATAAATACATGTTTATCAAATAGCCAGGTAGAGGCTCCATGCAGAGTCTCAGGCTCTGCAACTGGTACCATTTGTGAACTCTGGGCTCTCCCTGGTTTTCACTAGAAACTGGCATTATTGTCTACAAATAGCAGTGATGTGGCAACAGCAGACATACCTACAATATGTCCCAAGGCATTTATTGCAAAATATTAATACTGAGGGCATGTAACTTTACTTGAAATAATAACTTCAAGGCTGGTGTGCTGGGGTCATTCTGCTGTGATTGGTGAAAGCACAAATACTCACCGTAACCAATTGTGAAAAAAGGTTTTAAGTCAGGATTTACAGCCAGACACCAACACCACTGAGCCATATTTTGACGGGGAATTAATTCCAGAGTCCAGAGGTTAAGCACAGGCTTCATCCTCTTGGGTGGGCACTTGGGCTTGCTTGGCTCCATGGAAAGAAATAAATTTCTGCATTTGAATTATTGAGGGTGAATTAGTTCAGATAATTATTTTAAGTGTCAAATTTCAAGGCAAACACTTTTGGCTAATATTTCCCCTAATTATGACAATGCACCTCATTTCAGAAAAAGGCCTTTAGAATGGGGAAGAGAATGAGATCTGGATTACAGAATAGTCAATCTAATTTATATTAGAAATGGACTTCAAATAGAATAATATAATTCTTAAAAATGGCAGTTTATGTGTAGAACTAGTCCCATATGATTTTACAGGATTTTTTTCCTCGATTTTAATTCAAGTTTAAGAACTTTCAGGGTTTTTTCTATGTAAATAAGTTGGGATTTTTATGTTCATTTTTTATCCAGTCAAGACCAAATGACAAAGCATTTCTCCAACAAGCAATGGGAAGGACAAACTTTTGCCAAGAAAAGAAAAAGGCTTTTGGTACAGAAAATAAATTTTTGCATCCTCCTGAGCCCTGACAATTTCAGCAGATTTTGAGCTGGTAGAGAACAGTTACAATGTGGTACAGCTTCCTAAGGATCAGTGGTGTCCCAGAAGTCAACAACCAGTGAGCAAATCTCTGCTCAGTTTAGGCTTGGGAATTTGAGCCACATCTCTTGAAACTGAGCTCTGTTAGGTTCTATGTCCCACCTCACATGTACACTATAAAAAGCAGTTTACTGGGCATAAACCATACTGTGCCAGTACAAACACAAAAAGAACATGTGCCTCTGGCAATTGTGAGGATATACTTTAAAAGAACATGTTTGTTTTTTTTTTTAAAGGCAATACATTATTTCAAATTACTTCCAAATTTTTAACTCAAGTGTCTCTAAAAATAATTTACCCAGTATTTCAAAAGTGTAGCTGGAAAGCCAGCCACCAGCAGCAGCTGAGCTCCACCTAGCAGAAGAACTATGTTGTCTTTAGAGCAAGATGTCCCAGATGCTGCAAAAAAACCCAGCACTAACACTGCTGCTTGGGAGGTGTAAGTGGGAGATTAGAAATAATCTCACTCCAGCCCCAAGAAGAGAGCACCACAAAGCAAGGTGTATGACAGGGGTTAAAACTTGTATGTACTGTGATTATAGCAGAGAAACCACTTAAACTATTGCTCAAACCTGACGCAGCCAAACCATCTGCCTGTCACCCCATAAACATCCCTACACTTCTGTTCCCTTTACGACAAAGGAGTGGAGCTTTTAAGGCACATTTAATAGCCAGCAGCTGTTTGGCTGTCAAATGGCACATCTGGAGAAGCTGTGTGCTGTTAATGCGAACAGAAACAATTAATCTTTAATAGTTTTGCTTAATTTTAAGAATTACACAAGTCACAACAGAAGAGGTGCGTGTTCTTGATGGAAACACACCTGGCTGCTCTGAAAATAAGCCCAAACCAAAAAGTGCCCAGTGGTTAAGTGAAGCTGCACCCATAATCTCTCCTGTCTCAGTGAAGAGAGAAGTTAAAGCTGCTGATGCACAGGCGTGTAGTGTCTCCCAGTTTCTGACTATTCCCCTTAACAAATACACAGCATGCAAGGAAACAGTGACCAGCTGGCCTGCATTGTGTGACACTTGTTACATGGTGCTGCTCCCCTCCATGCCTGGAGGTTCCCGTCCTTCGGGACTGGGTTTCAATGGTGGCACCTTATGTTTGTCCCCTACACAGCCTGTATGTCAGGAAAGTAACATCATTCCCCTTTCTCTTGGATCTTCTACTTCATAATACTACCCTAACCATAACTGAATTTCTTCCTGATGGACAGCATTTGGGCTGTGCTCAAACCTCAGGAAAGCCAATTAAATAATTTTCACCAACTTTCTTGAGCTTTTAATGAGCCATGAGTGAGTCCCAGATGATGGGCTCTCTGGAGAAGCAGTAAATGAAACACGGTCACCCAGACTCGTCACGCAGGACTTCAGTTCCCTTTCCACTGATGTTCCATATGCAGCTACAGAAATTTTGCCATGAAAATCAATCAAGTGGAAAGCTTGGCTAAGCACAGAAACCAAGGAGCATGTGCCTTCTGAGCAGATGAATTCCCCCACTGAAAAGCACACATGCAGAAGGCTGGTGGGAGATGGTAGTCAAGTGTTGGAAGAACTGAACACTAAGAGTTAAAAAACAAGGGGCGAGATAAATCTCAATGTTTTGAAGTGCCTGCCCTTTTACTATGAAGACTCATAACTAGAAAATCTTGTATCCATTTTAGGACACTCTCCTAGCCTCAGTAGGCACCTTTCTGAAATGGTCCCCTTCCCACAGCCCTTTCTGAACTGGCCACTCATCCCCACAGATACAGGTTGAGCACTGTCTATTCAGATCTTACACCTGCTCATTTCTGTTGGAAGCTGTGATTCTGGTGCAATGACACAGCTGATATTTTTTAACTATTATACTGTTACAATACATTTCTTTCTTTTCCCAAATCAGGCATCACCACAAACAGAACAACACCTACACACTGCCCATTTTGCCTCCTAGTTCAGCCTCAGCCATGATGCAGATGTGCTTTACTGACCCAGGCTCACAGTTGGGCTGCACCCTCAGAGGAAGACAAGTCCATAATTCATTTGAGTCAGTGTCTCTCACACAGACCTGAGATATTTTCAGTGATCTACTAACAGCACAAAAAGAATAAACAGATGAACACCATTTGGAAACACAGCTGAGAAATGTAACACACAGTAGCTGATGGAGGACAACCCAGCTCTGCTGTCAAGCCAACTGCTTGCCGGCAGTAGCTGTTAAGGCAGCTGAAATGCAAAGGAAGCTCGCTGCAGGCTGCATCACAGGTCCATGGCTTGAACTGCCAGTGAGTGGCATATAGTTTCACCAGGGATGTCATGGCCAGACAGGAACCTGGTACCTCCCTTTAGGGACAGGCTGGAATCAAATTACACAGGCAGCAGATCACACTATCCAATAAATGGGAAATCCCAGTCCACAAGGGATTTTAAATGCAGCTATTTCACAATAAACCCAGGAAAAAAATGTTTATTACAGGAAGAAAGAAGGGTAGGGTCTCATTTCTTACACTTCCCAAACAATTCAGTTACCTTGAAACAATTATTCTTTTTATCTCTCAAATCCACACACTGTACTTAACAATTTTTAAAGCAAACTTAAAGTTTATGTATTTACATTTTATTGGCCAGAAGTTATCTTAATGAATACAGCAGTAATCACTGAAGTACTCAGCACCTGAATTTCCTTAAAGTTTGTTATTACTCAGTCTTAAAAAGGAGTTGCCATCATCAGAGCCTCCTTAGAGGTTGTAACCATAATGTGACACTCTGTCCACCCTACAGTGTCACCTCTTTTACTGGCATTCTCAGTAGAACTAAAAGGTTGTGATAAAGCAAGTGCCCAAAGAGGCTGTGAAATCTCCATACTCAAAGATACCTGAAACTCAGCTGAACAGGCCCTGAGTAACCTGATCTAACTAGCCCTGCTTTGAGCAAGAAGTTGGTCCAGATTCCCTCCAGTGGTTGCTTCCAACCTGCATTATTCCCTGTGATTTTTCTCTTCCAAGTACAGATAATTTCCATGTTTTACTTATTTAAACAGAATTGATACAGATCTCCACAGATGGATTAAAGCAGGGGGATAAAAAGTGTTAACCTGGATGTCTGGAAGATCAGTCGAGTGATGTATGCAGGAAACACTCAAACACACATTTCAACTAATGTAAGGTATGCTACTCTGTTTTTAATTTAAAAAAAAAGGTTTTCCATGTAAAATTAAAATAGTTAATACCTTTCCATCTCAACGCACTCACGGGGGCACAATCCTAGATGATCCTCTGCACCTTTATTCTTTCTTTTGAGCTGATCACAGTGAATCTGTTGGAGAAAGGGAGGGGGGAAAACCAAACAACCAGGTTTAAAGGGGAAATAGAAAGACTAACAATTCAAGGAGAAAAAAATTAAGTACATGATTACAATGAGATGAGAAAAAACACGCCTTGCCCGCCTGCCTGTTCTTCTCTGCAAATACCACAAAGGGCTGATAAGTGAGGCAGGAATCTACTTCCTCCTTCCCAGCACCATCCTCTCTCAAGTCCACCACTCTGACAGGGACAGCTTTGCAAGGGTGGGAGTAAAACCATGTACCTATGCTAAGGAAAGCAAGAGACCACTGACATAAAGTGGGAAGCCAACAAGAACGAGCCCTACAATTTATAACCACGTAAGTTTTCAATTACAAGTCACTCTCTTTATTGGTAACATCAACTTCATGTGAAATGAGCATATTTATAGAAACCATGCTGCTTCCTCCATGTGCAGAGTAGAAATTTAAAATGAAAAGTTGCCAGAAGAAGATCTGAGGTGTTTGGCATCCTTTCTCCTCCTTAGTTCCCATTCCTGCAGGCATTTCACACATTTTAAATGCATCTGGTAATCACTAATTACAAGGATGCTGTTAAAAAATGTCACTGCAATTTTATGTGACATTTGATTCCAACTTGAGTTTTATGAGTGTCTGTTTAATCATAACAAAACCATGATAAAGTATGGAAAGATATTTCAATGGGAGCTACAGACACTGGATCTAATGAGAATTAAACCTTATTTTGAGGTGCCTAACCTTAACTTTTTATATTTAGAAATAAAAAAACCTGAAAAATGTTGACCTAGAATGAACACTTTTACCCCCACTGAAACATCAAAAAATCAAATTAAATGACTAAATGAAATCATGGAATGCTTTGGGTTGGAAAGGACCTTTAAAGGTCCTCTAATCCAAGCCTCCTGCAGTGAGCAGGGACACCTGCAACCAGATCAGATTGCTCAGAGCCCTGTCCAACCTGACCTTGAACATTTCCAGGGATAGAGCACCTACCACCTCTCTGGGCAACCTGGGCCAGGGATTCACCACCCTCATTGTAAAATATTTCTTTCTTATGCCTAGTGTAAATCTCCCCTCTTTTAGTTTAAAACTATCAGCCCTTGTCCTGTTGCAACAAGCCCTCCTAAAACCATTGTCCCCATCTTTCTTACAGGTCCTTTTAAATACTCAAAGGTTGCTATAAGGTTTCTTTGGAGCCGCCTCTTCTCCAGGCTGAACAACCCCAACTCAGCTTTTATGCATAGGACAAAGGAAATCTGATCATACTTGTCTGAAGACATAAAAAACCCAAAACACATAATTCAGACAGCTGCTCAATCTCTAATTTATCCCATTGGGTTAAACACCTCAGCAGCCTCGGATGCATTTGCCAAGTAAAACCCAATACTGCAGCCCATGTGCTGAAAATCAGGCCATCTTAAAGGGGTACAGGTGAGATGTTACTGAAAAGAAGCTACCTATGTCGGTATAACTCATGCAAGAAGGAAAGCAAGCTCTGGAAACCTGAAAAGAAAAACAAAGCAGTCAAAAACATTGATTAGGTGAGTCACTTCCTGGGTTTGCAGTGAGAGGATGACAATCCAGAGCCTTGGGGCCTGCAGGGAAGGGATAGTGCACACTCCCTGCTGGAATTTGCTCTGGGGCAGTGTGGACACTCCAGGTTCTCTATGGCCCTGCTCTGCCAAGCTGGGGAAACACATGGAAAGAAGCTGCCAAGACAACAGTTCAAATCCTAATCACAGTATGGCCCAGCTGCATGGCAAGCCAGCATAATCAAACAGTTCTCCAGAAATCCTACTGCTCACATCTGCTGGGGGTGTGTGTGTCCCTCCCATGCAGCTTGACAAGGTCCACTGTAAATATCCCCTGACTCTTAGTCATATGCAGATTTTGCATTGTATCCTTCAGCACTCAGCACCTTCCTTCAATGCTTGTCTAAACAAGCCAGCCCAGCTATCAGAAGATAATTTGTTATCAGTGCATGGGAGTATACCCACTCTCTTCTAGCCAGTTCAAGATAAAAGTAGTGAAGTTACCTACAGTGATAGCTGGCATGGTCCACACAGCTGAGTATGGCCAGGCTGGTGCAGATTAGCAGCAACTGCCACCTCCTTTGACTTGCCTCCACTGTCTCCCAAACTATTAATGCACAAGGGGCTATTGGTTCATACTAATGGCTTTGCCTTTCATTTTTTAAGAGTTTCTTGGAAAACCCTGTCAGCTCTGAGAGGCTTCTTTCTTATTACATTTTTAAAGTAATCTTTTATTTTTCACCAAAAGAAGTACACTGCAATGAATCTGACCTGTGCTGGCAGCACAAGTTGTGCTAAATCTCATTCTACAGTTACGAATTTGAACCAAAGAGATGCAGCTACGTTATTGTACCATCTGCAAGTGCTTGTTACTAAAACAACCATCAGTTTTTACAACTCTAATATGCAATTTAATGCTGCAGGTTTTTATTAGACTAGGCATATTGAAGCCAAGATGGAGAAAAATCAGCTACTTCCAAGAATCAAGGCTCTGCAGAGAATAGGGGGTTATAGTGGCCATGCAAAAGGTTGCTCAGAATTACATAAATTTTCAGCTTTCTGTCAAGGCTTTTAAGAACAGGAACACCCTGAAGTTAAACAGGATCGGTTTTGCTCACAGATTTGTGGCTTTTCACAAATGAAAATGTGCAAAATTCCTGTGGTGCTTACCCACCAAATTTATCAGTGCTCCAAGCCCTAAGTACTTCCTAGATACACTCAATAGGCCCCCCACAAAAAAGCACATTTTGGTTGAAGTTCTTATTTGCACTAATACCAAGTAAATTTTCCACATAACAAAAACATTTGGAGAGAAAATTAAAACATGGCTCAAGAACAGCACAAGACTTTCTAATTCTATTAAAACCCTGATTATAACAGTGGAACTGGAGACAGAGATGGCCCTCACCACACTGCAGTTTCAAAACATCATTCAAAACGCATTTCACAATCTTCTGTATTGTAAATGTTAAACCCTGCACTGCTCTTGGCCTGTTCTTTTTTCTTCTTTCTCCAACTCTAATTCTAAGCTTAACATTATCTAATTCTCCCAAATGTCTGCTCATTTGTCCCTGACCTGCTCTGTAATTTGCTTCAGTTGTACCAAAGCAGTATTTTGTAGGAATGCAATGGAAAATGAGTGTCAGAAATCAGACAGCCTTAAAGAAGCAAATAAGGGAAAGGAGAATTTTGTTTTGCTTTTCCTTTCTGGATCAGCTCAATTATTTAATTTTACAGGCTACCACCATAAACAGGTATATTGTCATAGTGGAGGGAGCAGAAAATGGGTAGAATGCCAAATAACTGGAAGAAAATACTAGCAAATTCCACATAAAAAACAAACCCATGAAGTAGTTACTCTGTTGGTGATAACCAGTTTTGTACTGCAAAAAATCCAGAGCCTATCACAGCCAGGCAGATTTATACTTACATCATTGAAGCATTACCCATATTGCAAAATAGCTCTGAAACAAAGTGGAACGTATATAATCGTAAATGCTGTTGACAAACAAGGCAGCAGATTACATATCTGTGTGTGGCTGTTGTGGAGGAGGACTGGGAGGGAGAAATAGATTGTTACTGTAAATGTGATCAAAATGGAAGAATCACCAAAGAAATAAAAAAAGCATTTGATGAAAGAGACCCTAAGCAACACTTACTGAAACTGATCTGAAACAGAACTAAAGCTTTCAAGATTTTTTTTTTGTTGTGAAGGTCAATCATAAAACACTTCTGTGACTTCCTCCTACCTAGATATTCCCAGGTTTAGTGCTCATAACAGCACCAGAGTACAAGTACAGCCAGCCTTGAACCAGCCATCCCATTACACTATGTCTTTCTGCTTTTGCACCCAGCAGAGAAAATGCAGCTTGAGTCCTGCAACTGCAGCATGAGAAAAAGCCACAGCCAAGCACAGCAAGATCGGTGACTTCTCTCCTCCCCCCATTATTTCCTGATGAAGTGCTGAAGCTTCAATATTAGACAGTTTCTAACCAAATTTAACATCTGAAGCTTGACTTTTGCTAAAAATGAAGAGCAGTTACGTTCCACAGTTCTGTCTTGCCTGATTTAGTTTAGTTCATATAAAATGAAAGTGGTACCTGCCCTGCGTGATTCAGGAAGGTTCAGTGCTGAATACTTAAAACTGATCTCACCATTAAGTACAACTCTTCTTGGTTAAGGTAAGAGTACACTCAGAACAGCAACCATCCCAAAGTACTTAATTCACAAAGGCTCTCCCATGAAGCTGTGATATCCACAACCTGAAAAGTAGTTTGCATTTCTTGAGACAATTTCAAACTATGCATCAACTGAAGTTAAATTAAAACCCAAACCAACAGAAACCCCTCAAAGTGGATCAAACCAAGAAATGGAAATGAGGCGACTGAAGGCTGAACACATTATTGCTACTGAGAACTGAATGCCTGGCTTTGGGCTCACAGCAAATGGGACTCAGGAGAGGCTCAGCACTGCGGGTTCTTTGGCTCCAGTCCAAGAAAGGAAAATGTGCATTGTAATCTCTGCATTTGTTTTGTTGCACTGATGTAGCAGGATGACTTTGCACACACACAGTGCCTGATGTATACAGTTTTGGTCCTACAAGTGCCGGCCCTCCATCACTGGGTGTGTGAAAATGCTTCTGTTGGCAATCACAAACTAGTTTAAGTGGCTGGTACAAAATACTGTTTTAAACTACATGACCTTGTTAAAAAACAATATATTGATTTTTTTTTCTTACATTAAAAGAGAAAGAAAACCAATTCTCAGGCATATTTCTGTCTTTGGGAGTCAGCTTATTTAACAATTTCTAAACATCTTCGGATTAGAGATCTTGAGAACTACATCTAAATGTGAGAAAATTATTTCCCAGTGAGCATAAATCCCTTCTTTACGCAAAAATCAGTGGCACAAATGGTACCAAAAAGCAACCACAGTCATGCCCAGGGCTCAGGTGACACCAGCTTCTGCATTTGAGCTTACCATGTCAGTTACTCCACAGACATCTGCACAGACGAGTTTAAAGCATACATGCTAATTTGAAAGGCTACAAAACATAAGCTCAGTGCCAAAAATATCACTACACCTCCTACATGCAAAAGAGTCACATGAGAAGTGACCAGAGGACGTCGTAAGTATCATCGAGCCATCAAAGCCACACACAACATGCTTCAAAACACCCTCAGCACTTCTCTGGATTCCTGTAGTCACCCTTTCTCTCTCTCATCATCAGAGGCCACATTAAAAAAACAACCAACCCACCCAAACCAAAAACACCCTCTAAATATTGTAAGGCTGTGAGTTCAGGAGTTGGGAGATGTAAGCTTTTCTTTTCAGGGGAGGTTTGCAACATAGATGATGTATTGTAACAACCAAAGGTGTCACCTAAAGAAAATCCCCATATTTTCCTTTGTTTCTAAATGCAGCCCATCACTGATTTTCAGACTCTACACACAGAGTCCTCATTTTTAATACATTTAGAAGAGGTGTTTTCATTAGACAGTGTTAGGTTCAGCTGAAGCCAATTAGTATACACAGGCCTGGTGGGCAAATGCAATGATACTTTGAAAGTACCTATTGTATGCAATTTGTGTAACAAATTGTAGTTAAGAGAATACAAATTAGTTCCAATAAAAGTATAAAATATGTTGAGAAAATAAATCCCTCAACAATAAATATCTTTTATTTGCTTAAAATTAATCTATCAAGCAACCACAGATCTATCAAATACCCAGACGTTTTCCAAGTATATAGATCTTCACCAAACCAGTTGCTAGCAAGGCATATATGTAATGGAATAGCACTGCATAAACCTTTCCAATGGTATTTTCTTATGGTCTGAACCCAGCTTTAATCAACATGACAAATTACTTGGAGATGGGCAAGATGAAAAGGAAATACTTACGAATTTGTTTTACTGCATAATTTCAAGCTGACATTTTAAAAAGTCTATTATTATTCACTGCCAAAGTCTGAACAGGAAACTTTCCAAGAGATAAACACAGAAATGAATAGGAAAAATGCTGCAGGATGAAAGCAAGGTTATCATAGGACAGTCATTGACAGTGCCCAAGGTAGTGGTTCTGAACAGTTTTTAATGGAGATCTCAGTACAATGAAACTGTGGTGTTTGGGTAGGAAAGAGAAATGGTGGAACCCTCCTGTGCAGTTCAAGCCAAGGGAGAAAATATTTAGGATCTACCAGCTATAATGACTTTGTAATCAACTCTCTGCACTACAAGGAGGTAGCATAGTTACAGTTCTAAGTGGTCTGAGCGGTCTCCAAGCACATGGCTGGGAAAGAAGCAAGGCTGTGAGAAAAGTACTCAAGATATAGACAAACCTACCTACGAAACACTGTGCAACTAAAAAACTGTAAGTTTAACGATGAGAAGGTAAGAAAGATCAGATTTAGATGAAGAATGCAGTTCTGTTTTATTTAAGTTTCATGTTCTCCAGACAAGCCTAAAAATTCCAGGATTTAAAAAAAAAAAAAACAAAACCTCAAAGAAACAAAAAACTGACACCAAAACAAATCTGAAAAAAAATGGGGGGGGTGGGGGGGGTGGGAAAGAGTGGCCCAGAGAAAGGTAGGAATCATCTAACAAGCCAGTTGTGGAAAACCTTTGGCACTGCTTGGCTAGCAGGAATACAAGTCCTAAGCAACTCAAAAATGTATGCTGCTTTCCATACAGTTTAGCATGCCCACACTTCTGGAAATGTGGTACCGCTGCTGCTGGAAACTGGGACTCTGCTGGCAGAATATCATGGTGTACTATGAATCCAGAAGCAATTCAGGCAAAGATGACCCTTTAAGAAGCTCATCATACAGGCTTCTAAATGGGTTGTTGTGAGCATTTTGTAATCCTCACAGGTGTACCGACAATTTCTGCTTCATTTTGAGAGCAGGAAGGTAGAGCAGTTTGGAGTTCCTCCAGTTGCCCTCTGGCAACAAACTACACTGGCTCTGAAAACAGAATGCTTGCTTTTCACTACCATGGATAGAAGTACTGCAGCTTTATGGTTTTTTGTCAAAGAACTAATTAAAACATGGAGAGCAAAAAGCTCAAGCATGTTTGTTTTCTTCTACATCTTCACAAACCTCGTCCTCGTGAGACATGGAATTAATGCCAATTTACAGCAACAATACAAGCAAAATACCATCCAGCCCTGAGCCCTAGTCTGCCCTGAAATGCTGTGTGGATTATAGTGAACACTTTATAGCAGATGTAGATAAAGGGCCTGTCTTCTGTTGATTGACTCAGCTAAGGAAATCCTGTGCCTGCCCTAGTCAAAGTCAACAGCATAGGGAACATCCCAAACTGTACAGAACAGGTAAAGCTTCCAATGGTCTCAGCAGAAGCATTATCCATGCGTCAAACCCAGTACAGATACATTGAATCTCTGAATCACTAAATTTACCCATAAATAACCATTTGACACAGTCTCAATATTCTGTATGACAGCAATCCTTCACTACTCCCACACCTTTCACTGTCCAGCTTTATGCAAGAAAAGAAAGTAAAACACTAATGTAAATAGTCTATATAAAAATTACGAAGAAATCAAACAATCAGAAAATAAACCTCAAACTTTTAAAATATCAAGTTTGGGATTTGAGGTCTCTTTGATAGATGACAAGGGAAAAGAAGAGCATGACTTCACTCTGAGGCTAGGCAGAGATCCACTGGCAGGAGCTTCAAATTAATGCACATTACTCACCATATTTAGGGAAGGTGTTCGTCTCTGTGCTGCCAGGTTAGGACGTACTAGTCTCAATAAAGGCTCTCTGAATCAAATGAGAACTAAGTGGTTTGTAGGCAAGTACGTATGTGTGTGTATATATATCTCTCTCTCTCTCTCTCAAGGTTGAACCTATACCTCAGGCTTAGGGAAACCCCTTTCTTAAAGTCATTCTAACTTTGAGAGCATATTCGTAGCTCTCAAACAAACACAGCCCACGCAGACCTACTTGAAAGCACTGCTTTTAAGAGACCACAGAGGATTCCCTCTCATTCTTCAGATTACCATGGAACAGTGACACAATGGCACACCCACACAAAAGCTGCTCTGTGGGAAAAGCAGCTGTCAAGCATGGTGGAAAAGTTGCATCAACTCAAAAGACACAGAACATAAACACTCCTCTAGAAGTAGAATAATTTACCGTAAGGGGCAGATAGGTTAGAGACCCATTTCTAGGAATGCATTTTAATTAGAATTCATTCTAAAGGTTTCCCTACAGAATCAGTGCTCAATTCAATCAGCTACAGTCTCCTCAGAAGTGACATTCAGCTCTGCCCCTGACCAGAAGCACTACATGATCATATCTGATTGTCTCTCTGATGAAGTGGCTGTAGAGAGGTGAAGACTGCAGAAACGTTTTCCCTCCACCCACACAAGAAGTGATGAAGCATTTTCAGAAGCATACTATTCATTTCAGGCTATAGGCCACTGCACACAGGAGTTGATTAATGAAGTTTCACAGGTATAAAAATTAACACTGTTGCACTGTTATCTAGAAGTGAAAGATTGACAACACCTATGTTCAGAAAAAAAATTCATCTTCAAGCCTGATTCTTGTATCAGTTTCAGTTTTGGTAACAAAACCTGTGCAGCTTTGCACCAAGGAGTAGAAACCATTCTGACATCTTTAGGAGACTCCTGTTTGTCTTCTGGGCTGGAAATACTATTGATAGAACTGCTCTGAGAGCATTTCCACCCTCCCAGCACAAGTATCACAGCTGCTCAGTAAAGTGGATCTTTCTCTGTCAGATTATGCTTCTCACAGGCACGCAGACAGTAATCATTTGAAAAACTAACATTCAGTTCACTGCACTTTTGTTGACATTAAACTTTTCTGGAGGCATTTGCAATTATAGCAGAGGAAACAACAGGCCAAGGTCAGGATGTGGAAGATCAAGGTTCAACTTTTTCCCCTGCCTTTCCCTGAGGGGAGTTTAACTGTATTTGTACCTCCTGGATAAATGCTTTTAACCACTGGAGTTGCAGCTGATTTTGAATGAAGCATTTACTGTTACTTTGTTGGAAGAACATGTCAATGATAATCAATACCAATATCCAAGTCTTTTTAATGTCAAAAGCTAATGGCTGTACTCAGTCCTACTTTAGTCCAGTAAACAATATCAAGTTTGCAATGAAAATTCACACAATAAAATCAGCAAACATATTTTAGGATCTGTAGAACCACATGTTGGTCACAGAATGACAGAATTATAGGGATTGGAAGGGACCTCTGGAGGTCATCTAGTCCAATCTTCCTGCCAGAGCAGGTTGCACAGGATGGCATCTAAGCAGGTTTGAAATTACTCCAAAGATGGAAACTCCAGAATCTCTCTGGGCAGCCTTTTCCAGTGGGAACCCACAGCAAGGCCTGACCCAGCACTGCAGCAGGGCTGACTGTTCCTGTGATGTCAAACCCAGCCCAGCTTTGCTGTCCTTACTGCCTACTGCAAATTCAAGAGTTACTCCTGCAAAACAGTACCTCCAGGTCATTCTACCCAGCACACGCATATGTGCACAGCACACACCCGGCATGTGGCTGGTGTGTGGGCAGCACAGGTGTGTCCTTCCAGCTCCTTCTGCAGATGTGCTGGGCTGAAACATCTCCTCACACTGAAACCCTGTAAACCTGGAGGACCTATCTGAAGCAAGTAGAGCTTAGACTATGGTAGAACACAATGAAAACTCATCGAAGGTTTCTGTATATCTTAGGGAACTGATCAGGTTGAACTTTGCTTATCTCAGCTTCAATCTGTGATGGTGAAACTGAGTACAAGAGAAGCCTAAGGACTGAATGAAAATCAGCAAAAGCTCAGTAGAAAACTGTTAAAGCATTGTCTCAGAAGTCAAGCGGCACATACTCCAAGGAAATGGAAGCCAAGACACACACCTCTGAGGAGAAATGTTTTTCACTGGTGAGTAACAAGGAGTAGCATTACTTTTCCTCATCAATGCATTCACACAGTATTTAACCTTCTGTAGTTTTGGCTTTCACTGCACTCAAACACAGCTTTTGGCTTTGGACATGCTTAATTTCTGTGGGACTAGAAATAGTTAGAGGGGTTGTTGCTGTTAATGTTATCATCATCTGTCAGCTCAGCAACAATGATGGGGCTAAATTAAAACCGCCCATGTGTGCTGTTACTAGTTTTAATATGCATCACCTGGGCAACTGCACCACTGTGGCTGCTGCCAGGGAGAGGGCAGGAATAATCAGATTTCTCCTCATCCAGGACCAGGCAAAGCCACAACTGTTAATCCTTTACAGTCAGGTGCCTTCTCATCTGGAAGGCTGCATGCCATCCCATGAGTTAAGAGAAGTGACCAAAGCTGCCAATTTTATTCAGAGAATGCTTCAAGAAAAATTAAAATGCTCAAACATTTTAACTGGAGTCATTCTGAGCCACACACATTTACTGTCATGCTGGCTACTTCTAGTGCCTCAAAACAGCCATGCCAAGCACGCATCTGGAGGTACATGGGGTTCTGTCTGCTGCAGCAACAACTGCCTTCTACAGATGCTAAGTGGGAACAGCATCCTTGCTGCTTCCAGAGAAGTGGAGATGAAAACATGGGCTCTTCATTTCTTGTTAACACCACCTTAACAGCCACCATGACTCAAACAACTGTATTGTTTTAAGTCATGTAAATGCTAGTGGTATGAAAATAATGACATTTTCATCACAGCAAAGTGGGCTCAACAAAATGTTTTGTGGAGGCAGAGAAAAGCAGTTAATGGAAAAATTGAAGGGGGAACCCTTTCTCTTAACCTCCAGTGGAAAATTGTGGGGGGACAGCAGAAATCACATAGGTGCCTTTTTACCTGACCTCACCATTCCCCCATTCAGAAGAGGAAAACCCCCTTTGGCTACACCATACCTAAGTGAATAATAAAAGTTTCATTGCTTCTTATGCAGACCCAAGCCACTTATCTGGACAAAGTCCAGATTGGATGAGTGCCATTCAAATTATTTTATTGATCACTGAAGAACTTTTTGCTTAGGGGCTTTCCATAGGGGAAAAATAAGGAAATGAGTTAGAAAAAAAATTTAATATAATGCAAAGATAGCAGCTTAAAGCATAGGATCCTGGGTGACTTGTAAAGGGCTTAATTGCCATGTAAGCATTATTCAGGAGAGAAAAGACCCTTACAAGGAAGAAAAGAGAATAATAGTAATTTTTTAAAAACCACACAAATTTGGAATTGCTCAAACCAGTCTGGGACTCCGGTATTCTGGAGAGGAAGCTGAAGATAGATTTGCTGCTCAGGAAGTTTCTGAGATTTAAGCTTATAATCTGATATAGCACTATAGGGCATGAGGATTTCATTCTGCTGAAATAAGGCAGCCTGGTGTTCTCGGCACAAGAGGTACTTGCTGGCTGCCTACAGCTGTCCTTTTTTTGGTGCATGAATGAGAACTGCTCCCACGCACTTATCTTTGTGTCAAAGTAAAATACTCTTTTCTGCTTCACTCAGAAATAGCCTGACCACTATCCTATGTTTAATTTATATACTTCTTAAACAGGTTCAAGAAGAAATGATATGAGACAGTCTCAGCTGACAGGTTTTAGAGGTAAACTAAATAAAGCTTAGGGTACCTCTATGCACACTTCGTACAGAATTGAAATAGATTTCTGTGCTCACACAAGTTACTTCCCCAGGAAGGAGGATACTGTTACCCAGTTCTACCCTCGATTTTACTGAGCCGCTTTGTTTTCAGTTTGGATTCAAACAGTTTTTGCCTGAGATGTACTGAAAGTCAAGGTACTTTCCACTCATTTTGCTCCTGCTCCCTGTGTGG
Source organism: Dryobates pubescens (assembly GCF_014839835.1). Classification (NCBI taxonomy): domain Eukaryota; kingdom Metazoa; phylum Chordata; class Aves; order Piciformes; family Picidae; genus Dryobates; species Dryobates pubescens. Next base: position 6,172,689 of record NC_071635.1, read on the forward strand.
CTTACTTCTTAGCCAGAAGTGAAAGACCACCCACAACAAATTCTCCCTTCCTTACAAAAGAATCAGAAGTGCCACAACTCCTTTATAAGGTCTTAGATGGAGATTCAATCAATTCATTATTACTAGTCAGATACATTCTTACACTATTTCACTGATTTTCTTGAAGATGCTCATGAATTTGACATGATACCAAGTATGAAAACAGATTTTACAGCAGGCCAACAGCAGGTTCCAGCAGTGCATCACTTGCATCACATTTGGCAATTCCACAAACATTAAGTATGCAGCTTAGTGTGAAGGAAGCCTGACTACAAATCCTTTTTTCTGGACAGTAAGGCCACCTCTTTTTCAAGTTGGTTGCCCAAACATCAGTTTCTACCACCACCACCACCACTACTACTACTTGTTATTATTACTGAAAGACTGCAGTGTCTAAATTCTGATCCAAAGTGGAATTAAATCTAATTTTAGGTAATGAAAGGCCCATGAAAGGACTTTCTCCTTCCTCATAAGCTTTAGAAAGATTTCTTTCCTATCTATACATAGTTTAACCTGCTTGCTAAATACCAAGAGAGAAAAATAAACCTTAAACCATTGCTAAGTTTCCTACTCTATATATAGTCAGTGAAATTTTAGACCAACTTCTAGTGGTTTGACAGAAATATGACCTTTATCTCATGGAGACAGGTTGTTTCAGACGAGGCAAAGCATTTTAACCCATATTCAAGACTATCTGCATGTTGCAGACACTTTTCTGCCTTTCCTATTTCTCGGATGAGCTACAACAGTAAGATCAGGCACAGAGTCTAGAGGACTTATCTACTTTATAGTACTACAAAGAGTAAAGAGCTTTCTCAACAAGATGATTTACCACAAAACTAAGTTCCTGGACTCTGATTATTTTTTCAGCAGCAAAGGAGTGCTGTGACTTACTACGTTCACTTGGAACAGCAGATATGTCCACAGAAATGGCCAAGAACATACTTGCAAGATGTTCAAAGCTAAGCTCAAGATCATGGAAAGAATAAAGTATTTCCACAAACCCAACTGCTGCTAACACTCTAAATGTAAGGTGCACATTGATTCTAATCTAAGATGGACTAAGTACAGAAGTGTGTGTTCCAAAATGCATCCAAAATCTTCAGAAAAACTGGCCGCTTCTTTAGTACATTTGCTTGTGCCTTTATAGAGCTCTGTGGGACTCAAGTACAGCAGAGGTTTTGGTTACATTGAACTAAAGCACCATTGGAAGTTGATGGTCATGGGAGGGAAACACTGGAATGATACTTAATAAGGTAATTCACAATAACATAAACCAGTATTGCACAGAAAAACCACACACTTAAAGAGCAAGCTTAGCCCACCTTTGTCAGCTACCACCACTATTGCAGCTTGCACGTTCTCAACTGAGCACAAGAGCTACAAGAGCCTGGGTTAAACTTGAAAGGAAAAAGGGTGAGACCCGATGTACCCAGCGAGAGGTAGTGTTCTCCATCAGCACAAGTGGCTGAACAGGTGAAAAGGGCTTTGCAGCTGATCAAGGGCAAACAGGGGAAGTGAGGGCATCTCGTAAAAGGTATCCTGATTGTTAGTACACAGGAAGAAAGGCAGTTTAGAGGAGAAGACAGTGGTGAGGAGTGAAACATCTCCTACATTTGAGATGAGAATTCTGTTCTTTGTCAGCTTCTCTGGAGGATCTGATGACCTTTCCACTACAACTAATACTCATTATAACACTGAAGCAGAAGTTCCTTCCTCCTCATATAAAACATGAATCTAATTTTCCCTTTTTGCAAAATCAAGAATAATATCTGCATATAACTTTGCTATGCAGCTGTGCAGGACATACATGTGTGTGGCAAAGCTAAGAACATTAGATGGAGAATTCTCTTCTTGTTAGAAACCAGATCCAGGTATTTCCAGCATAGCTCTCCATCACTTAAGCACACAGGCACACACACAAGCTCTGTAAAGGCCAACTTTCCTATATATCATCCTGCAAGAAAACTGCCTTGGAGCTGTTTCCTGTTACCAAAAGAAAGGACCATAAAAATGAAGGGACTCCTGATCTCAGGCTGCTAGCTCCACCTCACATGACCTTGGTTTTATGGAAATTGTACCCTTGTGTTATTCAAATTGTACTCATAAAAAGTAGATAGAGGCAGTGTACAGGCATTGGGGAACAATCAAGAAAAATGTAAAAATTCTTTGAACAGTTAAGAAAAGCATCTTTAAAATGATTCATTTTTACAAATGTCAGGAAAAGCCATTTGCTGCATCAGAGAGAAGGTCTTTTTTTTCCTTCTTTTTTTTTTTCCCCTTAAGAAGAAAAGAAGGAAGAGGGAAAGGAAGACAAAACATAGAAAACAAGGGAAAATATTTTTTAAAATGTAAAAAAATAATAAAACTATGTGCTTGGAGCACCAGGATTCTGTAGCAAACATACAGCAATGCTTCCCTTTTGAACTTTCCTGGCAATTATAACCTAGAAAAGTGATTAAGGTTATTTATAAAGTAGGGATATACCTATCTACCTAATACTTATAACCTTACTCTAAGCATTCACAGGGCCTCTTTGTGAATCCTAAGGAAGCCTGAAACCACAGTAGAGAGCCAGTGAGTCTGATAAATACTCCATTACTACCTGTAAATAAACCTGTAATGTTTGCAAGCATTCTAGTTTAATTCAATCTAATTACCTAAAAGAAAGCATACCTGGCATTTGCAGACTGAAGATGGACACTGAAAAGCAATTCAATACATGCAAAAGGATTAGTCAGACAAAGCATTCTATCACAGGAGAAAAGTAACAATGGTCATACAAATGAAAAGAAAATGCCTGATTATTAGCAGTTCCCAGTCTAGTCAAAGTGCCATGGTGACATTAATTGCCTGTGTAGAGATCTGTAGGGATCTCACTACACAAATGAGGTGCTCTTTTCAAAATTTCCACAAGATACATGGAAGCTTTTCAGAAGTAAGAAAAGCACTCAGGTCCAAATTTTCCAAAACAGTCAAACTCCATGCTATGCACATAAACACCACATGGACCTGTCAAGACCAGAGTCAACCAGTCAGCTCCCAGTAGCCACATCAGTTTCAGGCTTGGGTCCAAGCCAGACCACAGATGCAGATTTCCAACCTGACTCCTGTGAAGAACCAGCCTGGGCCACCATGCTACCAGTTCACGCAAATGTCTCAATTCCACAGCCAGGCCTCTGGACTCTGGGGACACGGACAAGCCAATCCACTCAAACCTGGCTTTGGCCCTCCCTCAGAGCATGTAAGTGTTGCACAGCACATGGTGAGACAAGCCTGCACTGCTGGACCCTGAGACACCCTCACCTGCCCTGGTCTGCAGCATTTGCAGGCCAGCCCAGCTCCTTTGGTCCTGTTACCCTCAGAGTGTGGCAACTAAGCCAGCTAGGCACTTTAGGGCATCAGTGTAAGATTCTGAGTCTTTAGGACCTAAATACCTTTAAAGAAAAGTAAACCCAAAAGCATTTTAAGGGTTGAGAGATGGAACTGGCTACATTCCCATTCACAGACATTGCTCATACTGTTACAAAATGATTGCCTCCTGAGGTCACTGGTTAAGAACAAGGTCCCTTAAAAGGATCCTTCCTAAGGAAATCCCCTCACCTTCAGTTCAAAGTATCTTTTAAACATTCTTTCTCTTAAAGCATTAGTCAAAGGCTATGGGAAATTGTGTATCTTTGTGGCTTTCATTAACTTATTTCCTTTACAGCAATATGCTGTAAAAACAACTCTTCAAATCCAACTCTTACCATGAAGCCTTCAGCAAGTTCATGGTCCATTTCAATATATAAGCACTGCCTTACATATCTTAATGTTGAAGACACTGATACAAACTGCTTTTAAAAGCTGCCTTTTGTGGACTGGGGTTATTCCTAGTAAAATGGGAATTGCTGAGTTCTGTTTAAATGATTGGTAAAAAAAAAAATCAAACAGAAAGGGACAAGGAAAAAGAAATTGTCAAGAAGACTTTCAGAGTCCAGAAGTAGCAGAGAACAAGTTGTCTCACCTGGCGTTGAGTGCAGAGGTAGCTGTCACCAGCAGAATGGGGAAGAATGGATTACAGCATTCAGAAGCTCTCAGGTAAACTCTGAAAATAAGGAAGGAAATGCAGATCTGACATGAGGAGCAAATTAAGTGTTCAGAGAATATACCTGGGTTGCCTGCACACTTCTGTGGATATGAGAGGGCAAGACCAAATGCCACTAGTGGCAAATTGAAATTTCCATCTCCTGTGTGCACAGAGGGATTTGAAATGTAATCAAAAGTCCAATACAAGAGTTGCAGCAGCTATGCCAGACAAAAGAAAGCCACAGATGAAGGTTTCAGAAGACTGCAGCTTAAAGCAGCAGGAGCTAAACCAGCAGTAACACAGACATGAGAATAGTCAGATTTATAATGAAAGAAAGAAACGTGAAGCAATCTTCCATGACCTATATATATATATATACAAACAAAAAGGTCAAACCAAATAGTGCTTCTTTCTAAATAAATCTTAATACTCATCATTGGGAACACACAAACTTATGTTCTAGGGGTGTTTTTTCTCTTTCTTTTCTTTTTATTAGCAGAACTTCAGAGACACATAACTGCTGAATAATATTTTCAGTGTGAGATTGGTTTTCATCCATTAAACTTTTCAACTGCTTACTTCTTACTGGAATTGCCATTAATCCCCCATTTAATAAACAAAACTAGAAACAACATTGCTGGCTTACCCCACAACTCCCCCAAACATTTTTTTGTTTTGAAACTGCAATCTACGCAATGGAACAGGATTATACTTTAGCAATAGTATGATTTTATAGTTGGAATCCCCTCCAGCTTGAAGTAAACAGCAGCAGTGACTCATTACAAGGCATTTAAAGAAGGGGATTTCCTACTGAAGTAAAACATTACAGAAACAAAAATTAGCTAAGATCACAGCAAAGAGGGAGCCCCAAGGATCCACTCAGGAGGCACTATGATTACAGAACACTAGAAATGGCTTTATTTCAGCTAGAGGTGCATGATCCCAACTGGGTTTGTTATTCTAAAACTGAAACTAGAAGACATGATAAATGCGAGCCCTCGCTCTGAAAACCAGCTGAGCCCACACAAGGCTGCTTTCATCAGTGAGCAGCAATTTTGTAGTTTTCACTTCACCCTAGCTTCTGGTGGAGGCAGAACCATAGTATTATCACCTACAATATTCAATCTGACAGCGAACCAAGCTTTAGTTTAACTGTTGCAATCAACAGAGAAACTTGTTATCAAGAAGCGAGCATTACCCAATACCTGGGCTCATTCCATGAGTCAGAGTGGAGCACCCTACTGCTTTCAGTAAGTATGAAGGTCACTTTTGCAGTTACTTTTTCTAGTAAAGATAAACTCCCACTCGGTGAAAGCAGGATGGTTACAAACTAGGTGGGCTGTTTCATGTGTAGGCTCTATGAACAGGGGACACTTTCTGCCTTTATACTAGGTGACTGCCCAGTGCACAAGATTCTCAAAGAGCACTGTTGTACCAATAGGTTTGCATTGGCATCACATCAGCGGGCAGAGGATAAAACCTGGGACTGTTCTGCCACTGAGCCACAGTGCTATCTCACCAAATCATCTGTCTACTACTGTCCAGGAGGTGTGAAACAATTGCACAGCTTAATGTTCCTACTGGAATTGCTCCTCAAAACCAAGGTATTACTACTGATGAAGTATAGTTGTAGTTAGGCAACTGAGTTCAGCTACATAGGTTCTACTTCTTCAGCACAAAGAGATGGAAGCAGGAGGCAATACCAGAAAGTTAATCTGTGTTCTGCCTCTGACATTTACCCATGCTATTAGCACACAACTAAACCAGCAAGAAAATGAACAATTCAAGTATCTTACTTTCAAATGCCAGGCATAGAAAGCTACAGGTAAGTGGGCAGTGTGAATATACATTAATTAAAAAGAAAGTGGTATGAGAGGTATCAAATAGCTTCATTTCTCCACAGCAGCTGCAGTAGAACTGGCCAACACATCCACCAACTTGCGATATCTTAGTGACTATATAAATTAGGAGAAGTCAAACTCACCCCTTTGTAAAACCATTATTCTTTCATAGAAGCATTTGGTGGATGGCTTTTGAATAGAACAAGTCCTCTGCATTGACTTCTAGAATCAAGTACTAGAGACCCTCTTTTACTGCTCTCAGTCTCAAATGGTCCAATGCTCGCATCTAGAGAAAAGACATGGAAAACAAAGAAAAGTGTAAATGGAATCAAAGGCATCAATTTAAGGACTAACCACATAACCCCACAGAAACAAAGAGGCCTGAGGTGGCTAAGGAAGTGAGATGGAGAATGCCAGGGGCATAAGGCACGCAAAGAAAGAAAAGGTTGTGTGTTTATAAAAAGCAAAAAACAGTAATCAGTAGAGCTGTGCTATGCTGAAGAGAATCCATAGAATTTTCTTGAAGTCTCTAATTCTTCTTTTTCAGTCAGTAAAGGACTAAGCTAAATTTACATTCATTACATTTATATGCAGGCAGACAAAATATTCTGCTGGGCAAGAAAGAAACAGTAAATCGTTTTCAAATCTCTTTTCTGTCTTCTTTTCCAATCTCTTGTCTTCAAACAATTTATCTTGCTCCAACTCCCCCACTACAGTCCCCTTGCCTAAAGGCCTGGCAATAAAGCTGGGTAACAATCTTCTAAAAACTGCTCTATTTGAAAATGGGAATCCATTATAACCATAACTCTCCTGCTGACACATACCAATTACAACAGACATTTTATTGGGTGCAGAATTCATTTTCTGGTGAAAATTAAAATGGAACAAATTCTGGACCAAAGGGATTGAGCAGGACATACAACCACTGGCTTCACATCAATCAATATGCATATGCCTGCAGCACACTAGCTAAACAGCAGCTACCCTTTCTTGAAGGTCTCTTCCAACCTGGTCTATTCTATTCTATTCTATTCTATTCTATTCTAATTTGCCCAACAGGACCCACTTATTTCAGATGCACTGCATCTGTCAATTTCCTGAGAATATGTTATTAGAAGACCAGTCTAATTTGAAGTCCTGTTGACACAGTAGCTGGGTCTACATTGTGAATTTGCTTGAAATTACTTCATCCTTTCACCTTATGAAAAAAAAAAATAAATAAAAAATTAAAACAACAAAACCAAAACAAACCTCTGTGTCAAAAATCAAAAGCAAGGAGGCTGTTTACAGAGCTTGCTCTTTACCTGTTGTTTGTGAATGATCATTTCAGTGTTTCGGTACTTTTTTTATGCAATTGTGAAAAATCAATAGCTGGGTGCAGAAGTTTAACCATACCCCACTTGGGCGACTCATTGCCCAACAAGCTTTCAGTTTATTTCTCCCTGAAAAACGAGTTACAGACGATTCCATGAAATACCCCACGAGGTGTCACTAGAGATGCACCAGCCACAAATCAAATCCTACTATCCTATTCTTTGCTTCCCTGTTTTGTCAAGCCTAATACAGACAATAAAGAAAACATGAAAAGAAAGAGCTGACGCCTGAGCAGAAGTGTGCTAATGCAGCACTGTCCTTTAAGTTGTTGCCTATTAAACATGTAGGTGATAATTTGAACAGTCAGTTAACCAAGTGTACACATATCAATGGGAAATGCAACTTCAGGCATCAATTTTAAACGAACCATCTTGAAAATTTTGGGATGGGTTTTAAATTTTACATAGTGAGAGTTGGCAGGAGATGTGCTGCCCCCCCCCTTTTCAGACTCCTAATAAAGAAAGAGGACCAAAATCAATCATCGGCTCTGCCTCAGTTCCACACTAATACCAGGACAGATGCTTTCCTCATTTCAGTTTATTTTAATAATTTATGGGTTAACACTCACTTTTTACCAATCACATCTACCCCTGAAAGCTACACAGTTGTTTTGCAAATATCCGTTCTCAGAGACATGATGGCATGCTCATAACCTCATTTACAGTTACCCCTTAAGGCCCTTTCTATTGAATACAATATGAACGAAGTTTGAACTCAAAACTACTTTGTTGGATAAAAACACTCCCCCTTCCACTTCTCTCCACATTTCCCTTTCTTGACAATAAGGTAAAATCACATCTCACTTGAGATAAGGATTGATTAACATTTTTAAATCTTCTTTGACACAGTGCTCTTGAGTAGAAATTACATTTGAGTGCCTAGTTTTTCCTATTCTCTGAAAAATTAATATCATTTACAGCCTTAGTAGATGACATTTACTCACTGATGAATAGTGCAAAGGCATATCGTTGACCCAGCACTCACCGGCTGCAAAAAAGTCTCAAGTACCCCATCTGTAAGGAAATAGCAGGCACTGTACCTGCTAATGAACCTTGTCCTCAATACATAGTCCAGCCTGGACAAAGACTCTTAAACCACAGAGGGGTTTTTTTTTGGCCATTTTGCCATCACTAAACTGCACTAAATTTCATATTTGAAATAAAAAATAGGGCTGTGGATTCATGCTTCAAGGTTAATTCTACTAAAAAGTTGCATTCTGTCCTTACAGATCCTGAAACAGAAGATTGTGCCAGAAAAACATCTCTAAAAGGTCATGTGTGAACAGCCAATTTTGCCCTCTGAAGGGATTCATAAAGCTTATGGAAAGGATTCATCAAGTATTTTGTGCAAGGAAGGAAAAACAGCAGAAGATAAGGTCCTCAGGGTATGCCTGTCTAGATGTTTCTGGTTAGAAAATTCATCAAAGCTTCTCAAAATCATCATGCTTAGCAATAAAGACTGAGGGGAGAGATAATAGAATAATAGAATGGCTTGAATTGGAAGGGACCTTCAAAGTTTATATAGTCCAACCACTCTACAGTAAGCAGGGACATCCTCCACTAGATCAGATTACTCAGAGCCTTGTCAGGCCTGATCTTGAACATCTCCAGGGATGGGACCTCAACTACCTCCTTGGGCAACCTGTTCTATCACTCCACCACCCTCATGATAAAGAGCTTGCTCCTAACATCCAATGTAAATCTATTCTCCTCCAATTTCAAACCACTGCCCCTCATCCTACCATTATAGGCATTTGTAAGCAGTCCTTCTGCAGCCTTTTTGTAGGCCCCCTTCAGGTACTGGAAGGCCACTATTAGATCTCCCTGGAACCTTCTCTTCTCCAGGCTGAACAACCCCAGTTCCCTCCGCCTGTCTCACAGGAGAGGTGCTCCAGCCTGTTTTCCGATCATGCAGCTCTGTGCATGCTTAATTCTAAATACCATTAGAATTAAATGCCAACAGGAAGGACTGCTGCTTCTTAGTAAAAAAATTATCAAATTTAAGATGTCTCCACTTCAGTTTGAACTACACATGTAACTAGCTTATAGATGAGAAATATGAGGGCTACATGTGTCATATTTCTTACAAGCCAAATAGTGGCACTAGGGGTCAAAAGATTAAGGCTATATAATATATATATGCACAAACAGAATATAGAGACTATTTCATAAATAGTATAGCATATATCTCACATGGGGTTTATTTACCTCATATACAGTTAATACAAAATGTGACTATGGTCTCAGGTGGAGTTAAAATGTTTTACCTGATTGATTTGTAGATCACAACCATGATAGCAGCTGTAAGAGCCTACATCATGTCCAAATACAATCCATAAGAGGCAGTCATTTTGTATTTCCTGGTATAAGCAACCAAGTTATTTATACCCACCCATGCAAACTTTAGGATAAGGCTTCATGTATTTTATGCAGAAGTAGTTTCTGCACAGCTCATGGTCATCTGTCAGACATAACTGAACCAGATAGCAACAACTGCAGCACAGCTTCTGGAACAAAAGCTCCGTGAGCATTTGTGATCTCTAAAATGTATTAAAACCCAGGATGCAGTAAGACAGATGCTGCAAAAGCAGTGGAAGCAAAACAGCTCTCTATTTTTTCCTTGGATCCATTCACTAACTTACATTTCAAGTGCTCCACTCAAAAACAAGACAGACAGTCCCAAGTGCAGTATTTGTTTTGGAAAAAGTACTTTTTCCAGAACAGAGGGAAATTACTATCCCTCCAAAAGGAAAACTTAAAACACTGCAGGTAAGATTTGAAAAAAAACAATATAACCCATTTCTATTGGATCGTTTATACTGCTGATGCTTGTTCACTTACCAGCTCTAAGTCCTTAGCTAAGGTTTTCGTCCCTCCACTGTTTCAGGCCATGGCTGAAACACTTCATGCTGCACCCTCCTTCATATTGAAGCAGAACCATTCCCTTTCCTGCCAGTGATACCCTCTTTCTGCAGGCAAAAAAAATAAAATGTTGAAGTTCTACAAGTGGGTTAGATGTTTAAAGCTGGCAAAACTGAAAAACTTCAGCATCCTCCAAAATACATCATGGCTATAGCAGCCTTGTCAGCAGTATCACAGAAAGTATCACAGAAAACTCCAAAGATGAACTAAGGAATTCTTTTAAGAAATTCCTTGTCGTATGCATCTCTCACTGGTATCCGAAATGAAAGACTCAGTTTTTATCAGTACTATCAGAGAAGAACAAGTGTGTAACCAAAGTGTTTCAAAGCTCCCTCACACAACAGAAAAAAACCATAATGCAAGACTTCTCGACCTGTTTCTTCCTAATCCTATTCTAGGTAGAGGGAAGCTCTAGCAAACCCTTACCATCAAATACATGCTTTCACAAGCCTGTAGGATCACATTTCTCTTGAGAGTGACTGAAGAGCAAGCCCAAGATGGCTTTTCGTGTGCAGCAATGGTGCCATCTGCAGCCTGAGTGACGCCACAACACAAAATGGGGAGCTGCAGCAGGCAGGTTTTTCATGTGTTTGCTACAAGTACGTTCTTCAAAATTCAACTCTGACTAAGGATGCTGCTTTAATATGGTATGTAGTAGGCTAGATCTTTGGGGTTTTTCTGTTTTAATCTTCTTCCTGTATATTTTCTAACTATTTGTTCCCAGACTGCATGAACTTTAAGACTCTTTGGCTAGGGACCAAACGCAACATCAGGTGCTTAACAGATGCATCTATGGAAACCGTATGTCAGAGGCAAGAAGCAGAAGAACATTACATTTCTGTTGTCACACACCCCCAAAACACTACACAGAGTGTATTTTACAGACTCTCAGAAGAAAATTACTGCACCTTTTAAAAGCCATAGTTCAGCTGTTATGTGGACAATCAAGATGGTCAGCCACACTTGTTTTCTGAAGCAAGAAAAAGCAATCTCCCAGGGCAGCTGGCACATCACTGAGAAGTTTTACTTTCCAGAATTTAGAAATATGTAAAGTCGAAGAAACACCTCTCCACACTGCCCCATCTCACCACCTTCACTGTCATTACAGCTGTACCCAGGCCTGGTGCCTCATGCCAGCCTGGCAGCTACATACACTGTTCTTAGTGGATCCCCAGCTCCCCCAGCACATGCAAACCTTTTGTCATGTAAGTGCTGGTCTCTCAATAATTGCAAGTTTTCTTACCATATGCAAGCCAAATCAACCAGTGCAGTGAGCAAGGCCTTCCCAAGGGTGTGGACAGACTGAAACAAGGACTGGAAATGCAGTACATACATCTAATAGTCAGTCTTGATGGAATACAGCTTCTAGGACACAGGACTGCTTCACTTCATCATCTAAATTCACTGCTGGTTATTCTGATCTGTATAAAAGAGATAACAGTGTCACATGGAACTCAAAAAACTGCTTCAGGGAAAGCAATAGAACAAAAAAAGAGACAGAGACAGTGAAAGAGAAGGTGATGAGGCAAGGAAAACTAGTGGAGTAAGGCAAAAGGTAGAAGTCACATCTCATCTTCCAACTAAACTAAGTTGATTGTTAGGAAAGGGTGATCTTAAGCAATAGTGACTTTGAAAGCACAAGGTTCCCAGGGATGTCACCGGAATATCAAAAGGCAGAGTACAGAAAGTAGCCCTTGAACAAATTTGAGAACTGTAATTCAACCTCTTCAATGAGTGAATCCAGCACAACCCAGTTAGCAGCTTTCTGACTCCTCACAACAGAATCTGAACACTAGGGAAAGACATCTAAAATGAAGAGTAGGCAATTCATAAACTTGTTAAAGCTAACTTATTGAGAAGATCTTTCACAGTTCAGCAGTTTAGTTTGTCCTTGTTTTGTGTAGATTGTTGTGTTTTGATTGGTTTTGGTTTTTATTTTATTACCCAATTCTATGCTACCTACTCAGACATTTCATTGTTGGTACACATTTCCATGTGAAAACCATCCCATCCCAGTATATGTTAATTAGAACACTTGTGACAGCTATACCTACTCCTCCACCTAGCTTGAAGTCAAACCTGCTCCACAGCAGAGAGCATTCAAGTTCTAACCAAACCAATAACCTCCCAACTATTCATACTACAAGCCTTTCATCACACTTCTGTTGAACACTTTACTTCAGATTGTGATGCAAATAGTAGTCATCCAGGTTTGACTTAGACTGGAGTTTGTGTCATTCATAAGCTGTACTTCTTGCTCTGAAATCAGCAGAAATTTTGCTCCTGACTTTGCCACCAGTGACTTAGCTGTCTGAGTAGGCAGAGACCTAAGTTGGCAAATTGTCTTTTTGTAAAAATATAAGAAACCTTAAGGCCCCTTTCTCACTCTCTCAAACTTGATCTCTGAAGCAAACACTTCTGATTTATGGCAGGCACCACAGTGAAGATTTCAAGCAGTATACCTGGGGTTGTGAGCGAAGTTAAAAGTACCTTTGATATTCATAAAAATAGAGCTTCACTGCAGTATGATCAGTTTTGCTAGATGGGTTCACAGCTTCAGGAATCCCTCAAGAAGAGTACAGCCTAAGAAGAGGTAATAAGCAAAGTTATATTAATTTATATATATATATGTAAAAATCCATTGACATTTTCCTTTTAGAAATAATTTATTTTTCCTACAATAATTGTAAATATTTGTGAAGAATGAATACTATTCACAAGTTATTGTTGTAACTTCTCCAGGAATTAGACTTCTTCATCACCTGCAAAGAGACTGGCTTGCATAACACTGAAAAACCCAAAAAGCCATTCAAATTGTTTTCCCCCTCTGGTGGGATGGATGCCTAAATCCATGCATTTCTGCTTTATGTATTTAATCAAGAATTCATTCTTCACTGCTGGAAAATAACAGTTCAATCTTGTAGAACTCTTGTTTGAACAAACTGTTGAAACAGAAGTCAAATTCAAACAGTGCACCCAAGATACTACTGGAAAACTATGTCTGATCCTGCAGCAGTTTTATGTACATAGAATATTTATCAAGATGGCATAAATACAAGTAGCAAAACTAGGTCTGATCCTGCAGCAGTTTTATGTACATGGAATATTTATCGAGATGGCATAAATACAAGTAGCAAAGACACCTGCTTCAGATGAAAACCGTGAAGTAATAGATTTACAAATCAGCTACAAGTGCACTAAAAAAAAAAGTCTTGAAACCCTCCTCACATATTTCCAAGGCATAGAGAGAGAAATGTGGGTATCTTGTCTTAAAATTTAAATTATTTAATTAAGGCTTTGCTCAAGGGTAGAGGAAAGAAGATCTAAACATTAAACTAAGTGTGATTAAAGCTGGATGTTGAAAAAAATTCATCTCAAGTCTGCAAAACAGAATTTCCAGTTTATAGAGGCATGAAAGCACACATTTTCACTCACACACTGCAAATGCTGTACAAGGAGAAAGTTAAGCATCCAATGGCACCTGCATTCTGGCAAACAAAGATATAGCTCTCTGGGAAGGCTACTGTTCATTCCATGAGGCACTGTTAAAGCCTCAGCTGGAATGTTGCATACCATCTAATCATGCACGTTTGGAAAATGATTAGAGAGAGCAGAGAGAAGGACTGTGAGCAAGGGAATAGTAGACTTACCTGATGAGAAAGACTCCCAAGAAACCTTCATGTGATTAACTTATTTTTTTTCCTAAGTGCTGCCATAGGAAAGAGCAAACAAAAACTAGGAAGATATCAAGAGACTGCAACCAGAAATTTTCCTATACAAAAGGAGCCCGACTTTAAAAAGTCTTTCAAGGCAAGCAAAATATTTTGCCATTTTAATAGACAGGACTGGTAAACTGACCATACTCCACAAACAGCAACTGAACCCAGTGAGCCACACTCCTTAGACGTATTCTCAAGCAAACCCCTGACAGGCACAATATAAGATTGTATCAGAAATTGGTTGACCACATTTTCTTGTACTGATGCGGCTGAAAAGTTTGGGGAGGTTAAACTCTCATCATAAAACAGTTTGTGACTCTGGAGGAGAGCAGACTACTACAATACATTTATTCCTCCAGATATTCCTATTACAAGGTTACAGATCAGTTGCTGAATCCAAAACACCTATTTCACCATTAGTTCTGCTCAATCAGAGGTAAGGCACCACGTTTCACTTATAGTTGCAGCAGGTCAAAGAATGCCTTAAACCCCAATTTACTCCAATGAGTTCATGGTTTGGTTTTGGTTGGTTGGTTGTTGTTTTGTTTTGTGGTGGTTTTTTATGCAAGCAATATAAATATTTAAGCATGATTTTTAAAAACAAACATTAATGCCTCTATAAAGTGAAATCTGGATGAGACAGCTCTAATCCCTGCAGCTGCTAATAGACAAGTCAGTAACACAAAAAATGCCAGTTTTGCCAGACAAAGCAAAATCCAGAAATCCCAGAACAGGAAACAGTACCCACACAAACAGGAGTAATCAGAAGATAATAAAGATAGTATCACATCCCAATAGCAGCATTGGAGACTGCAATTGAAATCACAATCTATTACAGAAACAATGTGCTTAACATTTGAGCAGGACTTCACATTTTAACAGTTTCAAGGAGTAAGAGCCACTTGAAATAAATTATTAACTAAATATAATAGCATTATAGGATTCTTTCTCATCTCAAATCATCAGAGGTTTTTAAAACAACCTCATAATCCATCATCTTCACTGAAGTTTGAACAGAGGAACCTGATAATGGCTTGCATTTTCAGCAAGATTCCTGGAAGCCAGTTTTGAGGTGTCAAAGCATCACTTACAGTGCAGACAGAAATAAAAGAAATTAGGTGATTGTGTCTGAAGGAATATATACAATCTAACCCCTTGTTGTGTTTCTGCATTAAATCCCTGTTTCTCAGGACAGAAGCTTTAGAATGCTGCTGTTAATCAAAATTCATCTATAACATAAAAGAGCATCTGTTTTGAAAACCTTAAACCAAACATGAGATACTTTCTGTCAACCAGGATGCAGACAGAAATTATTCTGATCCTTGTCTTACTGCTCTTTCAGGAAAAACCCCTCCCTGTTCTCACCAGGTTTGACACAGCTGAACTGTGTCCCTTTCTCCTCACCCTTGAGGAGCTCTGGCTCCATTCTACCACTTCCACTCAGAGAAGCACCAAAAGGGCAGCTTTCACTTTTCTCAGTCTCTTGCTCTGTGCAATTAGATCCTGTCCTGATCCCCAAACTGCTCTCTATAATAGTTTCTAAACTTTCCCAAGTTTTGTAACACTCAGATAATTTCTAAGCATATCAAAAATGTAGCTTACCATGACAACCTTCCTATCCCATTGTATTGGTTTAAGCTGACTGGCCCCACCAGAAGAGATGGGTTTCTTTTACTTATTTGCACTGCTAATTTCAGTGACAGATTTTAACAAGTATTTAAGAAAACCTGAGTATTTTATGGTTTTGTTTTGTCTTATCTGTTCCTTCTGTTGTCTTATGTTAGGTCAATAAGTAATTGTTGTGGTATTTTTTCATTAAAATTCCTTTTTTGCTATTGCTGTTGCTTTGCACTGGGAGCATCTGCTATAAATTTCAATTTTTGAGGCTTTCTTTAAAGATTCATACAAGCTTACATGTGCATTTTTAGGGATTGAATAGTGAGTCTTGTTACAGGTGCCAGCTGTTACTGTAGTCCTGAGATGTAGTTTTAAAGGGCTACAGAATAACATGGGCAAAAGGAAAAAACCTTCCAGTCTCTTGGTAGATGAGAAATGGAAAATGTTACAGCACAGATATATGTGGCTATAGTTAGATTAAATATAAACCAAAGCACTGAAGACAGTCCTCCTGCTGCCCTTTATTATTTGTGCATTTGCAACACAATAGTTTTCTCAGAGCCAAGTAATCTTGTGAAAAGTCCTAGCTGGAGGGAACAGAAAAGCTTTTATTGACCAAGATTTTGCCCATGACTTTTTTTTCAATCTGTCAGAGCTTCACTTTTGATTTAACTAACAAAACAAATGGTTCTATTCTGTCAGGTCAAGTGTTAGTTCTGGCTTGTAGCCTGTCACTTTCAGGGGCTCATATCATGTGTTCCTGACCATGTGGCTGTAACTACTTCAAACCAGTGGAAGCTAGCAGTGCTGTGGAAAGAACAGCCCTGCTGTTTACCTGCTTATTCCCATCTTCTACTAACAGAATTGTGTGGGGAATCTGGTTGGAAAAATTTCTGGCTAATGATTTTACCAGTGAGCAGAAAAGACAATCCTGCTTATTTCCCTAAACTGAGAATATCTATTAAAACTGTTACGTGTCTTGAAGAAAAAATGCTGCCTCAGAAAACTTTCTTTCTACTATCTTAGTCACAAATCACTTCTTTAATTTTGATCAAATTAAAGAGAAATTTATTTTATTCTCAGCTGTAAGAGGCTAAGCTTTAAAGTTGGGATGAGATGATGCCAGGAACTGACTTGCCGGTGAAGACAGGAACCTGAAAGGACACATTCAGCTGAGCAGAGATTCTAAAAATGAATGGCCAGGAAAAAGTGTCAGAGATGTTGTCTTGCTCAACAGGAGTACAAACAACGAAAAAGGTGAGTACAAGAGCATGCAACCTCTCAATAGCTGTCTGTATCAGTGCGTCTGCTATAGAATTCCTGTTCTCCCAGAAGAATAGAAATATTATGTAAGACTTCTTTGTGGCAGAATTCTTTTGGTTTTGTGAGAATTAGTTTCAGAGGGCATCAAATGGATTTAGTAGAGCTTGTGACTTAGGCAGGTGTATTGGGAGGGTAATAAGCAAATCCCTCTGTTATAACTGGACTGACATCAGAAAAAAACCCAGAATCTGTCCTCACTCATGCTGTTTTTCCTAGATGTAGCTCTCCAAAATTGTTATTTACTCTAATACATATGCTTATGCAAATAGGAGTGCTCTTAATTCCTGTCAGGACAAGTCAGGAATCTTCCACTGTCATGAGTGTAGACATTACAGAAGGAACAGATTACTTCCAATTTATACAAGGATAATTTAGACTAAGTTTGCAATTACAATGAAGTGTGAAGCAGCAACATAAAATAATCTTAAAATGTATTGCCTTGGGAGCACTAAAGTCCCTTAGGTGAGGCAAGGGATAACAGAAGAGAGTAATGACATTTCAGAGGCTATTAAAAGATTAACCTAACCTCAGCTGGAGCTGCAAATTGTGTATTTCAAAACCTCATTTACGGGATCAGATCACAGCATAATGTTCTAGATCACACTTTTCCCTCAGTCTCACTGTTGTAAGCATCCCTATACAATTTTTTCAATTTGATCCACCCAGAGCAAAACCATTTAGAATTTATATGGATTTCAATCCCATCATTTACTGTGAAGGATAAAAACAGTGGAACACTGGCCCTGTTCTTGGACAGTAATTAATCCACTTTGGAGATGATGGAGAGAGAGAAAAATCTGTGCATGTCATCAGAAAAGTGTCTGGTCAAAAGACTGATATTCAACTTGAAGTTCCCCAACAGGCCCTGGATTTGGCCCCGATATTCTACTAGAAAATGGCAACACCACAATTCCAACTTGAAGGTCACCTATCCAAGCACATCTGCAAGTTAAACTCAGTGTTCACTCTACAGACCTCACCTCCAGCATCTGCACATGCTTGTACAGCACTTTGTCAGCGCCTACATTTCTCAGCACAACAATGCAGTTTGCAGGGCAGCTCACTGGCATTTAAATCTGCACCCAAGAATTAATTTGTAAAAACAGGACATTAATTATGCATGCATTGTTAATTTATAATATGGTTCCTGTCAACAAAATCTGATCATGCATGCAATATTTAGATCTTAATTTCTTCAGAGTTAAATTCTGGCTGGCTATTTCAATTTTTATTTTTTTTTGCTAAACAGAATTGCATCTCAGTCTGCATTTTTCCTGAACTCAGATCTGAAGCTCCTCTGATCTCCAAGCTGCAGAAAGTAGACCTTACAATGTTGGACCATGTCAGATTTCTAAGCGGTCCAAAAAAACACGTGCACTCTCTTCATAGATGCTGTCTTCTGCCATTCAACCGTGTATGGTCCAGCAATGTGCCAGCATCCAGACACAGAACAAATAGAGCAACAGTTGTTTAGTTTACCTAAAGCAAAGCACAAACAAGCCCTAAATTAGCTTAGGAAGAAAAACGTTTGGTGTTTTTCCTGGAAATCAGACAGTAAGTGTTCTCCAAAGTTTTTCTCCTTGTCCTTATAAAAGATATTCAGTTTTTTTCAACCATTATCCAGCATTATAATAATCCACAAAATAGTCTTCCCCTCGTTTCAGCATGCAAAGTAGGAAACTACTTTAAATGGCTTATTGAAAGTTATCTAAAGAGAATGCTTTTTCCCTTCTCAAACCCTTTGTGATGCTACTGTCCATTTCCTAATGCAGAATGCACAGTAAGCTCAGAGCTGAATAAGGCAAGGTGCCTTTTCAAATGTCTTTTGGAAGATGGCTGATCACAGAACTTCACTTCAATGTTGCCGTCGCTGAATGCCTCCCTCCTGCCTTCATCCGAGTCAACAGGATCTCTTTGAGACGCAGCCTTTTGCCGCCTCAGAGTAATCCCCAAGTTCCCCAGATGCCTGGCTGGTGATGAATTTTCTTTGACAATGCAGAAGCAGATGGCAGACAAAAAATTTTTCTTGAAGTTTTCATTCATGAAGGCATACACAATAGGGTTGCAAATCGAATTGAAGAAACCTATAATCTGGACAATTGCAAAGATCATTTTGACTGTCACATCATCATACTCCTTTTCAAAGTTACCTGGGAAGAAAAGAGAAATGTGCAGTAAGTACAGAAATGGCACAAATGCCTACTGCTTAGTCTGTTTATATCCTGTGTAGCCTTAGAAGCTTTTGTTTAAAATCAACAGAAGACCTTGCTGGAAGTTAATACTAGCAACAGGGTATCAGCAGGAAGGAAAAATCAAGAGCAACAACTCAGCCCTGCTTTGACTACACATAAATAAGGAGTCATTTGAAAGAGGCAGTTTATGAGCCAAAAAACCTGCCCAATGGCTAAGCAACAGAAGCTTCCACTCTGCTAATTATAAGCCTTGTTTATTAAGCTGGTCTTCTGGCACTGAGTTTCACATCAAACGTGTAAGTACTTTAACTGACCACACATGGCTTTCTCCTTTGCGCTGCCACAGATCACCTCATGGAGGTAAAAAAGGCATCTTCTTGGTCACATTTCTCTTTTTTTAATCACTGAGATCCCAGAGGGCTCTGAATTCCTCGAGTTCAAATTGTGACCAAATTCTGGATAAATACTATGAAAGCTAATACAGCACATAAAATAAGGGCCTTGTGGCACCTGAAATAATGTAATGTGAAGACAGCAAACAGCTCATGGAACCTTATGGGCAAGCTTAACATGGGACAATACAGACAATTTCTGCACTTCAGATTGTGCCCAGGAATAAACATTATTTGGTTCAGCTGACTGGCTGCAGGACTTCTGGTCTATCTGCTACAACTTGTGACAGACAATAAAGAAACAATTTCTGCCTTTGGCAAGAATACAGTAACTACTGAAAACCTCCTCTTGTTCCCACACATAGCTTGCTGCATGGTACCATGTGCTATCCCAGTACCCATGCAGTACAAGACCTCAGAGAAAGGCAAGTAGCAAAATGTGAAGATAACAAGCACTGAGGGCATTTTCAAGCCAGTATCCAGTCAAGACCACAGCAAAAAATCAGCTGGATTTGCTGGGTATTATCACTATGATGTCCAGTATTTTTATTTCCAATACACCTAGGTCATTAAAAGCAGGGCAACAGAAGGGATAAATATTTCATAACAGTTTAATTCAAAGCAGTATGACTTCTTAAGTGGATGCAAATAGAAGTCTTCACACATTAAATTAAAATTATATTTGAATTGCAAAGTTACTTGTTCAAGAGGTTTTATACTTGGAAATAACTTTTATCTCCCAGTCAACTACTTTTGACCTTTCAGCAAATAAGGACAGCATGACAGGCATAGAAAGAATCTACAGATACACTCACCATCCTAATAGTCAAGTCTTACGGGGTTTTTTGAGTCTCGCAAGACCTATCAAACCTCTCTTTCAGGATTGGATTAGACTGTAGAAATTCAGAGAAGTACTGACAATCTCCTTTCTAAAGGGTATGCATTCTAAAAGAGCTGGTACAGAGCCTGGGTTCCCTCTCACCTACGCTGCAACAAAGTTAAGGAGGGTTTATAGCAAGACAGAAATGTTTATCTTTTTTTTCAATTCATACAGCAGGGAAGAAGAGACGTGGATGACACGCAAGTTAGTCTCACATATAAGGTATCTCCCAAACACTACATTAAAGGCCCTTTCCAACTTAAATAATTCACTGATAACAGTTTTTTTATGTGTACTCATTTTACATGAGTACTTCACATCTATCACTTGCAGACTTCAGAGTAATTCGTCTGGTGCTGGCTATGTATCTCTATGACAAGACAGGGATGCAGAATGTGTAAGCGCATTAGCCTTTGTTAGCAGGAAGTTTGCCACAGCTGAGTGTTGCAGCAGTACTAGCTCTTCACAAACTGTAGTTTCATTACCAAAAAAAGCTAAAAAAGGCTTTTTTGTAGGACACATGGCAGATACTCACTGTATTCTATCATCATGTGAATCACATGGAAAGGGGCCCAACAGACTGCAAAGAGAAACACCACTGTCACCATCATAACAATTGCTCGCTTCTTCTTCCTGAAATTGCACCAAGACATTCCATGCTGAATCACTAAGAATTGACTGGTAATTTGATGTGTCTCTTCAAGTTAGATCAGTAAATGTGTTCTGATGGTTGCAGATGCAAATAAGAATGGAAGAGTGCTCAGAAGTACACAATCCCCTTTGAAACAAAAAAGGCAGTATCATAAATCTTGTACATCAATCAACACCTTTTATTTCACTCTCTTGGGAAAGCAATGCACTTTGCAGCTGCAGCAGTGATATTAGCATATCTTGCAAGGCTTTTTCACTCTATTCATGCAGATGCAGTTCCAATAGTGAAAAATGAAAGGGGAAAAACCCACATGCCTAAAAAAGTCTCTTCCTATATCTGGGAGCACTCACCACACAGCTGATTACACAGAGAATTTGGTGGAGAGTAAGAAAAACTACACCTGCAACATTTAACCTTTGCTGGTAGGTGAGGCAGAGTAACACCAAGAAACATGCTCCCTGTAATATCCAGTGTAATATCTCACAAACTCAAGGATTACATTAATTTATCACCATTCCCAAACTGATATATAATTTAAATTATAGCTCTAATTCATATATAATTAAAATTTATACATAATTCATACAATTACATTTAAAGATCCTGAGACAGATCTTGCGCTTGAACTAAAGAAGTAGCACTACGTTGGTAGCAGTCATGGGGCCTTCTTCCCACCATGTGAAAATAAACCAAGGAGTAGCATAAAGATTTCATGTCACCATAACTCCTGTGAGACTGAACCTTCAGTCTCACAGGATTTGATTTGATTTCACTTCCTTAGGAACTTAGACAAATATCTAAGGAATGATTTCTCTCTATGCTGCCTGTCAGCATTCTCCATGCAGTCAATACTTAAGGAGGTAACTCTCCTCCCTCCTCTTCACCGAGTAGAACTGCTTAAGACTCATCAAGCAACAGATCAATTGGCCAAATGAAAGGAAAAAAACATGAAGCAATACTAGGGGCAGCCCATATTTAGTGCTAAATAGCAAAGATTATGATTATCGATCTTCTTAACTTCACAGATACAACATAACCATCTGGACAGTCTCACATGAACACATCCGAGAATACTTAAAACACTCTGGAACGCAGACCAAGTTAAACTGTACCAAAGAAGCTTTTTAATGAACTCTTCTTTTTTTCCTAGATGCCCATTTAACTTAGAATAGGATCATAAAGCAGTGTTCACAGTTTCAGAATCATAAAAAGAACTTTCCATAGAACATACAAAAATAATGTAGCAGCATTTTCCCCACGACATCTTCTAACACCTTTTAAAACCAAGTATTTCACAATGTATAATGTGAGATTTACTGAAAGGGCTTGACTTCAAATGTGTGGCTACACTATACTTTAAAGAAAACACCCTGCTTAAGTTGACTTAGTTTGGGAATCTAAGTGTTAAATAACTAGCCATCTTTTAAAATCTGCCCTGTTTGTAGACTTCCCAGCAGATAAAGACCACAGATTTATCTATTTATTTTCCACTGTTTTTCTAGAACTGTCGGGGGGCAAAGAGGGGAAATTCCAAAAGACAAAATTCCAACTGTATTTTAGTTTACAAACCTTGATATTTTAGACATCTCACTCCCATGAATGGTTTGAAGAACTGAAGCATCTCCCACTCGTTTCTTAATCCAGAGTTCATAGCCAATTTTAGTGTACAAAAAAAGCATCAACATCAGTGGAAGAAGGAAGAGTATAACAAGAATAAAGGTTGTATATATCTTCTGATAAATTGGACTGGCCCATTCTTCCAAGCAACAAACATACACCTTTTCATACAGAAAGTCATATTTAACCTGTAATAAGTGTAAAGGAGATAAGTCACGACAGAGTTTACCCCAAGCAAAAACCAATCACATCCAAATACCAAAACCAAAATCCAACAGAGAGACTTTTCAAAGTGATAGATTCCTTCCAAACACTTTCCCACATCAAGTGTTGGGTTGATTCAAGCTGAGAAGGCTTTTTTTTTTTTTCAGTCCTCCAAAACCTTACAGTAGTTAAGCTATAATGGGCAACTATACATTGTAACATAGGCATAGCTCTTCCAAATCTCAGGGAACACCATGTCATCCTGAAACAGTGACTTAAGCCCGACACTGCTGTATGCCAGTGCATCTGTAAACAAAAAAAAAAGCCACAATGGAAGTCATAGGTGTAATTAGTGCTTTGACATAGCTGGGGAGGGTAGATGAGACTGGTCCCTCCTGTAGTCCTCCTTCCAGTGCATGCAAACCTTAATCCTTAAACCTTCTCATGCTGGCATACAGAACAAAAACTCTACTCCTCTTATCCACTCTTGCTTCTTAGGGGTTTACTGAATTTCATTGCTAAAGGTAGAAAGAAATCCAGCAAGGACTGAGTTTAAAACGTAAACTCCCATTTCACCTAACATACCTCAAGCCGTTGCACATGCCACATAGGTGACCCAACAATAAGTGCCAGCAACCAGACTATGCCTGTAAACAAATACAGCTTTTAATACTTTGTACAACAAGCACCATTAGTTTTTGTATGAACAGTTTAACAGCTTCATCTTTAAAAGGTCAGGAGGCAATGTAGACAGTTTAAAAATAGAACAAAGTTTTCTGCATGAGGCATGCATAAGTCACAAGTCACATCAATAACAGATTGTCTTTTATCATTGGGGTTTTTTTCCTCTCAAACTACCTTCATTTATTGGTATTCAAGTGTAAAGACAATTTCATTTGTATGAGCAGCATTATTTATGTTCTCTTTGTGTAACAACACAAGGACTGTTTACAGCTGTCACACTGATGACTTGAAATTCCAAGTTCATTGTCAGGGTTTTGGCTAGTAATCACCATACATACAGTCCCTGTCCTTTAGCTATTGCATAAATGTTACCAGACTTATCAATAACTCCACCTCTGAATCACTGGTCATATCAGAGCCTTCTGTTCTGTCATGCAATGTCTACACCAGCTACACTGAACATTATTTCTCTATATACACAATTGCTGGAGATGCCCAAAATCTTACCAAGCATCGTGAAAGCTCTTTTATTGGTGTACTGCCACTTCATTTTTAGGGGATGCACAATTCCCTGGTGTCTTTCCACAGCAATGCAGGTCATTGTAAGAATCTCAGTTACAATAGCCGTGGATTGAACAAATGGTACCATCTTGCAAGCAAAGGCACCTGAAAAAATCAGAAAGTAAAAAATGCAGCTGTTGCAGTTGATGAAAAAGCTACTCATACCAGACTTCATTACTGAAGTGCCATTGTGCAAAATGAACAGACTAATACTCTTTAATGTATTTTAACAGCCAAATGCTAAGTCACCTATTTCAGCTATTCATCAAATGCAGCTTCCAAGAGCCATTCTTCCACCATACACATAACTGCAAAACCAAGACCTCTAAGGCCGTAATTGTGTGCTCTCCCAGGCTGATGCTTATTCCTGTTTCACTTTTGACTGGGTCTTCCATCATGTGTTTTCGAATGTCCCTGTGTCTTGGCGTATTTATTATGTTTTTATCTTGGTAGATTACTCTCCAGATTTATAAAGATCTTCCTGTTCCCTCTTTAAAAGTTTACCTTTCCTGCTGTAACAAAGACATTCCTACTGCTCATTTAAATACCACTCTACTTGTACACTTTGACGCTTAATCTGCCAAGTGTCATCATTCCACCAAGCACTATATATATGAGGTGCAATATAAGAGGAAAACTTCAGTCTCTTCATCATCTCTCCATTCTCCAGGCAGACCTCTTTCCTGATTAACACATTATGTTAATGAGTGTTCAAATTAAATACCATTTTCTGTCTACATTTTCACAGTTCTATAGGTTCCCATTGTATTTATGTACAGCTAGCACAGATGTGTGGGAGTTTAAGTTTGTTCAGGGTCAACCACAGCACCTGACAGAAAACAGTATATCACGAGCCCATGCACCTCAAATAGCCTGTATGTTTTTTACATGCAAAATGGAGTCCACAGCACTCCTTCCATCCTGCAATGGGAAAGCAGAGACAACACACCCTGGGCTAGCTGACAAAGGTATTTCACACTGTCCACCCTCCTTTCCAATTCCCTCCATGGCTCACATGAAGCTGCTCTGCCTGTGGGTTTACAAAAACACTGAAAGAGGCACCCCAGCTTTCAGGCAAATTTGGATCAAAGTTGGATTAAAAATTCAGTAATTGGCAAGTAAAACCAAAGATGCAAGACAGCCGTGCAGCAAAGCAATGCTACCACAACACAAAACTGCTGCAGTAAACTACTGTCTGTAACAGTGGTAGAAAAAACAAGTTGTACAACTGTTGTTGTTTTTTCTGGTGGGGATACAGGTTAAAGATCCAGATCTCTTCACAAGACAGACTCACTAGCAGTGAGCAAAATGGGAAACAGTAAACACATTCCTGACTCCCTGGGTGCAAAGCAAAGAAAGCAAGATATGTCTACCAAGAAAAACAACATCACATCTCACACAGAACAGTAACCAATCTATCCACACCCTAAATCTTGCTTTATTTCTTTGCTTGATTAATGCAACAGCAAATATTTCTCATCACTAAGTTGAATACTTATGCTAATGATACACAAAATCTACAGTAAGAAATTCCTTAAAAGGAGTCTGTGAGTACATATTCTTTTGTCAGTGTTGTTTTGCTGCTTTTAAGCAAAGCACTCTGCCAATATATCGTATATGTAAAAAAACTAAGCCTATAATTTCCTGCACTGAGACAGGGTTTTACAGTGAATTTCTCAAACCATCATACAGAATTTTACTTCTGCCCTTACTCTTCAGCAAATATTCTGAAATATACAAGAGCAGGGCATGGAAAATTAGGATAAAGGCAAGATTTCACCAATACAGACAGAACTATAAAATCACACTGCTCTTAACAAAAAGATTAATCCCAAGGCATAACCTCTCACACTACAAGAGGAAAATAAAGAATATTCACATATTCCTGACCTGATTTACAGCGAGTCTAGACAACTTAAATGGGAAAGTTAGAAAAAAGCTTGAAAACAAGAGATTTGAATAACTGCATCTCTTGTGTCCAGCTGTGTTGTCTAGTATTAACCCTAACAGCACATCACCACTTGGAAGCTCTTCAGGATCAAAGAACATTCCAGAAGAAAGTCAGAGCAAAGAACCTACAAGTATGCAAGAGTATCAGACACAAAAGGCCCAGTGAATTCCCAATCTAAGATTTAGTTCTAGTCCCTCAGAAAGGAATATTTAAGCTTTAAGGTAACAGTGCTTGATGCAAGATGTTCGGTATAGAACAGAAAGGATTCTAAATACCCTACAGGGTAGAAGACGCCACTTGGCCTTCAACCAAGCCTTTAAAGAAGAGGAAACTGCCATGTCAAGGAGCACCTGAGATGACAGCAATGTAGAGAAGACATCCCTCTCTCCTGAGTGGCAGATAGGGGCCAGACATGATATGCAAGGGCACCTAAAAAGCTGCTTGGGTGTTCAGTAGCGCCTCTGATCACTCACTACTCTATGTGACAGGAAAAGACACCCTCTGATGCCTGTCTTGAGAAGACATATTCTAACTGATTAGATATGAAATTCACACAGAAGATGTACCATAATGCTAGGTCTGCCTCACGGTTTGCCCTTATCTTTTGCCAGGATTATTATATTATACATCATTAAATGCAGTCCAGTTCTGCAAAGACAACACTGCTACTCAACTAACTAAGCAGTCTACAGCTGTTCCACTCACCTCTCCCACTCTGCTGTGGGTTTCTAAAGAGGGAAAGAAGAGAAAGAACAAGCATGGAAATAAAGAACCAGTTCAAAATCAACATACAAAACATACACTTCTCAGTTCACATCTAGTACAGATGCTTGTTTTAGTGAAGCAAGTGCAAATAAATGAGATATAAAGTAACTAAATGCTCAGAAACTCAAAGATATTTCTAGCATCAAGTGTCTCAGGATGCACCACTTTTCTCCAGCAGGGGTATATTGCATAGTCAAATCACCCTTTTCTTAACAAAACCGGAGTTTGCACTGCTCAGTGATGTTGTTTGAAGTAGATGAGAATAAGCTTTTTCGGACTACAAAACAGAAGGCAAAAAGAAAATTAAATCAGTAAAGCTAGCAAGGAGAAGACTCCTCCCAGGTTGGCAAGCTCTGATTTGCAGCATAATCACTGTATAATCACACTTCACAGTGTAAGCCTCAGAAATCAGGTACCATCTGTTTACATCTCATTTGCTTCCCTGAATTTTAGTTTACACACACATACAAACCCCCAACACTTAAGGGTAACACTGATCAATTATGTTGCTTATGTCCTCCAATACTACGCTAGTTAAAGTTAATTAAAGTGGGGATCCACTTGCACTGAAGATACTCCAGCACAGCAAAGAGGGTGGACAAAAAGCATAGTAAACCCCACAGAATGCAGCATGCTTTAAAGTATCTATCTACTGTATTTGTCACCACTAAGCTATACCTTTTACGTTCATTACTTCTAGGTTTTTGCCAAGCATCCTCAGTACCAGAAAGTAAATGGAACACAGACTTGCACCATACTGTTCTATATGTCTGTGACACATATGCTGTAATTCACCTCAGGTGGAGGCTTCATCCCACTCAGCTTTTAGCTGATTCTAGTCAGATGTGTGGCCAAGCTGACAGACCAGGGTCTTATTTACCAGCAAGAATAATCACACCTCATTAGGGAAAGTTTATCCATTCAGTCTTCTTCCTTCTGTATGACATCTCTTGATGCCACCAGTAACTTTCTGCTGTACTATTCTTTGACGAAGGAAATCTGCAACTACAGCAGTCAAAAGGAAGGTCCAGCAGTATAGCTATCAATTTATTATTTTTATTTACACATCCTCATTAGTTTGGGGGTTCAACATCTGTACTGTCATAAAACAGAGGCTACCTTCCATAAAGACAGCTTGTCAGAAAATAAACCAGTTGTCCTGGCTATCAGTAGCCCCTGGAGTTTTGTATTCCCCAAAAGTTCCTGGTTTTCAGACAAAAATAAAGCCCATTTCTCACTGGCCATTTCTGTGCACTTTTAAAGTCTCTTCTGACATGTCAGTTCATATCCTGCATTCTAGCTTGTGGAATATACTGAAATTAAATCTTCATGTTCTAAAGGCAACCTTCACTCTCTCCCAACAACAGGAGTACAGGAAGCCTTGAAAATTGACACATAACTGTTTCACTTTATATTTTCTGCTCACGTTGAAACACTCTGAAAAATATTTTTAAACGCTGTCTGCTGCAAAACAATCACTTTCATTTTTCCACTTAAAATTGTCAAACACTCTTCTAAGACCAAATAAAGGAAGATAAATACCACTTGCTGTGTTACTTCACCTTTGTTACTCTACTACTTTCACAAAGGAATGCATTAAAAAAAAAAAAAAAGATAAAAATGTCATTTTTTTTCCTAGCCATCAAGGAGTTCTTGCTCAGGGTCCTTCACATCAACAGGAATACAACGCAATTCCCAAGATAAAAGCATGTTCTAAAAACAATGCATCACCTCAACATAAATTGTGCATGTTGCCTCACTCTCCTCATTTCTCAAGGAGCACGTTCTTTTTCCTCACAAAAGGTTAAGGAGATCTGACTCCAAGTGGAGTGCTGTCAGAGGAACTTAAGCTGAATGGAGACTGATATTTCACTGGGCAGACAGCTTTCATTACTTAGTGAGAAAAACAAAAGCTAAAGCACCACAAGACTACCTCATCAGCACCACACGACGTATAGTTTCTCACAGACGTACTGCAACTTTTAACGAATACAAGCACTAAAGTGCGCTGGGTTTAACGTAACCTGAGGAAGCAGCACACCCATTACTTAACTCTGCGGAAGAACAGATTAAGGTTACTGAACTGCACACCTGGAGATAACGCTCCAGTCCAACGATACAAGATTTCAAATGTCTGAAAGGCGACCAGCGGCTTCAGGGACAACAGATGTTTGAAGTTCTCACCCGAGAGCTGAAGCCCCGCGCAAGCACCAAGAGCTCCGCCAGCAGCCCCCTCAGAGCGGGGCGGCCGCGCTCCTCCTCGGCGGAGGTCTCACCCGAAGGGCAAGAGCTGCCCAGGGATTCCTCACACGGATACCTTACATGGCTCGGGGTCCCTTTCCCGGGGCGAGAGGGAAACGCAGGTGTCTCAGCGGCGGCACCACCCCACCGCTGCGCCTCATCGTCCGCCCTCCCGCGCCTCCCTCTAACGGCTGCCCCGCGCCTGACACCCACCGCCAAGCCAGTTGGAGGAGATGTTCTGCAACATGGTGAAGGGGACACAAAAGAAGGCGATGAGGAGGTCGCTGAGTGCCAACGAACAAATGAAGATGTTGGTGACGGTCCTCATGGCTTTGCTGCGGGTCACCACGTAGAGCACCAGGCAGTTGCCAAAGAGCGCCAAGACGAAGATGAGCACGCAGATGAGGACGAAGGCCACCTTGGTGCGCCCCGGCAGCTCCGGGATGTACACCAGCGGCTGTAGCCCGTAAAGGGCGATGAACTGCTCCCGTGTCACGTTGTTGTCCCGCAGAAGCTGCGCGAACTGCTCCGGGGTGATGTTCAGGGACCTCATGGCGCCGACTTCCCCACTCCCTTCTCACTCTGCCTTAGTGACGCCGCCCGCGCCCCGCCATCGCCGGACCACCGCCCCTCCGGCACTCTGCCGGGGCGAGAGACAAAACAGCTAGCACCGGACCGCGAAGCAGAGGAAGAACTCCCACAGCTGAAAGCAGTCCGCGAACGATGAGACAACACGACCACCTCTGTGAGGCGACAACACTGCCCGTCGCCTCTGCCGGCTGCCGTGACCAACGGGCACCGTGGCGGCAGCCAATCGGCGCGCAGTGGGTGCCCGCCCCAGCCCCGCCGCTCAGGAGCGGGACGGCTGTGACCCGGCGCGCGAGGCTCCCCTCATAGCCCTGCCCGCCCTTTCCTCAGCACCTGACAAGGTGTATGGCCGGTGCCTCCCCAAGGAGGGGCTCAAGATGCCTATACTGGGACCTGCAACTACCACGACAACCTTTTGTCACATTTGGAAGGAAATAAAAGGTCGAGCAGGAAATAAAAGAGATTTTATATGTGGTAGGTACACGGTCTGCGTGAGGGGAGAGTGGGAGTACCGAGAGCGGGTCACACTGCTGCTGCTCCGACCCAAGCCCAAGCGAGACAGCAGGGGAATTTTATCCGACCTTTTTGTGATGATGAGCCAAAGCTTAAAGAGAAAAATAATTTTCCAAAGTTTCATCCGCTGAGCTCAGAAAGATACTACGAGGCTCCTAAAGTTTCGTTTCCCAGGTAGGCACATTCACCAGTAGTAACGACTCCTGCCAGAAGAACCTTGTGAGAATCCAAACCCACTCAACCTAACTGGCTAAACTGCCAGATTATGTCGATTGCTAAATTGCGTTTAGCTAACTGGTTACAACAGCAGTCAAGAAAATGCCACCACAGTTTAAACATGGATAATAATGGGAGTTAAGTTCTAATAGGTCAAGTTGAAAATAAGCATTGATTTGTCTTCCAACCTGCTTTAAATTGACAATCATGGCTTTCCTGCTAGCACAGGTAAACCCTTTGTACCACATAATAACAGGTTTAATAGCAACAAGCTGGTTTTTAATCACTTAATTATTGAAAAGGATCCAGAGAAGGCAATAACAATACAGGAGACTGTCCTGGCAATACTTCCCCCTCTCCACAGTAAGAGATGTTTCATAAGGAACTAACATCACCTGGGAGAATGCTGCAAAATTAGATTTTTGTACAGAAAGGGTGCTCCTTGCCCTGGGTACATTTTCGTCTGCACCAGGGAAGTATAAAACAAAATGAAGAAAAGCCGAGCAAAATCTGTCTATTTATTAGGTATTATGTTGCTGGCTTGCCAAGGACAATTGGAGAGGGAAGAGTTCACCACAAAGTCACTCTCAGCAAAATGAATGTTCTCAATAAGAGCAAAGACTGTTGTCCTTGAAAGAAAGTATTTGTGGAGTTCTGGTGTCTGCAGTTTTGCATATATATTCCAATCTGCACAAGTCAGTCCTCCAAGTGCTGACAACCCTCTTTTAATATATAGCTCATTGACCCGAAAAAAAAAAATTATCTGTATTACCCCACCATGAAAGGGTCCTGTCACTCCTCTTTGCTGTAGTGTGGCCCTGCATTTTTCACTTGAGTCACTTTCACCTTGTCTTAGACCTGCTGCCTTGGCTAGAAAAGCTCACTCTTTCAGTCTTACAGTGCTCCTGATGAGCTTATGTCTTGTAGCACAGACAGGCTTCTTTAGGGATCAGTTTTCCTATCACCTCCCCTCAGACAATACACTAACTACACCATGTATAGCCTAAAGCCACTTTGGTTTACTCTGCTCACACACCCTTTACTAGACCTCCTTTTCTTTTTGCTCTTCTCCTTGCCTCCCCATGTTGTATTAGCAGAAATCTCATTTAGAAGCAGTTCTATTAACAAACCAGGTGCATTTTAGTAAATTTCATTCCTATTATAAATAAAGAAGGACCAAACATGGGGAAAGCCAGTTTTTGTCATCATGGCTTGCAGCGTGCTGTTATTCGTTGCAAAAGCAAG
The DNA here is from genome assembly GCF_014839835.1 of Dryobates pubescens. Taxonomy (NCBI): domain Eukaryota; kingdom Metazoa; phylum Chordata; class Aves; order Piciformes; family Picidae; genus Dryobates; species Dryobates pubescens. The sequence continues at coordinate 6,204,293 of NC_071635.1, forward strand.
CAAGCAAACAAATGGAAATGAGCTCTCACCTAAATACTACAAATAATCAGAGTTTATGGTTAACATGGACATTTGCTTTGCATCTATCCTTATTTTATTACTATGATTGCTCATTACAAGTACTCAAACAGCATTAAAAATGAAAAATGTCTGAACAGTTTAATCTACATAAAACAAACACATCTCAAAGCTGTATGTTATGGAAGTGTACCATTACATCTGCTGCAGCTTTAGCTGGTTTTTTTGCATGCAAAGGCATGATGCAGGTAGTTTTACAGATAACATTAGTCTTGAGTATTTACCCACACAGAGAAGATAAATGTAGGATTTGCAGAAACTTTAAATCTCTACAAGCATTTATTGATCCTCTTGGTTAAGGCAATAACAGCATGGACATCATACAAATCACTAGTAATTGAATTATCCAGCTGCTTGACATGAATAAAATTATATTTGTAGTAAAAAAGGATTGAGTTATGAAAGGTGACCTCATCTAAAACCTGCTGAAATTACTGAAATTAATTCTCTGCTTCCCTGGGCTACAAATGATTGGTGGGTAGGGAAAAGCACTGCTTACTTGTCAGAGCAGGTAGCTGCCATTCTATCTTACCCTGTGCCCTGTGACTGTCCTTGATTGACTTTCTTATCTTGTAGAAATGTCACTACTGCCTCATGGGGGTTAGATTAGATGATCTCCAGAGGTCCCTTCAAACCATTCTATGATACTCCTGCATGAATTTTCTTCTTTTTCCCCTCAGCTTTTAATGCTGATTTTCTAGTATCATCTACCACTAAATCCACTCCTGTTTCCATTGCAGTCTATGGAGTTTTGATATTTACATCAATGAGACATGGGTCATGCTGTTGCATAATCTTTGCCATGCTTACATTAATCTTGGTTATAAATTTGAGAAGCTGTAGCATGCTGTAAAATAAAGACTATTATTAGCCTGCACATGCCTTTATAGATAATAATAAATCACAAGGCATTTTTCTATTCCTCTGGTTATAATTTCTGACACTGATTGTGTTTACAAATATAAAGCAGGGTTTGAAAAAAAACCCAGACTATTCCAACAAACAATTGACTATACAGAAACAGTGCATTTTTCAGAATACTTAACCTAAAAAAAAATAAGCCTCCTACTACATAAATGGCCAGAAGTATTTTACTTCTGTATCTAGAATCCCAGTGAAACAACCTTGCACCCTAACACAGATCAAGTCTTAGGTTTTCCAGTAATTTTACTTAGACTTCAGAGAAATAATATATTCTTTGGTCACAAATCTACAGACTGACAAGTATGAGAAGTGGTGAAATATGAGTTGTGCCAGATTGCACTCTGTCGACACTGTTCGTTTCTTCATGCCACTGTATGCTAAGTTGTTTTGCCTAGATGATTCATCAGTAATACACTCCTCATTCCAAAGAACAGTGAATTTTCTGCAGACTGAGAAATGCTGCCAGTCAGTTTGTGCACAGGTGATAACCTTTGCTCTTACTAGAAAGCTAAAAGAAGCTATAATTGAACTCTGATACCCTTTTAACAGCAAGTAACAAGATCCATGTATGACTGCAGTGAAAAAAAGCCAACAACAAAGAATGCACATATATAGTTTTGCATAAGTTTTGTTAACTGAGCATAAGGCTTCTCAAAACTGTGAACAGAACACATCTTAAACACTGAGAAAGCAAAATGCTTTATGTGTATTCCTAAACTTAATATTTTAAAACACTATTTTTTCCCCTGCCAAATCTGTACTTTCATTGTCTAGTCCAGGCAATATAAATAGACAACTTAACTACTAAGAGAATGACTTTGGAAGAGATAATTCCTTTCAGGTCAGAGAATAACAGAATCACAGAATGTCAGGGGTTGAAAGGGACCTTGAAAGAGCATCCAGTCCCACCTCCCTGCCAAACTCACACTAATGGAAGTCTATTAGACCCATAGGAATACTCTGTGAAATGTGCAGGCTGCTCCAAATTAACTCAAACTGCATTAAAAAGTGGTATCAGCCATCTCATTTCAAGTTTAAATACTTGCATTTTCATACCAATCCTGCCTTCCTGCTGCTTGAGCTACAGAAGAAAGTCAAATCCATCAAAGATTTTCCACAGGCCTGAGTCCCATAAAGTACATGCACACCAGTGACAGGGGAAACCTTACTTGTGTTTCTACAGATACTTGTGGCCAAGTGCCAGCCTCTGAAACTGAAAAATGGAGAGCAATTGTCTTTCTTGTTTGGTCACCTCAGGTTATCAAACGGGCATAATTTTAACAAGCCAAACAAAGGTCATGGTGGCCCTCTAGCCAGCATTACACACTACACTTTGATTATATCTCTTGCTACTGCAGCAACCATAAACTTCAGGAACTGGGTGTTTCAGAACAGGCAAGGGTGAAACCTGGAGACCTGTCCGCTGTCAGCTCCAGTGAAAGTGCTGATTTAAAGATTCAAAATCCACCTTTTCTTTCATCTAATACAGAAGTACTCCTTTGCAGCAGAAACCCTTCCACTAGCAATAGGCAAGAAAAAAATACTAAACTTGTATTTTCTCTTCCTCAGCATTTCACCCTGCTCCTATTAAATACTGTCAGAGCTGATGGAAGCAGGACTAAACACAGGTCACAGAGCTCAGCCTACAGAAATTACCTCATGCTGGAAAACACTGAGTGTAAGTAGCACCTCCAATTAATCTGCCCCTCTCTGAGGCAGTCATTTGACAGTAGCCAACTGTAAACAGAATATTTTCATTGTTTCATGGGGAGGAGAACAGAACAAGACTCTGCTCTCCATCACTGAGTAATTTCCAGAAAGGGAAGTGGATATCCCATTCTGGATACAGTGGACTCAGTGGACAATAATGGATGACATTTTACAGGCTGTAAAGGCTGGATGTTCCATCCTCTAAAGCCAAGTAATTGAATGACTCCATTTTTACACTTGTCTTGTAAAAACACTTGACAATCACAACTCCTGTTGGATTAAATGCCAACAGTAACAGTTAAACAGGAAGTGCCACCTTCACTTCTGAATTTTTCTATGTAAAATTAGTATATAGAAGCCTTTTAAAAAAATCTTTTTATGAGTTACAAAGGATTTACAAAGAAAAAAAAGAAACACTCCAGATGCATGACAACATTGCTGAGAAATTACTTGGGAAAAAAAATGATGCATAGAATAGGAAACTTGGAGAGATAAGACTGCAACAGAAATTACTGGGGAAGACCAACATAAAAGTATTAACAACATTTGGTAGTATTGCTTGGCCCCAGAGTGAAATAAAGGCTGCCCACTTGGAGATAAAATATTTCTTGTGCTTTTGGACAAAATTAGAATTAGACTCTGAGGCTTTTTTCATGTAACAGTCTTCCTACTGTGATTAATCTACACTTTCTCTGAGAGGATAATAAAATAGTCACACTTCTATGAAAGCCATGGACTAGCTTTTCAAAAAACATCTGATGACTTTACAAGTACTAGTCTCAGTGAAAGGCAGTGTATACCACTACTTTAAACATCTCAGAAAATAGCTAATCCTACTGTTTCTGATCTGGGTGTTTGCTACTTTGCCATGATTTGAGTAACAGCTGGATCAGTCACTCTAAACTCCATAAGGTTTTATTACATCAAAACATGTTCTGTCCCCTACATGTTTGGTCTGATTTGCAGCAGCTTTCTAATTTGAAGATGATCACAGTATTTCAGAAAGAATATAAAATACCAGTTTATTAAATCCCCTGTTCACCACTCTAAACAATCTACACAGGGTTCAAGTAGGGATAAACCACAGGCCCTATATTATGGCCAGGCACAAGCAATGTGAGGCTCATGTGAATAATAATCAAGCTCTTTCACTATACCCTCGTTATCTTCTAAGTGTTCCTTAATACTGTTGTGACTGGTGACCCTGCTAAGATGCTATTGCACCATGATTTATTTAGGCATGATTAATGCCACATAACCTGTATTATTATAAATTAGGTCAGCTTGCTCTGGATGAGTCGTTGCTTTCTCTCAATTAGAATATTAAATCATTATTTTTCCTTTTTAATGTTTTGCATGACTCCAGCTAGAAAGGGTAGCGTGATGTGCTAAGCAGCAAGCAGCTTATACTAGCATGCTCCTACTAGCATGGTCTTGTTCATGTTACCACCTTCTGTCCCAAAAAATAAAATTCACAGAAGGATACATAGCTGCAGAAACAGAGATTTCAAGGTACAGGCATGTTCCAAATTAATAACTTGCTTTAGAGCATTTAACTAAACGCATATTGAAAACGCTAGGATCAACAGGATACAGGAAGGTGCTCTTAAGGGTTTGGGAGTTGTTTTCTACTTGGTTAAAGATGTTAACAATCACTTGTTGACACTTCCAATTTTATTTTTATATTTATATATATATATCCATCGCAGCACATAATGTCAGCACATACATGTCATTGCTAGACAATAAATACAAACCAAAATTTTTCTGAACTCAGTCTGCAAGCCTCTAACTGTAGAATGCAGGTTAAACTCCAAACAAGCTTTTGTTGGCATCCTAGAAGTTATGAGTCAAGGGGCAGAAAAAGAAATGCTGTCTAGACGTGAAAAAGAGAGGGCCAGCAGTTATCACCTTCTTTAGCAGTAGGTATGGAAGAGGAATAGGTACAATTTGTCACACAGACTCAGATCAGAATAATGAGTGGACTGGCAAAAGCAGTAACAAGAATGAAACTGAGGGGAAAGAACAGGAGTGGAAAGAGATGGAGTCTCACTTGTACAGTCCACGTGAGCAAAACATGAGTTTGATTCTCTCTTCAAATATCACCTCAGACTAGGTTATACCTTGCTTTAGAATAACAGGTAAAAAGTGGATCCAGTTCCAAAAGAATTCTAAATATTATTAAACAATAAAATAACCAAATGCCCAAAACAACTAGAAAAAGATATGTAGGATGTTCACTGTGACTTAGAGAGTTTCAGTCTAGAGCTGAAACAACAGAAAAGGTTATGGTTAGAGGTAGGGTCAGGATTAGCATTAGGAATTAGGGTTTGTGGTTATGATTAGGGATAAGAGTTAGGGGTTGGCATTAAGTTTAGGGTAAGAGGTTAGATTTAGTGGCTAGATTCAGGATTACAGGTGTAGGTAGGGTTAAGGGTTAGGGTTAGGTAGAGTCAATCACCAGATTACTGGACCATTTTACACACTCAGGTGGTGTTATTCTGCAGGAAGCCCTGAGACACAATAGCAACTCCCCCAGTGTAACCCAAGGATACAAAATGCCAAGAAAGCAGGGGGAAAGGCAGTTTTCTGGAACAAACTTGGGCATTAAATACTGAACTGGGAAATCCTGGGAATCTTAACTGAAGTGCAATGGAACAATCTGATTTTTAAACAATGTCAGTATCAATAAGCATTTTGGGACACTCCATTTCTCCATTTTTCATATTACAAAAATAGTAGTCAGTGCCCCTGTGGCTGTCCTTTGTTTAGTATAAGTGTTGTTTGTTTACAAAAGAAAACACTGAAATAAATCTAAGTGGTTTTCTTCTGAAGGTAATGGAGACAAGAAAAACAGAGTTATGAATCACAGCTGTTGTTAGATTGTACACTGCCTGCTATGAGCTTTTTACATTATTTAGATCATTTTACATGGAGGGGGGAAGGGAAAAAGCCTATTAAGGAATCCATGGTAGAGAACTTTGCATTGTTTCAAGGATGGCTTTGACCATGGCTCCATGCACTGTTCCAGTCCTTTATGTGGTAAATTATTTATTTGAAACAGGTAAGGACCTTTTGTTGGAAAATCCAGTAAATTGGAAAGTCTCATGCCTGAACACAAGTTAGAGATTTCTGAAATCCTCAAATCCTAAACCACTTGTGTATTAAGCACCTCATCCAAGAGGCAGCATAAAGAGTTTTCTAGAAGAGCTGTACTTGTTTAACTGCCTTGGACAAACTTGTGTTTGATCTTGCATATTCCCCAGGACAGAGAGGAGAAGGAAGGATAACAGAAAGATAGCTCTGCATGTGTAAGAAATGGATCTCAGAAAAACCCATAGCATTAATTTTTCTCTTCAAATATTTCTGCACTTTCATATATAAAATCAACCAAATTACATTTCTTATCAGTATTTACAAGCACACAACAAAAATGAGAGCCTGTTTGACCACTCATATATCCACTTAATCAAGATAAATACGCTGGACCTTAAGTGGGGAAGCGTGTCCTTTCTTGTGGCTGAAAAGAAATTATATTTATCTTTTGGGGCTACTTAAAGTCCATGTACACAAAGTCAGCTTTATGACTTGCAGATTGGACTAATTTACCCAGCAATGGCTTGGAGCATAGACTGAATTTGAACAGTTTGGTCAAACAGTCCTCCATTGTGAGGAGACAAGCAAACTCTGCATCCTGGAAGCCAGCCTCAGGCAAGCCATATACCACTCAGAAAGCAAGTCTAAGCCAATATGACCTCTTGTTACTTAGCTTGAACTCAGCTCCACTACTTCTGCAGAACTGTTTTTTCAGCCTGTTTGATCAACACTCCCTAAGAGAATCCTGTAGGATAATACCAGGATATAAGTCACAGAGCCCTCTTGAAATCTTCTCAACAATTCTGAAGGCACTGGAGCCACAGATGAGGCTAGTCTATAAGAACTTCATCTCAGTAAAACCCAAGAAGTTTTTTCAAAGCTTGAGGTTTCATATTTCTCCCATATCCAGAACAAATTACTGGCTGCTGTCCCAGATGTAACATTGGTGAAGAAAGACTGGTTTTAATAGAATCATAGAATAGAATCATAGAATGTTCTTGGCCAGAAGGGACCTCCAGAAGTTATCTAGTCCGACCTCCCCGCAGTCAGCAGGGACATCCCCAACCAGATCAAGTTGCCCTGGGCCTTGTCGAGTCTTACCTTGAATATCTCCACGAAAGTGGCTTCAACCACCTCCCTGGGCAATCTCTTCCAGTGTTCCCTCACCCTCATTGTGAAGAACTTCTTCCTGATATACAATCTAAATCTGCCCTTCTCTAGTTTGAAGCCATTGCCCCTCATCCTGTCACTACAGGCTCTTGTAAACAGTCTCTCCCCATCCTACCTGTAAGGCCCCTTCAGGTACCGGAAAACTGCTATTAGGTCTCCCTGGAGCCTCCTCTTCTCCAGACTGAACCACCCCAGCTCCCTCAACCTGTCCTCTAGAGGACAGGAACCCTTAATAAGGAACCCTTCTTTAAGTTAGAAAGGACAGAGTAACAAAGGTAGTTAATAGCTGGCACATTCCCCATGCAAGTGCTTGTGCTGGCTCTGAAACACGATATGGTACTGCCCACAGACTCTGTCATCAACTGACATTCAAATGCTTGACAACAGAGCAGTGAAATGTTATGAGAGGGATGCTGAGGTACAAAGATAGATGATTTGGTAAAGGTTATTTCATAAGCAAAAGCAGGCATAGGAGTCAGGCATAGGCCACCGTTTTTGCCTCAGAACTCCATCTCCCCTCTGCCATGGGAAATCCATTGCATAGGTTTTCTTTTCCCATCAGCTCTAGCCTAAGATAAAGTGTGTGACACTAGATGACTTGTGCACCCTGACTTGGGATTATGGGGGAAGAGCTCCTTGTTCTCCACATTGTGAAATGTCTTGCTGCTTATACCTGTATTGAGGATACCAAGCCATGCTGGATTATGCTGGGAAGAAGGTTGGGACAAGATGGGGAGAAGACGAAGAAAAAAGCCAGGGAGCAGGGCTGCATGGCACCTCCTGCATAAGAAGGAGCAACTTCTGTGAGCTGTAGGTTATAGCAGATGAGCTTTGAGGAAAAGTATAAGTCCCACACACAAGTACAAGATCCTTATGCCAGCCTGTGCTGTGCAGTGACAGCTCCATGTGTCTCTAACAAGGTGACAGCAAAGTGAGCACTAGAAGAGTCTTTCCAAAGGAGCCTGTGCTGGCAACTTTTGGGTCTCCAAGCCACCATGCTGTGAAGATGCACTGGGAAGTTCTCCAGGCCCACTGGATCAAAACCAGTGGATGTTTTGTGTGGGACAACTCATGGGAACAATATTCTGCAGCCCTGACAAAACACTGTGCAACCTTATCCCAGAAAGAGCTTTAAATAACTGTAAAGAGAGAATTTGACTGCTCTTTTCAAACACCTGAAGAACATAGTAGAGAATGAGAAAAGCTATTTAAACTGAAAACTTCAGCTGGCCCCAAACCAGATGTCAGGAATAATTTCAGTTTAAGAGTCAGGAAAAGCCAACATTTTTGCAAAATCTTGCCACTGCACCAGCCTATGCTATAGCAGTATGTAGAGATGAGAAGGCTTGGTAGACACTCAAGCTCAAAAACAACCCCACAGCATTTCTATTGTATATGTTGGAAAGATTTGGCAATGCTTGTTAACAGGCAATTCAAGACAACTTTGGTTTCAGCTTTCAGGATGTAACTCAGGAAGCAATTGCTTTCATGGCAAACCTGGCATAAGTAGTTCTTGATTTTGCCTCCCATGCCCTGCCTGCATAATTTACCATCTGTCCATTTGAAGCAGTGCAATGGCTTGTGGATCCATAGTACAAACCCTGCCACTGAAATTATGTGTTTCAGAAATAACCTGTCACCTGCTAGATGGTGAGCCGAAGCACAGAGACCAAAAGTACTAGAGAGGAATCTACCCTATTGGATGATATCACTATCTTCTGAACCTCACATCCTTCACTTACGGGGTTTGTATCCTGCACCTTTCAAGGCACACAGGCATTAAGAAGGTTTGTAGCTTCATTGTCTTTAAGTTAGCCTGGCCTCAAGCTAATAATTTTATTAAAGGTTAGGACCACACTCTCAAACTGGCATTGGAAACTGGCCAGGACATAATGCAAGACTGTGAGAACAGCAGCAATATATTCTTGGAAGACAAAGTGTTGACATAACAGGACAATTTTGTCTGATACCAGTGGACAGCAGGCACCATTTTCCTATAGATGTCCAGCAATGCAACTGGAGGTAACAAATGCACAGATGATCACTGCCAAGTCCAAGCAATAAGGGTTCTTACAGAGCAGGTGTGAGAGGGATCAGGCTATTTGGTTGTCTGTGGCTAGCAATAAATTCAACAGGAATTCAAGGAGTCCTGCAATTGCAATCAGCAATGTTTCAATCTATGGTGGGAGATGAGAGAAAAGGACAAGTGTGTCGGTGCGTTTGTCAATTTCACGGCAAAAGTATTGAACTTCTAACCTCAACATTTGGGTATGTACAGATGCCATTTCTGGCAGGAAACTGAGAAAACCTGGCTTTTCAGTGGAAGTTTTTATTCCCCTAATAACTTCCCTTCCAAACTTCAAATTTTTATTTTTAATAAGAAAAGGCAGCTCAGAATAAATGAGCAAGCAGACATGTACATAGCATTTGTCTCAAGAGATAATTACCCTTGCCTCACCATCAGTAGTAACATAATGAAAATAGCAAGTGTTTGGCATGCCTTACAGATGTCATGTCAGCTGAGGGGACTTCACCAGCCAGAAAGTCCCAATAGTAATCAGTTGATATCTCTTCCTTCTCTTAACTTATCAAACTTCTGAAAACAGCTAACCAAAATAAATAATAGTGACTTTTGGAGGCATTCCTGAGTTCACTTTTAGTTGAAATTATTTTCCCAGAAAATATCTTTCTTGTTCTGTTTAACATGTGCAGCATTTGTTTGGATGATCTTAATAGCAACTGGCTGCTAAAACTGCTTCTTATAATAACAAGCAACATCATTCTGTCCTATTCTATTCTAATCCTGCCCCTGTTCCCTTTAAAACTGGTTGTACAGAATACTGTTATAGTGGTATATAGACATAATGCCCTTCCTTAGAAATTTTTAAGAGCATCATACATTCAGAGCATATTTTAGTTTAACTAGGGGAAAAAAAGCTGCAATCAACAATATTTCTTTGTGCTTCATATTCATATTGAATTCAAAAGAGATTTTACTATAGGCACAAGGAATTTCAGCACCTCTGTCTTGCTACAAAAAGGTAATTTAAAGGATTCCCCTGAAAATATTTTGCCCCTGGTTGCATTTGCATTCATCTTTTCAAGTAAGAATGGAAATATCCAGGCTGCATTGAACAAGTGTTTATACAACAAAAGAAATGCCATAAAAATTAAAAGTGTTGACCATGGTACAATGATCAAATGGTCAAACAGATTCATGAAATCAGAAGTTGGGTCTGTGTGGGGTAATTAAGGAATATCACAGCTTATTAAATGTTGCTGTTCTAGTGAGACTGTTAACTAGTTTAATAAAGTTTTAATCTTCACTTATTAGAACAGTTCACAGCCCAGTACACTGTTTCATCAGATCTGTGGCTACTGGGATATCGTGGCAGGAAAAATGTCCAACCTTTTTGATTATGTTTAAGAAATGGCAGACTCCTTAAAGACAAATCTTACCTGAGAACAATGTATAGTTTCTGGGTAAGAGAGGAACTGCCTTACTCACATCACCTGGATATTTATAACTCTAAAAGTACAATAATTGGATCAATGCATAGATTCCATTTAGGAAGGTGAGACACCTTCACTTCATTCAGGGTGATAAGCAGGGAACCTACAGCTTCCAGACAGAGGAATGTGCCCTGACTTCAGAGGATTTAATATGTATTCATGTTTTATTTTCTTCCCTAGTATGAGTAACCTACTATAAACCTGATGCATCACTTCCTGTAAAATTAGCCTGCTGTCTGTTCTGCACAGAAATGTCTCATTTTTGCAGGGGGAATAAACCAACAGGGATGGAAACAAACCACTAAGAGTCTATCTGCAGCACATCAGGACTGTCCAGCTAGACTCACATACTTTATGGTTCACATTTTTCTCTCAGAGAAACACCAGCCCTCTCTAACAATGCACTCATACTTGCATTGGCAAGCAGAAATTTTTCCTAGACCTGAAATGCCTCTGAGCTTTTTGTCATGGAAGGTTAATTTCTCAGAAGCGTTGCTCTAGAATGGCTACAAGTAATTCCCCTTCTGATTAATTTCCTTCTTTAATTCTGCATAGTGACAGGTTATAAAGCCATCTTAGCAGCTGTCGGTGACATCACAGTGATCTTACCCAGCAGCTGCAATGCTTCAGATGCCCTCTCAGTCACCTGCTATATTCCCAGACAGAAATGTGACCATCCGTTCCTTTGACAGTATTTATTTCCCACCTCTTACATGAAGAGGCCACTGCTCATATTTTATACTATAAGTCAGTGACCACAGAGTAAAGGACAGCAAAGTAAATGCTGTTCACTATCACAAACTGGGTAACTGCCGACTCCTGCAGTGATGCTCACCTGCATCAGGGAGCTCACAGATTTCGGGGGTGTTGACAGATAAGGCTGGGCCAGTCACAGGACAAATGATGGGTTATCTCTATTACCCCTCTCCCTTCCCAAAGAGGGAGACACTTATGAATTGGAATAGAAAACTAAAACCACTTTTATGAAAAGAAAATAATAAATTGAAATATTTACAAATATATACAAAACAATATCTAAGCCACCTCCCCTTATGGCAATTACATCATTGACACCACTGATGCTGTGGCAGGCAGAGGAAATCCCCAACTGGACTCATCAGCAGAATAGAACAGGATTCAGGAGATGGATTCTGAAACCCATGGATAAGGATCAAGGGCAGAACAAAGAGAGTCCTTCTTGGACACCACCAAAGTAGAAGAGGCTTGACCCTTGTGATCCCTCAGCTTTATATCAAATTTGATATATATGAATAGAATACCTTGTTGGCCACCTTAGGGTCACCTGGCCTGTCCACTCCTCCCAACAGGTGCAGTCTCTTACTGCACCATCAATATGGCACACAAGATTTAGCAGTGACCTTGGTCTCTATAGGAGCAAGTCTAAGCAAGAGCTCTTCTGCATACCCATGCTTTGTAATAACTATAAACACCAAGTGTTATCATTGCTAGAAGCAGCCACCCTCTGCAAAAATAGTTAACTTCAGAAAGTGCCATCACTTAGAAAAGAATGAGCTAAAAAGTAAAGTCACTGAAGTCCTGATCTAGCTTAAGCCATAACAGGACTCATTTTCCCTGAAAAGTGCTTTTATTTGGACACTAAACTCCTTTCATCTTGAACTAGACGCTGTCCTCACTGCTGAACTGAAGGACTACTGATTGTATTATTGTCTGGGATTTGCAGCTGCTGATAGAATCTTCTAGAAGGTAGCCTTTGTCAGATATTTCTGACAATTTCCGTCACAAGAAGGCACACTCATTTTGGATCTCCTACAAGAGTATCTTCCCAAGACTACATAGCATCTCTTTTTCTTAAAATCAGAGACAGATTAAGAAGGTTACCCTGCTTTAAATTTGTAAATTCAAATATGCACAGGTGGTTAAGCCATCAATAGAGTGTCAGGAAATACTTCAAAGTGCTGAAAATACTTCTAGCTTTTTGCAAAAGCATTATTTGCATTCTTGAGCTTTACTACAAAATTCTGTCTCAAAACAACCCTCTGGCAGCAACAGCTTTGATAACTTGGTGCCCACAATTCAAATCAGCCTATAAAAAAGAAGTAATCCCACTGATAGTCACACTAGGAGATTTTTATGGCATCCAAAAGCTACTCAGTCTGAAAGGGCAGGTGTTACTTTCTTCAAGAAAGAACTGAGAAAAGTTGAAGCACAATAAGATTCTAACCTTGGATTTCTTAGACAGAAATGCAGCAACACTTTTGCTTTGCCCTGATTGGTGCACAGAGGACTTCTTTGGCTCAGAGACTTCATGGCAGTCCCAAGGTCCAGTAACAGTACCTGGAGTGGATTCTATTTCCAGCGCAGAGTCTTCCATACCCAGACCTCACCTTCGCTTTGCCTTTTTTTGCTAAGCACCACATTGGCTTTTATAGGTGCTACTTAAAGGCACCTAACCTTCCTCAGGTATTGTAAATAGGTTTGTGTGTTAACTTCAGGCTATGACTCCCACAGCACTGGGGGGCACCCAAGATTTAGCAGCTGGCTGACCTGAGGTCTACTTGTGAAGACATTATCGTACTGAGAGTATCATCATCTAATGAGCTTAGAATTAATAAGGACAACTACATGGCCTCCATTGTGAACAAATCTGTTCTCATCAGGGAGATAATGTTGCCTACAGAAATATGTCAAGACCAACATTTCTGAACAGGCCTGCAGCTCCTCAGCTGTTTGATATTCCAGCTGCATTGCCAGGAACTAAAGCTTTAAACACCTACCGGACATGACTGTGATAGAACCAGGGGTTTATAAGCATTAGCCATATGGAAGGTTTTGGCAGAATTTTGTACTGGCAGCTAAAGCCTCCACAGAAATATTTGGCACAAATGTCCCACTTTGAAGTCTAATCCAATGGAAATTAACTGCAGCATAAGAGCTAATAAACTTCTGACCTTTCACAGTCCATTCTTGAGCACAAGGACATCTAACTTCCACTACAGAAACTATCATAGATCTTCTCCATCTGCTTCAAGACCTTTCAGCAAAAGTGCTGTGTGGCCTTCTTCACCTCAAGAGGTGGTGCTGGCCACTCACTTCATCTTACCATTGCTGCAACTTCTGAGTCACTTCCTGCTATTTTCCTTTTTGCCAGCAGGACCATAAATCCTTATTCTGTGGAATGAGAAGAGGGAAGACTTCCTCTGTTGATATGCACCTGTCATACAAAAGCCAAATAAAATGATTGTAAAGTACAGTTTATTTACTCATGACACTAGTGGATGCTCACTTCTACCAAGCAGAGGGTCATTCCACCTTCACTCCATTTGATTGGGGTAAAGCTAAAATATGAGAGTGAAAAGAAAATCTGTCTCTTGCTTAAATTAGATTCTGTTGCAGTTTTACTGTGTCATTTTATGGGAAGTTCTATTCCAAGTGCTTTAGTTTAATACCTGACAGTCTGCAGAAGCTGAAAGGGAAACAATCATCATGCACAAATTTCAGCAGAACAAGGCAAGTGTAATAGCTCCAATAAGCTCATGTGCTTGTCAAATCAAGGTAAACATCAAGATTTCTTATGTTTATCTGGTGTGACTATAAATACATCCTTACAAAACACTGGAAATATAAAATTGCTTTGGCCTCAGAGGGCCGCAGTCAAACTTCCATCTGTATTTAAGAACATACACCTCTATAAAACTAGGGACAAGACATGTTTTAGCTTGTCAGCTTTGGTCTAGATGAGACACTTGCCAAGTTGTGTGTGGAATTGGTTCTAACTGCTCATCTGCTGTTACCTACAAAGGCAGTAGGTAACAGCTGTCTGAATATACAAACACCTGATAGACAATTCTAACCAAAGAAAACACATAGTGGTGACCCATTTCATTCTGTACTGACCCATTCATACTGTCTGTTGCTTTCAGCTTCCAGGGACATCACAAACAACATGTAAAGGTCATATAAAGTTCAGTCTTGAGCATTATTTAGTGCTATGAGTTCAATGTAATGCTTACAGTTTTCTTGTGTTTTTGTTGTTGAATATGACACAGATATGACTGCTCATTTGTTAAACTGAAAGACTAATTAGTAATTTAATTTCATTAAAAAGCTTTCAAGAGGGAATGCTAGCTCTACTGTTGGAGGCCATTATTTCTAAGGCTTCGAACTATATCTTACTTGTGTGTGTGTGTTCAGTACAAACCACACACTAGTCCAAGCTTTTAGTTCTTCCAAAAATTCAACTACAGTTGTTCATCATACAGCAAAGGAGATGTACAGAATTATCAAATAATTAGATCCATCAAAGACAACTTCAGACAAACTCATGGACACATTCATGCCTAATTGCTTTCCTCTGCTAATCGCTAGCTGCATCTTGCACTCATTAGTAAGTGGCTTTTCTACTACACTGGAATGCCATTGTATGAGCAATACAAGGAACCTACTGCAAGGTGTCAGCAGGCCTAAGTGAGGTGTGAAGTTGTCCTTTAACAGGAATTATCAAAGTCAGATGGCTCAGCCACCACACCTGAGTGGGAGACAGCTCCCACTCAGCACAGCACCACCACCACCCTCCACAAAGATCAGGTCAGAAGCTTCATGGGTGGGGTTCAAATTAGGGAAAAGTGTCCCTGAAGAAAGATGAGTGTTCAGCATAGTGCACTGGCTGCCTTTGGAAAAAGGGGGGTTTTCACCCTTTCAGCTCCGTTTTTCTATTCTAGACATATCCTCACGAAGTCACAGGGTAAAAACTCAACTCCCTTTTGTTTTTCCTCTGACTCCCTTTACAAAGCCTGGCGAATTTAGCCAGCTTAATGGTGTTGCTCTTATCAGGAAGCATCTGTTTCACACACAGAGCACAAAACAATTAATTCTTGAGATGCTGGTAGTAGCAGAGAAGTGATTGAGTGACACAAGCCCTGACAGCCCCAGCAGGAGAGCTGCTCCCCAGGCTTCAGAGAAAGGTGGAAACCTGTGAGATCCCTGCAGGGCAAATTAATTTGCAGCTCCAGCTCCAAGTGAGTGTATATGGAGAAGCAAAAATATCAGGCAAATACCAGGAAAAGGATCCTTTGTGCCACCTCAAAGGAATCCTGTGCCACACTTCCAGCTATGATCAAGCACCCATGTGCCAGGGGAAGGCAGTAAAACAGATTTTGTAGCACTCAGGGCTGAGGAATGAAGCATTCCTAGCTGTGACAGGAAAGCCATCACAATAATTCATCCTGTCCTAAGAGACCCACAGTGACCAAAGTGAAGAGCAGGCAGGCAATGAACACAATTCCAATTACCAGGTGTAATCACCATTTAAAATCACTGAATATGCCTCAAACCATAAATTCCTGTCTTAGTTTGCAGCTGTACTCTTTAGCCATTTCTATTTCCAATTTTCTTGGAAACCATTGGGATTTGCAAGTAAAACAGGAGCAAAGCCACTGCAATGAGACCAGTGCCGTACCTCCCCAAACCTAGAGGGCAGATTTAAATGGATTCATGTTAAAATAGCAGCCCTGAATCTCAGTATTTACTGCATGACCAGATGATATTTTGGTTGTTTTTAAAATTACAGGTTATGTGCCAGCTCTGACTGAAATCATACTAACACAGGGTTTAATGTTTAGCCACTGCTGCTTTATGATTGTCCTGTAGATAGTGTCTCACAAGCATCACAACCATATGAGTTCCTCAACTTACTGTTCTCTGCTTTCCCAAACCAGGTTGGAAATAACCTGCTAGTGGCTTTAGCCCAGCATAAGGCAGGCTTTGTAGCATGCTCTGACCCATCCATAGCACAGCATGCAAATGTGGTTGTGAACTGTAATTGTTTATATGACTCCCTGGCAACATGCTCTTTCCATTTCCTTCCTTGCTGTTGTTTCTAAATGAGCACAAACCTTGTGCCTACACACTGCCAGTCTTAAGCAGCTACAAGGTCACCCAGATTACCTTTGTTTCCTTTACTGGAGGTTGAGGTAATTCAGTTACTTCATATTTGCCTTCAGCAACAAGCACATGCAGGCAGCTACTAAACACCCCCTGCTCCCTCATTTACCTCCAGAGCACAAGGTCTTTACCACAAAAAAACACAAACAAACAAAAAACAACACAAAACCAAACAAAACCA
Source organism: Dryobates pubescens (assembly GCF_014839835.1). Taxonomy (NCBI): domain Eukaryota; kingdom Metazoa; phylum Chordata; class Aves; order Piciformes; family Picidae; genus Dryobates; species Dryobates pubescens. The sequence continues at coordinate 6,220,887 of NC_071635.1, forward strand.
TAAAACAAACAAACAACCACCACCAAAAAACCTTGAAGTGTGGAATACAGTGTATATGTTTTTTTAAGCTTTCCATAGTTAAAGACAATCCACCCACCCATACTCCAGTTAATGTAAACAACTCATGGTAAACAACCAGATAAATTGGGGATTCTACTGAATTCCCAGGGAAGCTAACAGAAAAATAACTGTTCAAATTTCCACTATATTTAACCTGAAAGCACTTCTTTCTCCTCTTGCTAAAACTAATTTTCCCATACAATTATTTTTAGGAACAACGACAGTTTTTCTTGCTGATAAGCTTTGTTTTTCTTTATAGCAAGAAAAATGTAAATATTCACATTTCAGTGACTTCAGAAACTTCTCCTTGAGGTCTATGTAAGGAAACTCATCCCCTTCTCTTTTTAAAAACAATGTACTGTTTCTAAAATTTAATTAGTTCATAGGGCTGGAAAGAAGCATCTCCTTTTTATATATTGATAGATGGTGACCGGAAGAACAAGCCTGACTGATTAGTTGCCTGGCTTCAGCAGACAATAACTATGCATAGCACTTACCAGAAGCACACAACACAGTACAAAATACAAGACTCCTTTTGCCTCTGTGTGGCACTCAGAGTGCTTTCACAACATATACAGCTCTCCAGGCCATTTCTCTCCCAGTTACCCACTGCCTCAGCTCCAATGATACTCAATAGAGATCTGGATAATGAGAAGACCAAGGCTTGCCTGCAGAATGCTCTGCAGGACAGCCCCAGAAATATAGGGCATGCTCCCCGCCACCTGAAATAATCCCATGCAGGTTACTTTCCAGAAACAATACCAACCTCTGGCCAGGGTTCTGGACAGCATTGGAAATGAAAGGCTTCCATGGAATTCTTCTATTTTGATCCTCTGGGCTAAATCAGTGTTTTCATCGGTGCTGGCTGGCAGAGTTTATTTATTGGTAGCTTTGTCTTTGCACTCCTGGGTAGTAATTGCAAATCTAATTACTGCCAAAGTGCCTCTTGGGGCCTGCACATAGGTTTTGGCTTAATATTAAATCTAAATAAAAAACACACTAACAGGGACCAGTTAATTACAATTTGTGACATGAACGCTCCCAAGGAGAAAAGTCACATCTTTCAACCACTTCTCCCTACTGATCCGTTGCTATTTAATTCTTCAGGCAGTGCCACTGTGCACATCAGCAATTATTGCCACACCATTTATAGGTAACAGTTTTCATGGTTGCCAAGCAAATGTACTCAAGTGGGACCTTCCCTCTCCATCACTGCTGGCAACAAAGACCTAATTGATTTGTGAAGCTTTATCTCAACAGGACAGCATTGTGCAGTTCCTTCAAATCATGTTCTCAGTGACACCTATAGTCCCCCAGATGCAACTGTCAGTGTTTAATAAATAATTCCACTGAAAAAGTCCAAGAAGGAATTGAAAGGAAGCCAAAATGCTTCAAAAAGCTATTTAAAATGTCTTTGCCACTCTACAAGGCACTCTTTTTCTGTAAATACACAAAGGTAACCACTGAGTGACAGGCTGCTTTTTTTAAGCAAAGTGTAGTGTTCACAGTAACACCATCAGCATAAAAGCCCAGTAGTCTTGAAACAACGTGCCATGATTTTAACAGAGGTTGACTCCAAGGTGGTGAAGTAAAGAGCACAGCTGTGACCAACAGGAAGAAAAGCATTGCAGAAGGTGTTCTCACATCACTCTTCTTCATTCCTTCTCTCTGTATTTTCACCCATGTTTTAAGATCTGATGATCAATCTCTGCGTAGGTTAGAGGGATGTTCACTAAACCATTAGCTCAGTTATTGTCAGCTGTGCTTCTCTCTCACAGCAATTTATATTACTGATCAGAAAGTCATGCTGAGAGAGTTATTGAATTAGTTTTTCAGACTTTTTTCTGAGGAATACAATGACTGTAGAAAAGAGCAGAAGAACAAAAATATACAAGAGTTTCTTTTGCCAACTTTGAAGAGGTTTTTGCTTAAATTTTAACTTCTTCAGAGTCTTGGAGATCAGTTACATATTTTACATCAACCAGTCAATGACCATTTTGCACTGCTCGTGCTGTTCAGAGGAACCGGAATAACCCTGCAAACAGCATCCTGTTGTTGCTTTCTTCTATGAGCCAGAGAGTACTTTTATTCCTGACCCTATCAAAAGAAAAACCTAGAACACCAACCTGGGAAATATATTCTCCATCCATTCTTCACCAGTGCCTATTACACTATGGAAGTGTGACTGTAGCAATTGTGGAGCTTCATAAACTGGAATATGTGAAACCCTTTCACAAACTCTTGAAAACTCCAGATGGTGGGAAGGAGGGGAAGTCATGTCACTCAAGTCCTGCACCATCTACACCTCAACCAGCCAGGCAGAAACAATCTCCTTTGGTGTTTCATATGAACCAGCTCTAGGTTTGTTGTTGCCTGTATCAATGAGGAAAACATGGAATCTCTTCAGTATATTCATGTCTGAATGATGATCATTTCTATTTTTCATCTTTTCCAGGCCTTCCCATGTGCATAAGAAGCTGGAATACTATATGCTATTTGAAGACAAAAAAGAAACTTTCAGTAGTGGAAAGATGAGAACTGTGGAACAGGTAATGAGATCTCTTTACGTAACACTTCCAATATCAAAGGAAAAATATTTGGAAGAGATACAGTCATCAGCCTGAAAATGCAAGAACTGGCAGTACAAACCCATTAAGAAGGTAAAGATCTTTCCAGGAATACATGAAAAGCCAACAATATTCTAATTCCAACTAGAGCAGGAGGTAATGCTTATTCAAGTTTGGGTTTGGGGTTTGGTTTTGTTTTGTTTGTTGGGTTTTTTAATACCAACATTTTAAAAAGGTTATAACCAAATCCTCATCTAAAGCAACTCAGAAACCAGTTGAATGTCCCATCAGGGGGGAGGGGGAAGTGATCCAGAAGAATGAATCTGACAAGTACAGGGGCTTATCTGAAATTAGTTGGCCACTGATAACAACAGCGAATTTGTCAACAGAGGAGGCAACTTTCTGAACACTTTAGAACTTCAGAAGAAGTTTCAATGGAATTTTATTGCAAAAAGGAGTCAAAGTTAGTGAGAGACTCATGTTCAAAGTCAGCTAGTTTGGTTCTCAACTAAGTCTGAAACCATTTGTGAAAGCATCTTCATGAAGAAAAGAATTTTAAATGAGATTCTGTGAGTGCAAAAAAGTGGATGTTAGTCATTCTCTCTGAGGAACCATGAGAGAAAACCTGAAGACATTCTGCAAGGTGCTGCAGGGAAGAAAGTTCAATATTTCTGAAGTCCCGTGTACTGCTTGAAGCAATGGCATCACCACAAAAAGAATGAGTGAACTTTATGCAAGTCTAAGGAATCAGGACTTGACAAGGTAACTGAAAAGAACAGAGCTGGGAGGTGTATTTATGTGCAGAGAGATAGCTCACCTTCTGATGTGATTTCATCTGGGTTTAAAAGACTAAGGTTTTGCTTTGGGGCATTTAATGTTGGTTTTGATGAGTCAAAAAACTTACTGCAATTTTGCCACTGACCAGCAGAAGAGACCAAAGCAGATTCTTTCATCTTCAGCTTTTTCCTATCCCTGGTTAGCAGACCTTCTTGTTTCCTGCAACCCAACAGAATCCAATTAGGAAATAAACCTCCACAAGGGATCTTCCACCTTTTAGGGCACAACTGGAGGTTCTGGTCCAACTTTGTAGTGAAAAGGCAGCCTGGCTTTCCTATATCCCTCACAGTGAGCTATGCAGCCCATACTGTTATGGTTCTGCTTTTAAAATCTTTATGCTTTTATGAATTTGTGATGCAGGTAACTAGGAAAATATGAAAGATGCTGTGTTTTTATCACAAAACCAAGAACATCAAAATAGTGAAATGCTACCAACACAAGAGAGACATGGACCTGCTGGAGCGGGTCCAGAGGAGGGCCACAAAGATGATCAGAGCACTGGAGCACCTATCCTATGAAGACAGGCTGAAGGAACTGGAGCTTTTCAGCCTAGAGAAGAGAAGACCCTGGGGAGACCTTAGAGTTACAAAGATGATCAGAAGGGAACCTACAGCAAGGCTGGGGAGGAACTGCTTAGAAGGGCTCATAGTGATAGGATGAGTGGAGGTAGTTTTAAACTTGATCAGTGTAGATTTAGGCTGGACATTAGGAGGAAGTGCTTCACAATGAGAGTGGTGAAATACTGGAATGGATTGCCCAGGGTCACTGGACACACCCAAGATCAGACTTGACATGGCCCTGGGCAGCGTTATCTAGGTGGAGCTGTCCCTACTTACTGCAGGGAGGTTTGGGCAAGGTGACTTTTGAGGGTTCCCTTCCAACCCAATGCAGTCTGGGAATCTGTGTCACTTATTCAAGCATTTTAGTGAATAGTTTATAAAAAAAAAATTTTATGCATTTAATAGCCATTTATCTATTTCATAGTAAATTTTGAATATGAAATTTGATTGAGAGTTCTTACACAGACCTTGAGGATGTCAGAGTCTTCACTGAAAAGTTAGAAATACTGTTCAGCTTATATAAAAATATTACAAAATAAAAACTCTACTACCAAAAGCACTAGACATTTCATCTATTAAATAGAAAGTGCAGCCCCACAGTTTCGTCTATTCCAGGAAAAAATCATGCTGAATTCATCTTACCACCAGACAGTAGCTTTCAAAAGGTGCTCACCTAATAAAACCATAAATTCAGTTTACCTAATAGGTAGGTGCAGAAGAAAATAAACAGTATTTCTGAAAGGCATAAGCATTTAAACCCAGCAGCAGCCATTACAATTGATTTAAGGAAGCCTCAGATCTTTGGGAGCACACAGCCTTTGTTCCTGCTACTGACTTCTAAGCACACACCAGCACAGAACAGGCAGAACACAAATTCCACAAGTCTGTTTGGGTTTTTTACTTCTTAAATAAGGAGCTCAGAAATCTGTTTTCTAACCACTGTCTCCACTTTATTCTGTTTTATGGTTGCCAAGCAATTGCAAGCAATTAAGCAATCCTAGATTCTTTGTTTGTACGTAGATAAAGCTGCCAAATGCAAGGAGATGGAGAAAACAGCAGATCTGGGGGAGGGGACCAAGAGTGTGCATATTTAACTCTAGAAAGATTATTCTCTGGAGAGAGATCATAAATTCTGCCGCCTTCACACAGTATTGTCCAGCGTCCTTGTTCTCCTCTTCACCACTGTCTGGTTATGGGGTTGTATGAGAAAGTCAGTTGATCTAAACAAATCAGTAAGCAGCTATGGGAGAACATAGGTTATGTTGAACAGCTACTTGCTTTGCTCTGCCTTTGCTGTAACTTTGCCATAAACACCATTAATTTTATACCTCACTATAATGTGATCTGGAATGGAAAGGCACAGGGTATCAGTTATGCTACTAACACTCAGGAAAGCTGCACAAGCAGTGAGAAAAAAAATCACCAGACAACAGGGCCAAATGGTGAGCTTGAAAAGCATTACTTGGGTGTGCCTGGTGGCAAGTCCAGCTGTATGTATGCCATTCATGACACGTGTTTCTGCAGCCTGTTCTTATAAACTTCAGAGTTTAACAGATTTCCGTCTTTCCAATCTGCTAGCATTTCAGTACCCGTACCTTTGAAAAGTCCAAGTGATTACCTCTGTATTTCCTTCACTTCAATTTAGGCCTGCTCATTCTTGCTTTACCAACGGCAGTCAGGCAGAACAAGCCATTCCCTTTCACCTTGCAACAGTCTCTAAATACATGCAAAGGATGAACCCTTCAGTTTGAGGAACAACTTTTTGATTCATGTATCCTTGCAGGTTGTTTGCACACTTCCAACAACCCTCTTTTCCTCCCTATATGTAATCCTCAGCTGGTACACAGCTTTCTTGGATTTTGGTACCCAAATGCTCTAGGATTTGGTACCTTATAGCCTTAATAATGCAGAAGAACTCATTCATTCATCACCCTCCCAGGCTATATATCTCATTTACATCCCCCGAGAAGTCTTCCCCTGAAAGTCTCATCATTTTCCCTACAAATGCTACACAGCCAGCTCTCTCCATGCTTTCATTATTCCTAAGCACAATGCTTTACATTTGTACCTTTGATGAATCTTCTTTTCATACTACACCTCCAACTTGTCAAGATCATTTCAAATCCTGATCTTTGTATTCTACTGTATATTTGTGGCACTCTCTGAGGATTTAATAAGGCCATTCTCCAGTTCTTTGTCCAAATCATTAACACAAACACAGAGTAGTTTTCCTCCCTGTCCTGTTCCCTACTATGCTATATGCTTTCAGACAGAAACAACAACAGCTTCCTGCAGACTTCCAGGAGAAAATGTCAGGGTGTTACATGCATAAAGAAAATACAACTGAATAATTATAAATATAATCCTGTATTATATTTTATGCCTAGGAAAATCAGATACTTCTAGATATAGATAGATATGGAGACTTTGCAAAAAATATTGGAGGTTGGAGGTCTCTTTATGTACCCAGGTCCCAAGAGCCACTGCAGAGCAGTGTTGTGCCAGCCATGAAAGCCATAAGGACAAATGCCTCTCAAAGTTCCCAGAACAGCTGGAGGAAGTGACTGTGAAGATTAGGAAGTCAGGCTGACCAGGACATAGAGTAATCAGGCAGGAGTCTACATGACTGTAAATATGTTTATACCCAGGAGAAGTCAGTAATGATGAGGGGAAGGAATTAAAGCCTCCAGCTGACTATGTACTGGCTTATTTCCTTACCTTTCTTTCATCAGCTTCAATAACTAAGAACTTAATCAGTTTAAAAGACACTTGAACTTCTTCTTAAAAGACACAGGTTTGAAGACCAGGAAGATGAAAAAAAAAAGGCAACTAAGCTAAACTAAACTAGTTTGGCTTGGATATTTTTTTCATCTAAATATGTTTTTGGCTGTTACTCTGCATGCTGAGTCACTGTCAGTGTAGGTAAACAGTGTAGAGGCTGATTCACAGGGACCAGTCAGTCCCAGGCAGTTTATGTCTGAGGGGAATGTTTGGTAAGGTCTCACCTTTTATTTGTGGTGTTGTCCAAACTAAATATAACCTTAGGCAAACCATTATTCTAATGTTTTTCTCTTATATCAAAATAAGAGTCTTTGGTCAGAGGCAGTTTCAAGTATCTATTTTTAAATCATTAAAATACAGAGATGGTGGTGGTTGGTTTTTTTCTATCTGCTGTTTTGACTGCTAAATACCTCTCATTTAACAAGGCTACACCACAAAGTGTATTTGTTTCTCTGCCCTTCACAGACCAACTGTCACAGCTGCTGCCATGGGACAGCTCCCTTAGGATGCAGCCAAACCAAGGAAATAAACAAATTAGCAAGTTGTTTGTAAAACAAGTCTGGTAATCCTGGTTTACTGAGCACCACTGAGCCTCTGTCCTTCCATCTGAGCTGTCCAGACACCGACAGACTGCTGAGAACAAATATTGCAAAGTAGGACCCAATATACTTTTTTTATTCATAACTGTCAGCATATTTGCCTGCTGTTAGTTCTCTGCTAACAACTTTCCTACCCTCTCTTTATTCCCCCTAAAGTGTATGCCAAAATAAGAAACAAAACTCCAAGGTAAGTAAATGTAAAAATGTTTGTATCGATATGCGTATCAAAGGGTTTGACGGCTGACAAGTCAGGAAACCCCAGAAGTCCAAGCTCAGCTTTATAATCACTTGGTTTATATTCCAGGCTATAGCGTACTTAGGTTTCTCTTGGGCACACAGAGCACAGATCACTGATCACTTGCAGTTTCATTCAGCCATCTCTTATTTGCATAGCCTACATTTATTAACAAATACAGACCTCAGTTTTCCTCCATCTGGAGGCACGGCAGGTTTGGCAGGTCACCAGCAAACTTGCAGATGCTCTCCAGAGGCTGTGACCAGAGCTTCGGTGGCTCCATTAACAGAGTGATGACAATATCCAAACATGTGCTGGTCAGTTGAACTCAACAGCCAGAGTGACTCTGTTCCCAGCCATCATCAAATTAAATGCATTCCTCCTGCTGCCTCATCATCTTCCTCACACCCAGGATATACTGTTTTAAGTCTCCAGCGTTCTTAAAAGGGACCAAAGCAAATCTCAGACAGTGCAAATTTTTGCTCCTCACAGCCAAACACCCAACATTACCTTTCTTGTATTAGTCAACACATCACTGGAATCAACTGTTCAAGTGACACCACATCCCATACTGAAAATGTAGGTTGGTTCCAAAGAAACTTGATCCAAGCACCTCTACTTCACTTTAGCTGCTCTGGGTTAGTGATGAAAGACACTTTTTCCACCTGGCAACAGCACAAATGAAGCTGAAGAACAAAAACCACACTACTTTTTATCCTTCTGAGATTTCACAGAGACTTAAAAAACCCAAAGACCACTGGCTTCCACTGGTCATGGAAATCAACAGCTATACTGTAACCTAGAAACCAGAAGCAGATATGGTCACAAGGCCAAAGAGATCAACACGCATTGAGCTCTGTGCTGGCAGAGCCGTGCTGCCTGCTCAGCACCCTGCTAAGATGCCAGTAGTCTGCTACAGCAGTTACACATATTTTCCTCTGTTTCTGGCTAATCAAGAAAGGAATACACTATTTGAACTACAATTTTTAAAGCAGCAAAGAGAAACTTCACTCAGTATGCTGTTCTCCTGCAGTTCCTTCTTTTTCCCATGATCAGAAAGCTGTTTTGAAAGAGAAAAGGTGATTGCAACATTTTGAAAGGGGAAAAAAAAATAATAATGAAGTTAAAAAGTTTGTCTAAAAACTTGTGCTTGTGAATGTTCCAGTCTAATTTTTTCAGATGTTTGGAGCCTTCAGAAACCTGTATGATTTTGCTCACTGTCTCCACTTGGAAAATCATTTATCATTCATAAAGGTCATTTCTCACTTAATTCTTCTAGTCACTCTTCCTGCCCACAGTCCTGCTCGTTATCTGAACTGACAGATGACAATTTGCTTTGTGAAGTAAACTAGGAACATCTATTTACTTTGTGGCTTTAGTTGCTGCTCCTACCACTTCTTATCCCATCTTACACCATTTACAAAAGCTTCTAATAGTGCAGGTAGCCATGGTAAATGTAAAAAGCTGCTTTTCTTCAGCTAAAGTATAAAAGGAGGAAATCTGTTGGGATCTCATTTGTCTCTTGCTGATGCAGAACGCTGAGCCCAAGAAGAGCCAGCATTGAATCAGACAGCTAGTATCTCAGCATCCTCTACAAAACAGTCAACTTAACTGCACATCCCTTCAGGATGTGGAAGTTGAGAAATGTAAGTTAACCTTCTTCATTTTAACTCTGGTGTTGCACTCCAGGCAAGTGAAGTGCAGGGCAGGTAACGTTCAAGTTTTAGTATGCTGTCAGCATAATCAAAGGTAACTGTCACAGGGGGTGGTTAACACTGTCATTCTGATCCTGCACGTGACAGCGTGGTGTGCAGAGTCTTTGCTGGCTGGCTGTGGTGCGCAGTACAAGCTCCGAAGATAGGAATAAAGGGACTGATCAGCAACAGCTGCATTTTGTACTGTGTAATAGGCACGTCCACACAGCGCCGTAAGAAACATTAAAACTGTGCCAACTAAACTAGCCCAAGGAAAGGCAGACACACATATTGTTATTTTGGTAGATTTTACCTTGTACTTTGGTTGTGGCTTCAGCCATTTATCTTCTTCTAATCCTGGCGGACTAAGATCTAATTTATTATCAATCTGACTTGAAAGAAAACTTAAGGTTTTGATGGAATTTGGTACTTTCAGTACTTGAAAGTCTCAACACTGTCTTGCAGTTATTTTTTTTTTCCCTCCCAGATATTTTTGTTGTTAGAGATGTACAGTTCATTACACATTCTCCTAAATGCTGGGAACAAAATTCTCAATAGGCTCAGAACACTTTTCTCTTCATGTGCTAACAAGCATTTTTCCTCAGGGCGACTAATACACCTTTAAATGCAGACATCTTCTCTTTGCTTTCAGATCTCGCACTAGAAATCTAGTCAAGCATTGCATGCCCTGGCCCCAGCCATCCCAAAGAGGCCATGAATCAGTTGTGTCATACCTAAGCCAAACCTTGTTTATTCTCCCAGTCTATGCATTCATTTTAAGAAAAGCCGCGTTGCCTGGCTCAGTGGCTAAAATTGCAATTGGAAAGCTTACCAACGATACAATATGTCTCACATTTACCAGGGATAGCCTTTTCTCATCCATCTGCTGTTCCTTTGCCCCTCTAATCTGAACAGGAAAGATATTTCCTTCCCCAGCAACAAGCCACGGATGTATTTCTCACGACATGCATTTTTCTTCAGCAGCTTTACAAATCTCCAGCAACATCAGCAAATATTGTCGAGACAGTGCATTCCAAATGCTGGCACACACATCATCAGGCTTAATTTACAAACACTCCTTTTCCAACCTGTGTCTCACATCAAGCATCTACTCACCTGAGAGTTTTCACCTGTGTCTCTCACCTCACTAATTCAATGAGGAGAGGTGATCCAATTAATTGAATTATACAATGTAAGTAAGTGGCTGCTGGAATTCAATTGCTGCCAGGGAAGGTCAACTAAAGGATCAAGTTCACCAAGAAAAAGTGGCAGGAAAAAAAAAGATGAAATGTTATAATGTTCCCATTCACTGCTTCCTTCGGGCTGTTGGTTTTGCTACACATTTTCAAAGTAGCTCTGATGGAGCAGCTTCAAAAACGAGGTGACATACAGCTGCAGGTCACCAATTTAACACTGGTTGGGTCTGCTATTGCTACAAATACCTGCTACAGACACCTGTATAGTACTGGGCTCAGAAATGCATCAAGCACATCACTCAGCTGAAAGCAGCAACATGAAACAAACACCTAACCTTGGCCTTCTGACTCCTTTGCTTATGTAGTATGCCAAAGTTTGGAAGCCAGAGATGCAGTGTGGGCTGCTTACTATCAAGCTCTTAACTAAGGCATTACAGTTCTGGAAATTAATACCCTTTGGCAATAGAAATCACATCTTACGGAGGGTGGTATTTCTCTTAACCTGTGTCATCAGTTCACCAAAACTCTTAGGAATGAATGATGATTTGTTTCTCAGTCTGTTTTCAGAGCTGACACTCTGCAGTTCTGGTTATCCATACCAAAGAATATGAGACCAAACTAAAATGACAAACTCTGCCAAGAAGAGAATTAAAGATTGCCTTTGTGTAATCAGCCTGGTAAATTAGAGAACAGGAGGCAGCTTCCCACAAATACACTGACTTGAAAGACTGGAGGAATAAGCACTGTCCAAGCTGAAAGGCAGCACTGGCCTAAGGCATGGGAACAGAGTTGCTGATTCTTAACCAAAAATTAGGAGGTCCCTAATCAGTAGAGCAATTATGTCCTGGGACAGCCAGGACAGAAGGCAATGGAGACAACTACTTGTAAGAGGGAGTATAACACATTTTACAAAGGGATTGTATGATGTGGTGGTTGTGAAAGCAATGAGTAAAATTAGATCACCCGGGATCTTTTCAACCCCACCTGCTTGACTATAAACATAAGGAAGAATTGTTTTTTCTTGCTGCTAAGATAAGGTACACAGAAAGTTTCCTACAGATAGCTGCTATGGTGCAAACTCCAGATGTGGGAAAGCTGTCTTTCAGTAACAGATAGATTGCAAAACTAAAGAGTTATTTAGCAGAAAAGATAAAAATATCTTAATCCCGAGGTTTCACTTTAAATATGGCTTCAATTAGAGTAGAAATACCTTTCATAAATCCCAGCCAGCTGCATCAGAACAAGTGATCTATTCTCCTTTATGTCTATATCACAGTCAAAATCTCAATCCATGCTTCAGGAGATTCCCTGCCTCATCTGTTGCACTTCAGAAATAATAAGCTTTTAAGTGTCAGTCAGGAAACTGCAAATCCACCCTATGACAGTGAGAGAGAATTTCAGCTCACTTGGATTGGTACTGCAGGCACCAGCCCTGACAGCAGCCATTTCACTGCTCCCACGGTGAAAGCCCGAAAGCAGCAATAGTAAAATCCCAGTGTTATAGCACAAGGAAAAAATCTCATTGGTGGGATTCAAATGCTTGGTATTTCTACCAGCTACACACAGGGGTACACAACAGCTCCCCCCTCTCCACACACCACCACCTCCCCGAAGAAAAAAACCAACACAATGTTATCTTCTCTAGTTTCATTCTCTTCACTTGAAAGAATAGATTACCTTATCAAATACTGAACTGAACGCATTTTTCAACAGAAAGTTGAAGCAAGATAAGCCTAGCTGTGCTTGCTCAGTACTGAAACCTGTTTTCAGTTTAGAAATGCAGACTCTGTTGGTCAAAATCCAAGCTAAAATCCTGGTTTTTTGACAGTTACTGCATCTAGACACAACTCTCACCCACAGTTCATTTCAGGAACTGTTAAGCCATAAAATTTTCTTGCTTCCCAAGACCAGAGCCCACCCATCTCATGCCTTAAAATGTAATGTTGACTGATACAGATCTCATAGAAGATTTCTGCATCTGCTGAAGCTGCCAAGCAGAGTATTATACCAGTGTTAATAGCTACAGATTAAAGGTATTTTCTCACAGCTGCTATGACTCTCAGGTATTTGGAGAAGCTGTGATAATGTAAGGAGTTTAGGTATTTCAAACAACTTTAAAAGAGTCTCTGACCAAGAGAAATTAATTCATGTTACAGTATTCTTGGTCCCCTGATAATACACAGTTAAAACTAATTTAAAAACTGAAGAAGATGCCGAGATCAGTGTCAACCAAAAGATGCAAGAGCATCCAGCACAAGTGGATCTGCCACACACTGACAGTCCCTCCTGCTCACATTTTTTAAACTGCTGAACAGTTTGGAGTAATACAGATGGTTCCTACAGGTCTCTAACTCTGATTGAAGCCCCGGCTGTAAAGAAAAAACCAAACCCAAACAAAAAACCCCCATATAATTCCTATACAATTCCTGGGGATTTTTGAAGCTTTGACTGGGAATTAAGTTGCTGGATATCATAATCTGCACACCAAAACACTTCAATATATACAATTGCCTTTAGTTTACTATTTAAAACCATATATGCACACACACACACAGATACACACACACACAGATACACACGCACACACATACAGGAATGAAACAAGAATTACCAGAAATCTTTTCATTTTCAGTGTCTGATTATGTGCGATGGTAACTGACAGTCTGGTTTGAAATCAATTCTTTCAAACACGCTCTGTCTGAATTATTGCTTATGAATCTCTCTGCAGAACTTGAAATTGAGAATTTGTTTCATCTCCTTCCAAATGTTAAAACACGTCAGAAGAAGATTTACTTGTGTTGAAATTTGCAGTTCATCTAACTTTACATCTTCATGCTGTCATTGTACATTGCTCTTCATTCTCTTTCTCAGAAGTAATTTGTGTGTGTGTGTGTGATACTGAAAGTCTTGTTTGCATTCACTCCTTACACAATGCTTCCCATCTTTCAACATGAATTTTTAGCAAATAAAAATAAGGTGACTAGAGCTGATCAGACCTAATTCTATAAATGCACCATTTGTCCTGAGAAATTAGGTGAAATTATACATACAAACCATGTTTCAGTGGCCATTCTTTAGGTCTTTGGAAAGGAGAATCTCTTACTCCACATGATCTCAATACAGAAATGAAAAAGGCTGTTGTTTTCAAGACTGCTACTGGCTAATAAAAATGAGCCTGTCAGTTAATGCAGATAGTCACATAGTTACCATAGGCTTGCATAGTTCCTGTAGGCTACTAACTTGAAAACAGCAGCCTAGAATAATTTCTCATCTATCAGAATTTACACATGACCTTTCTTACCAGAAGCTTGACACTAGCTTCTTAAACATTCTTAACAGAGTAGGCACATAGTTTGCATGAAGTCCTTAGGAGCAGATTTTAGGATGAATCAACATGACATATGACCAATTACAAATATAAATATATGGGAAGCCTGCAAATTGATTTATCTCTGTTCTTGTATTCCTTCCACTTGACCCCAAAGCTTGGAAAGAGTGGCAGGTCCACATTGCTCTACATATTGAAAACCTGCATGCACCCATGTCAATTCCGCTGGATTGAGTCAGAGGACCAACTCCTCCTTCCTGAGCTTTCACAGGTCTCCATCTTTCTCAGACACACATTGAGAATGTTATTATTTGATCACAAGCCTTTCTGCAAAGAGAGAGGCTTCCTGCTCAGCTCTGTACGGAGCTGACCTGGGCCACCTCAAGGAATCAAGTATTTCTATTGAACTAGGCAAAAAGAAACAGCCCAGTAGTCATGGCATCGTTCCCTCCTGTACCTGCAGTACCCACAAAGCCACAGGAATGCAAGCCCATGAAAATTAATTAGCAACTCCTATTTATTGTGAAACTAGGAATGCTACATTCACTAGTTATCCTGCTGCACAAATCACTGAGAGGTTTTTCTGTTGTGCCAGTGTCTCTGCTCAAGATATCAGCCTACACTACCAAAACTGATTCTTACCGAGCCTTTGAGACAGATGTCACTTTTATTAGAACCATGTCAGAAAAGCTAAAAATAGGTAAGAAGCCTTGGTAAGCAGAGAACTTGTGTTACCTTCATTAATGTAATAACCCTGGTCTCAGCTGCCCAGTCCTTGCTCCAGGGCAATTCTTGTTTATCTACAGTAGAATTTCCCCCCAGATGTTTCAGGAAACTTTTCTTTCAGTGAAGGAGAGAAAGAAGATGCGTGAAATGAAACTAAAATTTGTGCCAGTCTGAAATGAAAATATTTATCTGTAAACCTCGCTCTGTTGAATCCTGCTCCCACAAGCACATAGAATTAAGGCACAATATATTTTGTCTGAGATCTGAGTCTTATTTTCTGCAAGCCAATGAGATTTTTTCATTCCCAAATGGCATCTTGCAACTTGAGTAAACTGTTCGGTGTTCTTAAAACTCAGAGATAATTATGCAAAATTAATTGAGACTAAACAGACACCACAGGGTGTACAAAGGGAAATACAGCTATTAGCATCAGACTCCTGAGCATCTTAATTACAGGAGTATAGCAGAGGGGAGAAAGAGAGACCTGTGGGCTCAAATTTAACAAGCAGCAAATGAAAAACATCCCACATCTCTCATGCAACCAGAGGCATTTCCAAGCAGCTGCTTTCCATGGTGCAGTTCCTTGGAGCAGGGAGAGGTACCAAAGCCTTTGAGACTGGTGCATTGGCTGGAATTTCACTCTCAAACTCTCTCAGTATTAACCATCCACTTCTGCAAGGAGTCTGTTCAATCACATTCCCACAAACTTCCATAACTCTCACACTGTTGTGTTTCTCCTTTGAAAATATGTGATCAACAATATATTTTCCTGCTGAATATGGTGCTCTATTTTCCTGCAAGAAATGAATGCCAGTGAAAAGAACATGATGCTAGTGTGCGATTATAAATGTTAAGAAACACAGACCAACAGATCATGCATGAAGTGGAGAAGAGAGTCATGTAATAAAAGATCACAGGCAAAACTAGCACAGAAACTGGCTTCTGGGTAATGTTGAGCTCAGCCATTAAATATCTAAATACTTAACAAGTAACTTTGAGAACTGATACTGGAGCTGTGGTTATACCACACATTCCTGCCTACTGCTGTTTAATTCTGCTCCAATACTTGTTGGCTATGGTCAGACAGAGGAAAAGTACAGCGTACATTAAAGGGTTTAGGCTGTGAGCATGGATTTGTATGTATCTTGCACATCATGTATTTATACTTATGCCAATATTGTATGTAGCTATTATGTATCACTTACTGCCACTTTTTGCAAATATAAATGTCCTATGATGCAAAATGATGGAAAATTACCAGGTCAGAGTCTCCAGCCCTTCTGTGTGACTAATGCTTTTCCAAATAAAATATTCTACTCAGAGTAAAATAATAGGGAGGAGGAAAAAAAAGCTTCACGAAGAAAAGAAGCAAGATTTGATTGCTATACATTGGAAAACCAAGGTGCACCACCGCTGCCACTGCTGGGTCCACCAGCCCACAGGCATTCTGCCCAGCACATCTAACTGGAGATGCCAGTGCTGAGGTTGCACAGGAAGCCAAATGACTCCAGACTAACATCAAAGTCATCACCCAGCCCTGGCTGCAGACAGCATGAGGGAGGATCAGAGAAGCATCTTCTCTGCTCCCACCAAGCACCAAGGATGCTCTTGGGGTATGAGTTCAGTAATACCCAGCTGTCCAGACAGATGATTCATCAAAGAAGAAATGGTAACATCCTACCTAGTCCCTGCTTTCAGTAAAAGTACTGCTCTCAAGAATGGGAATAGGATATTTGTATTTATAGGGATGAAGGAAGACATGTCCTCCTTTGACTTTCTAGAGAAAGGTTGTGAGCAAGGCAGAGGCATTACCACTCCCGAAGAACACTTCACAGAAACCACCCTGCTACACAGAATAACAAAAATACATGTCTTTAATATCATTATAAGTAATAAAATAGAACACAAATTGCATTTCCTTCAAGGTCCCGTTTTGCATTGATATAATCTCCAGCTTCAGTGGAATTACAAAACAAAGCAGCAATGGTTGTTAAAAAGGAAACACAAGTATCATTTGAATGGCAGGTCAATAAGCAGACAGTGGACCTCATACACATCAGATAATATATTAAGCAAATACAGCGCTCCTCTTGAAAGCACAACTGTGAATGCAAATGGTTCTCCTTCAGCTGTAATCTAGAGCAAAGATGAAAGCTAAACCAGAAACAGAACATCAGCACCTACTAGGCCATGAGGGGATTACCATCCCTCTAACAGTTATTCACCTGCTGCCGCCAAGCTTCACTGGCATTCTTTGCCAAAGTATCTGCTCATCTGTATATGGCTACCAGTAAATGGCAGGCCTTGTGGGTGGCCCTGTAACTGTGTAGAGGCTTCCAAACACAATTCAATTAAAATGTGACTGAGAAGATCCACATTATCCATTTTTAAACAGAAGCACCAGGAGTTTTAACTCAAAGGTGAAGTACTTCAGCTGTTTAAAGATCTGGATCTTCTGCTCTATGAGAAACTCCATCAGTGAAGTTTGGTCTTTTCTGTTCTGAATGAAAATGTCAACAACAGCAGCCAGGGGGTGGGGGGAAGACACCAAAAGAAACAAACCATGCACAACCTACACAAAACCAACCAACCAACAACAACAAAAACCACCTACAAAGAAATTATTCCAAAACAAACAAAAAAGAAAAACCCAAACATTTTTCAGAACTACTAGCTCAATTCAGAACTGCTAATGCATTTCATTTTTCATGTTTTATAGAAATGGAAACAAAGTCATTGTAAGAGATTGAAAAATAAATAGAACAGAAACAATAAACCAGAAAAGGGCCATTTCAACATAATTTAGATGGAACCAGGTTATATTAAAACTTTTCTAAGATTGACAAGCACTTGGCTCTTTTAAACAACAATAAGAGGTAGAGTAACATCTGTCCCACTGATTTGTTTTTCCATCATGTTCCAATAAGCATGCAGTGAGGAAAGCGATAAAAGTAGAGGCAGAAATATGGAGATTAAATGCAGATGAAGGCTACAAGTATCAGATGAAGGCTACAAACATCGAAACTTTGCTATCACAGCTTAATATCACTGAGTTGCAGAGTTTCTGTAGTCACCTTAAACAAACTCTTGTTTCAAGGCTGTATAACTAAATTGGTAGCACCATCAATAGTGAGAGGAACAGCACACATTTTGTCCTGATTCTCCACTGCTTTATACCCTCTGTAGTTCACTACAAGAGCATAACTGCACACTGTGAAGAGACGAAATATTTTACAGCCATGCTGCACAAGCATAAATCACTACACAAAGTACAAAGAAATAGCTAATTTGGGACCAACTCACCAATATCCAAGATACAATACATGAAAGCTGTATTATTGGGTGATTTCAGCTTTGAAGGCAAAGCATTCAGATCCAGAAGCTCTCCAGGTCACAGCTTGCTCACTGTCTGCTTCTGCCACCCAACAAAGTTAACTGTTCCTCCTGTAAAAGATGTGGCAGATCCAACTCTGTAGTAATTTCAACAAAGAGCATCCCTAAACTGCAGGCTCTGGAGAGCATCCTGGCATGTGTCAGTCACTTCCTGACAGACGTTGAGCAACCACACATGGGAATTTAGCAGCCCCCAGGACAAGCTCTGAATAAGTGACAAGATATTCAATATTTTTTGTTTAACTGAGCTCACTGCTAATGAAGGAGCATTTAAAGAATGAGCTAATTTATATGTTTATTATGGAACTAAGCAGAGCAAAAAGTCTATGATTACTCCCAGCAACCCACGAGTTTATTTGAAAGAAAAGAACAAAACCTTAAAAAAAGATGTTTTGAAACCAAGGTAGACCTAACCAAGTCAGCTTTCATGAATGCTCATTAACTTCCTTTCTGTACTCACAGAAAGGGTGCTTAAGCTTGTGTTCCTCTCCTGCCTCTTCTTTGAAAGCTCTGAAAAGGGAGCTGTCTCTCAGAAAGCAGTTTTATTTGTTTTACTGTAAACCCAGGCTGCTCTGAAATCCTTTGCATTTTCTCCACAAACCCCAAATATTATCTGCAATTTATGCTGTCATTCTAACTCACCTCACCCTGTGAGGTCTCTGAGAAATTTCGGTAGTGGAAGCAAACATCCAGTTTGGGTTTTTCACATCGATTCTGCATTCTTTATCTAAATATCTCTATCACCCACGCTCCTAAACTTGCCCTTTCTTCCAGAGTTTGCTATTCTCACTCATGAATTGGTGATTACATTTTCCCTACTTCAAATTCTCTCCCTGTTCCCAGTGAGCACCATCTTTCGCTTCCCCTATAATCACTCTAAGGCAGAATCGTTAATGCCCCATGACAATACCCCATTCCAGAAGCAGCAATTTGTTGGGTTTTTTGCATAGCCAACTGTGAAACATCAGGCTCTGTTACCTTTACAGGAGAATGGAAGCCTTTACATGCTGTGTGCTCAACTAATAAAACCTGAATCCTTCAGGAGACATTCACCAGGAAGCTCCTCTGCTTCCCATGTTGTGCGTGGCACATCAGCAGAAGAGGGCTATATCTGAGGAAATTAATGTGTCCTTGGCAGCTGTATTGTATTTTGTATTCAGGCTTTCTGTACACAGCAGACACCACTAAAGGCTGAACTGAATGCAGCAAGTGTCACACTGCCCTTTCCCATTACAGATTTGGCCTTAACAAGGGTTAGTAACCTTTAACACTGGGTCAGTTGCCAATAGTGCCTATAGCACTAGCACTAACAGAGAAATGCTGTTCATCCCACCTTCAGAAGCCTCTGTAACCTGTCTTAATGGAGCAAGAAAAGTGCTGGGACTCACCAAAACTCACCCTCAGCAAGAGATGCTTTCCACTAGCAAAGCTGTGTAGCAGGTGTGGACTGTGCCTTCAGTCTGAAAGGCAATATGCAGAAAGCACCTCCACTTATGCCACAAATCAGCTGCACAGGGTATGTTCCTCTGCGCCTGGATAAACCGCACATAAACAATCTCAGTTAATCCCACTGCCAGTCTGTTACAGCAGTACTAAAAAACAGCTTTCTATGGCTTCCAGAAAAAAAATTATCTTTGGCTTGTAACTTTTTAATTCCTTTTAGCAATTACTAAGAGATTGCAGCTCATTTCAGATCAAGTCCAGGATGCCAAACCACCTCAACTAATGGATGTTAGAGCAGTCAGTCCCAAGCCAGCAAGAGCTAAGAGCTTCTGAGTATCTGCCTTCCTCTTCCATGTAGTATCTTAGTATTTACATCTAGAGGTGGCAAAAAAGTGCAGTTGTATATGATATATCAAAACTGAATGAAATTCAAAGCCAAGCAAGCTACCTGACATCAGTTTGATACAATGCAGCTCATCCAGTTATACAAACTTCTTCATCATTAATATTAGAGTACATCACTCAAAGTGTGAAAGAGGAAATACAGAGATCATCTACTTGTGATCCTACAGAAACCTGTTGTATAGGTTTATCTACACAGAGCCTCTGTCCTATACAGAAAGCAAAGCTCACTGAAGAAATGCATGCCACATTCTTTTCTCTTTAATATGTGTTTGCTTAGATGTTTTTAAATAGTTGTAAGGAAGAAAACAAAACCCAACCAAACAAAATACAAAGAACAAGATGGTCAAGCTCAGGCAAATGATATGTGATGGTAGGACTACTAGGATGGTAGGTTACGACTAGACTGGATACACTGCCTCCCACTCCTCCTGCTGCTGGCTCCACATGGTGGTGCTTCACCCTCTCCACTCCATTCAGCTGAAGGAGCTGCCACGTGCACAGTTATGCTTAAGTCAGAATCTAACCTTTGCTTCTGTGGCTAATACAGATCACAAAATATGCTTAACTATTATAAAATAATGAGCTGTTTTCTTTGCAAAGAAAACAAAGGTGATACCAGAGAGGAAACAGAAGAATCAAGGGAGAGGAATGGGGACCAAAAAAACCCACAAACACACACACACATAATAACAAGGGAATGTCTAGAAGAGCTCTTAAAAGAAAAAATGCCATTTTTTCTTTTATTTTTAAGTTTGCAAGCTAATATGCCCAGGCATTTAAATTAAACATGAGATTTGGATTAAAAATATTGTGATTTATCTGCCAAATAATTAAAATCCAAGTGCTCCCCTCAAGAACAGAAAATATATTATCACTTTTCTGCAAAACATACCAAGCAGAACATATTCAACAAAACACTGTAAGAGGTGCAACAGGAGCTGTATTCACAGACTCCTGGATTTGCCTAAGAGGCTCCCAGGCAGGGGTTAGAAAGCAAAGGGTCAAATCATCTTACTATAGCACTGGGGGAACATCCCAACATACAGAACCAAAACAGAGGGGCTGTTTCCATTCTGGCACCATTCTGGGCTTTATGAAAATGTTACCTTGGTGAAATTCTATTTGAGAGGAAAATACTGGAAATGAAAATAGAGAAAAGATCTAGAACGGATGAACTGAAAAAGGAATTTTGCTATAATATATAGTGTGGGAGAATGTCAAAACCTAAAGCAAACCAAAAAGGCACACAAAACTTTTTTTTTAGGGAAAACATCTTCAAAAGATTAATTAGGCTCAAGGTGAGGAGAAAGTTCTTCACAGAGAGAGTTGCTAGCCATTGGAATGGGCTGCCCAGGAAGGTGGTGGAGTCACCATCCCTGGAGGTGTTCAAAAAGGAACTGGACATGGCACTTGAAGCCATGGTTTAGTAGTCATAAGCTCTTGGGTGACAGGTTGGACTTTGAGGCCTTTTCCAACCTTATTGATTCTATGATTGCATGTTATCAGTATGCACATCAGCTGGTCACACTCTGTAAGACTGACTTCAAAATTATAAACTTAAATTTTGGTTCATTCTTAACACCAGCAATGAGTTTCCCATAAAGGTGGCCAAAGCTGTGACCAGAAGCAAAAGAAAGATATCCTGTGTGCTATCTACAGCAAGGTCATTACCCTGATGTCACTGTTAAAGGGTTGCAATTGTCATATCACTAAATAACCATACAAGTATGCTAAGAATAACATCTGTCATTGAGCACATGATAAATTTACTTGGTGGAATAGCTGCTTCCCACTACTAGAAAAGCTTAAAAGTGGCAACTTTTCCTAATAGTAGATATGTTTACTGTGTATTAAAAACAGGCTTTCAGCATCAAAGCTTTCATGTAACTGCAACAAGCACAATGCTGAATTCTAAATGAAATCAAATAATGAGCATCCAAGGTTACAAATTTTAAATTACAGTCATTATTAGAAGCACATAAATAAGCTTAACCTACGGAGATGTCCAGCAGTCTGTTAGCATTGCCTTGGGCTGCTGGCATCTACCTGCTGTGCCAGGGCTGCTTCTCAGGTGCTAGTGAGCCTCAGAGGCTGTCAATGCTTACAACCTTCCTGCTCCAAAAAGAACTGATGGAATGGCACTGAACTAATAAAGCACTCCTCATTCAGGCTGTTGGGAAGCTCATTCACTGGCCCTAGGGAGGGAAGAGTCCTTATAATGGAGATACAGCACCTCTCTCTCTTAGCAAAGGTTGTTTTTCTTTATTGTACCTTTACCAGCTTTTCATCCAGCCTGATTCTGAAAGGGCTCCCAGCAGTGAAGTTTCAGCACTTCCCAGGAAGCCATTTACATAGTTAGTAGTTATCATAATGAGGAAATTCCATCCTAAATATTCAACCTGGCTTGATTTAATCCCAGTTTTTCAGCTGTAACCAAATAAATCAGTCCTTCATCTCTATACTGCTCAGTCTTTGTGACACGAGTTCTTTCATTGCTTTCTAATTTGTGTTGGATTCCATCCCATTTGACAAAACCCTTTGTCTTAATGACATCTACAATCCATTCTCTCAATTAGAAAGATGTATTAGTAGAAGGGTTTGCCCCTTGCTTGAGTAACAAGGTTCCCAAATCAGCCAGAATGGCTCCTGTCACTGTTACATGATGCTGCAGCTGCCATCTATTAGCCTGCCCCTAAGTTTCTTTTCCTTTATTTTCCAAGTTTCTGCCACAAATCTGTCTCCTCACTTAGGTTATTTTTTTTCTTTCAGATGCTAGTTTCCACTTTTCCTTAACTACAGCAGCCAATTTTCTGACCAAAGCATTTACACATCTCTTATCAGTAAGCAAATAGTCAAGTTTCATATTCTTGCTAGCAGAAGTAGCTTTTTCCTTTATTTTGGTGAGTCTTCAGTGATAAGGAGATGATGATTCTTTTTTTAGAAGGGTACTTCTTACTAAGACAACAAAGTTCCTCAAATTTTCCCTAACACACTAATTGAAATTGTGAAGTAGGACAAGAAGATTCCCTCATATAAGGGAATGCTAAACATTGTACATTACGTTGCAGCTTAAGCAGGTGTGGATATGTGCTAGGAGATTCCTTACCTGCTGCCCCAAATAGTTCCCCAGAACCATGAGCACACTTACAACACACATCCACTCCAAAACAGCAACGGCCAATGGGACACTTGTCAGAATACATGGATGGCCTTCATCAAGAAGCTACTTTAACCTGACCCATGCAACTTGAACTTGTTTCCCATTTCCACCAGCACTACAATTTTTACCATAGTCTGACATGCCCTTTCTGCATGATGGTTGCAAAAGCCTTTGGTCTGGACAGCTCTTGCTCTGCTCAGGGAAACAGGACATTGTGCCTTTGTTTATCAGCTCTGACCCTGAAACAGCAGTGAACTTCTCACTAGTCTGCAAAGTACTTCACTGTTTCTGGTCACTAAAAAAACCATACACACACCCCCTGCATTCAGAAAGCCTGGGAGGTCTTGAGTAGCCTGTGTTTATCCAGTCTGAAAATCACAGGTATTTTCCTGAAAGAGCAGAACAGCAAAGGGAGGTAAATTCAATTCTTCCTCCAGCCCTTTTGACAGCTGGGAGTCTGAAGTAATTGCTAAATATGATGAAATGCCTTTAGATATACAAAAACAAAAGCAAGACGAAACCAGCCTCCCTGCAGCATGGTAACAGCAGGGAAAATAACTTTGTTTATACTTAGATATTTCTTCTATGTTTATTTGTTCTAGGGACACATTGATGCTTCCATGAGGAACAATCGATCATTTATTGCAATCACTGAATTCAGGGATTACAAAAATAAACTTGGGGAACAACAAAAAACCCCCCACCACTTATCAAGCCAGCTAGTCCATTCCCCACCTTCAGAACAGCTGAAATTTCTCTTCTTTTTTAAACCACTCCAGTCAGGTAGAGCCCATGACATTCCTGTCAATCACCTACAACAGTCTGCTCTCCAGCACACTACCACTAGGACTTTGTCAGCCTAACAAAGCAGAATTGGCTTTCTGTTGAAAACAGAGTAAGATTTGCAGCCCATGACATGCCATTCAAGGAAGCACAAAATGCATTCTAGAATGTGCTATGGTAGAAAACATCAGTTCAATTTGGTTAAGGCACAGAACTATCTGTCTTTTAAAGATGTCTCTTTATCTAGTCCTGGCTGATGCTGTGGAGCCAGCATCTTTCTCTAGAAAGAACTGAGATCATTGATTTTGACAGCATCTTGGGCAAGCACTAGAAGGGTAAATACCAGAGGGGCAGAAGCTGAGAAAGAGACTCAAATCAATCCAGCAGAACAAGTGGAGCCCAGGAAACAGAAAAGCATGCACAGAATCAAGTGTCTGAAGGGACAGAGAGACAGAGCTGAAAGGACTTTGTGGAGTTGGTCAGCAAAAAAGGGCTCAGAACAAATGCAGAAGAACCCACTGTGTTAGGATGCAGGGAAGATAGCACTCCAAATCCAGCTTTATTCTGCTTCACCTGCCATTGAATTTCCAAAAGCTCTTTTCAGGCTGCTCTCTTTAAAGAAAGGATCTAGGTACGGCTACCTCCGAAGCTCAGGATCTTATTGCATATGCCGAAATAGAGACCTAGGGCATTATGCCAGCACCACACCCAGCACACCAGATTGCAGTTACCAAAAGCTCTTATGGCAGTGCAGCAGAACACAAGTGAGCACAGCTGCACTACCTGCAGTAGCCTCTGCTGTACTTGAACTTGAGAAGCAGAGATGTCTGTTATCCCTCCGCAGAACTTTTCCACTCATACTCTCTGTGTGTTGCACTTAGCTTTCCAAAGACTGGAGAAAAACTTACTGCATTTTCTTGTTGTGTTCAAATGCATTGCAGCCCAGGATCCAAGAGCCAGAAAGGAAGTAAAAAAAACTACTGCAAGTAGTTACACAGGATACTATCTAGCAGCACAGCTATTATATTTTTATCAATAGCAGAGCTTTTCTGAAGCTTAAGTATTAGGTTGCTAATACTGCTGTATAATACTAACCAGAGCACCAAAGCCCCGGACACCACCTGCCCTGATCTCTAAGCAGGCTGCAACAGAAATGGCAAGCCAGCTGATTAAAGGATGTGTCATGACAAGGTAACTATCAAACACCACCTTGGCCGTGCCAGGTAATTCCAGAGCAGACAGCTATTTTGGATGGCATGGCAACAAGTTAGCAAGACCAGATTTATGCAAAGCCAGTTTAAACCTTCACAGGCAGAGAAGGGAGAGTGAAGCAGGTGATAAAGCCACAAAGGGATCTGCATCCACATTCTGGTTGCTTCTGTGCATGGAAATTGGTAATGTGATAGCTTTATTACCATTACTTATTTGCTAGCTAAATTGAAATCATCAAAGATAGATTAATGTATCTTCTTTTGCTTCTCAGGCATGCCTTGAAATTATCTTACTGGGTATACTTTTAGTGTCACATTTTCACTTCAAGCGGGAGAGAAATGTCACTTCTAAGAAAGATAGATTTGGATTTAGACATGAAGCCAGACTGAAACATGTTTCGAGCATCTGCACATTAAAAAATAAAAGCTCTGCATCCAGCAAGATATTTCAAAACACTGTAATGCAACCCCAGTACAGAGAGACTTTTTTCATTTCAGCAGGCATTAGGTGTTCAGCAGGCAGAGGTGTTTCAGGTTATGAGTCCTTTTTTCCCAGTATTATCAAACACTGCATGGAACCCCCTCTGCAATAGAACTCTGTTCTGAAGTACCTGTAAGGCACAGGTCTCTGAGTGCACTAAATCGAAAAGTCCTACACTGAAAGGGTATTAGAGAAATGTAAAACCACACTCCCCAAATGTGTAATTCAGCTTCTATTTCCTTTTTATAAACCCACAATGTTCTAAAGCATCAAATCAGAACAGTACTTCCTTATACTGATTAAAGTGCATGCAATTAGCCCTTGCACTTCCAATACTCAGGCTATCAATAGCCACAATTGTGAATTCATATTTGAGTTTTCTCAGGTTTATTCCATTTGATTTTAACTCCAGAAAATTCTTAGTAAGCAACTTGAGAGCAACCAGATCCTTTCTTTTAGGCCAGCAGTTCATAGACTGTGCAGAGAGAAGTAAGGCTACTGAAGTCCTGTGTTGCAAACAGATGTTAGTAACTGTTTGTTGTTGGCTTTTTCTTTTTCATGTAAGGCAGTACAAAATGGAACCACTGGTGTTCACCAAAGCAGTTTTCCTATATTTTTCATCACAGCAGATAATTTCAGTCACAGGGTAAGACAAAAGTGCTGTCTGCTATGCAAAATGCCTGCAGCATAAAGTACATCCAAGGGAAAAGTGTTTTGCACAATCATTAGGATTTAGTATGCTACTCTGACAGACGTCCTGCCACAGATTCAAGAGCCTCTTCCTAGTAGAAAGGTACAGGAAACAGCAAGCATCTAAAATAACCAGAGGATATTGAAGTGCCAGTCCTTTCACATCAGATAGGATGATCTTTTCAGTAAGATGGCACCTGTACTATGATCACTAGGAGTTTGCATCATTTGTGTTCAGTCTCATTTTAGGAATCTGTACAAATCTGCAAGAAGTTATTTAGTGAAAATCAAATGGAGAAAATAAAATGTTCCCCATTATTTTCAGCTTGCTTTGGATACACACCAAACAGAAAGGTATTTCTCTCTGTTCATTAATAATGCTCACTGGAGCTTGGCTTATGACTATGCAGCCAATATGAGGCAACAGAAAGAGCTTACTAACATATTTGCAGATGACATCTTTGTTCACACAAAGAAACCAAAGAACCAACCAGACCTTTCAAGTATGTCAGACAGTTAGATGCAGGGGTAAACCAGCAATTTTTTCCCCTCCATACAGTTAAAGCATTTCCAGAATTTACATTAAATAGTCACCATTGTTCTCACTCCTTTCTCCTACTGTGCCATTATTACAGTATTACTCACACCTTTATGCAGCATCCACAACACTGTGAGACCTAAGAATGCCAGCATTAATTTATTACAGTAAAAAAGTATGAACTGCTTGTTCTTCCTCTAGCAGCTGGAAAGCAGTCTCAGGCTGCGCCAGGGGAGGTTCAGGCTGGATGTTAGAAAAAAGTTCTATACAGAAAGAGTGATTGCCCATTGGAATGGGCTGCCTGGGGAGGTGGTGGAGTCGCCATCACTGGAGGTTTTTAGGAGAAGACTTGACGGGGTGCTTGGTGCTGTGGGTTAGTTGTTTGGGCGGTGTTGGATTGGTTGATGGGTTGGACGCGATGATCTTGAAGGTCTCTTCCAACCTGGTTTATTCTATGTATTCTATGTATTCACTTAAATCCACACAGCAGCAGGGAGGAAACTAGAGAAATGGGATTGCCCAATTCCTTTTTCTTTAGGGTCAAGATTTCCCTGTTTCAAAATCCAGAATCACCTAATCTAATTCTTTGAAATTTTTGCCCCAATTCATTCAGTTCCAGAATGTGTGGAGTAAAAAATGCCTTAAAGACAATTCAAAGCTATCATTTAAAGTGACTTATGTAAAGATTACATCATAACCCAGCCCAAAGGGCCTAAGATGAGAAGAAGAGAGACAGAGTGTGCAAATGAGAGCACAGGATGATACCTTACAGATCTCACTTCAGTTTCACAGCCTCATGTCCCATTTACACTGTACAGATTTCTTTTGTCCCTAATCAAATCTGCTTATTCATTTCTAAGCAAAACAGATTCATTGTTTTGTTTTTCACTAGCCTGGTTTTCACAATGTTTGCTCATGACAAATCAGATATTTTTACATTTTTATTTGTAATAGCATTATAAAGAATTCAAAGACAGAGTTTGCTCTCCTGCTCTTCAATTGTTTCTGCAGCTTTTATAAGACTTAGTTTTTTTACCTCCTCCTCCATTTTCCTTTCTCCACCCAACTTGTGCTTTGCAGAATTGTGTTCCCATTCTTCTGGCCTTTAACCATTTCCACTTTTGCTTTTTTTTTTTTTTTCTGGAATGTACTGGCAAAATGCAAAAGCTCTAAAAAGCTGTTAGCCCCAGTTTACCTGAAGGAAGCCAGTTTCTGCTTCTGCATACAGCTTGCTGCAGTGCACAAGAAAGCCTTGTATAAAACACTGCCGTTGAGAAGACTCTTGTGGGTTCAGACTCTTCAGCCACAAACACATCAGCACAAAGAAGGAATTAAATAAAGGTGTTCCCTCTGCTGCACAGAATTTCACTGTATAAATGTGGAATCTTTAAAACAGAGGTTCATCTCATTTTCAACAGAGCAGTGCCTTGGCTACCTGTTTAGAAGGAAGGTTTCCAGATTATGCATTTCAGTCTTTTCTCCAAAAGATGTCAGGGTCCCATCCAAATTCAGTGAGCAAAGACTCAGTGCTGCAAGGTTTCAGATACATCCCTCTTTGGGATTCTCCACCACCAAGCAGCCACCTCCAGCACACTGCCAGTCAGCTGAGGATCACTCAGAACCTTCCCCACATGCAAATGCATGTCACTTGCAGATTTGAATGTCTTCCTCATCACCAGCTCCTTTCTGAACACAGCTCAAACTCATCAGGTCCATTAAGAGAATCATTAGATTTCGCTGTTTGCCATGGGAGCACATCCTTCATGCCTAGTAAGGCACAGCTGCAGGCCTCTATCAAACAAGGCTTCTCATGTACCCATTGATCTGTTGTTACAGTGACTACTCACCACAGCATAACTCACAGCCAGTGAGGTCTCCTGCAGTGCCACTTAGCTCCATGATTCAGATCAGCCTGCCTTCAGTGCTGAGACATCACTCAAGCAATTTTACATGCACTTTCTCAAACTTTTCAGTTTAATTATGCCGTTTTCAGCCTTTCTTAACTTGAAAATCTTGTGAATCAGCTGGCATTTAATAACTCTGCTGAAGCTCATGAAGTCATTTTGCATTTATGCCCTTACTGCAAACAAGTTTTCACTGTGCAAAAGCATTGTTTCAAGCCTTCTCTTACAGAGATCATGCGCTCCCTTGCAACACACAATAACAACATTTAACTAACTCTGCATAAGCCTACCATAATATCAGGCCAGGACATCTAAGAATTGGTCACATATACCCAAACAAGGAAATTAATTTGCTCTGGGGTACTGAGCTGCTAATTTACCATTTCATTTTTTTTCATTCAGACTAAGTTGAGCCAGCAACAAACATCTCTCAGCCTTCTGCTTTTATTTCTATGACATTTCCATTTGCCTCATCTCAATTCCAGAAGGAGAAAAGCAACATTCCCCAGCTCCCCTCCAAAACCACTTTTTTTGAAAGAATGTACCTTGTAACAGACTCAAAAATTGCAAGAATAAAAGGTCCTTTTCCCAAACCTTGGCATGCAGAAGAAATTAAATAGCCCAAGGCTACCATGATCTGGTTTACTCCCCTACATCATGAAAGAAAACCTCATTCCCTGATTTCCAAGGGCTTTCTTAATGTATATTGTATTAAGTCATATGATGTTAATCATAAAATCTAATTTTTTCTTGCTTATTATGCACCATACCAGCATGCTAGCGTTTCATTTGCTATTTGTTACAGCTGGCTTTATATACCAGGGCTAAAAAAATAAATCCCATCCCTCCTAACGTTTCCCTGACACTTTCCACTCAAACCACTATCACATTTCCTTAATCTCCACTGCAGTCTCCCTCGCATTTCTCTCTGTACTTATTTATTGAACCTTGTCACCCATTACATTATTTATTTTTCAAAGTTGCAGAAGGTTGTAAGCTAAAAAATACAAGTCTCTGGTGCTACCATCACACAGCCTTACGTATCTGACTGGAACTCCTACAGATTGCTATAGTGGACAACATACTATAATCATCTAAACAAAAGAGACAATTGATTCGTTTTTCAATCACATTTTATCAGACCATTATGTAAACAAATGCATTATTATTTTTTTTTCCTACCCTCTGCCCAGACAAGCTTTCACCTCTCCTCTCAAAATACAGCAGCTGTCTTGTTCAGTGCTGAGACTGGCAATATATTCTGAGAGGGAGACTACCATGAAGTAATAATGTGGGGTTGTTATGGTGAGTCCCTTTCCATCCTGGCTTGCTCAGCTCTGGTTTTGGAAGGCAGAGCTCTTTCTTGACACTTCCCTCCTCCTGGCTACTCAATAGCCTGTCACAGGTACCACCTTTCTTGCTTAGTTCCCTCTGCTACTTAAACCCAGCGAGAGATCACTGTATGTACCCTTGTCACATGGGTTAGATTTTCTAGTGCCAGCTTCTTCAGATACTGCTTTCTCCTCACAGGCCATTTTGCAACACACCACAGTGTATTCTGTGCTCATACTTCATTATTGTGGCTTCAGGATATGGTTGACAGACTGATTAACCTGGAGGCACCTGATGCAGTCACACTCACCCAGAGTAAGAGATGTGCCTGATAGTCCTTGGTACATGACTACCAACCCAATACAAAAGTTAACCTGTCCCATGTCTCCTCTTTTTCTTCACTGGTTTCATGATGTCGCATTTCTGTTCCCTTGGTTCCTTCCTTTATTCCACTCTGCAGGTCCTAGCAGCAGTCATAGTTTGAACAAAAACGTTGTGCTACAGCCTAAAATCTCTTTAAAATATAAATTGTGACTGCATATTAGAAGCAATAGAGAAGAAGCTGAATTCAACCATCATCTAGGAAAGGCCTTATTGATTATCTGCATTTATCTATTCAAGAAATACCACCTGATTAATGAAATAGGAATTAGGCTGAAGAACACCAGGCACGAGGAATGGCAGCTGCTGCAGGCTAAAGCTGTGCTCTCAAGTACTGTGAGGGAGCTGCTGTTATAGTCACAAGTCAAAAACTGAAAGTCATCATCACATTTGAGATCCTTTTGCTTGGCTGCTTAGTATCTGTATGACATGTGCTACTCTGCTCAGGTCTGATTTCTAGTTATGTGTGCTATGGAAATCTCCTCTAAGATATTCTGGCAAATTCTGAAACCTGTGTAATTTCAGATGCAGGACTTCTTTGTGGAACACCTCCATCGGTCTTCACAGCTCACCATTGATACCAAAACCAAGGAGAACTTTTATCCTCCATGCAGGCAGCAATACCAACAGCGCAGACCCCTGACAGAGACAATAAAGAAAACTCTTCTCTGCCTCTGTGCAATTTTCTAAGGAAGCTCTGTTCTTATGCAGTGCCTTGTATTCATATATCCCCTGACAAAAGATAAGCATTTACAGAATTTGCTTTTGGGGGATTTATGAGTTTATCAACACTTACCTAAGATCTCTCCAGTTGCACACAGCGGAGGCCCATAAAGTAGAATATCCATTTAGCTTTATTAAGTTCTATTAAGTATATTATATAGTGGAACTAAATTACAAATTATAACAAAGCCAGATGAGCCAGTGCTGAATAAGAGTTCATGCAGAAGAAGTATCACTTCAGTATATTTTCCAGCTCAATGGTTTTTTCTCATCTGTGCACAAGGGTATTGCCATTAAAATGACAGATAAGATGACAAAACTTTACATCAACTCTACTTCCAGTCAAAGCTCCCACATGACATACAACCATTAGCAATTCATATACAGTACTGCCCCCTACCATGAGCCAGCAATTCACATCACTCCAGCTTTCTGAGCATTTGGTTGGTTTAATAATCATCACTGACTTGCTGCATTGAATCTGGACACAATACTTCAGCTTTTGCTTCAATGCTCACACCCACAAGACAAAATTCAACTTTTGTTTGTGAAAGGCTGTCTCATGGGTTCATGGTCAAGCTGCCACTCCAACATGTAGCTATTACTCCTTCAAATCTACCAAGATCCCAGACATTCCTTTAGTTCCCTAGTTCATAAAATTACTACCTACTTGGATTTAGACATCCAAAGTCAGCCTGAGGTTTAGATATGATCATGTCTCATTTATATAATTTCTTCTTGTACTAATAAGTCACCATTTTCACACAAACATCCCCCAGATTTTCAGCACCAACCCCTCTAAATCAAATTATTTTGGTTTCTGAAGACACAGAACCCTGGCTGGAGCAACACAAACTACTGAACTGCATGGATACCGTCTAGGCTACCTACAGGCTCCTACTGCAAAAGGCTACATTAGGTTCTGGTTTGCAAGTACTAAACCACAACAATGAACTCGGACTTTCCTGAATGCCTGACAACTCAGGATGGATGTTAGTTCTCCCCATTCCCTTCCATGAGTTCCTATATCACTCTGATAATAGAGGCCCTGCTAGAGAAAGATTAATAAGAAGGTAAACTCGCTCAGACTGATTCCAACAGCAAATTTTTCAGGCCAGCCACGGTGTTCTGCGAGGTCTTCTTTATCGAGGACCAAAGGAGAGTGAAAGGCAATCACAAAGTGCTCTTAAAATGCCATAGAGTCCTGCTTTGTTTTCATCACCCTGTTCTCAAGCAACTTGCCCACATCACAGCTTTTAGTGGCTGTGAGTTAATATATTTAACCCTAATTACAACTCTCTTCCTGTACCCACTTTGCCACACTGCTTTCTCCAGGACTTACAGCATGTTTATGGAATCAAAAGCGCCTCCCTTCATCTGTCCCAGCTGTCTGTGCAAGCCAGCAACAAACACACCTCTCTGGAGAAAAGAGCCATCAGAGAAGGCATGAAAAGTCACCAAATCATTGACTCCAAGGATAGCGTAACACCCTGAATATTCTAATGGCTCTGATCTAAGGCCAAAGTCAAATCATGCCTCTGGAATTTAGAGAGGCATAATCCTCCCTTTTATTCATTCAATTTCTCCCTAACAGTGGAATAAGCACTACTGCAACAGACATTCTTTTTGTGTACAAAACCTCACAATCTTCCAGGAAATTCCAGGTGAAAGAGGTGTGCAGTTAAAGCTCCTTTAAGAACAAAGGCTAACTCTGAATCTCCAGACAAGGTTTATACAACCTTGCTATTATCAGAAGAGAAAAGAACAATAGAACCTCTGAACAACAAATTGGCAAGCTGCTTACTTTCAACCTTGCCTTTTCCACCAGGACTGGGAAAGGCAGTTACACTGAGGGAATGAAATGTTTATAGCTCCCATCAAAAAGAACATCCAGACCTTTTCAAGCTGAATGAATGTAACAATTACAAACCAGACAGCCCGTCTCTGCAGAGGCTGTCAGTCAATTTGCAGTTGCACTCAACCATGGAGTCCTTTAAGCTTCTGAACCAGAGGGCTCTGACCGAAGTTCAAACTCTATAGCCCCATTCCTTGAAGGCATGTTCCAGGCTAAGCATTCTTTACAGTATACTTAAAGAATCCGTAACACGGCATTGGAAAGCCCAAAACACATCCAAGTCTTCCAAGTTGTTCTTGTGTCCTTAAACCCACAAAACCTAAAAGCCAGACAGGGCTTGCAATCAACATGGAAAAGATTCTCAGGAACTTAAGGTAACTGATACAAACCCCTGCACTCCCCTTCTGGGCAAGGCAGTGCCAGCAGCCACTGGCCCAACACACTTAGGCAGGCAGTCCCTTCCTGCCTCTTCCTTGCCAGGGCCATAGTATTGCTAGGCAGCTACCGGCCACTGAGTCTGTGGTGAGCTAGGGTAGATCCTGCCCTTTGAAAAGACTGGTTTCCCACCTCTGGGAACAGAAACAAGCTTCAAAACATCTGCCAGGGGAGTTCCAGTCTGAAGAACCACGTTGGGGAAAGCTTTATCGTGACATACAGCAAAACCCATTTGCTCCAGGGAGCAGGATGTGTACAGCAAAAACTATTTTAGGAGGCAGAACACTGCAACTGGAGGACAGTTACTGTCAGAAGCTCATATTAGTCCAGCAGAGAAAGATTGGTCTGTACAACACAATTACGTCTCTGTCCCTTGCACTTACTATTTCAGACTGCAAAAGCAAGCCGTATGTTCAAATCAGTGGTTAGTATGTGAAGGGAAAAAAGGACACTTCGATGCAGGCAAGGATAAAGTTGACTGCATTAAACCAATCTGCTGCAATGATAGCTTAAGGTGTTACCATTACTGTGACAAATAACCTAAAGCCAAGCCAGCCAATGCTTATGGAAGACACTCCTGTTTATACAAATACTGCTCCTCTTACAGGGTGACTCTCATGTCTATCAGTTTAACATTCTCATTTTGAAGACAGCAAGCCCCTTAGCTCAGGAAGCTTTGAAAGCTCTGTGCTGCTGGCCACCTGACCTTGCTCTGACTGGGGGAGTCAAGTTGACAAAATCAAAGGGAGTTAAAACCCAAAGCATTCAATTGTCAGTCTTTCAAAATGAAGCATCCCCTTGAGCAAGCAGCCCGTAGAAGAAGGAGGGAATACAGCTGGAGAGGAACAGTTACAGCTTTTAGTATGGGCTGGGAATGTGGCTGTTCCGGTTGGCAGATGTTAGCAGAATTCAGACTGCTCATTTGTACCCTGCTGTGGTTGTTATGGGACAGTGTCCTGTGCTGAGAGCTGTGGGCATTCTGTCTCATCTAGGCATCCTTCACGGTCATTACCAAGAAGCCACTAATTAATGGCCTCCTGACAAGGCAGCTCTTTCTTGGGTGGAGAAAGTCTTACAGAAGTATTTTCATTTTTAACATATGACTTACAGGCAGCCATGGGGAAGACAAACTAACTGCTAGACAAAGAGTTGGAGTGGAGGGTGGAGGAGGGAAGGAATAAAACCTGCCACTTGGGTCTGAGCATGGGTCATTTAATCCAGCAGCAACCATCATGAAAGAGCATCAGAAACAGAGCAAGTACAGCGCACTCGTTGTTAGCTCCCAGAAAAAGCAGCTGGGAACAGTGAGAGTCAGACACTGGATTTGGTTTAAAACCTACCAATGGACCTATCTGTACAAACTTGTCTATGTTACAAGTATTGTTTATAGTTATGGTCTCCACAGTACTATGTAACAGCAAGTTCCATAATTTAATCATGTCACCTGAAATACTTTTCCTTTCATTTTGTTTCTAAACTTACTGCCTGACAATGTTGTGGAAGGCTGCTGGCTCTTCCAGTATGAGAACAGTAAATAATGACTCTTCCTGTGATTTATCAGTTTGTAGTTTTCTCTTGTCCCTCCTCCCCATTAGTCATTTGTCTTCTCAGTGGTAGTCCTCACACCCTTTTGGTCTCCGAACAGCACATATAGGCCACAATAACATCGATGTCCTACCTTGTCATGGACTGAAGCAATGACAAGTGATCTTTCGCTTAAATGCAGTGTTATCTTGAATCATCCATGCTGGGAGGCCTGTTTGGATCCTACAGGGGAGCCTACTAAGATCAGAGAGTCCAAATAAATACAGATTAAGATATAACAGCCTTAGGTAAAGGTGACGCAGTGGATTGTGAGCGGAGGCAAAGGTTTGTTCCCTCTAGCCAGATGGTGCCTTTGATGGATGTCAGTATATTTTTACTCACTGTAAATGGCATTACAAGGTGGCTGGTACATTATAACCTTAAGGCTAACAGATGCCTTGTACCCAGCTGTAGGGAAGAGTTACTGCATATGCTCTTCATGAAGCAGCAAGTTAGGATTACCTGAAGAGAACAGGATCCATAAAACTTTTAAAGATCTTAACATAAAGCAGGAAGAGACAGGGAAAAAAACAACAGCCTCATTCTTGTCTGCACCAGTCATGGCAACTGTGTCTGTATCAGTGCTGAGGAAAATTTTGGCTGTCTAGTGAGGACCAACCTGAGAGGCAGTTTCAAATAAACTCTGAGGTCTTCAAATGACACAAGCAGTGCTCCTGAGACGGTGAGTGCAACAGCAGAGTAAGCTGTGACCAAACGCTGATGTCAAAGCAGTTCTGAACACTTCCAAGCTGCCATTGCTGAAACACTAAAAAGTAACATGCAGCTTTTGGTGGTTTTTTTTAAGGATACATACTCACTTTATGGTACCAGCATCGTCAGGATCTATAAACTCTTAACTTCTACCATCTATCCTTGTTATCACAGGATCTTTTTTTGAAAGCAAGTATAAAATGCCAGATAGGTGAACACAAACAAAAAGGTACAACAGTTAATGAAGCTCTAGAGGCATCCACAGAGTAGCTTCACTGATTTAATACTTCAGCATAGAGACAAAGCAGTCTGTGCAGGGACGCAAGATGGGACGAATACTTGGCAACTAACACAGAGCAAGATTTCTAATGACATCTTCACCAGACTTCAGAGACGCCATTGTGCCTTTTAGGCCTCATTATATGGTACCTGCAGCCTGTCATTACTGAATGAGGCTCTGAGAACAGGAAAGATAATAGGGAAAGTGCATTTACTGCAAAGTGAGTGGAAATAACCACTTGCACAGGCTAACCTTTCTACCATCCTTCAACTTACCTCACTGTCATGATGCTTCATGGAGGTGTGTAAAAGAATGACCCCACATTTAACCCTTGGAATCCTGTACAGCTACTAAGAAACTGCAGAAACAGATGAAAATCTTTATTTTACTGATCCTTCTGGTAAAAGATAGATGCTTTTCCTCTCTGCATCAAAAACTCTCCAGAAGTTATGCTGGGACATGGTTCAGCAGCTCTGATCTAGCTGATTAGCAAGTAAATCTTAAAGAAAAAGACCAGACATCCAGTTCCTCAGGCAATAGAAGCCTGTAAGAAAAAATATGGCCAAAGCTTTCTTATTACTACATGATAGTAATTCAGGGACTGGAGGTTAGAAAATATAGCATAGTAAAATCTTTTCCACTCAACTCACAAATTGTAAAGGCAAGAGTTCAACAAAAGTTTCTTTTCTAACATCTCATAACTATGACTGGGGAAGCAAAGTGGACCTTGTGTATGTTCAGCTTGTAAAAGGTAAAGGTTGAATATTAAAAAGAAGTCATGTACATAAACCCAGCTTCTATTTCTAATAAAGTCTACTGTTCATTATTCTGCATACACCACTGCTCTCACATTTCATACTGAAAACGAGATTAAAGAACTCTGAAAAGGTAATAACAAAAATTGGAATTGCCTGACCTATGCTTTAGGTTGAGGAAACCAGAAAAGGGGGGCGGGGGGAGAAAGAAAAGTAAAGCCCCTAAATCTCTTAAGATTTGAGACGATCTTGAGCACCAGCAGCACCTGCGTGGGATTACTTGGAACAGCAGCACCATCTGCTGCCCGCATGGCAAATGGCACCGCCTGCAGCAAACGACACTCCGGTTCAATCAGGGCAATGGGAATGGAACTCACTCCATGATACAAGGAACTTCTTCACCGAAACGGTTCTCAAACACTGGAACAGGCTCCCCAGTGAAGGGTGGTTGAATCCCCATCCCTAGGGGTGTTTCAAAGCAGCAGAGATGTGCTCCACAACTTAGTATCAGCCTTCTCTGGAG
Source organism: Dryobates pubescens (assembly GCF_014839835.1). Taxonomy (NCBI): domain Eukaryota; kingdom Metazoa; phylum Chordata; class Aves; order Piciformes; family Picidae; genus Dryobates; species Dryobates pubescens. Next base: position 6,258,057 of record NC_071635.1, read on the forward strand.
TTAGAGAATGGTTGGACTTGATGATCTTAAATGTCATCTCCAACCAAAATGATTCTACCTCCCAAGGCAGCACTTGCACAAACACGGACCACAGATTTTACTATTCACAGAGAAAACATGGGTGGTGAAACGGTTTTCTCTGATTACTTCAAAAGGGAATTTCAAACACTTAAGCACCATTCCTTGTCTCAAATATTCCATGTACAGATGGTTTAATTTTTAAGTAGCTTCTCTGCATCTGGATTCTGCACCAGTCTCCATCATGGCCAAATAAAAGTGGAAAAGTTATGATAAAAGCTAATGTTGTGAGGATCCTGTAATCTCAGGTGCAGTTTGTGACCACAGGCACTAATCCAGAGTAAGCCAGTTTGGATCTCATCTCCCATTCCACAACATTTCTTACCCTGCACATATTCCTAGCCCTTCCCTCCACCAGCAGCAGTCCTCACCAGATGTCCCAGAGAGTTACTGGTGGCACCAGACAGCAGCTGTCTGGTTGGATTCTGCCAGCCCAGGAATCTGGGACAGGTCACACAGAGTCAAAAGGACTTCGGTGCCAGGAGGCAGGAGAGGTTGGACCAGGCAGCCTGAAGAGGGCAGGACAGAATTACAGCAGCACCATTAGAGCAATTGAAACCACGATGGAGACGTAAACCACATCCACAGCCATCCTCCCAGACAACAGTGACAGGGAGGATTCAGCAAACTATCCAGAAGGAGCAGAGGAAAGCACTTAACTCAATAATTTAAATCGATCAATAAATACAATCTATTGTGCTGCTTTAAAGTCTATAAATCTTACATTTGGACAAGCAGAAGCAAGGAAGAGAAAGAGTAAGAGTGCATGAGCAGGAAAGAGTGAGGTATGTGTGGGAGAGAATGGAAAAACAAAGACTGTAGAGTGGATTAGGCTTTAGTTAATAAATTTACTCATAAAAAAGAGCTTTTATATTATACACTGGAAACCAAGGGCTTGTCAGCACGAGCTCATAACATTAACAATGCAGAACTGCACTATAAAAAATTAAAACTCTACATTTTTTCCATATTAAAGTTTTAAAGCTCTTAATAATCTGTGAAGAATCAATTTCAACCAAACTATTACAATGTGCAGTTTCTACAGCTGATGTGTGACTAAACAATCAGCTAAATTTAGAACCATGGTGTTTAGACTTATAATGCATGAAACAGGAGTATCTTTATTCTCCTTCACACACATCACTTGAATTTTCAGAGCCTGTCGTAAATGCTGATCTAAAGCAGCGAATTTAAGGCAACCTCCAGAGCAGGCAGGTGCTTCTCTCACTGTGCTCTCCCTGCTAACCTGATGAGAATGCTGCTGCAACCATCCTCTTCACACCCAGGATCCCTCAAATGTAGACCACTGTCTTCTTCACCTGCTTCCATCTCAGAAATCTTCCACTGATCCTACAAGTGTAGTTTATCTGATCTGCTTCAGCACTGTGCAAACAGCTCTCTTTCCTTCCCCCAGCTTTGGAGAAGAAAAACACAAAAGCAGCACAAAATGAGAATGCAGTGCCCAGCCAAGTACCAGTAACTTGTTATTCCAGGTATACTGAACAGCAGCATCACCACAGTACCCAGATACTAGACTGCATAGCAAGATACAGAGCTGCAAACCATCATACACGCTTACAAGGCTGCATAATAGCAGGGAAAATAAACCATGTTTGAAGCAGTGGAATCATACGAAAAGGAAAACAGATCTTCATCCATTAAAAACCACATACAACTGTGCTGAGAGGGAAAAAATTTATTGGTCCTTAGATTTGCAATGATTCCTTGCATTCTGTTCAGCAAATTCATTCAAATACCACGGACATCTTGTCTTCATTTGCAGTGTTAAAGCTGGCTTAACATTCAGTGGAAAGGTAAGGGAAAAAGGCAAGTAAAAGATAATCTTAAAATATTAGTAAAACACATGATTTTTTTTCTTCCTATTTCAGCAAAACACTTGCAGAGAACTGGGCTCTGTGCTCAGTACCCATCTTCCATGACGATGGCTCTCATAAACAGAAGGCACTTGAAATTCCTGGAAGTTGGGCTGTCAGGAAGAGGAGGGATCAGCTATTGCCTGGATAATAATATGCTCATTTTAATAAGTGCAAGTATAAATCCAAACAGCCACAAAGCATTAAGATACAAAAACTTAGCTAGACATGCTAACTGAAGGGCTGCAAAGCTGGAGTACAACAAAGCCTTCGTGTCACTGTTACTCATCGTCTCCGCCACAGAGGAGCAGGAGTGCTTTCCTGTAGTCCCCAGATGTATCTTTCTGTTAATACAACAGATCAGTCACCATGAGTCACAGCCACAGAAATGAAAGCAGCAGCAGCCAAGGAGGACTCCACAGATTATGCATGTCCCACCCACAGGAAATCCAGTTGGATGACTCTCCACTCAGGAATGATGCAAGGAAATTCTCTGTCTCTTACGTTAGAGCTGTATTTACACAGACCTTCAGAAACACTAAGAAACCTCTGAGAGCTCTACTAGAACTTGAGCTTCCCACTGCTTATTAGAAAGCATTTGTCTGCAAGTTGGAAAGTCCAGACGAAGGAGAAGCCCAAAGCAGCACCTACAGCAACAACCTTTACAGTGCAAAGTGCACCTGATGGCACTTGAGAGGCCCCAGCCCTGCTCTCTGTAATTAGTGGAAAACTGCTGCTAATCCCACAGGACAGATGCATGGGTCCCACTCAGAGTCAAAAGCAACCCCACCCAGACTATTTAAGAAACCATGATGTCAGGAATGGTGTGACAGAACATAGCAAAAAGCAGCAATTAAAAATAAAACAAAACACCCCCAAAAAAATTCCAAGGAAGAAACACATTTTGGCTTCAACTCTGCAGCAACAGCTGGCTCTGGATTTCCTACTGGCTCTTTCCCCTCCTGCTCCTTCCTATCCATTCAAAGGAGATTATGATTCAGATTGATTCCACGCTGAAATGCTTTCCACTGTGAAATGGTGCAAAAGATTCCACACCACAACCTGATTTAAACTCCAACCTCACAGTAATTCACTCTCAACCCCAGAATTTCTCTAGAGCCAGCACCCTCGGAAACACTGAAAATCAGAAGGAACCCAGACAAGAAAAAGGAAATGAAGCAACAGCTAAAAATGGTCTCTGAGTAACTTGTAATTTCAGAAAACCACATCTGCTCTCCCAGTGATCACTGGCAAGAAACCTGTAGCTTCTCATAGGAAGTGCCCCATGACACCATGTGATACTTCCCAAACTGCAAACCAGCCACCCCTCCTCTCAGTGCACTGGGCTGTCCAGCTTGACCCACACCCACCCCATACAAATAAACAGTGCAAGCAGTGACATCTCAGTCACCCCCCTATTCCCTGGAAACAGAACAGTCACTTTTACCTGAATCATTTGATGCAATGATTTTGCAAAATTCTTTCTTAACTCCTGTCTGATATCCAACAGATCAATTTCACTTCTTGAAACCATGACTCTGATCAGGGTATCATCATCAGTGCCAGCCCCCTGGAGAGAAAAGGTTAAATAATGTTAAAGAATGAGTTTGCTCTGGACAAAAAGGTACAAACAGGGTGCAACACAAAAGCACCAGGTGCAACATGAAAGCACCGAGTGGAGCGAGTGGTGTGGCAAACACTCCCGAGTTGTGTTTCTACTCCAAAACAGAGGCAGGATCACAAGACATTCACAGTGCAGTGTGGAGAACCAAGATCCACCATGCAAGGTGCTCTAATCACTGGACTTCTATGAAGTGCCATCTGGTCACACCTCTAATTTCATGTTTTATCACTCAAGCTCCAGTCATACATGCCCATATCCATTTAAAATAATCCAGTTCCAAGATGACACAGCAGCAGTAGCTGTGAACCACAACTGGAACCACATCCCAATTACCTTTCAATGTGGTCTGAGACCTACAGACTCGCAATCAGCTCTGGAGCTGGGTACATAAACCCTAACAATGACTAACACAAAGCGTATCACATCATATAGCAGGACACAGGCAGAGCAACTCATTCCACAAACTATCCAGCTGTTTGTTATGGAGGCAAACATCATAAACCCTTCTCAACCATGCGAACACGCTCCTCTTGGATTGACTGTTTTAATGTGAAGCTGCCGTGCTGGCAAGCTGTGCCAGACTGATGTCCTGACCCCTCCTGCTCAGGCAAGTCAGACTCCACACAAGCTGAAGCAAGACATTTTCACAAGTGACCTGCTTATGCACCTCAAGGAAGAACTTGGCAGAACCCCATGATCATCTTCAGCCTATTGTCCAGGATAACTCAGTTCTTTCAGTGGTTGTTAATATTCTCGGATTACATCTAAAAATGCCCTAAAGTTGCTCAAAAGTGATGCCATGAGTCTGTTGGTTTCCAAGTAGGAATCTGGTAAAAGCCAGGCTGTGACCTGCCTAAAATAAACTTTGTAGAACTTTGTCACACCAAAGTTATAAATCAGAAGTGCAAACTCTTCCGCCAAATGAATAATTAAAGACTTTCTTATCTGAAGTGTTAAGGACTTTTATTTATACTTAAAAATATAATTGAGAAGCTCATCAGCAGACATTAATCAGACCCCTTGTAATAGAAGTGTACAATTACTTCAGGAAATATTTCCCACTGCATTCTTTAAAAAAGGAAAAATAATAAATAAGAAAAAATAATCCTGCTCATACAGCTCAGCACACTGATACACAATTTTGTATTTTCCACCTGAACCTTATTTGAGACTGGTATCTAGAAAAGCAGTAAAGCAGCTTTTAAAAATGAAACTGTCATTTCATCTCATTTCACTGTTTCTCATGCTGACACCTCATCAACACAACCATCTGGTGACAAACTTGCTTCAGTGCTTTTCAGCAAGAGGAAGAGAAAATTCTTCAAGGGAAGCTGATAACTTGCCTGAAAACAAAAGACTACCTGCCTCAGTTTTAATTGCTATTAGCCACTGCGAATTAAGAACACAGTTCTCCCTGCTTATCTCTTTCCACACAGAAGAAGGTGAAGCCAACAGAAACAGCTGTGTCGCTGATGGGTTTCCTCTGCAGAATGTTTTATCACTCCTTTTTCTCCCATGAGTTTTCCCTTCTCAAAAGAGGATCAAAATGAGTTTCAAAGTTAGCTACACCTTCAGCCTGTAAATATCAGACCCAAAATGAAAAGCACTAAATCTACACAATCTATAATTAAGTTTTTGGCTATCTTTGCTCCTCAACAAAGCTAAAGACACTGTAGTTTTTAGTTAGTTGAAGGTACCCAGTGGATCTAGCCAGACATTTTCCAAGGCAACAAAACCAAGTCCAAAAGCAGCTGATGGGAGTGATGTTCCCTGTAAAAGATTTATTGTCTGACAAACTTATGACAAACTCTGAGTAAAGCCATGAATTGCTATGATCTCTCCCAGATCAGCATTCCCCAAAGTTTTTGCAGATGCTCAGTGATACAGTATCCTGTTGGCATTCATAGTGACAGAAGAAATGAAGAAGTGAAAGGAAAGGAAGTGCAGGTGGGGGAGCTGGAAGGTGCTGTATGGAGAGCACTTACATACCTTCATAGAGTAATAGAGAGTCTCAGCGAAGTAGGCAGGCACGCTTCGGATGCATTTCACTGTAGAAGGCAAAGGATGCTGTTACTGGTTGTCATTCAATCCAGGACAATCTTACACTGTCAAGACAGGGTATGTGATGCTGAAGAATTCCCTCCAGCATGGACAACTAAGTACACAGCTGTCAGCTAGTCTGTTCTCCTCCAACACCTCTTTTGAGTCCTAGGACCTAGAGTGCACCACAGATTTCTATGAGAAGAGACTCTGCTAGTCCAATTCTACTCTGTTACAAATCTGCTATGACATTGTCCTATATGAGATACAAATTAAGGCACAGTTTTGCCTCACTTTCTGATAGGGTGCACATGATCCACCAAAATGCAGGTCAACTCCACCCCCTGGGCCAACTTCCTCCATGCCCCCTTATCTCTTACAGAAAGCATAAAGGTCTGTTTTCTAGATACAAAACCAGATCCCAGGTGATATATTTTACAAAGGAACCATGCTTTCATGACACTTCCTGTAACAACTGCAATTTCAGGAGGCCTGGCACTGCGTGAAGAACAGTTCAAGATCTGTTAAGACTTCATTACCAACTGCCAAAAGCAGCTTCTCTAAATCACCGGAGGTTTCACGGTCAATGGTCTCTTCAATTTGGAAGCCAGAAATGGTCATGTATTTGTCAAACACTGCAAAAGAGAAAGTGTGCTCAGTACCTGTACAGCCAGCATCCTGTTCAGCGCAGGTTCCTGCCAGCTCTGTCACATTATCCACAGCTCAAATGCTATCTTCTGCTCACTCTTCCCTCTGTCTGATTTTAAATACCTATTTCCTGCTGGATTGCTACTGTACAACACCTTCCTGTACATGCTGTACCACATGCATCCAGGGCATGCTGGAGGTCAAACAGCTTTGCAAAAAAGGAGTTGGGGGTCCTAGTGGGCACCAGGTTGAACACAAGGCAGTAGTGGCAAAGGCATCAAATGGTGTCCTGGGCTGCACTAGGATAAGTCTTGCCGGCAGGCCGAGGAAGGTGATCCTTTCCCATCTGCTCAGAACTGGTGAGGCCACACCTGGAGTGCAGAGGGCAGTTCTAGGCTCCCCAGTACAAAAGAGATATGAAGCAACTGGAGCAAGTCCACTGAAGGGCTACTAAGATGATTAAGGGACTGGAATAGCTCTGAGTGTTCAGCCTGGAAAAGGGAAGGCTCAAAGGGGAAGCTCATCAATGTCCACAAATACATGGAGCAAATGGATACAGGCTCTTTTCAGTGGTGCCCAGAGCCAGGAACAGAGGCAACAGGCACAGGAGGTACCCAGGGAGTTTGTGGAGCCCTTGGAAACATGCAAAAGCCATCTGGATATGGTTCTGGGCAACCTGTTCTAGGCAGCCCTGCTCAGAGTTAGGTAAGATAGCCCTTCTGAGCGCAATTGTTCCATAATTCTATGAACACATCCAGGGAAAGTGTGCAGGGACAAGAGGAGAAGTTTTAGGGGATGGTAAGCGTTCTTCCCAGGCTTGAATCGAAGATCTGTGCTTCTACAGCAAATAAACTTCACACAAACGGGCGTGTTGCCGGTCTGTTCAAGTTTGTGTTCATGAATGTCCTTAAGACCTGAGTTTCCTATGAAATCTTCCATTTCATTCATGCTAAGTAACTCTTGGGTGAAGTGAAGCAGACTTTGTACTACAAGCTGGATAATACCGAGACTTCAGCAGAACTTTTCAAGCACACATGAACCATGCTACCTACCCCTCCTTAAATGGGAGACACTTCGGGTTCCCAGTATGGTGATGAACTTTTCTTCATCTGTTCCCCATTTCAGTTCCCCAGCTCTAAACAAAACCTGTTGTAAATTCAAGAGATCAAAACAGCAGCATTTGCTACGTGTTCACACACCCTGCTGAAAAGCTCTCTTGGTCACACTCTATGGAGCATTAAACTTACCACCAAGTTATAGCTGGAGGAAAAATAAATTTTTTTCTAAAAAAAAAAGAAAAAAGGCCAAGCCCTGAGCTGACCTTAGAAAAGAACAAATGATAAATTCTGAAACTGTGGAGGCATTTATATGAGCAATACTGCTTAAGGGCCTAAAACTGACTGTGCACACACTCCCTTTGCAACCCTGAAGTCTTTTGAAACTGTGAGAATACAGGAATTAAAAATTCTTCCCCCAAACCCTTTTTTCTGCTTTCCTTTCTTCCTTTCCCATTTGCAAATCAGACCAGCAAAACTTTATTACGTGATGACTCACAGCAATGGAAGAACCACACTAACTTGGCCCAGGAGGAAGTTTTCCAAAAAGGAGAAGAAAATGCATTTAGAAGTTCTTGGAAATGGGTCTGAGGGCTGCTAAAGTCTGAGTCATACAAAACCAGATTTAATCCTTTTAGCATATTCATTGCTCTTCAGGCAAATCTTTCTTCACTGCTCCAAGCAAGATGAAAGGTTCATATATATATTGTACCATACAGTATTTTTCCTCCCTCCTCAGTGAGCATAGGACAGGCAGATTTGCACCTATCCTCAGCCAGTCAAGTATCTCTTAAAAACCCACACACAGGCAAATCTGCTGCACAGCAGCACTGCTGGTCATCTGTCTGTCCATGCTGTAAAACCTGAACAGGAGCTTATGAATTTCCCATTTGTTTGTCCAACAATCCTTTCCAAAGCACATCTGTGACTGCTGCATGCTCTTTTTCATACCAATGGTACAAAATACAAAAGGACAGGGCTAAAAAAACCTACCAAACTGTCAAGGCACTGCAAGGAGTTTTAATTCAAACAATATATGCCAAGCTCTTCAAATAAATACCAGCATTCTCCATCCAGCAGTAAACATGATGTTCTAGCACAGCATTCAAAAGTAGCTGGAATGCATTTCTTCAGAGATACTCAAAGTTGTGCATGACAGTTATGAGAGCTCTGAGTTCTTACCTGCCTTGCTGCTGTGCAATACCCAAAAAGAACACTGATTGCATAACTTTTTAAAAGTGATGATCACGAAATCTCATCCCAAAAAGCTGAACTTCCTCCTCCAGGCATTCTGAGAGAAGTGTTGCAATCCTGTAGTATGAATGCTCATTTGCTATCCTGTAGTATGAATGCTCATTTCTCAACAGCTTTGTATTTATATTTAGCAGCCAAAAATAAATAAACATCACCACTGGGCAAAAAGGTCACCCTCTAATCTATCAACTCCTTCCCAGAATATTGTATGAATCAAGAGAAACATTGGGAAGCCAAAAATAGTCTTATATATGCACAGTCACACACCTCAGTTCTGACCATCTGTACCTGGCAATAAGAATTAGAAAACTTTCTGAATCTGTTCCATCTACGCTAGATGTTGAGTGTAGAGATATCAATAGAAACGTAACAGAACACTTCTCTGTTTGGGTCCCAGCTCAAGCCAAATATATGGAACAAACCACAGAGGCCATTTAGAAAACCAGACCTTTTTTCAGCATTTAGGTATGGTGCCTCCTAAATGCAGACAGTCAATTATACTCAATGAAAGAGGCCAAAAGGAATCTACCTACCTACCTACCAGGGCCTGTGGTTCATGGTTTCCTCAATTACTTAAGTTCAATTTCATGAAACAGTCTAGCTTACAATTCAAACATTTGCTTCACTCATTTTCAAGCTCCAGTTTCCACAGAATTAATCTCAGTATCAGGAGAGCAATGCTTTCTGAATTTACAAAACAAAGGACAGCCCTGTACCAGTAAAACACATTTTGCCAGTGTCTTGCTCAGGAGAATGTTTATTGATCCAGCATTCTGCTTTTGCTCCTTGTCACCTTGAACAACCCAAATACTTTCATCTCAACTGACAATTTATGAGAGGAACATGTCCAGCCCAAAGCTATCTGAAACAACCAAGAAGAAACACTCATTAAATGAGTTCTGTAATCTAATTGCTGAGATATTTGTCCTCACTACAACCTACAGAGCCCATGGCAGCCAGCAAGAGGCTGCACCAAGGACAGCAATTAACAGCTGGTTTTCCTTTTCCTGAGAACAGGTTTGGTGACCAGTGACAATGTCATGGACAATACTCACAAAGGGCAATACCCGAGTCCCTAAAGGCAATTCTTAGGCTGTCATCTGGTTATGGTAAAGCAGAGTATTTGGTGTATTTTCTCCTTTTTCATATTTCACCCTCTATGGAGGCTCTCTCACTGAACAGCATTAACATTTTGCTATGATGCATATGTGACAGAGAAGATCAAAAAGAAGTTGAAGTAAGTTAGGAAGGACCCATTAACACCTCTGTTTTTTCAGCAGTGGATCTCTCAGCAATCACAGCTCTCTCTTCCAGTAATCTAATCACTGTTTAATTCAGGCACCTTATCAAGTCATAAGCAAACCAAGACACATTTCACACCAAAATGCGAAAATGCCAAAAAAAATTGATCCCAGTGTTTCAGGTTTTGAGGCTTCAGTCCAGTATGTATAAAAGCACATGAAAACAGATTTATAAAGCCCCACACAGAGAACCTTAACAATTCCTGCCTCGTGTCAATTCTAGCTGAATAGTGTCTTTGCAAGATAACTCATAGAAATGTCCCAAATCCAAGCCATTCACTCACCTGAGCATCCTGCTCAACAAGAGCATCATCAACTCTGCCATCAGGATCTCTGTTGGCCTAGAGAGAATTTTTACAAGTTGTTAAACTGAAGAATCAAAGTTGAATCAAAATCAAATCTCATCTGTTATATTGTGCCTGTAAGAAGTCATAACCTACTGCATCTTCATAGAATCACCTTATTTTCCCTTCTGCTTGCACGTCTTCATGAAATAAATGTTCTCTTCCTCTATTGCCTCCAAAATCCCATGCAGCAGGCCTTCTGCTATACCCATAAGCATTGCAGAAGGTTTTCAATTCAGTAATGTGGAAATGACCCATAACAGAGCTCCAGACTGATCCTGCAAGTCAGGGGAGGCGACAGCTTCAGAACCAATCCTGCCTATCATCAGGTCTATCTAGAATCCCACCTTAGGAAGCAGAAAGCAGCAAAAGCACACCAGACCATACACACACAGCTGCACAGAGGGATACTGACCTGCAGCAGGACCACCAGCAGTCTCTGAAAATGGCCTGATGTTTCTCCTGTGATCTTATCCTCCAAGTTAGCCTCATACTCTGAAAAAAGAACAACACTCATTCACCACTTTACAGACCAGCTCACTATTTTGAGGAGAAAGCAAGGAAAAGGAAGAAGGTATTTTGAAACCCAGCTTGCAGAATCATTTCTCTGAAACAACTCTTAATAACTAGGACATATTCTGCTCTCACTTATATTGTAACATTATTGCAAAAGAGGTGAAAAGACAACATTTCACACTTAGCACCAGGAGGAAATTACTCAAAATACTTTGAAATACAAGGTGATATGCACAGATTGACCTCTTTAAGGATCTAAAGAGCATGCAGATCTGGAGTTAAGCTAAAATGTGACACTCTTGCAACTGTACAACAACTGTAAGTGCATAAAAATTTAACTGTAAAGTACAGAACTCCAAAAATTGTAGTCATAGTCGTGAAATAAAAGCTATTTTAACTTAAAATCCAAACTCTTTTATTTTTACACAAGGTTTCATGACAAAGCAGAATGAAATCCCACTTATTGGATACTTCCACCAGTTCAGATAACCTTTATTCGCAAGATGAACTAAATCCATATAAAGAGAATAAAAAGGAGACTCTAGAACTTATACAGAACTTTACCTTGCTGATAAACCTGTTTAATATTCTGTATTTCTGCAGGTGTTCTGGAGGCAAGAATTTCAGTCAACACTTTCTCATTGGTTCCTGCTCCCTGCAGGGGGGCAAGTGTCAATCAGTTTATGAAATAACAAAAATAAAACACTAGTTCTCTTTAACAATCAAAAGCAAGCATCAGCTTGCTTACTTTTGGACCAAATAAAGAAAAATTACTTTCTTCATTCTGATATATTGGGGGTCTTTGGAAAGAATTTCTTTCAGTTCTGGCTTGACTGTTTTCAAAATCAAGCCAACACTCAATAAAGGCTCACTGCTGCAGGATTCAGATGAGTCTTTCCATGTTCAAGCACACCCAGATATGTTTCAGTTCTTCACTATTACATTGAATGACCTCAATATGTGAATGAATGGATTAACAGCTTCCATCTTATCACTATCCATCCACTGTCTTCCATCAACCAGCACACAGATAAACAGAGCCACTCGGCAATGATCTTTACCATTCCATGAATCATGTTGTTCAGTCCACACTCTCTTCCACTGCAAACACATCTACCAACAGAATTGTCAGTGCAGACAGTTTAAGCTGCTGCACTGTAATTACAGCAGGCACAACAGGCACCTTTAACTTTTACAAAGATAAAATTAACAAAAGCAAAGCCAGTATCTTGTTTCTACAAGTCTGAGTTTGTGTTGCCTATAAGAATAAGCCATTGGCTCTTTACACTTCCAAAGGAGTCATTTCACAAAAGCAGCACTGAAATACAACACTGTGCATTTTTCATTTCAGTGTGTTACTTCTGACCCATAAGGCAAACCCAAATGCTGACTTACATACAATGATATGCCACCACACACCAAGATATCCAAAATTCCAGTCTGCCAGGTTACATGTAATAATTCTCAAAGTACACACTGTTTCAAGAATATGGCTGCAGGTATATTGGTTCTAATCTAAATAGCAGCAGTGAAAATTAATAGGGATAATCTTCAGCACAGACTCAGAGCTCTTAGCCAAGTTGTTATCTTGCACTGAAGTCTCTGTTCTCACATCTCCTTTACTGTTGTAGTCCACCTTGGCTGAACTGCAGCTGGTATCAACATCTTTTCCTGGGCAGACACATTCTGTGACATCCTATGATTGTGTGTTTAATATCATTCTTTTAAAGTGATGAGAACAAAACCACTCTTGTTTCACTATCTCTACTTCCCCTCCCACACCCATCTCTTCTGTCATTTCCCTGTCAGTCTTTGACTCCTAAGTCAACAAGAGGAGTTTGGAAATACAGCTTTTCCTTTTAGTCAACAAGACCTTTATCAGTTTCTTCATCAGGTGCCATCTCCCCTTCCACCACTGCATATAAAGACATCACAGAAAGTTCCCAGAATTGAAGTTTCTGTTGTCTGAGACACTATTTGCTGGGTCACCAGCCTGCACTGTTGACTAAAGCCTACATATTAACCAGCTGGTCAGCAAAGATCTCAGGAGTTCGTGTGTGTCACCTAACCAAGTACTACCTGACACTAGTTAAGTTCAATGTCCTCTGTTTGATCAATAGATTATGTGAATAACCCAGGGAACATCCAATTCCTCCATTTGCACAGGCTGATATCAGACAGGTGTCATAAAGGAAAAAATAAAGTAAGACCGCCTGGAAGAAAACACACTAAAATATTTACACATACAGACTGCAAGTATCTGTTTACCTGGCCTTCCCAGAGAGGCACTGCATTCAGTGAACTGGAAATATTGGAAAGGTAACACTGACAGGGCCACCACCACCTCTGTGTTACTGGAGGCAGCTTTTAGGACAGCCAGTTCCACAAATACCTGCTCACAATTTTGGTGGACACCAGTTTACACAAATATGCCAGTCCATCAATTTTGGAGTTGCACCTTAATCTGTCAGGGGCAAAACACTCTCTGACTTAAATAACAATCAAGAAGAGACATAGAAATGATATCACTCTTTAATGAAATGCTTTGAAGTGATTTGCAGCCAATGCATCCAGCTCTTTAAGTATAAAATAGCAGCTAGGCTGCTCACAGTAGAAAAATCCAGTGTCTACTGGGCTCTAGAACTGCACTTGAGCAGCTGAAAGAATTTCAGAGCAACAGGCACATTTACTCATGCTACTTAAATCAGAAGGAACAAGACTTATGCTGTGGAGATTTTAATTTGCATGTACAGCAATGCTATTCTCTGAAGATAACCTAGTTTCTCATGAAAATAATTTCACATAAAACATTACACAGACCAGTCTTCTAAATAGATGTTCATTCCTAAACAACAATGAGCAACAAACATTTCATACGCTGTATTAATTCCTTCCCCTCACCCCTCTTACCTTAATGGCATGCTTTAGTGCATGAGCATCAAAAATATATGTTGGTCTCATCAAAGATACCATCAGTGTTTCAAACTTGCCAGTAAGTTCTGATTTCAGGTCATCTACAAGATCCTACAGCAGAACAAACAGTGCTGTGAAGAACAAAGACTAACCATTTTGAACAGATGTGTGCATGTCTGCAAACTGGAAGACTCTAAAGACTCATCAAAAACACAAGAAAAGGGCTCTTTTTGTTTTAATTGATACCTAAGCTGGAACAAATGTAGCCAAATAAGGTAGAAAAAAGGTTATAGGGACATTTGGAAAACCTGAAACAAACTTTTCTTTTTTCTATTTTTTTTTCCCAATATAGGAATTCTTTAGACACTAGTGGTTCACTGCATTTGCTATTTGAAACACAGATTACCCAGCCACAACACTGAAGGATCCAACAATGCTGGAAGTTAGAAGCAAGCTCTCTTTGCTTTGACCTGCCTTACAGTTCTATCCACCAACCTCTTTGGGGTCGAGAAGTTCTCTGCTACAGTATTCAGCTGCTTTATTACTGTCACATTTTCTACACCTGGAAAATTCTGTTCCTGCTATCACCTTACATTGCAGACCTTGCTTCAAAATACTTGATAACTCTTTCCATACTGAGCATGAAATCAGGACTAAAAGCAAGACTAACAAGAAGCTACAGGAGCTTTTACACACAAACCCATCTAAGACATATTGGACTGAAAGACAGGGAAAGGAAGTAACTTCCTTGAGCCTACCTAAAAAGGAATATTCTAACCTAGCCAACAGTTAGTGCTATGGCTGGGTAGGGGAAAGAAGTAGACAGAAGCAAAACTGTATTTTTTTTTTCAAAGGAATCTTTTACAGGGAGTGTGATCAATGTGCCTCACTGTTTTAAGTCATCATTATAAGCCACATTCAGCTCATTTTTAGAGATATTTTTCTTCTTCTCACCCTGCCAAATAAAGTTTTAAAGGCAGATGCAATTTCTTGACGCTGACTGTTGTTTCTGCTGGTAAGGATCTTCAGAATAGTTTCTTCATCAGTCCCTGCAGTTAGAAAGAACAAAGAGTTACAAACAGACCCTACAAAACAAACAGCAGTGGCACGAACTCAAAAGGCAATGAAAGATTCTTTGAAAATAACGGTCTGCTGACCAACAGCAGAAGCATTTCAACAACAAATGTCACAACAACCCAAGCTGAAGCACCAACTTTGGTGTTCTGTTGCTGCAAAAACATGACTGGAGGACCTACAGATCATTTGTTCTCCATCAGTGTTCTGTTGCAAACACTGCTCCCAGCACCTCAGGCTTGAGCTGTAACATTTAGTCACCATCTGTATTCTACACAAGAGCCTTTGGGCTCACCAGGGGATTTACTTTAGAATAAATAATCTGCCAACTCCTTGCAAAACTCAGTCTAGTAACCCCAAACACTCCAGAGTGCAGAAGTGTGGAGCTGTCGTTCATTTTATATATGGTAGTTCACATGGTAGCCCTCACAGCACAGCACCTTACTGAACTTGCCAGCAGGCTGAAGTGTATCATACTGCTCTTCTTCACTCCATTTTGCTTCTTCTCACAGGTGGCCTCAAAGGAAGTATCAAATTAGGATTTGTTCTGGGGAAGTTTTGGGGCAGAAAGCTACAGTGTGAGCTTACAGATCACTTGTTAGCCTGCACATGCTGTGTGCTGGTATGCTTTGCTCACAGTAACTGTCATGTGCTCGTGCACTTCAGACCAAGGGGGCTGCTGTACATTTTTACAGGCAGCACAGAGCTTCTACTGTCCTGTCATAACTTTCCAAGGCTGTCACCTGTAAATACACAGTCTAGCTCACTCTGCACTAGAACTCTGTGTGGAGAAGCCTATAGAGTATCAATCTTTAATGGGGAATGTGCAAGCCACCTTCTTTTTGCCTTATGCTAGCTTAAAAATAAATATCCTTGAGAGCAACACAGTCAAAAGCAGGACACACCCAGACTGGTGCAGTGCCGGGGTTGTCATTCCACGGCATGTGCAATCATGTCCTATCCTTAACTGCTAATACTAAAAAATGAGTTCAGAAAAGATGGTTCTCAAAGCAGTGAAAGCCCTTTCCTTTTCATAAAATACATTACACTTACCCATTCCCTTCATGGCCTTACGGAGAGCTTCTGCATCAGCTCTGGCATCAAAAGGAGAGAAGGCCGTCACAGTGCCCCTTGTGTACTAGAGGGGGGGAAACAGACGGAGGAAAAGGGGAAAAGACATGAAATAGAAGATAGCATATTTCAGTTCTCCATACATGAGCTCAGACTACATTTGAATCCACAATCTGGAAGATGATGGCATTTTTCTTGCAATTTTCTGACAAAACAGCAGTCAGTGGATATTTAAGCACAGCTGATTCTAAAGGTACTACTACAGTTTTAATCAGCAGTACACCAGATAAGTTCAGCTATGTTTACACAGTGGTGGTTTGCTAGATGGGCATTTACAACACCAGAGCCTGAATGCAGGAAAATGACTAAGAAATCATCATTTGTTGAAGTGCCCCTCAATTTACGAAGGACATTGAGACTCTTGAATGTGTCCAGAGAAGGGCAACAAGGCTGGTGAGAGGCCTCAGGCACAAGCCCTATGAGGAGAGGCTGAGGGAGCTGGGATTGTTTAGCCTGGAGAAGAGAAGGCTCAGGAAAGATCTTATTGCTGTCTACAACTACCTGAAAGGTGGTTTTAGCCAGGAGGGGGGTGGTCTCTTCTCCCAGGCAACCAGCACCAGAACAAGGGGACACAGTCTCAAGCTGTGCCAGGGGAAGTTTAGGCTGGAGGTGAGGAAAGTTCTTCCCAGAGAGAGCTGTTAGCCATTGGAATGTGCTGCCCAGGGAGGTGGTGGAGTCACCATCCCTGGAGGTGTTCAAGAGGGGATTGGACGTGGCACATGGTGCTGTGGTTTAGTAGTCATGAGGTCTGTGGTGACAGGTTGGACTTGATGATTTTTGAGGTCTTTTCCAACCTTATTGATTCTACGATTTAGGTAATTAACCTAACAGTCACATATGCTAGAAAAGCTGCACAAAGATCCAAGACACATTTGGAAATGAGGACTTCCTCTCCTTAAGAAAATCCTACTGGAGCTCCCCACCAGTATCACACAATTTTTTCCATCAGATTGCAAATGCGACCTACTGAATTCTGCAATGGTTTTCCATTTTTCATCATGTTTCTTTCAACATGAGCAACTTTTTAGCCAAGTGATTCAGCTACATTCCTCATAGCAGTTTACAGCCAAAAAGAAGTAGAAGGTCAAACACAAGGACAAAATATCAGCCTGTCAAAACACAAAAATAATTTCTCTAGATTTCCAGGGAACATTGCTCTTCAGGGACTTCCTCTTTGGTTCAAACACAAAAGGATATTAATTGCCCTCATGAAAAAAATTTGCCTTTATTTAAACTGACAGTTCAAGAACCTGTATGTATACAGCACAGTAGGTAATTTAACTACAGAAGTCAAGCAGTGGCCAAAAGGGAAACAGCTGGGATCTGGGAATAGGGAGGTTTTTACAACAGTTGGAGAAGGGAAATTTCTTGTAAGCATCACTGTACAGAAGTAGTAAGCAGGGCATTTTTCCACTCTCATGGAGTATGAAAGGAAGTGCCAAGAGACCTACTGAGACTGGCACCAGCTTATTTCAAGACAGCACAGCCACCTGGCCTCTGTGATCCAGCTTTTCCCTCAGGTCAGCAATTTCAGCCACACAGTGCTTATGTTTCAAGTGAGCTTACTCATCCAAGACAGGCCAGACAGAAGAGCACAGAGCAAAAAGAGCAGGCCAGCACTAACCAGAAACTGCCCTGAAGTATTGCTGCCTCCCAGGCCACCTGTGTGTTACTGCCATCAGAGCCTCCCCACCCTTCTCACCGCAGAAGCAGTAAGGAGTCAGGGTTTAACTCCACTGCGTTTCAGAAAATCAGAACACAAAGTATGACAGTGCTTAACAGCAACAAACTTCTTTCTGGTAGATGCTTGCCAATAACCAGCATACTTCAGAGGCATGACATTTCCCCTGAAAAATTCTGTTTTTCCCATTACAAGGAAGTTTCTAGGCAGTACTTGAAATTTAGGCACAGTAATATGTACTTAACTGTCGTTTTCCCAGCTAATTCCAAAGGCTATAATGGAAAAAATCTCAAAGACTTGGGACTCAATTTACTGACTTAATTTGGTAAAGCAGATAACCTGAAAAGCCTTTGTATTCATCCTCCTCCTTTATTACCATTACCAGGGGATATTTAAAAGTATTTCCTTTTGCTTTGTTTCATATCATCTTAACGTAATTAATACAGAACTACCACAATTCTCCTTTGGAAGTGACCAAAGGTCAACAGGTCTCAGAGGAAACAGATATTGATCTAAAAGCTCATTTTCCTTTGCCTATCTCATTAGGAGTAAGTGGAATTCCCCTTCACAGTTCCTAAGTCTTGTGACAACAGCCCAACATTCCTCTGTGGCTGTTTCAGACAATATAAGCATGAATTCCAAGTGCTGGATTAAATCTCTCTCCACATCATCCTTCTCATTTTTGTTAACTAAGAAGAATCTTTTCATAACTCTCTTTTCCAAAGCAAACTGCAAAGCCTCAACAGGACTAAACTTGATGAACAGTTCCTGAAATTCTTCTGATGCAGCTGCAGTCTAAAGGAGGTATCTTGCTGTCTGTGCATTCTAGGCATTCCCTCCTGGGAAGTGTCAAGCCATGCCTAACTTTTACTCACGCAGCTTTTAAGAGCACTGCAGTGTGGACAGGCAATGAGGGCACGGCAAAGAAATACTCAGCCACATGATATTTATCAGCCACAAGCCCATCTAAACCACCCCACTGTCCAGAAAACACATTATTAGTTACTTCAGTCCCCAGTTCTCATTTGCAAATCAATGGACAATGGCAGAAAAACCTGCAGTGGTAACAAGCTCAGTTCATGGAGGGAAATGCTGCAAACATGGCGTCTTGTGGCCAGAGAAAGAGAGAGCAATAACCTGTTCTAAACCACCATCACCACTGGAACTGCTGAAGTCAACTTCAGTTAAGGAGAATGAGAAACAGAACCTATGAGCCAAATATTCCTAACAAAATAATAGATCCACACACAACCGTTTCTGACCAGATCCAAACATTCATTTATCACAGTTTCAACACTAAGAAAAGTTTAAACTTTATTGAAACAAACTGGCTCTTGCAGATGGATCACAGCATCAAGACTGCTACATCATCCTGACCTAACACAGAGAACAGTGAAATAAAAGACAACTATTTAACACTTGTTTACAAACTTCATGAACTTCTATACAGGTAAATAAATTATCTTAATTTTAGCATCTCTATAAATGTTCCTTGTCATTTATGCAAACAGATACACAATAACACCACAACTTGTTTTCCTTTTGGTTAGTAAGTTTCCCACCCAAGCACAAAAATGGCAAGGAGAAACCAAATAGTCATTGATGTAAATCCTTTTGTAACCTGGAGTGATCCTTTACTACAGAGTAACACCCTATTCTGGGCAGTAGAATGTAAAGAGAAGCACAACAGGCAAGACCTCAGCAGAAAGAGCATCACATGATTCTAACACTACAACTTGTTCTTTCTATATTTTTCAGTTCACTATTGTTAAGCAATCATGCAGTGCAAGTACAGTCTGTGATTATATACTAGAAATAAACAGAAGCTTCCCTTTTCTCTAGGCACCTACCAATAAGAGCAGTGAAGCCCCCAGAGAGACAAAATTAACATGGAGAAAAGGTAGACGGAAGGAAAAAAAACCCACCACAACCAAACAAAAAAACCACACCACCAAACACAGAAGAAAGAAAAACAAAACACCACCAAACTTCAAAACAAGAGATGACCTTGCTTTGGAATCGATGCCCCAAATGAGGAAAGTCATGGCCTCTTATTTTTGGTTATTCTGTTCTAACAAAAGTTTGCAGAAGAGAAGCAGCAAATCCCATCAGGTGAGATGTTTCTAACCAGCACCTGAGCTGCGTTAACTTATCCCATGAGACAACGACAACCTGGCTTCACAATTTGTTGTTAAGGAGCCACATATCCTGGCAACAGCATTATCTGTAAGATCAACAATAGCCACTTAATGAGGTACCTTTTAATTTTTCCTACCAAGCAAATAACAAATTTCCCAACTACAAGATCCCACATTCAGCCGCTGTTAAACACAAAACATTCATTATCAACAAACAAAAGACCATACTTGAATTGAGTCAGGCTTCTTCCTGGCTACCCTTCCTCTGCACCCACTCACAGTAAGTTCTTAGCAGTCAGATTTCCTGCAGATGAAGACCTCTTTCTTTCACAATGCTGCTCTGTGGCAAAAAAATGTAGCATCTCACCAATTTACCACTGGACAGTCCAGTGTCTAGTGCAGAGAAGGTGGTAAGGGACTTTTTAGTTTTAAAGCAGCCACCTCTTTGCAAGATGGCACAGGGAAACCATGAGGTGGCAGGAACGGAAATAAAGAGTATTTTCCAGCACACAGGTTAACATGCAAAAGGTGTGCTACTTCCAGAAGGCAGCCAAGAAAGAAAAACTGCCTTGAGATTGCTTACACCAGAAAAGGTGTCTTGCAGATAAAGCACAACACAGGCATGGAGAGACCAGTTTGCACAACACATAACCACATGCTGTAGCTTTCCCACAAAATGAATGAACCTTTTTGTCCTGGACATGGAACACGGAACACACAAAATCCCTCATGTCTTGGGGCTAAAAAAAACCCAAACAACAAACAACTTGCCCTAAGTGAGCAAGAAGAAGTGGCAACTTACCTTCTTCATAGATTTTATTCTTCAGTGATGCATCTGGACTAAATTGGGTATCAGAACAGCACAGAGGTGCTGTGCAGCATTTGTGAAGCTTTAGTCTCACACACAAATAACAGCTGTCAATTGACAGTTGACATTAATGATTGAGAAGCATTTTCATTTCTCACCTCACTTCACGGCACAATAAAAGTTAGAACAGACACCTGCCATGAGGAGGAGCGCTTACTCTCCAACTTTGCATTTGCTTTATGAAATTAATCAAAGGCAACAAAGCTTTAACACTCTTGGTCTTTAATGGCTGCCTAACTGCACAGGCAAAGAATACTTGTAAGTGGAAAGCAGCTACTGATGCGGAAATATTCTGAATGTGGAAACTGGAGGACAAGGCCTACCTAGTAGAAGAGGTCGTAATTCCAATGACTTAAACCTACCACCATCCACCACAGTTGCTAACCCAGCCCCAGGCATTACCTCGGGCAGCAGGAAATACGTGAAGACAAGAGTAACTGGTTTGGACTAATGAAGAATTAAATCTTGCTTTTTACAAGGATCAAGAACTAAGGTTTGTATCTCTGTGGAATAGACAAGAGAACTGCAAGTTTTTATGCTTTTACTAAGAAGTTACCCTCAAGCCTACAAGCAATGCTACATACTAAATAATCAAAGGCTGACCAAGTAGATCTGTCTGCTGAGGTGCCCTGCACCGGTATGGATAAGGGTTCCCATTTTCCTAAGAAGGATCCTACGAACCAGGCCTGACATTTAAAGAAAGAAAAAATCCCCTCTTTATCCCTCAAAAAAACCCAACCCAAAACATTAATAGCATTGCAGTAAATCCTTAAAAGTAAACACTTCTTTTAATGATGTACACTTTCTATTAAGATTAAATCCAGACAGCATATGAGTACATCATCAGAAGAGTGTAAAAACACCACTAATCACACCACTCACTAAGTTAAAATAATTAATTGCTACAGCATTACCTGACCTTTGGAAAGGCATCTATATACCTTGATGGCTTTTGCCTCCTACAGCGATACAAACCCTGCAAATGAGCCATTAAACTCTTACTCTACTTTTCAGAGCACATCTATTTGATGCAACTATAGAAGCAAATGCTGGAGTCAGCCCTGTTTTCCGAGCCTTCAGCCAGCCTCAAACCACAGCAACACAAGGGCTTCAAGGGAAAAAAAAAAATAAATAAAACAAGCCACCATCCAAAGGTGCTGCAGGATGGCTGCCAGGCTTCCAGAACAATAAAGTTAGATATGGGCAAGCTGGGAATGATAGTATCGAGCCTACAGCCTCTGCGGGACGCTGCCACGGTGGTATTTTTTGTCTCCTTCCTCCTCCTCCAGTGGAAGGAGCCTCCACCCAGGCACAATATAAACACACAGTACCGAAAATTTGGCCAAATTAGTGGAAACTGGAGAGGGAGGGAACCCAAAAAAAAAAAAAAAAAAAAAAAAGAGTTGTGCCTGACGTTCGCCTCACATGATGAGCTGCTCTCCCCGGCCCCTTCCCCAGCCTTGAGGACGGGTTAATTTAAGGCAGAACGACGATAAATCAGTGAGAAGTAAAAGTAATGAGGCAGAGAAACCGAGGGTGTCCCGGGACTGCCCGCGGCGACCCCACAGTTAGCCCGGCGCCCGCCTCACCTTCGCCATCTCTAGGATCCGCAGGGTCTAGGTCGAGTCTGAATCTGTAAAGAGAAGAGTGAGCGACAGTGAGCTCCCGTCCGGCCACCGCCCGGCCACCGCCCGTGCCCAGTCCCGGCGCCCCTCACCGCGATCTGCTGCGCCGAGCCGCCACCGCCCAGAGCTGCCGGGAGCACCGAGTAAAGCAGGAGGGAGGGCACCCCGCCGCCGCTTGCCTCACCCAGCGGCCGGGCCAGGCCCCACCCCGGGCGGGCGGCCAGCCAGCCGCGGCGGCCTCCTGCGGGCTGCCTGTGGGCCGGGCTGCCGGCGGGCTCGGCCCGCAGTGCTCAGCGGTGCTGGCCTTCGTGGCACCGGGTAAGGCAGCTGACCTCGGTTAACTTCCAAGTAAGCGGGGTTAGCAAAGTACGCACAGGGCTGAAAGAAAATGTAGTTCCAGACTACCAGTACAGTAAGAGGTGTGGGTGGTGATACTCTTTACAACTTGGCATCTCACAAAGGGTCCATTTTCCTGACCCAGATACAGAGAAAATATTTCTGGGAGGGCAAGGAGGATACAGTCTGCACAGCTATTCAAGGAGTATTTCCATCTAAAGCTGAAGACCTGCTCCCTCACCCATATCAATGCAGTTCAGCATTGTGTCAGATAAGAGAGGAAAAAGAGACTGCAACACAAATGGAATTTAGGGTCTCTGCCAAGATAAGACACAAATATAATCTCTGTGAGAGCATTTTAACATGTAATGGTCACTTCTGTCTTAAAGCAAGTTGTGTTTACCTCTGAAAGAACTGGCAGTAGTGCACGTCATGATGTCAAATATTTTGTCCATCATTTTTTGTTGCCCCAGAAGTGCACACAGAGGTCAGCAAAAACATGAGATCCACCCAGCTGACTTCCTCTGCAGGACCGAGGATCAAATGGTTTGCTAAAACAGCCCGATTTACTTTTAAAAGTCTAATCTGAATCCAATCCATTGAAGTGGCATTCCATACATGCTCAAAGATACAGGAAGGGAATAATGAGTTGCTCATAATATGCAAAGAGTTTTTAAAATAGTGGTTGCTCTTATTTAAGCACAACTTTGTTTACAGACACCCACCTCTTCCTCTAAAAGTCTTTTTCTCCTCACACATGATATCCAGGCATGCTGCGATCATGTTTCAAGCTTTACCCTCTACAAAGTGCACACATGCACCCACAAAGACATGCAGTGGGATCTAAATCTGCCCTTTTCACAGAATCACAGAATCACCAAGGTTGGAAGAGACCTCAAAGATCATCAAGTCCAACCTGTCACCACAGACCTCATGACTAAACCATGGCACCAAGTGCCACGCCCAATCCCCTCTTGAACACCTCCAGGGATGGGGACTCCACCACCTCCCTGGGCAGCACATTCCAATGGCTAACAACTCTCTCTGGGAAGAACTTTCTCCTCACTTTGAGCCTAAACCTCCCCTGGTGCAGTTTGAGACTATGTCCTCTTGTTCTGGTGCTGGTTGCTTGGGAGAAGAGACCACCCCCCTCCTGGCTAAAACCACCTTTCAGGTAGTTGTAGACAGCAGTAAGGTCTCCCCTGAGCCTCCTCTTCTCCAGGCTAAACAATCTCAGCTCCCTCAGCCTCTCCTCATAGGGCTTGTGCTCAAGGCCTCTTACCAGCCTTGTTGCCCTTCTCTGGACACGTTCAAGTGTCTCAATGTCCTTCTTAAACTGAGGGGCCCAGAACTGGACACAGTATTCAAGGTGTGGCCTAACCAGTGCAGAGTACAGGGGCACAATGACTTCGTGCTCCTGCTGGCCACACTATTCTTGATGCAGGCCAGGATGCTATTGGCCTTCTTGGCCACCTGGGAACACTGTTGGCTCATGTTTAGGTGGCTGTCAATCAGCACCCCCAGGTCCCTTTCTGTTTGGCAGCTGATTTTAATCACACTCTCCAATTCTGTTGATCAGACTGAGGCACGCAGAGTGGTAACTGCACGCCAAGCACTGAATGACACAGGTGTGAGTGCAGCCAACTGGAATTCAAACCTTGTTAGTGACTCAGATTTGTGATAAAGGAAAGTTATCGGGCAAGTCGAAAGTTGAAAAAAAGGCTCTGTCAGTATCATGTGAACAATTAATAAGGTGTCTGGAAATGAACAGGTGTGGTCCTCCTCACTTGGAATACGTTAACAATCTACTGCAGCGAATGGCAGGCACAACGACAGGTATGTTACTGATACAAATACATCTATTAAAGCAAACTCTTCAATAATTTGGGAAAAGGTGTATCTTCACCTAACAAATTCTTTATCATTCACCTTGTGACCACCACTACACTGCCTCAAAGACAGCAGTCCTTCTGGTCCCAGTGCTGCAGCGCAGCTTTCAACTTTTGGCTACGTACAATGCCAAGCACCCTTTAAACCTGGCAGTGTGACAGTTTCTGCCAGCTTAATGAAAATGTTGATAGTGTGTTGTGTGTGTAATAGCATATCAAGAGGCAGGGGGAAAGCTTGTTTTCTCCCCACACCTCTCACACCTTCTGACTTGTGAGGATGGATTGCAGGAGGCTTATTTCCTATGCCTTATTGAGTATCCTTACTATTTATAACAAATATCAAATTTAAGGAAATTATCAAACATATCTTTAACTCTATTTTCCCCTTTAAACGCTGTGTTGGAGGGTGTGGATTTGGAATCAATGCATGCTTTCTATTCTACAGTAAGTGTCTCTTTCTACCCTTTGCTTCTCATTTCTAGTAGAGGAAGTCTGCCTTCTTTCATTTCAAGGTGTTTGAAAAGGCTTCACACCCTTCTACCTTTGAGCAGCTTACTCACAATAGGTTATTATTCTAATCTATGTAAACAGTCTTACCCTAAGCCAAACATGAGGTAATGGTCCCTCAGTTGAAGATGACCTCTGGATTTGGAAAAGAATCTTGGATGTGAGAACATGGAATATTTTCCTGCTCTGGAGGGGATCTGAAATAGATGATCCAAGATGAACTGCAATGGTAGGAAAAGGTTAAACAGAGAAAAGGCTGATCTTCTTGACAACAAATAAAGTTAGGAGTAAAATCTACTCTAGCCAATTAAAATGTCATCAACATTTCTTTAAGCAAGCAAATATTTGTATAATTTCATGAATCAAGGAGGCCCCAGGGCAGGAGGGGTTGGGGGATGAGGGAACAGAGGGAAATATTAGAGTAAAAACATGTGAAAGATTTACCAGTCCATTTGGCAAGAGCAGATGTGTTTTTGGGGAAAATATAAAAAACACCTCTCTTGAACATCACAGGATTTCAGCCTTTGCACTGATTTGAATGCAAAGAGAAGAGGCAGAAATAGCTGTACCAGCAAATCCAGAGTGAACTTGAAGACATGAACACATAATTGGCAGGAAATGCACATTGCACTGACTGCCTTTGGTGGAACAATTCAAGTCAGGCTAAAAAGTTACAGGTGGTGACTCATAACCATCAGATATAGGACCTTCGTAGTCACCATGGGCAAGTATTTAACCTAACAGCAGCTGTAGTGTTCAAAAGTGTTTGTCCACAAGCCATAAATAAGCATCCTGGATTTAGTAAAATTCTTCCTCTCTCTCTCTCTGAAGCCTGATTTTCACAGAAGGAAAAAAAAATAATAAAGATAAAGCAGTTTTTCCCTTTTCCAAGCCCCTCTCTGCTCTTTCCATCTTCAAACACTAGTAGAATCATACCAGGATGTAAGAGTCTGCTTCCCAGTGCTACAGCTGGCACAATGCACTTCCAGTCTTTCTTTAGCACAGGGCTGCCAATACCTAGAATAACGGAAGCAATAAAATATTATGAGAAACGGAGTGGCAGTGCCTTAATGCTGTATTTAGCCCTGGCACACAGTGTGACTTTGTAAGCCGGGACTTCTCAGTTCCCAACTTGCTTCAAGTCTGAGTTGGTCTCCAAGTCACACTTTCAAAGGATGGGAAATGCTGAAATGTCACACTGAGCTCAAGTGTGCCTTGATTAAGCAACCATGAAGTATTCATCAGCCACAGTAACCTCAGTAGCACAGATTACATTGGCCACCTTGCACAGTCTCAGGAGGCAAAGATGGACTTGCATTCATTTGGGGATACACTCCAGGGTCAGTTTTTTGCTCTGGAGATATGCTGGTTAGTGCTGCTGTGTCACAGCTTACAACTCCTCTGACCTAAGTGCTTGAAAAGATTTTAAAAGCTACCCATCATCACCAAACAAACAAACAAACAAACAAGATTCATCCACATTAGGGCTTGCTTGCTGCACATTTCTCTTCCTCCTGACAAGGTGAGGACCAGGGAGACACACACCTAGCCCAAAACTCTGCTTTATAGAACTTAATGGCATCTTCCTGCAGGGGAGGTGACATGAGAGAAGAAAGGAAGACTATCATGGAGACCCATTTTCATTTGTCAAATGTTTCTCTACTTTCAGAAGAACACAGGTTTTGTGGTCTCCCAAATGATGTGCTCCAAGCTGCCTTTTGTTCTTCAAAGTTATTGCTCTGTATATTGTTTTCCTCTTTAAAAAAATCCCAAACCTCAGTATAACCTGCACCTCTTGGCCTGCAGGCAGGACTGCAAGTTACAAAGGACAAAATTAGTTTGCACACACTGCCTAAAGAAGCCTGATACCAGTAAACCTTCTCACTTCTGTATGAAATTCAGATATGACGGTAGGTCCGGGCATATTTATTTAAAATAAATAAGCTAGCAAATTTTCCCTGAGCACCAGCTGCAGTATAAAGTCCAAAATTTTGTGTAACTGTGGTGTGATGGCAGAGTCATTACAGCTGCAGAAGGGAGGTAAAGATTGCCTACAAGAATCATCAGATAGGTGAAATAATTAACTTTATATGGGCTTCCTAATAAGAGGATGGAAATTTTTTTTTCAAAGTGTGATTGTAGCACTAGAAGCCATCTGCATGTTTTGCCAGAAACACTGTAGAAGCCTCAGGAGATGAAAGTGGTTCATTTCCAAAGCATACCCTCTTGCAGTTGCTGTCAGGACCAGGCTTCTAGATTACAGGAAGACCAATAACTTCAATTGTTTGAAAAACAAATAAATAGAAAGATGGATGGTTTGCTGTATCAAGACAGTCTTCCAGAGGCTGTCCTCATCTCCTGCCCCAAAGCGCCATACATAATTTTGCTACTAATAATATTTCTGAGCTATTATATGACACCACATAGATCCCTTTAAGTGCATCACAGAAGAGAAAAAAGAGCAAAGCCTCTGTTAAAGGCAAGTTTCCTTCTGCTGTGTATCCACTGGCTGTGGAAAAGGGAAAGGTCCTTTAATTTATCTAAGAGCTGACAGACAGTAATCACATAAGAGCTCTTTCCACCCACATGATACAGAAAGGCCAAGGCCTGTTCTAGTTAATATATTTTAATATATTTTATCTTTAAAAAACCCCCAAACAATTAAAATTCTATTGCAAAATATTTTAAAAGTCTGCTATAGAGGCACTGAAGTGCAATGGGCTTACCAGGGGAATTTTCAGGCTTGGGAAATTTCAAAGAGCAGACAGATTCCTTACGAAATTATAACTGAAGATCACTCTTGAAAGCTTTTCCACACTTTAATATCTCTTTGGGAGCAAAACAGTCACAACTGCTCAATGAACCACAACTTGGAAGCAAAGGTGAGGGAAGAAAAAAAAACCCTAGGAATTTCAAGTTCATGATTTGATTAATTCTGACAGAGAATAAGTGGATTCTGTTCCAGACTGGATGCCAGTGGATGGCAATTCTCGGCGCCTCGTACAGGAGGACAACAAACAGTGCAGCTGTAGAGCTCTGTGCTGCACTCTTAACACCTCAATTGGAAGACAAGAAGCAGACACTAAGAAGTAACACTACTAATGGAGAAGAGAGGAGGGCAGTACTGGCTTACAGGCAGGGTAAAAAGTTCAGATTTTGATACTGACATTAAGTTACAAAATTCTTTCCATGGTGTATGTGCCAAAACCAGGAGGCTGCTGAAGAACAGTCTATGAGTACAAAGTGGAAGATTTTTCTCCTTTTTTCAAAGCAAAACACTTTTCTCAAAGTGAGACATGCTTTGGAGACTAAATATTGGCTTATATTCCAGCAAAGACAACTTCCTCTAAGTGATTCATTACTTCTAATCCACAACCCATTACAAAGCAGTACTCTCTCAGATTCTTGATTTCTCTTGGGACACCAATACAATGTGGAAAGGTTAATAGAAGCTAAGAGCATTTATACCAGTTGCAGTATCAGGCAGCTGAATTCACCTTACTGGAAAAAATATCTCCTTTTAGTCAGAAGAGGTGCAGGTTTCTTTGAAATTGTCTGTAGAAAAAGACACATCTCAAGGATGTCTTCAATGCAATAATCTCAATTTAAGCAAAGGTAAATCACTCGAGCCAGATTCCAGTACTTGTCTCAGGTCCTGGATGCCAATCTGGACTACTAGGACAGCTCTACAGCACTACACTAATGCAGGGCTTCATGTCCAGGCTGCCTACTTCTGAGAAACAGAATTTGCATCCCTGCTGACTAGTGAGAGGGACTCCTCCTCTGAGGCAAAGTGAGAGAAAAGGAACAGGTGCTTAGGTTGTATTTCTGTATTTTCAGATGTTCTGCTTTACAATTTATCTTGACCAAATCACTTAGTGTTTAGATGGCACAGCCCATCAGTAACAGCAGAACACTTGTTTTGCCCTTGCTCAGGAATTTGAAGCATTGTGTGAAGAATTAAAGAGCTACTGCAAACCTCTAAGATCACACTAAGTAACTATCAAGAGTAACCAATGCAAGTTCAAAAATGCATTTCCCTTAAGCAGTTAGGCCATTAGCTCTACTTAGGAAAGAGGAGCAGAGATAAAAATAATTCCATTCTGTTAGCTTAATGGAAATTGGAAACATTTGAGGGAAGAAAATAAAAGTCATCCAGTAAGAAGCTGTGTCTCTCTCAGTGGAGAACAGAAATAAGAATCAACACAGCTGAAATGAAATGGCATAGAATCACTAAACAAGTCTGGCCTTCACATTTATTATTCCCAAATACTTCTGATGTCCTGTAACAAGACCTGTTTCTTGTCATGGGACTACCATTAGCATCCCCATGAGAGTCCTGAGATACAGGAACACTATTATCTTCATTTTCAGGTGGAGAATAGACGTAAATTGAGGCTCAGTGGTGTCCCCAAGGTCACTGCCAGTGACTGGTAACCAAACCCAGGTTTCAGTCACAAGCTGTTGGCTTTGCACTGCCCTGCTCTTTCTCTCTTTACTGAAGGGTCTCGGTGTCACTGAAAACTGCCTCCTTGGTTTACATATTCAGTGGTGAAGAAGAAAAGAATCCATCAATTATTCTAAAGGTGCCCAGATAAGAAGCACCCTCCCACTTCTGCATGGCTGTTCTTACCTGAAACAGCACAAGCCCTGACCTCTGTAAAGCAAGAGCAGAATCAAGCCCAGAAAAATTCGATTATGAGGAATTAAGAAGTCTGGAGGCAAAACTAAACAAAGCTTACATAGACTCTTCTCTTCAGCCTTGCTTTAAGTTTCTACAGCTTGTTGATCTCAATCTCCCAAAACCCCAAATAACAGACTACTTTAATGGTAGACTATGTGCAGCCCACACCAGGTTAATCAGGAGACACTAGAGTCTTACAGAGCTTTAACAATTTGTCTGGAACTTAACTTCCATTCTTTCTGTCCATAGCTTCTCATACTTCCCCTGATGTTAGATGTTTAGTGCTCCTGTAAACACATGAGGTATTTTTAGCACTTAGCTCAAGGCCTCTAAAGCCCCTTCCCTTTCAAACACACTTTTAAATAGCATTTCTGAACATTCTCCTGTTCCCACCCTGATGAAGCACAAAGGTTTTGTATGTCCTCCATTGATTGCTCACCCTATTGTTCAAAAATAGGACAAGGCTTCAAGTAGCATGACATGCAATACTTTCACAATTCTTTAACTTGTTGATTGTTTCTGTATAGAAACAAATGCTGGGTAATTGGGGCTTTTTGTTTATTTTGTTTCAATGAAAGCACAGATTTCCAAGTGATATGATTCAAGGAGTCCAAGTTTGACCAAAATAAGGCAATGAATACAATGGACCTCTGATAAATTCTGACAAATATGTATCTAAATTTGTATACTGCCAGTAGTTTCAGCTTCTCATTCCCATCACATTTTTACAGCAGGCTGTGTGACAGAATATTTCTATTCTTCCTAAACTAGCTGCTTGTCTCAAAGTAAATTATTAGTTTGGGGGAAATTACTTTCATAAGCCTCAGCACCTCTGCATCTCAAAGACTATTGGTGGAGTTCTTGTTACCTTAATTTGTGTTTTCAAGCATAAAATGATTGATCTAGCATACCAACAACTTCCAGTAGCAGTAACCACAGCAGATATTTAGGCAAACTAGAGACAGGTTAGGGTCCAAAACACAGTAAAAATCACATCCTAATGCAAATTGCAGTTCTGTTTACTTAAGAGAGTTCCCTCCCTGCCCCCAGAAAGAAAAATAAATAATCACATCTATTTAGCTATTATTCACGTATTCTTAAGGGCAAATATGGTTTTCTTGATCATACTAGCAGCTTTTTGTAATGCTTTTTGTTTTTTTCCAGAGCAAAAGGACAAATTGAATGTTAGGGGCTGTGAGCCCTTTTCAAGATCCACCTTCAGGCTATGAAACCCCAAGTCTCTTTTTTTCAGATTTGATATGCTTAAAATCACATTTATTCATATTTATTCTTCATAAAAGCACCTTGCTGAAAATCTCCACACAAGAACTAATAACAAGCACTACATCCTACACTACAAATCAGCAATGTTTTCACAGCGTGCATATAGCTACTGCCATGTATCCTAATCCATTACTAGACCAAACTCCAGATATTTTGGCACTGAGATGCAAGAGGATAAGCACATTTGCAAGGGGAACCACAGACTGTTTTCGGTTTAATGTCATTCCCTGCCTCCTCATTGTATGTCCCAAGCTCTTAATTTTGTTGCATCTCTTTCCACCCAGTGGTTTGAATGACTCCCCATGGGTTGCCTGCCACACCATTTGCCTGCCCATATCCCAGGTAATCAAAACTTCCCCATAAAAAATTTCTATTACATTTCAGGCCTGGAGGTCATTGCTCAAAAAAAGCAAACACCCAGATACAGGCGTGGAGCTAAGGAAAAATGAGATGCCATGACTGAGCCAGCCAAATCATCTTCCCAGAATGAGAAAACAGAAATATTCAGACCTTGCTATCCCCTTGCATATTTGCCTGCACTTGTAGGGGCAGATGAGCAAAACTGAGGTTAGAGAGCACTAAGGTTTTGACACACAGCTCTCGTAAACATGGCAAATCAAGCTCCTACAGAACTGCACACCTCCTAGCTCTAGACTGATGAGACAGAGGAAAAGGGGAGAAATTCCTCCCCTCCACCACTCTTTTAAACTCCTAAGGGAGAGGCAGTATATGCAGCAGCAGTCTGGGAGCTGTGGGACAAGGCAGTGTGGTCAAATCTCTGCAAACAGCAGTAGGCAAATCAGCACATCTAAACTTTGCATCCAAACTACCAAACATGAGCAGATGCATTTTACTCTTTTAATACCTAACTTATTTGCTTCCTGGTGTTATACTATTTGCTGAAGGCAGCTGCAGCTATAAATTACTTTTTCCTTTGGCCAAAACAAATAAATATTTATGGATAATGAGGACTTGCCTTCTGTTTTTGTAAGTGTTCACCTGACTAAACTGCTGCAACAAAAGGCAATGCAGCGAAGGTCAGCAGCCAGAAATGGGTAGCAGCTGCTGTGTCTCTAACCACTGGAGGAAACTAGTAAACACACAGACTTTAGAGCAACACCAACCTCCATCTGTACAGTCGTTAAGGGCATGGTGGCTCTGTGGGTCAAAGCTGCAGAAACAGCTTTAGCACTCACTACAAGGGGGCTTGGGAAAAACTTCCAGGGGCTTAGAGCAAAAGGATCAAGAAACAGTCCTTTGGGATGTAGAGGACAGACACCCATAGTGCTTGCATCTGCCTAGTTTTTGGAGTCCTGGTGTATAAAACCTGCATGAAAGCAGTGGTGAATGTCACAATCTGAATGCGCATTGGTAGTATTCTGTAGTAGAATTCATATACTGCTACATGGAGGGAAAAACCCAGGTGCAACACACAGCACAGTTCATGCAAGCTTTGCCTCAAAATTATTTTAAAACCAAAGAAACACACAAAAAGTACTTTATGCTTATATTGGGTTGGACTGAACTGGAGTTAATTCTTCTCACAGCATCTTTCTAGTGCTGGCTTTTGCAGCAGTAGTTGATAACACAGCAGTGTTTTGGCTACTGTTGAATAAGTATCCAGGCTGTGTCCTTTCAACATTTCCCTGTCCCAAGAGTACATTGAGGAGTGGGCAAGGTCTTGGGAGGGGACATGGCTGAGCCAGCTGACCCAGACTGGCCAAATGACATCATACCATATGACATCCGCTCAGACATAAGAATGAAGTGAAAGAAGGAAATGGGGGGATTTGTCCATGCTGTCTATCCTCCCAAGTAACCACCAAGCTTAGAGAGCCCTGCTTCCCAAGACCGACCATCGTCCTGCTGATGGGAAGTAGAGACTAACAACTCTCTCTGCTTTTTTGCTTCCACACAGGCTATTGCTGTTTGCTTATTATTGTTATTAAAATTGCTCCTACACTATTACTGGCTTTTGTTATATTTTTCCCCCTCTCTCCCTGTTCACTTAAGAGTGGGAGTGATAGAGCGACTTTGGTGGGCATCTGGCCTCCAGGCCAGGGCCAAACAACCACAATGCCAAATACCTCCCACTGTTAGTAGCTACAGAGAAAATGGTTTGGATTTTGTACAAGGATCTCATTGTGATGTATAACGCAGCATAGCAGCATTTCCATACAGAAATTCAAAACCTGGTTACCACAAGTTATTCCACTGAATACAGCGACAGAAAAGGATGCCTGCATTTTGTCAGACCCACGATTCCAATCGTAGCTACTGCAAGAATTCTAATTAAACCACCTTAAACCACTCTTAGCAGCATATTTTTCGAAAATAGATACAGTAATAGTCAAAGGGGAAGTGAAAACACGAATAATGTAAATGGTGACTTGCTGATACAGTTTCCCGTATTTCAAACACAAAATAGTGCTTTCGACAGTAGCATAAACGCTATAGAAAAGGCGCCATCTAGTGGCACTGCACAGGGACGGCGTCACGGAGGGGACTGTCTCCTCAAGCCCTCTGCCACGAAGACCGTGACAAAATAGAGTAACAGTGACAGCACAGGAGGACTCCAAAACCCCGACACGTGGTAAAATTTTATTCCAGGACTTCGCACAACATTTTTCCTTTTTAAATAGTTAAAAACAAACAAGCAAACAAACCACCAAGTGATCAGGCAGGTATTCCACCTGATGGGATTTTATCACACACTTGCTCTTTGCTTCCCTTTCTTCCCTCAAAACAGTCAAACAAGTTTACATGATGCCATCCTGTTATATCCAAGTTGTGGATTCACACTGCAAAATACCATGTTTTTGCTGTTATTTATGGTAAGTTAGAGAGGAAAAAGAAAGGCTTAGTATCATTTATTCCCTACATATCCTAGTGTTTGATCCCAGAATACTTGGTTTACTCACCATTCCCAGCAGCTGCAGGCAGTTCTGCTCTTTACAGTAGGAAACCATGAGGTTTCTGCAAGTAAACTTCTCCATTCTGATAGATAATATCATGCCAAGAGTTTGGCTTTAACACAGGAAAGCTAATTTCTGAGCTGGAAATGGGCCCAATACATCTGCAGTAGGGTCAGTGGAGGGGAAAAAATAAAAGGCAATTGAGGTTTTTTATTTTGTTTGTCCTGACTTAGCATTTAAGTTTGGATTCTATGTTACACATAGAGGAAATGGATTTCATGCCTGAAAAAACTGCATACATCCCACAGTAGTGATGAACAAATAAGAAAATATTAAAGCTTGTAGATCAGTCAGGTTACATCAGTAGAGACTGCAAACACCACAGTTCATGGAAGTATTTCATTCCTCCCTCTGCACTAGCAGTGAATAGAGTTACAGTACTTTCTAGCATTTAAATAACTCCCTTCAAAGGAAAGCTGAAGGGAGAAGAATTTTCACAACAGTGAGCTGTCTACCTTCCTTCATCCTTATCTACTTCTCTTGACTCACCAAGGCATTCCAAGAGGGCATCAGCAACACATGGGACAATACTCCCCAGCTCTCATCTCTCTCTGTGAAAGCCACCCAGGCATCTGTCCTATTCCACTTAACCTCTCTATTTCCGTCCTCCCCTGCAAATAAACAAGCTGGCCTCTCTGCTGAAAACACCCATATTTCATCCTGCTCCACACCACCTCCTGCCCACCCCTTGTTCTCCACGTCTTCCTCTGGCCAGCAGCATCCCACAGAGCCCACAGAAGCACTCCTGGGCTATTACAAAGAGATATCAAGCCAGTGACACTGTCGTAATGTCAAAGTCTGAGCTGAGCTTTGGGAGTCTTTTATCAATTTCAGCATGGGAACATCAAATTTTCATCACAGGTCTGATGTTACATGCCATTCACATCATGTAGAAAGGACCTGTTTGAGCACATCAATCACCTCAAAGAAAAAAAAAAAAAAAAGAGGAAAAGCATACACCAGCCATCCTTTCTCACCCAGCAGAATAGCTACACTTGTCTTCAGCAATCAATCAAGGCTCCAGCAAAACCTGTTCTAACAAAGACAGATGATCTTTTGCAAATAACTGATACCTCTGAAAACTTCATTATCATTGGCTAATACAAAGAGTTGCCTCTTAATAGTCTTAATGCAGCATAAATTTTAATAAGGCGTGCAAATGACCAGCTACAGAGCAGTTCACAGACCCTGCTGAGCTTTAGGAAAACAATTCTCTATGGCTCTTTTTCACCTCCTGTCCTGGTACTGCTGAGCATCTCTCCTGCTAATCACACACAGGAGAAACAGCAGCATGTGTGTGTGGGCTCCAGGTCTGGTACTAAGTTTAGTTCCATCATGCTCTTTCTAATAACCACTTGTTTCACATGAGCTGCCACAAAGTTGTTTCGACAATGCAGATTGCTTTTCTGAATCATTAACTGTGTACCAAAAACACTATTAAAGAAGGACAGTATTAAGGTGAGAAGCAATGGATTTTTAATTTTTTTTTTCCCTACAGGTACTTGTTAGGATAAGGAGATAAGGAAAAAACCTACAGGTCATCTTAGGTCACTGCACAGACATTGCAGCCAAGCCATGCAATTTTCAGCATCGTATTTGTGGGTTTTTTTAATCTTGGTGTATTGTGTGCTATGGATCACTTTGTGTAAAAGCTTTGATGTAGCTGACGTGTTTAAATTGTCTATAAACAGTACTATACTATTGTAAAATCTGGGCATGATATTTTCTTATAAAATTCTGATATCTTGATAACACTCCTACAGCCTGGGTCACATTCAGAAGGCTCTGGTGCTAGGTTGAGAGTCCTAGCTCCTGGACTTGGGTGGGTGGATACAAATCTGTTTCCCTTTTCAGAAAGCTCTCTAGATTCCACAATGCAAGGAAGAACTTTGAAAGGGAAGGTCATCAATCAAGCCTAGATGTGCCAGTACACAGGAACTGAAAACCTCTTTGGCTGAAGACCCACCAAGGCACCTCAAAACAGGTGTTAAGTGACTGTCAGTTTTGATAACCCTCCACAGAGGTGGATTATCAAGGTAAAATTTGAAAGACATGAAAGGAAGCAAAAGAATAAAGTGCTTCTCAGGAATGCCAAGAGATTAAAGCTACTGTTGTACTTGGTAGAGTATTTGCAAATGCCTGAAATAGGAGGTTTCTGGCATAAATTCTTCAGGCCCCACCAGAAACTATTTTGGTCTGCTGAGCCTTGTACCTTTTAATGTAGAGACAGGAAAAGAGGCAAATCCCTCTTCATAAAAGCAGACTTTTATTCCCTCTTTTGGACTGCCTAGTTGTCAACATAGAAACATGGAGCTTTGTGTGTTTTCCTTAGGAGATCATTTATTGATTTAACACACCTTATCACCAAGTACTTTCTCCTGCTATTAATTTACTAGTCCCCATTTGTACTCTGTGTCATTACATAGAGTTACAGATTATGCCAAATAAGTAATTTTCTTCCTTAGTGTTTGGCTCTTTCAAGTATTTGGAGATGATTGCATTCCCCTATAGCTGCCAGCTAACAAATATTTAACAATTTTATTCTTTCCTTCTAAATTCCCCAAAGGTTGCTCTTATCTGAATTCCCTCCAGTTGTCAACAAAGGCCAAGTAATGAGATGTTCTGACAGCACCCGGCATGGTGGGGCTGAGTGGAAAGGAGCTCTTACCCCTGCTTCTAGGATAGGACACCACTGCCTATGCAGTTTAGCAACACACAAGACACTTTTGTTGCTTCACAGACTCAGGATTAATTTACTATTAATGATCACATCTTACATTTCTCTTGCCCTGAAGTTTATCTGTTTACATCTTCCCAGGATGATTCATCTGGCTAATCTTTTACAGCCTTTGGCTTACTTCTGACTCCTATTACTGATTAAACAAAATGATGCACATCCTTTACATAAAGTTGGACACTAGGAATTCAGAAACTTCCCAGAAGACAGTGGGACAGGCACTCTAAGAGGTGTAAGAGGTGTGCTGTCCTCTTTGCCAAGCTAAAGAACCAAGGGCTATCAGCAGCATCAATATTCACATGGAAAAATGTGTTATGTCAAACTACCCTGCTTGGCCTTCCAAATTATGCTGCAGGTGACAGCACTGAAATCATAATCACAGAATGGTTCATGTTGGTACATACTTCTAAAGGTTATCTAGTCTAACTTCCCTGCATTCAGCAGGGACATCTTCAACTAGATTACATTGCTCAGAGCCCCAACTTGACATGGAATGGTTTCAGGGATGGGGCACCCACCACCTTGTGTGGGCAGCCTGTTCTAACACAATCATTGTAAATATATCTTCTTTATGTCTAATCTAAATCTCCTCTCTTAAGTTTAAAACCATCACCCCTCATCCTGTAGCAACAGGCCCTGCTAAAACGTTTGTCTCCATCTTTCCTATAAGCTCCTTTACTGAAAGGTATAAGGTCCTGATGGCAAGGTCTCCTGATGGAGATTATTTTCAAGGAGCACTCATCTTACTTGCATTGGAAAACTGGGGTATTTACCCCTACACTGCAGGTATTTGTGAGGTTAGGACATTTGAGATGCATTATTAGTACCAAAACAAGACAAAGCAAAGAGATGATAATCCTCTGACTTCCACATGTTTAACTAACACTCCCAAATTTTCTATTGCACTGTCTTGGTATAAAATGCATACATGTCAGAGAAAAATCAGCTGTTCATTTCCATTTTCCATAAAGGTAAGTCAGCCTGTGCCTGGTCAGTCAGGCTTGTGAGAAGTCATTACAAAAATCAGATTATCTCCATGCCATGCAATAGAGTAAGTATAAAGTGGTTTTGCAAATCACATTATTAAAAGAGCCCCAAACATTCACATGATTTCAAATATTTCTGGGATACTTATCTGCAAAGTCAGCTGGGTGTAAAGGTAATTTCTATGCTCAGGCAGAATATGCTTTACAGTTTTATGGCTGCATTAATTGAACAGAGGTATTAGCCAATCTTCTTTCTAATCACCAATGTGAGGCCAAAGTAATTCCCAGCATTTTCACAGAAAAAGAATAAGAAAACCATATAGATATGAGGCTGACTGGTCACAGGCAGGAAAACCTACACAGTACTGGTTTTTTGTCATTTTCCCCCACCCCCAAGAGTGCAGAAAAGGAACTGGGGCACCAGGCACTAGGAAAAAGCATGGCAGGACTAGAGACAGTTCTGGTCCCTATCCATGTGCGTGCTCAGTGGGAATTTGTCAGAATTTCTTTCAGCTGAGCTGAATTTGCCCTTGTCAGTCTGCACTGAAATCCTCTTGGTGAAGGAGCACACTGTTTCTGCCTGTGTGACCCAGTTATGGCCCCAGGGTCTAAGAACCACAGAAGGTCCATCATGGGCAGTGGAAGCCACAGGCAAGCATGACTGTGTGTTGGAACATTCCATACAGGAGATGATGAGTCCACAATGATGCAAATAAAAGACTGACATACATCACAATGTGCAACAATTTCAAAAGCTTGCAATGAAAAGCCAGATGGAAGGGCCAGCCAGATGGACAAAGAGACAAAGTAATGCCCACATCCTCTAAGGAGGGCCTCTCCCACTTGCTTTCAATGTTACCCCTGCACCCTCAACAGGTTCTTCCCCATGGGCCAACTTCTCAGGTTCACTGAACCTTCAACAGGTTCTTCCCCCTGTGCCAAGGTCTCAGGTTCACTGCAGCAAGGGCTGGGGAGCCAGAACATTGCAGAGGCACTGGATCACAGGACGACAGGATGTTATAGACCGGAAGAGACCTCTAAAGATTGTCAAGTCCAACCACCCTGCCAGAGCAGGACCACAGAATCTAGCACAGGTCACACAGAAATGTATCCAGATGGGTCTTGAAAGTCTCCAGAGAAGGAGACTCCACAACCTCTCTGGGCAGTCTGCTCCAGGGCTCTGTGACCTCTGGCCTCTAACAGTGGCCTTGTCCTAGCAGCACACTGCCTTGCAACAAAGAAATGCTGAGCAGGTGTGAAGAGGACAGATGGTGCACTGAGAGATGATTATTCGACTTGGCAGCCCTGCCCTCTAAAATTCACCCCACAGCAATGCTGGAGATCCAGCTGCTGTCTGCTCTTCTGTGGCCAGACCACCTCCAACAGCTGCCATTTAATGTGACCTAAAAAAGAACCCCCAAACCCCATGAATCAAACAAGAGTACCAACTCTGCAGTATTTCTAAAATATTTTCATTTTGCCAAGCTTACTGCACAGCTGGTTAGCACCTATGTTTAGCTTCTCCATGTGCCCTTCCTTTAAGAACAAATCCGTGTTGATGCTTTACTACAGTGCAGAAATTCCCTGGAGAGCTTCACCACCATTCTCCACACAAGTGCAAGGTGCTTCACTTTGGTATCTGCCAGTTTCCATCCTGATGGTTCAGTAACCTGGAGCCTAACATAGTGCATTATTGAGTACTTTGACTTTGCTTCACTGTACCAGCAGCCATAGTCATTCCCAAATCCTCCTCTCATAGATTTTATTTATTTTTTTTTTTTACTGGTAAACACTGAAATGATGAGAGGCTCTTGTAAATAAAACAACTGGATCAAAACTTGTGGCACAGGAGAAAAATTGGGTTAGAGGTGGTTAAATAAACAAACCAAAAAAAGCATTAAAAAAAAGGTATTGTCTTCTACCTGGAAAAGCAGTGGGGTCAAACCCAGATTTCCATATGCCAAAGAGAAAACAACGAAACTGCTTCTGCAAAGAAGGCCCGAGGGGAGCTTTTTAACACTTTGCTAGGAGTAAAAGCCTCAGGGCAAGCTCACCTTCGCATTTCCCCTCAGTTCTCCGTGGCAAACGCAAATACTCCAGAAAGCACGGACAACCGGAGGGCGGTCGGGAGCAGCGCTCCCCGGGGAAGCGGGCAGAGAAGGAGTGGCGAACCGCGCTCGGACAGCGCCTTCCCAGGGGCCACGGTGAACCGGCGGCCTCCCCAGCCCCTCCCTGCCTCTGGCTCCGCGGAGAAGCGGCGGACTCACCTGCGGGGAGGCAGCGGCGGGCCGCTCACAGCTCCCGGCACGCACCCCAGGGCTGCCGTGGCGGCGGGCGGCGGCGCGGGGGGTTGTTGCCCGCTGAGCCCCGCAGCTGCCGGAGGAGCAGGCAGAGCAGCAGCAGCAACAGCAGCAGCAGCAGGAGGAATAGTGCCAGGTACAGGAGCAGGTTGAGCTCCCACTCCATGCTGAGCACAGCACAGCTCGGCTCCCCCGCGGACCGCCCGGTGCAGATGCCGCCGCTCCGCTCGCTACCCGGAGCCTCCTCCTCTGCGGCAGGGCGGCCGGCGGGCGGAGAGGGGCACCGGGTGGAGGGGCTGCGGTCGAGCACCCCCGGAGCCAGTCCTGCCTTCAGCCCCCGCCTATGCCGCAGCTCCCTGTCCCGGCGGCACCGGGGCGGTGGGTGCAGAGGGCACGGCGGCTCTTCGGGGCTCGTGGCCCTTCCTTGGGCATAGGTCCCCCGTTACAGCAGCAATGCCCTGAGACCACCTGTCGCCACCAACAGAAGTTCACTGGGGTGACTCGCTTCAGAACGCAGTGTCCCATCCAAAATGAAATACCCACGAAGCAGTACCCGCAGGTAGCGTCCAGTCTTCCCTACCTCCCCACCCCACGTTTCACACGCGTCCTTCAGCCCTGAACTTCATCGCTATCAGGGAGTGTCTTTTTCCTTGAAGACATTTAAGAACCGTCCATTTGGCCAGGAGTGAAAACACTTGTGAGATATTCCACGGAATTAGAAAAGTTACTCTGATTTTTGGCCACTTGACTCAATGATAATAATAGTGATGGACCTGCCACGCCTTCTGCTTTGAAGGTGATGAGAAAACGTACTTTAAAAGGACCAGGTGCCCTTTGTTCTGCCCTGTTGTTAACATTTGGCTGTTGGTCAGGTAACAGAGCCACTGCCGTAACAGTGAAGGGACATACGAGGGTTAGAACTGACTCAGTAGCTCCCACAGCCACTTCCAGAAATGTTCTGCTCAGGGCAGAAGCCTCCAGACCCAAATGAAGTTACTGATGAGCACAATAATCACAGTCGTGGCTCGCTGGCTCTCTGGAGACAGTGGCACCAATCAAGAAAAAAATCAGACATACCGCACATTCACAAACTACTGCATCTAACCTCCCTCTACTTCTCCCTGCACCCCTCGAGTCACAGGTGCAGAGGCAGTAAAGAGGATGGAGGAAGGTCAGCTTACAACTATCCTCAGGGAGAACTCTACTTGCACTCTTTGGGTACCATCTGCCCACATGATTTATGTCAGCTCAAATCACATGCCCAAAACCTCCACAGATTTATAAGCATCATAACCAGAATTTCATAGAGCGAATATAAGCACTGCTGTAGATACTGCAAATTTTGTCATGGCTATAGAAAGTGTGTGACTTTCTGGAGAAATACATTCAAAAATACATAAATCCTGCTTTATAAAGCCTCCCAGCATCACAGTAAGTTTGAGCTAATGAGATAACTACGTATTGAGTTACCATTTCACACCAAATCTTCTATTCGTATTGCATCTCTAAGAATAATACTTCATAAGAATGCTCAATAAACAAATTGAAGCACTTTGGGAAAATGACCATTCACCTTTTCTTGAAGTGGCAGAAGCTCATTCTGCCAATAATACTGTAAAATACAATAATACTGTAAAAAACATTATCTGGCAGAAGGAGGAGAGGTCCCTTCCAACCCTAACATTCTGTGATTGTGATTGTCCAATGCTCACACATGCCAGCACTGTAATCACTCAGGCACAATAATAAGCACTTTTGCTGGTATTTTTAGTGAGGAATTGAAGTGCTCAAAACACAGGTTTCTTATCAGCATTGATTCATGAGGAATTGAGAACTGGCATCTTTGGCAAATAATGCATGATTAACACTTGCATTTCGTATGCACAGAATATCCACCAGGAACTCCATGAGGGACTGCCTGCTCTTGTACAAGAGACACTGGTGATCCAATGCCTTCTGAGTGCATCTTGTGCACAATAGCAGGCACTTCTAAATCATGCTTTTAATCTTTAACAGTGACTGCTTTATGATGTAATTGTAAACATGAAATTGTATTTATTATCAGCTGATTGGTTTAGGGTTGTTTGTGGGGTTTATGACCCAAACAGAAATCTGAAATTTGTTAAAGCTGTATGGAAGGGAAATAGTTAATCCTCTTTTACTATTGAAATGTTTTGCTTAATCCTGTAACCAAACAATGCAGGCTGTTTCTTATTGTAAAACATGCAACCTAAACAAGCAGGAATGCTGGAATTCTTCACCAATCCTTCCTCCTCATATAAAAAAGCAGTCAGGCTCTACAGAACAAGGACAACAAAATCACTCAGAAACAGTTTATACATAAAATTTCTACAACGTCTCTCCTGATTGAAAA
Organism: Dryobates pubescens; assembly: GCF_014839835.1. Lineage (NCBI taxonomy): Eukaryota > Metazoa > Chordata > Aves > Piciformes > Picidae > Dryobates > Dryobates pubescens. The sequence goes on from NC_071635.1 coordinate 6,300,293, forward strand.
AGATACATTTTAGTATCAAGAGTCATTAGTCTCAAAAGAGACTGTAGGTACAAAAAGACTTGCCTGGAGAAGATGATGACTTTCAGTGTTTCAAGTAACCAGGCAGTGCAGATTAATTTCTGGTTCATAATAGATACTGGAAAGCTGAATAAGCAGAAGAAATAATTGAAAAGAACTATTCTGATTTAATGGTTTAACTCAATCATTTATTATTCATCCTGCTTATCCCAGGGCTGATACCACCCTTCCTGTAATAGCATCAAGACATGCTGTCCTAATATGGTTACAGCTGGCCATACTGTCTGTGCACAGTCAGATTTTCCTCACACATTTGTAACCAAACATATGGATTTATTCACTCATCCCTCTGAGTCACAATGGTGCTTTGGAGAATCTGGGAATGGAGATGATACTAGTTTGTAAGAGCTGCAAAGCTGGGCAGACACAATTAATAGGCAGCAGGAATCCAGATCTGAGTTATATGATACTTCCACCAGCACACCAGCAGCAGCAAACTAATAGAACTATAGATGTGAGAAGATCAGCACAATGCTCAGATGAGTTATTCAAAACAATCTAGGTTTCAAAAGAGAGAATTACCACACCCCACACCTCCCATGTCATTAAATGTGCTGTCATCTCCTACCGATCAGAGGAGACCAATCAGCTTTTCAGTACTCTGGATTTCCTCCATGTTGCAAGAGTGGGATGAGATTACACATCTGTGGTATCAGTAAACAATTTCTTACTTTTGAAGAAAATTTAAAGATGTTTCTAAAAGGTCTGAAAATCTTAACACTAAATTTTTGATCCAGACATTCATTTGTTATGTTCAAAGCCTGTAACAATTTTGACTTAACATGACACTTAGCAGCTGTCGTCACTTGACGCAGTAAGAATCTTGAACGCAGTTTGTCTGGAGACAGGATTGCAGGATGTGGAGAGAGCAGACCTCTTAGTATCCATCTGTTGCACTGAGGCTTCAAGCTGCAGATGAATGAAGTGCACTCAGGGTGGCAGGACAGCACTTCAGCTATTTCAGAAAGGCTACAGAGTGAAATTTGCAGCAGCAGCAGCAAAAAGAAAAAAAAAGAAGGGGTGCAATTTCTTTTCCTCTGCCTTTGTTGCTTCTCGAGAATCCAGCCTTGCAAATACTTCCCACTTTCCCAAAAGAATTGCTGAGAGCTGGGAAGTGCCGAAGGATCCCAACTTTTGGCAGGACCCTGGTGCTAAAAGCTTTTCATGAGAAAGAAAACTTCTTTCACTTAAAACCCAGGAGAAGATGTGAAGGCTACGTATGGGTGGAAACAGCAAGAATATTTTGGGGTTTGCTCTGAAATCTGTCTTATGAAAGACAATCAAACATTCAGTGAGTAAATGAAGCAGAAGTAATTATCAACTTGTTTAAGCTGGTATTTGTATGATTTGATGACAGTTCCAGGTGTCTTTTTTTTTTTTTAATATAAATTACTGTAGCATATATATTAGGCCACTACTTCCCTAAATTTTAGCCGTGTAAGCTGTGACATGGTCCTTCTATTAAGAAGTGACAAATGTGCTTTATGTCTGTGCTTTGATAAAGAGCTTGTGTAAGTCCTTCTCTGGATCAAGGCCAGAATTCTCTGCACCTCACTGCACAGAGCTGTACCCAAGCTGTACTCTTTATGTCTTCTGCCAGCTCCACTGCTTGCAGGGAAAGCCTATCCTGCCACCTATGTGGCACTGTGTCTGCTTCAAAACCTCAGAGCCCCACTTAAAAACAAATTATAAATTATATTATTACACCCCCACAGAGCCTTTCATAGAAGCTAAAACACTATATAGATCACATTGTGTATGTGTGTGTAATGTGTATAGCAGTGGCACTGGAGAGCAGGACTTGGAGGTGCCCAGCAAAGACACGTGGCAGTTAAGGCTCCCAAGGAAAAAGAAGATCAATTCTTATTTATTTTTATTGGGCCATAAAAGGTGGTTGCTAGAAGCTTGCTGTCAAGATGCTAAGATTCTGAGGCAGTTTGGTTTCTTTCTTCTGTCCTCAAATGTGATTTTCCCTCATGCCTCCGTTGGGTAAGATAATCCGATTCAAGAATTTCAGTCTACAGAGCATTCGTCTTGAAGAAATGCCTCTGTGTGGGCACAATAGATCATTAGGCTCTTCTTTCTGGCAGTTCCTGCTCTAGCCTAAGTGCATCTGATTTATTCACTCATTTATTCACTCTTGAGTGTAAAACACTCATTCCTTTTCTCTCTGGTTTTGAATACACAGAGTATTTCTATTACTAAATTCCAATTGTAACTGCCTTCGACTGTACAGAAATGCAGCAATTGCTCAACTTCTATTTCATTAACCTCTTCTATTGACCTTATTTTCCATGTAGCCTGTTTCAGATTTCCAGTGCTGTGCTTTTATGCCTCCATAATTTGTCCATGAAATTCTTTACCTTTCCCAGCACATGCGCACCACAAAATCTGCAAAGCAGACTTTGTGCGAAGAAGATGGCATGAATCAAAAAGAGAGATGATTTCCAGTGCCCCTCCACCCTGGTTCCCTGAAATCACCCCCAGCTCCTCCTGAAGTTCACCATCAACTACTCTGTGGTCTAATCTTGGTCAGGACCAGCATCAGAAGCAAAAATCCACCATACCTGCCTCCCCAGCAATATTATTAGGTATTATTATTAGAAATGACAGAACATGTATCAGTACAAGCAAACCTAATGCAGATGGCAACACTCTTTAACGTTCTGGTTTAGTGTCAAAAATGTCACTCCTTTGAAAATACGATTTTCATCAAAGCTGTTACGAACTCCTTTTGGAAAAAACAAACAAAACAAAACAAAACAAAACAAAACAAAAAGGTATTGCTGTGCTTTCCTAAGCAACAAGATTGCAACTCCTCACCAGCCCAAATACTCAGTTCTTCACCTCTGTCAAGAGACGTGACAACAGAGCTCTTTGCCACCAGCCTAAAAGATTGAGGGAGGTGACAGCTCACCACAAGAGCCAGGACAGGAATTTTTCCCACTGTAGCCCCAAGCACAAATGTCACCATATGTCCAAGGTAACATTTTTGTAATTGAGGAAGAGTAACGTCATTCAGAAAGCTCCTACAAACAATACAAATCCTTCCAAGGCTCTTGATAATAACCAAAGTTTCAGAATGTAACTCCAAGCCTTCACTAATTTTCTCTGAACTGAAACAAAAAGCAAAACTAGACAGAATTTTTACCTAAAGGCTGCCAGTTAAACTCTAAGGAAAATACCCAATCAACCACATTAATACAACGAAGGAAACCTTACATCAAATGTTATATCCACGGATAAAGAAATTGAGTTGCAAGCGTTACATCACTTTGTTCCTTATTGTCCCTTCACAGGTAATGCCAGTTGGAAAAACTATTTGCTTATTCTTGTACCTACAGAAGAGGATCTTTTGGTAAACTCATGAATATTCTTTTACACTACTAGTGATGATAATTCACATAGCCCAATCTGAAAATATAAAACCAGCATGGAAGAATCAGATAGCACTTGCCCTCACTTGGCAGACTTGGAAATTTCTGAGACCTGACTCACTTTTTAGTTTGCACTAGGACTTGTGTGTTAACAGGGTTTAGAAATACAGTGTAACTGAGATATTTGAACAGGTATTAGCCCGGGGTTTAAAAACGGTGGGAAGATACAGTAATTGATTTTCTCACTTCAGATCAAACTAACCCTAAAAGCCCCTAGCAAAGGCTTTTTTACTCACAAGCAACACTGGAACTGGAACGGGTGTCTTCAGACAACTCTGAAAACAGCAGGAAAGGATTTTCCTCTGGCAAATGTGAAGCTTTTGCTGCATTTTTGCCTACAGTTTTGCTCCCTCTACCAGCCTGGTGTTCTCTAGGGGCGGCAGGAGCATGCACGTTTTGAACACCCGGCGCTACAAGAGCCTTAACCACTGGAAATGTCTGCAACGCCGTTTAGTTGTTGTTGTTCCGGGGGGCTTCCGTAACGACCATCCCTTTGGCACAAGACCACAGGGCCTCCGTCCCTTCGGCTGCCGAAGAAAGCCAAGGTGGAGCAGCTACTGCAGCAGCCCCATCCTTAAGCGGCATCTGCACTGGTGGTGGAGGCCCCTGTATTCATTTAACGGGTGGTAACGGACAATGGCGGTCGGAAGCACCTCACCGGGAGCAACCACGACTGACGGCCGAGCAGACCCAAACCTCCGCCCGCCCTGAGGCCAGCCGCCCAGCCCTGAGGTAACCGCGCGTGGGCGGGACTGGCGGCGCGAGCCCGGTGCCCGCGCACTACCGCGCGCGATTGTCGCGCGGCGATGACGCTATCGCGGCGCGCGGCGGCTTGCAGCAGCGCGCGGACTCCCGCCGCCGATCCGCCATGAAGGCGACGCCGCTCTCGAATTGCGAGCGGAGATTCCTTCTGCGCGCTATCGAGGAGAGGAAGGTGCGGGGCCGGACTCCCCTTCCCCGTCCCCTTCTGTACGCTGGAGCCGGGGGTTATCGAGGCTCTCCCCTGCCGCCGCTCGGCGGTAGGCCAGAGCGGCCCCCCTCCGCCGCCCCGGCCCGGTAATGGCGCATTAACTCGTGTGTATCCCGCAGCGCTTGGACGGGCGGCAGTGCTATGACTACCGGAACGTCCGCATCTCCTTCGGCGTCGACTACGGCTGCTGCATCGTGGAGCTGGGGAAGACCAGGTGGATGTGGAGAGGGCGGGGGATCGGCTTTAAAGCCTTAAGCTTCCAAATCTGCAGAAGCCAGCAGAGTGCATGGCGGGGGCTGTTGGGGGACTGAAAGCCGCAGAGATCAAAGTGAACAGTTTTTAAGGACAGGTGTCTAAAAGTCATAGCAATTAAGGGATAGGGACATAGACAAGGGGGAGGAAGTGGGAAGGCACAGGATTTCTGTGTTGGTGGTGGGTTGTAAATACGAAATTATTATAATATGAAATCTCGTCGGGAGTATTGTGTCCAACTCTGGGGTTCTCGGCATAAGGCACGGACCTGTTGGAGTGGGCCTAGAGGAAGCCACAGTAATGATCAGAGGACTGGAACCCCTCTTTCAGGACCGACTGAGAGAGTCGGGCTTGTTTAGTTTGGAGATAAGAAAGCTTCAGCGAGACCTTATTGTGGCTTTTCAGTAGTTAAAGGGGTCCTATAAGAAATAAGTGGACAGGTTTTTTAGCAGAGCCTGTTGTGGCAGGACAAGGGGCAATGTTTTTAAAATAAAAGAGGGAAGAATTAGATATAGGAAAGATTTTTACTTTTCAGTGAGTGTGATGAAACACTAGCATGGGTTGCCCAGAGAGGTGGTAGATGCCCCATTTCTGGAACCATTCCAGGTCAGGTTGAATGGCACTCTGATCAACCTGATCTGGTTGAAGATGTCTCTGCTGACTGCAGGGTGGTTGGACTAGATGATTTTTAAAGGGCCCTTCCAACCCAGTGATTTTTCATCCCTGTATTCACTGCCGTCACATTGTATTATGTGTGTTTCCACAAATCAAAGAGCCCTTTTAGTTTGTGGAAAAGTGGAATAGGTGCACTTACACAAACAGTTATAGATTCTCTTGTATTTGAAACATATTCTTAATCTTAAAAAACAGGAGACTGTTCAAATGTCTACATTTTGTTCTCTCAGTTGTTGATTAGAGGCATTGAATGAAAAGCTGTCAGGAGTGAGAAGTAAAGCTAAAAGCCTAAAAGCATGCTTTTTTCCAAGTATGTATGTTTCTAGGGGTAGGAGTTTTGGTTTTTTCCCCTGATAAATTCACTGACTTTGGTTTATTTGGCCTTTCAGGGTTCTTGCACAAGTGTCATGTGAACTTGTTCCCCCCAAGCCAAACAGGCCTACAGAAGGTATCCTTTTCTTCAATCTGGAGCTCTCACCAATGGCTGCACCTGGGTTTGAGCCTGGAAGGTAGGTCGCTTTCTTAAAAAGGCTAAACACAGATGGTGTAAGAGCCACTGTTTTGATACCTGTAAGCATAGAGGCATCATCCTAGTCACTTGGGGTTAATTTTGTTTTAACAGGCAAACTGAATTACTGGTGAAAGTGAACAGACTAATAGAGCGATGCCTGAGAAACTCCAAATGTATAGATACAGAGTCTCTCTGTGTTGTTGCTGGTGAAAAGGTATGAAAACCTGCTGATTTCAAGTGGGTTTAAACTAAATGATACCTGTGGTCTGGTTTTAAGATGGTCTCTGTCTTGTTTTAGAAACTAGAAGCTCCAATTGTAGGTTGTGGTAAGGATTTGACTTTATGGATATTTTTAACTTGCATATCTCTATAGGCTTTCTGAAGTAGCTGGGACCCTTCACATTCAAATATTTCTTTGCAGAATAAAGTTGAAATTGTACTTTTGTGTTACATAAGTTGTCACAATTAAATCTAGTGCACCAGGTATCATAGACCATACAGAGCTCCTTCACCTGGTGAAGCCAAGAGCTGAAAAATGCATTCTGGTTCTTTTTTTTATTTTTATGGTTCAAAAAATGAACATTAGTTTGAAAAACCAAAGCTTCTGTAGGATCACACCACCATTTACCATGCAGTTTTCTGTCCTTTTTCTCAGGTTTGGCAAATTCGCCTGGACCTGCACCTGCTAAATCACGACGGCAACATTATCGACGCTGCCAGCATAGCAGGGATCGTGGCGCTCTGCCACTTCCGCAGGCCCGACGTGTCTGTGCAGGGAGAGGAGGTGACTGTGGTAAGTTCTACCAGGTCATATTAAATGTGGCCTCGCAGGTGGCTGGGTCTGTCTGTCCACAAGGGAGAAATGGATGTTGGTGTGACCAGATAAACTCCAAAACACTGAAGTTTTAGGATAGGTGTGTTGCTGTTGCTACTCAAAACCTGAAAGGACAGCTTGGAAGCCTGCTGAATACTGAACTTTATCACTCTCAGTTTATGGAAATACTAATTGTACAGGTTAAGTATTTGACAGTGCTTTGACCATATCAAATACAAGGCTGATGAATTTAATGCATTTACCTGTATACGTAGTAACTAAGAATTGCACAAGAGTGAAAAAAAAAATATATTTTTTTTAAAAGGCATCTAGATGACTAAACATCTGTTAGCTTCTTTGTCTTTGGTTAAAATCAAATATTTCATAATTAATTGTCTTCTGGGCCAACTCTTTTCAAAGTACACGCCTGAGGAACGTGATCCTGTCCCCCTGAGTATCCACCACATGCCTATTTGTGTCAGCTTTGCCTTCTTCCAGCAAGGGTAAGATTTTAAGTACTTTTGACAAGAACAGCTTATTGTCAGTTCTGCAGAGAAGATTTCAAACATAGAGGGGTCCTAAAGATATTTATATAGACAGCTGGTTTTGGTAAAACATCTTACCTGCAGTGAGAGGCCGGGGGGAGGCATTTGTGTATCCTGCAGTGTGACTAACCGGCTTTCCATAGAGAATATAGAAAACTTTCTGGGGGCAGTGTGCCTGTAATAACTTAATACATAAGCCAATGCCTCAACTTAGTTGTTTTAAGAGTAGTAACTCGCCCCAGGCTTTTAACTGTTGCCTTGTATTTAAAAAATCTGGATTCTAGGACCTATTTATTGGTGGATCCAAGTGAACGTGAGGAACGCGTCATGGATGGCGTCCTTGTAATTGCCATGAACAAACATCAGGAAATTTGTACCATCCAGTCCAGTGGAGGGATCATGCTAGTAAAGGATCAGGTAAATTTTTGCCTTGATCAGTTTCTCTCATTTAAACCAATTTCCTGTGCTGTAATTTTGATATTGAGGTATCCTTGACATTGAGAAGCTAAGAAATCAATTACCTCTCTGATTTAATTGGGAAAGATTACATATTTTTAGTCCTAGTGGAAGAGCAAAATGACATTGAAGAAGAGACGTAGAAAAGGTAGATTGCTTGATCAGATACTTTTCCCCCTGTGATTTGGCTGAGGGTGTCTCTGAATTAATTCAGACTGCACTCTATAGGTAGAGGCTGTCATATTAACACTGTGTGGCCAATCCCTCATACTATGATGCTATGTTTCAACTCTTCCAACCTTAGTGATACTGAATACTGGTACTGAATACTGAACTCTTTGTGACTCCTATGACGTTCTTTGTCTTAGTTAAAAACACCTTGCTTTCAAGATTATAAACTGTTGTTGTCTGTATAACAAACAGGTTCTGAGGTGCAGTAAAATAACAGCTGTGAAGGTTGCAGAAATGACAGAGCTAATTCAAAAAGCTTTGGACAATGACCAGAAAGCTAGGTGAGTTTTAGGGAGGAAGCAGAATGGGGATTTTTAAGAAACTTACTGAAAAGTACTCTCAACTTGTAGTTTGATAAACAAATTGTTTTCACTTTGAAAAGAGGAAGCATTTTTAAGTGTGAAACATCCTGAAATTATCTTTGTCACTGGCTGACTAGGAAAGAAGGTGGGAAGTTTGGCTTTGCAGAATCTATCCCAAATCAAAAGATCACCGCCTTCAAAAGGGAGAGTGCTGCTGTTGATACTAACAACGTGGACAAACAAGCAGAAGAGATCATCACTAAGGCTGACCCTCCTTCAGAAGTGTATCTTTTCTGTTGGGTTATTCAGGCTTCCCATACCCTGCATTATCAGTGCCAGAAGATAAACACACCCTCAAGATTCCTGACAGCTTAGGCCGCCTTATGGCCTTGAGAAGAATCATCAACACCATTCTACTTTTGGTTCTAATTGCCTTTAGGTAGCTTAATTCCTAGCATAAAGTGCAAAACTGAGGTCTGAAGTGGCTGATACAGAAACTGGGAAAGTAGTCTCTCTTCGTTCCCCTTTAATGACGTTCTCTGGGGAAGAAAAAACATAGCTTAAAAAATGGGTTTGCTCTCATAATAAAATGTTCACAGTAAACACCAAGATTTTTCTTAACAACTTCAGTTTTACCCAACCAATATTGCACACTCCTGGGACAGCCCAAATTGGGGAAGGAATAGAGAACTCCTGGGGAGATCTTGAAGAATCTGAGAAGGAAGAAGCAGGGGAAGAGGAAGATGAAAGTGAGGCTGCAGCTTTTGAAGGTCAGAAAATGGAAACTGAGGAAACAAGTACAGTGGAAGAAACAAGTACAAAGAAGGAAACTAAGGGTAGGTATTTATTGTGATACCATATGCTTATCATACCACTTTTAACAGAAGTAAATGTGTGAGAGAGAGCCTTAGCAGTAAGAACCATCATAGTCACTTTCTACTTGAGTTACACCCATTTCCTATTTTCACCTGAGCACTTCCATTTTCTTCAAAAAACCTGATTCTGTAGTATCTGGAGGGCTCCCAGTTAAGCAGTAGTTATGCCAAATGTTTCTCTAAAAATGCTATGGTATTAGTTGCAGAAATTGTACAAAACTGATTACCACTCTATGGTTCATTTCAGATGAAACTATTGTGCTGTCTGACAGTGAAGAGGAAGACGTCGTCATTCTGACACCACAGGAACCACCAAAGAGAACAAGGTAACATCACTTGAAATTAGGGAAAGGAATAGATAAGGCACATATGGAAGCACAGGATTTTGGCAAGGCCAAGAAGGAAGGGGCTTGTATCATCAAAGGGAACTACATAGCTGAAAACAAGGAAGTTTAAATCTGGGCTAGTGTGCCTAGTCCTAGGATGCCAGTTACCCTGGCTGACCTGCAGCTATCTGAAACCATTACAGATACTTGGCTCATTTTCATCATTCGAAAGGGAGCTATAGGGGAAAAATGGATTTGATTCAGCTGCTTTTTAGATATGGTGCATGATACCCTATAGCTGATCTTAAATTGAGATTCATTGCTGCACCACTGCACTAGCTCTGCAAACCCTTGTGCATTGAATACTTTTCTAGAACTAAGTTTGAACTCTGCTGAGGCTGGTGGCTGCTTGGGCTGGTATGGATGACCCATCTCTGTTCTTGTGAAATAAGCCCATTCAGTACCATTTCTTTGATACAAATGTTGTTTGCTCACAGAACCCAGACCAGCTTGAAACAAGAAAATACAAGTAAGAAAACTTTTAACAAAAGGAGAAGAAAGAAGAAAGCTGCTTACTAAAGCCATCATCCCTCCTTCAGAAATGCTGTACAAAACCTAATTTGGTCAAGCATTACTGAACTTATTTTTGTATATAATTTTATTTCTTCCCACCTCCTATCTGGTCCTGCTTTTATGTATATTTTATGAAGCTACTGTGCACAGCTTTAAATAAAAACATCTGGCATGTAAGTGATTCCCTGGTTAGCATCCAGCTGCAGCAGAAGCTCACTAGGTCAGTTTGAACTGACTCAAGTTCTGCAAGTGCTCCAACTGTGGAAGGAAGCTGCAATTCTAAGACAAGAGCCTCTGCCACGAGGGCTTTAGAGTCAGAGTTCGGGTGGTAAAAGGAATTACAGCTCAAGCTTCTTCTGATTAAGGTTACTATTGCCACATCTTGCAGCATTTTTCACAAGGGAAAAGCAGATGCTGTTCCCCTGTGATTACATCTGTCTTTCAGGGAAGCTGCTTTGTACAAAAATAAACAGAAAGGCTGGTACTTGCAGCAAGAGGGGAGAACTCCCACAAAGCTTTCAGAGAGAAGCAACTCAAACCAGCAATGGAGTTTCTTAAAAAAGTTTAATTCAATACTACATGCAACAGACAACACTGCTTCTTGAACTATAGTGAAAGGTGTTTCCAAATTCAGAATTGGGCAAAACAGAGACAAAGTAGCAGACCGAGCTGTTTTGTTCACAAACAAAGTTGAATTGAAAACATGCACATATTTACAAGAGCAAAATCAGTATATTACATATGGCCTTAGTATTTCAGAAGCTAGGAACAGGAAAGAAGTTTCTGTAATGTTATTGCATTCCCCCAGTCAGGTTTAAAACCATGTAAAAAGCCCTAAAACTCAGAACTGCTCCCAGCCAAGTAAAGCTTTAATCTGCTTGTGCTCCTCAGAAAGGGACTATTGCAGCAAGTCCCACTCCTCCAGGAACCAAACCTGAGCTTTTTCTTAATATCAGTTCTTCCAGCTCAAAGTCACTGGCTGGAGCATAGGAACCAACAAAGGGTCACTTTCTTCTTCTGCAGTACCATGAGACTGTCAACTTCTTCAGGAAAAAATATTGTTTGCCTCTCCTCTGCATAACATCTCACACCCTACATTACTTGGAGACTTTATTTTGAAAGGACTTGAAGATAAACTGGATAGGCAGAACTGTACAGTACAACCTGGGATGTTTTATTCAAAGAGCTGGAACCATCCCATATTAACTTGAGAAGATGGAAGATAGTACTTACTGCAGCAGTTAGTGAGGAAGGAGAAACATACTGGGCAGCCCATGACTGAAACTTTTTTATGCTGTAGGGAAAAGTCCTGTCACTATACTGAACCTAGAGGTCAGGGAGCAAGCACAGCAGCATTTCTCTGTGCTGTGGAGCAGTAACAGAACTTCCATTGAAAACAGAGCAAGGAGACAGCTTATTAAGCAGTAAATTAATATGGTAAGCCACCAAAATACTTTCACTTAAGTCCTGCTCCTTACTCTTTCCTGGTATAAAGAATTGCATCCTTTGAATCACTCCTCATCCACTTTCCAGCACACATCACAAAAAGGGAAAGCAGAACCCAGGTTCTCAAAAAGAGCACTATGCTCTATTATCAGTTGCCCTTTCAAGGGTCACAAACTGATGCCACAACTGGATCTAATACTTTCCTCTATATGCAAGCTTCCTCTTCTGCAAGATTAGAGCCTTTCCAACACTCAGCACCAGACATGATACACTGAACAGTTTCTTCCTAACCAGTTATAGCTTCCCAGTGGCAACCTACTGAAAGCTTTTAGAGAACACAGTAAAGCCATGAAATAAGGTTCTTCATGAAACATGTATAAAAAGTCAAAGTACATCCTAAAAAGCCCAGACTGGCCAAACAAGACAGCCTCTGCTGCACACTTCCCTCAGCTGGGTAAGTCACCACCACTTCACAGTTTTGTACCAAGTTGCTTGATTAAGGGCTCAGACTGCAGAACAGTGTTACTGAGTCAAGACAGGGCTAATTTTCCAAATGTTTTAAGTAGCCCACACCATAACAGCTGTTTAACATCTTTTAGGAATTTATACTGTGACCTGCTGCGTGTCCAGAGAACCACAGTGTTGAAATGAGCTTGGACTTGAAGTGACACAGGTTTCACAGGGTAGCCCCTGCCAATATGCCAGATTAAGATTGCAGTTACCTGCCCCACAGTGCTGTTAAGGTATTGGCAAGACCACCAACATCAGATGTAAAAATTGTTTATTAACCAACCTGGAAATGGCTTAAACCCACTCCCATGCACACATTGCTTTACATGCAAAGAACAGCAGGTACAGGCAGTGTCACTCCATTTACACAGGTTGATGGTAAATGTCCACTTGATCTAATGCCAATTTTGTGCTAGTTTGCTGAATAACGGTTCTAGAACTAAGGGAACATAAAACCAGTTGGCCTACATTTTTGCTGCACATCAGAGGAACTTGTTCCAAGTGAAGGGCATGTACAGAATTCATACAATCCTGCACATGGCCAATGCACACCAGAAGACATTCCCTTCTCTTGAGGACACAGCAGTAGTTCAATCCCCTCTAGAGAGGTACTAAGTAAGTAGAGACTGAGGACTAGAATTTTTTTTAGTAGATATTGATGGGCTTTCAGGACAGCTAACATCAGTGGGAACTCAATGGGGTTGAACATCAGTTTTACACTTTGACTAGAAGAAACTTGTAGCAAGATCATTTTCTTTGTTCTGGAAGAGAGAAGTATGGATTGGTAACACTAGTTTTAACCATACTCTGCCTGCAGCAGAGCATTCAGCCTTTAATCTTACGAAGACCTGGCAATACATTACATAGCAAACAAGGCTAAACAGCAACTGGCACATCCTAAAGACCTGCAGAAGAATCAATTCCACCAAGGTGTTCTCCTCAGACCTATGTAGTTTATTCCAGTATTAGAGCCCTTGAGCCACATTCTGGATCTATACTACACCTCAGTTCAAACTAGTCAGTATAAAAATGCTACAAATACTGCTGTGGAGTCCAAGTCACTCTCAGAAGGAGAGAAAGCCCTACTGTAAATACACTGCTAATGTTAATGTTTAAGTCTAGAATTAGGTAAGCAGTCTCAGACTTTACTTCCTCTGCATGGTTAATTCTGTGCTTGAAAAGAACCTTTTCCTAAAGCTCCAGCTAAATATCTTCACAAGATTGCATGTACAAAAGATTTACATTAAAACCACAAAACTAGCCTCATAATTAAGCCCATCAAAACCTGTATTACTATTCAGAATGATCACATCTAGAATTCTGAACCATGTTTAAAACTGTACATCATTTTCTTTCAATATACATCTTATTAAAAGAGCAGTCTCTTGATTATGACAATACGTTTAGTGTCTCTGGTGGGTCAATAAGCGATACTCCATGGTACCTAGAGAGGGAAAAAAAGATGCAGGATGTCACTGTACTCAAGTGCTCTCTGCTGTGAAGAGCAGCAGGTACATATTGCAAAGCACAGCACATTGCTCGAGGCAAGAAACATTCCAGAGCTTGTCAGCTGCCATCCCAACATTTTTAGGAGCACTGGGTACCACCTCCTGCCTGCCAACTGTAGGAACAAATTTATTCTTCCAGTTTCTACCTGATCACTAAGGTAGTGATAGCAGACCTTGTGGTAAACACCAAGTATTGCTCAACAAATCTGTACAAAAACCTGGGGAGTCTTGTCACCATTAGACTGATGTGGTAGACAGGTTTGGTTAGTTAAGTCCAGCTGAAGACTCAAGATACACCCCCACCCTGTTAAGCAGTTACATGCTAGGACAATTCAGGCATAACATAGCAGCTTCTTGTACACCTCTACAGATACTCACTTCGTACTCTTGTACTTTTCCCTTATGGACTGTTGTGCATGCTGTGCGGCTTTGAGGTAGGTCTTGTGTAGGTCCATGAGGCAAGGCTTGATGTCATCAAGGGTGTAGCCTGTTACTTTGCATAGAGATTCAGGCTGAGGGGAAAAAGTAAGAGGGACACTTGAACAGTTCTGTTTGCCTATGGTGAAAACCACTAGCAGAGTTTTTGGCTGTTGAAACTATTGGTTCTAGTAGGTTAACAGAGTATAGTTTTCTCAAAGCAGTTTAATACTCAGTGCATGTAGATTTACAGTAATCCTGAAAACCAACATATTCTGAACAGGTACTCCTTTCCTTCATTGCTTAGCTTTTCCTGCCTTGTCATCACAAGGGAGCTGTTCACAGCTTTAATGAGGATCACCAGAACAGAGTGCATCACTAGGTGGCTTTTCCTTACAAGAAAAGGTGTGTTTGTCCCATTTTTAAAATTAGGGAGCAATCCCTAATTAACAGCCTAGGAACACAAAAGAGCTGCGACTCCTGCAGCCCAGGCTGCAGCCCAGCACTCTGAATTGCATATGAAGACACTAAATGGGCACAAAAGGTGCCTGAAGGCTCCAGTGTCAGTGCTACATACCCAGGTTTGTCCAGTGATGGTGTAGTCTGCTAGGTGAAATGCTGCAGCAGCAATAACTGATGGCAAGTATTTCAGGTAAGGATCAGCATCAATTAGACTCAGCTCCCCCAGGTACTGAAAGGGAAACAGAGAAAGGGAATAATTTGTTTCTAGAAGAAAATAAAGGAGCATTTAGCAGCTGCACCAGAGCCTGAAGCTTCCAATCCTGCCATCAGGGAGAGGAACAGCTTTTAATAGTTTCCACTTACTTTCTCTTTTAGTATGTACTGTTAGCTATTGTCAGTGTTTCCCCCTCCCCCCCCCCATGCTTTTTGAATACCATGTTATATTTAGAGGTATACAAAATTTAGATGGAAAAGTGTAGTCAAGTCTGGCCTTTACACAAGGGGACAAAAGCTTCTATTTAGGAGCTCTACCATAGTTAGGGACTGAATACAACTTCAGCAGAAACCTTATCTGTGCTCTGCTTCAGAAGTTAGCCACTGATTCAGAGCTTGCTACTTGTTGAGGAGAAAACCAAAACAAAAATCTTTCGGCTAAATTGTGTGGGTAGCTGTGGCAGTTTTAGATAAGAAAGAGGGAAACCATCTAGCAGTGAAACAACCTCCAAATGATAGTTCAGCCCGCTCTGAGCAGGCGTGCATGGCTGAGCCAGGCCAGCTGCAGCCTGTGATAGGAATGGAGCATCTCAAACAAAGTGGCAGTGGGAGTATTAGCTTGCAGTGGTGGGACACTGCTTCTGGAGGAGCGCACAGCGCTTCATAGGCAGTCTCTAGAACTCTGCCAGAAAGAGAACATTTGAAACTTGGAAAAGGCAGAGAAGCCTAGACTGAAGAATCCTGCCTTTT
Source organism: Dryobates pubescens (assembly GCF_014839835.1). NCBI lineage: Eukaryota > Metazoa > Chordata > Aves > Piciformes > Picidae > Dryobates > Dryobates pubescens. Next base: position 6,315,644 of record NC_071635.1, read on the forward strand.
CAGCTGTGACTAGGAAACAGTTTGTAAAGTACATCAGTAGAGAGAATTCTCTAGTTCATGGCTGATCTAGTACTGCTCACTTACCATGGATAAGCTCTCCACTTTGGCATTTGTCTGCTCATGGAGAAAATACTGAGTGAGGAACTGGTTGATTGTTGGAGCTGCCAAGTCAAATGACAAAACCTTCAAGATTAAGTGCTCCATCCTTAGAACCTGCTTCTTTGTATAGGTGTCATCTGTGATGTAGACAAACTCTGCTACTTCAGGAGGATAGATTTCTTCAAACTTTCTGCCAGGAGAAATGGTTATGAGTAGTAACAGAGCACTAGATAGCCAGATAACCAGCAACATCTGATAAAAGACATCATGCTAATTGAAATTCTGACTTGTGAAGTAGCTGGGAAATGTTACCATATAGGTTTGCTGCACTTGGTTCAGTAGCACTTGAATAAGAATTGGAAATGACAGAGCTACAACAGCCTGACATTTTAGAACTAAGCAATTTGGCACTCAGTTACTGAAATTCCAGCAGAACCCACTAAACTGATAATCCACATAAGCAAAACTTGCTTTCCACATGCCTTGTGCATATTCCTCAAATATTGTTCAGAAGCTTGTTGCAGCAGCTAGAAATAATCCTTAGGTAGGGGCAATCTAAAAAGATAGCCTAGAACCTTGCATCCCAAGCTTTTGGGTGGAGAACTCCCATTTTTTTTTCATGTGTGAAGAGCAGGCAAATGCAATAGCCACAAGATTTTCCTCTAGGTGAAGCCAGTGGGTAGGATTTTAAGTTAAGCATTTTTACTTACGATGCAAGCAGCATAGCTGCAGTACCCACGAGCTGAAGTTTTCCTCTCAAAACAGACATTGAAGAAAGAAACCTATCAATGTAATTTACAGCTAAGTGCAGGGTTTCATTCTGTAATTTGTATTCTTCTCCAACTTCCACCAGCCAATCCACGAGAATAGCACGCATGTTGTTTGTGATATCAGGCTGCTTCTTCATGTAACCCATTTTAGGCTTGCATTTCACCTGTGGGTTTAGATGACAGATATGATTGAGTTTGGACCAAGTGCTGAGAGGGAAGCAACTATTTAAGCTCCATTTACTACAGTTTAAACAGATGAGAAGTGAACACTGGTGAAGTCTAAGATCAGCAAGTAGTATTTCCATAATCTTGCCTTGTAGCTTCTGTTCAGGGCATGGACACAAGCAGCTGTATCACCAGAAAACAGAGTTGTGGTCACAACCGTGAACACAGCAGCTTATTTTACTACTTCTAGCAAGCTTTAATCACTGTAGTATTGACAGACATTTAGAGGTTTTTCAACCTCAGATTTCTCCCCCATAAGCTGTATGCAAATAAGAAAAGAGAGCAGCTCACCTCCATTTCCCTAAGGTACGTATGGATATCGCTGATATAGTCTGGCACATTATTAACATTTGGTTTTCTCTCTTCTGCTTCTGAGGTTATTGAAATGTCCATAATACTTGGAGAATCTAAGCAGAAGAGAACAGCCATGTTAAAATGGGCACCATCAGACCACCATTCTGTAGCCTGAGTGTGGTGGCTCTCCGGGACTGGCGGATGTCTTGGCAGGCAGCGAGGGCAGACTACCTACTAGAGGTGGGGCTGAGGAGGCTTTTGGAAAACCAAAATGTTGCTGCAACAGAGAAAGCTACCCATTCCTCTTGGCTTCCAAGAGTAAAGGCTACAGAAAACTCCTTCGCAATTATAGGGTGCTCAGTGCTACTTTGTTACACAGATATGTGTCCTGTTGGCATAGCTACTGTGGCTCCACACTGGGCTGGGGTACCAGAGTTTTTTTGTGCAAAAGCAGACCGTGATGAAATGGCCCCTCAGACATTCATGCATGTGCTACAGAAGATGATTGTAACAACTCCCATTTCTCACGTACTGAGAAGAGCTCAAAACACTTGTACCATTACAGAGAAAAAAAAGAATCTATTAACCATCAGGATCTGAGTCAAATGACTTTCTAACGCTATAGTGGTAGTGGCTTTAAGGGCTATGCTTGTCTGTAATCTGGTTTCCCTCATGAGGTACTAATAGGTAAAGCTAAAAGCATAAAATTACCCACAAAAAGCAAGGGCTAGAAGTGAAAAGGCTCAAATAACTGATTGCTTAGCTGGACTGAAAAGCTGGTGTATCATAATGGCTGGTTTAAAGAGTCTCAGCAACTGAAAAGCCATCTTCCGTGCTGAATCAAACCAATCTATGTCTGAAACAACTTCTGGATTTAAGTCCTCCCACATTTTGCTCTGAATTTTTTTCCCTGAATAACGCCTTGTTTGGTACAACCCTGGTCACCTCGGTGCTTTCTGGGGGAAGGACTCTGCTGATTCGGGCGCTGCCTGGGGCTACTGCAGAGGAAGCAGCGATGGGCTGAGGCCCACGGGAGCCCGCCAAGAGCCCAGGCAGCATTGCCTGCAGCTCAGCTGGCGAGACACCACCGGGCCCTGGGCAAAGGGTGCTCGGGGACTGCCGGAGCGCTTTAGTCACGTACCGAAGCTCATGTCCATGGCGTTGCCCAAAGGCGCCAAGGGCCGCCGCTCCCCAAGGGCACAGACGGCCGTACGCAGCCCCAGGGCCGCATCCTCCTTCTGGGTCGCCAGACCGTCCCGCCGCCGCGATTCCCCGTCCGGCTCGTCCACATGGATGGTGAAGGCCTGCGGCCCACCGCCCAGCCGTCCTGCCGTCGCGCCATGGCCCTCAACGCCGCTCCGCGTCGCCTGTAAGGAGAGTAGCTCGTCAGCGCCTCCGAAGGACCCTGGCCCGGCTCCGCCACTGACAACTATTGCTGACAGCTCCCACAGCCCCAAGATGGCGCCCCCGCCTCCCCCCAGCCTCCTCCTGCACCGACCCGGGCCCACAGGATTCCTCCCCACCTCACCTGCTGCGGGATCCCAGGCCGCTGATGGGCGCCCCGCAGCAGTCCCAGCGCCACGCGGGTGCCCGCGACGGCGGCCGATAGCCCTTTGCCGCCCGGGGGAATGTTCTCCTGATTCTCCTGCTCTGCAAGCATGGTCGCAGGTGAAGGGGCGGCCGGAGCCAACTGGGAGAAGAGAGCGAGTGCCGCCGGCCAGGAGAGCGGGAGCGACTTGCGCCGGCGGCCGCCGAGTCCCGCGCCACGGCGCCGCTCTGGCCGTTCAAGTAGCCCGCGACTATTGAATCGACCAATGAGGCGCCTCGGTACGTCACGCGGCGTACGGGAGGCGGCAAGGGCCAAAGCGGAAGGAGAGAACGGCACAGGCGGGGTTACAGGCGAGGGGCGTGGCCCTGCTGAGGAGAGAGGGCGGCTGGGGAAGCGGAGCGGAAGGCGGCTTTAGCTGCCAGCAGCGTGGCTTTGGCTGCGTGAGGCTGGTGCAGCTCCGGCCCCGTTGCCATACCCTGTGCCTGCCTGCTTGAGGGAGGGAAGTGCCTTGCCCTTCTCCACTAGAAAATGGAGCTTTCCTGTTAATGGAGACAGCTGATCTTTTTTTACTGCTCCTGGGAACAAATCTCTGTATTCACAAGCCAGTTCATCTTGTCTAAAATAAAAATGAGTTATAGAGTGGTTTGGCTTGTAAAGGATCTCTACCGGTCATCTAGTCCAACCCCCCTGCAGGCAGCAGGGACATCAGCAATTGGATCAGGCTACTCAGAGCCCTGTCCAACACGTCCTGTAATGGTTCCAGGGATGGGGCATCTACCATCTCTCCGAGCAACCTGGGCCAGTGTTTCACCACCCTCACTTTAAAAGATTTCTTCCATGTATCCAGTCTGAATCTCCCCTCTCTTAGATTAAAACCATTACACTTGTCCTGTTGCAATAGGCCCTGCTAAAAAGACTGTCCCTGTATTTCTTACAGGCCCTTTTCAGCACTGAAAGGTTACTACAGCAAAGTCTCCCTGGAGCCTTCTCTACCCCAGGCTAAACAACCCCAACTATCAGCCTTTCTTCACAAGAGAGGTGCTCCACTCCTCTGATGATCATTTTTGTGGCCTCTTCTGGACGTGTTCCAACAGGCCCATGACCTTCTTATGGTGAGGGTCCCAGAACTTAACACAGCACCCCAGGTGGAGTCTTGCCAGAGCAGAGTGGAGGAGGAGAATCACCTCCCTCAACCTGCTTTTCACACTTGTTGCAAGGAGAACTAAGGTGGAGCTTTGAAATGAAGAACAGCCACATGGGAGAAGGATGGAGGAATTTTAATACCATCCACTCTCTAAACAAGAATTAACTGTAGCTTTGAAAGTAGCTAAAAATTAAGACAGTTGTCACCTTTCTATGCACACATGAGGTGGAGAAAGCCTGGTGAGATTCCTGTACTGATTTCCCAGTGCAGCAGGCAAATATGCATAGTTGAACGTGTTAATTTCTTCTAAACCTGGTTAAGTCTCTGAAAACCAGTTTCTTCATACAGTCTTACTCCCTGAAGAACAGAGTACTGCATGTAGTCTGCAACAGTGCTGCAAAGATTTTTACAAGGAGGGGATTTGGTATTTACATCCACTTCTAAGTTTTCTTTTGTTGTGAAGAGCACTATGTGCACAGAAACATTCAACATACAGCACTTAACGCACATGATAGTTTATATGAACTGAAGTTGACTGCTAGTATTAAGCATGGTAATAAAGATGAATAAAACTCAAAAAGCTGACAGTACAACAAAAAAGTATTGTCCTGTTTTGGACTTGACATTGAACTGCCTTGATTGGGGGAAAAAAAAAAAAAAGTTACTCTGCTTTCTCCTTGTTAAGCTGCAGCTTCAAAGAAAGCAATTAGTCCGTCTTGATCACAGCCATCCAGAATCTCCAGGAGAAGAGGAACTTTGGTTTTCACATTGGTGCCTTTAAATTTAAATTTGTCTATGAAGAGATCTGTGATCATACCTGCAAAGGTATAATAACAGGACTTATTATGGACCTTGTTTCCATTATGAGGTAGCTCTATTTTTAAGTCTTTATTTATGTACCAACTGTTCTACTTGATGCTGGGTGTAGAGACAAGACTCTTTTTAAACTTTGTATTTTAAACAATGATTTACTTCTAAAAGAACCCCAAAACACTGTTAAGCCAGCCCAGATTTCAGCCTCTTTTCAAAGTGTGTATTTCTGCCTTAGAATTGCCACATCAGAAACACTAAAAAGAGAGCTGGACAATGAGGGCTCTGCTTCCACTGTATGAAGCTGGTGTCTGGCAGAGATTCTCTCTGCTGAAAGCTGTACAGGGACCACTAGAGAGGGTCACAGAATTTTCTTCAGTAAATTAGATCATCTTCTATGAGTCTCTCTTCCCACTCCACGTGCATTTTTCTGGTTTGGTTTGATTGGTTGATTTTTGTTGTAGTTGTTGTTGGTTTTGTTTGTTTGGGATTTTATTGTTGTTATATTTGTCTGTTTTGTTTTCCTTATGTTCTGTAACACTTAACCACTCAGAAGTTAAATCTCTTTTGCTAATATTGACTTCATAACTATTTCAGTCATGTCCAGTGTGCTCTCTAGACATGAAGTTGCATTTAAATAAAAACTTGAATTAATCAACAAACCATAAAGTCTCTCCAGATGGGCAGGCTGTCTCTTGTATTCCTCAAGCAGCTGATCTGCTTCTTCCAAAATGCTGCGGTATTTTGGTAGCAAGAAATCCACATTTCCCTCATGGACTTGTAATTCCTCAAAGACATTTTAAATTGTAACAACAGCAGTTAAGTGTCATAAGAGCATAAAAGTAAAGAGAAAATTAAGCTTGCATCTGACAAGAGGAAGTACTTCAGGATCAAAACAATCCCCTTCTAAACTAGCAAGAGTTATTTTCTAAATGACTCATTTTCTGGTCTAAAGAAATGCCAGTTGTTACTTGCCACTTCATGGAATGGCTCAGGATGGAAGAAACCTTAAAGATCATCTACTCCAACCTCCCTGCCATGGGTAGGGATGCCTCTCAACTAGACTCAGCTGCTCAAGGCCTCATCCAGCCTGGCCTTGAACACCCACAGGGAGTAGGCATCCACAACCTTCCTGGGCAGCCTATTGCAGCATCTCACCACCCCCATACTGAAGAACTTCTTCCTAAGATCCAGACTAACCCTACTCTCCCTCAACTTCCAAACATTACCCCTTTTTCTCATTGTGTCTAGCCATAGGACAAGTCCCTCTTCAGCCTCCTGTAAGATCCCTTCAAGTATTAGAAGGCAGCTATAAGGCCCCCACAGGCTCTTCTCTAGGCTGAACAACCCCAGTTCCCTCAGCCTATTCTCATAGAAGAGGTGCCCCAGCTCTTGGATCATCTTTGTGGCCCTCTTCTGGACTCGCTCCAAGAGCTCTGTGTCCTTCTTATGATGGGGACACCAGAATTGGACACAGTATTTGAAGTGGGGTCTCAAAAGAGCAAAGGGGAAGAATCACCTCACTTGTCCTGCTGGCCATACTTCTCTTGATGCAATCATAGATATGATTCTCAAAATCCTGTATATTCCAGCTCTGAGTACTGCCAGAGCTGCACCACAGCACAGCCCAGACCTGTCTGACAACATAATCACCCATAAACATTCCTCCACAGAAGTCCAGATACTTACTCTCAAAGCATCTATTAAGTGAACCTTCTTGGCCAACAGCTGCTGATACTCTAATTTAGGGTGGATAAGCTTTAAAGTGTGCCTCACAGATTCTTCATTTACATCTAGCAGGAAGTAAAAAAAATAAAATCACAAGAAGGAAATGAGCAGTAAGTATTCCACTGAAAGAACAGAGAATGAAGTCAAGGAAGGCAAAATAGAGAAGGAATTTTTACCATATGATATGCTGAGATTGATCTTCCTTTTAGTAGCCTCTTTAGAAAGCACATCTTTTAGGATGGATATTGTAGAAATGTTGTCAGACTTGAAACATCCCTCACCTTTTCTACAAAGGAAGAAAAGCTTTATATGAACAAACTTACCACCACCTATCAACTTTCTACATTAGGAGCAGACTACATGTATGGTAAGCTGGGAACAGGCTGGAATCTGTATAATTACAACACTTAATTTTTCCATACTTTACAGTTCCATTTCAGATGGACACATATCTTCCTTCAGAAAGTTATATAACTAATTAATATGAGAACAGAGTATTAAATCTTACCACTGAAATAGTATTTGCCTAATCTAAGTTGCAGGAAAAGAAGATTTTGAGCTTAATGCTTATCACATTTTTGTTTGCATGAGCATTAAATGCTTTCTAAGTTATTTCTGCTCCTCAATTAAAAAAAAGGGAAGTTAGAAAACAACAGGCATTGCACAATATTAATTAGCTTTTTTATTACAGCTGTTCTTTATTTCTAAAAGCAAGAAAAAAATCTTAAAAATATAGCAAGCTTTTCCTCCCTGGCAATTTTGGGTTTTGGACCATCTTCAAGAAAAACCCTATTCAGGGTCCAGACTGCATCACTGAGGGACAGTGCTCACCCCTGGTAATGCCTGACAATCCTTTTAAAGAAGATTCCAGTTCTCTTTAATGGGAGTTTTGATGGGGCTGAGGGTGGAAAGGTGAGCATGAAGCATGTGTGTGAAATGGTGCTTGCAGACTGATCAAGAATGAAAAACACCCAAACCCCCCAGCATAGTCACACTGAGCTTTAGTCACTGTATTTTACCTGTATGTACTTTCAAGCTGTGTACCCAGGAAGGTGTTCTGAAAATAGAAGGTGACACTCTCTCCAGCTGGAGTCTTTTCAGGGACTTCAGGCAGGCAAAAGACAACCCAGGAATGAATTTCAGCAAAACTGAACTGGCCTTTGAGCATCAGTGTATTCATGGGTCTATGACATCAGGAGATTAGAAACAAACAGTTAATAGTTGTGAGGGAGAGTCCTTGCCAGTACATTGGTTATCCACATGAAAAGTTTAGCACTGGTCTCCTTTTAGTCAACACCCTGTAAAAAGTCAGGTATCTTGCTTAGTGGTCACATACTGCATACTGCAGACTACAGCTACCTCTCTGCATTTCAAGACAAAAAGCTTTGCATACATTCAGGTTTTATCTCCTGGCAGGCATGTCAGAACTGGATAAGAAATGAGTTGGAAGTTTTTGACATAGCCCATTTCAAGTTGTTAAACGTGAAACTTATGACAAAGGTAAATAACTGACAACACAGCAAACATGACTAAGAGCCTCAGCAGTTTGACATGTTGTAACCACAAACATAACATTTACATCAAGAACAAGGCATAATTTGCACATTAAGTAAAAGCAATTGGTATCATTTCCTCAATCTTTCAGCTTTATTTTGAAGCAAGCAACACTTTGGTGGCAAAGCAAGATGTTAATTGAGACTGGGGAAAAAATCACGTAGAAATTGCCTAAAATGCTAACAGACAGGTAAGGAACCAAAGAAGTCTTGGCTCAACTTTACAGCCAAATTAGCTATGGGAAAGAATTACATTAAACGGGTGGAGGGGAGAATGAGGCTGAAAGTGAAAAGACTGTGGTTGCCAACACAGGAGAGTTTCCTTTCTACCACACCCTCAGCTCTAATAACACATGGGGCCACAGTATGACCCATGTCAGTAAAATGAAAAATAATCTGAAAACAAAGATGAAGAATGGCAAGGAAAGCAGGAACCCATAAAATCCATCTCTTCTGTCAGAAAATCCACAAAATGGAACTACCAGCTCAGAATGGTAGGTTACGGGTTAGGAATGACATGCTTAAGTTTACAGATTAAACATTGTTTCAACTACATTGTGTTGATTTTTCAAGAGAAAAAAGCATAGATTTTTTCTTTGCAAATACCTGTCCTGATCGATAGAATGAGTTCTCTGATGAAGAGAAAGTGGTTTAATTTGGTATTGATGAACTTGGCAGGTTTTGGGTTGAATTCTTGGAGTTACATATGCCTGAAGGGTCCCATACTGCCCTTCAATCGATCGAACCTGCAGAGATCAAAGCAGAAAAGGGAAAAGATTAAATTTATGATTATTTGAAAAAAATTGGCAGATATTAAAAGATGGCAAAGACAGACTGTAGTACTTCAGGAATATGTAGACTATTTAGAGGAGTCTATTTACTTGATAGGACCACTATTAATAGAGCAGATCAAGAATGTTTTAAAACTAGATTAAGTAGTTCCCTGATGAAGTCCTGCTGCATTAGACAAGTGAAATATTAGGAAACTTACTAACTTACTTTCTGATCAGTTAGAATAAAAAGTCTGTAGCTTGCTTCAAATTCTTCAGTAGCCTCATCTACTTACATTTTTCATTATGGAGAAAATACATTCTGCAGCAGCTGGCAGCAAAGAATAGATCAAAGAACTTAACAGAGTCAAATTAATTTCAAAACCTCTTTGTAACAAAATTCTTCCAGAGCTAGTTTTGGAAAAGTAAGAGGCCAGATTTAAGTTCAAGCCTTAGAACACCCAACAAGTAGGATGCAGACACATTCAAGCATGTGTTCCCCACACCTCCAAGGCCTCAGAATGCATCAGCCACTTCTGTGCTGAGATCAGTTACTGACTGTGCTAAGAACTTTACCACTCACACAGAACTGATGAGAAACAGCAGTGTCCCACCTATAGCACCAACGTATCAATGGAAGTAGGCAGAAGAGCTGCTGAAAACGCTTTATACAAACAAAAGAGCAGACTGCATTTCCTGAGTTCCAAGTGCAGATTTGCTTCATAACTTGATTATGTCATGTCCCCTATTTTATAAAATCTCAGAACCCCAAAAGCAGAGTTGTGCAGGAAGAAAAACACTGCAATGATTTTATAAAAAGTAAGTAACTCAAGAGCTCTCTTTGGAAATCAAATCACCAAGACTCAAAAAATGTATTGCCTGTATAACCACAGCATGCCTGAATTTGCTGCTTCTTTAAAACTTAAATCCAGACTCTATTCCCTGGTTACTTCCCAGTGTAACTTCCTTCAAACACTTCAAAGGACAAAGAGTGCTAGAGCTTTCCTTCTCATGCCTCCCTGCACTTCAAGTTCCACACCCTGTCTCCAAAATCAAGTATTTTCACTGTGATTTTCCCACTGCTTTAATCTTAGAGACACACAAGAAGGACTCCAGGCTTTCCTGTAAGCCTTAGAAATCCAACAGACACATATAAAGGAGCACAAGCCCCACATTAGAAGGTTCTCAGGAAACAAGCAGCAGTAGAAACTGGATTGATCATTCACTTACTAAGCAGTCTGTGCAGCCACAGATCTCTCTGTTGCTAAGCAGACATCTACATAACCATTAATTTACTATGGAAAACATATGGAAGCATTTTACCTTAAGTTCCAGTCTTGTAGTATTTGCTTGGCATCGGTAAGTGGCAAGAAGAAAGTTGCTATTTGGCTGCAAACAGCAAAAATTCAGAAAAATAAGGCAAAACATGTCTGGATTCACCAAGTCTTACTATTGCTCTGCTGTAACTGCAGACGTGTACAGTCAAATGTTTTCTATTTATGTACAGCTATTTTTAAAAAGTTAAACACAAAAAGGTGATGTTTGGTTCCCCTGAGTATTCCAATTAATGTTAATGATGGTAGAATTAAAGGAAAAAAATAATTCTCTATATAAGAAGCAATCAACTGAAGCCTCTTACACTTTTTCATACCACCATAAAAGTTAGATATCTATTTTTTGTCTGAAGAATGCATCTGTCAGCCTGCCCCATGCATCTGCAATGTTCATCCAATATCCACAATCTAAACATCAGTAAGAAAACACACCAAGAAAAAGCCAAATTAATCCTCATGAATGACAAGAATCTTAAGATAAAAAATCGATTTCTGAAAGCTCCAGGGTAGAACAATCCTGTGCAAATTGAGTTCTTAAAATACTCAGAGAACTGTTAGAGGGAAAAAGAATTCACAGAAGATTTTCATAATGCTGAAGTAGTTCTGGATTTCCCCTCTGGCCCTAAGCACCATTAGTAATTCCATAAATATTTAATTTAATAATTATTACCTTTAAAAATGCACTTAAACATATGAATTCCCACACAGCAGAATCTTCATGTTCTAAAGTAAGAAATATGTTCCTCACCTAAATTAGTCTGAAGTAAATACACTTGGTACTGGTAAAACCCAGAAGAGAGCAATGCTGAATGTGCCTTTCACATTCCTGGTCAGGCAAGAAAAAGCAAGAGAGCTGTCACCCCTGGAGCCTTTTGCACATTTTTAGCTTTGCCTTATGTCAGGCCTTGTCACTACCTCATAATTCTGCAGTATCTCTAATGAAGATGAGCTCTCCAAAATGACCAAATGAATACATTTAAAAGTACAAATATAAAAATCCAAACTCTGGTTTTAATATATAGTATTAAGAGCTTCCATCATGTGATCTCTATAAATATCACCTCTTTTCTTTCCCTTACCTCAGAATCACAGCTGCTAAAACTGACAACAGCAGAATTTTTATCCACATCCAGCAAGTCTACTGGGACATCACTCTGCAGAACATGAGAGGAAGGAAAAAAAAAGAGCTTAAGTTCCTGAATAGCTTCTAGTGCATTTATTTTCTAACTGTCATCAATTATTTTAGTAAAGGAGAGGCAGTGATTGCTACATCCGAGAGGTAAAAGCCTAACAGACACAGTTTACTACTTAATCTCAGAGTAACATGATGATGTTTCTCTTATTCTCTCATGGAATCCTGAACTTGTGTTGCTGCCTTACAGCAACTTCAGTATAAGCTATGTAACTGCATTTCAGACATGAAAGTGTATTTCATTCATCTACATGGAGTGTATTAACAACTGAAGTGTTTCCTTGTTTTAATAGGGGATTACAGTATTCATTCAGGAAACCAAGGATCAGATTACAAGATTACTGATCCTTTTACTTATTATCTAGAGGTGTCTCCACTGGAATTAAATCTAACACTGGTTTAAAAATGCGGTTAAAGAGTATTGCAAAGGGTACTGCTTTAGAACTTCACTAACATGTCAAGAAATGTTGATAAATAAACAACATACCACCTAAACCAATATTTTAAAATAAGTTTTACTGTTTTCTCAGAGCAGAGAATACCAGCTACTGCTTTACATATCTTTGAAGAAAAAGTATAATTTCTGAAGGCTATATTAAATTCAGGACTAGATCAAATAATTTCTTTATTCCTCACTTAGCTACAGAAACAGCCAATACTATAAAGCTGCATATTAGCTGTAGCTTAGCACTGCTCCAGTAACATCCTTACTAAAAAAGATTTCTATTAAAAGGTGAAAAAGAAAATCCTACAACTGATAACTGCTGCTGAAATAAGGGAGAACACACAAAAGCTAACCCTGAAGTTATGTAGAAACCTGCTAGTACAGCAGGCATTTTGGTCTCTTTTGGTGGTGTGCTCTGTTCAACACAAGTTTGTTGTGTTTGTTCCCTAACAAGCATTTACTCCAACACTGCAAGGCTGGTCACTTCAATTCTCTCTTAGCACTAGTCAGACATTTAAAATCCCTTACATTTAAGATACCTCACCTTTTTAAACCAGAAAGTGTCTGAATGTTTTATTTCCACACCAAGTGAGCCAACAAGGAAAAAAAACATACTCACCTGCACCAGGACATTGTCTATAGCTGTCTGCACCTCCAAGATGAGGCTGTAGCTGGCATCATCCTTATTTAATGTAAATTTATCATTTACACTAAATGCAGGTACAGATAAAACAGCAGTGTTGGACTGAGAAGACTGCTGGTATTTTTCACGTTCCTGATGTACTTTCATCTGTAAGTGTTCCAATTCACTCCTAGAAAAAGGAAACCACATAGAATGTCTGAAAAAAACCCCACCAAAACCCACAAACTACACAAGCCACCCTAGAATCATTGCAAGGTAATCATGATTATCTTCTGTCCACAATTTTCCAACCAGAAGTAGACTAGTGACTTTCCTTCCACAATGATGGCAAAGATCAAATATAAACTATGTCACATGAAAAATGTACATTTCACTACCTTGCCAAAAGAGATTTCTAGGAGTCACAGGAAAGGACACCTGTTTTCTTCAAGAGTACTATGCATTCTGAATTAGATTCTAGTCACAAGCTTCCTCCCATCATTTAAAAGCTATAAAGCAGCATGGAAGGAGGGAATTTTATATGAGGAAGAAGTCATCACGACATCACCACGTGAAAGGAAGATAAAAAGAGACACTGAGATGAGTCTGCTATTCATTTCTATTTTGAAAAGGTTTGATTTTACTTCTAGATACATTAATGACACAGAAAATCCAGTGAGATGGAAAGGAGAGGTGATATTTCAGCTTTTAACATTCCAATTCTTCTATTTAAATTTCTTCCTAGTACAATTACCTTAAGGATGAAATCTTGCTCTGCATTTCTTGACTTAATTTTAGTTCTTCACCTGATCCACCTTCTCTATGGACAGGTTCTGTAGTCAGTCCTGTCAGCCAGCCTAAACCAATATATGAAGTTTATATTCTTTATAAGCTATAAAGAAAAGTCTATACTTAGCTTTTGTATGAGTGGAGTAATCTTTGCTCCTGATATTGGGTAGAGAGAATCAAGACTTCAATTTAATCCTTTCTTTGGAGGATTAATCTAGACACTGAGCATGATTTTTTAGGAGTTTCATTCTTAATTTACAGATTGGTAACATTATTTATCCTTTTTCATTAAGTATTTTGAGCAACAAATCCTCTGTAACAGCTTTTAACTGGGCACTTCAATTTTCTCCCATGTCAAACAAAACCTTGAATAATTGGCAGCATTATAGCTGAATACAAAACAAAGCTGTGCCATGGGTTTATAGAAAACTCTCTGCTGCACACTGTGCTTTCAGATTGAATGCTGCCAGTTGAAGTGAAAAATAATAAAGAGGAAATAATCTTTTTGTTTCCTTAATTGCATCTAGTTATGAAAGTAAATACTCATTGATTGTATCTTGTCTATACAGAGGTTTGAATGGGGGTTTACTGCTCTAGCTACCTCATCTAATGCATACAAACAAGTAAGACAGCATTATTAAAAAACAGACCATAAAAGCTGACCTGTCCATCTTTCACATTCCTTCACTATCCATTTCAAGTACCAACAAAGCCCAGTAAAGGACCATGAACTTAAAAAAATCCACCACAGTCCTATGCTGCCAGCCTTCAAACGTAGCTTTTACTGCTCTAAGCACCACTTTTCCTCATGTGCCAAAATTTCCCCAACTCAGTCTACTGCACATCCTGCCAGAGATCATCTTTGAAAATCCACAGGTGCACATGGGCTTGTGCTTTTTTCTTTCTTTTATGATTCATGGATCTTTACAAGACTTGGCCCACAGTACTGTTGCAGCCTGTTGTAACAAAACAATTCATGTGAGATGAGCTAGAAGAGTCTTTTAAAGTCATTCAAAGACTGCTTAAAAGAGGCACTTGAGCACCATTACTTCTCAATGACTGACTGAGAATTGAATCAGATGATTCTGAATACAACAGGTTTCAGTAGGCCGAACACAGCGAATTAGCAATGTTTTAGCCCTCAGCAGTTGCCGTATGCAGCACGTTTACCGCGGCCTCGTGAGGGACAGGCCCACAGCTCGAATCCTACCGAGGGGCTGCTGCAACACCTCACACAATGAAGTTTTATTTTCTGTTAAAAGCAAAATCAATACCATTCAAAGCCCTGTGGAACCGAAAAGAAAGGAGATGACATAAAAGTTGAGAATCAATATATGTAATTAAAAAACCATGATAAATAGTCCCCTTGGACATATTAATGCTTTCATCAGGCAGCAGTCTACACCAGAGACAAATCAGCTGTGGTGTTACAAAGCAGAACACATTGTGAGTATCTTAAAATTAAAACCACAGTTTAAGTATAGAACACATTATTTGAAGTATAAATATTAAATTAGAAGTGACCTTTTCCATAAAACATCATCCCAGTTCCAATCAACAAGAGATGTGAGATGCACTAACATGTCAGCCTGCTTCATTTTTACCACATCACAATATAAGACACTTATCAAGTCAGTGATACGAAGCTTACCTGAGTATGTGGATGCTAAAATTTCATCATACCCATCTTTTCCAACACAGCCACCCTGGACTGATGCAATGCTCTCTGATAAGGCCTTCAAATAAAAACATTCAAGCAAAGGGAAATATCATTGTGCTCATTTTAGAAATTTGAGAGGTTCTGGGGAGGTTTTAAGTCTTGTGCTGCTCCTTTTATCTGCATCATAAAATACCTACAGAGACCCGCAAAACCTAGATCTACAAAAGACTAAGCTAGCTGATGACTATCTCAGCTAAATCAGGGTGTTTTAGATGCATGCTTACTCTAGTCTGCATAACAAAGACATTAAAAGTCAATTTAAAACAAGGCACTGATGGACAGTATTTTTGCAACAGGAATTCCCAATCTGAGGGAAGGCTGCAATAATCACTGTGGATCAAATCTACTCCTTTAAACAATTCATAACTGAAGGTAAAAGCCTGACATCTTGCATTTATTATTTGACATGTAAAAGAGAGTGCACACAACATGGGGTTGCCTTTTCACTGAGAGAAGCACTGTATGAGGTTTTACTGAGGAGAAACTTCAGTAGCCAACAGTCAGAACTTCGACATATCCACTACACTGTTTTAATTGTTGCTCCACTTTTACTTTCTTGTACTTAAATATAAGAGCACTGCTTCAAAGTTCATATTGTCAACATTAGAGCTCATCAAATTAAAAATAAACCCACATTTAGGGGTAATGATCTTATAAACACTTTTAAGTTTTGAAATACTGCTCTTCAAAAATAAAACATTCATTTCTCCCAGCAAACAAGAGTACAATGAACATGGGCTTACATAATCATATCGAAGGGCAGGGTCATCTGCACTCTCAAAGTTATAGATTTCTAGCATTCCATCATCTCTTCCAACAAGCAATTCTTTAACTCCATCTCCCATAATGTCAAAACTATCAATACATAAGATACCTAATGCAAAAGAACACAAAGCTGTTTACTTCATCTTTATTCATGTATGCCACAGGCTGCATTCAGTGACATAGAAAGAAATTCTTGGTCAGCTTTCGAGGTTCTATTAATGGTATTTCAGGATGAGTCCAGCAGAGGGCTGAAGTCTCTCACCTCTGCCTGAGGGTCACGATTGCCCAGTGGGTTTTACAGCAAACAACTCTAAACCAGACAGTTCCCTCCGTGGAAAGTACTCAACAGAGACTCCTTGTAGCAAGCTTCTGAGGGGTTTAACCCTCCCTCCCCAAACTGTCTGTCCACACTACTGTAACTGTGCCAGCTAAAGCAGCAAGCACTCTCTGTTTCCTATAGTTGACTTAAATCTACTGGTAAATGGACTATTGGGAATTCTGGGTAAGGTGACAGAGTGAAGGACTTACTTCAAGTAATCACACGTGAATCAACACTGCTTTACAAATGCTACTTTAAAAACACTGTACAAATAAAAGTATCCCAAAGTACTGAAAATAATATGAGCAAAGCAAGGCAAACTGATTAGAGCTGCTTATAAGAAAATCAAAAGAATGAAAGAGAGCTTACTCAATATATTAACATCATACACTGAGTTAATTACAATATGGCTCCAAAGTAACTATGAGTAAGCTTTTCTGATTATTATATTACAATAAAGCCTCAGATATGCTGGAGAGCTAAAGAGTAAACAACTGAGACACCTACCTCCTCTCTTTTTTTCATTTCCAATCTCCCACTTAGGTATAGGCTTTGCATCAGTAATCTGGATAAGTCCCAGTTTACCATCAGAAGTTCCATACACAACTTCCTCTCCAGAATCACCTGAACACATAAACTGAATTTAGGATCACTAAAGCCAAGCACACCAATTTAAAAGATTTGAAAGTATTGTGTAGTCACCCTCTACATCCTGAGGGATAAAGACAATCCCAATGTTAGTGTTGTGCAACAGAACTGTCAGGCTTTGAAATTAAAAAACAAGTACATGAAACACCTCACCAGGAGACCTGCTCTAACAATTTCTTTATGGCTATCACTTTTCTCTGTATTAGTGTTCCCCTGCATTGGAGTTCTACCTAAAATCCAGTATCTGAAATTTCAGCAAAGATAGGCTATGAAATTGTCTTTAGAGAAGAGAAACAAAGAGACTGAGTCAGAATACGCAAACAATTGTGAATGTTGTGCCCAAGACTTAAGCACATAAGAACTGCTTTTCCAAATCAGCTCTGAATGCTGCTGTCACACAACCTAACTGAAACTAAATTAAGCATCAGATCAACACACTAAAGCGATTTCTGTTAGGTTGCAACAGATTAGCAGGAGGGATGATCAAACTATTTTAGGATTGATCTTTCCACAGTCTTAGTTTATGTGAGCTTTACTCAATACTCGAATGTGTCCAGAGAAGGGCATTGAGGCTGGTAAAGAGGCCTCGAGCACAAGCCCTGTGAGGAGAGGCTGAGGGAGCTGGGATTGTTTAGCCTGCAGAAGAGAAAGCTCAGGGGAGACCTTATTAATGTCTACAACTACCTGAAGGGTGGTTTTAGCCAGGAGGGGGTTGGTCTCTTCTCCCAGGCAACCAGCACCAGAACAAGAGGACACAGTCTCAAGCTGAGCCAGAGGAAGTTTAGGCTCGAGGTGAGGAAAAAGTTTTTCACAGAGAGAGTTGTTAGCTATTGGAATGTGCTGCCCAGGGAGGTGGTGGAGTCACCATCCCTGGAGGTGTTCAAGAGGGGACTGGATGTGGCACTTGGTGCCATGGTTTAGTCATGAGGTCTGTGGTGACAGGTTGGACTTGATGATCTTTGAGGTCTCTTCCAACCTTGGTGATTCTGTGTAATATTCTCATCCATCCATGGAGAGACGCAGCTAGAAATTCTAGTTATACAAATCCATGTGCAAAAGAAACCCAAACCCAGAACTTTGACATGGCCCCCAAAGGCCCCACATGTAGTTACACAGTGAGACCACCTCGTATCTAACTGAGCCTTCCAATTAAATGTGAATATAATTTAGAACCGTCTAAGCCAGTCATATGCCTGTAGATATATTCGTTTTTATCGAAGAAATGACTCTGCATAGTCAGTTTGATGCAGCATTTTTAACAGTAGCTTAAAAGTCAAGACACAATGTCATTAACAAATACAAGCAATACATTTTAATAATACACTAAACCAACATTTAGTTATGTGTATATTGAAAGTCTTGTTACCCCCATTTCCATTGTTTAGTGCAAGAACAGTAGGCGGTCCAGGAACTTCTACTTCATACAGTAAATCAGATCCCTGAAGACAAAGAGAACTATCTTGAATGAGTTGTTTGGGGTTTTTAAAAACAAACACAAACAACCCCCCCCCAAACACCTCCAAAATACCAACCACAAACCAAACCCCCACAAGCATAAGGACAAAATTATTATGAATAATAACAATAAAGGATATGCTTCACTCATACAAACTCCTACTACCTACAGGAGAACCACTTGTAAGCCAAAACAGGGTGAAGTTTATATAACTAAAATATAGGACTCTTGAAATGAGTTATTATTAAAAAGAAACCTGTATATTTGTCAGGAAAATAAATCTGTTACACCACTTAACAGTGCTCAGACTTGTTGCAACAGCAATTTGTGAGGGCAAGAATTTCCAAACTGAGAAAGACCTACATATTTAATTCCCTTACTGGTTCAAAGGGACCAATTTGTTATCTACATCCACCCATGAATTCCAAAGCCTGTTTGTGGTGGTTGTATTAAAACTCATTTTTCAGGTTTATAATGATTTTTCTTTAAAAATTAATGTACCAGCATTACAGACAGTAACCACCAAGTAAGATAGAATATGCTTATCCTTATGGTATTTAAGCCACACTGACAGGCTGATTTCTTTAAGAGTCAGACCAATTCTGTGGCCTCAATATACAAAACAAACAAGCAAGTATTTTAACCTGTAAAACTCTGAGGACTCTATCCTGGCATGCAAGGACTGGTGTAATGCAGTTCACTTTATCCACAGGAAGGCAGAGAACATCATTGATTTTATCTCCTGATAGGTAGTAGTGCTGGTCTTTGCAGTCACAGTAATGGTTATAGATGTAACTTGCACAGAGAAAGAGATCTGCTCCTGAAATATGCCTGAGAAAGAGAAAACACTTCCTGCAGCACTTTTCCAAGATAGCTGCAGTGATAACCTTTTAGCCCCACCAGATTCATGCAGTAGCACTTGCAGAACCAAAGTACTTAAGTGTACTTAAGTACACAAGGACACAACATGGTAAAAAATTTTTTCATCAACTGATGAACTAACAATCTGCTATGGCTATGACAAAATGCAGAACCTCACACATACATTGCCTTGATGCTTTCAGTAAGGTTAGTTTCGAATGTAAGAAACTGCTTCCCTCTTTTTGTGAAACCTCTAACTTCTGATCCTGTAGCCACAAAAATTTTCTCTTGTGGTGTATTAAGAGCTCCTCCCAGTTCCAATCTTGTAATTTTTTTGCCCGGCAGTGTCTTGAACACCGGCTGTAAATAAAAGAGGAATTTTGATCAGCACACTGTCATAGTTCAGATAATCTTTTAACATAAAGGAGAATACATTTACTTTACAATTTCTGGCAAAGCCAAATCACTATGGATTAAAAGCAAACAAAAATAACCTGTACATTTCAGAATCACAGTGCAATCAAGCATTTTTCTAAAGTCAATACATACAAAAAGCTATAACACATTTACAGTTTATTATTTCGGTGGTATTCAACCCAACATCACAGCTAGCTAAACACCATCCACAAGTATCTTCTTCCCCATCTCAAACAGACTTTCAAAGTTCATTAGGGAGAGTATTTTAAAAATGAAGTTGTAAATGAAGCATTTCCTCTTACCACAGCTTCCCCCTTTTTTATGCCAAAACACGTAACAACTCCGTCCTGATCACCAACAACCACCTTCAAAAGTACAACACTTTGTTATTTTTTTGTTACATGCACAGACAATTTCAAAACAACACTTCTGCTGTATTATTTATATTTTCCTGTATTTAAGGACTTTAAATTCTGCAGCACTTAATCTATGTAGCTGAAAGGGACCTCAAAGATAATCTAGTCCAATTCCCCTGCACTGAGCAGAAACATCTTCAACTAGATCAGGTTGCTCAGAGCCATGTCCAACCTGGTCTTGAATGTTTCCATAGATCTTCTACCTCTTCTCTGAGCAACATGTGCCAATGTTTAACTATCCTCATTGTAAAAAATTTCTTCCAAATATCTAATCTAAATCTATCCTCTTTCACTTTAAAGCCATTACCTCTTGTTCTGTCACCACAAGCCCTTATTCTAAGTCCAGCCTTCTTACAGAGCCCCTTTAAATAGTGGAAGGATGCTCTAAGGTCTCTTGGAGCTTTCTCTTCTCCAGGCTGAACAAAGTCAACTCTCTCAGCCTGTCCCAACAGGGCAGATGGTCCATATTAAGCATCAGCAAACCAGAAATTGATAAACATCCAATCTTTGTGGTTTCGACAATACTTTTAGTTTTAAAACCATCGTTAGAGATTTATTTTCTATTTTTTCCAAAAGTTTCCCAATAAAGTTCAAGACTTTGGTTCCAAAGCTTTTTCCCTCTGAGGTGCTAACTAAAGAAACTGAAGAGCTGATTAATGACGTTATCATCACAATACAGTCCTCAGCCACAAAGTGACTCGGCCGGAGCCCCCAGAAACCACCACCTTCTGCGTCGCCTTTCGCCCCGAGGCTGGAAGAAGCCTCATCGTCTTCTGCGCTGTCACTCCCACCTGTGGGAAGACACACTCGTGAGCCGGGCACGTTCCGGCGCCGCAGCCCAACCCCAGGCATCGGGGAGCCAAGGCTGAGGGGAGGCGCGACGGAATACTTCCCGGGAAGTGTCCTGGCCCTACTGAGGCGGTTCTGGAGCCGCGCGCACCCGCCGGCCGCGGGGAACGAAGCGAGAAGCTTGACCGGCCCCGGTGCCACCGGGAAGCGCTTCACCCGCCGCCGAAAGCACCAAGACCCTCCCCGCCGGCACCGCCGCCGCTCGCAAGGCTGCCAAGACAGCTCCCCCTCACAGCCCCGCGGCGCCCGGCCGCTCCCACTAGCCCAGGCCGCTCGCCGCCGGTCCGGCCCGCTCCCCTGAGGTAAAAGCTCGGCGGTGCGGCACGGAACCCGGCCCACCTGCAGGTAGTCCACGCGGGCCAGGCTCAGCTCCATTGCGGCAGCAGGAAGCGGATCCGGGCCGGGGCCGAGGCCGCTGTCCGGTCTCCCACACAGCTCCCGTTACCGAGGTAACCTCCGCGGGCAAGCGGCATCGCCCGCCGCCGGCTTCCTATTTGCTAGGCCTGACGGGGAGGGAGCGGGGCACGGCCAGGCGCGCGCTGCCATTGGACAGCGTCCTAGAGCGGGCGGGCCCTCTGAGGCCGCTGGGGGAGCCATTGGCCGCCCGCAGCCCCCGGCCTAATGCCCGGGAGAGCCTGAGCTGCCTCTGTGCTGCGGCACGGCTCAGGCTCGGTAACGGCGCAGTCCGAGAACGGCAGCGTGCCCAGGCTGGGCTGGGTGGTCTGCTACCAGCTCCCACGGGGTAAGCGTGGCTGTGGCGCCAAACACTAGGACACCAGGGGGCATGAGTAAAGGAGGAATATTTTATTTAACAATGAAGCATCGGAGGCATTGTTTAGAACAGTGTAACAAAATACCTGCCCTGCACGGAGCCTGAGGTTTAAAAAAAAAAATCATTTCTACCACAGGAAGAGCAGCTTGGGGCTGAGTTCACCTCGCCTGCCAATGCAGGGTTTAAAAAAAAAATTAAAAATTGAAATAGGCCAAGTTAAGAAACACGAAACACTCAGTGCTGCTGCAGTTACAGTCACGCTTGCCTGATTTTCATTAATTGCTTGTAATCACACCGAGAGATCTCAAAACACAGCACTAGCTCCCTAAGAAAGAACAAAGATCTCAAGTAATCCTCCACCCAGCTCCAGTGTGGTACTATGAAAAATCCCAGTCATACCCAGTTGCTGCAAGGAACAGAGGACTATATTTTATCTGTTATTTTAATTCTTTTTCTTGCTACTTTAGTGCAAAGGATTCTCAAGATGCACTCATAAACCTGTTAACATATCAGCAACTCAGACCATGATACCATTTTAATGCATAAATGCAAAAAAAAAAAAAAGAAAGAAAAAAAAAAGATAGTTCTTGCTTTTAGACAATTAAATGAAGAGAGCACAATCTTTTTGTGGTGAGTTAATAAAATTTCCTAAGACTAAATTCCAGAGAAGCTGTACATAAGGTTATTTAGTGCTAAAAATCTACAATACATTTTTCAAGTATAAGATACTGAAATATTATTGCCAATAAATAGTTGTGCTGTAGTCAAAGCTGTGGTTCCTTTGTCGACTCATTCACATCTCAACATGTTCGGATTTAGTTTCTCACTGAGTTTATGTATCAAAATGGCCAACTCTTCTGTTGCTTGGGACTTATCCTCCAAGAGTTCGTAGCGAAGACTGGAGATATCCTGCTTGATCTCCTTTAATTCACCTGTGTTCATGATTGAAAGGAATACTTGTTAGCAAAGTCTGACATTAATTCAACACCACTAAGTCACATCAGTGCATACTCCTGATTATTATCTCCAAATGTTCATCACAGCAGGTACCAGGGATAGGGTAGGGTGGCTTTACCTCTTCTTCATTCTCAATGAGATGTGTCTCCACCCCTAAATAGCACCAAAGGTATTTTAATAGTCTACTGAAGTCTAATGTTGTGCTCCACAAATACAGAACATCGAAGAGTCAAAAAGTGCTTTACATAGGTTAATGAATTAATCACAGCAACACTGCTGAGCAGATGGTAAACATTAGTAACCCCCTTTTAGAGAGAAAAGGCAAAGAGATTTTTTTTCTGAAGTGTTGTGCCAAGATCACACAGGAAAAGTGTGGCAGAGCTGGCAGCAAAACTCACAGCTTCTGAGTCTCTCTCCTCTTCCTTACCAATATCCTTTGAATTAGAAAAAGTCATCTGCTTTAAAATAATGTTGCAATTCGATACAAGTACAAAAATAGCATTCAAAAGAAAACAATTGTCAAGGCCAGGCTCATAACAAGCAACAGCATGTTTCCCATTAAGGGATGTCAAATTTAAGAGCAGAAATTTTATAGAAATATTTGAGTACTATTTTTCCAGCAAATGTGATGTATGTGAATTCTTACACAGCATCCACCACAGGAAACGATTTCTCACCTATGAAATAAAAGACTATGAAAGAACAACTAAACTCTCTGGTGATACAAACAGGAAAAAATCTCTAGACTTACATTTAAGACAGCTGCAGCACTTAAGAATGCAGAAGTTTTCTACTTATAACTTGGGTAAGCCTTTCTGGTGCATCAAAACCAGCTAAACTAGCCCAGACCAAAACTACTTATGCTAAGCAGGTTATGTTTTTCTGGTGGTAGGCATACAGATCTCTTACTGACTGATCTCTGACAGTTACACCTCCAGCATATGGGGAACAAAACCACAGATGGGTTGTTGCATTTGAGAGCAGAGCCAGCTCTGGAAGGGACATAATTCTATTGCCTAGTAATCTTTTTGCTAGAGTGTAAATATGCCCCATCTTGCACTCACTCCTCTTATTTTGTTCGTGAATCTGCCCAGAGCTCTACAGTTTTCTTCTTGGCCTGTGTTTCATTGCTGGAAGCTTGGATAAAGGAGGACAGCATTTGTCTTAGTCTCATTCCAAAGACTGAGTCAGGAGCATGTGCTCCTCACTGCTACCAAGGGAAGTTCTGCACTGTCACCAGACACACCATGGTCAGATCCATAATTTCTCAAAAAAACCTCTGGCTGCACAAGAGAACAGGGGTTACAGTTGTCAGTTTCCTCACCACGCAGCTAACTGTGCAGCTTTGTTTAATGATGTGCAACTTCATGGATGAATATTCCACAGAGCTTTATGAAGGAAGGCAATACAAGTAGTTCATGGTATAAAGTGATAAATTGTGTTAGGGTGAACAAAAAAGAGAAAAATCTTCTGCCACTATGACTAAGACTCTGCAACTGTGAATAGTGGCTTCATTACAAATTTCATCTCTAACTGTGCATCACATCTGTGCTCTTGTTTTCCACCTGTAAAACAGACCCCATATTTCTCCACTTGATTCTACTTGCTCACTTTTGTTGTCACAGGTGTACTTCCAAGTACTACCTATCTGAGTTCAATGCATTTGAATTAGAAATACATCCTCTTTTTACCTGAAACCTCCATTCACCACCATAATACCGATTCCTAATATAACGTGGCAAAAATTATCTCTGAATATTGCAAATGCAGTCTCTTTCTTACCTTCATTTACTTCATCATTTTCTTTGTCCACTTGTGCTTTCAGAACATAACGTTTTATCAGTCTTTTCATTATTTGCTGCCAGATTAAAACAGTTATATAATCAGGTGAGCATATATAATTAAACACTATTCACTTTTCTTTCTTAACTATCTCTCTCAGATCTGTTTAAGTGAAAGAATGAAGAGGCCCAGATCAAGTAGTTCCCTCATATGGCCTTTTTTTGGTGGCATGATGAGATTCATCATAGCAATAAATGATCTCTCATCCAATTACCTTTTATTTATAGACCACCCCAACAGGAAAATGTCTCAAGACACCCAATTTAGTCTTTAAGCGGCTTCAGAATAGGTCTACTTTGTTACAACAACTGTCTTTTTTCCCAGAAGCATCCTGAGTTGGAGTTCTACAGGAAGTTTTCTGTGTCTGGTGAGGGCAAAATGTACTTGAAACAAAATTCTGCTAGTGCCTTCACACAGTTCTGTTACTTAATACAGTGACCACCCTGTGGACTTACCTGATAGCGCGTCGGCTGATTGAGAATGCTGTTAAAACTGTGTGATTCGAAAACTCGGGAGTTCGACTGAGTGAAAAGATTTAACTAGGAAGAAATAAGACAAAATTAAACTATATTATGGAATCACACAGCTCCATTTTTTTCTTGGAGGCATCCAAGAGTCACCACAGTCACTATATCAGAACACTATTTTCAAAAGAAGCTGAGATTGCTTTATTTGTCAGGTTGGGTTTTTTAAACACCGATCATTTTAGCCACTCTGTTCACAGCACAGCTTCAAAGCAAATGTGCTCACATAGAGGAGGAAGTAGTAAGTAATGAACTAAGACTTGCCACAGCAAGGAGACACTCTCCAAGCAGGCTTTAACAGAGCTGTTGTGGATCTGCACTCTTCAGTATGCTTTTAACTACAAATGCATGCTCAAACCCATTTCTGCTCAGAATGTTTTTCCAAAGCACCATACCAGGAAGAGTAATACATTTAGAAAAATGGTCATTTCTCCATTGCTCAAGGGTCACAAACCCATCAGATCCCAAATAATTGAATTTTGGTACTTTAATGACTTACACTCCAAGTATGATAGTAAGTACTGCTCTGTGATAGGTAAATGTTACTGAATGTTTTGTTAGAAAAGTGTACCTTAGGGTGTTGAGTTTTCTTTATTTGTTTGCTTGTTTGTTTTATTAAAACATATCTTGTACAATGACTGGAGAGATCTAGTGACACTCAGACACCTGGAGTACTAGAGGGCTCAAGGTGATCAGTAGGTACCAAAATGCTTCTAGATAAATTGATTTAATTTTTTTACAAAGGTGTATCTACTATCACTGCCTGCAGGAAACTGAAGAAAAATGTTTTCTTTACAGAACACTGAGTACCACTAGCAGCTCAGAAGTCCCAGGCTCCAGAGAAAAGACTAGACTTGACATTTCTGACAATTTACAGTAAAACAAATATCAATTATCCTTAAGGTGTTCCTTTCAGTCTTTGTAATACACAGGGCCTTGAGTCTAACTTGCAAAAAAAATGCCTCTTCAACCTGTCTGTGGTCCAATTTGCCATTAGAAAAATATGAGGAATTCTCACAGGAGCACTGTGACACTTCATTCCATTAATATTTGTGAAGACCATTTAGAGATCCAAATCTAGGATGTAATGGAAATGATACTATTATTATTTCAATTTCCCCTATTTTCCTTTTGAGGACTGAGAATATAGCTCTTTACAGTAGGAAGTGAATATCATGCTGACCACACTTTTATCTTTCTCCTGTCCTAGTGACACATTTTCTCTCCTTATTCCATCCATCTACCCCTCTTTTTTTTCCTTTCCCTCCACTTAGCACTAAAAATCTTTATAACAGAAGCTGAAAGCATCTTTATTAAACTTTTAGGTCATTCCTTGTGGGAATGATTTCTGTCATTGAATGCTCAGTTATTTTTGTTTAACTGTGCTTTCCCAGTCACTGGACCTTGTTGTCCTAATAAATTGATAGGTCTTTCTGGGGTACATTTAGAGATAGGTCTGAAATATAGACCTATGAATATAAATGTTTGACTATTGTACTGTCACCAGAAGCACAGGTTATAACCTAAAGCTTAAAGCAAAGCAGAATGCTGGAACACACAATTTTTCACTGCAATGAAAAGATCTCAATACCTACCCTAGATTTGGAATTGCCCATTCCCATTTCAATGTCTTTCTGCAGCCGTCTTCTTCTGCACTTAGAGAAGTTAATGATCCTCATAATGAAATAGAAGAAAGATTTGGGGCTTGGTACAAGACTGAATGGTGGAGGTAATGTTTTCCCATCATCAAAATATGATAACCAAAGTTTAGAACGAGCAAATTTCCACTCTACATCACTGTCATCCTGTGTTAAGACACAAAAACAGTGCATGCTTTGTTTCTATGAAATGCAAATTTCTTCCAAATATAACTTCTTTTAAATACTGACCCTTTCTGGATTTACACAAAAGGTTACTTGCTCAGTAGTAAGGCTCCCAGTAGTACTTCAAAAACACAACCACTTTATCAAGTGTATTTTAACTAAATTTCAGTTGCCTCTTCATGACATCTCATTGACAATACTCAGTTAAAATATGCAAGACATTTAAACAAGTGTTATTCTTGCACTGAGGGAAAGTCAACATACAAACTCCTTGCTGAAGTGGAACTTTTGGGTGGGGGTTAAAGTCTTGGTTTTCTCATTAAAGTGGTCACATTCACACAAGTGATGAAGTGTTAGCTTCCAGGAAGCCACGGTTTAAAATGGTAGCATTCACATCTTTTGCATAACCATGCAAAGTAACTCATTTATGACAGAGAACAGAAAATACAAAACATTGTTGTCATGAGGAAATTGTGTTAAAACCTGGAAAACTAATTTCGTCTTCATACATTCTTATGGCAGTATTTCAAGGCCAGACATAGTTTATTTGAAAGGTGAAAAGTTTATTTATTAAAACAACTTTTCTCCTGCTGAATTTCTTAGCATTTCTTAGAAGTCACTGAAAATACTGGAAATTACTCTGTTTTGGATAATTTTTTTACTCTTTGAATATCATGGTCTGGTAAGCTGGCACTATACATGTATTTTCACTTTCATTTCAGCAACTTAGATTTAGTTTTAAAACCCAATTATCTTCTCTAACTTTTCTGATTTTTTTAAAATACTCTAAGTAATTATCTGTAACAATTAAGATACTTTGTCATCAGAATGAAATTTAAATAAATATGTCTTTTCTAATAAGGAATGCAGCCAATAACTTGGGGTGAAATTCAGGTCTTCCTTCAACTGAGCCATTTGGCAGATTTGGAGAAATGCTGCCACTGCATTTGCAGGGCATATGGCAAAGCTCAGCAAACCTACAACCAAGTTTTAAGATTGCACCTAAAGTGGAAAGAAGCATAAATTATAAAGCATGAAAGCACTGCCAAATGTTACTCAGTCAGAATAATCTTGAAGATAAGCACCTGTACCATACTCCATGTACAGAGACATCGAAAGGTAATAAAATATGTCCATGTATCACTGCTCTGTGTGTCTAAATCCTACATATTTAGCTAAAAGGTTTGAGGATTGGATTTCCTTCATTTTATATTTAATTCATATCATGATGATTTGTTAAAAACTGAAGTGCATTAAGAAAGCATGCAATAAGCATCCTAAGGAAAATGAGAATGGACCACCCATGTCCAAAATGTTACTCCCAGTGTCTCTTTTCTATTTCACAGCAGTCTTCATCTGAATATTACTTTAGATTTTAAGATTTCCAGATCGATCACATTTCCTTAGACACATTTGTAGCATGAACTACTTGTTCATATCCTTATCAGCTGCTGATTTGGATACAGTTAGTCCTAGGAACATGACATTTTTTGCAGTCTCCTTTACTGAGGTAGTCTCTTCACTGGACTTTCACATATCAAGACACACTCAGTGAAGTAATTCCTAATAATTCTACCCTTTTTGCAACACAACAAAAGAGAACAACTTGGAAGAGAGCCCACCTCAATTTCTTGATAGGAACTGTTGATCATAGCAATCAGCATGTTGAGAAGAACTACCACCATTGTTACGTTGTATATGCCATAAAGAACATAACCAATGTTCTCTATGAACTTATGATCATATTTCAGGACAACAGAGGTTACTTCAGACAAGCCAAATATTGACCAAAATAAGGTCTTGAAACTTTCTTCCACTCTGTAGGTAAAAAAAAAAAATAAAATCAAAAAACCAAACACAAAGAGGAAGGCATTATTACTACCTACAGATATAAATAAAGAAGTTGTGCTTACAGTAAATGATTAAAAAAAAAAATCAAGTCCATGACCTGGGTTTGTAGAGCACTGATCAAAATAACAAATGAAAATGTGTTTCACAGTCTGTTCAATTTCTCAAAGAATACTTTCAAACCAACAGCCTAGGAATTAGAAAGGTATTCCACTGCCAGGTTTTGAGATGAAGCATAGTCTCATCTCATTACTTTCCAGTCTAACTCTGCAGGGGCAGACCCTCCCTTTCCTAATAACGTAAACATGGAGCCGATGGGAAGAGAGCTGCTGCACCCCTTGCCAGAGCTTCTGACCATTCCATTAGGAAAGGAGCACTCAGAAGTGGCTGGCAGCAGGTTCAGCAACAAAATTGACAGATGTCATGGGATTTGCTCAAGACTTGTTGAAATCAGTAAAAATCAGACATTTCAGCAGGGGACAGGCACCTAGATACCCTTAAGACGCTAGGACCAGGACCCACAGCCTCTATGCTCATCTTCATCCCACAAATGATGCCTGAGGAACAACACTGCCAGAAAGCTCTTCAAGTCTTCAAATGAAAATTATTTGGAGGCCTATTATTGACTTCTAGGCTAAATCTGTGTATCAGCTAGAGTTCCCAGAACCCATTTAAAAATGACAATTCTAATGGCTGCTTCAGGTAAATGGCATTTGGAAGGCGTCATTAATATTTTCTTGCCATTGATTGTCCACAAGTCTGCCTGATAAAGATAATATACAGGTTAAACCATCTTAGATTGCAATTAAAGCTTCCATTACACGAGTAGGAAAGAATTGGTCTTTGGTATTCCACTTTCAAAGGTTCTGAGATATCTGATTTCTTCTTCAGTGTTATTATAATGCTATGAAACAGCATTATAATAGATCACAGATTTTGTCACCTTAAAGCAAAACCAGTAAGTCACACATCAGCTTTTAAGCATAACTTCATACTTACGTTGTAAAGGCAGGATTTAGTTTAGCTCCAAGGTAGTAGGAATACAGTATGAACATTCCAATCATAAATGCAAGAAACACCATAATAAAAAGGACCATAAACTTGAATATGTCCTTAACAGTCCTTCCAAGTGAAATCTGCAAGGGCCCAAAGCTCTCATTTGCAGGCAGGATATATGCAATCCGAGAAAAGCTAAGAACAACAGCAATTGCATAAAGGCCTTCAGATATTATCTGAGGATCAGATGGCAGCCATTTATCTCTAGCTGGAAGATAAGAAACAGGGATAAATATAAGGAGTTGCTCATTTATCACAATGTTGAAAACCAAATCTTGATAGCACTATTCCATGAACATGTCTGAACTTAGTTGAGACAAATGCCTGAAGACTCTAGCAGTTGTTACTCTATTCCTATTGCCTTTCAACTCAGAAATGATGAATGTGAGTTACATTACCTTTTGCTAGAAGAAAAACTGTATTGGAAGAAACATGTCATTCTCTTCTCCAGTTTGCATTTTTACCTGAGCTATATAACAATAAAGGATTCCTTGCTGCTTTTCTTAACACAACCATATTAGCTACCTTAATAAGCACTATGCTACAGCCAGAAATGTATTCCTATTTTGTGTTTTATTTAGTGGTGGTTGATGAACAATTTCATTTATTAATCACATCAAGCTTTTGCCGCTGCCACAAGTTGAGAAAACCTAGTTCCTATTGACATCATGAAGATTTTGCCCATTTACCTCAATGAAAGCAAGACTCTGGTTTTCACACTCATATTGAATTATAAACAAATAAAAATTAAACAAGTGAATGATATACAAATGAATAAATGGTTTATTACAGGTATTAATGCACCATCCTAGCAAGAGGACACTGTCAAAATGTGTTTCATACCAAAATACCATGTGTTTCTAAATGTGTCTTTATGTATGTACAAATTCAGATTGATTATATAGCAATTAACTTAACAAACCCTCCTGCTATTATAATATATTGAACTTCATAAAGCATATGCTAACATGTACCCTCAGCAGCAAATACAGCTTTTGCTGATATTGCAAAGAGATTCAACACACCTATAATTACAGTTTCTGCACCGCAATAACTATTCAGTACTTTATACTGTTTGAGGTCTTTACTGGGCCAGCATCCTTCCTTCAGCAGGAAATGCTGACAGATCTTTAAGAATATATATATATATATAGCCATATTTAACAACTGAGACAGACAAAAAAAAAAAAAACACATCAAAATTTTATCTGTTGGGCACTAAGCCAGGAATAAAATACAGTTTGCAAATGTTTAAAATCAAGAGGGTCAAATTTAGCTCCAAGATAAACAATTACAACACAATTATGGACAGCTACATTTGAGCTGACTTTGTCTTTATGCCTATTGTTTGGGTTTAATATATTAGCAAGCTTATTTGTCAAGTTAGTGTCATAACTGTTGCTTAAATGGCAAAAACCCAAAAACATTGGGGCATAAATGTGCAGACAGTGCTATGAACACAAACACATACAAATATTCATCTTAGGGCATCAAAATGCTTGGGCATCCTACCAGAATTTCTGTGTTCAGATCTATGTTGCAGAAAAGTCAAGCTCACCATAAGTAAAGTATTCTATTTCTGGAGGGAGTGTGACCTCAGAGAGGTCATCCTCCACGATGTAGTTGTCCACATACTGTTGTGCTTTTGTGGCCTGCAGGAATGCCAGAAGCCTCGCTGTGAAAGCGGCAATGAAAATGGACAGCATCCCAAAATCCAAAACATTCCATAGCTGCAAAATATATTCCCTGGGTCCTTCTAGCCACAGCTCTTTGCATTCTGACCACATCATACCTGCAACAAGGGATAAAAAAAAAAAAAAAAAAAATAACAAAATCAAAATTGCAGCAATGGTGGCCAATCCTTTTTCATTTAAACTTTCTGCTTTTGCCAATTTCATGAAACCAAGTGGTACCAGTGGAGCAAAACCACACTCATTGACAGTGACAGAGAGTCATCATACAACCTGAGCAAGGCTGAGTATATGCTAGAACTACCAAAAGGCAGTGTACAAAGGATATCCATCTCCCTACCCTCACATAGTTTAAGGTCCCTGAAAGCATTTAAAAGATGTACTCATGGTGTTTAGTGACATGGTTTCATTGGTGGACTTAGCACCATTGTGTTTATGCCTGGACTTGATGAACTTAAAGGTCCTTTCTACCCTGAATGGTTCTATGATTCTATAAAGCTGTGCTTAAACAGGAGGTTTAAAAGGCAAAGGGAAGCACCTTCATGTAGCAGCCAAAGTGACATTTCCTTTCTCTTCGACAGCCTATAAAGGCTGAGAATGCAACATTATCATGTGGCTAACTGACATTTTCATACATAAAGCACCTGACTGATGAAATGCTACACAACACAGTTTCTTCTGCCATGCAGAGTTTCAAACAGGCTGATTATGGAAAAAAACAACCAACCAACCACCAACCAATCAACCAAAAAACCAACAGTCACCCAAAACCAACCAACCAAATATCAAATAAACAAAAGCCCCAAATCCAAAATTGAGTAACAAAAACTGACTCATTATAACCTCTTGGCACTGATAGAAACTGTGATTTCCTCAAACATGACCTAGGCAGCAATGCCACACTAACACCAGGCAGCAGGAACTCCTGACCTTATGGCATGTACAGTAGCGTAGGTTTCCTGATACCATTCAAGCAAACCAATAACATCTCAATGTCTGTGGTGTTCTCTTCAGCAAACCTGCAGTCCTGTTAGAAATGCCAGGATAACCACAGTGAGGCAAATCAACAAACAACATTACCCCATTCTGCAAGAGGTGCTTTAAATTACACACCATTATCTGCCCTAAGGGTTTATTATTCTAACCAAGCAGCAGCCAGAGCAACGGTTTGGGACCTGGGCTTCTTTCTTTTAGAATTTACACCTGCAGGAAAAAAGTTGACTTAAAGATGAAGGGGCAATATACCTACCAAGTACCCATACCATGATCAGCATTTCTGTCCAGGTGAACTGGGTAGTCTTCACCCTGAAGATCTGCTTAGGGTAATCAGTAACAGTGACATTGGGTAGCGTTGTTATACCTTCAAATCTGTCTGAAGCATTGAACACCAGCAGGCCTAGGAAAATAATGAAGGATGCTGCATGTGCCACGAATTTCATGAACGGACTTCGAAGAATTCTTCCAAGCTGCAGAGGCAGAATGAAAGCAGTCATTCAGTTTTCTCAAAAGTAGACCTTTTCATCAGGCATTCCAGAAGCAAAAATGGGCACTCAGGATAGTCCAAACCCTAATTTTTAAAGATACTTTTCCAAGCACACTGAACTGTGATACTTTATCATTTCACACAAAAGTTTCCCAAAGGCAGCCTCACAGAGTATGTTGTCCTGTTAGTGAGTACTCATGTTATTTCATAAACTCTAGATGGCAATGTTTGAGGGGAAAGGGAAACACTCCAAGGAATTACAAATGCACAGTGGCTGTGACCACAAAGAGTTTGATCTAATGTCCACAGATAGCAAAGGTAGACAGAAGCAAACCCATAAAAAGTAAATTTTTAAAAACAATTAAAAAACCTCAAACCCAGTTTCCAAGTAGAAAAATACTTTCCTTACCCTCAGGAGCACACTATTAGCCTGGCTTTGCATCTCTAGGAAAAATTAGACTCATCTCTGGCTACTGTATTGCATCTACAGAATATATCTTCAAAGCTCTAAGTGCCAAATAAATAACCTT
Organism: Dryobates pubescens; assembly: GCF_014839835.1. Classification (NCBI taxonomy): domain Eukaryota; kingdom Metazoa; phylum Chordata; class Aves; order Piciformes; family Picidae; genus Dryobates; species Dryobates pubescens. Next base: position 6,348,945 of record NC_071635.1, read on the forward strand.
TGTCTACTAAAAATAATGAGTGTTCCATCAGAATGGACTGAGAAATAAATTCAGCTTATTTAATTCACATCTGCACCCAGTAACAGTACAAAAGAACAGCAGCAAAGGCACGCTGTCTGTACCAGAAGAGAGGACCAACTGCCTCCAGAAGACCACACTGGAAAGAACAATGGGCCTGTTGCGGTTACTCACTGTATTGCTGCTGCAATAAAGCTATCACTGAGGCTGCATCGCAGCCAGCAATCTGTGCATTGGCTCAGGTACAGAGATGGCACCAAGACAGCCTAACAATGCTCTTCAGAGAGCACGTGTAGTTTTACTTGTTCTTCCCAGCCTACATACCTCTGGGAAGAGTAGCACCTTTAGAATACATCTCCTTCCTGAGGCCTGAGGAGGACAATGCTTGTCCAATCTCTGCATGAGGTGTAACTTACTTGTTTTAGCTGCCACACACCACTTAAGGCTGAAGGTTTCCTGTCTCCTTGAAATGCTCTGCTCCTCACATGATACCTGACCTTTAGTAATACTAATACACAGTTCTAATGCGTTATCACACACATCACCAGTGTGATGCAATACTCCAAAATCCTCTATGAAGAGCTACAGTGTCAGCAGAAAAACATTTCAGTAGATGGGGAACTGAAAGTAGCTTTCTTATTTCAAGGAATGGTTTTCTAGAAACTGGGGTCAGCCACTATGAACCAAGCAGACCAGCACACAGACTACCTGTGCAAACAATCTCAGGTTCCCTTCCTGCTCCTGACCTTTAGAAAGCATTTTCAAATGACTATATCAAACAACTGATCTGAATGTCCACTGCTTTTATTTGACATGAGCACTAGGAAAAATGTCAGATGTTTCTGGAACTGGGAATTAAAGCTCAAGGAGAAAAGTCATTTTTCCATATTAGACACCAGGTAAAAATGTATTATATGTTTCTATGATATGGAGCTGTGAGGAATATTTTTACTAGAGATATTCATGAGAAGTGACATTTCAAAGAGCAATGAATAATGATTATACTATTTTTATAAAGGTTTCAGGAAAGCTGGAAGCACCCATATATTGTCATATCATTTTCAAGAGTTAAGAGTTCAGGGTTGCACTCTTCTACAAATATACCCAACCACATGGTTGGAATATTGCATCTAATTTAATTTTTGCTCTATGGTTCACCTGGTAAACAGACATCCTGGGGCAGGCATAACAACTATTTTACTTAAGATTTAGCTCTGCATCAGTGAGATCAACAGATGTTCTGTTAATGGTTTATATGGGAACTGCATGAATATCATGCCATCAGAGAAGACTCAATACAGAATCTGAGTTGTGACTTTCAAAAAATCCATGTAACTAAGGCAAATAGAGTTACACAGTGGAGACTGAGGAGTGCAAGATCTACAGAAACATAAAGGGGAAAAAAAGAAAAAAGCTCTTAGATTTTTTTTTTTCTTTCATTGAACTTAAAACCAATTTATTTTCACACTTCATCACTGTGTTCCCCTCCTTACAGTGCAAATAAAAATGAAACAGCATCTTTTGGCTTCAGACTTGAGATTACTAAAAATATCATTGATTAGATCACATTTGGAAGCAACAGAATTAGAGGTACAACACTGCATTTTGCATCTCAGAAATTGAACATCAGCTCCCAGAACAGCACAAGACATGTAATTTATAAAATTCAGTACCCTGCTACATGGTGCAATCCAATAACCAATGGCTAGAAATGGAAGGCCCAGTGCCACAACCAGCACAACCAGACACTTGATAGCTATGGTCTGCTCCCGTAATCCTGAGAGATTTTCATACCAGATAGTCAGTAGCTGTTGCTGACAGTTTGGATGGGCCACAAACTGCAAAGATAAAGCAAGAAAACCAAGACATATTAGAATTTACAAAAAGAGTTATGTAACTGACACATATGTGATTATGATCACTGTAAGTATCTGGTGTTCATTTAAACCTTAAGAACCATGGATCCTCACCTTTCCTTTAAAATAAAGATTAATAAATAAAGAAGAAACTGTTGAGCTGGTTTAAAGCAGCACTTTAGGGGCAAGGTTGTGCATTTGACAGCATTGGCTGACAGAAACCTTTTAAGCATTATCAAAATTTCTTTGTGCACCTCCCTGGACCCTGTCTGAGCTTTATCATTTTTGGTCAGGCTTGTTACAGGGTGAGCACATAATGCTCTATTTTTAAAACACTATTTCTTTAGGATGAAGCAATATGGACAGAGGAGCCTGTGCAGCCACATCAGGAACATGTCATATAATCAGCAGCACATGGAATCATGGAATCAATAGCCCACGTTGAGTGCTGTTAGTGAATGAACACACAGGGTTGGAGGGAGGAGTTCTATAGCTCCCTGTATTCTTTGCCCATTGTATTTACACTTCTGGTTAAGTTAATTTCTAAAATGTTGTCACACTCTTCATTACTACTGTAAGTATTACAAAATGTCCTGTGAGACTGCCACGTCACAGGAGCACGTGGGACATCAGTTAAGCACAAGTGTAAGCAGGCTGCTTATCACAGCAATTTGAAGCAATCTGGTAATGGACTTGTCACACTGGTTGACAACAGCCAGTAAATTGGAGTACAGAATACTAAGCAGTTTCACAAAAGGATTTGAAAAAATCATTCTGATAACTCTGAAAATCCATGCTGGATTAAGAGTGAGATTTGATCTGAGTTGCTTGTGGTTAAAAAATAAATAAATTAAAAAATACTATAAGCCTTGGATTTGCATTTTATTATCCTCTGTACTCTGTTGAGATCATAATGTACTCTATACACTCTTGTTTGCCAGGTCTTGCCTGCAAAACTCAATTTCTATTCCAAATCTCATTAAAAAGTGCATACAGTAGTACAACAGGGCAGACATCTTAAAAAAAAAAAAAAAAGAAGCTGTTGCATGCACTTTAAAAAATGAAGCAATCTCCATACTTTAATTCTGGTTTTAGAGCAAAGTAAAATCCCAAAGTATTTTGCTGTGTGACTCAATACCCAGCTAGATCATACCATAATGCAGTTCGTACCTATAGCAGAACAGCCAACAGAAATAAATAAAAATAAATTAAAGGTCTTTTAAGAAGTTCATGTCAGCTCTGTTTGCATTCTTCTTATTAGGCTGTCACCTTTGAAGCTTATGCAGAATAAAAGCTGCCAGCCTGGCCCACGTGAAAACAGAGAGGCTGGTTTGGGTGCATTTGTGCATTCTAATATACACCCCCAGTCTGTTCTTTTTCTCAGGACATCAAGGGACAAATCACACAGCAGATTACTTTTCTGTCTTTGCCACAGTTAAATAGTTATTTCAAATTACAAAGACATTTTTTAAAAAGCAGGCTTAAAACTGTAGGGAAGAAGAGAACAAACACCCACATGATTTCTGGGAATGGAAAAATTGGCCCACGAGCCCTCCTGCATCTCACTGTGAGCTGTGTGCTGGTTTATTCCTCCTGGCCTTTCAACGTTTTGATATGGTGCTAAGAGGAGATCTGCCTGAGCTATAATTTTCCCCAGCAAAAGGAGGAGGTAGTGAGTAAGATGACAGTGGCTATGATGAATTTTTCTCTGGCAGTAAGTCTAATGGCTGTCGACAAGACCTTAGCAACTTATTTAGCTGCTGGCATCTGCACAGTGTGCACTGCTCCAAGCCCTGGGAGCAACTCGTGTCACTTCTCCCATCCATAAAAGCTCTGAAATTCATCCTTTTCTCCAGCTCTGCTGAAATATTTGAACTTATTATTTTATTATTTGCAGCCAACAGAAATAAATAAAAATACACACAAGGTCATCTTCTGTGTTTTCCCCTGTCCTGTATATGTATCTTCCTGTCGGCTCCATCTCTCCCAAGGACAGTTGATTCACATCATATTTCACTTACCAATCACATCACCCTACAACCTTGTTCCTTCTGCATTTCTCTTCTCTCATCCTACCTTCCATGCAGTTTCTTCTCTTTCATTACAGGCTGATCCTATTATCACATTTACCTATTACTTTAGGATCTAGGATTCTGTGATTTAGTTCAAATCCCAGTGAACAACAAAGATGCACCAGGACACTGTCTGCTCACTAAAAAGATCCAAATTATAACTTGGCTGCTTTTCCAGGCATAATTGACTGTACCACTTCAGCTGCATTCAGTTTCATGATCATGAACCAAGTCATCACTATGTAAATATTTTTCTGTATGATTAAGGGCGATTCTAATGTTATTTATTTCTAACATCCTAATGACTGAGTTTAGACTTAAGCAAGAAGAGATCCTGGCACACTCCTATACACAAACACACAACATACAAAGAAAATGTTGAATCTCCGTTCTCATTTATCATTTCAAAACTTCGGTGTTCGAAAAATCAAGCCCTGTGATTTTACTCAAACTCTTATTGGTTTCACTTGGAACTTTCACTTTGATTTTATCTCAGCAAGAACTGCAGAACTGGGCCCTGTGTCAACAACTCCACTGAAATTTCGTTGACCACCTAAAGACAGAGCTAAGACATGATAATTAAAGCACCACTGCAGCAGCAGTTTAGAATAAAGAACAACACTACCTGTTCTAAAGTTTTTCTTGGGTTTTTTTGCTTGGTTGTGTTTGTCTTTTTTTTTTTTTTTTTTAATTCACTTAGTCCTTCACTATTGGGGCTGAGGTTTCAGTCTGAACCTTAGCTTTGAAATCATAGCCCGTTTACAAGATGGGCTACACTTCAACGCAGTGCCTGGGGCAGTAAGAGCAGGAGTTTCATTACAAGTAGAATTAAAAACTCCATTTCCCTAGCAGTAAACTTCAGAGCACATTTGGTCACTTCTATGTTTTTCTTGTCTCTGCTCCCTCTGAAAAGGGCATACAGCTCCTTAACCATTTCATGGACCTGCAGGTCTTCTTGGCATTCTGTACTGTTTGCAACAGTGAACTGACCTTTAATGTAGCTGACCCAGAAGTGCAGCTAGAAATACTGAAAGCTGAGAAATGCAAGCCATAACCTTTTCTTCTTCCTCCAGTTATAGGGTTGAAACCATCCTGTACAGAGCTCCCACATCCAAATCTGTTCTACAGTCAGAATATGACTATAATCTGCCACATCTCTAACACAGCCAATCCCAGCATAAAAGGGCCACCAAGGCAGAGACATTTCCTGGCTTGATCCTTGTCATACCTTCTGTAATGGCCATTTGCAAGGAACAGCACGTGGCAACAATTCTGCATCATCTTATGCCAAGATCATTAGTCTTGTAGATTCTGAGCTGGTTTTATCACAAACTGGAGTCAAAACCTTGAATTTGTCTACAAATAATCTCTTGCAAGAGAATAGAACAAGTTTGCTACATGGAACTGTCCTTTTTATTTTTGAACTGTGGAGGTTTTTGTTACTTTTAATAGACTTGTGTGGCCCTTTGCTCAGCAGTGAATCCCATGAGTGACAGTGACCTCTTAGATGACAGCCAGACTTCATCAAGAAAGCTGAGACAAGTTTCAGCAAAGGTTTGGTAACATTAACATAAACCAGCCTACAGAATTCATGTTATTTAGATATGACAACATGCCTGTGTACTTTGAGTCTTTCCCTGTTCCATTCTCTTTAATTAAGTTGCCACGTATATACTTACCTTCCATTCTGCTAATTAATATGCATTTATCTGCTGTAGACCAATTCTAAATTGGAACTAATGATTTGCTGTTTGGGATTTGTGTTTACACTTCTTATGTTAATAGTCTTTTGAGGACATAATAAACACCAACATTTCCCAGTTCTTCTGGCAGGTTGCTTAAAATTCATTTTCTGTGGCAGGTTGGCTCAACAGGTGGCCACAGAAGACTGTTATTTATTCTGAAAGACACAAGACTTCTTGCAGAGATGATGAATCTGTAATTGCTGTTAAGAATGGAAATGATGGTAACCATGTAAACAGGTAGCTGTAAATAATATATAGGCTTTGCTGCATTTCTTGAGTCCTCTCACAGTAGGACACAGTATCAACTATTTTCTGTGTTAGAGTAGTGCGATGTTGCAAAGAACAGCATAGTTAGGTATTGAAAACTGCTACAGTAAGTGGATATGCATTCTGTCAACTGTGTGACACCGCTCCATTTTTCAACATGTGATTCACAAAATAACTCTTCGTTAGAAAGCACTTAGAGAGAGGCATCCACCAAAAACGCACTGCACTTTACAGAGCACTGATAAATACAGGTGCAAAGATGAAGAACTGAAATGAACTAGTCACAGACATACTCCATACTTGTGCAGGACTGAGTTTTAAAAAAATATTTTCAAAGGAACACACATGGAAAATCATGTAGACTCTCATTGCAAGCCACACAGCTGCAGATGTGCTCTTTGATTTATTGTCATGTTTAAAAAGTATATACTGACTGACAACTTCGATGTTCTGTTTTCCTTTTTCAATGTAGAGAAAGGAAGAGGCCTTTTTTCCCTGCCCCCGCCTCCCTGCCAACATCTATCTGTTGTCAGGAAGACTAGTAGAAAGCAGCAAGATGTACTTCTCAGACTTTACTTGTCCAGTTAAGTGACTTAAAGTAGAAAGCAAAGGCAAGAAAAAAAGAACAAATCAGTTCTTTTCAACAGTTAAAACCAACACTCCCACAAATACAGCTTCCTCTTTGGATTAGATATTAGGGCACAGACTGGCAGGAAGACACATCCCTACTTTCACTGAGTTAAAAACTGGCTCTACTGAAACCTCTTTTTTTGGCTAAATCAGGAGAAAGATCTGATTAACTGTGTATAACCTTGCTATCATAGCTGATTTACGTCATTAAATTCTCCTGCCAATTCTCAGCTGTGCAAAGTAGATTAAACTCAATTCCATCACTGTAGTCCCTTTCTGCCAGCTTCTGCCTTGTGACAATCCTGATTACACAAACTATGTCTCAGTGATGCTGCTGAGCATCAGTTCAAAGCACCTGTGGAAAAATGCCACCACATTCCTATGACACTGACAGCACTGGCTCTGAGGAGTTACCTTTTTGACTTCATACTTAATGGCCAGCTTCACACGGCTCAGTGATGCTCTGTGTCTCTGCGCTTCAACCGGCTCAGAGTTTAGATCCCCGTTCAGAATGGCCTCCACTTCTTCCGAGTCTCGACAAAGATCAAGAACACCAACCACAAAATCCTTGCACTGCATAGACAGCTTGCGATAGTCATTCTGAAACAGAAGGGTCAGAGAAGACGGCCCATGATGAAGGTGCTTAAGAGTCAATGGCAAGGAAAAAAGAACCTGTACAAGTTACTACAAATTAATAGTGTTTGACTTTTCCATAGTAAGTCAAGTTAGGAGCCTATCAGACATGACAGCTCTTGTGTAGTGAAATAATTTCTTCTCTGACACAAAGTAGCCACTTGAACAGATGATGACAGCTGTTTAATAGAGCATGGGAACAATACATAACAGCATGATGAAAGTCACTCAGATGTGCAGCAAGGAGAGGTTGAAAGGACACATTAAAATTGCATAAACAAATAAGGACTAGAGCTCTTGAAAATCTAACCTCACTCTTGCAATGTATCTTCCACTACATCTATGACATTACCTGTAAGCTCTTAGCTGATGCCTACTTCAGTAGAAGCCTTGGTCTTCGCTTACGTGTCCACGTCCTCTCAGCTACATATCTAGGACTTCATTACCTGAGAAGTAGTCCTTGATTTCTTTGTATGAGGCTATAGTTGGAGGAGAAAACTTCAATGAACCTGCCAATTTTTCCTTCTTGTAGCAAGTGTTTCAGTGCCTAACTAAAAATAGCATAGCCTTCTTTTTCAATTACTCCACAGATATTCTTCATTTTTTTTTGTTCTCCAACTAGGCCATCAAAATCCCAGTCTGAGTCCCTCATCTCTCCATTTTTGTGTGTTCACTGTTTATTTTCAGACTTTGGGAAGCACAGATTTTTCCTTTGTGGTTCCTGCCTTCACAAAAATGCTTCCTTACTATTTGTGCTCTCCTAATTTTCTCATTTAATTTTTTCCCCTGAAACCTTCACTTTTCCCTGCCCTTGCCTAAGTAACTTCTGCCTCTATGTACTGCTAGTTTTGTTACATTTTTCAACTTAGCATCCATAAAATGAGAGAAACTGATGTGCTCTCAGTAGTCTCAATTTATTTGGGGAAAAGATGAGAAAAGAGACTACATGGAGTGACTGCAAGAATCAGCTATCAGTCCCATAGGTCAGATTTAGACATGGATCAAATTGAAATATTACTGGAGACAAATATTAATAGGAATTGTGTTATTTTGGAAGGCTGAAGTCCCAGGTACAGACTTGAAAACAACCAGTCCTAATCACAGACCTAATCAGAAGCCAGTTATTTCCTTTGGTCAGAGAGGACAGATTAATTCAGTTGTCAGTGAACCAGCAGGATGTAGTTTATTTTAGATTTGTTTTTGGTAACCAAGGAGAACAGTACAGAAGAGCCAATTATAAAAATAATACTGGGATGCATGATTAAATTCAGTGAAAGGACAAGCAAGCACATGTATGGGTAACATTTAGGACTTTTAAATAGGCAAATTCTCCTTAAAAATAGCCAGTCAAAGGAGTGAAATACAAGCATGAAGGTCCAAATGCAGGGAAGGCTTTTAAGTAAAAGATGTGAAAGTGATTAGACATCAGATTCTAAGAGGATAAAAACTTTGCAGAGGAAGACTCCCGAATGGTGGCTAGAATAGGAGCCTTGAAAAAGTCAGAGGAACAGTGTCTCTTGATAGTTTAGTCATGAAAGTGTCTAAGTATAAACTGCTAGAAGTCAGGCCAGTGGAGGATATTAAACAAAGCACAGCTATAAGACAACATAAAAAAGCAGAGATTTTCTTCATTGCAGACAAAATAGAGACTAAAGGCAACTCTAGTAAAGCCAAAAATATCATGCCATCAATTTACTACAGTCCTGTGTTCTTTGCAGGGGAACACCAGAGTAAGAGACCTGCTTATACAGTGGGGTTCCTTGCCTTCCCCCCCCAAATCATAGAGGGGCTCTGCTTCCTTGATCAACAAAGTGCTTCTTCAATTAATTCACAACCTAACTCAAACCATTACACTCAGCTGTTTTTACTGGCTGTATCATCTTAAATGGTTTATGTCCAAAAAATGAATGGTTATAGAGACAAGTTTGTAACATCGAAAGCATCAGCCTGCATTCTGCATTTCACAGATACCACAGATGAGGCTGATACATCATGGACAACTGATGACTGGAATTGCAGGACTGTGTCTCACAAGCAGTTTCGGAGGACACTGGCACACATCAAGGGTTGGACTTTGGCCAGCCCAAATCTGCATATTCTGTTCTCACTCAAAACATTGAAGACTACCTGGTGAGTTCATCCAGAATTTTTACAAAGAACACTATCAATCTGTGTCCAAAGAATAAAGTGTATGAACAAAAGGTTTTTGGCTGGTTTCTCTCACAAGATTTTTAACTACTCCAAAGGAAATGTATACTGAGCAATGACATGCAAATGAAATGTATAGGTCTGTTGTCTCTTGTAGGAGAGCCATGTTGCTGCAAGCTCCACACCGATTATGCATCACTGCATAACCAGTTCACTCCCATTATATGGAACCATAGAGTCACATTGAGTATTACCTATTAAATGGCCATTTTTGTGAGTACATATATAGTCAGTTTACATTTTAACTGCAGGAACTGTATATGCAAATGAAGCACATAATTGCACTAATGATTATGGATCTGGGCCCTGTCCTTTTAAAAGCTGGACCTAAACGTAGATCAAGCTTGAACACTCTTTGTTAGTTCAGCTGAGATAACACTATGTAAATTTACTTGGAACAGTGACAGATTCTGCTTTTAGATGCACGTCCACATCTTCCGTTGGCTTCAGCAGGAGCTTTTACCAAAACTGGGAACGAGGATTTATCCTCTCTAAAGCATGACTACAATCTTTTTGTTCCTTCTATGAAGAACCAAATTTTACCATGGTATCAGCAAACAATTTCCAGCGGGAAAACTGAGCTGGCATGTAGAGGACAGTATTTAGCTGAAAGCTTTTCAGCTACCTTCTCCTGTTTTTTCCTGCAGCAACTCTGAAGGAAAGTTCCACCAGATCTTCTGACTGCTAGAAATTCTCTCATCACTGTGCAGTAACATTTTTGAAGTTCTCCAGGAGGAGGATAAATATCAATTAACTTTAGTAACCTACACGACAGATACACTTTACCAGGATTAGAAAATGCAACAAAAATCCTTAAGGGAAGAAGATTAGAAATTAGGCAAGCACTTAGAAGGGACAGAAAAAACGATGGAGGAGATCAGAAGGAGCAACAAGAGCTTGGAATAAGGATTTCACAAAGGTACAAGGAATAGGGAAGCTTGAGGACAACAGGAGCAGAGTGGAATGGTCCTCAGTGCTCCAGTTTCAACGTCTATTTTTACTCATTTTTAGTACTTTTTTTGGCTACATGTCTTCTATGTGCCATGAAAAATGAGGGGTCACTTTTCTTTAAATCCTTTCTCTTTACTTGTGAAGGGAATATTAAAAAAAATAAAGAATTAAACATCAGTGTAATTAATACATTTAATAGTCACAGGGAACAGACAGTCATGACTAAATGTCCTAAGCCACCTTCCCACATGTCTAACACACCTGTGTAGGCTCTAGTTTGCACACCAACATCAGATTTTGCCAGCATAAATGACAGGTGACAGAGGCAGCCTGGCCTTTGCATAAGAGATGTAAGGTTCAATTTAGCAAGCATTTAGTAGGAAGCTTTGCCCTCAGGCATTTTTAAACAGGTTCACCCTATAGTCTTTCTCTGTGGGAAAACAACCTAGAAAACCATTTTCTGTGCAAGTGCTCCACATCCAGGAAATGCACTGCTGTGAGAGTGCACAGCAAATGCTGCAGACCTTAATGTAGCATGGATAATAGGAATAAATCATAAATATCATCAAAAGTCCTTTCAAACAGACTTGTCCATTCTTTTGTGGGAGATGAACTATTTTGTTCATTTTTCTTTACCCTGAAACAATTCTCCTCAATGTTGTGCTACAGACTGAATATGACTGGAATACTTAAGCATGTCCAGTGATGATACTAAAAGTAGGGTGCCGCAGAAGTCCATCAGTCATTCTGTCTCGGAGGAAGTGCAAACGCTGGACTAGAAGCCTTCTCTGGGACACATTAAAGCACAGAGTTAGTAGCAAAATGTACATATAGAAAAGAAAATAATGAAGAGACAGCTACAAATTCATATCAAATATGGCAAGCTTTGGTTTCTGTAAGGCACAGATGTGCTGTTTGCTTTCTCCTTGATCTACCTCTACAGAGCCCTTGGTGTGGCATCTCATAGTACATCCATCGCACAGGCAGCCCCATCCTACCTGCCCACAGTCCCACTGGGGAATATATACTCTCCTCAGCCACCATGTAATTACAGCCCTTCCTGGACTTGGATTAACAATGATGATAAAAATTTCCTTCCCTCTTTTTCCTCCTCCCTTCCTATTCCACTACCACCTCTCCCCAGGAAGGGCAGCCAACCATCAATGCCAGAAGGAAACAGGCAACTCTCCTACCAAGCTTAGCAGAAACAGAAAGAACATCCTGAGATGCGTAAGAATGAAAAGGAAAAGAGACAGATGTGACGTCAATGAGGAAACTAATTATTTCACTGGAATGTTTTGATGTTGATGAAAAGCTGGAATTTCCATGCTAGCAAGAAGCCAGGAACAATTTCTACTGTAGGTGCCAGGAGTGAATTATCTTACACCTGGCAAGGTTAGCAGCCATTCAACTGCTATCCAAAAAGACTGAAATCTGTGAAAATAGTGGATTTCTTGGGTTCTTAATCATCCCAAAATATCAGTGTATAGAGATGAAACAGCTGAGAAAAAAAAAAAGAAATGGAAGAGAGCAAAAACTGCAAACCATAACATTTCACTCCTTCACAATGTAACATTTTAAAACTGAAGAAATTGTTAAGTTCAGGTTTGAAATGAGAACTCCAACCAAAAAGATAATATCACTTTTTCTTCCCCAAAGTGTCACACTATTCTTCTGACGAAATTTGTGTTCATGGTATTAATACCTCTGATACAGGATGTTTCCATGAATTTGTATCTCTACTGAAATTGTTCTATTCACCCCTAATCATTTACATCCTCCCTTTACAAAACCAGGATACAGCTTGCTGTAATTTAGCCTTTGGTGGCATTGCATTTTGGGTTCTTAGGGAGCTATGTCACTTAAATTGCGTTCCCAAGCCTGAGCACAGGTATAACAACAAATGGATGGTTCACTTTCTAGGGAGCCAACTCAGAAGTGAGGCTCTAAAACTGTAGGAAGGAAAAGGAAAAAAGGGGTTTATCTACAGCCACCAAACCCATACACCTCCATCTTGGGTACACAATGCTGCACACCCTGTGGCTCTCAGGTTGTTGGCCTAGTTGTAAAAGAACTGAAGATAAACAGGACTGAGATAATTCATATCAGATATTTAACCTTCTACAAGAGGTAACTAATTTGTGTACAAAGCACACAAGCCAACAGCCTATGTGCACATGATAAAATTCTTTAATACTTCAATTTTACAATGACCAAGAACTTTCCCAGTTCAGTACTTCATCAGCAGTGCAAAAAAGAAAAATCTGACATTTTTCATATACTGCTGAATAAATACATTGAGGAAGTACTCAATCACTTTGCCACATTATACAACACACAGCCTGGTATGGGGCAAGGGGCGGCGGGGGGCTGGGGTGTTGTCCTCCAGCAAAGGAAGCAGAGGAAAGGTTTAAGCTGGCTTTTACACTTCATTAGCCTGTGGTGTAACATATCGATCCCTCTCAGCACTGAAACCTTGGGTTTAAATTCTATATTAACTCACTCTGCTGTATCTGGAGCTGTTCTTTCTCAGGAGTCTAAAATGGTTTCTTCCTTTTCTGTTTACGTTCACTTTATTAATTTCTGCCTGTGTTCCTCCAGGTTGCTGCATATTTCTTCTCAGTCCTCCACAGCAATAGCAATGCTAGCTGTTGTTTGAAAAGGTTAATGCATTTTTTTGCTTCTCTCAGCTCATTCGCAAAGATATTACACAAACAAACCACTGACCCTGCAGAACATCATCAAACATGTTGCTAAAACTACATACAATGCTGTTAATATCACTACTCACAGAGAACTATCTGTCATTCCCCAAGCAGTACATGTAGCCTACTTGGGTTTGATGGGTTTTTTTTGGTGGAATTTGATCGGGGGGAAGGGGACAGGCAAGGGGGAAGGTGGGTGTTACTGTAGTTTTCAAGGTATTCACAGAACTGCAAAAGCATTTTTAAAAAAAGCACTGGGCAGCAGTTAACTAAGTTGTGAATTCAATGATAGAAAGGTCAGGGCACCAGCATGCTGAACCAGATACAGCTCAAATCCAGCTAACAGGCGCTACACCCGTAATCGGTCTAACAGCTGGTTTTGAACAGGTGACATTTCTAAAAGGTCTGTCAAAAAAATCCACTTTCTGTATTCTTAACAGTTCAGAGACATCATTCAAAACTAGTATGAATGGAAAAGAGGGAATAAGGTCAATGCTGTACTATGCACCAAAAAAGTGTAACATTTTCTGCTTTCTGTGCTTCTATTACTCAGCATCTGTAACTCCAAATGATCTTTGCTGCGGCAAACAAAACCGTGTTCCAGCTGCCGCAAAATTATCAGACTACAAGCTGCCCCTTTCCCCTGTTTTCTCCATAGGTGCAAACACAATTTCATGTCACTAAAAACCCTTTTTCAAAGGCTTATGTATTGAAAACTCAAAACCAAGAACAAAAGAGACAATAAATAGCATGAAAGCATTTCCATTCAAGAAAGTAAAGACACAGGAAATAATTTTAAGCATCTTAAGAACACCATGAAGCAGCAGCAGCAGCTTTAAAACAACGACAAAGACAGAGAGAACACCAAAACACAATTACCTTGAATTCTTTTTCAATGTTGGCCAACTTGGCAAGTTCATTGCTGAGTTCTAGAGCAGTGAGTACTGGATCTTCACTGGAGAGGGACAGATAAGCTGGACTAGCCAGTCCTTTGTATGCATTTATTCTTGACCTAGAGTGACTGAAAGAATCATGCTTTTGCTTCTCAGTACAGTCATTACATTTGCAGAAATAATCATGAGGTCTTTCTATCCTCGCTCCTTTCATCAACAGCATGTGCACGACTTCGTATTTTTGGCAGTGGGCAGCTAAAATGATGGGAGTGATATCTGGAGAGAAGCGGGTACCGTCTTCATCGTAAGAGTAAAAATCATCGTCCTGCAGCTCCTGCTCACAGGGGCTCAGAGTCAGTCGCTTATTTACTGAAAACCCAGGATGATTCAAAATTGCTTCCACTATCCTGATGTAGCCCTTGCTGATTGCGAGCAGCAGGGCATCTCCAATCCGTGCCAAGTTCTCTTTTTTCAACAGAAGTTCTGTCACTTCCAAATGTTCATTCCCTACAGCAAGCTGCAAGGCGTTTTGGCCCATGTAGTCAACACAGTTGACGTTCAGTGTTTTTGACTCCTCCAGCATTTTGCGCACCACAGGTATGTTCCCATACTCGGCTGCATCTAGAAAACGCTCTTCCTCAGCTGTAAGACTGGTGCCCCTGTTGTTGAACATGAATGCTGGGCCTCTGATGGCCTGTCTCCTTCCCTTTTCCCTCATCATCGTCATACGTCTCAGAGATGGGCTTTCTTCAATGTACCTAACAACAAAACCAGCAAGGTAACAGAATTTCACTATGTTGTTTATTTGCAGCTTCCAAGTCTCCTGTGGCTACAAAAATAACTACTTTTGTCCTTTTTGTCCCCATCTACTGACAAGAAGCATTCTTACTGAGATCCTTCTGCCTTCATGCTTTCTTGTCTGCAATCTAAAGGCACTACAGGCTCAATGTCACAGGCCATTTCTGTTTTGTTAGCATGGCTAAGATTTGTTTTTCACTTTCTGCAAGACACCTCTTCAGAAATTCCTCCTGACTCACTTCAGTACATAAGTGAAAGCAAACCCACATCTACTACATTACTTCCAGCAGTAATTAATACAGTCCTCCTAGGCATCCAAGCTGATGGCTCAAGACAGGCAATATTTATGCTTACCATATCCTAGTTCAAGTGAACAAGAGGTGAAAACAAGCTTTCTTCTGATGTCTTGCCAAGCAATATACAATGAAGCCTGATCTCATGCTTTCTGGTGTTAACAAAACCCAGAAAATTCTACTCACCAGTCAACCTGGTCAATTACAAGTCTTTGATAAACAACAGTTCATACACATCCAACAGACTTTCTGGATGCTGGTAACTAAACTTCTCTCAGATCCTAGACACCACCCAATGTAGACTGGCATCAGCTCTCACTCCAGCTGGACTTCTACAATGCTATGGTTTATGTTGGGACTATTTCTACTACACATCTACCATTTCAGGAGCTGAAAGGAAGAAGCTGTCCAATGTCATGACACGATCAAGAAAAATGGGAAAGTCAAACAGCTACTGAATGAAAACTGAGAAGGCAAGCTGCACTGGGAAGTTTAAACCTGGGTGTAGAAAAGTGAGACTGTTTAGGAAAGTGAACTGAGAACCAGGGAAGCTGCGAATTCACATCAAAAACTGGTTGCAAAAGCAGAAAGATGGAGAAAAGGGGAACAGAAGAAAAGGGGGAACAAGCTAACTGAGAAAGCACTGGAATTAGGAGGCAGTGAAGATACTGGCTGAGAGCAGCAGGGAGCAAATAGTAACAGGCTGAGAGAACAGACAGATCAGATGCTAAGCTGGATCTAGCTAAGTAAGAAAAGAGAAGGAAGACTAGGTTCAGAGAAGCAAAACTAGGAGTTGCAAAGAAAACAGACCTCGGATGAGAGGCTGAGCAGATGCTACCTATTTGGAGAAAATAACAACAGGAAACTGCTGCCTGGTGAGGTCTGAAACAATAGAAGAGATGGGATCAGACTGAAGTGGTCACAGCTGAGGGAAGAACAGAAGCATTTATGCCTGCCAGAGCAGAGGCCAAAGGCCTGAAAAGATACTTGGGATATCATAACCTTCCTCCACTACCATCTGCAAATAAATGTGAAACTCATCAGCAATCTCTCTTCCCTTCCTAGCCCTGTTCAATATTGAGAAAGACAGCTTCCAGCTGCTATCAGTTAATCCATTAGCTCCAGGGGTAGAGATCACTTGAACTGATTTGATGGGCACAAAGACACCAGTGCAGCTGATAAACAATGTATGAGTTAATGGAGGGTGTGCTTTGAATACATATAGCACTATACATATGCTACATACAGACAAACAGGCCTTATACATTTCAAATTTGGTTCTAAAGTCCTATGTGCCTCTGTTCCTCTTCTATAGAAAAAGAACAGTTGGCTCCCATTCTACAGGAGCATTGTGAAAATACATTTATTCACTTCAGCAAAAAACCCAGATACAAAAGGGAAGACAGAAGAATTGAAGAGGAAATTAAGCCTTCTACCCTCAGAGCAAAGGCCAGGTAATGTGCATTAGAAGAGATGTGGGTCCACATAATGAATGCTGAGGGCAACCCAAAATATTAAGCAGCTCTTTTTAAGCAAGCCCATCAGGCTGCAAAAGGACAGCACCAAGGGAAAAATGCCACGTGCACCTTTGGCACACACAAGGTGCACCTTTAAGTGAACATAGTGGAACCTGCTTGGGTAGCTTCAAAAGCTGCATATCCTAATTGCTGCAGCTTCAAATCCACAACTGGAGTGACAGCCTCTTAAATGCAGGTGTGGTTTCTCTTTGTGTGCGTGTGTGATCTTTCAGAAATGAGCTTCACAATGTTATCACTGCACAAAAGGTGCTCACTGTCATCACTGAGTCTCCTCAGCTTAATGGTTTTCACTGGGTATAACTAATTCCATTCAGATTGTAAGGATATGTCTGGCTTTCCAGCTGTCTGCACCTATTGTAATAAATTCAGCAAAACGTAAAATCTTAATCACTTCATCACAGACAAATATCCTTAAAGCTAGTCCATGCTCTGAACATTTCAGTTAATACAAATGGGTGGCTCCACTGTGGATCAAGTGAAGACTGCGATCCTCATTACCAAGGTCTATCCTGGGATGAAGCATTTGATCTTTTTACATTTTCATCTGTGTTTGCCATTTCTGGTCTACCAGAAATTACCTGGGTGGCACTGCAGTATGAGCAATGTTAAGTGCTAATCCCTTTTAGAAATATGTGCCCAAACTGCTTTGGTCAAATATGACAGGATTCTCTTTTTTTTCCAACTTGCCTACCGCTTTTGAGTCTCTGGGAAAGGCTGCATAACAGAGAGGATTTGTGACTCTGTTAAACACAGAATTGATTTAATGTCCCAAAGCTCAGGCATATTTCACATTTGGGATTACTCTGATACAAAGATTTGAGGCCAGAGTATATGTGGTGAGCAGCCACTGTATGGTACTACCTTATTGCCCAACAAATCAGAAGCAAACCCAGAAATACTGTCTTTTTGTAGTCACCTCTTAAACAAGATCTGCTACACTGTCACCTTTCTATTCTTCCTCCACATCTGAAAACATAGCTAGAGAAATGCAGTTGTCTATTGTAATGTTATAAAGAAAAAACTGTATGGACAATAAAAAAAGATAAGAGACCAAACTGACTCATGTCAATTTCTTGATTTAAGAAGACTCTAAACTGCTACCCTGAACCTCATTTGTTTTATGTATTACACAACAATACGTTTCCCCCTAAATATTCAGTTTAATTTTTCAGAGTATTTTGAAATATGACACTTATTTTCTGTTTCATCTATCTTTCTTTCCAAACTCACTGACTAAGGTGACTCATCTGACTTCCATAACAAGAGACCTATCCTTCCAAAGGTGTTGCATTAGACTACCTTCCCCACAAGGAAGGTACCTTCAGCTATAAATCTTGCGACAGAAATTATACACTTGAAGCAAGTGCAGTGTCTTCTCAAAATAAAGATGAAAGTTGCTTGGTATTTTAATGACTACAATACTGTCAAGACCTCTCAAAAACAACCCAAAACAAACAAACAAACCCCAAACAAACAAAAGCTGCCCTACAGCACCACACTGGCAGGAGACTGTTAGCTTTGTCCATATATGTCTCCTCTCTTCTTCCTCCCTTCCCTCAGTAATTTCAAAGACTTCAACGCAGCACAGCTCTGCTCAGAGTACTGCACACAAGAAGCATCAGGTATGAAGTCTCCTACTCTGTCTTCCTCTCTTCTGTTCTTTCATGTAATATTTCTAAGCTAATATAAAGGATGAAGAAAATTTAAAAAATTTCAGTTTATTTAGCTATTTTCAGCAAATTTTATATCTAATATTTGCCAACTGAGATAACAAAACCAACAAAATCTAAAGTTGCAGCTCTAAATATCACTAGCCTGGCTTCAAAATATGATTAAAAGAGAATTAAGTGTACATTAATTATTTGTGTTCTATTTCCTACAGCAAAGTTCATATTCTCAACCTTGAGGAGTTGACAACTGACATTAAAAGAGGGAAGGAGAGATGGAAATCCTGATGTTTCTCTTCCCAACTGTTCCCAGTAGTTGAAAGAACACCAAAAAACCCACCAAAAATGTGTAGAATACATCGAAAAATAATCCACAAGAAAACCAAGCAATCAAAATTCCCAATTATTTTATGTTAATTCTTCAGCAGAAATACACCACGACATTAAGTAAGTTCTAGTCCTAGTACACAGGTTGCATAATTACACTATGCGGCTGCAGCAGGAAGGACAAAGAGAAGCATACTGCAAAAAGGACAGAATTCAGTCCTCTTTGGCTGACGTGAAGCAGCAGATGAGCCCCTCCATTTTTAACATAATTAGTTTACACATTTCACAGCAGAAAAATGCCCAAAGAGGTCTATAAAGCCTCAAGCCTCTGTTGGCTGCACAGCACAAGGAAGAGAGATGGAACAGCAGTTGCATTAACTGAAGTACACCAGTGCCACCATATCTGGACATTGCACTTGGCCTTAAGGATGCCTCTTAGGCAGCTGTTTTGATGAACCACAAAACCTCACTGGCAAGAAGGAAGAACTTCACAAACTGTACACCAACCTTCAGAATCCTTCATTTATCACTATAAAACAAGGATGACATCAAATGACAAGTTTTATTTCCTAACTATACCACTACTACTAGTTCAGTGCCTCTCCCTTAGGCAAACCTAACTCTAACAATGGCAGCAAACAGAACCTCACTCACTACAAGACAATTAACAGGACAATTCTATTGCAGTTTTGCAGTACTTGCACCTTAGTGAAGTCACAGCTCCTAAAGGAGAATGCCACCCTTTAAGACCTTTACCTAATCTAAGTATCACAAGCTTTCAAAGCAATGTTAGGTACACTCCGAACATACCAGATAATGTCCTATGACACAAAAAACTATCCTACATTATAATGTTAACCTTAAATGTGCATCTAAAATGCATGAGCTTCATGTACAATAACAACAACAGCAAAAAGGAACATCTTCCTATTAAACTAGCCATAGCCATTTGTTGCTCGTTTTGCCTCCATCATCTTCTTGCTGGATGGCTGCTCCTACAGAACCACCCAGAGTGGCAAGCAGCATAGCAACTGCAAAGGAGTGGAGTAAGCAGGAGGATTCCTCTGCTTCTGCCATGAATTGTTTCAAGCACAGATTTCTAGTCTGTTAGCCTGCCTATTCCTTTTGATCTTCAAAGTTTGAGAACTCTATCAGAAGGACCGAAACGTGGGAGAAGGAGTTGACAGGTGAACATCTTGTGTTCTGCTGTTCACCATCTCCTCTACAGAATTCAAAAGATTATTATCTTGTTTCTACACACAGTTTTTAACACTGCAAACTGCATAAGCAATTTTAAAACAGAGAAGCTGGAGAAATAAAGATTTCATTCTAGGCTCTCCCAGATCTGAAGAGCAATCTTCTAACATTTGTACGAAAGAACAGGGAGTTATTTTCCCTGAACTACTAAATACAATAAAAGATGGCATCAATAATTTACAAGCAGTTTAGCCCACTGCTAAACTGCAGTATATGAGTGATCTTGATTCTATTCTAGCCCTGAAAAGGAAATGCAGTTCAGTGATTATAGACAGATCAGATAAGTACATCATGGGAAGAGCGATGAGCACAACTCACATGCACATTTAAAAGCAACTACAGCGGAGTCAGCCACACAGGAGATGCAGATGGTGCCTCTTGTTCTGTCAAAAGCAGCCTCTGAGGTCCCAGTGTTAAAAGTAAGGAATGCTAATTGCCTTACTCACAAAGTAAGTGCTCAGACATGCACATACATATGTGAAGCATTTTAGCTCCTGACTCCTGAGATTCCTTAAACTAAGCCATCTCGAATGTTTGCTTTGTTATCATCACAAGAGAAGACAGTGGTGTTCCATGTGAGGTAGCAGCTCCTGGCCTGTGCAGGGCCACAGGCAGAGGGGTAATGCCCCAGCCTCACAGCCGCTCCCACAAGATGGTTTTGCCAACCTTCCAAGTTCTGCTACAGCCATGCGCCACAAGAGGATGCTGGTAAATGTTTTTTCACCAGTAAAAATAATGTCACATTCACATATGTTTGCATGGAACCTTGTGCATATTCCACACAAACTGGGAATCCCTGCACCAAATCTAAAATTTATTAAATGAGGACTTCCTTCTCTCTTCTGTGAGCTACTGCCTGGGCTTTCCAGAAGAGGGAGGTGAATTCAGCTGAACAGTAGAACATCAATCAGGCCAGCTGCAAGATCTGACTCAGGTCTGTGCTCTCCCACTGGTCTGAAATGACACAATCCATCATCCAAAATGCCCTCATGTCAGCTCATGGAAGTTCTGTCTCTGAACTGGAAGGAATTAGTCAAAAAATGGAAGAAAACATGAGATATCAGGAGATGTACACATACTTAGCTTGTTCCTTCTACTCCCACTTCATAAACTATGCAGAGCTTTTCCCTACCATTACTCCTCAAAAGAAAACACGAACCATCCCAATTCCTGTGGGGGGAAAAAAAGACTGTATGTTGATAACAGGAGTGCATCAATGTATACACAGAAAAAGGAAAACATCTCACAAGGAAAGAACCAACTTCACAGGACTACAGGAACAAAGAATTTTAAAGCTCCTTTTACACTTAGACCTTTACTTGTGTTCTGTTGCTCCACTCAGGAAACAAAGGTCTGACTTTCGTAAGGATTCAGGAAATCAGGCATCTGATGCCTACTACATTTAATTTACAGATTTTGTCCACATTTTTCCCACTGGGACAAAGAGTACCTTGTGAAACAAGTATTACATCCAGCCAGCAGTCTTAGTGGGAATCTGAGGTTAATTACTTTCTCCAGCAATATTTGGCACAGGAGGGAGCCAGCTGTACATTGACAGGCACCTTGTATGGGTTACAGCTTTCAGACATTTCTAATACCAACTAAGTGTATCTTCTTGCGCCAACTACTTCACATCATCCTGCCTTTTTGCCTTGCACTGTCAGTACTGAGTATTCAGACCACAAACACTTCCAGTCAAGGATCCTCATGCTCACTCTGTGCACACTGAAGCCTTACATGTGTCAATCTAGCAGGTTATGAGCAGATGCTCATATTTATTATCTTAACATATGCTATGATTTTTAGGCATTAGCACCAAACACATATATTGTTACTCCAGAAGAAAAACCCCACTGCTATGCCAGGGATGACCATGAGAATGTAGTGCAGGAAATGGTAGCTGTGTTTCTTTCACCTCTATCCCCTGCCAGTTCAACACATTCCTATTACATTGATGAATGTCAGCCCTTTTGTCAGCCCACTGACCAGATGCTTGCAATCACTGCTGTCACAGACTCCCAGGACAGGATCACAGGAATTATATACCAGGAAGCAATTCCAACAGATGGAGTTAAATGCCTCACTCCAGCCTTAAATGCCTAGAACTGCACTTGAACTCATTTTATTCCCTGGTGGCATAATACCCATTTCTTTAAAAAAGCAACAGTTCTAGAAGGATAGTAACCTCAAACAGACCCAGAAGTTTAGATCTTACAGCTTACAATACATCTAAGATAGCTTCAACTGTATAAAGTGTCTGACTCTAATCCTCTGGACTCTTTTTAGGGTGAACGGAGGAAGATAGGCACCTCAAGAAGAAGATAAATGACTACTCTACCTTGCTCCATGCTATTTCTTCTCTCATCCCACCAAGTACAGAGGGAGCCTAGACAATCAACTTCAGCACAGATAACTTACAGACAGCTACAGATATGCAAAAGATTCCTTCACTTGAAGTCTGGATTGCTAGATACAAGGTATTTGAGAAGAAATTCTGTACTGGGATGATAAAAACCACTTTTATTTGTGGTTATCCCATTTTAAGCACTCTAATTATTTCTGTGCTTCACAATTATCTCTAGAGTGATATTAATCAACGCTTCTTCTATAAATGTTGAATATATTACTTTAAAGCTCAAAATAAACTGTTTGTAATGTGGTAATTAAAATATTTAATTAAGATCTAAATATTGTCCTGAAAGAATAAAATGCTAAAGTAATCTTCAGAGATAAGTCTGTCTAAACTGCTGTGCATTATAAAAGTAAGTGAATAATTCATGGACAACCTACATTTCCTAAGTGAGAAAAGAGATAAAGTGAACATCCTCATCAGTAAAATCAAATTTATTTCTCCTGTAGCATGTCTAGTCACGATCAGCACTTTTATATGTGTGATCACCTCTTAAAAAACACCAGGCTGAAATTTCCGAAGACAACATCAAAGAGGGTAAGGTGCATCTCAAGAACCGAGACTTTCCTGCCCAAGTGTCCTAGATTTCTGTGGGGCGTCTGGTTTTACCACAGCCCAGATTTGGAAAAATATAGAAGGGATGCATTACCACTGCTAGTACAAAACGACGCATTAGGTTCTCTGCACCTTAACTGAGGAAATAGGTTTTTCTCGGCAGCTATGCTAGTAGCCAGGAAAAAAAAAATTTAAAAAAGAGATGAAATCTCTCATGCCCCAGCACACCTTGCCTGCCTTTTGCTACATGCTGCCCCCGCCTCACTCCGAAGCAGCAAAGCCGAGGGGTTGGGGAGAGGCGGCCAAGGGCAGGTAACGATTGTCCTCACAAGATACTTTCTCCTAAGTCTCGGCACCTCAGCCACTGCAAGGCGGCCCCGTCTCCGCTCGTTGCACCGGTCACGCCCGTTTGCTGACAGGCCGGGCGGCTGCACTCCCGCCGCGGGGCCCGGCTCAGCAGGACGGAACGAGGCGCCCCGGGGTCGAACCCCACAACTTGCCGGGGATACGGCGGGGACTTATCGTGGCTGCTCCAGGGAAGTTGATGGCTAGCACCTTCTCAACCTCCCCCCGGGCCCGACTTACATGGTGCTGGCAAAAGGAGGGGGCGGGTAGTAGCCGTAGGGCTCCCGAAGGGTTTTAACGGGTCTTTGAGGTGGCGGAGGGGGCTCCGGCCCCCCATTGACGCCCCTCCAGCCGCGGCGCCGCCGTTGCTGCTCCTCTTCCTCTGCCCCCTCCTCATCCTCCTCCTGCTGCGGGGGGAAGGTCACTCTCCCCTGCTCCTTACTCTTCCTGCTCTTGCTCGACATGGTCAGGGTCCCCTCAGGCGCCGACAGTGGTGGCGGCAGCGGCTGCTCCCGGCCGGCCTCGTCCGGCAGCGTGTGTGGCGGGGAAGCAAGCAGGAGGAAAAAAGCCCTGCCCGGCAGGGGACAGAGCACCTGGAGAGGACAAAACCCTCACCATAAAACCACCACCACCGCCCCTCCGCCCTCTTCTCCTGCCGCTCGTCAGAAAGCCAACGCGATGCGCAGCCCGGGAGCCGGGAAGTGCTGGGGAGGTGAGCAAGAGACAAGGCTCCCGGCAGCGGCTTCTCTGCCCCTCTCCTCTCCCTGTCATCCTCCCTTGCTAGGACGGCATCCTTACTGAGGCGGAGAAGCGAGCAGCAGCCGCCTACCGCGGCCGGAGCTCGGGAGAGGAGAGGACGCCTCTCCACTCAGCCTCCGCCCGCCCAACGGCCGGCTCGGCCCAGGGGGGCGGCGCGGGGGAGGCGCCGCTGCCACAGGGCCGTTACAAGTGTCCCTCAGCCGCCCCCGCGCCGCCTCCGAGGTAAAAGCTTAACCCGGCACGCCTGATCTCCAGGTACCGCTATCACCGCTGCTCTATGGAGTCCTCAGGAGGTCCCCGCCCGATGTACGGTCCCTGCAAAGACGGTGCCGAGCCTTTCCGTTCGTACCCGCTGTGCTACGAGCGTCCAGGGCAGATCCAGGAGTAACGGCGTGATCCGGTGGACTGCCAACCATGAGGCAGTTTTCTCCAAAACGGCCCAAACTGAATAGTGATGCCCATCCCGTGTAAAGCCTGGTCAGTCTTTTGAGAAATACTTAGCCCTGCACTGGAAACAATTTCAGTTATTTTTTTCTGTGTTAAAAAGCGACTGTTGACTGGCTTACCGATGATAAAAGCGAGTCAAGATTGACAAAGTGTTCCAGACGTCTCTGTCTCAGACTTAACTGGTTTAATTCTGCCTGGTGTCACACTAAAAATCAGTGGGAGGATGTTAAGACTCCCCTTGCATGTAATCAGAGCTAATTATACTCCGTGAATACCAGTCACAAAGATTCTTGCTGTACGGAGATGTATTGCCTCTTTCCATGATGAGATTTTTGGTGCATTATGCCATAGGGAAGATTATTCATTGACAAAACTGCAATGCCATTAAATTCAAGGCAAAGCATGCTTGGTTTTGTACGCAGGGTATGCAGAAGAGTAGATACACTGAGACTATGCAGTGATTTATGCAGTAAAGCTGTTCCTTTGGCTACATGCTGCTGAGGTGCCATTTTTCTCTGTGTTATACTTACTTGAAGCATTATATGGCTATCAGTATAAATTCACATGAATCAGTATTCAGAAACATAAGTCCTACTGAAACTGAAATTCATGTAAGTTTTAGCAATTACTTCATAGAAAGTGGAGTTTGATTCCACATATGACTGCTCAGATAGAATTCTCACTGCCAAGTATCATTCAATAGTCTCATTACCTCACAGTGTACACTGTTTTCAGTGTCAGTCGTTGGTTTGCCTTTGTTTTTTATCCATGTGAAAAAAATGTTGTACTCATGGAGCACAGGAAAAACTAACCAAGAGTTTCACTGAGATAAATTAGTCAGCTAGAGCTTTGAAGAAAGAACTGGGGTTTGTTTTCATCCATTTAATTAGTTTGCATTTTGAACTATTTAGGGAAGTGGTTTTTCACGTCATTGGTCAGCTTCAGTGGAATTACATACATGATAGAGCAAATTTTCCTCTCTAAGAAACTGAAGTATTGTGTTGCTACTCTGACTTTAACATACCTGGGTTTTTTTCATGTAGGACAGTCTAGGTGTCTAACCTAATTATACATACCGTGTTCTTGTGGAGAAACTTTGACTTAAACAATGCTGCCCACATTGTATTTTTTTTCACACACATACACAAAAAATCCTCTATTGTTACAGGAATGGACTTTCAATTGCCTCTAAAATTTCCCTTGAGAACAAAACATAAAAGTAGAGCTGAAAACAGATGAGAAATGCTCTTTCTTCTCAAATGTATGCTCAGAGCAAGGCTTCCAGATATAAAGGTTTATTTTCTTTTCAGAAACAGGTAAAGGAGGGTTTTAATATTAGTTCTTAGTTTTAAGAAAGATGCTTTCTTGCTTTTTGTGTTGTGTTTTCCATCACTAATTTGAATTACATGTTCTGTGAGCTGAGTTTTTGCTGATTTGAGCATAACCTAAATAGAGATTGGTTTGCTGTTTCTACAGCTAATGAAAGGTAATGATTACTGTCTATTCAGTTATCCAGGCCTTCATGGTACATCCCTCCCTTTTGAGGGGTAAAATGATAACTCTCCAAGTAATTACAATACTATATATTACAGTATATATCTTATGCCATAGAACTGTCACCTAAACTGTTTCTGTCACTATAAGGACAGAGACTGAATAGAAAAGCCTGAAAGATTTACAGCAGTGACACACAGCAGATACTGTATTATACTATTGAAGGTGTTAGATTATTCTTGATCCTCTTTTTTTCAAGGACACTGATTTAATGCCATAACTATTTCATGTTCAAGTTGGATTTGCAGCCCAAATACAACCCCTCATTCTTTTCACCAGACTGGTTTGCTCAAGACAGGGTGGAATTAGATTGGAGCAGGATTTTATTTATATGGATCACAGGATGTTAGCAGTTGGAAGCAACCTCTGGAGATCTTCGAGTCCAACCCCCCTGCCAGAACAGGACCATGTAATCTAGCACAGGTTGCACAGGAACACATCCAGATGGGTCTTAAAAGTCTCCATAGAAGAAAACTTCACAACCTCCCTGGAGAGCCTGTTCCAATGTTCTGTGACCCTTACAGTAAATAAGTTCTTCCTCATGTTGAAGATCAGCTCCTCGCTGGTGGAATTCTTCTCTCCTCCTCAAAATTTTGAGAAATGCATGATTCAGATTTAAACATTTCTGTCATCAGTATACTTCAGCTGGAAGGGACTGATGAAGAAATATATTTTCTAAATTGAAAGAAAGAGTCTAAAGAACTCACACTAATACATTTCCTTGCAATACTGTCAAAATTATGAGTTCTCTTTCCCCCTTTTTTCAGCTTATGTTAGGATAATTCATGAAGTAAAGATGTGAAATATGAAAATGGACAGCACAGCTGGCATCCTGTCTACAAAAAAATCAGGAAATAGAATGAGGTTCTTAGACCAAACTAGCAGAGCAGTAACAACACCCAGATCTATGAGGCACCAGAGTGGGTATGCAAATCAGTGAGACTGTGACAAGTGATGGGGAAAAAGGTCATTTAATTAGTATGTTCTGGGGTTTTCTCTTAACAGAATTTCTCTGAGAGGTATGTCTCAACAGTGTTAATTTGAAAATCAATCAAACCAGTTGAAAATTGGATTGTTGACTCGAAGACCTTCTTGTTGAAACTAAGCTATTCAGATCGGCAAGAGCCAGGAAATTTCTAGTAACATTTTCCCTTGCAGAACAACCTTCCATGTCATATGATCATGCCAAATGGTTATTTTCCTGCTTTATAAAAGCATAAGAATATCATCTTTCAAGAGACAAAACTGGGTTTTATTTGCTTGAAGTGATGGGTGAAGAGAGGCAAAAAGACACTCATGGCAATGCCAAAAATAGAATCCAGGTCGTGCAGTACACTGAACCCTTCTCTCGTGTGTGTGTACTACTTTAATGAAAATTGGGAAGTTGGTGGGAGTAGCAACAGTGTAATGAAAGCAAAATTGGCCTTCTCTGCCTCATACTGGGAATCTGCCTATTTGCCAGGAACCCAGTGTTTTCAAGGACATTTCACTCCTACATCAAGGACTTCTATGAAAGTCCAAACAGGTTAATCAGCATGAAGAAAAAAGGAAGAGTGATGTGATGTCACTGATCTGTAAGCAGATCTTGGCCTCAGAACTAATATTATGTTTTAAATGAGAGGAAAAGACAAATTCCTGAGACCTGAGCCTGTAATTCCATGCACACGGTGTAGCCATTCAAGCCTATACAAAGCAAGTGGGTATGAACTGTTGTCAATTCACCTGCTGGAAAGCAGGCCCACAGAGCTGGGTGTCACAGTTGTACTATGTGGTCTGCTTGATGATATTAAAAAGGCCACCAAAGCCTCCTGCCAATAAAACCATTAGATAGAAACTGGCTACATTTTCAAAGGTCTGCAAAATGTCTGTCTAGACAAAATGGACAAAAACTCTGTGTTGGGTGTTTTTGGCATGAAGTGGCAATTGTGTGTTTATTTGGGTATTTCCACCTCTTATTTCCTTTTTCCTAAGGCAAGCCAGATGCGTCTCTAAACACATCCAACATCTTTGCACACTATAGAACAAATCCACAGGATCCTAAGCCTCTATCAATCCAGTTTTATTCCTCTCTTTTCATGCATTCTAGTAGAAATTAGAAGTTAAGAGAAGTACTTCCAGGAAAAGGACTACAGTGTCAATTGCCTTATCTGCACATTGCTCTGGGGACTGAACGTAGCATTTAACTTTCATATGATTGCTGCACTTACCATTTATAGAAGGCTAGATTTCTTCCTTAAATTAGTCTTCCTGTCCCAGTGTCAGTCAATACTCCTTGAAAACTTAACCACAAATCTTAGCCTGTTCCTGAATGCTAGTAACCATGTGGTAAGTAAATTTGTCACAAAGCAACATATTTAACAACAAAGATTTCTTTTTGACAGAGCTTCACTTATGGGTGGGTGAATGCAATGCACTCAACTATCCCCTTGCTGGCTGAAAGCAAAAATTATCCCCTGGTTGTATTCAGGCTTTCAGCTGATGAGACTAAGAGTTGCAATGGATGTATGGAGTGCAGAGGAGCTCTTATTTTAGCAAATTAGCAATGATTTTGGTCCTGTGCAAGTAATTAAGTCTGGATATATTTGGACACAGTTTGATCTTTCTCTAATTGGGGGAGCAGGATTTGAGTCACTGAGGGGATCAGAATAGGAGAAGCAAGACATAATAAAAATGAACAGCAAGAGACAAACATGTCATGTGATGAATTAAAACAGTTCACAATGATTTTTAAACCCAGAAACAAACATATTTGTCTCACTGTTTTGTGAATTGATATTGTAATAGATTTTAATTTGTGAACACATTCTTTCTTGTGACACTTTAGCAGAAATAAATGTAAGCAGCATCTTACCCATACGAAAGACAAATCTGAGTGACAAGCATGGCTCCCTGAGGAGGAGAAAATCCATCATCCTGGTTTACACCGTTCAAAGCTCCCTTGTCCAGGACGTCTGGTGATTTTGACTGAAAGATTACCTGATTCTGTCATAGTTCAGAGCCTCATTTTCTTAAATCACATCAGAGCCCTTGGATGAA
Source organism: Dryobates pubescens (assembly GCF_014839835.1). Taxonomy (NCBI): domain Eukaryota; kingdom Metazoa; phylum Chordata; class Aves; order Piciformes; family Picidae; genus Dryobates; species Dryobates pubescens. The sequence continues at coordinate 6,377,909 of NC_071635.1, forward strand.
TACCATCTGGTACCAACTACTTGCCTAACCTCAAAGCATTAAATTCCTCTTGTTGGATGAAGAGCAAATATCAGAGCACATGGTGCTGACTGAAATTGTAATCTTCCCTTCCACGGGCTGCACGTGGGATAGGTGATAACACTCAGCCACAGGTGCTAACTACTTCAGTGACAGAAACTCAGTGGGTCATCCAAAACCACTTCTTTGCTGTACTGTAGGAAATAAACTTCTTAGGATACGCTCAGAGACATTCATTAGGAATTAATCAGAATTGATGTAAGGACACAGTGAAGCTATATACTTCTCTGATTAAAGCAGCCATGAGATCCTAACAGCCTGCTTTTGCACAGCACACAACTCATTTAACTCATGCCAAGTTCAAGTGTCCTACAAAGCTGGGGTTCCCATATACATATTCTGTCTTATTAAATTAAAAATATACTTTTGTTACAGCCTTACTGCCTTGTGTGTGAGAAATATTTGTGAATACTGTCAATCTGCCTAGCTGCAGAAGTAGAGCAGAAATAGGAGATGTAATGAGAATTAATGTGAGGAGCATTGTACACAAAACCAATTGACAATTTGAGAGAAACAGACACAATCAAGCGCATAAACATATCCTGAAATATTATTAAAGTGGCACATTAGGTCATTCATGCCACTTGATTACATTTGTAACCATATGGGACAAGGACTTGACATGAAGAATGGAATGGCTTGTGCACAATGGACTATTCAAATTGAAAAATTGGCCAAGTGCATGACGGGCAATGTGCCTTTCTTTGAAGCATCTTGCATTTGCCAAGCAGAGTGGAGAATATTGGCCTTGATGGATCATTGACTTAATGGAGCATGGCAGATCCTATTAAAACTGACTGGCAGAGGGCATTGTTCCAAACACAAATTCAGTAAAAGTAAATGTATATATTCTTCTGAGCTTCCCTATGTTAAAAAATTACAACTTGCCCGACTTCTGTTCGAACTTATTAATTTTCTGTAGCCTGATTTTTTTTAATGCTGCACTCTGATTTACAGATGACCTCAGAATAACAATTAATTAGGAGACTGAGTGAGAAGATAAAAGAGCTCTTCTGAAATCTAAAAGTACTGTTGGTGAATTATTCTTTATGTCACATTTCCAGTTTACTTCACTAGAACGTGATCATGTGAGAGGAGGCTGTTTTTCTAAATTACAAAGTAAACAAGCAAGTAAGGTGTTAAGATCTGTGTGGCTGAGAAATGTGGTGGTCTTGTGACACAAGAAGCACTTTGAGCTAAAGAGAACAGTCTCCGGAAGGCAGAAATACAGTTCAGTGATCCTTGTCTTTGTTATCTTACAGCAAGTACAATGCCTCAAACCTACTCAGCTCATAGCCATAAAACCACTTATCAGAATTAACCCAAAATTAAGAAATAAAAACAATTTAAACCTTTTTACAGGTAAAAGCAAGGCTGGAATGGATAAATATCTCAGAATGATGTCATTCACCACTGTCCTCTTTGTGGCAGGTCCACACCTTTAGAAAAAAGGCAAGGCAGAGCGTCTAGTGTGGTTGACTGGCTGCCAGTTAGTGCTACAAAATCCACTCCCTGAATTTACAAGAACCTGTCTTGAAAGCAATTAGGTGTTTTACCTCCTTCTCTTTCCTCCTTTTCTTAGAAAACTATTGTAGAATCTTATCTCATTGTCCAAGTAACTCATTTTCTATGGCTTGTCCCCTGCTGAACACCAGTGTTGGGGGAAAAAAAAAGAAAAGCTTGAAATTGCTTTCAAAAGTAGTTATATCTGGCAGCTTTATAGAGAAGATGATCACTTCTCTTTACAGCAGCCAGAGAAGACACTGAAAAGGCACAAGCTGTCACAAATAACAACTTCCTATCACAGGATACACAAGATTTTGGGAGACATGGAAAATGATGAGCAAAGTGGTAGCTTTTCAGGCTGATGACATCTTGGGCACAAACTTAAGTCATTTCTCAAAACTCCAGTGATGAAAGTGGAAATAACAAAGAAGATGGTGTGTAATAAGCCAAGACAGTGAGATTGCTTCTCAAATTGCCAGGCCTGATGCCTTCTATGTGTTTCTTTAGAGCGTGTAGGTAAACAGTTACATCCCTTTGATGCTTCATATGCCTGCAAATGCCGCCTGTCTTCCAGAACATAGTTAAACATAAGGTTTACTACAGCTTTCACATTGCACGGATTTATGAGAAGCCTGCTCTCATCTGTGCAGTTCTGCTCAGACAGGGAGTAGGAGATCTCAAGGGCTTTCCTTTTTATTAGAACAAAACCATCGGTTTTATTAGCTTTTAAGTGAAGCATTGGCAAAAAGCAAAAAAGGTTAGTTGATATAAAACATGCATACGTCTTTATCTCCACATGAGAAATTAAATTATTTTCATTAATTTTCAAGGATAGAATATAACTTTGACATATATTTTAAATCAGAATGGGCTGGGGATAAGGAAAATAAACCATTCTGTGTGAGAGCTGATCTCAAAAGATCAGAATGCTCATTTCTCATTCACTAATTCACAGCTCAGGAAAATATATAAATGTGGGTCACTGCCCAGCTCCTTTTGCCCCGAATTTGGATTGGCCATCTTGCTGCATATTAACAGCCACTGCTCTCTTCCAGGGAATGCTTCTGGGAATATATTTTTGTACTGTGGTTGTGATAACAGCAAATACAACTGGTCTTGCAGATTATGAAACACTGAATGTGTACAGTTCAATCCACTTAGTGCTGGCTGCTTTTTTAAATGTATTTTCTCTCCTGCCTTTTTAGACAGTGAGGTCAATAGGTTGGCCAACATGAGAATTTCTTAGTTAGGTTGTGGAAAATGCTTATTAATGTACAGCCATTACTATGTACAAAATAACTCATAAATAATGCATTGAACTTTCTTACCTTACTTACTGCTTCATGTCCAGCAATGCAGGTTCCACAAATTCTGTAAGTATTCTCTTCTAGTGTTAAAATGTTTTTAGAAAGTTCTTCCTAAAATTTAAGATGGATTTTTCCATTGCCATAAAGAAAATAGATTAATTCTTACACAGTTCTTGATGTCATGTGCATCACATACCTATGGCGTAGCCCAAGCAAGGGCCAAAAGAAGACCCTGAATATAAATACACCTTCCAAGTGAAGGAGGAAGCCCTGCTGTAGCTTCCCACAGCTCCCTCTCACCTAAGCCTGACCCAGCATTATATGGCTATGGGTAGATGGCATTTCAGAACTCACCTGCCTTTTTTACCTGCTTGTGTTGATGGGCAGTCAGCTACCTCAGACAGTCCAGAGTCTCCTGGTGCACAGAGGGACCTGACTGACTGGATTTTGCTGACTTATTTCCTTCCTCTTCCTCTACTATTTTAAATTTAATTGTACAATACTTAGAATTAAAATGCAGTTTTTCACTGAAACCATTCTGCCCTAGTTTGACCTCGTTTGAGTACAGCCACGGCACTTCAACATTACAGTTTACTGAAGTCTCAGGCTTCAGGAAGAGTTTCTCTAGAGGTCACTTGCACTGGTAGTGCTTATCTACTTGCCCCTATTTCCATAGGTTGGTATATGCATCATTACATTCACACTGGATAGACTATTATATTTCTGTACTCCAAGTACTCTGATACAGCTTTGACATGTGGGGGAAAAAAAAAAAAAAGAAAGGAAGGTACTTTGGTACTTTTAAGTCTCTTGGATCTTTTTATTCCTCTTGCCTGCAACTCATTTTGTATGAGCTGCTTCAGTAGCTCCTGGCAGACAATATAAACAGAGAGCTTCTAAGTGGTGTTAAGAACAATGAAACAATTTTTGTAGCCATTAATAACAAGTAAATCATCATGGAGTTGTTGAGAATAGAAGATGTAGCCTATTCAAGCATCACTGTTACTGTTTCATTTCTAGCAGCTTGGTATTGGGCTACTTTGCCTTTGCATTTATCGAAGTTTTGGAAGTAAGGTCAGTGTTTTAGCAAGAAAAGTATTGTGTGTTTTCCGTGTAGAGATGCAGTATTTTTCACTAAGGACCATATTACCAGGCATGGGATTGAATGTACCAACTAAGATTAACAGTAAAACTCCATCATCTGATAAAGCTCTCAAGTTCTTTATGCTAACCTGCTAGCTGGAAGAGATGCAATATATTTGGCCAGATAGAATGTGTGCAGACCCTCTACAGAAACACATGAAAGAAACTTTTACTAGAACAACATTTCTTCAGAAGCCATCTTGGAAGAGGAGCCCGCCTGCCTTGCCACAGAAAGAAGGCATGTGAGGGCTGTCACCTGCTCCAGTCTAGATGAAGATATTAGTGACAAAAAGCTGTTACCACCAAAACTACCAACTAGCTAGCTCAGCTCTGCGGACAAATAAGTATCTTATGAAGGTTGCAGCAGATCTGCTGGCAACTTCAGTGAAGCAGCAGAGTGCTGTGGTGTGTAATCTCTCCAGTACCACTTTCAGCTGGTCTGGAGACCGGCTGGCAGGGCACAACCACGTGGGGCTGGCTGCAGCACTTTACCTGCTTTACCTGCTCAGGAAGGGTGAAAACGGAGTTGTTTTCCAGAACTGTTAGCTAGACCTTTCAGAATTAGCACATCCACTCCTCCCCATTTCTGAGAATAAGTGTTTGCTGGGGAGTTTTGCCTCATTCTTTCTTCCTGTTCTGTCACAAGTCTTAGTGATGGGCTGAAATAATGTCAGTTGTCCTGATAAGAAATGCTTATTTCCTTGCCACTGTGAAGTAAAACAATAAGTTGCTTTAAGATAATATTTGCCTCTAACCACACTTAGACAATGCACTGACTTTCCACTGAGAGGCTAAACTAATGCGTTAAACTCAGCTTCCTGGGTTATTTATAGATCCTTTGCTGGTTGGTGATAATGATCCTCCTCAGGCTTAAATCACAGGCAGAATAATCCCCTGAATTTGAGACCTTTTGTTAATCGTTCATGTATTTTTGCTTCGTGGGAGGAGAGCTACGTCCTACCTGCCTGCTTAAATGTTATTAACAAAACACCTCAAACAGTGTATTGTATTTTTCCAAAGCAGTCTTACCTCAGAGAACAGGGACCTGTAGTACTTTGGCTCCTGCAAACATAGTCCCAAGAAAGAGCGCAAGCAGTGAGCTTTATCTTGAGATTGTACTTGTTCAGAGCCACCATTCCTGTCCTCCATGTGCCCACAGCTGCAACAGTCAAGAGTAGCTGGCTCAAACCACACAGTCAAGCAGCTGTGTTCTCTGAGGTGTTCAACATTGTGGCCTACTAAAATAACTATTTCCCTCTTTTTAAAGATTTATTTTTAATTAATTTGGACAGTAGCAAGCACTAACTAGATAACAGGAAGGATTGCTCATTATTCAGAAAGAAACAGACACAGAACAAATGCTCCCTCTTCTCTAACGTGCCTTTGGGAAAAAAGAAGCAGCAAATTGGAGCAGGGAGCCTTATAGACTTCACAAAGGAAGAACGATGAAGCCTTTTCCATACAGTTCCTATCACCAACCTTTCTCAAGTCTCTTCCATGGAGGCACAATGATTTTAAATTACAGAAGAGCAGATTTAGATTGGACATTAGGAACAATTCTTTACCATGAGGGTGGTGGAATACTGGAACAGGTTGCCCAGAGGTCCCATCCCTGGAGATACTAAAGATAAGGCTTGACAAGGCTCTGAGCGACCTGATCTAGCGGAGGATGTCCCTGCTGACTGCAAGGAGGTTGGACTAGGTGACCTTTGGAGGCCCCTTCCAACTCAAATCATTCTGTGATTCCATGTCCTCATGAATGGTGGTAGCAGATGCTACAAAGGGACTTGGGAGCAGGAGTGATAATGGCTGCTGGAGCGGCCACTACCTCCTATTGCCACCACAGTGCCCATTTGGGTGCTGTGGCTTCAGGCTTCAGTCTGAGCTTTCACACTTCTGCTCCCACTGGTGCAGTGAGACCAGGAGGCTCCAGAAGGCATCAGTTCCCAAGTACTGCAGTATCTGACTCCTCGTATCTCTTCCAGAATCTGCTAGAAAATGGTTAAGAAATCAATTTTCTGCTGTTATTCTCGTAAGGCATGTGTATGTTTCTAGGAGAAAAAGAGTATTCTTTGTGCTGATTTATAGAAAGAAGATGGATTCTTTGTTTGCTGCTTCTGTTGTTGTTGTGTTTCAAGATTTAGCAAGGTTTTATTTTCACAGGAATAGCATACAGGAAAGCAGGTATTTTTTCTAAGTTATAAATATTGTCATAATTTTATTTCCTCCACCCACTTTTACCCATGTCAGCATGGGGGGAAAGAAAAAGCACTACATGAGAATTTTGAAGAAGATGGAAGCCTTTGAAAAATCTTTGGCATTAACAGATTCCTTAACAGCAATTCACTGTGAGAATGCAATGAGAAAGCAAATGAGAAAGACATTTCCCTCCACTTTCCATGCTTCTAAACCCTGCTGAGAGTTACAGGTGAGAAATAATATCATAATGCAATCAGTAAAGACAAGCCTTGTACTGCCCCACAAATTAAGAAGGATCACAACTTCCACAGACTCCTAGAAGAGCAGGTTGGAAGGGACCTCAAGGATAACCTGATCCAAACCTTCTTGTCCAAAGCTTTTGTCAGAAAACTTAAACAAGTTTTAGTGTAGTGTAAGCTACAGGATGGGGAGTTGACTAGGACTTTCCAAGAAGATGTCTTAGCTTTATTTTGATACCAAACGGCAACATTGTCCCTGTGTTCCACTCAGAGAAATGGCAAAAGGAAATTCTCACAGTGAAGAACCCCACTAACCTCACATACAGGCTATATTAGCAGGGGACATTTCATAGAATTATAAACAGTTGAAAATGAACTTTTCTGATAAGAACTGTTCTTAATATAGGTGCTGCTTCTGATCTTCAAAGTGGTGTTCACCTGTGCAGGTGTGTGCCCATTTTCCTAAAATAAACACTTTCTTAATCTTGCTTCCTGCAGAATGGAAGATGGTGATTTCCAACCAGAGTAAAACTTAAGAAAAGACATCAGGAAGAATATTTAGAATAACTGAACAATGGAGACTGACAGAGTAGGTGACACACTACAAATAATTTGAATAGACTACACAGTACAGCAGTGCATAGGTATGTCTACCAGTTGAGCAGATATTTATGCTTAGGAATTAGTATTACAAAATACAAGTCCCATATTTGTAACCACATTTGCTGTACCTGTATTAGTTTCCTGAGGCTGCCATTGATGAAGATGAAAAGGAATCACATAAGCAGCCACCTCATTTGATTTCAAAGCCCTAACATAGTAGCAATAGAGTGAACACAAAACATATCATTTAGTCACAGTTTTGCAAAGTATCTGCAAAATAAGCAGCTAAATAAAAACCTGGAGATTTTGTTAAAATCCTTCAAATGAGCCTACAAAACAACACTTACCACAGAACTTCATTAAAGAGAATTAATGACATAATGTGTCTGTGTTTACTTCTTCAGAACAATTACTTGAGGCAGGAAATCTTTAGATAAAAACCTCTAATGATGCTAAGTCTCCTATCTAACCTCCTTCCCGAAAACATTACAGTTAATGATGACAAATTCTTTCCTTTTGTATCATAATAAAATTCAGTCTCTGTATGTGGTTCAATAAGAATAACAGACTATTTGGTTTCCTTCTTTCTGATTTTAAATTGAAACTGGTAACCAACTTAGGAGAAGTTTACAAAGGTGGAAAAATGTTTTTACTCTTTTGTTGCTGTCGTTTTTATTTGTTCTGAACTTGCAAAACCCGAAAAATCAATATTTTAAAAGGCCAGCAAATTCAGAAGTTCTAGGGCACAGTAAGTGAGGAATTCTGCATGTCTTTTTCTCTTTCAGGGGCTGCAGAGAAAATAAGATGAACCTACAAGAAAGAGCAGGACAGGTCAGAAAGAGTAGGACAGGTTAGAAGTAAAAATACAGCTGGAAGAAAAACTACTAAGTTCCACAGTAGGTAAAACTATAACTGTATTAAGTAAGATATGCTGCCCCTGAAGTGATGATAAAAAGCTTTCCTAGAGCTAGCCAGGCACCCCGAAGCAGTGAGGTCATGCCAGAAGAAAGCACATCTCTGCAGCACCCAGGCTTCCATTGTCCACTGTCATGAGCTGAGCTCCGAGTTCCTGCAAACACCTGTGTCTGTGGTGGCTGCTGTGCTTCATGGGCTGGTGGTTTGAAAGGCAAGAGCTCTGAGAAGAATTTACAAACCAGAAAAATAGAAGGGAAAGCAAACTGCCAGTTAAACCAGGGTCTTTTCTGTGGTGCATTGCTCTCAAGTCTAGCCTGTGGTATGTAAGTAGTCAGGCGGCAGAGCTCATTTCCAGATAAGAGTATCTAAGGCCCACAGCTAAATATAATGCATGTTTATCACAAAATTTCAGTTATTGTGCAAAAAGAGAACTTTAGCCACTTCTACTTATGTCTACTGAGCAGAGTCACAGTTTTGCAGAAGAAATGATGGTGATAGGGGTTATATATACAAGAAAGGATTGCAGTGCTGCTCTTCAATTTAAACATGGGAGTGGAACATCTTCCTTACGAGGAGAGACTGAAGGAGCTGAGTCTCTTTAGTCTGGAGAAGAAGAGACTAAGGGGTGACCTCCTTCATGTTTATAAATATGTAAAGGGTGAGTGCCAAGAGAATGGAGTCAGGCTCTTCTCAGTGATGCCCAATGACAGGACAAGGGGCAATGGGTGGAAGTCGAGGCATGTAAACATAAGGAAAACTTTTTTCACTGTGAGGGTGATGGAGTACTGGAACAGGCTGCCCAGGGGTGTTGTGGAGCCTTCCTCTCTGGAGATACTCAAAACCTGCCTAGATGCATTCCTGTGTGATCTGCTCTAGGTGATCCTGCTCTGGCATGGGGGTTGGACTAGATGGTCTTTCAAGGTCCCTTCCAACCCCTAACATCCTGTGATTCCATGATTCTGTGATTTTGTTTCTGAGCCTACAAGAAGTTCTATCAATAATGTTAGTGACAATGAGTCCTCTGCTACTTGGGGTATTTGCACAAACCTTTTGCCCTTTAAATTATGCATCAGTAAGAACATGCATGTAGAGAAGGCTCTGGAAAATGCTGGTACACTATGATGATACCATGTACTCCTGAGTAGATTATACCAAGGTTTAAATCCCAACTGTAATTTAAGCATTTCCTATACTAAAGCTGTGATTTAACAATCATTTCTGGAAAGGTGGTGGCAGCTTAAGACAGAGCTATGCACAGCTGCTTATTACTTCTCTGCCAGCAATCACCCTGAGCAGTTCTGCTAGTGGAACAAATCACCGGAGTGCTCCTCATCAACAGCATTGCAGAGGTCAGCCCATCTAATTCTAACTGCTGCCGTGGCCAGGTAAAGTAACTTGCCTGATTTTACACTAGAGTGGGTGAGAAGAGCTCATGTTGTCTGTTCCCTGGCCGAATCGTGGGGATGTGACTGCCTGCAGATGACTGCTGCTGACAAAATAGGAGAGACCTTCTGCACAGATTGTCTGATGGTTGCCTAACACCACTGCTGCTGCTAGCTTTGGAGACCAGAATCAATAACAGTTGCAGTAAAGACTCTTTATCAGTCTGGATGAAGCCAGAGACTCCACAGAGGCAGTGTCTTAAATGCCTGAAAAGCACAGAGCTATGTAGGTCTACTGATACTGGAAGTCATTATGAAAGCTCTTACTGAAGCAGACAATGAAATTATGCAAAATACTGTGTCTGTGACTGCCCCTTAACACTGTACATGCAAAGGGGAAAAAAGAGCACACTGAATTTAATTCTGCATGTCTTTTTCTTTTACAGGAACTGGGTATCAGTAAGGCAATGACAAAGTTGTTCTAAGGCCGTCAGGAAGTTGTTAGCTGAACAGAAGGTTGTAGTAGTCACTGTGTTACTGGAACTTATCCAGGAGGGCTGAGGAAGAACATTCACAGCTCAGAGAATTGCTGATACTTTTTTATAGGTCCAGCACAGAATGTAAAAGAATATATAATGATATTTTGAAGTACTTGCTGAAGCTTTCTACTTTCTGAATTTAAAACAGCAATGCAGGTCAGGCAAAAAACCAAAATGGTACACACTGCCTCAGACTAAAATGTAAACAAAGCACACTCCCAAACAAAAACCCCCTCATACCCTCCAGCACCCCAACAGCAGCCCTTCTGAGTGTACTGAATTTTGATATTATCTACAGGTGTTACCAAATTTTTTTACCTCCTTCTCATACTTAAAAGCAAAGATGATGCTTCTTAATTTCAACTCTCAGAGAACTGTCTTTCCCATCTTGTCTAGAAAGAAGCACCCACAGAACTAATTATTGCTCTAAGACAACAAAGCTCTGTTTTAAAGTAATTTTCCATCCCCATGTGGTTTTCTACCCTGTTTGCAAGTGTGGGAGCCTCCTGCTCTCCTCATATCACAGTGGCAGGGCTGGGGTGAGACATCAGAGATGGTCAGGTAAGCCAACAAGAAGCTGCATTCTCACCAGCTCGTGGTGATTAGGTCTCACCTGGGAGATCAAGGGCTGCAGCATCTCTGTGTGCTCTCACCTCATCCCAACCAGGCACAGCATTTCTGGGAAAGAAACTGGGGTATGTTGCTCAGAGGTGAACCCAACACTCATGGTGAGATCCTCAGTTGTGACTGGTAGATCAGGCCACTAGGCAGAGCAGGCATCATCTCTAAGTCCTAGGCAGATGCAGATTGAGGCAACTGTGTCTTGAAAGCAGGAAAGCTGCTAATACCACTGAAAGGCTGTGTCAAGGTCCCAAGCTGGGGCTGTTTGTTCAGAAGACAGATCAACAATGCAGCTGGCAAATGTCCAGCATGCAGCTCTCCAGCCTTTTCCAAGCTCCCTGTCCCCATCATCACTCTTCTCACCTTCTCTCTCAGTTCTGCAGAAGGTGCATCCACTTAGCAGTTCTAGGAAGGGGAGCAGGGGCTGCCAGGTCACCCCAACAGAAGCTCACTGCTCTGCCAGTGTACACTTCCCTCCTTATCCCTGCTCTCTGCCTTTCAGCATGAACCTTCTCCATCTTCAAACCTCACATATGACCACAGATGCCCAGAGCTCTGGTGCTGTGGAGTGGCTGGTGAGAGATGAAGCAGCAGGAGGCAAAGAAGGAGTCATGAAGAAAATGGAGAACAAAAAAAAAACACCAAAAAACCAGCCTTCAGGAGTATTATGGGATTTCAGATAGTAATATCAAATCCCTCACTTCTGTCATCATCAGAGCCTATCCTCATTGGCTTCAGTGGGCTTCAGATTAGATCTGGAATCAATATAAAGTATTAAAAGAGATAATTAAAAGGTAGCAACTGCTTGGCCAGTCAAAAGTGATCTTGGTGCTTGAATGATACACCCTGCTCAGCAGCCAGCTGCATCACTCTTGGGCTATTTCCTTTCAGAGGATCTGTCTGTGGGTGACAGTGACAAAGGGAAACATATCTAAGGGACACCCTTTGGTCTAGAGCTACCATAGGGCTGCTCCCTGCCAGCAAGAGCTGACTCGAGACTGATGAAGATGTTCATTCTAGATTGAAATACTAAGTTGGCATCTACAATGCAGTAGGCCAAAAGAGAAGAGGTCTGCTCTTTTGTGGAAGTGCTTGTGCTGAAGTAAGCAGTTCTTTTTGCCAAGTCTGCAAAATCAATGACTGTCATAGTCAAAGTCAAAGGAATACTGTCAATTTAGCAGCAGCTTGGTTTCTGAAGAATTCCAACTCAAATCTGGTAAAAGCACTTGTTTATATTGCACAGTTAATGCTGAAACCAGATCCTATGATAAGACTGATTTCCAGTTTCTCTCCTCCTCCATTCCTTGTAAATGTAAATTTAAGAATAAAATGTAAATTTAGTAATATGCTTCAAAGCAAAAGTCTAAAAATCTCCAGTGTTCCCCAAAACCTGATGGCACATCTTGTCCTCTGGTATAATTTCTAAGGGAAGTTTGCTTTGTGAACTCCCCAATGAAACATAGAATGATTAGTAAATGAATCTGCAGACTTTTGAATAGTTTTCTACCAATTTTTGGCTGATGGCAAATCTGGTATTTGTTGCATTTGTCTGAACAGCCTAGGCTTGTTTTCTTGACTCACAAAATAGTCAAGGGCTGCATTTCTTCAGCTAACTATTGGGCATCTTAGGAAAAATGTGTTAATGTTTGTCACGCTGCTGTCACATTTGCCACAACGCAATCTAAAGCCCAAAGAAATTCTCTGAGGACAGTATAATATTATTCACTCCAATGCATGGCCAGGTAGATGTGTTCATGACAGCTCACAAATGTTTCTGAAGAATATTGAGAAAGAGAAATGCCTATACACAGGTAAAAGAAAACATCTCACAGACTACCTCTCCTTTTACAAACTATTGAGCTCGGTGCCACACCAGGTTCAGAAACTGTTCTGCACGATGCTTGGAAAAAACCACCAACATGTCTTCAAAAGGCACTTAGACATAGAGTAACACTTCTCAAAGTGTTACTGACTCTTTACTTGCTTAAAAGAAAGCTTTTGGGCCATCACAGAGAGGAGGGAAGGGAGCAAAGCTATATATAAACCCTTCTTTCCTGTGCACATTGAGCCTGGGAAGCAGGAGAGCCACAGGACAAAAGGGAAATTGTGCAGCTCCTTCTGCTAGAAGATAGCCAGCACTTCCCTATACCCCCTCACTGGGCTCAGAAGATGGGAAATGTGGGGATGCTGGAGCTGCTGTGGAGAGCCCAATTCAAGCTGATCAACAGCACTGTCTTTTCTTCTCTCAACTGACTTCAGCAGGTTTTCAGTTGGCGTTTGGTTTATGTCCTTCCAGCGTTAGGGAATGAGCTTGTGGTCAGAGAGATTCCCCTTTGTCCCAGGCTGAAGCCTGCTGCCCTAACAGAGGTGAAGCCATTTTCACCACTGCCATTAGAAGCACCCAGAATTTGAAATAATTTTGAAACAGCAAAGAAATGGTTACTAGTTTTGTCTTTTTAACACCAACAGTTTAAATAACTTTCACCCTTAGCTCAAGGACACTTGCTGGTGTTAACTGTTTTCAAGGATCGTTTAGGACCTTCAGGTGGACAGAGAGGACACAGTGTGCAAACAGAAAATGTTGAGCATAAGAAAGAAAAAAATGAAGATTTTTTTTTTTTAAGGCAAAAGCAAACTCAGCCTTGCACAGTGGCAAACAGCAGGATAGCACAGCCAGAATACAAGCAGGGAAGCTGTGTAATTTTACAAAGGCAAATGTGATAAATTGCTTGTTTATGAATTACTTAGGGCTTGTAAATATCATTCATGAAGTATTTATTATGTACAAACATCAAAATCCTATGTCCCCAAGGTTGTGATCTGTATATTAGCAATGACACTCAGATTATTGCTAAGTGTTACCACCGGGCAGTTTTCATAATAATATTTTATTAGCAATAACAATGTATTCATTTAGAAGTACTTTGTGCACTACCCAGGCTAAGTGGGATCTGCAACGATTACACCATGGATGTGTCAGCAATATGTCATCTGGGTCTCTGGGAAATGTTAAGAGCATGCACTCTGCCTCCACAGATCCTGTGGTCTAAACTTTCAGCAATTTCAGAGAGAATGGGACTGAGCCTTCCACATGCTGCTCTCCTCTCTTTCCTGATCTGATCCTGCTGTGTCAGGCTTGAAGTTAAGGTTTCAGAAGCTCTCTCCATGGGTCAGAGCTTCACGGCTGCTTCTGGCTCCTTAATTCCCTGAACACAGGACATCTCAAAGTGCTTCCTCTTCTATTTCTACTGCAGCTTGTTATTTCAGTAAACATTTTTTTTTTAAGTCACCTTGCTTATCCCTAAATGTTGTGAACCTTGAAGGTAATATGCAGTATCTTTCCATTACGACCCTAGAGCCTTTACATGTGGAGGTATCCACAGTGAATTAAGGCTGTCCTTACAGCTTTGATACTGCTTCACCTACATTTTTCCTATTTAACCTGGAAGAGTCTCAGAAGACCTGGAAAACGCTTATACAGCAGTCACTTCACCTGCTCATAGGAGCAGGCACTGCTGTAGCTGAGCGTGGTCACCTCTGAGGCCTTGTGCACAAGCAGCTAGGCACACAAGATCAGAAACAATGACATTATAGATATAAAAAGTGTCAGAGGACCTCCTAGGTAACTTCCAAAGCCCTTGGTCACAAAGGGGACATGCATTTCAAGCACTGAATACAGGTAAACTGCACTGAACAATACTTTTGTCTCACAGCTGACTGTCACGGTGTTGTGTGATAAGTGGTTCACCATGAGTACAATTTTGAGAGCCTTTGGCCTGTTTCTCTGTGCCACAGCTATTGCCTTTACAAAGATATTTCTTCTCTTTCCAGTACATTTATTTTTTAAAAATTTTAACTCTTCTTTCACCTCTAGCTTGTTTCCCTAAAAGCTGCACTTAAGAGTGATTATTCCCCCAGTGGCAAAATTGCATCACCCCTTAAAATCCATGTTATATTTGTACACGAAGAATTCACTGTTGGATTCCCCCACTCTTTTTTTTTTTTTTTTTTCCAACTGAAAAATGAACAAATAATGAAGGGAACAAACCCCCACAAAGCCTCAGTATTATCGTGCTGCACAGCAGTCCTTGAGACAGCGAGTGCAAAGTGGCCTCTCCAACAAAAACGCTAGAGGAGGTTAAAAGAAATGGAGGTGGGTATTTGTCATTACAAAAGGCTTAATGTACAGAGTTGGTATTAACCATGGGGTGACATCCTGTGTGTGTCTTTATACACCCAACCTTCAAGTCTGTGGGAATTTCTAAAGTGCAAAGAATGCTGAACCTAAGCCAGAACTATTTGTAAACATCGATAGATGAGATTTATGTAACAGGCTACTATAGATTTATGAATCCAGGAAAGGAAATAATTACAAAGGAAATTAAAAATAGTTATGAACCACCAAAAAGCCTGTGCTTTTACCTCTTTCTCTGCAACAGAGTGTTACACCCACTTACTGTGTTGCCAGTTCATTCTTCTAGATAACTAGTAGGGCCAGGAATGGGGTCTCCAGTTTAACAAAGAAATTTTACTTGGTAAATACTTCTCATTGTATGTCCAAAATAGGTTTTAGATTGCCCAGACAAAAGGCTTATGCAATTTGCCCATACATCTAGCACAAAAAAATCTTGTAATAATGTGTTTCAGTACAATGCACTTCTTTTGAGAGCAGGAATAACTAAAAATAAGAGAAATTTAAGAACAAAAACTAAAGCAAACCTACACTTAATGACATTTATTACCAGCAGAACATGTAATATGTTGCTGATAACGAGATGCTGTAGAGCTGGAAGATGTGAATGCTGAATGAATGGACATAACTACTTCTAGTTACCCCACAGACAATTATTTATAAGGCTAAAGACAGAGTAAAATCCAGTATACAACAATTAACACAATTGGAAACAAGAGTCAAGGAGATAGAGTCAAGATGTAGCTCTCTAGTGGTCAATATTGCTGTTACTTGTGGGACCTGTGGTGGCACAGGGACCACGTCAGTGAGCAGGAAGAATGCCTGGAGTCTTTAGGGGCTTCTAAGTATAGACCCAAAGCCAAGTACAGGTTTTTAGCAGGTTCAGGGAACAGATCATAGGAAAATACAACAGGCTAAAGGAAATCTCTGTGACTGTAATAACAGCGATAACTTCCTTAATAGCAACAATTTCCTTAATAATAAGGAAGTTATATTCCATACCAAAACCAAAACTAAACAACCAACCAAAACCAAACCCCAACCAAAAATCCACAGAAAAAAAAGGAAGCAGCAACACAATTAAGTTTCAGGTGTGCAAATCTAGAGAGTGATGTGGGGGAGAGGTGAGAAAGGTGAGTTTTAAAATGTTAAGTGAAGGATTTTGTGAAAAAAACATGCAAAGGTGCAACCTTAAGGACACTCCGGTGTGGTTTAGTAATTGCAAAGATACACTGATGGGCTATCATGGGATCCCTGCCTGTTTGCTTGTTTCCTCCTGTCATTTTCTGAAATCAAAAGTAACAATTTTTCATGGAAGTAGGATTTTCTGTGCTGTCTGAAGCCATTTTTGGTAGATGAATTTTAACAAGCTGTTGGTAAAAGTTTTTGGCTTCTGCAGCTAAACCCTGGGCTTGCTGAAGTCAGTGTTCATTTTATGTGGCTCAATGCCTGTTTCCTCGCAGGATAATCTGTGTGCAAGAGCTCTGCTGGATGGCATGCACAAGATGTTTCCTGTGCATTTGGCTAAAGAGCACATGTAAAAAAAAGCAGATTTTATTATCAGTGTTAGTTTACAATCACACTCATTAATCACATCAGAAGGAAAAGGTTTATATAAATGGCTGAAGACAACTCAAATAGAAACTAACGTGTTTTGTTATCAATTCTCATATACCTTTCTGACTGCTGATCCAAGTGAAAACTATACTGTTTAATTTGGAGGAACTATGACAGCATACCCTTTATGGAGGGCAAATTAAATTTTCCTTTAGATTTAGGGATTTCATGAAGAACAGTTCAATCCTCCTGTGTTTTTCCTATACACACATAAGACCTAGGTGTACAAAGCCAGATACCAATAAACTACTCTCAGAGCAAGAAGGGTTTGTAATGTTTTTTTCCAGCTCAGGAGGAATCTGTTTGAGAATCAGTTCTAAGGTACACCACAATATGGACAACTTTCATTAAAAGACCAACAACCTTCAGCAAGCCTCCTTAGATAAATATGTTTTGGAAGCAAAAAAAGCACCGCAAGTACTGAAAGGTCAAGCATGGAACACATTAATTCTGTAACAGATAACAAATGACTTCCAGTTCTGGCAAATTATGTACTTAATACAAATTACCAATAGTTATTTGTTTTCTGAACCAAGTGTCTGTGATTTTATCCTCAGATGAAAAGACAGAAGGAATTTAAGATTTTGCCAACAAGCTAAAAGGATGTGAGTGCTTGTGACCCACTAGCTGCTGGCTTATGTTATAGTGTTTTTGCAATGTCACAAGTATTTTGCATAAGGAGTGTTTATATTTATTTATGTCTAAGCTCAGTGTTTATTTTTAATGTTATTTAGAATGATCTCTCATAGTAAACATGGATGTTACTCAGAGATACCATAAATCAACCAGTACTTCCATTTATATACTCACAGTTCCAGCAACTTCAAAGCACTCACTAAACACAGCTGAAGACAGAGCTTAGTTACATCATATGGAGTGGTAATAACAAGCTTTTTTCTCTTTAACCTGTGATTGTTTGTTCAGAGATGGGAGAACAAGGGAAAAAAATTAAACTAAGTTGGTGACTGACTTGCTCCTGGTCCACTTGAACTGGAGACCAGCCTAATGTGCAAGACACCCATGTCTGCACTCTGCAGCCTCTTGTGATACTGAACACAGCACCAGGAAAACAATTCCCCAACAGTATCATTAGAGAGCTCTTTGCAAGAGGATTGCCTGACAAGGACTTTTCAATCTGATAAAGACTGTGAAGGGGATCTTTACTGTTTCCTGTTTCACAAAGTGATGCTGGTGTATCAGTTTGTGAGTCTCTGCTGGTGAATGATGCTCCTTACTGGGGCTGATGGTGAATGTGTGATCTTGCTTACTCGGTTGGCAGGAGGGCTGTTGAAGGAGCCTAGTTGCTTCATGTAATGCAGATGGAGAATGGTGATAGGAAACAGGTTGAGAACAGGAGTGACAGAATGAAGTGAAGGCTCAAAGCTCTGCGATCACATCTGGGGTTGGGTCCTTGCCTGCTCTCACACTGCTCAGGGAGGGGATCCCAGATCATTGCAAAAGGATGTAGCTGAGATTGGCAGGCTGAGAGAGAAACAAGGTCCTTGCTGCTTAGAGCAGTTTAGTAAGAAGTTTCTGGCTTAATTGCAAAAAGAAAATAGTTATTGCTAAGGAAGGCTTTCTGCTATGTTAGCAAAGGAGGATGTTAGGAAAAAATTCTGCACAGAGAGGGTTATCAAACATTGGAATGGGCTGCTCCAGGGCAGTGGTGGAGTCACCATCCCTAGATGTGTTTGAGCAGTGTGTGGACCTGGCAGTTAAGAGACATGGTTAAGTGTTGCTCTTTCAGTGCTGGGTTGAGGATTGGACTGGATGATCTTTGAGGTCTCTTCCAACCAGATGTATTCTGTGATTTTGTGACGAGCACTGATGAGACCAAGCTTGATTCTCAGAGGAGTTGTGCCTATGAGTATCCAGGTAACATCAGCTGGAGTGGTGACTGCTCCATTCCCCTGGAAAATGACAGGAGTACCCAGCTGCCCCAAGAAGGTAAATGGTACAAATTTGAGAAACAAGAATGAATGCTCCTGGTCATATTTGTTCTTTTGTTAAATGGTGCCATGAACTGACCAGCTTCTGGTTCTGCATAAATAATTCTGGCAGCCTCAACATTAGCTTGACTTTAACCCTTGGCTGGCATCAAGCAAAGATAAAACATGACTTAAAAGACTTGGGAGCTTTTACAACAATGTTCAGAGAAGTGTCTTCTAGTGCAAAACAGAGGAGGTATAAATAATTTAAAGATTATGCTTTTACTCAACTACTCTTCATTACAAAGAAACTCTTGGAGATGCAGGCATAAAAATAAACATTCAGGGGCAAATGGGAATTTCACCTGATGTAAAATAACTTAAAGTGTAGAGAACAGGGTTATAATTTTCCTTAACTTGAAAGAGATATGATGAGATGTTTAGAAAATCTCTTTTAATTCCCATGCTGGTAACTAAAGACACAACATCATACATAGAATTAAGGATGAACTCTTCTGTTTTCTAGACTATGAGAAAAAATTGGGTAAGCTTGAAAAGTTATACCCTAGGGGCAATGTTCAAACTAGTGTCATTCATGCTGCATGCATGTACAGAGTGCCATTAGAAGCTGCCCATTTCCTCCTAAAAAGAAGCCTCTGGTGAACCACAGAGTGGTCAGGACTGAAAGAACCCCCGACACAGATCCCTGCCCTGAAATGTGGATCTAGACTGGACAGTCATTACGTTAATCTACCTTTAAGGTATTGAGTCGTATGGCAGTACAATGATCATATTCATCTCTCAATCTCAAGCCACCTTGAGAGTGTCTTGATGTGTCAGAACAGGCTTCATATCTGACTCATCAGCTGGATTACAGAAGACAATGGCAATTAATCAATTCCTTTCTCTTATCACCTGAACTTTTGTGGGTAACACATCTTGAAGCTTTGATTATTTGTGTACCCTTTTAGAACTAATTTCTACAAATAAATGTCAAATGTCAAACACATTTTATTGTCTGGCATCAGTGTAGAGAAGGAAGAGCTTAAAGAAGCAATCCAGCATCGTTACTTATGGGGAAGCAAATTAAGGGAGAACTCATTTAAGAAGAGAGATAAGGAAAAAAAAGCAGGGGGAAAATATCAGAAGCTAATTTGTGGACACTTCCCAGAAAGGTCATGGGAGGCAATGGAAGGAATGAAACTGGTGATGCAAATCTGCAACACAGACAAACATCCCCAAAAATGCAATCTTCAAAAAAGCAGCAGGCGATCAGGCTGGGGTGCTGTGAGAATCCACAAACCTCTTACGAGTGCAATCACCAGCTCCACTGTCACACCCACACAACACCTCTGCCTCCAAGGAACAGAGGCTTACAGGAGGCTCAGAAACTCCAACTTAACAGTGAATGCCTGCCTAAAAAAAAAACAAACCCCAAACCTGGCACCCAAGCCTTCTATGGCTTCAAGCTGTGTGAGACCCCAGTTTGGTGACAGCGTGCAAAGTTCGAATTTGTTTATAACAAGACAGATGCGGCTGCTGATAAAATAACTCTTGGGTGTAAAAAAAGAGTGGTCTGAAAATCCAATATGGAAATAAGACCGTTGCCTCTCATTGCTAAAATTACTCTTTGTTCAGTTTTGGAAATAGTTCTTATTGCTGCACTAGGAAAGAAAGAAACCAAAGACATTTAGAGCAGCCAGGATGCTTGCTATGATACAGTAAACCGAAGCATGCTGCTGGATTGCTGCAGATACACACACACATCCTAATTTTTTATGCAAACAGAGTGGCATGTTAGACTTAAAATGGCCTTTGTTTTAAAATACTGCATGGAATAACTTCTGTCCATGCTTTTATATGTTGCACACGTAGACTCAAAGCTGATGTGTTTCCTCCCCATCACTGCAATTGTGACAAGACCCAGAATTTCAGCTACCTCAGGTTTTCCATTTTAATCCTGGTAAATTTAAATTGTAGTATTACACTAAGAACATAAACCATTTCCCCCTCTGCCTTATTTTGGTTGTTCTAGGACACATTCTGCCCTGTAATTGATAGCGTTTAAAAATAAATCTATTCCAACTATTTCAAACACAAAAATATTTTTGAGAAGAAAGTGCATTTTTCTTTTACAGAGAAGGTAAATAATAGTGCCCTCTGTGAAACAAGAAGGTTTAAAGTCATAGAGAGGTAACAGAGGAATAAATATTTTTCCTCACATTAACTCCATATTTCAATTTTCTAGCCGGGCCTGTATCAGTATTAAAGGGTTTTTTTCCATCTCTTATACCAGGCAAAGGGCCACCTTCTACAAGCTCTAGTGGTAGTTTTGAGCTAAAATTCCCTCATGTAACATAGCTGCATAGTCCTCATCAAAGCCTTCAGGCACCATGTGGATAAAAACATTTGGAAGAGCCTCCTGAGACACCGAGCATCAATCCCCTTGGTGCAGCAGGTCAGAGTATCGCTGGAGTGCACAGCTCTAGCAACAGCAGGGAATGAGGTGGGAAGGGGGACTTCACCAGAAGTATTTAAACAATATTTTCCTTACTATGCTTAGTATGATGAGAATGTAATAAAAAAACATGAAGAACAAACCTTGTTAGATAACACTTGCTTTGATGGTAGTTCATCTGATGGGTGGAGGATGCCTGAAGCTGTTCTGAGCACCGCACTGCTGGGGTGCAGCTGGGGAGAGGGTTCACCTCTGGTTTGTGGCTTTGCAAGATCACTATGGTGCTTGAGGGATAATCCCACCAGTGCCACATTAAGAGCTCTCACCAGGTGCCCAGGGGCATCCATGCTCTTGCACAGCAGCAAGTGGGGATCTTGTCACTGTTTACCAGTATGGCTGAAAGGTGGCCTTGAAGGGAAAAACTGTGTGGTCTGCTTGAACCAACATGGCATAAGAGGCAAGAACACATGGCTCATAGAGAGGAGCCACAAGCTCCCTGCTCAGCTAGGTTTGTTTCACTTTGACTCAAGCAAATCCCACACATCCCATAGACAGGCCTGTCAGGCCACTGAGAGCAGGATCCTGGCTTTGGGAATCTGTTTTCCCCCAAAAAGACTAACTTTGCAGGTACAAAGCAGTCCAAACAGCCTTCTGTTCTGAGTGTCCAAGGCTGGGTGCTCCGCTCTGCTACCAGCAGAGCTCTGTGAGACACAGCCACAGCATTCACAGCATCTGGAGGCCTTGGGAGCATCGAGAGAACATGAAGTTCAGCATCCATCTTGACAGCATGCAAGCGCCACATAAGAGCAATACACACTTGCACGTTCACCCGGTTACTGTTGTGGTTTCCTCCAATACACTACTGAAGTCTCTAACATGCACGCCTGGGCAATTTAAAAGAAATCTCTAAGTCTGTCATGTTTTACTGTATCTGCTGATCAACTCACAGCTGTGTTCACAACTGTCTTGACAATCAGCTTCTATCTGCCTGTCTTCTGAGGGCGAGTTTTGTCCAGCTGCTTTGGTGGAACCGAACAAAGAACAGAAAAACGAACAACCATAGCACAGAATTCTCCAGCCATTTGATAAATAAAGCACTTCAGCATCTTCCAGTTAAGAAATCATCAAACTGGAAAGCAGCGTGGGCTGTGGGCTGACAGGCGCCTAGTCCCTCAAGCTGTACATCCTGCGCTGGGTGACGGGAGGCCGACTGGGCGCCCAAAGCCGGCAGCGCTGCTCTTAGACGACACTTCAGACATAGATGTGACAACAATATGTGCGTTTCAGGATCCGTCAGAAAATATAAACTTCAGCAGCCATTTAAGTACAGCAAGGAACCCCACGACACCGGGCCCCGCCATCTCCCTCGCCATCTGCGCATGCCCGGCGCACACTCCCTGAAAGGGTAGGAGAGGCTACCCCAGCTCTCTCCGCACACACACACACACACACACCTGGCACCGCCTCTTACGATTGGTGGCGCGCCCGTTGTTCCCGCCCCCTCGGGGAACCACCGCGCTTGCCATTGGTCCCGCGGGCCGGCGGCGCTTCGCGGTTGGCTCCGGCGGCGCTGAGGGTCGGCGGCGCTGTGGGCGGGGCGGCCCGGCGTTCGCCGTGAGGTGCGGGAGGGCTCGGGCTACCGCTATCCCTGCTGCCGCCGCTTCCGGGTCCGTGGTGAAGCTGCCGCGGAGTGCGATGGCGTAAGTGCCGGCGGGCCGGCGAATGGGGGCTGCCCGCGGCGGGCGGGGCGGGGGCGTGATCTCCGTTCCCACCGTACTCGGCCGGTGTGTGGCCGCCGCTGTGGGCTGAAGGCGGTGTAGAGGGGTCGGCCCCGCTGTTATCCCCAGACCTGGCGGCCTCTGTGAAGGAAAAATTGTACTCTCGAGCGTGGGGCGGCTCTGAGGGCCGTCAGCCGCTTCCACTCTGGGAAGAGCCGGGCGCTGGCGCGGGCCTCCGCCGTGCCGGGGGCTGGGGTGGGGGCCACGCCTCCTAAGCGCCCACCGGTGCTGAGGAGGAGGCGATCTTCGTGTGTTGTCGCCTTCGCCCAACCGGGCGTTATGTTACCGGAACCGGCGTGCTTCGGTTCTACCGTCGGCCCCCTGTGCTTAACGTCGCAGTAATGCCAGAGGAAGCATCTCCGGCTTCACGGATTCCTGGCTTTTTCCCTTTGCGTATGTTTTTTTTTGTAGGCTAGCGGCGTGCAGAAAGTGGTAAGGCCAGGAGAGGAGTTGAGGTGCTTCCAATTTGGTTTGGACTGAGAGGAAAGTTTTGCTTTCCCTTTCCCTGGGTGGTGAAAGACCGTCTTGGTCAGTGCCCGTGATCCTTAGAATCTTTCACACGCGCACTGATTTAACACAAAATTCGCCTGCTTTTTGTGTGTTAGAAGCTGTAATGATATTGTGCTTGCACTTCACATTGTCAATTAAAAATATGATGTGATTTATCAGTATAGCACGCTCTGACATGTTTAATATGGTGGAATTGTATTTTAAAGATGAGTGTATAGCCAATATCCTGGTAACAATCTACCTCTTTGTGTATTTCCCATCTTAAAACACATCTCCATAGCAACTAAACTTTGTGAAAACTTCCAAAGCTGGTAGTTTACTGCAGCAGACTTATCTACCTGTGTAATTTTATCCATTTTAATATACAAAAGGACCACAACTGTTGCCATGGGAGTTGTTCTTCGTGTAATTTAAATAGCTAATTCTATTTCTCTGGCTTACTTTTGTTGTAAGTGTGCAGGTCTCTTTCAAATTTTATGTGTGAAGTGTAATGACCAGCTAAACAATCACACCAGAAATTTTGGCAACTGAGAAGAAAAGCTGGAGTGTAGGGGGGAAGAGTCTTCTTGTTTGTAAAAGAATTCTATGAGGGTTATTTAGATGATCATCGGTAAAAATATTTAAGATGAGATCAAGCAGTTGCCTCTAAACATGTGTTCAGAGGTGTTTGCTTACGATCATGGCCTGAACTGGCATGCATGAGTACATTTTGGTCATGGTGAATTATCTTGGGTTGGTTGGATGGTGTGTGTACAGTCAGGACCTCTCTACGGGGAGTTCACATCCTCATGTGGGACATGCTGAAGTAACTCACCCCTTTTGGCTATGCTGATAGAAAACTTTGGCATGTGAACGGTGCATCAGCTGCTCTGTGGCAATTGTCCTTTTGCATAATTTTATCCTGTGGGAAATAGACAAGAGGGTACTTTGTTAGCAGTCTGCAGAATTATCTTGTGTTTACAGTGGTGTGGAGACATGTTACCTTCTCCTTGTAACTTCTTATCTTCTTACGTAACTTCTGATAGCACTTGTTGCTGCGCCAAAATCTTTAGGTTGACTGCAGACTGAGACAGGCTCTAATGAAGACTTTTATGTAGCTCACCTAAAGGTGGTGGCATATGTACCCACAAGACTGATTTCTAGTTTGATTTATGGCAGGTTTCCCCTGTTCCCCAGTTTGTGGTAATGTGTCAGAGGAGAAATTTAGAGGAAGTACTTCTGTAAAACTCCAACTGTATGTATAAAGATTTACCTTTATGAAATGTTTTGGAAGTACAATGCTGTAGTTTGAATCAAAAAAAAGGAGAGGGAAAACTAAGTCATTGCCTTGTTTTTGAGACTAGGCCCAAAAAGGGATGTTACTTTTTTTTTCTAAGTTGTTGTTATTTATTTCTACTGTTAAGAGCCTTCAGGTTCTGATGTTTGTGTTGTGGTCCTGTGGGTTTTGGTGTTTTTTTTTTCCCCCACTTCTGTGTTGTTTGTTGTTTTTTTGCTGCAGCATCAGAAGCTGGCAATATAAGCAGGAAAACAACCATTTTCCCTGAAGAAGTCTGGGAGGCAAATCAAAATTAGATGAAAAATCATCCGAAGTTCAGTTTGATGTTCCAAGGCTAGCAGTTGGGGACTGTATGTTGGTTGCCATGGTGGGAGTCTGTCTTTGGTTTCTTCTGTATTAAAGCTCATGTGCTGTACTACTAAAAGTAAATAAATAAAAATACATCACTGCTGCTGGTTTGGACACAGAATCAGTAGATTTCTGTTGCAAATGATTTTTGCTTTTCACTGCTTTTGGACATTGGTAGTTATCTAAACAACTGAAACTAGATTTTTCTCCTATTTGTTTCTTGGTATTCTCAGAAGAGTGTTGAATATTTTACTTTTTTCTTCTTTTTTTTCCTTTACTGTAGCTGCTTCCATGGTGGTTCCTCTTTCTCTATTGAGTAAAATAAGTCTCAGCAGGTAGGCTACTGTAAAAATGACTTTTATCTTCTACCTTACAGTTCCTTTGAATATACTTCAGTTTTGATGTAATTTTGAAACACGTGTCTTATTTAGTCATGTAAGTGACTGTAGTGCAAATGATGTTTAACCAGGGCAGTTCACACACCAGTTTAACTAGGTGTGACTCTTTTCTTTCCTCAGTTTTCAGTTGAGCTGTTTCTGTTGGAGGCTGTAGCAAGATTTCATAGATATAATTAATACAGAAGTTTAGTTTGTGTACAGTTTACTGCTGTTGTTACTTATAGTCCTAGCAGAGGGGAAAGAAAATAAGCCTGAATTTTATTTTTTTTTCCTTTAAAAAAAAGGACTGCTGATCTTTAATTGATGATAAGGTAGAAAGTCAGTGGAACATGTCAGGTGGCAGAATTGCTTTGTGGGTGCTGCCCCTGTGCTTATTTTTGGTGTGCATGTGTTTGCTGAGAACTGCTTTCTTTCTCTTCCTTCCTCTTTCTCTTGCTTGTTGATTAAAAAACAGCTGAGCTTCCTAAACTGTGTTGGGATGAGTTTGAAGCTTTTGGACCTAGCTAGTGTTTTGGGAAAGATGCCAAGGTTGGCAGCTTTGTGTTTTGTGAAATGTGCCTAATGTGTGTCTGGGTGCTGACAGTGTCATGATATCTGCACGGGAAAATGCAGTTAAGTTGTGTTTATGTTTGTGAGACGGCTTTCTAATATTTAATTATCTAAAGCTCTGATTTTGTAGTAGCTGTTGCCAGAGAGCCTTTGAGAGAAAGTGATAGAATGGTTAGAATGCAAAAGTGCTATTTCTTTCCTTTTCTCTCAGGAGTAGCTGTGGGCATGCTCCTCTACCTGAGCTGTGAAGCATCCAGGCATATTATTGTTAATTTATTTGGAGTAGGGGGATTTATCTCCTCTTGTTTAATGTGTCATTCTGGGTGTACTTGTACAGCAGTTAAAAGACAGTGGTGTCACAAGTTGCCATTCTGAGGATACTTAAATCCCAGTTAACCTCTAATAACATCTGTATAACATCAGTTATCATATATTCAGTAAACACTTGACTTCTGTGAAGATCTGAATGTCTGCCAAATTTGAACTCCTGTTTATTTCCCCATGCTGAATTCTAGTAATAATATGGATGTTGGCGTAACTCAGTATTCCCCTTTCCTGCTTCCTAACTCTGTAAAAGTTTCTTCTCAATATCACGAAATCCTAGGTGTTTTTCCCACCTTTGGATACCAGTTTTCTTCAGTTGTTTCTACACAGTATGCCAGGAAAAATGTGTTAAAGGATGTAATAAACAGGCATTCCTTTCTCTCTCCTTTCCTTCTGCAGCCCCAGAACCATATTATCCTAATGCTCTCAGGCACTGAATAAAATGTGTGGCCTTCACCCTCAGTTGTAGGTACAGGACAGACTTTTCACCGGTGGGTTGTTGCTCCCTGGGCCACTGCTTTCTCAGCTAAGCAACTGTAATCTGGTGATGGACGGTCTGGTGACCTGACTGGGTGGTTGGTGTTTTTTTGGTTTGTGGTTATTTTATTGTATTTTATTTTCCTCCCCCCCCCCCTTTTTTTTTCTTTCTTATTTTTTCTTGTTTTCTTTGTTGATTTTTTTTTTTTCTTTTTTTCTCCCCCCTCCCCCCCCAGCTCTGTAATATATGCATGCTTTCTCTAAATTTTTAATGACTTTGTTCAAGCAGAGGTTTGTTCTCTGTGTTAAGTGTTAATGTGTCAGGCTGAGGTTAAAATAATCTTCCCTCTTTGGTGTGATTGAAGTTTGTTTCTAAAGATTTGAAGCAGCTGCTTTGCAGTATTTAACTTTTTAGGGATATATTTGCTGTGAAAACTGGATGGACTTTGGAATGCTGGAAGCTGGAAATAAAATGCATCCCCCAGGATTATAACAGAGAACACCAGGTTCATGTTTGACACATGTAATTAAAATTAACTTTTTAAGAAGTCAATATATTGAGTGTGTCTTTCTGCTCTAAAGAAAGCCTGTTTGACCAGGAGGAGCAAAGCTACAGCAATATCAAACCCTCACATCTTTGAGCCAGTCCGCTGTCTGCTTTGAACACTATAATGCTCTAAACATGCACAACCTGAAAAGCAGGCCCTAAGTATTTTGGTTTGGGCATCATGAATAAAGAATTTGGTCTTTATCTCCTTGCTTTGGGAATCTCATTTGCAGAAAGAAGACTATGTAATGCCTTAAAGGGCAGCTGTGAAGATAAATACAAATACTGGGGTTTTGTCATTTCAGTGCCACAAAATCTTCTCCTGTCCTCCTCCCAGGAGAAAGCTAATGTATTTTCTATGTATCAGCATGGTATGTGGTAAATGAAAGACACAAGTAACAGACTGAATCATTGTGACCCAAAAAAACTAACTGAACCGAAAAAACTCTAACTGAACCAAAAAACACACCAAACAAACCCCACACCCCCCCAGTCTAAAACAACTAAGAAACCCCAACCCACCACCACAAAACAAAAAAACCTACCTACCCCAAACCCAAAACCCACCACGCCCCCCAGCACAAAAAAACCAACCCCACAACCAAACAACAAAGCAGGGGTGGAAGGCAAATAGAACACTTAGTGATTTTGGGACTCTGGCATGTTAACTGAGTTCATCACCACAAATCAGTTTCCCATCCATACTTAGGTCTCATCCTTTCAACGCTGTCTCATAAGATTTGGAAAGTACACTGTTACTTCAGCTGACTACAGTAGCAGTAGGAATGTAAATTACAGGCTCATCAGTCTAAGGGTCAGTGTTCCTGGAGAGTGCAAAAGTTAATATTTTGTCAGATTGCAATTTTGCCCACAGGAATACATGTAAGAGAGTGGATGAGTGCAGCAAGGTACGGTATGTAGGGCATGGAAGATGACAGCAGATAGGTATAGAACTGTCTACAGAAAGAAGTGCTGGGAATTGAAAATAGCTAGTATCTGTCCTGGGAAGACTGCATCTCTTCCTTTTAACAATCAAGATGATCCAGATCCAGCCTCTCCATCCTCCATGTCATGTAAATGCAGAGGGACGTTATAAATGGTGTGTCCTACTGAAATGTTTGCCTGCATCTTCTACTACACTAATTCATACTGTGGGAATGCCAGTGAGGAGCGGTGTGAGCAATCTGGCAGTGCAGGCCTAGAGCCTGACATGGTGGTAGGCCATGCTCAGCAGAAGTGCAGAGCCAGCTACCAGTATGCCAAAACAGTGCTGTGCCTGCAGCACTGTAACTAAAACAAGACGCTGGTAGCTAGAAACATAGTAAGTTATCGTGGGACAACAGGACATGCACCTGCATCAACAAACCTCGTGTGTCATCCCTAGTTGGACCAATAATCTATAATAGTGTGATGTGTGGTCACTCATAGGGAACCAATGAGTTCATGCCAACAAGGCACACCAAGGTTATATAAATTGTAGCAGTTTCCTTGCTACGCACTTCTTTTCCTGCCTGTCCTATCTCCTTTCCTTCCATGCTTTACTGTGCCATGCTTTCACCATAGGCCTGAGCCATAGGCCTAGGCCTGCAATACTGGAATAATAAAGGATCAGTACCCGATCATATTGGTCAGCTGTATTGATTCCAAGAACCTCCGTCGTCGCTAAATCATATGGCCAAAATTGCTTCATAAGTTAAGTGGATTAATCACTTGTTTCCTCTGAGTGCCCTCATTGAGTGCAAGGTGTTGCTGCTGCCTGTTTGTGGGTGGTTACCCTTTCATTGTTATCATCCTCTTCTCCAGGTGACTTGATCAAGGGTAAAGGGTACCCTGACAGAATAAATAATCAGTGTGCCAGGACATTGATCTATCAGCTGTGAGGCTCCAGAATGATGTATTGATGCATGATGATTGATGAGTTTATTTGCAAGTAACAAAATGTATTCCAGAAAACTTCCAAGGATATCCAATTTATGATTATGGATAGTGATGAGAAGAAATGATGAATGCTGTTGTAACTATTTGTAGCTAAGAGTCCCATGACTTGCAGTCTCTGCACTGTCTTACCACCATCCTTTTTAGAAGATAATGATATTTAATGTTTTGTCTTAGTATTGTGTAGCATTGGGTGATACTTCTTAGGAAGAAGTCAGGAGTTGTTTTCTTGAGGGATTAAGTTTGAGGTGGTATTTGTTAAAGTGATAGGCAGTCCTCTCTCAGTTGACAGTGCTTCCATGGTGGTCTGGATCACAAAACAGTGACCCTGTTTTCCCTTGGTAAGAAAGGGGGCAAACAAATTCTTTCTTTCTTCATGCTGAAAGCTTGCAGTTACCCTGTCATTCACGGGTTAAAGACTCAGAGGCTGCCTGCAGAGGCATCATGTGCCTTATAATGCAAGTTGACACATGGGTTTTTTATTAAGGTACTGTGAATGTCTTAAGGCAATGGCAGTGCCATTATGTGATTTAATTTGCTGTTGTAACATCCCTTCTAAAACAGGGGCTGCTTTTTTAAAGTGTGTGCATGTGTGTGGTGCTTATTGTTCTGCTTTGTAGGGGAGCTAAGTTGGTAGCTTCTTCATCATCACTACTGGAAGCAATGTCTAGTGTTTTGGTATTGCTTTTTTTCTTACTGTTTCTGTTGATTGCTTCCATGTTCTTTCCTCCCCAATTCTATTCCCTCTTACAAAAGAGATAGCAAAAAAATTGTTACTTCTCCCAAGTACCTAGCCATAGGACCAGAGGAAATGGGCTTAAGTTGTGTCTGGAGTTTTGGATTGGATACTAGGAAAAATTTCTTTGCTGAAAGAGTGTGGAGGCTTTGGAACAGGCTGCTCAGGGAGGTGATGAAGTTGCTGTTCCTGAAGGTGTTCAAGAAGCCTGTAGATGTGGTGCTTCAGGATACAGTTTAGTTGTTGTGGTAGTGGGGTTATGGTTGGACTTGATTATCTTAAAGGTCTTTTCCAACCTTAATGGTTCTATGACTATTCTTGGGACTCTACTCATGTTTTAGTCCAAAACATAGGCTTGTAGTTCAAGGTACTGTATTTACCCAAACCCATTTTTCCTTTCCTTTTTGTTTTAAAGTTATACTAGTGAGAGGTAGTATGGATATTACAGGAAAAACTGGGTGAATTGTTGGCTTTAGTGCTAACACTTCCAGCTGTTGACTATTCCAAAGATATTATACTGCTCTATGACTAAGGTCTTCCCAATGTTGCTTAGTTTCAACTTGGATCTCTTGGAGATCACTGGAGGCTTCCTAAATGAAGGAAATAAAAGTCTACAAATTTTTAATATTTATTTTTTTTTGAGAGTTGAATACTGAGAGGAAGACAGGCTGCCAGGAGCTCAAAGGTGTTTAAAGAAAAAACAAAAACAAACCACCCCCAAACCAACAAAAAAAAAGCAGTATTAATGCTTATCTTCTTCAAATGAACCTAATGCGAGTAAAATACTGCTATGTAATTACAGATATTACTGAGTTGAGTTACTCCCTGTTAATTGCACTTAATTAGCATAACCCAGTTGCAAGGTGATTTATGGGCAGTTTGAAAAAGTGTGTGAGATCAGGACCGGGTACTGGGTTTCTGCTTTCCATAAGAGAAATACTGTGCAGTCACTTTATACCGTGATGCAAATCCACCCTAAAGCAAGAGAATTAATGGACATAGTGGATTAAGAGGTTATGGGAATTTTCCATAGCTCCTGAAAGTGCCTGCTTAGGCCTTTCCTTCTGTGGTGGGAGGGGGTTAAGTTTCATATTGTCTCATATTCTACTTTTGAATGTTAGAAGGCTTAATACAGTTAAGCCTTCTAATATTCAGTTACCTTTTGACTTAGTGCCATGGTACAACAGCTTTATGAATTCACTTGCTATTATATTCTGTATAGGGCATTCAGGGTACTACATTAGGAGAGCGTATTCTAGCATTTTGTTGGTCTCAAATTTGTTTCAGGGTGCATGTGCCTGGAAACTCTGTTTCAGCAGAGATGACTGCAAGTGTTTCTGGAGCTCTAGAGCAGCAGCAAAGGTAGCCAAGAATCATAAAGATGCTGTTGAAGGAGTGAAACACATAAATGCATATTTGTGTGTGACAGACTGTCCAGAGATTATTTAACATGCTACATACTCACTTTTCTCCAAACTGTACTGTGCTTGTTACTCATTTTGGGTTTTTTTGTTTTCTTTTTGCCTTCAGTTCTACAGGTGCTGTTGCAAAAAGAATTTAGCAATGGATCAAAGAAAAAATGATAGTTTTGTCCCAAGTATCACACAGTTGGAAGACTTCCTAACAGAACATGACTCCAACGTTGTTTGGCTGTTAGTAGGTAAGCTGAATCTATTCTGGTTTGATTGAATGGTGGTTTGTTGCTGTTGGTTTTGGTGGTTTTTTTGTGTGTGTGTGTACATTTAAATGTAGTTCTAAATGCTGCCATACCAATATCAAGTTTATTACTGAAAGACTTCAAAACATAGATTTTCAAAACAGATTCTCATTTGTCATACAGCTGTTTACAGAGGTATGGCAATGCTACTTAGGTAATTCAGAAAGAACGAACTGTGACTGCAAAATAGGATCTCAGTGAGGAGAACTGTTCATGAAACCCACTTTTTTTTCTAACATCAGAGTAAGCTGCTGATTAGCTGTAGTGACATAACAAAGGATTAGCATTGTAACACATGAGAGGCAGATAAAATAACTGTTACACCAATGTTTACATATCTGCCATTTAATGTGGTGTAGTTTGAAAAGACTACTATGTTTTGAGACATGACTTCTAGACTCATTGTGTACCACAGTAAGCCTTTAAGCCAAACCACTGTGTACTCAGTTATAGGCTGTCTTTTTGTAAATAAGCCCATTTTAGGTATGCTGATTTTTTCAGAACACTAGTGCTATTGTTTATATTCATGTAGGTGCTTTTATTTTCTGAATTAATGATCAGGGACAGGCCTAGGTTGGGGTGATAGAAGTGTGTGATGAATTTTGACTTTCCAAAAGTAGATAATACCTGCTTTTCAGCCTTGATTCACGGACCTGGACTCATGAGAAGCACAGGAAAAATAACTTTGTTGACTTCTGGGAAGTTAAACCATGTTAGTTGGCTGTTAATGTACTGGAATCGCTTTTCTCTAGGCCAGACTGAATGAAAAGCTCGCAGGCAAATTACCCAGGGGTGCTTTCTGAATATTATTTATTGTATTTTTAGTATGTTGACAGGGAAAGTTCATACCCAACATAATTCTAAGTGTAACCAAGATGAAAAATGTGAAGTTGCCATGCTGATCATTGCTCATGGTAAAATGCAGGACAGATCTTAAAAATTGGTGTCCAGAAGCTTTGACTTCAGACTTGGAGAAATTAAGATCTTTCAAATTGCAGCCTGCAGAATTTCCTTTCTCTGGTTTTGCTTCTGTGAATTGGATTCTTTGAGCAAACTATTAGTAATCCTACTTGGAAAGTATATAGGGCATAAGTGATTGTATGGAACAGCTGTAATTTAAACCAAAGGCTTTGCTTAGCCTTTTTTTTTTTTCTTGGTTATATTAAGCTTAGAAATTTCTGTTTCACAGAAGGGTGAGTGAACTTGAAGAAATATTATAGTCCATCGCCTTTTTCTTCGGGCAGAATGACCTATATACAGTTATGCACTTTGGGGGAGCTACTGATCTCTTCAGTTTTAAGAAACCACCTGGTGTTCTAAAAATGATGACACAAACAGCAGAAAAAGCTGGGCAGATTCCTGTGATTATGAGGTTTTGATGGAAGCATTTTAGTCATATTTCTTAACCGCCACAGTTTCAATGAACCGTTCCTCCTTTGCTTTCATCTGCTGACCTATGGCATTCCCTTACAAGACAGCAAAAAGAGATGTCAGTAATTTCTTCTGAATCCTGAAGCTGCAGACTTGATCCCAGTGAAAGAGCTGATGAATTCTAGAGGTGAACCTATTTCTTTGAGAGCTGTTGCTCAGTTCTAGGATAATTTCTAAATAATGCCTGACTACTTTGTAGAATAATTTCTACAGCAAAATTTTCCAAATGGGATTTCCAAAATACAGTTTCAGTGAAGAGGCTTTTAAGATCAAGAATATAATAATGGTGTGAGTAGAGTTTATAGAATCTTTTACTTAATAGTAGAGACTAAACTTGGTGAGGAAAAAGAAAAGGCTGCAATTTTTGTGGCAGAGGTGAGACTTAGTAGTTAACCCCTTGGGTTAGGCCATAGTCTGGAAATGGCACTAGTTTGCTGATTTTTTTTTTCTCAGTATATGTTACCTTAAGAGAGAACCTTCTTGGCTTTAGTCATCTAGAAGTTAAGTGTATAGTTAAACCTTAATCTCAAATCAAGTTTTGTTACTGGAATGAGACCCTTCAAGTGTGAGTCATTCCACTTTTCTCCCTACATTGATAGAGGACTGGAGTGAGTAGCTTAGTCATCTGAAAGCAAGGAGAAGTAAACATTGCCTTTGGAGTGTGCCTGCCCTGAATGCCAAGAGCAATTTCTTTCATGGGGTGTAGCTTTAACCCTCCCTGCTTTGTTTGTATATAATTACCCACACAGATCTCATTTGTTTTACGTGTCAAGCAGTTTACCTAAGTCTATGAGCTACTTGAATTTTGACCACACTGGAACCATTTTTCAGTAAGGAAAAGACAAAGTCATGCAAGACTTTCTCTTCTACCTTCCCCTCATCGTTCAACAGTGTGCAAGAGTTGTTAAAAAGCACTGAAGCTCCCACTGCAAAAAAAAATGAGGAAGCAAAGGACAGGCTGTTTTAGGAAAATTTTTTTTGAGTTATCATCTGAACTCTCTGAAGAGTGACGTTGTCATACCCATGTGCCTTTCTGCACTTCAGCTCTTCCATAAAAGGCACAATAAATCTCAGTTTTTGAGAACGAAGTTTCATATATAGATGAAAAACTTGCACTGCACAGTTCAGTTAGCATAATGAGTAGAGATACCTCAAATACAAAAAATGGCTTTCCTTCCTCTGCTTTTGATGAAGCAGAATGGTAATTATCAGTAAATGGAATTAGAACTAGTCCTATTCCTTTTGAGTTTGTCCTTCTGGAAGCTCTGAGAACCCTTATAGTTAGAAATAGGTTACTAGCTCTTAATCAACTGAAGTAAAAATTACTTTGGGGATTAGCAGACCTAATTTTCTTTTAAACATGTTTCTCATTGGATTGCTATTTCCTCTTTTTTCCCCCCTATCAAATTCCATGCTTGAATCGTTGACAGATTTCTGCTAACCCAAGGACATGCGCATTTCTCTCAGGATACAGCAATATAGGAAATGGTTTCAGATGTGATAATGTTTCTTCCTGTGCTAGGATATGAAAGAACAGAAATTTAAGTTACAGTCCATGGTTTGGAGGTGGAGTGTAGTGTGACTGTTGTTGTGGTGGTGGTTTTTTAAGGTGGTTTGAAATAAATGACCATGTGGGATAATGCATGTTATGATTTGATCTATGATATTTAATATCTTGGGTGATAAAGGATGCAATGAAATGCGTGTTGCCTTTTGCAGGTCCTCAGGAGGATGTGGTGGTGTTGTGGTTTTTTGTTTGTTTGTTTTTAATATATATATTGGGCAAGGGAAGAGCAGTGAAGAATCTATGCTTTCTGAACCTCCCATTTCTCCTTGTTTTCTCCCCACCTCTTTATGCTCTTCTCACACTATCTCTCTGAAAACACACTTTACAATGGCCCATCAATTTCAATTTTTTTTTTTTTTGAGAGTAGGAAGAACTTTCTTGTACTTTATAGTCTTAATAGGTAAGGCTTTTATCTAGGTCAGCATGCTTCAAAAATATTTTAATTCATTTTAATCTTTCAACAGCAACAATATTGTCTTGTGGATGGATTATCTACCTAACTTATTATAATTCC
The DNA here is from genome assembly GCF_014839835.1 of Dryobates pubescens. Lineage (NCBI taxonomy): Eukaryota > Metazoa > Chordata > Aves > Piciformes > Picidae > Dryobates > Dryobates pubescens. The sequence goes on from NC_071635.1 coordinate 6,412,743, forward strand.
CGGAACATTGGACTCATTTTAACGTTGGTACTTAACAGATTATATAAACATGGCTACATCCATATTGGTAAGTTCTCATTACTCTAATGCCCCTGTTTTCTACTGCTTTTCATTATACCTCAGTTTGCTAAAAACTCTTAAGTAAAATCAAGGTGTTCCTTTGTTACAGTAATTTGAAAATGACCAGCATGGATTTCATTTCAGAAGAGAAAAAGTTTAATACCATGCTTTAGTGAAGGATTCTTGGTGTAGGTGGGAAAATATCCCCTTTTTACTGAAGTCTGCTACCATTTTATGTTAAAGTTCACTTGACAAGTTTTTAAATTTTAAATCAAGTTTACTGTTTAGTTTGTATACTTCATCTATTTAAAACCGATACCTTTTCCATTACCCTTGTCCTGTGTAATAATGGTCAGTGCCCTCAAAGGAGGTGATTGACTGCTGTCCCCCATGGAACTTTCCTGAGCCACTTGTCAAGTTGCTTCATAATTCTGTGTTCAGTGGTGCAGCTTCCTGCTGCCCCACGCTGCTGAGGTGGGTTCTGTGGCATGTGAGGTGTGAGTAGCAACTTGAGTGGGCTCAGAAGTGCACAGTGGGGTCTCAAGCCTCAGCTCCCAGTTATGGCAGTGTCCTTGCTCTCGTAATAAGCAGTCAGAACTAACCACATTAATCCATACTGGGACTGTGATACATAGAATTTATACTGCCTAGAACATTTGCATCAAAGTCCATTAACTTTTTTTTAATTATATATTTAAAAACTTTTTTTGAATAAAACAGGTCAGTACAAATCACTTGGGCACTCACCCACATTACAAAAATATCCAATGCTGAGTCACAGAGGGCTGTATCCCACAACCTCACTCTGACTGCACTTTTAGTTTTCTTTCATTTGTTCTTCCATGTCTTCCTCTGTCTGCTTCCCAGAGTGATGATGACTTCACTTCTGGACTTTTTTCTGCAACTATTGATTATAAGTGTAGTGAAAACTTAAACCCAAACCAACCCACCCATACTCACATGCCAAAGATGCTCCTGCAATAATCTTGCTTATATCCTCAAAAATTTAAGGACTGTAATCCAAACCACTTCAAAATCACCTTTTTGAACAGCAATATAGATGAAATCCTTACTGGATGCTACACTTGACCTATGAGGTGTTATTGAAATTTTCCTGTGAAATTCTATTAAGTAAAGGCAGATGGATATAGCTGGACAAATGCATGGTGTTCTTTATAAACTTTATCAGTAAGAAGAGCATAACATTAGTTAAATCCCATAATTAACAGCTTGGCTGCCATCAATTGATGTTGATTTTTCTTTTTTTAATACAACAAATCATGGTTTATTTAACTTTGTGAGTGATATGAAAAGCCTTAGGAATAATGTGGGCTATTGCATTACCTGCTGTTCTTTTCATGCTTACTACTTATTCCTGCTGTAAACATAATTTGTTATAATACCTGGACTGCAAACTTTATAGCTGTTTAAAATTTGAAAATTATTTTGTCAGGAATGTCTTTTTCTAATTATGATTTTATATACAGTGGCTTGATACTATAAATGTTCAAAACAGCTTTCCTAAGTCTTTTACTAAGCTTCACAGGCACCTTAATGTTCCTAAGTGTCTGGTGTCTCGGACAGTTGGTTGTATTCTTGAGTAGTCTCAAACCCAACACCTTTGAGTTGTGTTTTTTTTTGTCATGTGTGTTTTGAATCTATTACTTCCCTTGTCCTATGAAAGTCAGTGTCTTTTCAAAGGAAAAACTAAAGATACACAGTAAATTAATTTCAGATAATTGAATACTATATAATAGAACAGAATAAACCAGGTTGGAAGAGACCTTCGAGATCATCGTATCCAGCATCATCTAATCAACTAAACTATTCTTCCTGTTCAGAACTTTCAGTTAATATCTTACAAACCTTTTTTTTTCCCCACACTAGGTTCCTTTTCCTTCTCTGTCCTCTCTGGAAAAGTCATGGTTCGTGAAATCTATTTCATCACAGAAGATATGTCTATCAGGTAGAGCTCTCCAAGGAGCTGATCTTCTACATAGTCATTTCAAGTGCAGTAAATGTCTAAATGACACATATCAAAATATCATCTTAAGAATTATTGACAAATATATTTATAAATGTTTAGGGGGAAAAAAATGCTTCATTTGATGGCAGTATTAGTAGTGTTCTGAGACATTTATTAGCTCGTATCCTATTTGAGTGTTACCAGTTGGAAAAGAGTACTGGATAAGATTCCAGTTATTTGAGAAAGAGAACACTTTAGAGTTTGAAGGAGAACTGTTTTTTATTTATGCCTTTCCCTCCTTCCTGCTCCCACTCAAGTTTAGAAGATTCATTTTGGCCAAGTAATTTACATTTATTTATTAGAATTGAGAATAATTTGTTTGATGCAATGCACACTAGTGACTTGTTGGTAATTTTGAGTCTTATGTTAAATTTGGGAAGCCTCGAGAAGGAAATAGGTGTGGGTTTTTATTCAGATTTCAGCTAATGCAGTAATTGGATCATATACTGCATGCCTTATGCTGTAGTGCTTCATGCATTAATATTGCTTGTACACTACTACAGCTGCAGCTCTCTGTTCTGTGGCTGCATGATGTGCAACTTCTGTTTTGTCTCATTGATTTGATTTAGAATTCAAGATGGATTTATCATATTTCGATGGTGGAAGATGTACAATCCAAAGCAGAAACAACATGGTAGGTTTCTCAAAAAGCTTTCAAAGTTGAAGTTTACAGGTACAGAAAAATACTTCCTTTGTACAATCATGTGTGCAATTTGTTTGTTGCTATGTCCTTGAACTACATTGAATCATCATGAGGTATGAGATCTTCTAACTGGTTAACCTGTTTGTCATTTGGAACAACACAAGGAAATAAATGCATTATCAGGGACTTGAACCCTTCTTAAGACAAACCATTAACTTTAATAGTAGCCTTCATTGCCTGTAGTCTAAGCATAATTGACCCTGTATTGAAGTTTATAACTGTGATAAAGGACTCCTCATGTTCTGGAAGGGATTTCAGTTTTCAAATTTCAGTATTGTGCTGCCAGCATTTTAGCAAAAACGTTAGGGTAAGGTGTGTTCTGTAGTATTTGATAAGCCTGTGTCTTGATGACATCTATGGTTAGAGAAGTGGGGAAGCAGGAAAAATCCATGTATTTTTCTTATCTCTGGCTGAAGAAGGAAGATTAATACTAGATGCAAGAGATAAATTGTATCTGCAGCAAACACTGTGAGAAAACGTAGGTAGCCAGTGATGTGTGCCTAGTCATTTATAGGATTAGAATCTGGTTGAATGAATCTTAGGTCCTGCCTCTCTTGACTTTTGAAGTATCACAACTCCATTCCTAGTTCAAGGAGATCCAGAAATGGCAACTGTCTACATCTGTAGAGGGCACTAATTGAGAGGGTCGTTGAACTTTGGAGGGCCTTTTTTTTCCTCCCATCTCTGTTTTTGAAGTGGCCTCTAATGGTGTGAAGCCTCTTAGATTAGTCAGCAAGCTTGTACAGCTGTTGCTTTGCCAGTACCAACTCAGCAGTGGTAGAAGTACTGTATACATGTCATGCAGGTAAATAGGAGACACTGATAGAGTGATAGGAATTAGGAAAAGTTGCTCATTGCTATTAATTGAGGCATTACTAAGTAAGCTCTTTATGCTGTAAGAAGGCTAACTCGAAAATTGTGAGCTAGTCTTAGAGTTAATTAGATTTTTCCAACCACAGGTTATTGTACATCAGGTTTTCAGAGAATTTTCTTCATTTGCTAGTTAAAACATATTTCTCTAGTGGCTCATGAAATGAAAAAATGAATTGAACTTAATGCAGTAAAGATAGTTTGTCTTTTGTGGTGCTATTTTTGCTTGGCAATATTGCATGATGTTAACCATTTCTGCTGACATTTAAGGCTGCATAATTAATGGCCATACAATCCAAGCAGCCAGGGAGGTCAGAGATTTATAGGTCTGACAACAAAGTAATGTGAATAAAATACTCTTTTTCTCCTGGGAAAAATAACCTTGCTCACTTTACCTCTTGATTATTTATCAGAGGTGCTTTCATTTTCAACCTTAAAAGCAAAGATAAAATCCTCAGTGATTCTTAGTTTATTTTAGTGTATTCTTCTCAATCCTTCTTAATCTGCTTGATTGCAACAGAAATACCTCTACCTGACCAAATTGTGAAAGCTGCTGGTAAATGACATCTTGAAGACACATATTTTATTCCTACCTGATACTTATAAAAACACAGACCTTAAATATTTTATTTTTTTTTAATTGGGGAAAACAAGATATTATGAAGACTTAGATCTAAGCAATAATGATTAATTTCTGTGTGTTGTGGGGTGTTGTAAGTTCTGTATCTGAAGCGCAGGATGCAATAGGACTGGGATTTTATTTAGTTAGTTTTTTGATAGTGGTGATAAACTTGAAGTCTTGTTAGTATAGACATAGTAAAACCTCATTCTGTGTTTTGTTGTTGGTTTTTTTTTCCTGAGAGATTTAAAGTATTAGAGGGTGGGGTGGTGGGTTTTGTACACAAAGGGGAGGCTAGTGGTGCATCCTAAAGTACTTGGAGACCTTAATAGGGGAAATAACTTTCAGGTCATTTCAGGTGTCCTTGACATCACCTCTGTGGTTATGGGCCGTATTCAATAATCCATTTATCAATATGACATTCCTAAGTGTCTTAGGCAACCAAATTGGTGTGTGGAGATCAAATCTTATTTTTGTTATTAGGAAAAAGAGATAGTTGTCTTTTCAAAACCTCTTTAAAGAAATAAATTGCTTCATATAATTTAATTTAGTTAATGAAGTCTAATGCTTGCCTCCGGGAGTTGAAAAACTACATTTATTTGTCTTCTTGATGATACTGACATCTCTCTGCTGAACAGTTGTGGATCCCAGTCTTTGTCCATGTCATCCTTTGTCTATATCTTATTGATGCAAGTGACATTAGCATCAAGCAGATTTGATAGTGCTCTGAGGAAAACAGGAAGGAACTGAAACTGGCTCATTTACTTCTTTGACTCCTGTTCCAGAAAACTCTGATGTCAGTGTGTTCTGGAGACTCACTGTATTTTTACTTTTTGTATAATGATGTGGAAATTTCTGGTAATCTAGATGTGAGTGGTAAAAAGTTGATTGCAGTTGTTTGGTAGATGCATTGTATAGATGCTTAACATTGGGGAACAGATGAATTTATTAGGAAAGAAGGTGCATTTGATAAGGCAGGTGTCTCTTCATGTGGCTTTTGGGCAGTTGTATTTCTTCCTTTTACCCTGACCACAGGAGGAATGTTTGCCCTGACTTCTTAATTCTTGTTGTATATGGGAAATGTTGCTTTCAGTTTGTAGCCCCTGAGTTACAGATCAGGGACTGCTGTAATAACCGTTGATGCTTCAGCTTCCTAAAGTCTGTTTGACTTAGAAAGGCCAGATCAGGTTTTAGAGCAGCTCAGGTCTCTTGAGTGAATGTGTAACGGGCACTCTTTCAACTGGGTAATTAGGGGGAAACTGTGCAAGCTCTTTCCTCACATTAACTACATAATTAGGTCATACTATCTAAGGCAAAAGTATGTCAAAGTGTGCCACAAACAGCTCTGTATGCCATCAGCAGATGTTAAACTAGTTTTTAAGTATCAGAGTCAAACTGATACTGCAGTTAAAATTTTAGATTTGGGGGAATGTTGACTGATCGTGCAAAATGCTTTCTGTTTTCTGTTTCTCTACAGAAAAAAAAAACCCAAACTTTTTCCCAGTACTAGCTTGGCTAGAACCATTTGCTGTTTGAGATTGAGTTGGTCACAAGTACTGATATCTGTGCTAAAAAGCAGAAGCTGGCATCAAGGCTTTTGTGCTGTCCATAAAGAGGGATTTTTGGTTGGTTGGTGTTCTATATGGGACTGAATAAAGCTCATTTACCATTTTGTGCAGCTCCTGCCTGGATTTATTTTTGAATTGTGACCTAAGGATAAAATGCCTTTCAGGTTTTTTGTTTTGCATTTGACTGTCTTATTTGCTAAGTTTTACTGACTTTGTTGATGCAGTTATTTTGTGGAGGTGTTTTTTTTGCTGATTCTTAATATGGACTTCAGCAGCTGCTCACTACTGTGAGTGTTTTTGCAAAATGTGCATATTTGAAAAGCTGTAACTATTGCAAGGGGATGATGGAACAGAATTGGAAACTCTTTCCTTACTATTTGTTTAGATCCAAAGGCAGAAACACGACTTTATATTATGGTGAATGACTTTGAATTTCATGTGTACAATCGCTCTGAGCTTTATGGACAGCTTCAGGAACTGTTTGGCTTGGATCCCACAATAATTCCAGCAAAGAAAGATGATGAAAAAGCACAAGTGAATGGGAGGCAGAGAGCACATACCAATCTTGAAAGGTAAATTATTGTTCGTTTTGCTGTTTTGTTGATGCTTTGTTTTGCAAAGTGCTGAACTAATTGGGTAATGTTTTGTTAATGTATGCTCCAGAGGCCAAATGGCTGAAGCACAGCTAAGAGAGAAATTGCACTGACAAGCCTGACAGTCTAAATCTTTTTCTTTTCCTCAGCCTTCCTACCATAATAATTAAAAAGCACAACCAAACATTCCTAGTTTAATGATAAGAGACAAGTTGAAAAACCTATTTGAAGCACAGTGTGTAAAGGGAGCATGTGTTGAAGAGGATTATGCTTGCAGGATAATAATTCCATCGCTCAGTAGAAGCAAGAGCTGCTCATTCTTGATATTGCCTAGGCAAAATTTGAGCATTGGTATTGGGAGGACTTACTGGTTTTTGAGCTTGAAGTTCAGGCTGATTTCACAAGTTGTTATTCTAGGGTATGTGTTTGTGTACAGCTACACGAACCTTTTCTTATTTTTTGTGGTACCCCAGAAAACATGGTGCAGATCTATAAGGAGTTCTTCTTCATAGTATATGTGTAGTGGAGTCTGATTTTCAAACAGAGAAGTCTCTATTTGGGCAGATTCACACCAAACTGATTTATTGATAGGAGCAGAGGAAGTCTGAGTCCTTCCACTGCTGCTGGCCAGGCCAGTACATGTTGGTAAATTACATAATGGGCATGTGCAGGATGCTGCTGGAGCCCTGAGTGTGGGTAAGGGATGTGTCTGCAAACCAGGCTCTTCATGTTTTCATCTTATACCCTTATGGGCAGGTGCAGGAAGGACTTCTGCCTTTAGGGGAGGATGTGTCATGGGAAATGGAGGTGTTCAAGAGGAGATTGGACATGGCACTTGGTGCCATGGTCTAGTCGTGAGGTCTGTGGAGACAGGTTGGACTTGATGATCCTTGAGGTCTCTTCCAACCTTAGTGATACTGTGAAATGAAAAATCCCACACTTAAATAGCAGTGCTGAAAACAGACCGAGTTCCTCTGAGGAAAATTTGGTTGACTACTGCTTTGTGTTTGATTTCTACCTGTCCAGTGTTCAGCTCAAGGTGTAGTTCATGTGCTTCCTGCTCTTCTTCCAGGCTATAGAGGAATGTGCAGTAGGCTACTAGCAGCTCCCTTACAGGAGACACCCATCTGGGAAGCAGTGTCCCCAAGAGCTATGCACTGAAGACCTCCAGGAAAACAAGTTGGTTAATTCTTCTGCAGAAAAGACAGAATAATAAAACTTGTTTTGTTTTTTTCCCCCTATAGTGTTAAAGTAAAAACAGAATCTCAAGACCCTTCTTCTTCTTGGAGATCACTTATTCCGGTCATTAAAGTCAATGTGAGCACGGTAAGTGAGAACACCTTACTAATGAGAACATGTAGCAGCATACTGACATAGGTTTTCCTTATACTTTCTTTTTGATCTCCTTCATGCTTCAACAGTGTTTTAAAATGACACCACCAGCACTCTTCTGTCACAGTGATAAATTGTGCTGGTGCTGATGGAAACAGGGTTATGTTCTTGGGCATGGGAAATACTCATAATGTTTTCAAGAATATCACCAAGCAATTAAGCTAGGTGATGGGTGCTGTACAATGTGTGATCTGTTGTGCTTTGGGAGGTGTTTGGGGTTTTTTTTCATCTTTTTTTTGTTTTTTTCCCCCTTCTCTGCATCTTTTAATAGGGATATTTGAACACATTACTTAAAAATTGATGTTACCTCCCCCAAAAAGAACCCAGGGAAACTGTTACTGAGGTGACAGGAGATAGAATATTGGGAGTTTAATGTATGAGGTAGTATTTTTCAATATGCACAGAATATGGCCAGGATTTTTTTCCATGGTCTTTTGTTTGTGTATGACTGGTTTAATTGCATTATTATAGGTAAATCAGACAGACACATATATATATGAAAGAGCAGTGTATAATGAATAATTGTTTGGGCTTTGTTACGATTTAGGGTCGCTTGGCATTTGGGAATCATTATCAACCACAAACACTTTGCATTAACTTTGATGATGCTTTTTTGACATACACCACAAAACCACCTTCAAGCCACCTCGATCAGTTCATGCACATTGTGAAAGGAAAACTAGAAAACGTTAGAGTCATGCTGGTTCCAAGTCCAAGATATGTTGGTCTTCAAAATGATGAGTAAGTTTTGAGTATTTTTGTATCCATATCCATATTTTAAGAAAATGAAGACTTCAGTATTGTGTTTCTGTGGTTTTAGTTTTCTTAGTGTGTTTAGGCAGCTGTTTTTTTACCAATCTGAAGGTTTTAAATGTTGGGTCTTTGTTTTATTTATGAAGTACTGTTTCCTCTCTCATTCTAGATTTCTATTATATTATTTTTGTGTGTTCTGCTCTATGCTTCATGTCCTGCATTGAACTTTTCCTTCACTCAGGTGCTATAGCTGTATACAGGCCGTGACAGCACAAAATTTCTAGGATAAAAGCAGCACTTAAGGTGTAGAGCTGATTTGCATGTGATTTGGAGAATATTTTAAAAAATCTTAGGCAAGAGCTGCATAATGCTTGTGTTGGAGAAATTATGTTACCTTTTGAAGGCAAATTGTTGATCCTTTTACCTCTGTGTGTTCTGCATAAATGGGGTTATGCAGCTTTAACAAACAAATGCAAGAAGGGGTGCTTACATTAAATGGTTTGATACTAGGATTCTTGTTTTATTACACCTAAACCAGCAAGACATTTATGTGGATACTATATTAACATTCTCCATTGATATGGCATGAATATCATAACCAGAAATTTCTGCATTAACTTATTTAAGGCCTACAATGTTACATATTCAACAGATAATTAGATTTGGACAAGGCTGCTAAATTTCAGTCTTTCACAGGCAATATTTGCTCAATATGAAAATAAATAATGTATGCTATCCTTGGATAATTGTGTGTATGTGTTTAGGTAAAACAATTGCACCTATTTTATACCTCTTAAGCAACAATATTCAGAGAATGAATTATGAATTATAATTATCTTTTGACTATACCTTCATTGGCTTTTTATCAGCCAAATACTGCTGTCTATAATATGCCTTTATATGTTTTCAAAAAACATTCTATGGATGTGTGCAGAACCTTCCTCTTCCAACGTGGCAACAGATAAAATTTCTCCAATTAATACTGAAACCAAACAAGATTAAAACAAAACAGGATTAAGATGCTCAAACTATTAGCTTTTCCCTGTGCTTCCGCTATTTTCTTTTGATGCTGTTACCATCCTTGCAGCTCCTGATGGCTGAATGATGGCATATGTGCAGAAAACATGTGCCCTAATTTACTGGGTAGCTTTAACAAATGACCCAGTTCACTGGAAACTGGGAGTATTTGAATCTTTAGAGCCTGCCCTCTTATGCTTTTTTTGACTTAAAAAATTAAGCCATGTCTTAACTTTCAGAAACTCCTGCAGGCAATGCACATATAAAACCACCTAAGTGACTTGCTGAAATGTGTAGCAGACTGACCAATCAATACAAGCATCAAAAATCCACCTTGGAAACTGTCATGTTACATTACAAACAGACATCTCAGCACCTCCATCACTTTTTGGAAACAGATCCTCCAAAAACCAAGGAAAAAAAGAAATTATGCAGGAAATCAAAGCAGAACCAGTTTGGAGAGCAGGCTCAAAGTGTAAGTTTAGGATCAATGTTAGGAAATACTTTTTAATGATGATGATGAGCTCATTATCATTCATTGCCATTATCTACTTCATTTTGCAAATGGCCTGTGGTGAGGTTTCTAGGATTCTACAACTTACATCAGCTGAGTCTGGAAGGTGTAACTATTCCTGCTGAATAGTTAGGTGCTTAGGTGGCTTCATTAGGTACCTTCCTCTCCTATTTTCTGCAAAGGTAGTTCCACATGCCTTTTAAGTTGAGAGTACAGCTAAAAGCAGCAGTATTGTTGTTTTTGCATGGCTATGCAGTGAACAGTAATCATGGAATTCATCCTATTAAGAAAAGTATACATTGGTCTTAAATCTAAATCGTGGCTTCCTTTGAGCCCCCATTGGTGTGCTTGAGAGGCTGCAATAACTAATTCGTGGTGCCATGCCCTGCTGTGCTTTCCAGTCTTACTGACCTACCTGTGCATATTGAGCAGTCTGGCAAAGTAAACTGAGCTCTTCCCATGAAAGGCTATTTATGTATCCCTATTTGCTTTCCTTCCCACTTCTGTTGCTGAAGCACTAAACAATTTTGTTCACAGCTTGCTCTGTTTGCATCTCACTGGGGAGGCCAATTCTATTTTGGATAGAAAAAAGCAATAATTGGAAAACTGGGAGTAAATAGGAAGTATTTAATCTTCCATGCTGTCTTTACTCCTGAAGTAAAATTAATTTTAAGGTTCCTGCTCTGTTGCTTTTGAAGAACATTTGGTTGTAGATGGGATCTACATCTGCCTTATGTGTCTTCCAAGCTTTCATGTGTTTAAGATGCAGTAAAATGGGCAATGTACTTCTAACAGGTCACACACTCAGATTGTTCTTCTGTCACTGGAATTTCCTTTTTTTTGTTAAAATGTGGGAATTTAGAAAAGTGACTGATAAGTGGCAAAAATGTATTTTCTAGTAAAAAATTAGGGTTTTTTTATCAAATTTGAATTTGTTTTGTGTAAATTATGCAATTATTCTATAAGTGATAAAAACATTACAATATTGAACTACTATAAAATGTGATTATATGTAAATTAACATGTGGGAACATGTGGGATAGTAATACACCAACATAATAACGTTAGGAGATGTTTCATATATTAGTTTTATCACTTGGATCCTTTTATGTGAGGGAAATGTTATTAAGGAAGAACAGACTTTTTTTTACTAATGGTCTAATTACTGGAGATGTCGTGTCCCTTTGGTTTAAAGTGCTATTTTAGTAAGAAAACAATTAGCAGGAGAAAAACTGATATAGGACAAGGAGAAAGGAACTCTTGATGGAAAGAAATACTGAAAGTAAAACTTTGGTAGCTGGTTGTGGTTTATGATACCTGAAAAGTGTTTTTGTGGAGAGGAACCAGCTATCTTCATGCTCTTAAGAAACTTTTAAGTTACTTAGGTTACTTTATGTAAAAAGAATGATAACAGCAATGTAGTGATCAAGTATTTTTTTGCAAGACAGAGTAGTCCTAGCCTAGAAATGTGACATCTACCTTTTTGATAGGAGACTTGAGGCTGCATAGACTTGGATATTCTCAGTCTTTATGCTCAGAAGCTGATAGCCAGAGGTAGCAGGCAGACGAGGAATCACAGCATGACAGGGAGGGAAAGAGAGGAACTGAAGTTAGAAGCTGCACTTAAGGTTTAGCTTACAAACAGCTGCATTTGGACAGACCATGGTGTGGCCCTGGCACTTCCAATTTTGTCCACCCTTCTGGTACTGTGATGACACATGCCTGGTAGACAAAGTAGTCTGTGGCTTTTGCAAGCAGCCTGCAGTCACACTGCTGGTAAGACCAGTATAGACACATGGAACTGATGTTGTGAGATTGCAGCAGGTGTGGGTGCTGGATAGGTTCCACATGCACAGTATCTCCAGTGTTGACTTGCTTGGTAGGGATAGCAGCTTTATTAATGATTTCATGGTTAAATATGTATGGCTTGCAAGCTACATGTGAACCTGGCCTATGTAATCTCTTCCATTATGATTTATGTGTTTTAAATGACTTAATCTCAGTGCATTGCTTTTTAATTATTCTCTTTGCACTCTTTTTCCATTACAGACCACCAAGACTGATGGGTGAAGGTTTTGTTGTAATGCAGTCCAATGATGTGGATATCTATTACTACATGGATGAACCAGGTACCTTCTCCTAAAGATGAAACTTTGAGGGATCTGAAGGCTATTTGTTAATTTAATTGTCTGGAGGTAGTAGAGAATTTACTCTCTTCAGTGCTGAAAAGCCTCTATGCTGAAAGAGTTAGTGTCATGTTTTGGAGTCAATAAAAGCATTCATAAGCACACATACGAATGCTTAAGTTTATAAGTTGGTTTTATTTGCAAATGAAAGAGAAAAATCAATGAAACCAGTGGGAGAAAGAATTCATGTGTCTCATATTATATTTAGGAGGGAATGAAATTTTGAACTGCATATTTAAACCTGCTCTGTATGTCAGCATTTCACTGACATTAGCAAGCAGTGCTTCAGAAAATCTTCAGGACTTTTTGGCATATTTTTGCCTTTGCACTAAGAGCCTGCATTGAATTGTGGCTTGACATTTATGTACTGTAGTGGCCTCAAATAAAACTGCCATCAGGACACTTGAATTGTCGTGTGCTTAGCAAACAATTTTCCTGCTAATTTGAAGCAGCTTCCTTTAATAATCCATTTATTATATTATGTAATATAGGTCTTGTACCGGAGGAGACAGAGGAGAGTAATGATGGAGAAGCAAACAATGAAGACAGCAAATTGCAGGATCTGCCACCATGTTGGGGTTTGGACATTGTTTGCGGAAAAGGAACAGATTTCAACTATGGGCCTTGGGCTGATAGGCAGAGGTATTACCATGTTTGGCTTCTTTAGTTTGAATCTTTAATAGCTATTGTTATTGAGAAAACATTCTAAAGTTTCCAGTATGTGATTGCTCAAACTTCTCATTTGTATAGGATGGGCTAGGCAGTCTGAGAGTCCTGCCACAGTGGTTTAAGATTAGTAAAGTCTTTGTCGTTTATCTTGTTGACCTTCCAAATTTAGGACCACTGAGTGGCTTTTACAATTGAATAAATTATGTTCCTATTTTTTGTGAACAAAGTAGTTTTACTCTATATCAAGTGTTACTTACCTAAGGGTTTAACCCTTTGACTGGCTACCTTTTGGGCTGTCATGCTCTTACTAGCTCCTGGATGAGAATACACTGCATGTTAATGAGGAAATGTTATGGAAGTACAAATCTGGCTATGGAAATAACAACAGTGGAATTATTTATTCCTGCTTAGGAGAGTCAACTTCCTGTAGTCTCTAAACTATTTATTACCTGGGTATCTTAGTGACAAAATAGTAAGCAGAGCTCTACTACTATTCCTCCCTTAGCCCTTGATGTTTTGCGTATGAGTGTTTCTGGTGGAGACAATAGGATTGTTTAGAGAGTAAAGGACTATTAAGTAAAAGTGACATACTCCATACTTTCACTTTTTTCTCCCCTATTAATTACAGATTGATACTTCTCTTGACCTCCATTAATTCTCCTGTGAAACTGTTATGATTAACTGTCTCTTAGGAGTGTGAGAATGGCAGACCAAAGAGTAGTCATTAGATATAAAAGTATCATAGAGAATTTAAGAGAAAATGCCAATTATCAGAGCAGAACATTGCTGGGAACACAAAGTCTGTGCATCATTAATGATATTTGTAATGCTACCAAGAAAGCTCACCTCTATGATAGTGTGCTTTTTCTAGTTTTAACTGGCTGAGTAGAAGGCAGTTTGGTGCCTATGCAGAGTGTGTAGGGTTCTTACATGTGTACCTGGGAATACTTTTGCGTTGTGCCATGGATACAAGAGAGAATTTTGGAAAGTGCCTGAGCATTTTAGAAGCACAGGTCTGTAGCAGTTCTTTGAACATTGTACTCTTGATTCATACAAAGGCTTCTACAAGTACTGACCTTCAATACATCATGTCATAAAGTCTTGGGTTTCCTCAGGATTTAGACAGCATGTGTTGTGTGCCTTACTTCACCCTCTTGAGTCCTATGTAAGCTGTGCTATGGCTTTACTTTCTTGTAGTTGCATGTTCAGATATGGGTCTGCAGAAACTAGGCTTCACTTTACTCCCTCTCTGAGGTCCTGAAGTTTTGTATTTTGTTTATTTCTGGGCATTGCATCAATTATTTATGCACAAACCAAAGCATAAACAGATTACTTCCTACCATGTTTTTGTAGCAGCTTTATAAACCAAAGATTAGGAATAAAAAGAAAAACAGAGCTTGTTTACTATCTGATTCAAAATATTTTTGTTCTAAATCATTTATAGTCTGTCCATTTATGGTTTCTAGACAAAAATCACTTTTTGTCATTGGAACCTTTGGAGATTGCATTAATGAGTTGGAAGGCTCCCGTGATGAAGACATTAAACAAATATTCTTTCTTACCACATCCAGTGGTTGTCTAAAGGCTCTGCTAACTGGAAAAGAATTGTGAATCAAACAGATCCATAAATATCTCTATACTTCTTCTGTGAATAAATCCAACTCTTTTTTTTCCTTCTTCCCCCTAGGGACTGTTTATGGAAGTTTTTCTTCCCACCAGACTACCAAGTTATGAAAGTCTCAGAAATTGCTCAGCCTGGGAAACCAAGGCAGATTCTTGCTTTTGAGCTGCGGATGAATATTATTGCAGATGCCACCATTGATTTGCTTTTTACCAAAAACAGGGTAAGTATTGAAAACTTGGCTAGAAAATAACTTGTCTGCTGTGAGGAAACTGTGCATCTTGGTTGTGCACGTTTTTACTTGTCTCAGGTCCTACTTTTTGTGACTGAAAAGAGAAAGAAATACACATTCAAGAGAAAAATACACATTCATCTGCCTTCTTAGGCCTTGAATCAGAATGTCTTGTACTGTTTCTGTTAGTGGGTCTAAGTCAGCATTTTTTAAGCCTAAAAATGGTGTTTTTGTATCAGTGCACATGGACAGTTCAGTAGGAATTTTCTGAAAGGCAAGAAAGATTTCAGTCATCAGGTACTTTAATCCAGGTGTGGATGATGATAGTCAGAGGCATAAAGTACCCTGGTTGATAGTGATGAGCATATAAATGATGTTTGCAATTTTTTCCTTTCTTGCAATGCAGGAAACTAATGCTGTACATGTAAATGTTGGTGCAGGATCATATCTGGAAATAAATATTCCCATGACAGTAGGTGAAAATGGTGAGTTAAGACTAAGCTTAATTTGTTTTCCTACTGGTTTTCCTTAACAATTATCTTAATTGTAATGTGAATGCCTTGTAGTGCTTTTTCCCTGTGTCTGAGAGATGAATCTTCTTATGTAAAGGAACAAAAAATACTTCCTTTTATGTTTCATTGCAAAATAATAAAGTATGTGTGCAATATTGAAGTTACCTCCATGTTTTGCCTGGGTTAGGGAATACAGATTCCTGAGCTAGTAGACAATTTAACTGGATTGTGGTGTGGATTGAAGCAGTTAATAGATATGTTGTCAGCTCAGAGCAGGAAGATTTCTTCAGTAGGATGAGCATAGCAGTTGTATCATGCTGAGCAATGCGTCATGAGAACTACGTCAATCATAGTTCATTTAAACGAAAGAAACCTCCAAAATCCAAGGTGGAGGCAAGTATAAAGTTATGGGTATATTGCTTGCATTTACTCATCTTATTGACTGGTTTGAAGCCTTTAGCTGAATTGTTCTTGTGATTCTTTCTGGCATACTTGAGTTTTATTCTGCAACTTAAACCAAGAGTCTCCAGAACCGGAGCCTTTCCAGCAGGCCCAGCAAGAAGACTTCTGTTGTCTCTCCTACAAGGAGACAGAACGTTTTAAGCTTGTCCTCAACCAACAGTAGAGGACAGAGTTATTATATTACTAATTTCCACTGTGATGTTTCTTGATTGTTAGTGGACTGCTGAAATCACTGGTGAAAATAATTTTGCTGTTTGTGGAAGTCTTATGTCTGAATGATTGTGTTTTTATAACTTCTGCTTGCTAGGCTATTCACCCACAATTAAAGGGCAGCTTCTACACGTTGATGCCACCAGCAGTATGCAGTACCGGACTCTCTTAGAAGCTGAAATGTTAGCTGTAAGTTGGCATTAAGAAGCACAAAACTTGTGTCTTTAGGGGATTTTTACTAAAGAATGTATTTGCCTATGGAACAGGTTCTTAATACAGAAATATGCCTTTAGAATGTGTTTTGCAAGAACCTAACATGAAAGGAACTTTGTCCATGCACATAACTCTGCATGTGTGTAACTTTGACTTGCATAACTTACATGCCAAGTTCAATGTGTTTTGAAAGCAGTGGGGGGAGGGGTTTGAGTTCCATTTATAAATCTGACCTCATTTGCTATGAAGCTATGTGTTCACATAGGCTTTACCACTGTAAATGACTGCACACTCTAGCTATGCTACAGAGTCTGTGTGCATGAGTATTTGAAAGTACTTCAGAGTGTTTAAACTATGGGATACAGATGTAATACTGCATAATTCTTTTGTTTGCCTAGCATTTCACTTCTACAGTACTGTATTTCTGTAGATTACCTTTCTCACTGATTTTCAAATGACCTTACATGAGTGGTGTTTTTAAATTGAGTATCATATAAACGGTTGAAAAATACTATATTGAGGAATTCTATCTTTATTGTGAAAAGTGATACTTCTAATGGAAACTGTGATTGATGAATTACTTGGTACATCTACTGCAACAGATGTATCAAAAGTTTGTACTATAGCTTTCCAAATAAATGAATACACTAACACTTGACCTTCAAGCACAGAAAGAGAGAGAGATTAAATTATTAAAGAACTGGAGAGGCCTTCTGTTCATCCCAGCAGGAATAAAGTTTTAATTATTCAGCAGAGTATGTATGTGAACACTGCTGAGCTACAGGGTCAAGCATTGTCATCTTTTCAAGTAACTCTGGTGCTTTAATATCTCGTTCACAGTTTCACATTAATGCAAGCTATCCCCGGATATGGAATATGCCACAGACATGGCAATGTGAACTTGAGGTTTATAAAGCAACCTATCATTTTATCTTTGCTCAGAAAAGCTTCTTTACAGGTAATGTCTTTACTAAATATGTTTATCAAATTAAATATTTTGGTTTTAGAATGTCTTTTCAGGCTTTGCAAAGGTGTACAAGATCAGGTACTCTGGTTCCACATACTCAGCACAACAAATTATATCTGCAGAAAACTGTCCTGGTGTTTTCTGTTGCCTGCAATTCTTATATTTGAGTAGAGGAACCAAATAACTTAATCTTCTATCATCTAAACTAAATTTGGTCTGCAGTTATGCTAAGTGTTCTTAAATTCATAATGAATTTATTTCTGTCAGGGCTTTTGATTTGTTTAGTATTTTTTTAATCAACAATTTGCATGTTGATTTCTCTGATATCTCTCTCTTTGGCTGACTGATTTTCAACTACTTAGGCTTTAGGTTGTGTCCATGTGGCTGACAGATGGTGAGAGAAAGTAATTTGCTCCTTAGAATTTTGGCTGTGCTGAAGAATATGCGCACACAAGGCAGTACAATGTGATAGAGCATCACCAAACTGTTGCTGAAGGTTCCAGCTGCAGCAATGGAAAGAACGCCCCATCAATGTGGTGGTGCCTGGGCTAATTAGCCCTGCTGGGAGGAAGGATTAATTAGTGCAGGCATAGTGCCATGCTAATGAAGTTATCCTCCTAGTGAGGCTGGAGCAATTACCTGTATAGTGCTGTAGTACTCACCATAGTCTATCCATCTAGGTGGATAGACTACAACAGCACTGTTTTGCTGCTGTAGAAAATATTACTAATGTACACATTCAGAGTGGAAAACCAAGGAAAGCAGCTGGTAGTCCAGTGCTTTTAGTTTGGTTTATAACTTTGCTACTGAATGGGAGAACTTAAACTGATGGCTTTCCAATTTAAAAAGCAAGCGAGAAGTGGGAGATGAGTTTACAGCACATGTTTGTGGAGTATCTGCCTGAGGCGTGGATACTGTGCATGATTCTCCTCATTTTTCTTCTTCTGTAAAGGACCAAACAGTTAAGATGTAGAAAAAAAGCCAAAAGCTTGAAAGAAAAGATCTCTCACTTGATTGCTACTGACTTGTCTTCTATTATTTTTGATGGGTTTAGATTTGATCCAAGACTGGTCCAGCGACAGCGCACCCGATATTTTTTCATTTGTTCCTTATATGTGGAACTTCAAAGTTATGTTTCATCAGTTTGAAATGATTTGGGCAGCAAATCAACATAATTGGATTGACTGTTCCACCAAACAACAAGAAAATGGTGAGATCACTTTGTATTTGGAAGAAGAGTACATATTACCAAAAATGTGTACAAAATACTGACTGTATAGCACAAGATAGTACAAGAATGATGACAATTTACTATAGAAATGTGTGTTCAGTGGCAACTCTCCATTTTGCTAAAGCTGATGTGCATAAACCATCCTAGTAGTGTTAAGTTCTAACTTTGTGTACATTTTGGGGGGGGAGAGTGCAGTTCTAGATCATGTTTTATCATTCATTTTTCAAGACCCTTTGAATCTTTGATTTAGTACAGCAGTTTGCAGAGAGCAACCCTGGGGTCATGACATACATTCAGTAATCACTTGGGAATAAGTGTTTTGTTTTTTTCAAGTAATGTTGGAAAAATGCCATTTGAACTTCATATAATTAGAAATGTCCATTTCCTGTTCCATTTAAGAGTAGGAGATAAAGCTAAACAAAAATGAGAGGTACTTTTCAGAAAACCAAAACTGTTTGATGTGCAATTTGGTTTATTTCTATTTCAAGTACTAGAATCTTATCATTTCAATGGGAAAGGAAGATGGTGGATTAAAAATCATGAAGTTGTGTTTAGTTAAAAATCAGTTCATCAGAAGCCTGAGGAACTTTCAGTGTGTGCCTTCTTGTCCAAAAGCTGCTGTGTGAAGCAATGAAGTCAGTCTTAAGATATTAGTTACAGCTCTTATTACTGTCTGCTGCAATTTCATTGTGCTAAGAACAGTGTCTCTATAAAGGACAAGCTGTGGAAAGTAAATACTTTGAGAATACTTTAGTACAATGCACTCTAAATATGCAGTAGTTCAAATGACAGTTTCCTTTTCTTGAGATCTTGAATATATTTTCATTAGTTTTACCTGTGTGTTTGCTAATTTGTCTAAGAGCAAAATAGGGAGTAATGTTGACATTCTACAGTTTGTTTTTCCTTTTCTCTCCCAGTTTATCTAGCAGCTTGTGGAGAGACACTGAACATAGTTTTCTCTCTGCCTTTCACTGACTTTGTTCCAACCACATGTAATACTAGATTCTCTTTAAGGGTAAGTTCTGCACTCTTTTGTGTCTTTGGAATGTGAGACAATGTCTCTACATTTTCTCCCTCAGTCAGGAAATTCTGAATAGACTGTTTCCTGAAAGAAAATGACTCTCTCACTTCTGACTCAGAATTTTTCTTTAAGTAACCCAATGGTAAATGGTTTCTGTTGCTTATATGAAGCATCCAAACATAGTCTGGTTTATTTATATATACATATGCACACACAAAAGCAATATATTAAAAACTGTACACTTGTACTTCATCCACACATCCACACACACATTTGTATGTATCTGTGTGGATATTTATATACTTGAAAAATGTGAAACTCTGATGTATGTTCAAAGTTAAAACCCCCAAATAAATGGGTACCCCCAAACTGTTTTGGAAAGCCTTCTTGCAGATTAAGAGTTTCTGTAAAATGATGATAAAGTGTTTTTAACAGACACAGTTAATTCTTGGAAGACTGTACTTCTTGTCTTCCCTAAATTAGAAGCAGAGCAGTCTACTGCTACTAAAAATAAAAGACTAGTTGACAGTGATGTTGGTAATTTTGTATAATTTGATAGCAAAGAAAGCAATGTTTTATCTGGAGATTTTTTTTAAGAGTATGGTTTGGTTGGCAAATTTGGGGTAGCCTTAGTCAAGTCACGTAACTTTTGGAGTATGGCTTGAGCCACAGAAGAACAAGAATCTCCAAAAGCCATGCCCCTGTGTTTTATAGATTGCTGTGGTGTGTTCTTATGGGCTAGTTGCTGGATTTTTAACTTCAGAACTACAGAGCTCTTGGGATTAGAAATTGGTATGAGCTGTGATCAGCAATAGTGTGAAAACTGAGATTTCTTGCTTCACTTTGCCTGTCAAGTGATGATGTTGGTGCATGTCAGTATGAAAATGGCATAAGCATTATGCATGAAGTGAGTGTAAATTAACTTTTCTGTTGCTAATGTTTGATTTTTAGGGAGAAGATGTTGATCTCCATTTGTATCTACCGGATTGTCATCCTAGTAAATATTCCCTTTTTATGTTGGTGAAAGATTGTCAGCCCACTAAAATAGGTCCTGAATCTTGTGTATCTGCTGAATGTCAGAGTGGTCAGAAAACAGGCAAACCCAAATGGAGGAACATTACTCAAGAAGAGTGAGTTTTACTGTGATCCATGTTTGTGTCTTTGTATTGGCTCTTCACGTTGACTTACTTTGTTGTGGTGTTGTGTTTTTTGGTTTTTATGAAAGCAACCTCATCTGGTCATGAAAAGTATTTAATTAAACTATTGTATTGCAAATAAAAGTATGATGTTTCTTTTTGAAAGGGCTGGATGGGTCGAATGCTGGACAGTCCCAAGTGTTGTGTTTACAATTGACTACTCATGGCACCCAATTTATCCTCAAAAGGCAGATGAGCAGTTAAAACAATCCTGTAAGTGTCACTGTCTTTTTTTTTTTTTTCCCCTCTTGTTAACATGTTGCATTTCAGAAGCTTCTGTGACTTTGTTGGATCAGAGTGCTTCAATTTGCAGAAGTCAGCTTTGAACCAAAATACTCTTCCATGTCACACGAGCAAATGCTAGTCTTTAGAATGCACCAGGTTTGATGTAAAAACCAACATCATCTGATGCAAATTATGTGAAAGCATCCCAGTTCCTGTTCAAAAAGAGAATACTGTCTGTAGTTAATTTCTCCTTGTCCTCAACAAAGTGGATCTCCTAAATGGGTTGTTCCATAGCACAAAATACCACTTGATATATTAAATATGAAGTAACAATATTTTTGGCAGTATCATGTTCTTCAGCTTTTCTTAGCTTTTTCCCTTTGGATGTTGTGATGATGTTGTATGATTTAAATGTTTAAATACACTATTTATGAGCTATAATAATGTTGTCTTACCCTTGAAATGAAACTGAGCTTTATGGATATGAAATTGAGATTTCAACATTTCTCTGTTGGACCATGACCATCAGATATGAGTGGTCAGACTAAGACTGATTTCTAAGTAATAATTAAGTGTCTGATTGCTATTTCTCAATCATAAAAGTATGACTTTGCAAAAAAAACCCCTAACTTTTATCTCTGCATTTATTTCAAAAGCAGAGGGAGGTATGCAGGAAGTTACGGAGTCACATAAAAGTCTTTTCAGGTTGAGGTGGTTGCAGCAGAGCCAGTGAAGGAGAGGTATTCATAGAATAATGAGTGCAAATTTGAATGGGCCTCAATCAGCAGGTGTTAAAAGACATGCTGGATAGGGTTTTTAGGTTTTGAGTTCCAACAATTCAAATCTAAAAGAACTCAAATGTTAAAGGGTGAAGCAAAAAAAAGTAAGATTCATCTTGCAGATGTTCATTAAGTGCTCTTGTGAGACTCTTACCAGCTTGTGTCAAATTTGCATACTTCAAATCTGAAAACATTTACTTGTAATCATAGCAATTGAACCTGCATTTAACAGGTTTGTACATATAAAGGTTATTTCATCTGCAGCTTCCATCAAGGAGTAATCCAGCACAGTCCAGCTCACTTCTAATCTGTGATGCTGATAGAACGTGTTTGTTACAGGCCAAACATCTGTATTTGCTTTTGAATTAATTGGTAGAACTCTCCAAGTTGCTGAGAAACAAACCTGTTGCATTGCAAGAGATGCAGCTTCCAGAGAAGTGGCCATCTCCCTGCATCATTCAGCTAATTTATTCACACAAAACAAGCACTTTAAGTTAGAGCCTTGAAGGTTTGCTGGCTACGGGAGTGTATTCGTTGTGGTCCTTTATATGCCAGTTCTTCCAGTTAAGCTGGCTCCTGAACTCATATTCCATCTGGAGCATCGATTTGATATGGTTTTCCATAGAGTTCTTTGCATCCTGGCAGTTGCTTTACTTCCCCAAAGCACTTCCAGTTATTTCATTGTTGTTGCCTCCTCACTTACCAAGAAAAAAAAAAGAAGACCTAAGTGCTTTCATAGACCACACTCCAAAGGGCTAGGAAATAAGGTTTGAATTTCCAAACTGTTTTGTGACTAGAGTAATTGAGTTGTTTGAGAGGAAATTTTGCCCTACAGAGCTACCAGACTTTTAATATAACTTATGCTATTTTCCTGTTTATTCACTTCTGTTTATTCTGCAGTAGCTGTGTGGTTGTGGGAAATCTGAAATGAAAGCATGTTTTTGTTTAACTTCAGAAGCAAGATAAATAAATGGAAATGTGGGGGGTTTTTTGGTGTTTTGGTTTTGATTTTTTTTTCAGAACTTGAAGAATTGTTTTTCTCTTGCATAATCAACACTGACTAAAAGATTCTATATTCTGTGATAGTTTCTTGGCTTCCCATAGTTACTAGATATGAGAAACCAGTTCTGTAGCATAGACATGAACGTAATTAGAAAGCTGCAAGAAGTCATGTATTCAATCCACATTGATATTTGCAGGATTTTGTCTGTCAGCAGCCTAACTGATCATCAAAATTTGTTTTCATCTTTATTTTACTCCATAGTGTCAGAAATGGAGGAGACAATGTTGTCTGTGCTAAGGCCGTCGCAGAAAACAGCTGAAAGTGTGATTTCATCTCCCACAACTTCAACCCGCCTTCCCCTTGACCCCTCAGAGCTGCCCCCAGACAAGCTCCATGTGGAACTGGAACTCTCCCCAGATTCCCAGATAACCCTGTATGGACCCTTGCTCAAAGCTTTTCTGTCCATAAAGGTAAGCACAGGAACACAACTTGTAGCATTTATGGATGGCAGCAGATAGGAAAGGGAAATAATTAATTTGAAATAGAAAATTAAGATTCTGCAGAACGTGTGAATTCAGGTGAAAAGGTTTTGTAAGGACTAGTTGGCAATGATTTCATTTGGTGATGTGGAGTAGCTGGGGTAAGTGTAGTTGGCACAGGCTTAGGAGAAGACTTCCAATATATATATGTAGATTTGTATCAGCACGATTTTCCTTTCAAGGAACAGCATATGCTTTGGGCTTCATGTGCAGAAAATTTCTTCTTTGATTTCTGCAGTAGTAAAAATCCTAAATAAAAAAATCCCATTATTATGACTAGATCTTACATTAACTACTTTATGCAAAGATATATCAGAACTCGTGCTTCTGTTACTTCTAAAGTTCATAGAGTGCCCTTTGCTCAAGCTTTTTGTTCATGAGGGGTAGTTTTTGGGATGTTGTGCACTGTGTTTGTCACTGAAGGGCTTACTGGCTGGGAGTGAATGTTATATAGGTCCTTACCGCAATCCCCAACAGAAGGTACCGGGAGCCAGTTACTGGAGTTCTTAGCACCCTCTGCTGGGTCAGCCTTGTAAAGAGCACTTCAAGGTCTGTTGTAGTATCGACCTTGATTCTTTTCTCTTTGCTAAAACACAAAGCAGATGAGCTTTGCTTAATGCGTGAACGTTTTTTGGTATGGCCAGAGAGCAGTGCTTAACTTGCGCGTGTTAACACCTCTAATACTTCAGAGACTCAGTACAAGATGGGAAAATTCAGTGTCCTCAGGAGCTATTATTTCAAGGCTGATAAGGAGGCTGACTTTACCACAGACTTTTTTCAAGGACATGGGTATCTTGTTTTTTGTTGTAGCCTGTAACCTCATCATTGAAAGAACTCTTCTTGAGTCAAGGCTTTTTAAGAGGAAGAGGTGACAAATTATTACTCTGATTTTGATTTACTTAAGATGAAGCACAGGAAGCTGATTTATTTATTTTTTTTTTAATTAATGTTTTCTAGTAGAATTTGAGAAACTCACCTTGTTCTTGGATAGTTGAGGGGCATAGGCTTAGAAACAGGGTGAGTTTTAGACCCAAGAGGAGAAATCTTTATGAACTAATATTTTAGGAGCATGTTTAAGACTTTGAAATATACTCATTCCAGAAGGTTGTATCAGAGTGATTTCCTGCAGATGTGTTTTGTATTCTTACTCTCAAAGTTATTTGTATTTAAAAGCACAAAATCTGTTTAAAATGTCAATAGTAATACTGCAGAATAGTTCTTTTCATTGCATACATCTAGAATACTGGCAGTTTGAGAATTATAGAGAGCCTCTTCTTTTCCTGCAAAGCACATAGCCTAAATGAACTCCCTTAAGGTAGAAGAAAATATGTTTGTTCAGTTATTGATTCTAGCTAGACCCCTTATTTTAGGGAGGGCTAACATGGAGGAAAAAGTTGGATTTGTATTTCCTTAACAGGCATTTCATTACGCAGCCGATGTGTTCTTAATTTGTTTGTAATGGCAATTCCTTTGCATAGGAAAATTATTTTGGAGAAGATGACATGTACACTGATTTTGAAGAAGTTATTTCAAGCCCTGTTTTGTCACTGTCAACGTCTTCAAGCTCTGGATGGACAGCTGTTGGAGTGGAAAACGAGAGAAAAGAAAATGAAAGTACAGTCAAGCCAGTTCACCCTCTTACTTTGCGCCCCTGGGATATCACCGTGCTTGTTAATTTGTACAAAGTGCATGGGCGATTGCCAGTGGTAAGGACTTCACAATCTTGAAACATTTTGCCTCATGCAATTTATTTATTTTTCCTAGTTGCATAATTTGGAGTTAAATTTAACTTCCTGTAATGTTTAGGTAAGAGTGGTGCTTTTCAAAGTGTATGTATACTCTACTAAAACTGTGGCTCTCTGAACAAATTTGAGACATGATTTGTTTTGCTGATCTGGGAGGTGGAACTGGACCATTATTTTTATGGGATTTTTATTCAGTGAACTTGAGCTGTGTAATGATATTTTCATTTGTCCATTATGACTTCTTTGCAAATTAGCAAAACTGTCTTCTAATGGTGCCTTCTGCTGTGTGCAGCTGCATTCTGAGAGATTCCCCTGAAATTCAGCTAAGAAACCAGCTCTAAAGTTGGGTTCACCCAGATGGGTTTGAGTTGCTGTTGATGTTGTTGTTGAAAGGTCTTTGAAGTTGCATGGGCTCCATTTTGAGTTATCCACTTGGAAGAAACTTAGCATATGTCCTGCTCACAGGATTAAAATTTCAACCACTATGTGTCTTTCTAGTTTCTAAAACAGATGTGTTTAATTTTTATTTTAGCATTGCAGCCCAGATGGTCCTGAGTGCCCTACAGCTTTCTTGGAAAGGTTGTGCTTTGAGATGAAGAAAGGCTTTAGAGAAACAATGCTTCAGCTTGTACTGTCCCCAGTGAATTTGTTTCTGAATGATAACTATCAGGTAGTAAGCTGGTGTGCTTGCATTGCACAAGTTGTGATGGTCTTTCACAACAATACATGTGTTGGTGTATTCTTTGGGAATGTTAGCTTTAACTTATTTGTCCTTAACAGCGACCTGCAGCAGATGAAGTTCTTCGAGAGGGTCACATCAGCCTGTCGGGTCTGCAGTTGCGTGCTCATGCCATGTTTTCAGCAGAGGGTTTGCCTCTTGGGAGTGATACTCTAGAATATGCGTGGCTGATTGATGTACAGGCTGGAAGTCTTACAGCCAAAGTTACAGCACCACAGGTACCATCTAGAAATGATTTCACTTGGAAATCTTGCATTCCTTCTTCCTTGTAAAACTGGTGCAGCATCTCCCGGCACCCTGCCTCTGCCACCCACTTCCGCTACCAGACCCTGTCCATGCCACACCACATCCCTTCCACCACTGCATCTATCATTCCATCACATGAACTTTTAAAAAAGACACTTCTGCATCCTCTGATTTCCATAAAAATTGACATTATTTTGTAGGAATAAACGTGTTCTGCTCTAATTAGGATTCTTCTGCAGCAAATAAATGCAAGCAGTGTCAGTAATGTAACGAGCAGACTCCATATATATGCTCATGTTACATAGACAGACTTCTCTGGTGGGATTTCCCAAGATGCTCCCACTGATTCAGATCAGCTCTAGTATTTTCTGCACTGCTCTATACTTCTAAATTAAACCTTGTTGATCCAAAGTACTTTAGGGTTAGAGAACATTTCTAAATGTTTGATGCGAAGATTTTTCCCCCCTACTAAAAAGCCACATGCAATTGTATGCTTCATACAGAGTTTTTTGGGTTTTCTTTTTCCATTTTATGGACCAGAACTTGAATTTGCTGTTTCAGTATCATTAGCTTTTTACCTCATAGTGTGAAGGCAGGAGGAGGTACTTTGTGCAGGGCAGTCATAGCTTTATTAAATTCAGTTTAAATTACTGCTGATTTTAAGTGTCCTTTTCTCTGGGTAGCCAAAGAAAACTCATTTCCCTCTCATAACAGAGACAGTCATGAATCATTTCCTTTATGAATGAGCTAACTATATAAAAGGCTCAATAAGCTAATTGCTAGATCTAGTGAGATTCAGTGTTCTGTTTAGCCAGTTTCCTCCTATGCTTTCTAAATCTGTCTTTGTTACTAATACACAAGGATGTCTGATGTTTAAATTGAATGATAGAATATTTTGAGGTATTTTTTGGGGGGTAAAATAAGGGGAGCTCTGTCTTTAGAATGAAGATCTCAGGGGAACTGTTATGGCAAAAGCTGTTTCCTATATAAAGAATTGTAGTTACATTTTTTCAGTACTCTATTGAATATCCCAAGTTCATTTTGTGTACTTACTGTTAGCAAATGTGTTCTTATTGCCTTTCAGCTGGCTTGTCTTCTGGAATGGGGCCAGACCTTTGTATTTCATGTGGTGTGCCGGGAATTTGAACTGGAAAGGCCAAAATCTGTAGTAATATGTCAGCATGGCATCGATCGTCGCTTTTGTGACTCCAAGGTAACCTTTCATCCAGCTTAATTTCTCACTATATTTGCACAGGTTCTTGGGAACAGTTCAGAATTGCTGTTATCAAGATCCGTGGAATACATAGGTTGGATGTTCCCTCTGATAAGTAATAGCTCATTATGTTTTAGAAAGAAAAGTGATTCTCTCTGGATTTTCCTGTGGAGACACACAGTGTTCTTGTGCTCTGAATTCTTTTGAGAAACAGTATCCACAGAAGTTATGTCCAGTTACTTATCTGTACTGTGACAGTCAGGAGCCAAAGGGCATACTCCAGTGTTCCTTAGGAGACAAAGGTCGTGACTCCCCTCATGTTCCTGGCACACTTCCATGGCACTTTGTAATCCATATGCTTTGTTGACGGACCAGTGCTTACTACCATGTCATTTTGGATTCTGCTTTTGGTGCTGGTCTCTTGGAATCCACACGCACAGTCCTTTAAGGCCAAAGGAAAGCTTGCCATATATTAAGCATGAATCCTCCATTTTTCTCTCTCAACATCCTCCTTGTTTTGTTCCAGTTTCTGTGATCTTTATTCAGAAACTCAATTTGCCTTTTGCTTGTGGAAGCCAGGAGAGCCAGTTGGGTCCCCTGATGTTGCTGGATGGAAGATATAAACATACATTAGTGAAAATGAACCTTGACACAGAAACATCGCATCCCGTTCTTTTGTTGATGGTTTAGAATTAGTAACTTTTTATTGCTTTGGCTTTAGTTCTCTGTTAAACAAAACATAAGTAGAAAGTTAAGGAGAAATAAAACTGAAATCTCTCATGTGCATTTCAATGTTGTCTTCTTGGTTTTCTGTCAGATGAACTGTGTCCCTGGGCCATGCCCAACATCTGATGACTTAAAGTACACAATGACACGCTTAGCCATGGATGGAGCAGACCTGTATGTGGTGGAACATGGCTGTGCTACCAATATAAAGGTAAAAGTATTTCTCTTAAGATCAGTTAAAATACTACTTTGTCAGTAGAGTTTCGTGCTACTTGAATGTATTGCTTCCTTATATGCAATGGACAAAGCAGAATTTTGGAAACTTTAAGTGATAAAAGTTGGCTTGGACTGGGCCAGGAGCCAGGAGTAGGTCAATTTGGCTTCTGCTTAGTAATTCCATTAGTGATCTGAAAAAATGGTAGAGAGGAGTGGGTGTCTGCCAGAATAAGACTGGAAGCTGCAGGGTGGGTGTAAGAAAACACTGCATAGTATAAATCTCAGTGTCTGTACCTGAGAGCTAATAAGAACTTGTGTTGTAAGTTAGTAACTCAGCAACTGGAAATAATTGATATGGATTCCATACATGTTAGTGCTTGATAACTCATGATCATCTCACGTGGTAGAGCTGTTAGAATTAAGATGTATCTTTGGTGGAGATTGTTAGTGTTAGTGCCACTGCCTGGCTGAATCTAGACTACTGCATGGTGTGTTTCTGTTTAAAGAAAGGTGAACAGAGAGGAGCTGATAATCTCTGCATTATCTTATCATCCACGAGAAAACTGGCAAATAAAATTATTTAATGTAACAAATATAAGTTAAGAGACCGCTGAGTTTGGTAACAGCAGAAAAGGAGGAAAGTGCTGTGCTGGTAGAAGTGACTAGTAATTGTGATGCCCTTTAATGAATTAAGGTAGACTTAGCATGTAAGGTTTTGAGAAAAAAATTTACTGATCTTTCTGGAGTGAGTATTAGGAGGTGTGTTAACTGTTTCAGGGCTGTCCTTTCTTTGTTTCTGACATGACTAATCAGAGTTGATGTTTCCAATCATGTTTTCAGATGGGTGCTATCCGTATTGCAAACTGCAACCTCCACAACCAGTCTGTTGGAGAAGGTGTAAGTGCTGCTATTCAGGACTTACAACTGAGACAATATGTTGAGCAGGTGAACAACTGCAGAACTGGTCTTCAGCCAATATTGAGGAGGGCATATTGGCTGGAAGCTGGCTCTGTCAACTTGGGGCTCATCACTGCTGACATTGCTTTAGCTGCAGATCATCCTTCTAAACATGAAGTGCAGAGACATTTCTTAGAAACACACGATAACCGAACCAAGAGGTAAGATTGAGGGAGATGCATTTTGAATTTCTTTGGAGCTGTAAGTTAATGCATTCATCTAAAGATGGAGCTTTGGGTTTTGCTTTTGGGGTTTGGGTTTTTTTTTGCTTATATAGGTAATATTTTTTTAATCATTATTTTTTATGCATGTTGAATACTTGTTTATGGGTTTGGTGGTTTTAATGTGTTTGGCTATAGAAAAATCATATAATTTGGGGCAAAACTTAGTTTTTTGCTCTGCCTTCCCTTGTTTCCCGAAATGACTGTGAGGGAGAGGAGAGACTTGAATTTGTCTGAACTGAAAACAGACCTTAAAGAGTCCTGAGCAAGCAGATAGGCAGCTGTGAACAAGATACCTGGTGAAACTGTGCTTTTTGTGTTTCCCCAAAAAGCAGTTGCCGCAGGCATAAGCAGCTTGCTCCATTGTGGAATGTTTGCAGTGCTTGCCTCTGTGCAGAGAGAGAGTTACTATTAGCTTGTATTTGGCAGGTGGACGTAATCTCTTCCTGAACATGGCTGCCTGAGCACTACATATACACTGCTGATGTGCTCCTTTCTGGACCTAATCCTTCATTTTGTCTGACATCTGTGTTTCAGATACAAATCTTACTCATTTTGCAGTGGGTGAAACAGGAGCTCACGTTTAAGAGAAGCATGTCTTTTACTCTTGTTTTCTCTGAATGTAAATGTACTAAGGCTGATGAGGTAATGTTTTTGTTTTGTTTTCTGTTTTTCTGCCTTTGTATAGATTGTGGTTTTTGTGGCCTGATGATAATTTGAGGAACAAAAGAAGCAAGAACAAGTGTGGCTGTCTTGGTGGCTGTCGATTCTTTGGTGGCACGTTAACAGGACTAGATTTTTTCAAGCTTGAGGAACTGACACCTTCCAGCAGCTCTGCCTTCTCAAGTACAAGTGCAGAATCTGATATGTTTTATGGGCAGTCTTTACTGCAGCCAGGAGAATGGATAATTACTAAGGAGATTCCTAAAATTCTAGATGGTGAGAGTGCATTGTATGGTAATTGTTCTCTTACTGAGTCCCAAAGTGTAATTTCAGAACTGCACATGAGTATTTATAGTCCTGATTCTGGTTAAGGAGTAGTACTTGTGGCATTCTTGTGCAAAAATTCTTGCAGCAATATGAATTCTTCTAACAGCAGACAGTAGCCTGAAAGTAGTGAGCAAGCTTTCATATCCTGAGTTTTTGTATTAATGTGCAACTCATTTCTGAGTGACAAGTTTATTGGCTTGCTTCTGTTTTGCTTATATAGCAAGCAGTGTACCAAGACAATGTAATGTTTTGCTGCTGTGGTTTTATTCATTTTTGTTGCTGCAACATGCTATTACGTGCATGCACTTCAGAAGCAGGGCTTTTAATAAATAAGGATTTTTATTTCTGTGGGCAGGGAAAAGACCATTGCAGTTGTGCTATAAGATGTTGAGTTTTTCTGTTTCTGATCCTAGGTAAAGCAAATGGTGTAAAACGCAAAGATTGGGATTGCAGATCAATGGGTATAGAGATAGAAAGAAAAGCACAACACCTAAGCCTGCAAGTGCCCTTGCGCTCCCATAGCTCCTCCTCATCCTCGGAGGAGACCAGCAGTTCTAGTGCTGCACTCCCCTTGCTTGCAGGTGAGAAGGACAGCCCATCATCAACTACTGAGGATCACTTGGGACAGAAGGAGTTCTTGTCTGGTGCAAAAAGGGAAGATGGCCATGGAAGGTTAGTACTCTCTGTCCAGGTAGTAGTATAAATTTGCCTCTTGAGCATGTTAAGACAGAAAAAATTCTTATATTTAGCAATTTTTGTGCTTACTTGCTAATGGTACTGCTGAAATGCATTTCCTAGTTTGAAGACAAATTTGGATCTCTAATAGGAGATGATCTGGGTAGAAAATGCAACATGTAAGACAACAGCACTTGCTGTGAATGTTCAATATCACCTATATGTAGACAAGTGGATGAGTAAGTGGCAGAATTTAGTATGTAGTCAGTATTATGAAAATAATTGCTATGGTAATAAAGAGAAGCATTACTAATAAAATAAGCTAATGATCCTTTAATTTATCTTCCAGTGTTGCAGCTGAGGGTGCAGAGGGCAGCCCTGCATCCCCTGGTAACCAAGAAAGACCTGTTGGTCAGTCTCCCCTGAGGTCTCCACTGAAGCGGCAAGCCTCTGTGTGCTCCACTCGTCTCGGGAGCACCAAGAGTCTCACGGCAGCCTTCTATGGAGACAAGCAGCCCGTTCCAGTTGGTGTGCAGTTCAGCAGTGATGTGTCTCGTAGTGATGAGAATGTCTTGGACTCCCCAAAGCAGAGGAGGAGCTTTGGGTCTTTTCCATATACGCCATCTGCTGATTCAAACTCGTTTCACCAGTATCGCTCAATGGATTCCAGTATGTCGATGGCTGATAGCGAAGCTTATTTTTCTGCAGCGGAAGAGTTTGAGCCAATAAGTAGTGATGAAGGTCCAGGAACATATCCAGGGAGGAAGAAGAGGAAAAAGCAAGCTCAGAAAATTGAATATAGTAGAGGGTCTATTTATCACAGTGTGGAGGGGCCCTTAACAAGCACAATACACAGAGAACTTAGTCAAGATGTCAAAACAATGCCAATTAAGACTCATCCTTCTCAGGCATCATTTGTTTCAGCTCTGGGAGGAGAAGATGAGCATATTGACAGCATGTATGTCATGGAAGCTGAAAAGACTGTGGAAAGTGAGCAAATAACTTCCCAGCAGCCTGTAATGGCCTGTTATCAAAATTATCTTACACAGTTCCAGGTGATCAACTGGTCAGTAAAGCATCCAACTAACAAAAGAACTTCAAAATCCTCATTGCATCGCCCTTTAGACCTTGACACGCCAACGAGTGAAGAAAGCTCATCATCTTTTGAGCAGCTTTCTGTCCCAACATTTAAGGTATGGAAGATGGAGTAGAGAAAGGAGTAACAATTTAAAACAAGTTAGAATTGCTTACTACACCCGTTGTGTAAACAAAGCTGTGAGAAACTGGAAACTTCTTTCTTTCTGGTTAAGCAAGCGTTGGATTTCTGAGTTCAGATTATGGGCTGTCTGTCTGGGAGGTTAGGAAAAAGAAAAGATGGAGTTAGAATTGTGTGGCTAAGATGCGTGTTCTGAATTAATATTGCATTTAAAAAGGCTGCCTGTGGAATGAAAAACAGCAGAAGGTTATTTGTGTGAGTTTTGTTTAAAACATAGATTTTGCAGAACTTCAGTGACGGTACATTTAATACTGATGAAGTATAATCTAGGCTGTGGATGATTTACTTCAAAGATAAGTTGAAACTTGTAGATTAGCAAGTTTGGTTTTTTCCCAAGTATTTGGACTTTTGTGTTTTTCCTTGTGATGTATGGACATGAGCATGCATACTTAAGGAAGGGACTGAAATGAAATACTTGACAAGTAAGGGAAACAACTTGATAAAAAATAGGTGTCAAAGCTCTGGAATTTCAAATCACTTTGCAACAAAAGCTTTGTGTTCATGTAGATTAGTATTTGGAGTATTTTTAAAACCAATCAGTTACTGTTTATCTATATCAATACTTTGTAATGTAGTTCCTCAAGTAATTAAAACAAGCAACCTAGGAGTTCCTGTGTTCTGTGGTGGAGAATCTACATAAGAGGAATTCTTTTAAAGAAACAAAAAAACCTAAGAAGAATCTTTATGTGAAGATTCCAGTAGGGTTGGTGTTTTTCTTACATAGAAGGAATGTAATAAATTTCTTTGCACTTTTACCTTAGATTGTTAAACAGGGTCTCACAGCTAATTCGTTACTGGACAGAGGCATGCAGCTGTCAGGATCAACATCCAAGTAAGTTGAATACTGCATAACATTATTAAAGTATTTTTTAAGGATAAGATTTCCCTCTTGTTACATTGATGTGTAGCAGTAGTTTTTAATACAGATCTGTTTTAGAACAGATGATCTATTACAAAAAGTTTGGGTGTGGTCAAAAAGAACATAAGAAATTAAATAATTTTCTGGGTTTTTTTATGTTTTCAAGGTTATGAATTGCAGTTTAAGTTTATTTGGGAGGTGCTTTTAACAAGTGTCTGAATTTGAATCTGTGGAAGGGCCTTGCCCTGGAATGTTACCTGTGTGCTTTCCAAGCCATGTGGTAGAAGAAACCTGCTTTATATGGATTTTATGACGAATTAAAATTGTACCAGGATACTTCTGTATCTCTTTTACAAACCTAGCTTATTAATGTGTGTTTGACTTATTTAGTACACCTTACACTCCTTTGGAGAAGAAATCTGCAGAAAATACTGATGATGAAACAATAACAGAGGAATGGACGCTGGATCACCCAGTCTTCCAGACACGAACAACGGCAATAGTAGAAGTAAAAGGAACTGTAGATGTAGTTCTGACTCCTCTTGTAGCAGAGGCACTGGATAGGTAATTAATTTTGCTTTTCTTACTGCAGTGTTAATTCATGATGCTAAAAATTGTCTAAAATTAAAGCTGTCATGTTCAGCAAAGACTCAGGTAAAAGGGTTGAATTAACATGACTGATGGAACAGCAGGGCCTTATACACAGAGAATCTAATTCTGCATTTCCCATGAAGAAGGTTAAGAATGTTATGCTGATGTGGGAAGTGCCTTTTGTGTTTGTCAGTGCTTTTTTTTTTTTCCTCTGTAGTGTTAACTAAGTATTATTGATGGTGTGTCACATGGAACTGTAAGTTTCAGTGGTCTGTGTGGGCTTGTTTCCTCTCACAGGTATATAGAAGCAATGGTGCATTGTGCTAGCTCACGACACCCAGCAGCAATTGTTGATGACCTGCACTGCAAAGTTCTTCAAGATGCTGTGCAGAACAGCAAAACAAGCTTCTCAGAAAATGTAAGGAAAAAAGGGAACAAGAAAAATGTACAATGTTTTGAAAGAACATTGTTTTCTATATTTTATATAGGGAAAAGTTATAATTGAATTCAGTGTTTCAAGATACAGTGGCTAAATGCTGTGTCAGTTTGGGATATGTGTTTATTTCTGTCTTGTGCCTAATGTATGTGTTTTTAGAATCAGCTGTCTTTTGGTGGCCTGGGATCTCTCTTACAGAATTAAATTTTTCTCATGAATATTGTCTAGTCAGTGATTTGCAGGAGATAATACATTCTGTTCTTAGAAAGTGCTATAACTGCTATTCTTATGTGCTGTATTCATATCACTAATGCATTATTTATTATTTTACAATATACACAGAGATAGTCTCTGTGAAGTTCAAACTAAACTGTAAAAGTGCATGTGGGGTGGGTTTTTTTTTTTTTGCAGTTCATTTGATACCTTAAAAAATTCATTTCTCTTGAAAAGAATTGTGTATTACTTTTTCTGAGGTAGGAGTTCTTTCTGTCCAAGTTAATGGCCATATCTATGTAATTTCTTAGACTTCACATTGAAATGGACAGTAATAATTTAATTCATAATAAGTTGTTCTAGATCACTTATATATGCAGAACTCAAACTTGGAGCTGAACTCTGGTAATTGGAAAGTTTACTGCAGAATGTCATTGCTGCTCTTATGGATCTGTATCTGTCTGTGCTTCAGTCCTTGTTCTAGAAATCATGGTACTGTGGTTTAAGTGAAGTCAGGCTCACTTGCTGCTTCAGTACTAATAAACTATCCTGTTCTTCTTTAGCTAAGCAACTATGAAAATAAATTTCTCTTTTTCCCATTTCCAAGTTATCTTCAAAGCAGGATGTTAGAGGAACAAAAATAGACACTACCACTACAGGAGCAACAAACCAGGGACCAGCACAGACCAATCTCTCACTTAAGCAAGATAATGTGACAATTAAAGGTCTTCAGGCTAACGTCACAGTACCAAAGGTAACAACTTTTTCTTTAGTTTATTAGTAGACATTACAAGACTTACAAATTACCCTTATTTTGCATCCCTGTTAGTTCCCCAAAAGCTTACATGAAGCTTTGTATGTGTGCTAGATAAGTAATGTTTTGAACAGAACAGTCTATTCTGGAGTTGCTCAATTTTATTATGGTAGGTGTGCAAGTTAAATAATCACCACTGTAGTCCGAACTGACTGCCATGTCTCTGAATTGTGTTCAAATTATCCAGATGGGATGGTTTTATCTTTTGGGTTTTTTCCTTTTACTGAGAAGTATAAGGCAGAAGTTAGTGATGCTTGAAATTCGAGAAGAGTGGATTTAGATTGGATGTTAGGAACAGGTTCTTTACTGTGAGGGTGGTGGAATATTGGAAGAGGTTGCCCAGGGAGATGATTGAGACCCCATCCCTGGAGAAATTCAAGGTCAGGCTTGGTAAGGGTCTGAGCAACCTGATCTAGTGGAGGATGTTCCTGCTCCCTGCAGGGTGGCTGGACTTCCATCCCACACCATTCTGTCTATACTCAGTGTAACATGTTTTTCTAAATTTCTTTTCTCTTTTTTTGGTTTGGAATTTTCCAAATAGGTGAACCTGTGTTTACTACAAGCATCTGTTGATGAATCCCCAGGGGTTTCTTCTGGCAAAACAGTGACTCACGTTTCATTGGTAGCTTTGTGTTTTGATAGAATCGCCACACAAGTTCGTATGAACAGGTGAGAGTAATGCATGTCAATCTTTGTGTGCTTGTTAAGTTAGTCAAAAGATTTGCTGCAGTTCTGGAGAGTATTTGAAAACATTGTCCTGACTGAGCTAAGCAATAGAATATGTCTTCCATGTTTTATCCATTAACATGTAATACCTAAGTAGAGTTGCATTTTCTGTAGGAAGTGGAGGGACTCATCTGGAATAATTTTGGACCTTTAGTTTTAGATCTTCCTTGCTTATATGCCATGCAGGATAAAATTATTTGGTTCAATAGTTTTTATCAAGGTATGAGTCTTCTGTCTTAAGAATTCTTTTTAACACTGCTGTGCTAATGGCACTTAACATTTTTAAACACGTAGAATCAAATGTAAGGTGTCTACATTGCTTAATTGTTTTTTCTTTCTTCTGTTCAAAGGGGTATAGTTGAGGAGACTTCAAACAATACAGAAACTGGGAGGAATTCTGTCACGTTTGATCGTTACATCCAAACCACTAAAATGCAGCCCCAGTCTTCTGGCTCACTGAGATCCAATGCTGGAGCTGAAAAAGGAAAAGAAATTGCTGCAAAACTGAACATCCATCGAGTTCATGGGCAACTTAGAGGCCTTGATACAACAGGTAAGCCTTTTTTTTAAATCATTGAAAGTCAGTTTTCATGAAGCTGAGCTGTTGTAGTTGGCCCTGATCTTTTTGTAGGTTGGTTGTGTTCTTTTATATCAACATAGATAAAAAGAACCTTGAACCTGGAGATTCAGGAGACACTCTAAGCAGAAGTTTAGGCTAGTTACTCTGAATTCTTTTCTGTTACTCTACTAAAGTGCTAGATTTAAACGTGGGCAGTGTGTAAACTACGGAGATGAATTCTAAGCAGTTTGTACGGCAGATGGTTTGCATTGTAAATATTGACATGCACTGGTAAATTTCAAGCCTGGGTTTTCTGCCTCCCAGCTGATCTTTTTTAGCTATGTTTTTTCCACCTGATGCAGGGGATAAACTATGCTGATTTGCTCTCTTACTACTTTCTAGCAATTTCAAGACAAGTATAATGTGCCTCTCAGACTGTCAATCTTAACATGATAAGCTGTAGATTTTTAACTCTAGCAACCATAAATGCCAAAATGAGATCTACCCAATTGTTTTCCTTCTTGCTTATGTTAAAGGAATTCCTTCAAGAGGCAATGAATTAAATTCAGCTGGTGTAACTCCTGATCCTGGAAAAGATAAGCTAAAGTAAAGGCAAATTATGTTAAAACTGATCAAATTTTGAACATCATCTGTATCAGTTCTCTGCTGTGTCTTACAATGTTTGAGGAAGAATAGAAATATGTTAGGACATGAGGATGTCCTCCATGAAGCAAGTTTGATTAAAAACTGCAAACAAAACATAACAAAAAAACCCTCCACAACCCCAAAACACCACTATGCAAAGATGAGTGAGCAAATTAAATTGGAAGAGAAGAAAAGCAATAAGAGAATATGAAAATGATTAACTCAATTTTTTACTTACTTATGGGTAGAATCTGAGCAGTAGTATCCTGTGTTAGGTATGCTGCAGATGTTCAAGTGCCACATAATTTTTGAGTTCTAACCAAGAAAACTCATCATCTCCTTAAAAGCTTTGAGAAATGTCTTTCTAGGGATCCTCTCATTTCACATACACTTCAGAAGTGATTGCAGTTCTAAGTCAGGGGCAGCAAGTGAGAACTGGAAGGGATATAAATTGACTCGGTGTAGTTCTTTCCCTCAGATATTTGACATTTAACTCTGTGTGAGTTAATAGGCAATAGGCATAAAATTGTTTAAAGCATTCCTTCAGAAATATCACTGCAAGAAAGGATTTATAATTAAGCTACATCCTAACATCAAAGAATCCAAGTGGCATAGTACCCTCGTGGATCTTGGGCAACAGAGATTATACTGAATTAAAAACTACTTCAGTCTATATTTTCTTAGTAATCAGTGAGCCTGAGTGCTTTACATACTCCCAACACAGACATGCTGTAAATGAAGCAGTCTTTGAATTAGAACTTTTTTTCTAAATAGCCTTCAAGTATGCTGTAGGAAATATCAAATGTGTGCCTAGTTAAACATTATCCAAGAGCACTGTCAGTATTGCTGTTGTGTCACATGTCACAGTATCACTATGGTTTGTTGCTGTTAAATCCTAGGTATTTACTAGGAATAGTTGGGATTTTTTGGTTGAGTACTTTCAGGCCAATTGCCCTTTCCAGATAAAGATCTGAAAAGCTCGTTTCTACATGTCTTTGGATCCACAGCCCTATGAAAAGATCAAGGCAGCAGCTGTGTTAAGATTAAAATGTCTCAAAACTTGAATTTTGTGTTGTTTATTGTGTCCAAATGTAAAAATTACCCTGCCCTATTAACATACCAGAAGGAAGGTTCTTTACCTTTTTCTATGTTTCTTTTGTTTTCTTGCTTATGCTGAAGTTTTGTTTTCTTTCTTTCCTCCTCCTCCCATCCCCCCACTCTGAGGAACACTAAAGGAGCAGTACTTCCAGAGCAGATGATTTCAAAGAGCTCTTTGAAGATGTAAAGTTTTCTTGTTTTGTAATAAAGTGGTAAATATGTTTGGTTTTCACAGATATTGGAACTTGTGCAATAACAGCTATTCCTTTTGGGAAATCAAAAGTTCTTTTTACTTTGGAAGAGTTGGATGAGTTTACTTTTGTGGATGAAACAGATCAACAGGCTGTTCCAGATGTAGCTCGAATCGGTCCTAGTCAAGAGAAGTGGGGTTGGATAATGTTTGAGTGTGGAATTGAAAACTTAACTATAAAAGGTAAAGCTTATATAGGTTTAATCTTATTTTGTTTTATGAAACTGCTAAGGACTCTGTTGTTTGGTCTTCTAGTTCAACTGTTACTTGGTTAGAAGTTGCTGAACAAAGGTGATACCAAACAGCACATGAATGTGATACAATTTATTTATCACTTAGCAGATTATACAGTAAAGGAACTTACAGTAATCAATAATGCTTATAACAGTGTATGAAATAATTCCATATAAATTTTGGGTTTAGCAGTTTCTGAACTCAAAATTAAGGTGCAAATTGACAGTTTTACTGATTACTTAAATCCTCACCTTGCAATTGTACCCACATTAAATACAGGACAGCTGACAGAAAGGAAGAGATCAACCAGTATACGTGTTGCCTGTCATCCAAATTATTCTTTTCAGGGAATAATGTTTAAAGACAGTCTTTGTGTGACTACTGCTCATCTGCTTGGAGCAAACTATCAGAAACTCAACAACGGTTAAGCAGTTGTATAAAAACAGTAGTGATGGCTTGTTGTGATATTGCATCTTGTTTAACCCAAGTTGTATGTATGACACCTCTTAAGTGCAGACTTTTTCTATGGACTGTAAGTTACAGATGTTTATGCACAGCAAATATTTCCAATCCTGGTCTGTCTGCTTTTCCAGGAGGAAGACAATCTGGAGCAGTGTTGTATAATACGTTTGGAGTTATGGGTAAATCAAGAGATACAGAGAGAGGTGGATTGCTTGCTTCAAATAATTCTTCAGATTCTCCAACGGGCAGTGGTTATAACACTGATGTGTCTGAAGATAACCTTCCTTGTGACAGAATCAGTCCCTCTTCAGACATTAATGGGAATTCAGTTTCAGATGAGCAGGTATGTACCTACTATATAAAAATGATTGGTCTTGGGAGGGTTGTTTTCTTTCTAAACTCGTTAAGTCACAGTATTGGTGCACAGCATTAGTTTATTTTTCTTTGCCTAAATGCATGTGAAATTGTTGAAGAGCAGTGCACGGTAGGGTATGTTAGTGCCTTTCAGTATAATCACTTTGGAAAACAATTTCACTTTTGTTTCCTTTTTTAAGGATGAAGGAGTTGAATCTGATGATCTCAAAAAAGATATACCCTTGATGCCTCCTCCCCCTGACTCTTGCAGTATGAAGTTAACAATCAAAGAGATTTGGTTTAGTTTTGCAGCCCCTACCAATGTGCGCTCTCCAGCCCATGTGTTTTCAAGGTATAATTTTACTTGATTTAAAAGCATGAAAATGACATTTCTGCTTTGTTCAATTCCAGTTGCATTTGGTAGATTCTGTATGTAAGCTCAGTAATTTTTGAAGCTTCTTTGGAAATGAAGATTATGGATTTTGCATTTCTCACAGTAACTCTTGCTTCAGTTTTTTGTTGTTTTAATTTATGTGCAAGCATTGCTAGAAAATTTTCAGTTAGACATGATTAGAAAAAGAAAAGAAAGAGTAAAAACAAACAACCAACAAACCACCCCCCCCAAATCAGCCAAAGCATAACAAAACCAACAGAATCACAACAGTAATGGAACCACTAATGTGAGCAAGTAAAGCAAAACCTGCCTTAGGTGGTTTTTTCCACTTTTAATTTTAAGGCAATGAGTCTGTTTGTTAATTTGTAATAGTTTGTCCTATTCCACCTGTTTGAAGTAAGTCCTAATAGCATTAGAAGATCCTTCTGATTGCTGCTGCTGAATGTGAACACCACATTGTTTTATTTTTCTCAACAGGCAGCTGAATCTCCTGAGTACTGCAACACCTGCAGTTGGTGCTTGGCTTGTTCCCATTGATCAAGTGAAATCATCATTAAATAAACTAGAAACTGAAGGAACTCTGCGAATCTGTGCTGTTATGGGTTGCATTATGACAGAAGCTCTAGAGGTAAAGGACCTTTGTATAGGCATAGGAGAACAGAGCAGTGTAAAATGTAATATTCATGTGTTTGGCATTCTGTATATTTTTACTGACAAACTTATGGTACCACTTCCAAGCCTTCACTTCAAGAACTGGTCACAGGAACTCACTACCTGTGGGGTTTTATTGTACATAATATAAATTTCAGTGAAAAAAATTAGCTGTTAATAGTGAGGAAGTCCTGCACTTCTTAGAGGAGAGCATCTCCAGCTGAAATAACTGGAGATTCTGCTTTTGGAAAGGGAAGGCTAAGAAATACAACTGTAGTGTCTGGTATGTTTTATGAAATACACAAGTGTGGTGAATTACAGTGAATGTGGTGAATTTGGGGTATCTGTGCTCCTGCAGTGTGTTGAATCCTATTTATTTGACTGGCTTCTTAGAGGAAGGGAGGATAAACATGGCAAGAAACAAATTATAGACAAACTTTTAGTTGAAAGCTAAGATCTTTTATGACAGATTGGGTGGTGGTGTCATTTGCTAAGTAGCTTTCTTGTGTGATCAGCAGTTTGCTTGGCACCCTCTAGTGGGAAGACCTTGAGTTGACAGCTTTGGTTGGGATAATTTCTTGTCTTGCAAAACGATGAGGTTAGTGTTAGGCTACTTTTCTGCTCTACTCAAAAATCATTCTTTGCATCAGCCTCTTACTGCTGTTTCCCTTCCTATTTAATTTCCTATATTTTTTTCTAGCATTAAACCAAATTAGAAAAATACCTGGGTTTCCTTGAATTAGTTAAAACAAGCTTCTGGCTGTGCATGCATGTCTGTTAGTCCAGAAGGTAACTTAACAAACTCTATGATTCAAATCCAGCCTTCTATTTTGTTACCTCGTACAAATAAACAAGCATCAAGTATGATTTTGCACATACACTGTTTAAGGTTGGTACCCATGTGACAAATCTTTCTTGCAGTTCAAAATGGGGTTAGCATTTGGGGTATCTTAGATGAGATCTTGTAGCTCATGTGGATGTTCTGTTTGCAGCTATGTTCATAAGTGAAAAATTGTTTTCTATTTAGAACAAAAGTGTGCACTTTCCTCTGAGAAGCAAGTACAACAGGCTTACCAAAGTGGCTCGTTTCTTGCAAGAAAATCCTTCTTGTTTACTCTGTAATATATTGCACCATTATCTTCATCAAGCAAATTATTCCATCATTGAGGATGCCACCATGGTGAGTTGCCCTTTAAAACCAGAAATAACTTGGTGTGTTAGTTCTAAAAGTGTACAAATTTTTGTGTCTTAAATTAGGACATGGGCCTGATGGAATGGGTCCAGAGGAGGGCCATGAAATTGATCAGGGGGCTGGAGCACCTCTGCTACAAGAACAGGTTTAGGGAGCTGGGATGGTTCAGCCTGGAGAAGAGAAGAGATGTTAGGAACAAGTTCTTTATCATGAGGGTGGTGGAACACTGGAGTGGGTTGCCCCATCCCTGGAGATATTCAAGGTCAGGCTCAACAAGGCTCTGAGCAACCTGATCTAGTGAGGATGTCCCTGCTGACTGCAAGGAGGTTGGACTAAGTGACCTTTGGAGGTCCCTTTGGACCCAAACCATTCTATGACTCTATGAAATTAGGTAACAGTTGAAGGAAGGTTAACAGACAAGAAAATATAACCTGACTTTGTATATATCCTTAAATTGAGAAGTGGACATAGCTGCTTTCGTTTCATTTTCTTTCAGATTTACTGATTTTGTTGTGGCCTGTGTGTATGTGACATTTTTATCAAGCTAGTTTTATGAGTAACTATATGAGAAACCATGAAACAAAAAGACATCCTGAAAATTGTTAATAGCCTTTTAATCAGATTCCATTTTTCTTAAAGATAAGAGCAAAGCAGTTAAAATTTGCATCTGTAGTTCTAAAATGGAACAAATCTCAGTTATTAAGGCAAGGGCATGCACTGATTAGCTTAGTCCAAATTCTCTCCTCAGAGACAGTTTTCAGGTCTTTTAGAGAGCTTTAATAATGCAGACAGTTTAAGAAAAGAGCTGAAATTGTAAAAAACCTTAGGGCTTGAGAATCTAATCTTCTTGGTGGCTTTGCAATGTAAGTGTCTGTTGTTGTAAGTGTTTGAACAAACAGATGAAGCATAAGGAGGAGTGTTTGCTCTTGATTTTGTGTCATTTTCATAATCAATTCTGTGGCTGTCAGATTTAACCATGTTTTTTCAACATCTTCAGCTGAAAGCCCAGTGAGCAGAAACAGCACATTTTGTGGCAGAAATAGCACTGTTTGA
The DNA here is from genome assembly GCF_014839835.1 of Dryobates pubescens. Lineage (NCBI taxonomy): Eukaryota > Metazoa > Chordata > Aves > Piciformes > Picidae > Dryobates > Dryobates pubescens. Next base: position 6,455,459 of record NC_071635.1, read on the forward strand.
TTCCTGGTCAAAACAAGAAGCAGTTTTTCTCTCTAGCACGCAGTCATGTCATCAAAACAATCTGCCTGTGATTTATATATTTTTTTAATACTCCTTTCCAATAATGGGGAAAACCTCCTTCATCTCATTAATTTCAGTTCTGTTTCTTCAGTATTCTAGTGCCTTTGGGAATTGAGTCCATAGTTCAGCGCCTTATAATCACCTAAGTACCTGAGGTTTCATATTTAATAAACCTGTTTCTGTTTGCTCCCTTGGGCTAGATCCTCATGTTGTATAGATGAATATATTTACTGTGTTCAGTGAAGCTACAATTTTTATGCTAACACTATGGCTTCTTATATCTGAATGGACGTGGTGTGATGCCAGCATGTTTCTGTCATAAGCTTCTTGAACACAAAGATTTAAGTGAATTTCCTCTTGCTTTTTCCCCTACTTCAAAATGCTGTGACATGCTTTTCTTTTCAATTAAAGAGTGATGGCCTTCCTGCCTTGGTAACCTTAAAGAAGGGTCTAGTTGCCTTAGCAAGGCAATGGATGAAGTTCATTGTGGTGACCCCAGCCTTTAAAGGAGTCAGCTTGCACAGACCAACTCAGCCAGTGAAACTCCAGACAAATGCCTGCCACGAACATGAGGATGGACTTGGGTTAGAGAATGGAGGGGGTCTTCAGAGTGACACAAGTGCTGATGGAGCAGAGTTTGAATTTGATGCAGGTATTTTCCGAGTTCTTCTGTCCCCATAAAAATTCATAGGGACACCAGTAGCTCCATTGCATTTTCCTTAGTTTTAATACTGAAATACATTTTTGTATTATTTTTTTTTAGAATCAGCTTCATTTTGAAGCCACTGCTGCCAATTGTAATTATAGTGCTATAATAATTATTATTTTTTTGTGGAAAAACAAACCAGGAGACTTGCTTCACAGCCTTTGTCTTGTTACTGTACAAAATACATCAACTTGCTAGTTTGGAATGAGGATTTTGTTGTGCAGCTTCTAATCTTAGTTAACAATTGTAACATGCAATTCTTTGGATTCTCACAGGAACAGATTCAAACCTTCTGTGCTCTTTCTTAAGATGCTTTCATTTTCTGTTTGGTTTTGGCTTTTGTTTCCCCCCTTGTTTTTACTACTTCATTCGTATCTGCTACGTTAGTGTTGCGAATTTGCAGATGACTAATTTAACATAAGATACTGATTTAGCTTTGTACTTCATTTAGAGCAGACTTAAGTAGGAACCACAGAAGGGAAGGGCATAAATAAATGCATATTGTTGGAGCACTCTCTTTTGCTGTCTTGAGTACACCTATTTTATGTTTGTAGCGTCTAAGAACAGTGCTGCTTTTCCCAGCAATACCGTGCTTATGTTTGTTTATTTTTTTCCCCTCAAGTTAACTTTCCATAATATTGAGGAAAAAATAATTTTAAAACATCAGGAGGAGAATCTGGTTTTAGTTAAAAAACAGACATCAGTTATTAGATTACAGTGAGCAAAACAAAGATGTTTGTGTGTAAAACTTGTACGTAATTGTACAGTATGATGCGGATTTTTGGCCTCTCCTCTAAAATGTCTTCTTTGAGCTGGAACAGTTAGAACCAATTATATATTTTAATTTCATGACTGCTTATAAATAAATGTACCTAATAATTGATAATATTCATTCTCCATGTGTATGAATATATAAAAATAAATAAAAATGACGACAATGGCTTGTTTGGTTCCAGCTACTGTCAGTGAGCACACAATGCTCTTAGAAGGAACAGCAAATCGCCCTCCACCTGCTGGTGGCTCTTCTGGACCTGTAACTGGTGCTGAGATCATGAGGAAATTATCCAAAACTCACACTCACAGTGATTCTGTTCTGAAAATAAAGGTAAGTTTCTAGTTCCATGCATGAGGGGAAAGAAAGAGCATTGTAGCTGGCCTATTTAGAAGCAGTTCTGTAGGCTGCAGATGAATAAATGCTTGTGTGAAAGGTAACTACGACACGTGGAAGGTATGTTCCTTACACAAGTGGGCTATATTCTACATCTGGTCTTAATTGTTTTTCTTGCCAGTTAACTTCAGAGCCTCACTTGAAAACAATATTTATGTGTATCATTGAAAAATGTGCCTTAACTCTCAGGACATTCCATCTACTTGTGGAAGCAGAAATGAGGATTTAACTATCATACAAAATCAAAAATTGGCAAAGCTCTCCAATAACTTGCAGCAAGATAATGCAGCCCAGGCTGGAGGGCTCAGCAGGGGCACACTGCTGCCTCACGTTCAACTTAATGACCACCAGGAGGACCCCAAGGTCCATTTCTGCAAAACATGTTTTCCAGCTGGTCAGACCCCAGCATCTACAGGTGCATTTGTCCCCTCTCACAGACAGTTGCTTGCTACTAGCACATACTGCTCCCTTCTGTTAGGCTTGCGTGGTTCAGAGTTGAGTGGCCCAGATACTTTGCTTGAAAGCATGTCTGGCTTCTCTTCAGTTTTGGGGGCAGAGAACTTGTTTCATAGCTTTGAGCTTCTAGGTCAACCAGGAGCCTTCCTCTTGGTAGCAGAAATCACTGGCCTCCATTTCTCACCTTCCCCAGAGTCTGTGCTTACCTTTATACTAGGGATGGAAGGGCTTGGGGCTTCAGAGGCCAAATTTGAATGAGGCTTATATTCAGTGGTATGCACTGCTCCTTTGGCAAGCTTGCTTTAGGTGAATTCTGCACATCTGCAGTTCCATTTGTAAGTTGTTTAGCTTTTAAAAATGTTTTTTACATATAAAATTCTTTTAATCCTTGTGAATTCAGTAGCACATTTAAGCACAGTGTGGCATACAACCTGTCCAAAAGCTTGCAGGAATGAGAATTTTGTAGCTGCTGTGTTTTGCTCTCATATTCAGATCAAATGTCACTTCCTTTCTGCAGTTTACACAACACTTGTTTCATTTTCTCCACAAGGGTATCCATCCATATCATTCCTTAAGTTACACCAGTGGAGATACAGCTACAGATTCACCAGTGCACGTTGGCCGTTCTGGAATGGCAGTCAAAGAAAGTCCAAGAAAAGAGAGTTTGCTCAGCTATCTTACTGGGAGCTTTCCCAGCCTGCATAATCTTTTGGAAGGCACTCCTCAAAGAAGTTCAACTGCAGTTAAAAGTAGTTCTTTAACAAGAACAGGTATGATTAATGTCATAAGCTTAAGGGAGGAGAAGGGAGAGCTGATTTTATTTCAGTAATTTAGAAAAGGTACTGTATTTTCACTGTGACTTATTTCTGTTTAAGATTCCCCCTTCCTCCCCCCAAATAAGAATGATAGTTTTTAATAGCAGTGCCTATACATCACTGCACCATTCCATTTCGTAGAAGTAAGCAGTGAGTACATCAGGTTAGGAAAAGAAATTACAACTAAGAAAACAAATAAAATATTTTCCTTTTACACAGCCTTACTACTTTTTGAGTGTAATACATAAAGTGATCACTGTCATTTTTTTCTGGACCTTGTAAGTAGCTCAAAGGGTGGACTAATGTTGAAGTAACTTAGTTTGTGTATAATTGTTTTCAGGTTGTGATAGTGGTCTTTTGAACAAATGTGTTCTGTAGAAGTGTGACACACACAGGGAAATGTTTGTTCTTTCTTATTGTTCAGATTGCATTGTGTTCAAAGAAAAAGATACATTTGATTATCGCATTTTCTCTGAAATCTCTCTCCTTTGCTGTCAGGGAATGAAATATTATTCAGAAGAAAAGGTACCTTCATTTCTAAATGACTCTCTTCCTCTAAATAATGTTAGAAATAAATGCAAAAACACTTGTAGTGCAACATCCATTAGTGCCATAGTGTGATATCTGTGGTAGCTCTTGTAGTACTGTCTGATACTCATGTTACTGGAATATACCTTGAGGATTAGGCTTACTTTTGTAGTAAATAGGTGGTGTCAGTAAAATTATGCTGTGTTCCTGGCTTTAACTGTCTGATGCAAATGCTAAAGGTTCTGATTTATCTGTATAGGAAATACTGTGGCCACAGACATGTTGTCTGAACATCCTCTGCTGTCTGAGCCATCTTCTGTGAGTTTCTATAACTGGATGTCAAATGCTGTGGGCAACAGAGGAAGTGTGGTCCAAGAAAGTCCTGCCACCAAATCTGGACACAACAGTCTTCCAACAGGTATTGCTAATTGCAGCTGAATTGAAGAGATAATTCTGGGCTGGCCGTTCTGTGTTTACCACATTATTTCTCCAAGTAATCAAGCAAGTGATTTAAGTTCATCAAATGTAAATAGTGCTTGTGGGAGTTGTCAGCAAACCAGCAAATGAGCAAATATGATTTAAGCAAAGCTGCCCTGCCTCCAAAAATAAAGCATTTTCTTAAATTTGGAACTGTAAATGCAGCTTCTGAAATCATGGGTGGCTGCCAAAAGCGAAGCCATAAAATCACACTCATTTGCAGAGTTCCTTGGATTTTGTTGGTTGGTTTTAATCCAATTTGTGTATGCTGGGTTTGCAATAAAGATTTTGTACATTGGAGGCCCTGCTCTTTCTTAGTTCCATTTTGAGACTAAACATAAACATCTCTTTTGAGAGTAACCTTCTTCAGAGATGGGTGGAAGGAAAAGGAGAAAAAAAATACATGCTACAGAAAAATCTTAAGCGTATCAAAGAAGCATACAGCTACTTAGTGCAGCATATTTATTATTCTTGTAAGCCTGTCATCACTCATAATCCTTAAATGTGTGTGTCTTAATTTTTGTTTTCACTAAGACTAAATTTGAATGTTTCTTTTCCTAATAGGCTTTCAATCATAATATATAGATCTTAGGCAATAAGAAGTTGGTTTGATTTGGTTTTAAAGTTAAACAAATCGTCTGATCCTACAAAACATCTTTTTGCTGTACGTGCTGCTCAACTGATGTGGCTGCTCTGTGAACTGGAATGTGTTTCTCTGCTTGAAAGAAGCACAGAGTAGAAGTATGGTTTTCCATTTATTTATTGATTTCAGAGAAAGCTGCATTTTTTTCCTACTGGGACTGGAACAGTTTGTTCGCAAGTGTACATTTGTGAAATTAAGATTTGGTGATTTTAACCCAGACATGGATTTATCCAAAACATTTTTCTGTGGAGGCGTGTAGCCATGGCTCTCTGATATGTGCTGTAAGCTTGAGTTCTGAAAAATCAGGATTAATTTATGTTGGCAGAGCAGCTCTGTCTCTTGGAAGTTGAGTCCAGCCCAGGCTCAGGATACAGTTGATACAGCATCGCTCTATCCTATGCTGCAGGTCAGATTGTTTGTGAACAGAGCAACTGCAGGGACGTGGCTGTCCATAGTCATGAAGACCATATTTGGCAGGAGACTAATCTATAGAGATCTAATTAGTAGATCTTGCATTGCGACTAATAAAACCCAATAGCACATTGAAAGCCAAAAGCAAGTATTGACAACTGTGGATAGTCTTGCTGTTTGTTGATGGTGTCAGCTGCTCAGTCTATAAACTCAGTTTAAGCAGAAGCAAAGCACTCTAGCAATGCAAAAGCCTTGGAAAAGGAGATCAAAATGAAGGAAATATGTTTGTACTTTCCAAATATGAGTTCGACTACCTCTGTTACCTGTTTCAGCAATGACAAGACTGTTTCTTTATCCTGCATGCCACTTGAGGGAGGTTCTAGACCTGACTGGAGTTCTGACTTTCTGTGTACAGAATGTGTTGTTTATAATTAATCTTGCTGAATTTAATGGAGTTGGTGGTGGTAAAATTTGCTGTGGTGTTAGTGTTCCATGAGTATTTATTTTACAGGTGTGGCACCCAATCTTCCTACTATACCCTCTGCTTCAGACTTCAACACAGTTTTGTCTAGCGACCAGAACACCCTGGATGGCACACACTCCCAGCACAGCACCAGTCAGGATGATATTGCAGGTGTAGAAGAGGGTAACCAGGGCTTTCCTGCTGTCCAGCTAGCAGATGCACAAGTAGGTGTGGTTTGGTGGTGTATTTTGGAGTTCAGCAGGGAAAAAATAGTTATTATTTAAAAAAGAAAATATTTTTACAACAATGAAAACATTATCATAGTTTTGTACACACTTCTTATGCATTTTTATGCCAAGATGAAAAGCTTAAGAAACCTTTGGGGGATTCCATAATGAACTGTATGAATGGTGGTTAATAAAGCTTTATTTTGTAACTTCAAAGAATGTATTGGAGCATTTATGAGATTAACCTAGTTCTCCAGAGTACTTGAGGGAAAAATACACAAACATTGCTCCTGTTGCTGAGCATGCAGTGCTAGCTTCCTGTGTAGTCAGTATTTTGCTTAAAAAGTCCATAAAGCCTCCCCTTTTTTATCCTCCTTTCTGGTTTACAGCACTGTCAATAAAACGTAAAACTGTTCTCTATTATGTTTCTCATGTTGTAAATATTGTAGATCAACAGATGATGGAGCAAGAATATAGGAATCTGGACAGTAAGAAGTAAATTGGTGGGTTTTGTTTTGCAGGTTGTTTTCAAACCTCTTCTAAGTTACACAGGAATTCAGTCTCAGGATGCAATGCCACTCTGCTACAGAATGTACTTTGGAGAGTACCTTTCGTTCTCGGGAACCTTGGACTGCCTAAGAGCAGATATTGTTGATTCAGATACAGCAAAGGAAAGAAAAAGCAAGCGAGCTCGAAGGTATGTTGTGAGATATTTGAAAGTATGTAAAAAAATAGAAAGCAAGTTTTTCATGTGAAGACCTAGAATTCCAGTGTACTTCCATAGAAATAAGGAGCAGTCTTTCATTCTTTTAATCTTAATTGGTTTATCTTCGTGCTAAAATATACACTTACGTTAATCTTCCTAGGGAATGGTTTTGAAATTTCAAGTATGGGCATCTCAGCCACTTTTGAAAATTGGAGTCTGGGGAATGGGGAGCTGGTGGGAATAATAGTGGGGAAAATTTGAGAGGCTCTCAAGTGCTGTTTGTAACTAATTCTGTAAATGAGGTTGTAGCTTGCAGCATAAATGCTGAAATGTCTCCATTTCCTTGCCGATTTTGGGCAAAGCCTTAGGTTATGACAGCAAAATTGCATGGCAAACTGAGTTTAGATAGGAGTGAATGGTTACTTGGAGTAGCACGCTCTATGAAAATCCAAAAATTCAATTTTTAAACTTTAGATCTTTAGAAGATGATATCCTGAGGGAAGTAAGTGTTGGATTCAGTGAATCTGATGTACCACTACGTTAAAAAAACCCACAACACACAAAACTACTTGACTCTCGTAAAAAAGAAACAAAGTAGTAACTTGTACCTTTTCTTTCCTTAGGCAAGGAGCTGTCAATCTTCCTCCTCTTGAATTCAAACCAGCTTTGATGTTAGAAACTTTCAGTATTAGTGCTGTGGTAATGGAGAAGTCCATGTGCACACCTCACAACTCTACCAATGCCCTTTCTTTCCATGACTTGAACAAACGCTATTACAATACTTTCCACTGTAACTTTACCATTTCCTGCCAGTCCATAAGCCAGCACGTGGACATGGCTCTGGTTCGCCTCATTCATCAGTTCAGCACAATGATTGATGATATCAAAGCCACACAGACAGACATCAAACTCAGCAGATACACAGCTGGATCAGCCTCTCCAACACCTACTTTTAAAACCCGCAAGCACAGAGACTTCCGCTCTTCTGACTTCAGCCGCAGCTCTCGAGGGAGTCTTAACGGAGGTAACAGAGTGAACAACACCAAGAACAAACGAACAAACAATGAGAACAACAAAAAAGAGTCTCGAAACAAGAATTCCTTGGGGAGGTCAGAAAGAAGAACTTCTAAAGTGTCCCGAAAAGGTTCCAAAGATGTGGTTGACCACATGACTATTCACATGGATGACTCTGACTCTATCACTGTGTCAGAACAGAGTGAACCTTCTGCTGAGTGCTGGCAAAACATGTATAAACTCTTGAACTTCTACTCACTCATTTCTGACCCAACTGGGTTTTTAGAGAAGTCTTCTGAAACTTTTGGGCCAACAGGTAAACTAGTTCATGGAAAAAAAATACTTTCAGTGTGTGTGCTTTTGCTCAAGTATATTCTTCTACAGCTTTGATCATAAATTTGTTACCACCCTATCTAACTTGTATCACAGCAGCAAGTGGTGAAGATGGAGGGGAACTTGTAATTGGTTCTCCAAGGTGACATACAAAAGGAAAAAAACCCAACTTTCCTGGCTTTATAGTATCCTTTGGTTCTTTCAGTCCTAGACTTAACACGTGTTTATTGATGATCCTTGGCTTCAAATACAAATATAAATCAGATAAGCCAAGGATTTCTTGTAAAGTATTCTTCAGTAACTCCTTTGGGTTTCTATAGGTGTTCGAAGCCCAACTGAACCTGCTTGCAGAGTGGTGTTTGAGAACGAGCAGGATAATGGCAGAGACGCGCAGAGGAAGCGCAGCCTGGTGACTTCGGAGCCGCAGCACGTCACTCTCATAGTATTTGGGATAGGCATGGTAAACCGGACCCACCTGGAGGCAGACATAGGTGGTCTGACAATGGAGTCTGAACTAAAGAGAATCCATGGCAGCTTCACTCTGAAAGAGAAAATGAAAGGTGGGTTAAGCTGAAATGAGCTCTGTGATTAAATTCAGTGGGAGCTTTACCTCTTTGTGTCCAGACATAGCAATGCCAATGTGGATGTGCATGCACTGTGCTATGATTTGTTTGTAAATAGCTGTAGGTTGTACTGTCCACACACAAAAATAACAACATTCAGCCAGTTCTTTTAACTAGGATGCTGAAGGATTGTAAAAGGATTTTCAGAAAATGCCATGAAGGAAGTTCTTGTACAAGAGAGTGCTTTCATTTTCAAAAGCTTTCTTGTCATAGTTTAAATCTGTTATAGCTTAATGTGCTTAATTTTTCAGTGATTTTCATGCTACAATATTTTTGAAAGTACACCTTGCTTTGAAATACCTGGAAGTATTTTACTGAATGAAATGCTGTTAAGTACATTCTTTTTTTACCTTCTTAAAGATGTCCTGCATCAGAAAATGACTGAGACCTGTGCCACTGCTCACATAGGAGGTGTCAATATTGTCCTGCTGGAGGGAATTACCCCAAATATCCAGTAAGTACAAATCTAACAGTTCAAAATTGTTCAAGTGTGCAGAAATGGTATCAGTTGTGTGACAGTAAAGGTATGTAGCCTAATTTTGGAGAAAGCATTGATGATATGTCTTTAGGTAGAATCCGCAAAGTTGTTGAGTTTGGTGGCAGCCATGCGGGTGTTGCAGAATTGTGCTTGAGTTAGACTTGCAAAGCCAACTGCATGTGCCTGTTGATGGGAAGGCCTTCTACAAAAGCCAGTCTGAGTAAGCTGAGAAGGGATGTGGTGAATGTTTTAATAGGTTTCAGTCTGGGGCACCAAATCACACAAGATTTAAACATAGTTATGTGAATGTGAATACTCCTGTTCCTTTCTATTTCTAATAAAAGTTACTAAGTTCAGAGCTGATTGTACAGTCACATTGTAAATGGATAAATGACCTGACTGAAAAATTGTAGGTGATAGGTCCTCTTGTAAAAAGGAAGAAATGAATGTTCCTGTAATCAGAGCACTGATTTTCTGCTATGTGATGTACTCACATAAACTATGGCATCAAGTGTGTTTTCTGTTACCCTTTTAAAAGGTTTTTCGAAGCTTAGAGGTTCTGCTAAACCATATGAGATTTTTAGGGAGTATTTAACCTATTGATGCTGATTATTCCCATTTCAGATCTATATTGGTTATTTAATAGATATATTTTTGAACTCCTACAATGCATGATTTTGTTCTTTTTGCAGTTCTAATATCCATTTTTCACCTTCTGTATAATTGACAACTTGGCAGGGGAGGAGAATCACTTTTTATGCATGAACATCTCTAACTGTTTGCTCAGCATCCACATTGTTGGGGTTCTTTTTTTGCCAAGTTCACATACTCAGAAAGGGCATGCATTATTTTTCTTTGTTTCTAGCTTAACTTCTTTGTTTGAGTTGCAAAACAACAGTTGAACTACAACTCTTTGTAATACAAATCACCCTCACACAGTATGAGCATTAGCCAGGTAACCCTCAGTATGTGATCTGGGTTTGGAATACTCATGTTGTAGAAAAGGGGCTGAGTGATATGACTGGAGTCTTCCTGTAATTTCTGTTTAGTTTGGAAGATGCTATAGAGAACTTAAAACATAGAGAATTTTATTCATGTCCCCAGCTAAATTGCTTCCAATAGCTGTATTCTAGAGGGATAAATGAAAGTTCTCATCTGACAGACATGTAGGGTTTCTGAAGGTGACTGAGACTCTTCATGTCTGTTTTATGTCCTAATCTTACTGAGCTCCCATATAGGGAGGGTACAGAATGAAAGGGGAGAAATGATAAATCGTTAAAAGTAAACAACAAAGCTTAACAAAACCCAAACCTTCAGCTTGGTAAATCTGAAAGTTAAGTGTCATATTGTGGGTTACAAGTAATTAACTGACTAATTTTGCATGGATGTTTATTCTTTATTTGCTTTGTTTTTGTTTTTCTTGCTTTCTCTTCAATCTTCATCATCTGTAGACTGGAGGATTTTCCTACATCTCCTACAAGCACAGCCAAACAAGAGTTTCTGTATGTCATATTATTATGTTTAATAGTCTTGCAATTAACTCTGTGTTGTGTAGCTAATGGCTGCATTCCTCTTGTGTGTGATTGTGTAGGCAGATGTTGCTTGAAAACATTTTAGTTTGTCATCTCGTGTTATTCAGATAGGCTTTTAATGTAGCCTGCTAGAGATATGTCAAATAAAATGCCCTTGTAAATGTTAGCAATCTAGCTTTAGGGCCAGGTATTAGACTATGTGGTCACTGCTGCAATGCTATAATGGTTCCACTGGCTGTTAAGCTCTTTAGATCTACTTCAGTGCTTATTTTAATGAGGTGAAATAATGCTGACAAATCTAAAGGAATAGACAAATCAGAGTTGCTCCAAACTTGGTAAGGAACTGCTGTGGTTAGAGTGATGGTACCTGTTGTGATTTCAGCATCAATAGGACCATTCCTTTTGTCTTTATGTAGTTCTGTGCTGGGTTAAATTGCTTGGCTCACTGACCAGGTTATGCTAACACAAAATCTTTCCCTTAAACTATGCCTGTGCAAATGCTGCTCATGAAGGTGACCCTCTTCATGTCTTCCAGATCTGTATGTGTCAGTGTAGGTCTTCTCTTTGTAGTTGCTTTCTTACTTCCTGCTGCTCCTGTGCATAGGGTCTTATTGGAGTAGTGGTCAAGGGGGGAAATGTTACATGGGCAACACAGAAGCCTTGTTATATAAGGACTCTGAAGCATTCTGAGAAGAAAGGTTATGTAGGCAAAAATTGTGAGGCTTTTTATTTTATTTTTGTTTCCTTTCCCAAAGCAGTACTCTGTTTCCCAAAGCAAAAGGCTTCTTTTCCTGCTTTAGACCACCAGAGCACAGCTTTGGGAAGGACTTAGTATGACTGCTGTTGTTACAACATTTGTGTATTTTCAGTGTTACAATAATACAAGATTAACTTTAAAATGTCCTTATAGATGTAGCTCTGGAAGTAAAGGTGGTGGACTGAAAAACTGCAAGTGATAGAAAATATTCAGGTTTTTGTTCCTTTTTGTCCAGTAGCAACACTGAACCAGTGAGATAGTACTGTTTTGTGTAGTGTGTCGCTGCATAGTTGTTATCTATTGTCATATGTGGTCAACAAAAGTATAAATGATTAAAAGGATTGGAGAAATCCATATAGGATATGTCTGATGGAGAGTCATCAACACAATACAGCCTCTGGCTCAAGAAGTAGACCTCATGGCTAGAATTAAGGGAAGAATCACTGTATTTACACCCCGTGTAGCTGCTACTGCCTTCGTTTTCCTTGAACTCCATGGTAGTTCCTCAGTTTATTATAGATCTCCTGCTGATGTTTTTCCCCTCCCCTTTATCTAACATTCCTGTTACTCTGCTAGGTTGAGTGGTGGCTTTATAAGCAGTTCTGTAGTGGGACAAAGCTTTCTTTCCTTTTTTTTTAATTTCTGGAGAGTGATTATAGAATTGATTTGAGAACATAGAATTGCTTCTTGCTGGAATACAGCTTAAATATCAGGAAATGATTTTTGTAATATTCAAGCACATCTGTTATAGGTAAATCGCCCTAGGTAAGCAAACTGCAGATATGTGATGTACAGTGCTCATTGCAAATCATACAATCACAGAATCATTTTGGTTGGAAAAGATATTTAAGATCATTGAGTCCAACCACTAGCTAATTACCAAGTCTGGTGCTAAACCATGTCCCTTGTCCTATGTATAGCCACACAGTTGTTCTGCATTGCATTCTGAACCGTATCCTCTTTAACATTAAGGTTTAGACTTCATATTTGGAACAGTATTTGTCAACAAAGCATCACTATTCATTCAGAAATCCATTTACCACTTGGTAGTATTTCTTCTATTGACATTTTTGGATGCTAAAATCAGATTTTACTGGGTCTTCATATGAAAAGGATGATTTGGGCTGTCCTGTTGAAATGGAAGGCTGTTACTTGTTCCTGTCTGTGAACATTTGTCTGTGTATGTGCAACCAAGTGTGCATAAACTGAAATGGTCTTACCTTATGCAAAAACAGTTGAACAGGTGTTTTTGCAATGCATGACTTTTAGCTCTCTTAAATGTAGTCTACTTGTTTGTGGCATGTAGTGCATCTTTGTGTGTGAAGTGAAAGAGAAAGGACTGTGTCTGTAGTTTATAAACAAAACACTTAGATGAATACTTAAAAATTGAGCTAACACTTAAAACCCTTCCAGCATTTTAACATAAAACTGTAACCGTTTTTAAGGACATGCAAATAAATCCTATTCCCTTCTCTGTTAGAACTGTTGTGAAATGCAGTATTGCCAAATCCCAGGCCCTGTATAGTGCCCAGAGAGGGCTGAAAACAAACAATGCTGCTGTGGTCAAAGTTGGAGCCATCAGCATCAACATTCCTCAGCACCCTGCCACACTGCACAGCATGATGGTGCGCAGTTCTCACCAGCTCTCCAAGCAGATTTCGGATCTCATCAGGCAGCCTTCAACTGCGTAAGTGCTGCCTGTATGGCACTTCCAAATACCCCTGGATGCCATTCTGTTTGTGGGCTTATGCTGCTTTGAACATGTGTGGGAGAGTCAGGCTTGTCATAGGTTGTGTTAGAATAACAAGTGCTTTTTCATCTCTGTGTTGGTAAACAGGCCCCAGCCTACCAAAGAAGATGTTGCGACTCCTTTGCCCTCTGAAAAGACTCCAACAAGCATTAATCAAACACCTGTTGAAACAAATGAGTTTCCCCAGCTGCCAGAAGGCTTAGAAAAGAAGCCTATAGTTCTGAAATTCAGTGCCATGATAGATGGGATAGCTATTGGAGCAGCACTCCTGCCCTCGCTGAAAGCAGAATATAAGATGGGAAGGATGAGGAGTCACGGAATGACAGGTAACAGCACTCTAAAACTTCGCATACATTGGGTCTCTTAGTTAGGCCTTTTAGAAGGATCCAAGAGGACTTCATTTGTGTTGAATTATAGATAGAGCCTTGAATCTGTTGTTAGAGGCTTATTTTTTTGACTGTGGACTTCAGTCAGATGGGGCTATAGAGAGAATTTACATTGTTGTTATTAATACACAGTTGTCAGAGAGAGAATACTAGAGCAGCTGAAGATGTGTATATGGTCATAGTTTCCTCCAGGAAGCTTCCTTCTGATTGTTAAAACCAAGAACGCGTCCTTATTTTTTTAAGGCTACTTGAAAATACTTAAAGGGCCTCAGTAGAGATGAGGTGGTATGCATGACTCCCTTCTCCATCTAATTACAGTGAAGTCTGCATTTTCTTTCAAAAAAGAAAACCCTGAATCATGTGGGTGGATATTTTTAGCTCTAGAGGTCTGTGTACTTCAGTAACATTTAAAAGACTTTTTGAATTCCAGCACTGTTTTCAAATGTAAGGATAAGTGAAAAATTCTTTTGCCATTCATATTTCTTCTTTCCCTGTCTTCCTTTTACAGGTGCCCAAACAAGATTTAATTTTGAGCTCCCAAACCACAGATTGCGCTTCACTTCAAAAGTCTCTGCCACTGATATGTCAACTATTCCTCCTTCAGCAAGTCTCAACCTTCCTCCTGTCACTATGTCAGGCAAATACATCATGGAAGAACACGATACTTACTCAGACCAAATCTGGAGCATAGATGAACTGCCTGCTAAGCAAGGCTATTATCTACAGGGGAACTACTTACGTTGTGTGGCTGAAGTAGGTGTTGAAGACAGTAGTCATCTTCTGATAACTTGTTCTGTCACATTTTCTATGTGCATTTTCATAGTATTTAATAATCTTCCTACTCCAGAACTCTGGGTTTACAGGTTGATCCATATACAGCACTCGTAATTGCATGACACAAACAATGTTCTCAGTCCTTAGTCTGATGAGCTGCCAACATAAGCAGTCGAGACCTCTGTATTAGAGGATTTTAAACATGTTATTTTGTGCAAATAAATAATGAAGATATGTCTAGAACCCTTTTTTGGAATGATGATATTTCTCATCAGTGAAAATGTGTTATGCTAATGACTCAGGGTGTCATTTTCAACTGAAAGCTAACACATCAGATAATGTCATATATTTTGCAAAGAGAAATACTGAAAAATTTTCAACCAGATCTCTTGTTTTATAACTGGTTTGTTTTCCCATGACTAGACAGCTCCATAGATAGGAGAAGTTATATATATCCTTACTAAAGGGTAGAAAGTTTTCTGTTTGACACTGAGTGTTCTTCTCCCAGTTTCCACAGTTAGTATTCGCAGGGAGAAATTGATGCTACTTTAAAGACACCTGTCTGGTGGGGAAAAGTGAGGCCTTTCTGCTACCTGTATTTCTTTAGTCAGAAAAATGGTGTGGTGTGTTTGCAATTGAGACTGCTGATATTTGCATCTTTATTGGAGGAGTTTAATTAGGTGCTGCTTTTTGTTCAAGACACTTGAGTCATTTCGTGGCTGAAGAAAGACCTTAGGGTTTTCAGATTTGTTTGGCAAGTAAAGCAACATGGAGGGGCTGCTTAGCAAAGGCAAAACCCAAGTTCAAGTAGTTTTGGAAAATATTTTTATTATATTTAAAAAACCCAAATCTTAAGCAGATTTCTTAGGAATATTCTTCAAGATTAGATTGGACAAATTGACATTGAAAAGTCAGTGAACTTTTTCTGGTACAGTGACTAAATAATGCACTTCAGAGGTTGATGGCTCCTTTCTATGTTGTTCTAATAATGATTTACTTTCTGGAATTAAGTAGAATTTTGTCTATGAATGTTAAGCCTTGAATTTTATTGTTTAAGATAAACTTAAACAGGAGAATAATCTTTTTCATATAATAGAGTATGTCCTTCAGTTTTCTGGTAGGCTTTTACAACAGAAAAAAAATTAAAAGCCAAAACTATTCAATGTTCTTTTGTTTCATGTCAATAACAATATAATGATTTGGAAAGAGATGCCTGAAAATCAGAGATGCACTGTTTTGTAAAAATAAATATAGTTTAAAAGTTTGTTCTGAAATTTTGTATGTTTGCAGGTTGGTTCCTTTGAACATAACCTCACAACTGATCTCTTGAATCATTTAGTCTTTGTACAAAAAGTGTTCATGAAGGAAGTAAATGAAGTCATACAGAAGGTTTCAGGTAAGCAGAACATTTAAAAATATCTTTAAATAAGTTCTTTAAACCTTGTTTGATGCTTTGAGAGTTGTTGGGATCAGCTCTTTATTTCATAATGCAACAAAAATTTCCAGAGCCTCTGTTGTTACTTCAAATTCCAGCTCTGCTCCTTGGAGTGCTGGGTGCAAATTGATGTTGTATTTTAGAGAGAGAATGTTACAGAATGCCAATAATGACAATAAATGACAATAAATATTCAACAGCAGGTGAAATTTCAAGTGTGTTGTGTTTTGCACTTTCTGAGCTATTGTAAAAGGCTATTACAGGAAATATAGAGTGTTTCAGTGGAAAGATTGATTAACAGTTGGAAACATCACGAGGAAAGATAAACTAAGAAGTGGTTTCGAAGTGAAAGGAGTGTCTCTGTATGCATCCATGCACTGTTTTCATATACCTCTGTGTGTGTTTGTGTATATTCATGTATACAATCATATGTAAAAGAAATGGGCAGGTCCTGCTGACATGCCCTCAGGGGAGTTAGGTGAAAAGAAAATGGAAAACATCAGAATCCCTGAAGGATAAGAAGAAAACAAATTTTAACCACTCTGATGTTTGTTCCAAGCAAAATACATTAGCTTTGGGTAGTTAAGAGAACATTTAGGAGAAGAATGAACCTTTAACAGCTGTCATTATTCTATTGGAACAATTTTTATTGAGGAATGTAAAGAAGTAAAATGGGAAACTTATATAGGATTTTTTTTCCCTACAACATTTCTTAGTCTCTGGAGATCAATCTCAGCTCTTTTTTTATGAGGGGAATTTATTGCTGTTGCTGGTTCTTTACTTTTCTAGACTATAAATTGGTACTGCAAGTGGCAAAACCCTGATGCTTTCTGAAATGTGGCTGCCATGTTATGGTCATTCAGCAGGAACATGATCAGCAATCCCTGTTCCTGAAAGTACTGATCTAATTTCAATTCCTATTGTCATAAAAAAAATAAAACACTTGACTGAAAACTGTGCAGATAAGTAGGGGATACACTGGTGCAGGAGATGGAAGATCTTTTTGAAAACTAGGTGTTACTTCTTAGAGCTGTGGATCCTTTCTGTGGAAGGTTTCCCAGGAGGGACCATGACTGCTTCAATTCTTAGTAGAGGACTATTCACTATATGTAACAAGCTGAGTCTAGTGATGTCTCCCATCTTCAGCCTGTATTTGTTTCTCTAAATTTTCAGCTGTTTAAAATGAGGCTTAATTCTCTGTCACATATTGTTTGCATCTATTTGTTTTAAAATGTTTTCTTTCCTGAACCTCTGAATGTGTGTATTTCATGTGTGCAGGAGGGGAGCAGCCCATACCTCTTTGGAATGAACATGATGGCACAGCTGATGGAGACAAACCAAAAATTCTTCTTTACTCCTTAAGCCTACAGTTTAAGGTAAACATATGACAAAATAGTGGTCCTAGAGGGTTTGGGGGTTTTACCTCAAAGTTTATTGAATCAGGAATACTCTGCATGAAGAAACATATATCTGGGGTTTGCTTCCTGTCATCTTTTAAAATAGCCTAGTGGCATTGCATTGTGAAAAAGAGATGATGTACTCTTTTTTTGCTGCTCAGTGGAAGTTTTTGTTTGTTTGTTTTGGAGTTGTTTCTTTCCCCTTTCCTGTTATGTCTCTGAACTGGATCCTAATCACTTTGTACCTTCCTTACTCATTAGGGAATTCAAGTGACAGCTACAACGCCCTCAATGCGAGCTGTAAGATTTGAAACCGGATTGATAGAACTTGAACTCTCAAACAGACTGCAAACCAAAGCAATGCCTGGAAGTAGCAGCTACCTCAAACTGTTTGGGAAATGCCAGGTGGACTTAAATCTGGCACTAGGACAGATTGTTAAACATCAGGTTGGTGCTCAACATCTTTGATTACTATTATTATTTTTGGTTGTTTTTCCCAGCTTTTCTTTTGTAAAAAAAATCAGCATTCTGCAGCACATACTTCCTGAATATGCTCTTGTATTTGGTTAAATGGTTGAGCAAAAGAAATTTTATCACTTGAGGTGACAAGGGACTGGAAGTGACTTCTCCAAAGAAGTAGTAAGTCTTCATTATGAAAGAGCAGTATAGGTCAAAAGGAGTCAAACAGACTCCATACTATTAGTATTTTAGAACTTATTAGCCCTTTGCAGCAGTGGCTTTGCTACTAAGTCAGAGTCAATTTTTATGTTAATATTGCATCTATTTTTAGGTTACATGAATGAAATAATGAGATCAGACACGATCCAAGCTTGACTAGACCTAAATTTTGTCCTAGTTCATCTGTATTAGGGTGACAATTGTATCTCTTGGATTCTTAATCCTGCTGTTACCTGGAATCACTAATTCTGACAAATGCAAATGTGATGCCTAGAAACAAATACAAGTCTTAGAACCTATAAATGTGCTGTCACAATAGAGGATCTGGATGTATAAATAGTTATCATAGTTACTATTTTATGATAAATAAGGAAAATAACATTGTGATCAGAATTTAAGAAAATTGAATCTCCTCAAAAGAGCTTTGGCTAAAAGAGACAAAGTGGAAAGGAGACATCTTTATTTCTTGCCGTAAATTTACATTGTGTCAAAAGTAGTAATTTGATTGCTTTTCCCTGTCCCTGAACTCCTACCTGCTGCAAACTCCTCCCCCTTCCCATTCTTTTTAACATTCTAAGGTTTATGAAGAAGCTGGCTCAGACTTTCATCAAGTTGCCTATTTCAAGACAAGAATTGGATTAAGAAATGCTCTCCGAGAAGAAATCAGTGGCTCATCAGATAGAGAAGCTGTGCTCATTACTTTGAACAGACCAATTGTTTTTGCTCAGCCTGTGGCCTTTGATAGAGGTATTGAAGAGACAATTGCTATAAATTTGCCTTCAGACTGAGGAAGCTTTTTTGCTTTTCTTTTTCCTCCCCCTTTTCAAAGAAACTTGATTATTTAAGATTTTGTATTTCCATGCTGAATCAAAACATTATGTAGTTGAGGAATTTAAGAGATCTAGTGCCCACCTGGGAGGGCCAGAGAGGTGGGCTGAGGAGACTCTCCTGAGGTTTAATAAGGCAAAGTACAAAAATGATCAGAGGACTAGAGCACCTCCCCTATAAAGACAAGATGAAAGAATTGGGGCTGGAGATGAGATTGCTCTGGGGAGATCTTAGAGTTGCATTTCAATATCTGAAGCGGACCTACGGGAAGGGTGGAGAGGGACTCTTTAGAAGGGCTTGTAGCAATAGGACAAGGGACGATGGTTTTGAACAGGAGCAGGGTAGATTAAGGTTGGACATAAGGAATATATTCTTCACAATGAGAGCGGTAAAATACTGGAACAGGTTGCCCAGGGATGTGGTTGAGGGCCTGTCCCTGGAGACATTCAATACCAGACTCGATGTGGCCCTGGGCAGCCTGCTCTAGTTGGAAGTGTCCCTGCTCCCTGCAGGGGGTTTGCACAGAATGACCTTTGAGGGTCCCTTTCAACCCAGTGCAATCTGTCAATCTGTTAATAATTCCTAATGCTAAAAATTTTATTTGCTGAGCTGGTTAGTTTTCAGATGGTTTGGAGCAAGTTGCTTTCTAAGTCTTCACAAATCAATAATGCTGAGAACAGCATCACTTTCTGTATAATTAATGTGTTCGCTTTGATGCTAAATAGTCAGCTGTGTCCATCTTGTCCTTTGCAGCATGAATCTGTTCATTACCTCCCAAATGTGTCTCTCCACTGTTGTACATGCCTGTCTTAAATTAATGGACAAACCCTAAAAAAAGAAAAAAAAGTTTACTGAATGTGCTTTTATTGTTGTGTGAGCTGATTTCAATGAAGCTTTTCTGCTTTCTTCATAAAGCTGTGCTGTTTTGGCTGAACTACAAGGCTGCCTATGACAACTGGAATGAGCAGAGAATGGCTTTACATAAAGATATTCATATGGCCACAAAAGAAGTAGTGGATATGCTCCCTGGAATCCAACAAACCTCTGCACAGGCTTTTGGAACCCTCTTTCTTCAGCTGACTGTCAATGACTTAGGAATTTGCCTGCCCATCACAAACACACCTCAGGTAATCACAATACCTGAAGCAACTATTAATAGTCTGCTGCTGAAATACCCATTTGTATGTGGTACATGGATTTTTATGCCCATAAATGTAATTTTTAGTAACACCAACACACAATTCATGGAATGCTGATAATTGCACTAGTAACATGTCTTGTAATATAAATGGTGTCCTCATTTACAGAAGAGCTAAGTTATGTGTGTCTTGAGGAAACCAAATGGATTCTTGTTCACAAGAAGCAGCACTTTGTAAAGCCCTTGGAAATGTTTCAGATGGAACATACTTTCTTGAAACCTTCCATCAGAAACTCCAATTTGTCTTTTCTTCAAACTCTGAAAACTGTTGGCTTTCTTTTTCAGTTGTTTGTTTAATTAAAAGAAGGAATGAGAGAAAGAACAATTAGCTGAGATACGTAGATGCATGTTTTTCAGTTAGTTACTTCTAGGAATTCAGACTTGGTTAAAGAAAGATATTTTGAATGCAATCACTGACCAATTGTCTATCATAGTAGTACATAAGTAGTACAAACCTATGCTGGATCAAAAGAAGTCTAACTTAAGATGGCTTTTTGGCAAGTAAGCAAAATGACAGGCCTTCATACACAAATTGCTGAAAAATAATCTGTGTATTTAAGACTGTGCCTTGTTGTCTGTATCAAAATAAGCACAAAATGATAATGTAAAATTAAAGCTACTTTTCATTATTCGGTCAACTGATGTGCAACCCTTCTTTGGAGGAAAAAGAAATAATCAGTCCTGGGCTTGTGTCTTGGGGCTATATGATTCATAGCCATTGATTGCCCAGTTCTTGATCAAAAATGGATTTTCTTTCCTTTTCCAGTTAAGCTTGACTCCTGGTGCCCTAATATATTTATAATATAGGTGATGAATTTAGAAAACACTGCAAGACATTGTACAGTCAGATGCTATTGAGAGTTCTGCAGAGAAGGAAAAATGCAAGATGTAAGAAGGGGATCAGTTTTCTAATATGAAAAGAAGCTGCCATTAAACACATCTAACACAATAGCAGTTTAACATTGCAATGACCACTAAATTGTGATTTTTCTTTTTCAGTCTAACCACACTGCAGACCTTGACACGGGCTCTGCTTTAGTCCTGACTATTGAAAGCACCTTAATCACTGCCTGCTCTTCAGAGTCTTTAGTTAGCAAAGGCCATTTTAAAAACTTCTGTATCCGCTTTGCTGATGGCTTTGAGACAAGCTGGGATGACTGGAAACCAGAAATCAGAGGAGATCTGGTCATGAATGCATGTAAGTGGGTGTGATTTCCTACTGGACAATAGTATTTCAGATAAAAATCCACTTTTACTCTTTTCTGTGATTTCTTAAAATGCTGAATTTCCCCCTAAAATATCAAAGATGTTTTGAAAGCAAAGTTATATGGACCTGAAAGGTTGTATTCCTTTGTTGTTTTCCTTTATGAATACCTTTGTTGCTGTATGTCCCATTTAAGTTCTGTCTGGGAGATGTTGGAGCAGTTGATTGAGTTGCTTTTAGATAATTTCATAAGGGCTCAGTAAGTTCTGAATAGTTAAAGACAGATTCATTTATATGTGTGTGTGTGTATATATATATCTGTCTTTAATTACAGTGAAGATTCTAGAACTTGTATGGAAACCTAATTTGATATTACCAAGTAAATTCACTTTAAATAAGAATTGCCATTCGATGGGGATAAAAACTAAGCCTCCTCTCCCAGGCTATTCATGCTTTAATGGTGAAAGGCAACAGACTGAAGTGGAATTTGGAAGGGCTGGTCTAAAGCACCTTTGACTGTCTGCCTTATCAATGTATCTGCTTCATACAGGTGTCGTGCCAGATGGTACATATGAAGTTTGTTCTAGGACAACAGGGCAAGCTGCAGCAGGTAATACACTATTTCAGTAAATCAAATCCTCTAAAAATAAAGATTTCATAAAACATTAAGTTAAAATCCCATAACACGTTGTAATTTTATTGCTGGATTTCTTTTTGTTAGCTTGTTAGCTATCTTCTGTTACTGGTAAAACTCTTCTTTGTTTTTATCTGCTCTATCTTTTGAAGCTATTCCAGTTTTTGAGTCACATCAGCAACACTGATGGCTGACTACTCCATAATTCAGAGTGGAGGATTTTTTAAAAGAGGAAAAAATTATGTAACTTTTTTTTAAATACAGAAAGCAGTAGTGCTGGAACCTGGACTCTGAATGTGCTTTGGAAGATGTGTGGTATTGATGTCCATATGGATCCAAACATTGGGAAAAGATTGAATGCTTTGGGCAATACCCTCACAACTTTGACAGGAGAAGAAGATATTGATGATATTGCTGACCTCAACTCTGTAAACATAGCTGACCTTTCAGATGAGGATGAGGTTGACACCATGTCTCCCACTGTACATGCAGTAAGTGAATCTATCATAGTAAGTGCTACTAATTAAAAAAGGCATGGCAAAGTCTTCAGTCACATGGAAAGATCTTAGTCTTGAGTTAAGTCCAGCATGTATGTTTGTTCTCTAACTCCAAGAAATCAGAGATAATATTTCTGCTAGTGTTTTGTGGAAATACCAGTTTGGATTTGAACATGTGGAGGAACAATACCTAACTGCAGGTACCTGAACTGGAGAAGCTGTGGCTGTAGATAGGTTTTCTTAATGGGAGAGTAAGTTACTAATGTGAGCAAACTGGAAAAAAATGGTTCTGGGGTGCTTCTAGCCAATATACTACTGATCTTGCTTTTTGGCTTCACATAACAATATTTTAATAGATGTTCTTAAGTTTCTATCTTTAATGTCTCTTGCCTGCCAGCAGTGCCAGTGTTGATTCCAGAACACTAATGTTCCTGTTTGTTGTTTAGAAATCAGGTGGAGGTTCACTGTGTGGAGATGCACGCAAGCTAACATTTGGGCAGCGGATTGTTAATCACCTGCTGGGTTTGAGCTCCCCAACCCATCGATACTCTGTTCCTGTAGAATATCTATTGGGGTCAGCGAAGTGTGATTCTCTTCAGTCTAGCAGATCACACATGAAAGCAGGCAGATCCTGCTCATGGGGACATGTATGTAGTAGTTACAGTGTATCTAACTGAATGATGGGGTTTGGATCACTGGAAAAAAAACAATCCAATCAGCTGCCTTTTGAGATGAAACTGATCCTTTGCATGCTCTAGTCCAGATTTTGAGGTGTGAAATTCACTTTGCCTATTGTTAAATCGCACTACTGCGCCAGCTTTTGATGAGAGCGTTAATTCAATGCTTGTTTTAAATAGGAGATTGTTGAACACCGACGGCAGGGAGCTTCTAGTATCCAAACAGAACAGCGAGGAAGAAAATTTGTGAAACGTTTAGTTGATATTCGAGAACTCAATGAGCAAGCTAAAGTCATCGATGACTTAAAGTAAGTTGGGTTTTCTTTTAGCACACAAAGTTTGGCCTAGCAAACTGCAGCTGACTTTTCTGTTCGTGTCCCGTATCTTGTGGCATTCTGATGGTTAGGTGTGAATCTTTATTTAAAAGTCAGAAATTGCTTTTTTTAGATTGCATAAAAAAACCCCAACCCTCTCTATGCAAATACTTTCTCAGATGTCTCAAGTTCTTCTCCAAGTGTCAAATTAGTCTATATTCTTTCTGGTTCTGCATTACAATGGCTGATTATAATCAATTTCCCATTGATTTTAAATCCTTTTGATTTATTACCATGGTGATGCCTTGAACAAAATACATTACTTTTTAAGTCTAATAAGATGATTCTCATTCACTGGAGAAGAATAAAGAGGCTATTTTTGCATCCTGTAGGTGATATTTTAAAATTAAATCTCCTATGCTGTACTTGAAAACCCTGAAGAAAAAAATACTTCAAATGTAATAAATTCTACCTGAACATCTGTGAATTTTATGAATAATTTTTTGTAGCCATAGTTTGTTGGCCTTGCTTTTTTTTTTTTGGTCCCCTTCCCTAAGACAGACTTCCTGTGAATGGATCTGTCTGGGATGGGAATATGGAGCTTGGTAATTACTTGTTAAATAATGAAGAGGAGACATGTTTTACTGCTTGCACTTGGAATGAAATTCTGCCACCGTTCAGAGGACAATTGTATCTGAACTTTGGAGTTTTAGGTTAATTGTTTCCTCTAATATGAGTTGAAGAATCTGAATTCAGCTTTATGCCTGTCTTTTCTGTTTGCAAGTGCTACAGTAGACTGGGATTCTTGGAAAACAGCAGTTGCTTCACGGAGGTTTTAAAATTCTATAGCAGAGTGCTTTTTCTGCAGGAGATCAACTATAGGAGGCTGGCGTTGGTGTGACAGGGCTTTGTGCTGTTACAGCAGGAGGATTTTTCTTCTTTTTGATGGGGGTTCTCAGATCTGCCCTTTGTTTTGAATTAAACATTTTCATGTGATTGAAAGAGTATAGGAAATTCCATAGTTCAGTTGTTTCCGAAAGCCCTAGATGTAACAAGAGAGTGGCTCTGTTGCCACTCTTATTCTCCACCTTAGTTAGCATCGTGGTAGCACTGTTGTTTGGGGGTCTCCTTGCGTGATAGCTTGTTCTACATCCTCTCACTGCTCTGTTAAGTCACTTGGAGAAAGAAACTTTAAATCAAAGAGTCCTGTTAAGGACAAAATATTATGCCTGACAAAAAAAATCTATAGTGAAACAGGAATTAAAAACAAAAGAGAAAAACGGGCTAATTCTCAGGGAAAGCAAAGCATCATTTCAGCACAGATTTTAAAATGGGGGAAAAAAATGTCTCCTGTTTGTAAGATAGTTTAACCATGATTTATCCCCAGGAAATTAGGTGCAAGTGAAGGAACTATCAATCAAGAAATTCAGCGCTATCAGCAGCTGGAGTCGGTGGCTGTGAATGATATCCGCCGAGACGTTCGTAAAAAGCTGCGCAGATCCAGTATGAGGGTGAGCAGCAGTAACCTCCTCTAACAACATGATGGCAGCTGCATTGCATATTTCTCAGTTGTTACATTTAAATGTTATTTTTGTTTTAGGCTGCCTCCTTGAAGGACAAATGGGGTCTCAGCTACAAGCCCAGCTATAGCCGATCTAAGAGCATTTCAGCATCAGGAAGACCACCTCTGAAGAGAATGGACAGAACAAGGTAAGCGTCTGGAGATTTCAGAGCTGCAACAGCTGTCTTTGTAACAGAGGAAATACTGGACTTTGGCTGTAACAGTCCTTGTACTCACATAAAGAAATAAGCAGAGGTTGGCTAGCAATAGGCCACAGGCCAAGTAATGTGTAATTTGCTTCTCTTCCTCATTTTTATTGTTTGTGTACCCAAAGTGCTTCTGATTTTTATTTTTATTTTTTTAATGCTTTATTCCTTCTTAGAACTCTGCATACTGACTGTACTTTTTTATTGTCTTGTATTTGAGTGGTTAAATGTTTGCATGAACATAAACCCCTGTTATAAAACTCAACAAGGTGCTGTGGTTTGGTTTTGCATATAGCTCTCGACTAGGAGACAGTGAAGACCTCCCAGACATCCGTGTAGATGCTGCATCTCCTGGGCCCAGAGTAACCTTCAACATACAGGATTCTGTAAGAATTACTTTACATGCCATATATTTTTTAATCACATTACCTGCGGTATTTGGTCACAAGTTCATGAGATAGCCAGACCAGAACTGCTTATATCATAGAGTGGTTTGGGTTGGAAGGGACCTCGAAGGTCATCTAGTCCAACGCCCCTGCAGTGAGCAGGGACATCTTCCACTAGATCAGGTTGCTCAGATCTTTGTTGAGCCTGTCTTAGAATATCTCCAGGGATGGGGACTTAACTGCCTCCCTGGGCAACATGTTCCAGTGTTCCACAACCCTCACGCTAAAGAACTTGCTCCTAACATCCAATCTCAATCTTTTGTTCCCTAATTTCAAGCCATTGCTCCTTGTCCTATCACTGCAGGCCTTTGTAAAGTCCCTCTGCAGCCTTCAGGTACTGGAAGGCTGCTATTAGGTCTTCCTAGACCCTTCTGTATTCTCCAGACTGAACAATCCCAGCTGCCTCAGCATGTCCTAGTAGCCCTGATCATCTTTGTGGCCCTCCTCTGGACCTGCTCCATCAGGTGCATGTCCTTTCTGTGTTGAGGGCTCCAGAGCTGGTCACAGTTGCGTGTCTATTTCTGCTAGCGCATGCCTCAAATTATGGCTGTGTTTTTGGAAGATAGATTTGTTTTGACAGATGCTTTGGTTTCTTAACACATAAATTAATGCAATCGTTAGTGAAATTATTTGAAAATAGTTTGGGAGGTTTTATGAGGCTGATAGAGTAGTAATTGTTGTGTAATTATCAGAACTGTGCAAAAATCATCATAGTATTTTTGTGTTTGAACATGTTTAGAGTTTTGGAAGTGGGTTTTACTCACTTTGCTGTATCCCTACAGGTATATCTCTGTGTGTGTTTGAATAGATTGTTGAATCATTCATTTTGTTTGTTGTGTTGTCTCATTTGAAAAATGTTCCTATTATGTTGGTTTTTGCATGGCTGACTGTATTGTAATTGTTTTAATTTATTTTTTTTTTCACTTCTGATTAAGTTGAATAAAACAGCTTTGGTGATTGCACAATCCAGCTGTCCAGGGGAAGGGTATTTTCAGGTATTTCTGAGAAGAAACAAGTACTCTTTGCCAGAGAACTAATTTATCTCACAGGGAGCTGCTTTTCAATGTTTCATCTCTTTTGCACTTAGCTAAACAGAATGTATATCAAATTTCAAAATATTTAAATTTGAATAGGTCAAGGAAGCAGAAGAACAGGGCTGATATTTTTTTATGACCTTTGCAGAGTGTTTCCACACACTTGTGGAAACCTAAAACTTGCTAGTTTTTTTAAATGAATTACTGGAATTTTGTTAGTATGTTTATGGAGACTGATCAAGGTTGATGTAAAGTGATGGAAGTCTTCCAACCTTGAAGTGTGCTTTAGAAGAAAAACCTTAGTGTGTGCCTTCATCTCTTACATTGTGTTCCAAGACTGCAGGCATCAACAACAGTACAAAATAATTGCTAGGGGGGAGGACATCTTCTCATGCTCTGTTTCTATTGGAAGTCCTGTAGTTAATAGGAATATTTTCAAATAATACTGAGTAGGGGATGTACTGAAACTTAATATCCAGAGAAAAGAATGGTGGAGTTCTTCAACTGCTTTAAAAAACATGTGCAGGGAAAATCACTAGTGAAGATTGTTTTATTTTTTCTTAAAACAAACCCCCAAAGCAACCAAACTCAAACAAACAACACCCAACCAAACAAAACCACCAACAAAAAACTACAAGCCAACCAAAAAAAACCACAAACAAAGAAAGCCTAACAACCCCCCCAAAACTCAAAAGATAGTAACCTACTTTTTCTCTCTTCCAACTCACCTCATGCTCCAAGGAAATGTATTATTTCTGAGAGAGGTGGACATGAAACATAGAAATATACTTAAAATCTACTCTGCCTTTTCGATGTTGTTCTGTGTAAGCTCCATTAGCTTAAATTTTGCTGGCATATCAGAATGCTATCAAACACTTAGAGATACCAAATGTTGACTATTAAAAACCATTGATATCTTAGTGACATTAGAATGCTCCCTCTGTTAGAGCAGAGCTCCAATATTAATGTGCAGATGACGACTGCGTAGCTCTATAGTAACACTGTGTGGGTAGTGCTGGTGTTAAGCTAACAAGTCTAGGTATTTGTCACAGGCAATTTCAGAAGGTGATGCTTGAAAATTGCTTGTATGGTGTTTGTGGTGTGCTTTATGTGAGAAACAGGAGATCCCTTTTGGAAATTTGGCCCGAAGGTGGTTTGTGTTAAAGCACACATGTCCGGAACTGCAGATCAGTGCTGTACATTCTGTGTTAGCATCTGCATGTGCGCCTCACTAACACTCCTGGGCGCCTCACCCCTCTACAAGGTTCATGATGATTTTTGCTGTCTTGTTCTTTTCTTTCAAAATATTTGTAAGTTGAAATGAACTGTTTCCATTCCTTCTGATGGTGTCAGTTGGTCAGAGCATGATTCGTATTTAGCTAACAGACTGAGCTCAATCACTAGGCAATGGCAAATGTCTCCCTACCAAGCTTTCATTTCTTTCTCATCATCTGCCTTGCAGTTTCTCCACCTGCTGTCTCTGTGTTGTGAGGAGCTTGGGGGTCACAGTTTCTCATAGCAGTCTTGCTTTTTTTTTTTTTGTGATTTCCAGATCTATCTAATGCATTCTCAGTGGAAACGGTATCTGTGAAAATTTAATATCTTTTTGTCTTTCTATAATCAGTTTCCAGAGGAGACAGAAATGGACCTTTTGTCTGTAACTATTGATGGTCCCTCCCATTACTCATCTGCTAGTGAAGGCTCATGCTCGGTATTTGGTTCACCCAAAACTCCAGTAGTCTTCTCACCCGGCATTCCCTTCCAGCCTGAAGAAGGACGCCGGGATGACAGCTTATCATCAAGCAGTGAGGACTCTGAGAAGGAGGAGGACCATGAAAGAGAGAGGGCATATTTTTATAGGAAACCACCGTAAGTAATGGTCCTAAGGCAGAACACAGAAATTAAGAGAGTAGGCTTCAAATACTGACTTCAAAGCTACAAAATCTGTTGTTACTGATAAAGGGTTGAATTTTGCCTTAAGTATATAAGCAGAAGGCAGGGGAGGTTGTGTTCAGCAGAGGTGACTCTGAAGGAAGGAGGAATTCTGATCCAAAAAGAATGCAAGTCTTAGAAATTGAGGGCTTGTAACAGAATAAAGGATCTTGGAAACTGAGTTTTTAAGTCATGGGGTAGGTTTTAGTGAGATCAAATCAGATTTGTCAAATGCAGCCTAACTTCCAGTTTTATCCAGTGGTTATACCTCCACAAAGTGCATGTAAAAACAGGTTTACAAATATGAAAATTATTGTATAGCCTTGTTCATTCCTTTTCTTGACTGAGCATTTAAGAAAGGCTTAGCTCTTTGTTGTACCCTGTGCTGAGAAAGGATGCTTAGCAATGTGTTATGTGTTAATGAAAGATGGATCACTGCATTGCTGTGGATTACGTAAGGCCTTTTCCACAAAAGCTGTTAAAAGATTCTGAGTGTGGATGTAGTTTAAGAATGCCTCCTTCTATCTGCTGAGGTAAAAGCCATGCTAGTATCTAATCCACAACTGTGCCTCTGCAGGAGCACCTCCCGCAAGAAAGCAACGGGCTTCGCTGCTGTCCACCAGCTCTTCACTGAGCGCTGGCCAACAACGCCTACCAACAGAAGTGTGACTGGCACCACCACAGAGAGAAATATTGACTTTGAACTTGATATCAGGGTTGAAATTGATTGTGGAAAATGTGTACTGCACCCTACAATGGTTCAGCAAGAGCACGATGATATTAGTTTGCGGAGGTAAGAAATACGTTATCCTTATGAGGGAGAGGATATGAGTAGCTTATTCTGTTTCAGCTGATGTTTCCATCATTAAGTCATGACCATATCTGCAGTAATTAATGACTCTTAAGCACTGATCTGTTTGAAAAGCATGAAAGATTAATTTGTTACCATCACTTTATTTGTAGTAATTATCACTACTTCAGTGCATGACCATCAGTTGCCATTGTTATGGCTGAGTGTGGCATGGGGAGTTTTCTTATGATCTCTGAGGGCTTGCTTTATTTTCTGAGTGTAAAAGCATGCTGACATAAAAGATCTTTCTTAATAAAATGCATTTTTTTATGGTCTGACAAAAAGAGTCTTTCTGATCTTAATGAGGTTTGAGCTCATCCTGAGTTTTTAAATTCTTCTTTTTTCAGGTGCTTGTGATTGGGGATCTAACAGCTGCTTTACATGCCTTTTTACATTTTGATAGTTGTTAATAATAATATTATTAATGTTAAGAAACATATTTGTCAATAAATATAATGAATTTTAGGAAACTTACTTGTCAACAAAGATAATTCTTATGAAATAGAGTATAAGGAATGAGATTTACTTGTTTTAACTCAATTGTAAGAAATAGGAGCAAATGAGAAATACATTTACTTAGTGAGAGGTGTACCTAGAAGATCTGTAATTACAAGTGATTTGGTTTCTCTGTTTCCAAGACATTTTTCCTAAGAATTTATGTAGAAGGAGAAAGAATCCCATAAGAATTTATATGAAGGTAGGATTTACAGCAGAGAAGGAAAACTGATGAATGTTTTGTCTGTATCAAAGAGTTTTCACAGGTCGCATTATGTAGATGAACTTGACTGTAAGAGCATTGGAAGGTGTTTCTCTAACCACACAGCAATAACTTTGTGGATTTTACTGCCTGAAATAATCACTTAATGAAAGTGATGAAAGAGGAGTGGGCAGACAACAAGTGAGTGCAGGTCACAGAAAACAGAGTTGAGCAGAGACTGAAATGCTTCCTTTTATAGTTGGTACTACAGATTTGGCTTAGACATCTCTAGGTTTTTTACTTAGAAAACACGCTGTTATTAATATGAGTATTCAGCTTGTTTTAATAACATGCAATATATTTATTTCAGGAGCTATGATCGGAGTTCCAGAAGTTTGGATCAAGAGTCTCCTTCAAAAAAGAAGAAATTTCAAACTAATTATGCATCTACCACTCACTTACTTGCGGGCAAAAAAGTGCCATCATCTCTACAGACAAAATCTAGTGATGTGGAAACAACAGTGTTTTATATTCCTGGGGTGGATGTAAAGGTAAAAGGAGCATGTAACTTGGCAGAGAATGACTTTCTCTCTGCTCAAATAGGACTTCAAAGCAAATACATTGTTACAGTATTTACAAGTTGATATATCTGAGCACCTTGGAAAAATCTTTTTTGAGTTCTTAGCAGGGGGATAAGCCCAAAGCTTGTATCAAAAGTTCATCAGAAATGGAACTATGTCAAGTGACCCTCCATAACAAACAGCCTATGGGATATTAGATAATGAACGCACTTCCATTAACATTTTATTGTCTAAAAATAGGCATTTGTTTTGGATGTTTTCCTCTCTGGCAGGTATATATTGTATATCCTTTTTAAGTCAAGGAAGATCTGTTCACTGTTGGTAATTCATGGAAAGGGCCCACTATTGCATAAAGCTCTCTTGCTGAGACGTCTGTGTTGCTTAGTGTAGCAGTCTTGGTATGAAAATGTTTTGAGACAATCTTCTCTCAAACTCTGTCAAACTGTACATTCCCTTTTGTTATATAACCACTTTTTCTATATCCGAGTAAAATACAGAAATCTGTAAACTATAGATACTAGTTCTAATTTTACAGATTAATCTGTAGTCTATGAACTGTATAGAAATTGAGCTAGTTGCATGAAGTAAGTTGATCTTTCCTTGCTTTCCAGTTGCACTACAATTCTAAGACTTTAAAGACTGAATCACCAAATACTTCTCGAGGATCCTCTTTGCCGAGAACCCTTTCCAAAGAGTCCAAGCTGTATGGTATGAAAGATACTGCCACATCTCCTCCTTTAACTAGCACTATCCACAGCAAGACTAACACCTTACTTCCTCCCCAACCCCCACCCATCCCATCAGGTACTTATAGACAATAACCTTCTAAAACTGTCATGGAGGTATCTTTCCTTTGTGTAATCTACTAGCTTTAGATCTGTCTGCACATTACCTGAAGCACTGAATTTACCAAGTCTTAACTTTGGCTGCAAACACCTGGTCCCAGAAGCATGAGTACAGTTCATAAAGCTGCATGTCTAGAAATCTCTTGCCAGCCACTCTCAGTAATGTTTCTGTCATAGTCACCATATCCCAGTGATGGACTTTCACTGTCTTTTTCCATTTGTTAATGGAAAGCAAAATTAAAGTATCTATATGAAAAGTGAATACTGACTGCTTAGTTATTCACAATCCAATAAAGAATATAATTCAGATAAATCCTTGCTTCCATATATTACACTCTTCAAAGAACACTTTCAGCTTTTAAGTGCCTACTGCCACACAAGTAATGTGTAAATTATTGCTTTCTGGAACTTGGTTATTTCTTGTGGTACTGAAGCAGCCGTTTAGCCATTTGATTTAGTCAAAATACCTGGCCAGTGTCTTCCACTGTCCTTTAAATAACCATGATTTCAGTAACATGAGTTCCAATACTCAAAATTTTGTATCATCTCCAACGATTCTTGCTTTCAAGCAGGAGTCTGTTGTTATACCACATCAGATCTAGAGCTACATAGATTGCACCACTGGTTTCTGAGACATTCGCTCTTCTCTCCATTGGCATCTGAACAGCATTTTAAAAACAAAGCCAGAAGTTTGTCAAAAATTGAGCAGACAAAATTAATAACTGGGAAAAAAAAGCTGGGTTGTTTGTATTTTTAAATTAAATAAAACAGAGATGTTGGGAGAGAACAGTGAAACAGGGGCACCTTCCTCAATTATCCATGCTGTTGAGCCAGTAGCTCTTACTTCCTTAAGTGTCCATTCTCTTCATGATTACCAAATGTTGTGTAATCTAGGCTTACAGTACTTTTCTCCAATTTCATTCTGTATTTTCAGATCTTCTTTCCAGTATTTGCTCTACATTTGGTGGGGGGCTTGTGAAAATGGTACTTGTATGGTGACATAAGTGTCTCCCCAACTAGGAATTGCAATTACTGGATTTAGGCATTGTATTTTCATAATTATTTATTAATGCTGAATTGGTTTTAAACATATTTATTATTATTTACCTTTCATCTGGTATGGAACCACATCTTCTCTTATTGTCATTGGTCTCCAGTAAGAGCAAGATAAGACAATCTAGTCAGAAGCATTAGGCAGAACAGTTTGCATAGAATGAAATTTCAGTGCTTGTTTTCTTTAGCTAATATAATTAGTTTTAAGCTCTGTCTTAGGGATTTAGCTAATGCTTCTGTTTTTCGTGGAGAATTAAAATCAATACCTTCAGGTACCTCTTCATTCCTCTAGTTGTACTTCGCAGAGACAGTGACTGAGCTGGTACTAATACCTTCTGTGAGGATGGTTAAACATTATCCCAGGTTGCCCAGAAAACTAGTAAATGCTCCATCCCTGGAAACATTCAAGGTTAGGTTGGACAGGGCATTCAGCAACCTGATCTAGTTGAAGATGTCCCAGCTTACTGCTGGGTGGTTGGACTACATGACTTTTAAAAGTCCCGTCTAATCCCAAACCAGCCTATGATTCTTGAATGGTCTTTTTATTAGTTTATACTCTGGCTACCTCAGAGCTTCTAAAAACACTGGTTTAGGGCCTTCAGTTACTCTTTGTTTAAATATAATGTCATGCCATTTACTGTTTTAATTTTGTGATGTATATTCTCAGTTTAAACTGACTTTCTTCCTTGGTTCATGTATTCATTTTTCCTAATTCCACTTTAATTTCCAGCCAGCTGCAGTGATCTGTGTGTCTGATTTCAGTGAAGTGGTTGAGAACACATGCAATGGACTTGCTTTTGCACAGTTTTCTTAGCTAAAACTCAGAGCTTAATGTTTTCTAACTGATCAGATTTATGCTTTGTCAGATGATTATACAGGGAATTGGAGGAAACAGCTGTTAGTTATGAAGTTTCTTCTAATGTTTATCAGTTATGGTTGAGTGGTACTACATTAGACAAATTTATCTTTTAAATGTTGCAGCCAAAGGGAAAGGAAGCGGTGGTGTGAAAACTGCTAAACTATACGCATGGGTTGCGCTCCAGTCATTGCCAGAGGAAATGGTGATTAGCCCATGCCTGCTGGACTTTCTAGAGAAAGCTCTTGAAACCATTCCAATTACACCCATTGAAAGGAATTACACAGGTCAGTTCCATATTTATATTCTAGACTCCACGCTTTTCTCTGTTTTGCCTTCTGGTGGCATTGAGCTCCAGTTAAATTCCACTCTCTAATGAATTCTTGTACTTGTTAAAAGCTGTTAGTTCACAGGATGAAGATATGGGACAATTTGATATACAAGACCCTTTAGAAGAGTCTACAACTTCATTAGTATCATCGTCAACATCAGCATACTCATCCTTCCCAGTAGATGTGGTGGTTTATGTACGAGTTCAGGTGAGGTTTTAACTCCACGTTCAGTGTAGTAAGTGGGAAAATCCATGCTTCTAAGTTTGCTTTTTGAAAAATGACAAATGTTTTGAAGTGTTCTTTCTGAGCTATCAGTGTCTAGTGTGATAACAAAATAGGTGTCAGCAGAAGTTTTGATGTATTTTAGTCCTTTGAAGGCCAAAGAAATTAATTACTTGGAGAAGTCACAAAAGTTCTGAGCATTTCTAATTATTACTTCTTGTCCCTTGCTTGAAAATACCTGTCATAACTAGAATGCCTATCCACTGTTTACAGGTACCATTACAAACCAAAAAGAATAATTACATTTTTCTCACTTGATGTGGAAAATGTAGGAGTGTGTATGCCCTCTGCTGCATCCAGGCTTCCTGTATCTAAGGTTTTAAAAAACTGGTCCAAATAATAACCCTGGTGCTGGAGGGCTTCCCTGAAATTAATTTATCTGTATAAATTGTACACAGTTACCTTACTAATTCTAAAGCCAGTCTGAAAAGGCTGAGATTTGCTTGGATTTAAAAAAATAAATGCATAGCCCTTTATAAAGGCAAATTTGTGATCTTTATAAGAATTTATTTGTTCATTGAATGCTTTATTTTCTTTCTGTCTTTCAGCCCTCTCAAATCAAGTTCAGTTGCTTGCCAGTATCCAGAGTCGAATGCATGCTGAAGTTGCCTTCCCTGGATCTTGTTTTCTCTTCAAACCGAGGAGAACTGGAAACACTAGGCACAACATACCCATCAGAAAATGTGTCAATTAGTGGCACTACTTCACAGAGCAGCTCAAAGAATTCCATTAGTAAATCTGGAGCACCAGGTGGTATGTGTATGAATATTTATACTATGTACAGCATGCAGCTTATTTAGTAGAATATTCTCGTGTCTGTAATTAGAGCAGAAGATAAGCTTAAGGCTATAGACATTTATTTATTAGTGAGTTTAGTAGAATTTCTTCCTGGTGTATCAATTTCCTATAAAAGCTTGCACAGAAAATAGGTTGGGAGTTTTTCTTCCATTGGTTAAGTGAGTTCAGTTATCTCATATGAATGGCTAGCATCAGTACACAGACTATTTGAAGCTACAGTGCTGGTCTGTTTAATATTGCAATTAACAGTATTTCATGTTTGAGAATGCATTTGAAGTAAAACTAATTTTTGGCCAAAATCTGTTGACTTCAGGTTCCTCACCCGGACTAGGGAGCCCTCTTGGCAGGACACGGCACAGCAGCAGTCAGTCAGACCTGACAACGTCAAGCAGCAGCTCTTCAGGCCTGAGCTTCACTGCCTGCATGTCAGACTTCTCCCTTTATGTCTTCCATCCATACGGAGCTGGAAAACAAAAATCTGCTGTTACTGTTCTAACCCCTGGATCAGGAGCCTTAGGTACAGAACAAGTTTTGACTTGCTTTAATGAACACAGTTCAAGTTTGGTATGGTTTTCTGAACTGAAGATTGGAAAAGGCCACAGAAGATTAAGCTTTTTCCTTTCTAGGTAACGTGGACGAGGAGCCAACATCGGTCACTGGCCGGAAGGATTCTTTGAGCATTAACCTTGAGTTTGTGAAGGTCAGCCTGTCACGGATAAGGCGTTCAGGAGGTTCCTCCTTTTTTGAGAGTCAAGCTGCAAGTAAAGCTACCAGCAAGATAGATACTACACTGATAAACATATCTGGTAAATGCTTGCTGCATTTCAATCCCATCAATTCAGCTAACTGTAGACATTATATAGAAGCTATCTATTCATAGTGTGTAGTCAAATTTTTGTTACTACTGTGAGTTTAAAAGTGTGTGTATATCATCTTTTCTTTCAGCTGTCTGTGATATAGGATCTGCTTCTTTTAAATACGATATGCGCCGACTCAGTGAGATTCTGGCCTTCCCAAGGGCTTGGTACAGGAGAAGCATTGCTAGGCGCCTTTTCCTAGGTGATCAGACAATAAATCTGCCAGGTAAGATACTGCTGCTTGTTATAGAAGAGGGTTAGAGCAGGAATATTTTAAGATTTATTACCTATGACTTATTCTGCGTGTGACTAGTTGTAAATATATTATACTTTACTCCATATGCAGTCAAATAAATTTAACAGAAAATTCTAGAAAGAAGAAATGGAAAATTTTGGAAGTAAGTCAGTCAATGAATTATTGCAAGAGCTTATTTTGAGGAAGGCAGTACAAAGCCTTTAGTTGTGATAAAGAAAATATATTTTTGACAGTTTCCAAATATCATTAAACAAAAATGAAATAATTTTTCTGCCTTTCATGTGCTGCTTTTTCTTTCTAGTAGCATCGGGTCCTGGAACTCCAGATTCGATTGAAGGGGTAAGCCAGCACCTTTCTCCTGAATCGTCACGGAAAGCATACTGCAGGACATGGGAGCAGCCCTGTCAGTCTGCTTCATTTACACACATGGCACAGTCACCTAATGTGTTTGGTGAACATAGTGCAAGCAACAGTATGTCCCCAGGGACAGCATCTCATAGCTTGAAGTCTCCAGCTGTTACAAGATCCAGGAGCGTGTCTGACTCCTCAGTGCCTCAGAGAGGTTAGTGGACAAGGATTTCCTCATTTTTTAGAAGTATTTCCATGAGTACTGTGAAATAAGTATGTCATTATTCTTTGTAGAAAGCAACCATAAAATACTTTTTCTCACTGCAGCTTTGGGGGTGGAGTCAATGGCATAGAGAGAGGAAAATGTCTGAAGTGGATGAATCCAAGGGTAGTTTGTTAGCATACTTTCTACAAATGTGTGATTTCTTTATTAGAGCAGGAACTGCTTAGCTGAGATTAGGGGAGTTCAACATCTTAATTTGATCCCTTTGTCATCTTCTTGGCTCTCTGGTCTCATCTAAGCAGTTGTCAGGCTCTTAGCAGAGGGTCAGTATCACAGAACATAGGTGAGGTCATTTCATCTTTGGACTCATACTAACAGATCTAAATAAGGGTAGCTTCCATATAAGAAATAAAGTAAGTTTTACTTTCTTCTGCTGTAAATATTACTGTATTTTATCCTAGTAGCAGTGTAGCAGTGGCTGAGTGGAATATTTATGGTATTAGATACAGGAGATTTAGAAGTGTGGTGCCATGGTCTAGTCATGAGGTCTGTGGAGACAGGTTGGACTCGATGATCCTTGAGGTCTCTTCCAACCTTAGTGATACTGTGATACTGTTATTTTAGTGCAGGAAAAATGTGAGAGGAGAAAAGACAGGTATTCTGTATGTTTGGAATGCAAGCATGAGGTTACATGTGAAAAGTTTTTATGAGAAAACACAGGTGGAGTGGCTTGTTGCTAGAAAATGCAATTTTGCATTGACTTTTAAGAGTATTGCCAGGATTTTTGTGAGAGGAAAATCCTTACAGTTAAGATTGTGACTTGGCACTTGTGCAAATCACTGCTACGTGAATATTCAGACACTAATAATTTTCTGAATACACTTCTACTTTTAAATAGCCCAGTAGTTTAAAATATTCTCCTGCATGATGTCTGGAAATGGAAAAAAAAAAATCTCTTCGAGATACTAGTAAAAAGAAATGTGTAAAATTCTATGAGAAGTAAAGCAACACATTGCAAATCCTCCGAGTCTCTTTCATCCTTACTCATATTTTTGTGGTGCTCCTTAACTACGGTGTTGGTCTGCCATTTAGTGATACTTGCAGTAGAAATATTCTGCCAGCATATGAAATAATTTAATAATTTAATTTTTTTTTAATCTACTTTTTTTGTTTAGATGCTCTCTCAAAAACATCAACTCCATTTAATAAGTCAAGTAAAGCCGGAAGCCAGCAAGGAACACCATGGGAAACACTGGTTGTATTTGCTATGAACCTCAAACAGTTAAACGTTCAAATGAATATGAGCAATGTAATGGGCAATACTACGTAAGTGTAAGACAAAATCAAGCCTATTTTAACAGATGACGTTGATTTTGGGGGCAAAAAAATCCCATTTTGCCCACAGATTAACAGCCTTCAGTCTTCTAGCTTTAAAAGCCTAACTTTTTTCAGTTTTGAATGGAAAAACCCTTCAAGAACAGTTTTAGCTGCTTGGTCCTGCGGTTACATGTGGCCTAATGTATAAATATAGATCATTTTCAATTTCTCTTTTGACAGCCTAGAAAACTGGTGTCTATTTTCACCTCTGTTCTAGGTGGACCACCAGTGGTTTGAAAAGCCAAGGTCGTCTATCTGTGGGGAGTAGCAGAGATCGGGAAATTAGCATGTCTGTTGGTTTGGGAAGATCACAGCTGGACTCCAGAGGGGGAGTTGTTGGTGGTACCATAGATGTTAATACCCTGGAGATGGTGGGTAAGTTGGAAGGCTCTCAGTCAAAAAATGAAGAATATACAGAGTGCCACACTTTGTGAACCTGCTGGTGTGAAGAACTTTGGATTCTTACTTGTGCATTCTGACTATGAAATGCACTTTGAATTGAAAAAATAGCCTCTGATCAGGGGCTGATTCAGGCTCAAGGTTGTTCTAAAATTGCATTACTTCGTTGTGCAACTCTCCAGCCCCCTTCATCTGTCTGGACAGCTGGCAGCTTGAATGATTTGCTAGTGTTGAGTGCCTCCTAGAATTTCACAAGAGCTTACAGTCTGGGAAATGCCGAACTGTTTTGCTTTGGAAAAGAGTCTGGGTGTTTGGAGCTCCACCAGAGCCATGATTTCCCCATGCCTTTGCAAGAAACCAGTGCTGTCTCAGTGCCTCTATACCATGTGGATGGCATAAGAGTGATACCACTGAAAAAAACCTATTTTCTTAATGCTATATTTCTGTATTGCTTTGATTCTGTTTCAGCTCATATTTCTGAGCACCCAAACCAACAGCCCAGTCATAAAATTCAAATTACCATGGGTTCCACTGAAGCACGTGTTGATTATATGGGATCTAGTATCCTAATGGGAATCTTCAGTAATGCTGATCTTAAACTACAAGATGAATGGAAAATCAATCTGTACAATGCTTTGGACTCAAGCATGTCTGATAAAAGGTAAACTGCTTCCTGTGTTTTAAATGCATAATGTTTGAGAAGGTCAAATTCTGCATGTGTGGTTTCTGCCCAGAAGTGTGTCTGCTAAAAAACAAAAGGGCTTTTTTGTTTGGTTGGTTGGTTAGGTTTTTTCTGAGTAGGAAATAAATAAATTGCTAATGTTCTTGTTGTTTTTAATATCTAGTGAGATATTTGTCCATGGAGACTTGAAATGGGATATCTTCCAAGTCATGATTTCAAGATCAACTACACCAGACCTAATAAAAATAGGAATGAAGCTCCAGGAGTTCTTTACTCAGCAGTTTGATACAAGCAAACGAGCTTTGTCCACATGGGGACCTGTTCCTTATCTCCCTCCCAAGACAGTGGCCAACAACTTAGAGAAAAGCTCACATGAGCAATGTAAGTGGTACAAAAAAGGGTTAAAGTTGCAAAAATTCATCTGAGCAACTTTATACATGCAAGTATATCTGTTAGACTTGAAATCAGTACACTGGCCTGTAGACTTCTTTGTTTAGACACTCTGTCAAAAACATCAACTCCATTTAATACACCTGGGGTACAATAATGACCTAACTTATTTTCAGGTTTTAGTTAAAAATAAATGGGTTTGTTTAAAAAATACAACATTTTTGAAGTTTTCAATATTTCAATAGACTTGTCAAAATAGTTTTCAAATTCTCTTTTGAGGTCTGTTTCACAAAACCCCTCACACATGTACCTTGAGTAGCAGTGGAAGTGTGATGTTGTTCTTATTCTCAATTAATCATGACTTGAGACTATAATTTGTCTGAATGAGTCATTGATTTCCAAGTGTGCTTGTTCAGGGACTTTTAAGCTGCAACCATCTTAGAACATAAAGATGAAACAATGTCAGTGAAATAGCTTAGAAAATACAATTCATTATTCTATATTTATTAAAAATATAAATATGGCAACAATCTTTCCTGCATCTTTCTGTTTCCTAAAGTTTGTTCCTGCTATTGCATGTTTACTTTCCAGTGTTGGATGCAGCCCATCATCGCCACTGGCCAGGAGTTTTGAAAGTGCTGTCTGGGTGCCATATATCCTTATTTCAGATGCCATTGCCAGAAGATGGAATGCAATTTGGAGGATCCATGAGCCTGCATGGAAATCATATGACACTGGCTTGTTTTCATGGTCCTAATTTCCGCTCAAAATCATGGGCCTTATTTCACCTGGAAGAACCCAATATTGCATTTTGGACAGAAGCCCAGAAAGTTTGGGAAGATGGTAATTTAAACTGTTCCCTCACATCCCTCAATTCCTTTACATATATTTTTTTAATGTAATTTTAAGAATATATATTTTGTGTAAGAAGAAATCAAAGAAAAACTTACTTTCTTTAAAGTAAGTTTAAAGTAAGACTTATTTCCCCAAAATATATCACTTACCTAAAATAGTAATCTATTCCTTATGCATTTTTACCACAGCTTGCTTTATTTGTGGAATAATGCAAAGTACATTTGTAAATACAACTGCTATGTCCCTGCTAATATGCCTACAAAGTGGGTTGTCTGCCCTGTTAATTGTATGTCTGTGTTTATGCAGTCCTTTGTTTCGGTATGTTGAATTTTGATGGACTTATTGCTTCTATTTGTCTTCAGATTGAGATGTTTTAACTGTCTGGAAATGCTGAGGATTTAATAGTTGTGTTATTTGCAAGCTTTATGGCAGTTTTAATGCTGCTGGCATATTAATCATTCATGTAAATACCTGTATGAGGAGAAGAGAATGAGAGGAGAACTCCTACTCCCCTTACAAGCTATTTTTTCCATTCTTTTTCCTCCCTTACCCATGCTGCCCACACCTTCAACGCAGGTATTAGTGAACACTCCACATATATTGTACAAACTCTGGACTTTCATTTGGGCCATAACACCATGGTCACCAAACCCTGTGGAGCCCTTGAAAGCCCTATGGCGACAATCACAAAGATAACGAGACGCCGCCATGAAAACCCTCCCCATGGAGTTGCCAGCGTGAAAGAGTGGTTCAATTATGTTACCGCCACGAGGAATGAAGGTTAGATTTACGTTTGTTAAGTTTGGGGGATTGGTTTGTTGCCAGGTGGTGCAGATTGTGCTGTTCAAAAGCTGCAAAATTCAAATTGGCTATAGGGAGAAGGGAATTTGAAATAATGGAAGCTGTCTTTTTGGGTTTTGAGAACCTTATGGTGAGCTGCGGAATGAAGCACAGCAACATGCTGAACAGCTGCAAGTGTTAGATTCTTTTCCAAACTGAGTAGTAAAGCAAAAATGTTCTGTTAGTGTACAGGAGGTTTATGTATCAGGCATTGCAGAAGTTCTAGTCTTTCCCTGCTTCACTACATGCAGAAATAATTGTTTCATGTCAGTCATGATCTTGTAACATACAGATTCACAGATTGCGTTGGGTTGGAAGAGACCCCTGAAGGTCGTCTTGTTCAACCCCGCTGCAGTAAGCAGGGATACCTCCACCTAGATCAGGCTGCCAAGAGCCACATTGAGTCTGACCTTGAATGTCTCCAGACACAGGGCCTCAGCCACATCCAGACTTTCCTCTTTTCTGTGCAGAGTTAAACCTGCTTCGAAATGTTGATGCTAACAACCCAGAGAGCAGCACAACAGTGAAAAGCTCAAGTTTGCTAAGTGGCTTCAGGGGTGGCTCCAGTTACAACCATGAAACTGAAACCATCTTTGCATTGCCAAGGATGCAGCTGGATTTCAAATCTATTCATGTTCAGGAGCCTCAAGAGCCTTCATTACAAGGTGCAGTAAACTTAATTTGGTTTTTCTTGATCCAGAGCTGTTTCTCATAAATGAAGAATTAAATACAAAGCTTCCATGCTGTTAAGAGGATTTAATCTGAGAATACTGCAGATCTGCAAGAAAAGGATGCCATTATCTCACAAAATGTAGAGAGAATTCTGTTGATAGAGTGAAGATCTAGTGGTGGTTCTTCTCTTCTGAGCCTCTGGTTCAGTAAAAGCAATGTCATTTTCAAGTGATCTGCATTCAAATTCCATATATGTTTACATAATCTGTATATACTTAGAAATGTGTTAATAACTATTTTTATCTGCCTGTAGATACAAGTGTTAAACCAAAGGTGGAATGCAGTGTTGTAACTGAATTTACAGACCACATTTGTGTAACTATGGATGCTGAATTGATTATGTTTCTGCATGACTTGGTATCTGCTTATCTAAAAGAAAAAGAGAAAGGTAAGTTATTTATGAGGTAACACTCCCCTGACAATCTGCAGTTATCAGACTATTTAATAGTAAATATTTTCAAACATTGAAATAGAATTGACTTATTAAAAGTTGAATTAAGAAAAAAAAGGTGTACATTTTCTTCCATTGAAATAAAATGGAACAGTATTAAATGTTCTTGAAATCTGGACTTAGTGCTGTGAAATGGTAATTACCTCTTTTTCAATCACTAAGTGAAATTTAAACCTGTGATAACAAAACATTTTTTTCTGGGTTCTTTTAGACTGAAAGTCAAGAGGTATTTTGGCAGTTCTCCAAGTGCAACATTGTTAGGGAAATACTTGAGCTGATTTTAAGTCACCTCCTGTAGGACTGGAGGCAGAGTAGCTGCTTGTGAACCTTGGAGTGTCACTACACTGACACACCACTACTGTGCAGGGAACTGTCCTTGGATCTCTGCCTGGCACTTTGCTATGAGGTGTAGGTTCAAAACCAATTCCATCATCCCCAACGCAGCACCTAAGTGTAGCATGCTGTAGGTAACAGATACACTTCTGGATTTCTCTTCCTTCTTTACTACTGAGCTTGTGCTAGTAAATCTTGCTCCTGAATTAGAAAGAATGTGGATGCTTTGTGCTGACAGAGAGAAGGAGGGTTCCCACACTGCAGTGTTACCCAGTGTCTATTATTAGGATGTTTTTTACTAGCACTTGGTTCAAACCAAAACCATTTGCTGGAAATTCTACAAAATTTAAACACAAGCTTATTCTCTCTTTGAGAGTTGTGCTTTTACTTTCTTTTAATGATGTACAAAGAGAATTCAAGTGAGATGCTCATGAGTGACTGCTCTGGGGGTCTTTCTCTCCCTTCTGTAGCAATTTTTCCTCCTCGCATTTTGGCTGCTCGTCCGGGCCAGAAAAACTCCGTTGGTGCTCTCGAGGACAGCTCCACTGACAAGGAGGCAGAGGAAAGCATTTCTTACACTACAGTTGACTGGAGAGAATTTATGTGCAATACTTGGCATTTGGAACCCACCCTCAGGTAACAAGCTGGCTTCTCTGCAATGTTTCTATCTATGCATTTTTCATTTTATCTGTATTTAGAGTTTTCCATGCTGATGCTGTTTAGCTCCAAAGAGGATCAATCATGTGGGTGCTATTAGAGATACACCTTTGACTGTTAGTGCTCCTAGAAAAGATACCTGCTGCAGCACAGGATAAAAGCTGGATAATACAACTATCTATTGTAATGTCACAGAATCCCTTAGCTTGGAAAGGCTTTAAGATCATGGAGTCCAACTGTTAATCCAGCACTGCCAAGTAATCCATCACTAAGCCATGTCACTAAGCACCACATCTATCAGGGATGGTGATCACTGTTATTCTAGATTAGATAGATGCTCTTGGAGACTTTTCAAAATTAGGGTACAGTAAAATTAAACTCATTAAGGATATCAGATTATTGTGTTTCACTCTGTACTACAACAGTCCATTCACTTTCTTGCCATACAGTTTTTCATCTTGCAGTTCTACACTTTTAGCATTCCAGTTAAGCAGTTTAGCATTTTTTAAGCAGTTACCATAAAATAAAAAAGCACTATATGCTAGTTGCTATATGGCAATTTAAATTTAGAAGAAAATAATGGTGAGTGTATAGCAGCTCACTGCTCTCACTACACACTTCTAATCACTGAAAATTACTTTTCTCCATGTCAGTTTGTGTTTTAACCTCTGCTGACACTGTTGGAGCACCTCAGTGTTCATGGACATTATCAAAGCCCCTCATCCACCCACACTAAACAAATTGGGACAGCTGGCATTTTGTGTTAGCAGTAATAATTAATTTAAACATGATCTGGAGGTAGCCCAGTCTGGGGGTTTTGCCTTCTTGAGCATCCTCTTCCTTTGAGAGGATGTCCCACTGGTCATCTTCAGCTTATCTGTGTAAATTAAGTTTGAAGCAATGCCTCTTGACCTTAAATTGGTCAGAAATAAGAGTGGTAAAAATGGATGTTTATACAAACACCAATTGTTGTGTTTATATATTTGAGTCTCCTACCCATTTTTTTTAGATTAATATCCTG
Source organism: Dryobates pubescens (assembly GCF_014839835.1). Taxonomy (NCBI): domain Eukaryota; kingdom Metazoa; phylum Chordata; class Aves; order Piciformes; family Picidae; genus Dryobates; species Dryobates pubescens. The sequence continues at coordinate 6,499,522 of NC_071635.1, forward strand.
GACTGGGAGAAAAATTGACCCTGTTGGTGTTGACTACATTCTCCAAAAGCTGGGCTTTCACCATGCAAGGACTACTATTCCTAAGTGGCTGCAGCGTGGTGTCATGGATCCTTTGGACAAAGTTTTGTCTGTCCTTATAAAGAAACTTGGTACTGCACTACAGGATGAGAAGGAGAAGAAAGGAAAGGACAAAGAAGAATACTAAAAGTATAATGTGACAACTGTAATTGTTTGATTTTATCAAAGTGTTTTATTATAAGAATTTAAATATGGTTTAAAGAGAAACCTAACAGCTTTTTGCTACTCTATTTAAAACTTACATTGTGAGTAACTGTTTACTGTGGTACATGATACCATTCTGTATTTGAAGTTATTGCATGATGATGACCAATGTATATTCTGTGAAGGAATATCTGGAACACTGTAAATCTGCTCCTCAGAGTCCACTGTTTTATTATGTGCAATATTATTCCTGCATCTTTAAAATACTTGCAGATTAACTGTGAATTTTCATAAACTTTATTTGCCATAACATGAAACCCCTCATTGATGTGACTGGTAAATTGATTTGTTTATGTAGACTTGTGTAAATTATATATATATATAACTTATGAAACTGTGATTGCCTTAGTGCTAAAAATCATTAAGTTTATTACACTTGTAATAAAATTTAACTACTGTACAGGGCTTTTTTTTTCGGTTGCTCAACTTTCTTGATTAAAAAGAAAAAAAAAAGAAGGAGGTGTTTTCAGTGTAACTTTGCATCGAGTATCATTTAAGTGAGGTGACCCCGAGAACCGGCGGCTGGAAACAAGCCGAGGGGTCGCCCCAGCTGCCTGAAGGGAGTAAACGGGCCGGGATGCTTCGCCGGCCCCACTCCCTGTGTCCTCCTGCCTGGAGGAGGTCACGGAGCAGCTGCCCCCAGCGGGTCCCGCTCGCTGGCCCAGGCCTGGGCCGCCCGTGGCCCCTTCCCCTACTGGTCTGCGCCGGCGGGAAGCCGCCCGCACGAGGCAGGCACTGGGCTGGCCGCGGCTTGCGCCAGGATGAGGCGCGCGCGCTCTCCTCCCCTCACGCCTCAGCCGCACGTGGCGGGCGGCAGGGGAGCTGCGAGGGGGAATCTGCCTCCTACACGAAATGGCGGCGCCGCGTACCGCCCCTCTCAGCCGCAAAAGGCTAGGTACTGCGAGACCTGCCGTGTGAGCAATGGGCTTGAGAGGCTCCGGTGGATCTCCTCATCCGCCCCTCAGCGCTCCCCGCGGTGGTGGGTGGGCCCGGGCAAGTCCCCGCCTCGTCCCGCTTTTCACTCAGGCGGGTTTCAGGTGCGCGTGGTGTGCAAGCGCCTCGGCAGCGGGACGGCCGTGCCTTACAGCTGTGGGTCTCATAGCATAAGAAGAGGGAAGAGCAGGTGCTAAAGCTGTTAACTCCAGCGTTGGCTCGGTCGTGGGAACTTGGAGAGGGAATCAGCTTTGCTGCTCTACTTTTCACTTTGCTCCCGAAAGAGCCAGGTAGTAAGTTGTCCTTGGAGTTGGTTGTGAGGGGAGGTGCAGAGCCACACGAAGTCTTGCTTGAAAGCATGGTTAACAGGAGAAGTGGGTTTGAATTTCCGTGCTGGCTAGGGAAGGGGAGGGGTTGAAGGGAGGCCGAGTCTATGTTCTTTTGTCTGGGTTTTGGAAGCTGAGTGTGAGTTGCCTGTAGTGCTGTTGTCAAATAGCATAGTTTGTAGTATGTCTCTAACATTTCCTGTATTTACTGTTGAGTTTACTTAGAAATGACTAGTAGCAATGGCTGGTTTAAGAGCCCTGGAAAACCTGTCTTTGACCCCATGCAAAAGACAACTTTGCCAGGTTGGACTCCTAGGTGGCCACCCTTAAAGAAGTCACAGTCTTGGACTGTAAGGCCCAAACTTCCACGTTCTAAGAGCTGGAGTGCACCAGAAGTGACAAAAAATCCAGGTATAGTTTTCAGTTTACACATTGAGATTGGCTATGGAAATACTAGTGTTAATGCTGCTGAAAGTAACTTTTATGTTGTTCTGTTTTTTGAAAGGTTACAACCCTCTGTTCTTACTGCTGTGTTTTCTTAAATGACTTTTATAGCATCTACTTGATTTTGTTCTTCATCTTACGGCCTTTCATACGGGAAGTTTGTTAGAGATTCAATTATGAGACTTGGAGATAAGTTTTATTGTAGTTTTTCTTAGCTGGGAGATGCTTGTGCTTGAGTATGTGGCAACCCTGAAGCTGAATATTCCATCTATCCTAGAGCTGATCCAGATTAAAACCCGTATTTTTTTCTATTAAATGCAAAAGAACACATGATTCCCAGAAGTAGATGCTGCAGGAAATGGTCAGTGATTATTTTACAGATTTCCAGGTTAAAGACAATTGTCCACGTAGAGCATGGTCCTTGAAAGAGTGGCTTTTGAATGAAACTCCCAAGTGTGGATTTGCCTCAGGATACTGTCTCAAAACTTTTATGTATCTTATGAAACAACTAATTTGCTTCACGTAGCCGTCTGAAAAGCATGAGGGCTCTATGCTAGGACAAATGAAATATCCACCCACCTACTGTCTCAGTTCTGAATGTGGTTAATTGTGGTGGTGGAGGGGACCTTTGGGGTCAGGGTGCATGTGCAGTGCAGCTCTCCCCATCTTCTGTCCTAGCTGTCTCATCCGGAGCTGCTGTCTCTATTCAGCTGTTTCGTGGCCGAGTTTATTCGAGTTAATTCGGTTTTCAATAGTGTGTGTGGTTGCTAAAACTTTCACAGTGCCTTGTGACAGGGAATTCCACTACTTCATAGTTCTGTGTGAAAAACCACAGGCTCCATTGTTTTGATTGTGCTATCAGCACCTTTAATTTGATTGCTGATTTGGAAGGGAGGGGAGTGTTGCATTTACATGGAGTATCTGTATTTGGAAGTTAATAGATTTAGTACTTAAACTAAAAGCTTTGATAGATTTGAAAGAGGAGGCACACTCCGTAATTGCTAATCTTGGTCATTTATGATTCAGTACAAAGAAGTATTACTCTAGAGTGAAAAAATATGCTTTTTGTTCTTTTAAAAAGCAAGTAGATTTAAACTACTGGGAGACTATTCTGTTAACTTTGTTTCATAAACTTTTCTTATTATCAGCAATTCCTTCAAAGCAAGACCTAGCGGAGTTCATTGCAAGATATGAACAGGGAGCAATAAACGCAGTGTCTGCCTTACATCAATTTGCACAAATGCACCAGGCACAACTTGAATTTAAAGAAACTAATGTGGCAGGTAAACACTTCTTTTCTTAAACAAAATGGTTGCTTATCCTTGAGGTGATCGGACTTTTGCAGTTAGTGTTGATGTTACTTACAGCAGTGAATTTTTTTTACTGTGTTGCTTTGTGGCTGCCCTGGCTGTGACGCATGAGTTACTACAGAATTTGATCAAGATGAATCGTGTGACATTCAGGATACTACCAGAACTTTGAGAAAGGTGCATAAAGTGAAAGCCACCACAATTTTTGTGGAAGTGGAAAGTTTGAGTTGTGTTTAGCTAAAATTGTTTTTTTTGCCTCATATTTATCCTTCAAGTTAATAGAACTATATAAAGCTATGAATAAAAGTACCTTAAAATAATGTTACTAATTGTTTGTTATTTTTGTCCTTTAAAGGCAATATCATAAGGCCTTATTTTGCCATTTGTGCTGTGATAGATGGAATTTCCTACAAGACAGGACAAGGGAAAAACAAGAAGGAATCTAAATTAAATGCAGCTAAACTGGCTCTTGATGAACTGCTTAGCCTGAAGCCTGGAGAGTCAGGTAAATACCATGGCAACACCTAAGGAGAACTTGCAAAGTTTGGCTTAAAGGTTTCCTGTGCAGAACCCCTGGGGGTAGTTTCATGATACATTTCTTTATCAGGGCCTCTGTCAGTTTCTTGAATCCTTTGGGCAGAGCTATTTGCTGTATAGGTCTAAAGTAGTTTTGTTGGGGTTTGTTTTTGGTTTGGTTTTTTTTGGCATCAGTTTGTGGCACAGAACAGAGAATACTGAAGGAATTAACATATTTGTTGCTGTTGCACTTGATTTACTGCTTACTAGGCAGCAGCAATATGAAGTTGATCCTAAGTGGTTTGTAGTTTTTATGATTAAAAGGTTTCAACACTGAGTTACTACTTCAAAAAAATGTGGTTACCATAACATTTATTATCTTTTAAGGGTTGCTGCCTAAATAGTGCTGTGCCTGAATAGTTCTGTTGAATTGAAAATGGGATCATTCATAAGACACTTAGTAACTGAACTAGATGGAAAGGGGGTGAGATCTGTTTTTTGAAATTTGTAATGTCCATGCCAGTTTGAAATAATGTTGTGTTCTTAGGTCCTTCTGGTATTCCTGCTGAGCCCCAGACACAAACAGCAAATACTGTTCGTGTTTCAAGGATTGATTGTGGTGAGGAATAGTCTTGGCTTTCTCTGTTGATTCAGATTGCCCAGAAAATGCCTGGGTTTTCCCTTCCTTTTTCTTCCTTTTTAAAAAATTCTTTTCAAACATTTAGTGATTATTCTATGAAGTTACTGTTGTTTAACAGCATCTTTTTGAAGAATGCTGTGAGAATGTGTCACTGAAGTAGGCAGTTGACCGTCAGTTCTACCAATGGACACAACTTCTTCAGACTGCTGGAGTTTAAGTGTTGAATTGGTGACAGAAGTAGAAACGCTGATTTCTTCCCTTACTTGAAACACTGTATGGAGTAGGTGATCAGACTTGGTTAATATCCCAGATTTATCATCATGAATATTAAGCCTAAAGTATTGAGATATTCTTGTCCTTTATTTATTCATGTCCATCCTGATAGTCTTCAGAATCCCAAAAGTGGGTGTTTCTACCATGTGTTTAGATCTCTAATTTTACAAGTGGTCGATGATACCTGTTCCCTGCCCCTACCAGTTTGTGTTTTGCTGACTTTTATTTAGAAGGAGGACAGCTTATATATCAAAAACTTTCACAAACACTTGAAGAAGTATTTAACAGCCTGACTGCCAACCATCCTGAGTACCATAGTTTGGGAAGTTCACTGGCTGCCTTCATCTTTAAAAAAGGCAAGTCTGTTTTGATGGAGTATCGGGGGGGGGGGTTGGGGGGAGTGGGTGAAAAAGCTGGGCTGTTGGTGTTCCCAGAGAGCATGATTAAGGCCTTTCTGATCTAATTGGTAGTAAATGATTTCTTGCCCAAGTTGAGCCTGTTTTGCACATGGTGGCAAATGGCAGGTGATCTCCTTGTCCTTATCTTGACCTACAGACTTTTTCATTTTGTATTTTCATAGCATTGGTTACTTAGGAAAAGGCTTAAGATTATCAAGTCCAACTTGCTGGGGAAGAGGGGCTGTGAGAGAGCAGCTTGGTGGGCACCTGGCAACCACACAAAGTTAAGCCACCACAGTCATGAAAATAAATGCTTGCTTTTTAGGTGGAGGGTATGATGTTGTAGCTCTAGGAACAGGAGAATGTAATTACAGTCAGTACTTTCAGCGTTCTGGAAGAGTGTTGCACGACAGCCATGCCATTATTGCTGCAAGGCGTTCTCTGCTCAGGTGAGAATGTGTTGTTACCAGTACTCTTGTAGCCGCAGTTCTACTTTTGCAAATGTGGATGTAAGAGCACTTGCATTTTGTAGTTAGTACCTTCAGATAATGAATTGAAGGGGAATGTCCCTATATTTGTAAACAAAGTAGTGTTTTTCACATTTACTTAACACTTTCTTTTAGGTATTTCTATAGACATCTTTTGCTGTTCTATCATGAAAATCCAGCGAGGGCAGAGAAATCCATATTTTGCACAGCACCAGGCTCGAATCTCCTTACCCTTAAACAAAATACAACTCTCTTTCTCTACATGAATCAGCTTCCAAAAGGAACTGCTCAGTTAAAATCAGAGCTGTGAGTATCTTGGTGTTTCCAGAGATGATGTGGTAGATGATGAATTTGTTTGCAGCGACAGACACGCGAGTGTAGAAAACAAGCATTGTCTCATGTTTCTTCGGTTGAGGGGAGGAGGCTGTTCTGAACTGTTCCAGTGTTTTGGAGACATTAATGTTCTAGGTGGTGGAGATAAGTGTGTGAGATACAGCTCAAGACGATGATGCAAGAAGTTTTACATGGGATGTTGCTTTAGGGCAATGCTTTGTTTATGACAGATCTGCTTACCTGTTAGTTTCCCTCCCAAAATACTATTTAAAATACTAATAAATCATTGATTTAATCAGTGAGCAGGTTGCTTAACATCATCCTTTGCACCACAGGCCTGGAGTATAAGCCCGCTTGAATTTTTCAAACTATAGACTACTGCTTTGCTTTGTAGGAAAAAAGTTAATGAGAAAAACTCAATGTGATGAATTCCTGTGCTTATTTTTATACTTCTAACTTCTATGGAATTTCTGGGCATTTCTTTTTGAATATTTCAGACATTTAACAACCACAGCCACTGGTTTACCAGTGTCCTTTTGTGCTCCTTGCAGGGACATTTATACCACTGCACCACTGTAAGTCATGCAAGCTGTAGCTTTTTCATTGTATACAAAGCTACTTTCATACTGTGTTTGGGATGTTTGGAAGGCACAGTTGTGAGCTGGAGGTCACAGCCAGTTTGTTGCAAGTTGTGCTGACTGGGACAGCCTTTTCTGTTAGAACTTCAGAAGGGGTTCAGTTGCTTCCAGCGTCATAGCCTTCTCGTCCAAGGAAGTAGTTGATGAGACTGGATGCAGTCTGTAATCTACTCTATAATAGTTGACAGACATAAAATTCGGAGCTTTTTGTCCCTTCTGTACTTTCTTGAGACAAACTCTGGGAAGTATTTTCTTCTAAGACAGGATGTCAGCTGAGCAGCTGAATGTGATGTCTCTAAAATGTACAAATATTGAATGTAATGTAAAATCCAGATGCTGTTTTCTGAGAAAGTGTTGGATACCACCTCACAGTCTCTTTAATTAGAATACTTTCTCACATTTTCCTTGTCTTACTTCAGACCTCTCAAACCACAGTCTCTGTCTGCCTACGAAAAAAATGAAGAACTGAGTCTCCATGTTGTTGTAGAAGGCAAGATTTACCTAGCTGTGTGCTGTCCACCTGAAACTATTAAAGTGACCAGTATGTCAGCTAGTGACAAATTAACTAAGTGGGAAGTGGTTGGAGTTCAGGGAGCATTACTGAGTCACTTCATTGAACCAGTGTACATCAGCAGTATTCTTGTAGGTAAGCCTAACCCAAATTCCAGTGGGGTTTTTGGTGTGCTTTTGTATTCCAATCTGATTACATTTTTTTAAACTATGGACTAAACAGAGGTGGTTCATTAAAGAATTACAGTGTTGTCTGAAAAGATAGTAGATAGGTATATTTCTTTTTCATTCATCTTTGAAATGCCCTAGCGTAAAACTCAGTCTTGCTCTTCTGTCATTTTGGGTTTATTTTAGCTTGCCAAATTCTTTCCTTTACTAGAGTAACAGAAGAAATTCAGCATTGTTTTATAACAAACTAAACCTCAGATACTGAGAAAATACCAAGTGTGACAAATACTGTGTTAACTCTTCAGTCAGGTATGGTGACTTGAAGTGACAATGTTAGTCACCTAACTGTAGAGTGGAGCAGTGTTGGAAAAGCTGCCAATGTTTGACTGAAAATTCCCAGTTTCCCCCCACGTGTCTTACTGTGTGGTGTCCACAGTCTGTGGCTCCCTTGCCTCCCTGCCTTTGTATTGGTTTATGGATAGCAAATGGATGTTTTGTTGATGGCTAGGGATTACTGAGGTGATAGTGAATTCTCAGGATTTTGTGGGTATCAAGGACCCCAAACTGACACTGGAACTCCTATAGCTGTTATCTGTGTGGTGGAATTAGGTTAATGGGTATTACTGTGAAGGTTTTCAGGTGCTGCTGCTTCTCAGTATTTGTAATCCAAGACTTGCTACACAGGTAACTGAGTTCCCTAAGGGCTGAAGATGCAGCAGCTTTCCTAACACAGAAAAAGGTTCTTGAAGTGCTCCAAAAGATCTTGCAAGAGTTGGTGAATGTCTTCCTGTTCTTTCTGAAGTTTGGGCACCTGTGAATTGATTAAAAATTTCTGATATGCTCACTTAAATGTTATACAAACTAAACATGATCTGTAGCGTGCTGCCCTTTTATTTAGTAGAAATGGTAAGACCCTTCCTTGACATACAGTGGGCCAAAATACGCCTATTTAAGGAGGCAGTCAGAAATACCACTGAATGTGGAGTAACTCAGGCAAACTCCATAGTGTGTTTTCTCATTTAAGACATTAAACAGTTGGTGAAGAAAAATTTTTCCAGAAAGCAGGTATCTGATGAAGATAAGGATGCCTCTGGAGGAGTTGGGAATTAATTTTATTTCTGTGAGCTGAATATTGAAACTGGTGTTTCCAAACATGGATTTAGTGCAGAAAAGTGAATAGAATGTAGCCCAAAGGGAACATCTATGTTCTTTGTCTTTCTGTTTTTTAGTGTGATGTACTTTATATGTGATTGATTTGGTTTTGTTTAATAGGAAATGGAAATTGCAAGGATACAAAAGGGCTAGAAATAGCTATAAACCAGCGTGTTGATGATGCACTTCTATCAGAGCTTCCCATGCCTTACCTGGTCAACAGATCTCACATTCAGTTGGTGAACACTGCACACCCAGTTCAGACAGAATTTCAGTGGGAGTCTCTTAGTTTGAACTGGTCGTTGTCAGATACATCGCTGGAGGTTGTGGATGGGCTGACTGGAAAAACCATTGAAAGGTTAGAATTAGTTTTTATGATGTTGAAGTCATGGTTAGCTTTACTGTTCTGTGCCTCTTCATTGGAGTATTTTCTAAGCTATACATGGAGGCCACAGTATTATCCAATGAGAGATTCTTTCTTCTGTTAGGTGAATGCGGTCTATGATTAGTTGTGTTTTAAGAGATCTTGTAGCTTTACAGTGAAATGCCAAGATGAGAAATTGAATAGCTTTTGAATCGGTATCTTTATTCCAATTGTATGTTGCAGTGAGTGTTTTAGTTTAGCAGTACATAAAACATAGCAGCAGAGTTCAGATGAATTCCAGCTTGAAAAATGCATTTGGTTGCCTTATTGAAATACAGCTGCTGATTCACATTAATTTACATTTACTCATTGAAAGTAGTAGTAGTATCATATTCACGTGGCATTAGAGGGTGAAAAAATCCTGTGTTGATGAAAGCAACATAGCTGCAATGTATGTGGTAGTGAGCTTTATTTGTTTTATTTTGACTGTAGCTCACCATTCAAAAGTGGCACTTCCATGGCAAGTCGCCTTTGCAAGGCAGCCATGTTCAGTCGTTTCAGAGCGCTTGCTAAGGAAGCAGAACGGAGTGATTTGCTTCAAGTTGCAACATACCATGAAGCCAAGGTGAGCTGGTACAGGGGGAGGACATTTTAGTAAGGAGTCTCTTAATGGCTACTCTCAAAGCTAATTTGATAGCACAGATGACTTTCTTTTTTGCTGAAGACTTCTCCTGAACAACTGGATCTCCTTTATTGCCTAACAAGGTCAGAAATTAGAGGTTTCAAATGAAATTTGTCTACTGAATTAATCTTGGAAAAGCTTCTCTGAAAATCTGCCATATGTCTGCATTTGGAGGTTACTGGCCATTTTCCTCACATAAGATAGTTTCATATAAACAAGGTTAGGGATTTTCTGTTCATAAGTTCATTTTCAGTCTTCTATTTGTTTCATACTTAGTAAATATTTTTTTTACTACAATGTACTCCTCTGGAAGGATTCTTACATTGTAGAGGAGTAGAAAGTGGGAATGGTTTATTGGAACAAAGGCATTCACTCCCAGGCTTTCCTTTGTGGTATAAAAATACAGAGAAATGACTTAAAGGAGCTGCTGTGATTCTTCAATTCCTGTAAACACAGTTAACTCACTTCTGTCTGTATTTGGAAATACATAACGCCTTACTTCTCAGTACTCTTCCACGTTTTTCTTCGTGATTTAAGAGATAAATTTTATTTCCCAAATCGCTGTGAAACTGAGGCTTTTATAAAGTACCTGTTTGTCCTGTTTGTTTGTTTTGACTGTTGAACTGCTAACAGTGTTCACCACAAGTTTAGGTCTGCATTGACTGATACCAAATGTTTATTTTCAGTGTAAAGATACTGTTGGAACAGAAAAGATACAGAAAAAGAATAATGTTTAACAGAACAGTTCTGTCATCCCAATTTAAAGACAATGGTTTTTAAACTCTTCAGCACTTTTCTTTCACTGTCAGCAACATAGGAGCTGTAAGATTTGTAGTTACCTTTTCTGCAAGGTTTGTGTTTATGCATAATGTATGCTGGTGGTGAAAAATACAGATATGTAACCATCATTCTTGAGCTGTTTCAAGACAAGTCTTTTTCTTTTTTTCAGATTCAGTCCAAGTTGTACCAAAGAGCTAAAAACTTAGTGCAGCGTTCCATGGAGCAACATAATTATGGATCCTGGATTGTGAAGCTTCCATGTATCGAACAGTTCAGTAACTGAGTGAGAGGTGGACTGTCGGTCAAGGCAGTTTGGATATTTTCTCTAATTCTGGTTAATGTTTAATTGTAGGATTTATATTGGCAGCAAGAAAATCATCCCAGTCCTGCTGCTTGTCAATTTAAGTGCAGTTATTGAACCATCTGTAACAGATTAGTCTTTTCCAAAAGTTGATTCTTCCTCAGGGGAGTACCCAAGAGCCTTGCAAATCCCTGATGTCACTTGCTTTCTTCTCCCTTGCTACCAGCCCCCACACACCATGGATTTACTAATGTTTTGTGGGGTTTTTTTTGTTAGTTTCAAGATTACACTGTGTTGATTTTCTTCTTTTCCCTTGCCTTTTTCACACCTGTCTTTATAAAGAAATAATTGATAAAAGGTGGTTTAGTTGGACTCTACACCCACAGACTGCTTTATCACCCTACTGACAAGTCCTCCCCAAATTGCCTGTGTAATCTGCCTGTCAAGAGGGAAGTTGCTTTGTTGTAAGCTGTGGTAAGAATATGGTAAAGTTATCATAATGTTTTGAAGGATGTTGTTAAGTACCATATTGGGGGTTTGTGTGCTGTTGTGAAGCACAAGTGTATTTCAGCCACTTTCATCCTGTTCCTTGGGTTTTGTATATGAGGCAGTCTGGGAAGCTGTTCCATCATAATCGATGTATGAGAACATAGCGTAGTGCTGTAATAATGTTTCAGCTTCTTGTTGTAAGAGCAAAGACCTCTTTCTGGCATTTGTTTGTCCTTTAATCTGTTTTTCTAACTAGTACATGGAGTCTTTACTAGAGCTGAGTTTAGGCTGATTTTCAAGTTGCAAAACTCCCTGACATGTTGTCCTTGACATTTTCTTTCTCTTCCGCTGTTTTCTGTTGCTATCTTTTAACTTGCAGAGATGGGAGGTGGTGTTTGGTTGTCTTCTTGTGGCACATATTCAGCATAGTTTGCTCCCTGTAATGTTTGCTTTGTAAGAATGCTCAAGAATGGCCATCCTATTTCAGCCTAGAGCATGGTCTTGCCTTTTGTTCAGGGGTATTAAAGCATCAATAAATGTCCTTCACAGTGTGTTAGCATTTTGCACACTTCTGGGCCATTTTCCACACGGACATAGACTTTTGCAACTCAAAAACATAGTAACTGGAGGCAGCAACCCTAATAGGAAGCTTCTGGTGTTACAATCTGAACTTCAAGCCCCATGGTACTTTGCTCCAGGCAGCACTTTGATTTTGAATTTGGCATGATGGCAGTGTGGTACTGAGTATCAGCAGACTCAACTCAAGACATTCTCCACCCCGTAGTTTTTACCACCTGTGTCATGCCCAGTAGTTACCATCACACACTGTACACCATTCGCTGTCCTTTCTCACTCATAATGAGATTGTCTTATGGTACACAGAAGACTTCTCACGTCAGATGCTCTGGAGCTCCACTGTGTTCCAGCACAGTCTGGATCAGTCCATGACCAATCCAAATGGTGGAGCTGTCCACACCTGAGGCAGTTGATTCCAGTGACTCCTTCCACCCCTCCAAGTGAAAGCAAGCTGGGGCTTGCATTCCAGTGCTCTGCTTCCAATGCATCCAACTGAGGGGATCCCCTTGTCACACCAGTAATACAGATTGGTTGCACTCCTTGTAGTTTAGTGGCACCAGAGCGCACTGTGCATCTATATCTACTAAAGCTTCATACTCTAGCTTCCTGTACTAAGTTTTTTGGACACAGAGTGAGGGGGAGTCCACCAAGTGTTAAGGTCTCTGTAGGTTTGACTCTGCACTGCTAGGCAATCTCAGCCTTATTTGGTCTTACTGTGGTGGTCACTTAGGTATGGGTGGTCCTGCACGATTCTGCATGCAGGAATTCCTCTGTGGTTGTCAGTACTAGTTAGAATCTGTCAGTAAAGTTCACATCTTTCTTACATTCTTGTAGGTGTTTTTCAGACTACTCTCCCTTTTTATCTGATAGGCTCAGTACTTCCTATATCTTTATATGATGTTTCATTTTGTGTAAAGAAGGTTTCATTCTTGGATGCTGCTGGTAAGATTTTGTGAAGAAGGAATCTATGTGAAGAGAAGCATTCTTCTCCAGAGATTGACAAGGTAGAAAGAATTTTTACAAGTAAATTTCGTGCCTGCTTTCTTATCTTCTATGTCATACTGTGTTTGGATATTGCTGTTACTACAGACAGTCATTTGGAAGGCCCCTGATTTGAGCAGAGGGTGGAGCTGATCTCTTTGTGGTTGGGATGACTGACAGTATTTTTCGCGTCCTTGTGGGTGGGGACAGAGCACTCCTTTGCTGGGGGAGAGAAGATAAGTAGAGCAGCAGATACCAGCACTGTAAGTACTTTTCCTGGTTTTTGCAGAAAGTTACCATTAACATCTGTTTTCTCTTTGCAGCATGCACAAGGCCTGCTTTCTTACCACTGTTAGTCTGTTTTCAAGTAAAATGTGAAATACTCTATGCCACACCTAGCAGCAAAATACATCAAAGACTAAAGGGATAAGCTGATAACTTGTTCTAGACTGACTTTTTATCTGTACAGCTTGTGTTGTTAGCATTGAGGGCAAGCTTTTGGGTTGTAAAATAGGCTCCTCTTGTTTCTTTCAGCATAAAACAATGCCACACGACTGACTCCATCTTCATCTGAAGTAAGCACATTTCTGAGGTTCCACAAAAGGATTTGTGTGTGTGAATGTTTAAGGCAATATATGTTCATGTGGATTTACACATTAATCATCAGTTTTTAGGTCAGTTGTTGCTGGAAAGAATTGGCTGTGTCAGTGTTCTGGGATGCTGGTACCTCAGTTACCTGCATTGTTACTTTTTCAAGTGTGTTATTGTTTTCATAATCATAGAAACACAGAATGAGTGGGGTTGGAAGGGACCCACAAAGGTCATCTAGTCCAACCCTCTTTACAGTGAGGAGGGACATCCTCCACGAGGTCAGGTTGCTCAGAGCCTTGTTGAGCCTGACCTTAAATATCTCCGGGGATAGGTCATCTACTACCTCCCTGGGCAACCTGTTGTAGCGTTCCACCATCCTCGTGGTGCAGAACTTGTTACTAGCATCCCATCTAAATCCACTTAAAAAAATGTTTCCCGGTTTGTGAAGATAGTTCTGAGAACTAATGTGTTATGATCACACCAAGAACAAACATAAAATGTATCCTGCAAAAAAATGATAGCAGAAACCCTGTGTAGCTTAGCAGAACAGCTTACAAAAAATGTTTGGTGTCTTGGGTTTCGTACTCTGGGGGAAGAAACTCATTACTATTATCTCTCTACCTTGTATTGAATGCCAGTGCAACCTGGTATTTAATATTGCTTTAAAAAGGTTATCTGCAGAGGTCTTGTTTTAAGTTTGGTACCTGTACACTTGTGTATTGCTAAATGCTTTTTTTTTATGTGGTTTGGGTTTGCTTAAAAAAAAAAGGCAGTGTGTTAGGTCACCAGTGAAAGACAGTATCAGTTAACAAAGAAGACTACACCTCAGTTTTATAGGTTACTGAAATTTATTACATATAATTAAGAGTAACTTTTGGTAGTTGTTTCAATAAATAGTGGTCTCTAAGTTCATTGACAAAGTGAGAATCAATTACTTTCCCAAAGTACATTTCAAGCCCGTAGGGCTTACAGGAAGGATCAAATGTGATCTTAGAACAGAGTTTCTTACCATCCAGACTGAGAACATAGAGTGGTCCCTAAATGGGCTGCAAGCTAGTAAGCCACAGAGCAAACTATATAAATTAGTCGTAATTAAATACTTAAATAAATAATGTAGCCTTCAAAAGAAGAGTGGTTATCTGTTTCTCTTCCGCAGAGATCTCAGAAAGTTGAGCAGTTCTTGGTGAAATGCAGGAAAGTTTTCTGTGTCATTAGCTTCACAGGTCTTGCATCCAGTTCCTTGAGGAGTTAATTTCTGCAATACAGATTGTTCTTGTTGATTGGTGGTAGCTCTCTTGCCAGCTAATTTTAGCAATAATACATCAATTTCTGTATATTAAGTTCACACATCCACACTCTTCTTGTTAAGATTTACCTCTGCTGCAATATTTATTTCTAGCTTGGAAAGGATTTTCAGAGATACAAGGATCTCTTAGCCATGGAATTTATGTAGTATATCAAGGTGTATTACATACATTGTTGGGTCCTTTACAGCCATGAATTTCTGGCACAGTTTTCAAAGTCATTCCTTGTATAAATACAGGCTCCTGAAAGGAAGTTTTTGTCAGGATGCCTTGAATGATTCCATACAGAAAATAAATGTCAGATTTTTTTTAAATGGTGACTTCTAGAACTAGTAGAGCTCAAATCTGTATTACTGTACTAGATTAGCCTTCAAATAGATGCTGTCATATAATTTAATGCTGTTTTATTTTTGTATAAAATCAAGAGATGATAACGCAGGCCTTGAGGTATAAAATCAGTAATTCTGGTGTTGTTTTTCACCAATGCTGAAACACCTTTTTTTCATTTTGTTTTAAAACTGGTTAAAAAGATTGCCTACCATAAGTCTCTGGAGATTCTTTCTGATATTTTGAAGAGTAACAAAATGCTCATCTTCAATTTCATTCTCCAAGGTGCCGATTTCTTTCCAGTAACATTGTAGAGTTTGCCAGCTGCACTCCTAAAACAGTCAGCAAAATGGTTTTAAAATATATCTCTATCTGTCTGTCTGTCTATCTATATTTTGTTTCCTCAGGACAACTTTTTTAAAAAAATCTGTTTCTCAGGTTCTTTATCCTCCTAGCAGGAATTAAGCTGTTGGTTTTCCAAAATGCTGCCCTTACAGTTGCATTGTAAGATGTTAGTCTGGTCTCAGTTCTATAGTAGGTTATTGTAGCTTTTGGAGAGTGCTTTCTACAGGATACTTGAAGTGTTCTTTTGGGAACACAAAGTTGTATTTGCATCTAAACCAAGCCTTACCTCTGTTTGTCTTGCAGAAATCAAGTGTCAACAGAAGTTAGTAGTCAAAACCTCTGTTGGTTTTCAGTAGCCTTAGGTAATGGACTTGAGTTACTTTCTGCATCTGATCTGGCTTATGAATATGATAAATGGGAAGCTATGTCAGGTACTCAGAGCCAATGTTATCAATCAGCCCCATATATTTGCATTTAAGCACTGGAGCTCTGAGGTAGTGCTATGTCTGGATGTTGCCAGCAAATGAGGAAAGTGACTCAGATAAGGAAGTGGTTGCAGAATCTGGCTTTAAATCTTTACTGAAACAAAATTATCGTTAAGTGAGAATTCTTCTCGATTAAGAACTTCATTGAAAGTTCAAAGTAGTTAACAGATAACTTGCATAAAGATTTTAACTGCTTCACAATGCTAAATAATGCTCTTGTTTGGTGATCTGAATTGAAGTTGCACAGATCAGCAGGCTGTTGAGTATTCTGTTTTAAAGCTGTGCTTAGAATGTTCTCTGCACTCTGATATGCAGTTGTTTTTTTTACAAAGAAGAAATCATAATGATAGTGTAACTGTGGAACTAAATCTTAGGTGTTAACTAAATACCATAAACCATGAATATATATAGATTTTATATATATCCAGAATGTCTTGCTAAAGTTTTGTTCCTGAGAGGTATTAGGTAGACCATAACTGAGGTTTTTTTCATTGGTGGGATATAGAAGACTTAGAACATCTTAAACAGAATACATTAGTGGCTGCATCAAGTTCAGATAACATGCAGACAATTTCATGTAGATACTGCTCTGTGTAATCTCTTTCTTAATCTAGTTTCAGTCCCAGAATAGTTCTTGTGTTAGTGTTACTACAAGAGGATTGTCTCCTGTGAGTCTTATACATCATTTAAATAATTCTTAAAATACCTTTTTTTTTCCTGTGAGTTCAACCATGTGTTAATAAGCAGGTTGAATAGGGAGGATGCATTTCGTTACATACTGCACAGGACGATGAGGTAATAATCAGCCTGTTGATGTTTGAGAATGCAAGTCTAAAACAAAAGTCTCTAAGAAACTGCACTCCCTACACAGTTCAGACTGTTCAGATTTGTGTTTTATATTTGCCCTTCGGATAAGTAAGTAGTTTTGGTGTATCTCAACAATATATCTTTTTAAAAGTAGCCTTATCTTTAAATATTCTGTTTCCAGAATGATTTCTAACTTACCTGTTTCTCAGTTGGTGTGTAAAATTCAAGATAAATGCTCTGTAGAGAAGGGGGAGAAAATGTTAATTTTTCTACAAAAATACATAGAAAAGATAAATAGTTAAGAATCATAAGAAGATAAAATCAAGCACTTACGTCCTTGCTTTTTTCCAGTAGTTTTATGTCATCTATTAAAGTGTCAAGAAGTAGCAGTTTTTCCTCTTGTAGTGGTGCTCCATAAGCTGCTGTTAGAAGCATGACTGCTGAAATACAGCTGAAGATCAGTACTTTGCACATTGTGTCAGTGTTTTAATTATCTATATGCTAGTATTTGAGTTGGAATATGATGAGAGCTGCTCAATTGTCATTAAGCTGTTCAGTGTATTTATACTCTGCTTTCTCTGGGGGGAAAAAGATGGGGGCGTCATGTAAAAGAGGTTTTATTACACATTTTTTCATATGTTCTACCTGTATGGGAAGAATCATTACTTTTGTTTTTCCTCCCCTGATGACACTTTGGAATTTTTATAAAGCGAGAGGGATTTTACCTACATTCATTGACTGGTGTGAGAGAAGCCCACACTCAACTTTTGGCAGTCTCATTGCGCTTTCTGCATGAAACACTTTTTCCCTCATGCGCTGTCCCACTCCCCCATAGAGTATGCCATAGTCTATGCTACTGCCACACAAAATGTTCTAAAGAGGAATAATTTACCTTTTTTTTTTTTATTGTCTGTATATATTTATCCTTTCACTAATCCTGTGCCATTAAGTGAAGAAGCAAGCATTCTCATGTTAGTAATTGTTGATTAAACAACAGGAAGAAAGTTGGCTTCCTGTCTGAAGGTGGTTTTACCTGTCATCTTTTGCAAAGAGAGTTAGTGTGAGCTTAGGTGCATAGTCAGTCTTTATACCATCACATTTAAAATGTTCGAGACAAAACCCTCCAACAAGATTCTTTGTTTTGAGATATTAAACCATCTTTTTTATTACTGTATGTCTTAATGCTATTCTTTTTCCCTTGCATGCATCTTTCACTTTTCTCCTGCTTATAATGCAAATGTACTGTTTTTAAAGTATTTACAGATCTTGTTACTGATACCTAACCCACTGCATTTTGTGGTATGTATCACAGTACTGGAGTCAAGAGTGAGCAGTCACTTGACACTGAACTCTTGCATAATATTGCTGAATTGTTCTTTTCTGGTTCAGGGGTCTGTTGGCTTCTATCTTTGTAATCCTGTGTGCAGTGTATAAAATTCATAGTTTTGTTTATTTGGAGTGTAGTTCTGAGCCAAATACTCCCCCTGCTGCCCAGAAGTCTGTACCATTATGTGAAATGTGATTCTTTTGCTCACTAGTGAAGCTGTATAGAATAAATTGTTTGCACACTGGTCTGAAGTTTTGTAGCATTCAGTGTGCGCAATATTGGGTGGGTAGCTACTTCACCCACCATTGCATGCAAAACTACAAATGGAAATCTACTGTATGTGTTGATTGGAGGCTACAGAGTATGAAACAAATGTTTCAGTTGTAGTCCAGGTGTAATTTGAATTGGCTGCAGGCTTTGGTGCAGTGGGTGAAAGCAACAGGTCTTGGTTTAACCATTTTTATTGGATGTGCCTGCTGAGGTGGTGATGGCTTGGAGTGTACTGAACAACCCAGAAACAGCACAAACTCAGTTAACAAAACTTAATGTTTGCGTTACATCTTAAGTATTGGGGCAGATACTAGTGCCCTCATCATGCTGTGAGGGTTTTGTCTTGGCTTGGTTTTGATGCACAATTACAAAAAGTTAGTTGATTTATCTCATTTTCTTTCTACATGATACAGCTTTACACTGAAACAGCATAATAAGAAAACCATGTAAAATAGGCTATACCTCAAAAACTCTAAGGAACACTTCAAAAGCCTCACCTTCATTTTCAAGGAAGAGTAATTAGCAGTTATGCCAGTATGTTCATGGGAGACAATATTTGTGAATCTGGAATCTGGGGAGGGAAATAGAAGTGTTTGTGTTTTGCTATTGATTTAGTGGATTGTTTATGCATTTTGTAGTATGTGGGGCTCTTTTTTTTTCTTTCTTTTTTTTTAATAGAAAATATCTAAAGGTAAATAACACATGCTGACTGACTCCCTGTTCTGTACAACTTCAAAATCTGGAGAACTTTTCACATAGGATCTGACTCCTCTCAGTTCAGACCCTTATTTTATGTGTCTTTTTCAACTGAAAGCTTGCATTTTTAACCTTTGTTTTTTTTTCCTCATTGCAAACCTGATCAGTGGTGAATGTTGGAGAGAGCTTTTGGTTTCGTTGAGGTATTTGGCATCGTGTTGATCAAGGTGCTCATATCCTTTCTCTGTCCCCAGAACAAAGTTGTATACTGCTAGAGTCACTCTGTGGTATTTGGTGTTCTTCAGTTCGTGTGCAGGTGTTTTTCATATTCCTACTATAGTAGCATGCTTGTACAAGATTACTGTCAGTAGAGTCATAGGAAGCATAGCAGCATTCACAGGTCTGATGAAGGTGATAACCACCTATTTGTGATCATGGTCTGATGAATTAACCCTTTCTAGCTGTGTTCAGGGCCCATATTAAAGAGTTTTGATTAGTAGAAGTTGCCTTCTGTTTGCAGATCTCCCAATTCTAAGCAATCACCTATGGAAAGTAAGCCTTTAGTATTCTTATTCTGCTCAGCAGGGAGACGTGTAAATGTGATGAAGATTCGAACAGAGGGTTGAGTGACAATTGGTTTTCATCTAATCTTAAAAGCCATTAAAAGGAGATAGCCACCTCTTTGCTTCTGTAGCTTTTTCTCAGTCTTTCTCTTTGGTCAAGCAGCAGCTGAGGTTCATGATCCTCCTGCATTTGAAAAATGGAAAATTAATTTTATTATACATATTAGGTTAATAAATAATAGGTAGTTTAAAAAATACAGTGCTAATCTGTGTGAGTTTAATAGACCCTTTAGAATGGAGCACTTGCCTCCCAGATGCCTGTGATTCCAAATGTCCAAAATCTTTACCTTATTGAACAGGTGACTGAGGAGTTTTCTGTTGAGCAAGAACAACCATGGCAGTACTTGAATTAAAACCAGGAATCTGTCTCTGTGTTGCAGGGCATTTTTAATACATGTTCCAAGTTTTGATCATATAAATGCAATGGACTCCATGATGTATTAGTATTTTAAAAAAAAGGAGTGAAGCCATGGTTGTGCTTAGAAGGAAAGGTAAGAAAAAGGAGACAACATTAAATGTGTTTTCCCTGCTGCTTGCTTCTGATGGGGTTATAGTATTAATCTTACTGATTCTCTAACTTATGTGGTACCATTCCTGCCATGATAAAGGGTGATGTGGGAAAATGGTCCCTTGGATTACTTGTGTGCCAAGGGCAAATGAAGCAAGGGCTTGAGGAGGAAGCAAGGAGTTGTCATAGAGGATTAGAACAGTGGTTTTTTACTAGCTGAATATTATCCCTAATTAGGGCAAGTTCTCACTTTCAGGAGAAAGTGCCAAAAAACCCCAGAAGTGACTCAATCTTGGAGTGAATTTTTCCTGCAAGAGTATCAATAGGTTTTGTTGGGGTTTTTTTGGTTGGTTGGTCTGGTGGGGGTTTTTTTTGTTAAAGAGAGGATTTTGGTTTAGTGGGTTAATAAAAAATGATCTGAAAATAGTTCACAGGAATGTTTTCATAAAACCTGTGTTTGAAGTAACTTGTCATTGAAAGGACCAACATTAAGAAGAAGCAGAATACCTTTACAAGAGCTAGTTAGTGCTGTTTGTTTAGGGTTTTGAGCATCTGTTTCCGCAGTTAAGTGTTGCCAGTATGAAAACTTCAGTTGCCAATTTTCTCTTAGTTCAATGTATGCCAAACCTGCTAAAAGTGTTCCTGATATACCCACAAAGTAACGCAAGTGTTAACCTCTGATAGTTTTGCTTCACACTTTGTAGGTTAAGGACCTGTGCTTCATGCTGAGTGTTTTTGCCTTGATTGCTGCTTCTTGTGGTTGGTCATGAGCTTGGAGTATGGTAGAGGGAAGGACTTGAGCCTGGTTTTGTAGCATTTGGGAAAGAGAGATTAGATATTGGTAAGATGGACAAGGAGGAGACTGAGTTCAGACTCCCAAAGTGCAACACTAACTGGTTTTTCCAAATGCATTCACATCCATTTTTCAGCCAGACAAGCAGAGCTTGCAGTGGAGGAGCTCCAGTGCCTTGTGCTGTCACTACTGTCTCCAACTTCTCAGCTTTTCTATTTGCATAGGTTGATACCTGGGAAATATGTACATCATGTACATTTTCAAGTGTGTGTTTTTCCACTATGTCTTTTAGCTGCTGTGATGGTCTCTTTAGAAGGTCTGAATGGTCTGTGCAGCCCCTCCCATAAGTGGGTGCTGCTATGTTGTGGTGTCATGTAATCAGCCTAAGGAATTCAGTTCTTGTGCTCTTTCTCTTGAGGTACAATTACTTCAGCACATTTATTATTTATTTTATTATTTATGATATAAACTCCAATGAATAAAGCAATGTGCTGAGTAAAGATTGGTTTTTAAGGCAGTGCTGGCTTGTCTTTGGATCATAACCGCAGTGATTTTAACTTCAGAGTGTGCATTCACACACCTAGAAAAAAAGAGAAATCCTCCCTATTGGCTTTTTCCTCCCATCATACACTGTGGTGGGATACAGGGGACAAAGTATGAAGTTTTCTGGCAGGTCTTCTGTCCATTTGAGAATCAGCCACGGGGCGGTGTTCTCTTTGAATTTCTATTAAGTTATTCAAGCGTTAACAGAGGCAGGCTACATATTTCAACTCTGCAGTTATCTGTTTGGGCAGACTGGTGCCATCAGGTCTGCATTGGTTGGTTAGGTTTTTTTTTCCTTTTTTCATTTCAATTAGTGAAGAAAACAGCCTGAAGGCAAAAGATTCCTGTTTTTCAGTATTACTGCTTTGCAGTGGAAAGGGGCTGGTACATACACTGGCAAACTTAAGTTGTTGCCGAACTACTCTCACTCTCTGAATTTAAGAAATACAAATTCATGTTTAAATGAGAATTGAAGGTCAAGAGGCCAGTGTTGGATTATCACACCACAGGATGTTAACAAACAACAAGCAGAGAATATTGTCTTACTTTACTCAGGGCTCTGGTCACGCACATGCTAAGCAGATGGCCTAGATTCATTACTCGATAGAGACAAAAGCTGTTGAGATGCAACCTCAGTGCTGGCTGGCATTCAAAATTCTGTATGGCAACCTACCTGTATTTCTTTAAAGTTTGGGTTCTGAATTCCATTTTCTTTTTCTCACTTTGCCCATTTGCTTCATATTGATTATGTGGGAGTTACTAGGGAGGGACTAGGCTTCCCCATTGTCTCATGTCCTACCCATGGCCACTATTGCCTTCCTGTGCATTCACCTTCAATACCTGGTGTTAATGAAAAAGCAGAACGCTAGGTACTGCTAGGAAAGGAGAACAAAACTCTGCTGTCTACATCTGAGATGCGCCTACATCGTCAATAATGTATGTGGTTCTGGCCCCAGATCTGGATGCAGGTAGTGGCAAAGCAGATGACCACTGGAATGAAAATGGAAGAGATAGCTAAGTAGACTCAAACTGTTCAAGCTGGAAGTTATGTCAATGAGGAAAGACATTAGACACATAACTCTGTGAGCTGACAAAGGGTTAAAGAGGGAATATTTCTTTAGCTGAAGAAGAGACAGTGAAACAAGCTGAGGTGTTGGATTCCAAATGAAGTGGAGGTTTCCTTCATCTCAGTGTAGTTAAGCAGAGGAACTCCTTGCTGCAGGATGTTGTGGGTAACAAAAGCTTACATAGTTTCATAAAGCCATTAGACAAGTTTACAGCTCCAGTAGTATTTTTATTCCTTTAAAAACAAAGATGCTACCTTTTTATTCAGTAATCTATTAACAAATCATAAGTGACAAGTGACTCAGATTCTACTGCAGAAGTATCTTTCATAGGCATCCTCTGCTGGTCCTGTCAAACAAGATTCAGGAGAGCTTTCTGAAAGGGGGTTGGAATGGATTATTTGCAGTTGCTGTTTTTAATAGGACTCATGTCAGGGAAGTAAGGATGCTGGATCAAATGAGGCTGTGCTTTCTTTTTCACTTGGTATAGATGGTGTGTAAAATTCCACCTTGTAAGTATATCCAGGTGAAATACATTGCTCTGCCTTTTCATCTTAGATTGATGAGTCAACTGAAATACAAAAAACAGCTAAAAGTTGCAGTTTGGCTCAGTCATAAGAGGGGAAGTTTTGAGGGATACACACCACAGAAAAATAATGAATAAAAATGCAAATTTAGTAGTGATTACAAGGGCAAATTTCCATGGAAGAGGCCTGACATGTGAATTTGAACATAAAACCCAATTAAAAAAATCTTGTTGCTAGGAAAATTCTTTGTGGGTGTCATTGTCTGATTCAGAGCTAAGGAGTGTTCCTGGTTCTTTCCCTTTCACTCATGTTGAAAATTATTTCATTACTAACATTGATAGAGCAAAGACATCTTTGGTCCTAACACAAATGATGTAATAGGCTGAATTTCCCATGTCTGCAGGGCTTTGTTACTGTTAAAAATGTTCACCCCTATCTAGATTACAGATCTCTAATGAGTTTGCTCTGTGTTTGTTCCTGTTAGGCACAGCAGATCAGTATCCAGTTAATTTAAAAACCTTAAGCTCAAAAAAGAGGGTGTTTTATGTATAGAAAAATCCCATATCAGTTGATTTGGCAATGTCTTGAGTGCCGTGACCAGAGCTCAATTTTTATAAAGTTCAAGCTCTCCATGGTATGTTACCACTGTGCCTCTTATGGGTAGTGCTAAACACTTGACCTGTTTGCAATACAAAGCAGCAAGTCAGAGGGCGATTTCTGACACAGAAAACTTCTGCCCTAATAGTTAATTTTGGTTTTATCTTAATGGAGCTGTAAGCACTTAAAAATTAGCATCTCCTTACAAAGTGATGGTATGGAAGCTGAAATTTCACCCAGCTGTTTATCAAGTGCTGGCAGAGGCTAGCTAGTACAAATATGTTTGCTGCTGCTTGTATGACTGTATGCTAGGGTACTTCTCATATGCTGGCTGACTGATGGGGACCACTGATCTGTGCACTTCTGATAGGATACAAGTCGCATCTTCCCTGTCTGGATTCCACTGAAGTAAGGAATCTGGAATTAACTTTGCTTGTTCCCTGTGACATGTCACGATTTGTCTTCAGCCAGAAGCTGAAGAAGGCAAGTCATGCTAAATTAAATACCAGATAAAAACCTGTAGTTGTTTTAAAATGATGATAGTCTTGGGATTGAAGGAGTAGTGAGTGCTGTTCAGCAGAGTCCTGGTTCACCTGAACCTGCCTGTGTGAAGTTTTGGGCAGATACTGAAGGCATTTTTTTTTTCATGTGGCATAAATTTTGCATGCCCTTACACAGAGAACAGTTGATGTGAATCAGATAACATGCAGATTATCATTTCACAACCAAAGCTGCTTTGTATGTTCTCAGTAATGCGAAAGTGTCTTTCTTTCCAGATACATGTTCTCTTTTCACTCCATCTTGCTTTTGTCCATTAGAGTAATTTTCAAAGCAAGTATTGCTAGAGAGCATAGCCTTGAAAGATTCTTAGGCTGAAGAACAAATGCAGCAGTTTCTGTACAAGTCTCTCCACTTATGTAATGAGTTGATAGTCCAGACAAAAATAGGTATGAGGAAGAGAAGGCTGGAATTGAGAGGACACCTTCTTCAAGACCTGCTTTGCAGCCCAGCTTTAGACCTTGCAATGCAGAGAAGCACAAGATCATGTTGTGCCAGTTCTTCTTAGCATGGAGAAACACTTGATTGCTATCATCCGGATATGATTGTTGATTGCTGACCTCTAGACAGGAGATTGGTTCTTTGAGTTCTCTTGGAACCTGTTTCAGGAAAGACAGGGTACCCCAATGAATATGGCTATTTTTAGCAAAACAAATGTAAAACCGTTTATGGAGTGCAGTTCGTCACTAGTGGTGCAGGTTTTGTGAATTCAGTAGGAAGATTAGAATCTTAAAAGGGAAGCCTTTTACTAGCCATTATGGCTGCTAGCCACAGAGACAGTAGAAGGAGCCTATCACTGTTAACCGAGTCCTTACCAAGTATATAAGAGCAATATAACATGCATTTATGAGGCTGAAGATAAGTTTGTCCTATCAGAAGTCTAAAGCAGAGACTGATGAGAAAGAAGAGTGACACATGTTATGGTAACAGCATATTTTATAACTAAGATCCTATGGTAATGTTGAAGAAGTGCATGTCCTGAGATCTTCATGTGTGTCCCAGCCACGTCATGACCATGTCCTCGTGCAGGACCCATGCATACGTCACCTTCCCTCCTGCACCTTGGTTTTCTCAGAAAGGAAATAGATTTGCGTGGGCTGGAGAGTAGACGCTGTGCGTTCTAGCTAGGTTGTGATCATCTGGACGATTAGTATAGCACCCGTGTCACCTCACACCCGTCTCTTAGACTAAGTGGAGAGACCAGAAATTACAGTGCAATTCTTTCCTGTAGTACATCAAGACCATCTTAGAATACCTGGAAAATTTGATGGATTTAGGTAGAAGTGGATTTTTCCAAGATTTATGTTAGAATGGAGGGAGTAAGTTTCTATGATACTAAGCCAATTAGGAGGCTGGAAGTGTTAAATTCCAAACCAGTGAAGACTAACCTGGCAGCATTGTGAGAGGTGTGAAACACTTCAGACCTAGAACTTGTTTGCTGTTTAAACACATGCGCTATTATTTTGTTACTAATGTTACTCATGCCCAGGAATGGCAAGTGAGATATAAATCTCTTGTGTTAAGAAATGCAGAGGGAGAGAAGTTACTGTTCTATGACATTGAAGATGCTGTTAAGTAAGGATGGGTAATAGTAATTCCTAGAAAAGTAGTGTTCAGTAGGGCTCAGTTTTTTCATTTTGCACATAAAAATGTTTTGGAGTTTGGGAAGGATGTTTTGAGCTTTGAAAACTGTTTCCAGAGCTGCAGAGAGTGACAAAACTGAGCAGTTCAGTAGCAGAAGAATGTGAGTGATTTTTCACAAGAGAAACTGCAAGCTTCTGAAGCAGTGGATTATAATCTGGGGAAAGTGGAGCTGAACAGCATAAAATCATTTGGGCTATGACCTCGTATCTTTATATCAACATATACTTTTGATCATCACTAATGAAAAGTGCAGGAAATTGAAACTTCAGTTGTGTAGTTAGAGGTTTCTGAAAGGACCACAGTGATCTGATTAGAATTTATTCACTTCTCATTCCATTCTTGCGATCTTGATATGATAGGAGGAGTTTATTAAACCACAAAGTACAAATTGAAATTGTGCAGATTTATTTTGGGTGATTCACTGCTTCAGCAGCTAGATGTGAAGGTCAGTGGAGTATACTGGGGAAAGCAAGGTTGAAATCTTAGTGCTGTTTCTCGGCTTCTTATTGTTGAATTCAGCAGTGGAAGCCAAAGCGATGGAGAAATTTGCTTGGGCGTTGGTCTTCCCACCGTTATTCAAATTGCTGTACTTTTTACTTTCCATAGCTTGCCGAAGGAAAGATCGACAGTGATTTATTGGTGGCAAATGCATCATAGCAGCTTCAGTCATATATTCCATAAGTGAATGCATGAGAGAGTAAGCATCCCTTGCCCTGTTCAGATCCCAGTTGAAAAGTTTTAGTAATATAATGGTTTTGATACAAATGAATAGGAGCGGGGAAGCCCCTGAACTCTCATTTTATATTCAATTTTAAAGCTTTCAAGAAAAACATATTGTGGCTTTGCTCTTTAGTCTTACTGTATGGGTAGTACAGCATCTGAGATAGCCTGGCTTCCATGGGATAAAGTGAGGAACAGTGAATGTGTGATCAGTGAAAAGTTCCCTCTTTAACCACAGAGAGTACCAGTCACTGGCACAAGTGTGACTGCAGTTCACTAGACTGATAGTCACCTAATTGTGATTTCCTCTGTGGGATAAGCTGTAAATGAAGTGGACCTAACAATTACATCCAAATATTAAGGAATTGCTTTCTGGCAGACAACATTGCACAGAGGAGAAACAAGGGTGGGACAGGAGAAGTAGATGGACAAAAAAAAAAATTCCATGAAAACAGAGCACATAAATCTACCTTCCACTTGTGGGGGATGGAAAAGCGAAGGACATTTCAGTAGGAAATGAAATATTCGTGTTCTGAAACGTCTCCTGTTCAAAAGATTTTGTAATTACGTTTTGGAGTAGTTTTTTCTCTTTCTGGTGAGATGGTTTTAATTTTGGATTTTTGAGTCAGTGAAACACTTAATTGCTGAAAATTACTTACCCTGGTAGCAGAGGCAAGTTGTCATGTCTCCTGATAATGTTAGACATTAAAATCACTTAATAATACTGAGCATTCAAGAAAATGAAAATATTACTGATGAACTCACCAACTGTTTGTTTCCTAAAAACAAAGAAGCAGAGACAAGAAGCATGCAGAGTGGAAGGAAGAAGGGAATTCCTGGGAATGGATCACTTAGGATTTCACGATCTAGAAGATGGCAAGAGGATTCCCTGACTTGTTTTAATACAAGAATCCTTTCCTGGGTTGTTTGTTTTGGTTTGTTTTTTTTGAGATGATATGAAAATGAGCTTTTGAGTTTTATGATTATCATAATACTGCACCTCTTTTCTTCCTTTTTCTATAGGTGTAACAGAAAAATTCCTGCTGCAATTGCTGCCTAAAAACATCAGAAGTGACTGTCCCATGTGAAGATCTGTAATTCTGCTTTGTGTGAAATGGGACTCAACTGCTGTAGAAAATACAGTAAAAGAGATCTGTGGTCTTCAGTGTGCTTTCTGAAGCATTATGTGACATCTGGACAAAAGTTACAAAAGGTCATGCTAGGATGGTTTTGTGGTGGTGGTGGGTTTTTTGTTTGTTTGTTTGATGCTTTGCTTTTTCATTTATGCGCACCTGAAAGATGTCAATCCTTTGAAAATACCAACTGAGGCTCCAAAATTTAAGACGACTTCACTGCCTTTCCATTTTTTAAACCTAGACTGTAACTACATTGCCAGCTTCATTGAAGAACCCAGTTATGTTGAGAAGTTCTGTTTGATAGTAGACAGGTCAGTGGTAATGCAGAAATGGTGTGTATTTGAGACAGCTTGAATCTTTCATCACTTAAAGTGCAGTGCTTTGTGAAAGAAAGCGTTTGTGAAATAAGATCT
This sequence comes from Dryobates pubescens, assembly GCF_014839835.1. Classification (NCBI taxonomy): domain Eukaryota; kingdom Metazoa; phylum Chordata; class Aves; order Piciformes; family Picidae; genus Dryobates; species Dryobates pubescens. The sequence continues at coordinate 6,527,384 of NC_071635.1, forward strand.
ACTGATGACTGTAATTTCAGGAGGCTCATTTAGAAGGTGGATATGTGTGTGGATAGTGTGAGTATGGAGTGCACTGTGCAGGTGAGGTGTTTAACAAGAGCCTGGAGACAGATCTTTTATCTCAGAGGATAGACTTTCCAAAGATGAAGTCACCACTTCGAATCCTAGCCAGTACCATGACAAGTGGAGACTTTTCCTAGCTGTTCACGGTGTATTGGACTGCAGGATTTATTTGCGGTAGAATAGAATTAACCAGGTTGGAAAAGACCTTTGAGATCATTGAGTCCAACCTATCATCTAACACTATCTAATCAACTAAACCATAGCACCAAGCACCCCATCCAGTCTCTTTTGAAACACTTCCAGTGATGGCAACTCCACCTCCCTGGGCAGCCCATTCCAATGGCAAATAGCTCTTTCTGTGAAGAACTTCTTCCTAACGTACAGCTTAAACCTCCCCTGTGTCCTCTTGTACTGTCACAGGTTGCTGTCAACATTACTAAATTAACCATTTCAGTCTTGATATTGCAAATACACCACAACTTCATTTCTGCTGGTATGTAGGGACTACAGGGAGCAGCAGTTCTGTGGCTTCACAACCACATGTAAGACAAGAAACAAGAGCATGAGACAAGGACCAAGGGGCTTTGATTCAGGTATCATAGGGAGCGCTCATGAAATGGATGTTTTTTGGGTTGGGATTTTTTGTCATTTATTTTACTCCAAAATGCTACCCTTCACATAAGCACCAAGAAGACCTGTCTGTCTATAAAGCTTTGTTTTATTTCAGATAGTATTCCAAATGCTAGATTATCTTTCCATGCAAAAATTGGTCTCCCAGTATCTCACACACTTAATGTACAAAGTCTGTGCATTTAGGACAGATTTATCTTGCAATGCAAGAGGCAATAGCAATTTTGAACCCATTTCCTATCTTTTTATTAAAAAAAAAAAAGGTTAAGGGTGAATACAGAGTACCTTTTGTGGTTTGGGTTAAAATTTCATTCTTAACAAATGTGATTCATAGGTAGAACAGAGGGGTTTCCCCTTATGTTGTATGGTGTATCCTCGCTTGTGGTAATTGAGGGTTTTTCCTCTCTTGTTCCTTTACTTGGGTGCATAGTCTAATTCTTCCTGTTCTTCTGGATGACTGTATATTAATTTCTTCCTTTTTGCCCAATCCTGATAGAATTTTGTAGGATTACCTGGTGTGGTGAAGAACAACCTTAAGAGGGATGTGGTTTAAAGACTCCCATGTTGTCATTCTAGCTATGACACTGCCTCCCCTGTTATATGGGGAAGTTCCTGACTCCTGCTTCAGTCTTCCTTCTGAGTAAATGAGAGTGAAATTTCACCACTATGTTTTGAAGGAACTTCATGCCTACTTCTGAATAATCCAGTCCTAATCCTGATCTCACTGAAACCAAGAAATGCTTTGCATTGATGAGTTGCTTTATTTTGATGTACAGCTTTGGAACACTTAGATTATAAATAGCTCTTGATTTTGTCTCTAGGTTTTTCCCCAGTGGAATTGGTAATAAGATAATGTACTTCAGCTTAATGATAGCAGTAAGGGTGGCACACAGTTTGGAATAAACACACTTTTTATCTTCAGAGGATATTTCCCTTCATTCCCTAAAGAAATGTTGTTGCTTTTAACTCCTGGATTAGCATCATAAAAAGAGATTTTAGACACCAGAATCTGAGATGTGGTTAATTATCCAGGTTTTGGCACTATATTGCTTTAGCAGCCAGGCAATGTTCTTCCAGGGTAATGTGTAGAAGTTTGTATCAGTGATCCTTTAAAATAGGAACAGGGGATGTATCTTTCAGGATCTAAGGTTAAATTTTAGTTCATGGCCCCAGAAGAAAGAGTGCTGTAGCCAGGTAGTGTAGCCATTGCTACAAAAGAGTTGTGGTTACTCTTAGCTGAGTCCAACATTAGTATTATCTGATGTTTATGTTGTACAGGTAGCTTCTTGTAGCTGCTTATTCCTCATGATCCATGACAATATCCAACTCCTGAGTGGCAGCGTTAATTAGGATATCTGAACGCATTTTACAAAGTAAATTAGTAGTGGTTTTCCTCTTTTCCTTCTGTAGAATTGGAGTTTCTGAAATGCCAGCAGCAATATGAGATGGGAACATAAGGTTGAGTATGTGGCTCTATCTGTGGTATGCTATTTTTATGAAAGCAAGTGAGTTTCTACAAATAGCAAGCTGTTGGGAAATTCCTGTATTTAAGAATATTCACTTGTAAACTGATGACTTTTATGAAGGGGAATGTCAGTTTGAATATTGAGTGAATGAAAATGCAAAACCATGGGTGTAGGCACATGGGATTTTGAAATGGCAAGATTTGATAATATAATTAAAACAAAAAAGGTCAGGACATGAGGATTTTTTTTGCCAGTTTTGCATTTTGAGTTGCTGTGTAACCTAATAAACCTAATGTGGCTTAATTTAATTGGACATGGAATGTATATTTTTCAACATGAAGATTCTAGGCAAATTTCAAGTTGTTCCAGTGAACAACACTGCTACTCACTATAGCTGAATTTAATCACTGTAACTCTACATGAGGAATTAAAAATGTTTTAAAACATTGTTAAATATCTGTGACAATGTTTAAGACATTTTTAATTCCTCATGTCTCAATTTGCATTATTCTTAAGGAGTACTTTCAAGTAGCCTATAATTTAAACCCTAACCTTTTAGAATCCTGAGGATTCCTACTTGCTTTTTCCTTTTCTTTTTCCTTTGTTTCTAGATTTCTTTACAGTTGCCCTCTGTCCAGAAATAATTTAGTACCAGGAAAAAGTTTTATTCAATGGTTTTGGAGGCCAGTGAGTTGAAAAAGTGGTTCATATGACTCTTGTGGTGTTCCTTGAACATAACTGAGATACAGAGAAGCATCTGAGCCAGCCCTGGCTACAGAGGAGAGCAGACTCGGACAGGTAATGGAGTGTAGTACTGAAGGGTTGAGGGAGAAAGCTGAGGCTGGAAGGGGAAATGGTGCAAGACCAGCAGGGGAAGAAAAGGATGTGGAGCGATACCTGTAGGGTTCTGAAGCAGAGAGTGAGACAGGAGACAGCTGGCTCTCAGGAGGATGTGAGGTCGTAAATTGATAGAAGCAGAGAGGGGGGAGAAAAACCCCCAAACAGCAAGACAAGCTCACTGGATCTGAGAGAACACCAGATGTGTCATACTGGGCACTGAAAATGAAAAGCACTTTTTTTGCTGCTATAGACAAAGGGGTGTGTGAGGCCTCTTGCATTGTAGTGCTTGTGAGAGTCCTTAATTCTAAGTAGAAGTGAAAGAACTTCCACTTGTGTTCAGAAACTAAGCTGATGTTTTTTTCCATTCAGAAAATGATTGAAAGACTGCAAAGAGAAAACAATGAAAGAAAAAATCAGAATAAGAAAATGAGTAGGCCTTGACTCAATGTTTAATTATATTTAAACAGTACAGGTACATTAGTCATTTTCTCTGGATTTCTTGTAAAGGAACTTTGTTGATTGTAAGCTTTTCCTGTCATTTTTTTTAAAAATAAAAGCATTTTGTAAATTAAATGAATTGGTATTTTGGAAATTGTTAATTATGGACACTGAAATGATTTACTCCTGACTTTCAGGGACATTGAATGTGAAGAGCACTGTGCAGAGGAAGCCATTTCTGCTGAGGTTTTCCTGGTGTGTGGTTCTCAGCAAACCCCAGGAGATGATACAGTACATGTTGTGGGGCACCATCTGCTGGTGCTGCCTCATCTGGCTGCTGCATGTGGGTATATGTCATACACAATGTTCTCTTATGGCATAGAGCACCTGCATTTCTCATGGGAGTTGGATCCCTCTGCTTTCAGTGAAGGTGGCTGGTGTTGCCCCTGCCCATGTGTAATCATGTCCCATGGCAGCTGCACAGTGAGAAAGTCACGTCTTCTATATTTGTTTCAGTTTACCAATAGACTGTGTTAGTTATGTTTTAATCTTTTCAAAGTGAATTTGCAGGAGAGAGCGATGAGAGAATTGACTCCAGTGCCCTCAGATGAAGTAAAGTGGGGTTTATCAGTGGACTTCTCCACTGATATGCAGAAGACCACAGGTTGCTGCAAAACAGTTACACTATGATGCACCTGACAACTCATGAATCTGTTGCTCTTTCCTCTTTTGTGCTAAAGGACCAGATATTGTAGGAGATTGAAAGGCCAGTCTGGAAATTATTTGAGGGAGCTAGACAGTCGGAGGGTTACATGAAGAAATTGCTAGCTGCTGAGAGTGGAAGAAGGAACCAGTAGAACCACCACCAGACAGATGTGAAGAAGGCTATTTAAAGGAGCAGTGTAAAAGTTGCTTTAGCTGAAGCTACCTTTTGGGACATGGACAGGAGCAGCATTTATCAGGTAAGCCTCCATTTAATGGTACAATTTTGGATACCAAAAGTCTGAGATTTAATCACTGCCTCCTTTTAAGGTTGTGCTAGAACCCATCAACATGACCAGTTTTGACCGTTAACTTGGTTATGGTGAAAAGGGGAAATTTGGAGCTGCAGAATCTCAATGTCAAAAGGATGCAGAAAATGGAGTTGGTAATCAGCACCAAATTGCTGTTTCTGCAACTTGTTGTAGTAGGATTGAGAGTGTAGTGTTAAAGCTAAGTCAGCCCTGTGCTGTCTTAAGAATTTCCTGCTACCCATACTTCGGTTTATCCTGTAAAAGCTCACATGCCCAGACAGCAAGCTTGGAGAGAGAGGTACCTCAGAAATACCTGTTAGAAATAATTATAAAAATGTAACTTTTCTACCCTAATTATCAAAGTCAAAGAGCAAGTAACTGTATAGCACCATTCCTGGATTATATATGGGCCTGGTGATGGTGTTTAAAAGAAGAATGGTGGATTTGAAATTACATTGGCTGTACAGTGACTAATGCTCTGCCAACTTCTGCAATCTAATACTATACGTTATGTCCATTTCTGACTGGTTTTCTTTTGTTTATCAGTCTTGTTCTATCACTTTGGGATGTCTTAATTAGTCCAGTACTACCTGTTGGAGAGGGAGTAAAAGAGTATGCCTGTGACAAGTGGAATCTGGCACATTAATGTCAATTTTTTCAGTTGTACATCTCTGGGGTTAATAGGATCATGGCACTTTGTGCAATTGGAGCTGGCCACATGTGTCTGAATAATTTATTACATATGATCAACATTCAAATAGAGCAACAAGAAGCAGCCCAATTTTAATCATAGGTTATGAAGACAATTGTAAAATACTGTGTTCTAAATCTATGAAGCTTTCTATTTGTCTTCATGTAGTTTAGAATATGTTTATTGTATATTTAAAAACATAAATAACTTTTAATTTAAAAACTGAGCATGAGTAATCCAAACTCATGTGAGTGGTGATAACTGGCTCTTGGTACAGAGCAGTTTCACTGAAGTGATTAATTTGTGTTGGTGCTTCCTTTTGGTGGAAAATAAGGACATTTGTGGGGGCTGGGAAAACACCTTGGGTGGGGTTTTTTTTGATAATGAAATGGGTTGTTGATGGATCAGTACTCAGACAGAAACTTTCATGGAGGGAGAAGTTTTCAATGAGATTATTATCCATTTTTATTCTCCCAATGACTTCAGCTTCTGGTTTCTTTTATTCCATAAAAGGGATTTAATGTTTGCTGAACAGCTCTGCTGCTCTTCATCTGATCTTCATCACTGTGCTACCCACTGATTTATACTTAAAAGCTACATAAGGCATATGTGTCAGACAGGGAAATTTGCCAGAGGAGTGTCTCTCATACTGAGATAAATCTGTTGAGAACTAGGTAGAACTAGTTAAAGTATTTACCCATCTCACAGAGGTGTCACTTTTCAATTTTGACCTTTTTTCCCCTGTGCCACTGAAATGATGTTGAAACCTTGCAACACTCAGGAAAGAGCGAGATTGATCCATAGCAGTCAGAAAGCTGTTGAATAGGCACCCCCTCTGGCATCTTGGTGGGGCACATGCATATGGAGAAGCCAAATCAAGCAGAGCGAGGATTGGACCCCAAGTCTGTCAGTCACTTCCCCAGTGAACGTTCATCTCAGAAAACTGCTCTCTGCTCTGCCAGTGTGCACATGCTCTTGTTTTTAATAACCTTCCCATCCTGGAACTGAGAAATGAATTTTGTTGGAAGTTCTGCCAGATTCTTTCAGTGAAAGCTGAAAAGGAAAGCTTGTTACACTAATTGTTATCCTCCAGTGGATAACTGGACAATTCCTATCTCAGTCCACTTCTGAGTTTGCTTTGTATGACATCCTTCTAAGGAAAGTCTTCTGATGCAGGACATCAGAAGGACATGTTTTTTAAAAGGCAGTTTCTGGTTAGCCATTGACAAATCCAGGCGAGGTGGTTCTCTGTGCTTGTGCTGAGTGCTGCAGTGAGCAGCCCAGCACGATGTAGATGCCATTAGTGCTGGACAGAGCAGTGACCTTGCCACAACTGAAGTTCTGGGTGAGCTTTTGGGAGGATGAGTATGTACATGCTGGGTGTCATTGCCTGCCTGTCTTCATATTGGTTTGGTAAAGTTACTGCACTGGATTCATTTTTGCTTCATGCTCTATCTCTGATACAGATTTCATCTGAAGCTTTGGGAAATCTAATTACTTTGTGCCTGCCCTATTTTCCTCTTGGCAAAATAGGGAATAGTAGTAATACTGAGGAAGTGAATCATTTGTGAGGTCCTGAAACACACTGATGGCTTTATAAACACTTGATGCATAAAACAATGTTTTCGCTCTAATTTTTTTCCTTGTCCCTGTTTCTTAACCTATGGGAATGAAAAGTGTCTGTGCAGACATTATCCTCTTAATCAAAGTAAATTCTCTTTAGGACTAATCAGATCTGTTTCACTGAATTTGGACCGTTGTCAGGTAAAATCTTGGATTTTTTTCCAAAGAATCATAGAATGGTTTGGGTTGGAAGGGACCTTAAAGATCATCTAGTTCCAACACCCCTGCCATGGGCAGGGACGCCTTCCGCTAGAACAGATTATTCAAAGCCTCATCCAGCCTGGTCTTGTAATGCCTCTAGGAGGGGTCATCAACAACCGTCTTTTTTGATCACTAACTCTTTACAGAAGTGAGAGAATTGTTCCCTGTGTTTGAGAGATGGTAATTTATTTTTTTTAATTATTTTCTTAAAAATCTGGATGTGGAGAAGTTCTGTTTCCCTTTCTCTGTTGCTTGCTGCCCTCTTGTGCTGTGATCTCGTCTGTACATTAGTGTGTTCATCTGCCATTCATAAAGGCAGTTCCGAGCTTGGAGTTGCTTCTTGATTTGATGAAATGCTGGGTTTGGTGTGCCACCCTTACACATTGTTCTGTATTTCCCTCCCTGCAGATACTGACTTCTGTTCACTCAGTATTAGCTGGCTCCAGTCTTGACCTCTTTTTCTTTCAATGTCTCTACATTTGTTTCAAGGGAGGATGGAGAGAGCTGCGGCTCTGATCAAACTTATCACAACAGATCAGACAAAAGGTTTACATGAAATGTGCTGTATTTTCTGTTACATCTGGTTGGTGAGTGATCCCCTTGCTTCTGTGGCTTAAAAATGAAAGTCTTTCTGTTTTCTTGTTGTAAAGATACTCTCTGATGGATGGTTCTTTGCTATTCAGCCTAGAGCGGCTGCCATGAATTCACGAGCCCTATTTTTTTTCTTGTGTAAATGTAGCCTCAGAGCATCTGTATGTAAGTGGTATGTTTTGACCTGTGAATATGACTCAAGGTGATTTGTCTTACCTTAATTTTAACCTAACTTTGCATTTTCTGAGTATATTGCTATACTTTCAATCTTCATCCTCTCTAAGTTCATCAGAAGTTCTAGCCACCATGTTAAACTACTCATCCTCTGTAAGTTGTTGCTCATACTTTATTCTGTTCAGGAGTAGGGGAAAAGATGTACAAGACATGCTGAAGTGATCAAGTCCTGTGAGACACAAATATACAGAACAAGGAGAATTGAGAACAGAGAAACAAAGTTTCCATCAGGAATAAATAAATTATTCTGTATGAGCAACGCCTCCTCTTTTGAGATTGTAACATCTCTGAAGTCTAGAAAATGGACACAGTTTGGAGTATTTTTTTCAGGTGCCTTCAGGCTAGGTGTTTTAAACATATACTTCATGATGTTACAGCAGTAACACAGTTGGACAAGGGACAAGTACTGGGAAATGTTCAGCTCTGTAATCAGGAGAAGGGCAAACTAAGAACTTAGTTGTTGTCTCTTCAGTATATATCAAGGCGTACTGTTATGAGAATGATTCTTGCAGCTTCTCAGCTGCAGCTGTTTTGAATTTCCACGCAGGTATCAACAGGTGGCAGCACAGCAATTCAGGTCATGAGCAGGGGCAAAGAAGATGCATGACTAGGAAATGTTCTCTTTCACCTTTACTCTTTTTAAACCATGGCCCATCAGCACAAGTGCAAAGCAAAAAAGGCTGTTGGACAGTTTTGTTTTGCTCCCCACCCTGACCGCTGGTGGGACAACATGTAGGGTGTGTAACAAAATTTATTGAGTGCAAGAGCATGGCATTTCTGTGTAGTACAAACCAAGATATTAGAGATGTTGTAACTCTGAAAGGGAGTTCTTTTACATCTCTACCAATATCTAGGTCATTTTGGGCAAAACTGTCCAGCCTTTTCAGCAGAGTTCAATGGTTGAGTTGCTCTAGCCTTAGCTCAGTTCTCTTTGGTGTGGGAGGCACTCTTGATTTACATTGTGCCAGCACATACCCATACAAAGCACAACATGTGTTGTATGCTGTGCTCCAGCAAATATTGCATGTACCATAATCCTAAAGTCTTCTGTTAAAGCTTCTGAGCAATCTGCTTCAGGTTCTATTTGGTCTATAGCAATGAAATTGTAGTTACAAGAACACGTCTAGACCATGAACCACATATGCAGGAAGACAAAGTAGCCTGCTTTAGGGTCTGTTTGCTTCCTACAATGTGTTGTAAAGATACTTAAATGCTCTCAGATGTCCGCAGCAGAAAATCTGTTTGATCAGCTACCAATAATATGTCCAAAATCATACTTAACTGGTATTTATTGTTCTTGTTCCTTAGGTTTTAAAGGCAAAGAAATGTCTAATTCCAAATGTTTTGTGTGTGTATTCTAATGTGATTGTAGCTGTAGGTACCAATACTGAAAGATGCATGCTAGAAATAGAAGCAGTGTGTATGTGCATAATTCAATATATATACTATGAAAGAGAGGCTGTAATAGACTTAGCAAATATTCTGCCCAGAGAGGTTTTGGAGCCTCCTTCTCTGGAGACATTCAAAGCCCACCTGGATGCATTCCTGTGTGACCTGCTCTAGGTGGTCCTTCCCTAGCAGATGGGTTGGACAAGATGATATTTCAAGGTCCCTTCCAACCCCTAATATTCTGTAGTTCTGTGACACTGCTTCAGCCACAGAGTATTCTGAACATTTTGACTAGCAGCTAAATCCTAAGTAGTTTGAGCAAGATTCATCATACCCAGTAACAGACATCAAATATGTAGTTACCCAACTGAAAACTAGTCCCTGATTATTACTTTTTTTTCTATCTGTATTAAATACCTTGTTCGAGGTGGGGATGTCTTGTTCTTGAGTATGTGTGTGTCCCTTCATTGAGTGGACAGGTAACTCAGATTTGGCTGGTGGTTATACTCTGGATGAATCCCAGCATACCTGACTCTCACTGGTTTCTTGTGGGCAAGGACAGGAGGGAGTGCTTGGGTTAGACCCCATGGTTTTCCTCTTCCTTCCAGACACTTTTACAGGCTGTCCTAGGCTGCACGTTCAGGTGTTTGCCACCACTGAACTATTTGGAAGCCAACAGGAGGCAGCTGACACATGCAGCTCCTTGGGAGTGAGTCTGCTGGCTCTGTTTTCAAGAGGAGAATAACTACTGGGCAGAGCAGGACTGCTCTTCTAGGAGAGAATGCATAGCAGCATTGTTCTGCACATTGTCCTCTCTCCTGGATGCAGCAGCCATTTGTTTGAAGTCTCCAGTGTTTTGTCACACTTCCTATTTGTTGTTATTTGAAAAGGCTGTGTTTTAAAAAGATTTTTTTCAAATGAGATGGGGGGGAGAATAAATTAATGATCCCCTATTAATGGTTACATAAGAACAGGGAGAAATTAAACTTTTACATGGCAAAATCTGTGATAGTATAGACTAGTAAAGTTAACTGAACAGTCTTATGGGCCACTGGCAGGGTAGAAAGAGAGGTTTTTAAAACAAAGAAAAAGAGAAAATTGTATTAGCTAAAATTATTTATTATCCCAGGCATATAAATAAGTCAGACTACATAGTCCTTGTTATGAACATTCCATTCACAGAAATACAATAAATAATTTAAATTAAATGAGTCAATTGGTATAAAAATAATTATCTCAGGAAAACTAAATATTATACAGAATTGTATATAGCATGCTAAAACACATCCTGAAGTGCCTGCAAAGGACACTTATGACCAAAATCATAAATACATCGTAAAACCTCCCTGGGAGGTAAGGAGCTTTTATGGCTTACTCTATGTACCTAGTTAACAAAACATACATTCTTTCTGCAGAGAGCACAGTTAGTACAAAGAGAGGTCATCTTACAAATGAAAACATCTGGAATTGTGATAACTGGTTCTTCCAAGGGTCACAAGTTCCTCATGGGGCATCTTCGTTTTTCTCTTGAGAACAGTGTCCAAGGACAAGATGATGTCTTCTTGTAGCCTGCTCTGTCCTTCGCTGATTTCCTGTTCTTGAGTCGGCATTCCAGTAACCCTGCATAAGGCACTCAATCCTTCCTGACTCTGACAGAGGGTTAGCCTGAGGGCTTAGCATCCCGCAAGGCAAAGCCTACTTGAAGTGTGCACAGTTGCCCATGATGATTGTGCTGCTGCTGCCCAGAAATGTGGTGTTAACTAAAACCAACTGTGATAATTTTCTGATTAAAATTCCCCATCCATGTCTGGACTGTTAGCTTATGACATTCTGATAGGAAGTTGCTTTTCTGTCATAAAACATCCATCCCAAGTACCAAAGTTGCTTCTCAATGTGTTATGACTGTAGCTAATAAGTATTTAATGTACAATGATCTCTTAGTTAGGGTGTGCTAATCACATTTTTTCTGCACAACAAGAATTGTAACAGACTATCTTTTTGAATATGCTTAGCAAATTACTGGAAAAGACATTTACAATCAAAAAGTACATACTGTGTTCTTTATACAACAATAAAGCTCTTTCCCCAAAACTGCACCTGGAAATATTCCATAGAGGTGAGTGAAAAGTACTGATTTATCAGGTGGCCTTCTAGGACTCCCCCAAAAAAGCACCTACTTCATGCTAAAGACTTTCAATTGAAATTTGTTCATAAAGATTTAAATGTGATATTGGAGAAACATAACAGGTATTCTGTGATTGCAGGACATGCTCTAATGTTTTCTCAGTTGTTTTTGTCCTGACTGAAGTATCCTGATGATCCTGTGACTGTAAAATCCATTGCAGTTGGAGCAGCAGCTTTGCATATTGCTTAGCAGTTGATTCTTTTAAGGGATTTTATGGGTAGCAAAGCCAAAGAAATGGGGATAAAAGGTGCAGAACACTGTTTAAACTTAGTTGCTTGATTACTTACATATGAGTGGTAGTTCATGGTTAGAATATTAATTCTCATGTGCTAATGTGGAAACACTGAGGTATGAGACACAAGGTTATTCAGAGGAAGACCAGATTTCCAAATGGGGGGTGGGGTGGGGTGGAAATGATCACATAAAAATGATCATCACCAGAAACAAGGAGAGTTCAGAGTGGAAATTTAGTTTAGTTTCTTCCTTTTCTGACATATGTCTTTGAGGAGGTTCACATTTCAGGACAGTAAAAATGCACAGGCAAACTACCTTTTCATATTAGTTTTCCTGTAGGCTGCCATTGGTAGGAATGGAAATATTTTTCATGCTGCCTTATTTTTGGAGGTAACTAAGCTTGCTATTTTCCATCGTAACACTAGATGTACTTTTCCAGTTTCCTCTCTATAGCACATTGCTACTAAGTAAAGAGTAAATTAAATGAAAGGTGAATTTTTACTTGAAGGCTTTACACTGTCTTCCAAGATAGTTTCCTCATGTGAGGCTAATATTTGTTTGGGGGGAATTAACAGTTGCTTCTCAGATGGAAGAGTCTAGAGGTACTGAATCACTGCAAGCAGAATATAATGGCATATAGTTAAGATGCTAAAAACTAGGTTTAAGTGCTCTGATACTCTTATTTTAGAAAGTTTTAGTGGTATCTCTGGCAACACAGAAATGTTCAGGATTCAGAAGCTGTACAGGCAAGCTTCTACATAACAAAAAACCTTTTCCGTTTTTAAAGAAAAAAATGCCAATTAAAGTGTAAAACTGAATGAAGAGTGGAGAGCAGAAATAGTGTTCATGGTACATGAATGAATGTGAGGTACTGTCTTCTGGGAAAGATCAATATGCATTTGAGCTGCTGTATACTGAATAATTATCAACTACTGCATTTTGCAGTCATGCCTCTGTGGAATTTCATCATCTGAAATGTGTTTTTCCTCACAGAATCCTCTATTTCCACTTTAAGCATGTAGGTTACTCCTTTCCCTGTCAAAACAGTCACTTCCAGATGGTCACAGGACATGTGTGCCATGCAGTATGATTTATAAATGTTTTTCCAGTATTTATACTGCAGTTAAATGCAGGATATTTTTTCCATAGTTAGAGCTAAGATACAATTTAAGAGTTTAGAAATAAACTTCCATGTGTAGATAAGGAAATGCGTCCAAGTAGACACATTTTGAGACTTCAAAGCCTCTGATAATTTTTTGTTGGTTTTCTTTACAAAGTTTTAGACTTGTCTGCGTGAGATTCATTTAAGATCAATGCAAAAACACAGGAGTAGCCATCTCCTGTATATCTGCTTCAGCAGAAGGTAAATCTCTTAAAAGAACCTACTTTTGTGAAGTAGTAGTTTAGTTTTCACTGCAAGGTAAGGCTACCATCACTTTCAAAACGGCATCCATCTTACAAATAGACATCCAGCTATGACTCCTTTGGTAGAAGCTTCCACTTACCCCACACACAGAGCACAGCATAGTAGCAATGGAAAATATTTACATTTTTCATTTTTCTTTAAATAACATAGTGTCTGCTTTAAATAGTAGGTTTCAGTTGCCTGCAGCTCTGCTTTGTCCTACATCAGGCCTTGAATAACTGTAAAAAAAACCCCACATTGTTAGAAATAGTGTAAAATAAGGAAATCTGTCATTGTTTGCAAAATGTCAGATGGCAACCAGGATTACCTTTTGGATTAGTTTTGCAAAGCTCTTCAGAAACTCCTTGGGAGTTTTTTTCTGGTAAGATTCACATGATGAGTCACACTGCTGGAAGATAAAATAACGGCACTCCTAAACAGTCCATCAGTATCATAACCAACACTTGAAGCTTTCTTAATGAAAAATCAAAGCCTTTGGCAAACTGAAAAGCTGAGACATAGGCTGTTTCAGAAAGGGAAAGATTATAGCAGTGACAGCTTTAGTTGATATTTCTTGCTGGGATCCCTGACCTTTTGTCTGCCACACTGCATGGTTGACAGCTGCATGCATGCAATTGCTTTGATCAGCGTGAATGCCTCTCCCAGAAGTCCAGAGAATTAGACATTTTTAATTTCCAAAGTAATGAAGATCATTATAGATATTTTTTTCTAACAAATTTGCTGTCTGCAATGTCATCGTGGCAGGTAGTGTCTGCTACAGAAGACAAGGACCAGTGATCACCACTATGAGCACTGTGACGAAATCCTACCTGTCCAGAGTTGCTGATGGTGAATCTTTGCAAGACTTTAACAGTTTGGGTGAATGTAGAATTGACTTGTCTGCTTTCTGGCTGTAATTTCAGTATGCCCTGCTGGAAGCAGGTCACAGCTGCGGACAGGCATCCATCCTAGGACAGAAAAATAAGGAGCAGTTTTAAAACTAACATTGCAGCATTTTATTCCCGCATGTGTTGTGATCCATGTGAAAAAGTCACATCCTGGGATATTCATGGAGACAATTCAGCTGTGGTTTCAGATAGTCAAGAGATCTTTTGTTCTTTGATAATTACTGAAATATTTCCTTACACAATAAATCTCTGAAATGTATCTGCTTGGAATTCATCACAATAGCAGCTGGGGAAAAAAATGCTGCTGAAGAGTAGATCACATTTTAATGAGCACAGGCATGAATATTTTCATTTGTAAAAATGCCATTGCTCTGGGTTGTTCCTCAGCACTACATTTGGCAATAGAATTTTTTTCTCCATACTTTTAGTGCCATTTCAAATATTATCTGCTTAATAATTACACTTTGAATTGATATAAAACCAGTGTGTTTTCAGATACCATTGAAATGCAATGAAGGTGATAAATCAGTTACCTTACTAAAAGAGGGATGAGGGGCAATTGTCTTATTGTGTTGCTTTAAATTCGGGTGCACATTAAATTTACACCAAAGAAAGTAAGTTCTAGCTGTATCTAACTTGAAAAAGAAGGCATCTGTTGTGATGATAGAAATGTTCTGTTACTGTTGCTTAACTGGCATTAAAGCAACCTGCCCTTCTCCTTCCATGGTGCAGCTGCATATTCTACTGGTGCTAACAGAAAGACCCAGAAGATCTCCAGAATCTCCTTTCCTGCACAGAAATTTTATTTTCCTTTGCTATAGAAAATGCCACCAAAAGTAATCTGTAGGCAGTGGAGAGAGAAAACTGATTGTTACTGAAGCCAATTTCTAACTGGCTTTCTGTTTTCCAGTGAAGGAAACATCTAGACCTGCTGATTATGCATGCTAGAAGGGCTCCGAAGCCATCATTGCTGTTCTGAACACCAGTTTCTACCTAAGCTAAATCTTACCTGGCTTATTAGATGCTGCTGATGTTGGGCAAGGACAAGGCAACATTCTGCTGCATTTGCTTATCACAGATTTTAATAGCAACACTTTGTATTGGTCAGGTATAATTTATTTTCCTTAAACCCCACACATTTATGTTTGTTTCAAGCTTCTTACTGTAACCAGTCTTGCTTACTGGAAAAAAACAACTCGTTTTTAAAGAGATCAGTTTTCCAGCTGAAACTGAAAACATTTTCTGCCTCATCTGTGAGGAGCTGAGAAACCAGCAGTTCTCATAGAAGCTGTCATCTTTTATTTGTTTTTCTGCTGAGTTAGCAGTTAGATGTAGACAGGCCAACAGTTACAGGGCCACAAGGATGGTGGGATTTGTTGTAAGGGTTAAGCACTTCAGTGCAGACCAATTACAAAGTGTAGACCACTGGTAATGTTTGAGTGAGCTAGGCAAACACAAAATACTCAAACCAGAACCAATTTGCAGCAGTACTCTGCATCTGACTCTAACCTTATAGATGAAGCCTTCACTTCCTGAACTTGTGTGTTCAGGGTTAGATGCTGATCTGGTCTAAATCAGCATTGTGTCCTGGCCTCTGCTGCAATCTCAATCACTAGCAATAAATTTAATTTGCTCTTTGCTCTTGAATCGCATTTTCCTCTCAAGTTGAAATCCTTTGGTCTTTTAAACTTCTTACCTCCTTCATTTTGCTAATAGAAAAAACCCACTGTTTTATTGTTGACTGTATGAGGAAATTGAGTGGGATTGAATTGGGACTAACAGCCCACTAATAGCCAGAGAAAGTCAAAACTAATAGTGGTAAACCACTGAATTTTGAACATTATAAAGGTTACATATAATTTTGGGCTATAGAAAGTATTCTTCTTCCTGGATATTCAAGGCTAAATGTAAATCTGACTCAAGTAGGTTATCGGAGAAACAATATTTTCATATTTGAAATGCAGTCATATGAAAATCCTGTTTCATTAGGGTGTTACTGCACCAAAACAGCATGAGTGCAGCTTTACCACACAGTAATTCATCTCTTAGTGTCTGGACAATTCAGTTAATGTGAATTTCACCCTGTAGAATGAAAAGTTTGTAAATGCGGTTGCTGGTGATAATTACTGTTAGCATACTAATACTGTTTTTTATTAGAGATTGGACCTGTGTCTACCTAGTACCTTCTAAGTATGTGAGCTCTGCCTCTAGTTTTCAGTGGAGGTATTTGAGACCTTCCATCATCAGACTATAAAACCCTAAGCTGCAACTAACTGAACTGTCTTCCTTCCTGAGGTGACCAAGATTGGTTTTGAGAAAAAAACAAACCAACACAAGCAAGTTGAGCAATTACTCACTAGTTGTAATTGCTTTGTTTCGGAGGTACTGGCAAACACAGTGACAAACAAAATGACAGCTAATCATCTCCTTCTTTTCACTTTGACACCACAACTTAGAGCGTTAAAAAAACCCCAGCAATTAGTTACTGTGTGTTAGGTTTTTGCAGTGCAGTTGTTTCTAGCAATGAGAAGGAATGTATCTGTTTTGGTCATGCTTCTGTATGCTTTTGGCAAGTGAAAAATGCACCCAACTGTAAAGCCTAGGAGGATGCTAGGAAAACCTGTGTGAAAGGAGGTGAGTTGTTTTTTTTCCTTTCTTTTGCAAAGGAGTTACAGTCCTGAGTGAAGTACATTTACACCTGTGATGTGTTTCAAAATCCTGTGCATAATGATCATTTTTCTACAGTGATCAAAATGGTTTGCTTTCTGAAGTGGCTGGCTGGGCTCACAGAATTACAGGTTAATTTAAGACACCTGGTAGCAGGAGAAGTAGGACATTAGAATAACTATGGC
This sequence comes from Dryobates pubescens, assembly GCF_014839835.1. Lineage (NCBI taxonomy): Eukaryota > Metazoa > Chordata > Aves > Piciformes > Picidae > Dryobates > Dryobates pubescens. Next base: position 6,544,147 of record NC_071635.1, read on the forward strand.
TTTGCATGTTGATGATTATCAAAAGAAAGCAGGATGTATTCTTCACAGCTTTTAAGACATGTTGTTACTATTATTAGCCTTTGATTTCACAGTGAGTCCTGCATCCTGTCACTTTCGAGTATGCACACGTTCTCTGTGCCTCTGCTGTACTCTGGTGTGTATAAGAAGTCCTTGACTTTGGAACATGCAAATTATCAGCATTAAATACTGTATAAATAAGTATCAAAAAGAGATTCACAGGGACCTGCTATTGTAATTTTAACTAGTTATAATCCAAGAAGATTACTTTGAGAATGCAGTTCTGTCTTCCTGTTGAGAGCACAGCCTTTGCACACAAATGGTCTCAGAGAAACCAGTGTGACTACACAGGAGATTAAGCTCTGACTTTGCATTGCCACTCCTGCATTAACTTGAGTAGGAGAAAAAGAGGGTCCCTTTGGGGTTGGCTCAGCAATGCTCCTAGTACTCCTGGAGCTCTTAGCAGCTGGAGGCACTTCCACTCCCAAAACCTGCATCCCCAAGAGCACTGCTGCTCATCTGGATCTTGTATGGATCTTAGCACTGCTTTTGGAGTAAATGGATTATATACAAATTTGAAACTACTACATATACTATACTACTATATACTACATTTGAAAATGTAGTAGAATATGCACATAACAGCAAAATAGTAATTAAAATCATGTAATACAAACACTTCTGTTGTTAAAAATCCAGAAATAAGGAACTTTTCATAAAGTATTTTTGGTTTTAGTCTAGTTTGCCTTTAGAGTACTAGGTGAGAAATGTGAAGAAGGTGGCATCTACCATTTGTCAGTGCAGTAAATCAATACCAAATCAAGTTGATACAATTAGAAACATTAAAAGCAATCTCACCACAGGGTTTTCTGGTGTATGCAGCAATTCAACATCCTACAATAAAACAAAGCTAAGTTAGGCAAGTTTGACATTTAAAAGTGATGTCCTCACAAGATACATTCTAAGCAATATATACTGCTTGAAAATAATTTTGTTATTATGACAAACACTTTGCTTACCTTATCTTTCACTGTGGTTTGTAAATATTTGATTGTCTTTAAAATCTGTTGGTATTTTGTTCGTTTGTGTGGACCTGTAGTCTGTGCCACACTGAAACAGAAGAAAAGCATACAGAAAATAATCATCCTCCTCTCCATGCTAATGAGTTTCGTTGTAAAAGGTGCCAGGAGCAAAGTTGTGCTATTCGAGATGAACACTTGGGTTTTATCTCAGGTAGGCTCCTTACCTATATATTGCTCCTTGCTGGAGAGGTAAAACCCACCCATTTCAGTTTGGAAAGCTTTGTAGAACGGATTAATGAGTAACCCTTTTTTCTTTTCCACTGGCTAGGTGCATGTGTGCAAGTTTTTGCGTAGGGGGCAGGGATTGATGGAGTGACTTGAAAAATATGCCCCATATGCATATTGGACAGGAAAAAAGAGAAAAAGGGTGAATTCCAATTTTCACTTTGAGTCAAGAAATGAATGTAGTGAAAAGTAGGTATGTTTAGAAACCATGGACCTAGGTAAACAAAGGTTTTGCATTTCCCCCCTCTTTCTAACAACAATCCATCTGAAATTATGCTGTACCATGAAGTACAACAGGGCTTCTTTTCAGAAGTCTCCAAGGCTTCAAGAGAGATTTTTTTAGAAAGGGGTGTCTGTGAACTGCCACAGAATTCTGCATTTTGGCTTGGTTTCTGTGACAGCTGAGAGTAAAAGCTCATTTTGGCATCTAACCTAGATGAAGTTTGCTGTATTTTTATTTGGAACCACTTTCAGGTATATTAACAGCGTTGTAGAGAGTATGCCCACTGTGGGGGGGGGAAAGCTGCAGGGAGACGCATTGCCCTGGGAGAGGTGAATCCCTGTGCCGTTCTGCAGATGGAAAGGGGTACGGGAAGAGCAGACTGAATCTCGGTGAGTCCCAAGGGATGCTGCCACTTGGTGGCAGTACTCCAGTGCTTGCGGTAGCTGCACTCATGGAATACAATCTGCAGCAGCTGTGCTCCAGGTTACTTTTGCAATTTAATGGAACGTCTTTAAAGGAGATGTGATACTAATAGCTGAGAATTCTCTTGAGAATGTAGCAGTGCGTTTGTTTTGTGTGAAATCCAAACAAAATTACATGCTTTGAAAAGTAAAAACCTGTCAATCTGAATTAAGAAATAAGGCAGACTCAGAATTGACTTCAAAATTTATGCCTGTTGTAATCAAGCATATATGCTGCTTTGGAGGAAATCTATTTAATATTTAGGAGGCATGTGTTAGTGAAGGAATTTTATTTCCACAAATGCAGGTAAACAGTGTTCTTTTAAGGGCACTCCCACAGTTCTTTATTTTTTGGTAAATGACTCTCACTAAAGTTAAGGTATTTAAAGGCATTCTTCTTGAGTATTATCCTTTTTTTGTATTGCTACTTTCAGCCCAAGCCCAGTTTCTGTCACTCTGTGTACTCTGTCACTTACTTTGTGAGTAAGACACTGCAGGCACCAGGGGCATACTGGATGGTCACTGCTGCTAATTGTTCCCCTCCCTGTGATGAAGTAATTACTTTAAATGGCTTTTAGGTATTAACTACTGGTCTGGCTCCTACATACTACCATTAATAGATAGCTATCAACACACTGGTATTACCATTAAAAGGTTCCTGCCTCGAATTAGTAGAGGACAGTTAAAGCTACTTGGATGCCTTCACTCTGAAGTTATTTTCAAGTTAAATCTTTTCCACTTGGATATGGAGTCCAATTCTTCTTGCCTTTGTCCTCATTAATTGTTTGGCAGTTACTCATGCCAAGAGATCACTGCAGATCTACATTGACCAGCCAAGTTCAGGACCACACAACAATTTCAATTAGTGCACTATATGACTGTCCATGTATTGTCAGAAATACAGGGCTTCGAGGGACATAGAGTCACTGACTCCTATCATTGTACAGTCACATTGTACGCTGCTCTCACTATTTTATCATCTTTAGTAGAAATGCTTCACCTACTATAGACTGACCTTGCACTTTTCTTTGCCCTTGGTGACTTACTAGGAACAGTATTCAGAGCAGCATTCTGGATACATCTGTGTCTCTGAATCTGGTGTGTGTGGCCATGCAGCTCCATAGTACAATCCTGTCTGTCTAGCTAACAACCATTTTAATTTGTACCTTTCCCCCCCCCCCCCCCCCCTCGTGTAACTCATAGTAATTATGTATCTAGTGGTCTTAAAACAGAGCTGCTTCTGAGGATAAAATCTGAATAACAAAAGAGCAAGGTAGTTATAAGGCAATAAGGCTTAGTATTTTAATGGCCTGGACAGTTCAGAGATGCTGTTGCTATAGAAAAGAAATACAAATGCATCTTTAAAACCACTGATCCAAGACTGAGTCTGATGAGCACAGTTCTGAGCACTTTGAGTCATCACAAGCTTCATATTTAAGCAAAGTTGTTTCATTAAGCTGTGGATATCCTTTCATGTTTAGGCTTACTTAAATGATCTTGCAAACTTAGTCCCAGTGGGAGATCCTTGCTGGTGGCTGGCAGGTTGTACATGCTGCTTGTGGTCTCAGCAAATCAACCCTTCATGTACAGCAAACCTTGCATGTACACTTAATGGTGTTAGGAGAAAAAAAGGTTGATTTGTGGTGAAGACTAGTAAATATTTTTTCCAGAAAAACTCGCTGCTTGAAGGAATGGCTCCACAGTCATACCAGAGACCATTTGGGTGATACGTAGTAAGTAAAGCATTGTCATTGTCTACCAGACACATCACAGGAACTTGGCAGGCTGTATTTATTTGCTGGACAATTCAAGGATTTGATGGGAGCAAATAACCACCAAATTCATAGGAGTCAAGGAGGCTCCATCTGAGATACTCATAAATTAAATGTTTTCTATGGGAAATTAAAGTTGGTGCAGTAATTAGAGTGGGCAGCAGTATTAAGAGAAGGAAATAACAGGTATTTGGCTATGTGGTAGCGAGTGGTTGCATGTCACATCTCTAAAACCGTGTAGTCTTCTGGTTTGTGTTAGAGGCTATAAGTAATTGCTTGAAGAGAAGCATGCTGACAGACAAGCTACATAGAAGGATAGAGGAACTTCCTCTATGCCTAGGCAGTAGGGAAAAGTCCTTGATATTCCTCTTAGCAGATAAGAGTGAGTGGCATGCTTTCTAAATACGTCACTTCTCTTGTGGCTTAGGAACATGCTGAGTCAAACAACGACACTCTCTCGCGCACCGTCACCTGCCCAGCCCCAGACTGATGGCTGTGGAGTGGAAATGTGAAAAACCTCCCATCCCAGGCCTCCAGGGCTGAGGAGTCCTCTTCGAATGACTTTGACCCCCAAAGGCCTGTTCCCCCACCCACATTTTCCTTTACAGTGTAGCTGAATGGAGGCTTTTCCCATAGCTTAGTCATTGCTATGGCTCAGCCAAAAATCCTGTAATGTAGAGGGCTGCTTTCAAAGAATTTTTGTGACTTACATACGTGAAATTTCATGTGGGTACTGATTGTGACTTGGGGGTGGTGGGATTGTAGGAAAGGACAGAGCTAGGTTGGAAAATGGGAGGCTAGGAAGAAGACTCTTGTACGACAGAATTAGGAAAACTGGGCTTTAAAATGTTTCTGATAACTTTGCATCTTAGTTCCACCCTCTTTCAATTTTGTTTTCTTACAAGCTTTGGTATAATTCTGCCTTTTAGCCTTGCTTTGAAAAGAGAAAATCAAACCTGGGAAAAAATCTGTTTGTATTTGCTATAAACCAAAGAATGAATAGAGGTCTGAATGTGGTCACCAACTAAAATATGAATAGGCTGTATATAACAATATAATCATTTACGTTCTCCGTAATGTGTCTCCAGAGGTAACTTACAGCCTGTTTCTGATCCATACTGGAGTGGATCTAACATAGGTGAATAAAAAGATCCCATGCAATAAATGAAGAAATTGGAGGAATAAATGAGCAAGTCTTAGAGGAGATTGAGAATTTCTGACCTGGAAGAATGTGCTGATGATTAAAGGGATGCCAAGCACAATCTTCTTTCACAGAAGAGTCTTTTAATACCATGTAAGGGTGATTATGTTGTGCAAAGTATTTAAGACAGTCCTGTGTTGCTGGAAGACAAGAGTATGACAAGTTCTTGGCAGGCTGGGCTATCAAATGAACTGTTCTGTACTGAGAACTATGGTAAATGACAGAAAACTACTCTGTCTGCAGTTTGTAACAAGGGCTGGAGTGGTACTGTGGGTGGGCATGCTGCTGTTCAACCCCTACCTGTTACCAGATTAAGAAGTCACCAATTTGCACCCAGAGCAGTGAATATCGCTGATATCAGCATTATAATCTGCTCTTCTCAGTTGCAGTTGAAGCTTAGATGCAATGTAACATAACAGAAGAGGCAATGTAAGAATGAAAGAGACTCAGTGGATGGAAAGTAGAGCCTGCTTTCAAGAACAGAGACTCTGAATGTAGAACATCCCTGCTCATGGTTTCTTCTAAGCTTTAGAAACAACTTCAACTAGTGAAGGTGGGTGAGAAATGCAGAGCCATTTGCAAATGTTCCTGTAATGCCTCCTTTGTTTTGTACCAGCTGTCTTCCTTCTCTCTCATTCAGCAGAAGTGGGTGCTATGACTATAAATAACAACAATTGTATATGTGTTAAATACCTAGGTCAACCCAATGAAGCTTGTTATGCAGTTTCATGGATGTATTTTTTATTAACTTACCAGTTTATTACCTACCAATAACAGACCATTTTGAGAAAATGCCTTGTCAACATCCAGAGCCTGAGACAAGCCTTAACCCCTTCTGTACAAAACCAGATACTCAGAACTGTCCTCTTGTGACCATGTCCTTTCAGGTCTTTAATGCTAGAGGAGCCTCCCACCTCCTGGGTCACACCTTTCACTGCATGTAGGATGGAAGAAGCCTTGCTGGGTCACCAAGTCTGGTCTCTGCTGTTGCAGGCATCCACGTCATATAGTTCCTTTCACATCTTAGCTAAAAACTCCTGCGTAAGCCTTATCAGTTCCATCTTTGTAACAATAAGAGCTTAGAGCTTTTTCTGTGCCTGAGCTGTCTAACAGCTTTTATAGGGCAGATTTATTCTTATGTGAAGTACTGCTAATAATCTTTCCCCACTACGAGAGGACAGCCGCATTCAGAAGACAAGGCAGCAGTTGACAGGAAGTCAAGCTACCACAGTTCCTCTTGGCAATTTGAGAGCATAAAGGAGTTGTTCAGCTGAAAGCCATAGGTGAGGAGAGGTGCGGGCAATAAGCCAGAAAAGGCAGTGCAGCTCTTCTGTGTTGCAACAGTGACTTCTGTAGCTCTAGTGCTTGGTGGCACTGCACTGCAGACCCTCCGGGTCTCATGAAGTGTGGCCCAGCAGCACTGGAGAAGTGTCTGCTGCAGAAGTGTTCTCTGTATGTAACACACATATCCTGATGATGCCACTCAGACAGTATGGCCCTTGGTGTGACAAGTTGAGTGTGGTAGTACTGATGCTCAACAGTGTATGTCATGTTCCTTCAAAGTGTTCAGAAAGAAAAATAAAAAATTCAGGTGGCAGACAGCAAAGGCAGGAAGAAGAATGGCACTAGGCGAAAGTGCTACAGCCTACTGCTGTTCATTTAGTCAAAGGAAAGTCACTTCTGTGTTACATGTTATCAATGGCATAAAACAAGTAACCTCCGAACCATTAAAGGCTCAATATAGGGACAAGACTTTTGCAGAGTCTATGCAGCCTGTGGGAATGTCCTGCAAACCTTACTGTTCCACAGGCAGCTGGGTCTTCCTTGCGTGCCAGTGGGTGTGACACTGTAGCTCATGTTTCAATATCTACATGAAAGGTTTGCTGTTGCAGGTTCTTTTGGAAGTTGCTCTCTGTTTCTGGTGAGGCTGCTGTGCTGGCATACGATCTCCACAGTAGCACTGTGGTTCTCCTCTATGGCCTCTTTTCCCTCCTCTCCAGGTAGTCTGGCCTGATTGTACCTTCCTTACAAACACAACCTACATAAAACTAATTAAAAAAGTGGGGTTTCACGGTTTTACTTTTTGTAATGCTTTATGTTTTGTCATGTCTTGGTAGCAGATGACTAAATACTACCTTTCTTTTTAACTGGTTTCACTTTCTCATTCTCAGGTATTGCCAAAATATTCCAGATTGTCCCCTGCTTCATGTATTTATGTAAGTTTACTGTGTGTACACAGTTTATATTGGAATTCTTTTTAGTGTTAGTGTTGGTTTCAAGTTCTAGAGTCATTCATATTGTTCTCCTACACACCCCCTCCCCTCTTCTTTTGTTTGTTTTTTTTTTTGTCTTCCCAGGCCCAAGAACAGTCATGCCATGCTGCAGGGCACCTCTGTGGCACAGCAAGAATAGTGAAGACAGAAATAGTGTGGATTGGAGGATTTGCCTGCCTTCCTTTGGAGTGACCCCAACTATCTGCCTTTTTCAGCTTCTGCTTGCTACCACTCTATGTACTGCAAGCCACTGGATCGGCTAGCAGATGTGGCATGGATGTTCTTCAGTTTCTGCAGCACAGAAGAAGTATCTGAAGGGATGGCTGAGTTAGAAGCCACCCTTGCAGATGTCAGGATGTAGTAATGCAAGTGCTTTTTACTTCAGGTTACTGCCACTGCTGTATCCTGGCATTACAGTTTCTTGCAGTCTGGGGAGCTTCTGCTACAGCAGCTTAGGTTATTAAAATGATTTAAATTTTTTTTCTAGTGAAGGCCTTGAGAGTTTGTTTTGCTGTATTTTGATTGGAATAATTTCTTTATCAATTCTGCTTTTGCCTTAGCACAACTGACAGATTTGCAGACAGCAATGAGTTGCTAGATGTGAGAAACTCGTCTTCTGTTGGCTTTATTACTGATCAGTACTGTGGATCACCTACACAAGAAGTACCTCCTCGGCACACAAGGCTGAGGGGACCAGTGGGTGTCCCTTAGTGACATCATTCCAGGAACAGCAACTTAGTGCCACTACAAGTAGCTCTTTAGCTGTGACTGAAACATAATTTGTGTCAGAACGATGCTAAGGAAGAGGATTTAGTCTTTACTCTGCAGTCTGTCTACATTTAACACTCTTGCAGGTGTAATTGTATCGCTAGGACAGGATTTACTATTTTTCAGGCAATTATATCAATGATATTGCTGATGTAGTTTAACTCTACCAATACAGAGTAATCATGAATAGGAATACTAACTATTCTGTTTCTCGGACAGGAATTTTCCCATGCTATGATTTTACACCTAAAAATACCTGCTATGTATTTGTTTGCATCAGTTAGGGAATGCTCCCACATGCTCATGCTGTCTTAAACAGATAAAACTTTAATGCAGTCTATTAGAAAAAAACTAGCTTTTCTCAGTAAGAAAAGTTTTCACTTGTCTCTGTTCTCATCTCTGTCTATACACATAAAAAAGATACAAATGTGCATGCTTGTGCCTACAGGTATTTCTTCTCTAGGCACACACTCACAGATTGGAAAAGCTCTATAGCATAGCTGCTTTGCATAATGTTTCATTTTTTTTTCACAGGTCAGCACCTTAAACGAACGCTGGAAAAACTCTTTTGTGTGATCAGTCATCAGCCTGCAGCAGCAGTGCCCGTTTGTAAAGGTAGTCTTGGATAAAAAGCTGAATGCTGTGGTTTCAGTGTCTTACTGTTGAAACCTTGTGGTTTCTGTGTAGGAGGCTGTATAAGCTGGACACGTTTGACATCCTTGTTTGTGAGCTGTGAAATCTGTACATCTAATGTATGAAAATTATCTCTGGTTTAATTCTATTCTTTTTTTAATGAAGTCAACATGTTTTCCTTGCATTCAGTGGAAACAAGAATGGAAATGTTTTAAGCTGAACTGTGAGCTTGTTTTGACCTTGTAACGGGAAAAGAATCAAGATGTTCTTCATTATTATTAAGGTTTAAGAAGGAAATTAAATATAGGGAGTTAAAGGTGAGAAGAAGGCATTTCTCAAGTGTGGAGACAAATCGAGAAATTAACTGTGGGAAGTGACACAACCATTGTAAAATAAAAATCTTCCAAGTGAGAATTTGATTTAACACCCCCCCCAAACAGCTAACTAAGGTAATCTAGAATAAACTACAGTTCTGGTACCCTGTGGGGTAACCAGTGTTTCAGGTAATCTAAATAAACAGATTTGTGTTTAAGGTAAGTCCAAGACTAATGAGTCCTAAAGGTAGGATAAAGAGAGAGCTGCAGCAGAAACAGTTGCAATCACTGAAAAATGTAGTTGATATTAGAGCCGTTTAGACTTTTTTTTTTGTGTAGCTGAGTTTTATGCTATGTTCAGCTAGTCGATTGAGCTTGTTGAAGGGTGAAATGTGCATAGCATAGGGCAGGTATGCATAGCTGCAAGGAAGGGAGAATTCTGTTTCTTGGCATTGTACAGCTGTGTAGGTGACAGGAATGTGTCCCTGCCTGCATCGCCAAACTGGAACCAGGGGAGTCAGGGACTTGCCTACATTCCTTCCCTTGCTGTTTTCATTTCAGTACTGCTGGGTGCCTTTTGTCCTGTAACTCCCTAGAAACCTGAGCCTCTAGTGTTAGTAAATGCTATTCCTTTCACTGTTGTGAGCAACAACTGCAGTGAGTGCCCAAACCTTGAGTTTTCACCAACATTTCACCTCTGTCGAGCAAGTTCCTGGAATCATGCACACCATTCTGTGTACTTGTATCTATGCATCCCATATAAACAAGTGAAGACCTCTGAATAGAAGACAAAGGAGGAGAAAGGAACATTCAAGATATGAAACTTTTTTTTTTCCTGAAACACAAATGAAATGACCAGTTGTGTGAAAGTTACTACTCGGTGCATTTGTGGGAGTACAAAAATCTGTTTGAAAACATGAGTCAAAAGACTTCTGTGTGAGCACAAATTGAAAGTGTCATCACTCAGCCTATTAATTTTAAGGGGATGACTGAAAGATTTATCTTAATAATTTTCAGTAATTTCTCTAGCAGAACATCAATAGAAGAACATAGATTTTAATTCCTTGCAGCTGTCTCATTGGTCCTCATAAGAGAGTTGTTTCTTTCCAAGGTTGTGTCTTTGATTGGAAAATTAAGGTGTCTTATTCTGTTTGTGTTTTCAGTTACACAACTCCTTTTAAATTTTTTTTAAATTGAATCCAAAGAAAAACTCTGTTAGTGCCTCTCTCTTTTGTCTTCCTGGTCTACAGTTCTTCAGATCCCTGGCTGACAGCATTTTTAGGTGGTTTCTTAGCCACTGCATTTCCACTTCCATCTAGGAGCCTGTTTTCTTCTTAACTTGCCTGGCCGTTGCTGGTTGGGGACAGACAGTAAAGCATCATCATGGGTGCCAAGGATCAAAACCAGATGCTTAAATCTTCCCTCCTGTAGGCTTGACCCGCCTGCTGAAAGGGCACAAGAGGTCCTTTTTTTTCACTTCCCTCCTTGGAGTACCAGCTATTCTCCAGCTTTGTTTGCCTCTCAGGGAACAAATTGGGTAACTGACCCAGGCAAAAATGTGCCCTGCTGTTGCAGGGAGTTCTGAGGCTGGATCAACTGTCACAACAGTGCATATCCTGGGAGGAACTTGGCTGCCTGGCCACAGAGACACTGCAGGTACCTTTCTGTGCCTTCCCAGGAGATACACTCTTCCCAGCTGAGGAGTGCTGTTCTATACCACAACCAAGTGACTAAAATAACAGCAGCAGCTTGCCTCAGTGGTACTTTCTTATTTTTATTTTTTAAGAGCATCTTTCGTTCTTCTCCAGCCCAGAAGGTTACACCTCTTCTAATACCCTCCTCCCCTTTAACCCTGCTCATTTCAAGGCACTTGATCTACAAGTGAACCATAGGCGGTCGCTGCTGCCCCACTGGCCATGGGGGATGTGATGGAAAGAGACTACACTGCAAGGTTCACGCAAACTGCTTATTTAAGCTGTGCTTACCAGTTTAACTGCAAGGCTCAAGCAGACAATTAAGTTGAGCTTCATTTACAGGTTTAACTGCAAGAGTGAAGCAAACAACTAATTTGAGCTTCGGTTACAGACCTAATACACCACTAGTGCAGGTTTTCATGGGTACAATGAAGGAATGAATACACTGTTCCAACTTAGAAGCAAGAATATACTATAACAACCTAAAATGCCTGCTAAATATGCGATGTGTGTTAGCTAATTACCTGAGGTTACAAATTTGCAGCATGCTAAGTATTTGCTTACCCCTCCAGGTAAGGTCTCTCAGTCCTTTGGCCTGTGTCCTGGTCAAGTGGGAAAGGTCTCCACACAGACAGGAATTCAGGGTTGGAGAAGTGACTCCCAATTCCTAAACCTAGGGTTTTTATCTTCTGATTACGTAGCTGTGGGCAAGACTATGCCTGTGTGGATTATACCATCTGGAATGTTTATCTTTGCACTGTAATGCAATTTGTCCTTAGCATCTGTATTCCATCTATGGGTGGGCTTCACTTCTGTGTGCTCCTTTAAGCTCTCTTTTACTGATGTTGTGACTGGATGCACTAGTTTGTCAGCTGAAACAGACACTGAAACATACCCCTCAGCTCTTTATCTTACTTTCTCAGCCAAATGAGTTGCCATATAATTGAGGGATTTCAAGGCTCAACTCAGGTTTCAGTTCTCTTAAATTATGCAGCACTGCTTTGTTTGGTCTGTGGGTTATAAGGGGCTACCTACACAGATCCCTATGAGTCCTATCTGCATAGATAGGAACCTCAAGGCAGTCACTTAACCCAAACTTGTTCGTGTGCTAGGAGCCAGACAACCTGTACAGGGGACCATGACACCCAGCAGGCATAATGAGAAGATGGATGTGACCGTGTCTTAATCCAGCCTTCACCTTCAAACCAGACCTTCACCTGTTACTGCTGTCACCTGAGCTACTACTGGCAACTCTGTATAGGCTTGTAGCCCAACCACAGGCAAAATAAAATGTTAACAGCTGAAATCACTGGGAAGACTGCATTTTACTTGCCCTTTGAACTGGTCAAAGAGTACATGTGTACCAGTGCTTCCAGCCACCACACCTTGATCTCCTGGGCATCCATATCACACACCATGCATAATGAGATGCTGATTGGACTCCAGAGGCTGCAGAATAGTTGTACTTGATATTGCTGCACAAAGTTGACAGCATGAAGGGAAATGGAAACATTAAATCTGAGAACAGGAAAACTTAAGAGAATATCAGAAACTACCTGAAGAAAAAAGGAGGCAAAGATGCAATTTCCAAAACAATAACCAGAGATCAAAAGAGGTTGATGTTCTTTCACATTGCTGTTAGTGACAGATCTGCAGGAGAAGGTTCAAGAGCAGCATTGTTTTGAAAGGTGCCATGAAAAATACAGAGAGTAAAGAAGTAAACTCTCTGCTTTTTTTGTTGGCTTTTTTTGTGCCTCTGCCCTCTGCATTTCTATGCTGGCCATGCCAACCTAGCCATGGCCATGTCTCCGAGTGAGGTGTCACCATTCATTTCACTTTCAATTGTCTTCAAATTGAGCAGAGATTAAACAGTTTTACCTTTGGGGTATAATCATATGTCATAGAAACTCTCCTTACTCTTTTTCTGAGCTGTCTTGTTCTCTATCACTTCATCTAGTTCAATGCATTTAGGGATTGAATTGCACAAATGTTCACCTTGAGATGTATTCTGCATCATATCCTGATTGATTTTTATCTGGTTTTTCCAATTTCTGTCAAAATGCATGAATAATTGGAAATCCCAAAATGTTTCATGCTGACCCTTTCATATGTGTGTTTCGGTTTTCTATTTGTGGTATCTCACTGAGGTTTTTGTTTTATTTGAAGTAGTTTTAAAAGCTAGGAAAACAAACAAACAACCCAAAGATATTTCTTCATGTTTTGATGCAGAAGGTCTTGCTTAAAGTGAGCTTTTCTTCTTCCTTGACCATCTCAACAATTGCACTGTGTTTTGTGCCACTTCATATGACTTGTGGCAAATTAATAAATCAAATGCTTGGCCTGGTCCTGGCAATCAGTCTATCATTTAGTAGTCATTCTCTTTGCTTTTTTAAAGCTTTTATGATGATTCAGTGCAGAGCTTCTGAAACATTTCTATGCTTGTTTCTTATTTTTTTCACAGATGGGAAACACCACCAGGGTTATAGTCAATGGGTAATCAGTATTCCAGACAACAAAGGACTGTATGCACAGAGTGTAAGTGATCTGACAGGAAAAATGGAGGTCAGAAAACCAGTGTATCAAAGTAGAACTCCCTAGGCACTTTAAGGCAGCTTATTAAGATCCAGGTAGAAGAAAATGCTGGGACTTGAAGGACTCCAGAAAGAGGGGACTGGGAAACTGTGTACTGGGGAGAGGTGTGGTATCTTTGCTCTGGATGTGGCACTATTCCCATGCCTGCTGCCTCTGCTTCCCTGGCACTGTGCATTTGCCCTTGCTGTTAGTCCTTCCTATAGTGTGTTGGGTGACCAAATCTGAGTGACTGTGAGGATGTGTGGAAAATCTGTGAAATTGTGCAGCTCAGAGAATAGCCAGTAGCTTAGGTCTGGGGACTGGAGACAAGGTGGGGTTTTTCTGCCTGAATAATGTTTGTCTGCTTTTGACAGGGCCAGAGCAGCTTTAACTTACCAGACCAGGCTAGGGAATCTGGATTTACCAGCTGTTTTGACAGGTAGTATTTTCCCTTACTCTTTTTTTCTCTCACAAAAAGATAAATAGTGAGGCTTTTGCAATTTATATAGTGTCTTCATATTCAACCCATTCCCTGATGTTTAAAGAAAGACATGTTTGACATTTTCATGTTGCTAAGAAAATGGTCAGGACAAACCAATACTTTGTGCAATAAATTACTGTATAATTAAATCTTTCCTTCTCTCTTTAATATTGCATTGTATATTCATTGTCACTTTATTAGTGTAAATTATTCTTCAGTGTTACTTAATATCTTTCATAAGATAGTAGAACATGGCCTAATACGGGTCATTGTGGACTTGCTATGCCTTACTAGTTCTATAGATTTAGATAGCTCTTTTTGGCACCTAGTGGAAATACCTTAAATAGTTTTTCCTCAGTTCCTACTTTATCTGCTGATGGGAAATACCAGGCCCTGCAGCTGCCTCTTTCTTTGGGCTTCCTCCAAAAAAATTGTACTCCTTCCCTTCCTGAGGGAATTCAAGTGAATTCACAACATTCAAGGCCTGCTTAAGGAGCAGGCTGTAAATAAGTCCTGCATTTCTTCAGGTTAAATGAAATATCCCAAGCTTGAATATGAGCCAGGGTTTCTTTAAGAATGATGTTGTGCATGAACAAGACCAGAGCAGTGCTCAGAAAGAGCTATTAGACTGGAATGAATCAGAGCAGCCTGACTGAATCCACGCCTCTGTCACTTTTCAGTCTAGTACTGAGAGCGCTTTTCAGGTCTGATTAGTCATTTGAGTTAAGTGTAGTAAATGTCAGATAAACTAATAAAAAAGCCCTCAGGAAATGTGAGGCATAGTTGCTCTCTAGTGGACTTGTGACTAGTATCATCAATGCAAGAAAATAATTGTTTAGGTAGTCTAATGAGAGGCAGAAGATGAAAACTTCCCACACATGAGTTCAGCTGCTTTGTTCTCTTGCTGTCTCTCCACTATTTATATAGCATTGGCTCAAGGCAATGCTTAATACTAAAGTGAAAGGCAAGGGAAGAGTGGTGCAAAGGCCATCATTCACCCCTTCTCGCAAGAAGACTGATGTCCAGCCAGCCTCCGAACAATGGCTACCATGGAAGGCAGTCCCCATTCCCAGTCTTTTTGCTATGCGTGACTTACGGAATTTGGTTTTAAAGCAGATTGCCTCCTCATAATGTACATATGTGAATATGTGTTTCTGAGGAGCAGGTCTTAAGAGATCTTAGAGGCAAGACATGACAACACCTTACATGTTAAAGGCACAAAATAAGGAAGTTACAGGTGAAGACATCTGCCTTCTTATTTGTCTCATGGCTAGCAGAAGCATTTTTGATTTACTTGTGATGACAAAGTGCATTCCCACTTAATAAAAAGTTGATTTGTATTGCATCCATTTCAGTCTTACAAACTGATTGTGTTCCAAGTCACCTCAGCAGTATTAATAGCAAGTTACTCCCCAACTCCATGGGATGTGCTGAATAGAGAAGCATACAAGTCTTGCTGAACCAGAAGAAAGGTTTTGGCCAAAAAAAAATAATCTATGCTCACATTGGTGACTCTGGATGGCTTGGTACAAGAGAATTGAAAATAAGTCTGACTTCTGCTAGCCTTATCAACCACCAGATTAATTCTTTAGTTCAGTGGGATTGAGGTAACAGTGGTTTAAGTGAAAAAGGCTCAGATGTGGAAAACAGAAATAGGAAATGCTTTTTGTCTCCATAGTGAATTTAACAAGCTTATCTGCAGGATAACCCTGATCTGTGAAAATCTGTCAGAGTTCAAAATATGTACATGAAAACTAATATTTTCTATTTCCTTTTCGTTCAGCTTCCTGTATGCCCAGGCTGTTTATTCTTACCAATGATGCAATGGGTTAACGGGTAGTACGTGGGTTATCAGTAAGGAAATCTGACAATACAAGGACCAGAACAGTGCCTTACGTTTCACTTTGATTAAACCCATGGAATTCTATGTAAATGGAAAATTGTGAAGGTGTGTACCCTTCTTTTTATCAAGAGGATACAGTAGGAAGTAGCTCAAAAACACAACCTATGGTATGATTTCTGTTTCCAAAATAATGAAATGCCTTGAAATCTTGCAATTAAAAAGCCATGCAGTCTTTTTACAAAAGATAAAATGCATGTATAGGCCTTCCTGCAAAGGCTGAGATCTGGGGAGATGTGAGGCTGAGGGGAAAGGTGTGATGGGTTTACTTGGGAAACAAGGTAAGTCACAGGAGGTTGCCATTCTCAAACTTAGCTTGCGCAAGCTAACGAGTGAGATTCCTTCTGAAGACTTCTTTCTATGAGAAGCAGCCTTTTGCATGGAAAAGGACGTCTTTTTCTTTAGAAATTTAGGTAAATTGAGGGTGTCTCAAATCAAACTTTAAATAACAGATGTACTTCTTTGTGTGCTTCTTTAGAGCATGTGCAATAATTCAGGGTAAGCTCAGTTGCTTTTTACAAATACTAAGAGTTGGTGCACTGGGAAGCTGCTCTTAATTCCCCATGCTTGAGAGCTTCAGTATGCCTGCAAATAACATGTGAGACCTTGGCAGAGCTTCACTCGTGGGGACCACACAGAGCCAGGCACCATCTGCTCTGCTCCAGGTAAGCCATGAGAGACACTTAAGTATCTATCCAGGGGGTTGGGTTGGAAGGGACCTTAAAAGTCAGCTAGACCAGCCCCGCTGCTGTCAGCTTGGTCCTCTTCAACTACATCAGGATGCTTAGATCCGGGTCCAGCCTGATCTCGCATGGTTCCAGAGACAGGGCTTCTACAACCTCTCTGGAC
Source organism: Dryobates pubescens (assembly GCF_014839835.1). NCBI lineage: Eukaryota > Metazoa > Chordata > Aves > Piciformes > Picidae > Dryobates > Dryobates pubescens. The sequence continues at coordinate 6,560,612 of NC_071635.1, forward strand.
AACCTGTGCCAGTGTTGTACTGCCTTCATTCTAAAAAAGATTCTTACATGAAGTCTGAATTTCTCCTATTTTGGTTTAATACCTTCACTCCTTGGTCTGTTGCAACAGGACCTGCTGCAAAGTTTGTTCGTGTCTTTCTTGTAGGTTTGAACCTGACGGTTCTGAAATATGTATGGCTAGTAGGGACATGCCCTTTGCCTTATGCAAAAGTAGTTCATACTGTTATATGGACAGTAACAAAGATATTTTCTTTTTCTTAACTGCTGTTGCTTGAATAAAGCCAAATAATAATGTTTCTTAAAATCACCAGGGAGGCCACTCTGCTCTTGGTTTACCCCACCATGCTAAGGCACTCACTGCAAGTTGGTGTTTTGAAACTAGGGTGGGGTGGTTTATATTTTGATAGACCATTAATCTAGGAGGGAAGCAAGTATCTTGAAACCTCTACCATTCAGGTGCCTGTGCTCTTAATAGTATTTTGCTCCTCACCAGTGTTGTTGCTCATACAGGCAGTAGCATGTAAATCTTGTGCAAGCTACTTACGGTCATTGGTGGTTCATGGCTCAGTACCTCATGGAGCCACACAGTTCTGTAGGGCAAACCTCTGCCACTCCTCTCTTCCCTTAGCTGTTGGAGGGAAAGTGACTGCTACTCCACTGTGAAAAGCTTAGAGTGAGCAATTCTACAGAAGAGTCCCAGTGTTACTATTAATATAAGCAGCCTTCTACTTGACGGTGGACCAGGCCTAAACAAAGTGCACTTAGCTTAGGACAACAGTAAAGGAGCCTTCTTTCCAGAAGTTCTTGACTAGTGTTGACAAAGTCGTTTCTCTCACTTCTATTGTGCTGCACATTGGAATAGGTAGGTGAGTGACAGCAATCCTTTGGGAAAAGGTTGAATGGAATTCAGCCTGCTCAGACTTCCCTTCTCAAGAAGCCTGTACACCTTGCTGGGCTGATTTTATGTAGTCCAGAAATTTGTCTCAAAGCTCTCTGCCTGGCCAGAATGAAATCAGTCTTGGACCAGATTCTCAACAGAACTCTTGCAGAGGTGTAGACATCACATCAGTGCAAAAGAAACATCTCAGGCCCACCACTGGCTAAATAATCCTCTAGAACCTGATTGAAAAGCTGAACAACCACTCTGCAAGTCTTGCATAGATAAAGTTCACTTTAATCATTTGCAGGAGTCGCTAATCTTGTTGGCAGGAGTTTGTAGATTGATAGGAGCATGAAACAGCTCTGAGCGACATCTAAGCTACTCTTCAGACTCTGTCAACTTGGTGCTCTCATGTGAGGCAAGAAAGGAAATACCAACTCCCATGCGAGTACTTTTGATTCTGCCGTGCCCGTTTACAACTAAAGGATACAGCACTGGAAATATTTGGGATGTGACTTAAGACAGAACTGGAAGGAACTTTCCCAGCATCTATACTTAGTATGCTTTTTCTTGTGTTTATTTGTATAAATATTAATAGCAGACATTCTAAAGCCTCTCTCCTGCCCCTGCTCCCCATGGCTTGCAAGCCACACAAGAATGAAGGTGATCACTTTATAAATGGCTGGAGGGAAAGACAGGAGATCTAGGTGAGGTTAGATTGAAAGGGACTTTTCTGACAGGAAGAAGAAATGTCTTGATCTCTTTATGAAGTGTGTCTCTGCTCATCTCTTCCCAGAGTTTTCTTATTACCCCTATCCCCTTGCATTTCTTTTGTCTTTTTCTGCTCTCATCTATGTGAGTTCTTTCCTTCTTGCTTTTCAGTCTCTTTACTGTGACACTGGCAGCACTGGGGCACTCTGGCATCTTTCACCTTTGCACCAAGCAGTAAATGCCCTTCTCTGGGTTATGTGAGGTGTCAGTTGTTTGCTGGGAAGCTGCGTAGCTGGGATCATGTCTCTTGTTAGCAGGAATGTGTCTCACCAGTTGAGAGAACAGCACTCAGTGGTCTGAGATTGATAAAGGACCTCTAATGCTAAGGTCACTTCAAACTGCAGTTCAGAGGGCTGAAGATGTGGTTACAGTGGGTGTCTTGGAGAGGAAATGGTGGCACTAGAGGGGTGAAGTGGAATCTTAACATCCTTTGTGCCTGTAGGAACACCATCATGACTCAGGAGTGCTCTTGTAGGAGACAGCTGCTCATATGAGCTGAGCCCTGTGTTAGACAGCCAAAAGGGTACTTTAAACTTTGGGCTCCTTGGTAAGATTTGCAGGCCAGTAGACAGGACTAGGTCCTGCATTGTTGCAGAGGGCAGGATGTCACCTGGGCACACTGGGCCTGCGTTCCTACCTAAATCTCTGAGTGCCTGTCTTGCCATCTTCAGGAGACAACATCACCAGCTGCTGCGTGGAGGTGCCATGCTGCCCTCTTCTCCTTCAAATCCTTCCTGGCAGACAGTCTCCCCAGGATGACTTCACCAAGTAAATCAATTTACTCAGGGTTCTGAGAATTAAATGTACAGGCAATTTTTTTCCAAAATATATAGGCAAGAGGTACATGAGTTAAGTGGCTTCAGTGTCTAGGAGGTACCTCCTGCTGCAAGAGGCAGGAGCTGCATGTGCTCAGCACCAGTAAGAGTATGGCATTAGTCACAGGTGGTGGCTGCCCACAGTCACTTTGGCTCTCTAAGCAAGACAACTTGTGGTTTTATTTCACCTTCCTTTCTAGGTGACTGAACCAGGCATCCCATTTTGAGCAGAAGGTAACACTCCCAAACCTGACTTAGCCCTTTTACCACTTGTTATTTCAGTAGCTGCTTTCTCCTTGTCTTCGCTCTGGCCCTCTGAGCGTGCGGGTGCGTGGTGCTTCCCTGTGTTAATGCTGCCTCGATGGTATCGCTGCATGCTCATCATTGCTTCCTCCTGCCACCCTGACATCCTCCTGTGATGTCACCAGCCAGTGGCTGTGACAGAACTGCCATGTCCTCATCACAATCCCTGCACTCCCCTGATAGCTAAAAAATGGCTCCCAGATGCCTCACTGTTTTTAAAGCTCGTGTCTCCCAGTTTTCATCTTTTCATCTAATTTCTCTGCCTTCACAGTCTTGATTTTTAAACAGATTAATTTTATTTGCCTCGAGACAAGCTTGTTCCTATGACTCTGCCTCATTGATTCTCCACCCCTTCCTAAATCTCAGATGGAAAATGCCTCTTCCTGTCCCCAGACTTGTTTATCTCTTCTGCTGAGACTGATTTAACTGATAATTGTTCTGCACTTCCAACATTGCTCAAAAGATGTTGCAGAAAACAAAGTTATATTGTATTGAAACAGAAAACAATTTCAGAATGGAATGAATCACCCTTTCTACACTGCTCAACTAAAAATACATTTTAAAAAATTAAAGTGATTCACTGTAGGAAGTCTGTGTGAGGATTCTCAAATTCAGCTCTGGTTTATTATCTGAGGCAATTCTGTGCTTGTCATTCTGGCAGCGTGGTATCGTTTTACTTGAAAATGGCCTAGCAGTTTTATTGATTCATACTGGGAGGTGACTTTATCCTGTTGATAAATTTGAAAGGCTGTTTTTGCTTATTTCACTAAACATTTGAAGCATAGCTTATATTTTGGACTATGGAGTATTTTGAAAAAAATAAGTAAATCTATAGTAAAATATAAGAGGAAGTATAATCATAGGATCATAGGATGTTAGAGGCTGGAAGGGACTTTCAAAGATCATCAATTCCAACCCCCCTGCCAGAGCAGGACCATAGAATCTAGCACAGGTCACACAGGAACACATCCAAATTGGTCTTGAAAGTCTCCAGAGAGGGAGTAGAAATCAAACTGCTGCTTGGTGACAGCTTTTTGTGAAGAACTCTTGATTAATAGTGGTGAAGTGGATGGCAGGTGGAAATCTGAGGAGGAATCGGTGCTGCGTGTGGCCAGAAGTGCTGCTGCTGACAGGGTCATCTTCACTGTTGGCAGGCGTGCAACAGCTGTGCGGAGATCTGTGTTGGCACGGAACCCTACACATTGGCAGTTTCAGTAAGGTTTGCCAACCAGTCAAAATGCCTCTTACTTTTGGTGGACGAATCAGCCAAATCCACAGTAAAGCAGTAAAAGTGATTTGTTTGTGATTTAGTTAGAAATTACTTCATATGTGTTAAGCTAGTGTGTTATGTTCTGGGGAATTTGCTTTTCAAAGACATTCTTCCTTAGTGTACTGAGACTAGTCCTATTTACATGGGGAGAAGTGAAAAATCCCTCATTCATACCTGAATTTCAAGCTGAATATATCACAGAATATGAGAGATGTATTTTTCATGGGTTTGGGGCGTTACTGTTCATATCAGTAAACAATCATCTCTTACAGGCGGAAGTGGGAGTCAATGTTGCAATGCTTGGCCAGATGCTTTTGCCAGACTTAAGAGTGAATTTTAATTGTGAGCATTGCTTTGAGTGTAGTCAGCTTGTAAGTCATTTCCTGAGAAATTGGGGGTTCTTGGGAAGATAAAATACTGGATGTTGCTTGGTGCTTCACTGATACAGTTTTGCAATGAAGAGGTACAGCAGTCAGGGGAGCCTTGGCTTAGCTGACCCCTGATAGCTGGGTGCAGGAATGCTCCTGGTTCAGTTTGGTGCTAGACCACCTGGGTGGCATCAGCACTGCACCCAGTTACTGTTAGAAGGCAAATGCTTACTACTGTCATCTTCCTCTCTCTTCTTGGCTTACAGTTAGGGGACTGGCTCTTTGGTTAGATCTGCTGTGACCATTTTCATACTTAGTGTGTGCTGAACTGGTAAAGCCTAGTGAGGCACAGGAATGCATTCTGCATTTTGAATTGTACCACCTGTGCTCTTTCAGTGCACAGTTCTCTGGCTGCAGTGTGTCAGGTTGGTGTGTCAGATAGCTTGCTGAGCAAGGCTGCGTCAAAGTCAAGCTTTCTGCTCTGAAACCAAGAACTTTGGCGTCCCAGGAAAGGCACCGGATAGTTCTTAGTTGAATTAACTAAAGCTCCTTCTTGTCAGTGAATGTAAAGTTAATTTAAATTTGCATTTCTGTGAATTTAATGCCTAGATAACCTAACAGGAAGAATTTTACACTTAGCAAGTAAAAGGAATAGCAGCACGTATCATACAGTTTAGAAAGGCTCCTCCTTCTGTAGCATAACCAATTGCATCCCTTTCATTTACATGCGTGATTAGACTTAGGATAGAAACATAGTGGAAGTAATTAGTCCGAAATCAAAAAGTACTTTGGAGTACCTAAATTGTAACTTGATCTTTGCAGTTTGCCATGGCTGGTGTTTTAGTTTATTATGTGTTCTTACAGATCTGGAGTCCATTGCTCCAAATCATGCCTAAGTCACCTGCTGTAGCAATGATGAAAATTTTCCTAATTAGTTTTGGTACTCGGTGTTTAAGCAGTCATACAAAGTATCAGAAAGCATTTGCACATGTTCTATATATACAGTAATACAAATAAGAGGGGTAGTAGAAGGTTTCTGCCAGACCATATCCAACCCTGTTACATACCCTAAGGAATGACCTGAACGTGACAGGTTTGCAAATACATCAAAAAACGGTTGAAGAGAAGTGTCTTTATCCGCATACTCATGGAGTAACATGGCCAATCTTACCAAGTTTCACAATGAATAGCAAGTGGGAACTGAAAAAAAACCAAACTGTTGCCCAAACATCGTTACGGTAAATGTAAAGGAAAAGAAACACTGTAGGTGGGGATAGTAGTTCTGAGCCATTCCTTTGGTGTCTGAAATGCAACTGTCCCAAAAAACCCCAACAGGACTTCACCGTCAGAATTCTCCCATTGTGCAGACTGCCTGTCTGGTCTTACCTCACTGGCCCCAACCCCTGAGTGCTTCTGATGACAAAAAAAAGGAAAGAATCTCATCTGGTGTGTGTCACTTTTCCACTTCTGTTCAGTGAACTTTTTTCCTTCTGTCCACAGCCATTTACCCTTGTTCCAGTCATTCAGGTGAGAACAGAGAAAAGGGGAAACAAGTCAAAGGTTTTTAACCCTTGCGTGTTGAGACACAACACGTCTGCCATCTTGGGATGGTCAGAGATGGACTCCATGGCCCCAGAGCTAAAGTGCTATTTAAAAACAATATTTTGATTATGGCTCAGTGACAGCCAAGAGCAATTACTTGACCAACTAGCTTCTGAAAATGGTGACTACTGAAAATAGTGCCTGTTGAATTTTCCCCTGGGTCTGGCTTTTGAACAACAGAGAGGTTATAGGACAGCACCATTTGGGTGCCAAGCTCCAGAAGTTGCAGAGCAGCCAACGCTCAGCTCTGCACTTGCAATTCTTCCTTTACGTGTGTTGTGTTGTGCGTGTTCAGGCCTTCATATCTGCAGGCTGTTCAGCTGCAGTAAACATTTCAGTGGAGCAGGGAGCAAAGAAGCGTGCTTGGGGATAAAAGCCAAGCTGATGTGTCCAAGCTGGCTACATCCCAGTGGCAGCTGTGAATTAGGTGACTCAGTCCTGTGCGGTCACAGTCAGTCAGAAAATAGCAAAGTTTGTGGCACACAGGGTGGTGTGGCTGGTCCCAGACTATTCAGCAAATCAGTGTGTAAATTGACCACTACACTTTTACTTTCCCTGGTGCAACACTCAGCTTGCTAAGGTTTTTGATATCCAAGTATATATATTCGAAAATAAGTCTTGGAAAGTGCATGTGAAAATAGCTACCTCCATTCAGATACCTAACTAAAGTGCCTGACTTCAGAAACACAGCTCTGAAACCCCTGTTGTTTATCATTAGTGACGTGTTGTGGAGTTCAGTTATCTGTGTGGTTCCACAAGTGACCTAGAACAAGAAGAGTAGAATTCTTGGGTTTAGGAATGGAAAAACTTGCCCTTTAAGGAGTACTCTACCACACAGAAATCCAGGCACATACCAGCATGGTGTTTGCCTTTGCTTCTACTGCTATTTTATAGGATGCTCTTTCTGAATAGTAGTGGGATTGCATAGAGGCAATCAAAGGGCTGCTGAAGCAGCTGGAGATGATTCAGGATGGTTTTGTTCACAGAGTTACTGTCCTGGGGCAAGCAGGGTTGGGGAGGATAAAAATATACTGCTGTGCAAGTTTACATCAGGGGCTTGTGTGGGCAGCTAAGGATGTCAGACAGGTTTTGGCTGCATGTTTCTACAGTCTCATGTTGCACAGAATTTGCCTGCATATTTATGTCTGTTGTGAGTCATGAAGTGTGTAAGTACCATACAACCGTTTGCTTTTATCATTATTATTATAAATATGCTACCCCAAAGACCCTAATTCTGAATGCTAGCTTAGAGGCAAACCTGACTAATCTTCATTGGGATTTCATTGTGAGTTAGTCAGCTTCAGTGAAGTATTGTTATTTTTTACAGAGGTGAGCCAAGGCAAGCCAAGAGCAGAAGTACAGGTCTTATCAGAAGGACTAGAATCTTTGAAATTACTAATTGTGGAGGAGTATTACAGGACTCAGGCTCAGTGTTGGAGGGTTGGTCAGAGTTGACTAAGGAAAGGGTCCTTAATTTGGGGGTTGTATCTCTAGGTACAACCTTGCAGTTTCCCAAACATCATCCTTTTCAGATTGAATAATGAAGGGAAGAAGGTTGCTGAAAGGGCATGTGAAAAGCAGAGCACTGTCTAATATTTAATCTGGACAAGTTTAATTAGGAAAAGAAAGTCCCACAGGAGACTGTGAACTATTTTTCCTAGCAGAATGACTCAAAAAGTATTGCTTTCTGAGCAAAGCAGACAGGCAAAGCCTGCCAATACAGCCTAGGAATTCAGTGTTTAGAAGTGATCACCTGCACAAGAATTTCTTTCTTTTGGCAAACTGCTCAAGAAAGAATGAAAATAAACTATCTGGTGACCTACAACTCTTAATCCAGAATACACCTGTCTGCTCTTTAGCAGATCCAGATTCTAGCCTTAGAAATGCACAGTAGGAATATCACGTTAAACACCAAAACTCAACAGACACTGTTCTGGAGTCTTACCTTTGTAGTGTGCATTCTCCCTCCGAATTTCTCATCCATAAAAGTGCAAATGAAATGGAAGCTGTGCAGGCAAAAAATGAAATGATTTGCCTCTGTCAGTGGCTTAAAGACAAAAGTCCGTATCTGTACTTCTGCATTTCTTTCATGTAGGATTCAAACTGGTCTGCAAAGAGGCTTCTTAAAATAAAAAATACCGGCCTAACCACGCCTGTGTATTGGGTACATCTGCTGGCTGGTGGGGGCTTCTCTTACTCAGAATTGAACTGACACTGACAGGAACGTTTGTTTACTACATATCTGAGCAACCAAAGCAACTAAATTAGAAAGAAAGGAGCAAGGCATTCATTAGTGTAGGAACATAATTTTTAAGGATTATTAAAGATTTCAAGCCTAGAGGTCATAAGCACACATTACTGGAATGAAGGTTTGCAGAAATCAGTAGACACTTGTTCAAGGCAAAGATTGCTAAAAGAGATGCATGATATGATACTGGGAAAGGTGATAAAAAGGGAAAATAGTATCAATACAAGAAGATATAAACTCAGAGGTCTCCATTTGCAGATCACATACTTTCCTTCTTAAATGAACTGTGCTTCCTTCCTCTTAAGTTAAAATTTGCAATGTTTGGCTTCAGAATTCCCCAAATTTGCATGGGATGGGAGATAGGCAGTGAAGGGCTCATGTCCTGTCATGGGTTGGGGTGGCACATGGCAAGGCAGAGCCGGTGCATGCAGAGGCAGGTCCAAATCTCCTTTAGAATTCAGTTTTTAACCCTTTAGAATGGAAATCTTCAGAAGTGAGAGATAATGCCATTAGGAGTCAGACTGAAGGTAAGCAGAACTTGTGCTTCTAAATCCTGTGGAGATATCTTTTTGTAACTGTTCCCCAGTGGCCATAACTTTGCCTTTTGGGCAGTTTTCAATGAGGAGAACATGTGGAAGTGCATCTTGAGGTAAATCCTGAGTTGTAAGGGTGTGGTCTCTGACAAACAAGCCTATCCACTCATTAAAAAACATTAAAGGGAAAGGGAAGGACAGATAGGGATGATAAGCAGGAGCCTGGTGTGTTTGTCATGGTTAGCGGAGGATCTGGTACTTCAAAAGTCCTGCTTCTGGTGACTGATAGTTCTCATAGTTCAAGCAAACATAAAGTTGAAGGTCAGACATAGACTTACTCTGCAGACTACAAGGGAAATGGAAAATGTTGGTATAAATTGAACTGAGCTTGGATTGTAGTCCCCCCCAGGTCATGCAGACATGGTTGTGTTGCATGATATGGCTGGCTCCTTGGGATCCTGCCTTGCTTGCCTCAGGACTACCCCAACTGGCTGGTCTTTGCTTGGGTGCCCTTCTGGCTATGAGAAGGGGCTTTGGTTCATGCATTGCCTGTTTAAGGTATGTTAGGTGAGGTTGCTTTGCCCGCTTCCAAGCAGAGTTTCTTGCTGAGTGCTTATTTGAGTTACTTCTTGTGTGTGCAACTGCCACATCTCTTTCTTTGGCACTCTGGGGCGGGGGATGTGCTCAGAATTAGCAACAGGCAGAAGTGTTGCACTGATCAAACTGAAACCAAGGTAAATCAAGTAGTTGTTTGAAGTACTGCAGCATCCTCAGGAGTGTCTGTAACATCGGCTCATGTATGGTTATGTCTGGTCAATTTGCCAACACAGAGGAGACAAGTGGAAATGGGTGCAAAGTCATGTGTAGCAGAGCAGGTGTGAAGCAGCTGACAGTGTATGTGGTAATTTCTAGGATCTCAGTGAGCATTATCAAGTAAAATGTACTGGAGCTGAGGTGATTTTTTTTTTTTGAACAAGCCAGTTTCTCAATGGAAACTGTTGAAAAAGGTGTCAAATGATTTTATTTTTGTCAAAGATTTGTGCCACCTTTTGAACTATGAAGGTTACAGAATGCCAACAATGCCACAACAATTACTTAGACTCTGTTTTCCATTAAATGCCTAGATGCAGTTTGAATCACTTCTGCACTCTTTAAACCAAATTATTTTGTAGGTTTCAAGTGGTATTCAAAAATCACCTGAAACTTTTGGGTTCCAGGACAGTGAGCCAGCAGCTCACATGCCGTTTATTGATACGAATTCATTCTAATGCCAACATGTAAAAGGAAATTCACCCCAAGAATGCAGCAGTTGTAGATGTTTACAAAAGTCCCAGCTGATGGCCATGAAGTACCTGTAAACTGCTTGGCCTTGGCCAGGTTTGACAGATAAGGAGATATGATGAACCCAGTGAAGGGGGAACCTGTGGTGTAACCAGCTCCTCCTTCTGCCAGGCCAATGTCGCAGCCAGCTTCTATGACACTTCCTCAGAAGAAAATGTTGGTGTTGAACAGCAGTGTTAAAATATCCAAGTGGTGACCTAGTCATGGTAAAGTATTCATTCGGCCTCATTTCTCCCTTGTTGGCACAGATTACAAAGGCAAGCTCTCTTGTCTGCCCATCAGGCTGGGTCAAAGGCACATGGTCTGGCAAAGGAATATATGCCAAGACAGCGCTAGGAAAGGCCCGTTTGTTTTTCCCTTGACATGCAGCTATTTCCCCCTGTCTGTACTTTCCTGTTTTGGTCAATACAAGTATGGAACAAATGTGCCAGGGAATGAATGCCAGGAGAGTTTTTCTCTTCTTATTTTCACTGTGAGGTCTTGCTTCCTGACATTCCTAGGAGAGGTTCGCATGGCTAAGCAGAATGGAAGGACAGTGTGGAAGGTTCAGGGGCAGCAGTTTTGCTAAGGAGGCGTAAAGAAGAGGCCTAAAGAGGAGAAGACTCTGAGGAACCAGTGCTAGTGAAGAAAGGTTGTGTTAGAGTTATGGCTGGGGAGCTGATGCCAGTTCTGAGCTAAGAGGCTTATAAACCATTGGAGACTTTGGGTGGGAAGGCTTGTACTGCACAGGAGTGACAGACACTCTTTGATTGCTTTCCTAATGCAATCCCTCCCGGTGCCAGCACTGCTGCCAACTCTGTGTGTGTGTGTGTGAGCATACATTTGAGGATGACAGGTCTTTTCTTGTCAACTTTACAGGAGTGCTTTCTCAAAAGAGCTTTTGTCTGAAACAGTTACCCAGACAGCTAGGCAAACCCTTGTCAGTCTGCCTCTGTGTTTTTTTTCTCAACATCAATACTTGCCCTTAGACTGACTGCAGAGCCAGGCTCTGGCTGCCTGACCCAAGATGCTTGCGGTCTCCTCAGAATAACAGCACCCTAAGCATGAGTTTGGCACATGCCACAGGCAACTCATAGGAGGGAACAGTATGGATGTAAGAGCAGTGTCTTCAGTTGCTTTCCCAGTAGTGTGCTTACAGAGCCATCATTTGAAGCGTCATGGGCAGTATTCAACTGACGTTCACAAATTCAGAGATTAAAGCCACCCTAGCTGATTGTGCCCACCTCTGCAGTAGTCTGCTCAAGGAGAATGGCTGAAAATGAGCTGAGATGGGTGGGAGATGAGAGGAACATCTCTGGTAACCCTCGCTGGAGGCCACCAGGAGTATGCTAGCCACAACAGCACGGCAAGACTAGTGACTTCAGTAAGCCCCTGAACTAGCCTGGGCTAGATAGCTTGCAGGGAAGACCAGAAGGGGCTGGCCATGACTTCCCCTTCACTAAAGAGCACAGAGAAATGATGAGATGGGACAGGCAAGGCAGTTTTCTGGTGGCTCTGGCAGATCCCCTGGCCCAGAGGAGGTAGCACTGGTAGCACCTGACAGCACTGGGGTTGGCAAACTGCTGTGGGCAGGCATCCAGACAATGCTGGCCGCAGGCTCTGTTCGCAGTTCCTTGTGCTCCTGGGAGCTGGGACACTGTCAGGAAAGTCCTGGGACACTGGCCCTGAGCCCACAGCCACCGCCCTCACCACAATCTACCCTCTGTTTTTGGTGGCAGTGCATCCAGAAGCTGTAGCTGCATTTCCTACACCCACTGGGGAGGATGTGGGATTTTCCTGGCTTCAAGGCAGAGGACGGGCGAAACAAGCAGCGAGAAGCTCTGCAGGCTGGGCCAGTGACTCAGCTGCTGGTGATGGGCAGGGGACAGCACAGATGGGCTCTGACGGTTTGTGCAGCAGCCCAGTCCACCCATGCCTTTGCAAACCTTCATCCTTTAGTTTTCCACCCTGCTCTTAATTTTGCCATGCAAGATGTGAAGATACCAGTCTGTCTAGCAGGAGATACCCTAACTGGTTTGAAGAAACAAACACATTATTTTTATTTGTAAAACCTTTCATTCCTTTCATCATAGTCATTTCTGCAGAAGCACAGTCAGAAGATGCTGTGTAGGAGTATGGATTTCTGGTAACAAGGCCACCCACACAGATCCACTGCAGGAAATAGGAAGCCCGTACCTAAAGCCTTCATTGTCTAGGGCCTAATTTTTTCAGAAGTGCTAAGCGCCACGCAATCCTGCCAAAGGCAATGGGAATAGATGATGCTGAGCCCTTAGAAGGAGGGGGTCAGGATTGAACCATCCTAGCTCTTGAGATGAGTCATAATATTGCATGGCATCGGTAGGCAAGAGAAATGTGAATCTGCATAAAAATCTCCACGTAATAATTAATATCCTGTTGAATACATCTATTGCATCTTGTTTTGGTACTAGGAAGAATAGTAAGAACTGTGTCTTCCCACCCCCCTTCTAAAGGCTGCTTCACTTCTGGGAAAAGCCCCTTTAATGTTGATACAAAACCATTTTCAACTCACATTTTCACTTGGATTTGTACTAGTGCTGTTTTGAATACTGTAAGCAATAATAAAACTGCTTTTTGCGGAAGGATCCTAAACGTTTACTTTGCCCTGCGGTGACCTAGTTTATCAGGATACAACAAAGCGTATTTTTTTGTTTTGAAGCATGAAAAAAATAAACACTTGAACCAGTCAGCCATTTTGTTGAATACCTTGTTGTTTCCTAACATTATGGAGGAAGCTGAGAAATAGCCATGTAAGGGCTATGTTTACCAAACACTTGACTGTGGTAATTTTCTGCTTAGAGAAAGTGTTGCTTGTGCACCATTTCACCTGTTTTTTTACAAAACTCAGTCACTCATTTACAGAAGCATAGGTCTGCTCTGGATGGGCACTGGCATGGATGTTTTTTTTTCATCCAGGAGAAATCATTCTGTTTCTGCAAGACGTACCTGTTCCTGATCCACAAGTAACAGATGGCACTCCTAAAACTGAAAAAGCAATTGAAAAAAAGTCTTTGTTTACTTACTCTGCTAATTTGAGAGAGTTTTAAGCAAAGCTGGTTTCTGTTTCCTCAATTAGCCAGTAAGAACTGAGTAATTGAAAAAGCGCTTTGGAAATGGAAAGTGAGAGGGAGCAACTCTCTGAAAATTACAGGCTTTACCATTTGGTTTAAAGAGGACCAGCAGTCCTGCCTGCCCCAAGTTGAGAAGAGGCCTCATCAGAAATCTGACACAACATGATTAAAATCCAGATGCTGAGTTTGGTGGACCTTTTCAAGATGAAAAGGATAGCTCTGTGTGACACATTGTTTTTTGGACCTCATCACAATGTGGATCCATAGGAAGAAAACCCCAATTTCATTGAAAGAAGTTATACTGCAGACCTCATGTAACTGACTATATCTAAGCAGAATGTGCCAAAGAGATGTGGAAACTGCGCTTCTGTGGATTGCTTCTTTGAGCAATCATGGCATAAGCTATCAAAAGAGGGAACATCTGGACCTACCATCTTAGCTTCTGTTTTAACATTGGTAACACAGACTTCTGAAAACTGAAGTGGAGATGATTTACCACCATGTTTTTAGAAATTGGTATATATGTTGGGTTTTTGCACTGAATTACCTTCTGGTGTTTATAAATTGGATCTGCAATGTTTGCAGTCAGTTTTTCCCATGATGTTTAGACCTCTCATGGTACTTCTCTTTTGGAGTCTGAAAGAATTGACAGGAAAACATGGATCTGTGTTCTGTGTTGAGGCTGTTGAGTAGGTGCTAGTGAAGAAGGAGCCATACTGGGAAGGGACTTCAGACAATGTCATGGATATGTAAATGTTGCACATTTTTGTTGTTCTTTTTTGTTGTTTTGTTTTGTTTGTGCTAAGCTACATTTTTGGTTAGAGTATGCTTTAAAGTAGTGATATCCTGCTTTGGCAGGGGACATGGGATTTAATGATCTCCAGAGGTCCTTTCCAATGCCTACCATTCTATGGTTCTGTGCTAGAAATGGGCCAGGTTAGCTGCTCCATTTTTTTCCTGTAGAAACTGTTTTTTTTCCTCTTACTTAATATTGGGAGGATTCTCTATGTACCAGTCTTTAGTCACTGCTAGAACTGGTCAGAACCTTTCAAAGGAAATAAAGTGGCCTTGAGAACAAGGGCCAACTCACTGAGACTGCCCCAGTTTGCTGCAGCCCCCAAACCTGGTACAGGGAGTTCCCACACCAGTTCCCACAGCCCTTCCCGAACTGCTCATGGCATGTCCTGCTGCAGTGCATTGGAACAGGTGTGCTATGAGCCAGCTCTCCTGGACTCCTTATCACAGCTTTAAGATCCTCTCTCTATTGCTTAAGCAGTCAGGTTTTGAAGCATCAAGCTTTGCAGGTCCTCAACCTTGCTCCACCTTAACTCCACATCTCTTTCTCAAAGGCCCTGTGTATTACTCTAGCAGTAGATATGAGCTGTCAAGCACTTGGTATTCTGAGCTGCCTTGAAGAGAAGGCAGACATCATCTGTCATGCTTTTGCCCTCTGTCCAGGTAGTTGCCTGAAAATCTCTTGGTCATGCTCTACCCCACAAGGCTATGGGAATAAGGCACATCTTGGTGCAGACAGTCTCCTGAAGGTCAACACACTCACCTTGGGAGTCTAATTCTCAAATCCTTGTTCCTCTGAATTTGAAGCAAGGCCATGATTCCAGCTTTCCCTCATCCCAAGGGAAGGCCACAAGCATCCTGTAGCGGGTCTGGCTCTGTTCTGCTCGAAGTGGTTTCATTTGATAGCAATATTCCCAAAGAGAGACAATAACTCTGCAGAGTAGTGGTTGGAGCACTCAGGGCAGTATGTGAAAGGCAAGTTCAGTTTTCTGCTTCCCTGAGAGCGTGTCTGTAATTATTGATACAGAGTGGGAGTTTCAGAAAGTGTGGTTTGGGGGTTTAGCTTTGAACAACCAACTAATAATGGCAGCATTTTGCACTTGAGTGGTGTGAGAAGCCTTGTGTTCTTTAATTCAGAAAACAATAATTGAGTATCCAACCACATATTATTTCAACCCCCAGCTGTTAGCCTGCTTTTGATCATCATGAAAAGCCACAGAGGAGGGAAATGATCATCACTTGTCCTTCATGTTGGGAACTCCATGCCCTCTAGTGAGACTCTGATCTATCAGCTCTTTGTTCCCTGAAAGGGGAAAGACTTTTACAGCTTTCCTGAGTGCAGCAACTAAGGAGTGTATTTTGTAACCAAGGACCATGTGCAGTGCCCACTAAAAGCAGAATTTCCTGCCTGCTTAAGCAGAGTTTCACAGAAATTCTGGGCTGTAGCAAAGGGACAGTGATTCAGAGAGGCGTGTGCCTCATCACCCTGGGCATACAGGATGGGTGTTTGCTGTAACTACCTGCAGCTACTTTGTTTTGAGGAGGAGCTTGATGAGGGTAGGTTTAGACTGCATATCAGAAACCAATTCTTTACGGTGAGGGTGGTGAGACACTGGAACAGGTTACCCAGGGAGGTTGTGGATGGCCACTTTCTGGAGGTGTTCAAGGACAGGTTGGATGAGACCTTGAGCAGCCTGGTCTAGTGGAAGGTGTCCCTGTTGAAAAGCAGTTTAGTGTGGCAATATTTGATTTATATCAACTCAAGAGGTTTTTCAGGGAATTAATATTTAACATTTTAAATATGTGGCATGATGTCTACCAGGAAGTTTGCAGAATGTGAGAGTTGGCCTTCAAAACCATTAATTTTATTAGCAAATACTTCATTAATTTGTTGCCGTATTTGGACTCTGTCAGTAAGATTTCTGGTATGTGAAAGTAGACAGAGGGTTTCTTCTCTTGCTTTCCTCCAACTAAGATTAGGCTTACCTGAAAAGAACTTGTTATTTTTCTGCAACATTGTAAGTTGATCCTGTGCTGATTGCTCTGAAAACAAACTCCCAGCTAGAGAACCGAGAGCATCATGCTCCTTACCAGGTAATTGTGAGAGCACCTTGGGCAATGCAAGACTTCTCCAGTCTTCTGCAGTCACCCCACCTGGTCAGCCTGCTCTTTCACACAGTAACTGCAAAGAAATGAATGGCCTTGTAGGCTGCATTTCTCTACTTCTCCCATGCAGCTATCTACCTTATCAAGGTTTAGGTGTTTGCCAAGTACAAATTGCAGTTCTGATTTCCTTTTTGTACAGCACCTGACTAGCACCAGCACTCAAACTGAGAATTGGGCTTTGCTGATGTCGCAGAATGAAGGGTCTCAGCTGGATGTATGTGTTGCAGGATCTGGATTGCAAGTCATCCAAGGAGAACCTGCAAATGCTAGGTAAGAACCCAGCCTACCTGATGGCATGAAGGAGAAAAGGGATGCCTAGGATGAGGTTCACAGCTACTTACCGTCTTCTTGCCCCTACTGCTGCCCAGATCAGTCTGTAGATAACATATAGGAGGGTTGGGACTGGTGCCTTCTCCTCTGCAGCAGAGGCCAGTCAGTACACACACACACTGATCACAGCTTGGATTCAGGTGCCTTGAGGTATGGGTCATGCAAGGCCACTCAAATCAATGCTTTGCCTCCTTTTTGGTGCTTCAGTGCAAGGGAGTATAATACAAGTCTCCTGGAAGTGCCCCAGCTCTTTTTTTTGAGAATAGAGTGAATGGGAGAAGGAAGAGAAAGGTGATCTTGTCTCCTCTAGTGAAACCCTTCCATTTAGGGTAAACTGCTCAAGTAGGCAGCAGAACAGAGCCCAGGAAAAATGTCTGCTGGGTACCTGCCCAATTCATTGATCTGAGTTGTCATTTCCAGCACAGAAAGAGGATGAAATTCCTGAAGGGGTAGTTCAGCACCTGTTCCTCACACAAACCCTGCTCTGATTTATGCCAGTGGCTTCAGCAGGGCTCTGTTTGCTCCACCATGTACAGAAATGTAACATTCTAGGAGGGACAGGAAGGATTCACAAAGACAGGAAAAATAATTGATGTGGAAGTACAGGACTTCTGTGGGCTGCTGTCAGTGTTGTTGTTAGGTGTCATGTGGATGAACAGGGGATAAGATTTGTCTCACTGCCACACGGAATAAAGCAGCACAGCACTTGTTCTGTTAATGCTTGCAAGATTGGTGCTAATTCAGCCGCTGCTCAGCATTCCAGATTGAAGAGATTGATGGGCAAGCCAGAAATAACATTTCACATACCAGTGGTATGATTGTGAGTCTTCATTGTGAGTCTTTCCTACCTGCAGAGATCAGGAAATGGGATTATAACAGGAAGAGAGAAGTGACATGCATCATAGGTAAATAACATCATCGGTCCTTTCCTGTGGCAGCATTAGAAAAAGTACAGCACTCTGATAGGCTCTGGGATTCCCCCTATCAGCTGCAACTTCAAATTTCCCTTTCTGAATCTAAGTGGTTAGTATCAGAAACTTTTAATCAGCATAGGGGAAGAGGGAGAGAGGTTGCATGACAGACTCCTGTAGCACGTAGGGATTTTGCTCTTAGAAAAATGGAAATGAAATGTACTTGGTGAATCATTTAACACTCCAAATGATTTTTGAAAATTTAGTTTTCATTGCCAGCACACCAAGTTATAAAGCACACAAAGTCCTTAACTTGCAAAACAGTTTTATTTCACACTTGTACAAAGGTAATAGACATTTTGAAACACTCAAAAGTATGACAGGTAGTACACTTCACAGGTTTTCCAAGGTCCTACACAGTCCCTGTTGTCCCATGGGTTTAAGCCTACTTCTGTACAGGTTAGAGAAGGTCTGTTTAGAGTTGTTTAGAGTACAAAACTTGGAGGACTAGGGCAGAATGTGACAGGTCCACATCTGCACACTGAGAAGATACATAAATGAACACTTCTCAAGCTAATTCTCCCCCTGCTGGGCCCTTACAGCTCATGAGAACTGAAGCAGCTCCAGGAGCTGGCTCTTCCTTCCTTCTACAAACTTCCTTAGAGCTGCCAAGCAGCAGAAGATCTCTGAAGAAAAGAGGGATCTTAATGGGTACTGCTGAAATACTGTTGTTTCCCTCCTCTTCCTACTGAACCTGCCTGACATTTTGCTACTTCACTGTAAGCTGTAGCAAACTCTTCAAGCACCTTACTGGACAGAGACACAATTTAGGATTACACCATTTCCCTGCAGTTTTCAACCTGATTGTCAGGACCCAAGAATGAACCCTCCTGCAGAACCATGTAACCAGATCTCATGTCGTGTGTCACTGCTTTGTCACCACAGTACAGATGGCAATGTGGCTCTCCAGCAAGTCCTAGACTGACAGTATCTGCAACAGTTAAGAAAATTTAAGGTACTCCTAAGAAAACCCAAACCTGTGATGTCTGAAATGAATTTGGTTTGCATGGATCGAAATATATTTGGTGTTCCACAGATGTCCAAGGTGAGCTATTTTTTCACTTTGGATGCGAGTCCTCCCTGCTTGAATGTAATGGCCAAAGGCAAAATTCATCCTAGTGCAGAACTGAACTTTCTAAGTACTCAAAATCCTGGCATAACAGCAGCTCTGTAGTGTCCTGGGAGTAAGAATAATGGCACAAGATTGTTGACTGGTTACACAATAAACTTTGATAATCCAAGCAGGTTACATTCAAGTAAGTTAAGTTTCAGATCATCAGAAGAACATACACAGATAGCACACAGCTCCCATGGAATGGAATCCCAAATCTGGGTATCTCTGCTTCCCATGAGGTCCAGAAACAACTTGCCATGGGAAAACAAGTGTTTAATACAGGAAAAAAAAGACAGATAGCCAATGGATTTGGTCTTTCACGGACAGAAGCCAAAGGGAGACATATACCAAAAGATAACCTAAAAGCTTTAAAAGGAATAAAAAGGCTGTGCTTGTACTTTCATTCTGTCACATTAGGAAAGTCAAAAGTGGCCTTTCCTAGCAGCAGTGAGAATCTTCTCAGGTGAAACATCTTTTACTTAAATTGTTAAAACAGCATTTTTTACCCAAAATGGCAATCAGTGTAATTGTTAAAGAGGAGGGTTTTACCTGCCTTGCAGATTCAGGTCATCCTTCCTTTTCACTTCTGCAGTATCTTTCTTAACAGTTCTGGATAATGAAGCCACCCTTTCCCCCATTAAATTTGCTGAAAAAAACCAACCAAAACCAATAAAAAGACAAAGATCCGTCCTTTCATACTCTCTTTAAATGGCAGAAAATATACAGGAGACACAAGCCCAGTTTTTAAGTCTGTTTCCAGGTTATCTTTTGGAGCAGCTATATAGCAAGGCAACAAATATTAATATAAGCTTGTTTTCTTCATGATTCTCAAAAACTCTTGCTCGCTCACTTCTCCATCTCCATCTCTATCAGCTTCATCAATCATTTCCTACAACAAATCAAAAGCACCTCATGTGAAAACATAACTGTGTATTTGATTACTCTTCATCTTCCTGACTTCTCAACCCTTTTTGTATAGGTATAAATTTCCACCCATCGTTAGGATCTCTGACGAATCAGAATTTACCTGCAGTTCTTCATCTGTTAAATTTTCTCCCAGCTCCTTGGCAACTCTTTTCAAGTTTTTGAATGAAATTTTTCCTGTTCCATCATCATCAAATAATCTGAAAGCTTTCAGGATTTCTTCTTTTGAATCCTTTTCACTCTACAAGAAAAGTAAAACATACATTTATTAGAGAACACCTGCTGCCACCAAGATACTCCTTGTCAGCATTTTTTAACGCTTTCACAATTATTTCTATTAAGAATTCCTACCATTTTTTGTGTCATCATAGCCAAAAAGTCTTCAAAGTCAATGGTGCCACTTCCTTCTTTGTCAATATCTGCTATCATTTTCTTAATTTCTTCCTTCTTTGGCTCAAAGCCCAAAGCACGCATTGCAACCTGCACCAAAAAAACAGTTGTTAGGTGGCCACCACAATCAGTGTCAGCAGCTGCATGAAAGCTTGTTTAACTTCTTCCTCCAAAACTGTAATGATAACTCACTGCAATGAAAACTTCTTGAGTTCTGACCTGCTTGTTTCATATTTCCAAATAGTAATAGGTTTGATATTCCTAAGATTCAGGTGTATATACTGTTTAGATCCACGTGGAACATGGATGTATTTCTGAAACTGAGAGAAGCTTTTCATGATTGAATTAGGTAAAGGTTCCAATCTACTTAGTTCCCAAAGAGACTGGATTACCAAAACAGGACTTCATGGAGGGTAGAGACCGGGGATGTGATCTCACTCCACTGAAATGAAGGGCAGAATGCCCATTAGTTTTGGTGGGTGCGGAATTATGTGCAGGTAACTGACACAATCCAATACACAGAGACAGAAGAAATCCGTATGTATAGTTCTTGGCACTTCTGTCTAGCTGGTGGGGAGGAGTGGGTGGGAACAATACTCCCTAAGTATCTCAGCCTCAGCAAAGCTGAGTTGAGGGGATGAAAAGCAAACCACTAAGCCTTGCAGAGCACATACAAAGCATTACTGTGGACGGAGTACTGAAAGTTGCCCTGCAAATGCTGCATGTTTACAGTGTTTAAAACTAGGCTCTGGCATTCCACTAGCCTAGAACAATGATTTTGCTACTTGGGTGTTTATCAGCAATTTTACAATCCTGATATGCTAGATGATTACAACATGTTTAATGCAGACTGAAGTTTCAAGAACATGCATCTAGAGGAAGATTTGAACTGCGAATATTTGTTCTTCCTGTATGCCCTAGTGGAAATCAATAGTTAATACTAGGCAGAAATTTTCTCCCTAAACACTCTTCTGCTGGTAAGTGCCAACTCACCAGAAATTTAACATTTCATTGAAGTGTGTTTTCTGGCCAGTTTCTTGCAATGGGACAACTGAAAATGTTCCATTTTGTCTATTAAGAGTGGAACACTTTCTGCTGTAAGACAGCCATTATTTTAAACTCATTTTGAAAAAAGAAAAATTGTGTTAAATGGTTGATGCTAAATCATTTCACTCCATTTTAAGAACTACATTTTAACATCTATCATCTCTGTTCAGAGAACATGCTCTCCTTACCCAAGCAGAAGTGCTTCCAAATAAATCCTGAGATAAACCACAGGATGAGGTAATTCATGCTTCTAGGTTACATATGCAGAAATCGAGGGAGCGTGAGTGCATGTGAGGAGGAGATAATTGAGATAAAAGATTCATGCTTAAAAAAAGATTAGCCATAAAAACATATGGAGAGAACTGAGAATAATCTTCTCCTTTGTGGAATGCTATGTGTATGTACACACACACACACACACTACCTGACAGTGCTACTGAAACCCAACTCTGTTTTGTTTTTCAAATTAAAAACCAGGTAATTTTTGGAGCTACAGTTTTGAGACCAGAGAGATTTCCATCCAAGAAAAAGAAGTTTGAAAACCTTCAGTTCTTTTATGTCGATGCTTCCAGATCCATCAGTATCAAACAAATCAAAAGCTTCTCTGATCTCCTGCTTTTGCTCTTCTGTAAGTTCGGGTTTCAAGCCGCTTTTCTTCCGCTGGGCTGTACCTAAGCCAGGTTTTCTGTAGTTTGAAGCCTTCAGAAAGTGAAGGAGAGAAAAGGTAAGAAACAGGCCCCTCTTGGGAAAATTGAAACCACAGCAAAAATTATAAACAGCAACACTAAAGCTGTAGCAGAAGTGAGAGAGATTCTTTGCTGCAAGTGATAGACACTGGAGTTTTAACACTCATTTTCCTTGGTTATTTTAGAAAGAAAACAATCTGAAGACTTTGTTACTGGGAATACATATTTGAGTGTCATGTTTTCATTAACTAAAGGAGTAATGCCAGAAAAACAGGCAGGCACTCTGAAAATGAATGCTTCACTGATGTGACTAAGACCCCCTGTACCTCCTGCTGGTTGCTTTGATGTGTCAGGACTGGTTTCACCTGGCAAACGTGAGTAAATCCTCCTCAGAGCTAAAAGGACTGGTTGTATAGGATCTTTACTGTCGGTGGGACTCAGATTCAGCCATTCAAAGTCAGTGCTGAAATGCTGTATCTGATAGCCTCTGCTCTGTTAGAACAGAATTTAAAAGGAGCTGCATAGCTCTAGACTGCCTGCCCAGCAACAAGCTGTGCTGCTAGGTAACAACATGCTGTGGTAGCAGTGAGATCAACACAAAATCTGTCCCTTAAGAACTAATCGGCTTGCACTGAGCTGGTGCATTATTACCCAGGGCACTTCTGAGACCTTTCCAGATTCTGGTGTAAGATAGTGCAGTACAGAGTGTTCCCCCCACCCACACTATTGAGCAGGAAAGATGTTTTCCTCATGTATAGTTTCGTTCTAAAGCAGCAGCAGAGTTTAGTCCTTCAGTCTGGATTCTGCAGATTCATGGAAGGAAGAGCAGTCCCTCCCACTGCCAACTTCAACTGTTTGAATTGCATAAAACAACTACACTGGCACAGGTTGTGCAGAGAGGATGTGGATGCCCTATCCCAGGAAGTGTTTAAAGCCAGGTTGTATGAGGCTTTGAAGCAACCTGGTCTAGTGGAAGGTGTCCCTGCTTCACTGCAAGGGCTTTGGAATGACATGATCTTTGAGGTACCTTCCAAGCCAAACCAGTCAGTGATCCTCTTGCCTGATCAATGCCATTTAAATTAGCTACATGCTACAGGGGTCTGGATGAACCAGGATTGAGTCAGTTAAACTGTGCTAAGATTAACCAGGCACGTTTCCTCCGGTTTAGCCCACACTCCCAAAGCAGGTGTCCTATTCTGCAGTTGTTGGGGGTGTTTTTCATAGTGCTAAATTTGCGGGGTGTGGCGTGGTTCTCCCTTCTGGGCCAGGATGTTGACTTCCGCATGGGGCGAGAAAACCGAGCGGCAGAGACGGCCTTGGCCTTCCCACAGTACTTCGAGCCCGACGGCTGCCGATCAGCGGAGGGCTCCGTGAAAGCCGAGCCCCGGCCGCCGACAGAAGTGGGAAGGCGCGGAGGAGCTCAGCCGGGAGCTTGTGGAAGGCGGCAAGGGGAAGGGGAGCCCGCGGTGAGGGAAAGAAAGGGCGCTCACCATCTGGCCGCGGGGACGCCGCTCCGGCTCCGCTCGGGACTCTCGGCCCCGCTGCGCCTAACGGCCCAGCCAACCGCTCGCCAGGAACACGTGCTGTCCAATGAACAAGCCGGGCGTAGCGAAAAGCCCGCCCTTCTCCCCTAGCTTGGGCCAGTGGCAAGGGGCCGGCTCGTGACGTCACGAGAGCGCGGGGCCACCCCGCCTGCCGGGCGCACAAACAAGCGGCGCTGGCGGTGTCCTGGCAACGCGGCGCGCGGCGGCGGTTGGCGGCCGCTCCTCGCCTCAGCCATCATCACCTGAGCCGCAGCGGCGGGAAGCGCAGCCGAACCGACGAGCAACCGGTAATCCCCTGCCGCGGGGCTGATGCGAAGGGCCCGGCCCTTCAGCCGAGAAATAAGCGGCTAGGCCTGAGCAGGGCACCCCCGCGCAGCTTGCTGAGCGGCCTCAGTTCCTCCCCTACGCCTCTCGCTTGTGGAGGGGCTGCTTGCCACTTCCATGCTGCGAGCGACGCTGGGCTGGCTGGTTCACCATGGGCATTTGGGGCCAGTTGCACCACTCCATGATGTTCTCACTACATTCATGATAACAGAGTTGGCTTTTAGGTAGACCAGGTAAGTTGTGGCTGTTACCTGAACACGTAGTTTAGTTGCAAGCAGACATTTTCTACCCATTTTGCATTCGTTGTGTGCCAGTGCTGCCACATGAGGCTGTGTGCAAGTGCTTGCATGTAAGGCTT
Organism: Dryobates pubescens; assembly: GCF_014839835.1. Taxonomy (NCBI): domain Eukaryota; kingdom Metazoa; phylum Chordata; class Aves; order Piciformes; family Picidae; genus Dryobates; species Dryobates pubescens. Next base: position 6,584,480 of record NC_071635.1, read on the forward strand.
TTGGGCAACATTTCACGGAGATACCTTAATTTGGAAAACTGATTTTAAATTGTGTTGGTTTAATTTAGCTTTCATGGTTCAGATGCTGTAAGACAATGTGAGTAACAGGTGTTTAGCATAGCTCTTGTATCCCAGAGTTCTTCACTTGAGACCTCCAAAACCCATCTGTGCAAACATAAACTGAACCTCAGGTCAAGAGAGAGTATTGCTGGGCCTTTCAGCATAGCTAATGTAGCTCTTTCCTTTTATGACGAGCACCACAAACTGCCTACTTGTTCTTTCTATCAAAACAAGACCAGAAAACAAACACATTCCCACCCAAGAAAAAAACAGCAAAACTGCTCACAAGAGTGGCCATATCAGTAAATCCTTGAGGGAAATCAGATAGAATGATGAGGTTATTTGAGGAGTAGGGGAAATAGTTTGTATTGAGTTTCATCATCCAACAATTAGTGCTTAATCACACTTAATACTTACGATAATAAGGATTTCTGCAAAGAAAAAGGAGCAATTATGATTATTTATTTATTTGCCATTGTTATTATTACTAGAAGTACTGGTAGGGATACATAGCATGACTAGACCATAATGGCAAGGCACTGCCAAGAAGTATTTTCAGAAAAGCTTTTAAGCAGCTGGGATGGAGGTTTTCAGATGTGCATTCCCAGAACACTGTTAAAGTCAAAACTAACTGCTTATCTAAAAGTTCTTTTGTTAAATTTATTATTATTATAACTGTAGACTACATTAAGTTCTTGGTTAATTATTTTTTAGTACTTCAAGCTGTATCTAGGAATTGAGGGGAAACATTGGTATCAGTTTGGAGTAGTACTCCAGGTCTGTCGGTGTATAAAGGTTATTTTTGGCTGCCTGCTTTGCTCTTCTAATTCACATCTTGTCTTCATTTGAGATAATGTTCAGATGGAGTTGCAATGAACAGGATGGAAAACTAATTTCTTGAATTTTTTCATTGTTTTGGAATAGCTATGCAAAAGGACCTTTAGGGAGATAAAATAATTGTTTGAATCTGAGTGTAAAATGTATGTGGCTAAGGCTTATTAGTTCTGGTGTGTATAGCTTTTCATCCAAAAAAGAAAAAAAGTTTTAGTTTAATCCCTGTGGTCTGCCACAGGACTGTGGTGTGGAAGGGACTTCAAGGGAAAGAAGATTTATATTTGACATGTTAAAACTCAGTGGTAGATGAAGACTTTAAAATTTTGGCAGTTTGCTTTGGTGAAGTATGAAGAAGTGGCATTCTTTTCATACATGTCCAACGAAGTACTGATGCTTACTCAGTGGAATAAAGAATTGGAATAAAATAAGTTTGATTATATTTTTCCAGATTTGAAGGTTAAAGGCAGTGACATGAATATTGGTACCCAAACCAGATCTCTACAGAGCACTTGTTTTGCACATAATTGTCCATTCTGCTCTAATGAACTTTTCTCGTAAGTAAGGCAAATAACTGAAATTCCAGATAGGACGTCAGGAGGGAAATGGTACTTCTGTGCCATCTGTACTGCCTCATGTTTAAGGAATCACTGGAATTAACTGCACTTCTCACTACACATTTCTTGTGTAATGAATTTTCTGGCAATTAAAAATTCCATGGTATTTCAGCAATGCACCATTTCAGCAACTGTGTGCAACCGTGTCTCAGAAACAGTGCACAGGATGAAGAGCTGTTCTGTACAGAGAGCTTCCCAGGAGAGCAGTGGTCAGTGTTGATCTATTGGTGATGCCTGCTCAGGAGTGCTGTGAGGATGGGGCAATAAGTTTGTGTTCTGTTCACAGATGCTGCCTGCTGTCCATGGCTTTCAGGGATGTGAATGCAAGAAGACATGTTGGACTTCAGCAACTCTCAGCCTTAGCCTTAGCTGGAAGAACATTACTGGGGCCAACGAAATCATGCAAATTCATTGTGGATGAAAGCACCAACCAAAGCACATTGATTTGCTCTGCTTTTAGACTGTTTGAAAGTTTGGATTTAACCAGTGCTGCTGGACAGCTTCTTAATGAAACCATTCAGGCACAAAACAAAGAGTTTAAGACTGGGATGAGTACCCTGTTGTTTCTCACTGGTGTGTGGAGCAGTGCTGTGGTGGAGTGCCTCCAGCAGAATGTTCCTATTTCAGCAATAGTATCTGTGATGTCTGAGGGGTTGAACTCTTGCTGTGAGAGAGTCCAGTGTCTTCAAAGATCAATACATGATGTCAATAAAGAGCTGTGTTCTAGCAGTGTTCAAAGCAAAACTTGCCAAATTGGATGTGGCAATCCTCAGATTTCCCATTATTTTCAGAAAGAGATTTCTGCACCAGAAAAAGTAACTCCAGTAAATTCTCATTCCCAGCCTGAAGATTGTAATTTTAACAAGTGTCTGGTCTCACCTTTGGCTGGCTTTGGTTCAGTGGCATCTCTTGTCAAACCAGCAGGTGACAAAAGTACATCGTTGGTTTCTGAAAGTAGCAGTTTTGCCTCTGGCTGTAGCAAACAAAAGTTAACCCATAGCAGATACTTCAGCACTCTAGGATCATCCGCATATCCATGTCAGTGTTCTGGTTTAGGACACCTGGTGATGGCCTTGAGCCATGGAAATCAGACTAGCACAAAACTTCTCCAAAGTATTGTTGCATATCAGCAAGAGCGAGCAGAATGCAGTGGCTCTTCCCAGTTTAATGTTGCAGAAATTGTGACATGCTGTTTACTGGGCCTGCCTGAAAGCTATTCTTGTGTCTCTCTGGGCTTTGTCACGGTAGTGTCACCAGAACAAGCCACAGTTACCAAACACCTTGAAGACAGACCCCTTCATATTCTGCTAGTGGATGGTGACCTAACTGAAAAATATCGCCACTTAGGTTTTAATAGACCACGTAATGTCAGGACCATATTGAAGAGCCCTATCCTACAGGAAGACAGAGCAGGAGACTCGTGGCTAAGCAATATGTTAGATATTCTGATAAGCTTTGAAGTAAACTTGGTTTTGGTCAAAGGAAATGTATGTGAAAACTTAATGGAAAGGTGTGTAGCAAACAGTATCTTGGTAATTGGTTCTGTGACTTGGGATGTGTTATGTGCCTTTGAGGAGGTCACCAGCGCCCAGCCGGTGACATACCTCACCCAACTGAATGCTGCTTGTGTGGGCAGTGGGGCCCAAGTGGAGCTGTGGAAGGCCTGTGATGGGCGTGCAGTGGATCTGGGTGAGCTTGTGCCAGTCAGGGTAAAAGCACAAGGAATTGCCCTGCTCACAGCTGTGCTCACCACTACTGTAGCTTCAAAGGTGCAGCTCATTGAAGACCAGTTCTGGACTTCAGTGTATCGACTACATCATGCTTTAAATGACAAGAAGGTTTTTCTTGGCGGTGGTGCAGTGGAGCTCTTGTGCCTTAGTCACATTCAGATGCTTGCAGAACAGCCATCACAGCCAGCAAGCAGAGACAGTGTGAAAGAATTTCCCAGTCCTTGGCTGGCAGCAGCTGGGATGGAGTACAGATCAGTTGTTCTCCAAGCATTAGCAAGTGGCTGGAAGCAGTATCTTTCAGTGGTTATGTGTAACGCTGCGGAAGCTGCATCTGAGTTGGAAGCCTGCACTGCAGTTGATCATCACCTCAAAAAAGCAGCTGACTCTGGCTCTCCCTCAACTTATATACTCCAAGAGTTTAGAAAAGGTGCTCTTCTCAGGGGTGGTTCTGGTCCTTTGGCTGATCATGGAGAGGGTTTCAAGGTTTATGATAATGTTACAGCCAAGACAGAGGCATGGCGGAGAGCTCTAGATTTGGTGCTACTGGTGCTTCAAACAGATGCTGAAATTATCACAGGTCCCAAAAGGAGTCAGCTATTGAACTCAGGTGTGTCAAGTGAATTTATGTTTCTGTAGGACTTGCAGGCTTTATTTGTAAGTCTGGGAGTCAGTGAAGGAAGTCCAACCTACATTTCTTCACAGTTTATAAAACAAACATTCAAGTGTGCTGGTGATTTCAGAGTGCAACACCAGAAATCAGAACTTGAGAGAGTTCCAAGGTAGATAAAACTTCCCATTTCTAGAAATAAGAATTATCACTTTGGGGCTTACCTGTAACCCCAGCAGTGCATTTCTAACTGGTGATATTGTCTGTAGGGGTAGATGCATCCAGTCAAACTGACTAACCTTATTTAGCAGAGGAGATGAGCAGTGGTTTTTTCAGTATAATGAAAAGCATTTTATTTGGTACGTGGTAGGTCTCATTGGATACGCTTATGTTCTGAACATGCACTCTGTATGAGATAGTTGGACTTGTGTTCTGTAAATTCTTGTTTAATGTGTTCTAATGTCTTCTAAAGAAGGGTGGAAATATAAATACCATTGGCATACTTGTGTTATAAGAAAGAATATACATAATGTAATTAAAATTTCATTAATATCCCCTCTTAATTTCTCAATGTTGCAAATGTAAGAGTTGAACTTAGAATAATTTATGAGATTGTCATAGTAGATTCCACTTTTGCTTATTGATATGGGCAGTATATCTCCTATTTTCAAATACATACCCTTTGAAATTTCTCTTGTGACAAATTCAAGCTGAATCCTCCTTTTGATATCACTACACAGTGTTCTTTTACATTGTGAGATGCATGTTGAGATTATTTAATTTGAGCTCTTTCACCTATAGTTGGGGAGGACAAAATGTGTGTTTTAGCTGCTGTCTAAAAACAAGTCAATCATGGTGATTGATGCAAGGCATTTTTACTGTGCTTCAGCACTTAAAATTTGAAAGCAGAACCATGGAGAACTGGCACCTTGTTGCAAGACAGAGGTGTGTAACTATGGAGATACTTGATCTGAATTTGGTGTTCTGAGTCACACTTGAAGTGACATGTCTCACCAGGCTGGTGAAAACAGCATGGAAAAAGAATGGAAATGGTGATACTAAAATGGATTCTTGCTTTTAGAAACTTTCTCATTAAAAAGGTAATGGCTGGCAGTGTTCACTAAGCACTTCCTCCTTGTGATTTCTGGTCCTGGTGGCAGGCAGTCCTATACCTTCGGTGGTGAAAATTAAGAATTGGGGTGTTCTGGAAAATGTTTTCTGAGTCTGAGTGGAAAGGCAGACAGAAAGCAAGTGGTTAATTTACTGGTAGAGCTTTTGCTGCTGCTTATTTGCTGTTTTAAATGGACAGTTTTTCTTCTCAACATATTTTCCTTGAGTTATCTCCCCACTGCAGAGGACACCTTGGAGAAGAGCTATCAGCTACTTCTAACCCCCATGACTACTGGCAGTGCCTCAGTTGACTTGTACTGAGATATAACAGTGTCCTGTGGGGTTGCTGTTTCCTTCTGGGAATCCCTTCCCCTCTGCTGTCTAATTCCTGAGTGCTTGAGTTAATACTGAAAAGGAAAGTCTGATAGTGAAATGGCTGCCCTGTGGTGCCAACACTGGGGCATTGTACCCCACTGTACTTGTCAGTAGATAGGTGACAGTATCTGATATTTTCTGCGTATTCTCAAAAATTTTTTTGCTTCATTTGATGTCTTCATCCCTATAACACAAAACTCCATAACCTTCACACATTCTGCTAAACCCAACCCTTTTTGAGGCTTGCTGACAGCTTGTAGGACTCCATAGCTGGGCGTTCCCTGGAGAGGTGGGTTACTGAGGTTCTAAATTAACCTTAAGCCTGAGATGAGATTGAGCTTTTGAGTATTGTACTGGCCAGAATCCCTAGATTTTTTTAAATGAAGAATCCATCTAAATGCATTGTATCCTGTAGCTTTCTTCCACACTGGTATCAGATCCTCAGATCTTTCATACAACTGTTTACCCCAGTGGTTCACACTAGATGACTCTGATAGCCTAGTCCTCTGTTTCAAAAAATTAGTGTGGCAGGGCCGATAGCCTCAAACAAGGTGTGACATAACCTAGTCTTGAATAGACAGGGTGATGGCCTTAATAGCTCTGGAGGAGAGCTGCTGGCTCGGCAGATGGCTTAACAATGAAGAGAGAATTTCTGCGGAGGTGGAATTCCCTCTTTAAAACTACTGCAACAGCGCCACTGAAAGGCCAAGGGAGACATTGCACTGGAGTGCACACCTCATGCTACACCCCTCTGTGATTTGGATAGGGCATAAAATGGCTACAACTTTCAGGGTCTACGTGTTGTATCTGCTCTGCTGGGATTTACCACCTGCCACTGAAGGACTTGGACTATGCCTGTGAAAATGTCACTGGATCCAAGGAGTGGTGATATCTTTAATTTGTTCTCTCTCTCTCTGTTCCCTTCTTTTTCTTCCCATTTCCCCTCTGCTCTAGTCCATTACTGAGAGTTTTCAGTGGCTTTAACAAACCCAACTCATCAGTTGCTTCCTGTTGGTTTGCTTTAATTTACTCCAAGGGGATGTTTGAATCTTAGCACGGCCTCCCCCACTGTCCAGGGTTGGCTCAGGATACCAGATCATGACTGTGACTAATTGGTCTATTCAGTACATAAGGAAAAGAAAGACACAGATGGTGAAATTCATCCTCAAATATGGGTTAGATGCATCTAGATAGATATGTTTGTGCATTAAAAAGTGCTATACAGTGTAATTCTTGAAGGTTTCATTTGGAGTTCTCATTGCTGAATTGCACACGTTTATATTTGTACTCTACTCACGTAACTGGAAAGCTTTTAAGGAGGGTAAAAGAGCATATTAATAGCAATTGCCTTTCAGAAATAGGAGAACAAACTTTTCTGTGTGTAGAAAGCTATGCTCATAGTATTTAGTCATCTCTGACCTGAAACTAAATATTTTGGTTTTCTAACAAACTTGAGAATACAGTGGATTTTGGCAAAATTTCATCAGTACTATAGGGATTCCTACTTTAATTTGAAACAGGAGCTCCTAGCAGCACAGGGATCTAGTTATACTGAAGTTTTGATCACACTGCAATTATATTTTCAGTATCAATCAGTTGGCAATTGACATTAAACTGCTTGGCCACACTCTTAGTGTGTGAAGACAGGAGAGAGAAATATTTTTTGGTAGATCAAAAGAGGCAAAAGGAGCTGGTGGCTGTTAAGTGAGCAGAGATGGAAACACAGCATAGAAATAAGTATTAAACTCTGCTGTCCTTCAAGTGTTTTCAGCTCATGTCTGGCTTTATACTGTTTTACTTGAACCTCCAGTACTCAGCATTGCATAACCCCTGTTCCCATGAAAAGATCCATTTGCACTTTATTTGAATAATAGTTAAGTGATTATGGAAAAACTGCATAGAGGAATTGCATTGAGGTGGTCCAAACATCTATTTATAGGGCTCTTGGACACCGAGAGCTGACGCACCAAATGTTGAGAAAACCCAAAATGATGTAGTTTTTCCAATCAGGCTTTTAAAAGGCACATAATGAGATATTTAAATATTGTCATGCAGAGGTTTTCTGAAAATCTGTTTGGCATTTAATTTGGATTATTTAATGCTTCTCTACAGACCAATGAAATGGGAAATTGTATGAGCTATCTAGATACTGTGTCCTGGGTTACTTATTTCTTTGATATGCATAGACAAGTAAGATGCATGCTGTCTTTGTGGCATCCTGCTTCTGTAACATGAAATACAAGACATGTGTGGCTTCCTCAGCTTCCCAAACCTCTCAAACACAGAACAGAGGTGCTGTGCATTTCTGCTGGGGCTCTCAGCACAGGGAATGGTTTCAGCAACTGCCATGGGTGAGTTTGCTTCTCCTGGGCCGAGGCTCCTCCTAGGCTACACAAAGGCTGCTTGTGTAGTTTGATGTGTTGGAAGAGCTAAGCTTGTATGTTTGACGTGCCTGGGAAATTGGGAAATGCCAGACTTTTTAGGGAAGGGATTGTCCCATGGAGTTCAGGGATGGACAAGGGCAATTTGAGGAAGAGGTGCTTTCCTGAGTGGAAGGGAAAAAATAGTTTCCCAACTTCTTCCTCCACACTGGGCCTCATATGACCCCTGAGGGGTGGCTTCAGGTCACATTAAATCCAACCCCAGGTTCACCAGCACCATCCCCAGCAGCCATGTGTTCCATGATGTTTGGGAGAAATCCTTGAGTGCTCTTCAGAGGGGTGAAAAGGCTGGGCCATGATCAGGCACAGATGGAGAAAAGAGCTCTGAGAGGGAATGAGGGGAAACCAAGGCCTGTATGTGGTTTCTTTGATTGGCTAAGATTCAAAACAAAAGTAAAAATTTGTTTGGATGGAAAGTAATTCTTCCCTTGGGGACCAAGGGCTACTCCAAACAATAGAATTATTTTTAAATTATTGCAAATGTACAAGGACTGCTTACAGGTTTTATTTAGAAGTGATGGGAAAAGTGCTCCCTGACTGTCATTTATTTCAGCTGAAATCGGTGGGTTGGGGTTTAGTGCTATTTGCAACTTCTATCTGCTGTGTTGTGTAACCAAATATTTAACCAGCGCTGCAGCTTTGGAGAGATGACTAAAACTAACACAATTGGTGAACTGATTTATTTCCAAGGTATAGTCTGAGTCACTGCTCTCACTGACTAAACTTCAAAACAAACCCAGAAAACTCCTATTAGTACTGGAGAGCCAAAATTACTTCAGAGGAGTTGTTTGAAATACTTTTTATTTACATATACACAAATACACAGTCTGGAGTGGAACAGACACAGATTCTCAGTAAGATCAACCTGTCATGTAGTCATACAATCCTGAACTAGGACAATTAATCTATTCACCTGTCTGTGGCAAAGGAAACCATCAAAATACCTCCTTTGTCAAATAACTGTCTATGATCAGTAAATCCTAATTTTGTCCAAGAACAGCCTGTACAAAAAGAACCCCTCCAGTGAATTAAAAGGAATTATGTCTTGCTTTGGGTATTAATCCTGCATTTCATTTGCTGCTCCTTGCATTTGCAGTTTTGTCTGTGGGTTGCAGCTCAAGGATACACATATGTCATGCACAAACTGTTGTAGGGAATATGGTCATGAACACCATTACCTGTGCATAATTCCATATGAGGATAATGTGATCCCCTACAGTGATGATAATGAGACTAGTACACCTGTATACAGATAATGTTGATTACATCAGTTTAATTAACTGGCAAAGTCTTCCTAACAGACCATTAATCCAGTTCCTTGTATATGCCTTGCTCAGTCAGTGTTCAGTGCCTCACTTCTTGCTGCCCTTCATCTCTTAGCTTCATCTCTTAGTTTATGTATGCACCGTTTAAATAACCATCCCAAGCATATCGTTCATGTTCTGGTTCAGAGATGCTTGTTTTCTGGACCCATTTAGCTGTGACAATATGTTGATGGATGCCAGAAGCCAGGAAGCTTGGATATAATTGGCAGTAAAAGAGCTTTACTGGAAAAGAAGCCCAAATCTTTCTTTGTTTATCTGAAGCACCAGCAATTAACTTGAAAAATGGTTTTCTGTGTGACTATGGTTGTGCAGTTATTTAGCTTGTATTTTCAAAGTATCTGACATCTCGGAGCAGTGCTGTAAATAAGCTCAACAGAATTGCCAGATGTCACATCAGGAATTGCTGTAGATGGAGTTGCTGTGGCTACTATGGGAACAGCTTTCAAATCTCAGCTTCAGTGATTGATGCTTAGGACTGTTTCCCAGCAGAGTTTGAGGAGGACCTCCAGCCTTCCAGGTTCCTCTGACAACCACTCACAAGGCAAGTGCAACTGTGGAATGAGAGCAGAGTTTCAAAGCCAGGAGAAGATGGAGAAAATTACTTAATATTAAACTGCTAAATAAAGTCTTCCAAAATACTGGGGCTGATTTAAAAGCAGGTCCTTCTGTCTGTGCCTGTGTTACACTTACCTGTAAAGCAGATCTTTAGGCTGCCCTGCAGTATGATACTTGGAATTTGACACATGGCCATGATGTGGAGAAGCATTATGCAAATAAGGTACTCCATTCCCTGCCCTCCTTAAATGCTCACATCCATCTCTCATCTAACAAGTGAAACTAGGATTTATTATCGGATTGTCTTTTAAAAGGCCAATAAAGCTGCTTAGTTTCTGATTTCTGTGTTGCTATGAGCCACTGCCATAAATCCCATTCTTGAATGAGAATTTACAGATGCTTTTGCTGATGTGCACATGTGACAAGATGTTATTTTGCTGATAGGTTATTCACAGGAGACTGGAAGGAAGCAGGGAATTGTGCTTTGGTTGTGAATTAGTACAGGAACCAGTCCTCCTTTTGTTAGAAATTTCTGTTGCTTTGGGGAGTTAAAATGCCTGGTGCATAAGAAACAGATTATTGCAAAAACATGATTGCCTTCCTGATCATTTCTTAATGGAAGGAGATGTAAAATTGAGGACTGCTAATGCTGCCGGGTGCAGCCTTCACTAAAAGCTCCTCTTTCCTGGATGATCCTCTAATGAGCTCTTAAAGCAACAGCAGTTGAGTACTTAATGGTGACCTGGGGAAAAAAAATGCTTTAGAGATGCAGGAGGTTGAGCCATCCTGTCCTCTGGAGAACTTGGTGAAGATTGAGAGTCCAGAATCTCTAGCAGTTAAAGGATGTCTCCTGTAGGGAACACACCTTTGAAGGTAGTCATATCCACATCTATGAATCTGTTTCTTATCTCCAAAACTGCAAACTCTGTAGAGAAGAAACTCTTTACTCTGTTCTTGGAGCGTGTCACCAACTGAGTCCTTGGATAATGAAGAGGAGTAAGAATTACTGTAGTAATGAGTGAATGTTTGATGGCATTTAAGATTTGCCTTTTTGAAAGACATTTCCCTGATTTGCAAACCTGATAAAGCTAATGGAATTTGTGTAAAAGTCTCCAGTGTTCTTTGGCTATACAGAATTCCCACAAGTGTGGCCTCTGTAAGGGTAATGTTTAGGACAGTAGTTTTTGGAAGGAAGTAGTAAGCCTTGACAATGAACATAATAGCTTTTTTGGACTATGGGGTGGAATATGGTGGACTTGGCAGTGCTGGGTAAATGGTTGGATTCTATGATCTTGAAGATCTTTTCCAATCTAAGCAATTCTGTGATTCTCAGATTAAACCACAGCAGTTAGAGTGTGCCAAGTAGAGCTACTAGTAGTCATGCAACACAGTGCAAACTCAGTAGAGCAGGATGGTTTCTCTGCAATACCAGCAGGATGGAATCAATGTCATCTTTTGAAGTACTCTGGAAATGAAAGGAGGCTGAAGTATGTGTGGGGGTTTGAGTTTTACTCATTCTTGTTAATATCTCTTTTAGAGAATTCCTTATAATCTGCAGTCATTTACTTTACATGTGATCTCTTCATTTATGCCTTTAATAATAATCTCCAGTGTCAGATCTCTGTCTATTTGTCTTGGTGTGACAAAAGTGTAAGGAGCTGCTCCTTGTCATGTTTCCTGTATTAAGCAGTGCTGGGTCAGGCCTTTTTGCCAGCAATGGTTTTGATACTGCAAGCAAAAAATTAATAGACTTTATTACTGCAAGTTGGAGGAAAATCGTTGATGGGGTGTTTTGGGTTGTTTTTCTTCTTAAGTGGAAACAAATTTCTTTTTCAGAATTATGCTTTCATCTGTGCCTGGCTCTTCCTCTGCTCTGTTTGCTCTTGAGTCCCCAAAATTAGTAAGAGTAATGTTCTAGTTAGCAGTGCAGTAGGAAAGAATAACTTGACTTTCTAAAATGTAATAAACAGTGCAAGACCTGGAACAAGTACAAACCCTTCAGACAAGGTGAAAGCCCCCAGAAGAATACCTCTATTCAAAATGTCTGTGGATGTCTGCAAATACTGCCAGGAGCTTAAGTCTTGCCCTTTTTCTTTCCAAACATGTGTATTAATTTTTTCTTTAAAAATACATAATGTATCCTTGAACCCTTCCATGCTTCTAGTCAAAGAAGGTAGTATTTCCTTTAGACTAGTTGATTCATACATAAAATCTGTGAGACATTATTTTGGTCATGTTTATTTCCCTCTTGTGATATTAAATGGAAAAAAGTATTTTTTAGATCTTCAAGCATTATAAACCAGCAAATGTTTCATCTAATGAGAGCTTTTACTTGGCCTTTAACAAACTAAGTCCTCTTAATTATGTTTCCTTTTAGAATAAGTTCATGCTCTGTTTTGCCTTCCCTTGTTTACAAACTAATTGCTTTCAAATGAAATCCTAAATAGGTGAAAACCTGTCTGCTTTCTTTTAAATAAGATACACTAGAAGTTACCTGGAGTTTCAGTGGGTTTGAACTGGTTTCTAAGCAAATGGATCCATCTTTGTTTAAAATGTCACTTATCCTCTGAGACTTGTATGTGCTATAAAGCAAATCATCTCATACAGTCTGCATTGTGCCGAATTTCTCCTTTGGGTGAGTGGTTGTGCACAGGAACCATCTCCTGGGATGGCTCTGTTCCCCAGCCTTGCAGGCCAGGATCTGGCCCAGCTATGGACCTCATTCAGGAAAATAGTCTGTAATGTGCCATTAATAATCAGACGAAGAGTCTGTTCTGTGTTATCTCCAAGCTGTGGGACTGAACTGTGTGAAAGGTTTTGTTTTGTGCAGGAAGCTCAGCTCCAGGCTTAGCTTTCCATAATGCCTGTTGGTTAAATTAATGTAGATAAGCCCCTTGTATCACACAATCTGTTCTGTACCTACACCTCTAAATGCACGTGTGATGGCTTGCATAATATACATAGCAGATCACAGTAGATTCTTCCTTAAATATGAGGTTTGTCATCCTTTTGGAGTCAAGTGTGATGGCATGAGAGACTGTCTGTTGTTTAATGTGTCATCTTTTCCACCTGGGTGACACCCATCTATCTGCACGTCACAAGCAGAGGCTGTTTGTATTTGTGGTGTTGCCAGCAGCCTCAAAAAGATTCCTTGTGGCATTCATTTCTCCCTTTTTATTTGCCTGAAAATTGCTGCCGATTACAGCCCAAATTCCTCTTTGTGGTCTGTTGAGAGCAATAGCAAAGTCCCACTGAAATGTGTACTGGAAAGGAGTTGTAAGTGATCTAGGATTTATTCTTGGATTGCTTTACTGTGTCACCATGTTTTATTAGCTGATAATTTCATGTTCATTAATGACAAGACAGTCAAAAAATGTATCTTCTGCAGTAGGGATTGTCTTCACATGAGTAGCTTTTCACATTAAAGATCTAGGCCTTGCCTCCAAAATGTGCATGGAAGGAAGAGATTAATATAAAGATGAGGGCCTTGTCATCTGGTCTAGCCTCTAAAATCCTTTTTCTGCCAGCACCACAAATTCTTCCAACTTACTTTCTTACAATCCTCTCTGTACTCTGCTTCTGACAAGTGCTGTGAGAATTCTGACTGCAACAGACCAGAAAACGAACTCGGGTTTGAATCACGTTGGAAATTGGCAGGAAAGTGAGGGACTTAAAGCCAAGCCCCACAGCATCCTCAAATATTAAATATTTGGGATCAGGATCCCAGTGTTTGCTTCTGAGAAGAACTAGGGCTACTTGTGATTTGCTGCAGTCAGTCAGGACTTTCCAGTCCTGTGAAAGAAATGTCACTGAAAATGAAGTGAATCCAAGACAGAGTCACTGTGTAGTCCTGTCTGGAGGACAGAACCAGCAGTGGGTGAGACTATCCCCCTTGACCTCATTTGGAGTGACACATAAGCCAGGCTGTAGAATATCATGAGGCAATTTTTTTGTTGCTGTTGTTCTGTTTCGGTTTGGTTTGGTTTTTTTTATGAAGTTGATTAACGGGTTAGCTACAGTTGATACTTGGGATAGCTAAGGAACCATGCATGTGACCTCAAACTACTGCACTGACCCTGAGGACTCTTCCAGTGTACCCTGCAGGGAGCTTCCTATAGAGTCTGCAGTCTCAGAAAGATGTTGTTCAGAGAGAGAGCCCACATTTTTCTTGTCTTCCAGCATTACCTATCTTTTGTTTAACCAGGTAAGCCCACACCCCATGCCTTGCTTCGGGGTATGTCTGGAGGAAGGTTTATTACTTCATCGTAATAATGAATTGCCTCGAGAAAAGTTTCTCAATTCCTTGTACTGGTGAATGTCTGCTCATGGCCTCACAAGTGAGCTTGAGGCTGCAAAGAGCTGCCACAGTACAGCAGACTAGCAAATGGCAGCTCCTTATGAGGGGTTTTGTAGTCATCACAATTGCAGCTAATCTCTTACCCTCACATCAGACATAACTCTAACGCATTACATATGGCTAATATTTCAGACCATACTTAGAACTGGATATGTATGCTACAGACTTTGCATTAATCTGAAGCAACTCAGTTCCACGAGTAACCACTTCAAGCCTAAACTCATTCCACTGCTATTACTGCTTTTTATTTTCATTTGTAAGCCTTGCAATTAAAAAAAAAAAAAACAACAAAAACCATCTGTAAAACACAAATTGTTAAAAGCTGCATCCATGAGGATCTCTGGGCAGAGTGCCATAACACAGCAACACAACTAAACATTCAGCCAGAATGATATAATTATAAATTAAACATCTTAAAACAAAACAAATTCCAAGTTGAAAAAGAAAAATCCATCAGACTCCTGCTGTTGTTTTGTGTGTGTGTGCTAGAGGATCACGTTAATTTCCGTTTCAGCAACTGCCATCTCTCCTCCTGCTTACTGAGAGCTCTGTGGCATCTGCATGCTCTCTCCAAGTGGGGTTTCTTAGAGGGGGTACATCATCAGGCATTGCTCAGGTCCATATTTCAGTCAAAAGAGGCTGAATTCAGGAGCACTGAGAGCAAGTCTACAGCTTACTGGGGTTTTTTAGAGATATTACATAATGGCATGTGTGATATTCCATGCTTATGACATACACAAATGTGCCTCCTGTGCTGGAAAATGGTATATTCAGTTCATATTGACTGGATTCAGCTAAATTAAAGGTCATTGACAATTATAAGATGAGACATAATCATTTAACAGTTAAACTAGAACATGATCTCTAATACCTTCTCATTTCCTGTAGGTTCTTTACTAACATATCCTCTACCTCACTTTTATCTAAGGGAACATTTTGCATTTACTATCAGATAGCCTTAAGCCAAACTGGTTCTAATGACTCTTGGGGGGTGTGTGAGGTAAATACTCCTTCAGCAAAGTCATCTGAGTATTTGTAATAACAACTCACATTATCATTTACTGCAAAAGTAACAAATGGAATGTTTAGTTACAGGAAAAGAAAAGACAGAAAAAGAACATAAATCTTGTAAATAAATGAAATAGATGCTGACACAATGTGTAAGTTATTGCCAAACATTTTCTTTCTGTCAACCAGATGTTTGTGTTTTTTCCTCCTCATCTTTCACAGGAGGTTACCCTCACTTTTAAAGGTTAGATCCATATGTTAGGCCTGTCTCCTCCATCAAAACCAGAATATTGATTAGAATTGAAGATGACTGTAACAAACCGAACCTCTTCAGAATAAACTTTCTTCCTGTAGATCAGATTGATCATGAAACTGAATAAACAGATTACATCATCGTGGAGATTCAAAATAGCCATGAGAAAATGGTTTGACCAGTCAATTATTAAAGAGTGCACCAAACACTGCACAATTTTTGGAACCATCATAATTTTCAGAAAATCTTGATCTTCCCCCTCATGGATTATCCTAAGTGTATACATAATTACCAAGACATTCTGAGTAGAAAAAAAATGAATTTTGTGCTTTGAAGAGAAGCAGACCCATGGCTTTTAAGGGAAGGCTCCACAGGCAATTATCCTATGGACATTTAAAGTCAAGGAAGGTGTTCATGGTAATCACCAGTACTGGGACAAATGTGAAAATCCAAGCTTTTGTGCTTGCTGATTAGATATTTTGGTTGTCATGGAAATAGCATGTATTTCATCATGAATTTTTGTTCTTGGTTTTGGAACTTGAACCTTAAGTTTGTCCTACATTTTTCAGTACTTGTGAGGAAATAGGATTTCATTTCAAAAATCTGTCTAATGTGCATTGTAAGCATTAATTTGATCCTAACAGCTTTTGTTTCTGATTGTGAGCCAGTTAACTGAAATTCCTTCAATTTGTGATGAGTTCTCCGCCTTTCCTATTTATTAGAAAGAGCTGCAGCGTTTGTAACAGCTTAGTACTGCTCAGTCTCCTGGAAAGAGCAGGAAATTGGAGCTCTGAAAGGAGAGATAGTGAAAGAAAAGTAATACAGTGTAGTGACAAAGGTTGTGTTTTGTAATCTATCACATATGTAGTTCTGAAACTGAGCAGGTGAGGTTCTTGGTGCTGTTTCAATGAGGTGTGAGTATATCACCAATATATTTCTATGCTAGAGAGGCTGGCTGGGGAAACCATTGGTATTATTTATATGCAGTTTGTTTATCTCCATACCCTCCTCCCAGTTCTCAGCTCTTCCTTTGTTTCCTAGGTGTGTTAAAACAGCAAGTCTTACTACTGCTGTCATCTGGTTGGTACTTTCTGGCTCTCTCCCAGCTGAGAAGCTATTCTCTGGACAAACTGGATTCCTGAGTAAGTCTGTGTGCTTCATGGGATAACATGAACAGCAGCAGTCCAGAGCTGTTGTACTTAGTCAACTTAAAAGGACAGCTGCTATTAATAACAATTAGAACTTGTTAACACCAATTGCACTGGTGGTTCTCATGAAATACATGCCTGCTTGTCCACTGGTCATTTAATTGAAGTGACTTATAGACTATCAAGCAGCCAAGAACAGCAGGGCTATGAATCCAACTAACTTGCCCTGCTTTCAAGTCTTCAGAGACTGTTTATTGAGATTGTTCACTCTCTAGTGAATAACAAATGCTGAGTAAAAGGATATTACATAAATTGGCTGACATTTGCATTGGACTAGCTAATTCTTGTTGCCTTGTGTGTGTGGTGGCTGTGCCTGATACACACATGTGCCTGGTATTGTCAATGAGCTTCCGACCCACTCCCCTCTGCTCCCAGCAGGCCATTGTGAGACTGAATTTTGGGGGTTATGTAAGAGGGAGTGCAGGAAAAAATGCCAAGTGATTTGGAATTTGCCCTCTTTCCTCCATTCTGTCATTGTTTCTTGGAGTGCTGAGTTGTGTCTCTTCTGAAAAATGATGTCTGTCTGTCTGTCTGTCCTGGGGAGGAGACTGGGTGTACCACAAGACTTTCCTTCACTTATGCTTTGCATGGGCTGTGGCTGTAGGCCCTGGAGTCAAAAATACCTTCTTTCTCTAATGACTGGGGAGTAAAGATTAACAAGGGCACTAGTGCACCAAAGGCGGGTTAAAAGAAAGAGGTGTAGGGCTGTATCTTTAACCTAGCCTACACAGTGGTACAGCTGCCATGCAGATGGCAGCTGCATCCTGGGAAGGGGCCAGCAACAGGTACTGTGTGGAAGAACCGTTATTCCGCTTTTCTTTCTGACAAATTATTTGCCATAGCAAATAGCGTTGTGGGATCTTACTTTATGACCAGTGAAGATGGAGTCATTTCTAGTGAGAATAGATGGATGTGAAAAAAACATAAAATGTGTCCCAGTGAAAGCACATCTCATGCATTTCAATGTGAACATCACTTGTTTGCTATGTGTAACCCTCCTCTGAATTATGCTCACGCTGAATGCTGCTTTGTGTTCCTACACACTTGTAAGGATTTTTTTTCAACAAGTCTTGGTTGGTCTCTCTCAAAACACCAGAGGCACACCATAGTAAAATTCTCTTACACTAGTCTGGAATAGTAAAGATTTACTTAACTAGACATATTTTTTCTCTTGTTACCTAGAACCTTAATCTTGATTCCATTGATGTTTCATAGCAAAAGTCTTATTGATACTTGTAGTTTCTTTTAAAGGCAGTTGGGAAGCCCTGCCTCTGGATTGAAATGCATTGAAGATAGTGCTTTTAGAAGGGGGAAAATTTTCAACCATTCTGTACTTGATCTTCTGGAAGTTGAAGTCAATGATATTTGACTACAGCAGAGCAGGAATTACAACTAAATTACTCCCAGTGACAATGCTTTTCATAGACTAAAATGAATAGATCAAATTCAGACATGAGGTAAGCAAATGCAGCTCCTTTGTTTATACTCATTTGTACTACATCTGAATGCTGGCTCATTCCATCTAGTCTACCAGGCTAATTGCTTACAGTTTGTTCCAGTCTTTTCATCTCATTGCTTACATCATGATTTGCCTTTCTTGCATGTAACCATCCTGGAAAAAGGACTTGTGTCTAAGAGGTAATGTAATTGTGTTTTCAATTATCCCACATGGTAGTAATTTTTGTTTTTAAAGACAGTGCACAAAGTTGATACAAAGAGACAAATAAAATAGTTGGAGACTTCATTTTGCATGTGAATGGAAGAACAGAGGTAGCCTGCTTTGTTAATTTTCGTAACCAAAACTATTCACCTCTGTCACCTCCTAACATGTATTCATGCTGCAGCTTTTTTCTTAATCCACTAAGAATTTGCTGTTGTGTCTTGGGCATGTGGCAGCCCAAAAAAGTTTGTTCACCCCTTCATAAAATTTCAGGGGCCCCCTTTTCTTCCCCCTTTCAGAAAAATTACTTCCACCTGCTAAAAAGAACTGAATAAAGTTACAAATTTTATTGCCTTTTTTTTTAAGGCAAATCACTTCATCAGTATTTCTTTCACATCTTTTCTGAGTTGTCGTTAACTGCATGTATTAGACCCAAGCAGTTTCGTGTGTGTGATGCATAGGGCCAGGACTTCTGGTGAGAACTGGCTGGGAAGTCAAATGTCTTAGAACCAATGCCTTCCATCATCAGTGGAAAGAATCCAATAGATCTTCAAGGGATTTGGAGCAAGGCTTGAATTGACTCCAGTTTTATAGTGCTTGGGTGCTTTATTGATGCTCAGCTTGGAGAGAATGGGAGATGTTGTCTGGGAATGAACTGTTTAAAATGGTAGTCAAAATAGAGATACCCTTGAATATTAATTTCTCTAGAAAGTTATGCTCAGGATATTGAAGGTAAGAGTGTAAAGAAGAATTGTATGAGGGCTGTGGAACAGATTGCCCAGTGAGGTAATTGGGGCCCCATCCCTGGAGACACTTGAGGCTTCACAGGGCTCTGAACTAGTGGAGAATATCCCTGCTTACTGCAGAGGGGGCTGCAGTGGGTGACCTTTGCAGGTCACTTCTAACCCAGACTGCTCTATAATTCTATGTTTAGATTTGATTGAAAGAGGCTTTTCATCAAGCTAACAACTCCAATGAAGTTAACTTTATTGCAATACTCCCCTAAACCTGAAAAGAAGTTTTAAATGGAGCTCCCAAATATGTCCAATTGACTTGTGAAAACACTGACTAATTGTGTATATCTACCAGTCATGTGGCACTGGCTGGGCTACATTAAACATGGAATCAAGTTACTTCAAAATAATAGTTGGAGTAATTGTTTCATAAAATCTCAACTTTTGTTAGATTATTAATTAATCTTTGATGTAGGCACTGGAGAAAACATGCATTGGCAGTAATTTATTCCTGATACAGCATCTTCCACTTGTTCCCATGTATACTTTTCCCTGCTCTCCTGCCCCCACTTCCTGAGAGCTTTGTTACGATACTTTTAACTGTCTCATCTATTGCCCTTGTGGAGCATGGAGACTTCTAAAATTCAAATGAGCATACACTATTAGATACAGTAGAACATGAAAAGGGTTGGATGTAGTGCCTACAGAAGAAGCTTTTCTGGCTTTTTAAACCAAATCTGTTTGGGCCATATTCAGCAGGTTCACTGTTCTTTGTTTTCTTTTTCTTCCTTCCTTCCTTCCTTCCTTCCTTCCTTTCTGACTGTCTTTTTGTCTTCCAACTGTTTAACACAGTTGAAAGCTTCCTCATCCTCTTCTGGTCACTGTTGGGCTGAGAAGACAGACTGCATTACTTCTCCCTCAGAAATTCAGTCTTTTGTTTGCTAAAGATTCAGGTTCTCTGCTGCTCCATTCTGTTCTCCATTCTGCAGCCACAGCTGGGAAAAGCATTTATGCTCATGTGTCTCTGTGGTGAAGCGAGCCACTAGGAAAAGAACCAACCTTGCTTAAAAATAACTGTGTTCAATAATAAATTTGTGCATGAGATTGCATTCTAAATCTGAAAATAAGTGTCAGAATTCTTCACATTTAGGAAAAAAGTCCAAGAAATGCATAGGGAAGAAAGGACACCCTTGCTCAGCAACTAGCAGTGCTGTTCAGGTTACCTGGTACCACCGAGAAAAAGAAGTTGGAGTAAGTAATTGTCCTTGAAGGTCTTCTCCACAAGTAATCTTTATGAAAATGAAGTAATTGGCATGGCATTGGTGTCATCTTACCCCACCTGTAATGGCAGGAATTGTGACAAAACACCAGTTTAGTGAAAACACTTCTTACAGGACTTCAGTTCATCACTAGTGGAAGTAATCTGATGTAGGATTGTAAAGACTTTTGTCTATACTTCTCGGGAACATGCAAGTTCTGTAAGTGAAAATACTGCTGTACCTTCATGGAATTGTCATGTGTATGCACTAAAAATAATACCTAGAGATGACTGCCAAAGTCAGTGGAGAGGTGCTGCTTGAGGGCTGTGGTTAAAAAGTAACATCATAAATTCCAACCAAATAGGTGAGGTAGCCTGAGGATACATCCTGGGCATGTCCTGTTCTTCCTTCCACGCACTGTTATGTGGGGAGGCTTTTGCAGACCTGCTAACCACACATTTAGCCTTTTCATTTACATGATAGACCCTTGTCTTCCCCTGCTTTGAGGAGCAGCATCTTGGTAGCTTCAGAGAGGCCAGGCAAGACAATGAGTTTACTCCTGTGGGAAGTAAAAATCTAAAAGGAATGATTTCATCACTGTTTTCCTTCTTGTATTCAAATCAAGAGCAAATTTTCTTATGTCAGTGAAAATGAGAAAGGATGTTGGCTCTGAAATGTCAAAGTGCTACCTAATATCACCACAGTTTGGCTAGCAAACAGTCTGTGAAAGTGATTGCCACCACCCTCCCAATTCCTGTCTGGACACACAGAAAGTTTTCCCTTGTTGCAGTAGGAAGAGCTGACCCCCAGCAGCTGACACCCACAAGCGCACGCTCTGGCAGACCGAAGCCTCTCTCTGGCAGACCGAAGCAAATCCCAGCTGAGCAGGGATTGTTGCTGTTCAGCACAGAGCTCACCATATGACAGATTACATCTTGCTTTCTCCAGGCCCACACAGATGGTGTGAGTGACTAACTGAGGCCTTGATTTTGCACAGCCTACACACTGATGTCATAAGAAAAGGCTAATACCTCTGAGGTGAGTCTCCTTATTTGTTTGTATTCCAACAATAACAGTGGGAAGTGCAACAATGGGGAAGAAATTAATAAAAGAAAAGGCAAACTTCATATTAGGAGCAACTGACATAATGTGTGATGTGTAACCCAAGGAGTGGAACCATCAATATTAATTTGGTCTTTTGAAAATAAATGAATCACTAGATGACAAAGCCCATATATTGATTCAGGAACTGCTGTCATTTTAACATGAAAACTCTGAGATTATTTTGTCTGAAAAATTACAGTTCAATTGTAAATGGAAATAACAGCTGAAATCCAGCATTCATCCTGGCCAGGATGCCCAGTGAATCTCAAAAAAACCAGACTCCTGAGCACTCAGTGGTAGGTACCCTTATTATCCATTCGTTGTACATCCATATGAAACACAAACATGCACTAAAAATGCTAGCCAGACAACTTGATTTCATTTAATCCATTCATATCATTAGTTACAATTAATTTGCCTTGCTGGTCTTTGAGGGAAAGGTTTTTATCATTATTTGCTTCCTGAGGTTTTTCTTTTCACAAGTTACTTGTGGACTGACTAAAGTGACTCAAGGTGTGTGATTAGTCAGCATGAAAGCCCTTAATATTTCTGGCACTCAAGTTAGCCATGTGTATTTTTGTTATTTCCCGCCCCCAGTGATGCACTCTCAGATGATGTACAAGTTTATGATAGGTTGCAGTTGAGGGCAATCTATGCAATAGTATCTTCTTTAAGGAAGAGTTTTGTAGTAAGAGTTTTGTGATAAGAGTTGTATGAGTCGTAAAGATTGTTTGGGGTTTTTTTTCAGCCTTTGTGTCAGAAAGGAATTCATGTGAGTTTGAAAGTGACCAGTTAACATTTTGTCCAGTTCCACAACATTTTAGATGAACCTTTGTGACTGATTTTGTTATAACCATTTAGTTTGTCCAGATGCTTTAGAATAGCCTCAGTTAGAACTTCTATACTGAAGTTAAAAGGGAGGTGTTAAACAGGGCAAAACAGTCTCCCTTTTCCTCTGCCCCATCCTTCACATTCTGGGACAGTGGAGCCTGAAGTGATGTGACAGTGTGGAGTGGTGTCAGGTCCCCTGGACTGGTTTGTGCTGGGAAGCAAAGGCTGAGGAACAGGACTCCAAGTAGAGCTGTCTGGAGATTATCCAGCATTGCCAGGCATGCCAGTGTAATGGTGATGGGCAATCTGATGGGACTGGAGGCTACCATTCTGCTAGGGGAGTGAAATGGGGAGTTGAGTTGGGAGCTGTTGTGAGGAGAGAAAGTGCTTGGGGAAAGGAAAATTGAAAGTCTATGGAAAAACTAAGCTACAGAGTTGTGAAGATTGGGTGGGGAATGAGAACATGGGCTTTGAACTTCAGGAAAAGAGGAAGGGATTAAGAAAAAGAGGGGGAAGGAAACCCAGCTACGGAGCACATGACTAGGAGCCATAGTGAGATCCAAAGGAAAAGTAGTCCAGATGACAGAGCTTGGCATGAACAGCTGAGGAAAGATTTAGAAACAGGCTAGAAACCTGTGCCTGACAGCAGGGGAAGGGAAAGGAACAGGGTGGAGACAAAGGATGAGGAGACCAGACAGGCTGGGGGTGGAGGGTGGGGCAGACAAGAGAAAGGAAGATGAGTCTGTGCCTATTTCAGTGTCCTCCTGGTTTTAATTCCTGGGTCTGAGGAAGATTACACAGCCTTTCCCTTCCTCTGCTGTCTGAAGACTGTCAAATCCACCGATTAACATTCATACATTGACCCTTGCTACTGCCACTCAGTGTCATGGGGACAAGTTTTACTGTTAATGTGACAGAGTAATTGTGGCCTGTGGCAAAGCTGATGTGTCCATCTTGTCCTCCATTATCATCAGCTGATAGCCCTCTTAGGGCATCAGTAGAGAATTTATGAGTTTTAGGTTGGAACAAATTTACATTAACAGATGACTAGGGCTTCTGGGCAGACATTCAGACTGTTAACAGCGCCTGTAACTCCTGCTTTTCACCCTCGCCTCTCTGTTGTGTGCAGTTTGCACCTTCAGCATCCTCTTAAGGGACAGAGAATGCATGTTGTCCTAAGGTTACAGGGGTCTGGTGAGAAGTTTTCCCAAACACCATCTGCAAGCAGTGATATCTTTACAGTGATATTGGATTAGTGGTGAAACATCAATTTACTGTCACTGGGGTAAGGACTACATAGCAACATACAAGCCCTCTTTGCTCTTCAGGTTGCTTTCTGGGATGGGCTTGGTGGAAGACTGCCCTTGATAAAACTAATGAGGGTGTAACAGAACGGTTTATGCAGGCATTTATTCCCTAGTTTTTCCTGAGGGGGTAATATAAATGTAAATTATATGGTGATTCTCATGAACTGAGTAGTGCTTTTCTGTAGAAAGAGATCACTGAGCCACTTCACCTCCCAGATGCTTGGAAGTTAATTATTGCAGGTCAGCTCTGAGATAATAGCCTGGACAGTATTGGGAAAGTAATTTTTTGGCAGATAGCAAGTTCTGTTTTGGCATGTGGACAGCAAGTTACAGTTTTTTTAAACTACCACGAAGAAATGCACTGGACATCTCTCCAAGAAACAAACAAGATTTCACAAGAAGCAGTTGGCTGAAGTTGCACTTACAGTACTTGTAACTTCAGATGTTGTAGGAGGTGTAGGTTTGTGTGCTGGAGTGGTAAACTTAAAGAAATACAGGAATGATTTCAGAGCTGAGAAACAGGAGAGTTTCAGAAAGTGTTTCACCTAAGCTAGTCCCTGCATGGATGGATGCACTGGGGTGTGGTGGAGCAATAATAGCTATACCCACCCCAGCAGTAAATGCAGCTTCAAACTCATTTGGGATAGTTCTCCCTCCCCAGAACCAAAACTAATCCAGGACTGCATAATTTATTTGCACTTCTCATACTGTTCCAGGCCCTAGTATGCTTATATCCTTGAGAGCAAGCTGTATTTACAACAGGTTTTAATGTGTTGTCTGTGCTACTGGAATTGTGTTCGTATTCTGCGTGTGATGCTTGGTGTGTGACCTGCTGCTATGAGGCTTTGTGCTCTGGGGAGCCTTTCAGTGGAGCCTAGGTTTGGGGATCCATGGAAACCATCCTGAAACAAAGAGAAAACAAATGGGAGAGTTGTTGTGACATGCCTTCTGGAAAGCTATTGGTACAGATTGTAACCAAGAGAGGGGGCTTTGGGTTCGCTCTTTTCTACCTACCAGCTAAAATATTCTACAGAAATAATGCAGCGCAAGATTTTGGTTGAGCAACTGGTAGAAATTAAATTCATGAGGTAGTAAAGAAATGGATTTTTCCTTTGTAGCGTCTCACTGATCTCATCTCTCCTTGCCCTTGTGAAATGATGAAAGCTGCATGATGTGGTAACTCTTGCTCCTTGGGAATAGGCTGTCTTTGTTATATTCCTCCACAAAGTTAATTTGACCTTGTACTATAACATCCCAGTGAACAGAAAGAATGTTTTCCTCACCTCCACCAGTCCTGTGAGTAATTTCAGAATTAGCCCACATGAAAGTTAAGACTCTTAGGACCCTTACAAGACAAGAAACTAATTTACTGGAGAATAAAAAAGGATCCGCAGCAGATCTTCCACTATTTCCTGGTCACTTGCTAGGCAGCATAACACAGAGACCTGTATTTGCTTTTGACCTGAAGTGGTTTGTAGTTGATGTGGAAATATTTAGAGTGTTAGAAGTGTTGCAAGTAGGGAGGTTGGACCAGATGATCTCTGGTGCCTTCCACCCTCAACTACTCTGTGTTTATTTGAAGAGCCACTTCTTAAATGTTTGTATGTGTTCTATTCTAAAGGGTTAATAACTTAAATGATGACAATAACAGAGACAGACATTGGCTGCATTTTTATATCTGCATCTCAAGCACTGACTTTCTCTCCCACACTATAGGCAGAAAGATTTCCCTACAATCTCTTAATGTGTGTTCAAGCATTTCCAGTGCCAGAGCATCTGCTTTACCTTGTAGAGACATAACAAAACTGAAACGTGTCTTGAGTCATAAGCATGGGACTTAACATAAAGGTCTTTAAACTGCCTTGACATTGAGCCTACACTTAGACAGCTCAGTCACTGCCCTTCCAGTGGCATGGGGTCAGGAGACATAAATACCTAAATCGTGAGCTTCAATGCTGTGAGAAAGCTGTGGTTTTACCATTGTTTCCAATAAGGAATCTCTCACCTTAATAAACTCGGATTTCTTTGTAATCCAGTATTCACTGAAATGATTTGATTTCATGATGTTTGATTTCAGAGTGTTTTTAAATGAATATTATCAATCTTTATAGCGACGTCGTTTATTGTCTTAGTCTGGAGTAATTTTGCAGATTTCTGTGTACTACTCTATGTAATGTGCCTACAGAAAGAGAGAGTGTGTATGTGTTTATATACATGTTAGAGAGAGAGAGAGAGTGGTGATTTTGCCAATTCTGAACTCTAACCTCCATAAATATTTGTACTTAGAAGACTGTTTCTTGTTTCCCATAAGCTGAGGTCACTACTAGATCTCTTACATCTGCAACAGCTGTCACTGCTTCTAGGCAGTTCAGTTCTTATTCCAAGTGCAATCATTTTGGACCATAATAAATTTGATTTACTTCCAATTTGAGCCTCCCTGTATTGTAAGTCCTCTTATCTTCAGCCACCCTGGGCTGTTCTGTTTCCAACACCATTTGTAAAGACAACCCAAAACAAAGTCTTGACCGTCTGTTACATTCCAATTAAGCATATATTCAGCAAATTTCACTTTAGAGAGACATAAACAGACGCTTTACAGAAATAAAGTACTTTTCTGAACTTAAATGGAGTCTGTAAGAGGTTTGGAACAGGGAAGAGAATTTTTTTTTGTATTGTTGATGTGATTTCTTCCTAATATTTGCACCAGGAAAAAAAAAAAAGATGAAGGGGAAAGAAAGAAGCTGTCATTAAAAAATTCATAATTGAAAATTGGTTAAGAGTCATAAAGTTGTCATCAGAAAATGAAAAGCTGAACTTTTGTTACAGATCTATTTTAAGAGTGGCCATGCAAGATGACTTTCTCAGGTACTCAATATAATGGAGATATGCTTAAAATACAGCAGCTTTTCCTCACAAACTGCACTTACAAAAGTAGCTGAGAAAAAACTCACAGCAACTAATATTTAAAGTGAAATTCAGTTTGTTAGAGGCAGATTTGACCCTGTATGCATCATACAAAGCACCTGAAGCATGCATTTAAGTTCCTGGGTGAGCAGATGAATATTGACTTAGGATATCATTATCAGCTGTTGATGTTGAAATATACAAGTTAGGCAGTAATTTTTCCCCCCAGAAATGCGTTAGCTCAAGCATAAATAATTTACTACAAGATTAAGACACAATATTTCATCTCTCCAGCTCTCTGCCTGGACTGCCTGCACAAAATCCATTCTCTCATGTGAAGATTATCCTCCACTTCGAGGAAGCACTGAGATGGATTTGTTAAGGGCCATCTACCTCATGCCTATTTTGTGATTTATCTTCCTAAGCTGGGGGAGACATCTGGAACAGAGAGTTGTAACATCCAGGAAGTTAGAAGAAAAAGAGAGGGGGAATGCTTTTCCCCCATTCTCATCCTAGTACAACTCGGTTCTTCACAGAACTTCAGAGAGTACGACTCGGTTCTTCCTCTTACTTTGCAAGCCCCTCTTCCCGCAGAGTTATTCTGAAGAAGCAGCAGCCTTCCAGGATTAAACAACTAAAATGGAACAAGAACTGCAACCCCCTGTCAGAGAAGTCTAGCTAAATCTTGCCTGTGTACAAGGTTTCTTATCACTGTGTTCTTGAGATTGAGGAGAAGGTACAGCACAGACACACACCAAATGGAGAGTATGAGGTTTATCCTAGCTGAGGTACTGCATGAAGCCAGGCGACACGGAGGCTATACCCTGCGCCAGATGAGACCTGGCACTCCCTGGTGGGGTGTTACCGGCTGTCTGGCAGTTCCTGAGTTCCTGCAAACCAGAGCCAGACTGTGGGCCAGTGCAATGCTGGAGTCAAAGACACTTAGGGAAGATTTGGCCACGAACTCTGTGGAGGATGCTGCTTTTGACAAGTGAAGGTCTGAGAATTTGGTAGGAGGCATTCATCATCGATACCTGCTGGTGAGGTTTTTCCACTGCTAGCTGAGTGCTAGACAACACAGGAAAAACTTGAAAAGAGACTCAGCTTAACCATCTCTTTCTGGCTAAGCATTACTTGGACATGCACCAAAGAGTAGGGCTGGGAAGCCAAGAAACCTAGAGAACCAAGATGGACTGGAGGCCTGGGGCTGATGTTTCATTTCTAATAGCTGGAATTATTCCTGCTGCCCTAGTGATACAAATCACCTGCTAGTATGTCATAGGGGTGGGAAGATGCATGAGCCAAGGTGTTCCTGTGTGCTGTTGCTTTCTTACAGTTCTAATTGCTTTTCAAAAGCAGGTTTGAAAGTGGTGGGGTTTTTTGGTTGTAACTTTATAGTAAATCAGGTCTTCTGCACATTAATTTAGCACATTTTTCAAACACCATGATAACCTGTGTGACCAAGCATGCCCTGGAGACATAGTCTTAGCAAACCATCAAGGATATGTGGCTGAAACCCCTCGAAAAGCAGCTTCCATGAAAGAGGATTGAAATATTCTGAGGGTGTTGTATGGCAGGATTTGTAGTAGTAACTTCTGGAAAGTCTGGGAAAGTTGTAGGCTGGATTCTTGCACTTGGGAGTGAAAATTGAAAACTGATGCAATTCTTTATTCTGATTTGAAACTTCTCAAAAATTACTTTCATTTTCCTAGGGTTTTCTGTAACCAGACTAACAATAGTCTCTAGATCTCATTTGATTTGTTTTCTGGTTTTTTCTTTTTCAGATGTTCTGAGTACAGTGCAACTGAAATTGAATAGTTTTCTATCGGATAAAGACAGTGTTTGGACATACATATGGTCCACATCTATCTGCCATGGGAATGGGGTGTTTATCGTCTTTGTGAAGTGCCTTGTGTTGAATACAACCCTGAGGACAAGAGCAGCACTGGATAAACCAGGTTTTTCTTTCCAAGAGGTAAGTTATTCCAGTGGAGCAGGGTGTTAGACTTGATAGTCTTTATGGGTCCCTTCCAACTTAAGATATTCCATGATTCTCTGATTCTATTTACAAATATGGCTGGCTACAAAACAATGCAAGACAAAAAGGTAATTTATATAATGGGAGAGGTTAGAGAATTGGTGGGACTTCTGATGGGAAAAGTGAAAGGTAGGGTTAAGGCATTTTAACATGGAGTATGTCTTAAGCAGGCCGAGAGAAGACTTATGAAGGGGGTTGGAAGCAGGGATAATTAATGGTTGGGTGGAGGGGAAGTAGCTGTATGGGTGTAATTGTGTGCTGAGGAAGGGTGGTGGTAGGGATAACATGGTCAAGGCCAAAAGATGGGAAAATGCTACTGCCAAAATTGCTTTAGTCAATGTTAAGAACATTAATGACCATATTAAGAGGCTGGAGTGCATGAGAAAGTAGAATGGAGAAAACAAAAGCTGGCATGTTTTCCATTTGAATAAGAGAAAGGAAAATATATTTTTTCAAAAATGAAGAAAATTGGCAGGCCTTGAGGCAAGCACAGAGCACTTAGGGAATATGACCTTTCATGTTAGCCCTGTAGTCTTTTACTTCTAGGCCTCACAGATAGAAGCCCCAGTGACAAGCTTCTAAAGAGCTCTCAAGCTCATAATTTCACTGGTAGCCACTTAGAGCGGCACAAGTTTCTTAAAGGATCGTCTGATAAAGATTTTGAGCTGATTACCTTACCCACCCTGTCACCACTGGCTTGGGTGCCATCATGGGGGTCAGGGCCTAGAAGGCTCAGAAATAGCAAGGTCCTGTCCTGTGAAACACAGTGTTTGAGCTGCCGGCAGCTTGGTGGCAGGGCTTCTAGTTGGCTA
The DNA here is from genome assembly GCF_014839835.1 of Dryobates pubescens. NCBI lineage: Eukaryota > Metazoa > Chordata > Aves > Piciformes > Picidae > Dryobates > Dryobates pubescens. Next base: position 6,613,606 of record NC_071635.1, read on the forward strand.
AAGCTGTGCTCCTGCACTTCTGGGGTACAGGGGCTAGCTCCTGTCCTCCTGGCCCTCTTCCCAGAGGATGAAGCTCTGACCTACCAGGTGCCAAAACATGATTTCCCAGGGCATCGCTCAGGGCTTGATGTGTGAGAGCTGTGAATGCCCTGTTGTATGTGCAGAGGAAGACAAGAGTTAGAGAAATAGTTAAGAGAAACTATGAATGCTTAGTCTTTTGAAAAGCTTTTAGGGTTTTGGGTTCTTTTATTGTTATTTGTGGGGTTGTTTGTGTTTTTTTTTTTAAATAAAAACTTCTTACAGGTTTAAAAATTATGTTTTCACCCTTTTCCTTCATCTATCTGAATCTACTTTCATCTTCCCTTCAATCTGCTTTCCAAGAAAGAAGCAAGGACTTTGGAGGACTCTGTAGTGCAAAGAATGCAGCTTCTGTTGCAGAAGAGCAAGAAGAAATGAGGAAGGTCTTTGCTGTTGGCTGTGACTGTCCCATGCTCTCAGGTATAGTGATAACAGTGACATTGCCAGGAAAAGTAGCAGAGAGTGTTGTAAGTGAACAGGCAGCAACAAGCTGGGGAACATAAGGGGCAGAGGGACTCTCAGGAGCGATGGGCCTGAAATCCCCACTCATGGAGAACAACATCAGGCCCTTGACCCTTGGCCATGCCCACAGCACTGTGTGGGGGTGGCTGGCTGACACGGGGGTGAACCTGCGCCTGCCCTGGGCCAGGCCCTGCCGGGCCATGATCTTGCCTTCTCCGTTCATCATCATTAAACCTCTGGAGTGAGGGTGTGGGAAGCAGCGTAACTGTCACCGATTCTGGTAAAGAATTACAGTTTATTGCTTGTAAGGGGGCAGAGCTGGGAAGGGAAGTTGACCAGCAACAAAAATCCTTTACACAGGCACTAGCAAAAGGAGCATTACAAACGACGTGCACTGGACAGCCTGTCTTGCCCTGTGCTTTTTTCTTCATGGGGGTTGCCATTTATTGGCTCTGTGGCATGACAAGATGTGTTGGCTGTTCCAGTTGGGATTGTCCTGGGTTGCTTGGGCTGCCTTTGGGTTGGAGAGCTTCCCAAGGTACAAGCACGAGCAGCCTGCTGCTAGAGAGATTTGGGGCACAAATCATGGATTTGGAAACAGCCTTTACATCCCATTTTGTTGTCAGCTTTGAGCACAAAACGTGTTTGATGGGCTGATATGCTTTATAAACTGTGTATTTGAGAAACACTGGTACTGCTGTTGGAAGGCTGGTGCCAGAGTCTCCACATGTTGCTCTTTGTAAATACCAGTTCATGTGTTTGCTACTGTCAAATGGGAACAGAACTAGTTTCTCTCTGGTAAATGCAGTAGTTACCACCTGGATTCAACAGGTCAGCAGGTTTAATTGTATTGTGATTTAAACAGTTTGATAGTGACAGGACTGAGGAATGGAGATGCCTTGTAACTTCTTCTGGTTTAAAATAATGCCCCAGTTATTTTACTCACGAAGTTAGAGATGTCCGACCTTGAGTCGGGCGCGCTTTCTGCGTCCCGCTTCCAGCGCTTGCCGGAGTGTCCGGCGGCGAGAGCCGATGCGCAACACTGCCGCGCTCCCACGGAGCCTCGCCTCGCCATTCAGCCTGGGCTTCGTCCGGCCGGGCACTGGGACCGGGACCTGTTGCCCCTCGAACCGCTCCACCACCGGCTCCCCCGCCCGCTGCCGGGAGCGGCCCCCGGATCGAAGCGGGGGCGGTCGGGGGCGGGGCGGCAGGGGCAGCCCGGTGCTGCTGGGGAGCCCGTCCCCGGCGTGCTCGGTTGTGCTGTCCGCCCTCCTCCCGCCGGCCGGCAGCGTCGTTGCGCAGCTCCCGCTGACGGGACGGGACCGGACTCTAGGCAGCGCCGGGTAGCGGAGCCGGCAGGGCAAAGGACTGGAGCGGGCGGGCGGCGGCGAGGCGAGGCTGGACGGCCGCGGCAGGGGACGGGGCCGCCCGGGGCTGGCGGCGAGAGGCGGTGGCGGGGTCCCGGGCCGGCGGGGCGCCGCCGGGGCCCGGCGCATGGCGACGGCGGCGGGGAGCATCACAACGCTGCCCGACGACGGGGGCAGCGGAGCTTTCCCCCCGGGGCACTTCAAGGACCCCAAGCGGCTCTACTGCAAGAACGGCGGCTTCTTCCTGCGCATCAACCCCGACGGCAGGGTGGATGGCGTCCGGGAGAAGAGCGATCCCCACAGTGAGTGTCCCGCCGGGCCGCGCCGGGCAGCCTCTCCGCCCGGGGCAGCGGGGCTGCCGAGAGGGGCGGGCGCCTCGGCTGTTCTCTCGCTCAGCTGCAGCTCAGAACTTCCCTCAGAAAGCGGCGTAAATGTGCATATGTTCGTGTGTAATTCAACATGTGTGTATGCAGATGTGTGGTTTATGCATGTGCACACGCTGCTGGGTACCGCGTCGGCACCGGTGACTGTTCCGGTGCAAACTCCTGTGGGCGTCTTATTCAACCTGCTGTAGGCCACAGTCAATCACGCACCAGGATTTGTCTATGTCCTTGAAGGTGTTCGAGTTCATTTGCTTAGCTCTTAAGTGGCTGTAGTAGCACCGACTGCTTCACATGGCTGTGGTAAATACTCGAGGTGTATAGAGGTAGCAAGAAGTTTTTTTCTATTTCCCAGGGTGGGTAAGTACTCATGAATGAGTACTCTTAGTATGCAAGTGCTCCAAGGAACACAGTTCTTGTTTGGTTCAAGGAAGCAACCCAAAACACCGTTTGGGTTTGAAATGTTGCATATTCTGTTTTGTTGTTTGGGTTTTTTTACACTTAATTAAGGATGAATAGCATACAGATAAAAGCTATGGATTCCAGCAGAATCACATGGGAGTAGTTTGCTCCCTGATACCTCATCTTTGGAGAGAGGAAGAGGCTCCCAAGCTAGGCACACAGCCTGTGGGTTGAGTGGTTGGTGTGGTCTGAGGGTCTGTGGTGATGCCTGGTGCCTGCTCAGTGACAGGCAGGCTCTCCAGGAGCAGGTTGCTGTTAGAAGCACAGGCTGTTCTGTGTCCCAAGAACAAAATGGCTTTTTGCAGACCTCAGTATATTTTGAAGGTATTCAGTAAGGAGTTTCTGTGGGGTTAGCAGCAAGTTTTTTTAATGCCTGTGAGGCATTGCCTTCAAAGACAGTCTAAAATGTTGCTGAGCTGTCTGACAGGTAGATGGTCTCCATGCAATTCTTGGTTTGAGGAGATCTGCTATTGTATAATGTGTGTACCTGGTCCAGACAGTGGCCTGCCTGCAGGTGCTTGACATAAAGAGCAGGTGAAATGTCTTACTGTGATTCTTGATGTGCTTTGCACCTGTGCTCAGGGTGATTCACAGATGTATCTAAACTCGGAGGATGAAGAGGAGGCAGAGGGAAGTGAGGAGACAGACCAAAAGTTCTTAATACTGCATTCCAGTTTAGATGTTCACCAGTCACTAAAGCTTTTTGCTCTTCTGGTACTTTCAAAGAGGTACTGAAGCAGGGTGTTCCTGAGTAACAGTATTACCATGTTCAGCTTCAGTTTGAGGCTGTTCTGTTTTGTGATTCTTTGGTAGAAATACTGTAGATAGGATCAACTGAAGACACATGTGGAACAGTATGTATGGGGGAAGTTAGCATTCCTCATGAGGCCAACTTGTATTCCCAGGAAAAGCGGTAGGAATCTTTCAGGATTGATCCTACGTGTTTGCGTTTCTTTCTTTCCCAGATACTGGTTCAAAGGGAAGTGCAGTTGATATTGTGCAAGTAGGAACACAATATATATATTGCCAAATGCAGAGCAGTAAATTATTGTATCTGGACTTTACAAATGTTGATGCCTAAAGCAAAGCATTAATTTACTGTACGGACAAGTGGTTTGGTTTTTACACATAACGGTTGTGCAGGGTCAAGTCTGTGCTGGAAAACGTGCGGTACTATGTTGAGCTTGCTTTAGCCTTTTATATTTGGGAAATTTGGGAATTATTGCAGGAAATAAGCCTCAAATACGTCATTTCACCTCTAGAAGTGGCTATGAAAATATGCTGGATAGCTGTTGTGAAGGGAGGTGAAGCTGAGTCGAGGACGTGGAAGGCTGAAGCTGGCTTTCCAGACATGGCCATGGCTGGCCGGTTCCTGCCTCGCTCAGCGCTCAGCTGTTGTGGGAAAATGCCTGCAGTGTGTGCTGTGCTAGCCTGGCTGGGCCGAGCTGTCCTGCATGGTGGTGGCATTCATCCTTCTCTTTTTCATCATAGAGCTCCCACATAATCATCTCTTCCCTCTCCTGCCTTTTTCCATTATTCTGCCAGGAAAAGTAGTGCTAGTTTGATGTTCTTGAGTCTGCCCAATGTATGGTTTCTCTTCCTATTAAGCCTTATCAACACTAGGAATTTATTAACTGATTTTTCATGCTGCTTTATGAGTAGTGAATTATGTTTGAAAATCCTACCTGGGGCTGGTGGTGCTGCCTTAGTCTTTTCCTTTCAAGTTTGTGTTTTTTCCTCTATATAGTTATACTTTTGCTATTGTTTCTTTCTGGCTCCCCGTTTTGTCCCTGTACATTTCTTTCCCTGAAGTGATCACCAGTGTGCTTTCCCCTTTCCTTTAGCATTTGTCTCTCTGAAGCCTCTTTCTTTTCTACCTTTTTTTTCCTCTTGAGTGAATGGTGGCAACAGGTAAAGGAAAAACCTGAATTAAGAATGACTGACATGGCCTCTGCCCTGTGCTACAGAAATTCAGCCACTGAGGAGCTCACAGGTACCCATCAGCTTGTGACTCTCTGGCCATCTGCAGAAAACCTCTTTAGAAAAGCAATTTGTTTGTAGGAAGGCTGTGGGATTGACTTCCAACAAGTGCGCTGAGGCACAGGAGTGCCCCTGTGCCTTGAGCTGCTCCCTTGTCCCCTCCTGTCACACTCTGCTTTTTTTCCTCTGTCAGACAGCTTTTTGTTGGTTTTGTTTTGTATTTGTGTTCCTCCCCACATCCCTTTTTAATTTTTATTTTTGTTTATTTTACCCTTAGAAGGACTTTTATTCTGAGAAGTAGGGAAATCAGTGCTTGAAGTGTCAGTGAGGCACATTGCTGCGGTGTTACACGGTTCACAGCCTTAGTTAGCATCTTTGTTGTAAGTACGTCATTGGATACGAATCTGCACCATGCTGAACTCTGACCTGGTGAATGCTGCTCTCTGGAAGTCCCTGTGAGATCTTGTGCTATGCCTGGCAGGTCACGTTGGCATGGCAGATGGCAATAAATCTCGGTCAACGTGAGAAGACTGTTAAAAAAGAAATTAGTGAGGGAAATACGTACCTCCAATTACTCATTGTGTTTTTCTTAGTTAAGGAGAAGGTTTTGTAAAGGTGGTTTTGAGTAAAGTATAATGGCAGCAGAGAATTTGGTTTAGGAAACTAATTAAAGGGCAGTTAGGAAAGATTCTTGTGGTGGCTGCTATTCTTATGAATTAATCATATGAAATAGCATTTGATTAGCACATTCTCATTGTTACTTTTAAAGGAAGTTCTTATTTTAGAAGGCAAATGACCATCCCGTTATGTTCCAGACCACGGTCTAATACTGCAGACAAATTTCCATGATCCATAGCCTTTTTTTGCACCCCCCCGCCTCCCCTTCTGCCTCTAGTACTGAGGGGTGCCTTGTTTGAAGTATCTGGCCTGTTTTAGGTCATGGCACTGAGTTTTGACTGTTTTACAGTCAGCCCATTCACCTTGCTTTATTCATAATTGTGTCATTAGTGAAATTGGGAATGGAAGGTGACGTACTGTGCGTTGGGGGATTGGAATCATATGATTCAGACAACTAAAAACGAGACAATATGTCTTACATGGCTGATACTGCCACATCTGATGTGTGTTGTGCAGTGACTTCAGTGAAGTGCCCCTCTGGACACACCCTGGGGACTTCTGTGGGTGTTTCTCCCCTTGCAGAGGTACATTTCAGGCAAACAAGAAACAGAAGGCACTCAGAGTTTTGTTGTTTAAAGCTGTATCTTGTTGTTGAACAGCTTTTGATTTATGCCCTGGAAAACATACTTAGAACGCAGTCCTTTTGGAGAGGCTTTTAGAAACTCGTTGGAGGTGTTTTCCTCGAAGAGGCCACGGTGCTGGGGAAGGGGAGAAGCAAGGGCAATGAAAGGAAACGCTTCTCCCTGCATTCTAGAAAATGCCTAATAGCACAGCTGGTTCTCTTTGCAGTTTCCCTCACTGAGGAATGGTTGTCATTTATAGATTTCCATAATTCCTCAAGCAGCTTTATTTCATGGTGAACATAAACCAAGGAAGCCAGAGCTGTTCTTCTCCACTTGTCAATGAAGTGACAAGGCTCCAGCCTACCACTCAGCAAGGATTCAGCTGCCTGAGCTTTTATCAACCCTGCAGCTGTCTGAATCGGTCCTTGCTCAGTAGCTAGTTAGCCTTCCACAAATACCTCAAGGAAATGTAAAATCGGCTAATACTTGGCCAGGAAAATTCCTTCTTAATAAAGTTCCTTTCATAGGTAGCTGTTAAATGTTCTGGTTTTCACTTGTGTCATAGACAACGTTTAAATGGCTACAGTGTACATGTTTTGAAAAGACTGTGTAGCAGTACGTGTGGACTCCTAGAGTGGTGCCAGCTTAGTCAAGAGGATAGAAATTTGATCACTCTGTGAATGGAAGAAGACTGCCATCCTCAGAAAGAAAAAATTGAGCGCGTGTCACCCAGTGTTTCAGTGTGGAGGTTCAGTGCCTGGTGCTTAGCTGTTTGTAGGTATGTAAGTTATCAGAGACTCGCAAAACTCTTCTCACATTTTGGTGTCCCACAGATGTGGCCAGAGCCGCTGACGGGGTGTCCTGTTAAAACTCTTAGCACCAGATGAGACTGAGGTGTGGGTTTTGTTTTTTCTTTTTTCTCCCAGTCTGAGTATCTTGCTTCTGCCCAAGGGCTTCTGCAAACAAGACTCTTTTTGCATTACTTCTAATCTATTGCACAGACCTTAACTGGTGTGCCAAATACCGATGCTTTGTCACACAGTCGTTGCAGAAATTCCTCCCGGCTCTCGGATGTAGTTGGGTTTATGGAATGAAGTAACAGACAGCCCCCACGGAAAGAGGTTGAGAATATGCTTCCTTTGTGTCTTCCTCTTGCTGTGTCACAGGAATACCATCATACTGCTTTCAGTGTGGTCCTCCAGGGTACGTTAATTAAATGAATAAGTAAATTGCCTGTGTTGAGTAGGTGCTGTTCAAAGGGAGGGTGCTCTTTCCCCTGATGTTGTGTCCTCTTACACAGAATTTAGTGAGTCTCACCTACCCCAAAGGTGTGTGATTGAGTGGCAGGTGCACTCTGAAGATGGAATAAGGCAAATACAAGCAATGAACTGTGCTGTCTCTCCCAGCTGTTTGGAAAGGGTTATTAGAAGTGTGGAAGGTTCCCAGGGCACCACCATCCACAGGCACACTAGAGGGCAGGATTTAGCCCTTAAACCCGGCTTTAGAAATGAGGAGCCCTTGTGGGTATTTACATATTCTTGTTCACAGAACAAATAGTCCAACTCTTGCTTGGCTGCTGCACAGCCATGGCTGAACGAAGAAGACAAACTCAGATAACGTATCATAGTTTGACAATATGCAGCGAAATTGTGAAGATAGTTACATAAATGCAGATTCTTGTAAAAGTTGCCTTGATGACCTCTCTTAAGTGGGTAGATTGAAGCTTGGGGTGAAAACTGCAGCAACACATGTATGACATTTAGTGAAGTCAGAATGAAAACTCAGGTGCATTTGACATCTTGATAAAGTGGAGCTGCCTAGTCCTGAATCGCTCCTTGAGAAAGAGAGATCGGGGCTGCTAGCGATACTTACTTGGCTGGTAAAGTTGTGCTGATGGTTCTAAGGACAAGTTTATGCTGTGGTAGAAGTACATCTTAAAGCATTTCACAGAAGGTGAACTGGTAGTAATGCTTTTAAAAATAGAATTTCATGTGATGTGCTAGATGGCCAGACTAAATTGTGCTTAGTTAAAAACCTCTGGCTTTGGGCTTTTTTCTTTTTTGTTCTTTTCAAAGTTATATATAATATTAATATATATATATTTGAAGTTCATAAATTACTAAAGAGTTCTAAAAGTTGTTCAGATCCATCTTCTGTAATAAGAGCCGGGTTCAGGTTCTGCATTCTGTTATAAAGCAAGAGACATGCCAAGTGCACAGGCAGAGGGGTGGGCAAGGAGAGGTGTAGTCCTTGTTTTGGCAGTAGAATTGACAGTCACATCAAAAGATGCTTGAAGTTAATTCCTGGGAAACCACCCACTTCTTGTGCTCAGTTTCCACAGAATTGTGTTTTCCACAGCTATTGTATTTTCTAAAAGGAAGGGGACCAGCTCCACTGCAGTTGTTTTGGGCAGAATTCTGTTTTAATTGCCCTAATCTTTTTGGTGATGCCTTGTTTGTGTAAGCGTTTCCCAGCTCCCCTGGATTACATAGATGGGAAGCAGTTTTACAGAAACCAGTGAGTAACTATTCTTTATACTAAAACTCATTAACACACCGGAGTGATAGAGTTGTAACAAGAGTTTCTTTGAAAGCTTTTCTCCAAGCTCAATATTTTAAAAATATTTTTCTTCCTTTTTATTCCCCAGAAAATTATTTTTCTAATACTTTCTCATTTGTTCAAGCAGTTTGAACTAAGTCCTTGAATCCATCTGTAACTTGTGGTGTGAACAAGAGAAGACCAAAATGTGTATTTTTATTATTTTGGGTTTTACCACTCTTGGGAGCATTGTCCTGGGATCACTGGCCATCTGCTGTTGGAAAGTATTGTATGGAACTGGTTCATAACCCTAGGAGCAACAGACCTTCTTGACTCTTGGTGGCAGCATGATTAGTGCAGTAATCTGGTGAAAACAAGAGGTGATATGATATGGGAGTTTTCAGCCTGGAGAAGAGAAGCCTCCAGGGAGACCTAATAGCAGCCTTCCAGTACCTGAAGGGAGCCTACAAAAAGGCTACAGAGGGACTGCTTACAAAGGCCTGCAGTGAGAGGATGAGGGGCAATGGTTTGAAATTAGAGAGGAGGAGATTTAGATTGGAAGTTAGGAATAAGTTTTTTTCCATGAGGGTATTGGAACAGTGGAACAGGTTGCCCAGGGAGGTAGTTGAAGCACCATCCATGGAGATATTCAAGGTCAGGCTTGACAGGGCTCTGATCAAGTGGAGGATGTCCCCACTCACTTCAGGAGGGATTGGACTGGATGACCTTTGGAGGTCCTTTCTACCCCAAACCATTCTATGATACAACCTTAATGCAGTCCAGTTTTGAAACAGAGAGCATCCTGAGAATGCTTGCATTACTGGCAGAAGTACACACTTGCATTACATCTGGGTACCTATAGCAAGTATTTGAAATGTTTATGGTGTGGCTTTTGAAGACTGAAGGTCAGTGAAGAAATTGTCTTTCAGTTCTGATGGAGCCTGCCTCACCATTCCTTTTCTTAGTAGCTGTTTTAAGAGTGTGCATTTCAAAACAAAGCAGCTCTCCCCTCATTTGTCATTTCCAATAGTGTGGTTTGTGAGAGCATTAGGGTAAACTTGAGTTCCCCTCTGCCCCTCTGTTGACTCCTAACTGCTCAATGAAAATACTTAAAAGGGTGACTGGAGTCTAGTGGCATTTCAGGATTATTATCTTGTGTTGTTTTTTGTTTGTTCAGGGTAGGGACAGATTTTGAGTGGAGCCTGATATGATCGTCCGAGAGCATAAATGAGATGATGTCTGCAAAGTTGGGTGGAGGTCGTCTTGCCCAAGCTGTTGTGGTGCACTTCTGGTTGCATGATTCTGTATGAACCTACCACTCATATTTGACTTTTAGAGCTTGAAAACCACATTGCTCCAGTGATTCAAAGGAGAAAGATATTAAGAGTACTGGAAGAGGATAAAGTAGGAGCTAGACTCCATAGCAGTATTTAGTGGCACTGTGGTGAAATTGTATTCTTGTTTTGTGGAGCTTGTCAGCTTGCCCCTTTGCTTGTGACACGTCTGGAGCAGATCTCATCAATGAGCAATCATTAGAATTCCAGCTGGAATGTACTGCTCCAAATCCTGATGCTTCCAACTATGAAATGCTGCATGGTGCTGTGTTTTGTAAAAGCAAGAATAGATAGTATCAGTGATACAGCTGGAAAAGATTTGCAACCTGTTTCTTGGCTCTTTCTATTCTCAGGCTGACCCATGATGCCTGGTGTCTGTCTGCAAACCGTTACTGGGCTGATGTGTTCTGTTAGACATTCTGCTGCCATTCTGTGGTGGTGCAGCTCTGGGGTTGTTTTTGCTGATAAAGCTTTGTACTTTAACATACTCGTGCATGGGCATCACATCATCTTGAGCTGTGCTTGGTACATGTTTTTGGGGGAGTGTCTGTATCACCTCTTGGGGCTGGTACTGGGTTTTTTTTGACAGTCTGTGTCTTTTCTTGGTGTTTCTTGCTTCTGGGAACAAATCTCAAGTGTTTCTATCTACATATCTCCACTTTGCCTTCCCTTCCAACACCCTTATGCTGTGTTTCACCATCATCTGTTATGTTCTCAGTTGTGACTGACTCAGGAATCCTTTGGTCAGACACTTCAGCAGATCTAACAGGTTTCTGCTGCTGAAAAGGATGGAGGGACAGGAATTGCCCTTCTCCAGCAGCAGCTTGCCATTGTCACTGCCTGTCATGTGGTGGCATGTCCTGAGCCATCTCCTCTGCTAAAATGCAGGCCAAGATACATGTAGAGGTTGGAATAGTAATTCTAGGACCTTCTTACAATGAGGGTTCATGCAGTCCCGCAGCTCTGAGAGGACCAGACCAGACTGAGACTTCTGTAGAGCTTTTTTGTGTAATACTCCACTAGGTGCTGTTGATGCCTGCAGCATCAGAGGTGGGTGCAATAATGAGAGCATTATTTAGCATGGAGAAGCAGCCAGTGAGGGCTGTAAAAAGGGTGCGTGTGGAGATGCTGTCACCTGTGTTGAGATGTCATCTAGGGCATCCTGTTACACAGACTCATAAGGCAGAGCAGTTCCTGGGATTCAGTGTATGGATTCAGTTCATTGCCTTTCTCCAGCTGCACTGGAGCAACTGGGATGAACAGTTAAATGTGCATCTGGCCTGCCTTGGAATGTGTAAATATGAAGGATTTGTTTTGTGGTTTTGAGGGTGTTTAGAGTCACTGTGTGTGTTTTACCGACAGTAACGTAGTTCATTCAGGAGAACTGAAGAAAAAGACCTACAATGTCCTTAGAAATGCAGGAATTCCTCAGAGATAGAGAGCTCTGAGGAATAAACTTTCAATTTACTTCAGTCCCAAACTTCTGCTTCATCTGCTACTTCAAGAAGCAAGGTGTGTAAACTAGTACCAGTATCTGTGAGCTGATACTATATGATACTGAGGAGCAAAGCAAAGTGTCTCAAAATAAGGCTGAATTTCAGTGATCAAACTCTTGCAGGATGGATGAGGTTTGTCTTTGAGATGTTATCCTTGGAGAAAATGCTGTTAGGAGTGAGAGATGTCTGGCCTGCCTGCTGATTTGATGTGGTACAAGCCAAGACAGTGTAATTGCTGGTGCTTGTAGCCATGGCATGCTTTGGGAGCATGTTTTTGCAGTGAAGCCTGGAGCAGTCTGGAGATTTAAACCAGCACAGTAAGTACTAGTAATAGTCTTGTTCTTCCAAGCCACAGATTCTGAAGTCTCTCTTTTGTTGTCAAGAAAGCGTTCATGTCCCTTCTTAGTATAGTTTGAAGGTATTCAGAGTATGCAGTGCATTTTTATTTGCAGGCCTGGAAGCTGGGGAAGTGACAACAACCTGATCCCTCTCTCTGCAGGAGAGAGTGGATCCTTTCAAGACACCCAAGTCACTGGCTCCCCAGTACAGGCTGGGTGCCACAATGTGTTCTGTGCTCTGCCTCAGAGCTATGGCAGGGGTTCTAAAAGGGAAGGGTGTTACCCAGATACTTCAAGGGAAGTCTAGAAATGAACTGTGCATTTTATTTTTGGGTGTTAGGGCGTTTGGTTTTGTACAAAGAACCACCCCTTAAACTCACAGGAAGCTGCATTCAAAAGTGAATGAGAACCTTCCTGTGAAGACTGTGGTTCACTGCTCTTCAGGGTCAGTGGTGATTGATAGCTGTTGTTCTTCACTGCAGCTTGTGCTGTTCCCTGTGGATGCATTATTTAAATGTCAGCACAGGGTGGTTACACAGCTTAGTGGAAGGGAATAGAATAGATGGAGGATGAAGTAAGTATCCACACTTAATGTTGTCTTTGCATTGTCCTTGCAGTAACTGAGGTGGACAGGCAGCAGTGGAATACTGTGTGCATGTGTATGGATCCTAATTGGCTTTTGTGTTGACTTCTGCAAAAGTATTTATTAAAGACTTCACTAGTATTTGAGGTGGGGGAAGTGCAAAACCATCAGACTGGCTGTCTCTTAACCTTTTGGCCAGGTGAAGAACAATCACCTTTACAGGGCAGCTTTATTCATAAGTACTGCTCCTTGTCAGCTCGTTATTTCTTCTGACTCCTGTCTGCTATGCCATCTCCCTGGCACTGAGTGCTTGGCACAGTTCCTCCTTCACCACTGTGCTTCAGCCTCTCTTAATCCTATTTGCTGATTCTTCTTGGTATTTCTAAAATCCAGCTTTTCCTTTCCAACTGTGACACCAAGGCTTATTAAAGCCTATGGGCTGGCACTTTCTCACCCCTGCTCTGGCAGCCTTTTGATCTCATCGAGTGTGTTACTGCTCTGACATCAGTTACAGCCCTAAAATACTGAACAGCTGTGTGAGTTGTATAGGAAGAAGGAGCACTAAAAATACCTTTTAAAAATGATACATTTCACGATCTCTGTCTTCTGAATTGATAGTCTTGGGTTTGTCTCAGGTTGCACCTTTTTCTGTGTGTGTTTGTTCTGCTGCAAGTGAGAACCAGGTCATAGTTACAGAGAGATTAGTGAATACACAGAAAAGATGAAGAGCTGAAACTCTGCAAGTTCTGCATCTGCAGGTATTAATCAGTGACATCCTGATGTTGGCTAAACAACTGCACCGACTTCTTTGTAAAGATGAACAGCTGAAAGTGGTTATTCTGTGGTTTACTTCATCAAATGCTAAATGGAGTGAAAGCAGTTGAAAGAAAGGTGATGGATTACCTTAACCTTGTTAAGAAAAGCCCTTTGGGAAAAGGCCTAAAAGCCACGTGAGATCACGTGTTCATTGTTTTGCTGAGGAAACCCTCAGACACCTTTGTAAATCAAGAATTTGGGGTAAAAGTATGGATAACTTGAAGACTAGGCTGCACTACCTGTACCCAATAATGAATGAAGTTCTCCTCTGGTAAAGTTGGTCATTTTTTCTGCCTGGTTTTGCCCTCTTGACTTCAAACGATGCATTGAGCTTGCCTGCAGTGACAGATCCAGGAGGTTTAGATGATGCTGGTGTTTCAAATCCTTACATAATGCCAAGCAACTGCTGCTCACTTTTACACAGCAAAGCTGTGCTTTGTAAGCAGGATACAGAAATATTTGCAGCCCTAACTGTAAAGGACTTCTTGGGGTTCAATCAACCAGTTTTTGCAAGCTGTGTGGAAGGGAAAAACCTAGCTATATGTGTATTTTTCTTCTGCAGGTTTAGTTTCCTGTGCTTCATGTGAAATCTGCAGGGAGCATTTGAGACACTGTGTATTTGGTAGCTGGTATTTCCCAAGCGGTATTTCCCAGTGTGCTAGGTGTATGTTTGGTGGAGCTAGGTATTTGTAGGAATTGAGGTCAAGATACAAATGAGAATAGGTGGAGAACAGGGAAATAATTTTACTTTTGTTAAGTATTTGTACTACTTAAAAAGATGAAAACTCTTCAAGCCAGTGACTGTCCACATGAGCCTGGTAGACTTAGTTAGCAGGTTGATACTTAAACAGTTACACAAGTTACGGTTCTGCGTAGAGCCTTGGATTTATTCCTAAGTGTAACCGGAACTTTTGCAAGTGTTCATGTTTCAGAAGTGTGTATTTTTGTTGTAGATGTTTACATTTTAAAGACCTTAAGTCTGTCTGTGAGTGGTTTTATGCCTCTGGCTGGCAAAAAGGAAAAAGATACACTTAGAATGTTGTCATGCAAGAGCAAAGAAATAAGCCTTTGTATGGGAGCGTGACTCACTGTTTCTCGGTGTGACACTTCATTTGCTTGATTGTTTTTGTTGCAGTTCTGTGGGTTTTGTTTATTAAAAGACCACCTCTTCTGCTAGGGTTCGCTTGCTGCTTCTCAAGTCTTTCTCCTTTTTCCCCGCCATGTGATGCAGGTTTCAGGCAGTGTGTGCTTCAGCAGCTCTGAAGCAGCACAGTTGTTTCCTGATGAGTATACGAAAGTGAGCAAAGACCAGTCGTAAGACTAGGGACGCTCTGTACATCGACACAAAGCTTATCAGTTAGTGGAAGATGGTAATGTGCTTAATATGGCTTTGAGAAAGACATATCTAAAAGCATCAGAGACTAGATGTGGGAGAGAGTGAGATGAAGATATTTCTAATTCCTAGAGGTAAGTTCCAGTGGGCATCACCAGCTCATGGGCTGGGGTTTGGAACTGACCCAGCAGGCAGCTTTGGCTCTGGAAACGCTAGGAGGCTAAAATGGGGGTATTAATATGTGTGTGTGCACACATGCATCTTTGATGGGCCAGCCCTTGGGTTTGGGAGGGTTTGTGATGTTAGGTGTGGAGCAGGCACGCCCAACACTGTCTTGTTTGGACACCTGGCTGGGAATAGACATTGCCCCCAAGCATGAAGGAATCAGCCAACTTCAGCCCTAGACTAGGCGGGAGTGGGAATCAGGCCGTAGGGTGTTGCATCTAGCAAAGCCTTGTTCCGCTTTCCCTTCTCTTATGAACTCCCTTGCATTTTTGGGACATAATCCCTCCAGAAGTGATCCACGTCAGTAGCAATGAGTTTACAAAGTAGTTGCTGCTTTGTTCTTTGCTGTGGGCATGGAGCTGATGGGGAGCTGGCATAGTAGCTTCAGCACAGTGTCATTCAGGGGCCTCATGGAAGGAGTTTCCTTACAGGGCCCCTGCAAGTATGTTGGAGTTGGGCCCTGAGCCTTTGGCTGGGCTTTAGCTTTTCCACAGCAGAGCCTGTAGTAACACTAGTCATTGATCCAGAGACGTGCAGCCTGGGGTTTTTCAGGGTCTACATAAACTCTTCCTTGTAAACTGAGTGAGAGGTGTGCTGCTAATGAACTTTGTAGATCGAATAAAGCAGCTGTATGCCAGAGAAAACAGGGCCTGAAATAGTATTTGATTCCTCCTCTCTATCCAGGGTCCATAGGCTGCTCTGTTAGTTGTAGTGTCTGGATAAAGTACATGTTTGCTGTTGAGAGGGTCACAAAGCCCAAAAGCTCTCTTGTAGCATTGGCTGATCAGTGCTTTTGGTAGAACATTTTATTTCCCATCATGTTCTTCCAGGGTGTTAATAGTGATGAACACTCATGCAGAGGGCTTCTCTTCCCTGCTGCCTTAAGGCTAAGTGAGAAGCAGAGCACCGAAGAGCTGCATGTGCAGATGATGGGTGATGTAATGATGCTGGTGTTTCATCTTTTTTTTCTAATGGCTATCTGTCTCTTCCTTTCCCCACTATGACCTTTGCTTCCCCTCTTAGTGACCCTGTGGTATGCTCCTGCCTCAGAACATCTTAGCTAAAGCAGCTGCTATGAGTGCCTGGACTTCTGTGCTGCCTGCCCCAGGCAGGGGGCTCAGCATGCAGGATGCCAGCAGCTGTCCTGCTGGGAGTGTGTGACAAAGGTAATACAAGCTCAGCAGCAAGGAGCTTCCAAAATGTGCAGCTCTCTTTTTCTAGTATTAAGCTGCTAGATTTTGCCAAGGTCTTCTAAATAAACCAGTTTTGAGGGAGATTTTTGGCCAAACCCTTCATGATGCAGAGCAATGAAGCCATTTGGGACCACTTAAGTTAGTGCAGTATGACTTGGTGTGGATCATGAAAAACCTTTGCTGGGTTGGGAGAACTCTGTGAGGCCTTCAGCTTTCATTGTACACGTAATTTTCAGTTCCAGTGCTCAGGGAAATAAAAGCACTCGTGGAAAATGCACACGTTTTCTGTACTCTGCATTTGCCAGTGTGTTTTCTGTACATCTTGTGCTACTTGTCCATAAAAGTCTGCTCTCCACTGGAATGAGCCCAACTGCACTCTTTCGAGCTCTTTAAGAAAAGATGAGGAAGATCCAGTTCATAGCAGAAATCCAAACCCTTGCCAAGCACAACACTACTAAACACCACATCTCAGCTTCCATATTCTTAGAAAAAGCTCTCCAAATTGTGGAATAAGCCCATTTGTAACTCTCTCAAATGTGCTGGCTAGTTAAACCTCCAACTTGTGGATGTGTCTGGACCATATACCCTGTGAAAGGAGGGAGGACTTGAGGAAGAACTCATTGTAACACAAGGACTACGAAAACAAAGTAAATCTCTGGACCTGTAATTACAAATTTCTGATTTGTACATTTCATGCTTTTCCTGTGCTGAACACTGGGGTTTTATTATCTTACCCAAGGGATGGTGGTGGTGCTGCTGTGTGTGTTTGAGTTACCTGAGGAAAGGCAATGGCACAGCCAGCAGTACTTTGCTTCCGTGTTTATTATGGCACAGAGAAACTGGAAGACTTGGTTCCAAGAAGAGTGTGATGTCATGGACAGGATGAGCTGGGAGAGACTTGCTCGTTGTGCATGGTCAGATATTGTATAGCTTTCCCTAGGCATTTCCTGTGAGCCAGGCAGCTTTTAAATGCTCACCTTCTGATTAGAAATCTAATGCCTTCTGTCCTGCAGGCTGTGAATTCCTGCTGATTAATTTGCTTTTGGCTTGAGAATTTTGTCTTTATGTGGCTTGTTCTCTTTCCAGCTTACAGTGCCACATCTGGTTTTGTGCTTCTAACTGTACAGCTTGTCAGAGGCTGTGAAGGGCTTCTGGGAAATTCTTTGCTGCAGCTTTAAGGACCCACTTGCATTTTGCTGAGTGATTCATTTGCTCAGGTAACAGGTGTGTGATTGTGCTGAACACAGGAAGAAGGAAATGACTCAGAGGAGAGTTTTAATTAGGATACTTTTATAATTTTGATCTTGTAATATTAGAAGTTTGTGTTAGGGGAAGGTTTAAATCCATCTCCTGCATTATAGTTTGGTGCCTTCACTTTATTCCATTCATGTTTTCTAAGCCTTTTTAGATCTTTGCAAAGATACAGTTTTATCCTCCTTCCTCAGAGTTTCTACCCTGGCATGGAAGTGAATTGGTATGTCTTACACTTCATTTCTTACTGGGCAGAAAAAGAGAAGATGATCATGCTTTGGCTTACGATGAAGAGATACAGAAGGAAGTTGTGCTAGGAAATTTACTGAGTCCTTTTAAGTGCTTAAAGGTTGCATAAGTTATAATTGGGACTTTTTTTATTTCATGGCTTTGTGATGGCTTTGCTTCAGTCCCCAAGATGTTTCCTCACTGTGCTGAGGTTTCTCTTGTCACTAAACCAGCAGACGCTGACCATGCACTTGGTGATCCCCACACACTGGGGCATGCTCTGAGTGTGAGCAGTGAAATGACTTACTGCCATGCTGGAAGGGCTCTTCCATGAGAACTGCCAGAAAACTGGGAGAATCTGCCTTTTTAGCCCTCTGTGGGTTAGCTGTTTCACAACAGTCTGTGCTACGTTTTTGCATTACAACTTCTTAATGGGTGTACTTTTTGTGGTTCAGGTACACTGACAGCAAATACTGTGAGTAGATCTGAAATGATGTTCTGACCCATTGCTCTGGATCACCCAAAGGCTATAAAAGATACAGATCATCGCTGTCAAGTGTTAGATTTCTCTTACAGCCAGTAGCACAAAGTTACATTGAGCTGAGCCTAAAGTTACTGCTACTGGTCATGAATGCATGCCCAAAATGTGTTTTGAGTAAGGCTGTTTTATATCGTGGCATGTCAAGATCAACATAACCCTGTGGCAAATATTTACCTTGCATTAATAAAGCCATAAAATAACCCTGAAGCCCGAAGAATTTAGAGGCTCTGGCTGTATCTATTCATGTGTTTTTCAAGGTGGAGAGGAAAATCTGGTGAAGCCCATTTTGCTTTGGGGGCTTTCCTTTGTTTTTTTTGTTTTCTTCTTCTTCTTCTGTCTTTCCCTTTTTCCAGAGTAACAGTTTTCACAGGCTTTTTCAAACTATACAAATATTTTTACAGGCCTTAAAACCTTCACTAGAAGTTTATTTTTACAGAATCTGAACTTCTGGCCTGGTATGATGCTGTAGGAGTTGCTGTGCTTTTCTTTTTTTTCTTCTCTAGAGTAATTCACAAAACATAACAAAGCCATACTGTGGTAATTAATTAGGATTAGTTTTCAGATATTTTCCACAGCTGTTTCTGGTTTAATGTGTGGTGAGAGCAGTATGCTTGAGTAAATCTCAAAAGTCTGTTTCCCCCAGCCCCTTCCCAGAGCACTTCTCCATGTTCTATCTAGTGAAAGGCATCCCCTGCCCATGGCAGGGTGGTTGGAGCTAGATGATCTTTTAAGGTCCCTTCCAACCTAAACCATTCTATGAATCTAAGTTCTTGCTTCTCCAGACGTCATGGAGTTGCACTGAAGATTTTGGAAGCTGTTTGGAAGTCTGATTTTGGCCTCATAACTTGGAGGGCTGAAACTGGACACTTGACTGTGGGATGCAATGAAACATTTTGCCTAACGTTCAACCACTGCCGCAGTTTCTGTATTCCTTGGAAGTCTGGAGTTGCTAGTGAATTATGGGAGGTTTGGGTTTTTTCCTTTGTGGGAAATGGCAACAGATCCACAGTTCATAAGAAACCATTTTTATGTTCTTTAGAGTGCAGATTTGTATTAACGTGGCTTCAGCTGTGTATACAAATCAGTGCATTGATAAGCAACTCTCACTGGTGTCTGTATCTGAGGGAAGATCAGGGGTTAGGTTTGAAGCAGTCAGTGTCACTATCAAGTGCTGAAATACCAATGTGCTGTGAAAATTGACTTCTGTCTTTTCTTTTGTTCACAGTCAAGCTGCAGCTTCAAGCAGAAGAAAGAGGAGTGGTGTCAATAAAAGGTGTGAGTGCAAACCGCTTTTTGGCCATGAAGGAGGATGGCAGATTGCTGGCTTTGGTAAGCAGCAGGTTTCAATCCTTTTCTCTGTGTCTGTGTCTCCTCACTCTGTACTGAGTCACATCTCCTCAAGCAGGACCTGAACCTCTTCCCTGAGTGGGATTTATCAGGGAGACATCAGCTCTGCACAGCTTCTGTCACTTAACTGAACAATGAACTGTGAAGGGATGGGTCTGCCCAGGAGCTGAAAAACTTAACTGGAATGGTCCGAGCAAGAAGAATCCTAGAGATTGTGTGTAGAAGGGAATTACAGGAGCACATGGAGAATGAAGTCTCTCCCTTTTTTCATACCCACAAACGTTTTCCCTCTGTTATGTCCACATAAAGTGATTGTGAAGACCCATTTTTTAGTAGGAAGTAAACCCTTTTTTAATTACACTTTATTGTTAGTTTTCTTAGTAATCAGTATATATTGTTTTCTCGATTTCTGCTTTGTAAAGAATTAGAGTTTTTTGCTCATGTGGCCTTCCAACCTAGAAAACTCTCAAACACGTTTCTGAAAATCTGCTAAAGTAATTATAGAAGGTTATGAAATGTCAGTCAATTAAACTAGTCTCTAATGAGGCTACTTTTAAATTCCATTAATGGTATTGATAGCAGCTTAATTTTTGCTGTGTTTTAAAGCCAGTATGTTTAGCAGAGTGACAGCAAGAGCTCCTAGGTCTTACCCAGTTTTGCTTTAAGAGCTGCAGTTACATTAATTTTGCTTATGAGCAAGCTTCCAGCACTTGTGAAGTACCACTGTGGGGCATCCTGCTAGAATTTCAGTTTCAAATAATCCCTGATGCTTTGGTATCTTGGACACAGCCCTGCTCAGCTTCTCTGCAAGTCCTCCCCGGTAATGAATGTTAATAAAGTGCATTCCTAATCCTGAATGGTAGCTAATGAAAGACCCATGCCAAGAGCTGCAGGAATTCCTTCTGGTTCCCCTCAGTTGTTCCTCTGCTGAAATGAAGTTAGTCTGAAGGCAAACAAAACACTGCAGCACTTCTACAGGAGCGGGGATCCCTGGTGTGCTGCTTAGCACTGCATGCTTCTGGCTCCAGGAAGCACATTTTGTCGCTGCCTGTGACTACAGCTAGAGAACCTGTTTCAAGTTATGGTGTTATTTACTCGGATGTTGTGTGACAGCTCAGCTCAAGAAAATGTGAGGAGCAGTCCACTGTGCTATTCTTGAATGAAGGATAATTGGGAATTTCCTGTGGTGCTAATGTGGTGGCATTTGGCTTCGTGTTCAAATTGCCCTCCTTCCCCTGAGCAGCAGAGAGTGGTCAAAAATGAGTGTGTAGCATTGTGTGTGTATGCACCCAGGTGTTTTTATATTTGGGATTTCCACCCTGCTGTTGCAGGATGGCTTTCGGTTGCAGAACATGATTCCCTTCCAGCTCTGTAAGGCAATGCACTTGGAGAGTATCTGCAGTCCGCTTGGAATTACTCATGAAGTTGGGTCACTTTGTGCCTCTCACTTCAGCTTATAAAACATAGGTTTTGTTTTGCTTTGTTTCTGGAAATGGGAATTTCTCGAATCATATTTACTGTAAACATGACTCCCTGCAGCTCAATTTTGCTGCTCATAGGTGAAAGCTCTCTGTTAAGATTTTGTTCTTCACCCAGCCTTACGAATACGTCTGCAATTCCACTATCATTTTCTGCAGCGCAGGCAGCGTTCTTTTGGTGAGGATTTTTGCATGATGAATTCCAGGAGTTTGTGGCCAGTTGTGTCTCTCCTGTTCTCTGCCTATAAACACGTCCATGAAACTGTATTTAATTGCCAGCATTTCTTTTTCAGTGTGAGCAGCGTTGTGTTTCAGTGGGAACTTTGAAAGAGCATGTGCTGGAAATCTTTGCAGTGAAGTGATCTCAGTGGTGCACGAGTTACAATCTGCTGAAACCTTGGGGTTATTCCTCTTAAAACCTTATGGATTTTAATTTCTAAACACTTATTTAGTTCTCTAATCCACTAGTCCCTCAAGTCCTATTCTGTCCTTTTTAACATGTTTTGTTTCTCTTTTTCTTACTTTTCAGTATCAAGGATCAATTTGTGTACTGTCCTTGTTTTATAAATATATCAAAAATCTTCTTTTGCAAAGTCTTACTCAGTCCTGTTTTTCATCTAGTTGGATGTTCTTGTAATTACTTTGTTGAGACATCTTCATGGTTTGGTCTGAGTTGGCCTTTGCAAAAGGACTTACTGCATAGCCAGCTTATCACTGCTTACATTGGTGCTTTGCCTGGTGGTGCAGGGATCACCTTCTTGCCTTGATAGCTGGGTGACATCTGGGTTTTGATTCAGCAGCACCATGATGTTTGCTAACAGACTCAGGAAGGGAAGAGGTCATCTTCACCAGTTCAGTCACTGGAGGAGATGGTTGTTAACACAGATAGTCAAAACCTCCCTTTGGAAAACGCTATTTTATTTCCAGATATTTGTGCAGGAATGTATCTGTTATGTCAGATTGCTAATGGAAAAGTTGAAACACTTCACTTCTGATAAGGCTCATCGTGACTTTCCAGTTTCAAATAATTATGAAATACTTTCAAATGATGGAATGAAATGTGTTTGGTTATTTCATTTCATGAAGAAATTTATTAACATTTCCCATAAAAGGAAGGATTGCACTTTTGGCTAAACTTTGTATTTCTCAAGACATTTGTCATTTAAGGATGCAACCTGTTTTGTTTCTTCTGTGCTTTCACTATGGCCAGGCTGGTTTTGCCCCACTGAAGGACTTAGCTTGGAATTCTCTCCTGATGTTATGGATTAAAATTCTGGTACAGCAATATTTGTGTGACTAACCTTCATTTCCTGGCCCTTCTCTAGTTGATTGTTTTCTCACGTCAGTCTCCATCTGCTGTGGTAGGTACAGGTTAATGCTCTGAGTTTGGTTTTGAGAATAGGCAAACTGCAGGAATTTGAATTCCTAATCCTAATTGAAAATGTCAGAAGCAGTTAGTTGTCCTAATCTGATATGCAGGCAGATGTGGTTTGCGATGAAAAATCAGTGGGAGGCATTTGGCCGTGCAGATAAGGGAGGAAGAGCTTGACTGCAGGAAGTTGGTGCTGCTGGGGGTCAGTTAATCTGCCCTGGCTGAATCACTGTGAGGTTTTCGGTGGTCGTTATGGTTTGGCTACTTAAGCAGTGGCACATGGCAGACCCTTGTACAAATGTGGCTAGACTAACAGTGCTGATGTTAAAAATTCTTGCACTCACTGTTTTATTTAGCAGCTCAGACTGTTTCTGGATGGGGTCTTGCTTGGCAGCAGACAATACACTGAGTGGCACTTTGTTCCCTGCCACTGCCCTAGGTATTGTCCTTCCTGTTAACTTTTCATGAAGGGCTGGGGGGTTCAGGTACTTCATGATGTGCTGTGAGAGCTCTGGCTGCCAGACCACTGCTCTGAATAAAGCCCCTAGACATGAGCATATGAAAAAGCCCCTTGGTGTCCAGGGGTTTTCCATGGACTGAGGCTCAGTGTAGTGGCTGACATCCCAGTCCTGCTGAACAGCAGTCCAGCTTCTGAAATGTCACCCTTGGCAGATGTTGAGGAATACAGAGTTCATGAAGCCTGAACTACCATTTGTCCCCTAAACTGTTACATTTTAAACCTGAGAAACATGAGGGAAGGCTGAACATACCCTATGTGTTTTTTTGAGCTGTGATTGTGTTCACATGGATTTGCCTTTTCTCTGTGTGGTCTTGTAAGGCTGCTTAAAATCAATATGGGCATCCTGGAAGACATTTCCTTCCTTGTGGAGGTTCTTAAGACTCTGTTCCCACCAGTGTTAGGCATCTGATCTACTTCTCTAGCCATCCCTGAAGGGGGTATGAGCTGCTTAGGAGGCATGTAGAGAGCCAGGTGCTGTAGCATCAGCGGCTGTGCTGAACCTAGTATGTCCCCAGAGCCCACCCCACACCTGATGCCTTGGCACTGCTTTGGGCAGGAGGTGAAGGTGAGGTGTGAGCCTGCTGCAGTGGGCTCTTTGACAGAATTTCCAGTGTGGGCAATTGTACTGAGCTTGCCCAAACTCTGCAGAAACTGGGTTTGTTCTGAAATGCTTCTCTCCTTTACATGGTTTCTGTGCCCTCTTAAGGCTTCCTCAATTCATTTCAGGCTTGGCTCTGTGGCTTGGGATGATTAATGCATCCTTTCACATGGCTGGAATGAAAGACATTAAAATACAACTGACCTTGGGAAAGATGATCTAAAATACAAATCATGTGAAAATGATTGATGTGGTGGCTGCCATTTGAGATGTGCAAATATTA
Organism: Dryobates pubescens; assembly: GCF_014839835.1. Taxonomy (NCBI): domain Eukaryota; kingdom Metazoa; phylum Chordata; class Aves; order Piciformes; family Picidae; genus Dryobates; species Dryobates pubescens. Next base: position 6,637,050 of record NC_071635.1, read on the forward strand.
GTGAGTTACAGAAAGGAGGAGCTGCATTTGGCTTTTCTTCTTTCTTTTCCTGAGAAACAAAGATTGTATCTGAAAATGGTTGGAGGAAAACCCCTTGTTTTCAAAGACATATGTTTGGAGGCAGATCCCTTTATTCCAGACTGCATTGGAATTACTTAATTGCTTCTAGCTACAGAAACTTGGCATATGAGAGGAGTTACTCTTCTATGTTTCCGTGCGTACTGTATGAAGTCAAGCTGTTCCAAGCTCATTTTTCAGTTCTAGTTGGATACTTTATATATTCATTAATATTAACAGAAGATTGTAATGACGAGTAGCCTGCTTGCTTAGGGAATTGCCTCACACTCCCTGTCTCCTCTCCAAGATTTTACATGCTTTCTGTTAATGAGTAGCTTTTCTCCTCTGGCATTCCCCAAACTTCTCTGACTAAAGGAGCTGATGACCTGACAGATGGAGTATATGAAAAGGTGGTGTCCCCTCCCTCCACTCCTGCAGTGTTGAACTTCTGCCATCTTGGTATTTGAGAAAAGAATTTCTCTTGCTTACAGCACAGCTCCTGCAGGCAGGTTTGCCCCATTGTCTGCTGAGAGAGCAGAGCCATCCATTGGCAGTTTGGCTGCTGGGAACGGGCCATAGGATGAAGGCTGTTACCTGTGTGTTCAGAGATAGTGAACTTCCTCCTGCAGAATGAGAGCTCGCTGAAGCTGTTGGTACATCCTCTTACTGAGGAACCACGTGGTTCTGTCTGATGGTGATCAAACAGTGCATCAAAAAAGACGTGAGAGTAATTCCTTGCCTTGGTCTCTCACCTCCAGCCAATTTCAGCTTTGGGGCCTTCTCAGCCAAGAATGTTTTTACCTGTGTAGTACAAACCCCTTGTTGTGTGAACCTCCTTGTAATCTGCAGGTGTGAAGGCACATTAATTCCTTGTAGCTGAAAACTTGCTTCCAGAAGCAGACTAGTTTCATGTTACTTGTAAGCACTAGTGGTGTGGGAATTTCACATTAGAACAGAGACTTCTACATAGCGAGAACAACCTGGAATCTCCTTGGCTTGTGTTAAAGGCAATAAATGAACTCTAGTGGAAACCTGTTCTTCTTGTAGGTGTTTGTATTTGTCTTCAGATGCAGAACTTTTAATGTGGATTTCTGAAAACCAAACCTACTGCTAACTCATGTTCTTGGCATGTTAGTCCCATGAATGAAGAACTAATTTTTGGTGCAGTCTCAACAGATGCTTTTCTTTTTCCCTTTTAGAAATGTGCAACAGAAGAATGTTTCTTTTTCGAGCGTTTGGAGTCTAATAACTATAACACTTACCGATCGCGGAAATACTCTGACTGGTACGTGGCACTGAAAAGAACTGGGCAGTACAAACCTGGCCCCAAAACAGGCCCTGGACAGAAAGCTATCCTCTTCCTTCCCATGTCTGCCAAGAGCTGATCTCCGCTGTGCGCTCCCAGCACAACCACTGCGCTATGCTGAAGACACCGAGTTTCCTGCTCCTCTCCAAAGTAGCAAAAATATAAGCAATTATTTGCTGATTTTTAACTACTTTTAGAGACAACAGCTTAAAACATGAATGTTTCGTACTGCCTTTCTATTGCTTTTTAACCCTGTTGTGACAGTGTGTGTGGAGGCAAAATGATTTGGAAAATGTCTTTTCAGGATCAATCGCAGGTCTGTTTTCTGCCAGATCTTTGTGTAGAGCTATTTTATTTACCTTGTTTGCTTTATAAAGTAAAGGAAAACCAATCTGATGCATAATTAGAGCAATATTTACTTTTAAATGTAATTTATATCTCTTTGTAGCTTATTAGAGAATATATAATTACTTTCTAATAATTACCTAAGAAGTCCATAGATAACTTTAATATGGTCTAAACAACACTACAGTAGTAATTATAAATTATTGTTATAATGAAATGTGAACTGTGTTGCTATCATGTGATGTTTCTGTAGGACTCGGGCAGCTCCCTGTGGTACAGTTTGTAGAACAGGCCTGTGTAGACAGCAGGAAGCTCCCTCATGGTTATATCAATTTTATCAAACCCCTCCTGGTAGCCGTACCGTAAGAGCCTGGCTATGTTGCTGGTGATGGGAGTGGTGTGTTCTGTCCTAGCGAGCTCATCCAGGTCCATCCACTCACACTTCAGGCACTCCTGCTGGCAGAAGCTGATGGTGAAGGAGGAGGGCTGCAGGCGACAGATGATGTACATATCTGACTTCCCAAAGGCTCCAGGGTGTTGGTGTTGCTGTCTGATGCTTAGGATGGACTTGAACTCTGACTTGATGCCAGTCTCTTCGAAAACCTCTCGAACTGCTGTGTCTCCTAGGTGAAAAGAGCAAACCTTACAGTATATATCAGAATAGCTAAACACTCTTCAAAGCACTTGATTGTGGAAAATCTCTAACTCAAAGCTTTCTCTGCTTCACCAGCTGTTCAGAACGTTAGCCTGTTTGTTTCCACACAAGGATAAGCTAATTTTTTGGTCCCTAAACAAATGTAATTGCTGCATGCCTTGCTTGTGTGTATCCTACAAAATGATGGAAGTAACAAACTTCTGATAGCACTGTACAGGGGTGGGTTTGAAATGGATGTTCTGATGGCTGCTGCTTCTGCTGAGCTCTTAGTCCAAGAGAGCACTGCACCCTCTTTTCAGTTCTTTGCATCTCAGTCCATGTCTCTCGGGGTCTCAGTCCAGTTTCAGATCCAGACCCTGTGCAGCTGAATGTTAGGTCAGACATCAGTTTCACTGCACTTTGCCACAGGGTGCAACAAAATGGGTAAAAACTGTTGGAGATTGTGGAAGTTGGCACTGTGTCCTTTTCAAGATGTATCCCAAGTGTCCAGTGACCTGTCTGATATGCCTAATACCAGTGCAGCCCTCTTCTGAGTGTTTGTTTACTCCTCAAAGCCAAACATTTTAGGAAACTTTGTAGAGATTTGCCTTCCTAGGGAAGCTTCTATCTTCATGTGTCTGAGGGGAGCTAAACAGACATTTGAAGGGTAGCTTCAAATACTGGAAATAATTTGGCCATTCAGTGGCTAGCAACATGTACACAAAGTGCTGCATTCAGCAGAGGCCAAACAACAATCTGTTAATGGCCCTGATCCTGCACATAATTGTCTCAGTTCAGCTTCCATCTTGCAGCAGAATGAGCTGTGTAAAATTTACACTGAGTATACAGTGGGTCTTTGGGACTGGAGCCCCAAGGTGCCTGCAGAATGTTTCTGTTTGTGACTTTATCATGGTGTTCATTAGTTAAGAGGCTACTGCTTATGGGGTAAGATCCTCATTTACTATTACTGGCAAGTAAGCAGAGACTGCATTTGATGTTGTCAAGAGCCCTCTGCAGTCCTCTGGTTTAAGATGGAGGCTGCAAAGCAAACTCCCTGTAGCAAATGGTTTAATTGTTCAGCAAGGGGCTGTATTACACAGAAGTGGTCAAAGGGCAACAACAGATGATAAAGAATGCTGAGGCAGGCTATGATTAAGAAAAAGTAATTAGGGATTTCATTGAAGCTTTGAGCTTTGCTTTTTAGATAAAGTGCCTTTTTGTTTCCCTTTTATTTCAATGTATGTATGGAGATCTACAAATACATGACAGATAAATTAGAAGGAACACTAGGGTTTGAGTTTCAGTCACTTTCTGATACAAAAATGTCTGCACTTTGCTTAATCTGCATTATGAAACTATTCCAGTAACTTGCATGAGTCAGTTTGTACTCAAAGTGGGCAGCCAGCTCTTGTCACTTCATGTAACTGCAGGATATTCAAGCACTGTAACTGCAATTTGTATTTCAGTCCCTTAAATGACTCTGAGTTGATAAGCTTTTATGTAAGGACTTTAAAAAAAAGAAAAATCAAACTGTATTATATTTATGCTTCACTAATTTATATCTTCTTGTAATATGAAGATGTGATGCAGAGAATCCTAACTTGTATTAGTATACAGTTGAGAAGTGGCAGGAGGGGAACTGCAGGAGCCTGGTCTTCTCCCAGGTGTTTGGCAGTGCCTACAGCCAGGCTCCAGCCATGGTCTCACCTGTTGTCTGAGGGGTGGAAGATGGCAGAGTCAGTGACAATGCTTCGCTGGGGAAGCTGTTGCCAGTGCTGGTCACTCTTGTCCCTGAATACAAGCATACCTCTGGTATTCCCCTGGCCTGAGGCTGCTCTGTGTCACTAGAAGTGAACAGGAGCCTGGCTAGACAAGAAGCACAGCATCTGGGATTCCTCTGCACAGAGAATCTGGTTTGCTATGTAACAGGTATTTGTATTGTCAAGCAAGGAATTTTGGTTTTATCTCCCTGTTTGACAAAAAGACCTAAAACATGACATGAGTTATGAAAACTACAGCTCAGCCACATACTAATCTTCCCTGCCCTGAAGGTTATGTTGGCCTGTTACCATGAAAGCCATCGGATCATGTCCCTTCATCTAGTCACCATTAGCTCAAAGTAGTTATTAGTCATAGGGTTGATCTGGCTCACATGTTTCAATACTGTTTATATCTTTGTTACTCTGTTGATGTCTGGACCTGTTGTCCTAGGACTTACCAATGTCTTCTCCTGGATTAGCCAGACCTCCTGGAAATTTCCACGCATTTATAGTCTGTATTGGAGGAAACAAAGTATTGCTGAAGTAAGCAGCCTGTGCTGTACTCTAATATGAAGGTGACAGTTAACACATTGTTTTTTTAGTTGAAGCTGCAGTATGGTAATAATTCACATCAATAAGGCTTTAAGTAGGAACTTGTTGACCATGTGATGATCAGAGATAGCTACAGTCTGTATGAAGTATTGGAACACAACATCTACTGATTGAAAATACAAACTGTCTAACAGTCATTAGACAACGTTGCTGCTAGATAACTAGATAGAGTAGTTGGATATTAAAAAAAGCTGCTATAGACCATATAATCTTATATTTAATCACTAATGTATTCCACTGCCATGAGTTTGGCTTTTAAAGAGTGTATATATATTTAATCTTACAAACAGGTATTATGACTGTAGTACTGTTCTATACCGCACTGGCTTTAACATGACTTTGTGTGTCTGTAGTAACCATTCAGTGTAACTTGGGGTTTGTTTTTATGGAATACAAAACCTGAGGCCTTGTGTGTGGTTTATATCTAGAAGCATTTATTGAACTGCAATAAAGCTCAGTACTTAGAATATGAAATGCAGTCTTGGTGCTGTTATTGGTAAAGGAGTCCTAGTCCCTACACCTCTTGCAAGAGAAGTGTAGGCATTGCCTTTACATTTGTGTAGTATTCTCCTTATTTCTTTCCTTGTTAAATGCTTATGTAGGAATAAGTTAATCTCTCAACTAGAAATTACTGCAGTAAAAAGATACACTGGGAGTGGGGCAGGGGGAAGTGCTTTTCTTGCATATTTAGCAGGGAGAGGAAGCTGTTTGCTTTCCAGGGATTTGCAACCCCACTGATTACACTGGAAAATGGTGGGGTTTTTTTTCTGGGCACTCCTAAAGGTCTTGGATAGGAATTTGAAGTAACAGATGAAAAATAGTGCAGATGGAAAATACATGTAGTTGTCTGTTGGCTTTCAGATTTGCTTTCAGTTCCTGGAAATCTTTCTTTGTGTTCTATGGAACTGTCCTTTCATGATTGAACCCAAACAGCTCTCGAAATTCCACTAGCTGTTTAAATTGATTTTTTTTTTTAAGCTTTCAGAACATTATTTGTATTAAACTCACCATTTCAGGGAAATGGTTCATTGCATGGGGAAGAAGGGAGAGGAACTGGGAAACTGTCTGAGCCAATCTGCTTGCACTGTGCAGTCTTCCAACTTCTATGTGCATAAAAGCTAAAATGAAGGTGGTGTTTCTAAAGTTCATGATGCGCTGTTTTGCTCCTGGAGACTCTTCTAGAAGTGAAACCACTTCCAGAGCCTATAGCTTGTGTGCTGTGTTTATGCTTTCATTGATAATTACCATAAGCCTGAAGGTCCTGCTATGGAGAAGTCCTTGACTTTGTACTTCATGGTAAGTAAAAATATAAAATAGTAGTTTACAGGAAAGAAGAAAAGGGTGTTTCTCTTCCTCTGGACTCCTGTGTTACACACTCAACATGCTATATGACTGAGCTGCCTATGGAAGCACCACCCTGGAGATTGATTCATTGCGGGTTCATGCCCTTAACATGCCACACCACCGTTTCATGGGAGTTCATTAACTGTAGTGGTGTTATCACTGAACTGGTGTTTTGTGTCCTCAGAAGAAGTTTCAAGAAAGACAGAAAAATGCAGCCAGTGAGATCTGGCATAGTTTTACCTATACAAAGTGAAAATGATGCATCCAAGTACACTTCAACCTATCTATGTAAGCTTTGCTTGTTTCTGTGAAGGGTGGCTCAAGGAGGATGAAGCCATCCTCTTTTCAGTGATACTCAGTGATAGGATGAGGAGCAATGGATGTGAACTTAATCACAGGAAATTCCACCTGAACATGAGAAAAAACTTTTTTACTGTGAGGGTGCCAGAGCACTGGAACAGGCTGCCCAGAGAGGCTGTGGAGTCTCCTTGTCTTGAGATCTTCAAAACCTGCCTGGATGTGTTCCTGTGTGACCTGCCCTACTTTGGACTTGATGATCTCTGGAGACCCCTTCCAACCCCTAACATTCTATGATTCTTATGATTCTTGCTGTGCTAGAGATACTTTAATTTGCAATTGAAAGCAAAATGGTAGCCAAGTACATTTTATGGCACAGCAGGAGCAGCTGCTAGTGATCTGGTGTGCCTTCTGCACTTGCCCAGGCTAGCCTGAGAGAGGCTGGAAGGTGTGACCAGTGATGTGTGGTTACCTCAAGCCACATCACACAACCCACCAATGCTCTCTGGTTTGGCATTCTCAGCCACGAGGTCAAGCACTTCAGTTTGTCAGAAATTAATGATCCTACACCTGCTGTACTATGGTGGTCTTCAGGACATGGCCAACCACATTATTGCTTCTTTAAAGCCACAAACATGCCCTGAAATTTTGAAACCAAACAAACCCAGAATCCTCCCAAAATCTGCTTCGAGCCATGGGAGTTTTCCAGGAGTCTCCATAGATCCAAACAGAAGAGCAGAGACTTCTGCGTCAATTACAAGAGAAAACAGAAAACTGAAAGCAGAAAGGATACTTCTGCTGATGCAATCAGCAGTTATAATTAACAGTAAAGTTGTGGATTTTCCAAGTCTCTGTTGTTTTTTACTTTCAGATGCAACACAGCAATATGTGATAGGTAAAAGGAAGTAAATTTTAACTATTACAATTTTGGACTGGAATAGAAATAAAAATATCTTTGTTTTATACTAGAGTCAGCTTGTCTAAATGAACTTCTGTATTTTATAATCCTGTAACAAACTTACCCTATTCCTGTCTTGTACAACCAACACTTTTCCAGTGCTTTCATCTAGAACAGCACCTGGCAGAGATAATATTGAAAAATATGTGTCAGACAACTCTTTCAATCTTAAGAACCGTGACTTTGGGTGTTTTGATAAAGCAGGACAAGCCCCTAATGATTCTCAGTTTACAGATAACAAGATCTGTATGGATGAATCACGGGCATGGCTTGTTGGTGGAAAACTGATACACAATAACAGATAAGAAAATGTTAAGTATCCTGTATAAAAATTCAGTGTTAGCAGTACTGAGATCAGTTCCTCCTGCACTTGAATTCCACATTAGGCAAGAAATGAAAAGAAGAATTTGCCTGTGTTAACATTATCAGAACTAAAGAATGCAGGATCAAGATGTCATCCAAACAATCCATCAAAGCTGCCTGTTTCAGCTGAGCTGTGCCTGTAATCTTGCAGGAGGAACAGAAAATTTTCCAGCGACTCTGGCTGAGCAGCTACAATGGCTAAGAACTTCTTCCAGTGAAATTCAGGGCAAAGCTGCAGTGAAGATTTCACTGTTTTCTGGTCAGTAGCACACAAGGTTTAGTGTTCAATGGGCCGGCTGTACTGATCATGTTTAACTGGTTGGCTGGCTGTGAACTTGTACTGTACTATCCAGCTGCTCTCACCATAGGAACTGCATAGTAATCCCAGTCAACTGGTTAATCCCAAAGCATTGCTGCCAAGTGGAAAAGTGACACTTCCACTTGATTAAAAATAAATAAATCAGGATGTATGACTTTCCTTTCAGTCCTGAGGCTCAGCCCATGACTTTCTACCACAGATTACACGTCTTCCTACTTATTAAAACCCAAGTGCTTTCATGTTTCATCACCATGTCATACTCATTGGTCAGACTTTAGAAATGTCTTCCCTCTAAACCAAGTATTTTTCTGGGATATTGAAGTGTGCTGTGGTGAGTGGAATGAGCACTGTGGTACAGCTTACCAGGCTCTTCTCCACATCAGTCGTGCAAGGGTTTCAAATTGGTAGTTAACAATAAAAAAAATGCTTATGTCATTTGACAGCAGGAAGAAGAGTACATGGACAGATCTGTGATGATCTATGCATTTAAAATGCTATGGGGAGGTGTTTCCACAGAAGGGAATTATTAAGGAATGAGTGTCCAGCTCAAAAGATCTTCTGGTTTTTAATAACACACACCAGACTTGTGTAGGAGGAATATTTAGAAGATGAAATATCCATCTTCCTTCAAGATATGTAAAAAAGACATGCTTTAAGAAGGTAGTCACATATCTGCCTCCCCATGGTTTGTGACCTTATGATTTCATTCCTTCTGTAAATATTTAGCAGTGTCCAGGTTCAAGTGCTGTACTGATTAAAAGAGTGGACAAAAGCAAAGCACGAGAAACTTTGATCACAGGGATTATTATTTAGAGAAGCCATTCATCTGCCAAATGGCTTGCTGAGAGCAAGGAGGACTGGTGAAGGCAGGAAACTGCAGTTTCAATCAAACAAAAAGACCATTTTCTCTCCTCTCTTTCCCAGAAATTGATGCCTGTAATTTTTGGCAGTGAAATTCCCTGTGAGATGCCCACATGTTAGGTGATATCTAACCACACAAGATTAAAGAATAAGGATTAATGGGATTTGTCTCCTGTTCCCAGGTTTAACCTGGGAACTCCTCTGTTGAAGCTTGCTGGGCCATTCCTGGTGAGATCAGAGCTTGCCTGCAGGTTCAGAACTGTGGTTTTAAAAACTCTCCCTCTTGCTACAACGTGGTGCCTGGAGCTTGAAATCACCTAACACCAGGATGACTTTCTGGAAGGGTTTACTTGCAACCTAACCAAGTAATCACTATTACAACACTGCATTGTTTTGAAAGGTCTCCTTTGGGAAACAGGTAAGAAAATAATTTAACTAAAAAACCCACAAAACCCTTAGATAACTCTGTGAGTAATGGGAGAGGAAAAATACCTTCACTCTACCTGTTTTATTTGTGACTGATGTGAATGTGTGAGAAGATGTTGAGGGTTGAAAATCACTTGTCATCCACAGAAGAAGCACACACAGGACTGCTTGTATTGTAAACATCACTGGACAGGAATAGGTATTATTTATAAAACAACCTGGGAACTGTTTTTCTGGTTGGACTTGATGATCTTGGAGGTCTTTTCCAACCTTAATGATTCTATGGTTCTAAATCACTCTAGATTCCTTAGACCATCACAAACTAAGTCCACCTTTGCATGCAGTTAGACATCTATGCAGCTGCTCATTTAACCCATTTCTTTAAGTAAAAGTACTGGCCAAGGCTGTGTCTGTGTGTGTAGACCCTTCTCTCCCCAGCTCCAATGACTCGTTTCAACAGTAAATTAAGGTAGGCAGCAATGAAAACAACAGCTATGTGGTAAGGTTTATACTACATGGGAGGGAGAAGAAAAAGACTTTGACTTTCCTTCCTCCACTTGCCTTCCTATGCCACTGCTCTGTGGCATGTTTACAAGCATGTCTCTTTTGGGATGGCAGACCACTTCTTCCTGGGAGGCAGAGAATTTTGGCAATGCTTTTTTCCAAAACATCTTAATCACTTCATACACCAGAAGCTCTTCTGTACCTTTCAGAGCTTTGGAAAGTCCTGCCGCCTACAAACGGATGCAGTAAGTTAGCTGGAAGCCACATCACATATTCCACTACTTCTAAACAATAATGGCCAAGCCCAGTGAGTAACATTTGCTACTCTCCATTTGGCGACTGATTGAGTCTGGCAAAATATGACCTGACCTTGCTTATTCACACCTTTGTCATCACTTGGCTGGGTGATGCTGAAGCACTGGCCCTGGCTGTGTGGAGTTCACTGTGTGGGAAACCCCAGACAGGACAAAAAGCAGCTGCTGGTCTACTTGGCAATGCTGGATACCTGTGCCTGCTCCCTGTGCTGGCTTCCTTCAGGCCAGTAAACCACTCTCAACTGCTCTGCTTTTTTTGTTTTCAGGATGCTCAAGGCACTAAGTCCTGTATTTAATTGATTGAGATGCTCCAAGATGAAGACTCTCAGCAGCAAATTTGTCTTTAACTGCAGAAACTTTCTAAAATAGAGGGTTTTGTATGGGAAATAAAAAAGCCTAGGGTTTGGCACACACAAGCCAATATTTCAATAAAAGGGATTAAAAATAGAATGAAGCCCTTCCACTACCCAGTCTCTCCTTCCTGAAGTAGAAAGCTAAAAGACAACATACATGCCTGGTGGAACACACATTGCACAGTGTATTCCTGGGATGTGTTCCAGAGCCACGAAGAGTGAGCGAAACAGACGAAAAAAATCCCAACATTGCCATCATTGTTTCACACACAGAAATCTGTTTACTTCCAAATGACTTCCTTAAGCCTTTTCCTCTTTTAAAGAATCTCCCAGTAGTGGATAAAAAGGTACAGGTTTGCAAAGCAGCAGCAAAGAATGCATACATTGTGTGTTGTGCAGATTTTATGCCTGTGCAATAGAGAATGAACCCATATACCTGCATCTATGAAACTTTTTGATTCCTCAAGTTTTATTTTCACCTTGCAAAGTGTTTCTTTCTCTCCAAGTACAACAAACTGTGCACTGAAAGTGCATTTTTCATATTTGCAAATCTCTCACTTAAGACATTTTCAGAGTTATGATTTTTCTTGTAGCAAGTCCTTCCTAATAACCCTCGGGGTCACCCAAACATCTATCACATGATTGCCTTTTAAACAGCATTTTCAGCTGTGTAAAACAAGAAAAATCCCCTTTCAGTTAGTCATGCTCCCTCAAACATGCAAGTTATAACTGTGAGGAGTAACACAGTGCTCCTGCTAGGAGAATGCATTATCTTACTCAAGCTTAATACCACATATTTTAATGGTGAGGTTTTTCATACCTCAGGGAAACATGCTCTAACATGTCCATTGAAAAAATCCAAGACTGTCTTTGGCTTCTCCCCTGCCCTCTGCTGGCTTTGGAACGAAAAACAGCAGCAGCACCATTTTGTAATTGAAGGCTCTGCTTTTCCAAAACTTAACTGCACCTGACATGTTACTACATTAAATAATCTGTATGTTAAGTGTCCTTCCTAACTAGACATGGAAAAAAGATCTCTATTTATGGCTCGTAACACCACTTAATGAAGGACTCATGTCCCACACAGTCCCTGTAAAACAAGGACAAACAAGTCAAACTTGTAGCAAGACAAATTTGCTGTCCCCTCTGTTCTAACTGCTGAGCGTTACATAGCCTTTAACAACGAGGGGCCCACACCAACCTTCAGATTTCGACTACTGAGTGATGGGCCAGATAACTGCTCATCTGTGGAAGACTGCTTGAGAGAGAGGGTAAAAACATTCAAATTAGGTGAAAGGGTGAAGGTGCTTTCAATTTGACTGTATTTTTGGCCCCTCATCAGCTCCTTGGGAATTTCCTCAGTTTTTAGGGCAACTCCTTTAAAATCCTGGATGTGGGAGGTCTAGATGAGTAGGATTATGGTGTCCAGATGTTTGTTTGTAAAACGTACTTGAGTTGTGGAATCCTAGGCACAATTTAGAGCAGCTTTTAGACAGTTGTAATTTAGGCTAACAGTTGTTTTAGCTTCCGAAAGATCCCTGTTGGGTCAAGTTTGTCCCATTTACAGACTTCTAACTTGAATGTCTCTTATGAAGATGCATATATTGAGCATCTACAGTAATGGCAAGATGCAGAGAAGTTTTTTGGCTTTTTTTTCCCTCTAAGAAGTGTGTAGTTACTTTCTCAGTTTAAAAAAAAAAAACACCTTGAACTTTGAAATCCAACCTCTCTTGTCTGCAAGGTGAAAGCTGAGATGCACTTCTCAATGTGGTATTTAAAACTAGTATTTGTAAGGCACACTTTAAGACTTCAGGACCACATTTTCTTCTCAAGCTGCCTATAGTTTCCTCTAACCGGAATAATGTGAAGACCTCTCTCTGTTGGCCTGTTTTTAGCAGCTCACAGGGTTGTACAGGCACACTCATCAAAGACATGCTTTGCTATGTAACCAAACACTAAGTGCCTGGGTTCCATACACTGGTTGTGCATAGGTACAGTTAACTTCCCACAAAACACAGAATCAATAAGGTTGGAAAAGACCTCAAAGATCATCAAGTCCAACCTGTCACCCAACACCTCATGACTACTAAACCATGGCCCCAAGTACCATGTCCAATCCCCTCTTGAACACCTCCAGGGATGGTGACTCCACCACCTCCCTGGGCAGCACATTCCAACCGCTAACAACTCTTTGTGTGAAGAACTTTCTCACCTCGAGCCTAGACCTCCCCTGATGCAGTTTGAGACTGTGTCCTCTTGTTCTGGGGCTGGTTACCTAGGAGAAGAGACCAACCCCTTCCAGGCTACAACCTCCCTTCAGTAAGTTGCAGACAGCAACAATGTCTCCCTTGAGCCTCCTCTTCTAATGATCCTAAGGGATTCTTCAAAAGGGTTTTCAAGGCCTCTATTGCTTTTGTAACTAACCTGCAACTCCCAGCTGGTGGGTGGCATAGCCTGGCAGCCTGCTAGGCCCTTCTCCTAGCCACAATGTCAAGGTGGATGAGCCCTGCTCGGCATGGTGGAAAGCAAAGCCTTGTGAAGCAGCCACTGTCACAAAGCTGCTCTGGTGAATGGGGACGTGGAGCCAGACAGCAATGCGGCCTTCCTCTCGCCACTGGGCCACAGCGCCTGCAAGAGACAGCAGGGTGAGCAGGGTGAAGGACGCTACCACCCCCTTGGCCCTTTCCCCTTCTGGTTTTAAACTTTATTACGCACAACAGGTGGGATTAACACGTCAAAGGCTGCATTTTTACCTCAACCAACCATCTGTGTGAGGAATGTGTCAGCGGCGAGAGGCGGTGCCACCATCTTGGCCTTTTACCTGGCACCATTTGGTGCTGGCATGGCTTTTATGTCAGGATCTGCCGCAGGTCACAGGAACATGGATCCTTGTCCGCTCTCTCTGCCGCCTCCCTCCTCCTCACGGGGCGCGTGTCTCTGGAGGACGACGACCGCCGCCCGCCCAGAGCGAACGCCAGGGCGGCTGAGGGAGTTCCCTCCTCCAGCGCGATCAGCCACCCCTCATCCCGTCCGCCCCCGCTACCCCGGGGGCCCCCGCCCAGCACTTGCCCCGCAGCCACCGCCCGAAGGCGGCCCGCTCCAGGCGCAGGGGACGGCGCAGCTCGGCCAGGTCCACGCTCACGCCCCCGAACTTGTCGGTCCGCGCCCGCAGCCCGCTCAGGGCTCCCCAGCCCCGCGCTCGCTGCAGCGCCCAGCACAGCCTCACCATGGCGCTGCGTAGGGAGCAGGCGCGCGAGGGGGCGGGAAGCGGCCGCCTCCGGGGCGGTGCCGGCCTCTGCTCCCGGAACTGTTCGGCGGCAGCCGGCGAAGCGGCATGTCTGCCTCTGCTAGAAGGAAAAGCAAGGGGCGGCCGGTCCCCGGCGGCGGTGGCGGCTCTCCGCGGGCTGCCGCTACCCCTGGCGCCGCCGCCGAAGGTGGGCTGCTGACGCTGGTCGTTACCGACGCCGTGGAAGCAGGTACGGGGGTGCGGGGCGGACGCGGACGCCTGCCCCGGCTCGGCGGCCTGAGCGCGGCTCGTTTGAAATTAGTCCCTGCAAAGCCGCGTTCCCGCTCTCCGCGGCTGCCGCGTCCCCTCAAAAAGACTAGAGCTCTGTAGGACCTCAGCTGGGCTGAGTGAGGACCGCGAGAAACTTGTCTGATAATTAGGGAAAAATGATGTGTGATTGTTTTTTTTCCACCCTCCTGAAAATAACAGGAGATGACAAAGTTCCCAAAATGCTGCGAAAAACCCTTGCCCAGCTATCACTGAACAGCATGAAGTCTGCGAACCTATGCATAGGTCGTCCGGCCTTGATTACCTCTGCTGATGGGCGACAGGAGGTGAGGCCCTTTCTTATTCTTGCAAGTGTGCCTTCTGTGTGTTCTTGTAGTCCATAGCAACCCAGATGGAGCATGCCCTGAGAAAGAAAGTGAATGTGCTCTTCTGTGTTTTCTACAGTGTAGTTCTGTCTGTATTATCAGCACTGGGAAAAAAACCCTATGCTACTACTTTATTTCAAGGAATTTACAAGTCATGTGTGCAAATATAGGTGCTACATTTGATGTGTTATATTGCACACATCTATGTTTTATTTGCAAAGCAAGAGTACAGCCCTTTAGTCTTACTTTGCTGATTTCTAGCATTCCCTAGTCAGCACAGTGCATGCTTTTGTGTCATCTGTAGAATGTGTGGAGTCCTGGTGGAATTTATCTCCTTTGTAGGAAAAAATATAATTTCTTCCTTCCTGAAAAGTGTCTTGGATCATACTTAGGATCTCAGTGCTACTTTCATCTTATTCTGTGGCACCAAGTTTTAACCCAATCCTCCTTCTTCCTCAGGTCATGTTTTTCATATCAAAACATTGGCCACTTTAAGGACTGGAAATAGGGGATAAAAATCTCTACTGACAATTGTTTGTTTTGAAACTCTTCTAGGTCTGTACTGCTTGGCCCACCGCAGGCTTTCCGGGTGGGAAAGTTGGGCTGAATGAAACCACACAGAAGAACCTAAAAGTAAATCTAGGTGATGCTGTCACTGTGCAGCCTGTAACTGGTGCAGTCATCCAGGCAGAGGAAGTTGTTGTAAAGTTGAGGTATGGGACTTGCTATAACCCAATGACATAACACAAGGTGTCTTATTTGGACTGCAGACTTACCTCTTACAAGATGATGTTTTTCTTTCTTGCTTTGGTGGAGTCAGTACTCGCACAAAGGCAAACCTGCAGGAAGCCTCTCATATTACAATCTGAACTGCAAGCCCCATGGTACTTTGCTCCAGCCAGTGCTTTTCATTTTGAAGCTGGCATGACAGCAGCATGGTATTGAGCATCATCAGCAGCTTCTACTCAACCCTTGACAGCAATGCTTCCTTTCTTTAAAGCTGTGACTTTCACTGAAATAATAAACTAAGGGTGATCTCAGAGGAACTTCTGAAATATTTGTGATTGCTGTAATGTTTTTGGAAGCTGTTCTGCAGGCAATTTTCACTCCCTGTTAGGAGTCAGGCTCCTAAGATTGCGAAAGATTAAAACTACCACGAGATTAAAAGAGAGAAAACATGAAACCCATAAATTGCCCTTTTAATGCCTGTTAATTTACTACAAACTATAATGCCATCTTCTTATGTAAGAATATAAATTATTAAAAGAAGTAGAGATACCATTATTGAAATACTGCCTAGGGCTCTAGGCACGTTACAGATGTAATTCATTCTCTGCAAACTAACACTTCTGAGGACTTGCTGAGTGCATAATTTCCTTTGTCTTTCAGTCAGAAAATCAATCCCCAACCTCAGACCCCAGCAACATAACTGAATTTACTTGCTGGGAAGGGCTGTGATATTTTGAGAGCTCTCCTATAAGCTGGCATAGTTTGCCTCAAGTTGCTTTCATGTTCAGTAGGAGAACCAGGCTTTTATTTGTAGGTTTAGAGCTCCCCCAGTTGATCTTACTTTTATTTGCAGCAGCTGCACCTGTTTAGCAGGCCTTTGGTGCTGTTCAGCTCTTGGGTGTAATGCTTTTCTTCACACACGTGATGATGTTTGTCTGCAAAATGGATATAGCAAAACCTTTATTTTGCTGTGAGAGCAGAAGGGCTAATATGTGAGGCTGATACAGATTGGCTGAGGGAGTTAAAAAACAGCAACAGTGTAATGGGCTTTAGTAAAAGATAAAGCTGCAGATGAAACAGGATAAAAGTTTTATGGATAAATCACCACTGAAATGTAACGGACTCAGTACAGCCTTATTCATTGCAGTTTATATGAAGAGCAGGGAGAGTTAGTGGTGTCTGTAAGTTGTAAATTTAAGTTGTAAATGTGGTGTATAATGCTTTAATATAAGCACCAGAGAAAGGCATTCATACGAGCCACCTTTCATTAGCTTTAGGCCAGGAGCACATGTACGGTTTTGAGTGGGTGTGCAGTGCTTAGGACGCGCTTTACTTTGTGAATGGTCAAGGCACCGGGTTAATCAGTCAAAGCTGTATAGGTGTGTTTGCAGGGCTGACACAGACCAACCTTATCTATGGGTTTTTTTTCAATTCAGTAAAGGGTAGCATGGCCATTCTGCCTGCTGAGGTGAGAAACGTGTGCTCCATATTTGTAACCTTATGAAATGATAAATAAAACTTTATTGCAGGATTTTGTATGAAAAAAAAAACTAAGCCCAAATTAAATCTGTGCTCCTTTTGGTACTGCATGTGTAGTAGGGCTTGGACTAGATGATCTTAGGTCCCTTCCAACCCCTAACATTCTAAGATTCTATGATCTTTGGAGTTCAGCTGTATGATCTAAAAACTGTGAAGTGCTCATCCATCTTTTCTGTTTGTAGGGTTAAAGTGTATACTGTGAAACAGGTGATATTCATCATCCTGGTACCTTAGCAATATGAACTCTGGTTTGGTTTTCAAGTACTTATTGACTGGAAATTTTTTTTTCTTCTTTTTTTCCTGTCACAGGGACAAAGATGCCACCATTAATGCTGAGGAAATGTCTGTCTGTCTACTGAGAAACCTAGGTATAAGTTTTATTGCTTCTCTTTTGACTGTTGTTGTAGTAGATCATCAAGTTTTGGATAGAAAAGCAATTCCGTGATCTCCAGTTGTGCGCTGTATGAAATTTAAAGTGCTCAAATTAATGATGAGTTAAGTTAGATTACAGGTGATATTGATTGATGTTTCTCCAGTACAGTCTGCTCATGTACAAAAGGATCATTTAAATTGCCTGAAGTTACTTTGGAGTCACCTAACACCTTTTTGCTGTGTTAATGTATAGCACTCTCTTTGCCATGTTAACTTATAGCACTCTATAGTGATATATAGTTATATATCACTCTCCCTGATAAAGATTCTGATAAAAGAATGTCTGAATGTTATCACTGCCAAGTGGGCTGAAATTTCTTCTTTGACTTTTGTTGTGTTTTTTTCTTTTTTTAACCTTGTCACAGATGGGAAAATAATTTTACCAGGAAACCTCTTGGCTTTCACTTTCTATGGCAAACTTTGTAACATTGTGGTGATGAAAGTGAAGGGAACTGATGGTGCAGAGCTGAGTGCCCAGGGCAGTGCCCTTTCCAGTGATGTGCAGGAGCCAGACCTTGAAAGATCAGATCTGGAGACAAGTGCATTGGATTTGTCCTTACAGCTTGGCAAGATGGACATTGATGATAGTCTGGAGGTGGCATCTGTGAGCACACCAAGCAAACCAATGGATCCAGGTTCTCCAGTTACACCCAGTTCTGTGGCAGCCAGCAATCAAGATTCTGGTCAGGGAGATAAAGCCTACAGCAACGGAGATGGCGCAGACCTCTCCAATGAGTTGGAGGTGACTGGGAAAGGAGGCAGCGAGGAACTCTCACTCACTGGCAAAACAGGAGCAGTAAGCAATACAGATGCTTTTTATTTCATTTCTTCAAGAACTAAAATAAATTTTATTGAAACAAGGACCAGTGTGACAGAAGATGGTGACTGTGAATCCCGAGTCACCTATGATATGATAGGAGGCTTGAGCAGCCAGCTCAAAACTATTAGAGAAACAATTGAACTGCCCTTGAAGCAAGCTGAACTGTTCAAGAGTTACGGTATGGTGCCTAAGAGTTGGATTTCTTCATGTCAGACTAGTCTTCTTCTTTAACATGGCTTTTTTTGTTCAATTGAAATGGGTTATTCAAGGAATAAGCACTGAATTTTGTGTTAGCACTGCTATATTGTTGTGTCCCACAAGTGAGAAACTGCTTTATAATTATCTTCTATGGATGCTCTGAGGATGTTCAAGTTTGCTTGTGGGGGAAAAAAAATAATCAAATAGGAAAGATATGTTGGTATCCAGGAGAGGTCAGGTGTGCCTAAGTAGATATATAGCAAATAGGAAAAACTTCTCTAGTTGGGCGTTTGAAAGGTGCAGATGTTTGTATCACCATAAGTCACCATCCCTGGAGGTGTTCAAGAGGGGATTGGATGTGGCACTTGGTGCCATGGTTTAGTAGTCATGAGGTCTTGGGTGACAGGTTGGACTTGATCTTTGAGGTCTCTTCCAACCTTATTGATTCCATGATTCTATGGTTTTTCATGTGTTTTGGTGGAGTCAACAAATTGCATTTTTTTTAATGATGGGAAAAGCTCAACTTTAAGTCAGATGAATTCTGCTGCTGTATTTATGCCTGTGTTATAGGATTCCTGCAGAATTTTAAGGAATTGTTTGAGGCTGTTCTGCTCAAACTGTGCTCAGTGTGTTCAGTATGGAATTATAGGTTGAAAAAACTAATATGATTACTGTTGCCATACATAAAGTTATATCTAACACACATATATATATATATATGACCTCAGGAGTTTTGTGGCAAAGGTAAAACTGTACTGTGTATGCATTGCAAATGGATAAGTACATATAGCAGACACACTTGCCCTGGGTGTGCATCACTCTGAGGCAGGGCTCTTGCCTATAAATACTTCTTTAATGTCACATTTCTGAGGCTTTTTATTTCTCTTCCCACATGTATACTTTAGCAGGAAGGTGATTTCAGCAGTCTCTGGGGCCATTTCCCTAAGACACAGGTGGCTCTCTTGCTGTACGCTGTGCATGCTTGGCAGGAGTCAGTGGGATGCTGTGAGGCATCTTCATCCACACGTGCTCCAGCTCAGTTTGCTGACCTCCAACCTCAGCATTGCTGCGTGGCTTTGTGTTAGCAGAAAGCTTGCTTCAGCATTAGCATTCTTCATGCTTAGGTCCAAAAGTGCTTGATCAGATTTTCTACTAACTGCACGAGAGATGATGATGTTTCCTCAGCAGTTACAAACCCTTCGGAACCATCCAAAGGTTGAGAGTTGTTTGCTTGCTCAGAGGGAGTGATGCTGTGAGCTGAGGGTGAGATCTGTGATTCAAGAGCTGCGTTTCTTGCCAGTTTCAGAAACACCACAAGGGAGCAGCACATGCCTTAATGGACTGTTGTGAAGTAACCTGTCTGTAAAGACACTTAAAGAGTTCTGTCCTCTCTGTTAGCAGATCAGTGTATTAGTTCCCAAGACTGTAGTATTCTCTGTCACAACTGGGTTGTCACCTGCCCTTCAATTGTCATTTCTTGTCTGGTACTGCAGTACCCAACTAGTGTTTCTTCTTTGGTTGTGTTCCAGCAATGCCTTTTGTGATGGGACCACTCCTTTTTGTCAAACATATGTCTCTCCTTTTAGCTTTCTAATGTCTCACCTTCTGGTTTTGGCTTTGTGCCCATTTAATTTGTCTTTGCTGATCTGAAACTTGCTTTTTGTCATGTTACTTGGGATCATATTACTTTGTGCAGTTACCTGTAGGTTCTGTGCAGTTGTGACTACACAGTAGTACGTTGTTCTTCCAGTGTGCCTTGTCTTCTGTTCCTGAATGTTTCTGGTTATTTCGGCTCTTACCACTTAGTGTTAAAGAGGTAAATTCATCCTTTTGGTGTGTGTTTTTCATGTTTTTGTAAGTACACTTGAATCAAACCTCACAGTATTCCTGAAGTTTTGGAGTGTTGAAGATAAATGATTTTCTGATGTGGGAAATTTGTAGCAATGGCACTGTTAAAACCATGAATAACTCAATGCAGTCATTGGTGGATGTTAGGTACTCAGTCCAATAGCTTTTTGGAAAACCTCCCAGACAAACACCATAATGTGTAGGGAGAATTGGTGTTGACCTGCTGAAAAATATAATGATTTAAATAGTTGCCTTTTATTTGTATTTTAAAAAATGTAGGTGTATATCCCATATGAGAGGGCCCTTCCCACTGAAAGCCTGCAACTATATCACAATGAGGTGTCTACTACTACTCTTGCAGTTGGCAAGAGCTGGGGCAGTGACATGTCCACATGCAGGTTGTTCATTCTAACACTATCACAAATCCTTTTCTTCTCTGTTTTTGTGTACTTGTGTAAAGGAATCCCTCCTCCTAGAGGAGTGCTGTTGTATGGCCCTCCGGGTACTGGGAAGACTATGATTGCCAAAGCCATTGCAAATGAGGTTGGCGCTCACGTTACTGTTATTAATGGCCCTGAAATAATTAGCAAGTAAGTCCAACTAATTTATTTTCTTTCATTCTATAAATACACTAGGCCAAAATCTGTGCTGGCATTTATCCATTGTGGATAGATGTAGATGCAGAATTGGCTGTGGGCTGTCTGCCTGAGAGAGTTGAAACCAAATGGGAAAGGCTTCTCTCAAGCAGGCAAGCAGGGCTTATGTTTCCTCTTGTCATAAAAGAGGTTTATTGGATTTGGCCAAGAAATTGGTGTAAGGCATGGACTAAATTAATGAGGAGACTAAAACTGCATCTGCAGTTGCGTGTTAGTTCTGCAACAAGCACAGTGACTTGTTGAAGCATATTGAAATGAAGTTGACACTACACAGATTAATGATTCCAGGGAACTTTTTTTTTTCCCCTTGAAAATACAGATAAAATTGTTTCTAACACAGAAGAGAGAAGCTTTTCCCTTTTGATAGATTTTTTTTTTTTCTAGTTACAAATGGTTATATTCTTGCCTGTGTACCATTTTGCCCTAATTTCTTGTCCTTGTGGAAATAAAGATTATTGTGGGATTGCATAAACTTTGTGACTTTGAAAGGGGTGCACTGTGGCTTTTTGGAACGTACCAGCAGTAATTTTCCAAGTTGCCTGGAAAAGCCCAAAAAATGGTTTTTATTAAAATATCTTAATTATTGCAGGTTTTATGGGGAGTCTGAATCAAGATTACGTCAGATATTTGCTGAAGCTTCCCTGCGGTATGTTCTTTTGGATCGCTTTATTCACCCTCACTTGTTTGTGGTATTGGTTCCAGCATTAATGCTCTTAAAAGAAAAACATTTGCAAGAATATTTGAATTGTAATTTTTTCCTGCAGTGTTTTTTTTTTTCAAAGGAAATAGGTTTGTTTATATAAAGCTTAGCTAGAAGGAAAGCAGTGAAATTCTAGCATGCCTATTAAATGCTTTTGGACGCTACTCTTTTTAAGGGGCTGTTACTGATGGTGCCAAATCACTTGATCTGTATCATTAGTGTCTTGTGCACTTCTTTCAACAGATGGAAGCACAAGCCAGAGTTTCACCTGGATCCAAATTTTTCTGTGTAGTTTATCTTTGGAGACCATTGTAGCACTGGGCTGAGACATGGAAGCCAGCATTAAACCAGTGTTAGTACTGGCTATAATGTGTCTCTGGATTAGGGTGTCATTCTGCCCAATAATTTATTAGACCTGGTTAATGCAGACTTGATTTCCAGAGGATTGATGTTCATAATACATTAGCACAAGACTGACCCATACTGTATTTGTAGAAGTGACAAATAAAACACTGTGTTTTTATGATGAAGTTGGTTTATTTAGGGTTTAACAGTCTTTGGGAGCAGCCATAGAAAAGTAGATTGGAGGATAATCTTGAAGGTATTACTTGTCTAATATATTACTGTATCTCATTGAGTAACACCATGTTCAAGGTTGAATCTTTCAGTGGCCTAAGAAATGGGGTGCTCGTTAACTTTTGCAGAAACTGGATGTTTTCCATAACCAGCTTTGTACTTCTCTGCCTTAGTGTGTTAAATCTTCCTGAGCACCTTTACAGTTTTGTCTCCCTTTTCTTTTCCAGTCGTCCCTCCATTATATTTATAGATGAGTTGGATGCGCTCTGCCCAAAGAGAGAAGGGGCTCAGAATGAGGTTGAGAAGAGAGTTGTTGCTTCATTGCTGACATTGATGGATGGCATTGGCTCGGTAAGCAGACTGTATTGAGACAGTTAATGTCTGTGGTGACCAGCTGCACAAATCTTGCTTCTATAATGAAGAGGGCATCTTGGGGTAAAGTTTCTCCTGTATTATCTCTGTGTGCATGCAGCCTATAGAATTGCTGAACTGCAGCTTGGTGTTGGTTGGGTGGTATCACCTGTAGGGGATATATTCTGAAAAGGTTGCTTTGCTTAGCATGTGAGTGTGTGTAATACCTAGGAAAAATAATCAGGAAGTATCTTTATAAGCTGTGTGACACATAATTCTATTTTAAAATTAATCTTTTTCATTGTTTGCCTTTAGGAAGAGAGTGAAGGGCAGCTCTTGGTACTTGGGGCCACCAATCGTCCCCACGCGCTGGATGCAGCACTGCGCAGGCCTGGGCGTTTCGATAAAGAGATAGAAATTGGAATTCCCAATGCCCGAGACCGACTGGACATACTCCAGAAGCTCCTCAAGAAAGTTCCCCATTCACTCACAGCAGCAGAGTTGGTGCAGCTGGCTGACAGTGCGCACGGTTATGTGGGTGCAGATTTAGCAGCCTTGTGCAAGGAAGCAGGTGAGACTTATTTAGGATCTCGCTTCATTGTTAAACTCTCTGTTTAAGAACATACAAAAATCCATAGTCCATACTAATAGCTTTTAAACCAATGAGATGGATTAATTTTTGTGTCCAAAAAATTGACACGTATTCCATAGTCATGCAAGGAATATGAGGAGCACCAGTCTGCTCCTGGGGAGGTCACAAATACTCTTTGAGTATTAGTAAATTTTAAAATGAAGCGTTAAGATTAACACTAGGAAATCCCCTGTATGATTTCATAGAATCATAGCATGGTTTGGTTTAGAAGGGACCTTAAAGATCATCTAGTTCCAACCACTACCATGGCCAGGGACACCTTTCACTACATCAGGCCTTGAACATTCGTGGGGAGGGGGCATCCACAACTTCCCTGGGCAACTTGTTGCAGTGTCTTACCACCTTCACTGTAAAGAATTCATTCCTATTATCCATTCTATATCTACCCTCTTCCAGTGTATGGCTACTTACATGTCTAGCATATTTGCTAGCTAGCTGTTCCACAGTAAACCAATGGTCTAGTGAGTTAACTAACATGTCCCTAAGAGTCACTCAGGCTGGACAGTTTGTCTTGCAGGTCCTTATTCCCAAGTTGAGATTGTGGGCCTGAGTGGTGCTTACTGTGGCTCCCTTCTGTATTTCGTGCCTGTGTTTTATTTTGCCTGCAGATGAGTTTGTGATAGGATCTGTATGAGAGTGGGCTGTGCAGTGAAGCTGGGAGAGCTGGAGAGCACATCCCTAGCTGGGGGCTGGAAGGTGTCCCTTGGCCTCTGGTTCAGGCATAGTCCTGAAGAGTCATCCATGCATCACGTGGGCAGGGTTCAGTATGTTCCAGGGAATACTTAACCACGAGCTGACTTGTGTTTTCATTGGATGAAATATTAGAAGTACACTCTATCAATTCGGACATTTTGCTGGAGTGCCTCTGTGTGGTTTAAGTGTTGGACCTTAAATCTACCCTTCAGCAGCCTTTTAAAACAGTGCAGTCAAAATATGACTCTTCAGCTCTGCTTACGCCTATTTCCTCCCTTGTAGCTCACGAATCTGTCTGCTGTATGTACTGATTACTTCTGTTTCCTTTGGCACTGGGACAACTTCCTCTGGCAGTGGCACAATGCATGTCTAATTCTTGCATCAGCACTAACTATGAAGATGACAGAAGTTATTATAGGGGTTATGGCACCTGGAACAGCAAGTTGCCAGTTTTTAAGGGATAATTCTCAAATATGATTCTGTGGGCTTCATAGATCAAGAAGGAAAAAAACCACATGTATGGAAACATGCTATTCTATTGACAGTGCTCTTCTGTTGGCTTCAGTTGTTTTAAACTCTGTTTTAAGGTAGCAAGCGTTCTTTTAAAAATCTAATACATACCAACAACATACCAAGCTCCCTTTTTATTTTCCTTTTGTTTTGTTTTTTTAAAGACTGTCAGTCTGCCTGTGTCACAGTCCTCATAGAGTAAGTACTTAACTAATGTAATCTAAAGCTTTCAGTGGAAAGTGTTGTGGTTTCAATTCCAAACAGAAACAGGGCCCAACGTAGGCTTTGCTTGTCCATCCAAGGGCACATGGAGCCCAACCAGGCAGAAAGGGACTTGGGGGTACGGGTTGACAGCTGGCTGAACGTGAGCCATCAGTGTGCCCAGGTGGCCAAGAAGGCCAATGGCATCCTGGCCTGCATCAGAAATATTGTGGCCAGCAGGAGCAGGGAAGTCATTGTGCCCCTGTACTCAGCACTGGTTAGGCCACACCTTGAGTACTGTGTCCAGTTCTGGGCCCCTCAATTTAAGAAGGACATTGAAACTCTTGAACGTGTCCAGAGAAGGGCAATGAAGCTGGTGAGAGGTCTGGAGGACAAGCCCTATGAGGAGAGGCTGAAGGAGCTGGGGTTGTTAAGCCTGGAGAAGAGGAGGCTCAGGGCAGACCTTCTTGCTCTCTACAACTCCCTGAAGGGAGGTTGTAGCCGGGTGGGGGTTGGTCTCTTCTCCCAGGCAACCAGCACCAGAACGAGAGGACACAGTCTCAAGCTGTGCCAGGGGAAGCTTAAGCTCCAGGTGAGGAGAAAGTTCTTCACAGAGAGAGTTGTTTGCCATTGGAATGTGCTGCCCAGGGAGGTGGTGGAGTCACCACCCCAGAGGTGTTCAAAAAAGGATTAGATGTGGCACTTGAAACTGTGGTTTAGTTAGTCATGAGGTGTTGGGTGACAGGTTGTACTTGATGATCTCTGAGGTCTTTTCCAACCTTATTGATTCTATGATCCAGCTGCAAATAGGTGGCGTTTACCCACTTCAGGAGGGAATGTTGTGCAAATTGAAGGCTGTGTGCCGTGATGATCCGAAACTTCTGGCATCTACCTGTGACTGACTGCAGGACATGCTGTTGTCTGGGAGCTTTGCATCCAAAGCCAGTGCTGGGGCTGAGGGAAGGAGGCTGTCTCCTTTCTGTTGATCTTTCCTCAAGTTTGAATCCCTGCCGTTAAATTTCCATGTCATTTGTTAACTTGGAGTGACCTCTGCTGGGGAAAACACAGCCCGGCGCCGTTAACTCTTTGCAGCCCATGTGTATTTTTCCTTTTCAGTGAGTTGCAGAAGTGTGATTTGATCCAAGTATTACATAAACTGAATGCAAGTTGCTTGTAGCTAAGGAACGTTCTCAGTTGGATTCTTTTTTTGTGATTAAACTCCTGATACAGATTTTGATATTAAAATTTCAACAGCTTCTAAAGTATTACTGCTTTTACTGGAGTTAAAAACTAGTGTTTATGAGGTTGTAATTCTCCTTAGCACAGCAAGGTTATTCCATATGGAAATTTTTCCAGTGTTTTGTCTAGTCTTGTTTGTTGTTCCAAGCAATAGGCTTCTATTGCTTCACTTGAACTGTGCTCTGGGCCAAGACAGCTTGCTGTCCAGGAATGCTCTCTGATATTCAGCCCAAGTTTTCCTTGTTTAGTTTCATCCCATTTTTTTCTATTTACATCCTTGTATAACACGTTCACTCTCCCTCCTTAGTGTTTACACCCTTCAGATATCTCTAGGCTGTTCTCATGTCCCCTACCTCCTCATTCATTACTGAGCCAAACTGTAAATATTTAGCTCTTTTAATCTTTCCTCATAAATAAGTCCTTCCTGCCTTCTGAGAAATTCTGGTGACTTTCTCTGAACTCCCTCCAGTTTGTCAATAACCTTTTGGTAATGCAGGGCTCAGAACCGAACATACTATTTTGTATGTATTACCACATAAATCGTGACATAAACATGAAGTTTAAGACTGCTGGGGTACAGTTCTAAATGACCAAAATGCTTTGTCTTCAGGTAGTATCTAAGCTACAAGTTCTTTCACAAATTTTAAGGTTATTTGTACCATTTTTCACACGTGTGTAAGTACAGGTAATGAGGAAACTACTACAGAAGCAGAAATTCTGCCCTCAGAAATCCGTGTTCTGTTTTTGATACAAGAGTATTGTCACTTGCTCATTGTATTGCAGTAGTGGTCTTGGAGAGTCTCTTGAGTCCTGGTTACCCTGTTTATATCTTCTTGTTGGAAAGCCTGAAAGTTTACAAGCTAAAAATGTTCATATTCTTCATACAATGTTTAGGGCAAGTCCAAAAGGACTCTTTCCTTACCTTTATACTTCAACTATGTTCTTTTAACGTGTGTATAATATTGTGTGTATACCACTTACTTAAGCCAGGGGTGCAGTAATGAATGCAACATGGTAAATGTGGTAATTGTAGGGTTATGATAAGCAAACCTTTCACTTTTGCATCTCTAGTGAGGTTTCCTAAGACACTTCATTTTAAAAGCTTTGCTGTTTGTCTTCTCTATCATTCTGAGGAACATGTGTTAATGGAAAGTGAGTGACTGTTGTAGAGTTAAATGTATTCAAACCATTTTCTTGGCAGAAGTTGTTTGTTCTCCAGTGCAAGAACTGCTTATTGGTGCTTCTGGGCTCAGACAGGCCAGTTTTCTGCTCTGTTCAGCAGTGCTCTGCATTTTCATGGAAATGATGATAAAGTTTTAGGAGCCTTTAATGTTCAGCTTGTGTTGAATGCTTGCAGGCCCCTCTGTTTACAGCATGTGAAAGAACTGTGATCTTGTGTGTGCTGGAATAGGCAAGGAGAGGAAAGGTGGACAAGAAACCTGGAGAACTGTGCAGTTGTGCTCAGTTGACTTCTCTAAGCAGGGTATTATGACCAGACACCTTTGAAGTATTTATGCATAGATGGAAATAATCATCAATTAATAGGGCTTTTATTTCATCTGAGCTTTTAAAACATTACTGGTTGGTTTTTTGTTTGTTTGTGTGTGTGTTTGTTTTTTCTCTTCCAATACCACCTTTTGCTCTATTGAAGATACAGTTCTAGCTTCTCCCCAAAAAAAACCTTAGCTTGCATTTTCCCTATGAAGTCACAAAATGCTATCATGAAAGCTATGGAGGTATGGAAAACCTGCAAGTACCTTGATGGGCATCAGCTTGCAATGAGTACCTTGTGGTAGACTCTTGAGAGCTTGAGCACCCTCTGAGGGATTCACATGTACAGAATTCTTGATGGAAAAAAATTATGTGTGCAGCTGAGACTGGGAGCGGTCTACTGCATCTTAAATTATTTAGTAGCCTACCTTTCAGTGTGAATAGCTGCCTTCTGAGTTGTTTTAGCTGAAGCAGAGGCAGTATCTAGCAGATAGATTCTCCCCTATCCTTGCATACAGTGTCAGTGTCTGGACACCCCTGAGATCTTGTTGCTTCTGCTTTAATTAATTTGCCACAGAGTCTTTTATTAATTCCCTAAAAAAATTACAATCATTTAAATTTATTAAGAGAGATAAGCACTGCACTTTCTTGTTGTGTTTTTTCTTTTTAAACATATGAAACGTTAATTATGAGGCAGGGACATGAATGGTATAAACTGTACTGAATGTTAGAAGATGCTTAGCAACAAAGGTTTCCAAATATAGCAATTTATTATAAACTTAGCCTTCTATGGCTGCCTGTAGCATTTAAAGAGGGTGAATATAAATATAGCTTGATTTCTTCAAGAAGTGGCTTCAGTCATACTGTTTACAGAGAAAGGAAGTATTTGCTTTGTAACTCTTAGAATTTATCTTGAACAGCCTTGTTCATTACACATAATTTCAGTGTGCTGATACAAAACACTTGGGCTGTGATAAGATAGCATCACGAGCAGAGGAAGAACAAATGTCTTTGTTTAAATAGTGGCCTCTCTTGGAATAACAACTATTTGGTTCCAGTGAGGATGCTGCATTGCAACCAGTGAAACTCTGAGACTTCTCTGAAAGAAGCACCCATCACTTTTTGCATCACTAATTGGTAGTACAGTTAAAGGTGTCACCTTGTTTAGTCTTTGGGATTATAAGGTGTCATGGGTTAAGGGTTCACTGGCTTGAGCTGGCTATTATAAAAAAAGAAATTGTTACATCTTTGACCAGCATGAATCAACATAACTGCTGAATCTGTGAAGCTGCTGCATAGACATAGGATATGGTCTGTTGTCTCAAGCTCTTAAGAGTCTTGTTTGGGGATCTTGCTGCCTGCGGCATTCATTTGGCCCTTTTATTACCACTCCATTCTGGTGGATATTACAGCTAGGATGGAGTCTTTATGCTGTTTAATTGAGAGCTGTATATTGATGTAGATTTTAGATCTGTATAAGTTATCTAGGGGGATACTGTGCTTGGATTTTGCTGGAGCTGAGAAAATTCCTGCTGTATCTTTCAAGACCCAGAACAGAGTTTCTACAATCTGCTTGCATTAAAAAGACAAAATAAATAGGCAACTGACAGGCTAGTTCCTAGTTTGTATGTTTTTCCCTGTAACTGATGGGGAAGTAAATTCCCCTGAAACCCAGGACTGTCTCTGTTAGATCTGTGTGGTTTTTTTTCCCCCCCAGCTTCTGCAGTTTTGGTAGCCTGGCCACCTGCAGGAAACGTGAGCTGTTTGGGCTAATGTGATTAACAGTGAGTCTCTGTGCACCCTCAGGACTGGCCTCTGACTGCTCTTTCAATTAAACAAATGCCTTGTTCAATACATGGCTTCTCAGCCTTGTGTCTTAAATCTGGGCTCTTCATTTCAGCTCAGTCTTGATGAAAAAAGCCAGTGTCAGGGCATCAAGAGGATCTATCCATTCTTTAAGCCATAAAGGTCCAGTCCAAACCTTTCCTAACAGAATTTGGACCCGAATTCTGCTGGGGGGGGACACACAAATGTAAATATTTCCCTGGGATTATAACCCTAAACGTAGGAATGTGAGCTGAGACACTGCTGGAAGTATAAATTTTGATGAAAGCAGTTAAGGACCAAGGCAATGGGATTGATTTCAAGGGTGTTTTTAGGTTGGTTTTCAAATTATCCGATTCCAGTTACAGATTTTAAAGGGAAAGCACTGCTTGACATGCTGTAGTTATTTCATTGCCTGATAGAAATTGATCACAAATAAGCATATTTATGTTGCTCTTCAACATTATTTTTTTCTACAGCAGGGAAAAAGGTTGAAACTATGCTCTTGCAAATGGTCTGCTGTTGCATTCTCTAACTGAATACTGGTTCCCATGGGACATTCAAAATGAGGTGGGAAAGGCCTCTTGCCTTTTTATAAAGGGTCATGTAGAAAATATAGGGAGTATTAATAACATGTGTAGCCAGATGGTCAGTACTTAAGAAATGTAAAACTGAGACATTTGTGCAGAAATGGCAGAATACTATGTTTTGAAATGCACTGAAGAGTCCAGACACGATACAGACGTAAAGCCACAAGTTAGTTTTTGGCCTGGAACAGTTGAGTTTTCTGACACTTGTATTCCATTGTGCTAATTTATGGTGTAAGAAGACTAAGAAAATCCAATCCCCATCTCCAGAATCTGTGAATCTTAGTGCTGTGTTCTGTAATCTTGAAGATGGGCACTTGATGCAAAAGCTGTATTGAAACAAAGCAATTGGCCTAAGTTGCCTCTTAACAGGTTATGAACAAACATGTCCTCTCTTGCATGCACATAGAGCAGTGTGGATTTCTGGAGTTGCACTGTACCACGTTTTTTGGTTGTTTCTCAGAGCACTAACTCAGAATGATTGCTTTTGTGCAGAAGTGGCTACATCTGGATGCTGCTGAGCAGCCTGAAGGAACGTGCTTGAGGCAGGGCAGAGTGTGTTGACCTTATTCTTGCCCGTGGGAACCCTTGCCCTCTTTCTTAGGATTTCCTTGCCTCAGCATCTTGTGGGGCAAAGACAAAATCAGAACTGGTTTCAAAATTTCCGCTTTAAACATTTAAAACGGTTCAATTCCTTTCCCAGGATTGCACAAAGATTGTATTATTTTAGCAGCACAGGGCCTGGTTCTCACCCTTTTATTGCTGTTTGGTATCATTCTGATGTGACTGCAAAATTTCTGAGTCTTTTTCCTCCCACCCTCCTTGTGTCCTTGCACATGCTGAGTGCACAGGTGTTTCCTTAGCGGGACTATCTTTGTATCCAGAGGGGAAAAACTCTTACTTTGTATCCCTCTCTAAAGAGATGCTGGTGCACATTATGTTGCTTGTTGTAGTTATTTTTTTCTCATATAAATTCGTTGGCCTTTTTTGGTGTTTTGTTTTGGTTTGTAATCTTGCTTGATTTTTGGTTTTGTTTGGAGACTGTTGCACTTTCTGCAGTCAGGGCATGTGAACTTTTGGGTTTCATCATAACTAAGTGTGTTTCTATCTGAAACTGGCTTGCTTTTAATTGGATGATGGGATTGCTGACTTCATCTGCATAGTTCTGGGTTGAGTACTTGATAATCTGTTTAAAGCACATCCCATTCTGTCTGCTAATATAAATATAAGCAGGAAATAGTATTTTCAGAAGAGCTGATCAATCTGTCATTAATATTTTAAATTAACCTTAAGATACACACCATGCTCTTGCATCTTCAGCTCAAGTGGTGCAGAAGAAATGGTGTTTTTCTTGTGTGACAGGGCCTGTAGAAACTCCAGCTTTTGAATGGGTTGGGGGGGGTCAGCCCCAAACCAAATTGTTTGGTTTGAAGGATGGGGGGGGTGCAAGATGTGCAGTCTGTGAAATGGCAGGCAGAGTGTCAGGCCTCTGTGTGCAGATCCTGAAAGTGGAGCATGATGTCATTTTGCTTAAGAATGGAATAAATACATGGCAGATACTGCTTTAGACTGGGTCATTGGCTGAGCTATGGTGGGAACAGTTCTGTGTGGTCCCTGTTTATTTTTCTAACCCTGGGAATCAACACAGTGTCAGTAACCCAGCTCTAAGTTGCACTGACAGGGGAGATGTGCTGGTCACTATTCTGCTTACTGAGTTTTGTGTCCCGCAGGGGCTTCAGCTCCTGGATGCAAAGCTGGGTGAGAGCTGTGCTAGGCAGTGTTACTCCTGTAGCAACAGAAGAAATTCTCTGCTGTCTGTATAGCACCTTGGAGTCAATGGAAAATAATTTAACCAAGACTAAACTGATTATTGAAGATATTCTGAGGTCCACTATCTCTTAAATTACCCTATAGGTTTGGTTCTTGGAATTCTTGGTAATGCAACCTGCTGTACACAGTTGTTCATCTTAACTGGCATTTTGCTAACTGGAAGGTATTCTGCAGACTTCCATACTTCCTTTTTCCTTTCCTGTCCTGTCTTTTCTAACTTCCCACCTCCTGCCAGCTGAATTAGGATAACCAAGCTCACTGTTGTTGCTGACCAGTGCCCAAGGACCACTAGCCAGTCCTTGTGGCTTCTAGTCATTCTGCCCTTTGCTGTTCTAGTAGCTTGGCAGTCCTTGTTTTCCTTCCAACACAGGTATGACTAACCATAGTTAGGTACGTTTATGTATGGGAGCCGGCTAGAAACAGGCAGTCTGGAATTCCCTTGTTTCTCTCTGTTGTCATTGTCTTAGGATAAATGATGTGTGTGTACCTGACCTGTGAATAAAGTGTTTCCTGCAAGAAATAAGTTTTGAAAATACAGTTCCTCCTTCCTTCTGCCCTCTGGTTGCACCTCTCAGCAACTTTTAGTCAGCTCTATAGATGTGTTCCAGGAAATGCTGGAGCTCCTCATGAAGGTCTATAAATTGTATTCTTGTAATCCCTACAGTAGATTAGTGCTCAGGTTAGCAGAGTGAATTTGCAGTGTTATGGTTACAAGGGATTTAAGGGCATTATCCTTCCTGTGCAAACAATATATGAAAGTCTTCGGGGATTTTCCCATATAGCTCTGGCAGCAAAAGACAGACTGCAGAATATGGTTTCAAGAGCTCAAGTAAAAGTTTCTGCTGCATGAATTGTTTTCTAAAGAGTCATGCATTGCATATAGATTAAATAAAAAAGAAATAAGTTCAAATCTGTATTTATAGGAATGTGGTCCATGGTTTTGGTTTTACTTGGAAAGTTTGTTGGTGTTTGGCTCTATACCTGGGGGGTGGGAGTGGGGAAGACAAACCCAAGTCAGCTCAATAAACAAAAACACCAAACCATGCTAAAGCCACCTCTGAATTGAGGAAGATTCTTAGGGTGCAAATAGGAGAACACATCTGAATTTTTCAGCTCTTGTCAACGGTCATTTCTATCCCTAGGTGAGGGGAAAGTTTGCTAGTGGTCCACAGACATCAGATGTGTGCCTTGTGCTGTAGTTCCATTAGTTTGGGATTAAAGGGGGAAAGAGCCTGTGCCTAGACACATCTCTGCTGCCCCACAATGCTCTTGGAAGCTGCTGCTATTCCTGCCTAGTGCTGTCTGACTGTGATGGGTAGGAGAGCTGGTTTGCTGGGTCTGCACAGGATGAAAAGTTGACTTGAGAGTGTAGGGATGTGTCTATGGGACATTCTCTGTGGAGCAGTGGCTATTTCCAGATGATGATGAGGCTTAGGTCTGCTAGACAGACAGCCTTTCTCTGTGTTACTGTGTATTTATGCAAACAACATACGTATCCATGCCCTCTGCTGTTTTTTCATGGATTTGGCTATCCACTACCTTGATGTGAAGTGTGGGATTAGGATATGTTCAAGAATACATGTGATCTGTAGTATATGGTACTTGAAGATCTGTGAAAGTTTTCCCAATATAATTTTGGGGTTGTTATCATTGAGTGCAGAAAGCCATGCTGATTACAAATTGCCAGGTATAAAGCACAAAAGCTCCTTACCTCAAAAATCAATTGACCACTGGAATAACCTCTTGTATCCATTGCCTGTGCAGTCAGGTATGCACCTCTTAGAGTTTCTAAAGTACAAAGTCAATTTAAAGTTATATGAAATGCTTTTTCTATGCATAAAACTGTTGAATTTTGAAATATAGTGTGTAATGAATCTAGGAAGAGAGGAGGATGCTCCATCAAGAGCCATTAGGAAGCTGAAATCTTTCCACATTATGTTGAACATTCCAATTCCAGCTGTGTATCCTGTTGGATCTGACAGCTGTCACAGGGAGAAATGGTGTGTGCCTTCTGGGTTTGCCATAATCATTTGTGAGGGAAATGCCAGATTAGCAAGAAAAGAAGAACCATTTCCTTCTGTAAACAGTCTTGCAGAATGATTACAATTTATTTGATGCTACATACAAATTGTGATATTAGGATTCTGGATGAGTAAGTCCAGACAAGGTGGATTTGCAGAAAAAAGCAGCTGATGGACAGTGAAGGATGCATGATTAACAACTCTGTTTTGTTCAGTTCATTTCCTCAAGTGCTGTGTATATTCTGATTTTGACATCTAAGGTATATATGTTCCTCATTTTGAGTGCGTGTTTTCTGTTATTAACAGTAGTGTATAATTACACAGAGTCTGACAAATATAGCAGTGTCACAATCTATTTTTAGGCTCAGACATTTGTGATCATGATCTAATATGCCAACACTCAGCCAAGCTATGAGCAAGACAATCTTAGAGAGAAACAATGCTGTCGATCTCAAGCATAGCCTGGTACCAAAGAAGGATCATCTGTACCAGGACAGGGCGTTCTGCTGGGCTTTTTTCCCCCTCTGTCCACTTAGTTTCCTCTGTTCTAGACAGACAGGATGAGTTGGTGAGGTAGAGCACACAGTTGCTGGACTGGAACAAATTGTTTACTTTCCATTGTTTGTAATCATGCTTGTGTCCTTCCCTGTCCGTCCCCCTCCCCACCCCGGGATATTCCATCTGTAATCTACTGAGATTCAGTGTTGTTGTTCACTTTTTCAAAGGCTGCCTTCTGAATTAAGTTTCTTTGCACAGGGCAGTCCTAGGAACCAGCCATGGATCCCTTTAGAAATATCCCATCCCTTTAAAAATAGCCCATGCAAGCAGTCCCACTGCCCATACCTCTGTGTCCTTCCTTCCCTCACACAGGACTCTTGCTGGAATAATCCAGTGAAAACCTACTTGCCCATTTCTGAGTGTCTGAGCAATTGATATTCATTAATCCTGAAAAATGAAGTACCATCTGCAGAGGAGGAAGCAGAGCTGAAGCAAATGCTGTGCTCAGCTTGTTTACAGCAATGACGTGCACTCAAAACGTTCCCATGTGAAACGCCCAGCGGCGAAGCTGAGGTGCTCAGTGTTTTCTGAAGGTGCCATGTCCAAATCTTCAGTTTATCTGTGTTGTAACTTCGTGGTCATAAACTTGAGTTTGCTGCAGTGTTTCACCTTCTTTCCCTCTGTGCTGCTTCTAGCAGCATGTGTTGCACCCTGCCTCTCATTTCCCTGCATTAAATACATCTTGAGACAAGGATGTGTTTTGCTGCCTCCGGCAAGTCACTGCCTGTATCCTTTTCCTGTTAATAAGACTTTCCCCCTCCTCTGGTTAGAGGTCAATCTGAAGTGCAGGAAAGAACGATTATGATAACAGGAGGAAACAGGAAGAATCATGCTTTCTTTTTCAATCTGTTTTTTATTATTGTTTTAATGTAAAACATTGTTTTAATTAAATGGTGACCTGAGCAGCAGTGTGTGCGTGCACATGCTGAAATGAATCCCGGCTTTGTTTGGAAAGCTGTGACCTCTTTATTCCTGTTCTGGATCAAGGCTGCTGCGTTTCTAACCTGCTGCTGAGGACTGAAATTCCACTTGTACTCCTAGTAGCACCAGCAGTAATGATCCTTCAGAGCCATATTCTCCTTGCACACTTTGGCATGCCATTCTTTCTGGTTTTTAAATAAACTTGTTTGGTTTTAGGAATTCTTGATGTCATGAAATAACCACAACATGATTACAGTGGGGCTAAACTGGTACCTGATGGAGCAGAGTGAAGACCTTTGTCTTGCTTTCTCTATGACTTAACTTTGTGCCATGTTATTTATTCTTTCATTTATTTACTTTATTGTTTTAAATGAGACTGCCATGTGAATTGCTTTCACCAAAAAAGAAAATGCATGGCTCAACCCCAGTACTTGCCTCCACCCCTCAAACTGTTATCTGCAATGACATTAGCATAAGATGTCAACTTTATTTGCTGTGCTGTAAATATTAAAACCTCAGGAGTGAATTTCTGTTATCTTACTTATGTGTTTTTCTGCTTAAAATGAACTGTTTCAAAGGAAGGAAGGACTCAGGAAGGAATAACATGAAGATTGTCTGGGTTGTTAAAATAAGTCAGTGATATTTTATACTTGTCCTCTGGTGATCAGATTTTCATTTTTCTCCTTGGCCTCATGGAATGTTTTTATTTATAGATCTTATTAGTTCTGGATGTTCTGTGCAAGGGGAAACCTGAATTACAAACTTTTTTTTTTTTCTTCATTATTGTGTTAGGAGCTGGGGTATTGAATGCAGGTGCTCAGACCCTGCTGTAATTGGCAGTTTGTGGAGAGACACCAGCTGTACTGCTTCACAGGGGAGATATTGGATCTCTTCACACGTTGTATATATTGTAGGAAATGCAGAATTCCTGCCATTGTCAGAAGCTTTGCGTGTCCACCTCTACCAGTGCAGAAAAGGGACAACAGTCTGCTGACAGTTAAAACCATGTCTATTTTCAGAAAGGGCTT
This sequence comes from Dryobates pubescens, assembly GCF_014839835.1. NCBI lineage: Eukaryota > Metazoa > Chordata > Aves > Piciformes > Picidae > Dryobates > Dryobates pubescens. The sequence goes on from NC_071635.1 coordinate 6,672,786, forward strand.
ATCCTTTTTATTGTCCTTTCATGTGGCACTAATTGATGTTTTGTTTGGTTAAATATAGAAAATGTGTAATATATTTGTCTTTTTATGGTCACACAAGTCAAACTGGTGTCATACTACACCAGTCATGTTCTTGGTAGCACATGGCAACAGATACTATGTCTATCTCTGCATGTGTGATACTTGTGCACCTGCATAGGATCATTCAGGTTGGAAAAGGCACTTGAGATCATCAGGCCCAACCATTAACCCTACTCTACCAAACCGTATCACTAAGAGCCATATTTAAATGACCTTTAAAAGCATGCAGGGGTGGTGACTCAACCACCTCCCTGGGCAGCTTGTTCCAGTGCTTGACTGCTCTCTCAGTGAAAGATTTTTTGCCTACTGTCTGCCCTAAATCTACCCTGGTGCAGCTTGAGGCCATTTCCTCTTTTCTATCACTAATTACCTGTGAGAGGAGACCTGCACCTACCTCTCTGTGTTGTCTTTTCAGGTAGTTGTTGAAGCCTCCCCTCAGCCTCTTCTTCCTCAAGCTAAGCAGTCCTGGTTCCTTTGGCCATTCCTCATTCTCTAGGCCATTCACCAGCTTGTTCTTCTTTGCACCTGCTTCAGCACCTCAATGTCTTTCTTGTACTGAGGTGCCCGAAACGGAACACAGTACTCAAGTTGAGGCCTCACCAATGCTGAAGACGGGCACAATCACTTCCCTAATGCTATTGGTCACACTATTCCTGATACAAGCCACAATGCCATTGGTTTTCTTTGTCACCTGTATAAGACTATACTGTAATAATATACAATGTGATATATTTTACAGTTTCACAGAAGCAATAGAATTCTAAATTATATTAGACATAAAAAGACATAATTATATAGTGGGAAAACCATGTTGCTTCTGGGCATCTTGTGGCTCATCTCACTGGGGAATACCTGGGAGCTGCAGATGGTACTGCTTAGTCCTGCCTGAGGACTACTGATATATTTATGTGTGGGTGGGTTGGACTTGTGTGGCTTTTGAAGGATCAAATTATAGCAGGAAACTAGGAATTAGTATTGAAATTTATAGGTATTGTGTGTGAATGATTTGTCCAAACAAAGGAGAAGGTGAAGGCTATGCCTGTGTTTGAAAAGTGTGATTGCTGAAGGGAATCAGAATCACTGAATGGTAGGAGTTGGAAGGGACCTCCAGAGATCATCCAGTCCAACCCCCCTGCCTAGGGCAGGCTGCACAGGAACACAACCAGGTGGGTTTTGAAAGTCTCCAGAAAAGGAGACTCCCCAAGCTCACTGGGCAGCCTGCTCCAGTGTTCTGTCACCCTTACCATAAAGAAGTGCCTCCTCATGAGGAGATGGAACCTCCTGTGTTCCAGCGTGTACCCATTGTTCCTTGTCCTATCACTGGGCACCATCCTTTTCATCCTCATCCCCACCCCTCAGGTATTTATAGATCCTCTCTCAGCCTTCTCCAGATTAAACAACCCCAGAGCTATTGAGTGCTGCAGGGAAAATTTGTTGTGTATAAAGATAGCAAGATCAGGTTCCAATGAAATGAAATCTCATCAGTTTGGTTTTGAGAGCTGCTTGGAAGACACAGTCCCAGTAACAGAGGAATGGACAAGCTTGCAGATAGCTTATGTGAGCTAATTTAACATTTGCCTAGAATATTTATTATCCCTCTTCCTCTGTGGTTTAGAAATGTGTGTGGATCATCATATGGTCATTGGGAGGTTCTTCCCTGTTAACTTCATCTCCAGGAACACAGCAGCAAAGCTGTTTTGTTCTGTCTTTTGGAGCAGATGTAGTTTATATGCTGTCTCTAGTCATTAAATCCCCTTTTCCTCTCTCTCTCATCAGAAATGTCTTGCGTGTTCTTTGACCTATTAAAGGCCCAGCATTGAGACATTATTTTGAACATCATTTCCTTTCCAGTACTGGTGTGTGTTTGTGTTGTACACTTGATGTTTGTAAGAACCAGGAGGAAGTCTACATATTTTGTATGTTTTTATTTTTAATAGGTCTGTACGCGTTGCGGAGAGCACTGGGGAAAAGACCTAACCTAGCAGACAGCGAGGTGGCTGGGTCAGTGATGATTGCTTTCAATGACTTCCTGCAGGGGATGAATGATGTCAGGCCCAGCGCCATGAGGGAGGTGGCAGTTGATGTGCCAAAAGTAAGTTATTTTTTGCTAGCAACGTTGTTAGAGCTACGTTAAGGGTTGGAGTTGGGTGTTGAAATGCCTTACCAAAAGAGGGGAAGTTTCTGAAGTGGAAGCCTCAAATTACCAGTAAATGTTGCGCATATGTTTTTCTTGTTTGCATATTTGTTTAAGTATAATTTTGAAGACCCATGTACAGAAACCTAAGTTTCTAATCCTTTAGGAAAAGCTGGTAGTGTATCTTGGTCTGTTGTTTTATATCCTGAGTGGGTAAACTGAGTAAAAATGGAATGAAAATCTAATCCTGTAGGAGAATTTGGTAGTGCAGGTTGGTCTGTTGTTTTATATCCTGAGTGGGTAAACTGAGTAAAAATGGAATGAAAATCCAATCCTGTAGGAGAATTGGGTAGTGCAGGTTGGTCTGTTGTTTTATATCCTGAGTAGGTAAATGGAATAAAAATCCACAAGGTCTGTTCTAAGCAGACAACAACCATGAGACCTGGAACCTTTTAGCAGCCACAAACTTAAGCAGAAGCCAACTATTAGCACTTACAAGCAAAGGTATTGAAACAAAGCTGTGAAGGGATTGATTGCCATGACTTTAGGTAAAGTAGTCGACTCATTGTAGATGCAGTTCATGCTGCTGTGACCTGAATGTGTTCAGTGGCATTACATGGTTTTAACTGGGGGCAGAATTAGATGCTGTATGTAGGTTGTCACTGCCAAGCGATTGTCCCTCGGGGGCTGTTGTTACACAAACGTTACGTTATATTTTGTGGTGGTGCCAGGTTCATCTTTACCCCACTCATTGCCCTTTCAGTTATGTATTGTAATAGTTCAGTAGCAGACACAATTGAGCTGGGGAACTGATTTGGTTTAATGAGACCTTGATCAGCAAAATGAAAATATTGTATTTAATCTTGCAAAGCCTTGCCTCTGCGGGCAGTTGTGCTGGTGTTTCTCAGCAGCTCCCCTAGCTCTAGAAGAAAACATTTATGTCTCATTACACGAAGATGAGTCATCTGGGAATTAGATTGCACAACTGTAGACCCTTATTCCCAAACTATAGGAATGGGAAATAAAATCTGCCAACCGGATGCTGCACACAGCCAGCTCGGATGTCACACTTGGCTTGTTAAGAGTCCACGCTGTGCAGTGCACTGCTGGGTGGAAATGCCTGGGCTGGCCCCAGGCAGCTTTTCCTGGACGTGCTGTGGTGGCATCAATATCCGCACTGCTGCTGAGAACCACTTACTGATTCTCTCGTTGCTTATTGTGCTACTGACTTGTGGGCTCACATCGCTGTGCTGTGCCTTTCAGGCATACCAACCCTTTTGGAGTCAGATGCAGTACTACTAGATAGCACACAATAGGGACAGATAGAAGCAAAGTCTTGAGGTACTGCAGGAAATCTCTTCTGGACCCAGCTTAATGTACTAATGCAGGCTCCTGTTGTCCGTTAAACCATCCAAAACACAAGCTTTTGGTTTTGTTTTTGCTAGTTAGTCTTTGTGCTATCCTTCTGTATTGATTAATCTCCAGATACTTCCAGTCCATAAGGCCTTTTTTCCCCTGCTGTTCTTGCTCCAGAAGTCATTCAGCTAATTGTATGGGGAAATTTGTTAGAAAACCAGGGATTACATTCCTCAATGCTTTGAAGTTTGACCACAACACTGTCATCTAAAGATCCTTGCTGAAAATAATTTCAGATGTTAAGTGAATGATCAGCTATGAAATTTCTTTTTTCCTACAAAGAGAAGACAGAAGTCTGAGCTACATTAATAATATCCAGGTTTTTTGCTGGTTAGTGCAAATGTATTGCTCACTTTCCATCCACACCAGGGTGGCTGCCACTTTTGGGCTATGCAGTTAGTGTCAAATAAACCCATTGAAGAACATGCTAAATTGAACTGAGACTTCTGTGGCTTTTAACTTCTTTTTGTTTCAGATTTTGTTTTCCCACTATTTCATTACTTTGCAGGAGCCATGTGTCAATTGAATGAGAAGAGTTTAAAAAAGCAACTCCTAAATAAAGCCCCAAGTAAATGAATTTTGTTGAAGGGCTCCTTTCATTATAGCCATGCCACCTTGATGTTTTTGAAGCTGGTATCACCTCTGACACTGAATGAAAATAGTTGTTTTATTATGAAATGCAAGTTGTTTCATCAAGACACAGCTGCTTCTCTGAAATCTGCAGAACTTTGGGTAGGCTGTAAAGAAAAGTTTTCAAATCAGGCCTTGCTTTTTAGATCCTAGAATTGAGTATTGGTTGCTTGACTGTTTAGAAGGCTGCTAGGCTAACTTGCTCACTTGCTTTGTGTTGTGTTTAAAACCAGGACAAACCTCTTGTTATGCATATACTTGGGGTAGCAACTAAAGAATAAGGAAATATATTAGAAGTGACTTGTGTGGCTTCAAGCAAGTCACTTCTTGGTGTCTGAAGATATCTGATAACCTTCATAGAATGCTTTGCAGCCTGCTTCTGAAGAGTGCTGTATGACAAGCTAGTTATTAGCGGGGGTTGGCACTGACTCAGGGCTCTCAATTTTTTTAAACTTAAAACCCAAAATATTGTGTTCAAAGCATTCAGAATTTGTGGTGGGGAAAACAGCCAGCATGAGGTGAGTTTGGGGCAGTAGACAGAAAGCCAGGTGGTGCTGATGGAGACAAAGATGCCACCATGTGCCTGTTTTCTGTGGTTTTTTTTGGTATTCCTCATTCTTCCTTTTGTCCTTCTGCTTGTGCCCAGATTGCTCTGTGTGTGTTAGCTGTGACCAAGGCAAATGTAAAATACTTGCTGGCTGCTGCCACGTAGCATCTTGTTTTCCATTTTAACAGAACCTTTCTTGAACTTAGCTATGTGTTACCACCTCTTTAGAAGGATGCTTTTGCTGCAGCAGGGATTTGGGAGAGAGAGGATGCACATTATAAATCAGGAAATTAATACTTTGGTTCATTGGAGACTTGCACTGTAGTTGTTGTTCCTTCCTGTCCTATGGGCCTTTCTGAGATTTTTGTGGACTGCTATGGTTCATGCTTGTCTGTTTCATTCCCTTTACTGTAATTTAACACTTAGGGTTTTGTCTTTGCAGCCAAAAGGTTCTGTGTGAGACAGCCTTTCCTTGTCTGCTTTATTCCTTTATTGCTGCTGCTTAACAGTCTCTGGGGAGTTGCTGCTCTGCATCCTATTCTCAGCTCTGTTGACCTGGGGAGTGCTAAAGATTAGGACAGTAATGAAATCTTGGTGTCTTAGAGATTGTGGAGCACTGTCTCTGTATGTGTAAATTCAGCCCCAAGGCTAGTCTTCAAAATCATTTCCACAGAGAGAGAGGATCACACTTCAGTGCCTGTGTTACAAGACCTTTCTTCTCGGTTGGTGTGCAAGTACAAGAGGTGTAGCTGGCTGTCCACAAATTGGAGTTTGTGTTAATTGCAGCCAGGAAGTTACTGAGGATTTGTGTGCAAAGCCAATCCACCTAGGTCTTCCAAGCTGATCTGAATGTAGAAAAACTCTTACTTTGGAGTGTTTTTCTGTTGTTGTGGGATTGTGGGATTTTTACCCCAACTTATCTCTACCCTATTGAAACGGGTGGGGGGAGGAAAGTTTTGTTTAGGACTTGACTGGAGTGTGAAGATAGTGTTTTATTAGCTGTTTTTCTTTTAATATCATTGCTGCTTGAATTCCACATATTATATTCTAGAAATTCTAAGTGAGTGATTTTTTTTTTTGACTGGTTAAGTATTTTAAACTCCTAAGTCTCCGTTTAGTGTCCTTGTTTTTATGTCCTGACCCAGCTGTTTCCTTTATTTCATCTTCCTGGTTTTAAATGTAAAATGAAAAAAAATTTGAATTATGCCTCAGAAGACTTGTCCCTTTGCTTTAAGAGCCTTCTCAGTTGGTTGTGGTGATCAGCTCTGTGTATTTTGTACTTTCCTAGGCTTATTAAGTAATTATTTAAGAACCAGAAGAGGGTTGGTTACTAAGAAAAAGAATGAAGGTTGTTTGGTGAGTTTTGGTTTTGGTTTTTTCCCCCCCTAGGGTTCCTGTCACATATTCCTGGTGTGAGGGAGAGAATGTTCTGCAGGCAGCAGATTGACAGCTCCTCACCTTCCAGTTAGCCTTTAAACTCAGAATATATCTGAGGGGTTGGCCCTTGCATCTTGATCTTTGCTGTTTGCTCTCTTCTGTCTTTGCAATTTGCTTCTGTGCCAGAGTCTGATGATCGAGAAGTTTTATTTGGTTGGCAGTTTGCTTGGACTTAATAGTGCTTCCACTAAATACTCTTTTTCTTCCACTGTGTTCATAGAATGAATTGCCTCTGTCAGGGTCTTTTTACTTTTAGTTTCCACTCTGTGCACTGACATCAGGATTATAGCAACTGGGTCAAACCAGGAGTGACACCAGTCTTTAAAGAGTCAAGATACATTGCCTGTTGGTAGTACTCTGGTTGCCTTTCAGGTGTAGCTGACTTCCCAGAGCTAAAGGGTGATTTATGTCTAGTAAATTTTTGGAAGGGTGTTTTAAGGCAGAGGATCATTTGATTTAGGTGCATCTTGACATGTTTAATATTTGAAGTGGACAGGAATGGATGTGACAGGACAAAGAACAGGCCAGGGAATGTGGGAAAAAGTCTCAGGCTTGTTGACAGAGAAGTAGGGAGAGGTGTAGCAGGTTTTAGATCCATGTGCTGTTTTGGGTAGGATGTATTTGTTCTGTCCCAGTGTACAACTGATGAGCCTGTCTTGTGATATCAGCAGAGCTTCAGTTGGGTTTCAGTGTTGCTTTGGTCTGTGTGATTTTTCTTCCCTGTGGGTACTTCTTTGTTGGGAGAATTGTTTGTTCTCAAGCTTGTAGTAAAATCTCCAGTGCCGGAGTTCTATAACAGAGTGATGGTGCTGGAAAATGGAGAAACCCCCCCCAAAGCTCTGACACTCAGACCTATTCAGCTTAGCAGGATAGCACAGCTAGTATCAAGGCCTTACTCTGCAGCTGTGAGTAAAACCAGCTTGAGCTCATACAGTCCTTTCCTTCAGGAAAGACATATAAGTAATTTACAAATTCATCAGCAGCATCACATTAAGAAACAAGAAAACTGAGTTGTAACTTTGCTGGTCATCCCATAAAGTGTTTCTGCTTGTTGTTTTGTTGTTCTGTGTTTTGTTATTAATGTTTGAAGTAGATGCAAAGTATTTTACCCACATCTTCCAACATAAAGCAAGTCTAATCTCCTTGTACTTTGTTAATAATTGATCCATGTTTTAAAAAAGCTTTTTGAAGTGAGTTGTTAGAATCAGCTTCATTAAATTACCAGTATAAATTCTACAAAGCATTCTTTGGTTTAGTTTTCATATTTTGTAGTTCTATTCCGTTGTGTGAATTCAGCAAAATGGTCTCCTTTGCAGGTATCTTGGTCAGACATAGGAGGACTAGAAGATGTCAAGCTGAAATTGAAGCAGGCAGTTGAATGGCCTCTCAAACATCCCGACTCCTTCATCCGAATGGGGATCCAGCCTCCAAAAGGTGTGCTGCTTTACGGACCTCCTGGGTGCTCAAAAACAATGATCGCCAAAGCTTTGGCTCATGAAAGTGGTCTCAACTTCTTGGCAGTGAAGGTAGGTCATGTAGCCTTATACTTTCTTAACTCCTGTGTAATAATTGATAGTTTACCGACTTCCAGTGCTAGAATACAGTGGCTGTTAGTGTTTCTGACGGTGTTACATGTTACAGCAAACACCTTGTAAATATCAAGTAAGGTTTGTGTTTTCTTATGAAAAAGACTAGTGCTTTCTTGAAGGCTTAAAAAAATGTTATGATATATTGGGTAAGCTGTGTAGTGACACCTTAGTTATTGACATGATTTGAAATATTTCGTTAAAAAGAAGCAATTTTCAAGCAGTATAAATGATAGCAGATAGTTCTTCTCACTGGCATAAATACTTGCATGGAAATACCATCTCATCTCTTACATTCCTTTTCACTCCTCAGGAAAGTCACTTTCTTTTTTTACTGATCATGTTTCATTACAAGCTTTTCTTGCCCTGTTTGCCTTTTTTTTCATGGGAACTATTAGAAAGTTTGCAAAATCAGGTATATCTCTGTACTCTTGAATAAGTGGGATATTCTCTCAGTGTTAAGAAACTCTTTAAGTGTAGAGAAATGTTGGATTCCATCGCCTGTGAATCAGCATAATTGATTACTGTGGGTTGTATGGAAAATGCATGAGTGGAAGCTATTTAGTGACAACACTGAGCCTCAACATAGGGAGAAAAAAAAGGATAGAGTGATTCCACATGGAGTAGTTGTGCAGCTGTGCCGGAATGGGAATGAAGTGCAAAAAAACCCATTTAAGTATTTTAAAAGTATCTCCTCTCAGCAGTGAGATCACGTACTCTTGTCAGTTGACCATCTCTTCACTCACAAAGCCTCCTGTGTTGTTGGTTTCTACACTGCTTCCTCCTTGGCCTCTCCTTTCAGACACACTGTAGCTCTGCATCCTGTCCTCTCTGGGAGCAGAGGCTGTGGCACCGACCCTGCAGCCAGCAGCCCTGCACTGCCTGTGCTTCCAGGTATTGCAGGCAGGCCTCTGGGTTACGGTCACATCAACAAGAGCAGCCTTGGAAACGTCAGCCCTTAAGAAACACTACCTTTACTGCCTCTTCTTTAAAAACAGTCATCCTTTGTACTCCAGAGTTGCTGGTAAATAAAGTAACCTTTCCCTCCTTCACTGCTTCACTATTTTGTCTTGCCCAAAGCACTGACTGGTGCTTGAGAGGGTGGGGAAAAATGGTAATGGTCTGAAAAAAACTCAGTTAAAAATGCCCATGATTGCTGTCCTATATTCACCATTCATAGCTACATCAGACATTTTTAGTGTTGCATTTCATTATCCAAAACAAAAAAATGGCTGATGCTGAACAGGCTGTATCCAAAGGTGCACTAATATGAAATACTGTTCTACAGTAAGACAGCATTTCTTCATGGTAGAGTTGTGATGGGGTAAACCCCCTGCCATTGACAAGCCATAGCCAAAGTGGCTGGCTTGGGGAAGAAGCCTTTTATTCCTTGTTGGTTTAGTTCACTTGGCCTGGAATCAGTTGAATATTCAATGTACAGATGTTTCAAGCAGCACATCTCTGGAGCATGGCCAGCTTCGGATATGTTGATTCCAGCGAGGGAACGTAGCCCACTTTCTCTAACTTCACATTTGCTTCCTGGACAGAAAAAGCAACATCCATCATGTACTAAATGTGTTAAACATCATTTGTCTGTAGCACTTCTTAAAGCACAACAGGCATGAATTAATTTCCACTGCATGTGTTCATGCAGTCTGTCCAAAGGAGATGAATATGTGGACTTTTTGGGGTTTGAGGTGGTTTTCTTTTGAGTGAGAGGATTTTTCTTTTCTTGCTTTTAGTCCTGCTTAATTTTCCTGTTCTCTACGTTGTCTCAAATATCTGTCCCTGGAACTGATATCAGGCTTTTTGAAAGGGAAGTGTGTTTCTTGATACTTTACTTTTCAGACTTGCATTTTCCTTCCCGTCTCTCCTGCCCCAAATAAGTAATTTTGATGAAAAGTGTCTGCTGTGCAGTCTGTGGGATATGTGTACTCTTTCAGGATAGCTTGGGTGCCTCAGGTTTTTGGGTCCTTCTTGAGCTATGCCTTCTGTCTGCAGTCAATTGCCATGCTATGGGAGCCTGCTGGATTCTCCCTCCCCATGTCTGAAACCTGAGAGGCAATCAAGCACTTACTTGGTCCAGCGATTTTTGGAAGGTGGACCGATTATGTCTGTGTGCTGCATTTAAGATACATGGGCACAGCAAGCCCAACTCTCGAAATGCTAAATGTTCTCTACTTGTCTAAGCTGGTGGTCCTGCTTGGGTGCAACAGGTATCACTCCTGCCCCAGCCTGGCTCTGGGAAGGCTTTGCACTGTTTTCCAGATGTGCCTATGCAATGTCTGTGCAGTTCAGACAGCTGGCTCTGTTTAAATGAGATATTTCAGCTGCATTCTATTTAAGCGGTTGAAATGGGACATTTCTATGTGACTTGGCCATGGCTGGTGGTCAGCGTGCTGTACGAGGCATGGGCAAAACAACACAGCCTCCAGCCTATGTCTGGCTGGCCTCTAATAAGGTTTGGGAGATGGGCAAATCTAGGTGTAATTTCTGGGCAGTGGAGCTAAAGAAAATAACATGATAACAGATGTTTGACGTTGCTTCCTGTTCTCTCCTGAAGTCTATTGTGAGGTTTGAATGGTTGGTGTCACAATGAATGTGGCCCTTTTGTAAACATGCTCTTTGATATTTGGCCAAAACTTTTTATAGCTGTATTTTCACCAAGATTGGTGACCTTTTGCATTTCCAGATAAAAGCAGTTGGTTGGTTTGTTTTACAAAGCAATCCTGCATATGATTCCTAAGGGGAATAGTTTATTTTTATGCCTTCACTTGACTTTCTTTGTCTCTAATACAATATATCTGCTAAATTTACTGGGGAGGCAGCTGTCAACTGATTTCCAGGGGATGGTTCTTCCTGCCGCCTCCCACAACCCCTTTTTCTAAAAACTCTTGCAGCATTGAGGTTTTTTAGGGTTTTAGTGGTCATCTTGATCATTCCCCCCGGCCAAACCTCTGTTACAAAAAGACAGCTGAATTGTTCTCGATGTCTTGGAGTTTTGTGGTTGTGGATACAAGGAAGTGTAAGACTCTGTGAAGGAATCAGTTGGAGTAATTTTTCATTCTTCAGGATTGAACATCAGCCTTGACTTATCAGTATTTTCTTACCTAGTTCAATTCATATTGCAGTCAGCCTTCTATGCACCTTTGTTTCACACTCCTTTTGTGCTTGCTCCAAGGATGGTAGTTTTCCTCTGGAGTGTATTTTATGCATTTCTTTTGCTAAAGAGAAAAAAATAAATGTATGCAGATACTGGACCTATCAATATTAATAGGGATATAGTTTTCAGCTTCTGCCAGGCTGCTGACACCTCTCTGTTATATACAGTTGGCTCAGTGACATTTTTGCTGTAGATGTCATCTAGCTTTCTGAAACTGAACATTCAGAAAATGAGACCCTTTGTCACTGTGATATTTCTGGGGGCTTTTTTCTCCTCTTATGACTGTTCGTGGTGGGTATCTGTCTGGACTGTTTTGACAGTTCCTGCACTTGGGGTCAGCTTTCAGTGGCAGGTTTTTTGAGATATATGTTGAATAGATCACTAAGGTTTTGTGGTGATATTACTAGAGTGATTTTTTTTGCATGGCACAGATAATTATGGCTGCATTTGGCTTGCATCTTAGCTTATTTAGATTTATTATCACTGCCCTCTTGGATTATTATTTTTCTAATTTTTAGTTTTATTATTTATTGATTATTATTTTAATGTTATTTCTAGTAAATCCTTTATCATTGTGTTGTGCTGAGAATCCAGTGAATATTACTTTTATTGATGGATATTCTGTTGCTTTTCTGGGAAGCAACTTGCTCTGTGGATTTTTAATTCTTTCTCTTTCATTGTGGCATGTAGGTAATTAATGTTAGTACCAAATAAGAAAACCTCTGTGGTTTTTTTATTCTTAACTTATTTCAGAATGAGTACAGGAGAGTTTGCTCTAATATTGTCAGGCTGGGAAGTGCCATCATGATCTCTACTCAGATCTGCTCCATCACCAAGTTCCAGGGCTTTCTTTAGCTGACAGCCCTGCTGCATACAGAGGGGCTGTATGTTGCTAATGATAGCCTGCATTCCATTACCTGTATTACTTACTCAGCCTGCTAAAACCAGAAGGAGACTTTCTGTTAATTTCAGAAGGCTTTTGCTCAGGATTATGTCAACAGGATACATTGAGTTGTGTTTTCTTTCCAACAAGCAGATTACCTGAGTTTACACAATAAACAGCAAAAATACTGTGTAATTTCTATATGGTTGTAATGGTTTTAGAAGCATCATTTTCCCTCTTGCTGCTTAGTGCTTTTTAATATTTGTTTGTTTAAAAGCAAGACTAAGGCACAAACTCGCTTAGGGACAGAAGTCATCTTAAATTTTCAGAAAATTTAGACCTCCAAAAGTTGAACCTCTTGGAATTCACCAAAGTGAGGCAGACTAGTTGCTGCAAACATGACAGAGCAGTACTTAACCCAAACTCATCCTTGATGGTAAAGCTTAAGGATGTTAGCAGTAAGCAAACCAAGGGTACAGATTGTGTACCATACTGCTCTGTGATACTACTTGCATTGGAGCTCCAACTATGATGTGTGGGGAGACAAAAAAGGCTCAACAATATTCCTGACATTTTATTTGCTGCTGCTTAAGAGCTTGAGCTGAAAGACTTTCATTTTTATTTTACTTTTTCTTTTCAATTAGCAGTAATTACAAACATATACAGCATTCTGAGAGCTCTGATTTCACCTTGGCTTGATTTAACTTCCTGTATCACCCTGGTGATGCTTTAGTACCACTCTCTGAGCCTGACATGTGCTTAAGCTTAGTTTGTCATCTGGGTCAGTGATGTCAAAATATTTTCCAGTTGAAGTTTCCTCTGCTTTTCCCTTCAGCTCTTGGCTGTGGCAGCTCAAACAGATTAATGAGGCTTGGAAAGGCTGAGTGCTTTGCTTTGAGAACTGTCACTGAATTTGGGGGAATGGTTTAACCTTTTGAGGGGGATTTTAGCAGGCAGAAGCATGAAATAAGAGATCTGGGTGCCTGTAGATAGTTAAGCAAAGCATTTAAGATGACAAATGAAGAAGCATTATGGTTTTTATGAGAAACTCTGGCAAATATGTGATAAAATTCCCAAAATGATCCATAGTGACACATTTAACTTGTTAGTTAATTAGCAGATAGTGAAGTGAGCTGCATTTGAAAAAATTGCTGGAGATTTTTCACAAGGGATAACAATTTGAGATATTTTAATGAGTTCCTTTAATCCTGAAGCCATCTGCATACTTTACTCAACTAAAAGTAGAATAAGGCATTCGTCCATTCTTACTATAAGCTTCCTAAAAGTGAGCAGGCAGGCAGAAAACGATTTAAAGATAATCCCCTGTCTCTGTTTCCTTGTCTGTTCTTGGTTACTTTGCAAGATTAGTTTTTATTAGCACCTGATTTCTCTCTGCATCTTCATGTTACCAAGAGTTTGTCAGGAATCAGGTGAAAGTAGTGAATGGGGTGTTGCTGGAGGGGTGTCTTGTCAGCAGCTAAACATTTTATGTCATCTTCCTGTATGATTTTTGATCCCACATAGATGCTGCCCTGATGGTGCGAAGCCTGGTGCTAGACAGAGTAGTGGATGGCAGCTCTTTAGCCTGTAGTTAAAAGTGGTAATGAATAGGAACAGGTACTGAAGATCTGTGATGAACAGGAATGACTTGCTGTGGGATTTCTCCATGGATGGAGCAGGTGAGCAGGATGGGTTACTTTTAGATCTGCTTCAACTCAGTCACCTCTGACTTCATATTGCTGTGCCTGGTGCAGCACTTGGTAAGCATGAAAAATCCTGGTAAACTGGAGTGGCAGCTATGCCTGAGTGCTGAAGTGCCCTCTCTGAAGGCACTAGTGCATGCAGTGGATTTAATTCAATGTTTCCACTCGCTTCACTCTACACTGCACAATACAAGTAAATACTGCGTCTGTATTGTGGAAAGAAGCCTCCAAAGGTTGTCATTGAAGTTTGGTAGTCTTGGCAAATGTGATTCTGAGGCTAGCCAATAAAGAGAACTGAGTGTTGTACAGTTTGATTATGCTTCTTTTAGCAGCTTCACTGCAAGGACTGAGAATGATTATTTTTTGCTAGGCTTCTCCCTTAGACTTTGGAACTCAGAAGCACCTGTTGAAATTGGAATTCTTAAAGCATCAGACAGATACCAACAAGCTTTGAAGGTTATCTGGAATGCAGGGCAGAGGGAGAGTAAGCGATTAAAAAGGTGCACAGCACCCTACCTGGAGTTCACTTGTACTGCAAAGCTGGGAGCTGTGCAGATGAGATGCTTAAGCAGCACTGAGGAGGAAGCAGTAGCTTTGTTCTTAACAAGCACATATAATGCGTTTTCTGAGCAAATATTTTTCTATGTAGCATAACCAATTACCAACCAAAGCAGACATGTACAACCCTTGCACTGAAACCAGCCCTGCTGCTCAAGTCGAGGAAGTCTTGCTGTTGATCTTGTTAACTCTCTTTCCTGCAGCCAGCCTGACTCATGTCTTGCTTTGGCCTGACTGTGGTAGGGATGGGACAGCATTTTGCCGTTGAAATTGCAGTAGCAAAAGATTAGGTGACTAATTTCTGTGACTCTTCCAAATCAGTTAATGTTGTTGTCATGGTAGGGCCAAATGGCCCCAGCACAAACCCAGACAAGACACTAAGGTGTCTAGACATGGTCCCACTCTCCCCCTTCCTTCCTGCAGAAAGCCGGGGTAACGTGGGAAAAGGAATGAAGGGGACAGGACCATGCATGTCTGGTAAACAACCCTGTATCTATGGTAAGGGTATGTGTTCTCGCCACAGCCTGGCAGAACCCCTTCCCATTGGGTAACTGTGCTGATTTCATGCCCTATTGGTCCAATCAATCTCAGGCAAGATTTATATACAGGCTTGATTTCTAGTTGCCTGTGTCTTGCTTTTGCCTTGCTCAAGCCTTGCTTAGCCTTGTGTGTTTGAACCTGCTTGGACCTTGTCTGGCTTGAAACTGCCTAGAGTTGCATAGCATCGAGTTGCCCGGTCCAGCACCTGGGATAAAGCCACGAGCATACACACTGTAAGCTATGAGAGAAGCCACAAGCTTAGGAGTCAGAGCCAAGCCTGCTTCCCCTTGCGACCAGGATTTTGCCGTGCCTTAATTCACCAAGGACAAATCAAGCGCCTGTCATGATAGTGTCGTTAACATCCCACTGTCTGCTGAAGCCAGACCAGCCATTGACAACCACGTGGCATTCCTGCTGGCAACCTCCCGTGCCTGGCGCATGAGAGCGCCCCAAAGCCTCTAATGCACAGCAGCAGCACTCCCTACCTGGGTACAACCAGCTGTGAGTAATTAATTCACTGCCTCTTTGGCATAACAGCTCTCATTGAGTCTCCCCCTCCCACTGTGGTCGAGCGCCATTTTGCTCCTGGGGTATTCTCTTTCTGTTGCATCCCTCCCGGTTTGCATAAAACAGTTAAATTGTTATAGTTGCCCAAATCCTGTACATTGCCAGTGTAAATATATTCTAACCATACAGCAAACCTTTTGATATGTTTTGGCAATTTTCATATTAATGAAGGTTATTAATATTTGGATTAATATTGCCATATCCTTAGTAAATAAAGGAAATATATATTCCTTTCAACAGTTGTTGTAGTACTTTGGCTGGTTGTGAAGTCACTGTGCTCCTGGCCAGAAGGAACAGGTCTTGTTTCTTTGTGTCCGTTCATACAGAAGGTTTCTTGCAGAACAGAGCTATGCATTATGGAACTGGACCATTTGTTACTAGCACCTCTTGGTTAGTAGATCAGCAACTGTAAACAGCTTTTGAAGGAACGGCAGTGGGACCAGTGCTTTGAGCAACCTGATCTGATGGAAAGTGTCCCTGCCCACGAAGGGGGGTTGGAATGAGGTGATCTTTAAGATCCTTTCCAACACAAAGCATTCTGTGAATCACTGTGCTTACCTCCTGGCCACAAATGATGCTTCAGCAAATGTCAGCCTATGTAATTTTATTTTAAAAGTATTGAAAACCAAAAAAAAAAATCTCTTGGTATTTCTTGAGTGTCTTCCAACTTCAAAGCAAGCTTCCTAAAAAGAGAAGATGAGCTTTGTGAAAATTTGGAATGTCTCAGCTGTCTGTGGGTGACTTTGTGGTGGCCTGTAGACTGCTTGTCACACAGATCTATCTTTGGGAAGAACTGCCATCCATCTCAGCTGGAGGACAGCCCATTTGCAGACAAGGTGAGGCAGAAGTTCAGCTCAGGTAGGACCAGAACTAAGCCAGTTCAGCTTCTACATCTAGCTTCTTTGAACTTTGTTATTTTTTGGGTCGTGGTTTTAAGTGTTTGCATGGGGTGAAATGTACACCAGTTCTTCCTCTTCGGTGCTGTCTCTTATTTTGGAGTCTTCTCCTTTGTTGACACATATAATGAGAGTTCTGAGGTGCTTACAATAAAAACTTTGGTTCTCCAGTGCAGGTTTGGTGTCACTCCTGAGTGATGAACTGAGAGACCTTCAAACCAATTTTCATGGAAATTCTCCATGATGAGGCACAGGTCATTCATACACAGTGGTCTTTCACCTGGAGTTGCTGCTTAATGAAGAGAAAAACAGAGGGAAAACTTCATGACAAAGCTTACAGCAAAACCATATGTTCAAAATAATTCTGTTTGGAAACATTTTAAACAGTATTTATTGCTTTGATGTTGCCTTGATCATATTTTAATGCTTAATTAAAAATAAAACTCCAAGCATCTGAAGTTATATTGTACCTTAAAGCTCAAAGAGAGTAGTTTTGGTTTTAAGTATATTTCTTTGCTCAGACAAAAGAAAATGTCAGGTTATTTGATGTTGTGTCATACTAGAGGAGTACTCTTGGCACTGTTGTCTTTGATGTTGGTTTCCATGAGAATACTGATGTGAATGAAGATTACTTATGAGAATGAGGCCACGAAAGAGAAGGTCCACAGGCTTGCAGAAGTAGTTAGTAAAAACAAAAGAACAAAATCTATAGTCGTGGGTACAATCCGCAGAGGTTCATCAGTGTATCGGCTCAATTTAACAGCAAGCTAGACAGAAAGAGCCGTCTGTGCTCTTGTTCCTTAAGGATTTGTTAGGCCTGTGCTATCAGATTCCTCATCTGTGCTGAACATGATGAATGGCAAAGGCCTGGAGCAGCTGGGTGCTGTCACTTGGAGCTGTAGGCCTGTTCTGCACAGACTGCTGCGTGTTCTTCATGTTCAGTGTCGGCAGTGAACAGCAGGAAAAAGCTTTCTTTTTCTCTCTTGTGCTGTTTCTTCCTTCTCTCTTTCTTTCCTGTACTCTTCAATTATGTGTTCAAATAATTCTGATTCTGCAGAAGTATCTAACAGATTCTGAAGTTGTTGAAAACCTGTAGGTGACACTTCAGCTACTGCAGTGGTTGCTCTGAGGGTAGATGTTGAGGAAAGGAAGCGATGCTAATTGTATCATTTACATTTCTTGTGGGCAATGCATGCAGTACTCTCCTTCCAGTCATCACTTGATGGCTTTTACCTATGTGGTACACTAAGTCTGGCTACTGCAGTATCTCATTTGGTCCTTTGGATCATAAACAGCTCTTTAATGCTGTTTTTTTGGTACATATAGGCAGGTAATTTCCAGTGGTGCCTGTGTCAAGATGAAGTCAGCTCAGTGAACTGTTATTGCATGAGTGAAAATGAGTGTGGAGAGGGGAGACAGCAAAAAAACTTTGTGCTGCATTTTTAGAGTAACAAATCTGTTTTCTACCAACCTGGGTACAAAGTCCAGATGGTCCCATTCAAAGAGGGGTTGTAACAGAAGCTCTGTCACTGCCAGTGTATAAATGTGTGTCTGCCACACATTCTCAGCTCTAACACACCTGCTATTTCAAGCTGCCTCACTGCTCTGAGCCCAGTTTCACCTGAAGGCACTTGCAGCTGTGGAGTGTAGGAAGATTGTTCAGTTTTCTGACTGGGAAGAAGGATGTCAGTTCTTCTGGTGAGATTATGAGGACACCTGTTCCTTGGAAAATGGATGGCTCTTTTCATCCAGGGCAGAGGATAATTGTCTTTAGTTGTGGCTGCAGGTCAATGTTGATGCAAACCAGGCTGTAGTCAATGAGTCATTACCAATCCCATGAGAATCTTAGTCCCATTAGGAAGCATTATTTAAGGGTATAGCTGAACAGAAAATACTCTGAGAATTCTCTATTGTTTTACTTTTTATAATTGTAAGTACTTGTTCAAGCCTTGAATGCTGACCCTGCAGACTCTGGTCTGTTCCTAGTGGACAGGGCTGTGAGACTAAACAGTCACTGCAGCAGCTGGCACTAATAAGTGTACTTGGCAGCCTCTGCAGAGAGGAGAAGGAATGTGAACGAGCTGAGACACTGAACAGCTCTTGCGCTGGGGATAGAGCACCTTGTGGATGGGTTTCAGGTGTGCTGCTGTGGCAGCTGCTTCTCTCTGGACCTGCAAACTGTCAGGTTCAAAGAAGTGCTGTTAAATGTCAGTTTAAGTCACTGCTTTGGTGCTTGGCTGGGCAGGATGCGTGTTGAGAGTGCAAGTAAAGGCTTTTCTGTAATTCCTCTCTGGCTGATTGGCAGCCCCCTTGTTCTTGGTAAGCCAATAACTTCTAAGAACCCCAAGCTGGTTTTTTGTTTGTTTGTTAGTTCAGTTTCTTATGAAAGTACTGGGAAAGTGTTGTGATGGGAGAACTGCCTGCATGCATAGTTAAATGTATGCACACGGCTATAACAAATGGAGGAAAACTTGATACAGTTAGAAGGTAAGTCTGAAAATGCAGAAATAAGACTTTCAAGTGACAAATGACCACAATTCCTTGTAACAGAGCATCAGTAACATGGCACTGGCAGTTTCTCAGACACTTTGTATGCAAACACGTTGTGCTTTTTAAACTTTTAAAAAACTTATTTTACAGGGCCCTGAGCTGATGAATAAATATGTTGGTGAGTCAGAACGAGCAGTGCGAGAGGTGAGAAGGGGCAAGCTGTATATAATGTTACATGTTAAGCTTTCTTGGCATTTAAATTCTTCTCTGCTTGTAAAGGTTACCCTTAAACTTTCCGGAAAAACCTCCTCAATCATAGAATCATTCAGGTTGGAAAAGATCCTTGAGATCATCAAATCCAACCATTAGCCCTACTCTGCTAAGTTCACCACTAAACCCTATCTCTAAGCACCACATCTAAGCAATCTTTAAACACATCTTCCTCCTGGTTTAACTTTTTAAAATGGCAAAGGAAAAAGAGCCAACAGAATAAGATCAGAAGGAATGTGTTACAGTGTTTAAATTCCTCCTGCATCAGCCTAGTGATGCATGTCAAATTTAGCATCCAGTAGTAGCTTTCACTATAATCCTGTATAATGAATGAAAAGTCTGTTTTGTTTTGTTCTTAAAAAAAGAAGAAGAGGACTTAGGTCTGTTCTGTGGTGCTGTGGCTGTTGAGGTGTGCAGGGTGTGACAGCATTCTGTAAAAATTTTCCATCGCTTCCAACGGAGTGTTTCGTGATTGTTTTTCTAGATCTTCAGGAAAGCCAGAGCGGTGTCTCCTTCAATTCTTTTCTTTGATGAAATAGATGCTTTGGCAGTTGAAAGGGGAAAGTAAGTACTGCTGTTACAAAAATCACAGATGTTATTTTCTGATAAATTACACCTATGTTGTGCAATCACACCTTTATTACCTTTCTAGAATTATTGTATTAAATGTAATCATTCCACATGCAGAAGGATAGCATTTGTGACTTCTCCTCAAGTGTATTTAACTTGGCATAAACAGGTATGCTGGTAGAGTACCTCCTTTCTCATCTCATTAGCAGGAATGATTCCAGTGGTTCTCATGCCCTTTGGCTCTTTTCTGTGGTTTTAGCTGGCATTTATTTCCAGTAACTAACTCCTTTCTTTTCCCAGGGTTATTGCAGTGGCCTAATATAGTGTCTTCTTCAAGTAAACAATATAATCATGCGCTATATGACATGAATTTCCGAGGAGACTTCTTATATGCCTGAATTTGCTCTTGCATTTTAACATTTCTCCAGACTGGGAAAAACTTCATGAAAAAAATTGGGAAAACTTACATCCTTTCATGTGTGGCATTAAAAAGGGATTATGGTGCAAGCAGCTAATGATGTCTTTTTTTAATATCCTGCTTTGTGATGATTCTGAGAGGTCTTTAGCTGTTGTCCAAAGGTGGATTATAGCAGGTTTGAGTTGTTACTACAGCATTTCAAATTTGACAGGCTCTTGAAGTGGTCTTTATAGGGAATAACCTTTTTATTAAAAAAATGCTGCCTTTTGTGAGCAAATGCTCTTTGTCTGTTTTGTTTTGTGTGAACAGTTATGAAATATGTGCCTGTAGAAAGTATTTGTCCAGTTCAAAGGTGAGTCACAGCTTCATCACTCTTCTGGAAAAGAAGCTGCCTTGCCACCAATAAAGATTCCTTTGGATTGCCAAAGGACTATTTGTGTCTACAGCAAAGGATAAAAGGTGTGATTCTGGCATTTCAGCAACACAAATAAATTGTTTATGTAATAGGAGGTGGTATCACATGCAGCAGGGAGCTGCCTGTGAAAGAAATGAACACATTTTCTGTTGAAAATGCTAGTTCTGATAGATGTCACCAGCATCATTCTCATATGCAAGGACCGCAACTGTGTAACCTTCTTAGAAGTGCCAGCCACCCTGTGAAATACCTGCCTGCTTATCACAATAGAGAAGTTGCAAAAGTGTGTGCTGAAATCAAGCCAAGGTGGGGAGTGGGGATGTACTTCCCCCGTGTTGCAGTGCTGCGTATTTAGCTTTCAGAAGCACCACTTCATCAAGATAAAACCTTGTGGTAAAATAAGCCATACTACATTTTAATCATCCTGTTCATGCAGGGCCCTAGAGGTGTTGAGTTGTTTGTTTGCTTTATTCTTTTAAGGAGTAAACAACTGGTTTTTACCTTATCTGAAACTGTCTGTCGGGGGTAGTAGGCCTGGCACAGCTTGCTGAAGAATGTGGTATGACCTGCTGCAGTTGTGTTGTGCTTTAGACATCTGGTTTTGGGGCTTTAAAAAGAACAGGGTGGGACACAAAAATATTTCATTGTCAATGTGAACCAGATGGGAGGTAAAATATGTAGCAGAGTTCTCATAAAATTCATCTGAAATTAAATGGTGTAGGAAACCAGACAAGGCACTTACTAGAAATGGCCTTTTTTTTTCCACAGGCTGACTTTGCACAGTAGGAATTTGCAAATGCATTAGAGATGCTAACGATTTGTGGTCTCTGGAGATCCATTTCCTGTGCTGTTAGTAACCGTGCTGAAATTTTCGAGGAAACACCTGTTGATATTGTCTTCCTATTCCCTCTGTTGGTTGAATTAGTTTTCACTGCTTTGGCAGTGAAGAACACTTTGTGACAGAGCTTTCTAAAAGTTTCTCCTCTCAGTTTAAGTCCTTGTTAGGTTGCTGTGAGCTCTGTGCAGTGTGCTGCATCCCAAACCTCCCAGGAAGGTAACTTCCCCCGATCCTAACAGGACGTGTCCAGAGGTACAGAGAAACCTAAATTGTTAAGTTGTGGGAGTAGTTTCAAGCTTAGTTCAGATCTGAAATACAAAAGTGAAATAGCATGAATTGCTTAATGCTTTTGCTCTTCAAAGCACTTTGCTAAGCATTCATTAACCCATTGTTACTTGTTTAGATTTGAGTAAAGCTTGTGGATTTAAAACACAAACATTTTTGCTCCCAGCCTCCTGTAGAGATCACTGAGTAATCCCTTCTCATCAACATACAAACTCATAGACTTTGTAATTAGTTCTAATACAGCTAGATGAAGAGAGCTTGAGAATTTTCTTCTTTGCACCATTCAGTGTAAGGTCTCCTTTGCATCATGTAGCGGAGTTTGTCACCGCACAAGCCATGACTCCATGGCAAACACTGGCTGTGTTCAGATACGCCACAGGGTATTACAGTAATACATCAAACCCTCTACCTAACCTGTCTTGTGCAGCAGTTTTGTTTTACAGAATAGTCTTGTGCATGGCTTCAAAGAGGAAAAGGCTAGATTTAGACATTAGGAAGACATTCTTCATCATGAGGGTAGTGAGGCACTGGAACAGGTTGCCCAGGGAAGCTGTGGAGGCTCCAACCCTGAAAGCATTCAAAGCCAGGTCAGATGGGGCCATGAATAGGCTGATCTGGTGGGAGATACCTCTGCCTGTGCTAGGAGGGTTGGACCTAGATGATCTTTAAGGTCCCTTCCAACCCAAACCATTCTATGATTCTACATGTATTAGTTAAATGATAGTGTGTAGCTAACAAAAATTGTGTTAGTTGATACTGTTCCATGTCAAATGTATTATTTCTGAAAAGAGGATTTCTTATCCAGCCTGCTTAGAGGTTCCATATGTTTTATCTACATGAAATATGCTCCTGGGTTTTGATTCTTGTCTGTCCATACCTCTCTCCCAATTTTGCATGCAGGCAACAAAATAATTAAAAATGTGAGCTGGATGCATACTAACCTTGAGGAGAAGTTACTAAAATATAGTCCTCACCTGTAGAAAAATTGTTCAGTGTAAGGAGCAGTTGCTCAATGGGAAAGTCTGGAGATCCTTGATTCAAAATCCTCGGTGATTTTGAATGGCTTGAATTTCCAGTGTGGTAGGAAGACAGATAATTTGAGCTGTATTAACTTCTGCATTTTATTCTTTATGATGTGCTTCCATCACTCTTGGAAGATTTTCCCTTCTCAGTTTAGTTTATGTTGAGATGTTAGAGAAAGTTTGGAGAGAACTGAAAATACAAAATCAGGGGCTGACTGAAGTGACTATAAAAAGGAGAAGTTCACTATAAGTGGGTCTAGAGAACAGATGATAAATCTGCAGAAGATAAGGTGGTAGAAGGCTAGAGATGTCACAATGAGTTTTAAGTAGGAAAAATGATTTGAGATAGGAAGAAAATCAGGCTTTTGGTAGAGAAATCTCCTTAAACTGAGTTTGTTACATGAGGGAAGCTCCATCAGGCTACCACTTAACATCTGTAAATCAAAGCTGATGTTTCACAGAGTAATGGAGCATTCATGGAGCAGTCATGCACCAGGAGAGGTGAACTACATGATGCACAGAGCTTTGTCCACTGCTCTGTGGTTCTGATTAGCTTTTGCCTTCCACAGGCAGCTCACAGGTTGATTTTTTGTTGTTGTTGTTTGGTGTGTGTGTGTGTTGTTTTTTTTTCCCTTGCTTTTAAAGATGATGTTATGACTTTGTGTAGGAGGGATTGTGCTGAAGTGAGACCTGTAGGACTGGTCCAGATACAGCAGCACATGAGGAGGAAAGTTTGCCTTGCAGTAATCCCTTGCCTGGACAAAGCTTGAGAGGCTTTACAAATTGCACAGCTGCAAAGAGTTATGGGTATTTGTTATCCCTTGGTATCCTGACCATGTAAAACCTAATTCTTCTGGCCATCAGAGGTTGCCAAGAGGGAAATGGCTTGGTAATTAAACTTGAAAGTGATGAATGAACGTAGCTCTGTGTAAATGCAGCACAGACAGTCTGTTTGCTGAACTTCAGAAATCTCTGTGCTTTGGAAATGGGACATTGTTTATATAAGTAGGATTTTTAGAATTTTTGGGCAAGAGGCATATTTGTTCCTTTTCTTGTTTTTCAGAAGCAAAGCATTTTCCCCTGTAACTGCATATCTTTGTAATGTAAGATGGGAAATGTTGTAGACTGATGTGAAAGACAGTGATGAAATCTGTTTTCAAAGGGAACAAAGAAAGAAAGATAAGGAACAAAACTGGTATTTAGCATTGGACTTGTGGAGGCCAAAACAAGTTGGTAGATGCTAACCTTATTGGAGTGAGAGTAGAGCTGACAAAGTGAAGGGACTTGGGTACCAGTCTCTGAAACTACAATATTATGATGCTTTTCCTGGGAGGTGTTATCCTGTGTGCTGAGAGGGAGAATAGATAGGTTCCAAAGCCACAGTTTAACATGCTCACAATCTCTGAGAGATGAACTGTTTTCACTTTAGGTATTCAAATATTTGCAGTCTTTACTTTTGAGGCCCTCAGGCTTCTAAATGAAACTGTGAAGAGCAGAAGCTTCTCTTCCAGACTGTGCCACCTTTGCTTTTAACAGAGACTGTGATAAGTCTTCTGTTCTTGTTGCCTGTCCTTCTTGGAGTATTTTAGCCCATATTTATACTGTACACTTTAGCACATACTACACTGTACATTGAATATGGTGTCATGTTTTTTTATCTATACAAATTCCCTGGTGTAACAAGTAGCCTCTGTCATGAAGGGGGTCAGTGTGTTCCATCCTAGCAGTGGAATCTGTGGGCTGGACCCTGCAGGGACAGGGGCATTAGGCAAGATGAAGGTTCTCAGCAGAAAACCAGTCTACAGAGTGTGAATTACCACTGTGCTGAAGGAGGTATTGCCATCCTAACATTACTCTTGCAAAGGCAAAAATCACAGAATTACAGAATGGTGGAGGTTGGAAGGGAGCTCTGGACATCACCTAGTCCTACTCTTCTGCGAAGGCAGATGCACCTAAAGCAGCTTGTGCAGTATCATGATCTAGTGTGAGGTCTCCCTACCCATGGCAGGGAGCTTGCAACTAGATGATTGTTGAGGCCTCTTCTAACCCTAACAATTCTAGGATCATGTCCAGGTGAGAAAGAGACTCCACAACCTCTCTGGGCAGCCTGGTCTGGGGCTCCAGCATCCTCACAGGAAAGAAGTTTTCCTTTGTGTTCAGATGGAACTTTCTGTCTGCCAGCTTGTGCCTGTTGCCCATTGTCCTTTTGCTGGACACCACTGCAAAGTCCCTGACCCTATCTTCTTGATACCTGCTCTTTAGATATTCATAAGCATTGATAAGATCCCCACTCAGTGTTTTTTTTTCACTTCAGCCTGGAGAAAAATCAAGAATATATAGAAGAAATGGAGTTTCCCTATGCCATGCTTGTGTTGTGAGGGACCTGATTCTAGCAGTGGGCTCAGTCAAGGAGCTTTGCATTTGTGGCTTGTGCATTTGTTGGCACTGGCTGTCCCTGAATTGGGGGACATCAGCTGATCCCTTGCAATATCTGAGCTGTGTTTGGTTATGACAGAGTTGAGGCATACCAAACTATTGTGATGGCTGTCTGAATTCTGTAAGGTTTTGGAATTTGATATCCAAATAGAAATACTGTGTGTGGGAAAAAAAGCTGCATGTCCTGTGCCAGCTTTCCACTTTAGGCTTAGCAAGGAATGGTGGAAAGGTAAAGGTTTGACACAACTTAATTGTGCAGTAAAGCTTGCAATTTGTTTTGGAATAGCAGTTTTAACAAATAGCATTACCCATAGGTGGTGTGTGACATGACAAATACCTGCAATCTCTTTAATACCAATTGTTGTCTAGCAAGAAAGCTTGATCACAATGTGTTTTAAATGTTTCTTCCTTTTAAAATGGAATACAAGGGGGACATAATTGCAATTAAAACTTACAAATGAAACTTCTTTGAGATAAAAGTGAACCTGCTATACTTAAGTCTTGTTGTACTGAAATGAAATCCAGTCTTGTTAGTTACTTGTAGGTCTGTAATACCTCCAACTTAAACTGCACGTGCTTCCCTGGCAGGCATGATTGATTACAGTTTTCAACTTGATTAACTCCCAGGAATGCACAGAAGAGAAATGCTGAGGAAAACAGAAAGAAAGGAAATGGGAAATTTACTGTGCATCAGGTGTATGTTTGGGTTGGTGTTTGTTGGGTTTTTTGTGTGTTTGGCTTTAATGCAAGCTCAGTGTTAACAGAGCTTGCATTAAATTATGGAGAAGTCTTGATGTTAGCATCCTTTGCATTTCAGCTACATGGTGCCAGGGCCAAATGAAAGCAAGATCTAGTGTCCATCTTTCATGGATATGTGTCTGGAATTAATTGCAGACAGATGGAAATGGACAGTGGATCACCACCTGGCTACTTAAGGGTTTGGAAATGTAATTGAGGAAAGCCTTCTGGAAGAAAGCCTGTTGATTCCAAACCTATCTCAGACTGGCTCTTTTCCTCCTCTTCTTTCATTTTGTTGCATTTCATTTTTCTGGGCCTACTTCATTAACTTCTGGAAACTGCAATAAGAAGAAATTTAAGCAAATGGAAGAGTCTGGTTGTATGACTGTTGAGGACAATTAGGTTTCTGCAACATTCTATAGGCCATTTGTTTCAAAGTCACCTGCTGACAGCTGAGCACCATTTCCTGTTTTCACAAAGATCATCCTTCTATGAAGCTTGCATAGAAGCTGTAGGCCACTCAAGGTGTAGCAGAAGTTCTTTTATTTTTCTGTGCTTTTTTAATGTCTTAAAGACCAAATGGCACAAACTGCCCTTGGTGCATCCACAGTTGGCAAAACACTATTGTGGCCTGGAGATGAGAACAAGAGGACACAGCCTCAAGCTGCACCAGGGGAAGTTTAGGCTCGAGGTGAGGAGAAAGAATTGTTAGCCATTGGAATGGGCTGCCCAGGGAGGTGGTGGAGTCTCCACCCTGGAGGTGTTCAAGAGGGCACTGGACGTGGCCATTGGTGCCATGGTTTAGTAGTTATGAGGTGTTGGGTGACAGGTTGGGCTTGATGATCCTTGAGGTCTTTTCCAACCTTATTGATTCTATGATTCTATAAAGATAAATGTTCTACCCCGCTGCTGAACTTCCCAGACTTGTCCAGGTTTTCTCTGTAGATTTCACTTCTGTACTATGTGAATTTTGCTCTTGAGGAAGCAGGGAAGATGTGAGACAATGTAATGTGTAATAGCTGATACAGGTGTGTACAGAATATGACAGCATCTAATTATAGTGTGCTGATGAAGGGAAGGGCTCCGGATTATCTCCTTTTGCATTTTTTCTGATGACACAGGCAGGAAAATTCCCTGCTGTGGGGAGTGTTTCTTATCTTAGCACTGAAGGAGGTTTGTTTTATTATTTTAATGAATAGCCAAAATATTTAAGTGATAACATACAGGATTTGCATGCTGTACATCTCTCCTAGGCTGGAGTATCTGAAGTGGTCTGAATTAATAATGTACATATAAATGGTACCGTAAATGTGCCAGTTGCTTAGGCCTAGCTTGCTGTGTTTTTATGAAATACCTCTTTTATTCTGAGTGTGAGTACATAGAGGAATCAGTAATAGCAGGTGACAGTTTTGCAGCTCTAAAAGGGATTCATGCCTGTAACCAGAAATAATAGGTGATGTAAAAGATGGTGTGGTTTTGAGGGGGAGAAAGAAAACTGCTCCAGGGGAAAAACAGTGATATTGTGCTGCTTATGTAAACATGCATGTCACTGTAAGACTTGTGTTTTTAGTAATGTCTGGGTTTGGGAAGATACTGCAAGGGAAATAAAATTCATAGATTCATAGAGTGGTTTATGTTGGAAAGATCATCTAGTTCCAACCCCCTGCCATAGGCAGGTTCATTCCATTAGACCAGGTTGCTTAAGGCCCAGTCCAGCCTGGCCTTAACACCTCCAGGGAGGAGACATCCACGACTTGCATGGGCAACCTGTTCCAGTGTCTCACCACGCTTTCTGTAAAGTGTTTCTTTCTAATACCTGGTTTAAGTCTACCCTCCTCAAGCTGAAAGCTGTTCCCTTTTATACTATCACTACAAGCCCTTGTAAAAAGTCCCTTCCAGGCTGTCTTGTAGATTCCCTAAGTTCAAAGCTAACATAAGGGCTTAGCAGAGCACATAAGGGCCTGCTCTGCTATCTTCAATTCAGTCAGAATATTCTTGTATCTAATGTCTCAACAGAGTGTATCCATGTGGAAGAGCCTGCTTTTTCTAACTGGCATGGCAATGTCTGTTCTGCTGGACACAATGTCCCACTGATAGGATTTGTGGGTGAAATTTGATAACTGGGAAGATGCTACAATTATTATTTTTCTGGTAATGCTGTTGGAGTAGATGACTTTTTTTTTTTTTCCCTACTGCTGTGGAAAACCTTGACCTGCCAAAGCTGTATTTCACCACAGTTTGTGAGGGAAGGAAATAAAACAGTGTGACAGTTAATTACGATCACGGCAGCTGGGCTGAAGAGATGGACTTGGCAGGTGCTCCTTGCTGACAGGTTACCCCTGCAAAGCCCTGACAGAAATGTCAGACCCAATAAAAACCCTTCAGACAGTGCGAGCGAGGCGACTCTTGCGTGGGAGCATGCTGGCAGGGGGCTTCGGTATTTCAGGAACCTTTTACCTCAGTGCTCTGTGGAGAAGCAGAGAGTTCTGCCAGAAAGATCTACTTCAAAACCTGTATTAATTTTTTGATATCAACCATTTTGTCATGTCAATGAGTTTAACATTTGTTTTGATAGGAAATGGTTTCCAGAGATTTCAGTGAAACAATTGTTAGCGATGATACCGTGTCCACAACTGGTTTTGAAATCCATACATTTTGGTTATGATTTGCAACTCTTTTGTTAGGGGAAAATAAGAATAAACCTGGCATTTATCTCTGTGTAAATCTTGCCTGATAGGACTTGTTGGAAAAGGAGGGCTGTACTCCCCTCTCACAAAACCTGCATTATAGATTTCAGCTGTGTGGAGATTAATCCCTCTGCAGTAATTTATCCTGGATACTTCTCCTGGGGCCTGCCTCTTTGACCCCATGGGTCTTCCTGAGGTAGGGTCATCTGTGCAGAAGTGGTGCTTTTCAGGAGAGGGGCCCTCCTGGACTTCCCTTCCTTCTGGTTTTCTAGTTTCACAGTTACTGTGAATTTAAGAGTGCTCAGAGTGATACTGGGTGAGTATTTCCTGCATTTCCACATCTACAGGTCAGCAGTGGAATAACTAAATTAAGGTCCTGATTCTGAAGCTAAGCTGTTCAGACAGGCTTCAGTGCCACTGAAGTCAGTGGTGGGATGGAGAGTCACTCGTTGTCCTTTAGAGGATTGATTGGTGATTGAGACTGAAATATGTTTTCCACTGACTATGACATTTGGTGTTCAGAAGAAACATCGATTCCTCTCGCTTCAGAAGCGTTCTGGGTTGTCAGATGACGCAAGTGTACATTTGATTTAGCTTATAGTAGTGATGCTTACCAAAATTCAACACAATGGGAACCATAGTCACTGTGTTTTCAAACTGCTTTGTTTTCAACTATTAAAAAAGTCTGTTTTATAAGGGGGAGGAAGAAAAAGAAAAGGAAGTGAAATAAGTAAAAATATACAAAATGAAGTTGCTGGTTTGCTTATAGGAAGAAGGGTAACAGATTTGAATCTGATGACTTCATGCATCTGGTTGTGTCTGGAAACAAAATCTTGGCTTGAAGAACTATATGAGCTAGTGAACTGTATGTACTTCTTTATGCAGTGATAGAATCAGTCTGCAATTACTTTTATATCCCCAGGAAGAAGTATGAGAGTAGTTTAGGGTGTTCAAGGAGAACAGCTGGTTAGAACAGTCATTGGAATAGGCCAAATGAGATTAGAAAAGGTGCTGTGGAGAGCCCTCACCTGCTATACTGATTTTGGAGCTGGGGTACATGATTTCTCAGATCCATCAGACAGGATTAGAATTAATTCAGATTCAATGTGAAGCTCTGGTACACTTCAGAATGCATGTTTTATTCTGTCAAAATGTTAACTGGAGGTGCTTTTAGCTAAAATAAAATACCAAAGCTGGGTTTTGTTTTCTATATTTGCCTTCAATAGTCTACTGTGGTCCTTGGATAGTCTTACCTGACAGGCTTTTTGCTGTTGAAGAAGTTCCTCTGATGGTCAGGTCAAGTGTCTGTGCAGGAGTGCATGTGTGCTTGACCTGCAACTAGGTAACTTGCAGGTTTAGCTGAAATAGCACATCGAGGAGGATATGTGGCTCAAACTAATGAAATAAACTAGAAAGCAAAGACGTTTTTTGCCTTTAAAGCTCCTTCATTGAGGATTTTAAAGAAAGAGGGGTTGTCAAAAAGATTAAAATACCACACAGCCTACAGACTGATGTATTTCATTAGGGAAACACAGGTGATTGCTCGAAATTCTCAGGCCCTTGTGGAGCAGCCAGGCTCCTCTCCTCACACGTTTTTTAGTTTGACGTTCGAGGTATTTCTGGTTGGGACATGACTCCTGCATAGGCACACCCCTGCACACATGGCCCTGCCTGGATTATGTGAGGGGCTTACTTCTGACTGCCTGGATTTGCAGGTGGCGTGTTGACAGGAAATTAGTTTGTACCCGGATGTGCCTTTTGAGGACTATTTCCATGCGGTTGTGATGATGACATCAGCGTGCGGAGGTCAGGTGGAGGGGGGAGCCAAGCCAACCCGTTGGCTGGAAGTTGGTTTTGGCAGCGCCTCCGTGGGACTGGAGGGTTAATCATAATTTGTTTCTCTGGCTGCCGTTTGCGTCAAAAGCCTGGGCAGCCTTAATGAATGTCGCCTGTGTTAATTTGAAACCTTTGCTGGGAAATCATGGGAAAATGGAAAGACGCATACTTGTGTGTCACCCTTCAGATTAACAGCTTGGGCAGCACTGGAGCTCTCGGAGCACATGGTGTGGCTCTGATGCAGCTCCCAGCAGCTGCTAAAGAGATCTCTCCCTGTAAACCTGTGCCTGCCCAAGCTGCTCGTGGGCCATCCTGGGTAAACCGACAGCTAATTTGCTGCGAGCCGTGCTGAAAATGGTGCAGCGTATGACAGCTTAGTGAACTGTGTAAATAAAAGCACTGAGACTGGAAATTCCTGGTGTTGGAGGTCTCGGACACCTCTTCATTTGACACTGCTTTTATTGTTGATGGGTTTTTTGCCTACGTGGTTTTAGAAGTTCTTTAACTTGGCTTTTAGCAGATAAGAATAAAGCCCCTAGCAGTGTAGTCGTACCTCCCTGCATTGTTTGAGCAGTATCATGCTGTCAGTCATTACTTAACTGCAGTTTTCTGATTATGCTCTAATTGAATAGAATAGAATCACTAAGGTTGGAAAAGACCTCGAAGATCATCAAGTCCAAGCTGTCACCCAAGACCTCATAACTACTAAACCATGGTACCAAGTGCCACGTCCAATCCCCTCTTGAACATCTCCAGGGACGGTGACTCCACCACCTCCCTGGGCAGCCCATTCCAATGGCTAACAATTCTCTGTGTGAAGAACTTTCTCCTCACCTTGAGCCTAAACTTCCCCTGGTGCAGCTTGAGGCTGTGTCCTCTTGTTCTGGTGCTGATTGCCTGGGAGAAGAGACCAAGCCCCTCCTGGCTACCTCCTCCCTTCAGGTAGTTGTAGACAGCATGAAAGTCCTTGCAGTGTATGTTCCCCTGCAACACCGTGGAGGTTCTTTAGAATAAAAACTTCTTTCACTTTTTTAATTATTTTTTTTTCAGTCTAAAGCTTTAAAGAGAAATGCTTATATTGGGGAAAGATGTAACAGCCGTACTAGCCACCTCACTTCAAAACCCAGCACTTCCTCATTTCTTTAAAACCAACAGCTTAGCATCCCCCCCAAAGACTTCTCACTAAAGATCATCTCATATAATGCTAATGGTTTGGTTCCACTCTTACAAGAATTTTTGTTTTATTTTGCTTAGCTTTTTCTTCTGTGTAGTCTATTGGGTATAAAGCTGAGTAAATGTGAAACTCTTGCAAGATGGGAGGCCCACATCCCTACTGAGACTAGCTTATGTTACAAAGTTGGTTTTCATTTCCTTTGAGCTCTGTGTCCTTCGAAAAGCATTTACTATCCTTGTCCAACACCTGAAGTGTTTTATCATGTTCAGCCCTCTGTAAGTCACTGGGACCATGACCCATGGGTACACTGGAAACACTCTAATATTACTTGGGAATTTCTAATGTGGCTGCAGCAAACCAAATAGCTGATGGCTGGCTAATCCAAATCCCTTCTCTAATATTTCTTAGCAAACCAAGTATTCTGTTAGCCAACATTTATTATAGCTTCTCAACGAGATTTCCCAGATCAGGTCTGATAAGTTAACTGCTTCACACTGGAAAATTAGAGAAGCTGTTGTAGCATAGGAAAGTTGTAGAATTTTGGAGGAAATCTGTGCAGCAGGGTTGGGATCATTACTGTTGCTCTGGGACATGTAGGAAGCACCATGTTTGCAGGAGTGATGGTGGTGGATAGCAGTGCTGCAGCAATGCATGTGCCTAATTGTGCAGTTATATGTGTGTATTCTCTATCTGTTGGGAATAATTGGAGTGCTTATATTTTAACATCTAATATTTCTTGTTGGAAACTGATGTTCTGCAGGATAATAGAACAATAGAACAAAACCAGGTTGGAAGAGACCTTCAAGATCATCATGTCCAACCTATTTGTGTGTGGAGGTGCCTCTATGTGTAGACAGTTAAGAGTACTTTTGGAAAAGGACATTCAAACAATATGAGATTAAAATAATTATCTTAATCCTATGTAGATTTATTTTTCAAATTGTATTAAGAAAATGCCTCTTTAAGGGTACAGAGATGAAGCCCTCCCATGTGTAGCAGTGGGAGGAATAGCCCTAGAAGAGCAGCCCTGTTGGTGAAGGAAGTTCTTGGGTTCATAGAATGGTTTAGGTTGGAAGGGGATTATCTAGTTCCAATGTCCCTGCTATGGTCAGGGACATCTTCCACTTCCTCATCCAGTCTGGCCTTGAACACCTCCAAGGAGGTCTGCAACCTCCCTGGGCAACCTGTTCCAGTGTCTTACCACCTTCGCTGTAATTTCTTCCTAACACCCAGTGTAAATCTACCTTCCTCAAACCTAAAGCCATTCTCTCTTGTCCTATCTCTACAAGCCCATGTAAAAAGTCTCTTTCTGGCTTTCTTGTAGTCCCCTCTCAGGTACCTGAGTTGTAGGTGTGTGTGTAGCATCTGCAGGTGAAGGTTGTGTTGAAAACAGCAAGGCTTTTGGTGTGTGCCAAGAGCAGGAATCCTAATTTTTGGCAAAGGAGGATAAACCCCATATTTTTGGTACCATTTTGCAATCCCCATCCTGCTTCTCTGCCCCTGCTCAGGAGAAGGAACTTTTGGGACAAGCTGCTGGCTGTGCATGCCCTGGCCCACCCTGTTTATATAGAGCCGAATGCTCCAAAGAACATCTATATATACACATGCACACACACATTTCTGTAGTGCATCCACCAGCATAGGAGTGTGTACAGCTACCTGTGTATGGTCCTAGTATCTACTGGGTCTAGGAGCTTTTAAAAAATACTTATGTAGTGAGCAGTCAGCTTTTTTTATGATGTTTCAGAAATAAAGCCTCTATATGCAAAATTAGAAGGATATTATGAAGAATACAGCTGAATTCATGAGATGTATTATTTATCACAGTATATAATTGGTCTCTTGATTTGATTTATGCAATGGCTTCCTTTTCTGTGTTCTTTCTTACACATGTGAATATATGCACACACACATCTATGCACACATATTTTTGTGTCAAGGAATTGTCCATGAAGAAGGTAGTACTTAATTTGGTTATTCTTCTTAAAACATTAAAAGCCTTAATGAAAATATTTCACTTGTATTTTTTATAATAGTATTAAGATAGTTTATAATGTTTTTGTTACATGTAACTCAGCAATCTGAGCAAATTTTCTATGAACTTCATGATTACCAGAGTTAATTCCAATCTAAAACCCATAAATGCCTAGAATAGTTCGTGCCTTGTCTGTTTAGGTTTTTCATGTATTGGTGATTGCAAAACTGGAGGTTTTCTGGTTTTCAGTGTTGTTGTTTTTTCCCCTCTTGGTATCTGGAAAATCATCTGAGTTAAGGGGCTGACAATGATATTATGAGGCAGTTGGTCAACACTCAACTTATTCTCATTTGAAGGGGAGAACATAAAACTGTAGAGCAACTCTGCAAAGCACATAACTGCCTAATTTGTTTAATACTGCCTAGGGTGGTCTAAGAACTCACTTGGATGCTGCTAAAAATGAGAGTTTGTCTAAGTAGTAGAGAAGCTGCATGGATTCAGTTATCTTAAAGATGTTTATGCCAGACATCCACATTGTGTTAAATGCTTTACAACCTACATAGAAGGGCAGTAAGTTTAAAAAAACCCCTTCAATTGCTTTATTGCCAATTAGTCCTCCTTTTGAAGGACTAATTCTCTGATTTGCTTTTACTGACTTTCTATGACTGATGCTGTTTCAGGGATTGAAAGTGAAAATAAAAATCAGAAAGAATTAAGAGAAAAGATTAACCTAATGCTGTGACCTTCTTCCCCCCCCTCTTTTTCTTTCTTTAAATCAGCTCTTCAGGTGCTGGAAATGTAGCAGACCGTGTCTTGGCTCAGTTGCTAACGGAAATGGATGGAATAGAACAGCTGAAGGACGTGACAATTTTGGCAGCTACAAACAGACCGGACATGATAGACAAGGTACCAGTAGATGCACTGTCATAGATATCCTGTTCTCTTCAGAAGACCAGATTTTGGTATAATTCCATTTTCTTTTACTTACCAAACTGTTGTCTAATCAATTTAAATGATTAAGAGTTGAAATTGAAAATGAAGGCAAGGCAAAGGATTATATCCCTTGGTTCCCCACCCCCATGTGCAGTATTTTTAAGAGAAACAAAATGTTTTGTGATAATCTTGAGTATCTGTTTCCTAGAATAAATTTTCCTTAAACCAAGCTCATTGAACTTGTGCAACAACACTTCTGTCAAACAGCTTCTGTGGTTTTTGCTTCTGTTGTGTTTGTTTATGCAGGATTTTGCTGGAGTTTGTTGGTTTCATTAGTTACTTCCTTTCAAAAGATTAAATATCTCCTTGGTGCCATTAGGCTTCTGCCAGCACTGGGGCTTCCAACTGTAAACAGTGCAGTTCCTCCTTAGATCCTTTGGCAGCTCTGCTGGAGCAACAAGAACATTTGAAGTTTGTGAAAACTGGAAGGGTTGTAGCAGAAAAACTCCAAACACAAAACCAACTTAACAGCCCTCTGGAAAATCCACTTTCAAACTGTCTACCGCTGCTGTCTCACAGCTAAGTGCAGTACAGTCTGAAGTGATTTCCTTTAAGATACATTTTGTGTTGCTGGTAGGGTTCTTTATTCCACAACTTTTCACCTTTGCAACATTCATGAATTTGATGACAAGTTAATGAACTTTATTTTTCCTGGTCTTTTTCTAGGGTTTCTTACATATTTTTAATGTTAACATGTTCTCCCGTTTTAACCTTTTTCTGGAATAGTCTTTTCTGTTTGTCTTGGAGCATTCAGGCACACGTGAAATACACACTATAGACATTATGTCTTGAGAAAAAAAACTTTGTATTTTGGCCCCAGAACATGGCCTCTTCCCTTTTGAACTGGAGGAAGCCACACAGCTGGTGGTGTCCTGACAAAGACTTACTTAGAGCTTACTGCGTGCAGGCTTAGGCAAGGAGTAAAAGGGTAAAAATTTGACATCTTTTGTGCATCTGAATTTTATTGGGGTGGTGAACTTTTAAGAACTAGCAGCACAGTTATGTTTAGTTGGTAACATATCGTAAGTTTTACTCTCACAAGTAAAGCTGATGGCCTTGACTCTAAATGGAAAGGAAAATGTTGCACAAAGCAGTGTCCCCCGCAGCAGCAAGTTGTGTGATTCTTTCCCTTTGCTCTTGTGAGACCCCCACCTTGAATACTGGAGCAGTTCTGGTGTCCCCAGCACAAGAAGGACACAGAGCTGTTGGAGTGAGTCCAGAGGAGGGCCACAAATCTGATCCAAGAACTGGAACACCTCTGTGATGAGGATAGGCTGAGGAGAGTTGGGGTTGTTCAGCCTAGAGAAGAGAAGACTTAAGGGAAACCTTCTAGCTGCCTTCTAATACCTGAAGGGATCCTACAGGAATGCTGGAGAGGGACTTTTCATAAGGGTGTCTAGCAAGAGGACAAGGGGGAAATTTATATGTTTACAAAATCATTTAGCAACTTCATTTATGTGACTGCTTCTGAAGTGACAAATATGTGAAGGTGTACCTTTTGTAATTTGAAAACAGCACGTTGGACTGCCAGGTGTAAGGGTATTCCCCTGAGCATCCCTGCACACAGTGTGGTGTGTTGCTTTTGGGTCGTGAGTAGATTCTGAGTCAGACTTTACAAAATTATGTTTAATGGTGAACTTGCTTTGACTTGTTACAGATGTCTGTTAATAAGATAATTTCTCTTAAGATGTCACAATTGTATTGAAATATTATTCCAACCTTAAGTTGTGTCCCATGTTTTTACCACTTAACTACTTTGTATCCCATTCATGTGATGCTGGAAGTACTTTGGGGCAGATTCTGGTTTTCATAAGAAAACAGGACCAGGATGTACTGTTTTCAGCCATGTGTGATACAGAAAGTGATTTCTCTTGGAAGGGAAATATCCTGGAACAAGATGTTCTGAACATTCTTTGAAAGTGATACAGAAGCAAAACACTCTGAGTCAGTAGTAATAATATAATCTTCCCTTCTATTCTTCATTCTAGAAGAAGAATTGATGAGCAGTAATAGTAAAAATGGTTTTTTTTTGGTGACTTACTCAGGAGTGGGAGTTTTTTGGGTTTTGTTCTGTTTTAACACCTAAAATATTTTCCTGTGACTTTATGGAGCTGCAGACACCTCAAAGCTTGTCTATATTTTCCCATGTATTACCTGGCTTAATGAGAGACCACTCCCCTCCACAAATCTCACATAAAATATTGTGAACACTGTGTACAATTTACTTAGCTTGAAATAAATATTCTGTTCAGACAAATATGTGGACAAGCATTTCAGGTGTAGTCTGACAGACTTCTATGGAAGAAAACATAGACCAACTCCTCAAGGTTTAGGTGTTCTTTATCTCTTTTTTTTCAGTAGAACCGGTTTTCCTAGCCTTTGAGTACCAGACTTGTCTCTTGGGTGAGGAGAGTGAATTGCTATCATTACCTGCCCATGCAGATAGCTTTTTCCATTCTTAAGCAGTGTTTCAATCTCCATTAACAAGGGTACAGTGGAGGCAGAGAGACTGTCAGATCCCCAGGGACCTCGGTGAATGTTTTAGCACAGGAAGCAAGATGCTGTTGCTGTGGCATCAGATAGTTTTACCTCCTGCTGGGTCATATTTGAATGTCAAACACATTAGCTGTGATGTAAAACACGAGGCGCTGAGTGAAGTGATGGCCTGTGGTATAGGATGACATCCTGGTGCTCCTGACAGCCTCGCTTCTCCTTATCGTGGGGTGCAGAAAAGACGTATCCTCAAGTATGCTGTTTGCGTAAGAATGACAGGATGTGCTAGGACAAATGAAGATTAATGAGATGCTGTGCTGTCAGCGTTGCCCATTGTCTCTAGATTGATGATGGTCTGGATTTTGTCTGTGTTCAGGGGCTTCAGTGTCGTTTAAACCAGAAACTATCCCGGTGCATCAAATACTGAGGGGCTCAATTCTCAGGCATGCTTCCTTAGTACAGAAGGACTTGGCTCCCAGTTTCACAGCATCTTGTGTGTGGTATAAGAGCATCTGCTCTCTGTATTGTGCCAGTGCAGAGGATTTTTCTGCCTCCTTTTGCACATCTAATTTGCCTTTTTACAAACCTTTTTCCTTCTTAGTCTTCCTCCTCGGTTTCTTTCTCTTCCACTTTCTCTTCCTTCATCTGCAAGTTTTGCTGCTCCTTAAATAAGCTCTGTTGGCTTCAATGTATTAACCACTACTCAGTTTAGAACCATGTGGATAAAACTGGCTTGTCCTGCTTACCTAAATAAAATCAAACTGCATCATACATTCTTCCAAGCAACTGCCTGGCATGAGGAAAGGGAGTAAAACACTCTTCCTACATGGTTCATTTGGATTTGGAGGAGTCTTTTGGACAGACAAGTCAAACAGAGGTTTATCAAGTTGATCTGACCCTCAAAATATTGATTACTGTGTCATTATAGGACGACCTTCAAGTGTCTTGTTTTGATGAGAATAAAAGATGCATGATGGAGCTATTTGGCAGAATCAGTAAAGGCATTTTCAATTTTTTGCCTGCAGCAAAAGTAAATAATCTTTCCTCTTTAAAAACATCAAGGTTCTGTCTTTTTGAAGGCTTATGGAAAAAAAAATCAAATGTTTAGGTTTGCAGTTTTACAAGTTAAAAGGATTAGAAAAGAATCATGTATATTTATTCATTATTGGCTGGAAATGTGTATGTGCTGTTATAAAGCAGGTGATGCTACAAGCACATTTAGCAGTCAGAAGCAGCTATACAAACTGAACTCACTACCACTTAATACATTTTCCTGTTTACATATTCATCTATTTGTGATTTCTATTTTGGTCAGATACATCTTACTAAAGGTTCTTCCTATGTTGCAGCTTTGACTTGGCAGGATTTCAGTTTTCCCAAATATAGTGCAGGACTGTTGAGTTACAAGCCATCAATTGTGAGCTGTGTTTCCCTCTGTGACACCGTCCAACCCCTGTTTGATCAAAGATTGTAAAATATTCTCCATTGGTAGGGGCCTTCAGGGTCTTCTGGCCTCCTGCAGAGCCAAATTCAGTGTTAGGTGAGGTCAGTCAAGACTGGTGCAGGAGAGCTTTGAGTGTCTCCAAGGATGGAAATTTCACAGCCTCTGGCTACCTGCTGTGCTGTTTGACCACCTCCAAGGGGAAGATTGTATTATTTTTTTTCCTTAGATCTAACAGTCCAGCTTGCTGCAACTTGTGACTGCTGTCTGCCTCTGAGAAGTGTCTGGCTCTGTCTTCTCACCAAACCACTCCCTTCTGCTTTAGGTATGTGAACATAGATAGAGTTGTACATGGAATTGTGAAGAACTTTGATTATTTGTAATTTTTTTTTGTCTCTAGTACTGAGGTGGGAAAGAAGTTCCCACCTCTGCTAAACTGCTGTAGAACTCTGAAAGAGATGTAAATACCTTGCTTTTCATTCTGCTCTGTATTGGATTTGGCTCAGGGATGAGCAGGCAAGTTTCCCTTGGCCTTGCAGTGATAGAATATGTGCAAAGGAAGGGGATATTCTTCTGGCTGTCATTTCTCAGCATTGCTTCTGTGTAAATTTCATCCAGATTTAGATGATGGGGTACAAGGCTAGGTGATTTTTAGAAGGTGGTGGTGTTGGGGCACTTACTGCTTGGCACAGGATTGTGTGACAGTTGAATAAATCAGTACTGACTAAACACTAGTTAGAGTGAAGTCTTTGTGTGTACTTAATTTGGCACTACTTGGTTACTGGATAATGAAGTCCAGCCTTGGGACTGGTGGAGGTAATTAACAAATAAGTTGCTGAAATGCTCTCCATATCTGATGTCATAAAACTGAAATGAGTCTTCATTTGTGGATGGGCTTTGTAGGTATCACAAGAATAGGAGAGATGAGAAAGATTTCAGAGTAGCAATCAAAGTACATAAAGGCCTTTGTCATGTCTCTCCACATTGCTGAAATGACCTGAGATTAAAAATGAAGAGGGTCTGTTTTTTTGTGGGTCTGTTTCACTCAGCCAGCACCTAGAGTACTTACATCATTTTGCCCAGGTGCAAATATGGCTCTTTGAAATAACAGAAGATGTAGGATTTCTTTTGAAGACAAGATTAGTCTGGAACATGGAATAAATTTTCAGAAAATGACGCTGTAGGGGAAAATGGCATCAAACTACATGCCACTGAAAAGAGGATCTGATAGAATAAAGTAGTTTCACAGGCCTGGCACCATCACATTTTCCATCAACTGGTTTTCTCTGCTATGTGTTTGGGTTTTTACCCTTAATCTTGCTAAACTTGAGACTTTGACTAGGGCAAAGAGGTGTTCTGGAAAGTAGCTGTTCCTCAGAGGTCTGATTCTGCCTTTACTAATATCAGATGGTTATACATTAGGGTGATTAAGAGCTTACTGGAAAAAAAAAAAACAGAATAAGCAAAAGAGTGAATGAACTGATTTCGAAGTTCTCACACATTCTTTTCACTTGCCAAACTGAAATCACTGAATAGACTTAGTTGATGAGCACTGCTCAGTGTTCACTGGCCAAGGCTTCCAAGTTGATGATTTGAGGCTGGATTACACAGTGGATCCATCGTCCCTCAAGAGCCTGACCACTCCACATGCAGAGGTGGTTTTGCTACTCACGTACATATGTATGAAGTTTCTCTTCATGCCAGGAACTTCTAAGATTCACCTGAAGCTTGCTCTCTCCCTTCCCCCTCCTCCTTCCTCACTGATGAAAACTTTGTTTTCTCATGAGTACAGCAAATAAAATATTTCCAGGTGTGCAATAGTGATTTTTGTCTCCAACTATTCAATTGTCAGAGTGTGGAGGGCTGAGTAGTAAATCAGCCTTAAGGCTGCTACAGTTTTAAAAAACAAAATCTTGGTGGTGACAGCTGAAGAGCACAGTAACTTTTTCACTCAAGATTTATTACTTGCCTGAAAAGAAGGGTTGGAGGGAAAACTTGCTGGGCTGCATATTTTCCTCCTTTAACAGATATCCTATAGGGCCAGGGTAAGTTGGCTTTGTTTTATTTGTGAAAACATACATCCAAACAATGTATGGGAAAATCTTTTTACTTCAAATGGAAGAGGAGAGTGCCTGCTCTTACTCTTTGTATCAGAAAGCATTCCCTACATCAGCTCAGTCAGGTTAGTGTTAATGTCACCAGCACCTTCATAAACTTCCCTGTAACAGATGCCAGAAAACTTTCTTGAAGGTGTCAAAGTGTATTTATTTCATTTGGAAAGCTACAAAAATGGGAAAGTGAAGGGCAAGGGCCAAAGTTTGTTCTTACCTACACCTTCTAGACTCACGAAGTCCAGATGAGGGACACAGTGTGTTGGAAAGCCTGTGGATGATCAGCGAAGTGAGGCATTGACAAGGCTGTCAGGTTCATATTTGTTGTGTAAATACCATCCCTCAGTTCAGTGTCTGGGACTGTAATATCAGGTGGGCTTTTCTGCTTTGTTTTTAACAGCAAGAGGGACACAACACTGTATTTTTTAGATAACAGGGCAATATATGGGCTTAAAATGAATTTTGCCTCTCAAAATGAGGTGCATTTGAGCAGTACTTGTAGACTGAGTATAAATTTCCAGATGTTGGGTTAGATCAGCTCTATTCTTCATGTGGGTTTAGGCAAGCAACTTTATCTAGAGAAGTAACACTGATTTTATGACAAAGTTTCATGTACCTTTGCTGCACCTCGTGTGCTTTAATGGTACAAGGTTTCACTTCCTACTCGAGTTACTTGAGAACAGTCTGTGTGATGATAACCTTTTCCTTCTAAATCCTCTCAATTTGCTCCTTTCATTTCGTGTCAGTGTTTGGGTTTTGTAGGGAGGGTGCAGCTGAGCAGCTCTCCAAAGATGTGTGGCTTGGCTTGGTTCCCATGGAAGCATCCTCAGGAGCTATGAGGGACTTGGTGGCTTGTGATTAGGAATGCTGGGCTTTATGGCAGATATGCAGAGCACAGCAAGGTGTGTTCCACACTCTGCATGTGTGGCGCAAGTCGTCTTATATCTAGTAAGCTTCATTAGGGTAGTGATTACAGTTAAGGAAGAGACATTCCAAAAAGTCATGGGTTTTAAATATTTATGGGGGTGACACTGGAAGGATGTTAGTGTAGTACTGTGAGCTGCAGAAGCTAGAGAAACAGCTGCAATTATGGCACTAGGGCTGTAGCCATGGACACATTTAGGGCTTGCTTTACAGTTGGTCTTCTGCCTGGCTTCCCTCTTTGTGGGTGCACAAGGCACAGTTCCTACATAGTTCTTTGTGTACACCACATCAAAATAGCATTATAGACAAAGTTGTATTTGGCACCTGTGAGTTAGGGACTGCCATAGGTAAGATTGTATGCAATCTTAATTCATTCTTTGTGCACGTGCATCGTAACACAATCTTTAATTACCTTAATTAAAGAGGAATTCATTGTGCATGATTGATTAAATTGCATTAATTTAGAAAATCATTTTTATAAGTCATTAAGATTTCCTTCACTTTAATTGCATTCATACATTTCCTTACTTTTGAGGGCTTTGATTTACACTGTTTAAAATCAGATGAACACGTACTAGTTTCAGGGGGAAGCATCCAGATTGCATCATGTGGTGTCATACTGTGATCTTCCTGGTTATCAGCAGGACTCTCTACATCTGCCAGAAAAAACTTGTTTGCTTGGAGTAACTGCTAAATTGTCAATTATAATGAACATCTTTGCTCTTCTTTGTGGGGTCTACTATGCAGGAATGAGCCTTTTACCAGGATATTTACCAGCCTTTTGTCCAGGATATTTTCTGACAACACAAGAATGGGTTTGATAAATTACTTTTTCAGTACTAGCATTTCTTCCCATAAGAATAACTCCTTTATATTCTTTCATTGATGGTTTCTCCCTATTCAGTTAGCCTGCTCTCTTGTTATGCAGTATGCTCTTGATCTGTATTTCCTATGTCTTCATCTGGTATTTATCTAACCTTGGTATCTAGTCTTTCTGCTCCGTTGGCATCAACTCTTTTTTCTTATGCTTGGACTTCTCACTGGTTGTATTTCTGCCGAACCAGGGTTCCCCAGTCCTCTTTTTCCTCCCAGGCTCCCACATCTAGAGTCCCTTCTTAATGACCATCAGTTTTGCCCCAGCGCCCATACTCTTGGCTTTCAATGTGTCCACTCCTCATATCATGCTTTTTCATAGAATCATAGAATGGTGGGGATTGGAAGGGACCTCTGGAAATCTTCTAGTCCAGTGCCCCTGGTAATGCATGTATGCCTTGAGCAGGTTTCACAGGAACATATCCAGATGGGTTTTGAGTACTTTCAGAGGAGACTCCACAACTTCTCTGGGCATCTTGTTCCAGTGCTCCACCACCCTCAGAGTAAAGAAGTTTCTCCTTGTGGAGTAATTTCTGGTGTACTCTGTTTCCTCCTCCTGCTTGACTAGATTCAAGTCACTCAGATAAGAGGAGAGGTAATTTTCCTGCTGTCATTTTGGGACCCTAGATCCAGCATGGCCTGCAGATTTCTTCAGCCTTGCTAGGATCAGTCTTTCATTGGTAAAAACTTGGAAACATTTCTGCAAAATGTCAAGAAACCTCAAAAAGCTTTTTCAAATTGAGGTGTTTCTGGTCCTTTTAATGTGGCCAGATCTCAAGACCTTCCTCCAAAGGTTAGGGTGAAATAATTTTTTTTTATTAGGGGTGGTTTTTTTTCAATGGCAAATAGTGACATTTTTCCTGGTCTCCTCCTCATGCAACAGCTGAGATGTTTTGACTGGAACGTTACAAAACAAATCAGTGGAAGGCAGCCAGCCAGCTTGGAAAGGACAAGGAGGTCAGAGCTCAGAGTACCATAAGCTACTAAATGCATGATCTTATAATGTAAAATGTTGAGTGACTTCTATATTAAGTGTTGATGCTTATCTTTCCCCTAATAAGGTAGAAGCTGTTTAAGTAGGAATGGAAGTCATGGTGAAAGAGAAAGCCCAGCATTGTACCACTTGTTTAGCATCGATCATAAGGGAGTGCAGCTCGGGAGGGTGAGGTGGCTGGTGTACAGTTTCACTGTTTGGTTGTGCACTTGGAGGTGGTGACCTCTTCACTTTCAGCTTTAGGTTTAAAAAACTTCTGAACCTCAGAGCTTTATAATGAGCAAGTTGGAATGGGATCAAGCTCTCTGTGTTAGTAAAGGTCTCTGAAGAGCTGTTGAATTTGGAGATTAACTGATATGTCCTTATTTCTTGGTAAGGATATTAGTAATAATTTGTTTGATATGCTTAAGGATATTAGATGTCCTCATTAGTCCATTCAGGTGATTAAGACCACAATTTTTGTTTGTGAAATCTCCATGGGGAGAAGGAAAAATAGGACATCACATGCAGAATTTCTGCTAGTTTCTTTTTTTGTGTGTGTATGTGTTGAAGGAGGCCTAATTTTACATTTTATTTGCTCCATCAGTGCTGAAAACTTAATGGTAGAAATACCATTAATGTGCAGTACATACAACAATGAAAGATAATAACTTTGTTCAGGAAAAACAGGTTCTTTCTGTAAGATGTTAGTTATTAAAAAACGTCCTCAACATCAAACTAAATGAAGGCAGTCCTATAATAATGTGGCATAACAGAAAAGGGTCAATCTGGAGGTCATTGATTCATAACATGTAATTTCCATAAGTTTTGTGGAAAGATTGTTACGCAGGAGCAGAAAGCCAGAGCTCTCCATTCATGTCCAAATGAGACATTAACATCTCTGAACAATGAAAACTAGGTGGATGACTATTTAGGTCACGGGAGTACCTCAGGGTTCCATATGCCAATGTAATTTAGTAACAGAAACT
Source organism: Dryobates pubescens (assembly GCF_014839835.1). NCBI lineage: Eukaryota > Metazoa > Chordata > Aves > Piciformes > Picidae > Dryobates > Dryobates pubescens. The sequence continues at coordinate 6,716,875 of NC_071635.1, forward strand.
TGTTTGAAGCTCTGAATGATTTGATGTATATAGAATTGTAAGAGCTGGCTCAGAATCACAACAGTTTGCTTGATTTTTGGGATAACCTAGAAAAACATTTAGGCTACAAGGTATTTGAAACTGATTGGGAGAGAAGGGTCTGAAAATCCAATGACTGTTTTGATTGAGCGGTGCCAAAGGCTGGCAGGACTCGGAAGGTGTAGAGATCTTGTGACTGCTTCTTTTTGGGGGTTATGCCTGTTTAATGTTCTTAGTTGAGAAATTTAATTAAACAGGGTGTAGTTAATTTTCCTTTGTTTCAAATGTAAGTGTATTCCCTCCATGGCAAATAAAGCTTTGTGCTACAAAGAAGCATGTACCAGATGTACAGGAAAGATCTGGAAAAAGCCTGCTCTTAATTGTGCTTTTTTCATGCTTTATAACTATATTTTGGTTGCTGCCTACAGCCTCCTCTGAAATTACCTTTCCCTGCCAGGTGCTGATAAATGTGATTTTTGGGAACTGTCCTTTAATTCTGGGCATCACATGGAACTGACAGTTCTTGCTTTGTATTCCCTCTTTTAAACTTAAAACCGAGCTTCTCTGGTTTTGCTAGGTACTACTTCAGCTAGGATGTGTGTTCCATTTTGCCATTAGTAGCCTCACTCAAAATTCCAGCATTAAAAAAAAAAAAATAGATTTTAGGAAACAGAAAAATCTGTTATATAATCAATAATGTCTGTCCAAGTTACACTGATACCACTGATGTCTTTTCTCTGTTACCTCACATCAATAGCTGTAACTCTGTATAACAACCTGTTCCATCCCTGTCCCTCTATGGTTTTTCCTTCTTCCCCATCCACTTTGTTGTTTCCTGTACAGGGAGTTTTGCTTTTAGAACTCTTTGGGATCTGGGTTGTCAGGATGATAGAAAAAGCCATCAGAACTTGTATCAATGATGATGGGTTTTTTTTCTCAGGTGGAGGCACAATGACTGAGAACTAACAGAGTATGAAGGTAAATAAACCTCTTGGAACATTGTGATATTTATGCTGCAGCCATAGCTGGCTTATGCATTGTGGCCTGTGTGTGAGTACTTTGGTGTCACCTGTTGTTACCTTCTCAAACACTGCTGAGAGGAGGGAAGGCAAATTAGGTAGCTCTCACTTCACAGGATGGAGTACAACACTGCTGTGACTTTCTCATTCATATCTCATGGACAAGTCAAAACCCCAAACGACTTTGTGGGCACTTCAGAACCTGTTTCTGAACAGAGCTGATGATAATTTTTTTACACCCTCTCAGGAATTAAATAAGAATGATGCTTTGCTTTTCATGCCAAATCATGCCTTTGTGCCCCCATTCCATATTTCTGTTCTCTGTTTTTTGGCAAAACAGGTGGTTCTAAAACCACTTGATGTTTAAACCTGAAACTTTACATTTCTCGGGTTCACACCCTTCTACTTTGCTGCAATACTATGTAATTTCTTCTTTAAAATAATAAAATGTTAGCTTCTTAATAAGTGGAGCAAGTGAATGAGGTGGTTCTATGAACAATGAAAGGAGAACCAGCTGTTCCTTAAACAGAAACTGGTTTATGCCTTTGCTCATCCTTGCTGCCCTTCTCTGAACCTTTTCCAGATCTATTATACCCTTTCTGAGAGAAAGGGACCAATCACTACTGCATACAGTATCCAAGGTGTGGGTGCAACCTGGGTTTGTATGGGTGCATAATGGTGCTTTCTGTTTTGATCTTTACTCTTTTATTAGTGGTTCTGAATTTTTCACAATTGATCTGCTTTTTTGACTGCTGCCAAGAATGGAGCTAAAGTTTTCATCACTGTCTATTAACTCAAGAAGTGGTAGTGATTCATCTCATGGCCCATTCGTTTGTGTATGAAGTTTGAATTTCCCATGTTCACTGCTTTGTGTTTACTTACACTGAATGTTATCCAATTCCTAAGTCTCCTGAGAGTCTTGAAGTGTTCTTTACCCTCAGTCTCTATCCTCATTGCTTTGAATAACTATCATCAGAAATTATGGCTCCTGTATGACATCATTTCTTTGGTATTAGGCCTCATAAAGGAGATGCAAATTTTATAGAGGAAAAATAGCTGAGATGAAGGGGTCTGTATTGTGTCGCAATAGAAAGGTAACACAGGAAAGGCCCATACCCTGCCAGTACATGCTGTTATCTATAGACAGATCCTGACAAGCACAGTTGGACTCTTATTGAAAACAGAAGAATGAGAGATAAAGCATCACACAATATAATGAGCTTAGGAAAATGTGAATTCTTTTGCACTGTTGTACATTGGTTCTGAAAGGGAAAGGCAGAGGAACAATAAGCATGGCACTGGTTTTACTATGTCTTGCCAGAAATGACCATGATAGGTGAACTGCAGGTCCTGGTGTTGTGGAATTAAGTCCTATGATTAAGGGTAAAAACAAACAAACAAAATATTTTAAAAATCACAGATTGGCTTCCATCAGGCTGAGCAATCTATTGTGTTGTGCAAAGCTTGCCTTGCTGTTAGAGCTATTGTGCACTAGTCAGCATTTATTCAAAATAAGCAAGTAGAAACAAATCAAAAGGGGAAAAAAAAATATTATGTTGGTGTTTTTTTTTGTTTTTTTTTTTTAAGGAGAACACTCATTCTTAAAAGAAGGTCATCTCCATACCAGACTGTACTTTCCCATTGTATGGAGAGGATTAACATGCCCATCTTTTCATAAAGCGGAAGGCAGTGAAACAGGCAGTTACTGGGTGTAACTAGCTAGTATGGACAAAGACATCTGTGTGGAGGACTCTGCCTTTGCAGCGGGCAGCAATGCATGCAGGAAAGTTCTGAATGCAACCCAGTCTGGGGGAAAACACATGCCTGGCAGTGGTACAGAAAAGGGGGGCTATCACAGAGTTGGGTCCTACAGAATAAGAGGGTGAAGTTAAGATAGCTTAACTCTTGTTTCAGAAGTTGTTTTTCTTAGCAGTGAATATTTTCTGCAGAGGTCACTGAGCAAGAAGGGGCAGCATTAGCTGCTTTGCAAGGAAAGTCTTATTCCATGACTTAACAGGGAGGCATGTGAGCTATGTAAGCAAGAACATATGCCAGGGTGTATGTGTGTTCATCAGTCAGCAGATGAGGTGTGTGTAACTGGCAAACACACACCTTGGAACATGTTACTGCACTTATGAAATGGCCATTTATTTCAGTTTTATTAAGGAATGTAAGTGCTAGCTTATAAAATTATCTTTTTTAAAATGTAAAATGGGAACACCAGGCTTTCCTGCATTTAAAACTGAAGTGTGTAAAAGTCCTTAATTACCTGGTTTAGTGCTTAAGTACTGTTTTGATCTGATATCTGAGCTCCTCTGTTGTCTTCATGTGCTAATGATGCTAATTGAGTGGGTGTGAGGAAATGTAACTGGCTTCACCCTAGATTTCCTCATTGATTCCTATTCCTTGTGATCCTCTCAGTTTCCATGCCTGTACTTAGTGCATTTTTCAGAAGAGTTGGAGTGCAAAACTTACCCTATACCCAGAAAGATTTGGTACAGAGGATATTACTCTTAATTAAGGGTTTGTATCTGTGCAACAGACATCAAGATAAACAGTTAACTTTTTTAATTGAAGGTATGTCTTATGACATATAAAGGTATGAGCACTGTTGGTATGTGCTGAGTAATATACTTTTGTTGTTTGGAAAATAACTGGTAGAGTTTTTGTCTTGCCTGTGTGTGCATTTTGCTATCAGAATGTAGACTTGACACACCAACAGGGAGGTGTTTGTGATATTGCTTCAACTGTCTGCCTGCTCTCCAGACAAAGTGTTGTCAAGGGCTGGAAGAGTGCAAAGAGTTGATGTGACGTGAAAATAGGTTGTGTTCCTTGCTGCAATTATGGTTGGTGTAGTCCCTGTGGAAGAGTGGCCCCTGCTTCTTGAAGACCTCTGTGCCTCATGAAGAATAGTGCTTGTAATAGTCATGGAAACCATGAAAAATAACTAAGTACTGTAGGCATTGTAACTGAGGTATTAGATGCTGTCCTGTCACTGCTTCTCAAGAAAATTGCCCATTAACATTTGCAGAGGACAAAATTCTTCCCTCTGCTATGACTGTGCAACCCCACTGTGTCAGAAGAGGTTTCAGAATTATGACTGAAGGGAAGGTCTTGTGTTTACTCTCTTGGGGTTACCTTTATTCAGAGCAGACAGCAAGAAAATGAAAAAAAGGCACCACTGAAGGTCCTAGATAATTTGCAGGGTTTGTACAAGGTCATTTACAGGTGTTGCAGAGAAGAGGAATCTGTTCTTTGTTGTGCATGTGAAAATAGAGTGTGTTTCACAAAAGATGCCACATCACAAATGGAGAAACTGTTTAAGCAGACACATTTCCACAACAAAGGCATTTATTGACGTAATCTGCCAGCAGTGCTGTGACAGAACACAAATAATGTAAGTTCTTGGAAAAGGAAAGCTATTAATTGGAACCATTAAACTTCTGAGACACTGAATATATTTTAAAATAAATGATTATAATGAGTGCTGTTCTAAGAGAATAGAAGTTGTGGTTTGATTCAGATTGCCTGAGTTTGTATACCTGGCGTGCCACCCGAAGTTCTGGGCTTGTGGAAAAGTCCAAACACATCATTCAAGTGGTAGCCTGTTCTTGGTTGGTTGGTTTGGGTTTTTTGTGTGGTAAGATTTCCATGGGTTTAGTTTTTATTCATGTGGATCTTAGTCTCATAAAAACACTGATACAAAAGATCTTAACCTGGAGCTTTGGTAGGTTTGCTGGAACTCCTTCAGTCCGTGCTCAGGCCTTTGTAACTGTTTTCTTTTCTCATAAGCTGAAGACTGCTTTTGTTTCCTATGCTAGAATCATTTATGCATAGGCTTTACTTTCAAGATAAGCATGTGTTTGAATGTTTGCAGAAGTGGAATTCTAGGAACTAGAAAAAAGTCACTGAAGTTAGTATCTGATTAAGCAGAAATATACCATGGATGCAAACTGGCCTGAAACAGTCATTGTTTTGAAAATTCTAAACCCTTTGGGTTTTAACAGTCTGCTTATATAAGTATTTTATATAATACACTTATATAATAATTATATAAATACAATTACTTGCTTTTTCTCCTGTTTTTTCTTATGTAATGAATGGAAGAACTACAGCTTTGTTGAAGGAACAAATTGAGAAGGAGAAAAGTGAGATATAATAGATCCCCAGCCTCATTGAAGATGAGGGAGTGGAAATTAACCAGGTATTTTCTCAGCCAGATGGTCCTGGTGCCCTGAGATAACTTCCTGCACATGAGCAGGCTGCTCAGTCACCTATTGTGACTTACACAAGCTAAAGCTGTTTTTACCAGGACAGCTATTTCTATATGGAACAGGAGAATAAAGCACTTAATGTTCTGTCCTCATCCATGGTATGGTCACTTACAAAGAAATAGGGAGGTTTGTGTTCACACCTTGATTCCATCACTTCTGTCTTTATGAAGTATACGCTATCTTGAAGGAAAGAAGGCAGCAAAATGTGAGGGTCCTGAAAGTGAATGTGATTTTTTGTGTGTATGTTTGTTCATCTGGGGTGCATTGAAACAAAGACTTTACACAGTACAAAATATTTTTGTTGCAAAATGGATTGGTCATAAAGCCTCTTGCCTAGGGGTATAAAGATTGTCTATTACTACTTTATATTTGCCTTGGTTTTGTATGTAGTTGCTTCAGATATGCTTTGCTTATCTTTGAGGAGTAGCTGTTGTACCTGGTTCTCTGGTTCTTACTATTGCAGTGATCCTGTGTGTTACACACATCATCTTATGCACACACAATTATTACATCCTTTTTGTTTCTCTGAATGTGAGCTAAAGGATGCTAGATAGCAGAACATTTGGTCTAATTTCACAGATTCATTGACTCATGGAAGGGACCTTAGACATCATCTAGTTCCAATCCCCCTGCCATGGGCAGGGACACCTTCCCCTAGACCAGGTCACTCAAGGCTCCATCCGGCCTTTCTGGGCAACCTATTTCAGTTTCTAACCACTCTCCCTGTAAAGAATGTCTTCCTAGTCTCCAGTCTGAACCTACCCTCCTCAAGCTTCATTCACTCTCCTTCTATCACTACAAGCTCTTGTAAAAAGTCTCTTTCTGGCTTTCTTGTAGGCCCCCTTCAGGTACTGAAAGGGTGCTGTAAGGTCTTCCTGGAGCCTTCTTTTCTCCAGGCTTGACCGCCCCAGCTCTTGCAGCCTGTCCCCACAGGGGAGGTTCTCCAGCCTTTTGATCATCTTTGTGACCCTCCTCTGGACCCAATCCAGCAGGTCTATGTCCCTCTTATGCTGGGGGCATCAGAACTGGATGCCATATTCTGGGTCAGGTCTTATGAGAGCAGAGTGGAGGCAGAATCACTTCTCTCATCCTGCTGGGATGAGGATACTTTGTTTAAGTATAAATAACTGTCATCACCAGTTCTTCTTTGCTCCCAATTTCTCTGCTCCAAAATTTCTTTATTACCAAGAACTGGAAGAAAACCACTGAGCATTTTGAAAGCTCCATGCACATGTTTATAAACGAGTTTTCAGGTTCCCAAAACATAGGATCAGCAGATGGCAGTCAAACCAAAGTTCAATCTGTTAGCATGCATGAAGATTCTAAAACACGGTGCCTGCAGGAGAAAGTGGAGAGAGAGAGGGAGAGAGAGACACTGTGTGACTGAGCTGTGTTGGAAGAGATGTTCTTACACATTTGTAAATAGATATAGGTTTGTCAGACCTTAGAAAAGAGGAGCTTTGATTTTGCCCATCTGGGGTTTGCATGTGGGTTTTGTTTCAGGCTTTTGTACTTGGGAAGCTCTTGATTTTTACTTTTTTTTTAATTTGTGTTTTTTTTTGACTGCAGCTGTGGATGTTTTGAAAAGAACAAACTGGTGATTAAGTTTTCTCACTTGCATTCTAGAAATCTGGCTATTTAGAAATACTTTCTTATTCAACATGTGTGAGGAAACAGCTTTGCTTTTATGCCTGGAGTGTCTCTCCCAGCATGGAGTGATGTGGGTTTTATGAATAAGTTTATTTTTTTTATATACCCCCCCCACCACCACACACACACACTTCTCTAGTTCACAGTGGTTAATTCTTATTGAAACATTTTATGTGAAAGTTGGAGGGTTTGGTTCATTTTTTAACTTTTACTTTAATCATGCCATTTTGTGGAACACTGGCTGATTGGCTGAAGAAAATGCAGAATCATGTGGTCTTTTAATTAATTCCTGGTCTTAATAATTGTCACACTTAGACATCAGGACAGATGTATTTGAATTGTTGATGGAATGGTTTCCTAAAGATGCACCTTCCATACAGTGTAGTTGTTGCAAGGCTTAGTTAGTGAAAACACAAGAAGTAAAAGGAGTTGCAGAGAGCAAAGCATCATTACTATATTCTATTTTTATTCTGTTTTCTTTTTTGTTGTTGTTATTTTGTTGGTTGGGTTTTTTGTTTCATTTTCCATTTCCTCAAAATTCAATCTCCTCCTCCTCCTCCTCCTCTCCTCCTCTCCTCCTCTCCTCCTCTCCTCCTCTCCTCCTCTCCTCCTCTCCTCCTCTCCTCCTCTCCTCCTCTCCTCCTCTCCTCCTCTCCTCCTCTCCTCCTCTCCTCCTCTCCTCCTCTCCTCCTCTCCTCCTCTCCTCCTCTCCTCCTCTCCTCCTCTCCTCCTCTCCTCCTCTCCTCCTCTCCTCCTCTCCTCCTCTCCTCCTCTCCTCCTCTCCTCCTCTCCTCCTCTCCTCCTCTCCTCCTCTCCTCCTCTCCTCCTCCTCTCCTCCTCCTCCTCCTCTCCTCCTCTCCTCCTCTCCTCCTCTCCTCCTCTCCTCCTCTCCTCCTCTCCTCCTCTCCTCCTCTCCTCCTCTCCTCCTCTCCTCCTCTCCTCCTCTCCTCCTCTCCTCCTCTCCTCCTCTCCTCCTCTCCTCCTCTCCTCCTCTCCTCCTCTCCTCCTCTCCTCCTCTCCTCCTCTCCTCCTCTCCTCCTCTCCTCCTCTCCTCCTCTCCTCCTCTCCTCCTCTCCTCCTCTCCTCCTCTCCTCCTCTCCTCCTCTCCTCCCTCATTTATGTTGCAAATTTTGTCTTCTGTTGCCTTCTGCCCCCTATTAAGAGGGGAGGGGATCAAAGACCTCCAAACCAAAACAAGCCAGCAAAACAGAAAAACCTTGTGGGAAAAATATTCTATCATGAGTCAGTATTTTCAGTCCACACTTCTCCCTTTCCCCTAAAGGGGTTAACACTGCTTATTAGTTGAAGAGCAGAGTTTATACTAAGCATTATTTAACATATACTGGTGGTATTACTGTACTTCCTGTTTTGTATTCACAATAATAGGTTTCTGAAGAGTTGCCTTTGTATAAATACCTCGCTGACAGTGTAGGCAAGTATATTCATGTTGTGGAGTAAGCACGAAAGAGTCATGTGTTGGAACACTGCTAAAGAAGGAAATCTCTTTGTGTTTCATAAATGATACCCCTAAAGCCTCTTAAGAATATATATTTTTAAATGACAGGTATGCAATTGTTATGTTTCTTTAGTTTTTGTTATTCTGGCTTGAATTTGCTCTGTTAAGCCAGAAGGAGAAAATTGTAGTTTCAGGAAAGAATCTTTTCTGTGACTGTAGGGCTTTACTGGGGAGCCTAAAACACTGTCATAAGGAGAAGCAAACCTGCAGAATGTGTCTGTGCTGAAAGGAAGTGAAAGCTTCAGAATGAACTTGAGCTGTAAATGCAAGTACTACTTTCCTTGTATCTGTTAGCCCCATATAAAGCCACTTGCAAAAAACAAGAGGACCGTGAGGCAACCTAGGGAATAAAGTTTTTCACCAGATTTTGTGTCCTAGTTTTGTCTGTAGTGGTGGTAGAACTGCAAAGTTCTTATGATGGCCGAAGCTGATAATACACAACAGAGATCAGGTCAGAACTGACCATCTGGTTATTTCTGAGATTTATGTTGAGTCTCTAGAGAAGGAGAAAAAGATTGGAGATAAAGGCAATAGGGATTATTTTATTAAATTTTTTTTTCAGCAATTTTGAAATTGATAGAAAATATCTAACTCCTGCTAAGGAGCTGAAAGTCCTCTTATAATGTTTACATGTTTTATTTTTTGGCTTAAAATGCACAAAACTGACATCTCTGAGGTCCCTAAAAGAGTAATTTTGCAAATGACCCTTTCTAAGTCTTGTCTGCACCCTAGGTATTATTTGCAGGTTCTGTTTTGCACCAGCTCAACTTATATATGCATTAGTGGTGTACAGCTGCTGTGGCATGAAGGAAAATGCAGTGAGGGAGCCTTCTCTCCTTTAGAATAGCTCAGGGGATCAAAGCCAGACTACGTGACTGCTGATGAATTTGGGCCATGCTTGCAATCTGCTTTGCACCTTGCCCAAACAGCTTTGCACAGGGATGTAAACCATGTTTGATTAACCTGATGGTGGCAGTTAAAGTTTCCTGAGTAAGGTGGCTCTTGATCTGTGTCTAAGTGACATGCCTGGCAATGACAAAATGGGTTTCTTGAGAGTAGAGACAAGGGTCTGGCACTGGTAGCTGCTGTGGACCCTCTGTCCCCTCCTGATTTGTGCTCAACTCTATCCTACTCCAACCCTTTGACCTGTAGCAGCATGCTGGGAACAGGAGAAAAACACCCTCCTGTTTGACTGGAAAGAGCCTGTGAAGGGCCTCATTTTCTCCAATGCTCTGCATGCCCTAAAACTCTTCAGCAAAAAAAATACAGTGATCTGTAAAGGCTGACATTGTCTTCTGCAATCGAGGATATTTTACCTCTTCCAGGATGGCCCAATCTGTGCAAATGGTAAAGCCTGAAAGAGATGTTTTACTCAAGGAAATGTGCTATAATTTAGTTCTGCCACTCTGGATTGCCAAAGAAAAGCAATGCAGCTTTTGTGACAAGAATAATGAGGAAGGTGAAGTTCTTAAGGATCTTTACAGGCCCGTTCTAGTTTTTGAAAGTAAGACTCTAGAGTGTGGGCACCCTGGGCATAATCCCTGCAATTTTTCTTCCTTGAAGAAAGGCAAAATACATACAAGGCTTCTGGAAAGTCATGCTCATAATGGACACTTGCACTAGGCTTGAAAAAGACTTTTTCTGTCTCTGGCACTAACTTCTGACCAATGCTTCTGTAATTTGGAAAGGTTGGACTTTAGCTTGTTTTAAGTTACTCTCAGATATGGCAAATATCTGCCTACCCTGGAAGCTAGTGATACCCTCCACACTCTTCCCTTCCTGCTCTCCCTCAGCCTCTTGTAGAGGGAGCACAGGTAGAGTTTTTACCAGAGTGCAGCAGTTACTCTGTTTTCTCCGTGCAATCATTTGGCATCTAAACAGATGCTCTAAAAATAAGTCCCTATGATGTGGCAGTGGCAAAAGATGCAAGGAACTGAAAAGGCAAGTCAAGGGGAAAGAGCAATTGGAAGAAAATAGGAGTAGATGTGGTTGGTGTTTTTTTCAGTGGGAAGATGGTGCTGCAGTTATGGCTGTGCTTGGAAGATTGTCATTGTGCAAACAGGGCAGTAAGGCAGTGGGGTGTATCCAAGTATTGGTGGCAGGAGAAAGCAAAGAGAGTATGATGTGCAAAAGACAGAAAATAACTTGTGGAAGGGTTATTGGAAGAAGACTATTGCTGTTGTCTGATGTGACACTGTTTAAATTGATTCTGTTTCCTTTACCTTTAGATTAGTTTTTACCATACGATGTAGGCACACAACTGCCCTGCAGGATGTGTGAAGAGGGGTTTTTGTGTTCCAAGATGCCTAGAAAAAGTAAACCAGTAGCCAGGATGAGAGTGCTTTTTTCTCTTTCAAATTTAAGCTATTAGGCTTACTGCAGCTGTAACATTTTTTAGATCTCTGATCAAAATAGTGTAATAAACTGTCTCCCATCCTCATGTTCTCAGTTTCACTTCAGTTTTCATCTGGTCTGTAAATGACACCCCAAAGATACTGTGTATTTAATCCTGAAATCATCTCTATCCTCTTTTATAGTCTGAGAGGGGAAAAAAAATGTGGGGAATTTCCTTCTGAGATACCCTTGTTTCCTGCTTTCTCTTTAATCTCCATACAAGATATGCTTCCGAGAGAAATGTCAGCTGGCAAAAGGCTAACAGTAGCATTGTTGTATGTGCAGGCCCTCAACTGGAAAGAAATTAAATCCTTGCACTTTTGTGCATAAACTGGAATCAACAGACATTTCAGCAATTTGGCAATAAATGTCCTCTGTGCACTGATTTTTGGTTTGCCTGCCTGAAGTCCTGTTCATTTCTGGTCTGCTCGTAAGGTTGGTACAGTTGTGGTTGTGCTGGTGTAGCTGAACATCCCCAAGAGCTAGGGTTTTCTAGCTAAACTGGCAGAAGGCTCTGGGAGAGTGACAACATGAGGAGATTTTCTGCTGATGTAGCTGTACCTTTTCCCTGAATGATGTGAGCCAAGCCAAAAAAAAAAGGGGGGAGGGAGGGGAACCACTTCTGTGAACGTGTAAGTGAAACAGGGAAGCAACCCCAAAGCCTTGATTATTTCTCATTCTTTGACTGCTTTGGTGTCACAACCTAAGGAAATAAGGTCCCACATGAACCACTTTAACTGAAATATTCTGGGCTTGCTTTTTGGTTTGGGCTGACCTGTTTCTTTAAGTTTTCATGAAAATGTTGTGGCTTATTCTGAGAACTGAAAAAAAAAAAAAAAAAAGGAATAATTTGTCAAGATTAAATCAAATCACTGAAAAACTCCAGGCTCTTTATCTTGGAGCGCTCTCCAAACAGGAGAATTGCGATCCCTGGGAGGATTCACCTCGATTTGGCCATGGAAAATATATTTGTTCAGCAAATTTAATCAGCTTATCACAAAGTTCTGCAAACATCTTCTGTGTCTTTTGGGTAGTCTGGACAACATATTGCTTTCTGTGTGTATTAACTGCAGTTTCATCTTCCGTGACGTCTTTTGTTTGAACAGCTAAAAACTAGACTTTGGGCTTGGGGAGAGGGAAGAGAGGAGAATTCAGAAGCTCCCCCACTGTTCTTTGTGGTAAAGAAAAGTGCAAAAGCATCCAAAAAAAGCCCACATATTACTCTCTTGAGTGAATGTTAATTCTATGTGTTTTATAGTTGTTGTGGCACGGTATCACAGACAGAAGGCAAGCAAGGAGCGCTCACCCTGTTTGCAAATGACATGACTGAGATGTTGCTTGTGGTCATATTAGATACTTGTGGAGAAGCAGAGGTCTAATTGTAACTGTACCAGAGCGCTTAAAGAGCATCCGTTTAGTCACCCAGACTTTCAGAGAAGTCTGTGTTTGGTTGTGATGCTGGTAACCACTGGACCACATTCCTCCTTAGGGGCCAGAGAAAGAAGCCAAGTCTTAAAAGAAATAATTTCTCTGCTGCCTTGCAAATATTGCTGCAGTCCACAGGCTACATATCTGTGGTAGGGCCTTTGAGTGGCTGGTCCGTGTACAGAATAACATCCTCCTGCCACCACAAATTGTTCTCTTCATCCAGATGGAAAGTGTCTGGTCTGTGGATTGGTTATTTAGGTTAGCATATGCAGGAAAGCTACTGGGAGCCCTGATGATAGACCAGGACTATATTGTGTCCAGCACTGTACAGAATAACCCTGTCCCTGCCCACCGTAAGAGGCGAGGACCCTGAGTTGCTGTTGTCAGCAGTGTGCCCTGTTCTCTGGTTTTCCTTGCAGACAGCTCTTCTTCTAACCTTCAATAAGCCATAGGGAAAAATCTGATACAAGATGCTTTTTAGATTATAAAGCCAGATGCTGGGAGTTTACCAGACCTGCATGGGCAGCTGCAACCTTATTTTGTTCTTTGTGTGTATGCTGTAGGGTCCTGCCTGAGATTTCACAAGTGCAAAGTATTTGTTTGAGGGATTACTTATGGGTGGCTCAATGCCAGTGAAAATATCTGCTCTGAGTGCAGCAACAGTCAAAAAACAAACAAAGCGTTAAGATATATGCTGAGCAGTATAGGGATGATATAAAAATAGTTTGGTGCTGTGCTCTCAAACAATGTGGCCAGTGCTGATAGGGTGCTGTGGAGGAGGTTCAGAGATCAGCCATCTCAATCGTTCAGGGAGTACAACAACTTGCAGATAAGGGAACATGACTTTTGTTGTCACAATTTTAATCTTGGCTGAACGTGAGGAAAAAGAAGGCAAGAGAGAAGGCAACAGTGAATGGGAAAGAAGAGGGAATGAAAATAGCTGTTTGTATTTCTTGTTACTTGAAGGAAATAACCATGTTGAGTGGATAAGTGGCTGACTGGTGGATAACAGTGCTCAGCAAGTGCCTAATGGAAAAAATGAATTTAAGAAAGTATCAGAGAAGAGAGAAATAGCTCTTGGCAATCGCTGCCATACAGTTCACCGAGATGAGCATCTTAGCCAGATTACACAATGGATTTTCTATTGATTCAAGTAATAAAACTGTCCCGATTTGAGGAATAAATATTACATAAATGTGTTTTGTCATGTCTACATTTTAAAATGAGTGCAAGTCCTTGTAATGGATGGTATTAGTCACCTTCTGCTTCCTGGAGCTTGGAGGATCCTCAACAAGTGAAGACTAGAAGGTCTTAAACCCGGAAAGATACACGAACAGCAGCAACGGCAGTGGTCTGTGTTGCGGTGCCTCTTCCTTTGTGTGGCACATCCTTCTTTATTTGCTGCAGTAGATAGGAGGTAACTGAGACATCTTGATTTGAGTTGTGGGGACAACATGCATTCCAGCCACCATTGCAGGAGAGCAGAAAGGCAAAACGTGGTTTCCGTAAGAACTCGCTCAGCCTGAAAGATGGAAAGTACACAGGGAATGTTTCTTGGCTGCCAACAAGCTCTGTCAAGGATACATGTGAAATGAGATGTTAAAATTGACAGGTACTGGTTTCATAGAATAGCAGCTGCTCATTATTTTTTTTTTTTTCATTGAGAGCAGTTTCTTGCTTTATCCAATCCTTTATGAGAGAATATGTTGTTGCAAGCCTTTTTATTATAGTTTTATTTTTATTATTGCTTTTATAATGTTGGCTGCAGAAGTATTGCCAAATCCTTCATGGTGAGCTGCAGCAAAACCGTCTGGGGTTAATCAATATGCTGAATTATTATTATTTCGCTTTTATAGGGTAGGAATCCCATGTGTGCTTACCAATTAACTGTGTTCAAGGAGACTTTTACACAGCTACTTCTCACAGAAGTAGAAATAATACTGTCATTGCCCTTTTTCTTTTTCTTTTTTAATAATACATTCCTTAGTTTTTAAAACTTTTTTGTTTGTTTGTTTCCCTCTCTGTGTCCAGTGCTGATTGTGAAGATAAATGAAAAGTTGTTGATTTCTCACTTTGGGTCATGGATGTGTTGAGTAGAAGGTTGGACTTGATGATCTTAGAGGTCTCTTTCCACGTTAATGATTTTATGATTTGTAAGAAATCCCCAAAACTGTAAAATATCCCCCAAAAATCCCCAAAGTGTAAGAAAACCCCAAAAACTGAACTACCTTTTGCTGGTTTACTTCTCCTTTTTTTTTTTTTTTTCCCTCCATGCTTTGAAATATTGTGGCTTTATTAGACGATGTTCTCTTCCTTCCTGCTTTGTAGCTACCTCTTCTGCAGTACCACACTGGCAATTAACAGGGACAAAAGTAAAAACAACTTCTATACCATATGAATAGGCAGGCAGAAGAGCAATGCAAAGCTGTTGCCCTTTTTGCCCTGTGTGCAGCAGGTGGGTAGCAACATGCTCGGTTTAGGTGCAAATACTTCTCTACAATATAAGCATGTACAACTTCAGTTTATACAAGCCCAGGTCTAATTAATGGCTTTTGAAATCAAACAAATGTCATAAATTATGAGCAGTTAACAATCTACCTGTAGTCAGCTTTATAAATGGACTGCCACATAGCAAGTCATACGGCATTATGCATTCTTTGTAGAATAAGAGGAAAACTGTTTTCTTCTAAGCCACATTTTCAGTGAAGTGTTTGGTTATGCATGTAGAAAAAGACAGTGATTTGCTGGGATACATGATGGTTTCATTGGCATAAATCTGACACGGCTGTAATACTCCAACTCTGTGGGCTGTAAGGAGGTTTCTCTAAATGTGTGTCAATAGAGTATTTAAACCACTCCACACAAAACAAACCCTGTAGTGCCGGTTTTATATATCTGCACCATATAATTTTTTGAAACATTATTGTTGAAGGAAAGCATGTTAGTTGTCATTACAATACTTTATGGTTAATCATGAAATACATTTCTTCCCGTGCTTGTAAGAAAGGACAATATTTAACTAAGATAGGGTAAGAGCTAAATCTGAACTACCTTTTTGTCTTATCAGGTTCCTGGACTAAGAATTGGGTCTAATGCTTTGCAATCTCACCAGCCTAGGAAAGAATCCAGAAACCCAGATTGCTCAGTGAAAGTGACAGGGCAAGAGGAAATGGTTACAAGCTGAGCAGGGGAAGTTTAGGCTGGACATGAGGAACAGTTTCTCCTCCAATAGTGTTGTCAAGCTCTGGAACAGGCTGCCTAGGGCAGTAGTGGAGTCTCCATGCCTGGAGGGGTTTTAAAGACATGAAGATGTGATGCTAACAGTGACATGGTTTAGTGGTGGACTTGGCAGTGCTGGGTGAATAGAATAGAATAAACCAGGTTGGAAGAGACCCTCAAGATCGTGTCCAACCTATCATCCAACACTACCTAATCAACTAAACCACACAACCAAGCGTTGGAATTTTGGTTGGATTTGGTGATCTTAAAGCTCTCTTCCAACCTAATTGATTCCGTGATTAAATGTTTAGGATCTTCAGTGAAAAATCTGTGGTGTTTTGCAAGTTGTTGATCCTTCAGTGTAAATCCCTGTCCCGGTATTTAATAGTACAGTTTCTGATGTTCTGGTGCCTGCAAGGAGCGGGGGAAGTGTGTAAGGAGGCACAATGAAGATTTATGCCCTTTTTTCTGTGTCTTGGAGGCACTTATCTGGAATGTCAGATGAGGTTCCTGAGGATGGTGATTGTGAGATGGTGTGCAGAGAAGGTGGGTGATGCTCAAGACAAATGTGACCCATGGCATCCTCTTGAAGGATGCCTCTGGAAGGCTTGCTTACAGGTGGCCAAAGGTAGATAGTGATTGAGTTGTAGTTATACACATTTGAATAATATAATTAATATTTTAAGTAGGTATCTCTGAATTTTCACTGTAGTTCTGATGTTCTTGGGTTCCTCCTTTCCTCAGCTGTTTCATTTTTGCATGTCAGTGAAGAAAGGAAGCTGCAAGTATGTAGGGACAGTCTTGTGCCTGTGGAGCAGATTACCTCCGGGACATGCAGCTGAAAAGTTGGAAGCCTTTGAGTTTGGCAGCTTTCAGTTTGTTTTCCCTTTTCCTTCCTTTTTTAGTCCTTCAGTAATAGCTCCCTTGTTCCGAAGAACAAAACCAGCACTTAGTGGTCATTCAGAAAGATTCATTAAAAGCAGGAATGGAGTAATTGTAAACAGGCACCCCCCTGCACCCCCCACCATCTGCATCATTCCCGCTCTTCCATTCTAGCCCAGGGCACAGCAGCCTTGTGTTGTCTGGCTCCAGACAATTTTGGGAACGAAAAAAAAAAAGGGAACAATAGCCTTTGGAGGTTAAAATAACCTTTCCTTATTCAGCTGTTACAGTACTTTCTTAGAAAACTGAGAAAATATCTCCAGTTTAAATTTTTTAAACCACACACTTTAACTGATAAATGTGCTCTTGTACTAAAATTGTAGCATGACTCTTATAGTAAAATAGAAGTAGTAACTGTGCTAAGATTTTATTGCCAAAGGTAAGAAAGGTGGAGAGACAGCAGTAGGAAGCTTAATTATGGCAGTTTTCTTATAGGCTGAGGTAATTGGTGGCTAATAAAGCTATGATTCACTCCCGGTCTGTCATTTTTACAAGAGCTATCCAATAGGTGTTGCAGGTTTCTTAACCTTTGTGCTTACCAAGAATTATTGGCAACGGTGGAGGCTGCGAGGAGTAGTGGTAATTTGCTGGGTCGGTGATGTTCATGGCAAATGTTTGATTGCTAAGAAATTTCCTTAATTACAGAATTATGGAAGGGAGCTGAAGACGTGCTCTGGGTTCCTCTCCTTCTCCCTCCCCTTTGACTCTGCAGCTGTGGAGCCGTTGCAGAGTGCATGCTGCCTTCCTTACTCTCATCAGCTCTTCCCAGGACTGAACTAAAGCTGGGGCTGCTAAAACACCAGGGTTTTACATGCAAAAACAGGTGCAAAAGTATTTTAATGCTTGTAACTGCTCCAAAATTTAGCTTTTTATTGGATGCAACCAACATGCACTGAAGAACAGGTAGATACTTCTTAAATAATTGCAGGATTATTTAAGATGGGTCAGCAGTGGGTCCGCTAGAAACTCTTTTATTATCTGCACTAGTGTGAGAAGCACTTCTCAAATGGAGAACCAAGTGACTTAAAAGCAGGACAATCAATGTGTTTGTCTGTCCTGACAGAGACAAACTAGATCTGAATGAGGCATACCAGGTATCAGGGAACAGTAGAGTGGCAACAACAGTAGCGTTGCTCTTTATGCGGTACAGAGAAATGGGTCTGCATTTAGCCTGAGGGCTGCATTTATTGAGTTGTATGCCTGGTGCCTGATTTAAATTGTTTGGCATCATCCTGGCTATCTTCTCATGGCCCAGTATTTTGCTGGGGAGTTTTAAGTGAAATTGCTGTGAGAGGATTTTACTGGAAGCTTCAGGTGCAAAAGCTTGAGGCCCTATTGCAGCACTGTTGCTATTGTAACTGAGCAAAGTAACCACTTAAAAATAAATACCATTAGAAACAACCAAAATCCATCTAATTATTTGCTGCTGTTTCACAAGTGATTGGGAGGAAATTAAATGGTTAGCATGAATTGGTAGTTAGATGAAACTTTTCTTTTGGTTTGGATCTATTCTATGTGTATAAATGCTTCTCAAATTGCCCTCTTATGCCTTTTTTTTTTTCTTTTTTTCTTTTCCTAAAGCAGAAAAGGCCAAAGCAGGAGCACATGGGGAGGGGCAGCATGTATAAGGGTCTCTCCAAATAACAAATGCAAAGAGACAGGTTTTGTGTGCACACTGCCGGATTGATAGGATGTGGCACAGCTTCTTTCACCTCCAGCCTAACCTCATGGCAGAAGACAGTAGAAGTGGTCCCCTAAGTGATAGGTATATAATGGGCAGTCGTGCGTGGCTTTTGAGTCAAAGCTCCACACCTGTCCTGTGTCATAACAACTGCCTTTGCACATGGCAGGAGCAGTGGAGGGGAAACCAAGTGCCCTACTGTGGTCGTTTGAGGCTGTGCCTTTAAGAACAAACACTGCTGGAACAGTTTTTCTCCTGAGATTGTCAGAGGAGTCACTAAAAGCTTGGGTTAAGTGCTGGCATTAAAGAAATCAACTGGTAGTTTTATTACTTGCTCATTATGTGCTCAAGAAGTGGCTTCATAACTACTGTTTTATCACAGAAGTGGCTCCTTTTTTTGATGTTTTAGTCTGCACTCTTATCTGCAGAGCTTTGGGGTTTTGCAAAAATCATTGGCAATGAAAAATATATTCTGTGAGTTATCTATTTAAAGTAATAATATAATTGGATAATAAGGTCCTGAGGCCTTTCCTCTTTCTGGAGAATCAGAAGAGTTTTCTGTTTGACATAACTCTTTTTGAGTTTCCTTAGAACTGAGAAACATCTTCAAAGAGCATTATTACAAAGGCTTCTGAACTCACATTGTGATGAAGGATAATAACTACTTTTACACAACCTTTTTATTTGTTTTATTTTGACATCACTAAGTAAGCAAAGACTTCTCAGGCAAAAAAATGAGAGCCTTTATTCCACTCCTTTGTTGTCGTTTTGGCTTTTTTGTTCGGGGTTTTTGTTTGTTGCTTGCGTGCTTGTGTTGGTGGTGGTTTTGGGGCAGATTGTTTTAATAATGTTAGTTAACTTAGTGTCATTGGATAACTCAGTGCTTCAAGGAGTGGATGTCTTACCTGATGAACTATGGAAGAACATACCAATCCCACACCTTACTCAGTGCTATTACCCCTTTTCCCCTGCCTTTAGTTTTGGAGCTGACCTGATTTGCCTGTTCCAGGACAGTGTTTTCTTGTCACAGAGGATGTCTGTGCTTACAAATATGAAGAGATACATGGATTATCTCAGCTTTCTGTATTTGGGATCCACATTTTCTGTTTTGACTTCCACTGTAGACATTTTGTACAATAGCTTCTGTAACATGTAAATATATGTAGAAGTCCAATAAAAGGGTGAAGGTAGGTCATGGTCTTGCATAGAGGTGATAATATGAGATTTGAAGGAAGAATAAAGCACACAGGCAATGTAAATTATACCAGTGCAGTTACTTTTGAAGTGGTAAGTGCTGTGGTATTACCATAGTTGCTGTTCCTTGCCTTTGTTCTGTCATTACCTAAGAAAAGATTGTTGTTTGATAAACAATGTGCAGCATTGGATGCCAGATGAAAGCATAGCCAAGAGATTAGATTACATTATCAAGGGAGGGAGGAAGGAAGATGCATTGAGAATGGGTCTGTTACAAGTCACCAGGTAATTATCAATCTCGGTAATTATAAAGGGGTAGCCTCTCCTTTCTAATGTCTGTTTTAAATGTTAGTTGTGATTAAAAGCAGATCATTTCGGGTTGAGGAAAAGGGAAGGAGAAGAGGAGGGCTTTTTTTTCCCTCCCTTCTCCATCCAGACCATTGTTGAAACAAAGAAAAGCTTCAAGAGTGCATAAAATGCTCTCATGGTGTGCATATATAAGTATGTTTGGAGAGCTAAGACAAAGGGGATTGAGAGAGCACTGGACTTCAGATTTCATGACAGAGTGGGTGTAAAAATCAATCTAAAATCAGAGTGTGGTGTGAAGAAAATAGCTTTTTGTTCTG
This sequence comes from Dryobates pubescens, assembly GCF_014839835.1. Lineage (NCBI taxonomy): Eukaryota > Metazoa > Chordata > Aves > Piciformes > Picidae > Dryobates > Dryobates pubescens. The sequence continues at coordinate 6,736,836 of NC_071635.1, forward strand.
GTAATGAAGTCACAGGTCTGGTTTAGCTAGTGTGAAGAGAGAGACCAATTTCAAGTGAAACCACTTTTTGGAAAATGGTGTGTGACTGACTCTTAAGCAATGATCTTTAGAACTCAGTAGTCTTGTGCTCCCAGGCTCTGATTGATAGTTGTGTGATAAATTGGAGGATCTCCATCTCTGCTGTCAACACAGATTTCAAAACTGAGGGAATGATAAAGTGCAAAATGTTAGGTAGCTTATTCCATGTGATACCTCATGCTGATGTCTCCATTGACAGAGAATAGAATTTTGCCATATGCTGTGGGTTTTTTCCCTCTGTTCATTACAAACTTGCATTAAACTTTTGCTAGATGCAGTTAGTAGAATCTTGGAGATATATATATATATATATAGTTTAGAGCACAAAGACAATCTCACAGCATAATCCAAGGAGTCCCTAGGGTTGTGCCTAGTACTATTTCAACCTTTCTGTCCATCTGTCTTCTACATTTTTCAGGTATCTCTGATGCACTCCTTGAATTCCATAAGAGAATAAATTATTCCCATTGCAGAACTCATAGTAGCAAACCATCTGTATTGTTCAGACTATGAAATGATGGGGCTGATTTCAGCATTCTTTCTGGTCTTACATTATACTTCCAGTCTCCCCTTTTGTGACAGTTCTAGAAGTCAGTAAAAATATTAATCATTGGATTCTCAGACCTAAACTTCTGACGCTCAACCTAACCAGTGTGTCTCTTTTACATTTCGAGGGGCTGGACCTCTGCTTCTTGTTTGGGTAGTGTCTGGAGATAATGGAAAGCAAGCTCTTCATTCTGGTCCTTTTTGGATTTGTACCATAGTGCTGGTTTGTGGAAGAATAATTCTGGATTGATCTCCTGAACTTGCAGTGCAGGAGGATTTGGAGGAGAGAAACTCAAGGGCTGCGTGCTGAACTGAAAAGCTGATTAATACAATAGCAAGTTAAAGCTCCTGTGGCATAAGAGGTGATAAGCCCCAAGTTGTCAGCTTCCCCTCTCCTGCAGAATTGGCCTAAAACTGTGTTATGTCTGAATTATGGCTCAATAGCTCTATTCTTTGCTTACTGGTCACAGTATCAGCAGATGCTGACAGCATGGTGAAATGCCTTTACAGGTTCTCAATTTTAAAAGTACTGGATGAAATAAGGAGTAGCCAGTATTCTGTGAGGCTTCAAGGGAAACCAGCAAAATATTCCATTATGTGGCTGTATATCTTTATTTTATGTATAAGATGGTCAGAATTCACGTTTTATGAGAGTTGCTTGCTTTATGGACCTTGCAAGTTGATTATTCTATATTGTCTATTAAAAAAAAAAAAATCAGGAAAAGAAATCAAGAATTTGGCAAGTTCCTTGTCAGTGATAATTCTTTCCAATCACATCTTCTACTAATTGTGATGCTCACACACTCTGTGATGGTTACTGAGTTCTAATCATCCAGACGCTCCCAACACCCACCTGAGTTTTCACGTGATACTATGCATAGAAAGGCAATAATTCCTGAGGTTGTGCCAATTGGGCTGTACTCTGAAACAGTAGGTTATAATATTGCAGTCTTACTAGGATAATAATCAGCTTGCAATTTTCTTAAAGCAAGCAACTCTCATAAAATTGTTGATATTAAAAGAAAAGGGAAGTTCTTCCCTCTTTCTTCCATTCCTAACAGACAATAATGTTAAAGACGACAAGGAGGGTGGCTGTGCTGATGAGAGTTTAGCCCACAACTGAGGTAGCTTTGTATATAAAAATGAGGTTTTGCTTTGTCAAATGTCTGTGCTTGGTAATGAAATTGGAATTGTGGTCAGTGCTATTGCAAGATGAAAACAGTGGAAGAAATGACCTTTGCTATGAGTTTTCACATGCTCTTTGATGTGCCTGGTTGTGCGTCAAAAAAAGCCTTGTCACAGTCTGAAGAGCAGGGAGCAAATGAACTTGCTAGGGCCAGGGACTCAGTCTTCAGGTAGCATATGAACTGTAGTCAACTGAGCAGCATTTGTTGTGTGCTCTGTTGTATTTAGCCTTTTAAGCTAGGAGTTTTCAAATAATCCATTTGGAGTCCTGCATTAGACCTGATTCTCTTTGAATTGATTAACAAATTACAATATAGGTTTGGGGTGTTTTTTATAGTCACTGCCATATCCATATCTAGACCACATAATGTGGACTTGTCTGTGGGAAGCAGTCTGCCCTGATTAAATAGTGTTAGTAAGGCCCCAGCCCTACTGAAAAGCTTCTCTCCCTCCTCCAGCTTCGCTTTGCTTGGCTTTGCTTCGCTTCTCTTGTAGTATTATGGTATTTCAGAGCAAGTTGTTCAGATGTAAAGAGAAAGAAAGAAAATAAAGAAAGGGGGAAGGGAGGGAAGAGAGGTAGAGAAAAGCTCCACATGGCAAACCATTGTCTCTGGAGAGCAAACACGCCCACTAGGTATTTTTCCATCAGGATCTATTGAATTAGCCCTCTGCATCCTGATCAGAGAGACTGTACGGGTAGGACGTTTGCAGTGAATAGACTGAGTTTTGTCAATAGCTTTGAAACTGCCTGCCAGAGCTCGCATGCTTTTGTTTATCATTACTTCCTTCCTGTGAAAACAAAATGGAGTGACAAGCAGAATATATATTTGGACAACATTTAACACTTTGAAGACTGAATTGTTTCACAAGAATAATTTGATGGTGTGCATTTGTTCCCTCATGCAGTGGGGACCTGGAGAGGAATATCTGCTGGGGAAGTGGAAAAACAGCAGAATGCTCCCTGTCTGCAGTCTCTACTGAAACATGGGAGGAAAGTCAATGGCATTGAACTAATTCTGTGTGATAAGAAAAAAGGTGCTCAGCAGCACAAATTAGCTGCACCTCACAACAGCAGCAATCTGATACTGCACGCAATAAAAGTATGGATTGGCAGTCAGGAGCCATGGAGTTACCAGGTCGCCTGACTTTCCTACCCCTGAGCTAGGAGCTGCTGCTGAGATGAGGTAACTGAATTATGCGTGGGTTCTACTCCTGTGCCAAAGCAAGCATCATAACCTGAGCCATGAATGTGGTTCAGCTGAACTCATTTTACTTGGGAGTAATTGCAGTGGATTAGAACTGGCGAGGTCAATCACCATGCTTCAGAGGAAGGGGAGGAACTTTGCTGAAACTCAGGAACTCAAATAGTTTTTCATTGTTTGTCTGGATTTTTGTCAGGTAGTTAAGACCTGGACCTGCTGCTGACACCCAAGGTTTGAGTCTTACAGCCTGAGAAGTGTTTCTGGGCTCGGCAGAGGAATGTGCTATTGTTCTCATTGTCCTCGTTGGGAGGAAAAATACTTTAGACAGTTTTAATTTAAGTACTGCAAAATGTAAAATCATAAGCTGAGAAGTGAAGCCCTTTCTTCAGGTCTCTGCCTTCTCACTCAACTCTGCTAATGAGTCTAACAATGAGTTTGAGGAGATGGCATCCTACATTGTACAGGATATGTTTTAGGTTTCAGATATGTGGAAAGGTTTGTATTTAGGCTCTCATTCTGGCATAGGGTTACTAGTTTAATTTTGTGTTTGATTTTGGCCTACTTCAGTTGCATTCACCCATAACAGAAGTTAAAGTGAAAATTGCTCATCTTTAACTGTGTGCGCAGTGTTAAATTTGCAGATCGGAGTAATTATCAGTGGAAGTGTAGATTTTAACTGGGACCAGAATTAGGCCTTCCAATGTTAATTTAGGTGGAGGATGATATCTTCAGGCTGCAACACTTTGGTTGATGCCGCTTCTTGGATTATTGTGTCTAGGTGAGCAATCTCAGAGCTGGTTGATGCCAGAGGTGATGTGAATGAGCAACCATTCAGAGTAGCTAGTGAGTTGAGAGCACCTGCACATTTAACCAAACATCTATGAAGTGATGCTTACAGCTTAAGATTTCTTTTGACTATACACAAGAGTAAGTTGGTGACCCTCAACATGAAGCACTCCCTATCACATCTCTTGACCTTCTTTGTCCCTGGAGAGATAGCTGTGTTCACGTGGAGGTGGCTTTAACATTCAGAATAGTAGTGGTAATTTCACTCAGCTCTTCTTTAACAAAAGACCTTATTTCATAAGCAAGTAGGTGGCACAGAGTGAGTATCGCACTTGGTGGTGAGGAGACCAAAGTAGCCCTAGAGCTCTCAGCGCCAGTGATGTGAAGAGAGCCTGGAAAGTGCGACCTGTTTTTCCATAGTGAGTCGTGGGTGATTAGCAGTTGGCAATGAGCTGATGCAAAATGATAATGCAAGAGTGGCTGTGGTAATTGTTGTGTTGTCTGTGTCTCAGGAAGAGGTGTGTCTGCCTCTTGCCTGCAGTAAAATTGATGACATGGTCTGATAGACAAGTGCTACATAAAGACTGAGAGGAATTTATAGGCACCTGAAGGCAATACAAGCCGATGATGAAAGGTGTTCTCGGCATTAGACACTAATTCATAGCGAAGTGAAATCCTCACAAGGGCTTTGTGTCTGCTGTACAGCTTACCAGGATGAACGTCCACCTGAATGGCAGCAGGTTGTAATTCAAACACGGTTTGGTGCCATGTTGAAGTTCACAAGAAAAAAAGTAAAAGTCTTTCTTAGACCTTAGCTGCAAACTTCTTAATGCATCCCTTTCATAAGAAACTTCTTAACTACTGTAGTTTCTATTCTTATTTAGGTATTATACTGTCTACTATACGTTTCTATTCTTATTTAGGTATTATACTGTCTACTATACCTTTATTCCTGTCCATTTTCTCAAAGATATGTATTCAATACACTAATATAAGGAAATGCTTCTGAAGCAGAGTAAGAGCTATATCTGAACTAATTGGGTTGGAATTTTACAATTACCTCTTTGGCAGCTAGCTAAACATTTTGTTCTAGGGGAAAATATGGCTTTTCCCAGCCTTGTCCTCTGCCTCCAAAGGCTGTTTCCTTCTATAGTTCATCAAGTTGCTGTGCAGTGGGGGTAAGGTGACACACTCAAAAGATTCATTGGTGTTCAAGAGCAATTTCATTGCTTAAAATGTTACTTATGATGTAAAGACTGCTTTGAAGCAGCACTTGTTACTTTATTATTTTTTTTCCTTCTGGAAAATGCCAGTTTCCAATGCTAAGCCAGCAAATTGTTACATCCCAAATAGAGCATAGATGAGCAGAGTAGTTTATGTAAAAGGATATTGTGTCCTGTTTTGTAATCATATTGTTATGTGGTCATTGTGATCTGGGCCTGTAAGAAAGGCAAGGCTTGTAGAGAAATACATTAAAGAAATGGAAGAACTTCCAGGCATGTATTCCCTTGATCTCAAGAGCAGTTTGTTTGCCAGGAACCTTCTTTTTTTCCCTTGTCAGTGGCTTCATAAAGTGGAGCGCTCTTCCTGTGTCCTGTGGGGGAGAGTTACAAACTGGGTATGGGATGGCTGTTGCAATCCTAGCACTAGGTAGTGAAGACTGGTGCTTGTATGGTCCTTTCAGAACTTTCACATCAGGTGCTCAGTTTTTTGGTGAAAGGACATTCTTCCATTTCTCAGAGCTGCTGAATTTCCATGCGTGCTGTAATTCCAAGCCTGCATTTTAATGCATATACAAATGCACTTACTTTGTCCAGTTGTCACCATGCTCACTTCTTCTCCACATACTCAAAGTCTGTTTGTTTTCCTGCTTTATGGTCTTGCAGCAGCACTTTGTTTGCAAAGCACAAAGCAGTGGAGTGCCAGAATTATTTCAGGAAAGTTAGGGATGCCAACAATTATGGTGATGATACAAACTTCTTAAGTATGTTTTTTTTCTGTATCCAAACTCGTGTCTTTCACAGTCTATCTTTACATTTCATCTTGGAAGTTTGAAAAAAACAAACCCCACAATTGGACTGTGATTATGTCCTATAGAAGGAGGCCAAGATGTGCTTTAATGCCTACAGTTATCTGAGACTCTTGTCAAATCTGCCAAACAAGTTCTTCATTTCCAAGGTCAAAATCGACTAGATCTCCCTGTCTCTGGAATCCTTTTTTTCTTCTGTCCCATTTGAGCCATCTTGCTGTTCTCTGGATGGCATCTCCTGTTTACTCTTTCAGTTTATTCACTTGAGTTAGTCTTCACCAAACTCTGTGTGGATTTCTACCACCCCCCCTCCAAATCTTTCTTAATTGTTTTTCTCTGAACCACAACTTGCCCTTTTCCACCACTAATGATGCTTTTCCTTCTGACTTGCTCCTTTTGTGAACACTGGCCTATTCAAGGGCTGAATTTCTCCTTTGCTCCCAGCTTGACCTTTCGTCATTCTGTTGACTTCAAGCTTTCAAATTTTTGCCTGCTTTTCCTCCCTCTCTTTGTATTTCTCTTGTCTTTTCCCTGGCACTGTATTTCTCCATCTTAGTGTGTCCCACCCTTCCTGTTCATCTCAGCTGCTTCTCATTTTGTCACTTTTGGCAAAATCAAACACCTTCATAAGAAAATTTCCAATTGTATTGTATTTTCCTTTTCAGTTTTTTGCTTTGTATACAACTTCTCTGATTCTGCTCCTTTTGCAATGATCATTTACTATCTGAGGTTTTACAGATTGATTAGTGATGAAAGAGGTACTAACAATAGTTATTCTCAAAGAAATCAAAATAAATGATAAATTGGAAGAAAATGTATTTTGAAAACACTTTGTGGCACCAAAATCAAGCTTTTTTCACATCTACATCCGTTCCTTCTGAAGCTCAAACAAGAGGTTCCACAAAGCTGCAAGAACAAATGAAACTTCTGATGAATTTGTTTGTCTCCCACCTGACTGATTATGGCCCCATCAGCAAAGGGAAAACCTTAACTGGAATTAGTGTCAGTCTAGACACTGGGGAGCAGGTTCAGGGCTATCTAGCTAGAAGAACTCTGATCACTGTCTTAGTATAGGGAAAGCATTTGCCACAGGAGGGCTCAAACACCTGGTGAGAGTTGGAAAGATGCTCCAGACTTACCCTTATGGTGATGCTAATGGAGTCACTAACTTCTGCATATTCCCTGAGCAGAGGGGACAGGATAGAAGTGTCACAGCTCTGCCCTTCTAATGCATCTGAGTAATGTGAGGCAGTGGTGGAGATGATGCTGCCTGTGTTATCCTTGTACATGGTGTGACTATGTAGACATAATTTTCTGGTGAAACCAGACCAAAATATGTCAGTGGTCTCATGACTTTGCAAAATATGATTTAGGAACCTGCATACATGTGTATGTTGGGGGTTTATTTGTTTGTTTGGGGGGTTTAAATACCTTGTTCCAAATTTCAAGGCTTTGGGTATTTTTCTAGGTTATGTTTCCTTTGATTTCTTTTACTCACTGTCAGAATTTTCTTTGGTTGCATTTCTTTACTAGCTGTTGTCCCTTCCCCACCTCAGCACTTCCTTCTCAGATTTTCCTTTCCAGGTATTTCTTGCTGTGTTATATATGAAAACTTTCTGATTTTTTTTTCCCCCCCTGAGACTCTTTCAGTTAGTTTTTTTCCCTATCCTCTGATTTCTACTCTTTGTTACTTCTTCCTTGCCTCTCCCTACTGCCTATTAAATAAAGCAAAGTAATTGTGTTTTAAATTCACATTTTCATTGTCTTTTGACTGTTCTGAAATGGGTAAGTGGTTTCTTTGGTAACAAAAGCAGTGATGCCACCCTGCTTCTCCTTCCCCCCTCCATGCAATACCCAGTGAATTAAAGTTACAACAAAGGGATAAAGGGAAAGGAACCTGTATGGCAAAGTGGGTAGCAGCATTGCTGTGGTTGTCATAGAGATGAAGTTGCCCATTTTGACACGGAGCATGTGAGTATCAAGAGATTTAAGTAATGACATCTATTAAAGTATCTTGTGGGTTTCCTGCAAGTTGGCAATAGAGTCACGGGGTTATTCTCAGCTATCTGGTTTTTTGTCTGCTCTCTTAACCTTCCTGATTGACCTGTTTGCAAAAACATTCTGTATCCAGTCGCTGCCTTCCAATCGGCTGCAGCCCCGAGGGTAAAGTTCACTGTTTAATTCCACAAGTGCTTATGGACAATGCGTATTATAAAGGTACACAGAAGGCTGTTGTACTTGCTCTGCAAGTGTTAATGGAACTGCTGTATTTGTCAAGAGGGGAAAATAGAGCTACCCCTGTGCAGAAAGCAAGCATGCTGACTGGGACTGGATGGAGAAAAAGGCAATAAGAGAAAGTGTATATTGGCAAAGGAACGCTATTAGTTTCATTGATTCCCTTCTGCTCTATGTGATACTCGAAGATTTTTGCCTTGTCACTTTTAAATGACAGCTAAAGTCTTGCATCAGAAATAAACCACAGAATGGAAATCACTTTGTATGATATCTTGTGAGCATCTTATTTTTCATTTACTGAATCACTTCTTGTTTACTGCTACTGTAGCTTTTGTGGAGTTCCTCATGATTGAGATACTGCAGCTATGTAAGAACCTAGCAGGAAGAAATTGAGAGTGTATTTCGTGATGGAGATGATGGCTGTTGATTTGGGGCTGTTTTCAGATGGACCAGAGAGTGCATCCTTTAAGAAAGTGATTTTTGTTCTTCATGGAAATATTACTTGCATAAATATTTAACTGTATTGCATTTATCTGTGCTTTTCAATAAGATTTGTGTTTGTTGCAGGTTTTTTGGTTGTTGTTGCTTCTTTGTTTGTTTTGGGGTTTTTTGGTGGTGTGTTGTTTTTGTTTTTTTTTTAGCCAACAGAGGGAACCTCAGGAAACCATTCTGGAAATGATCATAACATAATAATGTTACATTAAGCATTGATTTTATTTTTTTTTAAACTTTGTTTTTTGGTTGTTTTTTTTTCTCATCTAATCTACTCAGTAAGTAATGTGAATGGAAGGCATATTTTCACATTGTGACTCCACTTTTTGGTACTTCAGTGCTTATACATTAGAGTATTAAATGTTAAAATATCTTAAACCAATGTGAGGGTTTTTGGGTGCTTTAAAAAAAATTAGATTTTTTTTTTCAAGTAAAGCTCTGTAATTTTTCTGCTTGAATGTGAAACTTAATTTAAAAATAAGGAAATTGGATGCCAGCTCTCTGCTGCTGTTGCTTGTGGCTAGCAGAAATAAAAAAAGTTATAACTCAGGCTGTGAATGGTTGAAGTGTGAGGTTAGCTGGAGCACATGAATTGTTCTTTAGCATCAGCCTGCACCGGTGATTGTCAGGGAACAGCAACACAGAGTTTTCGTGTAAGCCTACTACCAAAGCTACAGAAACAAGGCTTTTGGCTGCTTTGAAGTTACAGCAGCTTGAAACCATGAGAATGCTTCCCATGGAAATAATGAACATTTAGGCACTTTCAAATTCCATTGGCAGTTGAGGAAATAACTTGTTATTTAAATCATAGAACATTTTTCTCCTTTACTTTTGAACCCATTGCATCCAAGAAGGCTGCTTCTCCATTAAATGTTATTTTTTTTACAGTTGCTAAAGAGATTCTTTTATGCCTTGTATTTATTACAGCTATTGGTGGGGGGCAACAGGGACTGAACATGTTTTGAGTCTAATTGCAAGTGATTGGCTTTCCATTTTTCCTTACATGTCATTGTTTAAATTCTGCTCTTTTGACATGTTTTGTCCTAGAGCACTGCCTGTTTACAATTCAGTACTTCTATTAGCTTAAGGCCCAGCTAAGCAAATCCTGTTCTGTGTTAGTAAATGTCTTAGTTCTTGACAGATGTTGCAGGAAGAATCTGATGGATATGACATCTACAGCATTAGAGCTGCAACTCTATGCAGCTCAGCTTATGGTAGAATTGGACCTCTCTTTTAGTGGAACAAAACAGTAGATGCTTCCCACCACAACTAACAGATACATTTTTTATTGGCTTGTTTGAGCTCTTGGATTTATTTTTTTTTAAATATATATATTTTTCTTTTTTAATTTGGGGGAGGGGTGGGGAGGAAGAAGCAAGTCTCCCACAATCTGAATTTGTAAAGTAAGTTGTAGTTGTTAAAAAATTAATCTTACATGTTTGGATCCGTAAGCATGAGGAGATAAACATCAGCATTTCTCAGACTCAGAAGGCTGATTTCCAGTCTTTGTTTTATGCACCCAGATGTTTCAGATTTACTGGGTCTACACTGAAAACCGTGGGTGAATTTGGCCCAGAAACTACATGACTTAATCATAGAAAGTTATCTTATGAGAGAGAAAATTTTTGTGACAGCTACAGTAGTCCCTGAGCTGTCCAGCGGTTCCCGAACTAACAGGCAGGAGAACTGCTAGTGTTAGCTTTCCTTTTTGTTTCAAGTTAACAGGAAGGGAACAAATGAGCAGTGGAGATAAAGACTTTACCCTCCAAGGAAGTTCTTTGATCCCGAGGTGGCAGTCCCAGAGTAACTCCTCAGAGGGACACTTGTATGTCAGGATGAAGATTCCTTTTTTCTTTTTTCTGTTTTTGCTGTGTACAAAATACAAGCAGAAGAGAGTAAGCAGCACTAATCCTGGAATACAAGTGTCCCAACAGGATTAGTGTAGCCATTAATGTCTTTGTAGACAAGCCTGAGAGGAGAAATAGTTAAGGCAGTCTGGATTCTCTTCATTTTGTTTTAGAAGCTGAAAACACTCATTAGTATGGCTGAGGCAGGGTTCAAAGCTGAGGTGTACTTCGTCGTGATTGCCATTGTCCTTGTTGGGTGTCATGAAGAGATTCATGTGTATGAGGAGAGGTGAGATGCAGTCTATGAAACGCATCCTTTTAGTATGAAGTGGTGTGAGAGGCTGCCTGGAGCTCCAAAAACAGTGTGGGAGAGGGGCAGGACCTGCTGAGGGTGTTGGAAAGGTTCTTGGGCACCTCTGTGATTTGCAGCAGGCTGGTCACCTGTAGCCATCACCGAGATTGGTGGTAGGGAGTATTTGCTGTGAGGTGAAACAAGATGGGATACATCCTGCCTCACTTCCAGAGCTTGGGTTTATTTAGCATGTACAGTCATTCTCGGCTTTCGTTTTTGTTTCGCTCATCAGTGAAGACATGTTCTTAAGGATGGAAATCACAGGGGCCTGAATAAGAAGGAAGCTGCTGACAGCTTTACAGTTCTTCCTAATTGCTGTTATTCTCTGCTAGCAGTGTTGCTTCTCCAAAAGTATTTCTGTTGGCAGCAATATTCTGACAATCACACTCTGAGTGTTTAAAAGGTGCTGGGTTTTGTTGGTAAATCTTTCTTACTACTTTTCCCCCAAATTATGCTGACATAGAACTTGCTGTTCACTTTTCTTGAGCATGTGCTGCTCTGAGACAGTCCCCACCCTGCCTGACAGTTGACATTTTGTGCACAACTGCCAGTTCTGTGGCAATATTGGATCCTCAACAGGAGCAGCTCAAGTTTTCAAATGGTATTCCAAAGTTACATGCAGGCAAAACAATATTCTCACTTTATAAAGAAATGGCAGAATAAATAATAACTGTCAATCATGGGAGTGTTCTTAAAACTTGCATGACAAATTCAGTTACATTGAGGGCATGAATTTTTTTTCAAGGTTTTCATGTTTTAATGAAAGGAGCCTTCTGAAGCCAATTACATTTGTAATATGTACCATGTGTGGAGCCTTCTCCTTTATTCTTAATTGTGCTCTGCAGGTTGCTGATTACATGTACCTTTTGAGTATGTCCTTTGGCATCCACAAGCATAAACAAAGCTGCAGACACTGTTTTCCTCTCCCAGCAACGTGGTGTGTTTGTGAATTAATTAAGTAGCCTTGAGTTCTACGTGGGTTTCGCCATCCTTGGAAAGGCGATTCATTCCTTTCATGAGACTGGAGATTAGTAGTTGAATTAAAGAGATAATGGGGGTCAATGTAAGAACCTGTTAATAAATAAGTGAAATTACTGGTCTTTTCAGTAGAGGGTTTTGAAGGAATGATTTTAATGTGTTATGAGCTGTTTGCTTTCTTTTGACAGTGCAAAACCTTTGGGAGTGATTGTTTTCTTATGATTATAACATCTAAGGAATACTGTGCCCTTGGTTTTTGGTAACTGAGAAACCAATGAACTGAAAAGGAAGGCAAGTCCAGAAGTGGGAATGTTTGATTTAAGAAGGATCTAACTGTGGTTTAGAAAAGATCTGACTGTGGTGAGAAGAAACCACCATTTTTTCTAGAGTAGTGCAAAAAACTTTCACAGCAGCAGGGGTATTTTGCAGCCGTACCCTACTGCTGAGTGAACCTCTCCAGCCAAGTTAAGCATACAGTCACATGGAAGTTCAAATAGGGGAACCAAGCACATCTCTCAGATGCATCTGAGAAATGGTCAGGTGTTGGTTAATGGACCTTGTTTCTGTGTCATTCCTGCTTGCTGTGCTTATCCTTTGCCACCTTGCTCTTTTTCATATCCAGAAGGGGATTTTATCTTAACACAGGGTGCTTTGTCTCCTGTTCCCTGGGTATTTACCCCTCTTGACTCCTCAGAGATGCCTTTTCCCCTTCCTCTTCCACACATCTCTCTCCTTAAGAGAGGGACAGTTCAGAGTCAGCTGCTCTTATTGGAAGTTCACATGGGGGAAGCATTTGAGGTTGTGTGTAGGAAGGAGAAAGGACCCTCTTTAGATTTTGGTGTGTGTTTCTTAGGCATGGTCACAGGCTCCGAAGGCATGGATGGTGAGAGGGAGCCCCTTGTAGCTCCATGTCACCATGGGACTCTTGAGACATCTGGGACCAGTTAGGCATGCTTGTGGATTTTGCTGCTTTTGGTCCTGTTTGGAGGTACAGCAGGGAGTCAGCCATGGTCCAGGTCTCCTTTGTAGTTGCAGAGGAAGTTGCTGGCTGGAGATAAGGTTTCTGAAGATCCGGACCAGATCAGACTGCATGTCTGGCACTTGGCTGTGACTGTGCAAGGAAGTCTTTCGGCATCAGAGTGAAATGAAACACAGGTCAGAGATTATGGGGTCAGAAGACAAAAATTGCAAAGCTAGCTTGAAATTCCAAGTCAAGAGTTTTTCCTCCTTTCATTAAACAGACCAAAAGGCATTTCTGATTACCAGTGATACTGATAATGCAGCAGTGTCTAGAGACCCAGCTCCTTTTGTACTCAGCCTTGGACTGGCTGCCTGTGCCCCCAGGAACTTTCTTGGAATTGAGACTGATGCATGAAAACATACAGCCATGTTTTTTGTGCAAGTAACCTGTGACTGATCTGAAAAGAAACAGAGGACTGAAAATCTTCATATGGGCCAATGTTTTGACTGTCTTTTAAAATTATTATATTATAAATTAGGAAAAAAAATACCAACAAAGGAAAACATTGGTGCTCCAGAGCCCATGGTCTCAGGGCTGAAGCAATCCCAAAAAAGAGAGGAGGATGTTCCCCTTGAGACCATTCTCTTCCTCCTTTCTTACTGTGATAACCAGATTTCGTTTGTCTCTTGAATGGTTCAGTTTGCTGTCCTCAAAGATTGGAATTATTTCATTTTCTAAATAATTTGGCTGACATCCTTTTTAAGTTTTTTATTAACAATCTAAACTCTAAATAGCATCAGTAGAGTGCAACTGCATTCCAAATACAGCATACTATTTTCTTGGAGATGCTCTTACCCTTGCCATTCTGTCTTGTGTACTAGTGTGTATTTTTATCCACTGTTAGGAGGTGATTGTTTTGGTTCCAGCTGAATTAAACCTGTAGAACTGCTTTCCTTTCTCAGGTAGTGGAGCTATGGTTGGTAGTCATATATTGGTTCATCCTTTTGAATTTACCATTTGTTACCTGTCCACAGTTGTCTGTGAAGTAGCATACTTGATGAGACTGCAGCTCTGTGGCAGTGTGCCATATATTCTTAGTTTTTCTTGGAACATTTAGCTTAGGAAGTGGACTAATTAGCAAGTAAACATTGTTTAGCAGAAGAACTCCAATTAGCACTGTTTGGCCTGGCTTCAGTGATAAACAAAGTTAGATGCACGTCAGTGTTTGTCCTAACAGTTTATAAAGTCTCTTTTGTGGTCCTAGGGGACAGCACACACCAGATACATTAAATAGTCATTGCAGTCAAGGCCATGAGAAAAAGCTTACTGTGTCAAGCTTAATAGGCTGTGCATGATACATTAGTGAGCTAGTTTGGAAGGCTTCCATTCATCTTCATTATTCTGAAATGCTATCTAAATCTTTCCTAAGTGTGTCTTTTTCTTACTGTAGACTACCTGCTACCATATGAAAAAAAACCCACAGAAAAAAGACTAAACCAAAGATGACAAAACACACTCTTCAAGTATTGTAAAATAATGGATTTTAGGTTTTCAATGTGTATTTTAGTTTTCTTGCTGTATTTTCCTCATTTTGTTGAAGCCTAAAGCTAAGCCAGATTCTTATCAGTACAAGTATAGGCAAGCTTCTTGCCCCAAGAAAATTGCTATCCTCGTTTTGGCATGACAGAATTAGTACTGATAAAGAGGTGGGATAAGCTTGGTCTGCCCTTATGGTAATATTACAAGTAGCCAAATCTAGTAACATGCATGCTTTGGTGGTTCTTGAGGGAGGAGTGCTTGCTCAGCTATGGCAGGCTCATCTATAAGAAACTGAAGACTGGAAGGTTGTTGAATTGTATAGGGTCATTCCTCTTTTCCTGTTCCAAATGTGCCTTTTGTTTTTTCTTCCCTGGTTGTCCTATAAATTCCTTGTACCTGTAAAGGAGTCGGGGAGGTGGAGAGTGCGTAACTTCATGTGCCAGTCCTTTGTGCTATGAGTTTTATGGGATAGGCAAACTGGACCTGTGGTTGTATTTGGTAGTGGTATCTTTAACTTAGGTGCCTAAAGTAAATCTAAAATAATCTATATGCACTAGAAATACTTAACCTAATTGAATTAATTGTAACTCTGCATGAGAGATGGAATCAAAGAGGCAGCTTTTAATGTTTTTCTAAATCACCTGTGTCTGTATTTCAGAATCACAGAATGTTAGGAGTTGGAAGGGACCTCCAGAGATCATTGAGTCCAACCCACCTGCCAAAGCAGGATCACTTAGGGTGGGAATGCGTCCAGGTGGACTTTGAATGTCTCCAGAGAAGGAGACTCTGCAGCCCCTCTGGCAGCTTGTTCCAGTGCTCTGTCACCTTCACGATAAAGAAGTGTCTCCTCGTGTTGAGGTGGAACCTCTTGTGTTCCAGTTTGTACCCATTGTTTCTTGTCCTGTCACTGGGCACCACCAAAAAGAACTTCATCCTGGCACCCACCCCTCAGATATTTTGTACACATTAGTAAGATCCCCTCAGCCCTGACCTTTTTTTCATCTCCTGAAATAAAATTCAATACATTATATTTTAGTTACATTACTTAGAAAGTAATGGTATTTTCCTACCTGCCATCATGCAAAGATACTTGAGAAGATTATCCATGCACCATATAAAATGCTTTGCTTGGTTGATAGTAGTGAAGGAGTCCTCCATGAGGTTAGCAACAGCACATTTAAAAAGAAGTCTCAATATATGCCATGTAAAAAGATGCACAGAAATTGATTCTATTTTAGATGTCTCAGTTCCCTAAGTATTCACATTCACAAGAGAACTGATAAATGGTGTCTCAGTAATTTCCAATCAGTTTCCAAAATTTTTGTTTGGTTGTTTTTTGTATGGTTTTGGGGTGGTTTTTTTAAGTTAAAAGGGACCAGTTTTGAGAAGTATTGCAAAGACCAGGTTGTCATAATAAAGTTGCCATAAAAGATGTGAACTGATTGATGGCAAAGTGAGTTGATTAAAAATTGGTATCGCAGTAGAAAGTAAATTACAAACTGCTTGAATTGTCTAAAGGCCTGCTTGCTTTCTCTTGTGCCTCAGAAACTTTGAGGTTCTAAGCCCAAATACACCCCTGATTTAATTCCAGCTCGTTGTGTTGTTCTCCTGCTCATTTTAAAAGGATTGAAGGTTCTTTGTTATGGAAAAGCACTTGCAGTCTTAATTGTTAGGAAGCTGCTATTTGACTGTATTCTGCAATATACCTTTATGAAAAAATAAATTTTGAGTAGCAGAAAAAGTAGCAGTCTCTACTGAAAAGCATCTGAATGGGTGTAGGGTGGTACCTAAAGTTGTAGGTGGTACTCTCCACCAAAATATCTGAGGAGGTCACAGTGGTTTCATGGTGTTTATGCACCTAAGAAACAGGTGAAGCAGTGAGCAGCTGTGGTAGCACAGGTTAAATGCATAATGCTCAAAACCCTATGGGAAACTAAAAGTGAGCGAGGAATTAGATCTGAATTTCTTGTAACCCGTTTTGCTTAACTACTCTTTTATGCTTTTCCCCCCTCCCCATTGATTTTCTGGGTTTTTTGTTTTGTTTTGTTTTGTTTTGTTTTCCAAAGTCAGCTATAGAGCAGGGCTCTAGTGAATTGAGCAGCAACTCATTTCCTTTGCGATGGCCAGGAAATACACTGAGCAATTAAGGGTGGCTATATGGGAAAGGCTCTTTCATTTCACTCAGATACAAAGATTCCCAGGCTTTCCTGGCTTTTCAGCAGCCTACCAGGTGGTCTGACTTGGAGCTAAGTCCCCCATGTTCCAATGTCTGTGGAACAGCAAATTTGAGGAAACAGGGCTGAAGGCCTGAAGGATTTAACCTTTTTTTCTTCAGTGTGTTTCATCACTTAATGGTTTCTTTTGCAAATCCCAGTTTCTGTTCCTGATCTGTTTTTCTATTACATAGATCAAAGACACTTCTATTAGCCAAAGAACTTCCACCAACAGCATGTAGATTGATGAAGAGCGGCCCTTTATTAAGAAGAAATATCTCTTAGTAATCCTTGAATTCTTAATGTGAGGATTAAGAAGTACACTGGGTGTTTTAAGGGAAGCAAAGGGAAGGTGACAGCAATCCTGTGCCGCTCAGAGATGCTTAGTGGCTGTTTTTCTTTCAAACATTGACCTAAAAATGTAACATTTCCTCAGCAATGCAAGCTACTTTTGACAGCAAGTTGCAGCTTGTTGAAATGCAGCGTGCCCACTAGTGTAAAATGAGAATATTAGTATTTCATGTGGAAGCATGACTTTGGCTTGAAACTGATACAAGAGATTTACAAGATAAAACAACTGAAAACTCCAGCAAGTCCTAACAAAATACTCTCTTGAAACAATGCACGTTAAGTAAATATTATTGTTTATTGAAAATCACTGGTGGAGCCTATTTTTGCCTTTTATTTCTAACAGAATCCAAATGACAATGCCAACACTATTTGCTAAGGGGGGGTAGGGGTGGGGGGGGGTGGGAAGATCAAATCTCAGTTTTATATTGCTCCAAAAATTAGGATTTCTTTCATTGTTGATTTATCCAAACTGAGATAAACTGAAGTGTACCCATCTTCATAAATAATTTCACCTGAATTTCTGATTCCTTACCTTCATTGTTGAGAATTTACTATCTTCTTTCAGAAGAGATCTTGCAGTCATAACAGATGCCAAGTTTGTTGGTTTTTTTGTTGTTGTTGCTGTTATTTTGTTGATAGTGCTATGGATTTGGTTATCTATTTATTGTTGAGGGGGTTGCTTGCATGCACATGTGCATTGTATTGATTTTCATCTTTTCACCTTCTTGTTTCCCTCTCTTATTGTAATGTCGATGCCATGGCAGTGTTTTCACCACAGTTTTGAACTCTGAAGTATATAGCCAAATAATGCCAAAGTTAAAGTTCTTTTCTCAACAGTGGTGATTGTTTCTGTGTCCTTCAACTCCATGGCCCTTAAGTGCACTGTGGTCTGTAAAACTTTCCTCAGGATTAAGGAGCAAGTGCTAATCTGGGTTTTTCCCCTTCCTGGCTGTAGTTTAGGTTAGTCAATGTGTCTGCTGCCTGTAAAAGGAGAAATCTGACCAGAGTGTCTCAACCAAATGGGGTGAGGATTAATGAACTGCATACACAAATCGTTGTAGGGATGTTAGGAATGTTTTTGGCAGACTTTTTGGATGTATATTGGTACATTTCAGCTGAACAACACAGAAGTTCAAGCATAAGAGATGTCTATAATTACTTGAGGGGTGGGTGTCAGGATGAAGATGCCAGGTTCTTTTCAGTGGTGCCCAGTGATAGGACAAGGAACAAGGGCTACAAGCTGGAACACAGGAGGTTCTGCCTCAACAGGAGGAGTCAGTTCTTTATGGTGAGGGTGATGAAGCACTGAAACAGGCTGCCCAGAGACCTTGTGGAGTCTCCTTCTCTCGAGTCTTTCAAAACCTGCCTGGATGCATTCCTGTGTGACCTGCCCTGCTTTGGCAGGTGGGTTAGACTCGATGATCTCTGGAGGTCCTTTTCAGTCTCTAACATTCTCTGATACATTGATATTTTATGTTATGGTTTGACACCATTTGTTTTGAACTGTTTGGTACATCATCATAAAAACTTTCATTTTGTTCAAGATACTTGTATTTCTTTGAGGGAAATAGATCTGAAAATTAGCTCTGTGCAATGCACAGGATCTATTTTACCTGTATTTCACTGTCAAAATACATACTGAGTTTGCCTCCACCTGTTTCAACATCCAACTGGTGTTTTCTATCTAAAAGGGAGGAATACAGTCTGCTACCTGGAATTGTAAAAATCTTATATTCAGCTGAAAAGATCCAACACATCACAGACACTAGTGTCTTATTTTGTGTCAGGAAAATGTTTCATCAGTGTTTATAAAGGACAACAGGAGTTTCAAATGCAATTGCCCAGAGGCCTCCACTGCCTGGGACACCCAAATGCTCTGCTGCAAAAGCTCTGATGCAATTCTCTAGAAATCTTGACCTGGAAAAATGTTTGTATATATTAATTTGCCACATCAATGTTCAGTATATACTCTAGTGTACAATAATAATGTTTGCTAGTTGGAACCAAGAGCAGGAAATAGGAATGCTATGGAATCCTCTGTGGCTATTGTGGAGGTTTGATAGCATTAGGCACAGAGAAAGCTGTACTCCCAAAGTAGTGTTAATGTCATTGATGCACCTGATTTTTGTATAATCCTGTGTTTTAGAGAGCAGAAAAGAGGGAGAAGGTTCTATATACATGTGCACATAATAAATGTCAGTCTGGTTTATTCTTTCAGAATTAATGTATGTGGAACTGGAACTTCTGTGAAAAACATTAGCCTGGGTGAATATTCTTGCCAGCACAACATTTGCATGATTGATGAATGATGCCTTGGTCATGCAAGCTCTTGAGGAACAAACAGCAGAATATTTTTCTTTTTTTTTTTCCTTTTCCCCCCCTTTTTCTTCCCTTTTTTTTCCCCTTTTCATTTAATAGTTACTTTTTCAGAGATTTTGCAGGTAAATCATTGAATAGAGTGGAATTTTAAAAATGTTGTCTTTTGACCACAGTGGTGAAGGGTGCTACATTTCCTTCTCATGAGTTCCTGTTTGGGACAGACAAAGCAGATGTTTGGCTTGGAAGCAGGCTTTATTTGGCGTGGTGGCAGGAAGTACTGAGAGATTTGCCATTGACATTTAATCCCTGATGTTTCTGTAGACTGTAAGACCTTTTTTTTTTTTTCTTTCTTTCTTTCTTTATTTCTCTCTTTTTCTTTTTTTCTACTGCTTGCTTAAATCTATGTAAAATGAACTGAAGTCATAATACATATTTGGCAAGGGAGCTGGAAATACTGTATTCTGTTTCTTACACTCTTGACAGCCTTACTCATAAATCCCAGTCCCCTGATTCCTCTGATCAGAGTGAGATTTTTTTTTTATGCAGGTGTTTAAAACGTGAAATTAGATGTTTCCCCCAAAGCTGTACGTCTGATCTCCATCACTGCAGCAACCCAACTAAAGGGCCTTTCTTCCAAATCATTCTAGCTTAGAGAAGTTTCTTCCTGCATCTGGTCCATGCTTTGTAATATTAATCTATTTCAAAAAGGAGGACAAAAAAAAAAAAAAAACAAAAAAGAAAAAGAAAGGAAAGAGGAAGGGGGAAAAGGCAGCTGAGAAGATAACTGAGCTGTGAAGGCGACCAAGCTGATTTGCTGGAAAGTACTGAAATGAATTACTGCTTTTAATAAACTCTGACAGTTTTCCTGTAAAAACTCCAGGATGAGATTTTTCATGCACAAAGTTATTTTGCAGAGATTTTTGCTGCAAAAATCATAAGTGTTAGCAGAAGAACTTGACCTGTTTTTCTTTACTCACGTGTTCATATAGTAGACTGTCAAGGTACTGTGGATCTTGTTAAATTAAATATAAAAAAGAAATCATGGGGATTTTTAAAGCTTTACTTTCCCTTTTGGGTGATGAACTTGATCCAGAGAAGTCCCTGAAACTGCCCCTCTGCTTTCCCTCACCTAGAGTCTGACACCTCAGGCCATACTGAAACAAGCACTTCCATGCTTCCCTGGAAGTGATGAAGTGATGCTCTGAGCATCTTATATGCAGCAGATTTGAATCCTGCAAAAGTGAAGTCATTGGTGGGGGGAAAACCCATGTAAGAATCCAGCTAATGAACCTCATTTTGCAATACCTGAAATATTTAAAGTCATAGAATTGTTTAGACTGGAAAAGACTTTTCAAGATCATCAAATCCAACCATTAACATAGCACAGCCAAGTACACCACTAAACCATATCATTATAAGCATCATATCTTTTAAATCCCTCCAGGAACAGTGACTCCACTACTGCCCTGGGCAGCCTGATCCACAGCTTGACAATCCTTTTGGGGAAGAAGTTGTTCCTCATGTCTAATCTAAATGTCCCCTCATGCAACATGAAACAATTTCCTTGGCCTCATTTGCTTTTTAGCAGTCATTAGTTTTTTATTGGACTAGAGTGAGATTGTTTCAATGCTCTATTAAACTAAAAAATCTCATGCAGTTGGGAGCAAACTCGCCCTTTTTGCTTCATTGCTCTTACTACTGGAAGGAGATGCAAAAGAGAATATGAAATAGAAAATGATAGAGCTGTACTCCACCTGCGTGCTCAACACAAATGCAGCTTCCACCTTGAGCCGAGTTCCCAAAGGGTGATTTGCACATAGTGCTACTGCATCGAGCGTAAGGCTTCCATTTCTGAAGACATTGCTTACTGAGAACCCATCTGCTTCTGGGCCTTAGAATTGTCTCATCTGGGGATATGTAGGAGATGCTTGTATTGTAATATGAATGCTTTGGAGCCAGAATATAGCTCCTGCTATTAGGAAGTCAACAAACACTTTAAATGCCTTTTGTTCTTGGGGGTAGTTTTATAAAGTCTTAACAACCAGTGGTTTCCCCTGTAATTTGAATATAGCTTAATTTACCAGCTTGCCTTTCAAGATGGTCCTGGATTTACCACCTGAGCCACAGCTTCTTTAATGTCATGCCAGGATAGTTTTGAGGGTAGGATATATTCAAATAATGTGGAAAATGTGTCCAAGAGACTGAGTGTGTGATAGCTCTCAGGTTGCAGCGTGCAGCAGAGTCTGTATGAGAGGGACATACATGAGCCATTAACACTTTGCAGGAGTTAGCCCTGCAAAAATAGCTATCAACTAGAAAGAACAGTTTAAAAAAGAAAGGGTCATTACTTTATTCCTCTGTCTAGTTCTGTTTTCACCCCTTCCTGCTGATTCTTAGAATGTGGGTACTTTATTTCAATTACGTTATGCAATTCTGTTACTGCATGGCAAGGGTATGGTTACCACCAGTCAGTAGTAGTTCTTCCACACCAGTTATGGCTGTTCATGTGTGGCACTGAAAAAGAGAGTGGTTTTTAAAAGCCACTTGTAAAGTAGAAGAAAGAATGAACCCACAGACCATACAGGGCAGGAGTATTGGGAGTGTGAAAAACTCTTCTTCCTCAGAACAAAAGGCTTCAAGCGGTACACCGTGAAATGTAAGTAATTAAAACATTATAAAGACCTGAAACATGATGCTCCTCCTGCTCTCCCACAACTGGAGTATTTTTCATTCTGTATTTTAGTCCCAAGTCTTGTTTTTGTTTCGGTAATCTTTATATCAGGTTTCAGGGTATGTTCTTGTGCATAGTGTTGCCTAGTACTGACAGCCAGAAATAGTTTCCAATCCATTGTTTTAAAAACTTTTCCAGAATATATATAAATTAAATAAAACTGCCTCAGGTCCAATAAATTTATTCATTAATGGCATCAGAATTAGGGTTTGGAGCATTCTGAGTTTCCGTTATTCCCACTATAGTCTCTAGACTATAGTCTATCATCAGACCTTTCTGTGCAGAAAGAGCTGCCAGAAAATCAGAATAGGAAAGAATTATATGACTCAAGTTGTAGTCACATTGTTCACAGGCACATTGCTGAAGCCAGCCTGCTAATGGCATGCCAGTCATCAGAGGTGAATCCAGTTCAGAGCAAGGACTGGCAGGGGAGGGGCTGCATCCCACTTTTTGCCTAAGACAATGCCTTTTCCTTGCTCAGAGCTTCATTTAAGGTTGACTTTAATCACAAAGGTAAAGGAAAACAAACCAAAATCCCAAACAAACAAAACAAAACCAATCACTGGGTATGCGTCTTCTGTCTGCATGAGGAGCTGGAGCGTGTTAAGAGCTTGCTGACCACCCGTGGTGTTTGACTGGTGTCCCTGGACTTTTGGTCTCTTGTCCAGCAAGCTCACTGTAGCTGGGAAACTGCAGGATTGCTGTTTCCCTAAGAATTCCGGGTTTTTTTCTCCTAGCTTCTGAAATGTTTCTGCTCTGGGGAAAAAAACAAAACAAAACCACAAAAACCAAGGCAGAAAACTCTTCTCCTCCATTGTTCAACCAAAACATGGCTGTGCCAGCAAGGAGAACTTCCTTCTGCTGAAGAAATGACATTATCCATCTACTCTTGCACTGCCATTTGGCTGTGCCAGGCCCACCCACAGGTCCTGGTTGTTTGCTCAGATGCAGGAAGGACGTGTGTTCTGATAGTAAATCAGTGCTGGCCAATTCAGGGGCTTAACTAGCTAAGGGTAATTGAACTCAAGTGAGGAAAGGGATCACCATCTGTTGAGAGGAGAGTACAGCCTGCTGAACTGTCCAACAGCATGCTGTCTGTGGTCTTAAAGGTGCTGGTAACTAAAGCTGAGTATGTCATACATGGCAGAAACACTTTAGATGGGGCCACTCTGCTGGCATCTCCTTTACTCTGGGAGACTTAGTTGTGGGAAGAGTTCAGACACCTGCTGAGAAGGGGTAGAAATTTGTGAGTTTTCTCCTACTCTGGTTGGTTTTGATAGGCAGATTTTACTACAGAATGACTCCAGGACTTGAGTCTGGGAGCTAAAAGATGGCAAGGATAAATTTGAAGTAAATTTGCATTCTTTTAATATGTTTTTTATTATCACACACCCCCCCACCCCCACCCCCCCTTAAAACAAGGCATTGAGCACTGATATTTTTATCTACAGCATTAACACGAAGAGTGATCAGTGCCAATCCCTGTCATTATTATTTTGTGATCCTTTGGGAGCCTGCTGTACCGAAGCATTCTCTTCCCGTTGCTTCAGCACCTGGGAATTCAGGCTCCAATGATATTTTCCAGCAGATGTGACTATCGGGGCTTGTTTATTTTTAGCTGGGGATTGTGCACCTTGATCTCGGTGGGAAGCTTCCTGTCCTCATTGTCTTTTACAGCCGGTTGTAAAGGCAAGTGGCTTATAATGACCTACCCTTACTTCCCCTGGCTGGTTCCAAAAGACACAGGAATGTCATCATCACATGTTATAATTTACTCAGGGACTTTCCGATGAGGACCTCACAGGTTTAACCTTTCCAAAAGCTGTGTTTATTCAAGACAGTCGTAGTGTTGGTAGCTTGAATCTCGAGGCTGGGAAGTTACCAGGTTGTATCTGATAGCTTCATTGATTTTTGTCCACTGAGCAGTTTTTATATGGGGGTAAAATTTGGTGCTTTTCAGAGAGAGTCATATCTTGATCACCTAATTCCACTGTAAAAAACTTCAGTAGAAGACCATCTTTATTTTGCATGTTGGGTATTGAAGCGTGTGAAGTTCTTGATGCTTAAACCTAAATTTAAACCTGAACTTAAATCTCATTTTCTTAAATCAATTTTAAATAGTGAAATAAGGGGAAACATTCATAAATGGTTTATATTTCTCCACCATAAATGGCAGAAGCCACTTTTTCTAGAAAACCCCCATGTTTTAAAGCATTAAGCCTTGCTTTTGGGTGTGTTCCTGCACATAGGTGCCTGTGTATATCTAAACCTCAACCTAAATTTAAGGCTAAATTTAAACCTAAATCTAAATTTAAATTGATTTTTACATATAAATTTAAATTACATTTAAATGTAAATGTAAGCTTAAATCTAATTTTCTTCAATCAACTTTAAATAGTGGAAAAAGGGGAAACATGGTTTATTTTTCTCCAACATAAATGGCAGAAGCTACTTTTTCCTGAAAGAAAAAAACCACTACTTATGTTTTAAAACATTAAGCCTTGTTTGTGTGTGTGCTCCTGCACATTGGTGCCTGTGGATGCCATGTGTGTGTTTAGACTGCTGCAACACGACTGTACAAAAGCTTTGGGTATCAGGTTGTAACGGAATGTTTTTCTCTGTATTTTCTTTGCATACCTTTATGTTTATAGAATGCATAATACAGATGCAGACTGAGCTCTGCATTCTTTGCTGAATGTGGTACACTATGTTAAAGAAAAAAGCATCCAGCAGGAGCTCTGATTTCAAGATCAGTCCTCTTATTTTTTTTGCCTCTGTGAATGCTACTGTTGCGATGCTATTTTGTCTGTTTCCTGTTATATGAAAAACAGTTTAAGCAGCAGATTTCCATCTATTATATTCTTTAGAAAACAGATGTGGTGATCCAGCTGATGGTTGGGTTTAATATATAGGGGGTTTGGAATAAAGCCCTAACTTGGGAATCATTTCATCTTGCTCACATAACTTGTTTTGCCATTACAGGGAAAAGAATGTTTGTTTCCTAAATAGTCTGTGTGGTAGATAGCGGAAACTACGTGCCCACTACCTTTCCCCCAGGAAATCTTTTTTTCCACTAACAATATACAGATTATATTTTTGGCAACTATTTTGGAAGAGGGACATGATGCAAGAATCCCCTTTTAGTATTCTTTTGTTAATATGAGAAAAGAAAACAGACGTGTCTTTTTCTTTGCAAAGTAAGCCGTTAACATGGGAGCGATGCTGCTGCAGATGCTTGCCGTGCGGGATTTATTTTGGGGTTCAGAATTGTTGTGAGCTGCTTTTGGAGGAACACAGGAGACCGAGGCTCAGCCATGAAATTGTTATGGCTCCCTGTGTGCATTTGATCTCGGAATATCCTGCAAAGTTGTGATGCTTTCCTCATTGCTGTTTCACGAACGTCACCAAATGAGACCTCCCCAAAGCATCTGCAGTGTTTCTTGGTGGAGCAGAAGATTGTACAGAAGCTTCTCTTGTCCCAGCATGAGTCTCAATTAGGCCATGTTTTCTGTCCCTGACTAGCACGCATCATATTTAAACTGCAGTTTGTGTTCAGTGTGGGTGTTGCAGGATTTTTGGTTATGTAAAATAAATCAATCTGTCATAGTATGGAAAAATTGGATTCATATTTTCCAGTACTGTAAGCTCTCAAGATTATTTTATTATTATTATTTTGCATTTGTTCCAAGAGTAATTTTTTTCATGGTTTAGTCAATTCTGAGGACATAAATGATTATTTCAGTTGTGTCCTACTTCTTGATTGCTGGTAGGCTTGGCCACATCAGGGATAGAATTCTGTGTAACCAAGGGGTTACTCTTTACCTGAGTATTTACTTACAACTGTGAGCAACTACATGAAATAACATACTTGGGAACAAACTTCTTGAATTACAGTTGTCACAGTAGCATCCTAAGTGTGTAGTAATACTGCCTTATTTATCTTTAGTTGTTACTCTTCTCCCTGTACTCTGTATGTGCCTGCTTTTTCAGCTGTACAATGAAAACAAACTTAGCAAGTGGGATAAGTCCTCCTACTCCCTTTTAGTTATAGGGATGCTGATGAGAGACTTGCCCAAGGCCTCACTTTAGGAAGTTAGAAGAAAAAAAAGCTATTTTTCATGAACACTGTTAATGCCTCAGAGTCCAGAAAGCTCCATGAGGACTGTTGTGTGTTTCCCTTCTCCCTCAGTACAGGGACTGGTGGAAGGGCATATTGTGGATTTTTTCCACCTGCCTCTTACAGTGTTAAAATTGGTCAATTCAAAACTCATGTATAAGACAGATTCCTCTAATGTTGTCCTCCTTCTGTTTTAAATACTATTGATGGTGAATGAATATGTGGATTCCCCCTAGGAACTCTTACAGTATGTCAGAACAATGGTAAAAAGTGAGCATAAGAGAAAAATCTTGGTGTAGGAATGATGAAATGATCTCTGGAGACCCGATTAGGCTGGTACAGAGAACTCCATTTTGCTTTTAAACTATTTGTGTGCAGTCCTGGTACTGATACTGAACAAAACCCTCCCAACATGTACCTACAAAGCTCTCTTGAATGGCACATCCTGACATGTGAAAGGAGAAGTGCTGAGTCTGAGCTACCTGGCAAGAATGGCTTGGCATTCCTGTGGCTGAGAGGAACTGCTTTTGAGGAAAGAATGGAGATGGGGAGGAGCCTGAGCAGTGATAAGTGTGCATGGGGGTTGGGGGGTGAGGGAGGTAGGCTGGAGCTAAAAAGACCACATCCATGTTTTTCCAGGTGTCCCTTTTGTGGTCTTCCATTATGTTTTTTAGAAGAAAAGAGGCAGCAAATCCAGTCATTCAGAAAAACAGGTGACAGGAGAGAGGATCCAGACTTGTGCTGTGCTCTCATTAACTATTTTACTGCAGTTCTTGCTCATGGTACCTCATTTGATAGTGCTTCCTCAATTACAGTGTCCCTCACATGCTCGTTGCCCCTTGTTTTATTCCCCATTACTTTATTGCTGTGTTTAATCCTTTATAATGCATCTAACTCGCTGTTAGGGTTGCATGCAAAGTTCAAGCTACTGTTGAGATATTCTTGCCTGAAATAAATGAAACAGTTCCAAATTGTCTGTGTTTAGTGTGACAATAGTAATAATAATAGTAAAGATCTCAAAGCTCCAGATTGTGCCAGAAATGAGCGACTCCTTCACAGATCAAACAGGACATCCAGAACTGGTGCTTGCCTTCTGCCTAAATGATTCAGGAGGGCCCCTCCATGCTTGAAACATATATAAATGATGAAAACAATTAAATGTGTACATATTTTACAAGATTTAACTTGACAAACCTGAATAAACTAGCTTCTGCCCTGCACCTTTGTTCTTGCCCTAGGTCTTTCTGCGTACTTGCGATAGACTTTCAACTCAGTCAAAAAAATTCTTCATAACCAAAAGACTTGGCATCAGAATTAAAACACAACTGTTTA
This sequence comes from Dryobates pubescens, assembly GCF_014839835.1. Lineage (NCBI taxonomy): Eukaryota > Metazoa > Chordata > Aves > Piciformes > Picidae > Dryobates > Dryobates pubescens. Next base: position 6,764,129 of record NC_071635.1, read on the forward strand.
AAGAATTGCTCATACCTTTCCCATTTCTTTGGCAATATGACAATTGCAGGTAGAAAAATTAAGCCATAAAATTCTTGTTTGCAGTCATTTTGTTGCAATTCGTTGGTGCACATGTTTTCACCAAAGGATGTCCTGCAGAACTGCTTTGCTGAAGAGGAGAAAGCTGAGTTCCTTAAAAATCTGTGTGTTTCTCAGGTTAAGTTTGCATCCTTACCTTGCATTGTTTGGAGGTGAGTTTCAGTTATAAATAGTCCCATGAGTTTGGAAGCCTGCACTGGTGTATCTTGAGGGCTGGGTGTAGTTGTTGGTGAGAACGCCCATTTTGTTATCTCGCCAGATTTAGCCTGGAGAAGAGCAGGCTCAGGGGAGACCTTTTTGCTCTCTACAGCTACCTGAAGGGTGGTTGTAGCCAGGAGGGGGTTGCTCTCTTCTCCCCAGCAACCAGCACCAGAACAAGAGGACACAGTCTCAAGCTGTGCCAGGGGACATTTAGGCTTGAGGTGAGGAGAAAGTTCTTCCCTGGAGGTGTTCAAGAGGGCATTGGATGTTGCACTTGCTGCCATGGTTTAGTCATGAGGTCTGTGGTGACAGGTTGGGCTTGATGATCTTTGAGGTCTCTTCCAACCTTGGTGATTCTGTGATATTTTTAGAGTGCCTGGTCATGCAAAAGTGTCTATTTTTACTGTTTTTCTGGAGAGGTGACATTTAGTTCCATGTCAATGACTTTGGGTTTTTCAGCCTATAGGGCAAATAGCTTTTTTTTTTTCAGTGTATTTCTCATGAACCTATTCAGGATGATTTGATTGTCAATGCAGATTAATTCATTGATGCTACTTCCTGAATTGGCCAAAAAGAAAGGCCTGGTGACTTTGAGATATACAAGTTGCTTACATCTGAGTTTTGCAGTATTTCAGCTTTCTCATAATGGCTCACAGTCAAGGTGATAGCTGCCTCCAAAATGTCTTGCATGGAATTTATTACCAGCTTTAGCTCCCAGCAGTATCAATGATGAAAGGCCCTTTCTGATTGCAAGGTAGTGGCTCAGTTATGTTACACTAATTGATTACTTTGAAGCATCATGTTTCTATCCTAATTTGCATCTTTCCTGTTTATGTTATACAGTCAACAGGAAAGGAGATATTTTCAAGGGTACCTTTACCATCTGCTCTTTCTTTCCCAGCTGAATGTCCTTCATTAGGTTAGTGTGGTGGGTTAACCATACCCTCATTCACTTATGTAAAAATTTATGTCTGTTCGGTGTGAAGCTCAGAGGAGCAGCTCCAATACAGCTGTGATGGTTGATGTTGCTGGATGGGCATCTAAGGCATCAGTCCAGGAAAAGCACAGGTTCATACCAGCTTCTTACTTCTTTTCTCTGTCTGCTAACTTTTCCTGTTAAATGGACTGATCTTAGTGGCCACAAAACATAATTTCCATGCATGTACGACTCTCTCAGTATCAGATGTGTGTGTGTATATACACACAAAAAACATCCAATATACAGGTGGAAGTGGTTTTTATTTGCAAATAATACTGTAAGCTTCCCTGCAAGTTGAGACTGCCTTTCTGATTGCAATGGTCTAATAGATTATTGAAAGATGAACCTTTACTGTGCAAGTGACTTTATCTGGTGTGAAGGAAATGGTTCTTTAGTATGAAATGATAAACAGCAATACCGTCTTTATAATATGGAAATGCATAATGGTATTTGTGGGTATGCAATACAGCCAAGAAATATTTCATGTGCAAATATTCTGAATTTGAAATCAGCTATTGCTTTATTTCTTTGTTTCTATGGAATATTGAGTGGTGCAGGAGTTGACATGCTTGGGGGGGGGGGAATGTGTTGAAGGGAAAACGTTCACTGGAATTGCTGGTAGGGCAAGAATTTTTTCCTGTCCCCCAAACAGCCTTTGTGTGCCCTTCCTTTAACTCAGGCAAGTTTTAAAAGATCATAATTCAAAAATTGTGGTGTCCCTCTTTGTTCCTCTAAGCTGCAGTGCAAAACTGACAGAACTTTGCATTAAAGGATTCCTTTCTGACTTTTTATACATGTACTATGTTCTTTATTATTTGATGACAGACTGGGTGATACTCAGTGATTTAAAGGACATAATAATTTGGAGGAAAACTTGTCTTTGGGGTAAAAAAAAAAAAAAGGTTGTTATTATGATTGTAAAGAAACCTGAGACATGAAGTTATATAAGTTGCAAATAGTATTGGGCTCGGTTTACAGCATATCTGTGTGTGATGCTTCTGCCTCTCATATGACTGTAAATTAGGATTACCTGTCAACAGGTTGTTATTCTGTCTGTTTTGCCTATAACTATTATGAAGGGAGAAGGGGGGAAAGCCAATTTTGGTCATGACCCAAAATCTGATGAAGATAGTGGAAAGATTTTCATTGGCTTTATTGTGCTTGAGGTCAGATCCTTGTAGTTTAAAAAACAAAAATAATCCAGGAAAGGGAAATAAAAGCAGAGGTTTGAAATAGAGGAATTTTCTGTTACTTATTCCATTACTGCATGAAATTAGATCTTAATTCAGAGCAAGTGCTTTAACCTTGAGTGAAGAGAAATACTTTTGACATTTTTTTCATGAAGGAAAGCTTTACTGAATTATATTTCAAATACAAATCCAATCTTATGCTGATGGCAATTGTGCATTTTAAAGTAGCAGTCTGTTGAAAAGAAACCGAGTGTGCATTAACAATACTTCAGGTTACAGTTACATGTTCACTACTGGTTTGCTGCTGCCCCCTGCTCTGTATGTGCAGGTGCATTTGTGGGCCTCCATGGTCATATGGAGTAAGGAATTCAGCTAAAAAAAGAGCCTAGCAAAAATAAACTTGATTTCCACTTCCCTGGTTGTGGTGCACCCAAGTGCTTACGACAGCATGGGGCTGGGAAGGATGTGGTGGCAGCAATGTCTGCTCAGGAGAGGAGCAGCAGCAGGTTCGTGAGGCAGCACTGCTGCTGGGGAGGTACTCACCACGCTGTGTCTTCTGCACAACTGCTCTACTAAGTGGTCAGATTATTTTAAATTCCTGGGAGCTGAAGAGTAACCAAAATAAGGGTTCATCTGATCCAATTGCCAGTCTCTAGCAGTTGGCAAAAAGTAGATGCCTAGGAAAGAACAAAAGAACTGCTTAAATTCCCAGTTTGTTGCTCCTTGCCAGTAGAGAGTGCCAGCATCTTTATCAGGAATATCTTCCACACTGTTTTTTTTTCCTCTCTTGTGCATTAGGCTATTTGCCACAACAGACACAACTAAATGGTTTATTTACCAAGGAACTGCAACACAAAAACCCCAACAGTAGTGGAACTTGTCACTGAGACTGTTTAAAATGTCGTTGGACTGCAGTGATAAAATTTTAGGATTTGCCCATAAAAATGCAAAGTCACAACTGCTGGGTTTTGTTTTACACCTCTGCCTGTATTTTCATTATAAGTGTTGTCTTTTGCAGTTTTGTATTCAATTATTGTTGAATCAGCTCTATTAATAAAGGTGCCTTGGGGTTATTTGCAGCTAGTTAGGTGGTGTTCTGGGTACCAATCCACCGCTCAATAAGAAACTAGTTGTTACTTTTTTGTATGCAGCACTAACAAGTTTTAACATTAAAGCATTATGGTATCTGATTGCCTACAGGAAAGGGATATAATATTCACTTAGTAACCAATGAATGAATGATTAAAATCTTAAAAGCATTTAATGAGATTGAAACACAGAGCAAGGCTGTTCTCTGGTGTAAAGTTACAGAGGGGGTTCACTGGGTCAAAGAAAGAGTATAGGGAGACTGAAATTTTTGTTGTTGCTGTTGTTGAAAAATCAGTAGTGTTACATTTGCTGTCAAGTCAAGGCAGCTCTGAGGAGAAAACCATAGAAGGGTGATGGTGTGTTCAAAACAGCACAAAACAAAAGGGTTGGTTCCACGCCTGTAATATTTATAAGTAAGAAGTGTTTATTATACTAAGAGATGTATGCACTTTCTGCCCTGGCTATTAGTTAAAGCCTGTCCGAACAGCCTCACACTCACACCTTTGTTATCCAGGCACTCAGAGGACTTGGTGAAAGCCTAGTGATCTGCAAGCTGGCGTCCCTTTGTCAGGCAGCCTGTGTAGTAGCACAGTCTCCTTGAGTCCTGAATGTGAAGCAGGAAACCCTTTGCACACACCTATGTAGCCCAGGAAAGATCATATTCTGGCTGTAGCAATAAAGGTAATTCCAACAGAATCTGAATTTCAGGTAAGTACTCAGCTGAAACTGCAACTGTAGGAGTTAGTTAAGCACATGGACAGACCCATTGCCTGTGACAAGCCCTGAAGAGTGACAGCTGCATGCTTGTTCTCTGTTCAGTAAAATGGCGTTTCCAAAGCATTGCTGCGCATAGTGAAAACAAACTCTTGAAAGGATGAAGTAGTCTGTGTTTTCACACTTCTTTCTGCTAGACCTAGCAACAGACTTCAGAATGTGACATCTATTCAAAAGAGCAGAGAGATTTAGTTCTGATAGTTGAAATTGGTAAGTTACCATTGAGGGATAGATGCTCCCAAATAGCTGATGAATGAATACAGGCTTTGTAACAATACTAGTAAAGGATTCAGCTTAAGAACATTTAGGAGACACCCTGCAAATATAACAGGGAAAAGAGGGGACTTTGAAAAGATGAAATTATCTCCACTCAATCCTCTGTATCTCAAAGAAACTTTGTGTGCTAAGTTATATTGGAATTCTGGCTCCAGGACTAGGGAGATTTATCTCTGCATCTGAGACCAACAGTGATTTTCTTGGGACTGTTTATCTTCACCTTCATATTAATGCGCAGAGGTAGGGCTGCGCAGTTTGAAGTTAAAAGCTTCCCAGGGACACTGAAAAACCTTTATCTGAAAGTGTTATTGGAATAAATTACACAATAGGTTGTTTTATTCCTGAGGATTCTTAAACTGTGTCATTTTTCCTTTATTTCAGTCTTTGTGCCCTATAAAACCTTCATTTTGAGTAAAGAATTTGAGTTGGGTGGAACAGAATATTTAGTTCATGCATTAGTTTTTCTAAATGACTTGATCAAAGCTCATAACTGCCTGCACAGGAGAGGAGAGCACCCATGTGCTGTGTTGAGGTGGGTACATCTGCCAGGGCCTGTGGACAACCACAAGCTTTACGGTCCGTTTCTTCACCCCAGGTTCCAAACCTCACATTGATTTTCAACTTCAAGAAAATCAGCTTCCCAAGATAAGAATCTTAATCCCATTGATAAAATAATAACAGCAGCAAAAAGGAAAGGCTGGGCTAGCAGGTTTCTCTAACCCTGAAGTCTGTGAGGTATTAGAAATATGTTTTTCCTTCTGCCTGCCTGTCTCCCTGGCCCTTACTCACCGTAAGAAGAGCATCATTGCTCTCGTCTCCCCAGCAGCATTGGTGGCGGCAGCCAGTCTGACCTGGAAAGGAGCTGAGGCTCCGGAGGTCTCTCTTCAGACCCAGAAACGTCAGTAATTCACTCCCTCATCCTGCTTTGTTTATTCAGGCTGCTGAGTGCCTGCTTCACCTGATGACGCTGTCAGGAGGTCACCAGAGGCTTTTGCACGGCGGTGTCTGTGGCTGGGTGTGGTTAGGGTTTGGTACCCTCTCCATGCTGAGTGTGCATCTGTCAATAATGAAGAGCTCAAAGACTTTTCTTTAAAGCATAGCACAAGTCAGAGGGAAGGCAGTGGAATGTGCCCAGTGGACTGCCAGCAGAAACTGAGGTGCTCACCTGCGCTGTGGCTGCAGACTGGCACTGGAGGAGCTGTTGACCTCCAGGCAGGGGTGGCACCTCTCCAACTCCCCTCAGAAGATGGTCGTAGCACTGCAAAACTGTGCTGAGAGGCTTGAACTCTTTGTCTCACCATCCCCTTTTCATGTGTTGTGGGCTGGTTTTTTTAGCAGTTTTGAGAGGCAGCTCTGTGATGAAGTGTGTCTGTGTAAAGCTCAGTGATGTGGGCCCCAGGGAGCTTCACCTGCAGTGATGCCTTGGAAGGTCACTTGTTTCACTGGAAAGTGCTTATTTGTGTTACCTGTGCAAAATAATTGTATTGGCAGAGGTTCTGCCCTAGAGATGACTGACATTTAGTGCTGGATGTAGGGAGGCAGTGATACAGCACCTGGTGCTTCAGGAGTCCTCAGTATGAAATGAGCCATTGTACTTTTTGTACTTCCTGCTGCAACTATCCTTCACTGTGCAGTTTTCCTACAAGGTCTTGTTGCTTCTTGATGGAAAAGCACAAGCACAGCCTGAAGTGTTATACTCTCAATTCTAAGCTAGCACTTCTAAACAAAAGCTTTACATGTTATTCTCACTAAGTTTAGCAAGAATAATCTCAGTAATGTGGAGCTCTTTCTTAACAAGTCTGTTTAATAATAAAATTGGTTCATTTTATCAATATGAATTGGCAAAGAGCCTGATCAGAATCAGGTGTCAAGAAGGTATTTCTTCATCTGATTGCTCAAGTCTAGGTGAAGAGGCTTTGGTGCTCTTCACATGCCTTACCAAACATTCTGCATCTTTGCTCATCATGGAGGTGGTTATTTTTCTGTTACTCTTAGTATTTCTTGGTTAGTTTAGGTAACACCTATCTGCATAAATCACCAAATGAGAGGACTTCAGATGGGGTTGCATTTCAAGGTCTGTTTCTCAACTCATATGATTTTCCTGATGGAAACTAACTTATTTTCCTGCCTTCTATTTCTCCATCTATAAAATGAAAGTGCTGATGTTTTTTAGAGATATTTGGCTTCTTGAAAATGTTGATATTTATGCTTGAGAACTGAAGTTGCTTGGTTTTAATTAGTGTGAAACAATAAGTGGCATAGTTGCTTTGTTTTTCTACTTTTGCCGCAGGATAAAGAGGCAGAACACAGGTATGAAAGGGCTGCAAAAATCTGAGAAATGCAGATTCTGGTTAAGCTTTAATACCTGGCACACAGAAGAGGACTACACATGAATTCACTTTGAAATGTTATAGTTGGGCAGAAACTGTAGTTTTTCATTAGTTACCGAGTGGTAATGCCTTTGGACTTCGTTTGAGGACTTGAGCCCATTTCTGAGAGGCAGGGTGCCAATAAGGCTTCTGACTGAAGGAACTGATAATTTTGGTGCAAGACTTGAGGCAATAGATGACTGCAGGCAGAAAGGCAATAGCAACAGAGCCACAAAGATGTTGTGCACTGGCCATGGTGTGTTAATGAACCAAATTTTGTAAGGATTATGGGTTTAATGCAAATGTATGTATTTCATAGGTATGCAGAGTCTGAAGAAGTGCAGATAAGGTGTGCAGGATAAAGATAGTGGCAAAAAGCACTCCAAAGGCCAGGTGTTGAAGGTGCTTTGAACACGCTGGAGGTGTTCAAAAAACAAGTAGATGTGGCACTTAGGGATGTGGTCTAGTGGTCATGGAGGGAAGTGTTTGGTGTAAGTTTGGACTTGATGATCTTCGAGGTCTTTTCCAAGTAGATGATCTTTAAAGTGCCTTCCAACCTAAGCCATTCTGTGATTCTGTCGTATAGATTTTGCTCTGTGTATGTGTTTTTAAGTACACCAAACACCTAATGAGTCAATGCTGGAGGACATCAGTAAGGGTTGAAGTGAGGTGGGAGTCAGTATTTTGATAATGAATCTGTTTTAGAAATGTTTCACAGAAAGAATCTGCAGAGTTTGTATCTCACATGAAGGGTGAAGAACTCAGGAAATGGCCTGTGTCAGAGGTGATTGGGTTATAATCTTGATTGACAGGGTAATTTTCCGGCTCACAATTAGTGAGAAAAGTTATGGAGGTAAATCAGATGCTGTACAAGTAGATGAAGTAGACCGTGGTGGAAAATGAGACAAACAAGAACTGGAAGAATGAGATGCCACAGAGAGATGGAAGAGGCTTGGGACTGGGGCAGAGGACAGGATGGATGTGGATTTGAAGGACCTGAGCAGATGAGTTGGGTAGGTGCAGAGGAGCTAGTAGAGGGGTGAAAGGGATGGAAGAGACTGGGTAAGAAGAGAGAAACTGAACTGAGACAGAAATGCAAGGGGAAAGACCTGTAGATAGAAATGATGGTGGAAAATGTAAAGGTGAGGGGTTTATATATATGGAAATGTTGTATATGTGGGAAGGAAGTGGAGGCAAGGAGAAGCACTGAATGAAGAGACATAGGATTTTGGAAATTCTTTTCACTGAAGTTGGGGGAACTGAGCTGACTTAGCTAGGAATGTGGAAAAACTAAAAGGGAGAATGAACTTGCAGTGGAGGACATCAGCCAGAACATGCTATTTCCAACAGTGATCCAAAGGACAAGAACAAGAGCAGAGGAAGTAGGTGTTGGTCTGGTTGGGAACAGGCAGGTTGCATGGCAGATGTTTGGTTATCAGTTTGTCGGTGAGTATAGATGGTGTTTCTTAATTCACTGCTTACAAAATTGTTGCTTAGAGAAAGCTTCAACTGTGTTGTCCTCTTACAAAAAGTTATTCCTGTCCTAACATGCTGTAAGTTGGCAGGAGAAAGTGTGACTGTTCCTGCACTGTCTGGAATTTGAACAGTTTTTGGCTGTAACCTCTCAAAGAAAGGTAACAATAACAAGAAGTCATTGCTGCCTTTTTTTTTTAAGAAAAAACACACACAAAATCCTGTAAATTGCAAACTTTGGTTTGTACTGTCAGGAATTTAGAGCTGGAAGCTAGTTTCTGCCACCTTGTGCCATTTATGCTTTGCATCTTATTTGATGAGTAATAGGCTGAGCAGGCATTTGAAACAAAGCTGAACTGAGTATCAAGAGACTGAACTGAGGCAAGAAGAAATGTAGATGAATATACTTCAAGAAGTTGTGCTCAGAACCTCTCCATTACAAACACAACCCAGCAAAATCAGGAGATTTATCTCTGGGGGTGAAACACTGTTTCAGCTTGCTGATTGCTGCTTTGCTGATTACTGTAATAATAGCTTTTACTCCCTCTCTTGCCTCAACTGCACTAGAATTTTGGAAGTCCATCTACTTCTAGGCAGTGCAAGAAATAAAGTGGTACTTGGTAGTGTGTGTGTATATATATATACACACACACATGGAAAGTATTGCTGTGGGTCATTTTTTTTGACTCTCAGTAACTATTTTGGATGCAAAAAACTGAATGCTAATTCTAACTTGAATGCTGACTGCCTAGGGTGGTTCAGACCAACCACTAAAAAGTCAGTGCTCCCCAGTTTCTACCCCCTGAAAAACTCTGTCATGCCTTGTGTTGCAGAGATGTTACAAACATGAGCAGTTGCTGTTAATAGAGAGTTATAAATTAGTGGTCTTATTGCTTGGTAGTGTTTTGCTCCACCCTTCTACCAGCATTTTTGTGGTGTTATGTCAGTGATGTGGGGCTGTGTGCAGTGGGGTGAACAGAAACACCGTAGAAAAGGACATGATTTAGTCGATTCTTTCATGGCCCTGACTTCCAACTTTTGCATCTTCTAATTTTGCTTCCCTTATGTGGAGTAGCTTGCCTGACAGAGAATCAACTGCAAAATTGCAGTCTGAAATTAGGCTCCAACTTCAAGTCCTTGTCAGTGCTTCGACTTTAAGGCAGGGATCTGTGTAGGTGCTGGGAGCGTAGCGTGAGAAATCAAGAGTCCTGAGAAGTCCTCAAGTGGTTTCTAGAGGCGCAAATGTTGAGGTTTTGCCTTTTTGCCTCCCTGCTCCTCCCCCAAAGGAACCATTTTCTGCTGATTTTCTTTCCCAGTAATACTGAATTTCTTTGTGAAGTTACAAATGAAAGTGAAATTTATTCTTTTTAGTGTCATGGGTCTGGGTTTCACACTCCCCCCCCCCCCAAGCCCAGTCCTGCAGTCTGTCCACTGCATATCTGATTCATTTTAGTTACTCCAGGGATGTGTTTGTATAACCTTTTAATACCAAGGACCTGGATGACCCTGGCATAACACCATGAATCATATATGGGAAATGTAAAGTTAGCAAGAAGAAATGAAGTGAGCCTATTTATGGTCAGAGAAGTAATTGTACAAATCTCATGTTAGGCAGCAGATAGACTTCCTGTGTGTGTTTTGAGTTGTCTCTGCTGACTTTTCTGACAAAAATGAACCCACAAGGAACTTAATTGGCTCTCAAAACCCAGGCTGATTTTGCAGGCTGATAGTGAGTGTGTTTCTGTGAGCGTATTTATATACATGTTGAGAATAGACCATATCTAATTTAGATACCATTGAGAGACACAAGACAGGGACATCCCACAGTGTGATTTCATTTATATTTATTTATAAATCTCATTAAGCATGCATTCTGTGCTCTGGCCTCCTGACACACGTATCTACATGTGTATCACCAATTTATTATTATTTTATATAAAGGGCTGCTCAGCACATCTTAAATCAGAGCTGCACAGCACCAAACAGCAAACCCAAGAAATCTAAAGACGCATAAATCTCTCCAGCCTCCATCCATCTCCTCTTTGGACTTGAGCTGCACTTTAAACACAAGATCACATGTGGCACATGCCTGGATTGCAAGCACTTAAGAATGAGTTATTCTCAAAACAATTGCTGAAAATTGCTTTTCCCGAAAGAATTCTTCTTTTTGTCTCTTCCCCCCCTGCCCTCCAGCTGATGAAGCTTTATTAGCAACATGTACTGTGCTGAAGGTGTCCCAGAAAATTGTCTGAGCTGTAGTTGTTTCTCTAGGTAATAAAGATGTTTTATATTATTAATTCAGTATGATATGAACTCAATGAGTGTGAAACTTTTGAAAGTACTTTGCTCAGCCTTTTTCAGAGTGGAAGGCTTGTCGTCTCACTAGAAGGAAGGAAGAGTCAGCTCTGTGGGACTCACACTCCTAAAGTGTCTTTAAAAGTTTTGAAATGTGGTATGAAATTTAGATATACCTTCCCTAGTTGACTTATCTACCAGTGTTTTGGTATTTATTCTTGTTAAACTGCGGTGAAAAGATCCCTGCTGGGGTTTTGGTGGGATGCTTTGGAGAAAACAGTGTTTTCTGCAATTTTGTATCTGTTGGTTGTAATTCTTTTCCCCCTCCTTTTGCCTCCCTCCAAATGAGAAGTTAATTTTCTTTGACAATGTTGTGTAGAGCATTTCCTGCATGTGATATCCAGTAGTCAGTTGATGTTATATGACTTAACAAGTCAGAGAATGTCTCGGGTTGGAAGGGGTCTTTAAAAGTCAACTAGTCCAACTCCTCTGCAGTGAGCAGGGACATCTTCAACATGATCAGGTTGCTCAGACCCTCGTCAAACCTTACCCGGAATGCTTCTGGGAATGGGACATTTACCACCGTTCTGGGCATCCTAGGCCATTGTTTTACCACCCTCACTGTGAAAACAAAATAAATGTAAAAAGAATGTTTTTTTTTAAAGTGGCAGACAAGCAGAGGCACTAACACCTACTGGGCAGAAAGCAGTGCTGGATGGCCAGTGTGTTTAGTAAACAAAGGGTCAAAGAGCCAAAGCCACGCAGCCGTGGGAAAAGAGGATCAAGGCTTGTGCATGCACAGATACTGATGGACATCTCTGCGTTTTACTGTTGGAATACAGGGTTGAAAACAACCTCTTAGGTCATGCAAGCTACCTCCAAGCTAATGCATGACTGCTCTCTGTCTTCCATTGGCCTTGGTTAACCAAAGTGCTTAAGCAAAGGGGGTTTATTCATTGGCTTTTAGACATAGAAAGAATTTACTGGGTGACAGTTCAAGTCTCCTTACTAACGAGGAGGCAGTAGCTTCCCTGTGCTCCATCTGGCCTGCAAGGCTGCCCATTTGTTCTGGAAACCAGAATGGCAAACGTGTCTTGCCTGCTGCTGGAAATCCAGACATTCTGGGGAAAATACTGTGGATCTCTGTGTTTGACAAATAAGATGAGGACATGCTTGTATGACTCAGAGATTAAACTGTTAAAATAAAAAACCTGAGTGCAAAGGTAAAGGTGTAACAGTTGTTAATTGTATTTACAAAGTAGAACTTGTTCTCTGTCCTCTATAATATACATAATATTTAAAATAGAGCCAAGTAGTTTGCCAAACTCTTGTGGCTTCCAGGCGCCGTAAGATGTTCCCTTGTACAGGGAGAGGTGATTACTGAAGTTCATCTTGGGTACAAAACCAGGAGAGGCAACTGGCTGTGTTTTGCTGTGAGATGTGAGGGGACATCATTGGGAATTGGCCAGAAGTACTTAATCTCACCTATTCCTTTCTCTGTCACTACTGCATCCAAAGGGGCTAAAGGCATCTGCATGGGGTTGTTGGTCAGGGGCAGCCTGTCACTGTGTTCTAGTAAAGACTAGGGGCGCCCTTAAACAAACAGAATAGCATTAACCAGGTTGGAAAAGACCTTTGAGACCATTGAGTCCAACCTATCATCCAACACTATCAAATCAACTAAACCATGGCACCAAGTGCCCCATCCAGTCTCCTCTTAAACACCTTCCAGTGATGGTGACTCCACCACATCCCTGGGCAGCCCATTCCAATGGCCAATCACTTTTTCTATGAAGAACTTCTTCCTAACATCCAACCTAAGCCTCTCCTGGTGCAGCTTGAGACTGTGAAAACCTTCTACAAGCTGGCAGTTTCAGCAACAATTCCAGGACACAGCAAGCAATAGTATGAACACTTTGTCAATGTTCTGTAAAAAAATATATTTTAATTAATGTTTTATTTTATATGGTCTTGATATTTCTGGATCCCTGATGATATTCAGAAAATAGCTATACCTCATTAGCTTCCCCCCCACATTGTTTTCCTGGTTGTTTCTCTCTGATATCCTTATTTTGTTTTAGCTTCAGAGGATGAGAAAAACTTGCAGGAAATGTTTCTGCATGCATTTCTTCTGCCATGGAGGTGTATTTACCTCTGTTTCTTTGTAAATATCTGTACTGCTGTAATTGTTTCTTTTTCCACTTCATTTATACACAACTTTATAGACAGAAACCATTTTTAAAAGACCATTCTTTAAGAAATAGTTCCAAAATGTTTGATGTGTGTGAGACTTCACCTTTATGCTATGAAGCATAAAACATTTTGTCGAGATTTCTACCTGTTTGTGGGAACAATTTTAACAACACAGTCATGCTGCTTCTCCTTCATGTGGTGTTCTGCCTTTCTCATCACCTCAGAGGCAGCTACTTCATTCCAACAGCTCTCTGCCTGCCTTCTGGAGGTGACCAGGCTGGGATTGGGCAGTAAGAGAGGATAGGATGCACTAATGAGCTGGCCTTCACCTCATTGATAGCATTTGCTTATATAAATGACAGGGATAATTTAATTTTCCACTGAATGAAGCACAGACTTTCAACTACCCCTACAAGTCCATAGGTTTTGTGTGATTACCTTAATTCCTCAAGGAGAATTTTGTGCTCTGTGGTTGCCTACATGGCATAAAATTCCATTGTCATTAACAGGGAAAGGTCTGGCCTCACTTAGCCAAGAGAGAGTGTGAGCATACGTGTCACTGGAAACATTTGTTTTCCTTCTGTTTGTGGAATAGGGGAAGGCTTATTGCCAAGAGAGGAGCATCAAACATTGTTATAACGTCTTTTGATGTTTCTTGCTGGGTCTTAAATCATGCTCTGATGTTAATTAGTTTGGTGGGGTGTTGGGGTTTTTTTAATCATTTAATGACTCGAGTATATAAAATAATTTTCTTTGTCTACGCCAAAATATTGCAGACTGGTGAGATGCTACTTGAGGTTAGAGAGGCTATGTGAAAGCCAGGGTCTTACACCAAAAGTCACCTGGTAACAGGCAGAGCAAGTACAAATTCTTTAGCTGCTTTAGGATCTATAGTACCAAATGTTGATAGGAGCTGAAAAGTGTTTTCAGTAGCGCCTAGAGAACCAGAAGCTGCCCAAAGCAAAAGGTTAAGAGGTGGTACAGGGTTTGTGAAGCCCTGGCAGCTAATACCTGCTCTTGATAACTTTATTCTGAACCTTTCTACTATTTCTTTCTTGACTCAAATTTTCTTCTATCCTCAGAGCACCCTTTGTTTTCAGTTTCAGACTTCTTGTGACCTGTTTCAGAGTATTTGTGTTCAGTAAAATCTCTGTAAATAAGCCACTGCAGACAATGGCCTTTAAACAAAGAAGAATGGTGAAAAATAAACACCTATGAGGGCTGAATTGTGTACACAAAACAAAATAAGAATCATTGCAATTCTGCACTTTCATCTATATTTTAATAGAGAAAATACCAAATAAATAGGAATATTTCACCTATTTGATATCTTATCTAATGTTGTTACATTAGATTCTTGCCACCAGTCACTTCTTTTAAATAGGGTTTGTTTTGTGATTTGTTATATATTGTAATTCATTATCCACAGGCTAAAATTATTATGTAGGTAAGTGGTAAGAGGACAATTTTATTTGTGCTAAAGCACATAATGTTAAATGGTTCTGGGTTTTCTTACTTATTTACCTTGAGTTTGTAATGAAGCTGATGAGGTTAAATGTAAATGTTCCAATGGGGAAGAGCAGGAAATGATTAATGTAAACTAATCAAACTGATGCACTTAACAAACTATTGCATTTTTATAGTCAGTTAGAGATTTAAGGGCATAAATAACTTTAAGTATCTTTTTTTAATGGACAAACTAATTATGCTTTGAACTCCACTGACAGTAGTGGTGTGCAGGGTGATTATCTTGAAGACAGGTATCTATATTTACCCAGCTGAACCCCATTTCACTGTCATTCACTATCTGACACTTAAGGTATTTATGGTCATGACCCAGCAGTCTGGATTATCCTAGAGGTGATTTCTTTAGGCCCTGCCATTGCTTCAGGGAGACCTAATAGCAGCCTTCCAGTACCCTGAAGACAGCCTAGAAGAAAGCTGCAGAGACTGTTTACAAAGGCCTGCAGTGATAGGATGAGTTGCAATGGTTTGATATTAGAGGAGATTTAGATTGAAAGTTCTTTACCAGGAGGGTGGTGGAACACTGGAGCAGGTTGCCCAGGGAGGTGGTTGAGGCCCCAGTCCTGGAGCTATTCAAGGTCAGGCTCAACATGGCTCTGAGCAATCTGATCTAGTGGAGGATGACCCTGCTGACTGCAGGGGCGCTGGACTAGATGACCTTTAGAGATCTCTTCCAACCCAAACCGTTTTGTGATTCTGTGGTTCTTTCTCAATAGAGAGACAAAGCTCCTAATAGTTTTGTAGAAAACTTTTATCAAAGTGAACACATTCCTGAGAAACTTTGGGTTTGGTGAAATTAATGATTTAACTTGGGAGGCAACCTGTTGAGGAAAACAGTTACCATCATTAATCAGTTCAGTATTTCAAGATCTTGTTTATGGATGCTCAGTTTGGCAGGGAAATGTTTTGCCTTCACAAGGGGATTATGAATTTTGATTGTTTCTCTTAAAGTCTTCAAAAGCTTTTCCCTGTCTAACACTGTTCTGAGGGACTGGAAGAGAAGTGCTTTAAGTATAGCTAATTATTTACTTACATCATCAAAGGTAAGCAATACTTTTCCTTGGGGTGAGTATGTGACTCACAATACTTATCTGTATCAGTTACCTTTTCCTCCACTTACTATAACCTTTTAAATATTTTAAGTAGAGATAGTGGGATATGAACACTCTTCTGGAGCTCTCAGTGGGAATGTCAGCATGCTAGGAAAATACATAAAATAAACCTCAAAATAAGCCAAACTCCCAAAAACATTTGGGCATAAACTGTCAAAGGACTTAGATGCAGTTGGCAGCAGTGTGCAGAAGTGGGTATCTACCCACAATGCTGTGGCTGTAAACTGTATAAACTGTGGCCTCTGAAGAGTCTGTGGCGTCTGTCTCTGGAGGATGTATTTTATGACTGGCTGGAAATAAAAAGGTAGGCAGTGAGGAATGATGTGTTCCTGTTGCATTCTCTAGGCTTTTGACTACTGTTGGTGCAGCAAGTATCTGCCTAGAGGTGGAGCTGAGAAGATTTGGGGCAAGACCTTTGAGAATGAGCAGCACCAGGTGCACACACATTCAGTGAAGACATATGCTGCCAATTTGCCTGCTGTCTTCTGCTCAAAGGGATATTTATTTATTTTTAATCTTACAGACCTCATTTATATTAAATTCAAACAGAATAATGACAGAATTGGATGTATTTAGAGATACTAGTGTAAATACAGGATCAGCAATGGGGGTCATACAGACATTGTCCATTTAACACCATGTGTTAGTTCATGTGAAGGTACCACTATCTCATGTGACAATCTAATGAAGTCTATGGAGTCTCTCTCAGTCAGCTGATTCTGAAATATGGTGTCTTCATCAGGAAGGTAGGATGCCACCAGCATGCCTAGGTGTATGTGTTTTAGGATTGCTATAGGTAGTCCTGCTTATATTCAGAGCTGTCCAATTCCTTGTTAAATGGTTCAGTTACAGGCATCTTTGTAAATTACGATTTTTTGACCATTGGGACCATTGCCTGCTTCAAGCTTCCTTCATGTCAGCAAAAGACAGTTTTGTGTTTCTAAGGACAAAACTAATATGGGAATGTTCTCTGTAGTTTTTGGGTTTGCCTCTACTGATATTGTTTGAGGGTTTTTTTACCTGTGGAGCTCTTGAGGAGCCCTGTTCTGCCTTGTACACTAGACGAGAGACCTCAGACCGTTATGTGTGTACCTTCTGTTATCTTTGAGAAAGATCTGTCCTGATTGGGGTAAATTTTTCTTATGTTAAACCCTGATTTCTGCATGTACACTATAAGATTGATAGGGTTTGGCATTTAAGTTAAACATCTGTCATTAGTGTGATCTGTTCTGCTGTTGCTGACATTGTGGTTTTCTCAGTCGTATCGCTCAGAGGACTGAAAGTTGAGAGTGGGGCACCCAGAGGCATAGAAGAAGAGTGGAGAGCAGTGGCATCCGTGTAGCTGGGTATCAAGTGGCTAAACAAATTGGAGAGAGCTGATGTAGAAGTTGATACTGGTAAAATCAAGCAGATGGATCTTGTAAGTGGTACATTAAATGTCACATAGAATCTAGATTTCTCTGCATACTTATAAAATCAAAACAGAGCTGTGAAACCCAAAAGCACAATATAGTCTTCATTTTCCTCTGGTGAGTGGCCCACTTAATAGACCACTACTGCTTTATTGGCTCCAGTGGTAGATGTCTGCACTGATTTTTCACATAAAAATCTGTTATTATTCCACATAGTGGAGGTTTTTTTTGTACTATGCTTCCTTTTCTAAAAGTGAAATGAGAAAAATTCCCATAAATGTTGTACTGCTTTCCCCCAAACAGCGTTCATAATAGGAACGTTTTTCCTTTCTCTTTGTATAAAGCAAGTTGGGTGATTCTGGAAAATGTTGACCTAGTTCTTTCATATACCAAAAGAAAAGTGGGGGGAAAAAAAGGCACAGAAATTAACAAAGCAGTTAATATCCATATGGATCTCCTTGTGCATTTTTATATAGAAAACAGCATTATGTGCAATAGTAAATAGACTTTTAGTGTGCTGGGGATTTAGCCTCAGTTATTTGGCCACGTTCCCAAGTCCTGCTTTTGACGCTGTATCAGACTATACAGGGCTAACCCATCATTGGATGTTGTGTGTAAGTGATAGTAGAGACTTCAGAGTAACATGTTTAGACAGTAGGGAAGGTTGGGCATACTCCCTGGAGGACTTCTAGTGTGTGCTTATCAGAGGAATTTAAAGAATAGGCATTGTTACGCTGTTCTTTCAGAGTACTTTTCAGTTGCAGTTGTACAGATTGGGTCTGATGCACCAAATTGCTGTGCTTTCTTTTATGAACTTCTGTGCTAAGATACAAACCATGCTAATGTGGAATAACTTGAAACAATTTTTTCTTCCATTTTTTTTGCAAATAGTTCCCATGCCCAAAAAACTATCAAGAATAATTTCTAGAATTATCTGACCTTGGCTAGCCTGGATAGGAAAAGCTGGAGTTGATTTCTTACAAAACAACAGTTCAACTTTGTGTTAATAATTCTCTTTAATGTGGAAAAGACCTGATGCAGTTTCTTTATCTCACTGAAAGTTGTTGAAGTGTAGTTGAGATATCCAGGGCCATCTGACTCAAGAAAACTAAGTTTCATTTGCTTCTCATGTCAGGTAACTTTCTGAAGAACTTGCAGGATGTGTTTCCACCAGTTTCTGGTATCTGAGTAGAAACACCAGTGAGGCACCGCTTCTAAGGCTTTTACTTGCTTTTCTGACCAAAATGTTCTTAGCCTAAAATCTTCTCCAGAAAATGAAGGGACACAAAAGTCTGGGCAGCTCTAGCTGCTGGTGTTCATTTCCATTCACTGTCAAACTGCCGTGCTAATTTTGGCAGATCCTTTCCAGGACTGCTCGTGTGCCTGAAGCCTTTTGACATCCTTGGCTCTTTTGACACATCTTAATGGAAAATATTCTCTTTTCCTCCTTTTATTTATTTATATTTTTTTTTCCCTGTTTTCTTCTTGTTCCTTTGTTTTTCCCACTTTTCTCTTGTTTCCTCCTCCATGGTCTGGCTCCAACCCCAGGTGCTTTTTGTCTGTGACAGAAACAGTTTGTGCTGGTTTACGTTTTAGCTGCAGTTCCCGAGTAAGGAAGCTCTTTAACCTGGGCTGTAATTCCCTGGGGCAGAAGAGAACTGGTTGTAATCCTTGTGTGTTGATCACAGTGAGCTAGAGATGATTTCCGAATTCTGGAATTCCCTGCTTGCCTAAAGGACTCGGTGATGGGATTATGAGTAAGAGTCAACCACCCAGGTCTCAGGATTTTGAGGCTGTATAAACTTGCTGATTCTTGTCATTATGGAAAAGCCACTGGCCTCTCTTTAATTTCTGGGACTGGCCTCTGCTGCTGTAAATAGTAGCAAAGTGCCAGAAGACAACAGTGGAGCTGCACTGGTTTGCAGCAGCAGGCTGGGGCTCTTATGTCTTAATAAGTGTAAGAGTATGTTAGGTACAGTGATTCTCCCTTCTGGAAACTCCACAGTGAGGAAGCTGGGAAGGTAATGGAGGGGTGCTATGAATATGCTGTGGCAAGCTCTAAAAAAATATAAATCTCTATGGTCTGATTGATAGAGCTGATCTATCAGCACTCCAGTTGAGCTTAATGCATGCAAGTACTGTGTGGCACACGTGAGTAATAAATATATAAGCTGTATGTATTATTCAATCTCCCATTAAAGTGACTGCTGCCGTGGAAGAAGAGGGTTTTGTCTTCAAAAACCCCTGTGCATGATCCAGTTTCCCACTGTAAGAGCGAAAATCGTAGAGATTAACAGCTACTTTTCTACTTTATACATTTATAAATGTTGCCTGAGTGATATTCTCCCATCAGTTATAAATGGTATTTGAATAGCTTTCTTCTGAATTAATGCTCCGATGTTTAGAGTGTCCCGTGAAATCAAACCATCGTTTGGAGAGAGGTTTAAAAAGTGGAGTGGGTATTTTAAGAGTGTTGGAAAACGAGATTTGGAAATCTGGTCAGGTCTTCAATTTCATGGTTTTCCCTAAATATTTTACAGCTGTTTGTAGCCTCTTGTAACTGATTTTCATTAGTTTTATTGCTGCAGTCCATTCCTGCCAAGTTTGATGTAGACTCCAGCGCGCATGGGGGTTGGATTTGTGCAGGCAGTGAGTCTGTGCTAGGGCCATGTCAGTGCAGTTCCTGCCTATGGTTCCTAATGGGACCACTCATTAAACTCTCCTAGGAGCACTGAGAAATAAACTGCATCTATGTTACCTTTCAAATAATATATTGTAATTAATGTTAAATGACTCAGAGAATAATTTTCTTTGATAATCACACCATTATTTAACAATAATTCCTGTGGGTTTACTTTTAAGTAATTTCATGTGAGGACTGTATGTGCCCACAGGTACTGTTTAAAAGCTAGTTGGGTAATTAAACATTTTTGCTGTAATTGTTGCCTCTTACAGCTGCCTCTCTGAAATTCACAGGAATTAAAACCTGAAGGAAAAAAAAAGGACAGGAAATACATAATTGGGGGAGGGGGGTGTGTGTGTGTGAATCTTTTGGCATATTCCAATGGTCTGTCTCCATTTACAAGAAAATACAAACAGGAAGTTAAAGGGGTTGTTTCTGATATTCCTTGGAATGTGTTGAGTTTAGTTTTAGCCCTGTGAATAGTGACATCAGCTCCGTTGTGATAATTTAACATCCATTTAGTATACAGTCATTAATAGAAACATAAAAGTCCTTTTGTTTCAAGTTTATCAAGTCATAATTCAAAGCCAAGTGAGAAATAGTCCTTCATTTGGATAAATTCAGGTGTAGTTTTGTAGTGATAATTGAAAAGGTAGTCAAAAAGATTGTTTCTTACTTAGAGTAAGGTGTTTCTTGCTAATGGGTCAGAACCACTCTTCCCTGTGCTGAACCCCAGCTGCCTTAGGCTGTCCTTGCAGGAGAGGTGTTCCAGCCCCCTGATCATTTTTGTGGCCCTCCTCTGGATCTGCTCCATCAGGTCCTTCCTGTGTTGAGGGCTCCAGAGCTGGACACAGTACTCCAGGTAAGGTCTTACCAAAGCATAGTTGTAGAATCACCTCTCTCCATCTGCTGGCCATGCTTATGATGCAGCCTAGAATGTGATTTAGGGCATTAATAGTCTGAATTCAAGACAGAAAGGTGAATATGAGACAAGTACCAGTCTCTTCATAGATCTCCATAGACAGGGATGTGTCAACATGGGCTTTTGTCAAATTAAATTAAAAGCTGCAAGTGGTTGCATCACATTTGCAGCACATTACCTTTCACTGCTTTCCCAGGTGCAGACTTTTGGGTTACATAACCTTTCTCCCATCCCTCCCAGAGGTTTGGGATGGATGTTCCATTTATCTTTTCCCTCTGCCAGTCACTTTTCTTAGTTTCTATTCAGCCCCTCTGAACAGGTTTATGAGTATGGAACTGAGAAGAGCTCCTCTTGGGCAGGAGAGGGGAAGTGGATGCTTCATGGTGGAATTGGGGCAATTTATGTTTACCCTTTAAGTCCACAGAGAGAACTTCTTTTGAGGCTGTATTTGCTTTAATACAGTGTTTATTCAGAGTATCTTTGCACAAGCTGAGCTGGTGATGGTGACAGTTCTTCAGTGGGCTTCGGTATATGCCAGGTCTGGGTTTTGGTGATATGTGCAAACCTTCAGGGAACACCCAGGCAATTCTCCCAGCTTCTGTGATTGCTTTGATTCTGGCACTTGTCATAAGAGGAGCTGAATTTCCTGGCATAGACTTCCCATAGACTAATTTCTGCATACATATGCTATTGGTACCAGAAGATTATATCTTTGCATCCCCAGAAAGAAACTCTGATTTTTCCATCAGAGCAGCTTAAGTAAAATGAATTTCTGTTTGATCCTGCATATTCTGGCCTTCAGCCAAAGCATGGCTTTATAGCTTCAGAAACTTGAAGAATGAACATGAGTATGATTTTGAAAGCTAGAGAATATGTGGGAGGAAATTTCAATAATTCTGAAGCTCTTAGTGTTAAAATGTAGCTAGTAATGTGCAGTAGGATTTTTTTTTCTTAGGTTCTTTTGATAAATTCTAAGCCTAGAGCTCAGGAGTTGTCTATATTCAAAGGGCACCTGTTAGTATTTTCGTCTTGTTAGCAGAGGACTTTGAGTACTGATGTCCCTGTGAAGTAAGCTAGAGTAATCTAAATTTAAATGGCTCAATGAAGTTACTGCAATTTGCAAATGCTTTGGGCAATCCAGATCAATAGGGAACAGAGAAAGGTGTCTCTTTACACGCAGCATAGCCCTTGGGCAGTATCAAGCTCTGGGCATGCTGTTCCTAAACTGTATCCTGAGCTATGCTATTGTCTGGCTTAAAGGATAGGTTGCATGCTTACATGACACCTTGAGAGTAATACCACAGACAGATGGAGTACTCAGATGGTTATGTTTAAATTGACTGCAGTTCAAATCTATTTCTAAACAGTGATTAGAGCCCAAGATAAATCTAGTACTTCAAAGTGACTCCAAAGCAAGTCACTTGATAAGCTTTCAGGATCAAACACCACTGACTTCTGGTAAAGCCTTAGCTACAAATACTGAAGATATTTCCCATTTCCACTTTGCAAATGGGCAATAACTCAGCAGTGAAGTTTGCTAGGAAAAAAAACCAATGAGTCTTAAATGATGGTGCAATCAAGTATTTTTTTGACTCGACTAATACATTACAGTTGCCAGTGCTGAAGAGTGGGATTCTGTGACACTGGCAAGAGGATGGAACTGAAATGCCTTCTTGTGAGATTAGCTGAGAAAATGCCAAGCTCAGGCAGTAACTTAAGTATTTAAGTTTTAAGATTTCTGAAGGCTTCCAAAATTTGCATTCCATAAGGAGAATAAGCTTTTTCAGTTAGAAAGCTGACAGCTATTTGGACACCTGCAAATGAAAAAAACTCCCACAACACTTAACAAGACAGCCTACCTGAAAAACAAATTTCTTAGAAGCTTAGCATGGCTTGTCTTGGTCCTTTCTGCCTGACAGCTTCATAACTGGCACAATGAATGCAGCTTTACAGACTACAGTTGGTTTGTGTATGTAAAAGTTGTGAGCATTATGGAAATTAAATGTTTAAACATTGCCCTGCAGGGGAAGAAAACAATTTCTATAAATTATGGCACAAGTAATTGCAGTATAAAAAATGAGATACATTGATGACCTTATCAAAGAAGCATATGCAAGTGTTGAAAAGGTGATAGGAAAACACTTTACCAGTGTACATTTGTATGCTTCAGGAGGCCTACTAAGGTAAAAGCCAAATCTTTATAACAAAGAGGAAAGAAGAATAAGCAATGATAATACTTACACAGCTAAGCAGTGCAGTAATCAATTGATCTTAGTAAATAATTGATCTACAAGTAGGTGTCATCATAAAGCTCACACCATGAAGGGAAGGACTTAATACAAAGGCATAAACCAGGGCAAGCAATAGATAAGTACAGCTCAGGAAATGAAAAAAAAAGTATTAGTAAAAGTAATTGAATATTTTAAGTATGGAGTCAGTAGAAAAAGTGTATTTGGGGAGGGGGAAAAAAAGGAAAAAAAAACCAAAACCAAAGAGGAGGAATTAAAGATGGCCTGAACTACTCTAGTACATAGCATGTTCTTCTTATTGTTGGTAGAAGAGTCTTGTCCTATGCTGTTTCAGGCAGAAAAAGGGGATCAGTTAAAGTTCAGTGGAATAGAAGATCATGTACTGATCAGATTTAATCCCCACCATAATTCAACAAAACACTCATTTGAAACGCCTCTCCCAGTGTTTTATGCTCACAGATTTAAAGATAATATGTGACTGTGTCCATCAGGATTGAGTCTGTAACATCTTGAAATGACAGAGTATGATAAGAGAAGTAATTGCCTCATCAAGGCTTTAGGTCAAGGTGCAGCTTGATTGAAGTACAGATTGACAGGATGAATACTCCTTTATGCAGACAGTGGTAGAGGCGCAATCTTTTGCCTCTCCTATTTGGAGCCACTGCTCATTTAAGTAGAAAAGAATGGGAGAGAAAAAGTTGACTCTGGTAGAACATGCATTATGTTGCTTAACAGAAACCACAGCCAGGTTGTTTTGCAGGTAACCTAGATCCAACAGACACTTGTGAACAAAAGAAATAAGAAAAAAACCAGAAGGTATGCTAAAAACCAAGCAGACATAATGGGAACCACAGTAATTTTTGACTCCGGTAACACGATACAAAAACAAGCTATAGGCAAAACAGGCATCTTCGCATTGCATGGCAGTAAGGTGTGAACAGACAAGGTGTCCAGAAAGAAGTAGTGCTACACACCAGTGAGACAGTATGAAGAAGATTTAGGTGTTGATATTCTACAATTCAAAACTGATCTATGAGTCTTCCACTGAAATTTTGTTTCCACCTTAACAGTTGGATGTGAAAGCTGGAAATCTACCAAAGGTACAGACAGACGTCTAAAAGCTTTTGAAAGTAAATGCCTTGGGGAAATAGTAGGTATTAAATGGAATGAATTTATAACAAATACTTAGATTCATCAGGGAGTTGAACAAGACTTAATCTCCTAAATTATCCAGAAATGAAGATGGAAATATCTAGGATATGTGGTAAGAATGAACCCAGATCTGATGCCAGACTGTCTGCCATGGCAGGAATGCCTTCAGGCTGACTGTAGAAGATGTAAAAGGGGCTGACCAAAAGAATTCCTCCATTGAAAAGTGCTTAGAGATGGAAACACTAGGATTAACTTCACAAAGTGGGGGACAGTCAAAGAGAAAGCCAGATGGACAATAATCAGTGGAGTCTCAAATGTGTTTGGAGGAACTCTTGCCAGTGTAGGGGAAAAAAATGTGAGTTGGATGGCACCAAAGGTTTTGATCTAATATTTTATGTCTATTAGGGGCTATAAACACTTGCCAGACCTGTAAAATGATTTTAAGACTTTTATCAGCACCACTCCAGGCCTAATGACTAGAAGGTACATATTTTAATCCCACAGTCCAAGCTCGATCTGTCACTGGAAACTGGCAGCTGCAGTAAGCTCTGTAATTTATGTAAACTCAGCACCACCCACAAGTTTCTAAGATCAACACACAAAGTGGTTTCTGCCGGTATGAGGGAGAAAACCACCAGGTTGTCTTCCTGCATCCGGGTGGAGGAAGTCAGTGATTGTCTGCTTGCAATAATAAGAGAAGGCATGTCTGCCAGGGCCTTTTCTTCAAGCAGAGTATCTTGGCTTCTGACCCAGCCAGTGAACTGCTGTTCTTAATTAGCCTGTGTCTTGACTATATTAACATCCTGGCATCTAGCTGTCTGGGATTTTGTAGTCAGGCATGCAGTTCCTCAGTGTTACCCACATACATCTCTGGAACTGTGTCACCTGTGCTGCTATTCTGGTGTCATCCTAGGTGACCACATCGGTCTGTTCGCAAAAAGTCTTTCAGTGAACACATGTGGCTGTTCCCAGAAAGTCGTCTTCCCTGATGTGCTCACCTGGCCCCAGAAAGGCCCCTTAGCTGTGTTGCAGTGTTTGAAGGCTCATGTTGCCTGTCTGCTGCTAGATGCCTAGCATCAAGCAGTGCTTCACTGAGCAAGCACCACTTTACAGCTGCTGATTAGAGGCCTCTTTCCTACTGTATCTGTTTTGTTGGGTTTTATTTCCTCAATTTGTAACTAAAATTGATTGAGTCTAATTTTTGAAAGGGGGGAGAGTGCTTCATTGGTGTTCAGACATCTGGACTGCTGGGTAGTGAGTTAAAAGCCTATGTAGTGTGTCTTCTGGTTGTTCCTAAATACAAAGCACGGCTCGGATTCGGTGGCCTGGGCAGAGGCATCCTGTGCTGTTTGTTCTGCTCAGCAGGCTCCTGCCTGGCCTCCAGCTATCCCCTTGGCAGGGAGAAAGCCTCATTAGCAACACCTGCCAGCCTCAGGGAGATATCTGATGAACCTTAGCTTGTCTCAAATGGTGTTGGCAACTGCACTGTACCCAGTATGTGTTGGTTACAAAAGGGCTGTACCTCCCAAAGAGAGGGGTTTAAATCAGGATTTAGTTGTTTGACTCCCAGTCTCTGGAATATAAACCTCATCACCTGAGTTTCTGATTTCAAGTACAAATGAGTAGTATTTCATATATTGTGATTTGATTCTCTTTACAAGTTCAATGACTTTTCCTTTAGCTAAAAATTATTGTGACTACTATCTGCTTCGTTGCTTCAAATGCTCTTGCAGAGCCATGGTAGTAAAATAACATCTTTCAAATAATGAAAACCAGAAACTTTTGTGTTGTGGGGGTTTTTATTAGTGGGTTTTTTTTCTGCCACGTGTTGGCTGTACTGATGGAAAGTCATTGATTTCCTTTTGAAACTGTTTCTGAATTGCTTCCTTGATGCTGCCCATCTCTTCTTTCTTTAGAAGCAGCTTGTTTCACGTACCTGGTTTATTCCATGCACATTTCTTTTATGCTCTGTCTGTAGTTTGTTAGACAAATCTGTAAAATTTTGCCACAAGCCAGGTAAATACATCAAGGGTAGACACTGAAGTAACCAGGTATCAACAATGCAGAAAGTGATGTGACAAAAGGTTGTATAAAATGGATCGTGCAGCTTCACGAATACATCTTCTTGTGTGCAGCACATTTTTACTGAGGTATTCATTCTTGAGAAGAGTTCAGGGCGTGTCCTGTTAATGGATCCTATGAAAACAGAACATAGGAGATCAAAAGCTGTTACAAGGAAGGTCCTGATGAAGCTGACCTGCTGTGGATTTTTGTCGTTTGAAGCTAAGTTATCTCTGTGAAAAGAATCTCATCCCGTGCTGGTAATTTAATCAGTCAGAGCAATGATAGTGTAAAGGCATAGCTTATGTATGGAAAATATTGTGTTATGTGGTAGATCTTTGTTACAGCATTTGAAATCTTCTGAGGAGAATTGTAGTATTTTGGCAGGAGCTCAAAATTCCCTTTCCTACAAGGAACAGGTTTGGTAATGTGTGTTTTTTCTCTAACGTGTCATTTTGAGGTTACATGGTAACATCTGTCAGAGCTATGCTAACCTCTGTCATCTGGCTGTTATAATTGTGGTATTTTCCTTCCTTTTCCTTCTCTTTCCTCTCCTTTATGCTTTCCCTTTCTCCTCCCTCTGAAGGGAAAAAACAAAACAAAACAAAACCCCAAAAAACAACAAACCAACAAAACCCATCTCCTTTTATACTGAAACTTCAGGTGGAATGAAGTGGTTATAAAAGCATCTGTCAACACAGGACTAGTTTGCCAAGCTAAGTATTTGGGTTGGAAGTCATGCCTTCCCAACTGCTTGAAAACAGGAAGTATCTCTGTTAAGTGATGGATAGCTCTACTTTGCTGAGAGGAAGAAAAGGCTTTTTTTTTTTCTTTTCTGCCTTTTTTTTTTTTTTTTTGCCTCTGGGCTAATAAATGAGTTCTGCAGTTCTGTTCCATGTATGGAAAGACTCCTAGAGAGTGGGGTGCACACGGCTCTGGGTGCGTATGTGTGTGTGAGATTGTACAAGCTAAAAAAAAAAAACCACCACCCAAAAACAACCCCAAACCCAACAATCCACTTTGTACATGAGCATTCCTTGTCAGAAGCCAGCCCAGGCACATCTTATCCCAGTGATTCCTGTAAAGCTCTCAAAATCTGTCAGAAACAGCCTGCAGGATTGCAACGGCTACTGGGTGATTAATTGCCAAAAGAGTCTGGTTCCAGTTCCATTACATGTAATTGTTATCTTTTCTAAAAGGGGTTCTTTTATTAAACACCCAACAACACACACAGCACCACCCCACCCCACCCCACCCCCCCCCCAAAAAAAAAGGGAAAAAAAAAAAGGAAAAGGGAAAAAAAAAGAACTGGAATTCCTGAGGTTTTGCACCTCTTAGACAGGAGCATGGAGGACTTTCTTATGTAAACATGCACTGAAGAGGGTGTGTTACGTTGTTTATTAGCTGGTGATAGATACTTTCCCCCCCCCCCTCTCTTCAGTTAATTTTAAATTTACTAAAAATAATTTTATTAGAAATGGGGGAGGAAGAGGTGCATAGCACCTAGAGAAGAGGGGGGAGTTCTAGTGCCTTCTCCACATCAAAGCCTCTCTGCTGCCCAGCAAGTGGCAAAGGGCTGGATTGCCCCTGCTCCTTACTAAAATTTCAGGAAAGCAGCCCCAAATTGTGATGTCCTCTGCCCACCGTTGTGTTAAGACTGATTGGACATGGGGAGAGAACAAGGTCTGATGTCTGAAAACCACCTTGCAAAGGAAGCCGGCGTTGCAGCTGTGAGCCGAGACTGCCACTCAATGCAGGTGCAGGGAGGAGACAGTGCAGCTGCAGTCCAACAAGCTGAGAAAGGACAGTTGAGCGCTGTTTTTTGCAGTTTGTGGCTTGAAACTCTGTGTTTGAGTATCCCAAAAGTATGGGCAGATTGTGTAGAATCTGCTAAACTGCTTCATTTATTTCTGAGACCATCTTCACAAAGCAGAGGGTAGCAGAGCCTGATTGCCTGTTGGGTGCCTCCATGTCTTTGAATACGTGGAAGAGGCTTGGTCTGGAGCCAAATGTCTGTGGTGCCAAACTGGAGTATCTGGAATCTAATCAGTAGGGTTGCTTGGATTTGCACTTCTTTAACTGTGTTAAAAATGTGCTGTGTTACTGACAGGTTTAGACTTTCATAGATGGAGGCCTGGTCAAAGCTTGGCTCCCAGTGAACGCTGCACTAATTTGTGCCAACTAGCCAATTTAACTGTAGAGATATCAGGGAAGAAAGGCATGGAGATACTGGTTCTGCAGCTGCAGAGTATCTGCCTGCAGATATTTCTGCCAGGAGAAGTGATTGAAACTTGGTTTCTTGAGATATTTTAATCCTATCTGAACAAAACCACATAAGAAACGTGCTCTGGTATTGTCTGCATGGGCCAAGGAGCACCTTGTTCTTCACAGTTATGTTTACATGGTTTCATTGCTGCAGTGAAACAAGTCTCCTCAAGTCTTTTTTCTCCACAATTCCCCTTGAATTAGCTATATTAATCAAACTCAGTGGCAGGACTGGGATCTGCAGTGGCTGGGACAGTGATACTACTCTGATTTTAAAAATGGGAAAATGTAGTTGCATGCAGCTTTGTGCAGATTTGGAAGTAGAGCTCCGTTTCTTTGCAGGGTTTTTCTCCTTTTGTATCCCCAAGCAGTTTCTTTAGATGGTGGAGGGGTGGTGACCCTGGCTGCCATCTAGTGTGGGAAGGACCACTGGAGGTGAGCTTAAGAGGAGGCAGGAGAGCAGATTAGCCTCTTCCCTGAGCTGCATAGGCAAGATAAGGCAGCTGAATAATCACTTGGCGCTACATGGTGCCCCCAAAGGCACAGGCACAGCTACCTCCAGCCTAGGGCAGGCCAAAATCCCATGGCTTGGCAGCGAGGCAAGGGCTGTGGTGCAGATGCCAGACTTGAGGCAGCACTGTGGGTGCTGGGGCATACAAGCCAGCCATGTGGTGAGCACCGTGGGGTGGTAATGTGGTGGTAGTGGTTAAGGACTCAGCCCACAGTGGGACCTCATCCATGTATGACAGCAGATGTCAGGGGAAGAAAATGAAATCAAAAGTGGTTCTGAATGCCTTGGCCATGTGGAGGCTCAGTATGCTTTCACATCAATTCTGGAAGGTTGTGCTTCCTTGAAGCACTTTTAGCATTGCTTATTTATAACGTAGTTATTTAAGTAATGCTCATATCTGCTTAAAATCACCACCATAAGGGAAATGAATGAGTTGCTGTGAAACATGCAGAAGCAGAGTATGTCACTCAAGCAAGTCACACCTGTGGTTCCTCTTTAGTCAAGGCAGTTCTTCCTCTGGGTTTCATTTTATAAGGAAGGATGAATTTGTTGTTTTTCTGCATACTAGAACTATAGGGTGGACTCTGTTTCACTGTGGGAGTGATCATAGTGATAGCTGAAGGTGTTAGCTCCTCTTGGTATCCAACAAAGGGAGGAATTTCAGGAGATACATTGAATTCCATGGAAAAGTCAATGAGATGAATTGGAAATGAGTAAAAATCAGTTGTTGAAGGAAAGGAATTAACTAATGGTAGTACACCTGGAGGATAAGCAGACTGAGCAGATGAATCCTACACAAGCAGGAGCATTTGACTGCTTAGCAGTGGAGGACAAATTACTGCACTTTTATTTTTCAGATGGTTAACTCTCCATATCACTTCATCTTGCTTTGGACTCAGATGTTATGAACTGTTGAAGTTTGCTGTTTGTCGGCATATCGAATCACGTGTTCGCTCTCTGCCTTTAATTAGCACTCAGGCTAATGCCTGAGTAAAATGTTGCTGCTGTGCTCACTGCTGCTCGCTAGTGCATTCTTCCTGAACACCTGCTGTCAAACCTATCATGTCCTTTCTTGTCAACTTGCACAATGCTCCAGGTCTTGAGCAAGACAGAAGGGTTCTACAGCCTGAGTTTTAGAAATCTATGTGGAAGGCAAAGTCTTTGCACAGGGACTGATGATAGGAGACTGCAGCCTTTGATAGGAGCGAATTTTCCAATGATACCTAATAAAGTTATGTTTGAGAATGCAGATTTTGAAGTAGTGGTTGTCCTACAGGCTAAAGAAGCAAACTGCTCCACCCTGAGAGGAATTATAAGTGTTGTGTAATGACAACAGGGAGTAATCTGCACAGATCTTGGGAGAAGTACAAGGGTGGTGACCAGCAAACAAGTCATCAAAGAGGGGAACTGGCTAGAGATGTTGGCATGTGCTGATGGTGGTGACAGACATTGGCACAGAAGGAAGAAGGTGGGGAGAAGGAAGAGTGTGAGGAAAGGGGCTCTTGGCAAGAAAAAAGTGGTATCGCTTGACTCAGGAGCCTGTAATTACATGACTGCAGCCATGTGACACAGCAAATAAGTGTGTCACCTGGAGCAGAGGAAGCTGAGGTTGCCTGCTGAGGCAACCCATGCCAGATGGAAGGGGAATAAAAACTTTATGGAAGAATAAAACTGAGCTCTCTGCTGGGCTGTGGGTTTTAAGTCCTTAATAGTGACACTCTAAATCTGTCTTTTCCCTTCAGCACCTTCTCATTTTGGTAGTTATTCCATGGCTGCAAAAAGCCTCCGGTAGCCTGTCTAGCAAACAGGATGGATGAGTTTCCTGTACATGAAGCTTTCAAAGATCCTAAAACACCGAGTGCTTCCTGGTCTGTTGTGTTGGAAGCATGACTTGCTCTGGCACAGAATGGGAATGAACATACCGGGCACCAAGGTGAGCCTGAAAAGCGTAGGAGAAGCACCTTTATGGGAGCTGATTTCACTCCTGCAAGAGATAAAGGTGACGGCACAAGAAAACCCTTTCATAGTTTTAACAAACTCACTTCCTTAGCCTTTTACCTTAATAGTTTCCATGTTTGCATCTGCCCCAGTGTGGGCAGAACCATTGAAAGGATCTCACAAACGGTTTCTGCTTGCACAGTCTGCAGGAGGAAGGAGTATGGCTGACTTTAAAATGCTTGAGATATGTTCAGACACTGTAGTGGTGAAAGTAAAAATATTTGCATTGCCAAATTAGATTACAAGATACAGAGCAGCTCTCGTGTTCGGGAGCCTGGGTAAGTAGGGACCACAACCGGGGCTCATAAACTGCAATTGTTAATTTAAATTGGAAGGAATTAATTGCAAAGGAAACAGATTATTCTGTTTCTATTTCCAGTCTTCTCGTTTTCATCTGTGGTCTAATCCCAGTGGCCTCCAAAGGCAGGATTAAACGTTTAGTTGCATATTTTAGGTCCTGCATTAAAAGAAATGTATTTGCCTGACAGGAAATGTCTCAAATTTGGTATAAAAATCTGTTCCTGCTTGTGGAGATTCATTGCAGCAGGGAACATGCAGTAACATTGATTCTCCAGATGAACTTGGTTACCTGCTGACCATATTTGCTGTCTCTTACACGCCTCAATATGCTGTTTACTGGACAGCTTACGTTTGGCTATGCAGCCTACAATTTGGTAATGAAATTCTTGTCAGTTTGTCACTTTTTACAAATTTGTTATTATTATTTGTATTTTTTCTAATGCCACGTTAACTTTTGTGCTGTTTGTGTATGATATTTTGTTATAAGATCCGATTAGGAGTTATTTTGATGGGTTAGGCATGGCTGGAGAAGTACATCAGTAGGAGGAAAATTAGCAAAGCCCTAAGGTTAATTCTAGTCCATTCTTAACAGGAACCACAAATATTTACCTGGCTTTACTTATCTAAGTTTTCTTTCATGAAGTAATTATCTTCATAACTGCACACAAAATACACATTTTTGAACAAGCTATCTCTTCCAATAATATATTTTGAAGTATATTTCAATGACCAAAGAACTGGAGCATTTCTTTGTGAAAAGGGAGCAGTTTTTAATTGAGATGTGTTCTGGATATTGATGATACTGTGTACTACATTATCCCACTTTCCTAGTGCTCCCCTGAAGAATATTTATCTGTGTACCACTAGGAACTTCCAGTGCATGTGCACTTAGACCCCTTTCATAACTGTTGTGGTAGCAAAACAAAAAATCACATAAACTTGCAAAAGCATTGCTTAATGGTATGAAGGATTCTGGTTTCTACCAAAACCCCAATTACTTAATTTTGTGCCCTTCCTGGCCTACATAAATTATGCAACCCTCACATCTCAACATCAGTGAATTATGTAGCTCTGCACACACATCAATTAATTTTGGCCCCATCAACTTCCCACCTTCTGTGTGCTCTTAGCCTCAAATCAGTTCTGCATCTCCCAGCCACGAGCAGTTAATTTTGTACTCCCGGCAGCTCATATCTGCCTGAACCTGCAGCCCAGCTTCAACTCTTCACCCTCCCCCACCTGCCTCTTCTCCTGCATGGCAAAGCCACTGCCTTCTCCTGCCGATTTCCTCCTCCTCCTCCAGCTCAGCAGTGAGGATCAGTCTGGGTGCCTTGACCTTCTGCCTCACCAATGGGTCAGCACCGGATCCCAGTGCACTCCACGGGTGGCGGTGCTGGTCCAAAGGTGACCTTGGTGTTTTTATAGCTCTGCTTGCAAACTTCTAAGTGCAGATTGCAAGACTGAAGCTCTGTCTTCTGGAATGGCCTGTGAAAGCCATGTGCTTGGAGCAACCACTGCCAAAACCCTTTTTCATGGGGAAGCCTGCATCATGCAACACCGCACCGAGAAGAGAAATAGCTTCTAGGTCTGTAAGAAAAGTGGCATTGAGGAAAAAGGTGGTGCTGGCAGCAGTAGAACTATGCATGAGCTGGGCCTTCGTGTTAGGGCTGACACTACTGTTGCAGGTGTCCACATCAAATACCACAGTAGGCTTCTCTAAGCAACTCAAAAAGAGCTCATTTTCCTCCAGAGGAAACTTCAGTGTGCAAAAACATCAGGAGGGGTATCTTGTTCCCTTATTGCTAACCTCTACGTGCAGCTCAGTTCTGAGTCCTGAAATATTTTGGCCGAAGAGGAAAAATATCACCATGAGAAGTATGTGCAGAGAACAAAAGCCTGAGAGAGCAACACAATGTCCTGCAAACGAGAATGGCCTCGATTGCCTTCAGCCCAATGAACAGCAGAGCAGCTCTGTAGCCCACCTATGGCCTCTCACTGGGGATTTGTCTTCCAGTAACACAGAACGGGTCAAGGCAGGCCTCTTCCTCACTCTCTCCTTCTGCTTTTAGTTCCTCAGGAGCATTGAGGGGAGGAGGCTGGTGCCTTGCCAAAGGGACAAAGGTGGTGACAGCAGAGTAGGGAGCAATGGGGCTGTTCCCAGGGTCACTCATTTCCCATCTGGTTGGACTGTCAGGAGGGCTGGTGGAGACCAGCTCTGAGTTCAATCTGCTTTTCTCTCGGGGGGTGGGGGGAGGATGGAGGGAATCTGACTCTTCTCTCAAGTGAGGTTACAGAATATTTTCTCTCCTCTCTTTTTGTCTGTGTCTATTTAAGCAGCAAGCCCTGCAGAGACTGACTTGTGCTTTTTTTGTACAGTTCCCAGCACATCTGGCCGTCTTGGATAAGGTCCCTAGGCTTGATTGTAGCAAAAAGTAACGATAGCGTGTTTAAAACTTGGGCCTCCAACTATGGCTATATATAAAAGGCAAAGCATTTGGGACGAACTGGAGGAAATACAAGTTTTATGAACGGAGCAAAAAACATATATGCACTCTTTTACATCTGCAGTTGTGCTTTGCAAGCATGGCTGCTCCGTTGTGGTAAAAGACTGAACCACAGAACTGAAAGCCGATGCAACTCAGGGGAGTGCTTGCTCCCAGCTGACTGGCATCAAGCTTTTTTCTTGTCCCACTTGCACAACAGCCATGGTCACTCAGCAGAGTGAGGCTAAGCTTGCTCTAGAAAACATTCTAATTAGCAAAGCGTACTGATGAAACCTGCCTTGATTTAAGAGGCACACACCATACTCATGTGAACATTTCTTGTTTCTTCTAAATAATAGAATTAGCTATGGGCACTTCCTTAAGAGCACACAGAACAGTATAATTCCTCTCCCTCCAAGCCTAGTCTTGAAACATGCAAATTTCTCTTTCAAGTGTGTTGGCAATAAAATGGCAGTATCTTGATACACATGTGATTTAGAGACTGAAGTACTGCTGGTTGAGTTATCGTCAGTGGGATGAGTTCTTTGATGAATATATCAAGAGTTCTGTGGGAAGTAGCACAGTCTACTGAGGAAATACCAGTGTCTGGCTTGCTTCTTGTTCTGTTTTGTAGGGATCCAACACTGGCCAATGCGGGGGGACAGGGTATCTGCCTGGATGTGATGGACCTTTAGTCTTCCCAGTACAGCCTTCCTTATGTAGCTCCATGCAGCACACCATAGCACTGTGCTCTTTCTGCTGTGTGTTTTCATATTCTGTTTTAAAAATAACAAGACATCTCTTAACATTCAGGATACAGTTTTCCACTCTGAAGCACCACAACAGTCTTTTTAAAGCAACTCTAGGAAGGGTGTTAACTTGATCAATGCTGTGCAGGAAGGAAAGCTCTTTCCTACTATTTTTTCAGCATGACTTTCACTGACATGATCAGGCTGGGAAAAGACTTATTGGCTGACAGCCCAGGACAGCCATGCAGTATCTCTAGTCATCTGGAACTCAAACTACTCTGCCCAAGGGAGAACCATAACATAAAAACAATTTAGGTTACATGCTGAGTCTTATAAACATTGTTCAGTTTTTGAAAAATAGTTTAAATACTATTTATGTGCATTTGCTATGCACAGGTTTGGTTATTCTTTCAAATGTCAAGTAAGGAAGGCTGGGAGGGCTTTTACTTATCTTTACTGTAGATGGTTTTCAAAACTCTTGGAGGTTTTTAGAAATATGGGGAGGGGAACTTTCTCTCTTCTCAAAAAATTAAGAGCTTAGCTTCTCCTAAGTGTTGGCTATAATTAATTTATATATAGAAAATGTTTACTTTTTGGCCCGTTCAGGAAGCATAGAGTCATAGAAATACTGGTTGGAGCAGCCTTCCAGAGGCCTTGAGGTCCCCCTCCCACACAACATGAAACCATCACCAGCACCAACTCAGGGAAGACTTGGCTTCATTTGGCTGGGTGGCAAAACCCCTGAGGACAGAGTTTCCGCAGCCTCCCTGATGACCTGCGCAAGGCTGTGCTTCTGTTCTAGAGACTTCTTCCTCCTCTCCAGTCTGAATCCTCCACACTGCTCTTTGTGGCTGTTTTTCCCTCATGTTGCCTGTCGCTGCTTCCCAGAGTTTGCACTGTTACCATCTCGCCTCCCCAGTGTATCTCTCTGGGACCGAAGTGCAAGGACCAATCTATGTGTGTGAAACTGCACAGTGGGAGCCTTAGCTTGTAGCTGTATTCATCTGTTGAATTTTCAGTTGTATTGTGACACGAGAAGGAAAGCCCAGAGTTTTCCCAACAGTTCCAAGCTGGTGCTAAAATGTATTAACCACAGTGCTTTTGCAAGTCTGTGGGGTTTCCTCTCTCTTTTTGAAGCTGAGCATCGCTGGCCTCACTCTGTTGCTACCTTTTTTTGTGTAAAAGAACTCTCAGAGGAATCTCTTCTGTCAGCATGTGCAGCTCTAATCATTTGAGATAAAGCAACATGAATCCAGAATGTAAGCTTCACTTCAAAAATATTGTTTCTCCACTCTCAATTGAAGATCTGAACTTGGGATGTGTCTATTGCCACTTGTTCTTCTGCTAAGTCTTAACATTCCAGCACACCTTGCAACAAGCCTGAAATTGTTATTTTAGGAAGGTTACTATGGTTCCTTTATGATTCCTTTATTCCATGAACTGGTATTTGTCAGGCTGAGTAGCTTTATGCTCTTTGCAGTGGCTGATCCATCGTAGCATAGAGTAGCCCCTCTTGCACATAGCTTGATTGTTCTTCTGCAGCTTGCTGTTGCTGACATTGTTGGTTATTTGGCTGCATCGTCATTTTTAATTGAGTTGTGGTTTTCGCTTTCTTCATGTGATGTGCCTTGTGCTGTAACTATTCCTGTGGTGCTTTCCTTGTAGGCCTTGCTGAGACCAGGACGAATAGACAGAATTATCTACGTGCCCTTGCCAGATGCAGCCACTCGTGGGGAGATCTTCAAGCTTCAGTTTCGGTCCATGCCAGTCAATGAAGAAGTCTGTTTAGCAGAGCTTGTTCAGCACACACAGAAGTACTCAGGAGCAGAGGTAAAACTTTTTGACTGATAATGGCCTTGGGATCAATGCACAAAACTTTAGTTTTTAAGTTGAAATCAAGTATCATCCAGTTTTTGAGTCTTCCCAAAGTGGTGGTGAATTCTAAATGTTTGAGAGGTTTCTGTGAGCCTTAGTGTGATCATGAGTGGCTTCATGAAGGATACTGCCAGGAGGAGTGGAGTGATGTGTGGGCAAATGCCCCTGGACTGCCCAGACAGTTCACCTGGGTGTCCCCACATCCCTAGATATCTTTTGTATCTAAGATTGTGACATCAAACGGCGAGAAGAGAGACAAAGTTATGAGACAGCATAAGGGAATTGCAAGGGAAGTCACTGGTCACTTTGAAGCTCATATTTTCCTATTCCGTATAATCAAGACCTCACAGCAGCTCTTATTGTTCTAGCTCATTGCTATTAGTTAGGCAGCTTCTGACAATGGACGTCAGACAATTATTTCCTGTCCTGGGTAGAAGGAGAAGCTTTTTCAGATGCTGCTGCCTGGCAGTTATAATAAGCATTGGTACGTTAGTGGTCACCACTGCTCCCTGAATATTATTCATGTCAGTGTCTCATGAAAGGATATTTCATTCTTTCCTCATTTTGATGACTTGAAAGTAATTATATTACTTCAGAAATTCAAAGAATGTTATTAAGGTTGCCAATTTGAGCTCTTAAAAGGTATAACATACCAGAATTAAAATTTCCACGTTTCTGTAGCCAGTCCTAGTGTATGCATTTATCACACCATCTTTAATTACAGTCACCCTCCGCTTTTTCCGTAGCAGAGTGGAAAATGTGACGTACTTGCCTCCGCTCCCTCATCTTTCTGTGTGCTCTTTGCAAGGGCAGGAAAATAAGATAAACATTTGTCCTGGTCCAAAAGCAATGGTGGCTGTGGACTACTGGTGTGAAATCCTATAATGCTGAAGGCCCTTCTTGAGTGACTGGTCATTGGATATGCTCCTGGGCAAGACTTTTGCTTATTTAACTATCACTTAGATGCTGGTGTGATGTAAAATGCTGCAATGCTTACCAGTAACCTCTGGCTGGTGAGGGCACTACTCTGAGTGCTCCAAGCCCAAGGGATGGGGTCAGACCTTGCCATACGCAGCAGCAGTGTCTGGGCTATCTTCCAGGCTCATTCCGGGAAGCTGTGTCAACGGCGGACACCAAAGTCATACCCACAAGAGCTTTCCTCCTCCACAGCGCAGGACAAACTGTGCTCTGGGAAAGAATGAATGAAAGCTGCATAGTGAGCAAAGCTGGTTGGTGTAGCACATCATTTTGCTGCACAGTGTGGGATCTCATAATGAAAAAAAACCCAATAATGTAAAGGATTGCAGGGTTTAATGTTGGTCTGGAAAACTGTCACAGCTCCACTGCCCCCAGTCTTCGAAGTTGTGTCTTGAAAAGGTACCATGTTTTTACCTGGATGTGAGTGATTTCTGTTGCCCTGGGAAAATTTATCTGCCTCTGTCTGAGTTACAATCCTCCAAAAACATAAATATAAACATGTCTTTTGTTGTGTATGGAAACTGTCTTCTTACCAGGCAACAACTGTAATGCTTGTGTTTCTGAAATTCCAAGCATATGGGGATTTCCTTTGGATCTGGATCAGCTGAGGCTCTAGCGGTGAATTCCTGTGCCTGGTTGATAATGAGACGCAAATGTCTTGGTGCTGGCTTTGTACAGAACCAAAAATAAGTTAATGGGTCAATGAGTGCAGCTACAGACCAGTTGCAGGAAAAAAAAAGGCTGCCTGTTTCTAATACAGCATTTCTAGTGAATTTGGTTCTTTTGCACCATTCAAGGAATTCTAATAACTGGGATGTAAAGAGTAGATACAAAAAAGGCCTCAGTCAGTGTTCCTTGGAAGAATATATAAAAAGTCCTGACAGTTGGCACGCACAGTGGCCAGTTTCATTAAAGCCTTTTCTTCATAGTGTCTCCAGCTTCCCAGCTTTACAAATAGTTTCCGCTGCTGAATGGCAAGTTCCCATTCCTCTGTTCTGCCCTTTGTTTAGAAAAAGAAATGGAAAATGCTTGGGGTTGTGACTAGAAGCTGCTGTGTGAATAGGGAGCTGCGTGTAGTGATGCGTTGAATCATCCCGACATGAGCTGAATAAACAGCGAGTAAAGTGGGGAGTTCAGCGTGCATCTGGCTTCCAGCTTGGCCTTTTTTCAGATCAGATAGTTGTATCTCTTTGCCTGGCACCACTTATGACCAGTTAGTTCTATTCACCTGCTATATGTACGGTTCTCTTAATGAGTACCTTTAAAGAGGTATCAAAATCCCACTGTTTCATGTGAGAGAAGATAATTTATGAGGGTCAATTACAATTTCCTTCTCTTATGTGTAAGTGAAGATTAATGTAAAAAAAAAAAATAAGAGCATTAGAGAAGCAATTTCTATATAGTTAGCCTTTATTATGCTAATAATATAGATTAAACAAAGCCTCATTTTTCTAGAAATATTTGAGTCTGATCTTCATTTCCACGCCCTTCTGAAGTGTAGTGCTGTGCAGCAGCACTTGAGGCTTTTCTTCAGGGATGCTTCAGTAAATCAGGAAAGTAAGAAATTGTTCTTGGAAGTTTCTGAATAGCAAGGTTTGGCCTCAGAGCTGATGTTGACACCAAGATCATTCATTTCTCCCTCTAAGGCAACTTTTTTAGCTGCAGCTCTGCCCTGAAGGCATCTACCACTTCCTAGGACCACCTCAGCCTCTTTTTAGCTGAGCTGGTGTGACTGAGCCAGTCACAGGGTAGGTCTGGACAGCGCTGCAGTAACCAGATGGCTCCTTGGCACTTGCATGCAGGTCAGCAAGTTTCACCGGTGTGGAGGAGCGCTCTGAGCTGCTCTAGTCTCTGCCTCCAGCTTGTTTTGCCTAGGAAATTTCTGCTGAAGACCATGCCCAAGCACCTAACACCTGGCATAGTTCAGCAGGAGCCTGTGCTCTGCTTGCTTGCACCTCCAGATGCTGTAGTGTTAGCAGGGAGCACTGGTATGCACGGAGGAGAACTCTTTAGTCTATGAAAGTAATGGAAGTGGTTAAAACAAGCACTCTGCTGCACTGAAACCTTTATAAGGTTTGCTGTAATTTTCCTGCATTTTACTTTGGGCAAAATTGCAGGAAATCCAACTTTTAAAATATTGGTAACTTTTTTTAATGGTTTTATGTAGTTGAGATATCTTGATTTGGAGATTGTTCACTTTGATTGTAACTTTTGCCAAGAGCATTTTCATTTTATTCCTTCATGCTGAGAGGTTTCATCTGTTTGAATTCTTGCTATGCTTTCTCTAAAATATAATTAATTAAAGATCCAGAAGTATTTAAAAGCAGTGTTTTAAAATGCAAGCAGTGTGAGTTCTTTGGCTCTCATTTGTTTGCTTTCATGATGCTGGTACAGCCAGCTTGCTGTAGGAAAGATGGACTTTCTGCAAGCTCAGGCACTCAACTTTTCTGATTTGGGGTTCAGATGAGGTTTTCATTAATTATTGGCTGCTCTGCTGTAATAGAAAACCACTAGAGTAAGGGACCTTCTTCGATTATCTGAGCCCCAGTCAGATTAGGGTTTTGCTAGAGTTTAGAAGGCAGTTGCAGACAGGGAGGTTTGGGGCAGAAACTGAAATCAAGTGTTGAGTTGGTTTGAGTTTAAAGTTGGTTAGAAGTAATGAAAAATTAAATATTCTGGATGTGATGACAATATTCTTAAGACAAGTGTGCTTATAAAAGTAAGCTAATGAGACTCAGTGCTTTCAAACTGGTGGAAAGCAGGTCATG
Organism: Dryobates pubescens; assembly: GCF_014839835.1. NCBI lineage: Eukaryota > Metazoa > Chordata > Aves > Piciformes > Picidae > Dryobates > Dryobates pubescens. The sequence goes on from NC_071635.1 coordinate 6,804,088, forward strand.
GTGAAAGCAGAGGCTGGCATTGTTTCTATAGTATTATCAGTTTCCATGCTTACAGGACATAGTAGTAAAGTGGGAATCTGGGAACCTGTAAATCTTTCACTGGTTCTTAGTCAAAGCAGACTAGTTAATGTAAAAAATATCTTTCTCACTTTGCAATAACTCTCAATGGGAATGCAGTGGATGGAGAGGAAAAAAAGCAAGCCAATGAATTTTGCTCTGGCTGAAATGAGAGTGTGTTTGATGCCAAAAAGTATCTTTGTGGCAGCACACCGAGACAAATTAGCTAAAGCCTTTGACTCCTAAAATATGTATTCCAAAACATACATGTTTCTGTTTGCCAGATATTGACACATTTAAACTACAAACTGTAATAAAAAAATCACCCTGAGCAATCAAAACCTCCCCAAACTCCTTTCTTGTAGAGGAGGGTACCAACTGCAAAAGAAGTCAGCATGCTTTCCATTGCAGGTGTTCAGAAGGGCAAAGAATCTTTTAAGAGGTTGGGAAAAGTCTACTCTGTAGTAGAGAGTATCAACAATAAAGGTGGCAAAGGTCTTAGATACATGGGGAAGAAAGGACATTCAACAAATCAGGATGCATTATCTTCTTTACATCTAACTTTAAATGAAGGAAAAGATCTTCCAAACCTAAGAGAAAAGCTTCCTGTTTGACATTTTAAGGGTAATGGATCCAATCCTGTATGGTAGCTTAAAGGGAGACAGAGGCTTCTGAAAGGGAAGGTATCCAAAAAAAAGAAAGAAAGGAAAGGAAAACAGTGGCAATCATAAAGTGCTTTGTGTTGGAAGGGACCTTGAAAGATCATCTAGTCCAATCCCTCTGCAAGTGAGCAGGGAGGTGTAGATCAGGTTGCTCAGAGTCCCATCGAATCTGACCTGGAATGTTTCCAGGGATGGGGCATCTAGCAGTTCTGTGGGCAACCTGGGCCCCAATGTTTCACCACTCATTGTCAGGCTTTCATCCTTATAGCTAGTCTGAATCTCTCCTTTTTAGTGCACGTTCCTTTTATGCTTAGATGCAGTGTGTTCAATTCCCATTCAATTCCCATTGAATTCAGAGTTGCTCAACACATCATGCTTTGGGACTGGGCCCTCAGATTTTGGCCTTCTAAAATACCACCAAAAATGTGTATGCATCATCTGAAATGTATAACTTGAATTTGGTAGTTAAAGCATCTGTGGTTCAAATTACTCTGGCCATCCAGCAGGATGGTCTTCCCTTCTGAGAGTATTCTGCTTAGCTCCAGACCAGGATGTGGTATTAGAAGGAAATGCAGTTTTCAAAGTGAGGAACGCCATGAGATTGAAACCCATCAAGATTAAGGCCTCAGATGAACCTCTGAAGTTTCTCTTGGAAGGATGCACGGGATCTGTTAATTTATATCACTCATTGAGATGTGAACATTTTTGTGTGGGTGGGTGAGGAAAAGAAGCTCAGCCTTCATCCAATATGGGTAATGCGGGATCACCACCTTCCTACACACGTTTATCAGCACCGAGGATGTGTTTGGCACAGGTGGCTGGAAGGTGAGGAAATACCTGGCATTCAGAATGTTTTCCACATGTCAGTGTTTGGGATAAAGGAGATGAATCACCAGAAAGGAAATAACTAACTACACAGGACTTCCCATGGGATTTTGCTTACTGCTGGTCTCACAAGTACCTAGTACGTGCAGAATGTGCTTGGGCAGATTGGGAAGGAGGGCAGTGGCCGTGTCTGGGTAGTCGCTCGTTGGCATGGTGGTGCCAAGCCACCCTGAGTTTGTGGGGTTATGGCGCCTCTCCCCGCTCGCCTTTTTAGTCGCTTTGCAAAGCTCTGGTTCCCCTTGTGCGTTTTTCAGACACGGGGTGAGGGGTTTGTGGCCCCAAGTGGGATGATTTTCATCACGTCTTTTCTCAGCTGAGATCCACTAAAGTATTGTCTGCATTCACAGCACAGTTGGTATTTGTCATGTTTATGCAAAATGTTAAGGTTTGCTGTACAGGAGAGTGTTTGCACTGAAATTTATGCCTGGCTAGCTCATCTGGGAAAGAACATTTTATCCTTCAGGGAGATAATGATTTGCTAATAGTTTAATCAAGCAGTGGAGATTTAATGCATCTTGCTGAAGGGACATTAGCGTTTCTGAAAAGGTCAGACCCATTAACAGCTCAGGAGGATACAGTCAAATCTGCTTCCCAAGTAACTCAGACAGCAGTGATCCTCAGAGCAACTTGGGGAAAACACCAGAGGGAATTTGGATGAGCCCCTAAGTGAGCACCAAACAGTGCTGAGGTATAAAATTTCGTTGGCTTCTCAAACCTAAGAGTTTCTTTCTTCATACCTCCCAAAGAGCATTTTGATTCCTTAAATGCTGAAGCAAGGTGCAGGAACCTTGCAGCTCATTTCAGTACGGTTTCTTTCTTCCTGCCTGTGTCTCCATTAACTACTGTAATGGTGTCATCCACCCAGGTTCTATAAATGGCCACTTGTGTTTACTTTTGTCCTCCCCATGCCTTTGAATGGTTATTTCTGTTGGAGAAAGAACCTGCAATAGGACCATCACTTGTGTCAGGGTAAGCACTTTGCCATGAGCTTTTATAAACCAGCTACAGTTCCCCAAAGCAGCCAATGCCATGAGAGATTCCTGCATTTACTGGCAGCGCTGACTGTGCTGTTTGCTCCCTCCCCTGCCCTTGCCTTCCCTTTTCCATGTTAACCTTACACTCTGCTCTAGTGAGGCGACATCTGGAGTCCTGTGTCCAGTTCTGATCTCCCCAGTTCAAGAGAGACAGGGAACTATTGGAAAGAGTCCAGCAGAGGCTACAAAGACACTGAGGGAACTGGAGGATCTCCGTGAGGAGGAAAAGCTAAGACACCTGGGGCTGTTCAGCCTGGAGAACAGCCTGAGAGGGGATCTTCTTAATGTTGAGCAATATCTAAATGTTGGAGGGCAAGAGGATGCATGAGGCTGAGCTCTTTTCAGTGGTGTCCAGTGATAGGGCAGGGGGCAACAGGCACAAAATGGAACCCAGGAAGTTCCACCTAAACATAAAGAAAAAATTTCAGGGTGCCAGAGCACTGGAGCAGGCTGTCCAGAGAGGTTGTGGAGTCCTTCAGGGAAATTCCAAACCCACCTAGGTTTGATCCTGGGCAACCTGCTCTGGGTGACTGTGCTTTAGCATGGGAGGGTGGACAAGATGAACCCCAGAGGTCTCTTCCACCCTCCACCAGGCTGGGATTCAGTGATACCTTGCTTGCAGCAGTTACCAGGAGCTCCCCTTTCTTGAGGGAAGTGTTGCCAGCTCAGCAGGGGACTGTTGAGCTGTCACCAAACCATGGGCTTTATAAAAAGGAGGGACCTAGACTGATACTCTCTGAGCCAGCTTCACTTGCCCTCAGCTCTTGCCTGTGGCTTTGCTGCTTTATTGTCCTGGGTTGGGCTGTAATTCCCAGCAATGGAAAAACATGTTGCTCTTTAAAAGCAGATGGGAATTCATTCCTGAAGGAAAAAAATATGTCTCTTTAGGCTACTGCTATTGTTTTCTTTTAGTTTTATTTTTTGCCTGTGAGTTATTTCTAGCAACTTTTAATCTAATTCATTCTTCCTTTTTTTTCTTTTCTTTTTTTTTTTTTTTTTAATTCTTAATCAGCAGGGATTATTTTTTAATGTCTTAAAACACACATTTTCAACATACCAGTGATCCAAAAAAACAGGGGCATATAATGTTCAGAGTAAAAATTGCTTTTGCACTGATCAGGAAGGACCTGAAATGGTTGGTTTACCTCTGCCTTTTGAAGGATTTTTATGTATTACAACTGCTCATATCAGCTCAGAGTGGTAGGATTTGCTTTTGTGTTAAAAAAGATGAAAAGAAAAAAGAAATTAAGCACTTTTTCTTCACACTGGTCTGTTTTTCTAATTTAAACCTGTAGTGCTGGCACTTGATCTTGTAAGTTACGATGTGTCACAGAGTATGTGGTTAGAAGTGAGCTTGATGATTGGAGTTGGGCTCAACAGTACTCCCAAAGTGCAAGACAAGGCATGGAAATTAGAGAAAGTCACTAAAAAATCATTGCTGTTCACAGAGAATCAATTCTGGATCCTTCACTCCTATGCATCAGCTTCAGCACCAGATCCTCTATGCATACATGTTGCCATAAAAACTGTATATGTCTTAGTTAGCAAAAGATAGATCCAGTTTATTGTTTCATTTTTTTCATGAGGCTGCTGATTTATATGCCCCTTTTTTCATGAACAGGGGGAAAAGTAAATATTCTTGCATAGCCATTGCTGTTCTCATGCCCTGAAGATTAGCCAGTGTCTGACTGTCCTAAGTGGCTGTGACAGTTACTTTTAATAGTGTACAATGTCTGACTGTCAAACCTCAATGTTCAATTTATCTTCCTCTACATGTGTATACATTTTCCTCTTGGATATGCTGGGGATTTAAGAGGACTTTTCCATGGAAGTAGCACTGAAGCACAGTCTGGGGCATCAGCCTGGCTAGGATTGCTACAGAGTTCTCCCCACTTCTGCAGCCACATTTCTTTTCTGTCCTTGACAGGATCAGTCCTCCAAAACCACAAGTAGTTCTTGGACAGTGATACCAAGAGTAGTTCTGACTATTATCTTCATTGGCAGTGGGAATATTTTAATGTAGCACCTGAAGGCTAACTCAGATAGGATGTTTATATCTGATGAAACCATACAGAGGAACATCTTGTGCTGACCTACTTGTATTTCTGGGGCTGTGCCAGTTAAATTGCTGTCAAGGTGGAGGAAATGTTAATGAATGGCAGAGGAATAATAGAGGCCAGGTATAAAGGTTTTTTAGTCTCCCTGAATATTGTTGCTGTGAGAAAAGAATGTGTCTTTTAATGACAACATAACTGTTTACTCTTCATTGAACTGCAAAGATTGGAGAGGTGTGTGTGTGTCTGAATTAAAATAGTTGAACATGTGTTGGTATCCTTGTGTACATATAACATAGGATGTTTGCCTTTGGCAGGCATCAGCAGAGTAGCTGGGTTTGGTGCAAAAATTTGGAACCTAATAATGAACAATAAAATAATATCTGATATGCATGCCATTAGACTGTGACTATCCAGTATCCAGTTCTGGACCCCTTAGTTCAAGAAGGAACTCAGGGAAATGCTTGGAAGGGTCCAGCACAGAGCCACATAGATGATTAAGGGAGCAGAGCATTTGCCTTCTGAGGAATAGCTGAGGGAGGTGAATCTCTTCAGCCTGGACAAGAGGAGTCTAGAGAGATCACCTCATTGATGTTTATAAAGATGTTAAGGGCAGTGTCAGAAGGACAAAGCCAGGCTCTTCTTAGTGATGTCCAGTGGTAGGACAAGGGGCAATGGGTGCAAGCTGGAGCAGAGGAGGTTCCATATGAACAGAAGGAAAAACTTTTTCACTGTGAGGGGGACAGAGGCCTGGAGTAGGCTGCCCAGAGAGGTTGTGGAATCTCCTTCTCTGGAGACATTCAAAACCCACCTGGACGCATTCCTACGTGACCTACTCTAGGTGACTCTGCTCTGGTAGCAGGGTTGGACTGGATGATCTTTCGAGGTCCCTAACATTCTGTGATTCTGTGTGATAGTGAATTTTAAACTTAAAAGCTGTCATTTGTATAGAATATGCACAAACTATTTTGCTTTCCATTGCTTTTTCTTGTAACAGAAATACTGTTGCATTTGTGTCAAGTAAATGTTAAGTTTGCTTTGGGAGGGATGATCATTATTGATGAAGTATTTGGAGTTTTTCTTTCTTAACATCTTAATTAGGATATGGCTTAATACTTCCCATCTCTAAAAATGTGTAGGATCCACAAGCTTACACACTTCTTGTTATGCCATTAAGTTATTTGAGTTTGAAAAGACCCTTTGTTGTATTTCTTTCCACGAGATTTTTAATATGTATAACCTTATTTTTCTAAGTGCAATTTGTATGGGGGGAAGAAAATAGTTGAAATGTCTGCTTTTGTTTTGCTTGCCTTTCCACAAATTTTAGCAATAGCATTCTTGGAGTTGGAAGCTTTTAGGTGAGATCAAGCTGCTCAGCAGCAATTCTGAAACCGTTTGAAAAGTTGTCAGGAATTAAAATAGTCAGTGTTGCCGAATGTGGGAACAGGGAAGCTTCAAGTACTTGCAGCCAAGCCTACGTTGTCTGACAGGGAGGTTTTCATTCTTGCCCATGTAACTTCTGTTTTCACAGTGTGCCTGAGTACTGGCTGCTCATGAGCAGGAGAGCAGCAGTCCCATTGAAGAAGGCACTTTACTAGGAGCTTCCTTTCTGTTCTATATTAGAATCCTAACGAAGCTTTTGTATTGGCACCAAACTTTGGTCTTAGCATTCAAACCCTTGCCTGGAGAAGAAGCTGTCAAACAGCACTTCTTTGCACTACTGAGAAGCTGGTGGGTGCATGCACTACTGTAGCTCAGATTTTTGTCTATCAAAAATTGGAAGTTGTTATTTCCAAGTTATCTTTTATGGTTTCCCTTAAATACATATGGAAATGCATAAAGCTTTTAGAGATTGCCTTTGGCAAAAGGATTAGATGGTTATTGGCAGATGGAAACAGCACGGTGCAGATGGAAACTGAAGCAAGCGATTAGCTGCGTTAGAAGCAATTCCATGGACCGTTTGCTTTTTAATTAAACTTTTCCAAGCTATTGCCTACTTTTCAGATTAAGCTTTTTGTTTCCTGTCTTTGAGTGATGGAAACATCAAGGATGGTTGGGTAGAAAAACCCCCGCCTTTTTTAGGCCTTAGCCTCTGTAATTTGTTCATGGCATTGCGTGTATAGAAGTGAGCCATTGGATCTGGGTTGACCACTTGCAGTGGAAGAAAACAGAACAAAACCCAAGATGACTGCTATTACTAATTAGTCTTGACATCTCCATTGTCAGGGGAGGAGAACCAAGAGTGTTTTGCCCAGTTTAGAAGAGCTGCTTTGGATTTTGTTTCTTTGATGGTTTATTTTCTTACTTAGGGAAATGAGTGGTATGATTTCAGAGTAATTGACATCTAACAGATTGGCTTTGTAGGATTTGATACTTCAAACAAAGTAAATTTGTGATAAAATGGAACTATTACTATTGTACTTAACACCGATCCGTGAAACACACCATTGTTGGGAAGGGAGGTGGAAAACAGCAATCTGGTTTGTCTCGTATATTTTGGTCTTATTGTGCTTTTTACTGGGATAGACCAACTTTGTCTTTTTCCTGAACTGCTCCCAGTGAGCTCCCATTTCATGAGACAATGATGAAGAGGGCGTGGGGAGAAGAATGTACCCAGTCCACATTAGGCTCTGTGGCTATATGTGGCAGGACATTTCCAAGTGTTTGTGAATCCATCTTTCAATCTCTCTTCAGCCTTGCAAGGCATGTTTTTAATTGTTCAACCAAGAATGAAGGACCAAAGAAGCCAAGTGGCCGAGTTGTTGGGGGCTTTCCTTATGACAGGCAATGATTGAAGCTTGGATGTTCAGCACTGCCACACCACCAGAAGCAAGCAGAGAAAAAAAAAAGAAACAATCCAAAGCTCTACTTGCATTTCTGCTTAGCTCTGCAAGTTGGAGTTGTGGCTGCATATTTGCAAGAGAAGTGTTTTGGGGAGCTCCCTTGCCCGGAAGGTTGTAGGGATGCAGGCTCATTGCAAACTCTTATAATCAGACTTTCTACCAGCTTATGGGATCTTGCCATTTTTGTGGTCATTTTTATGTACTTATGTGTTACATAAATCAGGGGAGGAATAAACCACACTCCTTTGTTAAAGAAACAAAATTTGCAAGCAAGAAAACGTGCTTGCTGATTTAGTGTAAACAGGAGGGAACAAAACTTTGCTTGATTTTTGACTTTCCTAGCTTAAGGCCTGAGGAGTTTCAAATAAGAGCTTTTAATATTCAAACTGTAAGCACTCATCATAATAAGATGTCAGCTCTCTTCTGAAGTGGAATATAATCAAAATCTTAAAAGCTGAAAGCTTAATCTCTAACATTCCTTGCTACTAAACTTTCAAAAGTATTTGTGAGCTCTGTGAACTCAAGGAAGGCAAACCTGTGATTTGGGGGGATTTTAAGAGTATCTCTTATGTCATTATATGTATTTTTTAAATATATATATATATACACACACACAATATATATGTGTGTGTGTGTGTATCCCTTTCCTGTTTATTATATGCCTCAAGTATTTACAGAAAACAAAGTCTATAAAATTATCTATCCAGAAAGTAATCTGTTCTTTCTTTCCCTCTTTTACACTTTTTGCACTCATGAGCTACAAAGATTAAAAAAATATATTTTGATGCTCACTGGTTTCTTTCTTTATAAAAAAAAAAATCATCCCTATTTTGTCCTCATTAACCCTTGTTTATTAATAAGAGCAGGAAAAAGAATAAAAAAACCCAGTATTTAATTAATTTGTCTTCTGTCAGTGCTTGGAAGTTGGAGGAAGAAAGTGAACTTGAGAATTTCGACAGTCTCTTACCCTAGGCTAATTGTTTACCATTAAAAAGAGCTTGCATGCAGGAGGGAGTGTTATGTTTTGGACTTACTTCCTTGTAACTCATAAATCTTGGCTGTATAAATGTTCAGTCATTAATTAAGGCTTTCAAATTAATCTGTTTCCTGACTGGACTTGGCTGGTTTTGCATAGAGCAAGGCTGTTGCCCAACTTCCCAGTTTAGGAGTGCTCTCAGATGTGTGATATGGAAGCACAATGTTTGTTGTGGAGAGTGAATGAAGAGCACGTATGGAGGGAGGGGAAGGCATTTTGTCATTGACATGTGCAGGAAACAGGGTGATGGTATCAAGATGGTTTTATGTACTCTAATTGCTTCCTTTACTTCAAACAATGGCCCAAAATGCCTATTTTGTATTGATCAACATCAGTCCCAAGCAAACTACTTTTCTTTTCTCTCATTATTCTAGCATAGTTGTTCTGTCTTTGCAAGTCAGCCAGTTTACTCAGGATGATATGGAAATGCAGCTAGAGAGTCTCTTTTATGATGAAAAAAGATTTCCACTTGGTAGAGACTTTAAAAAAATAATTGGTAATGGTAGCACTCAGGTAGTTATCATTGCATTCATTTGATCTGCTCATATAGTAGCATGGTGTTCATCTGGAGTTTGTCTCCTGCTTGTGTTAGTCTTTCTTTACAGATGCGTGTGTGTGTAGATACATACATACATACATATGTATGTATGTGTGTGTGTAGATACATACATACATACATACATATATATATATATATATGCGTCCTTTCTTGCTTACAAAGCCATACAGGAGGTTTCATTATATATTTAATTATTCCTCTAATATTTAGGATCTTCAGAAATAAATATTTGGGTGATTATGTTTACCATAAACATTGTACTATAAATGTCCCTTTTGTCTTTAGCACTTAATTATACACAAGTCTGTTGCAGTGTTGAAAGTGAGTCTACTTCCTCTTCCTCTGCAGTGAACGTCCCCTAGCTCATGCAATGAATTTGCTGTTGAAGGTAGCAAAAGCTATAAATGGAGTATCCAGCAAGAAATGGTATTTTAAAACTAGGTAACTTGGTAGTCCAGGAGATGTACTACATTTTGGAGCTACATCAAACCAAAAATGTTCTGATTATCTGGGTTCCAGTTGACTGGATGTGTATTGCTGCAGTCAGTGTCCTTGCATTTCTGCATGTGAAATGGATTTCATAACTCATTTGCAAGGTTTGTATTCAAAGTTGTCTAATTTGTACATGAAACTTGAAAGTGAACAAAAAAGATCTCTTGGAAGCTCTTTACAGACTTGGTGTTCAATCTATGAAAGCATGTTACTGTCATGAAGGTGCAGAGGCACAGCACAGTGCTAATTGATGTACCTTTTACCATGGAACAAAAAAACAATCCACAATATGTGCTCACAAATCAGTGATCTACCATAAGCATATTTGTCCCTACTTTCAGGTACGTGTTGCACCGAGGAAGATATTTGTTTCTTAATGACTAATTAGAAATTGGTCTGACCAAGTTTCAAAGTCTGAGTTTGAAATCTGAATTTAACTTTCTGCAGAATTTCATCACCTTTATCACTTCAACCAAAGCCAAACTGTTAATACCTTCTCATTTCTAGCCCAAAGTTTAGAGTGTTACCCTACAGCATTTCAAAGTCATGTGCATCAAAAATTCCCTGAAACAAACAGGATGATTTAACGCACTTACAATCAAATACGTGTTTGAGCTTGTTAAATCCAAGGATTATTTCTTTAATTCCTAAATATTAAAATGTCATCTAGTTTAATGTACAGTATTAATTAGATAGCAGGATGGCTGTCATTTATGTGCCTGTGTTTTCCTAACAGTTCGCTTCTGCCAAGCCAGCTGATGTATGAACTACCCGATGCTGCTTTAGAATCATTTGTGTTATTAGATTTTGATAGAGCAAAATGATTTTTCCATGACTGAGAAAACCCCTTGTGTTTTAATGGGATCAAAGAGAAGACCTGTTCTGGGTGTCAGTTAGTCCCCAGTTACGCCATTGTAAATGTTTGCAGGTCTTTCAGTATTGTTTTTTACAGATTCCTAATATAAGATATGACTGTATGTGCTTGTGAGGAGCCCAGATGAATCCCTGTCCTTTTAATGGTGTTTTGAAATTGAGTACAACTCAGTGTGGCCTCAGAGCTACTGCAGGTATGGTAAAGAGCAGACTGACTTTTAAAAACATATCTGCCACCCTTATCATGTCTCTTTGAAGCAACAAACTCTTAATAGCTCCATCTGTAGCAATGGGCTAGTAGAGATGCAGCATCAAAGGTGTGCAGGCAGGGAGGGACCCACTGAGTCGGGCAAGCAGTGGAAGTCCAGGTGAGCCCATGGTGTAATGTAGAAGCACAACGTGGAGCATGATAGGAAGGCTTGCTGAATTCTAAAACAGCATTAAGAAACTGTGGTGATAAATCTGTCTTCTGCCACTCCACATTTCATTGGAAACAGTCCTGGACTTGCTGCAAGATAGGTTGGATTGTCTCATTAGTTTCTTATTTCTTGTGAATTTGATAAATCATTTAACACATCATATTTGGTAATAAGCAAACCATATTTCAAAGGCTGAAATTATGCCTGTGTGACAGTCATAATTTGAATTCTGTTGTTACATAAGACTGGGAAGGCATTTGGTGTTGTATTTAGTGGTATCTATGTGCTGCCTAAGTAACAGAACAAATTACAATTTGCTGTACTTCTTGCCATGTCCGAAGTAAGACTGGTTTTGCAGTATGCAGATTCAAATTCAGGAACTACATTCAAAATGCCTCTGGGGCATTATTACAAATCGTGTCTTTCGCAGCCTTCACATTCATTTTGATACTTGGCTCCTGTGGGATGTTATCAGTAGGTTGCATCAAGCCTTTATAGAATGGCTGGTGCTGGTTTCACTGCTGTTCTGATACCGTAGCACTGAAAGAAAGACTTGGAAAACACGGCAAGGAGGCTTAGAAATTTGTTAAACAGAACAAAAAGGGTGGGGGGGTGGGAGGGGGGGAGGGAGGGGGAGCGGGGAAGTGCAGCAGAAGTAGTTCAACCTATTTTTGTAAGTGCTTAAAAATGCTGGCTTGACAAGGGTAAAGAGGGTCAGTTAATGTAGGTGCTGAGAGCCATGGCCAGTGATAGCTTCCTGGACTGCAGGAGCGACTGTATTAATCTGGCAGTCCTGGGGGGCTTGTTAAGCTTTTCCTAAGGAGCCACTGCAGAGACCCGTGGAGTATCCTCTTGTGATCATTGCACATGCTGTGATTTCTCAAGGTGAACAAAATGTTACTGGTGTTAAAATGATAAACCTAGTCCAGCCCTAGACCAGGATCCATGCAGAACAGGTTGTTCCCTGTGAGTCGGAACAACACTGATAACGTTTGGCAGGAAGAACAAACATATGTTCATATGTGCATGATGATAACAGAGGGAGTCTATTCTGGGGCTCCTATTTGACACTGATAATTCATCCTTGGTTTGGGGATGATTCCTCAAAGGATTTTCCTCCAGTGAATGGTGTTTCTTGAAAGTGTCTCATTTTTTTAAACAGAGCTTTTAGTCCCTTCGTTTTACCATTTGAAACCCAGCACTTGTATTGTACTGAAGTTTAGCCTGCCAGGACTTCGTAGCACCAGATCTTTTTCATTTGGTTTTTTGGGGTTTGTTTCCTCTTAATTCATATGCAACATTTAAGGAAAGCTCAATTAACCCCAGCATGCAGGGATAGGAAACAGTGCTTAGCAATTGAGCTTGGAGAAAAGGGGTGACCTCGCTAATGTTTATAAATGTGTAAAGGGTGAGTGCTGAGAGAATGGAGTCAGGCTCTGCTTGGTGATACCCAATGACAGGACAAGGGGCAATGGGTGGAAGTTGAGGCATAGGAGTCCCATGGAAACATGAGGAAAACTTTTTTCACTGTGAGGGTGAGAGAACACTGGAACAGGCTCCCCAGGGGGTCGTGGAGTCTCCCTCTCTGGAGGTATTCAAAAGCCACCTGGATGGGTTCCTGTGTGACCTACTCTAGGTGATCCTGCTCTGGCGGGGGTTTGGACTAGATGATCTTTCAAGGTCCCTTCCAGCCCCTAACATTCTGTGATTCTGTGACAAATTATCTCCATTCATACAGAAGTGATTTTATTACCAAAATCCCCTTTTTAATTTATTTTTTGGAGGAGTTTGGAGGCTTGGAAAAGAAGGGCAGGCACAGGCTGTGTAAAAAAAAAATGTGAAGGGAGTGAAAATGCTTCCATGGATCTGGAAAACAGAACTATAATGAGCTATCTCTGTTTCTCCATGGAGCTGAAGCTGTGGTCCTGCTCTTAAAACTCCTTGGCAGAGTCAGAGTTTAAATTTCAGCTTATGAGGTGTGCAAAGCTTGGAAGAGCTGTGCAAGCTGAATCCTGTTCTCCAGGTGTAAACATAGGACCAGGCTGGTCCTGGATATGAAGGCCAGCCTTTTTGTACTGTTTTTTATTAAAATATTTTGTTACTTCTGCTGCAAATTAACATCGGTTTGAACATTTTCTCTCTTAAGTATTGTTCAGTCTTCCTCATTAAAAAAACATTTCCTCGATAATGATGGGTTCCATATGTAGATGTACTACATATGTAAAATGATCCACATTAATATAAGCAATCACACATGAAAATGTGTTATTTTGCTTTTCACCGTGTAATGACTCTTCCTGCTCTAGCCTTCTGCCCTAAAAACAAGCAGAACAACAAGAAAAGCCACTGAAAGGAAATTTGCAGTTTTAAATAATTTTCCAGAGATCACGTTTTCCAAGTTCAAGAGGAGCTGGCAAAGGAGCTGGCCGGCAGAGATTGATCACTGACAGTTCCAGGAACAGCCTGGTCGGCACCGCGGGCTTGCGTGTGCCTGACAGCGAGAGTGCGCACAGGCCTCGGGTCGGGAGAGCTGCTCGCCATCGGCTTCACTTCACAGAGGAGGGCAAGTCCCTCCTCCTTCAGCATCCTTTATGCTGACAAGCAGGAGACTTCCTCAGGTAAACCGTCGCTTGAGTGTTTTGCTGAGCTGCAATGCTGTTGTGAGATGGAAAGGCTTCATGGTACCTCACACACCATCTCAGGAACATATGGGGAAAGCATTTCTTACAAAGCAGCAAAGCAAAACTCCTCTCCTTTGTAGAGGGTTACAACAGTATTCCAATATCTGTCATAATTTCCACCATAAGAAGGACACAGAGCTGTTGGAGTGAGTCCAGAGGAGGGCCACAAAGATGATCCAAGGGCTGGAGCACCTCTGCTATATGAGGATAGGCTAGGGGAGCTGGGGTTGTTCAGCCTAGAGAAGAGAAGACTTTGGGGGAGCTTGTAGCTGCCTTCTAATACCTGAAGGGATCGTACAGAAAAGCTGGAGAAGGACTTTTCAGAAGGGTGTCTAGCAATAGCACAAGGAGAAAAGTTTTTAAGCTGAGAGAGAATAAGTTTAGATTGGATCTTGGGAAGGAGCTCATCAGTATGAGGGTGGTGAGACTCTGGAATAGGCTGCCCAGGGAGGTTGTGGATGCCTCCTTCTTGGGGGTGTTCAAGACCAGGTTGGATGAGGCCTTGAGCAGCCGAGTCTAGTTGAGAGGCATCCCTAGGTGGGGAGGTTGGAGGAGATCATCTGTAAGGTCCCTTCCAACCTAAATCATTCTGTAATTTTATGAATATTTGCCTGTAGAAATAATGCCCAACCTCCATTTCCTAAAAACTACTCACCAAAAAAACCCCTACAAACCAAACAAAATAAAAAACCCAAACAACAAAACCAAACAAAAAGTATGCTTTAAAAGGCCAAATTACCTTGTAAAATCTGTATTTTTTTCCTCTTTGGTGGATGATTTTAACAAGAGGAAGATTTCCACGTGTTCTGCTTAAGTCTTGTAATATGATGCAATCAGAGAGTTTGGCTGATAGGATGTTCTGCAAATTCCCTGCAGTGGATGAGCTCGCCAGCTTCTGCGGGGTGGATGATGTAGGGAGAAGAGGTGGGGGGAGAGCTACAAGCATCCCTCACTCCTGGCAGCTGCGTGTGCAACAACACTTAAAAGATTATCAGAACCCTTTCCCCAAGCAAAAGGGACACATCAGATTGTTCTTCAGCTCAGAGGTTGATGGCAAATTAAAAATAAATTAAGAAATGCTGAATAAGATAAAGTATTACAGGACAGAGCTGCCTCATTACTTGCATTTTAAAAAAGTCAGTGGTTAATTTTATTTTTTCAGATAAAAGTTATTTAGAAACACTCAGTTGAGTGATTCATTCAGTTTTGTGTCATTGACTGATTTTTTTTTCCGTTAGAAGTAGAATTCAGAATCTTCCAGCTTGAAAGGACCTGAAGGATTTCAATTCAAAATGACTTTTTCAAGTTTTCCTTTCAGTGTTTGTTGCTATGTCTAATGGGTGAGGTTGAATTTGACCCTTGGTTCATTTGCATTTGAATTAAATGGTATCTTCTGCTTGGGAAATCTTCTCTTTGTTCAGCAGAAGGCTTGTACAAATCTGCTTTTGGATGAACCTAAATTAGGAGGAGTTTGATTTTTCTGGAACAGGCATAGAATGGAAAAGGATTTACTTTTTGCACAGGTTGATACATGGCACTTTCACATCCATTTTCAGCTCTTTTCCTGCTGCATTTCAGTGTTCTTTTGCTAAGAAAAATGAGCACTAATAGGCAGCAGGCTGCATTTTCACATGGACCCATGTGTTTATGTTCTCACATTTACATGGGCTCCACGCTTGAAAGCTAACTCTTTCTGTCTGAGGTGGAAATGGCAAAGTGGTAGGAAATAGGCATTTGAAAACCTGTGGAGGAATAGTTAGTTGATCTGTATCTTAAAACGTATTCTGTTTTGAAAATGTATTTAAATGATTGCATGATTATACATAGTTGTGGGTGACTAATCTAGTCTATTGCTGCAGGTCATGGGAATAGTCATAAAAAGTATTTATTCTGAACGTGAACCCGGATGCGTGCTTTCCCAACATGTTTCCCATATGGCCTGTAAGTAAACAGTAAATCAGATAGAGAAGAATTGAGGAAAGAGAAGCTCCTAAGTGGGTTTTCTGGAGCACTAAAACGCAGCCCTATGTGGTTGGAAGCTGTAACTTGTTTTCTCCAAGAAACAAAGGAAGGAAAGAATTTGTCTGTTTGGATCAAAGATGTTCTGCAGACCTAGGAACCCACTGAGGTACAGGCATGCACAAAAAAACATAATTAAAATCTTTAGCAGAAGAGCATTGATGGAAGTGCAGAGAAAAATGGTCACCTCCAGCAACAGCATGTTGGTTGCTCACCTCTGCTTAGTACTGCAGCACTTCTCTGCAGGCTTCAGCCCACACTCTCTTTTCCTGAAACCAGTGGTTTTAGGGAATCGCTGGTTCCATTTTGACAACTTGCCATTCCTATCATTATTGACCTTACCTGCTTATACCTCAGAGTCTATTTGCCAGACTGTCCCCATCAGAATTGTGGTTCTCCACTTGGTCCTTGCTGCTTGTGTCAGGAAATCTGAACCAGAGAGACAGGGGCATTGCAGGTGGTCTCTGTGGGGTATGGTTAGGGGTCTGGGCTATGAGGATTGCAAAAATGCATTTTCTTTTGCAGCTAAAGAGCTCTCAAGCACTTCTGAGTTGCAAACCTGGTACACTGGCTATATGAGTGGGAGGGTAGGAACTGTGCTTGGCAGGAGGAGCTGTGCTTTGGTGCTGTCTCTTCAATATACATGGAAAGCTCCATGTTTTTCTGTATTAGCCGACTTAACTTTAATTCTACCTGGGAAATCATTATTAAGGCTTTCTTGGTACTTGTAGCCTAAGCAGTTTTTCTTTTAGCCACTGTGTTGGTTTCTCAGTCATTGAAAGGGGCCAGTTTCAGAGCTCTTGGATGCAGCTCATGCAGGCTTTTGGTGCCCTGCAATCCCTTTGATTTTCCTAACGTCCTTGTCTTCTTTTGGGCTAAAGAAAGTACATGCTTTCTGTGGGAAATGATTGGGAGATTAGAGAGGAGAAGCTGGTCCCAGTCCAAAGGGTGGTGATATATATTAGCACAGTTTAAAAGATAAAGCCAAATCTCTATTCTCTGTTACCTCCTGAGACTTCAGCCTAGGGCTAAATGCAGCCACAGACAAATGCTCACTCTTGTACTTCTAAGGGCATGTCAATGTGAGGAAGTTATCCTGGAATGAGATAGGGTGTGAATGTAAATGCAGTAGCTGTTCCAGAATAACATCCTGTGGAGACAAGGTCTTGAAGTGACTAAAAGCACTGGAATGACTTCAGTGGGACCTGAGGACACCAGCTCCCCCTGCACTCTAGTCAGCCCTGCAGGCAGAAGATCCATAGAACACCATCTCCTTGGCCGGTTTGTTTTGGTGAGGGTTCAGTGTCTGACCATCTTCATGCTGGTTGCTTCTGCTGTCGGTGTCACTTGTGATTTACTGCTTATTTTATCACTTGTCAGAATGAGTTGAGGGTAATGGCCAACATTGTTGGCCATGAACATTTGCATGCATGAATTACCTATGGTAACAATCACAGAATCCTGTGAGTTTGACAGCCAGTCTGGGGAATGATGGGGAATAGTTGAACTCTGCCATCTCTTGCTGGTTGTTGTCATTCCTACAGGTTATAGCTGAGGCTTTGATCATCTCTGCAGGTATCTAAGGTCTGTTGCTCTTGAAGCAGTGTAGAAAGAAAACTGCTGCAAGGAGGAAATAAGTATACTAGCTCTTCAGGCAAAACTGAAACTGCTGTTTATGGTGTCAGAGAGGTGTATTTGTGTTCAAAATCTTCTCAGGGTTCTCTAGGAGTTAAAAATCACCTCTTTTTTTTTTTCCTTCCTTTTTTTTTCAGTGCTTCTGAAGTTGCTACACCAGTTTTTAGGCCTAAGCCAGGTGATTCAGTTGTTACCTGCTCTTTACGGTCTGCTGGAAATTAGTGTTTATTTTTAAAGTGCTTTTTTTGCAGATTAAGTAGAGCATTAATTAGTCAGTGTGAGGAACAGAGTGCATTACTGTACCACAGCTTTCCATCATGTCAAAAACTCATTACCAGATGTAGAGATCATAAACAAACACACATGGCTGCTGCGTGTAAATCTTCTGGAGGAGAAATTGCTGCTGATCTCTTCTGATTAGATCACTTTGTCTTCCAGCTCATTAATACACTTTCAACCATGGAGAATATTTAAGTGCTAATAACTCTTACAGCAATATACAGGAGAGCACTGACTTTCTGTATTTGTTACTCAGGACTCTTTTTTCTGTGATCTGGGCTACTCTTTTTTTTTTTTCTCTTTAGCAAGAGTAACTGCATAGTCAAAATGTTCCTTCAGAATTGGTATTTGCTTCTGCAAGGTCTACAGTGGGATATACAAATAGTCTTCCTAAGGCCACACAAAGATGATGCTCCAGAAATCAATCTGAAATTACTACACCAAAGTCTTTGCTGGCACAATCTCCAGGGCAGTTACACCAGCAGGTAAATTGGCCTGAAGATGAATAAACCTAATGAAAGATGTGAATTGCTAATTTAGGACCCAATCCCGCCTGTTACTGAGAATGTAGATCCCACTACTGTAACTCCCATGGCAGTCCCTGGGACCAGTCTCTTCTGTGCCAGCTGCCTGCTGTCACCCTCTGCTACCCATGGGCAGAACAGAGGCAGTGGGAGCCCACACGCAAAGACCAGCTCTGGGAAGGAGTTACTCGAGCTGCTGGAGACAGGCACATCAGGTTTGTGCACACCAGCTCTGCATCCATGCCATGTTCCTTTGTGCCCATTCCAAGTCTGCATTAACACTTGCTCAGCTTTGGGTCAGGCTTCTTTTGGTCCTCAGCATGCACCTTGTTACAAGGAGAAGAGGCATTGGAGTCAACATCCTGGGCCTTAAGTAGTTAAGTGGTTGTGGTAGATGATAGCAACCTCTAAGTCACTGTAGGTTTTTGCAGGTCTCATTATTTGCAGTAAGCAGATGATATCTTTTAAAATGTGTACCTGTATAAAGATGTCAGATGTACACAGGCACTGCTGTGCAGGGTCTAACAAACTGGAGGCTATCCCAGGAAGCTAATAATGGTCCATGAGGCTTAGGAGGTGAATGAGCACTGATCCCAGGAAGGCAAGATATCCCGGGTGTCAGCAGAGCTTGCTACACGACAAAAAATGACATCTGTGACAGGACCAAGATTTGTAATCCTAAATTCAATCCCTTAGAAGAGGAATAGTCAAATGGTTGACTGCTGTTTGGAGCAACCTTTGCCTCAGCCCAGCAAGGTCTCTGGTGTGGAATGTCTCCCAGACTCCAGCATAAGAGCCCATATTTCTTACCCACTCTCCAAGAGTGCTGACTGCACACTGCCTGAGCTGCCAACCATAGCTTCCTGCCCAGCAGCCTTAGCAAAATTAGGGATGAGTAGCCTTGCACCAGACCTTCACATTTCTTCCTATTTTCCTCTTACTGGAGACATGGGTATTTAAAAAATCGTTAGAAGTCCTTAGTGACTAACTGCTTTATTGCCTGCTCTCTGCTTGTATTACTGCTCTCAGTGGAAGTCCCTGGCTTTTGGTGTCAGGTATTTAACAAGCTTAGATGCAAAATGCAGATGGTTTACACCTCTGCAACAGAAGATTTGGGGACTGTGAAAATGAAGGATGGTAGTTTGTAGAAGATCTTTATGTTAAATACCTACCATGTGGGAGTTTGAGAAGCCAGGATGCCATTGCTTCTGATAGGTGCTCTGCTCACCATCACCCAGCTGTAATGAGTTTAACTGTTTTGTGTTAATGCCATGTTTGAGATACAGATCTCCAAAGAAATGTGACACACCGGTATTAATCACACCTCCTTTCTGTTATCAGTGCACATATTTTGGCATTCAGAAATTAATTGATTGAATCCTGCATTAGAAAATAATTCTAATAATGGGTGTTACTGAGTCCAGTGTTTTCCAGAGCCAGTAAGTATCATCACCTTAAAGTCAAAAAAGGGTCTTGTTTGGTGCTTGCACATGTTCTGCTCATTGATTTATAGCTTCCATTTAGCTTCCAATTATTAAAAGCAGATAAGTGTTTTGGAACATATATAAGCATGTGCTGTACTTCAGTCATGCTTACTGACGTCAGGGGAACCCAAAGCAGATGTGTGTGTGCGCTTTCAGGGATGCTCTCTTGAAACAAGGAGAGCAAAAGAGAGAGGAGCCTCTCCTTCCCTTTTTGGTTCTCCTCTTTTCATGCACAAGTAACATATTGAGTGTCTGGTTTTGTTTAAATTCAAGGATGGCAAACAACCACATTCTGTGAAAACTTCCTACTTCTTTCCCATCCTTCTTTATGGTTTGGTTTTCTTCTTGTTATTGATATTTGGTAACCTGCAGAGACAGTGTGATGTGAAACTTGGAGGTCTGCACAGAGAATTTTATTCAAGTAGTGTTTGTATAAAGCCCTGTGGTCCCACTAAAGCCCCCCCTAGTTCGTTTGCTTTTTTAAACACAGCCTTCACAGGGACTAATTCTTCATTCACAGGGGGTCTGTCAGGAGAGAGGTAGCAGGGAGATGGATAAGAGACTCTCCCAGCTCACCACAGCTGATTGAATTGCCTCTAAACACTAAAATAGTGTTCTTGAAGCCTGTTCCAATCTTTGATAGCCCTCATGAAATATACAGGTATTTGTTGGTAACTTACAAGTCTGTGAAGCCAGTAAACCCGCTGGTTCTGAATCAGATGTCCTCTGTGTGCAGATGAATTTGTATCCTGAGATTTCAATGGCAGTAGCACTCATTATGTACTTTAAAATGACTCTGCAAGAGAGGAGTGTATAAACAGACTGCACTTTTAAAAGGGAAAGCAATCGATTGTATTTTTGTTTGGGGATTAGCTGTGTTTTTTTAAACAAAGCATTTCCTGACATGTTTGCAGCAGCTAGGCAGGATGTTTGTTTAATTTGCATGTATATGTAACTGCTGTGTGGCTGTCCCTGCTTTGCCAGCTACTGGATCAATGTTGTGACAGATCAAAGGACTGCTAAATGACAGCGCTGGAAATGATTTTTCCATTTTTTCAGGAAAGCATCAAGACGAATCTCTTTCACCCTGTAAGTTTAAGGGCTGTTTGCATTGCATCTAAAATACCCTGTTTACTGAATAGCCACGAGTGTAAGTAGTTGTAGCATTAACATTTTTTTCTCTCCACCGGCATTTGGGTAGCGTTGACCCTAATTACGAAGCCTAGTGCCGATCTGAGATTTCAACCCCACCCTTCTGCATGCAAAAATGTCAGTGTAAAGTCTCGCTGAAGCCATGTAAACTCCATCAGGATCTTCTTCTAATAGAGAAGTCAAATTACAAAAAACATCTGGTCCCAATAGTTTTAAGAAATGCCTTGTGGCAATTAAAGCAATCGCTTGCTTAGAAAAGAATAGCAGGGAAATATCTAGCACGTTTTTTATTATATTTCCCCCCCTTATTCTAGATATATGCTGTGTTAAGGGGAAGGATCAGCAGTCCATCAATAGTACATAAATTAAGAAGTCCCTCGGTGGCTGACTTAATAATCTAAGTAGTATGTATTAGCTAAAGGAGAACTGGAAAGCAGCGTGTGCATTTGCTGCGCAGCTGACTTGCTGTAAGGTTGTCAGGCAGTACTTAAGTATAAATCTTGCAAACTGAGAAAAGCCCTGATAAGATTACCATGACATGACAAATGCCAGCTATAAATAGATTTTTGACTTCCTGCTCATCTTTTCTTTCTCTTGCCCTTCATCCTCCACTCCAGTGTTACAGACTGGTAGGGCTGCGCAGCTCCCCCAGGTGAAGGTCAGCTCTTGATGTATTTTTGATCATCATGTAAAGTTCTTCTGTTAGTATGTGGTCCCCATTTTAACCTCTTTGCAGATTCCCCCGATTATCCCAAATCACTTTCACATGGAGCTGAGGTTAAGCTTTATTTCTCTTGGCTTGTCCCTTCTGTAGCAGACACTTCCTCTTCACTTTGAAAGGACAAAGCGATGCTCAGCTGCCTGGGCCTGCGCCCAGCATTTGATTTATACATTATTTAATTTCCCTTAGAAAATTGGAAGCAGAACTTTAGGAGTGGAAGTCAGTCCTTTTCATTTGTTTAAGGATCTTTTAGGGCTAATATAATCATCGATAGTAGATGTCAGCATGATTAGGGTGACTTAAGGTAAAGCAAAGAAAATTGAATACCAGGGGAAATTCTTTCGTAGCGGAGAAGGTGCCAAGATTCGTAGCTGTGCACAGCGTCTGTGGGTTGTGGAAAAAAACTGAAAATGGAAAATCCTCAGGTTTTTGAGCGACACATTGAAGACACCTGCCTCCCCTTACTGCCCAGCAAGCTGGGGTGAGAGAGGTTTGCACCCTTTGCGTGACATTTGCAATCGCTTCTTGGTCCACCGTGCTCTCTGGAACTTGATTCAACCCAGTAACTAATTCTGCAGAAATTCTTCGGTGAGTCCGGAGGTTTTCGGTTGGGCTGACTCTGCATTCACTCCTGCAATTAGGTCTGCACATGCCGTCAAGTGCCTGCCAAGACAATTTGAGAATTTCTCATGCAGTAGAGTCAGGAAATTAAAAATTAACTCTGGAAAGGACATCATATAATATTTGGCAGTGTGGTTTGAATACTGTGTCCACCGAGGGGTGGAAGGTCTTCCTCTTACTAAAAAGAAAAGCATGAAAATTGAGCTGTGTCTTCCGTGGGTTGTTGAATGATCCACAACTGGGGGAAATACTGGGAAGAGAGAGGCCTGTGGCATACTTGTGCTTGTGGATGCAAGATGACTTACTGTGGCCTTTAATTTAGCCAAGTGGCATTTAATGACAGTGAGTGAGAGTCCCACGTTATTTCAGGGTTCTAAGAAAGAAATTCCTTACACTGAGAGTAGTGAAACACCAGCCCAGGCTGCCTGGAGAGGTGGTAGATGCCCCATACATGAAAACATTAAGGTTGGGTTGGACAGGACTCTGAGCTAGTTGAAGTTGTCCCTGTTCACTGTGGGAGGTTGGACTAGATGATCTTTAAAGGTCCCTTCCAACCCAAACTGTTCTGTGATTCTGTGATCTTTTCCTGTGTAGTCATCCAGCCTCCCAGAAAAAAGACTGCTGGATATTTTGAGGATCCAGGATTGCATGTTTTTTGTACCTCTGTACTTTGCAGCACAAACTAAAACTGCTTTTTCTTCTTACTCTTCAAGCTATAGATTTGAGGGATGCCTAGAATCTGTACAACCCACAGTACTAGGGCTCCTATCTCATTTTCTCCTTCTGCCAAAAGCCCTCCCAGGCCAAAGTTCCTGTCTGTCTTTCCTGTTGCTCTCCATAATAGTTTTTCCGCTCTCGGGGAAGACTGAGATTGGATCTTATCGATACTTATAAATATATAAAGGACAAATGTCAAGAGCATGGGGTCAGGCTCCTCTCAGTGGTGCCCAGTGATACAAGGGGCACAAACTGGAACATAGGAAGCTCCACCTAAACATGAGGAAAAACTTTCTTTGAGGATGCCAGAGCATTAGAACAGGCTGTCCAGAAGGGTCTTGGAGTCTGCTCTGTGCAACCAGCTGTAGCTGAACTCAGTTTAGTAGGGGATTTGAACTAGATGATTCTCAGAGGTCTCTTCCAAGCCCTACCATTACCCTTCATCTTTCTTTTCTCCTTTCTTTTAGTAGCTATTTGGACAAAGAGAGCTCAAACAATTCCTTTCTCTAGTGGTGGAAACTGGGGGGAGCAGAATCTTGCCTTTGACAGAGTTGGCGCTCTGGTAGGTAAACCAGCCACATAGCAAGAGGCACATCTCTGTGAGAAGCCTAACGGTAACTTCTGTTGGTATCTGTCCCCTCAAACCTTGGGAACGCTTCATTTGTATAGACCAGTCCCCTTGCTCTACCATTTCTTAATGGCTTTTGAGGTGGTTTTTTTTAGCTGTGGTCTTTAGTTATGTTGTAATTGACCTTTTTTCAGCTCACACTTGTGGCATCCTCTGCTGTGCTACAGCTCCAGCAGCTCCTTTTGATGTCATTTCCTCCTCCCTTGATCTCAGGCTCTGCCATGGTGTTAGATGCTATCCTGTCAAATCTTCCTGATGCCAGGAAAGGTGGGAGACACCTGGCATTATCTCAATGACTGTGAAAACAGCAGTACCTTACAGGACAGAGGCTGCAGACAGCCTTCCTCAAATGGTAAGCACCTACCTGTGGGGAGTGATCACTCTCACCTCCCTCTGTCCCTGCTGGGAAAAGGTGGTTGCTTCTCTGAAGGGCTGAGGTGGCCTGAGGGGCTTCCTGGGGGCTTGCAGATTTGTGCTTCCTGTGCAGAGGGCCCAGAGCTACTCTGCTGTGATACAAGCACCAAAGGCAAGGGCTCAAAGCAAGGAACATTGAATCTAGAGCACTGTGGCCAAGGATGACAAATGCCACAGAGCTCTAGGAGTATCCTCATGGCTGAACACTATTAAACATACATTTCATAGATTTATGGCTTTAATTTTTTGAGTATCATGCTAGACTGTAACATCTTAGAAGTTCAAGTGGTGTTAATATGAAAAAGCAAGCTGCATACAACCTTGAGGAAAGGGAAAGGAGACTCCTCTGCCTCCTCCTGTGCATATTTGCAAAGATGTTGAGGATAAATTTTGAAATTAAAAAATCTTTGTTAAGTGAAGAGAAATGCAAATTACCCATTTTCCAAGTCTTCATAGCACTGGAAATTTGCATTTCATTGTCTTGCTTAGACAAGGAAGGAGGGGGAGAAAACCCAAGAGACGGAGGAAGTTTTCACAATAACGTGGCACAAACTGAGGAGTTTACGAGTATGAAAGAGAAGAAATGGAGGAATTAGCTACATTAGATCTGTTATCCTTGGACTAGCAGATCTGGCTAACCAGAATACTGAAGTGACTTTCAGACTTGACATGGATTCATTTTTCTCAGCAGCAGGAGGGCACTCAGATGAGAAGCTTTCATGTTAGCAGTGAAAAAGCAGCTGCCTTGTTCTGCTCACTCAGAGCTTTTCAGTGAAGGTAAGTGGCAGTGTCAGCTCTGACTTCAGGTGCTTACCTCTCAGCATTTTACCTTATGCTGCCTCATTCTGTTCTTTGGCTCGTGCACAGAATGATGGGACTGAATTGGTGGCAAGCTGCTGCACTTGTGAGGGAGCTGGTACTGTGGGATAGTGCTAGGAATCCCCCACAGTATGCACTCAAGGATTTGCTGGACTGGGGAATTTTAGACCAGAAGCTGTCGGTCACATTTATACTCAGTAGACACAACAAGGGTTAGCAGATAAATTGTGATTGACAGGGGAACTGTATGAAGTGTTTTATGACTGAATAAGTCAAAATATTTTTAGTTTGTTAGTTTTTAAGCATACAAATGTTAAAAACCGGTCGATCAAGGGGTCTCTAGTCAGAGGACTGAGATCCTTGTGGGAAACGTGGGGGCTGCCCACCTGAAAAGCCACCTGCACCAGTGAATGCCTCTCTGTATACACCAGGCATAGACTTTTCTCAATCATGTGCATCTTGCATTAGTTATTGAACTGGCAGATGAGTGAAAGAGGTTTCACATGCCTTTGTGTGTAGGTTCAGTATCTAAGATTTACTGTGCTTTTAAACCCACTTTCTGCTATGGTCTCATCCTCTTCCTGCCTTAGAGCCTTCCTCCCTTTCCTGCCTGCCTCCTGGGTGAGCCATTTAGGGTGCTGAACCAGCGAAAGCTACTCTCTTGTGTGTTGCTGGATTAGGTTTCTGCTGGTTACCATTTGAACAGGCTCATCAAGGGGCCATATCAGAAAGAGGGGGTGACCAGTGTCTCTCTGGTTTAGACTGACTGTGCTACCTGGGAAGCACATGTCACACTGTCATGTCTCTCTTACTGCTATTTCATTGACTTGCTTGCATTAAATATATCCCTTACCTAAATCCTTAGCTTAAGGTAATGGTTGGTACACCACTTTTCTTGTTTCATATAGTTATATCATCCATTGCTTTTTTTTGTCTTGCTGTAATTACTTTTCTCTTCTTTTCTGGGACAAGCAAAACTTGCATTAAAACTTAAGTTCTTTACCATCCTTTTTGTTTCCTCCTTAAGGAGTAATAACCAGAGGCATTTAGCTGTGGCTAACAGCATTGCTTTCTAGGTCTGACTGTCTTCCCAGGCATATTCTGCCTCCCTGGAATACAGGCATGCAGTAGCCCTCCTCCCTGATTTTCCTGGGAAACATGAGCAGCTTGGTACCACGGGAAGCTCCAAGAGGTAAACTTAGAAACACTCTGAAATTCCTCTAGCATTCTGCTGAGGAAATAAATACTCCACGGGAGATATCTCGCACCTTCCAGGAACTGAGAACCCAATAAATAAAAGCAAGAGAGCTTCCACTAAGGACATTATTCATCTTGCACTCTGAAGGCCCTACACAGCAAATGTCTTTCTTCACTCCCTGCCTCAACTCAGGATGTATGTGCATGTGTAAATGGCCACACAGAGACCCAGAAAGTCTACATCTCTTATTCTCATGGGATTTGTGTGCTTCCTGTCCAAACTGATAGAAGCACTAAGCCTCCAGAAGATTTGCTAGACTTTGTGGCCATTCTTTTCAACTGAGTTTGTTTGCTTTTACTATCTTGTATTATTATGGTATCTCATACATAGGTAACTACAAATACAGTTGCTATTAACCTGCTATGCAAGATCCAAATCAAAGACAGTCTTAGCTCCCAAGACAGGATGAAAGGGAGAGAAAAAAAAAATTGAAAAGAGATTCTTTTTTGCTGTGTGGATTGCAAAGTTTAGGGCTCCAGCAATCCTTAAATGGTGATATAATGCAATAGAAATGCTGCTGGAGCTGAAAAGAGTTGAAAGACAGTTTTAGACTGGCTGTGCTCTACTGACGAAAATAAATAATTTTAGGGAAGGGAGGGCACCTCTCCCAATTCCTTTTGCAGAATTGCTTTTATTTGCTTTGTTTTGACAGGAGTCTAAGGCCTCTGCAAGTCTCCCAGGTTCAAGAAAGGAATTACTGGTTTGAGAAGCAAAAGCATGAATTATTTTTTAGTGCAAGCAATAGGGAATATACTGAATGTCTCACCCAGCCTCAGGTCTGCCTCAAAATCTGAAAAGAAAGCAAACACAACTACCTAACACCTACACTGTGATAGGTTTCACAAGGCAGAAGCTGCCAAATCTGTTTTGTTGGGGGGCGGGGGTGGTGGTGGTGTCCCTTTTGTTCTGCTTTTCTAGAGAGAAACTTATGACAGCTACAGCCAATGATGCCCTCTAAGTCTTCTAGTCTTTAGTTTTTTGTTGCATAATTCAGTCTCTCTTGCTAGCGGCATTCAGCACAATAGCATTGCCTCTGTGTGCAGGTCCTCTGCAGGAACAGCGTAGTGTGAGTGAGAACACAGCATTCTGTTAATTACTTTTAATTAAAATGACTCTGTGCACACACACACACACATAGAAAGCCTCTGTTTTTTTTCTAGTGGCTTGGCTTCCTTTTCCTTGTTGAAGGGAAGAAGTTAAACTTTCCCATTAAATGTTTATATAAAAATGAAATAATTCTGAGGTTAACCAGAAATGCAGCTTAATCTTGTAGAGAAACGTGTCTGATTTTTTTCTTCTTCTTCTTTTTATTTTGTGTTTTTTTTCTTCAGTTGCACAAATATAGCTGAAACTTGAAGTTGGCAGAGAGTGCTGTTTAAAAATATTTAGTCCCAGCATGTAAAAACTCGTTTTGTTACGGAATTCCTTTGTGAAAGGTGTAGCTATGCCATGTCTCTGCCAAAGTGATGGGAGCCATATCAACAGAGTGCCTTTTGGAAAAATAGCTGCATTTTGGGCTTGTAGTTACAAAAGTTAAATTGGAATTTACATGTTTTATATATTGCTTGGAAGGATACCACATCTAGTAATATTTTTTAAGAGAGTGGAAAGAAGAAAGCAAGCTTGCAGATGGAGTCAAAGCTTCGCTCTGTTAGAACATGTTGGGATGAGCAGAGGTATGTGTGATGACACTTAGCATGTACCACTGAAGGCTCTGGTTTATTCTCTGTAGCTGTCATCATGTGCTGTAGTTATGATACATATACTTAATTCTGGCTACATACCTCATCCATCCCCTCTTTTCTCTGGGCGTGGTTAAGCTTTATAGAAGAATAAGAGCTACTGATATATGTGATCCTGTCTGCTGCCCAGGCACAACCAGTGCTCAGGTTTTGGTACTGTAAGAGCAATGAAAGGCGGCATTTTGTGGTCACCCTTGCCTTGCTGATTGTTGCCAACTGGCCAGTTGTCTAGCTGACATGCCAGGCTATATGGCTTACTGCAGCAGGTAGATGAAGTGAATCTGAAGCCTGGCCCTCCTGGCTGAGACTGGGAAATGGGGGCAGAGGAGGACTTGGTCTCTGCTGCAGCTCCCCAAGGCAGCTGTGGTCATCATGGAAAGAGCTGAGTGGGGACCATTGTCCTGGTCAGAGCGAATGTATTCAAGTGGCACAACCACTTTATGTCCCTGTGCAGCATCTCAGGTAAGCTGTGGACATGCACCAGGGTGGTCATGTGCACATCAGTCTTCAAAATTACACTGTAGATTAAATAGTGAAGATTTGGGTCAGTCTGTTCTGAACTAAGGTCACTTACAGACATCAAAACAGGGCTTTAAGCAGCCTGGTCTAGTGCAAGGTGTCCCTGCCCATGGCAGGGTAGTTGGAACTAGATCATGTCAAAGATCCCTTCCAAACCAAACCATTCTATGATTCTGCCATTAAAGGAGCTGGATTTGTTCAATATTTCCTTAACAACTTCTCATACAAGAAATCAGGAATAGCAGAGACAGTTTGTTCATTGTGTTGAATCAGATAGGAGATACACAAAATACCTGTCCTTTTATTTAAGAATTTCTTTAGGGAGGTTTTATGAAGCAACAATCATATATTAAGTAAATTCATTCCAAAGCTGCAGTGGTAGGTGCAGAACATGAAGCTGAGGAAGGAATGGATGCTGTATCAAAAGCATTATGCTAATGTACATTGTAATTTTCTGGTTAGAATAGATTATGTTCCATTTGGAACATGCCCAAATGTCTAATCCATCCCCTATTTACATCCACAGATGAGAGAACTGAGTGGAATGAAGAGATATACCTACAGGGGTGATCCTTGTCTTTTGAAGGTCAAAATTTATCATGGGGTGATCAATAATTTCATAGGATTGGAAACTTTGTCTCCTAAACAGAAGAATATTTGTAGTGGTCTGTAAGAATTTCTCTTCTCAGACAAGAGAATAAAGGCAGTTACCTTGTGTTCTCCTGTTTTATCTGCTCTATACGTGAAACAGGAAAGTTGAAACAGGAGGGAAGTACTAAATTTAAGCCTTTTTGAAATATATCAAAAATCTCACCAGTTGAAAGCCTCTCAGTTTAGTCCCTTTTCAAGAAAAAAAAATGGTGATTGTGACATGTTAGAATGGTCTTTTTATCTTTAAAAGTACTATGTGATATAAAGGGATTATCTAGGGCATGTCTTCTTAGCCCAGCTAGCATCGTGCTGTGGTACCTAAGGTACAGACCTGTCTCAGGTATCTGAGACAGACCACCAAGTGCATCAGCAGCACATGGGGATGCTAAAGCAGGGTAGAGCAGACACTCATTTTGAGGCAATCTCTCTGCTACTGGAAGAAGAGGTGTCCTGCTTGCTGGGCTCTCCACCCCTCCCATGCCGACTGGTGCTTGTCAAATCCCTCTGTGAGCCGTCTCAATACCCCAGCAGCAAGCTAACACTTTTTTTTCTGGATTAGTTTTCTGATGGCCTGGTTCATTCAATCAGTTTATGAAGGGGCCAGCTTAGTGCCAGAGCCAGCACAAGAGAGGGGTGGGAGCCCACAGCCGGTGCTGCCTGTACAAAGGAGAAACGGGAAAGAGGCGCCACTGTGTCCCACGCTTGGAGCAGGAGTGACCTGCTGGGGTGGCAAAACGCTTGAGGTACTGACCATCTCTGCCCAGCACTGCACTGAGCCTGCTACAAATCCCTCGTGGAAAGTTGTGCCCTGCTGGGGCTGCATTAAATGGCGAAATTTATGTTGGTTATAGAATACAGTCAGTGCCCTTTCCCTTGCTACTCCCTTTCAGCCTCCAGTGCATCTTCTCCTGATCTGTTCTTCTTGCTTTGGAAAGGCATCCATGCCCCACTCTTTCTTCAGCCAGATGATGGCTCTGGGTCCTGAGAGCTTTGCCACTTCCCTGGTTTTGTGAGGATAAGGCTAGCACTCTCCATAGAGCAGCTTCTGACACAGGGGTAAAAGGAGGTGCCTGACACGGGTGGGAGTTTGCTTGAGTGAGAAACAGATGTCCTGACCCAGGAGTTATTCATGTCTTTTTAAAACACCATGTATGAACCTTTTATCTCTCCTTAACAGAGCGGGAAAGCAAACTCCCCAAGCCCATAGAGAGCCTCCCTTTGACGGGGCCTGGCAGGCGTGCTCGGCGTGGGCGCGCAGCCTCGCAGGTAGCTCTCATCCAGGAAGCGCCGCAATTTGCCCTATTCAGGAACCACAGGGTACTATTCTGTATCCAAGCTCCTAATCCCTCTTACACACAATCCCTTACAACTTTAACTGGCGGGGTGGAGGAGCGAGTTAAAAAGGGAAGGAAAAAGGAAAATGAAACACAATGTAGAGCCAGCCAGTGGCTCCCAGTTACTGCCTGCACAATGGACCCCAGCTGCAGCCCAATTAAACCATACATTCACAGGTGTTCCCGACAGACCCTGCACCAACAAAACCACTTTCTTGAAAATACCTAAGACTTTAACACAGAAGCTCATTTCTTTTTTTTCTCCTTTTTTTTTTTTTTGCCTTTTTCTTTCCTTAAAAAAAAAAAAAAAAAAGAAAAGAAAAAAAGAAAAAGCTTTAAAGCTATTTAGAGCACTTTAAATACAAAGCAGCTGAAAAGGACTTTGAGTCCACTGGAAAGATTTGGTGTTTAATGCCAGAATGGGGGAGAACCAGCCAAGCTGAATCAGCCAGTGTAGCCATTGGTTTGGGGGAAAAGATGGGTGATGCTAAATGTCATTTATTGAGGGAACTGGCACTAGGCATTTTGTTGTTGCTGAGAGTGAAACAGGGAGGGAGAGACGATTAGGTGCAAATCTGTTTCTTTTGGGGACTCATCATTGCACCATAGCTGGGAATTTGTGTGTGGCTTGGTTTATTACTGATCTGTCTGTGTGGTTCAGATGCCAAATTGTAGCTCTCCTTTCCTCCCAGGATAACTTGATACAGTCACCTTTGTGAGTTTGGAGCAGGATTCTAAATCAGTTGTTTCTTTCCTGATCTCAAAGCACTCATGGCAGTGATAAATCAGTCCTTTACAAAAATGATAGTCTGGTTTTAACCCATGAATTGAAAATCAGTTCTATGTGAAGAGAAGGCTGCAGGCAGCAGATTAATGCATAGGTCAGTCATTTGCTCTCGTGCCATTGAAAAAGAGAACTGTGTTTAGTACATTTTCATTTATAATGATGTTAATACTCAAACCAGGGCATATTCTGGTACTCATAGATTCAATAGTATTCAACCACACCTGGCTGGCTATTCATGTCTGCAATAATACCCCACACCTCAGTAGTTATTGCTTAATTACCTGGAGCCTGTTGTTTCTGACAATCACTTAATATCTTCATTACTGCTTTAACACTCAATACTGAATGCTGCTCTGTTTTCAGATGCAGTCAAGAATATCTATTTTGTCCTTCAATATACTGAGCTGCAATACTGCCTTTGGAGCAGGACTAGGATGTTATTCCTGCTCCACACCACACCACGGAGATCCAAAAGCCTGCACTATTTTTTAATAAAGAAAAGGCAAAAATGGTGATTGCTTGTGTTTGAAAATAATTAAGAATGGTCTTAAAACTGGCAGGTAAGTGATGCTGGTTCACAGCATTTATGTATAGAGGCAGGCTGAGGTTAATCATGCTGATAAATGTAACAGAAAAGAAAATCACCTAGGCTTCAAATCCATGAGGATATGACCTAAACCAGATACTGTCACTCACGAAGAGATACTGAAGGCAGTGTGGATAATTTTCTGGGAAAAATCATCACAGCACTAATATAATGGTAAATAAAATAACAGGAAAGGAGATGCAGGCACCCCAGAAATGCTGCCGTGCCCTGGTGCAGGCTCTATCCATGCCCTGCATGGCTCCAGCCACTCCACAGCAAGAGAATCGAGCAGAACTAGTGAAGACAACTTGGCAGATGGGCTGAAGGATGGACAAGTTCTGCAGGAGTAGGAACTGAATCACTGAGGACTTGTCAGCTTGCAAAGACTTGACTTGACTGAGAGAGGATGAGATAAAGCCCAGTGCAATCATTGGTGACAGAAGGAAGGTGAATGGGGAACAACAGATGAATCACCCTTCTCATAACACAGGAACTGGGAGGCACTTGCTGAAATTACTAGGTTTAAGACAAACAAAAGTGCTTTTATATACAATGCATGATTAGACTGTGGCAGTCATTACAGGATGATGTTGTGGAGGCCAAGAGGAAAAGTGATTTAAGAAAGTAGTTGGACAGAGTTATTGAGGATAGAGCTGTTGCAAGGTTTTATTCCACCCTCTGGTTTGGTAGTGCCAATAAGCTGGGGAAGGATCCATACCTTGCTGCAAAGCTGATGGTTTTCTCCCTTTGTTGTAAGTTAGCCCATTCTTTGCCTTCCCTCTTTGCCTCATTTGACCCAGTCCATGTTGGTTTTTAATCCAGTCAGAGATGACATCTGAAAACCATGCAGTTGCTTGGTCTAGTAAGAAGTGTCCTAATGTGACTGTGACAAGAAATGTTGATGAAGAACCAAGGTTAGCACAGCAGATTTCACCAGTTGCCTTCACTCACATTTTGCTGTGGGCTGTCACCACTTTTGTTTGCTTTCCATGAGTGATTTAGCTTTACTAGCCAGTGAGAATGCTTGGGAAGGCTTCTTGTTTTAAAAAAAGGTTGTATACTTGAAGGAGGGAAAATAATCAAATTTGCCTTGTCAAATCCCTTACCTCAGAAACCTGATGCTCTGGGTTAGCCAAGGAATGGAAACACCACCATGTGACTTCTGTGCCCAGACCTGAGGACCCAAAGTTTAAGTACTGTGCCATAATGCTTACTACTCGATAATATATAAACTACTTAATCCACAAACATTCTGAGTGCAGTCAGAAAAAGAGTGAGCAATAATTCATGCCTTTAAATTCTCTCCTCTTGCCTTAAAAGCAGCTAGAATATTCCTGGGAAGCACACAAAAAAAAAAAAAAAGAGAGAGAAAATGCCAGTTTTCTGGAGTTTCCTCATTTCTAGTAATTTTCAGTTATCACAGAACGTAGGATTCAATCTTTAAGGATAAAATGAAAACAAACAAATCTTTTAGAGGTTAATTATCATTGCTGTTCCTGATACTCTTGGCAGAGCACATAGGAAATGTAACATCATCAGAACTATCAGTTTATGGGTGTCAGTGTACAAATGAAACAGGAAAAAATAAGACTAGCAGTGGTTCCTTCTTTTTTGGGTCTGCTAACTTGATGGCCTTTCCTTCAGCTTCTCCTTGAGTAAAACATATTGGCTCCTAACAAGTAAATGCCTCATGCTGCAATACTGCTCTGCTTCATAGTTTTGATGCTGGAGATTGGCAGTGGTCTCTATGAGCAGAGCAGAACAATCAAAACCTGATGTCATTGTAATTGTGCAATAATGCCTTTGAAAACCTCCTTCCCTTTATGGAAAATTTGTCCTTAGTGCAGCATTTATCAAGGGGCAAATGGATCCCTTCTTCAAAGGCCAACACAGATTTAGAGTGCAGGAAACTTGGGATAGTCTTGAGAAGACATAGTCTGCTCCCTTTTGAAAGATTTTTGGAGTTTGATGTTGAGCAAGGAGTTTGATCAGGTTTGGGGTTTTTTTTCCCTCTCTTTCTTTAAGTAGCTTTATATTTGTGCTAGAGGTAGAGAAATAGTCGCCTGATTGGAAAGACCAAGTTCCCTCTGTTAACTTTCTAGATGATGTATTACTTATCTGTAAAAGACATTGGTGCACTAAATCTCAGCTGCACTTCCACATTTAACTGTCTCTGAAGTCCTGAAAAGCATTAAAATGCATAACAGCAGTGTTTAGCTTCACTGCTCATTAGAGCAGCACAGAACTAATAGTAATATTGTTGTAACTTGACAAAGCCATCTAAATCCATGCATGTTTTCTTGTGAAAGCTTCCTAAACACGCTGCTAAATCCTCTAAAAAGCTACTAAACGGCTTTGGCAGCCATTAGCACAGCATAAGCAGGGGAACTCTTTTCAGTAAGTGAACAAACAGAGAAAATATGCTGAATAGCTGGACAAATGTGTTTCAGCTGGCTCTTTCATTTACAGATATAAGGGAGCAGTCAATATCAATCACTGTTTTCCCTGTTGCACTGGAAATCACAATATCTCTTTTCATTCCACAAGCTCTTTTCACCACGGTAATGTGTCTTTAGAGTGACACTGGCATCAGTCTGTTTCCGCTGTCTGAAGTCCAGAGAGCTTAAAAACACATTGCAGGGTATGAGACCTTAACCCTCCTCCCCTTCCACACACCCCTCTCCTTCTAGCCTTCCTCTCTGAATTAATTGTTTTTACTTCTTTCCCAGCATAAAGCCGAGAAAGAAAAGTGCCTGCAGAGCCTGGGAATATCTGCTCTTGCACTTTGGGGACACAGAAATGTATTGCTGGTTGTTGGGGGTTTAATTTATCAGGTGTTGCACGGATTTTAACCCAAGGTAATATGATTACCAAGTTAATTTGCAACGTGCTGTAATATGAAATGTAATATTACTGTGGCTCCAATTTCAAGCTACATCCTGGATGTCCTAATCCCCCACAACCTCATTTATTAAAAACCCAAAAGGCTGGAGAAGCTTTGTCCTTGTGCATATCTGGCATTTGGCACACGTCGATATTCTCGGGTCTGCTTTCCTCCTTTCAGGTAATACGGCTCATAATAAAAACACTCTGTGGTTTTCTTTTCTCGTTGTTTCTTTGCAGATAGCAGCAGTCTGTAGGGAAGCAGCCCTTCTAGCTCTCCAGGAAGACATACATGCCACATCCATCATGGGACGGCACTTTCGGTATGCGCTGACTGTCGTGACCCCGAGGATTCCCGATTCCTTAATCCGGTTTTATGCAGATTATCAGCAGCAAAGTGGACTGCACGCGCTTTGAAAGGCAAATTAATACCTACCCCCATTCACAGTGGGAATAGCAAATTTCCTTTGTAAAGCTTTGTCAAAAGCCAAAGAATTTTGTGTTGTAAGTGAGCAGAGTGTCCGAAGTTCACTGAAGTATGGAATTGTCGCAATAAAATGCCCGTGTGGAAGTTTTCAGCCTAACAGGTGTTGTCCAGAGCTTCATACTGTGAAATTTCAGTGGTGTGTTCTGCATTTTAGAGGTAGAAGAATTGCTGGGTTAAGTTAGTTTATCTGAGTGTGCATCCACATATCAGAAAATAATTGTCAAATTCTGAATTTTTGGTGGGTTCTTGGCCCTGAAGAGAGGATCAACAAGTGTCTTCATTTACTATCTTCATTTCTTCCTGCCTCAACCACAATTTGATCCTAGGGACCATCCCAGTGAGGTGCAGACCCAGGGAGTGGCCTCACTACCTAAAATGCTGAAAATTATTCCAAATCTTTTGATTTCTGATCTTCAGGGAAGCTGCCAAGCAGGCTTGCTGAACATAAAGCTCTCCAAGATAAAGCTCAGGTATCCTGATTGATTACAGCAAAACGTGTCTCTTTGGTCTCAGACAGCAACTTTTTACACATACTGGGAAGTAGGCACTGGAAAAAAAAGTCCAGCCCTTGGCTAACCTGAAACCTCTGCCAGGCATCAGCGAAAGATTTTTGTTGGTCTTTGTTTCCACCAAAACAAACAGAAATGTTGACTGGTAATTTAAAGCTGGCCACTTAAAAATCCTGCTGAATCCTAATTAATGAATAAGAAAACCTCCTTGCAAAATCTGTTAGAAATGACCACAAACTAGTTTAGGGACAGGTAAAATCTTTTCAGCATATTTCTCTGTTATGTCATCTGTTGACATGATGACAGGACCTTAATATGGGCTCTCTGCTCTTCTACTCTGTGTGAAATACAGGTAAGCAAACTCATTTTCAGCTTTGCCTGCCCCCTGCTTTTTCCCCATTCTATGATTCCATGATGAAAAGCAGGTTGTTGACTTGGTTCCTCTGATGTCTGTGCAGGCTTTTTCTGTTTTTGCATTGTTTGACTCTTCATTAGTACGACAGACAGAGAGAATTCAGAAACAGCTCAACTAGAAAAGTTGCCTTGGAGATCAAGACTGCATTTGAAACTAATTTTTCCACCTTTTCTAAATTCTGTGTATTCCAACTTGAAGCTCAGGATGTGAACCATTTATCATAACAATTCCATTTTTCATGTTTCCAAAAATTAAACACCACGCTGTTATCCCCTGAGACTTTCCTCCAGTGTGTGCTCCTGAAAGGAGGAAAGAGAGACCATGGTTTTTACTGCCAGCAACAAATTCCATTTGTAATTTTGTATCCTAAAAATAACATTAAGTGATGCTCCAGATGAGCAGCAAAACGAGATGGCTTTTCCTTGGGAGATGCTCAGATCCATTGGGAATGTGCACCAAAGTGTGACTCTCAATTGAGAAACTAAGAAAGAGGCAGGAAGGAGCTGGCTGCCATCAGAGGGAATGTTCCACACTGAATTTTAGGACATCAGGACAGAATGCTGGCCCATGACTGCTGTTTGTGCATTGGAAAAAACCCCGTCCCTGCAAACATCTACCCTCTCATCTGCGTGGTACCAAATCTCTTGATGCATAGCTACCTACATGCCTGAAGTGATTTTAAGTGTGGGAAGCTTCCCCTTTTTATTGTTGGGTTCTGTGGAACTTGGTTGTTTTGTTTGTTTGTTTGTTTTTAATAAGATGTTCCTGAAAAGATTAATTTATAGCAACTTTGTGAAGGTTTATGTTACCCCCAAATACTCTGCTTGGAAAACTTGACTGATCTGATGCCATTCCAACTCTTACTCCATCCCAAGGCACAGATAAAATGAGATTTAAAGAAAGGTGTGATGGTTGCCTTTCTTGTTCCTCATAATGGATCAC
Organism: Dryobates pubescens; assembly: GCF_014839835.1. Lineage (NCBI taxonomy): Eukaryota > Metazoa > Chordata > Aves > Piciformes > Picidae > Dryobates > Dryobates pubescens. The sequence goes on from NC_071635.1 coordinate 6,840,809, forward strand.
TGTTGTTGTGGACTGGCAACTTGAAACCTTCTTATCAGAATTCTAGAAAAGAAACAAAATCTCAGTTTTGGTCAAAGCACATCAGCAACATCACCTTTTCATAACTCAGGCCAGTGAGGCTTTTGCACCCTTATCCTTTCATTGGAACTTACTGATGAGGGCACTGTAGGACAGAGCACTTTGGTGGTGTCTTCTGTTAGCCTCTAACTGAAGTGAGTGGAGCTTAATTCAGAGCTGAACTTTTCACAGCCTGTTTGGACACACTGTGCCTTGGCACTGGCTCAAATTGCTTGCAGTGTGAGGCCATGTAAGCCTGAACACCTCTGCTGTGAGAGGTGTTCTTTCTTCTGCTGGGTTTATCACTTTTATTGTTGTTGGGATGCTTCTGTGAGGTTTAATTTTAATAAAATGGTGGAGGCTTGATGAACTGAAAAGCAAGCAACTGAGATCTCTCTGCCATCTTCTCTTTGGCTGCTGAATTGGCTCCTAGGCTTATTACTTTACCTTCTTTAGCAATACAGTCTTTTTCCTGCCTGCCATTATCTTTTGGAGCCAGTTTTTGGCCCAAATACCGCTTGACTTGCAGAATTGTTAACATTAAATCATCTTTTCAATGTTTCAGGCACATTTTGTTTAAATACCAAGTCTAACTTTTTCCTCCAATAACAACGTCTTGCAGAATGGCATGCAATGGCTTTTGACAGGTTTGCCAGAAATGACCAGGAGAATATTTATGATCAAAATGCAAAAATGTCTTCACTCGAGGAAAAAAAGTCCAGTCCTGTGTTCTCCCTAATGTATAAAGCAGATTTTTCACTGCAAGTGCAATATACAATTCTTACTGCTGGAAAAAGAATGGAGTTTATGGTGGGTAGTTTTTCTTATGGTCTCTGAATGAGAGTGGAACATAAGGCTTACTGATTTCAGGTGTGTGGGTGAGCACTGGGGACAAGATAAAGATCAATTTCAGAGATGGTTATTCAGCATCACTGAACTTGGACTTGTCAGCCCTTTCAAATACTGTGTCCTTAAAGTTGTTTTTTTTTATGGTGTGTGTATGCTGGCTCTTTCCTTTTAGGTTCTTTACTCATTCTGAATGTCAAAGTGTGGTTCTTCTCCCAAAACTGGGCATGTGCCAAACATACTGCTCCTGTAACTATGCATCAGTGGGTTAGTGCTGTGGGAAGGCTGGCTGGGGGTGATACTTCCCCGTGAAGCAGGCATCAAACTCTGTGCTGAGTGTGTATGGAGAGGGGTGAAGAGAAAGCTGAATGGTGGAACCTGGTATTATGCCAGGTGTGGCCCAGAAAGTGAAGTTAACTGATGGCCACAAGTTCATGGGCAGGAGAACGCTCTCCTTACTGCAACAGATGAGTATCAGTGGAGGAGACTGACCCTTAAGGCTTTGGTTGTTGACTTGGTGGGTGAAACAGTATTACCAATCCTAGAAAGGCAAATGTCTCATGGTTGTGGTAGCTCCATATGTAGTGCTACGTAGGAGAGAAGCTAGAAGGAACTGTACTTGGAAGATGAAGAGTCACATGCCTGGAATGCAGGCAGCCACTGCCAAAACCTGAAAGAATTAGTGAAAATCAGACATAAAGAACTTGCCTTGCTTTCTGTGATCACAAAGGTGGGACACAACTGAATGTGCTTCTTTCACACCTCTGTGTCTTGGGATTACTCCCATGTTAATGTAGTCAGGGGGTCAGGATGTGACTTGTGGGAGCTGGGTATAAACTGACCTGTACCTCAGCCTGCTCTTGACATATGTGATGGAAAGGTCCACTAGCAAAGCTAGCACGTAAGGAGAGACAGGCTGAAGAGGGTGGATAATAAGAGCATTTCGGCCACTGCAAAGTGACATACTGGCCACTGGACACAGGAGCCAGATGGCCTAAGTAAAGCTTTTTGTGGCTGCTCCAAACTTGGAGGTTTTGGTCAGTATGAAGCTAACCCATAATGGAGTGTACTTGGAAAACTGGGTTTACGTTGTGACCCTTTTATATTTGTATTTTGTTGTTGTTGTTAGGGCTGGAGCAGGTTGCACTCACTTTTATCTGCTCTTGTCCTTTTGCTGATGTCTTTTTTCTCCCTTTGACATGAAGAAAATACTGTAGGTGAGGTAATGAGTGCAATTTAATAAAGAGGGGCGTGCAGAGTCACAACTGTTAACATCTGGAAGACAAATATCCCAGCAGAAGCCTACTCCTAATCTTGGGGTTCGTGTCTGCTCTTTCTGCAACTGCTACCTGCTCATTTATTAATCTTTTCTGTCGGAAACTCAGCCAGACGTTCTCTCCAGGGCTTTATACATTCTGTGCTAGATATTTTAAATAGTGTCATTCTTCCCTGCAGGCTTCAATCCAACGACTCCAGAGTCCTGATAGGAGGAAGAGATGTGTGTTTTCTCTGTTAACTAGTCCGCCAAGGAGTGGAGCGATGAGGGGGAGAGAGCCCCGCTCCGTGTTTGTGTGGCAGGCCTCCAGCAAGAGCGCAGGTGTTACAAAAGGAGGCAATGGCAACCAGATGACATTCTTTCCCCTTGAACTAGTGTGGAGCCATTGCTCAAATAGGTTATGGGTCCTTCCAACAAAATTGGAGGGTAGCGTGTTGACTGCACGTGCCTGAGTAAAACCCTTGGCAGTAAAGCTTGGAGTCATCCAGCTCAATGGTTTGGGGAGCGGAATTGCTCAGTTCCCTTGGCAGTCATTAGAGAGACACTAGAAGATGGTTCAGACTGATTTATCCCAGCTAAGAGCTGGACTATCTTTCTGGAGGTGCTAAAGGAGTGTTTGATGCCAAGAGAGGCCCTTAGGCAGTTACCTAGACGAAATGCCTGGAGGCAGATGGAAGGAATTGAGAGCAATATCTCAAAATATTGAGGAAAATGTTTTATCAACTCATTCAAATATGTTCTGTTTGTACAAATGGTTCTGGAAATGCCATTGGTCTCTTCCCCTCAGCACCTGTGTCTGTGTGGCATAGCAGCATGCTCTTAGCCACACACTCTCCTGATTTTTTTTATCTCCTTTACTAACACAGGAATTTCCACATCCCTGTTTGGTAAAGTAAATGGCTCCACATCAGCAGAGTGTGGAAAGGGCTTTGATAACCTTCAAGGTGAAACACTTGTCAGCTCTCACTTTATCCAGGAACAGATTATCTGGGCTGTGGAATAATGAGGTCATGTCTTTCCTCCACACTGCTGGCAAGAGCTTCAAATTTCACACAGGGATAGCTGCTTGCATCAAGCCTGCTCTGCTTAATGCCATTTAAAGCTACCCCCCTTCTCTGTCAGCGAGTTTTCCCCAAGCTGAGGGTGTGAAATGTGTCCATACAGCCTCATTTGCATTCCCTGTGAGGTGCTTGGATTGCCGTCTCCACACAGAGTCGGTTGGGCTTGGTGCAGAAGTGCGGGATGCAAGTAGCAGAGCAACTTGTGTGTACTGCAACAGGCAGGCACTGCTTGTAAGGAATGTGGAGTGGGATTTGGTGAGTGAGTGGACCAAAGCCATGCAGCTTTCTTTCAAGTGAGTGTCCCAGTAGTCAGCTTGCTGCACTGCCACGAGTCTGAATCTGGAGCTTTACTGCAGAGCTGTTGCATTGAGAGTGGCCATGGACATCAAAGATCCCTAAAGCACACAAGTTGTGGGTGTTAAGGACTATGGGTGCTTAAGTAGATTAGCAAACAAACAAAGCCTTTAATATTCTGGAATGCTTCCTCACCACCTAAGTAGGGATTATTCCACCAAACCAGCAAATTCTACCCTTCTACCTAGTGTAAAGTCTGCCTTTCAGATAACTGTTCTCTTTGATTTGCTCTTATGTTACAAAGGATGAAAGAAAAGATGAAATTGCATTGGAAACTTCTGTGTGGATTTCAAGAAAAGCACAGAAATGTTTTAAAGTCCCTGTGAGAACAGTTCTCTCCAGTGCTGGCAATTACACACATCAGGTGGTACACCAAAAAAAGGTCACTACAGCAGAAAATGTTATCTTAAAACTTGCTCTGCAGAGCTTGCTACCATTTTATGTACAAATACATGACATAACTCAGCCTCCGCTGCTGCTTCGCAGTGTGAAAATCTTGGTTGAACTGCCTGAAACACGTGAAAAAAAACTGGTTACCTTGGGCTGATTCCACTGCCAGGCTTTCATCATCTGCAATTTTGGTCAAAAGCTGCCTTTGTTAGTCTGGAAGGCATCGTAGTGAGCGGTTACACTTTTACTACAAAAGGGTGTTTTATTTTGCTGAGGGATGAATAGTAATGAAGGATCAGCTGGTAGTGCCAAGTGCCCTGATAACACAATTGGCTGCATACAGCTTTGTTAGGCCCCTTCCTGCACTTGCTGAAGAGACTTAAAAGAAGATGGTAGGAGAGCTGTTCCTTTACCTACTCAACTGCTGGAGATCTGAATTTTGGGAGCACTTTGTCTGCTGGGGGAGAAGGTAAGGCCTTACTGATTAATGATGGTGGGAGAGGAGATAGATAGGAAAGATACTTGAAAATGAACATGTGAATGAGGAAGATTACCCTGAAATTAAAGGCTAACCGATTTTGATGTGAGAAGGGGGGTTCTGATGGAGTTGGAAGGAGACAGAGAGTGGGAATACTGATTAAAATCAGAGTAGGGGCTGATTTGTGTTATTTTAATGCTGATTTTGGTGTGATAGTGAGCTGAAGGAGGGCCACAGACACCCTGGCCCTATTGTAGGAAGTGTCTCCCTGCTAAGCACAGAGTAGAATCTGGCTTTGATCTTATTAACCCCATCTACACTGGCTCAGCAGCTGTGTTTCTGGAGCTTGACTCTTCCAGCCCCTTAAGGTGTATTTAAAGTGGCAGACATTAAGAGTCATACTTTCTCTAGGGTTTGTGTTTGTTGTTTTGTTTGGGTTTTTACATCAAAGACTAAATTCTAGGCCAGCCATGGCTTCTGCATTGGTCTTGCTAATTGTTTCCTGTGCAGCAGGAAGAAAACCCTTGCATTCTCACATCTTCTCCCTCTCCAAGATGGGCTTTGTTGACTGGAAAAGATAAGGATAGCAGCAGGGCAGCACTAAGGGCAGCACATGGTGTTTGCTGCCTGTGGTGGTGAGACCTCTCTGGAGTCTTTGGAGTAACCCCTCTTGAAGTGCAGAGAGTTTTACAGATTTATTCGTTTTCTTCCTGTAAATATTTCATTATCATATCATTGGCAAGCTTCAGCACAGTCACACAAACTTTAGAAGAAAAAGTTAAGACAGATACTCTTCTGAATTTTTCAGAAATTTAGTGTCAGGAGGTGGTATCAATAGAGAGGAGAGGAATTTTTCCCTTTTTCAATGAGCAGAAATGTAAAATTGGGGGAGTAAAAATCTTTTAGAAACAAGTGAGAGGAACAGAAATGAGAGGAAAGTGTGTGTGAAAAGTTTCCTTCTTCCTTTTAAGTCTGCCCACTGTTTATTTCTGAACTCTACAAAAAGAACAATGAGATGGAGAAGGAAAACACACAGCAGTAATAATAAGCTCAAAGAGGTTTAATTTTTTCTAGAGGCATTTGCAGCCTGCTGAAGGAGCTTGTACCTTCAACAGGCCATTTTGTTCTTCACTACTGGTTTTCACAGAACTATACTTGGTCATCTCCTGGGAGGTCCTGATGTATGGCTCTTGAAGAAGAACATGATTAGAAGCTGATGTGAGTTATTGGGAGGAAGCTGCCCAAGACAGGAGTTGCAGCAAGGGAAGGGCAGCACAAGGCAGGAAGGGATGGCCTGACATGTGGAGTTCCAGAACAGCACTTCAAAAACACCTTTGTGCTGCCCTCCCATAGCCAGGGCGACAGCAGCTGTGTGGCACTGTGCTGTCCCCAGAGACAGAGCTGGAGCAGGGCTCAGAGAAGAATCCTTGCACTGATGTCTTTTGTGCTGCATTGATCCCATGTGACCTCAGGAGAACCTGAAGCAGTGCTCTGGGCTGTTTTGGTGGTCACACCTGTTGGTAGGCACTGCTACACTGCCCAAGCAAATTTCAGGCCATTTGCTGTTATCATCTTTTTTGTACCCTGCCAGCAATGTGGCATCCACCCTGGTATGGACATGAGGACTATTTCAAGTTAATTTGAGGTTCTGTTGTCTGAGTTCACCCAGGAAGAAACTAGCACAGTGTGATGACAAATTCAGCTTCAGGCTGATCATCAGCTGGAGGAGAGGATTGTTGGTAATCCTTTGTTTACACTAAGCAATATTAAAAAGACCTAAACCTCTAAAATAAATTACTTTAGATTGAATTAAAAAAGAAAATCCAGTGTTAGTGCAGGTGCCTATTAAGATGGAATCGAAAATGGAAGTGTCTGAATGTCAAGAACATTCAATAAAAGCAATTGGGTTTGGTCTGGTGATTCCTTTGGAATAAAGCATGGCTCACTGTTTGCTTTGGGTGTGTTTTCAAAAGTGCTTATTTGGAAAGAGATGACTGCACAAAGATATGCTTTAGATCTTGAAGTCAGCTCTGCTAGGCTTAGACTAAGCGTGACTCTTTGGGAGTAGACAGTATCTTCAACATTTTGAGTGCCCTATAATTTTAAGGTGGATTTATCCTGTTGCATTGTCTTGGTGAGGGGGACTACAGAAGAAGTTGAGACAAAGCTGTGCAGACCAGACTGTCAAGGTTTTGCATGCTACTCTGAAGTGGATAAGGAGCCTGAAAAGCTTGGAAGTGTGAGCAAAATGTGTTCAAGCTGACTTCTTTTCTGAGGCACCTTGCCATGCACTGGAGCAACTCCAGTTATTTTTGTTGTAGTTCCATTCAGTGGTCTCTAGATAGACAGATAGATGCACCAATTAGTCCTCATGGGACAGGAGAAAAGTCTCATTAACCAAAAAAAAAGGAATCATTTTCTGAACACTGAGCACGCTGCAGTTACCCAAGAGCTGCAGGGATGTATGGCAGTGAAGAGCAGTCACAGCAGTAGGGCATGAGGTCTAAGGCTTTGATCACTGCTCCTTCATAGACACTTCCAAGTGTTCTCTGCTTTGTGCAAGCCTCATGTTTGTCTTTGCTCCCATTCATCTTGAGCTGTCTGGTTTTCAACTTTCTAGTTCTTTCCTTCCTCCAGTCTTGGGAGAGGCATGAGTTAAAATAGGTCTGTATGGATGAAATGTATCTAAAATCGTATTTCCACTGGTAACTTAAGCTCCTGAAAATTGTGGTACACTTCCCAATCACACATGATGTTAAAATTATTCTTTACTGGACAAAATAAAATAGCCATGTAGAACATACTTTCTTTCCCTGAAGCTGAAGCTATTTTAAAATGAAAGTTGTTGGTTGATGGGTTTCTTTTTTGGTTGGGTTGGGTTTTTTGGGTTTGGTTTGGTTTGGTTTCTAACCCAGGCTTCTTTCCCAGCTTCTAGAAACTGCTGTTCTGTAAGAAGGTATTCAGGGCTATGGATCAAGAAAGATGAATTTCTATCCTAGTTGGCTCTTCTTGCGACATCTTTGGAAGTTATTTCTTTATCCCTCTTTTTATAGCATCACAGAATAGAGTCATAGAATGGTTTGGGTTGGAAAGGACCTCCAAAGGTCCTCTAGTCCAACCCCCTCTGCAGTGAGCAGGGACATCCTCCACTACACCAGGCTGCTCAGAGGCTTTTAGAGCCTGACTTTTAATGACTCCAGGGATGGGGCCTCAACTTCCTTCCTGGGCAACCTGTTTCAGTGTTCCACCATCCCCTATTGTGAAGAATTTGTTCCTAACATCCAATCTAAAGCTACTCTAATTTCAAGCCATTGCCCCTTGTCCCATCACTGCAGGCCTTTGGGAACAGTCCCTCTGCAGCCTTCTTTTGGGCCCCCTTCAAGTACTGAAAGACTGCTATTAGGTCTCTCCAGAGCCTTCTCTTCTCCAGGCTGAACAATCCCAGCTCCCTCAGCCTGTCCTTGTAGCAGAGATGTTCCAGCCCCCTGATCATTTTTGTGGCCCTCCTCTGGACCCATTCCATCAGGTCCATGTCCTTCCTGTGCTGAGAGCTCCAGAGGTGGAAATATTTTTGAGATCTCTGGTTAAAGAATAGAGTATAGAAGTAAAATTCCATGCTAGCTCTAACATTCTGCTGTTCTATCACTTAAAGGAAAGATCCTCGCTCATGGCTTTGATAGTTGTGTGTATGGAAGGTAAATAATGGTGGTGCGACTTGCTAAGACCCTCCAGTTGTAGCACATTTGTCCTGTCTTATGTAAGGGCTGGAAACAAAACCTTGGGGGTTTTAATCTCTGCAAAACATAATTAACTATTTGAAAGGGTGGTTGGGGAGGGAAGGGGGGTTAAGAAAGGAAGAATAAACTAGTAGTGTAATAACATCTATACTAAAAAAAAAAACACACACCAAAACCAACAGAAATGGAAGGTGTTATATAATCTCTGTTAAACTCACTCTGGGAAATGCTCCAAGAGCGAGTGTCAGTCTCCATTTTGTACAAGTCTGTACATAACCTTTGTAAGAATTTGTATGAAGTTGGGTGGGGAAACAGTAAAAGAAGAAGTTAGAACAGAATGTAGCCTGACCAAAGCCTCTCAGAGCAGGAGTGGAGCAAGGTTTACTCCTTTACAGGTCTTCCCACAGACGCACCTCGCTCTGCACAGGTTATGCTCAGTGGTTTATCCCAGCAGTGGGCTTCCCAGGGTGATTGCATTTCACTTTTGACATCAAGTCTGAAAGGCTTCTACATGTATTAATCTCATGAGTGATTGCTGTTTGGAGATGTTACAGTAAAAATAGTCACCCTTCTCTCAGCTGGACACGCCATGCCCAGGAACAGTGTAGTGTGTTGTTTATGGCCCTGCCAGCCACATAGAGGGTACCCATCAGTTTGTGTTTCCTCTGCTGCTCACAGATACAGCCATTAGCTTAATGGTGGCTAATAACTCAGAATAGGGACCATACCACAGGGTGATTTCTTTTCCAGGAGCTCAGTCACTGCCTGCCTCATACAGAGATGGTATTCACTTATCTCTTCTATGAGAATAGCTTGGAGCCAAGTGGGTTGAAGCATGGTGTTTAGATATGTGGGGGAAGGGTGATGAAAACAGAGGAATTATTTGCCATCCTTTTGTGAGACAGGATGAGGGGCAATGGACTTAAACTCAATCACAGGAAATTCCATCTCAACATGAGAAAAAGCCTTTTTTATGGTGAGGGTGATGGAGCACTGGAACAGGCTGCCCTCAGAGGTTGTGGAGTCTCCTTCTCTAGAGATCTTCAAAACCTGCCTGGATGTGTTCCTGTGTGACCTACCCTATGTGGTCCTGCTTTGCAGGGGGGCTGTATTCAGTGATCTTTAGAGGTCTCTTCCAAGCCCTAGTGTTCTATGACTCTGTATGGAAGATGTTCTTAACACAAAGACAAGTCCAACTGTATCAGTCTATTTCTGATAAAATTTTGTCAACGTCTGTTCTGTCCTTCCCACCTTCCTCTTTCTCTTCAGGTGTTGTCATGCTGCTTCTTTCCCATCCCCTTTCAGAAAGGATTGTTTTCCTGCACACAGCTCAGCAGAGCAGCAAGTAGTGCTGAAAACACTGATGACGTAGAGGTGATTTGGAACCTGGCAAGTTTCATCAAACACCCATGTAATGTGACATTCATAAGCTTTTAGTGTGGCACTGTGTGAAAAGGATTCTGATGAACTCAGTGACATATCTCTGTGATGGAGAACTGGATGAGGACATCAGGATTTGACTTTCCTGCTTCTATCTGCTTACAAGCAGACCGTTCTTCTGATAAAGATATGAAGTTCTCCTCATGGAAAGTAAATTGAGACAAGGCATATTGCAAAAAATTTTATTAGGTTTGACTTCACAAAACAGGCCACGATCCAGCTCCCATTGAAAACAATGAGTCTGTATTAAATGTTGTAAGAATTGGCTCCTGCTTACAACTGCAAAGTACTTCATGAAGGCCTTGCTTTTGTTTTCCTCAGAAGTCCACTTTTTGGTAATGATCTTTGTCAGGGAATCAGTTGGGAGCTGGATAAAACAATGTGCTGGTGAGGTTAGCACTGAGTGTTAATAGAGTTTGCTAAACCAAGGATCTTGCCTTGCGTTGTGGTCTGCTGTGAGACCCAAGGGAGTGGCTTTGAGCTCTGAGTAGTGTCAGCAGGCTTTAAACAGCTCAGTTGGTGTCCCTATAAGTGAACTAATTTTTTGTCCTTTTTTTTTTGTTTGTTTTCTGTATGCTTGACAATTTCTCCAGCATTTGTAAATAGCAATTTTTAACCTAATTGCTACCAAAAGTAATTGCCAATGCTGGGAGGACATCCTAGTCAGGTATTGTCATCAGCTCCCTGAAACTCTAGGTAGTAAGTTGTTTTTGATGAGTAAACTCCCACTCATTTAATATCCCACTCCACTTCAAACATTTCTGTAGTTCATGTGTGTCTGTGGCCTTCTCAGTGTCTCCTCAGTGATGTATCTACCTCATCTTTCAGTTGTCGCTCACAGATGTGCTGTCTTCTGTGTGCTTCTGGGTTTGCTCTTCACAAGTAACCTATTTGGTATTCCTGACGTGGTTCTTCCTTTCTATCTAACTTTTGTTTGGGGCAGGAGGGGGAGGCTACCTCCCTGTGTGCTGGAAAGTCTTCATGATGAAAACTAGATTGTTCCTTTCAGTCAGAGAAAATCTGCCATTTCGACTAGCTGGCAATTAATGTGGGTATTGAGGTAGCTGAAAATTCAGTTCTCTTAGCTGTTTCAGTAGCAGGCTCAAATATTATTTTAAATATCAAATATTTCCTATGTTTCAGTATGAAACTCATAAGAGGCCTGGGGTTTAGTTAGTTTGGGTTTTTTCAATGCTTCAACCTTTTGCCTCAGCAGAGTTATGTTTTATCTTCAGTGCTGCCATGACTGGTATATATAACGTGTTTTCAGTAACTTATTCTGATTGGAACTGGTAATTGCTGTAGAATCAACTTGACATAGAACCATAGAATGGTTTGGGTTAGAAGGGATCTCTGAAAGTCATCTAGTTAATCCCCCTGCAGTCAGGTTGCCCAGCACCTTGTTGAGCCTGACCTTGAATTCATCTCCAGGGATGGGGCCTCAACTACCTCCCTGGGCAACCTGTTCCAGTGTTCCACTACCCTCATTGTAAAGGACTTGATCCTAACATGCAATCTAAATCTACTCTCCTCTAATTTCAGACCACTGCCCCTTGGCCCTTTGGAAACAGTCCCTCTGAGGTCTTCTTGTAGGCCTCCTTCAGGTACTGGAAGGTCCCTCCAGAGCCTTCTCTTCTCCAGGCTGAACAACCCCAGCTCCCTCAGCCTGTCCTTGTATGAGGTGTTCCAGCCACCCAATCATTTTTGTGGCCCACCTCTGGACCTGTTCCATCAGGTCCATGTCTTGACATCAGTCCATCTCCAGAAATATTGTTTTCCCTTTATTTCTATGTCTGTGTGATGAAATGTGTGTCTCACCACTTCTGACAGCCCTGATGTGCAACCTGTGCAATACCTTCAACAAAAACTCAGAATATGGTAGCAATGTAGTGAAAACTGCATCTTACCTGTGTAAGGGTTCCATAGGCTTCTGCTTAAATTTTCTGGAGATGTGACATTTGGAGAAGAATTAGAAAAGCAGTGTTAGTTTGCTATGAGAACAGAGTTGTGTTTCAGTTCTAACAGATCAGTTTTAAGTTTTGATAATAGCCCTCTACAGAGCTGAAATCCATAGTGGTGATGACAGCTGTTTTACTTACTTCAAGAGGAAAGACCATAAATAACAGCTGAGCAGTCAACCTCAATATCTGCTGAAGCTGAAGAAGAGCTTTTCTGAATGCTCTGAGGTCTCTGTCTACCCTTCCATGCATTAAAGATTAGAACACACTAGGGCACTATTGTCAGGGTGGGTTTTTTCTTTATTTCATAAATGGGACAGGAAATTACTGCAAACACTGAATTCAGTCAGGCAATGATGTCCACACTTCTAAGCTAACACAAAAAGCAGTGCAAACTCACACAGTAAGAGGTAATAGTGCTAGGAAAGGCACTGCCTTTTGTATTGAATGAAACTGGACGCAGCTGGTATTTTTATTCAGATGCCTCTTTTATACCCCTGCAAATCTATGCAAAGAGCTGTAAGCAACAGCACAGTTCCTTCCTTGCAAACACTTCAGTATCACAGCAGTGATCCAAGAAATGTTTTCCTGCAGCAGCATTACTGCAGTGTGTTGGAAGGTTAGCATGCTACTTTAGGGGGAAAATCCATTTTCTACCTAATTTTCAAAAGTATTGATCATCACCTTCCTGAACTTGTGAAGCAATAGATTCAAGATCCTAATGAGGCTTTGAGATCTGCTTGAGGTCAAAGCTGGTGGGGGAAAAAGAAAGGGAAGCAACTGAGTGAGTTGGGATCACAAAATGCCCTGGGGTGTAGCCCATGCAGAGTTTAGGGGCTGTGTTGGTTGTTCTGCAGAAGGACAGTGTCAGCTCCTTGCTAGGAGATCCAGAATAGGTTAGGACAAGGGATAATGGCTTTAAACTGAAAGCAGGGAGATCTAGACTAGATGAAGGGAAGAAATTCTTCAGTGTGAGGATAGTTAAGCACTGAAACAGGTTGCCCAGACAAGTTCTGGATGCCACCTTCCCAGAAGTGTCAAGGCCAGGTTGAACGGAGCTTTGAGCATCTTGGCCTAGTGGAAGGTGTCCCTGCCTGTGGTGTGTTGGATGGAACTAGATGATGTTTAAAGTCCCTTCCAACCCAAACCTTTCTGTGATTCTATGATACTTTCAACAGTAGCAATCTTTTTGCCTTGAAATTCTTTGGCTTCTCAATAACAGCATGTTTAATGAACCATAGACAGAAGCAAGACCCATGGTTGTGGTTGCAAAATAGAGTTACTGAGAGAATCTAGAAGGAGGACTGCACCCCCTCACCATTTTGGTGTCATAACATACACGTGTTATGTGTGTGCCTGTGCATGTTCTTCTGGGCAAGAGCCAGCAGGAGAGGCAGCTCAGGCTTTCTGAAAAGGGCAGTTCCTGCCTCATCCACAGCCTGTCTTCCACCCTGAAGGAAATGAGAGGGGTTTTCATCAACATCATGACAGTACGTGCACTGTCACGTGTAGTTTGTGTTCTTCATTGTCAAGAGTTTTCCCAATCTCTTTTGGTAAGGGAAATCTGACCTTTTCAACCCAAAAGCTCTTGAGGGATAGTGTTTTATAGAGATATAGATAGATAGATAGATAGATATGTATGTATGTATAAAATATACAGATATATTTGATGTATAATTAGAACAAGGGGCAAGCACAGAGACAATCTCTAAAAACAATCTTTAAAACACTGAAGTCTCCTGACTTCAGCATTCCCAGAGGAAACCAGGATGAACTTTGATTTCCCTAAGAACAGAATCCAGCCTTTGACACTGAATATTCCTTGAAAGATAGTTGTTTTTACAGAGCAAAATTTTAAGAGGTTACTGGCAAACTCTCCTGGAGTAGAACAAAGCATATCAAGCATATAAAGGATATCCTGGCGCTTTGTACTTTGATGGCCAAATGCAAAGCAGAATCTTTCAGAGAAGTAATACCCAGAAAAATGGGAAAAGGAAAAGCAAACCAAACAGATTAATAGCAGAATTATATTTTATCATACTCTCATCAGGATGCAGCAGACTACCAGTGATGCTGCTGTACTCTACAATTGTGGTGTTGTGGTAAGAAATCTTTTCCATGTCTTTTCAGCTGTAAAAGAGAAAGGTGTGGGATTGGCCTGCTTGGGTTTTTTTCCCATGAGAAGTCAAAATCTGTAAATAGTTCTGTCTTGAAGTGGCTGATGCTGCAGCCAGAAATACATGTGGCTCTGCCACAGCGACGTTCTGTGGCATGTTCCTTTTCCTCTAGCCAGTTTCTGGTCAGAGGGCGATGACTACACCCTGGCTATTCGAGACCCGGGTCTCTAGGTACATGTTTTTATAAACATCATTGGGTATCATATGCCTGTATTAAGGTTCAAGGGAAGAAATGTCTGTGAAAAAAATTGCTTGGTGCAAACTTCTTTTGAAGGGGTCCGTGGAAAAGCTTCCTCCCTGCTTGCATTCCAGGGAATCGAAGGTTGTCTGTTAAAATCTCATTGAAATGCCTTTTGATTGCTAAAGCAGAACGAAGAACGTGACATAGATGTTAAGTTACTGCTTCTCTACAGAAGCTGTTACAGCTGTGGAGGGAACCTAAACTTAGCTGCTGACACACGTTCTTGAGAACGACAAAAGAGATTGTGTTCATTAGGCCAACCTCATCATTCTTGCTAAAAGCAGTCTCAGGTTTCCATGTATATTTTCAAATCAAATTAGAAACGCTGCTCCTGAGACCTCCTTCAGCTGACAGTGATGGATTGCACAACCTGATAAATAGTAGGCATTCCTAGAGATGTAGTAGTACCCCAGTTGCCACAAGTGGTGGGATAATGAAAACACGCACAGAGCCATGTATTTAAGTCAGCAGAGAGCTTTACCTCTTCCTCTGATAATGCAGTCCCCACCTGGGGGAGCGGCCACATCTCCAACAGCAATGGGAAGGGTTTGCTCCTCAGTTGTTTTTGAAGCTCAGTCATGGTGGATTTCCTCTGGCTAGGTTTTTATCAGCTATAATTAAAACAGCCACCTCCTTTCACTCAGCTCTCAGCACGTACTTACACAGCTAGATCAACAGTACTTAATGCTACCAGGAGAATCCTTGTAGCTCCACCTGTTTGTTACCTAACTCAGCTGTAGAAGAAAGCAAGAGAAATGGAAAAACAGGCTTACTGGCCTTTAAAAAAAAAAGAGAAGAAAAAAAAAGAACCCACTGAAACTCATATAGTTGTAGGAATTAAATTACTCAGGTTTCCTCCACCCACTGAATCAGTTTAGTCTTCACATGAATGTTGCGGTTTTCTTATTTCAGTTGCATGCTAAAAATAGAGCAGAATACAACTGGGGAGACTGGGATTTGATGCCATAATCCAGGAATCTGTCACCTTTCAAAAATCTAATTCCTGTTGGAATGAGCTGTCTTGTGCTCTGCCACAGCAATGGGCTTTTGTGTTCGAGGGCTCCAACACGCAGCCTCCTTCTGGGGAGCTGGGGTTTGCTCGGCCATTTGATCTCACGTGTGGATGAAATTTCCACCTGGTAAAAGCTTAAAGGAAAATCCCGAGCATTTGGTCAGATACTGGAACACTTCAGGCCCGGCTGGATGGGACTTTGAGCACCTTGATGTAGTGGAAGGTGTCCCAGCCCATGGCAGGGGTTGGAACAATATGATCTCTGAGGTACCTTTCAACCCAAACCGTCCTATGAGCCTGTGGTACCAGACATTGAAATAAGAGGTAGGTCAAAGGAGACATCCAAACAATTACTCTCTTAATTAACTAATGTTTTTATAATTTGGTTTTGCAGTGATGAGTCTGTTTGTGGTCTGTGACAGCAATGGATGTAGCGGAGTCAGGACTGAGACATTCTTCACTGTGAGGGTGGTGAGACACTGGAATAAGTTGCCCACAGAAGGTGTGGATGCCCCTTCCCTGGAAGTGTTTAAGACCGGGCTGGATTGAGCTTGGAACAACCTGATCTAGTGGAAAGTGTCCCTGCCCATGGCAAGGGGGTTGGAACTAGATGATCTTTACAGTCCCCTCCAACCCAAACCATTCTATGGTTTTGAAATGGGCAGAATCAAAAATCCAGACTAAGAGCTTTTCACACTTAGCCCTCTTTTTAAATCCCTAGACCCTTGTTTCCTTCTCCTTAGTGATATTAAACTGATAATGTAGTCGAGCACAGCAATGCTCTCCTATTGATGAATGCTGATGTGGAACAGAGCTTGTTCTGATTTCTGTGCAAGGAAACACCTCTCAATGCATAGTAGAAGGCAGTTTGCTTAGCACTAAGGCAGGAAACAATGAGTTACAGATAAAGTCATTCACAATTGTTGTGATTAAGTTATTATCTGTATTAAACAGTAATGACAATTTTCCTTTTCCAAAAAGCTTTTCATACAGGCAGATGAAGTAATGTTAGCTCATTTGCTCTGAGGTAAAAATGAATACAAAGTGATGAAGACCTCATCAGCACCTCAGCAGAGTATCTTGTCTAAGCACAATCAGTACAGCAGCTAAACATGAAGTGTACAGACAGTTCTGTGAGGAAGAAATAACCTTGAACAGAGAACAAATAATTGTGGATATCTGAGAGAGAAATGTAAATGTACCAGTTGCCTACATGGCGAGCAAGTAGTGAAAAATGAGGAGACATGCTGCAGCCTGCACTTTGGAGAGTGATGTCTTGCCTCTTGTTAGGTGCCTTTACTGCTGTGTTGTCTTTCCTACAGCTTTTCTTCAGTGCTATTTGTCTTCAATGACATTTTTGACAGGAAAAGTTCCTTTGCTATTCTTCACAGCAAAAACAAGCTAGCATTTAACACCACCATTTGGGAAGGCATTAAAATACAGATTCTACCAAAGCTGCAGCCCTCTCAGTGTTTCTCACCAACCCCTGTTTACTGAATCGACCTTTTGGTGATTCAGAAAGATTTCATGTGTATCACTAACCTGACCACCCAGCTCTGTATCTCCTGCTGCTCACCATGCTTGGGAGGAACACCCAAGGGAAACCCTCATTTCTCTGATATGGTGCAAGAGATGGAGAAAGGAAGCATGTTCTCAAACTCTCAACTTGCTGTACAAATCTTTGCATTTTCTCTAATTGTTACTGAATCTGGGCATGGAGCAAACCCCTACCTCTGCAGCCTTACCCTGAACTTTGATTCAGCATTCAAATGTTCACGAAGCAGGTTCATGTTGAGGTTCGTCCCTTTGTTCTCAGAGGTTTGCCTGGCTGCTGCCTTTTACTATCTCTTCTGCCTCTAAGAAAAACTGATGTTATCTTCTAAAGAGAAAACTCAAGATTGCATTTGCAGCTAAGGATTTCCTGTGTGCCTATCCCTAGCCTGTGTGGTGACAGCAAGGAGTAGCTTCATGTGGCTGCACTTCTTCGGAGAGCTTTAAGAATAGTCTGAAGAAATCCCCAGCTACTGGTGCCTTTGATCTCAGATAAAGGTCAACCTGTCTAGCAGAAAGTATGATTGGAAATACTACCTCACGTCATCCTTCACTTTCTTTTCCTTACCCTGAAATGATTCACTCTACCTCTCAGGGTAAGCCTTCACCACATCATCCATGGTCTGGGAGAGCTTTATTTCATCTTATGTGCCAACTGCTTAAGTCAGGACCGCCAAGATTTTCAATGAGCTGATAAACTGTCCACAACACTGATTAGCACAGCAATTATTAATAGCTAATGTAAGATTTTGTTGGTTTGGTTGGGGGGTTTTAATGTATACATATAGGCCTACTAGTGTGTTAAAAATTCACTCATACTGGTGTTACCCTACCATGCACACATTGTTTCCTTGCACTGTGAGTTTCTGAGGTTCTCTGAGCATGCTGCAGGTCATGACTCTCCAAACACCAACAAAGTTCCACCTAGCACAAGGTCCAAGCTCAGGAGCTGCAGGGTCCAGTTGTTTCTCCCAACACCCACCTCTGCAAGGTTACCACTGCACAGCTGGTGGGGGAAACACACGAGTTACACATTCTACTGGTGAGATCAGCACAACAATTTTGTTTGTAATGTCATTATAAATACTAATATGTGGTCTTTCTTTAACTGCTTTTGAATTCCTCTGTAACTTCAGAAATGCTCTGAAAACTGGTTACTAACTGACAAATAACTTGCGTAAAGGTAAAACACTATCTGCTGAGTTTCCTTAAAGCCATACTGGCTCAAGATGGGTTTCACCACAGAAGATGAGAACAGTAAATATGAAATGCTTCAAGTAAAGGCTGTTTGTCATCCCTTCTGTCTGAAATGATACTTTGCTGATGGATAGGTTAGTTCTTGCTTTGCACAGACTAAGCCACCTCATAGATCATAGAATCATAGAATGGTTCAGGCTGGAAGGGACCTTCAGAATGATCTATTTCCAACCCTGCTGCTGTGGGCAAAGACCCCTTCCACGAGTCCAAGTTGCTCAAAGCCCCATGCAATCTGGCCTCCTTCTCAGCTGGGATCTGTGCCTTAGCAGGGGCTAGGAGATGCTGCTTAGGGGGAAATACAATGGTATTCCCAGGTGGGATGCAACATGGAAGAAGTGTTAATTGTTACTGACAGCAGGAGGATCACCTTTTATCCAGTTCACACTTACTCCCTATGAAGGTCAATCAAGTGACCTGGAGATGAACACTGCTTCTGGGTGTGAATTAGGAGGGGATAAAACCCAGTGATGGACTTTGCTTTTATTCTGTACAACATGCCTTTTGGCACGCCAAAGCTTGCTGAGGGAGAAGCAGTGTATGACTGTAGAAGGCAGAGATTATCTCCGGTACGTGATCCTCAAAGTGGAAGCAGAAACTGAATCACAACTCTTGGCCATTGTTCAGTCTCTTGAACCTAACTCCGGGAGGTTTGTCGGAAAGATTAACTTTGGCATAGAGGGTTGGTCTCTCTTGACTTGTTGTCAGAGGAAGAGACAGGCATCTTTAGATGACGGTTTGGAGATGGAAAATAACTTGGTTGCATTGGGTTCCTGTCTGTGTGTCAATCCTCAAATGAAGGTTGTGCCAGGATGTAGTCATAAGGTGTGTCAGTCCTCTTCCAGATATTTAGCTCCCCCTTTTCTAACAAGAGCTGCTGGCTGCTACCATTTCCAAGAAAAATCTGATGAGATGACTTGCGTGACACACAGGCATGTTTGCTGGAGTCTGTTGAGAGCCTTCTGACATAGCTGTAGGGTTTTCCCTTGTTTCAGTGAGGTGTTAATTCGGGTGCCAAGTGATAGTAAACTGCTGCCAGTATTCTGGGTCATTTTACTAACCTAGCTAAGCCCAGTATTGTATTCCTAAAATCAAGCTTTTACGCTTGCCATAGTTTGTTGGGATTTTTTTCAGGGTAGCACTGGTTTTAAAGATGTGAAGTAGAAGGTGTTGAGTGATGTTTTTACAGCAGTATCCTAGGGAAAATACATATGGGCTTCTGTGAGAAGACAGTCAGTTGCTAAGTGTGAGGATTTGCAGCCAGAGACCCAAAAACCTGAAAAGGCTCTGTTACCCACCATTTGCCTACAGCTCACCTACAACTCACTGCAGCTGACATCAATATTGCTGCAAGAATCACTGCAAGAATCACTGCAGGTGTAGCACAGCTGCATAAACGCTGGGTCTTTTGCCTTGCCGTTATCCACCACAGAGTTGTTTTGTGAAAGAAATCCAAAATATAGCAGGAAGTAGATCTGTACTGCTGGGCCCTGCTCTGCAGGACTCATTTTTGTTGGTTTTCTCAGTAATTTTGGGGGTTGGTAGAAACTTTTGTTAATATGAACTGCAATATTCAAATGTTATCAGTTGGATTTCATAGAAAATCACAGAATTATGGGGGTTGGAAGGGACCCATGGAGATCATCTAGTCCAAACCCCCTCCTAAAGCAGGTTTCCTAGGATCAGGTCCAGACAGGTTTTGAAAGTCTCCAGAGAAGGAAACTCCCCAGCCTCTCTGAGCATCCTGTGCCAGTGCTCCAGCACCCTCTCGGGAAAGAAGTTTTTGTGCTTTGTGCTCACGGTGTGTCTGAGAATGCTTTTGGTGAGCAATCACCTTTCCCAATTCCTCCAGCAAGACAAATGATGGATTGGGACATTTTAATGGCCATGCAAAGGATTTTTATGCTGTTGTTTGGCACTTGAGCCTCTGTAATTGGAAGAGAGTATTTATAGTTTGTCTGTATCAGCAGTCTGTTAATTGCAAACCTAGAAGCATTAGTGATAGTATATAACCTTTAATGCATTAAGGTTTTATTTCATAGAGAACTACTTGGTTGAAATTTTTGTAGAACAATGGAAATTTTAAAGAAGGCAGTGTGGGTATTTTCTTTCCAAGCTTAATGAAAAATTGCTACACTACATCCAGGAGTGTGATCTGGGTGGACAGACCATGCCACATGGTGGTGGGGTGCAAATGGTGGGAGAGTATGATTTTTGTGAAAGAGATTGTGAAAAGCCAGTTAAACTGTGTTGGATATACTTGGGTCTACAGCGATGCTGAGGCAAGCACTAGAAGTCTCAGCTGTTCCAATACATTGCCTGTTGTTGTGAAATAATTACCAGAACTTGGATTTCTTTTCACATATTTTTTCCATGGTCTGTTAGTTGCCTTTTAAAACATTTTAATAACTTTTAAAAAAGAAAAAGGAAAAAAAAATCAAAGAAAGAAACAAACCCTCAACCAAACCATCACTGTGATCTCTTCAGCACCACGGCAGAAATGCAGTAATGAACTTCAGATGGAACCTTGTGAAGCCCATGATGGAAAGGCATGAGAGAAAGACAACTGGGTAAGCTGTGTATTTATCAGTGCTGAAGTACTGTCTGTGAAAAGGTAGCAAGAGCTGTTTCCTGTCTAATGGGCTGTATCACAAGAAGTATGGTCAGCAGGTCAAGGGAGGTGATTCTGCTCCTCAGCTCTGGTGGACCTCAGCTGCAGCGCTGGGTCCATCTCTGTACTCCTCAGCACAAGAAGGACGTGGACCTGTTAGAGCAGGGCCAGAGGAGGGTACAAAAAAGATCAGACAGCTGGAGCACCTCTCTTGTGAAGGAAGGCTAAGAGCTTTGGTGTTGTTCAGGCTGGAGAAAAAGAGGCTAAGGTGAGACCTTCTCACTCCCTACAACTACCTAAAAGGAGGCTTTAGTGCCGTGTGTGCCGATTTTTTTTCTCCTAAGTAGCGTGCAATAGGATGAAAGCGAATGGCCTCCAATTGCACCAGGGAAGTTTTAGGTTGGGTATTAGCAATCATTTCTTCACTGAAAGGCTCATCAAGCCCTGCACCAGGCTGCCCAGGGGTGCAGTGGTGGCTTCACCATCCCTGGAGTTACTTAAAAGCTGTGGTGCTGAGGGACATGTATTAAAGTCAGAGTTGGCAGCGCCGCATGAACAGTTGGACCTCAACGATCCTTAAAGATCCAACAACCTAAACAACCATTTCAACCGCTACCTAGAGGTAAACTCCTCCTTTCCACTCCAACCTTCTACCTGCAGTTCCCCAGGCGGGGACTACTCTCACTAGGCCACAAACCGCCGCGATTCCTCCGCGCTCCCTCTACCGGCCGCAGCTGCTGCGGCCCGGAGCCAGCCGCTCTTCGCCGAGGCCGGTTCCGTCGGACGAGCGCCGCCGCGGGGGCCCCGCGGCGGCGCTCGTCCGACGGAACCGGCCTCGGCGAAGAGCGGCCGTGACCTGTCGGTTGTGCTTGTCTTCGGCGGGGGGGAAATAGTTGGGGGGGCGAAAAAAAAAAGAAAGATCCACTCCGGGATTTCAGGGTCGCCCGCGGAGTGACACATTGACATCACGGGGGCGCGGCCCCAGAGCAGGGCGGGCGGGGGCTTGCGCGGCTGAAAGGCGGCGGGGCGCGGCCGGAGTCACTCCGCAACGGCGGCGGGACAGCGAGGAGAGAGAGGGGGGCTGCTTACACTGCCCGGGCTGGACTCCGCGCTGGGGCCGCCAATGTGCCTCGGGAAGGAGGAGTTCACCTTGGCGTTAGGTAAGCGCCGTGCTCGCCGCTTCTTACACACGCACGCATACAGAGCCCTCGCCGGGATCAGGTGCCGCTGGGGAGGGTAAAAGGTTTAGGGGTGATCTGGGTTAGCCTGGGAGGTGCGGGAAAGCTGCTTCCCGTCCCTCCGCTCTGCAGGCTGGGCTGCTGGGGAACGAGCGGCTGGCTGAGGAGCGGGCAGGAGAGCCGTGTCTCCGGGTTTCCCGGGTGAGCAGCCTTAAACCAGTCAGGATTTGCTGGCAATTAGAAAACTTCCAGTTCGGTAATTGCCTGTCTTGCCTAACGCGGGGATCTCGCTTGCGTGCCGGAGCCTTGTTTGATCCTCTCGAAATACCGAGGAAGCTCCAGGAGACTTTTGGTGCAGGACTTTTGTGTGCAGGGCTGCCTCATATCGCCGTTTTTCAGCCTGACGGGCTGACCGCGCTCCCAGCCTGTCAATCAGTCCTCCAACAGCAACAGCAAGCACATGGCAGTTCGCAGAGAGCTCGCAGAGCCATTACGCTCAGCCTCCAGCTTCGTTTGCAGCTTGCTGAGGTGCGCCGCGAAAGCAAGTGCCTCTTCGTGATTTCTTTCAACAACCAAAACTCTCTTGCACTAGGGGTTGTGGTTGCACGTTGCCAGAAGGGACTTGCGGCAAGGACCACGCGGTGAAGCTCAGCGCCGGACCCAGGACCCCGCTGTGCACTCACCGCCCCCTCTGGCCCCCCCACTTCAGCCCATCGTGGAGAGATCGCCCGGGACTGCTCCCGTCAGAGGAGGGAAATAACAACCCGAGCAGGAGCCTAGCCTTCCCCGCCTCTTCTTGGAGACGTTCAGGAGTGAAGCCCCGCGCTGCAGATCCTGATCCTGCGGCAGCCTGCAGCTGCCTTGACGCTAGATCGAGATACAAAACCGTTTGCAGAAAGGGCTTTATTTGTCTACCGTCACCTGGGGACCCAGAGACTTGACGCTGAAGGACAGCGGTCGTTCCCTCGGCATCCCGCGGGCACGGCGGGGTCTGGCTCTGCGGAGGAGGGAGCGAAGGGCCGGCGGCCCGCTGCATGCTGACCCCCGAGAGAGAAGGGCTGAGGAGGGCAGCGGAGCTGGATTTCCCTCCGCTCGCCGAATAGGACGTGGAAGATCTGCCGAGGGCTTTGCAGAGACGAGGAGCGCAGCCCGCCTGCCTCCCCCCCAACCCCGCGGGGCTGGGAGGGCGAGGAGCCGGGGCTGCAGCCTCCTGCCCCGCCGAGCCGCGGCTCTCCGCCGAGCGGATTTCCCGTCACTAGTGACCTGTCGGAAATCGGTAAGTTGGGGAACTCGTCGTGCTTTTCACACTGGAGCGGAGCCGAGCCGAGCGCAGCAGCGGCCCGACAGCGGCGAGCAGGTGCCGCCGGAGGCACCGTGCCCGACCCCGCTGCCCGCTCAGCCGCGCTGAGGGCACGGCCGCGGGCTGGAAGCGAGCGAGGCCACAGAAAGAAGTGGGGGGGGGGAATAAAAAACCCCACAAACCCAAACGGCTCATTCGCTGGAGAAGGGGGGCCGCGGGGTGAGCCGCGGCTGCGGGGAATCCCCGGCGCTGCAGTGGCCGGTGGGGCCGGGCGCTGCCGCTTTAAATGCCGCTGAGTCCGCCCTCCGGAGGCAGCGCCGGCCGCGGGCTCTGCCCTCCCCCTGCGAGTTGGGGAGAAGCGGAGAAAAAAAAAGAAAAGCCCTTGTTTTCATTCATAACTTTTTTTTTTCCCTTCCTCTTCCTTCCTCGCCGTCAGCTTCGTGCCCTGCTCCGCGCTTGGCCCCGCTCCGGGCACAGAGGCCGCCGCGCTGGGGCTGCCCGGGGCGGGGAACGGAGCGAAGCGGGGAGGGAGGACACGGTAGGGGTGGCTAGCGGCGTGTCCGAGCTGGTGTGGGGAAAGGAGGGGATCGCCGAGGTGTGGGGAGGCAGCGCTGACACCTTGAACTGTGCCTGCGCTGGGTGTAGAAAGCTGAGGTCTCGCCGTCTCTGCTGTATGTTATTTTATTTTATTTTCGGATGAGGGAGGGGGAGTGAACCAGCTTGAAACTGCTTTGCAGAGGTTTGTTCGACGGTGCCGCTCTCTCCCCGGTCTGCAGCTGGTCGTGTCAGTCTGCTCGGCGTGTTGATGTTGCGCTTTCCCCCCAAAGATGGCACTGGATGTCTTTCACATTTTCTTGGGATATTATTTTTCATCCCCCGGGGAGCCCAGCTCCCGCCTGGTACAGCTGTAAATCTTTATCTTTTCACATTCATTCACCCTGGGTCCGTTGTGCATTTGTATTCAGCGCTTGTGAAGAAGGCAGCTTGTTCTGTGCGGTGAATGAGAAGTGAACGTATTTGGGTTTAGAATTTTTTTTTCTTTTATTCCCCCTAAATCTCAAGGATTAAGCCCACACAGGTGATACTAAATGTGAAACAAAATCTTTGCTGGATGAGCACAAAGATTTCGTGTGCTGGCAGAAGCTGGCACTTTGCATTTATTAGCGGTCAGAGTGACAAAGACGTAGACTACCTGCTACAAGAACCTTTTCTGCTACTTGTCCGTCCCTGGGTTTCCACCCCACTGGTCCTTTTTTCTCTCGAATGGGAACAGCTCCGTGCTGGCTGAGGTTTGGATCAGCAAGAGAGGCTGTTTCTTGCGGTTATTGGATGAGGTTTAGAAATGCTTGATAGCACTTCTCTTTTCCTTTTTCAGGTAAACATGTATGACATGTTGAGGAGAATGAGAAAGAGCTTTTCCCTGGCTGTCAGTAGAGAAAAGCAGTTTATTTTCTTGGCTCTCTGAATAAATGTGGCAGTTAGATGCTCTTCTGCATTTTTAAGGTCAGTACGGAACTGTCACTGCAGTTTTCTCAGTCAGCTTTGCAATCCTCGTGTTGATAGCCAGGTGGAATGTAAACGTGTAACCTAGATTTGAAAGACAGACTGGAAGATGCTTTATTTATTTACTCGAGAAGCTTTTGTGTCTGCCTTGTCTTGCGAAAATGGGTTTGTTCTCAGATTGTGTTTCGAGGTTGGTTTTTGCTGGATTTTTTTTTTGTCTCATCTGCTCTTGTGAACCCTTAAGTACTTTTTGTCTGACACCCAGCCTTTTCTTCTTGCACACCCTGGCCTGTGGTTGGAAAATACCTGCAAATGGGCTGTTTGCAGCATTGCTTTAATTTCTATAAGGAGCACGTTAGAGTTGTCTGCTAAATTGCTTTCTTAGAGAAAAGGTCTTGGCCACTTGTCAGTGCCGCGTCCGAGGCTGTGTCATGCTTATACGTCACTTCAAAAGGAGCCTGTCCAAATGTACCAGCGAGCAGATCTGTTGAGCTATCTGATGCTGCAGTTTCAGGCAGCAGAGTTGAGAATTTTGCATATTCTTTGCCACACAGGACGTGAACCTGCTGGTGCCCTTGCTTGGTTCCAGCTTAGTTTTGGGGGTGTTCAGAACTGCTGTTGCCAGTTAGACGCTGAGCTCAGTAGCAGGCACTCTCCATGGCTTGCCAAGTACACATGCAGGTCAATAGTGGGAATTCTTAATATTTTTAATTTTTTTTTAATGGCACGGGGTCTCCTTTGCATTCCTTGTCTGTGAAGCCACAGCCAGACTCTCCCCAGTACTGGACTTTGGCCAGTTGCTCAGTGTTACTGTAATCCCCTGCTGAAAGAGATCAGTACCAGGTGTCTGGGGCAATTTGTGGTTTGCCGTATCATTTCTGCTTTCAAAGACTATCCCACTCCTTATTCTTCTTTTGCCCTTGAGCTTGTGTGTCTGTGTGTATATGTACACAAGCAATGTTTATTTATACCTTCTGTCTTGTTACTCTTGTAGGATTTCAGATGCATGCCAGGTTCCCACTGAATGCCAGAAGTAAAGATCACTACAGATGGAGCCCCAAAGTCAACATGGCACTGGTGGTTCGCTAGTGGTGATTCAGCAGCCCTCCTTGGACAGCCGGCAACGGTTGGACTATGACAGAGAGAGCCAGCCAACAACCATCTTGTCACTGGACCAGATCAAGGCGATCAGGGGCAGCAATGAATATACCGAAGGTCCATCAGTGGTGAAGAAATCTGGTCCTCGGACAGCACCAAGGCAAGAGAAGCATGAAAGGACTCATGAAATTATACCAATTAATGTGAATAATAATTACGAACACAGACCCAGCCACGTGGGGCATGTGGCCCATCAGCATAATGCGAGGGCTCCCGTCTTGAGCAGATCCACCAGCACGGGCAGCGCAGCCAGCTCTGGGAGCAACAGCAGTGCTTCCTCAGAGCAGGGTCTGCTGGGACGGTCACCTCCATCCCGGCCGGGCTCAGGCCACAGATCCGAACGGACAATCCGGACGCAGCCCAAGCAGTCGTCTCTGATCGTAGATGATCTGAAGGGTCCTTTGAAAGAGGACTTGACGCAGCACAAGTTTATCTGCGAACAGTGTGGGAAGTGCAAGTGTGGGGAGTGCACGGCCCCGAGGGCTCTCCCCTCCTGCCTGGCCTGCAACCGGCAGTGCTTGTGCTCCGCAGAGAGCATGGTGGAGTACGGCACCTGCATGTGTTTGGTCAAAGGGATCTTCTACCACTGTTCCAACGACGATGAAGGGGACTCTTACGCGGATAATCCCTGCTCTTGTTCCCAGTCACACTGCTGTTCTAGGTACCTGTGCATGGGAGTGATGTCCTTGTTCCTGCCTTGCTTGCTCTGCTACCCTCCAGCAAAAGGATGCCTAAAACTCTGTCGAGGGTGTTACGACCGTGTCAATCGTCCAGGTTGCCGATGCAAGAACTCCAACACAGTCTATTGTAAACTGGAGAGCTGCCCCTCTCGGGGTCAGGGCAAGCCCTCATGATTTTTGGAGGGAGGATTACTTCCTCCAACTGCAGTTTTTCAGGTTGTAGCTGATTTTTCTTTCTTTTTCACCCCACCCCCCCTTCCCTCCCTCATTTTGGGGGAGCTGTTCCTTCACTTACTGTCTCCTCAACTTCAAATACACAAGCTCTTCCCTTTGCATCTTTGCTCCCCTCTTCCTAATGACTTGCCTGAGCATGGAGTGTTACACATAGTCATTGCTGCTCGTTGGTAAGTGTGGACCTGGTACCTGCATCTGCCACTCACTTGGGCAGGGTCTTTCAAGTTTGTAATGGAACCACTCCTGAGAGAGACAGTGAGGGCTCACTGGGCTCTGGAAGCTTCTTGCTCTGTGAATATCTTCCCAAAGATCTTTTTCATTCTCAGCAATTTTTTCCCCCCCCTTAACCCCCTGGGTACCAAGGAAGAGTAATTTTCCTGAGTGAGCTGGATTGTGAAATAATGTTTTCTGTGTGTTCTTTCTGGAGAGGGGTGTCAAATAAAGCCTTTACCAAACGAAAGGCCTGACTCTTCTATAAGCAGCCTGCTTTCTTTTTGTTTTTTTTTTTTTCCCCCTTTTTGTCTCCCTCCTCTCTTTTTGTCCTAACTTGTGGAGCATTCTCAGTCATGAGAGTTGCCCTGCCTCCTTTTTTTCCCTTTTACATTTTCATTGTAACGTCAGTTTTTGCTACACTATGTAGATCTTCACATTGGAGACATTATCGCTGTGACATGCTCATTTGTTTCTTATGCTGTCAAACCTTTGAAGGATATTGCTCACTCCACCCTCCTCCTCCTGTTTTTATAGCCTATCAGTATCAGTTGATATTACAGTTGGTGGTGTTCATGTATCCAAACAGCCTTCAGGTGTCATTGAGTCACCTAAATGTTCTTGAATCCTTAAGGTTTCTTGTGATCCTCTGGTTTAGTGAATTTAGCTCTGCTCTGTACTTTATAATTTTATTCTGTCCCTGTTTTATTGCCTTAGCCACAAATTGTGGTCCTTTTTTGTATATTTTATGTATAAAACACAAAGTTGAATCCCAACTATTTTTAAGACAAAAGTCTGTTAAAACTTTTTTTATTGTAAAGAATATTTATTATGTGAATCTCTATTATTTTATGATATTTATTGCAAAAGACTTTGAAAATGTACTCATGTCTGAATATAACAAAATATCAATACTTAACGAAATAAGGATGACACAAAGAAAGTACATATGTTAACTATAATGCAGAAAATATATTAATTAATGAAAATGGCTCTTGAGTTCTTTTGTTACAAATGGCAGCTTGTGAGCTATGTGTTTGTTGGGGTTTCTCCTCCCTGTGGTCTATCGCCTTGCAAATAAGGTCCTGCTGATACTTCAGAGCCACTAGTCTGTGCTCTAGTTTACTTCATTTTAACTCTGCTAACTATGTATCAAGTCACTTTTTTTGCTGTGAGATATTCCATGTAATTGAGTGTATACATTGTGCTTAATGGTGCCAAGGAGCGTGGGCCTTGTTTATTTACCAAGGCGTTTGGTAGTACAGTGGTGGAGGAGAAAACCATAACTGCAATGCTTTTTGTTTCCTAAAGAATACAAAATTAACATGTCAGTTGTCCTGTACAGAGCTTCCTGGCTGGTTAAATTATACAACAGCTGAAGCAATACATTCACCAAACTCTTAAGTAAAAAAGCAAGAGGCATGATTAAAAAAAAAAACCAACCCACCAAACCCCCCCACCCCTTCCCCAAAAAACAACAACAAAGAAACAAACAACCAAAAAATGGAACCAACCCAGAAACTACATCATTTTGTGTTGCTATAGTTTGCTAGCTCTGGAATGTGGGAGTTTGTGTTTGTGCCTGTGGCTGTGCCTTGTATGGTTCCTCTGCCATACGGTTTTCCAATGACAACTGCATCTGTCTTCATCTTTAATTTAGAGGCTCTTAAGGGTGACCTCTAAGTGTTACAGCTACTTGTGGCCATTTAACACATATCAACAGAAAAGCTTTTCATTGAGAGTGAATGGGGAGACCTCATCCTTCTGTTCATGTGGGTCAAGGCTATCATCACAATTCTCCTAAAGCAGAAAGTTTATTAAATGGATGTAATTTCACGTGGCATTCAGAGTAAGTGCTTCTAGAGAAACTCTGCTTTAAGAACACAGACATAACTTGACAGCTAAGTTGTATTTTTGCATTTTGAAATCCTACTGCTTTGAATTGCCATCATCAGGCTGCTCTGACTCCCAGCATACTGATGATTTGAATAAGCTTGGCTTTTGTAGTTAACTCTGTCAAAGCTTAGTCGGTGTCTCATAATGAGCTGACTGAAAAGTTGTGTTCTTTGTTAAATAGCACTGATTAGTTCTATAAGGTATAAAATGAAATCATCTGCATACAGCCAGGAAACCAATTGCTTTGCAGTATGCATTAGGGATACTACTCTTCTAACATAGCATAAAAAAATTGACAGGCTGGGAGGCTTGTGGAGCAGCAGTGTGTTTGTATGAAGCCTGCTTTCCAAGACTGATTCTTCATGAGATGAAGCAAAGCCAAGAGGAGAATGTTTCTGAGGAGCAGGCAACCTTCTTTGCACTACTTTACAATCACTGATATTTTTCTTAACAGTGACAGCTGCAAACAGCCCTTGGGAGACAATGGAATCCTTGTCAGTCACTGCTGGTCAGATGTGACCATTTTAAAGACTGTACTGACACTCAAAATGCCCAGCCAACTGCCTCTTGGTGACTGGATGCAATCCAGCTCTGTGGAGTAAGTGTGCATGAAGGATGTTAAGTTACTCCTCTGCAAGTGTGTGTTAAACTGCTTACCTCTATTTCACTCTTTTTCTTCAGTCAGGTGACTTAGGTGGGGATTTGGTTTTGTTTGATTCCTAGCAGAAGAGAAGAAAGCCCAAAGGACCCACATGGACCCTTGTCTGTTAACTGTCTTCTATCATGAACTATGTCACAGCTCTGTTTCACACTCTTGGGAAAAAAAAATCAACCAAGCTTTTATGCTCTAGTTAGTCACACTAACTAATGCTCCCTTTGCTAACTGAACCTTGGCAGTAACTGGAAGTGTTCAAGCCCAGGTTGGATGGGGCTTTGACCAACCTGCTCTAGGGGAAGGTGTCCCTGCCCATGGCAGGGGATCAGAAGTGGATGATTTGTGAGGTCTGTTCCAACCTAAAACATTCTATGATTCTATGACCTTCATGTTGCAGTTGCTTAGGAGGAAAATTTGACCACAGCAATGAGAAGACAACAGTTCCTTCTGTGTCTTAAATGGTGTTCTAATTGCTAGGTGTTAGCTAGAGAAAGCAGCATTACAGCAATGAGAATAACAAGGTTTTTCCTTGGGCTGGATGCTGTATCTGTAATTTACATCTTTATATTCAAGTTCATTTTCAGGTCCTCTGAAATGTAAGGTCGTTGCCTTATGTTACAAAAATGCCTTTGACTTGTCTCAGGCAGGCAGATTTTGTAGTGTAGGACCACGTGGGATTGTGTGAGTGCAAGTGAATGTCTTTCTAGGGAGAAAAAAAGAGAGAATGAACAGGCTGGCAGATGTATGCAGGAAGCTCTGCAGCTTGAAGAGACAAAAATTCTTTTGACTCTGCCCTAAATGGTAGGTGGTTATAATCTGTTCTAGACTGCAATGACCATCAAGAGCTCCTGCATTTTGTTGTAAAGGGGGTTGCTAAAGGCTAAAGAGATTGCTGGTGGGTGGGAGACTGAAGTGCAGATTTCAGGTCTTCAACCCCAAATTTGCTCGTGGGCTATCCAGGTTACTTTCTACATGCTTGCAGAGTGCCAGACTGTCAGAGGTGCATTGCAGTGTAGATCACAAAAGGTGTTTAACCATTTTCAGAGAGCCCTGAGATCTTATTTTGAACAATAAAGAGAACTCTCTATAAAATGATTGTGTAATTAGGCGATAAGTTCAGATGACCCACTAACCTAGTTGTGTGGGTTGGGGATGGATTTGAGCAGCCCTGCCATCTGGTTATCCACAGCAGAGTCCTGAAATGTGTCACATAAGGTCTGGTATGAAGGGAAAAGGGACATCTCTCCACCAAGCCAGAATTCAAGTCATGCTTTGCTTGATGTCTTGAAACTGGTGGTTAAGAAATGAGTTTTGAAAATGGATGGTAAGCAA
This sequence comes from Dryobates pubescens, assembly GCF_014839835.1. NCBI lineage: Eukaryota > Metazoa > Chordata > Aves > Piciformes > Picidae > Dryobates > Dryobates pubescens. The sequence goes on from NC_071635.1 coordinate 6,871,398, forward strand.
GTTTCCATGTGCCCTGCTGAAGGAATATATGGCTGGGGTGACAATTGGAGAGAGATGGGGAGATGGCTTCATGACACTAATGCTGGTGTGGATGATAGTGTTATCCAAGGGGGGGATAATGCTTAACAAATGCAAAGTACTTGCTTGTGTTTATGGCTCCATATCATAAAGACAGGTGGGAGAGGATTAGCCCCTCTGTCTGTGATAAAGCAAATCTGTTAAGAGGGATTAAAAGGGCTAGATGAAGTGTTTTAATGGACTTATATGAAGTAATAGATTTTTGACCTGGAGGAATGTTCAGGACTCACTGATACTTCTGTAGTTCTTGTTCTGCTAAAATTACCTCCAAATTCTAAGGAATCCTGATTAATTGTTGGCTTTCTTCCAGCTGGAGCATTTGTGTCAGTCATGGTGGTGCTTCAAAAAACCTGGAATAAAATTTTGTTCTGCTGTCACACAGCTGGATTTACCAGCCTTACACAGTGCATGCATTGCAAAAGTCTTGTTCTGATTAGCTTGTATCAGCAGGCAAGTTGCTTTTAGGGCAGCTCCTAATCATCTGTACTCCTTTCTGTTGTGGGTTTATACCTTTCTTTTGCTGACCATGCCAAGGCATGGTGTCTACCCTTGGCATTACTGGTCAAGCAGAGCCTGTGTTAACATGCTTTGTACTTACTGGAAGGATCTATTAAAAAAACTTAATGCTACCCAGAAAGTTTCCTTCAGCATGTTCTGCTTCCTTGTTAGAGCATGGATGTGGGCTGTTACCTGTACATGTGACTGACTGGGGGTATAAGGACAGTCAGTGAAGTGAGCAGCAAGCACAGCCCACACATCAACTTTCTGGTGCTGCCTCAGCGTTTAAAGCCCCCAGCACAGAGTTACTCAGGTTCTTTGTATACCCTTGCACTATGAATACTCCTTGCTGCAAGTCCAGAGCTCTTGCAGTGCCCGTCCCCACCACCAACCACAGAGCAAAAGCCCAGACCCTTGCCAAGCATTTGATGAAGACACTAAGCCCTACAAGTGTTGGGGTGACTATTAAACTCTTCAGTTGCATTTTCTGTGCTTGCACAAGTGTGTGTGCTTTAAAATGAGCTTTGGTTTTCAGGTGTGCAGGTACTGATGTGGTCTCATGTCAATGTGATAGGTAACACCTTGCTGTGTCTCTGTAGCTGTATTCTGTTGCATACTGTGGTTCCTGGCTGTGTTGTTAAATCCAAAGGCTAAAAGAGAGATGTGGATGTAGTGGCCACCACAGCAGAAGCCAACACAGCTGAATTGAATTGTTATTCCTGCAGTGATATTTCCTGCTCAGTTTATATTTGCATTAAAGAGAAGCAGTGCAGTTTTTTTCCCTAGTCTAAGGCTTGTAGCTGCTGCTCCCACTTTTCCTGCTGAAGGTATTTTGAGATGAGATCCACGTTTGCTTACTAATAAATACAAACACAGGGCAGATGTCCTGCAGACCACACATGGTCTTGTTTCTTAGGATTCTTAGGGAGAAACAAGTCCTACTGAATAACTTTGGATTTTAGCTTCAAAAAGATGACCAGAAATTCACCTTCCAATATTCCTGACATGTGCACATAAAAGGAAGATAAATGGCTACACTTCCAGTGGAATGATGTGGTTGTGCATATTACAGAATCAGCTGTCTTCGCTTCTTGTGAATTGCTCTTTTTTTGAAGCAAAGAAACATCCGTTTGTTGTGGCCCTTGGAGAAAGGTATGCCTGACAGCCCTGCCTCTCGTGCATTGTATGCACACTCTGTTTGGTAAACCTTTGTGTATCTGTACAGTGCTCCCCATCGCAAAACAAATATCTTACAGAACACATTGTCAAAAGGCACAAACGCGGGGCAGAGGCTCTGCCCCAAAGGGCTGAACCTCATTGTGTTTGTGCAATACAGAGCACAATGGGACTCACATCCTGTCTGACCCTTCAGGGTCACTACTGTAGTATGACTGGGCTTATAGCACAGAATATTTCTTCTGAATGAAGTTGATGGATTTGCACCAGTGAGTAACTTGGCCAGGCAACAGCCTGCTTACACTGGGGCCTAAAGCCACTTGCAAGCTGTTCTCAACAGAGCTGATAGCAGTGGTAGGGTCTTATCCCTGTTTTCTTTTTGGCTTTATTAATTGGGTTAGTTAATACCATGCTCTGGCTTATGAATGCCTGGCATTGGGATGTTCTTAGTTGATAAAGTAACTGTGAGAAGCAGCTGGAATATCCTAAATATACACTGAAATTCCATAACTGATTAAGTGCTTGGCAGACACTTTAAATGAAGTTGTGTCTTCTGGAACATGCTTCAGCTTCCAAACCTCTAACAACTATGGCAGTGCTGTGAGGATTCCTCTTCCATACTGTAAATAGGAGGAAAAGTTGAAGTTACCTGGCCTGGTAAAGGTTCTCTCCAAAGCATCATCTCTCGTGTGGTATTCAGTTTGAGGCTTTTGGCTCTGTGCCTTTAGGACACTTCAAAAGGAAAAGGATTGAACTAATAGTCTAGAAGAAAGGGGAAGGTGCTGGGGATTTCTCTAACCTGGGCAGTGGGAGATTGCACAGTACCTTCTCTTTAGTATCAAGGTCTTCTAGCTGCCTCTGCTCAAAACTGATTTTCAGCAACATTTCTTTCTTATCAAAATCAAGTCTCATCTATCCAACTCCTTTTTAGATAAAATTGTACACCTGTTCATTTTTCTATGCAGCATGCAGGTTTCCTGGATGAAACATACTATGACTATGTGAGCTATCTGTGCTCCTACTGAGGCTCTTGCTGATTTAATGTGTTTCTATGTGTTCTGTATCTCTCTGAATCCTGGTGAAGATAAGTCTGGCTACTCAGGGTGGGAAATACAGGACAGTTTGATCCCATTATTTTGATCTGCTCCACAGGTTAGATCTGGGTATGAATGTTGCCAGAATTTGTCAGTACCTGGTATCTGGTCTTGAGTTCACTGGTCTGCAAGAATCACTGAAGAAAGACTGTTGAAAATGCATCGATTCTGCTGCGTTATGTAGTCAAAGGCTTTCTCTGGCAGCAAGTGGTAGAAGCCCTGCTGGAGTTTCCAATGAGATTTTTGTATGAGTTTTCAAATCTTGACCTGTAGAGCCTGTGTGCTTGTTTCCCCCTCCCCCCTCCCCCCCCCTCTGCCTTTTCCTTCTCTTGCCCTGTGTTGGAGCAAAAGCACTTGCCCTAGTAGTTCCAGAGTCATCCATCACTGCTGCCAGGTGCAGATAACATCCCCTGTAAGTGTTCCTCTGATTCGCTGTTCCTGCTGACAGCTCTAATGCACCCGGTTTAGGATAACTCCATCTGTTCAGGTGACAAAAACTGCAGTACCTCCTTAACAAGTAGCTCAAAGCGTTTTACACTTGGACTTCAATTCTTTTCAATCAACCAGGCCTGATAAAACAGCTCAGAGGAAAATATTTCCCTTTTGCTGCTGGGAAAAGCCAGGCCGGAGGCTGTGGGGAGTCCTGTTGTGAGGCACTGGCACAACCAGGAGTCTTTGACCTGCAGCATGGCCTTTTCCTTAGCAAGTCATTCTTCCGCACAGAGAGATGAATGGATGGGAAAGCCTCTTCGTGCCTGAAACTGTAGCACTTTCTGCAGCATATTTATTATGGGTGGTATGTTGTAACATGCCACAGAGCGTCTGTGTGCTTGCAGGCATTTCACTGTCATGGGTTACTACTTTTATGGGGTGAAATATGTAATCCTAACACAGGGACCAGTTGGAGATGTTCTCGATACAGCAGACTGTACAGTACCATCCATCTGTAATGAGCTGTTCCACACTTATTAGGGTTTGGAGGAGTTTGTTTGGTGTTTATATAATAAAAATGCTTGGAAATGGCAGTGATCCTGCTCTCCATGTGTCAAGAGTTTGGATATGTGGGAAACTAGGTAGGAGCCTAAATAATACATATTACTAGCAGGGCTAGAAACCAGAGCCATATCCTATGGCCTTCTAATTAAAACTCTTTATTTCCACAGATTTATTCTGTGGGCCTTACTAAATAGATCAGCCTTGGGTTTCTAATGGTGACTACTTGAGGAGGAATGTAGCCTTTGTTACCCTGAATGGTTGGGAGCAGATTACCGGGCTGCCAATTTCCTGTTGCCTTTCAGAGCTGCAATTTGAGCCCTATTTGCTCCTGGCTCTTGCACAATTGAAAACAATGGGTGGCTTCTTTCAGGTTTCACTTCAGAGCTCTTAGAAACTGGGGAAGTGGCAAAAGCCCTACTTTACAGGTAATTAACAATAGATAATGTTTGCTCTGCGTTTTTCTTTCTTTTCATTTCTTTTCCTTTTTTTTTTCCTCCCCCCCTGTTTTTTTTTTTTTTAAGAGCTGATAAAGGTAGAAGTACAGACCGAGCTCCCAACATAGGTACTGCACAAGCAGTCCTGTCGATGCAGTCCCAGCCATAACCCCAGCAAGGTGATGATGGTACTGGGTCAAACGTACCTCCAAAGTGAACAAGTGAAAGAAGCAGAACAGAAGACTGGTTGGGTTGCTAGCAATGCTGAAAGCTAGGCAGCACAAGCAGCCCCGTATGTGAGTGTTTAACGTTGTGAACCTGCTCTTTGATTTAGGGCCCCTTTTTATTGTACCCTCTATCTCCTTTATTAGGTGCACGCTTCTCATACCTTGTTGACGTTTATGTAGGGATAGTTAAATGTTTCCTTGTGTATATTCAATTCTAGCAAACCACCTGTCCTGTAAAGTTTATCTTAAATACAGAAGCTTGTTTTACCACATAAAGATATAAGTGTCTGTTGTTCGACCTTATCTTGTTAATGGAGAGCTGTGGACACCTTGGAAGGAGATGAAAAGAAAAAGAGAGAAAAAAAAGATGCTCTTGCATCATTGTGAGTATTTGTCTAAAAATGGGCTGGGCCAGAGAGAAAATGTCTAAATTGGAATGCTCAGGCTCCTTGTGGGTAGCAGGGAAGAGAGGAGCGTCAGAATAAGAGTTACCTGCTCTCAAAGGTGAATTTTGTGTCCATACATTGGAGACTGTGAGGAATGTTTTGAAAAAGAGAAATGAGAGAAATAAAAATGGACCTTTGAGCATGCAGATGGCAGAGAGATCTTTGTGGGCATGTAGAGCTAGTGGAAACTTCCTGAGGATGCAGGGGATCTGTGCACACACACAGTGCAGCTGCTCAGTATGTAAATGCCTGCTTGCATTCTGCATCTGCCAACCTTATGTGTGCAAAATCTGGAGGAGAGGTGGAAAAACTCTCCCTGGTAAAACCGACTCCAGTAAATCCTGGCCAATACAAGTAGCACAACTCAAATTGTTGCTCTGGGTGAAGCTGTTAGCAAACTATACTTGCACTCAGCATCTCCCCCACATTTGTCCTCCCAAAGCAGCTTCTGGTTCCCTCTCTCTCAACAAGGGCCCATTTGGGTGGTGGGACCGCCGGCCTGAGACAGTTGCTCCCTTGGTAACATTGGTGATTTGCAAAACACAGGTGAGAGGAGAAGGGACTTCTTGTGCTTGACTCTGGTGTCAGGGGAAATGTCACACAGTTCCATACCTGGAGGCAGCATGTGTTCATTAGTGCTGCTGCTCTGTGTTAAATGTGCTCTCAGGCTCTCCTTCCTTCCTTCCTTCCCTGCCTGAAGACCCAGCTTTGTAGGTGGTAACAGAGACTGCAGACATGGATATAGAGCTATGAGCCAAAAAAGGGATGTGCCTAGCAGCACCTGAGGAAATTCTGTCCATGCTCTCCATCCACATGCATTTGAACAAGTAAGCAAAGTATTTAAAGAGAAATGAAAACAAGAAGCAATTCTGCACTTTATGCCTGTGTTTCTGAATTTCCCATGAGGCTTGTAGAATTTCATTAACATTAACTGTGAACAAGACTTTTGCTTCTTGTTCTCACCATCTGCAAGACTTGGAAAGACTGTCTGACTCAATAACCTACTTCTGTTTCTCCTTCTTCCTGTTGCAGCTGCCCCTCTTACTTCTATGACTTCAGTGATATCTTTTTGGCTGTAAATCCTGCAATAGCAACTATCTCAGAAGCAGAAAAATATGGCAGAGTTGCAACACTTTGAATGTAGGTCTTCTATAGAGTGGGAGCAGATGAGTGAATGGCCTTGTCCTCTGTTGCTGATTTTCACCAGGAGCTCTGAAAAAGAGGAGGGAGAGACTCTGAGCAGAGGCTTACAGACAAGCTGCGCAATTGCCTCCCTGGTAGTTTGTTATGGGATTGTGATTATTTCCTCCTTTCTCCAGTTTCCTTGCAGATAATGTAAGAGAAAGATACAGGAAACAGACATGAAAACATTGTCCTTGCCTTAGAAAACCACAGGACATTTTAGCAGAGGTTCAATAATTTTGGCTTTTGTTACTACTGCTCTTAAGTCTTATGCCTTTGTGTGAGGTAAAGGTGCTTTTGCATTCTGTGGTCACAGAGATGATACTGCTTATGCACTCAGCACGAAACAAAGTTTTTTCTCTCCTACATCTGAAATCTCTGCAGCACATTTGGGCAGCCTTGTTCTGTTTGTCAGCCTTGCTCATACCTGATGTTCTGCTGCAGCAAATGATGCCTCCGTCGTGCTTTTCAGACCAATGATGGGCAGAGGAGCGCCTGACAACTTTGTTTTGATTTTACGTAACCTTTGCAATCTCTTCTCATAATGCCTCCCAGATAAGTAGGTGGTATGCCAAAAAAAGAGAATGGTGAAACTTCTAATGATCTCATCTGATCTCTCTGTTCTGAACAAGGCACTTTTTGATGGGTTATGAGACATGACATCAGAGTTTTCAGTTTTGTGCCTGCAGCATGCTGGAGGAAGCCTGCAGCTACGGTGGAAAGCATCCCACAGAGGCAAACCCAGTCACAGCATACTAAGGGCTAAAGATAGAAGTGAACAACAGCAACAAAACAATGGATGAGCTGGACAAGGTTACAACCTTCTTGCCCACCTTGGTCCCTTGATGCCCCTGTGTCATTAGCCTTGAACCTGGTTCTTGCTCCTTCCCAGTTGGATGGATGTTAAGCATTGGAAGAGGTTGCCCAGGGAAGTGGTGGAATCACCATCCCTGGAGGCATTTAAAAGACATGTGGATGTGGTGCTGAGGGACAGGGATTAGTGGTGGACTTGGCAGTTCAGTGACAGTTGGGTTTGATGATCTTAAAGGTCTTTGCCAAGCTACAGATTCTATGATGTGGTTCTAGTCCTGCCTCCTCCTCATCCCATCCCTTGTGGTGGATGCATTTGGGGCCCCTGGCCCTGCCTGTGTGTGACTGCTTTTGTCTAAAGAGTCTCAGCTTCAAGTTCCATGGGGAGAAATAGTTTCTAGTAGCTTGTCTGTAGTAGTTTCAGCTCAGTCCAGGCCTACAGAGGTGATGCTACCTGGCAAAGGGAGGCAGATAAAAGCTCTTAGTCATCTGCAAGCATTTCCTTAACAAAAGGACTTGATATTGTCAGCTGGTGCATAGCCTAGGGGTTATATTCTTATCTGGGCCCAGGCAGGAAGCCCTATGATTTACAGCTGGATGTAAGAAAGCCTGATTGCATGCCTAATCTGCACAACAGATTACTGGGATATATTCCCCTCAGGTTACAAACCTGAGGGAACCCACATCAGTGAGACAGAACAGTGTGTGTGTGTATTGTTGGCTAAACAAGTTAGGATACTGAGGACATGGTAGACTAATGCTCCAGGATCTGTAAATTCAGGGTAAACTGAAAAAGCTCTGCCCTGAAATCTCTGAGGAACCTGAAGCCCTTGTGATAAATTGACTTCTGCCTGAGGGCAGCTGTGTTACTTCACCAAATGATTAGGGGGATATTTGCCACAGCTGAGGGGACACCCAGGACAAGAGCTTTGCTTATATATAGGGGTATCAAGCAGCTTTGTTCTTGATACAGCTCATGGTCTGTGTTGAGCTTCTTCAGACTTGGCCTAAGACTTGCAACCTTAAGCCCAGAGGGATTATTGCAAGAGAGGTGTACTATGCTCCTGTGTGCCTTCTGGGGTCTGCTGCTACCATCTCTTTTGCTGGAGTACTGCGGTATGTATTCCGTGAGCCTTTACTAGGGTGTTGGGTGCTGTAGTGTGCACTTTGGAAAGCAGGTTAGTAATAAATTGGCCTGGGATCTGTGATTAAGCTCCAGGTTTTTGGTACCTGACTTCCAATATCTCCTCTCTGTAACCTGCTTGTTTTGAGTTTGCCAGAGAGACCAGACCAAGGTACTTAGCAAATGCTTATTCTTTGTTGGGTGCCTAACTAGAGATGAGTCTTGTCCAGCACAGGGCCTTTGAGTGGCTTTTGTGATACAAATGGTGCATGTTTAAAACCTTGCAAGTCCTGTGTGTGGCTGGGAATGGGAAGCTGTTTGTTTGAGGGTATTAACTGTCTGATAGCATGCCTTGCCTTCATCAAGGTGGCCCCAGGAGCAGGGTAGCTTGGAAATGCCACTTGCAATTAAAACCTGTGTTTTCAAGTGCAACTCTGTTGTTTGTTCATGCTGAGAAGGGTTTCCTATCTTTCAGAGTCTTTTGGTCGCTGGGCTACACTTAATAGGATGAGAGCTATTTTTTTTCCCCCCTTCTTTCCCCCTTGAACCACAAAGCTGCCAAACTATCTAAGAAAGAGCCTTGTAATTAATGCTAAGTGAAGTGGAAACCAGGGTGGCTGCTTAGCATAGGGCTAGTAGTGCTCAAAGACTGCCAGTGTAGCTCCAACATAACTGTGGGTCTCCAGGTTGTCATTCAAGGTATCTGAGAGCAGAAACTGCCTCTATTGCAGTGAAAATGTCTCTGTTGTGACTGGAATATGAATATTGTACCACTGGGCCATGGCAGAATCCTTCTGTGTGAAACTTTCTTACAGGGTACTCCAGGAAAGGCTGTATTTGCTTCTGTTGAAAAAGCTCTATGTGAGTCTCCATTGTAAATTGTGACCCAGGAGTTTGGGCCTGTGATCTTCCTGATGATAATCTCATCATCTAGCCTTGACTTGTCTGTAACCTGGCTGTGCTCTGTGGACACATTTTCTCAGATATCTCTTCTTCCCTGCACAGAACTTTGTTGTTCCAAGCAGTGTTTTCACTTTCTGAAGTGTTGAAAGGGGCTGTTAAACAGTGCAGTCTTAATCTGAGGTTCACCTGCTTTAATTTATTTTTTCTTTGCCCCCTACCTTCAGGTTGTTTTCCCACTGGGTTTGAAGAGTGATGCAGTATCCATGTATGCTGTAGAGTTTATATACACCTTGCTCTGAGCAACAGGACAGGAATTTTTGTTCAGCCCTTAAGGAAATAGGGAATGTGGTGGGGAACTCCTTTCACAGTAACACCAAGGTTGGAAGAGACCTCAAAGATCATCGAGTCCAACCTTTGCTAGTGCTTTTCCAACACCACCTGGATGTCTAAAAATTCTTAGTAAGAAATGCCTGTGTCTGGTAAGAAAGCCTTAGTTGGTAAAAACTGCAAACAGATCAGTACTCAGTAGGGGAAAAAATAGTGAAAGGCAGAGGGAGTAAGATTGTGGTGTTTCTTCCCACTTTGTAGGGATCCATTTCAACTCCATGCTTTTCCTTTGTGTCTCCAAATGTTATGCCCCACTTCCATATCTGTTTGCTATCTAGTCTTTTGTTGAAACTCTATCAGAAACACTGGTGTCTTTGCATAGTTCCTTGGCTTTGCAGAGCCGTAGAGACCAAGTACTGCAGCTGTTGCGGTCTTCGGTTTGACCATTTGGTAGTGGGGTGTTTTTCTGTCCTGTAGCAAGTAGGCAACAGTAGAAGACCTGCTGTGTTGTATCTCTCAGTTTTAACTCTTGCTTTGTGGGCTTTTTGTTGTGTTCTTTGTTCCTTTTAAAACAAACCCCCTCGAGTGCCAAGCTGTGTCTGATGTGCTCAGTCTGATGTACCTTTTTGAAGGTGACATTACAGAAAACCAGTGCCGGGAATACTTTTCTCATCCGGTGTCTTCATGGGCCTCTCTAAAACGTTATGTCGGTGTTTCCCAGCTGCCTTGGTTTCTCGTGCAGATGAGCCCTGCCAAACTGTTTCCTAATGCACCCTCTCAGGACAAAGGCTCAGTTGTTGTTTGCTGTTGATAAACTGGACATTTAACTGCTTCGTTTCCCCCCTACTACAGCAGGATTAGTTGGTGGCTATTTGCTCAGGCCCCAATCCTTGGGCTTGCTGGGACAATTGCTCAAGAGGTTCAGATTTAGAAACGAATGAATGTCAAGCTGAGCCTCTGAACTAAACTTTCTTTGAGATGAGCCAGAGTGACCTGCAGTGAGCTGTAAAGAAGAGTGCAATGACCCCCCTCCCTCCCCCTCCCTTCCCGAAAGGAAAAATATTTCCCAGAGCACTGGGAACCCTCCTGACTTCCTCTCCTGTGAATTCTGGATTAGTGTGATTTGCATGCTTAAAGTTAATTCACTAGTGAACGGAGGAGGTGTCTGGGAGCTTGAATAGATTCAGCTCCTCGCCGCTGAGTGCCAAGGGCCTCTGGTGCGAACCACATAGCGAGGGAAAGTGAGGACATGTAGGACAACTGCAGGGGTGAAGGGAGGGAGGAGGGATTGTACCATTTGTACTGAAGTGTTTGCAATTCTGCCCTCCCACAGGCCATGGCAACTAGACTGAATGCAATCTGGCCCTTTTATTTTCTTGCTTTCATTCAAATGAGGCCATATAACAAGTGGAGAGCAAGAGGAAGGGGGGAAATGCATGAAGTATACATAATAAAGGTGATAGGACTGAAAAAGCCATTTGCTGTTTAAAAATGTGACCAAACCCGGTGTATTGAGTGGGTTGGGAATTTGAGTGGGCTCAGTCCCAGGGAGGTTTCTTCTGAAACCATCTTTAAAAACAAAACAAGCAGAAAAAGCCCAGTCTGGTTATCCACAGGCCTTGCTCCCTGATAAGAGCCATCTATCATGACCAAATTAAAATGGGGGCTCTGTCTTGCAACTCGTGCTTGATAAGACATGTCTGCCTGTTGGGAAAGTTCCCTTTTCCAATTCCTTGGTTCCTGGGAAAGCTGCTTTTAAATTGGGGAGGGGGGAAGAAAGAAAAAAAAAAAGTTTGAATCATTGCAGAGAGTCACTGGCCCCACTGAGGGGGCTTTCTCTCTCTTCTGAAGAACAGACCACGCACAAAGCCAGATGGTTCCCGTCTGCTGGCTTTATTCAATGCACTTCCTCCCACAGACGGGAGCCCTTTTGCCCTCCTTCCACCCCCCCTCTTTCAAGCATCCACCACTGGGCCTTTCTGTTCTGTGGCTGGAAATAATCTTTTATTGCCCAGTTGTTCGGAAGTGACCTTTTGCCCTTGATTAGATAGCACCAGGCTCTATCACCGGATTGCTTTTGAGCTGGCAGTTGCTTTTTTGTGTTCGCTGATCCGGTGTCAGGGAGAACAATGCGAGGCTTTGCAAAATTTTAGTCCGGCTCAGGCCTCATGTGGGATGGCTGGGGGTAGGGAGGAACACCGCTGCATAAAGCAGCCTTGTGGACCATGATTAATTATATGAAAACATTTCCTTTAATAAACTGCAAAACAAATTGTGTTTTGGTTTGGTTTTTATATTCATCTTGCGCACTGATGCAAACTGCTGCGTGCTCCTTTCCAAGCCGTTAGCTGCTCATCGATGGTGAGGAGCAAAACCACTTCTTGTTTCTCTTCTCCGGGGTTTTCGTGCCTGGTTGTGCAGGCAGGTGAGCTCAAACCTGCCTCAAAACCAGGAGGCCAAAACCCTCCAGCTGGGGTACAGGTCTGAATTGCTGTGTTTGACTGGCAGGATGGCCTGATGAGATATTTCTGGGAAGATGCTCTCAGGCTCTGGAGGAAATGGATTAGACCTCTCTTTCCCATAAAACAGCTTTTGATAGCATTAAAAAGAGGATGCTTTCCAGTTACCTGTGAACAGATAAGAGACAGTGTTGAAGGAATGTTAAGGAAAATCTTTAAAATGCAGTAAGAATTAAAATGGAGATCTCTGGAGAAAACCAAACCCTAGAATTCATTGTTTGTTATGCTTCCCTTGGCATATCAATATATCCATATGTTATTTTCTGTTAAACCTGAAATGCACTGCACCTATTTGACTGAGGATGGGAATCTCTTTCCAAAATAAATGGTTCAACTATCCTTGAGATTTAGCCTGAAACCAAACCAAACAAACTCTAAACTCATCCTTCCTCTCCAGCTTGATCTGGACTGACTTAGAAATAGCAGGAGAGAAGCTGCTAGCCGGTAGGTTATTCAGTGATCCAGAAAGCTATCATCAAGAAAATTGGGTTGTTTGGGTTTTTTTAATTAAGCTTGTTGAAGACTGCTGAGTCTTCAGATGTATTTCCTTTTCTTATTACTTACTTATTTTGCCAGACTGCTGATTTCAAATCCTGTAGGAATTAAGGGAGAAAGCTCATTGTTCTGCGAAGTTTTTAGTGTTTGTTTTTCTATTTGGTTGCTTTTTCATGTTTTGGGTTTTCTTGTTTGTTTTTTAACCTGATAGTGCTTTTCTTTTTGGTTCTATCACTATCCAGTTTTGTAGGAATTTTCTACAGGGCCTAATTTGTTGTTTACCACCATCCTATTGTTGTTGGTGTGCGCTGCTCTTTTAAATCATAACCTCTAAAAATATATCTATATTAGCTCTCTTAGACTCACTGATTCATATGCAGCTATTTAATTGTGTCAAGGCTGCTGCTTCATCTGGGAAACAATACAGATGTCTGTGGTGTGCATTGGATACGTTCTACATCACAGCAGTGGTTTGTGAGCCCCCTTCCCCAGGTGTCTGTGATGCAGCTGCTGGGAAGCTGGACCCGGTGAGAAATGAGGCACAGCCACGGTGCCACCATCATGGGGAGCTGAAGCAGCTATCTCCACCTGGAGACCAGGAGCTCCTCCTGGCTCCTATGCCTTGAACGCAGTCCAGCTTCTATACAGGGAATGAAAAGCATTTAATGGCATTGGTTATTTTGTTAGATCAAGCATCTGAGATAAAGTTCCTAATCCTGCACCATATCATTCTCTCTACCTCCTTTTATTTTATTAAAAGGCAGTTGCATGCAGAAGTCTCCAGTAGAATAACATCATTAAGGGTTTTTGGTTTGCCCTCGTAAGCCAGGAGCAAGATAACAAGGACTGAAATTGACTTGCTTGCTGTCTGTAGGGATGTTCAAGTCTTCATACACACAAGAAAGGCTTAAAAGAAGAAAGAAAAATATCTTGGCAAATAGTGGCAGTGACATTGAATAGGGCAGTGAAGTGGGGACACCTGGGAAATGAGCAGAGAAAGCCTGTGAGTGGTAGTGGATTCTGTGAGGTAGTCTTTTGGAGAGCATGGTCTGATACAAGCTTGTGTTCATACATTTATAAGTGTAGGCAGATCAGTTCCTGCTCTTTCCCCCAACCCCTACTGTTTTTCCAGAAGGATGAGTTAAAATGAGGATGTAACAGTTGATGAGTGTGTACAGGGACTTACTCCAATCCTGTTGAAATAATCAGAAATATCTGGAAGTAAGTTAGATCCTAAATGAAGGACTGCATTCTGTGACTGTACAACTACATGGTGATTTAAGCTTCTGGTGTGATTACTTTTAACTATAAAAAGTGTAGATACTAGAGATGCTAGTTGTAACCAGAGCAGTCACTGCTGCTCTGTCATCTTCTCCTTTATGCCTAAGCTATTGCTATTATTAGGAATTTAAGTCTTCAAATATATTAGGTTGGAAAACCCCTCAGTTCCAGTCTAAACTGCTTTTATATGGTCTAATTTGTGCAAGTTCAGGATGCCTTTTTAAAAATGAGAAGAACAGCTATAGGGAAAATCATGCTAGCCAATCTACTTCAATTCTTTCCACTTGTCAAATCTCTCCTGTGGGTTCAGTGATGGCAGTATGATAGTTACTTAGTCAGGTCTGAAAGAAGTTGATAATAGCAGAAGAAACTTCAGAGTAACATGTGACTTTTTATCAAGTGGAAAGAACATAACTCAGTATGAGGCCAAGCAGTATCTCTGGTTCTCATCGTCCTGTGTAGGAACCCACGTATGTGTAATGCGAGGCTATTTCCACTTACTAATGTCTTTGCCGCTGTTAGCCAATAAGATGTCCATGACTGTGATGTTGATTGCAGCTCTCTGTGCGTGTTTTCAGACTTTTTTCCACAGATAGTGGTGACCCTTTACCCGCTCACTGCATCTTGTGGTCCTCCAGGCTGGGCTGTAGCCCACAGCTCTCATGATATGCCCACACATGAAGGGTCTTAAATGTGTGTTAGTGCTTCTGACTGCAGTGTTGCAGTACAGTCAGGCAAGACAGCTGAAACTTCAGCAAGTCAAGCACAGCAGCGTGGGCTTTAATGTAGGTTATCTTACCTAGCTTCTCTCTGCAGCCTCTGTGGTAACTTGCTAACAAAGGAAGTCATGCTCTAACCCACATCAACAAGTGGTCACTTCGTGTCCTAAATCAAGATTTATCCTTCTTAAAGGGTATCCTTCATGAATGAGGGGTTATAGTTTTCTTGAAGTGATTTCTAGCTTGACAGAAGCTGCTGCTTGCTTATACAGTCATAGTTTGTGCCTTGTAACTTGCTGATGGTGCCTGGGGACCACCTGCATTTTGGTTTGGTGTCACACTTAGCACACACTTCCTTGCCTTCCTCTAGTGCTGTAGCTTTGCTTTACCATGTCCAGCTGGCTGTTGGATTGCTCTTACTGTGAGCTGTCTGGCTCTGGAAAGCCTCAAGCTGCAGGTAACTCTTGGGCCAAGGCTTTCCCATTCTCTATTAAGGGGTGGGCTTCTGGTCAAGGTTATGAGCTGCTGCTTCTCATTGGCTAAACAGGGCTCCCAGGAGATTTTTGTGGGCTCAGGTCTGTCTGGGCTGCTTGTCTTTACTAAACCCAAACCGACTTTCACCTCAAGACATGGTCCAGTTTGGGGGCAGCCCAGTTGCCATGGGAGTGTCACCAGTTATGGCAGCTGTGTTGTTTTGATCAGTCCTACCAGCTCTGGCCCCGGCTGACTTTGACTGAAGCGATACACCTGTGGAGGAAATGGGGAGGGAGCTAACTGGGAAGCTGAAGGGAAGTGTGGGGATTAATTATTTCTTTTTTTTTTTACAGGATTCAAATAGTTTTCCTTGATTATTTGTCCTTAAAAAAAAATACTAAAAATACTTCAGGGAGGCAGAATATCAGAGCTGCTCTTTGTTTGCTTACAAAGTTTTGTCTCGAATAATCTCTTCAAGTTTTTGGCTGCGGTAGATTTGGCTAAATAAACTCTTTTGGAAGAGTAGCAAAGTATTAATATCTGAAACCCCCAGTTGCCTATAGAAACAGTTTTAGATACCTGAAGTAATTTCACGAGTTTCAGGATGTGTGTGCATGTGGTGGGAGACGGGAAATGAGTTAATTTTCTATATTCCTAACTTGTTCCTTTCTTCTCCAGCACTGTTTGCCTGGGAAAACAATGATTCCCTTTCAGCCTTTTCTTCCCTTTCAAAGAACTGGGATTTAGTCAATAGGACTATTTACATGCAAAACGTGAAGCATATGCATAAGTGCTTGCAGGATTGTGGCCTTTTATTGTTGCTAAAGTATCACTGTTTTCCGGTTTCAGATGAACTTGTCATTTTAAAACTTGTAATAAACAAGATGAAGTCATTGCAGGCAGGTAATTAACCTGAAGAAAAATAAACAAGCTTTAAGGAGTTTTAATATATGTTTTCCCCATCCCCAACTGGGGAATATGAGACCCTGCCCTTGGAAATACTGTTAAGTTAGAGGGGATGTATGTAGTGAAATACATCAGGTGATGACAGTGAGTGGGGGTAAAATCTGCCCTTAACTCATTGAAAGCAAAACGGTGTTGGGTTTTCTTGGTTTATATTTAGCTTTAACTTGCTTCCTACCTGTGTTGGGAAACTTGCAGATGGCTCAGTGCACTTCCTGTGGTTTGCTGTGCGGTTTAGTCTGCTTTGGAAAATAACAACAAAAGCCTGACAGACACAATAACCCCTCTGCTGCTGTTCAATACAACACCTTTTGACTTTTTTTCTTAGGGCAGATTAACCAAGGCATTTATGTTCTGTCTAATTTGGTGACTACAAAAGACGACTGTGACAGGAAACTTGCTTATTGAACTATATTGTGGAAGTAGCTGTGACTGTGAGCCGATGTTGCAACGTCTGGGAGCACCACTTGGTGCTCTTGTTGAAGTTCTGTGAGGTGAGAAAAGCTTTGTTGCAGCAGCCCCGTTTTCCACTGAATCTTCGTGTTGTATGTATCCCATTTGAATTGCACCGGGGTCTAATTGCAGAAATTCATGCTTTCCTTGGGTGTTCAGCCAGGATTTTACAGCATAGTAAAAATTCAAGCCTGAGGTAAGCTGTAAAAATTACTGGCTTCCTAGATGGCAAAATAAGGCTCCTCTCTTGGGTTCTCTTTCTGTCACCCTCACTGCAATAACCAAAACCATTCAAAATAAAGCCAAGAAATCACCAAGTTCCCTACTACAGGTGAGGGCTCTCTGGCCTACTGCTTGTACAGTACTGAGCTCTTTTTGAAAGCTAAACAAATAACAACCCTATCAAAATAAACCAGTTTAAAACGGTGGCAAATAAAAGAGGAATACAGTAACATTGTGCTCCTTTGCCTGACTAATGTTTCTGTGTAGTCAGCCCTCGGTGTTATTGCCTTTATGAGATTTACATAAATTAGTCATCACATTTTATCATTTTCCTTTTACATATGTATGGCTGTTATGTGTGTGTGAAAAAATGCCATGAGTATCAGAGGTCTATTTGCATTAGAATTTCTAGTGGAAATGTCAAGTATGACCTTTCCCTTGTCTGGGTGGCTAATCCCATTTGAAATTCCTGCCATGCTCCTACGGAGGGTCACTGCACTTGTGAATTGAGGCACCACACCTGCTGCAACCTCTGCTCCTCCTCTTCCTCCCTAAGCTCAGACCATGGAGCTCGCAGGCTGCAGACCCAGGCTGATGCTCTGCCTCACTGCCCTGCCTGGCTACGGTTCACTGCTGTCTCTATTCTTGAGTTATGGGACCAAAATGCTTTGTTATGGATTATTTATTTTCTTGACATGTTATTTTTGAAGGATTTAAAGAACATAAAGGGAAGCCTGAAGAAGAGAGGGCTCCAAGAACATGTTACCGTAGTCTTCCAGTACTTAGAGGGGGCCTGAAAGAAAGACAGGGACAGTCTTTTAGCAGTGCATGCTGCAGTAGGGCAAGGGGTGATTGTTCTAAGCTGATAGAAGGAAGACATTTTTTACTATGATAGTGTTGAAACACTGGCCCAGCTTGCCTGAAGAGGTAGTGGATGTCCCCATCCTGGAAACGTTCAAGATCAGGTTGGCTGGGACTCTGATCATCCTGATCTAGCTGCAGATGCCCCTGCCCACTGCAGAGGAGTTAGACTAGATGGCTTTTAAATGTCCATTTCAACCCCAAAACATTCTATGCATCAATGATGAAGAGATGCTACAGACAGATTAGTGGCGACTGCTTGCTTCTGAAATAGAGGAATAATGGTTAGGAAACTTCAGGGCAGAAAATTAGGCCTTTTTCTCACCTAGAAAGAAATAAAAACAGGAATAAAGTTGTGTGTGGGTCTGTAATGGCTCCTGGATTGTTGGATAATAGATGCACCTTTTATGAGGAGTGACTTGGAGTGTTCCTTCGCCACAAATCCGTCTGGATTCTGGAAGCAGGTGCAGATATATTGGCAGAAAGTCCAAGTGTTCCTTAAAGGCAATACTAAAATAACCCCAAGCCTTTTTGCTACTACGTGGGTCTGTTGACAGCTTCCCATCACAGGAAATGCTTTTTGGTATGAAGAGGAAACCTGCTTTTAGATTATAAAGTCTGTTTCCATCACAGTGACTTTTTAATCCCGTCATATGCTGAAGGGATTTGGGAATAAAATTTCCTGCATCCTGTGAGAGCATAACTTTTATAACCTTGCTTATCTCTGATTACATTTTATTATTTTTTAGATGTTAGTTTATTTAAATATTTACTTTGGGAAGTAACCATCAGAGATTAAGTTCTTGGTTCCTGTAGTAATCTGGGTATTATCAGTTTATGGCTTCTTTTCTGAACCAGCCCTCAGTCAAATAATTTTTCTATCAGACTGGAGCTCTATTGGCAAGAACAAGAGCCAATGGTGCCTTTGTAATCAGTTCCTGACATCAGAGATAGTATGGCCAGTTCCTGGGCCTCCTTGGTCTTATATAAAGTTTGATTAAAGCACAAAGCCAAGATAGTGGGGATGCCAAACTTGCTCCTGATTCTGCTGCCAGATTGCCCTAGCAAATAACCCATTTATAGTCCTTAAGCTTTGTGCCCACCTGTGAATTGAAAGTAATATCCCATAAAATGAGGAGGAGGTTGGTGTATGAAGAGTCTTGGAAAAAGATGACTGCAGTAAATAAAATTTAATAGTAGTTTGTGTAATACTGTTGGGAATTTAGCACTCCTGGTGTGTCCTATGACCATTATAAATATGTATTTTTAGGAACTCTTATAGTGGTTGTCAGCCTCTGTAGCCCTGGGAGCAGGTTGCCAAAATCTTTGCATATCACTTGTGCTTGCAGTGAGAGGAGTGGCTTGAATGGTTTGGGAATGGGAATGGTAGAGTCTCACTGAGGTGAGCATGGGCAGTGTGCTGCATTGTGCTGGTCTTGCATGTGGACGAAGCTCTGACTCTTCAGCAGCCCACTCCTGCTGCTGGTTTAGACCTTCTGGCCATGGTGGAAACTTAGTACCTGGGGAATAATATGAACATCATAGCGTGAACTTAAGCCCACAGGGAGCCTGCCTGTTCCTGTGGCACATGGCAGCCTGGTGCAGTGACTGATTAACAGCTTTCCATCCATGGTTTAAATGGTATGGTAGTGTGTAAAACCAGCATGCTTAAGCGATTGCGTGACAGCAGGATGCTAACTCTGTATGACAGAACTGGTCACCATACCAACTCTATTATGCTTTTTCCAGTCTGAGAGGACTCCCAACCCACAGCATCTGAATGAAATTGGTCCCAATGCTTTTTATTGTTCCTAGGAACACAGTCTGACTGTATGTCTTACAGCAAGTGCTTTGGTGGGTGCTTAACATTCTGTTGGAGCGTAACTTGCGGCTACTTTCCTGAGGAAGTGAGCTGTACTGACAAATGAAGCTGTTTATCTGTTGGATAGGAAAAAAAAATACAAATAAGAAATGTATTTAACTGGGAGGTGACTCAGTATGTGACAGGTGGGATGCTGGTGACATATTTTCCTTAAGGAGTGGTAAAAGATGACGGGAATAAATCTGTCATGTCCTCCCAGGGTGTGTATGTGGGCAATGTGAATCAATCTATTACAAACATGGATATTATGGGTGGGTGGGGAGGTGGGTTTTAATTCAGTGGTTCTAAATCACTGGGGGCTAAAGCTGAGGTCTTTAGGCGACCCCCTACTCTAATGCCCTTTGCTAAAATCCCCCCCTTGGGTTTCAGTGAGGCTTCTTTCGGCCGATGTCAAAGCGAGCACAATCGAGTCCAGCGAGAGCAGTGCAGAGCTTCCTTGGTGAGAAAAGCCTTGTTTCATCAGGCAGCCTGTTCCATGTGTTTATCTGAAAACAGAACATGCTCTTGAAATGACTAGTTATTGTCCACTAACATATTTACAGTAAAGAGCACTGCTTGCCTCCCTGGGGAGCAGAAGAGCCTGCTGCCAGCAGAGCACCTGGAGGAAAGTCTGAGAAAACTGCGGACACAGCAACTTCCCTTCTGTCTCTCTGGCAGTCCAGATGGGATCTAATCTGCAGTCTGTAGTGTCAGCTAGACAGGCCACAGGGAGAGAATGGACACCTCAACATGGTGTGGTGGGCAGTCACCAGCATAGTAAAACTTTAGGAAATGTGTGTAGGTGTATCTCTATATATATAAAAATAAGACTGTTTCATGACACTTTGTTAATTTGTCAGGCTTTCCTGCAGATTTTTATTACTAAGATAGAAACAGAAGAGGAAACAATTCTCAAATGCATGTAGGAAGGGCTTACCCTACCTGGCTATTAGTGGCAGTGGCTGCTGTCCCATTTTTTTCCCCCTTAGATTCCCTAATAGCCACTTCTGGGCTGTTCTGTACCCCGTGTTTTTCTTACAGGAGAAATTTGATGCTGATGAAAAGACATGGACACAACAGGAAAGAGATGGTGGTTGTGCTGTCTTGAGCCCCTGGGTGCATTTGTCTTTTTGCTGCCTGGTTATGAGTTCTTAAGTGTATTATCCATGTTGGACAGATGGCTCCAGCCAACTGGTCTGATGGGAAGTGTTCTTACGTCCTCAAATCTTCCTGTAAGTCTAACTTTTCCTTTAAGAGAGAGACTGCTTCCTTATATAGGAAGTGCAACCTCTCCTGTGAAGATTTAGGAGCCTCTCCAGGCTGCATGCTGTATCGTTTCCAGGCACTCTGCTGATACAAACAGGCTGGACTTCTGATTCTGTGGAAAACCTTACAAGGTAGCAACCAGAGCCTCTGTAATAAAACCTTTCTGTTTATTAATGGCTTCCTGTAGCTTTCACAAGCTATGATGCAAGCTGAAAACAGCCTTTCTCCAAGAACCCCATTTCCAGGGGCTGCAACTACTCGGGTTAAAAACTGAAGTCAAATCAGAAATATTCTTTAACACTGTATTACTAATAAAAGCTTAACAATATATCAGTTAAATGGCCATGGGTCTGACACAAAGTGATTATATTCAAGGAAAACAGAGGACAAACTAGGGTCATAAACAATATTTATAGTCCTAGGACTGGGAAGGGAAAACTTAATATTCTGAGACGTACTCTTACATTTGTGCTACTTCTCTCTCCCCCCTCCCTCTTTTGCTTCGGTACCCATAGACTGCTGTGTCTGAAATCTGCTTCAAGGGTAAGGATTGGGGAATTTTCTCTTGGTGTTGTAGAGGCATAACTCCCCTCCTCATTCATGTTTTTCTGAGGACATAAGGGGACTAGTTAGGGGATCTGCTGTTGTGCTCTGGGTATCATCAGGGCTTGTTTAGGCGTCCTCATGCACCTCAAAATGGATTTATCTCAGTACTAGCTGCTAACACTAGCTGAGGGGCTGAGGAACAGAAGTCACTGGTGGCATTGGTTTGAGTAGTTTTGAGGTGTAGTCCATTGCCTTCATGACTCATTTTGATAAACATGAGCTGATTACTTGCCATGCTGACATGTAAGGCCACTCTCAATCTAGGGAAAAATCAGTTTTGACCACATAAAGGTTAAATCCTAATCTCTTAATTCTGCTTTCCAGACAGAGAAACTGAAGCAGTCCTTGAAGTCACAGCAGACAGTTGGTGGGAGGTACCTGATTAGCAGCGCAGATTGTCTCCAGTCGTTTCTCAAGACAGCAGGTAATAGCTGTCTGTCCTGGCACTTGTCCTGGCATATTATCGTGCCTCAACTCAATCCAGGCAAGCAAGCCTTTTGAATGCACAGAGGCTACCCATGTCAAGTGTCTTCTGGGTTGGAGTGATTTCTGGGCCAGTCTCTTGTTGAAGATCTGCAGGATAGCTTTTCACACACGCAGAATCCAAGTCCAAACTTACTCTCGGCACAGAACATTTGACCAA
This sequence comes from Dryobates pubescens, assembly GCF_014839835.1. Lineage (NCBI taxonomy): Eukaryota > Metazoa > Chordata > Aves > Piciformes > Picidae > Dryobates > Dryobates pubescens. Next base: position 6,893,055 of record NC_071635.1, read on the forward strand.
TGCTGTTAAGTGCTAGATAAAATAAATATTAGATTGCTTGACAAGTAGGTTGTTTTTTTTCCCCTGTATTTTATGTTAGTGTGACTTCACGCATATGTGGTTATAAGCTTATCAGACTGCTAAAAATGAACTTTCTATAAAAATCACACTGGGCCTCTCAGCTGTGTTTTCCTCTATTATTTATAGACAAATTGAAAACAAATGGTCTTCTCCCTTTTCAAAAATGAAAAGGCACAATGAAATGGAAACAGCTGTCAGAATGTGCTTTTCCTCCCGGAGTCATCCACAATGCAAAGCAAATCAGAGATTATTTCCTTTTAATCTGCAGTATATTGCCTTTTAATGGTGGTTTCAGTGGCAATTCAAGTGGAAGCTGAAGGGAAAAGTGTCAAGACTGTTGCAATGGGATGTAAAGGGTGGCCTGCTTAAAAATAAGTCCCAGCTGAATCTCTTCCACAAAATGAAGAGGGAATTAAAATTTTTATTATTTTTTTTTTTCCCCTCTCTCCCTCATTTTTTAATGATTTCCACCCCTCCTCCCTTTTCTGCAGCTAGGGCTAGCTTCTGGTTAGCTAGAATTGCTGCTTTGGATTTTGGGCCCAGAACATGCAGCCCAAGAAAACTCAAGCCAAAAAAAGAATGTTGTTGGCCAAGCCCTGATCAAGATGATTTTACTTCCTTCCTTCTCCCCTTTGTTTACACCTCTCTCAGCAGAAAAGGATCCTAGTACCTACTGACAGTGCCCTGGCTCGAGCTTTCACTTCTGCTTCCTTCCCTGACACACCCTTAGCTAATAAGCCTGCTCTGATGAAGGAAGCCTGCTGCAAGATGAGGCATAGTGTTAGTGCTTGTGTGTCACCTTGCTGAAGCAGAACACTGCTCTGCTGGTTTTGGTCTGTTTTTTCCCTATGGAAAAAACTGAAAGCCCCTTTCTTGGCAATCTCTCCAGCATTGTATGGTTACAGGGGTGTGGAGATTTCTTGGTCATTATAAAACAAAAATACGCAGACCTGAGGGATTGATACATCTGGGGCCAGATTCATGCCTACACATGTTAGTTTGAGTGTGGTGGCATTTTTTTGTTCCTTCACATCACACATTTAATGGGGACTGTGACTAATAGGTGGGGACCAATGATTGTGAGGAAATACTAAGTCTGCTTTCTACCTCTTTTTCTAAGCAGAGGTCTTTTGTCTCTCTAGTGAGCATGACTATGGCCCATTGGTCAGGTGTTGGTCTCATCTCCCTCATGCAGGAAGAGGGATGTTTCATTTTTACATTGCTTCTTATGCTGGAGCACTTCAGCTGAGAGAAGGCAGAGGGCTGACAGCAGTCATGCAGGCTTCCCAAGGCAGTCAGATAATTATCTGGTATCCACACATGCCCCTGTTGAAGGGCTGCAATTATAGCTGGAGCCTGGCAGTGCTGCCAAGATGCTGGATTCAGGAGCACATTTCAGCCATGCCCTCAGCTCATGTTGAAGTGATGGCTAGACACCTACTTCATTTTCTCATGTCCTGCTGCATTCCTTCACCAGTCCTTTTCTTTGTGCAAGGGAGGAACTTGGTTGAGCTGACCAGAATGCAGCCACAGCACAGACAGTATAGGACAAGGTGTGGAGGAGTTGATCCCTGGGTTAGACATAACCTGTGTGGTATATTCCTTGGCCTCCCTTAGTGGCTGTGAAGAAGGTGTACAAGTGGAAGACCATCAGTATCAAAGGGAGTGTTGTCCTGCAAATTGACGTGGACAGCCTAAGGAGCTGACCCCATTCAAAGACCCTTCTATACTCATGAGAAATTATCCACATAGGGGCAAAATACCAAAGTTTTTATTCCTGAATAAGACCTGTGTCCCATAACACAGAGACTAAAGTGTTAATGTAATCCTTGATGTATGAACAACACAGTGGTGAGACCAGCCCTGGAGTACTGCACACCTTCTGCCTGTCTCTGCTTTTAAGAGGACATTAAAAGACTCAAGTGTGCAGAAACCTTGAGAACAAGCTGAGAGGCTCGAGTTGTGCGTGGATCAAGAATTCAGCTTATCACAAAAAAAAGGTTGAAGAGTGAGTTGATTACAGTGCTTAAGCACCTTTGTGGAGCGGAAATATGTACTAAAGGGCTCTGTAATTTAGCAGGATGAGTCACAAGACTGAACTTGAAACCAGAAAGCTCTGAGAGTTAGGCATGTATCTTTAGCAGTGAGGTTTAATAACCCCTATAATAAACTACCAAAGTGATAAATTCCCCAGCTCTTGATTTATTCAGGTCAGGGCTGCAAGCCTACTTGAAAATGATGCTTAAACCAAACACAAGCTGCTGGGCTGAGCAGAGAGGTAACTGTGATTACATGGCCTCTTGTAGAGACTGTGGGATCTTAGGTGATGTAATGGCTCCACTTAGCTTTAAACTTCATGAGGTTATGAAATAAAGAGATTGTCTTGCTTGGATCCTATGTTCCAACAATAGACAACAGCTTGAACCTGCTCAGTAGATCACCTTGCACACAGGGCAAGTCCATAGAGCAAACTGAGAAACAACTCCACAGCACTGGCAAGTGTTATACAACCCCTTGCTGTATCACAAGACTACTGTAATTCTTCCGGGTTTAGGTCCTGTTGGAAAAGATCCAGCGAGAGCTTTTATTTCTATCCTGACTCCAAACTCAGATATTCAAAGTTCTGTTAGCAAACAAAGTCATCATTCATTTGTGTGCACACACAGAGAAGGAAACTGCTAGTTTTTGTACACATTTCGTACATGCATAGAAAATCTCTGGTACCAGGTGAAATAATTTGAGTTACTAGAGCACCTCTTTGCCTCCAGACAACCTTCTGTGAGCCTCCTAAGAAGAGCAACTGTACATAAGTTAGTAAAAGGTAGCAGAGTGGAGTTTACAATGGGAGAGGCAAGAAATCAAGATGATGAATGAATGCTTTGATAGTGTAGAATGTTGTTAAATTTCTGAAAGCTGAAAACAAGGGTGACTGACAGGAAAACAATTCACCCTACAACCTTTGACTTTTATTTATTTATATATTGATTTTAAACTAAAGGGTGTGTTGCTTGCAAGATATTTCTATTTCTGGCTTACTGAGGCTTCAGAGAGATGACTGAAAGCCTCTGGCTGATTTGATTGTGGTTTCTGTGCCTCATGGTCTCCCCCAGTTGCTATGCATTCTGCTTCTCAAGGGTCCAGTTTTTCATCCTATTATGTCCCAGGTAGCACTGTCCCCCTATCATACTTAATCCGTACCAATCCAATAGCCATATGCAGGTGGACGATTGTAGGAAGAACTCTGACGTCTTCCTACATTGTTAATTCTCTTTTTGGTAAAATATTTAGGTATTTTAGGTGGCTTTTGATTTTTTGACCAATTCTTTTTCAGTAACAGTCTGCAGCTCTCAGTGAGTCTAATATTAAAGATCTCGGGGGCATCCCTCAGTGGCATCTGTTCAGCAGCACGTTCAGAGTGAGGAGTGATGGTGTGGTCTCCTGGCTCTTCCTCCTTTTCATACAGTGTGGAACAGAACAGACCTTAGCCAAGAAACACAATCTCCAGCCTCTAAATTATAGTTAGTCATCTATGATAATATATGACATAATATTTTAGAGAAAGAGGAACTTGAGTAAGACCGATGAAGTACATTCAGATTAATTAATGCCTTGCAATTAGTGTATGTAATCATAGGTGCAAGGCACTGCGAAACTGTCGCTTGAAGAACATTCACTGTACTCTGTACTGTTCTGGGTGAGTGTTAGGAACAAGCTTATGGACAAAAGAAACCATTGTTCTGATGATAATATACGACATCAACATTAGCATTCAAGCTTTTCAAATCCTTGAGCATGCACAGGCCTGGATATGTTTTTATGAGGTTTTTACCTACATATTTTGGTATACATGTGTATGCATCCATCTTCTTTGGGTTCCATAGGTACTTATTTCAATTTTTTTTATTACCTGCTAAAATGATTAAGTGAAAAAGAAGTTTGAAGTCTTTGTGTGGGGCCAAAATCTCTGCAAAGATGAATCTTTCTTCTTGAGAATTAATGGGATTAAGTAAATCCTCTTCATCCCTTTTCTACTTTCTCTGTTCTTAAATATCATTGTTGTTTTTCAGCCATCTTTGTGTATGACATTATACAAACCTTAAAACACTGTGTTAGGAACTTGTATCTCTTAACCAGAGAAGGTGCTTTGCCACCCCTTCTGCTTTGTTTTTGAGTCTTGCCAGCAAAAACACACAGCTAATGGCGATGACTGAAGAAAAGTATCCATTAAAGCAGTGCTACTGTGTGGTATACACTCTGCAGCCATTACTTTCAGAAATCACTTAGTTTAGGGCACTTCCCTCTGACTTTTCTCTCAAACACACCCTATTAACAATGCACTTTGTCTCAGACTGTATTGCAGCTGATGATAAACAGATGGATCTTGGTCACTGAATGAATATGAGAAAGCTGTTTGAGCATGGTATGGTTTGTATTCCCATCCAGCTGCCTCAGGCTTCTGTCCTCTTGAAACCCTGTTGAACAGTGAAGGCTTCTAATTAGGTTTGAGGGTGAGGGTCTCTTTCTGGCCATATATCACTTTCTTAGGCTAGGCTTCCACAAAAGTTGCAAGAAGGAAGATGCTTAATGCTGCCAAACCAGCATCATCTTCAGAATGACCTGAGAAAATGGGCTTTGCGTGGCTCTTTGAGGGAACAGGGAAAAGGGAGAAGATGGTGCAAATTGCTGACATCACCCACAAAACAGCTTCTGGTGTGCTGATCAGATTGAAATGATGTTGTAAGACTCTGGGGACATAAACTAGTATAATAAACTGCATGCAGTGTGGAACTGTGTGATATTGGTGCACCATTAAGTGATGATTCCTGGATGTTTGAATTGTGTTTTGATTCTGTAGAAAGCCTTGGGTCAGAAGGGACCTTTAAAAGCCACCTAGTCCCCTTTTCCTCCTGCCTCTCCTCTCAGTGTGGAGGCAATGGGTCACTAGCTGCTGAGGAAGAGGTTGATGGTTATGGCCAAGGTGCTATCTGCATCTCAATGACAGCTGCCTGTTGACTGATGGGTTCCCCTCTCTTTACCCACTGTCTGCCCATGTCCAGGCTGCAGGCAAGGCAGGGAGTGGGAAATGGCCATTGAGGCCTCTTCCCACCTGTGAGGTCCATCACAAGCCTGCTCTGCCTGAGGGACCCCCGATGGGGCCAGACGGTGCTGAACCCCTTTGTTCAAAATGTATGGAAACAGGCTTTTCTCAGCAGCCTGCTCCCCTGGGACTGGGCTGGAAGGCAATTCAGTGCTGTCATGAGCCATGAAAAGCCCTGGTGCTTGGTTGCAGCTTTGCCTGTTGTGCCACTAAGGTGCAAGTGCTGATGGTGTTCTGTGGAGGTGGCTGAAAGCCACAGAGGGTTGTGGTGACATGGGGAATCCCTCTGGCTAGACCTGTGGGAAGGATGGCACCCCAGGTCATGTTTTAGCTGGCTAACTGGGCTTGCTCACTGGTGTGGTGTGGCAAGATATGAAGGTTTTATACCACAGAATCATAGAATGGTTTGGGTTGGAAGGGATGTGCCTTGCAATAAACGAGTGGGGAGAAACCAGCCAGGGCTGCTGGAGTGTTTCTTATGCTCACAAAGTTGCTCTGCTGCAGATCCAGGTCATTTCCGCTCCCAACTGTGCTGATAAACCCTCACCTCCCTGACAGTAAATAAACTCTGTGATTCCCCAAACGTTGGGACACATCCTGCAATTCAGCCTGAAATGGGGTCAGTCAACTGTCAGAAAGTGACCCATTTTCCCAGCTGCTGCTGTGCTTTTTAGCCGTGAGGCAGCCTGGGCTTGAGCGATCTCTCTCCCCTTAGTGCTGATGTGCGAAGAGAAAAATAGGACATTAAGCGAAGCTGTGTTTAGCAGGAGAATCTTGTATCTTAGACAACAATATTTGAGAATTAAAAGGAGGCTGAGGTGAATGATAAAATGCCACTGTAAAATCCCAGAGTAGTTCTGGAATAATCCTGTGCTTTTCTGGTGCTTTTGTTCACTGCAGGGACCATTGCAGTTTAGATCGCTTCAGGTTTAGAGGGCTATTTTTCAAGTAACCAAGACTGATTCTAGGGCAGGGATGGGGGTGAGCAGATATTTAAAATCAGCATCTCACAATGTTCATGAAAACGAGCTGTTTGGTCTGGTTTAGCTTTTTCTTACCTGGGTTGTAGATTTGCTAGAGACTTGGATATATTTGTGCATTAACTGAGCAACCTGATCTAGTGTGAGGTGTCCCTGCCCATGGCAGGGGGGTTGGAACTGGATTACCCTTGAGGTCCCTTCCAACCCTAACAGTTCTATGATTAAGGGTGTGCATCTCAGCAATACGTGTGCATCTCAGCAATTCATGTCCATTCAGCACACAGGAAGGTGGACCTGGTTTTTAATTTTTTTTTCCTTTTCTTTTCTATGTCCTATTGCTCTCTCAAGCCCCAGATGATAATTTTTGTCTTCAGTGTCCTATTGCTCTCTCAAACCTTAGATGATAATTTTTGTCTTCAGTGTCCTATTGCTCTCTCAAACCCCAGATGATAATTTTTGTCTTCAGTGTCCTATTGCTCTCTCAAGCCCCAGATGATAATTTTTGTCTTCAGTGTCCTATTGCTCTTTCAAGCCCCAGATGATAATTTTTGTCTTCAGTGTCCTATTGCTCTCTCAAACCCCAGATGATAATTTTTGTCTTCAGTGTCCTATTGCTCTTTCAAGCCCCAGATGATAATTTTTGTCTTCAGTGTCTTCTGAGTTTGCTTTGGAAAGCCATGGGAAAACCTTAAATGCATTTTCTCACCTTGAGGGTGATGTCATTCTAATAAGTGTGTTGGGACTGAACATTTTTCAAAGGCAGTCTAAATTCACCATATATTTCTACTGAACCAGGAGAAATAACTGTAAAGGCTTTCTTGGTGTGGATTTTGTGCATGAGTTGTAATTTGTGTTATGTTTGAAAAGTGGGTGACTGAAATGAAAAAATTACCTTCATAGTGATTTTTTACAGGTTTGAGATATATCTGTTACTATTTAATCTTTCCCTTTATTAATGGAAAGTATTAATATCTCTCTACAGAAAAAAAAAGTTTTAAATTTAATCAGTATCTTCCAATTTGTTCCTTTTTCTCACAGAACAGTTATTTCATATTACACTCTGGTGTGTTGCAGTCATCTCAATAGCTCCATTTCACCTTGGGGGTGAAAAAAATCACCTGTACATCTGTCCCCACTCTCAGAATAATAAAACCTTTATGCTCCAGTGAATATTTATCTCCAAGTGTTGACACCAAACTCCTCAGATGGGGCTGCACAGAGAGTTTAAAAGTGGAATGCCCTGTGGCAGTTAATCATAGCTAATGTGGAGCTCAGGAGGAAGAGGAAATGATTTTTATGACTGTAAGTGGAAAAAGGACAAATAAACAGGCCTGGGAAGAGGAGATGTCGTGTGCAGGGGAGCCTAAGGCTTTTGGTATGGCTGCAGGAAATGTGCTGCATGCATCACGAGGGGCTCCCACAAATGCACTCGGGGCTTTCAGAAATGTATTTAGGTCACTGACACTTTGAAAGCTTTATGCATTTTGAGCCTAGGGGCTGTAACAAAGGCATGTAAACTCAGAGTGAAGGCTAGCATCCATCCGTGGCTGGTCTTATTGTATCCACAGGAATTTCAGATCAATGAAGGATGTTAGCAATTATGTGCTGAAATAACTAAGTACAATGGGATGAGGTAAGGAAAGTCCTTCAGCCTCGAATTTGAATTTCTTTTAGTTTCTGTCAGTTTATGCCAACACTCCTTGCAATGCTTAGTGTGTCTCTGGGGCTGTCTTACATTGTTCAGTACAGGAAATGTGGGAGACACAAGTCCAGCAGGAAACAGCTAAGTTGCACGTGTGGATGTGAGCTTTTCCCTGGTGCAAGTATGGGGCAGTTTCACTGCTGGACTTGTGAAGGTATTTTATGGATGTGATGCTGATTTCCCTCCCCCCCCCCCCCCCCCATTGGCACAAAATCCTTTATAGCAGGTGCTTTCCTGCATTTTAAGGTTGAGAAGAAGCAACCATCATGTTGCTTTGACTCCCTGCAGAACTCCAGCCCCCAATGTGCTGTGAAGAAAGTCCTGTCTGCTGCCTCCTGCTTTGCTTGTTCCCTGTGGTTCTTTCCGCTTGTAGCTTCTAAAGGGCCAAATGCAGGGCTATAAGCTTGACCCCCGTATCCAGGCCACTGGGCAGACTGCAGTGAGGAGGAGGAATTCCTTTGAAGTTGTGGAGCTGCTCCCCAGAAGCTGACTTGAGCTCAGTGGTGGATGCAGCTTCCTGGGGTCCTCATGCTGCCTTCCTGAAAGGGATCTGATTCCCACTTCTCCCTCAGCACAACCGCATCGGTTCCACTACAGTGCAGCCTTCTCCCATTGCAAAGCAGTGGACTGAGCCTGGCCCTAAACTATCTCAGAATGACAGACACTCACAGAAAACCCCATTACAAACTTCCTTTCTTAAAAGCCAAAACACACACTAGGAGAGCCTAGAGTCTATGACTTCCAGTTAGGACAATTAATCAAAACATTTGCCATGTATTGTGTGAGCTCCTTCACAGTTTGTGCATTTATCTTTTGAACATCTGCAGAACAGCATGGCTTGGATAGGTTTCTGTTACTACTCTGAGTCTTCATTGGCTCTTAAGAATGAGTGAAGAGGAGCCAGACAACATAAAGGGCAGACAATCAAAAGTTTTGACTCTTAGATCCTTGCAGATGGGCCTTCTGATGAAATGACTAACAACTGTTGCCAGATCAGCAAGTAGCAACCACAAGGCACCTGTATTTATTTAACTTTCATTTTGTCAGATAACTTGTCTTTATGCTCTTGCAGTTTTAACTATGGAATATAAGTCATGAGGCTTCCTTCTGATCTCCCTAGCACAAGTGCAAAATGAGTCACTTGAGATTGGTTGTTGATATGAGTTGTTCTACTGTAAAAGCAGTATAGGCAAAGGCAGGATCAGGCCAAGGTGTGGGCAATGAGTCCAGCATCTAGTTTGTTGGAAACATCTTCCAAGGGCAGGTACTAGAGGGAAGAAAGGTTTTTAGCAGCAGCCTTTGGTGATTGTTAGAGAAGTAAGTATCAATGACCTCATTCTCCTTTTCTGAATGGCCATGCATCTTGTGAATTCAACTGTGAAAAAGGAAAGTGGGACTATCTGCAGCCGGGGCCCCCTAGCCACTTCAGTCTGCCCTGGGTGAGACTCTAGGTGAGGGGCAGCCAGCTTTCCTGACCTTGCAAGCTGCCTGCCAAAGCCGAGATGTTGCCAGATGCCTCAGGCTACAAACCACACACCTCAGAGCCCTCATTCCAGGAATGGCTTGCAGGTGGCGTTGCCAGCAGCTCCCCAGGAGTTTCATTGCTCCAGCCATTATGGAAAGGAAGAAAGCTGTGTGTCCCAGGATGACCTAGTGGCGTTGGCTTAAGTAGCTCCTCCTGTCTTGCCGCCTTTCACAGGCACAGACTCTGATTGCCTGGTCACCTCTGTGCCAATCTATCCCTGCTGCCAGATGCCTCAGTGCAGCCCTGGCACACAAAGTGTGCTGCTTGCTCATGGGCCATGTGAGGCTTGCCTTACTCTTGCCCATTTCCTTGCCTTCCTTGAAGGCAAATATTGAAAATGTGCAATGCTGAATATTGGCTTCTATCAGAGCAAGTCAGCACTTGCTCCGTGGCTTTGAGTGCTGTTGTTTTCAGGTGCAGGGAAGGGGTTCAAGGTGGGTGCTTGTCTGTTCCTGAAAAGCAGTCAGCTTCTCTGTTCCTGGAGTCAGGTATCTGAACAATGGCAAATGGCAAATCTGTAATTATTTCTGTATGTATCATTCTCTGGTTTTGCAGCTGATGCTTTATCTGTGTGCTTTTGGTCACTGGTGTCTTTTGTTCACCAAATAACATCCTGCTCATATATGTGATATGGCTTGTTAACATAGGATAAAAGAGCAAAGTGAACCTGGTCGACTGTTAGAAGCAACACTGCTACACTGCTGGGAGGCTTGGCAATTGGCTTTCAGCAATCCATGTAGCTGTGCCTGTAGCTTCATGATTTAGGGGGATGCTTTTGTGTCTAAAGAAGCAAGGTTATTCTCTTTGTGATAGTGGAAACTAGTTAGAACATAGCATTCAGCTAAATTTGACCTTCTTTGGCTCTGGCCAGCCTGATCTAGTGTGAGGTGTCCCTGCCCATGGCAGGGGGGTTGGAACTGGATGATCCTTGTGGTCCCTTCCAACCCTGACTGATTCTATGATTCTTTGCTTTGTATGTCCTGCAATAAGATCTGGTAGTTTAAAAAGGCTTTTATGTGACTTTTGCAGAGTATGGTCTTGGCCCACTATTATCTAGCTTTCTTCTGGGTCCAAATATGACCAAGAGGAGACTGAGCTGATTTAAGGATGTCAAGATACTGTAACAAGGTCAGCTTGGTTAAGGGTGTGTATGGTAGGAAGCAAAGCACTTGACAGCTGCCCAGCTGCCTCTCCTCCAGCAAATTATTCTTTCAGAAGGATCTGAAATTCAGACTGATCCCAAGTTTTCAGTATCAGGATTATTGAAATATTTAGCTCTGCCTTATCCTTCCCTTCAGGCTATAGAGTGTGATCTGTCTTCAGGCAGAACTTCCATTTGCAAGGAATTCTGCTGAAAGACATGACACTGAGGGAAGCAAAGGGATGCTGTGGCGTGTGGTGTGTCACCCAAGCAAGAATGGTTCTGTCTTTCCTCAATTCCTCAGCTTGTCTGTGTCTTCTGTTCATGGATTCATTGCCTTGAGTGGTTATCTTGGATCCGAATTTAGCCAAATAGAAAAGCTCATTGTCCAGAATTGTGCTCCTGCAATGAAAATGCTGGTTTCACTCACAGGTTGGAACTAAAGTTGACTGCAAATTTCCTGGCCTTTGTGAATCTTAAAAATCAAATTTGCTTTTGCACTAACATCGCATCTTAAAGTGAGATTTCCTTGTTTGTTCTGAAGATAAGGGAGAAATCAGGAGCGGGATTTTATTTCACCAAGAAAACCTGGTGAGGCCACTTTTGATTGGATTTCACTAAAACAAGCAAACAAACAAACTGGCCACACTCATTAACTGTAGATCAATGAACAGTTTCAGTCAGGAATATATGCATTCCCCCCCCCCCCCCTTGCAAAACAAAATGTCTGTTTGCTCCTGTGCAAAGGCTTTGCCAATATCAATGTTATCACAGAGCTTTTTCTAGAAATTATCATTGGCAGCAAGTGACATAAAGGTGGACCAGCCTGGCCAGTAACCCCAGACAGACTTTCAGTCCCAGGAAATGTTAGGAAAAAACCACCAGCATAAGACCCAGGGGCTGAAAATGAGACTGTTGTGTAGATACGTGGTTTCTCTTCAGTAAGTACAGTTCAGATTTGCTGCTTCTGGAAGTAAACATTCTCTAAGTTATGAGGTAGGATTGAAATGAGGCATCTTTAACTATCCTGTTGCTTGCTCATGATGCTTGAATTGGTGATATCGATCAAGAGTCAGAAATGGATGTATGAATTCAAGACTGCATGGTTCTAGACATGCTCTTGTGCAGATCAGCAAAGAACAGGGGAAGGGCTGCGTTGGGGAGGAAAAGGCTGCTGCAGAAAAAGTTTTTCAGTGGTGGCTCATGTGGGAGTTGCTAACATTCTACAAAGAGCTGGTTTGTCCAGCCCTGCAGATGAAACATGCAATTTGTTTATCACAGAAAAATGCACAAAGGAGGCTGACAAAGTTTGTTTGTTTGTTTACTCTCCCTGTGTGGTTCCTGTACCTGTCAAAAAGATTTTATGAGATGGAGAATGAGGAGGACACGTGGTTTCCTTAGCTGTGACTGAGAGGAGATGGATTTGTAAGACAGAACGGTTGCATTAGTTTATCACAGAAAAAAGGCACAAAAGAGCCTGAAAAGGTTTTTGGATACGTGGTTTCCTTAGCTGTGACTGAGAGGAGACAGGTTCCTAAGACAGCTTTGGCAGTGGGTTTGTTGCTGCAGAGGATCGTTTGGGAAATCCTGTTGTGTGTGTTTGAGCGTGGCAATCACCCTGGTGCTCTTCCTCACTGCAAACTACAATAACCCCTGCTGGGCTCAGAGCGCGTATTACCCCATTTGTAGTAAAGGTGTTGAAATCCTTTCCGCAGCAGTGTCTCTCTCTAACCCGGCAGCGAGGGCTGTATTTGCTGACTCAGCAGCGTTGCTGGTTCACTGGCTGCACTGCACACAGTTTGCACGTCCTGTGCTTGAAGTTACTGCAGGGCTCGCTGCTTATCGCTTGGTGGGCAGGGAAAGGGCACAGGAGCAGGAGAGCTGTGCATGAACACCGCAAGCCTCAGGAACAGGATTCCCATTTACCTTCAGTGCTGCTGAAATGTTGTGCTGCAGGTCGTCGGCTCCTACGGAGTAATGTGCCTTGCTGATGGTTACATGACAGCATCTCCTTCACTTTGGCATCTGAGAGCTCTACCTCAGATGCCTGTTAACAGGATAATTTGTTGCACATGCTTCCACTTTCCATCCCGTGGGCAGCAGCTGGTTTTACAAAATGTTTGCTGTTTGTCAAGCTGCTCTCCCTGCCTGAAAATGTTTTTGCTTGCTCAAATTTTTTTGGCTCATACCTCAAGGACTTGTTACTAGGTAACAGAGTTCCATTTGCCAATTGCCCACTATTTCCTTCTCACCGTATTACAGGCCTGATTATTAACATTTAGTTCAGAGAAATTGCTGTCATTATGTGAAGTAACTTCCTTTAGAGGTTACTCATTAACCTTAGGTATTTCACTGTGCGATTATAATTGCCAAATGCCATAGGCATGGAAAACCTTTGAACTCCTCAAGGTATTAGTGTATGGGAGAAATGGTATCAGCTGTGATTTTTATATGTTCTCCACATCCCCCATCCACCCCCCATTTATTTTTCCTTTTGACTGTGTTCTTGTTCTGTTCCTCTTGGTGTGCTCAGCTGCTGGAGAAGAGAATGTTTCCTTCTAAAAGGGAATCCTGTTCCCCTTTACAGAGCTGAGATTAAACCCTAGCAAACTCAGTGGTACTACAGTGCTCATTATCTGCTTACCAGTGCAACTAAGAACAGAATTTGATCTCTCGACCTTACATGAAAAGTGAATTAATTGGGAAGCCAGCAGTCTCGTGTGGCATGGTCCACACTGTTGCCATGCACAGTTTTCCAGCATTTAGGATGGATTTTCTATGTTTGCTTTGGAGATAGTTTCAATCAACTGCTAGTTTCAATCTGCTGCTATATACTCCGTCCAAGGGATAGAAATTTTGAGACAAATCCACCATTCTCCTCCCCCCCTCCTTCTTCCATTGTCTATGCAAACAGAATCAGCTGCACACTGAAGTGTTTGTCTCGGGGCAGTATGTGTCCTCTGGAAAAATCTTTACTAAACATATTTGTCTTTCCCCCCTAACCCACTCCTTCTTAGAAGTCCATTGACATTCCTGGTAACTTGATTCCTCTGACAGGATAGAGCAAAGCTGTAGTGTAGGCCTGTGCTGCCATATGACTTCAGTAAGGAAATATATATCATATTCAGGAAATTAGGGATAAGTGAGAGATGTACATGGAGCTTAAACAGATCTAAAAAGCCCCAGAAAAAGTACACAGGCAACAGGCATGCTGGTACATGGAGTCAGAACTAGTTTTGATGGCAGGAAACAAAATGATGTGGTGGGCAAGGAAAACTTAGCTTGGTGAATCTTCTAAAATGTAACAGTGGAATAACCAGCCCTATAAATAAAAATGGGGGAAAACTAAGGTGGTATCATCCAATGATTCCCCCAGGTCTGAGCTGGGCAGTAGGGAGAATGTAACAAGATGAGAAACTTCCATCAAACTTTTGATTTAATGTTGCTTACCCACTCTGATCTCTCCTCTTAATCTCAGCATGAGTTTGCTTTGTTTTAAGAGGGGGAAAAAACCATCAAGATGAGTTATGTGCTTGCATGCTGCACACAGTACAATCACTGTGATGAAAGAACAAAGTCCTGATATTATTAATAATGAGAAATGTCTAATACCACAGTTTCTGATAGTGGCCTAATTCAATGGTTTTTTTCTTTTTCCATAGCAATTTGTTTCTTTCATCCTCCAGAACAAATCTTGCTCCTGGTGTCAGTGCATTTTCTCATTTGATGATGCAGCAGCTGTAACTTCTCAATTACTGTGTGTGGCAATGAGCTAAGCAATAGAATTTGTGTTGATATCTAATGTAATTCCCTGGGATAAACTCAGTGATCCACGAAGTCCAAGCAGTGCAGAAAGGGGGGTAATACTTTAAAATATTTTAAAGTCAAACTATGCTTCACTGGGTTCCTCTTTACTCCTCCTGCTTAATCTGCTCACCTGTAGCTCCAGCTCTGATTCATGAGATGCATAGCTCAGCACAGTAGGAGCAGCTCAGTTTTCAGTGTATGTTTTATGGGTTTATTGTCAATAAATCCACGTCATTTAATTCAAACTAGCAGTATAGTTTAAAAACAAGCAAATCCAAGTGGTGTTAACTGCTTGGAGCCCTTCTGGAATCCAGCATAAAGTACAGTTTGCTGGTGTGCAACATGAAAATTACCAGCAAAACTTTATGCATGAGACTGCACTCAGTGAATTTAAAAGGCTTCTAGGTGCCACGAGCACGTATTGTATCAGAGAATTTGGATTGCACACAGGTATAGAAGCGTGCTCCAAGTTGCAGTTCCTCATTGTACTTGAAGCAAATATATGCAGAAGAACCTGGGCAACTGAGCCGTAGCAGGGCTGACACCTGAGACAAGGCATGTTACTGCCAGCTGTGGCATGTTTCCTACATTCTAGGAGACCAATGAGTGCTCCAAACACGTTTATTTATTTATTTATGAGCAGTCTAAACTTTTCTGTCCTCTACTGTGCAGGCATTGCAAAATATTTAGCCTTATTTTGATAGATGACATTGTTTTGTTTGGGTTGGTGTCGTGGAATAACATCCAGTGTGATAGACCAGGGATCTCAAGGTTGGTTTTTTTCACCCCCTACAAAAATGTGTGAGATAGTTCAAATTTCACTTCCCTTCCTTGCCCCCCCACCTTGTATATTGTTTGCAAGTGCAGAAGAAAGAGGTTTATTTTGAGACAAAAATTAGACTGCATAGTAATACAGAGTCAAGTACTTTCTCCCACTGATGATGTGGCAAATTTGATGTTCAACAATGACTGTTAGGTTTCCCTGGAAGTCTGTTCAGTGGGGTGAATCTCTCTTGCAGAAACCTGAACTGTAACTGTTTAAGGGGGAGAAAATGAACAACAAAACAGAGAGGCTTCGAGTGTAGCATAAGTGGTGCTGTCCAGTGACATACAATAACAGGTTGAAGTTGTTACAAACACTATTTCCATAAGATCTGGATATGTGCCTTTGCAAGTCTGACTGAAAGCATGACTTCTTGTTCTGGAAGCTCTATAAGAACATCTGTGAGGTTCATTGTATTATTTTTCTCATACAAGTTGCGTTGAAAATGAAATGCATGCCAATACCAGTCTTCTATGATGGACACAACATTGCCTGGCCACCAGAAAGGTTATATTTAAACTTACAAGAAAAAAATTGGTAAAACATTTAGGCTGCTGCTGCTTTTTCTTTATTTTTTTTCTTTTCATCAATAAGGGTTAAATAGAACCTGTGCTCAGCAGCTAGAATCAATTGCTTACTCAGCTGGTATATGTGGGAGGAGTGATTAGATGCGAGTTCAGGATGATCATGGGGAGGAGTATGTGCAGATATACTCAGGGCAGAAGGTGTTGTCAGTTATGAGGGTGAATAAAAAGGCTAAGGTAGATGTGTAAATGGGAAACTGAGTACCTGGCAATAAGCCTTCTTATGGTCCTTGTCCTGCAGAAATCTTGGTTTCTTAAAAAGAAAAACACCAGAAAATGATTGCACCTCATGATTTCCAGGGCTAAGCAGCGTGGTGAGGTATGAGCAATAACATCTGACTTGCTGCATGGTGACAGTAATGCTGGATTTTGTTTTTCTTTGCCTTTTATCCCCCCTAAGTGGAGTTACTCTCCATGCAAAAGCTGGGATCTGTTGTTTATGAATAAACATGTGGTGAGCTGTGTGACTCTAGAAAGCTGCAAAATACTCTCTCCCCGCACCTCCTACTCTCTATTGCCCAATGTGGAAGCTGTGGCTCTGTGGGGATTTACCATTTCCTCCTAGGATCACCTGTGCTGGAGCTTAAATAAAAGTTTGTTTCTTCAGCTGTCTGACTTTTGACTTTATCTGACTCAGGCTGACCCCTCAGTTTTATAATGAGCTAGTTTATTTGCTTGTGCAAATTGGGTTTTCTTAGACAGAACTATAACAGACTGTATAGAGGCCAATCTTTTGATCATTTTACCTCCGGAAGAGGGAAAGCTACAATGCCATTTTGCACTCTCTGGGTTGTTAATAACATTAAGTTACTGTTCCTGAATGCTTCATAGGTTTGTTTGCTAGGTTTTGTTGTTGTTTTTGCTTTGTGGTTTGGTGTTGTGGTGGTGGGTTTAATACTATGTTGTAAAAATCTGGTGTGTATAAAAATGTTTCTCCTCTCTGTGCTAGAGGTACTGATAAGATTTAGAGGCTGTTTATGATTAGTATTATTATTTTCATTCACAGGAAATACAGCACCTTTACTTAGCAACCAATCTGACTGTTTCTAATTCTTCTTCAAATGTATCTTTATGTCATACCTATAGGGAAGCACGAGGCAGGATGCTGGAAGTAAAGGAGGAGTAAACAGCTGGTGAAAATGGTGCCAGTTTTTCCTCGATGGGCCTCGATCCTCTAATAGAGCCCAACAAAGCCAGGAATGATGTGCCAAAATATCTTTTTAATAAACAACACAGGCAGTAGGAAATAATACTGGTCAGGGCTTGTTTTTCTGGCTCGCAGCCTCATTCCAACCTGTTGCAACCAGCTATTGAACGTCTATGGGGACACCCCCATACAAGAGGCCCCATGGAGGAAAGGAACTTTTACATTTCTGTTAGACTGGGATCCTTGCCAGTGGCTAAGTTCAAAGTGCAGTTTCCAGTAATTTGCAGTTACTACTCTGTGTGTTTGATAGGCCAGGACAGAAGCATGCAACCCGAAGTAATATTTCCTGATTTCTGACATTTCTCAAGACATGAATGGAGGCTGCTGAGGCACTGAAACTTGGAAGGGTTTTCCTGACTCCAACACCTTCGATGTTGTCCTTTTCTCCTCCTGTGTAGCCCCCTTCCTTCCCCCCCATCTCCTCCCTTAGATCGTGTTCCCTGCTGTTGTCAGTTCCGTATTTGGATGACATTTATATTGATTGTTTCCCTATGCAAACACTGGGCGGCTCTTCTTATGCAACCAGAAAAATCCTATTGATTTACCCAGTGTGAGGTTTATTTAGACTGTGATCCATCTGTAGTAGTGACAACACTTTCATATCCTCTTAGGATTACAGTGAACTTTTCCATTTTAGGGGAAGGGGATGCAAATGATTCCCACCCCCCCCCCCCCGTTAACCAGGGTAGGAATGAGGTAAGCAAGGGAGAAGCCAGTAGAATAACTACTGTTCTCTCTAACATATGCAGTTTTAGGCCATGTGTATGCCATTGTGGTTATGGAAGCAGCATCCTCTGTAATTAGGATTATATAAGCATTCCTATTGTAATCCTTTGTTTTCAGCTTTCCAAAACTTGCCTCTTTTGGGCTGATATTTTCCTGGCTTATTCTCTGCCATGTCACGACTTATTTATTTATTTTCCACGCAGGGGTGCAAATGTGGTAGGGAGCTGAGGGAATGGACCTTTCCTGCTTGTTTGGAAAAGAAAAAAATGCACTTGATGATTTTGAAAAGTAGATCCAAAGGCAAAAGAAAGTTGCCTGGATGTGTTTGTCAAAGAGGGGAAAAGGCTTTTGGTGACCACTTTTTTTTCCTTCCTGAATAATCTACATTTGTGCATAAAGTAATGCAAATGTACGGTGCAAAGGCAGAGCTAAGGTTGTGAGGGCAGCCTTAAATGCTTAAAATCCTAATTGTCTCTTTTTACAGCCCCTTTTTGCAGGGACATGGGGGTATTAATACAGCTTACTACAAAATCAGAGCAATAGGAAATGTGAAGGTGCAGTATTCAGTTCTAACTCTACCTCTACAGGAAAGTGAGTACTTTCATGAACAAAAACTAAGTCCTGAAACAGTGTGTGTGCTGATTTTTGCACTGAAGCTTTAATTTCCACCTGAAAATGTCATCTTGCATCTGTTTTGAAGACCAAATAGAATTCCTTTGACTAGTATATAGCTAGAGTTTTCCAACAAATAAGCAAGCAAATACCTTTTCTTCCAGAGTGCACCAACAGGTGTTCACACAATCCAAGCACTCATGAGGTTTTAATTAAACTAACAGTTCCCTGAAAGCAGAGGAATTTGGAGCTAATTTTCATCTTTATGCTTGTGCTGACCACCTCATATCCACTGCGGTGTGTCCGCTCTGGTGTGACATAAGTGGGATTGCCTGAACAGCAAGCTGAAGGAAACAGTGAGAACATATTTTTGAGCTGAATGCTTCAAACACTGTAATTGGAATTGCATTATTCATGATTAGTGCCTTTTTTCCGATGTTTAGTCAAAAATTCCCCAGGGCAGCAGTGGGAGAAAGCAGTGAGTAGCAAATGATCACAAGATGATCTACAGTGGCAATTAATTTGCCCATGAGTGTAGTGCATCACTGGCACCAGGGTGTTTGTCATGTGGCAGGCAGCTGTGTTCCACTGCCGGATGCTTGAGCCCTCATCTTTAACCTGCTGCAGTGCTCTGGCCTCCCTCTGTTTTGATTTTTTTTGGCCAGAAGGATATGACTGGAGTGCAAGGGAGAGACCTGCAGCTTGGTCCATGATTTTGTTGTTGTTTTTATTAATTGTGTGCAAGAACAATTCACCAAAGGTTGGTTGCACAAATTTGCTAAACCCACAATCTCCTGTGGGTAACAAAGCCTCTGGCTGTGTTACAAGTGCTATGAAGTAATTGAAGAATGTTGGGTTGCATCATGAGACCAAACTGCAGGTAAACAAAAGGAGTGTGCCACATTCAGATGCAATAACTCCTCATAAACCTGGAGGATTGCAGCGAACTTTGGGCAGCTGTGTTGTTAAGTAACTCCCTGGCCTAGAGAAGCATCAAAGATGTTAGCAATAAATACATGTACTATGCTGACACTACAGCCCAGCTTGGTTGAGGAAGATGTTGGTCTCACTAGATCATGTAAGGAGTTTTCAACATATTCTTTTGTGTCTTCTTTGTTGATGTGTGAAACCAGAACAATATTCAAGAGGCTTTTTTTGGTCCCTATGATATTTGCTTGAATGTGGGTGGCACGGAGGGAGCTGGCTTTGTACTTCGAGGTTCCATTGAAAACACAAAATCATGGAAGAGGGAACGTGTCCTGGTGCTCACTGTGGCAATAAACCTTGAAAATAATTCAATGGTCTGTAAAGTTCAGCACGAGTCTTGCTCAAATAGTGAAATTTATGAGAACAGAGCAACTGTCACACCAGATTAAATCAAAGGTTATTGTGACCAAGCATCCTGTCTCCAACAGAGGCTGGTGAAAGAGGGATTGGGAAAGGGCCTGATGAAAAGGGGATAGATATGTATTTGAAATTTATTTTTCTACTGCTGTATCTTTCCAGCTTCTGACAGCCATACAGCAGCTTCCTACTCTGAGGTTTACATTCAGACTGCTGTGCTTGATAGCTGCTGCTGGATGTATTTGTCATCCCTTTCTCTGATCTCCGGTTCAGCCTATGTGCTTCTTTGCCTCGACCAGCCCCTGTGGGAACTGAGGCCCGCACTGTAATGGTTACATGAAAAAGCACTTCCTTTTGTTTCTAAATTGCTGCCAGTTTAGAAACAGGCTCCCCAGCTTCTTTTATTAGATATGGTAAATTCCCTTTTTTACCACATTATTCCATTCATTATTTTCTAGGTGCCCATTCTGTCCTCTCTTAGCCAGCTGCCATGGCCTCATTTATTTGGTTTCTTCTTGTCCAGAAGTTGTTCTCTACTGTTACTTTCTACATTGCCTTTTTCCCCTCTAATTATTTCTAGTTCTACTATGGGCTTTGTGAGGTACACTGTGTAGAGGTGAATGCACCACTGCAATCTAAGGACCCTAATGTGTAACCCTGTAAGGTTGCTTGTATGAGCAAATCCAATGTGTAACCCTGTAAGGTTGCTTGTATGAGCAAATCCTTGTGGACACGAGCCAAAGGTTGTACTGATTAGCTTGAGAAGACCAGTACTGTCAGGCTTTGTCTGTGTGGTGTCAGAACAAGATAAAGCTGTACAAGTGCTCCTTGTTACCTGCTTTATCATCTCTGTTCTGAGGTTGCAGCTGTGATGCTAAAGCTTTGGCTAAACCACACTTCAGGTTCCAGTACCTGAACCAGTGGATGCCAAAAGAAAAAGATAATACCAGCCATCACAGGGTGATGAAAGTCTGTGACATGCTGGGGGAGGAGGAGGTGAGATGTTCCTAACTAGTTCAACAAAAAGCTATTATGCCCTCCCTAAACCCTGCAATACACAATTTGCTTAGTTATTTTCAGGGTTTCTCATGATCCTTTTTGGTTATTTGCATACATGGAATTTTGCCTGTGAGTGCTGCTACGAATTGCCCTTAAAAAGAGATTTTTTTTTTTTTTTTTTAGTGGAGGATGGGGTTGGATGCTTGAGACTCCCCTCACATCTTGGTTTTGTGGAGCACCAAAAGCCCCATGTGCTTCAGGAACAGCCATTTGCACAAAGCCATATAATGCAGTAAAAATTCAAGTGGTTCCTTCTGTGGCAAGGTTACAAGTCAATAATTCGAGCTCGGATTGTGTCCATGGCCACAGAAGAGAAAGGATTACATCTCCACTTCCCCTTGCTGTCCTGGCTTAGTGAATACAGACCCGTTCCCCGCAGGGAGCCGAGCAGGCGAAAGGAAGGGAGTGTCGTTCTCTTGGGAGCTGTTACGGCATCCGCTCCCCCCAGGAAAGAGGAGGGAGGAATTCCGACAATTCCTTGCCAAGCTATTCCAAGGACAGAACGCTTACACCCCACCAGCTAATCAGAGCTGTTCCTGAAGGCTTTATTTTAGCATCTGGAGTTCAGTAACTTTTTTAAGCCTAGTTTTGTACTGAGGATTACTGTGAATTTAGATCCAAACCATTGCTCGACTTGCACATCCAAAGTAAGCATTGTTAACAAAAGCCAAGCGCTTTACGCATTTTATTCAGTGCTAGGAGAAGTTTGACTGCTGATGTTTCATCTCCTGAATGAAGCTGAGCTGTAGTGTTTTAAGCTAATTCTGGAATTTTGAGGCACAGCCTGCACGGCAAACTGTAGTGCCTGCGATTATGCTAGCGGTGATCAGTTGGAGGTCAGTGAGATGGGGGTGCACAAAGATGCAGGACTGAATCCTCATGAAAAGACAAATGTGCACTTTGCTGTGTTTCATATTGAGCTACTAGTTTTTTTTTTAAGTGCCTCTGTGTATAATGTCTGTCCATATTGCCTTTTACATATTTTTTTCCAGGTCTGCTACTGTTCAAATAAATCACAGAGCACAGCAAGAATTTATCCTGCCTCCTCTTAAAGTACATAGGCTTCATGGTTTTGCCACCTATGTTATTTAAAGTCTTGCTGTTAGAGAGGTTTAAAGAGAATTCTGCAGTTACTTTGGAGAAATATGTGGGGAAGGGAGGAGTAAGGTAAGAAAAGAGAATTTGAGGCAGAGGAGAATGCTTATCTTTCTTCTCTCACTGGATCAGCCTGGCCTGAGTATCTGCACAAAGGAGTTTTGAGTCTGTCACTTTGTAGGAATCCGTGAACACAATTGAGTAGAACCAAGCAGGACTGAACTAGTCTGGAAGCTGAATTGCTTTGTGTGCCACAACAGTGCTCCTCTCCAGCTCTGGTTGAGCATTTTGGCTTTATGCAGCAGATTGCTACACAAACAGGAGGGGAAAAAAAAAGCCTTTTCCCCCCTCACATTGCTTCTGCCCTTTATGCTCTAGATTTTACAAGGAATGTAATTTTGTTGTGTGTGGAACCAAGGGATTCCTAAGTGAAGGAGCAGATTATTTGTTCTGTGATGGGCATGTTAGTGAAAAGTGCAGAGCAATGGGTGTAGCCCATTTAATAGCTATTAAGCTGTATAGTACATGGGTGTAGCAAAAGCTTCAACTTGCATGGGTGGCTTTTTGGCAAATACAAGGATACAGAAAGAAATGGAACAATGCTACCAGTGTGTTGGAAGAAGAGGCCCAGATAAGTACTGTTATTAACCAGCAGGGAGAGCAGTTAATGACCAGGTGGAGAGCATCCGTCCCAGGTGCAGAGTGATTATTGCAGCAGCACTGCCCTCGGACACTGACATTCACAGTAGAGGAATTAATAAGAATGGAATATGCAGATAGGTGAAAACTAACCTAGTGATGTCTGGCTGTAATCCCTTTGTCACAATCTCTTTTATCATCTAGCACTCTTCTGAGCGTGTGGGCATCAAATTGTAAGTGTGAAAGGATTCTGAATTCTCTCTCTCATTCATCACCCCTTCGAGGGAAAAAACCAGTGGAGGAGTGAGACAATTTCAGTGTGTGCATAATGTGATATATTGTTATTGCTTGAAAGGCAGAAAAAAAGGGATGTTGGGAGATGATTTCTTTAACTGTAAACTGGATTCTAGATGATTAAAATCTGGGGAGGGAGACGACTTGATTAGACTCTCCCCTCAGCACCCTGAGGTAATGATTAATTCGCTATCTCAACCTGTCTCAAATCATATTTCTGTTTAGGGTTGCATTGCCATAGTAGTAGACAGGCTTTGGCTTTCAAGATAGGATGAACAGATCAGACTGTGGGGTTCCTTACAGATACAGGAACATGGGGTGGTGGTTGCTTCATAGTGTCTTCTCCTATAGACTGAGGGAGTGTGAATTGCCCTTGGTTTGTACTTCTGGAGATTTTTCTACTGTTCTCAACCAAGTCTTTGGGAAGCTGAAATAGTTCTCTGGCCTGGTGTTTGGGATACAGCTATCTGAAGGGGGACACCAGTTCCTTGCTCCAGTGAACAGTTGGAATACAAGTTTCTCACCTCATCTTTCTTTTCTGTCTTGCTGTTTATGCTTTTTTCCCCCTGTAATCAGTCTTTTGGGATATGAAAACTGTATGAATACAGCTGTTGGCTGTGCTGGGGATGTCTGCTTTGCCTTCCTTGCTGCCAAGAAGCTGTTCTAAAAGGTTTCTGGGGCTAGATATTATCTTGTGGTCACAGTTGATGTGTGTTCTGGAGCAATGCTTGCAAGTGCAGCAGGAAGAAGAAAAGTTAGCCTAAAAATCCCATCGGAAGGAAAAAGGAGCTTAGAAAAATGGTGGTTTAGGACTTAAATTCTGAATTTATCTGCTGAGGAAAATTTAGAGACTAGCAGGACTAGGATTAGGATTGGGGCTTGACAGCAGTAGTATTACCAGAGAGAGAGAGAGAGATACCCAAACCTGTCTTTTGGATTTAGCTTTGTATATTAACTCCTAGAAAGATGTAATGTGCTAACCACACAGCTAAGCTCAGAGCATCCCTTTCCTATTTCTCTTGGCAGCCAGTTTGTTTAACTGCAGGTCACGCCAGGAAGGAAAAACTGAAACAAATCAAAGCTCCTCTTCACTTTCTAGTCTGACTTTCTCACCTGATAGATACATTGTGGGGCATCACCGTGGGAAACTCAAGCTCTGCCATGTGCTGTGGGCTGTGATAAAACAGCACCTGATTTACCCAGACTGTGTTGCCTACAGGAAGTCTGAAGTTGTGGTTTGCTGAAAAACAAATGAAAGGAGGGGAAGTACGTAGTTTTTGTTTTGAAGATGGCATTTTTGGAAACTCCATGAGTTTCCATGTCAAAATACCTATGAAGTAGCTGTTTAGTCATAGGAAGAGTTGCCCTTTATTTACCAGGCATCTGTGTGTGAATTAGGAAACATCCTTTAACAGATGTCAGACCTCGCAGAGATGAGTAACTCTGTGGAAACAGTGTGCATGTCAGACGTGACTGATTGCTTGATACCCTGTACTCTGCCCTTTGTTTGTGAGCAAGGCTCAAGGAGATGCACTACCAATATTTCAGTATAAGCCAAGCAGTGTCCACTTGTATCTTGCATTTCAGTAGAAGATGCAAGATTTTCTTACTGAGAGCATTCTCTTGACAAAACCAAACTGAGAGGCCAGTTTGCCAGCTGGTGTTAGCTAGCAAGCGTTGCTCTGCATCAGGTTAGGACCTGATCTCTTTATTTTTAGGTTAGTAGCAGCTGTTTTAAGTATGCATTTTCCAAAATATGTAAGCACTTGTTCGTGGAACTGCCCTGTGCTGTGCAGGGGCAGTTTGGTTGTTACCTTTCCCCAGTTTCTTGATTCTGTGTGTAGAATATGAAGCTCTTGGTTTTAGCATCTGAGGTGTAAGACAGGAGTAGGGTCTGTCATCCCTGGCTGATATATATGGGAGGCTGGGAACTGGAATCAAACTCAGTGCCTCTCTTCAGGCCTTCTATATTAACTTTCATTACTTTTCCATGTGATTTCCTTGAAATGTTTCATGGTTTTCCCAGGGCTTTAATACTGAATCTCTTATTTCCTGGACAAGTCTCTGAGCAACCTGATCTAACTGGACCTACCTGGAGCTGGGAGTTGAACTAGATGATCTTCAGGGGTCCTTTCCAATGCACATAATGAAAAGCAAAGGATACTTTTGGGGCTGATAGATGAGGGATAGCAGGGCAAGCTGTGGAGCTGAGGAAGCCACAAGCACTCAATTTTACCCAAAGATATGAACCATGGTTGTTTTCCTATGTTTCTTGTTTCCACTTCTTGCAATAAATTTAATTACCACTGTGCAGGACTTTTTCACAAGGGCCCCTCCAGGAAATTATCTACAGGGGACTAAGGATAAAATTTCTACTTGGAAATTTGTGTGAAGTCAACCTTCCTTAACATCAGTTCTCATTAAATTGAAATAACTTCTGTGTCTGCATGCATGTAGTTGGAATGCAGGCAGAAAGTAAATGTATGGCATGGCAAATGGTGAATATCTGCAGAGAGCTTTAACATGATGTGACTTCTGTGAGCACAGAAACATCCTGGAGATGCCAGCAGACAGAGATCAGAGTATTGGTTTCCTTTTTTAAGCAGGCAGGTGGACCAAGGTAAATAAAATGCCCAGGACACCTTGTTCCCACTGCATGTACCAATGGACTGAGGAACTGCAGCAGTCCTTGCTGCCCCTTGTCTTTCTGTAAGGTTTTCAATCCAGCCAAGGCAGCAAGAAACCTGCATGGTTTGAGAGAAAGAAGGCAGTGAGTGCAGTCCTGTATGCAGTGAGCTAATTTGATTTGTTCCTTATCTGTCAGAGAGGTTGCAGCCTATTGAGCAGTTGTGGGGCAGCTTTGTGCCCAATTCTTCCCTGTCAGGAATCAGTCAGTTAATTATAGAGAGAAAGTGTTTCTTTTGGGCCTCTGTTCAGGTCTCCTCTCAGCTCCCTACTAACACAGGTGGCATATGTTGGGCATGTCATTTTTGACAGGGAAAAAATGAACGTGTACAGGTAAATGCAGATCAGTGTAGCACCAGTGCTGTAAAAGCTCAGATGGGAGTTTTTGCATCAAAAGCCAAAACTTCAGGGCCTCTCAGTATTATGCACAGGGATGATTTCGGTGCTCTGCAAAATCAGTGTTGCAGATACCTGAAAGTGTGCAGATACCTGAATGTGTGAAGGATAAATTTAGCAATTCACGGGTCAAGGATTGTTGTTCTGTGTACTTGTGGCTTCAAGTGTCCTTGTGCCTAAAGAATAGATATGGTAATAGAAGTACAGATGTGCAAGGAGATCTGCTTGGTTCCCAAAGCCATTCTTCTGAGGTAAACGTGTAGTGTCTTTCATAGCTCACTTGTAGCATAAATATCAAGATGACTACTTTGCCATCACCAAAATGTCCAAATCCTACCTCAGGCTTCATCCAAAGCCCTGGTACACACACAGCTCTTGGAAGTTTTACCTGCAGAAAAGCTTCCTGTTCAGGCACTGTCAACAGATGCACGGAGCACAAGAATTACTGTTGACAGGGAACACTTTATTACGGGGCAAAAGATCCTCTTAAGAATGTAAGGTCAGCAGTCTGCAAGTGAAGAATTTCTTATGCACCTCAACACACAAATGTTTGATGCCTAATCCTTTAATATGATTTTTATGGATTGATTTCAACAGGAATTTGAGGACAAATCTTCAGTAGCTGAACAGCTTTCTAGCAACAAGCTGTCTTTGTTGAAACTCATGCTCCAAAATAATCTCACTCTAGTTCATACTCTTTTTGTTATTATTTTGGTGATTGTTATATGCCAGCAGCCCAATCCTGTATCTCATCTTTTAGTTTTTACTCCTCCATGTTGAATAAACTCCCATTGGCCTTCTTGAGTATTTTGTTAAAGTGAGTGCTGCTGTTTATAGAGAGCTGTATAGAATAGTTTTCAACATGCTAACACAGATGTCTTCAATGCTTAATTTAGGGCACTGCACTTTGGCAAATTATTGGAAAGTTACAAAAAGCTTTGTGATAAAAGATACTTCTGCTCTCCAAATGCTTTCTTTCAAGTGGTTATTGAATATCCCAGAGCATTTCCTCTGTGAAGTTTCACTCTTTGGCCCGATGCAGAGAGCAAAGCTGCGCTAGCTAATCCGAGCTTGTGTGGTCATGAGAGTGTGAATGCTTACGTATCTGTGTGCTGTAGTGACGTGGAACGGTTTGGGATCAGAAGCACAGTTTGTGGTTATTTTGTGTTAGTTGTATTGGTAAGTTCATGGATAATTTCCAGCAGACATTTCCCAATGCAAACATATTTTCTTATCCATATGTTTTCAGTGGTAGGAACAAAGCTAACAAATGAAGTAAGCTAAGCTTTCAAATTAAGGCATGATAGTTTATGAGGATGATCTTTCCTCAGATGTTAAGTGAATTTACTGATGTCTGGGAAGGCATAAAAATAAATGGCACCCAATTAATGAAATGGAATCAAAGACATTACAGATCTCTGAACTCTGACAAAACTGCATGGGTACAACCTTTCACTGTAATAGAGTTTGTGAGGCAACTTCGCAGTGAGATGTGGCTGTGAATCCCCTTCAGGAACCGCGCAGTGCAGTTTACTTCACCCAGTACAGGCAGTCTGAGACTCCAGTATCACTTAGCATGGGATCCCTTGCAACATGGTGAAGAGTTTTGCACTAGCTCTTTGTTTCACCAAAAGACACTTCTGAAACTGCAATTACTAATCAAAAATAGAAAAAAATATTGCAACTATTTGTGGCCAAGCAACTAAGCCAAGCTAGGTTAGCAGTACCTGAGTGACATCTGAGGTAGTATTGTGTGTGCAGTGTGTTGTTTCTTTTTCCCCCCCCCTTTTTTCCCCACCTGTGACATGAACTACACTGATGAGATACTGCAGTTAACACCAAAGAATTTGGTTGCGCAATATCCTGGGACAGTGGTGTTATAGGACAGGCAATAGCAAGGCATGGCTGACTCTATCATACGTGTCAGCCTGAGCTGAAATAATTTTATGGCCATAGATTTTATCAGTCTTGCAAATCTTCTACTGGTTTAGAGCATAATTTCTGTTTAATTTGTGCTAAACAGCCTTCTTGCTTTCAGCTGGTCTAGGTGACTTCCCTTTCTTGGCAAATTGCAATTGGTTTGAAAGTAAACTCTGTCCTTCACAAATTTCTTCGTGAGCCTGTCCTGAATGTCTATGGAGCTCTGGTTTGTTATCCTAATTATTGTTTTATCCTCCTCCCCTTCCAAAAATATCCTTTTAGTTATGTCTGTCCAAAGCTTTCTAACCTGTCTCTACTCTGTCCTGTATCTCATGTTTCTGTGGAATATAGCCCTTCTCTAAACTGTGAGATAGTTTGTAGTGAGCTCAGGCAGAAGAGGCATCTGAAAGCTACTAAAACCATCAAGTGCTTCAAACCCAGCTTTGTCAGAAATAAAGGATACCTTTTGGTTTAAGTGATGGCTAAACTTTTCCAGCTGTTGCAATTGTTAAAGAATTTTAATTTGGAAGGAAATGAAGGCTTTTCACTGCACCATTCCTCCACCTGAGGTACTGCTTTAGTTCACTGCACTCTAGATATTCACTAATCTCTCTTAGTAGAGGAGCTGGTCACAGGTTTATTTTGTTTAGTGTGAGAGTTCTGCCTGATCCACCTTGTTTGGTGTGATATGCATGTTCAAGGACAGCAAACCTCTTAGACTCTGCCTGTACCATTTGATCCAGGAGGTCATCTCAGTTCCTGGGACTAGGTGCATGTGCCAGACATACCCTGGTGAGACTCTGAGCTTGAACCGACTTCCACTTTTCCCTCATTTCTCCTTAGGGTAATCCAGATAAATAGACTGGATATGAGCCTTAACACACTCTAACAGGCCCCAGATCTGGATGGTTTGAAGGCAGAGGGAATATCAAGACAGGGAAAGCATGCCAGGCTATCACCAGCAGGGATCTGGGCAAGACCTTAGAAGACCTGTTACCTACAAAATACCTAAAGAGATCTCATCTGTTTCATTTCTCAAGTTTCTTGAGTTTGTTTTATTGCAAACCTTCTGGTCATTTTACATTATGTTGCAAGGATTGTGCCATGGATATTCCATGTTATCCCTGGAAGATGTGGGCTGTTCCCAGGAAAGGAGAGATTTTTTGAAAGATATTTTCAGCAGCTCAGAATGAATTGGGGCTTATTCACCACTGTCAGTTCTGAACATTACCTGCCTTTCTGCTAACGCCTGCAGCTTTGCTCTAGTTGCTGAGACTGCATTTCTGGCACTGTATTGGCTTGAATACCTGTGCCCAAAATAAAAGGGTTGAGTTTGTTGATAGATTTTCCAGAACGTGTTTCTTATGTTGAATTGAATGAAAACGCTGCAGTGAATAAAACAAACATTACTGTCTCTTTGAAAAGCTGAGCTTTATACAAAAAGTATTCCAGGTTATTTTCTTCCTTGCTGTCGATGACTCTTTGACAATGTGGGGAATGTAGTAAGTGACCCTGTGGGGGTTTGTTCCCCCCCTGCTTTTTTCTTTAACTTCTGGCTTTTAATGTGTGGACAGTCAGGCAGAACAGAAAATCAAGAAGCACCAAGAAGTGTATTCAATAACTGTGATGTAGGTGGCTTGTGAGGTCCACTTCATTCTCAGCTCCTCTTAGATCTATTTGTGACCTTGTAGGTCTGTGCTATAAAACTACTTGTATTCTATAATCTAGGGACAGAAAACGACTCTGGCAAAGCTTCCAGGTAGTTTGCTTTAGTAGCAGCTGCTGCAATCAGAGGCATTCAATGCCTTTCCTGCAAGGAAAGGGTTATCTCCCCTCCCCAGCGTGAGAGCACACCCTGCTCTAGCCTGCAGGCACACAGATAATAATAACATGGAAGGATGGCAGCCTGCGCTCTGGAACGGTTTATGAGGAGGAAGTCCACAATTACATATTTCTGGGCAAACATTAACCAAGACTGAAGCTTAGCTTCGAAGAAAAACAACAGACTGGAACCTCCAGTAATATAGCTGTTATGTGGACTGGAAACAGCAGTCAAACATTCATGTAGCATTAGAAGCAAAGTAAGAATAGCCTGACAACAAAGGAAAAGGCTTGGTAATATTCATATATCCTGGTGGGAGCTTGCAGAAAGCATCTCTTTCCTGACCCAGCCTTCCATTAATATTGGAAAGAGCAAGGAGACTTATTTTTTTTCTTCCCCTTCTTCTTCTTTATAAGTACACTCTAGCTTTGTGGAAACAGACTTAAGCCAAAGTAATGGAACTATTGTTTGCTATGCTCACGGCCTAATCCATTTATATCGGTGGTTTCAGAGCTTACCACCACACACTGAAGTTCCTCCTTTACAAAACAAGTCACTTTGGGCATCTCTCAATCACTGCGGTCACCAGGCTAGAAACAATTGCTATTCTGTGCTGTGGTTTTGTAAAGTAGCAGCAGTCTTATTTTGAGCTTTGTCTGCTAAAGTCGGATGTGCCCCTTCTGTTATAGACTCTGTGTACCTAAAAATGGAATTGTTACACTAAAATTAAGTAGACAGCCAAATGATACATGCTTCCTCTCCTTTGTTGTCTTTTTTTTTTCCCCTGACAGACCACAATTGCTGCAGAGAAGCTGTCCACTCATTGCAGCAAGCTCTGGGGAAAAGGAGTGACAGAGCACAGACCGATGTAGGAGAGGAGTGTTAGTCTAAAGAGACACTTGCTGTGGCAAGCATAGTATGTAAATTCCACAGTTAAGCACTTTGGAGAAAGTCCAAAAGATGAAGATACATACATTACTGCTGCTAGGGGGAAGGGAGGGAATCTTAAATGTCTCCATAGAGAGTATTTACTTGGCTTTTTGTTTCCTTTCCTCTTTTTAAAGGGCAAGACAGCTGTGACTGAGGAAACCTTACACTTGGATTAAACCATTGAAAGCAGGTTTAATGGTAGGAGTTAGTTTGTTATGCTTTTAGCTGAGCTAAAATAGACTAGATATTTCAGGAAATAAGTTTAGAGTTAGGGCAGATCAGGAAATAAGTTTAGAGTTAGGGCAGATAGATATCTACCTCCTCCTGCTAGTGACCTGGAATCACTAATGTCTGATAGCCCTCGGGGAAGCCAAAATGCAGTGAAGTTGTTAGCTCAATTGACTTCATGTTGGAGACTTGTTCCTGCCCCAGTGCCTTGTCTTCAGAATCAGTACTGATTATCATAGAATCATTAAGGTTGGAAAAGACCTCAAAGATCATCAAGTCCAACCTGTCACCCAACACCTCATGACTACTAAACCATGGCTTCAAGAGCTACGTCCAGTCCCTTTTGGAACACTTCCAGGGATGGTGACTCCACCACCTTCCTGGGCAGCACATTCCAATGGCTAACAACTCAGTCATGCTGCAACCAGTACTCCACAGCGAGACCCAAATGGAAAATGCAGTCTTGAGAACTCTGTTGTGAGGCCCTTTACAACAAATATCTTTGAAAAGCAGCAGATCCTGCTTTACCTACTCTGATGACAGATGACTGTGTTCTTTGGTCTTGTCTTTCCCCTTTTCTCCTCTGCCTAATGCTGCACATTTTGTAATGCTAATGCCCCACTGCCCCAAATGTTTTGGCAGGTTAAATATTTAGAAGCATTTTAACAAAGCACAAAGTAAATGGTGATTTCTGTCATAGGGTGATTTCTGCTATGTTTATGCTTGCATCTTTAAACCCCAGAATATTACTAGGTAAGTACCAGTTATTTTAGGTACATCTAAAGAGATCCCTTTCTAGCATTTTGTAAAAGGAGAGGTTCAGATGAAAGAATTTGCCTATGATGTTGGATATGGC
Organism: Dryobates pubescens; assembly: GCF_014839835.1. Lineage (NCBI taxonomy): Eukaryota > Metazoa > Chordata > Aves > Piciformes > Picidae > Dryobates > Dryobates pubescens. The sequence goes on from NC_071635.1 coordinate 6,924,588, forward strand.
TGGATTTTACTGCAGTAAAAGAAGAAAGAATAGTCTAAGCTTAACACAAATTTGCTTTTTGTGCCTGTTTCGAGGATGGTCAGATGATGGACAGCTAACAGAAAAGAGCTGCATAGGTCTTTTGGACTTCAGTTTTGTAGTTTCTTGCATCTTTCAAATGATGTTCTTGGAGGTGGAACCTGAATGTAATGTTTTAATGGTGTGACGGTATAAGTTTTAATAGGTTGGTATTGTTATTTCCTGAATGACAGCTAATTTGGTCTGTGCTAAAGATAGGCCATCTTATACTTCAGTCTTGAGAAGCAACAGCCTTAACACCATGTCCATGAACCACCAAAGGATAAGAATCTAAGCTGCATATTCAAGTCAGATGTTTTTTGCCAAAGTTACTCATTGCATTGTCATTCATAATCATCTTCCCGTGTGACAGGATGGGCTCATCAAATCCCAGAGAGATAAAGATGAATTTGTCAGCTCCTAAAGGGCCAAAGTAAGCATCCTTCTGACTAACAGTCTTTGAGGACTGTCAGGAGTGGTGTGAATTTGGAGTTACGTGCTGCTGAGTGGCACAGAAAGTATGGATGTGTAAGTGTGGTTAGTGATTTCTCATTCTCTCTGCTTTTTGTGTTCCCTGCTCTGTATGTGAGAGCAGGAAGGAGGATTTGGATGGAGAAAACACCACCTCTTCATCTTTTCCTGACTGAATCAGTTGTTGTCCATTTCTAGAAGTCATCTTTGGCCTCTAAAGGACTACAAAACCATGAGAAATATCTCCTGACTTTAGTGTGTAAGGTGGGACTTCAATGTTCTCCTGCCTGCTGGGAACTCTGCCTCATGGCTTCTCGCCTGTCTTTGCTTACATCAAAGCATGAGACTGTGCAGGTGTTTCCCTGTACAAGCTGCCCTTTAAAAGGGGAATGTCCTGAGAAGAATCTCTTTACAATCCGATGGTCTCGTTAGCCTCATCTGACAACACAAGCCAAAATGAAATGCAAAAATTTGATGAGAGCCTCAAAATGGAGAGACAGAGCGAGCCCTGAACTTGGCATCAGATTTGGAAGAGAGCTTTATCATCTTTATGCTTGATAGTCAGGGCTGATAATAAAGGTGAATTAAACAGATCTTCAATGAGTAAAACCTTTAAAATGAAATAAACCACCAAGAATCACCTGAAATCTGTTGAACATACTTTATGATACATTACATTGTTTCAATGAGTCTCATTTTCACTCTCTAACATGCTGCCCCAGAGTGCAAATCTCTGCAGCACTGGGGGTGAGAGAGAGCCTAGTGTAGGCAGGGCAGTGTTGACAAGTGCCTTGCACCATCTTGCCTCCTTCCTCCACAAATCCATCAGCATCCACGCAGCGGCTTGTACTTGGTAAGAGCACTGAAAGGAGATGTGATTTGGATTTAATCATTAGCAAATGTCCCTTGACTGTTTCTCAGTTGCCCATCTGAGTTTAATTCCAAGAGAAGGAAACTCTGATGTATTCCTGCCTTCAGGTATAATTACTTCAAGACAGATTGACCGTTTAAGCACACACGACACTGCTTAGCTTTAATTAGAGTAAATTGGCAGAATTTATACGACCGGTAGTTTTGGGGACTGTCAGATGCATGAAAGTATATTTTGCATATCATTTCCTGCTGAGGCTAAGACCAAGGTACTAGCTGAAAGGCTTGTAATTAGGATGAAAACACTTTGTAAATTTAACCCTATCTCCATTAGAAGTGGTGGGGGAAAAGGGTGCTGCTCTGGGAAGAGGGCAACATTTGAAACAGAGCATATGAAGCAAGAAGTTGCTGGAGACTGTGCTGTAACACAGAAGAGTGTTGTTGCCAAATGGAAGTCTTTGTAGGCAGGCACAGGTATTTGTAAGTGCGTAAGCAGAGTTTATAAACCTGAAGCTAATTTTTTTGGAAGGTTGTTCTGGTATCTCACATAACCCCAATGTTGACTATAACAGAGATTAAAAAGAAAAAGAGATTTGGCTGGATGTTCTGTCACAACAGGTCCTAGTGCACTGATTCAGAGTGCCTTTGGAATAACGTTAGCTTTTGCTGTAGTCATTCCTGACTTGACCCTCGGCTGTAATGTCACCTGCAAGAAATGAGTGTTTAGTACGTGAAAGGATCCCAGATCACTGATTGAAGAGTTAGTGAAGATCAGTACTGCAGCTGAGCCCCTTCTGTACTGAGCACTGAGAGACCATTCCCAGGAAGAACTCTAGGATTTCCTTGCTGTTGTTCTCTCTCTAGCCATTTGTGATAAGAAGCAGTTTTTCTTAAGTTATGTGTTCCAGGCATAAGTGGAGTGGCAGAAACAATGGTTCAAGATGAGTAAAGTGTATTAAGTGCAGTAGGGGATTGGTGGTCTTCTTAGTGGTCCAGCTGTGCATTTGTTTCCACGCCCAGCACAGGTATTGTTTTCTGTTGCTTTCATTTTTAGCAGGTTGCTGGGATTGCAACCCAAATATGAAACATTTAGGGACAGCACTTTGCACCATGACTGATCTCTCTTTGATGAGGCTAATAATGCTCCCTAATACTTTTAGGAGGGAAGTCATAGACTTGTATTTCTTACTGCATGGCACATCACAAACGAGAAATGTGGTTAATGGCTGCTAAGAACTCCTTGAATTCTCCTCTTCAGGGAGTCTTTCCTCAAGAGAGCTGTTATCATTCATCTGGTTAAATCTGGATGTTTTCCTTTTTTTTTTCCCTCCCTTATATTGTTTGTTCTGCTTTGAGGTAGTTACAGTTCATTTATGTCTAGTGAAGGAACAAGCGGCATTTGCCTCCGTGGGCTGCAAGGGCTCATGGGTGTCCATTTGCATAGGCCTTGTTACAAAGGCAGACCACATCCTGGTGAGGACAAAGTACTGTCTGATACACAGCCTGCATACACCAGTGCCTCCCTGGAGGGCAGCCAGGATGTGGGCAGGCTTTGTAAGAAGGCACTGTTTTAGTCTGTGTGGAAGTCGAAGGAAGGGATAAACCAACTAAATTAATCTTTCTTTCCATTCTCTGGCCAAGCTTCCACCAGTCAAAATATGCATATGATTCACTACCATATAAATTTTTCCTGTGCTTTTTGTTTGCTGTCATCTAGGAGAAAAGCAGTGTCTCATTCACTCAGCTGCATTTCACTTGGAGCAGTGAATGTTTAGAGGGGACTGGAGACCCCAGCTTAGGCAGCTCCTTGCAAAGATATTCTTGCTTTGCGTCTATGTCTGAGAATTGTCTTCGAAACCAGGTGGTAAATAAGAATGTTCATTGTTTTCCATCTAATGAGTCAAAAAAGCACCCCACACAGCAGAAGTGCTAGGGTTTAAACTTCAAGGTCTTACAGAGATGGGTAGGCAAGCATCTGTTGGGCTGTCAGCTTGTGCCTGACTCGTATATAATGGAAAACCTGAGCTTGTGGGGAAGAGGGCAAAGCTGCTGTTTTAGTACAAATACAAATCATTATTATCTGCCAGTTAAGGACAGCAAGATGAATCCCTAAGGCATTCAGTAATTTGTCTGAAGCTATATTGGGTGACAGAGTTGGAGATATTACCCCAGATTTCCTGATTTCAGGTATGTAAAAAAATAAATAAAAAAGAGAAGCAACTGTGGGTTTTTTTCCCATCCCCCCCCATTTAAACAGCACCATAAAATACAGACTTGGTGGAATGCTGAGAGCAGCTTAGGGTGATTTTTAAAAGGAATGGGGCTGCATGGGTTTCTGGGTTTTGGTGGGTTTTTTAAGCCTCACATTACGTTTCGTAGTCGAGAGGACTCTCATGTGGCTGCAGAGTTTTAATAAACCTTTTTGCAGCTAAAATAAAATGTTGAGGTTTGATGGGAAAGCAGATTGAAGTGGAACATTGGTTACATCAGTAAATGTGCCTTATTCTCAGTTGGCAGTGGGGAGTGTGAGTCAGTATGTTTGTTTCAGCCTCTAAAAATACCATATGTCTTTATAATTCCAAACAAGTCCTTACGATGGACAGAAGCAGGGCTCTTTATTGCTTAAATATGGCACAGTGTCTGCTGCCTATTGAATAACCCTGTGAAACAAACTAGCCAACATCCTGATTGACCACTGTTCTGCTGCTGTGCACCTCATCAAAAAAGGGGAAATTCACAAAGGTGTAAAACTTCAGTTAGCTGTGGGGAAGCAGGTCCTCTCCCTTGTGTTTGCAGATGCTGGAGACCAAAGTTAGTCCTGGCACAAACAGGTGACTTTTCCATTCAAGCTGATGGGAGTTGCTCCCAGCTGTGCCAAGAATGAATGCTTTGAAAACGCACTTGTGGGTGAACTCTTCGCAGATTTTGTTTATCCAGGTTTGGGTAAACACGTTGTCCTAAAAACTACTGCCTGAGCCTAGCTTTACCATATGATTCAGTATCAAAACTATGTGAAATTATCCTTTTGCCTCTGGGTCTCCTGGGTTTGACCTGAGAATAATTCTGAGGATTTTTAGTTTGCTGGAATCGCAAAGCTGAGCAAAAATGGAGTGCACATCAAAATTGTTTTAACCAGCAAAAGTGCTTGGTGAAAAAGCCCAATCCTTATTGGTTTAAGACATTTAAAAGTAGGCAAATGCACTGTATGGGACTCTTTTTTTTCTTCACTGACTTAATTCAGACCTGTTCCTGGCTGACCTCTGAAAGGTAGAGGTAGATTTTGTGTTTTGTTTGAAAAGAGATCAGCCATTCACTGATGGGATTGCAATCTAGTCAACTTGAAATCTTGGACATCCCTTACTGGTATATACTCTGGTAGAATACTACCATAAATGATGCTGGGCATCATGCATGTGACGGATATGTAGGTGTCCTGAAGCCAGGAAACGTCACTTACAGTGAGGAGAATTACTTTTTTTGAGTATTAGGGGGGAAAAGATCACAAAGTCCCATAATGCACACATCTTTTGGTAGAGAGCTGAATTATTTTCTCCATCCTTCTGAAGCTGTTAGGGTGGAACACTGTGAACTGGCAAGGTATTTTTACAGTCTCTTATGTGCTTTGCCCAAAAATCTATGAATAACTTCAAATTTCTGTATTCTAGCTGTAGTTTTAAAATGGTCTTTATTTTCTTTTCTGCTCTTATGCCTATGAAAGGCCGTCTAGAAAGATTTGATAAACCTGTTGAATTGCACAAAGGACCTGTCACAAACATCACGGAGAGGGTTTCTTATTCAACTGTAATGCATCAAAAAACATTGCAGCAATTTTTTGTCAGTACCGCTGCATTTGAGCTTACAAATGGTGAATTTAAAGGAACCAAAGATGAAGAGCTGATCAAATAAGATAGAATTGAGAATTAATTTACAATATTTACCAAGCTTCTTCCTACAATTGTTTTGAATCATTTCTCTTCCAATTAATCCCAAATCAGGCTGTCTCTATCTGCTTTCAGAGCTGCGTGATGTGCATGACATTTTATATTGCTCTCTCAATGTAAACTTCCAGGGCAGTCTCAGAGAAATTTGTTTATGGGTTTATTTTCACACTAACCACAAACCTTACTGTTGATGTTTTGTTCATCTTAGATGGTGAGTATGGGAACATCTGGAGGAGAAAGTGCAAATGATTTTTCTCATAGTATGTTATAGCCTGATTGTGCTATTTCTACTGCGGGTAGAGAGGATTGTTGTGCTCCGTGTTGGCTCTTTGGCATTCTGTGTTTGCACAGTGTTTGTCCTGTGCAACACATAGCATTTTCATTGCCTTTTTTCCCAGTGTTATGCTTGAAAGTTGTTGTGTGTTATCATGTATCAGACAGTTGAGATCACTTAAGACTCATGAGAGACAGCTGAAAAACTCTTCTTCCCCCCATCCTATGTTGTAGCTTGGCCTTTTCAGGGTGGTGCTGACTTATCTTTATTGGTTGTTTTGTTTGGGTTTATTTTTTTGGCTTTTTGACACCCCTCCCCCCCCCACCCCCCCACCCTCCCTTTTTTTTGTTGTTGATTAGGGACATGGATATAGGAAATACTAAAGCTTTACTGGAGTTGCAAGTGAAGGAGGAGGAAGCTGCTCAATGAGCCAATACATGGGGTCCTATGTCAGCTGATAGTACCCTTGTTAAAGCCTATTATTACTATAGGCCTGCTTTTCCTCCTGCTCTTGTCACTTGAAAAGCTCTGAAGCCATCAGTCTCTATTTATCTGGCTTTAGAGAGAATGGGAAGAGTTGTTTCAAATCCCCAGGAAACACCATGAACAAAGGATGTGATTTTCTATGTCAGACCAATGGCTTATCTCATCTTTTATCCACTCTCAGCTTTTGGCCTTCATCAGTACCTCAGACAGCAGTGGGATTTCTTGCCAGGTATCTATCCAAACGAGAGGCTACAATGAGGGCCTGGGTGTTTCTCCCTGGCCAAAAAGGACAGTTGTTTTATACCTTGAAGCATGATTAATTATTTTTGTAGCATTGGCATTGTTCCTTCAACAAATGTGGCTTGTACTCAAGGCTGTATTCCAAATGTTTGTCTTGATGTGCTGGCTGCTAACAGCAAACGTGCAAAAAAACCCCACAAAAAGGTCGAAAAAGATGTGACTCAGGAACAGAATTAACTTCCCTGCAGAATTAAGTGAAGGAAGTAACAGCTAACAGCACAGGACCAACAGAGCTTGAAGCTACAGCTCATCCCGAGGGTGGATGTGTGTCAGGTGGGTCTCTAAGTGTCCAGTCAAAGTTGCTCAATGCAGAGTGAATAAACTAGAAGTCTTTGTGAATCTTTCTCTTCTTCTGTGGTCAAAACACTAATCTTCCAGTCCAAGATCCTTTGAGATTTCCACCCCCCCCCCCCTTTTTAAAAGGGATTCTTTTTCTTCAAATTCCACCCTCTCTGATTAATTCTGAATGTGCAAAATGGGCATAGCTATTCTTTGTAGTAGGACAGCCACCATGGGTGATATATGCACTTGAATTTCACCATGGAAGAGCTTCCAGCTACTTTGCTTTGCTACTGTGCGCAGTAATGGAAGATGGTCCGTTGAACAGATGCAGTGCTGACTGGTTTCTGTGCTGAGCACAGATGGCAGAAATCCCTCCTGTGCAAGGGGTCTGCATGGCTGCTTTCCTTCACTTCAACCCCACTTAAAGGCTATTTTCAATCTTGAAGTAGGGCTGAAGTACTGCAGTTCTTGCTGGCACCACAGTAAGGAGGATGATGGGTAAGTCTTTCAGATGTGCCAGGAGACACTGACATTTGCTTTCATGCTTCTAGTGGATTTATTTTTAGTCTCACAAGATCTTTCTTATGGTGATGAAAAGCAGCTTCAAAATCATGGTATGTTGTCTTCATTTAATCTGCCACCACAACCAATTTTCTAATGAGTGGACTAATTAAAGATTGTTATTTGATGCTTTCGGATACTGGTTCCTCCTTCGTGGAGTTGGAACTAAGAAAATAATTTCTCTGCCTTATCTTCTGATGCATCTTGCAGGGTCACCTTTACAGCACTTCAAATGTGCATGCACCTGCAAACTTTTCTGTGCTTTAAGATACTGTAGAGCTAAATTAAGCTCTCTGGATGGGAAAAAAAACCTCAACATTGAATCCTGAGTTGTTTTCAGGCTCCCATTTGCCATATCCCCATGGACTTGGCAGCATCTATATGTGTAGCTTTAGCCTATCTTACTCGACTCCATTGTTACTGGTTGATTCCACCACGTAGCCTGCGTGGTGGGGGGTGGTGGTGGTGGTGAACTCGTGAGCTGTTAAGCATGCAGTCTTGCAAAAGCTCTTGGTTTGTCGTTTCCTCCCTTCAGTAGCAGTAAAATGCTGCTGACTCGCATACCATGGATACCTGTCTATCCACTTAACGCAACCAGATAGTGTGCTTTATGGGTACAAGGGTCAACTGGACAGGTTCATGAAAGAGAAATTAATTGAGGGTGACTAAACAGATAAAAAGAAGTCTGGCACAGGAAGTCTCTGATCCTCAAATGGTTGGCTTCTGGGAGGCTGCCAGGAAAGTATCATATGTGCATATCCAGTTCTTCTGCTCTTTCTTAGGTATCTGTTCTCTGCTGCTATTAGGGGACAGGCTGTTGGGATAGATGGTTTGTTCTGACAGCATGGTCTCTCTTATGTTTTGATACATAACCTCCTATGTTTTGATTCAGAATCTGTCTCCAAAGCAGAAAATACTGCTGCTTGGGCACCTGCTTTAAACAGCTGAGACCTTACTCCTGTAGAAGGATCAAGATGCAGATTTGAGGGACCTGATCCTGACATGTACTTTATTTTCAAAGCTTGCTCTCCCTCAAAGTCCTTGAAAATATCAAAGACTCCATCTGCCCATGGGTCCCTATTCTCTCTGATATGGTCAGTAAGGTGAAATGAGGAGATGTACCCAGTCATCTAGTTGGAAGAATTATTTATTTGAGAATACCATGCATTTGTCCTTAATTACTGTTCCCATTGCCAGGATCAGTCCTTAGCCTAGTTGTTGCAATCCAGACCTAACTCCTAGCTGGATAGATCCTGCTGGAAGTTGCTTGTGTCATTTTCCAAGAGTTCCATGTTTGTATATGTTGAGGCCATCCTTCCTGTTCACTGAGTAGGCATGACCTAAAGCCAAGGAGCTTGGGTAGCTTTCCACAGCTGTCAATAAGATAACACTGTGGCCCCAGTGTCCTGGTTAAACGTTAACAGTCTGCTTCCAGCAGCATACATCCAGGGTAGTGTGCAGTTACTGGTGCCTGCAAGTTCAGCATGCTCTAATTGGCAATATTAACATGCCTTGGCATGCTTTCAGTTGTCTGTTCTCCCTCTTACAGTCTGCTTCTGTACTGTTGCTTGTTCTGTGTATCTTACGTAGGTTGCAAGTTGTTTTGTGGGGTTAAATCTCCCACTGTGAATTTGCCTTTACTGTGCTACGATATTTTGAAGCAGATATGCTGTTTGCTTTTGCCCTTAAAATTCAAACAGTGTTGGACTCTGATCTTAACACCAAATGAACAGTCTGTCTTATGTGAGGCTTACATTTTGGAGGCATTTCTAGCTGGCTCATTTATTCCTGGGCTGTTTGCTGTGACTCGGAAGTGGAAATGCCCAGTGAGCTCATACTGTCTTTTGAAATCCTGACATGTTAATGTACTACCTACTTAGGTGCTTAATTAACATAGTAACTAAGTAACTGGGCTGCAAGCAAGTTGTGTCTGAGTTGGCACCCTGTCAGGAGTATGAGCAGGCACTGCTAGTAGCTGCTTGATTAGCAAGGAGCAGAGCATTTCTGATAGAGGGTTTTCTCTTGGAGTTAATGAAGCCTGCAACAAAGTCAGCAAGTTCGTGGGCTTGGCTGGCAGCTTGCAGCTAGTGAGTGCAGGTAGGAGCAGGAGCTGTTTAAGCACCTGATTGCTCCCTCTTGTCTCTGTACCTGCCAGCCGTGCAGCTGGACCAGCACAAGGTGAACATGCACGTTGTGCTGCTCTGGAACCTGCTGGTGGTGGTGGGCTCTGTGCCAGGTTGCCTTGCTGCTGCTGCTTCTGCGAAGTTCGGCGGCTCCATCCCACGTTAGATCAGGGCAGTTGAGCTGTTCTGTGGCAACTGTTCTCATGGGCTGCTGTTACCTTACTGTGGAGGCTTGACTCAGAGATAACATTAGGACAGGGAGACAGAGTATTGCAGCAGTGCCGTGGTGAGCCGTTCCCAGTGCCACACTGGGCGTAATTTGTTCACAAAAATGTGTGGATGAAACTTCCATGAAGGCAGTGGAAATGTTTGGTTCTCACCAGTTTCCATCTAAACTGGACACTGCATAAAGGCCTCGTGTATGTATTTGAAAGGGTCAGTGTGTCAGAATTAAATCATTTTGAAGGAAATTTATCCAGCTGCAGTGCCTACACACCCCTCAAATCCCACTTAATCCCTTAAATACTTATGCAATGCCTTGGCCTTGTGCTGGCCTTCAGCATAGGGGAGAATTTCACCCAGTGTGAACAGGTCTAGAGGAATGTGCATGATCCTGTGAAGTAGGTAACACATAGGGGTGACTTAATCTCCTGCTGAAATACAGCCACAGCAAACACCTTTTCACTTCCAAAAGGAAATGAAGAGGAATATCCAAATAGCCACTTGAAGACTGAAGATGTACTTTTGAAGAAGTGAACTATAATGACCAGCAGTGGTATTTCTGCCAGGGTACCTGAGTTTAACAACCTAATGCTTATTTCAAAGCTCCCTTGGGGGTTTTTTTTGCAATCACAAGTGGCCAGGAACTTGTTTTCAAATGTTGTCTGAAAGTCTGTGCCCCAGATTTTGCTGTTACCCTGGTATCAAACCATATAATTATAGGGACATTATTCTGTCTCTATACTGATGTAGTGAAAAAGTAGTTAAACCTGGTGTCAGTTTATGTTAAAAGCAGGCTGGTAGAATCTATGGCACCATAAAAAAAAGGTCAATTACTGCTGTAACAGGCTTGGCTCCTGACTTGAAACATCACCTTTCTCTTAGTCTTGTGAAACCTCTGGAAAAAACCCACAGTAACATTATTTTGCAGGAAGAATCTGTGGATACTGTGTTTAAAATACAGCCTGCTGCAAATAAATTAGAACACTGTGGATATAGGATGATTGAGGTTGCTAAGGAGGATTTAATTATTTAAAAGGGGAAAAAAAAAAGCAACAAAGGAAAACTACAATAACAAAACAAAAAAACCCAAACCAAAACACTACCAAAAATGAGCTAATTTTTGTTGATTTAGCTATGGAGGGGGATTTTAATTCAGCCTTTGTTCTGTTTAGCAAATACTGTCGTCTTACAGGGTTGACTGTAGGTTAGGGATTATCTGAATGGGATTTGCTGTTCCTTTGGATTAATTAGTAATATGATTTTTAGCAATGTGTTATGTATTTAAGTGTGAGTGTCTGAGTGATGTGGGATGGTGATGGAAATCCATGTCCCTTTAAAAACAAACCAAGCCACCTTACCCACCAGAAAACTGACTAACAACCCTCCTCCATTGCTAAACCAAATGTAGACCAAAACCAAACCATGCTGCTACCTGCTCCTTAATATTTCTTCTCTTGGCTAAATGTCACCTGGGGCAGGCTACCAGTCTGAAAATTTCTTTAATCAGACACTACAAGGATGGTGGTATTCATGTTACCTGTAACCTGTTGTTACCCCATCTTGGAGGAGTTAATGTTAAAAAAAGTACTGTGAGTAGACTCTCTGTGTTGTTGTAATGCACCTTTTTATTCTGCTCTTGTGAAGTAATTATTTGGGGTGAGGAGTGATGCCAAATGAAAAAGTGGTTTGTATTCTGCAAAGAGTTTTTCACCTCAGGCTGCAAAGCAAGAGGGGAGCTCTCATAGCTGAGGGTGAAAGTGATAGGCTAGTTTGAGAGGCATCTTCATGGCCTAGCTTATGCTTTTATTTCTTGCTTGTGAGATATATCCATGCTAGAGAAACTGCTGAGAGGTAGAAATTAGTTGGACTTTGGATTGCATTCCTTTTTTGGCTGCTTTGGAGTAATGAGGTATTGTGAACATATCACCTAGTCTCTCCCTTCCTTGGTTTCCTCTTCTGTATGTGTGATATTTCTCTCACTTGTGTGAGGAGCCCAGGATCGCTTCAAGATGGTAGAGCTGCTCAGTGGGAGAGTTTTGTACCACTGCATTTGCTGTTCAACTGTGTTTCCTTCCCTTTTACTTAGAAGGAAAGGATTTTTCATAAAGGATAAAAATGAGTCTTAGGCAGCTGCTGTCCAGCTTTTCGAGAAAACAAGTTTTTTTTCTTCCTCTTCTCAGAAACATGCATGTTTGTTCACCGCTGCTGCTGTTTTGCACTGTATAATACTCATATGTGCCAGAGGTTTCTGAGAGGCAAGTGAAGAAAGAAGCTGCTTGGTGTGGGAGCTGCTTCAGCAGGAGCTAATGCAACAAGCAAGGGTTAAACACTGGCTCGGGGGGGAACCAAAGGCAACAGGAATAAGTTTATATGGCTGTGCCATGAAGAACCTACCAGCCCTGATGGCTGGAACGAAATCAACCCTGTTTTTGTCACTTTTCTCTGTGACTCCCTGTGGGAGCTGTGGAAGTGCTCAATACAGCAAGAGAGACAACCTTGTTCAGTATTCTGGCCCACTGGGTTGAGCCTTTTAGTGTAGTGTTGTATTGTTACGAGTTTTTTGGGGGAGGGAGTTTGGTTTTTGGTTACTTGCAAAGGCCATGTCTTGAAAACAGCTGTCTGCTGGACAATGGAGCATGTCAACCTTGGAAACAGAAAGGAGCTTTTTGAACCAAAATGTGAAAATCCTGCCATCTATGCAAGTGGAGGGGGAAAAAAGAGACTGTCTTGTGGAAACGTTAGCAGGGCAGATGAATCTAACACAGTTCTGCCTCAAGGGTGGTGGGGGTTTGGGTTTTTTTTTTCTTAGTTAAAGGAAACCCCACAACTGCAATACTTACTGAGGTGAGTTTTCTCTGGTGGTTTTGGTAGTATTTTTTTCCAAACAGGCAGAACAAAAAGAAATGAAAAGCATTAACAGCCTTGCAAGGTCACTGGGACCTGAGCAGAATTATTAACCGGTTCTCTCTCTGTCGGGCACTCTGTATTCACTGTACTGCAAGCTTGAAGCCAGACCTTATTTTACTAAGCAAAAAATGGTCCTTTTGTTGCTGTTTTTTTCCCCCTAGTGTCATCTCTCGTGGTTGCCAGGGAAACCAGTGTGTATCCTTTCAGCATAGGTTATTGGGCCTCAGGAAGGAAGTGCTCCAGTGCTGGCCTGCTATTTTTATAGAACCGTTACATAATACAATCTATTAAAGCTTCCTCTTGGAGTTTTATGGCACAAAGGGGAAATTAAGTTTGATGACTCCTAAATGTTTGATGGAGGATGTCAGGTGACTTCTGGATTGTTTTGTGCTCGCCGCATAGCAACAATATTTCTGTATGCAATTCAAGAAGAACAAATATACATTAGTGCCATTGGCAATATTTGCCTGTGTGTAGATCACCAGAGGAAATTGAATTCTAAGCAGAGCAAGTACAAACACTGTAAAAGCACAGAGCTCTATCAGCTAGGGGAGGATAAGATGGCAAAGCAACTGATGTTTTGACAGTATAGGGAAAAGAGCTTTAAAGGAAAATATTTTTTTTTACCCTTTGCCTGATTCTGTTTTGTGCACAGAAACTGGGAAGCACTGGTCTCTTCTCCCAGGCAACCAGCACCAGAACAAGAGGACACAGTCCCAAGCTGTGCCAGGGGAGGTTCAGACTGGATGTTAGGAAGAAATTCTACACAGAGAGAGTGATTGCCCGCTGGAATGTGCTGCCCGGGGAGCTGGTGGAGTCACCATCTTTGGAGATGTTCAGGAGGAGACTTGATGGGGTGCTTGGTTGCATGGTTTAGTGGATTAGGTGGTGTTGGATGATGGGTTGGATGTGATGATCTTGAAGGTCTCTTCCAACCTGTTTTATTCTATTCTATAAGGCATTTTGCAATCTCCATATGCATCTGTAACATGCCTGTTGTTGTAGTTTGAGCTGTTTACACCTGTTGTAATAGCTCTTTACTGATAATGAATTTCTCAGAGTAGTAGCATGGGAAAACTCTGATTGCAGCTTTCGTCTCGCAAGGCTTGATTATATAAAATAAGGGAAAACTGTGTGAACCTGTGAGAGAGAGGTAGTGATGCTGGCTATGTGACATAGCTGAATGGCTCCCATATACATGCTCATCCCAGGTGGGCTGTTGTTTCCTGGGTATGCAGTTTGTCCAGATACATATTTCAAAAATAATACTTCTGTTTTGAATACCTGGACAGGAAGAAATCTCTGAAGGTTTATAATCCCTTTGGCTACTTCTTGTCAAGCTTAGATCAACACCATGTCTTGACTGATCAATATCTACAAGCGTGCAGTCTTAGCAAATAATTGAATTGCTGTGGAATAACAACATGACTGCACATCACTTGCTCCAGGGGAACTGTCCATGTACTCACACTTGGCCTCTGTCAAATATGAGGTAATTCAAGCCAAGTTTAGCCCTTGGTGTCTGTTCTTTGTCTATAGTCATGTAGAAATCAGTGATCTTTTTAAGCTCCTACTTGCCAGTATGATGACTGTGTTGTACTTCACTCCAAATCTAACATGGCTCTAGAGTCTGTAGCTCGATGACACCTCAGCAGAGATAGCTTCATGCTGAGTCCTAGGTGCTGTCCTTTGAAAGAAGGAAATAAAGGGACTGTGAATGACAAGGTTTCAAGCTTTGGGGAGGGTAGGAAAGCATCCTCCTTAAAACCTGAAGCGTGGTGGGGTTAGGATACCTTCTGATCATTCCTGCTGGTGAAAGAAAAATGTCATTTCCACTGAATATTGAAGAGAGAGAATTTCCACGCAGGCAGAAATTGTGTTAAAGTGGAGTACTGCAAGTCAAATATTTTTGATTCACAGAATTAGTTTCAATGATACTGTGTGCTGCATTGGAGGGAGATTCATCCCTGTTTTCAACCTTCTCTGCTTATTTAGAAGATGGCATTGCTCTTCTGAAACAGCAGGGAGCAAGTGAAGAATTTGCAGTTGCTTGTAACCCTTTGCAAGTAGCAGAAAACCTTCTGTGCTTGTAGTGTTTGCCACACCAGTCAGGGAGGATGTCTGAGAACAGCTTGGTATGAGTAGATGAGTACAAAAAGGAAGGTTATGAAGGCTCAGGCCTGGATGCTTTGCTCCTGATGAATAACACGAGTCTGATTCACAAAAAAAGGTACTGTATTTTTGACCAGGAGGTTATACAGGACCCAGAGGATGCAAAAACTTTATTTATCCCGAAGGAGGGGTGGAGGAGGAACCAGAGCTCAGTACAATTTTACTAGGCTCCAGTCAGCATGTGTGGAGCAAAGTGCTGTAAATCTGTGGCCATGATTTAACGTGAAGATTAGAGCTTGCTAGGAATTTTCCAAGAGAACATTTCTTCATCAGAACTTTTCATGGAAACTTGTCACTTTGGATGAAACTTTTGCGTGGAAATTTCTGTGATCTGGCACCGAGTTCCTGTGCAAAGCCAGAGCACAGAGCTCAGAATAGCCAATACCCTGGAGGGTAAAGCTTTTCCTGGGAATGCAGGAGATGTCTGCCAAACATGAGGTCTTGATTCTCAGGTTCCTGTTCCTTTAGTGTTATGAGCTATGACTACTGGGCTTTTGGCTGTCCTGTGTGCATGCCTCTTTTCCTAAGGGGGGGATGTGGGGAGAAATGTCTCTCACTCTGTCTCCTCTTTTGTGTCCCGGTGCAAAAGAATCTGTTGTTGTAATCCTAAAAACGTTTGCAGGACAGAAAACAAACATCCCACCCTGTCCTAATGATGTATTTTCACATGTTCCCACCATATGCAGTCTCTATTGTACTGCTGCATGTTTTTAGGCTGTGGGTCAGGTGAAATCCTATCTGCCCAGTCCTGGTCTCTCAGACTGGTAATTTGGCTGAAGAAATTTGCTGGTTACCTTTCTGCATTGCCATGTGAATTTGCTCTGTATTGGAACCAGTCTGTGTCAGGAGATGGGGCAGAGAGCATGGAGTATGCCTAAGGTCTCTGCCATGGGGCTGGGATGTCCACTGCTGCTTAGGCACAGCAGCTCCAAAAGGATTAGTGCTGACCCCAAAGCACTAGCTACTGTCTTCCTTGAGGTAAATGCTTGTCAGAGCTGGAGTCTCGCTGAAGAAATGAAACATTTTTATAGCTCAGGCTATTTGGTGATTAAGAGTGAAGCAGCAGCCCTGTGACTATTGCAGGTTCTGTTAGCCTCAGGATTGCAGGGGAGGTTAGAAAGCTGGTTATCTCCCTTGTCAAATGGGAATTTATATATTTATTTATTTAACTGGCAAGTGGTTCATTTATTAATCAAAAACGTAAAGGAGTCTCATTTTGATTGACTTGGAAATCTCTGTGAACTTGGGTTAAGTTTTTAAGATAAGTCTGCTTGGAGGAAGAATTAAGGAATGAAAACCTGGCAACTTCCAAAGTACACATTTTGCTGCTCCCCTCGCACGCTAGCCTTTGGTGCATCTCATTAATACAGTTGGAAGGGTCTTAAGTGTTTTTCACATGAGGGAAGAAATGTTGGACCATTTCTTAGCCAGCCTCAATATGGAGCAGACACTTTACAACAGGTTTTCAGACATTCACCTGATCTCAGCCTAGGAAATTCCTCTATTTTATTTATATCTCTGATGTAGTTTAAGTCCTGACCTCTCAATGGAGCAGGCTTTGGAGACCCTGAGTTAGATGATTAGCTATATCTGCCAGGTGATAGCTTGCCTTGGTCCTTATTACCATTTACTTCAAAGTGGAACAACTTTAGGAGGGCATGCCAAGGCACCTTTCTAGCCTAGGTGGTATCACCTTCTTTGGGCAAATAGTTTGAATCATTTCTGAATTGGACAGATTTACTTAGTGAAGCTTCAGAAGTTGCTTTCCCCCCCCTCATTCCCCTGGAGTTCCAACTCTGATTTGAGACAGTTTGTTAAAACCAGAGCTGACTTGCAAAACTGGTGCTGATAAAGCAGTAGTTTCTGAAGGACCCTGGATTAATGAGTATATATATATTTTAATGCTCCTGGTTTTGTGCTGCCCAGAATGAAAGTACCCTCTGAAGAGAGAGTGAAACAGCGGGCAAAGCAGGGGAAGGTTGTGTGTAGGAGAGTGGAGAAGATACTTCCTGTGTTTGCTTTGAAAGCATTGATGTATAAAAATCCTTGTTTGTTTTTAGAAGGAACCTCTGGAGGAAAACAACTGTGGGCAAGAACGTGCAAAATGTAGAGCTAGAATTATCTGACTTTGTCCTGTCAAATGTTAAGCCAAACAGGAAGGTTTATTTTTTTCCCCTTCTTTTTTTCTTTTGGCAACAACTTCCTCAAGCTTCCTACAGGGTGGAAATGGGCAATAAATAGCAGGGTATCTAATGGCATCATTCCAGGCCTCCCAGCTACTGGTGTTGGCAAGGAAATGGCTCTCCTTTTGCTTCCTTCTTATTTTTAGAGTGCTGAGTTTTCAGGGGGTGGAGGGAGGGTCCACTATTATCAGCGAGAGTCAAACCACAGTGGCTGCCTTCCGCAGAGCTCTTGCCACCCTGCCAAACTGGAGGAAGTTTAAGTTGTATAATTCTCACCGCTAGCGGTTTTGCCATGTAAGCGAGACTTCCTTTAGATTTAAAGTACCACGCACAGGCATGCAAACCTCTCTCACTCCTACAGAATCCCTGTTTTTAAAAGAAGCGTGCATTCTTTTTGCCTTCTGGCCCCTCCTTTTTTTCTTTCTCCTCATTGACACTTCTTCAAGTTTAAAAATGCTCACTGGAAAGACGAACTGCAAACAGAACCGCTGTTGCTCTTGGAAAAGTCGCTCGAAGTAGAAGCTCTGGAGAACAACAGGGTGAAAAAAAAAAATCTCTCTATGATGACTTCCATATAAAAATGATTTTCTCCAAAGTTCTCTTTTTGAGCTTTGTTTTTGATGATGTCTTTCTCTCCACCCCCCCCCCCCACCCCTCCCTTTCTTTTCTTTTAGATTTGTCAGCCATGCAAACTATAAAGAATACAGATGGGCTTATGCAAAACCAAGGGGATTTGTTTGTCGTGAGGAGGTAGAAAGAATTAAAACACCCCCACACCACCCCCTCCCAAAGACTGTTTTCAAGTTTCAGAAGGGTAGGTTTTGCTGTTCTTAGTTTTTGCACAGGGGTGCTTGAGTGTTTTTTTTTTTTTTTTCCATTGCAGATTTCTGAGCCAGCTCAAATAATTCAGAATTTATTCATGCATGATAGGCTTATATTTCTATTTGGCTATGGAGCAGAGCTTTAAACTAGAGAAGTTCAGCTTGGTTTTGATTTTGACATGAACATTTAAAGCAGCACTTATTTCAACAAACTTATTCAAGAACACTTTTTTCCTCTCTTTTTTTTCTTCTTCTCCTCTTTGTGGCATATCCTGGACCTAGAGCAATCATGGCTGGAAGCTTTGATCTCCACCAAGTGCCCTGGGTTATTCCTTCTTCCAAAGCAGACTTGGGTATATCAGATTCTTTCTGACTAATGTTTGACCAGTTTTGAAGAGGCTCCACTGATGGAGATTCCACATCATCCTCGGGCAGTGTCTTCCAGTTGTTTACCGGCATTCACATTCCTCTGACAAATGAATTCAAGCCAACAGTCAAGATTTGAAAGACATGAGGGTAAAAGAAAGCTCTTCAAAGGCTATTTTTCCTGTCTGTTGGTCTCAGGTACAGCTTTGGCATATCTGATATGGCTTTCACATCTTGTAGTAGGTGATGCTGTGGAGATGCAGCATAGCAGCAGCCTACAAATACTGAACAGTCACAGAACTTCCTGAAGAGAATGTGAGCAATCACCCAACTACTGACGTGTAAAGATTAAGTTCCAAGTCCCTCTCTATGGCAGGTGTTATAGATGAAGTTTGTAACCCCCAAGGTTTTCTCTTGTAATACCATACTCAGCTCTTCATGATTTTGCCAGGCATTTCACACTTTGGGGTGCAATGTTCAATTGTTGGCTGTCTTGTTTTAGCCATGACACCTTTTTGAGAAGACCTGAGCCAAAATCCTTTGGCCTGCTCTCTCAAAAAGGCAAAGGGGGTGGGATTTACTTGTGGTAATACACCGATGCCAGAAACTTTATGCTTTGGAGCAGAACTTTGAGACTCCATTGCAGAAGGAGACCTTGGTGTCAGAGGGTAAGAAATCTCTCTGCTCTGGGCTGTATTCTGCCAGGTTATATGCATAGGTGTGTTCTGAACTTTCTCCTAGCAAATGGAAAAACTTATTCCTAGGTTAGATTTGTAACTTTACTTGGAGTCTTGAGGCACAAGGCAAGGTATGACACTTGATACATGGAGAAAGGGTAAAGGAAAACCAGAGCACAAGTACCTGATTATATATGTTAAAATTTTGTTGATTGTACCATGGAGGGTAATTGTGGAAGAGATCTTTCTAATGTGACCTTGGTGGTACCTGAAGAATAATTTCATAGCCAGGAAGAAGTCTCCAGGTGTTTACTAAGCCTGTGATAACTGATCTAGCCCCTTGAGTACATGCCAGTCTGGGATTTGGCAAGGCCTTAGCTGAAGCACAGTATTTTTCCAGTTACCAGTTACATGGTTCTAGCAGAATGGTTCCATAAACCACAATGGGTCATTGTTTCATATGATTTCTGATGTAAAGGCTGAGGAGGACCCTGAGACTGATCCAGCCTGGGAAGTCATGGTGCTGAATCGATAGCGCAATCGATAGTCTGTTTTCACTTGTGCTTTTTGTAGTAATGTGGGAATGTCAATGAGGTTTGTGGTCACCCACAGAGGTTAATTTTGAACCTGAGCACAGAGGCATTTCTGCTTTTGTGTGATGATACTTTTCTACAAGCTTCTGCATTCTACTCAATGTGAGATGATTTTTTTTTAACCAGAAATAAGCACTGTCAACCGCAAACAAGTAGAAATATTACTATGATGATGATTTTTGCTTTGATGGCAAAGCACAGATTCTTCAAACAGATTCAAAGACTTGTTTAATATGTTTATCCTGACACCACTGAATATATGTCCAGAAAAATCTGTTACCTAACCATCAACTTGATTTCTGGGAGAATACAATCTAAATATTCTATTATCACACTAAAATATTCCTATTCTTGTTGGTTTATTGGCTCATTCAGGTTCCAAATATTCTTTTTCTTCCCCCCTCTCCCCCCTAGCAGAGTTTGATGCTCTAAGCATGTAAGTACAATATATTAAAGACAGGATTTAATACTCTTCTGTTCTTAGTTATCATTCATATGGGCTGTATAACAGTCTTCTGGAAAGTGTAAATTGCTTTTTATTACAGAGTTTGCAGAATCCATGGTGAACTATTCTATCAACAGCTCAGTTATGACTGCAAGACTTTTATTATGGCAAAATTTGTTTAATATGCCTTTAAAGGTTTAAGGACTCTTTCTCCCTTTGTTTTGTCCCCAAGAGTCCTGGTTTACTGGGATAAGGCATGATGTTTCCTGAGTGGTAACATGACAACGAAAAGGAATTATGATAGAGCAACTGTTTTGGAAGTAGCTAATAAATCTCTTATTGTTCTAAGCCTGAGTGCTGAGACAAGGAATTTTGGACCATGTTTTTGGCTAACATATATCATATCCATAGACATTGTGATGCTGGACCATAATGAAATAAGCTGCAATCTGTTAAGTGATTACTTGGCTAATTTTATGGCAGCCTTGGCATGTGGACCTGGTAAATAAGGGACATGGTTTAGTGTTGACCCTTCAGTGCTGGGTTGAGGGTTGGACTCCATGATCTTTGAGGTCCCCTCCAACCAGATATATTTTGTGATTCTATGTATTTTTAATTACAGATTAGCAATATATGATCCCATGCAGCTTTCCATGGAATACCGTAAATGCAGAGATGAAGTATAGCACAAATGGCTTAACCATGGCTTTCAAACTTATTTAATGGGCATTTTAATGACCTTCAAGGTGGAAATATTCACAAGGAAAAGTTGTTATGACTTTCCCCCCCACTGGGATGACCTGAGCTTATTTAATACAGCTATATTTTACAAAACATAAAACTTGCCATGCCAGTGTTAAATCTCTCTTAGATGTAGCTTTGTGGTCCTCTGTAAAACTGGCATGAGGTGTTTTATGTGTCTCCATCACAGCCAGTAGTTCAGTTATTTACCACAGGTATCATTTGGTCTTCTAACAGGCATGGTGAGACTTGATGGGAAGCAGTATGGCAGATGATTTATTTTCACACCATTTAACATCACAGTCCTTATCTTTCCATAGAAACAGGGTCTGGATTTTCCCCAAGTGGAAATTTTCTGCTAAAAGGTGAATCTTAAAGCATGTTTAAGGAAGCATCAGAACATAAAACTGTTCCCTCCTTAGTTTTCTTCCTGAATCCCACAAAAACAAATTCTGCAGGGATAAACACAGTGCTACCAAGCAAGGTATTATGTCTCATGCTAGAGCCCCCAAGGTGGCCTGTAAAAAGTAGACAGAGAAAACCTCTAGGAGAAACCATTTGGTGCACTCACTAGGAGATGGCTGCTGTTTATGTGGCTGCTGGATTGTGGTGTGTGGGTTGTTAGGCAGAGGGAACATGTGCTCTTGCTGTATGACATCTGATGAAGTAGCTAAGAGATGGTTAGACTGTGGCCCCTTAAGCTGCTGTCTTGATCTTCCTGCCATGGGACTCATGTAGGATGTCTGTGCCTCCAGTGCTGCAGTTCTGATGATTTTGGTCTTGTTCATGTGTTTTAAGTTGACCTGCCTGAAAGAGGAGGAGATTAAGTCAGAAAGCTGCCTTGGGGAAGAAGAAATAGAAATCTGGTTTGCTATGCCAAGTGATCAGTGGTGTATCTCCTCTAGAGCTGGCGGAATTTGACCAGCAAGAATTTGGAGCACTAACAAGTCCTGGCCCAACATGTGTATGGTCTCAAGATCATATCCTAGTATGAAGTTGCTGATCCAATATATTCAGCTACTTCTAACACTCTTCACTGCAGCTTGTGATGCCTTAGGCATTAATAAGTGAAAGAGACTAAGAATCCATGAAAATGGGCTGTGGTGTTAGGGAATAGTTCTCACTTTGATTTTTATTATCTTATTCCATTGTTTGAATTTGATGATTTTGGTGGAGGTTTGTAAGGCAGGGCTTGCTAGCAAAATAGAAACCAAAGTTAAACTGAGATCATCAGATGGCTTGCCATTTGAAATATTAAGATGTGTAGATTCCAATTTAGCACAGTCTTTGACAATTACAATTGAAAAGTAGTGGACACTAAAGGACTTTTGCATACCTTGAAGGAACACAAAGATTCTTGTATCTTCTGACAGACAGAAAGTTTGAGTAGCAGTTACAATGTCTGCAAACTGTATATATATTCACATTGTGTAGAAGTGGAACTGTTCAAAGGTTTGGAAGCTCCTGTCTGCAGCACCTTTGTGCAGATCACGTGTTCTTTCCCTATGACAAAACCAAAGACAACAGCTCTCAGGTGTGTCCAGAGATCTGTGTGACCTGAAACCAGCACAGATTTATGCTGTTGGAATTTATTTGAAGCCTTGTCATCTGCCTTTAGTTCTGCAGTGAGATGCTAATCTTCTCAGATTTTGTGCACTGTTAGTACATGCAAAAAGCTGTCCCAAATGTTGAGATCAGCATCGTTGTGTGACATCTACAATGAATGTTTCAAAACTTATTTGCACTAGTTTAGAGTAAGTTTTACAAATTGATTTCAACCTTTGCAAATAATACTAGGAAAAAAAAAAAGCCCAGGATAAACATTCAGGAGTTTGATTTTTGGAGGTGGGCAGTACAGTGTGAACCGAATGCGTAATGATTAAGTAAGAAGGTAGAAGTCCTGTGTGTTGAAAGGGACGTTTCCTGTGAGGCTGATTGGTTAATTTGACCCAAGGTCTATGGGATGGGAGAAATAAACTTTCTGATGAAATGAAAAACTCAAATGAAATCTTTCCACTTGGATTGAATTTCTAGGCTGTCTTCAAAAACACTAAGAACTTACTGAACTGAGAAAAGGTGGTAGCTGCCAAAACCAAACAAACTTTAACTCTGTATGTAAACTGGAAGCTCCAATTAAATTGGAAATGGTTCATTTTCCTAACATGCTTTTGTGTGGATTGGGAAGTGGGGGGGGTATAGTTTCCTGACTAGCTCTAACAGAGGCTTGCAGCACTGCTGCTTATTCTACTTGTGGACAGCCAGAACTGGTGACTAAGGTTTCACTAATATTGCAGATTTAATGAGCTGGTTGTTTGTGAGCAAGTATTTGACCTTTGCTGGCAAAATGATGTGAAGATAAGGAAAGGGAAAGGACAGATTTTGATTCACTTATGTTCTCTAGCTTGGAGGAATACACATCAATGCTGCCTCTTGTTTTAGAAATCCTTTAAGTGCAGTTTGTACTAATTGTTTTGGTAGCACATAAAGCAGCAGAGTGTCTACCAGTGTCTGCTTAATTGCACAGGTAGGAACCCAAGGTTATTCAGCAAACATCTTCAGTATTGAGAAGGCTCCTTGTCTGCAGTAATCCAGTGGAAAGCAATACAGTCTTCTGTAGGCAAGCAGTGTCCCTGATCCTCTACCACCCATGGATTCAGAGGATGCTTTCCTGAGCAGTCTCTGGCATGTGAAACAAATACCTGAAGCAAAACTAATTTCTCACTCCCTGCCCATATTGTTTGTGTTTGGTGTGGGTTTTTTTGTGTTTGGGTTTTTTTTGCTTATGTTCTGAAGCAGAATGGTCACTTAGATTTGGATCACCTTAAATTTTATAATATGAAATGAAAATTCTATTTTGTGGGGGAAAAGAAACAACTCTACTTGACTGTTGGCCCTCACATAATTCCTGACTTTGTCCAGTGACTTGGTGTAGCTGAACGACACCAGACTTAAGCATAAAGCGGCCAAGCACAGCAGTTGCAACTGTGCTTTGAACAGTACTGCTTTCCAGCCAGGTGGGTGCTACTGGGGCTAGAAGAAATGCTGATGTTTACAAAGGGGAGGAGAAATAAACTTTAGCCAGGGGATGGGAGCAAAACTTGCACTGTAGCCATTTGTCGTCTTAAATGCTTCAAATCCTTCTTGGTTGTGGAGCAGCAAAAGATGCAATCCTGCCTTTCTGTAGACTTCTTTCCATCCATAGCAGCATCCACAGTGGCTCTAGTGACTGAAGAAAGTGTGTGTCACTGCCACGTGGCAGAGTAAGAGTTGTTTTGCGTCCCTCTCCAGTATGGCTATTTTATGCTCAGTTTTGCTGGTCTGGATTTTGCTGGCAGTAGGTTTTGTGGAGGGAGGATGTGTTGTACAAGAGCAGGAATTATTTTTCCTTCCATAGGTGGAAAGTTCAAAATGTGTGTTTGTCCCTTTCCGTCTTCTTTGGGCTGAAAAGGAAGGACAATTTTGAGGTGCTGAATGTCCTTTGCCTGTGTTGAAGTCATCAGTGGTGATGTCTTCCTTGTGCTCGTAGGGCTGTGCCCAGAAAAGCATTTTCATGTCAAGATTGCAAAGGCCGTAGCAGAGAGCAGGCTGTTTTTCTCATTGTGTTTATTCAGCCGTCTCTCGTTTCTGAAGACCGGGTTCAGGAGCAAGGTACCGCGCAGTCAGCTTCTCGACTTGCTGATGTTTGCACTCGCCTTCCCCTGTGACTCATTCCAAACACATCTCGTTCATTCAGGAGGGTAATTTTCTATTTCCACTTTGGTGCACTTCTCCTCCTCCTTCTCTGCCCCCTCCTTCCAGATCTAAAATGTCCTGTCAGCTGCTGTTTATCTGATGGTTCAAATGTCCATGCTTGGTTTCTTTTTTCCCGTCGCTACGGTTTCTCCTTCCGTTCCAAAGGCTGTTTTAGTTGTCATTTCTATTCCCCTGTCAGCAGCATTCTTCATCGTCTCTGGCTCGGGCAGTCTGTCTACATGGTTTTCTTTAGAGGTGTTTTTGTGCTAAATGAGTGCCTCCTAGGAAGCCCAATGTAGCATAACATAATTAAGTGACAATATATGAGGTGCCAGTCCTTTACCAGGCAGTTAATGACTGGCTGGAAGATTTACAGGCATGAGGTAGAGTCAGAGGAAATTCAGCACTCCAGCTCACACTTAAATGATAGGTAGAGAACATTTGAGCACTGCCTGTATACCAAATTGATACTAGTTTAAACTTAGCCAGTGATCAGCTTGCTTATTTCTATATTAAACTGAATGAATGCTATACTTAACAAGGCTGGAAGATGTTACATGGTACTGTTCCCCTTGGTGAATAGTAGCCCTGGACTGTCTTGGTGAGGTGGAGGGTAGGAGTAACCTTCATTTTCATTCCATATCTTCCAATATTTGAATGCCCACATCTGGGAAGATTTTGCTTAGGGTTCTTGCTGTTTCTTCTCTTCATTACTTTAATTGTAACATAGTGCACACTCATGACCTCTTCAAAGTGGCCTGTGTGCTGTCTATCCCTTATGCTTACAAGCTTTGCCTTAGTAGTGTGCTTTGAAGGTCATTCCTTGTGCTTTGTGATCCTGTGTAAGGATGCCACAGGCAGGGGAAAGATAAGTGTTTCTTTGCCCTGCAGGCAGCCTGTATGTGCCCGTCCTCTTCAGATCCCACCTTTCCCTAGACCCACAATGGTCATCCAGGTCTTCAGAAGCTTGCAGAATTGAGGCACAGGGCTGTCAAAAATACCTTTATGCTTTATTATTTTTAGGTATCTAGAAGCACTGCAAGTGAATATATGGATCCTGGTCCCCATTTGCCCCTTCCACAGCCCACAAGGAAAGAAATACGGAGATTGTTTACCTTGGTTTGGATCTTTACATATTTGAAATGTTTCCAGTGGGCTCTGTGCTTTTAAACACGCGAAGTATGGATTTGTCAAGGCTGGGGGAATTATTCTAGCAGGACTTGTGGAAAGTGTGTGCATGTGGCACACAGAACATAGGTTGAGTGATATCTGTTCATGTTCATCTTTTCAAAAGATGGAGGGGAAAATTCTCTCTGAAATGTTGTCTCCAAGATCATTCCAGATAGTTTAACAGATCCCTTCTACTTTTGCCTTATTCATTTTTCTCTTGTCTTTCTTTTCTCTATTTTTTTTTTTTACTAATGTTTCCACTTGATCCCCCCCCTTTTAATTTTTTTTCCTTCTTCCCTCTCTCTTTGGTAGCAGATTACTGTGGCCACTAAGAGGTACTGTTGATACAGCTCTAGTTACCACGGTGAGGTTACTGAAAGAATAGGGATCTTTTTGTGTACTCTTTGCATATCCGAGCTGCTTTTTTGTTGTATGCTTTTATTGTTGTTTTGTTTGTTTTTGTTTTAAATGAGTAGGCTGTTTACACTGGCTTAAATACTCACTCAGTTTCATGCTGTTCAGCTTCAAATGCGTGCACAAGCCCCATGCAAACAATGCACAGTCATATAAGACAGCATTAGCAATACCAAGTGAGTACTTGATGCTCAGCAAATGCTGCTGCTGGAAATGCCAGATGCTTTGCCTGTCTCTTGTACCACTCTGATAACACCTTGTGGTGGCTTTTATTACACCTGGGCATGATGTGCAGGCACTCTGTACCCGTTGGCAAACATATGCCCAGTCCACAGATATCCCTCTGCTCAAAAAACCTGCTCAAGCAGCAGTTCCACCCCCCCAGGCTTTCAGCAAGAAGACACTTTCTGTGGAAATTTGGGTGGCATCTTTCTTGCTGTGTGATGTTTCTGGAGGGAGGCAATTTTGCTGAGCAAAGTGAGATTGAGCTGCGCCAAAGAAGGGAATACTGAGCATCCTCAGAGGAAGGGTGCAAGCTCCTCCAGGGCTGCTTGTTTCAGGGCTTTTGATGGTAGGGCCTGATTTATCCAGATGCTACCCAACCTTCTAGACTCAATTCAGAGCAACTTCAGCTACTTCTTTTGGCTGGCTACAACCTGCTGTCTAGGTATGGGACTTAGGGCTTATGGTGGCTTCTTGTTTCTGGAGAGGCATGCATTGAGCAAAGCTCCTGTAGTCCTATTTTTGCCTGACTAATCTTCCTATTTTTTCCTGTCATTCCTTTCAGACACAAGAATCTGGATTTTTATTTTGTTTTGGGTCTGTACATTAATTTCTGACTCTTGAGAGAAGCTCATCAAGACCACTGCCTTTGAATATGTAAATTTTGAAGTACCTTCTACTCATGTTGATTCACACATCATTTTTTTTTGTTGTTTGATGAATTTGTTCTGGTTGAATTGAACCAGCTTCTCCATCTGAGAGGCTCTGGACAATCAGGTTGGAAGGAATGCTAGGTCCCATGCTGATATCACTACCAACACACAAAGCAGTACCATCTCTGTTAGGAACTGGTACTACCAATTGCTGTCCTTGAAACTGTTCCACGATGGCCTGCCTCACCTGGTGCCTTCTGCCCCCTGCCTGGTTGATCTTGCTGCCCAGATAGCCTTGGTATGAGTTTCTGCTGTAGGAAGGTTCAAGTGGCTTGTGCTGTGTGAGTGCTGGCACACATCCCTGTGCTGCCCATGCCCCGTTCCTTCCAGGGAAGTCAGGGCACCGCTCCAGTTCCTCTCCTTTGTTGCTCCTGTTTTGAGTGACAGATTTTGGAGAGCTTTTCAGCTGTGCAAAACAACTTTGCCTTGAGAACTGCATTTATTCTAACAGTGGGATGAGCACTCCTGAATGCTGGGTTTTCTTGCCTCCCCCAGCTGTGAGAAGCTTCACCACTAAGATGTTTGATGGGATCTACTGAGCTTCTCAATGTGCCTGTGAGAGTTCCCCTATGAAGTGGCTAAATACCAATTTGTTACTAAACGAATGTTTGCAAAGAGCTATTATTTTGCAGTATATATTGAACATACCTTGGTGGTGCTTGGGCACATCAGAGATGTATGGAGTGCTCTCTGAAGTTTTAGCTCATCTTTGCTCTTTTCTGTTTGTGAAATAGCCCACTTTTAACCTGTGCTTGTTAATGTCTGTTGTTCTATGTTAAGAAACATGAACGCTGAAGTTTCCTCCCTGAAATCCATATAAAATTGGGGGGGGGGAAGGCATAATCCAAAGAAATATCATTGGTCACTACATCTGCTAGGGGAAGAAAGTGGAGTATTTTTCAAAAGTAGAAGTAAAAATATTCATGCTAATTTAGTAAATAGAGTTTCAGGAGCAAATCTTTTCTGGTTTTCTGAGTGTCACTAACTTGCTACTGAAGCATGGTGCAGACTCAGGCATCTAAACACTGGCATGTATCTAAGTCCTGCTGCATCCAGTGATGACATGGCTTGCAGATTTCTGCTTTGAACACTTCAGGAATCTCCTTCACTTTCTGTTCTCCCATTTTATGTTTGTAAGTGCCTATACTGAAATTAAATTTTGAGTGTTCATCTCTTAAAGCAGCGACAAATTGCTGTGGGTCTCTTCTTCCAAGCTAAATGCTTTTCTCCTGCCAGCATATCCTTTACCTTTTACAATTACATTTCAATCCCACCCATTTGGGGATCTGTCTCATTTTCCATCAGACTTCCTGCATTCATTTTGAGTAGTCACCATGAGGTTGCTGTATGATGTAGTGGGATATTCCTTGATTTAATCTCATGATCATGAGCAGTATCTGAACCTCCAGGAGAGTCACAGTCTCAAAGCGAAATGTGTCCAAAGGCATGTCAATGTAACTGCTGTGTGCATGTGTATATCACTGCCCTCTCCTGCATAGCATAGGTACTGCTCCAAGATGTTCCTCAGGCCATTGTTGGGGAAGCTAACATTTGTGTCTGCTGAAGGAAAAGGGTCTTTTGGCTTTGGCCCGGGAGATGTTCTGCCTGCTGTTTCTGTGAAGCTTAGGCGGCCTGTAAGGAGCTGTGATAGGATAATCACAGAATCATGGAGTAATTTGGGTTTGAAAGGACCTTTAAGGGTTGTCTACTCCAGCTCCCCTGCAGTGCACAGGGACCTCTTCAACTAGCTCAGGCTGCTCAGACCCCTATTCAGCCTGACCTCAAATGTTGCCAGGCATGGGGCATCTACCAGCTTTCTGGGCAGTGTGTGCCAGCATTTCACCATCCTGACTGCAGAAAATTTCTTCCTTATATCTAGTATGAATCTCCCCTTCATTAAAAACTATCACCCCTTGTTCTGTCTCTACTCTCCTTTGTAGAGTCCCTCCCCATCTTCCGTGTAGGAAGCTGCAATAACATCTTAGAGCCTTCTCCTGGCTAAACAACCCCAACTCTCTCAACCTTTCTTTACAGGAGTGATGTTCCAGCTCCTGATCATCTTCTGTGCCTTCAGAGAAAGGGAGAAAAGAGGGCAAGAACTTACCTGGTTTTGTCTCAAAGCAGCTTAGAGTGTAGCAATTGACAAGGATTCATTATTAAAAATACTAATAATTAAATGATATTTGCTTATTGTTTGTCTTCATGAGCAGTGGGACAGCAGCCTTCTCTTAGGGCATACTACTGGGCATTCTAATATTTTCATAACCCAGAAAGGACTATTTGACTGTTTGATGCATGTGAATCTAACTGGCCCAACCCAAGTCATCTGTTACAGAGCTGGGGATCTGAATCTGAAATTTATCACAACTGCAACTGCTTAGCTCTCGGATTTTGGAGTAGAACTTTAGAGACAGCACAGCCAGATCTGAAATCAAAATTTCAGTGCACGCTTCCACAAAATTAAGAGTCTTCTGAAGTGAGCTCATTTCTAATTGTAGCTGAAAAGGGCATAAATCTGAGTGCTCTTTGTTACTTTCTGGGGGATTTTTTTTTATCTATTACTGTACATCTATAGAACATTGTTGAAACCGACTGAATCATGGTGTCTGACAGTGTTAGGAGGAATATTGACTAGCAACGGAAAGTTTGGAGCAATCACAGAAGCAGAAATTGTTTAATTCCAAGAGTATGAATACAACAGCTGTGTGAGAGCCACAGGGCAGGGAGCTTCAGCAAGACAGTGCCAAGTGGCAGACCAGATGGCTTGCGGGGTTGGTAAAGTCTATGAAGTCATTTGCCTGAATTCAAGTGCAGCTCAGGCTTTTATATTGGCTGAGAGTTATGGTTATCTGTAGTGGTCCTGGGCTGTACTTTGAGATGGCAACATACAAAATTGGTCAAAAGAGGCCCCTAATGAATGAAGAAGTGAAGAGCAGTGATGCAGCTGATGTCAAGGGCTAGATTCCCAAAGAGTGCTTAGCCCATTTAGTATAGAGGGCTTTGGTTTGCTTGTTCAGGGAGTGAAGCTAGATTCCTTTACAAAACCAAAAATCCCTAGGCTGTGTATGTCCTGGTTTCCTAGCACTGCCTAGTATCTAGCATCCTGTGATTTCCTTTGTCAAAAGCTTCATTCAAGACTGAAGTGTGTGAGCTGAGAGAATCTTAGTGTGGAATGCACATTTTTCCTTTCTTTTAGGTTAGAGTTGGATGTGGGAAATGGATATACACAAAACTAATCCATTTGATTGTTTCCCACTTCATTTTTCTGTTTTCATGGCTACTACACAGAAGGTAATTTTGGGAGGTGGATGGTTCTGAGGGACAGATTCAAAGAATCTAGGTATGAAGAGCAAATTATCAGGAGGTACTTGATGAGAGGTGAGGGAGGAGAAAAGTGTTGAATAAGAGGTGAACAGAAATGCACAACTTTTCATGCCAGTTGACACAAGTCTTCATGCTGAGCAGAAACCACAGAGCAGCAAACCACACAGTTAATTGGGAGTAAAAGCCAGTTCTCTGCTTTTCATGTTGTTGCCTATTTCATGCTGCTTATGTCTGTCTGTATGTGGCACCAATGAAGGTTTCCATGTATTCTGTTTGGGTGTTTTAAGAGGTAATTTTATCAGAGTTTGGAGTCTTCAGGTTTGTTTCTATAGTAGCTGAAATGACATCTACGTTCAAGAAGTTGCCTACAGTAAGGCTCGTCTGACCAAGTGCAGTTGCATTTCTCTTTGTCTGGAAGGATCACAATTTCCTTTCAGTGATGAGGCTTCATTTTCTGACACATCAACGAGCCATGTCATAAACGTCTGACTTCAAGTGAGTTTAAGGGAAGTAAACACAACTTCTCAGGTTTTGAATGCAAAAATAGCCAACAGAGGCGTAATCTCTCTTGTTGTGCTTGGGCCTTTGGAAAAGAATGTGTCAGGACTATTGCCTGCCTTTGTTTTTGGCATGGCTAATAAATTGCTCTAGTCAACTGGACGTTCCTTTGGAAGATTACAGTAAATCATGAACCTGGACATAAGCCAGCGTTTCCTTCTGTGATGCAAATCTGGAAAGGTACGTAAAGACTGTGTTGGGCTATTCTCAGGCACAGCTTCCTCGTGGACAAAGTCTGCTCACAAGGAATAGAGCCACAAGAGGGCAATGGGTCGTTTATACAAACTGAATATAGCCAAGAAAAAAAAGGGGGGAAGATAATTCAAACAGTGAAGTCCTTCAGACAATGGTAGAAGATAATTTAAAGCAAAACAGTTGGGTGAAAGAGAAGAGTGTAATCCTAAAGAGCTCTGTTCAGGTTGGCCAAGTTGCTCACAAACAGAGCAGTGTGTTTATTATTTGCTTAGTGGATTTAGAAAGGTTGCACGTGCTTACAGGGCACTTCGTCAGGGAATAAGTCTTAGCTCTTGCCTGTAGTTCTTATGCTTCTGTGCCAGATTTATTATCAAGCTTACTGTGCAATTGGCACTTGGAGTGTATCTGGATGTACTCAGATCCAGATGAGAGCTACTTACCCAGTCTCTCAATTCCATGGGTATCTTTTTCCCTTTCTCCTTCCCCCCAGGTACGAGTAAAGTGTTTTGAAAAGGTTTGAGAAATTGACTCTGAAGCTTGGTTTATGACTATCCAAGAAGAGTACATGCATTTCTTCTTTCAAGACTCTCTACTTGCCATTCTAGAAATAGTCAGTGTATTAGATAATGTAGCTTTAAATGGTGGCTCGTACAGGTCTCTTGAGGTCAGTGGTCCCTATCAAAGCAGAAATAGTGCATAAGCCTTGCTATGCTGGAATCAAGATTGACCCACTAGGGTGTCTCATGTTCATTATCACTTTTCTCCCCTACCTTGTGCTTTTTGTCTTTAGAGCAGGCATGTGAAGAGAAGCAAGTGTCTGAAAACAGTCACTGCAGGAGGACAGTTTAGTTCTCACATTTCATCTGGGTGATTTATGCAGCCAGTGAAGAAGTGGTACTAGGCTGCATTTTTCAGGGTGCACAATAGGTGTAAAATAGTTACACCTGACAAGCAAGTTAATTATGTATCCCCTCCCTCCCCCAAGAACAGAAAATCAAAAGGAAAATGTGTGAAGAAATAAGTGTCTTCAAAGGGGAAGAATCTTGCACCTTTGTGGTTCATGTCCTGTGACTGGGTAAATAAGAAGTTATACTTTTTTGCTAACAAAAAAGTTTTTATAGCAATAGAACTAGTGTGGCCAGCAGGAGCAGGGAAGTCATCGTGCCCCTGTACTCAGCACTGGTTAGGCCACACCTTGAGTCCTGTGTCCAGTTCTGGGCCCCTCAATTTAAGAAGGACATTGAGACTCTTGAACGTGTCCAGAGAAGGGCAACGAGGCTGGGGAGAGGCCTTGAGCAGAAGCCCTACGAGGAGAGGCTGGGGAGCTGGGGTTGCTTAACCTGGAGAAGAAGAGGCTCAGGGGACACCACATTGCTGTCTACAACTACTTGAAGGGAAGTTGTAGCCAGGAGGGGGTTAGTCTCTTCTCCCAGGCAACCAGCACCAGAACAAGAGGACACAGTCTCAAGCTGTGCTAGGGGAAGTTTAGGCTGGAGGTGAAGAGAAATTCTTCCCAGAGAGAGCTGTTAGCTGTTGGAATGTGCTGCCCAGGGAGATGGCGGAGTCACCGTCCCTGGAAGTGTTCAAGAGGGGATTTGATGTGGCACTTGGTGCCATGGTTTAGTAGTCATGAGGTGTTGGGTGAGAGGTTGGACTTGATCATCTTTGAGGTTCTTTCCAATCTTATTGATTCTATGTCAAGGCATCAGGTATTGAATTTGTGGTTTCTAACAAGAATCATTGTTTTAATATTTTTTTTTAGTTATGAAAATGAATAGCAGCTTAGAAGTATAGTTTTACAATTTGGAGCTCAGGAGTAGATAAAATCAAATACATTACTGGGCAACAGCAAAAGTTTGGACTTACACTAAATGACATTGCTTTCCTTTGCCTACAAAGGTTGAACAGCCTATTTTTCCCGCAGGTGGAAGCAGTGTGAACATCTAAAAGTGGGTTGGGATGTGTATAGGGGATAGTCCTCATGGTCCTTCTCTATTCTGTTCTTCCTCTATAGCAAGTGCTGGTATGGCAGAGAGTGTTATTTTGACATCTGTACATACCCAACATACAAAAAGAAGAGAAGTCCCTTCCTCACCCCCTTTTAGTAGGGGTTTTACAAATGGCAGCGTGGCAATGTATTTACGGTACTGCTGACGTGGCTGTAACTGATCAGTGCTGTTGTGGAAGCCCAATCTTCAGAGAATCTTTATCAAGTTTCAAGACTCACAACAATTGCTAATTTTGGAGGACTTTCAGGGAAGCACTTAAGTAGCTTGGCCTAACTTTGGTTTCATCTATTAGTAATTAGTTCCAGAAGTTGGCCTGAGTGACGGAATAAAACCTCATCCTCGGCAGCTCAGGATGATGGCTGAGTGAAAAAAGCCTCTGCTCCGGTTTAGAGCTCCAGGCTGGGGATATGTCTGCTCTGGAGTACAAGCTGGCTAACCAGGCAGTCTCACTTCATTCCCTTTGCTTGTCTTGATGACCCAGTCTCCTGCTTCACTGCTAGTTTCATAGCTGCTAGTTATTTTCTCCTCACCTAACTACTCAGAGCACAGTTTCTTCAACTTATTTCTAAAGTCTTCTCTCTAGTGATAAGCCTGGAAGGTCCCTGGCAGTGTGACAATGTTTTCTGTTCTTCCCTCCCCCTGTTACATAACTTTACTCAAGAAATGCTGTGAACTAACTGCTTGACGTAGCTAGGAGATTGAAGAGGTAAAACCCAAACAAACTCCTGGCGCAGTCCCCCCCTGCTTTGGCTCCTTGGTGGCAGCAATATTGACTGGTCAGGCTCCATACTTTGTTGTCCAGGTTAATCTCTTGACACTAGCTTACTAGCATGATGAAGTCAGTTGCCATGTGGGTGAACGCAGCTCTTGACTTGCTGACTGGCACAAAGTGAGCACGGTAGAAAACTGAAGTCGGTGCAAGACCTGAAAGTTCCTGTAGATAACATGCTTGATAGGGACATGAAACTGGGTTGGATGGGTGCACTGTGTGCAGTGATGTGTAGAAAAAGTCATTAAAAGATGTGGAGAGATGCATAGGAGTCTCTCAGTTGTTGAGGTAGAAAGGAATCTTTCTGTAGCTTCCAGTGACCTTGTGAGTCTAGCCTTGCTCTGTAATTAAAAGAAAGAAAGAGGAAGGAAGTGAGCTTTCTTGAATTTCAGGTTCTTTTTTCCAAATGAGTCAGCACAGTCTAATCTATACTGTGATTAAGTGCCTCTAGCCAGGAGATTTAAAGAAGAAACACCAACAGTTTTGTTAGTCCACTTCCTCCATCCTCCTGTCATGCCCCTGTTATTTTTGCAGGCTTGGTGTGTACGCAGGGCAGGACGCGCCTGTCCGCATCCTCACACACACGCTCATCCTGCTCTGTTTTCACGTGATAGGGTGATGTAGAGGCTGCTGCCTGGCCTTGTCAGAACTTGATAGCTCTCTAAATATTGTATTCCTTGTTGCCATGACACCAGGAAAATAGTATGGGATACTGCATTATAAATATAGCTGAACCCTTGGGGAATAGGGGCATTTCTAAATGACTTGAACCTATGTCAGAGCATAATTCTTATAAATAAATGGGAACATAATTACTGAATGCTACCTGGAATTTTGCCTGCTGTAGTGCTCAACCTAGCTGGACAATTATTGTACTAAAGGATTACCTCTTAACAGAGCACAGTTATATATTTTTTTTTTTGTTTTGTTTCTTTTCCTTATTGTACAATTCATATAAGCCAAGGGAAATGAAAAGCTTTCTGATTAGTCATGGATCTTTCTGCTGGATTAGCTCTAGCTTTATTTAGAAGGTTTTTATGCAGTGCATTCAGTTTACAACTTGGAGCAAGGTTAAGGGTGAGGGGAGAATTTGACAGGTCTGTTTGACAAAGCCACCTCAGTGAGGATGTGAAATGAGGAAACAAACAGATAAACATCATGTTACACTGAGTTCTAAATGAAATATCAACCTGACTCTGGGAATAAAACTGCATTCTTCATCTATGGAACTTTGACACATGAGTTGAAATATATTACCCCAAAGCAATCTTTTTATATCAAACTTCAAATGTAGTTCTAAAGAAAATAAATTATATAAAAGGTATCATGAAAAAACCCCCAACATCTTGCTTGCTAAAGCCAGGAGTCCACACTGCCTGTCATTCTGCATTTGGGGAAAAGATTAAGAAACAAACAAACAAAAACACCCACCCAAAAACTTCCTTTGGTGTCTGTCCATCACTACCATTTAAAAATGTTTCCCTTGCTATCTCTTCATACTAAAGAGCCTCAGCAACCTAGTACAATATTTCACAGCTAGCAAGTACACGGCAGTCTTCTGGCAGGTGTGAGAAGGTATTTCTGACTGCAAAATGAAAGGAGAGAGAGAACTACTGTGTCCAGTTCTGGGTCCCTCAGTTTAGGAAAGATGTTGACTTGCTGGACCGTGTCCAGAGAAGGGTAACAAAGCTGGGGAGGGGTTTGGAGCACAAGGCCTATGAGGAGGGGCTGAGGGAGCTGGGGTTGCTTAGCCTGAAGAAGAGGAGGCTCAGGGGTGACCACATTGCTGTCTACAATTACCTGAAGGGAGGTTGGAGACAGGCGGGGGCTGGTCTCTTCTCCCAGGCAACCAGCACCAGAACAAGAGGATACAGTCTCAAGATGCACCAGGGGAGGTTTAGGCTGGATGTTGGGAAGAAGTTCTTCACAGAGAGAGTTGTTAGCCTTTGGAATGGGCTGCCCAGGGTGGTGGTGGAGCTGCCATCACTGGAGGTCTTTAGGAGGAGACTTGATGGGGTGCTTGGTGCCATGGTTTAGTTGATTAGATAGTGTTCGATGATGGGTTGGACGCGATGATCTCAAAGGTCTCTTCCAACCTGGTTTATTCTATTCTAACTATAACAGTTTGCAGTGTAGATGGCATAAGCTACTGGCTTGCAAAACACAGCAGACAGCAGTGAGTGTTGGAAGTTTAAGAAGCCCCATTTGAAAGAATCTAATGGTCTTTTCTACCTCATGATATATGAAGGAACTAAAAACCTCCTAGTTCTTGAAAGCATGTGATTATGCTAGTTTGTTTCCTGTGGCCTTTGCCATCAGAAATGGCATTTCAGTGGCTGGTGTGTCCTTGTGAATGGTGGCATTGTGCCATGCAGCCGTGACCTTTTCAATATTCTGTCATCGAAATGCCAGTTGCCTCTTCAGAGCTTCAATAGCTCCTGGAAAGTGTGAGGCAATGGGGAAACATTGAAGAGAGAGTGGTGTGATTCATTGTCCTACACCACAAAATATGATGGGTATCACTGTGAGGCAGCTCTCAGAGATTGCAGTGAGGATGGGCTGAGGATAAGCAGCTCTGTGCTCATGGGCTTTCAGAGGCCTTCTGTGCAGAGCAGTATGGCTAGATAAAAGTGGGAAAATGGTGTTTCTGTGCATGGGTGAGGCTTTGCTCACCTTTAGCAGAAGAGGTAAAGCTGTGGTACTCAGGTGCTGTGAGCTGCTGGCAGGATGGATGATAGAATAGAACAGAATTAGCCAGGTTAGAAAAGACCTTTGAAATTATCGAGTCTAGCCTATCATCCAACAGTATGAAATCAACTAAACCATGCCAACAAGCACCCCATTCAGTGTCTTAAACATCTCCAGTGATGGTGACTCTACCACTTCCCTGGGTAGCCCATTCCAATGGCCAATCACTTTTTCTGTGAAGAACTTTTCTAACATCCAGTCTAAACCTCTGGTGGTGCAGCTTGAGAATGTGTCCTCTTGTTCTGGTGCTGGTTGGAGAAGAAACCAACCCCCACCTGGCTACAATCTCCCTTCAGGTCTCCTCTGAGCCTCCTCTTCTCCAGGCTAAGCAATCCCAGCTCCCTCAGCCT
Source organism: Dryobates pubescens (assembly GCF_014839835.1). Classification (NCBI taxonomy): domain Eukaryota; kingdom Metazoa; phylum Chordata; class Aves; order Piciformes; family Picidae; genus Dryobates; species Dryobates pubescens. Next base: position 6,961,284 of record NC_071635.1, read on the forward strand.
CTCCTCATAGGGCTTGTCACGTCCCTTGTCTCTCTGGTCTACTTGGGTTGCAAACTTTTCAGGGGAGAAGACTGACTTGCTTGGTGGCTTCTCAGTGCAACATATAATAAAGAAAGATGATAATATTTGCACATGGAAAGGAGGTTGGATTTTGTGGGTTGGATTTTTGTTCCCTTTTTTTATTTTTATTTTTTAAATCACCTTAGGATTTTGTCTCTATGAACTCTGAAGAAGGCTTGGAAGTCACGTAGGAGAGAGAGCTCACCTGAGTGCTACAGCCTTATACCTAGCCAGCTATGTCATCTTATCTTTTTCCTTCTAATGTTTTCTGAAGTTTTTTGCATTCCTTTTGGAAATCCTTGAGATCCTCCTGATATGTAAATCCTATTTATTAGTGCAGTCTATAAGCAAAGAGGCAATTGGGGGAATGGAATGTTAATATTTATGTGACAAATAAGTGGCAAAGTAGTAAATGCCATTTAGGATCCTCTGTGTCAGGAGAACTGGATAGTTTTTCCTCTAGCTTGCTCAGTTTCTCTGATTTTAGGCAACTCACTTCACCTCTGTATGTCAATTTTCCAAAGCAGAGTTAATAATCTATATCAAATTGCACTTTGTTATCTTGATGTATGTGTAGAGGAAGTCATGCTAGAGTTGCACAGTTTTATGTTGGAAAGTGCTGGAAGCCAGGAAATAAAATGTCAGTATAGCATCAGTCTTTTCTTCCCCTGAGTCTGTGGCCTTGCTCACAAACATTTGAACACTTTACTTTGCAACCAGTTGCAAAATGCCAAAGTTGTTGGCCCACTCCCCCCCTCCCCCTACAAATTCCTTAATTCCTACATCACCGAGAACATCAGTGCTTCCTGAATTCTGTATTTTTTAGGGTTTTTTGTCCTTAACATGGCCTGTGACTCATTTGCTGGGTGTTTTTCAAACCCTGCTTTGAATACTGAGTTGTTAATTTTCTTCTTGCCTTTTTTTTTTCCTTCCCTCACCCCCCGGCACTTCTTACTGCAGAAATCATGCTGGCAACCAGTGTTTGAATTTGGTGGTGGTTTGGAGACTCGAAACATCTTTCTGTTTGCAACTCAATGTTTTCCATAGAGCAAAATTCTGAATTTATGTTTTGGAGGATCTAGGAGTTGTGTGCCTGTGTGTGTATACACATGCATCTGTGTGTGTAAATATAGAACACTTCATTAAAAATGTTCTGCTTTGATGCTTCTGATTTCAATTTACGTTATCCAGCTGAAATATTTTTACTTTTCCAAGGTCAGGTTACTATGATAGTCTAAATGTTTAGACTTGGTGCATTAAATATTGGTAGTTTTGCTTGGTAGTTAACATGTGTGTATTTGGTGTTTTAAAACAAGAAGAGCAGAAAGACTTAACATATATCACTCTGTAATATTGCAACCCTACCTTGCCCAGTGAATACGGGAACCTAACATGCTTGTAGCTAGAGAAGTAGAGGAAAGGCTCAGAGGAGTTACTGGCACTGCACTGTGTGCACGTTCTGCTGAAGCATGCTTTTCTGATGGAAACTTTTTGAACATCTTGACTAATTATATGCATAATCCATTCCCCCTCCCACCCCAATGAATCTTTCTGCCGAAGTGAAATGTGTTGGCAGTTCAGTGTGAGATGAAGATTACTGCTTGGGGATAGTTCTGCCGGTTGGTGTGCAGCCTCCTTCTGCACACACCATCTCTGGAGTCCTCTCGCATACATGGTTGATGCACTCCTGCTCTGTGTTACTGAATAATGTATGAATGTGATAACTGTGGTAGTCAGTGAGGTGCTTAAGTCCTTGCTCCAGTGGCTTTGCTCTGTGGAGCTGCCTTAGTGAGAAAAAGGAAGATTTATATTGCTTTAAAGGGGGTTGGGATGTCCTTGCATGACTGAAAAGGAGAGTGAGAGTGGGTGGAGTATTCTGAGGACATGTATTATCCAGGGACTGCATTTGCCTCTTACTTGGCCCAGACTTTGGGTGGCAGGAGAGAAAAGATCATGCAGAGTGGCTTAGAAATCCTATTTCTCTACTTTCTCCAGTATCTGGAGCAGGGAACTCAGTCTGTTGGAAATATTTCTGCTAATCTCCCTGTTTCATCTTGACACTTACATGCATGTCTTTTAAATGGAAGCATGTCTGTAAGGAGACCTCCTGGGACAGGAATGGTTCAATTGCTGGAAAACCTGATGTACTTTGCTTGTTTTTTCTTCAGTCTTCATCTTTTCTTTTTGCTTAATACTAAGGCTTCTAACTACTTTTCACCCTTAAACTTACTTCTATCCAGTTTTCACTGAGAAAACAAGGAGAGGGAACACAGGTACTTGAAGTTATATGGACTTTTCTTGTCCCTATGTTTTCCTGTTGTGGTATCATTTCTGTCCCTTTGCCCCATACCACAACTCTGAAAATGTTTTTCTTTCCTAAATCTAAAAGATTCTTCCAAAATAAGAAATCTTTCCTTCAAAAACTGCAGTATTTTGGAACATAATCCTTAGCAGACAGTCTGTCCACGAGAGTGGAACTCGTATGCAAAGCAATGTTTACAGTATTAAAATGGAGCAGTCATGGAGTTTCAGAAGCACAAAAGGTCCTTATGGATCCTGTGACATGTTTGGTTTATTTTGGAAAGGCACATTCAAATAGCTGCTAGTTGTAGTTGTAGGGGAGGATAGGCAATCTTTCTGAAAGGCAAGCATAATGAAGACCTGCACAGTTCATGATACATCATGTGCTGCTCAGGTGCAGAGGCAAAAATTCAATACTTCACAAGCGTGTCTGCCCCAACTGGAGCAGAGGTTGCTATTTTGCATCCTGCCAAAGTGTGTTTGATCTTGGAAGTTAGAGAATATTTGTTTTATGACTATGAGAGTGCCAAGAAATTCTTTGAAGCAAAGTCTGTAACCTCCGAGGCTGAGATGGAATAGGATGAAACAGGAAAGTTACTGGAAGATGACATTGTTTAAAGAAAAACAAGACACAAAAAAATTAAAACCCAAACCTGAACACAACAGCCTTCCCCTCTAAGTCTTTTTAAGCTTACCTCTTAATTATATTGCCTGTCATGACTCTAATTATTTAATTATGGTGACTGATAGGGAGTCTGAAATACCTTTTCCAATGTATATGTAATATGATGGATTGTGATTAATTGAAACATAGAGGTCTGAAGTTTGATAGCTTGTGAGGTACAATTTGTGATACAGCCTCAGCTTCCATTTTTTTTTGTCTAAATTGAACTGTGTCTCTCTGAATGTCATTAGTCAGAGCATTAGACCCAGAGGGGCCCACTAAATTGCAGATCACTACTGAAGAAAATTCCAAGTTTGCCTTTTATCCTTCCAGACTGAGGTAGCTTATTGCATTACAACCCTGACTCTCTTAAAGGCAGAAAAATCAGTGACAAAACCTTCCGTTTTGAAACCAAATCCATGCTTGCACAGTAAAGTGTTTGCTGTACTGGTCCTTTGCTGGGGTAGCACAGTATGCAAGCGTAGCTGAAATTGTTAAATATTAATTGTTAAATATTAGTTGTTAAGTATTAATACACATGCCAGTCCCTGCAAGGGGCTTGTGTTGTCCCTTGTTTTCAGTTATTGAGTTCATTCTCCTATCATCAGTTACGTGACACTGTGGTGGAAACGTTCAGTGGAGGGAGATGGTTGGTGAACAGAAACCACTTCCAATGTCAGACCTGCCTAAAGGACTCTTCCAGTGTTTAGTCTTGAAGAAAAGTCTTTCTTTTTACCTCTTCCCTTCTGATAAAGTAAGTTGACATACCCCAGGACCAGTTTGGGAAGATAACCCAATTCTGTCAAGTGTCTTATAGTCAGATGTCTGTATGGGATGGACTGGAAGTTTATTGAACATTTACTGAGTTTAGTAAAAACAAAAAAAGGAACAAAAAGATTTCAAGTTGTAGGTATTAACATATTAGTCTGAGAAAGGAGCCTGTGGGGAAGTACAACCTTAGGAGACAGCTAAATATGAACTGTTGTATATGACATGTCCTTGGACACTGGGGTTTAAAATGAGCATTTATAACCCAGGTGTTGAATGAAGCACCAGGGTAGCCATCTCAGTGGCATAATGAGCTCAGTATTTCTGCTATCTGGGCTGCAATTTCAGTGCCTTTGCAGGCGCTGCTGATCTTTTTAGATCTTCCTAATTCGCCATGCAGAAGAGGAATTTCCCGTCTAATCCTGCCTCTATTTAAATTTTTACATAGGATCATTAGTAGGGTTAGCTCTAAGGTGTTTGTCTCATTAGTGTGGTGCTGAAAGAACCTAACCTCAAGACTTGCAGTTTCACTCTACATTAAAATGTTATGCAAATTCCCCATCTCACTCAGGGAACCAGTGAAACACAGATGCTGTTTTATTATTCTCAGCTCACTTTTGACTTGTTTTACTAGGCTTTGGGCTCAACAGGCCCAAATGTAATTAAATGCTTCCTTTGTGCTATTTGGAAAATCCTTCATTAGCAGTGTTAGCCTCCTTCAGAATGGAGATTGTGCATGCCAAATTGACCTGCACAGGAGAAAACCATGAAAATCACTCTTTAAAGCCATGAAGAAGTGAGAATTCTGCTGCTTTGTAGCAGTGTCCTAAGTTTAGTGTTGATTAAACTTACACAAATCTCTTCTATTAGAGAAGGAGCTGGTAGAAACCTGTTCAGGGTTTGTCTGGGGTCTTCACTGCTTAAAGCCATGCTTTAGAAGTCAGCAGGCTAGGTAAGGATTTAGAAAAGGGGAGAAAGATGTAGGTGTGAGTATTTTAATATTATTAGCCCCAGACCTCACAATATTGGTGACTTCAGCTGGTTTACTTTTGGGTTTGGGACTTTCTTGACCCCTTGACCAAAAATATGGCTCAGGAATATTAACTTCTACAAAATGAGGTGTACCTGAGGCTTCTTTATGACTGAAACCTATTTAAACAAAAATTCATCTGGTGGTTTAGAGGTATTTATTTTGGGGTTAGCATCACTAACACAGTATCCATGATAAACAATCATAGAATAGTTTGGGTTGGAAGGGACCTGCAGAGGTCATCCAGTCAAATCTATTGGGCTTCTTGATCAGTCAAAGTCCTTCATCTGAAACCTGACCCTGCTCCTCTCTGCCATGCAATAGGTTTGCAACTGTCTTTTCATAAATATGTTGTAATACAAGATTCACACTTTGTGTGACTTGGCAATTATAAACTCTGGTAGCAGAACATGGTATGAGAACCCCAGAAAAACTGGATGAGTTGGTTGTGTTCAGCCTCCTTAAAGAGGAGCACATGAAATGATTTGTACAAAGTAAAAGCCACAGTGGAGATGGTGGCAAAACCCTAACCAAATAAGGCTCCGATGCAAAGCCCTCCTATGAGCTTTTGTCTCTAATGACATTTGCATCGGCTTGTGAAGACAGGTTCTTCAAAACAAGAAGATATTCTGCCAAAGGATTTCCAAATCTTTTGGAAACTGTAACACAAAACTACCCCTCAAACCCCACGAAGTTCCTGTTAGCTGCTTTTCATCTGCAGATTAATAAATTACAAGATTTGAATCTAGAATGAGAACTAATAAGCCCTGGGAAGACCAGCATGACTTTTCCTCTTGAATGAGTTTATGGTCCAATAATGGGCATTGTAATAATATGACAGCACAGGAGATTGAAATAGTGCTTGAAAGGGTCCATTAAATGAAAAGCTATTTGGATACTTGACTATTTAATCTGTGGAACAAACATTTCATCACTGTTTATTGAGGATTATTTATTAGGGTATTCAGAAATTTCTAATAAAACTAGCAGCAGAGCAATGCTTAGAGACATTTTTTCTGCTGGAAGCATCAGATTGCTAGTTTTGGAAAACAGTGACTTCTAAAAATCACCTATTATTGAGTTTTAAATTAAGTAATTTATGACTTGGGGGTTAGAGTCTGCTCAGTGCAAACATCTGCCTGCTGCACAATGGCAATCGTAATAGAAAAGAAAACATGTTAGCCTAGGTAAGAGGATAAAGGATGTATTGTTATGGTATTGAAAAGACGGGTGTGATTCTCACCACTTAAGTGTTGATCTCTTCTCCAATACGGAGTGTGTTGATGCCCACAGTCTAATTCTGGAGTCTAAATCAGGACTGAGTCTGAGCCCTTGGCTCCTGTCATTGCCTCTGCACCTCACAAAAACTGCCATGCAAATATCTCCAGCGACTGAGACTGCATCTTTGGAGCCGAGTCTGCTGGGGGTTCACAGATCTTAGTAGACTGGAATTTTGCTGGTTCTGAGGACTTTAAGATGGAGACTCTAATAGTATGTGTTTTTAAAATATTGCCAGCTAATGGTTATGAATCATACTTCCCTGGAGGCAGAAATCATTATTTGACTTCAGCGCATCAAACAAAGCAAGCTGTGTTTTAATCCTTTTGAACTGTCCTTGGTTTGATCCTTGATTGGGTTAAAATGCCATATGAGAAAACAGGGAGGATAATTTACTGTTGTCATGCATCTAAGTAATAATGATGCACTTTAATTTATTGGCATCTGAACACAAAGGCTTGTGAATGTCTGAGGAGAAATAAAGAACTAAAATAAAGCTTACAACAAAAAAACAAGCAGCATATTGATGTAGCCTATTGGTCTGAGAATTCAAATAAGACAAGACAAAGCCTATTGTTTATTTCTGACAGGAGATAAATGGAAATAATTCTTTGTTGTTGTCTTGCACAGGTAGTGTAAGTAGAAAAGGGATTGTTTACCTGTCCTTCTGCAGTGACCACTTATGTCCTAGTCAAAGCTTTTGTCTCTGCCTTTAGCAGAGAGGATTTTCCAGTTTGTCCTATTTTGGGAATCCTCATAGAATTATAGAATACCATGTTGAAAAGGGACCTCAAGGACCTTCCTCTAAAGAGGAAGTCTCCATCTTTTTTGTACCCACCCTTTAAATACATGGTGGTAAGGTCTCCCCTCATTGGCCTCGCAATGATGTCAGCCAGCTCAGGATGCATGTGGATAGCCCTAGAAATGAGAAATCACCACCAGAGGCTGTGCAGCCTGCCCCACATTTTACCAAACCTGGCCAGGTAGCTTGCCTTCCTTGGCTTTGTGGCTTTGAAACAGAGAATGTGGTATTCCAGGAGTTTATAAAACTGCAAGAAACTCCAGGCTTGGAAAAGAAGTTATTTTCTCAGTGCATTGGAAGGTTGTTAACCTTTCTAAGCCTGCAAAGCTGGATGCCAGGATTGTACTTCCTCCATATTGTGTTCAGAAAGCTCAAGGAGTGCGTCATAGGCAGGAGAAGAGACTGTTTTGCTGGGCTTAGTCAGCTCTGTTTCAGGCCAGGGTAAGCTTGAGCATGCAGTTAGGAACTAAGGTGATGATATTTGTGGCAGCACCCCTACTGTCTTGTTTCCTGGGGAAGTTGATGCTCCAAGTTATCCAGCAAGCCCCACTGAAGCCCAGCTCCTGAATAGCTCAAGAGATGTTGGCCAGTCACTCCTAGTGTGAGAACAGCTGCCAGTCTCATTATGAAATAGCATCTCTCTTGGCTCCTGCTGCAGTTTGGGTTCCGCAAATGAAGCATAGAGAGAAAAGAGCATGAGACCAAAGGAAACTCCCTGTCAGAGAGCAGGCTGGTAGCAAAGAGTTTATAAGGTTTAACTGTCAAATAAACATTTTGCTCACAGTTTGTTTGGTTGCTACCAGATGCTTCAGCCCAGTAAACACCTGTTTGCAAGACACAGAGTCTTTGGGGGGGGGGGGGGAGGAATAAATTGCAAAGTCTAATAGATTTAATGATTTTGCTGAGCTCTGCTGGAATACCTCTATGATGATTTGGCAAATAACAGCTCCTGAAACTCAATGCAGAGTTTAAAGGAATTTCTTTAGCTGTAAAATACACTCCAGAACTATCCAATTCCCTCTGATTTACTATGAGCCCTCTATGAAATAATTCAGTTTCTGTGGTTCCTCACTGTGTGTTTGGTTGGTTTTAATTTATTTTTAGCCTTTATTCTACTCCAGAGGTGGTGTTCTGCATCCTCTGAAATGAAACCTGTGACAGTGTGGAGGGCTGGCACTGTCCTGCTCTTCAACATTAACTAGGAGGGCGTTTTTTTTTTTTCACCCCAAGTACAATTTGATTTGGGATTTTTGTGTTTATTTATTGTCAAATCCTGACAAGGTTAGTGTATGTTGCCCACACCTGTAAATAATAAAGCTCCTCTATTTGTTTGCAGATACTCTAATCTGTTGTTAATAAACTTGAAAGAATACAGTCTTGTCTAATAAACACATCAAATTAATGGGTACCGAAGCAGTTCAGAAGAGTGTTTGTTGTTTGGTGTTTAGATTTCAGTCAAAATTAATCAACAATGGATGAGGCCTGCTGTATTTATTAGCAACACAAATCCCTGTGATTCAGTGCCAGGTCCCTTTGACTCGTTCCAGTGTATGCTGGCAGGGGTACAGGACTGATAAATACTTACATCCTTGTGACTGTGAAAGAAAGAGGAGGGGGAAATACAGCCGGGAGAACAGACCTCACGGTTGGCATGAATTCCTTGAGAGCCATTTTGAATCTTTCTATACAGCCAGCTTGCAAAGGGGAAGTCATTGATTCAGGAACAGTAGAGCCTTTTTCTCTTTGTGAAACCTTCAGCTTTTCAGATGGCTGGCTGCGTAAGCCTGCATGGTTTTGTTCTCGCTTCCCCTCCAGGATGCTCTCTCGCTCCCCAACTTTAATTTTCATTCTCCTTCGCTTTTTGTTATGTTTCTTAAAGAGCCTCAGCTGCTGAGGGGTGAAATGCTGTTGCAGACATGTGGCTTCTTGGGAGCATCTATAATGTTCTGAAACATTCCCTGTCTAAGAAATTGGAGTGAAGGTGTTTGGATTCTTGTTAAGTTCCTGTTGTGAATTAAAGGAAAATTATGGCTCATTCTCTGGAGAGTAGAAGTGAATTACTAGCACCAGAAATGCTGTTGTAAAATTAAATGAAGGTCTTCAGTGATTCTCTTTTTGCCAGCCACTTGTCAAACCGAAGATCCAGAGGTTCAGCTTGTGATTATTTTCTGTCTTGCAGAAACTGGGAACAGCAATTTTCCCTGTAGACAGTCAAACATTCCCACTTTGCTTCTGGAACCCTGCATTCTGTGTCTAGCAAGTGAAAATGTTCCACTTCTGGACAGAAGTATGTTAAATCTCTTGTAAGAGTTACTTAGTGAGAAATTGTGCTAGGAAACAAGTTGCAGCATGTTGCTCATGCAGTGCTGGAATTTCAATAATGTTATCTCTGAGCCTAGCAGTTGCACTTGATACTGATAAATAAACCAGTCAGGTCACAGTATCTGCTAGAGATTCTTGCTCTTGACATGATACTTGCTGTTTTACAGCTTTCAACCTAATATTTTTTAATGGGCAAATGACTCATGAAAGTTCAGGACACTTTCTGAGGGTTTGCAGCAGAAGGGACTTCTGAAAGACCTATTTGAATGCAGAGAGTTCAGTGAGCAACTGTGGGAGAAATGTGATGTGGGGAAAAGAAATCATTGTGGCATTACTGCTGTATGCCACAGAATTATGGAATCTTAGAACTGTCAGCTTAATCACATAGACTGTCTGCTGCTATCTGCTGTCCTCAACTTCCAAGTTTGCAGACAGTTGAGGATGTGGCCAAACTGCAATTAAAATTAAACAAAAAGCCCTTTTGAAAGTAACTTGCATGAGAATTCTGCAGTCGTGATACTAGCTACCACAGTAGCATGTTCTTGCTGATCTCTTGCTTGGGTTACTCCTACATCCTTTGCTCATGAAGTGGCTCATCTCATCTTACCCAATACTCCTATGATGAAAACAAACCCTGATTTTTTTTTTTCCCCCCTTATTATTGTTAGGAAAAGTCAGGCTTTGAGAAATAGTGAGGCTGCCTGTGAAGGAGTTCAGTGGGTGGAATTACTCACAAAGATAATTCAGTACCTTGCATAGTTGCCTTGGCTATAATTTGGCATTTGGTAGTTTGGGAATATTTCTTTTACGGTTCCTCTCCCTCTTTTATTGTTGTTCTAATTGGGGTTCTCTTCGGTATGGAGCTAAACTAATGTTTGGTGAACAAATTGTTCAGAAGAGGAAGATTATGATTGAAAATATTAGCTACATATGAGTTACAATTCTCACACATGGATTTTTCAAACCTATTTAGCAAGGGATCTAGGAGAATTACCTTTATGATGTATGCCATTCAACAAACCTTCAGTGTCTTCTCAGGCTGAAGTATCTGTGACTGCACCAGGGGAGGTTTAAGCTGGAGGTTAGGAAGAAGATCTTCATAGAGAGAGTGATTGCCCATTGGAATGGGCTGCCCAGGGAGGTGGTGGAGTCACCATCACTGGAGGTGTTTAGGAGGAGACTTGGTGGGGTGCTTGGTGCCATGGTTTAGTTGATTAGATGGTGTTGGATGATAGGTTGGACTTGATGATGTCAAAGGTCTCTTCCAACCTGGTCTGCTCTATTCCGCTCTAAAGGAGGACTGCAGCTAACAGGAGCTCAGTGATGAAGGCTGGCCAGTCCTTAATATTTCTGGTGTAAAACTGCTGATGAGATTGCTATTTGTGCCAGATGAAGTGGTGATTCTTAGTTATGTGGAAGTGTCCACTGTAGTCAATCACTTAGCTTGATTTCGTACTGGTTGTCAAAGAGCTGATAGATGACCAATACTTGTGATCTCCATTAATTAAGGTTTTGTCACATGCAGGAAGAAGGTGTGAAAAAGTGGAAGTGTCATATCCTCAAATCATTTCCCTCTGTCATTTTCCTTCCGTGTATGCTTGGTAGACTGAATGTGATTCTTCCTTCCCCTTTCTCAAATGCTTCCTCTGGAAAAAATGAAGCAAAGAGGCTCCAGCATGGAAGTTCACAATAGCACCTATCTGCAAATATGTCTTGGCCAGAAGTTGGACTTTACCAGTTTGTTTGAAGTGCAGATCTCCCCACCCCTTTCTTTGTACTGGAAATGAACATGAAGAGGAAAAATGTAATTTGGCTGGTAGTATCTTCTGGAAAGATCAACCCTGTGATGCACTGGGGTACAGTGGGAGGAGTAATTTGTGTTAGTTTAGTGATTAAGTTACAGGAAGGAAGATCACAGAGTGGCTACGTGAATAGAGAAGGAAAATATCTTCAGGGTGGCCACCCACACCCCACCCAGGTCTTAGCTACATTCTTTCCAAATGCCACCCAGAGAAGCCCCCTTTGCTAAATACAGTCAGTACAAAACCCCTCATTAACCAAGGTCAGAAGACGTGGTAAGGCACTCTTACTTTATTTTGGTTTTATATTATTGTTTTGATTCTCTTTTCAGCAAGCATGAAAGCTGTCTTGTTTTGTTTGGTATTTGTGAAAGGAAGTTTTGGGTTCCAACTATAAACCAGTTGCTGAAATAGTCCTTTTGCATGTTTTGGGACTGCAGTTAACAAAAACCCCAGTTGCAACCGTTAATTTCACCTGTTTTCTTCCTGGAGGGATATTACAGGTCATTCCTGCTCTGCTAGAAAGAGCAGGGGGGAGAAGGGCAGGAAGGAAATCAAGCTGCTGCACAGGCAGGCAGAGGCAATTGAGCAGCTCAGGTTTTCAGTGTCCTGCTGCCTCATGGAATTTGAAGCTCTAAGTCAAGTATCCAGGCTTCTTATCAGCTGAAGGGGCTGGGATCTGGGTGTATCCAGCTAAAACTAAAATAACTTGCTGACAATAAAGGTAGTAGGAGATGGTCAGAGAAAAGATAAGGGATTAGGCCAATGGGAGAGAGTAAGGAAGGCAAACACCACAATTAAAGTATTCATGCAGCATGTGAGTATCCATTGACTATTGGTGCATTTGGATAGTGCAGAATGATAATAGGAGACAGAGTTTACTACGAGACCAGGCCACTTGCCTGTATTCAACTCAGAGTTTGGGGAATGCAATTTTTCTGGACTTTGTGGCATTTTAGCACTGAGGAGGCATATATGCATTCAGTCCTGCAGCTGCTGGAGTTTGCATGAAAAGCAGATTGATGAAGAAAGAGAAGAATTTAAAAGCTTCTTGGTGAAAGCAAGCAAGCCACTGGTTATGCCAGGGCCATCCAGTTGTATGTGAAATGAGAATTCTTCGTGCTGTATCAGAGCTTGATGGGACAAGATGGTTGTGTAGGAGGGACTAGCAGTATGTATAGCAAGGGAGTGATGCTAAGTATTTTGGCTAAGTGTTGGACTGAGTTACTGTGGCCGAGTGAATCTTTGCAATTAGTTAGGCTTTGTTGTGTGCACTTTCAGACTGCTCAGCTGGAGGAGTCATGAAAGAGAAGGATGAGTCAAGGGTGGAACTAATGCCTATTTCCATACACAAATGGAGAAGATTATTTTTCTCTTACCAGTGGGAGGAATGGAATACATTTTTACCTCCACGCTTGTGTCTGACTTATGGCAAAGAAGTCATACATCAGTTTGAAAGTCTGTCATGTTTCCTCTGAGTATTCACTACAAATCATGTATAACCTGCCCACAGTCTTTTCCATGTCCCAAAAGTGCTCCTGTATGATGTGTTGCAACAGTACAAGGACTTCAAAGTTACAGTAAAGCTGTGATTGCACATTTTGGTCATAAAGGGATCAATGTTTCTGGAATAATTGTCTTGCAAAAGGAAGGCCAACGTTTTGCTATTGCTGTAAAGGCTCTAATACTCAAGTGTGTGTTTTTCCCTCTTTTAAACCATGCAAGTTCCTAAACATGCCTGCATCTAAACCGCTTTAGTGAGGTTACATAAATCATGATTGTCAGTGACACTAATTACTGGCTTTGAAGGGTGATGACTTCAAAATAAACCCTTATTTTCCAAACATCAGAACTTGAAATAAGTGCATCTTTTCATGCCAATGGCAAGTATGATAGCACCCTGATTCAATTCCTCTCATAAAGCCTTTGCCTTTTCCTGTTTCAAATGTATAAGGTGGTGGAAATAGGTAAGTCGGAATTTTCCACTCAGCATGTGTTTGTACAGTCTGTGTCTGCATTTCTAATACAGCAAAAGCCATGTTTCTATTTAATAACAGATCCTAGATGCATTCTGTAATCCACCTTTACTATTCTTTCCATTGATGTGCTTCTGGATCATCCCTTTCTGTGAAGTCCTATGTCTGCTCCAGACAAGAGACAATGAATGCCACCCTCTAATCATTTAGATGATGAAAGATATGGTGTTCTAGAATATCATTAATGCTTTTGTATTTTGAACTCAGATGTGTTGCAGCTCAGAGGCTATAATAGCACCTGTACACACTGCTAATAGGACTACTACAGCTTCTCCTGCTTTACTTTTGTGTAGGTCTGTTTATTAGCTGAGACCTGCTGGCTTCAGTTAAATGTGTTGTATCTCATTTAAGCTTTTAATTTATCTCTGTTAGGGTTGTAGAACTTGAAGGTTATGGTGTCTTATGGGAGAGTGGCTTGGTTTTTTTCATGCAGATAAGCAAGACAGTGAATTGTGGGCTCAGCCAACAGCTGGAACGTGTGCTGTGGCAGCCAACTGGACGAGGCTGCTGAGGAGGGAGTGTCACTAAACAAACCCAATAGATTTAACAGAGTAAGGAAATGTTTACCTTCCAGATGTTTAAACTCTAATCCTTCTGATGAAAAGTCTTATCCTTCTGGGTTTGGAACAGATGGGTAGGCAACATGATGTGCCTGGCTGGCTGCTCACGTGCCACTGCAACATGCCCAAGGTGTAGCTCCTTGCTACCATACATGGTGCAGGAGGAGCAGTGTTTGTGCTGTCATTTCTTTCTGAAGGGGTACTGACCATTTTTCCTAAAGAATGCATGGGTGCCTAGTGGATGCCAGAGCCGTGTCTTTCATGTTTTTCATTAGAAAGTGTTTATAGGAGGTAACACTGACAATATCAGTAACGAAAACACAGATCCTTGGATTTAGCTCCTCACTGAAACGTCTCTGCAAGCTAGTTAAGACCTCTGTAGCAGCAAACCGCCAGGCACAAAACTCTCCTCAGACCAGGAAGGAATTCCCCCTGTTTGGAAAATCCCTACATGTGGAAAAGGGCTGCTTCTGCCAAACTGAAGAGATCTGTGCAAAAAATGTTGGCATGGGAAACGTCCTGGGGTGGTTAGGGTAGGCAGTGTTCTCTCATAGCGTGAGCTGGGTAGTGACGTAACAGGACTTTTGTTCCATAATAGCACTAAACCAGAACAGGAGGCAGACCTGCTTGTAGTGCTTGGACCACACCTGGCATTCTTGCTGTAGGCATGAGCTTTCTTCTCAATGCTTCCCATGAGGACTTCTCCTCCCTCCAACTTCTATTTTCCTGTGGTCCTGGCCATGGCCTCTTGTTTCAGAGAAAGGGAGGTTGCCCGTTGGTCTGGTGCTACATGCCAGATCTTTTTACTGTTTTCTTGGGTCTCCAGCTAACTCTCATAACCTTTCCAACAGCAGCTTGTCTTTTGCTTTTCTGGTGACAGACAAGTGTTTTGTCACTGCATCTTCCTGTGATCGTCCAAGGATCTCACCCACCTCTATTCTTCTAAATACCCTGAGGTGCTTTGCTCCTTTGTAGCAGAAGCATTCCCTTTACTGCATGTGCAGCTGTTGTTTCTTTGACAAGTAGAGCACAAGTCACCCCATGGCAGAAGGCTTTTGTTTTCCAACCTGCCATTCTTCTGGATTCAGTCTGGCTTTTCAGAGGACATAATGGAATGACCCAAAAGATCTGGGTAGGGATTTTCTCCTGTTGCTTCTTAAATGGCCCCACCAGCAGCAAGATCACTAGGGCTTTAGATAAGCTCAAAGGCTACACAGAGTTTGGCTCTAGTTTCATCTTGCATTTTCTGTTCTGCATAAGGCCTGTCGTGACTGATAGTTTTTGTATCTGGAAGGATTCTGTCAGGGTACTGCTGTATTCACATTACACCTATGCAATATCTGTATGTATGTGGTTGGTGCTATTTCTTTGCCAATAATGGGCAGTACTGCCACATAATTTTCCTTGATCTTTAGGATTTTAAAAGATCTGAATACAAAATATATCAAGCACATCAGCAAATGTACTGCAGAGACCTTCCATGGGACTTCAGCTGTGAGGAAAAAGGTGGAAGTCTTCTAGGCTCTGTACTTCCACAGTAGAATAGAATAGAATTAACCAGGTTGGAAAAGACCTTTGAGATCATCGAGTCCAACCTATCACCCAACACTATCTAATCAACTAAACCATGGCACCAAGTGCTTCATCCAGTCTCTTCCTAAACATCTCCAGTGATGGTGACTCTACCACCTTCCTGGGCACCACATTCCAATTCTGTGAAACACTTCTTCCTAACCTCCAGCCTAAACCTCCCCTGGCACATTTTGAGACTGTGTCCTCTTGTTCTGGTGCTGGTTGCCTGGAAGAAGAGACCAACCCTCACCTGGCTACAACCTCCCTTCAGGTAGTTAAAGGATCTTACTTCATTGCACCTCAGAACTCTTTCTCCTTCTTTCTCTTCTCCAAGAAAGCCAAGTTCCAAAGGAAGATGACATACAGCTTGTTATCTTAGCAGGTAAATTCATCTACCCTAATCTGAGTGAATATGTACTTTGCATAATTTCTTATTAAAATTAGACTGATAGGGAAATTACTGAACAATTGGATAAGCATCTAATTGCTTCTTGACTGCATACATGGAAGACTAGATAGTAAGATAGAAAGATATTGAAAAGGTCCCAGTGAGATAGAAATCATCTCTCATGATAACAGTACAGCAGTAAATGGTGAGATTTAATGGACCCAAGAATTTTTTAGACCCCAAACAAAACCCTAAGCCACCTGTGATCCAAGACATATTTTCTAGCACAAGTATTCAGATAATTTTTGCAATTTCATCCCCATAATCACTGTACAAATCATGTAGAATTTCCTTATACTAAAAGCACACCATGTCTGGGGAGATTATCAGGTCACTGTGTACACACAGTTATTTCCTGCTACTACAGTTTCACATTTTATTCTGGTCTGAATGCAGCAGGGTAGAAAAGCACAGAGCTGACAGTATTGGCTGCTCTAATTCTATGATAATGAAAGGTTTTATGCCAGACAATGTGATTTGAAGGCTCAAGGACCTCTTCAATGGAAAGAGTCTGTCCCTAAAGACAGACAGCATGCTTTGAGGCAAGGGTTGGCTACTCAGTTGTCTTGAGAGACTTTTTTAAGGCACCATTGTGAGCACAGCAGTGACAGATGCACAGGTATCAGCAGGACATTGTCTCCAAAGCTGTGCAGCCATCCACAAGATAGGTGGCACATTAAGTCATTGCTTTATTTTACTGAACAAATAGAAAACTGCAGCAATCCTTACCTGTCATGAATTAATCTTCCTGATTAGCATGTAAGGGAGGCATGTGAACTGGAGCCCAGCTTTGTGTCAGGTTGAGGCATTCAGTGCTCCATAAACCCCCAGAATTGTGATCCTTGTGGGACTGGGCTTCCACCAATCCAACATCCTATCAATCAGGAGGACCCCTGCATGGTACAGCATTAACTTTTGCAATTCAGAGTAGTGTAGGACTCTGCTGTACTCAATACATCAGTCAAGTATGTCTGCACAGTTCCTCTGCAGGGGATACATCAACCTTTACAATGCTGGTCATTGACAAGATGAGTTGTGATCAATCAATCAGTCTCCTATCATGCTACAGAATGCTTACTGGATAACACAAGGTAGACTGCCCCATCAGAAAAAACCCAACAACCCAGACAAAAACCAAGCAAACAAACAAACACCCCCTCCCCCCCCCCCAAAAGGTAAAATAACCTTTAAAACCAAACATATCACCCCCAATGACACCCACCCCACTTTTCTCTCAGCTGTTTTGCTCTCCTTTTTCTTTCCCAGACTCTTTCCTGATGAATGTTTTTAATTATTTTCTTTTTATTAAGTTTTGTGTATATGTGTGATGACCTAATTATTTGGCACAAAGGACTGTCTCTGATCAGGCCCAGACCTAGAGTAACATAAGTACAGCAGGTCAGGCTGGAAGAAGGTGGATTGGCAGAGCAAGTGTGTTTACGTCATCCTGGCTCTAGCTTGGTTTATCAGTAGATTTGGCCCTATTTACTGTTTATAGCTAATGGTGAAGTAGATCATAGAAACCAACAACAATGTACAGGATAATAGTTGTTTGGAAAAGCCAGGAGTGAATGAAACTAAATTAGAGAGAGCAAGCACTCATATGCATGTGTTGTGGGTTGACACAGCCTCCTTCCCCCCACACCTAAAGAGGAGGGAAAATGACATTAAAAAACCAACCTGGATTAAGATAAGAAATTTAATGAGATAATGCAATGCACAGTCACCTTAGTCTGTTTGCAGAAAACAAGCAGCAAAATGCAGAAGCAGCAGCAGAAGCCAGTGGTAATAATCAAGGTGAGGCTTGACTGGGCTGTGGGTGACCCGATCTAGTTGAGGATGTCCCTGCTGACTGCACGGGGGTTGGACTAGATGACCTTTGGGGACCCTTTCCAACCCAGGTGATTCTATAATAAAACAGCTCCTCCCAACCCTCTGACCTGCAGCCTGCTGAGCTGAAAAGCCCAACACCCCAAACCTGGAAAGCAGAAGCAGCAGCCAGAACAGGAAGCCTATCATGCTGCAATCCAATTTCAGGCCCCATGATACTTTGCTTCAGCCAGCACTTTAATTTTGAAGTTGGCATGATGGTAGCATGGTATTGGATATCAGCAGCAGCAGCTTTAATTCAACCCATGCCAGCATGATGTGCCCCATGTGCAGGCAAAGGATGCAGCAGTAGTTGAGCATTCCTATAGCTGGGTTTGGCACGAGGGATGCACTCTGCTGTGCAGTGGTAACATTCAAGCAATAGGATTTGCACTAAGGAGAGCATTTGGGGTAACATTGCTGCATGGATCAAAAAGTGCTGCTTTCAAGGGCATGAGCCAAAGTCCCATTAGTATCTGGTTTTACCTTTAGGAGAAATGCTTCTTCAGCTGTACTCAGTGCAGCCAATACCCTGTTAGCTGACTGCAGCTGGGAAAATTATGTGCCTGAAGATTCAGTGAAACACTTAAAGGTTTTCAGAAAAAATAAACCTTATTGCTTACCCCTCATCCCATAGTAACACAAGCTAGGCAGCTATTTGGAAGAGGAGAATCTCTGGGCCACTTGTCCCTTATTGTCTAGATCAGTTCCAGAGCAAGCTGGGACACATTCCTGGTCTGGATTCAAAGATTTCCTTTCTGTGTCTGTCTCCGCCATTGTATGCCTGGAGACCTTGGCCAAGCAGCTCCTTTTCTCCTGCTACCATTTCTCCTTGGAGATAGCAGTCCCCCTCTCCAAGATCTGCTAGTGAAAGGTAGCAGACAAGAACTGGGTGGATTTCACTGCAAATCTGAGAGACCCATTTTTTTGTAGTAAGTTTTACAGCAGTTGCAGCCTTTGTACAAGGCTGTGATTGCTTCATTGTTTCTATAGAAGGAAATTCCCTGTCCTACTTCCTTGAAAGGACCATTGGAAGTTTTCATGTTTTGGGAAGAGATGAGAGACTAGGAAATAGCCTGTGCACAGCCCTACAAATACTTAAATACCAGTGAGGAAATTTGCTAATTTATAAGCCTACATCCTACTTGGCAGGGCTGGAAGGTTCTGAACTCTCTGTGCCAGGGAAGCAAGTAGTGCTAATGAGAAAAGGCAGGCAGATTTGCATGAGGCCTGAGGCATCCTCAGGCAAGGACACAGTGGATTTTGGTGAGCAAGGGAAAGAAAATCACTACTCTGATAGACCACGGGGAGGCAACTAAACTAGAGGAGAAGAAATAAACCTTACCTTAACCCCTAAAAGCTTTCATATAAAATACAGGTCCCTGTGTCAACATGGGAAGAAGTCCAGAAAATAAAAAAGTTGTACTGGATTCACTAGCTCTCTCTCCCTTCTCTGTATCCTGCTAAAAAAAATAATGCTATTTTGCTTTAACTTGTGTTTGTTTTTGGTGGTGTTTTTCATGATGCTAAAGCCTTGCTTGAACACAGATGTAAAACATCAGTACAGTACTGTAAGGCGTGGACCACACAGACATGCAGCTCCTTTCAAAATGCAAACCAGAGGAAACAATCTGCCTTTAAAAAAAAAAATCAAACTTCCTCATTAATTTCATTAAAAACGTGTGCAGCTTCTAGGGAATGGCAGAGGGTGACTTCAAACATGGCATTATCCCTTGAAAACTGGCAGGCAGTGAATGTGCTCTGGAGGAAGAATAGAAAAAAAAGGCAATCTGAAAGAAAGGTTGGGAAAAGGAAGCAGGTCTCCTGCAGTGGCTGCCATTTTTCTACTCCTGTCTGCTTTGCTGTGCTCTGCAGACACACAATAATAACCCCAGTGGGCCCAGGAATCAAATGACGTGTTGCTGAAGGATTAGGAGCAATTCTATCCCCCTGGCTTAGGAATTTTCATTAACATGACCTTGGGTGTGGTGAGAAAGGAATTTGGGCTGCATGGATGGAGAGCTAAACATCCTACCTGGGGAACAACAAAAGGGCCTCTGCAAGACTGGCCTCCCTGGGCCCCAAGCAGAGCTGTCATGCTTTTTCCCCCTCGGTGCAGTTGTTCGTGGATTAGCTTGGAGATACGTGGAGGGTCAGAATGAAAAGGCATCTTTCCAGGGGATGGAGTGGGGACGTGGGAGGATGGGGTTGTGAGGAGGAACAGGCAAGAGGGCTTGTTTCCTGGAACTGCTTAAAAACACTTAGAAACAAATATGTGTTTGGGAGAGAGCGGAATTGTGTTTAATTAGCAGGGGAGCATTGTGCCTGAGTGCTGCAGCAGTGGGAAATGGAAAATTATTGCTGGATTGCACAACTCCATCTTGTTCATCTACACAAGCAGCCTTTGCACAGTTTGGGGAGTTTCTTGTATGCACATTTGCTCAAGCAAAATTTTGTAGGAC
The DNA here is from genome assembly GCF_014839835.1 of Dryobates pubescens. Classification (NCBI taxonomy): domain Eukaryota; kingdom Metazoa; phylum Chordata; class Aves; order Piciformes; family Picidae; genus Dryobates; species Dryobates pubescens. The sequence goes on from NC_071635.1 coordinate 6,981,255, forward strand.
TCTAGGAGACAGTTTGACTGCATGTATTCAGGTGGGCAGCATCTTGTACTTTGCACTTGTGCTTTTCAATTCAAGCTAGCTAAACCTAATGGTGTTTGAGGAAGCAATTAACTCATAACTGTAATGCAGTTACCTATGAAGGATACCATAACATCTTCAGTTGGCAGCAATGTTCCAGAACAAATGAATTTATCAAAAGAAAGAGAAAGCATAATGTTGTTAGCAACAGAGCAAAAGCATGAAAGCAAGGGGAATGTAACTATTCATGCTTAAGTTTAAAGGATGTGTGGTTGAGTGGTTCCATGCTTGTATAAGCAGTCTTCACAAATTTCATCACCTCCTAGTGAAATGTCCCTCCTTACCTTCCATTCAAGGTAAACTGAAAGAAATGCTGTGAGCAAATGCCTTGTAGGGCAAATCTGTTGCCTTTGTCCTCAAATTCCGCTTCTGTGTCTCTGTCCCATGCGTGTATCCTGTAGGCTTTGCATCTAAAGCTGTTAAACCCTCTAGGCAGGCCCTATAATAGGCACAAGAGATGGCCAGGAAACTTTTCTCAAAATACTGATGGCAATGATGGAAGAAAAGTAATGAAAATCCATGACCAAGAAATGGGCTGTTGAGTAAGTCTTCCCCCAATCAGAGTAGCCTTACAATGAGCACATAACACTGTGGCAGATATTCTTGGTGACAACAGCCATTCTGGATTGCTTGGACATGAAGAGTGTTAAGAAGCAAACACTGAAAAAAGATGTATTACCTGTAATTTGCTTTTGTTTCCTGGTTTAAGAAGTTTGTTTTGAGCTGGAATTGGAAGTAGCTTTGGAGATTCTAACTCATTCTGGAAACTGTCAAGGAACTCTTGTCCAACACCTGACAATTAGGTGAATCTATGAATGTCATCACTGTATCTGTACCAAACTGTGTCCTCTGCTGATGCCCACTGAACTTTCTAGCCTGAACTAGACTTCATCTGTAAACCTCACCTTTTTGCATAGTCACTCATCTGTAAGTGGATCTTGCCACAGTCACCACTCTAGTCCTGCTTGGTTCGTGGCTTGTCTAGCCCTGCTCCTGATGCTTCCAGAGATTTAATGCAGGGAAGCAACAGGATCCTGGGCACTTAGCTTTATGGAGTTTCCTGATCCTCTGTGCAAAACATCCCAGTTGAGGGCAGTTAAGGCATATTGGTGCCCTCAGAACTGGGAACCTAAAGATCTCTGATTTCATCAGGAGAGTGGGGTGAGGTGTGTGTCAGTCTGGTCACCACTGGCTTTCTATGAGATATAGCACAGCTTCTGCTGTAAGAACAGGTACCTCCTCTTTGCTAAGGTCTAAGAAAGAAATGTCATTAAGTTGGATTTTGCTGTCCTGTCAGTGGACTTGGGAAAACTAGCAGGGAGCTGTGGGCCATGGTTATTTGCAATTTGCTGAGACAGAAGAAATCTTCATTAATTTGGGCCATGAGTGCAACCTCATTGAGCATAAAGACAGTTGAGAGCCCATACAGACAGCTGAGTCTTCCTTCATTTGATGATTTCCCTCTAAAGATCTGTTTGGGGGCGGTCTGGTCAAGTGTTGCCTTCTGGGAGTTACAGAGCACAGGGATGGACTCCCCTGGGATTCTTTACAGTGCCAATCTGTCAGCAATCATTATTGCCTCAAGTTTGTGCTTGAGGTATGCCAGTTGGTGTTCTTACTGTCATTTACAGGAAGGGTGATTTGAAGCAGAGAGAGGTTAATCTCTCATATTAGCCAAGTCATATTAGCACCAGCCAAAATGCTCAATAGACTTTGTTTGCTCACTGCCACTATGCATAGCTAAAAGTATTGGTATGCACTGCTGCTGCCTGCCTGTTATGGGTTATCTTGGGTGGCCTGTCCAGCTCCTTGATAAGGCCCAGTGGTGACTCTGCTTTGACAGTGAAATTGGCAGGAAAGGGTTCTCTAGCTGAGCTGTGAGTCTTGTAATGTGTCCAGCCTAGATTTTTGAAGCTGACAAATGTGTTCACCATGCTCAGGGAGTACAGCTGAGGTGGCTAAGTAAGTAGTTAATGTAAGTCGGAATGCTTTGGGTTGGAAGGGATTCTTAAAGGTCATTGAGTCCAAGCCCTCTGCAGTGAACAGGGACATCATCAACTAGATCAGATTGCTCAGAGCCCTGTCCAACTGGACCTTGACTGCTTCCATGGATGGGGCTTCTACCACTTCTCTGGGCAACCTGTGCCAGTGTTTCATCATTCTCAGTGTAAATTTGCTGGTCGTGGGGAGACCCAGTTCTTCTAGTGCCATTTCACTGGCCCCAGAGAGACTAGTTTCCCTTGCCTCTAGGCCAAACCAGGTGACAGTATTGGTGGCTGTGGGTATTTTTTTCTTCCATGATCCTCATATTTAGAATCATTACTCTCATATCAAACAACAGAATTGTGTTGCAGATTTCTCTTGGGATGTCCAGTAAATATTTACCAATGATGATGCTAGTGAAGTGGTGTTTGCAGAGTAATGTGAAGCGGAGGTTCTGGATATTGAGACCTGTGCTCCATTCTTCTCCTCTGTTCCAGCCTGTGTGAAGGCAATGCTAGAAATCTTATTAAACAATTAGAAACTGAATTAGGTCTTTTCCAACCTTATTGATTTTATGATCCTCAAAGATCATCAAGTCCAAACTGTCACCCAAGACCTTGTGACCACTAAACCATGGCACCAAGTGCCAATTGGAGCATTGATAGGGTCTTAAACAGAACAGAAAAGATCTTGCAAGAGTATGTGGGAGAGGTGACACAGGTCTGGGCATCTTTTCCATCTTTAATTCTGAGTTTTAGAATAGTTTCAGTTGAATGGAATTGTTTCACTTGAAAAAGATCTTTAAGATCATTGAGTCAAACCACTGTCTAACTCAATGGAGTCTGGTGCTAAACCATGTCTTTTAGCACCAAAGCTCTTGTATGTTTTAAATGCTTCCAGGAATGGTCATTCAGTCACTTCCCTGGGGAGTATTCCAGCGTTTGATAGCCCTATTTTTTTGCATATGTGAAGAATTTCATGCTGTACTAACATGGAAATGAGGGCTACATCAGAAATCCTGAGCTTTAGTTTCAAACCTTTTGTCCATGTTTCTGGTATTTCATCATACAGTCAGTGCAGTGTCTGACTGACATTTCTTCCCTTGGAACATGTGTAATGTGGTTAGCAGGTTTGAAAACAAACAGAAAAGCTTTATTAAAGAAGCTTGACTGGAAGGGTAACAAAAAACAAAGGAAAAAGAAAGAGAGTCTTGAATTGGACCTCCACTTGCTGCCGAGGTCTGTTGTCCCTGGAATACCTTTGCAGCGTGTGCTGAATGGTCACTCAAAGTCAGCGTGAAAAAATGATTTCCGAAGCTGTTGGACAAATAAGGAGACTCATTCTGAGTAGGGACTAAATTGGTTTGGAACATATGCTTGCACTGAGCAGCCAAAGTACATAATCAGGTTTAGCAAAACAAAGCCTGATACCAAACTTGCCAGGAAAAATTGTTTTGTCATTTTGAAATCTGCTCGGTTTTTAAGCAGACCTTCCCAGAACAGAAAACAATGTGTTTCATGCTCCACTTCATCTGCCATTGCTATATTTTTCCTCTGAACATTTGTAAGGAAGGGGAAGAATATATAATCCCTTTGTTAAGATACTTAAATTAAAAGCTTGCTCATGTTGAACTGCCCTTTCAGTCAGGATTAAGATTTGTTACCCAAGTCTATATACCCTGTAAAACAATGACTAATCCAGACATTAATCACAGGAAATATTCTGGACCTTTTAAAAATAAACCATGACATTGTATGAAGAATACATAATTGAGAGTATCCTGGACAGGTTGAAAATTAGCCCAGCTGATATGTTACATAATGATCAGCTGGGTAAGCCAAGGGGAAAGAAAGAGCACATGGGGCAAACAATGCAGCAGTGTTGTGCTATTGTCTGGCTTTTCCTGTCCTCGAGTTCAGCTCAGTACAAACATTATCATTCCAAATCAAATTATATTTACAGGAGGTGTCTGTACTCCTGATCAACCTTGCTTCCTTGCTCTCCATTTCTTCCCCAGCTGCAGTCTGTAGTTTCCCCACTACTCTCCTTGCCATTTCCAGCCACTCTTTCCCAGACCTGATCTGTTGCCCAGAGCAACTTTTGCAGCAGTTGGGTTGTGACTGATCCTTTTCTTCAGGCAATATCTGTCAATGTCCCCTCTCCCTGCCAAAGGCCAGTTACTCATGTCAAGGTCAAAGTGTGGACAGTCATTCTGTGTCTGCCCAAGTTAATCCAAACCAAACACACCATGTATAAGTAGCTTATCTCCCAAAATAAATAGATGATCATTAGCATAAGCCACCACACCCACTCCTTTTCCATTCAGCTCTGAAAGATCCCTCCACCTGAGTAAATCAGGATGCTTTTTCTGACACATTCCTATTATGCTGAAAAGCAAGCAAGCTCTGGCTCTGAATGGGTTTGCATTTCCTACCTGGCTTTCCCAGACCAAGCCAGTCTTGGTGAAGCAGAATTCAAGACATGCATGCTAACTGGCTTGTGAAGGAGATGAGATTATTCCAGGAATTCCTCAAAGACTATCATTTGCAGTGGATCTAGATGTAGCTCTGGGTCTATCAGTCTCACACAGGTAGTCTAAGTGGGCATCCCTCCTTGGGCACTGAGGTCCCATCACTATTTTTTCAAAGACAGCAAGCTATGTGCAAGGAGACTGAGCTGCTTGGAGTCACATTATAGATATGAGTCAGAGGTGCACCAAAATGCTGTGTTTTGTCTGTGGGGCTTTCACTGGGGACCTGCCCACACTGGCTTGCTGCTTGGTGGGCTGACTCTGTGCTATGGCATAGTCCATGGGACTATGTGATGAAAACACTGTTGCTCCCTGGTAGGTAGCAATTGTGAGGAAGAGAGAGAGAAGGGTGAAGGCTGATGCTGTTAGTAGGGTAAGTGAAGATGTAGAAGGAAGAGCCTGAGCAGCCCAAGGTAAAGAAAGTGATGGGTCTGACCTGCTCTCCCTGTCCAATGTGTGAAGTGGTGACTGATAGTCAAGTGGAAGCAATTACAGATGTAAACATAAATAAATAATGAATGTGGTCTGTGTAAAATCCCAGCTTTACTCTTAGAGAAGGAGGATGCTTGATGCTGACTGCTGAAGCCCAGCTGGCAATGGTGTAGGCAGGTGGGATTCTCCTGTGCAGGAAGATGAGAAGAAAGGTAGATAAGAGATAATCCCAGTGTTTATATTCAGTGTTGCAGACATAACTTAGGTAACACTAGTTATTTAATAAATGACTAATAACGTGAGCATGTTCTGGTCACTGTGTGGGGCTTCCTTTCTTATGTAGGCTTGTGTAGCTCCTTTGACTCTCTTGGGTTGGGTGATTTGCTCTGAAAGAGTGTGTTTGTGAGAAGAGTGCTGAGCACCTGCACCTTGGCTATGGTTATCATCTAAGGTGTCCTTTCTGTTTAGATAATTCCCTTTTTAACCTGGGTTTATGCCTCTGTCACTCAATGCCTAGGAAACAAAGTGTGAATATCTTTCTTAAAATCCAAATAAATTACTCTAGGCTTCATGCAAGAATTAGAGGATGCAGTACTTTGGGACAGAGTCAGGAAATTAAAGTTATAGACTCAGGACACATGGGCTCTGCTGTCCAGGTGTTCCAGAGGGAGAAGTGAGGCACAAGGTAACTATGACACATTTCAGCCAAAACTTCTGTTCAGACAAAGTACTCGGTGTGTGCCAGAAATCACAACTGCCTTACAATGTAGAAGTGTTTCAGTGGTGCTCTTGTGCTTAATATCACAAGTTTCAGATTTATGAACCTATTTGTGAGTAGAGAAAGACAGGTGTGTTTTGGATGTGCTTCTAGCCAACAGCAAAAGTGGCCCCAAAACAGTTCTGGAAGCGGTGTTCACACATTCTAGTAAGCTATATTAGCTATAGCATCCCAGGAGCATAGCAGACATGATATGAAACCACTTGAGGGGTTTGTTTTTCTTTTGTGTATTTTCCATCAACACATCCTTCCTTGGCTTCTGAGGCTTAACCCAGGTGTGCTCAAATGCTCCTGAAACTTGGCAAAAGCTTCTGTAAAGCTGGCGAGAGCTTTTGGGCTGGGGGAAGGGAGGAAAGGAGGTGATAGGGAAGTTTCACCTGGTTTCAAGTTTCAGGACACAACTTTGGTATGAGTAACAGTTTCCAGCTTGAAGAACCCTGTGACAACATTACTACCAGGAATCCAAAATACTGGGTTTGTGTGCAAGACAGGAGCTGTCAAGCAGAGGGATGGGATTAATTTTAAGGCAGGATTGCAGAACAGAATAATGCACTTGTCACCATACAGGATGTGCCTACTGTGGGAAACATCTTTTTGTTAATCACCCAGATTTGGCCACCTTTTTCTCTTGTGCTAGGGGATGAAAGCTTTTTAGGTGGTGGACTAGCAGTTGTTTCCACCATGGTTTTGAGAGAACGAAGTCATCTGGCACGTCGCTCACAGCTAGGCTCAGGGCTGTGTTTCCCGGCGTGCAGCTGGCTGCAGCTGGCTGCCAGGAGCCTGAGAACTGGCTGCTCCCCCAAGGTGGTTTAGGAGAGTGGTGCCGTGTTGCTCACGGGCTATCTGCCAAATTTGGCTCTGGTGGCAGAGGGTTAACCTTGTAAAGGAATTACATTGATCGCTGGGTGTAGCTAAAATGTGCCCTCGGTTAAAAAGTCATACGGTAATTAAGTTGATGGCCTGTTTAGCTTGTAACCTCAGCAGCAGTGTCTCAACCTCTCTGTGGTCAAATAGATTTACCTAATGTAATGAAAGGCCATACCCTTTCCATTTCCTTCTTTCAAAGCCTTCTCACCACAAACTCTTCTGGTAAGGCCACTTATCAGTGACAGCACATTTTTCATTACTGGTGGAGTATGTGTTAAAATGAAATTTCAAATGGCACACAGACTACTATGCTGCATATTGGCTGGTCAGTAATCAATCCATCAATCAGTTGTCTTGGGAGAATGCTGGAGAATTTTGGTTGTGGATTTCAACCCTTTCCCCCCACCCCCCTTGAACTGCATTTATTTGAGACAACAGTCCCTCTTCTGGGCAGGCTTGTAGAAAAAAGTGGAGAACTGAATTTTTGTCCCAAGGGGAAGCATTAAACTTTTCATGGGCTCATTAAAATAAAGAAATTCGGGGTTGTAGATGAGAAGTAATTAGTGTTGATCTGGAATTCTTCCTGGATGGAAAAGACTGGAAGGGTGACAAAGCTGGTGAGGGGTTTGAAGCACAAGCCCCGTCAGGAGAGGCTGAGGGAGCTGGGGTTTCTTAGCCTGGAGACGAGGAGGCTCAGGGGAGACCTTATTGCAGTCTACAACTACCTGAAGGGAGGTTGTAACCAGGTGGTGGTTGGTCTCTTCTCCCAGGCAACCAGCACCAGAACAAGAGGACACAGTCTCAAGCTGCACCAGGGGAGGTTTAGGCTGGATGTTAGGAAGTTCTTCACAGAAAGAGCCCATTGGAATGGGCTGTCCAGGGAGGTGGTGGAGTCACCATCACTAGAGGTCTTTAGGAGGAGACTTGATCAGGTGCTTGTTGCCATGGTTTAGTTGATTTCATACTGTTGGGTGATAGGTTGAACTCAATGATCTCAAAGGTCTCTTCCAACCTGGTCTGGACTGGTCTATTCTATACTGACTAAGTCTCTCTCCACATACACACACATGCATATATATATAAAACACTTTTATTTTTGTAATATTATGTGTACTAATGCCATGAGATGCTCCATGATAGTGAGGCCTTTTCTATAGTCAACATATGTTGGTAAACAAAGTATGGATTTAGATCATGCAGTTATGTTCAGAATGATCCTGCACCCCTCTCTGACCATGCAGGTTGTAATGCTGGTTCAGGTTAATGAGAGAAGTTTTATTTTGCATTGGATTCCACACTGGATATCATTCCATTTTCTCTCATTAAAATTTACAGCCTAGTTATTGTGTAAAGAATCTCTGCATGGGTTTTTGTTTGGGTATTTGGAGCTTCTTTGGTTACTGTTATTGTTTGGGTGTTTGTTTTGTTGTTGTTTACTTGTGTGTGATTGTAGCCATTATTCAAGGATCTGGCTAGTGGCTGAGGTAGCTAAAGTTTATGTGCTTAATGTTTCATGCAACAAGAAGGAAGTGTCAAACAGGAGGCTGTAGAAATAGGAGTTTGTAAAAGGTAGCATAAAAAGTCTGAGAAAAGGCTTAAAAGAAGGAAAGATGTCAAAAGTACGACTTTCATTGACATCGTCTTCTATAACATGTTCTGTTCTATATTCTGTTTATTTTACACTAGAAAGCATCCCAGGGATACTTGAACTAGAATCTCAAGTAATGACCATGACAGCTCTTAGTGAATTAATGCCATCTCTAACACATCTGTAGTTTCAGGGCTAAAATCTCCAAAGATTTTTATTTTAGCTCTGTCTGTAACTATCCACTTCCTTGGAACTGATTTTTTTAGGGTAAGATGTGTCTGTTGAGGATGTTGCTGTTTCCAGAATGATTTAACTGAATAATCACCAGAGTAGTTCAGACCTCAGACCTTCATTGCCCAGTCTGCTGTTTGAAGCAGTGTCAATGGCTATGTTAAGGGGGGTTAAAAAAAAAAGAAAAACATGACCAGGAAAAAGATCTAGTGAAATTTTGGAATGGAGTTCATACCTTTTTATGTTTAGTGATCCTAAATGAATTTTGGATTATTTTGGACTATTGCCATACTGGCTTAATCTTCTTGACAGCTTTTCTAAGGCTAGATAGATCTCCTGTCAGTCTTAACAGAAGTTGAATTCTTTTCAACTCTTTAAGTCCTCAGACTCCAAGTTCTCTGAAGTCCAGAGGAGTCTTTCATATATTTTTGGTCTTTCAGGGATTTGAAACTTGATTAATTTTTTTTGTTTTGTTTTGAAGATCAGTTCATTAAACTGACACCAGAACTGGAAGGATTTGAAACAGATGATGGAGAAGACAGGCAGCCACAGGGTATACCAGCTGGAATTTCTCACTGTCTGCACAACTGGCAGACTCCCTGCTGCAGAAGAATTGCATAGATCACTGCTGCCTTATAGGGGAGGAAAGGATAAAGCAAACTGTGATGGGATAAAGCTCCCTTACACTCTGATGTCTTCTGGCCTTTTACACTTGAGGAAGAGTCAAACTGGCTCTGAAGCCTTTGCATTACTATGCTTCAGTGCAACCTTCAGTTGCTACATCCCTGCTCCTTGTGCAAACCTTGTTGCAATTCTTTAGCAATAGCCAGTACCTGAACAATGAGAGAAAAGCAGAATTGTTGACAGTAGAAGTATAGGTCTGTTATGCAAGTTTTATCATCCCAAGGCTGAGTAGTAGCAGATGTTCCTGGTCATGCAAGCTGGGTTTCCCACTGGATGAGAAATCAGTGATGTGGAGTCTGGGTATGTTCTTAGTTTACTTTAGCCTGCATTTACTGGTTGTATGACAGGGATGGTCACAGAACACACAAGATGTTCTCCCTCATCCTTTTTTCCTTTCCTGGGCTGCTAGAACAGCAATGCCAATGGAATGACTGTTTCAAGAATTAATTCTAGTCAGAGATTCTAAAGCAGAGAACAAACCACCTTGTTAATGTGTGACAACTGCAAGAAAAACAGTGACTTAAAACTAAAAATATTAACATTTCTTGAAAGATTGAGCAGTGCTTGCCAGCTAAATAAAAGCTGTAAAGCACCACACAATGGCATCCCTTGGCTCTGACTGTAATGATACTGAAATTGAGGATGTAAGTTACGACACAGAGGTTGCAAGATATAGCATGTAGCACACAGGGGTACGGTGCCAAAATAGCTAATGAGTTATAATTCATCTGTTTTTAATGGTACAGTCACTCCTCCTTCTAATTGGCTCATCTCTTCTGAGGAGTCACACAGTCCACTTATTGTTCTAATGTAGGCAACAAATAATCATCCAAACTAATTTCTGTATCTACACTCTCTCCCTTTTCAAACGTAGGAGATTATGAACCTTGATTCACATTGATAAATAGGTCCTAGAATAAGTACATCATCTATTTGATAGCTGAAGTTGTAAATATATTTCTAGCTTTGGTGATTTTTGTCTTCCTCTAACGTGTAAGAAAATAAACTTGGGAATCTAACCCTGGAACACTTTGCATAGAAATACCTAGTCTCAAAGCATCAATTCAGTTTACTGCATTGTAAGTGGTTATGTCTGTGAGTTCCTTTGTTGCATCTGCTGCAAGCCTTGTTGTGTGTTGGGTTTTTGTTTGTTTGTTGTTTTTTCTTCCTTTTTTCCCCTTTCTTTTTCTTTCCCCGCCCCCTCCCTTTTTTTTTCTGTGACTAAGAAAAGTTCTGGTAGTATTTTCCAGAAGGACTGTTAATTAATACAACCTTTTAGAGTGGATGCTCAGCTCCAGTAACATCAACTGCAGAACCAGAGTTTCACTCTATTTTTTCATGCAAACTGGGATCATGGGCTTCTTCTAAAGTCTGGATGCATTTAGTGCTGGAAGTGCTATTGCTCTTTTCTCTGAAAGCAGCTTGGAGAATCTAGTGCATGGTAGCTGGATCCTTGAAAGCTACGGGCCATTGCCTGATTTAGTGTTGCAACATTTAGCCTTTCTGAGCTGCCTTGTGAAACCTTTTTGTTGGGAGCTGTGCACTCTTGTGCTTGGTGCAGCACATGGATTGCTGATCCCTCTGTTGAGAATATTGGATGGAGCAGAACTGTCTGGACCTGGGCTGTCTAATATATCAAGGCAGCTTACAGTATAGACTCCTAAGTGACAGCACATGTTGACCCAAACACCAAATGTACTTTAAAAGGTTTTTTAAATTTCAATTATAAGGAATAGTCCAGGAAAAAGCACTCATGCTATTAAAATACAAACAAACAAAAACTCTTGGCATGTGAAAAATGTCATGGCAGAGTCATCTTTTTGGAAAGCTGGTGATGCAGAACAGTTGTTTGTCTCCAGATCAGTTGATCAGTTGGTAGTGTGATGGCTTCTCACATGCTGGAATACACTGTCACACTGCAGATGGCAAAAAGGCAAGTGCTTATCTTCAATCTTAGCTCATATTTTTCCTTATTTGATGCAGCTTTTGCTCATTTATTTTCCTTTCCTCTGGTGGTGTTTTGGCTGTCTCTTTACTTTCTGAAGCGCTAAACCATAACCAGAAGCCCTGATGACTGAGAGAGTATATGAGCTCAACACACTCTCATACTTTAACCAGAAGTAGCAACTCTAGAGGTACTGAACTGGGTGCATAATTAGGGAGAGATTAAATGCCCATTTCTGCAGAAGACTCAATTTCTGTAACTAACTCCTGAAAGAACTGGAGCCCAGCATTGTGTCTAGATTTATGTAAGGTATTTCTATTCTTTATATTAGAGGTGAAGAGTTTTCTAGCTTTCATGAAAATGGGTAATATTTATTTCTCCTGATATATTGTTATACACACTTTTTATTCCCCTTGATTTATTTTTTTTTCTTGCCTGTTTGTCTTTTGAGTTTTTTTATGGGGAATTTGCCTATTGAATTTTTTCAGCAATTTCATAGAATCAATAAGGTTGGAAAAGACCTCAAACATCATCAAGTCCAACCTGTCACCCAGCACCTCGTGACTAACTAAACCATAGCTTCAAGTGCCACATCCAATCCCTCTTGAACACCTCCGGGGACAGTGACTCCACCACCTTCCTGGGCAGCACATTCCAATGGCCATCAACTCTTTCTGTGAAGAACTTTCTCCTCACCTCAAGCCTAAACTTCCTCTGGCACAGCTTAAGACTGCGTCCTCTTGTTCTGTTGGTGGTTGCCTGGGAGAAGAGACCAACCCCACCTGTCCACAACCTCCCTTCAGGTAGTTGTAGACAGCAATAAGGTCTCCCCTGAGCCTTCTCTTCTCCAGGCTAAACAACCCCAGCTCCCTCAGCCTCTCCTCACAGGGCTTGTGCTCGAGGCCTCTCCCCAGCCTCATTGCCCTTCTCTGGACACATTCAAGAGTCTCAATGTCCTTCTTAAATTGAGAAGCCCAGAACTGGACACAGTACTCAAGATGTAGCCTAACCAGTGCTGAGTGCAGGGGCAGAATGGCCTCCCTGCTCCTGCTGGCCACACTATTTCTGATTTGAAACTCCTTAGCCATATTTGTTTGGTGTACTGAGCTGTGGTTGTAGCTGGCTTGTGCTATGGGGAAGAGTGACATTCAAGTGTCTTTTTCCAAAAGTGATACTGATGGAAACTTTGCCTTTGATGTGAGCAGAGTCAAACCTGGGCCTCTTAGATCTTTGACCATAGGCAAAAGTTTTTACTTACTTGAAAAAAACAAAATCCACAGTAAAAAACCAGGATCAAACAAACAAAAGAAAGAAGCAAAAAAAAAAAAAGAGGAAAGGAAAGGAAAAGCCTTATTAAACTTTTGCCAGGTCAGTATTTTGCATAAGTATGCAGAGGGTTTGGTTCTGTTCCTATAAGGACTGGTATCAAATGATAAAATCTCCAAAGCTGGTGCCAAATTGCAACCCCTGGTCATCTGTAATGAGGCTCATAAGCACTGGTCCCCCAGCTCAGGGAAAAAACCTTTGTGTTGAATTAGTAGCAGCTTTCTCATATTATGTGCTTCCTACTCTGGGGTAGTGTATCCAATTATCATCTGTTACCAAAAGCCAGGAAAACAGCGGGGTAGCGTGGCGAAAAGGCTGTATCCACAAACCATATTGATTCCTGAACAAATTTGTCTAGAGTCCTCAAATACACATACACACATGTGTGTGCACACATATAAATTCCTGTGGCTTTGCCACTGCTGCTATATACATGGTTTGGGCTGTGCCCCCTCAAAGCTTCGTCCCTTCCTCCAGTAGCTTTTCTGAAACTGTCAGTGCAGGTGTCCCAGAAAATGCCTGCAATACATGAGTGGGGATTAGAAACTTGCTTGCTGAGAGCTCTCCTGACAGCTGATGGATGGTTCTTTTATTACCAAATTTTAAAAAACAAAACCACTTTTTGCAGCAAGGGTGGCTTGGAGTCCAAGGAAGCTAGACACAGCTGAAAACTGAGTGTATACATTGCAGCTTGACTATTTTGAAGGCTGAGGTTTCTGCTTCAACCCTGCACGGGGGGGAACGGCCACCTATATGAAACCCTCTTTTACCATTCTCTGGGATCTTTGTTTTGGGTTTTGTGTGCTTTATAGGAAAAAAGCCTGTGCATCCATTAACATGTTTACTGCTGGTAAACTTTAGCAGCTTTGAGCAATGCTGAAGTTCTCTGAATAAAATACAGTGTTTTAATGAGGGTCACTTCATGAAAGGCATTTGTTTGCTGGCAGGCAATGGCCAGAAGTAGCCCCAGTGTGAAGTGATTCCATTTGGGATATCAACATTACTGTCCTAAGATTTTGGTTAAAATACATGGGATGTTTTCTCCCAGTCAATGGGAATAAAAGGAAACTAAATGAAGAAGGGACAGCATAGCATTTGTAGGCCAGGGAAATCCTTAAAGGTGTCTAGTAAAAAGTAATCAAAATGGGGCTTTCCAAAGAAACTGTTCTTCTGCTGTGCTTCTCTTGCATTCTCTCTATTGGCAGGTTTTGATGAGATGAAGTATTTGGTGCCTGTGATGGAGATGGAGTCTTTCATTCCACCATGAGGAGAAACAAAATCATGTGGGATAACCATGATGGCTAGCCCAGACCTTTAACCACTCTGAATTTGCAACTTTGTCTTTAGGCAAAACTGAAAACTGTTGAAATGCTTGTATATGCTTTCTGTTGGCTCCCTTTGTATTTTTGTTTTTGACTAAGGCTGAAAGCAGAAAGCCCAAAAGTATGTCTGTATTCATCTCAAGTGCCTTCTAACCACATATGGTAAGCAGCACAAGCATTCAAACAGCAGCTGCTGACACTCTTCTGTTCTGACTATGGACAAATGACCTGGCCTTCAGCATTTCTGTGCTATGGGATGCCTCAGTTATTTGTCTGTGGCTTATCCATTGTCCTTCCTACTGGAACCAAAAATATGAAAAAAGAAGCATAGAATCATAGAATTGTTAGGGTTAGAAGGGACCTCAAGGATCATCTAGTTCCAACCCCTCTGCCATGGGCAGGGACATCTCATTCTAGATCAGGTTGCCCAGAGCTGCATCCAGCTTGGCCTTAAAAACCTTCAGGGACATGGCTTCCACCACTTCCCTGGGCAACCTGTTCCAGTGTCTCACCACTCTCATGGTGAAGAACTTCTTCCTAACATCCAATCTGAATCTACTCACTTCTAGTTTTTCCCCATTCCCCCTAGTCCTGTCACTCTCTGACACCCTAAAAAGTCCCTCACCAGCTTTCTTGTAGGCCCCCTTAAGAAATCTGGTCTAGTTGAAGATGTCTCTACTCACTGCAGGTGGGGTGAACTAGATGACTTTCAAAGGTCCCTTCCAACCAAAGGACCCTTCCCAAACTGTTCTGCAACTCTGCAATGTGAAAGGTAAGTGTAATACAAGACAAATAGGAAATGAAGATTAGCACTTTTCAGTAGATGGGGAAGTACATTTGTAGTACACGTTTGCTGTAGTAAATACTCAACAGGGACAGAATTAGTTGCATTTACTTAAGACAACAGTTTAGGGTAAGAGCTGTATGCTGTCATTGTGAATATGATTCCTCTGGCAGCTGGTCCTCTGTTGTTACAGCCTGCTGCTTCTCACATCCAAACCTGTTACTTCTTTAGTTAGGGTCTGGAGGCTTTGTGATGGTGGGGTTGAAACCTCAAGGTTTGAACTGTAGCTGCAGAGTTCATTGTGCATAGAAATGGATTAGAACTTCTTTAGCTGGGAGCATAACAGGGTATGCATGCTCAGGGCCAGCTGTACTCTGCAATTCTCTGCTGTAATACTTGGTTATGGATTGGCCTTGTTTTTTTTTCCTAAAGCTCTGTTGCTGATTGAGGGGGATTTAATGTTTCCTTTGATCAGCATTTTCATTGTTATCAAGTAAGAACATTGGATCTGTTTTGGTTTTTCATGCACAATTAAGTGCAGAGCTAGCTGTGAATTAGGGTATCAGCTGAGCAGCCTTCCCAACTGCTGGCTTCAGGCACTGTATTTTGGGATCTGTGATGAAATCTGTGATGGAAGCTGAGACACTGTTTTACCTGTTGTCTGGTTGGTTTGAGGTTGTTTTGATTATTTTCCACACCCCCACACCCCCTCCCCGATCTGCAGACTCATCAATCCGAAAGTATCTTATTAACCTCAGAATGCCTCTGTGAAAGTGTTGGGAGTCTCTGGGGCTATGAGGTCTAGCTACAGGAACTAAAGGATTTTGCAAGGAGAATGCCTCTGTTGCTTGCCTGTTGTTGTAGTGCAGTTCATATCCTGTTCGACTGCATGCCAAACCCACAAGCTTTCTCTATCCCTGGTAACCGAGAAGATTACTTGCTCATAATGCTGTGAAATAAATGCTGTACCATTGTGAGCATATGTAAGAAAAGCCTTTAGATTTGATACTCTTTCTGTAGAGTGTCTGAACCTTCCTACAACTGAATAAAGACTCTTATTCCTGATACAGGATTTAGTTTTAAAACCTGGTTAAAAATGTACCATTTATTTTGCCATATTTAATAGGTTAATTTATATAGGAAGCTTGTGTGTGTGTGTGACATGATGTTCTTTCATCCCCAATAAATTTGAAAAGGTTGTTGTATAAATATTAATGCTGGGCTGCCTCTTGTTAAAGAGTAAATACCCAAGGAAGTGAGAAAAACCCAAATGACTTTGTACTTTTGAATCATTTGTCACAAGCAGTAAGGACAACACACCCCAACACCCAGAGCATGGATGCTGGTAGCAGGGAACACTAAAGAATCTCTCTCACCTTTAAGCATCATTTAAGCAGTCCTCCAAACTTAACAAGGTTTCCTGAGCCTCAGAGAAGAGAGTTGAGTTGCAGCTTTGCTCTCAAATGAAACATTGCCAAATGAATATAGACAGCATAGTTCTCTCTCTTTATCTGGTCATGATTTTGCCATTCTCCTTGAAGTGTCTTGGTTAGATCCAAAAAAGGAAGCTCAGAGATCCTTCCCTAAGGGTGGTTGTTTGGGATGGTTTGCTTTGTTTTATTTCTTTTTCTATTTTTGTTTGTTTTGTTGGGTTGGTTTTGTTCTGTTTTGGTTTTCTTCAGTCACTGCTGCTTTGTTTTTTAAGTTCAGAGGGAAGAATGAAGTCTATTAAAAGACTGCTGTAAGCTTGCTTGAAAGGGAATTCCAGCCCAGGCTTGCTGTCCCATATTAAGTGAATAAACAACATGCATCTCTCTATACTTTCAGCCTTTCAGATGCTTCCTTCTATACAAACAAGACCGAAACACAGATTGTGATTTTTATCTGATTAGTGCAGGAGAAGGACCATAAATGATTTATTCTGGGTTGTCAAAAAGGCCAGTGTGGCTGCAAGCTTGCAGTATGACCAACTGTCCCCGTGCTTCTGACCAGGCTTATAGTGGGGAGCTTCTGTCTGAGCTACTGATATGTAAGATCATGTTTCTGCTGTTCATTGTTCCCCCTTGTTGCACTGATAAGAGCTGGAACTATGAAGAATATTGCATCAATTGGTATAACACAGAAGTATTGATTGCATTGAATGTATTAATTGTATATAACACAATTAGTATAATGCTAATGTATTGGTATAATGCATTCAATATGTTCTCATTTGTGTCCCCTCAAAAAGGTGGCCCAGAAGATGCAATCCCGTTGAAAACAGCACATATGGAGACTGCAGCCAGCCAGCCAGTCAAACTTTGTGGACAACATGATTTTGCTGATACAGATTTGTTGGAAATATTATATTTCTTTCTGGAACAGGAATGATTATAAAAGCAGCTCTCAAGGGAGCAGCTTACTGGAAACTGGAGCCATGCTGAATAGTAAGTACTTTTACCTAAAGAACTTTGCCTTTTGCAAATTGCAGGCAATTTGCAAACCTTGCTGCCCTGTTTATTTTGGGATTGCAGTGGATGTTCTATTGCTGCCGTTGTGCATTTTTGTGTTTTCCATCTTTTAAGAATTCTCCAATTTAAATGAGCTTCCAACAGTTCAGATCCTCAGACACCATGCTTCTAACAGGAATGTGTGCAATACAATGTCATGCACATTGCACTCCCTTCAGGTATCTCTTTCTGCTGAAAAAAACAGGTGATTATGTGAAGAGACTTGCCAGGCTAGGTGTACAGCTAGCTCCGTGTGGACAAGAATGTACATATGTGATTGGTAGCCTTGACTAACAATGAAACAACTCAGTGAGACAAGTTGTGGAAAACCCCATTTGTAGAATTGACCTCAGTCTTTACTCAAAAATTTGTAAACTAACATGAACAGTCCCTTTGGAAATCTCATGTCAAGAGAATCTGGGTTCTTGTAAGGAAGTCCCACCAAGCAGGTGCCTCTTGGCCTCATGGCACTCTTTAGCCTGATTCTTCACAGGTAAGCTGAGATAAACTTGAGGTACTTTACTGATGTTTTGTATTGGTTTTATAGCAGGGGTTAAGAAGCAAGACAGTAAGTCAGGAACAACAAAATGATGATGCATTTAAAAATACTCAGATAATTCACTGGCACTATCTCAGTGAAACTTCTTTGTACTTGATCTGTCAGGTGAAGTGAAAGGAAACTCATGTTTGACTACTTCTTTTTGATTAAGTGTTCCTAATGGGGGAAAAAACCATGCTGTGTGATACTGGCTAGACTGCAGAAGTGAGTGTGAAGGAAAACATGTGATGACAACTCTAGTATATTGGGGAGGCTGCTCACACTTACTCCATTATGTCTCAGTGAGGCTGACAAAGGATTTGTTTGTGCAATTGACTCATCAGTCAGTTTCAAATTCCTCCTTTTGCCTTGTCTACTGAGTGTAGGGAAATGAAGGAATTAGTCATAGGATGGAGTTCTAAGGTTGGGGGTAAAAAATAGAAGTGGGGCTGCCTGTGATGGCAGGATTCTTACAGGGCTGTTCTCAGGTATGTGGACAGGCCCCAGCACCTGACGGAGCATGCTAATCTTCTCAAGTAGATGTTGTAGATTGGAAGCGGTACCTGTTGTGCAACGGGAAGGCTTTAAAGATTTAAACACTACTCTTCCAAATACTTTTTTTTCCACTGACTTGCTGTTTTGCTTATATATCATATGGTAGTATCACTTTTGGATACCAAATGAAAAGCACATGTAACAGAAAGCAGAAACGTTCTTCCATTCTGTGTAACCAAGGGTAACGTCCAATATGAAGAATGGATTTTCCTGGCGTGGAACATGCTACTTTAATTATTACATGCAGTTTGGAATCATGACTATTTATAAGATTAGAAGTTTGGAAAGGCTTCCACAAATTCTTTCTGCTTGTGCATTAAAGAGAGATCCATTTATGTATTTATTTTCCATCTAAAAGCAAATTAGAAGAATACCCCCCCAAAAAAAAAACCCCACCAAACCAGCTTGGAAGTCAGCATGGCAGAAGAAATGTCTTGAAAGTTAGTATTGTCTGAAATTCAGCAAGCATTTCTTAGCTGAAGAGTCAATACTCTCTCTTTAAAATCTGTGTAGACCAGTGCTGGAAAATAATCTTGAGAGAGGGATGGCTGCCATGGTCATAGCACTTTACAGCTTCTCTGGTGTTAAGGTTGAAAGTGTATTTCCATATGGGCCTTGTATAATTTTAAATCAGTAGGGTTGTTTTTTTTCTGGTGTAGGGGTTTTTTATTGTCTTTATTAGGTGATGGTGTGCAGGCTGAATTCTGCTCTGCATTATTTGAAGAAGTGGGGGAGATCTTCTATTTGATGTGTTCTTGAGAGTGAAACTGCTCTGAAACTGTTATTATCATACCACAAAATTATATAATCTAAACAATGGGCAAAATTCTGATCTTACTGACAGCGGCATAAGTCTAGGTGAAGTCTCCTGAGACACAGCTAAATACTTGGATTTCCTCTACAATTCTACTGTTGTTTTAAAGTGCTGAATCTACCCCAGTGACTTAATTGAAAGAGCCACTGATCACACAAGAAATCCCCTGCTATTTAAGCTTCTACAAAGAAAGTTTATCCTCACGAATTCCATGTCTCTCTAATGCAACTTCTCTTTAGCAGAATTGATTAAGCTCTGTTAAAAAATCTTGCATGTGGAAGCAAATCAGCTGTGACTGTGGGAGGGGTTGGCTGATAATTTAGTAATGAAAAAAAAAATAGCATGTCCTTAGACTTCTGAGAAGATTTCCAGTAGCTGTAATTTTTGAAACAGGTTGGTTTTGAAGTGTGATGATACGTTCACAATGGAGCTCTTCCTTTGCTTTAGGCTCTCCATGCACTTCAGCAGGGGCCAGGAATTTTCCATAAAAGCAGGGGCAGCAGGTAAAAATCACTCTGAAATTGAGGTCAGAACTTGCAATTAAGCAGAGTCAGAATTACACACCATGCTGAATGCAGTAGACAGGCTAATACTATCTGTGGAGGATTTGTCCAATAATAAGGTGTGGCTAGTTTTCCACACTGAAAAGAGAATTGATTTAGTGTACTGGCATTCCCTTTTTCTTAAAAACAATGTGGTAGGAGAGTCTGCACTCATGTCACCAACCATTACAGTAGTTTTACTGTAATGTTCTGGCTCATTTCTTAAACTGCTGTTACATTTTATAAGGATTGTACATAAAGGGCTCCCTCTTGTTAAGGCAAAAACCTGGTCTACTTATACACATTCCCAGGAAATCTGGGGAAAGGGAAAGGAATGGAACTACAGATGACTGGTGCTGTACCAGCTCTGCACACAGCTCTTCTGGTTTCTTTCTCCTGCGGTAACGAATGGAGGATTTCTGTATCCGCAGGCATAACAAATGAACAATTAGTGTTTGGTTTTGGAGATGACATCAGCTCTGAAGCATTGCTGCTTCAGAGAACTGGATCAGTGTGGTCAATTCATGTCGATTATAGCAACTGCAAAATGTATCCTGTCCCTGATGCTCCCTTGGCAGATGTGTGTTAGACCTATCGATCACTGAATGGAATTCTACTCTGTGACCTATGATTGTTTTCATTTTTTGTATGAGTTCAGAGCCACCCCACCCATTTTGCTTTCTTTCCAGAAAGAGTTCCATCTTAGTGATAAGAACCTTTCCTCTTGATGATGTTGTCGCTTTTCTGTGCATAATCAAAAGAGGAATATCTGATAATAAATCAAGCAATACTTTGTGTCTGTGGATCCCTGACTAAGCATTTGATGGCAAAATCAACATGCAAGCAATTTGTACATGAAATTGTCACTTGATAGCACTCATCTGAAGAAGTAGAAATGAACAGAATCAGATAAGAGACCAGATGACTTTTGTTTTGCCTTCCTCTGAGCCAGATGTTCTAGGAGGGGAAGACGTGATGGTGAAGGGTCATGGACTTAATCAGATCCTCACACCAATATGTGTAAGTATCTTGTTTGCTGGTGCACTTTATTTCCATTCACTCTCATGTCACTAATGTAACTCAGTGTTTTGAACCACGTGCTCTGGAGGTACTTTCACAAACCCCTTTGCTAATGCTAAACTGGAGGAGTCTCCTCTTAATTCTTTTACCTGTCCTATGGTACTGGTTTATGAGCTGACTTTTGGGTACCTTCTCAAGTTGCCAAAGCATATCTAGGTCATATCTTAAGCCCAGTACAAGAAATCACTCAGCTTTCTGGTCACAGTGGTATTCAGGTTACAAACCCCACCTGTAGAAACTCCACTGCATGCTTATGAATACAAAATATGTAAGTATGGCTTATCTACTGTAAAGCAACATACAATCAACAATGGTGGCTGTGGTTCAAGACAACACAGTGCCATGATGGCTTTTGTATGCTTCGGTAGAGCAACCTGTCTGAGTTTTCCAAGCAGTGCATCTTAACAACGTGCTTTACAATGACTAAAACATGTTAAGCCTGTTTGGTATGGGAGTCAGGGATTACTCAAGGTGGCATGAGGTGGAGAACAGGCATCTTTGCCTGAGGAATGGCAGATTAATAAATAACGGATTCAGTTCATTTGTCTGAAAGCGTATTGTTTGCTCAGAGAATCATGAGCAGAGGAAAGAGTCAAGGATGACTGGTAATACTCACTTGTGTAAACTTCCTTAGTGCAGAATGAGCTTCAGCTGTACTTGGATGAAAGGGAAACAAAAGGTGAATTAGAAAGTGGTTGTAATCATCCAGTGGAGAGTCTCCGTCCAGCCATGCTGAGCACAAATCCAGTATAGCGCTGGAAGGCAGAGTTGTTTGGGGTGATAATTAACATGAGGGTCAGTTCAAGAATAATGATAATTACATCTTTGCAGGTCCAGCCTTCCATAAATATGAACAGATTAAATCTGCAGGTGCTTGTTATAAGCCTCTAAACAGGACAATCGAAATGTTGTACAATATCAAGTATAACTCTGTTTTTCAGTGGGTGATGTTTCCAGTTTCCTGCATTTAAAATGCACCTTGTATGTATATATATATGAATAGATAGATATTTGTTAGATATATAGTAGAAGAAAGCAGCTACAGCTCTCTAAATCAGAATCTGCATTCTTAAGTAGATAAAACGTTCTTTTCCCTGTATCTTTCTGCTTAAATCAGTCCTTTCAACTGTCTTTACCTCAAAATGGCCATGAAATTGTTTTGCTTCCTATTCCCATGAAAATCTGGTATAAATTATAAGCCCTCCAGCCCTCCTCTCTTTGACAAAAGTGGAAAAAATTTTCAGCATATTTGCATTTTACCAAAACCCATTATCCCTTGTTACCAGTCTTTGGCTCATAGATTTATACTTACTGTGCATTTCAACTGCTTGCTAGAGGCCATACGCATGCAGTCTTTAATCTTTATAACTAACCTATTTCTAATTTCCTAGTTCCTCTTACCACACCTTGGTAAGTGACAGTCCCACGTGTGTATTGGGGTCTGTTTTCAAATTCTTTAACCAGTCCTTCCAATGCTTCTTGTGGAAACAAAAGACCTCTTTTGGAATCAGGGAAAAGCACTTGCTCCAATTCATTCACCATTGAGCGCATTGTATCCAGGTATTCCTGGATCTGCTCTTTTACTCTGTCTCGTACTAGCAGCAGTAACGATTTGTAGTGGCTGTTACTGCACAGAAAGCAGATTCTTGCTTTTTTTGGTGTAAAAGATGGACATACTGTATAGGCAGGTGGCTTCATGGAGTGTACAATATAACAACATTTATGAAACACTGCGTGGAACACTGTTTTTGGAAGAATCCCCTTGTGCTAGCAGCTTTCTCATGCTGTTGAAATAATTCAAGAATAGTCAAAAACTTGTGGTAGTCTAGGCAGTTAACTACAGATTGAAAAACTTTGCATAGCAGAGGTGGTCTCTCAGGCCATTGCTCTGATCCTACCTTGTCTTGCATCTTAGTAATTTACGCACACGGCAAGCCTGGTTCCCCACACACATTGCAGACCTTGTATCTGAGGACCTCGTCAGAGAAGTCAAGACTATAAAGTCCTTGGAAAACACAAGACTGCAGAGAGGATAATTAAGGTAGTTGCTGTTGAACTTTCCTGCTTAATGGTGTGAAAAGAGGTCTTTTGCTTGAAAGTAAGGATGTGGGAGGGTGACACGGGCTTTTGCATGATCTGGTCTCCAACCTGTACCCTGGAGAACAGGTAACAAGAGAATCCCTGCGGGATCGCTTCCCACCTTGGACATCTAGACGCATCAAGCAGCAATCCAGTGCTTGGTCGCTTACTTCTTTGCTGTCTGGCAGTTTTACATGCAAATGGCTGAGCTACTCCATTTCCTGTTCCCAGGCCTTGTGGAATCCCATCTTTCTTTTCCTCTCCCCTTTCATTTGTGTGCTGTGTGTAGGTGTATTTTTGTGTGCTTGACATTCCCCGTGACTCTCAGTCGTAAAGAATGCATGAGAGCCATGACTGTGGAGCTGTGATATGGCTGTGTTGTGTGAAATGGGGCTGGGAGGGGAGGGCAGGAGACCAATGGTACACATTGAATGTACAGTCATTCCCTCCTCTCCTTGTCTGAAAGGCTTCCAAATCTCATATATTCACAGGCAGACCCCAGCCAAAGCCCGCAGCTGTCATGCATTTTCAACAGATTCCACAGGGCCTAGATGAGGTTTGAAGACATTCCTTTGCTCTTACACATTAGCTAAAAGGAATTACCGTAACATCTGATATTGTGGAAGTGGGAAATTTGCCATCCTGACCTTGCCCAAAGCATTCCGGAACTGGGGGTCTGAGGATTTGTTATCTCAGATGGCCTCCAAAGGTCGTCGAGGGCCTGTCTAGCGGTGTTCCAAGCCCAACTCAGACAACCAATGTGCTATTCATTTGGAGGCTGGCTTTTCTTTCTTTTTTTTTTTTTTTGCCCCTTCCTTTCGTCCCCCCCCCCCCCTTTCTTTCTTTTTTTTTTTCTTCTCCTTTGTACAACTGAAATAATGGGCAGACACATGTTACTGCTGCTCTCTGGATCTTTGTCATAGGAAAAGCATGTTCCATTGGAGCGATTCCCAGCTGTCAGTAATGTGCTGAAACACCACAGCCAATCATCAGAGAACAGGCCAAATAAACAGGATGTTCACAATGTGTATGATCGCATGAGTGTGTAACAAACTTTCTGCACATTTCACAGTCTCCTAATGAGATTGACATGCATTGCTTAATCTGCATCTGTCTGTTTGGGGCAGAAACACATAAATGCCATAGAGACTCTGTGCAAGGAAGCTCACTTTCTTGGCGGCGTGGCTGTTGATATGATAGAACGAAATCTGGTACTGAGTTGGAAGTGGGCAGTACTTTAGAGCTATTTGTTTAGCTGCTGGGAAGTGCCCTACAGTCAGCCAAGCACAGTTTGGTGAGAGTTCGTGCAATCAAAGTGGTTATTATAGCAGCAGATGACAAAAGTGCCTGAGGATGATGCACAGAGCTATTTTTTCAGGGAAGATCCGAGGCGCCATTTGTCTTCCCTTTGTTTTGATTTCGGAATTTATTTTGATTGCTTTATGCATTTAAAAATAAAGACAAACAAACAAACAAAAAAAATCATCTGTGCACAGAGCAGGCCAACAAAGGAAAGAATGTTTACAGAAACCTATAATTACATAATGGAATAGCAAAAGCCATTGTGTCTTTAATTTGAAATCAGGACAGTATGATTAGAATAGCAAATATAAAAAGGAAGTCGATGTCCTCACCCTCCAAAGCATGCATTTTTCCAGCAGACAATGTTCTCATCCCCCAAAGCATGCATTTTTTTTTGAGCACAGTGAATGTTAATGCACGTTAACTATATAGCTGCAAGACACAGTTTATCCCATAGCTGGACGATGCCAACTTCTTCCTTAATCCCTCCTCACCCTGCTGCTAGCACTTGTCATGGTTCACTGCTTATAATGTACTAAAATCTGTATATGTGCCTTTTGTTCTTGTGAGATTTTTATGGGTAGCATCTGATGCCTATTACTTACCTGAAAAACAAAACAACACACCAACCCCGCCCCCCCAGCCCCCAGAAAAACAGATCTTAAAAGAAAAGGGCAAAACAAAGAAGAAATAGAAGTCTGACAATCTGCACTATAGTACTGGCCTCAGATTAGGCAGAGGCCCTTCTAGAATCTGTGAAACTCTGTCTGAAAAAGCTATCATCTGCCCTATTACAGTACTCAGAACTATTGGTAGCTTTTTAGTCTTATGAGAGGATCTGTAAGGTATGGGTATTATGCACACATCCAGCACAACTTCACAGAAGCTGCTTTCTGATCTAAGATCCAGGAGGAAGCTAATGCCCAAATGTCTTTTCAATGAGCTGCTGCAGAAGACATTTTAAATGTTGCCAGTGTGGGATTGTGATAGTGATCAATTTGTTTACTGTAGATGGATGGGCTGCAAGAGGGGATTGCATGTGGCACTTGGTGCCATGGTCTAGTCATGAGGTCTGTGGTGACAGGTTGGACTTGATGATCTTTGAGGTCTCTTCCAACCTTGGTGATACTGTGATAATAGTAAAAATATGCACAGTATCTTCTGACTGACAATATCTAGTCAGGCTTTGAGAAGCTGGCCACCATGCTTTGCATGAGATTCAGGAATATGATCAAGAAATTAAAACTGCACTTTGCAAGATACAGCATTCTAGATGTGTCATTCTTTACCATCATCTTTCTGTTTATCTGAACCTTTAAGATATGCTGAACATTACCTCCACTTCTTTCAGAAAACCTGCATAAAAATGGGTGGGTTGATGTGCAAAACACTAACAGACTGTTTCCAGGGTGTCTGTTTAGGATTTCTAGTGTGCAGGAACACTGCTTCCCAAGGATGCTTGTGAGGAATTAACCCCATTACTAACAAGAATAAGTCATAGGATCTCAAAAAAAATGGAGTGGGGAAGGAGGCAAGAGGGAGTTATTTTCAGTTCTAGCCCAAATTTCTAGGAAGTTGCAGGAAAAGATGACTTCCACAGAGATTCTTAGGGCATGACTACTCTGGAAATGTAAGTGCTGTAGCAAAAATTCAAGCAATATGAGTCAACATACAATATGAGAAAGGACAAAAAAGTTTCCATGAGGTGTCTATCAAGATGCCAAAACTGCAAGTAAGCATAAAGTCAGAAATCCCAATTCATAAGGATGGGAGAGAGACTAGAAAGAGGTGGGCTGCTAGCTCTGAATATGTTTGAAATAGATCTAACATAGCTTATTTGAAGAAGCCATTTTTTCTCAGTGGCTATCGTTTCCCAGCATAATTTCTAGCCTTTGTGGGTTCTACAGGAATGGAATTTGTAAGATTCCTCATATTTCAGGACAAGTCTTGTTTAATGGGGAATCTAGAGCTTAGAAATGGAAGCTGAACAAACTGAATAGCATTTAGTATGAATCCCTCACTGCTGAGCCTTAAATATGCCCCAAACTATTTTTTTTTAACTGCTTTGCCAGTTTTACTTCTTAATGTTATAATCTAGTCACATCTTATTTGTTTATAGTGCTATCCTAGCTCCCAAACACTGAGGATATTAAGAATTCCTCTTCTCATTTGTATACTGTGCCGTTATGTCCAGTTCTGATAGATTTTTCTCTGTGAATTGCATTAAAGCTCCTGTTGAGTCCAAGAAGTGCTGTGTTACCTCTGGAGATATGGATTCAGAAGGGTAGGAGCAAGAGTGTGGCAGCAGGTACTGAATGTCACCTTTCAACAAGGTGAAA
The DNA here is from genome assembly GCF_014839835.1 of Dryobates pubescens. NCBI lineage: Eukaryota > Metazoa > Chordata > Aves > Piciformes > Picidae > Dryobates > Dryobates pubescens. The sequence continues at coordinate 7,007,541 of NC_071635.1, forward strand.
AGAGCACCTGGGAAATAACCCAGATAAGCTACAGCCTGCTCCATGCTCAGCACAGACATGGGCACATCCATGATCTTCCTCTTCTGCTGGCAGGTTGCCCCCCTTGCACAAAAGCTGGAGCAATTTTCTTTCCCAGCCTTTTAAACACTTAACACTTTAAACACTCCCCACCAACTAAGAGAAAACCTTCACTGATATTAAAGATCTCTTCTGGTGCCCTGAAAAGAGCGGGATTTAGAGACGCTGGCTGCACGTACTCCTAAGCTGTATAATGAAAACTAATGTAGCATGCAGAGTTTTGTTTTCCTCACTTGATTAAATTGTGAGATGCTAAATGAATGGATGCTGGTACAGGCATAAATAAATCAGAGTAAGTCTGCTGCAGTGCTCAAAGTTTATATGCAGATTATAAAATTAAACCATTACAATGCTGCCACCCTGATTTATTCAATTTGACCAGCGACATTTATTAGCCAAGGCATTCAAGACCTCTTACAAAGCCACACTGATGAGAATTAAATGTTTCCACTGAGTTAAGCTACTTCAATATTGACATTCTTCCCTAGAACCAAAGAAGAGAGAGGCTAGGATTTCCATAGAAAAACATTTCTTTCAGCAGGTATTTTTCTTGTTTTGTTTATTGCCATTACCGTAAGTTAAATCAGACTCTTGTTTGTTCGCTTTAGCTACTGAAACTGTATTCAGCTGCACCTCCCAAGAGCTTGCTCAGCAAAGCCAATGCATTATGGAATCAATGGGGAACAGGAAGAAGACAAGCAGGAAATGGTAAGTGTCCAATACAAATGTGTTTCTATAACTTTATAATGGTTTGAGCAGATGTGATATTGTATCTTCATTGAGGTGTATATGGTTAGTAATACTTCAAGATATTTCCTGAGCAGAGTTGCTGTTGCTGAACAGTAACCCTTTTTAATTCTATGTTTTCAAAATGAGTAGGGATCCTTATCCATGTCATACCCAAAATGTTTCTCTTTCAAATGACTTTATGCTTACTTGCAGTTTTGGTATCTTGATAGATTATATCATGGTTTTTAAGAGCCTTCTTAGCTCTTCTGTTTGATTGCGTAACCCTGTGTATTTTGTTAGCTACCTATGCTATGTTTTTAGGAGTGAATGCATTTCTGTGCCTTAGTTTTAGACCCAAGTAAATAGCATAACTTCATGGGGATTTGACATTTTCAAATTGTGTCTCTCCTGTTGCTCAGCTTATTGAAAAAATGGAGTAGAGATAAGTCCGAGTATTTGGGAGAGAAATGAGAAGAAGAGGACTTCCTATAGATAAAAAAGCTCAAGCTGTCTCTGGTCTGATTGCCAGTCTAGTTCCTCTATACTTGTTCATCATCTCTTCCTTACAAGCTGATGATCAGACCCACCAATTGGTAAAGCTTTGGGAAAGGCAGCAGAGTGGGGAGGAATGGCCTCTCAGCATCATGCCTTTTCTGAGAGGATAGCTTGGGTACACCTAATCAATTCTCTGCCACTTCAGGAGTCTCAGGAAATAGTGGTGTATTGATGTCTCTCTGATTTAAGGCCTGTGGTGCCCTGTGTGGTCTCCAGATAGCTTGATACAGGATTCTGAAGAAAAATTCAATGAGAAGAAGTCACACTAGATGAGCTAATGGTAGAAATCATCAATAGATGGAAGTACCATTAGGTACTTTCCAGGCTTAAGAATCTGTGAGTTTACCAGCAGGGTTATACCTGAACACTGTCATAATCATTTTCATTGCTAAAAATAGTTACATACATGTGTGAGATATTATATTCTTTATTTTCATTTTAATGATTCTGTGTACCCCATTTCTGACTTCATGCATCTCTTCTCAAAGGCATTTATTAAGGTTCCGTTAGGGTTAGGATAACCAAAGTAGTTCATAGGTTTTGTTTTGTTTGGGGTTTTAAATATACAAATAATCTGAAATTAATTGTAGGCAACGTGGGAAATATGAGTTTTTAAGAGGTCATTAAATATCAAGAGTGGAAGAACCACACATATGGCTTCAGGCGCTTGTTCTACTTGAGAAGATGCTTGAGAAAGAGGGAGTAGAGGTGGTCTGTGAATGACTGACAGACCAGCAGACAAGACTGAACTTTAGCAAACATGGGTGGTACCACAAACCTTACAAGGAGAGAAAGGAGTCAAGGGATAGTAACATAGAACTTGGAAACTGATGATGAGGAACTTAGTTTGCAACTGATTAGAGGGGTGGGAGTAGGGGTGGCTCTCAAAATGAAGATTGATATGGTCAAACTGATGAGTTAGAGACAAACTTTGGCTGTGTTATGCATCTGGAGAGGGAAGAAAATAGTAGTAGACTGGACAAGAAATTCAGAGAAGGAGATGGAATAAAAATGTCAGGAAAAGGGAGGAAAAGAATGTATGGTTTCTGGTTACATGTGCTAGAGTGAGAATAAGGAAGGAGGCAAAGAACAATGTCTTGGTTGTTACACATCAGTTATTTTCTGGATTGTATGTTGGTGGAATGTGCAGACATAAAGTAAGATGTTACCATCAGTGAACAGAAGTGGAGGAAATGTGAGGAAAGAACAAATACTTTTACCATTACTACAGAGAGAAACAAAAGTAGTCCATTAACTAGGCAGCAATGCCCTTATTCCTGGTCTCGGTTTCTGAAACTGCTACTGGTCACTGGTGAGAATTTACTCTCTCATGCATGCGTGCCTGTAGTTTGTGTGGCTGTATGAAGGCTTGAGCTGGGCCACTACTGGAGAAATTTTAGTTAATGGTATTTAGTGAAGTCTTCTCCAAGAAAGACTTTAAGTAAAATTCACCCTGTTAATGTGGAGAATAGAGGAGAGTTTAAATGAAGTGAAATCCACTCTGTTAACGTGGAGACTAGAAGAAAGACTTTTATTAAAATCCACCCTGTTAATGTGGAGACCAGAAGAAAGGCTCAAAGATTAAAGAAATGAGATGCTGTTCAGATTTTTAAATGTTTTGGCAAGGCTGAAAGCCTCTTGGAAGGTCATATGGTATTGCCTTACCATTTGAAGACGTTCTGCTAGCATTAATTTTTCTCTTCTGGCTGTGTTTCGTGCCTAATTATTTGCTCATTTGCTTAATAAAGTGAGTTTTGATCCTCAGGCAAAAACCCTATTATGTAAAATGCAAATGGTCTTCTGTACTTATTTTATTTAGGGAGTTAACAGACTCTATGAATAGAAGGCCCAGACAAACCACTGTAAAATTTCAATTGCATTACTTTGGAAAATCCTCCCCTTTGCCCTCCCTCTCCTAACCACAACCACACATATATCTGCTATTTTGAGGAATGCCAACATTGTTCTCGGTTGCATTTTCCTTGCAGTTTTAGTGGTTATAAATTGAATTCTTCATCCTTTGCTCTGCTTCATATTTTTTAACCTAAATCAAACTCATATGTCAATCTCCAATTGACTAATGCATGCCACATAAACTTAAGCAGCAAGATTGCAAGCCATATATTGCGAATGACATAATGCTTGATAAAATATCAAATATTTCTCAAGCCAAAGCCAGTGGAAATGGTTATCAATGGCAGAATTGTGAAAGGCAGGAAACACCAGCTAACTTAGCTCATTTTGACAAGAAAATCACTTTTTCAGCTTAAAAATAAGTTATTTAGTGCTGCAAATATACACAGTGTTCTATTTGTTGATGATGTGCTGTTAGTTAATGACAAACAGGTCTAAACCTGCCAGTAATCATAAACTGCTATGGCTTCACTGAAATACATATAGCTGCTCTGATTTTCATCAATCAAACATCTGTCTCCAAGTCTAACAATGAGCAATACTGTTAGTGTGAGACAACTCTTCTTTTTTTTTGAAATCCACATAGACCCAGAGTCTTCTTTTGTATGTCCCTGACTCTTGTGACATCCTCTACCTCAGCGTGCCAAAAATAAGCAGGACCCTTCCCTGCGACTATGAAATGCATCTGCCAAGCTCTTTCCTTATCTCAATCATGCTGCCTCCCTCTTTCATATGACTCCACCAGCCCCTCATCTGGTACTGCATCAGGTTTAAACAGCTTTGCCACCACTTTCACAGCCTTGTGTGTAAGAACAGCTTGCCCTCCTTAGCTGTCCTCCCACAACAAACTTCCTGTTCCCAGTCCTCCCCATCTGCTCCTCCAATATTCCCAAATCCATCTGCTTCTCATATTATCACTATCTTTTTTTTTTTCCTTCTTTTTTTTTGTTTTTCATGCTGTCCTTGCTGAACAGAGAGCAGCAGTTAGTTTGTAAGACTCTTGCCTTATATGTTTATACTCAAGGCTTTTTAAGGCTTTTTGTTTCACTTGTGACTTGCACTTCAAAATAGCTCTTTTTGTTATTCCATTTTGTTTGTGTCTCCTGAAATAGATAGGCCCATAAGGCAGGAACAATGCCTTCCTGAATGTCTAGAAAACATCTGTCACCCAGTGATGATAAACAAAAAATTCTTTGTGGCGGTAGGGAGAACAAGCTGGAAATAGCCTCATAAATGCACTACGAGATGGTATTCAATTGTCCTAGGAATCTCTTAATTAGAAGCCCCTATCTCTGTCCTGGTTTTACATGAAGGTTCTCCACATCACCTATGGGAGCTGGCATTTGGATATTCCTATACCACTGCCCTGTTGAGCAGTGGTGTGGTCTGTGGTGGGAATTAGCACAGACATTTGTCGAACTAAGAAATCGCCTTTAGAGAGGGAACACAGGAACTGCCTTAAAGAGGAATCTTGTGAAGAAAAGGAGGCTGCAGCTTAACCACAGACAACCACTATCCAGAAGGCCTTACCCCTTTCTTTCTTTCTTTTTTAAAACTGATATTGGACTTCAGTGGGCTTAGTGCCTTCCAAGTGTGAGGTAAGGGGAAGTTGAATCTAAACATTACATAGAATTAAGTTCTGACACATTGAAATGGGATACAGGAACAAATATTACTAAGAGGAAAGGAAATTGAGGCGAGACTCTTAGCCATGCAGAGCTGAGCCAGCTATCTGAGATGCATACTCAGTATTTAAGTCTTTTACATATGTTCCTGCACTCTGACTAACCTGGAAAACATGTTAACTCATATTCCTAAATAGCTTACCATAAGAAGGACCATGAGATTATCTGCCATTAACTTCTGAGTAGTTATTTCTCTATGGAACCTATTTACATTTGATAAAAGTATACCTGCTGGAAAAGTGTCAGTTTTGATTTGAATATGTATAAAGATGAAAGATTTATTGCCCTTTTTTGGTTTTTGTTTTGGTCCAGGAGCAAATAATCATCCTAATACACTTTATTTCAATTTAAATAATTTCAGCCTCATTTTCCAGCCATTAGATCTCAAAATACAATTCTTTACTGAATGTAAGAATTGTTTAATATCTGTGTTTTGTCTTCATGAACCTATTTACACACCATGGTCCTTCTCAGGTATTCTCAGTTCAAATGAAGAAAATGAGATGTCTAAGTCTGTCTCATCTCAATGTAAGAAATGGTTTCAAACTCATATTTTTACAACTCTTTCCACCTTAGTCATTCCATTTTTTTCCCATCTTCTTTTTAGAAAGTGAACATCAAAACTGTAAGCAAATATCCCATAGTGGTTGGATCAACTCTAGTCTAGAGGGTAGAACACACTTTTACTCAAAACTCCTCTGTTTATCTTAAGTTTCTTTATTTACACATGGCTAAGATCAAGCTCAGTTTAAATTACCTGCATACTCTGACATCTAAATACCTTTTTGCTGCTGCTTTTAAAGACAGTCCACCATGGTATAGGTCTAAAAGTGACTTGTATATATGTGTCTGTGCAAGCCCATGATGCAGGTCAGCAAGGATTGATGTTTATAGATCACCCATTGAAATGCTGAATGGCATTGGACCTGATACCAATTTGCCAATTCCTCATTGAGAAAATATTTTAAGCTAGTTTTTAATCCATTGATGTGTATCTCATTGATATGGGATGGTGCTAAACAAATCAGAAGTGCCTGTCTTCCAGAACTCTAAAAGGATTGCATCTGTGCAGTTGCTCCCATTTATAAAACACATAATGTCTTCAAAATATTGGGACAGGATATGTTTGACAAGATCTACTTGCCACAGAAACACGCTGACTGGCAGTAATTACATTCCTGTCCTTGAGTTCTTTATTAATCCAGTCCCTTATTGGCTTTCCATTATTTTTTGCCTAAATAGATGTCACACTAACCAGCCTGTAATTACCTGGGTCATTCAGCTTGCCCTTTTGTGGGTACAGGCAAATCATTAGCATTCTTCCAGTCTTCTTGAATTTCCCCCATTATTAAAAGATTTATTAAAAATTAACTTCATCAGGCTGGATATGTAGTCAGCCAGCTCTTCTAGGAATCTGTGTCTGTTACCTTGGTTGAATGTTTTAAAGTGTTTCTAATTAGGGGAGACCACTTAGCATCCTCCTTGACCATGAATTTCATCCAGTAATAGGATACAGGGTTTGTGTTTTGGGTTTTTTTATTTTCTCCTTTTTAATTCTTTCCCCCTCTCTTCTTGCTGTGAGACTTCTGCTGTTTCTGCCTTGATCTGAGCATCTTCAGCATTCCTAAGTGTGGTGGACCTTGATCTCAGCACTAAGATTTTTTTGTTAATGTGGTCAAAACCCACTTGTTATCTGCCATCATTCATTTCTTGAGCCTTCTTTGACCATTTTCTGTGCTGCAGAACTCCCAGTCGCTACGGATCACAGTCTGTTGCATGTGTAAGGCACTACAATACTTCTCTATTGCTGTCTTAGTTTTGACCCAACTGGGAGTTTAATCAAGTTACTGTCTTTGGATATGTGTTTTATGACCTTTTCCAATAGGATAAACTTTTTCTGGTAGTTTAATCAAGTTACTGTCTCTGGATATGCTTTTTATGACCTTTTCCAATATGATAAACTTTTTCCCAAATAGTTTGACTCATTTGTTTTTCATTTTGGTCATTTTTCTCTCCAATCAGTTTAGCTTAATTTCTTTTCTGTGGGATATGAGCTGGTTTGAGGCAATTGTGTATATATGTCTGAAGAACCAAGTATGTCCCTCTAACCAATCCTGCTTACCATGCAATATGCTTTAGCTATGTAGGCTGGACCTTGTGCTAGTCATCTTGCCACAGGTCATTCTGGATGGACTAGTAGCTCTTGCTCTGGAAGCAGACATGCACAAAAGTATCTTGAACTGAATTCTCCTCATCTGCTGTGTGCTTCTCAGAATGCTTGTTTCTGGAACTAGGTTTTTTTTCTCTTCCTATTGTCATGCAGCATGAAGTAATGTGACTGAAACCAAAGATCTGCTACTGATTTGTAATGATCATATGGCCAGCAGGTTGAGGGAGGTTTTCCTCCCCCCTCTACTCTGTCCTTGTAAGGCTGCACCTAAAGTATGGTGTCTAGTTCAAGAGGGACAGGGAGCTACATCCAACCGAGGGCCATGAAGATGATTTGGAGACTGGATCATCTCTCTTAGGAGAGGAGGCTGATGAGGCTGGGGCTCTTTAGCCTGAAAAAGAGAAGACTGAGATGGGATCATCTCAAAGCATATAAAAAAGGCTGGAGGTCGTGAGGATGGGACTGGGCTCTCTTCAGTGATGCCCTTTGATAGGACAAGAGACAGTTGATACAAACTAGAACACAGGAGGTTTTGTTTGAACTTAACCAGAGGCTTCACTTTGAAGATGACAGAGCACTGGAATGGGCTGCCCAGAGGGATTGTGGAGTCATGTGGAGACTTTCAACACCCACTTGGATCTCTTCCTGTGCAACCTGCTATAGGTGTACCTGCTTTAGCAGGGAAGTTGGGCTAGATGGTCTCCAGAGGTTCCTCCCAACTCCTACCATTCTGTGATTCTATGTCAGGTGTTTTTTTCACAAACTTGGAAGATATTCAGACCGTTGGAGTGTTAATAGTTCCTGCTGCAAAGAAAATAGGTTTAAAACAGTTAAGTCAGTGTTAGAGTGGGGCTGGTGGAAGTTGGAATATTGGTTTAAGGGCAGAATGAGGGGGCCAAGACATTTTGCAAATCATAAGTCTTAAAATAGTAGTGTTGTAACATCTCCCATGACTTTCAAGAGGCAGAAAACATTGCTTTCAAGAGTGCTATGTGCAGTAGCACATGCTTTGTATCTGGATTCTTTTAATGGGGTTGTTTTCTGAGCTGGATGCCTATCGTGGCATTAAGTGAGTTTTGGTAATAATAACTCTTGTTTGCAGCGCTACTGCACACATGTATGTGGGTGACAGTAAATCCTGATGTCTTCACCTGCCTTCAACATTAATATGAGATACAAACACATGATTGTTTGTAATAAAAGTAAATAAACCATTAGATAGTTTCCAGAGTAAGTGCAGCTCTTTCGGTTACTAGCTTTGGTTAATGAAATAAAATTGACAAAGGAAAGCCCAGAGAAGATTTATTGTTACATAAATCTTAGGTATATTTTGTACATCCTTGGAACAACAGATCTTTAGACATTAGCTTTAAATAGATTTACAGGAGTCAGAGGTCATAGTTCCTGAAAACAGAGGAAACTATGCATAGAGATCGTGTTTATTTTCAGTCTCTTAAAAAAATCAAATGAAACCATTCAGTGTATAAAGCAGAAGCACTTTGTTATGAGTAGCAGAACCAAGGACTGCGGATATTTTCATCTCCCTGGTTACCATGTGTAACAAAAACAGATGTAGAAAAACTTGTGGCTTTTTTTTTTTTTTTCATCATTACTTGCCTTAACAGATTTCTTTTTTATACTGCAGTTTGTTTAAATAAATACAGTAATTCTCTGAGAACATCTGCCCGTGGAGCATGCACCAGAAAAAACCCACAGCAGACTGGAAGAGGAGGCAATGTGCAGTGGCCTCTGAGGAAAGAGTCTGGTAAGAGATGTGCACCACCTTTCTGAATGAGTGACAGCTTTAATTACATGGTTTTACTGCAGGAGAAATGAAGATAGATTTACAGGGTAGATGAAAACCCAGCACTGAGATGTTTTTCCACAGACTGAACGCCAACAATTTAATTTTAAAGAACCCATTTAAAATTTATAAACAGTTTTAAATGAAGATTATTTCCCTGAATTGTTGAATATGAAATGTCATCACTATTTAAAGCTGAAGCACAGAATGATTCAACTCCCCTTTTGGACTAGGCTGGGCACACAGCACTGGCCTCCTTTGGGCAGGCTGCAGAGTGGAGGCTGGGTCATCGTTACTTGCCTGGTGATTTCAGTATTTTTCCATACAGGCCTATGCAGGATCATATTTATCCTTCCCATCCATTTTAATCTAAATCTTGATCTCTACACTAAATACCATTTGTCATAAAGCTTTCCTAGTGTTATTGTTTTGGTTTAACTAGTTTGTGGTCCTGTACTTACTACAGAGGGAAAAGAAATATCATGCCTCTTACAGATCTGCCCTTCACAGTGAATTATGAACTGTTGCTTATGAATCAAACATATCATTCCCTTCTTCTTTTTTTCCTGCTATGTGGCTGGCCATGCCAGCAACCAACCATAGGATTGTTTGTGGACTTCCATCTTACCTAGAAGGCTTGGAACAGTCTGGTGACCGAGTAGTCAGGTCATTTGGCTTACCTTTTGACATCCGTTGTTGTATCTGTGGTTCATCAGCTTGTAAGCTAATGGATTCCTCCCACCAAACATTGCTTTTGGGAGTGTATTGATGCACAGCCTAAGGTCCTAATGTATTTATTTATTTGTGGGGCTCTTATCAGAATAAGGGCTAAGTGTTTATTTACACAGTGAAGCTGAATTGCATTGAATCAACAGCACTGGAGTTGCTGCAACTTCTCAGCTCTGTTCTGAATGCTCTTTTGAGTGGAAGTATCCAGGACATAAGGGGTGAGATTACAACAGGCAGAAGAGAAAACACAAATGAAAGGAGCACGAATAGAAAGGGGAGGAAGAATGATCACAGTGTTCATAATTTATGCTCCAGTAATGATGAGAATACACAAATCATTCTGGTTTTAGATTGGGGGTAACAGGAAGTGCAGTGGTTCATAGAGAGGCATGGATAGCAAGCCTTCTGAAAAAGCTTACATGTAGCACTTAGGTGTAAGGAAATATCTTTCTGTCATGGACATAATAGAACTCTTACCAAGTAGATTGCATGTAATAGAACCTCAAGGGCAGCGTTCACAGGTTCTTTGTATGGCCTAATTTTAGTCATCCGAAGAAAGTGTTGATTTACAAACTTCATTTCCCAGGTTTCCTGTGTCCAACAGAAAGGAAGAGGCTGATATCAGTAGCAAGAATGGTCTGTGCTTTCCTATACTCATGTTGTTGGGTCATTTTGCTGTAGTTTGCCAGGGTGTCTCCTTCCAGCTTCAGTCAGGAGAGCTTTAATTGTGTTTGAACAATATATCAAACATATAATGTGCAGTTGATGTTTAGGATCAAAATCCTTCAGTGCAATTAAGTTTTTAAAATATTGCATTCTGAAACATCTTGTCCTGAATTTTTAATTCTTTTTACTGTCTCGGCTGTGCTTTCTGCAGCAGTTTGAGATACCTGCTCACAAAGCTGCCTGTGGAATCCATTTGGACAGAGGACTTCCTTAGAGGCACAACTCAGTGCTGTTCTTGCACAGGCCAACAATTTCCTACTAATATCTCTGAGTCCTCTGAGACTTTATCATGATTGTCTGGCAAAGTTCATCTCTATATCAGTCACTAGCCAGCACTGCTGTCCCAGAGAACAGTAGGTCTCACAGCAGCTAATGATGCTAGTACTTGTGTTTTGTCACGAAGGAAAACCTTTGCTTTTGTAATATACCCACCAATTCCCAGCTCTCACCAACTGCTAGGAATGAAGTCTCAGTGCTGGAGTAAAAGAAGGTAGGAGGCAGATGCTAGGCATTGTGGAGAGTGCTTATAGCACTGTACAAAGCCAGATTTAACTGCTCTCAGTCAGTCTAAGCTGACCCTATAGGTATACCCAGGGCACATTCATAAAGAACAAAAGGTCAAAGTGTCAAAGACTCAGAATAATCAGCCAACTAAATGAATGGAAAAAAAATACTGGTTCCTTTTTTCCCCTTCACTTGGGGATTGGATATTTGCCACCAAGCTTCAGACATAATTAAAGCAGGGGCCTTGTTCACAGCAGGTATAGCAGAATACCTTCTTTCATAGCTACTCAGCTACAATAATACTGTTTTTCTTGAGTCAGAATGATTGTTTTGTTCAAATACTTCTCTCTGGGGCATAGCTCTTCCTACACTTTGTGGAGAAACCCACAATTCCAATACAGGTCATCTTTCTCTTCCATTCTTCCATGCTATGGTGTTGAAGAACCTTCCTAATCAGCAAGAAAACTCTGGAAAGTCAAGATTTCACAGGCACGTCTTTTGGTAAAAGAAATGGTACTGATGCAAAAGGCTGAGCTAATCAGGCTAGAGTTTTGCTTTTGGAAGACAGTGAAAATTGTGAGGCAGAAAGGGATGATATCTGTGTGTCCAAACATGTCCTATATCATTAGAACAATGAAGATGTGAATAGCTGTTCTTCTGTAGACAGAGGTAATCCGTTCTTGTGTGTAGTGCAGCTATTGGATGTTACATCTCCACTTGAATGTGTCTTGCAGGAGACCTCCAAATATGAAGAAGTTATGAAATAAGTAAAATGGGTATGCAAAAGCCATAAAATCAGTCACTCTAAATGATTTCTTTTTTCTCCTTTAGCGCAGTTTATCTGTGTTCTGTGCAAGAGATGTGCCATCCTGAGAAGGTCTCGAGGATTTTCTGCAAAGCTTTCAGAGAATTGTGCTGTCCCTTTATGACTGTGAGTTGAATAGGAAAGTCAGTCTGTGAGGATGGTGGTGGAAAGATTACATTAGTACTTGCATTTTATGCACAGACCTTGGGGCCATTTCCTTACAAAGCCACTTTACAATGCTGCTATTTTGTGAATATCTCTGCTATATTTTGAGGAATCCACTCTGACCTGGTTCAGTTGAGCATAGTGGACTTAAGTATATTTTACTGTTTATAAATCCAGCTGGTTTCCAAATGTTCTGGGGTCTAGTCTAGCCTTCTAATATAATTATGAAAAAAAGGTCAGGCTAAATGTCAGGTGTTGACAAAGTACTGATTGTTTCCACTTTGCAGGCTTCATAAATGTCAAGAGAAAAGAACTCTGCTGTCTTGCCTTATTAGAAAAGAATTTAGTGAATGTAATGCGTCTGAAGAGTATTAGTGTGGCAGCATGGCGAACAGTCTCAGTCTCCTTCCATATCAGGTAGCTCCTGGAAGAGTGGATGGATGTGTGGGTTTCTCCATTTTAACTTTAACTCAGGGAGGTTGGGTATGTAACTCAAAATCTTTCATGCTTATTTTTCCATTTCACGTTTTAGCTGTTCTGCAGATGTTAGCCACTGTTCTGTGTTGTTTTCTCCAGTTGCATATTTTTCCTTTAATTTGCTTGAACAAATACTTCTTGGAACATCAGCTTCCTAACTCTTTCCCAATATGGTTGCAATCACCATCACCCTGCAGTCAAGTTTGTTGTTTTTTCTTTTCTTCTTTTTTCTACTACTAGTAGAAAGTGGTAGCCTGTAGTAACCAGATACTTGTTCCCAGTAAGTATATCCTGCAGTGTTCTTGGTCATCCTCTTCAGTCATCATATTGTGTCCATCAAGTAAATGCATGACACCTGATTCAGAACTCGTCTTTCTCTGATGGTCCTAACAAATAGTAGATTTAGATTGGATATTAGGAACAAGTTCTTTACTGTGAGGGTGGTGGAATGCTGTAACAGGTTCCTCAGGGAGGTAGTTGAGGCCCCATCCCTGGAGATGTTCAAGACCAGGCTCAGCAAGGCTCTGAGCAGCCTCATCTAGTGGGAGATGTCCCTGCTGACCTGACTGCTGAGTGTTACATTCTTTCCTATCATGCTCAAAAAGCAAGATTAATGCTGAGAATAAACTTGTGAAATTCCAGTGCCCACATGTAGTAACAATACAGAAAGACTGGAACTGTACCAGCCAGGTCAGTGAAGACTATTGGGTGACCTGACTGGTAGAGTCCCAGTAAGAGTATTCATACACACTTTGAGCAATATCTTGAAAGCTATAAAAGACAGATTAAAATATATTTTATTTCAAAACAAAATGGTATTAGGACAAACCAAAATAGTTGTGCCAGTATGAGTTAATTTGCAGTGCACAATTTACCTTTCAATGTATTCTGCTCACATTGGCCTGCTTACATCTCAGGCAGAGGAAAAAGTAGACAAAATGTTCTCTTCTGGCAGAAAGCTGTCTCTGCATTTTAAATGCATGCAACAAACATAGCTACCAGGGATTGCTCTTTCTAGGTCTATGAGAGTGTGCCAAGCCTTTGTGTGACATCTCTGTCTATCACTATGTGATGTGGTCCTACAAGCAATGGATATCATTAATTGCTCTTGATCTGTGAAACTGGTGGCTGCCTAGAACCTGAGAGGTTTTTTTTTTAATGCCACTTGGGAGACTACAAAAGGCATTCATTTTAAGAGTAGACCAGGGTAATTACCACTACATTTATGTTAGAGGTTAACATTAGTGTTATTTCCTCTATTGCCTGGTTTTACAGAATGTTATGCCCCACTGCTTTTATTAGATCCAAGCAATGGATGAAATAAGTGTTATTAACCTCTAACACTTGAAAAAATTGGTCTTAAGAAAAGCAGAGACAAAGCTGGGCAATTATTTTTTCCCTACATGTTGGGTGAGGTGCTGTAAAACTTTGCAAATTTAAGTCACTTCATAATGTATCCATGAAAGGAAAAGAAAAGAAAGCAAAACAAAACCAAAAGGGATGGGAAAGAAAATCAGCAAACAAAAGTCAGTGAAACCCTCACAGCTTTTCTGAAGTCATTGAAAATTTACATAAAATAATGGAAGGGTTTTTTTTTTCCTGAGTATGAGGTCATCTGGATTAAAGAAACACCAATGTGAATCAATGTAAACCAGTTCTATTTCATTGGCATCACATTTGAGAGTCGAAAACATTTTCAACGCTTTACTTTGTGGTTGCACACAGGACCTCAAACAACGCTAGTTTAAACAACTTCATGACCCATGTGCTTAGTATAGTTAGTGACTGGTTACAACCTCCCCAGAAATAAGAGCTGAAGAGGTTCCCACACAGTACAGATTTAGCAGAGTGCACATCCTGTCGTCGTCAGACAGAGAAATCCCCAGAGGGTGAAATCAGAAGAAATATGGCTGGATATATTGGGATATGAAATCCTGAGGTCACTTCCTAGACTGGTCACAAACCTCATATATTTATGGCCATGGGTGCACAGCTCTCTCTTCCTGCAGAGTTCAGTTAATGGTGTTTCTTACCATACTGTTCAGAAGTTAATTTGATGAATAATGGCAATTGGGAAAATTGAAGGCTAGCATACAAGGGTTGTAAAAGTGCTTACGACCATAGAAATTTTTAAGCCCAGTTGTCCTCTGAGTTAAAATACAGGGTCAGATGTAAAATTTTCCTGAGACTAAGCTTATTTTAAGGCTTTCAAATTGATTTTTTTTTTTAACCAGAGGTAAAAGTAAATAAGATATTTATTTATTTAAATTATTCTCTTTCTGATTTGCCTTTGTCCATTTCCCATCACAGCCTTTGCTAACCATACAAAGCTTTATATGCCATCAACCCCCTTCAGTCAGGACTGTAGGTTTGGACATGATTTGACTTTAAACTTCTGGATACATTGCACTGTCCTCCATCCGAGTTGCTACTAAGTGGTTTGTTTTGTAGCACTCTTTTTTATTAATAATTCTTTTTTGCCTACAATGACCTGAAGAGCAATGGGGAGGAAAGAAAAAGGTTTGGAAGGGGGGAAAAAAATGTTTTAAGGCCACAAGCAGTGTCAGAAAGAAGGAGAAACGAGAGCAGAGATGTATCAGAGAATTCAGATTTATTAAACACGCATCCACATCAAGCAACTAACTTCTAATTACTGGTGTTTTTCTAAAAGTTGATATGATCTGCCTTTCAGAGCAATCGCAATAGTCCAGGTTTTTGGAAACTGAGCTGGTGATCTCATAGGTCTTTCCTCTCCCTAATTACAATGGGGCTATATTTTATACCATATTGAACCTTTTCAAAAGATTATAACTAATTGCTGGTGATAAGGGCATGTGTCATTGCTTGAAATGAAAAATCTACTTTAGATCCATGTGAAAACAAAGGGGTGGTGGTGGGGGGAAAAAAAGAAGAAAAAAAGGAATGCTTTTAAAGGTGACATTAAAGGATTCTATAAGACTCGGTATAGTTTCTGTGGGGAGCAATTATGGTAAAGATCACGCCCTTGAAACAAGATTTCTGTAAACATGTATTATTGCCCTTCTTTCATATTGCTGAAGTTCAGAAAGAAAACACTGTCATTTTCTAAGCATCTAAAATGTTCAGTGACCCAACTAATTTACTTTCAGAATATTCAGTTTTTACTTAACTTTGCTAACTATCTCATCAGTAGCCTAATTGAGTATTTTAAGCCAATAAATTACCCTTCAACATTTCTGTCTGGAAGCTCAGTCAGTATCCAAAACAAGCTTGTCATTAATGAACACTTTCTCAAACAAAGGAAAGGAAGGCAGCAGATCTGAATTGTGGAGGTTGTTTGGTTCCCTTATTCTAAACACATTAGTACACTGTATTTCCCCACTTATATAGGCTTTTGTATAAGGAGCATGTGACTGTTTAAATGCCCCAGCAGGGCACCCAGAGACTGCAAAAAAAAAAAGAGGGGGGGTGGGAAGAAAGGGGAAAAAAAAAAAGGAAAGAAAAAGAAAATTGTTTGGAACAATTTGCATTAGTTCAAGGGCAATGTTAAGCATTTTACAGCTGGTTTATTGCTATTCTTGCGCTGTTTAAACTGTCTTTCATGTCAAAAGTCCTTTCCTGCTTACAAATCATCAGGAAGAATTGTGGCCACCACGCTGTTCGCCTAAGCTCCTCCAGGGGTTCTGGCCCTTTGATCACAGATATCGTTTGCAATCGAGTTAAAAATAGGGAGCTGCTGAGATAAGCCGAGGCTCTGACAGGAGACCAGCTTTCCTTTTTCTTTTGGACTTTGTTCACTACTCCTGTGGTATGGGAACACATAATCTTGGCACAGAAGGAGTAGTGTTATGGCTTTCGGAGATGCGTTTGAAGGAGTAGGGGAGGTCATTAAGGAGCTCGGCCCCTTGCGAGCGCAGTCCTGCTTTGTGAGATCCCTGAGTTCAAAAGCAGACTTGTAAACTAGAGCCTCAGTACATCAAATTAACAATCATAAGCCTGCACCCCTCTTTGAGGAAGATTCAACTCAATGCCAGGATTTTCCCACTTCTCAGCTCCATTTAGTGAACAGAAAACTCTATTTAAACCGGAAGATCACTTCCTCAGTAATTCCTCTAAAATTGTCACATTCAAGCTGATTGAAAATTCTGATTGACACTGGTGGGTGTTAGAAGTGAGTGGCTATGCTGTGGGGAAGAATCTCCAGAACGTGTTGTGTATTGTTCTGATGAAAGTGAAGTAGGGGAAAGTATTCTTGAACAGTGTCTGTGCATGCAACCTGAAGAAGAAAGGACTGCATGGCAAATGAGGTTAATACTCCACCTTGAAAGTAAGTGGATGTTATTTTTGTGCCTTTGTCTTTTTAAGTTACACTAACATCTCCTTTTGGAAACAGCCTGGATTAGGGTAAGGAGGTTTTTGGTTTAAACTACACATTTTTGTCCTTAAAAACCCCCCAACAATTTCCAGTAGTATAAGTCAACACAGAGACTGAACAGCCCACATACGGGTTACCTTTATTAATATCATTTATGTGTTTGATTAAATTGCTTAGGAACATAGGTCATGAACCAGAGGCCTGTTGGGCTAGATGCAAAACCAGAAAAACAACTACTGAGAGAACAGTTTCTGCAGGCTTTTGTCCCCGACAGTTGAAGTAGAGGGAGAGGCAGCCCAGCTGTCAAAGCACATCAGCAGCCTTTGGTTTTCACAGTCCTCATGGCAAAAGAGATGTTTCAGAAGGGATTTGAGTGTGGATGCAGAGATAGCTTTACAACCTTTTTTTTGCAAGACATGCAGCTTGTATTTCATTTGACAGAGAAGAGGGAGCCAGAAGATACACAGAAAAACACAGCTATGATATTTAAAAGATATTGGGGAGGAAAGATTAGAAGGGAGAAGCAGATTTTATTAGTTGGGTAGATTTATTTGGGGAATAAAACCCTCACAGGATCTTGAGGGATTTTTGTGACTAGAAGCTTTTTCTTTCTTTCTTTTTCTGACATAGCAATTGGAATAATAGATGATGTTCCTTTCCCCATAAACTTGTTTCTTGTTTATGACCTATGAAATAGGTTACAAATGTGGTTGTGCTGACTTTTGGTCTCACTTGTTCCCTGATGGGTAAGGTAAGAGAAGCTCACCGTTGTCTGACTGGAAGTGGTCACTGCATGCTCTTGTCCTCCAAAATAAGTGGGGTGGTAGTAGTTAGATCTGTGGGTTTGCTGTATGCAGGCAAATAGGAGCTGTGACCTAAGTAATTTCATGAGAACATGATATTTCATGAAATCAGGAGAAGGTGAAGATAGAAAAGTAAATCAGACTTGAACTGTATATTCAGTTGTTCAGAGCTGTCTCAGTGCGTGCAAGATTAACAGGTCAGAACCTTTACTGCTGAGTTTTGCATTTGGAGCATTTTAGTCATGTAAATACAATAAAACAAAAAATTTACTGGAAACTTGGTGGGGGAAAGTCGTTTTTAGTGTGTTTCCACCCCTTTAGTCCTGGTGGCCTGAAAGATGTGGTTCTTTTGTTGGTCGGTTGGTTGCTTTTTTTCCTGTCTGCTTTTACTGGTATAAACCTTGACAGAAAAAATATCAAATGGCTTATTTCTCTTCACAGCAAAGTGTGTGTTCCAACCATTTGTTTAAGGTTTGCCATCTAGAAAATAAAAGGAGAGACTTCATGATAAAAAATATCAGTGTTGATATCTCAGGCTCAGTCATTCTTGAGCTCTGCCTTGCTTTGTGCTCTCGCTATTGCTTCACAACCTGTTGAATTTTTAGGTACTCTTTACAAAGCCCATTTTCTCTATCACTTTTTGTCTTTTTAAGTGGCTGACTAGTAATGACCACGAAGCACATCAAATGCCTCTGATCTCATAAGCTCATGCATACTGAAAAAATGCAAGTCCAGGATAATAGCTTCTAAAAATTGTTAGGAGGAAGAAATTTCATATTTCCACAGTTCCCCAGTGAAAAGAACAGAGCATGCTCTGACATACATGTCAGCATCCCACCTTGTGAAGCTCAGGTGGAAAACTAACCTCAAAGTCCTAAGAACAGTACTGAGGCAACCACCATCACAAAGGTGGCACAGCAACCTAAGATGGAATAAAGAGAACTATTGCTTTTGTAATCAAGATATGAGATAGAGCCAAAGACAGTATGTGAAGATGATGATGATGGCAGCATGGTAAAGCAGGGGCCCAGGAGTGGGATGAAATCTCTTGGTTTGCTGATGTGGTTAGTTGTAAAGGAAATGGAAAAACATGACCAGGTGCACATCTCTGAACCTTTGAACTTGCTGTCCTTGGTCCTTTCCCTAGTAAATGGGGTAACAGAAGTGCATCTGCTGTAGGACAGCTGATTCTATAGGGTGTTAAAATGAAGGCTTAAAACAGGTCAGGTGAATCACATATTAAAAGTAATCTGAAGCTATATACATAGCATAGTTATATATGTGATGTTAAATTACAGTCACTCACACCAGTGGAGAGAGGTCTTTGCCTTTTACTGTAGGTCTAGCACAGGGCTTATTTATGGTTTTCTTTTGATGGACAAGTAAGCCACCTGCTCTGGGTTTGCCCTGGCTTTGTTACCCCTGAAGCCTGGAAATCCCATTCTTGGCCTGGGGAAGGAAACAGGCCAAAAGACTGTTGTCTGCTGAGAAACTCTTGACCCCTGAACTGACCCTTTATGGGTCGTTATTTGATGTCAAGTGGAGCTGTCTACCTCGGGGTGCTTCAGCTGCCTGCTAGTAATGCAGGGAGGGAACTGTGAGAAGGGCATTGGACAAACTACACTAAGCAGCCTTCTCCTGAGCAGCATTGGGAGCTGTCTGGACTTGCCTCTGATGTATCCATTTATATAACAGATTCGGTTTCATTTGGTTTAATATTGAAAGAAAAATACAAAGTATATTAATATTTGATTCACATGAAGAAAACCAAGCCATTTATTTTAAATCTATGGAAAGCATAATTAATATACAGATACAAGTATTTATACTTCTTAATATAAAACATAGTGCAGTGAGTGCTCATCACAAGCCACCATAATTCTATATTGTTGTGTGGCTCAAACTACAACATGCCAATAGCAGAGCACGCATCAGGTTGCGTTATCATATGGTGGGTACTAATTATACAGCTCATTTGCTAATTAGGTGTGAGTCCTTCTGTGACTTCTAAGAGTGGGGCTGTTGCAGTTTGTGTTAGGAAGCCACCTAAATGTGTGATGTTAAACAAATGTGGTTGCATGTTCTTGTGACAAATACAAACAAAATTTGGGGATGTGTTATACCTGGTCTTAAGGCAAAATTGGGAAATATATTATACTTGTCTCTGTATCTCCCTTCTGCTGTCCAGCATGGGAGAAATTCTTCCCACTGGCCAAGAAAAGTAGAATATTCTTAGGCAAGAAGCTTTCAAGTGTGTGTGTGTCTTTGAAAGACACTATCTGTCACATGGCCTTGATTTTAACTTTGTGGTTCTAAATTAATTTGGTGACTGTGAAAAGCAGTTTCTATTGTAGTCCTGTGATCACTACTTTGTGTGCTTGACCTGCTGTGTATGTTGCTCTTGAAATGAGAAAATGAATATGAATAGAAATTATAGGATCATAGAATTGTCTGGTTGGGAAAGACAGCAAGATCATTGAGCTCACCCATAACCTAACATTTCCTTATGCACCTCTTAGGTAGGTGGCCCTGTTGGAGAGGAGATGAAGGCTCTATGCTCATGCCTCAACTTTCAGTACAATTATTTTGCTATTTGTTAAAATCAGATTTTCTCCTCTTAACCCTTTAAAAAGCATTACCTGATGTTGCTTATAATTTACTAGTTAGAACTAGTGTCTGCAGTCAGATGGCTTAAGTCTAATGTGACTGAAAGCACCAATCATCATATATTGCCCTTCATGTCTGCATTCAAGGGGGAATGGACGTGGCACTTGGTGCCATGGTTTAGTCATGAGGTCTGTGGTGACAGGTTGGACTTGATGATCTTTGAGGTCTCTTCCAACCTTGGTGATTCTGTTTCCTTGCTCACTGATTTTTCATACTTGGTTTCCAGCACATTGCAAAGCTATATGTAGTGAGACTATGGCAGAAATGACATTATCTCCTTCTGTAAGGGATAGCATAAAACCAATATCCAGAGCTGTTTTAAGTTTCTTTCCAATGGTCTGTGCCTCAGGGAGGGAAGATAGGGGAGGGATAGGAAAAAAAATCTTTGAAGAGAATGGAAAATCCATTTCCACAGATGTCTGGAAAATCAGTTTCCTCCCAAGCTGTCGCAAGACTTTTGAAGAAATCATTATATTACCTTCTAATCCCCCAGTGCCAGTAGTTGTCTGTGTGACCTGACATTGCCAGCGATGGTCTGTGTGTCTGACAATCTTTCCTCAGTGTCCACATGTTAATTAGATTTGTTCCTGTGGAGAAGCACATTCATGTGCAGAGCAACACAGGCATTTTTTGGCTCTTCAAATGTTGACAGAGATTATGAATTGCAGGTATTAATAGGACCTGTCAAACAGTACGGAATGGACTTTACTTCCTTTTTGGCGTCAAGTATGTCCTGTCCCCATAGTGAGGAAGTACTGCTGCAAAAATGTTGGCACCTGCCTTGCTTGCAATGACCCATTCACCAAGAAACTGGGATCTTCAGCCTTCCTCTCTTTGCAGGAGAGTATAAATGAAATATTCCAGTAATTTTTTAAAAATCAAATTTCACATTAATTATGTTGTATGTCTATGTCTGTCTAAATGTGTGCATTGGAAATCTCTGATGTCATAATCCGTGACATTGCTTTCCCATATGTCACATGAGGTGACATATATGTCATATATATCTACAGACCTGATGTTACTAGCACTTCTACATACAGTTAGTCAGTTTACAGTTATTTCCTGGGAAAAAGAAACTGTGGAGTGTAGTACCTGAAAATTCATAACACTGGTGCATGGAGGACTAGGTTACAAGGGGGTCTGCTAGATGCACAAGGAATAACCCTGTGTTTTGCATGCATTTTTGTATGTTAAAGTGCTGTCACTTAAAGGGTTGATAGATTATTTCATGCTCTGAATACTACTATCAATTATCTACAGCTGAATCTCCATCCTTTATTTATTGACATAACTGTACAGAAGTTATTTGCCTAAGTAACATTAAAAACAACTGAAATTGTCTAATGTTATGCGAAAGATTAATTATTAAACCAGCACCCTGGCTATTAATGAGGAGGCACTACTAAGTAGCTACTAAGCCATCCCATGTATACAATAGTATTTTTGTGGTCTTAATACCGAGTACACAAATCCCTGTGACTCTTTCAGTAATTAAAACTTTGCTTTAATTGCTAACAAAATCTGGAAAAGTTCTTGTTGAGGATGTGTCTTCATATAAAAAGTTTTATTGGGCACCTTTGGGTAGGAAGTGGTGAGCCAGACTGATTGCTTAAGCCACTGAAATCATAATTGTGTGTGTTGTTGACCCTGGGATTAGGATAAGAGAAATAAAGTCCCTCTGTTTGTAAGGTGACATAGCTCTTAGTGTTTTTTTAGAGGAGACTATTCTCCTGTTGCAAAAATGGTATTTCTTTACCCCTTCCCCCCGCTTCTCTCTTCCTCTCTTTAGGATCCCTGTGCAACAGTGATTCAGATGCCATCCAATCTTTGTTTACCCTGCCACAGACAAAGCTGATGTGCCCAAAGTCAGCCAAGTAACCTCTCAAAGCCACTTAAACATACATTATCTCAGAGACGTGAGCAGACACAAGGTAATTGGCTTTCTCCTGGTAGTGAGTAGAGTTATGTTAAATGTGGGCCTGAGGGGAACCCCTGTTTTGGGTTGTAGTTTATTATTAGGTGAGGAAATTACTGGACACCTCCAGCTGCCATTAATCAGCCGTGGAGTCTGACTGGAGCCAAGTGAGAGGCCTGTGGGTGGATGCCACTGAATGGCAGGGAAATACAACGAGACAGAGACAAATGTTTTCCAGCCTAGCAGCACTAAACTCTGCCCTTTCACAGTCCTTAACATGCATGTTCAAATTGATTTAGTCTGTTTACCCCCTCAGCCTAACCATCCATTTCCATTGAAGACTGACAGTTTTATGTGTTGCTACCATGTTATTATGTGTTGCTGTGCTGCCAGTAGCTATAGTATTTCAGAAGGGCTGACTTCCAGACATAAAGGGAGAAGGGGGATGGGGAGCTTGAGCCACTTAATACCTTTTTACAGGGTGCAAAACATGTTGAGCATGACACCAATTCTCTCCTTTTCTCTCATTCTTTTCTTCCTTCCTTTCTTCCCCCTACCTTTATTTACTCACTCATTTATTTATTGATTTTAGGTCATGGCATGCCATGAAAGAGCCTTAGATGAACTTGTGTGCTTGAGAAACACATCTGTCAGGTGATGTAAGTGTCTGGCTTATTCCTCTTTCCTGTTTAGTTTACAAACATGCCATTCCTTCAGGGCTCTGGAATGCTGACCGAGAGGCTGCCAGAGGTAGGTGCTGCTCAGGCAAGGAAGAGAGCAGGTAGTGAACCCACAAGCTTCAGCTGTCTGCTAAACATGCTTTACATCCATTGCTGCCACTCAGCTGGGAGGTCAATGTCCTGAGGTTGCAAGAGAAGCTGAACTTGTTTATTGTACATCCTCACAAAATGGACACTCAGGGAACCAGGAAGGAGGAGCTATTTTTCTGTTTTGCAGGTTTTTTTTGAGACAGAAAGAATCAGCTCATTATCTAAAAGCCTGATTTCAGAGGTAGATTCCGCTAACATTTGTGCTGGCTAATGCCTTGTTCCAGTTTGAGGGCTGAAGCTCTCATCAGCAATGGTAAAGGTACAGAAAGATAGCCAGAATGTGGCTCTTTCTCCCTACATGATGGTCTGTATTTTCTCAGTTGTTTTACAATTTATTATGTTTTAAAGATCTTTATTGTATGAATTGAATGTAGGAAGCTGTGAAACCCCAAAGAGAAAGATGTGGCAGACACAAAGGGAATTTTGAACTCAGTGATTAGGCTTGTCCTCTGGAGCTATTATGAATTCCTGAGTTCAGATTTTAGTGCACTCAATGTTTTTCCTTTCTTCTAGTTTTGAAGGTTTCTTGCTCCTTTTCCAGGTTGTTTTATTTCTGCATGATGCCTTTTTATCCCTCCCCATCCCCTATTTCTTTTTTTACCATGTGCATGTATAAAATATGATAGCTCTGTGGAGTAGCTGTTTCCAAGTTAGCTGCAATGGTCACAACATCCTCTGGCAGAAGTCAATAATGAGAATTGTTTGGACTTTGTCCCTGTTGAATCACAACAGGTTCAGAAACTGAAAACAAAAGCAAGGTGTACTTAAATACACCAAATGCTGATGCACTTGTGTGCATTTCATATCATGCTAGGCCCTGTGTACCTTTGACAGGCAGATCCTCCCTGTTCTGCTGTGTATTGAAACATCCTGGTTTAGTAGTCATGAGGTCTTGAGTGACAGGTTGGACTTGATCTTTGAGGTCTTTTCCAACCTTATTGATTCTACGAGTCCATGATTCTACGATCAGCAGACATGCTGTAGGATATACAAGAAAGTTTTGAATGAGAAATAGTTTAGTAAAACTATTTAGATAAATAATTAGCAAACTAATGCAATAAACAGGACAGTTATAATCTACAGTGCTATATAGCCCTTGTAGCAGTCCTCTCTGTAGGAGAGAAAGGGTGTCTTAAGATGTCCCTCCAAACTGTTATTTGCAAGCAGATGATCTTGCCTGATGTAGTCTTTGCTATCCTGAAGGGAAAATTCCACCCTGAGAGCCTATGCTGGCATCCATGTAATATTCAAATCAGGTAGTATCATAGCATTCTCTAAATAAATCTTGCCAAACATACACAAAAACATCATGGTCTCAGAAAACAAAAGCATTGCTTGTGTGTTACTGAGCAGTAGGTGTCTGCTAAATTCATCTTAATCCTTCTTTAAAAAAAGAAGTCTCATAGCAGAGTTCACATCAGTTCTCAGCATCCTATATTACAGTACAACCAGTAATATTTTCCAGTGTTTTGCACTAGGAAAGCTAGCAGTGTGACCAAGCCACCCTAAACCTTATGTTTCCCCAAATGCATAGAGTAAAAAAATTATGTATGCCTTGAAAATTTGCTGTATTTTTATGAGTACACAGTTAAAGCATTAACATCAGAACAAAACCAGTTACCTGCAGCAGTCTCCTTTTTAGGTGCTAGGAGAGAAATGAAAGCAGGTGCTGAGAGAGAAGCACTACCAAAAAAACCCCAAAGTTTCTGTTTTGATGGATACAGATGTTTTCCACACCACATTTCTGTCTGCTTTTCAAAATGACATTTCTACTCTGCTCACCACTTAAATTTATGCAGGACCTGTGGTTTAAAGTGGGTTTTCCTGAACACTTCTTGCCTGTGGTCATATTCTATGCATGGATAATGGAGTCAGTGTTTACAAAACCTGGCTGTGTGGCTCAGGAGGAGAATACTTAGGAAAATGATGATGTGGCTTGTGAAAGCTGCTGTCAAACCCCTAATGCTATAAACACTGATCAGTATGATCAGGAAGAGGTCAGAGTTCAAAGGGTTGCCAATTCCTCTCCCTGCAGAGGAACCTCTGCTTTTGCAAACCCAGCATTTCTCAGCTGGCTCTGCTCCTTCTCTTTAATGGCTGGTTTGGTGAGATTTTCTTGTGTGCCCTCAGCTCCTAAGCTGGGCAGACACAGCAACCAGTCCCTTCCAGAGATCTTTTAGGTGTCTCAGATTAACCAGATTTACCTCCTGTCTCATTTTCCTTGTTATCCTACCCAGCTTCTTACTGATTTTTGTTGTTGTTACGCTGCTGGGTTCTCTGGATTCCGTGAGAGTTGTTCCTGAGTCTTCCCTATAATGTTGTTTGCTTCTTTGTTTTTGCATGCCTGTGTGAAAAATATTAACACTGTCAACTCCCATTTTCCAATTTTCAGGCAGGGAGACTTTTGATATCTAAAACACAACAGCTTTTAATTTAGCTGTGTACAAAATAGCTTTTGAAAAGCTGACAGAAAGCTCAACAATGCAGGAAAAAGGGGAAAAAAATAGGGTGAATGGTAACATTAGAACATTGATCCTGCATGACAAGCTCAGTAACTGAAGCTCAATAAGGCAAATGTTGCTTATTTTGTGAAATGGGAATGGAATTGAACTTAGATTTTTTTTGCTGGCTGTGTTTATGTTTGAGTGAGAGCTTCTGTTAAGAAAAGAGAAGGAAAGGCTAAAGCCCTGTATTTGTGGAGTATTTTAAATCCCCTTACATTTAAAATAAAAAAGGGAAAGTGTTTGGGTCTATCAATGAATGACTTCTACTAGGGTGGTTGTTTACACACTCTGAGTAGCTTGGAAGCTTCCTATGTGATGGAGCAAGAATCACAGGGAAACTCACAGCCATGACAGGGAAATTGATCCTCAAATCAAAGACTGGCAGTCTTTGACAGTAGGGTGACTTTTGGCAGCAAATCTGTTTGTGTTGGAGGCTATTTTTTTGCTCGACCTTGACCATATGTGAAATTAGATTTCTAAAAACATTTGGAGCCATTAACATCATGGTCTTGGTTTCTACTCAAATGAGATATTGTTTTCATAGATTCATACAATCCTTTCAGCTGGAAAAGACCTTTAAGATCACACAGTCCAACCATCAACCCAGTACCACCATGGCCATTAAACCATGTCTCAAATTGCCATCTAAACACATTTTTTGAACACCTCCAGGGATGGTGACTCCACCCTCTCTGGGCAGCCTATTCCAATGCCTGACCTTTGTATTGAAAGGGATGCAATAACACTTAATATCACTGCTTTGGATTCTACAAAACTTACCTTCATGCATGTGAATAGAAGGGACAGTGCTACAGGAACAGCTTCACCATATTTCATTTAGAAGCTGTCCTTTTCTGAAGGAAAAGCAAAGTATCTGTAGTGCCTTCTAGCTTCACAGCAAAGGTGGAGGATATTAAAGGCAATAGTTATTGTATTGCTCAGTGCTTAGTGCCCAGGAAATATAATTCCTTACCTCTTCCCTTCCTTCAGCTTCTTCTAGTAACTAGACAAGTAACTGCATGTTATAGTGTAAGAAATAAATATTTCTTTATGTAATGTAAGTCTAATTTTTGATGACGTACCTGTAAAAGTGCCTTACCCAGTGAGCTGTAAGCAGCTGGCCCATACATCCTTTCCACTCAGCTGTTTTCCCTTCTGGAGATACTTAAATAATATCTTCAGGGTGTTTCCTTTTAATGAGGTAATAATACCCATATCCTGGGCTAAATAAACTTGAGGCCAAAGGCCTAGGTGTTTATTAGCAAAGGATGTGGTTATTAAGAAATTTAACAGGAAGCACCCTCGAGTTATTATTTTACTGACATTTCTAATGATTATGCATTTGAGAAATAATTGGTTGAAAACCCCCAATACTTATACTTGTAAGAGGCCAGGTGAAGCAGAAGATAATTTATTGGTTGGCTCATGGCAAACCAAGCTTCTATCAGTCTGGTACCTTCTGAAATGGGTAGCGATGCCTGAGGTGGGATGACCAGTAAGCTTTCAACTGTTGTTGCCTTTGGCACTTCAGGGCAGCATGCAGCTCTCCTAATGCAAGAAAGCTCCTGGAACTTTTGGCTTGCAATTCAAAGCCAGTTAGCCTGTGCACCCTTTTAAGGGACCGTGGCTGTTTGTCAATAACAGAGGTAGCTAAAGCACACGAATTTGTGAAGTTTGTGTGTTGTTAGCTCTAATAAATGACAACTGGCATCCTAATCCTCTTTAGTAAGGGAGTTTTGCCCCCAGAGGAGCAATAACAATGAGCTTAGCACTTAGAAAAACTGATTCTCATCTCTGGATCTTAATTGGTTTTGCAGAGATGGACAGAGGAACTGAAACAAAGGGAACTTAAAGAGTGTGCCAAGTTCCTGTCATAAGTAAACAGCAGTTTGGAGAAGATTCTGGACTCCAAGTCTGCTGCTCAGTCGTGTTGCTTCCTCTGCCTCATAATACCTCGGTCCTGCAAATATTTGTGCTGCATGAATAGATTCTGAGGCCTTGGCTCTGCTTACCAGGCATCCTCCACTGTGGATAGAATTTCACTTGCAACACTTTTCATTTTGTATGATGCAAATGCTGGCAGAGCTTGAACATACTGATGAGAGTGTACAAACTACTCGCAAACTCAGAGCTAAGCACATATGTACATACTTGCAAGTCTGGAGTCTGAGAAAAAGGTGTGTGTAGTTTCACTCACATGAAATCAGTGGGCATATAGAACCCCACCAGCTTCCCTTAATTGCTGCAGAACAGAAACATACTGGCTTTAAAGGCAGTGACTTGGTGAACTGATAAGTTTCTACCATTCTTTGTTTAGGGCAGAAATTGTAAGAGAGTATTTTCAGGTTAACTAGCATCCTTGATGTGAATTGTTACCAAGCTTGATACTTTCCATTTAAAAGACAGCGGTGACTAATTGCTGTGCTGACAGCTTGATTAAGTTGAGTATAGGATGCTAAGTTCCTTCTCATAGAACAAACCCAAAAATACAATGGCTAGTTGTGCTTTGCCTAGAATTAGCAGAATAAACATCTTAATAGGCAGAGAAGACACAAACAGATGTTCTAATTGCACATCTGTGAGAAACGAGTATTTGCTGGTTCCACTGTAGCTTGACCTCTGTACCTCGGGAAGTTGCAGTCTCATAGGATTTAAATGATTTATTGATCTGGACACAATGAATATTGCAGAAACAAGCTATATTTCTAAGAGGTTAAATACATTTTCATTCTGTGTAGTACTAATTGGTGTTTGAGAGGACTCTGTGCTCTGCTGTGTTCGGAGTGGACATACCAGCATTGTTCACTGTATCCCTGAGTAAGTGGGAGGAAAGGTGAAATATGCAGAGGGTATGATATTGGGAGACTGAAGGAATGTGGAAATAAGGAAATCAGTTCCAGTACATCTTTTTCTTTAGTCTTCTAAAAAGATTTTGTGAGATGGACCAAAGAAAACCCAATGGGGGGGGGGGGGGGGGGGGAAGAAGAGACTTCTTTTTAACCAAGCTAAAACCCCCCTCAGACCCTACACTGAAGCTTAGCTTGGTATCTCAATTCTCTATCCAGAAACTAGAAAAATAGTCACATAAAACATATGAAGGTTTTTCATAACTAGAGCTAAGATTTATGTTGACAGGTTTTCATGGGAAGTTTCAAAACTAGCAAGTAGTGAATATCAAGTGACTTCAGGATCAGCTGCAACACAGGAGACTGCAAAATAATATCCTTACTTCTGCACTGGAAAATTTGCCATAGTAGGTTTGTATTAATTGTATTTAATATTTTTAAAAAGTATTTGCTTGCACTGTGTTTGGTGCTTGTGCTTTTGACACAGCAAATGCTCACTGATACCTGTAGCTTCAAGTACCTTGGGAGTTCCACTGAAGTCAACATTTATGCCAGACATGGGAAGACTCTAATCCTAAACCCTGCTCTCTCTGTTGCCTACCCAGCTACCTGTCTGTCCCTGCAACAACACTGTTGAACTGAAGTACAGCAAATCTCTCTGTTTTTAACTGCACTGTTTTTTTTAGTGTGCATCTGTCTGAAATCAGCACAGAGGACTAAACAAATGGCATGCAGTTGGATTTGTTCAACCTGCTAGAGATCACAAAGGGATTTTTAGTTTTGTTAGGGTATTGTTAGTTTTGAGGGGGTGTGTGTGTTTGTTTTCTTAAGTGTCAAACCTGAAGCTAATTTTGCCAGTGATACCACTGGCTTGCTTTGCTGATACCTGGATGGTGGTGATCAGGGAAAGGGGTGATTTCTCCTTGCTGTAGCACTAGTTCTCTGTGATGTTCTGGAGATTGCTGAGGGGTGGGAAAATGGGAAGGAGTGATCATCTGAAGCATACATAGGACTTGATGCATCAGTGATGGCTAGATGTTACCATAATCCCAAAAGGATTAACTAGAGAGAATCTGTATGGCAGCTGCTGTGGCCTGCAGACCAAGAGAGGTGATTCTGCCACTCTGCTCTGGTGAAAGCTCACCTGGAGTGCTGTGTCAAACTGTGGGACCCTCAGCATAAGAGGGAGATGGACCTGCTGGAGTGGGTCCAGAGGAGGCCACAAACATGACCAGAGGACTGGAGCAGTCCAGAGAATACCATGGGGATGAGCAGAGAGCTGGAGCACCTCTGCTATGGGGACAGGCTGGGAGAGTTGTTCAGCCTGGAGAAGGGAAGGCTCCAGGGAGACCTTCTAACTACACTTCAGTATCTCAAGGGGACCTGCGGGAAGGCTGGGGAGGGACTTGAAATGACAGGACAACCAGTATCAGAACAAGAGGACACAGTCTCAAGCTGTGCCAGGGGAAGTTTAGGCTGGAGGTGAGGAGAAAGTTCTTCAAAGAAAGAGTAATTGGCCACTGAAATGTGCTGCCCAGGGAGGTGGTGAAGTCCCTATCCCTGGAGGTGTTCAAGAGGGGATTGGATGTGGCACTTGGAGCCATGGTTTAGTTAGTCAGGAGGTGTTGGGTGACAGGTTGGACTTGATGATCTTTGAGGTCTTTTCCAACCATATTGATTCTATGATTTTATGTTTACTCTTCCACTTGGCATGCTGGGAGATTAATGTTTGTTTCATGGAAGATGGATTTCTTCAACAGAAAGTTATTATCCCTTTTCTGGGCTTTAAACCAAATTAATTCTTAAGAAGATCTCCACTTAGTATTAGAAAACAAGAGATGAGCATTAAAATAGTGTAGCTAAAATACAAAGAAAACTCACACAATCAATAGGAAAATGCAGAGGTGCATTGTTGCATATATAATGTATATAAATCTCTGGCCAAAGGATGACTCCATTAATGACGAGAATAATTAGCACTAGGACAGTATTTTCTATTTGTTATTCCTTTCATATCATTTCTGTACCCAATTTTGTATTTCCATTTTTCTCTCTCTCTTTTTTTTTTTTTGGCAGAGATACTCTGCCTTGCATTTTCCAGACTGTTTCTGTGGTGCTTTTTGTGTTCTGAAACACTTCATGTTGCACATAGCTCCTCAAATACATATCAAAGTATTTCTAACACACAGCTTCCAAATTTCTGCTGTCTTTGAGGTTGCCATGAGGGCATCCTTCTGGTGTTTTCAGTTCACTGTTTTATCCAGTGCACAGCAAATACATTTCATACACGTCTTTTATTGTGTCTGTGGGCTGTCCAGAGCTATTGTGCAACAGTATTTGCTGAGGAAACCATTGCAGAATTTGTACACATGATTTTAAAAGCACAATTTCCCTTTCCCTTGAGGTGATTTATATGAATATGTCAAATTTAAAATATATGACTCCCAAAAATGCAGCCACAAAACACAAGGCTGTGGTCATATAACACAGCTCCAGTGTCAAAGGCAGGCTGTATTTTAGAACTCTGATACCATTGTCATGAAATATGGCTTAATATAAAACTAACTGCAAGAGAAAGGGACAATAAGTTGCTGTTCTTAAAAGTTCCTGTGTTAATGGGGTTATGTTACGTGCAAACCTTTTGATAAGGCACTGTTAAGGCTTTAAAATGAAAATTAAGAAATCAAAAAGAGATCAGGCAGATATCCAATTCCAAGGCAAAATCAGCTGTTAGCTGGACGTCTTCATTTGACTTTGTTAGTATATGTGAATGACTCTCAGTCTAGAGAATCAGTCTGTTTGTCCTACAGAGGGGGACATGCATGTGTCTCATTTTCTGTCCTTACAGAAAGTTCTGCAGCATTAGAGTGATTTGCCATTGGAATGTGCTGCCCAGGGAGGTGGTGAAGTCACCATCACTGGAAGTGTTTAGGAAGGGAGTAGATGGGGCACTTGGTGCCATGGTTTAGTTGATTAGATAGTGTTTGGTGATAGGTTGGACTCACTGAGCTCACAGGTCTTTTCCAACCTGTTCTGTTCTATTCTGTTCTGCTCAGCAAAGTTCTGTTTTTTTATACCTGCACTTGTGCCCCCTTGGATGTCATGATTACTTGGTTCAGGTATCAACTTAGTCCAGTACTTCTTTATGTTCCATCTAGTCTATAGACACCCAAGTGTCCACATTGTTGTATCACTGTGTATGAATTTACGGGCAAAGCAGACTTACAAAACTTGTGGTTGTTACAGTTTAAAATGGAACTTGATTTCATCAAGAATAGGTCCAGAGTTACTCCAAATGATTGTACTTTTCAGTGTACAGCAGTCTGTCAGGGCAACAACTTACTTTATAAGCAGTTTATTCTTAGGTATGAGCAATATTTTTGTTTATAGCTGTGAGGGAAAACAAACAGCTGTTCTCAGTTGGTGGGACAAAAATGATGCACATACAGAGTTTCACCTCATGAGGCTGTTGACCGTGTGAGAAGCTTGCTGTAAACCCAGTGCAAGTCTTCTGTTGCTCAGTATCTGTAAAGATAATTTTTATACTCTAGCAAGAGCCAGGATATTTACTCAAGCCTGTGTTAATGAAACAGTGGAAACCAGATGGAGTGAAAAAAAATCAAACCTATTCACTACTGTGGTCAGTAAGAGTCCGTTACTAGTAGCTGTGTGACAATTCTTAAGATCCTCAAAAGAAATAGCAGTAGGCTTGATCTTGAAGTAGAAGATATGGGCCAGCATGGAAGGACCTTAGAAAAATAAATAAAATCTTCAATTTATGTAGTCTGGAAAAAACACAGAGATAATGTCAACTTTAATTACTGTTTTC
This sequence comes from Dryobates pubescens, assembly GCF_014839835.1. Taxonomy (NCBI): domain Eukaryota; kingdom Metazoa; phylum Chordata; class Aves; order Piciformes; family Picidae; genus Dryobates; species Dryobates pubescens. The sequence continues at coordinate 7,039,633 of NC_071635.1, forward strand.
TTCTGAACACAGGGAAGAGGCCAAAGGGCATGAATGGAAATTAAAGAAAAATGGAAAACAGATGGTAGGAAGCATGCTACAGGAACTGGAATACAGGCAGCACTGTACATAATTTACCAAAGAGAAAAAGGGCCTTATGAGTTATTTTGTCCCATTTCAAACAACATCATCTTATGGTCTGTTTCACAACAATATTATTCCTAAATCAAGTCACGATTGATAGGAACCACTGTATTGTTGCCAGAACTGAAAAGTCTTCCTTCTCCAGCTTTTATAAAGCATCTTTGAAATACAGGTCAAGCAAAATTGGATGATGAAAGATAGCCACATAAATTAAGAGCCTGACATTTGAAAGTGCTGGTCACCAAAGCCACCATATATTTCAGGGGTAACTGGTTGACTACTTGCATTTTGGAAAAGGTTGACTTTGATTTAAATGCTTCAGTGTGGGATTAGGAGCCTAATTTTAATAAGCATTCTAAAATAAATCATGTCAATATTTAGGATGATATATTGCAAAGCGCTGTTGCTTTGTTTTAGAGGCTTTTGTTCAGATAGGAAATAATCTATTCCAGGCAGAATTTCTTTCCCTTTACAGCAGACTTCTCCAAGTTGAAGGCACTGATTAGGGAACAGCCCCTGAGGTGCACTGGGGAGGTTTTGAGGTCTGAAACCAGAAAGACTTTGTGGCACTAAGCTATAGAGTGGTGAAACACAAAGTTCAAATTATAGCTCTTGGAATTAATCCTAAAAATCATCCTTGTTGAAATTAATCTTTCCCTCCTCTCCTCCAAGTCCTGCACCACAAGGACAGGGTGACACTGCAGGGTAAGCAGCAGGGCTGACCTACTCCCAGTGTATTGCTGTGCACCTCATAGCTGCCCCTATGGTCATGCCTACTTGACCCTCCTGATGTTTTGGTTAACTTGAGTGGTGGGTAGGTAAGGGCTAGCCCACAAACCAGCCCACTGCCAGGAGCTCACCATTTTCCTGGCTGTGGCTGCAAGCTGGTCTCCCTGGAGCTGCTGCAGCCTTCATTTTGGTTAACTTCTCGTGAACTAGATTTTGTCCATGTGTCTGGGTTTGAAGCCATATCCCGCTTGGGTCAGCTGAACCACAGGCACTGTTCTTCCCAGCCTGTCACCATTCATGGTTCTATGCAGTGTTAGGCAGGCCTGTAGTAGCTTAAGGAGCAGGCAGCTCTCCTCTCAGCTACCCCATCTAATGTTTATGTGAGCCAGGTCTTTGCTTTTCATGGGAAACTTGTAATTTGTTGGGTTTTACCTAGGATGAAGCAGAATCTTGTTCAGATCACACATGGAACATCGTGGCAGTTCTCTGAACAGCCTTCATCAGAAGTGCTGTTTCAAAGGAAAAAAGGCTGAATGATTGCTTGCAAACATGTTAACATAAGTTCAGTCATCCCTAGGCTTCCATGATGGGAGAAGGTAATGAGGTCATGGGTTGTTTTTTTAGGTTCTGAAGACTGACTTTGAGAACTGAGGAAAAGTAAATAAAGGATTATTTATTAAATGAAGAAAGGATTATCCATTACAGGATAAATCTTGCTTGCCTTACGTGTACAAATAGTTCCCATTGACTATGAACAAGTCAAATACTTGCCTAAGACATTTATAACTTTTATGTAACCTTATAAAACCACATATATTCTTCTATGTCCTGGGCTTCAGAAGCCTGCAGAAGTTAGCCAGTTTAAGTGTATGATGAAACTCATTTTTACTGCAGATATCTTCAAAGACAGGTTTGAACAAGAAAACCTCTTATCTCTTTAGCCACAAGGCAGATTTATCCAGAAAAAATATTCAGATAACTGAGCAAGTTTCACTGGAGAGTCTCAGTTTCTGTGAGAACAGAGTGACTGGGAACAGAAAAGGAGGTTGATGCAAAGCATGAAAACATTCTGAAGGTATTTAAGTGGAAAGCTTCTCCTTCTCCTGTACACGGGGGTAGGGCTAACCCAGGGATGCTCCTTGCTGCATAACAGTAACCTCTACTACAAGATACTACAAATGAATTTGAGGGTAATTTTCTTCCACCCCACTGGCTGTAGTTACTCAAGGCAGATTAACCGGGTCATGATTGGTTTCAGTCCCTATCCAATAGCATGAGCAGATGCCAACAGAGATAATGTTAATTGTTAACTCAATGATACTCTCAGCTAATCCCAAGGTACAAGGGCAACATCACTGAGGAATCGAGAGGACTGAGGTGCTTCTGTTATCCCCTGCATAGATGATTCCTGGATTCATACCTGTACATGACACATGCATATTCTGTGACCATTTGTGGCTCAAGTATGTCTAACTATTAAACCACATGGCAGTTTGCACAGCTTTTAACTGATGCTATGCTCCATATTGGATAAGAAACTTGTTCTTATCATCTTTCACCCTTTTTGATTCAGTTAGAAATCACCCTGCTTTGTTTCCCACAGTTCATTGCAGGAATGCATAGATAACAGCCTTTCATTAGAAGAGAAGGAAACAGTCAGGCTCCTATTTTAATTTTATTCAGAGGAACAGCTGAATTCAAAAGGAAAATTTGGATGTTTCCCCCTCTTTCTTTGAAAAACCAGCTACAGAAATTGAGGAGAGCAGACCTGAATCACCACCAGACAAGTGCATTCAGTGCTGCTCTGGAGTAACTCACAGACATTCTTTTCCCTGTGGTGAACTATTTTGAAATCCCTCATTTTTGTCTGAATGGCAAATGCCAAAACCTCAGTGTTTTTCATGAGGAGGAATTCCTGTCTTCTGGCCAGTGCAGTTAGCTTCACAGCAAGAACTGGGAAGTTAAGGTTATGGCAAAGGGAGGATTTCCACATTCATGTGGAAATACACAGCACTTGCTTTCAGTCCTTTGACCTCCTGTACTGCTAAGATATCAAGCTGTAGAATCATGACACTGTACAGAAAATTATCAAATCAAGTAATTCCTCAGGGCTTTGACCATTATCTTTATCTAGATTTTTTTTTCTCTGAAGATGGTTTAGCTAAACATAGACATTCATCAGGCAGCTAAAGCTCATGCCAGGAAATTTTCACAGCAGCTATCAAATACTTCATGAGAACATTCCCACTCCCCCCCTTTCCTGAAAAAAGAAGTCCAATGATACGTTCTCCTAATTCCATGCTGAAGAGTATTTCTGTTCTTGACCACAGTTCATGTTGCCATGGTCTAACCTGTCATCCCTAATCTGAGTTTGGTCTTCAGCTTGACCTATGCTTGTGCTGTAACTTTTGCAGACTCTGTTTTACATTAACTCAATGACAGGGCAGTTTTTATCCAGCTAAAATATTTGTATAGGCTTTTCCTCTTGTCTTTTCCACGACAACTTCAGTTCTCCTTTGTGCAGCTCCCCCAGAGTGTGATTGCCAAGACTGCCCTGCTAAAATATATATTTGCTTGTGTTCCCCCTCCTCTTGGCATCCCTTAACTATCTTGTTCTCCTTGGTCTGAAAGCACTTCCTTACCCCTCTGCAAGTCACTGTCATGATGTCTTCATCCAGTCTATAACACCAAGCCCTATTGCCAACCTCTTGTTTTGTCCAACAAGACCACCTTAGTTACATGTGGGCATGGAATTCTCTGTATGCACAGAAAGTGACTTCAATGCTGTCCTTTAATGTGTTACAGAGAGGGGTGATGTGCATGAGACTGTGGGATTGTTTTCTAACTTTCTTACCAGCTGATTTGACGTGCTACATGTGCATTTGCACCTAGCAGGTTATTGTATCTTAAGTTTTGTGGACACAACGTGCCATTTTGTAGCACTAACAACAGTTATGTAATGCTAATCAAGTCCATGTTGGCCTGCATAGTGCTATATGGAGCTCTGTCAATCAAAACCGTCTTCTGGGGGAAGGTAGAAGAACATTTCCATGGTTTATTACAGCCTCTTAGGCATCCTAACCAGAGAGAGCAGGTAATTCCAAGGATTTGTAACCTAAGATTCACCTCATTTGGCTTAGCCCTTCCCTTCCCCCCCCCCCCCCCCCATTTTAGAGCATTGTTACTGCTGTTACTGGACACCACTTTTTTATGTGTTTGTCACTAGATTCTGTAAATCTTCAAATGGGAAACTTAGAATAGCAGAAACCTCCCAGATGGATAGACAGTCTCAGCTATTTTCAGAGCAAATGTATTAGAAATGAATGATGGATCACTTGTCTTCAGAAAAATATGGATCTTTTTAGAGATGGAAGTGTTTTGAAGCCACTGCAGAACAGGTGAGAGAAGCATAGCAACCTGGAGAAGCTGGCACAAAAAGGAGCAGCAGTACCCTGGAAAATCTATTAGATGTGAAACTGGAAGTCTGAGCCATTTGTGATGTCAGCCAAGAAAGATGAAGCTTTTTATGGGGCAAGTTGTATACATGTGCTCCCAGCATCAACACTGTTTGGTTATGATATCTTCTTAATCAGCACTGAAGTTCATGTTTCTTTTGTACTTTCACACAGTTTCATGTTGTGTAATAAATCTCAGGCCCTGAGACTGTCCTACATCCCTGGTTGATTGAAATTCAGGCTCTGGAATTCAATCTGGTGAGCTAGAAACTTTTCAGGGTAGACACAGAGCACTGCCAGGTGCTGTGCAGAAGCTAGGAGGAAGTAAAATGCTTTGCCATGTCCACACCAATTGAATGTGAAAGCAGCAGCTACCCAGGATTAGGTCTCTCTTATCAAGAAAGACAGGAACTCTTCTGGAGTCATTAAATACTTTGTCCTAAGAAAAATGGTTTTTACTCTCTCATTATAAACTATAAGGGCTGCATATTCAACTTCATACTTCAGGCTATGCAGATCAGGGGCTCAAGCAGTGTCATTTATTTGACACAGTTTAAAGCCACAACTCTAGCTGCAATTTAGAACATGAAAAATAGTTTCCACTGGATTCCTGTAGTTTTGACTTCATCACTTGAGTTACAATGATTTCTTGTTGTGCCTGAACAGAGTCCACAAACTCCGCAATTTACTGCTTCCTGCAACAGTCTGACACGGTCCCCTGTGGGAGAAAAACAAGTTAAACAGAGAACTTTTTCCTCTTAAGGAATTATATTGATCTTGCAGATGCTGAGTTGACTTACCATGTTTTTCCTTAAAGCACTTGGCTGCAGATTCACTTAAGAGTAAATATAAGAGCCCTATCATCTCATTTCCCCTTAAGCCTAAGCATTATAACCTCTGTCAGTCACTGACATTCAGGTTTTTCTCTTAAAGATGATATTTAATAGTATGAAAGAGCTCTTCAGTGTTCACTAAGTTCTGTGTCATTATTTCCAAAACTATAGCTATTTCCTTTCTCTCTCTCTCTCTCTGAAAAAAATATCTGTGGTTTGTATGCAGCCTGAATTTCAAGTGCAATATATAGAAAACATAAATATTTAAATCTGAGATACAGTTTACACTGTTCTTTGCTGGAGTGCTGCTTCTTGTTTCAAAAACCGCAAGAGCATAGCTTCAAGTAGCCTACTCGAGAGTAAACTCATCGTGTGTCTACTTCAATGCTCTTTTGTTGCTCAAGGGCTAGCTAGACCCTGGCAAATAGTCCACAGACCTCAGCAGGAGGCAATGCTGACTCACAGTCCTTTTGGGAGAGTACTAACTTGAGTCTTTGGGTGTCTTCCTTCTCCTTTCTTTTACCCCTTTTCTTTCTTGTTTTCTCCAGGATGGCAATGAGGAGGTTCTTTTTGTCTCTGGAGACTTCTGTGGTGTTTATTTGATGTAGATCTTTGTAGTTTTATTTCAGCTTGACTGGGTTCCTTGAGGAGAGTTTCCATATTTTGTAGCTAGCTGGGGAACATGAAGACAGATAGAAGGGAGATGTTAACTGAATTACTTGTCAACCAAAAGAGCGTTTTTATCTAGCACCAGAACAAGAACACACAGACTCAAGCTGTACCAGGGGAAGTTTAGGCTGGAATTGAGGAGAAAGTTCTTCACAGAGAGAGTTGTTAGCTATTGGAATGTGCTGCCCAGGGAGATGGTGGAGTCACCGTTCCTGGAGGTGTTCTAGAGGGCATTGGATGTGGCACTTGGTGCCATGGTTTAGTAGTCATGAGGTGTTGGGTGACAGGTTGGACTTGATGATCTTTGAGGTCTTTTCCAACCTTATTGATTCTATGATACATTCTTCCCTGCAGAGTCTCTTTCCAAAATGAGGATGACTCTTGGCATGTGCCTGTATGTCCTAAGTTCTTACACAACATGAATCTCTTGCCTTTATACCATCATACAAGATGATGAACCTCCTCATGGACTTTTCTACCTGTAAAGCTCCTTTAAGCATATGTGTCCATATGCTTTAGGTGTATATGTATAGGTATGTATTATAAAGATACGTAAAGGGTATACAAAGAGTATGTGACCATTAGCTTCACCTTAACCAAGCAGAATGCTTGAGACAGTCTTGTGGACATCAAATGCCCTGTGATAAGGCAACATCAATAGTGTGATATGGCTTTATTTTGATGTAACGTTTGAGAACTGGCCTTTTGTGCTAGGTAATGTAAACATGAAATAAAAGAGGCAGTACTGGTCCCCCAGGCTTACTACTTCAGCTTATGAATCTAATGTACTAATCTCTTGTCTGTTCTTGAGTAGTTGATGTGTACTGAATGTGTAGCTTGAAGGCAAAATACACCACCACAGCTCCTCCTTCAAAGCTCAGTGTGTGTAGCTCACCATCCATGGTGCAAGCCTTTTGCTTTTGCTCTGCATGTGGCTGGCAGAAAGTGACCGTGATATGTAACTTGTATTTCAGCGCTTAAAGAGACTGTGCTTAGAGTCAGCGATGTGCATCTCCACCTCCAATTACGAAACCATCATTGTGAAGAATTGTCATGAGCAGGAGCAACTTATGGGATAGGAAAGTATAAAAGTTGCCCTGAGTCTATCCTGTGCTTCCTGTGAATGCTGGAAACTGCAATGTCTTTTCCTCTGGCTTTTAGGGGCTACAGACAGTTATGGACTACTGCAACATAACAACTAATTGCAAGTTCTGCTTGAGACCCAGGTAGGAAGAGAATATGTCCTTGTGCTTTGATTATTTCTTCTTGATTATTTCTTTCTGATGAGCACTTTGAAATAGTTTATGTTTTTATCAGTTTTATATTTACTGGCTTGCTAAAAAGATAGCAAATGGTTTAATTGAACTGGAGTAGTAGTTTCTTGAACATGAGCTCAGCCAGCTCCCTAAATCCTGTAGGAAAAGTGCTTCTTGAGAGGATTGTCACTGAGAAGATATGTATTGTGGAATGGTAGAAAGCAGGAAGGGCAAAGTGTAGTTGAGGGTTTTGGTATCCTTTAGATTATGCTCCTTTTAGATGTTTTTTTGGATGGTTAGGAAAACTGCTTGGTGCTTGTATGACATCACTTTTGCAGTTTTCTCTTTGACACCTTTTGCTGTGACATGCCTGACCTTAGATTTGTCCACTTTATGGATGGGCAAATAATGTGGTCATTAAGGATGCATGCTGAGGTCAGAGGTTGGCTGATGTTTGTTTAATTGAGTCCCATGGCAGAAACTGGAAAATCCTCAGCAGGAAAGGCTGTCCTTCAGGATGTGTAAGAAGACTGAAGTTGGTCAGATAATTTGAGTCTGACCTTCCTGCATCTGGTGGAGCTTTACAGTTTGATGCAGTGACTTTAAACCACTTCTGCAATTTCCTGATCCTAAACATGCTAAAATGTTTAAATCTCTTCCCATGCAATACTGTAACACAAACTCAGGGTCGTAACATGTAAGGTAACTACTCCTGGTTTAGGCATTTTGTAATTGTAATGAGCTGGATGGAACGTTTTACTTGGCATCCAGTTAATGGAAAAGAAGCCAAAGACGACAAAACATGAAAGAGAACAAAATGCTCCTAGTTTGAAAGAAAACAATTCTGTGCCTGAATGAGATGGCCAGCACAATTCATTGATGGACACAAACCCAGGAGGCTGTGCTATTGCTGCTGATTTTGCAATGCCAGCTGAAAAAGAAGCAGATATTCCCGGTTAAGGGGACACGATTTTCCTGGTGTGCACGTAGTGCCAGTGGGTGCCAGGAACAGCAGAACATCTTTAATGTGCAGAAGGGCTTTAATGACTTAATGAACCTGCTGGACTGAATCAGTCAAGAAACAGCAAGTCGAGGTTGGAGCAAAACATGCTGACTTCTGGCAAGAACCACTTATTTACGTGACCACTTATTTTATGGGCTATGATAGATCATTACGTTCAGATTATATATGAGGATTGTTACCAGAATTTCAGTGAGGTAGCAGACTCTTTGTTTTCTGGGAAAAGCCTATGGATATAGAGAAAAAAAAATTGCTCATTTCTTTATGTGATTTCTCTCAAGAGGACCCAAAGCCTAAGGATGTTTTACCTAAGTGTTTTCCCTCTCAAAATTCAATTTCGCTAATATATAAATATATTCTGGGCTATACCATCCATGAAAACATTAATAACTGTGAGGGGAAAAACACCAAACACTTTTATTTTTGCACTGAGACTGTAGGGGACACTGTTTATTGGCTGGAACAGGCACAGCCTACTTGGATTATAATACTTTACTGTTACTTACTGTGTTAAAGAAGTGCAACATGTTGGGTTTTTTTGTTTTCATGTGTAATGTATGTTAAGAACTTTGCATTGAGAGTGAAGTGAACATATTGGAGACTCCCCTGGTAGGGAAATGGTGAGTGTGCAAAGATGAAATTAGGTGGCTTAGAGTATTCTTGTTGAAGTCAAAATGCTGGCTTAGCTACTTAGACTACGATGTTGTCCTAAAGCGTAAGCTATATCTTTACAAGCCAGAGATAGGTAACATTTAATATCTACAGCTGCATAGTGTGGGAACCCATTCCTACACTTATCTACATGGTGAGCTTAGGCAATGTTAAGGCAAAAGTATCTTAATATATTGTAAAGTTCAACTAATCTTCAACAACTTCTTAGAATCAGTAATGCTGTGTGCAAAAAATGGGTTTGAAGTTTTTCACGTATGGTCACATCTTCCCTTTGCATAAGGCAAAATAGATTCCTTATGCCCAGTCGAGCTGGGACAAGTTATAGCTTCTGGCAGCTCAGGAACATAGATCCAGAGGGGGATAGTATTTTTAAAATATGCAAAGCATTGTTTTCAGGGGAAACAAATGTTCTGCACTGCAAAAAAACCTTCAGCGTGCCTCAGTTTCAATTCTAGCATGAGCCTTAGAAACCTGGCCTGTGTTCCTTAAGCAGTTTACAACCACAGCCAGCTTTCAAGGGGAACACCCTGCTCCCCATGGGGAAGGATTTATGATTTTATTCAGGATGTATGAAATGTGATAATTTTGGCTGGATTTCAGGAAAGAAAAGGGGGGGGGGGGAGGCAGTGGCTACATTCATTCACACCCCTTTCAGTCTGCTTGTTGTCAATGGAGTTCTAGTGACAATGAACAATGGCAGAGCGCAGGCTGCAGAATGGACACCCTGTGCTTTGTGAGAATGGCCAAAACCCAGAAAAAAATGGAAAAAGAACTGGCTCTTCTGTGAGCAGAAGCTGCTGGTGCTGGCAGAGCTGTAGCAGAAAACAACAGCAGTTTCAGAGGGCCCCCTTTAGGGGACCTTTCTTCTAGATCCTGAGCTCTTGCTCTCTCTGACCTACTGAAGCAATCTGTTACAATACAGTGTGAACTCAGCCTTTGGGAAAAGCTGAAATCAGTTGTGTTTCCAAAATTCATGTGTGTGCAGACAAGTGTTCCTGGAACTTGAAGGAGCTTTTCGTCCCTTGAACTGCACAAATAGACATTTACCTGTTTTGAGGGAAACTCTTTGAAAGGGAAGTTTTAGGAGCTAAGCAAAGTGCGTGGTATCCAGTGGGCTGAAGGAAATGCTTCCCACTCTTCCTTCTTGCTGATAGTTCAATGTTATCTAACACATAGCAATTTCCATTTAATGAAAGTGTGTGTGGGGAGAGAATTGCTATCTGAAAAAACAGTTCCTGAGCCAGATCCCTGGCTTGCATCCATCACCCCTGCTCCACTGGGGCACGGGAGAATTCCTTGGGTACCACTGAACTGCTGCAGGAGTCTGGCCCCTGCAGCACCCTCTCACTGTGCCTTTCACGGGGGGAGAACACCTGGGACAGAGCTGAGGTTAGGCAGGAGGGATGCTTAAACCATTCATGAACTCTGGCAAGCCCCAACTGCTGAAACAGCCCTTGGGAGGATGTTGCAGCTGAATGCAATTTTGAGCAGTCTGAAGCGGCTTCATGCTGCTGAGTGGGGTCCCAGAAGGACCCCACGTGAGATGGGAAGTCCTGAGAGTCTTGCAGGTGGCTGCACTTGGATTTTGGTGCAGGGTGACTGAATATCTGCAACGTAATGTGCTGTCAGTAACTTAAAAAAAAAAGGAGAGATGGGGTTATGCTGTCCCCCTGCCTACCATCTAAACATATCTGCATTTTGTAAGCAAAGCAATAACTTAATAACACACTGGAAGTAACAGGTATTGCCTGGGAGGCTGAAAGTGAGACCTGAACGGGTGAGCTGTACTCCACCTGGGATCTGTGAGAGCCTTGAGGTCATTGACAAAGATGTCTTGACTTGAAACTGTAAACTTTCTTTGGGATATGCTCTGCACTTGAATAATCAAGTGGGGAATGATTTATTGACATTTTATGCAGACAGAAGAATCAGTCTAAAGGGAGACAAATACACTATTGAAGCAGGTTTCTTTTTGATGAAAATGAAAATAAAATGCTTGACTTGTTTCATATCATAATGTGGCTTGCAACCTTCTACATGCCCTTAGAGAGAGAGAGGGTCCATACCCACTACAGATGTATAACCACAGAATCGTCAGGGTTGGAAATGGCCTCTAAGAACATCAAGTCCAACAATTATCTGTTAGTCAAGTTTTTGCAGAATAACCAGCACATGCTATTCAATGTTTCATAGAATAACCAGCACATGCCCGTTGTGGACCTCATTACTGCTCAACAAAATGCTACCACAGCCTCAGGTTAATTCAAAAGCAGCAGCAGGACCACATGAAACCAGAAAATCACCACTAGAGATGTTAGCCACCACAAATTAAAAGTCCCACAGTTTCCCCATGCTAAGCAGCTCATATGTGCCGTCCTTCTTGTGCCCTAATATTCCTAAATGCATGGTAAAATATGAAATAGTAACTGCACAGCAGATAGTTGCCTGGAAAACATCCCCTCACCTGTAATACACATCTAGCTGCTTTGTTAATGTTGCCATTCAGGTACAATTTGAAATCAAGAGAGAAAGTCATTCCAGAACCTACCCAAGAAGGTCACAAACTCCCTTTGAAAGCACTGATACTTCCTTTTATTCGCTCTTATGTATCTGATTACAAATTACTAAATCCTACTGCTATTTGAGAACTTTCAGATTCTAATCAGCACTTTGATGAATGTACAGCACAATAATGCAGATGAGTGAAGTCACCCTTTATGCGTACAGCAGCATGCACGGACGAAAACGTGGAGAAACCATTCAAAAGCACTGGGACCTTTGTGGTCTAGGAGCTGCCTTTGTAATCAATCCTGACTGTAAATTGTTGTCTAACAGCTAGACATAGTTAAACTGTCCAATTAAACATCCCCCCCACCCCAATTATGTAAACATAAACTGTTCTGCTTAAAATGTGACCACTTGTTGATAAAATAGAGTGAAAAAAAATCTAGAAAAAGGAAATACTACAGAAATCTACTTGAAAAAATAAGAGGGAAACCTGAGTAAGTTTCACCAGTGTCAGCAAATTAAAGATCTTTTCTTTAGTGTCTAGGAATTAGGTGACTTCCTACCACTTTGTAGTACAGTAAAGGAGACTTTTGATTAAATTGAGATCAACATCACAGCCATTTCCCCCCCCTCCCATGTAATGAAATGTAAGGAGAGAAAAACAATACAGCCAGGTGTTAATAAATAAGGAAAAAAAAAATATCTTATGAGGTAGTGTTTTCATAAAATATAATGAAATCACGTAATTGAAGTAAAAGTCATGATTTATGTGACCACATAATCTATATGCTTTAATATATATATATATATGAATGTCATGCTGTGTCTTTTTTGTTACTGCAGATGACGTAGTACTGACATGTTCTTTTAGTCTGTTTAATGCACTTTATCTTCACTGTTTTCATTAGAGATAACAACCTCACAGAACTACTCTGTAAACTAAAAAGTGTGCTGAAGGGATGTGAGGACAGTGCTGTCAATTTTGGAAGGGGAAGGGAAGCAGAGAACTTCCTCTCCGATACCTGCTCAACACCAGCTGATGCCCCAGAAGGGATAGTACCTGTCTGTTCTTATATAGTCTATCTGTTTCTTTGCCTGTGTGGTTTTGCATTATAGCATCAGTATTCTTTTAGTGTTGATTATGAAGAGGCAATCTTGTCTTCTTTTAAAACTTACACCATTGCTTAGCTTGGAGAAGAGGAGGCTCAGAGGAGACCTTATTGCTGTCTACAGCTACCTGAAGGGAGGTTGTAGGCAGGTGGGGCTTGGTCTCTTCTCCCAGGCAACCAGCCCCAGAACAAGAGGACACAGTCTCAAATGGCACCAGGGGAGGTTTAGGCTGGATGTTAGGAAGAAGTTCTTCACAGAAAGAGTGATTGGCCATTGGAATGGGCTGCCCAAGGAGGTGGTGGACTCACCATCACTGGAGGTGTTTAGAAGGAGACTGGATGAGGCACTTGGTGCCATGGTTTAGTTGATAAGATGGTGCTGGATGATAGGTTGGGCTCGATGATCTCAAGGTCTTTTCCAACCTGGTCTGGTCTATTCTATTCTGATAACTGGGGAGTTTCCTGTAAGGAGGACTTTCCTGCCACCTCACGCTGTGTATGGGCAGTGGTGTGTGTTGTTCTGGTGAGGCTACCCATGAAATGATCACAAGAATGGGAAATGTAACCAATGCATATGTTCCTAAATGTTGTGTGGTGCAAAGAAAAGAGCTCTCTGTAGAGGTGCTGCAAACTGAAAACAACTGCTTTACAATAACCTTCCTCCTCTGCTGATGCATGCATACTGATGTTCTCAGCCCTTTAGGCTGGTGCATCTGAAGTACAGGAAACAAGCTTTCCTTGGAGAAGTTGGAGTATCTTCAAGGTACCTTCTCCTTGTTAGTGTAGTTAAGCAATCTGCTATGCCTGTGTTGAAAGAGCATAAAAATACTAAACTGCTTGCAGGTTTGTCAGCAGAACTGAACAGGTATTCTATGGTATTAGATGTGATCATAGTTATATACTCAGCACAGTTTGTTTGCAATTCAAGACCTAGAAACCTTCACTCTGCTAAATTTAACCTGGATCCCTTTTATTTTTCTGTCCCATTCTTTCTTAGAGTGTCCATACATATTTATACAAATCCAGTTGACAGTGCTGTTCTATCTGGGAAGCCCATATACAAATCTAATGCTTTTCCCAGCTGCAAATAGGTTCTTGGTGCAGTGTGTCACTTCTCATTATTGTGGGGTGCTGTCTTTTCAACACTTGAGCATGTCATGTCACCACATGATTAACATTTAAAGCAGCAGCTCACTGCTGTTAGCAGCAAAAGTCAGTATTGCTTATCTGCTTGGTTCCCCTGTTGATTGTAATATGGGAAGTCACTATCCTCTAACTGCACAAATTTCTTTCAAGTGAGCTTGAAACAGACATGGAGTAATAGCACTGTAACAATTCGCTTCTTTCCCCCTCCTTCCTCTTTTTCAGTCAGATCTAATACATCTGATGCATTTCCAACTATCCTGGGCATAAGATAAGCTGTAAGAAGTTTCCAGTTGTTTCTAAAGAGAAGATGGAGTCTGAAACATTGGAGGAGGTCACCCTGAATCTGTGTAAGTATGAAAAAGGCAGGCATGCTAGCCCAGACTGTCTGTCTTTATACTCTTTGTGCTATGCTTTGTGCTTTGCTTGGAAGGAAGGAATTTTATGATCAAGAGCAGAAGAAAAGGATTTAGAATTGTTAATACACTGCTTGAGTGCTTAGCCATTTACATTTACAGTAATTTCTTCTGGGGGGAAAAAAAAAAGTCATCTTTTTCCTGCCAACATGTAGGAAAAATAAAGGCTGATTGAATTAAGTCTGGGAACCAGTTTGATTAGAAATGGAAATAAATCTCTTAGGGCTCTAGGAACCTGGTTCATTTGTGGCATTCCTTCCATACTCTAACGGGCCCTAATGCTTGATACTGAACGATAAGAAATGCTAGTTTCTGAAACAGCTGTTGTGGCTTGGGTAGTTTGGAACCACATTTTGAGAGCTGAATGTAAACCACAAGTACATGGAAATGCAGGCGAGTCAAACTGATCCTCCAGATACAGTTTGAACCAATGGTCATTACTGCAAACAAGTTCACCAAAAAGCACTAGAGTTACACTTTTGGTTTTTTTTTTTACTTTTGGAAATGAAAAGCAAGGCCAGTGGTACTCTATAAATGTCTGTAATGTGTAATGGCATGTATACACCATGGGACTTTTAATAGGCACTTGGAGGTACTACAGTATTACATGTTGGGGGCTGGCCTGGATGACCTTTAAAGGTCTTTTCCAACCCAAAACATTCTGTCATTGTGGTATCTTCTGTTTACTGAACTGTAGCCCAGTGCCATTTTGCTGGGATGGAGATATGGTTGGACTTGATGATCTTAAAGGTCTGTTCCGACCAAACCAATTCTGATTCTATCATTGGATTCTGAGAAAGAAGGAAGGAAGGAAGGAAGGAAGCTGGGAGAGGAAAGTGCAGGGAGGTAGTGGAAAGATAGACAAGAGAAAGTGAAACAAAACATCAGGTGTAGAGAAAGAATGAGATGAATATAAATGGGAGGAAAAAAATTGCCGTCAGACATACTGTTTTTCATTGCTTTAAATGCCCTGTAAAGCAGAGCAGTCAACAGCCAGGCAATTACACCACCAGGCGCTTTAGATTACATTAGGGTGCAAGGCAAGCTTTGCTCTCCATGGTTCATGATATCATTTGAACCCTCTGAAAGGATAAATGGTATAATTTGTGATGTGACTCATACAGGAAAGCAGATAGGCAGTGGTGTGCCATGATACAAGTGAGAAAAAGACAAAACAACAGTCAAGGAGTGGTTACAGTGGCCATTGTGTTGCTTTTATGTTCTGATATTGTTTATCATATTAGTATTATCATTATTATTTGCTAACCTTAGCGTATGACCTAGCAACAAAAATTCAAGGTTTGGAGCCAGGATCGTAGACAAAACAGCCTGGTGCTTACGGCAGTTTCTTCTGTTGTTGATTATTAAATTGTTTCTGTGAATAAAAATAATGATAACAACAAGGAGAAATGTACACCATGCTGTGACCAATTTCCTGCCACACCATGAGCGATGCACACAACTGCCTTCTGCAGCTGTAATGATGCTCTCGGATGGAGGAAGCCCGAGTGTGGATGGTAAGAGTGTGGGCTGGAGTGTCCTGCTGAATTGCACTGAAGAGGCAGATGCCTAATTTAGTTCTTCAGGCTGCACAGCTTCCCGCATGCTGAAAGTCAAAAACACAGGAAAAGAGGTCTGACAGAGCTGGTTGGCACTCAGACTGAGGTATAGTATTGATTTGCCAGTGTTATGGCCAAGTTTAAAAACTTCCTGGCTTACCATCTGCATTCTGCTGCCTTCTCTCTTCCTGTGTTTTGCATTTATTAAATTATGCTAAAGGGCACCGGAGAAAACCCCTGATGAAAATGAAGAGCCCTGTTTTTCCAAGAAGTGAATGATAATTTAAAGGTTATCATCTGCAGTTTTATGCAGAGCCTTGAGCTGTGCTGTATGTCCTATTTTTCTGAGCCCCTTTTGTTAATACGTTTATAAGCAGACTTGAGAACTCCAAGAATTAGCTAATGTTAGACCAGTAAAAATGTTCCTTGAAAATGACAGATATAGGGAACATTTCTACTAGGGGTTACATTTGGTCATGTTTTTTTTCCATTAGATCATGCTCCTGTGGAGTTCCTAGAGTCTTACTGGAAGATCCTGCTGGCTCTTGGACTGTGATGCAGAAATGTCCCTTACGTTCATTAGAAGCTTATATTGGAAGCGGAGAGCTTCTGAGCTTTTCAGCTGTAATTCAACAACATTAGTCTTAGGCAGGAAAGTGAAAATTTATTTACTGAAAGTAAAATATTTGTTTTGGCCAGGATGCCATTTTTGGCACTAGTACCGATGCCTTGTAGGTCAAATTTTGGTAGCAGGCTAGTAAGACTCTGATTACAAACACAGGCGAATTTAATAAAAGTTCAGTCCGATCTCATTCCTCTTGGTGTAAATCCAGAGTATTTTGCTGAGATCTCTTGCCATCTGACTAAACTTGCTGCTTCTAGGGTCTGCCAGTGTACACACTATTTGGTGTTATTAGCCCAGAATATGTGTATATTTAGATTTTTTCTCATTATCACAGAAAGAAAGGAAAAAAATAGCCAACCCACTTTACAATTAGCTATGAGCGCAATGCCAACCCAGCCATGCTAAGCAGGTGACACAAGCTCGTGTTACTGACGTGATAGTTATCTGGTTTAGTAAGAATAATCAACTGTAACAGCAACAATAGTAATGCAAAAATAACCTCTTGAGAAAAGTGATTATTACCACCCCACTTGAGCAGGCAAACTGAATTCGAGAGGTCAAACAGCCTGCCTAGCTCTTCCGTGTAAGATGGAAATGAAACACGTGTAGACAGTTGGTGGATTATGCTGTGTGCAGACTTACTTGGGGCTTTCAGATCAAACTTTGCTGTACTTGCACTTCAAAGCTTGTGGAGGTAATCAAACCAAGACTTCTCTTCCTTACAAAATTAAACTCCTTTATGTGCTCTACAGGAGATTAGTAACGCCTTAGCTGCATTGTACTCAAGAAATATTTTCTGCTGGTATGTAATGGGATGTCTTTTTCTTGTTTTTTAGTTGGTCACCATCTTTGTGCTTCCTTTTCAAAGAGGATGGCTGCTAGAAAGAGCCATACAGTTGCTGTAAATATTGTCCTTATGCCTGACCTTCAGTGGCTCAAAGGAGGCAGTAATCATGAGTTTGGAGACCCTAAGAGTTAGTGTCCATGTTTGCCAGCAGACTTTGTAGGCAGTAAATGCTGAAATTTCACACAGTGCTCAGGTGTGACGACCTAGGGGTGCAGAACTGGCACTCTCATCCCAGGAATTAACACAAATTTTACTTACACCAGACCTTCATCTCTCTTTTGAGTGTTCCAGGTCTTGGACTGATATTCTCACTTTTGGTACCCTAAATTAGAACACAGGAAACATGAGATAGATATTTAATAAACTTGCTGTGGAGAATCTGAGCGTGGTGCACTGATCTTGTCAAGCACCCTGATGCAGATGCTTCAAGTTCAGCGGTAGGTATTTAGATTTAGCAGCTAAGCCCAAGTGTTCTAGTTTACACTTTTAGATCCAGCCTATGCTTTTAGTTCTCAGAAATTATTTAAGCAGCTATTAGACCTGCAACAAATTGCAGCAGAAAGAGCAGCAGAGCATGGAGAAGCTTTGTTTACAAGGTACTAGGGGCCACTTGCATAACAAACCTGTCAATGATTTATAAAGTGTAGAGACACAGTATCACAGAAAGTCTGCCTCCAAACAATTGGTTACTCATTACCACATTGTTTCAGTGATCTTCTCATCTTACTGGAGGTGCTGGACAGCAGGAAGACCTTCTTGGCTCTTCAGCACCTGGTGATCCTTGGACAACTTTTGTTGCCCCCTCTGTAAATTAATGTCAGCTTTCCTACAGAAGCATAGGACAGCCCACTGAAGTACAATGCCTGTTTTATTTGAATGTTCTCTGGGAAACAGTTTAGAGAGCATCCGTATCAAACAATTTCTGCACTGCTGTATTTGTACCTTGAAGAGTTAGGTCAAGGGTTTTGGATCAAAGCCTAGCTGAGACTGCATACATCATGAGGCCCAGGGAAAGAAGCATTGGATTTCTTGCTTAAAACTGGCTGTTAAATGCAAATGCATCATCCTTTGTGTTACATAAAATCCAAGCTGTGTGTTCTGTATTTTCTTGAGGCAGCAAACTGTTGAACAGAATCCCCTTCATTTCAAGGTCTTTCGCTCAGGCTCTTGATGAATTCATTAAACCATATATTCATTATAGGCGATGAAAAGTACATAACCTTTCTGGGAGGGAAGTGGTTTGCTCCATAAGTAAATCTAGCTCTCTAAATTAAAGATGTGCTAGCTTGAAATACCTGGATCCAACAGTGCTGTAATCTGAGCGAGGCAAAGAGTTGTAATGGTAGCTTTGGGAAGGAGGCTACTCACAGCGGAACGGATGAGCTTTACCAAGTGTTCTGGTAGGCTGGAATTCCAGGCTGTGCTGGATCAGGGGACAAAGTAAATTCCAGAATCAAGGTTCCTCAGGGAGGAAGTCCTGACAGAGTTTCTCAGATCAGAAGCACTGCAGGTTAACAAGTAGGAAAGTTTTGGATTATATTCTGAGAGGCTGTCTCACACAGTCTGTGTTCTTTAGGAGGCCAAAGGATGGGTAATCATGGAACACACTCTGTAGTTACTTTGCTATTTGATGGTAAGTCCATTGCTATCTGTGTTGTTTGCAGTTCTTCGTAACTATGAAATCTAGCTCCAGTATTGAAAGAATTGCTGTAGTCTAAGGAAGAATGAATAAGTCAATGAATTCCACATATTCTTGTTGGGGTCTTCCTAAGTGGTCTTCCTCACTGTTGTCTTCATTCTAATTACAATCAGGAAGCAACAAGTACTTAACCAGATGTCAGGTGAGAAACAGCAGATGTACTCCTATGCAAGAAGGTTAGGTATAGCCTTTGCCATAGCTTGCTAGTGATTTTCCTGGCATGCCTGTACAGCCCTGGCCAGTTCACATGTATCCAAAAAGCGAAACACCAGCCAGCTCCTAACTTAACCCAGTCCTCTGCTTGCATTATCAAGATTTTGATGCTTCAGTGCTGGGAGGTTTATGGTGTTGTTCCCCCCCTACTTTCTTTGCATATTTTGGTTCCAAATGTATATGCACCGCAGAAACTGATCCAAGACACTATTTTATGACCTTTTTACTCAGTTCCAGCTTGTTCATGGTCTCATTATCAAATTTGTTGGCACAGGGAACTGGCCACAATTGGCATACTCTGCAGCACTTGCTGTAGCGGATGGATGCCAATGAAGAATGTTCTATAGCAAAGGCAGTGTTAGAGCATCTCAGTGGCTTTTCCTTGTGATTGGACACAATCCAGTCACAAACATGTCAGGATACAAATGTAATCTGTGTTTGTGGAAAAATAAACATCCCAGCTAAGACCTAAGTAAATCCTTCTCAGTACTGACTGTGACCAAGGTGCGAGCCAGATCAAGCATGCATGGTGAAACAAATGCTGTCCTCATGTAATGGTTCAAGTGAAAGCTGTACTGTATTAAATATGTATCTGTTTTCCATTTGAGTACCAATTCATGATGCAACCAATGCAAATCTATTAATTGCTGCCTCAGTTCTTGTTTTGGGATGGTTTTCTTTTTTAAGTTGGGGCTCTTCCTCCCCACTCTCTCCCAGTAATCGAATTTTGATCCCGTGGAACCAATTTTGCTCTCAGTGAAGCCCTCAGGAGCACTGCACAGCTACTGTAGACAAAAGGGCTACAGTTGGTCACTTAGCAGACACAATGTACTTTGTTTTTTTTTACAGTTTAATGCAAAGTCAAAATGAGAGCCAACATTTTTCTTTTTTTTAATTTTAGCATGACAAGTCACGTGCAGCCACAAATCATGCTGTTGTCACCAGGGCCTTAGGAAAACATATTCCTGGGAGAAAAAGTAAGCCAATGCAGTGAAGCAAAGTACATTGCAGGAGGAGAGAAAAATCCAGTCAGAAGAGGAAACCCAGTGTCCTACTTATTAGTACCTTTTAAGATCTCTCTTTAGTGCCTGAAATCTTAATTAGTGAACTAGAAAAAAATGCAGTCTTCATGCAAGAACATCTTGCTTCCTTCAACACAAGCAACAGTGTCTTAAAAGGAAAGTTTGCCAGGGCATGGCTTATATTCTTATTGTGGCGTGAGTAAATGCTTTGTGCTATTGAGAAAGTTTTCCTTAATAAAATGCAGAGGCTAGAATGCTAAAATCTTTTGAAGTTCCTCCTAAACATGTAATATTTAGCTTGAGAAGCAATAGTGAGGAAATGAACATGATAAGAGCTCATTCAGTAACAGCCCTAAATTGATTATTTCCTTCCTTATGTAAACTGATCAGTCAGCCCTTTGGGCTCACTTCCGAATACCAGCTCAGCACAAGAGCCTTATCACAAGGAAATGGAATGTAAAAGCCCTGACAATTTTGATAAGGCACGTACTTTAGTTATGATCCTATCTCTCCCCTCCTCCCTTTTAAATAATTCATCTGTGCTAAAAGGGGAGATGCCCTCCCTCTAACTTTTGTATAAATACAAGCTGATGTTGTTACATTCAGAATAAACTCTGGTTAAGTATTCTGCCAGTTTCTCTGCATACTTGGAGGTAAGGAGACCAGAAGATATATGGACAATTATAAGGAGCTCTGGAATGGAGTGGCTTAGTGCTCTGAATAGTTTTTTTTACTGAGTTTTTGATTGCATTTGTATGTTCTTTAGACACAGTCAAAAGATTGTCGGTAGAGCAGATACCAGAGGAAGCTTCAGCCTGTGTTTTGATTTCCCACTTTTATCCCATCCGTGATGCCATGGCTTTTGCAGCTCCATGTGGTAGCAGAACCCAGACTGAGTAAGGCTCCAACAGCTCACAGTATGAAAGCCAAAGAAGCAAACTGAATAAACCCCTACCACAGAAACATCAAACCACACACACAAATGTGCAGCTGACAGGGGGAAAAAAAACCCCCCAAAACAAACAAACAAGCAAATCAGGAACAAAAAGAAAAGAGAAGCAAGCTTTACCTGCTAACCACCACGGCTTAAAACTTCACAGCCAGAAGACCAGCCAAAAAGCCCAAAATACAAATTTAACTTCATTCACTTGTCCCAGTAAAGTAATAATTTACAAGTGTACGTAACGGGCTTTGTGGTTCATTGCATAGCAGGACAGCAAAGCCTGATAAAAGTGCTCAAATGACACTGGTGTTTTTGTTTGAGATGTGATGACATGCTCCTTAAGAAAATGTTATAGGCAGCAAATCCATGACCCAGTAAAACACACTCCAGACCATCAAAGTAGTTCTACAGCTTGGTGAAATCCACTCATCTCTAGCAAGAATGACCTAAAACTCTTCAGAGGGGGGGAAAAAAAACCCAACCGTGTAGGAATTCAGAAAGAATGTTTTTTAAGCAAACAGTGACATACCAAGTTGAGTGTAACTTCTCCAGTGAAACCTAAAACTAAGCCAAACTTACCTGATTATTATTTTTTTTTCCTGCAGAAACTCAAATTTTGACTCATTTATGCAAATTAGGGAAAAGTCATGAGTGAAACTGGGCTGGCATTTCGTTTGGATTGGCTGCTTAGCAAGATCTCTCAGAAATACTCATCTTCAAAACAATGTCATAAATCAAGAAAGGCTTGAATCCTGACACTGGGAACTCATGGCAAAGATAGCATTGATTTTAATGGGGTTAGGCGTTTCCCAAAGTTCTTGAGGCTTTGAATGAAGAAGCCCCTAGATTTGTTCACAAGATACCTTAAATGTTTACCCTTCAAGAAAAGATCTGTTGTGATGACAAGAGTATTTGGCAAAGCAGTGTGAGTGTGAAAGAAACAAGACTAGGAAAAGGTGATGGAGCAAATCCAGAACATACCTGTGTGCAGTTGAGCACCCAGAGGAAGGGATGAATGCTTCCTGATGAACGACTTAGGGTCAGAGTAGAAGAACCTAAATTGCCTTTACTCTTTGTGCACAACACAATCTTCCATAACTCTCTGCTTTCTACATGATACTGATACCAGCACACCTGCAACAAGCTCTATGCACCAGTAAGAAATTTGTGTTAAAGTTTTGGAGGAGAAAAAAAGCAAAGCATTAAAAGGGATGAGGAAAAGCAATGCATTTGCAGTGTGAATACTAGGTTGCAAAATAGAAGGGGGTGTAACTGCATTGCCTGTCATTTGTTCTTTTGGGCCTACAGCAGCAGAGTCCTCAGGGAAAAGAATTACAGTAGGAGATACTATCTTTAGTGCTCTATTTCTTATCTAGGATTAATAGTCCGTAGGATTTTCATTATAATTGGTATAATCATTCCTGGCTCTGGTTACACAAATGAGTAAAGAGCACTTTGATGCTCTGTGAAGCCTGACTTGCTTTATGGAGTTTAAATGGAGGCCTTCAAGATATTAGAAAGGTGGACAAATAGAACTGCTGACGTTTTCAATCCAGCAGCCAAACTGGAATTCAAAGTGGGGAGCAGATGGGATGGCTGGGACTCTGCATCCATCTCTGTAAATGATGGTGGTTGTGTTTAACGCCAAAAGGAAAGAAAATTAGTGACTCCAGATATTCTGCAGCAACTGACTGTAACATGCATGGGTTTTGTTTTGTGACCCAGAGCTCAATGGAGAAATGCAGAACAAATGATCAGATGGTCTAACACAGCACAATCTCTGTTCCAAATAGGGTATACTGTAGTGATAAATATGAAAGTGGCATTATACTAATCAGGCATTGATTACTTGCAGGTAGAGACCAAGGTAGCTTTAAAGCTTTCAGAGGGAGTTCCCAGCAAAGCTCCATCATCCACCTGTGAATGGTTTAGGTTGGAAGGGACCTTAAATGTCACCTAGTTCCAAATCCCCGGCCATGGGCAGAGATACCTTCCACTAGACCAGGTTGCTCAAGACCTCATCTAGCCTGGCCTCAAACACCTCCAGGGCGGGAGCATTCACAGCCTCCCTGAGCAACCTGTTCTACTGTCTCACCACCCTCACTGGAAAGAATTTCTTTTTAACATCCAGTCTAAATCTCCCTTCCTCAAACTTAAGGCCATTGCCCCTCATCTTATCACTACCAGCCCTTGTAAAAAGTCCCTTTCTGGCTTTCTTGTAGGTCCCCTTTAGGTAGTGGAAAGCTGCTCTGAAGTCTCCCTGGAGTCCTCTCTTCTCCAGGCTGAGCAGCCCCAACTCCCTCAGCCTGTCCCTGCAAGGGTCGTTGTCCAGCCCTCTGATCATCTTCATGGCCTTCCTCTGCGCCCGCTCCAACAGCTCTGTGTCCTCATTCTGCTGGATGCAGTACTGCAGGAGGGGTCTCACAAGAGCAGAGCAGAGGGGCAGATTCACCTCCCTTGTCCTGCTTGTCATGCTTCTTTTGATACATCCCAGGGTATGGTTGGTCTGATGGAAGAGAAACAGAAAAACTGTTTCCAAGGAAGAGACTGGGCATGTGGTGTGAGTCAAGCTCACAGAGAGGTAAGTTTAGTACCAAATTTTTTTTTGCAGAAGATGTGTTTCACTGAAGGAGGTGAAATGAATGGGACTAAGAGAATGGTTGTGTTTTAAAAAGTTAGTAACCTCTGTGTCTCATCTGTTCTGGTGCCATGGAAATGGCTTCTGCATCATGTTTGTTTTGTGGAAATTGAGCGTGCCTCTTAATTGTCTGAGGACTTGCTGAGAAGTGGGTTTGTTAGGATTGCTGCAAAGAAAAGAAGATCTCAGGAGTCAATTATTTCTTTGTCTAAAAGAGGTAATTAAATTTGATGATGGAAGCTGTCAATGTATAAAAATATACAACTGAATGGAAGGTGAGAACAAATGCTGACAAGTGTGGTATACAGCCAGTGCTCTTGACAAGACACAGGGCTGAATTGAGCAAATGGCTCATAAAGCTCATTTAGCAGGAGGACAGTAAAATCCTTCCTTTAAGGTGATTTAGCTTTTTAGTAAGCATTTTTATGGAGGCAGGGGTCTATCCTGGTAGATGGGGGTGCTTGCTTTTACTAGGCACTGCAGACAGCACAGCAATATAACTTTAGTTTATTATGGCACTAAAGCTATTAAACAGTTACAGTCCTTTTCTTATCTTTTTATTCCACTTGAAGTGAAGTTTGTCTCTAACCAAAAGGAGATAGCCATTCTTTTCCTGCGCTGGCTATTGTTTCTGATGGGCAGTCATTTTGGTGTCTCTTTGAAAAGCATGAGTTCACTTTGTGCTAAATAGCT
Source organism: Dryobates pubescens (assembly GCF_014839835.1). NCBI lineage: Eukaryota > Metazoa > Chordata > Aves > Piciformes > Picidae > Dryobates > Dryobates pubescens. Next base: position 7,063,806 of record NC_071635.1, read on the forward strand.
GCAGGGGAAAATAATATTCAACTCTCAACTCCAGTAGCTCCAATTAACTTTAAAAAAAACACCTTAAAACAGTTATTCTGTTCTCTCTCTTATTGATTGCATCATCCAGCCAGTTTCCTGGGGGACAAGATAAGAGCTGTGTTGAGTGCAGAAAGAGCCTGGGCTAGGAGCCCCGGCATGAGGATGAGGATCTGGCTGATGCCCCAAGTAGCAGATAGCTATGATGGGGCTGCAGGGCATGCTCCCAGGTGGCATTTCCCTCTGTGGGTACGTGTGGGTCTTGGATTTGTGGAATCCCCTGATCCCTGGGAGTCAAATCTCCAATAAGGCATGTGACCACGTTGGACTAAGAGGGGCAGGCTGTCTCAGCAAAAGGCCACCAGACTGCTCCTCAGAGGTAGCAGGTTCCCTATCTGATGTCCTGGCCTGCCCATGTTTACCACTAGTGTGTCTCTGCTCCTACCAGCTGTGCCCCTGCCTGTGCTATCTCCTGCATGGCATGTGGCTCCTGTAAGATGCCTGGAAAACCTATATTCAGTCCATTGTTCTCATATGGATGTTTATTCCGGGGAGATGCACAAAACCTCTCATTCTGACTTCAAGAAGTGTGTTCCAGAGTCATTCTGAGGTCACAGAATCCTCTGAATCACTGAGGTTACTTAGACATAACCTAACTATCTATCTCTAAGCATCCTTTGAACATTACTGTATTTTCCATGACCAGGTCATTATCTGCTTCCTGAAAAGAGGTTGCTTTGTAATGCTTCCATATTTTCTGTCAAACTGAATGAGGTAAAAGCCATGCAACATGAAAGTCCTTATTTGGATTGAAAGCTTATCTTTATATTCATGAGTTGGATTAGAAAAAATAATAATCTAAGAACACTGAAAAATTAGCACTTTCAAAGCCTGATAACATTAGTGTTTGGATCACATGTAAGCCTTGGATCAAGCCTTTGTTGACTTTATTCAACTGTTTCTTCAGATAGAGTATTTGGATGAAATAAGATTTGTCTTTCCATAGCAATCCTTGTATTGATTAAGAGGAGACATATGCACTCTGTTGTTAGCAACCTCTGTTGCAGATGCTCTCACATACCTACTTTATTAGGGAAAAAAGAAAAGGAAAAATATAGGCTCCCATCACAGGCAAGCACAAATTGATGTCAGGTGCTGTGGATCTGGTTCACCATGACAGAAATCCTAGTGCTGTGCAGAGCCTAACCCAAAGCAGGACTGTCATTGCTGTTAGCCACCTCATTCCCAAGAACGACTCAGCTGTGACCTGAACATATTAGTTTAGTTCAGGAACATCAAGAACTTGCAAACTAGAACACACATCTGTCTCCCATGCACACCAGCAATGAGCTCTAAGCTGTCTTAGAGACTTTTCCCAGTATAGTCATATTAGCAGATTGGTCTTATTATCCACAAGTCCCACATAACTGAATATGTTTTCCACTCTATCTTAATCATCCAAGATTAAAAACAGTTTCATGTATTCCATGTTAGCGAGGTCAGAAACTGCTATTTATGTCACGTCTATTATTAACAAAGCTGACCAATCTACTCTGGCATGCTTGAGTTTAAGCCTTAGCTCCATTGTGATGGTTCTGTTCAGATCAGGTCTTTATGACTCCAAGCCCTTGTGATCCTTCTGAAGTCACTTGCCTAGGACTTTGAGGAATTTCATGGCTTTTGTAGATGTATAATTGAGCATGATACGAAATCCTCAAAATGTTACTGAACTTCTGGCTGTGTTTAATAGCTACCAAAACTAAACAACTGAATAAGAGCCCCAAACCAGCAGGTATGTTAGGAAAACATGGCAGGCTTGCACAGACTGTAGGCTCTGCTTCTTAAGTGGATGAGACAGACAATTATTTACTATATTTTGAGAGCACCTGGCACTAAGTCTGTTGGCCAACAGGACAACTTAAATGAAAGCAGTATTCATCACAGTGCCATGTTAAGTGGATTTGAGTGCAACAGAAATAAACAAAACAGCCTCTGGAAAAGTTTTGGGACGTTCACACTGCTGAGAGCTCTGGTGTTGCAGTCAGCTCAGGTCATTTATTAGAAGCCAAACAGCACAAATGACAACATGCTCTTCTATGTTGGTTTCTTTTCTTTTTGCCTGTTTCCTTGTGAAGAAGGTGGATTTCATGCAGCTGTGTTATTGTGCTATCCCCCCCCCATTCCCCCCCCCCGCCAGTGGTCTTTTGTGACAGTTGCAGTTGTTCTGTCCAGATTTGACATGGGAAGATGTGTGAGTAACTTGCAGAAGGTCATGGTGAAAAAAAAATACGTTCTGCTGCACTACTTCCTCCCCTGTCCTGAGATCCCTCATATACCTCATTCAAGTGCTATAAATTACTGCTGTAAGAATCTATATTCAGGGGAAAAAAGTTAGAAATACAAGTCAGAACCTCAGTGAAGTCCTTAGACTTATATTCAACGTACATGAGGAACTCATTGCTTGTAATGTATGCACTAATGCACTTTACTCTTTCCTAGAAATGTTTTCAAAACCAACTCCTGAGCTACTTTGAAGCTAAGACAATTCCAAAACCTTGCAGTTTGTTGCAAACACTGTGGCAGCAGATTGTTGCAAAATGTCACATTTGATCTCTTGGGTCATCTGAACCTCTAACATTTCTTGTAGACTTTTCTCAGACAATGAACCCATGAAAAATGTATGTTGCCTTTTGAAACAACAACAGCAAACTTAGAAAGCATCTAACCACAAGCCAAGTCACAAAGCCAAATCCACCTTAAGGGGAAATGAGAAAGAAAACCAAAAATCCAAGGCTGGGTCATAATGTTTCTTTTCTGTATCACACACTCATTATGAAGGTAGCTTTTACTTAACCTCTTAGTTCTCACATCACTCATGTTAATGGCCAAGTTTCTGATACCGGTGACATTTATCAACTGATCATCTGTGACTCCATGAGTCACTGTCTCCAGGCTTGACATAAACCACTCTGGCTCTGTGCTGGGGTCACCTGGACTTTGTCACTATTTAACAATTGAAAAGGAGCAGTATTTTCTCAAAGCAGAGGCCAGACCCTTCAGTGATGTAAAGGAGCACGAGAGAAGAAAAGTCAACAGAGCACTGACGTTTCCTAATGCTCCAAGGCAGTTGAGCAAATGGTGAAGCTCTGTTTTCCCTCTGCGCTTTCTTTTCTTTGCTCATTCGTTCCTTTGCTCTCTTCAGTTAAATCAAACATACCCAGGTACTTGCAGTGGCTGAAAAGAAGCTAGCAGATGAAAAGTTTTGGGTTGTTAATCTTTTGCTCTGCCTGTAATGGAAGTCTAGCAGCAAGAACAAGATTATTTGGTTTTCTGCTCTTAGAATCATAGAATCACTTGGGCTAGAAAAGACCTCCGAGATCACCAAGTCTCTCTTTACAAGAAAGCCTTCTGAATGCAGACAATGGTTATAGTATTGCTTTTTTAGAGCGTACAGAAAGGTAATGTAGGAGTAGCACACAGGAAGGGTTTTATTTGCCCTGCTTTTTAATATGGTATTGCATTTTGGCCATGCAAACATTATAACTCCTCATTTAAGATTTGATTTCTTACCAGGCAGGACATTCAGACTAGGCCCATGCTTGCATTGCTGAAGAAAGTCCTGTGAAAAGCAGGAGAAATGAAGAGGCTCTTCCTTATCTCTTTTAAGGTAATTGTTTCAGTTCTTGTGCAATTCTGTGTGTGTCACGCCTTGGACCTGCAAACTGCCATTGCCCTCTTCACACAGGCTGCAATCTGCTGCACAGCTTGCCTACGGCTAGTAAGGCTGCCTGTAGAAGAGGGCTCAGTTGCAACATGGGGGCCAAGGTTTACCAGTGAACCAGAGCTGTTGACAATACCATGCTGACATTCAGTCCTGTTCTTGGGAGCTGGTATGAAAATGCATAGAGCCTGTTCTGAGGTCAGCTGCAACTTCTGGAGCATGTCTTCTTGTTGAAAGCTGCGGCTTTTGTATTCTTGGTCCAATACGTGAAAAATACTAATGAAGTTCAGAAATTAATAGCTGGGAAATTTCATCCCCAAAGCATCTTTTGAAAACTCTTTAAAGCATTAGACTAGGTCAGGAGAATCATATCACTGGTTCAACACAGATGGTTTCTTGTTGTCAAAAGAGTCTGAAACTTCTACTGGGAATTTAGTACCCTTGCTATCATGCAGCTGCTGGTCAGGCAAAGGATATGCTTATCCATGTGTCTCTGCTACTCTACTTCAATCCTGCCCTGAAATAATGTCACGGGATCTATTTCTGGATCAGTGACAGAAGTCACCAAACAATCCTTTCAAATTATTCTGTTGACCAAATGAAGGCTTAACTCTCCTCTAAAGACAACAAGGCCAATGTAATGCCAAATGCCATAATTAGCTCCATATGTTATGAGGCATTAGGGTAGAGCGAAGTGACCAGAAGTATACTAATAAATAAAGACCATATCCTGGTATTGATCTGCATGTGGAACTTGCCTCTGAAATCAATAGGGAGCACTGAAAAAAAAAAATCAATGGCAGGATATGACCCTTAGATAAACTTGTTTCAAATCATTCTATCTCTCTGCTACAAGACAACAGGTTACTTTGTGTTATCTAACCCCTCAAACATCCTCAAGAAGTTTGGGAAATAGGAAAAAAGCCCCATGGAAGGGATGTGTTATAGAGAATTACATGACAAACTGCTTGTGTTTTGCGAGAGCTTGACTAGACATTGCTTTTTAATATCAGCTCTCTGGATGAAACATTTAAATGGTTTCTCGTAATTGAGACTGAAAGTCTCCGAGAATACCTTGGGGAAGAGTGAGTGATGTAGTAAAAGGACCCAGTGTTTATGTGCACTTCCTGCTAGCAGTATCAATAACCTTGTCCTGCATTATAGCATGGGGAAAGCTCTACAGAAATTAGACCTTCAGGCAATTGCTCTGCATGAGAAGTCAGTTGTGTGTCAAAGAGAAAATGGAGCTAGGAAGCTCAAGGGACACAGCATACCTTATTTTCTGAGATATGGTTTTGACAGCTAAGCACAATATGGCATAGGTATTTTTCCTCTACTGGATATCTGAAAGGCCTGGGCCTGCCACACATAGGTTATGTTTCTTGGCTGTATTTGCTTGTGTTAGATGAGTGCTCTGTGAGAGAGAAATCCTGGAGTAAATGTTTTAGAGAGTGAGAAAATCTATTTTTGGGGGGGCCGAGAAAAACAATTTTTGGTGTCCCAAAGTTTTGACATGGGCTTTATCTGGTAAACACTGTCAAATTCAAGTCATTCACTATGAGGCATGCTTAATTTCAGCCCAAAAGAATTGCTGTAACACAGAGAAAATTGTGTATATGAACCGGAACAGAAATTGAACTGAAAGTATTTACCCAAAGAGCTTTTATCTTCAGAATAGCTCTCTTTGCTTGCCCTTGCTTGTCTTCTCTCTCTCTATATCTTTTAATTTATTTTTTTCAAATTGCATATGCATTTAATGCACAAAAATGATTTTGCATTGCCAGACATGGCATAAGCCTGCACTCCAAGCCTTGTGGACTTTTTGCTCCTAGTACAAGAGGATGTAGTCTAGCCAAAATCCCCTCTAGATGGCTCTGATGCTTTCATTACTTTACCAGTCTTAGCTTAGATCCTTGTCTGACTCTATTCCCTATCTCTAGCTTTGTTCTCATTTACAATTGCAAGTTTGAAGGTTCCTATTTCTTTTTATCCATGAAGGAGATCTATCTCAGTAATACAAGCTTTTGCATGCTGCTCCATTAGTGTCTCATCTTAATCCATGCCTTGAGGGTCCAAATCTAGGGAGGATAGAATAATTCAGTCTCTCTACAGATCTTGGACTATTCTCAGACTGAGCCAAGAAGCATGCCAATTAAAACTGTAAGCCAGCCCATTGCAGAGAATGTGGATGAAGAAAATTTATAATGTAGGTTTTAGAATGATTTTCTCTCCAAGATTATCTGCCTTGTATTGTGTCGTTGTTCACAATTTAGTCAGAACCTGGAATGCCACCTTCAGATTCTTGAAGCTGGCAAAATTCACATCCTGGCAAAAGGAGAAACATTCACATAGCTCGGCATGAAACCAAATCAAACTATTCCTTTTAATTGCAGGTGAGTAATAGCACTCTTACATTTCATACAAATAACGTCAGCACTCTCCTGCTCTGTAATTGATGGGATGTTTTAAGTGGAGTGCTTTAATTCAGCACAGCTGGATGTCTTTTGGATTCCCCTCCTAGTCTAAGAAATCTTTGGGTTAGATGTGTTGGCAACAACTTGTTAAGGCTGAAAACTCTCTCAAGACAGTAGATGTTGAATTGACATTTCTTTACTTGGTCAATATCTCTGTTAAAAAAAAGGGGGGGGTGTGTGTGTGTGTGGGGTGGATTCCTGTTTGGTGTTTTGAACTATTTCACTTGGTCTTTAAGATCTCATTTGACTTTTTTGATCTAATTGTAGTTGTCTATCATGAGTATTGTGTCTGTAGCCTGGTGTTTCCTCAGAGTACTTTTGAAAGGAGTTTTTCCTTTTTCTGGATCTCTGCTATTTTGTTGCTTTCTGTGGCTAGGGTTAAGTTGCCAGCTGCAGATTTAGGAGACTTAAGGAGAATTCCTCACACTGCTCTAACTCATGTGCATGGCAAGTGGCAGAGAGGGGCTCCTGTGGGTGACATAGCACCCACTGACCTAACCTTAATCCAGTGCCAATTCAAGAAGATGATTGTGCAGCACTAGTGTACAGATCTTCCTACCATGTGCAAACTACAATACTTTGCCAGGCCAGCTAAAAGAGTATCTAGGGAAAGAAAATTGCTGCTGGGTGTTTTGAGAAAGGAGAGAGACTTTAAACCATCTCTCCTAAGCTTCCAAAAGGGAGGACTTGAACTGCTCAGTAAGTGGAGAAAAAGGCAGGATACTTTGACAGTCTCACCATGCTACCATCTGTGGCTTACATCTACTTGGTCAATTGAGTTCCCTAGCATCAGACTCACATGGATTTATTTACAGCCTCTGACTAGAATCAGCGTGAGCTTTCAGAGCCCCAAAGTACATAATAACAGGAAAATAGTGTCTCTAGTTAAACACATCCCCAGGGACATCCTGGTCAATGTCCAGGGTAGTGATTAGGAAAGGTTAACTTATGATGTGACAAGGAAAGTAGTACAACTTAGATAACACTAATAAATGACACTGGTGCCAAAAAATGATAGATTATTCTGATGTGTTCTGTTAAAAGAAAAGAAACAAACCTAGCAGGTTTTAGAGGAATATCCTGAATCTATCTGTGACTGTGTACAGTTACTCACTATTCTAGCATCTTGGTTTGGATGGCTGTGTGTGGAAAATGTATTAGAGAAGGAATTATTTAATATATAAGGAATCATCTGGTGTGCTGCATGAAGGACAGGACAATCTAGAAACTTCCAGTTTCTGCAGCTGTCACGACTGAGCACACACAACACCATTTACATTGGTGGAAAAGACCAGTAATAGAAAGCATTTACTGAATGACTGCAACCAAATTTGCAAAGCAGAGACAATTTTCTCCTTGCTCTGGTGGGTTTCATGCTCTATACGTTGTAATTGTTAGATTAGGGAGTTAGTAAATTGAATTGTGGGGACCTTTTTTTTTTTGCCATAAACAAGCAAAATCCTAAAATTCTGACATTAACAAACCCTTCCTTTTTTATGGTCCAGCCATTTTCTTATTGTTGATTTTCTTATGTTAGAATTTAGACTGTATTAGTGTTTCCTTCTACTTTAGTTATATGAAAAAACCCCAACCCTAAACCTAACTCTAACTCTAAACCTACCACTAAAACAATCCTAAGCCTAACCCTATCCCTGATACTAACCCTAACAATAACCCTAACCCTAGCCTATCCCATAGCTTATACCTCACCCTAACTCTAATGGTCCTAATTCGAACCCTAACCCTTGTTTTTTCTTTAAGATAGTTGTAGAGTGTAATAGTTGCCTTCAGTTCAAGCTATACAGTGAACTGAAGCTGCAATCCTATGTGGTTCACCCACTTAAAAATGCTAATATCACTTTCTTCCCTCCTGCTCTTCCAAGCTTTCTTCTTTGCAGATGCCATGAGTACAATATGCTGGGTCTGCAATAACACTGGTTCAGAATTCCTTGCTAATTGTGAGATAACTTCCTAAAGATTGCAAGCAAAAGGAAGTCAGAGAACAAAGCAATGTCAAGTATGCACATGTCACAAGACAATGTGCTGATTCCAAGCCTTTGGAAACATGCTGAAAGACATGTCTGGGAAAAAAACCAACCCAACAACAAAACCAAACAAAAAACAACAGGGAAGTGCTTCCACACAGACTGTCAGCATGAAAACAACAGCTGAATGTGCCTGTTCCCACCAGGAAAAAACACCCTGAAATAACAAAAGGTGCTGGAAAGCTAGAAATGAAATCATCGGATGTTGAGTACACTCTTTTGTCTGTTCCTAACTTGCACTCCACAGTAAATCAAGGGATCAGCCCGGAGTAGTGTTTGACTGCAAGGTGCCAAGAAGACCAAGAAAAATGGAATGTATAAACAGGTCACTCTTACCATGAAGGACTAGGAGAACAAAACAGAAGCAAAGCAAACAAAGGGCCACACTTTCAGATAATGTATCTGCAGGAATGCAAACTCTGTGCATTCCTGATCACTCCTGTAGGTACGGAAGGTACAAAAGACACACTCTTGAGGAGAATGGCATACACAGTGTTTCTTTGTGAAACAGAGTCTACAGACATTCCCTTCTTAACCACAGGTAAATCTTTGCATCATTGGTGTACTCTAAAGATGTAAGTGCTTTCAATTAGATCTGTCACTGTTGGCTTGCTGAGTCCAATTTCCTGTCATCTTAAGAGCTAAGGGTTGAGTAAATTCCAGGGGAAAATTACAGGATCCCAGTGAAAGATGACATGTACCACACAAATGAAGCACTGCATGCATCTGACTTAAGATGTTACAAAATATCACCTCCAAAACCAGAGGGGTGTCCCCCACAAATGTAAACGAAGCAACACTCAACATTTTCTTTCAAAGCTGACAGAAGGAAACAAAATCATCCTAAATTTCTACAGGCAGAAACAAATACCAAGATGAAAACCAAATTGCTTAACATTGCCTATCAGCTGAGGAATAAATTATCCATCTTCAGAGTCTCAAGTGACTATAAAACTGTTCCTTTTGTTAACTGCTGAGCCCCAAAGAGCACTTAATGACAAGTGCACCTGAAAGGCTTGTTTTGCTTTCAGTGCCTCTAGTTGTGCTCCCAGAGATACATCCCGTGACATGACCTCAGTGTTTGTTCATGTTTCCTACAAGTGGGCATAATATAAAATGAAATCCCAATCTTACTTTAGACAAATGCTGTTTAGGATTATTTAACCAAATTTTTCGCGACACATGTTAAAATCCAGCAGAAATATTCCTGCCAAACACAGAAAAAGTGTTTCCCCTGATTATAAGAGCTGAACATGAAATAAGCTGAGAATGTATTCTATTTTCCCTGTTGCATGTCTCAGACTTATCTGTCTGCTGGATAGGCCTTGTCAGTGTACTTTTGGGGGAATTCAGGTCTTTGTTGCTGATTCTAATTTGGACTGCAGGTGTATGAAGCACCACATACATCTGGTGTTAAGTTGCTTCCATAGATTTTCATGCGGTTAATGGATTTCTTCTCCCCTCCTGGGTTAAGCTGAGAATACCTGACTCAGATTCTCACTATGGAAAGGTCATTGAAAATGTGGCATCTTTTGAACCAACACTACTATTTTTATTATTTGCTTAAAGGAGAACCTCAACTGGAGAAGAGGAGGCTCAGAGGAGACCTTATTGCTGTCTACAACTACCTGAAGGGAGGCTGTAGCCAGGTGGGGGGTTGGACTCTTCTCCCAGGCAACCAGTACCACAACAAGAGGACCCAGTCTCAAGCTGCACCAGGGGAGGTTTAGGCTGGATGCTAGGAAGAAGTTCTTCACAGAGTGATTGGCCATTGGAATGTGCTGCCCAGGGAGGTGGTGGAGTCTCCATCACTGGAGGTGTTTAGGAAGAGACTGGACGGGGTGCTTGGTGCCACGGTTTAGTTGATTAGATAGTGTTGGATGATAGGTTGGACTCAATCATATCAAAGGTCTTTTCCAACCTGGTCTGGTCTGGTCTATTCTATTCTATTCACTGTCATACAAGTTAGCAGTTTACTTTTCTGGCCTGTGGTCTGTCATGGTTCCAGGACTTCATGCTCACATTGTACCTATATAGGCAGTAAAATTTGCACCAGTTTTCAGTCCCATGTATGCACAATGCATGTATAGAGTTCATCAAATATGGGTGTGCAACCTTATCCTGTCATCACAAGGTGAAGAGCTTTGCACCAGCAGTGAACCTGAGACAAGCTGCCACATATGGACACTGAGCAAATTTACACTAAAAAGACACCCTCTGCTGCATTAAGTTAACTGTTGATCTGGGTACAATATTCTAGCAAATTGCCTTTGCAGGACCAAGGGAATAGTGCCTGCATAATTCTTTCTCTCAGACTTCTGCATAAATTAACTGGGGAAAAAACTTTAGCTGGGAAAAGAAAAATAAAAAGAGAAAAGAAAAAAAAATTAGAGGAAATACAAAGGTTTAACCCAAGCCCTATGATACTGTCCAAGAGCACTGAAGATATTGTAGCAGGTGGCCCCACCACCTGTGCTTGTCTACTTCCAATTCCAAAAAATGTCCTTATTGAATGCACAGAGGAGCAGACACCCGGGAGGGTCCCACAGGAAGAGCAGTGGCTGAAAAACAGAGTGACTAAGCAGACAGATAGGAACCTGCAGTGTAGGGTATACATATCTTGGGGAGGGCAGAAGTGAGACAAATCCTTGTCTCATTTATAACTTGTGTATCTACAGCAAAGCTTGCTGGCTTTAGGGGCAGCCTTCTCATTTATGTCATGCTGGTAACGGATGGGATGTTAGAGGTGCTGCAATTCCAAGGTATAAGCTACCATGTGCTAATGGCTTCAGAGAAAAAGGCCAATTAAACAATGCTTTTAGAACAGCACCTATTTACTCCATCCTTCCTCAACTGCTACAGGCAATGCTTTAATTTACTGGAGTGAACAGATGCATTGCACAAGCTCGGCACGGCACACTCGCAACGGAATGATCCACACCCTCTGCACTGGAGGGATGACTCTGATTTGTTTGTCACAGGGCTGCACCTACAGTGTCTTTTTATGACTGTCAGACTTGGACTAAAAGAAAACAAAGCACTGGCTGGAACAGAAATACAGAAAGACCATTCCTGTCATGTACCTGAATATTCCCTTTCACTCATTCTTTTCTGGGCATGAAATTTCTTCGGTAAATACAGTGAGAAGGGGAAAAGTACCTTAAAGGAGCTTGCTGCTGCTAGTGTATATCCTCACATTCAAGTGAGGCCTTTTGAAGTGAAAGCATTCTCAAAGTTGAGGACTTCTGTGTCAAGCTGCCTGCTGGGCATGATGCACACCCCGGAGCTGAAGCCTCTGCCTTTTCACAAGGGGCTCTTTAGCAGAGTTCTTGCTATTTCCTTTGCATCAGGTCTGCTCACTGTGGTGCAGCAGTGCACTGCTATGGCTAAATGGCTTCTCTGGTGGGATCCAGCTTGGTAGCACTTTGCTGACTTCCACTTTGCACTCAGAACTGGCCCCTGAGTTCCTTGTAAATTTTCTATCTGTGCCCAAAGGCAAGAGTTTCCTGTCTACAGCGTGCAGTACAGAATAGTTTGTGATAGCCTCTTAAAAGAGTATGGAATCCTCATTGCGTTTCTTCCATCTGTTCCTCAGTCACAGGACATTTTTCTGTCCTGGAAGGATCATCTTGGTAACAGCCCTGAGTCTAGATTTGCTCTTCTAGGAGGTTCAGCTGTTAGTCCTGATTTTTTTTCTTAATCCCTTCTCTATTTCAGCAACACAAGAGGATATGGACAAAAGGGAAGCCTCTCGAAGCCCATCAGAAGCTTTGATTGGCACTCTGGGTAAGAATGACAGGCACCAGGACCCACAGTTTCCATTGTGATAATTATCTATAAGAATGAACACTGCAGGACAACTAACCTGAAGCCATGCAGCACAGCCTCTGCAAGCTTTTGTGTTGTTCTGTTGTAGCCTTGCCTTGTATTGTTTTTTCAATGTAGGTACCTTCACTTTGGATTCAAGGCTGTAGCCTCAATTATTGCTCACTGTGATAGCTCTTTGGCTGGTTCATTTTGAGCAAGGGTTTTGAGATCCTTGAGCCAAATATTCTGAGTGAAAAAGAATAGTGCTGCAGTTCTCTTTGGTGACCCAGAAATAATTCTTTCATTTCTTGCATGATGTTGTCAAGACAACAGTGTCCTGATTGTACCTATACTGTTTTGCCACGACGTTTTGGAGCACACAGTGGTTTGGAGCACCACAATGTTTTGGAGCAACTTTTGTTATGGTAAGATTTCCAAACCTGAGTAACCTTTTTTTTTCTTTTTAGTAGTAATTAAAAAACAAATAAAACCCATTTAAAATCTGTAAGCATATATTTCTTCTTAGCTAGAAATTACTTGACATTTAAGATCTAGAGCAAGAGGCATTTTTTTGTGTGTTGTTCATATGACCTTCAGAATACACAGGCTCTGTCCTAACTTTTCAACCAGAAATGCCACACAGGCAGAAAAAGGACTAAGTGTAAACTGGGAGTGTAAAAGTCAGGAGATGAAAAGCAACAACTCTCTGGAACTATGAGGCCAGCAACAACTCTCTGGAACTATGAGGCCTCAGAAATAAGTGACATTTTCTATTATTCTATAGGGTGATGGCTTTAAACTTTCATATTCTTTGCACTGGCCACTTTATACTTTATAGTCACTTTTCATTCATCAGTTTGGCACTTTTACAGTCTCAGCTAGCATTGCACATAACATGCTTTTTAAATATTTGATTTCCTTGACTAAATCCAAAAAACAAAGACAAGAGAGATTAAAATAACAAGAGCTACACTGACCTAAATTCAGTTCAAAGTTTATGCTGGCTTCTGCTCTATATATTTAGGAGGAAAGCAAGAAGCTTGTTGGTGAATGAAGGAGGAGAAATGCTTGTGCCCTTTCTTCTTGTGAAAGGGTCATGTCAGAACAGGACAGGCCTGGCAAGACTTGGCATGAAGACATGGTAGCAGTGCTGGTGACAGCTTCTTCAGACCTTCTCCTTCCTGGAACTGTGTAATCTTCTTGTTGATCAGAAGGCTTTAGGGAGTAGTACTTAAGGTTCCTGACAACATGAACCTACTTTAGGAATTCTGAGTAGGCTTTTAAAAACTGGATTTTTAAGCAATTCATACCGTTATGAATCTGGTTTGTGCATTTGGGTAATGGGAGTGATTAACAAAAGCAGCTGAACGAGTGTGTTAAAACTTAGATCAGGGCAGCAATAACCTTTGTTTTGGTGTTGTCATTCCCAGATCACCACACTGGCTGGAAAAAGAGGGAAGAAGAATCAACTTTATATAAAGTTTCTGCTGATTCCACTCCAAGGCCATAGTATTCTTCTTATTCCAGGAAGAGCATTTTTTTGCAGGTGACTTCTAATACTCTTCTTTCCTTAACACAGGTAAATAGAAAGCTGTTCTGTGGCAACAAAGGCTCCATAACCACATTGGAATTCATTTTCACATACATTTAAAGGCCATCTGAAGATGGAATCTGCTAGAAATTCTGTGCTAAGGTTGCAAAGCCCAGAATTTAAACACAAGGAAATGTCTTATCCACAGCTACCAACAGAACCTTAAATCAGCTCCTTTCTGTGTTAAGATAGAGTCTTTAATTGCATAATCACATACTATTTTTTCCAAAGGACCTCTGTCTCGCTCAGGGCACAGGACCTACAAGAGGGCTGAGCAGAGGTTATGCAGGCACACATAAATCTGCCACTTCCTAATTTAGCTGTCCTTGACTCTGCAACCTACATAATTTTGCTTTCAGGGAGATACTGATTTTTTTGTTGTTGTTTTGTTCTTAAATCATGCTAGAGGAGCGGTCTGCAAATAGTTTCCTTTGGTGGGACTTTGGACATCAGCTTGCAAAGGCACCTACAGGCAAGATACTTAAGAAATGGCTAATCCAGTAAATACAGTCTCTATGCATTTTAAACATGCATAGACTATCACTTCATTTGCTCTCAGTTTGGAGTGTCACATGGAGTTTCAAGTGCTAAAAGATTTACTATGGTTTATGGCTCAAATATTTCTAACTCAATTTGTCGTTTAGCACCAGACTCCCCTGTCCTGCAGCACACTCGGAGGCTAAAGGGCATTAAAGCTTTCTCCTGCTCAACTGCCCATGGATTGGAATAGCTCTCATGACCTTTCTATTACTCCTGGGGTATTTTATGAAATTAATTATTAAAATGCAAGGCCTCAGGTCTATCTGTGATGTAGTGCTTGAGGTTTTCAATGCAAACCTTCAAATTCCTTCAATCACAATAATTTTATACGTCAAACAGTTTCTCCTTGAAAAGAGAGGTCCCTTGCTATAATTTTGCTTTTTAAAGTCAGCCTTGTTACCATTTTGCTCTTCTTGCAAAGCAGAAGTGCATTTCCATTGAATTTCAAAGTACATTTTAGTGTTTAGGACTTTCAAACCCTGCAAGTTTGGGCAAGAATGACCTCAGGTGCAAACATAACTTTATTTGCTAAGAATAAGCTGCGTAGCTTTGAATATGGTTCCATAATTCAAGTGCTTGGACACTACCACAGTGAATGGGCTGAAGAGAAAGGTATCATAGAATCATTAAAGCTGGAAAAGACTTCTAAGATCATCAAGTCCAACCATCAAGCAACACCATCATACCCTGAGGTGCCATGTCTACATGTTTTTGAACATCTCCAAGGATGGTGACTCTACCACCTGCCTAGGCAGCCTGCTCCAATGCCTGGCCACTCTTCCAGTAAAGAAATTTTTCCTAATATCCAATCTAAACCTCCCCTAATGAAACTTGAGGCCATTTTCTCTCATCTCATCTCATCACTATTTACTTGGGCGAAGAGGTTGGCTTCCACATCACTACAATCTGCTTTCAGGTATAATGAGCAGAAAACAGAAACAAGAAGAATGAAGTTTGAGTAGTAGGTTGTCATATTCAGTTCTGCTAACCTCATAAATGGCAGAACATCTTCCCCAGTCATTTTTCAATCATCCCTCAGGTGCATGAGGAGGATGCTACCACAATGGAAGACTTGGAAAGAAAAGCAAGAAGCTTAATCAGGAGCATTTTGGAAAATACTCAGCCTTGATTTGTGCTGGATGTTAAGTCAACAGGTCGGTTATCAGAGAGAGTCCTTCAGTCCAAGAGGCTTGCATTTAACAGGTGGACAATTCAGTGGTCTGTAATTTATGAATGAATTTGGCACAGATTTGCATGCCAGTTTACTGGAGCAATAATTACTGAGTGGCAAATACATTTTTAAGGCCTTGTACTGATAGATCCACAACTACACCTACAGAAATCTGTTGCAATCCAGGTCTTCACACCTCCAGCAAATGCTTAAGAACCTGGTGAGCAAAAGATTTTTAAACTGGGTGGAGGGGAAAGGGAAGGCAGTGTGTTCCCCATCTGAAGTCTGTTATTCAAAATGGTTTCTTGTATTTGAAAACTGGTTTAGCTAATATTTAGAGAGTGTTAGTAATCCATTTCATTTGGTTATTGAAAAGACCTCAGTACAAATAATGTTTAATTTTTCAAGCTGTCCTGCTGCTTGAAATGAAAATGGATCTAGGGAAATGCTGAGATTTTAAAAAGACATCTAAAAACAATGGAAGTCCTCCTGAAAGAGGGGAAAAAAAGCACTGGAATTTGTTCAGTTCCTTTAGAAGCTCAGCGTCCGCCTTCAGAGCTTTCTCAACAGTCTGTATTTCCCCCCATCACTAGCAAAAACAAGGGTAAAGGCTTTCCCAAGGGAAATCTGCTTAAGCCTGTTGCAATGTCTGTGAGGAGTATGGGTGCTGGTGGAGAGTGATACAGGGAGGAACTGTGCTGTCAACAACAGGAAGCTGGTGAAAAACGAGCGGTGCCCCTGGGGAGGTGAATGCAGAGCAGATGGCTCTAATTGTGAGTCACACTGTGACAACTGACAAGAGAAATTCTGCACTCTTGACACTTTAAAGATACCAAAAATACCAGAGAGCACATTCCATGGCTTCTTGAAGACTTCCATATCGAGGTAGCTGGGGGGGGGGGGAAAGCTTCAGCTCCTCCTGTTTCCATCACTAAACAGCCCATAAAATTTGCTCTTGATAAGCTTCCAGGCAGCCAAGCATTCTAATACTTAGATAAGTCACTAATGTTAATAAAACCACTGAAGAAATAAGAAGGAAGAGGTGCAAAGGGGATTCATGTGCAGGGCAGCACCAGTTGCTTTAGATAGTGATCCTTTCAATTAAGGGTGGTTCTGGATAAGAAAGGGGAAAGTAACATCCTTGTTTATAAGCACCAATAGATTTTGAAATCTCTCTTGTTTCTTTTGGTATTTGTTTGGGTTTTTTTAATTATTATTATTTAATATTTTCATTTTCCATGCAGAATGACTGCAAGCATTTTCTTGATGTATTTCAGTTACCGCCCGGATACAGAGCTGCGGATTTATATTGTGCCGCTTTAGTGGAGTTACAAAAAGTCAAGGCCAGAAACCATTCACAGTTGCTTGCCAGTTTTCTCTCATGGAATGAATGTCTGCCTTGAGTAGGTCTGCAGATATTAACAGAGCAACCCCAGAAATGGGTCTTCTTTGCTGCATTTGCTTGCTTGATGCAAATGCTTTAGTACCAGTAGTTCAGTACTCAGGTCATCTGTCCCTTGAGCACAGCCTGGTTGTTTCACATGCACCCCAGCAACTTAACTCCTTTCCTTGGACCTCTGTGACAATTCATATCCAGCTGAGACATTGTTGTGATTCTTCTGGTACCATGCAAAAAAATTTCCCTGGGTATTTGGGGAGGTGATGGGGGAGAATTTCGTAGCCTTAGAAATATTTTTGGGAGTGTCCCATACTGACTGGACTCAGATATCTGATGTTTTGGCATTCATTACTGCTTTTCAAAATGTTGTTATTTGTGAAAGCTTAAGAATGAAAAAGTGCATCTAGTCACTTGGGGAGGCAGCTATGCTGCACAACTGTTCTCACAGCTGCTCAGCTGCTGCTCCAAGGTGCAATTTGGAAGTTGTTAGCTGAGTAAGTGTAAGTGTTCATGCTCTGGGGTGGTGGGTTTGCTCGGGAAGGTCATGCAGTTCAGCACTTAAAATCACAGAATGCTTTGGGTTTGAAGGGACCTTTAGAGGTCAACCAGTCCAATCCCCCTGAACTTCTAAGTTCAGTATTTCTGAGTTGGAACTCTGCTTATAATTTTATTATCATTTTGCTTTGTGTTATAAAAACCAGCTGGACTCTGTAATCTTTCCCTGCGGGGTGAGTCTGTTTTATAGAGGTATCTAAGATGAACAGGGTAAGTTACACAGGGTACAAGCTGTAGTAGAGCCTTCTTGTGGTACCCTGCTAAGGTTGGTTAATTTGTTCCTTTAAGTATCTCTGTAGATGGCAGTACCTGGTGGTGGCTATGTCATTTCACATGGCATCACCTGGAAATTCCACTGAGTAGCCTTCCCCACCGTGCTGCTGTGTTAGCACTCCTGGGCTTACACCAATGGGTGCTGCTTTGGTCCAGTTCTTTAGTGCCATCAGTGCAGCCTGAGATGAGAATAATTTCAATCCTTGGGCACTCCAGAACAAAAATTTCTGTTTCTTAACTACTGGCCTGGACTGTCATGTCACTCATTTGCTAGCAGATATTTTATATAAGGTCATCTGTTGTTGCCAGGGTTAAGACTTTGTTTCACAGAGTGAAAATCTCAGGATTTACCACTAATTGGAATAAATCTGCCACAATTGTTGTGTTATCACACTTCAGAAGTTGCACATGGTGTACACCCATGTGCACCAGGCCACATTGTCTAAAACCATGAACCCTTCTTGTATCTAACTCTCAAAGAGCTGTGCAGATACACACATCCTCTGAGTCTCCTAAGGGGAGCAAAGCCCTGACAACATTCTGTGGTATCACCACTGCCAGAGAAGCCCACTGTAAGGCAAAACTGAGGAGCGAGGCTCAGGAACTGGTTTCACGCTTGGTGTGAATTTCAAAGTTTGTGTCTTGTGGTATTATTTTTTCCTGCTGATAGTACTGGCAGAGAAGAGGAGCAAGGACCATGTGATCTTCTGTTCTTGAATCCTTGGCAGGGAGTTGGAGACCACAAGTCTTGTCTCCCTTTAAATCCTTTCGCTTGGAGAAGTCGTTCGACGCGGTGGAATTCCTTTCTTCTTTCTATCTGCGTTGGCTGAAGCAAGACAGAGGAGCTTGAAAAGGCTCACCCTCCTCAAGGAACGCTATCTGATTCGTAAGCATTCCTAGAGGTTAAGGCTGGTGACTATCAAGAAAGCAAATACTTCACGCAAGGGTAACTCCTCTAATTGTGTTTGTGTTGAATAGCTGCCAGATCCCCATGTCAGGATGTCTGCAGTCACGGCTCTGATCTCACCATTTCTTCCTCGGCCGTTGCACAATTGTGTTGCATGTTTGTGGTAGAGGAGAAAGTTGGAGAGCTGGGCTATGAAACCATCTCAGGGAAGGAAGCCATGTTTTATTTTAGTTGCTTGGTTTGGATAAAAGCCTGTAGGAGATTGAATAACATAAAACCCCCATAATGTGGCCTATTCATGGAAACCAAACCTGGCCTTCTATACAGATATGTGAAATATGAGGTTTAATAGCCAGGGTGGAAAAGGAAATGTCAATGAAAATGTATTCTCTGGTGTAGTAGAAATCCTAAGGTACATGGGTGATAAGTCATTACTTGGTTCAGCTTGGACTCTCACCTGTAGTTGCTGAGTCTGTTGAGCTTAGGCTCAACAATACAATGAGGAAAAATGATTGTGAATCTGCTTCTCTGATGGAACACTTCAAAGTTCTTTTGTGGCAGACAAGTGAGACAAAACAGTGACAAATAACAGGCTGTGAAAGAGGAAATAAAATGAAAGACACTGAAGTCTATGAGCGTAGCAGTAGAGAGAGAAGGAAAGAATATCTTAACTCCCTCCAGCCAGAGCAGAAGAGCTTTGGGGACTCTGCACATATAAGGGTTGAAAGCCACCTGGTTACACAAACATTGAATTCCTGAAAGAAGACAGCAGTTGCCTCAGCCACAGAAATGTTTGTTAAAAGTAATATCCTGATTAGTCTCAGTACCATAAATCTTTCTTTGATGATATAGTTGTGCATTTCTCCTGCTTGGTTAGAGCAAGGCAAATTTCACAGAAGTCTAATTTTACTACTGAAAAACAGTAAGAGGTTGGGTTAATCTATGACCATCATGTCATCTCACATAATAAAATATGGTGAGCTGGTAGCAGTGCTCCAGGAGGATGTCAGTTCCACTTCCTAAACCAGGAAGTGGAGAATTATCCAGAGCAATAAAGAGCTTGTATAAATAATACTGGGGAAATCAGAAGTTAATCTGAATACCGGCTCACTCAATCTAATCAGTATAAATAGCTCCCTGCCTACTGCTTCATTACCTGAAACAGGGGTCAACTGATAAACATCAGCCAGTCCTCTCATTAAAAAAAACCCCAACAACCAACCAACCACCACCACAACCAACTAAAAACCCCAGCAACCCCCCTTCATCTCAGAATCTCAAATTCCATTATTCCCGATAAGCACCAACCAGTTCCTTGTCTCTCATTTGCAGTTCATATCCTGAGCTACAGAGATTTGCTGTTAGAGATAAGGATATGAAGAAATAAAGTGATATTAATATGCATGTTGCAACCTGATAGCCTCTCCCATGCTGCTGTGCCTGATGTGGTAAATAGAGGTGGTCAGTGAGTCTGCACAGGAGCTTGGGATCTGGCCACATGCCCTTTAATAGCGTTACCCAGATGAGTATGTTCAGGGAGAACAGTACAAGTCATCTGTATGGAGAAAGGGATGATTGAGAAGAGAGGGAACAAGCAAGCAAGCAAGCAAGAACAAGAGTGAGAAGGACCAGCAGAACCAGCAGGGAAAATCTGTCAGCTGAAGGTGGAAGAAAGGAAATGGGAGCAGGCTTTTGAAAAGCATCACCCAACTGACAGCAAACCACACATTCTTATACCATGCTTGCTGCTGTTAGTGGCCAGGTTATATTAGCCACAATTAGAGCCAAGACAGTATTTTTCAGCCTTTCTCTTTTAGCATGAGTGAGATTTTGCCATCCTAAACCCCAGGTAAGACCAATCAATGGTGGCATCAAGACAGCAGAGAGTAAAAGATGGTTTCTGAGTCAGTACACAGGCATTTGAGTCAAATGTTTATCTTCAGCTATTGAGGTGGTATTTCTCTAAATTCCTGGGAAGGTACAGGCCTTATTTTGCTTTTCTTGGTATCTGAGAGAAGGAAGGGTTGAGTCAGCTGCATTAAAATCCAGAATTATTCTTTATAACAGGTTAGAGGCTTCCCAGAGAAAATGATTCCCTTCTGTTCTATAGACTTTTTCTTCATGTGTTTTTGATCTACAGATAAACTAATCAAAAGCAACACAGAACACAACCAATATAAAATCCAAAGCCATGCTTTTAAAAGGTCACTGATGCAACTCTATGTAGTTTTAACACATTTTTTATTAGTGCAGTAAATAAGCAAAGGTTATTTCCTCAAACAAGCCACAGTTTTCTTAGCTTGTTTTCTTGACTTCAGATTTAGCTAAAGATATTAATGGACTGCCATCATCTGAGAATAATATGTCTTTTTTACACTGAAGCCATTCTTCCCTATCACCTTATCTGTTAAGGAAAAAAAAAAAGAGAAGGCTGTTTGAATGAGCCACTGAGGGTAGAGGTCTTCAGAAGAGGAGCTGCCTTGTAGCAGCTTGTGTATGCTTGTGCTTATGGAAAGTCCAAGAGTAAGCCAAAATTATTTCAGTGAAACATTTTCCTTTGAAGAAATGACATTGTCAGCTTTTGTCAAAGTGAAAAATAAGGAGAAACCTATAAAACTGATTCATTTAGATGGTTGTTCGTGGCAAACAGTTTTCACATTTCACATTATGTTTCTCAGTGAGTTATAACTCATTTTCTTTCCCAGCACACACTCTCCTTCTGCCACTTACTTTTCATTTCAAAGAGGAAAATAACAGGATGAAGAGGTTTTGATTTTTTTTTTTTCTCCTCCATTTTAAATGCCAAGACATGAACAAAAGAAAATATTCGATGCATTTTTAGGAAGCCAGATATCTGCCATGGAATAGGAAATAATGCCCCAGCCCCTGCCAAAACAAAGGAAGAGAAGGAATATAACAGAACAGGTGTAGTGAATGGGCCAGACCAAAGTATCAGGGGAGATTTTCAAAGCCACAGATGAATTTAGCTGTGCCACTTTTGAGGAATAGAAATGAGTGTTGTTTATTTTGGTTTTCTGAAGTTTGAAATTATCTGCTTCAATGTAAGCTTTGGGGGGAAGTCCACTTGGAGTAATTGTAGGCAATTGACATTAACATGTCACCACCGCCTCACATGGCAAGGATAAAGACCACTTGTACTTTAATTTTCCAGACAAACAGTGTACCAGAGAATATTGCCAAGCATTGTCAGTGATAAGGAGAAATAGCCTTGCTTACAGTTCAGCTTTTGATTTTATTGTTTTTTTATTTCAAATTTGTCTTTGAGTGGGAAGCAAGGTCTGGGCATTTGTCCCAGGCAGGGAACATTATCATCTAACTGAACCTTTACTCCTACCTACACTCTCTGTTGCATTTGTTTACCTAAAAGTGTGCTAGCAAATGATGGGTTTACAAACATGTAACACTGTGTCTTGATGCATGAAAGCATTGTGTTATTAACTAAGAAGACTTTTAATCACACATACCACTATGCCAAAAGCATACACACATTAAAGTGTGTGCATTAATTCTACCTAAAAACAACTTTCAAGGATATTTAAAAACAACTTTCAAGAAGCTTTGGAGTTACACAGAAATTAGGCAGTAGTGTGCAATTAAAACTCCATCTACCTTCTTAATGAATAACTCTTTGTTTATCTATGGGCCTGGTTCGTATGTTGTGCTGATCAAAATACACACCAAATTAATTTAGGTTGATGACAGGGAATCATAGAATCTTAGAATGCTTTGGGTTGGAAGAGATTTTCAAAGGTCATCTAGCCCAAACCCTCCCAGAGTGAGCAGGAAAATCTTCATCTAGCTCAGGTGAATTATAGAATGCTTTGGGTTGGAAGAGATTTTCAAAGGTCATCTAGCCCAAACCCTCCCAGAGTGAGCAGGGACATCTTCATCTAGCTCAGGTTGATCAGTGGCCCATCCAACTTGGCCTGGAATGGTTCCAGGTATGGGGCACCTATCACCTCTCTGGACAACCTGGTCCAGTGTTTCACCACCCTCATTGTTAAAAATGTCTTCTTTTTATCTAGTCTAAATCTTCCTCTTTTAGTTTAAAACTACTACTCTTGTCCTGTCACAGCAGGCCTCACTGTCCTGTTTTCCCCTCACTTGTCTCCACAAGATTGTCCAAACAAGATCTACTGTCTTATTCTAAAACCTTACTCGTTTGGAAGTTCTCCCTTTTTGTAAGGGTGCTGTGGAAAGACAGTGAAAACTGTTTGTGAAAATAATTGGGCCTTATTCTAACATCCATAATAAGGGAGCTTTCTCCCTCATGAATTCTACCCTTCACTGACCATCATCTTCCTTTGTAGTCAGTCTTTAGAACTGATCCTGTGTGGTCAGAACTGCAAGCTGCTTGCCTTGGACTATTTTGCCCTTATTTTTGATTTTCCATGACATACTTCTCGTGTGTTCTTCCTGCACGGGGACCAACTGGATGTCCATTCGAAACAATAGCTGTGTTATTTCTTTTGTTCCAGTGACTCACTTCAGTTAGGAACAAACTCTGTTTCTGTGAGTCGTTGCTGCTGAGATAATGATCACACACCACATTCCAATATAAGAATGGATTTTAATTTGGAATTGCAGAAAACCAGACCGATTGAAAATAACCCATAGGTGACTGAATGAGCTACGTGCTGAAGCTTCCTCAGGTCTGGATTTGTCTGTCTGTCTTTTCTACAGATCAGGAGAGTGTGGGGGGTGTGTGTGAGGGGGTGTTCTTTTTTTTTTTTTTTTTTGGTTAAATCTTAATTTATTTTTTTAAGGCAGTTCTTAATGCTTGAACAAATCTCTTTTTCTTCCCTTCAGTAACGTGGTTAACTGTCTGGAATGTGAGCCACTGGAAATTCTTCCCCGCAGAAGAATCTCCATTAAGCTTTCAAACAGAGTTACTTCATCCCCACAGCTGCATGGGTAGAAGACTTTCTAGTGCCTAAATACTTAGTGTATATGTCATCCTCAACTTTAATTTTATTATTTTCTTTTTCTTTTTCCCAGCCAGAGCTTCAGGAGCAGGTGCTAGCCTTTTGCTTCCTTTCTGCTTCCTCTGTGGGGAATGGGCTGGAAAGAGCCAACTAATTAGAAAATTCTACAGGGAAATTAATTCTGCAAACAGCTGAGGAATGGCATTTCAGCATAATGCTCACTTTGTCTGTCAGCAAAGTGCTGGTTGGCTTGACGGGTGGCAGTTCTCCCAGATGTTACACATGTTGTGATGAGACCAGAACTGCATCATAACTTGCCCATTTACTAAAAGATGTGATGCTTTGGAAGAGTAAATACTTTAAAACTCACCTCTAAGACATGCTCTGTTGCTGCCCCAAGGCAACAGCAAGGTATTTGTACATATGCTTGAAGTGTAGCAATGAACCAAATCAGTTTTTAGCAAGCTTCATTCCAAATGTTGTCTTTGCTCTCATGTAGGGCTGAGGCGTGGGGGAGGAGGGTGAAAAGAGACACGCTAAACGAGTCAGGGTGAAAGGGCTGGGTTGTCCAAGTTAGGCTTGCATATTGTAGACATCTGAAAGTATGTGCAGAGCTGTAACATGTCTGAGCAAAGCATGCATTTCAGCAGCTGGCTCGTTACGTGCACGTGAGAACGGTTCAGTTTGCGCACTCAGGCTTCCCATCAGAGACACTCGTGACTGGAAACTGCACAGAGGGTTTGCTCTAAAGGAGCCTGTTGTGAGAGGTTTATGGGAACAGCACTGGCTTAGTGAAGATGATGACAGCCTGCTCATTTCTCAGAGACCTCAATAGTACCAGTTTTGTCATCTTAGTACTTCTAACTTAGAGACTAAACTCTTGTTTAGCTACTTACCTTATTATAAGGGATGTGCCAGGTTCACAGCTTTCTTCTCATGACAGACCTTTGGGACTCTCAAGCCAAGAACAGCAGAAAGCCCCCAGTCCTGCTCCCAACCTTATTTCTTATCTGTTCATTACAAAACTGCCAAATTTTTCCTCCAGCAATTTGTAACATGAAGTAACCCTCAGCAGCAGACTACTCATGCACACTGTTCCCAAAATGACTTGGCATCCCTTGTTTCTGGTCTGCCAGGAGGTGGCCTTGGGCTTTGCTTTAGTGTTCAGTGATGCAGAAGTGTCCCTCAGACTCCAGATGTCTGGGAATTTGCCCTGAACTTACCATGGAAAGAGGGACTTACGAGTGCCCATTGAGTAACATAGAACTGCTTTTGCTATCTTTTTGGTCCAGACATGATGTGGAAGCTTGCAGTGCCTTGAATACCTCTTTGTGAGGCAGCTGGTTAATTTTTGAGATGTCTTATTCTCCCTCACTGAATCTTCTTCCAGAGAAGGGCAACAAGGCTGGTGAGAGGCCTCGAGCACAAGCCCTATGAGGAGAGGCTGAGGGAGCTGGGATTGTTTAGCCTGGGGAAGAGTAGGCTCAGGAGAGACCTTATTGCTCTCTACAACTGCCTGAAGGGTGATTGTAGCCAGGAGGGGGTTGGTCTCTTCTCACAAGTAACCAGCACCAGAATGAGAGGACACAAGCTGCACCAGGGGAAGTTTAGGCTGGAGATGAGGAGAAAGTTCTCCACAGAGAGAGTTGCTAGCCATTGGAATGTGCCACCCAGGGAGGCAGTGGAGTCGCCATCCCTGGAGGTGTTCAAGAAGGGATTGGATGTGGCACTTGGTGCCATGGTCTAGCAGTCATGAGGTCTTGGGTGACAGGCTGGACTTGATGAGCTTTGAGATCTTTTCCAACCTTATTGATTCTATGGTTCTATTCTATGACTGTCCTCTTGAGCTCTTTTTTGGTATACTTTACTTCTGTTATGAGCATCTGAATGCTTTTTCTTCCTGTGCATGGAAAGATGTAAAGGTTTAAGAAACTTTTGAAATTAAATCACAGCTAGATAAGGGGAAGGTATGAATATATTTTATTTTGTTTTTTAATATCTTTGCAGATTTAATTAATTTCTCTGGTTGCAGCCATTAACAGATTGGAAGGACTAAGGACCTCCAGAGAGAGACGCTTGTACTCTTGAGTGTAAGCAACTTGATTCTAAAGGCTCTTTGAGCTAGAGAGGTCCTAATATTCGCATATAGAAGATCTATTCTGCAGTCATATTTTCTGAATTAATTGACTTTTTAATTTTCAAGTCCAAAATGCATCATCACTTGGACATTTTCCAAAGTGCCTTGTGATATATCTGATGTATCTATTATGGAGACTTGTCAAGTGCTCCATGTTTCACATAAAGGCCTGTTTGCATTTAAAACACGAACACATTTCAATTATTAAACTTTATTATCACATTTTCTTCCCAGAATTACATCTTTTATTATGGAGTGCTCACTAATTACAGGAACATGTACAGCTGAAATTTTTCAAGGGATTGTCAGATGGGAAATAAAGTGGGAAAAGTGTGTTATTTATTGCAGTTAAGTGTCTAGCTAGATTGCCCTTATATACTGTCCAGATAAAAGTTCTCAGTGATTTAATTTCCTATTTATTGCCATCCAGATGTTCAAAACACTGACCCAGCTGGCAGGAAAATGTAATTTTTTCCCCCCCATATTACGATAATGGGTTCAATCCCTATTACATCCATGGAGATTCACTGGGATGAATTACACTAAAGAGATTTTTATGTGGGATAAATTCTTTATCCAAAGGTCAATAAGAGTCAAGATTATAGCTGTATGTGTTTTGGGGCCAAAAAGTGTAAGTAAAGGAGAAAGACAAAACTGTCTGTAGAAGTTGTATAATTGTGGCTTTTCAGTACTTAGAAGGGACCTATAAGGACGATGGGGACAATATCTTTAGCAAGGCCTGTTGTGACAGGACAGAAAGTGGTGGTTTTAAACTAAAGTTGGGGAGATTTAAACTAGATAGAAATACTTATCTTTTACAATGAGGGTGGTGAAGCACTGACACAGGTTGCCCAGAGAAGTGGTAGAAGCCCCATCCCTGGAAATATTTAAGGTCAGGCTTGATGGGGCTCTGAGCAACCTGATCTAGGTGAAGATGTCCCTGCTGACCTTTAAAGGTCCCTTCCAATCCAAACCATTCTATGGTTCTAATTGCATGTTTACACTATTTCCTTAATGATTCAGCTGATGAATCTTTATGAATCTTCTCCTGTAGAGTTCAATAGATTTAGAGCTGCATGGACAAGGATGTTTTCACATGAAGTGATGGTTATCAGAAAGACCACTAGGAGCCAAACTGGAAGGAAGAGACATGCTTGGTTTGGGGACAGAGGAGTGTGTGGGGATGCAGGGGTGTCAGGGAAGTTAGGTGAATTTTGCAGCAAACTGAAAAAAGAACACCTTACAGTTAATTAAAAATATTTTGTTATGTTCTTTGTGTGCTCAGGAGGACAGAATTTCTATTTCAGTTATAAGAGATCATAGAATCAATGAGGTTGGAAAAGACCTCAAAGATCATCAGGCCCAACCTGTCACCCAACACCTCGTGACTACTAAACCATGGCTCCAAGTGCCACATCCAATCCCTATTTGAACACCTCCAGGGATGGTGACTCTACCACCTCCCTGGGCAGCCCGTTCAACACTTTAAATTCTATTGCAAAAGGGTAATGCTGGTGTTGAAAACCCAAACTTTTGTTTATTAACTTATTCCTTCCTCAGAGCAAAGTAGCTCACTTGTCCCAGTTGCAGAAACAAAGTTACTCACTGAAACTGATCTGAGTTTGCAGGGAGCTTTAGCATATCCCAGCCCCCAGGTTTTTTCCAATTAATTTTGCATTCACCAGGAAATTTCATTCATCTCTAACTATAATGTTTTATTTTGCAAGATGATGTCTTTTGTTGTTTTTTTTTTTTTTGGTGTGTGTTTGCCACACATATTGCAAGAGTTAATAAATGAAACCCGTTTGATTTATGGCTTGTTTTGCTTGGGCGAGCTTATGAATTGCAATGCTGTGTGTGTTTTTAATTAAATTCTTTCTTTCCTCCAAGGATGTCACCATCCAAAACAAATTGAGGAGTCTGTTTAGAAAGTTTACTCACACCTTGTATTATTGTGTATGCTCTTGAGACAAACTTGCATCTGGGGTAGATATTTATACTAACAGCTTCCAAAGTTCAGAATGGAAACTTTTGGACTTTTCATGCTGTCTCTTCAGTTTTAATATATGCCTGGCTTAATATTGCATTACAATATTAACATAAACTCTTTATTCTGCGTAGTAGACACGTCTCTGCATAAGCTAAGCCTCTTCTTGGTACATTTTTGCACCAGCTGCAGATAACATTCTTGTTGAATTTCTAGATTGTTCAGTAAAGGTCAGCATTCATCAAGCATTTTATCTACCACACTTGGAAAAAAAAATTTCCTCTAGCTGCTCTGAAAATGTGAGTGTTATTCTTTTCTCTGAAATCCCAGCCATTTGTTATTTGCAGGCACAGTCTGGAAAGGAAGGAAGGATAAGGAGACAGTGGGAGTGAATCAATATTTTACTGCAGTGACACTCCTGTGGTATTCGAGCTAGCCAGTTTTACTCATAACCTTCTGATTGCTGCGCTATCCATCACAGTTGCTCAGGAGTGAAAGGCTGCTGCTGCTTTGCTGGTAGTTCATGGGATGTAGCACAGATGAGAGAACAGGTAGATCTTTATGCTAGCTCTATTTGCTTTGACAGTTTATAGCTCCACCACCTTCACCAAAAAAACAGGCATGTGCGGGGTGGACCTGTGTACAAGGCAAGACAAGATAACCTCCTTCTTATAGTGTCTCTTCTCTTCTTCCCTCTTGCAGAAAGAATGCCTGCCTTCAGACATCTTGGGAACCCTAGGACTTTAGACCTTGGAAATTTTATAGGTCTGCTAATCTGAGCTACTAAGGAGGCTTTGCATATGTGCATTCAGATGACACACAGAGAATTCTGTTTTTAAAAGAGCATGAAAGGAGACATGTCAGTGGTGCAAGGAAATCAGGTGGAAGCCGAAGAGCTAGACTACCTTCTCCTGCCTCAGGTAACCAGACAGTATCACCAAGATTGGAAGAGACCTCAAAGATCATCAAGTCCAACCTGTCACCACAGACCTCATGACCAGACCATGGCACCAAGTGCCAATTCGAATCCCCTCTTGAACCCCTCCAGGGATGGCAACTCCACCACCTCCCTGGGCAGCACATTCCAATGATGAATGACTCTCTCAGTAGAGAAATTTCTCCTCACCTCCAGCCTAAATCTACCCTGATGCAGCTTGAGACTGTCTCCTCTCGTTCTGGTGCTGGTTACCTGGGAGAAGAGACCAATTCCCTCCTGGCTACAACCACCCTTCAGGTAGTTGTAGAAGGCAATGAGGTCTCCCCTGAGGCTCCTCTTCTCCAGGCTAAACAACCCCAGCTCCCTCAGCCTCTCCTCCTAGGGCTTGTGCTCAAGGCCTCTCCCCAGCCTTGTTGCCCTTCTCTGGACACGTTCAAATGTCTCAATGTCCTTCTTAAACTGAAGGGCCCAGAACTGGACAGAAGGTGTGGCCTAACCAGAGAGCAGCAATATGAAGACCATAAAATATTCACGGTTATATGTCCCAACTACTAGGCCAAATTTTATATCTCTTGTCCTTAAATTTGGGGGAAAAAATTGAATAGCTTGATTAAAAAATAAAATAAAATAGAATTTTAAATGCAAACCTAATCTGAGAAACAGTTTTTCTGCTGGGATGTTTCTGAGCTGGGTTCTGATGCTGAGGAATTAAGAAAAGCTTCAAGTCTCACATTTTGTTTCACATTGTCAGTGCTTCAATGACTTATTGCTCTGTTCCATTCATAAGATTGTGCTGTATACAGTCATGTAGCATTTGTCCAGAAGTTAACATGTCCTTTCATTACTAAAAATCTAGGTCTGGAATGGAATGAAGGCAAATACAGGAAGGAAATCATTATGGAAACTGTAAGAATTTGAGACTGCAGCTATCGTCAGACACAACAAAACATTTCCTCCTTTTATTGGAAGGCAAGTAGTGACTGATCAGACAAAAAAAATGCCAAGAAATACTTCAGGAAGGTATTTGGCTTCTGAAAGCTAATTCTACCATAGGAATCCTTGCCAGACAGAAGCAGAGTATCACTTTATGTTGTTTTTCTTTTTTTCTTACATGTAGAGAAGTTCTAGATGTATAAAGGATAAAACTTCGTAGCTCAGGCTGTTGCTGTCTGTTTCGAGGGATCCTGCTGAATATCTTCACACCCTCAAAAGCTCCTTTATTAAAAGAAAGATAAGCTCTTTTATTAAAAGAAAGATAACCTCCAAAGAACCTTGATAAACTGGTTGGGTTTGTGTTGTTTTGGTTTGGTTTTTCCCTTCCTTTAAGTAGATATGATTATGATGAATACACCTGATTACATTATCTGGGTCGAGGAATTTTAAGATAAACTCAGGTTCCAGAGAAAATCAAGCTATGCACAAGCTGAAATAGCTTTCAAATAAATCATGTGAAAGACAAATAGAGTTCCACATGTGATGCTTATGCAGTGAATTTTCCAAGTCACTTGGAGACATTTAACTGTGTCACTGATTACATGTGTTTAACCTCTGCATGATGAGTGTTGCTTTCAGCTGGAAATGATGCAGTCATGCATAAAATATTTGCATATCTAGAGCATATTCATAAATGACTTTAATGAAGCCATTTCCAAAAGTTTATTGTAATTTGAAATCTAAGCTAAAATGATTTATTGTGCATGAGTATCAAAATAACAACAGTGTTCTTTTGCTGGTGTGACAGAACAAACAGCCATAAGTACAAATATAGAATATTTATTGCACAAGAAGAAGAAAATGTGTGGAACATGAATAACTTATTGAGAAACTGTCAGCATAAGGGAAAGCTAAGAAACATGAAGCATCTCAGCTGTTCCTAACTGTGATTTCACTGCAAGCCAGCTTTCTTCTGAATAGAGATGGTGGATATTTTTTACCTGCATCTTCATACCTTACAATTACCTTGAAAACTAATTCCAATTTACTCAGTTAATGTTTGGGGAGATCAGCTTTTTATGGAAGAAGTACAGGGCTACATCAGTAAAGAGTAGGCTGCTGGCTAGCACAAAACTTAAAGGCATCCTGCCAGCTAGCAGGAATTTTTGCTCCAAGATTAGGCACATCTCTTCCTTAACAAATGGAGGGGAAGAGCTAAGTCAGCTCAGAGTAATGTCACTGGAGACCAGCAAGCTGAACTCTTCCAGAGAAAAGCAGCAAGATGTCAGCTGTATCCCATAGAGTAAGGCATTTAACTCAGGTTTCTCCACTGTGAATCTGGTCTTTGAATTAAGCATCTCCAAACTAGCCAAAGGAAATCCCATCCCAACTTTTAAAGCATTTGGCTGAGTGGGGACCTGTTTTCACAAATCTCTTTTGTTTTAGATTGAGAACATTTTTCTTTGGCTTCCAGGTTCTTTTAGCTCTTTGTTGTTTTTCTTTTTGTGTTGTTTGTGTGTATGGTTGGTAGGGTTTTTTTTGTTTTTTAATTAATGTATATTGTATGCTTTGAGGGATGGGAAGAAGAGTGCAGCTGATCAATCAACTTGATAGCTAGATACTCTTTGACAGAGGAGGGGATGTTCAAGTTCCTGGTGCAACAAACATTTACTCTATGTATGCAGAGAAGTGCTTCAGCAGGAGAAGCTGGTACCTGAAGGAAGAAATTTTTCATAGGAAGAAATTCTTCTTTTAGGAGGAAATTCATCATAGAGAGAGTGATTGGCCATTGGAATGGGCTGCCTGGGGAGGTGGTGGAGTCACTATCACTGGAGGTGTTTAGGAGGAGACTTCATGTGGTGCTTGGTGCCATGGTTTAGTTGATTAGGTGGTGTTGGATGATAGGTTGGACACGATGATCTCGAAGGTCTCTTTCAACCTGGTCTGGTCTATTCTATTCTAACAGTCATAAAGTGCCAGGATCACTGAGTCAAGCCAGTAAATTAGTGCAACCCCTATTCAAACACAGAACCATATATATATGGAGAGAGAATATCAAGCCAAGGGACCTCTGAGTATCATTTTCCTCCACGTCTCAATGTACAGGATAAAACAACAAGAAGTACATCTGTCTTTTCATGAAGATGTCAGTGCCTGATGAGAAAAACTTTATCAAGATGAATAAAAGCAACATGTAAACCCAGCAAAATCCTTTACCCTGTATGCTGCTTAAAGGAAGCATAGAAAAAGCAGCCACAGGTGCAGAATGGCAGAGAGATTGAATTCTCTTGTCTGTCTTTGCCAGCTGGTCAAGGTTCAGTCCACTGCAGAGTGAGGAATCTCTGCTCAACCAAACATCTCACATGGAGAGGCAGCACTCTCCTGCTATGTCAAAACAGAGTAAATATAATGATGTTTGTGTCAGCATGCAGTTGGAAGAGCATCTTGTTTAAGACAGACTATGTACGTATGTGGAAAGTATTTCCAGCAAGAAGCCCAAATGCTAGATAGATGTAATTTCACACAGTTCTAAACTGTTGGAGGTTTACTGCCAGTCTAAACCTAAAACCCAAGAGTCCATATTTAACATTTTTAAGACAATGGTCACAAAACAATGACTTTTTAGCCCTATTGACAAAGACTGGAAGCCACTGGGAAGGTCGTGCAGATCTGTGTTTCCCTGAGGGCACATAGACTGCTCATTAAATCTGCTTGGTCATCTCACTTCTGCATTGAACTTAAACTATTAAAACAAACAAACAAAACAAAGTACCCAGCCTCTGAAAACAAGTAGCACTCCTGCTCAGAGGATGTTTAACAGGGAGTTATTCCAACCTGCTCTTTCTCCCACATACCCTCTATAGAAGGAAATAGTTATGGAAGAAACAAGCTGAGAAAGATCACAAAGATCTTGCCACATAAATTTCCTGGTGTTATTCAATAGAGGAAGAGACAAAAGTTCTTTCCTCAAATTCCTTTGCCCATGTAAACAAGGGGAAGAATATTGTCTTTTGTCAACATTTTGTTTTGCTTGTCTGCTGCTCTGTGTTCTGTGAGGATGCAATTTATTAATCATGGCTGTGGTGTGCTCTGTAACAAAAAAATGGTCCTTTGGGACCATATTTGTAGGATGTGCTGAAATGTATTGTTTGCTAAGTGACCTTATCTATAATTCAGAGAGCTTTTGTATGCTCTAAAGACCATTTGGCAATCTCTGTGCAAGGAAGTAATTTAGTTATCTGGCTGCATTAAGGATGAAATCAATTTAAGATGAATTAGAACTTCCAGAAAAATTATATGGGGGAAAAAAAAATAAAAAGCCCAACCAATGAGATTTCTTGGCTTTGGGAGAAGTAATTAGCCAGTACCACAAGAGCCTTGGCAAAGATGCACTTGGATATCCTTTAGTGGATCTAGAGGAGCAATTTAAGAAAGCAGTGTCCCCAGCTTTCCATTCCTATCTCTCGTTGTTGCTCTCTCAGTAGTTTAGATGTCCATGTACAGTAGCAAGTACTAGGAGCCTGATTCAGTGACAACAGTCAGATTAATTTAAATCACTGCTTTAGCCTATTCAGGGGGCAGAGAGCAAATGACTTTCAAATGATGTGAGTCTTCATTTGTCCTGCTCTCCTCCTCTTGTTGCTCCATGACCATAAAAATGTTTTAGAGAGGATGTTGCAACCCGAGTACCCAAGAGAAGGCAAAGCTCCAACTGAGACTAACTTCAGTTCCAGAAGGTTCAGGTTGATAGCATGAACTTAGAGACTGGTTAGAGGGCACACAATGCTAAGCTTGTGCTCAGTGGTGATACAGTTCACAAGCATTTATTTCAAGCCATTTGCAAGATAGTAATAAATCTGTGCAATTTTATTTCCAGCCCTATAGGATGTAGGACGTTGGCCCTTGCTAAGCTGTTTAATGTATGTAACATGACACACTATGAAAAAAAAAAGATCCATTAGTGAGCTGAGTGACCAAAAAAAAAAAAAAAAAAAGAAGTTTGCTTAAAAAAAATTAAAATCCTTAAGGATATGCCAAGATCATTTGCATTTATTTTAATGATAACCAAATGGTGTTCTAACTAAAGATGTTAATAATTACGATGAGCAATAAACTTCCAGCAAGAGTTAAACTTACTGGCAGGCTTTATTCTGCTGCAAGGTTCTGTTTGCCATAATTCCATAACCCCTTCCCTTCAATAAATGTCAACCACTTTGTTTTATTTTTTTCTAATTTCTTCAATGCCCAAGCTGTGAAGAGAGACAGAGCATGAAAGTTGTCAGGGATATATCACGTTTTGCATTCACATGCTCATGGTTTTTGTTAGGGTGACTGAAAGGCCAGAGAAGATGCTGCAGGAAGACTTTCAAGCAACAATAAATATGGAATTTGTTATCCAACTCAAAAGCTTTAACTCTGGTAGAGGACTAAGAGTAGTATTTCCACAATAAATACTCTAGTTTTGATGGTACTTTCTCTGAAAACCACCAGTGGGGAAGTGTGTGTGGGGGGATTTGATGACAGCATAGGTTTTTAAAATGCTATAAACTTATCTAATGGCAGAAGATGATGACAGATTTCCAAGGTCACCAACCAGTCAAGAGCTGCTGCAGACTGATGAAAAACCTCCATTGCTTTTACTCAGAAGCTCAATTACTTACTGAGAAGGTCTGTGAGATAGTGTCTGACACAAAGGAACAGCCTCAACAGCCTTTCCCCTCGACTGCCCTTTAGAAGGTAGAAAGACACACTAAAACAGGAGCACTGTGGTAGATCCACATCATCTGCAGGGATCTCTCTATCCACAACCATTTGGCTTTCAGCGCTCCTCTCTGTAGCTGGTTAGAGAATGTGGGACCAGTTTTCTTTTTACACGGTACCAGAGACAATTTTGAAGGCCACGTGATTTGTAAGCATCATAAAATGATGGAATCATAATGACTTAATCCATCTCCTACCAAGAAAACTGAAGGACTCTCAAGTCTCTGGAGCTGAAGTTGAAAGAGCTTGTGAAGAAGTCACAGAAAGCACCAGGCATGGTCAGTACTTGCTCCTTGCCTCACAGTGTTTGATACAGAACAAGCAGGAAAAGGCAAATGGTCTCGAATTTCTGTGGGTACTTCCACAGTTATTGACACAGAACCTCTAGATGCAGCTTAGTCTTTGTGAAAAAGATGGAAGTGGCCCTAAAGAATCCCTTACCCTACACATGTTGGAAGAAACTAAGAAAATAATACATGTGCTGTTTTGCCCAAGCTTGAACTGGGGTCCATACAAATAATGAGTGGCAAATGGTAATGACTCAAATTGGGTTGCCGATCAAAGGTGTCCCTGAGCGTCTTCCTCCTAAGGTCAAGAGTGAAAGACATAAGTGAAGCTGATAAACTTTTGATCCTTGAGCCAGCTTCAGCAGTAATTCCAGAGGCAGTGGCAGAAAATATAAACACCTGACACATTCAAGAACAGCCAGAAACCAAATCTGCTCGGCCACCACGCATTTCTCTCTTGTCTGTTGAAGACTTAGCAACCTAAATTACCCTTGAAATTACTCTAGTTCCAGTCATATGCTTTTCTGAGCTGTATTTTTAGAAGACTTCATAGGAGTAGTAAAAAAACCCAACTTATTCCAGACAAGGGCTTAGCTTGGGTTTATTTTAACATATAATTTGTAAAAGTTTGTAATAAACATGCCTCACTGAGACTGGCAGAAATTATAGGCAGGAAAACACCACTGCTAACTTTGGGCTACTTGCTTTGATTCAAACCTCATTGTGTTATGTGAGCTTCAGAACTGCAGCGCAGGGATGAATCGTTGTGTAACTAAGACCAGAATTTCCAAAGTGGCCTCATCTATTTAGAAACCCTCTTTTGATTAAGGATTTTGACTTCCAACATAAATATTCACCAGAGGGCTGATGCTTAGATCAGGAAGTAAACTAACAGGCTTTCATTCAGATAGGAAGAAATATGCAATGCATAATTTAAGACCTTAGGCTTGAGCTGGCCTCCCGTTATACACTCACCAAAGTCAATGAAATGTTAGGGTGTACAGGAAGTACTAAGAGAAGTCTTACAAATAAACACTTAGTGAATATTTATATAAACATCATAAACAGAGGGAAAAAAACACCCACCCCCAGTATGCACGCTGGTGGTCAGGCTGAAATGATTACTCTCCTCAGGCCAGTTGTTACATCCTTGAGGATAATAGGGCCATCATTATTTTCAGCTTGTGGTGAGAGATAGATTTCCCTGTTAGTCACACAAACAAAAAGCAAGTCTGTAATCTCAGCTTAGCTGTATTTGGAAACTGGGCTTGTTTGTAAATGCAGAGAGGAAACCAGGCAGGAACCTATTTACCAAGCTTCTCTGTAGAAGCATTCAGTTTTTCCAAGGTTACTCTTTTTCTCCATGCTGCCCAAGCTTCTCTGCACTGAATAAAGTTTTTTAATCCTTCCAATACCACTTTATCCTAAAGGTCTTTTCCAGTTGAAATGATTCCTTGATCCTATGATCATTGGTACAATTGAGGTGCTTAAAAATTAAGGTATGCAGCACAGAATCACCAAGGTTAGAAGAGACCTCAGAGATCAAGTCCAACCTGTCACCCCACACCTCATGACTACTAAACCATGGCACCAAGTGCCACATCCAATCCCCTCTTGAACACCTCCACGGATGGTGACTCTACCACATCCCTGGGCAGCTCCTTCAAATGGCTAACAACTCTCTCTCTGAAGAACTTTCTCCTCACCTTGAGTCTCAACTTGCCCTGGTACAGCTTGAGACTGTGTCCTCTTGTTCTGCTGCTGCTTGCCTGGGAGAAGAGACCAACTCACTCCTGGCTACAACCTCCCTTCAGGTAGTTGTAGACAGCAATAAGATCTCCCCTGAGCCTCCTCTTCTCCAGGCTAAACAAAGTGTGTGTTAGAAGCTGCTGTGATATTGCACTTTGTGCAAATGTCTGTTCTGCTTTATTATTTAAGACAGAGATAATTGGGTCAGCATTGCTCATCATGACGTTGTTTGGGACACTGAGCAAGCTCAGGATGGGAGGATTCATTGCTCATCGCTCTGAAGAGAGATAACACTAAATAATTTAAAGCTTTCTTGTTCTTCCACAATCAAACTTAATCTATTATTTAACTGTCCAGGAAGCTGCAGTCCAAAGATGATGGACAATCTTCAATTAAATGGAGGGGGAAAAAAAAGTTGTTGGCATAAATCAAATCAATACATTTAGCTACAATAAATGCCGGCATTTTAATAATGCTTGGGGAGTCTTGTGTTTATAGATGTGT
This sequence comes from Dryobates pubescens, assembly GCF_014839835.1. Taxonomy (NCBI): domain Eukaryota; kingdom Metazoa; phylum Chordata; class Aves; order Piciformes; family Picidae; genus Dryobates; species Dryobates pubescens. Next base: position 7,100,548 of record NC_071635.1, read on the forward strand.
TGTTTTTTTCAGCACAAAGTATGTAAGCAATGAAAACAAAAACTTGATTATTCAACATACAAAAGCCAATTTTAGAGCTATAGCAGATGAAGAGTGCCAGAGCCAGAAGAAAGTGAGTATTTTTTATAAGCTATGTGATCACATAATTAAATTGAGTGGATTAAATACAAACTTTCAGGTCAGTTAGATTCTATGCTCATTGACAGTGGAGAAATAAAGAAATTTCTGTTTCCCTACATGTACACACTGGTTGGAAAAAAAATATTAATTAATGTTGAAATTAATAGCATCACAACCATACACTCAGCAAGCCCAAAACTATAACATGACTGGAATGATCAGTTACACATAATGAAGTGATTATGGGGGCAAACTGAACAGGGGTTCTTCCAAATTGCTGAAAAACTACAAGTTTTGCCTTGTTAATATTTGTCTCAGGCATGACCAAACCAGCAACATGGAAGAATGGCAGGAAAGAGAGTGGGAAGAAGAGCGAATGACTGACCTCTTCATGTTTGCAGTGCTTGACAAAGCTGGAAATAGTTCCACTTTCTGAGTCCAGTTCTGGTGTTCCTGTCGTAAGAAGGACACAGAGCTGTTGCAGTGAGTCCAGAGCAGGCCCACAAAGGTGATCCAAGGGCTGGAGCACCTCTGCTATGAGGATGAGCTGTGGAGGCTGGGGTTGTTCAACCTAGGAAAGAAACAACTTGGGATTAGTGGGGACGTCATTGCTGCCTTCCAATACCTGAAGGGATCCTAGAGAAAGGCTAGAGAGGGACTTTTCCTAAGGGTGCCCAGCGACAGCACAAGGAGGAATGGTTTTAAGCTGAGGGAGAGTAGGGGTCCTCTGAATCTTAGGAAGAAGTTCATCAGTATGAAGCTGGTGAAACTCTGGAACTGGTTTCCCAGGGTTGTGGATGCCTCCTCCCAGGGATTGTTCAAGGCCATGTTGGACGAGACCTCGAGCAGTGAGTTCAGCTGAGAGGCATCCCTGCCTGTGGTGATTAGGTTGGAGCAGACGATCTCTGAGGTCTCTTCCAACCTGAGCCATTCTACCATTCTATGATTCTCCAAGTCATAGTCTCATCATGCTTTCACTTTGTAAAAACTGCTTTAGTGGCTTCAGTTTAAACTTTACCTACAAAACATCAGTATCTCAAAAAAAGAGAATCTTCCAAAATAACTGCTGGCCAAAGGCTCAGGGCCAATCAAGGAATTAAACACAAGAGGGATGACCTCCTCTCTTCCCCACAAGGACTCCCGGTATGCCAGCAATGAAGTGAAAGGGGACATGTTTGTGCTAGCACCACCCAGTCTGCCAATAAAGAAGTCCTCAGGAATAGCAAATCAAGTTCATACAAATTTCCCACTCTTCCAAAACCACTTTCCCACCAGGCAGAAGAGATCACAAAGTTAAACAGCGTTCCCTCCTTCTCACATCTTTTCAGTTTGCAAGCACTGTGCCTGTCATGACGTTCCCGGGAGGTTTCCTTAACCATAGTGTCTCATCTCTGCAAGCAGCTGCTTCCTTTTTGCATCAGAGTTCTTGGAGACTTGCTTTACTTATCAAAATTAAACCACTGACAAGCTGGTAAATAATTAGCTTCAATTGGGAAGATGAAATCCCACTGCAGATGGACAGGTTTGCTTAACCTACAAAATAATGCTGGGATAACTACAGTTTTGGCAAGATTCTAAAGGGTAACAAAACTTGTCTGCTCATGGTTTCTCCTGATTTGCTTACTTTGGGGCTATAGCTGACCCTCACTATGCACATTAGTTCTGTTACTGTTAACAGGAGTTAAATACACAGACATCTAAGAGAGGCTTGACCATTTACTCCCAGTGTTCCAAGGTCAACCAAAGTCTGGACCCTTTACTTTCTTTATGCTTTGCTAATTGACAACAAAGCTTATGCAAGACATCCTTGGGGAACATGGGGTCTGAGGTTTTTACAGTCCACAAGGCTAAAATTCAAATATGAACCACAGCTGTTTGGACAGGAGTCTTGGATCTCCTTGTTTTGAACTATAGTGACCTGCTCAGCCATATCAACAGGGGAAACTCTGAAATCCCTGCCCAGATAATGACTAGGATGTGAAAATTGCCTGGCAGGCAGACCAGGGTAATTTACCACTTGAGAGTGCGCTGGGATTTGCAGGTGGAAGGGTTGGTCTTTCTTTTCCTCCCTACTTCATTTCCATACACATCATTTCATGCATATATATCAATGCATAAGTGCAAATCTGAATCTATGTGCACCACCCAGCCAACTGACCCAATGTTCTCCTTGCAGATTGTGTAGTTTCTCCCTTCTGCCAAGTACAGGTATTTTTATGAGCCCCTGGTAGGAGGTAAAATAAGAAAGGAAACAGAGTGTGGGCTAAAGTGGTCATTCAGTAGATAGACCTCCAGTGCCCTAACACTTCTGAATACATTTTGTACCCCCTTGGCACTGAGTGTATTTTGAAGTATAAAATACCTACAAAAGCACCACTTAAACCTTCTCTTTGATTGAACTGCAATTACCTGAATATTTAGAGTAACAGCAGTGAGTAATCTGGCAGAGCTGAGACACAACATCCATGACATGCTGGATAAGTGTTAATCTACTTAAATGGACTGGCAGTCCACCTTCCAGGGGTCTTTCCCAACCTTGTTGATTCTATGATTCATTGTGACCTGGATCAGGTGATAACCTCAATGGAGTCTCCTTGGTTGATTGTATTCTTCTTGAATACCTTGAAGACCTCTCATACCCCCTTAGACTTATCATTTTTGTACAGAAGATGCTAATAGAATTGGATTCTATCTATTCCTTATATTAATGCCTGGCTACAGCAAGACAAAGAATATCTTAATCTGTTTTCAGTGTCTGACTCCTCACAACCTTTTTGCTGTTGCAAAGCACATCACATCCTTAAGAACAACTGTGGAAAAAGCCTGCAATTCTTTGTGCAGTGATATAATGAATATCTTGGTGCATCCAAGATAATAGGAATTCCAGCATTCATGCTTGCTATGAAGTACAGCAAGCAAAGGCTAAGTAAATTCTGTTTGTTTTAATATGGAAATAATTTTGACTGCATCTTTGGCATTGTGTGACATGGAAACTGGTGGTTGTTTATGCTTTGCTACTTTTTTTTTGGGTCTGCATTAAAATCCCACATGAGAAACAATTTTTTTTTTCTCTGGGAACAAAATGTTACTTTTTTTGGGACCGAGTTCTAATTAGTTGGGTCGTAGGTCTGTTTCTTTTCAGCTGGGAAAAGGCAATGCATATAAAATCCAGATGGATAGCACATGATGCTGGAACCAGCCCCAGCCGATCAGCCACGTCACTTGATTAAAAGAAACCTATAAGTATTTAAGTGAAAACCCAAGCCCAGCAAGATAGCAAGAGCAGCAAACTGGCTGCAATATGGGATTTCATCATAGCCTTGAGATTGCTTTTTCTTTTGCTGGTTGGCCTTCCCACACCTTATTGAAAGTTAACCTGCAGTCCTATTTAGTTTAAGCTTGTGTAGGATTTGTGATTAAGACCCCAAATACCAACGGTGGAACACATGTGGTAAGCGGGATGGGGAGGAAATTTATCATCCGACTACATGAGGCCACAAGGACCACAGCTTTAGGGCAACAGGCTCTTTGAAAGGACTCAGCTGAGAGAAATCATGGGATTGTTTTGGTTGGAAGAGACCTTTAAGATCATCGAGTCCAACTGTTAACCCAGAGCTGCCAGGTCACCGCTAAACCATCTCCCTCAGCACCACATCTACATAGCTTTTAAATACCCTTGGGGATGGGAACTCCTCCACTGCCCTGGGCAGCCTGTTCCAGGGCTTGACAACCTTTTTCACAAGAGAAACCCATCCTGGCATGAACTGTAATATCACAGACCAATTCTTTTGTATGGGATTTGTTTGTGACCGAGCAGACTTTCAGAGCACAAGTACACACACATCATAGCAATTACTCACAGCCTTGCTGTGCGCTGAAGCTCCTGGGCTCTCACCAGATCCGAGAATGAGGTTTTTGGAGAGGTCTAATGCAGGCTGTGAAGGAATCTGAAATAGAGGCAAACAGGCCTTGTGAAGGGATGGAGCAGCATCTGGAATCCCTATGGACAACTTCAGGAATGTTTATTATTCTTTCTTTGTGATTTTGAGTGTGTGCTCTCTCCCTCTTCCTCTCTTCCTCTCCCTTTGTTATTTGTGTAGTGAAATTCCTCTAAGCATATAAAGTAAGTCATCTGGAATTGTGCAGCTGCTTCTGCCAGGACGCTGGAAAAGCCCTTCTCCTGTGCAGAGAGGAAAATATGGACTCATCTGAACTGTTCAGAAATCACAGCTATCCAGCACTTTTCTCTGAGTTACATTAGTATAGCAAAGAGCTGTGGCAAATAATTGGGCTCCTTACCATTAAAAATTCTGCTTTTAGCCTAAGGTGTCAAGTTTATTTAAAACTTGAGAAACAATTTGTACACTTTAAAGTAAAGCATGTGAAATACATTAAAAAGGGTCGGTGTCAAAGCTGTTTGTCCTGCCAGCGGGTGCAGAGAAGGCTAAAGGAAGTGAGTAAGTATAGAGGAGCGTCTTTACAGCCACATGGCTAGTGAAATTTTTCTATTTATTCTTTGGGGGAAAAGCAAAGTGGCTGCAGAGCTGCTGGTTGGATAGGTGCCGGTGCTGTTTTTATTGGCAGGCAAGCCTGAGTGGCTGAAAGGTGGTCATTAACACCCTGACACAAAGTGCTGACAGGGCGATTATAAGATTAACACCCTATGTTATATTAACAGTGTCAAAACCTCCCCTTACCTGTCAGTGAGAAACAGAGGCATGAGGGCAAACATTGCAGACATACTGAGATTATTATATTTTTTAACATTGAAAAAGCCACACAGCTGCTCACTGCCTCAGGTTGGTTGCAATATCTCAATGACCTCTTAAAACCCAATAAAAGGAAAGAAGATGGTTTCACAGAATAAAAAGATGAACAGACAAGTGAAGCTACCAGGCTTACTTCCTCTCTTGTTGATGGTTTTTAGACATGATCCTCCTGAGAGTGGGTCTTTCACATCTATTACCACTAGACTTTTGGTTTGAGATCTCAGAAACTTAGGGGTTTTCTTCAGGACTCAATAAATTAGAATTGGAATTAACCAGGTTGGAAGAGACCTTTGAGATCATCAAGTCCAACCTATCATCCAACACCTTCTAATCAACTAAACCATGGCACCAAGCACCCCATCCAGTCTCTCCCTAAACACCTCCAGTGATGGTGACTCCACCACCTCCTTGGGCAGCACATTCCAATGGCTAATCACTCTTTCTATGAAGAACTTCTTCCTATCATCCAGCCTAAACCTCCCCTGATGCAGCTTGAGACTGTGTCCTCTTGTTCTGTTGCTGGTTGCCTGGGAGAAGAGACCAACCCCTACCTGGCTACAACCTCCCTTCAGGTAGTTGTAGATGAAACTAAGGTCTCCCCTGAGCCCCCTCTTCTCCAGGCTAAACAACCCCAGCTCCCTCAAAGAAGACCAAGTTACAACCAAAGCACCCAAAATGCCAGGAAGTGTTTGTGTTGCATAAGAAAAGTTCAACAGATCTGTGGAGTGCTCAGAGAGCTGCAACGCCATTGTACCACCATAGCTTAAACCTGATTGAAAGCCCTTAACAAAGTGCATGTAGTTAACTTAGGGCTTGTTACAAATTACTGAAGCACCCTCTGAAAAGATCAAATGTCTCAGAAACAGATCCAAAAGAAATATTTAATAACTGAACAAGGCTAAAGGATGGATTTACGGCTGCTGTTTAGTTTGGGGGCTGTTGGAAGACAATGCATAAACCCTCACAAATGCTTTCAGAGCTTCTCTTAGATGCTCCCTGTGCCTTCAGAAAAGGGTTCATTAGAGCAGCTGATGAGAATTGCCAAAGGTAGGGAGTTTCCAATAAATCAGGTTCTAGTTTGAGGAACAACCTGCTAAAGTATTTGTATGTGTAATTTTATCAAGGCATCTGCTTTGGCTGAAGCCAAGGACTCCAGGGCAATTCTGAACTTTCCAGTCATCTATAGAATCGAGCATTTTCATCTACATAGCTTTCTTTTTCACTTAAAAAGAAAAGAAAAAGAAAACTATGACATAATTCTGAGAAAATGATGTTTGATCATGTTTTATTAATGTTATTCATGCAGCTTTCCACGCTGACAAAAGTCTCAGAATATTTGCTGGAATGTTAGAAATGCCTTTAGAGATTTTTGGCATTTCACAAAACCTGAGTGATTACTCAAAACATGAAGAGTCAGAAAAACATTGTGAGGATGGCTGGGTAATTGGCAGTCTACTTTATCACATCAGGTGGCCACTGAAAACCTACTCAAGTAATGAGGTCTCATGTCCATTACAGTTTTCTGGCAATTTAAGTAGTATATAAAGGTTTTGTTTACCATAGGAAAGGCATTATGCTGGAATCCATTGACTTTAAAATGCTTAGCTGCACTCTTTTAGCATTCTACAAAGGCATATTTCAATCTGCTTTAATTTCCTTTTATTAACAGCCCTGAACTACTTTGTGGGAAGCCTGTGTCCCATTTATCTCCCCCTGGAAGTGAGAAAAACTTCTGTGACATAGGAAAGGGAATGGTCCACATTGGGAGTCAGAGACAGGCTCTTCAAGTGTTGCTTCTGCTGGGAAGTATTGAGAAGGGATTATGGGCTTGATAGAGGTAAAATCAGCAATCAGTGCATGCCACTGATTCACTGGCTCTGAGCTCTGAATGGAAGCAGATCAACAGGCTGTATCTGCTAATCCTTATCCCTTTCTTTCTGCACATCTTCTATGTGACAAGGAGAGACCACAGGTCAACTTCTACCCCAGACCCTATTTCACAGCTGCAAATCAAGACACACTTTGACACAGCCAGGGTGGCAGTCAACAACAACAACAACAAAGCCACAACACAATGAAAGCCTCCAAATGGTTAATATACTATGAAATCATGTGTAGACATGACAGTGGGAGGAGAACTACCTAAGACCTCCTCGACAAAGGAGTAAGACATAAAAGATGACCTTCTGTGACCACTAAAGGGATCACTTCATCAGGATATAGCTGTGTCAGAACACAGAGTCTTGCCAAGTCAATCATGCTGAAGTGCCAGAAATTTTACTGTGGTCATTTGCAAGGGGTTTTTGAATGACCAAGGGAAGGTTCATTCATTCATTTTTCTTCATATTTATGCTTTTTTTTTTTTTTTTTTAATTTAGTTTGAGTATAGTGTTTCTCTCTGATAATCTTACAATGAGAACAGTTAGACATTGGAATAATCTCCCAAGAGGAGTAGTGGATTCCCCTACATTAGATAGTTTTAAGACTCAGCATGACAGGGTGCTGGGTCATTTAAACTACACTGTCACCTGGAAAGGTTGGATCAGACCATCCTTGGGGGCCCTTTCCACCTGGCATTGTATGATTCTGTGTGAACACTATGAAGTGAACAGCTCCCTCCGCCCCAGCTTATATTTGGGATTGGGATTGCCCTGACCCAGGTGCAAGACCTTTCACTTGGCCTTCACGAGGTTCACCTGCGCCCACTTTGTCCGGGTCAAAAGGCTCTATACACAAGGAAGAGAACAAAGCAAAAGTGTCTCTGGTAGCTCTGTTGGCTTCATTGCTATTGTTGCCATTTATTTGTTATCATTTGTCAAGATTTATGGCTGTTTAGAACAAAACAAGTACTGGTTTTGAAGGGCTGCTTCATGAAAGGAACAAGTTTCAACTTTATTCCCTGCTTTCATGCAATCAGAGGTTATGTTTATTTAGAAAGCTAACATTTATACAGATTATGCACTCCCAGTGGTTCCATGCCAAAAACCACATGACTAAAATGGGTCTTTCCATCACTCTTTCAGCTTTGACCTATGATTGTTTTTACAGGAACTGGATCTTTTAAGCAACAGGCTCTGGGTAGGGGACGGGGAAAGCACGGCACCTTGTGCAATGATTTGTACGCAGTGGCTTCAGCACCAGGACGTGCAAAATGCATTTGAATCACTCAGCTGTCCAGACTGCCCCAAATACTATTGGATTGGGGTACTCACCAGTGAGAGTGGGAAGGGTCATCAAGCAAAGCTGGATGATAGGGAGGAAAGCCATCAGTTTAAGGAAGCTGATTTTCTATGCAATGTGAGACTCTGGATTGATTAAGCCATCCAACAAACTTCTCAAAGTATCCAAATCTGTGGGGGGAAAAAAACCAAACAAAAAACAATTAGAGACAGCAAATTAAGCTATAAAGGGCACGTTATACCTATTCAGGCTGTAAATTTGCTTTTCTTGTACGTGCTCCTCATTATCCTGCTATTGAAAAATGTTTGAAGGAAGCCTTGCTGTTTCATAAGCGAGCAAGGTCCTGAGGAATAAATGTCTGTCTCACGTTTGCATCCAAGGGCATATTTAAAACTCTTTCAAAAATCCACTTGCAGCAAAAAAGGGGAAATTATGATGCCCAGAAGGATCTACCTGCCCACTGTCTTTCTATCAACGGATTATCTTCTAGAGTAAATATCCAGCCTGATAAATGCCCTGTTTATTGGCCAGTGAGTAGAAATCACACAGAGTACTCGAGACCTCTGATTTTCCTCGGGTGAATACCTTTCCTAGCAGACAATGCTTTTCCTACAGAACCATTCTACCAACAAAGAATGTGTGAAAAAACAAATAATAATAAAATGTCCTTTTGCTTTCCAATATTTTTGCAGCCAAAAAGCAGCGACAAAGCTTAAGGATGTGAGTTTTTTCCTCCCCTTCCACCTTCTCACACTTTCTAAATGTTTTCCAACTGGCAAAACAGTCAAGTGTTACTTTGTGTTCTTTCCTGCCTTGAGAAAGAGAGTGAGTTTAAAGTACAGGAAAGCCCTGTTTGAAAACAGTGCTGGTATTTCTCTGTTTTGAACTATTCTGGGGGGAAAAGGGTAGAATCAAATTATTTTTCTTTTCATGTCTATGAAATGAAAGATTCATCAGCTCAGGAAACATTCTCCTCTGAAGCATCTTCCCCAGTTTACCAGAAATGTATTTTTAACTTGCAGTTATTATTAACTCACCTTTTCCCTCACTCTTTATTTTAGCCAAGTCTGTCTTATGGAGTCACAGTCTCTAAACAGAGGTTTTTCATATTTTCCTTTAAATAAGCTGATTTGCATCAACAAAGGGTTCATTAAAAAGGATTAAGCATGGTTAAGTGCCACGACCCCATGAAAGAAAATGAGGCTACACATCATGCACCTTGTCTCCATTGACACTGACAACCCAAGCATTCTAATTTGGGGGCTTTTTGCCTCCCACACATTAGGAAACCTAAAACTTTGATAATATAGCACAGATTACCACTTCAGCAGGTGAGTAAATAATCATCACTGACTTATTCCCTGCACAATATTTACCTCAGGGTTGTACGTTCATGGCATAAACCATGCTGTAATTAGAGGACAGGAGGGCAGGGGGACGGCCAGTTGGCTTTGCCTCCTGATCAGCCATTCTCACCTTTCCTTGTTGCTTCTCAAAGAAAGATTTAAGCACCTAACTCACTTTGTTTCATCCCTTTATCAATGGGTGTTTTGGACCTACAGATTCTTTGGGTGGCTGCAAGCACATGACACCTTTAAGTGTTAAGTTTGGGACCACTGGTAGAGGCAACTGTGCCTCAGCCCTGCTCAGGAAAGTCTTGCAGTGTGGCAAAGCTCCTTCAGACTCAAACAAGTGGAATAAAATCTTGACCTGGAAAGAGAGCAGGGATTCCTTTCCTCTCATCTCCCATACTTGGATTTTCATTGAGAAGGAGGTACTTGAACTCATTTCTATGAATCAGTTAGATGACAGGTTGGACATGATGATCTCGAAGGTCTCTTCCAACATGGTTTATTCTATTGTATTCTGAGTTCTTCCCCTTTTAGAAGCAGAGGTAAAAGACACTGAAAGCAGGATCCAGAGGTGGCTGAACCTGCTCTGCACCTTTACAGAACATGCACAGCTGCCTCAAAGTGAGGCAAATGTTGCCACTGATGTTTATTTGCTTGAGGTGCCTCATTTCATTGTGCAGGGTGACCCCTCTCCACTCTTTCATGTCAGTGCTGCAATTAACTGGCATGTTGCTATAAATGAAGATTTCTTTCCAAACAAAGAAGAGGAGGGCTCTGACTTTCAATCTATTCCTGATCATTGACAATCCTACAGAGTTTACTTAAGTGGTTGTAGGGTTTAGCAGCCTTTCATCCTGTAATTACACGTTGTGTCTCAAGAATTACGTTAAAGCCAGGGATGGAAGCTTCTCAGAAGACTTAGTAAATAACTGAAATGTGTAAGACTCTCTTTATTCAGAAAATCTGCCTGGAAAGCTCATAAGAATAGGCTTTCCTGCAAGATTTTCTATACTTCCTACTTGAAGACAGGCTGGAAATCTGAGAAGGATCTTACTGTTCCAGCTAAAGTGGGTAGGTGCCAGGGTTTTAGGAGGTTGAGAGAGAGGCAAGAGGAGGAAAAGGGAGTGCTGCTTTTTTTTTTTTTTTTCCTTCAGAAATCCAAGTTCATCTTGAGCTTTTGGAAGAAGTTAAGATTCACTTATGTTTTGTCTGAACAAATTTCTTCACTTTTATTTTGTCTAAACCATCTGGCTGAAGTACAGCGTGGGCTTGGCTTGCTTGGAAAGTCACGCTGAATTAAGAGGTCTATTCACAGAGCATAAGTCGAAGCCTGTGTGCAAATCTTTGCAAGAGCAGAAGAGAACCTCTTCTGCACTGTACAAAAGCCCAGCTCAGGCCATATTATTTGAGATACATGTCTGACCCAGTTCTGAAGGTGGGTTATACTTCCAGAATGACCTTCTGTCCAAGAACATCACTCAATATCGATTTATTTTGATGTGAAGTGCTACATTTTCCAGAAGAAGAGACTTCATTTCTCCATGCTCACAAGAGGACACAGTCTCAAGCTGCACCAGGGGAGGTTTAGGCTGAATGTTAGGAAGAACTTCTTCATAGAAAGAGTGATTGGCCATTGGAATGGGCTGCTCAGGGAGGTGATGGTCACTGTCTCTGGAGGTGTTCAAGAGGGGATTGGACGTGGCACTTAGTGCCATGGTTTAATAGTCATGAGGTGTTGGGTGACAGGTTGGACTTGATGATCTTTGAGGTCTTATCCAACCTTATTGATTCTATGATCTTTAAGACCAAGAAACTGGAGGGACCAACCCAACCAGTTGTTCAAATGTGGTCTTACAAATGTGAGACACACCTGCTTCCACCCCAAAAAGTGACATCAGTAGGACAGCAGCAAAACCATGAAAAAGGAATTAAAAAGGTACTAGCCCTAAGGTTTTAATTTGGCTTCAGTGGGACTACTGTGCGAATGACATGAAAAATTGCTTCTACCAGCAATTCACTGCCAGTCTTCTCCAGAACAGCGATGGGTTCTGCATTTTTCAGGTGCCTGGCTTGAAATAAGGGGGAAGAATTTTTTAGAATATGGAATACATAGAATAAACCAGGTTGGAAGAGACCTTCAAGATCATCACGTCCAACCCATCAACCAATCCAACACCACCTGAACAACTAACCCACGGCACCAAGCACCCCATCAAGTCTTCTCCTGAAAACCTCCAATGATGGTGACTCCACCACCTCCCCAGGCAGCCCATTCCAATGGGCAATCACTCTTTCTGTATAGAACTTTTTCCTAACATCTAGCCTGAACCTCCCCTGGCACAGCCTGAGACTGTGTCCTCTTCTTAGCTTGCTTCAATATCCTGAATGCTTCCTTTCTCAAAACCAAGGTGTCTCATGTCTGATGGCCATGGCCAAAACTGTTTCAGCAGAGCAGCTCTGTCCTATACTGTGCTACCAAGAATAAACACTGTATGAGCATAAGTGCCAAAAGAGAGAGAGAGAGAGAGAAAGAGAGAAAAAATCCCTCCCTTTCATTTTTTTTTTCTTTCCTTGCAAGGCCAAACATGCTGTCTTTGGACAGATTTCAATCCTGCTTTAATTCATTAAAAAAAAAAAAGTGAAACAAAATCACCATTTACATCCTTGACAGCTGGCAGGTTTTATGTGTTCTTACTGCTCCTGCCAAGTCCAAAAAAAAAAAGAGGAAAAAAAAGTTTTCATTGAGCTCTGTCATGGATCTTTGGAGTGCTGGAAGTGTGAGAGATGTCAAAATGTACTCATAACAATGACATACAGTACCTGAAGGCAGGAACATATTATGCTAATGTATTGGTGTAAAGGAAGTTACAATCCTCCTTTTTACTCTGAAAAAAAAAACGGGGGGGGGGGGGGGGGGGTGGGAAAGAGAAAGAAAAACAACAAAAAGCTGCCATGACAACATCAGAAAACATACCAGTCCTGAAAGAGGGAGCATTTTGCTCTCTACAAAAGCCATCTGACGTGCTCCAAGATCTTTCAGACTGCATTCCAGCATATAGTAAGGGATGATAAAAAAAGGAAAGAAAAAAATGTGGTGTTTTATTAGCATTTCTTGAGTCCTATTCCTACTGTGAGATGACAACAGTCACGCAGTTCAGGGGCCAGGAAAGACTACCAGCGTGCTATGGGTAGGTCCTGCTTCTGCTGCAGACCTGCTGACATGGAGGAAGTCTACTTCCCACTGGGAATCAGGGCCCTAGACAGGAAGAGTTCCCACTCTTACATGACAAAGTTTGCAGTGTGGCACAAAACATGGCACAAAATGGAAGGATCATAATGATTGTAGGGTAGCCACAAACAATACCCTGCAGCTCCTTCAGTGGAAGCAAGGAATGGAATAGTCTCCCACTTAAATTTTCTGCAGCTCTCCCATGGCCCTATTAAGACACCTTCCAAATAAAAAGCAAACATGTAGCAGAGCCAAGGCATGATGCAAGCCCTTTTTGCTTTATGCCACAAGGCATAGAGACCCCAGCCTAGATCACATTGCACAGAATAGATACGTTGCAGGCACACAATCCAACCCTCTGCATCTAAGCTGCAGACAGTCAGTGTAGTTCTTTGCCAGAAAGGAGTTGTAGAGAAAAGCTTGGCAGGTAGCATCAAGAAAAGCCTGAGCTCTGTGGCAATAGGTAAAGTTATCTAGACAGCAGCTCAAGAGAAGCCCAGCTGACCCTTGAGTTTTGATAAAGTAGAAACTGGATCTGCTGATACTGCATTTCCTTGCCTCACTGCCCACCTAAAAAGAAGAGCAAATGTACATTAAATCCACCTAGGCACAAATGTACAAAACAAAACTTTCCACTTCCACCCTGCACAGCTGTTTACATTAGAGAGACTGAAGAAAAAAGAAAAAGAGAAGACCCCTCATGATCCAGTGATGACCCACGAGTATGCCACTACTACCAGTTCCAGAGGCATTTGGGAGGGATCTTTTGCAGCTTTCAGAACTGAATCCTCAGGAAGGACTGAATCCTCACTCAGCCAGATCATTATTCTTGGCTTTAAGACAGAAAAGAGCTTATGGGCAGGAGGTGTTATTGACTGCCTACAGTGCATTTCAGAGAGCAGCAAGCTTGTCAGTCATCCACTCTTTGTATTACTTGACTAGGTCATTTTAATTTTGCTGTGGTTAGTTATTGCAAAATCAGTGTTGTTCTACGATCAGCTACCTCTTATCTGCAGAAGTGAGAATAGCTTGGGGTTGAGACTTAAAGACCACAGCTATGACTAGTCTTGGCTCTGAAACTTGGAGACCCATAGGCACAGTCTTCTCTTACAAAATGCAATCATTATGGCATGCACATAGCCCTGAGCTATTTCACTTATTAAGCCAACAACTACTTAAAGTGGCAAGCTGCTCTTGGAAAAATCAACTTGCTGCTTTTTGCCTCTACAAGATCCCTTTTGATACACATAAATTTTCAGAAAATCTCAGCCTGGGGCAATTGTCTACCCTGAGATGCAGTTGTTAGAGGATAATAAGCAGACTCTCAGTTACATTTCTGTGCTCATCTTTACCCGCAGCATCGTGGATGCGACAGGCAGAAATGATTTGTTCTTTGCAAGGGTTCCTTAGGAAAAAAAAACCCAAATCCAAAAAACCCAAACCAACACACCACTGCTAACGTGGCCCTCTACGATCAGCAGAAATGCTAGCCTGGAAGAGCAGAAGTAGTGTGGTGCCTTTTACCAGAACTGGTTCTGGGAAGTTTGGAGATGAGGATGCCTAAGATGTAGGCAGATCAAACCTCACCATCTGCTGGTCACTCCCTGTGCTTGGCTCACAGCACTCCTTGTAAAGTCCTCACACGGGTGTCTGTGACCATCTTGTGAAGCTGAGAGGCTGAAAAGAAGCAGCAACACAAACAGCCTAAGCTGGAAAAGCAAGGCTTCCTGACATGTATTGCTCCTTTCCCTTGCATTGCACTTAGGAAAGTTCTAAGTAGTAACAGGAGAATAACCAGGCTAAGAGTATCAAGCTCCTCAGTGAAAGGAAATCTGAAGTATCACTATGAATCACTAACACTGATTCTTAACAGAATTACATCTGTGCCAAGCCAAGGTTCACCAAAAACCTTATGATCATGCCATTGTCACTGAGCAGGCACTGTCTATGCTTTGGGTAAGGAGTCTGGGGAGTTGCTCCTATCCTTCCACACATCTGGGAAAGTGTCTTTTCAAAGAAAGTAAAATAAAGGTGGAAAAATACAGTGGCGCTGTGTTGTGATGTTGTTCCAGGACTCTGACCCAACAGAGAGGTAGGCAACCTCCCCATTTCTTTCTGTATATTAAAATAATAATAATAAAAATACAGAAAAACCAAAGTGTCTTTTAAACCACAATATATATTTCCATCTCTTATAAGAAAGCAAAGTGTGTCTTTGTACTTCTTTTGGTTACTTGTAGATTAAGGGACAGGGTGACAGGTTATGATCATCAAATCCAACATGGTGAATAGAATAGAATAGAATAGACCAGACCAGGTTGGAAGACACCTTTGAGATTGAGTCCAACCTATCATCCAACACTATCTAATCAACTAAACCATGGGAACCAAGCACCCCATCCAGTCTCTTCCTAAACACCTCCAGTGATGGTGACTCCACCACCTCCCTGGGCAGCCCATTCCAAGGGCCAATCACGCTATGAAGAACTTCTTCCTATCATCCAGCCTAAACTGTCCCTGGTGCATCTTGAGACTGCGTCCTCTTCTTCTGGTGCTGATGCATACAAATCAACACCCAAAGAGTCTTTGTGTAGGGACAAAGCAGCCAACATGGGGTCCACACATCACCTCTCCAGTGCCTCTGTTTGTAACATCATGTACACCAATTAGCCTTCCATTCCCTTTCCCTAGCAGGTTGCAGTCCAAGTCATGCTGAAGGCCAGCTGCCCTCCGTGTGAGGCTCTGATGTATGCTTGGACATGTGCAAAAACTGCTGGCAGAAGTGGGGACTTTGGAAGCCTTCAAGATGAAAGGCACTTTCTGAAAGTACAAATACTTTCATTGCTGAGACAATGGGAAACTGTTTATTTTGTTAGGTATCTTTTCAAATCATTTAATTATCATATTAGTTGTTTTCATAGCTTATATGCTAAGGGCACAACTGTGTGACTGAATGAAAGATTGCCTTCTGCCAGTTTCATTGTACAAACAGCCCCAAGCGCTCTCTGCTTTAAATATATATCCAGAAGTGGGCTGAATGTGTGTGGGAAGTAGAGAGAGACTTTGGAAACAAAAGGAGCTCTTACCCAAGTTCTCTTTCTAAGACTTTCTTTCACACATTGGCATTTTCCGCAGTAGCTGATGATTGAAGGCTGAAGGGGAAAAAACCACCAAAGTGGTTCTGTACTCTGCTCACTGCTGATCAAATTATTTCACAGTTGTTTACAATCAATACAATTTTGCTTTGGATCTATAAAGCTGAACCTAGAAAAAGGATCAAATGTACAAAACTCTGATTGCACATCTGGGAAAATTCTGCTTTTCCATAAGAAATCTATTGCAACCTTGGAACACTGGGAGTGTCAAAATGCATATCTGCACACCATATAAATGGTTCAGTTGCAAAACTACTCACCTGTAGAACTTAAAACCATCAGGGCTGCAGAAAACTTATATAGGGACATAAAGAAATAGGTTGAAAAGATTTGCTATAAGCAATTTCTTGTTCATTAGCCAAAGGTATTCTCCCTTTGGGTCAGAGTGTTAAAAAAATAATGCACACGAATTCAGGACAGGAAGAAAAGCAGCTTTAGATGATGCACTCTGATACAGAACACCTCTTTTACGTCAAAATGATGTTCTCCTTTTCATCTCAAAACAAGAAACCACATTGTTTCAGCAGAGTAAGCATTTTGGTCACCATACAATTGCATTTTGCAAACCTGCAGTTTCTAGGCGCACAAGAGAAGATCAGTCCTCTCCCTTTCTCCCCATCTGCTGCTATATCCCCTGGCAGGAAAAGTATCTCCAGTGTGCTGGAAAAACCTGTGACCACCATGTACTCTAGGCTCTATTCAGGAAGCCCTGAAGGGTGTCAGACTGGTGAGCTCCAGCTCCATACTCCCAGCCAGATGTTCCAGACAGGGACACAGGGTGTCACCACAACAGCTGGGGACCATAAGCCACCTGCACGGAAGCCTCTGTGCCACTCCCAGCAATCACAGCTGCAAGAGCATTGCTGTTTGCTGAGGTACTGAACTGTTCCTCATCCAGCTGAGCTCCACTGGACACTTCCACGTGAAATGAAGGAGGACTGCTGCTGGCACATTGACCAGCTGACAACTGAAAACTGTCTCTACACACAGCCTTAACTGGACTCCGTGTCCTTCCTTTGACCCTCAGCTTCTTCCTCTGACTTTGAGTAGTAAGTATAAGCTCTCCAAGCTATTTCAATATATCTTTCCCCCTATTTTCTTCCAGCAGAGAAGACATTCCTCCTTTGCTACATACACACCCACCCACCCCTGTATTTGTCTCTCTTCTGAAGAAGTGAACATACCTTGTGGGTGGCTGGGGAGTCTGAGCTCATTCAATGGGAAGGATTCATGAAGTACTCAGTGCTCAGGTAGCTTAGGAGAATAACCTCCTCACAGTTTACTGGAGAATTTGCTTTCCAATGTCTGAATAAAACACACCTCACACAGCCTGATTCTGTACTAGGACTGCCTGCCAACTCTTCTAATACGGCTAGAAGGACACGTTCGTAGGGCTCATCCTCCTGTATGGTACAAAAGAGAAGGGAGAAGCACTGAGATGCTTGTCAGCCTGAGGTCAAAGTTACACAACACCATGAGCAATCAGACAAAGTGTCAGAGAAAATCACACTGTGAGACATGGGATCTGAATTTTGTTTTTAAAATGACAATGATCATTACAAAACAATTTTTTAATGATGCTAATGTGAGCACCTCCCCATCTTAAAAAGCTAAGGTCCAGAATACCAACATCAGTGGGAGCTAAAAGGGAAGGAATTTTCTCTTCCTCAGTTTCTCACCACCATGGTGAAATAACTACTAATGAACACAAAGAGCAAGGCAACAACTTGCCAAAATGAAAAGTCAAGCTTACCTGCAGCCCACCTCTGCAGCAATCTTGTTTACCCATCAACACCTCAGGAACAATTTCTTCTTCATTCACATTCCTCAGCAGCAGTCTTGATTATACTGTGTACCACATCCTAACATTAATTAGCACTTGACTAGCAGGATGAGTATCATTTTTCAAAAGGGCTGCAATTAACAAAATAAACCCAATCCCTTTTCAGTTCCAGCAGCACTGCTGCCTTCCTTCTCTTCAAAGTGGTGGTGTCAAATTGTTGCTTTCTTCTCACAGCCTGCTGTAAACCAGCCACAATGGAAATGTTTTCCAATGTGGGATGGTTTTCACTTGCCTACCACTTTCCACTTGAATATTTCAAAACACATTCTTAACCTGAATATTTTCAAACACCTGGCAAAAGTGAAGGGTGGGGAAGGATACTAATGTTCTTTGATTTTTCTTTAGTTCATATAGGCATCCCTTCACGTGGTTACAGAATACAGAATTAACCAGGTTGGAAAAGACCTTTGAGATAATCGAGTCCAACCTATCACCCAACACCATCTAATCAACTAAACCATGGCACTAAGTGCCACATCCAGTCTCTTCCTAAACATCTCCAGTGATGGTGACTCCACCACCTCTCTGGGCAACCCATTCCAATGGCCCATCACTCTTTCTATGAAGAATTTCTTCCTAACATCCAGCCTGAATCTCCCCTGGCACAGCTTGAGACTGTGTCCTCTTGTTCTGTTGGTGGTTGCCTGGCAGAAGAGACCAACCCCCCATGTGGCTACAGCCTCCCTTCAGGTAGTTGTTGCTGTCTACAAGGTCTGCCCTGAGCCTCCTCCTCTCCAGGCTAAGCAACCCCAGCTCCCTCAGCTGCTCCTCATAGGGCTTGTGCTCCAGACCCCTAACCAGCTTTGTTGCCCTTCTCAGGACACATTCCAGGATCTCAACATCTAGGTGCAGGCAAGGAAGCCTTAAGTAACTTGCCTTGGATTACAGAATGACCCATCAGCAAAGTCAATAACAAAGCCCAGTTTCCTGGACTCTCTGAATGTTCTCTTCAAAAGATAATCCAACCAATGTGATGATTTCACTTCAGCTCAAAATTTGGTAATGTGTTCTTTCTTGGGAAAAAAAAACACAACAGTGTTTTATTTTTGTTGGGGAAACCTCCTGGTTTACTCATTGTGTTGATGTAGTAAATTGCCAACTCGTCCAGACCAAAGCCAGTGACAGTCTGACTGCAGAGCTTGTGAATGCCTCTCACACACTCACCAGCTTGAAAGCTTCCTATCAAACTCACAAATGTGAAACCATAACACTACAGCAGTATTAGCCTGCAACAGCTGGGAAACCAGAGAGGTCTTAATGGCAATGGGCAGAACATAATCAGTTCAAATACTTCATTTCTTTGGGGGGCTGCAATATGAGCTTCACTCTGTGGAGAAAATCCTTAATGGGTGAGGCTTAAGGATTTATTTTCCTACTTTCTGAAACAAATGCAGTGTGGAAAAAAAAATTAGACTTGGAGTTTTGTATATAAAACCAGCTTAGATTTGTCATTAAAATGCCATGGCTGAAAAGTGTCCACAAAACATTAAATATTGACTGGTGATGGTAGTCCAGCTCCCTCAGGGGGTCCTCATGGTACCATGACCTCCAGGGAGGATTTTCTGGCTGGGTTGGCTCTTCTGTGGATGGCAAGGGTTTTACATCACCAGGGCTCTTGCCAGGCTCAGAAAGGAGCATGGTGGTCTGAGACAGCCCCCACAGCACTCCCACAAAGCCCCATGACAGACTTGCTGGTGTTTTGTGATTTTGCTGGGTGGGCCTTTCCTTTGCTGGGAAGAGAAGAAGGCAGAGGACTCTAATCTAAATCTGAATGAAGGAAAAAAAAGATATCTAATCTAAATCTGAATTAGATCTAATCTAATCTAATTCTATACTCCACCACCTCTTCAGCCAGCCCATTCCAATGGCTAACAACTCTCTCTGTGAAGAACTTTCTCCTCACCTCGAGTCTAAACCTCCCCTGGCACAGCTTGAGACTGTGTCCTCTTGTTCTGGTGCTGGTTGCCTTTGAGAACAAACTCAGAAAGGAAAAACTACTCCTCATAAGGTTTGTTCTCTACAGCCCATATTCTGAAGGTTTCCACTCCCTCACATTAGCTGCAAGTTCTTTGATTACTACGGCTCAGATAGTTCTTCCCTCACCCCAGGTTGGGTTTCCCCCCCCGACCCCCTCCTCGATGCTGCTGAGACACTCACTGTCACTGTTTCCTTCATACCACCCATTAGTCACCCAGCTGCCCCTGGTTGTGTGGGGTTTTCATGTGAGTGTGAGAAAGCAGGCACTGAGAAACCTAGGAAACTATGAATGCAAAACCACAAAAAAAGGGCAGGCATCACCAAGGCCAGGTGCAGACTCTGAAACTGTAACTTAATTCCAAGTCATCTTAACATCAGCTTGTGGTTAACATTGTCACTGCTGTGTTGGCATGTTGGCAGGCTCATCGTGCTCTGAACTCCAGGCATTATTTTTTCCCCCCATTTATTTTTTATTTTAAGGTACATTCTAAGAGTCTCAAGTTCCAACTATCAAAGATATTCAGAAGGAAATATCTAGCTGTGAAATTTCTTCAGGAGTCAGAGTGCTGCTTTTTAATACAGAACATATATATTTAAAAACAGGTCTTAAGTCCTTTAAGCAGAATCAAAGGAAGTACCCTATTCACTGCAGCTACTGCTGGACAGTAACCCTCCTTGTGTCCACATGAAGCTGCAGAATAAGCAGATGATTTTCAGGTTTTACCACTTCCTTCTCCCTTTCTGTGATGCATTTTCTCATGAGAGCTTGCTGCCCACCCCTATCCTCTGGCTGACCTTTGTCACAGGGTCCGTGCTATTTCCTACCAAGCCTTTTCTGTCCCATCCTCACTCTTCATATCACCCCAAGATATCTTGCCCAAAGCCACCAGGATGAGGACTGTACCAACCACAGCTCCCTCCACTGCCAGCTGAGCTCTGGGACAGGTTTTGATGGCCTTTTTGACCTCGCAGGAGGTAGATTTGTGTCCAGCCACCCAGAGCAGCTGCCAGAAGGCAGAAGCGATTTGCAGCCCTTTCATGCCCCCTTTCCCCCATTTTTACTCCAGCTGCTGGAGTCGTTATCCCTCCTTTCTTCTCTCTCCCCAGGCATTCGGGGCCACAGCTGTTGGATCAGGTCATGGTCCTATTCTCTCCCAGGGCTGCCTCTGCAGAGCCAGTGGTAACTAGCATGATAAACCACTGGTGGGGAGATCAGATTTACCTTTTCATTTCTTTTCCGCCGACTGGGAGCTCTCCCTTGTTCCACTGAAGGTACAAGGATGCCAAAGCCGTAGTGGCTGCTGGATTGCTGCATGGCTGGCAAGGCACACACCAGATAAAATCACTGTATCTCATATTCCTTTTCCATTTGTTTCCTCCTCCCTTTTACACTTGCAGGCATACAGAAGGACAAGTGGGCGAGCAGTGCTGTGGGAGGGCTAGTCCCACTGCTGCTGCTCCGTTCACATAGTGAATTATAAAAGCAGATCACTTTGATTTAGTGTGAGGTACCAGAAAACTTTTGGATGGTCACTGCTGTATGATCTCATGCAGGCAAGCCACCTGTTAGTGGGCTGCAGCAGCCATAAATTGGTCCTGGGGATACTTGGATAAAGAACTGTCTTCTCTGCTATCCCAGGAGAGCCTGCTTATCTGTATAAAATATCTATTTACTCTGCTGAAATTGCTATTAAAATGTTAGCCAAGTAACATTTTCCATTGGTAACTCCTCAGCTTTCCATGCTCCTGTGTGTGTGCAGATGTACATCCCTGCATGTGGACATGCTGCAGTCTTTGGGAAGAAATGCACACATACATAACACCAAAACACAAATGTGACTACTAAGGTCCAGTGGGGGCAACAAAAGGTAAGAAATGGTAGAATGAATTCTTCTTTTCTTTTTAAAACCTCCCAACAACCAGCACTAGGAACAGGTAGCAGAGGAATTTGAAAGGTGATTGTATACTTGTTTATGATTCTAGTTCCATTGGTTTCCTTTTTTTAATCTCTCTTGTTTTTTTTTTTTTTTTCCCTATGGGTAAGATAAATTTTGAAATCTAGCTTCCAAAATTTTGGGTTTAATACACCTTTAACAAAATTATTAGTAGATTTTATAGGGGATCAATGCTTTTACTCTCAGAAGTGCAAAAATGGAATTTATCATAGCCTTTTCTACTTTATTTTTAATTATTTCAGAAAGAAATATTGGTGGTTTAACTTTTGAGGGTTCCCCCCCTCCCCCCTTTTCTCCCCTTTTTTTTGGCCATTGCCTATAACAGAAAATCTACTACACTTGCACCATCCCTACCCTCTTCCTGTTCTGTATTTTCATTTCTTCAGGTGTTGAAAAGCCACAGAGTGGTAAGAAATGGAATATTTTAAAAGCTGGTGAGCTGCAGAATGACCCAGGAACAAAGCAGAGCCTTAGCTCAGCATGAATAGAATAGACCAGACCAGGTTGGAAAAGATCTTTGAGATCATCATGTCCAACCTACCATCCAACACCACCTAATCAACTAAACCATGGCACCAAGCACCCCATCCAGTCTCCTCCAAAACACCTCCAGTGATGGTGACTCCACCACCTCCCTGGGCAACACATTCCAATGGCCAACCGCTCTATGAAGAATTTCTTCCTAACATTCAGCCTAAACCTCCTCTGGCACAGCTTGAGACTATGTCCTCTTGTTCTGGTGCTGGTTGCCTGAGAAGAGACCAACCCCCTCCTGGCTACAACCTTCCTTCAGGCAGTTGTAGAGAGCAATAAGGTCTCCCCTGAGCCTCCTCTTCTCCAGGCTAAGCAACCCCAGCTCCCTCAAATTAGTTGCGATAAGGAGCAAAGAGATTTGAAGACAAATAGTGATGACAATGTTGCTGCTGCTGCTGCTGCTAAAGTAATTTCTTCTTGCATACTGCTAAAGAAAAATAACTGCAGTGGTTCAGACTGGTTCTCAGGAACACATTCCTCTTATTTTGTCAAACCCTGGTGGTTTTTACAACGTGGCAGAATAGGGAAAGGGTGTTCACGTGCGTGACAGAGGGAGAGGGAGAGCAAGAGGAGTGAGCTTTCTGGACTGCTGAAATATCTCCATTTTAGTATTCAAAATCAGGAGCCTTTTACTGCACTTCACCTCAAATCTAGCAGAAAACCTCTTCCACAGACACGAGTCTTGTGCCAGTTACAAGATAGATATTCCATTTTGTGTTGGTTTTGGACATGAAGCCAATATTGGTCTAATCCTGGAAACTGAGTTGCAGCTTTACATTTGGAGAGAGGCAATCAGTTCTCCTGAATGCTTTTAAACACTCTCAGCCCTTTGGATGAAAGATGCTCACGCCTCTTTTACCATTACTCACTTGGAATGAGACTGCTGGCTCCAAAGGACCTGCTAAACCCTACTAGATACACAGGTTCTTCTCAAGCATCCTTTGCATTACACGAAGTATCTAAAGAAAAGGTATTTATACAAATGAGTCAGGTGCCAAGGGGCATTTTCTTTCACTCCAAACAAAGATGTGAGGTTTACATATGTAAAAGGCATAGTTTGCCATACACTACCCAGTGCCTTTTCAGGCAAAATAACATGCTGGATGCCAAGACTGCAGAGCTGTTCAACAGAAAATCCAGCTGTCATGAATGCAGGTATCCATCCTCTGGTGGAAACGGTCTCCATCAACAGCAGACAGCCGTGGCTTTTAATATAATTCAGTGGCAGATAATACAAAGCAGCACTTTCACAACTGGAGCATGGATGAAAAATGACACAGTCCAGGAACATGACAATTAAGAGGCCTGCGGGGTGACGTTCGGACTGGCTGTATCCCCAAAGCTTGTTTTCTCTCGAGCACTCGCAGTTGCCAGCTTCAAATGGCACTTACTATTTTGGGGTGGGTTGTTGCAAGCCCTCACACACATGCTTCACCCAGCACCAGTTCAATAGTATATGATAATCATTTGGTATTAAATGCTGGCAACAGAGCCAGAAGGTTTCCTTCATGCATCCTCCTACCACTGCCAAGGCAATCAAATTAATTCTGTTAACAGCCTGCCAAGTCAACTAGCCCACTAAACTGTCCCGTCTTAGGAATGAAATCGAGACATTCATATCAAGCCGTGCCGTTTCCCCAGCGAGTGTGACGGCTGGAGCCCTGCCAGCAGGAGCGACTGCTATCATCATACCATGCCATGCCATGGTTCTAATGAGCTGACATTTCCTGTTGCTAAATTGCCACGTCTGAAAGCCAAACCAAATAGTGTTCAACCTCTTTAGAAACCAGACGATGGTTTCTGACTTTTCCTTCTGCCTTCTGTTTCCCCGCTTTCAGTGTTTCTCCATCCAAACCTGCCTAGATAAAGAAGTCTGAAGTGAAAAAAAAACCTGCTCCTGCACCATATGGAATATATCAGACTGCTCTGCAGAAATGAAGCTGTCTCATGTTGCTTCCCCAGCCCTCATAGTCTGCTCTGCAAACAGAACCGTTCCCGCCTTAACCGAAACTGGGGGGCTGCCATGAGCCAGCACTGTGGGCAGGGTCTGGCCGCACTGGCCTGGCTATTCCATTTTGCCCTGGGTCCACACCTGAGCTCAGTCTCCTTCCATATATCTCATTATCCTCTGATTGCCTATTTCAGCAACAAGCAACAGCAGCAGCAGAAGGAAGATTTCCAATGATCTTCCTAGGACCTCCAGGGAATCAGCGCAGGGCATTCAAGTTTTGCTGACATCCTTACATCTTTTGAGTCTCTCATAATCATCCTTTGGCACAGTGAAATGTTAATGCCTCTCTTCAGAATAGTCATCTTAAGTTTTTCATCGAAAGGAATTCTTTTTTGAGGGGTCAAATCACCAGCCCCTGTTGAAACTCATACAGGTTGCCCAGAGGTGGTAGAAGCCCCACCCCTAGAAACATTCAAGGTTGGTTTGGATGGGGCTATGAGCAACCTGATCAAGTTAAAGATGTCCCTGCTAACTGCAGTGGGGTTGGACTAGATGACCTTTATAGGTCCCTTCTAACACAAAACATTCTGTGATTCAAGGAAGTCACAGTGGTCTTAAGCACAGCAATGCTCAGTGACTCAGACATTTCTTCTGGAACAGGGGAACCAACAAGGACACCCAAGGAATATTTATGGGAAGAAAAATGACAGGCTCAGGCTTCCCATGATGATACAGAGCTAAGAAACCAGCCAGTAATCATCCATGATTCTTCACACACACACACACACACTCTCCTCAGCACAATGAATGTGTTCTCAAACACATCACGTTAAACAAGCGAAAAAGAGATGTTTTGCTAGAAAGAGGATGAAAAATGGGAAGAATGGAAGGAAGATTATTTTTTTTTTCACCCATGTAAAGAAGGCTGCTAGGTACAAGGCAGTGTAATATTTCTATGTTGATATTTGCTAGGATGGAATAAAGTTGGGAGTGGGATTTTATCCACCTGCACCAAGCTGCTCCATTAAGACTCTGAGCTAAACACGAGTCCATCTAGTTGTCAGTGTAGCTTTCTTCATAACCTTTACTTCTGCTCTCTAAACGGTACATGAATTTCATACACCTCAAGCTGTACTTGCAGACTTTTCCCTAATCCACAGCACTGGTAGTCTTGGCTACCCTCCATCAACTTCACTATTAAGTCTCAAAAGTCTGTTATATATTTTATAGACTTAGGGGAAGCTCATTTTGCTAGTGTGCAAGGGGCTGACA
This sequence comes from Dryobates pubescens, assembly GCF_014839835.1. Lineage (NCBI taxonomy): Eukaryota > Metazoa > Chordata > Aves > Piciformes > Picidae > Dryobates > Dryobates pubescens. The sequence goes on from NC_071635.1 coordinate 7,125,885, forward strand.
CTCATCTGCTCAGTTTGCTTTGCTCACCTCTGTGGTGACACATTTTATGTTAATAGCTGTAATAACTAAGAATTATTCCCCCTGTTTCTTTGGATTAGGTTGAATTCCAGTAATGAAAACTGTGTTTCCTCTGGCAGCAATGTGCCTTGTATGGCAGTGACACTACAAAAATCAACAACACTGGTAAGAACTGAGCATGTCTTTACAGTTTCCAAATTCTATGCCATGAACTGAAGTAAGTCTCCTCATTAAGGGTGCATTAGAGGAGAAGAAAAGACTGCCAAACCCAGGAATTTTGGTAACCAAAGAGATTTTCAACTGAGGTCATTTTGACAGAAGGAAAATAAGATGGTCATGTCCCAAAGGCACCTCAAGGAGACTTTTACTTAAGACACACCCTGTAAGATAACCTGTTGCTTCCCTGACAAGTGTGGGACACAGAAGTCAGAGCATTGTGGTTCAGCAGCAGACTCAGTGAAGCCCTGGGCAGCCTGATCTGGTTAGAGATGTCCCTGCTCACTGCAGGGGGGTTGATGACCTTTGAGGGTTCCTTCCAACTCAATGCAATCTGTGAATATAATCGCCACGTACAGCACGTATTTCTTAGAGCTCTGAAAGCATCCACTGCATCCCTTCCCATACTAATACAGCAAAGATTTCCAAGGAGGCTTAAAGGGCAGGGAAACATAATTAATGAAATAGGTATTGAAATAGATAAAGCACTGAGAGAAGCTACTGCTGCCACATACTGCTCTCCTCTTCACCACAACCACTTGCCTTTGCTGGAGATTTCCAATACAGAGACACTACACTCTAAGTTACAAGCCTGCATGGTTGAGCAGAAGCAAACTAGTCTTCTGCCTTTAATTAATTAAATCAGATAATTAGTTAAATGCTTGTGTTTAAGTATCTTTGAACTTCTGAAATTACTCATTAGGAAAAACTGATGCTTACCCTGGACACGGATCTATTTTGTGCAACCTGGCCAAAGGCTCATTGTATACAAAAGAGATGTCACGAGCTGTGTAGGCTAAATAGGAGTATTTATTGCACCAGAGGATCAGAAAGCAAATAACATTCATGTACAGCCATCACTCCTTCAGGCCTTTCTTTATAAAGCTCTGTGTGCCAGCAACAACAAAACGGCAGCATAATAGCAGATGCAATGCAGATAGAAAATGAGTAAACATCTCATGTGGAAGAAGAAATGTCCCAGACTCCAACAGGAAACTGAAAAGCAGTTCAAGGCAAGTGTGTTCATCTTATCCAGTCCTGGGAAAAGACTGGGATCCTGTCAGAATAATTGTGTACATGAAATCCCCTATGCTCTGATTTTGAATAGTTGGGGAATGTGATAAGGATAGAGCAGTACATAGAATAAGGATACATGAGTACATATGGTGTTAGTTTGGAGGCTAGCATTTCTGCTTCGAAACTCAGGGGCTTCAACCTTCTGGGAAAAATTAGTATTAACTGAACCTGTCAAATTATTTTGTTCATGTTCAGTTCACACTCCAGATGAAAGTTGGCTGAAGTGTCACTGTGAGCACTTCAACCAAGCCATCTGAAGGTGGCACAGGCCACAGATGGTCCTTAGCATTTTTGCAGTCCCTCTCTTAGATGCAAATATATGAGCTCAGATCTTCGAAGCAGGAACTCAACTGAAAATTATCAGAGAATATTAGATTTGTAAGTCTGAGATGTACAAGCAAGCAAGCAAAACCTGCTGACCTCTCCTCCAAGAAAATATATCTCATCCCCTTTGGTGACAAAGTGGGCTTTTCCAGACACTGAAGCTCTTCCTGGAGTTATTGAAGTGTATGCACAGGAGTGATTTCCAATCTAAAGACCTTAGGAGTGTGTATATGTCTCATTTTCCATCTGCTTAGTTGACCATAAAACCTTGTCATTCCAGTTTAGAAAGAAACTATCACATGGTCACCACAGCAAAAAGCTCAAAGCTTTGTTCCAGATGAGATGCTAGCATTAGAAAATTTCTATCTTTGAAGAGGCTGTGCTGTTTAATTTCTAACACTCTGGCATATTATGGGGCTAGACACCATAACAGCTTGTTTTTGATGTGATAAGTGGGAAAGGATGTTTAGCAATTAGCTTCAGTGTAGAAATAAGTTTTGGGTTAAGGGCAGTATAAATGGAAATCTAAAAAGGCAGTAGTTAAGATATGGAAGGATTTCCTCCCATATACATCTTTATTATTGTGTATTTATTGGCAACTATCCTGTTAATACAGACAAGGTGTTTTTCATTAAGTGTGCTGTGATATATGTTACCTTCTGCTGGAACTTTTGTTTTCTGATGCAACAGCTGGGCTCCTATGAATTGTGTTTCATTACAAGAGGTGATCTTTCAAATCAGGGTCTCTCAGAGATGTCCCAGAGAAGAAAACAGGACCTTGTGTTAAATGGGTGCCCACGGGATCAGCTCTGCTCTCTTTCACTCAAGAGGAAAACATAGAAAGAAAAATTCAAGTGACTTTCCATTCCTATTTACATGCCACTTGCTCTCACTAACAGGCATGTGTAGGCATACTGTGACCGTTTTAGGCTGTGCTTTTAAGAAAGGACAGTTACTGAAACACTCTAGCTGAATGTTTTGGTGTAAAAAGGAAAACACTACCTCACTACCACACATAGTGACCGGTGGCTGGAAAGATGAGCTCACGAAAAGAACATGAAAAGGAAGGTTATGTCCTGAGATGACGATGTGTGTTAATCCATTAAGAGAATGCTATGTCATTTCTGAATAGGCTTAGTGTCAAACTCCTGCTTCCCTCAAACTCTGGCATCATTAACAGCATGCTGTTGATAATATAACTCGAGGTTTCACTGTCTTTGACAGCTCTGCAAGGGCATTTTGGAAGGCGTTAGCCGTTTTGAATAGCTTATTTCACCAACTCATGAAGAAACGCTTTCCTTCAACACAAGCATGAGTGGTTATATTCTATACTTAATAAGGCCAAGGTAAAGAAAACCCAACTGCATATTTTTAAATATTTTATCTTTACACAAGCCTGGGTTATGCAGAGCACAGAGCCATATACAGACTTTCACAAAGAAGGTAATAATAACTGAAAAGATCTCAAGAACTGCCCAGCTCCCATGTCGAATTTTTCAAGCACAAGTACAAAGTTAGAAGAAGAAAAAAAAATAGTCCCAACAGAAGTGTTTTTAGGGATAGGAACCTCCCCAGCTGATAAGAAGCTGCATCTTCTGCTCATCTCTAGGCACAGAGGAGCAAAGACTTCTGTGCACAGAACCTCAGCATGCTAAACAACTACTTTTTCATTGAAGTATGTGTGGAAGTTATAAGCCCATAAATGGTCCTGCAAACATATGCAGGGCCTATCTATTTATCCTAGAGATTTCCTAACTTAGGAGGTGAGCATGTGGGAAAAACAGAGAGGGAGTGAGCTGTAGGAGTAAAGAAATTCTGACTTTTCCCTATATTCTAGGTACGTTTTTAGAAGCTCCTGTTCTGTGGTGGTGTCTCTTTCCTATCAATCAGCCTTTCAACTTTAGATTTAATTCTTTTTCTATTATTATTATTAATACATGCAGAACCTCTTGATGTTTCCCAAACCCTTTTCTATTATTATTATTACTGCTACTACATGTAAAACCCCTTGATGTTTCCCAACACCGTTTCTATTGTTATTATTATGAGCCAGCAGTGTGCCCAGGTGGCCAAGAAGGCCAATGGCATCCTGGCCTGTATCAGGAACAGTGTGGCCAGAAGGAGCAGGAGATATTCTGCCCCTGTACTCAGCACTGGTTAAGCCACACCTTGAGTACTGTGTCCAGCTCTGGGCCCCTCAGTTTAGGAAAGATGTTGAGTTGCTGGAACATGTCCAGAGAAGGGCAACAAAGATGGTGAGGGGTTTGGAGCACAAGCCCGATGAGGAGAGGCTAAGGGAGCTGGGGTTGCTTAGCCTGGAGAAGAGGTGGGTCAGAGGAGACCTTATCGCTCTCTACAACTACCTGAAGAGAGGTTGTAGCCAGGTGGGTGTTGGTCTCTTCTCCCAGGCAATCAGCAACAGAACAAGAGGACATAATCTCAAGCTGCTCCAGGGGATGTTTAGGCTGGATGCTAGGAAGAAGTTCTTCATAGAAAGAGTGATTGTCTATTGGAATGGGCTGCCCAGGGAGGTGGTGGAGTCACCGTCACTAGAGGTGTTTAGGAAGAGACTGGATGGGGTGCTTGGTGCCATGGTTTAGTTGATTAGATGGTGTTGGATGATAGGTTGGACTCAATCTCAAAGGTCTCTTCCAATCTGGTTTATTCTATTCTGCTCTATTCTATTACTACTACAACATGTAAAACCTCTTGATGTTTCCCAACACCTTTCTCACACAACATAAATGCTGGCAGGCTGTGGCCGTTTGACGCTGTGCCTTTAAGAAAGGGGCACACTGGCTAAATGTTTGTAAAATATTTTGGTATTCTAAACGAATTTCATTGGTAGGATTGTGGGAGGAGAGATTGGACCCAGGGGAGTTGGGAACTTTCTCTCAGTCTTCCTTCCTTCACTGTCCCTCTCGGCTGGATCTGCTTCTGGGCTTCTTGCCAAAAGATAAGAACTAACTCCCTGTGCATAGGCCTCCGCTTGCTGTACTAACTCCCTTCTCGTCTCTTCTTCTACCTCTTTGGGGGAGAAGGGAGGTAGGGGGTGAAAGGGGGGCACAGGGGGAAGCCCCCTCTGTGGGGGGTCTGGTTTCTGGTTGAGTTCATTGGCTGTATATTCCTGTATATACTGTAAAATACCTGTATTTGTTGTGTTACATAGAATCTGTTCCCTTGTAAAATATAATCTCATTTCTCCGACTGGGTTTAGCCGTGGTCTTTTTCTCAGTGGGGGAGGGAAAGCAGAGCCTTTCCTTTCAAACCACCACACAGGCTAAAAACTACTATGAAACAGGTGACTACAGAATGGAATTAGTAGCTAACATCTCAGGCTTATCCACATGAACAATCTAGGGTAAGGGATAGTAAGAAGCAGAAATAATTAAACATAGCCATCCCCTTCTACTTCCTTGGGAGTCCCTGTTTCAATAGCCATTGAGTATTTTGGTTGTTATTTTTTTCCATTGAGTATTTTGGTGGTTGTTTTTTCATCTTGCTTAGCCTGATGGTCACGGTGCTGCCCTGCCAGCATCACTGTGCATATGTGCCCAAAGAACTCACAGATCACCATATACAGGAAATTCATTAAAAATGTAATCATTTACCACTAACTTTGGATTTCTTCCAATCTGACCCTCACCTTCATGAGACCCTTAATTATTTTTTTTCTAATTGGCAACCAAGATCTTTTTTTGGTGGCTCAGTGGAGATGGTTGTGTCTCCCTTTCGCTGGGGCTAGGAGGGATCTCAGATGTGATCTTCTTCATATCCTGCACCAAGCTGTCCCAAGTAGATCTGGGATCCATTTTGAGCCCTGCACTTAGTCATCACATTAGTCACAGACAACGAAAACATTCTGTTCCTGTTCTCTGGCCAGACACTAAATCTCTGCCCTGGAGGATACGCACTAAATACAGCACTATTGTGCACTGAGAAGGCTCTGCTCAGCTGGGTAAGGCAGGAAGCACATTGAGAGATTAATAAATACACATTAAATGATTTTTAAGGGTAAACTTCTGAAGCTGCAGAACCTATATGACCTCCCCCTGCTTTTGAAGCACAACTCTCAGGAGTGTTAAATGAGAGAACAGAGCTGGCACTGAGGAGTGGTGAGTGCCTTGTTCCTCAGCTAGGCTGTGCTGACAATCATTTATACCAGCAAACGTGGTAAAAGGAGTAAAAAAATTGATTCCAAATGTCATCATAAAACATCTTCTATTTTAATCACTGTGTTTTAGAGCAAAAGACTGTAAGCAGAGAGTGCCAAAATGCAGTCTCCATGGCTCTGACCTAGTACAAACAGTGAGTGAAAGTCTCACTTCCAGGATTTTCTCTAGCCTTTGACAAATACTTTTACTCATTGTTTGAAAATAAAGGATAAGCATTGTGGTAAGACCTGTGAAAAAGCAATCAAATTAAATGCCATCGGTATAAACCTGAGAAAAGTCTGACAAGCAAACAATGGCTACGTCAGAGAATTGTTACAACACTTCACTGCTGTTATAATGCTATAGTATCTACCTTAGCAACAGCCTGTGGTTTGTTTGAGCTACATAAATTCTGAAGAAGCTGACATTGCAGTGATTCAGTGGATAATATAGTTGGGTTCTTGTTAAACTACAAGTAAAATTTAATCCCATTTCATTTAGCAAATAACACCTGATTAAGCTTGTCTGGCGTCTCATATATTAGAGGACAGCCACCCTTGATACGAGAGCTGAATTGAGTGAGAAAAATGACTGGAGAGGACCAAAATAACAGCCTTAATATGTAATTCTTCTATTTCAGCTCAAAAAGGAGATGACTATTCCTGTCCTGCACAGGCTTGAAGAAAGTGACTTTCACAAGGTCACTCAACAGTGCAAATTGTCAGGATCCTACCCAATACTATCCCCATTAGGTTACAGAGGAGACACTTCATTTCAACACTGCCATTTATTTCCAGCCATGAATGCACAGTGGACCTTCTCCTTTAATGCAGTGTGTTTTCTATTTGCATGCTTAAACTCTGGAGCACCTCAGTCCTTTCTCATCCTCACTTGCACACCAGGGAACAGGTAGTTCTGTGTGCATTATTGTTTACTTCCTCTCTCTTTCAACCTGTATTTTGCAACGCCTTGAATCAGCTATTTCTAAGCATTCACAAAACAGTTTATTTCACCGCTGAACTGAATCCAATAACAGTAGCAACTCTTCTGCTATGTTCTCAGTGGTGCCCTCCAAGTCCTTGGCATCTGGAGAGCGGTGCATTCTCATTGCACTGTGACTTTTGCAGTTGGGAACTGGGCTTGTGTCAGGCACAAGACCATTCCTTCAGGTGTCCAGGGCTACTCAGCTGTTAAAACATTACAGTTGGGGTTTTCTACAAAGCCCAGCTAGGAAGTTGTCTTTGATCTTTGATGACAATTCCCATTACAGTGATCTTTGTGATTTCCTAACAACAACTGACCTGAGCCAGTGTTGAAGGTAAAGAACTAGATTGCATTGGAAGGCTGTGAAAGCCAGCACAGACAAATCTGTGCTGTAGTAATTAGTAATGTTGTGTTCTGCTCCCATGCTTTACCATCTGGAGAGACAGTAAAGGGAGCTGAGAAGTTACCATGGTGGTTGCAATAACAGCCAGTTGCTTTTCTCTGTCTGGGAGACATCTGATCTGTTTTGCATTTGAAGCCTTTGCTGGAAGGAGTTATGGCTCTATGAATATTATTGTGTTCTTAGTCATACATTTATTAGATACAAAATATTTTCACTGAGCATTTCTTAGAACCATTATAAAGCACTTGAACAGTTTTATATGCTTTAGCCAGCCCTATTCTTTGCTTTGGTGAATGTGCCTCCCACTATCCCTTTCCTTCTCCCAAACAAAAGAAAATGATGATTTAATCTAGAAGACAAATGCTGAGGGCATCAGCAGATGTGGTTTTGTTTCTCCACATTGATTCAGGGCCTCTTACAAATCCCCCAGATTAAGTCATCTGATTTCATTGCTTCATAAGTGGTTTGGATCAGGCCTTTTCCATGATCCTGGGGAAGCCACTTTACAAACACTTCTGTGAAACAGGGATGGCAACAGAACCTGTCCTCAAGCCCTTTGCTCGGCAGCTGCCATATATGCATGTTGTCATGATGATGGAGAAGGAAACAGTTAATGGCCCAGCCATTATTACACCAGGTGGAAAAGAAGTAATTTTTGTTCACATTTCATTATTGTTTAAAGTGCTCAGAACTAAAAAAGGAAATATCTGATGATTAATGATGTGTTTATGTTGACTTTCTTCCCATCCACAATTTCCTAATATGAAGAAATACTTCCTCAGCACAGAAACACGGTGTTGAGAGGGAGGTGTCAGAGGACAAAATAGAACTCAGAAGCCTCTTTTGCACAAGGGCTTTGGTTTGCAATTTGCAGGAGTTAAGCACAGTTAAGAAAGGAGCCATTTCCCAGGCTCCTTATGGCTGCTCCAAACACACATAACACCGATGGTGGTTGTGTTGCAAGGGACTCTTAGTCCCAGAGAGGGGACAAGGCCATGCTGGCCCCATTTAGACCTGGTGGTGGCTAGGATGAGGAGCCTTGTGGCTGACTTTCATGCTCAGAGGTACTTTTCTGCTGGGGTATTTCTGGCCTCCCCCCATCCTGCTTATTTTCATGTCCCTGCCTGCTTGCCAGCCTTGCCAAGTCCTCCAGCTTCATTATTTATTTTTTTTCTTCTTGCAGAGCTCTCCAAGATCGACCCTGAGCCACGGGCAAGCTCTGGGAGAGGCAGCAGAGGAGAACAGCAAGCTCTTAAAAGTGAGGCTCTCCAGCCGTCGCAGGAGGTGGCTGTGCCAAGATGTGAAAGGATTGTCTATTCCTGCTTTAGCAAGGTTTTACGGCTCTGTTCACACTTCCATCTGTCTCCTTCCCTCTATTCCCCCTCCCTTCCCTTCTCTTTTTCTGTCGGATGCTTCGAGGAAAAGAAAATTTATGGAAGTGGTTCCAAGAGCTCTTTGCTCTGCCTTGGTGCTAGTCGGTGCATGCTCGTGGCTGGCTCAGCCCTCCCTTTCTCCCTGCCTTGCCCAAACCTCCTTCACCTCACACAAAAGATAGATCATGTTACCATTCATTAGCTGCCTCCTGGGCCCCAGCCTCCAGAGCTGGTTGAGTACATCCTTAAAAGTGCCAGGTACATGCAGCTCCCTGCACCTCCTTTACAGGATAAAATTACCTTTCCAGGTTCCTACTCTGGATAAAAGGGGAATTTCAAGTCTTTTTCAAGAGAATAAAGCAAAAAAAAAAAACCACAAACAAAAAAACAAAAGAAAAAACAGAAAAGAGATCATGCTTTGTGCATGGGGAAAAGTGGTAGTAAAAGAAGGTTGTTCTTTCTGGTCTAATCAGGACATAGCTTAATAAGTGTGACAATGTTGGAGAGCAGTGATAGGTGCTCAGTTTTGAGGACAGGCTACCCAAGTGGCAGGTCCCACATCCCCAGGGTCAAATTCAGGTGTGTTCCAGAAGGAAAGTAGGATCCCCTCAGCCCCTGCAGGCTCTTTGCCTGCCTCAGTATGCCACAAAAGCAGCTCCTTTGCTGTGCATTGCAATAAATAAATAAATTGTTGTTGGTTTTTTTTTTTTGGCAGTGCTGGGTTAACAGTTGGACTTGATCCTAAAGGTCTTTGCCAGTCCAAACAACATTCTGTGGTCATCCAAGGCCAAGCAAGAACTACAAAAGGCAGATTTTTTGCCCTTTTCTGCCCTCCTCTTCCTGTTCTGCTCCTTATTCTCTTCCATCTTCACCTGTCTTGTTTTCTCCCTGTGTCTCCAAGGCTTTCAGGTCTCAGTACTGCTCTGTTTACATCAGAGATAAGACTGCAAAATACAAAGCTTGAAATCCCTGAATCAATCTCTAATCTTAGTTTCACGCAGCTCTTCTAAACCTTGATGGCCATTTTTATTTCGAGCTTGGTCCTGATCTCAACAGCAACTTCAAGAATTCAGAGCTGTTCACCATCTGCCTTCCATTGCCTCAAACCCAGGTCAAATCTGGGTTTCAGAGACTGAATTTTCATTGCCGTATTTCTGTATTCAGACACTGTTCATGGCACTGAGACCAAGCTTTGGCTGACTTAGACTGGGATTTTCAAACAGTGTATTGCAAAAGCAGTGATACAGGAGCTTTCTGAGTGCCATAACATACTTATAAGATGATCATAGCTGTTATTAAGAGTACTGATAAAACCAACCTATTTCCCTTATGCAGTGTTAAGTATCTGAAATGCTTGATTTTTACAGAGCGAGATCCCCAAATGCCCTAACTCTGAATAGACTTCATGGTCTTCAGAGGTCCCTCCCAACCCCTACAATTCTGTGATTCTGCCATAGTTAAAACCCTGTAAACCATTTCAAGTAACAAATTCATAAATCATACTCAATGGATGTGTTCATTGACTAATGTTGAGATATATATATAGATATACATATATATATTAAAAAAAAGGGCTCAGAAACTAAGATCTTGCATGACAGGAATCAGCCAAGATTCATTTTCTGCAGGTGAACTGCAAACTTTAAAATGGATCAGCCATGCTGATGGACCCTGCAGCCTGGTCACACTCAGGATGCTGTTCTAAAGCTTGTCAGGCCGAGAGCTACAGCAGCAGCATAAAAAACAAGTCCATGTTTAAGGTTTCTTGGCCTTCGCTCCACAAGGATGTCTCACCTACAATAGAGCCAGTGACTCATCCTTCAATTATTGCTGCTGTCATTCTGGTCCAAATTGCTTGGAGGAAGGGAAGCACAGATAGAGGCACTTTGGGAGATTAAAATAACCGTGTCTGAGATGCTTTATAACAGCTTTGCTATAAGGAACCTGCTTTCTCCATGATTACTTTGTTATGAATTCACTTGTGCAACTCCTTCTTGGAACAGCACAGTTTGTTTCTGGAAACAGGAATTAGTGACAGGAGATTCATTATATAGACAGAGAATATTTTCCTTACAAAAAAAATCTGTCAGGTCAAGGCAGGCTTTTATATTACTGTTTGTAAAACAAGGTGTTTACATACCTGTAAACCTGCCATGTATTTTTTTTCCTTCCCTGATGAAAGTCGCCTTTAGAAAAGTAGGTGGAAACTGTTCTTTGGCACTGGAGGCAGAGCAAGAGGAGGAAAAGCCATGTCACCATGCTTCCCTCCCCCATTCTCCCTCCACATGGTGCCCAGAGCAGCTAAACACTCCAAACACAGGAGCAAATCTCACAAGCAATAGGAACATGCAGCGAGCACCCTGCTGCCATCAGCAATACTCTCTGCTCTGCTCAAACTGCAGTGTTGCCTGCAGGGATGATATAGCCTTCTGCCTGCAGCTTCACTCTTGCCTGCAACCAGCTTTCTGCCAATCATTACATCTGTCCCCAGCTCCATGGGAGAAGCCCAAGTCTTTGTCATAATGCTAATAGTTAAGATATTCTAGATGATAAATAAAAGTGCTAAGAACTCGCTGTACTGTGCATTCCTCCACTGTAGGCAGCCACTCAACTGTTTTATCTAGATGATCATCTCTGAAGGAAAGCATTTATAATTTGGCAGTCATGGTCAAAGTGTTTAGACAGTTCAGTCAATGGAAAACCCTGAGGGGGAAAAAGAAAACTAAAACAAACCCATGAAGACAGAGGGATGTAAAAGGGAATGCAAATCCCACTTGATAAACTGTGTCTTTAAACAAAACCTGGCCTCTCTTGCCCACGGTGAATACATAAGGACTGTCATTTTCTCAGCCTCCCAAAGGTGGAGGGAAACAGCTTTCCTAGATAAACAACACACATGAAGATAGAAATTAGATGCTCAAATCCAAACCAGGAAAGCTGCAAACTGCACAGGATCTCTGCACTACTGCTCTCCTTACTTGAGGGCTGGTACAGTCGGTGCTAGACATTTTTATACTGGAGTCAACACTTCTGTCCCCTAATTTACCTTGCTGTTTGCCTACCCCCAGGAACACAACATTTGCATTCAGATAAACACAAACCCACCCCCTCCCAAACCTACACAGACTACTTAATTAAGAGCTTTGGAGTGGAAACCACACATCATTTCCCCAAATAAAGGGCTGCTTCAGAGGAGCTCTCCATTCTGCTCTGAGATAAACAGAAATCAGGAGGCAAGGGGCCAGCTCATCTCCTGAACTCCCATCCACGGGCTAGCATCACCCACTAGGCTCTACAAACACAGGCTAGTGCTGGGAACAAATAAAAGCAGCCAAGTTTGTTGCTGGCCTGGCTCTGGTGAGGGTGGAGCTGCCTTTGCAGGCGTAGGGCTGGAAATGCCTGTCTCCTCCGCAGCAAAAAAAACCCCAACACACCAACCTGGAGGGCAGCCAGGCTCCACTGGTCTGACTGCTGCAGGGAGGAAGGAGCTGTAAGCCAGCAATTAGTAATCCTGCTACTAACAGGAAAGATCGCTAGGAAGTATAAATAGGTTGGCTGTTTATATGTGAGGTAGCGTAGGAAGTCATGTTGATCACGCTTGGGTTTTCTTTTGGAAAGCTGCCTTCTGGAGGAAAGGTTGTGGGGGGTGAGGACTGCAGCACCTGGGTGACAAAGAATTTTGTACTTAGAGGTTTGGGGCTGGCTTTAGGGAGTACTGAGTCCAGTTCTGGAGATCCAGCACAAGAACGACACGAACCTGTTGGAGCAGGTCCGAGGAGGCCACAAAAATGATCAGAGGGATGGATCATCTCTCTAATGAGGACAGGCTGAATAGGGGTTGTTCAGCTGTGAGAAGACAAGGCTCCAGGGGTACCTTACTGTGGTCTTTCAGCACTTAGCCACCAACAGAACAAGAGGACACAGTCTCAAGCTGTGCCAGGGGAGGTTTAGGCTGGATGTTAGGAAGAAGTTCTTCATAGAGAGAGTGATTGCCCATTGGAATGTGCTGCCCAGAGAGGTCACCATTGCTGGAGGTGTTTAAGAAGAATCTGGATGAGGCCATGGTTTAGTTGATTAGATGGTGTTGGGTGATAGGTTGGACTTGATGATCTCAAAGGTCTTTTCCAACCTGGTTAATTCTATTCTATAAGAAAGATGGGGACAGACCTTTTAGCAGGGTCTGGCAGCATTCCAATGTTTTCATACACACACCCCCTATCTAACAGGGAAAGGAGCTTTTCTGAGCAATATGAAAAATAGACTCACGAGTACTCCACAAAGTACTCATAAGTAGCACAGAATTAAGAGAAATAAAGAGAGTTCAGGCTTCAGAAAGTGGATTGGGTCATTTGTACCAATGGTAGAGCAAGGAAATACATAATTCTCTAGAACTTCATCTTTTTTAGAAGAAGTGTTGGCACCACTTAATGATTCAGAGAGAAAGAGAAAATTGGTAACCTTCTGCTTCTGTTTCCTGGTGTGTTTCCTCCACAGATTGTGCAGATGAATATGGGTATGGTGGCTCCCTCTTTAGGAGGGGGACACAATCCAAAGGGTAACTGAAAATAAGGCAGTAGATAAGCTTTTTTTGGCATGTGTAAGAAGATAAACTCTAAAATACAGAAAGTAGAATTGGAGAAATCTCCTTAACAGGATTCCTATCTACCCACCCACCCATCCATCCCCAGGAAAGAGTATGCCTTTCACAAGGGGCACGTTGGGAAAGGAGCCATCAGAACACCATTAGCAATTTCCCTGAGTCCTTAGAAATTAAGGATGTTAATTTATTAATGATGCTAAAAATGAATTACATCAGGCTAGAGGACAATGACAAATCATGCCTCTTGGACCACTGCCTCACACATCTGATTACAAATGTCAATTTGGAATCAGTCTTTCAAATATACCAGCCATGTCCCCACTGGAACCCACAACCATGTGTAGTTTGGCCAGTCCACCTAACCACTGAATTAAAGGGAAAACCAGGTGTGCCTAGGGGTGCAGGAATTATTAGTGAAGACATGCATCACACTTGGAGCAATGGGGCAGCATGACAACATAACACAAAAAGGAAATGATCCCTGATGTGCCCTTCGCTTTCTTTAGCGGCATATTGTTTCTGGTCCAAATTATGTAAGGTCCTCAAGTGCTCCTTGACAGTACCTGGAGGAAACTGCCCTAAAAATCTGCCAGTTTTGTCTTAGATAAATAGGTACAGTTTCTTTAGTGCTCCCCACATTTCCTCACACTCACTTCAGAGAGTGCTCCTAGTCTGAGGCAGCGATATTTAGCTCTCAAGCAATTGGCAGGTTTTTAAGGATCATTGCACGTTTTCGCGCTCAAGTGATAAATCTGGATGTGAGCTCCTGGCAGGGCCAAGGGGAACGTGGATGTGTGCTGCAGAAGACAGGTTTACAGCACTAAAACCTAGGAGAAATAATTATGTGAGCCACTTTGGATGAAATAATAATTAAGCCTTATTGGGGTTTGAAAGTTTGGTTTACGATGTTTTTCTCTCACCATTTTTCATTTTCATGAACCTCTGGCAGTTTCTGCTTCCAGATGGGACAAGCAGCAAAGTGGCTGAAATGAACTAAGAATGTGGGAAACCCATAGACTCTAGGAGGGGATATGCTGGCAGTCTTGAGAGAAACTTTGTTCTTTTGAGACACAGAATTTTGTTATATTTCTCAGGCTGAAAAGTACAAAGTAAAAATTAAGGAGCTGCAATACTTTTGGGGGTTCATTCAAACTAAAACTCTTTTCCATGCAAAGGAAAGAAAACTTCTAAGGTTCAGCAGTGTTTTCCCTGAGGAACCTTTACCTTGAGGTAGAGCACAGGGGAAAATACAAAACTCACATCCTGGTCGAGGATCAGAGGAAAAAGAACCATGTCTCTTTGAAAGCGAAGTGTAATGCAGTGGTCTGGACCTTTGATAACTAGCACATTCAACAATATCATGTCCTCCAGTTTCTATGCACTGCACAAGCAGGAACAGCAAGCTGGATGCAATAGGAATTTCTCCACATGCTAATAAAACTGTGTTTCAAACAGCGCTGAAAATGGTTAACTTGCTGTATTAAATGTTTTGCAATATTAGTCCTTGGATCATTAGAGTATGCTACTATCCATACCAGAAATGGACAGGTTAAAGGCCCCAAATTTTATTCCAGGTCTGAAAAGTGCTGCAAGAACTGAATGGTGGACCCTTGCAAAAAGGAATTCTGTAGAAGTCCAGGCCACACAAACATGTGTTCTGCTGTCAAACATGTATTCAGCACTTGTCCACACACTTTGAAACATCTGAGCCTGTGCACTCACCACAGCCATAAACTGACTTCACAGCCTCCTGCATCAGAGCTTCAATACTCACTTCCTACCTAGACTTCTGACTTCCGTGTCTATAGGAAAGCTGAGTTTACTTGGTATCATCATCTTCTCCATGTGGCTAAGGAGGTAGAATAGAATAAACAAGGTTGAAGAGACCTTCAAGATCACCGTATCCAACCCATTATTGAACACTATCTAATCAACTAAACCATGGCACCAAGCACACCATCAAGTCTCCTCCTAAACACCTCCGGCGATGGCAACTCCACCACCTCCCTGGCTAGCACATTCCAATGGGCAATCACTCTCTCTACGAAGAATTTCTTCCTAACATCCAGTCTAAGCTTCCCCTGGCACAGCTTGAGACTGTGTCCTCTTGTTCTGGTGCTGGCTGCCTGGGAGAAGAGACCAGCCCATGCCTGTCTACAACTGTCCTTCAGGTAGTCATAGAAAGCAATAAGGTCTCCCCTGAGCCTCCTCTTCTCCAGGCTAAGTAACCCCAGCTCTCTCAGCCTTTCCTCATAGGACTTGTTCTCTAAACCCCCCACCAGCTTTGTTGCCCTCCAAAGCTAGGCTTGCAACGGTGTGACTATGAACTTGTTTGGAATTTTGGCCAATATGTTCATAAATAACGTAAATATCAAAGAATGCAAACTATTGTACACTGGCAACACCCATTACCTCCAGCACTGGCAAGGATTATATTGCATAAACATTTATGTAATAGTAAAATTCCATTAATTTAGATAATAAAGATTAATAGACTAACCTAAAACCACACACCCCTGAAGAGAACTTGAATGTTTTTGCCATTTTGTTCTGGGGAGGGAGACAGGGAGCAAATCAACATCTCTTTTCAAATGCTTTGAACAGAGACTTGGTTTCTGAGTCATTTCAAGTAGAGAAGTTTGATTGTAGCTGCCCTCATGCCTCTTGCCTAGAACTCATAAAATGAGCTTTTTATCGCCAGGGGTTATTGAGAGACTAAAAGGAGCAGACTTCTGACAAATGAAACAGCAAAGAAATAGTGAAGATGGAGGTCCTGAGTCAGAAGAGTTCCCAAGCACCTAACTGGTGCTGGATCTTAGAGACAACTATCCACGTTATTGAGGCTACTCACATACTCAAAACTAAAGAGATGCGAACTGTCCTATTTGCTCCCTGCAAGAAAACAAGTGAAGGAGACCTATGTGGCCTATTCAATTAAGAAAGAGGACAACTAAGAGAGAGAGAAAATAATAATCACATGGTTCAGTAAAACTGATGGATAATAATGTGGCAAATAGTCTGTTAAGAATGTAACAGATGTTTCAGAAGAATAAGACCCCTTCTCCTTGGGGTGGTACTCTCAGTGATCAAATTGAAGGACTTCTCCCATTGTCCAGTTTTTGATGACAACATCAGGGCTCAGGAGGAACTTCGATCCACAGGAGCAGAATCAGCCTTCTGCTAAAGGCACTGGCTGATCCACCTGGGTTGTTTTGCTCCCACAGACTGTGACAATCTCACTACATTTAAGGAGATGGCAGTACATCTGAGGTGAAACACTCCAGATCTTGCTCATAGGAGAGCACCCCATCAGTTCAGCTGTCAGATTTCACATTTCCAGCTACAACATAGGTTGTATGAAAACCAGGGAACTGAAAAAGCTGTGCAGGGAAACATAAAGAGCTCAGCGGATGGACACCAGAGACTCAGCCTTCAAAATGAGGGCTGCCATGAGCTCCGTTCTGCCCCATGAATCACACAAAGTTCACCTGTGTTATTTGCCTATTCAATACAACACTTGTTGGCCAGGTTTCTAACCTTAAGTACACGTGCAGCGAGATGCTGCAGACTTCTCCTGGATTTGAAACTGGATGCATATCTCACTGCCTTCTAGAATGAAGGTTTAAAATCAGATTTTGAGACCTAAAACCCATGCAATACAGAAATGGTGTGGAATTAGGCTTCCACTTCAAGCATCTCAGTAATCAAAGCAGTGTCCAAACCCTCTGTCTGCTTTGGGTTATCTGGAAGCGGTCCAGCATGCTAGATTATCCAGATAGATAGTGAGATATATTTGGGGAATTTAAGTAACACAATTTACAAATGGCAAGTACACACTCCTCTGGTTTCCCAGCCTAATCCCAGGAATGCATTGCTTGGAATTTCACAGAGCAATCATAAAGCCCCCCACACACTACTTGTATTCCTTCTTAGGGAAATACAGTACCAAAGATCATTGTAACTCCCTTTTCCAAGCTGATTTTTATACTAAGGTCTAATTCCATAGAAAATAACATCGTGCCACATTGCAAACCCATACTTTCATCACAGCCCTTGGACTTCAGTCGCATTTCTCCTTCTTGTACACAAAGACTGAAAGCAACCAGCAGAGTGACAAAGCCAGGTTAATACTGATTTTACAAATAAAATCCAAAGCCATCAGTTCCAGGCTGAGTTTAATTCTAAGGCTCACATCTTCACATAGTCCCAGCAGTGTTGGCTGCTTTATCTTAGAAATCCACCCCCCCCAGCCACTGCTGGAGACACAGCACCTAAATTAGATTGTCTCTCAGCTGGGTATTGCATGGCACCAGAGAGGAGGGGAAATAGCCTCCCTGCAAGGATAATGAAATGCACACTGTAAACTCTTGCTGAAACCATACACCTTTCCTTGTTCTTCTATCATCAAAATCAAGTTTATAGGCATTATATTTTGGAGTGTATCAGTTATCTTTGCTTGTAACATTAACAGCTGCTATTAAAGATAATAGGTAAGAGGCAAGTGGAAATGGAGAGAAGGTGATAGATCTGACTGACATTTACTGGCATGGGACAATGGAGCAGTTTTGTGAAGCTTTTCTAGCGGTGGCCCAAAACCAATCAAGATTGGCTCCATGGTGTCTTGCCAAGAATACAATAATCTTCCTCTGCAACCTCTTCAGCAGGGGCCAGTGACATAAGAGCTTCAGAGAAGGTCACACTATTGCAACAGTAAATGCGTATAATGCATGTAAGACATAAGATATGCATAGGCATAAGTCTCCTCTGACATCTGGGTTCCCCTTCTGGGAGCTAAGGAATATTTTGGGTAAGTTTAATGTAGGGGCTTCTTTTCAAGGTGATTGATAATGGGCATGCTACCACTGATGAGGAAATGTTGTGCTGTCTATGAAGTATTAGCCTGGAGAAGAGAAGTGGCCAGGAAGACCTTACTGAGAATTTTTAGTATTTAAAGAGGGCTTAAAAGAAAAAAAATAAAATCAAAAAAACCTTCTTTAACAGAGTCTGTTGAAACAGAAAAAGGATAAAGGTTTTAACCTGAAAGAGGGGAGGTTTATACTAGGTAGAGGGAAGAAATATTTTACAACCAGGATGGTGAAACACTGCCACAGGTAGCCCAGAGAGGAGGTAAATGCTCCATACCTGGAACCATTCCAGATCAGGTTAGATGGGGCTCTGAGAAACCTGATCTATTTGAAGATGTACCTGCTTACTGTCAGGGGGTTAGACTAAGCAACCTTCAAAGATCCTTTTGAATCCAAACCATTCTATGATTCCATCTTGTTAAAATTACTGTGCTTGTCTTAATCTGAGGCTAGAACTCATTTTCATTCGAAGTGACAGGGATGGGTGGTTCTTGCTCTCTCTTCATGGCCATATTGTTTGTATTTTCTGCAACCCTCAAGTGATAAAAGGGATACAATAATCTGCTTTTTGTCTCCCAGCCAAACTGTCAGCTCAGACAGGCCTGCAGATCAGCAGCCTCAGAGATTTTCATACGCACGGGATGCAGGGCACTTTATAAAGCAAACCCAGGTCACTTCTCAGACGAAAGCCACCCGTGAAGTGTCAGCCTACAGGAATCAATTCACACGTGTTTTAATCAACTTGTAAGGTACACTGGATATATGGGAATAGTTAAATTTATAGAGCTTGGAGTCTGGCCCATTAAACTCTGTCTATACCATTTTAACATTTCTGGAAGCCTACATTCAGATTTGCCTCGGGTCATGATTGAAATGAGTACTGTGGCCGTTTGACGCTGTGCCTTTAAGGAAGGGGCACACTGGCTAAATGTTTGTAAAATGTTTTGGTTTTCTAAACGAATTTCATTGGTAGAATTGTGGGAGGAGAGATTGAACTCAGGGGAGTTGGGAACTTTCTCTCAGTCTTCCTTCCTTCGCTGTCCCTTTCGGCTGGATCTGCTTCTGGGATTCTGGCCAACTAAGATAAGATACTAACTCCCTGTGCAAGGCCTTTATTCCTTTCCTGCCCTGTTAACTGTCCTCGTCTCTTCTTCTACCTCTTTTGGGGGAGAAGGGAGGTAGGGGGTTGAAGGGGGCACAGGGGGAAGCCCCCTTTGAGGGGGGGTCTGGTTTCTGGTTGAGTTTATTTGCTGTATATTCCTGTATATATTGTAAAATCCCTGTATTTGTTGTGTTACATAGAATCTGTTTCCTTGTAAAATATAATCTCATTTCTCCGACTGGGTTTAGCCGTGGTCTCTTTCTCAGTGGGGGAGGGAAAGCAGAGCCTTTCCTTTCAAACCACCACACTTTTTTTATTGGCGCCCAACGTGGGGCCGGGTAATTAAGTAATTAAGTTGATTTATTGCTTGTCTCAGCCGGAGAAACGAAATGAAGGTGCTCTGGGTTTTAGAACGTTTATTCTTCTCGGTCTGTGGCATGTTGGTCTACCGGTACTGCATCGGATTGATGTTAGACCAGATAGGTAAATATTTAATGCGTAAAATCTATTTGTGGTTTATGCATAGGATCCAGCTGTTGTATAAACACTGTTTGGGTTTTTTTCGGCTCACTAATTACGGCAATAGAACGTCTTCCACTTTGCCGATCGAGATAAGGGAGTTTAACACTTCAGGAGGTCAAAGAGTAACTTTAAGTGCTGGCTGGGATCTTAAGGTGATTTATTTGACAGGTGTAATCCTGCTGTTGCTGATAATTATTGTGTGTCTGCTGTGGGCTCTATATATAGAGAAAAAGGTTTCTCGACCATGCTTTGTGATTAAGCAAAAATCTAGGAAGCGTAGGCGTTCCTCTAAGTCTGCCCCAGAGTCCTCGAGTGATGAGGAAGGGGCTGCGTCAGTTAGAAAAATAGCAAAACCTATTGGCAAAGCTGCCTTAAATGCTCCACTCTATGACTTTGGCAAGCAGCCAGGGGCGGCTCCCATTCCCAAGATGGCGACCGGTAGTGAGGCAAGGTCATTTCCGTCCGCCATGACAGGACCGGAAGGGGCCCCCACGGCGGCTGATTTAGATCAGGACCTGTCAGCTTCTATCAGGATGGCTGTAAATTCAAACACAGCTCCAGTTAAACAAGTAGCAGTCTTAAAGACCAGAGGTGGAAAGGCCAAAGCTGATCCAGGAGCTAGTGGAGCTAATGGAGGAGAAGAGCAGGAGACTGATCCTGGTGAGGGAACCTCTGCTAAACAGGATGATCCTGGTGAGGGAACCTCTGCTAGGAAAGTGCCTGCTGAAGATGAGGAGAAGATTTGTCTTAGAGATATAGCTGAGTTATTGAGATCATCACAGGATGGAGATGCAGCTAAGACAGCAGCTGGCAGTGGCGCTTTTCAGCTTAAAGAGGTCCTTAGGAGAGTGACAGCAGGATTATGGGGACAAAAGGTTCAGGAAGATGTGATAGATGGAGAGCAAGATGACATCACCGAATGCTCGTCACCGAGGGAGGAGATTCGCAATGTCCGCAAAGATTACCTCAGAGCAGATAAGGAACCCATCCTATCTTGGCTTGCTAGGTGTTATGATACAGGTGCTCCAGCTCTAATAGTTGGAGACAAGTCAGCAGCTCAGCTAGGAACTCTCTCAAAGGATAATGGAATAGATAGACATCTAGCCAGGATTCTCGGTAAGGTTAATCTGTGGATACGCCTTTTAATGGCGGTTTCCCTGAGATACCCTTCCCGAGATGATCTTCCATGGAATCCTAAGCCCTGGACTACCATAGATGAGGGAATTAAGCGTCTGAGAGAGTTTGCCATTAGAGAGATACTCTATGGTGACCATGATACTCTGAACCCTGATGATATTCCTGTGGCAGCTGGTCTTGCTAAAAAGCTCATCAAGCTTGCTCCTTCCAATTATGCAAATATTTTGGCAAGTAGAATTGTGGCAAGAAATTATGGTGGAGATCCTCCTACGGTTGGCCAATTCACTGATCAACTAAGACAATTGGATGATAGCATGACACGTGTTTCTTTGGTTTCAGCCATTGAAACGCTGTCTGGAAAAATTGAGAATTGCATGAAAGAGCTGAAAGATTCCATATGCCAATTGGCACAAAGAGATGATTCCAATTCTTCCTCCAGGTGGGTGCAGGTTTCAGCTGTGAGGAATAGACATCCTCTAAGGAGGTCATTCCAAAACAGGCCAAACCAAAACAGACCACCAAGGCAATCACGTAGGACCATTTGGATAACTCTGCGTGATCAGTTTGGTGAGAACATGAACAGGTGGGATGGCCAACCAACTTCTAATCTTTTCAGGAGACTGAGGGAACTGCAGAGTGGCAGAACCCAGGGTAGCAATACCAGAAGGGTAGCTGTTACTTCCACAGTTCCCCAGGACAACAATGACAGCTCCAACAGTGACTCCAGTTCTAACACTGCACAGTGTGCTCGTTGCACCTGTGGAAATGTTCCCCACAATTAGGGGTGCCCTGCCTCCCGCCAGGGGGAGGAGAGGGATAATGGAGATAACAGAATCTATTGGGATGTGTACATCCAGTGGCCTGGCACTTCACACTTTCAGAAGTACAGGGCCTTGGTTGACACAGGAGCTCAGTGCACCATATTGCCATCAAATTATCAGGGATCAGAGTCCATAACTATTCTGGGAGTCACTGGTGGATCTCAAGAGTTAAGTAAGGTAGAGGTTAATATAAGTCTAACTGGTAAGCAGTGGAAGAAGCATACAGTTGTGACCGGACCTGATGCACCTTGTATTTTGGGAATTGATTTTCTGAGAGAAGGGCGTTTCAAGGACCCTAAAGGTTACGAATGGGCTTTTGGAGTAGCTTCTGTAGAAATTGATGGACAAAAGCTGAAGCTGTCTGCTAGACCTGAACTCTCTGATGAATCTGCAGTTGTGGGACAACACAAGATTCAGGACATTAAGTTGCCGGTTGCTTCTCAGACTGTGCATCACAGACAATACAGAACCAACCGTGACTCTTTGTTGCCCATTCAGAATCTGATTCGTCAGTTGGAGAGTCAGAAAGTCATCAGCAAAACTCATTCACCTTTCAACAGTCCAGTGTGGCCTGTGCGAAAGCCGAATGGAGACTGGCGTCTGACAGTGGACTACCGAGCCCTGAATGAAGTAACTCTGCCTATGAGTGCAGCAGTACCAGACATGATGGAACTCCAGTATGAGCTGGAATCCAAAGAGGCCAAATGGTATGCCACCATAGACATTGCTAATGCCTTCTTCTCTATTCCCATAGCAGAGGAATGCAGGCCTCAGTTTGCTTTCACCTGGAGAGGAATCCAGTACACTTTCAACAGACTGCCAATGGGCTGGATCCACAGCTCCAGCATCTGTCATGCAGTAATCCATGATGCTCTGGAGGAAGGTGGTGCTCCAGAACACATCCAGTTCATCGATGATATCATCGTCTGGGGTAAAACTGCTGAGGAAGTCTTCGAGAAAGGTAACAAAATCATGGACATCCTTCTGAATGCAGGTTTTGCCATCAAGAGAGACAAAGTGAAAGGTCCTACCACAGAGATCCAGTTTCTGGGAGTGCAGTGGCAGGATGGACGCCGACACATTCCAGTGGATGTGGTAAACAGAGTCTCTACCATGGCAAATCCCACCAACAAGCAAGAAACTCTACGTTTCCTGGGGATAGTGGGATTTTGGAGACTACACATTCCTGGATACAGTCAGATTGTGAAACCTCTGTATGATGTGACTCGGAAGAGGAACAGTTTCCACTGGGGACCTGAACAACAAGCAGCCTTTGACCAGATAAAGCAAGAAGTAGTTCAAGCAGTGGGTCTGGGACCTGTCCGAGATGGTCCAGACATTAAGAACATTTTGTACACGGCTGCAGGTGACAATGGTCCAACCTGGTGCTTGTGGCAAAAAGCTCCAGGTGAGACATGTGGACGACCTCTTGGTTTCTGGAGTCGAGGTTACAGAGGTTCAGAGGCTAATTACACTCCAACAGAGAAAGAGATTCTAGCTGCCTATGAAGGAGTGAAAGCAGCTTCTGAAGTGATTGGAACTGAATCACAGCTTCTCTTAGCTCCCAGATTGCCAGTTTTGAATTGGATGTTCAAAGGCAAGGGTTCCACACCACATCATGCCACAGATTCCACCTGGTCTAAGTGGATGGCCCTGATAACACAGAGAGCTCGAATGGGAAATCTTGAAAGACCTGGTCTGGTGGAGGTGATCTCAAGTTGGCCTGAAGATACCAACTGTGCTAAACCTCCAGAGGAGAGAGTAACTCGTGCTGAGGAAGCTCCTCCTTACAATGACCTTTCTGATGATGAAAAGAAGTATGCTTTGTTCACAGACGGTTCCTGTCGTCTCGTCGGGAACAAGCGAAGGTGGAAGTCTGCCGTGTGGAGTCCAACACGCCGAGTTGCAGAGGCGAAGGATGGAGAAGGAGAATCCAGTCAGTTTGCAGAGGTAAAAGCTGTCCAGCTAGCTCTCGACGTAGCTGAACGTGAGAGATGGCCAAAGCTTTATCTCTACACCGACTCATGGATGGTAGCCAATGCTCTATGGGGTTGGCTAAAGAACTGGAAAAAGAATGGCTGGCAGAGGAAAGGAAAACCCATCTGGGCAGCTGACCTGTGGCAAGACATTGCTGATCGAATCGAGAGAATTCCAGTGAAAGTGAGACACATTGATGCTCACATTCCCAAGAGCAAAGCTACTGAGGAACAGCAGCACAACCACCAGGCAGATTTAGCTGCAAGAGTTTCTCAAGTAGACAAGGACTCTGAACTTGATCTCGACTGGAAACACCGAGGTGAGATATTCTTAGCTCGGTGGGCTCACGATTCATCAGGACATCAAGGCAGAGATGCAACATACCAATGGGCTCGTGACAGATCCATAGACATTTCCATGGATGCCATCACACAAGTCATCCATGACTGTGACATTTGTGCTGCTATTAAGCAGGCAAAGCGAATTAAGCCCTTGTGGTATGGTGACAGATGGTCCAAGTACAGGTATGGTGAAGCCTGGCAGATTGACTACATCACTCTACCACGTTCTCGTTCTGGTAAGCAATACATGCTTACTATGGTAGAGGCAAACACTGGATGGCTGGAAACTTACGCAGTCCCACATGCAACTGCACGCAACACCATTCTCGGTCTGGAGAGACAGATCCTGTGGAGACACGGAACTCCAGAGAGGATTGAGTCAGACAACGGAACTCATTTCAAGAACAACCTTGTAAAGAGCTGGGCAAAAGAGCACGGTATTGAGTGGATTTTCCATATTCCTTACTATGCACCAGTTGCAGGGAAGATTGAACGCTACAACGGTTTGTTGAAGACCACTCTCAAAGCCATGGGAGGTGGATCTCTGAAAAACTGGGAGAAACATTTAGCACAAGCAACCTGGCTGGTGAATAGTAGAGGTTCAGTGAACCGAGCTGGACCGGCACATTCAGATCTGCTACGGAGAGTAGAAGGTGATAGAGTTCCTGTTGTTAGAGAAAAGAATCTGTTAGGTAAAACTGTTTGGGTATTTTCGCCCTCAGGAGAGGCTAAACCTGTCCGAGGGGTGGTTTCAGCTGAAGGTCCGGGTCACACTTATTGGGTAATGCAGGAGAATGGTCAAATTCAGTGTATTCCACAAAGAAATTTAACTTTAGCTGAAAGAGCTTAATTTCAGACTGTTGTACAGCTACAACGCGCCCAAAGGAAGAGTCCCTGAGGAATCCACAGTGCACGAACCCTGAGAACCCTGAGAGCCCTGAGTCAACTGAGAGTCCTTGTGTTCCTGTTTGCCTTTTCTTCACTTCGTCTGCAGAGAGACAAGCTGGTTTCCATTTTCTTATTTCCTGACTTGTTTGGACTTCTGAATCATCTACATCTGAGTGTAGCTGGAACGGACTATGAACTTTGCTCACGAACTGTAAATATTGATTCCGATTGGATGGATAGTGCGAACGACCAATGAAATTGTTTAGAAGGGGTGGATTGTGGCCGTTTGACGCTGTGCCTTTAAGGAAGGGGCACACTGGCTAAATGTTTGTAAAATGTTTTGGTTTTCTAAACGAATTTCATTGGTAGAATTGTGGGAGGAGAGATTGAACTCAGGGGAGTTGGGAACTTTCTCTCAGTCTTCCTTCCTTCGCTGTCCCTTTCGGCTGGATCTGCTTCTGGGATTCTGGCCAACTAAGATAAGATACTAACTCCCTGTGCAAGGCCTTTATTCCTTTCCTGCCCTGTTAACTGTCCTCGTCTCTTCTTCTACCTCTTTTGGGGGAGAAGGGAGGTAGGGGGTTGAAGGGGGCACAGGGGGAAGCCCCCTTTGAGGGGGGGTCTGGTTTCTGGTTGAGTTTATTTGCTGTATATTCCTGTATATATTGTAAAATCCCTGTATTTGTTGTGTTACATAGAATCTGTTTCCTTGTAAAATATAATCTCATTTCTCCGACTGGGTTTAGCCGTGGTCTCTTTCTCAGTGGGGGAGGGAAAGCAGAGCCTTTCCTTTCAAACCACCACAAGTACTCCTGTTTCCAGCTAAACACCAAGCACGGACCCATCAGTGTGTACCAAAACAGAGCAAATGCTTCCTCGTGCTGTCAGTGGGGCTGTGTAGGGACCAGGGAGCACAGGGGCATCCAACCACCTAGCCCACAGCTCTGATCTGAGCCACTGGTTATGCACATGCAGGAAAACAAACCCTGCCAACCACCCACAAGCAGAAAGGTGGCTTGATACAATTAGCTGAGGAGAGATCCTGCTGTTTGCTGAAGCGATCTCGATTCCCAATTTAGACATTTTGGAAACCTCTACAGGTTTGCCTTTATCAGCACTTAGGTTGCCCAGTGACAGGCAGGCTGATGTGCTGAATATCAATATGAGAATTTGTGAAGGGAATTACCTCAATTATCTCACTACCTTGGCAACCACATAACACACACTCAGGCTTTAGAGAGTCACCACCACTGGCCAACCAACCATGGCTCCCATGCAGGGAAGCTCTCCTCTCCCAGACCTCCACAGCTCCTCAGGGACCTCCAGCTCTGCCAGCTGAGCCTGGGAGGGCAAGGGCACGCCAGAGGCTCCAGTGGTACCTGCTATCCCCACCTTCTTAATTTTGTGATCCCAGCAGTGGTGTATGGCTCAGGGTGGTGAAGACACCAATTTGCTGTCTCGGACGCATGCTTTAAACCAGCAGCTGGCACATAGGGATGACCATCTAGCCTAAGAATTGCATAGGTTTTTTTAGCCCAACAAAATACAAAAGATCACATTGAGAGTCTTTAATAAACTAGTGGCAACAGTTACAGGAACATGATAAGGCAAAGCTATGAGATTATTGGGTCAAAGCACAAGTCACTGTAACCGTAGAAGCCTAATATGAATTACTGCAAAATAAAACTACCTGAAGGGAGTTTGTAGCCAGGTGGGAGTTGGTCTCTTCTCCCAGGCAACCAGCACCAGAACAAGAGGACACAGTCTCAAGCTGTGCCAGGGAAGGTTTAGGCTGGATGTTAGGAAGAAGTTCTTCACAGAAAGAGGGACTGGCCGTTGGAATGGGCTGCCCAGGGAGGTGGTGGAGTCACCATCACTGGAGGTAAGTTTAGGAAGAGACTGGATGGGGCGCTTGGTGCCATGGTTTAGTTGATTAGATGGTGTTGGATGACAGGTTGGACTCAATGAGCTCAAAGGTCTTTTTCAACCTGATTAATTCTATTCTATTCTAAAACAAACATGAAGAACTTTTCAACTTCTAAGGTGCATAGACCATGCATCAGTTTGCCATTACTGAGCCAAATTCTGGCCTGGATGGCAGCAGAGAGGAGCTGGAGTAGCGTCAAGGGGTGATTGCAGCTTCTTTGGTGCACACTCAACACCAGCTGATGGATAAGTAGTTGCAGAAAGACTGTTTTCAAAACACTGCACTGTATAACTTATGTATGTTAATACAAGTATGTAGAATATGTAAGTTCCACATCTCATTATATACAACTGTACATCCACCTGTGGATAAAATATCCTGACTAGACAGGTCGATTTTGATCTCCTTATCTCGGTTACACAGTAAGAGCAAATATTCAGAAAGGCCAAGAAAAATGATAACAGTTGCTGGGAAAGTTTGTATTAAGATGACAAGTAAGAAGAATAATTTTGTATTCAGTGTAGGGATTGAGTAATGGGGAAACATAGCAGTATGTGTAAAGCAAGGCTCGTGATAATGATGGGATAATGAACCTGGGGCTCTTACTCATCTCTCTGTGCAACTTGACATGAAGATGACCTGAAAATAAAAGGAAAACACCCCTACACACCACACTTTTGGTGCAGAATCAATCCCTTGGCACATGCAATCCCTGCCCATATTGCTGCAGCAGCGTGTGCAGATCACAGTGTTTTACAAACACCACATAATTAACAACATTTGCTAAATCCCAAGTTTGCCCAGGAAAGCAACTCTCATGCACAAGCTGACCATGTGTGAAAGTTGAGCAAGGAGTCTCACTTCCAGCCAAGCCAATCTCTCTCCAGCTACTTTTTAATATTAAAATCAAAACTCAACAAAACCTACTTGTGTTGCAATGAGGAAAAATAACTGAGAGAAAGAAAGAGCTTTTAGTCCAAAGTTCTGGAGCATGTGAATGTTTTCTTTCTGGAAATTTGTTCTTTGCTGCTGTGTTACCACTGTGTTAGTTCCATCACAGGTATGATCATGCCTACAAATGGATATTTTTGGCAGACAAAAGACACCACATTTGTGTTGGATACTCAGAAGTGACAACTTCAGCCCGATGTACTAACACCTCTAGTTCAAATGTCGCCATAAGAAGTCTACATTCCTTTCCTTTTATGCTTTTTCTTGCCTAGCTTTCTTTTTGTTTTTTTTTAAGCTGGGGGGAAAAAATTAGAAAAATCATCAAATAACTCTGCAAGTAAGCAGGAATAATTTTGACTACCATCTGATTAATACCATTAGCCTAAGTGAGATGGAAGAAATGCAGCTCGGATTCCTAGTGGGGGAGTCACCATACCTGAAGGCATTTGAAAGACCTATAGATGCTCTAGAGGCAGTGATGAGGGACATGATTTAGTGGTGACCTAGCAGTTGGATCTGAGGATCTGAAAGATCCATTTCAACCAAAATGATTCTCTGTATTTCCCATGAAGCTGGTAGCAGAGAAGGACAGCTAGGGGTTGAACAGATAGAGATCTTGAAAACCTACTGCATTTCAACCAAAATGATTCTCTGTATTTCCCATGAAGCTGGTAGCAGAGAAGGAGAGCTAGGAGCACACACAGGGGTTGAACAGACAGAAATCTTGAAAACCAACTGCGTTGTGGCAGCAGCTATAGGGGACCAAAGTAACAACAGCTCCCCACATAATCACAACAAATTATTTTTAATCACAAACAGATGGGATTCATAATCAGTTTTCTAAAGCCAGTCTAATGAAGCCCCAGCAACCCCCAGATGAAGAATTACTTTAGAGGGCAAGGGAATACCTATAGGTCAGTTTACATACCTTGGCAGCAACACACACACCAATGGGGATATGCAGAAGGAAATAAGGTCACAAGTTGGCAGGGCGGCAGCCGCCTTCACCAGTTTAAACAAGATTCGGTTGTTGAAAATCTCCATCCTAGAGGCCAAATCAGCAACTCCTAGACCAAACTATGAATCTTCAACTCAAATGTTGTTTCCATCTGAACATATGGATATGAAACCTGGACATCCCCCAGAGGCACAGAGGCAGGCAACTTCAAGCTTTGAAAGAAAATGCCTCAGAAACGCTCAATGGAATGAAAATATGAAATGGAATGGATTTGTAACGAATGGCAGGGGCTATCGAGCTCCCCTGTACCTCTGGCAAAAGAAATGGGTGCATTTGAGATACATGCCAATAGTGAAGGCAAGCATCCACCCTATTAGAGATGCCACAGGGAGCAATGGATGTGTGGGGCTTACTGTACAACTAGATCAAACACTCTTTGGGGATGCGAGAGCAGCACAAGGATGGATGTGCATGACAGCGCTGCCTGCAGCAGCTGAAACTTGGTGTCAGGCTAGGTTCTGTCAGACCTAACTAACTACTTGGCTATCTCCTGACATGATAAGACAATATATGATATCATGGGGAGACCTTATTGAGACTTTCATTCCCTAGAGAGGGCCTATTAAATAGATGGGGACAGTCATTTTAGCAGGGCCTGTTATGACAGGACAATAAGTACTGCTTTAAATCTGTAAGAGGGAAGATTTAGACTAGATAGAAGGAAGACATTTTTTACACTAAGAGTGGTGAAACACTGGCACAGGTTGCACAGAGAGGTGGTGGAAGCCCCATCCCTGGAAACATTCCAGATTGGGTGGGACTGGGCTCTGAGCAACCTGATCTAGTTGAAGATGTTCCTGCTCACTGTGGTGAGGCTGGACTAGATGATCTTTAAAGGTGCCTTCTAAGCCAAAGCGTTCTATGAGTCTATGATCTCTGCTTCCTACTGGATGGAATGGGTAGGATCTTGGAGGATTTAAGCTGTCACTATCAATCAGAGCTAGTGAAAATGCTGCTTTCCAGGTGGCATGAACAAATTCTGCTTGGAAATCCTTTCCTAGCATGGTTTCTTGTGGCCAGGGGGGAAATATTTAATTTGGTTTCCAGTCTCAATGTGAGGGTACTTCAGATGCTGTAAGCAATCCACCACATTGG
This sequence comes from Dryobates pubescens, assembly GCF_014839835.1. Classification (NCBI taxonomy): domain Eukaryota; kingdom Metazoa; phylum Chordata; class Aves; order Piciformes; family Picidae; genus Dryobates; species Dryobates pubescens. The sequence goes on from NC_071635.1 coordinate 7,155,678, forward strand.
ACTAGATGCAGAAACAGCAGGAGATAGCTCATAGTCAATGAACAAGAGAGAAAATAATGAATTACTGGGACAGTGCTGGCCACTTCAGTCATCTAATGAAAATATTGACATTTATGGGAATTCACAGAGTTAGACATAGTTGTGGTCTCCACTACTGTATCACTTTTCACAATGATTTATTTCTGTTTACCTTCCAAAACAAACTACTGTAACTACTATAGTTATAATAATTAAGGCGGAGACAGCCAAGTTTGAGAGAAGAATGGCCTCCGAAATTCACACTTTTCCCAGCTGGAATGCTTAATTGGGTTGAGGGTTCCTTTTCTCTCCCTGATCAGATAGGAAAGCTGGGAGGAATGAACAGGGCCCCTAATTATCACTGGTATAAGTTCATGAAAAACAATGTGCTTACACAAGGGATTAATTTAATGCATTGTTATTTGCTAATCATACAATTAGCAGTCAAATTAACCAGAGCTAATATATCGGTGTATACGTACTCATCTGTTTGTGTGGATATGCAGAGCATTTCATATGTGTCACCCTAATCCCTTCTAAAGCTGGAGGCTGTGCATGGTGCCCTGGACCAGACTAATACTTATATCTTGGGGATAATCTCCCTCCAAGCCTCAAAGGAGTTTTTGTGGTCTGTCGTTGTACTGGTGCTGACAGAGCACAGATCGAGCCCGGGAGGTGCAGGGAGACAGCTTCCTCAGTGAAAGGTCTGGGAATGCTTTGCAAAAGCCAAACCCAGTTTTTGCAACCAAAAACTGCCCCAAACCTGAGGGGTTTCACTCCAGGAGGAACATGAGTGCAGTGAGTGTTATGAAGACATGACTGTGTTTGTGGTTTTGCAAGACTGACTCAGGCTGACTGTCATGGCAGGAAAGTCTGTCCCATGCACGCATCCACTCTAATCCCTTAATCTCATTCAGAAAAGCACGTTCTTCTAATTACTCAACAGGGAAGGTCTTGCTGAGCATGTAGCAGAATTCAGCTTATCATACTGCCTTCAATCTTGATGCTACCCTTCTGGATCTACCGGCGGGGAAGGCTTCCTCAGCTTTGTCCTTCGGATGCTCATAAATGTGGCTGTCAGGGCAAGGAGGAGCCTCTCAAAGGTTCTCACAGCTCTCCTGCCATGCTTTTCTGCGGTGGGATTGGAGAGGTGGTTTCTTAAAGATAATCATGGTGTGGATCTGCCAGTTATGAAGTAATGTTTATTCCTCCTGGATCAAGAAATTGTCAGGAGGACACGTTTCAAAGCCAAGGCACGCACATCTCCTCTTCCAAAAAAAGCTGTAGGCCCTTTCAGTAGTTAGCAATCTACTTTTCAGCACTTTGTTAATCACTTGTGGCAGCCTGTCCCTTGAAAGTATTGATTTTGTTTCCAAACAAGTGACCAAGTAAATTAATAAAACCAGTCAAAGCCAAAACAAACAGTGAGGATTTCCTTAACTGAAGACTGAAGGGCCTAAAATGAGCCTGATGCTCACCTTAAACACTTTGTATTGCTAAAAAGGAGATTAATTGACATGCAAAAGCAGCAGGCAGCAGAAATGCAGTTCTGGCTGTCACCATTTCTTTCAGATTTTACATGAGGTGACATGCACAAAAGATTTCTTCAGGTTCTATGCAGACCATAATGGAAAATATTGACCTTACAAATGTAACTTTCTCTCGCTACAGCAAATATATTCTCTTCCACAGCATGATTGCTGTTGTTTGAAGACTACTTCACGGCACTAACAAGTGCTACATTTCCCATTTACTTCTAAACAAACTGCTCTGCTATTTGCAGGCCCTGGGTGCTGTATATGGTGGTTGCCACACAGGTACTGGAATCACAGAATCAACAAGGTTGGAAAAGACCTCAAAGATCATCAAGTCCAACCTGTCGCCCAAGACCTCATGCCCACTAGACCATGGCACTGAGTACCACATCCAATCCCCTCTTGAACACCTCCAGGGATGGTGACTCCACCACCTCCCTGGGCAGCACATTCCAGTGGTCAGTGTCTCATTCTAAAAATAGGTCAGGACTGTGTGGCAGCAAAACATTTAAGTAACAATTTGTTTTTCTCTAGAATGGCCTAACCATGCTTAGACTGGGGGAGAGGAAACTAATGTGAAATATTTATCTTTTTTAAAAGGATAATAGAAAGGATGAATTTTTCCACATTTACCAAGTCTGAGACAGAACATCTGATTTATGTAGCTTTATAAGTTATGCAGCAGTTATGCTGGAAAGGGATAATGCATCTGTGATACCATAGCTTTAGGAGAATCATGATAGAGCTGTAAATCAAAATATTTTATGGCTTTCAATAATAAGCCTGAAATAATAGGATGTGGCAACATAAAGATTCTGTAACTGAAAAGGGATTGAAATAAAACATTAAGAAACCAAATTAATCTCCATACATTCTCCTAATTTGAATTGGACTCGTGTGTGTGTGGCTAAAGCTGTGAAAGGTTACTGGTTAAAAATGCTGGAATTCACTTGGGTGTCCTCTTCTGAGTGCAGGAATTTCCAAATCTGGAAAGCATTTAGGTTTTACAAAAGGATATGAGAAAACATTCCTGACAAAGCCTCCACGCTCCTACTTGAAGCTTTGAATCATGTGTTGCAAGCTGTGGAGCTCTCTGAGCAAGAATTTGAGAGCAGGGCATGATCTGGTTCTCATCTTTCTCTGTTGTTTGGTATGTAATGGGTTCTTCACCATTCTGCTGAAGGCATGGCAGCAGGGATCCCTGTCCACCTTGCAGGAACCTCTGCAACATCATCTAGATGGAAAATTACTAGCAGAGAACCTGCTTCTTAAACCTGGTTTTGAAATTTCCTGTTATTTTTTTTATGATGATGGTTTTTTTTTTTTTTGGGGGGGAGGGATGTTATTTGTTTCATTGTAGACTTTATCCCATGCCCAATTTTGGATGTCAATGGCTTGCATCTTAGAAAATGAGCTTGCTGGTTATTTATGCCCTATATCTCTATTTCAGTTATGCATTCAGCAGCTGGAGGCCATATGGTAAAGTTGGTCATTTTAAGTGAGTGAAGACCTTTGCAGATAAAGGATAGGAAATAAGATCTTTTTTTCCTATTTGGTTCCTAATCATATACCATTAAAGAGACATATATATGGAACAGGATATTTTTCCTAATATTATGATTTACTATATCAATTTCGTCCAGCAACTTGGGCCCTGATGTAAGAACCAAAGAAACAGCAGCCTTTGAGTACTTAAAGGGGGCTCCTAAGGGGGATGGGGGCAGTCTTTCTTTAGCAAGGCTTGTTGCAACAGGACAAGGGGTGATGGCCTTAAACTAAAAAAGGGAAGTTTGGGCTACATAGAAGGAAGAAGTTTTTTACAATGAGAATGGTGAAACACTGAGCCAGGTTACCCAGAGAGGTGGTAGATGCCCTGTCCCTAGAAACAATCCAGGTGAGGTTGAACATGCTCTCGTTAAAGATGTCCCTGCTTACTGCAGGAGAGTTGGACTAGATGGCCTTTAAAGATCCCTTGAAATCCAAAGCATTCTCTGATTCTATGAAATATTCTATTTTAGATCTGAGAGCAAGAATTAAGGGGACCAAATTTTGCACTACTAGTTTGAAGGAGCTTGACCTTGAGCAGGACCTTCATCCCATAAAAAGCCTGCTCCTGGCCACTGCCAGGAGTCACACTGGTTTGCTAATATACACCAATGCTGGCTGCTTGATTTGGGTGGCACATAATGGTAGGTGAGCTGTGTGTGCAACCCAAAGAAGTTTACAGAGATCCATCTGCCTTCCTAACAAGTGTCCCACAGTGATGATCAGCTCGGTTATCTTGACAGTGGTGACCTTAACTATTTACTTGCAAGGTTCCCAAATGCATGTGAGGTGTCCTACAAGAAGGAAGCAAAATGAACTAAATCTTGTCCCTGAAAGCTAATAATATGGAAACCTTCACATCCAGTTTTAGGTGGCTAGATAAGGACAGCTGGGTACCATGCTTCCCTGACTGGGCTTGGTCAGCAGAAGATGCAGAGGGTGGTAAGAAGTGAAGCAGACCTTATTTTATTTTCTCTTTACCTCAGGAATATAAATGCATTTGAATTCCCAGCTAAGTGGCAAAAATATGTATGTTCCACTTCCTGGAGAAGCTGACAAAATTAATTCAGCATTAAAAGCAAGGAGAAAATGAGTCTGACAGACTCATTCTTGTCTGGGCATCCTTTCCTGGATTACTCTTTGCCAAGCCATGATTGCAAAAGCAATTCTCTACACCCCTGAGTAAATGCCACAGAGCTGTTCCAAGTGTGACCAGGTAAGTTGACTGGGGGTGCTATATTTAGTGCAGTTGATAGCTGCGTGTAAGGGTTAGGAACAAATGCCACTATTGGAAGTCCAAAGCAGTGCTGGAGCTGACAGGAAAATCAATTACAGAGCCACAGTGAGGCAGTGGAAAGAGAATGATGGAGGACTTGAAAATTAAAAATATCTATATACTAGAATTTCAATTCAATTGAATAACCATTCTGCACCTGCTATGCCTACACAGAAGAGGAATGGCTTGTTCAAAACCTCCTCAGAAAGAAAGGAGGAATAAGAAAACCATAGCCTAGTGTTACCAAAATGTTTGAGGCCAGATGGAAAATCCATGTAATGGTAAAGAATGTAACTGGTGTGCTGCTTTGCAAATGTAAAGAAAACAAACTGCACTTCAACTTTGTTAAGCTCCCAACAAGCAGTGATTTTAGGCCACTTTACCACAAAGAGCTGTAAGGTGTTGCCAAAAGAACACAAATCTTAAGCTTTTAAAGTGAAGTTTTTCTGACAAACCCAAGTCTGAGGTATCCGAATTCCTGGAGCAGTCACTAGCAAACGCTTACTCAAATACATTATTCACTTCCAGGAATCCAGACACTTTTGTATTAAACCCTTTGGTGACAAAGAACTAGTTGGAGAGCCAGCATCTCTGTGCAAGTCAGTGTCAAGGCCATCACTTGTTTGAGGTGAAGAAGAAACTCAGGGAATTCCAAACCTAAGCTCTGCACTTTTCTCTTTAGACTTTTTGTTATGAATATTTTCCAAATCAAAAACACCCAGAAAGCACACACAGACAAGATTGAAAACAAGGGCAGAACTGCTGCTGGTCTAACCACAATACAACATTCTCACCACCATAGCAGATCCCACTTGCCTCAGGGAAAACCCAATAGCTGAAGGAGGAAGCAAGACCATGGGCTGGCCCCCACAGCCCCAGGCTGTGTCCCACTCATCACTCCTGGGTACCCTGGGAGAAAGACAGGAGCTGCCATTTCTCACTAGAAGAGGGATGTGGGTGTGGAGGGCACCACTGAGGTGCTCCAGGGGTGACATGGCCACCATCACCACACTGTGCTGGAGTTCTGGTTGACACGAGATGGCAGCTCTGCTAGTGCATGCAGCAAGCCTAGATTTTCAAGGATCTCTTCCAGTATCATGCTGAACTTCTCAGGTGGTATCCGAACAGCTCCACTTGGCAGTCATACACCTAAGAGAATCAGATTCAGAGTTTGGAAACCAGAGGGACTGCCCTGGGGAGTGGGGTTTGTGTAAACACAATCCCTTTTACCGTGCCATAAGAGCTCAGGGCAAATAACATTGGTGCTGCTAATGGCAACTCGCTGGAACTAGACACTTTCCTCTCCAAAACCAATCTCACATGCAGTGTTTCAACCACAAGTCTCTTTAACAAGAATGCTTTCTCAGAGAGCTACTTAGATTTTTTTTATAATACATGTACCTACCAGGATCTGATACTTTTGATGAAGGATGAAACACACATTTTGCATAAATAAAGTTATGACTAAATTGAGCATTGATATTCCTGTTCATTTTAAAGAGGGAGAGTCAAGCCCAAGCCTGGATGTGAATAAATGTGACTACTACTTCATCATGAAACATTTTGCTTATACAGCCAATTAAGCATTTTCTCAGCCTCAGGGTATGCCAGGCTGGAAGTGTTGCCTGCTGCAGGGTTTACAAAGAGTTTGCCTAATTGATTTTTAAGGGGCCCAAGTGGCAGCATTTTCTGTTTGCTCTCCTTGGCATGTTAATCCACAGCTTCTTAATTTTGAGCATTCAAAAGCTGGTCCCAAAACCCAAGCCACGTCTTACCTCGTTCAAATCTTTACAGTATACCCACAGATATAGAGGGAGGAATCTCAAGACCCAGTCTAAACTTAATAGGTTAATAAAATTTGGGAATATAGTAGGAAGGCAAAGGAAGCCACTGCTGCCTTATTAATGCTGCAGAAAGAGGACACATGGGGTAACTCTTCCCAAGAGTGACACAAATCCTGTGATATTTAAGGATCAAGACTTAAGTTCCTGACAGCTCTACACCTTTCCCGACTGAAACATCCCCCTGCCTAAATTCTACCATCAGAAAAACTTCTTATGCTGCAGAGCTTTCTGTAAATATCAACCACTTCCTGCATATTAATGTTTGTTCAGCTGACAGTTCTGCCCCAAACACAAACACTTCCATCATGCTCTTCTGCAGACAGAAGAGTGGAGGGAAGGGAGTAGAAGTAGCTGTTTTTCAGTTTTGTCCATAAATCACCTAGGATGCACTCAATAGGAACAAGTGAAACAGCAAAGAGATGAGCCATGACATCCAGCAAAGCTCAACGTTTTCTTACCACTTTTAGTGCTTCAGTATATTGCTTCAAGTTTCTTTAGAGCTTTGAGGAACCTGTGGTAGTGGAAGAAGTCCCCACTTATGTCAGAGGGGTTGGAAGGTCACTTCCAAACCAAGCCAAGCCATTCTATGATTCTATGTCCATTGATTAATTTAGGGAGCATTAGAATAGAAGAGAATTAACCAGGTTGGAAAAGACCTTTGAGATCATCGAGTCCAGCCTATCATCCAACACTATCTAATCAACAAAACCATGGCACCAAGCAGCCCATCCAGTCTCTTCCTAAACATTTCCAGTGATGGTGACTCCACCACCTCCCTGGGCAGCCCATTCCAATGGCCAATCACTCTTTCTATGAAGAGCTTCTTCCTACCATCCAGCCTAAACTTCCCCTGGTGCAGCTTGAGACTGTGCCCTCTTGTTCTGTTGGTGGTTGCCTGGGAGAAGAGACCAACCCCCACCTGGCTACAACCTCCCTTCAGGTAGTTACTCCACTATTACAATGATAGAAGGGAGAAATTAGAACGAAGCTTCTAATGAGAAAAGCTTCAGAAAATGCCTGCAGAGCCTGCCAAGGAACATGACCTTTTTTTCCCTACCTGCTATCTCAGAATTCACAGAGGGAATAATTAAATTGGAGCCAAACATTCATGTTGCAAAAACAAAGTACCACTTTGACACTTGGACAACTAAGTTGTCCAAGACAACAATTGCCAGACAGGTTTGGGCTACAGATGTTTAGTGCAAGGTAAGTACTTTTGTTCCGGAGCTGATAAATACCCTAATAAAAGATTGCATCACCAAAATGGAAATTTATGCTGGGCTTTATGGCCTCTGCTGAGGAGCATGGCTGCCTAGATAAAGGTCTCCATGTAGTCAGATAAAAGTGGAAGCTGAATGTGGCTGTAAGGAAAGGTTCAGTTTCCTCTTGGCTAGGGTGTGCCTGAGCCAATCATTTAACATCAAAGTGTTTTGAAGTAAGAGAAGACATCCTGTGTATCTGTCTTAAAAAACAAGCAGGTGCTTTTAGGTTTGCCAAAGTCATCACTGCTGAGCTCCTTGTGGCTGTAGCCATCATGCCAGAATCCCACTGGTAAATCAGGATCTGAGGAAGTGATGTGGTGCCCAAGGTGCACAGGGCATGTGGGACCACAGCTGTGGAAAGGGTTCACAGGATGCTGCCCATCTCTGCCAGCAGCAAATGGCTCTGGGGGCTGATCTGGGCACTGAAACACTCACAGCTCATTTTCTCAGGTGTATGGAGTATCTGGCAAGCTGTCACTTCACTCATGCATTTTCCTGTTTATTTTCAGAGGCAGCTTTGCAGTATGCAAGTTGCAGACCTCAAAAAATACTCTGAAAGGCAAAGAAGCAAAAATAAAAAGTCCTTCTTTGCACAGGAATTTGAACTCCAAACTGAGTTTGCTCTTAATGATGTGAGCCTCTTGTGCTCCTGTTTGTTTCAGGGCTCCAGCCTCCTCCATGAGAATCCTCATGGAATGTGAATTTCAGGTAATAGCTCACTTTGGACTTCACAATTGACTTTTATGCTTGCCCTTTGCAAATCTCATTTATAGCAATTAGTTATATAAATGGCAGAAGAATGAAAGGGTCCCAGAGGGGAAAAAAACTGTGTCTAGTGAAATCCAGGAGAGTTTTGCCAGCGGCAGGCTTTCGGCCCCATATTTGTAATGTGACAAACAAGGCAGCTGCAAATTTCAAGCATCCATGACTGGTAAAAAGAAGATTTCCACCCCAATGAAGTGAAACCAGTGGTCAAATGGTGGGTGCATCTAACTCACTTTGTGGATAGGAAAGGAAGCAGTAGCTGTTTATTGTAATTGGAGTTATTGGCTCAGGTTAGAATTCCAAACCAGAACAATTTTGCCAAATTTACAGAGAATTTCAGCGAGTTAAATCTGTCCCACAGATACCACACCAGTAGTTAATCTACAGTTCTTGAGAGGCATCATTTATGTGACGCCCTTTCTGCAGTTTGTGAAGTTGGCAGTGGAAAAGAAAGCAGCCTTCTGCTCAGGTCACCTGAAAGTGCTGTGAGGACCTGGGGTTTTGTTACAATACTGAATTTCAGACCATCTTACAGGAAGCAGATGGGTATTATGCAAGGGAAAGGTGGTTCATTCCTTCCAGTATTTGACAGAAGTGCTAACAAGAAAATTAAATTACAATAAAATAAAATAATCATCTCTTAGAAGAAGTTGCCTAGAGAAGGGGTAGATGCTCCATCACTGGAAACCTTCAAGACCAGGTCAGAATAGGCTCTGAGCAATCTGATCAAGTAGAAGATGTCCCTTAGGTGTTGGGCTAAATGACCTTTAATAGGTCCCTTCCAACTCAAAACATTCTATGATTTGCTCTTTCTCGATCAGATTTAAGCTTGGATTAAACTTGGAGCAAGCCTTGAGATTATTTTACCCTAAAGACTCAAACCCATTTTCTCTGTTAAAATCCTTTTTCCTGTACAGTGAGATATGTTCCAGACCTGATTTTTTTTTTGTGAAACCAGTGGATTAAATATAAATAACACACAACCTATAGAAAATGCTTGGTCATTTAGTCACCAGTGACTTGTTTGGATGAGATAATTAACTGGAAGGCTTATGTTTTCTCAGAGGAATCTATGCATGTGCACAAAGCATCAAAGCCTTGGTGAGCATACACTCATCAATGCCCATCCCCACTGCCATGCTAGCAAGTGTGACTGCCCCAGCAGTGCCCTACTGCTGTTCTGGGTGGGCACAGCCTGCTTAATTACATCTCAAAGCCTTAGGGAATGAGAGGAGTAAGTATGGGCTATAAACTGAGTTTTTCCTCCTCAAAGATGAGTTTGTGTCAGAAAACTACAGCAGTGTGCAAAAAAAGGCATGTTGAAGGAGCTGGCTGCCACACATAGGGTTGTTGGATCATAGGTGCCCTCAAAGTTTCATACCCCAGCACCGTCTTCTAGAGTAGAGAAACAAGACAGGCAACCTAGATGCTTAACACAGAAGTGCAGTGTCTCATTTTATAATCTCTTTACTTTATTGGCTCTAGGGAGAAAGGGAATTATTCAGAGAGGAATTGTGTAAGTGCTGTCTTTGTCAAACATGTGCAAAATGAGAAATAAACATTTAAAACAGCTGAAGGGCAAAGAAGGCACTGCCAAAAAATGCTTGTTGGAAAGAAGAAAATTAAATTTAAACCAAGTGCTACTAGTATTGCAAAAGAACAAGAAACAGAACCTTCTTCTATACACAGCACAGGAGCCACAATGCAGAACCTGGGAGGGGAAGGAGGGGAGGGAAGGTGCCAGCACCAGCAAGGGGAGCAGCTCTGGCAGAATGTGTGTGAGATGCCAAATGCAAGCCAGAGCCAACTCAGGCAGCCTCTACAACATCTCTTCCTGCAGCCATGCCTCCATCTGCCTGTGGTGGGACTGGCCCTGGTGCTGCCCCCTGACAGGGAGTCACCTGCTCTCATAGCAATCGCTTGTTTGGGTGGCCCCTTACACCCACCTCCCACCACCGCACTCCAAGTGCCTCATAATATTTGCCACAAATGGAGCTTTATTGGAGCTGAACCTCTTTGCTCTGCTCTACAGCAGTGGGACAGTCAGCCCACACGCTAGGAGCCTCCAGACCAAAAGCCTTTCTTCTGTTTTCTAGCAAGTTTTGAAGCTGAACTGAAACATGCAGTTAAATGCTAGGACTATGAAGCAACTGCAGCACAATGTGTTCTCCTTCTCAGCTCCCTGTAAGTCTAGCTGAAGAGCTAGAGCCCCTTATGGAGGTGCCTCTATTCTTCTGCAGACTCCAGAACACCTGGTCTGTCTTGTGGTCCACACAATGGGCCAGCACCCCAGAGTTTGAGGGCTGCCAAGTTTCTATGCTTAAACATTAGGCTGGGGAGTCTTTGCAAACCATATTTAACCCAGTGCCCTGCTTGTGGAGAGCTAACAGAAGAGCACCTGCTCTTCAGGAAGGGTGGTTGGATACCATGCTGGTAGTGATACCACACTGTTTACTACAGGCTTGATTAAAATGGATTATAAGTAAGGTAAGGGGAAAAGTTGAAGAAATAAATGGCACAGCTGCTTTGAGCCCAGGTAATGTCTGTGGCTAATCATTGGTGTGGGATGCTGAGGAGCAGGAGGACCCTTTCCCCTCTCACAGAGCTGCTGAAGCTCCACAGTATGTGGCATGCAGCCACCAGCTGCAAGGAGCTCCTCTCTCTCAAGAGGAGACATCTGCACTTGCTTTCCTGCCTAAAATTTGCTCATCCCATCTGATTTTTCTCTTTCTGTACTACTTACAGGAATAGAGAACAGCCAAGACGTAGTTTGGCCCCGCTGCTGTCTTTTTGTTATGATTACAAAATATCATAATATCTTGGTCAGCTAGAGGAACAGGGTGTTTAATTTCTCCCACTTATTCTTTATGGAGATGGGCCTGAGCCATGACATTTGGATCCAGCCCCTGCATTGAGCCTTTTCAGAGCTGTGGGTTGTTTGGACATGGGCTTCTGGCTCAGCCCTCTCTCCTCATGCTTCACCCCGGGGTGCTGCCAGCCACCTTTTGGATTTTGCAAAAGGAGAGACGTAAAATCTGTGTTTGAGACTGAGGAGGGCAAACTGGGGTATGTGGCATCTCCAAAGACAACCCATCGCAGTTTGAGAGTGGGCTTCAGTATGTGCAGACACTCTCTTAGCATGTTTGCTGCAAGTCTCTGATTAACTGATGCTCTACTGACTAAAATGCTTGAGGTGGGGGGGAAGAATTATGAACTCAGAAAATCAAGTATGTCCAAACACAAATCAGACTAAGCTCGTAAGGGATGAAGTTAGTTCACTTGTGCTGCAAGAGCCCTCTGTCTTCTCAGTTTTGAATCTCCAGTAGTAGGGTGAGGGCACAAAGCAGCAGGAGAAAGGGAGCAGAGCAGGCACAGCTCTCCAGTGCAAACCAGTGCTAGGACAATCATCATCAGTACAGCTTCTGCTTACTTTGGCAGAAGCAAAAGGGGAAAGGCAGCTTATCGGGCAGGCAGGAGAAAAAGCTGTAGAGAAAGTAGCTGCTTCCTTCTTGCTGGTGGTAGTTCAGGAAAAGGAGAGGGAAATCTGTTTCGAAACTGCCACCACTATCAAGCTGAGGGTATGGATGGATGCTCAGATTTAATCATTTAGTGCCTGACAAATGGGGTTTGAAGGCTATAGAAGAAGGGAACTTTCCTTCCTGCACAGCAGGGCATAGTCAAAAAGGTGAGAGAGATAATGCCAAAGAAAGGCCCAAGGAAAGAGCTTAAATATAATAAAGTGAGAAGAAATGGTCAGAAGCAGGTAAAAGTAGAAAGAAGGAAGAGAAAGGAAACAAACAAAAGAGGGAGAAAAAGCTAAGGAATAGACTGAAGGGAAAGTGACAAGGAAATGGGCACTGCATGGCTGACGCTGCTACAAAAGGCAGAAAGTACACTGAACCTGTCAGAAGAGTGATGCCAGACTTATCCCTGAGCCTCCTCAGGGACTGGTCCCAGAAAAGAGCTTCTGCTCTTCCCCATTATCTCAGTACTGCAAGATGAAGATAAGAACCAGGTTGCATCAGCCACCAATTGCAACTTAAAGCACATTGCAAGCATATGAATGTTCATAAAACATGGTTCCATTTCAATCTCATTATGTGACAGACTGGAGTTGTAAAGGAAGAGGTCCTCCAGCAGAATATCAGATCAGACACGCTCCCTTCACAGCTTTAATCTTGGGAGAAGCAAACTCTGCATCCAATTGTAAACTGAGCTACGTAAGTTTTGCCCCTTCACTTATGTGTGTCATATAGCCAGGAAATGGGAATTATATAATCTGCCTCTGGCTGCTGTAGCTAAGCAAAACACTTCACAGTCTTACTGCAACAAACTAAAGAATTCCTTAGTAACCTGGAATGCAAATGAAATGAGACGGTTTCCCCTTTCTGATGATAGATGTTTTACAGGAGGAAACACACACACCCCCAAAACCCCTGAAATGTTTGAGCACACAACCAAGTGTGAATTCCTCACTGAGCCATACTTAGTGTGTTTTAGGATGGTTCCAGTATCCCATTCAGTCTTTTAAAACCAAAACAAACTATTTCCCCCTCCACCCCCATTTTTCCCCCCTAAAGTGAGCAGATCTATAACTAGAGGTATGTAAGTCTCTACAAAATTATGGCTGTGTTCAAATTCAGTTTATTTGTTGATTTAGCCATTTCACCTCTTTACAAGAAAAATAGAGCTAAAAGCTCTTCAAAAATCTGTGTTTGTGCTGGAGGACCATAGCTGCAGACTTGCATTATACAGAAGCAATACTCAGCTCTCTGGACTTCTGACAGAGAGGTCACCATCAAGGTTTTAAAGCTTTTGGGCAAGAAGTCATTTTGTCTACACAAATGAAATGGACAGCTTTTAATTCAGCTTCCATGCTCCTTAAACTTTATTTGGGACATGGGAGTGAAAGAGGAGATGGGTGAGGTGCATGATTTTTAGGCACCCTTTCAGGGCTAATGCTCCCACTGGTTTCTTGCCATCTCCCATCTGTGGGACAGAAGGCTGATGAGCCTTCATTGCTGGTTCTCACCAGTGCTGCTCTGGGGGGACTTGTCAGGCAATAGGGTATGATCTCGGCTACTTATGTCCTTTCCTCCTTCCTTCTCCTCTGTGGGAACCCAGGAACTGCTCTAAATCCACTGATGTCAATAAGTCTGATCAAAGGAGCCTAGACTGGACCCCAAGGGCATTGCCTCCAAGAACTATATATGGTAAATCAATGTGACTTCAAGGAAGTGCCCTGACTTCAACATTAAACATAATCTAATTTTAAACATCAGGTGGAGCAATCTTCTCTTTAGGTCCTGATCCAGGAAATCATTGAGTACTTATGTAACTTCAAGCATCTCATTAAGCTCTGTGCTGTCCAGCATGAGAACCAGAATGCAAGTTCACAAGTCTTTGGTTTAAGTGCATAATTAAAGGTAAGCATGTGGCTAAGTGTTTTGCTGAATGGGGATGAAATTACGTGCACGCTTAGGTGCCGTGCTGAACCATGGAGACAGGGGCTGCTTTGTGCTTGCTGAGAGTGGAGAGAGCAGGGAGCTCCTACTGTGCTGCCTCAGACCCAAGGGCTAAGGAGCGAGCAAAGCACTGAGAAAGCTTGAGGAGCAGCTGTCTCTTAGGAAAATCGGTAGGACTTCAAGACCTGCTGAAGAATTATTGACAGGAAGAGGGAAAACTGTGTATCCCTCAGCAGTCTGAGTGACTTCTGCAGGCTTTTTGCCATATGGCTTTTCCTCCATCTCTGTTACCTTTCTAGACAGGTCTTGCAGCAATGCCAAGAAAAGCATGGCCAAAAGCAGAACAGCATGGAGAAGAGCGACTGTGGAAACAAAACAAGATGGAAAAGCTTCTGAAATGTTTTCCAGAAGCCTGTAGGCTGCTAGATACTTCATTCCTGCTGTAAGGTGAGCAGAAAGGAGAGATCTGGAATCCCTTACTTTAGGTATATAGACACACCCCAAACCTGAAGCTGTCCCTTGAGTGTGATTGCTCAGAAAACGAAGTGCATGGGCAGTCGGGTGACACCACATACGATCTAAAAACTGAAAGCAGACTGGAATTTGCAGACTAATTTACGGACGACGAAGACAGAGGGGAGTGCGGCGGGACACGAGGAGGTGCTTATCCCTGGAGCGCTGGTGCCCCCTGCTGCCCTGCTGCGTCTCCATCCCACCTGCTTGCGGATGGCTTGGTTAGGGCACGGTTTCTTTACTGGAAGCTTTCATTGCCTTCTATCGAGCTGCAGCTTTCTCGTTGCTTAAAATCTCAATGAACAAAACCCTCTCTCCTTCTGGTATGAAATATTCAGCTCACTCTGCAAGTTTTGTAAAGACGACGATGCCCAATAGGCTTCATAGGATATTGTTGCTATTAATATTCTTGGGCTAGATGCTGCACTTAACACCTTGTTTAACTGCACTTTCACTTATTCCAAACCCCCATGAGCTGTACAGAAACAAATCAGCCCTCCCAGAGGGATAGAGAGAGCTACCCAACCCTCACATCCACAGCATCCAGAGGATGAGAGAGGCATCTGCTGTGGGAACTGCACTCTCTTGGGTTTCCTCATTGAGGTCCATACCCTGCACCAGGAGTATCAGGTATGTGGGAACAAGTTCTGCGAGTCACATCAGTGATGACAAGGCACTGCTAGATTGCATTGCCACATATTACACGGGCAGAATTTGGTCACCTTCTCGTGCCAGAGTAACAACACATCACAGCAGTAAAAGGGGGGACAGAGATTAATGCAGAATGAAACTGACAATGGTGAACACCACAGTCTGGACATGTAGGACACCCAGAGTGAAGCCTCACTCCATGTAAATTGCTGTAGCAAAGTGGGCTTCAACTCTGGCGACATGCATGGGACCTGTGTTTTTCCTGTATTTGTGGTATGAAGCCTTTGGTCTGTGGATCCAGGTAAAGAAGGAACTGCCCTTAAACCCCTCCTCTGCAAGACCTGCTTTTCAGGAGTGTAACCTACCAGCCAAGCTAGAGCAGGGAGAGCTTTACTGAGAGGGACTAGAGCAGGGTGATGTCATACCACCCACGAACGTTCCCTGACAGAATTCCCACTGGTCCTTCTGCAGTTGTCAAAACTCTAAAGAAAACATGGCAGTGTTTGTTACTTATACCCTTTGAAACCCTGATACTCTGCTTCCTTCTCTGGGAAAATCTGAAATTGTGTGTTCAAACCCCAAATGGGTGACAGCAAGGGGCATGTGGTGTCCCCTAACTCATTACCATCCAGAGGTCCTGACAGAGCCAAGTCTGCCAGGTTCACCCCAACTTAAGACAGCAGCTGCCAGGAGTCCTCATGCCAAGGAAGGGGAAGAAAGAAAGAGAGGGAGAACAGCACCCTGCTGTATATTACACTGTGTCAACAAGCACTGGAGATTCTAAAGGGCTTTCTGAGAAAAAATGCTCACTCAAAACACTCAATGCAGCACATCATACATATACCAACAGGACAGGACTACACACACAGGGCTCCCATTCCCAGTCTGACACCCAGCTTAGTGTCCAAAGACACTTCCCTTCAAATGCTGTGCACTCAGATTTATGAGGCAGCTTTATGGACTGATACTTCCTCACATTTTACTAGTTTGATTAATTCAGCTGGCACCTCTGATCTCACTTCCACCGCTAACATTTTCTCTTGAATGGGATGACTCTATAGTCTCACCATTCATGTGCTGGAGTCAGATTTTACATCAAAGATGTCCTGGGTTTTATACTGTCAGAAGCAATTTTGTCCCAGAAGAATGAAGATTGTGATTATCCCAGGAGGAAAGCTGTCAACTCAGCTCTGTGTAGAAAAACTGCTGTCTACAAAAAGCTTATATTGGACACCCTTTGGCAGACTGCCCTCTTCAAAGAAAAAAAAAAAAGAAGTCCACTGTTACCTACATGAAAGACCTTTTTTTCCTAAGAGTGTTTGTGTGTTTGCTGACTTGCTTCATACAGTAATTTTGAATGAGAAGAAAGTATGTGATGTTCCCCCCCCTCCCCCCGCCCAGTGCTCATTTTTCAGGGCAATGCATAGAAGAACAATAAAGTGGAGCATGAGGAAGTCTTATTTGGAGGTGGGACGGACAGATGCTGAGCTTCGTTGGTGCTCTATATCTCAATTAGATCCAAAATGCTGCTGGACCACATATTCCGTGACCAAGCCTCAGCTCAGGCTCTCCAAGACTGCTCCAAACAGAGGAGTTCTCCCAACCTTTGCTCCTTTCAGCAGGTTTCCTTCAAGATGCACCACCATGGTCTGCCCCCATAGGCATCTAGACTTCAGAGGAGGAACACTACAATGCTAGGTCCCAGGGAGGCAGCTATGCCAGGCTACCTATAATGCTGGACCATGCAATAAATTTTTCTCAACCTTAACCAACTTGCAGTCAACCTCCTGAAAACCCAACACAACCCATATTTTATGCAGAGTTGTCTTACTGCAGTCACACCAGTATTGCTCTTCTGCTGCTTGACATGAAGACCATCTCTTGGGAGTCACTTAGAATCATAGAATCAATAAGGTTGGAAGAGACCTCAAAGATCATCAAGTCCAACCTGTCACCCAAGACCTCATGACTACTAAATCCATGGCTCCAAGTGTCACATCCAATCCCCTCTTGGACACTTCCAGGGACAATGACTCCACCACCTCCCTGGGCAGCACATTCCAATAGCTAACAACTCTCTCTGGGAAAAACTTTCTCCTCACCTTGAGCCTAAACTTCCCCAGGTGCATTTCGAGACTGTGTCCTCTTGTTCTGGTGCTGGTTGCCTGGGAGAAGAGACCAAACCCCTTCTGGCTACAGCCTCCCTTGAGGTAGTTGTAGACAGCAATAAGGTCTCCCCTGAGCCTCCTCTTCTCCTTTTCACATAGTTAGCAGTGTGGGACACTTCTCAGCCCTCTAAGTCAGCTTTGTTTCCAGCTGAGCTGATGTGGTCATCCAAGAATATGAATGCCAGCAAATGTCTTTTCCAAGGGTTGTTTCCTTTCTCTTTTGACTTGCTTTCTTAAAGTATCCCAGAAGAAAGCTGCTAACGAGAAAGCCTAGCTTGCCTTCATTGACATGAGATAGAAAAGAGTAGATTTAGATGGGATGCTGGGAATAAATTCTCTACCATGAGGGTAGTGGAACACTGGAACAGGTTGCCCAGGGAGGTGGCTGAGACCCCATCCCTGAAGATTATTCAAGGTGAGGCTCAGCAGGGCTGTGGGCAGCCTGATTTAGTGGAGGATGTCCCTGCTGACTGCAGAGAGGGTTGGACTAGATGACCTTTGGAGGTCCCTTCCTCCCCAGAACATTCTATGATTCTGCTTGAACCAAGCACAAGAAACCCAAAGACTGAGGGAGAGAAAAATTTTGGTTGTGATTTAATGAAGCACTTGCTCAAGACCTTAATGCAGGCTGAATTTAAGGGAACCTCAGTACTAGCTGACAGGGGAACGTGGGTTAACTGAAGCACTAATTCCAGGCTTAATTACACAAAGTAACAGATAAGGGGAAGAAGAGAAAACCAAAACCAACCAACCAACCAACTAAAGCAAAACCAGTTGTGGAAGACTGGAAGACACAAAACCAAAAAGCCTGAGTGTCAAAATCAAAAGGTGAAGTGGGTAAGACAATCAGAAAACAGTTATCTTGGAAATTCTGCAGTGTGAGAACGGTAAGCAGTCACACAGCTCAGAAACAGAGGGTTCTCCCTTTAAATGGATGCCTTCCAGCTTAATCTAATATGGTGGAACCTCATATAACTTAAAAACAAAAAGCCAGGATGGGGTGCATTTCTATTACTGGAAATGGAATTTTAAGCACCCAGTTTATCTTGTCAGTTTGGCTCAGCGGTGATGCGAGCTCGCGAGGGGTGAAGTGGATCACCAGTTGCCAGAAAGCATGACAATAAACTGATAAGCACGGGAGCTAGAAGTCTTTAGACAGGCAGTGAAGTGGGGACTGTTTGAACAGGTACTTTTCCCCTCTGTGAGCTGGCTTCTCCCACAGTTCAGCGCCGTTTGCCTGACTTTTGTTCTCTGATCCCAAAAAGGAGCACACCGGGGGTTGTTCGGGCCAAATCAGAGAGGCAGGTATGTACCTGTACACCTCCCTGCCAATGCCAGCTCCACCCTGCAAATCTTGCAGCTCTGTTTATGAAACATTTTTCCGTGGCTCCAGACAGCCACAGTTTTAATTGGACTGGCTGATTGTTTTTTTAACCCTTCTTATTTATTTGATTTTCATTTCACGATGCTAATCTTGGCAAGGGATGACTCCTGTAATTCCAATTACAATATCAAAATGCACATCAGCTAATGCAACAAATGGCCATTCACCTGAAATTAGGCAGCCTACCGTAAACAATGAGCCAAATTAAACCCACGCTCCCCCTGCTCTTCCTTTTGGCCTGAGCTGCTCCCCGAACATCTAAAGGGAGAGACTCCTCACATGGGGAAAGTTAACAGATGTGGGAAGGCGAGAGGGGGAAGTACAAACCCTGCCCTGGGCTCTCAAACCTTGTAATGCATCTTCCTCCTCATGAAGGATGTGCAACAAAAGCGCTTGGCCAGCTGTGAAGAGGAAATCTTAGAAGTTGCAGGGGACTAATCGGAAACAAGTTTTTCCTTCTGAAGAGCTGCCATCACTGGCAGGAAGAAAATAAAAGGAAGAGAGAAAGAAACTGGCCTCGTTTGGGGTGCTTTGTTCTGTTTACGACTTGTCTCCCGGAGCTTCCGCCACACTCCCCAGTCCTTAGCCATTAGGAACAACAACAGAAAGCAAATAAATAGAGACTTTTAGGAGCACATGAAAACCCTAACGTCCCTCCCTCAGACCAATTGTAACAGGCACGACTTCAGCAGCTACGCAGAGAGCACATTTTGGTCTTTTTCTTACTTTACCATCACTTCTCCTCTATGTCTTGAGGTGAAGTGACTTAAGCCAAGCCTTGGACTCGTAAGCAGCTTGTGCTGGTGAGTGAGAGAGCGGCTGTGTCCACATATGCAAATCAGAGGCTCAGAATTGGTAGTCCTTCACAGCCTCAGTCCCTCAGGAGAGCGCCTAGGTCTTCGACTTGTTGTGGAAAGCACTCTCAGGACTTGGATGGGTCTGTCCACAGGCAACATTTGATCCTGGGCATGTCAGCATCACCCAGCAGTGACAATGGGCAGGGTAGCAGGGAGGAGTGAGCTGACATGTCCTGCTATGGCACACTTTGTGTCTTTCTTCCAGGTTTAGGCAGATGTTTCCCTCGTTCCTATTTGCTCAGCAGGTTATTTATGAATTAGAGAGCCAGTTTTATGGCATATAGCATCTCATAAATTCCCCCAGATCCCACTGGACCCCTCTATAAAATACTCACATATGCTACTGACTGTCAGAATAAGAAAATACTTCCAAATTGTCTGAACACTGGCTATCACTAAAATAACCCAAAGTGACTTTCAGGGAGGCTCTCATAGCTTTGGCCATTACCTCAGCTGCAAAACTTACTGCTGCACAGCAAGAGATACCAAGCATTGCATTTCCCAGTCAGGTTCCAATTCTCTTGGTATGGTTTTACAGTCTAAAGGAAGAGTGCAAAATAATGTGCCAGACAAAAACTTTAAAAGCATTTTTGTTTAAGGTAATTATGATCTCTATTTATGCCTATTAAATTACAAAGATTAATATTAAAGAACACACAAAAATTGCCAGAAGGCAACACCTGAGCTGTGTATGTTTAACACCCATGCTGCTTCTAAAGTAACTGCTCACTCATCTCCTTAAAGCTGCCCAGATAATTGCAACTTTTTTTTTTGTCTGGAGTTCATTTGAAATGGAAGAAAGCAGGGATTTCCTCCTCCCTAGCCTGGGAACGCTGAGTGGACTTTGATCCATTGTTTCTGTACTGTATCTTTGATAATGCCTTGCAGGACAGTGAGATTTTGATCACCTAAGCACGGTGGGATGGTTGCTGTAGCCACAGCTGTGTCAGCTTTTCCTTTTGACTTTTGCACACACACACACAAGTGGCACAGTTTTCCTGAGTCACAATAATCACAGCTAAACAAAAGCATGTTTAAATATTTATATTGCTTGGGCATACTCATGCTAAGAAGTCCTGGGGCAGGCAGCAGTGCTGACATTTACCATGAGAGTTTTCTTTCCAAAGTTCTTCAGGAGTTTAGGGTCAGCTTCCTCAATCTCAGCTCAGAAAAAGGATACTGAAAATTGAGCATCAAAACCTCCTCTATTTACTGGCCAAATCTTTAGTAGGGCAAAGAAATCTCATCCTCAAATTGACAAGGAAACGCTAGAAAAGCTATGAGAAGGGCCAAACAAGTTTAGAGAGGCCTTTGCTGGCTTACAATGAATTAAGACAAAGGTTGGTAAGAACCAATGAGTCACCCAGATATTATGGATTTCCAAAAGTAGCTTTTTTTCTTTAAACAAAAACACACCTCTTTCCCCTTCCCCCCCCAAATAAATCATATTACACAACATTAAGCCTGTCTATAGCAGATGCACATAACAAACACCTTGCAAAAAACCCCCCACCACGTTGTTTCTGCACCTTTTCTTCTTTTTGAGCAGTTGAAAGCAAAAAGGACTCCTGAAAACACCTTCCTGTACACAGGATCACCAGGGGGACACAAATCAGTCTCATTTGTGCCACCTACAGCAAGGCTCTTGTCCCAGTATGTCCCCAGTGATGGAGAGGATGGCAACAGGAGGCTGGCCAGCGAGTATCCAGTTACCACAGTGGGGCTGGGTGGTGATGGGCCGTAACCAGGGCTGCTGCTGGGGGCCAGTGCCCCACTGGGCTTCAAGCATGAGCAAAGAGTCATGATGTGAGGTTCTACCATGGTGTCTCAGAGCACCTGTCCCAAAGAGGAGGAAATGGCATGGGTGGGACTGAGTTTCAAATACTGCTCATCACTGTGACTGACTTGTAAGATGCTAGGGGCTCTCCCCATTTCTGTGATTTACAGCTGGTTCACTTCTACTGCCAAACACATTCAGCCCTTGGGCATGTTGGTGGGCATTTGGTCTGCAAGTCAGGCTGTGAAGATGTCCATCCTAACACACTCCAAGTGTCCCAATGCTGATCCTACTGAAAACTGACCATTTTGTCTGCTTTACAGAAACTGCCAGTGAAGCATAAACATTTGAGAAGAAAAATACCCAAACACTAAAAAGAGAGAAACTTGGCATCTTCTGGTCCTCTGCTTCAGCTGAAAAACTTCAGTTATGGAAACAGGATGGATAATAAATCCTCTGTCCAAGTCCCATGGGGACTAATATGATTAAAAAGATAGCACATCATTCATCATGTTTCTTTGGTTCTTCATTAATGAAGGAGAGCTACGTAGTCAGCTCTGTTGGTACAGTGTTTTATTAAATGCCAGAACATTATATTCTGCTTGCAACCATTGATTTAATCTGCCCACAGCATTCACACGTGTGAAGCTACTCTCACTTCACATCAGAGGTACAGGAAGAAGAGCTGGATGCACCACACATTTCTGTGGGTGATAAGGAAACCTAGCCTGGCTGGTTTTGCTAGAGAACTCTAAGCTTTTTTGGGGTTGAACATTTATCCTCTGGCACTGAAAAACATTCTTATCAATGGTTTTCCAGCCTGCAGGAGCAAGCCAGCAGTGTGCCACAGGAAGTGCACGTGGTGCCAAATCCCCATCCCAGGCTCAGAAACCTCTGCCCAAATATTGTTAATGGTTGGATGGGGCACTTGTGCAATTCTTTTCACAGAAATGAAACAAGGGAGTACTTACAGGAAAAAAAGGCATTCATAGCATGAGGTATGTTGGTTTGTGAGGGAATATCATGTTTAATTTCCCCTGAAGGATCTTTTTTTCTTGAACTTGCCTTTGAACCAAGTTGTGGCCAATGTGATGCGTGCAGTGCAAAGATGAACTAAAGGATGAATGAGAAGTTCGGGGTTAGGTGGGCTAGGGGGTTAATGAGGATGCTAAGCTGAAGTTTCCCTTTGCAATGCAAGCTCCATAGCTTTCTTTGAGCAATGAAGTGGGTGTTAGACACATCTTTAACAACTTTCAGAAGACTAAACCTTACAGAAGGCTCCCAGAATCATAGAATCAATAAGGTTGGAAAAGACCTCAAAGATCATCAAGTCCAACCTGTCAAACAAGTGGAAATGTGGATTAGGCTTCATTTGAAGTTTCTTGAAAGGCACTCTGCTCTGCAACTAGGAGCTTGGAGGTGCTTCAGGGTACTCTCAGACTCACCTGAAAGGGCCAAGCCCTTGTGTACAGTCTGCATAAGAAAAGCACACATGGACAATAAAGAGTAGAAATCTTACCCAGAAGAAGTTACCTGTCACCTGACAACTAGACTCATCTCATGTCACTTGTTGCTTTAGGAAAAGGCTTCAGGTCTTGACATTCATTAAACACAGCACACAAATGCAGGAGTTCTGCAGTTACCACCACTTTCTGCTAGAAAAACCCTACAGACATTGGGGAAGGTCAAGCAGGGTCACCCTCATTCAAGAACACATGGTCATGTATATAGTTTGAACCTTGACATGTGTGACCCACCACAATATGTCTGAAGGGTTTTGTCCTGGGATGCTGCAGGGACTGGTGTCAAGGCTCACACTTAAAGGCACCCAGATGTGAAGAAGCATAGAGGGGCCTGGGAAGTTCTAGGGTATTCTAATGGTTTCCCATGGAGAAATGAGTGGAGCCCCTCACCCAGGCTGTCCTTGGGAGCAACCTGACAGACCAAAGCTTACATGACCCGTGAGGTCCCACAGAAATGCCTTCACAAAGCTCATAAACTTTTCAAACAAGTCATCAGGAAGAAGAAAATAAAGTACACACTTGTTTTCAGGTTTGTGTAGAAATAAAGGCTCCTTTATTGTTTCTATTATCAAGAGCTCTCTTCCTGTAATATTTCAATCAATGCTTTGCCAGCAGTGACTAATTTCACATGCCAGACAAGCTGCTCCTTCCTCATACCCTCCTCTTTTTTTATGATTTCTACCTGCAGGTACAGGGATTGGGGGGGGGGGGGGGGGGGGGGGGAGGAGAAAAGCCCAAACAAAAAAACCTCTTCAACTGCTTGTTTCAAGGCTGTCATCAGTTAGCAGTTTTTCTTCCTATGAGATGACCAGGCAAGATAGAAATTATAGAGCTCCTATGGAAGATTATATGTTTAGCTTTTCAGAGTGGGGAGGTATGCAACCTTTCTTTCAAGCATCCCTCTGTCACCTTCCCACCCTTTCCCTCAGGCTCATTCCAGCTTGTTCACAAATCAGAGGTAACTGACAGCAGCAAATCAGATCCCATAAATCATGCTAGCAGGCGAAGTGAAGGGTGCACCACTGCTGTGTGAACCAGAGGTCACTGAGATGCTCCTCACTGCTTGCCTGCAGACCCTGATGGCGATGGTGGCCTCCCATCCCTCTCACTTGTGGACAGGATTGCATCACACACCTCCAGCCTGACCGCATCACAATCTGCGATTTAGAACCACAGCTGAACAGTCAAAGTTGGGGGCTTAACAGCACCACCTTCAGGAATTAGATCTTGGTTTCATCCTCTCTGATGCCTGTTTTTTTTTTCAAATTAAAGCCACTTAGTGCAGTTCAGAAGAGATTTTGAGATTGAAATCTGCATATGTTGGTTTATAGCTTCAAGTTAGGGAGGAAAGTGCAGCGTTCTGAGTTACCATGAGAGCTTTGTTACCTGGCAAGTGAAATGGAGCACACAGGTAGCTTGAGTAGCATCTGCCATGCTGACCTGAATGAGAACTATGAGCATAAACCCACAGAGACATGAATACCACTGTGCTGAACCAATAAATTAGAACAAAGTAGTAAGCAGGAGAAAGCTCAGGACTCATGACTGGCTGCAGCCAATCAGCGAAAGGATCTGCTGCGACCTATGACTGAATTACCAAAAATGGGGCATATGGGGGAGCTAAAGTGAAGTATCTTCACACCATTTTTAACATCAAAGAACCCCCCAGCACCTGCAGACTGACATCAAAACAAATGAGTAGCTGCCACTACACTATCATTAACAGTTTTAGCCATTTATACCATAAAAATTGGCCAGTCCAGATTTGCTATGGTGGAAATTGTTTTTCTCCACCCTATGCACCTATCTAGGTCCTTCATTTGAATAACTCATAGCTCCCCTTCAGTACATCCCAAAAAGCATTTGAGTAGAAGTGCTGAAGTACAAATATAGCTGGGAATTACCTCCAGGATATTCAGCTCAAATTGTTTTAAGAGGGAAGAAAAGATAAAAACAGCCTGAAAAAAAACTCATTTATGGTTTAGGCACTTGAAGTTATTTTGCAAGTTGAAAATAACACTCTTCCTCAACACTAGTACAGTGCTGATGTTCTTAGCCTCAGAACAAGGAAAATAAAGAGGAATTCTTAAATAAAAAAGACACTGAAACACCTTTTGTAGGGTTTTTTGTGCACACCTAAAGCAGAATAAGCTTACATTTTGTGTCATTTCTTATTCTAACGCACCCAATTTTGTCTTGGGATGCCATGCACCTTTTCCAAAGGGTACTCAAGCACTGTAAGTTATGCTGGTGGAATCTATATAAATCACCTGGCAGGATGAAAAGAGCTAGTTTTAGCAACTTTGTTTTAACAAGTAAATATGCATTTGCATGACATGGAGCCCTTCAGTATTCTTCCACCTGAAGACAACTCACAAAAACCCTACACCGTGAACTCCCATCATTCATGAATGCAGCACATTCACTTCCCCTTCAAGAGTTCTCTATCTTGCTAATTAACAGAGTTGGGTGCAAAGACATTAAACAACTTCCTGGAGATTAAGCAAAAGCATAGAGACACGAGATAAAGGCAATTTTTCTTTCAACAGTATGAGAATGATTTCATCCTGCATTGACAGGCTGAATGTTCGAGCGCCGTGCCCCACTCCAAATGAGGAGCTAAGCCACAATGAGGTTCATTTTGATTCCAATGCTATAGGCAAGGAAATATTGTATTCCTATTATTACTGTTTCTGGTTTAGGTCAAGATCAGATGTTGAGACATTACAAGATTAAGATAAGCTCTTCAATTCGAGCAGCTAAAGCAAGGGAGTGTTTGAAATCTCTTACTAGATTTCCTCCAAAGAGGAATATTTGCTGTATTAAAAAAGTGAAAATAAAAATCATATAAGAAACTACACTAGCAATAAGACACTACAGTTGTCACTCTATCTGCTGTTGAGAAATGCAAGTTTAGAGATGGTTGTGTAAGGCCTGTAGCTGAACACCAGAAGGCACAATGCTCTGTCCTGCTGGAGCAAAGACATAAAAAAGAAAGAGATCAAATTTGTAATCTGGTGAGAGGAAAGCTCTAGGAAGCTCAGGAGAAACCATTTAGGTATTTTTCATCCCTGAATTTCATTAGTTCCTTTCTGATCCCTTTCTATTCTCAGAAATGGGCTGCCCAGTTTGGTGGTGGAGTCACCATCCCTGGAGGTGTTCAAGAGGGGATTGGACGTGGCACTTAGTGCCATGGTTTAGTAGTCATGAGGTGTTGGGTGACAGGTTGGACTTGATGATCCTTGAGGTCTCTTTCAACCTTGGGGATTCTGTGATCTATTCAGAGCAAACAGTATCCTATGTCCTGAAGCAACTTCTGTAATGAATAAGGAATGTTGAGTTTGCACTTAAAACTATACCCTCATGTAAAAACTGTCCTTCAGTCGTACACTGCTCACATGAGACCAACAGAAAAATCACACTGTCAATGGAGAAATATACCTGGGACAGCATTTCCATGAGAAACATCATCCCGCTCTACTCTTCCAGTTTAGCAATCCTAGGCCAGTGGTGCAGTAGCTAAACTCAAGGAGCACAAGTTTCCACAGGACAAGAGGTGATGGGTTTAAAGAAAGGAAGATTTAAAATAGATAGAAGGAAGAAGTTTGGGGTTTTTACCCCACAATGAAGGTGGTAAAACACTAGCACAGGCTACCCAGAGAAGTGGTAGAAGTCTAATCCCTGGAGACATTCAGGACTAGGTGGGATGGGGCTCTGAGCACCCTGACCTAGAGCAAGATGTCCATGCTCACTGCAGGGATGGTGGACTAGATGGTCTTTAAAGATCCCTTCCAACCCAAAACATTTTATGATTCTGCAGTTCTAAGTTCATGGAATGGCCTTGGATAGGGACGAGCATGAGTCCCATAGCATTCTGCAGCACAGGCCTGGGGAAAAGCTTTTTCTCCAGCAGCAGAGAGAGCTGCTGATTTTCATTGGAAGGCAAAAAAATGGCATTTGAAACAGCTGAAAGTATACAATGTGCAAGACAGGCATAATAATAAAATACAGCAAAGCTTAAGGAACCTGGGACTGTACAGACTGCATTGAAGAAATTATTGCAAAGAGATTTTTCTCCATATGAAGTCATTGTAACATTCATGATTTTGCTATTTCTTAAGTCTTCATAGGATGCATTGCATAAAGGAGAGGTGCTGCTAAACACCCAAACACAAGCACAGGCCCCATGGGTGCCTTAACACTTCAAAGGTGACTGCTTAAAACATTAATGGCTTTAAGAATGTTTCTAGGAACTGGGTTTAATGTAGTCTGATATCTCTAGATGCTTACTTCTCAGTTAACAACGTGCAAAAAGAGAAAACAAGTCTGCTCCATGAGCCTAGCGTGAGTACATCATGGCTTGAGACAGCAGCCAGCAAGTTAAAAATACGTTCAGAGGGACAAGAAGGAGCTGCAGCTGTAAATTCCAATTAAGGATGGGACACCATAGCTGTCCTGAGATTCTCAGACAGCCTTCACACACAGTGTTCTTGGGAATGGATTGAAAACCCAAACCTCCCTCATTACAGTCAAGACCTGATGTTTAGATCTAGTTCATGGCCTGCAGAGACAGATGCTGGTATGCGTCCTCCACGGTACATGTGGCGCACAGGACTGACTCCCCACCGTGGGGACTGATGACTGTTCTCTTTGCATGACAGAGCAGACATTAGTGGGTCCCCATCGGCAACCCAAAAACACAGAGTGGGAATGGAGGCAAAGGCTATTTTCTTTTCACTGCTTACTGCTGCTTTCTTATTAAGATGCTTTAGGTCAGCAGAAACCTCCATGAACGAAGCCTTTCTCTGCATTCGCAGGGTTATTTCTCAGGAAGCGTTTGTTCTGTGGCTGGAAGAAGAGCTCTTAATAGACACAAGGGAAACGCTTCGAGAGGGCAAACCAGCGTACTTCTGCGCCCTCTAGTGGCCTCCTACTTTAGCGACAGAATTTAGCACTTCATCACCAAGCCAGCAAGTTCGAGCGCCGTCCAAGGTGTTACTGAAGGTTTCCCTATCACACATTTTTATTTGATTGTGCTGAGGTCAGAATAGGAACAACAGCCAAGTGAGATCACAGGCTCAGAGCTCTGCGTATGGTTCTGCCTCCTCCCCCCCTCCACAAAACACCACAGAAGGAGCAGTGCCTCAGCCAGATACATTTTTGGTCAAAATGCTAACCAGATGCCAGCATCCTTTGTAAATCAGCCATCTGCCTTCCGTTATTGTGTTTCTCACTCCCAGCTGAATGCTACAGTTCCACCTTCGGGCTGGGAGTGATAGGCAAGTCACTAGTAAAGATTTTTTGATAGGCACATGCATCTTAGTCCCATCTTCTCAGATGATAATGCAACAGTCTAGGAGTGCCCACATGCATCCTTTCAAGGATATCCTCTTTAGCAGAGGGTGGCAAATGTTTTCTGGAAAGGGGATGAGATTTCTTCATACTCTCTGAATTAACCTCTTGGTGATCCACCTTCTCCCCTCTGTAACTTGGCTTCCAAACCCATCCAATCACATGCAAATTTGACATTTTGCTCCAGCCTGACAAAGAAGTTCACAGCCCCAAAGGGGGTTGGAAGAAGAATATGGCTTCTGAAAGGAACAGTATGTACTTAAAAAATTAATGAAAGTTCTTGATCTTAAAGTGGTAGTAGTGGCTGAAGAGCCTCTTAGTGAGGAAACAGAATCCTAATCCCACTAGGCACTGTCAGGATACGTAAAAGCCATCACTGACAATACCATCAGCAGCTGAACCTGATTAAACATGCAAGAGAAAAGTCAGGACCTGATTTGTGGTCCACTAGGCATGGGCTACATTGAGGTGCATCGAGGTAGAAATCTTTTGACTTCTGCAATTACTCCTTATTTACCCTTGGCTGATGAGAAAAACCTCTCCACTCCTTTCCTTCCCTGCCTGCACACACATTGCTCAGATGAGTCACAGTGCCTTGGGTGCAATCTTCTCCAGGTACTTGGATGAATCTCCTCTCTGCAGTGGAGTCCACAGCTTTTCTATGTGGCCCCAAAGGCAAATTTCTCAATTATTGTGGCATAGTCTATGTGACCAAAAGATACTGTCCCACTCTTATGAGAGC
The DNA here is from genome assembly GCF_014839835.1 of Dryobates pubescens. Taxonomy (NCBI): domain Eukaryota; kingdom Metazoa; phylum Chordata; class Aves; order Piciformes; family Picidae; genus Dryobates; species Dryobates pubescens. The sequence goes on from NC_071635.1 coordinate 7,184,355, forward strand.
CTTCCCAAGAGAAGGTAATATAAGCCAGTCCAAATACCACCAAATTCTAGAAAAGCCCCCAAGAATATATTATTTGGTCTTTTTTTTTTTTTAAGGAATAGCATGAAAAAAAAGAGAGAGACCCCAAATGAATGAATACCACACTTCACTTGAAACCCACAATCACTGTCTTTGAACGAGAACAAGGAACTCTGCCTCACATAGCAAGAGCTACCAATTGCTGTGAAACACCTGCCAGAGAGACTTGAGAATGACTTAAGGTTGCCTCCTCAAGTAAGTATTATAGCAGCCTACAACAGCAATCCAAAACGTGAGGTAGTTTTACTAATAAAACATGTGCAAGGAAACCCAATGCCCTTAAGTCAGATGGCAGCTGGGAGAGCTGGAGTGAAAAATAAGCAAATCTGGGGCTGGGCAACGTACAAAGAATTAAGGCATCACCTAAAAACAGGCGGCTGCTGTCCCTGTCCCCAGTGACCAAGCCCCACTAGATGGCATCCACGCATTGGCTCTGTCCCTGCAGGTTCCTCTGCTGTGCTGGCAGTTGTCTCTTGGCTGATTTATAAGTCAAGAGGGCCAGGCAGCATTTCAGGATCTTTATAAAAGTATCTTCTGTCTTTTATGCTTCTTTCACCCTCAAAGGTTTAGCTTTACAAATAATTAGTAAGATTTCTTTGAAATGAGCAGTAGTTCTTTTACAGAATCACAGAATCACCAAGGTTGGAAGAGACCTCAAAGATCATCAAGTCCAACCCGTCACCACAGACCTCATGACTAAACCATGGCACCAAGTGCCACATCCAATCCCCTCTTGAACACCTCCAGGGATGGGGACTCCACCACCTCCCTGGGCAGCACATTCCAATGGCTAACGACACACTCAGTGAGGAGCTTTCTCCTTACCTCCAGCCTAAACTTCCCCTGGCACATCTACTATCAAAACCAACAAATCCAAAACCAACACCCCACCCCCCAAAAAAACCACCAACAACAAAAAGCCCCAAACCAAAATCACTCTAGAGGCAGAAATTTAGCTTCATTTGTTTATGCTTTTAGATTTACTATTTTGCTGACACCAAAGAAGCAACAAAACTGTAGCTACAAAACACTGCAGCCTGTGTTCTCATTCATCTTGGTGACAAAAAGCTCAGGCAGTTGTAGGTTATATCCTTACTCCTTTCCACTGCACTGAAAAACCACCCTTGCATGCCTGACTGTTTCAACCACAGATTGTGCCACGGTGGTGGGGCTGGTTCATATGGCCCATGTGTGTCAAGGCTGCAGTGACACAGAGCCCTGCAAGCTCAGCTCTGCTTCAGGAACCATTTCATGCTGCTCCAGTCACAGCCTGAATCCAGCGCAAGAAGCTAAACTGCATTTAAAGCAGCATTGCTGAGGCTCTGATCTGCTGGAACAAATGCTCAAACACTAATAAGTTCCTTTTGAATGAAAATGAGCAGTTACAGCAAACTTGCTTCCTACTTTCAAAAGCAAAATTTCCTCTAATTTCATTTAAAATAGCAAACCCTACCCCCCACACCCCCCTTCCCTCCAGCTGAGTACAAACAAACATCTGGAACTGCTGTGTTTTAGGATTTGTTTATGTAATTATTTAGTGGATGGCCAGAGGGTTAGAAACTGCCAAATAATTCTAGTCTCGGGAGTTTACATGAACTAATTTCAGTGGGATACAGGATTTGTTTGCCAAGTTTCAGATACAAGCAAGACTTTTGGGGTTTTGCTGCAACTCCTGGAAGGAACAGTCAATGGATGGAAATGCCAGACATGGATCCCTAATTCATCTTCATCCCTACTAGGTGAAACTGTAACATTTAACCTGGTGGGAATTATACTGAGTGATTGTTGGCAGATAGCTTTAGTCACTGTGATGGTCCCAGACTAGGGAATAGAATAGACCAGACCAGGTTGGAAAAGACCTTTGAGATCACCAAGTCCAACCTATCATCCAACACTATCTAATCAACTAAACCGTAGCACCAAGCACCCCATCCAGTCTCCTCCTAAACACCTCCAGTGATGGTGACTCCATCACCTCCCTGGGCAGCCCATTCCAATGGCCAATCACTCTTTCTGTGAAGAACTTCTTCCTACCATCCAGCCTAAACCTCCCCTGGTGCAGCTTGAGATTATGTCTTCTTGTTCTGGTGCTGGTTGCCTGGGAGAAGAGACCAACCCCCACCTGGCTACAACCTCCCTTCAAGTAGTGTTTAAGGGGAAGATGTGGAAGAGACTTCAGCATGGTTTTCTCTTTGATGACTCTAATTTTACAGATAACTTCCATCTGAGTATTCATAGGGACAGCTTCTATCACACTAGCACTGGCAAAACCCAATGCACTTGGCCAGCTCTTTAAAACTCTGACTCTCTTAAAAGATGCTCTTCCAAATCTGTATCTGAGCAAAGCAGCAGGCAGGAGTCAGAGAAATACCACAAGTCTACAACTGCTTGTGAAGGTTAAATCTACCAGTGCAACAAAATTCAGCTGCAGTGCTGCCCCTGTGTTGGGAACAGAAGTGCTTTAATGGAACACAAGCTTAAAGAGGTAATGACCTCTTGCTAGAGAGGCCACAGGATCTTAATCTTGGGGGAAGCAGTCAACGTTAGGAAAAGCTCTTAAGAAGTTACAGGTAGATTTGGTTTCTAAAGAGAACAGCACAACTGTGTAGGTTAGTTATAGAGACAGATCACAACAAATAATTTTAGTGTGGACTCATTAGCTGTGTTCATATGCTTATTTACACATCTCTATATGCATACTGACATTCAGAAAGGGTTTTTAAACCCTGGAACAGGCTGCCCAGGACAGTGGTGGAGTCCTCATCCTTGGAGGCATTTAAAAGGTGTGTAGATGGAGTACTGGGGGACATTGTTTAGTGGTGACCTGGCAGTAGTGGGTTAACTGTTGGACTTTATGGTCTTAAAAGGTCTCTTCAAACCAAAATGACTGCTTCTGTGTGGACTGCAAACATAAAACTGACCCCTAAAAAAAGTGATAATTCTGCAGAGAGAAGAATGAAAGTCCTGTGTTTAAATTAAAAATTATTGGTACACACATGAATTATCTTTCCACAGTGACAAATATGTATACAGCTATTACCTGCCCACACTACTTACAGTGTGTCTATAAACTAGGATTTTTAAGGCAGGGGATTAACCAGGGCTTCCCAACACAATTGTTTCTATCCCACAGGCCTTGAAATTGGAGGTCATTGTTTTAAACTGCTCACTAGCCAGTTCTTCCTGTTCCTTCCATTACCCAGATCATCTTCTCCAGAGCCAGGAGAAGGAGGAATATGAACAGCAAATTCCCCATGGCAAATCCAGTTCCATTATTTATGTATTTTAATTCTATTTGGGAACTGTTCTAAAACCTCAGAATTTCAGTTACTGGATACATGCTCTCAGTTTTGCCTGTGTGTTTGCACAGTTTCCAGAACCTCTGACTACCAGACTTCCCACTGTCAAACTCAAACAAGCACAGATGTTAAGAGTCTTGCTGAGAATTTTATTTCTTCCTACAGAATCCATTAATTCAGGCAGGTTTTGTTTTACACACTTTTGCTTCTCTTCTTGAGCATATCTTGAGGATGAAAATAAGAGAAATTATATATATATAAAAAATGCATCTCACCTGTAAGCATAAAAGTTTTGAACCACAGAATCACCAAGGTTGGAAGAGACCTCAAAGGTCATCAAGTCAATAGGGCTGCACTTTCTCCCTCCCTATTATAATGATGACTTCTCATTCCCATCAATCTCTAATATCTGAAGCTCACTACCCATTAAAAAAGGGTATTAAAATTAAGAGGTTTTGTTTATTTTTAATTCAAAGTTAGCTTTGGTGTACACAACTTACACAAAATAGAGGTATGGAAAGAATCATAGAATCAATAAGGTTGGAAGAGACCTCAAAGATCATCAAGTCCAACCTGTCACCCAACACCTCATGCCTACTAGACCATGGCACTGAGTGCCATATGCAGTCCCCTCTTGAACACCTCCAGGGATGGTGACTCCACCTCCCTGGGCAGCACATTCCAAGAGCTAACAACTCTCTCAGTGAAGAAGGAGTGCCACCAAGGGAAATGGCAGCATTTAAAGTTCCCCATAATCATCCAGATGGTTGACTTCATTCTCCAGCTCTGGTGTAAAGCAAGAACTTCCCCTCCTCCAAAGTGATGCACATAACCACAAGGCAAAGAGGAATGGGTATCTCCCTTTCATTTTCCTCCTGTTACTGTATCAGCCTTTCAGGAATTGATAAGCTTCCCAGAGCAGTGAGGAAGATGAGTCATCTCCTTCTAGATACAACAGTCATGCAGAAGTAACAAACCTGTGATTTAACTACCCAGCAACACAGTCTTGGGTTCACAACTGACTGAACTTGTACCTGAAAAGTATTAATTCTGCTTGTAATCATTCCCAGTGAAGTGCCAGAGAGAGAGAGACTTCTCTCTGCCTTTTTCAAATGCACTTTGCAACCTGACTCATTTCCTAAGAGCTGTTTTTTAAAAAAATGTTTTAATTTTATGCTTATTAGGCTTCAGTTTGGCTGCTCTGAGTATCCTGAGCAGAATGAAAATTATTTGGGCCTCTCATGGGGTCTGGTAGCTGGTATTGGAAGGGGAAGCGGTATGAAAAGAAAACACCACCATTGTTTCTCTAATGGATTCCTATTCTTTACAACACACAGGAAATTTCTAAGCTTGCATTATTAATGTGCCATTATGTTTTATGCATAACAATACTAAGAGGAGATCTTGCATTCATTTTCAAGGTAAAAAAAAAAAAGTAAGAAAATTGAAACTGGGGCACTGGCTGGGCTGGTGTGTTTCTGAAAGTTAAGCCTTTAAAGGAAGGTGAGAGGGGGTAAAGAAAAAGCTTTAAAAAAACCCAAACCCTTGTTCATTACAGATCCTTAAGCCTGTCAAGCAGAAAATTTTAAGCTGAAGAAAAATAGCTTTTGAAGAAAACAGACCTGCAGCATTTTCCTCACAGGAACTGAGAGGTTTTGCATCTCACAGCAGTTCAATGTCACTGAACAGAAAGTGTAGGAAAAAAACCAAGGAGTCCTTATTCCAAGGTTGGAGGATCTGAAGTTCCAGAGGAAAAATCACAAGAATGTGTTTGCTGTTTTTCAACATGCACAGCCCTCCACCCTCCTCTTTATTTTAGTCTTTTGCTATTAGGTTATAGACTGGTGAGCTACCTTCAGCAATAAAAATTCCAGCTTCCACTGAAGGTAGAATTTGAAGAGAGGAGAACGCACGGGAGAGAGTATTGCTAAGAACAGTGCATTAGTGAACCCCCCAAAATGTTAGGAAGGGTTTTAACTATTAGTCAGTACAGAATTTATGGCCAGGAATGTATTTAGTGCCAAGTGAATGCATTTAAAAGTAGACAAAAATAATCTCCACGAGATTTGCTGCTGTAAACAAGAAGCAAGGGCCAGAAGGATCTAACTAGAGAGGCAAAGCAGCACCAAGAACGTGTGGTTACAACAAAAATGGACTAACAAATCCCAGGAAGAGGACCCTTCTGATCCTGGAAAGCATTAATTCCCAGCTCCCTATTTTTAAACAGATAAAAACATATGTATTTGAGAGATTGCCAGCAGCTGGTTCAGCATTTGCTTCATACTGCTGTTGGCAGCAACAACAAGTAAGTGCTTTTAACAGCATTTACAGCAGTGATAAGGCAGAGGAAACTCAGACACTCCAATTTGCCATCTAATAGCTTAATTGAATAGCACTGGATGGAGAGGACTGTGCACACTTCCACCATTTGCAATCCCTTTAGGTGTAACCAAGCAACGTCATTTTGCTCTGAGCACAATATTTAAAGCCAGCAGTTTGGGCTGAGGATGTGCTAAGGGGATCCAGCACCTTTTTGATAAAAAACTTCTCTACTGTACTGGTTACAGCTGGGTTGTGCTACTGGGGCCTTTTCAGGGTTTCCTCCAAAAATTACCAGCACCTTAAAATAAAGGATGGAGCCCCAGTCAGCAGGATCATGCTACTAGGAGCATATAGATAGCGTTTCCTGTTTTCCTCCAGGACTGCAGCTACCTCAGAGAAGCCCCACCTATACTTTGCTCAATTTGCTGTGTCACCAAGAAGTTTTTCACAAGGAGAACCCCGCAGATGAGGAGAGGCTGAGGGAGCTGGGGTTGCCTAGCCTGGAGAAGAGGAAGCTCAGGGGAGACATTATTGGTGTTTACAACTACCTTAGGAAGAAGTTAGGAAGAAGTTCTTCATAGAGAGTGATTGACCACTGGAATGGACTGCTCAGGGAGGTGGTGGAATCACCATCCCTGGAGGTGTTAAGGAAGAGACTGGATGGGGTGCTTGGTGCCGTGGTTTAGTTGATTAGATGGTGTTGGGTGATAGGTTGGACTCAATGATCTCAAAGGTCTTTTCCAGCCTGGTTAATACTATTCTATTCTACCTCCCCATCCATTCTTCCCCCCCTGCCTCTTTTGATCAACTGCTCTAGAGAATTGCCCTGTTTAGGCTAGAACACAAGTACACCACTGACAACCTCTCTTCCCACCTCATTGGCTCAGATGGTTGATAACTTGTGCATTTAATGGCTGTCAACCATTTCCAGAGGTTTCTGGCCCCTAATTCTTCACTGCTTCTACATATTTATCCAGGGAAGCCAGTAAATACCACCTTGGGTAGAATTTTTACTCTAATTCCTTAATTTGCTAACAGTGCCCAGTTATCTGAACATACAAAAGGAATTATTTTCTATCCACCAATTAGCAAACCAGGAGTTCAAAAGCCTCACCGAGTGCATTAACACAGAGAATTCCTTAATCCATAAAAATTAATGGAGATTATGTTAAAGAGACTTAAAATATTTAAATCCCCCACCACATTAGTCACTCTCTTTTATGTGCAGGTAACTCCAGCTGAAGTCCTCAGGAGCCCTGAATGTGTGTGTGTGTGGCAGAACAAACTAATCTCCTCAAATGAGAATCGTGAGCTTTTTACCAGCTCTCCCCCTACAGCAGAAGGTGAAGGTGGCTGCCTTTTCCTTTGGAGTTTTTTGAGGTGTAACTTCCACCCCCAAGAAGTTCTTGCCATATGACTTCAACATCAAAGCTTAATTGGCTCCAAAAGTCCTAAGTGGAACCATTTGTTATTGTTGTGGATGGTTGTCCTGGTTACAGGTAAGCACAGTGTGTAATTAAATAGAAGTGACTTCACAGCATCCCTGGGCTGCCAGGGAGAAGCTCTGACTTCTCATTTTTGCTTGGATCTGGAATTTGGCTTTGTCACCACCTTACACCAGACCCAAGACAATACCAGCCCTAAAATATCTGCTCTGCACATAGAGGGTTTGTGCTGCTCTTTCTATGTCTGCATAGTTTTCGTGCACACCTATTAACTGGAGCTACATTAAAAGGTTTTGAACTATTTTCCTCTTGGCAGCACAACTTTAAATAGATGTATCCTCGGAAACAGAGGAGGTTTTGATAACAGAGAGTAATTATCCTGAAGATAAAGCTGCGTTTCAAAAGTTTGCTAGAGGGTATTTACTGAACTATACCTACCAAAGAAAAAAAGAGAAGACCTTCCAGAAATGGGATTATTTCTCTCTCCCTTCATTTCTTTTCTCCCTAGTGCCTGAGTGCATCTCCCCAAATATTTGGTTTGTCTTGAAGCCACAGAGGCTCTTTGTGAAAGCAAGGAAGGTGTAGGTTTCCTATTATTAGGAGGATGAGGAGCCACGTTTACTCAGGCTAATTCACAGATTTCACAGTTCATGGTTGCTGGCTCACAAATACACAGCTTATCTCAGGACTCAGGTTTTCTTTGAGCAGCTCAGGTGCTATCCAGCAGGGAACCTGAGTCTCTGAAATCTTCCACTGCTTCAGAGATGACATTCATATTTCCATATCACATTTTGTGCAGGTTCACCCCTCTTTGGCCAAAGCCCTTTTGAGCCTGTAGATGCAGATACACAGCCTTTTCCTACTTGTACCCTTGTGAGGCACAGAACCCACCCTGATAGCTGAAAATGTGCAAATTATATAGATATTTAATGATTAGGAATGGGTCACAGATCATCTGGTTCCAACCCCAGTGGCCAAGGGCAGGGATAGCTTCAGCTAAATCAAGTTGGGCAAAGCCCCATCCAAGCTGCCCTTGAACACATCTGAGGATGGGACATCAACAGCTTCTGAGCAGCCTGAGACAGGGTCTAATGACCCTTCCAGTGTAAAATTTCTCATTCATAACTAGTCTAAACTTGCAATTTTTCAGTTTAAATCCTCTACCTCTCACCCTAGAAATACACCACCTGATAAAGAATCCCCCCCCCCCCATCTTTCCTGTAGGCCCCCTTTAGTACTGGAAAGCTACAGTAAGGTCCTTCTAGAGCCCTTTCTTCTACCAGCCCAGTTCTCTCAACCTGTCCTCATAGGAGAAGCATTTCAGTCCTCATATTTCTGCTCCTCATCTGGATGTTCCTGGACAGTTCCATGTCTTTTGTGCCAAGGGCTCCAGAGCTGGATGCAGTATTCCAGGTGAAGTCTAACAAAAGCCAAGTGGAAAGGCAGAATCCTTTCCCTCAGCCATGCTTCTTTTAATCGAGCCCAGGATACAGTTGGCTTCTGGGATCATATATTTCACAGTATCCCTAAGGTTGGAAGAGACCTCAAAGATCATCAAGTCCAACCTGTCACCACAGACCTCATGACTAGACCATGGCACCAAGTGCCACGTCCAATCCCCTCTTGAACACCTCCAGGGATGGGGACTCCACCACCTCCCTGGGCAGCACATTCCAATGACGAAGACTTGCTCAGTGAAGACCTTTCTCCTCACCTCGAGCCTAAACTTCCCCTGGCACAGCTTGAGACTGTGTCCTCTTGTTCTGGTGCTGGTTGCCTGGGAGAAGAGACATTACACGCACACACTTTTGTTACCCTCCTGCCCACATATTCTTTTTTCCCCTCCTGGGGGTGTTTCCAGAAGTAAGGAGCTGCTTCTTCCGAGCCCCTCGTTAGCCCACCAGGGCTCGGGCTGGTCCCACACTTGCCACTAGGTGTCAGCCCGAGCCCTCCTGTGCCCAACCCAGCACAGGCAGGGAGGAGTAGCTGGGTCTGACCTCTCCGGCTGTCCTGATCCAAAATTAGCATCAGGCTAGGCAGCTGGCAAAAGGAGCCTTCAAAACAGTTAGAGTTACTACCTTCAAAGGCAAAGCGTTGAAGAACCAGCCCCTCCCAGCAAGTGCAGTGAGGTGAAGGCTGCTTCTCGGGCAGCTTTTAAAGCACCTTTTCTGCCAGATTTGAATGAATGTTTCCATAATAGCCTGAGCTGAAGTCCTAAAGCCTTGAGACCTGCTCTAAATATTCACAAGGATTATTTCAGGACAGTTAGCAAATGCAAAAGAAAAGTCATCCCTGTTTAGGAGTTGCACATCCCCACACAGCAGATTGCCTGGGAAGAACCCAGAGTAACCAAGTGCTTTGTTAGTTGAGGACACAGTCTCAAGCTGCACCAGAGGAAGTTTAGGCTCGAGGTGAAGAGAGTTCTTCACAGAGAGAGTTACGAAGCATTGGAATGGACTGCCCAGGGAGATGGTGGAGTCACCATCCCTGGAGGTGTTCAAGAGGGGATTGGATGTGGCACTTGGTGCCATGGTCTAGTAGGTATGAAGTCTTGGGTGACAGGTTGGACTTGGTGATCCTTGAGGTCTTTTCCAGTCTTGCTGATTCAATTATTCTAGAGTCAATGATATGGTAGTGTTATGCTTAAAACAATCTAACAGATTTTGGCCTCTGACATGTCATTAAAGTGGACATTACACAGTAAGCATACAGCACACAAGGCTTGTGGGAAAGTTCACTGAAACCTTTTCAGAGCATTTCCATCAAGCTACTTTCCCCCCCCCCCCCAATTCATTTGATGCTTGCAAATTGATTTTACTCTGGTAGAAAAGTCTTGCGCAGTTTCTGGTATAATATGATTTTTGGAGGTATTTTCTTGGTCTTCTACAGTTCCTTAAATCCTTATTAAATTTATTTTATAGTCTCTTTTCCAACCTATTGGCAAGGGTTGTCCTAGAAACTGCTAAGGAGAGCAGTGTTGGTCGGTATTGATTTTTGGTAGAAGCCTTGCAGACAAATTCATGCAACATGCTGAGAACAAATTTCATTCTTGTGAAATGAGAAATGACACTGCTACGTATCTGAGGCGTGAGAAACCAAAGAGCTAAACTGACTTCTTCAAAGATTGAAGAAAAAAAAAACCAAACCAGGAACGAAAACCAGCATCCCATCTGATGTGTTTCGGTAAAACTAACCTTCAGAGCCTGGATAGGGTTTAGGGGTGACCCTGGAAAGCCTGGGACAAGGTGGGCAAGCTTCAGCACTGTTAAGAGACACTAGCAGTATGGCTTTCCAGCAACACTGTCGCTCCTCCCTGTCAGCACTCCCCATTAAAGTCTGCCTAACAGCTTTCTCTGTGAAGAACTTTCTCCTCACCTCGAGCCTAAACCTCCCCTGGCTTTGACAGTGTGTTTCTTTACACATGCAAGAACAGATTACTGCAGCACTTCAGGATCCAGCCCGCTCCACACCAGCAAGCCTCCTGATGGTTAGGTAAAACAGCAGATACAGTTTCCCACAAGCACACTTGAGCAAAAGACAATGCTACCCTCTGGTGCTTCCTAGCAGAATAACCAGCCTGTCCACTAAAAGCACCACAGATGCACCATCTACAGGGGAGAACATGAAGATTTTGGAGGCACAAGTTGAGGGGATTTAGAGGGGACAGAGGTGATATTATGGAAGAGAAAACTGAGTTGATCTATAGGGGAGAGCATGGAAATTTTGGAAGGAAGACCAAGATGACTTAGGAACAGAAGGGACATCTTGGAAAAGCTAAGGTAATTTGGGGGGGGGGTGGGGGGGAGGTGACATTTTAGAGGGAAAACAAGGTGATTCAGAGGACAACAGGTGGCATTTTGGAAGAAGAGGCTGAACTAATGTATAGGAAGACTATTAAATATATGAATAGATAGACTATTTTAGACTATTTTGAAATATGGGTGAAAGGATATACATGTGTAGAGAGATACATGTGTATTCTTCTACACATCCATGGGGGTGTATATAGGCAAAATCACACAGAAATAGACAGGGAGGTATATAGCAATAGATAGGGAAGAGAGAGGTGGGAATATAGGGAAAGGAGATGAATCTTTGATATTCCCTGAATAGGCTAACCCTGCTCAGGATAGGTGCAGGGGCCCCAAGAGTCACATCAATGACAGAGGAAAAATAGGAAGGTCACATGCCTCAGCTGGGTTACCCATGCTTGGACCCGATGACCTTGAAGGTCTCTTCCAACCAAAATGATTCCATGCTTTGTTTTCCCTCCTAGAAAAATTACCAAGCCTTCTACTCTAAATGCCAGCCAGCTTTCTGGCCTTTTCAGGATTTGCTTAATGACCAGAACCCTTACAGATATTTGGACAGGACCTTTCATAGCGAGATTGGAATGATTTGAACACCTGAGTAGGGAGTCACCTATACTACTCAATTTCATGCCAAAAAATTGCAAAGTTACTTTTTGAATGCTTCAAGAGAAACATCAAATCCCAATGATAAAAGCAGTCTTTTACCTCTGGTGATTACAAAGTGGGTGAATAGTAACACATGGAGCAAAGCCTCATTTCTGGAAAGAAAGTAGCTGACTAGTAGTGCCTGCTTTGCGATTACTAGCAAAGCAGCAAGCTACTTAGCTGAGTAAACCAAAAGTGAGAGACAGAGCAGCGGGGCATGACTCTCCATCTAATCAAGTGCCTTGCCATCTGTCAGATGCATGAAACCAGGAGAGTTGGGATGAGTTTAATATGGATAGCTCCAGTGGCAAGGCAGCTCAGGCAACAGCTGATCAAATGATCCATTTAGTTGTGCGGTAGACCACTTGCCCACATGGCAAACACCTCTGTGTGCACAACCACCACAAGCTGGCCAGTCACTCAGACCAAATCAGGATGCTTGATTCCTTAGTCTCATGCTTGCAGAACTGGATTGGAACAGAAGGATCTGGTAGGACAAGCTGTTTCCTCTGTCTTTTGCGCAGCAAGAGTCTCTATTGTAGTTCACCAAGATCTGTAATGGCTCTACAAGCTTATACACACACTAGGCATTTCATGAATAACAAGTTTTTGGCAGCTGACCAATCATCTGATTATTTCAAGGCTTGGCAATATTTCAGCACAGTCCCCATAGCAAAGGAGGTCATTTTCTTGCTATTCCCTGAAGTGGTAGCTTACAGCTCAGTCGAATTCCTTCAACTGACCTTTCCTCTGATTTAAAATATTTATCTTTTAAATAACTTGTCATTCTGTTCCAGTTTGTTGCAGCAGTTATAGCAGAAAGCCCCAAACCTCAGATAAGGTTCTGGTTAGAGCTCATACCATTACGGAGCCCTCCCCTGACAGACACTGATTAGAAATGACCAATTAACAGTCCTCTAGTCTATGGAACAGGCCCTAATTAGCCAGACTGGAGTGTGCCTAGGAAACCAAACACACTTGCCCCTGTTTGCATAAGGGAGGATGCCCAGGCAGCACAGCTTGGCACCAGCAGAGAAAAGACTCAAGTGGCCATCAAAACCTAGACGCCTTCTTGAAGGACAGAGCAGAAACACAATATTTGGTGAAAATGAACTTCAAGGTGAGAAACTGTTCCAATATAGTGCACCCTCTCACTTGGCAGAAGCAAACTAGCCTGGCTTCATCCAGTATAAGAACTGGTCAACTGAAATAAAACTGGAGAAGCTGTTGGATTGCCAGGTAAACAGCTTAGCCTGGTGGCTGTGGACATTGTGGCACTATAGAACCATAGGATGCTTTATGTTGGAAAGGAACTTTAAAGATCATCTAGCCCAACTACCTTTGCAGTGAGCAGAGACATCATCTACTAGATCAGGTTTCTCAGACCCCTGTCCTACCTGAATGTTACCAGAGATGAGGCATCTACCACCTCTAGGCAACCTGTTCCAGTGTTTCACCACCCTCATAGTAAAAAGTTTATTATATACTTTAAATCTCACTTCTTTTCATTGAAACCCATCACTCCTTGTCCTATTGCAACAGGCTATGCTAAAATGATGGTCCCCATACTTCTTAGAGCCCCCTGTAATATGTTGACAGATTAGAACTAGCACTGACTCCAGCTAAATTTGGCACAAAGCTAACCTCTCGCTTGCTAAGGCACGACAAACGGCACAGAGCAGGTGTGAGATTCACACCTCCATAAGCACCCTCTCAACATCTGAAACCCATCCAGGAGCTAGTGGTCACAGCAGGACGTCAATGCCTATCTAGATGTGTTTCAGTGCTGCCTTTCATACCCATACAAGTGGCTGCAATGCAGGCTCCAGGTTGATAGGTGCTCTGCAACCCCTTTGGAATAGAAAGCTCACAGGGCTTGGAAAAGATCAGTCGATGCTTGTTTTCAGTGATGCTGAAATGACTTGGGATACAATTCAAGCAATGCCCAGATGAGAGGACAGTAAGGTCAAGAGGAAGAAGTAGTGGGGGCAAACATATTGTGGTAGTTTTAGGTTGGGTGCGAGGATCACTACTACGCAAGATTTGGTTTGGGTATTTTGGGTGGTTTTGAAGACCAAAATAACTTTGCTGCTGTTAAAATAGCTAAAATGACTCTTTTTGGTGAGTTCTTTTTTCTCTTTAATACAGTAATAAGAGAAACTGTCACTTAAGCCTGGAAATTCCCATGGTTGCTCAACTGAAAACCAGACCACAATCTTTTCCAATGTCATGCCTTGTGCAAAAATATTTAACAATTAACTGTCTCAAGTTTCTGGTGCATTTTACTAAATATTGCAGTTGTTTTGTGAAGACCACTGTGAACACAGCTGTGCCAAGCCAACAAACAGTTGAGGCCATTGTTGGTATTTTGGCAAAATTATCCTACAGAAAAAAAAAGCAAAGCATGAAAGCCAGCTGGGTTGGAAACTGCAGATTCAAATGTTAGAGCTTTGAGGAATGGAGCATGCAAAAATAAAAAGGCTTTATTCTGCCATATTTACCCATGCCAGCAACAGCCCTGTGAGACCCACTCTCAGCAGGGGGTGTATCCAGGCTGTAGGGCAGATACACACTAGGAGGAAGGGGAAAGAAAACCAGCCAATGCATGTTGAGGAGACAGCCCAACAGTACTGGAATGCAGCCTGGGAATGTGTCAAACCTCCCAAGTTTTAGGCAGAGTTACTCAATGTATATACTGGTGTCCAGGGCTTGGCTAGAAGGGAACAAAATTCTGGCATGGAATAATGTTGGGCCACTTCACGCTGCATGATATTCTGCAAAGAGTTTGCTGCTTTCCTGCAACTTTACCTACAGATGGTATTTTTGACTCCAAACAGATCAAAAGCAAACCTGCCAGCCACATGAGAATACAAAACCAGCCAAAATGCTCCAAAGGAATCATCTCAGAATCACCACAGAGGGAAAGGACCTTTAAAATCATGTACTCATGTACAGTCAATGTCAAATTTGCAGTTTCAAAGATTCAAAGAACACCATGGGAAGATCTTCAGTGAGTGGTGTTTTAGGAGGAGTCCCACGGGCCAGGTCCCCAGCAATTCTGTCTGGTGATGGGGTAGAAACAGAACAGCATCATGAGTTCTGCTTTAAGTGGGGATGAATGCTTAATTTGCATAGTTGTAGTAATTTGGTTAATATTTCCTGTCAGCAGCATCAATGAGGAGCGTGGATTTCTCTGTTCTACTGGAAAGCAGCTACTTGCAGTGAAACAGTTTGAGCCACATTTAATTTTGATAGGTGTTCTTTTCTTTCTAGAAGCATGCTACCAGATGTGCTGACTATAGATGCTATGTGGCCCTGCTAGAAGCTTCATGGTGATATTTCTGATAGTTACCTCTTCCACACCTCAGCTGCCAACATGACTCATACAAGCACAGCTCATCTGCCTCAATGCCCAGGCCACCAGGGTGATGTGGACTGCCACAACGTCTGCACTGACTTTGTGATGACAATGAGACATCACACACAGAGCCAGCGGATTACAGGCACTGCTGACAGTACATGAGGTTGGCAGAGATGTTCCACTCTTGCTCATTAGAGGAAAATACAGCACACCAGCTAGACCTAATAAAAGCCAGCTCTTATAAGCAAAGCAATTATGATGCCAACATTCAAAATGCCAGGGAGCACACACTCTTCTTTTTTTTATTTGGACTGGTGGAGGCCAAGAAAACATGATACAATTTGTGTGTAGGGAAGCTGATACTCTGCTGTGATGTTTGATCTGGCAAGAAACCACGGTTCCTTCCTGCAAGCTGGCAAAACACTAAACGTGGGGAATGCCATGCACAGCCAGCCTCAATTAGGCTACCTTTTTTCAAGCTGTAAAACAGCACTGGGCACACAAACCAGCAGAAAATACATTTATTTCCTCTCCATCTGCACAAGCACATCTAGTGATTCCAGCTTACCCAATTTACAAGACAAGAGGAAGAACAAACATGCACTTACTCTTTGTTTAGGACCACCTTACTCTGTGTCGGCTACTGGTGGAGTTCAGCTCCTAAAGCAGCTGGCAGTGTCAACTCGAGCATTGTGCCTTTAGAGGAGCTTAAAGCTGGAGCTAACAAGTTCATTAATCATGGTGTGTACTGGCCTAAACACAGCACAGACACAGCACAATTGTAACAGCTTGCTGGGCAATTAGTCAATAATATTTGAAATAAAAATGGTATACCTCCTGCTTCAGTTCCCAGTTTTGAGCCTGGGTTAGGTAGTGCCTTTCTAGAGCTGAAGAAATAGCTCCTCATAACCTTTAAAAGTGAACATTACCTTATAGGTCAGCAGAGAGAAATTCAGCAATAGGTTGCTTCCAATTCCAGCATTTCACAACACCTTAAGTTATTCTACACCACTCACGTAACCAGATGAAGCTGATTGTGTCAATAGCCTTGACAAGAGATTAGATGCATGGAAAGTCTCAGACTGGAAGAAAATTTAAACCATTTCACCAACTGTCAGAGAAAAAAAAGAAATTACCTCCTTACCACCTTCTGTGTTTTCTACTCATTCCACATGGATATTTCTATAAATGTTTCTGTGTTTCTGGTCTAAAAATCCCCCTGATTGTTGTTGACACTCAGGGACACAAGGCCATTGCCTAGCAAAACTGAGCAGTGCCACATGAACCATGGCAGTGTGTTCACTACAGCTAAATGTACTTACAGCTGTCAGACCAGATTCAGCACAAAGGAAAAAGGGAAAGGAGTAGAAATCATAGAATCATTTAGGTGAGAAGACCTTTAAGACTGAGTCCAACCATCAACCTAACACTGCCAAGTCTGCACTAAACCATATCACTAAATTACATGTCTTTTACATACCTCCCCAGAGAGGGCGACTCCCTGGGTAGCCTGTGCCACAGCTTGAGAACCCTTTTGGTAAAGACATGTTTCCCAATGTCCAATCTAAAGCTCCCTGGTGAAACTTGAGCCTGTTTCCTCTTGCCCTATTTCTTGTTACTTGGAAGAAGTTACCAACACTCACCTTGCTCTGACCTCCTTTCAGGTACCTCTAAAGAGCAAGAAGGTCTCCCCTGATCCTCTTTTTCTCCAGGTTAAACAACCCCAGTTTCCTCAGGCATCCCCCATAAGATTTGTTCTCTAAACTTTTCACCAGCTTTGTTGCCCTTCTTTGGGCACTCCAGCACCTCACAGTAGTGAGGGGCCCAAAACTGAACCCAGTACACAAGGTGCAGCTTCACCAGGGTCAAGTACATGGGGACAAACATAGGGAGAGGAGGAACAGCTGGTGTAGCTGTGCTGGGAGGTGCCTAGCACATCTTAAATCTAGGCTCTTCATCTAGTATTAAGTTTGAAATCATTTTAGTTTGAGTATGGATTCTCCAATTCACTAGCCTCCAGCAGGTCATGTAGAAACCAAGCTTTGCTGGCTAAGCAGGGGGGACAGGAAACAGTTGGAAGACTAGAGGCATCAGCGAGTCATGTGAGCCCTCTATCTACTGTTTGTAGGATTAATCATGCTAACTAATTGCAGAAAATGATACACAGATTGTCTTCTTTATGGCAGGATTAGTACTCTATACCCTCAGGCAATAATCCAGTGCTCAAAGCTGCTCTCAAAGATCCTTTAGGAAACAGCCAGTCTTAGATTAGGAAATTCTAAGTGATCTATGGTAGGATCTAAATGACAGTCCACTGAGACTCTCAAATCTCATCAAATACTGACCTTGGCCAAGGCTGGGAGAGAAATATTCCCCTTTTAAGATTGGCACAAACTCCTTGAGCACAGTAGGATACACCTTCTATAGCTACTAACCTGAAAAACAGATTATCTGAAGGCACCCAGACAAATGCTGTTAAGACACCAAGGGAAGGGTTTTGCTGAGAAGAAATGTACCCAAATGGATTTGGCAGCTAAAGAGCAAAAGCACAAATCCAGGATGCAGTCAGGGACAGCATCTGAGCAATATCTATATCTTAAGACAGCTGACAGAGATAAAACTGAACACCATTGTGACCTACAGCTGACAAGCTGAAGCAGATATCTGTGAGAGTAGATAAAAACATCTAGACTACACTCTTCACGAAGAGTAGGATGTCTCTTACTAGATCATAAAGAGAAAGAGGATACATCTGTCTGGAAAAATCCCACAGCTAGAGTGCAGTGACAAGATTTCTTCATTTTGGCTATTTAACCTAATCTGGATGGGAACAAAACAACTATTTGATAATGGAGCCTATATTATGGACATGCTAGAGAAAGCTGCTTGTTCATTCAGCATGGAACTAGTGAGAGAACACAAAGCCTAGCAAAAGGCAGATGCCACAAAAGGCAGACCGTTAGTGACTTGCACAGAAATGGGCAGTAAATCAAAAAATGAGAGAGCCAGGATATACAGCTGTGGCTAAAAGACAGGTCCCAGTGCAGTGTTATGAATGATGTATTACTCTATTTTACATACTATGAAAGTTTTAGAAACATGAGCCCTTTCACATTCTGCTTCCTTGTACAATACCTGAAACAAATCAAGTCACTTCTGAACATATGCGTCTAGTAACAGCACACACCAAAAGTAGCCAACTGTGGAACAGATGATTTGGCTTCCCAGTGTTCCCTGCTGTCCCAGTTGTAAGCCCACTTTTTAGTAAAGAAAAATTCTTCCTTGCTCTATTAGAGAGGTGGTCTGAAAAGGGCAGGCTAGAGAACACACACTCTGGACTGGTGACCACTTCCCAACAAAGAGAACCTGAGTCTGGGCAACCCAGACAACCCTCACCTCAACCATTCATTTCTCTTAAGTGTGGCAGCAGACAACTCATGCCATTCATAGAATAATCTTTTGTTTTCCTTTTTACACCCAACAGTGCTCTATTTATATTTGTCTACCTTTCTGCTCAGAATCTGTAAATAAATTTTAAAGGCATAGCCTAAAACCCACCACAATTGGAAGGGCCTTTAATGATCACCTAGTTTAAATCTAGCACCTTCAGCTTCAGGCAGGTTTTCCCCTTTGTATACCTCCACACACAGGAGGATGGCACTTGCCCTTCTGTATCAGATATTATCCTCTACTTGATTATTTCCTCTTTGCACAGTGCTGAATACAAATTCATTTTTTGGTCTCCTTAGTTTTTATGGCCTTGATGGGAATTTGACAACTCTTGGGATAAGGTTGTTTCCATCAGTCTATTCTTCCCTCTCTCACCCCCACCCCCAGTATTTATTAGAGCATCAATCACAGCAATATCTAAGCACAAACTGTCACCTGACTAATGGTCTGTGACTTTCAGATACCATAGCAACTTAAAGACACATCAGCATACACTTCTGTCACTGCAACAAGGCAGTGGATGTAAAATATGGCATCCACGCTACCGACGCACGCTGCTTTTGGCACGAGGTCAAGGCAATCTGCACCAGACCTCCCAGGCCCTGTGCCCAGGGGTTTGTCAGAGTAAAGCCCTCACTTCACAAAAATGCAAGTACATTTCTGAGATGGTTTTCCTAAAGAGAAGAAAACCCTCCCAAGTTCATCAAGGGTGTTGATGGTAGCAATAGTTACCTTCATCTTGCCTCTTTGAAAGTGCGAAGAAGTAGCCCAAACACATAGCAGGTGTGAGGTGCCTGGACGAGGAGCATATGCATTTAATTGAGCTGTGCATCTTCCTCCCACCAAGCAAGGGTGTACTCAGGCTACTGGGTTGGCTCAGGACAGCTAAGTGCTCTCCAAACAAACCCAACTCCTTCAATAATAAAAAGGCAAAACTCTCCTCACCAGCTTATCTAAATGTTCACTGCCTTTCAGAGACTGCACCCACCTACTCCCCCCCCTTCTCCACCTTCCTAGCTAGGCAGTTATTTGGTATTCAGTCCCTTTGTCTCCTTGCTCAACTCACATAATTGATAGTGGAGCAATTTCCAATTTAAACTCTATCCATTAACATACAAAGAGCAAAAGACATTTGGAGTGCTTTGCTGCTGGTGGGAGATTCTTGGGGAAAGAAATACTAGTTCCAGGAAGACTTAGCAAGAATGGAAGTAAATGGTTTTGAACAGAATTAGAACATGTCCTTTTTCCCTCCTTCTATAGCAGGACCCTAAACCACCCATCTGAATCATAAAAGGCAGACATCCCTTGCAGAAGACCTAAAAAATCCTTTAAGTATCATTATTTATTTCACACTTCAGCTGGATGCAGATATATGCTGCATGAAATACTGAGGCACAGTAATCACAGTGTAATCAGAATTCTCATCTGCATTAAAAGCTGATCCTGTATTCATCAGATCTAACCCAATGCTTAGACTGTGAGTTTATTCAGCTCTATAATATATTCCATTTCTCTTAAGCCATTTGTCAGTACATTTCTACTGTGTAGAGAGCATGGATAGCAGTACAAGGCTCTAAACAGAGAGGCTGATTTCTTCTTGGCTCTCATGGGGAATGATAGGAAACAAAGTTCACTTTACTACTGAGCTCTTCTTACCACCTGTCTTGGCAGAAGGTCTCTATATGGTGTACAGATGTACTTGCAGTTTAGCAGGTGCTCTTCAATCCTTACTAAGATGTTTGCCTCAGTTATTTCTTTATGTTTCCAACCCATTGACTGGGCACTATAGTGTAGAACTTTCCCTTTGTCCCTTAGAAATACAC
Organism: Dryobates pubescens; assembly: GCF_014839835.1. NCBI lineage: Eukaryota > Metazoa > Chordata > Aves > Piciformes > Picidae > Dryobates > Dryobates pubescens. The sequence goes on from NC_071635.1 coordinate 7,204,590, forward strand.
CCCTTCCAGTTATGAGCATCCTCATAAGATCAGTTTATCACTGCCATCAATCTCTCCCCATTATCTGTTTTTTTTTGCCATCAGATTTTCTTTTAATTTGAAGTCATATAACAGTTTTGTGTCCTTTGAGCTTTATTACACTTTTGTCAGGCTAGGATGCATGGTGGCTGGTCATCTCTTTTCACAAAGGACAGTGCTGAAGATATTTTTACTGTCTGTAATTCATAACATTGTGCAGCCTCAGCATCTCCCTGTTCTTCCATCCCTTCGCTTTTGCAAGCATTTAATGGCAGAGCCAAGGCCTTTCACTAAGCTGTGGCTTTCCTTTGGGAAGCTCACACACTGCAGCATGGAGGATAGGATATCAGTCAGCTTTGCTCTCACCTCTGCACCACCACACATGTTCAGGGGGCTTCCTACTCACAGCGCCACTTCCCAAGGAAACAATTGCAGCTTTCTAAAGGGGGCTTTCTAGCAGGAAAGGCATAAATTGTTCCTTGATTTCAAATGCTCACCAAAACCTTGTTAATCCTAAAATAACACCCAGATGTATCACTATTAGAGGTGAAATGGAACTTAACAGCATAGTTTAGCATTTACACTGCCAAGAGAAAGCTGTAGTGGGTAGAGAGAGAAGAGAAATTCACACAGCATAGAGATAGCTGGTAAGGAAGCTTGCATCATAATTGTTTGGCTTTGGAGGTTAGTCTGCTCAGTAGTGCTGTTTACTCTGAAATTCCAAGTCAACATATCACCTGTGCAACCTCCAAGTAGAAAGAGGCACTATAAAACTAGTTTGGTTTTTTATCCCTCTCAGGTCTTCAGCCTTCATTGAAATAGCATGCCTAGTAGATTGCCTTCACAGCATTGTCCAAGGGCAGACAACATCTAGGCATGCAGGATCCCCCTTCCTGTGCCCAAAACTTTCAGACCTCCCCAAGCAAGTGGGGGCACAGTTCATTAGTGGTTGGCTGCAGCACGACCCAAGCTGGCTCACCAAGAGCTGTAACAACCTGTGCAAATGAAAACCATCTCTCCTCCACACCACCATCACATAGCAAGGTTGTTTATGTGGGTATCAGTATTTCCAGCAGATAACCTTGTATACACAGTTATACAAGTGACATGCTTCAGCACTGACTGATAAAATTCCTTTCCATGACTGCAATGCAGGAATTCAATATCTATCCATCTTATTCATCAACCTCATTTCACTCAGGCACATTAGATAGGATGCTGCTTGAACTGTTTATGCTTCCAAATGAAAATAAAGGCACAACTTTACCTGTGGAAGGACTACAGAGCAAACAATCCTTCAACAGTTTCCTTATCTATCAAAATAATCCAGATCTACAGCTAATTTGAAAAGTAGGTTGGAAATGTCTTGAAAGACTTCAAGACTTTTTCTTTTCATGCTTTAAGAAGTTTTCAATTCTCTAGAGGAGGCTCCAGTTACTGCTCATAACTCACTTTACACAATTCAATTCACCTCAGTCTGTCTCAAGCCACTGCAACTCTTGGGAAAGGAAAACTTTGAGGAACTTTACCAAATACTCCAGAAAGATAAATACATTTATCAGGCAAGCATAAATCCAAGCTAGCAGAGCAAAGCCTGAGGACTAATCACATTCACTGCAACCTTACTTTGAAGGGGTTTTATCCTCAAATTTACTGCTACTGCTTTTACTGCTATTTACCACCACTTTCAGTTTACTTAAGCCTTCCTACAGATTATACTACACTATCTCACCAACTTTCAAACTTCCTCCTTAGCCAGGCTTGAAAAAAGCTGGTACAGAGCCCCTCAGTTACCAGCATTTGTCTTTCAAGGAAATTAGGCAAAAAAACCCAAACCCCAAACAGAAAAAGGTTGTCACACAACCAAACTCACCTGCTGCATCTTCTTTCTTGTCCCAAGATGATCCAACCTCTCCTCAAACTGAGACACCTCCTCAGGTACCCCAGCTAACTGGTGCTACTTATCACTTCACTCCTACATTGTCACATCATTGCAATCAGCTGAGGTTATCATGGCACTCAGCACTGCCAACCAATGAGGAGAGAGACTCACCTGGAGGTGGGGGCCTGGGAGCATTGCCTCACAGAATTGCCCTGAATGGTAGGGCTTGGAAGGCACCTCTGAAGGTCACCTACCCTCCTCCTCTCTGCTGCTGAGGATTAGTTCATTGTGAAAGAAAGTGCACAACCTTTGCAATCAATGCATTGAGGGCCATGTTCTATGGAGCCAGCTTCTTTTGCTCCTGCAGCTCCAGTGCTGGCTTGGTCTAGGTTTCCTCCTGTTACTGCCTTACATCCCTTTCTTGGGTCAACATCATGTTGGATGCTTATGCAACGAATGCACCCGAACACTCAGGTTGTGTCAGGCACTTTAAACTGTTGGGTTTCTGAACTCTGAGCTAGGCACTCTCTCATGGGGTGGTTGCTGACTCTTGTTGTTATATTTTCTTTTTTTTTTTTATTTATTAAATATAAATAAATACATATTAAGTATTAACAGAAATTAATAGAAAACACTAAATATTAAATATTAATGGAAATGATAGTCAATGAATGCACCCAAACACCCAGGATGTGTCAGGCACTTTAAACTGTTGGGTTTCTGAACTCTGAGCTAGGCACTCTCTCATAGGGTGGTTGCTGACTCTTGTTGTTATATTTTAATGTTTGTATTTAACTAGAAAGAAATATTAACTATTAATAAACAAATTAACTATAACAGATGATACAACTGTGTATTTCAAGCCACTATTCTAGAATCTGTATTTTCACAGCTTTATAGCTTTCTGTTTTCTCTGGACAGCCATTAGGCTGTTGGTTTGGGGTTTTTTTCCCCTCAATGTCCTGCTAGTTTTCCTAGTCTTAACATAATTAAATTGAATTTTCCCATCCAGGTGTTTTCACTGACCCTTGTTTTCTCTGTTTTTCTGTCCAAAATCCCAGACCTGTTACAATTTAATTCCATATAATTTAGACTGAACAAGAGTCCAAAGTTACTTCCAATGGCGACAGCTCAGTTGTTGCTCACTGACCTCATTCAATTCCCTACTCAGGCTAGATAATCATGTATGATTAGGTATCACCTACATGATTATAGCTTTCACAAATACTCTGCCTTGCAAGAGACTGTTCTCTGACAGCCCTGACATCTTAATAAACAATTCTGCTGATGGTTTACAATGAAGATGGAAATAAATTTCAGCTTCTTCTTTTTTTTCTTTACTAGCTCATTCTGCCACTCCACCAGGAATTTAATGGCAGTAATTTGGGGGGCTTTATTTCTAACATGAATGCAGATATCTTTTATTGTATAAGACAAATATTCTGCTAGGCTTACCACCAATCTTTCAGGAAGGATTTCTAGAAGATATCTCAGCTCTGTATGGTGTCTGAATTTATTTGACTGTGTGTTTGAGGGAGATAATGTGTCCTACAGATTTGAGTCTTGTGGTGGAGCAACTTTGGGGTCTAAGAAATAGCAGTCTGAGTTTGCAAGTTCTCTGTACAGTCTAATAGCTGATGTCACACCAAATAAGACTTTTTAACATCATCACTCACTTTCAGACAGCACATAGGAAAATTACCAGTGTTTGGAGCTCTACCTGACAGCTTTAGACCACATCTACCAACGGGCACATAATCTAATAGGGTCTGGGAACAAGATGAAACATAGAAATACATCATCTTTCCATGGAGTTTATTTCCACAGGAAAAAGAAATGAAACAAATAAAACTCTACTAGGTAGAATATTTTAATATAATGTGCTTTTATGAGGTCCCTTTGGAACCTAGTCTATATTACAATCACAGTGAGATGGATCAGTGTACAGAGCCTCTCATCTCTTGGAGTTATTAAAAACCAGGGGTGAAAGAAAAGGCAAGCATGGAGGATGGCTAATGGGGGCTTTATGTGGTGGTGAGATAGGGATATGTGTTAGGGTAACTGTGGTTTTATTCGTGCTCTTCACTTAAAAAATACAACTTGAGTGCTCCCTTAAGGCTTTTCTGTACAATTTGCTTTTCCCACTCTCTCAACATCCAGCTGCTAGACATATGTGGTAACTAACACAAAGGCTGTTAAAATGTACTTTGCATGCACGAAGGCAGAATTATGCCCCTTAAACTTCTCTTCAGCTGGGCTCTGAATCTGTGTGTGCATGCAAGTGACCAGGGGAAGTGCCACGTAGTCTCAGACCAACAGATCACCAGCTCCCCAGGTTTTATTATTGTCTGTAATGCTGCAAAGAATTCTGAATATCTGCACTGCTGTTCAGTATTTAGGGCATTCATGAAGGGTAACACTATGTACTGGGGTAAGTTGGTAAGAACCTACAGCTGTAAACAAGCCCAGCTGCTTTATCTTCCAAATGAAGCAACAGCATGTGGGTAACCAATCCTGTGTACTTAGGAATCAGAAGGAGGAAATGGACAAAGAAAAGCAAAACTAGTGATCAAGTATCTTTTTCATGAACTAAACCCCAAACCAGCCTTCAATCTGTCATTATTTTTTTACAGTGAATGTGGTGAAACACTGGCATAGCTTGCCCAAAGAGGTGATGGATGCCCCATTCATGGAAAAAAATGGAATGGAATGGAATGGAATAGAATGGAATAGAATAGAATAAACCAGGTTGGAAAAGACCTTTGAGATCATCAAGTCCAACCTATCACCCAACACTATTTAATCAACTAAACCATGGCACTAAGTGCCCCATCCAGTCTCTTCCTAAATACCTCCACTGATGGTGACTCCACGACCTCCCTGGGCAGCCCATTCCAATGGCCAGTGGTGAGAAACATTCAAGGATGGGTAGGATGGGACTCTGAGCAACTTGATCTAGTTAAAGATGTCCCTGCTGACTGCAGGGGCTTTGGACTAGATGACCTTTAATATCTTTTTGCTCCATAACAATATAATTCAGCTTTTATTTCAGGTAACAGTCCTGGTTTTTTTTGTTCTTCCTCTGCAGCTGAGAAGGTTTCATTCGATGTTCAAACAGTTTATTACCATCTTGGGCAGAAGTGTTGTACTTAGAAGGAATCTCCAAGCCTTGTATTCCTTATGGGAACAGTTGTGTCTCTCACTCTCTACATTACCCAATCTGAAAAAAATAAATCTGTGATATTCAAAATGGAAGCAAAGGAGTCCATAATTTAAACAGATTAACAGGCTAAAGTGACATAGCTCCTTATGGAGACATGAAGAGATTTTGAGATGAGCACAGAGGTAAATGAAGCCTTAGTAAGCTCATTTAAAAAGAAAGAGTTTCAAATTTGCAAGCTTTTTTTTGGGCTTAGATTGGAAAAATCACTGAGCATTTCAGCATTACAGGACTGTCAGGAATGCTTGAAGAGATTCAAGAAGTGACTGATATTCCTGGCAGTGGGACAGTTTTGGTCTTCCAATAGCTTCTGTTCAGGTTAGAGCAGATCTGGCTAGAGTTTGGTGGTGATTGTTTCTGAGTTAGCTGAATTTCCAGCTGGGTGTCATTGCTGCTCTTTCAATCATTTTAGATTCAAAGACAAGCTGGAGGTCACCACAGGTATTCTTAGATCTCTAATTAGAATTAGAACAAACCTAGCAGGGTTTCTACAACTGGGAAGGCCAGTAAATGCAACAAAAGGGGGTTATATGATAGGGTGCTTGGTTGCATGGTTTAGTTGATTAGGTGGTGTTGGATGATGGGTTGGATGTGATGATCTTGATGGTCTATTCTATTCTATTCTCTTTTTTGTCTTTTCATTTTATTGGATGATTCTTTCTTTTCTTGGGGGGGGGGGGGGGTGTGGAATACATGTCTTCACTTTTTTTCCCCTTTTTGTTTCCCCCTTCACTTTAAAAATGGAGTTTTTCCTCTAAAACCAATGAAAGACTCAGCAACAAGTGGAGATAAGAAATCTCACCAGGTCCTCTTGAGCTGAGGGTCGTGCGTGTCGTTAGGAAAAGCTGTCTGAGAAGAAGAGAGCTTTCTGCACTGACATCCACAGGAAGCAGCAGCAAGAGTAGAGCTGAGCAGAACTGGCAGCTAAGCAGCTGGAAACAGGATAGCAGGAGGAATCCTCTGAGCCTAGGAGATAAAAAGACAGCTGCTCCAGCCCTGTGCAAGCTGCAAAGCAATCCCTTTGCTCAGCCCTCTTCTTCACTTCCCAAATCCTGGGAATGACAGAAGGGAGGTGAAGAATAAGGGGTAAAAAGGAGATCTTTGGGGAGAAAGGGTATTAGCAAGAGAACAAGAACATCTGGTGCTTGAACCCAGGGTCCTTCACACATGCTGACTGTGGAAATTGGTGTGCATCTGGGGTGGGCGTGGGAGGGCAGAAAAGTTGGACCTGAGCCCGCACTGTGTGCTCACAGTCCGGAAGGCCAGACATATCCTGGGCTGCATGCAAGAAGCATGGCCAGCAAGTCAGCAGGGGGATTGTACCCCTCTACTCTGCTTTGTCAAGATCTCACCTGCAGTGCAGTCTCCAGCTCTGGATTCCTTAGCCAGAGACAGACATGGTCATGTTGGAGCAGGTCTAGAGGAGAGACACAGAAATGATCAGAAGGCTGGAGCACCTCTCCAATGGAGAAAGGCTGAAAGGGTTGGAGTTGTTTAGCCTGGAGAAGAGAAGGCTCTGGCAAGACCTCAGAGCAACCTTTTAGTACTTAAGAAAGCCTGCAACAAATATAGGGAGAGTCTCTTTAGCAGAGCCTGTTGCAATAAGACAAGTAGCAATGGGTTTAAACTAAAGAGAGATTTAAAGTAGATATAAGGAGGACATTTTTTAGACTGAGAGTGGTGAAATATTGGAACAGGGTACCCAGAGGGGTGGTAGATGCTCCAGCCCTGGAAACATTCCAGGTCAGGTTGGGCAGGGCTCGGAGCAAGCTGATGTCCCTGCTCACTGCACAGGGACTGGACTAGATGGCCTTTAAACTTCCCTTCAACCCAAAGATTTTTTGATAGTATGATTCTTAACACGTAAAAGGAGGTCTGTAGTTGGGGCCTTCCAGCACAACAGGCTGGTTTCTGTAGTTGTTGCCACAGGATAGGTAGGATTAGCTCAGTGATAACTCAGCAGTCCTTCAGAAAGAAATTCTGCTTGGGGGAGCAGTAGCCCCAGCTCCTGCAGCCAGAACAGGCATCACATTGCTCTCTCAATTAACCAATTTGTTTCCTTCCATGTTGGGTCAATGAGTTGCAGTTTATTATAGCTTTACTAGGTACAAACTACTTAAAGGTGATTGAACCAGCAAGCATTCATTTAAGTTTGTATTCCTCATTTGAGTGCTGAGATAGCTTTGCAGTCATGTCTGTGGGGCCTCATTCCAGAAGCACTGAACCTTTCCCTGGTCAAGAAACGTCATGAACAGCATCTGCGTAGTGTATATCACTCCTCTCTAATGAAGAGTGCCTATGCCTGTGCTCTCTGTTCAAAGCAGCAACACATTCACAACCACCAGCAGAGCAAGAATGCCCACAAGATGTTAGTGGGGAAATAAACAGAAGACACCAGGGCTTTGGTCAGTGACTTCAACTCCAGGCACTCCGGTCGCATGTTACATTTGATACTGCAATTTAGATCTTTGTATCTGATGTTAGCATTTATTTTTGAACAAGCTGCCAAGCATCCCCACAAGCTCTGGTCTTGCTCAATGTGAAGAGTAAAAGACACTTCTGGAGGCAACACAAGGCATTTGCAGTTCAATGTCTTTGTCAGAGAATATCTGTTTATCAAGTATGACAATCCCTGAGGGAATATGTCAGCCTGGATGGGGGGGGTATGTGTGTCCATTTTGGCAGCTGTCCCACAGAAGATATAAACCCCAGGATGATTCCAAACACCCACAGAATAGAGCTAGCTAAGCAGTTGTAGAGTGCTTTTTCTTAGTTACTCATATAGTCTTTTTCATAGGAAAAAGTTGCCAAGTTCCCACCAGCAAGTACTGTGCAGTCATGGTGTGGAAGGTAATTGAGGGTGGCTTCATCAAGAAAAATATCACACGTGTGTGATGGACCTGTGTTACTGCCAACAGTTTCATGGTTTGGTTGATTAGATGGTGTTGGATGATGGGTTGGACACGATGATCCTGCAGGTCTCTTCCAGCCTGGTCTGGTCCATTCTACTCTATTCTGTTCTGGTGGGAAGGGCATTCAGCTTTGGTACATGAACACTAAGTTCATTTAGGTAGCTTTAAACAGACCAGTTGCACGTGTCTCACTCGAGGAGAAAAGCTCTGTGTGATTACAATGATTGCAATTCCAGATATCAGATTATCAGGCAGATAATATCCAGCAGTTTCAGTCTCATTTTAGCAAGCTATCTGAGCATCTTTTACTTTAAAGAAAACCACCACTGGATACTGACTGTGTTAAGAATAGTTTTCTCAAGGTTTGGTGTGTGGTTACATATGCACTGAGGAATCAGGTTGTGCCTTGCAGGGCACGGGCTGAGAGGCACTATGGTCCTAAGAGTGCACACTGCTGAGTGGCCATGATGTGTTCATGTGTTCACATTGTTGGCTTTACAGAACAGAACAGAATAGAATAAACCAGGTTGGAAGAGACCTTCAAGATCATCGTGTCCAACCTATCATCCAACACCACCCAACCAACTAAACCATGCAACCAAGCACCCTATCAAGTCTCCTCCTGAACACCTCCAGTGATGGTGATTCCACCACCTCCCTGGGCAGCCCATTCCAATGGGCAATCACTCTCTCTGTGTAAAACTTCCTCCTACTAAATCTTGCTGCCTTCAGAGCAAAAAGACAAAAGGCCTTCAAAGAAAATTTCCATACACCTGTGGCCAGTCTGTCTTCTCCCTATTGGCTGTGCCACTTTCACCCCAAAATTAGAATGAACATACCTGCCACACGCCTCTGGCTGCCAAGGGCCAGCGATATTCTAGTAGAAACATGCATGGACTTGTGCTAAGAGTAGGTGGATCCCATTAAGGTTTCTTCCCCTAATTTCCCCCCAGATCTGTTTAAAGCTCCTGTGGGGCAAGTGACTTTGCCTGTAAGTAGCGTGGGTGTGAAGGAAAATCTGGGCTGGAATTCCGTCACATTAAGACTCAGTCTTAATATGTCAGAACGAAAATGCTCAAGTGAGCCTCTCAACTGCAGAATTAGAAGATGCTATTTTTAAACCATTTGTATTTATTTTTTTTTGCTTAGGAAATCCCAACGTTTTCCAGAGGCCAAAGGCTTGTGCAATACTGGCAATGGTTATGCAATTCCATGGAATCTGGCTTATTTCTGCTTCTTATTTCCTATTTCTGGAATTATGGCTTATTTCTGTCAAGAAGATAGTCGTGCTCACACTGCCACAAAAAGGGGAATGCAACTGTTTAACACATCTCTAGCTTTCAAAGGGTGTAAAGTTAACAGTAATTTTTTATACCTCCTCTGCCACACAACGCAGATGTTGTTGCTTTCAACATTGTCTTCATTGCTGGCGCACAGCTGAAGAATAATTTTAGTCCCCTGTTTTGCGTAGTCTCTTTTATATGCTATTGCTGCAGCCATCAGCCAGACAAGACATTTGACTAAGCAAACTGTCAGTGTATTTAACACATCCATGGGAGATGAATAAAATCAGATTCCAAGCTTATGTATGAGATGCCTCCAGTTTGTTCAGATTTATGCCAGACTTACTTTCCTCATTAGTTTCCCTTTTGTTATAGTTGGGAGGTTTTTGACAACGTAGCTTTTAATGTGAAGGTGCTGAGATCTTTCCCCCAAGTGGAAGTTTTTCCACACAGATGGCTCATGTTTTTATGACATCCACTGATTTCTTCTGGATTTGTTCTCTTGAAATGCCACAATTCAAAGTACCTCAGCAGCTTGCCTGTGTAACCTGAAGGATGCAAGTGCATGTACATGTTAGAAACCTTCACTTTGGTTGTATAGGCAGATACACAGAAAAATGTAGGGAAAATACTCACTGCTCAGTTCTAGGCTGGCATTTGGTGCAGTGCTGGATTTTCCTGAGGTCTCGCCCTTATGCAGAAGGGATTTTGCTGTGCTACATAAATATGAAGCAGTGCACTTGCAGTGTAACTGGATCAGTGTAACTGAGGGCTGAAATCTGTTCTCAGTGCAGAGCAGTCTGCTCTCAGGAGACCTGCTTCCTGTCAGTGAAGACTTTCTCGACACCGTGACTAAGACAGGAAATCCAAAACAATCAAAACCTTCTGCCCAAGTGAAAACCAACCTTGAACTGGAATCTCTGGAAGTCACTTAGACTGTAATATTTATGAGAAATTATCTGTTTCTTAGAGATTCCCTGCGTTCAGCTCCCCAGCAGATAGTGCCAAAAGAAGCTGCCTATAGCATCTCAGCATCTTGCCTTCTGTTTGAGACCACTGAGTACAGAAATATGGAAATGGAAGTTAATTTTTAGAAACATGATCTGAACGCTTGTGAAGCTTGAGAGTGATGGCTCTGGGGAGAGGAGAAAGAATCACCACATCTGGGGAGGGGAGAAAGAATCCGTTCCTTGTTTCTCGTGCTCCAAATTGATCTAGATGTGAAATTGAAGAAGGACATAGAAAGAAAGGCTTTTCCCTCCCCTTCCAAGGGGCTTGAAAGACTGGGAATGAGGCAGTTCTTAGCTTATTGCTTCCTGGCACAAAAACTCATGAGTGTGACAATAATGCTGTAAGGATAATCAGTCCAATTTATGTTCCAAGTGTGAAATGTCCAAATCCGCACAACAGGGAGCCTTTCATCATTTCATCTGCGTGCAATGAATGCAGAGAATAATTAGTGAAACGAATAAAAAGGCTTTGGACTTGATTTTAATCCACCTCTACCCGATGGTAATAACACCCCAATTCATTAAGCCTCAGACACACATTAGTGAAACACAGTGGCAACTTGATTCAGCTGGGAAGGGCATATCCCCAGGGAGAGCTGAACCAAGCAAGCCCATCATTTCCCCATAGGTGGTTAGCTTCAATTAAACTTCTCAAAACACAATTTTTTACTCACCTTGGAAGAAAATGTGGTAGAACAGCTACTTAAGGTGCCTTCCAGTTGTATTTCAAGATGGTTTCCTCAGCCTGAACAAGTTGCAATAGTAGTAGGGGTGGAAATGTTGGTGAAAGGGAGTTCAGGCTCTGGAACAATGGCACCTCTGCAATAGTCAGAAAAGAATTTGTAATATCTTTAGGGAATGTTATTATTACATTTCACAGTTTCATTTATTCCTCTGGATTGTTCTACTCTTGCCCTTGTCACTTCTGATCAAGTTCTCCTTCATGTGTTTGTTTTCTCATTTATTAAAGGCCAAGCAGTATTCTGTTTACCCAGCTCCATGGGAAAACACAGAGTGACAGCTTGCTGTGGGCCTTGGGATTAAATACTGTATCCTGAAGTTTCATTTCCTTGCAAACTCTTCTATTAAGGAGGGAGCCAGTTTTCATTTTCTCTTAATTTTCCCTAAAGGTTTGCACAGTGTCTTTAACTTAGAGGAAATCTAGATGGAAAACACTCCTGTGGTCTGGTTCTTGTTTTCTTGGTAAAGTATCTTGGAACTTGGCAAGTGCAGGGGCTGAGGGGAGAAGTTAATTTAACTGATATCCTGCTCAGCTGGAATCCTCTTGTCTTCTGAGGTCTCAGTTTGCAATTCCAGCACTGTGAAAATTATCCATTACAAAAATTGCTTCTTAATTTTCCCAGGGTTTTGTGTTGCACCTCTGATTTCTGCAAAATTCCCAAGGATACTATGTAAGGAAATTAGGATGCAAAACTCCCAGGGTCTGTCCTTGACTCCTTAGTTCTCCCAGAGACAAACCTCCTTCCCTGCCTTGGCCATAGTGTGCAGAATTGAGGACACACAGTGACTGTTTTTCCCAGAATAGCAGGCTCCCTATGGCTGTTCCAAGGAGAGAAAATGATGCTTGAATAGCTGTCCTCACATCCTGCTTGTTTCCATACAGAAGACATTTGTGACTCAGCAGCAAACATAATAGATGCTGGTCATTGCTGATGTTTGGTGTTCAGTTTTAGGGCAAGCTGTCTCTCTTTTCTCCATCAGCTGAGAAGACAGAGAACTGGGAAGCCTGCTGCTGCTTGCTGCACTGAAAGCTGGAAGAACTGGGCAGGGACCTGATCCCAGCAGCAGGGTGCAGGGAATGTATTGACCTTAAGATGTAAGATCTTGAGATTCCAGTGTTGGTTTCTTGAAAGTTGGTGAGGGACTTTTTAGGGTGTCAGGACTAGGGGGAATGGGAAAAAAGTAGAAATGGGTAGATTCAGATTGGATGTTAGGAAGAAGTTCTTCCCCATGAAGGTGGTGAGACACAGAAACAAGTCACCCAGGGAGGTGATGGAAGCCTCATCCCTGGAGGTTTTTAAGGCCAGGCTGGATGTGGCTCTGAGCAACCTGATCTAGTGTGAGGTGTCCCTGCACATGGCAAGGGGGGTTGGAACTACATGATCCTTGAGGTCCCTTCCAACTCTAACAATTCTATGATTCTATATTATCACCTCTGTAGACCTGGCCTGAGCAGTTGCTTGAGGTCTTCTCTCAAGGTAAGAAGACTGTAGAGAGAAACTCACTCTGATTCAGCCCTGAACAAGCAGCACTGGTCCCTAGCCCAAAGAGAAAGCAATGCACTCCCTCCTTAATCTCTGACAACTTCCATGTCAATGAGAGAATGTAAGAATTTATTCCCATAGACTACATTTCCTTAGAGAGGAAAGCTGGCTATGCCCACAGTACCCAAATTCCGTCAGAAAATCCCAGCTGGAAAAAGCCCAACTTGTCCATTATCTTACTTAACAAACTTGCACTGGGTGGGCTGAGGAAATTTCTGTCACTCACCCAAACCAGGCACTGGACTTTACTTGGAGACTCAGGTTACTCAAACTGATATGCTGTAACTAATGTGAAGGGAGACATGGAAGCTGAGTCCAAAAGGGATCAGTCAGGGCACAGATGTCCTTCCTGCATCATACTCCTTACACAGCTCTGTGTCATCAGAGAGACGTTTCCACCAGTGCTCCTCTGACACAGAGGGCACATCAGGCACACTCAGAAGTCATCAGCTACCTTCTCCAGAACAACTGTCCAGGTCTGGTGTTTGTTGGGAAGGCATAAATCACCACCTTCCTCATTCCTCCCACTGCTGCATGAACTAGCCCTTCTGTAGGAGCCTGTGGTAGTTTTAAGCTGTGCCTAGGAAATTTTCTACAGATCTTGAGCAAAAAGTGATAGAATGTAAATAAATTACCACTGGGTGTAAAAAGGAAAGTAATGATAAGGTCTAAATAGTTCCACTGCTCTGAAAAATAACATCAAGTTAGTTGTGTACACTAACTCTGCTTTTTGGCTTCTTCACTCTAGCTGGTGCTCCTGCTGGCTTGCTGACCTTGGCTGCACTGCTTTGTTGTGGCTAAGTGCTTGTGGTGGGTTGAAAATCTTCCCCCCACACCATTAAATTTGCCAGGCCAGCTCAGTTGGAAGCAAAATGAAAGCTGTATTTACAAGCAAAACTACAATCTACAATGGAATGGAATGGAATGGAATGGAATGGAATGGAATAGACCAGACCAGACCAGGTTGGAAAAGTCCTTCAAGATCATTGAGTTCAACCTATCAAATATACAGTATTTACAATATTTACAGCTATTTACAATTAATGAACAGCACAAGGACCCCCCTGGCCAAGGACCAGGGGAAGCTGCTATCTTCTGCCTCTCCCTTACCCCCCTGTGCAAAAAGGAGCAGAGAGACATTAGACTTAGCCAAAACAACGCAGCCAAGGTCAAGCAGAAGTGAGTTAGTATCTCTCCCAGAGTGAAGAAGCAAGAAGAAGAGAAGAAATTGTGTTGGTACAACTAGTTTTAGTCCCTTATCTGTTCCAATGGGATTGTTCAGAATGAAAATGATTTTCCTTTTAACATCCAATAGTGATTTATTTACATTTTACTACTTTCTATTCAAGACCAGCGAAAAATTGTAAAGGCATAGCCTAAAACTACCACAAGTACTAACAGCTACTTTCTGCTCTTCTCTCTTTCACCTTGTATAGAGTGGAGGAAGGGAGCAGGGAGGGGGTAGCTGTTAGTAACCCCCTCTGTTTTTATCCAGGGGGGTTCTTGTGTTGTTTATAAACTGTAAATATATGTAAATAGTGTGGATTTTGTACACATTTGTTGCATTCCATATTTCTAGATTTTAGTGTGCTTGTAAATACAGCTTCGTTTGCTTTCCAGCTGAGCTGCTCTGGCAATTTTATGGGGGGGGGTGTGGGGAGGTGTAATCTCAACCCACCACAGAGCTGTTCCTGGAAAAAGAGAGTGGTGAGAGGTAAATCTCAGGGAAATAGAAATGTTGGTGCTCTGGGTGAGTGCCCAGACATGCAGAGTGTTCCTCCACTGGCCTGAATGGTGAGAGACATTTCTGACACTCACGATTCTGGCCCTGTCACTGCCATTTCTCCTTCCAGCCTCTCCAACCTGTCACGCAGCCCATGGTCATGACAAGAGGTGCAAACAGCAGACGCTTCAGCAAGCTTGGCTTTAAATAGCTTAATCCTGGCAAGTTTGTGCCACTGAGGCTTTACAAAGGTTATGGTCTTTGGATGTGGAGATGACGAATAACAGCTCAGTATGGAAAGCACTCAGGTGACAGCAGGGGCTTTTAAATTCCTTCCCTTTTTAACAGGTCACACACAGAGGAAAGTCTTGAATTTAGTGTGTGATACTTGTGTTAATGGCAGCATGGGCTGTTTGCAAATATACCTCAAGGGAAGACATTTTAGGGGATGACAATTCTGTGCACCTCAGAATTTCTCTTTTAGCTGCCATTCTGCATAAGTCACTGTCCTGGTTTGAGCTAAAACAGAACTTATGCTGTTCAGTGATTTTACTTTTCAGCTCAGACTCCTCTAAGTATCTGCCCTTTCTGAAGTCAACAGTGGATTGTCACAGGCAGTGCCTGCTTCTAGCAGTGATAACACTGATGTTAGGAGTTACTACCAAGGATAAGGCTCTTGCTTAGACTTGCTCCTATTGAGACCAAGGTCGCTGCTAAACCTTGTGTGCCACATTGTGGTTGCATTAAGTCACAGCTGTAGGAAGAAGCAGACAGGGTAGGTGATCCTAAACTGACCAACAAGGGATTCCAGTCTATCTACATCATATTCAATATAAAGCTGAAGGATCACCGAGGTCAAGCCTCTTCTTCCATGGCCAGTGCCTCAGGAGAACTTTGTCAGTTCTACCTTTGATCCTGATCCCTGTGTTCTTGAATCCATCTCCTAAATCTGGTTCCCATCTGCTGCCAAATTCAGTCTGGGACTTCTGCAGTGCCTGCAACAGCATCAGTGCTGACAGTGATGTAATTGCCACCAGAGGGGTTGGGTTTGATATTGGGTTTGTATGTATTTGTACCTATTTATTTCAATTTTATGGTTATTATTTCCATGAGAGCTGGTTTCTTTTTCTTTTCCAACCCATAAATCTTTCTCCCTTATTCCCTTTCTCTTGTTTGGAAAGGGAGAGAGGTTCACAGAGAGTCTTTGTCACTTATCTAGTAGCCAGCCCAGCCTTAACCCTTGACAGACACTGCAGGTAACTAACCAGCAAAATAAATTAAACCCAGGAGCTGTTCCTGCCCTTGCAGCCCAGGCAGAGAGCTAACAGACCCTCCTTCTCCCTCTGAGAAGGATCTCAGTCTGCAAGAGTACAAAGCCAGTTGGTTTCCCTCTGCATGCTGGAGACCCAGCTTCCCCTCTCACCTCCTCCCTGCTGCCTGCTCCTCCCCGCAGATCCCCCAGCAAAGACTGGAAGTGACAACAAGGGCAAAGAGGCTTCTGTGCTCGTTGTGAAGAGCAAAAGGCCCCTCTGCAACAACAGAAAATGGGCAGCTTCATTAACTGTGAGACATCAGCATTCCCAGGCAGCAGAGCTGCAGTGAGTAGAGAGAGAAGGATAGGGGCAAACAGCAGCTTCTCAGTGTTCTGCGGTCAGTTCAGGGCAGAAGAGAAAAGGGGCTATTTAACAATGAGACCCACGGAGGTTCTTAGAGCTCCTATTATTAGTAAGCACTCTTTAGCCTTCCCAAGCAGCCTTCAACCCAAAGCTTCACAAAAACACTCCCCCAGCTGTTGTATTGCATGGATAATTATAGTCTGCAGATGCTAATGTAAGGAGCGGATGTCACTTAGGATACATCACGCTAAAAGGATGGAAGTTGGGGGTTTTTAGGCTTCAAAGCAGCAAATTGTTAGTCTGTCTTCTTCCTCATTGTTTTTTTATCCTGCAGAGGTAGCAGCCTTGCCCTGTTCTTCAGTTTGGGCTGAATTAATTATTAAAGAGGGATGGTGCTTGGTGGCTGCTGGAGGACAAACAAGCATTTTGCATGTGGCTCTTGCATGAGTGGGTGGCCAAAGCAGAAATTACCTGAGTCAGCTGTAATCTGGCCTCTCAGGAACACTGAGAAAGTTCTGGGCCTCTCAATTTAAGGAGGACATTGAGACTCTTGAACGTGTCCAGAGAAGGGAAATGAGGCTGGGGAGCCTTGAGCACAAGCCCTATGAGGAGAGGCTGAGGGAGCTGGGATTGTTAAGCCTGGAGAAGAGGAGGCTCAGGGCAAACCTTATTGCTGTCTACAACTACTTGAAGGGTGGTTGTAGCCAGGAGGGGGTTGGTCTCTTCTCCCAGGCAACCAGCACCAGAACAAGAGGACACAGTCTCAAGCTGCACCAGGTTAAGTTTAGGCTCAAGGTGAAGAGAAAGTTCTTCACAGAAAGAGTTGTTAGAATGGGCTGCCCAGGGAGGTGGTGGAGTCCCCATCCCTGGAGGTGTGCTCAAGAGGGGATTGGACGTGGCACTTGGTGCCATGGTTTAGTAGTCATGAGGTGCTGGGTGACAGGTTGGACTTGATGATCTTTGAGGTCTCTTCCAATCTTTTTAATTCTATGATTCTATGCTCAGCTTCATTGTCTTTTGTGGATAAGGCAGCAGGCTCAGGCAAGGTGAGGCTGGAGCGGCTCAGAAATCACTTGGTGAAAATCTTGGCACAAACTCATCCACCTCTCTCAGTGCCATAGTTCCCTTTACCTACTTCTCTTCATTGTGTCTAAGAAAAGCTGAAAATCTCATCTATCCATGGGGTTCTAAATATCATCCTACGGGCATGTGCAATCTCCTTTTCCCTCTTGTGCTACAACCACAAGAACAATTGGTGCCCCGTGATTATAGTCTTGGACTCAGCCTGGCCTAAAATAATGCAGAAAGGATGGATTAGAGGGCTAGCTACCCTACAGAATTTTAAACTGCTAAAAGCATTTACAAACGTGTCTGCAAATCAGAGAGCATTCAGCCAGCTCGAATTTACAAGAGGAAAATCATGGCACATTCCTTTGACAAAAAAGCCTCCTAAATGCTAAAGGAAGGGGTAGCAGGCAGGCACATTTTAAAGGATATTCTCCTTTGCATCACTTCCAAAATGAACACTGCTAATTTTACCAGCACACTAATTTTTCTTTACCAGACTTCATTTGAAGTGTGGGGCTATAATTTTGGCTCAAATTTCCAGTGACTTGCAGTTCATTTTGTTCATGACAGCACCAGAAAGCCTTGATGGAACTATCTTTCTGTAACTCGTGCCAGTTTGCTGTTCACTCTCTCTCTTCAGATACAGGAAGGCTCTGTGGAAATCACAGAGGTGATTGCACTGTTGGCTTTGTATTGTGTGACTGAATGTGCCTGCATATGAAATTTGTCAGGCAAAAATAAGACTGCATTCTGAAGAAAAGTCTTGCATACAGTTGAGTGAGTGGATACACTTCTGATGCTGACATTTCAAGTGCTCAGAGTTTAAGGCTGAACTGAATTGGTACTAGACTGTCAATGCATTCACCGTATTTTGTGCCTTTCTTTCTCTATTGCTGCCCAAAGGCTGCACAGAGATTTGCACTGCATAAACAACCAGGCAGAAAGAAAGCTTAGACCAGGTGACAACAACATTAACTGCAAAGTAGCAGAGAGGAAAGATGCATGTAGAGAAAGCATTCTGCTTTTGGTGTGGCTTTTTGTTTCTTTGTTTGCTTGGGGTTTTTAGTTTGCTTGGTTATTTCTGGTTGTTTGGGTTTGTTTATTTGGGTTGGTTTGGTTTGTTTGGGTGTTTTTTTCATTCCTCTCTCCTCTGAAAGAGATTAAAGATGCAAATTGCCTTTAGTTCTCTGCACACAGTGCATCACACATTATTTGCATTAGATAAGTAGAACTCTTTTTTTTTGGCACTGAGAGGGGCTTTATTAGTCATGGACAGTACAAAAAACATTTGATGGAACACACTCTTTTTTTCCTTTCTTTTTCTTTTCCTTCACTTTAACAGCCACAAGATCAAAAGTAATTTCTGATGTGCCGTTTCCCAGACTTTATATGAGGTGCTGGAACTGCTTTAATAATTTCACCCTGAGCATCTACCTCCACATCATGCTTCTGGCTACTTCACATGTGTATCTGATGACTGAGCTTTCACTATATCACATTTCTGATCTCAAACTGCCTATGTCATTCTGAGCTTGCTTTTATCCTCAGTGATAAAGAAGGAAGCAGAATGCAAACAAGAGATCCAGATAGGCTGTGTTTCTGTTTTGAAACGGGGAAAATAATTGCAAGCAGCTTAAAGCAGTTTCCCTATTGTCCATATGCCTTCTGTCTATACTGGTCTAGTCATGCAAGCCACATCTGAAATGTATTCTGACCCCAAAGCATACACCACAGCTTATTTTTCAACATCCTCATTAGCATTTTTCAACATCCTCATTAGTATTTCCCACTTTACAGACACTGAATAGAATAGAATAGACCAGACCAGACCAGGCTGGAAGAGACCTTCAAAATCATCGTGTCCAAACCCATCATCCAACATCATCTAATCAACTAAATAAAACATGGCACCAAGCACCCCAGCAAGTCTCCTCCTAAACACCTTCAGTGATGGCAACTACACCACCTCCCTGGCCAGCCCATTCCAATGGGCAATCACGCTCTCTATGAAGAATTTCTTCCTAACATCCAGTCTAAACCTGACTGTGTCCTCTTGTTCTGGTGCTGGTTGCCTGGGAGAAGAAAGCAGGGTGGTACATAAAGGCAGTGCATGTCTTGATCTCTCCCAGTGTAGAGATGTGAAAGGAGATATCACCCAGTCTCCTAGGCTGGGAAATAATCTCCAGGATCGTCATTTAGAGATTACCAACTCAAAATGAGAGTGAGACTCTCTGGGCTGCCAGCTGTCAACCCAAAACCGAGTGTCGAACCTGGCACGATGTTCAAGGTAAGTTGCTACCAATATCTGCATTCTCAAAGCCTCAGTAGAAGGTCATCACATTTCTGTGATGTCAGATAGATTGCAATATTATGCACCTGTGTTTCAGAGGAAGTAACAATTTTCTGATTTCCTCAGAGCTAAACAGGCTGTGGTAACAAAACAGCTGGTTTGCTACCTGATGCATCCCATTGGTGTAGGCAGTGTGAAAGCAGGGACTAATCCTGGTACCTCCAAAGAGGCATTTTTAGTATTTACTGTGACTCAGGGGAGCAGTTTTTGTTCAGAGCCAAACTTAACTCAAACAGCACTAGTTGCCAGCACGTTTTTAATGAACCTGAGGCTTTCCACATACACAAAAAGAACATAGCTTCTGCCCTTCTAAGCCTATAGATGAACAGGCTGCCCAGGGGGGCTCCGAGGTCTCCCTCTCTGGAGATATTCAAAACCTTCCTGCATGTGTTCCTGTGTGATCTGCTATAGGTGATTCTGCTCTGGCAGGGGGGTTGGACTGGATGATATTTTGAGGTCCCTTCCAGCCCCTAACATTCTGTGATTAAGGTTAGGGGATATACAGCCTACGTTTACTAAAAAAACCTAGAAGTATTCCCTCTCTCAGGAATTTGCTGCCTCACATGAATATTCCTTTTGAAGGCTGATACTAAACCACTTGTTATTTTCCATGTTTCATGTCTCTTGCACAGATCCAATTCTCCTGGCTATCAGCAACTCTCTTGTCATTCTCTTACATCCCATCTTCAGTTACACATCATTAAAAAAACCAGATTTAATTACGTTCTGCCCTTTGCTGGCCGGCAGTAGCTGTTGTCCCTGTTAGACTGCTGTGAGACATACATATGGCAACTTTTTCATGTTGAAAGCATATAGTCTTGCTAAGTATGGGGTTCAATTTTTATTATTCTTTTTTTTTTTTCTAATTGGATAAAGACAGAGAGAGAAGAAAAAAGGAAAAGGCATCAGATAGAGAGCAACGCATCGACTGCCCTCGCTTTGAAAATTCAATCAGCTGGAAAATTAATTAAATAATGGATTCTACCTTTGTATTGCTTTTTTTCTTGCCCTTTACATAATGGAAATACTAAAAGGCCCAGGAGAAAAAAAATGCACACTGGCCTCTAGCTCTCAAATATATTTAATGTATTAATTAACAGCTGCTGTATCTCAACCTTTTTGGCTCAAGAGGTGCACATTAACATCTACACTGGATCTTCAGTCTTGTGTCAGGAGCTACAGCACAACTTTACTGAACTCAAAGCATTTGTAAACAGTTCTCTTTTCTGACTGCCTTTTAGAAAGCAAAGTAGCATGTAAGCAAATGTTAGCACAGCACTAATGGGGCTGTTTCAAATGTATTTAGAAGGAAAGAGCCTTATTTCTCACAAGCCCATTTGCAGAAGAAATCTTTCCCAGGGAGGTGGTGGAGTCACCATCCCTGGAGGTGTTCAAGAGGGGATCGGATGTGGCACTTGGTACTATGGTTTAGTCATGAGGTCTGTGGTGACAGGTTGGACTTGATGATCTTTGAGGTCTCTTCCAACCTTGGTGATTCTGTGATTTTTACACTGAGAGCCTTATGCGATTGATGAATATCCAGAATAAACCTCACCTCCGGTGGCTCTTCTAGTTTAGCAGAAGGCAATGGGACTGAGGCAATTTATATTCTCAAGCTATCACAGAATGCCAGGTTGGAAGGAATCCCTAAGGATCATCTGGTCCAACCTATGGTCTTGGGTAGCAGAGACAGTCAAAAAAAGAAGCTCCTGCTTTTGCAAAGGTTCATCCTGCTGCCCTGGGACTGGGGTGTGCTTATGATTGCAGGCAGTCTGAGATCAGGAAACAGTCTCACATTTTCCATTCTGGTGCTCAACTCTCTCCTGAATCAAACTCTGAGGAACCTTTGTACAAGTTAAATACCTCTATGAAGACATCATGCTGTTTAACTAAGCTGCATGTGCATACATCTAGAGGAGCTCTCAAATGGTCTGCTGTTATTTACTGGTTTTGAATAATGGTGTCCTGGTGCTCATGCTAGCGATGCAGTGCTGGCTTCCTCTGCAGCTAAGAGTATTTACCCTAGTTTTTAAAGGTCACAGCAACTCACAGGGGTATCATTTACTCCTGTCTCTGTTAAACATCCTCCTTCCTTCCTCATTCTCTGCTGAAACATGGCAAGTGAAAAGAGATGCTGACGATGCAAGCTACACAACAGAAGACACAGCAGGAAGGACACTACGCGATTTGTTGCTGCAGGTCTTATGCAAGTCCCTTCATTCAGTTGTCTCAGATTAACCACAACCTCCAGTTTTAGAATCATAGAATCATTTCAGTAGGAAAATACCTTTAAGATCACCAAGTCTAACTGTTAACCCATCACTGCCAAGTCATCACTAAACCATGCCCCTCAGCACCATATCCACACATCTTTTAAATACCTCCAACTTTTGCACATGAATGGTTCCCAAAAGCTGCCTTGTAGGACTCTTGACAGCCAGTTTGGCTGCAGAGGGTGTTAGGTGCCCTTTGAAAATGTGGCCAGCCAGAGTATGTGCTCTGGTATATCTGAAATTCGCAGGCAGGAAAGCCATGCAATGTCAGGGAAGCACTGTGATAAATTTAGCAAGTGATAATGTAAACAGCATGGAAAAAACGTGTGCTGCACAGGAGGGCACAGGAGCTTTTGCCAGCTGGGACTTCACTCACCGTTTGGAAGGAGGACTGCAACACTTCCACATCTGATTCAAAGGCTTGTGCTGGTCCCTAGATTGTCTTGCTGGAGTCAGTGAGACTGCAGAGGATGCAGTTAAATGCAATAGAATTATTTTTGTAAAGATCAGGGACTTCGGGGGCAAAATGTCCTTGGCAGTTACTTGCAACTATTGTCAGTGACTAATCCACCTAAGGAGAACCCTTTCTTTCTCTAGTTAGCTTTACTGTTTCTTTGTTGGCATTTGACTGTCTTGTCACTTTGCTTGGAACAGTAAAAACCTCGATTAGCCAAAAGCCAGAGAACAGTCTCACTCCTATTAATTTCCTTGTTTTCAGTATCAATTCACTTAGCAGCCTACAGATTCAGCCTTGTAGTGTATTTTCCTACAGCTGCATTTATATCCCTATCCATAAACTCAATGCTGGTGAGTTTCTCAGAGGGAGGACATTTGAAATGTCACAGAGAGTTACTCAAATTGCTAAGCTGCAGGCATTAGCAAGAAACAATTGCATAAACTCTCAAGCTGAGGCCAACCCTGCCCAGAGTAATTTGTTCAAATTCCTTTCTTTCTGTGTTTGTTGCTTCCCAAATTGTGTTTAACTGGTAGCTTTATTAAAAAAAAATCACCAAATACCTTCATTGCTTCCTCATAATATACTGTAAACACTAATGGGATTGTTAATTCACAGTTCAAGGTTTCCTTCCCAAGTCACAGGCATTGCTTTATTGCCGTTGTTTCCCCACGGTGACCTTCAGTGCCACTGGGTTTTGATAAAGAGCGATATCGCTTCCTCTTTTAATGAGCCATTGTTCAGATCTGAGATGGAAAATAATTCATGGAGACAAATCCAGTGAGCCAAGTGCAGATATTGGAATAATCTCCCAAGGGATGCAGTGGATTCCCCGATACTGGGCAGTTTAAGACTCAGCTTGAGAGGGTGCTGAGCCATCTCATCTAAACTTCGCTGTTACCAGATAATCCTTGAGGTCCCTTCCAAACTGGCAGTCTGTGATTCGCTGTGAATGTATAACTAGCTTCATAGAATAAAGCCTCCACAGAGCTTTTCTCCTAAAGAGAGGCACACAGGCATAGAATTGGAGAATCATTCAGGTTGGAAAAGTCCTTGATGATCTCAAAGTCCAACTGTTAACCCAGCACTGCCAAGCCTGCCATTTAGCTTAGAGGCTGAGGGAGCTGGGATTGCTTTGCCTGGAGAAGAGGAGGCTCAGGGGAGACCTTATTGCTGTCTACAACTACGAGAAGGGAGATTGTAGCCAGGAGGGGATTGGTCTCTTCTCCCAGGCAACCAGCACCAGAACAAGAGGACACAGTCTCAAGCTGCACCAGGGGAAGTTTAGGCTCAAGGTGAGGAGAAAGAAGAGTTGTTAGCTGTTGGAATGTGCTGCCCAGGGAGGTGGCAGAGTCACCATCCCTGGACGTATTCAAGAGGGGATTGGACGTGGCACTTGGTGCCATGGTTTAGTAGTCATGAGGTGTGGGGCAAGAGGTTGGACTTGATCTTTGAGGTCTCTTCCAACCTTGTTGATTCTATGATTCTATAATCCTGAAGAGTTAATTCAAGGCTATGCATTAACATCGGAAAGCAGTTACCAGTTTGAATTCAGAGCAATTGGTAGGGTCACAGCAAGTCTGCTGTAAAGAAAGGGAACTGAGTGAATTGAAGAGAAACTTCCTGATCAGACTGCAGTAAATATGTAATAGATCAGCTCCTGATAATTCAGGATTAAGAGGGGAAAATAATATCTAAAAAAATCAAAGAATGCAGAGAAGGAGTTTGTTTAAGTGTCTGTCCTGGTGAAGGAAGGCACAGGCAAGGGAAATGCTGGATTGTTGAAAGGGCAGAGGGAGCAATAGTACTTTTTCTGTCAACGTCATCATAAAGAAATGAAAATGTCAGTGATATTGATAGGAGAAAGATGAGAAAGAAAAAATATGCTTCTGTTACACACTGAAGAGTGAACAGGGCTGCAAAGCAGAGACTCTAATGGGTATGAAAGGCTGGACTGCTCATTTGGATGAGAAGATGACAAATTGCAAACAACATGAGACTTGCTCTTGCTCAATTGCATTTTAATAACATGAAAGGGCTGAATGCAACTGGCAAGAGGCACAGAAGAGAAATTACCTTATAAAAAGATCATCTACCTCAGCATCTGTCGCCGCTGAGCAGGAAGAATACAATAGCAGGGGAGGAGATCAGGATGCCCTTGCTGTTTTTAACACAGTGGGTTGAATGCCTGGATCCACAAGGATGTGGTTAAGGCAACAGACTGCCTGATCTCACTGTTTCTGTCACAGACTCAGGACAAATGATACTGAGGTTGCCCAGAAACCAAGGTTTACAGAAGCAAGTCCATCAGCAGTCAGGGTATAGGAACCAGAGAGGGGCTCGCGTCTGGTGCAGCTTCAAAATAGAGTTACCCAGCTTGTCTCCTTTCAAGGAGGTCCAAATGGTGTCTATATATTTTCAGAGACAGAAGTTTTTTAGCAATTGAGTGTAAAAAGGGAATAAATCAGATGAAATGATGGCTCCCTTCTTCTTTAATCTATTCCTTGCTTTTTTCCCTGTCTCATTCACTTCCTAAACCACATACAGAGTAGATGTGATGACATGTCTAACTCATTTGCTGTGAAAACTTTAGTATTCCCTAATGTATTGGATGCACAAGTTGCAGGAGAGGGAGAAAAGACTGAGAAGTGGCCTCTACCAGTTGTGCTTTCTTTTTTGAGGGCGGGATAACACAGCATCTTTCTTTCAGACCTGCCAAAATTCACACAGGAGAGGAAGACACCTGCTGACACTCTGTCCTCCTGCACAGCACTTTCTCTGATGCAATATCCCAAACACTCCAGAAAGTAATTTTACTGTAGAATCAGTCAGAGCATGCTCCAGGTGGGGTTTCAGGGACTCTCCTGAGACAGGGAACTCCACACCTACCAGAAATCCTTGGAGATGCTGCAAATTGAGCCTGCACTCTCTTTCTCTGGATGGGCAAGGAATGAATGGGACTAAGAAGAGGAGGACACAGTCTCAAGCTGCACCAGGGGGAGGTTTAGGCTGGATGTTAGGAAGAAGTTCTTCACAGAAAGAGAGATTGGCCATCGGAATGTGCTGCCCAGGGAGGTGGTGGAGTCACCATCACTGGAGGTGTTTAGGAAGAGACTGGATGGGGGGCTTGGTGCCATGGTTTAGTTGATTAGATAGTGTTGGATGACAGGCTGGACTCGATCTCAAAAGTTGTTCCAACCTGGTTAATTCATATTGTAAGTCATATTTTCCCCTGTTGTATCTACAGAGCATATACCAACATAAGTCAGTGTGCATTCTGAAGGAGTAACCCATGCTCAAGACCTAGTCCTCAAACACAAAAGCACAGCTGAATTGTCTGGTTACAGATGACTACCTGCCTACAAAGGTCAAGTGTAAAACTCTAATGCTTCAAGCAAGGCCTGATTTGTGACATTCCTCGGGTAAACTGGAATTTGCCCAGTCAAGGGGAATGAAATCTCACTCTAATGGTTTGAGGTCTGCAGGCAATTTTTCTCTAATATTCTTTCACTACATATATATATATTTTAATTATTTTTTTCCCCCTCTCAAAGCTGGCACAACTCACTCTGAAATAACATTTCCATTACCACACACACCCAGGCAGCTTTTTCTGGGAAGGCTCCCTCCATGCAACAGAATAACCTGGTACTAATGGGATTACTCACGGGGGTAGAGTTAAGCATTTATATAAATCTTTGCAAGAGTGGGGTGTTAATTACCAGCTCACATACCAGAACTCAAATAATGAAAGATAATAGTATACATATTTCCTCCCCCCTCCCCCCCTAGTTTGCTGAACTCCTCTTGGTCAGAGCATTGGTGACACAGGAAGGGCTCTGCGGGAGCTCGAGTTCCATTCACTGCCACTATTGTGTAGAATTAAGGGATATATTTTTTGTTAACACAAGCCCATTAATAAGCAGAATCAAATGTGGAGATCTTAAAGTCACAATGCATTCAAAGAAAAGAGAGGGGAAAAAAAAGGGAACCTTTGCACTGAAAAAAATACTGGAAGTGTTTGCAAGTTTACCCTGTCAGAGTTCTGCATCAAGATTTTCATTCAAATGGGTCTCTTGAGGTGGAAATGCCCATAATAGCCCATGCTATTGAAAAGAAAACAAAAACAACCAACCACCAAGCTCTGAAAGTCTGGAATTAAAAAAATGTGAAGTTTCCTCTTCAGGTTTCCTTCCTCCTCACTCTCTGCTCTCTCCTTTAGGAGGCAAAAGGAAGGAAGTGCGCGGGGATGCATTTTTCATCCTCTTTTAATTGTTCTTTTCCTTGGACCTGTATAAACTTCACCGAGCTGGAATTCGTTTTCAATAGTCTGGGTTTTTTTAAACCTCATTTTGGCACATTTTCCTGTGTTGCACCCTATATATTTTTGCTCCATCTCATCATCTCAAAGCAAACTGTTCTCTCTCTCTCTCTCTCTCTCTCTTAATGTTATCTTTTATGTTCTTTCCGAGGAAAGACACTTAAATGAACTTTGCAGCAGTAAGCTGTGGCACTGGTAAGGTTTGAACAATTATGAAGAGTTTCATTCTGTGATTAGCCTCCTACTCCCACATCCTCCTGTGGTGTGGGGTTTTTTTTTCCAGTTCTGGACTAAGAGATGGCTTTGAAAAAATCTGCAGAGGTTTAAGAATAGGATGGGATCGGATGGGATCGGATGGGATAGGATGGGATAGGATAGGATGGGATAGACCAGGTTGGAAGAGACCTTCAAGATCATTGTGTCCAACCCATCATCCAACACCATCTAATCAACTAAACCATGCAACCAAGCACCCCATCAAGTCTCCTCTGAAACACCTCCAGTGATGGCAACTACACCACCTCCCTGGGCAGCCCATTCCAATGGGCAATCACTCTCTCTATGAAGAATTTCCTCCTAACATCCAGTCTAAACCTCCCCTGGCACAGCTTGAGACTGTGTCCTCTTGTTCTGGTGCTGGTTGCCTGGGAGAAGAGACCAGCCCCCACCTGTCTACAACCTCCCTTCAGGTAGTTGTAGACAGCAATAAGGTCTGCCCTGAGCCTCCTCTTCTCCAGGCTAAGCAACCCTAGCTCCCTCAGCCTCTCCTCTAAACCCCTCACCAACTTTGTTGCCCTTCTCTGGACACATTCCAGCAAGTTAGAATTCAGTTAGAAACACCAGCACATAACAACTTGCACGACAGCATTAGGCAAACCCAGGGAAGCATTCGCATTGCCCCAGTGCAACGTGGAAATAAGTAATTACAACCAGACACAACATACACCAGCAACTGCAAAATATTGTGAGGGAAGGGAAAAGGGTAGTAACAAATTATGTAAACAATCCATTCAGGAGAGCTGTAAATGACTAAACCCATGTTACTCATGGGCTCCTAACCCTTGGTTCCTGAAGGAATGGAAAATATGGAAGATTGCTTCCAGGTTCTTTTCTCAATCGTATCACTCTTCCCATTGTCTCATTAATTAGCAGCCCTCTCACACTTTCTTCTTTGTTTCCCTCAAATTGTTTCCAGCTAAGAGTAAATGCAGACTACAGTCTAAAAGAAATTGTATGCCAGTTTCAATCCACAGGAAGCAAAGAAGAGAAAGTTAGCAGGGTATCTCTACATGCATCAAGAATTAATTATAACAACCATATATACTTGACAGGTCGTTGCCATCACCTCTTCTGAAAGGTGAGATTGAGAGATTAAAGAGTTCTCACAGGGCTGTGTGAAACCTTGGAAAAGCAAAGTAATCTTTTCATCTGGCAATGTAAGGATCACTCAAGCTCCTGCATGGAGTGGGAAGAACCAGAGCTCAGGGAATGGTGCAGGGCTGGGACAGAAGCTGATGTGGGCAAGTGAGGAAATTCCCCCTCTCGTGGGAATCCAAACCCAGCCCTAAGCCCAGACATCATTCAGTGGAGGCCAGGCCAGGCCACTGGTATCACTGAGGCTGCCAGAAAGGTGACAATAAAGCATCTATGCTGTGAGCCCGTGGCACAGGAAGAGGGAGGGAAAGCAAGAGCACCTTGGGGCACAGCTTTGCCTGTTTGAAAGGAGGCCTGGGGTGTTGAGCCAAGCCTGTTCCATCATTTGCAGATGAAATTCCTGAACTTTCTATACTCCTTCAGGCAAGATGTAAGGAAGACAATTTTAACAATGAGGGTGGTGAGGCATTGGCCCAGGCTGCCCAAAGAGGTGGTAGAAACACCATGCCTGGAAAGATGCGAGGTCAGGTTGGACAGAGCTCTGAGCAATGTAATCTAGTTAAAGATGTCCCTGCTCACTGCAGGGAGGGGTTGGACTAGATGACCTTTAAAGGTTCCTTTCAACCCAAACTATTCTATGGTTCTAAATGACCATGACTATATGAAAATAACCGCACCTGAGCAGCAGATTCTCTGACTCAAACCCAGCAGAGAAGAAATTCCTACCAACAAAGACCTCCCAAGACTCCACTTGTGTGTGATTTTTAAGGTCTAATATGCAAATGTCGGCAGAAATGACAATTTTGAGCTGTAAGATGCAAAGCATTTTCTTCAGCAGGGCTGAGCAGCCATTCATCCTCATGTAGCTAATTGCTTGCCAGCAGCTAATCAATGAGATCTGAAATACCATGTGTGCATAAGAGTTAATCCCAAGATGAAAAGGAAGAAAGGGAGGAGGAGAGAGGGAGGAGGAGAGAGGGAGGAGGAGAGAGGGAGGAGGAGAGAGGGAGGAGGAGAGAGGGAGGAGGAGAGAGGGAGGAGGAGAGAGGGAGGAGGAGAGAGGGAGGAGGAGAGAGGGAGGAGGAGAGAGGGAGGAGGAGAGAGGGAGGAGGAGAGAGGGAGGAGGAGAGAGGGAGGAGGAGAGAGGGAGGAGGAGAGAGGGAGGAGGAGAGAGGGAGGAGGAGAGAGGGAGGAGGAGAGAGGGAGGAGGAGAGAGGGAGGAGGAGAGAGGGAGGAGGAGAGAGGGAGGAGGAGAGAGGGAGGAGGAGAGAGGGAGGAGGAGAGAGGGAGGAGGAGAGAGGGAGGAGGAGAGAGGGAGGAGGAGAGAGGGAGGAGGAGAGAGGGAGGAGGAGAGGGGGAGGAGGAGAGGGGGAGGAGGAGAGAGGGAGGAGGAGAGAGGGAGGAGGAGAGAGGGAGGAGGAGAGAGGGAGGAGGAGAGAGGGAGGAGGAGAGAGGGAGGAGGAGAGAGGGAGGAGGAGAGAGGGAGGAGGAGAGAGGGAGGAGGAGAGAGGGAGGAGGAGAGAGGGAGGAGGAGAGAGGGAGGAGGAGAGAGGGAAAAAAACCTTGTGGCATTCATCCTCTAAGACATAAGACATACTCAACGTGTATGTGGTGCCTTTCTGGAGGATGAGAGAAAGACAGAACAGAGAGGTAGGCTTTATACAAAACCTCCAGGTCCTTCTGAAACTAATAAACTCATGAAACTGCTCTCTGACAGGCACTGCAGAGGAAGAAAATGGGGCAGCTGGATTGCTCAGTGATGGTATAGCACTGCAGCTCTGCAGATTCCACAAAAGGGCCATCTGAGTGAGTGCTGCCCTGTGTCTTAATAGATCTGTCAGAGAGCGAGGCTCATTTGTTCTTATTGTGCTCTGATGATCCAGAGTAGCTGGGCACAGCCTGCAATCTTTCTGACTAGGCTGCAAATGGCTCTCAGAGCTATTTCAAGCTGAAATTATCCAGACATTTATCCAGACATTCTCAGGACTGTATCAGCCAAATGGCTACCTCCCAGTGCAGAATTAAAAGCCTGATACTGAACAGATAATGTTTGGGAGAGTCAAAAAGATAGGGAGTGTGTTCTTCTGTAGAACTGGAATGCAATTATGACTTCTGGGGTCATGGTAAGAATAAATTACTGCATTTGTCAAATACTTTTTTTGCAAAACACTGTTTTCTGTGCAATTCTTCAGTAAACACAACAGTGGGAACTCATGCTGCCATTAGCAGACGGCATTTTGAATTGCCTTGCTGAAAGAGAGTTGGTCTGTCTTCATCCACAGGCACTGTGCATAATGAACATTTTAGAGTGGAGCAGCACACCTCCCAGACCTTCAGCAAAAGCTGCTTAAATGATTGACTTGCTGGAACGTGTCCAGGGGAGGGCAACAAATTTGGTGAGGGGTTTGGAACACAAGCCTCATGAAGAGAGGCTGAGGGAGCTGGGGTTGCTTAGCCTGGAGAAGAAGAGGCTCAAGGGAGACCTTATTGCTCTCTACAACTACCTGAAGGGAGGCTGTAGATAGGAGGGGGCTGGTCTCTTCTCCCAGGCAACCAGCACCAGAACAAGAGGACAGAGTCTCAAGCTGTTCCAGGGGAGGTTCAGACTGGATGTTAGGAGGAAATTCAACACAGAGAGAGTGATTGCCCATTGGAACGTGGTGCCCAGGGAGGTGGTGGAGTCACCATCATTGGAGGTGTTTAGGAGGAGACTTGATGGGGTGCTTGGTTGCATGGTTTAGTTGATTAGATGGTGTTGGATGATGGGTTGGATGTGATGATCTTGAAGGTCTCTTCCAACCTGGTCTGGTCTATTCTATTCTATTCTATTCAAATTAAATAACTGGCTGATCTGAATGTTTTCTCTCTCTTTCTGGATTTTATTGGGGAGTAGGAGGCACGATTTATGCATAACTTTATGCTGCATCAGCTTGTGATGCGATTGTTGGGTTGACTATGGGCTCAGCGTTTGGGTTTTTTAGATAAGCGTGGTGTGATGAAGACAGGGAAGGCACAGGGAGTCTCAGCAGTCAGAAAGTTAACATACATGTGTCTCTTGCAGGTCTTATTGCATGTGAGCAGAGACTGGCTGGTAGCACCCACCCAGGAAAGCTTTGCTGCAAGTTTTGTACCTGAAATTCTTGGGAAAGGTTTTTGTGTTCTGCTGGGGATCTCCCAGTCTTTAAAGCATAGGATAGGCACTATGAATGAAATTAAGTGATCCATCAGTGCCTGCAACCTTCACTTTCTTCTACCTCCTGTTAAAACCAAGACAAAGATGGAGAGGAACAGCTCTGGAGCTTCTGATTGAGCCCTGCATCTGTACCCTGTGGTGTTTTTAAATGGAGTAGAAACATTTGTAGATTATGAAGAAAGAATTAAATTCCCCAACATAAGCAAGAAGCAATATTTTTCACTCAGGACAATTAGAAAAGAAACAAAATTGCTCAGCCAGAAGTGCTCTGTTGACATATATTCCTGTGGCACAAGATGAACCTGTATCCGCTGCTCCGCTCTTTGCTTCCCTCCTGCTCGTGAATAAGCCTCAAGGGCACAGGTGTGCAGGGACAGTAAAAATAGACACTGCTCTCCAAAACAGCCCCTAAAAGAAATAAGTCTTATCACTGGAATGAGCCTCCACCTCTGACAGTCCATCCGTGAACTACTCTGGTTTTCAGATGTGAAACCAGGCTTTCAGAAACAGAGCTGCCCCCAAGCTAACACAGCCCCTCTTTGGAGAGGAAGGGATGCTTCCTTCTCCTCCTCCTCCTTCCTCCCTTCTTTCCTTCCCAAAACAAAAGCACCACGGGCAGCTTCAAAGAGGCAAAAAATGTAAACACAGCTTTTGCTAACGTACATAAGAGGAAAGGAAGTACATCAAGATTAATAAGAGAGGAAGAAACTCAGCCACCTGACACAAGGTTTTGATGACATCCTTTGGTGGCTCAGACAGAAGTAGAGACTGGGACATTTCATGTTTCATAGAAAACCAGTCAACCAACCTCAGTGATTTGTGTTGAATCGCTAAAGGACGGCACTTAGAATGTGGCTGCCTGGAAATGATGCTTTTATCAAACTGCTGAAGGGACTGAGTGGGAGGATTCCACGAAGAAACAAGAAAGTGAGGGTCAAAAAGGAACAGAAGCAGGCTCTCATACACCAAAAAGCAAACGGGGGGAGGAGGAAGAAGCTTCATTCTCTCTCTCTCTTTGGTTTGTTTTTTTTTTTAAAGAAAATGACTTAGAAATATTAATATCTAAGAAAAACAGTAAAGGAAGAAGCCAGATATCATCACATAACTGAAGTCTAAGATATCAGATAGCTGCATTTGCAGCTGGTGGAGATTATGTGTAACATACAGCCTGTTGCCAATTCCTTTGATGAAACCAGTGCTCCCTTTATGCTGCACTTGCAAATGAATGAGGTGGTGACCAGTTACCATTAATCTTCTGAGAAGGACAAATGGAGGCCAACAGTGGGTTTTTATCAGCCTCCTCATGAAAATACAGTTGAGCCAAGATCAAAGCTCTGGAGTTACAGCAGGAATGCTTGATTCAGACCAAATCTATCCAGAGCTGCAGGCAAATGAAGGATGAGCACAGGATAGGACTTAAACAGGTCTCTGTGTGTCTGGCATAGGTGGCACACCCAGGGCTCAGTGTGAATTTCCTCCAGCCCCTTCTCCAAAACCTTCTCCTCCCTCCTCCTTGTCCTCACCAAGAACTGGTTGGGATGAGCAATCCACAAACATTTCTAAACTACCCCCTCCCTGCAGACATAAGGGCTACAAGGAAAAGCTTCCATGTCCCTTTCAGCTTTGGTAATAACTGTTCTACATACTCCTCATACACACACATCAATGAGACTAATTTCCTAACCCTTCTGTTGCTCATAAGCTCTGTTCCCATGGTGCTGGGATTAAAATACAGGCACAGAGAGAAACCCACCACCATCACTGCAATCTCCACAAACTAACAAGTTGAGTATGATTAGAAACCCTCCTTTGTACAACAAGGATGGTGGGCATAAGCTCTAAAATGGGAGAAAGAGTCCAAAGGGCCAAGAAGAGCTTTAACTGGTTGGAAAACTAAGGTGTCCATCACCAAAAATCTCTTGGATGACTCAGAGACAGCTTCTTTGTCTTTCCCATTTGTGCTTCCTAACTTCTTCTAGAACTGCTTTCTCTCTGGGTTCTATCAAGCCTCTGGGCCAGATGATATAGTATATTTAATAGAGGAAAACCCCCACATCAACACAGAGGCACAAAAGCTCAAAGTTGCTCACATTCCCACAGCTGGAGGGTCCTGTGGGAAACTTGTGGGTGCTATTTGGAAGAGGGGAAGGACAGCAGGTAGGCTTTCTGCTCTTGCTTGGCTGCTGCAGTGCATGGGAAACAGGAATTTGTGCATGCCTGGTAAGCAAGCAAGCAAGCAAGTAAGATGTTGTGAAGAAACACAAAACTCATCATCCAATTCTTCCCCCCCCCTTTTTTTTTTTCTACCCATGGGGACAGTTTATCAGACTTTGAAGTTTTGCTAGCCAGTGAGTATTAGTGTGCTGTGACAGCTGGCAACACATTCCAGCGGGTAAGTGATGAACTGGCTCTGGAGAGAGTAAAATAAATTATGAAGTGGGTGAAATTTCAGCCCTCCAAATAACAGTCCAATGATTTCATTGGAATGGCTCTGTCTGGCAACGTAGTCAAACACATACAGCTGGGCAGAACACACAAATGCTCCTATATGAAATAGCTGCATGCATGGAAGAAAGGGAGTTCTGGTTGCAGGAGTGAGCTCAAGATGGGAAAGAGCAAGAGGGGATTTTCAAAATATGTGTGCATGAGAGCCAGCCATGTCTGGTCCCACATGAATGGAAACATCAGAGCCAGTGAGGAGTATGGTATATATGCTGCTCAAAAAAAGTCTATCTTCAGGATTCCTCAGATGTCTTCTGCTGACTGCATTAGTCAAAGCCCCAGCATGTCTAAAAGACTCAGGGTTTACCTCAATAAGCCAAATTCATATGGATAGTTCTGCACCTGGGAAGATGAATGGGTAATAAGAATCGGAGTCCCTGACCCTTATGGGAAGGAAAATGCAGTCAGGTGCTTACCTCCCATTTGGAATGAAATAGGTTTAGGTGGAGACACCCAGCCAGGTCCCTTTCAGACTCTCAAAATGCCTCTCAAAATGCCTGACAGCAGAATGAATGATATGGAGTTAATTGCCAGCTTTTGTGCCTCAGTCTGGGATGAGGTCTGGTGATGGATTTTGTCTGACTGATGGAGTGGAGGGGGTGGAGGAGAGCAGCGTTTTGGAATGGTTGGTTTCCTCTTTGTACCTGTAGCCTATTCCACAGGGCTGTGTATCCTGAATGTATCAACAAGTGACAGGCAGCCTGTTCTGCTAATATTTGCTGTTGCATAGGATATTGTTTTCTCTTTTTGTCAAAGACAGTCAACATATTTTGTTTTGATCGGGGAGGGTTGTGGAGCTTGGTTCACCAGCCCCTGGATGGGATCCGTGGAGGTGAAAAACATGGTTATAAAAAGCTGGAGGTATACTTGCTTAATTTCTTATCTACTCCCATTTGAACAACTAAGCAGAAGTAACTGAAATCCATGAAAGTCCAAATGTTGTATTAATTTGTTTTCACTGATATGGAAAACACATGCACAAAGAGTTTCTGCAGGTTTTACATTTGGCCAGGGACACTGAGGTCTGCAATGATCTACATCTGTGCAAAGCTGTCTCCACATTTCCAGCTACTGCACAGGCTGTACGTGAGCATTTGTGCTTTGGGCTGACCCCAGGCTGCCAGAGCAGCCAGTTCATGGTCCTTTCTCACTGTACCATGGTGACACTGAGCTCTAACAGCTTCGTGGCTCCTCTGTCAGCTGCCTGAAAGAGGAAAGAATGTGCTGGGAAAATATGATGCAAAACTTGTAGCTACTCGTGTTTGTTTTGCAGTGGCTTCAATCATGAATAGCCAAAGTTGATCTATATATTGAGTCCTTCAAAAAATCAGTTTCTTTCAATTATTGAAAGTTTCCTCAGGAGCTTTAACTCCAGACCCATCTGGATGTGTTCCTGTGCGACCTGTGCTAGATTCTATGGTCCTGCTCTGGCAGGGGGGTTGGACTCGATGATCTCCAGAGGTCCCTTCCAACCCTTAACATCCTGTGATCAACCACTCCTGGTTAATATGACATCATCCCATTTACTCTCTTTTCATCACACACTGACATTCCAGTGTAATTAATTTCTCTGATATAAGGCAATTACTACTTCTTGTCTCAGGAATACCTCTGTGTCTGCAAACACCTTCTTCTGCTTGAGGATCATATCTCCTGTGCTGCTGCTCCTGTGTATCTACCAAATTAAAAATCAGCCTAAATCACAATAGATTTCATGTTAGCCTGTTAATTAACTCAGACTTTTACAAAATCCTGGAGGAATCCAGCAGAGTCAAATCTCTTTTGTGCCATCAAGTTTCCAAGTTTAAAGTCAGGGAAAATGTTTTACTTGCTCTGTAATGGTCCTCGATACTAAAGGAGGAAATGCCTGCAAAGAAGGTGGCAACCAGGAGACTAAAACAAAATATAACCTATAGGCATTGTAACCTCTTGTTACCTTTCAGAGTTAAACAATAAGACTGAATGGGCCCAAAGTGAACATTTCAAGCTGACATAGAATAGAATAGAACAGACCAGACCAGGTTGGAAGAGACCTTCAAGATCGTGTCCAACCTGTCATCCAACACCATCTAATCAACTAAACCATGCAACCAAGCACCCCATCCAGTTTCTTCCTAAACACCTCCAATGATGGTGACTCCACCACCTCCCCGGGCAGCCCATTCCAATGGGCAATCACTCTGTGTAGAATTTCTTCCTAACCTCCAGCCTAAACCTCCCCTGGTGCAGCTTGACACTGTGTCCTCTTGTTCTGGTGCTGGTTGCCTGGGAGAAGAGACCAGCCCCCACCTGTCTGCAACCTCCCTTCAGGTAGTTGTAATGATAGAACAGTTGCAATGATAGAATAGTTGGAGCAGGGTTTTCTTTGCTGTTTCACTTCAGCCTACATTCACTTTCTCACTACATTTTCCAGCTAAAGCTATCAAAGTAAAAATTTCTCTTTTGTAATCTCTGACCTTATTTTTTTTTCATAGATAATATATGCTGCCAATTTCCTTCACAATATTGTGTGTTTCACTTTCTCCTCTGCTCTCTTTCTGTTAGTCTTCTTGAATACCTCTCCATCTAGGAAGCCTAGAGATCATGAACTCACATGAATGCTTTGATAGTAGTCAGGAGCCCTGGGAGCAGTTCTTCTGTTTATTTAAATAGAACACTAAATTATTATCTTTGGTGTAGTTGCAAGGAGGAAAAAAGAAGGATTAAGATACTATTGGACAGAATCCCAGCCCTGCTGGAGTCCTCAGTGGTTTTCAAGGTTTAAAATTACCAGGATGTTAATTTTCACTAAGAAGAGTCAGCTCTGGACAAGGGAATACATCTGTATGCTCTGCTTCAAGTGGGAAAATTGCTAGAAATGTTCTGAAGGGCTGTTGCTGATATTCAGACATGTGAAATAACAATGGGACAGGCACATTTGTTCCACTCTCCACCAGTTCTCCCTCCTAACATGCCTCTCAGTTCAGCTCTGTTCATTGATGGGTTATTTTTAGACTGGTTTCCAAAGGAAACGAGGCATATGAGACCATGTTGTCTGTCTGCTTATCACTGCCTCTGTAATAACACACTATTGGCCAGTTTCAACCAAACTTGACAGAGGGATGAAAGTCTGCAGGATGGGAAGTAGCTGCCAGCTCCCCAAAAGTGAGTAGCTGATGGAGGGGCTGCAGTGGGAGGTGAGCAGCTGCCTGGTTTCTGGGGCTGGCCAGCACCTTGGCACGGCTGTCACACACACCAACCACAGCACCAATCAACCTAACATCAAACCTAACATCAACAGGTATGGGGAAGGGATGGGCCATCAGGAGATGGCTGTTCCCTCTTGGGCTTCCCGTTCTGGTATTTAATTAGGCAAAACATATCAATGGAGAGAAAAAAGTCCAATCTTCCACCAAGCCTCATCTGCTATATTCACAGAGCACACAGGCCAGACAGTGGGAAAGGCAGACTTGACTGGCTGACCAGAAATTCAGTCAACAGGGGAACTATCACCAGATAATGATGGCTGGTGGAAGCCAGGAGGATCTCATCCTCTCCACGGGCTCACATAACGGAGTAGAGACACAACTCTTGATGGGTAGCTAGGAACCTCCACATGCCCTGCTGCCAGACTGAGCTATGGCCAGGTCCCTTCAGCTGCTCTCCATGATCAGGGAAGGGTGATGGAAGTGATGCTGATATTTGGCTGGCATTAACTCTATCTGCCAGTGAAGGAGTCAGCTGCTTCATAGCACTGCCATGGTAAGAAAGACCAAAATATTTCAGTAGCAGTTGTCCTCCCCATGCCATTTTTTAACTCTTAGAAGAAAACAAAAAAAAATCAGTGCTCAACAGACTTTTTCTTTTCAGTACTGCAAAATCAGGAAGCTTGGTTTGGCTGACTTGAAACCAGTAGAAAAGAGGAAAACCTCTGAGGAGCTGCCAGCTGTCACATTTATGTACATAAAGGAGCCTAGCACCCCAGAAGCGGTCATATGGACATCAAAGGGATGCCCAACTTGATTCATGACCCACTCCAAGAGGCAACATCCCCATGAAAAGCTATTTGCTGGGACTATGTTTCAAACATTACTAGGGATAAATATTAATATGGATGAAATGTGTGTTTTGGCCAAAGTGAACAGACCTGGGAGCCTACCTGCTTTGGGGCTGCTTGTTTGTTTGTCCATTAATTACCTGGGGGCTTTTATTTGTTTGGTTTTATGGCAATCAAAAGCTTCAGATATAGAAGCACAAACTAAAACTGTATTTAAGCCTTTAAAGCAAGCCAGCAGCCAGAATTGCCAAGTGCCTGCAGTTGTCATTAAGGACCAACTGATGTTTACTCGTCTGAAAGTGGAGCTTGGCATCTCTGGAATTAAAGCACTAGGGGGAAAGCTTTTCTACTCAGTTTGCTCCTCAACAACCCAAGGAGCTTGCAGAACAAGGTGGTGGGAGGTGAGAGAGACCCAGTGAACACTGGAGCACCGAGGTCTCGGCTTTGCTTTGCTTTTATAACAGCTTATTTTGAGTCACCGTAACACAGTGTCATCAAGTACCGAGACTGTTAGGTTCAGTGACCCCTTGGCAAAATGTGAGGTTATTTCCCCAAATATTTATCTTTTCAGCTGAAAAACGTCTGTGCTTGATCCCTGACTGGAGCTGCATTCTTGGAAGGAAAAGCAAAGTACTTTCAGCTGTCTGAAATAACGTCAGAAATGATTCTCTACAGAAAGTCATTGAGAGCTGCATGGATTTTGCAACACCAAAAGGAAAATAAGAAAAAGGAAGAATTAAGTTTGACAGCTGGTTTGGGCATGCTTTTGTGGCGCTCTCGAGCCTTTGCTGGAACAGAACTAAGACAAGGATCTGCCAGGGGAAATGTACAACTTGTGCATTCACATGAGGTGTATCTATAAGGTATATAGGAATGCAGAGCTAGCAATGGCATGGGGAATGGAATGGAATGAATGGAATGGAATGGAATGGAATGGAATGGAATGGAATGGAATGGAATGGAATGGAATAGACCAGGTTGGAAGAGACCTTCAAGATCATCATGTCCAACCCATCACCCAACACCATCTAATCAACTAAACCATGGCACCAAGCACCCCATCAAGTCTCCTCCTAAACACCTCCAATGATGGTGACTCCACCACCTCCCTGGGCAGCCCATTCCAATGGGCAATCACTCTCTCTATGAAGAATTTCTTCCTAACCTCCAGCCTAAACCTCCCCTGGTGCAGCTTGAGACTGTGTCCTCTTGTTCTGCAGATCACATAGCAACTGAAAAGAGACTTCGGCTTCACACTTGGGAATTTTCACATCTCTTTTAGTCCTGAGACAAAATGGATTGGTGGGGCAGTGGAGGAAATGAATCTACTCAACTTGAGTGAAGTGCGTATGAACTGGCAAGACCCAGATTAAATAAAGGTGAAGGCGGCTGGCATGCATCCCAGCAATTACCAAACCAAACAGGAATATTAAACAGTTCTCTGCAGTAAGGAAAGTAATGTGTGTGCATAAAATAGATGCTGAGAAATGAAGAATGACTTTCTCAGGCTTGAGTCCATATTCCCTTTTAAGCTGAGCGAAGAGATTTTGCTCGGTTTAGCTACTGAGCTAAATTTAGGAACACGCCATACACAACCCCACCAGCACAGCCCAGATGACCATGAGCTATCACACAGTGCACCCTGTGTCATCTGTTCTCTGGATTTCATATCACTTTAGCAGAGGCACACTGGTTAACAGAAGCACATTATTTTTGGAGGTAGGGCTGGAGTGAGGAGGAGAACAAAAGAAGGAAACCTGAGTCCCAAGAACAGGGGTAGTGCCTTGGAAAAAAAAAGAACAGCTGCCCTAAAAAAAGAGAGATGCTGTAATATAATGGAAAGCAGTGATTGTCCTTAAAAACCTTTCTTCTGCAGCTGGAATTTTCACTGGGAAATTAATACTGAAATTACTCCAATGTATGACTAAAATCTGCACTCAGGCTCCTGGATCTTGCACTTGTGCTCTTTAAAAATGCAAAGGTGTGAAAAACTGTTGGTCTTTTAATTTATGGGTAGTGGCTTGATCTGTGAAATCACTGCCAAAGGACATTAGGGAGACCACTTTTGTCTCCTCATGGACAAGTCCACAGGTACTTCCTCCAGGAGGTTCTTGCCAAACAAAGAGAAGGATCACGCCCTGCGTGCTCCACTACTTCATGGCTTGCATAGAGGCATCTGTTCCCAGCCTCTGTCAGAGACAGGCTGTGGGCTACCCCAAACAGGATCTGACCTGGTCTGACAACACAGCACCATGCCTCTTAGACGGGCTCTGTCCCTGCCTCAGGCTCGGTAGCTCTTTAACGGCATCCTCATGGCTTCGGGCCAAGCCAGAGCAAAATCATATCTGGCTGCAAGCCTGCTGAGGAGGCACATCCAGAATTACAAACATGACCACCTGGACCTCCTCTAAAATGTAACCAGTGTAAAACCAGCTCCCCCCATGGGCTCAAAAGCCATGGAAAAGGGCTAAAGCACATTGCAGTCCCTAGGGAAAACATCTGCTGTTGCACACAGCACTTCTGGACCATTGCAACTGCCCCGACCCTGCCTGGTGGCAACGCTCCGTCCCCACCTCCTGCTCGGCTCCGTTCCAGCACAGCTGACAACCGGGATGTGAGGAAGTGGGCAAAGCATCCGCTCCCTCTTTCGTTCAAAGAGCTGCTGTGGAACGCTCCTTTTGCTGTGGACTTGGTGCCTTTTCTAACTCACACTTGTCCTGATAAAAAGGACAATTCGGAGAGAGGATTTTGTCTCGTGATGGAGGCGGAGTGCAATTCCTGCCTGCTGTGGCAGGAAAAGTTGTAATTCTCATTGAATCATCCTCTCTGCAACATCATGCAGCCTTTGTGGACTGCTGAAACTGTTTCCTTGGCAAATGCTCAGATTAATATAAGCAACCCTGTGGTTCTAAGGTCATCCAGGAAACCAACAGCCTCCCATTCCTCCTGACCCTCTTGCCAGCTTCCTGCCTTTCCTGTGCTCTTCCTAAAGAACTTGGCCCTTTTCCACACATCCTCAGAGATGTGAGCTGCTTGGAGACTGCTGTTGCAGAGATCACCATGAAGTGAAAAGTTCCTCCTGGAGCTACCTTTTAGACCCTTGAATTTAGCATCCTTCCTGAACATTGCTCAACCCTGACAGGATAGGGCCATTCCATTTAGACCCTTCCTTTTAGACCCTTGAATTTAGCATCCTTCCTGAACACTGCTCAACCCTGACGGGATAGGACCATTCCCAGGAATGTGGGAATTTGGTCCTGATGAACCAGTTTGCTACACCTACAGTTCTTTGTGTCCTTTGCAGTACACAGAAGAGATGTAAGCAGGCATTTTTCTGAGGGTAACAAACAGCAGGGAAAGTGATCCATGCCGTCCATGATCTGCCACCATCTGCCTTTTCAACCTCCTATGATGAATCTTCTCTGCACAGGAGACAGAAGAAGATTGGAGGGACATTCATTTGCAGCAATTTGCTGGGACTTCATGGCTCACTTTTCCAAGGCAAAACAAACTGCTAAGAACAGCAAAAAAGAGGGCATTACAGAGGAGGTTGCAGAAGGTAGTTGCCCCCTTGAAGACTGGTTTGTGCCTGTCCCATGAGACAGAAGGGTGTGAAATGGGGCCAGGTAGTGATAAGTGCAAAAGGCAGATAGATCTATCAGGGAAATGATCAGAGAGGGGTGGGGAACCTCAACCTGTGGCTGGACTCTCAATGAGCCCTGGCAAATATTTGGAAGGGTGTTGGTGTTTACTCTGTGCCAGGGGCATGTCCCCAGGGACAGGATGACAAGGAGCCAAGCCCTGAGACTGGCAGCGTGTTCACCTTGTTGTGCTGTCCAAGCCACAAGTAATTGTGTTGATTAAACAAATACCCTGACAGAGCTGAGATGAGGAGAGCAGCCACAGGCATGTCGAGTGCCTGTGCTGATGGGAGCAGCTCCAGAGAGCAAACAGGGGAGAGGAGAGCTGCTGGCATGTGAAGGGCTTGCTAGGAATGGGCCTACGGACATGAAACCACAGCAAGAGAGAGTGCAGAGCCAGGCAAAGGGAGGGGGAATTTCCACAGAGCACTTGGAGACCTTATAAAATGTTCATTAAATCAGGTTTCCAGTGATTGTCAGCACTTGAATTATAAGGACCAAATGCAATTGAAAAGCTACCTTTTGCTTTCATGTGAAATGGTAACTGCACATCAAACGATTTAATCTTCTCCAATGACTAAATACGTGGAAATCTGTAGGTCTATTTATACAAAAACTTCCAAAGGATGTGTTATCTCTGTGATTTACCCCCATTCCTTCCCCAAGGGATTTTTCTTTCATGTCTTCTTGCACTGTCTACATTTATTTACCAGGGAATATCACTTCAAATGAATTTAGTCGCAGGGATGTTTATAGAAATAGCACATTTTCAATGACTTGTGGAGAACACTTTACAAAGTGAATGCTGTAAAACACAAGTGTGTTTACATTAGAAAACAAATAGCAGACTGGTTAACAACCAGTCAAGGCATGGAAGAAAGTAAGAGACTTGTTCATCCACTCCAAGCCAGCCTACAGACTTGAGTATCAAAATGCTTTTCAGCGGTTTCACCTCTTTTGTGACGAAGCTGTTTCCAAGCAAGCTTTGGACTGAGAGTTTTTCACTGGGAGTATTCATGGGCTCACTTGAACAACAATTTGAATAATTGCTTCCAAAATGCATTATTCTGGACAGATTGAAGTAAAGCAAAACTATTCTAATAAGCAATTTGCAATAAAATATTCAATCACCTCTAATCAAAAGCACATAGCCTGAAGGAGTGTAAAGAAAACCAGCTCAAAGCAGCAACGAATCTGTTCTATTAATGAAAGGAACTACATGCAAATGTACAAAATGAACTTCTCTGGAAACTCTTGTACATTCTTGGTTTGCTTTGGAGAGCAGTGCTTTAGATACTAATTTCTTTGACAAGGAGCATTTGCTTGCAGGTCATCCAGCTGCTTGATGGTTAGACAACAGGAATGGTGCTTACAAAAGGAGCGACAACCTTGTTGCCCTCCTCTGTAAGTGAAGTTTAATTTAGCTGATGAAGCCTACATCCCTTCCTGCCCTATGGAAGGCCTCTACCATCTGGCCGTCAGGTTAAACTATGTAGCTAGCACCCAGAGTTTAGATAACTCTTTATGCTGTGTGAATGGGATGGGGAAAAGGGCAGCACCAGAAGCAAAAGGGTTTAAGCTCTCGACAACAGAGAGCATTCGTGACCCTCCTCTGGCCTTGCCCTCACGCATCAGTGAAGAGATGAAACCTCTGTAACCCCTACAAGTGCACAGGCAGCTCTGCAGCAACTCCTTCCCTTCCTTCCTCCCACTGAGGCTCTTCAGCACATTGGGTCCCTATTGACACAAGGCTGCAGAATGACTGAGGCTCTACTTTTTGGCATGTGTGCTGTTGCTCCAAGTATTTCCCAGAGCTTTCCAATAATGAGCAATTAGCTGAATTTGTTAGCCCGTTTGTAACTGATCTGAAAGTCAAGAAAAGAGGGAAAGAAGACTCTGACACTGTTGTTCTTCTCTTGATGCACCTGGGAAGGAAACATCAAGGCAGCAGGTTTCATGAGAAAAAATAATGAAGAGTACTCTGAATATTGGAGGGGAGGAGAGCACTTTT
This sequence comes from Dryobates pubescens, assembly GCF_014839835.1. Taxonomy (NCBI): domain Eukaryota; kingdom Metazoa; phylum Chordata; class Aves; order Piciformes; family Picidae; genus Dryobates; species Dryobates pubescens. The sequence goes on from NC_071635.1 coordinate 7,247,762, forward strand.
CATCTCTTCTTTTTTTTCAGCAATGCTGTAGCCTTTTCTTTCTTTCCTCCATTTTGAAAGCATAATCAACTAGAACCTAACTCTGCAGTGTATACAGAAGGCTGCTAAATCTGGGACCAATTACTCTTCTGAAAAATACCTACAGAACCAAGAATCAGTTTCACTTGAGATACACACATTTCTGCATACTTAGAGAAACAATCAGAGAGGTCCATTGCACTTCCAGCTGTAAGAAATCTGACATCTGAATTGAGGCAAACTGAAATGCTCACTGTGAAAGAAAAGCTGCCATAAATACAAACTGATGTCAACAGCTCCTGGGCAGATGGGAAGTGAAGTCCTTATGCTGAGAAGAAGAGAAATGATCTAAAACGTACTGATGTGCAGGAATTGTGCTAAAGCCAGGAAAATGGGGATATTTCCAGTATGGGCTAGATGAACAGTATGGATTCACTAAGGAGAGGAACGCTGACAAAATTAATTCTGTCATTAGCCAGGCAGAGCATGTAGATGGATGTGTTTTTCATGTTTTCAAGGCAAGTAACATTCCTTTCTGTCCACCATAATATTTGGAAAGCTAGCTTTTGTTCCTTGCCTTGACTAAAATTCCCTCAGGCCAAAATGAAATCCAAGTTCAACCAAGGAAGAGAGAGAAAGCAGGAGAAAGAGGTACATACTCGTAAATTTAGTCTCAAATTATACATATACCCAGGGCAGAGCCAGAACACAGATCAGAATTAACACAAGGGTATGGAAAGTCCATGCTTTCACACAAAACCCAGGAAGTCATCAATACAGAATCACAGAATCACCAAGGCTGGAAAAGACCTCAAAGATCATCAAGTCCAACTTGTCACCACAGACCTCATGACTAAACCACGGCACCAAGTGCCATGTCCAGTCCCTTCTTGAACACCTCCAGGGATGGTGACTCCACCACCTCCCTGGGCAGCACATTCCAAGGGCTAACAACTCTGCCTGTGAAGAACTTTCTCCTCACCTCCAGCCTAAACTTCCCTGGCACAGTTTGAGGCTGTGTCCTCTTGTTCCGGTTCTTATTGCCTGGGAGAAGAGACCAACCCTTTCCTGGCTACAACCTCTCTTCAGGTAGTTGTAGAGAGCAATAAGGTCTCCCCTGAGCCTCCTCTTCTCCAGGCTAAACAATCCCAGCTCCCTCAGCTTCTCCTTGGAGGACTTGTGCTCAAGGCCTCTCCCCAGCCTTGTTGTCCTTCTCTGGACACATTCATTCCTCTCTAATTCATCAAGACAGAGACACTACTGCAAGTCTAAAAGAAGTACTGGATGTTACAGGTGCACTGGGGGTGTTTTACACCAGTACCAAGTAAGCCCCCAACGCAATGGTGCTGGTGTCAGGACAAGCCGAAGAGGGGGGAAAAGCAGGAAAGTCAAACCAAATACACTGAAACAGTGATTTTTAAAAAGCATATTAACCCCTTTACTAAAAAGTACCCTTCAGAAATACAGCATCATGTCTTCTTGACATTTTAGTCATGGACCACCAGATGAGCAGCTTTTGGCAAGGTTCATGGAGGGAAAGAGCCATCCAGCCATTCTCCAGCTGAAGGCAGAGAGCTGCTTTTAAGTTGTTTAAGGAGGAAGTAGCTACCCAGAGCTTAACTTGTTAAACACTTGTCCTAGGAAATAGTTATTTAAGACTCTCAAGGGACTTTGTCCAATGACTGCTTGTGGGAGGACACTGCTTCCACTAGCAATACTGGAACCACTTCAAAAGCCAAGGGCAGATTTAGACTAGATATAGGGAAAGAATTTTTTACACTGAGGGTGGTGAAACACTGCTGGTAGATGACCCATCCATGGAAGCGTTCCGGGTCAGGTTGGATGGGGTTTTGAGCAACCTGCTCTAAATAAAGATATCCCTGCTCCCCACAGTGGGGATGCTGACCTTTAGAAGTCCTTTAAAGGTGCCTTCCAACCCAAAACATTCTATGATTCTCTGAAAGCAGCAAACTGGGAAAAGACAAGTCCCAGCATCCAGCCACGTGCCAGATAAAAATTCCCCTTCTAGAGCCATGTGGAGATGGCAGAGACAGTCTGATAGTATCTTGAAAGGGACATTGAACTGGTGGTTTCACTGATGCACAATCTTCCCCCATCTGTCATCCCAGTACCCAGCCCCAAAACAAAGCAGGCATTGACCTAAAAAAGAATCCTTTGGATCCATGATATTCCCTTCTCCAAACCTAAACCAGACAGTCATGTAATTTTCCAGCCCAGTTTCTAATATGGATAATTATATTCTTCAGAGCTTTGCCATATAATTGCAGACACCTTTAGAGAAACCAGATATCCTTGTAGGTTTGGATTAAACTACTTGCAGAATGTTTACATAGAGTACAGTTATCTCCTGTTATTAAACCCAAATAAATTTGACATCCCATATATAAAAAAGAAGGAAAAAAAAATGCACACTTCTTTTCAAAGGCAATTTATGTGGGGATCTTCAAGGGTTCTGAGAATCCCAGAGAAATACAGCTATTTAAGAGCACAATTAAGAATTAAACCCAGCATTGCCTAAAGTATCCCTGTTTCGCTAGCACAGTACATGCAAATGAGAACACTGCATCCTTGTTTCTTCAAGGCAAAACAGCCCTTCATGCTAGATGAAAGGAGCTTCTAAATTATAGCTATAGGTTTTTAACAAGAGTTCACAAGGTTTCCTTCCTTAAGTACTGTTTAGCTAAGGTGCTTCAAAACAGAAATTTGCCCTTTCTCAGGTTCAAACAGGATTGTCGTTTCCTGTCATTCCAAGTTTCTCTGTAGCTCTGTCAAACCACCACTGCTGGTTCTCAGCAGCAAGGGTTTACCACTGCCTAACAACCCAGCCAGGGTCTCACCCACAGGGTAGGATTATTGGAACACTTCACATCTGTCCTCGGATGGGAAGCCAGGTAGAGATAAGCGTAAAGAAAATAAGGGGGCACAATGTCCCTGGATAGCAAGCAGCCTAACGTTTGTGGCTGTAGCTGTACACTTGAAACCCACAACTATCCGCCAGAAATTAATTGCCACACAATGTGACCAGCCAACTTGAATCAGAATCATTGAATTGTTTAGACTGAGAGAGACCTTTAAGATCATAGACTCCATAGAACCCAGCACTGCCAGGTCACCAGCAAACAATGTCCCTCAGCAGCACTCTATGTCTCTTTTAAATGTCTTCAGGGATGGTGATTCTGCCATGTCCCTGGACAGTCAGTTCTTGTGCTTAACGATCTTTGCAGTGAAGAAATTCTTTCTAACACTCAACCTAAATCTCCTCTGGCACAATTGGAGGGCATTTCCTCTTGTCCTGTTGCATGCTACTTGAGAGAACAGACCAACCCCACCTCACTATAACCTCCTTTCAAGTAGTTGTAGAGAGCGAGAAGGTCTCCCTTATGAGTCTCTTTCTTCAGACTAAACAACCCCAGTTCCCTCAGCAGCTCCTCATAGATTGTGCTCTCTAATTACCACTATGCAGGGCCAGGAAAGAAATCTGTGCAGTGTCAGCAAGGTCTCACATTCTGCCTTCACAAGAAGAGCTGTAGAAGATTGTACGTCCACCTCTCTCCATCCCTCTCTGCTTCTGAGCTGTAATTTCGCCTCGTCTGTCAAGTGAGAGGACGGTGGATCATCAAGGTCTGCAGCCTTCAGGAATAAAGGGGGTGGGGGTGGAAATGAGGTTTACTGGAAAGCTGCTCACATTTCATTTGAGTAATCCTGCCTGCTTCCAAGCAGATTTCAGAAAAATATCAGTGTTCTGCTGAATAGCTTTAATGGGATTACCTTTAAGGCTTCTCTAATAAGTGGTGTTATTAAGTTGTCTGGCTCATATGGAGACTTATGCATAACCACTGGCACTCCCCCTTTCTCCTGGTTTTGTTACAAATTGGAATTAGTGTCTACTTGGTGTTGGGTTTCGTGTTTTAAAGAGGATTGGTTCAGGGGAAAATCTTCTGGGTAAAGTCCTTTTAAAAATTTTGCTTATGTTAAAAAAACATTGGGGAAAAAAAACCCACCCACCCAACAAATAAAATCCCTCTCTTTCAGCCTACAAAACCACCTCCTAAAAGGGATTAGAGATGCTGTTCAGGGCAAATCTGCCAGGAAGTCCAAATCAAGATTTCACAGATCAAACGCCGGTACAAATGATTGCAAAAAGCCTCAGAAGAAAATTATCTTGGCTTTCTGCAGGCAGCCTGGAAGTCCAGCTAGAAGTTAAAAGTGTGGGCAGAGCTTGAAATGATGTCATTCTTTCAAGCTTTTCAAGGTGAGTCATTTAAAAAAAAAAAAAAGATATATATTTATGTTTAAATCACTGTTTTTGAAGAAGGGAATGCACTTAGTGAGCACGGACTAGAATGTTTTGAACTTGATGGAAAGTCACTTTAAAAGCGAATGAGAAAAAGGACTCTAAGTTCAAGGAGTTCTTCATTTGATCCCTTCAAAAGAAATTAAAACCAAAATTCATGTGGTATCCTAAGACCAAAACCCATTATGAAGAGGAGGAACGATTCACTCCTATAGCAACAACCCATGGAAATGGCATAAAGCCCCAGAGCTGCTGGAAGGAAATTCTCCAGGGTGTTAGGTTTTAAAGGGCCTACAGTCTTGTGGGACATTCCACAGCAGTAATGGTGGTGGTCAGGAAGGTTACAGCTGTGTTTGTAGTGTTGACACCTTCAACATCAGCCAAATTTAGCCATTAATAAGGACAAATGTGCTCAGGCTCCAGCACAGGGACTGCCAACTAGTTTCAACTTCTTGTTAACTCTAAAAGGTATCTACTTTCATAGAATCACAGAATCAATAAGGTTGGAAAAGACCTCAGAGATCATCAAGTCCAACCTGTCACCCAACACCTCATGACTACTAAACCATGGCACCAAGTGCCACATTCAATCCCTTTTCCAACACCTCCAGGGACGGTGACTCCACCACCTCCCTGGGCAACATATTCCAATGGCTAACAACTCTCTCTGTGAAGAGTTTTCTCCTCACCTCCAGCCTAAACTTCCCCCAGCACAATTTGAGACTGTGTCCTCTTGTTCAGGTGGCATCACTGAGGGAGGAAAAGCTGTTTGCTTCAGAAGGCTTCCTTAATTCTGTTTCAGTCATTAGGCTTATGGGAGAAGATGTTCTCTACACAGTTAGTGTCAGTTCAAGTTGTGGTAGGCATTTGGGTGTGGAGCCCAAACCCTTTAACTGATGAATTTTGAGGGAAAGATTTATTTTTTTTCCATTTTGTAAATTATTTTATTATTCTTATTTATTACCTTACAAGAGCAGGGAAGAGGGAGTTCTCTTTGAGGTCTCCATCTCGATACGTGGGACCTCATGTGAAGGTGGATCTTGAAGTGGGAGCATGCTAACACAGCGCAAGAAACCTGCGTGGGCTTTGTTTTTCACGTGGGAAATGGCTCAGATGAGCTTTAAAACTGCAATAAAAGTAATTGAGCAATTGCCAAGACTTGCAGTCATCATCTCAGGATTTCACTCACTGAGCAAATACCCCTGAAACTCCTATTATGGTTTGTGAATCAGCAGCTGTCTTACTTTCTTAGAGATACCATCACTACAAATAAAAATGCTGAATCCCTGGGGAGATCAGAAGATTTTGGTCTCTGTTCACAGGGACTTTTATTTTCTGGGGTGTGCATGGGATTCCTGCTCTGCTTCTTGGAAATGGAAAAAAGGGCTTCTGGATTTGCTACCCTGACCAGCCTCCTGTTTTCTCAATATACACCTGACCTTTCTTAACTGCCTGCTGGAAGGAGGAGTTCAAAACACACAAAACCACATTCTGGCAGCCCCATGCTTTCTGTTCAGCATTGTGTGCTGTGAGGAATTTCGTTGCTGTTAGTGGGACTCCTCATGCAGAAAGGTATTTTTCAGGATGTGTAGTACCACCAGAAGTCTCACCCTATATCTATCTACTGCTGTATGAAATATCCTGTACGTTACCAGATCAGCTGGGAGATGCCAACAGTGAAGGAAAACACATTCTAGAACTGTGTGTTTCTGAGGCTTCAGGACACATTTCAACTACTTCACTTCTTTACACAGAACAAGGTGAAATCATTCTTTTTCCAGTTGCATTGGAAAATGTATTCATGCCCAGGTTTTCTGTGTTTTCCTAGTGACTCCCAACAGACATTACCAAACCAGCATCACTGCTAAATTTCCAGGCAAAGATATGGGGCTCTGAGGTGAAAATGGAGCTGCTGAAGAGAAAGAGTGTGTTGTTTTTCTTTTTTTTGTTTTTTTGTTTTTTTTGGGGGGGGGGGAGGGGTGGGAAGGGGAGGGGAGGGATGGCTCCTTTCAAAACAGCATTATTACCATATTTGAAAGATCAAAGAATTGCCATCCAGGATTCATTTGCATCTGGCTTCTCAATGTGTATATATAAAGAAAAAAGTGCAAGAGCATGAAAAATAGAATAGGATAGACTAGACTAGACTAGAATTAACCAGGTTGGAAAAGGCCTTTGAGATCATCAAGTCCAAGCTATCACCCAACACTATCTAATCAATTAAACCATGGCACCAAGCACCCCATTCAGTCTCTTCCTAAACACCTCCAGTGATGGCGACTCCACCACTTCCCTGGGCAGCACATTCCAATGGCAAATCACTCTTTCTGTGAAGAGCTTCTTCCTAACTTCCAGCCTAAACCTCCCCTGGCACAGCTTGAGACTGTGTGCTCTTGTTCTGGTGCTGGTTGCCTGGGAGAAGAGACCAACCTCCACCTGGCTACAACGTCCCTTCAGGTAGTTGTAGACAGCAATAAGGTCGAGCAATAAAGTCTCCCCTGAGCCTCCTCTTCTCCAGGCTAAGCAATCCCAGCTCCCTCAGCCTCTCCTTAGGAGTAAAATTTTCGTAAGCACCTAAGGAGCTTGGTTCTCATGACCTAAACTCTGCTTCAAAGAATGATTTATACATCATGAGCACACTAAACCCCATCCTTCAGCAGTTTTATGCTTGTGATTGAAACACATTTTCATCGCTTGACCTGTGTTTCTAAATGGATGGTACAAGCACAGAGTCACTTCTCGGAGCTGTTCAACTTTTTCACTGAGTGATCCAAGTATATTTACAGGCATAAAGTTTTATGTCTCTCTGGGATATTTAAGTGCCTTTGTTCCACATACAGCCACAGACAGACTATTACAGTTGTTTGGTTTTTGGGCTGTGTTAGGAGTAGGGTGGCAAGGAAAATGTTATATTTATTCAGAGAGGTAAATAGAGAATCCTTTAATACAAGGCAAGGCTTTCTCTCAAGGGGAAGTAGCTGGCTATCATTAAGACAAGTTGGAGACAACCACCAGCTGTGATAGATCACAGAATCACAGAATCATAGAATCAATAACATTAGAAGAGACCTCAAAGATCATCAAGTCCAACCTGTCATCACAGACCTCATGACTACTAAGCCATGGCACCAAGTGCCATGTCCAATCCCCTCTTGAACACCTCCAGGGATGGGGACTCCACCACCTCCCTGGGCAGCACATTCCAATGGCTACCAACTCTCTGTGGGAAGAACTTTCTCACCTCAAGGTTAAACTTCCCTGGCACATTTTGAGACTGTTTCCTCTTGTTCTTGTGCTGGTTGCCTGGGAGAAGAGACCAGCCCCTACCTGGCTACAACCTCCCTTCAGGTAGTTGTAGACAGCAGTAAGGTCTCCCCTGAGCGTCTTCTTCTCCAGGCTAAACACCCCCATCTCCCTCAGCCTCTCCTGGTAGGGCTTGTGTTCCAGGCCTCTCACCAGCCTTGTTGCAAGATGAATAGAAAAAACAGATGAGATACAAAAAAGTGAATATGCAGAGATGGAGAGGAAAAGGTTTGTTGCTAAAATTTCTTCTATTGTAATTTAGAGTCAAGATGCAAAACTCAGCAGGACTGTTCTGATATCTGATCAAGCTTAGGATGCTCTGATGACCTTTCTCATTCTATTTTTTTCTGTGAGAGGGACAGAAAGTCACAAGTCTGACTAATAGAAATGTCTTTCAGTGAAAGGCCTCTGAGTCTAGTCCTTTTTTAGACATGCTGAAGATTTCCCTCTCCACTCCTGCCAAGCCGTTTACATTCCTGATCTTCATGTGGTGCCCATTAGCAGAGCATAAATAGGGAATGTTAAATCTCTGTGTATCCCAAGCTATCTACGACCCTGAAGGATTCAGGAAAAATTAAACAAGAGAGTGGGCAGGCTTCCAGAAATAACACAGCTTTAACAAGCACATGAAGTTATTTATAGAACATGTAAAGAACAAAGGAAATGCAGCACTTCCTCCATCTATGTTTTCTATCAGTGTTTTGCCCCCTCCCATCTTGCTCCGAGGAGGACAGGGACTACACCTAATAAACTCTCCTGGAGTAGCCTGCTTTTGTGAAGAATACATATTCTAGGGACACATCAATTGCAATCCACAATTGCTTTGTTAGTTTAGCTGAATTTCGGATAGAGAAGGCTTAACAGTAAACTTTTTGGCTGAAGCTAGGTGAGGCTTGCTGGTAGCCAAACAGGCACACCTCATTTTGTAGCCACAGAAGGCTAACTGAATATGCAAAGTGCCTGCTGTTGTAACAGCAAATGCTGGGGTAGTGTAACCTACAGGGGAAAGAATAGATATGCATGGCCAGTATCTCATTCAGAAACCTTGGGCCATACAGTTTTTCTGTAATTAATGGACAATAAAAATCAGAGACTCATAGAACCAACAAGGTTGGAAAAGACCTCAAAGACCATCAAGTCCAACCTGTCATGACCTCATGACTACTAAACTCATGACTACTAAACCATGGAATATTCATACCAGTGCCAAAGTTTCCACATTTTTTTGTTTTCATTTATTTCTGAGAGCATTTTAAATAATTAAGCCTTTTGTAGATTGAAGCCATGATCAGCTGGAGATGCAGATAAGGCCAGCTGTATAAAGTAAATGGCATGTGGCAGAATTCTTGCTTGTGGTGGGAAGAGCAAAGGTATCTCAGTTCAAGATCAAAAGGCAATGTATGCCCATTTTGGTGTGTGCTGAATGAGTCATAGAAAAGTTAAGCAACTCTAATTTTAAAGCCACTTACTCAGTGGTAGAAGAGAAGAAAGCTTTGATTGTCTCCTCAGCTATGTAGTTCCTCAAATCAGATATTAAATATTGGCTAGCAAATAAAATGGAAACCTAGGGGGAGAGACCTAAGCTGGAGTTCAGGTTTGCAAGAAAGATTTCTTCAGGGTGGATTAATAGTGCTCATTTCTCTTAATGGTGAGGGAAGGTAAAGTTGAAGTTCTTTAAGGTGCTTCCCTGTAGTTTAAATGGCTCACCTGCAGTTTATCCAACACCACAGAGAGCTGGAGTTAACTGCCATGTAAGTGTGAGAGGATTAGCTATGGATAGCCCCTCTGCCCATGCCTCCCTCTTGCCTGCCAAGGCAGGTCTACCTATAAAACAAGATTAACTTTCAGGCAAAGCAGCTCCCCAGCTTCTGCTGAGTTATGATGCTAGGTTTAAAGAGTGTGAACATTTCTTCTCAGGCCACTTAATGTCTTTACTATCTTGTCTAGGCACTGCTGGGGAAGGGGAAAAGGAATCTCCTTTCCACATGAAAAATATACCTGTAATAATGAATCAGGACAATCTGAAAGTCTTATTCTTACAAGAATAGGAGAATAAAAATCTATGTATTTTATTTTTAAAGTCAAGCACACCACCAAAGGAAAAGCCATATCCTCCATGAATCTTCACTCTCCTGATGAGACTGAAGTTCTTTTCCCTCCCAAACAACAACCCAAGGAAATCACTAAATCATTGAAAGGGACCCTGAGACTCACTTTGTCAAGCAGAACTGGCTGCATGAGGAAATCAGAGCTAGTGAGATTCTCCTAGAGCCCTTTGTTAAGAGTGGTCTGCACAGAGCCGTTTGCAAATCCATGTATAGCTGTGGCTGTTCAATGCTTAAGCCTCACACTTCAGCTTCCTTAAAAATCTCTGATCTGAAAAAAAACCAAAACCTAGGCAAAAAACGGAATAAAAAAGTAAAAAACTGGAGTCAAAAGCTCACCTGAACCAAAAAGTCTGAGCTTCCTTCTAATATATCTAAAAATGACTATGGAAAGAACTACAACAAATATCTATTTGATTTTTCAGGTAAGCCAAAGATTATATCCACACATACTTAGGAATCTCTCTTGCCTGGGCTAATGGAAATCTTTAGGCAACTGTAATTCAGCTGCTGTTAACATTCCTGCTGCAATGGATTCAAGTGCAAAGTGCGTTGTAAGTACTGGAGCTGTTTATAACCTGAAGGGCAAATTCGAATCCTGTTTAATTTCCTCACCGCTGTTCATAAAACAGTCACTTCAAGAATAGCAGCCTGATGTGCAAGCACAGCAAATCTCTCACTTTTATCATCACATCAGAACAAAGCAGTCCCTTTTTCCAGCTTCACTGCCATTTTTGGAAGAGAGAGAAAATTTTACTCCTAGTGATGGAGAGGGACCCCCTGACAATCCAGAGCTGCCTGAGCTTAACAAGAAGAAAAAGAAGAATCTTTCAGATTTCACAGATGATTTGTTTCAGTATTTCTTGGCACTGAAACCCCTGAGTGGTTGCTCATCACATTACCCTTGCTAATTGGAAAGGCACCACAGCAGCACTGTGGCTGGTGGTACTGGAGGTTTGCTGGCACTTGAGAGGAGAACCCAAGGGATCCAGCAGCGAAGTCAACACTTTCTGCATCAGGAGATGCTAAAAATAAGTGGCTGTGCACATTCACAGAGACCCAGGCCTGCTTGTGAATGATTCATGCACGTGGAAAAGAGCCAGGTTTGCTAGATGCTTTAGGTCATTGCAATTAGCTCACAAGCTGCACTCCTCACGCTGAATGGTGCAAACATGTTCTGGAAAATGGAGATATGGGTGGAAATAATTTGATACCATTTGTACCCTGAGAGACCATGGAACATTAGGATGCTTGATAATGATATCTAATCTGCTGTGGGGCTTAGAGATAGCTCTAACGTGAGTCCAGAAACCAAGACTAAAGCAGAAGATAGAACAGAAGATCATAGAACCAGCCAAGGTTGGAAGGGACCACAAGGATCATCTAGTTCCAACCCCCTTGCCATGGGCAGGAACACCTCACACTAGATCAGGCTGGCCAGAGCCTCATCCAGCCTGGGCTTAAACACCTCCAGGCATGGGGCCTCAACCACCTCCCTGGACAGCCCATTCCAGGGTTTGACCACTCTCCTCATTATTGAATACATAACTAGGATGTATTCTGTGAACAAACTTCAGACAAAACATGGAATTTATTACTATAAAACTAGTGAAAATCTTGGTCCAAGCTGGGACTGTGGATGTCTAAAGTAACTCCATTAACTCCTGTGTCTGCCTCTCTGATTGTTAAAAGTTGTTAAAATACTTTGCCCACCTGCCAGCCCAAAGTCATCAATTTGATAGTCACTCTTGTAGCTTTTATTCCAGCTCAAGGAACTAATATTTCTTCTTCCTTACTGGAGAGAGAGTTGGGCCCTTCTGCTTGGTGATTAGATTCTGTAGTGTCTTTTAGCTGTGTGAAGGAAACATGAAAATAATGATGAGGGTTTAGTTAAAGACCACAGTTAATTTGAAAACCTTGTCATTCTCCAGGTAAACTTTCAGAAGTACTTCTAAGGGGGGATCATTTTCTTATCCATTTGTTATGACCTGCCTTTACAGCAAGACTTAAGCCTTAATGGACTGGATTAAGAGCAGCTTTCCAGCCTTTTAAAAGATTTTAGCAGCTTGCCGTGCTGAGAAGCAAAGCTGGAAAGAGAATCATCTGTAGGAGATAAAATACCTTTCACAACTCTTGTTTCCCATGCTGTGGAAAAAACCCACAACCCACTATACTTAGGTGAAAATAGAGCCTTTTATATAAATGCCTCTATTGTTCCTCTTTCTGATACCCCAGTGAGGTCACAGCCCATCATTAAGGTGACACTGTTGCCATGGCAATGTGTCTGCTTTCCCAGACTGGGCACAGGTGGGACCGCTTGAGAGGCATTTGGTTGTGAGGGTTACTTAGTCACTGATGGCATTGAAAAATAGCATGTGGAACAAGAAAAGTGACCTGGGAGAAGAAGATGGAGAAGAATGAACTTCAGAGTTTACCTCAAGAGAAAAAGCCAGCATGTAGTTCTTGGGTTTTAAATGAAAGAAGGAATCCATCCCTTTCCTGGAAATATGTGCTTCAGTCCTGAAACTTCCAAATCTTTGAACTGCCTGGACAACAGCATGTGTCAAGATGGAAGTTCCTTTGAGAGTCTCTACTCTTGTTCCCTCCCAAAGCCCAGGCTGGGAAAACAGAGGCAGAAGCAGCAAGCCTTCCTTCAGGCAGTGCCTGTATTTCTGATGTATAGGGCTGTTGCCATTCACTAGTTTGTGTTATTTAGGTGCAGTAACTCCCACTGGGTGTCAGACCCTTTGCAAGAAGGATGCAGCCCTGCTCTCACAGAGTACAGGGGATGAGGGTGGCTCCTGAGGAACACTAATGTTGTAGACATCTGCACCAAAGGAGTGTGCCAACATGCAAAAGACCTAAAATGCTACCTTGCTCCTAGAAAAGGACCAGCTCAAGTACATTGATGCCATATACAGCCTTAGATATAAGTCCTCAGACACTAGGATCCAACAAATTGTGATTGCTGTACTTCCTCTTCCTAAATTACACACACAACCTGTCTCCAGGAGGAGGATCCTCTCCAGGAAGAGAGGCAGTAGCTGCCCCATCCTTGAAAACATTCCAGGTTGGGTTGGAAAGGGCTCTGAGCAATCTGATCTAGTTGAAGATGTCCCTGCTCACTAGTTGGGGGGGTTGGACTAGATGGCCTATGAAGGTCCTGTCCAACTCAAAGCATTCTGTGATTCTATACCTACAATAGCCTAAGAAGCCTCTTGTCAACCAGCACATAAGATTGATTTGAGTGTATGTATGGACACTTCTGAAGTGATCTTTGAAAACAACAATGAATACAAAGCATAACAGATTAGGGATGAAAATCACATTTACCATATCCATGTGGCATTTTTTCCCCCCCCTGTATAATGATCTGCAGATGTCTGCTTACAATGCAGGTTACATACAAATTAGGAAGCTCTTAACTCTTTGCTCCTTGTGTTCAGCTGCTCGGAACTAACGTGCAGCACACGTACGCTGGGTAAAATCCTGACCCTGCTGATGTCAGGCTAAGCATTGCTGCCAAGCCTCAGCAGGGCCAGCATCACTCACCTTCTGTTAATTCCTGAAAACACCCTGCAACATGTTTGAATGAAACCCTGGGCTCTGCAGAGACATTTATACCATCTCCGTTGATGTGAGAAGAATGAGTGGATTAGTAATAGAAAACCTGAAAAACAGGCACCAGTTTTTGACAGCTACTCTGTTAGCCCAGTTCAGGCATGCAGCATGTGCTCAGGCACTCTTTCAGAAAAATATGGTTTGAAAGGCACAGCTCCTTCCTGTCCAGATCCATCAGTGGGAGTTGGCCACAAGAGACAGTGCCCATGACATTGAAAGTTATTTCAGAGGAAGGTTAGTCTGGAGAAAGAGAGGCTCAAGAGAGATCTTATCACTACCTGAAAGGAGATCAGTCTGTTCAACCAAGGAACAAGTGATAGGACAAGAGGAAATGGCCTCAAGTTTTGCCAAGGGAAGTTTAAATCATAGATAAATCATAGTATCGATAAGGTTGGAAAAGACCTCAGGGATTATCAAGTCCAACCTGTCACCCAACACCTCATGACTACTAAACCATGGCACCAAGTGCCACGTCCAATCCCCTCTTGAACACCTCCAGGGATGGTGACTCCACCACCTCCCTGGGCATCCCATTCTAATGGCTAACAACTCTCTCTGTGAAGAACTTTCTCCTCACCTCCAGCCTAAACTCCCCCTGGTGCAGTTTGAGACTATGTCCTCTTGTTCTGGTGTTTATTGCCTGGGAGAAGAGACCAACCCCCTCCTGGCTACATCCTCCCTTCAGGTAGTTGTAAACAGCAATAATGTCTCCCCTGAGCCTCCTCTTCTCCAGGCTAAACAACCTCAGCTTCTTCAGCCTCTCCTCATAGGGCTTGTGCTCAAGGCCTCTCCCCAGCCTTGTTAGATTGGATATTAAGGAGAATTTCTTTGCTGAAAGGGTTAGCAAGCATTGGAACAGGCTGCCCAGGGAAGGGGTGGAGTCCCCATTCCTGGAGGTATTTAAGAGTCAGGTAGATGCAGAGCTTAGGGATATAGTTTAGTCAAGGACTTGTCAGTGTTGGGCTAATGATTTGACTCGATGATCTTAAAGGTCTTTTTCAATCCAGGCAATTCTGCGAGTCTGCGAAAGCACAGTAGTGGCCAGTGACCCTTCACTCTCTGTGAGCAATGCAGCCCAGGCAGAAGCAGCAGCTTGCTTTATGGGCTGGAAAACTCTAAGGATAGGCTGCTGCTCAGGTTTTTTTTTTCAACATGCAGATTTGTTCAAGGCTATTGAACAAGCTACTCCAAGGCCTAAGGTACCAGCATCTGACCAGAATATATTAAAGCAGAGCGATTGGAAGAAATAATCACTGTAGAGAGCTTGTAGAATGGCTAATGTCTTGAAATGAGCTGTGCTGGAGAAACTGCAAATAGGGCTATAATGTTTTATACTGTACTTGCTTTTATGATCCCTGCATAGCATATTGGAAGCAGCTGTGACATTTTTTGGACGGGGGGGGAAATGTGATGGACCTATTTATTAAAGGGGGTTAAGAGCCCCAGGTGGTCTGGAGATTTAAAGACCAGGAAATACCAGAGACAAATGAGAAAACAGGATGATCTAAGCCATACCAGTTGAAACAGATTTTGATGATAAGGCACAGTTATATATCTTCCAGTCTCAAATGGATGTGTCATGGTAGGGACAGCATTACTGAATGGTATTAAGGGTAATAATTAGAAAGCCCTCTTTCCAGAGGTTATATGCCCTCTCTACACAGACTCACCCATCCTTGCTATGCATGTCTATATATATTTATGGGGTTTTATATATATATATATATATATGGCTCATATATCTATCTATCTTGGAAAACATGCAATTCTTTAAAAGCACAGAAATACCTGGGATTTTTTATATCCCAAAGTTACAAACTCATAATAATTCATAGACTGCACATGAGAGAGTTTCCTTGCCTGGAATTGAACCCCAAGGAGTTTTAGCACATTTAGAGCAACAAAAAAACCAACCCCTGGAACTGATTTCAGCCTTCACACAATGCACAGACATGCCACTTAATGCCAAAAATGAGGCTTTCCTCTTTCTATCAATCATATTCTGTGGGAAACACACATGAAAGAGAGAGGCTTTTAAATGTCTTTTAGTCCACTGTGCATCTGCAGCTCATCTTGCTCTGGAAGCCCATGTGTTTTGCTACATTACTGGACTTTATCCAGCCTGATAAGAGAGTTTCATCATTTATACTTATTACTCAGGGAGCTGTTTAGCAAGACAACTGTGAATGCGTACAGAGACCTAGCAGACAATCTCCACACATCTGACTTGAAACAAACCTGAGTGAGAAGTGCTGAAGGATTTAGACAGTGGGATAAATACAAACCCTATGTATGTCAGCTGATTCCAGAGCTTGTTTAGAATCATAGAATCCAGGCTAAACAATCCCAGCTCCCTCAGCCTCTCCTCATAGAGCATCATGATGAATTTTGTGCTGTTTAGGCTCCACTGAGCTCAGTAAATACCAACAGACTAGGAATAGGCTGCCCAGGGAGGTGGTAAAGTCACCATTCCTGGAAATGTTCAAAAAATGTGCAGACATGGCACTCTGGGACATGGTTTAATGGCCATGGTGGTGTTAGGTCAACAGTTGGATTCAATGATCTTAAAGGTCTTTTCTAACCAAAACAACTTTATGATTCTATGAACGGCCAAACTGAAGCACTTGGCCAAACTGAAGGCAGTCAGAAAGCTGCCTCCCACTTCAATGAGGCCATAATTTCACCACAAATATCTCAACTGCCTACACATGCATAATGATGCCACACAAATCTCAGCCTATATTTGCCCCATGGGCATATCTGCTGCTGGCTCTTTGATTGTTTGCAAACAGGCTCAGAGCAGCATCACCCACACAAGCTTTCATTAAGCAGGTCAGCAACGGACCATTATCACTCCCACACGCGGTAGGTATCAGTGTGAAGAGACCTACTCAGAGTGTCCAGATGGTTACTCATTTTTGCATTCTTTGGAAACAGCAATGCATGGTTTACAGCTGATTAATAAACCCCTACATACAGTGGAGTCTGCTGAACACAGAAAAGATCTGAGAGCTTCAGGAGAACCAGGAAGATCTGGGAGTTTCAGCTCTTAGTCAAAATGTGAAGGACAGTCCCTGAAATTTTTTTGCAGAGGAAGGATTATGAGAGGAACATTAACTACAGAAGCAGGTAACTGTGTGAATATGGTGGGGCTTCCCCAAACCCACAAACTTGTCAGCTCTAGATCTTCTGCTCGAACTGGCCTGAAATGGCTGTCCCTGAAAGCCTGGGACGCAGGGTAGCCCACCAGATATGATGCCAACACTCCGGCTACTTGTCTTTTGAACCCAGGTGGCATTTTGATCAGCAATCCAGTCATGATGAAGCTAAGAACAATAGCACAGCAACCTCTGGGAAGACAAAACAAGAAGGAAAATTTCCTAACTGTGCTATGGTCTTGTGTAGTCCAAACCTATACCATACCTGGTGTCAGAAAAGGGAAAGACCAGGGCTACAGGGAATAAGCTTTACAGAGATCCTAAATGCTGTAGCCAGAGCCTAGGGTAGGCAAGGCCAATGATGCTGCCTAGGTTGAAAGTTAAGTTAAATTTAAATGTTTCCCAAGACATTAGAATGACCTGTGGAAGACTCAGTGATATTATTATGATTTAAGCCAATTTATTTTCATTGTGGATGTCATGCCTCCGGGATATGTACTGCTGGCTGATTATAGAGATTGCAGCTGGAGGCTGCCACTTCGAAACATCCACGCACTTTGAGCCAGTAAAAATGCAATCATCTAAAGAGTCACTTACATGATATTGGGAATGTAAGCCATGATTGAGGTTTCCAGGACAACATAACCCAAAATACCATGTATCTGTTGTAGAAGAAGATGATAAACATTCTCATTTGCTTAACTTTATTTGCCTTTAAGGGTCAGGCATAGAAATTGGACTAAGCAAAAAGGCTGAAGGCTACAGGCTGGCTTGTTCAAATGATGAAGCAGTGTTTTCTAAGAGTTTTCCTATATTTCAGCAGAGGGATGAGGAGGACGGGCCCTTTGCTGACTCAGAGCAATTTACATCAGCTCTTAACCAATTCAGCCGCAGACTGCACATCAGTAGAGCTGAACATGGAGCAAAAGTTTCCATCTGCTTTGAAACATCCATCCTGGGTGCATGCTCTCATACTGAATCTATTGGTTAGAAACTGCAGCTCTAAAGTCTGTTTATGCCTTCTGATTGACGTCTGAAAGTAAACAACCACTCTGCATACCTCTAGAAAATGACAACATGACAATACTCTGACTTTAATTTTGTGATGACTGCCTTGTTATT
The DNA here is from genome assembly GCF_014839835.1 of Dryobates pubescens. NCBI lineage: Eukaryota > Metazoa > Chordata > Aves > Piciformes > Picidae > Dryobates > Dryobates pubescens. Next base: position 7,265,404 of record NC_071635.1, read on the forward strand.
GGTAACTGTAGAAGATTCATATGCATTGTAGCTCTTCTTTACAATAATAGTGTATTGTCCTCTTATAATCTGATAATTTATGGTACAATTGCAACAGTCAGAAGTGTGGTGTCTTTACGTGGAGTTTAACACCTGACAAAACAGCTTCAAGAGCTGCTTTGGATCTACAGCCAATATAAACACCATAAGCTGCCGCTTAATGCATAGAAACATTTATACCACAAACATTAACAATGAAGTCCTTTCACTCTCCTTTGGACACTGCTTAAAGGAGCATGCTCATTTTGATGTTCCTGAAAGGGGCAAAAGTAATACCCAGTATAAGATACCCATTCAGGATGGAATCTTTGTATTCCATAATTTTCCTGAGGGCTCAGTTTCCATGATTACCATCTCCTTTTGGAACAGCAGAAAGAGTGATTGGCCATTGGAATGGGCTGCCCAGGGAGGTGGTGGAGTCACCATCACTGGCAATGTTTAAAAAGAGACTGGATGAGGCATTTAGGGCCATGGCTTAGTTAATTAGATGGTGTTGGGTGATAGGTTAGACTCGATGTGTCCAGTTCTGGGCCCCTCAATTTAAGAAGGACATTGAGACTCTTGAATGTGTCCAGAGAAGGGCAACAAGGCTGGTGAGAGGTCTGGAGCACAAGCCCTATGAGGAGAGGCTGGGGGAGCTGGGGTTGTTTAGCCTGGAGAAGAGGAAGCTCAGGGGAGACCTTATTGCTCTTAACAACTACCTGAAAAGAGGTTGTAGCCAGGAAGGGGTTGGTCTCTTCTCCCAGGCAATAAGCACCAGAACAAGAGGACACAGTCTCAAACTGTGCCAGGGAAGTTTAGGCTCAAGGTGAGGAGAAAGTTTTTCACAGACAGAGTTGTTAGCCTTTGGAATGTGCTGCCCAGGGAGGTGGTGGAGTCACCATCCCTGGAGGTGTTCAAAAAGGGATTGGATGTGACACTTGGTGCCATGGTTTAGTAGTCATGAGGTGTTGGGTGACAGGTTGGACTTGATGATCTTTGAGGTCTTTTCCAACCTCATTGATTCTACGATTCTATGGTCTCAAAGGTCTTTTCCAACCTGGTTAATTCTCTATTCTGTATCCAGTTTTGGAACATTAGATTTTTTTTATTATCATTCTGTTTATGTGTCACAAACCAGCCAAGTCTGATTGCCAATTCTTCTAAATATCTTCCAAATATTTCCCCTAGTTAATGATTAATCTAGAGCTCCTTGGTGAATGGATCATTGCATCTGCTCAAGTCTGTGATTTGCACCAGCGGGTGAGAGGGGCCCAAGGCTTAATTCTTTTTGCTGACTGATTAAATATCACTTCCAATTGTTATTTATTTAATTAATAGAAATAATTATTATGAACCTAAACTTTGATTCCCATAATTATAGTGCAGTATTTGCTTTAAATTCCAGCCATTGCTCTCCTTAATTTGGAAAAGGAACTGGCACAGGAGAGGGATTCAGGCATAGGCGGAGATGATTAATCTAAAAGCAGAGGAAGTATGGTCCAGGTCTAACTTTGATACTTTCAAAGCTATTTATTGTGGAAGCTGTTCAGCCTCTGCAGTACCAACTGGTCTAGAAGTTCACCCTGTGTCAGGGTATCACTGAAGAGAGGCTGGTGTGGAGGCAGCACGGGTTAAAGGAGCTTAACCAACAGAAAAGCAAATAATAACCAGCACATTTTTATGTCTATAAACACAGATTAGTGCCAACTGGTGACTTCATGTCTATGGAAAACTTTAAATATTCTTGTCTAAATTAAGCCTTGGAGATTTTACTTGAAGTGATGTTTTCTAAAACACTTAGTAGGGCAACCAGAGTTGTGCCATGGATGGGATAAAAAAAAAAAGCCCTGAAGAGAAGCAAAGGGAGAATGCTGACCTTCCTTGGGGTAAGGATAAGATGTGTTAGCAACACATCTGTGGTTTGTGGTTGAGACCCATCTCTCAGACACCACCAGCACAGCTGCCATGCTAGGTGAAGTTTAAACGCCTAATTTCCCTCTTAGCTATATCCCTCAATTTTCTGCTGAGGAAGAGGAAATCATGCTGGGACACAGATCCAAGATGTACAGCAGTTTCCCTGGAGAGGCAGAGTTCAAGCTAGGATTTCTAAGCCTCTAGGGGATTGAGCTCTCCAAGTCACCCATGCAGAGAGCCTGGCCTCCTGCCCAGGCTGAGAAGCTCTGCAGAGCCTGGGATGCTGCTACAGGCAGGAGACTTCCAGTCTGCTGAGCACTCAATACTTGCACTGAAGGTACTTTCTCAGTGGTAAGTTACACTCCTGCTCAGAAGAAAACTTGCTGCAGACGAAACCTTGCGCTGCTTTACTGGCTTAATTAGCAGCATGCTGAACCCACAGTGTCCAGGGTGGGGTGTTTGGGGAACTTCAGCTAAACTGCCTGAAATCTCCTCCTCCATGCTGCAATCCTGACTCCAGGTGTCAGTTCAGAGCCACTGGCTTTTTTTAATTGCTTGTCTATCAGACAGACCCTGGCAGAGATTCTCAGAGCACCATGAAGTTCCTGCTGCCACTCACCTGGAAATCAGAGGTCTGTTGGAAACCTGCCTAGATCCCTGTCTGCTTCACAAGCTCTTGGCAAGCTCCTCTCCCAGCAGCCCTGCAGCGTGCACCACTCTGCAGCAGCTCTGGCTTACATCTCCCACCCAGCTCACCTGGAGGAGGGCTGAGAAGGGAACAATAACCCAATTCACAGGCAACTCTTCTTCCCAAGGTCCTGTGGCCACAGAGTCTGCCAGCTGAGGAGCCCCCACCACACAGCCTTCTTCCCACCTGAAGTCCCACAGCTCAAGCACAGCTGGCAAGCCTCCCCTCGCCTGAGGCACTGCGCCTTTTCATGGAGAACTCAGAAATGTTTGGGTTTGGGTTTGGATTGGAACGGCACCAAAATGATCAGACTCCAAATTCCCCACAAAAGAGGACTGCATCTCTCTGTCCTGTCCAAGATCAACAGCTGGGAGTCAGCTGTGGCTGCCTGCACCATTTGCTGGTGGATTTGCCCAGGCCAGCTGCTCTGCCAAGAGCCGTTCCTGAGGAACAGCCCAAAGAAACAGGGGGCAGATCAGGAAGGAAAAGTTGCCAGAAATGGAGGTGCAAGAAGGAAGCTGCCTTTTGTGTTTGGTTGGTTTGTTGCCTTTCTTTTTTTTTTTTTGGCCAAGTAACTCATTCTTCCCAATAATAAAAAGGAATTACTTAAGCAAAACATCTCTGTGTCAGCCACAGAGTCTTCTCAACAAATGCAGCCAGGGTACAGAATCCAAGAACTACAGCTCCTTCCCACACAGCCTTTCCCAGAACATTCTCCCCCAGATCTGAATGCATTCAAAGTAGGCAAAATATAACTTCTTGGTATCTATTCCACTCTCAGTAAGAGAGGTTAATCCTCCTCTCCCCCAAGCTATTTTCTCCACTAAGCTTCTTATCACCTTCTACACCATCCACTCTATGAAGACACAGTTTTCATACATCTCTAAAGTTTGCTGCTGCCAGAAGATTGCATTATTATAGGAATGAAATTTGTTTCCAAATCCTAAGGAAGGAAATACTGAAAAATACAGGAAAATGCTGAACAGTCAGAGCTCCTGTCCTCATTTTGAGAAGAGCTTATAGAATATATAGAATAAGGAGGGTGGTGCATTAAGAGGCATCTAAACACAAATTTCCTGGGGAGCTGCTCTCAACAGAAGAGAAAATTCAATTCCCAGGTGACAGCTATGACTTCACTGCATGCAGAATTAAATGTAAGATTCATCCCTTTTAGTTCTTTTTCTCATTATAGTATCTTCTCTTCAGCATCTGAGTAACACCAACCTTTTAAATTAAGCTATTGTTCGCAATGTGTGGCAAGGAAGGAAGCAGAGGGTTTTTTTTGGTGGTGGTGGTGGTTTGTTGGGGTTTTTTTGAACAAACCACAAAACAGAGACTGCAAATACCTAGAGACATGTGAAAAATGCAAGATAGCACATGCCCATCCGTGACAGCCACAGATTCCTTACAGAGATATGCACCAACAAAGTGCAAACTCAATTACACAACAGCTTCTCCTGGCACTTAAGGAGTCAAGTTTTACCTGCCTTTTGGAAATCTCAAGCTCACAGTCAGATTAAGGAGATCTACAGCCTCTTTGCTGGGAGAAACAGGGGGAAAAAATGCAATGGTTGCATCAGAGTCTTAGAATAGAATTAACCAGGTTGGAAAAGACCTTCGAGATCATTGAGTCCAACCTATCATCCAACACTATCTGATCAACTAAACCATGGCACCAAGCACCCCAGCCAGTCTCTTCTTAAACACCTCCAGGGATGGCAACTCCACCACCTCCCTGGGCAGCACATTCCAATGGCCAATCTCTCTTTCTGTGAAGAACTTCTTCCTAACCTCCAGCCTAAACCTCCCCTGGTGCAGCTTGAGACTTTGTCCTCTTGTTCTGGTGCTGGTTGCCTGGGAGAAGAGACCAGCCCCCACCTGACTACAACCTCTCTTCAGGTAGTTGTAGAGAGCAAGAAGGTCTCCCCTGAGCTTCCTCTTCTCCAAGTTAAGCAACCCCAGCTCCCTCAATCTCTCCTCATAGGGCTTGTGTTCCAAACTGCTGAGCCACCTTCCTCATGCTTTTTCCCCCCACCAGAAGTCTCTATTCTCCATAAGGGAACCCCTCAAGAAATGCTTCAGATATAGAATCAATAGAATCAATGAGGTTGGAAAAGACCTCAAAGATCACCCAGTCCAACCTGGTATGTTATGTTCATCTACCACCTCCTTACCCAGGAAACCAACAGATTGTTCTTTATGGCAAGCACATTTTCTGCCCTCATCATAGCCAGAAGACAACTCTCCTGTGCAAAGGAGCTCCACACTCTGACTTGGGGTTCACCAGTTTAAAGACATCTTTTCAGCATCTGCTGGAAAAAGGGTGTCTCACCTTTGCAATCTATCCCTGCCACCTAATCCTTGGCTATGATGAATGTAAACATGACCTCTTTAATTTGCTTATCATATGAGACAGAACAGCTGCCTGCATGGTTTTAGAACATGTTTATACTACCCAAATTAATCTAAACCTAATTAGAAGTGCTTTGGGATAAAAGAAAAACAATAAAATAGATGTGAACACAAACTTGCAGGGTGTACTTCTGATAGTCTGGCAAAGTGAAAATCCATCATCCCTGTGATTTATACAAGAATTGGAGGATGTGGTGGGCAAGAGCATAAAAATCCTTGTCCAGTAGAATAAATATTTCTCCAAAAGGAGGGTCAGGGCAGTTTCTCCCAGTGATGGTGCTCTTCTGATAACTCTCCATTTTTATTTCTGCACTAAGAGAATTGCTTGGGGGAGACTGGCTCAACTACTCAAGGTGGGCTGCATGATAAGGATTGTTTTCAGAAGAAAATATCTTTTCTGCTCAGCAAAGCAGCAGATGGGTCAGGTCCCTTCTGAAGCCAGAACAAACAACAAATCGAGCTCCTGGGGTCTAGGAAAATTAATTACCCCCTCTCCAAGGTGGAACTGCTTTCCCTGAGCAGACAGAAAAACTTTGGTACAATTAAAAGGCAAGTTTAGTGGAGAAATGAGGGAAGAGCCAGGAAATAAACCTGGAAATTAGCAGTTAGTTATATTTTTCTCCCCCTGTGACAAGGTACCTGTCCTAATGTGGCCATCGGAGAGGAAGGAGAGGAAGGAGAGGAAGGAGAGGAAGGAGAGGAAGGAGAGGAAGGAGAGGAAGGAGAGGAAGGAGAGGAAGGAGAGGAAGGAGAGGAAGGAGAGGAAGGAGAGGAAGGAGAGGAAGGAGAGGAAGGAGAGGAAGGAGAGGAAGGAGAGGAAGGAGAGGAAGGAGAGGAAGGAGGTCACATGGCCTGGTGATCCCACAAGGGATGTCTGCTGGTGCCAGTGACAGGGAAAAACTCCCCTCTGTCCCTCTGGAAATCTGTCCTGGAGCTGCTGCATCTCTATTGTGCCACCTAGGAGGTCAGGGGACCTGGATGAAGCCAGTAGGGACCTTCTCTGTGCTCAGCTGCTTTGTGTGGCATTTGCTTTACGTGGCATTTCCTTAGCTGGAAAAGGCTCTAAACTTGGTCAGGGCAAGCCATTTAACCTGACGTGTCTGAAGAAAGGTTTATATTATTTGCCATGGTGATACAGTCCTGTTACCAACACAGCAGAAACACAACTAATTCAGACTCATGCCTGTCTCCAAAAGCAACAAAAGGGAGCAAAGAGCAATGTGGGAGTGAAGACACCTGGGGACACAGCACCCGTGTTAGCAGGGTGCACAAGAAGGGAGGTGGCAGAGGAGCCTCATGCATCAGGGGACACCCAGCATCTGAAGAGGACCTGACAACCATCAGAAACAGCAACAGGCATGTCTAGGGGAAGGTTTAGGGGAAATAACAGAGGAGAAAAAAAGATAGAAAGATTGCCCCAGACTGCTGTCAGTGACAGTGTCTGAGTGAGCACATGCCTAAGGTAGAGACTTAACAGGACTTGGGTGGTTCCCTCTGCCCTCAGCAGGGACAGCAGTCCTGTTTCACAGCTATGATCTTTTAACAGATTTCCACTATTGTATCATTTTAGAAGATTAGGCTATTTGCCACACTTTCTGCAACATGGAGAACTTGTTCATTTCCTACTCATACCCATTATCATTTGGGTTTTTTTAATAACAGTAAAAAAAAATAACATAAAGTAAATAACATAAAGCTTTAAAGTCCTGGCCTCATTTATTTCTCACATGAATACCCAGCTGAGAGTGTTTGAAATGCATTATAGAGTTAGGCAGAAACAAACTATACAGGAAAAATGGAGGCACTGTAAGTAAATATAGGATAGAAATATATATAAATAAACACAGAAGGTATTTGTACTTCACTGTTCTCAAAAAGGTTAAAAACACCCCCCAAAACATCTCCCATATCTGAGTGACCCCTGGTATTAAGTGGCACTGTGTCTAATTTGGCTTTCATAGCAGAATCCATGGGCCACTTCCCCTTGCAAACTAGAATGATTTCTGAGGTTTTAAACACTCTGTTAACATCACAAAGAGTATTTATTGGATATCATTTGGTATGGGTGAGGAGGGTGTTTGCTATGAACATTTTTATCCCGAGCTGCAGGTTGCATGCTTGCAGCCTTTGTCTTTCAAATGTTGACTTTTTAGCATCTGAAAGAAATTACCATTGCTGTGGTATTACAGTCATCCCCTTATTAATCATTTGGCAACCTTCCCTCTTCCAAAACCAAGGGATCTGCTTGCTTGGAGGAGTGCAGCCTTCAGATCATTACAACTGAGACGTGGGGGATGAGTGTTTAAGTGTTACTTCTGACACGTCGGCTGGGGTGTTTTGGCAGCAGGTGTGTAAGGCAGCAGTGTCGCCACGCTCGCAGCCATCAGCCCTTTCCGACCTGCATTTGGCTCTGGCCTCCTCCTGTGCACAATTCTCCAATGCCAGACTGAGACACTTAGCATAAGGGGATTGATACTAAAGAATAATGAAAGGTTTCCTTATTTCTACCAAGGAATAACAATTCATACATAATTGATGTCATTGCAACGAATGCAAAAATGATTAAAAGGATTTATAGTCCTGCTTAGTAGAGACCATTAAAATGTGCTTTTTCAATCTAGGCAAATGAGAAGTGAAGAAGCAAATTAAAAATGCTGGAAGACTGAAAACTTATGCATAAATTATTCCCTCTCCCTGCCTAATGTGGTTGGGGTTTGCTTATTTGTTTTCACTAGCAGGTAATATAAACCACAGAAATGTCAGACTTGTCAGCCCTGTTTTTCCATTCAGAAGATTTGTTCTGCCTTTCTACCCTGGCTCATAGAAGGCACACCTTGAAAACTGCAGCAGAGAGGGAAAGCCACGTTGTGTAACTTGCAAGAGTCCCAGTCCTGCAAAAGGAAAATGTGGAATCCAACAGCCTTCCTACCAGCCTCAAAGAAATAACAGTGCAAAGGGTGGGGAATGATTAAGAAACTGAGTTCTAACAGTGACATTAGGGGGAAAAAAAAATAATAAAGTTAATTAATTCTCCATGGTGAGATTTATTTCTGATGAAAATGTGGTGGTTTGTTTATAAAAAGAGAAGCATGACTGTGCTTTGTCCAGCCCTCAAAACACAGCACATTTGCTTGCTATTGCTTTGACAGCTTCCAGAGTCTTCTGTAAACTTTGCATTCTGATGGAGAGAATCATCTGCAAAATTAAAAGCCCAGCTGCTAGACCAGAAAAAGACACTTCTGCTTTTACAGAAGTGTGCCCATTTTAACTATTTTGGGACCATACATGGTAATGATTTCACTTTTTATGACATTTTGTGGGGGGGGTGGTGGTGAAGGGAGGGAAGGGAAGTCATCTGACTTCTAGGTATGTTGCTGTTGTGCCAGATTCATTCCTAAATGTGAAGTCCAGCATGATCTGTCAGTATGTAGCTAAAGATATCACAGAATCACCAAGGTTGGAAGAGACCTCAAAGATCATCAAGTCCAACCCGTCGCCACAGACCTCATGACTAAATCATGGCACCAAGTGCCACGTCCAATCCCCTCTTGAACACCTCCAGGGAAGGTGACACATGAAAACACATTATGGGGATAACAAAGTGTGGTAGAAACAAGGATATCTTCAAAAGAAACATCAGTAATTTTGAAAACAATGCAATAAACTCCCTCAAACCTTTATCAATTGTATTAACCAGGATTCTTCATGAGGTCCTGCAGCTCGTTTTAATTTTCAGTGGCAGAGCAGATTCACCAAGAAGTGCTCATATCTTAATAAAGCCCCACTTTACTGCAGTTCCATTTGGAACTGAGCCACCACAAAAGATCCCCCCCCCCCCCCCCCCCCCCCTTCTTAAAGTCTGTCTCAAGACAGCTGGAATTACATCACATTACCAGCCTTAAGAGCACAGGTCAAAAATGCTCTCTTTATCTTGGGAGCCAGCTATGCATCAAGTCTGATCTAAAAATCTTCTGCAGGCTCAGGTTCTTCAGTGAAGCCTGGATCATGTTCAGGCCTATCTGAGCACATGTGGGTGGACTCACTGACATACTGAGAAGTTAGGCAATGAAAGGTCCTGTTGGCTCAGGGCTGCTCACTTGACAAAGCACATGTATAGCTAGAGGAGTACTTCAAAAAAACCCCAAACAGCTGCAGTTCTGACAGATTAGTAAAACGCAGCATTTTCACATGGCTGATGAGCAGAAGGAAGGGTTTCTTCAGACTGAAAAACTCCATCTCCCTAAACTTCTGTCTGTCAACTTCAAACATCATGTGCTGGTTAGAGGAAGTACAAGATAAGTAGTTATGTGCATTGATTAGATCATCACAGCCTGGCGTTGCTGTGGATGTGCCAAGGGTCTGCTTGTCCTTGTAAGTAGAGGAACAGGACTATTGGTTAATTTATTAGATATAAATTAACTGAAATGTGTATGCTATTTCTGTATCAGAAAGTCATTTCAGGCTGCTCAGATGAGAGGAAATCTATTTGGTATTCATAAACCCTTGCTGAATAGCACAGGAAAACATTTTTTTCAGTGCATAGTCAGTTCCCAAGCTGTTTGCTCCAATTATTCTCCCTTCATGGCACGTGGACACTTTGGTTATGCAGTATTTTTGTGCTTCCTGGCTGAACACATAGCTCAATAAATAGGGACTGGTGATAGCTACTGCCACTTATTTTTCCTCCCCAAAAGCTAATGGTGTAGGCATTCCTCACTAAAGAGCAGGCATGTGGTGGGGCTGAACCACTCTTCAGGCTGGGATGAGGGTTCAGGAATAGTGGTTTTGCAATAGTTGACCAGTTCTAAGCTGCTAACTGGATTTACACTATAAGGCAAAAGTTATAGCTGAGGGAGCACTGGAACAGGCTGCCCAGAGAGGTTGTGGAGTCTCCTTCTCTGGAGACTTTCAAAACCCACTTGTATGCATTCCTGTGTGGACTACCCTAAGTGATCCTGCTTTAGCAGGGGGGTTGGACTTGACCTCTTGAGGTCCCTGCCAACCTCTAATGTGCTGTGATATTGTGAAAGGGTGGCAGGCAGTGTGAGCTGAGCTCAACCAGCTATTTTTGCTTCTCTATCACAACCTTCCTTCTGTCCCAAGCTGGTTTTAAGCCATCTCTTTATAGCAACAGTTTGAGCTTTTCAAAGAACTGGGGGTTAGACAGGCAGTATTTCTGTTTTCTGTTTGATCAGCAGACATGGAAAGAGCTGCTCTGTGTTTCTTCTGCTTACCTCTCCTCCAGGGGCACAGGCACAGTCCCTGCCTGCTGACACTGCCTTTTAAAGATAATCCTTCCTGTGCCAACAGTGACAACGCACAGAATGAAGCTTTGCCCTCAGAAAGAGAGCTTAAAATGGTTCCAACAGGTGAAAGTGGAGCTTTATCATCCTTGTGCCAGGTCAAATTTATATCATTACAGCTCCTTCCAGCAGCATAGTGCTAGATTGTTAGGGGCCAGATGGCTTTCCTGTCTTGTCATTTGGTGGCTCCCCTTTCACCCCCATGATCTGTGTTGTCTTAGCTCCCACATGTAAAGATCAAACTATGCCAGGCACAAGGAGCTACAAAGAGACAGCATCATAGAATGATTTGGGTTGGAAAGGATTTTTAGAGGTCATCTAGTCCAAACCCCTGCCACAAGCAGGGACATCTTCAACTAGATCAGGTTGCTCAAAGCCCCATCCTTCATGGCCTTGAACACTTCCAGGGATGGGACATCAACATGACAGCATTTCACCACCCCCACTGTAAAGTATTTCTTAGCATCTAACCTAAATCTACCCTCTTTCAGTCTGAAAATATTGCTTCTCATCCTATCACCACACTCATTGACAAAGAATCCTTCTCAATCTATCCTGTAGGTCCCCTTTAAGTACTGAAAACCTGTGAGAAGTATCCTGGAGCCTCCTCTTCTCCAGGCTGAATAAGCACAACTCTCTCAGCCTGTCCTCACAGAAGAGGGGTTCCATTCCCCTGCTTGTCTTTGTGGCCTTCTTCTAGATGCACTCAAACAGGTCCATGATGTGTCCTTAACCCTACTCCAGACAGTCAGAGGCAGTCTGGGTGTGTACCTGCCATCCAGTCATTCTGGGATCAGCCCTTGCTCTTGGGAGAGCCCATAAGTACAACACATACTTGCTTAGCCATTCTCCCTCTTTATTGCCTAAATTGGAATTACAACTGGCTTGAACATGCAGCCACTATAAATCATTGATTGCAAACATTTTCCTAACATTTAGCATTTGTCCTTCCCAAGAGGATTCCAGAGCCAAAAATGCTTTCAAGAAAACAAATGCAAGCATTATCTGTTTCATTTCCACCCTTCCGCAGAGCACAACCACCTCTCCAAGAAGCAAAACACCTTCTGGGATTGCAGGCATTAGGCTGCCTGGCCCAAGTCAAAAGCAGACAGACCTTTAATGTCTCTTCCTAGAGGAGGAACCACCAAGAGACAGAGAGAGAGAACTCTTGGGAGGCACAGCTGCATTCAATGGGCTGACTGAGGAGTCTCAGTTGGAGCAACACTGCTGTTGGTATGTGGCTGCCCTTCATTGAACCTTGCTGGACATCACAGAAAGCTGCCAAGCAGATAGTGAGCTTGAGGTGCATCAAAAATATGGCAGCTTTCACAGTAACACATAGCTTGTCATATGAGGAGATAGGGATGAGTGATGGCATTCCTTGGAGATGGATGGGAGTCTTAAAATTGGCTACTGCAACACAGAAAGAATAGCTCAAGAGCTCAGCGCAGACATGATGAGCTTGACATGAAAGCCTGTTCAGAGCAGTGGTGGGAGTTGGAGGAGAGTTCAAGATTAAACTTTTGCCAAAGCAGCAATTAATGTGCCATCATTAATTTTCCCCTAAGCGCAGCAGTGTCATTTGTTGTTTGCATTTGGTTGGCCCCGAGCCACCCTTACCTGCCTCTAGAGTGAGGTGCTGCCCTAGAAGTTAAGAGCAGCATTTGTAATCTCAGTGAATGAGAGCCTGTAAGACTTCACAGCCACCACGATCTCCCACAGATGGTGAACATCACCTACCATTCACCATCCCAGCTTCTCTATCTGAAAGAATGTGGAGAAAGTCTCTGACCTCTTTTCTCAGGCATATTTAAATCCACTGCCAAAAAAGTCCTAGAATAGACTAGACTAGAATAGAATTAACCAGGTTGGAAAAGACCTTTGAGATCATCAAGTCCAACCTATCATCCAACACTATCTAATCAACTAAACCATGACACCAAACATCCCATCCAGTCTCTTCCTAAACACCTCCAGCAATGGTGACTCCACCACCTCCCTGGGCAGCCCATTCCAATGGCTAACAATTCTCTCTGGGAAGAACTTTCTCCTCACCTCCAGCCTAAACTTCCCCTGGTGCAGCTTGAGACTGTGTCCTCTAGCTCTGGTGCTGCTTGCCTGGGAGAAGAGACCAACCCCCTCCTGGCTACAACCTCCCTTCAGGTAATTGTAGACAGCAATAAGGTCTCCCCTGAGCCTCCTCTTCTCCAGGCTAAACAATCCCAGCTCCCTCAGCCTCTCCTCCTAGGGCTTGTGCTCAAGGCTGCTCACCAGCCTCATTGCCCTTTTCTGGACATGCTCAAGAGTCTCAATGTCCTTCTTAAATTGAGGGGCCCAGAACTGGACACAGTACAGAGTACAATTTTGAGATTGGTTAATGCAGAAACCATGATGCTCTTACCCCTGCCCTCTATAACTTCTGATAAGAGCAAAGTGAACTTAAATTCACACTTCCAAGACCCTATGCTCAGTGATTAAATACTCTGCTTAGCTCTTCCAGCATGGGTGCTTTGTGTTTGGTTGGGTTTTTTTTTCCACTTTAATACAATAAATAATTTTTTAAAAAGAAAGATTTATTTTTTTTTTAAAGCTGAGCTTTCCAAACCCAATTATTTAATGACACTTGTTGTCAGATGAAAATGTTTAATGTGGGCCCATATCCCTTCACAAATAAAAGAGGTTCTCACTTTCTAACGTTTCTCACCTTGTGACCTCAGGAAAATAATAATAATAATAAATAGAATAAAAATGAAAATGCCAATTTCTCTGACAGGAACTCTAAGTCATACGAGCATATTTCCACAGTGTAACATGGCTCTTGCTACCAAACCCTCTCAATATTTCCTGGCTTGTATGGCTTAAGAAGCAGTGAAGCAAAACTATTTTTACAGGTTGGGTTGTCTGGCACACTCACTATTTACTTAAGCTGGCAGTTTATGAGAAAGCAGCACTGCTCCCCACCACCCCACACTGTTTAAAAGATGTGTGTTTTTAGGGCAAGAGAATGGTGAGACTTTAAACTCCGAGTTAACACCTGTATAATAATGTAACAACAAGAAACCAAAGCTCCTTTCCTGAGGCACTCACTTCCAGCCCCTCAAGCTACTGGGAATTCATGAGGAAGAACATTATATATATATAATATACAAGAACATTACATATATATATGTAGTCATGAAGTCTTGGGTGACAGGTTGGACTTGATGGTCTTTGAGGTCTTTTCCACCCTTGTTGATTCTATGATTATCCTTCCAACCTGATCTGATCACCCACAGGTTTTCCCCCTTCTGGAAAGTCCAGAAACCTTGCTTTACATCAGGAAGGCATCACCACCTGAGGAAGCAAATATTAGCCTCTTGTGAACTCCTTACCAAAGCTGAGCTGCAGAGGAGGAGCAAGAACGGAGCGGGATGAAAGCTCTCAAGGTCTTTCCATCCCGCTCTGAGTTCTGGTTGGTGTTGTATTTGTTTTGTTTCTGCAGGAACAGACTGCAATATCCATGGAGATGACATTAGGATGCCAGGAAAGCCTAACAAAGATGACTGTTGTGCCTTGCACTGAAAAAAGCAGATGTTTATGAAAATGTCAGCCAAATGACTTATGTGTCACTGACTCTTGAGGACAGTACAGCAGTCCTGCAATGTTTAAAAAGTAGTAAGAACAATGAAGAAACTGTCACTCATTGCTACTGAATGATAACTGATGTGCACACCAAAATGCTCACTTTAGTTCCAAGTCTAAACAACAGGGAGATGGTTGGCATCTCAGTGGCTCAAGACTTCTATTTGTTTTCCGTGCTTAGAACCATAGGTCACATTAGCTATTTGGAAGGGACTGAAATTGATACAGGCTGCGTTATAGCTCTGACATTTCTATTTCCTCAGTGGATTGCATTAAAGGTTATTGACCTGTTTAGGGCTGAGTAAGCCCTTAGAGAACGTTCTCTGGGAGACTTTGGCACCAAAAAAACCTGTAATGTTTCTTCACTTCAGTAACATTTATCAGATCATTCCAATTACTGGCTGCTTCTGCAGTTTCATAGGGAGGGAGAAAGGGATTTGCATTTACAACTCAATTCCCAGCATGCTTTACAATATATGCATGCTCTCCATTATTTATTATGTGTCCTTCATTCTCTCCCTCTGCTCTCTCAGATTGATACTGTTTGATCAATCACAGGTTTTTTCAGCCTGACTCCATAAATTTCACCCACTCTGGCTTTGTCCAAATGTCACAAAAGAGCTGAGAGTGCTTTCTGAACCATGAAGAATCAATGTTTAAGACACTGCCTGGTGTGGTGATGTATTTAGTAAACAAGACTAAACGAGAATACACCAGTAAACTCAAGCCACTTGATTTCGAGAGCTGCAAGCCCTCTGCTTTATGAATCATTGCTTGTGGATGAAGTGTGTATATATGGTGTGGAGGACAAGTGGGAAGGCACATAGAGAAGTAGCTTGCTTTCTGATAGTACTCGAGTAGAAGCACAGAAACAACCAGGCTGGAAAAGACCTCAGAGATCATCAAGTCCAACCTATTAATACCCAACACCTCATGACAGCTAAACTATGGCCCCAGGTGCTACATCCAATCCTTTTTTGAGCTGGGGAGCCCTCCTACCCCAACTATACTACTGGAGCAGAGTGCCTTGTCAGAGGCACTCTACTGCTTACACAACACCTTGAAATTCATCGATTTGAGCTGAAGCAATTGGATTCCCAACAGTGTATTGGCTGTCCATTCCAGATGGCTTCTCTGAACATTTCTCATGTTTCATAGAAATACATTCATAATGACACAAGCTCCACCTGTAAATTACCTAGAACTTGATATTCCCTTTGAGTAAGGCAATACTCCTTATTATTAACTAAAACAACAGCATAACAATCTCAAAGTGGTCTTGAGAGGTTCCTAAGCAGCAGACAGATTGCTTCATTAATCCTGCCCTGGACACAGCAGTTTGAAAGATCAGTAAATGAAGTGTGGCTTTTCACAGGCAATGAAGTTTATAGCTGGGTACCTTGCTGTTATGCCTCAGTAATTCGGATATGGTTAGAAACTCCAACAAACAAGAATGTGAAAAAGAGAATGGGTTTAGACTTGGGAGAGGCAAGTCAACAGTTACTGAAAGGTAAATGAATCCAGATGTGTTTGTCAGCCATCCATTCAAGTACTGAAGCCTAAATATCTAATTTGCTTTGAGTTACATTTCTGCCTTTTGCCGGGAATCACACTGGCAAGCAAAGGAAGTTGGACAGCTTGGGAATGCTCACAGGAGATCGCATTTGCTCATACTGAATGTCCAAAAGAGCACAAAATTCTCCTTATTTTTCTTTTTGCATCCTTATCAATCAATGTCTAAAACCAAGAGAGAACTCAACTGAGCATCTGTAATGGGATATGAGAACCAGGCATGCCCCTCATTAAAGGCACTATGGTATTTGCAATAGAATTTGTTGACACTGGGAACTGCAAGGTGGTCAACAGGATGAAGGAGTTTGAATTGTTCAGTTTGGAGAAGAGAAGGCTCTGAGGAGACCTTATTGTGGCCTTCCAATATCTGAAGGGGGCCTACAAGAAAGCTGGTGAGGGACTTTTTAGGATGTTGGGTGGTGATAGGACTACAGGGAATGGATCCCAGCTAGAGAAGGGGAGATTTAGATTAGATGTTAGGAAGAAGTTCTTCACCATGAGGGTGGTGAGGCACTGGAACAGATTGCCTAGGGAGGCAGTGGAAGCCCCATCCCTGAAGGTTTTCAAGGCCAGGCTGGATGTGCCTCTGAGCAACCTGACGTAGTGGAAGGTGTCCCTGCTGAGGGCAGGGGGTTGGAACTGAGTGATCCTTGAGGTCCCTTCCAATCCTGACAATTCTGTGATTCAATCAGATTCATTCCAACCTATTCATCCCTTTCTGGGAGCAAGCTCCTAATTTTCAGTAACTAAATGACTGACAATTGCATTGTCACCAGAATTTCAGGACACAAAAAGCTAAGCTTTGTGACCGGCCTACATTTGTAGTGATTAAAATGACTTTTTATGAGCTAGCCACACCTGCAAAGCTTGCCTCTAAAGCTCATGCTGCTTATTAAAAATATTAACCAGAGCCTTCACAAACAAACAAAAAATTAAACTGTCAAAACAACATCTTCTCCTTTCCCCCCCCCCCTCTGCCCAGCAGAGTGGAAAGCTCTATTCTCGAGACTTTTCTCATTGCGGTTGTAAACAGCATAAATCCCAATGGAAAGGCTGAATTCTTGATGGCTTTTTAGACAAAGATCCCCATTTTGCAATTGGTTGTAGTCACACAGACACTCAATTATGTGACTGCCCTTGGCACTCTGCATTTGGTGGAGGAAAATCCAGCTCTGCAAATCTGTGTGTATTCAGATGCCTTCAAAAGTGTTGTCCTTACGAGTTACTCTAATCTAAGAGAATTTAAGCAAGTCTCAATTAAGCAGAGGGAAAAGACACCAAACCAGGATTTACATTGAATTTTGAGAGTCTAACAAATAAAAACATGCTAGATCTCTTAGGCTTACAAATAATCATTGGTGCAACTGTAACAGTATAAATGGCTTTTCCTTGGGAAGGTGTTTGGCTGCTTTAAGATGCCATCTAGGAGGATATTTCAAGATGCTAAGTAGCTGTCACGAGGACAATTAGAGAGCACAGTTCACAGCAAGACCTGTCTGTACCTGTCTTCTAGACAGACATTTCTGTCTGGAAGAAATCTTAGTTAATGAGAAGCTCTTGATTACTTTTTATCTACAACCATTTGGAGTATCTCAGGCTCCCTCCAGAATCAAACATCAAGGCAAGTGTTTGTGGCTGCTGTCATTAATCCCAAGCTATCCATAAGCCTTAGGCCAGCAACTGACAAGAGTGTTTTATGCTTGGGCTGTACCAGGGAAGCTGCTCTGCTTTGCACAGCCAGTGGGAGCAAGGGCTGAAACGTGGCATCAAGCCAGTGTCTTAAAACAAGGGCTAAAACAACTCATCTTTTTCTTCTACTCCCGTTATGAAGGAGAACAGCCTCACCATCAGTGGACTACAAGAATGGGGCATCATATTTCTTGGGAAATGGGCTCACATCCAATAACCAAGAAGAAATTTAGCCAGGTTCACAACCCTAGTGAGCACCCTGCTGAACAGCGAGCACCTCCCTCCTAGTATTTTGATATGAATGTTGAGAAAGCCAGAGGAAAACCAGGATGACATCTTAGCTGCAGTGATTAACACCACAGAAGGGTTCACACCTACAATTTCATTTTGGGGTTAAATGCTTTGCTCTAGCCTGCACTTAGGTTTCCAGCTCTGTTTGAAAGATGGACTTGAAAGCAAAAACTTTCCCCTTGGACTTTCCTGCCACTACTTAAGATACTGGTGGCCTAAAGTACAGTCTTCTCTGACATCAGTCCTCAGCCATCTCCCCCATCCCATGCACTATAGGCCATACATAGGATCCTACCTACTTCAGGAATTGGGAACTCTACCTGTTGCTGCTGCTAAGGCAAGGTGTGCTGCATCCCTGAGCTTACAGCCTGACTTATGCACCATGTGAGTTTAATGACTTTTCTTTGTGTGGGTTGAACCTGTTTGGGTCAAAGTTTCTTTGGTAAAACAGCTGACTCCAGCAACCTAAATGCTGTGTGAATCTGGGCTCACAGTGTGACTGCTGAAAGATTCTGTGTTTCATTTGAGTTTATAAGCTCCTAATATTCTTCATGGGAATCGAGGCACTATTCCTGTAACATGTGTTGTTTTCCTTTCACAAAAGGCAGCAGGAGCTCCCTCAGAAATCAATAGGAACTTTTCAAGTGGGACAGACAACACCTACTCAGCTAATCTTGTTTTAATCTCTACTCAGGGAACAGAACTACTGCTTCTCCTTGTCTCTGTTTGCCCTGAATTAAGCACATTAGATTCCTTCCTAAGTTTCCTCATCAGACTTAGAATATGGATGAGGTAAACCTAAGCATATTTTTTTTAAACTCCATTTTAGGTTCATATAAATATGCAAAAGCTTATCCAGAGAAATTCTCTCTGTGAGAAAGTGAATTTCAATCACAGAATGTTAGGGGTTGGAAGTGACCTCGCAAGATCACCTAGTCCAACCCCCCTGTCCATCCACCTTAGCATTTTGTGTGATTTAAAGAAAAATATGCCCCAAACAAAGTCTATTTCTAAAGAAATTCAAGCCTCTACATACACCCCAAATGTAAAACCAAACTGCCTTAGTCTTTACAGAGAATTACACCTATAAAAACCTACATTTGTAAGAGTTTGTGTTGTGCAGACTGAAATTTGCTATCAAGCTCAGCAGCAAAGTTTCTGATCCCAGATCAGAAAAAAACAACAAACAAACAAAGCCAGCCAACCCAAAAAAACCCAAACCCAACCCAACCAACCAAAAAAACCCAAAGCCCATGCAGATGTATTTAATTTCCAAAGTCCCCGTGGTCTGGTAAGGAGGTGCATGATAATGTCACTGGAGGGGAGAAATGAAGGTACCTGTGTTCATCAGTTATTCAGTGATACATTTTGATTCCTTTGCAATGTGTCCTTGACACCAAAAAGCCAAAGGCTGCAAATGTACCTTTAGAGGGGGGAAACTACAGATTAATGCTTACAACAATATTTAATCTTAAGAACTATTTGTTTTCATGAATTGCTCTCTTATAGGTGAGAGTTTCAAATCAGGGAACATTTCAAAGGCACAGATGTGCACTTTCCGGTTTAGCCATTTTAATTTGGTGTGGAACAACACTTCCATCCCCCAAACAATACAGAGAAGATTTTTCCAGACTGTTCCTTGCTCTTTTAAGACTCCTAAATGTTGCACGGTGCTCTTATAGCTGCTATGCGTGACATGATGCCAGCAAACACAAGAGCTGGATTTATGAAATACATTATTGTCTTTTCCAGCTCACAATTCAGACACTTCATGGCTGGAATCTAAATTATGTGCCAGCATGCATTCAGTTGTTATTAATCCACAGCTTGAAATGCATGCCAGTTTTAACTCTGATGTATCCTTCTTTGTGAGCCGGTGAACTATTTTTGTGGATACAAATTACCCTAATAATTTACCAGTTTCCCTCAGTGAATGAGCAGTGATAAATTAAGAACTTACAAAGGTTAACTCAGGTAAATTTTTACCAGCACATGTGTATGCTGGTCTCAGAATATCTTTTTCTTATTCTGCCCCCCCCCCCCCCATCTCTGTCTGGTAATTAACCTCCCAGCAATGTGTCAACTTCCAAAACTTCCTGTCACTTACTAGAGAACAGTTCTCAGCCTGTCTTACAGGCTGCAACATTCTGTTCAATCACACACAGACTGCATGGGGTTTCTTCCTTTAGACATGATGATGCAGTTCTGCTGCTCAGCAAGCCATCATTTCTCTGCTGAATGACAGCTTTCTGGCATGAGCTAGCACTAGTCAGAAAGTGACACGCGCTCGCTTACAGAGACGCTGACTGAACTCCACTGGGCCAAGAGATACTGCAGGAGTGAGAAGATGATCCTGAAGCCTGATCTCCCAGCAGTCTTTCACAAGGTCAAAGTCTTACAGAAACACCACAGAATATTTTAGGTTGGAAGGGACCTCTGGAGGGCATTTGTTCAACCCTTTCTCTCCCATATCTATACAACCACAAAACTCAAGCCCATGAGCGCTGCTGCCAGTGGTACTCTCCTTTCAAGCACTCACGCCTGAAATGTGCTTCTCAGGTGATCTGTACAACATAACCCAGGAGCAGCAGCCTGAGAATACTCCACCTTTGATAGAGGAAAACATGACTTGATGACATAAATGTACCTGTTTTCTTATCCCTCTGCTGTCACTAAAGCAAGGTATCTTGCGTCTTCTCTGCCAGTAATGCCACCAGATCCCAGAAGGCTCTTGACCTGTTCCAAGACCCTAGACAATTGTTCTGTGGAAACCATCAAGATAAAGTTCTTTCCAACCCAACAATCTTACACAGCTAAGAGAATGTGAGGATGCCAATTCCTCAAGTCAGCAAAGCCATTTCAGTAGTAGCATCAACATACTTTGATGCCACTGGAAGGTCATCATTACACTCATGGCTACAAGGGGAACTGTCTAAGAAAAAGCCACTAAGTACTGCTGCCTCTCAGATCTACCCCACTAGTGGTTCACATCAAGAAAACCAGAATCCCTGAGCATTGCTAATGAATGCTTGCTTTTTCCATCTCCTTATGATTATGGTAGCAGTCTCTGCAAGAAAGCCTCAAGCTTGGTGAATGGCAAACTTAATTGGATGTGCCCTGTTCAATAGTTCTATTTTTGATTGTCTAATTAGAGTGGGCAAAAGACAAACCATTTTTACATACAGATGGCTTTATGGACTGCAGTGGGTTGTTTGGGGGTTTTTTTATGTCTCAAAATCATATGTGTCTATTTTAAGCTCCTCTTCCTGAAATATTTCATCCTGGAGTCTGACAGAAGCTTCCTGAAGAAAATACATAAATGGCAATTTGAGAATTTAGGTCATTTACAATCAATGATTCAAAGCAAGACACTGGAGACAGCTGAAACAATAGGAGAAGTACTGAGGAGAAGGGCAAGGAAGGATACTCCTGCTCAGAATTCAATGGAGCAACATGATGAGAGTTCTGCATTCAAGCTGGGCAGCCATAAAATACTGGTGTGCAGAAAATCTACCACCTCCATCTCTTTGACCCAAAACACCCATGCAATGCTCTCTTTGGCCAGCTGAGACAGCAGCAGATTTATTTTCCCACCAATCTGTGCATAAAGAGGGCATCAGCCAATTCCTGCTCCAACCTTCCCTAACCTGGGGCAGGAAGATTTACTGACTTCACTCTGTTACCTATTAGCACTTTACTGTGTCAATGAAATCTTCATCCCATTATACATAAACTAACTGCAGCCCACAAGCAGCTGCTGTCTTGCAGCTTTCTTGAGGTTTTGTCAGTCTGTTGGAACTCAAGGATCTGAGCTGGGTCTAGCCCTTAAGTTTGTGGATATTTGCCTTCTTGTTTGTCGTTGTTTGTTTGTTTATTGGTTTTGGTGTTTTTTTCTGTCCAGGAATGGTCAGTAAATATATTTCTCTCAACTAGGCTGTAACTTTATAGGTAAGGTTGTGCATTGTGAGAGTGAAAAGCATTTGTAATGGGATGTCAGGGATAAATGGTAAAATTATTTATCCCAAAGAAGGAAAAAAAATTAAAAGTCTGTGTTTTTTTTTTTAAGGAGTCATAGTTCCTACAGGGCAACAAAGACACATTATGGGCTTAGGATTATGTCTTTTTACATGGGATAACTAAATTTAAAACTCAGAGAACTGCAAAAAAACAAACCAAAAAAGTCTTCAATTCTTTTACAAAAGCATCTGAAACCATTTCAGTCCTGAGCAAACCACTGCTGGCTGCTCAGCCATCAAGGGCAACGCCAGTATCCTTTGTGGCACTGGGGTTGCTTTCCCATCCTCTCCCAGTGACTGAAAAAAACTGGGAGGTAAGGAAATATAGTCAGCTCCCCAAGGGCACACAGCCAGCCTGGCATCCTCTGTTCAGGAGCTCCCAGGTTTTCCCAAGGCTGGCAGCAAGCAAATGCCCAAGTTCTGCCTGTGTGTCACCACTGCCAACACAGAGAAGCTTTGAAGCCACCTGTAGAGGAGGAACAGAACAGAATAGAACAGAATAGAACAGAATAGAACAGGTTGAAAGAGACCTTTGAGATCATCATGTCCAAACCATCATCCAACACCATCTAATCAGCTAAATCATGGGACCAAGCACCCTATCAAGTTTCCTCCTAAACACCTCCAGTGATGGTGACTCTACCACCTCCCTGGGCAGTCCATTCCAATGGCCAATCTCTCTCTCTCTGAAGAATTTCTTCCTAACATCCAGCCTAAACCTCCCCTGGCACAGCTTGAGAGTTACAGCCCTCCCCTTGAGTAACAATACTAAAGGGGCAGCAGGCACCTTTTGCCCCACAGGCCAGCTCAGTCCTAATGAGGAATACCCAGAACATTTGTTTTCCAGAGCTCCTTACACAGGCTGGTTTGTCACCCACACATAGACGCTTGGATCTGCACTGGCAGCTATGCCTCTGTACGGGCAGTGGGCCCTTGGGAGGACAGACTTTGTGAAGGAACAGTTGATGACAGGGCAGTTACTGATGGCACAGGAAGGATTTGGGAAGTACAACCTCAAGGAACGTTATCAAACCCCTGCTGGTGCCAGGACCTGAGCACAACATACTGCATTTACCCTGCAAAGGCTCAGGGAGTCTCAAACACCAAGAGCAAAGGCTGGATCTTTTCCTTTTAACTCAGGTGCACTTTGTGCCTCCAGCTGTTGCAGGAGGAACAAAGGGATAAGGGAGGCCAAGGGATTTGGGACCAGGCTTTTGCCTTCTTCTATCAAATTAATTGGCACTTTGATACAACTGACACCTCTTTAGATCCAATTTTAAGTTACTTGTCTCTGCAGCGAGCTAATTTAATAGATAACTATTGTAGGAGGACATGGATTAATTAATTTTTGATCTTGTGAAGCTCTTGGTCTCTGAAAAGCATTTTTTTTTTTTGGTTGTACTTGACTGCTCCTTCTGAGATATAAAAAGAACAATAAAACTATTGGTCCTATTTATTGAACTCCAAACAACACTAAGCCAGGAAAAGCATAAACAGAAGAAAGAAAAATACCATCCTCACCTGTGCTACAATTGCCTAGTTTTCCTTTAAAGTATTTGGGGTGAAGTTATGTATTATCATACCCAGAGTGAGGCTGGAAAAGCACCAGGAATTGTTTTTTCAAATGGCTGCAATGAAGCACAATGGTATTCCTGGATGGGAAATATTAGACAGATGGAAGGAATCCTACTAATGCCCAACAATGCAACAAGAACTGTAATTACATGCTGTAGCCAGGATCCAGTTACCAAAGCTTTGCAAGGCATAAAGGTATGGAATAGACTATTTTCACAGCTGTCATGAAATTGCTCTCTTCTCAGTATTCCTCTGCCCTTCTTATGATGCTCTGGGTATTGCACCACGTACAAATCCTAGGGACTGGCAAAGGGAAGTAAAAAATGGCAACAGGGAAAAGTCAGTTTTGAAGCCACACTACAACAGATAGCTGTGTACCAGTGTGGTGTGGTATTTAGAGAGATCACAGAATCACCAAGGTTGGAAGAGACCTCAAGGATCATCAAGTCCAACCTGTCACCCAACACCTCATGACTACTAAACCATGGCACCAAGTGCCATGTCCAATCCCCTCTTGAACAGCTCCAGGGATGGTGACTCCACCACCTCCCTGGGCAGCACATTCCAATGGCTAACAACTCTCTCTGTGAACAACTTCCTCCTCACCTCCAGCCTAAACTTCCCCTGGCACAGCTTGAGATTGCATCCTCTTGTTCTGGTGCTGGTTGCCTGGGAGAAGAGACCAACCCCCTCCTGGCTGCAACCACCCTTCAGGTAGTTGTAGAGAGCAATAAGGTCTCCCTTGAGACTCCTCTTTTCCAGGCTAAACAATCCCAGCTCCCTCAGCCTCTCCTCGTAGGGCTTGTGCTCGAGGCTCAAGATCCCCTGGCCTGACCCAGTAAACTGTGTTTATCACCTTAGAACCAAGCTCTTAGAAGTTTAGGGTTAGTACAGACCTGTCTTAAAAGCTAGAGGCAGTCTTTTCCTAGTGAATCACCCTGATGCCAGGAGAAACCCCACAGCTATCACAGTAAACACAGATCGCGCAGCACTGCCAAGATGGTGCACCCTGGGGACGTAGGGAAATGCTGCTGCACCAGGTCTTCCAAGCTGCCCACCCTGGCACAGGCTTCCTCAGGGAATAAGCTCCATTTATATTCTTACCTAAAAGCACAGATATCTGTCCATAGCTGTGCCTAAGCCTCTATATCTGTATGCTTGTGTAGCTTTAACTGGCATTTTCCAAGAAGGTTTTTCTGTGGTACTCTACTTGGCTGAGGAGCTGAAGGCTGCAGCCAGGCACTGCCATCAAAGACCACGTGGGGCTGACACATGGCAATCCCAAACCAAGAGAGCCAGTTAGAGAGAGAATATTTGTCAGGAATAATACTTGATGCATGCAGCCAGGAAAATTGGAACCAGATTCAGAGCTTATGTGCTGGAAAAATAACTATGATTATGGAAAAAAATACTCCTTGAGGCTGCATTGCTGACTCCAGATCACAGATAGGGATTTGCTGTGCACAAAACTCCAGTGGGGGGATTGCTTGGCTATGAAAGTGAACTGTATGGCTGGCACTGTAACTAGATGTACCTTCATGTGCAACAAATAAGCCTACTACAGCTGCATCTGCTTTGCAAAGTGCATTGAGTTATCATTTTCTCATCTTTTAATATATCACACATACATAAATGACTTTGAAAGAGTACTTCCTTTTGCAATTCTCATTTGCTTACTGTTTTAATTTCATTAACCCACTGAGATCTGCCTCAGATAGGAGGAAGCCAAGGAAGAGATCAGAAGCTAAAGGCTCAGTATTTTTTATTGCACATGGTGGCACCATTATCTGGAAGATTTCACCACCTTCTCTTAGTAGTCTTCCCATTACATTCAATCTCACTACAGCCAAGTTATAACCTGGTACTTGCCAGAGTCCCAGTTACTATACATCTGAACTATATGAGGAGTCAATATATAAATTTAATAAATCATTACATGCCAAAAGTACTGTTAGCTTTGTTAAAGTACTGTAGCCTTCCCACAGTTCTGGCTGCTTCTGTCCTAATTCAGATCATAGAATCAATAAAGTTGGAAGAGACCCCAGATATCATGAAGTCCAACCTTGTCACCCAACACCTCATGACTACCAAACCATGGCACCAAGTGCCACGTCCAATCCCCTCTTGAACACCTCCAGGGATGGGGACTCCACCACCTCCCTGGGCAGCACATTCCAATGGCTAACAAATCTCTCTGGGAAGAACTTTCTCCTCACAGTGATGTAAATGCTACTGTCTAATGACTCGTGCTAAACAGGTCATGGAACTTGCCCAGATAGTTTTTCCTGGCCATGTTAATGAAAAACTCGAGTTCAGAGGTGAACAAGAGTCATTGCTAACCTTATTAATTTAAAGCTGTTCTAGTTGGTGTTATCTGCCAGCTTATTTACCCAACAGTTCTCCTGATTTATGTTTTGCCTGCCTGTGTTGCTAGAGTTCTTGTTTTGAGCAAGTGAGAAGGTACAATTGACGTGGTTGCTTTATATGCTGCAGTAAGGAAAGGAAATCGCTTTATATGCTGCAGTAAGGAAAGGAAATCTCTCAATCCTTCAGGTTTTCCCTTGCACTTGAACTCTACCAGTATTCTTACTAAGTAATTTTCTAATTGAATCCATGTAGCATTTGTTCCCTTTGAAGAGAAAGGAAGATGTCAGCTAATTGTATGCTTCATGCCAGGATGGAAGTGATTAGATAATTACACATTTTCAATAGCAGAATCTTCTAGAGGAGTTGTATCTCTGGGGTTACCTCATACATTGTTCCTTCCTTTTCAGAGACTTTGCTTAGTGGAAGCATATCCTTGGGCTGTTCTTTTAACAAGGCTGAATATTGCTATTGGAAGGTTGTGTTCCACAAAGTAAGGAGAAATTAAATCTAAACAAAAAACACTAGGGGGGGAAAAAAAAAGCAAATATAGAAAAAGATTGCATACGATGATAAAGCAGCAGCACTTCTGCACAGCACAAAGCACACCCTGCACTAATGCAAATGCCAAACAGAGCAATTTCTACCATCCTTCAGGCAGAGGCAGGTTTTGTTGGACCTAGAATTAGCTTAGACAGGAACAAAAATCCAAGGTTTTGAAATTGATTTCATTTGCAAAGATTAAAGCCAAAAAGATGAGATGACTGGCAAGCAGTGCTGAAATTGCAGTTTGGATATCAACATTGTCATCCTTGAGAACTTTTCCAGTGCTATAAATCTTCCCATATTGTGCTCTAAGAAGAAGTTGGTTGTTCTTCCACCCCCCTTTTCCTTTTTGCAGTGGCTTGATGAAAGGGAGCAGCTCTTTACAGATATTATAAGTTGAGCAAAATAATTGCTAGCCTTGGGAATTCTCCTCCCTTTGAGTGACATTTAAAAATCTATGAAATTTAATTAAAAGCACATATATCATAATTGCCGTGCCTAATTTCCTTCAGCACTTTGCTTGCACTTCTAAAGCCACCTCATTTTCTAGTCTTCCTACACAATGGCTCTCAGCTGGCTGGAGGAATGGCTATGTCTGTGTCAAAAGTAGCCGGTGCAAAGTCAAAGCTTTCTTCCTCTGCAATTTAGTGCAATGCAGCTGGGAGTTCATAATCCCTAACGCAGTGCACTGTAAGCGTTAAGCTGCTGACCAGAAGTCTCTTCAGAGATATTCAACTTACATAATCCTGAAGACAGCTGAAGCTTGAAAGCTTTATTTTGTTGCCTAGCCTACCAGAAATCCCTCTTGAAGAGTATTTATGATTATTTTTTTTAGCCTTGCCCTCATGACAATGCAGATCACATTTTAGAACACTACAAACAAAACTGATTTTAAAACAAGCTTGTGGTTTTGCACAGAGAGCAGAAATAGAGATCTGAAAGTTGTTGAGCAGCACAGACAGATGAAATCTAAACATTTTGCCTGGATATTGGCTTCCACACTGCACATCTCACAGTTTTCCTTGTTCTACACCCAGAAACCTTCCTAACAGCACTAAATGTAATCCATTTGATTGGATTGTTCTGAAATCTCTTGCTATGCTATCCCTCATAATCCTCACTGCTATAACAAGTCCAAAACAGATGGAGGTCACAGTGATATCTTTTCCTTCCTATTAACACAGTGAGAACTTGGTTGTTTGTTTGTACATTACCGTCTGGATGCGATGACCTTGGTACCACCATCATCACTGTAGGGCAGCTTCATCGGCGCTGGGTTGCACAGGTGAGGGAAGGGAGTCTGGATTGGCACACAGGAGGCCTGGTCTCTGCTCTTGGGTCTCCTAATGGTCACTGGGCTAGTCTGAAGTATCTCACCCACCTCCTCCAGACTTTTTTCCCCCTCTGTAAAACAAGGAGCGCAATAATGATCTTCTCTGTGGCCTGTGTTGAAACACATTAACGCAGTTACTGCTGTTCTGAGAGCCTCTTCACACCTGAAACTCTTTCCTGATTTAGTTCACTTTTTAAAGTTTGGGTTTGTTGGGTTTTGGGGTTTTGTTTGGGTTTTTAAATACAGCCCATTTAAATTCATATTTCACCAGTTCCTTTAGCTTCAATTGGCAGAGATAGTGTCTCTCTTCCTTAGCAGTTCTTGTTGAAGTGGTGAAGATATTGGTATTACAAAGTAACTAATTAGACTTTCAATTACCATTAGAATAATTTTTTGTTTTTAACAGCTATCCACTGCAATGAGAACCTTTTGATCCTACAGCAGGGCATGAGGTATCTCGCTACTCAAAACACAAGATCATGTTACTCTTACATGAAATGGCTCTATTTATACATAAACTATTTCTAACTAAACATTACAAAGGAGTTTGTATTATCACAAGCAATTATATAAGAAACAATCAAAAGACTTTTCCCCTTCAAAATGAAATTTGAGCCCAGCTATATTCAAAACACTCCCCAACCTTGTTACAGTAGTAAAGACTTGTAAAGAAGTCACCTTCAATAAGAATATCTGTAGCATACCTTGAAGAGGTTTGAAAGGAAGGTTATTTTCTTGAGGGGGAAAAAAAAAAGCTCTGGGAGGTGTCCTAATTACAAATATCCTCCCCCAAACAGCTTAACAAGGAGGAGGTGCCCTGCTCTGTAAAAAGATACTGCTGTTGGTTGATTGCTTTTTAAACCAAACGGCTGCCTTAATTACAGCCTGCAGTAGCTTCTTCCCAAATGAAAGGTTCTCTGCAAGACAATGCTAAAGTGAACTGAAAAGATGTAAAAATACATCCCAGAGTTCATGTGGTTGAGACCTGGAGGCAATAGGCAATAATTTTATGGCAAAGGAAAAAAGCAACATTCTCATTAAGACTCCTTGTGCCTGCCACTTTCTGAATGGAGCCAGTAATTGCTCAGCAGTCTATGTAATTAGCTCTAACACTTTCTTTGATAAAACAAGGAATCAGAAGGATGTGAACTATCATCTTCTGTAGGTCTTGGGCAAACAAGGAGCCCTTAAATACCTTACACTAGAAAGAAGGCCATGCTGGTGTCCTTAACCAAAATGACCATACTAAAGAGTACTGTCATTAGTCACTAGGTTTGCATCGGTAGTGAAAGCTGCATCTCTTTGTCTGAAAGCTGCTGGTGTGCAATCCAGGAACACCAGCAGGGAGGAAGATGCATGCCTTGTCATTGCTGGGGGGGCACTGCAGGCAGCTTTTAATTCACAGAGCATGAGGAGGACACAAGAACAACCTCCTCTGCCAGAGAGAAAATGTGGAACTCCTGTGGCCCTTAGTATTGCAGTGCTAACAGGTGTCAGATGCGCTCCTACTGATCTCTCTCTTTTCAGCCCATTTCTCTGGTTGTCTTCTAATAGAACCACAGAATGTTCTGGGTTGGAAGGGATCTTTGAAGGCCATCTATTCCAAACCCCCTGCAGCCAGTAGGGACATCTTTAATTAGATTAGAGTGCTCAGAACCCCATTCAACCTGACCTGGCGTTTCCAGGGATGGAGCTTCTGCTGTCTTTGTGGGCAACCTGGGCCAGTCTTTCACCAGCCTCGTTGTAAGAAATTTCTTCCTTATTTTCAGCCATAAGTCTGAAGAGACTCAAATCAACAGTTCCTGTCTATGAGGAAGAGGGCCCCAGCTACAAAAGTAAGAGGGGATTAAAAAGACAGAAAACAGAGGGTGCATTCCTTGTACCTGTTTTATTGCAGCTGTACACAGAAAATAATTTCTCATCTATCTAGAGAGACCTCCAAGAAGAAGCATAACTCTCTAGCTGGGACCCAGCTGCCTGCAGCATTAGATGTATTCTTAAGGACTGTTTGACTTGTGAAATCTGATCACAGCATAAGGTGATATGACTTAAGGCAGAGTTGTGGCTCTAAGAGAGGAAAAATATTGTAGTGCAGTAAATAAGAGCATTAGAAGCTTTGTACAGCATAACTTTCAGTCAGATTAAAGCTACCTTGCATTCCAAATTTGTATGATCTTCTACCAGGTACATTAACTGTTTGGAAACTGGTATTGATGGAGTCTTTAGGACAGAAGAATGTAGCTCCTGAATCTTGCATACAAAGACTATACACCAATTGCTTGATCTCCTTCTGCAGTCAGCTCCAAACAAATTACTGTCATTATCAGTATGGATAATTATATTGATTTTAAGGGAGCAAAGACACCATTTTCCATTATTATGAATCAAGTTGGCAGAGTTCACTGTAACATTTTCCTACAGGGAGAGATTATCTTTCTTTTCCTCAGCTCTGATTTTAAATGGTGGTTCTAATCATGCATCAGTCTAAAGCTAGCTTCAATGAATCATGAAAAGTTGGACCAAGTGATCCTTGAGGTCTCTTCCAACCAGTTCCAATTCTGATTCTCTATGAGCCTAGTCTAAACACACAGTAGTGCAAAGGAACTTTGGTAATACATGAAGATTATAACAGTGATGAGTTTTCTTGGCAGTCCCAGATGATCTCCCCATGTGCTTTTGTTCTCAGACAAGGTGCCAGCCACTCCTATTCCCTGAATGTTGGACATGTTCAAGGTGTTCAAGAGGGGACTGGACGTGGCACTTGAAGCCATGGTTTAGTAGTCATGAGGTGTTGGGTGACAGGTTGGACTTGATGATCTTTGAGGTCTTTTCCAACCTTATTGATTCTATGATTCTATGAGGCTACATCAGGTTCCAGACTTAGATATTTTTATGGCCATGAATCTGACTCCCCTCAGTTTGCTCAAGGAGGATAGGAAATGCTCAAGAAAGTATAAACTAATGGAGAGTATAAACTCTGTGAGAGCACACATGCTTCAGTGTGTTTATGCTGAGCAGGAGCTCTGAAATATTATATGTGAGCAGATAAGACACCCATGCTGAAGATTTTATACTTATAGGGCCCTTGGAATGATTAAATCCAGAGAAAAATATGCAAGAGGAGGAAATAAGTTTCCTATTTCCTCCCCCACACTCTCTGGTCCTGTCTCACTCGCTTCTGAATCTCACCACCACTTCCCATACAGACAAATCGTATCTGTGTCTCTTTACTGCTCTGTCATGGATGGGAGCCAGAGGAAAGTCAGAGAGCAGAGCAATGAGAGACTGGAATATGCTTGTTCATACTTCTGAGCTATTTGAATGAAAAGGTAAGCTAAAAGAAGGCAAAATCCTACATTGTGGAAAACCTAGCACACCATAGATTCAGAAAGTCCTCATGGTCAAAAGACAGGAGAATTAAAGTTGGGGGAAGATTAAACTTCTGATTTTTGCAGACCCAGAAATCTGCAGGAGAAGAAACTGTGTCAGACCAGTTACAAATTTCTGACTGCCCATCTTAAGCTCTGTCTTTTTATGCCTGTCTTTTGCTTCTCTTTTTTACTATAAGTTCTGCATTAAAAATAACAATAAAAATAGAAGTAGCAAATTACAGGAGAAAACATTTCCAGGATTTCAAACTTTGCAGAAAATTAAAGTAGGAGGTGTCTCTGAATCTACTGTCTGCTGAATTGTTTTTGTTTGGATGAAGTGCCACTTCCTGTAAACAAACTGGATCTTCCCTGGGTTTTCCAGGAAGCCCAGTGTTTGCAGTATGAGATGTGTATCTCTCCAAGACTTTCTGACTGTACTTGAATCAAGATAGGGGAACCAATCAGTTTTATCCAGAGGCATCTTTTTAATTGTCAGTGTAACACACTGTTACTGTAACATAGTCTGTTGCTAGTCTTATTAGAATCATAGAATCAGTAAGCTTGAAAAAAGACCACTAAGATCACTGAGCCCAGCCCTCAACCTTATACCACAATGGCCATTAAATCACGTCCCCAGATGCCATGTCCACACTTTACTTGTACACCTCCAGGGACGGTGACTCTCCCACCTCCCTGTGCAGCTTGTTCTGATGCCTGACCACACTTTCAGCAAAGAAAATTTTCCTAATATGCAACCTATAGTCCCCCTGGCACAACTTGAGGCCATTTCCTCATCTTGTCTCTAGCTACTTTGGAGAACAGACTGACCCCTTCAGTCTGACCCTCACCTTTGCTGGTCCAAATTGCCTCCTCAGAGCAGTTGAAAAGAGAATTGTTTTCTAGCTTGGAGGTAAAGATAGAGTGAAGAAAACTTCAGAGGGCTTTGCAATGAGATTGGTTCTGGTTTTTGCAGTCAGCACTGCAGAAGCCAGGATGGGTTTGTAGTGCAGAGCTTGCCAGGGACTGCACTGGATGCTCACAGAGCTAATAGGGAACATGTTCAGAAACGAGCTTGCACCACAACAAAGAAATTAATCACAATTTGTTGGCGTGAGTCTGAAAACAATTTCTCTGGGTCTGTATTGACTGCAGTTCTGCTTGGCTTTGAGTCTCCTCAGCATTTAGAGTTCTCAAAATAGTGCAATATAAACATTATTTCATTGGGCCAAATTTCCATTAGGTTTAAGGTCCGTGAAAAGAGAGTGCATTTATCTTTGAAACAGAATCTAGATTAAAGCAGTAGCAATTTGCCAGAGCAGTCTCCGCTGCCATGTGGTTAGCAAAGCCTGCAAAGCCAGTGGAGCAAAACCAGTGTGAAAATGGGATGAAGACTCAGGGGTTCTCTCTGTAATTATGCTTCGGGGTTGGGATACACCCCAAACTGAGCACAGTGCCCCAGCCAGGACTAAGGGATGATTACAGTCTGAAGATACTTAATCTCTTAGACACAAGCACCTTTTCTTCTCCTTAAACCCAGGCTGAGTACAGGATAGGCAAAACAGCATGAAAGGGTAGCAGTGGGACAGCCTGCAATCAGTTTTTCATCTGTCCCTTAAGATGAAAGAGGAATATGTGAGTCATTTTCTTGTACAATGGAGAAGCCTGAATTCCACTGTATCTGCTTAATACCAAGGGCTGCCCAAACAGTATTCCATTGTAATTTGTCACAGAATAAGTGCAATCATCAGTGCTTGTGGGGGTATTTTTTCATGGGTTTTGAACTCAGCATTGAAATGCTGTTCTCCCAGTGCAATCTCAGTCACCAACACCTCATAACAAAGCACTTTCATCAATAAGTGATAAACGATTGTCATTACTTCTGCACCTCTACATCAACAACCAGAACACCAAAGCACAGCAACAGAGCTCTTCACTTGGGCTCAAGTTTATTGTTTATTTTTTCTTATGGCTGTGTCTTTTCAGACTCAGGTTGTGAGTCTTTTTCTTACACTAAATGTTTCATAAGCTGCTATTACAGCAATAAAAACAAAGCCAGGGAAAGCACTGAGGAGTTAAGCCTGCATTCTAACAAGGGATATTGCATTGTTCTTTCTGAAAGGCACACAGTCCAGTGGGAGGAAAGGGGATTGAGGTTTGCTTCTTTTCTTTTTCCTTTCTTTTACCCAGTATGGAGATTCTTGCAGTGTGAAGTAGCTTTTCTTCTCAGACAGCCTGCTCCATGTTCATAAAGATCCTTCTCTGCCTGCCAGACAATGACCAGCGGATGCAGTCTATTTGCCCAGCAGTCCTGGATCGTGCTCCAGCTGGATTGCTTTAAAGTAAACTGATTCTCACTTGACAGCAAACTTAAGCCTGAACAGCAATGTGGGGATTAAATTAGTGTGTAAAACGAGCAGATACCTTGTTCTCGTTTCTCCTAATGATAGAGGGGAAGTTCTGTCAGGCAGCTGGTAACTACCTACCTCAAAAAGAAAGTGGAGATGGGCAGCACGCTAATCACAGTCCACACATCCCACTGAAAACTAATGTTGCTTGTAAACCACGAAAATGTAGGTGAAAGTGAGACAAAAAGACTAGTGCAAAGCCCACATGAGATGAAGGCAGTCAGCCTTGGCTCTGCACCATGCCACCAGGGTCTGAAAAGGGCTCACCAGAGATGGGGCTACTCTGTTGCTCCACCACCCCTGAGATCAGTGTGGCCAGGTCTCACCACATAAACTTGGTCACACAGAGTGGGTTGGCAGGCACAGAGCCGGTGTAGATGTGACAGGGTGTGTTGGCCCCGGCCAGGAGCTGCACCAACAGGTCTACACCACTTCAAAGGCCAGCTTTGGAGCATTGCCCAATGCCACCTCCATCCCGTGGCAAGAGGATTGTTACTCCATTTTCAGTAGAGGGAGTGCAAGGCAGTAGCATATAGAGAAACACCTCAGGTCCCACAGGCTTAATAGCCCTGGCTTGGTGCTGGCACCATGTTGCAGCTTCTCTTCTATTCCACAGCACTTGGCGGGAGCCTCTCAGCTCTGACGCAAGGACCTACAGAAGCCATCCAGGCAGCACCAAGGCACCCAACCGCCTTTGCATGGTGGTGATGCTGAGCTGGAGCAGAGAGGCCCTGGGGCAAGGCTGAGGCACAAGGGGTCTCTCTGCTTGGTCCTCTCTCTGAGGACATTGTGTGAGCTCAGGAGCTGGCCTGGCCTCAGTTGCCTCCTCCTGCCTGCACTAATTCACCCCACAGGAGCCAGCACAGGACAGCAGAAGCCTCTGGGGCCTCGGGGCTAGCAAACTTGCTGGCCAACCTGTAGATGCTTGTGCACCATGTTCCCACACACATCCTGCAATATTAATGCTTGAGGGAGCATACCTGGACAATGCCTATTATTAATCTTAAGTAAGAGAGAATGAACTGTGCCATAATCTGTCTGCATTTCACATTTAGAAAGAGTGCCAAGCTCTTTGAATAGCCCTGAGTGACAGAAGTCATTCCAGAAAGCCATCTATCCCTAAAGCTGGCACTGCAGGAGCTGGGCTGAGAGATCCTTGCAGACAGATTGCTTCTCTGGAAGGTTCCATGGCAGTGCAGTCTCAGCTGTGCCACACGTAACAAGCTACAGCTACAAGCTTCATTGCACAACAGACTTGGGCAAACATCTCCGAAACAGAAGAAACCTACTTAAATAGCCTTGTGTAATTTCAAATTAATGAATGTGTGGATTAAAGTCCACATCTTAAGGGAGTGGTCACAATGAGCCAGCCTAATGCTATGGCAGCTCCCTGATACCCAAACGTCCTCAGACCAGCTGATCCCAAATGGGAGAGCCCAGACTGCAAGAAGGGAGATTCAGACTAGATGGAAGCAATGAGGGTGGTGAGACACTGGCCCAGGTTGTCTGGATGGGTGGCAGATCCCCCACTCCAGGAAACTTTTCTGGCCAGGCTGGACAGGAACTCTTCTGTTCACATATGATATTGGGCACTGTTAATGATAAGATTGCTGGGACACATGAATTTCTGATATGACCTGAAATGGCTGTTCTT
This sequence comes from Dryobates pubescens, assembly GCF_014839835.1. Taxonomy (NCBI): domain Eukaryota; kingdom Metazoa; phylum Chordata; class Aves; order Piciformes; family Picidae; genus Dryobates; species Dryobates pubescens. The sequence goes on from NC_071635.1 coordinate 7,300,179, forward strand.
AAATTCATGATCTCAGCTTGGCAAAGGGAAGAGACCTGCTTTGCAAAAGCAGGTTTCATGTAAATGAGCTGGCAGTGAGTGAAAATCACTATAAGAACAATATAGGTTCTTCTGCTTTTCCTTCAGGTGAAGGGAATCTCACTCTTGGAGTACTGCTATGGAAATCAGTGCAACTGCTCAAGGAGGGATTTGCTAACCCACAGAAATAAGAATGTCCCTGAGTAATTTTGTTCATGCATTTCACAGGTTAAAAAAGTAATTAGCAAAATCATTTCAAAACTCAACTTCATCCAGTCCTTTTGTGGGAAACCTCAACAGAAGCCAAGCAGACTGAATTAACTAGGGTGTTACCAGGGCAAACATTGCAACAGAGCCAGAGCAAAGGCACTTCTGCCTTGTCCCCAGTCTGCAACAAACACCTCCTGAAGACAAACGAGGACTCTTGCTCTTAATTATGCACCCATTAATAACACAAGGATTATTCTGTCATAAAGCTTTTTAGATGTGGCCAAGAGTGAACTGCATTTTGAAGACTTCTGACATGAACCTTCCACCTCCTGCTTTCTCTCATGCAACCAAATCCTGTACATCAATGCTGCTTGTGCTTTTTGCTCCTGCCTTTCACAAAAGTCCAAGTGGAATGATAGGTAAACAGCTTGGTCCTATCTGGCTTCTGAAAAATCTCTGAGCTTTGAGCACTGTGCCTGTATAAAGATCATGTCTCTCAAACCCATGAATACCACCAAGTGACAGCCTTCAAAGCCAGACGACCCCATTAATTCATCAGAAGGCTGACAGCTAACCAAGGCACAAGGGAGGCATTAAAAGTTACTAGACAGAAACATTCACATTGCTCTATCTCCCATTCAAGAATGTTGCATGAGAAGAAAACTGGCACCACCCAGGCAATCAGCACCAGAACAAGAGGACACAGTCTCAAGCTGTGCCAGGGGAGGTTTAGGTTGGATGTTAGGAAGAAGTTCTTCATAGAAAGAGTGATTCACCATTGGAATGGGCTGCCCAGGGAGGTGGTGGAGTCACCATCACTGGAGGTGTTCAGGAAGAGACTGGATGGGGTGCTTGGTGCCATGGTTTAGTTGATTAGATAGTGTTGGATGATAGGTTGGACTCGATGATCTCAAAGGTCTCTTCCAACCTGGTTAATTCTATTCTATTCTATTCTATTCTATTCTATTCTAAAGACTTGAAGGCTGGGATGAATGCTCAGTATCACTTCTCATGAAGTTTGAAAAACTCTGAGGTCTGTCAGTCAGGTTCCTGGATATGCCTTGTGGATTTTTTTCCTAGATGGGCTTTTGAAAGATCTGTAGCAAAAATATGACTACACTCAGAGCTTGGCAAGCTGTTCCACATGCCAGGCCACTCAAGTCCACACCAGATTCAGGAAGACAGTCAGCTGCCCAACATAATGACCCAGATCTAGCTGAGAAGTTTCCAAATCAGAGCTGACTCATCTCCAACACAGCTCCCACGGCTGGCCAAAGAGCTTGAGCTGGTGACACCCAGCTGTGTGGACACCCTCCAGGCAGTCATACTCCAAACACAGAGAAAGAAACTGGGGAGAAAAAAAAAACAGATGATGAGTTAATGCCAGACAAAAGGTTATTCAGGGCAGCAGAACTGCCTAGTGCTGGGAGAAACCCAGAGGCTTTCCCTGACTTTGTGTTAAGTGACTGACAGGGCTGACATTATCTCAACATTCCTCTTGTTTGGGTTATGTGGTTTTTTGCTCTGTAAAGTGTTTTGGGATTTACTGGTAAAAAGTAACCCCCTTCTAGAAGAGCTATGTGGAAACCCAGCAATGTAATTAGGACATTATTACTATTAAATCAGTCATGAGCACTGTAGCACTGTGCTTTGTCCAGCTATGCTGCTGAGTAAGACTGGATTGTTTTATACTTGGGCAAAATACAATGGTAGCCTGTCAGTATAATGCAAGAAGACAGAACAAATCATAATGAAGGTCCATTTTGTCTTTGTCATCCATGAATAAAGCTTTGAATTTTAAAGAGTCTCCCTATGAAGTTGCTTAATATTCACCAAGACACAGCAAGTCCACAACAGCTGTGCTCACAGCCTTAACTCATGATGGAAAGAAGAGAATTTTGGTACTTACCTGATTTTCCAACTGTTTTATCTCTTTGCCCTAGGAAATACAGATCAAAACCAAGTTACATCAAAGAAGTTAAAAGAAAAAAACCCAAACAAAACACAACTCCCCAAACAAACTCAAAACTCCACCAGCTTATTATGTTTTGTCCCCCAGACTCTGCTGTCTGGAATCTTGGATCTTGAATTAATCAAGAAATCTTTAATGCCATCAGGAACGAGGAGATTCCTTTGCTCCTGTAATAAAGCCTCCAAGCATCTTCCAGGGAATGTCTAAAAATTTCCTGTCCTCTCCAGCAGTTCCCAATTAGACTTTCTCAATACAGAGCACCAGAACAAGAGGACACAGTCTCAAGCTGCACCAGGGGAGGTTTAGACTGGATGTTGGGAAGAAATTCTTCATAGAGAGAGTGATTAGCCATTGGAATGGTCTGGCCAGGGAGGTGGTGAGTTGATTAGATAGTGTTGGATGATGGGTTGGACACGATGATCTTGAAGGTCTCTTCCAAACTGGTCCCTTCTCGTCTCGTCTCTTCTCTTCTTCTTCTCTTCTCTTCCATTCCCTTTTCTCTTCTCTCCTCTTCCCTCTTCTCTTCCCTTTTCTCTTCTCTCCTCTTCTCTTCCCTCTTCTCTTCCCTTCCCTTCTCTCTTCTCTTCTCTTCCCTTCTCTTCTCTTCTCCTGTTTCTGTTCTATTCTATTCTATCTAGAAATAGACATGCTCATCACCATTCTAGTAATGAAAAAACAACAAAACAACAACAACAAAAAAGAAGGAAATGGTCAAATGAAACATTGTGAATTTCCACTTTCACTCCCCCTGCCTCAGCACTTCTGCTACACCTCTCACAGGCTAACTCTACCTTTTTTTTTGGGGTGTAGTTTCACCTCTCTTGCATGCAGAAAAGAAAAAGACCAAATTTATCATCCTATGTGCAGGTGCTGCTCCCCAGCAGGAAGCATTTATGATCTGCTCCAGGTTTGTAATGTGCAAAACCTAAATTAGAAATCCAACCATATCTTGAAATCAAATCATAGTCCAACTGCCAGGCTTTGAGTGGAGAAACTGCAGTAGGTGGCTGGGACAGCTTTCAAACATTGTGCATTTTTATTTGCTCTCAAACCAACTCATGAATCAAAAATTTCGAGCCACTGCCTTCTCCAGCTGAAATTCTGGAGTTGCAGTTTCCATGCTTTTTTGATTTGCAAATGCCTAAGGCCCCTTTATGAATTCCAGTCATTCTGGATTTTTTTTTTTGTTACATTTTTATGAATCCCTTAAAAATTCATTCATGATTCATGAGGGTATTGCAGACTAGAGTTGGGAAAACACAGTGCATGGGGCAATGGCTTGCCCACGTTACATGAATCAGACTTCTCATCTTAACTCTGTGACCCTACCAGCATTTAAAAGCCAAAATAGTAATAAAATTACTAAACAGACTGAGAAGATGATTTTTGAAACCTGGGATACTTAGCACAGAGCAGCAGCAAGTCAGCAGAACCTCTGTAGCAGACTTACGTGCAGCAAGGCAGGGGAGACCTGAAAGGTGGTTGTAGCCAGGAGGTGGTTGGTCTCTTCCCCCAGGCAACCAGCACCAGAACAAGAGGACACAGTCTCAAGCTGCACCAGGGGAAGTTTAGGCTTGAGGTGAGGAGAAAGTTGGTCACAGAGAGAGTTGTTAACCATCAGAATGTGCTGCCCAGGGAGGTGGTGGAGTCACTGTCCCTGGAGGTGTTCAAGAGGGGACTGGATGTGGCACTTGGTGCCATGGTGTAGTAGTCATGAGGTGTTGGGTGACAGGTTGGACTTGATGATCTTTGAGGTCTTTTCCAACCTTATTGATTCTATGAGTCTATGTTTCTATTCTGAACACCATGGCTGACTTGGAAGCTGAAGAGTTTAGTCCCCCACAAACAAGTTAGTCAACTGGGTTGTGAAACTATTTTCTTCATGGGGTTTCTTGCAAAGAATAAATATTTCTTCCCAGAGAGAGCAGATTCTGTTCTGAATTAATACAGCCCTTCAGCAAAGATCAGCCCTTACTTGAAACACTCATCTCCCTGGTAAAACCAGCAGCACTGGGTCAGCTCCCCTCACCCTTCTGCAGTGGGCTGTGGGGAATTTAAGCTTAAAGTCTGTATTGTTTCAGCTGAAAGAAACCAAAGATAACCACTTTAAATCTTCCAGATTTGGAGAAGTGACAATTGTACTTCTGATTAGCTCTATCTGGCACAGCCATTTCCTGCATCACAGAACAGTTTGGATTGGAAGTGATCTTTGAGATTATCTAGTTCCACCCCCTGCCATGAGCAAAGACACTAGACCAGGCTGCTCAAAGTGCCATCCAGCCTGGTCTTGAACACTTCCAGGGAGAGGGCACCCCCAACCTGTCCCTGTGTCTCACCACTCTCACAGTAAAGAACTCCATCTTTACATCTGATTTAAATTTACTCCTCCTCATCTCCCAGTTTTTCAAGGACATGCAGAAACAATGGTCAAAGCCACTGTAGCTCTAGCAGCTAAATGATGGAGCAAGCCCCAAAAGTCAACTGCCAAGCAGACTGGGGAGTCCAAGATGAAAAAGGTCCCCAAACAAATCACAAACTCCACAAAACACAAACTCTTCCATCAGAAACAGCTGCAGGATGCAAACTAAATTCCTGAAGATGAAAGACAAATCCAGTACATGAAGGGGACCTCCAAAAATGCTGGGAAAGAACTTTCACAAGCGTTTCACAAGGGTTTGTAGTGACTGGATGAGAGGGAATGGATTTAAGCCTGAGGAAGGTAGATTTAGACTGGCTATAAAGAAGAACTTCTTTACAGTGAGGATGGTGTGACAATGAAACAGATTGCCCAGGGAGCTCACGGTTGCTCCCTCCCTGGAGGTGTCCTAGGCCAAGATTAGAGAGGAGGAAGAGAGGAGGAAGAGAGGAGGAAGAGAGGAGGAAGAGAGGAGGAAGAGAGGAGGAAGAGAGGAGGAAGAGAGGAGGAAGAGAGGAGGAAGAGAGGAGGAAGAGAGGAGGAAGAGAGGAGGAAGAGAGGAGGAAGAGAGGAGGAAGAGAGGAGGAAGAGAGGAGGAAGAGAGGAGGATTAACTAGGTTGGAAAAGACCTGTGAGATCATCGAGTCCAACCAATCATCTAACACCATCTAATCAACTAAACCATGGCACCAAGTGCCCCATCCAGTCTCTTCCTAAGCAACCTGGCCTAGTGAAGAGTGTCCCTGCCATGAGGTTGGAACTAGATGATCTTCAAGGCCCCTTCCAACCTAAACCATTCTATGAACCTATTAAGATTTGACCACAGCAGTCCATTAGGAATTGCATTTCTCTAGTCTAAATCCTACCTGCAATTGCAGTTCTGTGACTTGGCTGGACTGAGACACACTTAGAAACATCAAAGGAAGAAGAGCAAATTAGATTTCCATTCCAAAGGTCAATTTGTTTTCTACCACTGACATACAAATGTGAAGGCTTCTCTAATACGATGATTTGCCAAGTTGATTTCTCAGTCCCATCCCCTTTGTAGCATACAACGATCAGGATTTAGCTCAACGCCAAATGCTTGTCGCTCTCTCTCAAAAGGCCTCCAACTGCAGAGCTTCAGCTCCCCGTGCCAACTCGTCCCAGCTTTCTTTTGGACAACCCCTGTAATACACATGCCAAATTGCTGTAGAGGTCTCAGAGAAGATGTGAGGCATTATTCAAGGCGACTGTTTATATTCCATCGAATGAGAGATTAAAAGCAGGTGTTGCATAATTTTATTGCAATTTTGTTACAGTGATTAGCTGCAGAAAAGGTCTCGGAACCGCTGGAGAGCTTACTCAAAGATTAATTCAGGGAGAAGTGTTCTTTGCCTCAATGAAAAATAGCCACTGAACTGGTGCCATTTCACAGTTTGTTATTTCAGACATGAAGAGTTCAACAAAAGAGGATCAATAATTACTGTGAGAAACCACAGGAACAGACAGAAAACAAGTCGACAGCTACTGGCAATTTTGTCTGTCCCTCTCCTCATCTTAGGAATCAGTCCAGCCATGAGCACCGACAGCTGGAAGCAACATTGAGCCAGAACACATGGAGGTAAACCTGAACCAGCACATGCAGCAGGTACAGCCAAGCAATCCCTTCACACTCAGCAACTCTCTGCAGAGAAATCCCCATGGGTATGTGATGGAGAGCAGGAGTGAGTCAGTGGGGCAAACAGGATTATTGCCATGACTGGAAAACTCCTCTCCCCCACTTTGTTTTTAATCACAAGAAAAACGAGAAGCAACCATGATCGAATGAGCTTCTGCTTACACTGAAAATCCTGCAGAGAAACACTGATCAAATAGATAATTGAAAAAAAAAAGTATCATTTGCAGTTCAAAAGAGCTTAGAATTTGGAACTGATTTGCCCTCATGGGCTATACAGCCTGTAATGGTCATCTGAAACCAAAGAATGTGCAGCAAACTTTCTCCTGCAGCTGCTCAGGGCTGATTCAGATCAACGTGACTCGGATCAACGAGGTCAGTGATGAGCTGGGTCACAGGAATTAATATTTTGCCAGCCAAGACTGCCCACTGGACACATACCTTGTGTTCTACTGAGTCCTACACCAACATTTAATGAAGTCTAATAACCTTTTTCCCCCCCCGAGATGTCCCAGGAAACGAGGTAGCAAAATGAAAACAAGTTAGATGGCTGCTGAAAAGCAAATATATTTATTACGCACTTTCATATACACAGGGATTTTTGCTTAATATAATACAAGGAATAAAATAAACATTTTACAATGTGAAATTCATTCAATGTACATTAAAGGCTATTTACAACCCACTCCAGGAAGAGGAGAAAAAAACAAACCAAAACAACAAACCAAAACAACAAACAAACCCAACAGTCAGTCTGCAAACCGAGTTAACTGAGGAGTTCAGATGGGGAGTATTAAGCATAACAGACATTTGCATAGCAGAGTAACTGATGAGGGGGGAAAATACCTTTTCGTGTTTTAAATAGATGCTAATGGTTTCAATACTGATCACTGAGAAGGCAAAAAAAAAAACAACAAATGCATCAGTTGTGCCTCTGTCTCTCGATGCATTTCTCTTCTGAGGAGGTTTTCCACCTGCAGACAGTATTGACAGCCCTGTCCGCACAAGTCTTCTCCCCTAGCTCTCCCATCAAGAATTTTACGTGTCTTGTGGAGATGACCGTGGAAGGACCAGTGAAAGGGGATTCATGGATTATTCTGTGTTGCTTGGGGTTTAATCTTGGGGTTGTTTTTTTCAGGTTTTGAAAACTGTTATGCTGCCAGGAGAAACCGTGCTGAGTCACAGCTATGCAACTCCATTCACCTCCACTTGACTGTACAGATGGGAAAGAGCAGAGCAGGACAGAGCAAATAACCGGGGCGGGGAGGGGGGAACAGCAACTTCTCTTGGTATGCAAAACTCTCACAAATGATGGTACTAAAAAATAAAATAAAAAATAATCTCATACAACAGCAATGTGGAATTACACAGACCTTCAGGCAACCAGCACCAGAACAAGAGGACACAGTCTCAAGCTGTGCCAGGGGAGATTTAGGTTGGATGTTAGGAAGAAGTTCTTCATAGAAAGAGTGATTGGCCATTGGAATGGGCTGCCCAGGGAGGTGGTGGAGTCACCATCCCTGGAGGTGTTTAGGAAGAGATTAGAGTTGATTAGATAGTGTTGGATGATAGGTTGGACTCGATGATCTCAAAGGTCTCTTCCAACCTGGTTAATTCTATTCTATTCAGGTGTTTTATGCAGCAAATGTTGCAAAGCAATTCGTGCTCTGTTCTGAAGTGATACTCAGAATCTGTAAGAACTGCCCTTCTGAAAACATTTCCAACAGGTCTACTTCTTTCTGCTGATTTGGATGGAAGGTTTCCCCCAGCAACTGTTTCAACTGTATACACTATTCACACAAAACCCATCAGGCTATCTCTAAGATGTGGCCCCTTGCAAAGCCGGCCATGGTTCTATATCCTCTGCCCACAAGGTGCAATTAATAACAGCACAATAAAATTAAATAAATACAATCCCAATGACAGTCAAGGTCAGCAGAACAAGGTCAGCATTCAGGGATCCCTTTCTACAGAACAAAACATACACCTAGGAACATAGGGAAGCTGCGTTGCTTGCACAGTATTGCAAACGTACTGCCACTTGAGGTTTGGAACAAGTCTGGCTGAGAACATTTTGGTGCTTTCTCTTCACTGAGCCACTAACCCTCTTAAGGCCATTCTGCCAGCCTCCTGTTGTGTTTATTTTATAATTGTCCCACAGGGACAAGAAATTCAATACGTGAAACGTTCAGAATAATCAATATTGCCATGTGTCAACTCGTAACATCTAATTCTACTATGTGCTGAATGCCTGACTAGGAAGAAAAAAAGTCTTTTTACATTTAGTAACAAGCAAGTAAGAAGGGAGGTGCAAGGTATTAAAACAAAGCAACAAAACCCAAATGTTCTGATGATTGTTAATCATAGTAACAAGACACAGAGCCCTTCAGTGCCTCAGAATATGCACTGCATCTACATCCAGGGGCCATTTATCAAAGATGAAGGATAGCCATACATTTAATTAATCCTCTATGAAAAATAACCTCAGCTTTCTCTCATCTGACCTGTGGAACAGTCAGAGTTGGAGTAAGAAAAAGATGAAATCCGGGTCTTTAGAAGAAATACTCACATACAAAAATAGGCTCACTTTCTAAAGAGCAAGGCTGTGTAATGGTGAAGAGTAGAATATAGCTCGCATTCAGAGGAGAAAATAACCCACTTGTTTCATTTTATCACTTGCAGAGCTGTGCAAGTAAGATGTGCACAAAGGAAAAATTCATACTGTTCACTTTCACAACAATGGCCTTGATTTTGCTCTCTTTTGTAGAAGTCAAATTCTTCTGCTGTGAGAGTGGGAAACCAGCTTTCCATTACCCGTAGATGGGACTATCCAGACTGCCAGCTAACTGTGCTCCAGGTACAGAGATACTTACACTGGCTCTACCTAACCCATCTGAAGCAGTAACCACATTCATACAAGTTTGTGCTTTAAAGAATTATTGTCTCAGGACGGGGCTAACTCAGTAATCTCTGTACTCCCCAGACAAGGGTTTTACTAGTAGTTTGCTCTTCCACTGTACTCTCACTACAAATTCTCTCAGCCTCATTAACAAAGCATCTGCATCTTCCATGGTTTTACTGATATGTTCAGTACAGTCTTTTTGCCTTGGAAAAAAAGAAAAAGCTGTTTCTAACATATAAAGGTATACATGAAAGCAGGATCAGACCTTTTACTTTAGCACCTAAAACATACCCATATTATGTTACCTCATCATTGTAACAATAATGGAGGCGACTTAAGATCAAGTGTCCAAGAGCAAATCTGCCTGTCGCTTTCAGTGGTCACCACCTGCCATCCAGATTTGGTGCTGTAGTACCAGAGAGTGGATTTTGCCTCTAAAAGAAATCCCAAAGATACTGCAGATACTTGCAGTCCAACCCCTTTGCCACCACTGAACAGCTATTACACAGACAGAACACACAAGTACAGTATTTATAAAATACTGCTACCAGACTTGAATCTCTGGAGAGAACTTTTAAGTACACAGGGAACTGACCATACATTACAACAATGCAAATGTGACAAACTGTTTGCTTGTTTTCTTTAGCCACAGGAAAATAAATACAAAAAGCACTGCCTTTCCATACACAGTTCACTGTGGCACATGCACCTCTGCCAAGCGTTCTGGAATAGGATGTCAGAATTCCTTGCTCTTACCGTGTTCAGCTGTTGTCAAGGAAATACAGCATGGATCTTTCTGCAGTTGTAACCAAAAAAAAAAAAGTGCTCATTCTGTGTATTAAATACAAAGTACACAAAACAAATTGTTGAAGCACAGAGGGTTATACTGAGAAGGCAGCCTGAAAATGTAGGCACGTTACAGTAATTAAGGTAACTGTACTGTGGTAATCACATTCTTGAATTTCTAGGTGGACTAATGCAAGCATTGTTTGCTTCCATCCCAGCCAGCTGATGAATCATTCAGAAGAGAAGAGCTTCTGGTCGTAGCATCGTGGAGTTGGCCTAAAAGCACAAAATAAAAACACTTGAGTGGTTTTTTTAATGCTCTGTAATATGAACAAGCAGTGTCAGAAAGAGAGCTACAGCGGTTCTAATTACAGTTAAAAGCACACAATATACTGATGATTACAAGTTTTTCCCTGCCTAACTCAAATCCCGTGACTGATTCCTAGCGTGCTCTCTCTCTCCCATCCAAAGCAGTTAGGTCCCCACAGCAGGAATGCTTCCCAAAGAGAGCACGGAAGCAGCAGCCAGGGAAGGAAAGCTACTCCTCAGGTGCTCCAGTAGAGTATTTCTGAAGCGTTTCTCCACAGGTGACTACTTTGTTCACTGGTCAGGGAAATTACTGGGCTTTTGTGCTCAATACTTGGCAAAAAGGGAGGTGAATTATAGCCTTTGCCAAGTAATCCATAATCCACACCAAATGGTTTTAAACTTCCATATTTAAAATGAAGCTATGCCAAATCATTAGAGAAAAAGCAGAAGAAGCCATTTAGTTATCCACCACCTCATGTGCTTAGCCACTTGCAAAACCCAAGCATTTCACTGAGAAAACTCCTGAAGTTTCAAATAAAGCATACATTTACTCCACTTTATATTTTTAAGCTCAGCAAAGATGGAAAACTCATCACAACCAATCCTTTGACAGCAGGTCAGGTCAAGTCAATGCATTCCAGGTCAGAACCGTAAGAGAGACTTACATGAAAGCGTAACATGAAAGCAAGCACTGAGCATCAGGTGAAGGTACAGAAGAGTTAGGAAATACAGTTCTTAATTATACATTTGAATGCTTTATGACGGCTGGGAAAAAAACATTACAAACTGATTTAAATCCTGTTCGGACATGATGTAGAACTGTGAGACTCTCAAGCTCTTTCATGAAGATTTAGGGCCAATTATCATAGAATCATAGAATCAATAAGGCTGGAAAAGACTTCAGAGATCATCAAACCCAACCTGTCACCCAACACCTCATGACTACTAAACCATGGCACCAAGTGCCATGTCCAGTCCCCTCTTGAACACCTCCAGGGACGTTGACTCCACCACCTCCCTGGGCAGCACATTCCAATGGCTAACAATTCTCTCTGGGAAGAACTTTCTCCTCACCTCAAGCCTAAACTTCCCCTGGTGCAGCTTGAGACTGTGTCCTCTTGTTCTGGTGCTGGCTGCCTGGGAGAAGAGAGCAGCTCCCTCCTGGCTGCAACCACCCTTCAGGTAGTTGTAGACAGCAATAAGGTCTGCCCTGAGCCTCCTCTTCTCCAGGCTAAACAATCCCAGCTGCCTCAGCCTCTCCTCATAGGGCTTATGCTTGAGGCATCTCCCCAGCCTCGTTGCCCTTCTGTGGACACATTCAAGAGTCTCAATGTCCTTCTTCTCTCACATGCTTGCTTCTCTCTGTGCCTGCTCCTGTTGCCCTGCCTCTTTTTTGCCTGCCCTACAGCTCCTCTGAGCCTTTGCTAATGATTGCATTTTACAGATGTGGAGGGTGTAGTGTGGAGCTTTTTGAAGCGTTAAAATATCTGCAACAATCAAAATTCCAACCACAAGGAAAGATCTCAGAGCTCTGCATGATATTCTGACACTCTGCACTTCACACCTAGGCGGATGCTCTCCATCTAGTGAGACGCATTCCATTTCCAGGATGGTTTGGGAAAAACCTTGTCTGTCTGTTTTCTGGCAAGTGAAAAGCTCCCATTTGTGGATTCTGCACCACCTGCACATGTCCTAGAAACCTGCAGTCTTTGATGACTTGCAGCAGAACTGAGTCAGCTAGAGAGGATGTTCTTGTTCCAGCGAGAGGCAGCCCGAGCTGTCAGAAAGGCAGCATTTGCACAAACAAAAAATGTGGATAGAAAGAAATGAAGAAGCAATAAGAGCTGTGCATAAATTTCATAAAGATGCTGCTTCTTTGAAATTCAAATCAAAAATATATTAATTATTAACACATCCCTGATATTCCAAAAAAGATAAACCTCCTGAAAGAGGGAGAAAAATAGTTCTCTCTTAGCTGAGTCACTGACAACTCAGGTCTGAAAAAACTACATAAAATCCCTTTTTTTTTCATCCTAAAATTCAGCATGGGAGAGAAAGTAAGAGCTCTCAATGAATCCCTCTGATTCACAACTACAGAATGGTCATAACTGATAACATAACATTGATTAGAATAGAATAGAATAGACATTGCTGGGTAGGCATCTCCCACAGTAATGTATTTGGTGTGTATGCACAGTGAATGTAAATTAATAGTAGAATAGAATAGAACAGAATAGAATAAACCAGGTTGGAAAAGATCTTTGAGATCATCAAGTCCAACCTCTCACCCAACACTATCTGATCAAGTAAACCATGGCACCAAGCACCCCATCCAGTCTCTTCCTAAACACCTCCAGTGATGGTGACTCCACCACCCTGGGCAGCACATTCCAAAGGCCAATTACTCTTTCTACGAAGGACAACTTCCTCACCTCCAGCCTAAAGCTCCCCTGGTGCAGCTTGAGACTGTGTCCTCTTGTTCTGGTGCTGGTTGCCTGGGAGAAGAGAGCAGCTCCCACCTGGCTACAACCTCCCTTCAGGTAGTTGTAGACAGCAATAAGGTCTGCCCTGAGCCTCCTCTTCTCCAGGCTAACCAACCCCAGCTCCCTCAGCCTCTTGCTTTGAGGAATGCCACCTCTTTTACAGGATGGTCACTTCTCCAGTAACAGAAATATCAAAGCTTGAGCATTTTAAGCTTTTAACTTGTAAATCATTATGCTGCTGAGATTTTGCCTTTGAAATCCAAATTCGCAAAAGCAGTTGCTGGTAATTTAAAAGAATCTTCTGAAGCTTCCTGTAAAAGAAAAACCCAAACATTTTACTAAATAATGAAATAACTACTGTATCTGAAAATAGCACAAATTCAAATTCCCAACTGCCTTGATGCTTGAAGGGAAAATTGCAAATCAATGGCCACTGGAATGGGCTGCCCAGGGAGGTGCTGGAGTCACCATCACTGGAGGTGTTTAGGAAGAGACTGGATGGGGCCCTTGGTGCCATGGTTCAGTTGATTAGATGGTGTTGGATGACAGGTTGGACTTGAAGACCTCGAAGGTCTTTCCCAACTCGGTCCATTCCATTCCATTCCATTCCATTCCATTCCATTCCATTCATCTGTGATTTGAACATTACATGAAACTTGCTTCTTTATTCAGTCACCTACCAAAGACAGTGAGGTACAAGTTGAGCAGCCAGAATTCAACTGAAAATATGAGGGTGAGCCAATCCCTCTACAACTGACACTTCTAAATGACAACAAGACAAGTACTTGTCAGGTTAAAATTTTACCATTCATGGTTTTCATTAAGAAAGGATTTGGGTTAAATAACAACGAAATGCAATTTTAGCATATTTAACATGCACAGGATGGAAACAGAAGCAGTTGCTCCCACTGTGTCTGGAAAGGTTACCTTTTATAATGGTGTTTCCTTCTTGTAGTTGAAACTTGGGTCGCTACCTTCAATCTGCAATTTTAAGGCTTGCTTAAGGCTGAGTTCTGTCTCTGCGGGAGGATAACCCTCTAGAACCTCCTGGTGCCCTCTGTCCTGCACTGTGCGTGGGACGGAAACCCTACCGAGGAAAACCTGATTGCTCTGAAGATGGTAATTTGGATTTGTCATGATTCCATTTCTCTTTTTCTGTTCTCCACCCTGTTGGTGAATCAGGAACTGCTGCTGAGATCGACCAACTTCTTGCTGAGCTGGGGGGACCAAAATTTTGCACTGTGTCTCTGTGGGCATTGATTTAAGTGGCACACCTGTCCCGGATTTGGCAATAGGTACTCGTTTATCAAACTGAGTCATTTCATACTCTAACACTTTTGGTTGGGAGGAACTGCTTTGTTTTATTTTTCTCCCAGCTGACCCAGACTTGCTGGAGTTGTCCGTTTTCCCCCCTTTGTTAGCTTTAGTCGATTTTAAGCTAGGCTTTACTTGGCTCCACTCAAACTCACTGCTCGGTGAATTATGATTTTGACTTAGGGAATGAGTTGTGGAGGAAGGAGAAACGATAGACTGCCTACTCCTGCTGCGTGGTAGGGAATGCTGCTGGATTTGCTCGGTGAACGACAGGCTGTGGAAGCTATCGATGGGCACTGTCTGAGCGGTCGCTGTTGAGGACGTGGTGCGGAGAGAGGAGTTTTTGGAACTTTTCAGGGAGTTATTTGATAAAGATGATTTCTGACGGTCAACTGTGGAATCAGGAGACTCCGAAGGAGAACTGAAGGCGTGAGCAGGTCCGTTAGATAAGCCACGCATACTAGGCTGCATATCCCCACCAGTGCTCCCTGAACTATTGGACTTCATTGTCAGTGACTGCATTTTAGAGGAGACTGACTGCAAGGGTTTTTGCTCCATGGTGTGGACTGGAGATGGAGTGCAACCATTCAGAGTAGACGCACCGTATTTTTCCAGTAATTTGATAATCTGAGAGTGTCCGTTTTTAGCCGCAACGCGCATAGCGGTGCGCCCAAACTGGTCAGCGTGATTTGGATCAGCACCATGCTCTAGCAATATTTGGACAACGTCAATGTGCCCTTCTTGGGCTGCAATGCAGAGTCCAGTAGCACCTTGATTACATGTATGGTCAACCAGAGCTCCATGCTCAATGAGAAGCTGCACTACTTTCACGTGACCTTGCCATGCAGCAGACTGCAGAGCAGATCTCTTCTCATTGTCGGCAGCATTCACATCAGCATGGTATGTTATCAGCACCTGTACCATCTCCACGTGGCCCTGCCAGCAGGAAACATGGAGTGCTGTTCTTCCTTCAGCATCACTTGCTTCTACGTTTGCACCATTTTCTAAAAAATACTCAGCCATTGTAAGCTGGTTTTCTAATGCTAAGATGTAAAGTGTTGGCCGCCCATCAGCATCTTTGTAGTTTACATCTGCTCCGTGGCTGAGCAGTAGCTCAACTATATCTCTGTGACCTTCTAAAGCAGCAACCCGGAGAGCGTTTCTCCCATCATAGCCTCTCTGATCAATGTTGGATTTGTTTTCCAGTAATATCTGCACACAATCATAGTGACCTTCTTGTGCAGCTAATATGAAAGGTATACGTCCATCGTTATCAATTTCATTTGTTCTAGCACCTTGTTCTATAAGAGCTTCACAGATCAACCTGTGACCTTCAAAAGCTGCCATATGCAAAGGTGTCCAGCCTGCATCATCTCTATGATTTTCATCTAGCCCCCTGTCCAGCAGAGTCCGTACTACTTCAACATTGCCTTGTGCAGAGGCTATGCTCAGAACTGTTCTCCCTTCACTATCAATGCTATCAACAGCTGCACCCCAAAATAAAAGAGTATTTACAACCGAAGCGTGGCCCATGGAGGCTGCTGCTAGAAGCGGTGTACGGCCATTGTTGTCTGTATGATCAACATCAGCTCCTCCTTCTAGAAGCAGATCAACAACATCTACATGTCCTTCATAAGCAGCTACCAGCAGCGGAGTCATGCCATCCTTATCGCAATGGTCAACTTCAGCACCACGGTCAATTAGAAGACTAACCACTGAGGCATGGCCCTTGCTGGCCGGCACACAAAGCGCAGCGACGGACAGTGCAGTCCTTCCATCTACATCCTCGTGGTTTACCTCTGCACCATGATCCAGCAGGTGCTCCACGATCTCTTTGTGCCCCATGTACGCGGCTGCGATCAAAGCCGTCCTGCCCTCATTATCAGCTTTATTCACCTCAGCACCGTGTTGAAGCAGATTCAGCACAATATCTTCGTGTCCTCCCCAGGCTGCTGCTCTCAGGGCCGTGCGACTGTCGGCATCTGCGCAGTCCACTTTGACTCCAGCGTAAAGCAGAGCGGAGACCACCTCGGTGTGCCCACCCCAGGCTGCGGACCGCAGAGCCGTCCAGCCGTCATGATCCGTATGGTTGACATTAGCCCCACATCCAATCAAGCAGTTGACGACCTTGGTATGTCCCTGCCGAGCAGCTAAGGTAAGTGCTGTTTGCCCATGAGTATCTTCGATCTCTAGATCTGCTCCCCTGGAGACCAGCAAGTTCACAACATCAAGATTGCCACTGTAGGCTGCGTTGGCCAGGAGCGTTCTCCCGTTGGAATCACACTGGTTCACCGACGCGCCGTTGTCTAACAAGGTGCGGATGGAATCCTCTCTCTCCAGAGCCTGCCGAACGATGCAAGACGTGCGGTCATCTTCACTGTTGACGTGGGCACCGGCTTTGACCAGCAGCTGTAACACTTCTTGTTCCTTAGGAATTAAGGTTGACAGGGAGTCTTTGACAGGTGTGCCGTTCCAGATCATCCACAAAGCCAGCTCGGAAGTCTCTAACTGCAAATTTGAATTAATTAGGTGCAAGGCAAACTCTTGAGCTTCTAAGGGCGTTAAATCCTTTGCTCGGCAGGTGTAACTCATGGCCAGCATCCTGTGTCCCTCTGCTGCATTACACAAGTATTTCTGAGTACAGTGCTTCACATCCAGCAACCACTCTGCAAAGCTGTAGTGGAACAAGATTTTTGTATTTCCAAGCCCATCCACAAGGACTTTTGAGAGGACATCCAACTTGCGCTGAAAGTCTTCCATCGTCAGCGTCATATTTTTGGTCCACACTGCATGATACAATTCTGTGGTGGTTAGCGGCCTACAGGCTGCAAGGATGACATTGAGAATAGGCTGGACTTTGGCAAACTGTTTTCTCACAAAAAGTCTCTGGCAGAGCCAGAGGTAGAGGCCGTTCAACGTGCCCGGAATATCACGGATCTCTCGCAACATAATAAAGTTCTCCACGACTCCATCGAGGACACGTTCCAGATACAAAAAGCAGCCGCTGCTTTTGATGTGAAGCTGGTTCAGCATTTCTGCAGTTTCTTTTGTGAGGTGTTGCCGCAGTGCCTCTTCCTGGTCTAAGCGATGAAGAATGTATTGCTGCACATCTTTCACTATGTAAGCCTTCCGGAGATCATCCAGACTGATTTTCCGAAAACCTGTGAAAAAGAGGGGAGAAACCTGTTAGCAATTTAAACCCAGTTTCACTTAATGCTAAAAAAGAGAATTAAATGTAAGACAGACATTGCTGGGTAGGCAACTTCCACAGTAATGTATTTGGTGTGTATGCACAGTGAATGTAAATTAATAGTAGAGTAGGAGTAGAGGTAGCATTAACCAGGTTGGAAGAGACCTTTGAGATTGAGTCCAACCTATCATCCAACGCTATCTAATCAACTAAACCGTGGCACCAAGCTCCCCATCCAATCTCTTCCTAAACACCTCCAGGGATGGTGATTCCACCACCTCCCTGGGCAGCACATTCCGATGGTCAATCACTCTTTCTATGAAGAACTTCTTCCTAGCATCCAGCCTAAACCTCCCCTGGCACAGCTTGAGACTGTGTCCTCTTGTCCTGGTGCTGGTTGCCTGGGAGAAGAGACCATCCCCCACCTGGCTACAACCTCCCTTCAGGTAGTTGTAGACAGCAATAAGGTTTGCCCTGAGCCTCCTCTTCTCCAGGCTAAGCAACCCCAGCTCCCTCAGCCTCTCCTCATAGGGCTTGTGCTCCAAACCCCTAATAGCTGAGAACTTTGGTAATAGATGTTTTTGTCTACTGCAAGAAGCAAACATGCTACTAACGAAGAGCAGAGGGATGGAGGACCTTCCCCAGGAACAGATTGTGAGAGTTGGGGCTGTTCAGCCTGAAGAAATGAAGGCTATGGGGAGGTCCTAAGATGTACTTGAAGGGCGTCTGCCAGAAAGCCCTAAGGGGCTTTTTACAAGGGCTTGTAGTGATAAGGACAAGAGGGAATGGATTGAAGCCTGAGGAGGGTAGGTTTAGACTGGATATTAGGAAGAAATTATTTACAGTGAGGGTGATGAGACTTTGGAACAGGTTTGCCCAGGGAAGTCATGAATGTCCCCTCCCTGAAGGTGTTCAAGGCCAGGTTGGATGGGGCCTTGAGCAATGCAGTCTATGTGAAGGTGTCCCGGCCCATGAGGGGGTGTTGGAATTAGATGACCTTTAAGATCTCTCCCAAGTTCAACCATTCTATGAATCTCTAAATCTATGAAAAGGTCAAAAAGAATTAAATAACTTTGAACCAGGCATTGTGACTTGGACAATACTTAACACCTAAGCAAAACCACCACAATTGCAACCAAAATAAGACTATTAAGTATTATTATATTATTCAAGGAATGATCCCTTCTCCAATGTGGTTAACAGTAGAATTCCAAATAATTTTCAGCTATTTGGATTGAGACAACTATTCCATTAATATAATTACAGAAGAGGTTATTCACACCTGCTGCATATGCATGATGCAATCAAATAAATTACTTCATCTTGGTCACCTTAGTTTCTTTTAAAAGCTTTTAAGATATAGGAGAGGGAGAGAGACTCAACAACAGTTTTACACATCTTAACATCTCTGTGCACTGAACATTGCCTACTTTTTTTTCAAGACTGAATTTCAGATAAAAAGCCCAGTTCTTTTTATGTGCCACATCATATAAGGAAACAGGTTTTCCCACAGTCATACAATCTCATTGTTTCTCCAGCCTGTTTACACTTCAGAGAAAGAAGGGAAATCACTCCATACACACACCGTGTCTACCTCCTCCCTACACATGCACACCCCATCCCCAAAGCAAACAGCGCCATTCTCAGCAACACTTGTGAAAAAGTCCCTAGGACAACCTCTGTGGCCACAAGGCTCTCAAGCAAAAGGCAGAATGAAGATACAGCTGTGTGGATGACCCAGCTATGTCTGTCATTTAAAGCACTTGCTTTGGTAGTGTAAAGTCAAGCATCTGATGAGGATCTACCCTCTGTGATTAATGACACATTATACTGCTTGAACACTACTTTTCCAGAAGCTATGGGAAAACCACAAACGTCACAGACACAGCAGCTCAAACTGCCACGTTTTAGGCCAGAACTGTGCCTCACCTCTCCAGGGCCAGGCTGCAATGCTCCTCCAGTGCAGCAGATTGCACACATTTCCTTACAATCAGCTCAGCTAGTTGTAAGAGCCGCCCCCAGCAAGGCTTTTCAAACTAATCCAGTTACTAACCTCCAGACTATACTGAAGAAAAAGCAAGCAGAGAGCAATGCATTCAATGTCACAGTGGCCCCATCTCCACAGAACAAAGAATTTTAAGGGAGACTCTGAAAAATGTTGCTTTCAGATTTGTGCTTTTATTGCAGTTAAGCATTCTGCTTATCAGACCACTTGTCTGTGAGGTTGTTCTGACTGAGAATTCAGCTTGATAACAACAGAGCTGTGCGTTTTGTTCCCAAGCATTTTCAACAGAGGTTCTGAATGTCACACTAAGCTCGCTGTTAATTGTTTAGTCTCCATGGGCATTGTGCAAACACAGCAGACTAGAACTGAGGGGCAAACTATGGCAGTGTTACTAAAATACTTCTGCTTCCATTATTCTGGTAGCATTACAAATCTAACATGACTAAATCAACAGAATACCTAAACCAAAACCAAACCATGGTTATTCCAAAATTCATCACCAGCTAGAACACCTTTACATAGTTCCACCTTGGGTTAAGGCTTCACTAACGAGACTCTCTACTTGAAGATGTTTGAGTAAGACCAAAATAATTATTTTGGGGGAGGATCTTTCCTTATCCACAGGGGTCCTGTTTTTTCCCCCCTTCATTCTCTCAAAAGAAAGCCAGAACCACCTTTATCCATCAAAATTTCTCACAGCTTCAAAAAATGTCCCAACCTGACCTGCAGAATGGTTTAGTCTGGAGGAGGCTCAGGGGAGACCTTATTGCTCTCTACAACTACCTGAAGAGAGGATGTAGCCAGGAGGAGGTTGGTCTCTTCTCCCAGGCAACCAGCACCAGAACAAGAGGACACAGTCTCAAGCTGCACCAGGGGAAATTTAGGCTTGAAGTGAGGAGAAAGTTCTTCCCAGAGAGAGTTGTTAGCCATTGGAATGTGCTGCCCAGGGAGGTGGTGGAGTCCCCATCCCTGGAGGTGTTCAAGAGGGGACTGAACGTGGCACTTTGTGCCATGGTTTAGTAGTCATGAAGTGTTGGGTGACAGGTTGGACTTGATGATCTTTGAGGTCTTTTCCAACCTTATTGATTCTATGATTGTAATTCATCAATTCACTATATTTAATGTAGTCAATATATGTTAATATTTGATTAAAATACTCTGTATGTAACTTTACAAAGCCCTTAATTCTTGCACACAAGTCAAAAAAGGAAACTTTGCTGAGTAAGAACAGACAGGGCCTTGCAACTCTGCAGATCCCAGGCCTCTATTTCAAGTACAAGTCTGTTTCTGCATTACTGTAATTCAGAAGATAGAGAAGTGAAAACAGAGGCACTAAACCCAGGGCACTGCACATGCAGCACTGTCATCAGACAAGTATCCCTCTGGGTGTTTCATGTGTGCAGGGAACAGATCTGTTTTGCTCAGTTCAGAGGAAATGCAACTTCTGCATTCACTCACCTTCCAGGTCTTTGAACCTCTCTGCTTCTCCTACTCAGATCTGTACCTGCTGCCAACATTTGGACTCACTGATCTTAAAGGTCTTTTCCAACCTAAATGATTCTATCACCCATCTGAAGAATAGGTACAGAGCTCCACAAAGTCCTTCTCAATGTGTTTAGTCATATGTTACTCTGCTCACAAGATCCCCAGTCGGCACATTAATCCCCTGCTCACATCCTCACACCCAATCCACATCTGCAAATATAAGCCATTTTTAATTAACTTTGGTTTTTCTTTTTTTCCCAGGAATTTTATTTCCCTCATTCAGGCGACCCTGACTGACTCATGTAACAGCAATCCTGAGATTTCAGCTCATGTTCAGTGTTGCCTGACTAATAACTACACTTCACCTCCTCTGACCCCCAGCCTTCACACAAAACCTTGCAGAGTGATAACTGTTTAAGCGTTTCAGCCTCTCTGTGTGCTTCAGAAGCGAAAGATTTGCTTATCTTGCACTGGCCTTTGAACACCATTTTTCATTTTGCTGCCCAAAATGGGTGGCAAAGTGAACAAAACCACTTTGGATGTCACAGAAAGACTCAAGCTCTCAAAAAAAAAGAAGTGAAAAAATACAGGGCTTGTGTATTTGTTTGTTCATTTGGGTCCCCCCCCCCACACACACCTTTTAATGAGGCTGCATTATTATTTTTGTTCCACATCAGGGTTAAAAATACTGCTCTGTTCTGTACTTACCTAAGCACTTCAGACAAGCAAATAAATTTCAGAAGACTTCAGAGCAGTGAATATTCCAGAAGTCAGTGAAACAAATGTATTGGCTGTATGTTCACACAAGCTAAAAATGGCTTAATTTATTTTGCTGCATTTCCAAATATTCCTTGTTAACGAGATTCTCTACCCCACAGCTAAAGGCAAGTTTGCATAGCATGCAGCACACCACACATCCAGGGATAACGCGCTCTCTAAAGGCTGGGATTAACAAACTGCCATTATAACAGACTTCTGAACAGAAATAGGTTGTTAATTTTAACCACTGCACCACACCATCCTATAATAAGCAAATAATTTCAAAAAGGACTTCTGGATGGAATGTGGATTTTAAACCTCAAATTCTTTTTGCTAGCTTGAAGGAGAAGAACAAAGCAGTGGGGTGGTTTTTTTTTTGCCGAGACATCTATCTAAATGAGGTCGTTTTACATTTCCAAACAAAGATCCTGCAAACTTGCTCTTCAACCCCACCAGATACAATAAGTCACTTTCATGCACAAGAAGCACCAAAACATTAAGAGAAAGCTCATTTTGTTTCAGCTGCATTCCCATGAACTATTTAAGCTCAGCAGAACAGGGGTGCAGTAGACAGAACTCAACAGTCCCACGACCCTGCATTTTGCATTGTTAAAATTCTTCTTACAACACATCACTTTCAACCCAATGGGAGCTCCAGTATGGATTTTCCTGATTTATTAAATTCCTGGCAGCTCTGTAAACAAATCAGTTCCAAATGTATTTCTTGGCAAGATCTAGGGTCATTCAAAAGAAAAAGGGGGAAAAAAAAACCCAACCCGAAGTATCTTGGCTATAGACAAACTTCTACAGTATGTCAACCTCTTCAAACTTCAATAGTAAAAAATAAGCCATTAAGTAGTGGGTTCCAGTAAATACCTATCTATAAAATAGATGAAAGTAGCTATTTTTTATAAGATATAAAGTATCTATCTATATCTACCCTATAAAATATCTATTTTCGTACCTTTAAATAAATTGACATAGGTAAATTAGTGAAGTTTTTAATCATAGAATCATAGTATCATAGTATCAGTCAGGGTTGGAAGGGACCACAAGGATCATCTAGTTCCAACACCCCCCTGCCATGGGCAGGGACACCTCACACTACATCAGGCTGGCCAGAGCCTCATCCAGCCTGGGCTTAAAACAGCTCCAGGGATGGGGCCTCAACCACCTCCCTGGACAATCCATTCCAGGGCTTCACCACTCTCACAGTGAAGAACTTCTTCCTCACATCCAGCCTGAATCTCCCCACCTCCAGCTTCATTCCATTCCCCCTAGTCCTATCACTACCTGATATCCTAAGAAGTCCCTCCCCAGCCTTCTTGTAGGCCCCCTTCAGATACTGGAAGGCCGCAATAAGGTCACCTCAGAGCCTTCTTTTCTCCAGACTGAACAGCCCCAACTCTTTCAGTCTGTTAATGCATTTCAGTACATCTCATTTAACTGAACTGTTAACTTCAAGTGATTTAAAACATGGTAATGTTCTGGAATTAGTGATTTCCACTCCTGGTCTAATTAGGTATTTCTAAGGCCATTTATGCACACCTGCTTAAAAAGGATAAACCCTATCCAAGAGAGTCAAATGCCCCTGAAAACTCCAGCAGCACACTTAGCTTTTAGTGCATTAAACACTACAAATGTCACTGAATCTACCCCAGATGCAAAGAGATGCTGAGGCTGAAATCTGCTGCTCTCACTGTTCCGTGTCATTGCCCAGAAGAACATGTAGTTAGATTCACAGGTAATAGCCCATTTAACACAATTTAGTCTTCCCTCTTTAATTACAAAGCAAGTAAGTTAAAAATTCACACACAACTTTTTACTAGGAAATATGAAATTCCACACTATCATGCTTTCAAAGTGGTAATCAGAAGACAGTGGCAGTGTGACGAAAGGAAGCTAATTAAAAGCTCCCTGTTTATTTCCCAAGCTTTCTAAATAATTTTTCCCCCTCCCAAACCTAAACCCAAACAACAAATAAACTTTTTTCAGAGCTTTAACGTTACAGATGTAACTTTTACAACGACACAAATACATGGAAACTGTCTTTTGCAGTGAAAATCCAACCCCCAGAAAGACTCCAAAGTAACATGAAACCACTCAAATCCCGACCTACAATGAAGCAAACAAAAAAATCAGAGCACAACTTAGATCATTTTTTAAGCTATCTCTCTTGAAGTGGTCTCATGCCATTTACTTTCTGGAATGGAAGCTAATGAGAAAAGGTTCTGTTCCAAATCAGGCAACCAATTTGATTTGGGGATTCAGCAATACAGCTGCCTAAGTAGGTTCAATTACCAAACCATGTGAGTTTTCTCAGGTTGCTGGATAGCTGCGTTGTGATCTGTGCTGCATTCTATCTCTCTGAAGTTTTCACATTTTTGCCTTTTAATTTCTGTTTTCAATTACTTCTCTTTCTTTTTCTATGTTAGGAAAGGCTACAAGAAAAGCAACTCTCCACATCTATGCAGAACAGAATAAGCAAACAGCAGAATCTGAGAAAGACTTCTGCTCCCAAGATTTCTAATCCAGAATAAATTTGGATAAATATCAGCTCTTAATTACAGAAAGGTTTGGGTTGGAAGAGACCTTTAAAGATCACCTAGTTCCAACTCCCCTGCCATAGGCACCTCCTACTAGAGCAGGTTGCTCAAGACCCCATCAAACCTGGCTTTGACTACTTCCAGGCTTGAAGCCACCACAGCTTCCTTGGGCAACCTGCTCCAGTGCCTCACCACCCTTGTGGTGAAGAATTTCTGCCTCATGTCTAGTCTAAATCCATTTTCTTCCAGTTTGAAGCCACCACCCCTCCACCTGTAACTCCATGCCTTTGTAAAAAGTCCATCCCCCGCTCTCCTGTAGCCCCCTTCAAATCCTGGTAGGCTGCTCTAAGGTGTCCCCAGAGCCTTCTCTTCTCCAGGCTGAACAACCCCAACTCTCTCAGCCTGTGTTTACAGGAGAGAGCCTTTCCTCCTGCAGTGGAACTTGCACTCCGAGTGATCAAACCAACAAAATGTCTGGCTGTCTGGAACTGAATGACAGATAAAAGAAAGAGTGAAAAATGAATGACAGATTGTCTGCTTTTGCCTATGGATAAGAGGGTGAATGGAGCTCAAGCTGCCTCAGACTAAATCGAGGCCTTTCATGTCCACTTTTGATTCTTTTTGTTGCAGTTTCCAGTATCTCTCTGGTATGTAACATTAACTTTATGGAAACTACAGCTCCCTGAGATGTGACATCTGCATGGGTTGTACCACACTGGTGCACTCATGCCTCACACCTTCTGTTTAATTGAGGGGTATAATCAAGCCATAGATACCTGATTTATGTATGTAGCAGGAAAAAAAATAACAAATTAAGTAAATGCCTGTTGCAAAAAGCTTCTTTAAACCAATACATTGAGCCCTTGTACTTTTGCCTATTTACCTTCATGCTGTTGTGAGAAATTCTCTGCTTTACTTGAACTGATCTAAATAAAGGTGCCTGACTTTAAAAGGCCTCAAAGTAATATAATGGATGTTTGAAAAAGGAATTTAGTTTTTTTAAGCACTACTATGCTTTCAAGACTGAGCCTCATTTTAGAAGCAGCATTTTTATTAGCTGAAATATAGAAGAATGAAATGGTTCTCCCAGGTAAAAGGACTTTTTATTTGTTATTTAGAAAGACCAAGGAACTTGTTCTAACATCACAGAGAGGTCGGAAAGACTGTTCAGTGTCAGTGCTTGACCGTAGCCAAACGAGGACAAATGATGTGGGAGATAATGTGGATCATTATGGGTGCAAAACAGAAAATTGTTAAATTCAGGGGGAAATTCTGCAAGAAAAATGAACAGGCCTGATGTGGCAGTTGGTGACAGTTCACATGTAAAAGAAGGCAGGAGGACAGGCATTATTTGCTCCCTTTCTTTTTCACTCAATTGTCTGGCTTTTGCTCGCTGTGGAGGAACACCACAGACTCATGCAGGCATCATTTTACATTTGGTTCATATTTTTGAGGTTTCCTCTGCAGCCACAAGAGGCAAAAACTTTTTTTTCACCCTTTTAATTAATGAAAGCTGAGAATCTGAGTTGGGGGGGTGAGGGGGGAGAAATCTGTAGCACATTGTGCTACTACAGCATCTGGTAATACAGAAGGGCCCAGGACACAAGCTGCAGCAGAAGGAGGCACAACTATTCAACGTTGGTAAATAAGTCATCAACAAAAGCAAAGGAACAAAGAGGACCAGAAGAAACAGCCCTCCCCATTTTCTCATTGTTAGGAGTGGTAGGGATGTTGTATTCACCACTGACAGCATTGAGATGGCAGCAGATGAGAAAGAGTGGACTCTTTTCCATATCATCACTGGATTTGGCTAGAGAGGCCACAGCATGGTTTGGGTTGGACAGGACATTTAAAGGTCATCTAGTCTGACCCCTTTGCAGTCAGCAGGGTTATCTTTAACTAGAGCAGGTTACTCAGAGCCCTGTCCACCCTGGCCTGAAATGTTTCCAGGGATGAGGCATCTACCACCTCTCTGGATAATCTATGCCAGTGTTTCACCACCCTCAGAGTGAAAATTTCTTCTTTGCATCTAGTCTGAATCGCCACTTTTTTACTTTTACAACCATTACCTCATGCTGTCACCACACTCCCAGACAGAGTCCCTCTTCATCTTTCACATAGGCCCCCTTTAGGTACTGAAAGGCTGCAGGCCTCCCCAGAGCCTTCTCTTCTCTAGGCTGAACAACCCAATTCCCTCAGCTTTTCAGAATTCTCATCTGTACTGAACACCCAAAGAAGAGCATCATCAGGACCAGGTTGCAGCAGCAATCTTGCTCCCATTCATTGATAACTCTTTCTGATAAACATGTTTAGAATAGAATAGAATTAACCAGATTGGAAAAGACCTTTGAGATCATCAAGTCCAACCTATCATCTAACACTATCTAATCATCTAATCAAGCTCCCCATCCAATCTCTTCCTAAACACCTCCGGGGATGGTGACTACCACCTCCCTGGGCAGCCCATTCCAATGGCCACTCTCTCTTTCTGTGAAGAACTTCTTCCTAACATCCAGCCTAAACCTCCCCTGGTGCAGCTTGAGACTGTGTCCTCTTGTTCTGGTGCTGGTTGCCTGGGAGAAGAGACCAACCCCCTCCTAGCTACAACCTCCTTTCAGGTAGTTGTAGACAGCAATAAGGTCTGCCTTGAGCCTCCTCTTCTCCAGGCTAAACGACCCCAGCCCCAGCTCCCTCAGCCTCTTCTCACAGGGCTTGTGCTCCAAACCCCTCCCCAGCTTTGTTGCCCTTCTCTGGACACCTTCCAGCAAGTCAACATCTCTCCTAGACTGAGAGGCCCAGAACTGGACACAGGACTCAAGGTGTGGCCTAACCAGTGCTGAGTACAGGGGCACAATGACTTCCCCGCTCCTGACTTTCCTGCTTTCATTTGAGCAGATACCTGCAAGAAACATTCAGTGCATGGAAAGTTCAAGTGAAAACTTCTGTAAACCAACTGTAAGCAAATGAACACTGATTGATGTACACTTTATAATGTACCCTCAAATTTTTAGCAGAACAAAATACAGATGGGATGCATTTTCCTAAAATAACCCTAGAAGGGTTCCCATCCAAGTTGCAGTGAAACTGATCTTTTGGGGGTTTTGTGGCTACAACTTAAAGCATACTTGAAGAAAACATACACTGACTATGTTATCATTATGGTTGCAAACATTTATTTGCTGGCAATCTGGCATCGTTGGAAATCCAGTACAGCTTCTTCAGTCGTGAGTGCTAAAAAAACCTACTTTCAATACCACAAAGGAGGAGAAGGGTTTGCCCCAGTGAAAGTGTTAATGACAGTGTATCCTTTGTAGGCTAGAAACAGCAATCAAACTTATTTCAAGTTTTACAACACAAATTTGCAATGGAGCTGAAGTTGAGGGGAACTCCGGCCAGGCTCCTCACATTCTGCCTGTTCCTTTCACAAACTTGAAACAGGAAAGCTAGCTGACAATGTATTAAGTGGGCAGCCATCAAGTTGCCTGAAATGTCCCAATTTTCCTCCATAATGGATAAAACACCACTTCCTCCAAACAGACCCTGAAATTCCTTCTCCATTCAGATTCAATTATTCTGGGCTTCAGTCTCTCTTTGCTGTACCTTTTGCACAATGAAGATGGGATTATAATATCCCAAGCCAGCTTCCTTCGTGCTATTCATCAAGTCATTCTCTGTGGAAATGAGAAATTAACTCATTCAAATTAAATTTCTTTTAAAGGCACATCCATTAGTTCTGCTGATTTTTCCTGTCAGGAATTCCATCTGGAAACATACTTAAAGACAACAGCCATTTTTTTTAGGACCACTCTGCAAGATGATATGATTCAATGGAAAGGAAATAAAACCGCTCCGATGAAAGTTCTGTCTGCTTTTTCAGCCACGACAACCTATCAAATCAGCCAAACTCTGACAAAACTATGGTCCAAAGGAGCCCTGTGAAGCCCTAAGTTTCCTTTAGTTCTCAAATACTCTCAAATACCAATCTTCATGTCTGCCACTGATTAATACAGTACCTCATTCCAAAATGCAATTATCTCATTGACCTTTTGCTACTGGGGAAGCGAGGAAGCCTATGAGGCTCTGTTCCATAATCACATTTTTGTCCTAATTGTTTCCTTAATACACACAAGCTCTATACATAGGCCTGGCATCCAGTCTAGATATTGCCCTTTATTACATTTCAGAGAACTTCCATTAACAATGCCATGATAGTGAAGAAATGTTATCAAGACATGGTACAGCCTAGATGAAGAAACTGCAAAGAATTTTCTTTGTTACTGTTCAACTTTGCCAAAAGCATGCTTGAAGAATCCACAACTACATTGCTTCCCTCTCAAGTTCCACCTTCAAAGGTGCTTTCTGCAAATATGGGGAGAGATTTTAATGGGAGATAAAAAAACAAACCAAAAAACAACCCCAAACCCCACTATCTTTTGATAGTTTTGAGGTTGTAAGGAATGGGTGTATGCAGCCGACATCCTTATGTACTTACACATCACCTACACCATTTCAAAGCTTCCTGAAACCAGAAAAGCAAGAGGAAAACTCAAAGCAGCCATGCTCTTCACAGATGCATTGCAAAGGTAAAAATCACCTGTAAAATACTTGGCTGATCTAAGCTTTCTACACTCCTCCGTGAACTGGAATGTGTGTTTTTAACAGTGACCATTTTTGTGACTGCCAGTTTTTAGCACTAAGCATGCACCAGTCCTTCCAGTCCCACTGAGAGTATTCTAGACTCCCTCCTAGCTACAGGCACAGGCAATGAACACCCACTTCTGATGTTTTGTACTCACCTGTAAACATTTTTGTAACAGCCTTACTCTGCTTGCGGGCAGAACACAAGAGGAGCAGCCAGGGAGGGAAGAACTCAAAGTGGCCAGCTAAAAGCTCTGCTATTGTTCCAGATAGACTTGTAGAAGTCTGTTCACCCTCAGAAACGTTACAGCCCTCATCAACCGAATCTACCAGCAGGAAGAGGCTCTGCTGAGGGGGCTTCATCCCCAGGAGAGGGAGCAGAATGCACCTGTAAGGAATACAAAACAAAAGTTACATTTAACAATGCATAGACTCTCAAGCTGAAGCTATGATCAACTTAAAACACACAGTTGTTTTTTCAACATTTTAAAGGTTTTTTTTTTTAAGTAGTCACCACAGAAAATGATGAGATAGACTGAACTAACAGAGATGGTTTGGGCAGTCACAGAATCACCAAGGTTGGAAGAGACCTCCAAGATCATCAAGTCCAACCTGACACCACAGACCTCATGACTAAACCATGGCACCAAGTGCCACATCCAATCCCCTCTTGAACACCTCCAGGGATGGGGACTCCACCACCTCCCTGGGCAGCACATTCCAATGGCTAACAACTGTCTCTGTGAAGAGCTTTCTCCTCACCTCGAGCCTAAATTTCCCCTGGCACAGCTTGAGACTGTGTCCTCTTGTTCTGGTGCTGGTTGCCTGGGAGAAGAGACCAACCCCCTCCTGGCTACAACCACCCTTCAGGTCAGTGATGTAATTTCTAACTGGGAGAACACATCCCCCTTCAGCATTGCTCCATAAGCCCTGCTGGTGAAAGGTTTGTTATTTTCTGGTATTCTGAGTGAGAAAAATGCGAAAAGGAGACAGAGTTGTGTACCTTCCACCTCTGACAGTACCAACAGAACCTAGCAGAGCAGACTAGGTGATATAATACACTTGGAGAAGTCTCCCCAAAGGTGTAAAAAGGAAGTAAAAAACTACTCCTGTCCTGAAACTATTGGAAACTAGATGGATTTTAAATGCGTAATGCTGGCTGCCCTCGTTGGCTTTTTTTTCAGGTGCTCAGGACTACTGGGACTTCTTTGGTGCTTCCAGAAGTAGTTAATCTTACAGAAGATGTCTGAAGTACAACTAAAAATTACTGCTCACTAAGCTGAGAAGTTAAGCAGCTACCAATTTACAGAACAGGAAATTAAAGTAGCCATAAGGTTAAAATTACTTTCCCAAGTGATGCCAATCCCACAATGAAAGAAGGCAGTTGGAAGTGACCACATTTTCCACCCCTTCCCCCACCAGAATGCTGCCTTGCACCCTCAGCTATTTATGTCAAAGCATTTTCCCTGCAACATTTCTTTCTCTATCAAAACCAATTTTCACTGCACACAGTTCCCTGTATGAAGTTATTTTCTGAGTGTGACTCTTACAGGAGATATGAAGAAATAGTATCCTGAATTAAAATCTCACTTAAAACACCTATAAAAATACCTTAGGAGCATCTGACAATGTTCTTTTGTTACTATCTACCTGTTGGGAATGCCACCAGGAAAACCTAACTGTCATGTCTGGGAAAAGACCCAAATCCTTCTGCTTAATTCCTGCAGTAGGTCAAATCAAAAGGTTCACCCTGCCTCCAGACAGGGTTGAAAGCAGATGCCTGAGGAGTAACGTAAGCACTGGGCAAGCCCAAAACCACATTTTCCCAGAACTCTCAGGGACCATAGCAAAAACTGCTTCCAGGGATTTTCTGAACCACAGAGTCACTCTTTGCATTTAGAATCCCTTAACTGACCACACTTCCACAGGTTGGTCCAAGTCTTCTGTGAACTGATTTAAGCCTCTGGAACCCACAACACAGAAACCATCCCCCTTCCTTCAAATGTCCTTGCTTCATTTGATACCCTTCAGGCTCTCTACTGGAGGGGACAGGTGAGCAATTCTGTCATAGACACCTTCTTCAGGGCATCTGTAACCTTCTGACTTGTACCACAGCCTCTTCTGAGCCATTCCTTTCCAGGCAGATGAGTTCTAGATGGTACTTCATAAAAATATGTTCCACAGACCCTGATCTATTTGTGCTCTCCATTTTTCCTCATCACAACAGTTGTATTTCTGAATCTTACATAACTTAAATCCCACTAGGAAAAACAGATACAGAAATACACCTATAGAATCAGAGAATTATTTGAGTTGGAAAAGACCCCTAGGATCATCACAGAGTCCAACCATATATATCATTGTATACAAGAAATGAGGCACAATGACTTCTGCCAGCAATATTATCAAGTCTGGCATTGACTCAACATTCAGAGACTCATAGAATGGTTTGGGTTGGAAGGGATCTTAAAGATCATCTAGTTTCAACTCCCCTGCCATGGGCAGAGATACCTTCCACTAGAACAGATTGCTCAAGACCTCATTCAACGTGGCCCTGAACACCTCCAAGAAAGAAGCATCCACAACCTCCCTTGGCAACCTGTCCCAGTGTCTTGTCACCCTCACTGTCAGGAATTTCTTCCTAATATCCAGCCTAAATTTGCTATCCTCAAGCTTAAAGCTATTCCACTCTCATACTATCACTAGAAGCCTTTGTAAAAAGTCTCTTCCTGGCTTTCTTGTAGGCCCCCTTCAGTTACTGGAAGGCTGCTCTTAAGGTCTCCCCAGAGCCTTCTTTTCTCCAGGCTGAACAGCCCCAACTCTCTCAGCCTGTCCCCCATAGGGGAGGTTTCTCCAGCCCTGTGACAGAACAAGAAGACACAATCTCAAATTGTGCCAGGGGAGGTTTAGGCTGGATGTTAGGAAGTTCTTCATAGAAAGAGTGATTGGCCATTGGAATGTGCTGCCCAGGGAGGTGGTGGAGTCACCATCACTGGAGGTGTTTAGGAAGAGACCTGATGGGGCACTTGGTGCCATGGTTTAGTTGATTAGATAGCGTTGGATGACAGGTTGGATGCGATGATCTTGAAGGTCTTTTCCAACCTGGTTAGTTCTATTCTGTTAGTAAAATCTGGAATCTCCACAGAAAAGAGCACAATTAGATATTTTAAATAATGGAACTCATTGTAATGGCCATGCCTTGTAATGTAATGACTTTATTTATGCAGGGTGTAGATGTTTTACACGCTCTCTAACAAATAAAGAGTCCTCAGAACAATGAGCCATCCCACAGCATTCCTCAGGATTGCTACTGAGTTGACTGAACCCACGCAAACACCATTTCCCCACATATGGAAGGAATATACACAGGCTGGGCTGGAGTTCTGCTTATGATTATCCTTGAGATTTTTAGATTGGCTCCACACAAAAAAAACACCCAAGACACAACAGAACAAAGTCAAAAGATAGCAGCACTGGCCACAAAGGCTGCAGAGACTCACAGTGGAACGCACATACTTGCTAAAAACAGGGGGGGGAAAGCCATCACAAAAAGACAAACACCCATGCCAAACAATGAGTGCTTCTGGGAGCAAAAGAAACCCTAGTTTCTTATGAATGTGTTCCTCATATTTGATTGCCTCTGGTGTATAGGAAATTTGGTTGTCCCCCCACTTGAACAGTTTGATGGCTGTGGCGGTGTGAAGGTCGCTTACCCCTAAAACGGCTTCCTCTTGCCTGTTCAGCTGCTGGCATTCACTACTGATGAACCCACAAAGTAAGTGTGTAAAACTTACCTCCTAAGCAAGCCTGAGAAGCAAAGGGGAGAGGGGGAGTGAGGGGAAACCCAAACCAACTAAACAAAAAACCCCAACCAACAAACCCAGCAAAAAACCTCCAAAGAACCAACACACAAAACCAAACAGCCTTCACTTCTCAGACTCCAAGTGCTGCCACTTTTAGTGAAAAACAGTCCATACTTCAAATTTCATGATGGAAATGACTGGTTTGGAAATCCTCTTTACTACTGCTACTACAGCCCTAATGTTTCTTCTTCTGCATCAGCATGACAACGGTTTAACGCATTGCCTTTTGAGTCACCTTCTCACCAAAACCTTAGAGTGTAGCATTTGTATTTCAGCTACAGCCATGGAAGCCAAGAAGCATCATTCCAGAGGTCTGTGTCAGGAATTTACAAGCTCTGCTCTTTGCAGTTAAAGCCTGCAAAAGAGCAGACAGTACCATCCACACAGAGCCTTTTTCATTCTCTCCTCCTGCTTTTATGCCAACGCTTCTACACCACGTTCCTTGAGCAAATTCATCAGCCACATGTCATATTCTTAATCCCTGCATTCGTTTCTTTCCTCTCCTTAACTATTGAGGCTTTCCTCCAAACATTTTTATGCAGAGGAAAGATTCTCTGCAAGCTACAGCCAGGGATCCAGCTTCAGGATTTGCCAAAAGCATGCACACACTCTTGCAAAGACGGAATGCAAAACTCATCTTGCATCTGCAGACCAAAACAGCAACATTTGCACCACTGCTAGGGAATGAAGCCTGCTGTCTTCTTCCAAGCTTGGCCAAGCCTGTGGTTAGCCTCTGAAATAGTGTAAATGCAATCAGAGCAGTACAGTGCTCTGCAGTGCCCAAGAAGCAGGAGCACAGCACAGCCTGGCAGACCCTCAGCCCAGGCAGCAGGACCCCAGTGCAGCCTGGCACACTCTCAGCCCGTGGATCACACGCTTATCTACACCAGGCCACCTCTATTGAATGCATCAAGGATACACTTCTACCCCATACACAATTTTGGGGGGGGGGACTGGCTAGCAAGGACAGACTCATATTAGCCCCTAAGCACACAAGCAGCAACTACTTTTCAACTGGCAGTCAGACTTCACTTATGTTGTCCTTTCTCTCCCATTCTGCCTGCTTAGGTTTTCCTTGCATACCCAGAGAAAAGCACCATGCCATGTACTTGTTCTGGTTTGGACCATGTGCAATGTCATCACTCTGAAAGTGGCTGCATCTGCTGTTTGAGTTATTTTCACTGCTGCATTTTTGTCAGGTTGGAAAAACCACATTGGAAGTGCTGCTGGTTAAAATCCACCACTACAGGACAGGAAGAGGAGGAAAATTAAGGCAAACATCCCAAAGTGATTTATAAGAGAGTACTAAAAGCTCCCAATGATGTTTACTTCTGTCAGGTAAGGTTGCCCTCAGGTTTTGAGGCAGTTCATCCATCTCTCTCTGTTCTGGGAAGTTCTGAAGCATTAGGAAGCTGGCACTCCCCG
Source organism: Dryobates pubescens (assembly GCF_014839835.1). Lineage (NCBI taxonomy): Eukaryota > Metazoa > Chordata > Aves > Piciformes > Picidae > Dryobates > Dryobates pubescens. Next base: position 7,334,157 of record NC_071635.1, read on the forward strand.
GCTTGAGTTCACCTGCATGCCAAGACCCCCACAGAATGTCTTTGCTCCTAAATCCTACTCACCTTTGAAAAAGGCAAGCAATATTCACTGTCAGTGAGGCAGCTCGGATGCAATATATACAATCACATCAATAATAATGTCACCACTGGCCAATTGGCCATTGGAATGGGCTGCCCAGGGAGGTGGTGGAGTCACCATCCCTGGAGGTGTTCAAGAGGGGATTGGACGTGGCACTTGAAGCCATGGTTTAGTCATGAGGTGTTGGGTGATAGGTTGGACTTGATGATCTCTGAAGTCTTTTCCAACCTTATTGATGCTATGATTCCATTCCCAGTCACAACAAACAGTAGTAGGCAACCACATGAGTAACAGAAATTTCATGAGGACTGTAATTGCTTGGAATTGAAGGAATTCCCTGGAGGTTGTAAGCATATGCTGAAAAAAACAAACATATTCAGAACACCCCATATGAAAAGGTTTGGTGATTACTGGCAAGGTGGTGGAGCTGATCAACTGCTATTAGCAACCAAGGTTACACTGAGTTTTACATGAATTTATAGTTCTGTTGGCAAAAAAATTGCCAGAACTTCATAAACCATTCACTTTACAAGAGAGGGACAACGCAGTGCTGCCCTCTATGAGATCTGAATGCCTCAGAGACTTTACAAAGGAATTGCTCATTTGCACATTTAATCCAAAGAACTACTGAAGATTAATGTAATGGAGGACTCTGCCTATGTGTATTAGATGGAATTATATATCTATATATTTACACAGAGAGTTTAACAATACTTAGTGCATAACAAACCAGACAATTCTCCAAACACTGGTCTCAAGCTTCAGAGAAACAAGCAAGCATCTTCCTCCTTATAGGCAGCCTGCAGTGTGACACACTGTAATTTTTAGGACACTCATTTCCATTTCTGTTGCATCAGAAATTAGAGAAAGTTAAGTAAACAGTGAAACTGTAAATAAGCCAACTCCATTCACATGATGTTGGAGGCATTTTTGCCAGCAACCTAAGAAACAGTGGGATTTCTGCTTAAAACAAAAATAAGTATCACAAAATCTAGCAAAAATTCAAACCAGTAAGTGGAAAGCTGATGCTGCCTTGGTCTGAATGAGGTGGAGCGGAAGCTCCATCCTCCCCAGCCCACTGCAGGGGGTCTCTTTAGGGCAGTTAAGAGCTGGAAGTGCTGCATGACAGCAAAAGATGGGAGTTATGTTATACAGAGATCAGAGAGGAGCCCAGGCCTTCACAAGATACTAGGGAGACAGGCACCTAAAGGCACCAATCTGTACACAGATTTTCACTACTTCCACTACTAACACAGAGCAAACATGAAAATGTTAACATTGTAAGACTTGAAAAGCAATGCAAAATTCCACATTTTTTTAAAACCTCATCTGTCCTTAAATTCTCACAAGTGACAGCAAATCCTCCACCCTGCTCCCCATTGCCTCATGAGAAATTTTTTACAGTAAGGGTGGTGAGACACTGGAACAGCTTGCCCAGGGAAGTCGTGGATGCTTCCTCCCAGGAGGTGTTCAAGGCCAGGCTGGATGAGGCCTCAAGCAACCTGGTCTAGTGGAATATGTCCCTCCCTGTGCCAGGGGGCTTGGAAGTAGCTGATCTTCCAGCTCCCTTCCTACCCAAACCATCTATGAATCTGTGAGGTCACAGACACATGGTCACTTGTATATTGTCATAACCCAGAGGCTGGTTAGCAGAGCACAACCCCTTAAGGCTGTTCCATGCCTCCAGTTTACAATTTGCACATTGGAGAATGCAGCCAGCGAAGATAAAGCTGCTGAAGAGCATTAGAAGCTCCAAAGACAAATGGATCCCAATAGCTGCTTTATTCTCTTTTGTTTTCCAAACTGCATGTGGGACCCAGGCCACTGTAAAGGAAGGTAAATTTCACTTATAATAAAATTGTCACTTTCTGCTGCTCAGCTGATGAAATACCACCCTCCTTCCCAGAAGGCTTTCAGCAGCTGTAGTCAGAAAGAAAAAACAGAGCATCCTTACAAATGACTTCCAGTGCTGTTTACAGATTAGTGAGTTTTAGCTTGTCCTATGACAAGGCATTTACGTCTTATGGGTGACTGGCAGTAAACATTTTGTTTACCTGTCCCATAACACATTCTGGCCAATGATTAAAAGGGAAATTCTGCTGCTCAGGTCCCATAGCTGTTTTCTGTCCAGTATCACCCCAATTCTTGGAACAAGAGACATGTGTAACATTGCTTCTTACTGATCACTCATACAGATAACAACATCCTGGAAAACACACACACAGGACCCTTAACAGTGGGAACAGAAGAGAACAGAAGAGAACAGAAGAGAACAGAAGAGAACAGAAGAGAACAGAAGAGAACAGAAGAGAACAGAAGAGAACAGAAGAGAACAGAAGAGAACAGAAGAGAACAGAAGAGAACAGAAGAGAACAGAAGAGAACAGAAGAGAACACTTCCAAAGCTGCAAAACTAAACATATGGCTAAGGATGGCAAAAGTGTAGTGACCCAGTTTGCTGTGTGCACAGCTGTGTACATAATCCATCAGGTTACTGAGGTACCTGCTCTGTAATTTTTCAGAGTGATAAAAGTGCACTGCAACTGATTATGACTTTCTGAGGGGGTGGAATACTGGAATGATACATACTCATGGACTGGAGTATAATATAGATTATTGTTTCTTGTAAATTGCTCATTTACAGGCTGCACAGAAAGACAAACTGCCTCTAGGAGTTCAGTTAGTTTTATAAAGAAAGAGCAGAAAGCAGGGGGGGGAAAAAAACCACCACAACAACAAATCAAATCCTGAGAATCACCTATTGGGAAAGCTCCAGGCAGAACACATGGATGTAAATCTCAGGTCTGGTCTTTTCAGGAGTGAATTAGGAAGAGCAGGCAAGCCTTATGCAATTCAGTACCTGATTTTGCAATGTCTTGTAGCAACGTGGATTTTATCTGTAATTGTATAGCAGACTTGCAGTCCCACAAGGAAAGCACAAAAGCTAGCTCTAGGGCGTCAGGCCAGACAAAGGTAGCGTTTGTGGCAGACCCAGCGCCACCGGTCACACACAGACAGCGCAAGATGAACCTCTGCGTGTTGATTATAGACCTCCTACTGCCTCATACAAACAGATGGGTGGTTTGTGTTTTTTCTTTCTATAAAGCATTGCCAGCAGATCTGCTGGGGGATTTACTCAAAACCTTAGAAAACAGAAACCTTAAACCCCAATCTTTTGGTGTAACAGTTGGACTGCCTAGAACAGTTTGCAAACTACTCAGCTATGGTAATGGACAGAAAAGTGTAGCTGAAAAACATTCACACCTGGTACCATGACCAGGGTTGACTCTCTATACATTTTTAAACAGAATCTACTTGCCATGTGTGCTAACATATACAACATGCTCTGAACTAGTCAGAGCCTGACATGCAGAAATCTGCATCCTTACCAAGGTCAACGAGGAGAAGAGTACAGGAAACAATGCAAATATACTCCTGAACATGCAGTATACAATAGTAATTTCACAGAATCACCCAGAATCACCAAGGTTGGAAGAGACCTCCAAGATCAAGTCCAACCTGACACCACAGACCTCATGACTAAACCATGGCACCAAGTGCCACGTCCAATCCCCTCTTGAACACCTCCAGGGATGGGGACTCCACCACCTCCCTGGGCAGCACATTCCAATGGCGAACAGTTCTCTCTGTGAAGAACTTTCTCCTCACCTCGAGCCTAAATTTCCCCTGGTGCAGCCTGAGACTGTGTCCTCTTGTTCTGGTGCTGGTTGCCTGGGAGAAGAGACCAACCACCTCCTGGCTACAACCTCCCTTCAGGTAGTTGTAGACAGCAATAAGGTCTCCCCTGAGCCTCCTCTTCTCCAGGCTAAACAACCCCAGCTCCCTCAGCCTCTCCTCATAGGGTTTGTGCTCAAGGCCTCTCCCCAGCCTTGTTGCCCTTCTCTGGACACATTCAAGAGTCTCAATGTCCTTCTTAAATTGAGGGGCCCAGAACTGGACACAGGACTCAAGGTGTGGCCTAACCAGTGCTGAGTACAGGGGCACAATGACTTCCCTGCTCCTGCTGGCCACACCATTCTTGATGCATGCCAGGATGGCATATTCTAGACAAACCCTCCTAGCTCTGATCTTCAGTAATGGAGAGGTCATCTAGTCCACTTCCCCACCTATACATCTGACATCCCCGACAGATACTAGTCTAGGCACTCCTAGAGACTTCCACTCATCAATACTCTGCCTCCCCAAGCAATCTATTCAGTGCTTCAATATTCTTGCAGCTGGGATGTGTTCCCCTTTCCCTGTGTATCTAACTTTAACCCTTTTTCCTGGAATTCGAATCTTTTACTTCTTGCCCTATTACTTGTGTCCCAGGGATAACACAGTTGTCATTACAAGGACATCAGTAGTTGTTACAATTTCTCTCTGCTCAGTCAGCCAGACCATTAAGGAGTATGCTGGAAAGAGGCAGACACCACGTGCTGTGTCAGTGTGAAAATGAACTACTGATAATTACTCTCTAAGTACTGTCACTACATTTTTGCACATAGCCAGATGAGTTTTACCTTCCATGCAGCCTCTTTGCATGAGTCTTGCATCAAGGCCTTCCTGCAGTCACAACTGACATTTATGGTTATCCCTTACCCACAAACACTATTCTCCTCTGTCTCTTACAAAAAGAGGTTAGATTTGATTTGCCAAAATGAAGCCACATCATACCACATTCATTGTTTGTTTCAACTCTGTCACCTTCCAGCTGCTTGAATGCAGTTTGATTATTTGTTCTGGCTTTTTTTTTTTCCCCCATTTCAGCTGACACTTCTAATCCCCCAAAGCCTTTCTGTCCCCTTTTTAAAGAAAGGCACTAAACATGAATCTTTCAAGTCTGAGTTTTCAGCCAGCCTGATAAAGATAACCTGTCCTTTGAAGATAATCAGTATGGTTCATAGGTTGAACAGTTTGAAAACATCTCACCTGTTTATGTTTTGGGTTGTCTTGTCTAGACCATGTTTTTCTGTAATCTCATTTCTTTGTTGCCACTTTTAATTGTGTTAGCTGACTACAAAATGACTGGTTCTAAGAAAGGGCAATATAGATTCACAGATTGCACGGGGTTAGAAAGGACCCTCAAAGGTTATCTCATCCAGCTGCCCAGCAGTCAGCAGGGACACCTCCAACTAGAGCAGGCAGCCCAGGGCCACATCGAGTCTGATCTTGAAAGTCTCCAGGGATGGGACCTCAACTATATATCTGGGCAACTTGTTGCAGTATTTCACCACTCTCACTGTAAAGAACTTCCTCATGCCCAGTCTAAATCTACCCTGCTCCAGTTTCAAACCACTGCTCCACATCCTATCGCTACAAGGCCTTCAAAATGGTCCTTCCTCCTCCAGCCTTACTGTACGTTCCTCTTCAGCTACTGAAGTGTAGCTACAAGGTCTCCCTGAAGCCTTTTCTTCTCAACAGCCCCAATTCTTTCAGCCTGTCTTCATACAAGAGATGCTCCAGCCCTCTGATCATCTTTGTGGCCCTCCAGCAGGTCCATGTGTCTCTGGTGGTGGGGAGCCCAGAGCCTGACACAGTACTCCAGATGAGGCCTTATGAGTAGAGAGGCAGTATCACATCTCTAACACAGGCAGTGAACATTTTGGCTTCCCCAGTGACACCAGTTTTAACTCTCCAATGAATAGCAGACCAGCACTTGTGATGCTGCCTTCCCTCTGCTAACACACATGCAGAATTATTTCTTATTAGCAGAAAAACACACCTCTCAGGAAACATGAACAATGCCCCTTGAACTCTCAGTTTTGCCTTCATTTTCACACTGCTCATTTACTCTCACGTTCAGCAGCCGATCCACTGTCTTTCTGCAGTCTTCCTTCTAATGTTTAACACATGAATGATGAGGAGTTCAGTTTCACTAAGCTGGACATTTAATATACTGCTTTCAGACATCTTTCCAGCTAATTATTTTCTTTCATTGTAGTTCCCTTCATGCAGTCTTACCCACAAATTATCTGAGGTCACCAGTATCTCCCCTACTTTGAGTTCATTCTTTCTCATCTTCTAGGCATCATGCATTTAAGATTATTTTAGTCACTATCTCCCCAAGTTGCCTTGCTTTTTCTCGGCTAGTTTTCTCCCCATCTGACTGAAGTAAATTCATATCCTCCCACGAGCTATTTTCTCCTCTTTGACATCAGAAATATGGTCACTGACAGACTCCTGCTCATCGCATGCTTTCCCAGAAGATGTTTATCTCTTGTTTTGTTATTCAAATTTTTCAGCTATGTAAACATTACTGTCCAAATTCTATGTCTTAGACGAGTCCATGTTGTATCTTAAGCTTAGCTTACTTAATCTTGATGTTCTGATAGAGTTAAATATTTGCATTTTAGGAGAAGTTATGACTCAGAGAATCTCTCCTAGCTGCTGTCAACTATTATGCTTTGCCAAAGCAGGTAAACTTTTAGATACACAAGGGTAGTTGTAGGTACACAGAAAATAACCCTTTTACCAAGTAGATATCAGACATAAAACTATCACCATATGTAGTGTAGCTCTTTTATTTGCAGATGTTTCAGTGGCTTTAACTTTGATTTACTCTAGAACTACAAGCAAGCATAGGATACACAAAGCAACTCCTAAACAATCTACTTTTTGTCTCAACATACCAGTCATACAAGTTATCCTGACAGACCTTTTAGAGCATTTAAATCAAGCTTGACTGTGTACTAATATTTCCAGTTCTGCCTGTTCATTCCATATCTTTTTTCCATTAGTATGAAGACACCTAAGGCATTTGATTACTACCTCACTTATATTCCTCGCTGTCTGTCTCATGACCCTATATGAATAACCCTATTACCTCTCCTCCTCCACCCCCAGGTTTTGAGCTGTTGTCTAAGTTGCTGTTATTTATATTTACCCCTGGGATTTGTCATCAACAGGGTGCTGTTTACAAGCTCTCTTTTATTAGTGTCAAACCCCACTGTTTTTCTTTGTATTAAGCATCAGTTGGATTGCCACTGTTTGTTTCTCCACAATTCAATCTCTTATTTTAAGAAAGAAAAAGGTACAAAGAGAGAAAGTGCATTTTAAATCAAATGCATGAGATGAAAGCATCAAATCAAGACTCACTGAAAACTATCATTACTTGAAATGAGAGAATTACCCACACTACACCTTATTTTCCCTTCCTCTAAAGTTAGGGATAATAACTAACTTTGTAAATACTCAGAAGCCTGTGGTTGAAATGGGATGCCACAATAAGAAAACTAACAAGTTTATACATACAACACAGGGCATTAAAATTACAAAGTTAGTTTTAAATCACTCATGAAACCAAAGGTTGAGGCAAAGTGAAACACACAGTGCTTTCAGCTTGCTTTAACAACTACCTGGTTCTTCAGCCACATAAAAAAAATCATTTCATTGAACAAAAATGCATCTTCTTCTATGAGCACTGCTATCTGAACACACTGATACACACCTGACTCAAAATTCTTGTAGCTTCACAGGCATTTGAATTTATTGGTATCATTTTATGTTCTGGAGACAGAGAAAATCCATTTCTCTCTGCTGCCTTGATTTATGCAGAGCATAAGCACAACTGAAGAAACAGATATTGCTTTCCATGTGTACGATTTGATTTGTGGACATGAGAAATGCTAGCCACAAAAAAGAAACAAAACCCCAACTCTCAGATGAGGCTGGCAAAAAACTGCACTGCAGGAGAAAGTCCTTCACAGAGAGTGTGGTTAGCCATTGGAATGGGCTGCCCAGGGAGGTGGTGGAGTCACCGTCCCTGGAGGTGTTCAAGAGGGGACTGGACGTGGCACTTGGTACATTGGTTTAGTAGTCATGAGGTCTTGAGTGACAGGTTGGACTTGATGATCACTGAGGTCTTTTCCAACCTTACTGATTCTATGAATACATTCAGTTGGGTGGCTTTCATCAGGCTATATTCTCATTTACTGTACAGCCAGCTCTACGTGCTATTATTCCATGACTCTCTTTAAAAAGACAACAGCATAATGTGCATGAAACAAAAACTGTCACCACTACTACTGCAGTTCAGTCTGACAATCCCCAAGTTAATTGTATTTTCCTCATAGAGTCAATTCCAGAGGAACAAAACAACCCATCACTGACAGGGCAAGCACAAAGAGGAGGTGCTGCAGTGGCTATTTCAGCAGTGAGCTGTTTCTTCAGAACAGGGGGCTCCTGAATTGCCTGCCTGGAGGAATCGGGATAAACAAGAACAAACGTTTTGAAAATCAGCACTCCCCAACCGAGTTGCCCTATAGCTGCCTTTCTCATTTCTGGCACATTATCATAAAGCACCCTACACTTCAACTGCTGAACTGATTGCAGGATTACACTGTCCAACCTCATTTTCAGAAAATCCTCTGCACAAATACCAGATGAAAAGCAGTTAACATTTTCCCTTACTAGTCAAGCTCTTAAGACAGCTTTCCTCCTATGTTTGCGTTACCACGTATCTTTTCCCATCCCATTTTCACAAATAAAAGGGATTATCCTAACCTTTAATTGCACTGTCTTAGTTGAAGAGGTAACAGATGGAGCAGCTTTCATGTGTCCCATTCAAAATTATTCTCCCATACTCCCCAAAGTAGAATCCATAGCATATGTTCCTCATGCATCACTCTGGATCCACATTCGCTAACTCCTGGCTTGGTTCGTTCTTTCCTTCCCCAGCCCCAAGCAGACAGAGTTGCTCTCAGTTTGACTATAAATCTATTGATCCTTTCTGTATCTTCTCTACAAATTACTTTAAAAAACACTGTCAGGTCAGCACCACGTGAACCTGATGAGGGTATCTGCAAACATGTAACATGGGAAGGACTTGGATTGTAATTGTTTTGCCCCTTCCCCTTGGTCAGCTCTGCCAATTTCTGTTTGCCACCTTTTCCTGATCTGATTTTCAGTTCTTCTTTCTTGCTATTCCCTCACATTTGTATGTCATCAAGTGCACCCAGCACCTACCTGTGTTCCTTGCAGCACCTCCTCTGCAACACCTCTGAACACCAGAACCCTTATTTCAACATCATTATTTCCTTAATTTTCCTTTCCTCCCGTGTCCTAATTATTTCTTTTCAATCATGAAACGTTTCTGCATTAACTATTCAAAACATTCCTGCTCCTGCACAAAGAGAAAAGATTTCTCACCATTCCCAGCGTATTCCACACATCATGACACCAAAGCAAGTGAAACTTCACTAACACTTTCAGGAGGTGATACTTCAAATACTATCTTTCCCAGTATATTAGACACACAAAGTCCTTTCTACTTCACAATCCACCAAATCCTTTCCCCCCCCCCCCATTAAAAAGGAAGAAAAGAAACTTAAACCCTTGCACAAGCTATGAACATGTGCATAGAAAACTGGAAGCAAGGGAAATAATTAACAAGTGAGAACTGCTATGAAGGTCCATCTAACTAAACAGCTTATAGGAAAACCTGTAAGGTTTAAGACTGAGCCACACAGATTAAAGGCAAAATGTTAATGCCCATAGAAGTAGAAGACAAAAAGGTCTATGTAAGTTGTCATTATTAAAATGCCTCAGGGAAACTTTCTTATGGTAATTTAAACTGAAAAGGTTAAAACCTTAAATGGTATTATGTTCAGTCTGCATGCAGTGCTTCCATACAATGAAAAGAAGAACATACAACTTGCTCTTGCAGAAACACTAACTTGTTGTTATGTGACCTGTTAACTCTACAGATTTCAGGGAAAAGCCTAAAGAGAAACATGCCACAAAGTGCTTAAGCTTCAGGCAATGCTTAGCTTTCTAACAGTCCAGAGAGCACCAGAATACATATCTACAAAACCCAGTATCAGAAGTCTAAAGCATCAGTTACACCTCACATGTAACCAGTCAGAATTCAAAGCTCCATCAGAGTCAAGAAGCTCTCAAAAGAGCAAGTTTATGGAGTACAAATTTACCTGCTGAAACTTTTACTTCCCCTGAGGTGGAAATACAAGCCAAGTTGGCAGATTCTGTTTAACCTCTCGTGTGTGCTCTTACAAAAGTGACTCTCTCATCTCACCCATGGTAGGATTTCCAGTTGGCAGCCTGCCTTTATCACAGGATGTTAGAGGTTGGAAGGCACCTCGGGAGATCAGCGAGTCCAACCCCACCGCCAGAGCAGGGCCATCGAATCTAGCGCAGGTCACAGAATGCATCCAAGATGGGTCTCGAAAACCTCCAGGGAAAGAGACTACACAACCCCTCTGGGGAGCCTGTTCCAGTGCTCCGTGACCCCCCTGTGACTATAAAGTAAAGCATGTTACTGAGTAATTAAAATGTAGACAAATATTGGATTTACTAGAAGTTCCTGTAATAGAATCATAGAATCAATAAGGTTGGAAAAGACCTCAAGGATCATCAAGTCCAACCTGTCACCCAAGACCTCATGACTTCTACAGAATCAATAAGGTTGGAAAAGACCTCACACAGGACAAACATGTAAATACTTAGAAACTAACACTCATACCTGACCAAAGGGAAAGTCAGCACAGAAACTGTATTCAGGATTACTTGCACTGCTGTAAGTCACACTGAAGACAAAACAGCATTTCACCACACATTTAGCATTAATACTGTAGTTCACATCTTCACAGTACATCACCACGTGGGAGCCAGTATTAAGGGTCAGTGCAACACATTGTTTTTGTATTGTTCCTTACTTCTTTCACACAGACTCTCTTGGTCACTTTCTTCATCGGCTCTCAGAAGGTATTTTGAGCTTGTTGATACCAGCTTACATGTAGCTGCTTCCTATAAAGAGCCCTAAAAGGCTCTGTGCTGTGAAGTCTGCCTGCTACTTTTAATATTTTATGTCTCTTACTACACTATCACTATGCTTCCACAGTATGAAGATCAATCTAATGGGGAGCTAAAGACTGTAAAGCTGTCCAGTCTTTGATGAAATCCATAGGAGCAACTTTCTTTAGATTAAAAAAGCCATTCAGCCACTTGATGTTGACAGTAGATATTTTTAACATAGTTTTTCTTCACCAGAAATAAGATACTACAAATCCAACTGTAGTTATTCCATGAGTGAGCACAGAGTGCTTTCAATAATGAAGGCACATGCTCCTTACTTTTTTGGCATCACTGCTTGACAGCCTTAAGTTTTTCAATAAGCAGAGGGACTTAAATCCTTTCATGAAATCCTTAAATCACACAGCATGAGAGCTTCTCATTCCAACACTCAACTTCTGTGGACTCTCCAAATGAGACTGGAAACAGGTAGAAGACTACATGGGAGACACCAATGGGACCCTCCCTTGCCAGAGCACTGCTTGGACATTTCCTTTGGCATGTTGCACGTGCTGAGATCTTGAATAAGCCATCAGTGCACTAAAGGATGTCTACAACTAGGTACCTAACACGAAACATCTCACTTCCAACTGAAAATGGTTATGACTTCCACTAAAAGCAGAACTGAATCTTGCACCAGATCAAGCTCTTCTGGGCTGGGGTCCAACTAGGTTCTAGCCAAGCATAAGTGAAAGATGCAGGAATGGACAAAAAGCTGGGAAATTACCTTGCAAATTTACACATCTAAAAGCTTGCTAAGAAAAATTCCCTTTAGATACAGAAAACTTTATTTAACTCAGGGATTTGTTTAATGTCACATTCTTAGGTGTGACCTCTGAGAAAGATCTAACTAATTCTGACTAACAAGTTGGAATTCTTTAATTTAAAGATGAGATGAAAGAGCACAAAGCAGCATTCAAGTATGCAAAAGGCTGTCCCAAAAAGGAAAGAATCTGTTCTCCAGGTCTCTGGAGAACACCATTAAGTAGTAACAAGATTAGGGAGGGGAAAAAAAAAAAAAGAAACAAACAAAAAACCCTCAGCCCTTAGGTTAAACAGATGAGTTCTTTTTCTGGTAAGAATTGTGAAGTGCAAAAGCAGATAAAGCAAGCATCTCTCAGACTCTTGTTTTCTTCTGCTTGAGGAAGAAGATGGTGGACCTCAGTTTCTGAGGTCCCCTTGCAACCTCCTCTCATGAGGTTCAAATCAGTCACTTGCACATTTGAACTGTGCCTGTGGGTAAATGAATAAACACAGTGGAAATTTAACAACTTTCTTCTCCAAAGGGTCTTGTAAATGAATTCATTATGCATTCAGATCTTCACATGGAACTGGATACAGTTAGTCCTTGGCTTTGTTTCCAGCATTTATAGCTCTACAAAATTAGAGAGTCTGACATGATCTGTGATCACATCATTCTTGTAACTGTTGCAAAGCTACAGCTACCAAGACTACACTGGAGCTACAGAAGCAGAGGAAAAGGCTGTGTAGCAGCTCTTTCCAGAAGGAAGGAGAAGATAAAAGATGTACATCACTTTCAGTCTTTGAGACTTGGGTGAGAAAAGTGAAGGCATTTCGCTCCTGTTAGAAGATTAAGACTGAATTACTAATGTCTTACAGAATAAATTGATGGAAATCTCAGCAGCTTTCAAGTTTCCAGCAGCCCAAGCTCAAATATCTCTGATGTGCTGTTTCTTACTGTATCTTTTATTTCAGTCCTTCCTAAGCTCGTGGTAAAAACAGACTTTTAGTAAATGTATTTCACGTAAGAGACAGAAAAGTTGCCTGAATACAACATACTACAACCTCCAAAGCAAAAGTAACACTGCTTATTTTCACAGCAGCCATGGATATTTGGGGACTGCAAACAGCAGTAGAAGCATGTTCTGTAGGTAATTCACTAGGAAGGAAAAATCATTTTGTAGGGTAGGGAATTAAAAACTAACCCCATGAAGGTCAGGATACTCTAAAATCTGTCCTCAATCATTTGGAGCTTTCTGTTAGCCAAAGACAATGCAAAAGTAAACAGTTCAAAGAGGAAAAAGAGATAAAGGGGAGAACTAAGGAGGAGCTGAGGTTCTACACACTTGAGTTTCCTCAATTAAGAAGCAGCTACTCCAAAACAGTGAAAAGCTCACTAATTAGTTGTTTAATAAAGCCTACATGATCCCTGATAATTTTAATTATATTACTGGCTTCAGAGATTGTACAAGGAGTTCTAAAAAGAGCAGCTTCTTCACACTTCATCTGTTACTGCATACAACTCAATTTCTAAACCTGTTTCTTCATCTATCTTAAGTAAGTGGCAAGCAAGCTGGCATCTCAGCACTGCAGATTTAAAGTCCTCACACAGCAGTCACAGAACATTCTCTGAACAAAATTGTGTTTTCCTACATTGTCAGGCAAACAATCCAGAACGTGAAACAAAACTTACTTCTCCAGGCTAAACAACCCCAGCTCCTTCAGCCTCTCCTCATAGGGCTTTGCTCAAGGCCTCTTCCCCAGCCTCATTGCCCTTCTCTGGACATGTTCAAGAGTCTCAATGTCCTTAACTTGAGGAGCCCAGAACTGGACACAGGACTCAAGGTGTGGCCTAACCAGTGCTGAGTACAGGGGCACAATGATTTCCCTGCTCCTGCTGGCCACACTATTCTTGATACAGGCCAGGATGCCATCGGCCTTCTTGGCCACCTGGGCACACTGCTAGATAAGGGTGAAAGCTTTCTCAGTCAGCTGCAGTTTGCAACTTTTTGATGATCCACCACTCTTAAGGGAATCTGGGAAGGAAAAAACCAAATTAAAAAAAAAAAAACAGGTTGCATGGAAAACCAATACAGGTGAAGGGCCAGGGCAGTGGAGGAAATGTTTGCTAGCACTGATTTACAGTCCTAGTGCTTTTACTCTGAATTCTGCTGCTTCTGAGATTTCCACCATACAGCCAAACATGAAACACCAGAGCCTTTGGAGCGCTGCTCCAAACAGGTGAAAGTTAACTTTACACAGATAACGGCTACTGGCACAAGATTTGTTGTATTTTAATGCTGTCCAAACAAATGAGTCACACAAGAAAGCAACAGAGACCCCTGCTTCAAGCTTGTGGTCAGCATAAAACCTGACATAACCTCTCACACTTCTCACAATCAAGTCTACAGATCTAGTTTAGAGACCTATAAAACTACTTCACTTTTTACACCACTTAACATTATTGGTTGTGTTCCACTGCAATGCAACTCTGTTGTGCATGCCAGCGTATAGGAACTATACCACAGACAGCACAGCTTCACAACATCCAACAATTCTTTACTGCCATAACATTTCAGTGTGAATGCTTCTCATCACCTGTCCAGCTTAGTTAACTCTCTGAGGTTTCCCTCTCTAAATAGGATTAGCACACACCAGGAATTAGAAAAGCAGTTGTGATTGTGTGTTAAGCTGCAAAAAGAACCATGACAATGAACTCGGCACCAGTGTGCATATACTTTCTGCTCCACTTTCACCTGAATCTGAATGATAGGCTTCAGCATTCTCCCTTAGATTTAAGATAGCTCTCTGCTCCAGGACTGTGTGAGAAAAGTACCTCAGAAGCCCCGCTGTAAGGAGCAGGTCTTTCAGCTGTCAGTGCAGCAACAAATGCTTCTTAAATACATTTGTATAGATCAACCCTTCCAGCTCTTCAGATCTGGTTCTGCCTGAAAGAATTTTTAGAATAGAATATTTAGAATAGAATTAACCAGGTTGGAAGAGACCTTTGAGATCATTGAGTTCAACCTATCATCCAACACTATCTGATCAACTAAACCATGGCACCAAGCACCCCATCCAGCCTCTTCCTAAACATCTCCAGTGACGTTTAATAAACATACAAGAAGTTAAGAAAAGACATTCAAACAGGAGAAGTCTCCTGTTTGAGCTCTCCTGGCTCATCACTTGCATGTGGATCACCAGGACCATCAGGATGGCTGAAAGCCCACTTGAAAAAACTCTCAGATGAAGATTCACTATTTTAACTCATGAACTTTATATTGTTCGTGAAGTGGCATGTTACAACACATCAGAAACTTCTCCTTTCTTACTCTTTGTAGACCAGTTAGCAAAACCAGCATGGTGTAATTTCACAGAATCACCAAGGTTGGAAGAGACCTCAAAGAGCATCAAGTCCAACCTGGCACCACAGACCTCATGACTAAACCATGGCACCAAGTGCCACATCCAATCCCCTGTTGAACACCTCCAGGGATGGGGACTTGACCACCTCACTGGGCAGCACATTCCAATGGCTAACAACTCTCTCTGTGAACAACTTTCTCCTCACCTCCAGCCTAAACTTCCTCTGGTGCAGCTTGTGTCCTCTTGTTCTGGTGCTGGTTGCCTGGGAGAAGGGACCAACCCCTTCCTGGCTACTACCTCCCTTCAGGCAGCTGTAGAGAGCAGTAAGGTCTCCCCTGAGCCTCCTCTTCTCCAGGCTAAACAATCCCAGCTCCCTCAGCCTCTCCTCATAGGGCTGTGCTCGAAGCCTCTCCCCAGCCTCGTTGCCCTTCTCTGGACACGTTCAATAGTCTCAACGTCCAAGTCTTGCCATTTTAGGCCATGAGCACACAGCTGTGTCTGGAGCAGACACATAGAGCAAAAATTTGACAGTGTCTTTGAAGAATGATCTTTCCCATCTTCTACTGAATCAATTAAAATCAGGCCAAAATCAATGGAGCACTGTGACAAGAGCTTTATGCTGTTTCAGTGCCTTTGCACAATGTGAAAGGCAACCAGCTGACAAGTCTTTCTAGAACTCATTTCACATTACAGCAACTTTCACTTAACAGAAAGCATAAACACACCACACCAGCATGCTGAAGGGCTCAGCCTTAGAAATCATGAAAAATACTAACTTGTCAAGCATTTCTTGCATGTTTTATACATCAACAAAAGTCCAATTAACAAATGATTGAGGTACTTGAAGGTAGGAAGAGGGTGGCCAAGTCCCTCTTTTGTGGACAGTAACTGTGTCATACAAGCAGGAGTACAAGCTTATGGTACTGCTGTCAACAGCCACCTCCTGGTCCCCTGCCACAGTGCTGAAAACTTTTACTTCCAGTACAGCACCTTGTCTCCAGCACCTCATCTCCCTTAAAGCAGAAATATGAGAAGGAAGAGTACCTACCACAGCTGCTTTTGAAAGCAGATCAGGGTAGGTGGGCAAAAAGGGAACAGATGAAGGGCCAAAAAACCCCTTCACCTCCTTGACTGAAGCTGTTGTACTACAGCCTGAGTATTTTTAGTGTTTTAGTGCAATAACAAAACAGTTCACAATCACTGCTGTGAAACTGAAGAAGGAAAGACTAGTACCAAATGTTGTGTCATATTTTATTTTTCCAGTACAAAGCCAAGCACCCTGTGTATTGACCTAAGTACTCAAACATCACACAAAAAGTGGTCTTCCTTAAAAGCTGACTCACAGGTATCTTTAACGTTCCTATATTGCATTGTTGTCTAAAGATACTGACCTAACTCCTTTGGAGTAAGAGGAAGGATTCCAGCTCCTGAGAGCACCTGCCTCCACTCTGTTAGTACGATTTCACTGTAACAGTCTTCTAAAACATAAACAGGCTTTTGCTCACCAGATTAACCCACTTCCAGGATTCTAAGAGACTGCCGGTCTGCTCTTCCATTTATAGACACTTAACTTCACCCAGTTTTCAGTCATTAGAAATTGAGAGGGCTGAACACTTCTGAAATTGGGACTTTAAGAGCTGCTACCAAACAAACAAACAAAAATAATCCAGAATTAACCTTGGTTTAGACTATTTGTTTTAAGACACTACGCCGAGAACAATGTAGGCATGTATCCTGTTTATTCAGCGGACAAGGACGTAACTGGAAGGCTCTTTTACACCACAATATGAGCAAGCACTACCTTTCACCCTCAGTACTTGTTTACCCAGTCACAGTAGTCAGGAAAGAAATTAAAAAGGAAAAAAAAACCAAACCCCAACAAAACCAACAGCCAGGATTTTGTTTACATACTGCAAACATCACCCAATAAACCCTTAAGTACCAAAGAAAGTGACATCACTACACAGTACTAAAAAACTTCAGTTTAAGTAATATTCCAGGGAAGTTTTATACTGACAACACAATTAATTAAGGCTTGGCTCTAGGAACAGAGCTTTATCCTTTCTCAATTTTCCTTCACTGTGACTCATTGAATGAAGAGTGACAGACAAGTTCTGGGTGAAGACTCAAGGTAACACATTGTTCCAGGTGATCAGTGGCTCTACACTCTTGCATACACAACAGCATCCTTACAGAAACACAAGTTCTTAGTAACATACTGAAGACACTTCAGTTTCCTGGGGCACACTAGGTAAAATATTTAATGTTTTCCTTCAGCTCATCTAGCTGACAAACCTTCTGAAGGGCATGGTAAGCCCTCTTGATAAAATTCTGATCCACCACTTTGGAGAACATATGAAAGAAGTAGCAATAAAGATTTCATATAATCTGTGCATATTGTGTGAGAAGCAACAGAAGGAGTTAATTGACATTTTCCTAGCACATATTTTTAGACAAACATAAAACTGATGTGCTGGACCAGACCCAGAGATCCATTAGTCCAGTTTCCTCTTACAGCACAATATTGGAAGCTTTTCTGTTTCAGGTCCATGAAGGACAACTGCCCTACCTCTATGACAGAAGAAGGCCACTAGCCAGTTATCTTCCACTCTGAAGACAGTAACTTGGAAGTCTTTCCAAGACATTGGTTACAACTGAAGATGTTAATATAAAAATGGAAATGAATTCACTATTAATATTTACTTTTTAAACAAAATTATTTAAGTCAGCTCTGAAGACAAACTTAGATTTTTCCATGGTAGGTCTGCAAGCTCTGACAGAGGTAAGAAGCCACAAAAGAAACATGTTTTAAGCCATCTGCACTGTGGACTCTTTGAAAGGAAGACCTAAAGAGAAGACTATGATTATTTATTTGTTTTCCCTTTTGACAGGGTTTGATTTGGTTTTACCTTTTAAATGCTTCAGCAGGGTTCCTCTCACATTCCCCAGGTTGCAAGAGACTTTGAATGGCAGGATCTCTTAGTTTGTCCTCATATCCCGGGATCAGTCCACTGCGGCAGATCTGTGCAACTAAACCTCTAATAAAACCTCCAACACACAGCGTGTCAGAGTCCTGGGCCCTGCAGAAATGGAAAGCTAGAGCCTGCCGATGTAAGCCTCTCTGCAGGTTCGCAGGTGAGCTTGGCCACAGTAACTCAGTACAGAGGGCTGTCTTCCCACTACCAGGCCCTCCTACCAACAATACACCCCAGGCAGCTCCTTTTCCAGAGACACCACCAGTATTATTCCCAGAATTCGCTACAAGAGATGGTTTGTTGGCAGCACTACTGCTGCAGTTAGCTTTCTCCTGGAGGCAGTGCTGAAGCTTGTGGAAAACCCACTCCCTACAGTAAAACTGCTTTCCTTGCAGCAAGCTGGTTTGAGCCATTTTATAAAGTTTCTTCTCCTGGATTTGTCATAAGCAGCAGGACACCTTCAGCATCTCAGGGTGGGGAGAGACACCGTCCTCTTGCGCTGAAGAATCTTCTGCACGGAACTTGACAGAGGTTGTGGTAATCAGTCAACCTGCCTCTCAGAACTTAACAGCCTCTCCTCAGGAAGGGTGTCACTCCATTTGTGTGCTTTATCGTGATTAGCATAACACAATCACAGTTCAGCTGACATCATGAAGCGGCGTCTGATACCAGCGCTCAGAAATACTTTTCATATGGCTCAGAAGTCCACACAGCTCCATGGCTGCATCTGCAGTTTATGCAGTTGTGTGCGTTCCCAGTATACAGGGGAGACAATACATCTGGAAAAACTGAGGGAAAGCCAACTTTTCAGTGTATACTAAATGCCTTTCAACTCCAAGCATTAATCTCTCTGGATATACATCCAGTATAAGATGTCCATAATAAAATGTTCCTTCTGGAAACTGTGTAGAGAAGGTGATTTTTCTTCAGAATACTACACACATACCACAACCTTACTAAGGAACGGTCAGTTTGGACAGCAAGCTTTGCAGGCTTCATACATCTGGACAAGTGTCTGAGAAGTGCTTCAGATTATGGTTTCTTAAGCAGTAGAGACAACAGGAAAAGAAATAACGTTTACAGCTTCTTATTTCAATAAATTCGTGAGGGTCTTCCTTAGGAACTTGGATTCTTACTGAACCTGTTCTCAGGGATCTCAATCGCAAGATGTCAGGAGAGACAACATCTTCCCCTAGAGCTCTGAAATAAAGAAGACAGCACTTTTAACCCTACATGCAAGTCACAGCTGAGTCAATTCCAAACGCAGCAACAAAGAGTAAAGCCGTGGGGTCTTACTCTCTGTTTCTGCATCGCTATTAATTAATCTAAAAAGCTGCCTTAAAGAGATCTGTTGCTACAAGGTACGATCAGCCATGTATAAAATAAACCCCAAACATAAACAGATGTGACAGTGGCCTCAGAACCACAGGAGCACCAATTCTCACATTTTCTCCTAAGGAGACCTGAATATACCGTATCATCTTTCCCGACAAGGCTTCATCCTCGAATATTCTCTTCACCCTCGTTTTCTGCACTGCTGGGTACATACTGGTGGGGTTTTGAAGTTTATTTCAGAGGGGAGAGCTGCCCTCGGCTCTCCGCACACTTCTTTGTTCGCGACTCGGCGGCAGCGGGGCGCCAGCAGCCTCCCGGGTCCCGGTGTAACACCGCCGCCGCCGCCTCGATGCCCTTGTCACCGCTCCCACCCCTCGGTGCTCCCACCGGGATACCCCACTCCGTGTGTGTCCCCCAGACAAACCCCTTCATCCCAGGCTAGGCTTTAACGCCACGCTCCAGCTTCCTTCAGCCGAGGCAGACACACAGAGACACGGCTCAAAAGTCACTTCGGCAGCGCCCGACCGTGTCTCAGAAAAAAACACCGAGTCAAGCGAGCAGCCGGGAAGCTCCCCCCTCCCCGCCCGCCCTTCATCTGCTCCTCACACCCCCGGCGCCGAGCACACCCGCCCTGTCCCCCGCTCCCCTCCCCCCGAGCACACACACACCCGGCTCCGCACAAAGATCCCGGGCACCCCGCCGCGGCACCCCGCTGCCAGCCCGCCGGCAGACAGCCCCTCCCTTCCCTCCCAACCCCGCGCACCGGTGTCAGTCCCCTGCCCAGCTCAGGCGGCAGGTATGGTACGGCGCAGCCCGCCCCGCCGCCAACCGCCGCCCCGCCGGGGACAGACGGACCGGCCGCCGCCGCCTCCCCAGCGGCCGGGCGAGGGGCCTCCCCACCGCTGCTCGCTCACCTCCGCCGCCCGCCCCAGCGGCTGCTGCTCCTCCAGGCTTTGGCGGCGGCGGCGCCGCGCCCCTTCCTCTTCCTCCAGGCCCCCGGGCTCCCGCCCTCCGGGCCGCCGCCGTGCCAGGGCCGCGGCCACCCCGGTCCGCGGCTGCTTCAGCCCCTTTGGTTACTCTCCTCGGCGCCTCCTTGACCCCCCTCCGCCCGGCCCCGCCCGCCGCCCCGCCCCGCCCCGCCCACTCCAGCGCCCGCCCCGCCCTCTGCCTCTCCAGCGCGTGCGGCGGCGAGGGCGGGGGCAGATGCTGCTCGACATCTGGGGCGAAGTAGTCCTAGGCGGAGGAAGACGCCGCCGCGGCCCCGCCGCCGCTCATTCGCCCGTTCACCGTCGCCTCGGGGCTTTGTCCCGGTCTCTGTCGGCCGCCTGCCCGTTTTTCCTCGGCGGGACCCTCCCGGCGCGGCCCTGCAGGGGGCGGCAGCGAGGCTCCCTCAGGGCAGGGCCACGGCTACCGCCCCGGGTGGTGCCGGTCCGCATGAAGCCGAGCGCGGAGCCTGCGTGCACGGCCCCTGCTGACCTGGCCCGGCCTTACCCGGCCGCCCTTCCAGAGCTGGGGAACTTGGCAGAGAAAGGTCCTGGTGTGGGAGAAAACAGTCCTTAAACCGGCCCCGGGACGCCTTGCTTGCGATCCCGGCTCCGGCACAGGCACAACGTGCGTGGGTCCTTCCTTCTGTGCAAGTCCTTACTTGATACCTTTTTAACCAGGCACAGCCTTGTTCACCCTTTTTTTTTGCCTTTCATTTTGCCCCGAACTGACTCAGTTTAGACAGAATTTGATTGCACAGAGGGAGGATTATTTAACCCCCTCAAGGTGATGCACAGAAGCAAAAAATTCCTGGAAGGCTTAGCCACAGGGCAGGGCACAGGCCGAGGGGCAGGGAGCAGTCCACACCCTTCCCTCACAGCGCATTAATAGAGCGATCCTGCGGCTCTACAGTTAGTGGATCTCTGCAGACCATTGTAAATGCGGTGTACCACTTGGGCCTGGACGCTAGCAGGAGGCCCCTGTGAAGCCCCCTCCACCCATGACAAGAGCCTCTGTTTTGGCTGCATGACAGCAAGCAAGGGGAGGGTTTTCATTAAAATTTCCTCCCCTTGGAGCTGCCAGGATTATTTGTGATAACACACTTCTCTATTAACTCTTTGATCAAGGTCTTTGTGATTACTAAACTGTGCCTTCATTTTAGCATGGCTCGGTGTGGTTTCGTACGCCAGGTTAATTAAAGTATTGTGCAGTACACACTGAATATATCCACATGATACAAGAGAGTGGTTTAGAGCCCTTCAAGGAGCGTCCTGGGCTTCCTTTGCAGGAGCAACATGAAAAATTAAATAAAATCAGTTGGTATACTGAAGAGCTTAGAAAAACGAGTCTGCCTGCTTCTGAAAACCAGTAGAACGAGTTTGAAGAACCTTTGGAAGCAGTGAATTACAAATTTGCAAAGCAAGGTGGGGGGGGGGGGTGGAGAAAGAGAAATAAGATTCAGTAGGAAGAAAAAACATTGTGTGGTGGTTGTAGTTTAGGCAGTTTTATTACATAGTATTACTTGGTTGGGTTTTTTTTCCAACCATGCACTTTAGGCAAATAGTCAGCTTGAGGCTTCCCCCCTCCCCTCACTGTACCATCCTTCCATCTTGAAACGTTGTGGAAACACAAGATTTCCAAAACTGATGCTAATAAAAGTTCCAAGAGGCTTTGAACTGTAAAGTCTTTTGTGTTTGTTTTATTTATTTTTTTTTCTTTTAACAGCCAAGGAATATAAATGGATAATAGTTGGAGTGATGGAACTGCAGATCTAGTCAGCTAAGCTGGCTTTAGACAAAACAGAGCTTGACAGGGGGAGAGAAAGTGCTTAAAAAGCTACAAGAAGGTGTTGAATCTGCAGTTATTTAAGATACATTAAACTGGTGATCAAGGAAAAGAAAAATACATGAATTGGACGATGGTTGTACCCAAGGGAAAGTGCAAAGGAAAACCCAATTCACATGGGGTGCTGTCAGCTTTCACAATATGCAATGGGAGTCTTTTGCAACAAGAGGAATAATGACACAGCTTGCTAAAATCAGAGATATTTAAATGTAATCATGACAGGGTTCTAGGTAGTAATAGTGAAAAATACTTAACTTTTCCACACTAATATAAAAATCTTACAGCTGGCAGCTTGTTTTTAGCATGGGACATAAAATAACTGCTCCTGCAAAACTAACTTCTGGGTGCTGTGTCTGAGCAAAGCTTCCCTTCAGGATATCACTTCTACAGCTAACCTCAGGAGTGTTAAGTACTCGTGGGAATGATAAGGGGAAGGAGGAAAGGGGAAGAGAACAGGGAGTAGAAGTAGGAAAAAAATGTGGCAGGCGTACAGTATCATTACCCCCTCATCACTGATAGGATAGTTAGTCCCTTACTCAAAAGAAGGCAGAATTTTGCAAGATCTGAAGTACCACCCGCACACTTCTTTTCCCCAAAAAATATATGGCCCAAAGGTGAAGATTGGCAGTGGCCTTGCAGTGACCCTCCTGAGTTAGTATTGGGAAGCAAAAGCATATAGACACTTTCGATGGCAAGCCCTAAAAAAAAACAAGTTCAAAGGATTAAAAAGATGGGATTGTCATGGAGAGGTGCAGCCGCTTAGGCTGGGATCTTTCATCAGCACACAAAAAACTTAAGACCCCGAAGTCAGCCTTCAAAAGCAAGGAAAGCGTTTTGTAATCAAGTTTATTTGCATAGTACCTCCTGTATGTAACATGACGGCTTTGATGACATCATCCCGGTGAATTATTATAGCTAAGGGTCAGATATTACAGATACAATTGTGCAATGTTGTAGTTAATGAGACGGTATCAGGATAAGAACCAAACCTGATTTTGTGGTTTTGTATAACTTAGTTTGACAGAGTTAGCAAACCAGCCATGATGTAATTGGATGCAACCTTGCAGCCTACAAGACTGACAGATAAGACCTAAGAGAGACACAAAAGATGAAACAGATTAAAATTTCCCATCAGAAAGAAACCCCCTCTATTTTTGTACTTCAGCTGTCTGAAGCTGTAGTAGCCTTCGTGCTTAGCCTGAGCCATGTTACAGCACCTGGTATTAAAATAGGATGGGAGTTCTGTGTCACACACAGTTTTAGGCACTGGTTTTATATTTAAATACTAGTTGAAACTAAGAAAATTCTGCTTTTTAGTAAAAAAGTGGCACAGAAAGTCATGACATGAACTGAAAACCCGGAAGGGAGCGGGTTAAAAAAACCTTGTTATGCTTTGGAAGTTATTTGCTGCATCCTTTTCAAAATAGAAGAGACCATTGTGTGGTGGTCGATCATTTTAACAGTTTCAGGATGATCTCGTTGGGAGATGAAAGGAGTCACTCCTGAAGGGCAGGAGAACGCAGTCGATTACAATGAGAAAGGCAGCATGAGCCTGATACTTAAAGTCATCAAAACTGGAACTGTCATCTGCATAAGTAAACTTTTGTTTGCTTTGTGTGTAGTTTGAAGTGCTGCTATCAGTTTGTCTCTTTTCTGTGCGGTGCATGACTCTGGATGAGCCGTGGGATGCACCGTTCCAGCCAGTTTGGAGCCAGCTCTGCGTGCGAAGGGAGGGGAGCTGCAAATCCTTGCAAGCTCGTCATGTCTTTGGTAAAGCTTTTGGTAGAGAATGATTCACGACCAAAAAAATAAATGTTTTGCAAGGGTGGGCCTGAGGCATAATTATCTACTTAAATGTTACTTATGATTACTTGAAGCAGTCATTTTAACTGCTTTCTTAAATTTAGGTTACTGATTTTCATGCATAATTATGTATTAATTAAGATGCTTTCATTCTCTTGACAGGTAAAATTAGCAAAGTCGATGGTAAATAGATAGTGTAGATTTTGTATAACATAAGAGCATTAAGAAGGAAAAAAAATAACTCCCAAGGAAATATTGAAAGTCTTACCACATGAAACATTTAGGCAGAGGCATTTCTCTGATACTGATGTTTCAGGTCCCAGTCCTAAAAATCTGTCTAGGGCGAGATGTACTTCCACTTTGGGCCTCTCAGTATCACGAGATGCTTCCACAAAACCATCTGGAAGTCCTATACATGGGCAGCCCACATTCATCCTGGAATGCACCACAATGTTTGTGGGCCCCTTTTAGCAGAGCTGCTGCTCCACTGGTTGTTTCTCATCCTGGGAATATGCCTGGGGTTGCTCTGTCCCAAACACAGAATGCTGTGCCTCTCTGTATTGACCTTCACGAGGCTGCTGTTGGGCCAGTTCTGAATTTCAACAACCTGCCTCTACTAAAGTTTGCTGCTTGCCATGCCTGACTTTCCCTGTGCAGTACAATGCCTTCTACGAGTTGCACTCCATGTTGTCATCTAGGCTAGCAATGAACATGCTGGAAAGCATCACCCCTCACTACTGATTTTGAAGCCTTATGCTAATGACTGGCTGCCACAGGGATGTCATGCCACTAGTTGCAATTCTTTGAACCAAGTTGTTCAGATAGTTTCCAGTTTGCAACCTGCTTGTTTGCCTGTTCCTCTGGATAATAATTCCTCAACAATTCCTCAAGTGAGAATGCTACAGGTGATGTCAAAAGTGTCACTATGGTCTGGTTAGATCCTGTCTACCACTTTGTGCTGATCAACCACAGAGTTAGGCATAGGCAGCTGTGCTGGTAAAGCCCAGTTTGCCCTACTACTTTGTCATGTGGTGGGAATGAACTCCAAGATGATGTACTTGCTGAGCTCCTCAGAAACTGAGGTGAGGCTGACCATCTAGTTCCCTGAGTCCTCCTGTAAAGAGGAACATAATGCCTCCCTCCTCCCCCCCCCCCGGGTTTTCAGGGACTTACCCTCATCATTGTGATTTTCAATAGATGAAGGCAATAGTGTTCTTTTACATAAGAATATAGCTAGGAAGTATAATAGTTCCTTTCATCTCCTTCCTCAAGCCTTCCTCATTACCCAGTAATTTGGGTCGGAGTACTATCTATCCCATCTATTGAAACTGGATCTCTGTGAACAAAGGACACAAGAATGACTGAGCCAAAGCAAAAATCAAACAAAAGATCCTGGATAGGATAATGTGGTGGCTGGAACACTTGCCCAGGAGAAGAGGGAGCTGTATTCTCATTCCCCCTGAAAAGGAAATTGTTCCCATTTCCAGGCTGACAGCATTAATTTCTAGGTCATTACAGAACTGCCACCACAACATATTCCAGTTGCACTGTGTTAGAAAAATGGTTACTGTGCTTTGAGTTAGAAAAGGCAATTATCTGCTCCTTGATAAAACCAGGGCCAACATCTATGCCCTCTTTCAAATAATAGTATCTGTACCTGTAGCCACAGAAGAGGGAAGGGAGGAGGAGGGCATTCACATGTCCTAATCCTTTCAGCAAATAGATGTGTGCATCCAGCACCCCAGCGATGGTGGATGGTCATGTTGGAGCTTAACAATGGAATCAAGGCAAACTCAAAAGACCTGTTGCCTGTGCCTGGAAAAGATCAGAGGTGATAAGAGAAGGCATGTGGGGAAAGGCACCCACACTGCCTGGTGTAAAGGAGCAGATCATCTGCGACCATGGCACAGGAGCTAAGAGGCAGGGCAGGTAGGACTGCCCGAGGTGGAGAACCAACAAGAAGGAATTCACCAAAGTACAGCCAACCTGAGCTGCCAGAAACAGAGCAAAACACAACAGCATGCTTTCATGCTTCTTTGACAAAACCCCAGGTATGTGCTTTCAAGAGCTGCTGCATATTTTTTAATCTATTTATCTATATCTATATATATATACACACACATACATACACACACAAAAGTACACATCTGCATAGAATTAGGAAGAGGTGACTCTCTAATTATTAATACTAAACCTCCAGTCATTATTAGATGTGGGTTTAGCTGACTGTCTGGAAAATTCATTGCAATTTTTAGTCAAGTTAAACAAGAAATTAAATCCCAAACCATTGCTTTTAGCATCTGAAAACTGTGTGTTGATGTAGTGCTCTGGAGTGCTATAGTCTGTCCAGCCTGTGTAGAATTGAATCATAGAAGAATAATAATAATAGAATAAACCAGGTTGGAAGAGACCTTCGAGATCATCGTGTCCAACCTATTATCCAACCCACCTAATCAACTAAACCATGCAACCAAGCATCCTATCAAGTCTTCTCCTGAACACCTCCAGGGATGGTGACTCCACCACCTCCCCGAGCAGCCCATTCCAATGGGCAATCACTCTCTCTGTGTAGAATTTCTTCCTAACCTCCAGCCTAAACCTCCCCTGGCGCAGCTTGAGACTGTGTCCTCTTGTTCTGGTGCTGGTTGCCTGGGAGAAGAGACCAACCTCCGCCTGCCTACAGCCTCCCTTCAGGTAGTTGTAGAGAGCATGTATGCAGGATCATGAATGTTCTTCAGCTTCCTCCTCCCTTGAAGTAACATGCTACCCACTCTTTGTGCAGTAAGAATTACAGTATAACATTACCATTCCGTTTAATGACAGTTGACAAAGCACAAGGCCAGTCAAAATTGAAGTATAATATTCTGGCAAGCAGGTGCTGCAGTTAATAACTAGGTCTGTTGGATGAAAGTGTTTGAGGAACTGGGAAGAATTTAGATGCCATTAAATGAGGACATGAAAATGTCTATTAGTGGAAAGGAGGAAAAAAAAAGGAATCTACTGCAGTAAGCCATAAAAGAGAAAACTAAATCAAGATAGTGACCTTTTGTGTGAGTTGAACTAGAAATATATTCAGTATCCATCTGAAACTGGGTATGAAAAAGAATCAGTTGCCTAGGAATATAATACTCCTATGAATAATACACTACATTAATAAAACATACTATAGGAACAAAATGCAACAAAACCAGAAGACTTCATACTGGCACAAGATTTTGTATAAACTCAGTGAGATCTAACACAATATTTATGTGAGAAATGAATCAGCTGTGTACAAATAGCTGATGTACATACGATCTACTCCTCCTGGAACCTCCCTCTCTTCCTCCTTTGTGTTACAAGCAGTGCCTGAATGCCTGCCCCGACCTGCTGTGGTCTTGAGCAACTCGTGTCACCTTACCTGCTTCTATTTCCCCATCAACACAACAGAAATAGTAAATATTTCCTATCTCCTTTTTATGCCTAGTCAAATAGTGAGCTGAAGCAAAATTTGCCGTAACACAAGGTAGCCACAAACTTGTTCTATGGCTCAGCTTGACTGATATGTCATTGAATTAGTGTAAACTATCCAGGAGAAACCATAAGCATACTTTTTGCTGTGTGCTCTTACAAACTTCTGCCTTAAGCCTGGCATAGCCCATAAGCTTTTCTACAAGAAGTCATGCTGGCATACAAGAAATAGTTGAACTCGTTTTCTCTCCATGCAGTTTACCTTTACTTCAAGACAGTTTCTTGTCATTTGTGACTTCATACATTTTAAACACTACACTTGTGCAGGCAAGCTGTCTGTCTGACAGAATCTCCCAGGTCAGTAAGCACTTGATGTTGCACTTCTGCTCTTCTTAATTTGTGAGTGCTCCATAAGTTATTATTTTAGAGGGGAGTGGAAATGGAAGAGTTGAATTTTGCTTGGCCTTTTAAGCAAACTTCACACAAACAGGGAGCAACCTGCTCCATGGGAAGCTGGGGAGGTAGTCTGCCATTCAGTACATCAGCTGCAAGACTATTGCATCAATCACATGCAAATTTGGTTTATCTGCAAGCTACAGTTTCCAGAGTTCTAAGCATTTTGGAAACTAATAAAACACAATCATGCACATCTTTGATTGAAATGGCAAATACAGATCCTCCTTTCTTACAAGGAGACTGAAGTAACACAAAGCATGTACAACTGGAGGAGCCAGGAGCAGGAAGGAGCAAGCTCAGAGCTATCTTACACTACCTTGCTGACAATGTTGGTCATAGAGCAGCTCTAGCCCTTGCCCTACCCAGGTTAAGACAGGGAAGAAAGAAGATGCTGAAGATGCTTTAACATCACCACACTGAAAACTCACTCCTGTTGCTCATAGAATTATTTTTATGCTTCCAAAGATCATAAATACAAATAAACAGTATAATAACATAATAAACAGTATAATCTTAAGCTTTATATTTGATTTCTTTCTTTTTTTTCTCCTTCCAGACTAAAGCTGTTAGGATGTTATAGACACTCAAACCCAGAAATTATTAGTAATCAACAGGGATAAAGATAGAAGAGACAGTTTTAAATCTGTTTCACTGCATCTGTGAAATCACTTCATTAGTCCTTTCTCAACATGTTTCAAAACAGAGAAAATGCATACTGAGATAGAATAGAATAGACCTTCGAGATCATCATGTCCAACCCATCACCCAACACCATCTAATCAACTAAACCATGGCACCAAGCACCCCATCAAGTCTCCTCCTAAACACCTCCAGAGATGGC
Source organism: Dryobates pubescens (assembly GCF_014839835.1). Classification (NCBI taxonomy): domain Eukaryota; kingdom Metazoa; phylum Chordata; class Aves; order Piciformes; family Picidae; genus Dryobates; species Dryobates pubescens. The sequence continues at coordinate 7,362,839 of NC_071635.1, forward strand.
AACTCCACCACCTCCCTAGGCAGCCCATTCCAATGGGCAATCACTCCCTCTATGAAGAATTTCTTCCTAACATCCAGTCTAAACCTCCCCTGGCACAGCTTGAGACTGTCTCCTCTTGTTGCATGGTTTACTTGATTAGGTGGGTTGGATAATAGGTTGGACGCTATGATCTCAAAGGTCTCTTCCAGCCTGGTCTATTCTATGCTATTCTGGTGCTGGTTGCCTGGGAGAAGAGACCAGCCCCCACCTGGCTACAACCTCCCTTCAGGTAGTTGTAGACAGCAATAAGGTTTGCCCTGAGCCTCCTCTTCTCCAGGCTAAGCAACCGCAGCTCCCTCAGCTTCTTCTCCTAGGGTTTGTGCTCCAAACCCCTCCCCAGCTTTGTTGCCCTTCTCTGGACACCTTCCAGCAAGTCAATATCTCTCCTAAACTGAGAGGCCCAGAACTGGACACAGGACTCAAGATGATGAGTTTTAGACCATGTTTTGGATATGTTTGCTCAGAATGACTGCAGAGCTTCTGGACCTAGAGGAGGAAGCTAAAATATATTCCTAGAAATGTCCTATTGGCCTTTGAAAATAAGACAAATCAATGTTGGTTGAAAAGCAGAGTTACATTTTGTGTGGCAGTGAGTTTGCTTTGATCATTCATGTCCTTTGATAAGCAGAATTTCCTGCAATTCCCCTAAATAAGAAATTCACTGCATTTTCCATCTTCCACGCTGTCTGAGCAGATTTAATTTAAAACTCCAGAATTCCCTTTTATAAAGGGAATAAGGAGGAGAGAATCAAATTGTTTCCCCATGCAACACAGCAATTCAGAAATCCTGGAAATGAAAAGGCTTATATCAAAGCAACTAACCTTTCCACATGCTATTTTCCAACATGACAAAACTGGTGGGGTATGGGCTAAAATTCAGTTTGCCATGCCATCATAATACTAAAACTAGATATTTTTTCCCCTGCTCTTACCAAACTCAGATGTCACTTGGCTTACAGTTTACAAGCTGAAGGTAACACAGAAGATACTTAGAAAGCACACAAAGTTGAACCAGAGCAGATACTGATTTGGGGTATTAAATGGTATTTGTAGAAATTCACAAACCCCACTGTTCTGCAAGGGGCAATGACTGCAGATGCTTGGCAGCAGTGTAGATGTATGTAAAGCTGCATTAAAGACTGCAATATGAAATAGAAGATTTGGGTAGCTGTCCTTCAGAGAAGCAACAGTCAGAGCAGAGTATTCTTTTCTGTGCCTGTGAAGCATGCAGCAAGCCACTGCAACCTGAACAGTAGTAGCAATACCAATAACAGCAACAGCCTCCACAGATGCCCTTTTGGATGGTAGTTGGCAAAAGGTTGTCCCAAATTGACAGATACAGATTTTTTTTCCAAAGTAATTTGGATTTCAGTGTCATTTGTTTTGGACCAGTCAGCACACTGGGAACTGTGAAAACAAACGTGATGATGCCTTTGAAGCAGCTCCTCAGCAGCGTTGAGTGGGATGATACAGTACTGAACATCTTACTGTGCACTGTTAACTATCTCCTGCTGTTCAACTTGCATTCCCAAATACCCTGCCTTTTCTGCATTGCATTAGCACATAGCAGAAATCCAAACTGAAGTCAAAAATCCAGGCCACATCTTTAAAGCTCAAAGGGTTTGGGTACAGGTTCTTTCCATGAGTGCCTCATTTTCATCAAGTCCTGTTAACACTCTCACGAAGCAGACAATGAAATTGAAACTTGTGAGAAGAGATAGAGATCTGCCTTAAGTAGCAGATGGTTTATGACTATGGAATACACTGCCCAAAAGGATTAAAGGATATTTAAATATAGATCAAGGCTCATATTATTTTAGCTTTCTCCTGGAAGCAATTTGCATGAAAATAAGTATTAAGGAAAATAATAATAAATAGAGTTGAGGTTAAAAGAGAAAAAAGGAAAAGCAAAGGGAAAAAAGAAAAACTGGTAGTCTTTGGTGAAAATGGTCTATCAAACTAACCAGATTGCCAGTCTGACCTATTTACCTCCTTATAGGTGAACTCCTGTGATCCTGAACCTGCAGGAAGACTGGAAAAAAGGCACAAAGTCCATTTTGTTGCATAGTCATGAGCAGCAGACAAAGGGCGGAAGATAAATTGTCTTTGCCGGCTCTGCTGAGTCTTAGCAAGAACACTCCAGTACCTTAGTGCTGGATATACTTAGAAACATTGAGAGATGGCACATAGGACCTTGAAGCTGAGGATTTAGCAGAAGGGAGAGGAAAAAAAATAATAATGGAAGGATTTAAATGGATTATGTGGGTGATGGGACTCAGGCAGAAGGAGGTGGAGATAACTTTAGCAGGTCCAGTAAATGAGAAGAGGTAGGGATGATAAATGGAGTCCTGAAGCCTCCACAGATTACATTATCTGGGTGGGAGGCAGGTGTGAATTACTGGTGAAGTGCAGGGACTAAAGGGATTTTTCTATTTGCCTGTGTTAAGATAAGTTCCCCTTTGTGTGACAGGGTCACAGTGGTGGAAATGCTTGGAGCCATATCTACCCATATACATACTGTCTAAAGACCGGGGAGTAATTCTCAATACAAAAAGAGAAGAAACCTTTGGTGTCTCACTAGAGATTCAGTGAAGTGAAGCAGAAGGACAGCAGGAAGATCAACCTTGGCATACATAGGAAAAAGTCATTAGTCACCATGCCAAAGACAATCTTGCTATAGTGGGAAGGACTGAAAGTAGTGTGAAGACGACTGAGGAAGCTGCCTGTAGAGCAGAGAGACACACTGCAAATGTTGCTAGAAATCAATTACATATTCATGGTGTCAACAGGTTTTCCATTTCATTGCCAAAACTTCTGTTTAAAAATACTTTTGCAACTATTTTCAAATCAATCTGTATTTCTCAAGTGGTAAGAATCGGTTTGGTGGCTCTGACTCCATTATGATATCTACCATGTCTTGCTACAGTTTTTAACATGAGCTTATTTGCTTCCCCTTTGACCACTAATCAAGAGGGTAATCACTGTTACCCTTACAGTAAATCAAAATCAACAGCTTAGAGCCAGGTTTATCAGAAGCTCTGTCAGAATTTGTCAGTAAAACAGAAAATAAAGTCAATGACTTTCTAATTAAGAATGACAAATTATGTCTCTATATTAAGCCACTATATTAACTCCCCATGTTAAGACTAATTAATGTCATTGCCACAATAGAGAAGGGGAAAAAAAAGGCAGTAATTGTTTCCCTCCTTTGACAAGCGCTCCAGATTGCAGAACTCACTGAAAGCCAAGTAGATATTTTCTGCTTTGCACATTAAGGAAAGTTTAACTGGCTGTTTTCAAGGAGTTTCAGACTCATTTGTAATTTTTTTCTTGCACTCTCTTCACAGCAGTAAACTCAGTGGAAGAGGATTAGGTGTTTTACTACTAATTCAGAGCCTTACAGCTGGAGGTAGTAGCATTCATGAGTATCAACTGCTTTATAATCCTATGGACAGAGACCAAAATCAGATGCAAGTGGTATAGAAGCATGGTGGTGACTGCAGTGGTTGTCCCAGCGCTGTCACCCAGTGAGACCCGACACTCTCATTCAGCAGAAATATTTTCAGCTATTTCATACATAGATTATCTTCCTGTTTAAGCCATGAGCCCTAACTGTGTGCATAGGTCGGGTGCGTTCTTGAGTGTTTAGAATAGAATTAACCAGGTTGGAAAAGACCTTTGAGATCAAGTCCAACCCATCACCCAACACTATCTAATCAACTAAACCATGCAACCAAGCACCCCATCCAGTCTCCTCCTAAACACCTTCAGTGATGGCGACTCCACCACCTTCCTGGGCAGCACATTCCAATGGCCAATCACTCTTTCTATAAAGAATTTCTTCCTAACATCCAGCCTGAACCTTCCCTGGCACAGCTTGAGACTGTGTCCTCTTGTTCTGGTGCTGGTTGCCTGGGAGAAGAGACCAACCCCCACCTGGCTACAACCTCCCTTCAGGCAGTTGTAGACAGCCATAAGGTCTCCCCTGAGCCTCCTCTTCTCCAGGCTAAACAATCCCAGCTCCCTCAGCCTCTCTTCATAGGGCTTGTGCTCGAGGCCTCTCCCCAGCCTCATTGCCCTTCCCTGGACATGTTCAAGTGTCTCAATGCCCTGCTTAAACTGAGGGGCCCTGAACTGGACACAGTACTCAAGGTGTGGCCTAACCACTGCTGAGTAGACAGAATGACTTCCCTGCTCCTGCTGGCCACACTATTTCTTTGGATGCATTCTCAGAGGGTTGCAACCACTAAATCCCCCACTAGCTCCTTAAGTAGCTAGCTTGGTTTTTCTGAACGCTCCTCGCAGTCCACCCACACCACGAAGAGTAATTCCCTCCACATGAAATCAAATTCTATTTAATCGGGAAATTTAATTATGCCACGGCAATGGGTAATTTTTTGAATGCCATAGATTAGATGGATTAATCAGATGCTCAGGAGGTAGGCGGCTGATATTGAAAAGGCAAAATTTGTTTGCGCTGCATGTACAGACAATTCCGAGACTGCCAGCCAAATCAGAAAGGAGAGATTTGCATTGGGACTTGTCATGAGAAGTAGATCAGTAGAAGCTGTGCAGTTCAAAACAAAAGAAACCAAGAACCAATCACCATTCTAAGCCAGGCAGAAGAGCACGAGAACAGTGTGGATTTTTAATATGCAGCATCAATGATCTCCAAGGTCTTTTCCAACCTGATTAATTCTATTCTATCACCAGATGCTTACTGACCGCTTCAGTATTGTCTCACCATAAAGGTAGAACAATTAGTTGGGGAGTCCAGCTTTCTGAGGAGCATTATTAAATTCTATGAGAATTGCAATCAGCTCAGGAAATCAGACTTCTAAATACACTGAAGCCACTGCCTGTTTCTATAGGCAGCATCTGGGAGAAAGGAGCACAAGGGGAGTTAAGACAACACCACGCAAGTATTTTAGGAACCTCCATCCAGCTTTTCCTGAGTTTATGTCTGAACTAGAACTGTTTCCAGTTCCACAGTAAGGCAAGACCTCAACATGAAAGCAGTCCCTGCCCTGGAAACAGCATGCAGCCAGGGTAGGAGGTGGCCCAAACTGCTGCAAGGAGAGCACAGCGACAGCAGCCTTACGAGACAGAGGCAGAGGAGTGTGTATGTGTGTATATAATTATATTCATGTTCTGATTATATAGCCAGATGACTCAAACACATGTTGCTGCTGTTCCTAGGAGCATAGAAAATTTAGACCACACCAGTCACCACCCAAAAAAAAAAGAAGAAAAAGAAATGTAATGGCTGTCATCACGCTGGTTTGTAAGCAAGACACATTGTCACCTTTAGGAAAATCCACTTCATTAAGAAAAACATCACTGTGACATTTTCATTTAATCTTAACAACTGGATGATTATTAATTACAGTAGCTGCAGAAGCAAAATCCCAGGGAGGCTGGAATCTCAGTCATGTTCTTTACAGTTGCCAGGGACTTTTGGATTACTCTACCCGGAAACAACCATCGTGACTATAGAAATTCTGCCACAGCCACTGAAAATGCTTCTGTCAGGCTGAAAAGCAAGAATTATGAGCAGCATTTCCATGTAAAAAAAAAGTCATGTCCTGAGAATTCAGCTTAGTCAAATGACACCCTGAAGTTGTCAATATATTGAACATACACACCAAGTAATATTGTTCAGCGTTGGACTAAATCCTGACAAGTTAATCACTGTCAGGTAGTGATAGGACAAGGGGGAATGGAATGAAGCTGGAGGTGGGGAGATTCAGACTGGATGTGAGGAAGTAGTTCTTCACCATGAGAGTGGTGAAGCCCTGGAATGGGTTGTCCAGGGAGGTGGTAGAGGCCCCATCCCTGGAGGTGTTTAAGACCAGGCTGGATGAGGCTCTGGCCAGCCTGATGTAGTGCAAGGCGTCCCTGCCCATGGCAGGGAGGGGTTGGAACTAGGTGATTCTTGTGGTCCCTTCCAACCCTGACTGATTCTATATATAGTTCTCATTGTCAGCGAGTTACAAACTTGTACTACTAAGAGCATCTATGCCAATTTAAATCTGCTTTCTCCTATTTAAGCTTTTTGGTACTTCAAATATTTAAGTTAGTGAAATAAAACTAAATTTTGCTTGAGTCACTTTAGGGTTGTTTGAAGTGTACTCATTGCAATTAGAACATCTCCCTTGTTAGGAAGTTGAGGGAGAAAAACTGAAATTGTCCACCACCTAATACAACTTTTTAATGGTTTGGTTTTTCAGACTTACAGGATACCTTGAAAGGAAGAAGGGATTCTGATGCATTTCACACTTGTCAATATTTACACTTATTATTGGTTGTGTTCTTTCTGATGATTAAGCAGATTGTATATTTAGAGGAGGAGTGGAAACAAAGGGGATGGTGGGATGGTGTAACTCCCAAGTACTGAATTAATGAGACAGATTGCAGAAGACAAGGGTAAAAGGGGATGAAAAATGGATTAAGCTACACTAACCATGCTCAGCATGATGGTCTGAAAATGCAAAAAGAGATACCATAAATGCCATTTTTAAAATGAAGTTTTCGCATTAAAATTGACATTTTGAGACCTCTTTGTGGTGTTAATTGTGAAGAATGGCAGCATGAGCCTGAAGTAACCTTCAGCTAACTTTCAAGCTTCCATTTAAGTATTTTAGATAGGCTGCTGAAACATAGCTCTTCTCTTTAGTCCTTACTGAGTTGTCCCTCTGAATAAGTACTCTCACAGAGTCCTATTGAACTACCAGGGTCTTTAAAGCTGTGCATGAGACTCATGCATAAGGTTTTGGACCTGGCTGCCTACCATGAAGAGCTCTGCACATATTTGCCTGTGGAGTAACATCTAGGATTTGGGACTATATATATGTGCATTTCTGCCAGAGGAAGCTATGTGCAGGCAGATATTTAATGCATGCCTGTCTACCAAAAACAACTCTCCATGAGAAGTAAGGTGACCTGTGAAAGGGTACCTATACTGAGGATACTATGGATGACTTAAACACCTTTTACATTTTGATCCTTGAAGCCAAACTGGTTTTATTTTTGGTATTTAGTATATGCAACTATTCAGATTTGTACATACTAAGTATGCTCATAGATAAAATACTATGAATCTTTATTGAAATGCAGAACCCTTTAAAACTTCACTTAATATCAGATTTGTTCTGTTATGGTCTATTAACAATACAAATAGGAAGACTTTACAGGCTGCTTGGCAAAGAGCAAAAGAGTATGAACCAGCAAATCTTTGGTTAAGAATGAGGGCCCATTAACATACCCACATCAGCACTGGGAAATTGAGAAACATTTAGGAACCAGCAGTCAGTGAGCACCAGGACTCCTTTGTTAAATAGATACTGGTAAGCAGGAAATGCTATTAGTGTGCACCCCAGTAAGGCATCAAGGGCAAGGGCATCTTTGAAAGCCATGGGGCTGTAACTGCTGTTAGGGGTCTAGGCAAGCATTTTGAGGAGTTATACAGAAGCCAAAGACAGGAATCTCTGGGGCTTGTGGTCACAAAATGACAAGCAAGTCGGCTACAAGGGTGTCTGGGCAAAAGCAGCACGCAAAAGCTGTTTGCATTCCAAGGGTCTTTGTAGTCAAAAAATTGAGAGAGGAGAAAAATTAGGCAGCCTTGATAAGGAAATGTGAAGTCTATACTAAAGGACATGAATAGATTTGTAAAGCTTTGTTCTAAAGGTGAAAAGAATCATGGTTAATAATAGTAAGAAGCGGAATCCTGGAATAGGGAAATTTAATTACAACACCAATTATACACTCTGTAAAGAGTTCTGGGACATGGAAGACAGTACAGCAATAAAAAGGAGGACAGTGTAGGCTTTAATTAAACACAGAACATGGAACTGGCCTTCTAAATCAATCATTATTTCTAGGAGGCAAGGAAGGATAAGTGCAGAGCTGTGTAAATGTGTGAACAGAATTTTGGGTAACAGCCCTGCAGATTTCTCTGAGGAAAATACTTTGACAGAAGCTGAGTGGGCCTGCTTCTCCTTATGTTGAACCCAAAGGCAACACACCAAAAAAAAATAAAATTAAAATTACTTCATGGTATCCAAGAAAAATCTAAAAGAGCTCTTGATGTGTAAGGCTCAGAGTTTATTTTTTCCCCAGGTCTGGAGTTGAGGTATTGGAAAGAAAACAGAGACTAATGGTCTGATTCAGATAAAACTTCAACACTACTTTTGGCAATTCAGAACAGTTTTCTTCCCATGTAAAGACTAATTCTCTTGCTCTAGTTACACACTTAACCACAATTAAGGCATTGATTCAGCTCTTCATGCAGTTTAAACGTGTCTACATCTATAAACATTCGCAGGAACATGCTTACTCGACTCTAGCCAAGCGTAGTCCACTGCCTTTCGTGATAAGTGGTCTGAAATGGCAGTTTGCCAGAAGAAAGTATGCTTCCTGTATGCAAAATTCACATCTGAACAGAGTTCTCAGTGATAAACTGTCACTGAGTCTTTTCAGGTGAGTTGATAAAAGCATTTATTTTTAAACTATGAAACAACAAGTTCTCAGTGATGACATTTGAAAGTGCCTGGCGTTTGAGTGGCAGGAACACAGTGAAGGTTTGTTATTTGCTAGTCAGCTCTTGGCATCTCACTGGTTTGTGGAGTAATATTCTATTCAGTATTTTTTGTGAACCTTGTCCTAATACAATGTGACAACACCACCATCAGAAGTAGCCAGTGGCCCATGACTTGAGGACATCAACCATGACAGGAACAGACTTTGGACTACGAAGCAGATGAGACTAAGACAAGACAAAATAGTTCTAGTGATGACAGCAGGAGACTAGGCAGATCTTAGCAGATAAACACATCCTTCAATCTTTCAGAAGGTAAGCTCTATATTTAAGGTTTTATATGTAGTGTCTAACATCAGAGAGTGGTGTGGCTCACAATGTCTTTGTTGACTCTCATGTCTGGCTGGCTGCTCAGAGCTAATGTGTGTGTTCAATTTGTGGAGAGAAGAAATTATCTGGGCACAGATTTAAGGTTAAAAACCTGCACATTTTCCAAGAAAGTACTCTATAACACATTACATTGTAGAAGAAATAAATAATTGAGAAACCAGTCAAGTAATTCTACAACATGGTAGTCTTAAACTTGATAAGTATTCCTGGTTACCGTAGGAAGGCTTTGAATCAAATACCTGGAATCAAATCAGTCACAACGTTCCTGCAGCCTCCAGAGCAAAATGCATCACAGTGAAAGATGGGAATGAAAAAATGAAACCTCAGAGAATGAGTTACCCTCTTCCAGTCATCACAAACCCCTGCACTTACTTTGTTCCAGTTGTGCTGGCCTGCACAAACAGCAGGAGTTGTCCCCCGGTACAGACAACCACAGACATGTCACATCTACGTTACAATGCTGTATCTTTATTTCTGCTCATGTGAGGGCACAGATGTTCTGGTACCTGCTGTCTTCCACAGACATTTATTATTCTCTTTGAAAAAGTTCCTGCTTTCAAACCTTTTTATTTTTTTTCCACTAGGGGGAATGGAATTGGAGTGCAAAGCTATCACCTCTGATCAGAGCAACAGCAAGTGTGCCCTGGGTCACTCTGAAGTGGCAGAGACCTATATGATTTAGCAAATCAGAGAATAAATAAGGTTGGAAAAGACCTCAGAGATCATCAAGTCCAACTGTCACCCAAGACCTCATGACTACTAAACCATGGCTTCAAGTGCCATGTCCAATCCCTTTTTGAACACCTCCAGGGATAAATGTGGAGCTTAATAATTTAATGAAGTAGATAACTGCACTTAGATTAATGGAATGGAAGGAGAATATGTGGTTTCCTATGGCTTTGATTTCTAGTAAACTAAAATAATGGTTTCCCCATCAGCTAGACATTCGTGTTTCTTCTGTGTGAGCCACAGGGTTGAATTCATCCTCTAAGCCCTTGCTTCAGCACAGTCATTAAGACTTCATTTGCTGTTTCCACGAAACCTGCAAGAACTTTGTATTTCTAGGGCTGTTGCTCTTCCATCAGATCTGATACAAAGTGGTAAATGATGAACTTGAGGCAGCCATTAAGACTGCCTGATGGCATGAGACATCTTTGTCTTTGGAGGCATCATTAGGAAGAAAGTACCCATGTTCAGAAATGCAGTTCTTCCTTACAAGGCAAGCAGCAAAACAAACTCCCCAGTTCCAATGTCAGTAAAGTATCTGTAGGTAAGGCTAATTTGACACAAGTAATTACATAATATCAAGCTACCATCCAGAGGTACCTCACCTGCAGCCATGGATAGAAGACCGATAGAAGCATTTAAAAGAACATTAGTTTGATAATTGCTTCATTTTCTCCACTTGAATATGGAAGTTAACTGATTTGCTCTGAAATAATATTTTTTTAATGTGATTTACTGGCTTGGCAAGGGTTCTCAAGCTAAATATCCTTAGATCTCTACATTTCCAGGGGATGAAGGCTACACTTAAACCTTTTGATTACTTTTCCCCTGGAGAACTGAATCCAGTCCTTATCGTGTGGCTTGTGACTTAAGCCTCTGTTATGGCTATTAGATTTCCAGCACCATCATTAGACATGGCATTTCTTTTTTTTTCAATAATAACCAAACTAATTCTAATAATTGTATCATATAATGACATTATGTGCAACACAACAGTGACATGAGCTTGCTAAACCATTTAAGATAGGTTAACTGCCCTAAGTCAGGCTTCACTACTACAGTTGCACCTGTGTTTTAAGGGATAAAGAATGAGTCAAGACTACTTTCTACCAAGGAAAAGCCTTGTACCAGCTGAGTAGAACTTCAGAGGAATAATTACACTTCCCTGCCTTGACCCCTTGCATAACAGAGGGCAAAGTATTTCAGACAGAGTATTCTACAGCAATTTTGTTACACTGAGCTGACTAATTTACAAATAAATATTTTCTTCCAATTTGTTGTAATGTCTCCAATCTCCATTGCTAATAGCCTGGGGTTTATGAGTTTACTTGCAGGGACAGGTGATTTAATGCTATTACATGGTGCAAATCCCTCTTCCAGGATGACAAGGATCCCCAGGAAATACCATAACATTCCCTTCCTTCTTTCCATTTGTCCTGTCTTGTTCCTGCAGCAATATAAAGTTTCATTTTTTCACAAGTATGCCTGAGAATAGCTACAAACACATCAGAAATTAATTAAGCTTACACACATATGATTTAGAAGTTCTGCACTTCCAGTACTTGAAGTCTTTTATATCTTCCTGGGGCATACTGGAAAGCCCACTGGAAAAGCAATCCAGAGAAAGTGTTTTCAGATTCTAAAAAAACTCATATCAGAGAACAGATTTTCTCCTCTATCTGCAGAAGCAAGTTTGGAACATGACAACAGCACTTAAAGTACGATTTTAATCATCTTTCTGGCAATAAATTGTATTATCTTCTACAGGTGGTTCCAACTGAAGTGGCATAAAGCACTTTATACTTAGATCTGTCAAACAGGCTGTTAGGCCTTACTCCTACCTCAAAATTTGGAGGAACTCAAGAATTTAAATAGGAGAATTGGAAGGGCCACAACAGAATGCAAGTTAAGCAACTTGGCTTTTCCACTAACAGCATCAATAAGTAATTAACAGAACAGATTTTCAGATGCACCCTTGTGAGTCACTTCCAGCTTCAGAGAGCATAGCGACTGGCTTACATGAAAGCACCAGATTAAACATCTTTTACGAGATACTTCTCATCCTTGGTCAGTCAAGGTGTCAACCAAAATTTCATTCAGATTCCTAAAAAATCAGAATTTTTTGCAAGCACTTTTCTTGGGTCGGAATTTTGTCCTGGGTAACAAATGAAGAGCCACAAACTGTGCCAGGCAGCGTTGCAGTCACGTGCAAGAGCATATTAAAAGCAAGGAAGGCATCTCAATGTTTCTTTTTATACACCAGTTAAAAGAGAGGCTACAAAACCTAAACTGAAATGTTTCTAGAAAGATCTCAAGGGTTTACATTTCTGCATCCTGTTGAGAAGGTGCACAGCATCTCACAGCCTCAGTCCATGGTCAGAGAGTTGCTAGAAGGGTTGACTCCTGAAAGTCATATCCTGCCCATGATGTAAACCAGATGCAGGTGTATCAGGCACTTACTTCAAAAGAATAATTAGGTTTCTTCTATTCCATCATGTTTTCTAAAAACTAGATAGCATTTAAAAGATACAAGTGACCCCCAAGCAGGACCAGTGACATTTCTTTTCCTTGTTTAAACTTCTGTCTTCCAAAGTGCTCTTGCACATGTGGTCTTTTGTTTCCATCAACGCCTGGCTGAACTATCAGTGATTAAGCTCTTTTTAAGTGCACATTTGCTCTTTAACAAAATTACTGTATTCAGAAGACAGGAGGTATTCCTCACTGAGAGATTACTACCTTTTGATTAAGAAAATTGCTGATGTATCTCAAAAACCCCCCTTCATATGAACACCAGTCATATTACTTTTCCCAAAGCCCTGTCTGGGAGGTTGAGGAGGACTGATTGTATATAATATGGCACCACCTCTAATTCTTTGGCTGCCTGAATCTATCCTGTGAAATCAGCAAATTGGCAAGAATTACTTTAATTACATCTCAGAGGACAACAGGAGGCACAATGTGCTCCTTCTCTGACCCTACTTGTAGAGCTGCAGCAGAAGCAAGGAGAGTACACATGCAGGAGACCACAGCGCTCCTCTAGACCTCCTATATACACTGTCAGGGCATGGGAAGGATGAGCCTTTGGGTTGTTGTAGCTCTGCATGCACAAAATAAAGGCAGCCCTTTCCTGGCAGTCACCAAAAGCATCAGGTCATCTCTTTCCTGACAGAAATATTCTAGGCAGGGAGAGATGCACTTAGCTAAAGACAAGCTGGTTTGGTAGGTCCTCCAGGTTTAGGCAGCAGAGATAAGCATCTCAGTGCTCATTTCCCATTCTGCTGCTGCAGCCCCTACCTCCCAAGCCCATGGCTTCCCTCTCTGCCAGCTGCCTTGCAGCATTGTTTCCTTTGCTGCTGACATGGCTGTTGCCTTTTTGGGCATGCTGCAAAGGGGTGACACAGCTTGGGGAACTGGGTGCTGATGGGAGGCACTACTGGCATCGTATCTGCATCTACATCACAGGAGTCACCACTCACTGCTCACTGGCTTCCAGCTTTCTTCCTTTGATCTGATTACCCCAAATCCAAATTAGAAGCAGCTTTCCATATGTTGACATACTGTGCAAGGATTGAGACCTTCCAGGGGAAGGACTGGTGGCAAAGGCAAAGTGCAATCATACTATTCAAAACATGTGAGGAATGAAGTAATATGGCCCATTCCTCCCACTCCTCACAGGCTTTCATCAGAACTGCAGCCAGCTGAAGGCATTGATGTCAGGCTGCAGTCTCCTTGGAAGGTAGTCCAAAAAGCAGGGAATTCACTTACAGAAGAATTAAAGCCTGTTTTAAACCTCAGCACTCTCCAGTCCAAGCACTTTCAACTTTTTTTTGGCAGCCTTTGCTTCCTAAAGCCACAAACCTGAAATAAGCTCACATATTTTCCCTTGAGGAATTTGGAGGGAGACACTCATTGTAGATGTTATCATCTGGTTGTACTGTCTAGTGAAACACAATCACTTACCACAGGTATGGGTGTACAAGGAACAAGTTCTTTACCATGAGGGTGGGGAACACTGGAACAGGTTGCCTAGGGCAGTAGTTGAGGCTCTGTCCCTGGAGATATTCAAGGTCAGGGCAACCTCATCTAGTGGAGGATGTCCCTGCTCACTGCAGTGGACCTTTGGAGGTCCCTTCCTACCCAAACCATTTAATGATATTTACTGGTTAGCCTCTTAATTAACAGGGAAAAGGGCCAAGGCATGACTGAAGTTCTATGGTAGGAATACAATGGTTTGACTTTGGCTGCCACTGACCTGAATTCACTAGCAAGTACAGTCATTTGGCATCCTGCTTTACCATTTACAGCAGAGTGCAGCAGCTTTCAAAATCCTATTGGAAGTGTTGAGCATCCCCTATATGCCTTCTAGTCCATCTGACATGATTATAGAGTGGTCTGCATTGGAAAGGGCTTCCATGTCCCTGCCCAGGCAAAGACACTTTCCCACTAGACCAGGTTGGTCACAGCACCAGCCAACATGGCCTTGAATGTTTCCCAGGATGGGGCATCCACAGCCTCTCTGACTGACCTGTGCCAGTGTTTAACCACTCACAGTAAGGAATTCCTCCCTAATACCCAGTCTAACACTCCCCTCTTTCCGTTTAAAGGCATTGTCCCTTGTTCTATCACTACACTCCCTAATATGGAACCCCTCCCCATTTTTCTCGTAGGCTCTCTAAGTGCTGACAGGGTGCAATGAGGCCTCCCCAGGGCCTTCTACTCTCCAGGGTGAACCACCCCAACTCTTCCAGCCCATCCTCATGGAAGAGGTGCTCCAGCCCCCAGATAATCCTTGAGGTCCTCCTTGGGACATGCTCCAACAAGTCCAAGATGTCTGACAGTTTATTTTTCTTTTCCATTTATCTACTTTCAACAGGACAAAGAGTTAAAATGAGGACATTCATGAGACTGAGTGTGACATCTCCAAAAAAGCAGAATATACAGCACCAAGACTCTTGCAGCAGTAAATACATAGCATAGCTATCAAGACTCCAAAGCCCTCTCTGATCACACACCTCTCTCTTACTCATACAGCACTGAGTCAGCTGCACAGCATGAAAGAGTTCCTCCACTATTTACAGAAACAACATCCTACAATTTCATGAGTTCCAGGTTTAACACTTGTGTTTGAAAAACCACAAAGTAAAATTAACTTCTGAACCTCCATGGCTCCTTTTCAGAAAGTCTTCCTAATGATGTCCCATTGATAGTGTTTTGTGTGTGAGGAACATCTTGAAAGGAATCAATGTTTGCAATACACTTTCTGCGTGTGTTTGTGCTAATCAACCATCTGCATTCACCATCTAGATACTTTAGCTCTCAAATTCTTTTAGCCTATGGTTTATTCAGATGAGCAAATGGTAGCATTCACCTCTGAATGTTGGTTCTTTTCTCAGAAAGCATTATGCCTACAGAATGTTTTCAATAACTCTTGAGTATCATTGAATCATAGAATCAGTCAGGGTTGGAAGGAACCACAAGGACCATCTAGTTCCAACCCCCCCTGCCAAGGGCAGGGACACCTCACACTACATCAGGCTGGCCAGAGCCTGGTCTTAAACACCTCCAGGCATGAGGCCTCAACCACCTCCCTGGACAACCCATTCCAGGGCTTCACCACTCTCACGGTGAAGAACTTCTTCCTCACATCCAGTCTGAATCTCCCCACCTCCAGCTTCATTCCATTCCCCCTAGTTCTATCACTACCTGATATCCTGAGAAGTCCCTCCCCAGCCTTCTTGTAGGCCCCCTTCAGGTACTGGAAGGTCACAATAAGGTCTCCTCAGAGCCTTCTTTTCTCCAGACTGAACAGCCCCAACTCTTTCAGTCTGTCTGTATGATTCACCAGTTCATGACATCCGTAGATCATTACTTCTTAAAGCAATTTGTGGCCATAATTTTTGTTCTACATTAGCAAATGCAAGTCAAAGGAAAACAAAACAAGATACACACAGAATAAAAAAAGGACCTTAAAGCTATATCTCTCTAGACAGGAGTTTGGAAGATCTCCAGAGGAATCTTGATTTAATTCAGGTACTAAATACTTCACAACTTAGGTTGCTATTTTGCTCTGTCATACAATCAGAGCCTTCAGCCTGACCTTAGGAAGAATAAAATAAAAAGAGAAAAGAAAATCTAAAGAGACTTTTGTCCTTTAGAATACAAATAAACAAGATTTTGTAAGCTGTGATTATTCTTCTCATTAGTCAGTCTCACATTTAAAAATAATCAGCAAAGCCATAACTTTCCCTTTGATGCCTTGGAGTGGGAAGAATAATGATGGCAACAATAATTTGATCTTGCACTTGTCAACATTTGTCTTTATGTGGTTTGACTTTGCCTTCAGTATGCTGCAAGATGAGATCCAAAGAGTCACTGCTGGGAGCTGCAGAATTCGGGCAGCGTGTGGATTCCAGAAAGCTCTTCCTCATGCCAGTAAAGAAGGAATTTTTCCCAAGAAGCAAATGGCATATGGCTGTTCACTTGCAAGATCTGTTCACATTTGACCTGTTAGAGGGTAGGAGAGCTTTGCAGAGGGACCTTAACAGGCTGGGCAGATAGGCAGAGTCCAAGGGCATGAGATTCAACACATCTAAGCGCCGGGTTCTACACACTGGCCACAACAACCCCATGCAGTGCTACAGGCTGGGGTCAGAGTGGCTGGAGAGCGGCCAGGCAGAAAGGGACCTGGGGGTACTGGTTGATGGTAGGCTGAACATGAGCCTGCAGTGTGCCCAGGTGGATCCTGGCCTGTATCAGGAACAGTGTGGCCAACAGGAGCAGTGAGGTCATTTTGCCCCTGTACTCAGCACCTGTTAGGCCACACCTTGAGTCCTGTGTCCAGTTCTGGGCTCCTCAGTTTAGGAAAGATGTTGACTTGCTAGAGGGTGTCCAGAGAAGGGCAACAAAGCTGGGGAGGGGTTTGGAGCACAGCCCTGTGAGGAGAGGCTGAGGGAGCTGGGGTTGCTTAGCCTGGAGAAGAGGAGGCTCAGGGGAGACCTTATTGCTGTCTACAACCACCTGAAGGGAGCCAGGTGGGGGTTGGTCTCTTCTCCCAGGCAACCAGCAACAGAACAAGAGGACGCAGTCTCAAGCTGCACCAGGGGAGGTTTCGGCTGGATGTTAGGAAGAAATTCTTCACAGAGAGAGTTGTTAGCCATTGAAATGTGCTGCCCAGGAAGGTGGTAGAGTCACCATCACTGGAGATGTTTAGGAAGCAACTTGATGGGATGCTTGGTGCCATGGTTTAGTTGATTAGATAGTGTTGGATGATAGGTTAAACTGGATGATCTCAAAGGTCTCTTCCAACCTGGTTTATTCTATTCTATCTGTCAAGGTTCAAGTAACTAAATTGGACTGCAGGATTTATCACCTTGAACATCAGGGAAGCCTTGCTCTGATTTGAGTTTGTTGATAAGGTCTTTTTTAAGGAGTCACACTACTGGAAGAGGTCAGATACTAGCCAAAAAAAAAAAGCCTCACAAAATAAGCTGTAACAGCACTCCTCAAGCTGGAATTGTCCATGATACAAACAAGGTCATGTTAAAAACATTCAGAGACACTGATGTGCACACTGTCACACACATGCTTCATCCACCATCTAATTAATATTTAGTTTTACTGTATCTTCAACTATCCTTCCCCAAATCCTTAACCACTGAAGTCTTGCAAGCCAATCTTATGCAAACAGAAGAGATCTAAAGAAATACTGCATTTTTCAGATGTTTTGCCCCTCTAAGCATTGCATCAGGACCTAGAGTTTGCCACTTGCCTCAAAAGAACAGCAGACCTTAGATCCAAACATGAAGTACCAGCAGTTCACCTCTCAATTTCAGTTGCTGGAACTTACCCACATATAGCACAGTAAGTTACTTGTCTCCTGAAGAGCTGAGAAGAAATGCTGCATCAGCTTCCCATCCAGAGGGCAAACCCAGGAACATCCAGAAACAATTCAGCATCCTGCCCTAGGTGTACCAAGCAATAACTTGGGAAGAGCCTTTGGAGTATACACTGCTGTAGCGCTGCTCAGATCAGGACTAGGGCTGAAACACACCTTGGAGCAGGGAGTAGGTGGAAGTGCTCAGTGGGGATGCTTGGGTATTTAAGGCCTATTACTAACCTCAAGGCACCTGCACTTGGTGTCAAAGGTCCATAGGATAAGGAAGGTGGTCTTCTAATTATATTAATTGTGTAAACTTGGTGAAGTGACCCATTCTAATGTGTTGGAGGGGGGTGTGTTTTGTTTTGTGTTACTTTAATTTTGGGCTATTCTTCAGAGTGCTGTGGTCTTGGCTGCATCCTATGAGTCTGCTCTGGCCCATGGTTTAATAGTCATGAGGTGCTGGGTGACAGGTTGGACTTGATGATCTTTGAGGTCTTTTCCAACCTTATTGATTCTCTGATGCTATGCAGCATCCAGGAGGCAAGCACAAGAAACAAACCATATTTCCACTGAGTGCTGTGGACAGTGAAACACAGACTGCACCTATAACATGAATTTGATGTCCCAGTCCTTGTTCTGCCTGACTGGCAGTGGCTCATAGAGGATCCAAGAGTATCTCATGCATTTGTTTCCCCCCCTACTAAAATATCCTGGTCTTTTCTGACAACTCCAGGTCTCCAAGGCAGTCCTATCCATTTGACTTTGCCCATCCAAAACACTCTGGACTTTTCTGTCTGTTCCCTTCTGAAGAGTGGTTTGACCCATAGATAACAAAGCTGCTATGCTGTCTTGAGAGGTGTAGGGCAGCTCAAAAAGGAAGGTATTCATTTATTGATTGTTATCTGTTTATTTATCATTAGTCTTCAGGAAAACCTCCTGGTGATCCCATGGTTTAAAGTAGAGGCATTCTTTGCTTCTGGCAAAATGTGTAAGGAAATTCCCTTCCAACTTTTCCAGAAGCCTAAGTACCCCTCTTAAAACTGTCGGTAACTGAATTTTACTGCGCAACAGAAATGCTCTTAACCTCCCTCTATTGAATTCATTGTGATTCAACTTTGTGAAAGACCTCCCCAAAAACCAGTGAATATGACCAGCTTAAATGCAAGTGGTGTCACTGATGGATGTATTCACACCAGCCCTTTAAAGTTCTGGATTTTCTTCAACAAGATGCTTGCTTTCTCTCTAGTCTTTGGGAGGGCTTTTCTCCTTGTTTTGGTAGTGGTTGTTTATGCAGCAGTGTTCACTGAGACTTGATCATTCTTCTGATTTTAATTGCTCTTGACATATTTTGTTTAAAATTCCACAGTGCTGTTGTAAGACAGTTTTACTGTAGATACTGCTTAGTGATATTTTTCCCCTGATGAAAACATCATGGTTAGGGGTCCGTTAAGGTCAAATATTTCCTGCTGCAGTTCTGGAAGTTCAGGAACTTCCCACCACATTTATTAGGATTTTGTTTTCAGATAGATTTCCCACAGAAAAAAAAAAAAAAAGAAAAAACAAACCACAAAACACAGACCTTAGGAATTAACTCGTGATAGGTCATCAAACAAATCTTAAGGGATAGTTTAATGAGGGAAATTGGCAGTTTCATTTCACTTTCCTTGCTTGTTAGCAGACTGCGTAATCTTTTTTTTGGGTTAATTTATTTCCATTCGCCACTTGCCTCTCCAGCTTCAGAGGACCACAGAATAAACCAGCATGCAGCTGGAAAAGGTGATGTGAGTTAGTGATTCGGGTATCCTATTGCAAGTAATCCATTCATACATCTTCCATCCACTTGAAGGTGATGAGGTGCATTTATGTGCAGATGCAAGAGTGCACGGAGGGACAGATTCGTGGGGGCTTTCCAATAGGAAACCCTTCAAGTTTCTCACTCTTAAGGGCACCTGGGACCATTCATTTCATTTCAAGGTCCTCTGAGGATACTTTGCTGTTTTCCTAATGCAGAAAGAACTTTTTCTTAAAGGAGCTCATTGCTTTTGCTTTCCCAAGCTTATTTCACTTGGCATTCTGCATTGTATCTATCTTGCGACAGCCACAAAAGGCATTGTCGTAGCCCCTCGACAATCCTCCTACTGATTTGGGTCAGTCTGGTTTTCCCATGCAAGAGTTAAAAAGAACAGTCAAAAGCAGCTTTTCAGTGTTTCATGCCTGTAGTTGTTATTTTACCCATCCAGGCAAATATCTCAACTACTTCTTGATAGTAATCATCTCAGATGAACAATGAAATGAGCAATGAACAATCGTCTCAAATGAACAATGAGATGAACAATCATCTCAAATGACCGGTGAAAAATCTGAAGATGGCCAAATAAGACATGCTGGGAAAAAAGATACATGGAATTCCTGCTAGAAACAGTTTACAGCTGGTTTGGGGGGGGTTAATTTTATCCTTTTTATGTATTACCTAATTTGTGCAAAAAATGTTTGACGTGGTGATGTTGCATTTACTCTCTTCTTAGTGTTCCTTAGTACTTACAGCTTGGTGAGGAGACTCACTTAGTACACTGCTCCAGTTCTATGTGCATAAACATTTTTTTCCCCCTATGAACTTCATTCTGGACAAAATATCAGTTAAGAGAATGAAGTTATGGTTACCAGAAAAGTAATTTTTATTGCCAATAAATAATGTCACTAAATGCTTTATAATCGACCAAGTAACCTTGAACGGGTTTTGGGTGGGTTGTTTAAGCCTTTCCAAAGAAACATTCATGGGCTTCATGTGTAAGATATTTAGCAAGCTTTAGGTTGGGCTGGATAAATACATCTACTCTTAAGCTGTAAGTTCATAATGCTTTTTCTTCCATTTAGTTTTGGGAAGCAGAAGTAGTGCCCCAGCAAAAAAAAACAACCAAACAAGCAACAACCAACCAACCAAAAATCATTTGAAACTGTAGCTTCTCCGTTATCTGTCTTCTCTGAAGACAGCCCTCAAATATGTGCTAGCTAAAATGATGCTCACTGAGAATAGGTGTGAGCTCCTGTCAGTGTTGTATCCTGAGGAGTTTATAGACTGAGTGGAAGAATTCCAGTTTTAATCCTCCTCTGTTTTCCTTCATTAGGCACGTTGTGAAATACTTCAGGGATATAAATAGGTTTTCTACTATCGTGTCCTAAAGCCCAGTTAAGTCAGCAGCAGTCTTCCCATGGCTTCCAATATCTTTGGGATCAGGTTATGCTAGAGGAATTTCTGACTGATTGAGGATTATTTCTCCCATTTTTGTTTTGTGCACCATGTGGCACAATCCTCTGGTCTACACTACAAGGGGAAGAACAGTACATGTCTGGATCTGCCATCTGAGCTAGCTTTGTAATTGAAAAGATGTTTACTGCGAAGTGGTGCAGACTGGCAATCACTTCTGCACACTGTAAGGACAGTGCCTATTTTACCCTGGTTGCTGCATCATGGATTTGGTTTGTTCATTCATTGACTGGGGGAAAAAAAAGGTGTTCAGAATCAAGTGTGTTTCACATGCTGTATTAGTTTTAGGCACAGGACCACTCAGAGCCAAGTGCAGGATAACAGCATCTACATTTTAAGTTGGAAATGGGAGAGACCTAGATTTCTCATCCTCATTCCTTAACAAACACAGCAGTGTCTGAATTAAGGATTGAAGGATGTAAAATCCCAGCTCTTCACTGCAAATGATAATGGAGGGAAAAAAGGAAATGTTAATTATTTAAAGACATATATGCTACTGTACTATGTTTTAGGATTAAACAACTGTTTACCTTAAATATATATATAAAGCAAATTATATATATATAGTAAATTATTATTATTATTAATACCTATATATATAAAGCAAATTATTTTTAGGGTTTGCTTTGACTTTTCCTTTGGTTTTTCCTTCAGTGTGGAGGCAAGCATGTCTAGAATGTTATATTGCTTTGGCAGGTAGTTTTGCAAGTAGCTAAGTGGGTTTGCTTTTCGGTGTTGTTTCATGTTTATATTCTGTCTGCTATCCCAAATGATCCCAGGCCTGCTTTGCAAACAGCAAAAAGGGAATTGCAGCTGCCCTGGTATAAAAATTGGCAGACAAAAAGCACAGAGCTGAGAAGGGAAACAGCAATCAATGCCATTTAAAAAAATGCTGAGTCTTAGAAAATGTCCTGCTGGACTGGAGACATTCTGCTGGTGGCCAAAAGACAGCAAATCCAGGTGCCAGCTCCAGTTTTGGGTTGGTTAGTAAAATCCTTAACTAGGCTTAAAAGCAGGTCTGTGGATCTGCAGGGATACTTGGGGGAGGCAGTGGGACATCTTGATGCAGGGGTGTGCTGGGTTAATGAGTCCTGGATTCAGAATGCAGAATAAGATGCCAAATCCTCTCTATAGCAACATCTGGAGTCCTGCACAGGATGCAAAACAGCCTCTGTGCAGTGCTGTGCTGAGAGAAACTTCAGTGGGTTCAGTGTAAAATGCTGGACAGGAGGATGGCTAAAACCTCTGCTCTCTCTGTGTCTTGGATATTGACTCATAGTTCTTGCTTACTTGCCTGTGGGAGTTTGAGTCTAAAACAGCTTCACAGCTGGAGTCACCGCTCTGGGAACTAGCTCACTGTTTTCTTTGGAAAAGCTATGGTGAGGTGGGATCCACTTCCACCCTGCAGCAGAGGGCCATAGTCACTGCAATATAGCTTAGATGCTCTTACAGGAGGCAGGAAAAGTTCTTTATTCTTCAGCTTGGAAGTAGAAGAAAATAGCTTGAGATTTGTGGGGCAGAAGACGAGGGCAGCATGGCTGAAGGCACACATCTGGAGGAGAAAAAGGCTGGATTCTGCTCTGCTTCCCTTTTGCATTAAAAACAAATAAATATAAAGCCTATTTCTGGGTAGATAAACAGAGAGATCCTACAGCAGGGATTTTTTCATTCTTACAATCTGTCACTAAGGATGATACTCTTTTCCCTGCACCTTCATCCACTCAAAGGGCAAGTCCCGTGGCCAAGCCAGCCATTTAGGATCTGTATAAAGCTGTTTGAGCTCCTGCAGTAAAGAGAAGTGTCCAGGAGAGGCATTTCACTTAGCTTAGGCAATTATCTTTGGATGGCGAAAAAAGTCTTTTGGAGGCACTTCTCTGCTTCTGTGAGCTGTGAGAAGGAGCCTGGTAAGCGAGATGGCTGTCAGAACCCCAGTGGCTGCTGATGGGTCCTCTTCCCTGGAGACTGGTGGAATCTCAGCTATTTCTCTGCATTTCTTTTTTGCAGGGCATTTTTTTGTTGTTTGGGTTTTTTTCCCTGGCTTTTTGACCAGTATTTTAAAATCATTTCCTAGCAGCATGGCATCTCTGGAAATGTAGAATGATCTTTAAGCAGTCTCCTCCTATGTTCGGAAGAGGCTGCCATATCTCAGCTGTG